>NC_067250.2:259373680-264373680 GCF_019359855.2 Lolium perenne
CGATAGCACGCGGAGACGAGGATGTATTCCCGTGTTCCCTTGCTTTGCAACAAGGTACGTCACGTTTGGAGGAGTGGAGGTCCCACGAAGGATTCCCCGCGCCACGAAGGCTCACCCTATTCTCCGGAGCCTATCCCACGAAGGAATAGCTCACTCACTTGTGGTAGACTTTGAGGTAGCCTCCAAACCTTCACAATCTTGCCCGGAGCAAATTCACAGCCCGGATGCTTCCGGACTCCTCTTGCCTACCTAGGGTTTCCAAGGAACCCTAGGAAGCAAGCTTCTCAATGAATACAAGGGGGAATGAGATTTGGCTTGGTAGAACGGTAGATCGGGTCCTCCTCTAATGATTCCCCGGAGGGATTTGAGTTTGAGTGGAGGAGGAGGGAGATCTGAGGCTTTTGGTGTTTCTAGCAATGGAGTATGAGAGAGAGAGCTCAAGAACAGCTTGTAGTGTAGTGCCTAACTGTCTAGAGGTAGGAGAAGGGCTATTTATAGTGTTCTTCGAAATATGGCCGTTTGCCACTTGCCACCTCAGCTTTTCCTCGACAAACCCGGTCGACCGGGCCACAGACCGGACAGCCCGGCTGAGAGGCCGGTCTGACCGGGCCGAGCTCCTCCGGTTGGCGGCCGGTTGGCGCCCGGTTGCCGCCCGGTGGACCGGACGGAGCACCGGACACGCCGGTCGAGAGCCCGGTTGACCGGGCGCAAACCGGATCTGCTGGCTCCTCCTTTGGAGCCCGGTTGCCGCCCGGTTGACCGGCCACCACGCCGGACTGGCCGGTTGCTGGCCCGGTTGGACCGGGCAGGTGACCGGATTTCTCCTGTAACCCCTTTTTGATTGTTGTTGAAATGGGGGGTCACCTTTAGCCTTCTTGTTCCTTTGATACACCATTCACGCCTCATTGCCTAATACCTGAGATTGTACTTATAAACATATTAGGCCAAATACTTTAGCACGGTGTCATCGTTACCAAAATAATGGATAAGGGTGAAATACCCTTACAATCTCCCCCTTTTTGGTATACGATGACAAACCGAGCTAGAGTCACAAATAGATATTATGATAAGCTCTAAACCTTGATTCCATATAAGATATTACGAAAGCTCCCCCATAATGTGTGCACTTGGAGAATTTGCGTTTGAATGCAAAGTGCACCATTTGAGAAACATGAGAAGCTCCCCCAATATCTTTAGGAAACAAGCATGGTATGGAGATGTGCATATCAAGATATATAAGCATAGCATAATCATCCTAACATGGAGTAGCACACATAATAGTCATCCATACATATCCATACACGAATAGCAAATGGTTCTTGGAAAACTCAAAGTAAACTAGCACAAGCCATATAAAATCCAAATAAAGCAACTCCCATGGCTTGTGGCGATCAAAGAACCCCGTGGTCTAGACTCTACTCTCTTCTCCCCCTTTGGCATCGGAACACCAAAAAGGCGAAGAAAAGAGGAGAGATGCTATCGCACCCATCAGTAGTGACCAAACCCAAGCGAGGAGGAGCTCTCGCGTGCATCATCATCACCGGCATCATCATCACCCGCATCATCATCACCCTCATCATCATCAGCATAGTCAGCAGGAGGAGCACGAGCAGGCCTAGGGAGAGCACCATGAGCGTACACAGAGAAGTCGAAGTTCTGGAGCATCTCATCGGTAAGAGGAGGCATCTCCCACTGAGGTGCTATCACAGGCTCCATCTCAGGGCCAGGAGGAGGAACAGAGTGGTTCCTTGAGGCCATGAATTCATTCTGGCGCCTCCGTGTCTCTTGGGTCATAGTAAGGGTCTGATGGGCAACATCATGGCTTCTCTTGCACATTTGGACCAGGCATGTGAAGAAACGAGCGGCCCCATGCTGGGAGCGCCGAGAGTGACTGGAGCTAGCATCATGATCATGGTGTGCCTTGGAGCGGCGCTCAGTGGTGGGCATCATGGAGGGAACGTCTGAACGAGTGGCCTCCTGAATGGGGAACCTGAATGGATCCATGATGACTTTCTCACCAATAACGTTCCGAGGAGCAGGAACAATGTAGTTGATGAGCCGCTGAACATATTGGGCGTAGTTGGGAGTCATGCGGTCCATAATTGCCCTCTTCAGTTCACAGTAGATAAGATCACAGCCATCAATCTTCCTCACCCTGTCAGGATGACAATAGTACATCAAGTTGAGGTGATAGTTCCGGACTTCACTGTGGTCTCCAGACTTGCTGATGAGGTTCTCCCGGAACAGCTTGGCAAGTACCAAATAGGAGTAGTACATCCCAGAGATGGTGGGAGGTCCAGGCGTAGGGTTTGGAGGATAGCAGAAAGAGATGTCACCCCTAGTGAGCCTGGACCGTGAATGAATCTTGTACCCTGGATCACTGTCATCACCACAACCCATGGCTGCACGGAACTGAGAGTAGGAGCATGAGTACTTTGTCTTGCCGGTCATCCAAGTGAGGGTGCGGTCTTCATCATCATGGAAGAAGACAGTGCAGTGAAACTGACGGACAAGGAGGGGACAAAAGGTAGGATCATCTTGAGTATCATCAGGCTTGAGGCACACAAGGTCATACAATCCCAGACTCCTCAAGGTTTGAACCACAAACCGATACTTGGTGGCTTCATGCAAGGCCAGTTCTTCAGGATTGATAGCCTTGGGTGATACAATATTACCATGCTTCATAAACTCATGAGAATCATAGAAACCCTCCCAGAGGGCTGCCTGTGTGTTGGTCCAGAATGCCTTGTCCGAACGAGTGTAAGTTGGCTTCTCAAAGCGATACGGATTCAGTGTCCTCCATTCCTGCCACTCAAGACGGTTTGCAGCCCCAACATTGATGGTTGGTACTACCTCATCATCCTCTTGGACAACATTCTTATCCTTGTGCTTGGTAGCAACAGACTTGGTTCTGCCCCGAGCTGAGCTGCCAGTGTCAGTACCTTGCTGAGCTTGGGGGGGTGCACGGCTACTAGAACGGCGGGGAGGATCAGCCATCCTACCTCGCTTGGCAACATTGCCACGTGGTGGCTCACCACTCCAACTTCCTGTGAATGAGAAAAATATAGCAAGGATAGCAGTGGGGTAAGTGTACATGTCATCAATAAGAGAGAATCCAAAAAGCATAGCATATATTCAAGTGTAGTGATGAGTTTGTGCGAAACCGGGCAACCGGCGCACAGGCCGGTCAAACCGGGCAGCAGACCGGACGATCCGGTTTGCGACCGGTTGACCGGGCCACACACCGGGCCGGCCGGTTGAATGGCCGGTCGACCGGGCTAGAAACCGGGTCTGGCGATTTGTGATGTTGTGCCCAGATTTCTACCACAAATTCATGCAAAAACTCGAAAACTTGAGTACATGCTATAGCAATAGAGTGGAGAATGTGCTTTGTGTTGAGAGACACTCTAAAGGCATGAGGACTTGCAAACCCTAAACCTAACCCTAAGATTTCCTCAAATTTTGGCAAGAACTTGCAATGTGTGAGGAGGACTAGAACTTAGGGAGGAAAGGAGAGTACATTACCCGAAGACATTGTCCTCCTTGATCAAGGGAACAAGAAGAACACAAGGTAGGGCTTGAAAACCAAGAACTCCAAAAATTCCCAAGCTAGTTGGAGAGGGACCAAATCCTTCGGTGGAGATGTTCCAATGGACCCGATCTATGGTGTGGTGAAGTTTGGGGAAGTTCTTGTGGTGGGAAGTGCCTAGATCTTGGTGGAGGTGTTGAGGGCGCCGGCCATGGAGGTTGGGGATTGGGGAACAATGGGGAAGATGACCCCAAGGGGTATCTCTTCCCAATATATAGTGGGCCGCGCGACCGGTCAGATATCCGGTCAGACCGGGCTGGTGACCGGCTGACCCGGCCCAGACCCCGGTTGCCGCCCGGTCCACCGGACCTTCCGGTAAGGGACCCGGTCCGACCGGGCCAGCGACCGGCCAGCCCAGAATTTTCTAATTTTGCCTCGTTTTTGCCCCTATGCTGTGTGTAAGTGTGTGTAAGTGCTCAAATGATGACATGTACATATAGATAGATAGATGATGATGAGATGAGCATAGACATGGGGTTGGAAAACACAAAGTTCTCTAGGCATACCCATTGGAGTGAAAATGCCAACAAGATACAAATAGCTACAATGGGCATGATTCGAAGTATATCAAGAATCATAAGAGCATTTTGAAATAGTTTTTGCAACAAGATCATTTGGCCTTATATAGTCAAATCAAGTTGTAATGAAGGCACAATGAGGGGCGGGGGATTACTCCCCCTATGTGAAAGCACAAATGTCATGTGACCGCGAAGAGACATGCTTGGGTCCATATAATGACATTGGGTCTATTTATGTTGCACACATAGGTATGCATCATACCAAGACATGGTAAGATGACTATCCCCATATGTGCTATGCCTCTAAGCTAGATAGCAAGATAAATGCAAGAATATAGTAAAAGAAGGTAATCAATCCAAGTTTTTAGGATCAAGAATACCAAGTTCTCCTCTCAAGTTAACAAAGCGGGCTTCATCCAAAGGCTTAGTGAAAATATCCGCCAATTGGTAGGTTGTTCCCACATGAGTGAGATCAATATCCTTGTTGGCAACATGATCACGTAGGAAGTGATGGCGAATGTCAATATGTTTGGTGCGACAATGTTGAACCGGGTTGTTGGCGATCTTTATTGCACTTTCATTGTCACAAACAAGAGGCACCGTACCAAGAGACACACCATAGTCTTTCAAGGTTTGCTTCATCCATAACAATTGAGTGCAACAAGATGCCGCGGATATGTATTCGGCTTCGGCGGTGGATAGGGCGGTGGAGTTTTGTTTCTTGGATGACCAACTCACCAATGACCGGCCAATAAATTGGCAAGCCCCGGAGGTAGACTTCCGATCAACCTTATCACCGGCCCAATCAGAATCCGAATAGCCAATGAGTTCAAAGGTTGACCCCTTTGGATACCATAGCCCGAGAGTAGGAGTGAGAACAAGGTATCTTAGTATCCGTTTGACCGCCACTAAATGGCTCTCCTTGGGAGCGGATTGAAAACGAGCACACATCCCTACACTTAGCATGATATCCGGCCTAGAGGCACAAAGGTAGAGCAAGGATCCTATCATGGAGCGGTATACCTTTATGTCCACATCCTTCTCACCGTCACATGAACCAAGTTGCCCCTTTACGGGCATGGGTGTCTTCATTGGACTTGCATTGGTCATGTTGAATTTCTTGAGCATGTCCTTCACATACTTTTCTTGAGAGATGAAGGTGCCTTTTGCAAGTTGCCTCACTTGGAAGCCTAGAAAGAACTTCAACTCTCCCATCATGGACATCTCAAATTTCCTAGTCATCAATAGCTCAAAAGCTTTGTTATGATTGGGGTTAGTTCCACCAAAAATAATATCATCAACATATATTTGACATATAAAGAGGCCACCCCCTTTAACCCGCTTGGTGAAAAGGGTGGAATCGACCGTACCCATGCAAAACCCATCATGTAGTAAGAAATCCCTAAGGAACTCATACCAAGCACGTGGAGCTTGCTTGAGACCGTAGAGTGCCTTATGGAGTAAATACACGTGGTTGGGTCGGCATGGGTCTTCGAAACCCGGGGGTTGAGCCACATATGCGGTTTCTTTTAGGGGACCATTCAAAAATGCACTTTTCACATCCATTTGATATAATTTGAAATTGTGGAAAGATGCAAATGCAAGCAAAAGACGAATAGCTTCAAGACGGGCTACCGGCGCAAAGGTATCCTCAAAATCCATACCTTCTATTTGGGCAAACCCTTGCGCCACTAACCTTGCTTTGTTTCGTATAACAATGCCATTCTCATCTTGCTTGTTCTTGAATACCCATTTGGTCCCAATGACATTGATGCGATGATCCTTGGGTCTCTCAACTAGAGACCATACTTCATTCCGAGTGAAACACTCCAATTCTTCTTGCATGGCAATTACCCAATCCGGATCGACCAAGGCTTCATGTACCTTAAGTGGTTCAAAACTAGACACAAAAGCATGATGTTGACAATAAGTGATAAGTAATGCATGGTGTCTACGAGTTACCACTCCTCTTGAGATGCTACCAAGGACTTGATCCACTTTCATGTCACTTGCCCTTGTAGCGGCCTTGATCTTCCGAATGGTTCCTTCATGATCAATGAATTCATCTCTTGCTAGTACTTGATCATGAGGGACCACTTGAGCTTGATCATGAGTTGAGGATGTTTCTTGATCGTCATCATGATCTTGCTCCATGGAATGAGGATCTTCTTCTTGTTCTTCGGATTGAGACTCATCTTGAGTGGAGGGTGGTTCTTGAGTTGCACTTGATGGTTCGGCTTGAGTTGAGCTAGGCTCTACTTGTGGCGTGCTTGAGACATCTACTCCATCATCTTGATCATCATTATGAACCTTCATGGGCCGGATGTGTCCAATGCCCATATGCTTGATGGCACTAGATGGATCAACATCATTACCTGCAACACATGGAACAACTTGCTCCACTTGGGAGCCATTATCCTCCAAGAACACCACGTCACAAGATACTTCAATAGTCCCGGAGGACCGGTTGTAGTATCTATAGGCGTGAGAGTTCTCCGCATATCCAACAAATATACCCTCTATGGTTCTAGTTTCAAATTTACCGAGCTTTCCTTTGTTGTTCTTAACAAGGCATTTGCATCCAAAGACACGAATATACATGACATTAGGCTTGTTACCGGTAAGTAGCTCGTATGGGGTTTTGTTGTGGAGGGGACGGAGGAAGAGCCGGTTGGAGTAGTGGACGGCCGTAGAGATGGCTTCTCCCCAAAAGTTGTGGGGTGAGTTGAATTCACTCAACATGGTTCTTGCCATCTCAATGATAGTCCGGTTCTTCCTTTCAACAACACCGTTTTGTTGAGGGGTGTATGGCGCCGAAAACTCATGCTTGATGCCCTCATCATCCACAAACTCTTGCATAGTGTAGTTCTTGAACTCGGTGCCATTGTCGGTCCTAATTGCCTTGATCTCGGATTCATACATATGTTGAGCTTTCTTGGCGAAGGTGATGAACTCTCTATGGGTCTCGTCCTTAGACTTAAGGAGAAAGACCCAAGAGTATCTTGAGTAATCATCAACAATGACAAGTCCATACTTGCTTCCACCAAGAGTATCATAGTGTGATGGCCCAAAGAGGTCCAAATGAAGGAGCTCCAAAGGCCTAGATGTGGTAACAATACTCTTGATGGGATGCTTCTTCTTGAGTTGCTTTCCGGCTACACATGCACTACAAACACGATCTTTCTCAAAAGAAACACCGGTTAGTCCCACAATATGCTCACCCTTTAGGAGTTGTTTAAGATTCCTCATGTTAACATGACCAAGGCGGCGATGCCACAACCATCCTTCGTCATGCTTGGCCGCCATTAGACATGTGTTGAAGGAGGGGCTCTCTTTCGAGAGGTCAACCACATAAAGGTTGTTCTCCACAAATCCAACAAGGACCAATTTGAGATTGTCACTCCTAAAGACTTGCACATAATATTTAGTGAAATATGAATTGTACCCGGCATCGGCAAGATGATATATAGAAAGTAAGTTATAGCCAAGGTGTTCAACAAGCATAACCGTCTCAAGGCACAAGTCCTTAGAGATTGCTACCTTGCCATACCCAAGTACCTTTCCCTTTGAGTTGTCACCAAAGGTAATGCTTGACTTCTTGTGGATATCTTCAATGAATTGATCAAGCACACCTTTTCCTCCGGTCATATGATTGGTGCATCCACTATCAAACACCCATTTTGGACCACCGGAGGAATACCCCTACAAAATCAAGTAGAGGATTTAGGAACCCATCGATTAATGGGTTCCTTTGCAATGGCAACAATATCTTTTGGTACCCAAATTGAGTACTCTCTATAAGCATAGCCATTAGGAGGGCCAACATAGTTAGCATAGACATCACCATAATAATCAACAAATAATGCATAGTGATCGTTTGGCCCCGTGCGGGCACCACTAGTGGCTTTGCCCTTTGAGGCTTTGCCATTGTTAGTGACCTTCTTGTTCTTATCTTGAGCGGGTTTCTCCTTCTTGTAGTTGTTCTTCTTGTGGGACTTGGGAGTATATCCAAGTCCATACTTTTGATTGTTTGACCTTTGCTTACTCAAGAGGTCATCCAATCCCATCTTGTTCTTGGCGGTGGTGAACTTTGCAAGTTCCTTTGTTAGCCTAACATTTTCCTCAAGAATAGATGCTTGCTCACAAGAAGATTCATTAGGATGATAGTCAAGACCATATTTGGTCACCAAGGACTCAAGATATGCATTGGTCTCAACATGCAAAGAAAGTTCCTCTTGTAAACGAACATGTTCCTCAACAAGTTTAGCATGCTCACTAGTAAAGGAAATGGAGGAACAAGCAAGCTTTTCAACATCAATGGGATCCTTCATTGATCCAAGAGCCTTTTTGTAGGATTCTTGAAGTAGATCATGATTCTCTCCAAGTTTCTTGAGCTCATCCTTGACAAGCTTGTTGGCTCTTTCAAGGTGGTCAAGATCCATAGTGAGAGAAGCATGAGCAACTTCAAGTTCCTCCTTTGAAGCATTGAGCTCTTGGGTCAATAATTGAGCCCTATCAATAGTTTCTAGGTCCTTAACTTTATCAAGTTCATAAGTTTCAATTTGTTGCTTAAGGCCTTGAGATATGCACCTTTCGGTTTTTAGCTCTTGTCTTAGGAGATTGAATCTCCATTCCTTCTCATTCAATTGATATTCTAATTCCTCAATGGACTCATCCTTTTCTTTGAGTGAGTCCATCAAGAAATCAAACTTGACAAGAGCTTCACCACGAAGGGTGCATCTAACATCATATAGTTCCTTAAGCATAGTTAATTCTTCTTGATCTTCGTTTTCGTTTTCATCATCAAGAACACTAGATAGGGAAGGTGGAGGTTCCATTACCTTGGTTTCCCTTGCCATAAGACAAGAGCCAATGATTGGAGAGGAGGGAGAGTCATCGGAGTCATCATCTTGAGTTGTTCTTGCCATGAAGGAAGAGCCAACATCATTCTCCGTGGAGTAATCTTTGGAGTAGTCATATGTGAAGAGTGACCCGGGTTTAGAGTATGCTAAACCGGCCACTCCGGCCTCCTTCTCCTCATCTTCCTCTTCTTCATCGGACAAGTACTCGGCCCCAACAAAAGCTCTTCCCTTGTTCTTCTTGTACCGATCGTTGATTGGGTTCGGCTTCAATCTTGGCTTGACCCCTTTGATGAACTTTGGCTTGTCTACCCTTTTCTCATAAGGGCACTCATTTGCAAAGTGGTTATCTTCATCACAATTGTAGCAAGTTCTCTTCTTCTTCTTGTCATTGAGGAGCATTGGGAACTTTGCCTTGTACTTCTTGGCAAAGAAAGCAAAGTCGGTAGCAATGTCACTAGTTGAAGTCATCTCTTCATCTTCTTCAATCTCATAGTCTTCTTTGCTTTCATGGTCGGCTCTAGCTTTGAGAGCAAGGTTGTGTGACGCTTCATGGTTGTGTGAGGCTTCATCAACACGGTTCATTGCCTTGAGCCTCTTTCCGGCTTTGGCCATGCTTTCATTGGCGGCCACATAGGAGACTAGATCATCGGAGTTGAGATCGGCACTCTTGGTCATGATTTGCAAGTTGAGTCCAAGGTTGGTGTCTTCTTGTTTGACGGCAATCATAGCAATGACCTTGGATTTTATGAAGGCTTCGTTCATCTCAAATCCGTCATTGTACTTCTCAACACCAAGTCCCTTGACCCTTACTTTCAGAGCACCAAGCCTAGCATAGGCATCAAATATGGATTCTCCATCTCGAATCATGAATTGGTAGGCCTCTTGCTTTGCGGTCTCATAGAGAGCTGATTGGATCAAATCGGTTCCCTCTTGTAGTACTACGATCCGATCCCACAACTCTTTAGCGGAGACAATGTCATCGACTTGATCAAGAAGCTTGCGGTTGATGCCACTTCTAATCTTGTCACGTGCGGATGCATTGAGTTGACGGTTGTAGAACTCGGTGGAGGTCAACCGAGTGGGATCTTGTGGCTCCCGATGTCCATGAACAATGAGCTCCCATAGCTCCACACCGCATTTGCGAATATGAGATTCCATAGCAGATTTCCAATGTGGAAAGTGAGTTCCATCGTAATGGGGAACGGTCCCACTATGGTTTATATGAGGCATGGGTGAAGTGTTTCTAGGATAGTTATAGTTAACATCATGGTAGGACTCCTTAGAGACCGAAGCCCCACTAGAAGTTCCACCCGCAGTTAGGTTCTTAAGCATGGCAGTCATTTCTACCATTTGGTTTTGTAGCTCATCCTCCTTTTTCTTCTTCTCGGCCTCATATGCCAAGAATCTAGATTTCATCTCTTTAACCGAAAGGTTAGAGTCTTCATCTAGACCCTCGAAGAGTTTATCCATCTCACTCTTAAGGCGGTGAAGCCCTTAATAAGAGTCCAGGCTCTGATACCAATTGAAAGTATAGAGATGGTAAACCTAGAGGGGGGGGGGTGAATAGGTTTCTACAAATTTTAATTCTTTCTTTGCAATATTAGGCTTTGCGGAATATAAAGATGAGCCTAATGCAAACTAGGTGAAGCAACCTATATGAGGATACAACTAACTTGAGCACGAAGGCTCTCACGAGCGATTAAATCACAAGTAAGGAGTTCGGTTAGAGATAACCGATAGCACGCGGAGACGAGGATGTATTCCCGTGTTCCCTTGCTTTGCAACAAGGTACGTCACGTTTGGAGGAGTGGAGGTCCCACGAAGGATTCCCCGCGCCATGAAGGCTCACCCTATTCTCCGGAGCCTATCCCACGAAGGAATAGCTCACTCACTTGTGGTAGACTTTGAGGTAGCCTCCAAACCTTCACAATCTTGCCCGGAGCAAATCCACAGCCCGGATGCTTCCGGACTCCTCTTGCCTACCTAGGGTTTCCAAGGAACCCTGGGAAGCAAGCTTCTCAATGAATACAAGGGGGAATGAGATTTGGCTTGGTAGAACGGTAGATCGGGTCCTCCTCTAATGATTCCCCGGAGGGATTTGAGTTTGAGTAGAGGAGGAGGGAGATCTGAGGCTTTTGGTGTTTCTAGCAATGGAGTATGAGAGAGAGAGCTCAAGAACAGCTTGTAGTGTAGTGCCTAACAGTCTAGAGGTAGGAGAAGGGCTATTTATAGTGTTCTTCGAAATATGGCCGTTTGCCACTTGCCACCTCAGCTTTTCCTCGACAAACCCGGTCGACCGGGCCACAGACCGGACAGCCCGGCTGAGAGGCCGGTCTGACCGGGCCAGTGACCGGACGCCTTTTGCTGGTCCTGGAGCTCCTCCGGTTGGCGGCCGGTTGGTGCCCGGTTGCCGCCCGGTGGACCAGACGGAGCACCGGACACGCCGGTCGAGAGCCCGGTTGACCGGGCGCAAACCGGATCTGCTGGCTCCTCCTTTGGAGCCCGGTTGCCGCCCGGTTGACCGGCCACCACGCCGGACTGGCCGGTTGCTGGCCTGGTTGGACCGGGCAGGTGACCGGATTTCTCCTGTAACCCCTTTTTGATTGTTGTTGAAATGGGGGGTCACCTTTAGCCTTCTTGTTCCTTTGATACACCATTCACGCCTCATTGCCTAATACCTGAGATTGTACTTATAAACATATTAGGCCAAATACTTTAGCACGGTGTCATCGTTACCAAAATAATGGATAAGGGTGAAATACCCTTACAAAAAGGCAATACTGTGCTTCACTAGTAACATGGATGTGATTCACTGATTTAGTTTCCAAATGAATTGCTTGCAGACTGCTTTAGACGCATATTTCTACAGAATACTTCTATTTCAGGAAGAGTACAGATCCCTCCTGGATTTTTTAAAAGAAAAAATAATATAAATAAAATGCCACGATCAAATATTATAGTCCCGACAGTTCAAGCATTGTAGTCCCGCTTAATACAGGAAGTACAAGAAAACCGAAAAAATGGAATATAGAAAAAGCAAAATAATCCTTTCATCCACGGTGAAATTTACTTGACGCTGAGAAGTACAACTATTCGACACGAGCTGTACACCCGCTTAATATAGAAATTACAAAGAAAATCGACAAAAACAAAATGTAGAAAAAACAAAAAAAAATATCATCATCCGCAAGGAAGTACAAATAGTTGAGGCTGAGAAGTACAACCATTTGGTGCGAGCAGTGCACCCACTTAATATTGGAAGTACTAGAAAACCAATGGAGAAAAAACAAAATAATCTAGTCATCCGGAGTGAAGGTCAAATACTTGTGGCTGAGAAGTACAACTATTTGGCGCGAGCAGTGCACCTACTTCATATTGGAAGTACTAGAAAACCAATGTAGAAAAAACAAAATAATCTTGTTATCCACGAGGAATTTCAACTACTTGACGCTGAGAAGTACAAGTATTTGACACGAGCAGTACGCCTGCTTAATATATGAAGTACAAGAAAACCGAGAAAATCTAAATGTACAAAAAATATAATCCGGTCATCCGCGAGGAAGTTCAAATGCTAGACACAGATAAGTACAACCATTTAACACGAGCAGTACAAGCAGTTATTATAGGAAGTAAAAGAAAACCAACAAAATCCAAATCTAGAAAAAAACATAAAAAAATCCCGTCATCCATGAGGAAGTCCAAATAGTTGATGCGGAGAAGTGCAACCATTCAACACGAGCAATACACCCGCTTAATATGGGAAGTACAAAAAACCGAAAAAATCCAAATGTACAAAAAACAAAAATAATCCCGTCACCCGCGAGGAAATTCATATACTTGAAAACGAGAAGCACAACCATTCGGCACGAGCAGTACACCCACTTAATATAGAAAAGTACAATAAACCCGACAAAGTCCAAATGTAGAAAAAACAAAATAATCCCGTCATCTGCGAGGAAGTACGTGCAGTGATTCCGAGAAGTACAGGCGGAGACAACAGGAAGTACAAACGGTAATTTACTGACAAACTTATAGTCATTTTACTGAACACTTTCGTGAAACAGCGCCTAGAAGTACAACCGCATTTCCCAAGAAATGCAAGTTCGTGTCGAGGGAAGTTCAATGCTCTGTTTTTACGGGGCGGAAATCTATTGTTCAAATCTCATCGATTTGATCACCAACCACTTCAATCATTGTCACCAAAAACTTTATATGGTAGAGTATATGTCTAATTTCATTACCTACAACATTTTACAACAAATAAATGGATCTAATCTATTAAATTCAAATTGTTATCCCACAAAATATACCGGAAACATGATTTCAAAACTTCTAAAATTACTTTCAAATCGTTTGGAGTTGGCAAAAAATGGTAGATACGAAAAAGATGCGCCATTTTGAGACCTTTCCAACCGTATATCATTTGCATTATTTAAATATACTGCCTAGAAATCGCGGGGAAAATCATTCGGTGCCCGTCACATAAAAAAGGAGGACAGTAATTCGTGTTATTCTATTAAACTGTAAGGAATTAGAGAAAACAATTGGAATAAGAAAGTTGCGCCTAGTCCATAGCTTTCCAACGCCATATCATTTGCATCATTCCGATATACGGTTGAAACAAATCATCCAAATTACTGTCCGCTCGTTTTTTGAGTACGTCCGAATTTCGGTATTTTCAAAATTGTTCAAAAACTGTGAGGATTTTGAAAAAACATAAAACATGAAAAAGTTGCGCAATTTCTTTATCTTTCCAACGGTATATCATTTGCACAGTTTCAACAAGCGATTGAAAAACCGAACTAAAAGTTCGTTTTCTGGCCAAATAGAAGCGTTTTCGTATTTTCAAAATTAAATTTAAACAGTGCAAAATCTGTGAAAAGTGTGAACATGAAAACGTTGCGGTTTTTCATTATCTATCCAACGGTATATCATTTGCATAGTTCCGACAAATTTTTGGGAAACACGAAGTAGAATCAGTAGCTCTGAAGAAAATGGGAAGTTCAGGTAAGTTCGACAGAAAGTTGAACCCTGTTATCCGGGAAGTACAACCTTGTGTCCAGGGAAGTACAAGTCGGTGCTCAGAATATTATTCTGCAACCGGTTGCAGAATAATGCTGGTATATATATATATATATATATATATATATATATATGGGTGCGGATTTCCTAAAAAGGAGGGTAGCTACCCATGCTATAGAAGCCGTTGGATGGTCAATTGGGGCACCTAGGAGCATGGGCACCAAACGTGTATTTCGTACATACCTGGAGTGTACGTGTCTAAATTACATATACCTAAGGTTTACATACCTAACATATACACATACAAGTTACACATACCTAACATTTACATACTTAACATACACACATGCAAGTTACACATACCTAACATATATATACACGTATCAGTGTACGTACACCTTAGGTATGCAATACCTTAGGTATGTATCACTTGAGTATGCATATCTTAGGTATGTATACCTTAGGTATGTGTAACTTAGGTATGTATACCCTCAGGTATGTGTACTACAAAGCAAAAATACGCGTATCTGCGTATGGTGCCCGGGCACCTAGGAGCACCAGTTAATATATATATATATATATATATATATATATATATATATATATATATATATATATATATATATATATAGTCCTAACTATCTTGTTGTGTACGCTATTATGCAGAATGAAGAAGCGGGAAATGCGAATAAGGAACATCCATGATGTTGGGTTCATTGACCCACACATAGTTAATTCATATGTGTTAGAACACCACCCCGCCGACGTGGAGGAAGACCTGTGGCGGTTTCTTAGAAATCAGGAACTCAAAAGTGATATTCTATTTTCTTACCATTTTGGGTGAGTGTTTCTGTCTTGAGCACATTCTCTTTTGTTTACTCCATGCATGGTATGTGGCTAATCAATGAGTTATGCATGACTGTGCATGTATCGTGTCCGCAGGTTCCACTGGATTCTGCTAGTAATTCAATTTCACACCTCCACGGTTCTCATCCACGACTCTTTGGGCCGACATGAGAAAAATGATGCAAAAGTAATTATTTTCATTCATTTGCGCTCTATATCGATCGGCCTATTTCGTTCATTTCCTAATATCAAGTAACTAATTAATAACTCTCTTGTTCATTTAATTTTCTTTGCCTCGTAGGGTTTGGAGACGGTTCGTAGATGAAAAGGTCGGTGAATTCAAAAAAGAGCTACAATTTAAAAGGGCAGTGCCTGGGACTGGGGATATTCAGCCACCGGGGACCAATCTATGTGGATACTATGTTTGTGAGAGGATCCGGAGATACACCAATGAGCGGGAGCAGCCGTCTGAGAACAACATCAAGAGGAATAACCTCCGGAAGACGCTTAGTCCAGAAGCTCGCTTCCGACCACTTCAAGAGGAACTAGCTGGATGGTTCGCGAGGGAAGTCATCGATCCTAGAGGAGAACACTATGTAGAGGACGTAGAACTTCATATGCACTAAATTATGTATGGAAACTTGTTCAAAATTGTATATGGTCATCCGATATTGAATATATATTGTATATTCCTCTTGAATTCTTTTTGGTTCTAATTTCAAATTTGTTTGAAATTGTACATTCATATGCATGTATGTAGTACCGTAGAATATGTGAAACTCCTTCAAAATTAAAACCCAAAAGAAATAAAACAATACAAATTAAAAAGAAACCAGGTTTAGGGGGGGGGGGGCTAAAACCCTAAACCTGCGGCGGCCTTTAGTCGCGGTTGGCCAGGAGAACCGCGACTAAAGGTCCTCCGCCCCGACGGACTGCTGGCGGCCACGTGGACGTGCCTTTAGTCGCGGTTCGTAAGGAACCGCGACTAAAGGGGGGGCCTTTAGTCGCGCTTAATTGGTCGCGGTTGCGCAACCGCGACTAATGGCAGTTGCGAACCGCGACCAAAGGCCGTTTTTCTACCAGTGTAAGAATGTGTGGCTTTTATGCACTTGAGACCCTGTGGTTTACCTTATTTGGTAATGAGTTTAAAATTGAATTAAATTACATACAAAGAGGTAGTTGCTAACTTTTAAGTGTTAATAAGTTGGGGTTTGATTCTTAAAGAATATGTTGTGGTAAGGAATACCATGTTATAATTCTTATAGGATTTGGTATTTAATCCTCACTTAAAGTGTTGTGTAATAGTTCTAGTTCCTTTTGATCCAACCTATGGATCAGATTATATCTACCCAAAACAAGAGTTTAGCAAAGGTCACATTAAGGTTTATAGCACTTGACTTGATGAGCTACTTTAATTCCATCAAGTCAAGTGAAACTTCAGTTACTGTGACAAGTTTTATTTGAAAGCGCGAAAATTCCCTAATTTTCTATGCATGAATGTAATGCACACTTTGGTGTTCTCTTATTTTGTAACCTCTAAACCAGCAACCTCTCTCTATGTATGATGCTCGTGTTCCTTGCAACTTGTGCATTGCTTGCGCTGAATTTTGATTTTGTTAGACTAATTTTGATCGTGCAAGGGTGTGGATGGGCAGTGTTCTTGTGAATTAAATAGTCTTATATGATCTTTGCGTTTGCGTTGGCGCTCTTTAGGTCACTTATGGTTTATTTTGTATGTGTTTGTTTCTCATATATCACGCCTTGTTGTAACATTTTTAACTTAGTCATGTTAATGCATGGATCCAGTTGATGGTTCGTGCCGTATCCGGCGACGCCCAATGCTCTTATGTTTCTGCGGAGGAGGAAGACATCAGGCCTTGGACGATCAAAATCGGGAGCTTCCTGTGTGGTATTCTTTTCAGAAAGAAAAAATTCCGGCAAGAATATCATGGCAGGGAGTGCTACGTTCTACCCAAAAATGATTCCGAGATCCACGTGAGGCACATGAATAAATAAATAAAAGGTCACCTCATCACCATGCGTGACAGGCGCAGCACCACTAACAGGCACGGACCCGGCCACCATTTTTGCCTGGGCAGCTCAGGCCGTGTGTCTGCCAATTTAACATTGCCGCAACGGGAAGGAACAAAGATCACATGATCTCACCACGGCCGGTTCAAAGTTCAACGCCGGCGAACGTACGTGTGGGCGTGGAGGCTGCGGCTCCTAGCTATACTACATATCAGGGAGAACGACGGGTCTAGTCGTTTTCCGGGAGAAGACGACGCCGGGCGAGATGATTTTTGGAAATTAAATATAAACGAGAGGTCAGCGAGCCACGAGGCCTCCACGTCCATCCTGTTAACCTAATCTTGTTTAGGCACGCACTAGTGGTATGCTCTGTCATCTCGAAGCAGTCAGTTCGTGGCACGATCGTCAGGTCCCTCTTTGGCGGAGACGTGTAACCGTTTCTTTTTTTTTTTTTTTACTTTTTGAGTTTATGGCAGTCCATATCTACCATCCGATTAGATATAAAAAAATGCTATGCACAGAATGACGTAGTTTATGAGAAAAACCGGCCATCCGATTAGATAAAAAAATGATGTGCACAGAATGCCGTAGTTTATGAGAAAAACCGGATCCAAAAACCATACCTTGCTAGGTTTATAAGAAAAAAACTGAAACAAAAAGCTGCACAAGCGAGGAAGCCTGGCATCCATACAACGCGCCACCAATGCAAAAAAAAAAACACATCTCCGGCTCCGGGCGCCGCCTCAACGTACCAGTCAGAACGACCTCCTCATTGCCGCATTGCCGCAAGACGAACTAGCCGGGTAAACATCCTCGCTATCCATACAAATCTCCAAGTCGCCATCGAAGCACCATGCCTTCAGGACCGCCGCCCTGACATAACAGCCAGATCGACCATCGCATTGTTCGAAGTCGATCCAGTCGGGTTGACGAACTCGCTGCCCGCACAGCTCCAAGTCACCACCCAAACAATGCTAGGTCACGATCAAGCCCCATATATACGAGCATGGCTGCATAGAAGCACGAGGCCGCCACCTCAGCACACCACCACCCTTCGGGGCCTCCGTCCCAGCTTCCACCTCAATGGCCACAGAGACATCCCACCCAGCCACCACGAACCAACCGCACTGCAAGGGCTAAAAGGCTTCAACAAATTAGCAACACTCATGATGCATTTTTTCAGTTTCTTTGGAGTGTTTAGAGTTGCGACGGGTGTTGTAGGTGATATAACACCGGTCTAGCCGCTAGCGCAAGGAAATATGTATCATCGTGAATTGCAAAGTTCATAGGTGCAGCCCGTGTGTCTATGCTCGTTCATGTGGCTCCTCATTCCACTTAAGTTATAAGCTACACATCACTTGGCAGCTGGCATTAGTGGTAAAAAGTCCGGGCGCCTCAGAGAGCATTCTTCCACCCCATGCACTCTAGCAGAAAGTGAAAGTCGCCTCCATAAGTTAGCACCCCTCTTTTTTTGAACAAGCACCCCTCTTTCTTGGCTTCGCTCCCCCACTGGGAGTGTTGTCACCAAGTTTCCACTCGTTCAATTCTTCCTTATCCAAATCTATCGTAGTTAAACAGCAGAGAAGGAAGGTAACAATTCATATATCCAAAGGATCACATCATTATCCCTTGAGCATAATCTTAAGTGATTATTCAATGCATTAAAGTCGTGGATATCAACCTTAGCTATGCCTATATCCAAAAGAGTACAAGATAAGTACTATAGCCTAGTTGATAAAGCAAACACCTGATCTTGAAGGTGAGAACCTTAATTTACTAGTGATACCTTAGGAAGCTAATATTTTGAGCATCACAACTTGGTAATGATCATAAACCCTAATGAACAAGGATCTACCAATAGTAACTTGAAGATACAGATGAATATAACAAATATTAAGATCCTTAGTGCTAAGTTTATAAGAATGAGAAGAGAAGCTAATTAGAAGTAAGTATATCATGCCTAATTCATGATTATGCTGCGGTGATATAGGAGTACAAGTTAAACCATCCATCACATGAGATCGTAGGAAAACTACTAAAAGCAACCCTAGCCATTCTTCACATCTTAAGTAGAGAAATAATTGAATGATAACAATACATTGCCTAGTCAAGCCTCTGTCTCAACCTAAGTGATCCTTTGAAGTAACCATCCTATTAATAGGAGGAAGATCAAACCCTAGTATATCCTCAACTCCTCTAGTTAGTCACATGTCCTTTAACACTTGGAAACCCTAAACCATGTTCCCATTCCATTTATGCTTCAATTGGTAAGCATAATGGAAGCCCTAGTACTGATCCCTACTTTTCAACCCATAAGATTCAATCAGACAATCATCATTGCCATTTTTTCCAAGTTTGTGAGGCAAGCAAATAAACCCTACATCCTAAAGTGTTTCCCAAGCATAACTGAAGTAGCCATATTACAATACAAAATAAGGTTCACAGATGCTGGAGCGATCCAGCTTAAATCAAACACGTCCTGGATCAAGTCGCAGGAGACAACGAAGCCACACACACATAGCAAAACACCAGCGCCTTGAAAGGAGCTAACATAACTGAAACTAGATCAACTCTGGAGTAGAACAGCCTTCAATCTCATACGCTGGTATAACAAGAAGGAGTCACTCAGTCAAGGACCTGCCAAATAATCAATCGGATTAAATTGTACATCCAAATATCATGTAGCCGATCACGGCTTGTTGTTTTTGACTTCACATCTTCTTTATTTATCAAACGACGAATATGCATGGGTATTCATAATTAGATCTTATTATTTATCTAACGACGAATATGCATGGGTATTCATACTTAGATCTTAACAACTCAGTCTTGCCCGTAGAGAATAAACGTGTGGACCGGCACTTTGGAGATGAAGTCCTTGGCTCCATCAAAGAAGTCTCCCTTGTGAGTTGACCCGTCGGAGAACACCAATATAATGCCGTTTTTATTCCCGCTGTGGCTGATCAGTTTGTGCGCCTTGTCGAGGCCACACGCCATTTGTTTCGTGCAGGCGGCCTTGCACCAGGCTGGGCTTTTCTTGTAGCCTGTCTTCTGTGTCTCAGCCGAATCAACTGATTTCATGTCAGACCTGTATGTGTTAGGGGTGGACATGACGAATATGTAACCAATGGTGTCCACCAAATCGGTGAGCTTCTCTTCCACCAACGAATACACATCATCCATCTTGTACCAGGCTGGGGTGGAGGTGGTGCAGTCAAATGCATACACAATCACCACGCCTACTGCCTCCCGCTCTGCAAGTATGTACGCCAATATATATCAATCATCCCTACATAACGGACGACCTTATATATGTAGCCCCGCTTACCTGCATTCTCATTATTCCTTATGGTACACCCAAGGATGGTATCCAGCTGCCGCGAGAAAGGCGCAGATATCTTCGGATTTTCTGGAACAGGATCGGGGTTGAACGTTCCACGGGGGGAATTCCTCGCCATGGCGCGGAGAGTCTAGCATGCACATAAGACATATATCCACTAATTAAGACAACAAAAGGATTCTAGTTTTTCTCTAAGACCAAATAAGATAAAGTAAACAAAAAAAATTGAGTACTTTCTATGAGCAATTTCCAATTTGTATATGCATGGTTGTAGTTTCATTCAGCCAAGGGCGGAGCCAGAATTTCCATCCGTCCTGCATGTGCATTTTATTGGGAGAGAAAGGGAATGCAGGATTGCTAGTTTCATTGATTAGGATGAACAACAATTAAGCAGACGTCTAGAGTTCCTGTTATTTTTGCAAAAAAATCTGCTGCCCTCTCCATCCGACAAAAGATGTCTTAATTTTATCTAAATTTGCATATATCTAAGCACTAAAATATGTCTAGATATATATAAATTTAGATAAAGTTGAATTAAACTTCTATTGTGGGACGGAGTGGGTAATTAAGATCCATTCAATAATTTTGAAACAGAGAAAGGACGTTAGTTGACCCGTGATGTGCATCGTATATGTATAAAAGTATATGTGTGGTTAGCGATCGCACTTGGTGCAGGAGAAATTGTGCACGGTTCCTCCAATACTCCTCTGGGATCTCCTTTTCTGTCTTCCTGAGGATATCCACAATTTCTATTATTGCTGGTCTATTCTTTCTTTGGTCATCAATACATTTTATTGCTAGATTGATGCATATCTTCACTTGATTTGATTCTTCTGATTCCCATGGTGACATGGTTGTACTTATCCGTTCCCTCCAACTTGTATTTACCTGCGTAATCAGGATACGAAGATACCCCATGGAAGAAAACAATCAAAATATGAATTTAGAATGAAATGTGCGAATAAGACACGTACATGTGAATGTGCTTCATACTAAAATTGGTCTTCACATAGGATGAAAATGTGTACCATTTCAATTAAATGGTCGGCATCATCGGTTTCATGAAATTCGGAGTAACCTGTATGTCCAGCCATTATCTGTATGATTATGATGCCTAAACTATAGACATCATTCTTGGGTGTGATTATTCCCTTACTTAAAAACTCTGGGGGCATGTAACCACTGCATGATACTAGCCATGTTTAGGACACATTTAGCGCAAAGCAAACATTAATTGAGTTACACAAGAAATCAACATATTTCAGATGACCACTTACTTTGTTCCCACAGCCTTCTCAGTAATTTGGGTATTTGTCCGAGCTAACCTTGACAACCCAAAATCAGCAACTTTTACCACCATGTTCTTATCAAGTAATATGTTGGCTGGTTTTAAATCCAAGTGGAGTATTGACCGTTGGTGAAGGAAATTTAAACCTTCGCATATCCCCTTAATGATGTTGTAACACATGGGCCAGTCATAGTCATGAGAGTCTTCAGTACAAGAAGAAAACAAAGTTTAAACTGAGGAATGGTTTTCATGAAACACAAAAACAATATCTGAAATGAAGTGTACCTTACCTTTGAGATACTTCTCTAGGCTTCCACCCTGCAAGTATTCAAAGCAGAGAGCTTTGTGCATGTATTGAGAAAAACACAGCTTGCCCTCGTATTCAACATTTTTATGCTGTATTTCAAAACAATAACCAACTAGCCGTACAACATGTGGATTTTCGATACTCATAAGGTTGAGAAACTCATTCCCAAATGGGTTGTTAGCCTCAGGTAATCCTGCCTCATGGTGAAGCCTTTTCACGGCAATCTCTTGATCCTTCCAAGTTCCCTGTTGGACACATCTAGTTAGAACTTCATTGATTTTTGTTGGTAATGCATATATGTCTTTCGTCCAAGGCAAACAAAGAGACACAAGGTGTAAGAGAGAGAGAGAGAGAGAGAGAGAGAGAGAATAGACAGCGAAACTAGTGGGAAATGTTGTTGTGGTGACTGTCGAGTAATTAGCAGAATGTTATCCACACATGGATTTATGGATGAATGTGAGGAAGGTGAATATGGAAATTCTGCCCCCCCCCCTCCCATGTCAAGATTCTAACCAAAAAATGGTACATTCCATGTCCTCGGAGAACGCTTTGTCGTGCAAAGTCACTGTAAGACTAGCCACAATGGGAGTATCATAAGTAGTATCATGCATGCCATGTTGGCAAAAATCTGATGTGGCACACCAATTAATGAGGTGAGAGATGAGAGTGGTATCATAATATGATACCGTATCATAGCACGTAACTAGAAAACTTAATTGCAAACACATCATGTACACACATTTGCATTGAGATTCTACAAAACATTAAATATGATGATACTAGGACAAAGCCCGTGCTTCGCTACGGAGAGAGTGTTGATGAGTCATCCGGTCTTAAAATGTCGAAGCATATGTTGATTCCGCATTTTGCTATATATATTGGTGGGACACGTTGCAAGGGATCGAGGTGGTATTATTCAGCATTACACGTATCATATATGTTAGCTTGGTTGGTTACTCGGCAAATAAAGATGATATAATATGAGCTCCACTACTAACATGTGGATTAACACAACGCATCTCATCTGCCATAGCTTTTTTACTATAAAAGAGAAGAACGAACTC
This sequence comes from Lolium perenne, assembly GCF_019359855.2. Taxonomy (NCBI): domain Eukaryota; kingdom Viridiplantae; phylum Streptophyta; class Magnoliopsida; order Poales; family Poaceae; genus Lolium; species Lolium perenne. The sequence continues at coordinate 259,396,548 of NC_067250.2, forward strand.
TGTAATCTAAAATAAATTGGGATACATTGGAAAGTAAGTGTTACCTATATAATCTGATCTGACTTAGCGGGGAAAAACAATAGTAAGCTAAGATTCAGACGCAATCACGCAGGAGAAAGAATAAAAGAAATTATCGGTCAACCTGTGCCCAAGAACCTGTTGCTACTGGTCAGAATTATCAACCTAGGCAGAAGGAGCAGCAGTAGTGATTTTCGTGGACTCGGTGGGCGGACAACTGAAGAATCAAACAAGCTTATGTTTCCTCCACGCGCGCAATTAGAAATTTATGAATCTCACTTTGCTTTCCAGATTGACTTTAGCACACGGATGCAACCCTAGCACACCACGGGAGCACGTTGTATTGGATAGAGAATAGCTGCATGTCGATTCCTTTGAGCTCGATCGACCGTGGCGCTTGATCACGTGAAGACACACCTGTTGTTATCAGCTATTGTGCAGATCGAGCGGCGGAAAAATCTTGATCAGCCCAGTAGACCGAAAGCAGCTTAGAGATGAGCATTGGAGAAGCGAACGGAGGCACAGCGTCGATCGCTGCATCAAACACAACCGAGACCAGCTCACCATAATCCTAGTTGGAGTCGTGCAACTGAGCTGAACTTTTGGATGTTGTGTGATGTGGATCGGTGGGCGATCTTTCACTCGTTCACGAAGGCATTGGCGTAGACATCCGGAAGGCGCCGCACCGGTCGCGTGTCTATTGTTTCTGGCCATGGAGAGCTGCCGCCGGCGTTGCCTCCTGGAGCAGACTGACGTCGTCCTCGTCGGATTTCAATCCCACCTTAATCTAGCACCCATTGGCAGTGTCCTGCTGTTGCTGGGCTTGGTAAGCCACAGCCGGCGTGGCCTCCTCAAGCAGCCCAAAATCGTCTTCGGGCAGCAGAGCATAAGCAGGCCTGATTGATCTGGTACTCTTGTTAGGAAGCTAGCAAGACGCGCTAATTAATATGTAGTGTAAGCTTATTCGTAGCAACATCGATCAGCTGGACCTGTTTTGGAGGCGTGGCAGGCCGGCTGGGAAACGCCGCCGCGGCTCAGCACATGGCTGATCTTGAAGCAGACAGCAATCAGTCGGACCGGGACACCTTTTGAGGCGATGTACGCCGGACGTCTTTGAGGCGACGCCATGGTTTCCGCCCAGAGAGGAAGATGAGCTTCCGCCGATGCATACGGCCATTCAGATATAGCTTGATCGAACAGGAAAAGATCGATCAAGCTTTCGTACGTGTGTGGCAACATCTGCTTTTGCACACGGCGGACTACGGATCAGTGGCGACGGCGGGGTCGGAACGGGACGCATACACACCGGCGCCGCACGCAATCGAAATAAGTGGACTCACACGGCCACCATGGGGGTCCTCCCAGATGGTCTTGGAGTGGGCGGAAACGATGGCGTAGCCGCCGTGGCGGCCGGTGATCTTCTTCATCCAATGTTGAAAGTCGGCTTGGTAGATCTCTTGTGCGGTCGACTCTTCTACTCGTTGTCACCCGTTGTGGTTGTGGTCGCCTATATACGGAACCAGGGGTGGGAGTGTAGAAAGTTGTAGAACCCTAATATTTGTTTTGTTTCGTTGTATATTTCGGTGACCCTCATGGGGTATATATAGAAGTACAGGAGGGAGGAGACTTGGAGTACAAGATGATATCTCTAGAGTCCTAGTCTATCTCTATATCCTATACGTATTCTAACATTCCCCCTCAGTCGTAGCGGGAGTGAAGCGGACGATTGCGACTGAATTTGAAGTCTCGCGCTTCCGTCCTCTTCTCCTCCTTGTCATCATCGGTGTCCCCTTCTGGTGCCTTCTCTTCCCTCCCGCAGTCACAGCGGGAGTGTCGTGGACGCAAGTGATGACACGGACGCTGTCGACTGGAGTTGTTGCCAATGTGTCACTGTAGACGTAGCCTTTATGTCAATGTCGAGGTAGCCGATCGTGATGTAGCCGTGGTCGAGGTAGTCATGGTGGATGATGTAGTCGTCGTAGATGTGTAGCCGCATTCGCCGGAGGCGCAAAAAATTGCGCGGGTTTCTTCTTCCTTTTTTTTATTTGGACGGAGCTGCAGTCGAGGCCGACGTTTTGCACCTTAAAAGGTACCGTCGGGGGCGACGTTTTGCACCCTGAGGGGTACCGTCGCAGGCGTCTTGCGGATGTCAGAGGACGCGGTCGTAGGTGAGACCACCAGTTTTGCCAGGACTGGAGGAAGCCCACCAAGCACTCACGGTTTTGCCAGAACCATGTGCGCGGTTGTGGTGTGTCGATGCAGTCTTAGCCGTCGGACGCGGTCAATGCCGGCGTCGTGCCTTGCAGTTGTACTGTCAGAGGGCGTCGTAGTTTCATGTCCATCATGTGGACGATGTTGTGTGGCGGCGGCGTAGTGCTGACGACGATGTCGATGATGACTTTGGTGATGTAGACCTTGGCGATGATGTCTCGGCAATGTCGGAGCAGCAAGCGTGTCGACGGTGTGTGTCGCTTGGAGGCGTCCCTCGTGGCGATGATGATGTCGATATCGTGCTGCCCGTGAGAAGTCGACGATGAATCCACACCGGCCTGGCGTGTGGATGGTGATGTCGCGTCTCGTGTATGTACTCGACAAAGATTTTGGCTCGCAGCATGTTGTATTCACGTACAAGTTGGCGTCGTGGATCGGCAGTTTGGATCGGTGAAGTGGCGGCGACCGGCATATGGCTCATGTCTCAGTGTAGACGGAGTACTGGCTACTGGTGCAAGAGGTGGCCCTCCATTGATCGATGAGTAGTCGCAAAGGCCGGTGTATGGCGGTCATGAATTTTCCCATACGCGTGGCAGTATCCAGGTACGTGGGCTTCTGTATATGCAAATTGGGATTTTGCATGTTGTGGCAGATCATGTCCGTGGCTGCATTAGCCTGACGACCGCTGACGCTCGGAGCAGCAGCTCCTCGAGACGGATGCCGGGACAGATCTCCTGGAAGCCTAGCCGTGTGTGCATCATGGTCTGGCGCTTGGCCAAGTCGAGGTGCATCCGCAGAGTACGCCAGGTTCCGCGCCGTCGTGTGGTCTGCTAGCTGATGGCCTGATGTAGATTGTGTCGACCGACATGCAAAGTGCACGCACTTGCGATGAAGGGACTGCTGCCGCCGATGTAGAGATCTTAACGCGCGAGGTCGCCCTCCCACGAAAGTAGGGCCGCCGGTGATGCCTATGATGCAGTTTCCTGCGAGCTGAGCCTATCTGCCCTGCCGGAAGAGGGTATCGGATCTAGGATTTAGGGTTTTTATTTTGTGGCTAATGGGATCTAATCTGGAAATTGGGGAATTCGAAATTTGGAACTAATCTAGGAACTTGAATTTGATGTAAGATCTAAACTAAAGAACCGATCCGATTTTAGATCGAAACCGGGTGCCGCGCCCCCGAGGAGAAGATCTCCCCGGGGGCGGCGCGATGCGGAAGTGGTGAAAAACCTAGGATCGGCGCCGCGAGGCTAACCGCTCTGATACCATGTAGAAAGTTGTAGAACCTTAATATTTGTTTTGTTTCGTTGTTTATTTCGGTGACCCTCATGGGGTATATATAGAAGTACAGGAGGGAGGAGACTTGGAGTACAAGATGATATCTCTAGAGTCCTAGTCTATCTCTATATCCTATACGTATTCTAACAGGGAGCGGGTGTCGTAATCGACCTGGAGTTGTTTTCATGTACTTGGTTTCCCTTGATTGAGAGATGGGGTTTCACGCGTTCGGGAAGGACACGTACGGTGCGTGACCAACAATGGCTTTGACTGGGCCGGCCCACACCTAGCGTTTGATCGGCAGGGACTAAGTAGCGATGGATTGGGACAGACGACGGATGACGGACGAACCAGAAACCAGACGGACGAAACGGACCGAACCAAGGAAACACTTCTCTCTTTATTATTAGGTATAGATATGATACTATCTTATGATACTATGCATTGTGGGGTTAGTATCGTAAACTAGTATCATATGCATGATACTAGTGTATGATACTTCCCATTGTGACTAGTCTAAATCGAAAAGAGTGCACAAGGTGTCTATAAATGAATCGACTAGACGATAAGGTAATCCTAATTTGTCTAGATCAAATCAGCTCGAGATGGGTGATTTCTATAAATGAATCGACTAGACGATAAGATAATCCTAAACTTGACAAATTTGTAGCTTGTTGATTTCTCCTTGTGTTTCTACTTACGCCTAAAAAGGGCATAGGGGGGCCGAAAATACCGAACGGAACCCGGCAACGGGCGAGGTCGATATCGCGCCCACCCATTAGTTGGAGATTAGCGATGTATTAAACCGTAATCTCGTATTCTGACTTCGTCCAGCTTTTCAGTCATTGCATATTATTCGTATCTCGCGCAGGCTTGGTGCAATAACTCATGCGCAGGTGGTTCGCTGGCTTCAGCTGCTCCAACGCTCACCTGTACCTACAGAGAGCGAGAAGCAGTCGTCTTCATAATCACTCCCGAGCTGCAAGTAGCTCATTCGCCAGCAAGCAGCAGTTCATCCCACGCCCTTCAACCTCCCTCTCTCCCACTGGTTCCTGCACCAGCCGAGCAGTCGCGAGATGTCTCAGTCAAGTTCAGCTCAGGCGCCGGCGCATGGACTCGTCAGAGAAATCGCCCCGCTTCCTCTCATCCGCTGCCCGTTCTGCCATGCTGGGCGCCTTCGTCCAGGCCGACAGTGAGTCGAGGCGGCGCTTTGTCGCAGCGGCGGCAGCGCCTCCTTCAGATGCTCACCAGTCACCAGCGAGGACGACGCGGTACGCGTCGCCGTGCGCGGCGAGCCAGGGCTCGAGGCCGTCCGGGCGGCATGCGGCGACGACCGCCTTGAGGGCCGCCAAGGTGTCGTCGTAGGCCGCCGGGTTGGGATGCTCCGGGGCGAGCTAGCTTTTTGCCGGGAGCAAGCTTCATTCTCCGTCTTGCTCCTCCATCCAACCTCCGCCACATCCTGAAGGCGACGACCTCGACAGCGCGGAGGTCAGGTGCTCGTACATCCTAGCGCATACCCCGTGCGCGCCAGCGGGGTACATCGACTATGCAAAAAAAAAAAAGACTACCTTCACCTCTTCTACCGCGCCGGCGGCCAGCGGGTATGCCGCGGTCCTGCTCTGGCTGGTGCTGCTCTTCTACCTCATCGGCGACACTGCGTCCGAGTCCTTCTACGCCTCCCTGAGAGCCTCTCCGCCCGCCGGGGCCAGGGTCACGCTCCTCTCGCTCGGCAATGGCGCGCCGGACGTCTTCACTAGCGTCGTCTCCTTCCCCGCCGTCGAAGGCAGGGGCGGTGGTGTGGGCCCCAACAACGCGCTCGGCGGCACGCTCTTCGTGTCCACCGGTGGTGGCCGAGGTCGTCACGCTCGCAGCCGGGTCGCGCGGCGAAGCCGTCGTGGAGCTGCGCGGGTTCGGCTACTCAGAGCATCTCCACTGGTTGGCGCTCCCCACGGCGAAATCCGGACGAAACAACCGCCGGATTGGACGAAAATAAGTCGCGGGGAGTACCGTATTTCCAGTCGTCCACCCGAAGTTCGGCGGACATAGTTTAAATTCAAACAAAGCGTCGTCCCGCGCTACAAGTACGGCGAGTTGATCGGCAAAAGGAGCAAAAGGATCAACCACAGATCGACGATCGGAGGGAAATTACACGGAAACAGGCTCATCGGCAGTCCCGGCCGGCACGGCGGTGTCCGACGGACCAGTTTCCTCACACGCCGTGGCCGAAGCGGCTGCGGCAGTCGACGACGAAGCAGCGGCAGTGGACGTCGAAGCAGCGGCAGTCGACGAGGTAGACGGTGAGGAAGCCGAGGTAGGAGCCGGCGGAGACGACGAAGGACTGGCCGGAGTGGCTCGGAGGATGTCGCTGCGGTGGCCCTGGTACCAATTCCTCGTCTCCTCGTCCATCAGTTCCATGTTGCCGCCGCCCATCAGGAACGCCAAGTCTGTGTTCCTCTTCTTCGCCGCCGCCGTCGTCTTCAGCAGGGCGATCCGGACGCCTTGGTTGGCGAGCATCTCCCGCCACCTGTCGTCGAACTTGTCGTTCCTCCCGTCGGCGTGCGACCTCAAGTCGGCCCAGCACTTGTCGATCGACGTCTGCATCTTGTCGGCGGGATTGCCCGTTTTTTTGAGCTCTTTGAGCTTCTTTTGGCCGAGTTCAGGGCGCCCTTCCGCCGCGCCAGCCGCCGGAGCGTCGGGGTTGTACTGCTCGGTCTTGCTGGTCGTGCGGGTTTCCTTCCACTTCTCGCAGTTCTCGAGGCGGGCGTAGACGTTCAGGAACTTGAACTGCATGCCGGTGTCGTCCGTGTACATGTCCAAAGCACGGCGCAGCTAGGGAAAAAGAGTACGGCGATACGGGTCAGCTCACGACGATGTACCTCGGTGATGCAGGGTCGACGGAGCATACCTTTTGCTCCAAGTCGTGGCCGCTGATCGGCCGTTTTTCGACCTCCTCCTGTATGCCGTGCCATTTGTTGCACGCCGTCTGCATGATCCCCCAATGGGTGGCCATTGCCTTGTCTCCCCGGTACACGTTCATGTTCGTTTTGTTGAAGTAGGGATCGACGAGTTTGTGTTCCTCGTACGCCTGCTTCACTCGAAGCCAATATGTCTCGAACGACTGATTGGCCCCGTTTATGCCGTTCGTGGACACGGTCATCCAAGCTTCGGCGAGGCACTCCTCTTCCTTCGGCGTCCATTTGATACGCGGTTCGGCAGGCGGCGAGTCCTTCTTCCTCTTCTTCTTCCCCTTCGACAGGTTGGCGGCGGCTTGAGTTGGCTCTTCTTCTTCTTCGTCTTCTTCTTCGACGGCTTGGCTTCCGTCGGCAACATCATCCCCATGCTCGTTGCGCGCCGCCACAGCTGCCGTCGCCCTCGCCTCCTCTTGCGTGAAGAACCCCGGGCTCACGGCGGCGGTGGCCATGAAGAACCCTGGGCTCGCAGCGGCGGCCATGGAGCCGGAGGTGATCATCTCGTGGATCTCCTCTTCGTTCGGCGCCGCCATCGCACCGAACAGGAGCGGCCCTCGTCGCATGCCCGGCGAGGTGCCCTCGAACTGGCCGCCGCTGCCGACGTCAAGCTCGGGCAGCGACGGCGTGAACCTGGACGGTTGGACGTAGGCGCCCTCTTGGAACATGGCAGGCGGGGACGACGAGTACATCGAAGGGGAGAAGGACGACGGGGAACTGCTTGTACCTTGCGCCGGCCATTGGCCGGGGAACATGGCGCTGCCGCCGCCGCTCATGGCCATGCTGATCTTCCGCGCTTGTTCGTCCTGGGCCGCCACCGCCGCCCTCTTGGCGGCGGCTTTTTTCACCCTCTCCGCCCTGCCGCATGTTTCCACCTCGCGCCGTTTCTCGTCCGCCGCCCACTCTGTGTTCGTCATGCCCGGCGGCCGCTCCTTCTTCGCCCTCGGCTTCCTCGTCGTCGCCTTCGGCGGCATTGTGGTGGACGAGAAGGCGAGGAGGAGAGCGGTGGTGGACGAGAAGACGCCGCCGGGAACTGGAACGGGAAGACGAGGAGAATGGACAAATTCGGCGGGAGAGAATGGGGATATGCAAGCAAATTGGAGGGAACGGGGATATGCAAGCAAATTGGAGGGAAAATCGACAGGATTTGGTTTTCCTGTCGCCGACTACGCGGGTCCACACGACGTTTCGCGCCAAAATCTTTCATCCGAAGCCCCCGAGCGCGCCCCGGGGGACCGGGGATGGCGTGGGCTCGCCGGATGGATGAAGTGCCAAATCCGGACGAAAACGAGGAACCGGGGGCGCGACTGGGCCGATTTACGCCGTCCGGATGGAAAAAACGTCGCTCGGGGGCCTCGTCGGGGAGACGAGTGGAGATGCTCTCAGCCTAGTCGTCCTCGTCCGAATTCTCTTGACCAAACAAGTGTAGTTTCTTTTGGTTTTCTCTCAGTTCCCTTGTGCGTTGGATCTGTACAGATTTTTCTTGATCTCATTCCTATTTGGTAAAAAGAATGTACTCCCTCCGATTCATCCATATTAGAGTCATTTAATATGGATGTATGTAGAACTAAAATGTATCTAGATACATCCATATTAGAGTCATTTAATATGAACCGGAGGGAGTAGTAATTTTTTTTTCTTCCCATCCAAATGGTTCAGTGGTAAGAAAATGTTACTTTTCTTCATGAAATTTTCCAGAACTCTTTGACTAATTGGTGAACTAAATATTATTATCACATGGACAAATCAGAAAGAGGATTACTCAACGTGCACGAAATCGATTTATTAACTTAATAATTTTCAATGCAATATTTTTTATTATGATTTAGTATTTTTACTACCTGCACCATAGATAGAAAAAATGTGTACAAATTTTTGTGTTTCAAAATTGTTGATTTTGACTATTTCCATCTATGATTGATTGGGAGAGCTGCCAGTAGATATTTCCATATTTTAAAAATAATGTTATTCAAAGTCTAAGTATTACTAAATTTTGAGCTTTAGTCTTTGTTCTAAGGTAAAAAAAATCTAGAATATAAAATAAAATTAGTTTTATAAATTCCAATATTCATATATTTTTTACCACAGTACAAATTCAAATTATGAGCTTTATCTGCATAATCACTGTTATATGGTTGTGTCCGTCACATGGCATGATGAATCAACTAAGTTAATCCCTTCACTGTAGCTAATTAACCACTGCGAGCAGAACGCTCCACACATTATAGAGAATTTGTTTCTTAAAATTACTGTTGTACTAGGGAACCATGCGTACATCAATTGTTTTCTAAAATTGTACTAGAAGCGGAGATTCTGTATGTTTTGTAAAAAAAAGGTGGTGTCTGGTGAATTTTTTTTGTTTTAATGCAAGATGATTGGTTACATTTAATATGTTGCAGTCCATTTTAATGCAAGTATTAAACACTCTCAACTGGTGGCATTTAAAGACGTGTGTCAGACATTAAACAGCTTGTATCACTACTTGTATTTCTGCATGTATGATTCACGTAACTCAGCCGTATAATTTGAACACTATATTAAATTCAAATCTCCAACAGACAATCACTGGCCTTGATATCATCCTCCAGCGTCCCCGGGTCCCAAACGTGCGGGTCGATAGGGGGTCTCTCTTCTTATAGGGGTGATGCCTGCACGATAGGGTCACCCGACTTGTAGTCCAGGTCGTATGCGTTAGAGCATCTCCAGTCGCGTCCCCCAAACCGTTCCCCAAAGGGATTTGGGGCGCGCCGGACCAAAAATGCGTTCTAGCCGCGTCCCCCAAAGCCCTTTTTTGTCGGGCGCGCCCCTATACGGTGTCCGGCGTTCCGAGCCCGTCACCGTCCCACAGGGGACGCACCGGGGACGCCGGACACAACGAAAAGCGAGGCGGGGAGTGGCGGGGCCGACCCGTCAGCGGCACAATTAATTTAAACCTAACCGTCGCCTACCTCGCGACGGAAGTTATTGGCGCGCAGCGACGGTGCAGTTCCCGCAGAGGGCGCAGCGACGCGTCCCGTCGCGCCTAGCTCTGCGTGCCGGCGTTAATGAGCGCCACCGCTCCTCCGCCTCCCTCCGGCCTATAAAAAGGGCCGCCTCTCATCGTCCCTCTCACACAGAAACCCTAGCGCCTCTCTCCCAAACCCTAGCCGCCACCATCTCTCAACAAGACTCGACGCTATGTCTGGTAGAGGCGGAGGCCGACCTCGCGGCCGCGGCCGTGGTCGTGGTCGTGGTCGTGGCCGCGGCATAGCTGAACGCTCGCCGTCGCCTCCCACGCCGTCGTCTTCATCGTCGGAGATGGAGGTGGAGCCGGACGTCCTGTTCGAGTTCGTCCACGTCCTCAAGGGCGACCCGCGCGGCATCCAGAGGCTGCCGGACTCCTTCGCCGAGTACGTCGGCGGCGTACGCCCGCGCAAGATGCATCTGCGGGAGCATTCGTGCGGCTACTGCCGGTGGATCGTCGACGCGATCTACGACGCGCGCGGCAAGATGTACCTCAACATCGGCTGGGAGAAGTTCGCGCGCCACCACAGCCTCGAAGCCGGCTTCATCCTCGTGTTCTCCTACTTCGGCAACAGGGACATGATCGTCAAGGTCTTCGACGAGAGGCGCTGCCTCCGGGACTACCACGGCGACAGGGACTCCCACGACGACAGCACCAACGAGGAGGACGACTGAGTGTTGTTTCTTCGCAGCGAATACGTGTACGGAGGTTTCTGCCTGTTCGCCTCATCGGTAGAACCAACAAGGGCACCATCCTCCCGCTGGATTTTCCAGTTTAGGTGACTGGGTGTGCCCTCGAGTGTTCTTTCTTAGCAGCGAACACAGGAAACCTTCGATGCACGGCCTAGTTACGTTTAGTTTTTTTGCAATATTTTATATTTGTGTCCACCATGGTTCAAACTATGTATTAGTTTGTGGAAAACCATGTTCCAAACTATGTCTTCATGTAAACCACGTTCCCAATTATGTATTAGTTTGTGGAAATTGAAATAAAAATGCCAAAAAAAATTATTTTAAATGTTTGGGGGCGGCGTTTGGGGGACGCGGCTGGGGAGCGACGTCCCCCAAACGCGGCACGAACAAAACACGTCCCCCAAACGCTCAATCCGGCGCGGTTTGGGGGACGCTTTGGGGGACGCGACTGGAGATCTCTTAGGCCTCTTTTCCTTTCTGAACCAATTCGGTCCGGAGTCCCATTTCTAAATCCTTCCAGCAATAAAGCAAGATCCATATCGGTTCTATCACCAGATGGGGTTCGCCCACCGGGAACGTCTTGTTATCCATCTACTAATAAAATATAGATAAAGATGTAACCAAGGGTGAAGGCCTTATTACCAATCTGCTAATAACATATAAATAAATACGTAAACAAGGATAGATCTCTATCAGATATGATTTGCTTAGACAATCTGCTCAAAAAAGTACTCCTTGCCCCTTTGACTCGTGAATCCTAGAGGGTACATTTGTCTGCCTCGTCATCGACTTGTAGAAAAGTAGCCTTGTTTGTCTGCTTCTTGGTGTAACTGCTGACCTACTTCTTGTAGTTGTATTTTTTAGAAAGTCTGCGAATCATTTGACTTGCATATATTTGTTTTAGCTTTTGATATGAAATATCCAACTTGCTAGTAGCGCACCCTAACCCTCCGCCCCCAACCCTAACCCTCCCGCACCCCGCCCTCCGCCGCCGCCGCCGGTAGCACCGCCGGGGGCAAAGTCCCTCGGGGCGTGGCGGCGGCGGGGGCCCTTCCTCGTCGCCGCGTGCAGATCGGCGGCCGGATCCCCACCTCCTCGATGCTTGGCGGTGCAGACGCGCGTGGGATGGGCGACGGCGGCGGCGGCCCTCCTCCCGTCGGCTGTCCCCTGGCGGACCGGTCGGCGCGGGTGGGGTGGGCGGCGCTGCGGTCTCCCTCTTCTCGTCGGCTTCCCGCAGCACTCCGGCAGGGGTTGGTGGTGGGCGGCGGCCAGACCCTCGGTCTGCGCCATGTCATCCACCCCCGCCTCTCGTTGGTGCGTGGAGGCGATCTCGGGCATCTTCCGCGACACGAGGGCGCCCGGGGCAGCAGTCTTGGGTTTGACGGAGGAGGTGGCCTCTTCTTCGCCGGAGAGGGTCAGCCTGCGGTTGGTGGAGGTGGATTTTTTATCTATCATCGCCAGCCGGCGGTGAGATGGAGGTGCTTGGAAGCCGGCGATGGTGTCGCCGGTGGAGGGTTGGGTTGGCCAGCCCGGGATGGTCGCCGACGTGGGGGTCCGGCCTGAATAAAGGCGGCGGTCCTAGGGCCTCTCTTGCGTGAAGAGGAGGACCTACCGGAGGCCTGGACTCGTGATCTGGCCGGAGGGTTGAGTTCCGGAAGGCTCCGCCGGCGAATGTAACATGCTTTGCCTGGAGTTTGCTGGATCAGAGGTATTCGGTCGTGCGCACCCATGCGTTTATTCCGACCGTTTGGTTCTGGAGGGAGCGGCGCGAAGCTCTTTTTCTGTGTTGACATCAAGTGACTATGGATCCATGATGAAAGTCGGAAGAAGAGAATTTCATGAAGGCCGGAGGGGAGGACTAGCTAAGGGAGGTTCAAGTCTCCGCGCTATTGAGGGGCTTGCTTGGTGTCCGGGCTTCACAGCAGCGGTATGAAAGTGGGGGCGACAACACATGTGAAGCGCAGAGTCCTACCTTTCAGGGTGAAAATCCAAGGTCTGGCCTTAACTGGTTGTGTCTGGCAGTGACCTTGGTGGAGGCATTGTTTTGAGAGTGGGGACTATCTTCAGGGTGAAAACCTAAGATCTTTGATCGGGCGATGACGGTGTTGGAGCACTGTTCCCTTCTTGGAGGCGTCGTTTTTTGGAGAGTCTGCAATTCAGGTGTTGTCATGGTGGTGGATGTATTGCTGTTGTTAGGTCCGTGATACTGTAACGGGACTTTTGTTTCTTAGTTTTCTTTTCGTTTTTTTGGCTGTGTGCATCCGTAGTGCCATTAGGGTGGTGCGTTGTTGCAGAGGCTAGGTGTAATTGGTATCTATCGATATTAATATATTCCCTTTATCTAAAAATTGTTTTAGCTTTTTTGTGTTTATATATTCTCAGGGTGGTGATATTTATCTGGAATATTCCTCCGATGTGTCAAAACTTGCACTTCAACTGAGGAAGTCAACAACAACAACACCTCATTTGTGAATGTCAATAACTGCATCTCACTTGAGGAAGCCAAGAACTGCATTTTCGTAAGTAGGCTACTACAAGAAATTCGTGTTGAATCGATTCACAACAAGGGCTATAACGCCAGAGTCTTGGAAAGTCGGTGGTAGTGTTACCCTTTTTCAGAACCTAACATGAAAACAAAGATGTAACCAAGAAAACAAAAGTATCTAATTTGTGTATCTATCTCATTTCTATATCTAGCAATTAACGAATCCATGTTGAAATGCATGTATGTTGGTGTATGACCTATGCAAACAAATATTATATTTGATATCCTACCATTATGGGTTGCTGGTACAGTTGACACCTGCTAGCATGGTTTCGCATGTATAATTAGGAGGTGGCCGGAGTAGAACACGTACGATGAAACAACATACATTGCTTGCAATACAGAGGCTCGAATATGAAAATTCATTTGCAAAGGTCCTAATATTCGCAAACGATTTGTGTTACTGAATCGTGTGCAAAATCTCAGCTTTCTCACACGGATTATTTCACCACGTGGGATATGGAGACCTATATATAGTCCACCCACTAGTGGAAAACAGGGCTTTCGTGGGAGCCTTTTGTCGTGGGCGCGACTGCACACGCGATAAATGGCGTGGCCACGTCGCCCCGAAACCATTTGGAGCGAGCCGGGCCTGTCTGAGGTCTGGCGCTTCCTGCCGGCACCCCTTTTGTCGCGGGTCGTAATACGGTCCGCGACAAAAGGGCCATGCCTATATATATATACATGCAGCCAGCCCCCCCCCCCCCCACCTCCCTACATTTTTTTTCCTTGGTGGTGAAAGGTCGAGGTGTATGCTAGCTCATTTTTTTTACATGTGCACAAGAGGTGTTTGATGGAATGCTTGTGACGGATGCCACTTGATTTTATTTGATAAGATTTCTCCTCTTTTTGAGCCTAAAAGGTTAGCAACTATTTTCTCATATATACATAGTCCATACAATACTAATTTTAGCAAGATGATTGCATCTGATACATAATTGTACTTATGATGCAGATGAGTCATCCATGGATGTACGGTAACCAATGTGCTCCCGCTTTCAGAGAGGGCGTGAATTCTTTCCTGCTTGTGGCCGAGGCAAACAAGTCGAAGCAAGGTTTTATGTGCTGTCCATGTCTGAAATGTAAGAACGAGAAGGATTACTCTTGCTCAAGAGATATTAAGAGCCACCTGCTTCGGTTTGGATTCATGTCCAGCTATAATGTTTGGACCAAGCACGGAGAAGAAGGGGTTATGATGGAAGACGGTGATGAAGAAGAAGATAACGATGACCAGTACCGATCTATGTTCTCTGAATGCGATGATACCGCAATGGAAGACAATGAAGAAGGAGGAGGTGAAGAACATGCAGCAGATGATCCTGTTGATGATGATCTTCGTCGGGCCATTTCTGATGCAAGAATAGACTGTGGCACGGATAAGGAGAGGTTGCAGTTTGACAAGATGTTAGAGGACCACCACAAATTGTTGTACCCAGGTTGTGAAGATGGGCAGAGAAAGCTGGGTAGCATATTGGAATTGCTGAAATGGAAGGCAGAGATCGGTGTGACTGACTCGGGTTTTGAAAAATTGATGATAATATTAAAGAAGCTATTTCCAAGAAATAACGAATTGCCCGTCAGTACATATGAAGCAAAGAAGCTTGTCTGCCCTCTAGGATTAGATATGCAGAAGATACATGCATGCATTAATGACTGTATCCTCTACCGCGGTGAGAAGTACGAGAATTTGAATAAATGCCCGATATGCGGTGCATTGCGGTATAAGATCAGAAAAGATGACCCTGGTGATGTTGGGGGTGAGCCACCCAGGAAGAGGGTTCCTGCGAAGGTGATGTGGTATGCTCCCATAATACCACGGTTGAAACGTTTGTTCAGAAACAAAGAGCATGCCAAGTTGTTGCGATGGCACATGGAAGAACGTAAGAAAGACGCGATGTTGAGGCACCCCGCTGATGGTCGGCAGTGGAGAAACATCGGGAGAGAGTTTCCGGATTTTGCAGGTGAGGCAAGGAACTTATACTTTGGTCTAAGTACAGATGGCATGAATCCTTTTGGGAAGCAGAGCTGCAGTCACAGCACCTGGCCCGTGACTCTATGTATCTACAACCTTCCTCCTTGGTTGTGCATGAAGCGGAAGTTCATTATGATGCCAGTGCTTATCTAAGGCCCAAAGCAACCGGGCAACGACATTGATGTGTACCTAAGGCCATTAATCGAAGAACTTTTGGAGTTGTGGGCCAAACCAGGTGTACGTGTGTGGGATGAGCACACCGAGCAAGAATTTGACCTACGAGCGTTGCTATTCGTAACCATCAATGATTGGCCTGCTCTTAGTAACATTTCAGGACATAAGAACAAAGGATACAATGCATGCACACACTGTTTAGATAAGACTGAAAGTAAATATTTGGGAAAAAGCAGAAAAGTTGTGTACCCGTTCAATCGTCGTTTCCTTCCGCGCAAGCATCCCTTAAGGAAAAAAAGGCAAGCATTTCGTTGGCGAGGCAGGCCGCCGTCCGAAGCCTGTCCCCCGTAGTGGTGCTGATATATTTGACATGGTCAAGTATTTAAATGTTATCTTTGGAAAGGGTCCAGGCAGTCGACCTGTTCCGAAAGACGATGACGGACACGTGCCCATGTGGAAGAAGAAATCTATTTTTTGGGAGCTAGAATATTGGAAAGTCCTGGAAGTCCGCTCTGCAATCGACGTGATGCACCTGACCAAGAATCTTTGTGTGAATATTCTAGGTTTTCTGGGCGTGTATGGAAAGACAAAAGATACACCAGAAGCACGGGAGGACCAGGAACGTCATAAAGGACGAAATGGCAATCATCCAGGGCAGTTTGTAGGGCCTGCCAGCTACGCTCTTACCAAACAAGAGAAGGAGATCTTTTTTGAAGCCCTATTCAGTATCAAGATTTCGTCTGGTTTCTCGTCGAATATAAAGGGAATAGTAAATATGAAGGAGAAAAAATTCCAGAACCTGAAGTCCCATGACTGCCACGTGCTTATGACACAATTTCTTCCGGTTGCATTGAGGGGACTTCTACCAGAAAATATTCGACTAGCCATTGTGAAGATATGTGCATTCCTCAACGCAATTTCTCAGAAGGTAATGGATCCAGAAACTTTGTCAGGATTACAGGAAGATGTGGTCGAATGTCTTGTCAGCTTCGAGTTGTTGTTCCCACCATCCTTCTTCAATATTATGACGCACCTCCTCGTTCACCTAGTTGAACATATTAGAATTCTCGGTCCTGTATTTCTACACAATATGTTCCCCTTCGAGAGGTTCATGGGAGTCTTAAAGAAATATGTTCATAACCGAGCTAGGCCGGAAGGAAGTATCTCAAAGGGCTACGGAACTGAGGAGGTCATTGAGTTTTGTGTTGACTTTCTTCCTGACCTTAAGCCGATTGGTGTTCCTGAATCTCGGTATGAGGGGAGGCTGACTGGAAAAGGCACTCTAGGAAGGAAAGCAACAGTGTGCAGGGACAAGGTTTCTTTTCAATCAAGCACACTACACAGCTCTATACAATTCCAGCTTGGTGGCTCCGTACATCAAGAAACACAAGAATGTTTTACGAGAAATAAACCCGGGCCAGCCCGAGTCCTTGATTACACGTCAACCCATGAATACCTTCGGCAGTTGGTTGCAAAGACATCTCATTAGTGACCCATCTGTTGTGGAGCAGCTGTACTTGTTGGCCAGGTTACCATCTTCAAACATATGTACATTCCAAGGGTACGAGATAAATGGGAATACATTTTACACGATCGACCAAGATAAAAAGAGCACCAACCAAAACAGCGGTGTCCGCTTTGATGCAAAAGATGAGAATGGGCAAACCAGCACATATTATGGATACATAGAGGAGATATGGGAACTTGACTATGGTCCCACTTTTAAGGTCCATTTGTTTCGGTGCAAATGGGTGAAGCTCAGCGGTATACAGGTAGACGATAAGTACGGTATGACAACAGTGGATCCCAACAATCTTGCGTACATGGACGAGCCATTCGTCCTAGCCAGCAAGGTGGCTCAAGTTTTCTATGTGAAGGACATGTCTAGCAAATCAAGAAAAAGAAATCAACAAAAGAATACATCAACCGAGGAGCCAAAGCGCTACATAGTTCTTTCGGGCAAAAGAAACATCGTGGGAGTGGATCACAAGACAGACATGTCAGAAGATTATAATAAGTTTAAAGAAATTCCTCCCTTCACGGTGAAAATTGACCCAAGCATATTGCTAAATGATGAAGATTCTCCATGGCTACGGCGTAGAAGATCACATCAGTAGATGGCGATGTAATAATGTATTCTTCACAATCTCTACATTTATGTAATAATGAGAACCCTTTCCCCAACACTGTTAGAGGAGATGGAGTCTTTCACAAGCATAGTGCACCAACGACATCTTCGAGAAGCTGCGCCACGGGAGATTTCCCAACCCTTTCCTTCATGCATGGATGAAAGTTTCCCGCGCCACTGCGTTCCCGCCTATTTTCTTCTCGCGTTCCCGCCTCCGTCTTCCCGCCATTTTTTCAGTATATATATGTAGACTTGGCCTCCATTTACATATCACATCTAGACTCATATCTGCAAACCTCATCACTCTCTCCCATGGCTTCCATCGTATGTCTAACACCCCGGGAGGCGAAGGCACTTTGCGCCTCGAACTACCCCTGTCCGCCAGGCTACCGCGTCCCGACCGGCTGGTTGCTGAGCGTCGGAGGCGTACCGGTCCCTCCTATCCCTCTAGGTGTGCCACGCGAGATGGCCATCACGAACCACTACTATTTCGAGCTCACGCCTGAGCAGCGGAGGAATCCCCAGTGGCATCCCGACTACAGCCCGACTTGGGACAGCTTCTTCATCAATCGGCGTGAGAGGGCGGTTGCCAGGTACGAGGAGGACGGCCCGCCTCCTTCGAACTTCAACAAGGCTGGCCGTCGGCTGTGGTGGCGCGGCCGGACTCTCCAGAGCGTCATGGCCTACCGTGGCCCCCGCCTGCGCTACCCTCAATCCCAGCCCACGCGTGCTCACCCGCCGAGGTTCGACAACCGCGACCCCGATGCTAGTGACGATGACGTCGATGACTATGATGACTACAGTGGCGACTATTATAGGTCTAGGCACGACTATGACTGAATGGCTCCAACATTCGAGTCTGGCCATGTATCTTAATTTTAAGTTGAGCTTTGTACTTTAATTCCAGTTCAATCGTAATAAAATTTCGTGTCAACCACTTTATTGAACAAAAACAACCGACAACGACTTTATAAACTAAATTTAAACTAATAGAACCGACAACGACTTTATTGAAATTACAATAAAATAGATAAATGACTAGTCTAGTCTCTACTCGTCGTCGGAGGTTGTCTCCGTCCAAATGTCATCCCACAGAGGGTCGTTTTCGGTCCAAGTTGTATTCGGATTCTCGAGCTCGAACTCGGCGACGGCCCGACGGTGGCTCCTGTTGGACCTGTGTTGTGCCCTAAGTTCAGAGTAGAACGCGTCGGTGTTGTCGACGTCGTTGGGGAACTGCGCCCTCCACTGGCGCATCAACTGCTCGTCGTGCTCGGCGATGGCGATCCTACGCTGCACCTGGCGGTGCCGGCGACGGTCCTCGTCGTCGACGAGGCACGGCGCTGGCGCGAGGAACTCCACCTCCTCTAGCGATTCAACATCCGTGAAGTTCATGTCGCACCGTGGCCGCCGAAAGCGCCAAGCCGCCGTGTCGTAAGCGCGTGCCGCCAGCTCCGGCGTGTTGTACGTGCCGAGGGTGAGGCGGAAGCCACCAGCGCGTATCTCGGCGTAGAACCTACCGCTCGGACGCACTCGAACGCCACGGAAACCGGACGACCCTCGACGACGTGGAGGCATCCCGGAGATGAATGAGCGGAGGCGGTGGCGACCTATGGTTGCGCCCGCACGCGTCGCTCTATATAGCGCACGTGGGGCATGGCACGTGTAATCCACGGCTACACACGTCGCACGCCGGCAGCGACGGGGCGAGGCACGTGGAAGCGGCGGCGACACATGGCGAGGCACGTGTAAGCCATGGCTACACACATCGCACGCCGGCAGCGACGGGGCGAGGCACGTGGAAGCGGCGGCGACACGTGGCGAGGCACGTGTAAGCCACGGCTACACACGTCGCACGCCGGTAGCGACGGGGCGAGGCACGTGGAAGCGACGGCGACACGTGGCACGGGGAAACCTTACTCGGTGTAACTCCGCATATCATTAGGGGTGAAACATACACGACTATCAATGTTTGATATGATGCGAGATGCAAATAGTTATATGGATATCATATTCATGTTCATTGGATTTTTCTGATCAATTCTCATATATAAAACTTTTATATTTGAGTTACCATTTAAAAGTTATTGAAATAATAGTTTTTGAAAAGTTAAAATAGATAAATAAGGGTTTATTTGTAAAACAGAAAAGGAAAATGCCTCCAGGGGCTGATCCGCGTCCAACGGCTCCAGGCCGTTGGATTCAAACGACCGAAGCCGTTGGATGCAGATGCCGCGGATCAGCCACCACACCCTTTTGTCGCGGCTGGTGGCACGACCCGCGACAAAAGACCCCCCTTTTGTCGCGGGTTGTGGCACCACCCGTGATAAAAGGGGGTCCTTTTATCGCGGGTCGTAGCTCAACCCGCGACAAAAGGGTGTCTAGTATATAAACCTCCGCGTCGCGGGCGGAGCCACCACCCGCGACACTGGAGGCCGCCGCAATCGCCATTGACGCCGCCAGGCTGCTCGATTCCGTAGCCGCCGCCGCCCTACGCGCCGCCACCGCCCACCCCTAGCCCCATCCCCCCTCCCTGCGCTCTCCCGCACCCTCACAACCCTAACCCTAGCTCTCACTGCGCGCCGCTGTCGTCGATTCACCGCCGGCGAGCCTCCTCCGGCATCGCCGACCCCTCCTCTGCAACCGAGGTGAGCCGCCGCGTCAATTGTCGCCCCTAGCTCCTCCCCTCTCCCTCTGTAGCCGCTAGGTCGTCGTGCCGCTGCTCATCCCGCCGCCGGACTCCATCTCCGGCGACGCTCCGGTGGCCAAAAAGGAGCGGCGCCACCACCGTTGTGCTCGCCACGGCGCCGCGCATCTCAAGCAGCCACGCGCGCATCACAGGGACCCCCGCAACACCGTGCTCCTCCATCTGCGAGCTCCAGGCCACGCTGACGTCACAGTGACGTCAGCGTGACGGCCTAATTGGTTTTATTTTTTTCCTGTAAATTGTTTTTGTATTTTCTGTAAATATTTTGTATTTAGTTACTTTAAGTTTTTTTAAAGTATTTTTTAGTTAGTTAGTTTAAGTTTTTGTAAGTATTTTGTATTTAGTTAGTTTAAGTTTTTTTAAGTATTTTTTAGTTAGTTAGTTTAAGTTTGTTGTATCTATTTAGTTAGTATTTTAGTATATGTATTTAGTTTCGTAATTTTCGAACCCGACGACAAACCCTAGTAGACGACTCCTCCACCGACGAACCCGACACCAACACCACCCCTCTCCATCTCGCAAACCCTAGTAGACGACTCCTCCACCGACGAACCCGACGCCAACACCACCCCTCTCCATCTCGCAAACCCTAGTAGACGGCTCCTCCACCGACGAACCCGACGCCAACACCACCCCTCTCCATCTCGCAAACACACGTTGCCGACTCCCTCTCTCTCTCGCAAACACCCGTCACCGACACCCTCTCCCTCTCGCAAACATCCATCTCCGACACCCTCTCCCTCTCGCAAACAACCGACGCCGACACCATCTCCCTCTCGAGACTTAGAACATGTACTTATCGATTTAATTTTCGCAGAAACAATGGATCCATTCGAAATCCATCGGGGCTTGGAACAGGAAGACATTTTCGAGAACATAATCCGCGATGGTCCAGAAGCCGACCGAGAAGACCGCGACTCCGGTGATGGAGAAGCCCGCGGTTCCGGTGATGGAGAAGCCCGCGGCTCCGGTGATGGAGAAGCCGACGGCTCCGGTGATGGAGAAGCCGACGGCTCCGGTCATGACGAGGTATACGATTAGTATAGAGGCATTAATGGAATTCTATATGTACATATGTATATAAATTAATTAATTTTTATTCTCTTAGGCCTCCGAAGATAAGTTGGAGAAACGAGGCCCGGCAAAGAAGTTGACCAAAAAAGACCACTTCATAATTGAAGCTATATCACCGAAAGGCCACCCGGTGGCACCCGCGGCTGTCAGAGTGACATTTAAAAATCAGTGCGGAGTTCTGGTTAGAGATCGTCTGCCGATCACTATTAGAGAATGGAACAAGACCAAGAATGTGTCTGAAAGTCAGGTTGCCGATAGGTACGAAGACATACTTTTTGACGACCTCATGGCACATTTCACTTTGCCAGATTTGGGATCGGAGTCTGAGAATGCCAAGCAGAGGGCGCTAGTGAAGAAATGGGCTCTTAAGAAGATGGGGGAACTTTTCCGGGCGTATAAGAACCGGTTATGGGCAGCTTATAAGGCCAAGAAGAAGCCTCCAGTATTCGAAAACTATCTAGCGAAGCAGGAGCATAACTGGGAAGAATTTGTGGAGTACAAAGAATCAGAGGAGGCTATGAGGCTGTCAAAGAAAAACAAGAAGAATGCAAGCGAAAAGAAATATCACCATCATACGGGGCGAGGGGGCTACGAAGTAGCCATGCCTAAGTGGGATGCACAAGAGGCTGAGATGAAGCGGAATGGGATCACTCCAGAACCCGATCGAGAAGGATGGGACACTAGGGCTCGAAATTGGTTCCTTGGGCATGGCTGTGAGTATGACATGAAGACAGGGAACCTTGTTGAAAGTGAAAGCAAGGTTAAGGTACCCAGGGAAAAATGGATTGCAGTGACGGCTGATATTAAAGCGGGAAAACTGAAGTTTGCTCCCGATAGAGAGAAAGACTTGCTGACGCTTGTCCTCGGTAATCCTGAAAAGGGAGGACGAACAAGAGGCTTCGGCCCTAGTGTTCCGTCAGCGCTTGGGTTTCCGGATGACGCGGAGACTTATAGAAGCCGAGCGAGAGCAAAAAAACGCGAGCTGGATGTGCAGAATGACCAGATGGCTGAGTTCCAACGACAACTAGACCAGCAGAAGCGGGAGATTCAGCAGCAGCAGCAGCGGGAGATTAATGAACTTAAAGGACAGCGCGAGCCAGATAATACCGCCGGCATATCTCAGCGACGAGACAGCAGCGTGGCCGACTCGGAGGCCCCGCCTACACGGATGATAGATGCCGGTCCTAGCGACCCCGTGGATGGAATCAAGGAGCAAACACCTTGTGATCTCCATGAGGTGATCAGGAACATGTCTTTTAAGGTGGCGATCGGCTATGTCTTACCTGCATTTGTAGCTGAAGGTGAGCCGGCAACATGGCATGGCAATGAGATTCCAGCTGGCTATGCTCGTGTCGGGGTGGATTCAGTTG
This sequence comes from Lolium perenne, assembly GCF_019359855.2. NCBI lineage: Eukaryota > Viridiplantae > Streptophyta > Magnoliopsida > Poales > Poaceae > Lolium > Lolium perenne. The sequence continues at coordinate 259,418,684 of NC_067250.2, forward strand.
TTCCGCCGTGGGAGACATTGGAGCTCGAGTTCCCTGGAGGTGATGGGGGGGTTACACTCTGATACGTCTCAAACGTATCTATAATTTCTTATGTTCCATGCTTGTTTTATGACAATACCTACATGTTTTGTTCACACTTTATATCGTTTTGATGCGTTTTCCGGAACTAACCTATTGACGAGATGCCGAAGGGCCAGTTGCTGTTTTCTGCTGTTTTTGGTTCTAGAAATCCTAGTAAGGAAATATTCTCGGAATCGGACGAAATCAATGCCCAGCATCCTATTTTTCCACGAAGCTTCCAGAACACCCGAGAGCCACCAGAGGGGAGCCCTGGTGGGCCCAGATGATAGGGCTGTGCGGCTAGAGCCTGGGCCGCGCCCCCCTATTGTGTCACCGCCTCGTCAGCCCTCCGACTCCGCCTCTTCGCCTATTTAAAGGTCCCTGACCTAAAACTTCGAGACGGAAAAGCCACGGTACGAGAAACCTTCCAGAGCCGCCGCCATCGCGAAGCCAAGATCTGGGGGACAGGAGTCTCTGTTTCGGCACGCCGCCGGGACGGGGAAGTGCCCCCGGAAGGCTTCTCCATCGACATCACCGCCATCTTCATCACCGCTGCTGTCTCCCATGAGGAGGGAGTAGTTCTCCCTCGAGGCTAAGGGCTGTACCGGTAGCTATGTGGTTAATCTCTCTCTCTGTACCCCAATACAATGATCTCATGAATTGCCTTGCATAATTGAGATCCATATGATGAGCTTTGTATCGCTATTAGTCTATGTGCTACTCTTGTGATGTTATTAAAGTAGTCTATTCCTCCTTCACGGTGTAATGGTGACAGTGTGTGCATCATGTAGTACTTGGCGTAGGTTATGATCATAATCTCTTGTAGGTTATGGAGTTAATTATTACTATGATAGTATTGATGTGATTTATTCCCCCTTCATAGTGTAAAGGTGACAGTGTGTATGCTATGTTAGTACTCGGTTTAAATTGCAAAGATCTATTATGCTCTAAAGGTTACTTAAATATGAATGCCGAATGTTGTGGAGCTTGTTAACTCCGGCATTGAGGTGCTCTTGTAGCCCTACACAACGAATGGTGTTCATTATCAAACAAGAGTATATGTAGCACAAAGGAAGAGAACTTATTTATTTATGTGATCAATGTTGAGAGTGTCCACTAGTGAAAGTATGATCCCTAGGCCTTGTTTCCAAATACTGCAATCATAGCTTGTTTACTGTTTTACTGCTTGTTTACTTCCTGCAATATTACTACCATCAACTGCACGCCAGCAAGCACTTTTCTGGCGCCGTTACTACTGCTCATATTCATTCATACTACTTGTATTTCACTATCTCTTCGCTGAACTAGTGCACCTATACATCTGACAAGTGTATTTGGTGTGTTGGGGACATAAGAGACTTCTTGCTTTGTGATTGCAGGGTTGCTTGAGAGGGATATCTTTGACCTCTTCCTCCCTGAGTTCGATAAACCTTGGGTGATCCACTTAAGGGAAACTTGCTGCTGTTCTACAAACCTCTGCTCTTGGAGGCCCAACACTGTCTACAAGAATAGAAGCACCCGTAGACATCAAGCACTTTTCTGGCGCCATTGCCGGGGAGGAAAGGTAAACGGCACTCACACTCCGGACCCCGGCAACTAAGCCACTTTTCTGGCGCCGTTGCCTGGGAGGAAAGGTAAAAGGCATTCATACTCTGCTCCAAGGTAACTAAGTACTTTTCTGTTGCCGTTGTGTGTGTGCTCGAAGCTATTTCCTTTAGATCCTGCAATTGCATCTTTTTGTCTCTTGTTTTACACTAGTAAGGCATAATGGAAGACAACAACAAAATGAGAGATCTTTATGAACTTTATCTTGAATTAGGACATGATGTGTTTGAAGAGAAAATTAAAAAAACCCATGGAACTTATGCATGCTAATGGGAATGTTATTAGTATGAATGCTTTGAACACCATTGTTGCTAATGCTATGGAAGAATTTAAGCTTGGGGAGGTCGATTTTGATGAAAATGATCTCTTTAGCCCTCCGGGTATTGAGGAGAAAGTTTATGTTGATTATGATATGCCTCCCATATATGATGATTATAATGATAGTGGTCTTTTGGTGCCGCCTACTATGGAGAGTAAATTTTATTATGATTATACTATGCCTCCTACACTTGTTGAGAATAATAATGATAGCTACTTTGTTGAATTTGCTCCCACTACAACTAATAAAATTGATTATGCTTATGTGGAGAGTAATGATACTTTTATGCATGTGAATAAGAATGCTTTATGTGATACTTATATTGTTGAGTTTGTTCATGATGCCTCTGAAAATTATTATGAGAGAGGAAAATATGGTTGTAGAAATTTTCATGTTACTAAAACACCTCTCTATATGCTGAAATTTTTGAAGTTACACTTGTTTTATCTTCCTATGCTTGTCACTTTGTACTTCATGAATTTATTTGTGTACAATATTCCTATGCATAGGAAGCATGTTAGGCTTAAATTTGTTTTGAATTTGCCTCTTGATGCTCTCTTTTGCTTCAAATACTATTTCTTGCGAGTGCATCATTAAAACTGCTGAGCCCATCTTAATGGCTATAAAGAAAGAACTTCTTGGGAGATAACCCATGTGTTTATTTTGCTACAGTAACTTTGTTTTATATTTGTGTCTTGGAAGTTGTTACTACTGTAGCAACCTCTCCTTATCTTTATTTTATTGCATTGTTGTGCCAAGTAAAGTCTTTGATAGTAGGGTTGATACTAGATTTGGATTACTGCGCAGAAACAGATTTCTGTCTGTCACGAATTTGGGCAGGGTTCTCTGTAGGTAACTCAGAAAAATCTGCCAATTTACATGAGTGATCCTCAGATATGTACACAACTTTCATTCAATTTGAGCATTTTCATATGAGCAAGTCCAGTGCCTCAATAAAATTCGTCTTTACGGACTGTTCTGTTTTGACAGATTCTGCCTTTTAGTTCGCATTGCCTGTTTTGCTGTGTTGGATGGATTTCTTTGTTCCATTGACTTCCAGTAGCTTTGTGCAATGTCTAGAAGTGTTAAGAATGATTGTGTCACCTCTGAACATGTGAATTTTTGATTATGCACTAACCCTCTAATGAGTTTGTTTTAAGTTTGGTGTGGAGGAAGTTTTCAAGGGTCAAGAGAGGAGGATGATATACTATGATCAAGAAGAGTGAAAAGTCTAACCTTGGGGATGCCCCCGTGGTTCATCCCTGCATATTTCAAGAAGACTCAAGCGTCTAAGCTTGGGGATGCCCAAGGCATCCCCTTCTTCATCGACAAAATTATCAGGTTCCTTCTCTTGAAACTATATTTTTATTCGGTCACATCTTATGTACTTTACTTGGAGCGTTTGTTTGTTTTTGTTTTTGTTTATGTTTGAATAAGTTCATCCTTGTGTGGGAGAGAGACACGCTCCGCTGGTTCGTATGAACACATGTGTTCTTAGCTTTTCATGTTCATGGCGAAGGTTGAAACTGCTTCGTTCATTGCTATTTGGTTGGAAACAGAAAATGCTGCATGTGGTAATTAGTATAATGTCTTGAATAATGTGATAGTTGGCAATTGTTGTGCTCATATAGATCATGTTTAAGCTCTTGCATCATGTACCTTGTACCCATTAATGAAGAACTACATAGAGCTTGTTAAAATTTGGTTTGCATGATTGGTCTCTAGAGTCTAGATATTTTCTGGTTAAGGTGTTTGAACAACAAGGAAGACGATGTAAAGTCTTATAATGCTTACAATATGTTCATATGTGAGTCTTGCTGCACCGTTTTATACTTGAGTTTGCTTCAAACAACCTTGCTAGCCTAGCCTTGTATTGAGAGGAATTCTTCTCGTGCATCCAAATCCTTGAGCCAAAAACTATGCCATCTGTGTCCATCATACCTACCTACCACATGGTATTTCTCTGCCATTCCAAAGTATATTACTTGAGTGCTACCTTTAAAATTCCATTCTTTATCTTTGCAATACATAGCTCATGGGAAAATAGCCTTAAAAACTATTGTGGTATTGAATATGTTGCTATGTATCTTATTTCTTATAAGTTGCTTGTTGAGCGGTAACCATGTTTCTAGGGACGCCATCAACTTTTACACCTTTGTTGAATATCATGTGAGTTGCTATGCATGTTCGTCTTGTCTGAAGTAAGGGAGATTTTCATGATCAAATGGTTTGAGTATGCATATTGTTAGAGAAGAACTTGGGGCCGCTAACTAAAGCCATGAATCATGGTGGAAGTTTCAGTGTGGACATAAAACCTCAATCTCTTATGAGAATATTACCTGTTGTTGAATGCTTAAGCATTAAAAGAGGAGTCCATTATCTGTTGTCTATGTTGTTCCGGTATGGGTGTCTAAGTTGAGAATGATCAAAAGCGAGAAATCCAATGCGAACCTTCTCCTTAGACCCTTGTACAAAGTGACATAGAGGTACCCCTTTGTGACACTTGGTTGAAACATATGTTATGCAATGATAATCCGTGTTAATCCAAGCTAATTAGGACAAGGTGCGGGCACTATTAGTATACTATGCATGAGGCTTGCAACTTATAAGATATCTTATACATAACTCATATGATTTATTACTACCGTTGACAAAATTGTTTCTTGTTTTCAAAATGAAAGCTCTAGCACAAATATAGTAATCAATGCTTCCCTCTGCGAAGGGCCTTTCTTCTACTTTATTGTTGAGTCAGTTTGCCTATTCTCTCTATCTTAGAAGCAAACACTTGTGTAAACTGTGTGCATTGATTCTTACATGTTTACCTATTGCACTTGTTATATTACTTTGTGTTGACAATTATCCATGAGATATACATGTTGAAGTTGAAAGCAACCGCTGAAACTTATATCTTCCTTTGTGTTGTTTCAAAGCTTTCTACTAAGAATTTATTGCTTATGAGTTAACTGTTATGCAAGTCTTATTGATGCTTGTCTTGAAAGTATTATTCATGAAAAGTCTTTAATATATGATTCATTTGTTTACTCATTATCTTCATCATTGCTTTGAATCGCTGCATTCATCTCATGTGCTTTACAATAGTATTGATCAAGATTATGATAGCATGTCACTTCAGAAATTATCTTTGTTATCGTTTACCTACTGTTGCGGTCAGAAACCCACCGGCGAGCAGCGACGGGCAACACAGTAGAGCCGGGAGGCTCCCAGGACTGCGGTTGGCCCTGGTCCCTCCGAGCGACGGCCCGCAAAGAATCGGCACGCACGTCCGATGTTGGTGCAAGGGCGTGCCACCTGACCTATACCTGGTCAGGAAGGTGATGGATGTGCCTCGCTTAGTTTCCTGCATGGCATACATGTAAACATTAAATACGAGCCTCGATCGGCTCTCAGGTTGTCCTGTGAATCGGCTCAAAGAGCCGATCCACCCATGATCCGTACGAGGTGTACGAATATATGGTGGTCCTGCTTGATCAACATAAAGCTAAAACGACCTACTACGATTTAGGGTTTTCACTGCATAATCGGAACATCCTACTCGTGATTGAGCCTGGCGGCCACGCACGGTGATCGTAAACCGACCCTAGACAAGGCCTAAAAACCAACACGAAGTTGATCCCCGGAACATCCTGTCTAGGGCTAGCAAACTACACCCTACGCGCCACTGGATCCTTCAACCCGTTTGTAAGGCCTAACTATGCAGATATTAAACTAATCCTTGAAGAACAAGGAGCAACCATAATGGATCGGATCTACTAAATAATGATCAAGCGGGGTGCCGCCCTTACACCTAAGATAGGTGTAAGGGCGGCTAGACGTCTAAGGGTTGCACGACGACAGCATATGATACGATGAACAATGCTAACCCTAACACATCTAAGATAACTACGTTGCTCGCCATCAAAAAGGCTTCAGTACAAGCAACGCATGAACAACGAATAAACGTGTACTGCCTAGATCGCAAGATGCGATCTAGGCAGCATGATGCTTACCCGGAAGAAACCCTCGAGACAAGGGAGTTGGCGATGCGCCTAGATTGGTTTGTGGTGAACGTGATTGTTGTTTATTTCATAAACCCTAGATACATATTTATAGTCCGTAGACTTTCTAACGTGGGAATAATCCCAACCGGGCACGAGCCAAACTCTATCTAACCGACACGTATCCTACTATATTACAGATACACGGGCAAACTAGCCCAAACTTTGCATATAAGGCCGATTCATGTATTTCTTCCATGTATATCCTTCAAGCCCATCTTTAATCGCGGCCCACCTCTGATCCGGTCAAATTCTGGTGATAACACATGCCCCCCTGGTTTTGGAAATGACAATTCCAAAATCACTCTGCTTTTTCTTCGTCGGGTCATGTCGTGGCAGAGCAGAACCGTCGCAGTATCCTTCATCATGATGCCGTGCCTCCTCAACTTCTTCGCCAGATTTGATAGCTTTAACATCACTCCCTCGGAAACCGTAATGGCATTAAATCTCCACTATACCCCCTTTATTTAACTGTGCCGAACGGTTCGCCACTTCATCCCCTTGCTCTGTTCCGGCCATCGGCACCTAAAAAACCCTCTTTCCCTGTAGCAATGTCTTCCTCTTCCTCCATCTCCTCAGGCCTCTCTTTCCAATCTTCCTCCTCGAGCGAGCAGGAGTGGAACTTTGACCACGTGCCAGATGGCCCACCCGAAGCACTCGTCGGGTCAGATGGTGACTTACCTCTGACCGATGGGGAGGACGACCTCGAGTTCCTCATCGAAGGGGAGCTGAAGAGCGAGAGCGAAGACGACCTCCACTCCTGGGCGAACTCCACCTCCTCCGACGAGGAGGAGGAAGAAGAAGAAGCAGAGGAAGAAGAGGAAGAGGAGGAGGATGATTCCTCCTCCTCCGCTGGGTATCCGCCGGTGAAGCGCTTCCGCACTTGGGCGGACAGCGAGGACGATGATGATGACGAGGAAGAAGAGGCTCCGGCCGAGGGCTGGGGCAGCAGCGACGAGGAACTCTCTGGAAGCAGCGCCGACGGCAGCTACAATGGCGACGATGAGGACAGCGACGACCCCTAGAACAGGGGCCAATTAGTGTAGGATTAGTAGTAGCAGTGCATTAGGCATCGGATGATCCTTTTGAGAGCCATCGACTCTTTCTTGTAAAGCCGTTCCTTTGAATCAATAAGAATTGTTCTTCCAATTTGACTCTCAATTAATCCAATTTCAAGTCTTCCGTTTGCCGCACCAAGACCGATAGCAACGTATCGGACTTTTCGCCTCAGACGCCCATGAAGCCAGACTCAGATACCAATTTAGACCGTCAGTCAAGCACTTCTCAAATTCAGACTGTAATTTGATATCTGACCATAATACTTTGCAATTCTATAGCCGATGGCTGTTCATCGGCTGTTTTGAGAATCCAGTCTCCTTCATCTTCTTGCAGCAACAGGACGGCTTCCAAAAACAGAGTATCCACCAAATCAACTGCCCCCCGAGCCTCAGTTAGGGCAAGAACAGCAGCGCGGACACACAGTTCAGTCAAAGGGCCTCGACCTCAGGCAATTCTGAGATAGCCATCATGCAGAGGCAGCCAGACTTGCCACCGTCGAAAGCCGATATTGCAGACAAAACACCAACGGCTTAATGAACAAAAGGCTGTCTTGTATGCCAAACTGACACCTCTGACAGTACTGCTGAACTGGCGGCCTTGCGCAAAGGGTTGGAAGTCCTCGAAGAGAAGGTTCGGGCAAGAGCAACAAAATCGGCTTATTGAAGCTGAGGCAGCTTTCATTGTTCACTCCCTCGAGGAAGCAGAAGGCCTCGAAGCTGCAGTGAAAACCGACTTGGTCGAAATCCGTGTCTTGAACACGCAGCTGGTAGATCTTGTGTAATTTGTACTAGAGTCGATGGCTGTGCATCGGCTTTGTTTCTTAGCTCTAAAGTCGATGTCCGTGCATCGGCTGTATACCATGAGAATTTTTTTTACTGGCCGATTTTTCAATCGGCCCCCAATATTTCACTGCACATGTATCGCACATGCTCATCTGATTAGGTGCCCCCCCCGAGCCGAATCTGTCAGGTAACTGCGGATATCGGCTCTGTAGTTAGCCAAGGCACTGTATTTGAACGTCGGCTCCGTTAGGACTAATGTTGACTCTCATCAGCCGACGTAAAACCGCTGCTCATTAGATCGACGTTGAACACAGGCAGAACGTGTGGTGAGGATAATTTTGGCCGATTGCTGGAATCGGCCTCCACGTTGATTGAATCGCTCAATGAAGGTTTTGCAATGTTCCTCCATAGATCTTTGGGGCCGATCCCAAGGATCGGCCTCGCCACGTTTGTCCATAGGTTTGTTCTTGCTAGACGGTCAGGCCGGTGGATAAGACCAGCCTAACCCCGTCCTTCGTCACGTCGATGCGCTCGCAGTCGTCCAAATTGATGCCTGAGAGTGGCTCTTGGCCTGTTGTCTCCCAAGCGTTCATGCCAGCCGTTGAAATCTCGGCTGAGTCATCTGCATGGATGACCTCTACTTCATCTCCATCCCACTGTATTACGCATTGGTGCATCGTGGATGGAATGCAACAGTTGGCGTGGATCCAATCTCTTCCTAGCAGGACAGCATAGGTGCTCTTGCTATCGACAATAAAGAACGTCGTAGGGATGGTTTTCCTTCCTACGGTCAGGTCCACGTTCAGAACACCTTGTGCGTCAGACGCCTGGCCGTTGAAATCGCTCAGTGTCACGTTGGTCTTGATCAGATCCGAGCTAGAGCGTCCCAACCGACGTAGCATGGAGTATGGCATAATGTTGACTGCCGCTCCGGTGTCCACCAGCATCTTGTTGACAGGCTGCCCATTGATATAACCTCGCAAGTACAGGGCCTTCAGATGTATGTAGCTTCTTTCTCGTGGCTTCTCAAAGATAACTGGCCGTGGGCCGCAGTCAAGTTGTGCCACAGGTGCTTCGTCTAATCCTGGAGCACTAAACTCCGTCGGAAGGATGAACACCATGTTTGTGCCAGCCGATGTTTCATCATCGGCTTTCTTTTGTCTGGGGCGCCACTCTTTCCTTTGTGGCCGACCTTCTTCGTCCAGGGTTCGCTGAATTTTAGCGGCCAGATCAGGCCGCGCCTTCCTCAACGTGTGCAGGTATAACCTTTCGGCTTCCTCCAAACCACGTAGTCGCTGAACCCTACGCTTTTGGGAATGGCTGAGTCCATCAGGGCACCACCTTGGCCGGTGGTACTTATCTTCTTCTTCTTCATCATCGTCTTCCAAATCCTCGAGATCTTCCACCCGAGAGGACTCAGCGTGCTTGTTCCGAGGCGGGAGAGGCCCTAGACGTTTGAACACGGACACGTCAGCTGCATCCTTCCTCTTCTGTCTACATTACGGCAGTTGCCGATTGTAGGCAATCGGCTCATTCCTGAATCCCAGCAGTGTCTGAAGAAGGGACAGTCCCAGTGCCTATCCTCGTCGTCTTGCTCTCTTGACTTTTCCTTGGCATGGCGCTCATATCTCTCCTCGTCGCGATCATGCCGACGATGTCTCCTGGCGTCCCCGACGGACGATCTCTTTCACCATCGTCGTTGGGTCGTCGGCGTTGGTCATATTGACTCACATACTTGTTGAGGAGGTGATCAGAGAGAGGTCGCTGATATCTCACATTCCTCACTTCTCCCTCTGTGATGTAGCGCTTGCCATCGTGACGGAGCCGATCGCGTGGAACGGCTTCCTCTGTGTCCTTGCTACGAGAGCAGCTGCCCTCGTCTCCGTCCTTACCAGAGTGGTGTCCAGGTCCTACCATGTTGATGTTGAACGAGAATCCTGGCTGGCACCCTCCAGGGTAAGTGCACTCCACCATGTTAACGGCGGGGAAGGGGTGTGTGTCGACTTTCATGGCGTACTGGCTGAAAATTAGACGCCCTTGTTCTATCGCCATTTGGACCTGCTGCCGCCACACCCTGCAGTCGTTGGTGGCATGGGTGAACGTGTTATGCCACTTGCAGTATGGCTTTCCATTCAGCTCCTGCGCCGTGGGGATCTTGTGGCCTTCGGGTACCTTTAGCTGCTTCTCCTTAAGTAAGAGGTCGAAAATCTGCTCAGCTTTGGTAACGTCAAAGTCAAACCCTCTGGGAGGACCTTGTGGCTTAACCCACTTGCAGGACACGGGGCTTGCCCCCCGAGTCCATTCAGCCACTGCTACCTCTTGATCTCCCGCAGAGCCTTCGTCTTCATCTGCCTCAACCAGGACCACCGCACGCTTGAATTTATCCTGGTATACATCTGGGTGGCGCTGTTCATATACTGACAGCTTCTGCACCATGTGCGCCAGTGAAGGGTAGTCTGCTTGGGAGGCCACGTCCTTGATCGGTGATGCGAGACCCACCACCGCCAACTCGACTGCTTCTTTTTCAGTCACACGAGCCGAATAGCATCGGTTCCTAACGGTCTGAAGCGGCGGACGTATTCTGACACTGTTTCTCCGCGCTTCTGTCGTACTTGTGCTAAATCGGCAATGCCAGCCTCGGAAGCCTCTGAGTGATACTGCATGTGGAACTGCTCTTCCAACTGCTTCCACGTCCGGATTGAGTCTGGTGGCAGCGATGTGTACCACCCGAAAGCCGATCCTGTGAGGGACTGTGCGAAGAACCTCACACGCAGCTCATCTGATGCTGAGATCGTGCCCAGCTGTGCCAAATATCGGCTCACATGCTCGATGGAGCTGGAACCATCTGATCCATTAAACTTGGAGAAATCAGGGAGCCGATATTTGGGTGGTAGCGGGATCAACTCGTACTCGTTGGGGTACGGCTTGGAATAGCCGATTGTCCTCCTTTTCGGCACCATGCCGCCGAACTGGTCTCTCAGGATTGTACTGATCTGATCCGCTGTGCTGGCTGCAGGAGTCGAACTCTGAAGATTCGCCGGAGTGGCATACTTAGCCAGCCATGCTTGCTTTTCCAGCTCTGAGCCAACTGCAGGAGCTGAGCTCTGGAGGTTTGTCGGAGTGGCATACTTAGCTAGCCACGTCTGCTTCTCAAGATCTATTCCCGAAGTTCCTCCTGTTGTTCCGGGAAGTCCTGCTGTTGCGATCTGGTTTGTGAGTGCCCGATTCTGCGATCGGCACGTATGTGCACGTGTATCCGTGAGGGATCTCCTTAGGCGCCTCATGCAAAACTGGTAGTCACTAGGGTCACCACCGATCTTGTAGACGACGTATGCCGGTGAATTCGGCACTTCTGGTGCTGCCAACGTGAATGGCAGCGGTGGACGGGACTGGAGTGGCATCTCTCCTTGGTAAGTCCCGAGAGCTGGTCCTGACGGAGAGTACTGATGCCTCATGATTTCCTGGATCACCCGAAGAGCGACACGCTCCAAAGTGTTCACCAGGCTCTCAGAATGGCGGTGCAGCGAGTGAGCTACCATGAAGTTAATCTCCTGACGCAGGGACCTGGTGCGTTCTTCTGACGGGGCGGACAGGTCCACTCCATCGAGCGCGCCTTCAGGTGAGAACCCTTTCCACCTGATGCCATGTGAGCGGGTTCTGTGAAAAGAGCCGATGAGGTCGGCTTCGAGGATTGCTTTGACCTCGTCATACTTCTTCTTGAGCTCCTCGGTCAGATCCTCGTACGTGACTGGGGTGCCTTCCGCCATCTCCGATGTAGATGGCGATGCGATTGATGTCGAAGACGGTCCCACCGGGCATGCCAGAATGTGTTGCGGTCAGAAACCCACCGGCGAGCAGCGACGGGCAACACAGTAGAGCCGGGAGGCTCCCAGGACTGCGGCTGGCCCTGGTCCCTCCGAACGACGGCCCGCAAAGAATCAGCACGCACGTCCGATGCTGGTGCAAGGGCGTGCCACCTGACCTATACCTGGTCAGAAAGGTGATGGATGTGCCTCGCTTAGTTTCCTGCATGGCATACATGTAAACATTAAATACGAGCCTCGATCGGCTCTCAGGTTGTCCTGTGAATCGGCTCAAAGAGCCGATCCACCCATGATCCGTACGAGGTGTACGAATATATGGTGGTCCTGCTTGATCAACATAAAGCTAAAACGACCTACTACGATTTAGGGTTTTCACCGCATAATCGGAACATCCTACTCGTGATTGAGCCTGGCGGCCACGCACGGTGATCGTAAACCGACCCTAGACAAGGCCTAAAAACCAACACGAAGTTGATCCCCGGAACATCCTGTCTAGGGCTAGCAAACTACACCCTACGCGCCACTGGATCCTTCAACCCGTTTGTAAGGCCTAACTATGCAGATATTAAACTAATCCTTGAAGAACAAGGAGCAACCATAACGGATCGGATCTACTAAATAATGATCAAGCGGGGTGCCGCCCTTACACCTAAGATAGGTGTAAGGGCGGCTAGACGTCTAAGGGTTGCACGACGACAGCATATGATACGATGAACAATGCTAACCCTAACACATCTAAGATAACTACGTTGCTCGCCATCAAAAAGGCTTCAGTACGAGCAACGCATGAACAGCGAATAAACGTGTACTGCCTAGATCGCAAGATGCGATCTAGGCAGCATGATGCTTACCCGGAAGAAACCCTCGAGACAAGGGAGTTGGCGATGCGCCTAGATTGGTTTGTGGTGAACGTGATTGTTGTTTATTTCATAAACCCTAGATACATATTTATAGTCCGTAGACTTTCTAACGTGGGAATAATCCCAACCGGGCACGAGCCAAACTCTATCTAACCGACACGTATCCTACTATATTACAGATACACGGGCAAACTAGCCCAAACTTTGCATATAAGGCCGATTCATGTATTTCTTCCATGTATATCCTTCAAGCCCATCTTTAATCGCGGCCCACCTCTGATCCGGTCAAATTCTGGTGATAACACCTACTCGAGGGCGAGTAGGAACTAAGCTTGGGGATGCTTGATACGTCTCAAACGTATCTATAATTTCTTATGTTCCATGCTTGTTTTATGACAATACCTACATGTTTTGTTCACACTTTATATCGTTTTGATGCGTTTTCCGGAACTAACCTATTGACGAGATGCCGAAGGGCCAGTTGCTGTTTTCTGCTATTTTTGGTTCCAGAAATCCTAGTAAGGAAATATTCTCGGAATCGGACGAAATCACTGCCCAGCATCCTATTTTTCCACGAAGCTTCCAGAACACCCGAGAGCCACCAGAGGGGAGCCCTGGTGGGCCCAGATGATAGGGCGGCGCGGCCAGGGCCTGGGCCACGCCCCCCTATTGTGTCACCGCCTCGTCAGCCCTCCGACTCCGCCTCTTCGCCTATTTAAAGGTCCCTGACCTAAAACTTCGAGACGGAAAAGCCACGGTACGAGAAACCTTCCAGAGCCGCCGCCATCGCGAAGCCAAGATCTGGGGGACAGGAGTCTCTGTTCCGGCACGCCGCCGGGACGGGGAACTGCCCCCGGAAGGCTTCTCCATCGACATCACCGCTGCTGTCTCCCATGAGGAGGGAGTAGTTCTCCCTCGAGGCCAATGGCTGTACCGGTAGCTATGTGGTTAATCTCTCTCTCTATACCCCAATACAATGATCTCATGAATTGCCTTGCATAATTGAGATCCATATGATGAGCTTTGTATCGCTATTAGTCTATGTGCTACTCTTGTGATGTTATTAAAGTAGTCTATTCCTCCTTCACGGTGTAATGGTGACAGAATGTGCATCGTGTAGTACTTGGTGTAGGTTATGATCATAATCTCTTGTAGGTTACGGAGTTAATTATTACTATGATAGTATTGATGTGATTTATTCCCCCTTCATAGTGTAAAGGTGACAGTGTGTATGCTATGTTAGTACTCGGTTTAAATTGCAAAGATCTATTATGCTCTAAAGGTTACTTAAATATGAATGCCGAATGTTGTGGAGCTTGTTAACTCCGGCATTGAGGTGCTCTTGTAGCCCTACACAACGAATGGTGTTCATTATCAAACAAGAGTATATGTAGCACAAAGGAAGAGAACTTATTTATTTATGTGATCAATGTTGAGAGTGTCCACTAGTGAAAGTATGATCCCTAGGCCTTGTTTCCAAATACTGCAATCATCGCTTGTTTACTGTTTTACTGCTTGTTTACTTCCTGCAATATTACTACCATCAACTGCACGCCAGCAAGCACTTTTCTGGCGCCGTTACTACTGCTCATATTCATTCATACTACTTGTATTTCACTATGTCTTCGCCGAACTAGTGCACCTATACATCTGACAAGTGTATTTGGTGTGTTGGGGACACAAGAGACTTCTTGCTTTGTGATTGCAGGGTTGCTTGAGAGGGATATCTTTGACCTCTTCCTCCCTGAGTTCGATAAACCTTGGGTGATCCACTTAAGGGAAACTTGCTGCTGTTCTACAAACCTCTGCTCTTGGAGGCCCAACACTGTCTACAAGAATAGAAGCACCCGAAGACATCACACTCTGAGAGGTGCTGGGAGAAATCATTCTCTGGGAAAAGAAGAACATCAGGCTGCCAGGCTGGGTAGCCCCTAGTACCAGTCGTCCCAGGTCACCATCACCTCCTCCAGGTGATCGCAGGCCACCATCACCTCCTCCAGGTGATCGCAGGTCACCATCACCTCCTCCTACTAATCACATGTCGCCACCATCACCCCATGGGTACGACGTCGACCACGGCATCCATAGTCCATCTCCATCTCCAGCGCCGCCACCTCCACCCACTAAGACTCGGAATGCACCCGGCCGGAAGCGTTTCAAGAGTCCTATCCGCAAGATGTCGCCCCTCCCAAGAGTACCAAAGGTTCCTCCCCCCGTCCTTACGATCGTACTGAAGAGGAAAATGCTGCCATTGTTGCGAAATACAACTATGATCATTTTCATAAGCCAAAACCTCCAGCGCTAGAGCCATACACCGAGAAGCAAAAAGCATATGCTATTTCTTTTCTGAACACACCATCGCAATATGACTTACACGAGAAGAAGGATGACTATACACGCCACCTTGCGAGGGTAATTGATGACAAGGCTAAGGAGAAGAAGGATGACAAGGCTAACGAGAAGAAGGATGACAAGGCTAAGGAGAAGGATATTGCTAGCACGAGCAAATCATTAGCTACAAGTGTAGCCGGGAAGAAGTCAAGTTCAACAAGTGCACCCCTCAAGGCCAAGCAAACGACAAAAGGCAAAAAAAGAAAGGAAGTTTCCCAGCTCGGAGCACAGCCCAAACAATCGATCCCAGCACTCAAAGTGTTTGATGTTCCCAAGCTGTACCGGGAACATGGTGAAGGTTTCAATATGGAAGAAGCTGCGATGCTAGCGGCTTCGATGAACTGTACCGTGGAGGAATTGCCGAGTGCCGCAGATGTTGTACTACCCATTGCTGAAGTAGCTCCTCAATTTGTCTACAGGGCCGACTTGGTCAGCAGAGAGCGGATGCTTAAACTGCCAACGCATATGCGAAATTTGCATCAGTGGTACCTTGATGCGTGCAAGGAGAACATAACTTTCATCGTGGCGAAGGTCCCATTTGAATATTACTACCGAAAGGAGGTGATCCATATTGAGATGAAGGAACTCTGGCAGTTATTCAATTTAGAAGCCCTCGACAAATCTCTCATGAGCTGCTATTGCTTGTAAGTTGTTAACTACATATAAGTTCATTTTCATTCAGTTCATGTTCGTTTTCATTGCATATACTCATTATATCTTGTGTGTTCTCTTATGCAGACTGAAGATCAGTGAATGCAAAAGTAACAATATTATCAATATTGGGTTTGTTGACCCAGATAAAGTACATGTTGAAACGGTAAAGCATAAACGCGAAGAAACGAGGGGAAACCTACTAAGGTTTTTAGGGAAGCAACATTCTTGTGATTCAATACTGTTTCCTTACAACTACGAGTGAGAGTCTTAATGATCTTTTATGCACATTCAATTTTTCTTACTCGATGTTAAGTGCAAGCCCTGACGTATATACATAACATGTGCAGCTTCCACTGGATTCTACTGGACATTCAAGTTGAGAGGGGAATAGTTGAAGTAAGGGACCCACTGAGTAGAGGCGTGGACGGGTTCCACGATTTGCAGAAGTTGCTCCAAGTGTAATTTCCTTCATCGCCGCGCTATATCTTTCGTGACATATCAATTAATTATCCATTCATTCAATCATTCTTTTGCCTGGCAGGGCTTGGAGAGCTTTCAGGAAACATAATAAGGGTACCTGGGCACAGAAGCTAACATTTACTCCTGTACCGTGCGCCCAGCAGCCACAAGGGACGAATCTATGTGGATACTACGTTTGCGAGTCCATTCGCATGTTAACCACAGAGAAGCAGAACAATAATAAATTCAACGTAAGTAATAACATTCACAACTTTATTTATTATCGTCAATATTTCGTTATCAAGATTGATATAGTCATACTCATCTCATTTTCATATATAGGTCGACTTCATGCGGGACAAACTCCAACCAAAGGAACACCTACTAGGAATTGCGGAGGAAGTGACGGGACTTTTGGTTAGAGAAGTAATAGACAACAACGGCTTGTTTAGTCCAAATAGGCGCTCTCCCTCTCCCTCCAAATAGATGGTCTTTAGTCCCGGTAGTCGTGAGCTCCATGTATATATGTAAGGGGAATCTATGAATATGTAAGGGGAATCGACTTTTGTTTGATCGATCTATATGAATGAACATGTACAACTTCTAGTAGCGTACAAATATATGCAACTTTTATTTTCGAATGAAAAAATGAAATAAAAGTAGGCGGTGGCGGGGGGGGGTGTGCTGCACCCCTCAAACCCTAAAGCAGCAGTGTTCTGCGCGCGCCACGTAGAGAACCGTTTGTCGCGGGTGCTAATACAGCCCGCGACAAAAGGGGCTGTCCCCTGCGCGCCCCGTGCCTGCCACGTGGTGGACTATATGTCGCGGGTGGGATTTCCCACCCGCGACAAAAGGGTTGGCCTTTTGTCGCGCCTTCGTTGTCGCGGCTGGCCACCCGCGACAAAAGGCCCTTACGACCCGCCACAAATGACCTGTTCTCCACTAGTGACCCATGCATATTATCGGTTTGGTAAATCGTGTGAAAATTAGCCATCTCCACCGTCTGTAGAGACATATTCTGTACTGGTGAAGGTTATCGCTCAATGACATGAAAACTTACAAAGCAAAGCAAACTCTCATGCTTATGGATACTTGAGCTTTACTTCCCCCAGGCTTCCCTCCGTTGTTGAGTTCTCAGTTGGGCAAGCCTAGCTATTTATCTAGAAATTTTCTAAAATCCCATATTTTTTACACAGTGTCTGAAAGTTACCTGCCAAAGGAAAATTTAGACGTCTAAGACAAGGAAGGGGACAAAGAAAATTCTGTTTCACTTGTGGCATGTAATTAGCATAGTAATTAAAACAAAAATTATCATAGATAAACCAACAACTATATCAAATTAACAAAAGATCTGTCATGGCTGTCGGTCAGGACTGATGGCGGAGATGCCCTTAGCGCCGCATACTTCTTGAAGGCATTGTCCTGGCGGTGCTCTCGCTCCACCACCCGAGATTCTTTGAGAGGAAACTCCAGATCCCATGGCGCTCACACGTCATTTCTCTTTTGAGGCTTCGTCTTGGAAGTTCTGCCAGCCAGAGTGTAGTGAGTTGTTGGTTGGTGGCATCGAGCTGGAGGGCAACCTTGGCTATGTTTGACTAGCGAGCGCGGCTTTAGGTTTGGTGAGCTCCGAGTGAAAACCTTGCACCAACCGCTGTTGTTGCCGGTGATAGCGGCGCTCTCGGACGTTGCTCCCCTCCTTGGAGGCATTATCCAGGAGCCCTTTTGTTGAATGTAGATGGGCTGCAGCCCAGTAAGGCAACCCATGTGGTCTACAATTCCTGAAATCTCAAGGCCCATCACGTTGGCAGCTTGGGACAGCCTTGAGGGACAAAGTTTAGTCCCACATTGCTAGTTGGGAGAGAGTTGGAGTGGTATATAAGGGCTGTTGTTCTAGTCCTTCCAAGTGAGTGAGAATAGAAGGAGCCCTCGCGCACTCCTCCTCCTCCGCCCGCCCCGCCTCGGCTCGGCACGTCACGCACGTTGCGTTTCGTGACTCAAGTTCGAGTTCGAGACACACTCAAGGAAGCCTAAATTTTTGCTTGGTGCACCAACTGAGTTGGGTACGTGTCGACCTGCATGTGCATGCTCGACTCTCCTCCCAGGCTATACAAGGAGACAGATCAGATCTAGAGAATACATCTCTCAGAACTCTCTAGTCCGTCTCTTTCACGAAGTTCCTTTTGTTGCGATACTCTCTAGTCTTCCCCATCCCGGCAATTGCGTGCACAGCCGTCCGGGAGAGCGGGCCTCCGAAACCCCATCCGTTGAGATCTTGCACCGGGAGACGGATGATAAGGTTTTTGGCGAGCGTCTCGGCGCGACTGCTCGCTGCTGTTCGTGTTCATATTCGTCGGTTCGACTGCTTCATCGATGACTTTGACTACACCAAGGGCGACATCAACAACTCCCATGGTGGTGGTGGTGCTGCTGCTGGTGCGACCTTCCCGATCACGATGTACGTGTTTTTCCTCTCCTACCTTGCACTGCTACTTGTTCCATGTTCAGATCTGATGCATGTGCTTAGTCTGATGTGTGTGGTTAAGTATGCTTGTGCATCTGTAATGTTGCTCTCGGTAATTAAACTCACACGGAAATTGCCTAATAATCCAACAATCCAAAAACCTTATATGCTTAGGCAATTTTCACCGTCTGCTTTTGATGTTGCGCTCAAACCGAGCCCGTTTACGGGTTCTCATTTCAAGAGATGGCAGAATAAGACCCTCTTGTGGCTCACTTCTATGGGCGTGCACCGAGTTGCGAAAGGTACTCCCAGAGGTCCGCTTACTCCTGAAGAGGATAAAGCGTTCGGGGATGCCACCGTAATATTTTTGGGTGCCGTCCTAAGTGTGCTTGGAGACAAGTTGGTTGATGCTTATCTGCACATCCGAAATGGGAAAGAACTGTGGGATGCACTGGACGCTAAGTTTGGTGCTGCCGATGCCGGAGGTGAACTGTATGCTATGGAGCAGTTCAATGACTACAGAATGGTTGAGAACCGATCTGTATTAGAACAGGCTCATGAGATATAGATCATGGCAAAGGAACTTGAGCTCCTCAAGTGTGTGCTACCGGACAAGTTTGTCGCGGGATGCATTGTCGCTAAGCTTCCCCCTTCATGGAGGAACTTTGTCACTTCTCTGAAACATCAGAGGCATGAGTTCTCTGTTGAGAATATCATGGGCCCTCTGGATGTTGAGGAGAAGGCGAGGGCAAAAGATAAACACGCTGGAGGAACCGAGGGACGTTCTGCTAATATGGTGCAGAAAAATGCCCACAAGTCCAAGGGAAAGAACAAGGGAGTCTCCCAGACCACCAACTTCAAGAAGAAGGGGAAACCGGAGAAGAAAGATCCTTGCTGGGTGTGTGGCGAGACAGGCCATTGGGCTAATCGATGTCCACAACGCAAAGGAAAGAAATGTCAGGCTGGACAGAACTCAAATTCTGTCAGCATGGTCATTGGCAACACAGAGGAAGGAACTACAGGGTATGGTAATATATTACCTACTGTTCTTTTGGTGTTTCAGCCCACAGAATGGTGGGTTGATACAGGTGCCAATGTTCATGTGTGTGCTGACATCTCCATGTTTACCTCTTATCAGGCCTAAGATTCCTCAGTAATGATGGGGAATGGGTTACATGCTACTGTTCGTGGTGTTGGCACGGTAGATCTGAAGTTTACTTCGGGAAAGATCGTGCAACTGAAGAACATGCTGCATGTCCCTTCTATCAAGAAGAATCTCGTTAGTGGCTCCCGTCTTATGAAAGATGGGTTTAAGTTGGTGTTTGAGTCCAATAAAGTTGTACTGTCTCAGTATGGAACTTTTGTTGGAAAGGGCTATGAATGTGAGGGAATGTTTCGCTTCTCTCTAGAAGACTTCTGTGATAATGTTGTGAACCATGTAAGCACTAGTGTTAATGAAACTAATGTTTGGCATTCACGACTTTGTCATGTTAATTTTGGTTGTATGACGCGGCTTGCTGATATGAGTTTAATTCCAAAATTCACCTTTGTCAAAGGCTCTAAGTGTCATGCTTGTGTGCAAGCAAAGCAACCTCGCAAGCCTCACAAGCCTGCGAAGGAAAGAAACTTGGCACCACTAGAGCTCATACATTCAGATCTATGTGAGATGAATGGTGAGTTGACAAGAGGTGGAAAGAAATATTTCATGACTTTGATTGATGATTCCACTAGGTACTGTTATGTGTATCTCCTGAAAACTAAAGATGAGGCTCTTGATTTCTTTAAAATCTATAAGGCTGAAGTTGAGAATCAACTTGAAAGAAAGATAAAAAGGGTTCGGTCCAATCGTGGTGGAGAGTACTTTTCTAATGAGTTCAATTTATTCCGTGGGGAACATGGTATAATCCATGAGAGGACGCCTCTCAATTCCCCACAATCCAATGGGATTGCGGAAAGGAAAAACCGTACTCTAACAGATTTGGTTAACGCCATGTTAGATGTTTCGGGATTATCCAAGAAATGGTGGGGGGAGGCTATATTGACTTCGTGTCATGTCCTAAACCGTGTTCCAACCAAGAATAAAGAGATTACCCCTTATGAGGAATGAGAAAACAAAATACCAATACTCTCCTACCTACGAACTTGGGGCTGTTTGGCTAAAGTGAATTTGCCAATCACCTAGAAGAGAAAGCTTGGACCAAAAACCGTGGACTGTGTCTTTCTTGGCTATGCTGCCCATAGCATTGCTTATAGATTTCTTGTGGTGAAATATGGAGTGGACGACATGAATGTTGGCACCATCTTTGAATCAAGAGATGCTACATTCTTTGAGGATATATTTCCTATGAGAGATATGCATGGCATGTCTAGTTGGGAATCTGATCCAATACATAAAACTCCCATGGAGTCTGATGAGGAATCTGATGATGATAGTTCAGATTCTGATGAAGATGACAATGAAGCTCCCACAAGGAGTAAGAGACAAAGGACTGCAAAGTCTTTTGGTAATGATTTCATTGTGTATCTTGTGGATGATACTCCCACTACCATTTCAGAAGCTCTCGCATCTCCTGATGCAGACTACTGGAAGGAAGCGGTTCAAAGCGAGATGGATTCCATCTTGGCTAATGGAATGTGGGAGTTAACTGAGCGTCCTTATGGGTACAAACCTGTAGGATGTAAATGGGTATTTAAGAAGAAGCTTCGAGCTGATGGTACTATTGAGAAGTACAAAGCTCGACTTGTAGGCAAAGGCTATACCCAAAAAGGAAGGCGAAGATTTCTTCGATACCTACTCACATGTGGCGAGATTGACCACCATTCGAGTACTACTGTCATTGGCTGCCTCACACGGTCTTCTCGTTCATCAAATGGACGTTAAGACGGCTTTCCTAAATGGAGAGTTGGACGAGGAAATTTACATGGAACAGCCTGATGGTTTCGTACTATAAGGTCAAGAAAGAAAGGTGTGTAAATTAAAGAAATCTTTGTATGGTCTCAAACAAGCTCCCAAACAGTGGCATGAGAAGTTTGAAAGAACTTTGACATCTGTGGCTTTGTTGTTAATGAAGCCGACAAATGTGTGTACTACCGCCATGGTGGGGGTGAGGGAGTTGTCCTATGCTTGTATGTGGATGACATACTAATTTTTGGGACAAGTCTCAAAGTGATTGAGGAGGTAAAAACCTTCTTATCTCAGTGTTTCGAGATGAAAGATCTTGGAGAAGCTCATGTTATATTGAACATCAAGTTATTGAGAGATGAGAATAATGGGATTACACTTGTGCAATCTCATTATGTTGAGAAGGTGTTGAACAGATTTGGCTATGCTGATTGCAAATCTTCTCTCACACCTTATGATCCTAGTGTCTTGCTTCGGAAGAATGAAAAGACAACTAGAGATCAATTGAGATACTCTCAAATCATTGGTTCACTCATGTATTTAGCTTGCGCTACGAGGCCTGATATCTCGTTTGCTATATGCAAACTTAGCCAGTTTGTGGCCAACCTGGGAGATGATCATTGGCATGCTCTTGAGAGAGTGATGCGCTATCTAAAGGGAACCATGAGTTATGGAATTCATTATACCGGGTATCCAAGAGGACTTGAAGGGTATAGTGATTCCAATTGGATTTCAGATGCTAAGATGAAGGCCACAAGTGGATATGTTTTCACTCTTGGTTGTGGCGCTGTTTCCTGGAAGTCTTGCAAGCAGACCATCTTAACGAGGTCAACTATGGAAGCAGAACTCACATCATTAGATACAGCTACTGTCGAAGCGGAATGGCTTCGTGAGCTCTTGATGGACTTGCCTATGGTTGAAAAACCAATACCGGCCATCCTCATGAACTGTGACAATCAAACTGTGATTATTAAAGTCTAGTTGGGAATCTGATCTAATACATGAAACTCCCATGGAGTCTGATGAGGAATCTGATGATGAGAGTTCAGATTCTGATGAAGATGACAATGAAGCTCCCACAAGGAGTAAGAGACAAAGGACTGCAAAGTCTTTTGGTAATGATTTCATTGTGTATCTTGTGGATGATACTCCCACTACCATTTCAGAAGCTCTCGCATCTCCTGATGCAGACTACTGGAAGGAAGCGGTTCAAAGCGAGATGGATTCCATCTTGGCTAATGGAACGTGGGAGTTAACTGAGCGTCCTTATGGGTGCAAACCTGTAGGATGTAAATGGGTATTTAAGAAGAAACTTCGAGCTGATGGTACTATTGAGAAGTACAAAGCTCGACTTGTAGGCAAAGGCTATACCCAAAAGGAAGGCGAAGATTTCTTCGATACCTACTCACATGTGGCGAGATTGACCACCATTCGAGTACTACTGTCATTGGCTGCCTCACACGGTCTTCTCGTTCATCAAATGGACGTTAAGACGGCTTTCCTAAATGGAGAGTTGGACGAGGAAATTTACATGGAACAGCCTGATGGTTTCATACTATAAGGTCAAGAAAGAAAGGTGTGTAAATTAAATAAATCTTTGTATGGTCTCAAACAAGCTCCCAAACAGTGGCATGAGAAGTTTGAAAGAACTTTGACATCTGTGGCTTTGTTGTTAATGAAGCCGACAAATGTGTGTACTACCGCCATGGTGGGGGTGAGGGAGTTGTCCTATGCTTGTATGTGGATGACATACTAATTTTTGGGACAAGTCTCAAAGTGATTGAGGAGGTAAAAACCTTCTTATCTCAGTGTTTCGAGATGAAAGATCTTGGAGAAGCTCATGTTATATTGAACATCAAGTTATTGAGAGATGAGAATAATGGGATTACACTTGTGCAATCTCATTATGTTGAGAAGGTGTTGAACAGATTTGGCTATGCTGATTGCAAATCTTCTCTCACACCTTATGATCCTAGTGTCTTGCTTCGAAAGAATGAAAAGGCAACTAGAGATCAATTGAGATACTCTCAAATCATTGGTTCACTCATGTATTTAGCTTGCGCTACGAGGCCTGATATCTCGTTTGCTATATGCAAACTTAGCCGGTTTGTGGCCAACCTGGGAGATGATCATTGGCATGCTCTTGAGAGAGTGATGCGCTATCTAAAGGGAACCATGAGTTATGGAATTCATTATACCGGGTATCCAAGAGGACTTGAAGGGTATAGTGATTCCAATTGGATTTCAGATGCTAAGATGAAGGCCACAAGTGGATATGTTTTCACTCTTGGTTGTGGCGCTGTTTCCTGGAAGGCTTGCAAGCAGACCATCTTAACGAGGTCAACTATGGAAGCAGAACTCACATCATTAGATACAGCTACTGTCGAAGCGGAATGGCTTCGTGAGCTCTTGATGGACTTGCCTATGGTTGAAAAACCAATACCGGCCATCCTCATGAACTGTGACAATCAAACTGTGATTATTAAAGTCTAGTTGGGAATCTGATCTAATACATGAAACTCCCATGGAGTCTGATGAGGAATCTGATGATGAGAGTTCAGATTCTGATGAAGATGACAATGAAGCTCCCACAAGGAGTAAGAGACAAAGGACTGCAAAGTCTTTTGGTAATGATTTCATTGTGTATCTTGTGGATGATACTCCCACTACCATTTCGTAAGCTCTCGCATCTCCCGATGCGGACTCTTTGGAAGGAAGCGGTTCAAAGCGAGATGGATTCCATCTTGGCTAATGGAACGTGGGAGTTAACTGAGCGTCCTTATGGGTGCAAACCTGTAGGATGTAAATGGGTATTTAAGAAGAAGCTTCGAGCTGATGGTACTATTGAGAAGTACAAAGCTCGACTTGTAGGCAAAGGCTACACCCAAAAGGAAGGCGAAGATTTCTTCGATACCTACTCACATGTGGCGAGATTGACCACCATTCGAGTACTACTGTCATTGGCTGCGTCACACGGTCTTCTCATTCATCAAATGGACGTTAAGACGGCTTTCCTAAATGGAGAGTTGGACGAGGAAATTTACATGGAACAGCCTGATGGTTTCGTACTATAAGGTCAAGAAAGAAAGGTGTGTAAATTAAAGAAATCTTTGTATGGTCTCAAACAAGCTCCCAAACAGTGGCATGAGAAGTTTGAAAGAACTTTGACATCTGTGGCTTTGTTGTTAATGAAGCCGATAAATGTGTGTACTACCGCCATGGTGGGGGTGAGGGAGTTGTCCTATGCTTGTATGTGGATGACATACTAATTTTTGGGACAAGTCTCAAAGTGATTGAGGAGGTAAAAACCTTATTATCTCAGTGTTTCGAGATGAAAGATCTTGGAGAAGCTCATGTTATATTGAACATCAAGTTATTGAGAGATGAGAATAATGGGATTACACTTGTGCAATCTCATTATGTTGAGAAGGTGTTGAACAGATTTGGCTATGCTGATTGCAAATCTTCTCTCACACCTTATGATCCTAGTGTCTTGCTTCGAAAGAATGAAAAGGCAACTAGAGATCAATTGAGATACTCTCAAATCATTGGTTCACTCATGTATTCAGCTTGCGCTACGAGGCCTGATATCTCGTTTGCTATATGCAAACTTAGCCGGTTTGTGGCCAACCTGGGAGATGATCATTGGCATGCTCTTGAGAGAGTGATGCGCTATCTAAAGGGAACCATGAGTTATGGAATTCATTATACCGGGTATCCAAGAGGACTTGAAGGGTATAGTGATTCCAATTGGATTTCAGATGCTAAGATGAAGGCCACAAGTGGATATGTTTTCACTCTTGGTTGTGGCGCTGTTTCCTGGAAGGCTTGCAAGCAGACCATCTTAACGAGGTCAACTATGGAAGCAGAACTCACATCATTAGATACAGTTACTGTCGAAGCGGAATGGCTTCGTGAGCTCTTGATGGACTTACCTATGGTTGAAAAACCAATACCGGCCATCCTCATGAACTGTGACAATCAAACTGTGATTATTAAAGTCTAGTTGGGAATCTGATCTAATACATGAAACTCCCATGGAGTCTGATGAGGAATCTGATGATGAGAGTTCAGATTCTGATGAAGATGACAATGAAGCTCCCACAAGGAGTAAGAGACAAAGGACTGCAAAGTCTTTTGGTAATGATTTCATTGTGTATCTTGTGGATGATACTCCCACTACCATTTCAGAAGCTCTCGCATCTCCTGATGCAGACTACTGGAAGGAAGCGGTTCAAAGCGAGATGGATTCCATCTTGGCTAATGGAACGTGGGAGTTAACTGAGCGTCCTTATGGGTGCAAACCTGTAGGATGTAAATGGGTATTTAAGAAGAAGCTTCGAGCTGATGGTACTATTGAGAAGTACAAAGCTCGACTTGTAGGCAAAGGCTATACCCAAAAGGAAGGCGAAGATTTCTTCGATACCTACTCACATGTGGCGAGATTGACCACCATTCGAGTACTACTGTCATTGGCTGCCTCACACGGTCTTCTCGTTCATCAAATGGACGTTAAGACGGCTTTCCTAAATGGAGAGTTGGACGAGGAAATTTACATGGAACAGCCTGATGGTTTCGTACTATAAGGTCAAGAAAGAAAGGTGTGTAAATTAAAGAAATCTTTGTATGGTCTCAAACAAGCTCCCAAACAGTGGCATGAGAAGTGTCGTGGATGTAACCACGGCAGATGCTACGGGGGGTAGCACTTCATTGATGCGAGGGGAAGGGAACATTGCCATCTACGGGTCGAGGTGCAAGAGACGCAAGGGTTTTACCCAGGTTCAGCCCCTCCGGAGAGTAAAAGGCCTACGTCCTGCTAGATCTTTATTGCTCAGTGGAGAATTACAATGGGGGGGCTCAGTCGGCGGCTACGCCGAGAGCTTACAGGGGGAGATTGGATCTCAAGTAAGGTGTCCTCTAGGGTTTAAGCTCGGGGGTTTATATAAGCACCCCCGATCTAGGGTTACATGGAGATAACTCCGAATCATATCAGTTGCTACTAATCCGGGATCCGCTATCCCCCTCGCAAGTAATCTTCTTGTCCAACCGTGTGGACCTCCTCCTTGGGATCACGGCCCAGTCGCCTTAGGGCCCAGTCGCTTAGGCGACTGGCGATCCACCCGAGCCTCTATCTTCATGGCGACTGGGACTGGCGACCCACCCCCTATGGGCATATCCCCATCAGTAGTCCCCAAGCGCGGTGGTGATGAAGCGCGGATCTGGAGCAAGTCTTGGAGAGGCGCGGTGATGGATCAAGATGAGTCGCCGCCGGGCTTCCAAAGATAAAGTCGCGGGTGCGGTGGCAGTCTTAGTCGCCAGAATTTGATCAGTCAGTCGGCGTGTGACAGTCGGCTCTGGCCAGTCGCCGTTTGCCAGTCGACGCGTAGTCATCATAGAGACACGTGGAGAGGCCAACGGCTAGATTTCACGTTGACCGAGGCGCACACCGTTTGCATGTTGTTGACCGTTGGGCTCGACGTGACCGCTAACGGCTAGTTTAACGGCTATTCAGCCGGTGACGGCGCAGATCTCGACCGTTGATTGCGGGGCGGCGATTCCGGGACGATTCAACGAACAGATTTCATCCTCAATCTGAGCGAGTGCGGGCGGTATAAAGGGTCGCCCCTAGGATTAGGGTTCAACACTCCTCCGCATTCATCCCCCATCTTCTCTTCATCTCATCTTCATTCCAAACTCCACACACATCCATGGCGGCGAAGGGTTGGGGCAAGTCGAAGGTCACGCGGGAGTCTCTCCTCCCGTACGTCGCCTCCGGGGTCATCCCGGAGTTTAACCAAGAGCGATGGCGGGTTCCGCCGGCGAACGAGACGGAGCCCCTCC
Organism: Lolium perenne; assembly: GCF_019359855.2. Taxonomy (NCBI): domain Eukaryota; kingdom Viridiplantae; phylum Streptophyta; class Magnoliopsida; order Poales; family Poaceae; genus Lolium; species Lolium perenne. The sequence goes on from NC_067250.2 coordinate 259,445,956, forward strand.
CACGGCCCGGGGAGTTCGTGATCTTCATGAGCTTCCTCGATCGCGGGTTCGCTCTCCCCACCTCCGATTTCCTCCGGCAGTTGCTGGCCTTCTACAGCATCAAGGTTTCCGACCTCGGGCCGCACAGCGTCCAGCAGATTTCTCTGTTCGTGGCGCTGTGCGAATGCTACTTGGGCTGTCCGCCCTACTTCCCGCTGTGGGTGTCCATCTTCCATGGGCGGGCGACTCGGGTCAGCAAGAACAGCGAAGCACTCATCCCAAACGGGGGGATCACCTTCCAGGTGAAGTCCGGGGAAAGCTTCATCGACATGGCGCTCCCCAAGAAGGCGCGATCGCTGTGGCGTCGTTTCTGGTTCTACGCCAAGGAGTACACTCCCCGGGCGAGGTATGCATTCCCCAATACAGTCCCGAGCCGAGCGTCCGCGGCGCCTCAATGTCCGGTCGGCTGCCGCGCGAGCAGGAGAAGGTGGTGAAGGATATGCGCCAAGCGATCCGAGCGCTAAAGATGACGGCCTGACGGCGGTCGACATGTACAACTGTTGGCTTGGCCGGCGGCTGATCCCCCTGCGGTGCCGAGCTCACCCCATGTGGGAGTACCGGGGACAGAATGACCGCACCCGGTCGACGGCGACCGAGTGGGACGAGGGCGAGTACCGGAAGGCGCTTGCCAAGATCACTACTGCCACCTTCACTTCCTTCGAAGACGGCTTGCAGCCCTACACCGAAGACACCCCAGCGCCTCAGGTAATGCTTCGCATGGCGACTTCGCACGGCCTGGCCGCGCTTCTTCCTTTCTGACTTGTCCCTTTGATTCGATTACAGCGTTGGCAGAAGATCGCGGACCACCTCCCTCCTCTCGCCGGGAAGGAACCACCGGAGATGACCGAGGGCGAGGAGGAAGAGGTCGACGAGGAGGAGGAGCGCACCGAGTCGGAGTCGGAGGCGCGGGACTTCATCAGACTCCCGCGCGGGTCGAAGAGGGGTGCCGAGTCCTCGTCCCGGGCGCGGGCTGAAGAGGAGGCGACCTCTCGCCCGGAGGACAAGGCGGAGCCCTCCAAGGAAGGGGCTGAGCCGCTATCGAAGCGACTGCGCCCCACTCTCCTGGAAGGGTCCATGAGGCTTCAGCGTCCTTTGAAGGACGCGATCGATGCGGGAGCCCGGGCTGGTCCGGGCGTAAGAGCGATTCCCACGGTGAAGTAAGTACTTCTTGTCGGATTTGTCCTTCTTGCGACTGGACTGGGTGTCGACTCACCTCACCTCCTTGTAGGTCCAAGAAGAAGACCTTGGCGAAGCCGCCCGCGGCCGGGTGGCGGCCACGAGGGCGGCCGAGGCAAAGAAGAAAGCCGCGGAGAGGAAGGCGGCGCCGTCCGACCTTGGGGGCGCGGGGTCGGCTCCGGAAGAGCTGCCGCCGGGAGCCAAGCGGAGAAGGAGAGCACTAGCCGCGTCGAGCCCACCGCCAACGTCTTTCCTCTACCCAGCATGGCTCGCGGGGGCATGGCGAGTGCAGCGACGGGTCCAGACGTTACTCCGCCCGTGGTGGAGGAGGAGTCGACTGACGTTGGATCGGCCGAGGGCAGAAGGCACCCGAGGTTGAAGAGGACATCGTCGAGGAGGGCGGTCTGTCGAGCCACCGAAAGAGTGCCGGTCCAAGGCCGCCGAGGGACCGAGCCCCGCCCGGTGGACGCCGACACGCGGACGGGCGAAGTTCCATCGGCGAGGCGGTGATGCGAGCGGACGGGCGACCGAGTCGCGTCATCCGCCGCCGTCTTCATTGACCTTCACCGAGCTCCACACGGCGCTTGGCGAGGCGCATGTGGTAAGTGTCGCTGAACACGTGGCCTAGTCACCCCCGGTCCCCGAGGGTCGACTTGGTACGAAAGGGCGAGTCGAGTCTCTTCTGATTTTCGTTTGTTGACCTTGGCATTTTTTGTTTGGTTTTCGCAGGCGGAGATTAAGCGGCTGACCGCGCTTGTGGAGGAGGCGGCGCAGAAGAACCGGAAGCTGATTGCCCTGGGCAGAAAGTCAGGCCCGCTCGCCGTCCTCATTCAGTGTCACTGGCCCTCGCGATCGTTCTCACCGTTTCCTTTACTTGTAGCGAGGCGCGAGCAAAGGCTCTTGCCGAGGCTCGGGAAGGGTTCGTCAAGGAGTCCTTCTACCGTGAAGCCGAGTTCCGGGCGCAGCGGGCCGAAGAGGCCCGGAAAAGGGCAAAGCGGAGGTGGCGGAATTGACGAAGGTCCTGGAGCGAAGGGCCGGGAGGCGGAGGACGTCATCGCCGAATACAAGGTGAAGGCTGGAGGCCGCGGCGACGCGCGGGACTCTGCTCGTGGGGCTGCCGCGTCTCTGCGGGAGGAGGTGGCGGCCTTAAAGCAGCAGCACGCCAAAGAACTTGCTGCGGAGAAGGAGGCGTCCGAGGGCATCGTCTGGCGGTGCGAGCCGAGAAGACCAACTTCGAGGCGTTCGTCGGAAGAGATGTCGCGGCAGATTCTTGGTAAGTTCTTGTCGTCGCACTTCTTGTTTATTTGCCGGGGTTCGAGCATCGAACACGGCGAGTCGGCCTCGGGGGTCAGTCCCCGAGCGTGGCGAAGTCGGCCTCGGGGACCGGTCCCCGAGCGTGGCGAAGTCGGCTCCGGGGGCCGGTCCCCGAGCGTGGCGAGTCGGCTCCGGGGCCCCCGGCGTGGCGAAGTCGTCGGCTCGGCCCGTCGCGAGCCTCGAGCTGGCGAATCCCCGAGCGTGGCGAAGTCGGCTCGGGGAGCCGATCCCCGAGCGTGGCGAGTCGGCTCCGGGGGCCAGTCCCCGAGCGTGGCGAGTCGGCTCCGGGGGCCAGTCCCCGAGCGTGGCGAGTCGGCTCCGGGGGCCAGTCCCCGAGCGTGGCGAGTCGGCTCCGGGGGCCAGTTGGCGTTGAAGGGGAAGTTCTCATTTTTCCCTTTTCCTTGTGTTGTTGACTGCAGGTACGTGCGACTTCGTGGAGACGGCGACTCCGCGGGAATGCCTGTCGACCGCGACCGCGCGTATCATCGCCTGCGCGGGGGAGATACTCGCCGCGCTCCAGTACCTAAGCCCGCGGGAGGTGATTCCGCGGGACACGCCATCCGTCTTCAAGGCGGTGTCCAACATTCCGGCTGTTGTTGACTGGCTTCGCCGCTCTTCCTGCCGCGTTGGCATTACCATGGCTCTGAGTATGGTCTTTGGCGCATTACTCTGAAGGGTTCGACGTGGAGGAGGTCACCGCTGGCTTCCCCTCGGAGACTGGCGAGTTCGATGTTGCCGAAGTGCTGCGGCTGATGGATGCGGTGCGCCCCTTCGCCGACCGAGTACTGGCGACCGCGGACTTGGAGACTCATATCCCCAGCCAAGCGGCACCTGGTGACGCGGAGAAAGAGCCGGGCCCGGTGGACTACCCCGCGGAGCGCCTCTTCCATGCCGCTGCCGCCGGCTCGTTGTCGACATATCCGGTCGTGGTGTACACGCCGAAATTTCGTCACGGCGATGATGGCGTCGAGCCTGTCGTAGAGGGGGCTCCGGGGTCGTCCTCGTAGTTTCCTGAGTACCTGTGTAGGAAGTGGCTGGATTTCCCGCGAGCGGGAGTTAGTTGTAAATAAAATGATGACTTTTGCTTAAATATGATTCGGTGGTTGCTTTTGCATTATTTTGAGGCGGCGATGCATTGGAGTTGGTTCCGACTATCCATGGCCTTCAGGCCAGTCGCCTTGCGACCCCAATGATGGCTATAGTCTTGACTGTTTTCCTTTTCGAGCTGGGCGTCCCCAGTCGCAGTACGTAGTCATTATAGTACGAATAGCAGCCTCATGGGTGGAGTAGTGGTGAGTTGTATTTTGCGCTGTTCGGATGTAGCGCGCCACTCGTCGTGGCTCGGTGAGCCAGTCGCTAGGCGACTCCAAAGGGGATCATTGCGGGCGTATTTTCCTTGGCGAGCCGCGGGTCCGTTTTGCGGAGTCCCTAGTCGAAGTACTTAGCCGCACACCCGCCAACCTAAGGTAGAGGAGGGCATTGGTGTGCTTTATAGCGTAGCACAAGGCGGTCGCCGAGGCCCGTGGGGCTGGCCGAGCGTGCGGCCTGCGTGGGTTCCAGTCGCCGTTTTCACCCGACGGCGTTAGAGATGGTGGGTGACCGGGCCTGGTGTTGCGCCTCGGTTACGCCGCCATCCCGTGTTAGCCCGGCGAGTTGGCCGCTCGTGGACTTCGCTCTTCGAGCAGCGGCGACCGGAGGTCTCTCAGCACCTCGTCGCTTGTTGCGGCGACTAAGCCGGTGTGTACCGGGATGAGAGATGGCGATATATTTTGTCCTTAGGTAGAGAACCGCCGGAGAAGGTTGATGGTCCAGGGGCGCTCCACCTCTTTAGTGAGCGGCTCGCCTTTGTCGTCCTTGCGGACGTCGATGAGATAGTAGGAGTCGTTGCCGAGTACGCGGCTGACGGCGAATGGTCCTTCCCAGGGCGGGGACAGCTTGTGCATCCCTTTCTTGTCCTGGATTAGCCGGAGTACCAGGTCGCCGACTTGGAAGGAGCGACTCCGAACGCGGCGGCCCGTGGTAACGACGGAGGTCCTGCTGGTAAATGGCGGTTACGGAGAGTGCGAGGTCTCTGGCCTCATCGAGGAGATCGATGTCGTCTTGGCGAGCTCGCTCGTTGTCTTCTTCGGCGTAGTTGGCGACCCGAGGCGAGTCGTAGGCGATGTCCGTGGGCATGACGGCTTCGGCGCCATATACCAGGAAGAAAGGCGTGAAGCCGGTTGACCTGTTAGGCGTTGTGCGGATGCCCCATAGTACTGAAGAGAGCTCCTCTGCCCAGCAACCGGCTGCGCGCTCTAGGGAGCACGACCAGGCGTGGTTTGAGTCCGTGCGGGATGCTCTGGTTTGCCCTTTCTGCTTGGCCGTTCGACTCGGGGTGGGCGACTGAGGCGAGATCGAGTCGGATGCCCTTTTCTTCGCAAAAGTCAGCCATCTCCCCTTTGGCGAAGTTGGTGCCGTTGTCGGTTATGATACTGTGAGGGTAGCCGTACCGATAGATGAGCTCGCGTAGGAACTTTGTAGCCGTCTTCCCGTCGCACTTCTTTATGGGCTTTGCTTCTACCCACTTGGTGAACTTGTCCACCGCTACCAGGAGGTGAGTATATCCGCCGGGGGCCGTTTTGAATTTTCCCACCATGTCCATGCCCCATACGGCGAAGGGCCGGGTGAGGGGATGGTCTTCAATGCCGATCCTGGCATGTGCGATCGGCTTGCATACTTTTGGCACCCGGCGCATGAACGGACAAGAGGCGATTGCGTCTTCGTGGGCTGTTGGCCAGTAGAAGCCGTGACGAAAGGCCTTGGCGACGATTGAACGCGCGCTGCGTGGTGGCCGCAGTCCCTGCGTGGATGTCGCTGCAGAGAATGTTACGCCCTTCCGCCGTGGTGACGCATCGTTGGAACACTCCCGAGACACTGCGCTTGTATAGCTCATTGTTGATGATGGTGAAGGACTTGCATCTGCGCACGATGGCGCGTGCTTTGGTTTCATCCATCGGCGGTGCACGGCTCTCGAGGTAGCTTATGTATGGCTCGGTCCTCTCGGTGCTGTCGACGGCGAGTGCGACTAAGGTGGAGTCGGGAGCAGGTGGCTCGGCAATGTCCAGCTCGCGCGGTGCGCGCACCGAGGGGTGGCTGAGGATGTCCAGGACGACGCCCGGAGGAGGTTGAAGTCGCTTGGACCCGATTCTGGCTAGCGCGTCGGCTTCTTCGTTCTTGCGCCTGTCAACCCACTCGACGACGTGACCGGCGAAGCCAGCGCCGGCTTGGTCGACGGCGCGTTTGTATGCGATCATGTTGGCGTCTGTGGCGTCGCAGGTGCCGGAAGTTTGGCTGGCGTCGAGGTCGGATTAGCCGCGGCTGCGCAGCCGTGTTGCGCCCATCTGTTTGGCGACTCGCATGCCGTGCGAGAGCGCCTCGTACTCGGCCATGTTGTTGGTGCATGGCTCGAATCTGAGTTGCAGGACGTACTTCACTGTGTCGCCCTTTGGTGATGTGAGGACGACTCCCGCGCCTGCTCCTTCGAGGTTTTTAGAACCGTCGAAGTGCAACGTCCAATGTTTGAGGTCCGCGGGGGAGCTTGGCTGCTGGGCCTCTTCCCAGTCGGCGAGGAAGTCGGCGAGTGCTGGAGATTTGATGGCGTGGCGTGACTCGTAGGTGATGTTGTGGACGCCGAGCTCGACTGCCCACTTAGCGATCCGGCCAGTTGCGTCGCGGTAGCGGATGATGTCGGCGAGTGGTGTTGAGGCGACTACCTTGATGGGGTGCTCGTGGAAGTAAGGCCGCCGCCGCTGGGCCCCGAGGACGGCGTACACCAGCTTCGGTAGTGTGGATACCGTTGCTTGGATTCGATTAAGGCTTCGCTGATGTAGTAGACCGGGCGTTGTACCAGTTGCTCCCTTCCTTCCTCCTTCCGTTCGACGACCATGACTGCGCTTATAGCGCGGTTCGACGCGGCGACGTATAGGAGCATGGTTTCTTTTGGCAGCGGGGCCGCGAGGATAGGGGCATTCGAGAGAGCATGCTGGAGTTCCTCTAGGGCCCGCTGCGCCTCGTCTGTCCACCGGAATGATTCCGACTTCTTGAGCAAGCGGTATAGTGGCATGGCCTTGTCTCCGAGCCGGGGTATGAAGCGACTGAGGGCGGCGACTCGACCGGCGAGTTTCTGCGCGTCGACTAGGCATGCTGGCTGCTTGGTGCGCATGACCGCCAGTGTCTTCTCCGGGTTAGGTTCGATGCCTCGCTTGGAGACGACGTAGCCTAGCAGCTGTCCTGATGGAACCCCGAAGGTGCACTTCAAAGGGTTGAGCTTGATCTTGTACCGCCGTAAGTTGGCGAATGTTTCGGCGAGGTCGCTGACGAGGTCGGTCTGTCGAGTCGATTTGACCACCACGTCGTCGATGTAGACATGCACATTGCGGCCGATCTGGCTTTCCAAGCAGCTGTTCATGCACCGCTGGTACGTTGCTCCGGCGTTCTTGAGGCCGAAGGTCATGGACGTGTAGCGATGGCGCCTAGGGGTGTGATGAATGCAGTCTTCTCTTGGTCTTCCTTGGCCATCTTTATTTGATTGTACCCGGAGTATGCATCCAGGAAACATAGCGACTCGGACCCGGCGACCGCGTCGATAATCTGGTCGATTCGCGGTAGGACGAATGGGTCCTTGGGGCACGCGCTGTTGAGGCTTGTGTAATCGATACACATTCGCCACGTCTTGTTCTTCTTTAGCACTAGGACTGGGTTTGCCAGCCATTTCGGGTGCTTGATTTCTATGATGAAGCCGGCAGCGAGTAGCCGGTTTACTTCTTCGGCGATTGCGCGTCGCCGTTCTTCTCCCACAGGGCGCATTGCCTGCCTAACGGGTCGCGCGGTGGGATCGACATGTAATTTGTGCTCAGCAAGTTCTCTCGGGACACCTGGCATGTCAGATGGTTTCCATGCAAAGATATCTCGATTCTCACGGAGGAACTTGATGAGCGCGCTTTCCTATTGGGCGGACAGGCCCGTCCCAATGGTAACTTGCCTACTTGGATCGTTTTCTACAAGATCTACTTGGCGAGTGCCTGCTGCGGCCTTGAAGGTTGCTGCGGACGAGTCGAGCTCGGTTGGCTTCTCCAGGATGGCGGGGTCGTTGCGGTCGACTGGGTACTTGGCGAGCTCGGCGGAGTTGTCTTGTTCGTCGGCGATGACGGCGTCGGCGAGCTTGGCGCTGTCGTCCTCGCATTCCAATGCCATCTCCGGGTCGCCGTGGACGGTGATGACGCCTCGAGGCCCTGGCATCTTCATCATGTTGTACGCGTAGTGTGGGGTCGCCATGAAGCGGGCGAACGCTTGTCGGCCGAGTACGCAATGGTAAGAGCTTCGGAAGTTCACCACCTCGAACGTTATCCGCTCGGTGCGGTAGTTCACGGGCGTGCCGAAGGTGACTGGCAGCGTCACCTTGCCGATCGGGAAGGCCTTCCGCCCGGGGACGATGCCGTGGAACGTGACCTTGGTGTTCTCAAGGCGTGAGTCCGGCAGACCAAGCCGCTGGAAGGTGTCGTAGTACATGATGTTGATGGAGCTTCCCCCGTCCATCAGGGTTTTTGGTAGCCAGTAGTCGGCGACCTTGGGCCTGACGACTAGCGCCACTCGCCCGGGGTACTCGATGCGGGGGGCGTGATCTTCGCGGCTCCAGGTGATGCTTTGCTCGGACCAGTTGAGCCACCGGTACGTCGGAAAGTATGACTGCGTGTACCGCCACTGCCCTTGCGAGGACCTTCCTGTCCCGTCGGTCGCCGATCCCGGTGAAGGTGTGGAGCGAGCCGGCGCTGCGACCGAAGCCCTCTCCCTTGTGCTGGTCTTGGTCTTTGGCGCGCTCTTTGTGCTGGTTGCCGCCGTCGTTTTCCTTGGCGCGGCGAGCTCTTAGTATCTGCTTGAGGGAGTAGCAATTTCCCGTCGTGTGGTTGGCGGGCTTGCCCTCCTTGCTGTGATAGATGCATGGTGCATCTAGGAGGCTGCGGGCGTCGAAGCGCTTGGGCTGAGGCCGATCCTCCCGAGGTGCACGAGTGTCGCGCCGAAACGATTTTGGCTCGCGCTGCTCGTAATCGGTGGTAGCGACTAGCTCGTTGTGTCCTCCCTCTCCGCGGCGCTTGCCGTTGTTAGACCGGCCGGCGAACCGGTAGTCGCCACGCCGAGGCTCCGTGTGCGCAGGGCGGCGATTGCGTCGTTGACCGTACTCGTCGTCCGAGTCGACTGTAGGGTCTTCATCGGCGTAGCGGGTGGCGATGTCGAAGAGCTCGGAGATTGAGATATTGTCCCTGCTGACGCGACGGAGCTTGGCGCTTAGCGGTTCATACCGGCAGCAGCGTCGGAAGCGATGATTGCCGTGTCCGTGCTGATGCCGCGGGAGGTCGTCCACATGTCCTGCCAGCGCTGCACCCACCGGCGGGTCGACTCGCGCGGGCCTTGGACGCAGCGATCTAGGTCTTCTATGGTTGTGGCACGGGTGTATGCGCTGGCGAAGTGCTGGATGAACGCGGCGCGGGCTTCTTCCCAGGAGTCGATGCGTTGACGGTGAGGGTATTGAACCAATGGCGATGGACGCCGTCCCTCATGCGGGGCTGGGACCGCGCGGCGAGTAACTCGGAGTGGCCCTGGATCCCCATTGCCATGGCGTACGCGTCGATCCAGACAGTGGGGTCAAGGCGTGTATCGTCCTTTTCGATGTCGCGGGGTCCTTTGAACCCTACAGGATACGGCTCGCCTCTAATCATCGGCCCGAAGCAAGCGGGGCCGATTCGGGTGAACGCGCTGCGGCGCGGAGCTTCATCGGCGTGGCGGTCGTTCAATCGATTGCGCGCCCGCCATTCTTGGTCGTTGACGATGTGGGTTCGGGCGTCAAGCGGCTGCCCGTTAGCGGCGACCATCATCCGCGCGGGCGCGGCTCGACTCGGTTGTTAGACGAGTGGGCCGCGCGCGGTCTTTGGCGGCGGGCCGTTGTTGGCGTTGACGATTGCGCGGTTTGCCGCGTCCCGACGACGCCGCGCGGCTGGCGGATGTGCGCGAATAGAGTCGCCCCTGCGAGTCGGCTGCGGCGTGCTGCTGCTCCAATGCCTTGGCTACCAAAGCCTTGGCGTCTTTGGACGAGGATCGCGCCGTCTCCCGTTTCGGGATTCTTGCGAGGACGGCCTGCGCAGCTGCCACGTTATCGGCTGGAGACGAGTGCAGTGGTAGGCCGTTGGCGTCGACCTCTGCCCGAGGAACTTCGGGCGGTGGTGGTGGGGGTGGCGGGGGTGCTCCGCGCGCTGCTCTATCTGCAGCAGCCCGACTTCCTTCCGGGATGTCAGGGTTTTGGACTCGGGCGACCCGGATTTCTCCGTCTGGGTCGTCGAAGTTAAGGCGTGCGCTGGGAAAGTCGTTCGCGCGGGCGCGCTCCATGCGCCGGCGGTTTCGCTGCTGACGATAGTGGGACACGGCCCTTACTTCATCTTGCTCGAGGCGGAATTTCTGCCTTTCGGCGAGCTCCTTTTTCCTCTGCTCCTCGAGGGCCGCCCGGTGCGCCTCGATCTCGGTTGCGGTGGCGGTTGCGGGGAGGGGAGTGGTGAAGGCGTCGGCGGGAGCTCTTCTTCACCCTGCCATGAAGACTGCGGTCGGGTAGCGGTAACGCGGGGCCTCGACAGAGTCCGAGTCGTAGTCGCTGCCGAAGAGGGAGAGGATGGAGTCATCCTCGAAGCCACCTTCGAAGTCGCTCGGGTGGGAGACCAGGGAGAGAGAGGCCTGGGTTGATGCGGTGGCGATGGAGCGGGCAGTCGGGGACGCAGCGGTGGATCCCGCAACCGACGTTGCAGCGATGATGTCGGTGAAGTCGGCGTCGATCGCAGCGATGACGGAGTCGATGGCCGGGATGGTGTCGGCGGAATCGGCGGGCTGGAGCGGTGTCGGCGGTGTCGGCGATCGCCAAGGCAACGGTGGAGTTGGCGGTCGGTGCCACGACCGCCGACTCGGCATCGTCTTCCAGGGCCGCCTCGGCCTCCGCGTATACCTCGCCGGTGACCGGGCGAGTAGCGGTGAGGAGCTGCCCGGGCGCGAAGGGGTCGTGCGAGCGGCGGGGCGAGGCTCGAGAGGGGTCGCCGACGCCGGCGAGCCCAACGAAGAGGTTGATGGAGCCGATCGGCACCATCCGGGCGTGCTGAGAGGCGACGAGGGGGGCCGGTAGGTGCTTGGCTGGATGTGGAAGAAATTGCCGGTGGCGATCATCCTGCCGGAAGCAACCGGCCGCCGTATTGGCGAGTAGGGCCTCGCCGTAGCTCGAAGGCTTGATGTCCCATGCCCCACGGTGGGCGCCACTGTCGTGGATGTAACCACGGCAGATGCTACGGGGGGTAGCACTTCATTGATGCGAGGGGAAGGGAACATTGCCATCTACGGGTCGAGGTGCAAGAGACGCAAGGGTTTTACCCAGGTTCAGCCCCTCCGGAGAGTAAAAGGCCTACGTCCTGCTAGATCTTTATTGCTCAGTGGAGAATTACAATGGGGGGGCTCAGTCGGCGGCTACGCCGAGAGCTTACAGGGGGAGATTGGATCTCAAGTAAGGTGTCCTCTAGGGTTTAAGCTCGGGGGTTTATATAAGCACCCCCGATCTAGGGTTACATGGAGATAACTCCGAATCATATCAGTTGCTACTAATCCGGGATCCGCTATCCCCCTCGCAAGTAATCTTCTTGTCCAACCGTGTGGACCTCCTCCTTGGGATCACGGCCCAGTCGCCTTAGGGCCCAGTCGCTTAGGCGACTGGCGATCCACCCGAGCCTCTATCTTCATGGCGACTGGGACTGGCGACCCACCCCCTATGGGCATATCCCCATCAAGAAGTTTGAAAGAACTTTGACATCTGTGGCTTTGTTGTTAATGAAGCCGACAAATGTGTGTACTACCGCCATGGTGGGGGTGAGGGAGTTGTCCTATGCTTGTATGTGGATGACATACTAATTTTTGGGACAAGTCTCAAAGTGATTGAGGAGGTAAAAACCTTCTTATCTCAGTGTTTCGAGATGAAAGATCTTGGAGAAGCTGATGTTATATTGAATATCAAGTTATTGAGAGATGAGAATAATGGGATTACACTTGTGCAATCTCATTATATTGAGAAGGTGTTGAACAGATTTGGCTATGCTGATTGCAAATCTTCTCTCACACCTTATGATCCGAGTGTCTTGCTTCGAAATAATGAAAAGGCAACTAGAGATCAATTGAGATACTCTCAAATCATTGGTTCACTCATGTATTTAGCTTGCGCTACGAGGCCTGATATCTCGTTTGCTATATGCAAACTTAGCCGGTTTGTGGCCAACCTGGTAGATGATCATTGGCATGCTCTTGAGAGAGTGATGCGCTATCTAAAGGGAACCATGAGTTATGGAATTCATTATACCGGGTATCCAAGAGGACTTGAAGGGTATAGTGATTCCAATTGGATTTTAGATGCTAAGATGAAGGCCACAAGTGGATATGTTTTCACTCTTGGTTGTGGCACTGTTTCCTGGAAGTTTTGCAAGCAGACCATCTTAACGAGGTCAACTATGGAAGCAGAACTCACATCATTAGATACAACTACTGTCGAAGCGGAATGGCTTTGTGAGCTCTTGATGGACTTGCCTATGGTTGAAAAACCAATACCGGCCATCCTCATGAACTGTGACAATCAAACTGTGATTATTAAAGTGAAAAGTTCTAAGGATAATATGAAAAGTTCCAAACATATCAAGAGGATATTGAAGTCTGTCAGAAAACTGAAGAACTCCGGAGTGATAGCATCGGATTATGTCCAAAGTGCTAAAAATCTGGCAGATCCTTTCACAAAAGGACTATCAAGATACATGATAGACCTTGCATCGAGGGAGATGGGTTTGAGACCCACCTGAGTTGCCGAGGGGGTAACCCAACCTATGTGATCGGAAATTCCGTGAACTATGGAAAAACAAACCGGAGTAACTGAGTTGAGAGAAAATTTAATACTCCCACTCCGCTGCAGATGCAATTCTCTCATAGCTATTGTAAGGCAGGTTGACAATGTCTTAATGTGTTCTGAGCAGCTCTTGATGAGCGAAGACGCTATCCTAGCTACAGGGCGATCTTTGAAGAACACACCTATATGAGTGGCACTACTGGTCATAGTGTGGGAGATTTGGGTGAATCTCTAGTAAGCTCATGAAGGACCGAGGAGTATGACTTATAAGCTCCACCCGAGGGGAAGGCTATGGTAGCCTAGTACTGTGCCGTCATTGAGTGAAACTTGCTGCACAAAGACTGACAATTCAAGGCATAGTCCATTGTTCAGTTGTAGTCAAGCGTAACTCCATGTCTAAGTGGAAGTTCAACTTAACAGTCTCCACTGAAGTGCAGGTATATTAAACAGTAAATGGAACTAATGTGTCATCTGATGTGCATATGAGATCTGGTGGGGGATTGTTGAATGTAGATGGGCTGCAGCCCAGTAAGCAGCCCATGTGGTCTACAATTCCTGAAATCTCAAGGCCCATCACGTTGGCAGCTTGGGACAGCCTTGAGGGACAAAGTTTAGTCGCACATTACTAGTTGGGAGAGAGTTGGAGTCGTATATAAGGGTTGTTGTTCTAGTCCTTCCAAGTGAGTGAGAATAGAAGGAGCCCTCGTGCACTCCTCCCCCTCCGCCCGCCCCGCCTCGGCTCGGCACGTCACGCACGCACGTCGTGTTTCGTGACTTGAGTTCGAGTTCGAGACACACTCAAGGAAGCCTAAATTTTTGCTTGGTGCACCAACTGAGTTGGGTACGTGTCGACCTGCATGTGCATGCTCGCCGCGTGTCCCTGGCTTCCTACGCGTGGCAACGCGGTCGGGTCGGCTCTCCTCCCAGGCTATACAAGGAGACATATCAGATCTAGAGAATACATCTCTCAGAACTCTCTAGTCCGTCTCTTTCACAAAGTTCCTTTTGCTACGCTACTCTCTAATCTTCCCCATCCCGGCGATTGCGTGCACAGCCGTCCGGGAGAGCAGGCCTCCGAAACCCCGTCCGTTGAGATCCTGCACCGGGAGACGGGCGATAAGGTTTTTGGGGAGCGTCTCGGCGTGACTGCTCGCTGCTGTTCGTGTTCATCTTCACCGGTTCGACTACTTCATCGACGACTTCGACTACACCATGTGCGACATCAACAACTCCCATGGTGGTGGTGGTGCTGCTGCTGGTGCGACCTTCCCGGTCGCGATGTACGTGTTTTTCCTCTCCTACCTTGCACTGCTACTTGTTCCATGTTCAGATCTAATGCATGTGCTTAGTCTGATGTGTGTGGTTAAGTATGCTTGTGCATCTGTAATATTGCTCTCGGTAATTAAACTCACACGAAAATTGCCTAATAATCCAACACCTTTCACCTCCCGTGTCGTTCCTTGGTCCCAGCGCAACTTTGACTAGGCGGTGTGCGGTCTTGGGGCTGGTGTGATCGTCGGAGTAGTGGCTATGTTTCCTCACCTCCACCTTGTAGCATTGAGGTGTGTGGTGTATCGACTTTGATCGCTCGGACATTTTGGTCACCGGCTCGTGTGGAGCGTGACCATGGGGTCGGCGTGTTGCATTTTGTGCTGTATCGGGTTTTTTCGAGTTTATTGGCTAGATTTTCTAATAATCTGGCAAATCTCTTCTTCTTTTTTCCCGAAATGGAGGCTATGCCCTAACCTCTGTATCGATATATGCATATGGATTTATTTATTATTTTATTCAACAAAGGTCTGTCAAAGATCATATATTACCCGAAGCCAGTACGCAACACATACACTTTTGATATGGGGAAATATCATACCCAACGAGTAGAAAGGGTACGAGTATGGGATCGTAGAACCTATTTACCCATCTAAATTTGATAAGTGGGTCACCGTAATATTCTAAACTACTGTTTTTCCATAATCACACCTTCACGTTGCTAGGTTGAACCTCGCGCTTTCTGATCCCACAATCGCTGATAGGTTAGTGAGGATTAGATCCCTATTTAGGATCGCTTCACCTCCTATCATATTTTTTGATCAATTTGATGTGTTGCAACCGCAGATATTTTTACTCGCGGGTACCCATTTACCCTATCGGATGATAGATATGAAAAAACTTGTACACGTTAACAGGTATGGTGTTACGGGTGACAGATCAGATTGAAAGCGGCGGGTACTACTATGGGATGGCTCTACCCATACCCATACCCTGCGGGTGCCATCTCATGTTGTCGTATCGTTATGCATGCAGACCACACGGTTTCCACCTGGTTTTCAAATAGTAAGTACATACCCTGTAAACATTTCCGTATCCCCCGCTTCCAATCTTCAGCTCGTCGGAGAAGTTATCAGTAATTTCCTCCAAGACATGAAGCTTTATATCCATTGATGCGATGCCTGGATGAGCCCTTTTCTACGTGCAAAGATATAAAAAAGTATTATTAGTAATTGCCAAATGGTTTTACATGTTGAACAGTTGTTTCTTTTCCAACTACAACTCGAATTTGATGGATGGTTAGTGCAATGTTCATGCTACGAAATATGCTCGATTGGTCTGCAAATCGGAGTTGCATGTTCATCCGAATTTTACTCCCACACTGGATGTTCATGAGATCTTGTAGTCCTTCAAAGATTTACTTTTAACAATTTTTCCTTAAGGTTTCATCCTAGCTATCTTGGGAATTTGGACTACTTGCAATGATTATATTTTAAAGGAGAAAGAGCCAATCTATTTAGGTGCAAGTAGAAGTTCAAGGAGTTGGATTTGGTTATCCTATCGCCAACATGAAGAAATTGACAACCTTCGCAAAAATTTGGGTGCGGAACATCAACTACATGTTAGCTAGTTCATTTTTGATGTCTTAGTTTTTTGTGTTTTCTCTGCACCCTTTTATGTAAAATCGGCAATAAAATCGCAGCAGAGTCTTGCTGTTTTCTCCAAAAAGAAAAAAAAAAGCTAGCAATAGTGGTAGTATACCAAAGCAGATTAGTGGAGAAAACCAAGAGAAGACAGGAAATAGTAAACCACTGACCTGGAGAAGGCGGAAGGCTTGAAGCGAAAATGCGGTGGATTGAGACCTGACTCGAGATGGATCTGATGTCTAGGCCACGTAGTCACAAATTATATAGCAGGAACTAACCAACTTGGGAGGGTTTGATAACGAAAGTCCATACTATACATTGGATTGACTTGACTGTCTCGAGGATTCCCGTCACTACTCACTAATGTTTTGTTTCTTCCATTTTTAATTATCTGACTTATCTCTTTAAATATTCTAATAAAATACTTATTAACAATTCAATAACAAATTAACTGGCCCCATATGGCAGGTCTTCTCTCCCTCCCTGACTCATTTTCATTGAGATTGACGCTCACTGTCAACTCTTCTTCATCATTAAGTAATATTCCTTCATTTTAAACTAAGTACTCCAAATTCATATCGATACAATAAAATGCATATAGATACATTGTATCTAAACAAAGGTTCGACATTTATTATGGAAAGGGCGTATACTTTATATTTGTTCTCCGATTCTCTCTATCCACCCTTCCCATCGGGGCATCATCGCATCAGCAATAGTTTGTATGATAGCTTGTACATGGAACATCCATATCATCTATCAATGATATTACATGCAACTCTTCCAATAATTAATCGGAAAACCAAATCTGATCCCGGGTGCATATGCACCAGGTATGTATAAAACATATTTCCAAACCGTAAAAAATTTAGGAAAAAAATTTAACCTTAAAATCGGAAAACCAAAACTGATAAAGGGTGCATATGCACCTGGGTGTAGAAACACCCTGTCCATAGTTAATTTGTATCTTAGTTTTGGTTTCCACGAGATATAAAATGTTATTACTCCCTCTATTTTAAAATAATTAAAGTTTTAGGTTTGTCGTGGTTCAAGCTTCACTAAGTTTGTCCGATTTTTCTTTAAGTAAAAGTAATCCTCCGGGTCTGAATACTTTTCATAGGTTCAATGAATTTAGACACATTTTAGCCTATGTTTTGTCTAGTTTTACAATAAATATTTAGAGCCAGAGGGAGTATCAATATCCACACCTCAAATATATATAGTAGAGAGTGGATTTGGTGTTCAGGGGGGTACGTGCGCACCCCCTAGATACCGTTGGATTTGCTTTTAGATTCGCTAGATGCTAACGGAAATAAAACGGCCGTGAAATCTCTCATTCCCATCCCCATCGAGCGCGGGCGAGGGAAGGAGGTTGATTGGCTCCATGTCACATGCATCTCTCGTCCACTATTCAATAAAAAAACAAGAATCTTTTATACAGAGCGATGTCACATGCATCATTATGGAGCAGCGCAGGAACTTTGGCAGCGGGAGCGGGAGGAGTTGTGGCTAGTTTACATTTTCAGTTGATCTCCAGCTGTCTTTCATGCAGGCTAAGCAGGATTAGCAGGCCACGCGGACGTTTTGTGGACAAGCAAAATTTTGCTTGTTCAAGCAGAATCAGCACTACAGGATTAACACAACTTAACCCTGAATCACAAGCCATCTAATAATCAGAAGCTAACAAGGACGCATCCATCACCTTGCCAATCTTCTGAATAAGATCACAAAACATTGATAATTCTGGACCAGAAAATCCATGGACGAACAGAGTATATACCAAGTTCAGTATTACATGCTGAAATAATTTAGCAATTCTATTAGAGTGTGCTACTCCGAATGGAAAGTCTGATAAACTCCCGTATTACTACCAAAACTAGATACATCGAGTTGATGAGCAAGTAAAAGCAGTTTCTCCATATTGCAACAGTGATCAGCAAACTCAACAACCATCAGCTTCATAATTTATTAGAGAAGTTACTTGTAAGAAACCTGAAACAATAGGATGCAAGTGGACGCCCGCGTCAGGGATGAAATCGGGCCAAATCGAATCACGCCTTGAATTAGAACGAAGGGGGGTTGAGGGGCGTACATGGGATGGTACTGGAGGAGGGACGCGGCGACCTCGCGGAGCACCCATGAGGCGAGGAGGGAGAGCACGAAGAGGCCGTAGTAGGCGATCCGTCGGAGCGGCGGCCGATGCTGCTGACGGCAGGCCTCCCATCGGCGGCGCACGGACGAGAGATGCTTGGAAGAGAGGCGATGGGGAGCTGCGGCCAGATTGGATGGCGGCGCGGCCGTCGATTTTCCCCGCGGCGGTCTCCCCGGCGGCCCGTGCTCCCCAGCAGCACCAGGTGGTGGATGGTGCGCCTGCTACTGCGACGCGGCGACGGCATGCTGCACTGCATCTGGGGCTCCGGCGTCACCTGGACGGGGCCACCGCGCCCGACCTCGTCTCCATGGCGCAGCTTGCAGGAATCGTCGGCGGGGGAGGGGAGCTCGCCGGCGCGCTGCATACATCTACAGCTACAGGAAAATCGATTGCAGCCATGGAGATTCCCCAAGCTAGACCGCCGCGACGCACCTTCTCTTTTCCTCCCAACTTCCTCGTTGCTCCGCCGCCGGCAGCCGCACGCGACGCTCCACAGCTCGCCGCCCAGCAACTCCGGCGCGCGGGAGCCGGCAGATGCCGCAGTCGAGCATAGAGGAGGCCAGCGACGCCCGCTCCCAAGCGCTGCGCGTCTCGGCCGTGGCTCTGCAGGGGGGACGAGCGCGGGCGGACGTTGCGCGTCCTCGATTGGAAGGGGAGGCTTCCGACGAAGGGCAGTTTCGATTTGGGGGAGAGAGAGAATGAGCAGTGGAGGTGGAAGAGGACATACGCGACCACATGCGCCTTCCCCCGTGATAAGTTAACGGAATAGTGGATGGTGTTAGACACGTGTCGAGCAGCTAGGGCGTGCTCACGTACCCCCCTGATCACCGGGCTTCATTCGATATATAGTATATAAAATATATTGTATGTTGAATAAAATATAACTAAATTGGTGTTGTAATTGTTAATGAATATATACTTATAAACATATTCAAACTTGTAATGGTTTAATTTATGACAACTAGAACTTTAATTATTTTGAAATGAAGAAAATAGATCTCAGCAGTAGATTGCCCAAGAATTTTGCTATTTATTTTTGCGAGAGAAATTTAGACTTGATAAACCAGATTTACGTTGACTTTCTCTGAACCAGGTCCATCAGGGAGAAACAAGGCTCCACTGTAGGCTGCATGTGATGATCACCACTGGTAGAAAAATGGCCTTCCATCCAGCCCCATTAGTCGCCAAAATATAGGAACCGCGACTAATGGGGTCTTTAGTCACGGTTCTGGTGGCGAACCGCGACTAAAGAGCTGGGCCAGCCGCTGGCCAGCCACTGGTGGACGGGATGGGCTTTAGTCGCGGTTGGCCGTGCCAACCGCGACTAAAGGTCCTCGAGCAGCAAAACCTTTAGTCGCGGTTGGCCAGGCCAACCGGGACTAAAGGCCCATCCCTATAAAAGGGCCTCAGCTCACAGCACTTAGCCATTTGGTGCCACTTCTCTTCACAAGCTTCACAAGGGGGTGTAGGTTTGCTTTTGGTTCCTCCTTATGCACACAAGGTGTTTGATAAAAATGCCCCAAGAGCATGAAACAAACATGATATGAAGTGTTGGAGCCACACTTGTGCTTTCTTATTTATTTTTTCCTCCTCGATCGCGGTTAGCAACTTGAACCTTTCATGTGTCATTGATAAAATATGCATGTGTGTAGTTCATTGTTTAATTTATATTGTTTGTAGCTAGTTAGTTTAACAAATGCATGATGGTTAATTATATATTTTATATTATAATAATGCAGATGAATCGGCAATGGATGTACGGTACCCGACTCTCCGGCGAGTTCACTACGGGTTTGAAAGATTTCCTCGTAGTGGCTAATGCGAACAAGCAGGGGGGTTTTGTTATCTGTCCATGTGTTAACTGTAAGAATCAGAAGGGTTACTCTTCCTCAAGAGATGTTCACATGCACTGCCGGCACGGTTTCATGCCAAGCTATAATTGTTGGACCAAGCATGGAGAAAGAGGGGTTATAATGGAAGAAGATGAAGAAGGGGATGATTTCATCGATGAAAGCTATCTTGCTCATTTCGGTGATACTTTCATGGAGGATGCTGAAGGTGAAGGGGAAGGTGAAGAAGAGGCACGTGATGAGCCCGTTGATGATCTTGGTCGGACCATTGCTGATGCACGGAGACGCCTGCAACCGAAAAGGAGAGGGAGAATTTGGATCGCATGTTAGAGGATCACGAGAAAGGCGCTGTACCCGGATGCGATGATGGTCTGAAAAAAGCTGCACACTGCTTGGATTTGCTGAAATGGAAGGCATGGGCGAGTGTAGCTAACTCGGCATTTGAAAACTTATTTGAAAATATTGAAGAATATGTTTCCAAAGAATAACGAGTTGTCCGCCGATGCGTACGAAGCAAAGAAGGTTGTCTGCCCTCTAGGTTTAGAGGTTACGAAGATACATGCATGCATCAACGATCGCATCCTCTACCGCGGTGAATACGAGAATTTGAATGAATGCCCGGTATGCACGCATTGCGTTATAAGATCGAGGCGATGACCCTGGTGACGATGTTGAGGGCCGAGAAACCCAGGAGAGGGTTCCCGCCAAGGTGATGTGGTATGCTCCTATAATACCACGGTTGAAACGTCTGTTCGGGAACAAAGAGCATGCCAAGTTGTTGCGATGGCACAAAGAGGACCGTAAGTCGGACGGGGAGTTGAGACACCCCGCAGATGGAGCGCAATGGAGAAAGATCGATAGAGAGTTTAATGATTTTGCAGCGGACGCACGGACCTTAAGATGGTGTCTCAGTACCGATGGCAGGAATCCGTTTGGCGAGCCGAGGTCCAGCCATAGCACACGGCCCGTGACTCTATGCATCTACAACCTTCCTCCTTGGTTGTGCATGAAGCGGAAGTTCATTATGATGCCGAGTGCTCATCCAAGGTCCGAAGCAACCCGGCAACGACATCGATGTGTACCTAAGGCCATTAGTTGATGAACTTTTACAGCTGTGGGGCAGACTGGTGTCCGTGTGTGGGATGAGCACAAAGAAGAGGAATTTGACCTACGGCGTTGCTTTTCGTAACCATCAACGATTGGCCTGCTCTTAGTAACCTTTCGGGACTGTCAAATAAGGGATACAATGCATGCACGCATGCTTACATGAGACCGAAAGTGTACATTTGCCAAATTGTAAGAAGAACGTGTACCTTGGGCATCGTCGATTTCTTAGAAAATTCATCCAAGAAGAAAGAAAGGCAAGCATTACAACGGCAAGGCGGATCACCGGCCGAAGCCTGCAGTAACGCATCTTGGTGCTGAGGTATTTGATATGGTCAAGGATTTGAAAGTCATCTTTGGAAAGGGTCTGGCGGACAATCGGTTCGAAGGAGGCGACGGGCACGCAGCCATGTGGAAGAAGAAATCTATATTCTGGGAGCTAGAATATTGGAAAGTCCTAGAAGTCCGCTCTGCAATCGACGTGATGCACGTTACGAAGAATATTTGCGTGAACCTCCTAAGCTTCTTGGGCGTGTATGGGAAGACAAATGATACAAAGGAAGCACGGCAGGACCAGCAACGTTTGAAAGACCCTGATAACCGGCATCCGGAATGGTTTCAAGGTCGTGCCAGCTACGCTCTGACCAAAGAAGAGAAGGTCATCTTTTTTGAATGCCTGAGCAGTATGAAGGTCCCGTCTGGATTCTCGTCCAATATAAAGGGAATAATAAACATGGCGGAGAAAAAGTTCCAAAACCTGAAGTCTCACGACTGCCACGTGATTATGACGCAATTGCTTCCGATTGCTTTGAGGGGGCTCTGTAGGAAAATGTTCGAGTAGCCATTGTGAAGCTATGTGCATTCCTCAATGCAATCTCTCAGAAGGTAATCAATCCAGAAGTTCTACCACGGTTACAGAACGATGTGGTCCAATGTCTTGTCAGTTTCGAGTTGGTGTTCCCGCCATCCTTCTTCAACATTATGACGCACCTCCTGGTTCACCTAGTCGAAGAGATTTTCATTCTCGGTCCTGTATTTCTACACAATATGTTCCCCTTCGAGAGGTTCATGGGAATATTAAATAAATATGTTTGTAACCGTGCTAGGCCAGAAGGAAGCATCGCCAAGGGCTATGGAAATGAGGAGGTAATTGAGTTTTGTGTTGACTTTGTTCCTGACCTTAAGCCGATTGGTCTTCCTCGATCGCGGCACGAGGGGAGACTAAGTGGAAAAGGCACGATCGGAAGGAAATCAACGATATGTATGGACGGCCATTCTCTGACTGAAGCACACCACACAGTTCTGACCAATTCCAGCTTGGTGGCTCCGTACTTTGAGAAACACAAGAATATTTTACGCTCGGACAACCCGGGGAAGCCTGAATCCTGGATTAGGAAGGCCCACATGGAGACTTTCGGCAGTTGGTTGAGAAAACATTTAATGAATGACAATAAGGTTGTAGATCAGCTGTACATGTTGGCCAAGACACCATCTTCGACTATAACGACTTTCCAAGGGTACGAGATAAATGGGAATACATTTTACACGATCGCCCAAGATAAAAAGAGCACCAACCAAAACAGTGGTGTCCGCTTTGATGCAGCAACCGAGAATGGGCAAAAGGTCACATATTATGGTTACATAGAGGAGATATGGGAACTTGACTATGGACCCTCCTTTAAGGTCCCTTTGTTCCGGTGCAAATGGTTCAAGCTAACAGGAGGTGGGGTAAAGGTGGACCAGCAATACGGAATGACAATGGTGGATTTCAACAATCTTGGTTACCTTGACGAACCATTCGTCCTAGCGAAAGATGTCACTCAGGTTTTCTATGTGAAGGACATGAGTAGCAAACCGAGGAAACGGAAAGATAAGAAAACGATCAGTACATCATGCGATGATCCAAAGCGCCACATTGTTCTTTCAGGGAAAAGAAACATCGTGGGAGTGGAGGACAAGACAGACATGTCAGAAGATTATAATATGTTTGGTGAAATTCCGCCCTTCAAAGTGAACACCGACCCAAGCATTAAGTTAAATGATGAGGATGCTCCATGGATACGGCCCAATCGTAAGCAAGCAGGGACACAAGGGAAGAAATGATGTGTAATAATTTATTGTACCAAACTTTGTTGAATGGATCATGTGAATTATATTATCCGTGATGTGTTCTGGTGTCCATTTTCGAATGATTTGATTGATTCGAGATAGCACTGATGATACATGAAATTTGGAGTGATTTAGTCATACTCCTGCCTAGGCGTATAATATGCATACTCGTAGTCTTCATAGTCGCCGCCGTTGTACTGGTAGTCGTCGCCTTCTAAGTTGCCGTCGTCGTCGTCGCTGTCGTCGGGCGGCGCTCGTGGCTCGAACTGAGGGTAGCGCAGGCGGGGGATATCGCCGGCCGTGATGTAGTCCATGACGCTCTGCAGAGTCCGGCCGGACCACCATAGCCGGCGGGCGGCCTCGTGGAAGTTCCCGGGAGGCGGACCGTCCTCCTCATACAGCGAGCGCCCTCTCACGCCGATTGATGAAGAAGGCGTCCCAAGTATGCTGGTTATCGGGATGCCAGCGGGGATTCATCCGCTGCTCCGGCGTGAGGTCGAGGTAGTAGTGGTTCGTGATGGCCGCCCGGCGCGCAGTACCCTGAGGGACGGGAGGGACCGGCACGCCGCCGGCGCTTAGGCTCCAGCCGGCGGGAACGCGGTAGCCCGGTGGGCAAGGGTAGTTCGAGGCGCAAAGCTCCTCCACCTGCTGGTAGGTTAGAGTGGGTGCGGTGGAAGCCATGAGAGAGTGATGAGAGATTGTAGAGATGTGATAATGCTGGCCAAGCCGGGCTACATATATGTAGTGACAAATGGCGGGAAAAATGGGAGCGGGAAGACAGGAGGCGGGAAGAAAGTGGCGGGAAGAAAGAGGCGGGAAGAAAGTGGCGGGAAGAAAGTGGCGGGAAGAAAGAGGCGGGAAAGAACTGGCGGGAAGACAGGCCGGGGAGAACTTATGGGAAGACAGAGGAGTGGCCGGGAAGAACTGGTGGGAAGCGGGGGGGGGGGGGGGGGCAGGAAGACAGATGAGGGAAGAAATTGGTTTTTCTGATTTTTTTTGTTATACTATTTGTATTTTTAACTGTTTGAATTGAATTAGTTTTATTTTTCTGATTTTTTTGATATATTATTTGTATTTTTAACATTTTGAATTGAATTAGTTTTACTTTTCTTAATTTTTTGATATACTATTTGTATTTTATGATTTTGAAATGAATTAGTTTTATTCTTCTGAATTTTTTGATATATTATTTGTATTTTTAACATTTTGAATTGAATTAGTTTTATTTTTCTGAATTTTTTGATATATTATTTGTATTTTATGATTTTGAAATGAATTAGTTTTATTTTTCTGAATTTATTGATATATTATTTGTATTTTTAACATTTTGAATTGAATTAGTTTTATTTTTCTGAATTTTTTGATATATTATTTGTATTTTATGATTTTGAAATGAATTAGTTTTATTTTTCTGAGTTTTTTGATATATTATTTGTATTTTTAACATTTTGAATTGAATTAGTTTTATTTTTCTAAATTTTTTGATATATTATTTGTATTTTATGATTTTGAAATGAATTAGTTTTATTTTTCTGAGTTTTTCTGTATTTATAACATTTTGAAAAAAAATTAATTTGAAAAATACCTTTAGTCGCGGTTGGCCTCGCCAACCGCGACTAAAATCTGTCTTGTGCGAGGAACGAAAAACCGTGAAAAAAAGCCTTTAGTCGCGGTTGGTCCAGCCAACCGCGACTAAAGGGTACCCTTTAGTCGCGGGTCGCCTCCCCAACCGCGACTAAAGGGGGGGGCTATAAATACTTTGGCCCGAACCGTCGCCTCCACATCGTCTTCTCCGCGCGAACACATCGTCGCCTCCGTCTCTGCCGAGCGCCGTCAGGCTGCCGCGCCTCGCCGTCGCCGCACTCTCGCCGTCGCCGCGCTCTCGTGTCGCCGCAGACGTCGTCGCCGCATGACGCCGTCGCCGCCCGCGCCTACCGTATGTCACCGCCCCGCCTCAGTCTTGTGCCGCGCGCGGCCCGGCCCGCCCGTGCGCGTGTCGCCGGCCCGCCCGTACGCGCGCGTCGCCGGCGCTGCTCTGCTCGCGTGAGAGAGAGATTCCGGCGGCCGCGCGCCGCGCGGTGTGCGCATGAGAGAGAGAGAGGGGAGGAGCAGAGATCGAGCCTCTGCCCTGCCTTTTTTTTCTTTGTTTTTTAGTTTTTGTTCTTGTTAATTTTGAAATTAAAAATAACTAAAATTTGAGTTTAAAGTTTGTGTAAAAGAAGAACTACAATTTGACTTAAAAAAACAAATAATTGGGACTTAAAATTTTGTCTCAAAAAGAACTACAAATTTGACTTAAAAAAGATTGTGTAAACAAAACTAAAATTTGACTTTAAAAAAACTTAAAATTTTTGTCTCAAAAAAGAACTAAAATTTGACTTAAAAAAAACTAAAAATTGACTAAAAAAACCACCGTACGTGCTCGACACGCGGACCCGCCGTGCTCGTCGACTTTTCTTCCCCGTACCGTCGTCCTTCCCCACCGACGGCGCCCACCTCGGCATGGGAACGCGCTGCCGCGGTGACCAGCTACCACCGCGCGTATACGGAGGGGGCCGGCAGCGCTCGTCACCCCCTCCGTATACGCGCGGTGTTTTTTTTGGGATCGAGAGGGGGCGGCGAGGGTTATGTGTCGTCGGCACCGCCACCGCCCTTTCGCCACCGGTTCGCCAGCGCCACCGGTCTCTCGGTCACGCGGTCACTGCGAGGTCGATCGTCCTCATATAACACGCGTCCCCCTTCTCGCCTCCCTCGTCGCCCTCTCTCTTTATATGTAGAAGAGATGTGATAATGCATATACACAATTAATTTGTTTTTACTACATGTTTTCAGGACTGACATATGGCGGACGATAGAGCTGACCCGATTATGGACAACTATGATCCGGACGCTGAAGACCATATGTTCGGCATCATAAACGGCGATATTCTATATGTGCCGACCGGACAAGAAGAAGATGATATCTCTTCTTATCTGAACCTTGACGGTGAAGATGAAGGGCGTCGTCAGCAAGATGATGCCGAAGAAACGTCGATAAACGACGATCTTCAAATGGAAGTAGCAACCACCTCCGGCGCCGAGGGATATATATATACATTGAGCCTATGGTGATACAAACTAACTGATTTGAATAAATATGTGTGTACTAACGCGCGCGACTCTCTTTCTTATTTTAGCCCTCGGCCGGATTATCGAAACAATCGAGTACGTCGTCAAAGCGTGGCGCAACCAAGACGCTGAAACAAGGAGAAATATATACCATCGAGGTTGTCGACAGTGCAACCGGCAAGCCGCTGGAGCCCAGCAAGAAAGCCACCAAGTTTATCAACCAATGCGGAGCCGTTGTTAGAGACAACGTATCGATCACCGTCCAGGAGTGGAATGAGCCAAAGAAGGCACGTCTTGGTTTCACTTTTGTCGAGAAGAGAACAAAAAAAGATTGCTTGCAAAAGCTTATGGAACATGTCGTCCTACCTCCGGAATACCACAAATTCGATGAGGAGGGTAACAAGATTGAGGAAAACAAGAAGAGGAGGAAGCTACTCAAACAGTTCGCTCTTCAAAAGATGGCCAATGCATTCCGGAAATTCAAGCAAAATCTAGCCCGTGACTATGTCAACCAGAACAAGACTCCGGATTTCAAAGGACAATATGAGAAACTGAAACATGATTGGCCAGAATTTGTGAAGCAAAAGAAATCGGAGCAGTTCCTTGAACTATCGAAAAAAATAAGGAAAATGCGGCTAAGAAGGAGTACAATCATATTATGGGGCCAGGAGGGTATCGCCTTTGGGAGCCTAGGTGGGAGAAGATGGAGAACGAGCTGAGGGCGCGAGGAATCCGTCCAGGTACGGAGGGATGGGACCCAAGGGCCAAAAGCTGGTGGTACGGGCATGGGGGATCGCTGAACCCGGAGACAGGGGAGTGTGTTTACCGGGGCAAAATAATTAAACCCACCGAAAAGCTTATTGAGGCAATGAGGGATGCTCAAGAGGGGAAGATCAAGTTCAACAGAGAGAACGACGCGCTGACAAAAGCCCTCGGGAATCCTGAACACGGAGGACGTGTACGAGGCATGGGGCCCATTCCGTGGAAAATAGGGTTCCCCCAGAACGATGACCCGTACGGTTACAGAAGCCGTAAGAGAAAGATGGATCGGGATGCAGATGTTGTGGCGCAGTTGGTATCGGAAATGGATGTGATGAAGAAAACCGTGAGTGTACTAGTAGCCGAAAGAGATGCAGCTCGGGCGCAGCATGAAGATCATCCAATGGATCTCGGAAGCCAGCAGCAGAGAAGAAGCAGCGTGGCTTCCACGGAGGCCCCACCGGCTGGTGCACCGACGATCGAAATTACTGCACCGGAGCCTCTGGTGGTCGAAATTACTGCACCGGAGCCTCCTCGCTACCCCGTGGACGATATAAAGGAGATGAAAGAATGTCATCTGTATTATCCTATCGGGAACATGTCCATGAAGGTAGCCATCGGCAGTGCTTTACCATGTTTACCTGGAGCACTCCACCACAACAACCCCATTCAAGATGGCTATGCTCGTGTCACGGTGGAGGACATAGTCCAAGGGTTTGAGGACCTGGACATTGACATTGCTACACCTGAAGGGGCGAGAAGACTTGGAGATGTCAAGCGCCACTTCATTCTATGGCAAAAGAAGTTTATCAAGTTTCTAGGCGAGGCGCCAACAAGTCCACCCCCCTACGATGGTGGTGGTGGCGGTGGCGGTGGCGCTGGTGGTGGTGGTGCTTCACCTACACCTCCTTCACGTCAGCCGACGCCGCCCCCCAATTCACCTCCGGCGGGTAAGCAGACGCCGCCCCCCAGTCCTCGTCCGGCGGGTGATCAGATGCCGCCCCCCAATCCACCTCCGGCGAAGAAGCAGAAGCAGTCCTGGGTTATTAACCCGGACCCTTATGTACCTAGAACCACAAAGATACCAGAGCCATCACTGAAGCCTCTCCCCACAAGGCCTTGGGAACGTAGTGCCGAGGAAGTCGATGCACACGCGGCTGCTGATTATGAGAAATGGAAGGCGGACTGCAAGAAGAAAAGAGAGCCCGAGCCCAAGCAAGTATTTTCTGAGAAGGAAAAGAGCTGGGCTAAGTCATTTTTGAACACACCGTCCCAAGCCGCGAAGAATCTGCCTGACGACTATGCACGTGAACTTCGTAGGCAAGCACTCGCGTTCAAGAGGAACCAAGAGTTGGCGGAGAAGCAGGAGAAGAAAGCCTTGGAGGAGGCCGAGAAAAAATTAGAAAGGGGGAAAGAAGTTGCCCAGCTCGGGGAACAAAGTAAACAATCGATCGCCCCGCTCATAGTGCAAGCCGCCGGTCCGGATGCCCCCGATATCATAGCAGCTGCGGCAGCACATGAATTGACTGTAACGAGTGCCAGAGAACAAGCGGCCGACTTAGGTATCACTCTTCGTGCACTGTTAGGCCTCGATGAGGCGCCAATGAAGGACGTAGTAGTTACATATGTGAAGAATGGCCCTCTCGTCGAGCCTGCGCAGGAAGAGGATCTACCTCGACAAATGAAAGGTCTGCTAAATTGGTACAAGGGTTACATAAAACTTAAAAACGCCAAAGACTATATTTATGCGGAAGTTAGATATGAGCATCACTTCAAACATTACTATATAACAATTCATCGGAGTGAATTGTTCCATCTGTTCAATCTGCGCGAGCTCGACAAATCTATCATCAGTTGCTACGTTCTGTAAGTGATTTATTAATTTCTACCCCATCTCGTTCATTGCCTGCACTATATATATATATATATATATATATATATATATATATATATATATATATATATTGTCCTAACTATCTTGTTGTGTACGCTATTATGCAGAATGAAGAAGCGGGAAATGCGAATAAGGAACATCCATGATGTTGGGTTCATTGACCCACAAATCGTTAATTCATATGTGTTAGAACACCACCCCGCCGACGTGGAGGAAGACCTGTGGCGGTTTCTTAGAAAACAGGAACTCAAAAGTGATATTCTATTTCCTTACCATTTTGGGTGAGTGTTTCTGTCTTGAGCACATTCTCTTTTGTTTACTCCATGCATGGTATGTGGCTAATTGATGAGTTATGCATGACTGTGCATGTATCGTGTCCGCAGGTTCCACTGGGTTCTGATGGTAATTCAATTTCACACCTCCACAGTTCTCGTCCACGACTCTCTGAATATGGATGCGGCGCTTTGGGCCGACATGAGAAAAATGATGCAAAAGTAATTATTTTCATTCATTTGCGCTCTATATCGATCGGCCTATTTCGTTCATTATTTCCTAATATCAAGTAACTAATTAATAACTCTCTTGTTCATTTAATTTTCTTTGCCTCGTAGGGTTTGGAGACGGTTCGTAGATGAAAAGGTCGGTGAATTCAAAAAAGAGCTACAATTTAAAAGGGCAGTGCGGACGACTGGGGATATTCAGCCACCGGGGACCAATCTATGTGGATACTATGTTTGTGAGAGGATCCGGAGATACACCAATGAGCGGGACCAGCAGTGTGAGAACAACATCAAGAGTAATAACCTCCGGAAGACGCTTAGTCCAGAAGCTCGCTTCCGACCACTTCAAGAGGAACTAGCTGAATGGTTCGCGAGGGAAGTCATCGATCCTAGAGGAGAACACTATGTAGAGGACATAGAACTTCATATGCACTAAATTATGGATGGAAACTTGTTCAAAATTGTATATGGTCATCCGATATTGAATATATATTGTATATTCCTCTTGAATTCTTTTTGGTTCTAATTTCAAATTTGTTTGAAATTGTACATTCATATGCATGTATGTAGTACCGTAGAATATGTGAAACTCCTTCAAAATTAAAACCCAAAAGAAATAAAACAATACAAATTAAAAAGAAACCAGATTTAGGGGGAGGGGGGGCTAAACCCTAAACCCTGCGGAGGCCTTTAGTCGCGGTTGGCCAGAAGAACCGCGACTAAAGGTCCTCCGCCCTGGCGCTCTCCTGCCGCCCACGTGGACGGGCCTTTAGTCGCGGTTCGTAAGGAACCGCGACTAAAGGGGGGGCCTTTAGTCGCGCCTAATTGGTCGCGGTTGCGCAACCGTGACTAATGGCAGTTGCGAACCGCGACTAAAGGCCATTTTTCTACCGGTGCACGTTTGTAAACCGGTAACAATGCTCATGAGTCTGTGTTCAGATGATATATAGGGACGAAATAAAACAATTCTTATGATAATTAAAGAAAAAATAAAGGCATCTAGCCACCCATATCCGGCCGGTTGGCCGATTTGTAATGGCTGGTTTCCCGTTGAAAAGAATTTTTTTGATAAAGAGAATATATTAATATCAGAATATACCAAATACATCTAGCCTCTGCAACAACGCACCGTCCTAATGATAATACGGATGCACACTGCCAAAAAAGAGAAAAGAAGCTAAGAAAAAAGAGTCCCGCCACAACATTCCAGCCATAGCCATAACAATACAACCACCACCATGACAACACCTAAACTCCAAACTCTTAAAAAGCAACGCCTCCAAGAAGAGAACGGTGCACCAACGCCATCGTTTCCCGATCAAACATCTTAGGTTTTCACCCTGAAGATAGTTCATGCATTCAAAACAATGCCTTCAAAAAGGACATTGCCAGACACAACCAATTAAGGCCAGACCTTGAATTTTCATCTTGAATGGAAGGACTCTGAACTTCACATGTGCTGCCGCCCCCACTTTCATAATGCTGCTGCAAACCCAGGACACCAAGCAAGTTCTTCACCAGCGCATAGACTTAGACCTCCATTGCTAGACCTCCAAATCCGGCCATCATGATATTCTCCGCCTCTGACTTCACCCAGGACCAATGTCACTATATGGCAAGAAAGAGCAAAGCTTCGTGCCGCTCCCTCCGAAGCCAAATGGACCGGTTAAGCGCATGGGTACGCACGACCGAATACCACCCTGTCTGGCAAACTCCAGGCAATAAGTGCACTGTTACATTCGCCGGTGGTGCCTTCCGGAACTCAACACTCCGGCCAGATCAAAGAAGGACATGCTCAGGCAGATCTCCATCTTCGCGCAAGAGGAATCCTAGGACAACCACCTTTATTCAAAAGCCACGCTAACAGCCCCCACGCCATCGGCCGGTAGCAGAGGAGCATACGAAGTGCCTCGATCGAGGAAGGCAACCTACTCGGCTACAGGCGTGATGGGATCCAGCAACCAGGCAGCCGAATCGGCCCCGATCGGCCAAAAAGCCCAGATCGGGCACAGATCAAGTCGCCGCTGCCACTGGAACCGCCGCCGCCTCAACTCCGCGCCGCCCACCGCATCCCTCCACTGCAGATCGCCCAAGCCCGCCGACACCCCCCCCCCCCCCCCCCCCCCCCCCCAGCCCAGATGCTAAGTCGTGCGTGCCCTCCCCTGCCCTCCGCCTCTGGTGAGAAGGGTGTCGCCGCCGGCGAGGGAAGCGCATCGGCCAGGCTGGACCGGAGAGGAGCGGCCTGGAGGCTGTGGTGCGGATCCTCTGGGATCGCCCGGGCGGGGGCGACCCAAGAGGAGAGGTTAGGGGGCCTGTTGAAAAGAATAGAACCGGGCCGATTTACTTTACTGCTATAATGGGGAACTTTCCTTGAATGTTGCACATTTTACCACAAAATGTAACTGTAGTTTGATTCTCAAAATAGGCTTTTGGCTCGTTTTATAATAAAGCGTTGACATAGCAGTAGTTTAAGCCCGACTCCCATCAGCATCCCTTCAGTAGAAATTAATTATACATTGTTAAACGTCACATAGCCACTTGAAAAGGAAGACTTTGTGTGTGCTGATGTATTCGAGCACGACAGTGCTAGTACTAATTGTGAAGCTATAGTACATACGTTGCAACGTTGCATGCACATCAATTTGAAATGTAGACTTGGGTATATGCCAATCCGAAGTCTCAGTCTCTCAGAGTAAGTCACTACAAGTTGCTAAGCTAGTTGTCCATTCCGACAATACAAAATCTATGTGGATGTCCACTGGTGCAACCTATGTGTATGTCTTAATACTGCAATACCCCTTGTGCTTATGTTATGTAGAAGGAAAAAAAAAATATGCCACTCCTCGATGCCTCTCTACCGATCCCCAATTCCCAAAGAAATGCCTCTGAATATCCGGGAACTTCACGCGCGCGGGAGTTGCTGCACATTGTACCTGGCCTGCCTTCGCAAGACATCGATCGACGTGTTCATGAGATTTTCTCGTTCTGAATCTCACCTGCTGAGACTGCCCGGCCGCGACAGTACATCTGAATTTCACGTGAATTATTCAACCTGAGCCATACGCCCATACCTGATCGCTGATATTATTTAATACTCTAATAGTATATATTTGTTGGTTCAGTAAAGATACTTCCTGCTTCTAAAAATAAGTGTCAAATTTTTATAATACAAGATATATATGTAGCTAAAATAAATCTAGATATATTTGTACCAAGACTTCAAGATCTGCAGCGGCTCCAAGCGTAAAGCTTCCTGAAGAAATAGGTGGCGCTGGGATGGTGTTTTAGTTGGTTTTGGCAGAGGTGCTGCTTGACACAACTGGCCTTGTCTTCGACAGAGCTTATTTCTCGGGAGTGGTGTTTTGGAACATGGGTGCATATGCTCCCTATATTTTGAAATGCATCTTATATATGTTTTAAATTTCAAAAAAATTGAAACAAAAAATCCGCACGTACATCTTTACGTGTTACGCGCTTACAAAGTCGTTTCATAAAAAATTGACTTATCATGTGACGTGTGTAAAAAAGACAAAATTCAGTGCTAAAAATAATGCTTTTCACAAGATAAACTTTCTCCTTTTTACATAGGTCACAAAAAATATTGGTTTTTCGTGAAACTTGACAAACATTCATATATTATGGAGATGTACATGTAGAATTTTTTGTCCAAATTTTTTGACATTTCAAAATATAATTTTTTGGTAGAGGGAGCATACGCACCCGGGAGCCGAATTGAATTTCCGCTATTTCTCTCGCTACCGATCCATATGTGGTTTTATCATCAACAATTTTCTTTCTCGAAATGATGGAGATTCAACCTCTATATCAATTGATGCATAAGGCTATTATTAAGTTATCTCCAACAGTTGGAGGTGGATTTTGGATGCAACTATTTGGCAATGATTGCATCCGATATGTACAACCAATTTGGTTGGCGGTTTGATCGAAGATTGACATGTTGATGCCAATGTGTGGTGTGTTCTTTCTTCTCTTCAGATGGCCGATACATGTTGCAACTTTAGCCGGCCCCATAAGCTGTAATAATTGAGTTATGATCTAAAACTTTAAATAGATTTAAGAAAATATGCTCCATACATCGATTGATGCAGAGGATAGGGATTTCTCTTTCCTAAAAGAAATGTAGCCTCTCTCTTACCTTATACCCATACCTTTTGTGTCGGATTTATTGATTGTAATTAAAATACAGTCCGGAGTACCATGACACACAAAACTAACCGAAACTTCGCTATACTAAACTTGTGTGTGTTATCCTCTAACACTTTTCTTCTACCTTAGAGCATCTCCAGAAGATACCTTACACCAAACTCGCAATCCCATGAATCGGTAGCCTACTAGGATGACCGCTTTTCCGGAGGACCATCGTGGCTACCGGGAGGGCGATTCTTGTAGCTCACGTCATTGCCAGACTCCGACAAGGAAGAAGAAACTGGTGAGGCGTCAACACCCGATGAGGATGATACGAATGTGGAGACATGGAGATGAGGTCGAGATGGGAGTACCTATGCCACACTCCTATCTCCGATCCCTGGGGGAACATCATCGAGGTGTTTGCGAGGATGAAGCAAAGGATGGACCAGATAAAGGAGCAGTGGAGGATCGCTCTGTTGTTGTAAGAATCGTCAGCGAGTTCTCCTTGTTCTTCTTTTGTATGGGATCTTACGAAGAACTTTGCGGAAGGGAAGCAAAAAAAGATAGCTCAAGCAGCCGGTCATGGAACCTACCATGTTTGTTCTGCAAGAGGAGATCAAGGCCATATATTGGACTCTTGTTTCGCGGCGGCATTCTTTGGCCAACATCTCGTTGATTGTCGGTGAGTGCACATCTCGCCATTCAAACTTCAGTCGCCAAAACAACAACCATATAGGTATCGTGGGCCTTTTCTGAAGAGGGGCTATACATGACCTAGGGAGGCTACCGCTGCTTTTGGATTAAGCAAGTTCTTCGAGTTAGCGCGGAGGCGATAGAAACTCTACTCACCTAGAGTTCTTCATTTCTCCGCTCAAGGCGACTGGCGACGACCAGCCGTTAGTGTGATGCCCAACTGCAGTGAAGGAACAGTGACGAGGGAATACCCAACTGGGTACCGGGTAGGTCCAACGAAGCTGGTCATCATACAACACCGGGTGAAGAGATTCCCAGCATAAAACAATATTTTTTCTAACTAGCGTGCACCAATTTCCTATATCTATTTAGGAGTAATATTTTAACGGAGAGATATTTCGGTGACGTATCCTCATAGACTGAAAGAGGTTAACGTTTTGCCAGAACATGGATGATGGTCGTGATGATCCTCGCACGACGATAGGCGCCACAAATGGCAGCACCTCCATGGATTCACATACGTACGGTGCTCAACAACGACTCCCGATTCTCTTTTCCAGCAGAGATTGCGGAACTAGATCTTTTGGATCGAAACACCAGCAGTACGACGACATACTAGGATGGAGTCAACTCTCACGTGCATAGCTGTTCGAGGAGCCGCATGCGCGAGAGAAGAGAGAGAGAGACACGCGCGCACACACACAGAGGTGGTGCATGGGGAGGAGAGGAATCTCCTTGTAAATGCATTGGGATCCCTCCACCCATGTACCTCACTCCTTATATAGGGAGAGGGGTGGCCAGCCAAGGGGCGGCGGCCAAGGTGGCACGGCCCCACAAACCCTAAGCCTAGCTCCCCCTCCCCATCCTTATCCACTTGGGGGGCGCCGGCCCCTTGATGAGCTCCCCCTCGTGAGGGGCCCATTAAGTTGGGATGCACCTAACTTTAATAAATAAAAAAAAATATACTATTAATACTTTTAGTTAATATATGATACATACTATTTAATTTCCTTTGATCCGAAACACCTTTCGAACCACTCTGAACATCCTTCAGATTCACATGAAACCTTTCTGATTATCTTTTCTCCAGTGTTTCCAATTATACCAAAACTACCTCTAAGCGTCACCGAACCCTTAAGTGTGTTACCCTACGGGGGGAACACTAAATTCATGATCGAGACGCCTCTCCGACCAATGATCATCGGCGGGACTTGGATGCCCATAATGAACCTATTAGAGATAGTGCCCTAGAGGCAAATAATAAAGAGTATTTATTATTGTATCTCAATGGTTCATAATAATTTTGTGCCATGATATAAATGTATTAATCGGACACATTGATACACATGTGGAACGTAAACAAACCATAGTCCCTGGTGAGCATTTGTGCGAACTACCTCATTGTGGTCATCTGATGATCCAGGTTCCCGATCATGGAAATTTATGTCCATTAATGGGATCATATCATTGGGTGAATAATATGATGGACATACCAATATAAAAGTATTGTAACACGGTCAAGTCACAAAGTTCACCCCTGCGATAATTATGAAAGCGTCGTGACCTAATCCTTAGACCATGAGATCATATCTAATCGCTGTCACCAGACGCTGCTTTGACTGCATCAGCCGTCACATGGGGTGATCATAAAGGTTTTCTTGGTTATTCCGAAGGGGTAGGATGAGGCGTATGTGTCAAGAGCAGGATTTGTTCATCCGCGTGATGAATAGATACTCAGGGTCCACTCGGTGAGATTACATCCATAAAGTTGCATCATATGACTAGGTCATGAGGATGGAATCACACGGGAACGAGTTGAATAGCCTTGTCGGTAACGAGATAGAACTAGATATGATGATATTAACGATCACATCTCAGACAAGTCTGGTAACCAAGTAACAAAGGGAATAGGACTCAATGTAATGGTTCAACGACAATGCTATTCGTGGAATTCACATGGGTCATTATATGCATCTAGGTCCCGTTGATGATCATTGATCGGAGAGGCTTCTCGATCATGTACGCGTATTCCTGAACCATAGGGTAACACGCTTAAGGGATCTGTGGCGCTTGGAGATGCTTTTGGTATCATTGGAAACACCGGAGAATAAAGAAGAGAGAACCGGAATAGTTCCATATGGATCCGAAGGAAGTTCGGAGTGATCTAATAGGATTTTCGGACCACTGGGAATTAAATAATATGTATTATATCTTAACTAAATGAATTAAATTAAATATATGATTTACTTAATAAAGAGAAAAAAGGAAGCCCACTTTAATGGACCCCTCCCGAAGGGGACACCGTTAGGGTCCTACCGACCCCGACCCCCTCCCCACCCCCACCCCACATGGGCCATGTTGTGGGGAGGCTAGGGTATAAGATTTGGAGCGGTCGGGCCCATCTTAGCCGATGCCTCCCACCCTCCCTAGGGCTGACCGGTCACCTCCCCCACCCCCTATATATTGTGGACGCTTGGAGGGAGGAGTGCACACAATTCCCCCTAAGGGAAAAGGAGAGCCCCCTCAAGGCGCCTCTCCTCCCGTCTCTCTCTCTCTCTCTCTCTCTCTCTCTCTCTCTCTCGTTTTCTCTCCAGCGTGCGGTTCCTCGAAAATCTACGCACAGCGGGAGTCAACTCCACCCCAGTACATTGTAGTGTTGCGGGTATTCCGATCTAGAAGATCTACTTCCGCATTCTCTATTGGATCAGAAAAATGGGATTCGTTGATGAGCACCGTATGTGTGTGAAACCTACGAGGTGTTGCACTTGTGGCAGTGGATGTCGTGCAAGGATTGAACTCGACCATATGGTCGGCGATGAGGTACGACTACATCATCCACGTTCCTGCGGAACGTTAATCGCTTTCGGTCTACGAGGGTACGTCACCTAAACACTCTCTGTTACAACATTATTGTTAGATAGATATGAGCATTCCGGGTACGCTAGTTAGAAAAAATATTATTTTCTACTGCGAACCCCAACAGTGGTATCAGAACCAATCTATGTGTAGTTATGCTTTACGGTTAGAGCACATGTTGAATGTAGGCATTGATTCGTTCATATCACGGCATGGTTTGATGAAACAACCCTGACCTACCTTACACGTACTCTTACGCGAAACTGGTTCCAGCACTTGACATACGGCTTGTACAATATATGCGGGTTCGGGGTGTCTGTCTCTCTTACCTTAGTTGATAGTATGGATTTGCAACGGAGGGACTTGATAGGAGTGTAATGGAGACAATTACCTGATCGGTGTTGTAGGTAAAAACGGTTATTTCGTGAAAGCCCATGTAAAATTTGCAAGAGATAAAGTAGAAGCATTTAGCTTTATGTTGCAAGGGGCTTGTAACATGATACAGTCATGGTGTAAAGTAGCTTCCTGCTTGTTATTGCTAAGTTGTAGTAACAGCCCAGCACCATGACGGTCGATCTACTAGAGGCGTCACGAAGTGGACGCCATGCCAGAGCGCCATCTAGGCGCGTAAATGAAACACCCATATCTCACTATGCCACTCGATACATTTGATGTAGATAATTCGTTTCTGATCTCGAGCTTAGATGCTCCCGATCTGTGGACCAATCAGGTTCAGCACACGTCAATATATGTCAGTGTATTCAGCTCCGTATTGATTTCGTAGCTTTGTTGAAAACAGTGACTAGGCCAGCCATAATCAATGTCAACTGTGATCACGTGAACAACCGCGCGTGCCACCATGCTAGCAAAATGCAGCCCACACAATGGGCACCAGTCGAAGCTGACGGAAAGCAGTTGGCCGGAATTAGCTGCTCGTACACTACGTGTACATAACTGTTCCACCTACTTCTGTACGGTGTATCTGGTAAGTGTCAGGCTTCGTGTCACAACCTGTATGGTCCATAAAAAAGAGCTCATTTGAGCTCGGGACTAGAAACATCTCTCCCTGATCCCTTTAATGCATCTTCTTAGTTGCAGTGTTACATACACATCGGTAGCATTAAATAAGATGATCCCTAAAATTAATACCAACAAAAATGTTTTTCCTTGGTGTGCATCACCTCATTGTGGACCGGAGAGAGCGGATGATTTGAAATGCGGGTGAAATGTGCCTTCGACACCAAGAATTGGGGACCAATTAGACATTTAGACCAGGCGCAACGGCGATAGGTGCGCTGCATTTCAGGTAGCATACTGACAGCTACTACGCCTCCGTTTCATATCTAATCTGTCAGGCCCTATTCTCCGAGGACGCAACGCGATACCATGTCCGCAACATTTTTACTTAGAGCATGTCTAACAGGTTCCTTACTTTTCTGCCCCGTATAACGCTCGAATTCCGCCCCGTATAAAAAAATTGGTCGATCAGACACCGCTCCGTCTAGTAGAACCCGTATTTGACCCCGTATATTTGTAAATTTAAAACCGCGGGAAACTTTCATTCATAGTTCGTCGATCATACATAGAAATCGACGTACCTACATACATACAAAATGCGCGATCGGATCGCGACTTCTAGTCGGAGAGGTCGATGATGAACCCATCGGCCTCCGCCTCCGCCTGCGCCTGCGCCTGCGCCTGCGCCTGCGCCTGCGCCGCCCGCGCCTCCGCCTCCTTCACGGCGGCGATGGCCGCCGCCCTTTCTTCCTCCTCCGCCTTGTCCTTCTCGGTGGCTTCCTTGAGGGAGTCTTGAATCGCCTTCAAGAAGGCGGGGTCCTTGTCCTCGTCTTCCTCCTCCTCCTCCTCGCCGGCGAGCGGGGCACCGCCGCCGCTGGTGCTCCCGATGGTCGCCCTCCACGCCTCGCTTACCCGGCGTTGGCGCTCCCACTCGGCGAGCCACGCCGAGAACTTCGGGCCGCTCATCGACTTGAGCGGCGGGTCCTCGTGGTACCAGCGGCCGCCGCGCGTGAAGTCGCGGAGCTTCTCCGGCACGAACTCCCCGCCGTCGTACTTGCAGGCCGCGCGGCGGCTGCCGGCGGCGGATCTTTTGCAAAAAAGCCGCCACGCATCCTCCACGTTGTCCGGCGAGCGGGATCGCTTCGATCCGCTCGCCGGCGAGGCGCTACTGCGACGGCGGGCGTCCATGCCGGGGCTGGGGTCGAATGCGTCGCGGGGGAGGGAGGAATTGCTCGCCGGAGCAGGGTGGAGGCGGCGGCGGCGCACGGCGGAGCTAGGGTTGCGAGTGAGGGGTTAACCCCTCACTCGCACCTGCGCCCAGTATAAGTAGTGGGCGGAGGGGCCGATTTCCTGGGCCCCGTATTCCGCCGAAATGGGGCGGCCCGAATACGGGGCCTGCTAGACGGCCCAAACCGCGCCTGCCCTGTATGTCGCCGGAATTTTACGGGATGGGCGGGTTATAAGGGGCCTGTTAGACATGCTCTTAGCGTGTAGCCGCATTTAGCTCTGGCTGGTATTGGGTGCACACTCTACTGTGACGTGCCCTGCGACGAATCCGGCACCAACGGCCGCCGCGGCGCCGCCGCATTCATTTCAAGGAACTGTATGATCTGTATCTTATCGCGCCCCGGCCGTGGAATTTTCGCCGGCGATCTCAGCCACTCCATCTCTCTCTGTGTATGTGGTGAGATTCTCTCCTGCCGTGCACTCGTTTCACCTCATCCCGATCGAGCTGGGTGATTGTGAGTCCACTGTTAACCGCCACTAGTAACCACGCCGCCGTCGCGCTCGCCCACACCCGCCGCTCCGTCGCCTAGCCCGCGGCTCGTCTCCTCCGTCCGTCGCCGGGCCTACCCCGCCGGGGCGACAACCACCGCCGTGGGCCCGCCGTGTATCCCATCGCGCCCACTGGAGGCCCAACACGTCGGCCTGCTCCACGTGCCTCGCCGGATATATATTCGCGCGCCAGCCCTGCCCGCGGTGTCAGACTGTCAGCGAGCGACTGACGATACTACGAGAGGACGAGCACACTGCAACCTGAGATATTTTCCTCTCTCTCCCGGCCGCCATGCTGCTGCGGAGCGCCTCCTCGCCGCTGCTCAACGCGGCGCGCGCGCCGGCCGTGGCGGCAGACCACGCCAACCTCGTGATGATGCCGGCGGCGTCGCCGGCGGGGCATCGCCAGGGGTCGCTCTGCCGCGCATTGTCCGAGGCCGATCTGCTGGCTTCAGTCCCGATCCCGGCCGCAAGAACCTCACCCGCCCCCGCCGTCTTCGTCGAGGAGGACGAGGACGCGCTGCAGGATTCCGAAGACGAGGACGTGTTCCGCCGGCTGCTACTGACGAGCGCGGGGCTGGACCTGGACGCCGCCGCGGGGCGGGAGGAGGCCGCGCTGTCCCTCCTCGAGGGCGTCGGGGGAGGCGGCGGGCGCGGGAAGGCGTTACGCGGCGGGCGCGGCGGCGATGGCGACGGCAACGACGGCCGCGGCGCCGCGGACGAGCACTACCGGCGCATGATCAGGGCCAACCCGGGCAACTCGCTGCCGCTGGGGAACTACGCCAGGTACCTGAAGGAGGTTGAAGGGGACGCGGCGAGGGCGCAGGAGTACTGCGAGCGCGCCATCGTCGCCGACCCCGGCGATGGCGACGCCCTCGCGCTGTACGCCGGGCTCGTCTGGGAGACCAGCGGCGACGCCCAGCGCGCCGACGCGTACTACAGCCGCGCCGTCCAGGCCGCGCCCGACGACTGGTGAGTCACACTCGGCGGAGCACTTCCGTTGGCGGTTGCTTATTTGC
This sequence comes from Lolium perenne, assembly GCF_019359855.2. Taxonomy (NCBI): domain Eukaryota; kingdom Viridiplantae; phylum Streptophyta; class Magnoliopsida; order Poales; family Poaceae; genus Lolium; species Lolium perenne. The sequence continues at coordinate 259,486,329 of NC_067250.2, forward strand.
TTGGCGCGCCTTAGTTCACTGTGTCCATGTGAGATGTTTTGACAAATTCTTGCCTCTCCTGCAGCTACGTGCTGGGATCCTACGCCGGCTTCCTGTGGGACGCCGAGGAGGAAGATGATCTCAACGACGACGGGCAGCCTCCGCCAGCGACGCCGCCGTTCTTCGGGGCAGCTCAGCCTCCCTCCGTCAGAGCGGCATCTTAGACGAAGAACCGATCTCACTGCCAGTGAACAAACCGCGTCTGGAAGATCGAGCGACATGCCACTGTCACCGCGGCCTCCGAGGCGAGCCGCCTTCGTCTCCGGCCAGGCCGTGAACTGAATAAACTAAGTCAGGCTACCTGCACGATGAATCTGGATTCTGGAAGAGCGCTACCCTTCTAAGGTTGGTAGGATCAGCAGCACTGAAGAATAAATATCTAGCTTAATGATAAGGTTTGATGTAGGGTCAATGTCTAGCTTAATAATAAGGTCTTGTACATGTAGAATGTTCTTGGTAACATGCATGGTGTATGTAGCATATGAACCACCTGTGAATTACAGTAAACGTCAGAATCGTTTGTGTCCCAGCAGTTCAGCAAAAGCAGATCCTATATTCCATCAAGAACAGAATTCAGAACCGCACTGGATCCACCGAGTTAGCGGCAAAACTGGCGATAATTTTGCAATAAAGGAAAACAGGTGAATTCATGTGGAAAAAGTGATTTGTAGACCTGAAACACGTGACAGTCAGATGCAAATGTTTTACTAACTACAACAATAGCAGGAGGTATCCATTCCATTGTATTCTTTGAACAATGAATTGAGGGTGATAAAACAGTACATTGGCTTCAAACTCATGGTGAATACACTAATTGAAGTGCATGATACCAGCCAGAAGTTTACTACCGGAACAGCAAAAATGTAGATGTAGGAGGCTGAGGCATGGCCCTCGCTTTCCACAAGACTCGACTCGACTGTTTTCTATTCGTTGAGTGCTTGTTCATCCGGAGTAACTTGAGCACGGATCGGCACCCGAATGGGATCTGCTGTTGACATGCTAATTTCTAGCTGTTCTGCAGAAGATATAGACGCTGCGATGTCCACAGAACCTGTTTGCTCCGATGGCAGTTTGGGGAGAGATTTCCGTTGGGGCTTCTTCACGGCATTTGCAGCAGGTGCTGTCTTGGTGCTGTTTTGGGAGGCCCTTTGGTCGAGGCTCAGGCGAGCTGGACGGCTTGAAGGATTGGTACTTGCTTCCGTGGCTGCTGAGGTTGTGTTCTTTGAGCGACCGAGCTTTGGTGATCTAGCTCTGGTGGTAGGGACCTAAGATGAATAGTATTCAATAAGTAAAATATTCTTTAGAAGCTGGAACACAACAATAAGCGTATATCTTTGACATGTTGCCAAGTAAAAGTACTAGTGCAATAGTCATGATAGAAACTTGGACCAACCGCCTACCACGAAATCAATCCTCCAAACTGTTCAATAAATTACAGGAGTTGCGGCAAACTCATCAAAGAAGCATATGAAGTGACTTTCAGATTATTAGTTTATTGGCAAAGGAGACACGGATCATGTGGTGCTAGAGATAGTCCTATCTATCCAAAAGAAACTTGCAAAATATTGACATTAGATGGAATCTCCTGAACAGCTGACGAAGTGATCACCCCCAGTATTTTTCAACTGTGCAAGCTACAGAAACTAGTAGTTCAGGCATGGAATGCTATCAACAGAGGGTTCCCCAAAATTCTCGAACAAGGTAGAACCATACATAACTATGTGAAAGCTATATGTCATGTGGGTTGGTCACCACTGCTAGGCCCAGCAGGCCCTACCTGGCTCCAATCAAGGAAAATAATCCCAGTTATCTTTATGTCAGGAATAGTCTCATTTAGAGATAAGATATGCCTTAGCTTGATCCTTATACCTATAGAAGATAAGATATTTCCTTGGAGATGAGATTTGTTCAGATCCTGTTGTTAGGGCCAGCTCCTTGGGGCATCTATTTTCGTTAAGCAAGAACTACAATCTCTCTCCTGTCTACTTCATCTTCCCAGTCCCTAATCTAATTCTCTCCCAATCTGCCATTCCAGTCCTCCATCGTCCTGGTGGTATTTACACTTGTGTACCCCAGTTCATGGCATGTATATCCTAAGCAACACTGGAATCACAATATAGCTACTACTCTCTGGTTACATATTAAGGGTATTCTAGGAAGACTTAATATTTCTCTTGACAGAGCAAAGTTGCATTCAGGAGTTCCCTCCTTTTGCAAATATACAGGTTTCTGTTATATTAACAGGATATCTTGAAGGATGGTTATGGTCAATTCAATTGTTTCACGAAGAGTTCACAACTTCAGATTACCAAAAAAAATATGATGTCGATATATATGTAAAGCCATTAATCCGCTTGACAGACTGGCAGGAGGAAGTTCTCCCAGAGCAGCTGTCAAGACAGTTACCTTCTTCAACTCAACCTTGGGAGGTGGCGGGTCCTTATAAAAGCTGGGCATCGGGGCTGCCTTGAACTTCAAACTCTTCCTTAACTGTTTGAGTTCAGCTTCTTCTGTTTCCTGCACAGTGATAAACAAACAAATAAAGCAAACACTACATGCAATGGACCATTTGATACAAAATCTTTGATTTATATCCAGGGAAATGAAAATAAGAATATGTACCTTTGATTTCGCCTGCAAGTTGTTTTTCTCCAATTCCTGTGCATGGATCTTTTCCTCAAGCTTTGAGTAGAACTACTTGATTGCAGGATGGGTAAGCCAAGGGATGATAGACCTGAAGTGCACAAACGCAAAAGATATGTGGCGACTACTAACCTCCCTTCTTTTTTCAGCTCTCTCGTTGCATTTGAACGCAAACCCATATGAAGGGGTGCTCCCAACCCTCTGAGGCTTTATTCTTTCAGAATTAGATTCTTCTTCCTTCTTTACCACATGCTGGCTAGATGCTTTCTGAGCTTTCTTCTTCTCCCTATATTTGAGAATGCGACAATGTAAGAAGCCATTTTAATAGTCCAGAACAACAAGCAAGCAGTAGTAAGTTTACAGAAAAAGGCAAGTGTTAAGAATTTAAATAATACAAGAGCGATAGGTAATGCTTTCTGGGTTCTAGTAATTGTTAGTTGGGAAGGAATTAAGTAGGCTCGTGCACAAGCTAAATGTGACAATATTGAACTGATTTTCTAAGGATGACAGTATTGAAATGAGCATTAACTACTTCCGCTTTCAGAGATGGAAACTGTACTGAAATGAGACTATCCAAGAGTTTTCAGCCAGCATGATACATTATTACATTCACATATATAAGGACATAAAAAACTTCAAGGCACATCATCAGGCTAGGGCGCTAGGCTAGCTTTGAAGCTCCTACACAGAACCTGTATCTTTAGATGTAGTATTTCTTATCTAGGTTCAAATGCTTGTGGTGATAAAACAGAGGCGGTAGCTTCAGATTTCTACTCCTACATGGACTGTGTAAGGCATGCTCTTATGTTCTAATGGGATTGTATTCTAATATTAATTTATTTTGAATTAGTTGAACAACTACGTCAGTTGCCTTTACAAATGCAACAATCTCAAACTCTTGTGCATGATGGCCACGAGACGAGGAAGAATCGCTTCACACACACCTGCTAAAGTGGAATGCAAATGAAGATGAATACAACATCCTAAAATTATACTGTACTAGAATATCTTAAATGCGTCGTGGAGTAAATCTTGCTTACAAGACATACTTAGTTGGCTTCTTGCTTTGCATACATTCAACATATAATCGAAATGCATTTCAACCATAGTGCTTTTTTATATTTTTAAATACTATGTGGCTATATTTTTGTAGCCGTGAATTTTTATGTACATTTTGTTTTACATGTGTAAGCGAAATAAATTTAACAGGCCATGGCAACGCACGAGCACTTGCTAGTAGACCTTATATCTAGAAACAGAGGGAGTAGTCCAGAACAATAGGAAAGTAGTAAGTTTACAGAAAAAAGGCAAGTGTTAAGAATTATTTAAATATTCCAAGAGCGATAGGTAATACTTTCTGAGTTCTAGTAATTGTTAGTTGGAAAGCAATTCAGTAGGCTCGTCACAAGCTAAATTTTACAATACTGAACTGATTTTCTAAGGATGACAGTACTGAAATGAGCATTTACTGCTTCCGCTTTCAGAGATGGAAATTGAACTCAAATGAGACTATCCAATATGGCAACAAGAACCACGTCCAATAATATTTGGTGGCGAGCCAGCAAACAAAATAGGAGGCTAAGCATGAACACAATCCTTCTTCCAAAATTTCATGTCAGACCCTACTAAAAGAGTTGCAGCTGTACCAGGAACTAATAAGTAAAGTCTTTCTTTCACTCATATTAATCTGTGCTTTATAGATACATAAATGCATAAAGATAATCATGGATATACACAAGAACAAACAAACAACATACTTGGAGTCCTCGAGCGGTGAACTCTCCTTGGCAACTGGGCGAAAACTGCTCGTTTCTGCCTTCTGAACCAAAACACAAACAATTCTAGTTAGATCAAAATGAATTGGACACTGTATAAAGTATGTATGTGGTAGCCAAGAAGCAATAAGGGAATTCAGCTAGAAAATGAGCTTACTTTCTTAACATCGGCATCATCGTTGTTTGAAGAGCTATCGACTAAGTCTGGATCAGACACTCGTGCAATGGGTGCTTTGGTGTAAGGAGAGTTGGGAGTGCTTTTCCTAGCCTGACTCTTATCGCCGCTTCGTGGGCTCGGGCGCGGTGATTTGGTCACCTTAGGGGAACGGCTTTGGCTTCCCTGGAACACATGAAAATGTCATAAGCACATAACTATCACCAGACCGTCAATATGAGATATCAGCAGGGATAATGTACTCAACATGGTGAAATCCAACCCACCTTGGATACCTGGGGCTGTATGACCTCTGATTCTGATGTGGCTTCCCCGCCCACCTCCTCAGACGGATTGATCACCTCGCTCTCGCCCGAATGCGCAACATCTGCCAGCGCATCGTGTTCTTCTCTATGCTCCTCTATACTATCTTTGGACAGAAACTTCCCGCTCGCCTCATTGTCAACGACCAATGCACCCATAGTGTCGGCAACCTCGGTCACGGAATCCATCTTTGGATATTTTTAGCTCAGAACTCCCCTGTTGGCCGGTTTATCAGAGCTCCAAGCGCAGCAGCTTGCACGAGCTACGTCCTTAAGCTAGCTCAACATCCTCGAGCCTCACCGCAGCAAGAAACCTCAAAAGAAAATCTTCTGAAACTGTAATGTTGAACAGTAGCATTAGCACGAGCGAGCTGACACCAAAACACATGGATGCAATCAGCTGAGATTGGTCATGGGGAAGAAAGATCTGGTTGGGGTCGGCTATTCGGAGCGGAGCAAAGGGAAGACCGGAGGCAGACGAGCAGCAGTCAACGCAGGTTAGGGCTTTCCTTACCTAGCAGCAAGAAGAAGCGCGTCCGGGCGGATCTTCAGCTCCCCGCCGGTCCAGCGGAGGGGAGGAGGAGCTCCTTGTCGAGGCGGCGGGCGGAGCGGCGGCGCTGGCGGCGAGGGGAGACTTGGGTGGGGCGGACGAATGGGGGACGGGGCGGCAGCCGGGTGAAAGCGAGCAGCGAGCACGGGAGGTGAATCTGGGATGTGATGGCACTGGCAACTGAAGGAGGAAAGACAACCCACCCAGTTCGTTCGAGACGGGGACGCGTCAACACTGTGCGTGGGTGTGCTGCCTGTCTATTTCCGCCATCCACGGCTAGCTATGTTGGCTCTTCCCGATCTGCTGCTTTCGTATTTGTTTTGGCGGAATCTGCTGCGGGTTACTCGTTTTCACTGGTCCTTCGGTGTTAAATTAATGAAGTCATTACTCGGCTAGAAGTTACATCAACATATACACGCAACCGAAATCAACAGAAGACAGCACACACAAAAATGAAGGCGGGGGCGCCAGCTTGGTCTTATTTTGCATTGGAGCCACCGCGACCATATCCACACCAACTAACCTTCACCACGCCAGAACTAGGGCCTAGGGAAGCACTCGGCGATGGGGGCAACAACCTAGCAGAACTTGAGGATTCAAAGTTCTTGGGGTCTTGCTTCGATGCCTTCAAGAAGGTGCAGAAGGTGCATGCCACGAGGGCGCGTCATCGTCATCGACAGTGACTAAGGTCCTGGAAAGTTTTCACCCAAACCCCAAAACACCACCCCTAGGGCTCGGGCTAGGTCCAGACCAAAAAGAAAACTTCTTTGAATGGCGTTGGGATAAGAACATCAACAGCTGCTACGGCCTGATGCCGCCCTAACAAAGCCCCCAAGGCGCTAGGAAGGCCGCCAGCAACCGAAGCACAACCGTGTAAAAGTAGCCAGACCGACGTTGTGGGAGGGCTGCGACGCCAGCGAGAGCACAAAGGGTGATCCACAAGCCACTACAAGAGAAGCTTGCCCAAAGCAAGGCTACCAAGAGACGCAATTTGAGACGGAGAAACGGAGTCCATCAAATCAGAAAGGAGGATCAACATCGGGACGCCTTCAACAAGGGAACGACACCCGGAGGTGACGTCATCTCCGGAACTGGCCAAGGCCATTCAGAGCTTTCGCCGATATCCAACCTGATCAAATCGTCCGGCCGCAGTCGCAAGAACGGAAAGCGGGCATAGTAGGAGTCGTTGCCGCGCCACCAACCCAAACCGCACTATGATAGCCCCAACTAGAATCACCCACATGATGAAAGCAAGAGCTAGCTAGCCAGGCTCGGCCTGACCCGAATCCAGGTGCCACTGGCGCTAGATCGGTGGCTACACGACGGCTGCACCAACCCAGCACGCAACCACCTGCACAAGCACAAGTGCACGACCCCAAAGGTCGGAGATAAAAAAAAACACAGCCGCAGAAGAGCTGCAGTAGGTGACATGCTGCCACCCTTGGCGAGCATGCGGCGGCTTAGGAACCCAAGCCCGGAAGAAGCTAGCCAGAACGTCGCCCCTACGACGTCAGAAAGTCGGAAGGCCCCCTGAGAACTAACAAGATTCACAGGAACGAGCGGCAAGGTTGCCGCATATAGGCCCAACCCAAGCTCGAAGGCAGCCAGCGCTACACAGCGGGCGGAGGGTGTCAACAACGAGCACAGAGCAACGTACCCGCAGACCACAACCGCGGATCTCCCAAATCCCGGCCAGGCCCACCAGGCTCCAGGCCCTCGGGACGAAATCCGGCCGCCCCATACGCACCAGTTGTGGTCGGCCAGAGGCGCGGCGAGGCGCCATCGCCACGTCTGAGGGACCTTCCACCCGCCGCGGCGTGAGAAGCCCGGCCTGGAGCCAGCGACGCCGCGTACCACTGATGTGCTCCAGTGATGGCGCCAAACAATCTTGCTGAGCGAGGCGCCTATGATGACTTCGTCAGTCTCAAGACCCGCCGGATCGGTTCTTCTATGCAGTCTCTCGAAGGTGCTCATAGGGGTAGGATGTGCGTGTGTACGTTCATAGGGATGAGTGTGTACTGTTATAAAAGCGACAAGCAAATAACGAAGAACGGTAAAGGTAAACGCAGCGGAGACACGAGATTTAACGTGGAAAACCCCTTCCAACACAGAAGGGGAAAAAACCACGGGCGCCAGCCAGCAAAACTTCACTATATCGGGGAGTGTTTACAAACGCCATGGGTTATCTTATAATCTGATAAACCCTAGCCAGCGGCTTACATGATGTATATATAGGCGGTGCCAGCGATCCGTACCGTACCGCGGGGGGCTGCCGCCCCCCGCACCCCCTTCGGCCCAAGCCTCCGGCGACGGGCCTCGCTCCGCTCGTCAGAAGTTAGCCTCCCTTTAGTATATGAATTTGGATCACAAATACAACAAACTCCACCTTGAGACAAATTCCATTTTGTAGCATGAACTTCAACAATCTCCTGAACAACAAAGAAAAACACTTGCTGGCGCCAACAGCCACTTGGGCTAAACAGTTATACCAACCAAGCTCGAGCAAAGCTCAAACTTGGAAACAAGAACTGGCTTTGTCATCATATCAGCAGGATTATCATGAGTACTTATCTTGCATACATTCAGTTTACCTTGAGCAACAATATCGCGAACATAATGGTACTTGATATCAATGTGCTTTGTCCTCTCATGGAACATTTGATCTTTAATAAGGTATATTGCACTTTGACTATCAGAAAACAAGTTAATGCAAGAATCATCTCCACAAAGCTCAGCATACAAACCTTTCAACCAAACAGACTCTTTGCAAGCTTCATTAATTGCTATATATTCTGCTTCGGTCGTAGATTGGGCAACAACAGATTGTAACGTTGCCTTCCAACTCACAGCACATCCACCAACAGTGAACACATAACCTGTGAGGGATCTTCTCTTATCCAAATCGGCAGCAAAATCTGAATCCACATAGCCTACGAGTCCCTCACCGGTCTTGCCAAACTTCAAGCAAGCTTTGGATGTGCCACGAAGGTACCTGAAAATCCACTGAACAGCTTTCCAATGTTCTTTACCAGGATCAGCTAGGTATCGACTGACCAAACTCATAGCATATGATAAATCAGGACGAGAACAAACCATGGCATACATCAAGGAACCAACAGCACTAGAATATGGAACTCGAGACATGTACTCAATATCTTCATCAGTACTAGGACATTGCAATGCTGACAATTTGAAGTGAGAAGCAATTGGTGTACTAACAGACTTTACATCATGCATATTAAAACGATGAAGAACTTTCTGAATGTAATTTTGCTGACTAAGAAATAACACACTAGATTTTATGTCTCTTGTAATTTCCATACCTAGTATTTTCTTAGCAGCACCAAGATCCTTCATCTCAAACTCACTACTTAACTGTGACTTTAAAGTAGTGATCTCTTTCTTGCTCTTGGCAGCAACCAACATATCATCAACATATAACAGCAAGTATATTGGTGATCCATTAACAAACTTGATATAAACATAACTATCATACTTAGATCTCTTAAACTCATGTGAAAGCATAAATGAATCAAACCTCTTGTACCACTGTCTTGGAGACTGTTTCAGACCATAAAGGGACCTCTTCAACTTGCAAACAAGATCCTCCTTACCAGGCACAACAAAACCTTCAGGTTGGTCCATGTATATCTCCTCCTCGAGCTCACCATGCAGAAAAGCAGTCTTTACATCTAGCTGCTCAAGCTCAAGATCATGCATAGCCACAATACCAAAGAATGCACGAATGGAACTATGCTTATGATGTCTACGCACGCTTCTATTCCTGTAGACAGTGTTGGGCCTCCAAGAGCAGAGGTTTGTAGAACAGCAGCAAGTTTCCCTTAAGTGAATCACCCAAGGTTTATCGAACTCAGGGAGGTAGAGGTCAAAGATATCCCTCTCAAGCAACCCTGCAATTACGATACAAGAAGTCTCTTGTGTCCCCAACACACATAATACACTTGTCAGATGTATAGGTGCACTAGTTCGGCGAAGAGATAGTAAAATGCAAGTGATATGGATGAATATGAGTGGTAATAACAATCTGAAATAAATATGACAGCAAGTAAACATGCAGTAGAACAGTAAATAAACGGTGATTCGATATATGGAAACAAGGCCTAGGGATCATACTTTCACTAGTGGACACTCTCAACAATGATCACATAAATAAATAACTTCTCTTCACTTGTGCTACTTTCTCACACTCTCTTGTTGGATAACTGATGTCTACGCACGCTTCTATTCCTGTAGACAGTGTTGGGCCTCCAAGAGCAGAGGTTTGTAGAACAGCAGCAAGTTTCCCTTAAGTGAATCTCCCAAGGTTTATCGAACTCAGAGAGGAAGAGGTCAAAGATATCCCTCCCAAGCAACCCTGCAATCACGATACAAGAAGTCTCTTGTGTCCCCAACCCACCTAATACACTTGTCAGATGTATAGGTGCACTAGTTCGGCGAAGAGATAGTGAAATACAAGTAATATGGATGAATATGAGTGGTAATAGCAATCTGAATAAAATATGGCAGCAAGCAAACATGCAGTAGAACAGTAAATAAACGGAGTTTCGATATTCGGAAACAAGGCCTAGGGATCCTACTTTCACTAGTGGACACTCTCAACATTGATCACATAACTGAAACTACTCTACACTCTCTTGTTGGATAACAAACACCATTCATTGTGTAGGGCTACAAGAGCACCTCAATGCCGGAGTTAACAAGCTCCACAACATCCGGAGTTCATATTTAAGTAACCTTAGAGTGCATGATAGACCATTGCAATTATACCGAGTACTAACATAGCATGCACACTGTCAACATCAGGCTATGAAAGGGGGAATAGATCGCATCAATACTATCATAGTAATAGTTAACTTCATAATCTACAAGAGATCACAATCATAGCTTATACCAAGTACTACATGATGCACACACTGTCAACATTACATCATGGAGGAAGAATAGACTACTTTAATAACATCACTAGAGTAGCACATAGATGATATTCAACTAGATCACAAAGAGAGAGATGAACCACATAGCTATGGTAGAGCCCTCAGCCTCGGGGGAGAACTACTCCCTCCTCATCATGGGAGACAGCGATGGCGATGAAGATGGCGGTGGTGTCGATGGAGATGACTCCGGGGGCAATTCCCTGTCCCGGCGGCGTGCCGGAACAGAGACTTCTGTCCCCCGAATCTTGGCTTCGCGATGGCGGTGGCTCTGGAACTTTTCTCGTATCGTGGCTTATTCTTTTATGCTGTGTTTGGATGCAGAGAATTGAGCTTGGAATTGAATTAGCCTCAAGATTCCAATTCCAAGATGGAAATGAATTAGCTTCCAATTTGAATTCTACCGTTTGGGTGTGCTTGGTTTTTGATGTTAGAATCAATGGGTGTTGCCCAATTCCAAATGTTGTTTGGATGTACAACCCGTGGAATCCGTGGAATTTGATGATTTGTTGAGTTTGAACAATATAAATTTGCGTACATGTACACAAATAACATACATACGTAATATATTTATAACTACTATTTTCTGCAATTAATGAAACATTAAAATAATCAAAATAAAGCAGAAAGTAGAATACGCATGGCACAAAGTAGTTTTCAAGTACCGAAAATATTACAACATGGATAATAATTGTGTCTCTAACAGGTAGCTTATGTCTCTTACACATCACAAACAGCTCATCAACAAGAAAGTAGATAGTAGGCTTTAAGAACAAGCACAGTTCATAGCAAACATCAAGGTAGGGTCAACAGCCATGGCTTCTTTAATTCATCGGGGAGCGCCGTCAGTGCTTCGAATAAGCGCTCATTAACGATCAACTTCCCATAAGCTCGTAGCATGTCACAATTCTCCATTTGTAGCTTCTTTAGTGCATCTAGGATTTCAGTTGGAGGAGTCACCTTTGGCATAGGAAGTGGTTCGGTTGTTTTCAATGCATCATCGAAAGATGTCTTCATTTGTCCCATCATGCACAAGATAGCTTCGCCGGTGCGTTGCCTTTTCGGAGGTAGATCCGGAGAATCTTCAAGAACTATTGTTTCTTCTTCTTGAACAGACTCGGCGGCTGTCCTAGCACCAACACCAGTAGCATGGTCTTGTGAGTAAATAGTTTGAATAGCTTGCCAATTCATCACCACCTTGTTCCTGTAGCTAGATGCATCCTTGTTGGCCTACACAGTACACATGTATTAGAAATGATTGTCAAGTTGCAAAAGTAATCACAGAATTTTATTACAATGCTTAGTACCTCAACATAACGAGACCACACTTCATCACTGTCTACTTCCACCATGTTATTTTCCGAATCCCATCCAAAACCACTTTGAGATAGCATCTTGCTAATGATCTCATAGTGCTTGTCAAATGTTTTAATTCTTCCTACTATTTTGTCTTTCGTAATGTCAACATTACATGTCTCCTTCACATGCTTAATACAAGCATTGTACACATGTGGCTTCCAACCATTTTGAGCATGATCACCATTGTTGTGATGCTCAACAAGGGTGTCCAACAATGTCGTGTCCATCTCAGGGGTCCAAGAAAGGTAAGCTCTAGTAGGGCCTTTCTTTGTTTTTTGTGCAGCCATGCTTCTACAATTAAATTAAAGATTGGGCATAAAAAGTAAAGACAACAGTAAGTTTGAGACATAATGCATATATATTGGTTGACACATGATGCATGTACAGAATATGACACAAAATAAACCATTAGCACGCTACCACACAAAATGGGGCACCATCACCAAGCTAGCACAAAAAGGGGCACCATCACCAAGCTAGCTATCTACTGCACCACTAGTTATCTACTCGATTTCTAGTTCTCCATGTGCCACAAGGTACTCGGCATACATCTCCTCCGCAAACTGCTCCCTAAAATTAGACCATTGAGGAGTTTGTTGGACACTTCTAATTAAAGTAGCATCATCTGCCGGTTCATGAGTCATAGCTGCTAATTCAGCGTCAACTTCCTGCAACAATAAATTATCCCTCACATGTTGTCTTTCCCTTGCAAAGTTATGCAGCACACAACATGCATTAATAATTCGAATCTGCAAATAATTAGTTCATAGTCAGTGTTTGTTGTACCACACAGCACACATTATTACTTGTTCCATATGGACATGTGTACCTGATCTTCTATGGAAAAGAAAGAACAATTACGGAGGATGGCCCATTTTTTCTTCAACAATCCAAAGGTTCTCTCCACAACATTTCTAGCACGAGAATGGCGCAAGTTATACAATTCCTTGTAATTTTGCGGTTGTTGTTGACTAGCAACCCACTCTTTTAAGTGGTACCGAGTTGATCTAAATGGCGATAGAAATCCGGGTCCATTTGTATATCCAGCATCAACTAGGTAGTATTTCCCTATTTGTGAAATAAATAAGTTAGCTAACAATTAAACATGAGAAAGGAAGAGCCAAGATAAAGAGTCATACCCTGGGGTACAACAAATGCATCTTGGCGGTCGTTTCTCATAGCATCTTTTAACACTTTTGAGTCTGATGCCGAGCCCTCCGAACCAGGTAGAACATAGAGAAATTTCATGTTCAATCAACCACACCAAGCATGTTAGTGGTGATCTCTTGGTGCCTATTTCTATATCTCCCTCTGTCCGCAGTACTGACAAACACAGGAATATGACACCCATCGAGTGCTCCCAGTGCATTGCCAAACCACTTCCATTTGTAATCATCGGGAGGGTTGACACTAGGATCGGGAAGCTTGATAAAGTCGCCACTTAGAGATAGGATGGCTGATAACACGGTAGAGAAGTTCCTACTGATAGTCTCTAAAGACCGTTGGTATGTGCCACCCAAGATTCTCATTTTAATTCCATATCCAACCGCTTGTAGGAACATAGCAAGATTTTCTTCTACTGTCACAAGTGTGGTATCTTTCAAACCACATTTCTCACGCAACATAGCACAAAGATCATGAAAGTTTCTTTTAGTTAAGCGTAGCGTATCATAGCATGCTGTCTCGGACCCGTCATATGTTTTTTTCAATATGTACTTCCTATATGCAACCTTCTCCTCATCATCATTGAAGCATCCTAGGTCCCTCGGTGCCCTTTGCGTACTAAGATAAGCTAGAGCAAGACATGACATCTCGAAATATTTCTTTGTCAACAATATCCGTTTTCTTTTCCTTCTCTTGTTCTCTTCAGTAATGTAAACAACCATCTCTAGTTGAGACATGATAAGAAAAACTAAAATGCACACAACAAAGCTACATGAATTATTCATGGCACACTCATATCTATGTGACAAATCAACTTTCATAGATGATGACATATGTAAGAAATTCACATTTACTCTAGGCAAACATCAAACTATGAGTCAACAAATGATTTTATATACCTCCAATTGGCCTCAGCTGCTACTACTTCTTCAAGAAATCTGCAAATCAAATAGATCGAAATAAGCCCCAAATTGCAATTTCAAGGCTGCTGCAATGTAAATATTCATGGGGATGAGAAGGGCCATGGAGGGAGCCAGCGTCCCTGCCCTAATCTGCTTGTCTTCACCTCTCCCAGCCGCCCTTTACAGCCGTCGTCGTCACCCTCCCGTCGACGTCTGCCTCCAATGGCCATAGACTAGGGTTAGGAGGGGCGGGGAGAGAGACGGCTAGGGGACTGAGGTCAGGACGGGGCATGTGGAGGAGGAATCCCGTGGAGGGGGAGACGAGGGAGGGAGAAGAGAAGGGGGGCCAACCTACGCCGCCGCCGGCCAGCTTGCTTCCCGTCGGTCGGGAGGAGGCGCGCGGTCGGGAGCTTCTCTCGAGCGACGACTCGAGCGATGGAGCGACGAAGGGGTACGGGGGGTTCGGTTTCCACACGATTCAGAGGGGAAGAGCTCGGAAACTGCTGAGGGAGGTTAACACGGCATGAAGCGGTACCGTGGAATTTGGTCTGGTTTCCAGGCTTTAATTCAGAGCCCAATCCAAACGATGGAAAGTGACCCCAAATTCCAGATTCTCTCTTTCCAAGCCCAATTCTAGACATCCAAACACAGCATTAGGGTTTTCGCGACGGAGGCTTTAAGTAGGCGGAAGGGCAGCCTCGGAGGGGCCCTGGTGGGGCCACACCATAGGGGGGCGCGCCCCACCCCTTGGCCGCGCCGCCCTGGCGTGTGGGGCCCCCTGGCTCCCCTCTGGTCTCTCTCTGGTGTTCTGGAAGCTTCGTGGAAAAATAAGATACTGGGCGTTGATTTCGTCCAATTCCGAGAATATTTCCTTACTAGGATTTCTGAAACCAAAAACAGCAGAAAACAGGAACTGGCACTTCGGCATCTTGTCAATAGGTTAGTTCCAGAAAATGCATCAAAACGCTATAAAGTGTGAACAAAACATGTAGGTATTGTCATAAAACTAGCATGGAACATCAGAAATTATAGATACGTTCGAGACATATCAAGCATCCCCAAGCTTATTTCCTACTCGCCCTCGAGTAGGTAAACGATAACAAAGATAATTTCTGAAGTGACATGCTACCAACACAATCTTGATCCAATAATGATGTAAATTATATGAGCTGAGATCAAATTATTCAAAGCAATGGTAAAGACAATGATTAAACAACTGAACCATATAGCAAAGACTTTTCATGAATAGTACTTTCAAGACAAGCATCGATAAGACTTGCATAGGAGTTAACTCATGAAGCAATAAATTCAAATTAAAGGCATTGAAGCAACACAAAGGAAGATATAAGTTTCAGCAGTTGCTTTCAACTTGTAACATGTATATCTCATGGATAGTTGTCAACACAAAGTAATATGATGAATGCAAATAAGCAAGTATGTAGGAATCAATGCACAGTTAACACAAGTGTTTGCTTCTAAGATAGAAAGAAGTAGGTAAACTGGCTCAACATAAAAGTAAAAGAATGGGCCCTTCGCAGAGGGAAGCATGGATTGCTATATTTGTGCTAGAGCTTTTATTTTGAAAACAACAAACAATTTTGTCAACGGTAGTAATAAAGCATATGTGTTATGTATAAGACATCTTATAAGTTGCAAGCCTCATGCATAGATTACCAATAGTGCCCGCACCTTGTCCTAATTAGCTTGGATTTACATGGATTATCATTGCATAACATATGTTTCAACCAAGTGTCACAAAGGGGTACCTCTATGTCGCCTGTACAAAGGTCTAAGGAGAAAGTTCGCATTGGATTTCTCGCTTTTGATTATTCTCAACTTAGACATCCATACCGGGACAACATAGACAACAGATAATGGACTCCTCTTTAATGAATAAGCATTCAACAACAGATAAAATTCTCATATGAGATTGAGGATTGTTGTCCAAACTGAAACTTCCACCATGGATCATGGCTTTAGTTAGCGGCCCAATGTTCTTCTCTAACAATATGCATACTCAAACCATTTGATCATGATAAATCACCCTTACTTCAGACAAGACGAACATGCATAGCAACTCACATGATATTCAACAAAGGTGTAATAGTTGATGGCGTCCCCAGGAACATGGTTATCGCTCAACAAGCAACGTATTAAGAAATAAGATACATAAGCTACATATTCAATACCACAATAGTTTTTAAGCTATTTTTCCCATGAGCTATATATTGCAAAGACAAAGAATGGAATTTTAAAGGTAGCACTCAAGCAATTTACTTTGGAATGGCAGAGAAATACCATGTAGTAGGTAGGTATGATGGACACAAATGGCATAGTTTTTGGCTCAAGGATTTGGATGCACGAGAAGTATTCCCTCTCAATACAAGGCTTAGGCTAGCAAGGTTGTTTGAAGCAAACTCAAGTATGAATCGGTACAGCAAAACTTACATAAGAACATATTGCAAGCATTATAAGACTCTACACTGTCTTCCTTGTTGTTCAAACCCTCACCAGAAAATATCTAGACCTTAGAGAGACCAATCATGCAAACCAAATTTCAACAAGCTCTATGTAGTTCTTCATTAATAGGTGCAAAGTACATGATGCAAGAGCTTAAACATGATTCATATGAGCACAACAATTGCCAAGTATCAAATTATTCAAGATATTATACAAATTACCACATGTAGCATTTTCTGTTTCCAACCAAATAACAATGAACGAAGCAGTTTCAACCTTCGCCATGAACATTAAAAGTAAAGCTAAGAACACATGTGTTCATATGAACGAGCGGAGCGTGTCTCTCTCCCACACAAGTATGAATTTATTCAGAGAATGAAAATGACAAAACGAAAATAAAAGCACACAGACGCTCCAAGTAAAGCACATAAGATGTGACGGAATAAAAATATAGTTTCACTAGAGGTGACCTGATAAGTTGTCGATGAAGAAGGGGATGCCTTGGGCATCCCCAAGCTTAGATGCTTGAGTCTTCTTGAAATATGCAGGGATGAACCACGGGGGCATCCCCAAGCTTAGAGTTTTCACTCTTCTTGATCATATATCATCCTCCTCTCTTGATCCTTGAAAAATTCCTCCACACCAAATTCAAAACAATCTCATTAGAGGGTTAGTGCATAAGCAAAAATTCACATGTTCAGAGGTGACACAATCATTCCTAACACTTCTGGACATTGTACAAAGCTACTGAAAGTTAATGGAACAAAGAAATCCATCAAACATAGCAAAACAGGCAATGCGAAATAAAAGGCAGAATCTGTCAAAACAGAACAGTACGTAAAGACGAATTTTTCTGGGGCACTAAACTTGCTCAGATGAAAATGATCTAATTGAATGAAAGATGCGTACATATATGAGGATCATGCACGTAAATTGGCATATTTTTATGAGTTACCTACAGACGGGGCGACTCAATTTCGTGACAGCAAGAAATCTGTTTCTGTGCAGTAATCCAAATCTAGTATCAACCTTACTATCAAAGACTTTACTTGGCACAACAATGCAATAAAATAAAGATAAGGAGAGGTTGCTACAGTAGTAACAACTTCCAAGACTCAAATATAAAACAAAAGTGTTGTAGTAAAATAAAAACATGGGTTATCTTCCAGGAAGTGCTTTCTTTATAGCCATTAAGATGGGCTCAGTAATTTTAATGATGCACTCGCAAGAAATAAGAGTTGAAGCAAAAGAGAGCATCAAAAAGCAAGTATGAAACAAATTTAAGCCTAACCCACTTCCTATGAAAAGAAATCTTGTAAATAAACAAGTCATGTAGGCATAATGCAACAAGCACAGAAAAGTAACACCAGCGCAACTTCAAGATTCTCAACATAAAGAGGGGAAACTTAATATTATTAAGATGCATATAACCATGTTTCCCTCTCTCATAATAACTTTCAGTGGCATCATGAACAAACTCAACAATGTAACTATCACATAAAGCATTCTTATCATGAGTCTCATGCATAAAATAATTACAACTCCCAACATAAGCATAGTCATTCTTATTAATTGTAGTGGGAGCAAATTCAACAAAGTAGCTATCATTATTACTCTCATCATCAAATATAGGAGGCATAGTATAATCATAATAAACTTTATCCTCCATAGTAGGTGGCACCAAAATACCACTATCATTATAATCATCATAAATGGGAGGCAAAGTATCATCAAAGTAAATTTTCTCCTCCATGCTTGGGGGACTAAAAATATCATGCTCATCAAAACCAGCTTCCCCAAGCTTAGAATTTTCCATAGCATTAGCAACAATGGTGTTCAAAGCATTCATATTAATAACATTGCTACTAGCATGCAAATAAGGTTCCATAGGTTTTTTTAATTTTTGCATCAAACAATCCATGTCTTAACTCAGGAAATAGATTAAAAAGCTCACAGTTGCTTTCCATTATGCCTAACTAGTGTAAACAAGAAACAAAAAGATGCAATTGCAGGATCTAAAGGAAATAGCTTCGAGCACTCACACACTGGCAACAGTGCTAGGAAATAGCTTAGTAGTCGGAGGATGTGAATACCTTTTACCTTACCTCCCCGGCAACGGCGCCAGAAAATAGCTTAGTTGCCGGGGACCGGAGTGTGAGTGCCGTTTACCTTACCTCCCCGGCAACGGCGCCAGAAAATAGCTTGATGTATATGCACGCTTCTATTCCTGTAGACAGTGTTGGGCCTCCAAGAGCAGAGGTTTGTAGAACAGCAGCAAGTTTCCCTTAAGTGAATCACCCAAGGTTTATCAAACTCAGGGAGGAAGAGGTCAAAGATATCCCTCTCAAGCAACCCTGCAATCACGATATAAGAAGTCTCTTGTGTCCCCAACACACCTAATACACTTGTCAGATGTATAGGTGCACTAGTTCGGCGAAGAGATAGTGAAATACAAGTAATATGGATGAATATGAGTGGTAATAGCAATCTGAATAAAATATGGCAACAAGCAAACATGCATTAGAACAGTAAATAAACAGAGTTTCGATATCGGAAACAAGGCCTAGGGATCCTACTTTCACTAGTGGACACTCTCAACATTGATCACATAACTGAAACTACTCTACACTCTCTTGTTGGATAACAAACACCATTCATTGTGTAGGGCTACAAGAGCACCTCAATGCCGGAGTTAACAAGCTCCACAACATCCGGAGTTCATATTTAAGTAACCTTAGAGTGCATGATAGACCATTGCAATTATACCGAGTACTAACATAGCATGCACACTGTCAACATCAGGCTATGAAAGGGGGAATAGATCGCATCAATACTATCATAGTAATAGTTAACTTCATAATCTACAAGAGATCACAATCATAGCTTATACCAAGTACTACATGATGCACACACTGTCAACATTACATCATGGAGGAGGAATAGACTACTTTAATAACATCACTAGAGTAGCACGTAGATGATATTCAACTAGATCACAAAGAGAGAGATGAACCACATAGCTACGGTAGAGCCCTCAGCCTCGGGGGAGAACTACTCCCTCCTCATCATGGGAGACAGCGATGGCGATGAAGATGGCGGTGGTGTCGATGGAGATGACTCCGGGGGCAATTCCCCGTCCCGGCGGCGTGCCGGAACAGAGACTTCTGTCCCCCGAATCTTGGCTTCGCGATGGCGGCGGCTCTGGAACTTTTCTCGTATCGTGGCTTATTCTTTTAGGGTTTTCGCGACGGAGGCTTTAATTAGGCGGAAGGGCAGCCTCGGAGGGGCCCTGGTGGGGCCACACCATAGGGGGGCGCGCCCCACCCCTTGGCCGCGCCGCCCTGGCGTGTGGGGCCCCCTGGCTCCCCTCTGGTCTCTCTCCGGTGTTCTGAAAGCTTCGTGGAAAAATAAGATATTGGGCGTTGATTTCGTCCAATTCCGAGAATATTTCCTTACTAGGATTTCTGAAACCAAAAACAGCAGAAAACAGGAACTGGCACTTCGGCATCTTGTCAATAGGTTTGTTCCGGAAAATGCATCAAAACGATATAAAGTGTGAACAAAACATGTAGGTATTGTCATAAAACTAGCATGGAACATCAGAAATTATAGATACGTTGGAGACGTATCAATAACAAACACCATTCATTGTGTAGGGCTATAAAAGCACACCTCAAGTCGGAGTAAACAAGCTCCACAACATCTGGAGTTCATATTAAAGTAACCTCTAGAGTGCATAATAGACCGTTGCAATTTAGACCGAGTACTAACATAGCATACACACTGTCAACAATAGCTATGAAAGGGGGAATAGATCGCATCAATACTATCATAGTAATATTTAACTTCATAATCTACAAGAGATTACAATCATAACCTATGCCAAGTACTACATGATGCACACACTGTCAACATTACATCATGGAGGAGGAATAGAATACTTTAATAACATCACTAGAGTAGCACATAGATTAATAGTGATACAAAGCTCATGATCACATAAAGATCACACCATGGGAGAGAGAGATGAACCACATAGCTACCGGTAGAGCCCTCAGCCTCGGGGGAGAACTACTCCCTCCTCATCATGGGAGACAGCAACGGCGATGAAGATGGCGGTGGTGTCGATGGAGATGACTCCGGGGGCAACTCCCCGTCCCGGCAGGGTGCCAAAACAGAGACTTATGTCCCCCGAAACGGAGTTTCGCGATGGCGGCGGCGTCCCTGGAGTCTTTCTGGAGTTTCGTCAATTGGTGTCGCGTTTTAGGTCACGAGGGATCTTATAGGCGAAGAGGCGGAGTCGGAAGGGCCACGGGGCCCCCTCCCCATAGGCTGGCGCGGCCAGGGGGCCACCCGCGCCGCCATATGGTGTGGGCCCCCTGCTGCCCGCCTCCGACTCTCCTTCGGTGTTCTGGAACCTTTCGGGGAAAATAAGATATTTGGTCTTTGTTTTGTCGAATTCCGAGAATATTGCCCGAATAGCCTTTCTGGAACCAAAAACAACAGAAAACAGGAACTGGCACTTCGGCATCTTGTTAATAGGTTAGTTCCGGAAAATGCATGAAATCATTATAAAGTGTGAGCAAAACATGTAGGTATTGTCATAAAACTAGCATGGAACATCAGAAATTATAGATACGTTGGAGACGTATCAAGCATCCCCAAGCTTAGTTCCTACTCGCCCTCGATTAGGTAAATGATAAAAAGAATAATTTCTGTAGTGACATGCTACTTACATGATCTTGATCATACTATTGTAAAGCATATGAGATGAATGAAGTGATTGAAAGCAATGGTAAAGACAATGACTAAACAACTGAATCATATAGCAAAGGCTTTTCATGAATAGTACTTTCAAGACAAGTATCAATAAGACTTGCATAGGAGTTAACTCATAAAGCAATAAATTCTTAGTAGAAAGTTTTGAAGCAACACAAAGGAAGATATAAGTTTCAGCAGTTGCTTTCAACTTCAACATGTATATCTCATGGATAATTGTCAACACAAAGTAATATGATGAATGCAAATAAGCAAGCATGTAGGAATCAATGCACACAGTTGGCACAAATGTTTGCTTCTAAGATAGAAAGAAATAGGTAAACTGACTCAACATAAAGTAAAAGAAAGGCCCTTCGCAGAGGGAAGCTGTTGGAGATATGCCCAAGAGGCAATAATAAAAGTGGTTATTATATATCTTTGAGTTTATGATAAATGTTTATATACCATGCTATAATTGTATTAACCGAAACATTGATACATGTGTGTTATGTAAACAACAATGAGTCCCTAGTAAAGCCTCTTAACTAGCTTGTTGATTAATAGATGATTAGTTTCATAATCATGAACATTGGATGTTATTAATAACAAGGTTATATCATTATATGAATGATGTAATGGACACACCCAATCAAGCGTAGCATAAGATCACGTCATTAAGTTATTTTCTATAAGCTTTCGATGCATAGTTACCTAGTCATTTCGACCATGAGATCATGTAAATCACTTATACCGGAAAGGTACTTTGATTACATCAAACGCCACTGCGTAAATGGGTGGTTATAAAGGTGGGATTAAGTATCCGGAAAGTATGAGTTGAGGCATATGGATCAACAGTGGGATTTGTCCATCCCGATGACGGATAGATATACTATGGGCCCTCTCGGTGGAATGTCGTCTAATGTCTTGCAAGCATATGAATAAGTTCATAAGAGACCACATACCACGGTACGAGTAAAGAGTACTTGTCAGGAAACGAGGTTGAACAAGGTATAGAGAGATACCGATGATCAAACCTTGGACAAGTAAAATATCGCGTGACAAAGGGAATTGGTATCGTATGTGAATGGTTCATTCGATCACTAAAGTCATCGTTGAATATGTGGGAGCCATTATGGATCTCCAGATCCCGCTATTGGTTATTGGTCGGAGAGAGTTCTCAACCATGTCCACATAGTTCACGAACCGTAGGGTGACACACTTAACGTTTGATGTTGTAATAGTAGAACTTGAATATGGAATGGAGTTCGAAGTATTGTTCGAAGTCTCGGATGGGATCCCGGACATCACGAGGAGTTCCGGAATAGTCCGGAGAATAAGATTCATATATAGGAAGTCATATTCCAAGTTTGGAAATGATCCGATGCATTTATGGAAGGTTCTAGAAGGTTCTAGAAAAGTCCGGAAGAAATCACTTTGGAAGGCGGAGTCCCGAAGGGACTCCACCTCCCATGGCCGGCCAACCCTAGAGGGGTGGAGTCCCAGGTGGACTCCACCAAGGGTGGCCGGCCACCCCCCTCATGGAAAGGTGGGAGTCCCACTTGAGGTGGGAATCCCACCTTGAGTAGGTTTCCCTACAACATGGAAGGTTTTGGGTTGGGGTCTTATTCGAAGACTTGTAGTCCAACTCTTGGGGGTTCCACCTATATAATGAGGGCCAAGGGGAGGGGGTCGGCCACCTTAAGCCATAAGCTTGGTCGCACCCCTAAGTGGCCGGCCACCCCCTCTCCCAAACCCTAGCCGCCCCCTCTCCTCCACCTCTCCCGCAACGCTTAGCGAAGCTCCGCCGGAGATCTCCATCGCCACCGCCACCACGCCGTCATCCTGCCGGATTCAAGGAGGAGCTACTACTTCCGCTGCCCGCTGGAACGGGGAGAAGGACGTTGTCTTCATCAACACCGAACGTGTGACCGAGTACGGAGGTGCTGCCCGATTGTGGCACCGTCAAGATCTTCGACGCGCTTTTGAAAGCGGCAAGTGATCATCTACCGCAGCAACAAGAGCCTCATCTTGTAGGCTTTGGAATTCTTCAAGGGTGAGACTCGTTCATCCCCTTGTTGCTCCCGTCTTCTAGATTGCATCTTGGCTTGGATTGCGTTATCGCGGTAGGAAATTTTTTGTTTTCTATGCAACGAATCCCTACAGTGGTATCACAGCCGTGTCTATGCATAGATGGTTGCACGAGTAGAACACAATGGTTTGCGGGCGTTGATGCTTATGTTGTCTTTAGTTTGAGTACTTTGCATCTTTGTGGCATAGTGGGATGAAGCGGCTCGGGCTAACTTTACATGACCGCGTTCATGAGATTTGCTCCACGCTCGACATGCAACTTGTATTGCATAAGTGGCTTTGCGGGTGTCTGTCTCTCCTACTATAGTGAAGATTCAATTTACTCTTCTATTGACAACACTAGTATCACCGTTGTGGTTCATGTTCGTAGGTAGATTAGATCTCTCTCGAAAACCCTAAACCACGTAAAATATGCAAACCAAATTAGAGACGTCTAACTTGTTTTTGCAGGGTTTGGTGATGTGATATGGCCATAATGTGATGATGAATATGTATGAGATGATCATTATTGTATTGTGGCAACCGGCAGGAGCCTTATGGTTGTCTTTAAATTTCATGTTGAGTAGTATTTCAAAGAAGTTGTAATAGTTGCTACATGGGAGAACAATCATGAAGACGGCGCCATTGACCTTGACGCTACGCCGACGATGATGGAGATCATGCCCATTGATGATGGAGATCATGTCCGTGCTTTGGAGATGAAGATCAAAGGCGCAAAGACAAAAGGGCCATATCATATCACATATGAACTGCATGTGATGTTAATCCTTTTATGCATCTTATTTTGCTTAGATCGCGGCGGTAGCATTATAAGATGATCCCTCTCACTAAAATATCAAGATAATAAAGTGTTCATCCTTAGTAGCACCGTTGCCAAGACTTGTCGTTTCGAAGCATCTCGTGATGATCGGGTGTGATAGACTCAACAAGTGCATACAACGGGTGCAAGCCAGTTTTGCACATGCGGATACTAAGGTGGCCTTGACGAGCCTAGCATGTACAGACATGGTCTCGGAACACGTGATACCGAAAGGTAGAGCATGAATCATATGATTGATATGATGAACACTTTGAATGCTCGCCATTGAAGTTACATCTTGTCTCGTGATGATCGGACTTGGTGTGGTGGATTTGGTTCGTGTGATCACTAAGACAATTCGAGGGATATTGTTTTGAGTGGGAGTTCACCTAGTTTTTAATTATGTTGAATTAAAATTTGAACTCAATTTGTCATAAACTTAGTCTAAACTATTGCAAATATATGTTGTAGATATGGCGTCCCCAATCAATTTTAACCAGTTCCTAGAGAAAGAAAAGCTTAAGAGCAATGGTAGCAACTTCACCGACTGGTTCCGTCATATGAGGATTTTCGTCGCTGGTGGAAACCTGCAATATGTGCTTGATGCACCGCTAGGTGACCCTCCTGCAGAAACTGAAACCGATGAAGTAAAGAATGTTTACGCGACTCGGAAAACTCGGTACTCTCAAGTTCAGTGTGCCATCATGTGCAGTCTGGAAGCCGATCTTCAAAAACGTTTTGAGCACCACGATCCACATGAGTTGATCAATGAGTTGAAGACTATCTTTGAAACTCATGCGGCCGTGGAATGCTATGAAGCATCGAACACTTCTTCAGTTGCATGATGGAAGAGGGTAGCTCCGTTAGTGAGCACATGCTCGTTATGACCGGGCATGCGAAGAAACTCAGTGACTTGGAAATAGTTATTCCTAACAGACTGGGGATTAATCGTATCCTTCAATCACTGTCACCTAGTTACAAGAACTTTGTGATGAACTACAATATGCAGAACATGAACAAAGAGTTACCTGAACTCTTCTCCATGCTTAAAGCTGCTGAGATTGAGATCAAGAAAGAGCACCAAGTGTTGATGGTCAACAAGACCATCAGTTTCAAGAAACAGGGCAAGTCTAAAGGAAAATTCAAGAAGGGTGGTAAGAAAGCTGCCACGCCTCCTGTGAAACCTAAGACTGGCCCTAAGCCTGATGCTGAGTGCTATTACTGCAAGGATAAGGGACACTAGAAGCGTAATTGCTCCAAGTATTTGGCGGATCTGAAGAGCGGCCTTGTCAAGAAGAAGAAAGAAGGTATATCTGATATACATGTTATAGATGTTTATCTTACTTGTTCTCGTACTAGTACCTGGGTATTTGATACTGGTTCGGTTGCTCATATTTGTAACTCGAAACAGGAACTAAAGAATAAACGAAGAATATTAAAGGATGAAGTGACGATGCGCATTGGAAATGGATCCAAAGTCGATGTGATCGCTGTCGGCACACTTCCTCTACATCTACCTTCGGGATTGGTTTTAAACCTCAATAATTGTTATTTTGTACCCGCGTTGAGCATGAACATTATATATGGATCTTGTTTAATGCAAGACGGTTATTCATTCAAGTCTGAGAATAATGGTTGTTCTATTTTTATGAATAATATCTTTTATGGTCGAGCACCTGAAAAGAATGGTTTATTTCTGTTAGATCTCGATAGTAGTGATACACATATTCATAACATTGATGCTAAGCGAATTAAATTGAATGATAATTCTACTTATATGTGGCACTCGCTGCCTTGGTCATATTGGAGTGAAACGCATGAAGAAACTCCATACCGATGGATTACTTGAATCACTTGACTTTGAGTCACTTGATAGATGCGAAGCATGTCTAATGGGAAAAATGACTAAGACTCCATTCTCTGGTATTATGGAGCGAGCTACAGACTTATTGGAAATCATACATACCGATGTGTGTGGACCAATGAGTGTAGCCTCGCGCGGTGGTTATCGTTATGTTCTAACCTTCACAGATCATCTGAGTAGATATGGGTATATCTATTTCATGAAACATAAATCCGAAACTTTCGAGAAGTTTAAGGAATTCCAAAGTGAAGTAGAAAATCAACGTAACAAGAAGATTAAATTTCTACGATCTGATCGCGGAGGTGAATATCTGAGTTATGAGTTTGGCATGCATTTAAAGAAATGCGGAATACTTTCACAATTGATACCGCCGGGAACACCACAACGAAACGGTGTGTCCGAACATCGTAATCGAACTCTCTTAGATATGGTTCGTTCTATGATGTCTCTTACTGATTTGCCGTTATCATTTTGGAGTTATGCATTAGAGACAGCCGCATTCACTTTAAATAGAGCACCATCAAAATCCGTTGAAACGACACCGTATGAATTATGGTTTAATAAGAAACCTAAGTTGTCGTTCCTTAAAGTTTGGGGTTGCGAAGCCTATGTAAAGAAGTTACAACCGGACAAGCTAGAACCCAAAGCGGAGAAATGCGTCTTCATAGGATACCCTAAGGAAACTATAGGGTACACTTTCTATCACAGATCCGAAGGCAAAATCTTTGTTGCTAAGAATGGTACCTTTCTTGAGAAAGAATTTCTCACTAAAGAAGTGACTGGAAGAAAAGTAGAACTCGATGATATTGATGAATCTTCACTAGTTGATCAGAGTAGCGCAGTGATGCTGTCCAGGACTGGCGCGTGGTTGACGAGGGAGGAAATTCCTATTGTGTAGCTTTCTGGTCCCCGGCAACGGCGCCAGAAAATAGCTTGATGTCTACTTCCCCCTCCTTTTCCTGTAGACAGTGTTGGGCCTCCAAGAGCAGAGGTTTGTAGAACAGCAGCAAGTTTTCCCTTAAGTGGATCACCCAAGGTTTATCGAACTCAGGGAGGAAGAGGTCAAAGATATCCCTCTCATGCAACCCTGCAACCACAAAGCAAGAAGTCTCTTGTGTCCCCAACACACCAAATAGGTGCACTAGTTCGGCGAAGAGATAGTGAAATACAGGTGGTATGAATATATATATGAGCAGTAGCAACGGTGCCAGAAAATAGCTTGCTGGCGTGTAGTTGATGGT
This sequence comes from Lolium perenne, assembly GCF_019359855.2. Classification (NCBI taxonomy): domain Eukaryota; kingdom Viridiplantae; phylum Streptophyta; class Magnoliopsida; order Poales; family Poaceae; genus Lolium; species Lolium perenne. Next base: position 259,513,400 of record NC_067250.2, read on the forward strand.
GGTAGTATTGCAGCAGTAGTAACACAGTGAAACAGTAAACAAGCAGTAGTAAGGCAGCAGTATTTAGGAACAAGGCCTAGGGATCAGACTTTCACTAGTGGACACTCTCAACATTGATCACATAACAGAATAGATAAATGCATACTCTACACTTTTGTTGGATGATGAACGCATTGCGTAGGATTACACGAACCCTCAATGCCGGAGTTAACAAGCTCCACAATTTGTTCATATTTAAGTAACCTTATAGTGTAAGATAGATCAAAAGACTAAACCAAGTACTAACATAGCATGCACACTGTCACCTTCATGCATATGTAGGAGGAATAGATCACATCAATATTATCATAGCAATAGTTAACTTCATAATCTACAGGAGATCATGATCATAGCATAAACCAAGTACTAACACGGTGCACACACTGTCACCTTTACACACGTGCAGGAGGAATAGAACTACTTTAATAACTTTGCTAGAGTAGCACATAGATAAATTGTGATACAAACTCATATGAATCTCAATCATGTAAAGCAGCTCATGAGATTATTGTATTGAGGTACATAGGAGAGATGAACCACATAGCTACCGGTACAGCCCCGAGCCTCGATGGAGAACTACTCCCTCCTCATGGGAGCAGCAGAGGTGATGATGATGGCGGTGGAGATGGCAGCGGTGTCGATGGAGAAGCCTTCCGGGGGCACTTCCCCGCTCCGGCAGGGTGCCGGAACAGAGACTCCTGTCCCCCAGATCTTGGCCTCGCGATGGCGGCGGCTCTGGAAGGTTTCTGTGGGTTTCGTCGAACGTATCAGGGTTTTCGATCCAGGGGCTTTATATAGGCGTAGAGGCGGCGCAGGAGGGTCGAAGGGGCGACGACACCATAGGGCGGCGCGGCCAGGGCCTGGGCCGCGCCGGCCTATGGTCTGGGGGCCCAGTGCCCCCCTCTGGTCCTTCCCGGGTGTTCTGGATGCTTCCGGTGAAAATAGGAACTTGGGCGTTGATTTCGTCCGATTCCGAGAATATTTCGTTACTAGGATTTCTGAAACCAAAAACAGCAGAAAACAGGAACTGGCACTTCGGCATCTTGTTAATAGGTTAGTTCCAGAAAATGCACGAATATGACATAAAGTGTGCATAAAACATGTAGATAACATCAATAATGTGGCATGGAACACAAGAAATTATCGATACGTCGGAGACGTATCAGCATCCCCAAGCTTAGTTCTGCTCGTCCCGAGCAGGTAAAACGATAACACAGATAATTTCTGGAGTGACATGCCATCATAACCTTGATCATACTATTTTTAAAGCATATGTAGTGAATGCAGCAATCCAAGACAATGGTAATGACATGAGTAAACAACTGAATCATAAAGCAAAGACTTTTCATGAATAGTTCTTCAAGACAAGCATCAATAAGTCTTGCATAAGAGTTAACTCATAAAGCAATAATTCAAAGTAAAGGCATCGAAGCAACACAAAGGAAGATTAAGTTTCAGCGGTTGCTTTCAACTTATAACATGTATATCTCATGGATATTGTCAACATAGAGTAATATAATAAGTGCAATATGCAAATATGTAGGAATCAATGCACAGTTCACACAAGTGTTTGCTTCTTGAGGTGGAGAGAAATAGGTGAACTGACTCAACATTGAAAGTAAAAGAATGGTCCTCCATAGAGGAAAAGCATCGATTGCTATATTTGTGCTAGAGCTTTGATTTTGAAAACATGAAACAATTTTGTCAACGGTAGTAATAAAGCATATGCATCATGTAAATTATATCTTATAAGTTGCAAGCCTCATGCATAGTGTACTAATAGTGCCCGCACCTTGTCCTAATTAGCTTGGACTACCGGATCATCACAATGCACTGTTTTAACCAAGTGTCACAAAGGGGTACCTCTATGCCGCCTGTACAAAGGTCTAAGGAGAAAGCTCGCATTGGATTTCTCGCTATTGATTATTCTTCAACTTAGACATCCATACCGGGACAACATAGACAACAGATAATGGACTCCTCTTTTATGCATAAGCATGTAACAACAATTAATAATTTTCTCATTTGAGATTGAGGATATATGTCCAAAACTGAAACTTCCACCATGGATCATGGCTTTAGTTAGCGGCCCAATGTTCTTCTCTAACAATATGCATGCTTAACCATAAGGTGGTAGATCTCTCTTACTTCAGACAAGACGGACATGCATAGCAACTCACATGAAATTCAACAATGAATAGTTGATGGCGTCCCCAGTGAACATGGTTATCGCACAACAAGCAACTTATTAAGAGATAAAGTGCATAATTACATATTCAATACCACAATAGTTTTTAAGCTATTTGTCCCATGAGCTATATATTGCAAAGGTGGAGAATGGAAATTTAAAGGTAGCACTCAAGCAATTTACTTTGGAATGGCGGAAAATACCATGTAGTAGGTAGGTATGGTGGACACAAATGGCATAGTGGTTGGCTCAAGTATTTTGGATGCATGAGAAGTATTCCCTCTCGATACAAGGTTTAGGCTAGCAAGGCTTATTTGAAACAAACACAAGGATGAACCGGTGCAGCAAAACTCACATAAAAGACATATTGAAAACATTATAAGACTCTACACCGTCTTCCTTGTTGTTCAAACTCAATACTAGAAATTATCTAGACCTTAGAGAAACCAAATATGCAAACCAAATTTTAGCATGCTCTATGTATTTCTTCATTAATGGGTGCAAAGCATATGATGCAAGAGCTTAATCATGAGCACAACAATTGCCAAGTATCACATTACCCAAGACATTTATAGCAATTACTACATGTATCATTTTCCAATTCCAACCATATAACAATTTAACGAAGAAGAAACTTCGCCATGAATACTATGAGTAGAGCCTAAGGACATACTTGTCCATATGCTACAGCGGAGCGTGTCTCTCTCCCATAAAGTGAATGCTAGGATCCATTTTATTCAAACAAAACAAAAAACAAAAACAAACCGATGCTCCAAGAAAAAGCACATAAGATGTGATGGAATAAAAATATAGTTTCAGGGGAGGAACCTGATAATGTTGTCGATGAAGAAGGGGATGCCTTGGGCATCCCCAAGCTTAGACGCTTGAGTCTTCTTGATATATGCAGGGGTGAACCACCGGGGCATCCCCAAGCTTAGAGCTTTCACTCTCCTTGATCATGTTGCATCATACTCCTCTCTTGATCCTTGAAAACTTCCTCCACACCAAACTCGAAACAACTCATTAGAGGGTTAGTGCACAATAAAAATTAACATATTCAGAGGTGACACAATCATTCTTAACACTTCTGGACATTGCATAAAGCTACTGGACATTCATGGATCAAAGAAATTCATCCAACATAGCAAAAGAGGCAATGCGAAATAAAAGGCAGAATCTGTCAAAACAGAACAGTTCGTATTGACGAATTTTAAAATGGCACCAGAATTGCTCAAATGAAAATGCTCAAATTGAATGAAAGATGCGTACATATCTGAGGATCATGCACGTAAATTGGCTTAATTTTCTGAGCTACCTACAGGGAGGTAGACCCAGATTCGTGACAGCAAAGAAATCTGGAACTGCGCAGTAATCCAAATCTAGTACTTACTTTTCTATCAACGGCTTTACTTGGCACAATAAAACACAAAACTAAGATAAGGAGAGGTTGCTACAGTAGTAAACAACTTCCAAGACACAAAATAAAAACAAAGTACTGTAGCAAAATAACACATGGGTTATCTCCCAAGAAGTTCTTTCTTTTTAGCCATTAAGATGGGCTCAGCAGTTTTAATGATGCACTCGCAAGAAATAGTATTTGAAGCAAAAGAGAGCATCAAGAGGCAAATTAAAAACACATTTAAGTCTAACATGCTTCCTATGCATAGGAATCTTGTAAATAAACAAGTTCATGAAGAGCAAAGTAACAAGCATAGGAAGATAAAACAAGTATAGCTTCAAAAATTTCAGCACATAGAGAGGCATTTTAGTAACATGAAAATTTCTACAACCATATTTTCCTCTCTCATAATAACTTTCAGTAGCATCATGAGCAAACTCAACAATATAACCATCACATAAAGCATTCTTATCATGAGTCTCATGCATAAAATTATTACTCTCCACATAAGCATAATCAATTTTATTAGTAATAGTGGGAGCAAATTCAACAAAGTAGCTATCATTATTATTCTCATCATCATATATAGGAGGCATATTGTAATCATAATCAAATTTACTCTCCATAGTAGGTGGCAACAAAAGACTACTATCATTATAATCATCATAAATAGGAGGCAAAGTATCATCAAAGAAAATTTTCTCCTCAATGCTTGGGGGACTAAAAAGATCATGAAAACCAGCTTCCCCAAGCTTAGAATTTTCCATATTATTAGCAACAATGGTGTTCAAAGTATTCATGGTAACATGTTCCATGGGTTTTTTAATTTTCGGATCAAACCATCCATGTCTTAACTCAGAAAATAGAATAAAAAGCTCATTGTTGTCCATTATGCCAAACTAGTGTAAACAAGAAACAAAAAGATGCAATTGCAGGATCTAAAGGAAATAGCTTCGAGTACTTACGGCGCCGGGAAATAGCTTAGTAGCCGAGGTCCGGAGTGTGAGTACCTTTTACCTTTCCTCCCCGGCAACGGCGCCAGAAAATACTTGATGCTGTCCAGGACTGGCGCGTGGTTGACGAGGGAGGAAATTCCTGTTGTGTAGCTTTCTGGTCCCCGGCAACGGCGCCAGAAAATAGCTTGATGTCTACTTCCCCCTCCTTTTCCTGTAGACAGTGTTGGGCCTCCAAGAGCAGAGGTTTGTAGAACAGCAGCAAGTTTTTCCTTAAGTGGATCACCCAAGGTTTATCGAACTCAGGGAGGAAGAGGTCAAAGATATCCCTCTCATGCAACCCTGCAACCACAAAGCAAGAAGTCTCTTGTGTCCCCAACACACCAAATAGGTGCACTAGTTCGGCGAAGAGATAGTGAAATACAGGTGGTATGAATATATATATGAGCAGTAGCAACGGTGCCAGAAAATAGCTTGCTGGCGTGTAGTTGATGGTGGTAGTATTGCAGCAGTAGTAACACAGTGAAACAGTAAACAAGCAGTAGTAACGCAGCAGTATTTAGGAACAAGGCCTAGGGATCAGACTTTCACTAGTGGACACTGTCAACATTGAGCACATAACAGAATAGATAAATGCATACTCTACACTTTTGTTGGATGATGAACGCATTGCGTAGGATTACACGAACCCTCAATGCCGGAGTTAACAAGCTCCACAATTTGTTCATATTTAAGTAACCTTATAGTGTAAGATAGATCAAAAGACTAAACCAAGTACTAACATAGCATGCACACTGTCACCTTCATGCATATGTAGGAGGAATAGATCACATCAATATTATCATAGCAATAGTTAACTTCATAATCTACAGGAGATCATGATCATAGCATAAACCAAGTACTAACACGGTGCACACACTGTCACCTTTACACACGTGCAGGAGGAATAGAACTACTTTAATAACTTTGCTAGAGTAGCACATAGATAAATTGTGATACAAACTCATATGAATCTCAATCATGTAAAGCAGCTCATGAGATTATTGTATTGAGGTACATAGGAGAGATGAACCACATAGCTACCGGTACAGCCCCGAGCCTCGATGGAGAACTACTCCCTCCTCATGGGAGCAGCAGCGGTGATGATGATGGCGGTGGAGATGGCAGCGGTGTCGATGGAGAAGCCTTCCGGGGGCACTTCCCCGCTCCGGCAGGGTGCCGGAACAGAGACTCCTGTCCCCCAGATCTTGGCCTCGCGATGGCGGCGGCTCTGGAAGGTTTCTGTGGGTTTCGTCGAACGTATCAGGGTTTTCGATCCAGGGGCTTTATATAGGCGAAGAGGCGGCGCAGGAGGGTCGAAGGGGCGACGACACCATAGGGCGGCGCGGCCAGGGCCTGGGCCGCGCCGGCCTATGGTCTGGGGGCCCAGTGCCCCCCCTCTGGTCCTTCCCGGGTGTTCTGGATGCTTCCGGTGAAAATAGGAACTTGGGCGTTGATTTCGTCCGATTCCGAGAATATTTCGTTACTAGGATTTCTGAAACCAAAAACAGCAGAAAACAGGAACTGGCACTTCGGCATCTTGTTAATAGGTTAGTTCCAGAAAATGCACGAATATGACATAAAGTGTGCATAAAACATGTAGATAACATCAATAATGTGGCATGGAACACAAGAAATTATCGATACGTCGGAGACGTATCACGCAGTACCGGAAGTTGTTCTTGTGCCACCTACACCGGCAACAGAGGAAGCTAATGATAATGATCATGAAACTTCGAACGAGATAGCTACTGAACCTCGCAGATCGACAAGGGAACGTGCCACTCCTGATTGGTATGATCCTTGTCTAAATGTCATGATTGTGGACAACAAGGATGAAGACCCTGCGACGTATGAAGAAGCGATGATGAGCCCAGATTCCAACAAATGGCAAGAAACCATGAAATCCGAAATGGGATCCATGTATGATAACAAAGTGTGGACTTTGGTAGACTTACTTGATAGCCGAAAGGTGGTCGAGAATAAATGGATCTTCAAAAGAAAAACAGATGCTGATGGTAATATTACTGTCTATAAAGCTCGACTTGTCGCAAAGGGTTTCCGACAAATTCAAGGTGTTGACTACAATGAGACTTTCTCACCTGTAGCGAAGCTAAAATCTGTGAGGATTTTGTTAGCAATAGCTGCATTTTTCGATTATGAGATTTGGCAGATGGATGTCAAAACGGCGTTCCTTAATGGAGACATTGAGGAAGAGTTGTATATGGTACAACCCAAAGGTTTTGTCGATCCTAAAAATGCTGATAAGGTGTGCAAACTTCAGCGTTCAATTTATGGACTGAAGCAAGCATCCAGAAGTTGGAACCGACGCTTTGATAAGGTGATCAAAGACTTCGGGTTTATACAGTGTCATGGAGAGGCCTGTATTTACAAGAAAGTGAGTGGGAGCTCTGTAGCATTCCTGATATTATATGTAGATGACATATTATTGATTGGGAATGATATAGAACTATTAAGCAGTATAAAAGGTTATTTGAATAATAGTTTTTCAATGAAAGACCTTGGTGAAGCATCGTATATATTAGGCATCAAGATTTATAGAGATAGATCAAGACGTCTAATAGGGCTATCACAGAGTACATACCTGGACAAGATTCTAAAGAAGTTTAGAATGGACGAAAGTAAGAAAGGTTTCTTACCTATGTTACCGGGCAAGGTCTTGAGTAAGACTCAAGGTCCGGCTACGGCAGAAGAAAGAGAAAGGATGAGTCAGATCCCCTATGCCTCGGCAGTAGGCTCTATTATGTATGCCATGCTATGTACTAGACCGGATATAGCACATGCTGTTTGTTTGACTAGCAGATATCAAAGTGATCCAGGAATGGAACACTGGACATCGGTCAAGAATATCCTGAAGTACTTGAAAAGAACTAAGGATATGTTTCTTTGTTATGGAGGTGACCAAGAGCTCGTTGTAACCAGTTACACCGATGCAAGTTGGAACACTGATCCTGATGACTCTAAGTCTCAGTCTGGGTACGTGTTTATAGTGAATGGTGCTGCAGTAAGCTGGGCAAGCTCAAAGCAGTGCACAGTGGTGAAGTCTTCAACAGAATCGGAGTACATAGCGGCTTCAGAGGCTTCATCAGAAGCGGTATGGATGAAGAGGTTCATTGTAGAGCTCGGTGTGGTTCCTAGTGCATTGGACCCACTAGTCATCTACTGTGACAACATGGGTGCCATCGCCAATGCACAAGAACCAAGGTCACACAAGAGGCTGAAGCATATCAAGCTGCGTTATCATTCGATTCGCGAGTACATCGAAGATGGAGAAGTAAAGATTTGCAAAGTACACACTGATCTGAATGTAGCAGATCCGTTGACTAAAGCTCTCCCTAGGGCAAAGCATGACCAACACCAGAATGCCATGGGTGTTAGGTACCTTACAATATAATCTAGATTATTGACTCTAGTGCAAGTGGGAGACTGTTGGAGATATGCCCAAGAGGCAATAATAAAAGTGGTTATTATATATCTTTGAGTTTATGATAAATGTTTATATACCATGCTATAATTGTATTAACAGAAACATTGATACATGTGTGTTACGTAAACAATAATGAGTCCCTAGTAAAGCCTCTTAACTAGCTTGTTGATTAATAGATGATTAGTTTCATAATCATGAACATTGGATGTTATTAATAACAAGGTTATATCATTATATGAATGATGTAATGGACACACCCAATCAAGCGTAGCATAAGATCACGTCATTAAGTTATTTGCTATAAGCTTTCGATACATAGTTACCTAGTCCTTTCGACCATGAGATCATGTAAATCACTTATACCGGAAAGGTACTTTGATTACATCAAACGCCACTGCGTAAATGGGTGGTTATAAAGGTGGGATTAAGTATCCGGAAAGTATGAGTTGAGGCATATGGATCAACAGTGGGATTTGTCCATCCCGATGACGGATAGATATACTATGGGCCCTCTCGGTGGAATGTCGTCTAATGTCTTGCAAGCATATGAATAAGTTCATAAGAGACCACATACCACGGTACGAGTAAAGAGTACTTGTCAGGAAACAAGGTTGAACAAGGTATAGAGAGATACCGATGATCAAACCTCGGACAAGTAAAATATCGCGTGACAAAGGGAATTGGTATCGTATGTGAATGGTTCATTCGATCACTAAAGTCATCGTTGAATATGTGGGAGCCATTATGGATCTCCAGATCCCGCTATTGGTTATTGGTCGGAGAGAGTTCTCAACCATGTCCACATAGTTCGCGAACCGTAGGGTGACACACTTAACGTTTGATGTTGTAATAGTAGAACTTGAATATGGAATGGAGTTCGAAGTATTGTTCAAAGTCTCGGATGGGATCCCGGACATCACAAGGAGTTCCGGAATAGTCCAGAGAATAAGATTCATATATAGGAAGTCATATTCCAAGTTTGGAAATGATCCGGTGCATTTATGGAAGGTTCTAGAAGGTTCTAGAAAAGTCCGGAAGAAATCACTTTGGAAGGCGGAGTCCCGAAGGGACTCCACCTCCCATGGCCGGCCAACCCTAGAGGGGTGGAGTCCCATGTGGACTCCACCAAGGGTGGCCGGCCACCCCCCCTCATGGAAAGGTGGGAGTCCCACTTGAGGTGGGAATCCCACCTTGAGTAGGTTTCCCTACAACATGGAAGGTTTTGGGTTGGGGTCTTATTCGAAGACTTGTAGTCCAACTCTTGGGGGTTCCACCTATATAATGAGGGCCAAGGGGAGGGGGCCGGCCAGCTCAAGCCATAAGCTTGGCCGCACCCCTAAGTGGCCGGCCACCCCCTCTCCCAAACCCTAGCCGCCCCCTCTCCTCCACCTCTCCCGCAACGCTTAGCGAAGCTCCGCCGGAGATCTCCATCGCCACCGCCACCACGCCGTCGTGCTGCCGGATTCAAGGAGGAGCTACTACTTCCGCTGCCCGCTGGAACGGGGAGAAGGACGTTGTCTTCATCAACACCGAACGTGTGACCGAGTACGAAGGTGCTGCCCGATTGTGGCACCGTCAAGATCTTCTACACGCTTTTGAAAGCGGCAAGTGATCATCTACCGCAGCAACAAGAGCCTCATCTTGTAGGCTTTGTAATTCTTCAAGGGTGAGACTCGTTCATCCCCTCGTTGCTCCCGTCTTATAGATTGCATCTTGGCTTGGATTGCGTTCTCGCGGTAGGAATTTTTTTGTTTTCTATGCAACGAATCCCTACAGAAGCATGGATTACTATTTTTGTGCTAGAGATTTTATTTTGAAAACATAGAAACAATCTTGTCAACGGTAGTAATAATTCATATGTGTTATGCATAAGACATCCTATAAGTTGCAAGCCTCATGCATCGAATATCAATAGTGCTCGCACCTTGTCCTAATTAGCTTGGATTTACATGGATTATCATTGCATAACATATGTTTCAACCAAGTCACACAAATGGGTACCTCTATGCCGCCTGTACAAAGGTCCAAGGAGATAGATCGCATTTGATTTCTCGTTTTTGATAGATCTCAACTTGAGGACATCCGTACCGGGACAACATAGAAAACAAATAATGGACTCCTCTTTAATGCATAAGCATTCAACAACAGATAATATTCTCATAAGAGATTGAGGATTAATGTCCAAACTGAAACTTCCACCATGATACATGGCTTTGGTTGGCGGCCCAATGTTCTTCTCTAACAATATGCATACTCAAACCATTTGATCATGATAAATCACCCTTACTTCAGACAAGACGAACATGCATAGCAACTCACATGATATTCAACAAAGGTGTAATAGTTGATGGCGTCCAGAGAAACATGGTTACCGCTCAATAAGCAACTTATAAGAAATAAGATACATAAGCGACATATTCTTTACCACAATAGTTTTTAAGGCTATTTTCCCATGAGCTATATATTGCAAAGACAAGGAATGAAATTTTTAAAGGTAGCACGCAAGCAATTTACTTGGAATGGCAGAGAAATACCACATAGTAGGTAGTTATGGTGGACACAAATGGCATAGTTTTGGCTCAAGGATTTTGGATGCACGAGAAGTATTCCCTCTCAATACAAGGCTTTGGGCTAGAAAGGTTGTTTGAAGCAAACACAAGTATGAACCGGTACAGCAAAACTTACATAAGAACATATTGCAAGCATTATAAGACTCTACACTATCTTCCTTGTTGTTCAAACACCTCACCAGAAAATATCTAGACTTTAGAGAGACCAATCATGCAAACCAAATTTCAACAAGCTCTATGGTAGTTCTTCATTAATAGGTGCAAAGTACATGATGCAAAAGGTTAAACATGATCTATTGAGCAAAAAAATTGCCAAGTATCAAATTATTCCAGACCATATATCAATTACCACATGAAGAATTTTCTGTTTCCAACCAAATAACAATGAACGACGCAGTTTTCAACCTTTGCCATCAACATTAAAAGTAAAACGAAGAACACAAGTGTTCAAATGAAAAATCGGAGCGTGTCTCTCTCCCACACAATCATGATAGGATCAAATTTATTCAAACAAAAACGAAAATAAAAACATACAGACGCTCCAAATAAAGCACATAAGATGTGACGGAATAAAAATATAGTTTCACTAGAGGTGACCTGATAAGTTGTCGATGAAGAAGGGGATGCCTTGGGCATCCCCAAGCTTAGATGCTTGAGTATTCTTGAAATATGCAGGGATGAACCACGGGGGCATCCCCAAGCTTAGAGTTTTCACTCTCCTTGATCATATTGTATCATCCTCCTCTCTTGATCCTTGAAAACTTCCTCCACACCAAACTCAAAACAAACTCATTAGAGGGTTAGTGCATAATAAAAAATTCACATATTCAGAGGTGAAATAATCATTCTTAAAACTTCTGGACATTGCACAAAGCTACTGAAAGTTAATGGAATAAAGAAATCCATCCAACATAGCAAAACAGGCAATGCGAAAATAAAAGACAGAATCTGTCAAAACAGAACAGTCCGTAAAGACGAATTTTTATGAGGCACTAAACATGCTCATATGAAAAAGCTAAAATTGAATGAAAGTTGCGTACATATCTGAGGATTACTCACGTAAATTGGCAGATTTTTCTGAGTTACCTACAGAGGGGGCTACTCAAATTCGTGACAGCAAGAAATCTGTTTCTGCGCAGTAATCCAAATCTAGTATCAACCTTGCTATCAAAGACTTTACCTGGCACAACAATGCAATAAAATAAAGATAAGGAGAGGTTGCTACAGTAGTAACAACTTCCAAGACACAACAAAACAGCAGCAAAATAAAAACATGGGTTATCTCCCAAGAAGTGCTTTCTTTATAGCCATTAAGATGGGCTCAGTAATTTTAATGACGCTCGCATAAGGATGAGAGTTGAAGCAAAGAGAGCATCAAAAAGCAAGTATGAAACAAATTTAAGCCTAACCCACTTCCTATGAAAAGGAATCTTGTACACAAATAAATTCATGAAGAACAAAGTGACAAGCATAGGAAGATAAAACACAAGTAACTTCAAAATTTTCAGCATAAAGAGGGGAAACTTAATATTATTAAGATGCATATATCCATGTTTCCCTCTCTCATAATAACTTTCAGTAGCATCATTGATGAAATCCACAATATACCCATCACTTAAAACATTCTTATCATGGTTCATATGCATAAAAGTATCATTAATTTTGGCATGAGAAAAACTCTTCTCATTAATAGTAATTGGAGCAGGATCATTATCACGAATTTGAACATGGTAAACAAGTTGCATACTAAGGGAATGGTTTTTGCCAATCCCATCATAACTATTACAAGTTTCATAAAGATAATTATGACCTATGTCATAGCATTCTTTATAATAATTGTCAAAGATTGGAGGCATAGTGTCATCATAAGAAATAGAATAGTTATCTTCCACAGTATGTTCATCTGTAACCACACAATCATTTTTACATGAAGGAGATGTATCAAACATATAATCATCAGTAGCAAAAGGATTTTCAAACACCTCATCCCCAAGCTTAGATCTTTCTATATCATTATGGGAGGAAGCATGGATAGTACTGATACTATGAAAATTATTAACATCATCATTTTCAGAATTAGTTTCCCAGAGATTTTCAATATCAAAAGTAGTGTGCTCTTCTAAATTATGATCACTAATGTAGGTAAAGGGCATAGGAAGATCATTGTACTCAGATTCGTTATCATAATAATCATTAGGAGCAACATACTTACGGTTACCTATCGTTATCTCATACACGCGGGGATATACTGTTACCTCTTTCTTTTTATTCCCCCTCTTCTTCTTCTTCTTCTTCTTCTTCTTTTCCTTCTCCTCGTTCCCTTCTTTAGGAGGAAGAGGCTTGAAGGGAGGCTTCTCCACATAACCTGATTTATTTCCAGAAACAATAGAAGAAACTTGGGAGGATTCCTCCTTTTAATTAATAAGTTTAAAACACACAGCGGTCCTATCATATTTTGGCAAAGTGTCATCTTCTAAAATATTTTGTATGTAAGTATTTGTATGGCAATTACCAATGCAATAAGAAAGACACCCATGCAGGACACTATCAATATCAAGATCACTCAAATCTAACAAAGAAATTTTTCTTGATAACTCTTCACACTTCAAAAATAAAGTAAGTTCATCATGCTGATTAGGAGTAATTTCATCATCACAATACAAATTTGTAGCACTCATGGGGTTCGAATTATCATTGGAGGAGCATTGAAAATTAAAATGACCCACTCTATGGCAAAGTTCACAAATAAAAGGATAGAGGGCACAAACTTTTTCACCAAGATCATCTAGAGCCCTAGACCACTTTCTAGTTTTTCATTCCTATGATGGATACAATATTCGTCTTCGATTTGATTAATTCCACAAAAATTAAACATGCTTATAAGAAATAGTATTTTCAGAAGTTTGGGCATGTTTATTGCAATCATTAACAACAATTTCATTTTCCATGCAAGTGTCTTTAAAAGGTTCATGATACATGTACCAATTTTCTTTAGGAATATTAATATGAGAAGCAAAGGCTCTATAGCAATCGACCATAATTTGAGGATCAAGACCATATTTAGCACTAAGCTCTTGAAAATCAACAGTTTCAATAAAAGACTTAATGCATTCATATTCATAGTTCATACCTGATTATTTACCTTTGTCGTTCTCCCAATCTTCAGCGTTCTCCTGAATCCGATCAAGAAGGTCCCATCTGGCTTCAACCTCCTTGCTTGTGAAAGATCCCTCCAAACAGGCATCTAGATAGTCCTTGCGGTGTCCTGAAAGCCTTGCATAAAAATTATTAATAATAACATTACGGGGAAGCTCATGAATGGGACATTTGAGCATTAGTGACTTCAATCTCCCCCATGCTTGGGAAATACTCTCTCCATCACGAGGATAAAAGTTATAAATGTAATTCCTATCAATATGCACTTCATGAGGAGGATAAAATTTAGAATAAAAGAGAGGTACAATTTCCTCCCAACCAAGAGATGGACCATTCTTCAGCATCTTATACTATTCCGCAGCTCTGCCCTTCAGAGATATAGAGAATAGCTTCCTCTTAACTTGGTCTTTTGAAATACCTGCACTCTCGAACAACTCGCATAATTCATGTATAAAGAGTAAATGATCACTAGGATGGACAGTCCCATCTCCAAAATAGCAATTGTTCATAGCAAGTTCAACAATTCTCATAGGTATCTTGAAAGGAATACTTTCAGTAGGTGGATTTAGAATATCACAAGCATCATTCGAATCACCACATATTGGAGACAAAGCATTATCAAGGCAAAATACTTCTTCCAAAGCTGAGGAGCAAAAAAGATTATTTTTATATAAACTAGCTTCCCCAAGCTTAGACTTTTCCATAACATTAGCAGTAATTGCGTTCATACTAATAACATTGCTACTAGCATGCAAATAAGGTTCCATAGGTTTTTTAATTTTCGCATCAAACAATCCATGTCTTAACTCAGGAAAAAGATTAAAAAGCTCACTAAATTTTTTGTTGTTTTCCATTATGCCTAACTAGTGAAAAATAAAAACAAGAAACAAAAAGATGCAATTGCAGGATCTAAAGGAAATAGCTTCGAGCACTCACACACCGGCAACAGTGCTAGGAAATAGCTTAGTAGTCGGAGGATGTGAATACCTTTTACCTTACCTCCTCGGCAACGGCGCCAGAAAATAGCTTGATGTCTACGCACGCTTCTATTCCTGTAGACAGTGTTGGGCCTCTAAGAGCAGAGGTTTGTAGAACAGCAGCAAGTTTCCCTTAAGTGAATCACCCAAGGTTTATCAAACTCAGGGAGGTAGAGGTCAAAGATATCCCTCTCGAGCAACCCTGCAATTACGATACAAGAAGTCTCTTGTGTCCCCAACACACCTAATACACTTGTCAGATGTATAGGTGCACTAGTTCGGCGAAGAGATAGTAAAATGCAAGTGATATGGATGAATATGAGTGGTAATAACAATCTAAAATAAATATGGTAGCAAGTAAACATGCAGTAGAACAGTAAATAAACGGTGATTCGATATTTGGAAACAAGGCCTAGGGATCATACTTTCACTAGTGGACACTCTCAACAATGATCACATAAATAAATAACTTCTCTTCACTTGTGCTACTTTCTCACACTCTCTTGTTGGATAACAAACACCATTCATTGTGTAGGGCTATAAAAGCACACCTCAAGCCGGAGTAAACAAGCTCCACAACATTTGGAGTTCATATTAAAGTAACCTCTAGAGTGCATAATAGACCGTTGCAATTTAGACCGAGTACTAACATAGCATACACACTGTCAACAATAGCTATGAAAGGGGGAATAGATCGCATCAATACTATCAGAGTAATAGTTAACTTCATAATCTACAAGAGATTACAATCATAACCTATGCCAAGTACTACATGATGCACACACTGTCAACATTACATCATGGAGGAGGAATAGAATACTTTAATAACATCACTAGAGTAGCATATAGATTAATAGTGATACAAAGCTCATGATCACATAAAGATCACACCATGGGAGAGAGAGATGAACCACATAGCTACCGGTAGAGCCCTCAGCCTCGGGGGAGAACTACTCCCTCCTCATCATGGGAGACAGCAACGGCGATGAAGATGGCGGTGGTGTCGATGAAGATGACTCCGGGGGCAACTCCCCATCCCGGCAGGGTGCCGGAACAGAGACTTCTGTCCCCCGAAACAGAGTTTCGCGATGGTGGCGGCGTCCCTGGAGTCTTTCTGGAGTTTCTTCAATTGGTGTCGCGTTTTTTGGTCACGAGGGATCTTATAGGCGAAGAGGCGGAGTCGGAAGGGCCACGGGCCCCCCTCCCTATAGGCTGGCGCGGCCAGGGGGGCACCCGCACCGCCATATGGTGTGGGCCCCCTGCTTCCCGCCTCCGACTCTCCTTCGGTGTGCTGGAACCTTCCGAGGAAAATAAGATATTTGGTCTTTGTTTCGTCGAATTCCGAGAATATTGCCCGAACAGCCTTTCTGGAACCAAAAACAACAGAAAACAGGAACTGGCACTTCGGCATCTTGTTAATAGGTTAGTTCCAGAAAATGCATGAAATCATTATAAAGTGTGAGCAAAACATGTAGGTATTGTCATAAAACTAGCATGGAACATAAGAAATTATAGATACGTTGGAGACGTATCAGCTTCACAACCGGAGAGAATACATCATTATAATCAATACCTGGAATTTGGCTGAAACCTTTTGCTACTAACCTTGCCTTAAACCTCGGAGGCTCATTAGGAGACAATCCTTCCTTTCTTTTAAATATCCACTTACAGCGGACAGCCTTCTTTTGTTTAGGCAAGGGCACAACATCCCATGTGCCATTCTTGTCAAGCGACTGCATCTCCTCTTGCATAGCAGAAATCCACTTCACGCGGTCAACGGATGCAACGGCCTCAGTATATGTAGCAGGTTCAGTATCATGCTCCACCTGTTCAGCACAACTCAAAGCATGATGAACAAGATTACATTCTTCAATTAAACGAGGACGTGGACCTTTGTTACGCCTCGGTCTATCAGCAGCAATGGAACCATTTGTTTGCTGCAAAACAGGTGGTGAGTGATGAATAACAATGTTATCATTTTCAGCAACATCATTTTCTTTCTCCTCCACGTGCTCCACCTGCACGCTGATCCTCTGTTGCTCATCATCAGAACTATCAGAAAAATCAACAGCATCAGTAACATCTGTAGATGAACTCTTATAAAACATGGCAGCCTCATTAAAGACTACATTCCTGCTATGCAAAACTTTCTTAGTTTCAGGATTCCATAACTTGTATGCCTTAACTCCTGAACCATAACTAAGAAACACACACTTAACAGCCCTAGGCTCTAGCTTTCCATTATCAACATGAGCATAAGCAGTGCAACCGAAAACTCTCAACTGTGAATAAACAGCAGGTGAACCAGACCATACCTCAATAGGAGTTTTCTTATTAAGCGGAATACAAGGTGACCTGTTTATTAAGTAACATGCGGTGGAGGCTGCTTCAGCCCAGAAACGTCTATGCATACCAGCATTGGACAACATGCAGCGAGCCTTGGAGATGATGGTTTTGTTCATCCTCTCCGCCACACCATTCTGCTGAGGAGTATATGGGATGGTGTGGTGCCTGACAATGCCTTCGTCGCTGCAGTAATCATTGAAAATAGTAGAACAAAACTCCATGCCATTGTCAGTACGAAGCAATTTAACTTTCTTTTATGTTTGCTTCTCTACCATAACTTTCCACTTTCCAAAAGCATCAAACACATCAGATTTATGTTTCAGAAAGAAAGACCACACTTTTCTGGAGTAATCATCTATGATAGTAAGCATGTAATTTGCACCACCAAGAGAAGTCTTGCGGGAAGGTCCCCACACATCAACATGTACATAATCTAAAATCCCTTTAGTGGTATGAACGGAAGCATTGAATTTAACTCTTTTATGCTTACCAAAAATGCAGTGCTCACAGAACTCAAACTTACTCAAATTGCAGCCATCTAGCAGGTCTCTCCTGTGCAATTCTGCAATGCCATGTTCACTCATATGTCCAAGATGCATATGCCACAGATTAGTTTTACCATGTTCATCAGGAATAACAACAGCAGCAATACCAGACAAAGTGCTACCTCTAAGAACATATAACTTTGCAGAATTCATATCACCTATCATGTGAACGAGAGAACCTTTTGATACCTTCAGAACTCCGCGAGAACCAGAGTGTTTGTACCCGTCAACATCAAGGGTACTGAGAGAGATCAGATTTCTGGCCATGCCAGGTATGTGTCTCACATCTGTCAGAGTGCGTGTCATGCCATCATGCATCTTGATCTGAACGGAGCCAATGCCCACGATCTCACGTGGGTTGTTATTTCCCATACGCACAACATCTCCACTCTGCACAAACTCATAAAAACTGAACCAGTCTTTGTTACAGCCAATGTTAAGGAAATCAGTAATCGTTAACTGCTCGGCCGCCTTGGGAGTAGCGATTAATCGGAATTCGGACGATTAACTGATTTAATCGGTCGGCTATTAATCGGTGCAACCCACACAAATTAGCACTTAAAATAATTTATATAAGAAAAATAATAGTATATGAGCCTCTATATGTCTCTCCCTACTTCTCTAAAGCCTAAAATCCTAGAAAAACTTGTACGCTTCTCCTCCATGAACTAATCTTTAAGGTCTGGAGCGAATCAGGATCCACTAGCCGAAGCCGCATTCCTTCCTTCCACTTCTTCTCCTCTCACCTCCGAAGTTTATATTCTCCCACCACCTACCTAGAGTACGATCCCTCTTAAACCTCAACCACCTAACCTATTGAAGGCGTCCTCCAGTTCCTGAACGAGCTCCTCATGGTGATCGAGCTCCTGTAATCTGAGGTCTGGGAAACTATGAGTAACTGGTCTGGGAGGGCAAGAAACTATTTGGCAACAATAGAAATGAAGCTACTGGAGGCTGCAATCAAGCGGGAGCTTCGCAAAATCTACTTTATTGGGGAAGGGTAGCGCCTGTATTAGCGATATGCATTGAAAATATTGTAACTTTTTTTTACCAAGTGTGGTAGTTAATCGGGAAAATACCTAGTAATCGGACTTTTGGACTGATTAATCGGGCTAAAGGATTAACACAAGAGATTAATGGTAATCGACACGGTCAAGCCCCTAGTAGCGATTAATCGACCTAGTAATCGTTGAATCGGCCTAGTTTTTGAACAGTGGTTACAGCAAATATGAAACGAACATGCAGAATCAAGGATCCACTCATCATTACCAGAAACACAACCAACAAAGACAACTAGGCAATCGCCATCAGAATTATCACTGGAAACAACAGCAGTCTTACCATCACCCTCAGATTTTTTTTTCGGTTGGTAAGTACCGTTCCTTTTCTCTTTGTTCTGCAACTTCCAGCAATCATCAATATTGTGGCTACTTTTCTTACAATACTTGCAGAACTTACCATCTCGTCCCTTGGACTTTGAGTGACCTCTGTCGGTCTTGCTCTTATCTCTGTTGTAGTTGTTATAGTTGTTGTTTCTGTTCTCGGTCCTGCCTTGGACCTGCAGTGCTTCTGCCTTAGATGACGAACCCTCTGCCTGCACCATAGATTTCATCTTTTCCCTCTGCTGGAGGGCCTCATAAACTTCGGCAAGGGTTAGTTCATCACGACTGTATAACAAGGTGTCTCGAAAATTCGCAAAAGAATTAGGCAACGAGACTAACAGTATAAGAGCTAGATCCTCATCATCATATTTTACGTCCATGGACAACAAATCAGAAACGATCTCTTAAAAGATCGATAGGTGATTCATCATTGACGCACCTTCTTGCAGCTTGTGCGAGAACAACTTCATCTTCACATGCATCTTACTGGTTAGATCTTTGAAAATGCAGATCGATTCCAGTTTCAACCACAGCACCGCTGCGGATTTCTCAGCCAGCACTTCCTGCAAGATATTGTTGGATAGATGAAGCTGAATTAATGAAAAAGCCTTACGGTCTTTCCTCTTTTCATCGCCGGTCCAGGTCTTGGCATCTTTCTTGCCAAAACCATCAAGGGCTTCATCCAGATCAGAAGATTGGGTAAGTATCGCCCTCATCTTCACTTGCCACAGAGAAAATCTCGTGGTATAATCCAGCTGCGGTAGATCGAACTTCAAGGAAGACATGTCGCAAAACCCTAGATTGAAAACACGGGCTCTGATACCACTTGTTATAAAAGCGACAAGCAAATAACGAAGAACGGTAAAGGTAAACGCAGCGGAGACACGAGATTTAACGTGGAAAACCCCTTCCAACACAAAGGGGGAAAAACCACGGGCGCCAGCCAGCAAAACTTCACTATGTCGGGGAGTGTTTACAAACGTCGTGGGTTATCTTATAATCTGATAAACCCTAGCCGGCGGCTTACATGATGTATATATAGGCGGTGCCAGCGATCCGTACCGTACCGCGGGGGGCTGCCGCCCCCCCCCCCCGCACCCCCTTCGGCCCAAGCCTCCGGCGACGGGCCTCGCTCCGCTCGTCAGAAGTTAGCCTGCCTTTAGTATATGAATTTGGATCACAAATACAACATGTACGCAGATGTGTGAGCGTATTTAATTGTACCGTGTTTTGCAAAAAAAAAAACCTCTACGCGCGGTTGAGTTCAATCCGTGCACAGTCCACACTACCAAAGCAAATGTAATCGCCATTGGCAATCGAATACCAATTGACTACGATCACGGCAAGCACTTTTTTTTTCGAGGGTACGCCAATGGCGTACCAAATCTTTATAGAAGAAAGCAAGGTGTCATATACAAGAGGCCTGCCCAACGTCTGCGAACAGCGAAGGCGGCAACTCCACACACACACACACACACACATACACACACTAGGCCTATTCTCTCGCAAATTGGTACTCCTCTCCTCTTTTGGCAAGCTTCCAAAGGCCAAACTCCTCCTTGATATAAATCAACATCTGGGCGGTAGAGAATTGCAGGTTAGTGTTTCCAAACACTCTAGCGTTGCGTTGTTTCCAGATCTGCCACGCGATGAGGATCACCAGCGTGTCGAAACTGTTTCTATCCCTTCTCCTCACCAGATCTCTTGCCGAAGACCACCAAGACTCCAAAGAACTATCCCTGTTAGGCTCCACAATGTTCAGCCCTGCAGCCGTGATACAACCGAACCACACCTGACGAGCATACGAGCAGCGCATGAGCACGTGATCCAGGTTGTCCTCATCCTGAAGGCACCAGTAACAAGCCGCCGATCGATCTTGCAATCCATGTCTGTGCCTTCTATCTGAAGTCCAAAGACGATATCTCAAAGCAAGCCACACAAAATTTTTGCATTTTGGTGGTGCGAATGAGTGCCAGATGGGTTTATACATGCTGAACTCTTCCTGCCCCAAACATAGCATCCTGTAGGTGTCCTTGGCTGAGTAGACACCCTTGATCGATCCAGGCCAGGTGAATCTGTCCGGCCTGCTAGCATCCCTGTCAACTAGCTCGATCTCATCCCAAAGCCTGATGCATTGTGCCCAGCCTTCAACTGACAGCTCCGGACCAAGGTCACGAAGCCAACTGTTATCAAGGAGCGTGTCCGCCACAGTCCTCGAATTCTTCCTTCTAGTGTTCACCGAGTCAAAGGCCAATGGTGCAATATCCTCCGCACCGCGGCCATGAATCTATCTGTCGTGCCAAAAGAGGATCTTGGATCCGTCTCCCACCTCCAGCTTAGCGAGACTACGAAAGACAGCACGCGCCTTGGGATCCTGGTTCAGGCTTAGACCCTGCCAGGGACGGCTGTCATCTGTCCGGCGCAGCCACTCCCAGCGAACTCGCAGCGCTAAACCTTGGAGCCTAAGGTCCTTGACTCCAAGTCCTCCAAATCTCTTGGGTTTACTGATGCTATCCCATGCGACAAGGCATTGGCCTCCGTTCGCCCTATTTTTGCCGACCCAGAAAAACCCTCTGAGGTGCTTTTCCACCTCCTCTAGGAGCCAGCAGGGTGGGTCCTCGACAATGATGTGATGAATCGGCCTTGCCAACATGACAGAGTTGATCAGGGTCAGGCGACCTGCCCGTGCAATGAGACCACGTTGCTAGGCCGGGAGTGTGTGAATCACCGCGTCCAACATCGGCTGCCATTCAGTTTTAGTTAGAGGTCTCAGGGCGAGTTGCAAGCCAAGATACTTGATCGGGAAGTCTTGGCTTCTATAGCCAATGATGGCTTTGGCTCTGTTTAGCTCCTCATCGGACCCTCTGATCATAGTGGCCGTAGTCTTCATATAGTTCACCCTAAGGCCCGACGCTTCCCCGAAAGCCTCCATGATTTGTCTGATCGTAGCGAGTTCCTCCTCCACCGGTTTGCAAAAGAGCACAACATCGTCAGCGTAGATAGAGACTCTCTGTAGCGCCGTGGTTCCAGCCAGACCACTTAAGAGATTGTCCTCTGTGGCTTTGATTACCAACGCAGTTAACACTTCCATACCAATGACGAACATCATGGGCGAGGTGGGATCGCCCTGCCTTAAACCTCTGTTATGCCTGAATCTTCTGCCTGGCACTCCATTAACCGTGACTCTGGTGTTGGCGGTCTGCAGCAAAATGCCAATCCAACGCAAGAACAGGTCTCCAAAGCCCATGTGACGGAGCACTTCAAAAAGGAAACTCCAAGACATGGTGTCGAAGGCCCTAGAAAGATCTAACTTGAGCAGGAGCCCCGTCTGTCTCCGGGTATTGATCCTCCTCGCCACCTGCCTGACGAGCATGAAGTTGTCGTGGAGACATCTTCCTCTAATAAACGCTGACTGATTAGCGCTCACCACATCTCCAAGTCTCAGCCGAAGGCGATTGGCCACCAGTTTAGAGAAAAGCTTCGCGAAACTGTGAACTAGGCTTATTGGCCTGAAATCAGAAATCTCCATCGCATCTGGCTTCTTAGGAATGAGCGTGATGAGTGCCCTATTGAGCCTAGCAAAGCCTCTTCCGTCGCCCACTCCAAGCTTATATAAGCACGTCATAATGTTAGATTTAATCACCGGCCAAGCACGGACGTAGAATGCAGCACTGAACCCATCTGGCCCGGGGGCCTGTCTGCCGGCATCCCTTTGATGGTATCCCAGACTTCTTGCTCCGTGAACATCTCATCCAATTCCTGTAAATGCACTTTTTATTTCAGTCGTAGCGCGTCTCCATATCTTTCCGATCATAGTCGAATTCCTCATCTTTATGAGTGGAAGATGCGTCAAAAGAAAGTTGGACGAAATCTGCTGCAATAAATCGGATACAGATTCACCTAGTGAACGCAAGTCATACTGTGACCCTCGCCTACGGACCTATAACTGGGCTGTTGTCTTGGTGGGCTAGCAGCGTTGGGTTCGGCCCAACCGACGGGCCGAGAGCGACCACAACTATATATACGAAGCGAGAGGCTACCGAAATGCTATCCAGTTGGATTACGAACGGAAGCGTCTCTCTCGTCCCCTACCTCTGCTCTTGACATCCCCTGTTTCTCTTGCTGAATCTACCCCAAATTCTCTGCTAATCACACTCTCTACTCTGATCTCTTGTTCTAGCTACCAATTTGTATTGGAATCCTGTGTTGATCAATGGAGGTTCGTAACACACACCGCCAAAACATTTCTATTGTTTCTGCTGAAAATTGTGAGAGCATCTCCAACCGGCGCGCTAAAACGGCCACGCGGCAAAAAACTGCCGGCTTGGCGCGCGCGGGCGCCCGCGCGAAGCTTCAGCAGACGCGGGGAAAAACGCGCGCGCTAAAACCTTTACCCCGCGCGCGCGTTTGCGCTATTCCGCGCGGGAGAATTGTCGTGTCTGCTGTCGCGTGCGCTATAAACGCGACACGCGCGAACGCGCCAACTGTCTGAACTTTCCACGCGTCCCTTCGTCTCTGCACCGCTTCGTCTCTCTCCCCGCCGATTCCTCTCCCCACCGACGCTCGACCTCTCTCCCGCCGATGCTCCGCCTCCGCGCCACCACCCCGCCGAAGATGCCTCTGCGCCGCCGCTCCACCTCCGGCTACCACGGCGTTCGGGCGCGGCCGAGCGGCCGCTTCTACGCGGAAATCCGCTCCGGCGACGAGCGGATCCGCCTCGGCACGTTCGATACGGCGCACGAGGCGGCGCTGGCGTACGACGTCGTCGCCTGGCGCCTCGGCCGCTCCCGCCGGACCATGAATTTTCATGACGTATGGACGCGGGAGCAGGCGGAGCAGCTGGCGCCCCCATCACCAGTCATCACGCGCGAGCAGCAGCGCCACCAACGCGAGCTGGAGCAGCGTCTCCTCATCGCCGAGCGCGACGAGGCCCTCCGCCTCGAGTGGGCGCGCCAATTCCCCGAGGACGTCGCCGCCACGGAAGCTTTCTACGCGCAGAAGGAGGAGGAGAAGGCGGCGGCGAAGGCGAAGAAGAAAGCGAGCCGCGAGAAGCGCCGCGCCGAGTCCGCGGCGAGGGCCGAGGCGGCGAGGAAGGAGGAGGAAAAGAAGAACGGCGCAGGGCCGTCCACCATCGTCCTCTCCTCCTCCTCCTTCGAGTGGACTACGACGCCGGTGTCGGAGACGACTCCGAGCACCCACTCCTCGGACTTCGACTAGGATTCGGAGTAGGACTAGTTTAAAATTGTCAAATTTCGTATTTTCGTCCACTATGTCGCGATGTATCGTTGAACTTTTAATATATTTCGTATTTTCGGTTAAAATTTCATATTTTGTTTGATTTATTTTAAAATGAAACGGTCGAACTAGCCGTTCACGACGCGCCGCGCGCTGCAAAATAGAGCGTCCGGTAAAGCTGTTTTTTTTTTGCGCCAACGGCCACTGCAAAATGGAGCAACCGGCGGAGGAAAACTCAGTCCAACGCGCCATCGGTTTACAGCGTGGCGGCAGCGTGATTTAGCGCGCCTATTTATAGCGCCTGTTGGAGATGCTCTAACGACACGCCGACGGAAAGAGACGGAGAGGACGAGGTTGTCTTACGAAACTGGCGTGGCGCGAGCTCCAGGCCGGCCGTCCTCACGACACGAGACGAGACGAGACAGACACGTCTGCCGTCCTCGGCCTCACATTAACCGCGGCTGCTCCTGCTACCCGGCCGCTCGATCCGCCAAACACCAAACGTTCCCACCTGCAAACTGCAAGCGTTCAATAATAATATCTTGAAACCAGGAACTCATCGGTACGCCCAACAATGGCGGCGGCGGCGGCGGAGGTGAGTAACAAGGGGGTGACCCTGAAGCGGCACGTGATGGGGTTCCCCACCGAGGACGACATGGAGCTCGTCACGGCGACTGTGCGGCTGACCGTGCCGCCCGGGTCGGCGGCGGTGATAGTCAAGAACCTCTACCTCTCCTGCGATCCATACATGCGCAGCCGCATGACCAGGCATAAGGAGCCCAGCTACGTTCCAGACTTTGTCCCGGGCGAGGTATCGTAATCGTAATTAACCCATATATCAAACATGATCCCGCACCAAAATTCCGTTTTCCTTGGCAAAACCTATTTACTGCATCCATTTCGTGATAGATTCAGTGTTACACCTCAGCAAATGTTTCTTTTAAATCTTGTATGTAGTATTGTAGTACCATATTTTTCATGCATGGGCTCAGCTATTGGAGAACACTAGATGATTCCCCACGCGTTGCTACTGGAATATATATAAGTATATGTTTAATAAAGTAAGAAAACTGCAAAAGAAAAATATTGATAATCATCCAAAGTGATGGTGCGAATGAATAACTTCCCCCCGGACAGGTAAATTTTCTGAGCAGCCAGACATGCTTAATCTCCATAGGCAAAAATGAAGAACCTGTAAACCTCACTTACATGTTAAAACATTAAAGTACATCTATAGGCGGCAACAAAAAATATACCTGCATGTCATAGTCTAAATTTTAGAACAAACAAATTGAACTACCATTGCCTTCAAACAAAATAATCTAAGGAAGACGTAGATAAATATATGGCTTGTTGAAATGAGAATGGTTCACAACCGCTCCTATTCCTCCTAATAGTCCTGATCAATCTGCAATACAGAGTTAAAGACCAACAAATGTATTAAAATTACAAAATAAGTTGCACAACCTCAAACGGAAAAGGCAGGACAAAGTGATGTAATTGACAAAAGGTTAAAGAGCAATATTCTTAATAAATCATTGGACGCCCTGCATTGATGAAAAACTGTAAAAACAGTTTAATAAGAATTGTAAACTGATGGAGATAAACGCTGAAAGAAATTAAAATAATTAGTACCCTTCAACGCTGCTCTTTCTATGACTTTCTGAACCCATCATGTACCTTCCAAATCCATGGCTTTGACGTTCTGCTTATCTTCCAATGCTTTTTCTCTTGCCTCTAGATCAATCTGTAGTAGCA
The DNA here is from genome assembly GCF_019359855.2 of Lolium perenne. Lineage (NCBI taxonomy): Eukaryota > Viridiplantae > Streptophyta > Magnoliopsida > Poales > Poaceae > Lolium > Lolium perenne. Next base: position 259,539,435 of record NC_067250.2, read on the forward strand.
AGCCTTCGTAGGAAAACAACAGAAGAAAGATGATACACTGATCTGGAGACTCTACACAATCATACAGCATGACGTATCGATGCTACCATCTAGCCGGCTGACTTTGTCCCGAGCTTATAGTCTTCTAGTCTTTCCCGTGTATGTGCCATGCAGGCGCAGCCGCACTTTCCGCCGGCCTTCTGCTTGTCTACTCTGGCGATGTGGAAAGAAGAGAGAAGAAAGGTTATTGTCGCTCCAAATTGACACGGCTCTGACATGTGAAAGAGGAGGTTCAAAAGGGCGTGATACAGCTGGTGGGAGAGAGATAATTAGTACTGAGTGGAGTAAGTAACGGGGAGTGGAAGGGCCTGGGGTGATATGAGATCGTGGGAGACATGAAGAGGTTTATATGGAGAACAGGGAGCGGCTGCAGAGGATTTTCTTCTTTTTAGTGTTCGGTGACCTGATGCGCTGCATGCATGCTAGAACAGAAGATTTATTGAACCGAAACTTAATTCATCAATAGAACGGGAAGCTGCTGACATGGCAATTTGCTTATGTGGAGCTGCATGTTTAGAGAAAACACTTACATAGTTTTCTTTTGTTTTTTTTAGCAACCGGCAGGAGCACTACCTTTTCATTAAGAAGAGGGAAATTTGGTCAGTTTATAAGGGAAACTGACCGAAAGCCGTACAACCCAAACACCACACACCGGCCCGACAACACTCCCGTCCTAGCAAGAGGCACACACTTACATAGTGGGTTGCTTCTTTTTAGTTATTATATAGATTATAGATATAGATATGTGGTACACATGAAGTGGGCCTGCAGTAATTACTCTGTTATATCGTGTACGTTAGTAGCTTTCTGTTTCACCCATCGAGGGACTAGGGAGCGGACTATAATCTCTTCGTCTGTGCTTCTGATGGATTCAATATTCTTTCTGAACCTGTTTACCTCTGGAATCCTCAATAGTTTGCTCTCTGTGGGTATCCTACCAGGTTTTGACTGCTTTCGGTGTAAGCAAGGTGCTAGAATCCGGGCACTCGGGTTACAAGGCAGGCGATCTGGTGTGGGGAATCATAGGATGTGAGGAATACACCTTGGTCACTAATCCAGAGTCGCTATTCAAGATCAGCCATCCTGAATTTCCACTGTCGTACTACACAGGTGTTCTTGGTGAGACCTCACTCTTGCTCGTCACAAGCAAATCTGGTTATTGTTTTTTTAATTCGTTATTCTAAAACCGGAAGGTTAATTATGGGTTCATTTCGTCTTACTTATTAGACAGTCTTATATAATCAAGCAAATGCAACGTTGGTTCACTGGGTTTATCGAACTTCAACACTAGTTAGTTGATCACAGAAGAACATGAAAGAGGAATGCATTGCAACAGGCCATAATACACTAGGGCGTAGTGTGCCATATCATATCATGTTCAGAGATCCATAGTGGAATTTTTTTTCCAGCAGAGACAGCAAGTATTAACAGCTAAAGATGACATCCAAGCTGATCAATGGCTGGGACTGAGCTTGTTTCTCCCTGGCCTGTTCTACAAGTCTGATAATTATGCTAGTGTACTACTTTCATCATATTTAACAGCTGACACAGTGGTCAGTCTCTTTACTAATTGCGCTACTCGTAAATTGATAATTCAGGCATGCCTGGCCTTACTGCATATGCTGGGTTTTTTGACGTGGCCAAGCCGAAAAAAGGGGAGTATGTCTTTGTGTCGGCTGCATCAGGCGCCGTAGGACAGCTTGTTGGGCAGCTTGCTAAAATCACAGGCTGCTACATTGTTGGCAGTGCCGGTTCTGATGAGAAGGTTTGTTCTCTCTCTGTCACCGGTTCTGCTTATATCTACATCATGAATAGTAAGCATACTGATTATGTTACTCCATGTTTCAAATATCCGTGATACATCATTTTTCTTGGAATAAATTTACCTTTTGCTTCAGGTCAACCTCCTAAAAACAAAGTTTGGATTCGACGATGCCTTCAACTACAAGAAGGAGAAGGACCTCAACGCCGCACTTAAGAGGTCCATTTCCAAGCCCCTTTGCTACCATATCCTTGTGTTCAAACTTCGAATGGTAACGGCCAATTAATAGAATCCTCCATGCCACAATACTGGCTCTCAGGTGCTTTCCGAAGGGCATTGACATCTACTTCGAGAATGTGGGTGGTGCGATGCTGGACGCGGTGCTACTTAACATGAGGTTGCACGGGCGGGTGTCAATGTGTGGATTGATCTCGCAGTACAACCTGGAGCAGCCTGAGGGTGTGCGTAACCTCTTCTGCATCGTCACCAAGCGTATCCGCGTGGAGGGTTTCATGGTGACGGAGTACTTCGGCACCTACAGAAAGTTTGAGGAGGAGATGGCAGGTTACCTCAAGGAAGGGAAGATCACCTATGTGGAGGACGTTGCAGAGGGCATAGAGAACGTGCCAGCTGCGCTTATCGGGATCTTCTACGGACGTAACATCGGAAAGCAGCTTGTGGCTGTAGCACGGGACTGACATCACATGTCGCTGATGTTTTTTTTTCGAAATGGGGGTATTCCCCGGCCTCTGCATCAGTCGATGCACACAGCCTTTTATTAAAAGAGACACGCCGCTGATGTAACTTTAGACACCAGAGTTCTTTTAGGTTCTAATCAGGCGTTGCGTGACCTTCTCGATGAGCATGAGGATGATGTGTTGATAACTTATGAGATCCTAAAGAAATATCCGAAATTTTACTTGTTTCCAATGCAACTTAGTTGTCGTGGTTCTTTCACTGCATATGCCATTGAGATGGCCTACGAAGAGAGTAGGGTGGGATGACGTTGGAGATTCCAGGGATGAGGTTGAGCACACGATGGACCTATCTTTGTTTTACTGCGGTGGCAAAACCATGTGCTATTATAAATCACTATATTATCATAATGTCGCTAGTTTTAGGCGACTTGCTATATGATATCGGTGGCCTTTCTAATATCTTGGTGAGATCTGTCTATGATCTATTGAAACTGTCTTAATCTACCCTTGAGGGGTGCGCCTGCCTATTATATTGTGATCCAAATTCATACTAAACGGAGGCTAACTTCAGACTCCGCTACGCTTCGGCCAGCCCCCCGCGGTACGGATCAATGCCACCGTCTATATATGCCTCTTGTAAGCCGCCGGTTAGGGTTTATCAGATTATAAGATAACCACCGGTGTTTGTAAACACTCATCGATATAGTGAAGTATTTGCTGGCACCCGTGGTTTTTCCCCTCTGTGTTGGAGGGGTTTTCCACATTAAATCTTGTGTCTCCGCTGTATTTTATTTATCGTTTTTCGTTATTTACTTATCGCTTTTGTAACACTGCCTAGCTTTATATTCTACAGTTGGTCAGGGTTACATGAGTTCTACTAGGACTCAGCAAAGGAGATCTTTCCTTATACCATATGGCAGGTCAACATTCTTGATAGATATGGTTTAGGCCTTCTAGCCGTCTAGCTTTGGGCTTCAATCTAAAAACCGTCAAATACTCTCTCTCTCTCTCTCTCTCCATTTTATAATTACAATTCTTGCCATGGTTTTACTTTGCGGGTTAAATTGAGAGCGAGTTCTACTTTCTATCCTCTATTTATGTATTTGTGACACTGATTGCCTCATCGAGTGAAAAAATATCTAGAATGTGCATTCTGGAGTATTTGGATCATCATGCCCTCCTAGTGGCTTCCTTTTGTTGGAGATATGCCCAAGAGGCAATAATAAAGTGGTTATTAAAATATCTTTGTGTTTATGATAAATGTTTGCATACCATGTTATAATTGTATTAACCTAAACATTGATACATGTGTGTTATGTAAACAACAAGGAGTCCCTAGTAAGCCTCTTGTATAACTAGCTTGTTGATTAATAGATGATCATGGTTTCGTGATCATGAACATTAGATGTTATTAATAACAAGGTTGTGTCATTAGATGAATGATATAATGGACACACACCCAAATAAGAGTAGCATAAGATCAAGTCATTAAGTTTAATTTGCTATAAGCTTTCGATACATAGTTACCTAGTCCTTCGACCATGAGATCATGTAAATCACTTATACCGGAAGGGTACTTTGATTACATCAAACGTCACTGCATAAATGGGTGGTTATAAAGATGGGATTAAGTATTCAGAAAGTATGAGTTGAGGCATATGGATCAAGAGTGGGATTTGTCCATCCCGATGACGGATAGATATACTCTGGACCCTCTCGGTGGAATGTCGTCTGATTAGCTTGCAAGCATGTGACTGGTTCACAAGAGATGATATGCCACGGTACGAGTAAAGAGTACTTGTCGGAGACGAGGTTGAACAAGGTATGGAGATACCGATGATCAAACCTCGGACAAGTAATGTATCGTGTGACAAAGGGAATCGTTATCGTATGTAAATGGTTCAATCGATCACTAAGTTATCGTTGAATATGTGGGAGCCATTATGGATCTCCAGATCCCGCTATTGTTTATTGCTCGGAGAGGAGTCTCGATGACATAGGCATCCCCAATGGGCCTGCCGAAGATGGTACCCGGGGTTTACTGAAGGCCCACGACTCGAAGGATAAGAAGAATCGGAAGTCCAAGTTACTATTAAGGAAAGCTAGAGTTGTATTAGGAAATAATACTTGTAATCTTGCGGGATGGGTTGGAAACCCTCCCGGACTCTGTAACTTGTGTATTACGAATCCCTCGGCTCCGCCTATTATATAAGGGGGAGTCGGGGGACAAAGAAAGCATCGATTCATTGTCTCACGAAACCCTAGTTTTCATATCGTCGAGCACTTTTCGGCTGAAACCTTCGAGATCTACTTGCCCTTTACTTCCGACTAAAACCCTAGTCTACAACTTGTAGGCATTGATAAATTAATCCCTTGTCAATTGGCGCCGTCTGTGGGAATTAGATGCGTCAAGGATCTGATCTCGATGGCACGTTCAAGATCGTCGACTTCGTCAACTGCAAGCAACGCGATGGATAGAGGTAAACAGATCGAAACTGGTCTAGTCGATTTTGTTCCTCACCCGCCCTCCCGTTTGGATGCATATGCGTATCTGGAGGAGCCTATGGAGATGACGTTCGGAAGGTTCCACTTTCGCGTCAAGAAAGAAGGAGTGTATCGTCTTGAAATTCCGATCTCGTCGGGAATATCAGCGGTAGACCCTGATTTTTCGAGTTCAGCATCGTCAATCGAGTCACACGATGAGGAGACTTCATCGCCACGCTTCATCAGCACCAGGTGACACGCGTACAGCACGCGACCGTTGGGAACCCCAAGTGGAAGGTGTGATGCGTACAGCAGTAAGTTTCCCTCAGTTAGAAACCAAGGTTTATCGAACCAGTAGGAGTCAAGAAGCACGTTGAAGGTTGATGGCGGTGAGATGTAGTGCGGCGCAACACCAGGGATTCCGGCGCCAACGTGAAACCTGCACAACACAAACCAAGTACTTTGCCCCAACGAAACAGCGAGGTTGTCAATCTCACCGGCTTGCTGTAACAAAGGATTAGATGTATAGTGTGGATGATGATTGTTTGCAGAAAAACAAGAGAACAGTATTAAGAGATTGTATTTCAGTATAGAGAATTGGACCGGGGTCCACAGTTCACTAGAGGTGTCTCTCCCATAAGATAAACAACATGTTGGGTGAACAAATTACAGTTGGGCAATTGACAAATAAAGAGGGCATGACCATGCACATACATATTATGATGAGTATAGTGAGATTTAATTGGGCATTACGACAAAGTACATAGACCGCTATCCAGCATGCATCTATGCCTAAAAAGTCCACCTTCAGGTTATCATCCGAACCCCCTCCAGTATTAAGTTGCTAACAACAGACAATTGCATTAAGTATTGCGCGTAATGTAATCAGTAACTACATCCTCGAACATAGCACCAATGTTTTATCCCTAGTGGCAACAGCACATCCATAACCTTAGAGGTTCTTGTCACTCCTCCAGATTCACGGAGACATGAACCCACTATCGAGCATAAATACTCCCTCTTGGAGTTACTAGCATCAACTTGGCCAGAGCATCTACTAATAACGGAGAGCATGCAAGATCATAAACAACACATAGACATGAATTGATAATCAACATAACATAGTATTCTCTATTCATCGGATCCCAACAAACGCAACATATAGAATTACAGATAGATGATCTTGATCGTGTTCGGCAGCTCACAAGACCCGACAATTAAGCACAATGGGGAGAAGACAACCATCTAGCTACTGCTATGGACCCATAGTCCAGGGGTAGACTACTCAAACATCACTCCGGAGGCGACCATGGCGGCGTAGAGTCCTCCGGGAGATGATTCCCCTCTCCGGCAGGGTGCCGGAGGCGATCTCCTGAATCCCCCGAGATGGGATTGGCGGCGGCGGCGTCTCTGGATTGCACGAATATGACATAAAGTGTGCATAAAACATGTAGATATCATCAATAATGTGGCATGGAACATAAGAAATTATCGATACGTCGGAGACGTATCAGCATCCCCAAGCTTAGTTCCTGCTCGTCCCGAGCAGGTAAACGATAAACAAAGATAATTTCTGGAGTGACATGCCATCATAACCTTGATCATACTATTTGTAAAGCATATGTAGTGAATGCAGCGATCAAAACAATGTAAATGACATGAGTAAACAAATGAATCATATAGCAAAGACTTTTCATGAATAGTACTTCAAGACAAGCATCAATAAGTCTTGCATAAGAGTTAACTCATAAAGCAATAATTCATAGTAAAAGCATTGAAGCAACACAAAGGAAGATTAAGTTTCAGCGGTTGCTTTCAACTTATAACATGTATATCTCATGGATATTGTCGATGTAAAGTAATATAACAAGTGCAATATGCAAATATGTAGGAATCAATGCACAATTCACACAAGTGTTTGCTTCTTGAGGTGGAGAGAAATAGGTGAACTGACTCAACAATAAAAGTAAAAGAATGGTCCTTCAAAGAGGAAAAGCATCGATTGCTATATTTGTGCTAGAGCTTTGATTTTGAAAACAAGAAACAATTTTGTCAACGGTAGTAATAAAGCATATGTATCATGTAAATTATATCTTACAAGTTGCAAGCCTCATGCATAGTATACTAATAGTGCCCGCACCTTGTCCTAATTAGCTTGGACTACCGGGATCATCGCAATGCACATGTTTTAACCAAGTGTCACAAAGGGGTACCTCTATGCCGCCTGTACAAAGGTCTAAGGAGAAAGCTCGCATTGGATTTCTCGCTATTGATTATTCTCAACTTAGACATCCATACCGGGACAACATAGACAACATATAATGGACTCCTCTTTTATGCATAAGCATGTAACAACAATTAATTTTCTCATTTGAGATTGAGGATATTGTCCAAAACTGAAACTTCCACCATGGATCATGGCTTTAGTTAGCGGCCCAATGTTCTTCTCTAACAATATGCATGCTCTAACCATAAGGTGGTAGATCGCTCTTACTTCAGACAAGACGAACATGCATAGCAACTCACATGATATTCAACAAAGAGTAGTTGATGGCGTCCCCAGTGAACATGGTTATCGCACAACGAGCAACTTAATAAGAGATAAAGTGCATAAGTACATATTCAATACCACAATAGTTTTTAAGCTATTTGTCCCATGAGCTATATATTGTAAAGGTGAAGAATGGAAATTTAAAGGTAGCACTCAAGCAATTTACTTTGGAATGGCGGAGAAATACCATGTAGTAGGTAGGTATGGTGGACACAAATGGCATAGTGGTTGGCTCAAGTATTTTGGATGCATGAGAGGTATTCCCTCTCGATACAAGGTTTAGGCTAGCAAGGCTATTTGAAACAAACACAAGGATGAACCGGTGCAGCAAAACTCACATAAAAGACATATTGAAAACATTATAAGACTCTACACCGTCTTCCTTGTTGTTCAAACTCAATACTAGAAATTATCTAGACCTTAGAGAGACCAAATATGCAAACCAAATTTTAGCATGCTCTATGTATTTCTTCATTAATAGGTGCAAAGTATATGATGCAAGAGCTTAAACATGAGCACAACAATTGCCAAGTATCACATTACCCAAGACATTTATAGCAATTACTACATGTATCATTTTCCAATTCCAACCATATAACAATTTAACGAAGAAGAAACTTCGCCATGAATACTATGAGTAGAGCCTAAGGACATACTTGTCCATATGCTACAGCGGAGCGTGTCTCTCTCCCATAAAGTGAATGCTAGGATCCATTTTATTCAAACAAAACAAAAAACAAAAACAAACCGATGCTCCAAGAAAAAGCACATAAGATGTGATGGAATAAAAATATAGTTTCAGGGGAGGAACCTGATAATGTTGTCGATGAAGAAGGGGATGCCTTGGGCATCCCCAAGCTTAGACGCTTGAGTCTTCTTGATATATGCAGGGGTGAACCACCGGGGCATCCCCAAGCTTAGAGCTTTCACTCTCCTTGATCATGTTGCATCATACTCCTCTCTTGATCCTTGAAAACTTCCTCCACACCAAACTCGAAACAACTCATTAGAGGGTTAGTGCACAATAAAAATTAACATATTCAGAGGTGACACAATCATTCTTAACACTTCTGGACATTGCATAAAGCTACTGGACATTCATGGATCAAAGAAATTCATCCAACATAGCAAAAGAGGCAATGCGAAATAAAAGGCAGAATCTGTCAAAACAGAACAGTTCGTATTGACGAATTTTATCGAGGCACCAGACTTGCTCAAATAAAAATGCTCAAATTAAATGAAAGTTGTGTACATATCTGAGGATCACTCACGTAAATTGGTATAATTTTCTGAGTTACCTACAGAGAAAACAGCCCAGATTCGTGACAGCAAAGAAATCTGTTTCCGCGCAGTAATCCAAATCTAGTATGAACTTTACTATCAACGACTTTACCTGGCACAATAAAACACTAAACTAAGATAAGGAGAGGTTGCTACAGTAGTAAACAACTTCCAAGACACAAAATAAAAACAAAGTACTGTAGTAAAAACACATGGGTTGTCTCCCATAGGCGTTTTTCTTTAACGCCTTTCAGCTAGGCGCAGAAAGTGTGTATCAAGTATTATCAAGAGACGAAGTGTCAACATCATAATTTGTTCTAATAATAGAATCAAAAGGTAACTTCATTCTCTTTCTAGGGAAGTGTTCCATACCTTTCTTGAGAGGAAATTGATATTTAATATTACCTTCCTTCATATCAATGATAGCACCAACAGTTCGAAGAAAAGGTCTTCCCAATATGATGGGACAAGATGCATTGCATTCAATATCCAAGACAACAAAATCAACGGGGACAAGGTTATTGTTAACGGTAATGCGAACATTATCAACTTTCCCCAAAGGTTTCTTTGTAGAATGATCAGCAAGATTAACATCCAAATAACAATTTTTCAGCGGTGGCAAGTCAAGCATATTATAAATTTTCTTAGGCATAACAGAAATACTTGCACCAAGATCACATAAGGCATTACAATCAAAATCTTTAACCTTCATCTTAATGATGGGCTCCCAACCATCCTCTAGCTTTCTAGGAATAGAGGCTTCGCGCTCTAATTTCTCTTCTCTAGCTTTTATGAGAGCATTTGTAATATGTTGCGTGAAAGCCAAATTTATAGCACTAGCATTAGGACTTTTAGCAAGTTTTTGCAAGAACTTTATAACTTCAGAGATGTGGCAATCATCAAAATTCAAACCATTATAATCTAAAGCAATGGGATCATCATCCCCAATGTTGGAAAAAAATTCAGCAGTTTTATCACGCGGTTTCAATAGCTTTTAGCAGTTTCAGGCAGTTTCTCGCGCTTTGCATTAGAAGTGGAAACATTGCTAACACCAATTCTTTTATTATTAGTAGTAGGAGGTGCAGCAACATGTGTAGCATTAGTATTACTAGTGGTGGTGATAGTCCAAACTTTAGCTATATTATCTTGTTTTTCATTTTCTTCTTTTTCCCACCTAGCACGCAATTCGGCCATCAATCTTATATTCTCATTAATTCTAACTTGGATGGCATTTGCTGTAGTAACAATTTTATTATTAAGATTCTCATGAGGCATAACTTTCGATTTCAAAAGATCAACATCAGCAGCAAGACTATCGACTTTAGAAGCAAGTATATCAATTTTCCAAAGCTTTTCTTCAACAGATTTGTTAAAAGCAGTTTGTGTACTAATAAATTCTTTAAGCATGGCTTCAAGTCCAGGGGGTGAATTCCTATTATTGTTGTAAGGATTACCATAAGAATTACCATAGCCGTTGCCATTATTATAAGGATATGGCCTATAGTTGTTACTAGAATTGTTCCGGTAAGCATTGTTGTTGAAATTATTATTTTTAATGAAGTTTACATCAACAAGTTCTTCTTGTGCAACCAATGAAGCTAACGGAACATTATTAGGATCAACATTTGTCCTATCATTCACAAGCATAGACATAATAGCATCAATCTTATCACTCAAGGAAGAGGTTTCTTCGACAGAATTTACCTTCTTACCTTGTGGAGCTCTTTCCGTGTGCCATTCAGAGTAGTTGATCATCATATTATCAAGAAGCTTTGTTGCTTCACCAAGAGTGATGGACATAAAGGTACCTCCAGCAGCTGAATCCAATAGGTTCCGCGAAGAAAAATTCAGTCCTGCATAAAAGGTTTAGATGATCATCCAAGTAGTCAGTCCATGGGTTGGGCAATTTTTAACCAAAGATTTCATTCTTTCCCATGCTTGTGCAACATGTTCAGTATCCAATTGTTTAAAATTCATTATGCTACTCCTCAAAGATATAATTTTAGCAGGGGGATAATATCTACCAATAAAAGCATCCTTGCATTTAGTCCATGAATCAATACTATTCTTAGGCAGAGATAGCAACCAATCTTTAGCTCTTCCTCTTAATGAGAAAGGGAACAATTTTAATTTTATAATGTCACCATCTACATCTTTATATTTTTGCATTTCACATAGTTCAACAAAATTATTGAGATGGGCAGCAGCATCATCAGAACTAACACCAGAAAAATTGCTCTCGCATAACAAGATTTAGTAAAGCAGGTTTAATTTCAAAGAATTCTGCTGTAGTAGCAGGTGGAGCAATAGGTGTGCATAAGAAATCATTATTATTTGTGGTTGTGAAGTCACACAACTTAGTATTTTCAGGAGTACCCATTTTAGCAGTAGTAAATAAAGCAAACTAGATAAAGTAAATGCAAGTAACTAATTTTTTTGTGTTTTTGATATAGCAAACAAGATAACAAATAAAGTAAAACTAGCAACTATTTTTTTTGTATTTTGATATAGTGCAGCAAACAAAGTAGTAAATAAAACTAAGCAAGACAAAAACAAAGTAAAAGAGATTGGGATGTGGAGACTCCCCTTGCAGCGTGTCTTGATCTCCCCGGCAACGGCGCCAGAAATTTAGCTTGACACGCGTACAGCACGCGACCGTTGGGAACCCCAAGTGGAAGGTGTGATGCGTACAGCAGTAAGTTTCCCTCAGTTAGAAACCAAGGTTTATCGAACCAGTAGGAGTCAAGAAGCACGTTGAAGGTTGATGGCGGCGAGATGTAGTGCGGCGCAACACCAGGGATTCCGGCGCCAACGTGGAACCTGCACAACACAAACCAAGTACTTTGCCCCAACGAAACAGCGAGGTTGTCAATCTCACCGGCTTGCTGTAACAAATGATTAGATGTATAGTGTGGATGATGATTGTTTGCAGAAAACAGTAGAACAGTATTGCAGTAGATTGTATTTCAGTATAGAGAATTGGACCGGGGTCCACAGTTCACTAGAGGTGTCTCTCCCATAAGATAAACAGCATGTTGGGTGAACAAATTACAGTTGGGCAATTGACAAATAAAGAGGGCATGACCATGCACATACATATTATGATGAGTATAGTGAGATTTAATTGGGCATTACGACAAAGTACATAGACCGCTATCCAGAATGCATCTATGCCTAAAAAGTCCACATTCAGCTCATCATCAGAAACCCCTCCAGTATTAAGTTGCTAACAACAGACAATTGCATTAAGTATTGCGCGTAATGTAATCAGTAACTACATCCTCGAACATAGCACCAATGTTTTATCCCTAGTGGCAACAGCACATCCATAACCTTAGAGGTTCTTGTCACTCCTCCAGATTCACGGAGACATGAACCCACTATCGAGCATAAATACTCCCTCTTGGAGTTACTAGCATCAACTTGGCCAGAGCATCTACTAATAACGGAGAGCATGCAAGATCATAAACAACACATAGACATGAATTGATAATCAACATAACATAGTATTCTCTATTCATCGGATCCCAACAAACGCAACATATAGAATTACAGATAGATGATCTTGATCATGTTCGGCAGCTCACAAGACCCGACAATTAAGCACAATGGGGAGAAGACAACCATCTAGCTACTGCTATGGACCCATAGTCCAGGGGTAGACTACTCACACATCACTCCGGAGGTGACCATGGCGGCGTAGAGTCCTCCGGGAGATGATTCCCCTCTCCGGCAGGGTGCCGGAGGCGATCTCCTGAATCCCCCGAGATGGGATTGGCGGCGGCGGCGTCTCTGGAAGGTTTTCCGTATCGTGGCTCTCGGTACTGGGGGTTTCGCGATGAAGACTATTTGTAGGCGGAAGGGCAGGTCAGGGGGCCACACGAGGGGCCCACACTACAGGTCGGCGCGGCCAAGGCTTGGGCCGCGCCGCCCTAGGGTGTGGCCACCTCGTGGCCCCACTTCGTCTCCTCTTCGGTCTTCTGGAAGCTTCGTGGCAAAATAGGACCCTGGGCGTTGATTTCGTCCAATTCCGAGAATATTTCTTTACTAGGATTTCTGAAACCAAAAACAGCAGAAAACAGCAACTGGCACTTTGGCATCTTGTTAATAGGTTAGTTCCAGAAAATGCACGAATATGACATAAAGTGTGCATAAAACATGTAGATATCATCAATAATGTGACATGGAACATAAGAAATTATCGATACGTCGGAGACGTATCACCAGGGCAAGCGAAAAACTCGCCAAGATCTTCAGCGACATGTCCTTTGAGTCATCTGCGGACTCCGATATAAGCGATGACTCGAGCGACATCGATAGCTTCAACTTCATCGACAGATCCACTACTGTTGGAAAGGTCTTCACCAATCTCTATGATGGTGTCACCAAACCCAGCAAGGTTCAGAATCCAAAATATCATCAGATTTATGCCATTGGAGAACCAAGTCGCGATCAGGAGGAGACATCAGAGGCTTTCGACGATGTGGGAAATCCATACGTCGATCCCGCTGACCTTAGGCGAGGTTTAGGCACTAAATATGTCGGGTCTACACCACGTCTAAGGGTTCAACTTCCACAAGAAGCGTGGGATAGAGCCGCAAGAGCTATGGATGGTACAGAACCAATGACTACAACTGCTACGGCGGAGGAATTGCAAGCGTACCAATATAGACTCGCTCGCGTTGGAAGAGAATTGGAAAAACAGACAGCTGCTCTGAACAGAAGAAGGGAGGCAGCTTCCGCATCAAGCAGGCGAAGGGCGGAGTTAAGTCGACATTCAGGAACTTCGAGAGATAGTCACAGAGAAGCTCGAAACAGAGCAAGATCTCGGCTACAAAATATACCTGAGGCTGATAGAGAAAATCTAGTTCAAAACCTCGACATGTCCTTTATGTCGATAGACACGAGGGGGAATATCATCCCTAAGACACCAGAAGTTGGGTATATGGCGACGCAAGCCTTCATCCTCGCATCCAAGCCACCTCCCGGAGATCCAAGAGAAGCATTGTACAATATGGCCATGGCAGGAGTCGGAGCCATGGGAACGGCGTTCGTAACTTCGCCTCCCGAAGGCTCAGCAAGGCAAAATAGTCCACGACCTGCTGCTGCAGCACCAGGTCCCGAGAGAACAAGTGGAGCAAGAGGCACAGCAGCACAAGCACGGGTGGACAGAGCACTGATAACCCACAAGTATAGGGGATCGCAACAGTCTTCGCGGGAAGTAAAACCCAATTTATTGATTCGACACAAGGGGAGACAAAGAATACTTGAAAGCCTTAACAGCGGAGTTGTCAATTCAGCTGCACCTGGAAACAGACTTGCTCGCAAGAGTTTATCAGTAGTAACAATTTTATAGCAGTAGCAGTAGTGAAATAATAGCAGCAGAGTAACAAAGACAGCAGTAGTGATTACAGTAAACAGCAGGATTAAAATAATGTAGGCACAGGGATGGATGACGGGCGTTGCATGGATGAGAGAAACTCATGTAACAATCAAAGCAGGGCATTTGCAGATAATAATAAAACGGTGTCCAAGTACTAAGCAATCCATAGGCATGCGTTCCATATATAGTCGTACGTGCTCGCAATGAGAAACTTGCACAACATCTTTTGTCCTACCAGCCGGTGGCAGCCGGGCCTCTAGGGAATCTACTGGATATTAAGGTACTCCTTTTAATAAAGTACCGGAGCAAAGCATTAACACTCCGTGAACACATGTGATCCTCACATCACTGCCTCCCCCTCCGGTTGTCCCAATTCTGTCACTTTGGGGCCTCGGGTTCCGGACAGCGACGTGTGTATACAACTTGCAGGTAAGATCATAAAACAATGCATATCATCATGAAACAATAACATGTTCAGATCTGAGATCATGGCACTCGGGCCCTAGTGACAAGCATTAAGCATAACAAGTTGCAACAATATCATCAAAGTACCAATTACGGACACTAGGCACTATGCCCTAACAATCTTATGCTATTACATGACCAATCTCATCCAATCCCTACCATCCCCTTCAGCCTACAGCGGGGGAATTACTCACACATGGATGGGGGAAACATTGCTGGTCGATGGAGAGGCGTCGGTGGTGATGATGGCGATGATCTCCTCCAATTCCCCATCCCGGCGGAGTGCCAGAACGGAGTTTCTGGTCCCGAGACGGAGTTTCGCGATGTGGCGGCGTTCTGGAGGGTTTCTAGCGACTTCGACTTCTCCCCTCGCGTTTTTAGATCGAAACCCTTAAGTAGTACAGAGGAGGGCGTCGGAGGCCAGCCGAGGGGGCCACACAGTAGGGCGGCGCGCCCCCCTCCTGGGCCGCGCCGGCCTAGTGTGTGGGGGCCTCGGGCCTCCACCTGGCTTGCCCTTCTGGCTCCGTAATTCTTCTGGAAAAATAATACCTTCGACATAAATTCCGGGGATTTTCCTGAAAGTTGGATTTCTGCACAAAAACGAGACACCAGAGCAATTCTGCTGAAAACAGCGTTAGTCCGTGTTAGTTGTATCCAAAATACACAAATTAGAGGCAAAACAATAGCAAAAGTGTTCGGAAAGTAGATACGTTTTGGACGTATCAACTCCCCCCAAGCTTAGCTTATTGCTTGTCCTCAAGCAATTCAGTTAACAATTGAGTGCGATAAAAGAACTTTCACGAACACATTTGTTCATATGATGTAAATATTCTCATGATATGGACAAGTACTTAGGCAATTCATAATAAGATACATGCAAATAAGATCATCCAATAGCTATGTCAATCATGGAAAGGTACCAATAAATTAATAATAAGGATCATGAATCATGTCTATCAGCAGGATTGCAATGTTCATAAAAGGATATGATAAAGTGGTATCTCGCTTGCCCGAATTTGAACAGCAAAACATAAATGCCCAGGCACCTCTGAGGTTCATAGAAAGACTAGAAATAGAGATTGTCAAAGATAAAAGCATCAAAGTTATACCACAGTCAATCATATTTTGGGACAAGCATATTATACTAAGAATGACAGTTGTGCTCTCAAGAAAGTGCTCAAAGAAAGGATGGTGACACAACATGAAAGTAAAAGATTGACCCTTCGCAGAGGGAAGCAGGGATTAACATGCGCTAGACCTTTTCATTTTTAAAACAAGAGTAAAATTATTTTGAGAGGTGTTTGTTTTTGTCAACGAATGGTAATGGGTACACCAACTACCTCGCCAACCAGACTTTCAAGAGCGGCTCCCATGAAGGACGTTATTTCTACCAGCAAGGTAGATCATCCCTCTTCTCTTTTGTTTACACATGTACTTTAGTTTTTATTATGAGTGACACTCCCCCCAACCTTTGCTTACACAAGCCATGGCTAACCGAATCCTCGGGTGCCTTCCATCAATCTTATACCATGGAGGAGTGTCTATTTGCAAAATTAAGTTGCTTACTGATGAATCAGAGCAAAACATGTGAAGAGAATTATTAATGAAGTTATTAATTGGGGCTGGGCACCCCGTTGCCAGCTCTTATTATGAAAGTCCATCAAAAGTAAATGACAAGGTTGAAAGATAAACACCACATACTTCCTCATGAGCTATAAAACATTAACACAAATTGAGAAGCATTTTGAAGGTTTAAGTAGCGCATGAGAATTTACTTGGAATTGTTTGAAATGCCATGCATAGGTATTTATGGTGGACACTTTGGAACAACTTGGTTTTCAGGGATTTGGAAGCACGAGCATCGTTTCCGCTCAGTACAAGTGAAGGCTAGCAATATACTGGGGAGCGACAAATCAAGAGAGCAGTCACTGTCATAATCATGCTTGCGGCAAAATAAATTAACGGAGGCATAAAAGTGATACAAGAACTCTGAGGCAAAGTAAATCATCGAGGCTTAATTGACTTTTGTTCAGTCATATGCATGCGCGAGCATGTGCCAAGTCGATTCAAATGAATTATTCAGAGGAGGATACCACAATGTCATACATATTTATGAATAAAACAATGCAAGCAAACATCCATGACATGCCACTCATATTAATAAATTGGAGCTAAACATGAGAGATCATGAACTACTAGACTTTCTTAAATGACATATACCTCACATGAACCAACTAAGCATGCTCACATGGATCAGTATATGTACAAAAATGAAAATAAATAGAGTTCCTACCAGCCTCTCACCACAGTCGAATTGTCGTAGATCGTCATTATTGCCTTTCACTTGTGTAGCTTGGATAATATGAAATGAAAACCACGCTCCAGCCACCGAAGACCATCGAACTCATAATGAACTTTACAAAACCAAAGAAGAACAGCAAATATTTTTGGTGTTTTCGAATTGGAAACAAGAACAAAAGAAAACAAGCAAACAAAGCAAAATCTTTTTGGATTTTCTTATAGCAAACCAACGATAGCAAATAAAGCAAAGTAAAATCAAGAAGCCAAAATAAGCAAATGGTGAAGAGAAACAACAGAAATATTTTTGGTCTTTTTGTGTTTTAGGAAAGAAACAAAGCAAAAACAAGAAAATGAAAACTAGAAAAGTCGCATAAACACAAAGCAGCAGGAATTCGTCAAACTTGACAGCAGTACAGTAATCGATTTTTAAGAAATTCTTCCGCTGCCCAGATCGAAAAGTGTTCAACTAATGAAAGTTAGATAACAACCTGGGGAACATGCACAAAAATTGGCTTCGCAAAATAACGTTCTGGCTGTTTTTGAGATTTTTTTTGGTAACAGTCCAGAATGTATTTTCAGGCAGCACTTCCCCAAATATCATCTCCCTCTTATTAGAAAACCACTCAAAGAAGCTAAACAAGTATATAAAAGTATCCAGCAACTATAATATGCAAATAATGAGTGATGCCGGTATACCTCCCCCGAAGCTTAGACTTTTGGCCTAAGTGGAGATCAACCCCAGCGAGGGTCGTTGTTCCACTCCGGTGGATCATACATGGCGTAGTCATAATAAGGTCCCGGTGCAGAAGAAAAGGGTGAAGGCTCCACATGCCCAAAATGTTGATGCGAAGAGCTTGCTGCATCGGATGACGAGTCGAGGTGTTCCTCGGCCTCCTCCGTGTCGTCTCTTGCATGATGGCCTCCTCCTTCTATATATGCATTCAGCGCACCTTCCGTGACTGACCAATTCTCCCTGGAATCAAGGTTAAATAGAACAGGTGCAGGCAATCCTACTAGTTTTTCAGTTTTCTTAGTTTTTCTCCAAGTTTTTTTGAAAAATGCACATTTCTGGGTATTAATTTTATTATTAATGGGCATAAAAAGATTTTTGAAATCCCCAATTGACTAAAGAACTTTGCAAAACAAAAATGCTACAGCAAGTAGAACAAGTGGAGGAAGAAAGAAATGTTGTTTACCTCCTCTATGCATATAAAAAGTATTTGTTAACAAGGTTGATCAAGTCTTGCCACCAAATAAATTTTACATAGCATAAGAAGAAATAAACCTCAAATCAATCATGTTACCTTGAATTGTATTGATATGGATCCAATCATAAGATTTTGATATCCTTCTTTAGGCTCATATATAGGACAATCAATATCTCCAATTTTGATAGTTCTCACATTAGAAATTGTATTAACTCCACATACTTTATCAATCCTCTTGGGAAAATAAACGGTATGCTCCTTGTCATCGACATTGAAAGTAACTTTTCCTTTATTGCAATCAATAACAGCCCCTGCGGTGTTAAGAAAAGGTCTCCCAAGAATAATAGACATATTATCATCTTCAGGAATTTCCAACACAACAAAATTAGTTAATATCAACCAGTTATTAGTAACTTGAACAGGAACATCCTCACATATACCAACAGGAATAGCAGTAGATTTATCAGCCATTTGCAAAGATATATCAGTACGTATCAACTTATCTAAATAAAGTCTCTTATAAAGAGAAAAAGGCATAACACTAACACCGGCTCCCAAATCACATAGAGTAGTTCTAACATAGTTATTCTTAATAGAACAAGGAATAGTCGGTATACCTGGGTCGCCCAACTTCTTTGGAACTTTGCCATTAAAAGAGTAATTAGCAAGCATAGTGGAAATCTCCTCATTAGGAATTTTCCTTTTGTTAGAGACAATATCTTTCATATACTTTGAATAAGGAGGCAATTTAATAGCATCAGTCAAAGGGATTTGCAAGAATAAAGGTTTCATCCAATCACAAAATTTATTATAGTGTTCTTCTTCCTTTGATTTTAGTTTCTTAGCAGGAAAAGGCATTTGCTTTTGTACCCAAGGTTCTCTTTCATTATCATGTTTCTTAGCAATAAAATCTTCTTTAGTATACTTTTTTATTTTTAGCATGCTTCTCAGGTTCATCTTCAACCTCTTCTTTATCAGAAGCATCATTCTTATCATTATCATTATCATGTTCATTACCACTTTCAGTTTCAGCATCAGAAATAGAAATACTATTAGGATCATTAACAAGTTCAGAGGATTCTACAACATATTTACGTTTCTTCTTCTTTTTCTTAGAAGGAGCACTAGGTTCAATTCGTTGAGAATCTTGTTCAACTCTTTTGGGATACCCTTCAGGATATAGAGGATCCTGGGTAGAGACACCGCCTCTAGTTGTTACTTCATAAGCATGTTTCTCTTTAGAATTATTTTTTAACAAGTCATTTTGCACTTTAGTGAGTTGATCAATTTGAGTTTGAACCATTTGAAAATGTTTAACTAGCATCTTAACATCATTGGAGGTTCTCTCCACAATATCATGCAAATTGCTAATAGCTTGAGAATTTTCCATTAGATGATTCCTACTCTCATATTAAAATTTTCTTGCTTAACAATATAATTATTAAACTCATCTAAGCATTGAGCAGGAGGTTTTGAATACGGAATATCTTCCCTAGTAAAGCGTTGAAGAGAGTTTACCTCAATCATGGATGAAGGGGGAATTATCTTGCATAAATCTTCTATGGGAGGTAAGTTCTTCACATCTTCGGATTTAATACCTTTCTCCTTAAGAGACTTCTTGGCTTCCCTCATATCTTCATCATTTAATTTAATTAAACCCCTCTTCTTCAATATCGGCGTCGGAGTTGGTTCAGGTGTAGCCCAATCATCATGATTCCGCCTATTTTAGCCAATAATTCTTCAGCTTCGTCTGGAGTTCTTTTCCTGAAAACACAACCATCACAACTATCCAAATATGCTCTAGACTCAACGGTTAGTCCACTATAAAATATATCAAGTAAATCATGCTTTTCCAAATCATGTCCAGGTCGAGCTCTGATAAGAGAGAAAAATCTTGCCCATGCTTCAGGAAATTTCTCTCCATCTTCCTGGTCAAAGCTATAAATTTTCTGTAAAGCAGCATGTTGAGCACTAGCAAGAAAGTATTTCCGAAAGAAAACATCAAGCAAATCACCTGGACTATTAATAGAACCAGGAGGCAAACTATTATACCAAGTTTTAGCATCATCCTTTAATGAGAAAGGAAAAAATTTAGCAACAAAATAAGTGCGCATCTTGACATCATCAGAAAACAAGCTACTCATAGAAGAAAGTTCATTCATGTGTTCTACAGCACTTTCTTTTTCAGTACCACAAAAGGGTGTTTTCTCAACAATAGCTATATGAGATAGATCAAGAGAAAAATCATAATCTTTATCCTTAATGTTTGTAGGAGATGTGGCAAATTTAGGATCAGGAGACATCTTATATCTAACAGTATGTTGTGCGAGAAACTTTTTAATTTTTCTTGCATCAGTAATAGCGTTGCATTTGTCAATAAAATCATCATTAAGCTCCACATAATCCTCATCAGGATCATCACTAGAATAATCAACAGACTCAGGTGAATTAACAGGTGTAGCAGCATTTTCATTAGGAGTTTCAATATTTTCAATTTGTCTAGACCTAGCAATTGTAGCATCTAGAAAAGATCCCAATGAACCACTATCATCAAGCACAGCAGAAACATCATCAATATTATGAGAATTTTCAGATTCAGCAGAAGTACCAGCAAGTGAAGCTTGTGGTGGTGAAACAAGTTGACTTATCACAGATGGTGAATCAAGAGTAGCAGAGGTACTCAGAGTTGTACCTTTTCTTGTAGTGGATGGTAATATGGCGACTTTAGGATCGCGAGATTTACCCATGATGGAGAATTTGCAGCGAACAATATCAATCCAAGTGAACTTCCAAATAAAGCGGCGGCGATCTCCTGAATCCCCCGAGATGGGATTGGCGGCGGCGGCGTCTCTGGAAGGTTTTCCGTATCGTGGCTCTCGGTACTGGGGGTTTCGCGACGAAGACTATTTGTAGGCGGAAGGGCAGGTCAGGGGGCCACACGAGGGGCCCACACTACAGGTCGGCGCGGCCAAGGCTTGGGCCGCGCCGCCCTAGGGTGTGGCCACCTCGTGGCCCCACTTCGTCTCCTCTTCGGTCTTCTGGAAGCTTCGTGGCAAAATAGGACCCTGGGCGTTGATTTCGTCCAATTCCGAGAATATTTCTTTACTAGGATTTCTGAAACCAAAAACAGCAGAAAATAGCAACTGGCACTTTGGCATCTTGTTAATAGGTTAGTTCCAGAAAATGCACGAATATGACATAAAGTGTGCATAAAACATGTAGATATCGTCAATAATGTGGCATGGAACATAAGAAATTATCGATACGTCGGAGACGTATCACCAGGGCAAGCGAAAAACTCGCCAAGATCTTCAGCGACATGTCCTTTGAGTCATCTGCGGACTTCGATATAAGCGATGACTCGAGCGACATCGATAGCTTCAACTTCATCGACAGATCCACTACTGTTGGAAAGGTCTTCACCAATCTCTATGATGGTGTCACCAAACCCAGCAAGGTTCAGAATCCAAAATATCATCAGATTTATGCCATTGGAGAACCAAGTCGCGATCAGGAGGAGACATCAGAGGCTTTCGACGATGTGGGAAATCCATACGTCGATCCCGCTGACCTTAGGCGAGGTTTAGGCACTAAATATGTCGGGTCTACACCACGTCTAAGGGTTCAACTTCCACAAGAAGCGTGGGATAGAGCCGCAAGAGCTATGGATGGTACAGAACCAATGACTACAACTGCTACGGCGGAGGAATTGCAAGCGTACCAATATAGACTCGCTCGTGTTGGAAGAGAATTGGAAAAATAGACAGCTGCTCTGAACAGAAGAAGGGAGGCAGCTTCCGCATCAAGCAGGCGAAGGGCGGAGTTAAGTCGACATTCAGGAACTTCGAGAGATAGTCACAGAGAAGCTCGAAACAGAGCAAGATCTCGGCTACAAAATATACCTGAGACTGATAGAGAAAATCTAGTTCAAAACCTCGACATGTCCTTTATGTCGATAGACACGAGGGGGAATATCATCCCTAAGACACCAGAAGTTGGGTATATGGCGACGCAAGCCTTCATCCTCGCATCCAAGCCACCTCCCGGAGATCCAAGAGAAGCATTGTACAATATGGCCATGGCAGGAGTCGGAGCCATGGGAACGGCGTTCGTAACTTCGCCTCCCGAAGGCTCAGCAAGGCAAAATAGTCCACGACCTGCTGCTGCAGCACTGTGTCCCGAGAGAACAAGTGGAGCAAGAGGCACAGCAGCACAAGCACGGGTGGACAGAGCACTGATAACCCACAAGTATAGGGGATCGCAACAGTCTTCGCGGGAAGTAAAACCCAATTTATTGATTCGACACAAGGGGAGACAAAGAATACTTGAAAGCCTTAACAGCGGAGTTGTCAATTCAGCTGCACCTAGAAACAGACTTGCTCGCAAGAGTTTATCAGTAGTAACAATTTTATAGCAGTAGCAGTAGTGAAATAACAGCAGAGTAACAAAGACAGCATAGTGATTACAAGAACAGCAGGATTAAAATAATGTAGGCACAGGGATGGATGACGGGCGTTGCATGGATGAGAGAAACTCATGTAACAATCAAAGCAGGGCATTTGCAGATAATAATAAAACGGTGTCCAAGTACTAAGCAATCCATAGGCATGCGTTCCATATATAGTCGTACGTGCTCGCAATGAGAAACTTGCACAACATCTTTTGTCCTACCAGCCGGTGGCAGCCGGGCCTCTAGGGAATCTACTGGATATTAAGGTACTCCTTTTAATAAAGTACCGGAGCAAAGCATTAACACTCCGTGAACACATGTGATCCTCACATCACTGCCTCCCCCTCCGGTTGTCCCAATTCTGTCACTTTGGGGCCTCGGGTTCCGGACAGCGACGTGTGTATACAACTTGCAGGTAAGATCATAAAACAATGCATATCATCATGAAACAATAACATGTTCAGATCTGAGATCATGGCACTCGGGCCCTAGTGACAAGCATTAAGCATAACAAGTTGCAACAATATCATCAAAGTACCAATTACGGACACTAGGCACTATGCCCTAACAATCTTATGCTATTACATGACCAATCTCATCCAATCCCTACCATCCCCTTCAGCCTACAGCGGGGGAATTACTCACACATGGATGGGGGAAACATTGCTGGTCGATGGAGAGGCGGCGGTGGTGATGATGGCGATGATCTCCTCCAATTCCCCGTCCCGGCGGAGTGCCAGAACGGAATTTCTGGTCCCGAGATGGAGTTTCGCGATGTGGCAGCGTTCTGGAGGGTTTCTGGAGACTTCGACTTCTCCCCTCGCGTTTTTAGATCGAAACCCTTAAGTAGTCCACAGGAGGGCGTCGGAGGCCAGCCGAGGGGGCCACACAGTAGGGCGGCATGCCCCCCTCCTGGGCCGCGCCGGCCTAGTGTGTGGGGGCCTCGGGCCTCCACCTGGCTTGCCCTTCTGGCTCCGTAATTCTTCTGGAAAAATAAGACCTTCGACATAAATTCCGGGGATTTTCCTGAAAGTTGGATTTCTGCACAAAAACGAGACACCAGAGCAATTCTGCTGAAAATAACGTTAGTCCGTGTTAGTTGTATCCAAAATACACAAATTAGAGGCAAAACAATAGCGAAAGTGTTCGGGAAAGTAGATACGTTTTGGACGTATCAAGCACGACAAAATAGAAGGGAACATCGGCATTCCCCAGAAGTAGATGACGAAGATATGTGCGGGCTGCCGTGCTTTACAAGGAGGGTCCGGAAAACTCGAGTTCCTTCAGGGTTTAAACTACGCGATAACTTCAAAAAATTCGACGGCCTGCAAGATCCAGAGGATTGGCTAGTTGATTATCTCGAGACGGTGAAGCTGATAGGAGGAACCAGAGCAACAGCCATGCAGAGCATCCAAGTACATCTGAGTGGAGCCGCGCGATCTTGGATAAAGAAGCTCCCTCCGGGATCCATCGACAGCTGGGACAGTTTTGAGGACATGTTCGTCAAGAACTTTCGATCCACCTGCAAAAAACCTGCATCACTAGAAGAGTTGAGATCATGTCGACAAAAGCATGATGAATCAATGAGAAAGTACATCCAACGGTGGAACATCATTAAAAACTTGGCAGAGAACATATCTGACGAGAGAGCGATAGATGCGTTTGTAGCTGGAATTCGACGAGGAGATTTTGTCGAAGACTTGGGGAGAACCAACCCAAAGACAGTATCAGCATTGATGGAGATAGCAAACAGGTGGGCAGATGGAGAAGATGTTGTTCACAATAAGCGGCATAGGTCACTAGAGGAGGACCGTGGTCGAAATTTTCAAAATAGACGATGATTTTCTCGACAATTCTCGAGTTACGATGCTCTTGGTCAAATCTCGGCCGGGTTTCGAGCAAGCGCTGGAGGAGGCAATAGAGATGACTATCAAAGGAGCAGTGAGCAGCGATGCGGCAATAGAGATGACTCCCGAAATAACAGGCAAAATAGTGGGCCAAGGTTCCAGAGACCTTTTGTGTCTCCCGAGGATATGATTAATGGACCGTGTCAGATGCACTTCTATCTCGACAGCAATGGGAAGAGACAGCCAGGACACCTGCAGAAGGACTGTCGAAATTTTCAGGCAATGCTAAGGTTTGCAGGGCAAGCCAATGCTCAGGCGACAAATAGAAATCCTCCATGTCTGCATAGTTCACGAACCGTAGAGTGACGTGATACGTCTCCGACGTATCGATAATTTCTTATGTTCCATGCCACATTATTGATGTTATCTACATGTTTTATGCACACTTTATGTCATATTCGTGCATTTTCTGGGACTAACCTATTAACAAGATGCCGAAGTGCCAGTTCCTGTTTTCTGCTGTTTTTGGTTTCAGAAATCCTAGTAACGAAATATTCTTGGAATCGGACGAAATCAACGCCCAGGTTCCTATTTTTCCCGGAACCATCCAGAACACCCGAGAGCCGCCAGAGGAGCCACAGGGGCCCCACACCACACCCTGGCGCGGCCAGAGGGGGGGCCGCGCCGCCCTATGGTGTGGGCCCCCCAGAAGCCCTCCTGCGCCGCCTCTTCGCCTATATAAAGCCCCTGGATCTAAAACCCTGATGCGTTCGACGAAACCCACAGAAACCTTCCAGAGCCGCCGCCATCGCGAAGCCAAGATCTGGGGGACAGGAGTCTCTGTTCCGGCACGCTGCCGGAACGGGGAAGTGCCCCCGGAAGGCTTCTCCATCATCACCACCGCCATCTTCATCACCGCTGCTGCTCCCATGAGGAGGGAGTAGTTCTCCATCGAGGCTCGGGGCTGTACCGGTAGCTATGTGGTTCATCTCTCTCCTATGTACCTCAATACAATGATCTCATGAGCTGCTTTACATGATTGAGATTCATATGAGTTTGTATCACAATTTATCTATGTGCTACTCTAGCAAAGTTATTAAAGTAGTTCTATTCCTCCTGCACGTGTGTAAAGGTGACAGTGTGTGCACCGTGTTAGTACTTGGTTTATGCTATGATCATGATCTCTTGTAGATTGAGAAGTTAACTATTGCTATGATAATATTGATGTGATCTATTCCTCCTACATATGCATGAAGGTGACAGTGTGCATGCTATGTTAGTACTTGGTTTCGTCTTTTGATCTATCTTACACTATAAGGTTACTTAAATATGAACAAATTGTGGAGCTTGTTAACTCCGGCATTGAGGGTTCGTGTAATCCTACGCAATGTGTTCATCAACCAACAAAAGTGTAGAGTATGCATTTATCTATTCTGTTATGTGATCAATGTTGAGAGTGTCCACTAGTGAAAGTGTAATCCCTAGGCCTTGTTCCTAAATACTGCGTTACTACTGCTTGTTTCTTTGTTTCTTTACTGTGTTACTACTGCTGCAATACTACCACCATCAACTACACGCCAGCAAGCTATTTTCTGGCACCGTTGCTACTGCTCATACTTATTTATACCACCTGTATTTCACTATCTCTTCGCCGAACTAGTGCACCTATTAGGTGTGTTGGGGACACAAGAGACTTCTTGCTTTGTGGTTGCAGGGTTGCATGAGAGGGATATCTTTGACCTCTTCCTCCCTGAGTTCGATAAACCTTGGGTGATCCACTTAAGGGAAAACTTGCTGCTGTTCTACAAACCTCTGCTCTTGGAGGCCCAACACTGTCTACAGGAAAGGAGGGGGAACGTAGACATCAAGCACTTTTCTGGCGCCGTTGCCGGGGAGGAAAGGTAAAAGGCACTCATACTTCGGTTCCAGGTAAAGTACTTTTCTGGCGCCATTGTGTTTGTGCTCGAAGCTATTTCCTTTAGATCCTGCAATCGCATCTTTTTGTTTCTTGTTTACACTAGTAAGGCATAATGGAAAACATCTGTGAGCTCTTTGTACTATTTCCTGAGTCAAGACATGAATGGTTTAATGCGAAAATTAAAAAACCCATGGAACATATTAGCATGAACACATTGAACACCATTGTTGCTAATGATATGGAAAATTCTAAGCTTGGGGAAGCTGGTTTTCATGATCTTTTTAGTCCCCCAAGCATTGAGGAGAAAATTTTCTTTGATGATACTTTGCCTCCTATTTATGATGATTACAATGATATTGGTCTTTTAGTGCCGCCTACTATGGAGAGTAATTTTTATGATGATTATACTATGCCTCCTACACTTGATGAGAATAATAATGATAGCTACTTTGTTGAATTTGCTCCCGCTATTACTAATAAAATTGATTATGCTTATGTGGAGAGTAATAATTTTATGCATGAGACTCATGATAAGAATGCTTTATGTGATAGTTATATTGTTGAGTTTGCTCATGACACTACTGAAAGTTATTATGAGAGAGGAAAATATGGTTGTAGAAATTTTCATGTTACTAAAATGCCTCTCTATGTGCTTAAATTTTTGAAGCTACACTTGTTCTATCTTCCTATGCTTGTTACTTTGCTCTTCATGAACTTGTTTATTTACAAGATTCCTATGCATAGGAAGCATGTTAGACTTAAATGTGTTTTGTATTTGCCTCTTGATGCTCTCTTTTTGCTTCAAATACTATTTCTTCCGAGTGCATCATTAAAACTGCTGAGCCCATCTTAATGGCTATAAAGAAAGAACTTCTTGGGAGATAACCCATGTGTTATTTTGCTACAGTACTTTGTTTTATATTTGTGTCTTGGAAGTTGTTTACTACTGTAGCAACCTCTCCTTATCTTAGTTTTGTGTTTTGTTGTGCCAAGTAAAGCCGTTGATAGAAAAGTAAGTACTAGATTTGGATTACTGCACAGTTCCAGATTTCTTTGCTGTCACGAATCTGGGTCCACCTCCCTGTAGGTAGCTCAGAAAATTAAGCCAATTTACGTGCATGATCCTCAGATATGTACGCAACTTTCATTCAATTTGAGCATTTTCATTTGAGCAAGTCTGGTGCCATTTTAAAATTCGTCAATACGAACTGTTCTGTTTTGACAGATTCTGCCTTTTATTTCGCATTGCCTCTTTCGCTATGTTGGATTAATTTCTTTGATCCATTAATGTCCAGTAGAATGATGCAATGTCCAGAAGTGTTAAGAATGATTGTGTCACCTCTGAATATGTTAATTTTTATTGTGCACTAACCCTCTAATGAGTTGTTTCGAGTTTGGTGTGGAGGAAGTTTTCAAGGATCAAGAGAGGAGTATGATGCAACATGATCAAGGAGAGTGAAAGCTCTAAGCTTGGGGATGCACCCGGTGGTTCACCCCTGCATATATCAAGAAGACTCAAGCGTCTAAGCTTGGGGATGCCCAAGGCATCCCCTTCTTCATCGACAACATTATCAGGTTCCTCCCCTGAAACTATATTTTTATTCCATCACATCTTATGCACTTTACTTGGAGCGTCTGTATGTTTCTTGTTTTTGTTTGTGTTTGAATAAATTTGATTACATCATGCTTGTGTGGGAGAGAGACACACTCCGCTGGTTCGTATGAACACATGTGTTCTTAGCTCATAATATTCATGGCGAAGTTTCTTCTTCGTTAAATTGTTATATGGTTGGAATTGGAAAATGATACATGTAGTAATTGCTATTAATGTCTTGGGTAATGTGATACTTGGCAATTGTTGTGCTCATGTTTAAGCTCTTGCATCATATGCTTTGCACCCATTAATGAAGAAATACATAGAGCATGCTAAAATTTGGTTTGCATAATTGGTCTCTCTAAGGTCTAGATAATTTCTAGTATTGAGTTTGAACAACAAGGAAGACGGTGTAGAGTCTTATAATGTTTTCAATATGTCTTTTATGTGAGTTTTGCTGCACCGGTTCACCCTTGTGTTTGTTTCAAACAACCTTGCTAGCCTAAACCTTGTATCGAGAGGGAATACTTCTCATGCATCCAAATCCTTGAGCCCAACAACACTATGCCATTTGTGTCCACCATACCTACCTACTGAAGGAGATATGCCCTAGAGGCAATAATAAAGTGGTTATTATTTATATCTTTATGTTTATGATAAATGTTTATATATCATGCTAGAATTGTATTAACCGAAACATTAGTACATGTGTGATATGTAGACAAACAAGAAGTCCCCAGTATGCCTCTTAAACTAGCTTGTTGATTAATGGATGATTAGTTTCATAATCATGAACATTGGATGTTATTAATAACAAGGTTATGTCATTGTGTGAATGATATAATGGACACACCCAATTAAGCGTAGCATAAGATCTCGTCATTAAGTTATTTGCTATAAGCTTTCGATACATAGTTACCTAGTCCTTATGACCATGAGATCATGTAAATCACTTATACCGGAAAGGTACTTTGATTACACCAAACACCACTGCGTAAATGGGTGGCTATAAAGGTGGGATTAAGTATCCGGAAAGTATGAGTTGAGGCATATGGATCAACAGTGGGATTTGTCCATCCCGATGACGGATAGATATACTCTGGGCCCTCTCGGTGGAATGTCGTCTAATGTCTTGCAAGCATATGAATGAGTTCATAAGAGACCACATACCACGGTACGAGTAAAGAGTACTTGTCAGGAGACGAGGTTGAACAAGGTATAGAGTGATACCGAAGATCAAACCTCGGACAAGTAAAATATCGCGAGACAAAGGGAATTGGTAATATATGTGAATGGTTCATTCGATCACTAAAGTCATCGTTGAATATGTGGGAGCCATTATGGATCTCCAGATCCCGCTATTGGTTATTGGTCGGAGTGAGTACTCAACCATGTCCGCATAGTTCTCGAACCGTAGGGTGACACACTTAAAGTTGGATGTTGAAATGGTAGCACTTGAAATATGGAATGGAGTTCGAATATTTGTTCGGAGTCCCGGATGAGATCCCGGACATCACGAGGAGTTCCGGAATGGTCCGGAGAATAAGATTCATATATAGGATGTCATTTTATGTGAAATAAAATGTCGCGGAAGGTTCTATGGAAGGTTCTAGAAGGTTCTAGAAAAGTCCGGAAGAAACCACCAAGGAAGGTGGAGTCCACAAGGGACTCCACCTCCATGGCCGGCCAGCCCTAGATGGGGTGGAGTCCCAAGTGGACTCCACCATAGGGGCCGGCCAACCCCCACATGGGAGGTGGGAATCCCACCTTTGGGTGGGAGTCCTAGTTGGGCTAGGTTTCCCCCCTCCTATGGAAGGTTTTGGTTTCGGGTCTTATTCGAAGACTTGGACACCAACACTTGGGATCCACCTATATAATGAGGGGCCAAGGGAGGGGGCCGGCCACCCCAAGACCACAAGCTGGCCGCCCCCCATAGAGTGGCCGGCCACCCCTCCCAAACCCTAGCCAAGCTCCTCCACTCCATATTGCCCGCGTAACTTAGCGAAGCTCCGCCGGACTTCTACACCGCCACCGACACCACGCCGTCGTGCTGTCGGATTCAAGAGGAGCTACTACTTCCGCTGCCCGCTGGAACGGGGAGGTGGACGTCGTCTTCATCAACAACCGAACGTGTGACCGAGCACGGAGGTGTGCTGCCCGTCGTGGCGCCGGAACCGATCGTGATCAAGATCTTCTACGCGCTTTTGCAAGCGGCAAGTGATCGTCTACCGCAGCAACAAGAGCCTCCTCTTGTAGGCTTTGGAATCTCTTCAAGGGTGAGACTCGATAACCCCTCGTTGCTACCGTCTTCTAGATTGCATCTTGGCTTGGATTGCGTGTTCGCGGTAGGAAATTTTTTGTTTTCTATGCAACGTTATCCTACAGTGGTATCAGAGCCAGGTCTATGCATAGATGGTTGCACGAGTAGAACACAATGGTTTGTGGGCGTTGATGCTCTTGTTATCTTTAGTTTGAGTACTTTGCATCTTTATGGCATAGTGGGATGAAGCGGCTCGGACTAACTTTACATGACCGCGTTCATGAGACTTGTTCCTCGTTCGACATGCAACTTGTATTGCATAAGAGGCTTTGCGGGTGTCTGTCTCTCCTACTATAGTAAAGATTCAATTTACTCTTCTATTGAAAACATTAGTATCAACGTTGTGGTTCATGTTCGTAGGTAGATTAGATCTCTCTCGAAAACCCTAAACCACGTAAAATATGCAAACCAAATTAGAGACGTCTAACTTGTTTTTGCAGGGTTTGGTGATGTGATATGGCCATAATGTGATGATGAATATGTATGAGATGATCATTATTGTATTGTGGCAACCGGCAGGAGCCTTATGGTTGTCTTTAAATTTCATGTTGAGTAGTATTTCAAAGTAGTTGTAATAGTTGCTACATGGAGGACAATCATGAAGACGGCGCCATTGACCTTGGTGCTACGCCAACGATGATGGAGATCATGCCCGAAGATGATGGAGATCATGTCCATGCTTTGAAGATGAAGATCAAAGACGCAAAGACAAAAGGGCCATATCATATCACATATGAACTGCATGTGATGTTAATCCTTTTTATGCATCTTATTTTGCTTAGATCGCGACGGTAGCATTATAAGATGATCCCTCACTAAAATCTCAAGATAATAAAGTGTTCATCCTTAGTAGCACCGTTGCCAAGACTTGTCGTTTCGAAGCATCTCGTGATGATCGGGTGTGATAGAATCAACAAGTGCATACAACGGGTGCAAGACAGTTTTGCACATGCGGATACTAAGGTGGCCTTGACGAGCCTAGCATGTACAGACATGGTCTCGGAACACGTGATACCGAAAGGTAGAGCATGAATCATATGGTTGATATGATGAACACTTTGAGTGTTCGCCATTGAAATCACACCTTGTCTCGTGATGATCGGACATAGGTGCGGTGGATTTGGTTCGTGTGATCACTAAGACAATGCGAGGGATATTGTTTTGAGTGGGAGTTCACCTAGGGTTTTAATTATGTTGAATTAAAATTTGAACTCAATTTGTCATAAACTTAGTCTAAACTATTGCAAATATATGTTGTAGAGATGGCGTCCCCAATCAATTTTAATCAGTTCCTAGAGAAAGAGAAACTTAAGAGCAACGGTAGCAACTTCACCGACTGGTTCCGTCATGTGAGGATCTTCCTCTCTGGCGGAAATCTGCAATTTGTGCTTGATGCACCGCTAGGTGACCCTCCTGCAGAAGATGAATCCGATGAAGTAAAAGCTGTTTACGCAACTCGGAAAACTCGGTACTCTCAAGTTCAGTGTGCCATCCTGTGCAGTCTGGAATCCGATCTTCAAAAACGTTTTGAGCACCATGATCCTCATGAGTTGATGAATGAGCTGAAAGCTATATTCGAGACTCATGCGGCAGTGGAATGCTATGAAGCATCGAAACATTTCTTCAGCTGTATGATGGAAGAAGGCAGCTCCGTTAGTGAGCACATGCTCGCCATGACCGGGCATGCGAAGAAACTCAGTGACTTGGGAATAGTGATTCCTAACAGATCGGGATTAATCGTGTCCTTCAATCACCGCCACCAAGTTACAAGAACTTTGTGATGAACTACAATATGCGTAACATGAACAAGGAGTTACCTGAACTCTTTGGCATGCTAAAAGCTGCTGAGATTGAGATCAAGAAAGAGCACCAAGTGTTGATGGTCAACAAGACCACCAGTTTCAAGAAACAGGGCAAGTCTAAGGAAAATTCAAGAAGGGTGGCAAGAAAGCTGCCACGCCTCCTATGAAACCTAAGAACGGCCCTAAGCCTCGATGCTGAGTGCTATTACCGCAAGGAGAAGGGACACTGGAAGCGTAATTGCTCCAAGTATCTCGGCTGATCTCAAGAGCGGCCTGGTCACGAACAAGAAAGAAGGTATATCGATATACATGTTATAGATGTTTATCTCACTGGTTCTCGTTCTAGTACCTGGGTATTTGATACTGGTTCGGTTGCTCATATTTGTAACTCGAAACAGGAACTAAAGAATAAACGAAGACTACTGAAAGATGAAGTGACGATGCGCGTTGGAAATGGATCCAAAGTCGATGTGATCGCTGTCGGCACACTTCCTCTACATCTACCTTCGGGATTAGTTTTAAGCCTAAATAATTGTTATTTTGTACCCGCGTTGAGCATGAACATTATATCTGGATCTTGTTTAATGCAAGACGGTTATTCATTCAAGTCTGAGAATAATGGTTGTTCTATTTTTATGAATAATATCTTTTATGGTCGAGCACCACAAAAGAATGGCTTATTTCTGTTAGATCTCGATAGTAGTGATACGCATATACATAACATTGATGCTAAGCGAATTAAACTTAATGATAATTCTACTTATATGTGGCACTGTCGTCTTGGTCATATTGGAGTGAAACGCATGAAGAAACTCCATAATGATGGATTACTTGAATCACTTGACTTTGAGTCACTTGATAGATGCGAAGCATGTCTAATGGGAAAAATGACAAAGACTCCATTTTCTGGTATGATGGAGCGAGCTACTGACTTATTGGAAATCATACATACCGATGTATGTGGACCAATGAGTGTAGCATCGCTATGGTTATCGTTATGTTCTAACCTTCACAGATGATCTGAGTAGATATGGGTATATCTATTTCATGAAACATAAATCCGAAACTTTCGAGAAGTTTAAGGAATTTCAAAGTGAAGTAGAAAATCAACGTAACAAGAAGATCAAATTTCTACGATCTGATCGTGGAGGTGAATATTTGAGTTATGAGTTTGGCATGCATTTAAAGAAATGCGGAATACTTTCACAATTGACACCGCCGGGAACACCACAACGAAACGGTGTGTCCGAACGTCGTAATCGAACTCTCTTAGATATGGTTCGTAGTATGATGTCTCTTACTGATTTGCCGTTATCATTTTGGAGTTATGCATTAGAGACAGCCACATTCACTTTAAATAGAGCACCATCAAAATCCGTAGAAACGACACCGTATGAATTATGGTTTAATAAGAAACCTAAGTCATCGTTCTGAAAGTTTGGGGTTGCGAAGCCTATGTAAAGAAGTTACAACCGGACAAGCTAGAACCCAAAGCGGAGAAATGCGTCTTCATAGGATACCCTAAGGAAACTATAGGGTACACTTTCTATCACAAATCCGAAGGCAAAATCTTTGTTGCTAAGAACGGAACCTTTCTTGAGAAAGAATTTCTCACTAAAGAAGTGACTGGAAGAAAAGTAGAACTCGATGAGATTGATGAATCTATACTCGTTGATCAGAGTAGCGCAGATAGGAAGTTGTACTGCATCGCCTACACCGGCAACAGAGGAAGCTAATGATAATGATCATGAAACTTCGAACGAGGAAACTACTGAACCTCGCAGATCGACAAGGGAACGTGCCACTCCTGATTGGTATGATCCTTGTCTAAATGTCATGATTGTAGATAACAATGATGAGGACCCTGCGACGTATGAAGAAGCAATGATGAGCCCAGATTCCAACAAATGGCAAGAAGCCATGAAATCCGAAATGGGATCCATGTATGATAACAAAGTATGGACTTTGGTAGACTTACCTGATAGCCGAAAGGCTGTCGAGACTAAATGGATCTTCAAGAGAAAAACAGATGTTGATGGTAATATTACTGTCTATAAAGCTCGACTTGTCGCAAAGGGTTTCCGACAAATTCAAGGAGTTGACTACGATGAGACTTTCTCACCTGTAGCGAAGCTAAAATCTGTGAGGATTTTGTTAGCAATAGCTACATTTTTCGATTATGAGATTTGGCAGATGGATGTCAAAACGGCGTTCCTTAATGGAGACATTGAGGAAGAGTTGTATATGGTACAACCCAAAGGTTTTGTCGATCCTAAAAATGCTGACAAAGTATGCAAACTTCAGCGTTCAATCTATGGACCGAAGCAAGCATCAAGAAGTTGGAACCGACGCTTTGATAAGGTGATAAAAGACTTCGTGTTTATACAGTGTCATGGAGAGGCCTGTATTTACAAGAAAGTGAGTGGGAGCTCTGTAGCATTCCTGATATTATATGTAGATGACATATTATTGATCGGGAATGATATAGAACTCTTAAGCAGTGTTAAGGGTTATTTGAATAATAGTTTTTCAATGAAAGACCTTGGTGAAGCATCATATATATTAGGCATCAAGATTTATAGAGATAGATCAAGACGCCTAATAGGGCTATCACAGAGTACATATCTGGACAAGATTCTAAAGAAGTTTAGAATGGACGAAAGTAAGAAAGGGTTCTTACCTATGTTACTGTGCAAGGTATTGAGTAAAACTCAAGGACCGGCTACTACAGAAGAAAGAGAAAGGATGAGTAACATCCCCTATGCCTCGGCAGTAGGATCTATCATGTATGCCATGCTATGTACTAGACCGGATATAGCACATGCTGTTAGTTTGACTAGCAGATATCAAAGTGATCCAGGAATGGAACACTGGACAGCGGTCAAGAATATCCTGAAGTACTTGAAAAGAACTAAGGATATGTTTCTTTGTTATGGAGGTGACCAAGAGCTCGTTGTAAACGGTTACACCGATGCAAGTTGGAACACCGATCCCGATGACTCTAAGTCACAATCAGGTACGTGTTTATATTGAATGGTGCTGCGATAAGCTGGGCAAGCTCGAAGCAAAGGCACGGTGGCGAAGTCTTCAACAGAATCGAGTACATAGCGGCTTCGGAGGCTTCATCGAAGCGGTATGGATGAAGAGGTTCATTGTAGAGCTCGGTGTGGTTCCTAGTGCATTGGACCCATTAATCATTTACTTGTGATAACATGGGTGCCATCGCCAATGCACAAGAGCCAAGGTCACACAAGAGGCTGAAGCATATCAAGCTGCGTTACCACTCGATTCGCGAGTACATCGAATATGCAGAAGTAAAGATTTGCAAAGTACACACCGATCTGAATGTAGCAGATCCGTTGACTAAAGCTCTCCCTAGGGCAAAGCATGACCAACACCAGAATGCCATGGGTGTTAGGTATATTACAATGTAATCTAGATTATTGACTCTAGTGCAAGTGGGAGACTGAAGGAGATATGCCCTAGAGGCAATAATAAAGTGGTTATTATTTATATCTTTATGTTTATGATAAATGTTTATATATCATGCTAGAATTGTATTAACCGAAACATTAGTACATGTGTGATATGTAGACAAACAAGAAGTCCCTAGTATGCCTCTTAAACTAGCTTGTTGATTAATGGATGATTAGTTTCATAATCATGAACATTGGATGTTATTAATAACAAGGTTATGTCATTGTGTGAATGATATAATGGACACACCCAATTAAGCGTAGCATAAGATCTCGTCATTAAGTTATTTGCTATAAGCTTTCGATACATAGTTACCTAGTCCTTATGACCATGAGATCATGTAAATCACTTATACCGGAAAGGTACTTTGATTACACCAAACACCACTGCGTAAATGGGTGGCTATAAAGGTGGGATTAAGTATCCTAAAGTATGAGTTGAGGCATATGGATCAACGGTGGGATTTGTCCATCCCGATGACGGATAGATATACTCTCTGGGCCCTCTCGGTGGAATGTCGTCTAATGTCTTGCAAGCATATGAATGAGTTCATAAGAGACCACATACCACGGTACGAGTAAAGAGTACTTGTCAGGAGACGAGGTTGAACAAGGTATAGAGTGATACCGAAGATCAAACCTCGGACAAGTAAAATATCGCGAGACAAAGGGAATTGGTAATATATGTGAATGGTTCATTCGATCACTAAAGTCATCGTTGAATATGTGGGAGCCATTATGGATCTCCAGATCCCGCTATTGGTTATTGGTCGGAGTGAGTACTCAACCATGTCCGCATAGTTCTCGAACCGTAGGGTGACACACTTAAAGTTGGATGTTGAAATGGTAGCACTTGAAATATGGAATGGAGTTCGAATATTTGTTCGGAGTCCCGGATGAGATCCCGGACATCACGAGGAGTTCCGGAATGGTCCGGAGAATAAGATTCATATATAGGATGTCATTTTATGTGAAATAAAATGTCGCGGAAGGTTCTATGGAAGGTTCTAGAAGGTTCTAGAAAAGTCCGGAAGAAACCACCAAGGAAGGTGGAGTCCACAAGGGACTCCACCTCCATGGCCGGCCAGCCCTAGATGGGGTGGAGTCCCAAGTGGATTCCACCATAGGGGCCGGCCAACCCCCACATGGGAGGTGGGAATCCCACCTTTGGGTGGGAGTCCTAGTTGGGCTAGGTTTCCCCCCTCCTATGGAAGGTTTTGGTTTCGGGTCTTATTCGAAGACTTGGACACCAACACTTGGGATCCACCTATATAATGAGGGGCCAAGGGAGGGGGCCGGCCACCCCAAGACCACAAGCTGGCCGCCCCCCATAGAGTGGCCGGCCACCCCTCCCAAACCCTAGCCAAGCTCCTCCACTCCATATTGCCCGCGTAGCTTAGCGAAGCTCCGCCGGACTTCTACACCGCCACCGACACCACGCCGTCGTGCTGTCGGATTCAAGAGGAGCTACTACTTCCGCTGCCCGCTGGAACGGGGAGGTGGACGTCGTCTTCATCAACAACCGAACGTGTGACCGAGTACGGAGGTGCTGCCCGTTCGTGGCGCCGGAACCGATCGTGATCAAGATCTTCTACGCGCTTTTGCAAGCGGCAAGTGATCGTCTACCGCAGCAACAAGAGCCTCCTCTTGTAGGCTTTGGAATCTCTTCAAGGGTGAGACTCGATAACCCCTCGTTGCTACCGTCTTCTAGATTGCATCTTGGCTTGGATTGCGTGTTCGCGGTAGGAAAATTTTTGTTTTCTATGCAACGTTATCCTACACCTACTACATGGTATTTTCCGCCATTCCAAAGTAAATTGCTTGAGTGCTACCTTTAAAATTCCATCATTCACCTTTGCAATATATAGCTCATGGGACAAATAGCTTAAAAACTATTGTGGTATTGAATATGTAATTATGCACTTTATCTCTTATTAAGTTGCTTGTTGTGCGATAACCATGTTCACTGGGGACGCCATCAA
This sequence comes from Lolium perenne, assembly GCF_019359855.2. Taxonomy (NCBI): domain Eukaryota; kingdom Viridiplantae; phylum Streptophyta; class Magnoliopsida; order Poales; family Poaceae; genus Lolium; species Lolium perenne. Next base: position 259,576,996 of record NC_067250.2, read on the forward strand.
TTATTCATTGTTGAATTTCATGTGAGTTGCTATGCATGTCCGTCTTGTCTGAAGTAAGAGAGATCTACCACCTTATGGTTAAGCATGCATATTGTTAGAGAAGAACATTGGGCCGCTAACTAAAGCCATGATCCATGGTGGAAGTTTCAGTTTTGGACAAATATCCTCAATCTCATATGAGAAAATTATTAATTGTTGTTACATGCTTATGCATAAAAGAGGAGTCCATTATCTGTTGTCTATGTTGTCCCGGTATGGATGTCTAAGTTGAGAATAATCAATAGCGAGAAATCCAATGCGAGCTTTCTCCTTAGACCTTTGTACAGGCGGCATAGAGGTACCCCTTTGTGACACTTGGTTAAAACATGTGCATTGTGATGATCCGGTAGTCCAAGCTAATTAGGACAAGGTGCGGGCACTATTAGTATACTATGCATGAGGCTTGCAACTTGTAAGATATAATTTACATGATACATATGCTTTATTACTACCGTTGACAAAATTGTTTCATGTTTTCAAAATAAAAGCTCTAGCACAAATATAGCAATCGATGCTTTCCTCTTTGAAGGACCATTCTTTTACTTTCAATGTTGAGTCAGTTCACCTATTTCTCTCCACCTCAAGAAGCAAACACTTGTGTGAACTGTGCATTGATTCCTACATACTTGCATATTGCACTTGTTATATTACTCTATGTTGACAATATCCATGAGATATACATGTTATAAGTTGAAAGCAACCGCTGAAACTTAATCTTCTTTTGTGTTGCTTCAATGCCTTTACTTTGAATTATTGCTTTATGAGTAACTCTTATGCAAGACTTATTGATGCTTGTCTTGAAGTGCTATTCATGAAAAGTCTTTGCTTTATGATTCATTTGTTTACTCATGTCATTACCATTGTTTTGATCGCTGCATTCACTACATATGATTTACAAGTGGTATGATCAAGTTTATGATGGCATGTCACTCCCGAAATTATCTCGTGTTATCGTTTTACCGCTCGGGACGAGCAGAACTAAGCTTGGGGATGCTGATACGTCTCCGACGTATCGATAATTTCTTATGTTCCATGCCACATTATTGATGTTATCTACATGTTTTATGCACACTTTATGTCATATTCGTGCATTTTCTGGAACTAACCTATTAACAAGATGCCGAAGTGCCAGTTCCTATTTTCTGCTGTTTTTGGTTTCAGAAATCCTAGAAACTAAAAATTCTCGCAATCGGACTAAATCAACGCCCAGCATCCAATTTTTCCCGCAACCATCAAGAACAACCGAGAGCCGCCAGGGGAGCCACGGGGGCCCCACACCACACCCTGGCGCGGCCGTAGGGGGCCGCGCCGCCCTATGGTGTGGGCCCCCGTAGCCCTCTGCGCCGCCTCTTCACCTATATAAAGCCCCTGGATCGAAAACCCTGATGCGTTCGACGAAACCCACAGAAACCTTCCAGAGCCGCCGCCATCGCGAAGCCAAGATCTGGGGGACAGGAGTCTCTGTTCCGGCACGCTGCCGGAACGGGGAAGTGCCCCCGGAAGGCTTCTCCATCATCACCACCGACATCTTCATCACCGCTGCTGCTCCCATGAGGAGGGAGTAGTTCTCCATCGAGGCTCGGGGCTGTACCGGTAGCTATGTGGTTCATCTCTCTCCTATGTACCTCAATACAATGATCTCATGAGCTGCTTTACATGATTGAGATTCATATGAGTTTGTATCACAATTTATCTATGTGCTACTCTAGCAAAGTTATTAAAGTAGTTCTATTCCTCCTGCACGTGTGTAAAGGTGACAGTGTGTGCACCGTGTTAGTACTTGGTTTATGCTATGATCATGATCTCTTGTAGATTGCGAAGTTAACTATTGCTATGATAATATTGATGTGATCTATTCCTCCTACATATGCATGAAGGTGACAGTGTGCATGCTATGTTAGTACTTGGTTTAGTCTTTTGATCTATCTTACACTATAAGGTTACTTAAATATGAACAAATTGTGGAGCTTGTTAACTCCGGCATTGAGGGTTCGTGTAATCCTACGCAATGTGTTCATCATCCAACAAAAGTGTAGAGTATGCATTTATCTATTCTGTTATGTGATCAATGTTGAGAGTGTCCACTAGTGAAAGTGTAATCCCTAGGCCTTGTTCCTAAATACTGCGTTACTACTGCTTGTTTACTATTTTACTGTGTTACTACTGCTGCAATACTACCACCATCAACTACACGCCAGCAAGCTATTTTCTGGCACCGTTGCTACTGCTCATACTTATTTATACCACCTGTATTTCACTATCTCTTCGCCGAACTAGTGCACCTATTAGGTGTGTTGGGGACACAAGAGACTTCTTGCTTTGTGGTTGCAGGGTTGCATGAGAGGGATATCTTTGACCTCTTCCTCCCTGAGTTCGATAAACCTTGGGTGATCCACTTAAGGGAAAACTTGCTGCTGTTCTACAAACCTCTGCTCTTGGAGGCCCAACACTGTCTACAGGAAAGGAGGGGGAACGTAGACATCATGACGTGCTTAAGGTTCGATGTCGCATAAGTAGATTCGGAATGTGAGATGGAGACCGAAGTTTGTTCGGAGTCTCGGATGGGATCCAGGACATCACGAGGAGGTCCGGAATGGTCCGGAGAATAAGATTCATATAAGGGAAGTTAACTTCTATGTTTCGGAAAAGTTCGGGATTTTTCCGGTGGAACACTGAGAAGGTTCTACAAGGTTCCGGGGGTCCCACCAGTGGGCCCACGACCCTAGGAGGCCTAGAATGGGCCTAGGGGATGCTCCCTAGCCTAATGGGCCAGGGGCACATGCCCCCCAAGGCCCAGTCGGCCAAACCCCTAGGGTTTCCCCAAAACCCTAGGGGGTCAACTTGGGGGGGGGGGAGATTTCCCTCTTCCCCCCACTTGGCCGCCGGCCCCCAACCCTAGATGGGAAAGGGGGCACCCCAACCGACCTGGCCCCCTATATAAAGAGGGGAGGGGGTGGCCGGCCACTTCTCCCCTTGATCAAACCCTGGCCGCCCCCCTCTCTCCCTCCACCATATTGTTGTTCCGACTTGGCGAAGCCCTGCAGCTTTTCTCCTCCACCACCACCACCACGCCATCGTGCTGCTGGGATTCCGAGGAGATCTACCAAACCTCCACTGCCCGCTGGAACAGGGAGAGGACGGGCTTCATCGACACCGTACGCACGACCGAGTACGGAAGTGCTGCCGGATTGCAGCACGGACGATCGACTACATCAACAACGAGATTAATCTCGTAGGCTTTGGAATCTTCGAGGGTTAGTCTCGCAATCTTCTCGTTTCTTAGATCTTGGTAGATTAGATCTTGCTTCTTCCTAGATTGGATCTTGGTTTTTGTTCATGTTCACGGTAGAATTTTTTGTTTTCCATGCAACGAACCCATCAGTGGTATCAGAGCCGTGTCTATGCATAGATCTGTTGCACGAGTAGAATACAATGGTTTTGTGGGCGTTGATGCTTTTGTTATTTTTAGTTAGTGTACTTTGCATCTTGCGGTATGGTGGGATGAAGCGGCCTGGGCTAACTTTACATGACCGCGTCTCATGAGACTTGCTCCACGCTTGACATGCAACTTGTATTGCATAAGTGGCTTTGCGGGTGTCTGTCTCTCCCACCATAGTGAAGATTCAATTTGCTCTTTCTATTGACAACACTAGTATCACCGTTGTGGTTCATGTTCGTAGGTAGATTGGATCTTACACGAAAACCCTAAACCACGTAAAATATGCAAACCAAATTAGAGGCGTCTAACTTGTTTTTGCAGGGTTTGGTGATGTGATATGGCCATGTGATGATGATTATATTTTATGTATGAGATGTTCATTATTGTATTATGGCAACCGGCAGGAGCCTAATGGTTGTCTTTAATTTTTTTTAAAGACCTGCGTGTCTAATCATCATGTAATAGCTTTATTTCAAGTAGTTGTTATAGTAGCTATAAGTGATGGACAACCATGAAGCGGCACCACTGACCTTGACGCCATGCTGGTGATGATGGAGATCATGTCCGTGCTTTGGAGATGGAGATCAAAAGCACAAGAAGAAATGCCATATCATATCACACATTATGAACTGCATGTGATGTTAATCATTTATGCATCTTATTTTGCTTAGATCGCGACGGTAGCATTATAAGATGATCCCTCTCTCTAAATATCAGGATAATAAAGTGTTCATCCTTAGTATGCACCGTTGCTAAGACTAGTCGTTTCAAAACATCACGTGATAATCGGGTGTGATAGATTCTACATGTGCATACAACGGGTGCAAGCCAGATTTGCACACGCGGATACTAAGGTTGCCTTGACGAGCCTAGCATGTACAGACATGGTCTCGGAACACGGGATATCGAAAGGTAGAGCATGAGTCATATGAATGATATGATGAACACTTTGAGTGTTCGCCTTTGAAGCTACATCTTTTCTCGTGAAGATCGGACTTGGTGTAGTGGATTTGGTTCGTGTGATCACTAAGACAATGCGAGGGATGTTGTTTTGAGTGGGAGTTCACCTAGTTAATTTAAGAATTAAAATTGAACTCAATTTATCATAAACTTAGTCTAAACTCTTTGCAAATATGTTGTAGATCATGGCGTCCCCCTCCATCAGTTTTAACCAGTTCCTTGAGAAAGAAAAGCTTAAAAGCAATGGTAGCAACTTCACCGACTGGTTCCGTCATGTGAGGATTTTCCTCAATGGTGGAAATCTGCAATATGTGCTCGATGCACCGCTAGGTCCCCCACCACCACCTGCAGTATCTGAGGACGTAAAGAATGTTTACGAGACTCGGGTAATTCGGTACTCTCAAGTTCAGTGTGCCATCCTGTGCAGCCTAGAGGCGGAGCTCCAAAAGCGTTTTGAGCACCACGACCCTTATGAGCTGGTCCATGAGCTAAATCTATCTTTGAAACTCATTCGGCCGTGGAAAGCTATGAGGCCTCGATACACTTCTTTGGTTGCATGATGGAAGAGGGTAGCTCTGTTAGCGAGCACGTGCTCAAGATGTCTGGGCACGCGAAGAAGCTTAGTGACTTGGGAATTGTGATTCCTAACCAGCTGGGTATTCATCGTGTCCTCCAATCACTAACACCTAGTTATAAGAACTTCGTGATGAACTACAACATGCATAACATGAACAAAGAGTTACCTGAACTCTTCTCCATGCTGAAATCTGCTGAAGTTGAGATACAGAAAGAGCACGAAGTGACGAGGGAATAACTCGCCAATGCCTACGTATTGTAGACTTGGGTTTCAGGAGAGAGCGATGATGTAGATTCCGGGAGCGAGATTAGGTACACGACGTACCCAGCTTCGGGTCCCCTCGGTGGAGGATCCCTACGTGCTGCTAGCAATCCAGTATATGATCATATGTCTGTTTACAGGGTGCCGCCATAGGCGGAGATGCGTTTTCTATCTGTTGGCCCCCCCTCTATCGAGTGCGCTGGCTAGCTTTATATATGCAACCAGCCTAGGGTTTTACAAGAGTCCTAGTCGACTACGTCTTCGGGTTGCCTTGTTGGGCCTTCTCCATATTGGGCCGAGCCAAACCAGGTATACCAATAATGGGTACCCGAAGGGTATACCCATGTCAGTAGCCCCCGAGTGTCTAGGGAAGTCGAAGACTTGCGTAGAGACTCCAAGCATAATCATCTCCGAAGGCGAGGTCCATGTCGTAGATCATGTGTAGCATAAATAATGTCGACGATTCTCGAAGTTATTTTTCTATCGGGTGCACGATAGCGCTCCCGATGGGAGTAGCCCCCGAGTCTATGGGTAAGTGCTTGCACTTAGGCATAGATTTAAGTTGCACTACTCGATGAATAACTTAATTAACCTTCTGGAGGACTTGATGAAATCCATGCGCTCCAGATGGGAGTAGGCTCCACTCGAGTCGTAGAATCGAGTTGAGTCTACAAACCTTGATTGTCATAGATGCTGTCGAAGTTATTTTTTTATCGGGTGTGCGGCCAGCGCTCCCGATAGGAGTAGCCTCCGAGGCTACAGCCAAGTGTTTGCACTTGGGTGTAGGCTCAACTTGCTTTTAATCGACACCGCAATTTTTCCTCTTTCTTATATCTTATCGGGAGGGTGAACAATACTCTCGATAAGAGTAGCCCCCGAGCCTGTGGGCAGGTGCTTGCACCTGGGCATAGACTCAAGTTGTACTACTCGATAAAGAACTTGACTATATTTCTGGGCGCAGCCCCTCATTTTATTGACTCCAGGCCGTTGCTATCTATGTTGTTCAGGGATAATGGTAAATGGGGCTGGTTCATCTGATGGATCAGGTACCAGTTAACTACTCTTGTGGCAATCCCGCAAAAACCTACTTCAAGATCACGTCCCTGGACATGATCTCGGGATACTGGTGTTAACTCGACATGTGCCGCTTAAGGTCTTACCATCTATCGAGTCCCAGTCATGTTTTATCGGGTAACTAACGCGTCCGTTAGGATTTTTCTTCGTATCTGTTGATACGGAAAAAAGTAGCAAACCGACGTCAGAGACGGTGCCACGCCGCTCAGGACGGACCCGGGGTCTTACCTTCGCAGAGTTTTGCGGCATTCAGAGATTATTCGCGACTTTGGCGCTCTGAGAATATTTTGTCAAGTGCCTTGTTCGGCTGATGCAATGACCCATTTTGCGGGTTCTTCTATTTTTCTCTTGGGCTTGATGAGACAACCGAATATATTGGTTCTTCTATATTGTCGGGTACATCACCGATGCTCTTGCTCGGAATAATATGACGAGTCAATGGACCCAAAGATTTGTCCACCCTTTTTTTTTTGGGTTCCTCCTTGATGAAAATTTCGTCGAGTTCGTCCTTGAAAAACATTTCTTCGGGTCCTCCTTGAGGACAATTCTTCGGGTCCTCCTTTAGGATAATTCTTCGGGTCCTCCCTGAGAACAATTTTTCGGGTCCTCCCTGAGGATAATTCTTCGGGTCCTCCCTGAGGACAATTCTTCGGGTCCTCCCTGAGGACAATTCTTCGGGTCCTCCCTGAGGAAGATTTCGTCGGGTTCCTCCTTGAGAAAACATTCATCGGGTGCGCGGCCAGCGCTCCTGATGGGAGTAGCCCCCGAGGCTATGGTCGGGTGCGCGCATCCGGACATAGGCTTAAGAATTTGAATACTTTGAAATTTGCTTTCTCCTGCACAAATAAACAAACTTTTCTATCTTTTCCTTGACTCTCTTTTCTGCATGCGGTGTCAGATGCTCGGATTCGATGATATGTAAAATAAATTTATGCCGCACAGCCCCCGAGTGTCGTGTGCGGCAAAAGTAAATGATAATCAACTTTGTGTAAATTAAAGGAACACTTAGCTTATTGGGCACAACGAAGTCGACGAGCGATGAAGTCTTCAAGTGCAGAAAAGAATTCAAGCCTAAGTAGAAACCACCAAATAGCGAAAATAGATGCCGCCAATTTGTTGATGAAGAAATAACCGAGCCCCCAAGTGCTGCTGGGGTAATGTCATGATTGTTGCTTAGGCGCCGTGTTGCAGTTGTGACCCGCGGCGAAGTCGTTGTTGAGCCCCCGAGCGTTGCTGAAAACGTTGTGCCGAAGTAGTGGTCGCCTCGAATATTATATTGTAGCTATGCTCAGGGGCGAAGTCGTTATCGAGCCCCCAAGTGTTGGCTCCATGGATATGTAACCTGTTTTTAACTTCCACTAGAGAATTTGATGAAATTGTCGACCCCATTAAAGCTGAAGTCATTCGAATATTAAACCATTGAAGATTACTCTATGAGAGATAGTCATTGAAGATGAATTCAAAATAAAATATTTGAGATGAATCCATATTGAAGATTACGTCATTAATCATGAAGCATATATTGAAGATGAATCCGCGATATCATAGAAGATGAATCCGTTAACCCGAAGAAAGTAAATCCAGTCATAACTATAGAAGATGAATCCAAGATGACCATATAAGATGAATCTATTGACCCGAAGAAAATAGTTCTAGTAATAACCATAGAAGATGAATCCATTGACCCGGAAACGCATCGGGTAATATTATATAAGTGAACCAATTATTAACCAAAGAAAACCAATCCAGTAATCCGAAGAAATTAAATCCACTTAGCCGGAAAAGATAAAGCCAATAAGTCGAAGAAAATAATTCAACTGAGCCGAAGAAAATAATTTCACTGAGCCGGAGAAGATATATCCAGAGCCGAAGAAAAGAAATTCACCAGGTAACCGAGTATATTTGTGGTAACGAAGTAATGGCGCAGCCCCCAGTGTTAGGTGAATTTGCTCTAACATTATAATGGCCCAGCCCCGAGTATTCGGGTGTGACAAAAGTAAATAATGATTGAATCTTGAAAGAGGGACACTTAGCTTTTTTATCTGTTGTGGCGGAGTCGACGTGAAAGAAGGTCGTGCGGCGGACACAGTCGATGTAGTCGCGCAGCGCCTGGCCGGAAGTAGTCGATGTGGCGGATCCGCGTTGGGTGAGACCCCGAGCGTGGCGAGGTGCACGATGTCGAGTTCACGACAGGCGAGCCCCCGAATGTGGCGAGTGCGCAATGGCAAATAGGGTCGTCAAATCGAAGTAGTCGAAATTTTTTCTGATCTGCAATGATATTACGACGCACAAAGTCTGCGAGCAAATAATAGTACGAGCCGAAAAATATTTGATCAAATAATTTTGCAAGTAGTAATTAATTGAAAGTATAATACCTGAAATTTATTGTATTTGATTGAAATCGAAGTGGCGACTTGCGGCACAAACACACTTTCGGGTCTTCGAATATAGCGGATGCACGACCAGCGAGTCTAGTATATTTGCGCGTAACTCTTACGTTGTAACAATGCCTTGTGTATGCTTCAGAATTTTCCTTCGACCGCCAACTCCTACGTTGCCTTGAATTGATGATTGGTTCAGATTAGACGTGCATAAAGAAAAAGGATATATGTACATAAGGATTAGATCGATCCTAAAATTTGATGGTCAGACTAAGCAATAAGAGAGATCATTATAAAAGTAATTGGCTTGGCCGCCGTGAGGTAGGACGCAAGTGCTTTGCATAGTGCATGTTAGATTCCGATGTTTTCTTTCCTCGTAACTTGGGCGCGTGAGAGGACATGTCGCCAGTTGACATTGGCTTGTCGTGCATGACTTGGAATGCATGCGATGGACGCAGTACTTTATCCGAAATTTCTGGATACCAACCGATTGAACAACTCGTTAGCAAAAACAAAAGTAAAGTAAAAAATTGCATGTTACCGACTGTAGTATTCACGAGAGGTCGTCGAATCTGGAGTGTCTTCTTCCTTGTTCTAATCCCGTCTTTGCATCTGAGATCTTCTTCTTGGCTGATTTTGCCTAGTTCGCCAAGCCACCGCGCGACTCCGATTCTGGTGAGATCCGATCTGGTTTTTTTTATTTTCAGGCGATGATAAACTTGTTGCTAGAACGGGATCTGAACGTTTGTTGATGATGATGGTTTCCGCTCGGATAACAAAATCCAATCGTCGCGATTCCCACAGACGGCGCCAATTGACGAGGGAATAACTCGCCAATGCCTACGTATTGTAGACTTGCGTTTCGGGAGAGAGCGACGATGGAGATTCCGGGAGCGAGATTAGGCACATGACGTACCCAGCTTCGGGTCCCCTCGGTGGAGGACCCCTACGTGCTGTTAGCAATCCAGTATATGATCATATGTCTGTTTACAGGGTGCCGCCATAGGCGGAGATGCGTTGTCTATCTGTTGGCCCCCCTTTATCGGGTGCGCTGGCTAGCTTTATATATGCAACCAGCCTAGGGTTTTACAAGAGTCCTAGTCGACTACGTCTTCGGGTTGCCTTGTTGGGTCTTCTCCATATTGGGCCGAGCCAAACCAGGTATACCAATAATGGGTACTCGAAGGGTATACCCATGTCACCAAGTGTTGATGGTCAACAAGAACACCAGTTTCAAGAAACAGAGCAACTTCAAGAAGGGCGGCAAGAAAGTTGATGCGCCTCCTGAGAAGCCTAAGGCTGGTCCTAAGCCTGATACTGTGTGCTATTACTGCAAGGAGAAGGGGCACTGGAAGCGGAATTGCACCAAATACTTGGTTGATCTGAAGAACGGCCTCATCAAGAAGAAAGCTATATTTGATATACATGTTATTGATGTCTATCTTATTGATTCTCGTAGTAGTGTCTGGGTATTTGATACTGGTTCGGTTGCTCACATTTGTAACTTGAAACAGGAGCTGCTGAATAAACGAAGTCTGGCGAGGGACGAGGTGACGATGCACGTTGGAAATGGATCCAAGGTCGATGTGATCACCGTCGGCACGCTCCCTCTACATCTACCTTCGGGATTAGTTTTAAACCTCAATAATTGTTATTTTGTGTCTGCGTTGAGCATGAACATTATATCTGGATCTTGTTTAATGCAAGACGGATATTCATTTAAATCAGAGAATAATGGTTGTTCTATTTATATGAGTAATATCTTTTATAGTCATGCACCTGAGATGAATAGTTTATTCTTGTTAAATCTCGATAGTAGTGATACACATGTTTATAACATTGATGCTAAGCGAATTAAATTGAATGATAATTCTACTTATATGTGGCACTGTCATCTTGGTCATATCGGAGTGAAGCGCATGAAGAAACTCCATTCCGATGGACTTCTTGAGTCACTTGACTTTGAGTCACTTGATAGATGCGAAGCATGTCTAATGGGAAAAATGACTAAGACTTCATTCTCTGGTACAATGGAGCGAGCTACAGACTTGTTGCAAATCATACATACCGATGTGTGAGGACCAATGAGTGTGGCATCGCGCGGTGGTTATCGTTATGTTCTAACCTTCATGGATGATCTGAGTAGATATGGGTATATTTACTTCATGAAACATAAGTCCGAAACTTTTGAGAAGTTTAAGGAATTCCAAAGTGAAGTAGAAAAATCAACGTAACAAGAAGATTAAGTTTCTGCGTTCTGATCGCGGAGGCGAATATCTGAGTTATGAGTTTGGCATGCATTTAAAGAAATGCGGAATACTTTCGCAGTTGACACCGCCGGGAACACCATAGCGCAATGGTGTGTCCGAACGTCGTAATCGAACTCTCTTGGATATGGTTCGATCTATGATGTCTCTTACTGATTTGCCATTATCGTTTTGGGGTTATGCATTAGAGACAGCCGCATTCACTTTAAATAGGGCACCATCTAAATCCGTTGAAACGACATTGTATGAACAATGGTTTGGAAAGAAACCTAATATGTCGTTCCTTAAGGTTTGGAGTTGCGAAGCTTATGTAAAGAAGTTGCAACCAGACAAGCTAGAACCCAAAGCGGAGAAATCTGTCTTCATAGGATACCCTAAAGAAACAATTGGGTACACTTTCTATCACAGATCCGAAGGCAAAATCTTTGTTGCCAAGAACGGATCCTTTCTTGAGAAGGAGTTTCTCACTAAAGAAGTGACTGGAAGGAAAGTAGACCTCGACGAGGTTAATGAACCTTCTCTCATAGATCAGAGTAGCGCAGTGCCAGAAGATGTTCCTGTGCAGCCTGCGACAGGAGAGGAAGCAAATGATGATGATCATGAAACTTCGAACGAGGAAGCTACTGAACCTCGCAGATCGACGAGGGAGCGTACTACTCCTGATTGGTATGATCCCTGTCTAAATGTCATGATTGTGGACAACAATGATGAAGACCCCGCGACGTATGAAGAAGCAATGATGAGCCCAGATTCCAACAAATGGCAAGAAACCATGAAATCCGAAATGGGATCCATGTATGATAATAAAGTATGGACTTTGGTAGACTTACCTGATATCCGCAAGGCTGTCGAGAATAAATGGATCTTCAAGAGAAAAACAGATGCTGATGGTAATATTACTGTCTATAAAGCTCGACTTGTCGCAAAGGGTTTCTGACAAATTCAAGGAGTTGACTATGATGAGACTTTCTCACCTGTAGCGAAACTAAAGTCTGTGAGGATTTTGTTAGCAATAGCTGCATTTTTCGAGTATAAGATTTGGCAGATGGATGTCAAAACGACGTTCCTTAATGGTGACATTGAGGAAGATTTGTATATGGTACAACCCAAAGGTTTTGTCGATCCTAAAAATGCTGACAAGGTATGCAAACTTCAGCGTTCCATTTATGAACTGAAGCAAGCATCCCGGAGTTGGAACCGACGTTTTGATAAGGTGATCAAAGACTTCAGGTTTATACAGACTCATGGTGAGGCCTGTATTTACAAGAAAGTGAGTGGGAGCTCTGTAGCGTTTCTGATATTATATGTAGATGACATATTATTGATTGGGAATGATATAGAACTATTAAGAAGTATCAAAGGTTATTTGAATAAGTGTTTTTTAATGAAAGACCTTGGTGAAGCAGCATACATTTTAGGCACAAGATTTATAGAGATAGATCAAGACGCCTGATATGTCGCAAACGTATCTATAATTTTTTATGTTCCATGCTTGTTTTACATCAATTACTATATGTTTTAAGGGACTAACCTATTAATAGTTACAAAGTGCACAAGTTCTTGGTTTCAACTTTGTTGTGCAGGAAATAGGCAAATATGGAAGGAAATAGCTCATTATGGTGAAATCTGAAATTTCCCGAAATCTGTCCCTGCTGAACACTTTTCAAAGATCGCTTCGAAACTCCATCAAAACGACGTCCAATGTAAAAGTCATAAACTACAAAGTTGTAGAGAATTTCAAGCCGAACTATTTGGAAATCTTATTCGTCCAGAACGGACAATGGATGCATCCGGCAGAGCACAATTACTGCAGAGATTCGTGCAGTCTCGGGACTCCGAAAGTTGGTGACGTATTTGACACAAACTCTTCCCATACCTGGATATTTCGGCCCAGCCACGAGTTGTGAGGCTCATGAAGGACAGAGGTGAGTTCTAGGAAAGTTCTAGAGGTGCCCAAGAGCCCTTGAATCAAAGGGGCATCCATTCCATGGCCTAGATTGCATCTCCAACACTATATATTGATGAGAAACCCTATTTTTGGAGGCCCCCAAGCATTATCACGAAAATCCTCCTCCTTGGCAGCAGACAAGGAGGGGGAAAAACTCATCTACACCAGCACCAACTCAAGGAAAAAGAAGGAGTCCCCCGCGCCGCCGCCGGCGCCGCCCACGCCTCCGCCTCCCGGCGCTCCTCGTTGAGCCCTCCAACGTCTTCACCGCCATCTTCATCACCAACTCCTCATTGTATTCAGTGGTCCATCCTCTCACAAACCTCTGTACCGCCCTATGTAAACATGGTGTTTGATGCTATAAGTTATAATCATATAATCTATGTCATGTTGCCATAGTTTATTTGTTCTTTGATTGATTGGTTGTTTCTCTTCGGTTTATTAGAGTTGTATGTTGATATGTTACCGTCCTTGGTGCAAATTATATTTTTGCACGCATGGATCAAGCACCATAGGGCTGGTAGTACTTGTATACTAGAAGGGGGAAGTTCTGCCGGAGTGACAGAAACCTAAGGACGCGAACCGGATAGTTGCATGTATGGGAGTAAGAGGACCATTTACTTAAGGCTATGGTTGGGAAACCTTAATGCTTGCTAGTATTTACGGATGTTTGCTAGCAATCCAATCATATAGTACTTGTAATCCCAAAGGGAAACCATGTATATTTAGCCTCTCCTACATAGAAAGCTGCATCGAAGACATTGAACCCAAGATCTTCACTAATTGATCTTGGACAAAGCCACCACTATTACCACCGCCTTTCCACACTCATGGTACTGTTAGTTTAGTTTGTTTTATTGCTGCAGCACTAACATTTATTCCGTGTATTTTATTGTTCTGCAAAGTCACCTCTCATACCCTTTATCGATGTAGTTTTATTTCCTAGATATTGCAAACGCTTAGTGTGCGTAGAGTTGTATCAGTGGTTGATAGAACTTGAGAGAATGTTTATCCTACCTTTAGCTCCTCGTTGGGTTCGACACTCTTGCTTATCGAAAAGGCTACACACGATCCCCTATACTTGTGGGACATCAAGACCTTTTCTGGCGCCGTTGCCGGGGAGCCATAGCGTAGGTGAATATTTTTGTGTGCACTTGTTTGCTTTATCTCTAAGTAGTTTTACTTCCTGTACCTAGTTGTTCTCTATCTCTTGTATGGATAGGTAATGCGAATTACAAAAAAAATTAGTTGTACTTCTTATATAAAAAAATAAAAAAATGTTTTCAGAAAAGAAAAGTGATTGGAAAGATGAGTAATGGTGAAGTGGGGGTCGACCTTGAACACTTGTGTTCATGCCTGTGAAACCAAAACAATTCTTTCCATGGAAGCTTTTCGTTAAAAACTTGTAAATAGTGTATATAGTGTATATAGTGTACATATCCCGCTGTAAATAGAATGTATAGATAACCCCTAGTTTGTTATGCAAGTTTGTCACTATGCTGCCTAGAAAACAGATTTCATGTGCTCCACTGTAGAAAATTTTAAAAATCACCAGGACGTGATCTTCATCTGAAATTTCTTGAAAGCATAGTAGTGCTTGCTATCTAACTTTCGTTAGTTCTGACTTTTCTGATTTGAGATACGTAGACAGATCTAATAATTCAATCTTTACGGACTGATTCTGTTGAGACAGATTTCCTGTGATGTGCTGCAAAAATTCGTGAAAAATCTCAGTATGGCATCTTGATCCGAAATTTTTCTGTGTATAGACCTGAGGTTATGATCTGTCTTTCATTAATCATGAGTTTTTCGATTTGAGCTACGTAACTATCTCATTGAGTGACATCTTTACAGAGTGTTCAGTTTTGACAGATTTCTATTCTCTTTGTTTAAATATTGTACTTAGGATTCAAAAGTTTCCTTCGTTTTCGACGTACGATTGAAATAATAAGAAACCTCAGTATTACAGTGGCTAAATATTTGATAGATTTTATAGAAATTAGGGATACTTGAACACTTGTGGATTTTATTTAATGAGTACTAACCTAGTAATGAGTATTGTGAAGCTTTATGTGGATGTAGTTTTTAAGTTCCAATCAATATGGTGATATGAGATGAGCAAGAGGATGCAAGAGCTCAAGCTTGGGGATGTGTAGATGGATCCCTAGAGAATATTCAAGAAGATGCAAATATCTAAGCTTGGGGATGCCCAAGGCATCCCCCTATCCATCAACCAACATGAGGTTGTCTCCTTCAAACTCAATATTACCCATCCACATGTAAGCATTGTATATAGTTGCTTTTATTATCTTTGGTTTTATCCTATTTAGTTTTATTAGGTTATTTATTTGGTTCTTGTTTCTTTGTTAGTTTCACTTATAATTGGAAAACAACAACAAAAAAAGGGGGTTTGAGAGCTCCATCAAATAATCATGCCCATCTTAAATGGCTATAAAGAAAGAGCTTTATGGAAGACAACCCAATATATTTATATTTCTGTTATTTACTGCTTTGTTGAGTCTTGGAAGTCATTACTACTGTAATGACCTCTCCTTATCATGTTTGTTTTGTTTTTGTGCCAAGAATTGCCTCTAATGGTAAGAAAGTGGTATTTGGGAGATTTGCTATCTTGTTTACTGTTTCTGGTTCGTCACGAGAAAAATCGC
Organism: Lolium perenne; assembly: GCF_019359855.2. Classification (NCBI taxonomy): domain Eukaryota; kingdom Viridiplantae; phylum Streptophyta; class Magnoliopsida; order Poales; family Poaceae; genus Lolium; species Lolium perenne. The sequence continues at coordinate 259,592,608 of NC_067250.2, forward strand.
CAAAAATCACCAGAACGTAAGTTTCAGTTGCCAATTTACGAGCATCTTCCCCAGGTATTTATCTAACTTTCATTAGTTTAGAGTTTTTCGAGTTACGCAGCGTAACTATTTTTCAAAAATCATTTTTTACGAACTGTTCTATTTTGACAGATTCTTGCACTATTTTGCATTTGCATCTTTTTGCCCACCTTTTTGAGTTCTCTTGATCAAAGAACCTTATTGAAGTTGTGCTACAGTAGATAATGCTTATTAAAATGCTTTTCATATGTCATACTGAACTTTGTAGATTTGATTAATATTATCATTGCACTAACGCTGCTAATGAGATTTGTGATGAGTTTTGTATGAAGGAAGTTTTCAAGTGTAGGAAAGAAGAATGATGAGATGAGATGAAGAATGGACAAAAGCTCAAGCTTGGGGATGCTCATGTCACCCCAAGATATATTCAAGAAGTACAAGCGTCAAATCTTGGGGATGTCCAAGGCATCCCCTTCTTCATCAATTAAAAATATCAGGTCTTGTTTCTGTTCACTGTATTTTTATTGCTTCATATACTATGTGTTATTCTTGGAGCGTCTTTATTTTCTATTGTGTATTTAATTTTCAATAAAGTGGGCACCATCATACCATGTTTGTTTGGGCGAGAGACACGCTCCGTTTTAATTGTATGAACGCTCTAGTTTTCACTCTTATTGTTCAACGAGCGTTTTATTTTTGCTAGTACCGCGTTTAGCTCTGGTTTTTCACTCCTATTTTGTTCAGAGCTTGCTAGTATGCTTCAGTTATATATGATTAGCTCTCTGATCTTTAATGAATATTATAAATGAGAGTTGTTTCAAATAAGTTGATTGGTGTTGGATACGAGTAAAAAGATTTCATATTAATAGTGATGCAAATGGAAAAACTCCTCTGATGTTTCAATTGGGTTGAATTGATCATTTAGTTTAGACTTTTAATATCACCATATGCTTTAATTAATAAGTTTTGTCGCTATGCATGATTATGACCATTATTGCTCTCTTAGTTGGTCGCTATCTTTCTTTTTGCTAGCCTTCATTCTGTACTGAGTATGATCTCTACTCGTGCATCCAACCACCAAAAACCAAAATATGCCAAAAGTGTCCACCATACCTACCTATATGTGGTATTTCACCGCCACTCCAAGTAAATTTACATGTGTTACCTTTAAAACCTTCAAAATAATTCCTTGTTTTTGCAATACATAGCTCATGGGAAAGTAGCCTAAAAATATTGTGGTGAGGAATATGTCACTTATGTATCTTAGTTCTTATAAGCTGCTTGTTGTGTGGCAACCATGCTGACATGGGGACACCATCATCATATTTTTGATAAATATCATGTGAGTTACTACGCATGTTCGTCTTGTCTGGAGTAAAGGAGATAACCATGATAAAAGGTTAGAGTATGCATATTGTTAGAGAAGAACATTGGGCCGCTAACCAAAGCCATGTTTACATGGTGGAAGTTTCAGCATGGACATTAAAACCTCAAAAATCTCTAATGAGAAATTTATGTTGCCAAAAGCTTTAAGCTTAAAGAGGAGTCCATTTGTCTGTTGTCCATGTTGTCCCGGTATGGATGTCTAAGTTGAGAATAATCAAAAGCGAGAAATCCAATGCGAACTTTCTCCTTAGACCTTTGTACAGGTGGCATGGAGGTACCCCTTTGTGAAACTTGGTTGAAACATATGTAATGCGATGATAATCCATGGAAATCCGAGCTAATTAGGACAAGGTGCGGGCACTATTAGTATTCGATGCATGAGGCTTGCAACTGATAGGAAGTTTTATACATAACCTATATTACTTATTGCTACCGTTGACACAATTGCCTCTCTTAAAATTTTATATCTCTATGTTTTCAAAATAAAAAGCTCTAGCACATGTTTAATCTCTGCTTCCCTCTGCGAAGGGTCATTCTTTTACTTTTATGTTGAGTCTTCATCTTCTAAGTTATATGCACCGTCTTATGAGAGCATAGTTGTCATTCTTAGTTCTATGTGCATGGTCCCAAAATTATTATTGATTGAATCATGAATGTGTTATTAATTGTTCTCAAATTATTTGTATCTAGTCATCCTTTGAACTTTGAAGGTGCATGTCACCTCAAAAATTATTCTTTTTATCACTTACCTACTCGAGGACGAGCAGGAGTTAAGCTTGGGGATGTTGATACGTCGCAAACGTATATATAATTTTTGATGTTCCATGCTTGTTTTACATCAATTACTATATGTTTTAAGGGACTAACCTATTAATAGTTGCAAAAGTGTACAAGTTCTTGGTTTCAACTTTGTTGTGCAGGAAATAGACAAATATGGAAGGAAATAGCTCATTATGGTGAAATCTAGAATTTCCCGGAATCTGTCCCTGCTAAACACTTTTCAAAGATCGCTTTGAAACTCCATCAAAATGACGTCCAATGGAAAAGCCGTAAACTACAAAGTTGTAGAGAATTTCAAGCCGAACAATTTGGACATCTTATTCATCCAGAACGGACAACGGATGTATCCGGCAGAGCAGAATTACTGCAGAGTTTCGTGCAGTCTCGGGACTCCGAAAGTTGGTGACGTATTTGACACAAACTCTTTCCATACCTGGATATTTCGGCCCAGCCACGAGTTGTGAGGCTCATGAAGGACAGAGGGGAGTCCTAGGAAAGTTCTAGAGTTGCCCAAGGGGCATCCATCCAATGGCCTAGATTGCATCTCCAACACTATATATTGATGAGAAACCCTATTTTTGGAGGCCCCCAAGCATTGTCACGAAAATCCTCCTCCTTGGCAGCAGCCAAGGATGGAGAAACACTCATCTACACCAGCACCAACTCAAGGAAGAAGAAGGCTAAGGGGCGGCGCTCCCCCATGATGCCAGCGGCGGGGAAGGAGTCCCCCGCGCCGCCGCCGGCGCCGCCCACGCCTCTGCCTCCTGGCGCTCCTCGCTGAGCCCTCCAACGTCTTCACCGCCATCTCCATCACCAACTCCTCATTGTATTCAGTGGTCCATCCTCTCACAAACCTCTGTACCGCCCTATGTAAATATGGTGTTTGATGCTATAAGTTATAATCCTATAATCTATGTCATGTTGCCATAGTTTATTTGTTCTTTGATTGATTGGTTGTTTCTCTTTGGTTTATTAGAGTTGTATGTTGATATGTGATACACGTACAGCACGCGTCCGTTGGGAACCCCAAGACGAAGGTGTGATGTGTACAACAGCAAGTTTTCCCTCAGTAAGAAACCAAGGTTTATCGAACCAGTAGGAGCCAATAAGCACGTTGAAGGTTGATGGTGGCGGAGTGTAGTGCGGCGCAACACCAGGGATTCCGGCACCAACATGGAACCTGCACAACACAACCAAAATACTTTGCCCCAACGTGATAGTGAGGTTATCAATCTCACCGGTTTGCTGTAACAAAGGATTAGATGTATAGTGTGGATGATGATGTTTGCAGAGAACAGTAAGAACAAGTATTGCAGTAGATTGTATTCGATGTAAAGAATGGACCGGGGTCCACAGTTCACTAGTGGTATCTATCCGATAAGAAATAGTATGTTGGGTGAACAAATTACAGTTGGGCAATTGACAAATAAAGATGGCATGACAATGCACATACATATTATGATGAGTAGTGTGAGATTCAATTGGGCATTACGACAAAGTACATAGACCGCTATCCAGCATGCATCTATGCCTAAAAAGTCCACCTTCGGGTTAGCATCCGCACCCCTTCCAGTATTAAGTTACAAACAACAGACAATTGCATTAAGTATGCTGCGTAATGTAATCAACACAAATATCTTTAGACAAAGCATTGATGTTTTATCCCTAGTGGCAACAGCACATCCACAACCTTAGAACTTTCTATCACTGTCCCAGATTTAATGGAGGCGTGAACCCACTATTGAGCATAAATACTCCCTCTTGGAGTTACAAGTAACGACTTGGCCAGAGCCTCTACTAATAACGGAGAGCATGCAAGATCATAAAAAACACATATATGATAGATTGATAATCAACATAACATAGTATTCCATATTCATCGGATCCCAACAAACGCAACATGTAGCATTACAAATAGATGATCTTGATCATGTTAGGCAGCTCACAAGATCCAACAATGATAGCACAATGAGGAGAAGACGACCATCTAGCTACTGCTATGGACCCATAGTCCAGGGGTGAACTACTCACACATCAATCCGGAGGCGACCATGGCGGTGAAGAGTCCTCCGGGAGATGATTCCCCTCTCCGGTAGGGTGCCGGAGGCGATCTCCTGAATCCCCCGAGATGGGATTGGCGGCGGCGGCATCTCTGGAAGGTTTTCCGTATCGTGGCTCTCGGTAATGGGGTTATCTCGACGAAGGCTATATGTAGGCGGAAGGGTAGGTCAGGGGGCGTCACGAGGGGCCCACACGCTAGGGCGGCGCGGCCCCAGCCTTGGCCGCGCGGCCCTGGTGTGTCGCCACCTCGTGGCCCCACTTCGTATCTCCTCAGGTCTTCTGGAAGCTTCGTGGAAAAATAAGACCCTGGGCGTTGATTTCGTCCAATTCCGAGAATATTTCCTTACTAGGATTTCTGAAACCAAAAACAGCAGAAAACAGCAACTGGCTCTTCGGCATCTTGTTAATAGGTTAGTGCCGGAAAATGCATAAATATGACATAAAATATGTATAAAACATGTGTGTATCATCAATAAAGTAGCATGGAACATAAGAAATTATAGATACGTTGGAGACGTATTAGCATCCCCAAGCTTAGTTCCTACTCGTCCCCGAGTAGGTAAACGATAACAAAGATAATTTCTGAAGTGACATGCTATCATAATCTTGATCAATACTATTGTAAAGCACATGAGCTGAGATCAAATCATTCAAAGCAAATATCTATATTGATATAAGAGATGATAATGCAAGAGTTAAACAATCTAGAAGTTTTCATGAACTATTGCTTTAAAGACATGAAACCGTACAAAGTTCATTAAGGATGTGTTAAGTATTCAGCGTAGAAGTTCTATCCTTCATTCCAAGCATCAAGTAAATTTTCACAACATAAGAAGGATTCAGTCAAGTAAACATAAACATGAACGTCATGAATTAACTGTTTCGAAGTCTACTCAACCGGTGAGCGCAAGCATTTGGTATTGGCACCAGGATGCTATGGCATAAAGAACGTTAATGGGGGGTTTGGAAGGCCAAATGGAAGAAAGTCTTACAAAGCTATAAGTGATCATTAGACAAGAGGAAGCCTTGTGATCGAAGCTATGCAAGGAGTAGTGATTGCCATGCAACGGATGCACATAGAGCTATATGTGTATGAAAGCTCTCCAATGGAACTAGTGGGGGTGCATCCAACTTGGTTGCTCACGAAGACCTAGAGCACTTTTGAGGAGGCTCATCATTGGAATATACAACCCAAGTTCTATAGTGTAAATTCCCCACATAGTTATACTAGTAAAACATGAAAACTCTCTCATATGAAGTGTAGGTGCTAAACATGAGCACAAATGATGACTATGAATATGCAGGTGCTAAAACATGAGCACAAGTGTGGATAAAAGATAGTAATGATGCCCCTTTTTCTTTATTCTCTTTTTCTTTCTTTTTCTTTTTTTCTATTTTTTTTCTTTCTTTTCTTTTTCTCTTTTTGGTGGCCTCCATGGCTCTTTTCACTTTTAGGGGCAACATCCTAATATGACAACACACTTTTTGGTACAAATAACTCATAATGAATGAAACATGTATAAAACTGTATGCCTCTGCCAGTGTAGCAGGATGTGCAATGATCTAGCGTAACATAGGTAAACCACACATCAGTTGTATAGAATCATGCAAAGCAATATAAATAATGAATGACAACATGGCATGTAATGTAAAAAGGAAGTTGCATGGCAATATATCTCGGAACAGCTATGGAAATGCTGTGATAGGTAGGTATGGTGGCTGTTTTGAGGAGATGTATGGGATTATGTGTAGGAGAACAAGAGAAAGTCCTCCCACGGGTTTGGATGTACTGGCGAAGTATGCACAATTCTCAATGTGAGCAAAAGGCAATGCATAGTACCGAAGAGGCTAGCAAATTTGGATGGTGGAAGTGCCAAAAACCGTAACTTAACATTAGTCAAAAAGAACTCACAAGCTTATTGCAAATATCTAGCAGGTTCAACATTAAGAGCATGATTAAAATTTACTCCAAGGAGGGCCGTTCACGGTGGCACAAGTACCCCGCTAGCTCCCTCGACCTTCAGCACAACTTAGTCATTACGATGAACTCTTAGACATGGAAAGCTATCAAGTCCAACTACACCTTCAACTATTTAAATAGAGTTTGTAGTACGGCACAAGCTTAAAGACAACAATCCACTACTAATTTTAACTTATTTATCCAGCAAGCCTCACCATCTAAATATCTCAAAACATTTGCAAGCAATCAAATCATCAAAGCTCAATGATCTACAAGTATTTTATTATACACTACCACATGTAGCATTTTCTGTTTCCAACCATATAACAATTAACGAAGCAGTTTCAACCTTCGCCATGAACATTAAGAATAAAGCTAAGGACATATGTGTTCATATGCAACAGCGGAGTGTGTCTCTCTCCCACACAATGAATGCTAGGATCCAATTTATTCAAACAAAACAAAAAACAAGAACATACAGACGCTCCAAGTAAAGCACATAAGATGTGATGGAATAAAAATATAGTTTCACTAGAGGAACCTGATAATGTTGTCGATGAAGAAGGGGATGCCTTGGGCATCCCCAATCTTAGATGCTTGAGTCTTCTTGAAATATGCAGGGATGAACCACGGGGGCATCTCCAAGCTTAGAGCTTTCACTCTCCTTGATCATATTGTATCATCCTCCTCTCTTGATCCTTGAAAACTTCCTCCACACCAAACTCAAAACAAACTCATTAGAGGGTTAGTGCATAATCAAAAATTCACATGTTCAGAGGTGACATAATCATTCTTAACACTTCTGTACATTGCACAAAGCTACTGAAAGTTAATGGAATAAAGAAATTCATCAAAAGCAAAACAGGCAATGCGAAATAAAAGGCAGAATCTGTCAAAACAGAACAGTCCATAAAGATGAATTTTTTAGGTGCACCAGACTTGCTCAAATGAAAATGCTCAAATTTAATGAAAGTTGCGTACATATCTGAGGATCACTCACGTAAATTGGCAGATTTTTCTGAGTTACCTACAGAGAACACTGCCCAAATTTGTGACAGAAAGAAATCTGTTTCTGCACAGTAATCCAAATCTAGTATGAACCTTACTATCAAAGACTTTACTTGGCACAATGATACGTCTCCGACGTATCGATAATTTCTTATGTTCCATGCCACATTATTGATGATATCTACATGTTTTATGCATACTTTATGTCATATTTATGCGTTTTCCGGAACTAACCTATTGACGAGATGCCGAAGGGCCAGTTGCTGTTTTCTGCTGTTTTTGGTTTCAGAAATCCTAGTAAGGAAATATTCTCGGAATCGGACGAAATCAACGCCCAGCATCTTAGAATCCCCGGAAGCATCCAGAACACCCGAGAGTCGCCAGAGGGGGCCACATGGGCCCCAGGAGGGTGGCCGGCGCGGCCCAGGCCCTGGCCGCGCCGCCTTACCCCCTCGCCGCCTCTTCGACCCTCTGACGCCGCCTCTTCACCTATATAAAGGTCCTCGACCTAAAACCTCGATACGGAAAAGCCACGGTACGAGAAACCTTCCAGAGCCGCCGCCATCGCGAAGCCAAGATCTGGGGGACAGGAGTCTCTGTTCCGACACGCCGCCGGGACGGGGAAGTGCCCCCGGAAGGCTCCTCCATCGACACCACCGCCATCTCCATCACCGCTGTTGTCTCCCATGAGGAGGGAGTAGTTCTCCATCGAGGCTCGGGGCTGTACCGGTAGCTATGTGGTTAATCTCTCTCCTATGTACCTCAATACAATGATCTCATGAGCTGCCTTACATGATTAAGATTCATATGAGTTTTGTATCACTATTCATCTATGTGCTACTCTAGTGATGTTATTAAAGTATTCTATTCCTCCTGCATGGTGTAAAGGTGGCAGTGTGTGCATCATGTAGTACTTGGCGTAGTTTATGATTGTGATCTCTTGTAGATTATGAAGTTAACTATTACTATGATGGTATTGATGTGATCTATTTGGTTATGTTGATCTATCTTGCACTCTAAGGTTATTTAAATATGAACATTGAATATTGTGGAGCTTGTTAACTCCGGCATTGAGGGTTCGTGTAATCCTACGAAATGGTGTTCATCATCCAACAAGAGTGTAGAGTCTAGCATTTATTTATTCTGTTATGTGATCAATGTTGAGAGTGTCCACTAGTGAAAGTATGATCCCTAGGCCTTGTTCCTAAATACTGCTATCGCTGCTTGTTTACTGTTTTACTGCGTTTCTACTGCCTGCAATATTACCACCATCAACTACACGCCAGCAAGCACTTTTCTGGCGCCGTTGCTACTGCTCATATTTATTCATACCACCTGTATTTCACTATCTCTTCGCCGAACTAGTGCACCTATTAGGTGTGTTGGGGACACAAGAGACTTCTTGCTTTGTGGTTGCAGGGTTGCATGAGAGGGATATCTTTGACCTCTTCCTCCCTGAGATCGATAAACCTTGGGTGATCCACTTAAGGGAAACTTGCTGCTGTTCTACAAACCTCTGCTCTTGGAGGCCCAACACTGTCTACAAGAATAGAAGCTCCCGTAGACATCAAGTACTTTTCTGGCGCCGTTGCCGGGGAGGAAAGGTAAAAGGCACTCATACTCCGGTTCCAGGTAACAGTACTTTTCTGGCGCCATTGTGTGTGTGCTCGAAGCTATTTCCTTTAGATCCTGCAATTGCATCTTTTTGTTTCTTGTTTACACTAGTTAGGCATAATGGAAAACAACAAAAATATGAGAGATCTTTATGAACTTTATCTTGAATTAGGACATGATGTGTTTGAAGAGAGAATTAAAAAACCCATGGAACTTTATATGCATGCTAATGAGAATGTTATTAATATGAATGCTTTGAACACTATTGTTGCTAATGCTATGGAAAATTCTAAGCTTGGGGAAGCTGGTTTTGATGAGCATGATATTTTTAGTCCCCCAAGCATTGAGGAGAAAATTTACTTTGATGATACTTTGCCTCCTATTTATGATGATTATAATGATAGTAGCCTTTTGGTGCCACTTACTATGGAGGGTAAATTTGATTATGATTACAATATGCCTCCTATATTTGATGATAGCTACTTTGTTGAATTTGCTCCCACTATTACTAATAAAATTGATTATGCTTATGTGGAGAGTAATAATTTTATGCATGAGACTCATGATAAGAATGCTTTATGTGACAGTTATATTGTTGAGTTTGCCCATGATGCTACTGAAAGTTATTATGAGAGAGGAAAATATGGTTGTAGAAATTTTCATGTTACTAAAACACCTCTCTATGTGCTGAAATTTTTGAAGCTACACTTGTTTTATCTTCCTATGCTTGTCACTTTGCTCTTCATGAACTTGTTTATTTACAAGATTCCTATGCATAGGAAGCATGTTAGACTTAAATGTGTTTTGAATTTGCTTCTTGATGCTCTCTTTTGCTTCAAATACTATTTCTTGCGAGTGCATCATTAAAACTGCTGAGCCCATCTTAATGGCTATAAAGAAAGAACTTCTTGGGAGATAACCCATGTGTTTATTTTGCTACAGTACTTTGTTTTATATTTGTGTCTTGGAAGTTGTCAATACTGTAGCAACCTCTCCTTATCTTAGTTTTTTTGAATTGTTGTGCCAAGTAAAGTCTTTGATAGCAAGGTTGATACTAGATTTGGATTACTGCGCAGAAACAGATTTCTTGCTGTCACGAATCTGGGCAAAATTCTCTGTAGGTAACTCAGAAAATTCTGCCAATTTACGTGAGTGATCCTCAGATGTGTACGCAACTTTCATTCAATTTGAGCATTTTCATTTGAGCAAGTATAGTGCCTCAATAAAATTCATCTTTACGGACTGTTCTGTTTTGACAGATTCTGCATTTTATTTCGCATTGCTTCTTTTGCTATGCTGGATGGATTTCTTTGTTCCATTGACTTCCAGTAGCTTTGGGCAATGTCCAGAAGTGTTAAGAATGATTGTGTCACCTCTGAACATGTGAATTTTTGATTATGCACTAACCCTCTAATGAGTTTGTTTCGAGTTTGGTGTGGAGGAAGTTTTCAAGGGTCAAGAGAGGAGGATGATATACTACGATCAAGGAGAGTGAAAAGTCTAAGCTTGGGGATGCCCCGGTGGTTCATCCCTGCATATTTCAAGAAGACTCAAGCATCTAAGCTTGGGGATGCCCAAGGCATCCCCTTCTTCATCGACAAATTATCAGGTTCCTTCTCTTGAAACTATATTTTTATTCGGTCACATCTTATGTACTTTACTTGGAGCGTCTGTGTGCTTTTGTTTTAGTTTTTGTTTGAATAAATGCTTGTGTGGGAGAGAGACACGCTCCGCTGGTTCATATGAACACATGTGTTCTTAGTTTTTAATGTTCATGGCGAAGGTTGAAACTGCTTCGTTAATTGTTATATGGTTGGAAACAGAAAATGCTACATGTAGTAATTGGTATGATGTCTTGAATAATTTGATACTTGGCAATTGTTGTGCTCATGTTTAAGCTCTTGCATCATGTACTTTGCACCTATTAATGAAGAAATACATAGAGCTTGCTAAAATTTGGTTTGCATATTCGGTCTCTCTAAAGTCTAGATAATTTCTAGTAAAGAGTTTGAACAACACGGAAGACGGTGTAGAGTCTTATAATGTTTACAATATGTCTTTTATGTGAGTTTTGCGGCACCGGTTCATCCTTGTGTTTGTTTCAAATAAACCTTGCTAGCCTAGCCTTGTATCGAGAGGGAATACTTCTCATGCATCCAAAATCCTTGAGCCAACCACTATGCCATTTGTGTCCACCATACCTACCTACTACATGGTATTTCTCCGCCATTCCAAAGTAAATTGCTTGAGTGCTACCTTTAAACAATTCAAAATTTATTACCTCTGATTTGTGTCAATGTTTTACAGCTCATGAGGAAGTATGTGGTGTGTATCTTTCAATCTTGTTGGGCAACTTTCACCAATGGACTAGTGGCTTCATCCGGTTATCCAATAATTTTGCAAAAAGAGCTGGCAATGGGATTCCCAGTCCCAAATTAATTAACAAAAAAAATAGACACTCCTCCATGGTATGTGATTGTTGGACGGCACCCGAAGGATTCGGTTAGCCATGGCTTGAGAAAGCAAATGTGGGGAGGAGTGTCATCATAATAAAACTAAAATAAAAAGGCACTCCTTCATGGTATGAGATTGTTGGCAGGCACCCGAGGATTCGGTTAGCCATGGTTTGTGAAAGAAAGGTTGGAAGGAGTGCCACCCAAAAATAAAATAAAATGGGAGCCGCTCTTTGAAAGTTTGTCTGGCAAGGGGGTCAGAGTGCCCGCTACCATTCGTTGACAACAACAAACACCTCTCAAAACTTTACTTTTATGCTCTCTTTATGCTTTCAAAACCAAAGCTCTAGCACAAATATAGCAATCGATGCTTTCCTCTTTGAAGGGCCATTCTTTTACTTTTATGTTGAGTCAGTTCACCTATTTCTCTCCACCTCAAGAAGCAAACACTTGTGTGAACTGTGCATTGATTCCTACATACTTGCATATTGCACTTGTTATATTACTTTGCATTGACAACTATCCATGAGATATACATCTTACGAGTTGAAAGCAACCGTTGAAACTTAATCTTCCTTTGTGTTGCTTCAATACCTTTACTATGAATTATTGCTTTATGAGTTAACTCTTATGCAAGACTTATTGATGCTTGTCTTGAAGTACTATTCATGAAAAGTCTTTGCTATATGATTCATTTGTTTACTCATGTCATTTACCATTGTTTTGATCGCTGTATTCATTACATATGCTTACAATAGTATGATCAAGGTTATGATGGCATGTCACTCCAGAAATTATCTTTTTTATCGTTTACCTGCTCGGGACGAGCAGAAACTAAGCTTGGGGATGCTGATACGTCTCCGACGTATCGATAATTTCTTATGTTCCATGCCACATTATTGATGAGATCTACATGTTTTATGCATACTTTATGTCATATTTATGCGTTTTCCGGAACTAACCTATTGACGAGATGCCGAAGGGCCAGTTGCTGTTTTCTGCTGTTTTTGGTTTCAGAAATCCTAGTAAGGAAATATTCTCGGAATCGGACGAAATCAACGCCCAGCATCTTAGAATCCCCGGAAGCATCCAGAACACCCGAGAGTCGCCAGAGGGGGGCCACATGGGCCCCAGGAGGGTGGCCGGTGCGGCCCAGGCCCTGGCCGCGCCGCCTTACCCCCTCGCCGCCTCTTCGACCCTCTGACGCCGCCTCTTCGCCTATATAAAGGTCCTCGACCTAAAACCTCGATACGGAAAAGCCACGGTACGAGAAACCTTCCAGAGCCGCCGCCATCGCGAAGCCAAGATCTAGGGGACAGGAGTCTCTGTTCCGGCACGCCACCGGGACGGGGAAGTGCCCCCGGAAGGCTCCTCCATCGACACCACCGCCATCTCCATCACCGCTGCTGTCTCCCATGAGGAGGGAGTAGTTCTCCATCGAGGCTCGGGGCTGTACCGGTAGCTATGTGGTTAATCTCTCTCCTATGTACCTCAATACAATGATCTCATGAGCTGCCTTACATGATTGAGATTCATATGAGTTTTGTATCACTATTCATCTATGTGCTACTCTAGTGATGTTATTAAAGTATTCTATTCCTCCTGCATGGTGTAAAGGTGGCAGTGTGTGCATCATGTAGTACTTGGCGTAGTTTATGATTGTGATCTCTTGTAGATTATGAAGTTAACTATTACTATGATGGTATTGATGTGATCTATTTGGTTATGTTGATCTATCTTGCACTCTAAGGTTATTTAAATATGAACATTGAATATTGTGGAGCTTGTTAACTCCGGCATTGAGGGTTCGTGTAATCCTACGCAATGGTGTTCATCATCCAACAAGAGTGTAGAGTCTAGCATTTATTTATTCTGTTATGTGATCAATGTTGAGAGTGTCCACTAGTGAAAGTATGATCCCTAGGCCTTGTTCCTAAATACTGCTATCGCTGCTTGTTTACTGTTTCTTTTGCGTTTCTATCGCTGCAATATTACCACCATCAACTACACGCCAGCAAGCACTTTTCTGGCGCCGTTGCTACTGCTCATATTTATTCATACCACCTTATTTCACTATCTCTTCGCCGAACTAGTGCACCTATTAGGTGTGTTGGGGACACAAGAGACTTCTTGCTTTGTGGTTGCAGGGTTGCATGAGAGGGATATCTTTGACCTCTTCCTCCCTGAGATCGATAAACCTTGGGTGATCCACTTAAGGGAAACTTGCTGCTGTTCTACAAACATCTGCTCTTGGAGGCCCAACACTGTCTACAAGAATAAAAGCTCCCGTAGACATCACACAACAATGCAATAAAACAAAGATAAGAAGAGGTTGCTACAGTAGTAACAACTTCCAAGACTATTATATAAAACAAAAGTGCAGAAGTAAAATAATGGGTTGTCTCCCATAAGCGCTTTTCTTTATAGCCATTAAGATGGGCTCAGTAATTTTAATGATGCTCTCGCAAGAAATAAGAGTTGAAGCAAAAGAGAGCATCAAAATCAAATAAGAAACACTTTTAAGTCTAACCCACTTCATATGAAAAGGAATATTGTACACAAATAAATTCATGAAGAACAAAGTGACAAGCATAGGAAGAGAAAACACAAGTAACTTCAAAATTTTCAGCATATAGAGAGGTGTTTTAGTAACATGAAAACTTCTACAACCATATTTTCCTCTCTCATAATAATTTCCAGTAGCATCATGAACAAACTCAACAATATAACTATCACATAAAGCATTCTTATCATGAGTCTCATGCATAAAATAATTACTACTCCCAACATAAGCATAGTCATTCTTATTAATTGTAGTGGGAGCAAATTCAACAAAGTAGCTATCATTTTTATTCTCATCAAATATAGGAGGCATAGTATAATCATAATAACCTTTATCCTCCATAGTAGGTGGCACCAAAATACCACTATCATCATAAATGGGAGGCAAAGTATCATCAAAGTAAATTTTCTCCTCCATGCTTGGGGGACTAAAAATATCATGCTCATCAAAATCAGCTTCCCCAAGCTTAAATTCTTCCATAGCATTAGCAATAATAGTGTTCAAAGAGTTCATGCTAATAACATTGCTACAACTATTTTTCAAACAAAATTCCATGGATTTTTTTAATTTTCTCTTCAAACACCTCATGTCCTAACTCAAGATAAATACTATAAAGATCTCTAATATTTTTGTTGTTTTCCATTAAGCCTAACTAGTGAAATCACACAACTTAGTGTTCTCAGGAGTATTCATTTTAACAGTAGTAAAAAAAGAAGTAAAGAAAAATAGATAAAGTAAATGCAAGTAATTAATTTTTTGTGTTTTTTATATAGAGAACAAACAAAGCAGTAAATAAGGTAAAGTAAAGCAAGACAAAAACAAAGTAAAGAGATTGGAAGTGGAAGACTCCCCTTGCAGCGTGTCTTGATCTCCCCGGCAACGGCGCCAGAAAAAGAGCTTGATACGCGTACAGTCCGTTGGGAACCCCAAGAGGAAGGTGTGATGCGTACAGCAGCAAGTTTTCGCTCAGTAAGAAACCAAGGTTTATCGAACCAGTAGGAGCTAAGAAGCACGTTGAAGGTTGATGGTGGCGGAGTGTAGTGCGGCGCAACACCAGGGATTCCGGCGCCAACATGGAACCTGCACAACACAACCAAAATACTTTGCCCCAATGTGACAGTGAGGTTGTCAATCTCACCGGCTTGCTATAACAAAGGATTAGATGTATAGTGTGGATGATGATGTTTGCGGAGAACAGTAAGAACAAGTATTGCAGTAGATTGTATTCGATGTAAAGAATGGACCGGGGTCCATAGTTCACTAGTGGTGTCTCTCCGATAAGAAATAGCATGTTGGGTGAACAAATTATAGTTGGGCAATTGACAAATAAAGATGGCATGACAATGCACATACATATTATGATGAGTAGTGTGAGATTCAATTGGGCATTACGACAAAGTACATAGACCGCTATCCAGCATGCATCTATGCCTAAAAAGTCCATCTTCGGGTAGCATCCACACCCCTTCCAGTATTAAGTTGCAAACAACAGACAATTGCATTAAGTATGGTGTGTAATGTAATCAACACAAATATCCGTAGACAAAGTATTGATGTTTTATCCCTAGTGGCAACAGCACATCCACAACCTTAGAACTTTCTGTCACTGTCCCAGATTTAATGGAGGCGTGAACCCACTATCGAGCATAAATACTCCCTCTTGGAGTTACAAGTAACGACTTGGCCAGAGCCTCTACTAATAACGGAGAGCATGCAAGATCATAAACAACACATATATGATAGATTGATAATCAACATAACATAGTATTCCATATTCATCGGATCCCAACAAACGCAACATGTAGCATTACAAATAGATGATCTTGATCATGTTAGGCAGCTCACAAGATCCAACAATGATAGCACAATGAGGAGAAGACGACCATCTAGCTACTGCTATGGACCCATAGTCCAGGGGTGAACTACTCACACATCAATCCGGAGGCGACCATGGCGGTGAAGAGTCCTCCAGGAGATGATTCCCCTCTCCGGCAGGGTGCCGGAGGTGATCTCCTGAATACCCCGAGATGGGATTGGCGGCGGCGTCTCTGGAAGGTTTTCCGTATCGTGGCTCTCGGTACTGGGGTTATCTCGACGAAGGCTATATGTAGGCGGAAGGGTAGGTCAGGGGGCGTCACGAGGGGCCCACACGCTAGGGCGGCGCGTCCCCAGCCTTGGCCGCGCGGCCCTGGTGTGTCGCCACCTCGTGGCCCCACTTCGTATCTCCTCCGGTCTTCTGGAAGCTTCGTGGAAAAATAAGACCCTGGGCGTTGATTTCGTCCAATTCCGAGAATATTTCCTTACTAGGATTTCTGAAACCAAAAACAGCAGAAAACAGCAACTGGCTCTTCGGCATCTCGTTAATAGGTTAGTGCCGGAAAATGCATAAATATGACATAAAGTATGTATAAAACATGTGTGTATCATCAATAAAGTAGCATGGAACATAAGAAATTATAGATACATTGGAGACGTATCAATATGTTACCGTCCTTGGTGCCCATTATATTTGTGCACGCATGGATCAAGCACCATAGGGCTGGTAGTACTTGTATACTAGAAGGGGGAAGTTCTGCCGGAGTGACAGAAACCTAAGGACGCGAACCGGATAGTTTCATGTATGGGAGTAAGAGGACCATTTACTTAAGGCTATGGTTGGGGAAACCTTAATGCTTGCTAGTATTTACGGATGTTTGCTAGCAAGCCAATCATATAGTACTTGTAATCCCGAAGGGAGAGCATGTATATTTAGCCTCTCCTACATAGAAAGTTGCATCGAAGACATTGAACCCAAGATCTTCACTAATTGATCTTGGACAAAGCCACCACTATTACCACCGCCTTTCCACACTCATGGTACTGTTAGTTTAGTTTGTTTTATTGCTGCAGCACTAACATTTATTCCGTGTCTTTTATTGTTCTGCAAAGTCACCTCTCATACCCGTTATCGCTCTAGTTTTATTTCCTAGATATTGCAAACGCTTAGTGTGCGTAGAGTTGTATCAGTGGTTGATAGAACTTGAGAGAATGTTTATCCTATCTTTAGCTCCTCGTTGGGTTCGACACTCTTACTTATCGAAAAGGCTACACACGATCCTGAGTTGATACGTCCAAAACGTATCTACTTTTCCGAACACTTTTGCTATTGTTTTGCCTCTAATTTGTGTATTTTGGATACAACTAACATGGACTAACGCTGTTTTCAGCAGAATTGCCCTGGTGTCTCGTTTTTGTGCAGAAACTCAACTTTCAGGAAAATCCCCGGGATTAATTCCAATGGGCCTATTTTCACAGAAGAATAACGGAGCCAGAAGACCAGAAGGAGGGGGGCCACGAGGCAGCCACCCCACCAGGCGGCGCGGCAGGCCCCTGGGCCGCGCCGGCCTATGGTGGCGGCGCCTCGGGCAGCCCCAGGTGCCCCCCTCTGGACTACTTAAGGGCTTCGACCTAAAAACGCACAGGGGGTTAGAAGAAATCACCATAAGCCATCCAGAACACCGCCGCCATCGCGAAACTCCGTCTCGGGACCAGAAACTCCGTTTTGGCACTCCGCCGGGACGGAGAATTGGAGGAGATCATCGCCATCATCACCACCGACGCTTCTCCATCGACCAGCCATGTTTCCCCCATCCATGTGTGAGTAATTCCCCCGTTGTAGGCTGAAGGGGATGGTAGGGATTGGATGAGATTGGTCATGTAATAGCATAAGATTGATAGGGCATAGTGCCTAGTGTCCGTAATTGGTACTTTGATGATATTGTTGCAACTTGTTATGCTTAATGCTTGTCACTAGGGCCCGAGTGCCATGATCTCAGATCTGAACATGTTATTATTTTATCATGATATTCATTGCTTTATGATCTTACCTGCAAGTTGTATACACATATTGCTGTCCGGAACCAATGGCCCCGAAGTGACAGAAATCGGGACAACCGGAGGGGAAGGCGGTGATATGAGGATCACATGTGTTCACGGAGTGTTAATGCTTTGCTCCGATGCTCTATTAAAAGGAGTACCTTAATATCCAATAGATTCCCTAGAGGCCCGGCTGCCACCGGCTGGTAGGACAAAAGATGTTGTGCAAGTTTCTCATTGCGAGCACGTACGACTAAATATGGAACACATGCTATGTTTTTTAGTACTTGGATACTGTTTTATTACTATCTGCAAATGCCCTACTTTGATTGTTACATGATTTCTCTCATCCATGCAGCGCCCGTTCATCCATCCATGTGCCTACAGTATTTTAATCCTGTTGTTTACTATAATCATTACTGCTGTCTTTGTTACACTACTGCTGATATTTCACTACTGCTACTGCTATACAACTGTTGCTACTGATAAACTCTTGCGAGCAAATCTGTTTCCAGGTGCAGCTGAATTGACAACTCCGCTGTTAAGGCTTACAAATATTCTTTGGCTCCCCTTCTGTCGAATCAATAAATTGGGTTTTACTTCCCGCGAAGACTGTTGCGATCCCCTATACTTGTGGATCATCAAGACTATTTTCTTTGTTGATACGTCGCAAACGTATCTATAATTTTTGATGTTCCGTGCTTGTTTTACATCAATTACTATATGTTTTAAGGGACTAACCTATTAATAGTTGTAAAAGTGCACAAGTTCTTGGTTTCAACTTTGTTGTGCAAGAAATAGGCAAATATGGAAGGAAATAGCTCATTATGGTGAAATCTGGAATTTCCCGGAATCTGTCCCTGCTGAACACTTTTCAAAGATCGCTTCGAAACTCCATCAAAACGACGTCCAATGGAAAAGTCGTAAACTACAAACTTATAGAGAATTTCAAGCCGAACAATTCGGACATCTTATTCGTCTAGAACGGACAACGGATGCATCCGGCAGAGCAGAATTACTGCAGAGGTTCGTGCAGTCTCAGGACTCCGAAAGTTGGTGACGTATTTAACACAAACTCTTTCCATACCTGGATATTTCGGCCCAGCCACGAGTTGTGAGGCTCATGAAGGACAGAGGGGAGTCCTAGGAAGGTTCTAGAGGTGCCCAAGAGCCTTTGGATCAAAGGGGCATCCATCCCATGGCCTAGATTGCATCTCCAACACTATATATTGATGAGAAACCCTATTTTTTGAGGCCCCCAAGCATTGTCACGAAAATCCTCCTCCTTGGCAGCAGCCAAGGAGGGGGAAACACTCATCTACACCAGCACCAACTCAAGGAAGAAGAAGGCTAAGGGGCGGCGCTCCCCCATGATGCCGGCGGCGGGGAAGAAGTCCCCCGTGCCGCCGCCGGCGCCGCCCACGCCTCCCGGCGCTCCTCGCTGAGCCCTCCAACGTCTTCACCGCCATCTCCATCACCAACTCCTCATTGTATTCAGTGGTACATCCTCTCACAAACCTCTGTACCGCCCTATGTAAACATGGTGTTTGATGCTATAAGTTATAATCCTATAATCTATGTCATGTTGCCATAGTTTATTTGTTCTTTGATTGATTGGTTGTTTCTCTTTGGTTCATTAGAGTTGTATGTTGATATGTTACCATTCTTGGTGCCCATTATATTTGTGCACGCATGGATCAAGCACCATAGGGCTGGTAGTACTTGTATACTAGAAGGGGGAAGTTCTGCCGGAGTGACAGAAACCTAAGGACGCGAACCGGATAGTTGCATGTATGGGAGTAAGAGGACCATTTACTTAAGGCTATGGTTGGGGAAACCTTAATGCTTGCTAGTATTTACGGATGTTTGCTAGCAAGCCAATCATATAGTACTTGTAATCCCGAAGGGAGAGCATGTATATTTAGCCTCTCCTACATAGAAAGCTGCATCGAAGACATTGAACCCAAGATCTTCACTAATTGATCTTGGACAAAGCCACCACTATTACCATCGCCTTTCCACACTCATGGTACTGTTAGTTTAGTTTGTTTTATTGCTGCAGCACTAACATTTATTCCGTGTATTTTATTGTTCTGCAAAGTCACCTCTCATACCTGTTATCGCTCTAGTTTTATTTCCTAGATATTGCAAACGCTTAGTGTGCGTAGAGTTGTATCAGTGGTTGATAGAACTTGAGAGAATGTTTATCCTACCTTTAGCTCCTCGTTGGGTTCCTTACTTATCGAAAAGGCTACACACGATCCCCTATACTTGTGGGACATCAATGCCTAATAGGGCTAAGGATATGTTTCTTTGTTATGGCGGTGACCAAGAGCTCGTTGTAACCAGTTATACCGATGCAAGTTGGAACACTGATCCTGATGACTCTAAGTCTCAGTCTGGGTATGTGTTTATACTGCAGTAAGGTGGAGTAGTTCCAAGCAGTGCACGGTGGCGAAGTCTTCAACTGAATCCGAATATATAGCGGCTTCGGAGGCTTCATCGTAAGCGGTATGGATGAAGAGGTTCATTGTTGAGCTTGGTGTGGTTCCTAGTACATTGGACCCGTTAGTCATTTATTGTGATAACACAGGTGCCATCGCCAATGCACAAGAACCAAGGTCACACAAGAAGCTAAGGCATATCAAGCTGCGTTTTCATTCGATTCACGAGTACATCGAAGATGGTCAAGTAGAGATTTGCAAAGTACACAAAGATCTGAATGTGGCAGATCCGTTGACTAAAGCTCTCCCTAGGGCAAAGCATGACCAACACCAGAAAGCCATGGGTGTTAGGTACCTTACAGTGTAATCTAGATTATTGACTCTAGTGCAAGTGGAAGACTATTGGAGATATGCCCAAGAGGCAATAATAAAGTGGTTATTATAATATCTTTGTGTTTATGATAAATGTTTGC
The DNA here is from genome assembly GCF_019359855.2 of Lolium perenne. Classification (NCBI taxonomy): domain Eukaryota; kingdom Viridiplantae; phylum Streptophyta; class Magnoliopsida; order Poales; family Poaceae; genus Lolium; species Lolium perenne. Next base: position 259,613,223 of record NC_067250.2, read on the forward strand.
ATATCATGCTATAATTGTATTAACCGAAACATTAATACATGTGTGTTATGTAAACAACAAGGAGTCCCTAGTAAGCCTCTTGTATAACTAGCTTGTTGATTAATAGATGATCATGGTTTCGTGATCATGAACATTGGATGTCATTAATAACAAGGTTATGTCATTAGATGAATGATATAATGGAAACACACCCAAATAATCGTAGCATAAGATCAATTCATTAATTTGCTATAAGCTTTCGATACATAATTATCTAGTCCTTCGACCATGAGATCATGTAAATCACTTACACCGGAAGGATGCTTTGATTACATCAAACGCCATTGCGTAAATGGGTGGTTATAAAGATGTGATTAAGTATTCGGAAAGTGTGAGTTGAGGCATATGGATCAATAGTGGGATTTGTCCATCCCGATGACGGATAGATACACTCTGGGCCCTCTCGGTGGAACGTCGTCTGATTAGCTTGCAAGCATGTGATTAGATCACAAGAGATGACATACCACGATACGAGTAAAGAGTACTTGTCGGAGACGAGGTTGAACAAGGTATTGAGATACCGATGATCGAACCTCGGATAAGTAAAGTATCGTGTGACAAAGGGAATCGGTATCGTATGTAAATGGTTCAATCGATCACTAAGTTATCGTTGAATATGTGGGAGCCATTATGGATCTCCAGATCCCGCTATTGGTTATTGCTCGGAGAGGAGTCTCGACCATGTCTGCATAGTTCACAAACCGTAGGGTCACGTGATTAAGGTTCGATGTCGCATAAGTAGATTCGGAATGTGAGATGGAGACCGAATTTTGTTCGGAGTCTCAGATGGGTTCCAGGACATCACGATGAGGTCCGGAATGGTCCGGAGAATAAGATTCATATAAGGGAAGTTAACTTCTAGGTTTCGAAAAAGTTCGGGATTTTTCCGGTGGAAGACCGGAAAGGTTCTAGAAGGTTCCGGAGGTCCCACCAGTGGGCCCACGACCCTAGGAGGCCTAGCATGGGCCGAGGGGATGCTCCCTAGCCTAATGGGCCAGGGGCACATGCCCCCCAAGGTTCCGCCGGCCAAACAAACCCTAGGGGGGTCAACTTGGGGGGAAGATTTCCCTCTTCCCCCACTTGGCCGTCGGCCCCCAACCCTAGATGGGAAAGGGAGGCCACCCCAACCGACCTGGCCCCCTATATAAAGAGGGGAGGGGGTGGCCGGCCACTTCACCCCTTGATCAAACCCTGGCCGCCCCCCTCTCTCCCTCCACCATATTGATGTTCCGGCTTGGCGAAGCCCTGCAGCTTTTCTCCTCCACCACCACCATGTAACGCCCCAACTTTTGCAACCTTGTTTAGTGTCCAGAATGCAAAAATCAGGGGGAACAAAAACTTTTTAAGTTTTTCTTGTGTTGGCATGTGTTTGATTGAAATGTTGTCTAACTTTGTTTGATGAGTGTTGTTTGTTGAATATTGTTAAGTGGAGTACCTCAACCCACATCTTCTTGTCTCGAGAAAATACTCATGCTATGGTCACTCTTGCATTACTTTAATCTACTCTCCTCAAAAGTATTTGAACTTTTTGACACAACACAAAACCCCTCTTGTTTTGTCTTTTGACTCAAAGTCTTAATTCAACAGGTCTTGACAAAAATCTTTTCTTTTAAATTGGCTATGGCCACATAGATCATTGTTTTACAATAGGGGTTTCTAAAATTATTGTTGACACAAAGTATTTGCCAAATGGCATACTCTTACTTTGTGAGACTTTAAAATTTTCTAAAAGCTTTTATATGCAGTTTTGATTTCCAAAATTAAAATGGAGTGATCCATATTTTATTCTAATTCTACTATGGATCATCCTACTCTTCTAAAAACCCTCTCTCATCTAAAGGTTTTTAATTAAACTTCTTACCTATTTGAAATCAAGTAAGAGTCATAGTCACCAAAAATAATTAGAGGACTATTTGATCGGTGATCAAATATCCTTGACATTTTTCTTGCCACTAATACATCTCATTGATCTATCATTGGACATCATCACTCCATCTATTCATGATCTTGTTAAATGACCTTTGATCAACAAAGGATTAATATCCAGTTGCATCTCTACCTCTCCTAGATCATCCAACTTGGCCAAACCATCTTATGTCTTGATGGCCTACTACATATCATCTTGTCTTGCTCCGACTCTTTGAACCTAATCCTTAGGGAAAAAAAAAATCATCAATGAAGATCAATACTATGACCCTTGGTGATGATCCAAAAAAAAAAAATTTAAATATGAAGGTTCCCTCCAATTTCCTAAAAACTCTAAACCTTTTCTATTTTGACTACTAAAATATTTCTATTCTTTGCCATACTATTTTCAAAGCCTTTCCTCTAATAAAAATAGGAAATGTTGCTGATATGTTGTATCACATCATTTCCATTTCAAACTAATTTGTAGAAAACTATTTTCTTTATCCTATTTTCCTATTTACCAAAATGCATGTTAATGGTATATAGGTTTATTTGTTTTATATAGTTATCAAAGATTTTGGGAAAAGTCTACTAGGCATTGTTATGCAAGTATATTTTATTTCTAAATAGTATCTTGTCTTATTAAAATTTTCAAAGGCTATCTTGATTTTATTTCATTCAAATTTTGATCAACTATGTTTTACCGATCAAAACACTACTTTTTTTAAAAGTTTTTAAATGGCATCTTCTCCACCACAACCTCAACTCTATGGTCTATTTCCATTCATCAAGCACCACATTGATCTTCTTTTCAACGTTATCATGTGGACCAACCCCAAACATTTGATCAAGTATCAATATGATCCGTATGAACAATTGATCTCTATTCCACCCCAAGCTTTTCAAAAGTAGTCCAAACACCACCAAAGCCATCTTAGGCCACATCCATCATCCGCACCCCATCCTGGCCGAGCTGGTGTGGGTTTTGACATCTCTCTCCTTGTCTCTTTTTTTTTTGCTTTGCATGGAGAGGGAACCAACCATGCCATGCCATGCCATGGGCGTGTGCCCATATCTCTCTCTCCCCCTCCCTCATACCTTTGGCCATTCATTGAGCTGCACCACACCAGCACCCCAACCCTCTCTCTGGTCGTCCACCACTCTAGCCCTATCCCCCTTCTCTTTGTTTGCTAGTAATTGGAAGGAAGGAGATGGGAGAATGAGTACACATGCATGTGCATATCGAAATCTTGGAGAGATCCTTGCAGCAGCCCCTCTCTTCACACCCAGCCTGTACCTGCAAGACTCTATGACCCTTCACGCCCTATTCCTCCTTTTGGAAGCAACCCTAGCTAGCCCTAGTCCCTCCTCTCTCTCACTTTCTCTCGGTGGACACCAAGAAGTGGACAACAACAATGCGACCTCCCCTGCTCGAGCAGCTGCGCCAGGAGGCTCCTCTCGGACCCCTCTTTTCATCTCGCTCAGTCCCGAGGCCAGTACCGCACCAAAATTTCCCCCACGAGCATGCCAACCAGATGGTCACCGCGCCTTTGGCATGCCGTTGCGTTCCCGACAACTATCTCCTCTCCTACCTTTTCCAAGGTGGTAAACCTGCATGTCACGCCACATTAGGCCCCTGATTCTCCTCCTCGACCTCTAGTCTCATCCGTGCCCGAGAAATCGCTGTCGAACACCTGCAGCCTGTCTCAAACGTCGCCTCACGGTGACCATTATGGCACGCGCCTGTCCCTATCTTCGGTTGCACAGCACCTGCTGCACGACCCCTTGCACGAAGCCGCCGCCCATCCGCCCAATCGCGTTCCCGCGCAGCTCGCCGTTGATCCCGTGCTCACTGTCCACGGTGCACCGTCGCCTGTCTTTATAACTCGACTCAACCCGCTGCTCTACTGTTGGCTCGCCACAATCTTCCATCCATCCTCCTAGACACCCCAGTTGAACCGTGAACTGCTCGTTCCCTCCCTGGTCCACGTAGAAGCCGAGCTGAAGCTGTTCCGTCCGTCGCTCGCCGTGGCCGTTGTTGCCGTCTCACCCCGTCGTCTCTCTTCGTTGATCTCGTCACCTCCCTCTCTTATTTACCTCATATCCATCTCCTCCTTGACAGGAACTCGACCCTAGGTCGCCGCCTCGCCGGCGTCGAGCCGATGTCCGTGCTGCCGAGAAGGACGTCTTCGTCCGCGCGGACGGTCTGGAGTTTCGCCCTCATATACGAGGCGCCAGGAGGGACCGCGTCGAGCTCCTGCATCCCCTCATCCGTCTCTGACCCTCGCCGAAGCGCCAGAGGAGGCTGGCGCCGTTGAGCCATCGCTGCCGTGTCCGTCTCGGCGCCGCACTCGCCGTTGTCCGCTTCATCGTCCAGGGCCGGCGCTGCACGTCCAAGCCAAGCGAGCAAGGCCTCCGTTCACCCTCCGCAACATCCGTCACCTTCTCGCCGTCGTTCTCGAACCCCATGGGTGAGCGCCGCGTTTTCTCCGCCTCCCCTCCGATGCATGCATCGCGGCGGCGCCGTTTCTCCCTGGGCGTGGACGACTCCCGACGGAGTTGCGTGCATGCATGCACGTCCGCGCGAGCTAGGCACGGCCAGCCGGGCCAAGCTGGGCCACGCACCTGCTGGCCAGCTCGCGCACGCGTGCCGTCGCCCAGACAGGCCGGGCCACTCCGGGTCCCTCAGCCTCAGATGCTTAGGCCCAAATCCCCTACCACCCCTTTTTCTGTGATTAATTCCTTCAGATCTGGTGCTCTAGCTTTAAATTCACCAAAAATTCCTCAAACATGCATTCCTCTTGATTCCAATTATTGTGTGCCCCTAAACAAAGTTCTAATCAAATAGAATTGCATTCATGTCATTTTCTGAGATGAACATCTACTGAGAATTATTTTTCTGAAATGTTGCTTAAGTAGTGTTTAATTATTTGTGGGAGCTATGTTTATCTTTTTGTAGTGGGGTAAATTTTGATAGAAAGTATATCTCAGTGGCTTATTTTTGGCATAGGTTAGAGTAGCAGGATCATCCTGGACTTTGTGTGGTTTAGAAACCTAAATCTGACCAGTAGGTTCTTTCATGAATTTTAATTTGAAGAATAAAAATAGTTTGGCAGCAAAACAAAGTTTCTCTGGTAGATATCATGTTAGGGTATGTACAGGTAAAGGGAATTATTTTTGTGACTATTATTTCATTTCTGGGGATTTTATAACCAAAATAGGGTGCCTTTTTAGTATAAAAATTGTGTAAATTATTGTATAGATCAGAAAAATACCAAACCAATTTTGGTAGTTCATAGTTGATAGTACCGATCCAGTGGAATGGTTGTTTATGGTTTTATATGATCTGATACATGTGTGCCTTGAAAGTGGATTGCTCTAGTTTCGGCTTTGTTAAAATCTTTGAAATTAATTGAAAACTTATTTGTGTATGATTCCAGTGCAAGTGTGTTCTACATGTTAATAGTTTCCAGTAGAGATGCTGCATGTATTTTTGTGACTCACAGAAAAATTTAGGCCAATTATTTGGTCCCTAGATCATTTCTGGTTTTATAAAAATCATAACTACTGTTTAAAAAAAAACCCAAATTGAGTGAATCCAATTTCTGTAGATTTATAAAGTCAAGCTTTACTATATGCGATTTTACCAAAAAAAAAATTGTGTGTGCATTGATCTAGAGTGGCTTGTTAATGTGGTGTTGATTGCTTATTTTACCCTAGGGAAATTGAGTTGCTTTTGTTAAGATGTTTATAATAAACTTTGGCACCAGCGTGGTTTCCAAAAATCTTTACCTACTAGTACCAATGTGTATTATATCCTGGTGTGGTGCAAATCCTTTGTATCCAATAGATGTTGTTGAGGTCTTTTCTAGCAATGATAGAAATAGTTCTTTTATAATAGAACCCCCCTCTTGCACTGGGTACTTTTTTTTTATTTGGTGTGTTTAGGGTCACTGATTGAGTGCTTTGCTGCTCGTCTTGTGTGTGAGTGGTTAATCCTATGGCTATGTATTGATTGTTCGCCGTTTTTTTTGCGACGTTAGAATGCGAACACTATCGGAGAGGAAGGAGCAGCTATTGGTGAGGATCTCGAAGAGTAAGTAAGAGCAGAGGTTCGTGAAGAAGAAGTACAGGGACAAATAGCCAACCAAGGCAAGCCACCTCTTGATGCATACCTTATCCTAATTGTCTTACTCTTGCATTATTACAGGTTTTATAAATTGCATGTCTTTTATTATTTATGTGAGTGGTTATAGCCACTCGGATTTTTACTATTCCACCCTTACGGGTGCTGCCCCTCATTGATACCTATTGGAAAATCCTGGTAGCGATTTGGTGCTTAACACCTTATTCTCTCTTTGTCGCCACTTTTCAAATAAAATTTGGACTATAGGTTGGGAGCCCTTTGGAAAAGGAATTTTGAAAAGGTTTTAAAGAAAATGAGTTCTTTGAAAACCTTGGAATGGGGCAACCCTGTCCAAGTGGAAATTTTATGAAAAGATTTTGAGAAAGATAGTGCTGAAGGAAAAATGAGGAACTTATGTTTTCGAAAACCTTTGTTGACTGCGTACACAACCGGATCTAGCCAGTACAACCACATTACCCTTTAGTGGGACGGGGCGTAGCGTAGTAGTTTGTCTCGCCTTAGTTTGAGTCCTGCAAGTGTAGTGGCAGTCCGACCATGGACGCTTCGACCGGGGTTCTTCCCAAGAGAAGGGACGCAACCCATTTGCCTTTTCAGGTACGCGGGGTACAACTTATGAGCTCCCATTGAAAGATGCCGAAGTGGTTGGATGGCATTCCGGAGGGTCGGGTGTCGGGGACTTTGCAACTCCTGGGTAAACGGCATCCCGGACTCTGGTGTTGGGAGGTACAACTCATTCGGCATGTCTTAGACTAAGGCGAGCAAGCGAAAAACTACGATCAGTTATCCGAGCCTCGCGTTTTGGCGCTTGGTGAACCAGGGATGATCCCGGCGGATTTATCGAATCTTGTGGGGAAAGTGTACAACCTCTGCAGAGCGTAAATCTATTCGAATAGCTGTGTCCGCGGTTATGGACGTGGGAAAGGTGGTGCGGAGTATCAAAGAAAGATTTTGTTTTTATAAAAGAGTTTTCCACAAGAGTTTTGGAATAGTACCTGGGAGGTACGGAAAAGTGCCAGTGGGACTGGCGGAGATGTACCTGGGAGGTACGGTGGAAAGTTAGAAATGTGTTTTGGTCATGTTGAGATGACCGGAAAGAAAAATGGGTCACCCTTACCTATTAGTCTTCGAAAGGAAACTTGTCTTCAAAAAGGTTTTCAACAAAGATATAGATGTGTCATATTCTCGAGAGAAACTAACTCTCACTCCTTGTAACCGTAGAATAGTGCCTGTTCCTTGCTACTGCCAAATTGCATATCCTTTACTTCTCTCTAAGGTGGTTTGCGAGTACAATTCATAATGTACTCATGGCTTTGTCCCTGGCTATTTACTTGGCCAGACTTGGTGGAATCCGACAGATGAAGAAGGAGTCGACGACGTCTATGCGAGCTAGGAACGTCTTCCCAGTCAGTTGCCTGTAGGGTTATGGCATGACTTGGGCCATGCGAACGCTTTCGTCTGAAGTATTTCCGCTGTGTGATTGTTGATCTCCTGCCATTGCGGCTCTTATGTAAGTGTTGGTCATGTGACCTGTTGTAATATTTTTATTCGGTAATGTAATGGATGATGTATTTGATACCAGTTCGGTTATGCTTTCACGACACACTGATCATGGGATCGTGAATGTGTATGCATAACGGTTGTTTCGGACAGCTAGTCCGGGCCCCACACACCACCACGCCGTCGTACTACTGGGATTCCGAGGAGATCTACCACACCTCCGCTGCCCACTGGAACGGGGAGAGGACGGACTTCATCGACACCGTACGCACGACCGAGTACGGAAGTGCTGCCGGATTGCAGCACGGACGATCGACTACATCAACAACGAGATTAATCTCGTAGGCTTTGGAATCTTCGAGGGTTAGTCTCGCAATCTTCTCGTTGCTTAGATCTTGGTAGATTAGATCTTGCTTCTTGCTAGATTGGATCTTAGTTTTTGTTCATGTTCACGGTAGAAATTTTTTGTTTTCCATGCAACGAACCCATCACCTTTTTCGTCGGAGATGGCCGGCCGGTTGTGGCGGATCTCTTGATCTCACATTTAGGCCTGGCAACGAGTTGAGGAGGCGTGATTTCAAGTGGAAACCGAGCTTCGACTACCATCATGGTGGGCAATGGCGGCTTACTTATGTCACTACCTTGTTGAAGGCATCCCCGCAGCTTGCTAATCACTCATGCTACTCTAGAGAAAACCCTAAAAATCTCTTAGATCAAATGACAGCGACGCTCGACGCTCCCTCTTGAGGGCATTTTTTTATTGGAGAAGCTGCCGAATGGTGGAGGTAGGAGGTGGAGTGGAGTGCTTCTACCACACCGACGATGGAGAGTCTTGCCCGCTGGGCCTCGATGGCGGTTCTGTTTTGTTGTACTCGCATAGGGTGGGCGCGTTGTCTGTCGCCATGGTAGCGTCGATGGTAGGACTCGCAGGGGTTATGCGGATCTTTGCTCGGAAGATGGACCAACGGTTGATGGCGGTGACAACTTCTTTGGCGCGGCATGAGACGCTTGCTATGAGTCTGCTAGACCAGATGAGCACTCTTGTTTCACTTAGTAGGTGTCTTGGGGTATTCAATGTTTTTGAATCCTAGTTGATGGGAGGTTTTCGTGTTTCCAGGGAATGAGTCCTTGTTGATATGATCCTCTCCCATTGCCGTGCTTGGTAGGTGTTGAGTGGTGGCTTCGGATTTTTATTGATGTACGATCTTTTGTTGGACCATTGTTGAATAAATAAAAATGGTTGTATGCATCTTTGATGGGCCTCCTTGGCCGGTTGGCCCTTTACTCAAGCAGGTTTGATTGCATGAAGCCTGTCTGGAATGGCAAATCCTATACACCGACTAGGTCGGTGTGTACGGCATGCCGCACACCCCTGTCAGCATAGGGCCCGGTCCATTTTGGCCTTTTTTTCTTTTTTTGTTTCTATTTATTTTCTCTTTCTTTTTTGTTTCTTTTTCCTGTTTTTTGCTTCGTTTTTTCCTTTCCTTTTTTTCCAAATTCGTAAAACATTCAAATTTAAAAAATGTTCAATTTTGAAAACTGTTCAAACTTTAAAATTGTTCAAAACTAAAAAAGATTCAAATTTGAAAAAATTTCAAATCTAAAAATTGTTCAAAGTTAAAAAATTGTTCGTATTCGAAAAATGTTCATATTAGAAAAATGTTCATATTCGAAAAATGTTCAAATTTAAAATATGTTCATGTTCCTAAAATTTTAAATTTTAAATAAAATTCAAAAAATGTTCAAATTTGAAAATTGTTTTAAATGAATATTGTTTTAAAAAAAATGAAAACTATATTTTTCGTAAAAAAATGTCATAAAAATTAAAACATTCAGATTTTAAAACAAACGAATTTTAAAAATATTTCTGCTTTTTAAAAAACGAAAATATATAAACAGAAAAGAAAAAAGAATAAGAAAATTACCTGATGGGCTGCGGCCCACTATACAACCGCCGGGTCGGTGTATAGCACCTCCTGTCTAGAATAGCAAAGCACGACTATTCTATGCAAATGCAATTTCAGAACCGGATCCAAATTCTTCACTTGGTGGGTGATGCAAAACAAAATGTGCTCAGAGCAGACGATCTAGAGCACAAGGGATTGCTCAACCACCGTGTTCTCACGGATGGAGCCTCCTGTGTGAAGTCTACCTAGAGCCAGCTCAACAATTGCTCAACCACCATGTTCACAAAATGCATATATAAGCAATTAGGCATTTAAAGTTCAGCGAACATGACCAAACTGACACAGTTTTGCAATGTGACTTCGACGCTAGACATCAACGATTCAAGACATACTCCAATAACGTTTCACATTCAGTCACAACGCAAAGACATTGCAGCTACCTTTCAGTTGTTCTACTGTTGCTGCTCTGCTTTGTCAACAGAACAGTTCCACAAAGAAATTTGTAGTGTAATGATAAAGTGACAAAGGAAGACCTGATAACGCTAATATCATGAACCAATCACAAGCAGTGCAAAGATCATTCTTGTTCTAGAACATTGCACCTGTGTTTAGGTTTTCATACTTCAGTCAGCACAAACACAATAAAGATATAAGGCTGCATGCAAAATATGTAGAGCTCTACTTCCCTCTGAATAACGATTTCACTCTGATTTAAATAACATGAAACACAACTGGAAATGAATTAAACCATCTCAGCTCAAGTTCCATTTAGCTAACGTTATACTGGTCTCTAACTTGGCAAAAGGACGAAATTCAGATTACATGGAAGCATTTTTTGCAAAACAGGACCACATTTGAATCGCGTAACAGCATGTCCAAACTCATACTTGCAAGACGGAAAAAGATGGCACCAATCAGCAGCTGCAGTTCTAAAAAGGGTGTGTGGATGATGCCCTCACTCTCCTGTTCAAGTAATTTCTCATCAAAGGTCGAAGAAGAAACCTGACCTGAAATTCAAAGAACTAGATTTATTTCCTTCCAGCACAACAAAGTGATGAATTTACAGGGTATGCATCAAAGTGTAGATACTACTATGCATTGCTGAAGTAGACATAAACTAGAAACCAATGCCAACACAAAACATAAGTCATTGGTCACCTGGAAGTCTGGAACCCATTTCATGCAGTAATGCATCAACTGTTTCACTGATAATGACATGCATTCAAAGTGAAGAAACCCTTGGTGCATTATGCAAAATTATTTAGTTATAGAACAATGATAGAATTAAAGATTATCATTTAACTGAGATAGTTGAAGAAATATAGTGAAAATAATTTATAAGCCATGCTTGTAAATTATGACCTAACACTACACCCTAATGCATTCTTAAAAAGGAATCTGAACTATAACACCTTTATCTACAAAAGACTGCAGCTGCTAACTATTGTCTACAAAAGTGAAGTTTCACAAAAAGAAAATTAACTAGTAACAAGATTTAGTTATTTGCCACATGGTACCATTTGAAAAGTAATCATTTACTCTCGTTTTATGTTCAACATTTGAGAAAATTTAACAATTAAATAAAGAACTGAATAATTCTTTCTGAAATTTTACACCTGACGGTGGATTCCAAAAAAATGCTCTAGGACATGGGGATACCGTCATTAAATAAGTATAGTAATTGCAGCAACGTGTCTATCAATGCTGGTGGATTCTAGGAAAACAACCTGGGAATTCGTTTGGTACTCAGGGAAGAGTCCACAATAACAAAACAAAAAAGCATTATAAACTAACCATAATACTAACAAATTATCCATGATTATTATTTTTGGAATGGGGGCCCAGTTTCATTTGCACTTCATGATCAGGTTGAACAATTTATAGTGGTAACTAAATAGCTAGATTGATCAAAGAAGAAACGGAAGAAAATAAATCTACTGACCAGATAAGAAGAGATTACCTAATAATCTGGGGCAGGCAGAGGTGGCAAGCGTAGGAAGAATGGAAAAGCAGCACCTCTGTAAGGCTTATCGACATTGTTGCGGATAATTTGCAGCTTGATGGTATTCAGATTGAGCACAAGAAGATAGGACTCAGACCTCCTTATTGACCAAAACTCCATGTAGACATAGCCAGCCTTCATTGCCAGGATGCGCACCCTTTTCATCCACTCGTCACGACGAAGCTTCTTCAAGTAACCAAACTGATTCAGCAAGGAAACCTCCTTCTTGACCACCCATCCACCATTGTTAGCACGGACCCAGAGCTTCACGCATTGCTCCTTGCTGGACACGATGCACAACCCCCCGTGCTCCACCATGTCCGCGATGCAGTACGAATCGCCAGGTGGGAACGGTGCAATGATAACCGACCACGCCATGGTTTCCATGTCAAGCACCAATATCTCCTCTTCAGTGTCGTCCTTCATGGTGTTCGGCCGCCAGAACACGAAACGGCCCGCTGCAATGCCGTCGTTGAAGGGCCAGTTAAATCTGTACCGCACAGTGCCCCAAGCAATCATAGCCCATTCGCGGGTGCGGGATGAGAAGACGGCGGCGGTTTCCTCCTCCCCGTGCTGTATGGCGATAACCTGGAACGAGGCATCGACCTCGTCGGTGACGATGGCGTGGCGGACGTTGCACCAGCGGTGGTCAGGAGGGGGTAACTGGGGTTTTCCGAAGAAAACAGCACTCCGCTCGAGAGGATCGTAGACGGCGAGGTCATCCCCATAGCGGCCGCGGGAGAGGAGGAGGAGGCCGCCGTCGCAGCCACGGAGGCGCCACTCGTTGCAGTAGTGTGGATCCCCATCGTCGATTTCGGGGTGGCGTAGGTAGTGGAAATCGCCATCCGATGCGGCGGAGGCGAGCTTGGGGTGACGCGGGGAGGCCGTGATGAAGCAGACATCAGGTTGGTGGAAGGGGACGGGCTTGGCGCCGCGGTCGGTGAGGATGAACCCGACGAGTGGGGGCCTGCGGAGGGAAAGGAAGCGGCGGAAGACGGCGGGCTTGGAGGCCACACGGCCCCAGCTCTTGCAGCAGAGGGCGGCGCCGAGGAGTGACGCCATGTCGGGGAGGCGGCGCAGTATTTCTCCGAGGAGATGGTCGGTGAGGGCGGCCACCGGCGGTGCCGGTGGGATCTTGGGCTTCTTGACGCCGTCTCGCTCGCTTCTCTCCCATGGTTCCATTTTCTTTCTCGGAGATGGATTGGATCTGAGCGCTCTCGTTCTCTGCTGGTGTATAAGGGGATTTTCTTTCGATTTTTAGCGGCAAAAGTGCCCATGTTTTGGATTTGTGGCGGGAACAAACGTTTGGCATCGTTGCCTAAAGCAATCTCCGCGGCTTTTCGCGCTAAAAATGTGCGTACACCCCCGCCTCCACTTGCTCCAGATTGGAATCTATCTATTATATACTAAAAGCACAATAGGGAGGTCTAAAATAGAGCCACCACGTTAATCCACATCACATAAATTATTTGAACTGTTAAATCTATAACTTACGGATATGATTTAACAAAAGACTAATAGTTACGTACGTAATTGGGTAACAATGTTTGACACGTTTAATAATAGGTATATGTGTCAAATATGGAAGGGAACTCACGTAACATGTATAACGTGAAAAAAGGAGTCCTCAGAGGAAAAACAGAAGATGAGCTTGGATAGACGTATATCTCTAGAACTCTAGCTTTCCAAAAAAAACTGCTTTTATTAAATGCTAATTCTTTATTTAATAGTTGGATCTAAAATCTTACATCCATTCATCTATTATATATTAAATGTAATATACAGTTCTTTTTCAAGACACCACATTAATATATATTAAAATTGGATTCGTTGCATAGAAAACAAAAAAATTCCTACCGCGAGAACGCAATCCAAGCCAAGATGCAATCTAGAAGACGGGAGCAACAAGGGGATGATCGAGACTCACCTTTGAAGATTTCCAAAGCCTACAAGAGTAGGCTCTTGTTGCTGCGGTAGACGTTCACTTGCCGCTTGCAAAAGCGCGTAGAAGATCTTGATCACGGTGCCACGATCGGGCAGCACCTCCGTACTCGGTCACACGTTCGGTGTTGATGAAGACGACGTCCTTCTCCCCGTTCCAGCGGGCAGCGGAAGTAGTAGCTCCTCCTTGAATCCGGCAGCACGACGGCGTGGTGGCGGTGGCGATGGAGAACTCCGGCCGAGCTTTGCTAAGCGTTGCGGGAGAGGTGGAGGAGAGGGGGCGGCTAGGGTTTGGGAGAGGGGGAGTTATATAATAAAAGCACAATAGGGGTCTAAAATAGAGCCGCCACGTTAATCCACATCACATGAATTATTTGAACTGTTAGATCTATAACTTACAGATAGGATTTAACAAAAGACTAATACCATCAGACTAACATCGCAGTGGTAAACTGCTTGCTCTCTGATCCTTGAGGTTACGAGTTCAATTCCCCATCCGGCTGTAAAACGCCACCACTTTTTTAAAAAAGAAGACTAATAGTTACGTACGTAATTGGGTAACAATGTTTGACACGTTTAATAATAGGTATATGTGTCAAATATGGAAGGGAACTCACGTAACATGTATAACGTGAAAAAAGGAGTCCTCAGAGGAAAAACAGAAGATGAGCTTGGATAGACGTATATCTCTAGAACTCTAGCTTTCCAAAAAAAACTGCTTTTATTAAATGTTAATTCTTTATTTAATAGTTGGATCTAAAATCTTACATCCATTCATCTATTATATATTAAATGTAATATACAGTTCTTTTTCAAGACACCACATTAATCTATATTAAAATTATGTGATCTCTCGACCTTAATTTTAACGATTAAGATTTAAAGGCTAAAATGTTACACAAACTATAATAATATATAGCATGTCACGTAGGTGACCAACAACAAATATACTCAAATTATTATTACCTAGGTGAGTTTCCAAGATGGACACGTAACAAAAACAAATTAAAAACCGGCTACGACCGAAACGTTTGGAATTAGCAATCCATAAAAACAAGCCCGCATGATAGAGTAGTCCTTCGAATTGGCAATCGGTGAAAAAAACCTAACGTGATAGGGTAATCCATGTAAAACACGACTTCAAAAAAGCTCACGAGATAACGTCAGCACATTGGCCAACTACCAATTTGAATTGTTTGAATTGGATCACATGATCTCGGAAAATCAAATACTCCTACCACCTTGAACACGGCGTGTTGGGACGAAATAAACTACTATCTCTATTCATAAATAGATGTTTTAGGTTTATCAAAAGTTAGATGTACGTAGGCACTATTTAGTGTATTGATATATTCAAATCTAGATAAACCTTTTGATCTATATATGGATGGCAGAAGTACAAGCTAGGACATGTCACGAACAATGAATACATGCATCGTAGTTTATAAGCAGCGGTATATGTGTACATGCACCAAATTATTGTTACCTAGGTGAGTTTCCAAGATGGACACGTAAGAAAAAAAAAACCGGCTACGACCGAAACGTTTGGAATTAGCAATCCATAAAAATAAGCCCGCATGATAGAGTAGTCCTTCAAATTGGCAATCGGTGAAAAAAACCTAGCGTGATAGGGTAGTCCATGTAAAACACGACTTCAAAAAAGCTCACGAGATAAAGTCAGGACATTGGCCAACTACCATTTTGAATTGTTTGAATTGATTCACAGGATCTCGGATAATCATATACTCCTTCCATCTTGAACAGGGCGTGTTGGGATGAAATAAACTACTATCTCTATTCATAAATAGATGTTTTAGGTTTATCAAAAGTTAGATGTACGTAAGCATTATTTAGTGTACTAGATGACCCGTTGCGCTATCGCGCAAATGACCGAGGCTAACCATAAGGTTTGGCTTATTTTAGTACAGGAGCTCGGAGCGAAGCACTTCCACCGAGTAAAGGGGGGAGTATTAGTGTTAAATGGGCATCCAGTTTGAGCTATAGTAGTATCCGACAGGGTGTGTTGGAGAAAATGCGCTAGACAGTCATTCTTATCTTCTCTGGTTACTTCGTTTGCATCTCCTCTGGTTACTGCGTTTGCTCTTGTTGCGCTATCATGTAAATGGGACAATCTTGTTGCGTAAGCTTTGGTTTATCTTAATACTGGAGGCTCGGGAGCGCGAAGTGTAGCTCTTTCCACCGCCACCATCATCGCAGTAGCAAAGGGGGTGTATTAGGGTGAAATGGCTATCCATTGTGAGCTATAGTAATATTCGGCGTGTTTCTCTAACTCCCTCGACGGCCCTTCTACTGTCCTTTAGCTACTCCTTTTGCTTCGGTTGAGTTATACTATATTTGATGGGTAGGCTGGAGAAAATGCCCTCGACGTCCCTTCTACTCTCCTTTGGATACTCCACTTGCTCCCCATCACCACTATCACTTGAGGAGCATTATGGTTAAATGGCTGCGATTTCTTCTTCCGCCACTTGCACATTTACCTCCTTCTCTTTCAACCTGTTAGACACACTCGGGAAGCAGGGCATTGTAGCTACTCGCAGTTGAATTTGGCGTATTGCATAACAACTTCATTTTTTGGCGAATTGATTGCATAACAACTTAAGACTTTTATCAATTGATGGGTATTGCCAAATATGGCCAGATTACATAAACATATAAATAGACAACTAAACACGAAACTAATAAAAAGAGGGGGCTTGCAGACCGAGTAGAAGTGATCATTCATCTAGTTGTCTGCAAAGCGTCCTGGTGCCTGCCTTGTGATAGGAAGTGGGGCCAGGGCGCAGCAATAAGGAACTCTTGATCCCTTCTCAGAATCTGAAATTCTCCCATTAGCTTAAATTAATGGATATGAGCATCTGTACATATCATGTGAGAGATTAAGAGAATCCGAATATGATCATCATGTATGACCAGAGTTTCTCTGTATGTCTTAGCCTAAAACAGAAGTCTAGGGCCAATATAAGAACATCTATAAAAATATGCTGCAGTATACAAAGGGAAGCAAATATTCACCATACCAGTTGCTTAAATGATGAATACACATGATAATTGCCCCCGTGACACGATCAGTAAAGATAACCAATTCAGCTGATATAGCTTCACTACTACATGTATCATTTCGAACTCCTAACATGACAGATAAATGAAATAATGGCCCCTTATCCAAAATCATTGCAGAATAGCACATCTAGTCTGCTATAAACCCATACAGAAATAGGAGTAACCCCAAGAAAATCCAGCAATTCATCACCAATCACTAATAAATTCTCTTCTGCCCAATTGGGTGACCGACAGAAAATCTAAGCCATCGTCTCCCAAATTTCAGAACCAATCTCAAATTTTCAGATTTGCTACACCAATCAACTATGAAAAGTACACGGGCAGTCACAATACCTCTAGGAAAGGCCCTCTTGGCTGCGTGTGGCTTATTCTCGACAGCCTCATCATCAACCCTATCACATCAGCCTCATCATCAACAGTGCGTGCATAACCTCCATGGCCATTGTGAGGTATACGACCTCAGCGGCACCTAAAACCAAATAACACAATAACCAATCAATAAGAAGATCTCAAGTTTTTCAGCATACATGCATAGCCTCCATGGCCCTTTGTGAGGTATGTGGCTTCTCTGGCATCCAGAACCAAATAGCACGTATAAGAATCAACATGAATATTTCAAGTTGGTCAGCATAACCTAGCGATTGATGAAATTCTTGAATCGGACTAAAATCTTAGTATCTTACTACTAATCCGTTTGAACTATGCATTTACATTTTACTACCTCCATCCTAAGGCTTAAGCTTTTTTTTTGGAAAGTCAAAGCAAGTAAAGTTTGACCAAAATTTTAGAACAATCTATTAATAAATATGATGTTTTGTAGATAGCACATGAAAATATTTCATTATCTATCTAATAATATTAATTTTGTATTTGATATGTTAATGATTTTTTATAAAAACTTAGTCAGACTTAACATAGTTTGACTTTCTAAAAAAAAAAATAGGCCTTAAGCCTTGGGATGGAGGTAGTACTATTTGTAGCATGTGCCATTTTTCTCACAAAAGTATCATTCCAGCAATTGGAATGCCACCAAGAAGCTATGACCGTGTACTGAATTAATCACTTCTTTCAAACATTTACTCAATGCTAGAGCTAGATTGAGTGAACAAGTAATGACCCCTCTGCATTTACTCAAGACAACAAGATAAAACATAAGAAATTGCAAGCAAAATGAAAAAAAAAGTGGTTTAACCTGCTGCTCAATTTTCCCATGGCCTTAAGGACAGATGGCAACGCCGTCAAATATACCTATTATCCTCTCCATCACTTTCAGCCAAGTTCCCGCAGGTGAAGGCATGGTGACGCCCCTAAGCTACACGGTGGTGGTAAAATCTGCACGAATTACTGCCAGCTCACCCAGGCATAACATAATTCCTCTTAGCGAAAGAAAGTTCTGCAAAAGTCAGATAAGATAATCAGAGAATGAAAGTGCTGAACATTCATCGTTGGCACATAGCAATTATTTTGCAGAATATAGTAAACAAAAGAACAAAGAAAGCTTACCTCAGCTCGACATACACAAGTTGTTTAATCTAGCGGATAATAATGCACGGAGATAGAAAAATAGTCATGCTCAGGAATACAACTGGAGGTAAAATCACCATGGATTTTGAACAATCTTGTACATATGAGACAAACTGGCAGAGTAAAAAAGTTACTTTAGGCATTGATACTTGATATTAGCACCCAAAAAAACTATTGATGAATATACGACAGCAAGTGAAAATTTTAGCTCAGTATGGTTTCTTTAATTAAGACATAACATAGATCATTAGAAAAAATGACAGACATCTCACTATCGGACAGACTGAGAGACTGAAGTGGATGCGTGGACAGGGGATAA
Source organism: Lolium perenne (assembly GCF_019359855.2). Taxonomy (NCBI): domain Eukaryota; kingdom Viridiplantae; phylum Streptophyta; class Magnoliopsida; order Poales; family Poaceae; genus Lolium; species Lolium perenne. The sequence continues at coordinate 259,631,588 of NC_067250.2, forward strand.
TTATGACCTCAAGATACTGACTATTTGACCATGCTTTTCCAAACACCTCAGTTCACAGGCACAAGCCAGATACATGCTTTTTCACACCACCCGCAAAGATCAACTGCTTCTTTCTTTTTTAAAAAAAACTTTCATGGAGGACAGTTACCGAATATCGACCTGCAACACAGCAGATTAGATAAAAGCTTAGCCGAGCTCTCACAACTGAGGCAGCTACAAACAGAACCATTCTAGCTTCACATATCAAGTTACCTGAAATCAGATTGGCCCTCCTGGTCATCATTAGGAGTCACTTCTTGTGCGCCATCAGCAACAAATACAATCTGCTCACTGGCAGACTTCTCCGTAGAGCACATCACCCAAAAAAACTATTGATGAATATACCACTGCATGTGAAAATTTTAGCTCAGTGTGGTTTCTTTAATTAAGACATAACATAGAACATTAGAAAAATGACACACATCTCACTATCTGACGGACTGAGAGAGCCTGAAGTGGATGCGTGGACAGGGGATAATTATGACCTCAAGATACTGATTATTTGACCATGCTTTTATGTTGATTAAGTTGCTATTATAAATCAGAAATGAAAGATTTGTTAGCTTGTTAAAGTCATCATGAGGCCATTCAAATTCATGTATAATAGAAAGGAAACTTTGCTTCCTTAGTAGGCTATGCAAAATTGGAAATATAATATCAAATCTTGAAAGCAGTTTGCTTCTTCAATATATCATTTGACTTTAACACTACATCAGATAGAACATTACAAAAATGACACACATCTCACTATCTGACAGACTGAGAGACCCTGAAGTGGATGCGCGGACAGGGGATAATTATGACCTCAAGATACTGACTATTTGTCTATTTGACCATGCTTTTATGTTGATTAAGTTGCTATTATAAATCAGAAATGAAAGATCTGTTAGCTTGAGAAAGTCATCATGAGGCCATTCAAATTCATGTATAATAGAAAGGAAACTTTCCTTCCTTAGTAGGCTATGCCAAATTGGAAATATAATATCAAATCTTGAAAGCAGTTTGCTTCTTCAATATATCATTTGACTTTAACACTATATCAGCTATCCGAATTGTGACAAAGAAACCTGCAGATCAATCCTTAAATTATTCTGCATTCAAACTCTTCAATTACACCATAGCCTAAACAGTAGCAGGTATATATTGAAGGGGGGATTTCCTTGGACAGAAGCACAACTTTCACGTACTCGCAGAATGAAAGATATCAAAGGATAGAACATGGACTTGCAGCATATATGAAAATAAAACATGTTTCTTTATTTTAATCATAAAATTGATACCAAGAAAATAGTTTAATACATGTAAACATATGATGCTAATGGACATATACTAAGTAAGCAGGAAAATCCCCCCAACTTATAGGAGCACATTTTCAAAGAGAAGGGAATTCCTTTTTAGATATAGCATGAGAAAACTTTCCCTGGTTTTGTTTGTTCAACCTATGAAGATATTATGATAAAAAGAATAAAGAAGAAGTGAGTGGATCAAATCAAGCAAACCTGTATAGATATGGGGATTGGGAAATCCTCACATTGGCATCTTGGCATAAGCTGTCCTCGTCGTCGCTGCAAGTACTATCAACTATCAAGTGAGAAAGAAGGCATCACGAACCTTGTAGAATTTTCGAACAGTGGATGTAGACAAATGTTGAAGACCTAATATGCAGATTATTTTTTCAAGCCTACCGCCGGCGCTCAATGGCTGACTGCATCTGCTTGCCACAACATCTCCACACCTCCTTCCTCTCTTCCATGGCCTCCTCCGTTGTTGATTCGCGCCCCCCGCTAGGGGCGCCCCGGACAAGCAGGCAACGCCTAACGAAACTGAGTGGTTAACTATTATCTCAAAAACAAAGTTTGGGCTAAACATACGTGAAATCCTCATGGTAAACACCTAGTATTAGATCACCAGCGTACTGAATCGCCAAGATGACTGTCGCTGCTCAAATGCACCCCCGGGAATGCGCCAGCGTCCACGCCGACATTCACTTGAGTAGCGCAGACAGCAGGGATGACAAGATACCAAGCCTGCAAGAGCAACAACACCACCTAGTATTAGACTCACCAGCGGACTGAATCGGCAAGATCATCGTCACTGCTTAAATACACGCTTGAGAATGCACCTAACATAAATAATTGTACAGCCATTATGCGCAAAAGTTAAATGAACATTCATCAATCATATTGAATTCAGATCTGACCTCACATAAAAGAATGCCCTCTTCATGAGATCATGCACCTTTGTTGCCTTCCGTGCTCAAATAATTGTGTCCTTCACAGCAAATCAAAATCTTTGGTAATCAAATCATTACCCAAGATGCCCTATTTAAAACCATGTCACCTGGCACCCAAATAGCAGCCATATTCAGCCTAGGAACACTCTCAGCAGTCTCATGTTTGAGGCAACACAAATAAGCCTACAAAGTAAGAAACAAAATAATAAATATCGAGAAGAGAGGAATGCCAGTAGCAGCAGCGCCGTCAAGAGATCGAGAGCTTAAAGGAGAACACAACCTAGTTGATGTGGTAACCAACCCAGAACAGCAACAATCAACCCGGAAAAAAAATTGTCCATTCCTTCTTGCTCCCTTCCACATTGGACTCCGTCTGGTCTGCCGAGGCCGCGGCGCCTCCCACACCAGGGTACCCTCACATCCAAGTTCTGCAGGTGCAAAACTTCGCCTCAGTACTAACATTTCTTAAAATTTGGAATCAGTAAATGATACAGATCTTCAACAAACCATGCTAGCTAAAAGAAAATAATCTAGTATCTTGACCATTTCCTTCTAATAATTGTCACAAATACATGACTGTGCTTATAATTCAGGTCTCAAATGACCTAATAACCCTCAGATTTTCCGAGAGGGGTGCCGCCTGCTATCAAAACATGCTTGATTGTGTCATCAAAGGAAAGAGTAAGCTCCGGCGAGAACATAATGGTATGTACTGTTGAATCGGCAAGATCATCGTCACTGCTCAAATACACGCTTGAGAATGCACCTAACATAAATAATTGTACACCCATTATGCGCAAAAGTCAAATGAACATTCATCAATCATATTCAATTTAGATCTGACATCACATAAAAGAATGCCCTCTTCATGAGATCACACCTTTGTTGCCTTCCGTGCTCAAATAATTGTGTCCTTCATAGCAAATCAAAATCTTTGGTAATCAAATCATTACCCAAGATGCCCTATTTAAAACCATGTCACCTGCACTCAAATAGCAGCCATATTCAGCCTAGGAACACTCTCAGCAGTCTCATGTTTGAGGCAACACAAATAAGCCTACAAAGTAAGAAACAAAATAATAAATATCGAGAAGAGAGGAATACCAGTAGCAGCAGCGCCATCAAGAGGTCGAGAGCTTAAAGGAGAACACAACCTAGTTGATGTGGTAACCAACCCAGAACAGCAACAATCGACCCGAAAAAAATTGTCCCTTCCTTCTTGCTCCCTTCCACATTGGACTCCGTCTGGTCTGCCGAGGCCGCAGCGCCTCCCACACCAGGGCACCCTCACATCCAAGTTCTGCAGGTACAAAACTTCGCCTCAGTACTTAAAATTGCTTAAATTTTGGAATCAGTAAATGATACAGATCTTCAACAAACCATGCAAGCTAAAAGAAAATAATCTAGTACCTCGACCCATTTCCTTCTAATAATTGTCACAAATACATGACTGTGCTTATAATTCAGGTCTCAAATGACCTAATAACCCTCAGATTTTCCGAGAGGGGTGCCGCCTGCTATCAAAACATGCTTGATTGTGTCATCAAAGGAAAGAGTAAGCTCCGGCAAGAACATAATGGTATGTACTGTTGTGATTTTCTTAGGATCATCATATCCTTTACAATGTAGTAATTTCATGGAGAACATATAAAAGGTTTTACCTTGGCGAGTCCAAAGAAGTTGATGGGTATCAATTTGGATGAGGCCTCCCGGTGACAGGACAGAGCTCTTCAAGCAAGGTAGCAACTTTGCTCTTGCTCACCAGTCACCACTTGCAACTTCGGCAGGCCGTGTCAAGCTTAACCTGCATCCAGAAAAGGTCACAAATCAAATTTCACCTAGGTGTATAAAATGACCCTCATCATTTTAGCAACTAAAACCAGACAGTGCAAGCCCATGCCTAAGCAAAATCAAATGAGAAGATCAACCTGTAGAAGGGCATGCAAAGTTATTATCTTATATATCTCTGACGGTGGAACTGGACGGTAAAAAATCATTCAGGCGATAGGACTACCCATTAGAAAATTATATATAGCAAAAATATGATATACATTCTAAAGTAAAAAAAAGAATACGCTTAAGGAAAAGCCAACATCTCCTGAGGTAATCATAGCTATCAGTGAAACCAGGGATATTGTAAAAAAGGAATGTCCATTCCTGATTTTTTTTTGGTAATTTCAGTCGCATTTTTAAGCCTTGAGGTCATCATGTAACCACACATCCCCATCTCTGAGTAACTCCATATATAATCTGCATAATAACACTACTGTGAATCTGTTACATAAAATTATTATTAATCTACCAAGGGTGAAAAAGGCAGATATAATCCATCATATTCACAGTAATTTGTGATCTTTCTAGTCCTTTTTTTGTACACCGGACTCCTCTGTATACAAATTTGTCAATTATGTAATTGACCAGCCTCATATTCTCTTATACCTAACAGAAGCGAGCTTGAGGAGAAATCAAAACAGGCCACTGCCGAAATCCCCACAAACTAAAAACTGCAATAGGCTATCAGTACAAAATACGGTGTTCTGAGCGGGCAGGTTGTACATGGGAAGCTCCCCACCGCGAGAGGAAGAGATGGCTATGATTTTCTATGTACCCATGCGTGGCTGAGCAGATCCACCATCATGGCCATGCGAAAAAAGAATTAAAGTGGGAGGAAAAACGAGAATAAAGAGCTCACATGGGTAAGTAATATTGACGAGCGACGAGATGCTGATGTGCTCCGACGAGCGGCGCCATGGCCGGTGCGCTCGTCGCTGCTCCTCCACCACCGTCCTAGCGCCGCCCCTCGCTGCTCCTCCACCTCCGGCTGGCCCGTCTCCGGCCGCCCCCATCGCCTCCGGTCGTCGCCGGAGCGGATCCGCCCCGTGCCGACCCGTCTTCGACCGCGCCCGGCGCCTCCAGTCACCACCGCCACGGATCCGCTCGTACGGGCCCATCGCCTCCCGTCGTCGCCGGAGCGGATCCACCCGCGCCGGCCCGTCTCCGGCCGCGCCCGGCGCCTCCAGTCGCCGCCGCCGTTGATCGGCCCCGCGCGATCCCGTCTCCGCCCGCTCCCGCCTCACCTCCACCCGCCGCCACCAACGCCACCACCCGAATCGGCGGCCCAAGCCGTGGTGACCCCCTACGGGCACATCCATCGCTCGGGCTGGCCGCTCCTTCTCAGGCCGGTTCCTCCAGACGCGCCGCCGCGCGAGAAGGAGGAAGGAGGCAGCCGATTGGGGGATGGGAAAGGGCAGGGATTGGGGTAGAATGTTAGGGTTTTCACCCGGTCGAAAAGGAAAGCGAAACGAGGTCACGCGAACGAGCTCGTTTCGATGTGTCTGTTGGTCGGCTCCACACACGTTCGGGCCCATCCGTCATGCACGCAACAGCAGAAGCAACCGGTAAAACAAAAGTAACTGCATCCAACGGTTGTAGTAGAAAGTGGGAGCCAGGATTTACTGTAGTGGTCAAAATGGATGAACGAGATTGATTTGCCCCTTCTGAGGCCTCCTAGAGGCGGGTACTCTTGGAGCATTTATAGGAGAAATTGATATATTCAAATCTAGATAAACCTTTTTATCTATATATGAACGGCGGAAGTACAAGGTAGGACATGGCACGAACAATGAATACATGCATCGTAGTTTATAAGCGGCGGTATATGTGTACATGCACATGTACATAAAATAAAATATATACCCAAATATTGCTAATGAAAGTACATATTGTAAAAAATGGATTCACGGGTTCTAAAAGAATAAACTAAAGGTTTCCATTCAAGTGTGCATCTGCACTCTAGAAAAAGAAAACTTGAATATAAGAAAAAGATCTTTACAAATTTCAATGTTAATATATCAAAGGAGTGACTAGCTACTATCCTATTTTCTGTCCTAGGTGTATTAAACATTTGGTCCATATCATTAACAAATGATTACAAAATTATCATATATGGCTATAAAAGAAACATTTATTACAATAGGCGGCCACTAGGAATCAAGCGACAATACATATTAAAATGCAGTGCCACTCAAACAATTTTGTTGATATAATATGCCTTATCAATAAAATTACATCCTTATAAAATTCTATATATTACACACAACTTGAAATGCTAAAATACTCAGTTTCTTAAATGGATCATCTATTAACATCAAACAAAAAAAATTAAAATTGAAATACAATATCATATAAATATTAAACCTAGCACCATAAGTCTCATTTTTTAAATAAAACAATGATTATTTGCATGAATAATAAAATATGATTATTGATGTTATATGCAATTATCATATTTTATTCACAATTTATTCGGTGGTTACAAAACCGTATCATATATTAATACACATTGTGATATAATATGAATATATAAGATTATATATGTAATCAAAGAACAATAAGACTAAATAATTAAAGAGTATAGATGCTTCCCTCGGATTTCCGAGGGCCGCCTTGCTAGTTGAATAAAGAGTAAAATGCATGAATAATCCATAAACTTGTCAATGTGGCTCGATTTGATCATAGTACGGAGATGGAGTACATCAAAAATACTACCTCCGTCTCAAGAAATAAGGCGCACGCGTATTCCAAGACGAACTTTGATCATAAAAATTGAGCAACACAACCTTGATTATATTATATGTAATTAGTATTGTTGGATTCATATTGAAAAGCACTTTCTAATGATGCTAATTTTATACAAAAATTCTTTATATATTTGAAGTAATTCTTGGTCAAACAAAAAACACGTAAAACGAGAGCGCCTTATTCCTTGAATCGGAGTTAGTACCATTTTAGGATCACTAAAGGCGACGAGTATGTTTTCTAGGATCACTCGGTCTAGGAGTTGTTGTGCACCAGTCAACAGCAAAAAGCAGAACCCCTTTGATAGTGAAGCGAGTAGTTAAGTTAAAGTGGACAGTCTCTAGGAGGTGTTCATAGGATAGGATGTGCGTGCCTTCATAGAGCTGGGTGTATGTATGTATGTGTGAGCGTCTAGGATTGTATTGTGTTTCGCAAAAAAAATGTGGACCGACATGTAGGAGGGAGTTATATGCAAATTTGTCGTTGACTTCTCCTTCCTCCCAGATGCAAAATCCCCACACCCTCTTCTCAATGCAAAATCGACTCAACCCCTGCCCCACGGTCGTGGCTGCATCCCCCTTTGGCGCTGCAGTGCCTCAGGACGCCTCCATTGTCTGGCCCCTACCCATCCCCTCCATTCGCCTGGCCCTGGCCCGCAACCGCCATGACTACCACGCTCGCTTCACCGAGTGCAGTGTTGCGCAAGTTCGAGGTCATGAGCCTTAACTGCAGCCATGACCTCGGCGAACAACGTTTTGAGAAACTACAATAGATGGAGGAAGGAGAGATTGCCTATTTCAAGTGATGTAGTGCTATAACACACATGTGTTGGATTGTAAGCACAAGATTTGTACTATGTGCAAATTTCTCTTAAAGTATTTCCTACGGTACCCATTTCTTATGTTGTGTGTAATATAGTTATGTCCTTCAGTATATTACCATGTAAAAAAACACCATTCTTTTGAGATCCCTATTCCGTTCCTGATACCCGGTGTGTGCAAACCGTGTACCGCCAATTATATTATAAAATTATGCTTCCTTTAGTTTAACATGCTTGCTCGCGGTAAGGCGGGCAAGCGCGCGGCAAGCCATGCTTTCCTACCTGATATTGTAACGAAATATCCCGGTTTAGATGGATATAATGTAATCGTTTTTCACGAGCCATCAGAGGGACAAGCTTCTCCGATCACGGATGAGGAGCACTCCCTCCCGCCAATTGATCACCAAGTCGGCTCCTCCCCCTCGTACGCCGGCTGATCCTCCTCCTCCAATGAAGGCGAAGGGAATTTAGAGGATGACGAAGATTGCAAACGCTTTCTTACATGTAAATCATATGCGATCATAAGTATCACAAACGGTTAAATATATGTATCACAAACATTGTATCTATAGGAAATTGTTTCTGAATATTTTGGTCTCGGATATTATCGCATGTTTAGCGCTCTTTGTTCTAAATGTGAACTCTAAAGCTTCACGTAGTTTACGTGCTCGCGTATAAAATGTGTCATTCAATGTTCCCGCTGACGGCATCCCACTAGTAAGGAAAGGCTCATCTGTGGCACACCTAAAACCCTATTCTATGGTGCATGGGCAGTGCTCCACAGAATCTATGCCCCAAAAATGTGAATTCTGTGGCGTACGGACCCATGCGCCACAGAAAGTGACATTTTCGTGGCGCACCAAGCAGGCATGCGCCACAGAAAACTTTTTTTGGTGTACCCAGCGGTGGTGCGTGATGACCCACAAGTATAGGGGATCGTACCAGTCTTCGCGGGAAGTAAATCCCAATTTATTGATTCGACACAAGGGGAGACAAAGATTACTTGAAAGCCTTAACAGCGGAGTTGTCAATTCAGCTGCACCTGGAAATAGACTTGCTCGCAAGAGTTTATCAGTAGTAACAGTTTTATAGCAGTAGCAGTAGTGAAATAACAGCAGCAGAGTAACACAGACAGCAGTAGTGATTATAGTAAACAGCAGGATTAAAATACTGTAGGAACGGGGATGGATAACGGGCGTTGCATGGATGAGAGAAACTCATGTAACAATCATAGCAGGGCATTTGCAGATAATAATAAAACGGTGTCCAAGTACAAAGCAATCAATAGGCATGTGTTCCAATTATAGTCGTACGTGCTCGCAATGAGAAACTTGCACAACATCTTTTGTCCTACCAGCCGGTGGCAGCCGGGCCTCAAGGGAATCTACTGGATATTAAGGTACTCCTTTTAATAGAGTACCGGAGCAAAGCATTAACACTTCGTGAACACATGTGATCCTCACATCACTACCATCCCCTCCGGTTGTCCCGATTTCTGTCACTTCGGGGCCATTGGTTCCGGACAGCGACATGTGTATACAACTTGTAGGTAAGATCATAAAACAATGAATATCATGATGAAATAATAACATGTTCAGATCTGAGATCATGGCACTCGGGCCCTAGTGACAAGCATTAAGCATAACAAGTTGCAACAATATCATCAAAGTACCAATTACGGACACTAGGCACTATGCCATATCAATCTTATGCTATTACATGACCAATCTCATCCAATCCCTACCATCCCCTTCGGCCTACAGCGGGGGAATTACTCACACATGGATGGGGGAAACATTGCTGGTCAATGGAGAGGCGTCGGTGATGATGATGGCGATGATCTCCTCCAATTCCCCGTCCCGGCGGAGTGCCAGAGCGGAGACTTCTGGCTCCCGAAACGGAGTTTCGCGATGTGGCGGCGTTCTGGAGGCTTTCTGGCGACTTCGACTTCTCGGTCGCGATTTTTAGGGTGAAGGCAATAAGTAGTCCGAAGGAGGGCGTCGGGGGCTGACCGAGGCCGCCACACACTAGGGCCGCGTGGGCCCCTCCTGGGCCACGCCGGCCTAGTGTGTGGGGCCCTCGGGCCCCCACCTGGCTTGCCCTTCTGGCTCCGCCAATATTCTGGGAAAATAGGACCTTCTGCATAAATTCCGAGGATTTTCCTGAAAGTTGGATTTCTGCACAAAAACGAGACACTGCATCAGCTTCTGCTGAAAACAGCGTTAGTCCGTGTTAGTTGCATCCAAAATACACAAATTAGAGGCAAAACAATAGCAAAAGTGTTCGGGAAAGTAGATACGTTTTGGACGTATCAACTCCCTCCAAGCTTAGCTTATTGCTTGTCCTCAAGCAATTCAGTTAACAACTGAGCGATAAAAGAACTTTCACGAACACATTTGCTCATATGATGTATATATTCTCATGCTATGGCTAACACTTAGGCAGTTCATAATGAGATGCATACAAGTAAGATCATCTAACAGCTATTTCAATCATGGAGAGGTACCAACAATTAATAATAAGCATCATGAATCATGTCTATAAGCAGGATTGCAAAGTTCATAAGAGAGTATGATAAAGTGGTATCTCGCTTGCCCATATTTGATCAGCAAAACATAAATGCTCAGGCACCTCTGAAGTTCATAAAAAGACTAGAAGTAGTGATTGTCAAAGATAAAAGCATCAAAGTTATACCTCAATCAATCATATTTTGAGACAAGCATATTATACTAAGAATGACAGTTGTGCTCTCAAGATAGTGCTCAAAGAAAGAATGGAGACACAACATAAAAGTAAAAGATTGACCCTTCGCTGAGGGAAGCAGGGATTAGCATGCGCTAGAGCTTTTCATTTTTTAAACAGGAGTAAATTTATTTTGAGAGGTGTTTGTTGTTGTCAACGAATGGTAATGGGTACACCAACTACCTCGCCAACCGGACTCCCAAGAGCGGCTCCCATGAATTATTTTTATGTTTATGTGGCACTCCTTCCAACCTTTCTTTCACAAACCATGGCTAACCGAATCCTCGTGTGCCTGCCAACAATCTCATACCATGAAGGAGTGCCTTTTTATTTTAGTTTTATTATGATGACACTCCCCCCAACCTTTGCTTACACAAGCCATGGCTAACCGAATCCTTCGGGTGCCATCCAACAATCACATACCATGGAGGAGTGTCTATTTAGGTTAATTAATTTGGGACTGGGAATCCCATTGCCAGCTCTTTTTGCAAAATTATTGGATAAGCGGATGTGCCACTAGTCCATAATGAAAGTCCGTCAAGAGTAAATGACAAGGTTGAAAGTTAAACACCACATACTTCCTCATGAGCTATGAAACATTAACACAAATTGAGAAGCATTTTGAAGGTTTTAAAAGGTAGCGCATGAGAATTTACTTGGAATGGTTTGAAATGCCATGCATAGGTATTTATGGTGGACACTTTGGAACAACTTGGTTTTCAGGTGTTTGGAAGCACGAGCAGCGTTCCCGCTCAGTACAAGTGAAGGCTAGCAATAGACTGGGGAGCGACAAATCAAGAGAGCAAAGAATCGTCATAATCATGCTTGCGGCAAAATAAATTAACGGAGGCATAAAAGTGATACAAGAACTCTGAAGCAATGTAAATCATAGAGGCTTAATTGACTTTTGTTCAGTCATATGCATGCGTGAGCATGTGCCAAGTCGATATAAATGAATTATTCAGAGGAGGATACCACAATGCCATACCTACTTATGAATAAAACAATGCGAGCAAACATCCATGACATGCTAATCATATTAATAAATTGGAGCTAAACATGAGAGATCATGAACTACTAGACTTTCTCAAATGACATATACCTCACATGAACCAACTAAGCATGCTCACATGGATGAGTATATGTACAAAAATGAAAACAAATAGAGTTCATACCAGCCTCTCACCACAATTCAATTATCGTAGATCGTCATTATTGCCTTTCACTTGTGTAGCTTGGATAATATGAAACGAAAACCACGCTCCAGCCACCGAAGACCATTGAACTCATAATGAACTTTATAAACCAAAGAAGAACAACAAATATTTTTGGTGTTTTCCAATTGGAAACAAGAACAAAAGGAAACAAGCAAACAAAGCAAAATCTTTTTGGGTTTTCTTATAGCAAACTAGCAATAGCAAATAAAGCGAAACAAATGCAAGAAACCAAAGCAAACAAATGATGAAGAGAAACAACAGAAATATTTTTGGTCTTTTTGTGTTTTGGGAAAGAAACAAAGCAAAAACAAGAAATAGCAAACTAGAAGACTCACATAAACACAAAGCAGCAGAAATTCGTCAAACTTGACAGCAGTACAGTACTCGATTTTTAAGAAATTCTTCCACTACTCAAATCGAAAAGTGTTCAACTAATGAAAGTTAGATAACAACCTGGGGAACATGCAAAAAAATTGGCTTCGCAAAATACTGTTCTGGCTATTTTTGAGAATTTTTCCGGTAACATTCCAGAATCTGTTTTCAGGCAGCACTTCCCCAAATATCATCTTCCTCTCATTAGAGAACCACTTAAACAAACTAAACAAGTATATACAAGTATCCAGCAATCATAATGTGAAAAGAATGAGTGATGCCGGTATACCTCCCCCCAAGCTTAGGCTTTTCGCCTAAGTGGAGTTCAATCCCAGCGAGGGTCGCTGTTCCTCGCCGGTGGATAATGCATGGCGTAGTCATAGTAAGGTCCCTGTGCAGAAGAAAAGCGTGGAGGCTCCACATGCCCAAAATGTTGATGCGAGGAACTTGCTGCATCGGATGATGAGTCGAGGTGTTCCTCGGCCTCCGTGTTGTCTCTTGCATGATGGCCTCCTCCCTCTATGTGTGCATTCAGTGCACCTTCTGTGACTGACCAATCCTCCCTGGAATCAAGGTTAAATAGAACAGGCGCAGGCAATCTTACTAGTTTTCCAGTTTTCTTAGTTGTTCTCCAAGTCTTCTTGTAAAATGTTATCTTGTAAGACAGGTTACCCAAGTTAGATGAATCAGAAAACAATTCATGTTTAATCATGGAGACTATGTCAAGTTTTTCTATGGAAAGTTGAATATCAAGATGGTGAGGTTCTACTCCATGCAAAGCTAATAAACGAGAGGCGATGAGACCTCCATAAATTCCGTCCTTCTCACGGTTAGTAGCAAGTCTATAAGCTATCAATGCCCCCAAATTATAAGTCTTACTACCTTGCAGTGCAGCAGCTAGAAAAGCTAAATCCTGGATAGATAGTTTACTACCATTCCTTCTAGCAAGAACGCATTTAGTAATGAAATAAGCAAAGTAGCGGATAGCTGGGAGTTGAATGCTAGTGGTTTTACCACCATCCTCTGAGAAACTCCTTCCATGACAAATCATCTCGAAGAGGCTTAAGAGCTCTCGCGGCGATCCCCTTATCTTCTCGCATGATCCCCATTGCGGTACTCTAATTGCTGTACAAAAATCATTGAATGGCAAGTTGACAGTTTTATTATAAATCTTATACTGAACCATGGGGTTAGATCGCAACCAATTGAACTTAAAATCCTGCGCAACAGACATAGTCAATTTTGCATATTGGCATGGTTCTCCATCAACAAAATTATTCAACCCTGCACGAGAAATTAGATTCTGAACATCTTCCAATATTCCTGCGCTTCTCATGAAATCTGTGCACGGGTAGTAAGAGGGGTATACTCCCTCTTCGCGGTTCACTCTCATGACTTGTTGCACCTCCAATTCTTGTTGGTTTAGTTGATATCTATTCCACTCCATTTTCGGAGAGCAAATGTGCCAAATTTCAGACAGAAATCTGGGCTGAGCAAAGAGATCGAAAAATCCTGAGCTCTTGAGCTAAAACGCGAGTGAGAGAAAGCTGGTGTCGATTTTTTCGGGAGAGAGAAGAGTCTGGGAGGAAGAGATGCTGAAGTGGGGTAAAGGGGGGCCCACACGCCAGGGTGGCGCGCCCCCCTTGCTGGCCGCGCCAGCCTGTGGGGTGCCACCCTGGGGTGCCCCACTGGTCATCCTCAGGTGCTCCCAGGTGCATTTTCGAAAAATAGGACCAACGGTATAATTTTTGTGAATTTTTAAAAACTTTGAAAAATGCACATTTCTGGGTATTAAGTTTATTATTACTGGCCAGGAAATTTTTTGAAATCTCTAATTAACTAAGGAACTTTGCAAATCAAAAGTGCTACCGCAAGTAAAGCAAGTGGAGGAAGAAAGAGATGTTGTTTACCTCCTCTATGCATATAAAAGGTATTTGTTAACAAGGTTGATCAAGTCTTGCCACCAAATAAATTTTACATAGCATATGAAGAAATAAACTTCAAATCAATCATGTTACCTTGAATTGTATTGATATGGATCCAATCATAAGACTTTGATAACCTTCTTTAGGCTCATATATAGGACAATCAATAGTTCCAATTTTGATAGTTCTCACATTAGAAATAGTATTGACTCCACATACTTTATCAATCCTCTTGGGGTAATAGACGGTATGCTCCTTATCATCAATATTGAAAGTAACCTTTCCTTTATTGCAATCAATAATAGCCCCTGCGGTGTTAAGAAAAGGTCTCCCAAGAATAATAGACATATTATCATCTTCAGGCATTTCCAACACAACAAAATCAGTTAATATCAAGCAGTTATTAGTAACTTGAACAGGAACATCCTCACATATACCAACAGGAATAGCAGTAGATTTATCAGCCATTTACAAAGATATATCAGTAGGTATCAACTTATCTAAATAAAGTCTCTTATAAAGAGAAAAAGGCATAACACTAACACCGGCTCCCAAGTCACATAGAACAGTTTTAACATAATTATTCTTAATAGAACAAGGAATAGTAGGTATACCTGGGTCGCCCAACTTCTTTGGCACTTTGCCATTGAAAGAGTAATTAGCAAGCATAGTGGAAATTTCCTCATTGGGGATTTTCCTTTTGTTAGTAACAATATCTTTCATATACTTTGAATAAGGAGGCAATTTAATAGCATCAGTCAAAGGGATTTGCAAGAATAAAGGTTTCATCCAATCACAAAATTTATTATAGTGTTCTTCTTCCTTTGATTTTAGTTTCTTAGCAGGAAAAGGCATTTGCTTTTGCACCCAAGGTTCTCTTTCATTACCATGCTTCTTAGCAATAAACTCTTCTTTAGTATACTTTTTATTTTTAGCATGCTTTTCAGGTTCATCTTCAACCTCTTCTTTATCAGAAGCATCATTCTTATCATTATCATTATCATTATCATGTTCATTACCACTTTCAGTTTCAGCATCGGAAATAGAAATACTATTAGGATCATTAACAGGTTCAGAGGATTCTACAACATTTTTATGTTTCTTCTTCTTTTTCTTCTTAGAAGAAGCACTAGGTTCAATTCGTTGAGAATCTTGTTCAATTCTTTTGGGATGCTGATGTCTACGGGAGCTTCTATTCTTGTAGACAGTGTTGGGCCTCCAAGAGCAGAGGTTTGTAGAACAGCAGCAAGTTTCCCTTAAGTGGATCACCCAAGGTTTATCGATCTCAGGGAGGAAGAGGTCAAAGATATCCCTCTCAAGCAACCCTGCAACCACAAAGCAAGAAGTCTCTTGTGTCCCCAACACACCTAATAGGTGCACTAGTTCGGCGAAGAGATAGTGAAATACAGGTGGTATGAATAAATATGAGCAGTAGCAATGGCACCAAAAAAGTGCTTTGCTATCCAGGACTGGTGTGTAGTTGATGGTGGTAATATTGCAGGCAGTAGAAACACAGTAAAACAGTAAACAAGCAGCGATAGCAGTATTTAGGGACAAGGCCTAGGGATTATACTTTCACTAGTGGACACTCTCAACATTGATCACATAACAGAATAAATAGATAGATGCTAGACTCTACACCCTCTTGTTGGATGATGAACACCACTAATTGCGTAGGATTACACGAACCCTCAATGCCGGAGTTAACAAGCTCCACAATATTCGATGTTCATATTTAAATAACCTTAGAGTGCAAGATAGATCAACATAACCAAATAGATCACATCAATACCATCATAGTAATAGTTAACTTCATAATCTACAAGAGATCACAATCATAAACTACGCCAAGTACTACATGATGCACACACTGTCCACATTACATCATGCAGGAGGAATAGAGTACTTTAATAACATCACTAGAGTAGCACATAGATGAATAGTGATACAAAACTCATATGAATCTCAATCATGTAAGGCAGCTCATGAGATCATTGTATTGAAGTACATAGGAGAGAGATTAACCACATAGCTACCGGCACAGCCCCGAGCCTCGATGGAGAACTACTCCCTCCTCATGGGAGACAGCAACGGTGATGAAGATGGCGGTGGTGTCGATGGAGGAGCCTTCCGGGGGCACTTCCCCGTCCCGGCGGCGTGCCAGAACAGAGACTCCTGTCCCCCAGATCTTGGCTTCGCGATGGCGGCGGCTCTGGATGGTTTCTCGTCCCGTGGTTTTTCCGTCTCGAAGTTTTAGGTCGAGGACCCTTAAATAGGTGAAGAGGCGGCGTCAGAGGGTCGAAGAGGCGGTGACACGGTAAGGCGGCGCGGCCAGGCCCTGGGCCGCGCCGGCCTACCTCCTGGGCCCCTTGTGGGTCCACTCTGGCGACTCTCGGGTGTTCTGGATGCTTCCGGGGATTCTAAGATGCTGGGCGTTGATTTCGTCCGATTCCGAGAATATTTCCTTACTAGGATTTCTGAAACCAAAAACAGCAGAAAATAGCAACTGGCCCTTCGGCATCTCGTCAATAGGTTAGTTCCGGAAAACGCATAAATATGACATAAAGTGTGCATAAAACATGTAGATATCATCAATAATGTGGCATGTAACATAAGAAATTATCGACATATCAGCATCCCCAAGCTTAGTTTCTGCTCGTCCCGAGCAGGTAAACGATAAACAAAGATAATTTCTGGAGTGACATGCCATCATAACCTTGATCATACTATTGTAAGCATATGTAATGAATGCAGCGATCAAAACAATGTAAATGACATGAGTAAACAAATGAATCATATAGCAAAGACTTTTCATGAATAGTACTTCAAGACAAGCATCAATAAGTCTTGCATAAGAGTTAACTCATAAAGCAATAATTCAAAGTAAAGGTATTGAAGCAACACAAAGGAAGACGAAGTTTCAGCGGTTGCTTTCAACTTGTAACATGTATATCCCATGGATATTGTCAATGTAAAGTAATATAACAAGTGCAATATGCAAGTATGTAGGAATCAATGCACAGTTCACACAAGTGTTTGCTTCTTGAGGTGGAGAGAAATAGGTGAACTGACTCAACATAAAAGTAAAAGAATGGCCCTTCGCAGAGGGAAGCATTGATTGCTATATTTGTGCTAGAGCTTTGGTTTTGAAAACATATAGAGAGCATAAAAATAAAGTTTTGAGAGGTGTATGTTGTTGTCAACGAATGGTAATGGGCACTCTAACCCCCTTGCCAGACAAACCTTCAAAGAGCGGCTCCCATGAATGATTTTTATTTTTGGGTGGCACTCCTTCCAACCTTTCTTTCACAAACCATGGCTAACCGAATCCTCGGGTGCCTGCCAACAATCTCATACCATGAAGGAGTGCCTTTTTATTTTAGTTTTATTATGATGACACTCCTCCCCACCTTTGCTTTCTCAAGCCATGGCTAACCGAATCCTTCGGGTGCCGTCCATCAATCATATACCATGGAGGAGTGTCTATTTTTATTAATTAATTTGGGACTGGGAATCCCATTGCCAGCTCTTTTTGCAAAATTATTGGATAAGCGGATGAAGCCACTAGTCCATTGGTGAAAGTTGCCCAACAAGATTGAAAGATAAACACCACATACTTCCTCATGAGCTATAAAACATTGACACAAATCAGAGGTGATAAATTTTGAATTGTTTAAAGGTAGCACTCAAGCAATTTACTTTGGAATGGCGGAGAAATACCATGTAGTAGGTAGGTATGGTGGACACAAATGGCATAGTGGTTGGCTCAAGTATTTGGATGCATGAGAAGTATTCCCTCTCGATACAAGGTTTAGGCTAGCAAGGTTATTTGAAACAAACACAAGGATGAACCGGTGCAGCAAAACTCACATAAAAGACATATTGTAAACATTATAAGACTCTACACCGTCTTTCTTGTTGTTCAAACTCAACACTAGAAATTATCTAGACTTTAGAGAGACCAAATATGCAAACCAAATTTTAGCATGCACTATGTATTTCTTCATTAATAGGTGCAAAGTATATGATGCAAGAGCTTAAACATGAGCACAACAATTGCCAAGTATCACATTATCCAAGACATTATAGCAATTACTACATGTAGCATTTTCCGTATCCAACCATATAACAATTAACGAAGCAGTTTCAACCTTCGCCATGAAAATTAAAAGCTAAGAACACATGTGTTCATATGAACCAGCGGAGCGTGTCTCTCTCCCACACAAGCATTTATTCAAACAAAAGCAAAAACAAAAGCACACAGACGCTCCAAGCAAAGTACATAAGATGTGGCCGAATAAAAATATAGTTTCAAGAGAAGGAACCTAATAATTTGTCGATGAAGAAGGGGATGCCTTGGGCATCCCCAAGCTTAGATGCTTGAGTCTTCTTGAAATATGCAGGGATGAACCACCGGGGCATCCCTAAGCTTAGAGCTTTCACTCTTCTTGATCACATTGTATCATCCTCCTCTCTTGACCCTTGAAAACTTCCTCCACACCAAACTCGAAACAAACTCATTAGAGGGTTAGTGCATAATAAAAAATTCACATGTTCAGAGGTGACACAATCATTCTTAACACTTCTGGACATTGCTTAAAGCTACTGGAAGTCAATGGAACAAATAAATCCATCCCACATAGCAAAAGAGGCAATGCGAAATAAAAGGCAGAATCTGTCAAAACAGAACAGTCCGTAAAGACGAATTTTATTGAGCCACCAGAATTGCTCAAATGAAAAAGCTCAAATTGAATGAAAGTTGCGTACATATCTGAGGATCACTCACGTAAATTGGCATAATTTTCTGAGTTACCTACAGAGAATTGTGCCCAGATTTGTGACAGCAAGAAATCTGTTTCTGCGCAGTAATCCAAATCTAGTATCAACCTTGCTATCAAAGACTTTATTTGACACAACAAAACACAAAACTAAGATAAGGAGAGGTTGCTACAGTAGTAAACAACTTCCAAGACACAAATATAAAAAAAATACTGTAGCAAAATGACACATGGGTTATCTCCCAAGAAGTTCTTTCTTTATAGCCATTAAAATGGGCTCAGCAGTTTTAATGATGCACTAGCAAGAAATAGTATTTGAAACAAAAGAGAGCATCAAGAGGCAAATTGAAAACAAATTTAAGTCTAACATGCTTCCTATGCATAGGAATCTTGTAAATAAACAAGTTCATGAATAGCAAAGTGACAAGCATAGGAAGATAAAACAAGTGTAGCTTCAAAAATTTCAGCACATAGAGAGGTGTTTTAGTAACATGAAAATTTCTACAACCATATTTTCCTCTCTCATAATAACTTTCAGTAGCATCATGAGCAAACTCAACAATATAACTATCACATAAAGCATTCTTATCATGAGTCTCATGCATAAAATTATTACTCTCCACATAAGCATAATTAATTTTATTAGTAATAGTGGGAGCAAATTCAACAAAGTAGCTATCATTATTATTATCATCATCAAATATAGGAGGCATATTGTAATCATAATCAAATTTACTCTCCATAGTAGGCGGCACCAAAAGGCTACTATCATTATAATCATCATATATGGGAGGCATATCATAATCAACATAAACTTTCTCCTCAATACCCGGAGGGCTAAAGAGATCATTTTCATCAAAACCGACCTCCCCAAGCTTAGAATTTTCCATAGCATTAGCAACAATGGTGTTCAAAGCATTCATATTAATAACATTCCCATTAGCATGCATATAAAGTTCCATGGGTTTTTTAATTCTCTCTTAAAACACATCATGTCCTAATTCAAGATAAAGTTCATAAAGATCTCTCATATTTTTGTTGTTTTCCATTATGCCTAACTAGTGTAGAACAAGAAACAAAAAGATGCAATTGCAGGATCTAAAGGAAATAGCTTCGAGCACAAATACAATGGCGCCGTAAAAGCATCGTTACTCCTGAACCGGAGTATGAGTGCCTTTTACCTTTCCTCCCTGGCAACGGCGCCAGAAAAGTGCTTGATGTCTACGGGAGCTTCTATTCTTGTAGACAGTGTTGGGCCTCCAAGAGCAGAGGTTTGTAGAACAGCAGCAAGTTTCCCTTTAGTGGATCACCCAAGGTTTATCGATCTCAGGGAGGAAGAGGTCAAAGATATCCCTCTCAAGCAACCCTGCAACCACAAAGCAAGAAGTCTCTTGTGTCCCCAACACACCTAATAGGTGCACTAGTTCGGCGAAGAGATAGTGAAATACAGGTGGTATGAATAAATATGAGCAGTAGCAATGGCACCAAAAAAGTGCTTTGCTATCCAGGACTGGTGTGTAGTTGATGGTGGTAATATTGCAGGCAGTAGAAACACAAGAAAACAAGAAACAAGCAGCGATAGCAGTATTTAGGGACAAGGCCTAGGGATTATACTTTCACTAGTGGACACTCTCAACATTGATCACATAACAGAATAAATAGATAGATGCTAGACTCTACACCCTCTTGTTGGATGATGAACACCACTAATTGCGTAGGATTACACGAACCCTCAATGCCGGAGTTAACAAGCTCCACAATATTCGATGTTCATATTTAAATAACCTTAGAGTGCAAGATAGATCAACATAACCAAATAGATCACATCAATACCATCATAGTAATAGTTAACTTCATAATCTACAAGAGATCACAATCATAAACTACGCCAAGTACTACATGATGCACACACTGTCCACATTACATCATGCAGGAGGAATAGAGTACTTTAATAACATCACTAGAGTAGCACATAGATGAATAGTGATACAAAACTCATATGAATCTCAATCATGTAAGGCAGCTCATGAGATCATTGTATTGAAGTACATAGGAGAGAGATTAACCACATAGCTACCGGTACAGCCCGAGCCTCGATGGAGAACTACTCCCTCCTCATGGGAGACAGCAGCGGTGATGAAGATGGCGGTGGTGTCGATGGAGGAGCCTTCCGGGGGCACTTCCCCGTCCCGGCGGCGTGCCGGAACAGAGACTCCTGTCGCCCAGATCTTGGCTTTGCGATGGCGGCGGCTCTGGATGGTTTCTCGTCCCGTGGTTTTTCCGTCTCGAAGTTTTAGGTCGAGGACCCTTAAATAGGCGAAGAGGCGGCGTCAGAGGGTCGAAGAGGCGGTGACACGGTAAGGCGGCGCGGCCAGGCCCTGGGCCGCGCCGGCCTACCTCCTGGGCCCCCTGTGGGTCCACTCTGGCGACTCTCGGGTGTTCTGGATGCTTCCGGGGATTCTAAGATGCTGGGCGTTGATTTCGTCCGATTCCGAGAATATTTTCTTACTAGGATTTCTGAAACCAAAAACAGCAGAAAATAGCAACTGGCCCTTCGGCATCTCGTCAATAGGTTAGTTCCGGAAAACGCATAAATATGACATAAAGTGTGCATAAAACATGTAGATATTATCAATTATGTGGCATGGAACATAAGAAATTATCGATACGTCGGAGACGTATCAGATGCCCTTCAGGATATAGAGGATCTTGGGTAGAGACACCACCTCTAGTTGTTACTTCATAAGCATGTTTCTCTTTAGGATTATTTTTTAACAAGTCATTTTGAATTTTAGTGAGTTGATCAATTTGAGTTTGAATCATTTGAAAATGTTTAACAAGCATCTTAACATCATTGGAGGTTCAGGTGTATTCCAATCATCATGATTCCGGCTTATTCTAGCCAATAATTCTTCAGCTTCGTCTGGAGTTCTTTTCCTGAAAACACAACCAGCACAACTATCCAAATATGCTCTTGATTCAATGGTTAGTCCACTATAAAATATATCAAGTAAATCATTCTTTTCTAAATCATGTCCAGGTCGAGCCCTGATAAGAGAACAAAATCTCGCCCACGCCTCAGGCAATTTCTCTTCATCTCCCTGGTCAAACCTATAAATTTTCTGTAAAGCAATATGTTGAGCACTAGCAGGAAAGTATTTTCGAAAGAAAACATCACGCAGCTCAGTTGGACTTCTAATAGAACCAGGAGGCAAATTATTATACCAAGTTTTAGCATCATCCTTTAATGAGAAAGGAAAAAATTTAGCGACAGAGTAAGTACGCATCTTGACATCATCAGAAAACAAGCTACTCATAGAAGAAAGTTCAATCATGTGTTCTACAGCACTTTCTTTTTCAGTACCACAAAAGTGTGTGTTCTCTACAATAGCTATATGAGATAGATCAAGAGAAAAATCATAATCTTTATCCTTAATGCATATAGGAGATGTGGCAAATTTAGGATCAGGAGATAACTTATGTCTAACAGTATATTGTGTGAGAAACTTTCAATTTTTTCTTGCATCAGCAGTAGCATTGCATCTATTAATAAAATCATCATTAAGCTCCACATAATCCTCATCAGGATCGTCACTAGAATAATCAAGTTCAGGTGAATTAACAGGTGTAGTAGCATTTTCATTAGGAGTTTCAGCATTTTCAATTTGTCTAGACCTAGCAATTGTAGCATCTAGAAAGGATCCCAATGAACCACTATCATCAAGCACAGCAGAAACATTCTCAATATTATGAGATTTTTCAGATTCAGCAGACGTACCAGCAAGTGAAGCTTGCGGCGGTGAAACAAGTTGACTTATCACAGATGGTGAATCAAGAGTAGCAGAGGTACTTAGAGTTGTACATTTTCTTGTAGTGGATGGTAATATGGCGACTTTAGGATCGCGAGTTTTACCCATGATGGAGAATTTGCAGCGAACAATATCAATCCAAGTGAACTTCCAAATAAAGCTATGCTCCTTGCAACGAAAAGCGCCGGAAAACAGTCTTGATGACCCACAAGTATAGGGGATCGTAGCGGTCTTGCGGGAAGTAAATCCCAATTTATTGATTCGACACAAGGGGAGACAAAGATTACTTGAAAGCCTTAACAGCGGAGTTGTCAATTCAGCTGCACCTGGAAACAGACTTGCTCGCAAGAGTTTATCAGTAGTAACAGTTTTATAGCAGTAGCAGTAGTGAAATAATAGCAGCAGAGTAACACAGACAGCAGTAGTGATTATAGTAAACAGCAGGATTAAAATGCTGTAGGCACGGGGACGGATAACGGGCGTTGCATGGATGAGAGAAACTCATGTAACAATCATAGCAGGGTATTTGCAGATAATAATAAAACGGTGTCCAAGTACAAAGCAATCAATAGGCATGTGTTCCAATTATAGTCGTACGTGCTCGCAATGAGAAACTTGCACAACATGTTTTGTCCTACCAGCCGGTGGCAGCTGGGCCTCAAGGGAATCTACTGGATATTAAGGTACTCCTTTTAATAGAGTACCGGAGCAAAGCATTAACACTCCGTGAACACATGTGATCCTCACATCACTACCATCCCCTCCGGTTGTCCCGATTTCTGTCACTTCGGGGCCATTGGTTCCGGACAGCGACATGTGTATACAACTTGTAGGTAAGATCATAAAACAATGAATATCATGATGAAACAATAACATGTTCAGATCTGAGATCATGGCACTCGGGCCCTAGTGACAAGCATTAAGCATAAAAAGTTGCAACAATATCATCAAAGTACCAATTACGGACACTAGGCACTATGCCCTATCAATCTTATGCTATTACATGACCAATCTCATCCAATCCCTACCATCCCCTTCGGCCTACAGCGGGGGAATTACTCACACATGGATGGGGGAAACATTGCTGGTCGATGGAGAGGCGTCGGTGATGATGATGGCGATGATCTCCTCCAATTCCCCGTCCCGGCGGAGTGCCAGAGCGGAGACTTCTGGCTCCCGAAACGGAGTTTTGCGATGTGGCGGCGTTCTGGAGGCTTTCTGGCGACTTCGACTTCCCGGTCGCGATTTTTAGGTCGAAGGCAATAAGTAGTCCGAAGGAGGGCGTCGGGGGCTGACCGAGGCCGCCACACACTAGGGCCGCGCGGGCCCCTCCTGGGCCGCGCCGACCTAGTGTGTGGGGCCCTCGGGCCCCCACCTGGCTTGCCCTTCTGGCTCCGCCAATATTCTGGGAAAATAGGACCTTCTGCATAAATTCCGAGGATTTTCCTGAAAGTTGGATTTCTGCAAAAAAACGAGACACCAGAACAGTTCTGCTGAAAACAGCGTTAGTCCGTGTTAGTTGCATCCAAAATACACAAATTAGAGGCAAAACAATAGCAAAAGTGTTCAGGAAAGTAGATACGTTTTGGACGTATCAGTGCGTCACAAATTTATTTTTGAATTTCAAAAAAAATGGCCGCCAGATCTAGATCTAGATCTGGGGCCGCCGGAATTTCGCCGGATTTTTTTTTATTTGCTGGAGGTCGTCGGAGGTGGGTGGATGGGTGGGGTGGGGGTGGGTTGACGTGGGTGGAGGAGGAGAAGGAGGAGGCCGACCGGAGGTGGGTGGGTGGAGGAGGAGGAGGGATAGGAGGTTGCCGGGTGGAGGCGAGGAGGAGAAGTGGAGGAGAAGTAGAGGTGAAGGGAAATTTAAATTTCAGCACTAGAATTCTCTGGCGCATGTGCACTTGGTGCGCCACAGAATTTTTTTTCGAATTTTTCACTTTTGCAGGGAAAAATATTTACTTTATCGTAACATTTTACTCTTTTCGAATTTGCTGATTCTAAAAATTTTGCTAATCGGGTAAACCCGGGTAAATTCGGATGTAGAATTTTCTCCCGGTCATTTTGATATATTGTGCGTTTTTTCGAGTTCGTATGCAACCAGAAATCTAGTTTTACCGATACACAACGTAATTTTGCAAAAAAAAAATCGAAATTCATGTTTGTTAATTCTCATTAAAACTAGATGATATAATACATGGGAACCTCAAAGTATTTTGTTTTTTAAAATTTCTATCTATTTCTTATGTATTTTACAAAGCAAAAAAAGACGATGGGGGGAGGGGAAGTTGCGTGGAGAGCAATCCATATCCTCTCCAATCCCCTCTATAGCCGTAGCCATCACCTTGTAGTAGAGATTTCCTTGAGAATTGACAATCATTGTAAGAATTTTTTATTTTAATCTAAGTATTTGCAACAAATATTTTTATCTTTGATATTGTTATTATGTGTGAGTAGTTCTCACGGGATGCGAGTTGAGGCGAATCCTCGCAACGTTCATGTGCATCTTATCATATAGGAGTATTTTTGTAGTGATTGAATAGAAGCTTTGTTATCTTGTATACTTATCTCTTTGCCTCGATTCGAAGACTTGTAGGTAATGTTTAAGAAATCGTTAATCTTAACTTATCTGTCGACCTTAAAATGGAGATTAATCGTTTATCGGTCGATTACTCGATTTTATCGGTCAGCCATTTATCGACTTATTTCTTTTGTAAATCCTAATTTTTGACACTAAATTTTCTATAATATGCTATGCAAAAAATAATATTGGAGAATTGCACATAAGTATTACCTTGACTCCTTGCATTGGAATCAATAATAATGGAAAATTTGAGCTAATGCATAATTCTACAAAACCATAGGACACAAATATCGACTGTCATACCAAATTAATTGAAGTTTCACTGATAATCAGCCCGAATATCGGTCATGAGAGTGAAAATCGGGTGAAATATCGGCTCTAATGCAGAAAATTGGACGAAATATCGGTGGTTGGTATGCTAAAATCTTATCGGTTACCACCTGATCCACAATAAATCCGTATCTCGACCAATTTTTGGAACAATGGTAGTAGGTACCCGAGCCACTCTACATTGATCAAGGGAAGATGTGAGATAAGTAGAGAACAATGTTTTACCTCGAAACCCCAATGAAAAAAAGGGGAAAGTAATGGTACTCGCTTAGTGACTCGCTTGGGATATACAAGAATATCATCTATCTTAATGGTTTGGTATGTTTTACTTAATAACGGTTGTAACTCGCGGTTGTGGGTACAACAGTTGGATCAAGATGTTACTCTGGTCTTAGGGATAATAGTATTTACGGATGTGATGCTCACAACTCTTATCACTATTTTATCGTCTACACAATATTGTGCTTCATTTATATCTTAATTACATATGTATGTATAGCTGCAGGAGAATCCTTGACCATCTCTTATTTCCATCCATTAAATAGAACACCAAACAAAATAAACTGAAAAGATCCGGTAAACCTGAAATAAAACTAAGTAGTAAGTATTGTAGAAATTTCCTTAAATCCTTTTATTAGTGTTGCCCAAGGTTTGATTAAACGTATGTCTTTTAGGAAAAAAGCTTAGAATACTACAATCCATAATCCTGGTTGAAGGTGTCAAGATGCATCACGCATATGATGGTGGATGAGTCCATCGTGTCGATGACTCGGCGTGGTGGGAGGAAGAAGCTTACCATCGCGTCTTGGAGAACTCCTTCGAGACTCAGGAATGACTTCGTGCATGACTGCATGTCAAGAAGAAGGGTAAGAAGGCCAGACGTGCAATAATGTTCCACACTAGGGGTGTAAACAAAGCGGATACGATCAAATATTACTGAAACCGTATTTGTATCCGTTTTTTATTTGGATTTGGAATCGGTCTGGATAGTGTGCAGATACAAATATAGAACCGGAGTCTATCAGTTACGAATACGGGGCGATTACGGTTCAGTTGCGGATATATTATATTTTATCGGATCTATTTTTAACTAGTGGCGTAAAATTAACTTGTAAAAAATCTTCTACAAATTGGAAATAGATGCTACAAGGAGCTACCGACCATGGGGTAGGGGCAATTTAAGGAGGGAAGGTTACATCGTTAGGATTGACAATTGTGGTATGTGCTACAATTTTATATATTTGTGTGCCTATGATTTGATGTATTGGTTGCCGGATATTTTGTCAGATATTGGTCAAATATAACCGTGAAAATACGTTATATATTCGGATACTGGTGAATGTTAGTAAAACCATATCCTTTTCTGTATCCGTTAATAGCTAGTCGTATCTGCCAACTATCGATCGAATCCGTTTTTTGCCATCAATTAGCCTCTGGTCGGTCGGAAATAATCCATTCCGTTTTCACCCCTATTCCACAGTTTCCTGCCGACAAGCTTGCGAAGTTGTGGATGACTCCGCTCGCAAGGCGCGGGAGAAAGGACACAGATGCCGCCTAGAGGGTTGGTGTGAATAGGCGGTTTAAAACTTCTACGATTATGGTTTAACAAATATGGAATAAAACTAGTGTTTAATTTATCAACCACAAAACCTATATAACTAGGGTTCACCTATGTGCACCAACAACTTATGCTAAGCAATACAAACAACTATGTGATAGCAAGATATATAACTTCAAGCACGAAGGCTATCACAAAGTAAGGTGCATAAGTAAATAGATCGGGTATACGAATAACCGAGGTGACGCGGAGACGGCGATGTATCCCGAAGTTCACACTCTTGCGAGTGCCAGTCTCCGTTGGAGCGGTGTGGAGGACAAATCACTCCAAACGCTTCGAAGGCCTCACCGTATGATCCTCGGCCCTTCCCACCAAAGGGGAAGACCTCGATCCACTACGGAATCTTAGGGTGGTCACCGAACCCGCATGATACGTCTCCAACGTATCTATAATTTCTGATATTTCATGCTTATTTTATGACAATACTTACATGTTTTGTTCACACTTTATATCGTTTTGATGCATTTTCCGAAGTAACCTATTAACAAGATGCCGAAGTGCCAGTTCCTGTTTTCTGTTGTTTTTGGTTTCAGAAATCTTACACAGGAAATATTCTCGGAATTGGACGAAATCAAGGCCCACGATCTTATATTTCACGGAAGCTTCCAGAGCACCGAAGAGGGGCCAGAGGGGAGCCAGGGGGGCCCCACCCCACAAGGCGGCGCTGCCAAGGGGGGGGGGGCGCCCCCTACTGTGTGGGACCCCCAGGCCTCCTCCGACTCCGCCTCTTCGCCTATTTAAGCCCTGGTGACCTAAAACTTCGACACCAATAAGCCACGATACGGAAAACCTTTCAAAGCCGCCGCCATCGCGAAGCCAAGATTCGGGGGACAGAAGTCTCTGTTCCGGCACGCCGCCGGGACAGGGAAGTGCCCCCGGAAGGCATCTCCATCGACACCATCGCCATCTTCATCGCCGCTGCTGTCTCCTATGATGAGGAGGGAGTAGTTCTCCCTCGAGGCTAAGGGTTGTACCGGTAGCTATGTGGTTAATCTCTCTCTCATGTACTTCAATACAATGATCTCATGAGCTGCCTTACATGATTGAGATCCATATGATGAGCTTTGTAATCTAGATGTCGTTATGCTATTCAAGTGGATTTTACTTATGTGATCTCCGGAGACTCCTTGTCCCACGTGTGTAAAGGTGACAGTGTGTGCACCGTGTGGGTCTCTTAGGCTATATTTCACAGAATACTTGTTCACTGAGTTATGATTTGATTCGGATGTCTCTATGAAATTGTGGTGTTAGTACCTCCTATGAATGCTCACAGTGACAGCGTGGGGTGTTTATTAGTACTTGGGAATACATCTTTAAGGTTTGCCTACATGATGAATTAGTGTTCGTTATCCTGCCAGAGAGTAATTCAGAATAGCATAGTGAAGTGCTTATATTTATATTCAATTATGATTGCAATGTTGAGAGTGTCCACTAGTGAAAGTATGATCCCTAGGCCTTGTTTCCAAACATCGAATCTCCGTTTATTTATTGTTCTGCTACATGTTTACTCGCTGCCCTATTTATTTCAGATTGTTATTACCACTCATATTCATTCATATTACTTGTATTTCACTATATCTTCGCCGAACTAGTGCACCTATACATCTGACAAGTGTACTAGGTGTGTTGGGGACACAAGAGACTTCTTGTATCGGAATTGCAGGGTTGCTTGAGAGGGATATCTTTGACCTCTACCTCCCTGAGTTTGATAAACCTTGGGTGATTCACTTAAGGGAAACTTGATGCTGTTCTACAAACCTCTGCTCTTGGAGGCTCAACACTGTCTACAGGAATAGAAGCGTGCGTAGACATCGAGCTATTTTCTGGCGCCGTTGTCGGGGAGGTAAGGTAAAAGGTATTCACATCCTCCGACTACTAAGCTATTTCCTAGCATTGTTGCCGGTGTGTGAGTGCTCGAAGATATTTCATTTAGATCCTGCAATTGCATCTTTTTGTTTCTTGTTTTTCACTAGTTAGGCATAATGGAAAATAACAGTGAGCTTTTTAATCTATTTCCTGAGTTAAGACATGGATTGTTTGATGCGAAAATTAAAAAACCTATGGAACCTTATTTGCATGCTAGTAGCAATGTTATTAGTATGAACGCTTCGAACACCATTGTTGCTAATGCTATGGAAAATTCTAAGCTTGGGGAAGCCGGTTTTGATGAGCATGATATTTTTAGTCCCCCAAGCATGGAGGAGAAAATTTACTTTGATGATACTTTGCCTCCTATATATGATGATTATGGTGATGAATTTGCTCCCACTATTACTAATAAAATTGATTATGCTTATGTGGAGAGTAATATTTTTATGCATGTAGCCCATGATAAGAACGTTTCATGTGATGGTCATATTGTGGATTTCATCAATGATGCTACTGAAAGTTATTATGAGAGAGGAAAATATGGTTGTAGAAAATTTCATGTTACTAAAACACCTCTCTATATGCTGAAATTCTTGAAGTTACTCGTGTTTTATCTTCCTATGCTTGTCACTTTGTTCTTCATGAATTTGTTTATTTACAAGATTCCTTTTCATAGGAAGTGGGTTAGGCTTAAATTTGTTTTGAATTTGCTTCTTGATGCTCTCTTTTGCTTCAACTCTTATTTCTTGGGAGTGCATCATTAAAATTGTTGAGCCCATCTTAAAGGCTATAAAGAAATCACTTCTTGGGAGATAACCCATGTTTTTATTTTTTGCTACTGCTATGTTGTGTTTTGGAAGTTGTTACTACTGTAGCAACCTCTCCTTATCTTTATTTTATCGCATTGTTGTGCCAAGTAAAGTCTTTGATAGTAAAGATGATACTAGATTTGGATTACTGCGCAGAAACAAATTTCTTGCTGTCACGAATTTGAGTAGTATTCTCTGTAGGTAACTCAGAAAAATCTGCCAATTTACGTGAGTGATCCTCATATATGTACGCAACTTTCATTCAATTTGAGCATTTTCATCTGAGCAAGTTTAGTGCCCCAGAAAAATTCGTCTTTACAGACTGTTCTATTTTGACAGATTCTGCCTTTTATTTCGCATTGCCTGTTTTGCTATGTTTGATGGATTTCTTTATTCCATTAACTTTCAGTAGCTTTGTGCAATGTCCAGAAGTGTTAAGAATGATTATGTCACCTCTGAATATGTGAATTTTTGATTATGCACTAACCCTCTAATGAGTTTGTTTTGAGTTTGGTGTGGAGGAAGTTTTCAAGGATCAAGAGAGGAGGATGATACAATATGATCAAGGAGAGTGAAAACTCTAAACTTGGGGATGCCCCCGTGGTTCATCCCTGCATATTTCAAGAAGACTCAAGCATCTAAGCTTGGGGATGCCTTAGGCATCCCCTTCTTCATCGACAAATTATCAGGTCACCTCTAGTAAAACTATATTTTTATTCCGTCACATCTTATGTGCTTTACTTGGAGCATCCTTATGTTCTTGTTTTTGTTTGTTTGAATAAAATTGGATCCTAACATTCTTTGTGTGGGAGAGAGACACGCTCCGCTGTTGCATATGAACACATATGTTCTTAGCTTTATTCTTAATGTTCATGGCGAAGGTTGAAACTGCTTCGTTAATTGTTATATGGTTGGAAACAGAAAATGCTACATGTGGTAATTGGTATAATGTTGTCGTCGTGGTGAACGAGCAGATGCCATAGGATGGCTTAGATTGGGGCCGAATGGACGCTAGAGGATTCGGGGGAGGGTTTGCGATTAGATGGGAAGAACTTCCGGATGCTTTCCTCAAGAACACAACCAGAGGCCGGTATACAAGAAGAGAGACAAGAGGAAGAACTTTGTACTAGATCGCTAGCTTCATTGATCTCAACATGGTTACAAGTTCGATTGCCTAATCCTTCCTGTGGTCTCGCGCCTGTAAGAGGCAGTACCCCCTCTCCTTATATAGGGGAGAGGGTGGCTTACAGAACAAGAAACCCTAATGGCATCTTTGACTGGACAAACTACTTTACAAAGCTACTTTAATCACAGATGACGCCGGGGTCCTCTTTAATCAGGGCTGCTGATGTCCTCCGGCTTCTTTGAGCGTCATCCCTCTCTTTGGCGCCAGGGCTCTGATTAAAGCCACTTTGCTTAGCTCATCCTTGTCTTCTTGCCCTGAAGAGAATCTTTGACCAGTCCTGCCGACAGGCCCTTCACTCCGGTATCTTCTTTACCGGGTTCTGGCATACCCCTTAAGGATGCCGGCTTGGCTTCACTTAGCCAAACTCCTACCTCTGTTCCGGTAAGAAAGTTAAACCGGTATCTCGATGGCTTAAACCATCCGGTTTGGCATGCCTTTGGCATACCGGGGGTTATCCCCCCAACATTAGTCCCCGAAGCTGGTATAGTCTGGAGGATTCTATCCTACAGACCATGCCAGGTTTTCATCTTTTTAAGATACCGGTTTAATCACTAATGCCTAGAGCTTGGTTCCGGCACCTTTACCCTTGTTCATTTTCTTCTCTTCGCAAGGCATGTTCTGGCATCTCTCTTTTCCGGTATCATGTGCCTTTACTCTTTCCTCGGCTAAGTCGAGAATATTTCGGGCCCCGCGCCTGTCAGTGACATGCGCACTGTTAACTGCCACGCTAGTGTCAGTTGTCACTTCGCTTCGACTCCCGCGCGGTCATTAAATGCCCCGCTGCGGATCCCACTACCCACTCGGGATCCCGTGTGCACTCCCGTGTGGCCTCCCCTTTTCTCGCGTGTACCTCTTCGCCACGTGGCGGCCCAAGGCGTGAACCGTCACGGGCCGCGAGGCGAACCGCCGCGGCCCAGCGGTTTTCAGCCCATCTTCTCTCTCCTTTATAAGCACAACCGCCCCTTCTTCTTCCTCTTCTTCGCATTCCTCATCCTTCGCGCACAGTGCTCCTCGCCTTTGCGCTTCCGCTGCTCTTCGTCCGCCGTCGCTCGCTCAAGCTCCGGCGCCCGGCGAACTCACGCCGTGCTTCCGCCGGACTTCGCTGCGCGGAAATCTTCAGCAGCACCTTCACCGCGCCCGCCGCATTCGCACTTTTTCGCAAGCTTCTCCGCCTCGCTGTCGACGGTGGTCGTTGGTGACCGCAGATCCTCTCCGTCGCCGGCGAAAGTCTTCCTCAGCGACCGCGCCGCTCAAGGTTGGTAGCAATCTTACTTTGCTCGCCATCTGCTTGCTTTTCAGATCTTGGGTCTACGGTGTTCTTATTTCCTCTTTTTCTTTGGTTTTCTTCTTACTCGTAGATCTTCACGCGGGGTTCAAGAGTGGGATTTCTGTTTTTCCGCCTAGCCATCCAATGTCTGACGAGGAATCTTCCTCCGCATCTTCTTCTTCTCTTTCCGTTAAGCGCCGTAGACAATCTCCTGGCGAATCCACGGCTTCAGATCCGATGGAGACCGATTCCGGCAACCAGCAGGAATCCGGTAGCCGCCAAGAGTCCGGTGGCCATCTAGAATCCGGTAGCTTTAGCCAAGCTTCCGGTAGCCAAGAAACGAGTAGCTCTGGCCAAGCCTCTAGTAGCTCTAGCCAATCTTCCGGCGCAGAGCCTTCCCCAATCACTCGCGGAGCCTGGATGGGCTCTAATGTTACTGAGTTTGAGATCGACTGGTTATACCGGTCTCGAAGGATTCCGGAAGGAGTCACTTGCCGGATTCCTGGTGACGAAATCGAACCGGACCCCGAACCCGGTGAACATGTTGTTTTCCTTGCTCACTTTGAGCGTGGCTTCGGCCTTCCTGCCTCCCCTTTTTTCCGGGAGTTTTTAGATTTTTACGAACTCCAACCTCACCACCTTCCTGGCAACGCCATCTTCTACCTTTCTTGCTATGCCACCTTCATGGAGGCCTATATCGGCATTCGTCCCACTCGTGAGACGTTTGCCCGCTTCTTTTGTTTGCGGATTAATTCCGTCCAGGGCAAGGAGATCCCTAAGCCCAAGCCGCCCGTGGAGTGCGGATCTTGTATCGTTGGCTCCCGCCAAGGGAGCACTTTCCTTAAGTTTTCCGGCCTCGAGTCCTGCCGCGCCTGGCAAGGAACTTTCTTCTATGTGAAGAACAACGGCCGCGCCAATCTTATCGATCTTCCTCCATACCAAGCGGGGCCTCCTAGCAGAGCCAATTGGAGCTACAACCCAAGGACGGATCACGCTGAAACCAACCGGGTGGTGCGCTTCTTGGCCTCTTTGAAGAAGGAGACCAACATCTGCTCGGATGATATCATCCGCACCTTTATATCGCGCCGGGTGCTTCCTCTGAAGCGCCGCGTGCATAGGATGAGCGAGATGTACGGCCCCGGCGATCCTACCAAGATCACAGGCCGTCCCCTTAGCAAGAAAGATGTCGTTCGCAAGGCTAAGCAGATTTGCCAAACTGCTATGCCATTTGCCTGGGAATGGGGCCTCCTTCCCCTCAGCACTACTAACCCTCCGACTCAAGAAGTAAGAGATTACGCAATTGGGGTTGTTTTTTGCCGATAACTTTCTGCTTTTGTTAACTTTCCTTTTTTCATGTTTCAGGCCAAGGACCGCTTCCCCCTCATCGAAGCAGAGCGACGAGGAATTTGCCGGAAGCGTGCCCTTGACTCCTTCGACCCAGATCCCTACATCTTCTGGAAGGATCTGAAGATGGGCAAGACTCCGGCCGCGCGCCTTGGCCGGGACCCGCCGGAGCCTACCGGGTCCTCCGATGACCTGACCATGCTCGAGGTACTTTCTTTTCCGGTTTCTTGTACTTTTCCGCTATCGCCCTCTTGCGAATTTTTCCTTAGCTAAGTTTAACTTACAGATCCACGAGCGCGCGCCGCCCCTGCGCGCTGAGGCCGGCCAGGAGTTTGTGGACAAACTCATGGCCCAAGGTCAAAAGAACAAGCAGCCGGCATCTAATGCTGGTTCCAGCCAGGCCCCTCCCTCCAAGCGCTTCCGGACTGAGCCCTTGGGGGAGAAGGAAGTGGGCGTGCGCCGCTACGGGCGCAAGGTGATGCCAACTGCTTCCGGGTAAGTTTTTTATTTTCTTGCTTGCCTCTTTTGCCAAGTTCCTTTTTCCGGTTGCTTTTCTCCAACCATCCTTCTTTCTTTCTTTCAGCCCCGCGCTCAAGCTTGGCTCAAAGCCATCGGGCTCTGAGGGTTCCGCAAGGACCTCAACCCCTCCTCCTCGCTCAAGCCCGGCACCATCTGGTGCCGGCAACACCTCTGCCTCCCTCTCGGGGGGCACAACAAATTCGGGGCGTGCGGCCCCTTCATCATCAGATCACCGCACGGAGGAGGATCTTTCCTTTCTCCAAGAGAAACAAGACACCGGCGCCAGCAACATCGGCGCCGAAGAAGAAGAAGCTGCCGGGCGGGCGGAGCCTCCGGCTCCTCCCGTCCTTGAAAAGACGACACCTTCCGCGCCAGAATCTTCCGCGCCGGAAGGCTCCAAATCGGGTGACGCGCCTAGCGCTCCCCCTTCTCCACGAACTATCCTCGTGCCACCGCCAGACGGTCCTCGCGCCAAACCCTCCAGGGCCGCTCCAACTGCGCCGCCGCCCAAGACTTCCGGGGCCGCTCCTTCCGCGCCGCCGCCCAAGATTTCCAAGCTCATTAAGGGGAAGGCGACGGCCTCCAGCGCCCCTTCCGGCGGCCAGCAGCCTCTGGTGCTGCATGTCTCCAAGGCCGCCAGGGATACCGCCACGAAGGCCACCGGTCTTCTTGGCCGACATCGAGTTCCAACGCCAAGGCCGGGACCTGGGGCATCTCCTGCCCTACGCCCAAAAGTGGAACGCCGCGAACATGACTCCGGCGACCTGCGGTCTGGGCAAGGACAGGCTGCCGGCACCTGACCCTGTCGGGGACCGGTCTTCCGAGGAGCACTTCATGCGGCTTCGCAGCGCCGTGAAGGAGCTCGACAGCGCGTGGTACGATGCCACGAACAATCTGATGGTATGTTCTACTAACTTTTTTCAATCTTTACCGGTTTCTTTGCTTCCATCTTGCTCTATCTTTTCTTTAGTTCATGCCGGTTTCTCTCTTGTCTATCTTCCCAGTCCCCGAGTTTTGTGGTGAGAGCGCAGCTTTTAGCGCAAAACTTATTTTCTAAAACTTAGCGTGAAACCGGCACTGCCAGTCCCCGAGTTTCGGGTTAAACACCTTGTTTTTAGCACACAACTTATCTCAGAAACGCGCAAAACCGGCACTGCCAGTCCCCGAGTTTCGGGTTGAGAACTTTGTTCTCAGCGCAAAACTTTATCTTAGAAATGCGCGAAACCGGCACTGCCAGTCCCCGAGTTTCGGGTTAAGAACTTTGTTCTTAGCGCAAAACTTATCTTAGAAACGCGCAAAACCGGCACTGCCAGTCCCCGAGTTTCGGGTTAAGAACTTTGTTCTTAGCGCAAAACTTAACTCATTTCTTCTTCTTGAACAGCTCACGGCTGACGCTCGGAAGGCCCTCTTTGAGGAGCTCTTATGGGAGCATCGGGAGCTCGCTGAGGCACACGATAAGTGCCAAGGTAAGTTTTTGTTCTACCGGCATCTTTCTTACCGGAAACCTTTTTTCCTCCTAACATCCGCAATTTCTGTTTAACAGTGATCCCGGAAGCTTCCATTGACGCTCTCAAGGAGCAGCTCGCCGCCGCCCAACGTATAACTTTTCTACTTTCTCCTGTTAACTTGGTTTCCTTTTCATATTTACTAGCATAACCTTGTTAACATCTTCTTTTCCGGGTTGCAGGGGAGAAAGACCAGCTCATCCGGCAAAGATCGGGGAGGAGCTGAGCGCCCACAAGACCAGCTACCAGGAGCTCAAGTCCCAGCTCATTCAGCTGGGGCTTGACCACGCCAAGGCCCTCAAAGCCGCTGAAGCTGATGCAGCGGCCAAGATGGACGAGGCTCTGGAGGACGCCAGCAACGCCACCGTTGTACTGCGAGCTGAGCTGGAGGAGCTGGCCAAGGCCCGGAAGGGTGCTGAGGAGAAGGCCGCGCGGCTGGAGGAGGAGCACAAGGAATGCAACCAGTTGATCCTGCAAACTGACACACTTGCCTACCGTGAGTCCTTTTCTTTTACATACTTTGACTACTGCATACGAGCCTTTTTTCTTCCGACCCCATTTTCTTTCCGTTATCTTTCCTTCCGGTCTCTTTTTCTTCTGGATTCTTTTTCTTAGCCTTTTTCTTTCTTCGCACAGGCCTCTTTCCGGACTCCCAGAGGTACGCTGTCAAGAAGGTTGACGAGCACCGCACTGCCCAAGGCCAAGCGAATCTCGCCGTGCCATGGACGCCCTATGACCATCTGGTCGCGCTGAATGCGCGGGTGTCTCATATGCGCGCCATAGATCGCAATCTATCTGACATTCCTGATGTAGCTACCCAGCTCTTCAGGACCCTGTGGCCTGGCGAAGAGGTGCCGGATACCTTCTCCCTCATCAGCGACCGTCTCAAGGGCGCCGGCAGGAGGATCCGCGAGGGGCAGTGCTCTGCTGCCCGTGCTGGAGCGGATTCTGCCCTCCGCGTCGCTTGTTCCTGGTACCCAGAGCTCGACCTGGATGCCCTCACCGGAGTGCGCGAAGGCGCGGAAACCGACCTGGACCCGATTCTCACCGCTAAGCGGCAGGATCGTGCGTACCATATCGCGGAGTACGCCGAAATGCGCACCTTCATCCCTCCCCCTCCTGACGTCAAAGATTATCTTGATGAGGAGGAGGATGAAGCCGAGGAGGAGCCTCTAGATGACGCTGATGCTGGCGACGCTCCTCCGGAAGCTCCTGCTGCCTGATTACCTGCCTTAAAATTTACCCTGTCGTGCTGCTTGGCCCTGCGTGCCTTAAGACAACGTTCTGTTAAATTCTGCCCCGGGATGCCGGGGCTTATGATGTAAAACTTTAAGTCTGCTTGTGGTTGCCGTACAACATTTTATGCCGGTAAGTTATGCCGGTGTTAATTATCTTATGTTTACCTTAGCCTATTTGCTTTTGGTTTTGATTTTATCCTGCACTGCAAAGATTTCCAAATTGTTTCCGCATCCAATTTGATGCACACTTGGTTCTTTTGCCTTGGCTCTGCCTGCCTTCTCTGGGCGTTCTTTGGCGTATGAGCACAAGGTTCTTTCACCAAACAAGCATTTTCTTGAACTTAGAAATAATTTCGAAATTTTGCAAAAAACCGGTTAAACCGGGGTTAGTTAAATTTTCCGGATTGTTCTTTCCTGCTCTCCCTCTTCGCAGTTCATGTGCTTATCTCCTACCGGTTTATCTTGCTTGCCATGAAGCCGGTTTGCGGACAGCAGCAGAGTCGAAGACTCCGGTAGGATTTAGCACACTACTAAACCGGAAAGAAAAAACATTCAATAAGCAACCGGTAAACTGAAAAAATAAACAAGTTACATGCAACCTTATTGGGGTAGTCCCCGAGATTCATTCAAGGTTCCGGCATCTTTTATTCATAGCATATAAGGTACAAAAAGGAACTTCTTACACCACCACTTCAAGAGTAGAAAGGACGCAACAGAGCTACGTTCCATGGACGCTTGCTCTCCTCTCCGGACCTGTCCGCCTTTCCTTTCTTCCACTCCTGCGCATCGATCAAGTAGTACGCATCATTGTGAAGCACCTTGCTTACAATGAAGGGACCTTCCCATGGTGGAAAAAGCTTATGCCGGCCTTCAGTGCGCTGCACTAGGCGAAGCACAAGATCTCCTTCCCGGAAAACTCTCGGGTTAACCTTCCGGTTATGATAGCGTCTTAGGTTTTGCTGGTAAATGGCTGTTCTTGCCAAAGCCAGCTCTCTTGCTTCTTCTAGCAAGTCCACGTCATCTTCTCTGGCCTCTTTGACCTCTTGCTCAGTATAGAGCTGTACCCTTGGTGAATCATGAATGTCAGTCGGTATGACCGCTTCTGCTCCATAAACCATGAAGAAAGGAGTGTATCCGGTAGACCGGTTTGGAGTTGTTCTTATACTCCACAGTACTGATGGTAGCTCATCGAGCCAGCATCCCGGTGACTTTTCCACTGCATCAATGAGTCTAGGTTTGATACCGGAAAGTACCAAAGAATTCATTCTTTCCACTTGGCCATTGCCTTGTGGGTGTGCCACTGAGCACAAATCCAACCGGATGTTGTTGTCTTCACAGAACCTTTTGAACTCACCTTGAGCAAAGTTGGTTCCATTGTCGTTGATGATGTCATGGGGGTATCCATACCGCAAAATGACATCTTTTAAGAATTTCACCGCTGTGTGCCCATCACATTTTGCGATAGGTTTCACTTCTAGCCACTTGGTGAATTTATCCACCATAACCAAGATGTGAGTCATGCTGCTTCTTGCAGTTTTGAATGGGCCAACCATATCGAGGCACCAAACGGCAAACGACCATGTTAATGGTATTGTCTTTAAACCGGACGCTGGGGTATGATTTTGCTTGGCGTACCTCTGGCAGCCGTTGCACTTTCTTACCAAATCCTCAGCGTTCTCCAAAGCAGTGGGCCAATAAAACCCATGCCGGAATACTTTTGCTACTAGCGCCCTTGATGAGGCATGATGCCCACATTCTCCTTGGTGAATTTCCTCGAGCATTTCTTTCCCTTCTTCCGGTTCCACACATCTTTGAAGGACACCGGTAACGCTTCTCTTGTACACCTCACCATTGATGAATGTGTAAGCTTTGGACCTTCTTTGTATCCTCCTTGATTCATTTTCGTCACCGGCAAGGTGCCGTTGATCAGGAATTCCTTAATAGGTTTAACCCATGACGGTGTCTCTCGAACCAAAAACACCGGTGCATCTATCTCCATGCTATCTACCAAAGCATCATTTCTTCCGGTATGGGTGCAATAGTCCCGAGCTTGCCGGAGCAGTCCCCGAGCTTGCCGGAACAGTCCCCGAGTTTGCCGTGACAGTCCCAGTTCCTTCATCAATATCCATGGGTACTACATGTGATTCCGCAGAAAAATTGATTCCGATTCTGGACTTGGTTTGATCGATGGTACTCTTAAGTGAGCCAAAGCTATTCCGGGAGGAATTTCTTGCCTAGATGAGCCCAGCTTGGACAAAGCATCCGCGGCTTCATTTTCTGCGCGTGGCACATGGTGAAACTCACAGCCTTCGAAGAATCCGGCAATCTTTTGCACGTGGAACCGGTACGAGGCCATGTTGGCATCTTTTGCATCCCAATCCCCGGAACACTGCTGTACCACAAGATCTGAATCTCCATAGCAAATGATCCGGTGCGCACCGATTTCTTTTGCGACCTTAAGCCCATGGATCAAAGCTTCATATTCAGCGACATTATTCGATGCCCTGAAATGCACTTGCAAAACATACCGGAGGTGATCCCCTTTTGGCGAGGTAAGCACCACACCAGCACCTAGACCCTCTTTGAGTTTGGATCCATCAAAGTGCATTTTCCAAGATTTCATCCTTTGATCTGGCGGTTTGTATTGCATCTCCGCCCAATCAACGAGGAAATCAGCCAAAGCCTGTGATTTTATGGCATCTCTTCTTTCATATACCGGCATGTATGGTGATATCTGGATTGCCCATTTTGCAATCCGGCCGCTGGCGTCTTTGTTGCACATGATGTCGGAGATTGGTGCTTCACTCACCACCTTCATGGGGTGCTCCTCAAAGTAATGCTTGAGTTTTATGGCGGCCATGTACACGCCATAAGTCATTTTTTTGGAAGTGAGGGTAGTTTTGTTTTGAGAGGGAGAGCACCTCGCTCAGGTAGTATACCGGCCTCTGGACGGTTTTTCCTTCCTCTTCTCTTTCAACCACCACCACTATGCTCACAACCCGGTTTGTTGCCGCTATGTATAATAGCATAGGCTCTCTTTCTAAAGGTGAAGCCAGTATGGGTGCTGTGGCCAGCATTGCTTTTAGCTCTTTAAACGTCGCGTCTGCACTCGAGGGGTCCAGATGAACGTGTCAGATTTTTTCATGAGAGCATATAGTGGCAGAGCTTTTTCTCCCAACCTGCTTACGAACCGGCTCAGCGATGCCAAGCTTCCGATAAACTTTTGCACATCTTTTAGCTCTCGAGGGACAGTCATTCTTTCTATTGCCCGGATTTTTACCGGATTGACTTCTATGCCCCGGCTTGATACCAGGAAACCGAGCAGCTTGCCGGCAGGGACACCAAAGGTGCACTTTGCCGGATTGAGTTTCATCCGGAACCGTCTTAGGTTGTCGAATGTTTGCCGGATGTCATCGATTAAGGTGTTTTTTACCTTAGTTTTTATCACAATGTCGTCCACATAGACTTGCACATTCTTTCCGATTTGATCAAACAAGCATTTTTGCATACAAAATAGCCGGTACGTTGCACCAGCTGCTGCAACCCAAAAGGCATAGTGACATAGCAATAAGCCCCGCATGGGTAATGAACGCAGTTTTTATTTGATCTTCCTTTTTCAAGGGAATCTGATGGAAACCGGAATACGCATCCAGGAAGGACAACAATTCACACCCAGCAGTTGAATCAATCACTTGATCGATTCGTGGCAGAGGAAAAGGGTCTCTTGGGCAGGCCTTGTTTAGGTTGGTGTAGTCGATGCACATGCGCCACACCTTCGGGGCTTTTGCCTCCAGGTTCTCATCTTTCTTCTTTTCAACCATTACCGGATTGGCCAGCCACTCTGAGTGCGTGACCTCCACAATGACGCCGGCAACACGCAGATTGGGTACCTCGTCTCCTATGATTTTCCTTCTATCTTCAGCGAACCGGCGCAAGGGCTGTCGCACCGGCTTAGCATCTTTTCGGACGTTTAGAGAGTGCTCAGCCAGCTCCCTCGGAACACCCACCAAGTCATCAGTGGACCAGGCAAAGATATTCCGATTCTCACGGAGGAAGCTGACGAGCGCGCTTTCCTATGCCTCATTCATGCCGGCACCGATGCGAACGGTGCGCTCCGGGTAAGCCGGATCCAGCACAATGTCCTTTGTTTCATTTGTCGGCTTGAATGCCGGTGAGCCCAAGTTTCCACTCATTGCCGCTAAGCTCAACCGTGAGGATCGAGCCAGCGCAACACCTGTTTGCATCCTCTTCTTTTCCTCCGCGATCACCAGCGATTCCGCTTAGGTTTGATCCGGCAGATGCGGTTTCCAGTGAGACTTTATAGTTTCCCACAACGATCACGGTCCACGAGGTGCCGGCATCTTCATCTTGAGGTAAGCCGTATGAGTTGTGGCCATGAAGGCTGCCAATGCCGGTCTCCCCGAATGCATGGTAGGGACTGTCTAGATCCACCACCTCAAACTCAACATTTTCAACCCGGCAATTGTCACGGCCTCCAAATGCTACGTCCTAACCCGAACTTTTCCTATCGGGCGCAGGACAAACCCGGAACGATTCCGTGGAACGTTGTGCGCGTTGGCTGAATCATGTTTTCTCGTTATGCCCAGCATATGCATGGTATGCTTGTACATGATGTTTATGTCGCTGCCGTTATCTATCAAGACCTTGCTGAATTTTACTCGAGCTTGTGGCCCTTTCATGATTGGGTCCACAACAAGAGCATATCCACCCGGATTCGGCATGATTTTGGGGTGATCCTTTGATGACCAGGTAATTTCTTGATTGGACC
The DNA here is from genome assembly GCF_019359855.2 of Lolium perenne. Taxonomy (NCBI): domain Eukaryota; kingdom Viridiplantae; phylum Streptophyta; class Magnoliopsida; order Poales; family Poaceae; genus Lolium; species Lolium perenne. Next base: position 259,673,162 of record NC_067250.2, read on the forward strand.
ACATCATGTATTTGGGAACTGCCGGCATCACGGCGTTTACCTCCATGGAGCGGCGATGCACACTTTGCCTGTCTGTTGGCTCGGTGACAAAAACAACACGGCACAGATGCGGGTCTTCGTAAACATTCCGGCCTAAAGGTGCCGGTGGAGGTGGTTGGTTATCGCTTTGCTCCACCCGGTTAACTTTGTATGCTTCTTTGCACGGTTTGGCTGTCTGCACTGTAAGGCGTTTGCCCTGCGGCGGTGGTGGCGGTAGCTGTTGTTTGCCCGCGGCATGTCTTGCGGTGGTTGTGCATCTTTTACCGCTCCCTTTTGCATCAAGTACTTTGTCCAGGTACAATCCTTCGTCAGGTGGTTTGACGGGTGTGCCGGATTCGGTGTGTGCCACCGGCATGGTTGGTCCATGGCAGCTTCCATGGTGTATTTTGCGGGTTCTTGCCAGTTTCTTTTCTGAACCCAGGGTTTCTTTTCTACCCATTGTTTCTTAGGACCTGCCCACGGCTGCGATCCGGTTCTTTGCCTCTCGATCGCCGCCGCCTCGTAGTTTTCCTGCACAGCAGCAACTTGCTGCGGACCGTACCTTCGATCCGGAAAATCTTCCCTTCTTTTGTTATTCCGGTTATCCCGGTGTTGCTCTTGGCGTAGCTGTTCCGGCTCAGGTTGCACTGCCGGCTGCGTTGGGTCTCCCAACGCATAGCTATCCGCCACACGTATCATCTCTGCCAAAGTTGTCGGCATGTTCCGCTGCAGCTTTTGCCACAACGGTGAGCCTCTTCTGCACCCACTGCTAAACCAAGCAATGGCCTGTGCCTCGATTACTCCTTCACAGGAGTTCCTCGTAGTGTTCCACCGGGCCAGATAATCCCGGTCTGTTTCGTTCAGGCGTTGTACGCACAGAGCAAGTTGCTGCGGCCTGTTTGGCCTCTGATAGGTGCTGCTGAAATTGCTCACGAAAGCTTCCTCAAAATCCAGCCAGCCATTTATACTTCCTGCCGGCAAGTTGTTTAGCCAGATTCTTGCCGGTCTAACCAAAAACGATGGTATGATTCTCACGGCCCAACGCCGATTTCCTCCTCCTGCTACGGTTCCTCCACCGCCTGCGACGTATACCGCAGTCACGTAATCCGCGAGCCAATCTTCCGGCTTCGTAGTGCCATCGTATGTTTTTGTGTCACGGGGCAACATAAAGTTGCGTACTGGTGGTTTTTCTTTCATGATCCTTGGGCCAAAGCACTTTGGGCCTGGAGGACCTTCCTCCTCGATCATTTCTGACAAGTACACTCTATCCAGACGGTGCCTCGCATCCCGTTCCGGTAAGTATCTCTCTCCCAAGCGTTCTCCCAATGCGTTCCGGAATGCTGCCGGTCTTGCAGAATCAGCTTCATCATAACATTCCGGGCATCGCTGCCCTTGCCCGCTGCACCTCGGGGGATCTATTTCCTCCTCATCGTACGCTGCCTTTGCAGCTCGATAATTTTGCTCGGTCTCATATCTACCGGCATGATTGTTTCCGGCATAGCCTCCTTTGGCGTAGCCTCGTTCTGCCCCTTGGCTTTTTCTACCGGCATCATGTTGCCCGGCTTGTTGCTTTCCGGCAAGAACCGGATCGTACACAGTCATCTGCTGCGCATTCACTTCTTTTTCCCTTCTTCTGTCCGGATGGGGGGACAAAGCCTGCCCATGGGACTTGCTACCGGCATTCTTTGTTGAACGCGCGGATTTTGAGGCCGCGGCCTTGTTCAACTTAGCCAGCTGCTCAGCGTTCTGCTGCTCAATAGTTTCCAGCAGCTCTCTAACACGCTCTTGCTGTTTTGCCAAAGCATCTCCGGAAAGCAACTCGCATAGCTCTACTGCAGCTTTAGCAGCTTTTATAGTTTTATCCGGGCTACTGTACTTAGGTTTTTCCACGATGCTAACAGATGCAGAGGTACTCTTGCCGGCATGAATCTCTTTGCGCAAATCCTGATCTAGGTTGCGAGCTTTTAGCCGGTTTTCCGGCATCCTGGCAGCATGCGCGCTAACAGAAGCAAAGCCATGGGCAGCGTTATACTCACGTACGGTTAGGTTCAGCTCGCGCTGCGCCCTGACGATGTCCTTGCCGCTCTCGAGCATCTTCTGGCGCTGCGCCTCCAGCTCCGCCTGAGCCGCTGCCGGGTCGATGTTCTGCGCGATGGGGGTGGCGAGGACGTTCATCGCCACCTGGAGCGGCGTCTCCGGTGGTGCGGATGATGCTCCCGCTGCGCCTGCGCCTCGCTCCAGCGGTGGCTTGGCCGCACGGGTCGAAACCGCACGCCCAGCGCCTTCACCCACAGCCTCTTTTCCTGCACCAACCACACCGGTCATCATTACCTCGACGCTGCCGGCGGCGCGACCAGCACAGAGCCATCTTGGCGGGTCCGGTGCCACCAGCATCGGCGAGAGGCGCTGGCGCACAGGGACGGTGCCGAAGTAGACGCGGTGGCTGCCAAACTCGATGATGCGGCCGTTCTTGGGGAAGATGCCGCCGTTGGCGAAGCAGCCCGTGTTGTCGTTGATGAAGTCCATGGCGTAGATGCGCTGCACGAGCGCGGACACCGTACGTTCGCCGGCGACCTCGAGGATGCCCGCCCGAATGTGAACTCCTTCAAGCGCCACTTCCAGCCCCACGGTGGGCGCCAACTGTCGTCGTGGTGAACGAGCAGATGCCATAGGATGGCTTAGATTGGGGCCGAATGGACGCTAGAGGATTCGGGGGAGGGTTTGCGATTAGATGGGAAGAACTTCCGGATGCTTTCCTCAAGAACACAACCAGAGGCCGGTATACAAGAAGAGAGACAAGAGGAAGAACTCTGTACTAGATCGCTAGCTTCATTGATCTCAACATGGTTACAAGTTCGATTGCCTAATCCTTCCTGTGGTCTCATGCCTGTAAGAGGCAGTACCCCCTCTCCTTATATAGGGGAGAGGGTGGCTTACAGAACAAGAAACCCTAATGGCATCTTTGACTGGACAAACTACTTTACAAAGCTACTTTAATCACAGATGACGCCGGGGTCCTCTTTAATCAGGGCTGCTGATGTCCTCCGGCTTCTTTGAGCGTCATCCCTCTCTTTGGCGCCAGGGCTCTGATTAAAGCCACTTTGCTTAGCTCATCCTTGTCTTCTTGCCCTGAAGAGAATCTTTGACCAGTCCTGCCGACAGGCCCTTCACTCCGGTATCTTCTTTACCGGGTTCTGGCATACCCCTTAAGGATGCCGGCTTGGCTTCACTTAGCCAAACTCCTACCTCTGTTCCGGTAAGAAAGTTAAACCGGTATCTCGATGGCTTAAACCATCCGGTTTGGCATGCCTTTGGCATACTGGGGGTTATCCCCCCAACAAATGTCTTCAATAATTTGATACTTGGCAATTGTTGTGCTCATGTAGATCATGTTTAAGCTCTTGCATCATGTACTTTGCACCTATTAATGAAGAAATACTGTAGAGCTTGTTGACATTTGGTTTGCATGATTGGTCTCTCTAAAGTCTAGATATTTTCTGGTGAGGGTTTGAACACAAGGAAGACAGTGTAGGGTCTTATAATGCTTGCAATATGTTCTTCTGTAAGTTTTGTTGTACCGGTTCATACTTGTGTTTGCTTCAAACAACCTTGCTAGCCTAAGCCTTGTATTGAGAGGGAATACTTCTCGTGCATCCAAATCCTTGAGCCAAAAACTATGCCATTTGTGTCCACCATACCTACCTACTACATGTTATTTTTTTGCTATTCCAAAGTAAATTGCTTGAGTGCTACCTTTAAAATTTCATTCCTTTGTCTTTGCAATATATAGCTCGTGGGAAAAATAGCTTAAAAAACTATTGTGGTATTGAATATGTAGTTATGTATCTTATTTCTTAATAAGTTGCTTGTTGAGTGATACGTCCAAAATGTATCTACTTTCCCGAACACTTTTGCTATTGTTTTGCCTCTAATTTGTGTATTTTGGATACAACTAACACGGACTAACGCTGTTTTCAGCAGAATTGCTCTGGTGTCTCGTTTTTGTGCAGAAATTCAACTTTCAGGAAAATCCCCGGAATTTATGTCGAAGGGCCTATTTTTCCAGAAGAATCACGGAGCCAGAAGGGCAGACCTGGGGGAGGCCCAGGCCCCCCAGACAACAGGTCGGCGCGGCCTGGAGGGGGGCGCGCCGCCCTAGCGTGTGGCCCCCTCAGCTGGCCTCTGACGCCCCCTCTGGACTACTTAAGGGTTTCGATCTAAAAACGCGAGACGAGAAGTCGAAGTCGCCAGAAACCATCCAGTACGCCACCACCGTCGCGAAACTCCGTCTCGGGACCAGAAACTCCATTCTGGCACTCCGCCGGGACGGGGAAGTGGAGGAGATCATCGCCATTATCACCACCGATGCCTCTCCATCGACCAGCAATGTTTCCCCCATCCATGTGTGAGTAATTCCCTAGCTGTAGGCTGAAGGGGATGGTAGGGATTGGATGAGATTGGTCATGTAATAGCATAAGATTGTTAGGGCATAGTGCCTAGTGTCCGTAATTGGTACTTTGATGATATTGTTGCAACTTGTTATGCTTAATGCTTGTCTCTAGGGCCCGAGTGCCATGATCTCAGATCTGAACATGTTATTGTTTCATGATGATATGCATTGTTTTATGATCTTACCTGCTGTTATCACCAGAATTTGACCGGATCAGAGGTGGGCCGTAATTTAGATGGGCTTGAAGAATATACATGGAAGATATACATGAAGCGGCCTTGTACACGAAGTTTGGGCTAATTTTCCCTTGTATTTGTAAATATAGTAGGATACGTGTCGGTTAGGTAGAATTTGGCTCGTGCACGGTTGGGATTATTCCCACGTTAGAAAGTCTACAGACTATAAATATGTATCTAGGGTTATTGAGAAAAACAACAATCACGTTCATCACAAACCAATCTAGGCGCATCGCCAACCCCTTTGTTTCGAGGGTTTCTTCCGGGTAAGCATCATGCTGCCTAGATCGCATCTTGCGATCTAGGCAGTACACGTTTATTCGTCGTTCATGCGGTGCTCATGCTGAAGCCTTGTTGATGGCGAGCAACGTAGTTATCATAGATGTGTTAGGGTTAGCATTGTTTTACCACGATACATGCTTTTGTCCATGTAACCCTTAGACGTCTAGCCGCCCTTACACCTATCTTAGGTGTAAGGGTGGCACCTTGCTTGATCCATGTTTAGTAGATCCGATCTGTTATGATTGCTCCTTGTTCTTCAAGGATTAGTTTAATATCTGCATAGTTAGGCCTTGCAAACGGGTTGAAGGATCCAGTAGCACGTAGGGTGTAGTTTGCTAGCCCTAGATAAGATGTTCTGGGGATCAACTTCATGTTGGTTTTTAGGCCTTGTCTAGGGTTGGTTTATTATCACCGTGCGTGGCTGCCAGGCTCAATCACGCGTAGGATGTTCTGATTATGTGGTGAAAACCCTAAATCGTCGTAGGTCGCTTTAGCTTTATATCGATCAAGCAGGACCACCATGTGATCGTAGACCTCATACGAACCATGGGTGGATCGGCTCCTTGAGCCGATTCACAGGACAACCTGAGAGCCGATCGAGGCTCGTATTTAATGTTTACGTGTATGCCATGCAGGAAACTAAGCGAAGCAAATCCATCACCTTCCTGACCAGGTATAGGTCAGGTGGCACGCCCTTGCACCAGCATCGGGACGTGTGTACCAGGAGCTTTGCGGGCCGTCGCTCGGAGGGACCAGGGCCAGCCGCAGCTCTAGGTTGTTCCCGGCTCTTCGTGTTGCCAGCCGTTGCTCGCCGGTGGGTTTCGGACACCAACACATTCTGGCACGCCCGGTGGGACCGTCTTCGACATCAACTGCATCGCCATCTACATCTGAGATGGCGGAAGGTACTCCAGTCACGTACGAGGATCTGACTGAGGAGCTCAAGAAGAAGTATGACGAGGTCAAAGCTATCCTCGAAGCCGACCTCATCGGCTCTTTCCAGAGGACCCGCTCACACGGCATCAGGTGGAAAGGGTTCTCCCCTGAAGGCGCGCTCGATAGAGTGGACCTGTCCACCCCTTCAGAAGAACGCACCAGGTCTCTGCGTCAGGAGATTAATTTCATGGTAGCGCATTCGCTACACCGCCATTCTGAGAACCTGGTGAACACTTTGGAGCGTGTCGCCCTTCGGGTGATCCAGGAAATCATGAGGCATCAGTACTCTCCGTCAGGACCTTCTCTAGGGACTCACCAAGGAGAGATACCACTCCAGTCCCGACCACCGCTGCCGTTCGCGTTGGCAGCACCAGAGGTGCCGAGTTCACCGGTATTCGTCGTCCACAAGATCGGTGGTGACCCTAGTGATTACCAGTTCTTGTACGAGGCGCCTAAGGAGATCCCTCACGGGTACACGTGCACATACGTGCCGCATCGCAGAATCGGGCACTCACGAACCAGACTGCAACAGCAGGGACTTCTGGAACAGCAGGAGGAGCTTCTGGATAAGACCTTGAGAAGCAGACGTGGCTAGCTAAGTATGCCACTCCGACGAACCTCCAGAACTCAACTCCTGCAGCTGGCTCAGATCGTGAGAAGCAGACGTGGCTAGCTAAGTATGCCACTCCAACAAACCTCCAAAGCTCAACTCCTGCAGCTAGCTCAGAGCTTGAGAAGCAAGCGTGGATGGCTAAGTACGCCACTCCAGCGAATCTTCAGAGCTCGACTCCTGCAGCCAGCACCGCGGATCAGATCAGTACAATCTTGAGAGACCAGTTCGGCATGGTGCCGAAAAGGAGGGCAATCGGCTATTCCAAGCCGTACCCCAATGACAAGGTATCGACTTGTCAATGCCTATGGATTATAGGCTAGGGTTTAGTTAGAAGTAGAGGGCAAGTAGATCTCGAAGGTTTCAGCCGAAAAGTACTCGACGACTATGAAAACTAGGGCTTGCAGACAATGATTCGATTGATTCTTTGTCCCTCGACTCCCCTTTATATCTGAGGTGAAGCCGAGGGATTCGTGCTATACAAGTTTACAGAGTCCGGGACGGTTTCTAACTCATCCCGCCAGATTACAAACAACACTTCCTATTACAACTCTATCTTTCCTTAGTAAATCTTGGGCTCCCGATTCTTCTTATTCTTCGGGTATTGGGCTTTCAGTAAACCCCGGGTACCATCTTCGGCAGGCCCATTTGGGATGCCTATGTCAGTAGCCCCCGAGATTTTGCTTGAATCGTAGAGTCAGGGAAAATCTCCATTGTTTATTTTTACTCGAAAGCTTTAACCTTTTATATTTCTTCGCATAAAATTCTATATTGTACAGGGATACTGGTAATTGGGGCTAGTTCATCTGACGGATCAGGTACTAGTTAACTGCTCTAGTGGCAATCCGCAAAAACCTACTTCAAAATCACGTCCCCGGACATGATCTCGGGATCTTGGTGTAAACGTCGACGAGTGCCGCTTAAGGTCTTACCATTCGTCGAGTCCCGCCAAATTTATCGGGTACCTAACGCGTCCGTTAGGATTTTTCTTCGTATCTGTTGATACGGATAAAAGTAGCAGTAGCGCAGTCTTTGGCGATGCCACGCCCAGCAGAACGGATCTGGGTCTTACCTTCGCAAATTTGCGGCATTCGAAATTGATCGCAACTTCGGCGTTCTGAGAATATATTGTCGAGTGCTTTTCCGGCTGTTGGAATGGCACATTTTATCGAGTCACATATGACTTATATTGTTCTCCCGATGGGAGTATATGTAGAGTTAATTATAACTCGAAATATACTCTCTTGTTTTTCTATTTTTGTTAATTTCATCGGGCACGCGAACAAATGCTCCCGATGGGAGTAGCCTCGAGGCTACAACCTAGAACTTGTGCTTGGTTGTAGGCTCAACATTTTAGTCCACCTTGTCGCTATATTTTCATTACTTCCCAATATGATCTCTTTCTTCTTCTCTCTTTTTTTATCTCTCGGGTGCGCGAACAGCGCTCCCGATGGGAGTAGCCCCCGAGGCTACAGCCAAGGACTTTGTGCTTGGTTGTAGGCTCCCGCAATTTCTATATTTGTCATACTCGGAAATTTACTTTTGTCCGAAGTAGCCCCCGAGCGTTTGGGCAAAAACTTGTTTTTGAGCAAAAGCTCCCGAAGTATTGAATAATTCTTGCTTTGTCGCCAATCTTCTTTTTATTTTTCTTGTCGACATTCTTCCCTTAATCAAATTTACTTCATCCTTGACGAGTAGTCGTGATTTTTCTGCCCGTGGGTCCATTGCTCCCACCACGTTGACACGTCGTGCAAGTGGGGGACACACGTCCTCCACTTTTTCTCGGCGCACGTACGGTAACGCCTATCTCAAGAAAATACCTTTTTACCCTTGTTTCTAGAAGATCTATTCTCACCACACGATTTCTCCATCCAACGGCACGCTGCTTCACCCGATTCTTATATAAACCTTTCTTCAACCTCCGTTCATCCCCTCGCTTGCGCCGCTCATCTGTTCCCCTTCGCAAAACTTCTCCTGCGCCCGAATCTCTCCAAGCTTCCGCACTCACACCTTACTCTGCCCATTGCCATTGATGCCACCGCGCACGCGACTCACTCGCCACAGCACTCCGGAATCCAAGATGGCTGCCGAGGATCTTGAGTGGGAGAGATCCAAAATCTCCAACCAGGACACCAACATGTCAAGAGGCTTGGCCTCATGAAGAAGGAGGACGCCATCCGCTTCCCCGAAGAAAGCTACCCCAAGCCTCCAATGGAGTATCGGGTTAGTTTTGTTGATCACTTAATCCGCGGCCTTTCGACCCCAATCCACGATTTCCTCCGCGGCCTTCTTTTCGTTTATGGGATTCAACTGCATCAGTTGACCCCTAATTCCATCCTTCACATTTCTATTTTCATCACGCTTTGCGAATGTTTCCTCGGAATCCCTCCCAATTGGGTTCTGTGGAAACGCATTTTCTGCCTCCGCCGCAATGGCTCCCACAACGTCACTTATAACATAGGTGGCGTTGTTATCTGTGTTAAATGCGATGTCGATTATTTCGACGTCAAATTTCCTGATTCTGTCCAAGGATGGCGCAAAAAGTGGCTCTACATTCACGAAGAAAGCGCCAACTCCGTTGAACACAACATAGTTCCTTTCGACGGAAGTGCCAGAATCCAGCGCCGCCGCTCCTGGGATGCCGAAGTTTCGAAGAAGAGAAAAAGGCGATGAGAGGCACTCATGTCTCGTATCCATCAGTACCAAAACACTCGAGGCAAAGAACTGTCTCGGTGTTCAAATCACCGCCTACTTCCTTAGGATTAGGGTGCAGCCTCTTCAGGCTCGCAAAATCCCCTACGGACGTATTCTGGTGAAAACGACGCCAATAGAATCTCCGACGATCTTTCTCGCAAAGGACTTGGAGAAGTTGATCCGAAGAGTTTCCGCTTGGCAAAAAAGGATCCTATTCCTTCCGCTTGTCGCGTGGAACCATACAGCTCCGCCAATCCTCTCCCGAGGTATTTTGCCTTCTCGAGTTTCTATCTTGTTCCGAATTTGCCCCGCATCTCATTGTATTTGTGTCACTCTAATTTTTCTTTTGTCGCTGTTTTCTTGCGTAACCATCCTACTATGACTTCCCTTCCTCCTCTTCCCGAGGATGGAGAAGTCGAAGAACGGAGACATCGTTGCCGAAGATACCCCAGGTTCTTCTATTCCTGAAAGTGAAGTCGCGGGTTCCCACAAATCTACGGCTTCCCATGAAAAGGAAGTTGAATGCGAGGCCGGTGAATCGACGCAATCCCTTCCTCCTGCAGCTTTCCCCAAAGAACAAAAGGAAAAGGCATGATGCCGAGGATTCTGGCACTTCTAAGGCTGAAAAAGCTGGTCCTTCTAATCCGAAGGCAGCTTACGATCCTTATGTTGAATCCCTCATCAGCTCGTAAGTCACCTATCTCGCTATATTTTTGTACTCGAAATATTTATCTTGTCGTGCTTTTTATACTGCCGATTTTTTGATCAATCAGTGATGAGGAGGAAGAAGTACCAGTTACTGACGTGGCTCCTCGAACAAGCACGTCACGTACTGTACTTGCCTCAGACACGCTAGTTGAAGGAGAAGAAACGTCGCCTCCTCAACAAGACGTCGTCACCACTACTCCGCCATCAAGCCCCCGTGTCCCTTCACCAAAAAGGACAAGGGTTGAAAAGATTGTTGATTCTACCTCGGTTGGGCAGTTCGTCGACTCTGCTCTTAGATGATGTAAGTCCTGTCGACATCTATATTTTCCTTATTTTATTTTTCCACACCTTTTCTCTTTTTCATGCCGATGCTTCTCTTACTGTGTTCACGCTGAACAGCCTATGATCAAGGATCTTCTCCGCATCGGGTCCCAATTTATTGGGTACCGTGAATATGCCGCCAGAGCCGAAGGTAACGACTTTTATACTTGCTATTTTGCATCGACTTTCTATTCCTGTTGCTCGTCGCTATTTTTTGATCTTTCTTTTCTTTCTTTTTCATATCTCGACGTAAAAACTTTCGAGAGGCCAACGGACGTGTCGACGCACTTGCTCAAAAACTCGAGCAAAGTGAGGCGGCTCGCAAGAAAGCTGAACTTGCCGCTAGCAAAGCCAAGGCCGAGGTTGATGAAGCCAAGGTGAAAGCTGCTAGTGTCGAGGAACCTGAGAGAAGGCTCAAAGATGCCGAATCTGCCTTAGATGAGCGTAAAATCGCACAAACCGTGCGTGAACAAGAGATCATCAAGCGTCCGAAGTCGCAAAGTCGACGTACGCTGAGTAATATCATCAACCCCTTCTATTGTACTTCCTGTTTCTTGGTTTTTGACTAATGGTTCTTTGTTTTGTGTGGCAGCCCAAACAAACCAAGATTTTGATCCTGGAGAATCCCGTCAATGACCCTCTCCTTGATGCACTTTCTCTTCTGGAGTTCCATGGGCGCGAAATTCGTGAAGGCGTGGCCAATGCCAGTGCGAGTTTGTCGGCGTTGTTCCCCTACTTCTTCCCGAAGAAAGAGGAACCTTCGACTTTCCTTGCCCTTGCCAAGCTTTTCAATTCGTCGGAAGACCTGGGATTGAAGATGCGTCGGAGAATATGAAGGTTGTCGTCGAGAGTACCGTTGCCCTGGTTGCGACAGCCAACGTACGCTTGATTGGATGAAGGTTGGCGACACCAGCCAGGTAGAGCATTCGAGATGGAGGTCGCTGATCAAGGCAGCCAAGCCCAACACGAAGAAGATCTTGGCGTATCTGGGGATCAAGCCAGCTTCGACTCCTAGCTCCTCGAGGCCGGAGGTCTAGTTGCATGCCTCCTTGTTTCTTTTTCTGTTTCTTTTGCTTTTGTTGCCAAAGTAGTTGTTTTGGCGACATTCATTTCCTTAGCTCCACTGTAGTGCCCTTGTAATTATTCCAAGAAATTAATGAAAAACTCTATCTCGTTATTTGATGTTGTCTTGTCTAAATTTCAGTTGATATTTGATAACTATACTCCAACTTCCGCTCCTTCCAATGTATCGCCTTCTTCTCGTGCGAGGAGAGCTTTTGCCGATGATCTTTGCACCCGTCGACGATACCTTGTCGCAAGAACTGGATGAACTTCGGCAGCAACTTCAGTATGCGAAGAAGCAAACACTTGTGATGATGGAGCAATCTCGTAAGTCATCTGAAGCCGAAAAAATTGCTCTTCAACAATCTCACGAAGCCGTGGCTGCTAAGGAAATTGCCGCTTCCGAGGCTGAAAAGGCAACTACTCGAGAAAATTTCATGCTCGAATTAATGAATGAAGCCAGTGCAGATATGTCGGGTATGCCTGTTTCATCCGCTGATATTCTTTATCTTCATGCTATTGTTTCTTAGAGGTTTCCACTTCTTTGTTTTGATAGGTGCCTTTGCGATGTCTTTGCCGAGGAGGAGAGGGTAAATGCTAGGACAACCCTCCTTGTTAATCTTTCCCTGGACCATGGTTCTTTGTTTTGGGCTACCCCGCAGAGGACCCGCCAAATTGTCGATTCCAAGATCGCGCCTCTCAAACTCGCGATTTCCTTGACTTCTGCACCAAGACTTTGTCCATGGTTTACAACTCCATGTTTCCTCGGAACGTCCAACCAAAAACTCTTCCCCGACTTGATGGAAAGGTTCAGGATGCTCGCGATATCCATGATTTTGTCGAGCTCAACCAGTAGCCGGCGCGCATTTGCTCTTATCATGCTCCGTATCCGCCACTCGAAGCTTGACCTTACCCAGGTTGTCGAAAAGGTTCACCAAAAAGTAAAACGTCGGAGAGTTGGTGTTGACAGGATTAACACGAAGGTTACGCCTATAGCCGAAGAAATGATTGAGGACCTACTTCGGATGGATGCCGACTTTTTTGCCGATGGCCATTATGCCGATTTTCTTGGTGCTGCTCCTGAGGAAAACAGGGTTACTCTTGATGACATATTGAATCAAGACTAGTTATTTTCTTCTTGTAGATATTTTTCTTTGTAATCCATGACTATATTGTAAAGTAATCATTATATTTCTCTGTTTGTTTAGCCCCCGAGTGTTTCGGTGACTCTTTACTATATTTGTATACTTGCGAGGTTTTGAACCAAGGCATTTATATATTTAGGGCGAATATGAGCCCCCGAGCTTTTTATTGAGTACTATTTTGTATTTTTGTTGACTCACGAGGTATTTGAATACCAAGGCAAGTTTTTCCTTTTGTCGATGAACTATATTGAAATTCGTCGGAGCGAAGACTTTGGTCATGTCGATAAAGAAGAAAAGTTATATTGTCACTATCTTTATTATATTGCAGCACCGCGAGCCCGCCTCATTAAAAACCTTCTCCGGCCCCACTCGGTGCCCCGAAAAAGGAAAAGAGTGCGTCGAAAACTCGCGGGCGTTTCGGTACATTGAAGCTTTACAAAGACTATATTTTGACTCTAGGCGTAAAACGCCTAAGTTGCGCCACGTTCCAGGGGTTTGGCTCCTCCACCCCTGTCTTCTTGTCCTTTATTCTGTATGCTCCTCCTCCAATTACTTCCGTGACAATGTAAGGGCCAAGCCATGGTGACTCGAGTTTTTCATGACTTTTTTGCGTGAGCCGAAGAACTAGGTCTCCCACCTGAAAAGATCTTGGCCGCAAACGTCGACTGTGGTAATTCTTCAAGTCCTGTTGATATTTGGTTACCCGAGATAATACTTCATCTCGAGCTTCATCAAGTGCGTCGACGTCGTCTTCTAGCGCTCTTCTCGACGTTTTTTCATCATATTCAGCGACACGTGGAGAGTTGTGCTCTATCTCGATTGGTAGTACTGCCTCTGCTCCATGAACCAGAAAAACGGAGTTTCCTGCGTTCTTTGTGTTTGGTGTTGTTCGGATGCTCCACAACACACTTGGTAGTTCTTCTGGCCAGGTATGTCGAGCTTTTTCAAGTGGTCCTAACAAGCGCTTCTTGATACCATTGCAGATGATGCCATTGGCTTTCTCGACTTGCCCATTGGTTTGAGGATGTGCAACTGACGCAAAGTTCAGCTTAATACCCACCTCTTCGCAATAATCTTTGAATTCATGGGATGTGAAGTTCTTGCCGTTGTACGTGACGATCTTTGTGGGGCACTCCAAATCTGAAGACGAGGCCTTTTACGAATTTTATCGCGGATGCTCCATCTGGTGAATTTATCGGCTTCGCTTCTATCCACTTTGTAAACTTATCGACAGCTACTAGCATGTACTCCTTTCCTCCTGGCCAGGATTTGTGTAACTTACCCACCATATCAAGTCCCCATTGAGCAAAGGGCCATGACAATGGTATTGGTGCTAGCTCTGCCGGAGAGTGGGGTTTTGCGGCAAACCTTTGACACGCGTCGCAAGTTCTTACTATGTCCTTGGCGTCCTCGATTGCTGTCAACCAGTAGAATCCTGCCCGAAAAACCTTGGCTGCAATAGCTCGACTACTTGCGTGGTGGCCACATATTCCTTCGTGTACATCCTTCAAAATTATTCTTCCTTCTTCGGGTGTGACGCACCTTTGCAAGACGCCCGAAATACTTCGCTTATACAATTCTCCCTTGACCACCGTGAAAGCTTTGGAGCGTCGAATTACTCGCCTTGCTTCAACTGGATCGTCAGGTATTTCTTTCCTAAGGATATATGATATGTACGGCTGCATCCACGGTATCTGTATCATCATGACCAAGTCCTGATCTTCTTCGTCCTCTTGCTTTTCCTTGGCAGCCCCCGAGGGTTTCTTCTCCTTCTTTTTTGACTTTGTTGGCTTAGTGGATCTCTCTGTTATCTCTTCCCAGAATACACCCGGGATCGGAAGGCACTGTGACCCGATGTTTGCAAGAACGTCGGCTTCATCGTTGCTCAACCTGCTAATATGATTTACTTCGCATCCATCGAATAACTTCTCAAGCTCGTTGTACACCTCCTTGTATGCCATCATGCTATCATTGACTGCATCACATTGGTTCATAACTTGCTGAGCCACCAACTGTGAGTCGCCAAAGATTTTTAATCGAGTTGCTCCGCAGTGCTTTCGCCATCTTCATCCCGTGTATGAGAGCCTCATATTCTCGCTTCATTGTTAGATGCGTTAAGGAACGTCATCCGGAGGATGTACTTCAATTTGTCGCCTTCGGGTGATATGAGTACTACTCTGCGCCAGCTCCTTCTAGTCTCTTGGACCCATCAAAGTTCATGGTCCAAGTTCTCGATAAATCTGGAGGTCCCGTATTTTGCAACTCCATCCATTCTGCGATGAAGTCCGGCGTATTTGCGACTTTATTGCTTTTCTTTTCATACGTGATGTCCCGAGGGAAAGTTCTATTCCCCAAAGGGAGACACGACCCGTAGCTTCCGGGTTATTCAAGATATTTGACAAGGGAGCTTCATTGACCACTATGATCGGGTGTGCCGAAAAATAGTGGCGCAATTTTCGTGTCGTCGTGAACACTCCATATGCTAGCTTTTGGTACCGAGGGTACCTTTGTTTTGAAGGTGACAAGACTTCGCTCACGAAGTATACTGGCCGCTGCACTCCATGGATTTTCCCTTCTTCTTCTCTTTCGACAACTAATACCATGCTAACCACTTGGGGCGTGGCTGCAATATATAGCAGGAGAGGTTCCTTTTCCTTTGGAGCCACCAGATTGGTGGTGTCGAGATTTTCGCTTCAGATCCTCGAAAGCTCGTCGGCCTCTTCGTTCCACTGGAATTTATCTCCTTGTTTTATCAGCGCATAAAATGGTAACGCTTTTTCTCCTAACTGCAACGAACCTGCTCAAAGCTGCGACGCCTTGATTAGTCAGCTGTATTTCTTTCAACTTTGTTGGCTTTCTCATTGTTACTATGGCTTGTATTTTGTCGGGATTTGCTTCAATCCCTCTTGCCGAAACTAGAAACCCCGAAGTTCTCCCGCTGGGACGCCAAAAGAACACTTCGTCGGGTTCGCTTGAGGCGAGAATTTGTCGAGGTTGTCAAAAGTTTCTTTGAGATCCTCGATCAGCGTTGTCCCCTTTTTTGATGTTATGACGACATCATCGATGTATACTTGCACGTTTTTCCCGATCCGTGTTGCTAAACACTTCGCATCATCCTCTCGATATGTTGCTCCCGCATTTTTTAGACCAAAGGGCATTGTCTTGTAGCAAAACACGCCGTAAGGTGTAATAAATGCTGTCTTGGCTTCATCATCTTCTTTTAATCTGATCTGGTTATAACCAGAGTATGCATCCAAGAAGGAAAGACGTTCACAACCTGCCGTGGAGTCGATAATTTGATCGATCCTTGGGAGGGGAAAGTGATCCTTGGGACAATGTTTATTGAGACACGTAAAGTCGACGCACATGCGAAGGACTGTCGTGTTTTTCTTCGGCACCATCACTGGGTTAGCTACCCATGTGGCTTCGTAGATATTTCTCTCGATAAAACCAGCCTCTTCGAGTCGATTTATTTCGAAAGCATGGCTTTGCGGTTTGGTTCCGAAACGCCGCAGAGGTTGTCCGATTGGTTTCGCCGTTGGATCCAAATTTAGGTGGTGCTCGGCAAGTTCCCCGGGTACTCCTGGCATGTCACCGGACACCATGCAAAGATTTTCCAGTTCTCACGGAGGAACTTGACGAGCGCGCTTTCCTATGCGATATCCATATCGTTTGCGATAGATGTCGTCTTTTTGGATCCGTCGGGTGAATCTGCACCTCCTTAGAATTTTTCTCTGTGTTGAAAGTTGATTCTTTATTTGGCCTTCCAGCGTCTGCGCAAGACGTCGTCGTAATCAGTCATGCTTTTTGACGCCAAGTACTCGGCTTGCATCCCGAAAGTTTCGCCAACCTTTGTGAAAATCCTTGTCGCACTTATCGGCTAAGGCAAAGCTTCCCTTGATCGTGATTGGTCCTCTTGGTCCTGCAACCTCCACAACAGGTATGTATAGTGTGGTACTGCCATAAATCTAGCATATGCTGGTCGTCCCAACAGAGCGTGGTATTGTGATGGAAAATCCACGACTTCAAATTCGAGCTTCTCGATTCTATAATTTTCTCGGGTCCCAAATTGAACATCGAGATTGATTTTTCCCAATGGATAACTTGGTTTCTCTGGTGTAATGCCGTGGAACCTTGTGTCTGTTGGTTTCAAGTTTGCTAAGGATATGTTCATCTTCCTCAATGTATCTGCATACATGAGGTTCAAGCTGCTGCCGCCGTCTATGAACACTCGAGAGACATCAAATCCTGCAATAACTGGCAGAATAAGTCTTGGCCCTTGGTCGAGGAACTTGCTGCGGATGATCTGCTATTGTGAAGACGATATCTTGTCCTGACCAATTAAGGTACTCAACTGTTGGTGGAGGCATTTTCTCTGCCATAAACACCTGTCGTGAGATTACTTTTTGAGCTCTATTGGACGGCCTTCCCTTCGAATCATCAACACCGCTCCGTTGGAATTAGGATCAACATAGGGTGGTGGTGCAGTGCTGCCGCTATTCTTAGCTGGTGTCGATTGTCCTCTGTAATCGCGGGAGGTGGCGGGAGATGAACCTCGCTCCTAGGCTCCCGAGGGTTTCTCTGTGCCGCTCGAGCGTGAGCATTTTCTCGCGTATCCCGAACATTGCACGAAAATTTCGACAGTCTTCCTGCAGTGCCCCCGACTGTCTTTTCCCGTTCTTTGTCGAGGAAGAAGTGCATCCGGCACGGTCCGTTCAGCATTTCCTCGGGGGACACGAAAGGTCTTGGAAACCTCGGCCCACTATTTTGCCTCGTTGCGTGAATCATCCCTATTATCACCTCGCTGTTCACCGCTTCTCGGTAATCATCTCTGTTGCCTCCCGTATTTGTCCGATAACCTGCAGATATTTGTCCTGGTTCTTCGTAGTTCTTGTACGTCCGAGGAAATCTTCGCCTCGGTTGATAGTTTCGACCACGGTCCTCTTCGCGACCTGTGTCGTTTGTTGTGGACAGCGTCTTCTCCATCTGCCCATTTATTTGCTAACTCCATTACCGCGGATATTGTCCTTGGATTGGTCCTTCCAAAATCCTCGACAAAGTCTCCACGCCAGACTCCAGCGACAAACGCATCTATTGCTCTCTCGTCGGATATGTTTTTCTGCGAGTTTTTGATGATATTCCACCTGGATGTACTTTCTCATTGGCTCATCGGCTTTTGTCGACACGCTCTCAACTCCTCTAACGATGCGGGTTTTTTGCACGTGGATCTGAAGTTCTTGACGAACACGTCCTCGAAACTTTCCCACTGTCGATGGATCCTGGAGCGAGTTTCTTTATCCATGATCGTGCGGCACCACTCGGGTGCACCTGGATGCTTTGCATGGCTGTTGCCCTAGTTCCTCTGTCGCCTTCACCGTCTCCGGATAGTCGACTAGCCAATCCTCCGGATCTTGAAGGCCGTCGAATTTCTTGAAATTATCGGGTAACTTGAATCCTGAGGGGACTCGCGTTTTCGGACTCTCCTCGTGAAGCATGGTAAGCCGCACATATCTTCGTCGTTAAGTTCGGGGATTGCCGATGATCCCTTCGCTTTGCCGCGCTCTGTCGACTCTTGCTTGTGCTGCCGTGTCTCTTGCTCCACTTGGCCCTTCGAGTGCTGCCGCTGTTGCTGCTTTGCGGGTCGCGGACTATTTTGCCTTGCCACTCCTTCGGGAGGCGTTGATATAAACGCTGTCCCCATAGCTCCAACTCCTGCTACCGCCATATTGTACGAGTGTTTCCCTTGGGTCACCCTGAGGTGGTTTAGATGCAAGGATAAAAGCATGTGTCGCCATATACCCAGCCTCTGGTGTCTTAGGGATGATGTTTCCTCTTGTATCTATCGACATAAAGGACATGTCGAGGTTTTGAACCAAGTGCTCTCTTTCCGCTTCGGGTATGTGTTGCGGTCTTGACCTTGCTCTGTTCCGCGCCTCCCGATGGCTATCACCCGTAGTTCTAGATTGTCGACTTAGATCCGCCCTTCTCTGCTGGATGCGAAGCTGCCTCCTTTCTCCTGTTCAACTCAGTGTCTGTTTTCCAATTCCCTGGCAGCTCGTGCGAGCCTATATTGATATGCTTGCAATTCTTCCGGTGTGGCTGTGGTAGCCATTGGTTCTGTGCCGTTCATAGCTCTCGCAGCTCCGTCCCACGCTGCTTGTGAAAGTTGAACTCTATCTCGCGGCTCGGCCCGACGTATTTGTTGCCCAAGCCTTGTCGCAGATTGGAGGGATCGACGTATGGATTTCCCAAAGCGTCGAAAGCCTCGGATGTCTCTTCTTGATTTTCAATGGCGTAAATCTGATGATACTTTGTACTCAGATCTATGTTGGGTTTGGTGACATCGTCGTTGAGATTGATGAAGACCTTGCCCTTGTCAAAGATTTGTCGATGAAGTCGTAACTGTCGACATTGCTTGAACCATCGCTTATATATGAATCCGCAGATGACTCAAACGACATGTCGTTGAAGATCTTGGCGAGTTTCTCTCTTGCTCTGATGCTGACGTAGCGTGTCGCCGAGGTTTCTTCTTCTCCTGATTCGTTTGACGATGTATAGCTTGAAAAATCGGAATCGGCCACTGATGATTCCGACGAAATCGGAATCTCGACACGATACGATCCTTCCTTCTCGACGCGAAAGTGGAACCTTCCGAACGTCATCTCCATGGGCTCCGCCAGATACGCATATGCATCCAAACGGGAGGGTGGGTGAGGAACAAAATCGACAAGACCAGTAGCGATCTGTTTACCTCGATCCATTGTGTTGCTTGCGGTTGACGATGTCGAAGATCTTGAGCGTGCCATCGAGATCAGCTCCTTACGCCTCTAATTCCCACAGACGGCGCCAATTGACAAGGTATCGACTTGTCAATGCCTATGGATTATAGGCTAGGGTTTAGTTAGAAGTAGAGGGCAAGTAGATCTCGAAGGTTTCAGCCGAAAAGTACTCGACGACTATGAAAACTAGGGCTTGCAGACAATGATTCGATTGATTCTTTGTCCCTCGACTCCCCTTTATATCTGAGGTGAAGCCGAGGGATTCGTGCTATACAAGTTTACAGAGTCCGGGACGGTTTCTAACTCATCCCGCCAGATTACAAACAACACTTCCTATTACAACTCTATCTTTCCTTAGTAAATCTTGGGCTCCCGATTCTTCTTATTCTTCGGGTATTGGGCTTTCAGTAAACCCCGGGTACCATCTTCGGCAGGCCCATTTGGGATGCCTATGTCACCCAACGAGTACGATTTGATCCCACTACCACCCAAATATCGGCTCCCTGAATTCTCCAAGTTTAGTGGGTCAGATGGCTCCAGTTCAATCGAGCATGTGAGCCGATATTTGGCGCAGCTGGGCACGATCTCAGCATCAGATGAACTACGTGTGAGGTTCTTCGCACAGTCCCTCACAGGATCGGCTTTCGGGTGGTACACCTCGCTGCCACCAGATTCAATCCGGACTTGGAAGCAGATGGAAGAGCAGTTCCACATGCAGTATCACTCAGAGGCTTCCGAGGCTGGCATTGCCGATCTAGCACAAGTACGGCAGAAGCGCGGAGAAACAGTGTCAGAATACATCCAGCGCTTCAGGGCCATCAGGAACCGATGCTATTCGGCTCGTTTGACTGAAAAAGAAGCAGTCGAGTTGGCGGTGGTGGGTCTCACATCACCGATCAAGGACATGGCTTCCCAAGCAGATTACCCTTCACTGGCGCACATGGTTCAGAAACTGTCATTATATGAACAGCGCCACCCAGAGTTGTACCAGGACAAATTCAAGCGTGCGGTAGTCCTGGTTGAGACGGAAGAAGATGAAGGCTCTGCGGGAGATCAAGAGGTAGCAGTGGCTGAATGGACTCGGGGGGCAAGCCCCGTGTCCTGCAAGTGGGTTAAGCCACAAGGTCCTCCAAGAGGGTTTGACTTCGACGTGACCAAAGCTGAGCAAATTTTCGACCTCTTGCTCAAGGAGAAGCAGCTAAAGTTACCCGAAGGCCTCAAAATCCCCACGGCACAGGAGTTGAACGGAAAGCCATACTGCAAATTGCATAACACGTTCACCCATACCACCAACGACTGCAGGGTGTGGCGTCAGCAGATCCAAATGGCGATAGAGCAAGGGCGTCTAATCTCCAGCCAGTACGCCATGAAAGTCGACACGCACCCCTTCCCCGCCGTTAACATGGTGGAGTGCACTTACCCTGGGAGGTGCCAGTCAGGTTTCTCGTTCAGCATCAACATGGTAGAACCTGGGCACCACTCCGGTAAGGACAGACACGAGGGCAGCCGCTCTCGTAGCAAGGACAAAGAGGAAGCTGGTCCACGCGATCGGCTCCGACACGATGGCAAGCGCTACATCACAGAGGGAGAAGTGAAGAATGTGCGATATCAACGACCTCTCTCTGATCATCTCCTCAACAAATATGTGAGTCAGTGCGACCGACGCCGACGATACGACGACGGTGACAAAGGAGATCGTCTGGCTAGCAGGGACGCCAGGAGACATCGTCGGCACGATCGTGACGAGGAAAGAGATGAGCGCCATGCCAAGGAAAAGTCAAGAGAGCAAGACGACGTGGACAAGCACTGGGACTGTCCCTTCTTCAAACACTGCTGGGATTCAGGAATGAGCCGATTGCCTACAATCGGCAACTGCCCAGAATGTAGACAGAAGAAGAAGAGCACAGGAGATGTGTCAGTGTTCAAGCGTCTGGGACCTCTCCCATCTCGGAACAAGCAAGCTGAGTCCTCTCGGGTAGAAGATCTCGAGGAGTTAGAAGATGACGATGAAGAAGAAGAAGATAAGTACCACCGGCCAAGGTGGTGCCCTGATGGACTCAGTCGTTCCCAAAAGCGTAGGGTTCAGCGACTGCGTGGCTTGGAGGAAGCCGAAAGGTTATACCTGCACACGTTAAGGAAGACGCGGCCCGATCTGGCCGCGAAAATTCAACGAACCCTGGACGAAGAGGGTCGACCACAAAAGATGGAGTGGCGCCCCAAGCAAAGGAAAGCCGATGATGAGACATCGGCTGGTACAAACATGGTGTTCATCCTTCCAGCGGAGTTTTGTGCTCCAGGATCAGACGAAGCACCTGTGGCACAACTTGACTGCGGCCCACGGCCAGTTATCTTCGAGAAGCCACGAGAAAGAAGCTACAGGCACCTGAAGGCCCTGTACGTACGAGGTTACATCAATGGGCAGCCTGTCAACAAGATGCTGGTGGACACCGGAGCGGCAGCCAACATCATGCCATACTCCATGCTACGTCGGTTGGGACGCTCTAGCTCGGATCTGATCAAGACCAACGTTACACTGAGCGATTTCAACGGCCAAGCATCTGAAGCACAAGGTGTTCTGAACGTGGATCTGACCGTAGGGAGGAAAACCATCCCTACGACATTCTTCATTGTCGATAGCAAGAGCACCTATGCTGTCCTGCTAGGGAGAGATTGGATCCACGCCAACTGTTGCATTCCATCCACGATGCATCAATGCTTAATACAGTTGGATGGAGATGAAGTAGAGGTCGTCCACGCAGATGACTCAGCCGAGATTTCAACGGCTGGCATGAACGTTTGGGAGACGGCAGGCCAAGAGCCACTCTCAGGCATCACTTTGGACGACTGCGAGCACATCGACGTGACAAAAAACGGGGTGAGGCTGGTCTTATCCACCGGCCTGACCGTGTAACAAGAGCAAAGGCTATAGATGTACGTGGCAAGGCCGATCCTTCTGATCGGCCCCAAAAAATAAAAAGTGATGATCTGGTCTCAAGCATGTCACGTAGTCATAGTAAAGCCAGACCACGATGTAAACCTTCATTGAGCAATGCAATCGAAATGGGGGCCGATTCCAGCAATCGGCCCGTATTATCCTTACCACACGTTTTTCCTGTGTTCAGTGTCGATCTAACAGGTGACGGAAAGCTAGGGTATGGGTTTACATCGGCTGATGAGCTAGAAGAAGTCAACATTGGTCCTTATGGAGCCGATAAGCAAGTACAGTTCCTTGGCTAACTACAGAGCCGATATCTGCAGTTACCTGACAGATTCGGCTCGGGGGGCACCTAATCAGAGGAACATGTGTGATACATGGGCAGTGAAATGTGAAGGGCCGATAGAAAAATCGGCCAGTAAAAAAAATGATCCAAGTCATAGCCGATGCACAAACATCGAATTGAGGAAATATGCGAAGACAACAGCATACAAGTACAGGCGATGCAAAGACATCGACTTCAGAATAAAAAAAGCCGATGCACAGTCATCGACTTTAAAGGTACAAGTTCAGCAAAACATTTGTCAGTTTACACAGAGAGGCTCTACTGAAGAAACGCGTTGAGGGCGTGAAGGGCGTCAGCACGGATACGATCCACCTCGGCAATCTCAGCCTCGTCGTCCTCGTCTTTGCCCGTCACCAGCTGACTGCTCAGGGCACGAATTTCAGCCAGATCGGTCTTCAGATCGGCTGTGAGACCCTTTGCTTCCTCTTGACGGCGGGTAATAAGGGCTTCCTTGTCTTGGATAAGCTGCTTGGTCACCCTGACCCTCTCTTCAAGGTTCTCCAGTTCCTTATGCAGGGTCTCGAGTTCGGCACTATTGGCAGAAGTGTCAGTTTTGGCGTCTAAGGCAGCCTTTCTCTCGTTGAGCCGTTGACACTTGTCTGCAATATCGGCTCTCAACGGTAGCTGGGTGTGACGAAGGATAATTCTTTGACGAGCCGATTGCACCCTTGACCTGAAAACCGACAGAGTCACAGCTGGCCAAAGCTTCACCTGCAGTGTCACCGGGAGATGGGGCTGGATGTCTTCGAGGATACCCTTGACTTCCTCGGGGTTTTCAACCAGGGTCTCAACTGAGGAGGAGAGCAAAGCCTTGAGACGCTGGAGTGGACCATGGACCGTGCTAGGACTTGGCTCTTCACCTGCCTTGGAAGTAGCTGGTTCGATGGATTCAGGATCGAACGTCAGCAAGCTTAAAAGATCACAACCCTGACAAGACGAACAAGAGCGGTATTAGTATACAACAAAGAAGAGGATAGAGCCAAGGGAGTGGAGTGTACCTCTCCCAAGGTAGGAGGAGCAGCCGATGTTGTGATAATCGGCTTTTCCGTGGACTTGGCTAGGTTAGCCACTTGGTCAGCCACGCTCGTCGAGGTGGCTAGGTCTAGCGTGGCGGACGGCATCAGTACCTCTTCGACGTCTCCGCTAGAGGTATCATTGGTCTACAAAAGGAAATGATTAGCCGATCCGAGTGGCAATGGGTTAGCATGAAATATAAACCAGGGAGGTAATTACATTTGAAACCTCCTGGCTTGATGGAGAAGCTCGTGGGTCTTTGCGAGCCCTCTTGACGCATCGACGCTTCACGCGTGACCCTGTTCTGATCGGAGCTTGAAAGGAAGCAGGCTCGGGAATTGACCTTTTCTTGGAAGCCGACGCTGGCGAGTCCGTCTGGCTCTGTGTGGTGGATCTCCCGGAGTTGCCCGGGCTCGAGTCCCTGTGGCTGGACTGTGCCTCCCCGCTGGAGTTTTCTTCGGTGGAAGTCTGTAAAAAGAAGTACAAGCATGTTGCAAAGGACTGGGAGGACAGATAAATTTAGCCAAGGCACGAGTCAGCTTACGTGCAAGCTTTCTTGGGCAGGAGCTTTGCGCTTCAGGGTCTTTCTAGCAGCTACTTTCTTCACCGCCTTCCTCGCCAGGATTGGGGCTCGGGGGGCAACTGGCCCCGAGGATGCTTTACTCTTGGGAGCCGATTTCGGTGAAATCGGCTGGCTCTCCATTATGACCTTCTTCAGGGATGGCGAGCTCTGGCAGAAGAGAACCACCGGGGCTGGTGGAAGGAATTTGAAGGGGGAGCCATCGGCTTGCATGGGCTCTGGGCCATCTTGTTGCTGTCAAGAGATAGAGCCAGGTTACAGACAATTATCATAAGCCAGTGCGAGAAATTGATAAGTAATGGTACCTGGTATGCAGGGACATCATATTCGGCATCGAGTTGCCTCAGCAACGGTCCCAGAGCTCTTCTGAAGGCATGGGTCTTCCACATGGACCACCAAGTCTCGAAACCATCGGTAGTGGTGGTGAAACGGAGGTTGTGGGGAATTGGAATGGCCAGAGCGTCAAAGAAGGTATAGCACCTTTGGCCAGTAAGGATGTCAGGTAGTTCAGCTCTGCTTGTTGTCAGGTGGTGGAGAAAGAAGTGTGGGGGCACCTGCCCGAGACCAAGCTGCCGGGCTACTACTACCGGTTGGTAAGACTCATAACCAGGCTTGATGATCCGGTTTGAGGTACTCATGCCAACTGGGAGAAAGCAAGGACGAATCATGATAGAGTACAAGTGCCGGGTGCTAGCGTCATCGGCAAAGTTATCCAACCGGAAGGAGACTGGGTTCTCAAAGTTCTCCGATTCAGTATAAGGAAAGAACAGGGGGTTGTCCAAGCCTTGGAAGAAAATCTTGAACCACCCTGCTGCTTCCTTAGGGATCACCTGTCGCTCGGGAGACTATACAAAGCTTGGCCGTAGCTAGTGCATCGGATCTCCTTTCCATTAGCATCTGGGAAGGTGTAGGTGGCCAAAGGTGGGAAGTCTGGGATCTGGTTCTGAAAGTACAACTGAGCCCATAACTGAATAAACCACCAGGGCCTCCGGTTTTAACTGTCTTTTGAGAGAAAAGTTTGACAGACATCAGTTGAAGAGATCGATAGACCTCTCCAAGAAACAGTTTGCCAAGGCCAAGTTGAGTGCCTTTGGCAAGTTCATAGGCCAGGGAAAGGTAATTCTTGGTTGGGGCGAGTGATGGGCCACAGAATATGAAGTGCTCCAACCAGAAGTTCAGGAAGGCTGTGTGTTCTCTCTCTGTCACAGGGCCTTTGGTTTTCATATAACGATTGAGGTAGGCACCCCAGCTGGTACACTCTTTTTTAGAGGAAAGGGTGAAAGGGACCTTTGGCAGTTTAAACGCAGAGGGGCTTGGGGATGCAATGTCTAGGCCTGTGATCATGGCCACGTCCAGCAGAGTTGGTGTCATAGGGCCGTGGCCAAACATGAAGCAGTTCAGTGCATCAGACCAGAAGTAGCCGATGGTTTTCAGAATATTTTCATTCTTTTCAAGGGGAGACAATGATAATGACAAGGCATCGGCTATCCCTATAGTTTCCCAGGTGGCATAATGGGTTTTTGACACTCTATTGTACCATGCCACCCAACCCTCAGGAGGATTAGGCCAGGCTCGCAGGCAGTCGGCCCAGGAAGACAGATCTAAGTTCTGGTTCACGAAGGGGATTCTGTTAGCCTCGCATGAGATTAAGAGAGCGGGACTCTCGGAAGAACGGGGACCAAGACACATAGAATTTGCGAGAGAAGGATGTGGCAGCAGGATGTCTGAAACCTAAAATTAATAACGGAATAGGACATTAATTCAGGTGTTTGCTGTTAATCCTAACGTTGATTCGAATGGCGAGAGGCGGTTAAGGATTACCTTCAGACCGGAGACCATGGCGTTGGCCTTGGATGATTCCGCCATTGGATGCGCTGTGGAGTTGGGACGGCGCGGTCGAGATCTTAGATGCGGGTGGTCGTGAGTTGGAACTGCTCGGGCGGCGATTTGGGGATCTGAGTTTGTTTTCTCAGACGGAGGTCGCAGATTACCGTTTGGAGGGGCAACTGGATTGGCCTTACTCGCGTTTTATGGTAGAGGCCGATGCGATGCCATCGGCTCTTTTGGGGGTTGTTTGACTTTGACTATCGGCAAAAAATTGATTGGGAACACTTCTTCATTAATAAAAGGGGATTCTTACAATGAAGAGCCGATTGCTCAAGAAGGGAGGAACAAAAGAAGAGCCGATTGCTCAGGAACTACTAATCCTACACTACTAATCCTCGCTGGCCTCGTCGTCGGCATCGTAGCTGCCGCCGGCGCTGCTTCCGGAGAGTTCCTCGTCGCTGCTGCCCCAGCCCTCGGCCGGAGCTTCCTCCTCCTCGTCATCATCATCGTCTTCGCTGTCCGCCCAAGCGCGGAAGCGCTTCGCCGGCGGATATCCAGCGGAGAAGGAGGAATCATCCTCCTCTTCTTCCTCTTGTTCCTCCTCTTCCTCCTCTTCTTCTTCTTCCTCCTCCTTGTCGGAGGAGGTGGGGTTCGCCCAGGAGTGGAGGTCGTCCTCGCTCTCGCTCTCTAGCTCCCCTTCGATGAGGAACTGGAGGTCGTCCTCCCCATCAGTCAGGGGCAAGTCACCATCTGACCCAACGAGGGCCTCGGGTGGGCCATCTGGCACGAAGTCGAAGTCCCACTCTGGCTCACTCGAGGAAGAAGATTGGAAAGAGAGGCCTGATGAGACGGAGGAAGAGGAAGACATTGCTACAGGGAAAGAGGGTTTTTTGGTGCCGATGGTTAGAACAGAGCAAGGGGATGAAGAGGCGAATCGTTCGGCACAGTTAAATAAGGGGAGCATAGTGGAAATTTAATGCCATTACAATTTCCGAGGAAGTGATGCTAAGGCTATCAAATCTTGCAGAGGAGTTGAGAAGGCAAGGCATCATGATGAAGAATACTGCGACGGTTCTGCTCTGCCACGACATGACCCGACGAAGAAAAAAGCAGAGTGATTTTGAAATTATCAATTCCAAAACCAGGGGGCATGTGTTATCACCAGAATTTGACCGGATCAGAGGTGGGCCGTAATTTAGATGGGCTTGAAGAATATACATGGAAGATATACATGAAGCGGCCTTGTACACGAAGTTTGGGCTAATTTGCCCTTGTATTTGTAAATATAGTAGGATACGTGTCGGTTAGGTAGAATTTGGCTCGTGCACGGTTGGGATTATTCCCACGTTAGAAAGTCTACGGACTATAAATATGTATCTAGGGTTATTGAGAAAAACAACAATCACGTTCATCACAAACCAATCTAGGCGCATCGCCAACCCCTTTGTTTCGAGGGTTTCTTCCGGGTAAGCATCATGCTGCCTAGATCGCATCTTGCGATCTAGGCAGTACACGTTTATTCGTCGTTCATGCGTTGCTCATGCTGAAGCCTTGTTGATGGCGAGCAACGTAGTTATCATAGATGTGTTAGGGTTAGCATTGTTTTACCACGATACATGCTTTTGTCCATGTAACCCTTAGACGTCTAGCCGCCCTTACACCTATCTTAGGTGTAAGGGCGACACCTTGCTTGATCCATGTTTAGTAGATCCGATCTATTATGATCGCTCCTTGTTCTTCAAGGATTAGTTTAATATCTGCATAGTTAGGCCTTGCAAACGGGTTGAAGGATCCAGTAGCACGTAGGGTGTAGTTTGCTAGCCCTAGATAAGATGTTCCGGGGATCAACTTCATGTTGGTTTTTAGGCCTTGTCTAGGGTTGGTTTATTATCACCGTGCGTGGCTGCCAGGCTCAATCACGCGTAGGATGTTCTGATTATGTGGTGAAAACCCTAAATCGTCGTAGGTTGCTTTAGCTTTATATCGATCAAGCAGGACCACCATGTGATCGTAGACCTCATACGAACCATGGGTGGATCGGCTCCTTGAGCCGATTCACAGGACAACCTGAGAGCCGATCGAGGCTCGTATTTAATGTTTACGTGTATGCCATGCAGGAAACTAAGCGAAGCAAATCCATCACCTTCCCCGACTGTATAGGTCAGGTGGCACGCCCTTGCACCAGCATCGGGACGTGTGTACCAGGAGCTTTGCGGGCCGTCGCTCGGAGGGACCAGGGCCAGCCGGAGCTCTAGGTTGTTCCCGGCTCTTCGTGTTGCCAGCCGTTGCTCGCCGGTGGGTTTCGGACGCCAACACCTGCAAGTTGTATACACATGTCGCTGTCCGGAACCCGAGGCCCCAAAGTGACAGAAATTGGGACAACCGGAGGGGAAGGCAGTGATGTGAGGATCACATGTGTTCACGGAGTGTTAATTCTTTGCTCCGGTACTCTATTAAAAGGAGTACCTTAATTTCCAATAGATTCCCTAGAGGCCCGTCTGCCACCGGCTGGTAGGACAAAAGATGTTGTGCAAGTTTCTCATTGCGAGCACGTACGACTATATACGGAACACATGCCTATGGATTGCTTAGTACTTGGACACCGTTTTATTATTATCTGAAAATGCCCTGCTTTGATTGTTACATGAGTTTCTCTCATCCATGCAACGCCCGTCATCCATCCCTGTGCCTACAGTATTTTAATCCTGCTGTTTACTATAATCACTACTGCTGTCTTTGTTACACTGCTGCTGATATTTCACTACTGCTACTGCTATAAAACTGTTACTACTGATAAACTCTTGCGAGCAAGTCTGTTTCCAGGTGCAGCTGAATTGACAACTCCGCTGTTAAGGCTTTCAAGTATTCTTTGTCTCCCCTTGTGTCGAATCAATAAATTGGGTTTTACTTCCCGCGAAGACTGTTGCGATCCCCTATACTTGTGGGTCATCATTGAGCGGTAACCATGTTCCTGGGGACGCCATCAACTATTTCATCTTTGTTGAATATCATGTGAGTTGCTATGCATGTTTGTCTTGTCTGAAGTAAGGGTGATTTATCATGATCCAATGGTTTGAGTATGCAAATTGTTAGAGAAGAACATCGGGCCGCTAACTAAAGCCATGATCCATGGTGGAAGTTTCAGTTTGGACAACAATCCTCAATCTCTTATGAGAATATTATCTGTTGTTGAATGCTTATGCATTAAAGAGGAGTCCATTATCTGTTGTCTATGTTGTCCCGGTATGGATGTCTAAGTTGAGAATAATCAAAAGCGAGAAATCCAATGCGAGCTTTCTCCTTAGACCTTTGTACAGGCGGCATAGAGGTACCCCTTTGTGACACTTGGTTGAAACATATGTTATGCAATGATAATCCATGTAAATCCAAGCTAATTAGGACAAGGTGCGGGCACTATTGGTAATCTATGCATGAGGCTTGCAACTTATAGGATGTCTTATACATAACACATATGCTTTATTACTACCATTGACAAAATTGTTTCTATGTTTTCAAAATAAAAGCTCTAGCACAAAAATAGTAATCCATGCTTCCCTCTGCGAAGGGCCATTCTTTTACTTTATGTTGAGTCAGTTTACCTACTTCCTTCCATCTTAGAAGCAAACACTTTTTTTTACAGAATCTTAGAAGCAAACACTTGTGTCAACTGTGTGCATTGATTCTTACATACTTGCTTATTTGCATTCATCATATTACTTTGTGTTGACAATTATCCATGAGATATGCATGTTGAAAGTTGAAAGCAATTGCTGAAACTTAATCTTCCTTTGTGTTGCTTCAATGCCTTTACTTTGAATCTATTGCTTTATGAGTTAACTCTTATGCAAGTCTTATTGATGCTTGTCTTGAAAGTACTATTCATGAAAAGTCTTTGCTATATGGTTCAGCTTGTTTACTCATTGTCTTTACCATTGCTTCGAATCACTGCATTCATCTCATATGCTTACAATAGTATTGATCAAGATTATGATAGCATGTCACTTCAGAAATTATCCTTTTTATCGTTTACCTACTCGAGGGCGAGTAGGAACTAAGCTTGGGGATGCTGATACGTCTCCAATGTATCTATAATTTCTGATGTTCCATGCTTGTTTTATGACAATACTTACATGTTTTGTTCACACTTTATATCGTTTTGATGCATTTTCCGGAACTAACCTATTAACAAGATGCCGAAGTGTCAGTTCCTGTTTTCTGGTGTTTTTGGTTTCAGAAATCTTACACAGAAAATATTCCCGGAATTGGACGAAATCAAGGCCCACGATCTTATATTTCACGGAAGCTTCCAGAGCACCGAAGAGGGGCCAGAGGGGAGCCAGGGGGCCCCACCCCACAAGGCGGCGCGACCAAGGGGGGGCGCCCCCTACTATGTGGGACCCCCAGGCCTCCTCCGACTCCGCCTCTTTGCCTATTTAAGCCCTGGTGACCTAAAACTTCGACACCAATAAGCCACGATACGGAAAACCTTTCAGAGCCGCCGCCATCACGAAGCCAAGATTTGGGGGACAGAAGTCTCTGTTCCGGCACGCCGCCGGGACGGGGAAGTGCCCCCGGAAGGCATCTCCATCGACACCACCGCCATCTTCATCGCCGCTGCTGTCTCCTATGATGAGGAGGGAGTAGTTCTCCCTCGAGGCTAATGGCCGTACCGGTAGCTATGTGGTTAATCTCTCTCCCATGTACTTCAATACAATGATCTCATGAGCTGCCTTACATGATTGAGATCCATATGATGAGCTTTGTAATCTAGATGTCGTTATGCTATTCAAGTGGATTTTACTTATGTGATCTCCGGAGACTCCTTGTCCCACGTGTGTAAAGGTGACAGTGTGTGCACCGTGTGGGTCTCTTAGGCTATATTTCACAGAATACTTGTCACTGAGTTATGATTTGAGTCGGATGTCTCTATGAAATTGTGGTGTGTTAGTACCTCCTATGAATGCTCACAGTGACAGCGTGGGGTGTGATATCACCAGAATTTGGCCGGATCAGAGGTGGGCCATGATTAAGATGGGCTTGGAGAATATGCACAGAAGATATACATGAATCGGCCTTGTACACAAAGTTTGGGCTAGTTTGCCCGTGTATCTGTAAATATAGTAGGATACGTGTCGGTTAGGTAGAATTTGGCTCGTACACGGTTGGGATTATTCCCACGTTAGAAAGTCTACGGACTATAAATATGTATCTAGGGTTATTGAGAAAGACAACAATCACGTTCACAACAAACCAATCTAGGCGCATCGCCAACCCCTTGTTTCGAGGGTTTCTTCCGGGTAGGCATCATGCTGCCTAGATCGCATCTTGCGATCTAGGCAGTATACGTTTATTCGTTGTTCATGCGTTGCTCGTGCTGAAGCCTTGTTGATGGCGAGCAACGTAGTTATCGTAGATGTGTTAGGGTTAGCATTGTTTTACCACGATATATGCTTTTGTCCATGCTGCCCTTAGACATCTAGCTGCCTTTACATCTATCTTAGGTGTAAGGGTAGCACCTTGCTTGATCCTTGTTTAGTAGATCCGATCTGTTATGGTTGCTCCTTGTTCTTCAAGGATTAGTTTAATATCTACATAGTTAGGCCTTGCAAACGGGTTGAAGGATCCAGTAGCACGTAGGGTGTAGTTCGCTAGCCCTAGATAAGATGTTCCGGGAATCAACTTCATGTTGGTTTTTAGGCCTTATCTAGGGCTGGTTTATTATCACCTTGCGTGGCTGCCAGGCTCAATCACGTGTAGGATGTTCCGATTATGTGGTGAAAACCCTAAATCGTCGTAGATCGTTTTAGCTTTATATCGATCAAGCAGGACCACCATGTTATCGTAGACCTCATACGAATCATGGGTGGATCGGCTCCCTGAGCCGATTCACAGGACAACCTGAGAGCCGATCGAGGATATGCCATGCAGGAAACTAAGCGAAGCAATCCATCACCTTCCTGACCAGGTATAGGTCAGGTGGCACGCCCTTGCACCAGCATCGGACGTGCGTGCCGGAGCTTTGCGGGCCGTCGCACGAGGGACCAGGGCCTACCGCAGTTCTGGGAGCCTCCCGGCTCTACGTGTTGCCCGTCGCTACTCGCCGGTGGGTTTCGGACGCCAACACATTCTGGCACGCCCGGTGGGACAGTCTTCGACATCAACTGCATCGCCATCTGCATCTGAGATGGCGGAAGATCCAGTTACGTACGAAGATCTGACTGAGGAGCTCAAGAAGAAGTATGACGATGTCAAAGCTATCTTCGAAGCCGACCTCATCGGCTCTTTCCAGAGGACCCGCTCACACGGCATCAGGTGGAAAGGGTTCTCACCTGAAGGCGCACTCGATGGAGTGGATCTGTCTACCCCTTCAGAAGAACGCACCAGGTCTCTGCGTCAGGAGGTTAATCACATGGTAGCTCATTCGCTACACCGCCATTCTGAGAGCCTGGTGAACGCCTTGGAGCGTGTCGCGCTTCGCGTGGTCCAGGAAATCATGAAGCATCAGTATTCTCCATCAGGACCTGCTCTAGGGACTCACCAAGGAGAGATACCACTCCAGACTAGACCACCACTGCCATTCGCGCTGGCAGCACCAGAAGTGCCGAGTACACCGGCATTCGTCGTTTACAAGATCAGTGGCGATCCTAGTGATTACCAGTTCTTGTATGAAGCGCCTAAGGAGGTCCCGCACGGATACATGTGCGCATATGTGCCAGACTACAGTAGCTGGGCACGTACAAACCAGACTGCAATAGCAGGGACTTCTGGAACAGCAGGAGGGGCTTCTGGATCAGATCTTGAAAAGTAGGCGTGGCTAGCTAAGTATGCCACTCCAACGAACCTTCAAAGCTCAACTCCCGCAGCTAGCTCAGATCTTGAGAAGCAAGCGTGGCTAGACAAGTATGCCACTCCAGCGAATCTTCAAAGCTCGACTCCTACAGCTAGCACCGCGGATCAGATCAGTACAATCTTGAGAGACCAGTTCGGCATGGTGCCGAAAAGGAGGGCAATCGGCTATTACAAGCCGTACCCCAACGAGTACGATTTGATCCCACTACCACCCAAATATCGGCTCCCTGAATTCTCCAAGTTTAGTGGGTCAGATGGCTCCAGTTCAATCGAGCATATGAGCCGATATTTGGCGCAGTTGGGCACGATCTCAGCATCAGACGCACTACGCGTGAGGTTCTTCGCACAATCCCTCACAGGATCGGCTTTCGGGTGGTACACCTCGCTGCCACCAGATTCAATCCGGACTTGGAAGCAGATGGAAGAGCAGTTCCACATGCAGTATCACTCAGAGGCTTCCGAGGCTGGCATTGCCGATCTAGCACAAGTACGACAGAAGCGCGGAGAAACAGTGTCAGAATACATCCAGCGCTTCAGGACCATCAGGAACCGATGCTATTCGGCTCGTTTGACTGAAAAAGAAGCAGTCAAGTTGGCGGTGGTGGGTCTCGCATCGCCGATCAAGGATATGGCTTCCCAAGCAGAGTACGCTTCATTGGCGCATATGGTTCAGAAACTGTCATTATATGAACAGCGCCACCTAGAGTTGTACCAGGACAAGTTCAAGCGTGCGGTAGTCCTGGTAGAGACAGAGGAAGATGAAAGCTCTGCAGGAGATCAAGAGGTAGCAGTGGCTGAATGGGCTCGGGGGGCAAGCCCCGTGTCCTGCAAGTGGGTTAAGCCACAAGGTCCTCCAAGAGGGTTTGACTTCGACGTGACCAAAGCTGAGCAAATTTTCAACCTCTTACTCAAGGAGAAGCAGCTAAAGTTACCCGAAGGCCACAAGATCCCCACGGCACAGGAGCTGAACGGAAAGCCATACTGCAAGTGGCATAACACGTTCACCCATACCACCAACGACTGCAGGGTGTGGCGTCAGCAGATCCAAATGGCGATAGAACAAGGGCGTCTAATTTTCAGCCAGTACGCCATGAAGGTCGACACGCACCCCTTTCCTGCCGTTAATATGGTGGAGTACACTTACCCCGGGAGGTGCCAACCAGGTTTCTCGTTCAGCATTAACATGGTCGGGCCTGTGCACCACCCTGGTAAGGACAGAGACGAGGGCAGCCGCTCTCGTGGTAAGGACAAAGAGGAGGCCGTTCCACGCGATCGGTCCCGACACGATGGCAAGCGCTACATCACAGAGGGAGAAGTGAAGAATGTGCGATATCAGCGACCTCTCTCTGATCATATCCTCAACAAATATGAGCGTCAGTATGACCAACGCCGGCGATACAACGACAACGACGAAAGAGATCGTCGGTCTAGCAGGGACAACAGGAAATATCGTCGGCATGATAGAGACGATGAAAGATATGAGCGCCATGCCAAGGAAAAGTCAAGAGAGCAGGACGACGTGGACAGGCACTGGGACTGTCCCTTCTTCAAACACTGCTGGGATTCAGGAATGAGCCGATTGCCCACAATCGGCAACTGCCCAGAATGTAGACAGAAGAAGAAGGGCACGGGAGACGTGTCAGTATTCAAGCGCCTAGGACCTCTCCCATCTCGGAACAAGCAAGCTGAGTCCTCTCGGGTGGAAGATCTCGAGGAGTTAGAGGAAGAAGAAGAAGATAAATACCACCGTCCAAGGTGGTGCCCTGATGGACTCAGCCACTCTCAAAAGCATAGAGTTCAGCGACTACGTTGCTTGGAGGAAGCCGAAAGGTTATACCTGCATACGTTGAGGAAAGCGCGGCCTGATCTGGCCGCGAAAATTCAGCGAACTCTAGACGAGGAGGGTCGACCACAGAAGAAAGAGTGGCGCCCCAAACAGAAGAAAGCCGATGATGAGACATCGGCTGGCACAAACATGGTGTTCATTCTTCCGGCGGAGTTTTGTGCTCCTAGAACCGAAGAGGCACCTGTGGCACAACTTGACTGCGGCCCAAGGCCGGTTATCTTTGAGAAGCCACGAGAAAGAAGTTACAGACACCTGAAGGCCCTGTACTTACGAGGTTATATCAATGGGCAGCCGGTCAACAAGATGCTGGTCGACACCGGAGCGGCAATCAACATCATGCCATACTCCATGCTACGTCGTCTGGGACGCTCTAGCTCGGATCTGATCAAGACCAACGTCACATTGAGCGATTTCAACGGCCAAGCATCAGAAGCACAAGGTGTTCTGAACGTGGATCTGACCGTAGGAAGGAAAACCATCCCTACGACATTCTTCATCGTCGACAGCAAGAGCACCTATGCTGTCCTGCTAGGGAGAGATTGGATCCACGCCAACTGCTGCATTCCATCCACGATGCATCAATGCTTAATACAGTGGGATGGAGATGAAGTAGAGATCGTCCACGCAGATGACTCAGCCGAGATCTCAACGGCTGGCATGAACGTTTGGGAGACGGCAGGCCAAGAGCCACTCTCCGGCATCACTTTGGACGACTGTGAGCGCATCGACGTGACAAAAAATGGGGTGAGGCTGGTCTTATCCACCGGCCTGACCGTGTAACAAGAGCAAAGGCTATGGACGTACGTGGCAAGGCCGATCCCTGCGATCGGCCCCAAAAAATAAAAAGTGATGATCTTGTCTCAAGCATGTCACGTAGTCGTAGTAAAGCGCAAACAAGATGTAAACCTTCATTGAGCAATGCAATCAAAATGGGGGCCGATTCCAGCAATCGTCCCATACTATCCTCGCCATACGTTTTGCCTGTGTTCAGCGTCGATCTAACAGGTGACGGAAAGCTAGGGTATGGGTTTACATCGGCTGATGAGCTAGAAGAAGTCGACATTGATCCTGGGGATAAGCCACGACCAACTTTCATCAGCAAAAAGTTAGATCCACATCTCAGGAGCCAGATGATAGCTCTGTTAAAAGAATACCCAGATTGCTTTGCATGGGATTACACAGAGATGCCTGGGTTAGACAGGAGCATCATTGAGCATCGGCTCCCTCTCAAGAAAGGATTTCGGCCATTCCAACAACGAGCACGTCAGATGAAGGCCGAAATTCTGGAAGAAGTCAAGAAAGAGATCGAGAAAATGTTGGCCGCCGGGTTCATCAGGCCATGCAGGTATGCTGAATGGATCTCCAGTATCGTACCTGTAGAGAAAAAGGACGGTCGATGGCGTGTGGCCATAGATTTCCGAGATCTCAACAGAGCCACTCCAAAGGATGAATATCCAATGCCTGTGGCAGAAACATTGATCAATGCAGCTGCTGGCCACAAGGTGTTAAGCTTCATGGATGGCAATGCCGGCTACAACCAAATCTTCATGGCTCCAGAAGATATACACAAGACTGCATTCAGAGTACCAGGATCGGTGGGCTTGTTTGAATATGTGGTCATGACTTTTGGGCTAGAGAATGCCGGTGCAACATACCAACGAGCCATGAATTACATTTTTCATGATCTGATCGGCAAGTTGGTGGAAATTTACATCGACGACGTGGTGATCAAGTCTGTCTCCATGGAAGGACACTTGGATGATTTGCGACGCATCCTAGACCGAACTCGAAAATTCGGGCTGAGAATGAATCCAAAGAAGTGTGCCTTTGGTGTGACGGCCGGTCAGTTCCTAGGTTTTTTGGTTCATGAACGAGGAATTGAGATCGGCCTGAAAAGTCAGGAGGCAGTACGTACCATGCAGCCGCCTACCACGAAGAAGGAACTCCAACGTCTTATCGGCAAGATCAACTTCGTCCGACGGTTCATCTCTAATCTGTCAGGACGAATTGAGCCGTTCATGGCGTTGGTGAAGATCAAATCTGATGACGAGTTTCACTGGGGGGGCAGAACAGCAGCGAGCGTTTGACGAGATTAAGCGGTATCTAACAACGCCGCCTGTGCTAGTTCCACCTCAGCAAGACAGGCCGTTCTATATCTACTTATCAATAGCTGACACGTCCATCGCTTCAGTGGTGGTGCAACTCTATGAGGGTGTTGAAAATGTCGTTTTCTACCTCAGCAGAAGGATGTTGGATGCAGAGACAAGAAACCCTGAGGTCGAGAAGTTATGCCTCTGCCTATTCTTCACCTGCACCAAGCTTCATCACATCCTTTTGACGGCCGAAATCATCATCATATGCAAGTCAGACGTTGTCAAGCACATGCTGTCGGCTCCTATTTTGAAAGGCCGACTTGGTAAGTGGATGTTTGCGTTATCGGAATTCGATCTCCGGTATCAGCCTGCGAAAGCAGTCAAGGGACAAGCGTTGGCCGATCTCATAGCTGAATGGATCAATACTAATATAGCAGCACTATCTGTACGTGCATGGGCTATGTTCTTCGATGGATCGGCTTGTGACGATGGTTGTGGCATCGGCATTCTGCTCGTGTCGCCTCGGGGGGCAACATATTCCTTCTCCATCAGGCTATCTACCCCTTGCACCAACAATGTCGCTGAGTATGAGGCGATACGCAAGGGAATGGAGTTGCTTTTGGAAGCCGGGGCAGAAGCGGTGGAACTTTTTGGAGACTCAAAGTTGGTGATCTCCCAGCTCACGGACGAATATAAGTGCGAAAGTGAGTCACTCTTCCCATATTGGATGGAATGCCGCGAGTTGATGGCACAATTTCGGTACATCAACTTCAATTGGGTCCCAAGATCTCAAAATACCGAGGCCAACGATCTCGCACAGATGGCGTCAGGCTACAAGGACATAACAGACGGGTCGGAAGTTCAGGTGCGCCTCCTGGAACAGATGACTGGAGAGCCGATATCTTCAATTACTTGAAGGATTCGGCTCGGGGGGCACCTAAACGGATAAGGTACAAGGCCATGAAATATGTCCTTATAGGAGATGACATGTTCTACAGGACGTTGGAAGGGTTATTACTCAAATGCCTGGGACCAACTGAGTCTAATCGGCTCTTACATGAGGTGCATGAAGGCGCCTGTGGAACTCACCAAT
The DNA here is from genome assembly GCF_019359855.2 of Lolium perenne. NCBI lineage: Eukaryota > Viridiplantae > Streptophyta > Magnoliopsida > Poales > Poaceae > Lolium > Lolium perenne. Next base: position 259,710,986 of record NC_067250.2, read on the forward strand.
CGGCTCATAAGATAAAGTGGCTGATCAGGCGATCAGGGTTTTATTGGCCCACCATGCTTGAGGACTGCTTCAAGTACTACAAAGGATGCCAAGCGTGTTAGATGTTCGGGAAGATTCAGATGGTACCCGCATCAGCAATGAACCCCATCATCAAGCCTTGGCCATTTCGAGGTTGGGGCATGGATATGATCGGCAAGATCCATCCTGCGTCGAGCAAAGGCCACGAGTGGATTTTGGCCATTACAGATTACTTCACTAAATGGGTGGAGGCCGTCCCTATGAAGAAGGTAAAATCAGAAGATGTTATCAAATTTGTGAAAGAACATGTCATTCATAGGTTCGGGATTCCTCAAACCATCACGACCGATGGAGGTTCGGTCTTCATCTCTAAAGAATTCAGAAAGTTCTGCGATGACATGGGAATTAAGCTGATCCGATCATCTCCATACTATGCTCAAGCCAACGGACAAGCTGAAGCGTCCAATCAGAGCCTGATCAAGCTGATTAAGAGGAAAATTGACGAGAACCCTAGGGTTTGGCATGAAACATTGTCAGAAGCTTTGTGGGCCTATCGCATGTCATGCCATGGAGCTATAAAAACTTCGCCATACCAGCTCGTCTATGGGCAGGAAGCCGTATTGCCTTGGGAAATTACGGCTGGATCGAGACGTGTCACGTTTCAGAATGATCTAACAGCTGAAGAATATGCAGCCCTGATTAGTGATACTATTGAGGATGCAACGTAACTTAGACTTTGGTCCTTGGAGAAGATTAAAGAGAACAAAGCCAGGGTAGCTCGCGCATACAATAAGAAGGTGAGACCAAAGGAGTTTCAGGTTGGTGATCTAGTATGGGAAGCCGTGTTACCATTAGGAACTAAGGATAAAGCATATGGCAAATGGTCTCCTAATTGGCACGGTCCGTACAAAGTCGATCAGGTATTGAAGGGCAATGCATACATGCTCGAGCAGCTGGACGGTGTTAAATTCCCAGTAGCCGTCAATGGTCAACACCTCAAGAAATATTTCCCAAGCATGTGGAACGATGGACAGTGAAACATGGGGGCCGATGTATAAAATCGGCCAGTAAAATTTTTTTTATATGCAAATCACAGCCGATGCACAGACATCGACTTTAGGAACATGGATACCAGTACAGCCGATGCTCGGACATCGACTTTAGAATAATGAAAAAGCCGATGCATGTTCATCAACTCTAGAGGAACAAGCTCAGTTGAGCAGGTTAACAAATCAGTTTCAGGCCAGAGTCCATGACATTTGAGATGATTCTCCCATTGGATCTGCTGAGGAGTTGAATCTGTGCGTTTGAGATTGGAGGATGGCGTGGACACGGATTGGACCTGTTGTGGCCTTAAATCGCGTTTTTGAGCAAAAGCCGATGCCCTGCCATCGGCTCTTTGCGCGTTGACTTCGTTTGGCAATCGGCAAAAATTGACAAAAAGCAAAATCAATAGAGGAATATTTTCTTCATTAATAAAGGGGATTTCTTACAAAGGAAGAGCCGATTGCTCGAGGAAGGAAGAACAAAAGAAAGTTCTATTGACCAATCTGCTACTACTACTAGACCTATACTAGTAGATGCTACCCTACGGGCCGTCGCTGCCCTCGTCGTCGCCATCGGAGCTCTCGTCGGTGCTGCTGCCGGTGGGCTCCTCGTCGCTGCTCCCATAGCCCTCTATGGGAGCTTCCTCCTCCTCCTCGTCATCGTCGTCGTCATCCGATCCGGCGTGGAAGCGCTTCGCCGGCGGATAGTCCTCGAGGGAGTCATCGTCGTCTTCTTCTTCCTCCTCCTCAGAGGAAGTGTAGCCGTCCCAGGAGAACGAGTCGTCCTCACTCGTCGCCTCCAGTTCCCCATCGGCAAGGAACTGGAGGTCATCGTCGCCGCTGGTCAAGGACTTGTCGTCCTCGGACCAGACGAAGGGCTCGTGGTCCTCCTTGTCCCACTCCGGTGGGGCGAGGATGTCGTGCGCCGCCAGCGAGCCCCACTCCGGCGTCGGCTCACGAGATGAAGAGGATTGGGAGGAAATATCCGACGAGGTGGAGGAGGACGAAGAGGAGAAGGACTGGGAAGAAAGATCCGACGAGGCGGAGGAGGAAGAAGAGGAAGACATTGCTACAGGAGATGGGGAATTTTTGGGTGCCGATGGCTAGAACAGAGCAAGGGGATGAAGAGGCGAACTGTTCGGCGCGGTTAAATGAAAGGGGGTGTAGTGGATTTAATGCCACAGCAGTTTCCGAGGAAGTGGTGCCAAAAGAAAAAAAAACAACTATCAAATCACGCGGAGAAGTTGAGAAGGCAAGGCATCATGATGAAGGATACTGCGGCGGTTTTACCCTGCCACGACGTGACCCAACGAAGAAAAGGCAGAGTGGTTTTGGAATTATCATTTCCAAAACCAGGGGGGCATGTGTTATCACCAGAATTTGACCGGATCAGAGGTGGGCCGTGATTAAGATGGGCTTGGAGAATATGCACGGAAGATATACATGAATCGGCCTTGTACACGAAGTTTGGGCTAGTTTGCTCATGTATCTGTAAATATAGTAGGATACGTGTCGGTTAGGTAGAATTTGGCTCGTACACGGTTGGGATTATTCCCACGTTAGAAAGTCTACGGACTATAAATATGTATCTAGGGTTATTGAGAAAGACAACAATCACGTTCACAACAAACCAATCTAGGCGCATCGCCAACCCCGTGTTTCGAGGGTTCTTCCGGGTAGGCATCATGCTGCCTAGATCGCATCTTGCGATCTAGGTAGTATACGTTTATTCGTTGTTCATGCGTTGCTCGTGCTGAAGCCTTGTTGATGGCGAGCAACGTAGTTATCGTAGATGTGTTAGGGTTAGCATTGTTTTACCACGATATATGCTTTTGTCCATGCTGCCCTTAGACATCTAGCTGCCTTTACATCTATCTTAGGTGTAAGGGCAGCACCTTGCTTGATCCTTGTTTAGTAGATCCGATCCGTTATGGTTGCTCCTTGTTCTTCAAGGATTAGTTTAATATCTACATAGTTAGGCCTTGCAAATGGGTTGAAGGATCCAGTAGCACGTAGGGTGTAGTTCGCTAGCCCTAGATAAGATGTTCCGGGAATCAACTTCATGTTGGTTTTTAGGCCTTATCTAGGGCTGGTTTATTATCACCTTGCGTGGCTGCCAGGCTCAATCACGTGTAGGATGTTCCGATTATGTGGTGAAAACCCTAAATCGTCGTAGATCGTTTTAGCTTTATATCGATCAAGCAGGACCACCATGTTATCGTAGACCTCATACGAATCATGGGTGGATCGGCTCCCTGAGCCGATTCACAGGACAACCTGAGAGCCGATCGAGACTCGTATTTAATGTTTACGTGTATGCCATGCAGGAAACTAAGCGAAGCAATCCATCACCTTCCTGACCAGGTATAGGTCAGGTGGCACGCCCTTGCACCAGCATCGGACGTGCGTGCCGGAGCTTTGCGGGCCGTCGCACGAGGGACCAGGGCCTACCGTAGTTCTGGGAGCCTCCCGGCTCTACGTGTTGCCCGTCGCTACTCGCCGGTGGGTTTCGGACGCCAACAGGGTGTTTATTAGTACTTGGGAATACATCTTTAAGGTTTGCCTACATGATGAATTAGTGTTCGTTATCCTGCCAGAGAGTAATTCAGAATAGCATAGTGAAGTGCTTATATTTATATTCAATTATGATTGCAATATTGAGAGTGTCCACTAGTGAAAGTATGATCCCTAGGCCTTGTTTCCAAACATCGAATCTCCGTTTATTTACTGTTCTGCTACATGTTTACTCGCTGCCCTATTTATTTCAGATTGTTATTACCACTCATATTCATTCATATTACTTGTATTTCACTATCTCTTCGCCGAACTAGTGCACCTATACATCTGACAAGTGTACTAGGTGTGTTGGGGACACAAGAGACTTCTTGTATCGGAATTGCAGGGTTGCTTGAGAGGGATATCTTTGACCTCTACCTCCCTGAGTTCGATAAACCTTGGGTGATTCACTTAAGGGAAACTTGCTGCTGTTCTACAAACCTCTGCTCTTGGAGGCCCAACATTATCTACAGGAATAGAAGCGTGCGTAGACATCACCGCACAAAGCTTGGGCTAACTCCACAACTTAATTGGAGGCTCCCAATATTCGGCCACAAAGGCCTTGCACTTGAGGAATCTCCACAACTTAATTGGAGACCCTAAGAACACCACTAAGTCACAAAGCTACAAACTTGAGCAATCTCCAGAACTTAATTGGAGACCCCAAGAACACCACGAAGACAACTAAGCCGTATAGGATCCAAAGACCCAAGAGGAACAAGCTCCGAGAACAAGCTCTCGAAGAGATTATCTCACGAACTTTCACCTCCATGTATCACTGCGGAGAAATCAAACCGATGCACCAAATACAATGGCAAGAAGACCACAAAGATGCTTCAATCCTTCACTCTCAAATTCCAACAAAGCTACTAAAGCTATTGTGGGAATAATATAGGAAGAACAAAAAGGAGAACACAAAATTCTCCAAGATCTTGATCCCAAAGATTTACTCACAAAGAGATGATTTGGTTTGGTCAAAGTGTGGATCTAGATCTCCTCAATCTTTCTCTCAAATAGATGCAAGAATCATGGGATGGGGAGAAAGATCTCAAGCTCAAGAGGTCAACAACAATGGAGGAGAGAGGCTTGAGAGAGAGAGAGGAGGAAGAAGAGTCAACAATAGAGAGAAAGAAGTGGGGCTTAAATAGTAGTTTCCAGATTTTTGCCCGTTTGGAAATTTTCGACTGGGCCGGTAGTACCGGTGGGTGGTGGCTGGTACTACCGGCCGCGTGCGGGCTGTACCACGGGGCAAAAGCCAGGCGAGATGTGCGCGGCCTGGGAAGGCCGGTACTACCGGCCCTTGGTGACCGGTACTACCGGCCAGGCTGGGCCGGTACCTTCGACGTTGGTACCGGCCATGGTACTGCCCGCAGTCGCAAGGCTACTGGCAGCTTGGCCATTTTTCCGGTACCCTGGGCGGTACCCAGGGCGGTACTACCGGCCGTGCTCGGGCGGTACTACCGGCCTAGCTCAGGCGGTACTACCAGCCTGCACATGGTAGCCCAACTTCCCCCTTTTTTTCTTTAAAAATCAAACGAAGGCAATAATAAAACACGAATATCTTGAGATAGGAAAATCCAAATGAGATGAAACCAATTTTGTTGGAAATAGGACGAAAAGAGCTATTCCAACAAAATAAAGAAACAAGTGGGAGGGTGATTTTCTATTATTTTTTAGAGTGAAACCTTGATGGTGCTCCGGTGATGGCGCCAGACAATCTTGTTGGTAGTTGTTGTGGAAGCGGTTGGGAAACCTGAAGAGGAAGGTGTGATGAGCACAACAACAAGTTTTCCCTCAGTACGAAACCAACGTTTGCTCGACCAGTAGGAGAAAAGCGTGACTTCTGAAGATGTTGCTGGCTGACTAGTGGCAGAGCGCACTACCGACGTAAAACTTTTACCCATTAACGAATATGGGTACGGGTGACGGGTAAGATTGAATGTGACGGGTACGGGTATAGGATGACTTTACCCGTACCCATACCCTGCGGGTGCCATCCCTAGCCCGAAGTAGACTACAGATCTAATATGTAACAAAATCAGCAAGGCCATATTCATCCAATTAGTTTATCTTTTTATTCATTAGCATAGTTAGCAATGTCTGGTTCATTAGAATATTCTTAGGCTGAGCGTTTTGTGATCTGACGTGTAAGCTACTAATATGTTAATATGTTATGTTCTATGTTAAGATTAGATTGTTAGATCTACATGTTGTGTACTACCTCCGTTCGAAATTAATCAACGCGAGACAATACCAATGCGTGTATATTTGATGTCTGAGCCCTCGTCAAATTAATTTGACTGGAGGAAGTATATATTATAGTGTATAGTTTGGTCCTATGTTAACTGTTGCATAGTCGATCGCGAAACCCTAGAGAACCAACCTGAGGTTAGGTGGTTGTACCCCGGCCATTAGAATTCAAACCTCAGGTTTGACATCTATGTATCTCATAAGGAGAAATATTCGTTCAATGGAAACGATGTTTTTGTCGACAACGTGACGCTTGTGGTGATTTCGTCAATTTTAAGATCCAACACGACGACTCAGTCTTCCGAATATGTTCATAGAGATAGGATATGTGTAGGTTTATACACGTGAGTGTATGCGCGTGTATATGAGCTAGTTTGTACCATGTTTAAGAAAAAAAAAAAGATTGCGAAGCCCTAACACACACTTCCATTTCGTAATTCCATTCCTAAACTAAAATAACAAAAAGCTGTAAAAGCAACAAGAGTCCACTAGCTCTACTCCAGTCCGGTCCCTCTCCCTCGCCCCAGCCGCCGCACACAGCCCAAACCACAGCGACCGACCGGCGGCGCGGGGAATGATGGATGCGCGGCGGTGGCAGTCCCCGGCGGCGGCCGCCGCGGCAGCCGAGGCGGCGGAGGAGGACGCGGGCGGCGGCGGCGGAGGTGGGCCCTCGAGGCGGCCGCCGCGCCGCGGGGTGCACCGCGCGTCGCCCTACGGGGTCGGCCCGCGGCGGTGGCTCCCGAAGGCTCCGGTGGCTTCTAGGATCTTCCCCGCCGTGTCCCTCGACCGCGCCGCCGCCGGTATCCCCCTCTCTCCCACTCCCGTTGGTTTTGTTCGGTGATTGGCGCTAGCCTAGGGTTCTAAGCACCTGCCGATCCGATCCAGTTGAACCGATGTTTAGGACTGATAAGTTCATTTTAATTAGAGTTATTTGACGCTGTTCGGAATCGTATGATTTTGCTCTTTGGAACGGGCATTATTTCTGGTCCGGACTCCGGAGTCTACATGGGTTCACAGACGTATGAGCAGGAATCGTTGCTGTAGTCACATACAAGGATGCGCACTTGCAGCAGTGACCAACCAGTATTGTAGATTTGTAGTAGATTTTCTGCTGTAAGTAAAGTAGTTTCCACAAGTTGCTGTTCACCATTGCCTGCATTTTGTGTAATCAGTGAAGCGGTTTCTTGTTTGGTCTGGGCACTGAAGCCATCTATAATGTGATCCTGAAATTAGGGTTCTCTGATATGTTTGTTGGATAATACTAGAATCCTTTACATCTTTCTGCTAAATATATGCCCAACTTTTGATGTGGATCCCTTGTTGCTTCTTTTAATGTCCGCAGACGATAATCGGGTGGATCAGCGTGAGTCGATGGACGTAACACATGAAGCCAGCAGTTTAACACATGGAGTAAGCAGAGTACATTTTGATGAATGCATAATTTCCATACTACTGATTTGCATAACTTATGGACGTGCTACATATAGAGCCTCTTACATTGTCTCAAAACGCAATGCTGGCTCAGTTATAATAAAGAGTAGTTCATGTTAAGTAATGTGCAAGGTGTTCTATCCAGTTAGTGGCAAAGGAGCTAGTACAATATACATGGCGTAGATGTTTTCTGTTCAGTTTATAGTAGAGGAATTCAATGTTCAGATACGTTTTCTATATCATTGGAAGAGTCTGTTTACATTTCCATCATCAGGTTAAAGTTCTAGTTACTTAATCCTTTCAAGCGCGTATACTGCTGGAACTGAAATATGATAACCATATTTAATTTTAAGCTGAAGTATTGTTTGAGAGATACAAAGTCAACCTCTTACCTTTTGATTGGTCATGGGTATTACATTTGATTTCCAATCAAGATGTATCTGTTAGTGACTTACTGTTATGTACTATCTCTACCTTAAATGCAGAGTAAGTCAACGGAACCAAACACCGATGCTATAACCAATGTGGCTCCGGCGCTTGTAAATAAAGTCAATCTACTGCCTAGTGGCGACCACATACATCAAAATGGTGGCAGTGTGCTCAGTGAAATCGAGAAGATCATCAAACAGAATCAATTTTCCAGGCAGGTTTTGTGTGTGTGTGTGTGTGTGTGTGTGTGTGTGTGTGTGTGTGTGTGTGTTAGTTTTAGACCTTTCTGCAGAAAAAAATTCAAATAGAGTTTGCTGGATCCTTGAGTACATCTTCAATGTAGGCAACCTAAAACATATATACTTTTTGATCCAGAGGTAAGTATCCTCTTATAAGTGTAAGATGGGAAACAATAGAATAAGCACACATCATTTAAAAACCATCTTTCTCCTACTCTCTTGAGATTTCCACGAGTTTCGTAGCACATACAAGTTGGTTATCTGCTGTTTTTCTTAATTCTTATTGACTGAAAGCACTTTAGTTTTGCTTTTGTTCATTGAAATTTGAAATTTTAGCTGAAGGAAAACCTTTTTGCCTACAGGGATGAAACAGAACGCCTAATAGAGATCTTGCGTATGAGGACTCCTGATCTTCACGATGAAGATCAACGAGCTCTAAAACATTTTGCAAAAGATAGTGAAGCTACACAATTTTCAAACAAACTGGTGACAGCTGCAAAACCAGATGCTCAAAATTGGGGGATTGATGTCTTTGCACCACCAATTGTAAGATAATCTTAACTCTGCAACTTCTTTTCCTAATTATTTATGTGCAATGTTTGTTCTTAATATATGCCAAGGCTAAAAATATATCCGAAGAACTCTAAATACCGGATGTTGGCTTATATGAATATCAAGTTTGTATACATGTGTATAGTAGTTACTTCTACAAGTGTAAAAAAAACTCCAACTGCAATATATTTAATAGTAGATTGCTACACTGTGCGGGAGCAATTTTTTTTTACCCAAGGAATACCAGATTATACCCTCCATTCCTGCTTGACTCTTGTTGATTCGATCTCATGCATTTCATTGGCTTTCTAGGTGCATGATGTTGGTACTTCACCCGTTGAACTTGCAAGAGCTTATATGGAAGCACAGACATCAGCAACTGTACATGAGTCCCAAAAGAGGAAATTCAGAGCTTTGAGTCATGGAGTTGAAATTGACAATTCAGCATCAAAACTATTCCCTAAAGTAGCTGTAGACTCTACTGTAGGGTGGCCAGGTTCAGTTGTCAGAGACCATACAAACTATCTTACACCACAAAGTAATAAAAGAAGGGCCCTTCCTCCGGCTTCATCTCGCTCACCTTATTCTGGCCCAGTTTTCCGAAAATCTGTCAAGGTATATGTCAGCTTCTGATTTTCATGTGAACTCTGGCTTGTGTCAATTAATATTTCGGGGCTATAATTACATATGTTTACCTCTATGTCATTACAGAGAACAGGAAATCTTGATACGTACAGTAACTCATCTGTCCAGCCACAACTTTCAACACCTTTTTCTGTTGGAAGTAAGGTATTGCTTTATTACCCATTTTTTATCCATTGTCGCCATTATATAGCATTCTCTTTTCCTTCATAAGTTCATTGATATTCAGTTTTTGAGGAATAGGCACATCTAGGATAGATTGGTCCATATCCTTAATTTTTGTGTCAATTAATATTTCGGGTCTATAACTATGTATGTTTACCTGTATGTCATTACAGAGAACAGGAAATCTTGATACATACAGTAACTCATCTGTCCGGCCACAACTTTCAACACCTTTTTCTGTTGGAAGTAAGGTATTGCTTTATTACCCATTTTTTATCCATTGTCAATGTCACCATTATATAACATTCTCTTTTCCTTCATAAGTTTATTGATATTCAGTTTTTGAGGAATAGGCACATCTAGGATAGATTGGTCCATACCCTTCATTTTTGTGGCATGGGTTGACATTTTCTTTATCTTCTATTGTCATTTTAGCCATGTGTGATAGGGAATTGATAACAACTGTTTCCATTGCTTAACCTAACAAGAAGGCTAGGTTGAAGTTAGGATTGTCTGATATAGATCAGTCCACTCAAACTAAATTCTTCAAACCGTATGATCCAGATGAGCTGTATTCATTGTTGGGAATACTGTTAGCAAGGTGATCATATCAGATTGGAGCTATTTTGAGAAGTACCACAGCTAAGATGACTGTATCAAACTATTACTCTTATGAATTGTGTGGCATCATGTTTAATATGGAAGCTGAAACCTGAGTAGTTTTACATTCCTGTAGTTCATGCCATATATAATCGCAACTTTGAACTGTGATTCACAACTGAAAGCATGCTACAACATTGTTGCAATCTTTAGAACCTGTAGCTGACAGCTGAAATATCAACACATTTTTATTATCTTGCAACTCATAATGTGCGTGCATAATTCATGTCTGCTTCATCTATTCTGACCCCCTTCCCAAAATGTAGGCAATACTAGAGGATAGAACGACAACAACCGATGACGTTCTTGGAGTGCAACCATCAACATCCTCGGAAAGAGCATGTGCAGATACTGATGGCACTAATACTCCCTTCTTCCCCAGAGATGGTTCTGCTGCTATGAAGAATCCTACATTCAGCTTAGAGAGACCTCATGGTAAAGGCACCATAGATAGTGGCTCAGCTATTGGACGTATACCAGCGGTAGACAATTCCAGGCGTGCTGCTCTATCTGTTCATCCCAAGTCAAGCCAAACAGCTCAGAAAATACTCCAGCATCTCGAGAGGACAATTCCTTCCCCTACAGCAAAGCCATTAGACCTAAGGCGAACTGCAAAGAAAACTACTCCTGTTGTCATCAGCAGCCCGTATAAATTTCCTGATTCCATTACTGGTAATGGTCCTAGACAGAGCAGTGTTAACGAGCGTGGCAGTGCTTACCAGGCAATTTCAGATGTGAAGGTATATTTCTCGTATGTTTTTTCCTAGCGCAATAAACTGCTAAATGCATCTACCAAATTTTCAGTTCAAGGTTTGTATTTGTCAGCAGCCAGTGGCTAATGTTTATATAGTCAATTGCTATTAAAAGATGCAGAACACAGAGAATTATGGTAGTAGAATACGACTGAATAGTGTTCTCTTGGAAAGAGGTATACATATCCCCCATAACTTTCGCAAAAGGGACAGAGAACCCCCTCAACTTAATTATTTTGCACATAACCCCCACAAGTTTATAAAACCAGACAAAGGACCCCCTGACCCAGTTTTGAGCTGTTTTCTAGAACTATTTTGCACACATGACAGCATGACCCACGCGAAGTCATTGTTGGACCCATGTGTCGGTGTGGTTAAAATATTCCTTCTATCTACTCCCTCTGTTCACAAATATAAGACGTTTTAGACACTTCAAAGTGAACTAGATATACACCATAATGATTGAATCTACACAGTAAAAGTAGACTAGATACATACCAAAATAGATGAATCTACTAAAAGCTAAAACATCCTTTATTAGTGAATGGAGGGAGTAAGAGCATCCCCACTCGTTGGCACTCCCCACGCCCAAATCCGGCGAAATTTTCGTCCGGATTGGAGGAAGATTTGGCGTGGGGAGCGCCGAAGTTCCAGCCGCCCCCCGGCAGGAAACCCCCAACCTCGACCATTTGACATATTTCAAACAAATTTAACATAAAATTTAACAAGTTCGGCGACCAAGAGTACGAAAATTGCTGAAACAAATTCGGCGATAATCAGTACAATGTTTAACAAGTGCTGAAACAAATGAAGCACACAATTTCACAATTTTTCAAACAAATTAAGACAGACTAGTTGGCGTTGGCGTTGGCGGGGTGGTGCCGGCGGCGAGAGAGATACGAGGGGTGGGGGAGATTTTGAGCGACGTGGCGGTGGGGTTCGTGCGTCGAGTCACCGACAGATCGGGCCCTTCCCCGCTTTTCACTCGTCCGGAGTCCCCGATAGGTCCCCGGGGGGCCGGGGATGGTGTGGGCTCGCCGGATGGATGAAGGGCCAAATCCGGACGAAAACGAGGAACCGGGGGCGCGACTGGGCCGAATTTCGCCGTCCGGATGGGAAAAACGTCGCTCGGGGGCCTCGTCGGGGGGACGAGTGGAAATGCTCTAAGTGTTTTCCTCGTCTCTGACCCACTCCATCTCTTCTCGAATCTCTGTCACCACCTCCCTGTCCAACTAACTCCGGCGGCTGCCGCCATGGGAGCAACAAGGTCAGGCCTAGGCTAGGGCGTCGCCCCGAGTTCTGTCGTCCTCGAGCGTCACCGGGGTCTTCGTCTCTGATTCCGGCATCATCCAGAACTAGTAGTGGAGGGCGGTGGCGTGATCCCACGTTTGGCCGCAGCACTTCAAGCATCCACTTCTCATCTTCCCTGAAAAATAGGGTGCGCACCCACCAAATTGGAGTAACAGCAGCCGTGCATCAATTCATCAGGGACCGGGCTGATTGGAGTGGCTTTAGTCATGCATCCAAAAATCTGAGCTCGTCCACGTACAGTTCATCAGAGATCAGGCTGATTGGAGGGAAAGCTTCGTTCTTTGTGTTCGCGCGGCCTATGCCTTCGGCATCGCGGTGGGACGGACTGGAGTTCCGCGCTCAACTACAGGATAGCGTTCGCTGCTGGCAACGTCAGCACAGTCAATCAATCACTACAGGAATCAAAGGCTGTGGCGCCGGACGGAAACAGAGACGATTCTGATGCTGCTGCCAAATCTGTGAGCGCATCAGCCTTGCACAGCAGCTCCGTTCACCCCTCTCGGCAGCCACCATAGCCTTGGCGTCGGCAAGGCCCTCGTCGGCCGCGAAGCTCGCCCAGGTCCTGTGCTGATGCTTGTGTCCCACAGAAAATGGCAGCGCCCTGTGGATACCACCCTGCCACAATCCCATCCCATGTGGGAAAAACTACCAATCTAAGCAGCTTCAGAAGGTGCTAGCCTGCTAGGGGGTCTTGTGTCTTGTTTTGGATAGTTGAGGGGATTATATGCCCGTTTTTTAAGTTGTGGGGCATCTCTGTCTGTTTTGCGGAAGTTGTGGGATTATGTTTATCTTTCTATTCTCTTGCAACTAAAGAGTGTCTGCTAGTCATTTACAATTGATTATTTTTTAATATTTTATTTGGCAGCATCGTATTATGAACAGTTATTTACTCCGATAGTTGTGTGTACTTCTGCTTAGGTTCAGGAACCTCCAAGCAGCTCCAATTGTGAGGTGCCTGCTCCGAAGATCCAGAGCCACGTGGTCAACTCAGAAGTCGCTGAAGTGACCAGTTCACAGCATCCGTCAAAAACCAACTTGACAACTGCACCAGCTGCAATGGTCTTGGAGAAAAGCACAAACAATGGTTTCATGTTCTCGTTTCCTGTCACCAAGACCTCGGTTTCACTTCCAGAACCGCCACCTACGCCTAGTTTCTTCTCACCGCCAAAAAGGAGCCTGCCAGCTGATGTTGAAGATATCCCCAAGTTTACCTTTGGCTCATCAGGTTCTGCTGATAATCTCATTTTCACTGTCGATCCAGCGAGCGGCTCTGCTGGTGCAGATGAGGTGGCGCCAACCTTCAGTTTTGGGTCTGAAAAGAAGCGTGAGCTGTCCTTCGATGTAGCTGGCAAAGGTGCAGTTTGCATTTGAGACGGGAAGCCTCTGCTATTTGCTGGATTAACAGCACCATTTGTAACGCACGATACTTGACCTATATGAGAAAATACCGGTCTTGTGTACCGGTGTTTTCTAAAATTTTGTATGTTCCTGAGCCCTGTGCCATTTGCAGGATCCCTTTCTTTCCCCTGTGGTTATCAACCATTTTTGCCTGGAGTCGTTGGGGCATCAGCCAATAAAGCCATACCTTTTTGGACCAAGGTAAGCCTCTGACGATCTATTCTAATCTGTTGAGAAGAGCCTTGTTTCCTCTGTGGAACCGTGTCCGATCCTCTGTATTTTGACGTGTCAACCAACTTTGAAAACCAAAAGAAACAAGGAGGATGATCTGGTTACCAAAGACAGGAGTAGAGTCTGAGTAATGAGAGTGACTGGCTGATGCAGAAAGGCATTTGACTGATTGCTTTTGCACGCTGGACTGGTGCTACCTTCTAAACTAAGCATGAGGGAATATATGGTGCCTTTGAACATAACGGGTAGTAAAATAATCTTTTTGAGATAACCGCGTCGTTTAAAAAGTTTTAGCTTTGAGGGGTGGGAAGAGCTGGTTTGGGTAGGGAGAGGGGCGTCGCCGCCGTGGCATTTGCGTTGTGACCTGGAGAAAGGGGAATCTTGGCCGTGCCATTATTGTCATGTCACTGGCCCGGCAGGTGTGATTGGAGCGATTATGGGTAGATGATGTTAAGTCCCAACGACTAATGACACTTGTTTGTCTGGTTAGTTCCATGCCCATTTTGGAGATTGCACACAAGTTTCAAGCACCTACCAAAAGCAGATGCCCAAGACTACAAAAAGTAGGTGCCCAAGACTACAAAGTGTGCTCCGGCAGAAATTGCGCTTACACGCGCTTTCAGTTTTTCCTGGGGAGCGGCGATGTCGAGCTAGATTTTCACCCCCAACTCTGCTGAAAGTCTTAAACTCTTGCTCGAATAGCACTATAGCAGGACAGTGAAATTCACTTGCAGTGTCGATTTCAGTTTTGAGATACCATCATGATCTTGTGATGATTCCCATTAACCTTTTGTTCTGAGATGCGATTCCTACACTTTTCTCTGTTACCGCAGAGGACACGAAATCCCTTTCGTTATCACGCGATGATATCGTGTACCTTTCGCAATAACAGCCGAGGACGACCCCAAAATCCCTTTCTCAGCTGGGTCCGGATCGACGTAAAAAGGGCGGTAGCATAATTTGCTGGGCACCCATGCCATGCTACTGCTGATTCCAACGTGATCGCGTCACATCACACCTGGGCCCTCCGTGTGGCGAAAGCTCCGCGTCACCGGCCCAGCCGGCCATCCGACTAGGGTTCGGCGACCGCTGACGCACGCAGCCACGCTGGTCGGCATACAGCCTCCAGTCCAGGAGAGGAAAACGCGTGCTGGATTTTATGTTCTAGTCCCTCAGTTCTCCCAGTTTTGCGTGAATCAGAAATGCAAGAATATGCAGATTTTTTTTTTATCATATGTCTCATGGTATATTTGATGTTTCCCGTTTATAATTTTCAGTCAATGGGGAAGTCTTCGGTTACAAAGCCACTTGTTCAAAAGGAGCTTTTAATAAGTGTGTGATGACCACAAGCCCACAACTTAAAGCACCACCACCCCTCACCACGACATGGCATCTATAGCTAAAAAAAGTGCATCCACCAAGCAAATAGAATACATGGTACTAGACCATATAATTGCAGTAGCCTTTAGTTGATCAAAACACAGTGGAGTTCAAGAAACCGTACAGATGTATTGCAACCATGTTGCCACGTTTCAACACTTTTCACATTGTATACCATCGTCACAAAAATGATGGAAAGCCATTACATACACGGGTCCAACTAGATTTGAAAGCCACAACATGTTGGGCCCCACTAATGAAGGTGATTGTTGGACAAACAACTTTCTCACGAACTGCGGGGATAGAAAAAAATATGCATATTTATACTATTGGTGTCACTTGATTTTGACAGGATTATGTTTACAACACAGCTTGTTTGATTCAGCCCAAAAATATTTCTTCTAGCCAATTCTGAGTGTATGGAATTTTTCCATAGAATGTAGTGCAGATGAATCCTTAGAAAGCATCCCCTTACGGTTTAATTCTAGAAAGAGTGAATTCCACTTTTTACCCAATACTTGTGTATTTGTGACACATATTACCCCATTTAGTGGAACTTCTATCAAAATATCACATTTTAGGAGGCTTTAAGCACGGTTTAGCTCTAATTTAGCATTTTGCTTGTTATTGTTAGATAGGATAGGCATGATATGTCAATGTGGAGTGACGAAATATGTAAATATCGGAGCGTATCATGGATGATTATGTCATACTTCTTTAATCCATATGTTCCATTCCTCACTATCGTTTTGATATTTTTGCACCCCGGTCATCACCTAACACCTTTCCTAATGAACACACATAAGAAAACAAGGGTCCAAAGCTTTTATAATGGCTAATCTACACATATTTTCATTCGATGGGGTAATTAGTGTCACAAATGCATAATTAGAGGGTAAAAAGTGTAATTTACTCTTCTAGAAATCAAGAATCCATGTAGGAAATATCTTTCAACTGACCAAATTCTTAATATCTACTGGTCAACTAGGGGATAGCAAAATTTTGTATACATCTTGCAATATTTCTATATTTTTGTAGCACCTTGAACATATATACTTCATCCGTTTCATAATATAAGATGTTATTACAACTAATATTGTGGGGGCAGAAATGTGCTACCATGTGTGGGTTTATAAAGTCCCCAATCACTTTTTTGTTAAACTTTGAGCATGATTTTGACTAAGAATTCATGAGTTATTCGACACAAACATTATATAATGAAAAATTCTTCTGAATAAAAATCCAACAATACACTTTTATGTCATGTAGCTTATATTCTCTTACTCGGTCCGATTAATTGACTCAACTTAGTATAGACACACATGTATCTAGTCAATAAATGCGTCTAGGTACATCTGTATTTAGACAAAGTTGGGTGAATTAATTTGAATTAGAGGGAGTAGTTAAATTTAAGGTTAGAGTTGGGTTCAAAATTTGAAGGGGACTTATAAACCCAAATGTAGGCGGTACCAATCATAACCACATACCCATGCAAAATACTCCTATGAGGATGAGTGCCTCTTTGATCCATGGCGAACACTAGGCTACTGTAAATTCGGGCGGCGACGACGCTTGTGCAATATTTTCTTCTTAAAAATATCATTGCTGGAGAATTTGAACTTCAGGTGTTGGCTTGGTGGCATTTGTGTTGATGCTATAAGGATCGAAACACTGTAGAAAGACTTTTTTTTAGCTGTCTGCATCCCTACTGCTATTAGGGTGGCAGGCAGTACAGAGAAATGCAAGACTAGAAATATCTGAGGGTGCGATCTGCAAAAACCCGCTAAAAGCCATCCGCCGTCCACCACGCACAGAGCACCGGCCCCGGTTCACCCCTCTCCTCGTCCCTTTCCGTTTCAAAAATCAAACCCCCACCTCGAACCCTCTCCAAAGCCCGAGCTTTTCCCCTCCCTGCCTGCCGTTGCGGTGGCGAATCCGGAGTGGAAGCAGCGAGCGCGGGGCGGTCGCGCGCCGTGATCCTCCTCCTCCGCCGCCGCCGCCGCCGCGTCCCCTTCGTCGGGCCGCCAATCCACCTCTCCCCGCATCCCTCCTCGGCCCCAACCTTTTCCCAATCTCCCTGTCGCTAAGCAAACCCTCAGTTAAACTCCCCCGACCGAATCGGAGATATATTAGCCTACAAAGCCCTCGCCACTCTGCGCCGATCAGCACTCCGCCACTGCCCGGTGCCGCTAGCAGAGCGGAGCCAGAGCGGTCGCTGTACGCTAGTAGCCGGTGGGGCGGAGCGGCGGTAGCTAGGAGGCCAGCCAGCGACCAAGATTCCCCCACTTCTTGGATCGATTGGTGGTTGCCTGCCTGGTCCATACCCGCGGATTCCTCCTCCGTTCTCGGCAAATCCGCCCCCCTGCTCCTCTGATACAGCGACAACACTGGTGGCGGTGTGGAGACATCGGCCAAGATTGCTCGGAGCCGCGCGGGGAGCAGCCGCGCGTGCCCGGCCTCGGAGCGCCCGCTCTGGCCCGTCTATGGAAGCTGCCGCCCCGGCCCCACGCCCCGGCCTGGAACCGACAAGGCGCGCCGCTCCTGCCCTTCTGACCCTGCTGCTGCCCCCGGCGCCGGTCTGCTGCTTCGTTCTTGCTCCGGACCGGCGAGTTGCGGCGGGCCTGCTGTGATGGGTCCGCGCCAGTATGCTCGCTGGATGGTGCTGCTCCTCTGCACCCTCCTCCTCGCGTTCCCCTCGCACGGTAATTGTACTGACACTATTTCCCCGATCCAATTTATCTTTCTTGTCCTGATCAACTACCGAAGCTCACTTGTCCTGCAACACTAAAATACCCAACTTAACCCTCGACAAACTGAAATCTGATTCTTGCTGCTCGCTCTCGACCAGGCCATCGACCCGCCGAATCATTCGTGGGCGCGTACGGGATAAACTACGGGAGGATCGCGAACAACATCCCATCTCCCGACAAGGTGGTGGCGCTCCTTCAAAGCTCCAAGATACGGAACGTCAAGATATACGACGCGGACCACGGCGTGCTGGACGCGTTCCGAGGCACAGGCCTCAACCTCGTCGTCGCCGTCAACAACGGGCTGCTCAAGGACTTCGCGGCGAACGAGAGCGCGG
Source organism: Lolium perenne (assembly GCF_019359855.2). NCBI lineage: Eukaryota > Viridiplantae > Streptophyta > Magnoliopsida > Poales > Poaceae > Lolium > Lolium perenne. The sequence goes on from NC_067250.2 coordinate 259,729,131, forward strand.
CGCTGGACTGGCTGAACGGCAACGTGAAGCCGTACCTGCCCCAGACGCGCATCGTCGGGATCACGGTGGGGAACGAGGTGCTGGGGGGCGACCCGAGCCTGGCCGAGCCGCTCGTCGGGGCGATCAAGAACGTGTACAGCGGTCTCAAGAAGCTGGGTCTGGAGGACAGGATTGAGCTGTTTTCGCCGCACTCGGAGGCGGTTTTCGCCACCTCGTACCCGCCCTCGGCGTGCGTTTTCAAGGAGGACGTCATGGTGTATATGAAGCCGCTGCTGGACTTCTTTCAGCGGATCGGCTCGCCGTTCTATGTCAATGCGTATCCCTTTCTGGCTTACATCAGTGACCCGGACCACATCGACATTAACTACGCACTCTTTCAGCCCAACCCTGGGATACTTGATCCGAATACGAGCCTGCACTATGACAACATGTTTGATGCTCAGGTGGATGCGGCTTATGCTGCTCTGCAGGCTGCTGGCTATAGAGACATGGAAGTCCGGGTAGCGGAGACTGGCTGGGCTTCTAGTGGGGATCAAAATGAAGTAGGGGCATCAGTTGAGAATGCGAGGACTTACAATTTCAACCTCCGGAAGAGGCTCTTTCTGAGGAAGGGAACTCCTCTCAAGCCGAAGACACCCGTCAAAGCATACATCTTTGCATTGTTCAATGAGAACTCCAAGCCTGGACCTGCTTCTGAGAAGCACTATGGGCTCTTCAATGCTGATGGAAGGATTTCGTATGATATTGGTTACTCAGGTCTATTACCTTCGTCTGCATCCTCATCCTTGTTGCCAATGAAGGTAAGCATTTACTGGTCATCCATTTGCTTGAATGCCCATTAGTCTTCTTTTATTGGTTTTCTCGTTGGATGGCTATTGGCTTTTATGTAAGTCAGGGCTTTGCTTCAGTACCCCTCTTCCTCAACATTTATAAACTCCAAAGCAGATTAGAGGTGGAAATAAAAAGTTCCTAACCAGAACTATTACTTGTCACTCAAAAGGGTAGGTGTTGTCGATGAACATGAACATGCTCTTTCACAAGCTGGATTGGTTCCACCATTTTCCAAAAGTGCTTTTACATCGTATTGGTATTTGTCATTAGGTTTCGATACCTTTTTTTGTGTGTCTAATTCACGATGAAAGTACAAGTTTATCCTTAACTAAATTGTTTTGAAATCTGTAAACTTTTACTTCAAGAGGAGTGTGAAGCAAACCTCCGAAATGAGTATTGAGTGTCCTGTTATTGAGCAATATTCGAAATTAGGATTCGGTAATTGATCAAATTATAACTAGTTGGTGCCTCAACTGATATGGGGAGCATCTTATCAGATAAGTCTTGTTGAGTGCAACATATGTTATGTTTAGTCCCAAGTTTTGTACCTTTTATCCTTGGCAAGCATTAGAAAGCTGTACGTAAGATCATCTCGATAAGGATGATGGCTATTGGGCTGGTTCTTGTGCCTTCACCTGCGCCCTCAGATAATTGGCATATTTTTGGTTTTGACACTTTTTTGTTTCCATTTTACTCAAATATAAATGGCATGGGCTGAGCAGTCAATACTGAGATCCTCAATAAAGTAATTAATGATGAGAAATTAGCTGACGGCTTTGTAAACTATTTAAATGACAATAGTTTCTCTTTACATTTATATTATATTGAAATCTATTTGTCTAGTTGGGCTATGCATATTTCCTCGCTCTAGTAAATAACTCAGAACAATATGGATGACTTTGTCAATTCCTTTCCTGAAACTAACTTATTGTTAGTAGTGCAGTTAATAATTAATAGAGGTATTCAAGTCCATGATCTAAATTCTCTGCATTTTCCATACAAATAACATATGGTATTTTTTGATCGAACTTCCTAGAAAAGCTTTGGTGGGTTTTATTGCCGAATTCAGGCTTCATGTGCTTTACCCTGATAGCAGAATAATAATTGGCCACATTTTCATTAAAATAATTTTTGTTCTGCGTATTGTGTAATAAAGTAATGACCCCCAACCTAATAGATGATTTCTACTTTATGTAATCAATTTATTCTGATGGATTCAAGTACTACCTATTTCTTGCTCACCTTCAATTTCTGATGCCAAATCGTTACCATATACCCTAACCTGACCTGCCATTGCGATTTCTGTTTGCAGAAAATGCGTGCTGGGGAGTGGATTGTACACTGTTCAGCTGCAGTTATTCTATCTATCTTCTTCTTTTAGCCTTAGTGACTCAGTTATAGAATAGCACATCTGTTAAGGGCATAGTAAAAATTAGAGGAGTTAGAATGCTTGTACTGGGAAATTTACACTGAAAATTCAAATAATGGTCCCCTGTACACCAGTTTGTGTTCCCTTCACTTCCTTGTGGAAAGAACACTGTTCTGAATTTTCACTGCATATATATTTATTTTAGCTTTAGAAGGAAGATGCTTATTATTTTCTGATGGCATGGTGGTGCCTTGCTGACAGGATTACCAAATCATTGACGTTTCTTCCCTAGTACGTAGTGTATCTCAGGCACATCACATGTTGCACTGAACTAAGAGGGACGGCAGAAGGAAACAGACCAGTGTGTTCAATTGATTTACTGAATTGGTCGGCGTCCTTTTGAATCCACCTTGTAAGCATATCAGTTGTTGCTGAAGCCATCATATCTTAAACAATCTTTTTTACTCATCATCTCTGTAAACCAAGCATGCCTACTTCTGTAGTGGTCAGTCCTTTATTCTCTAGCTGTCCTTTTTTTTTCTCTTGCAACTTTTTATCTTTTTGTAAAGAATATATCATAGGAAAAAAGAGAAGTAGAACTTTTAGGATATGCTAACTCCATTTAATTTTTCCAATCGGTTGGCATTGAGCATTGGATCCCACCGCATTGTCATGTGATGATGATGTGAGGTTTGGTTAGATTATCATTATTTTATTGCGACAAGGCACTGGCCTTTCAACCTTTGGCATGATGGATACGCTTTGGACGTGCAGTATCGTCGTACTTCTGCCAGTGATTGATAGTTCATGATGGCACTCGTATAAGCAAATAAAGAGAAGTATGGCGCTGTGATTAATAATGATATTTACCTTAACGACTTTGATGCGGTTGTGCTGTGATGCACTTGAGCAAAGGGACAAAGGTACCTCAGCACCAGCATACTATATGGCAATTTCTGGAAGTAGAGAACAAGAGGTGACATGATATCAGTCACAGAATTCCTTACGCTACCGAAATCTAGCAATACTCCAGGACTGCCCATGTTTCAAGCGATCGTATCATCTTCACATCTTGAATAGACCATGCCATTGAGCCATGAGCCTACCATCCTCAGAATAGAGACTTTTTGTTCCTTTTGATTCCTCTCTCTCAGACAGAACCATGTCTACATCTCAGTATTATTATGAAATACCCCCTGATAAGTAAAACATTGAACAACCGCCTTGAAAGAAGAAGCATAATGCAGAATCAAATCGCTAGTCCTTACATGAATTTTTGGCAAGGAAACAGTGAACACAGAGGATAAAGACATACAGCTATGTCAGTCGACTAGTAAACAACACACAATCTGTAACACTGGAATACATCATAACTTCCTTATAATCAGATGGAGAAAACAAACTTCAGAACACAACATATGTTTTATACAACAGCATCAACATACATATTTACTGCAAATAATATAACTGGTATAACTGAAGATCACCGTACTACAACAGCAGCAACATACATATCTACTTCAAATAATATGATTCGATATCACTGTACTGAACACCTTCAACACAAGACCTAACATTAACACTTGACCACTGATAATGTTACCTTTCCCCATTTATTTATCTCATACAGGGGTGGTTAATACAAATCCACAAGACAATAGATCACACAATCGCACCAGGGCCTTCACAACAGAGGGCAGGAGCAGAAGATATTTGCCAGATGGAACAAATCATGCCGAAACAGAGGGCAGGCAGAATTTTCAGGCACTAGAGCCAGTTGCCGCGACAAGAGGTGCTGGGCTCCAATTGATTAGCGGGCTTGAAGTTGCGAGGCGCCGAGGAACTAGCCTCCGTGTAGTTGGTGGATTTCTCTCCAAGACTCAGGCCATTAGCAAGCATTGCTGCGATGTTACCGCCATGGACTCGGCCCTCGGGAACAGGTACCGGCTCATGACAAGAAGGAGCCTCCACTGGAAGCATGAAAATGCTGTGCCTGCTAGTTTCGGTGTTTGAAGGGTGGTCCGCACGATCAGTGGCACTGTTTGTAATAATACTGAAAGCACCCAGTGTTTGACCACCATGGATACGGTCATCATCCAGAAGCGGGTTGTGATGAACACACATGCCTTTCTTGCCTCTGGCAAGACGGTCACAAGGAGGGCTGCCAACTTCAAGGCTGGACCCTGGACGGCCCCATGAGCAACGTTTGCCCCCTCCGTGAGCCTTGCAAAGATCGGTGCTTCCCTGCGCGCTCTTGTCACAGCCAGCATGTATGCATCTCTTGCCCCCACCATGACCGACACAGCGATCAGTACGGCCTCTAGCGCTCTTGGTGCATCCTTCAAACACGCACCTCTTGCCGCCTCCATGCTTAACACATGATTGTGTACCTCCATGCACACTTTTTGTGCAACCTTGGGCTGAACAGCGTTTTCCTCCTCCATGGCTTTTGCAGAATGGAGTGCTTCCCTCGGCACCCTTCGCACAGTCGGGGTGCGTGCATCTTTTGCCACCACCATGGGATTTGCAGAAATCCGTAGCGCCCTGGGCACCCTTGTTGCAGCCAGTATGCTGACAGCGAGGTCCACCTCCATGCGCGATGCATAAACCCGAACGCCCCTCTGCGCTCTTTGTGCAGTTCTCCTGTTGACACCTTTTTCCACCGCCATGTTTAATGCAACGGCCAGATTTCCCTCTAGCTGCTCTTGCGCAGCCTTCATGGATACAGCGTCGACCACCGCCATGGCCTATGCAGAACTCCGTACGGCCTTCAGCGCTCTTGGTGCATCCGAAGTGCTCGCATCGCTTCCCTCCTCCATGGGCCTTACAGAAGATGGTCTTGCCCTCAGCTCCTTTCCTGCAGCCCTCTTTGTGGCACCTTTTGCCTCCACCATGTGCAATGCAGCGCCCTGATGAACCTCTGCCTCCTGTTCTACATCCTGGATACGAACAAACTTTTGCACTACTGGTGCGATGTTGCGGATTGACAAACCCGGAGGTACAGGTTGCTGGACTTTCTTGTACTTGGAACGATGTTGGCAGTGAAGCTGGACCCTGAGTCTGGTTAGAGCTAGCCAAGAAAGCTTGCCTTGGAGAAAACTCAGTCATCATTGCAGTCTTATTAAGGAATGAAAGGACCTGACCGCCAGATGGCCGGCGAAGAGATGTGGATCCTTCATCAACTGTTGGGACTAAGTTCATAATGAATGGCTGCAGAAATGTGTTGTTCTGTTTGGCTGCTACCGTTAGGTCTGGCCCAGTGATAGCAGATTGGCATGGTCCAACAGACAAAGATAGCTCAAGATCCAGCCCAGCCTTTGCCGAAGTTGTCCTAACATCACTAGCCTGATTATCCAGCCTAGAAGTACCTTCATTGCCTAGTGTAAAATTGTTTAAGCCCAGATCAATACAAGAACCATCATCGCTACCCATAGGAGAGGATATGGTGCAGCCATTACGCATACTTTGCTTGCTGAAATCTGAGTTTGATGAGTTGCCCAGACCTAGTGACAAGCCATCAAACTTTCTCTTGGCCCCTCTAGGCAGGTTGTATGAATTACCCCGAGATAGTACATCAAGTTGACTAGAACTGTCTGTGGGGTGAATGATATGGAACTCCTTCACACAGGCCTTTGGATTTGAGAAATTTATAGTAAATGCTGATCGCCCAAGCCCGGGGTCCATTGTCTTCAGTGGCAGTGAATATCTTAGGAGCTCAAGCTCAGACAACTCTAAGGGAAAGTGCAAGCTCGCTTTACTTCCGGATTAAACAGTGGTCATCAGAACTACCAAGTTAGAAAACCTAGAGCATTTACCAGTATATTTCATCTTTGCAACCTCCACTGACAAACCCTGAAGTATCTTCACGATCCATTTTCCAGTGCTCTATGTAGAGATAAAGTTATTTCTTGTCAAAGCAGCAACAATGCTAAACTTCAGAGGGAGGAATCAGCCAGTATTCATCTGACCAAGTAAATTATGGTCTGCAGAGAAGGAAAGGACACAGGTTAATCAATGCTCATGAGTTGAGATAATGCACAGATTTAACCGACACAAGAAATTTGGGATACATAATACAGCCGAAAGATATTTGGAGTCCTTTAGGGTATGGTTCAGTTATGTAGCACAACCACCTGAAACATAATCTCAACTTTTGATGTAGTAGGATAAGGACAACAGAACAACTTGATTGCTTGTTTCTAAAATTTAGTCTACTACTCAGGCATCAAATGTATGACCCCTCTTACTGTATAGCAAGCATATTAACACCATAGAGAAATTCCAGTTGTGTCATAAAATAGAAACCAGAAATGAAAATTCATCGACTGAAGTGAAATGGTACTATATGAAACAGTTAAATGATACAGCAACCATCTAGTCATCGAATAGCGTAATATAAAACACAAAATCAATCTGTTCAGTATGGGAAGCAGTCTATTGCTGGTATGCACTTCATAACAGGAACAAGAATATTAGCATCATGTCTTAATCACTGAGAAAAGGCGAGAACGAGCATATATCTGCTAGGGATGGCTTGATGCAACTGCACAGTTGTACTAGGTTGGGATACTTTATGTCTAAGGCACCTGCAAAATGTATAGGACAAGGATATTCCACATTCTTCTCACCCCAACGAGCAAACTGGAATTTGGTCTCAACTACTAGTCAAGACTCAAGACTAAATAAATTCTGCACACTAATCACTTTGGAAGCTCAAATTGAGGACTGTTTGAAGATTCATTCATTGAGAACGGTCAAATCTATGTTACTTAGATTCATCTCGAAACAGAAAAAAACACTGCAAAGAGAACATGTCTAAATGTTTATGCTCCATACCTATTTGCAAAAGCTTGCTTTTAATCTCTTTACATAGATGTTCTTATTCCAAGAATATCGTTTACACCTATTATTTTCTGTCTTAAGGATGGCATATCACCAGCAAAACATTGCAAAGATATTCCCAACAAAAAACCATTTAAAAAGAATAGGAATCCAAAACGAGTTTTCACTTGTACGCAAATTTTTGTAGTTTCAACAAAGGTGCTGAGAGAATATTAGCTCACTAAAATAATAAACAAACAACTACTACTAGACATATCAAACCGCTACAGCCCCTCTCTAGGACAGGGGTGGATCTAGACGGTGCCCATGCCCAAAATTTGTTTTAGAGGTTAGTTTGGTCTGAAGCAACCGCTGGATGACTGAAAAAGCTCGTACCTCAAAACCCAATGTCCAAGATTGCGGACGGCGGTAACAGCAGGGACGCGAGACCAGGAGAATTGATTATCACCCCCCCTGTTCTTGCGCCTGGGCAAAAAAAGCCCCCCTTCTTTGGCTGGCTCCCTTCCAACACCCTAAACAGACGCTAAGCTACAGCACGGCGGCGGCTGTGGACAGGAGAGGAAAGGGAGAGGATGGCGGAGAGGAGCCGCTTTATATTATGGTGAGGTGTAGATCAACCGCGGCGGAGAGGATTGGCGTTGTGGACGACGCCGCACAAAATCATATCAAAACGAGTCCCTTTCCTCTTCTGTTTTGTTTTGTTTCCTGCGAAGCGTGTGATGGGAAGCGAGACATGTGGGGAGTGGCAGAGTATCTTTGTTTGAAGCTTTGTCATACAGGTCCTTGTAGCTACTTCTAATTAGTTTGCACTCCTTCATTTATCTAAAAAATTGAAGAGTTGAAAACAAAAGGGCTTGCACCACGATTCCGCATCCGTACAAGCTGCTAATGGGATATTTGGATTCCAAACTTTAGGATATCCTCTGGATCAAAGAATGACCATAGAAATTTCAAAATCCTCTCCAATCTTCTTTCTTACATTTATCCGCGTACGATTACGATATTTTTCTGTTTTCCCCCCAGTGATCCAACATAATGAACTCATGCATTTTTCGTTTCGCAATGCTCTGCTTTACACTTGCATTCCAATCAATTCCATGTTGTTTGTTCATATGTTTTCTCAATCATACGATCTGGAGATGCTGAATATAAGTGAATAAAATTGTTCTCATGTCTATCTGAAGTCTAGTTGAAACATCGGAGTGCAAAACACAAAAGATAGATAAGAAAATGAGAAACGATGGTTATTTGTATCTCTTTGTCAAGGAATTTTCATAGAAATTTTGGAGGATTAGAATCATCAGGAACATTTTCTATTTAGTTATTTAATTTCTAGGATTGACTCGTCAATGATTCTTAAACGTTGATTAACGGAGGAAGATTTTCTCCTTTTGCTATACATTATTAGATATAAATGGTGAGACATCTCCAACGGTGAATTTATACGAGCTGGATAACACCCCATTTAATTCGGTCCCCTTGGGAATCTAACCCGAGTGGGCTGTATACACACTCGCAAGCCTTGCCACTGAGATAGCACCCAGTTCTCAACTCGTCAATGATTCTTACAATGATTCCATTTCATTATATTGTATAAGAATTATCTAACGACTGTAACCTCATCAAAAGAAACCATTATTTTCTAATCAAACAAACTTTGAGCTAAAAAAACCCCATATGATTTGAATGGGCATGTCATTACAGTCATGTGCCTTCTTCTTTTCTTGTGTTCTTAGAATCTTGAGAATCAAAGAGGCTCGATAATCTTACTCTTTTGATTCATTGTACTTGCTTTTCTCTCGCTTGATGGCCGCCTGCTACACGCAAAACGAAATTTCACATATTACAGAATGCCCCGTTTGAGAGGAAAGAATACAACAATGATCATGCGCTTCACCAATGTCGCCCCGCTTCACCAATGTCGCCCCTCTTCCCCGTTTGGCCTCGTTACTCCAAGGGACCATCCCTTATATACGTTTTTCCCTAACGGGTGACTCGATTTCTATTTCCAACCATGCCACCACAGTACAACTCCATTATCGTGGCCTTTTCCGGGTAGAAGATAAGATTTTGATGATAATTTTTCATTTCTATGGTTATATACAAGCTTATTGATGCCATTAAAGTTCCGATGAAAGATTTCTTCAATTGTTGAAACATCTTAGAGATATGATGGCTTGATGTGTGCTTCTTCAATTGTTGAAATAAATTACTCTCTCTATCTCGGTTTATAGGGCATGCACACATTCCTAGATCGTCAATTTGGTCAACATAATATAAATTATACAACACATAAATTATATCATCATAAAATAGAACATCTAAATTTTCTAACGACATATACAGTTAGTATGTATTACATCGATCAAATTTACGACTAGAGATACATGCAGGACCTAGAAACCGGAACAGAGGGAGTAGAGATATGATGGCTTGACGTGCTTCTGAATTAAATCAAATATATATAATGAAGTATATTTAAAATGATAAAAAGGTATAATTGACTCTTACATGTGGTATATTGAACATGGGAGTCGTAAACCTAGGAGTACCGAACCATTAAAAAATACATATAGGAAAATTGTTCAGTATCGCTCTTCTGCCTTTTAATTTTTTCAAACTGTTATTTCAAACTTTGTAACACCACCATTGAAAAAATGTATATGGGCTTATGTGTGTGAAATCATCTAAGTTTTGTTCCAAGTTTGACTATGAAATATGAGTTGTGATGCTTTTATACACTAGTTTCACATTGTCTGCAACTATATATGCTAGGTTAGTGCATACATAAATGCTCAAAACTTGCATGGTAAAACAATCGGTATTGTGCAAAAACATTTTGAAACAAGGTTCTAGATCCATGTCAAATGCCTCCGAAAAAGAAAATCAAAGCAAAGATACCATGACCAAAAATGAACAGACTGCTGTGAAAAACAGCATCTAATTTTAAGTAATCTGATCTAATTAAAAAATGTTACCTAATTGAGAACGCCTCACATAAAGCTCCCAAGCGGAGTTTTTATTTAGCTTAACAGCCCAAACAGGGCCATAACATCGAGACCAAACCTGCCGGAGAAAAAAGCTTCCCCCATATCCAGTACGTGAGGTAATACGATTTTCCACAGGTAACATTTCTGTCTCTTGCGTGGAGGATCGCAAAGTATCTTTGTTGGACGGTTGTTTCTTGCTATACGCAGAATGTGACCGGTTCAGGCATGACAATACTTGTCCGGCTGTCAAACCAAAGCGTGTTTTATCAGTAATTTTTATTGCCAGGAGAAAAGAAATTAACCATGATCATCAACTAGGAATCAGCAGCGAACAAAATGATGGTTAGCTTTAGGGTCGGTCTAGCGGGCGGCCGCATGCTCGGTAGTCCATCTGAGCGGTCAACCCAAAAAAGGAATTAGCCTCAAGTTCCCTGCCCAAGCGTCCACCAATTTAGGAAGTAATTAGCCTGACAGAAAAGGAAAATCAACACCGCTTCAACAATGACTGCATGCACATTAATTTTCCTTTTCAAATATTTAAAATCATGTAACTTTTGCACCAGATATCGAAATTAGGATCCGCTTTCATTTTTGAATTACTTGCGGTGAGCTCTTCAAAACTAGATCTCATTTCTATGTATTTTGATAAAGTTTTTTCTAAAGCAACTTCTACGTGCGACAAAGCAATTATAATGCGAGACGATGCAACTTTAGTGTGGGGCGAAGCAACTTTGCTGCACAACGTAAATCTACATTCACAACGAAAGTTGCATCGCTGGACACCAAAGTTGCTCAGCCATCCATCAAAATTTATTTCGGTGGGCACCAAAGTTGCTTCGATGGATGCCAAAATTGGACCGTCACAAACCAAATTTGCTCTGTCGAGTACCAAAGTTGCTCAGGACACTAAAATTGCTCGTTCGGGCGCCAAAGTTGCTCGTTCGCGCATGATAGTTCCTGTGTCGGCACCAAAGTTGTGTCCCCGCGCACCAAAATTGCTATGTCGGCACCAAAGTTATGTCATCGGGCACCACTCGTCACACATTGAAATTGCTCCAATGGACACCAAAATTGTTGTCGAGCATCAAAGTTGTGCTTTCATGTACCACAAAATGTACATGTTCGTTGCACACAAAAGTTGCTTTGCGGCACACGAAAGTTGTTTTACTACACAACAAAGTTGCTCGGTCGCACATCAAAGTTGCTATTTAAAAAAATTCGTCAAAACATATGAAAATGTGGTCTAATTTCGAAGCTCTCGTTGTGGGGATTCTAGAAGTGAAAACGGATTGTAATTTCGCCGCACGATTTAAAAGTTACAGCTTTTTAAAAAACAACACATAATATGAGCTAGCCTACCATTTATGTGACAGCTGGACGCATGGAGCTATCGCGTGGTGTTGCGTCCGCCCAGAACATTGATTTGGCACGCGGCCGCCGGAAAGAATTCAGGATTTACTATTCAGTCGTTGTAGGCTTGGATTACGTGTTCAACTTCGCGGCGTCTTTTCTATATGTGATTAAGATTAAGCTTTTAAATAAAGATGATGACATCCTAGGCGGACCATCAGTCAATATAAAATTAGCGGCGTGAACGACTAGCTAGCTTTCACCTCTAAGTTAACAATTTTTTTTGTTGTGTTGCAAAGACCTCAAGTCAATGGACACGATGCTACCATTTTTAATCAAAGTCTCCAAGCCAACAAAGCCCGTCGTTAGAGCATCCCCACTCGTTGGCGCTCCCCACGCCCAAATCCGGCGAAATTTTCGTCCGGATTGGATGAAGTTTTGGCGTGGGGAGCGCTAGTTTCCCAGCCGCGTGCCCAGGCGAAGTCGACGATGCGAATTTAAAAAACGGAAACTTGACAAACTTCGGCTAAAATTCGGGTGAATATAGACTAAATTTAATGATATTTAGACTAAAACGGGCGGAGTTCATACATAGAGGCCGAATTCGACTATATTTCGAATTCGGCTAGGGGAATTCAAACGCTAATTTTAAAACACGGCGCTCTACATGCCCATACGGCGGTAGAACACCGTGTAGTCGTCGCCGCCGTCGTCGGAGCCGTCGTCCTCGACCTTCGGCACCTTCGGCTGCGCGGCCTGGCTGCTGCTGCCCTGGCCGGCGTCTCCCCACCCCGGGGATGGCTTGTACCAGTCGTCGTCGGAGGACTCGAGGTCGACGACGGGGACAGCGACGCCGGATGGAGGTGTCGCAGGACGGCGGTACCGCGCGACATCGTCGTTGGCGGTTGGAGCGGCGCGGGCGGCGAGTTGGCGTGCGGCGGCCGTGTCCGCGGCCGCCGGCTGCTCCGCCTCCTGGCGCTGCCGCCGCGCTGGCCCAGTCCGGTGCGGCGTCGTCCGCGCGCTTCTCCTCCTCCATGTCGGCAAGCGACCCGGCGATCGCCTCCGCCATCGCGGCCTCCTCCGCGCGCTTCGCCTCCTCCTCGGCGAGCTGGCTTGCGGCGGCCTCTTTCTTCGTCTTCTTCCGGCCGCTGCGGCGCGGAAGGCTGTTCTCGGATGACGAGGGCGCCGCTGCTGCGCCTTCGGTCGCCGGCGGAGACGCCGGCTCCTTCTTGACGCGCACCGGCGTCGAAGGCGACGTCGCCTCCTCCTCTTCACCGGCGCCAAGGATGACCTTGACGCCGATCCGGAAGACGACGAGCTGGCAGCCATGCGCCGTGGCTGCGACGCTTCCCCGACGGCGGCTCGCCGATGCCCTCGATGCCGATAGAGGGGGCATCGTGAGCACCGAGGAGTTGCCGCCCTCGATGTGCTCGATGACGGCCTCGAGTGTCCGGCCCGGCGCGCCCACCACCGTCGGCGGCCCGCGGCGTTGTTGCGCGCAGGCGGAGGCGGCGGGCCGTCGTAGGCCGCCAGCTCCCGCTCCCACCGCTGGAGGAAGTAGGAGTTCCACCGCGTGTAGTTGTCGGGGTGGTGGCGCGGGTCGGCGCGCTCCTCGTCGGTCATCGTCATCCTCGCCTCCTCGATGGCGACGTCGAGGGCATGGCCCCGCGGCGGCGGCGGGATTGGAACGCCGCCAGCACTTAGCCGCCAGCCGCCTCCGGGAGGCCTCGTGTCCGGCGGGCAGGGGTACCCCGCCTGGTGGAGGAGGTGCCCCTCCCACGCGTGGAGAGACCGGCGGGCGAAGCCGTTGTTGGCTGCGCCGTCGTCGTCGTAGAACGCCATCTTGAGAGTAGAGGGAGAATGGAGGGAGAGTAGAGCACGGGGTACGCCTCGCGGCGAGCGGACCGGCGTATATAGGCGTGGCTGGCGCGGGGATTAAATGCCGCGTGGATCGCGGCGAGCTGACCGGCGGCAGCCTTTAGTGCGCGCGGAAGACGATGCGTGCGCGGAAGACGACCGCGTGGCCGGCGAATGCATGCCGGCGGCAGGCTTTTACAGCGCGCGGAAGACGACGACATTAACCCGCCGCGTGGCCGGCGAATGCAGACCGGCGGCAGGCTTTTACAGCGCGCGGAAGACGATGCGATGAGGACGACGATCGGTTTCTCTCACCGACAAGTTGGGGCCACCAGACGCGCGGGAAGTTTCCTCGCCGTTTCGCGCGCTTTCGTTTCGTCCGGAGTCCCCGAGCGCTCCCCGGGGGGCCGGGGGGGGGGGGGGGGCGTGGGATCGCCGGATGAATTTAGGCCCAAATCCGGACGAAAACGAGGAACCGGGGGCGCGACTGGGCCGAATTTCGCCGTCCGGATGGAAAAAACGCTCGCCGGGGGCCTGTTCGGGGGGACGAGTGGAGATGCTCTTAGGTTTCAAGCTTGCCTCGCATTACCTACTTTTTAATGGTAATTTGAACCTCGACTATGATACTGCAATGCAAATGGATGGTCTGCAATTTGGAGACTGACGTCATTTGGAGACTAAGCTTCAATGGCCAATATTCCGTAAAACGCCCTGTGATGTGCAGTTTCTAGGATCGATGAAGCCTAGCATATGTACACTACGGCGTGGAAGGCTTGGGGGCCGCCCATGGGAAAATTCTTCGCATGGCTTGCCATACAAAATAGGATTTAGAAGGCCGACTGGTTGGCAAAGCGTGGATGGCTTAATTGTGACCTTAGCCCTCTTTGTAAGCATGCATGAAATCCATTGATCATCGTTTTGTCCATTCCTGTTTCACCTCTCGCTTTTGGCGTCTCATCAAGAGTTGGATTCGAATCCCCGACATCGACACTACGCAATGGGGTGGCCTCACCATCAATGAGTGGTAGAATTCAATGGCGGTGGGCAATCTCCCAAACCGCAAGGCCATGTCGATGATCACCTTGCTCATAACTTGGAAAGTTTGGTGTGAGCGGAACGCGAGAGTTTTCTGCAACAAACATGCACCCGCGCAACTAGTTTTTGAGAGGATTAGGAAAGAGGCTAAACTATGGGTGTTTATGGGTGTTAGCCGGTGTAAAACATTTGGGAAATTTGTTGCCAGGAGAGTGACTCTTGTACTTTATATCCTTTTATGGTCTTGTAAAACATCTTAATTAATAGATTGGGGCAAAGTTTTGCCCCCATTTCAAAACAATGCATGTTGTTTAATTTCATCACTTTTTTGAGATCTTTAATTCCATCACTTGGTAAAAAAATGGAGGAGCGCCATGGCAATGCTATCCTCGCAGCTCCCCGAAACACGTTTTCACCTCAGTATATTAATATAGCAAGCACACAATACAACCGACTATTGGGGCCTTAGCACAATCAAGCTTAAACAAAACAAAAAAGGAAAGAAAAAATAAAGTAATGTAAACAACGTTGGATATACCAAAACGATGATAACCCGAAACCGTTGTGCCCTCCGGAGAATTCTCACCACACTCTTAGCGCTCCAAATCATCGCATATCAAGCATCACCATCAAGAAGGGATGCCACGATGACGACACTGCTACCTAGACTGGTCCTAGAGTTTCCCCCGATAAGCGGAGGGGCATCGGGAGGAAGGGGCACACCCGACGCCCTTCAAGAAGGAATGGCGGAGCCCATAGGCCTCATCGCATCGGTGCCGACAATCCAACATGGATTTTTCCCGAACCCCAAAAAACCACGACCCCGGAGGTTCCATCGCGCTCCGGCCATTAAACCCGCCACCCACCAACTTGCGCCACCACGGTCTTGCAATCACCGCAGTCGTCTCATAGAGGCCAACATAGCGAGACCGGCAATATTGATACAAGACAGTAGGGAGCGATGAGCGGCTGAACAACGGCCACGCGGGAGGGCACGACCTCCACCACCATTGGCAGTAGCCGACCGGACGCATCATCAGGAGCAAACTAGGCCCCCTAGCCCGACCGAGTCTGTGGGGTTCGTGAAGCTCCCGTCGCCGCGTTCTAGTAGGCGCGCTGCTGTCCAGATCACCCCCAGCTAGAGCCCCTCCTTCGACCGTCGGAGATGGCACAACCACTCCTGGCCATGGCCCGCCCAGACCAAGATGGCGTTCGAAGGGGCCAGATTTACGCCGGGACGGCGCCACCACCATCCACTCTGCCACCCTGCCGCCAAGAAGCCGTGTTGTTGCCTCCCCTCATAGCGTGCGGCTAGGGGCATGGACGCCGCCGGCGGCCCATGCCGCCGGGCAAAGAGCCCAGCGGCCTATGCTGATGGCAGCCTCTCCCTCGCGGCTACCGATTTGAATGTGATTTTCTCAGAGATTGCATGCATGTACTCCCTCCTTACCAGTTTATTAGGTAGACACCTAGTTTGAGGAAGTTGAACCATAAATTTGATCAACAAATTACGAATTATATGTCACAAAACATATACCATTGGTTTGATATTCGAAAGACGTTTTCAATGGTGTAATTTTTGTAACATATGATGTATATTTTGTTTAACAAATTTATAGTTAAACTTTTTAAAACTACGATGTTAAATATTTCTTAATGTCTTTTTTTCTCTTTTTCTATCCAAAAGATGACAATTTTCTGATTATCTTGGGATAAAGAAACTACAGTGGTGAAACCATCAAGCTGAATAAAACAATAGCAAATGCAGAAATGTTGAAGAGGTTGAAAACATAACTACCAATGTTATGCAAGGGCTTAAGGCCATCTCCAACGGAGTCCCGTATAGGGACATATTTTATGGGAAAACAACCCAACTCTTGGAACCACCAACAACTCTAGGTGGCGAAGAACCGACTTCGAGGTGCCAAACCTTCTTGTCGATGTGGAATCTTGGGGAAGATTAGCATGTTATTCCTAGAGTAACTTTTATTCGTTGAGCGTGGTAGCGAAGGCCAAAAGTGAGGCCCAACGGCCCGGCGTAAATGGATGCTGCCCTAGTTCTAGTCCGCCAGAGCCCCAAACCTAGAAAACTTTGGGATGGGTTTGCGCTAGACACGGACGGCACCACGTCCGTGCGCATCCTCTCAGAAAAACATCGGGCCCATCCGTCAGTGGCCGAGGGAGGGGAGGAGAGCAGGACCATGCCCACGTGCACGCACCAGTTGGTCTTAAATGAAGACCGCAATCACTCTCCACTCACCATTTGTCCCCACTGCCGAAGCTTCCCAAAGCCCAAAACCCTAGCCGGAGAGCTCGAGGCCATGACGAAGGGCAATAACTGGTTCTGGTCTGGCCACAACAACCACAAAGCGTCCGGGTCCGGTGGCTCACGTGCTGGTGTTGGGGGGATGAACCCCGGTATGCCAAAGGCATACCAAACCGGATGGTTTGAGCCATCAAGATACCGGTTTAAAGGTTGTTCCGGGATGAGAAGCTAGGCCTTTGGCTAAGTAAATCTATACCGGTATCCCAGGAGGGGTATACCGGAATCAGCTAAGAAGGTACCGGATTACCGGTACCTGCTACACTGTGGCACGTCGGCAAGACTGGTCAAAGATTCTCTCAAGAGCTAGAGTACAAGGATGAGCGAAGCACTTTAGCTTTAATCGAAGCTCTGGAGCTAAAGCAGATGATGACGTAAAAGGTACCGGAGGACGTCAGCCTCCCTGATTAAAGAGATACCGGTGACGCCGGTAGCTAAAGAAGCTTTGTAAAGTAGTTTGTCTAGTCAAAGATGCCATTAGGGTTTCTTAGGGTTTCTTCCCCTGTAAGCCACCCTCTCCCCTATATACGGAGAGGAGGCACACCCCATCGCGGGCATGACCAATCTTGTATCCAGAGATCTGTAACCTCTAGTGATCAATGAATAGAAAGATCTGAAGGGGATAGCTCTTGTGTTCTTCTTCTTCTACCTCTGGCCAAGGCCAAGTTCTTAGGAGATCCATCCCATCCTTACCAAAACCCTCACCCGAATCCTCTAGCGCCCATTCGGCCCCAACTTAAGCCATCCTATGGCATCTGTCTGTTCACCACGACGATAGTTGGCGCCCACCGTGGGGCAAGAAGCGGCGCTTGCTGGAGTTCATATTCGGGCGGGCCTCCTCACCATCGCCGGCGAGCATGTCGTCACCGCGCTCGTCGACCGCGTCCTCTCCATGGACTTCATCAACGACAACACGGGCTGCTTCGCCAATGGAGGTAAGTTCCCCAAGAACGGCCGCATCATCGAGTTCGGGAGCCTTCGCGTCTACTACGGCACCATCCCCGAGCGCCTGTGCCTCTCGCCGGTGCTGGTGGCTCCGGACCCGCCAAGATCTGCGCTTCGCAGCAGCCACGCCGCCGGCAGCGTCGGGGTGCTGGTGGTTGGCGCGGCTGACACCGGCAAGGAGACTGCGGCAGAAGGCGCTGGGCAAGCAAGGTCCACGCGCACGGCCAAGCCGCCGACCGAGCGTGACCAAGGGGTTGCGGGTACATCTGCAGTGCCACCGGAGACTCCTCTCCAAGCGGCGATGAACATGCTGGCGACGCCCCTGGTGCAGAACATCGATCCGGCAGCGGCTCAGGCGGAGCTGGAGGCGCAACAACAGAAGCTGCTCTCCGCAGGCGCGGACATCATCCGGGCGCAGCGCGAGCTGAACCTGACCCTACGTGAGTATAACGCTGCCCATGGTTTTGCTTCTGTTGGCGCTCAGGCTGCTAGGATGCCAGAAAACCAGCTTAAGGCTCGCAATCTAGATCAGGATCTGCGTAAGGAAGTTCTTGCTGGCAAAAGTACCTCTGCATCTTTGAGCATCGTAGAGAAACCTAAATACAGTAGCCCGGATAAAACCATAAAAGTTGCTAGGGCTGCTGTAGAGTTGTGCGAATCGCTTACCGGAGATGCTTTAGCTAAGCAACAGGATCGTGTTAGGGAGTTGCTTGACATGATAGAGGCACAAAATGCTGAATTGGCTAAGGCAAACAAAGCTGTGGCGTCAAAATCTGTGCGTTCGACAAAGAATGCCGGAAGCAAGTCCCATGGGCAGGCATCGTCCCCCCATCCGGACAGGAGAAGAGAAAAAGAAATGAATGCACAGCAATTGACTGTGTACGATCCGGTTCTTGCCAGAAAACAACAAGCCGGGCAACACGATGCCGGTAGGAAAAGCCAAGGGGCAGATCGAGGCTACGCCAGAAGAGGCTATGCCGGAAACAATCATGCCGGTAGATATGAAACCGGGCAAAATTATCGAGCTGCAAGGGCAGCGTATGAAGAAGAGGAAATGCCTCCACAAAGGTACCGGCAGGCAAGGGCCGCGGCACCGGAACGCTGCGATGAGGCCGATTCAACAACAGAAAGAGTAGCAGCCTACCGGAACCCATTGGGGGAACGCGTAGGAGAAAGATGTTTAACAGACCGGGATGCGAGGCACCGGCTGGACAGAGTGTATTTATCTGAAATGATCGAGGCAGAAGGTCCTCCAGGCCCAAAATGCTTTGGCCCACGAATCATGAAAGAAGAACCGCCGGTTCGCAACTTCCAGTTGCCCCGTGACACAAAAACATATGATGGCACCACTAAGCCGGAAGACTGGCTCACGGATTACGTGACCGCGGTGTACGTCGCTGGCGGCGGAGGAACCGTAACTGGCGGAGGAAACCGGCGTTGGGCCGTGAGAATTGTACCATCTTTCCTGGTAGGACCGGCACGTATTTGGTTAAACAACTTGCCGGCAGGAAGCATAAATGGTTGGTTGGACTTTGAGGAAGCATTTGTGAGTAACTTCAGCAGTACATACCGGAGGCCGAACAGGCCACAGCAGCTCGCTTTGTGCGTACAACGCCCAAATGAAACAGACCGGGATTACCTGACCCGGTGGAATTCCACAAGAAACTCCTGTGAAGGGGTGATAGAGGCGCAAGACATTGCTTGGTTTTGCAATGGATGCCAGAGAGGTTCGCCGTTGTGGCAAAAGCTGCAGCGGAACATGCCGGTAACTCTAGCAGAGATGATGCATGTGGCAGATAGCTACGCATTGGGAGACCCAATGCAACCGGCAGTGCAAGCCGATCCGGCGCAAACAAGCCAACCGCGCCAAGATCAATACCGGGATAACCGGCACAACAAAAGAAGGGAAGATTTTCCGGATCGAAGGTATGGTCCGCAGCAAGTAGCCGCGGTGCAGGATAATTCTGGCGCCAGTGGAAGCCAAAGGAAAAAAACCGGATCGCAGCCATGGGCGGGTCCTAAAAAGCAATGGGTTAAAAAGAAACCATGGGGAGAGAAAAAGAATTGGCAAGAACATGCGAGATACACCATGGAATCGGCAATGGAACAACCTTGACGGTGGCACACTCCGAATCCGGCAAAGCCGGCAAACCATCTGACAAAAGACTGTTCCTGGACCAAGTACTTGATATTGAAAGGTGCGGTAAAAGATGCGCAAGCACAAGGCTGTTCTACGATACTGCCACCCTCGCAAGACATGTTGCGGCAACATCCATTACCACCACCACCGCTTACCCGAGCCAACGCTGTACCGGTACAGCAGCACCAGCAAGTTCATCAGGTGGAGGATGGCAATGACCAACCGCCACCGCCGGCACCTTTAGGCCGGAACGTTTACAAGGACCCGCATTTGTGCTGTGTTGTGTTCGTTACTGAGCCAACCGACAGGCAAAGCATGCATCATCGTTCCATGGAGGTGAACGCGGTGATGCCGGCAGTTCCAAAGTACATGCTGTGGTCAGATCAGGAAATCACCTGGTCATTCAAAGATCACCCCAAGATCATGCCAAACCCAGGTGGTTACGCTCTTGTCGTGGACCCAATCATGCATGGGCCAACGACTCGAGTCAAGTTCAGCAAAGTGCTGATAGACAATGGAAGCAGCATAAATATCATGTACCGGCACACCATGCATACGCTGGGCATAACAGAAAACATGCTTGTCAACACCCGGATTTTTAAGTCCAGATGCCTGTTATGCCGTTGGTTGAGTAGTGTTGAGTAGTGTTGAGGGGGTAAAAACCAGCAACACTTTTTTCATTCATACCAAACATCACACATTACAAATCTAACACACCGTTGGTTGGAAGAACCATTCATTCGTTCTACGATACATGGGGATCCTGATACAACTCACACCTACTTAAGTGCTGGAATGATACTACTCTTCCGGGTGGAATCTTCTTCTTCACGGGTGAGGTGCTTGGCGAGAGGCGAGGGCGTTGTCCAAATCCCTGCGGGTTTGGTACTGCCTGAAGTCCTGAGGTGCTTCATAGGGGTTCATCTTTGGCTGGGGTGGGGGCATGGTCATCGGTTTTCCCATGGGGTCGTGTCTTGGGTAGTAGATGAAGCGAGTGTTCTTGATCTTGTCCTTATTTTGTCCACACAGACGAAAGATTGCTTCTTGCATAGCTTTGGCTAGCCCTTCCTTCCAAGTGTTTCCCGTTACCGAAATCCAGATGGTTTCCCATACCGGGGCATCAAGCTTCCTTCGTAGATCAGTAGAAACGTCCCACTGAGGTGGTTCTCCTGACTTAGCCTTGAGTGGCATTCCGAAGAACTTGGGGTACGGGTGTCCTAGATAATCCACTAGTTGCTTCAACTCTTTTTCGAACTTGAGGTCGCCTTCGGGACCAAGCTGATAGGACTCCCATTGGTACGTCATCTGTGAGCAAAGAGGAGTAAATTAGAGAAGTAGTCAAGTGCGCAAAATTTTATGTAGGCTGGCAAAGAGAGTAGATTATAGATTTCCCATCTGTCTGAAAAAGGATCTCAAGGGTAAGAGTAAGAACAAGTTTTCACAAATATTCCCTTCATTTGTTTTTGAAACTAAGTTTTTCAGACGTCCATTCTAACTAGGGTCTCCTAAGGTCAAACAATGGCTCTGATACCAACTTGTCAACACCCGGATTTTTAAGTCCAGATGCCTGTTATGCCGTACATCGCAATCCCAGGAATATTGTTGTTGCGAGACAAAACAGTTGAATATCATAAGTCATCATTCATTACATACCATAGTCGTCTTACAAATAGAGATCTCATGATCCATATTACACAAATAGTTGATCTATTGATCAACATACACAAGGTTCACAGTTTCATAGCGGAAGCGTAACGTAGAAGGGACTCTCTAGTCCACAGGCCAACGTCTGACGTCAGAAGGCTCCCTAGTTGTCGTGGGCGTCCTGCTGGTCGTCTTCTTCATACTGTTGTTCTGCTTCAGAATCTGGCCATTTGAATAGCCAGGGACACAGCCGTGAGTACTTTAAAGTACTCGCAAACTAATACTAAGGTAAGTGCTAACAATTCTAGTAAGGGGGTGCTAAGCTCTAGTTTATTTTGCATAAAGCAATTTTTATTTCACAAACATTTTTGTAAACAACTCTTTTTCCTTGCTAACTAACTCAGGTGGGAACATTAGTGTCATCCCCACAACTCTGTTGTGGTTCCAGGTCCAAGTCTCTGTTCAATCTCAAAATCCTAAGTCACCCTTCACCATTCATAGTTTTCAAAAAAAATACTGATGACGGAACAGTATGGCCTTTCCAACTGTCCATAACCGAGGACGCGGCTATTCGAATAGGTTTAACTCTGCAGAGGTTGTACACTTGTGCCACAACAATTGCAATAGCTCGTCAGGGGTAACTGGCCCTGATTTATCGTACGCAGTACGCGAACTACCAATCATAACCTTTCATTTACATACCCTAGTATAGGCACCTCTCCCCATGAGCTTGGCCTCCCAGTGAAGACAGACAGTCAACCTGGGAACTGCACAGGGCTTGGGCCGGACATTCACCTCATTTCGCATCATATCGTATCGTTTCTATTGTGGTAGAGGCAGCTTTCGGCATAACCCCGATGATGCTTGTTTAGAGGGAACCCATACTAAGACACACAAACTTCCAGTTAAGCCCTACCCAGATTCAGGTATTGTGGGGGTACGGTAAAATTGGAATGGTATCGCATCCGAACCCAACCATCAGTGTTTTTGTAAAATTCACCAAGTCATTCACCAGTCATATTCACCTTCAAAAATCATCCAATGGAATGCATCTTCATTCCAAGGTTTCAAAACTCCTTCAAAAATCTTTCAATCGAATGACTCGTCATTCCAAGGTTTTCGAAATCCTTTCAGTTCCCAGTTTCCCACATGGAGGAGTCACTTTCAAATCAGCGCTAGCATCTATGTATGAGGGTTCTAAGTATTTGGTTTGCTTCTAGGCTAAGTTTGATACTCTTGTACTAATCCCATACTAACCAAGTAAATCATGAATCAAAAAGGTACCTTGATAAAACCAAGGTAAATAAAGCTTATGAAGTAAGAACTGGAAATTAGGATCATAAGCCTAAAGTAAAACAGGGGAATGCTTTGCTCATAGAGAGCTTAGCAAGTTGCAAGAGTATTATCGTGCAACCCAAAAATGGTTTTCCTCAAGCTAGCTTGCATTGGTGGTAGCTTGCTAACTTTACAACTTTTAGTAACCAACTTGTACTTTGACCAAAGTTAACTATAAAAGCAGCTTGTTGAGAAAACAAGTAAAAACTGGTAATGTATAAAATGGGGATGGGCTCATGTAAGGGAAGGGTAAAATCCATGGTGCCTTGCCCCAAGGGGGCTTTGCACTTTATCAGCATATTACTTGCAAACTAAGTATTGTAGCTTGCAAACAATATCATTGATAAAAGCTTGCAGGGGTAGTTTCTATCAGTGTTAGCTTGCCTTGGTATGAAGTGAGGGTCCAAGTTTTCTTCTCCTTTCTCCTTGTTGTAGAAGTCCTCCTCTTCCTGATGGTCTCCGGTACTAGCGTCTAAAATACGAATGCGGGGTGCACAATCATCATACCAAACTTACATACTAACTAAGCACACACAAGTTTTACACAATTTCAACTAGCATCTCACACTACGATTAAGTGGGTGGATGTGTTCTTCTTCTTTGAGAAAAAAATAATTTCCTCTCATACTAACTAAGGTGTTACTTTTAATTACTTAGAGAAAATAATTTCCTCACATATCTTACTAAGATTTAATTTCTCTTATGAACAATATATGACCTAGGTTGACCAAAGTCAACCTCTTCATACTCCTCATTTGAGAAAAAGATTTAAATGAGGTTCCATACCTCATACAATTTAATACTAAAAGGGGTAATGATTTAAGGTCACCAAATACTCAATATGAGATTATATAGACCATGGTCCATACCTCATGTTGAACTACTTGAGAACAAGATTTAAATGAGAAGGAAACCTCTCATATGATTAACACATAGTGGTAACCAAGTTAACCACTATCATTGAGGGGATGGCACATCCTCAACAATTCATTGGCTAAACTAACAATACTTGCACTCACACCAATACTACACTTAGAGTGCATTGGTTGTGTTGCTTGAGGAAAATAATCTCCTCACCCTACATGTAGGTGATAGTTTCCCAGTGGTTCTTGAGAAATACTTTTCTCTTATTGAAAACTTCTTAAGATTTAATTTCTCAGACAATCCTGCATGAAATCATGTTGACCCAAGTCAACCCTTCCTCAACATCATTTGAGGAATAGATTTAAATGAGGTAAAAATACCTCATACCATTTAATAACACTATATATGATTTAAATCTCTAAGTAATTCATATAAGTGAGTTTGGGCCAGGGGTCCAAACATCACATGAATTCATTTGAGACAAGATTTAAATGAAGCATAAGACTTCATATGAATTACTTAATAGTTTTGGACAATATCAACTAGTTAAACTAGCCATATTTCACACTACTTAAACTAGGGCATGATCATGCAAAGTGACCACACCATTTTATTGCATAAACAATTAGTGCAAGTCAAATGTGAGCTAAAGGAGTTGGAATTGACTCAATATCTATTTTGGTTGATTTTTAAGAATTATTCTAAGGCAGAAAAGTCCCTGTCTTGTTATTTTTGTCAGATTAATTCTACACAAGATCTTGAGATGGGACCAGTGGCATTGGATAGATCTTTTCCTAAGCTTTCCAACGGTATAAAATTCACTAGATTTGGTTTGGCCAATTTGAAATGGTTAAATTTCAAAGTGGAGGCAGTATTGGAGAAGTTTGAATTGGATTTAAATAGAATCGACTAGGCGGGCTGGCGGGAAACTAAACGGGCCAAAAGATTTGAAAATGCCCGGGGCAGAGTTGGGCCGGCCCAGCAGTGCATCCAGCGCGCAGCGGGCCAGCTGACAACAGGCCCCACTAGTCAGTGGGGGAGGCTTACCGAAATGGTACGCGCGAGTGGTGGCCGTGCGATTAGATCAAGATCCAACGGCGGGTGGTCGTCGTCATCGACGACGTGAGGGCGGTGCTGGCACGGCGAGGCACGGGGGTCGGCGGCGAGCTGGGACGTCGGCGAGCGGCGGCGTTGATGCAGGTCAACGTTGTAGACGACGGCGAGTGCGCTGGTACCGGTGGTGTCGCCGATGGTGCTCGGATTCGTCGGCTGCGATCTCAGGTCCTCTACGGGCTCCGGCGATGAAATTGGAGGGCTCCGGTGAGCAATCGAGGAGGAGGACTGGATGAGGAGATCGAGGAGAGGGAGGCGAGCAGGTTTGGTGTGGAGGTGAAGGCTCGTGGAGGGCTCTATTTATAATGGCGGGATGGCCGGATGGTGTGCGGCGAGGGCGACAGCAGGGCGGCGTCTCCGGCGCTCGAAGGGGCAAACTAGGGAGAGCGTCGTGTAGGCGACATCTAGGCGAAGCTAACGCGCGTGATGGCGAGGTAGGGGACGGCCAGTTACGCGCGGGCGACGGCAATGTCCGGCGACAGGGGAGCGGGTGAACGGCGAGGTGGTCGACGGCGGTGGTCCTCGCGCGAGCAACGGAGCGTGTCCAGTGGGTTCGTGGTGCGGTGGTGATGCTCAACGTGTAGCCGTGGGGTCCGGGGAGGTGTGGAGAGAGAGGACGGCGCGTGGCCGCAGTTGGCGGTGGACGCGCCCACGACGTCCACGGCATCGACCAGGGCGCGCCAATTCCGGCGAGGATCGTCGTTCACCTCGACACTGGAGGAGCTAGGGTGGGGTAGGGATGCATGGTGGCGGGTTTGGGCACCAGGGCCAGAAGTGGAGAGCAAGGGTGAGAGGGGGAGCACGGCATGGCCGGCATGGTGTGTGCATGGCCATGGCTAGGCCATGTCTTGCCCTTCCCTAGGGTTTCTGTGGTGGTGTGAGGCAGAGAGGGGGCAAGGAAACATGTAGGGTTGGTTTGGGTTGGTTAGAGTTAGGATAGAACACTATTTTAAATAGTGTGTGTTGTTCCCTATTTATGTTTCATCAAATTTTGCCCAAAATTGATTTAGCTAAAAAGGTTGACAAATTTGAAAAGGGTGTGTTTGGTTTGGTTCTAAATGACCAGAGGCACAGAGAGGGGGTGGTGGAATTTAGAATTTCAAAATATGGCAATTTTCACTAAGTGGGAGATTGTTCCACTTAATTAAAAGTGCCAACTTTAGAGGAGCATAGCAATTGATCAAGAAGGATTTTGGTAAGTTGGTCTTTACAAAAGTGTTCATCTTGATGTCCTCTTGGATGACATGCAAGGAGTTGGGAAAGTTTAGTTTGAAAAACTTGAATTAGAGGGGCTCAAAGTAGTGACCAGAATAATAATGGCAGATTTGACCATTATCACATGTGATCCCCAATTGAGTTTGAATTTGATTTGAGTTGGGTCCCTTTGATTCCAAAAGTTGTAATAAATGTTTAGTAACATTATTCAACTAATGGTGAAGGCCAAAGTGGTCTAGGGTCAAAGTTTAGAAAAATGGCATAAGCCAAATGTGAGGGTTTTGTAAAATTCTAACTTTTATTCTTTTATCCCTCTTGGTTGCAAGAAGACAAGAGTGAGGTTTATTTGGTGCTAGAAGAAGTTGGATGAAAGGATCCAACCATTTTGAGACAAGGTTGGTGCCTAGGTCAAGATTTGATAAAGTGGCCCTATGGGTATGTGAGGGAAAATGGAATTATCCCACTTTTGGATTTCTCTCCCTTTGATTGGACTTGTCTTGATTCTAATGTCATTCCTATTAATTTAGAAACAATTTCAAACCATTGAAACCATTCCAAAAGGTCTAGCTCAAAGATTTGTAAAATTGGCCAACACACATGGGAGGTGATATGTCAAGATTTCTTATTCTTGTAAGGTGCTCTCCTTGCTTTACTTGGGCAAGGTTGAGGGTCAATTTAGGGTTAGATTGGGTTCAGAGATGGTTTCACACCATTGGGTAAAGGTAGAAGTGCATAGGACAAGAATTGGTGAAAATGGCTATGGATCACATATGCCTCTATGCATATGTGGCATTTGATTTTTAATTTGACTAGGCTTGACCCAAAGGATGTTGTTGAGAGTTGAAATTGTATATAGGGGTGATCCAACCATTCAACTTCAAGTCTAGGATCAAGATCCTCAATTTCACAAAGTTAATATTTTGCTCTCATATGCCTCTATGGCATTATTACTTTCTTTTTGAAAAACTTTTGTTCCACTTGGTATTGTGTTGGAAAAGTACTAGATAAGTTTTAAGAAGGTTTTCCCATTTCTCTACATAAAGTAGAAAGGCCTAGGGAAAGTTTTACAAAGTAGCCATAGGCATATCTGCCTCTTTCTCAAATAAGATTTTTCCTTTTTATTTTATTTCTCACAGATTAAAGACAAGAAGGATGAGGTTTAGGGTTTAATAAGTTTTGCAAGGGTTCACCACCATTAGCAAAAAGAAAAGGTAGGGTTCAGATTTCACATATTAGGGCTATAGGCCCACATATGGTTTTTCCTTTATTTTAGGTTTCTTAAAACAGAACCAAATGTCTTTCGAAAAGGTTAGGTTTAGGGTTCTTCTTATTTGATTTCTTTCCCTTTTTAATTTTATTTGGTTTGTGATCTTCACATGATCACTCTAGGGTTTTAGGGTTTATCACATAAGTATACTACACTCATCAAGGCAAAAACACAAGTAATAGGTAGGAGCACTAAGCATGATACCTTATATAAGAAAAGTTTTTTGTTGGCTCTCATTTTTGGAAAAAGGAAATTCATTTTTGGCTTTGTTTTGAAATTTGGGGTGTTACAAACCCTTCCCCCTTAAACAAATCTCGTCCCGAGATTTTAAGAGGAGTTAGGTTCCTAAGAGAGATTGGGTGATATGATTTAGCAGGAAACATACTTGGCATATTCTGAGATGCTTCTTGTGCCTCGGTGGTCTTCAGGTTGTAGTAGCGACCGTTGCGGTTGTTCGGGTAGTTTGGAGCAAAATTTCTTCTAGTTGCGAAAGCTTGGCGCTATGCTTTGTGCAGGTGCAGCGGGGTTGGCAGCGATCTTGGCAAGCTTCTTGCGGCATTCATTGGAGTAATGACCCATAGTTCCACATGCATAGCAGGTTACCGTTGACTTGTCGTTTTGTGTAATGGGTACAGCGTTGCTTCCAGTCCTTGGGGCATTGTTGGCGGCTTTTATCGGGCACTTGTTAGAGTAATGACCAGTAACACCACATTCATAGCAAGTCACATTGAACTTGCCTCTGGGAGCATGGTGGGGTATTGTGATGAGCTGTTCCAGTGATGCTATCTTCACGCGGAGGCGAGCAATGAGGTAGTCCTTCTTGGCGTGTTGATGGCGAAGTGCCTTGCGCTCCATTGCAAGGATGTTGATGGCATCAGTCATCTTGGCGTGCTCAGTGTGTATCTGATTGGCCTGGGCACGGGAGTTGTTGCGGGTAGGAGGGGCCATCTGAACATTGAAAGTGGATGATAAGGTAAGAGGGAAACTTCTATGGTTTTGTTTGAGTCAAAGTTTAAAAATTTAAAACTTGAAACTTGAGTAGTGTTGAGGGGGTAAAAACCAGCAACACTTTTTTCATTCATACCAAACATCACACATTACAAATCTAACACACCGTTGGTTGGAAGAACCATTCATTCGTTCTACGATACATGGGGATCCTGATACAACTCACACCTACTTAAGTGCTGGAATGATACTACTCTTCCGGGTGGAATCTTCTTCTTCACGGGTGAGGTGCTTGGCGAGAGGCGAGGGCGTTGTCCAAATCCCTGCGGGTTTGGTACTGCCTGAAGTCCTGAGGTGCTTCATAGGGGTTCATCTTTGGCTGGGGTGGGGGCATGGTCATCGGTTTTCCCATGGGGTCGTGTCTTGGGTAGTAGATGAAGCGAGTGTTCTTGATCTTGTCCTTATTTTGTCCACACAGACGAAAGATTGCTTCTTGCATAGCTTTGGCTAGCCCTTCCTTCCAAGTGTTTCCCGTTATCAAATCCAGATGGTTTCCCATACCGGGGCATCAAGCTTCCTTCGTAGATCAGTAGAAACGTCCCACTGAGGTGGTTCTCCTGACTTAGCCTTGAGTGGCATTCCGAAGAACTTGGGGTACGGGTGTCCTAGATAATCCACTAGTTGCTTCAACTCTTTTTCGAACTTGAGGTCGCCTTCGGGACCAAGCTGATAGGACTCCCATTGGTACGTCATCTGTGAGCAAAGAGGAGTAAATTAGAGAAGTAGTCAAGTGCGCAAAATTTTATGTAGGCTGGCAAAGAGAGTAGATTATAGATTTCCCATCTGTCTGAAAAAGGATCTCAAGGGTAAGAGTAAGAACAAGTTTTCACAAATATTCCCTTCATTTGTTTTTGAAACTAAGTTTTTCGTACGTCCATTCTAACTAGGGTCTCCTAAGGTCAAACAATGGCTCGATACCAACTTGTCAACACCCGGATTTTTAAGTCCAGATGCCTGTTATGCCGTACATCGCAATCCCAGGAATATTGTTGTTGCGAGACAAAACAGTTGAATATCATAAGTCATCATTCATTACATACCATAGTCGTCTTACAAATAGAGATCTCATGATCCATATTACACAAATAGTTGATCTATTGATCAACATACACAAGGTTCACAGTTTCATAGCGGAAGCGTAACGTAGAAGGGACTCTCTAGTCCACGTGCCAACGTCCGACGTCGAAGGCTCCCTAGTTGTCGTGGGCGTCCCGCTGGTCGTCTTCTTCATACCGTTGTTCTGTCGTAATCTGGCCATTTGAATAGCCAGGGACACAGCCGTGAGTACTTTAAAGTACTCGCAAACTAATACTAAGGTAAGTGCTAACAATTCTAGTAAGGGGGTGCTAAGCTCTAGTTTATTTTGCATAAAGCAATTTTTATTTCACAAATATTTTTGTAAACAACTCTTTTTCCTTGCTAACTAACTCAGGTGGGAACATTAGTGTCATCCCCACAACTCGTTGTGGTTCCAGTCCAAGTCTCTGTTCAATCTCAAAATCCTAAGTCACCCTTCACCATTCATAGTTTTCAAAAAAATACTGATGACGGAACAGTATGGCCTTTCCAATCGTCCATAACCGAGGACGCGGCTATTCGAATAGGTTTAACTCGCAGAGGTTGTACACTTGTGCCACAACAATTGCAATAGCTCGTCAGGGGTAACTGGCCCTGATTTATCGTACGCAGTACGCGAACTACCAATCATAACCTTTCATTTACATACCCTAGTATAGGCACCTCTCCCCATGAGCTTGGCCTCCCAGTGAAGACAGACAGTCAACCTGGGAACTGCATAGTGCTTGGGCCGGACATTCACCTCATTTCGCATCATATCGTATCGTTTCTATTGTGGTAGAGGCAGCTTTCGGCATAACCCCGATGATGCTTGTTTAGAGGGAACCCATACTAAGACACACAAACTTCCAGTTAAGCCCTACCCAGATTCAGGTATTGTGGGGGTACAAAGAAATTGGAATGGTATCGCATCCGAACCCAACCATCGTTGTTTTTGTAAAATTCACCAAGTCATTCACCAGTCATATTCACCTTCAAAAATCATCCAATGGAATGCATCTTCATTCCAAGGTTTCAAAACTCCTTCAAAAATCTTTTCAATCGAATGACTCGTCATTCCAAGGTTTTCGAAATCCTTTCAGTTCCCAGTTTCCCACATGGAGGAGTCACTTTCAAATCAGCGCTAGCATCTATGTATGAGGGTGCTAAGTATTTGGTTTGCTTCTAGGCTAAGTTTGATACTCTTGTACTAATCCCATACTAACCAAGTAAATCATGAATCAAAAAGGTACCTTGATAAAACCAAGGTAAATAAAGCTTATGAAGTAAGAACTGGAAATTAGGATCATAAGCCTAAAGTAAAACAGGGGAATGCTTTGCTCATAGAGAGCTTAGCAAGTTGCAAGAGTATTATCGTGCAACCCAAAAATGGTTTTCCTCAAGCTAGCTTGCATTGGTGGTAGCTTGCTAACTTTACAACTTTTAGTAACCAACTTGTACTTTGACCAAAGTTAACTATAAAAGCAGCTTGTTGAGAAAACAAGTAAAAACTGGTAATGTATAAAATGGGGATGGGCTCATGTAAGGGAAGGGTAAAATCCATGGTGCCTTGCCCCAAGGGGGCTTTGCACTTTATCAGCATATTACTTGCAAACTAAGTATTGTAGCTTGCAAACAATATCATTGATAAAAGCTTGCAGGGGTAGTTTCTATCAGTGTTAGCTTGCCTTGGTATGAAGTGAGGGTCCAAGTTTTCTTCTCCTTTCTCCTTGTTGTAGAAGTCCTCCTCTTCCTGATGGTCTCCGGTACTAGCGTCTAAAATACGAATACGGGGTGCACAATCATCATACCAAACTTACATACTAACTAAGCACACACAAGTTTTACACAATTTCAACTAGCATCTCACACTACGATTAAGTGGGTGGATGTGTTCTTCTTCTTTGAGAAAAAAATAATTTCCTCTCATACTAACTAAGGTGTTACTTTTAATTACTTAGAGAAAATAATTTCCTCACATATCTTACTAAGATTTAATTTCTCTTATGAACAATATATGACCTAGGTTGACCAAAGTCAACCTCTTCATACTCCTCATTTGAGAAAAGATTTAAATGAGGTTCCATACCTCATACAATTTAATACTAAAAGGGGTAATGATTTAAGGTCACCAAATACTCAATATGAGATTATATAGACCATGGTCCATACCTCATGTTGAACTACTTGAGAACAAGATTTAAATGAGAAGGAAACCTCTCATATGATTAACACATAGTGGTAACCAAGTTAACCACTATCATTGATGGGTTGGCACATCCTCAACAATTCATTGGCTAAACTAACAATACTTGCACTCACACCAATACTACACTTAGAGTGCATTGGTTGTGTTGCTTGAGGAAAATAATCTCCTCACCCTACATGTAGGTGATAGTTTCCCAGTGGTTCTTGAGAAATACTTTTCTCTTATTGAAAACTTCTTAAGATTTAATTTCTCAGACAATCCTGCATGAAATCATGTTGACCCAAGTCAACCCTTCCTCAACATCATTTGAGGAATAGATTTAAATGAGGTAAAAATACCTCATACCATTTAATAACACTATATATGATTTAAATCTCTAAGTAATTCATATAAGTGAGTTTGGGCCAGGGGTCCAAACATCACATGAATTCATTTGAGACAAGATTTAAATGAAGCATAAGACTTCATATGAATTACTTAATAGTTTTGGACAATATCAACTAGTTAAACTAGCCATATTTCACACTACTTAAACTAGGGCATGATCATGCAAAGTGACCACACCATTTTATTGCATAAACAATTAGTGCAAGTCAAATGTGAGCTAAAGGAGTTGGAATTGACTCAATATCTATTTTGGTTGATTTTTAAGAATTATTCTAAGGCAGAAAAGTCCCTGTCTTGTTATTTTTGTCAGATTAATTCTACACAAGATCTTGAGATGGGACCAGTGGCATTGGATAGATCTTTTCCTAAGCTTTCCAACGGTATAAAATTCACTAGATTTGGTTTGGCCAATTTGAAATGGTTAAATTTCAAAGTGGAGGCAGTATTGGAGAAGTTTGAATTGGATTTAAATAGAATCGACTAGGCGGGCTGGCGGGAAACTAAACGGGCCAAAAGATTTGAAAATGCCCGGGGCAGAGTTGGGCCGGCCCAGCAGTGCATCCAGCGCGCAGCGGGCCAGCTGACAACAGGCCCCACTAGTCAGTGGGGGAGGCTTACCGAAATGGTACGCGCGAGTGGTGGCCGTGCGATTAGATCAAGATCCAACGGCGGGTGGTCGTCGTCATCGACGACGTGAGGGCGGTGCTGGCACGGCGAGGCACGGGGGTCGGCGGCGAGCTGGGACGTCGGCGAGCGGCGGCGTTGATGCAGGTCAACGTTGTAGACGACGGCGAGTGCGCTGGTACCGGTGGTGTCGCCGATGGTGCTCGGATTCGTCGGCTGCGATCTCAGGTCCTCTACGGGCTCCGGCGATGAAATTGGAGGGCTCCGGTGAGCAATCGAGGAGGAGGACTGGATGAGGAGATCGAGGAGAGGGAGGCGAGCAGGTTTGGTGTGGAGGTGAAGGCTCGTGGAGGGCTCTATTTATAATGGCGGGATGGCCGGATGGTGTGCGGCGAGGGCGACAGCAGGGCGGCGTCTCCGGCGCTCGAAGGGGCAAACTAGGGAGAGCGTCGTGTAGGCGACATCTAGGCGAAGCTAACGCGCGTGATGGCGAGGTAGGGGACGGCCAGTTACGCGCGGGCGACGGCAATGTCCGGCGACAGGGGAGCGGGTGAACGGCGAGGTGGTCGACGGCGGTGGTCCTCGCGCGAGCAACGGAGCGTGTCCAGTGGGTTCAGGGTGCGGTGGTGATGCTCAACGTGTAGCCAGGGGGTCCGGGGGAGGTGTGGAGAGAGAGGACGGCGCGTGGCCAGAGTTGGCGGTGGACGCGCCCACGACGTCCACGGCATCGACCAGGGCGCGCCAATTCCGGCGAGGATCGTCGTTCACCTCGACACTGGAGGAGCTAGGGTGGGGTAGGGATGCATGGTGGCGGGTTTGGGCACCAGGGCCAGAAGTGGAGAGCAAGGGTGAGAGGGGGAGCACGGCATGGCCGGCATGGTGTGTGCATGGCCATGGCTAGGCCATGTCTTGCCCTTCCCTAGGGTTTCTGTGGTGGTGTGAGGCAGAGAGGGGGCAAGGAAACATGTAGGGTTGGTTTGGGTTGGTTAGAGTTAGGATAGAACACTATTTTAAATAGTGTGTGTTGTTCCCTATTTATGTTTCATCAAATTTTGCCCAAAATTGATTTAGCTAAAAAGGTTGACAAATTTGAAAAGGGTGTGTTTGGTTTGGTTCTAAATGACCAGAGGCACAGAGAGGGGGTGGTGGAATTTAGAATTTCAAAATATGGCAATTTTCACTAAGTGGGAGATTGTTCCACTTAATTAAAAGTGCCAACTTTAGAGGAGCATAGCAATTGATCAAGAAGGATTTTGGTAAGTTGGTCTTTACAAAAAGTGTTCATCTTGATGTCCTCTTGGATGACATGCAAGGAGTTGGGAAAGTTTAGTTTGAAAAACTTGAATTAGAGGGGCTCAAAGTAGTGACCAGAATAATAATGGCAGATTTGACCATTATCACATGTGATCCCCAATTGAGTTTGAATTTGATTTGAGTTGGGTCCCTTTGATTCCAAAAGTTGTAATAAATGTTTAGTAACATTATTCAACTAATGGTGAAGGCCAAAGTGGTCTAGGGTCAAAGTTTAGAAAAATGGCATAAGCCAAATGTGAGGGTTTTGTAAAATTCTAACTTTTATTCTTTTATCCCTCTTGGTTGCAAGAAGACAAGAGTGAGGTTTATTTGGTGCTAGAAGAAGTTGGATGAAAGGATCCAACCATTTTGAGACAAGGTTGGTGCCTAGGTCAAGATTTGATAAAGTGGCCCTATGGGTATGTGAGGGAAAATGGAATTATCCCACTTTTGGATTTCTCTCCCTTTGATTGGACTTGTCTTGATTCTAATGTCATTCCTATTAATTTAGAAACAATTTCAAACCATTGAAACCATTCCAAAAGGTCTAGCTCAAAGATTTGTAAAATTGGCCAACACACATGGGAGGTGATATGTCAAGATTTCTTATTCTTGTAAGGTGCTCTCCTTGCTTTACTTGGGCAAGGTTGAGGGTCAATTTAGGGTTAGATTGGGTTCAGAGATGGTTTCACACCATTGGGTAAAGGTAGAAGTGCATAGGACAAGAATTGGTGAAAATGGCTATGGATCACATATGCCTCTATGCATATGTGGCATTTGATTTTTAATTTGACTAGGCTTGACCCAAAGGATGTTGTTGAGAGTTGAAATTGTATATAGGGGTGATCCAACCATTCAACTTCAAGTCTAGGATCAAG
The DNA here is from genome assembly GCF_019359855.2 of Lolium perenne. Taxonomy (NCBI): domain Eukaryota; kingdom Viridiplantae; phylum Streptophyta; class Magnoliopsida; order Poales; family Poaceae; genus Lolium; species Lolium perenne. The sequence goes on from NC_067250.2 coordinate 259,763,706, forward strand.
ATCCTCAATTTCACAAAGTTAATATTTTGCTCTCATATGCCTCTATGGCATTATTACTTTCTTTTTGAAAAACTTTTGTTCCACTTGGTATTGTGTTGGAAAAGTACTAGATAAGTTTTAAGAAGGTTTTCCCATTTCTCTACATAAAGTAGAAAGGCCTAGGGAAAGTTTTACAAAGTAGCCATAGGCATATCTGCCTCTTTCTCAAATAAGATTTTTCCTTTTTATTTTATTTCTCACAGATTAAAGACAAGAAGGATGAGGTTTAGGGTTTAATAAGTTTTGCAAGGGTTCACCACCATTAGCAAAAAGAAAAGGTAGGGTTCAGATTTCACATATTAGGGCTATAGGCCCACATATGGTTTTTCCTTTATTTTAGGTTTCTTAAAACAGATCCAAATGTCTTTCGAAAAGGTTAGGGTTTAGGGTTCTTCTTATTTGATTTCTTTCCCTTTTTAATTTTATTTGGTTTGTGATCTTCACATGATCACTCTAGGGTTTTAGGGTTTATCACATAAGTATACTACACTCATCAAGGCAAAAACACAAGTAATAGGTAGGAGCACTAAGCATGATACCTTATATAAGAAAAGTTTTTTGTTGGCTCTCATTTTTGGAAAAAGGAAATTCATTTTTGGCTTTGTTTTGAAATTTGGGGTGTTACAATGCTACAACCAACTCGCACAACATTTCACGGAATCGTTCCGGGCCTGTCCTGCGTGCCAGTGGGAAAAGTCCGGGTGGATGTATCATTCGGAGGGCGTGACAATTGCCGGGTTGAAAACATTGAGTTCGAAGTGGTGGACCTAGACAGTCCTTACCATGCGCTGCTGGGGAGACCGGCATTGGCAGCGTTTATGGCCACAACTCATATGGCGTATCTCAAGATGAAGATGCCGGCACCTCGTGGACCCTTAACTGTGGTGAGAAACTACAAAATCTCACTGGAAACTGCTTCCGCCGGATCAAATCTGGCAGAATCGCTGGTGATTGCAGAGGAAAAAAGAAGGATGCAAACGGCGGTTGCGCTGGCTCAGTCCTCACAGTTGAGCTTAGCGGCAATGAGTGGTAACTTGGGCACACCGGCGTTGAAGCCAACCAAGGAAACAAAGGACATTGTGCTGGATCCGGCATACCCTGACCGTACCGTTCATATCGGTGCTGGCCTAAGTGAGGCATAGGAAAGCGCGCTCGTCAGCTTCCTCCGTGAGAATCGAAATATCTTTGCCTGGTCTACTAATGACTTGGTAGGTGTTCCGAGGGAGCTGGCTGAGCACTCTCTAAATGTCCGGAAGGATGCTAAGCCGGTAAGTGATACGTCTCAAACGTATCTATAATTTTTTATGTTCCATGCTACTTTTATGAAAATACTCACATGTTTTATACATACTTTACATCATTATTATGCATTTTCTGGCACTAACCTATTAACGAGATGCCGAAGAGCCAGTTGCTGTTTTCTGCTGTTTTTGGTTTCAGAAATCCTACAAAGGAAATATTCTCGGAATTGGACGAAATCAACGCCCAGGGTCTTATTTTTCCACGGAGCTTCCAGAAGACCGAAGAGCATACGAGGTGGGGCGACGAGGCGCCCAGACCACAGGGCCGCGCAGCCTGGGTGGGGCCCGCGCCGCCCTATGGTGTGGGGCCCTCGTGCCTCCACCGACCCTGCCCTTCCGCCTACTTAAACTCTCCGTCGCGAAAACCCTATTACCGAGAGCCACGATACGGAAATACTTCCAGAGATGCCGTCGCCGCCAATCCCATCTCGGGGGATTCAGGAGATCGCCTCCGGCACCCTGCCGGAGAGGGGAATCATCACCGGAGGGCTCTACATCATCATGCCCGCCTCCAGATTGATGTGTGAGTGGACTATGGGTCCATAGCAGTAGCTAGATGGTTGTCTTCTCCTCATTGTGCTATAATGTTAGATCTTGTGAGCTGCCTATCATGATCAAGATCATCTATTTGTAATGCTACATGTTGTGTTTGTTGGGATCCGATGAATATTGAATACTATGTCAAGTTGATTATCAATCTATCATACATATGTTGTTTATGTTCTTGCATGCTCTCTGTTGCTAGTAGAGGGTCTGGCCAAGTTGATACTTGTAACTCCAAGAGGGAGTATTTATGCTAGATAGTGGGTTCATGCCTCCATTGAATCTGGGACAGTGACAGAAAGTTCTAAGGTTGTGGATGTGCTGTTGCCACTAGGGATAAAACATCAATGCTTTGTCTAAGGATATTTGTGTTGATTACATTACGCACCATACTTAATGCAATTGTCTGTTGTTTGCAACTTAATACTGGAAGGGGTGCGGATGCTAACCCGAAGGTGGACTTTCTAGGCATAGATGCATGCTGGATAGCGGTCTATGTACTTTGTCGTAATGCCCTGATTAAATCTCATAGTAATCATCATGATATGTATGCATCTCTATTTGTCAATTGCCCAACTGTAATTTGTTCACCCAACATGCTATTTATCTTATGGGAGAGACACCACTAGTGAACTGTGGACCCCAGTCCATTCTTTTACATCTGAAATACAATCTACTGCAAACTCTGTTCTCTACTGTTCTTCGCAAACAAACATCATCTTCCACACTATACATTTAATTCTTTGTTTACAGCAAGCCGGTGAGATTGACAACCTCACTGTTACGTTGGGGCAAAGTATTTTGATTGTGTTGTGCAGGTTCCACGTTGGCGCCGGAATCCCTGGTGTTGCACCGCACTACACTCCGTCACCAATGACCTTCACGTGGCCCTTGACTCCTACTGGTTCGATAAACCTTGGTTTCTTTCTGAGGGAAAACTTACTGCTGTGCGCATCACACCTTCCTCTTGGGGTTCCCAACGGACGTGTGCATCACGCGCCATCAAGACTGTTTTCTGGCGCCGTTGCCGGGGAACTGAAGAAAAGTCACACCACAAAGATTTCTATCTCCCACGTCAACTACACGCCAGCAGCTTGTTTTCTGGCGCCGTTGCCGGGGAGATCAAGACATGCTGCAAGGGGAGTCTCTCACTTCCAATCTCTTTACTTTGTTTTTGTCTTGCTTTACTTTATTTTATTTACTGCTTTGTTTGGTTTCTTTATATCAAAACACAAAAATTAGTTGCTTTACTTTATTTCATTTGTCTTGTTTGCGTTCTCTATATCAAAAATACAAAAAAATTAGTTACTTGCATTTACTTTACTTTATTTAGTTTGTTTTACTTGTCTTTATTACTGTTAAAATGAATACTCCTGAGAACACTAAGTTGTGTGACTTCACTAGCACCAATAATAATTATTTCCTATGCACACCTATTGCTCCACCTGCTACTACAGCAGAATTCTATGAAATTAAACCTGCTTTACTAAATCTTGTTATGAGAGAGCAATTTTCTGGTGTTAGTTCTGATGATGCTGCTGCCCATCTTAATAATTTTGTTGAACTTTGTGAAATGCAAAAGTATAAGGAAATAGATGGAGACATTATAAAACTGAAATTATTTCCTTTCTCCTTAAGAGGAAGAGCTAAAGATTGGTTGCTATCTTTGCCTAAGAATAGTATTGATTCATGGACTAAATATAAACATGCTTTCATTGGTAGATATTATCCTCCTGCTAAAATTATATCTTTGAGAAGTAGCATTATGAATTTTAAGCAATTGGATAATGAACATGTTGCTCAAGCATGGGAAAGAATGAAATCTTTGGTAAAGAATTGCCCTACCCATGGACTAACTACTTGGATGATCATCCAAACCTTCTATGCAGGATTAAATTTTACTTCGCGGAACCTATTGGATTCAGATGCTGGAGGTACTTTTATGTCCATTACTTTGGGGGCGGCAACAAAGTTTCTTGATAATATGATGATCAATTACTCTGAATGGCACACGGAAAGGACTCCACAAGGTAAGAAGGTAAATTCTGTTGAAGAAACCTCCTCCTTGAGTGATAAGATTGATGCTATTATGTCTATGCTTGTGAATGGTAGATCTAATGTTGATCCTAATAATGTTCCTTTAGCTTCATTGGTTGCCCAAGAAGAACATGTTGATGTGAACTTCATTAAAAATAATAATTTCAACAACAATGCTTATAGGAATAATTCTAGTAACAACTATAGGCCATATCCTTCTAATAATGGTAATGGTTATGGTAATTCTTATAACAATAATAGGAGTGTACCCTCTGGTCTTGAAGCTATGCTTAAAGAATTTATTAGTACACAAACTGCTTTTAACAAATCAGTTGAAGAAAAGCTTGGTAAAATTGATATTCTTGCTTCTAAGGTCGATAGTCTTGCTGCTGATGTTGATCTTTTAAAATTGAAAGTTATGCCTAATGAAGATAAATATATTAAGTCATTTGCTACAGCAAACGCCATCCAAGTTCGAATTAATGAGAATATTAGATTGATGGCTGAATTGCATGCTAGGTGGGAAAGAGAAGAAAACGAAAAACTTGCTAAAGAGAATAATGTACTTAAAGTTTGGACTATTACCACCACTAGTAATGTTGATGCTTCACATGTTGCTAAACCTCCTACTATCAATGGTAAAATAATTGGTGTTGGCAATGTTTCTACTCCTAGTGCAAAGCATGCAAAACTGCCTGAAACTGCTAAAATTGCTGAAACTGTTTGTGACAAAACTGCTGAAATTTTTCAAAATATTGGGGACAATGATCCCATTGCTGTGGATAATAATGGTTTATATTTTGATGATTGTCATATCTCTGAAGTTATAAAGTTCTTACAAAAACTTGCTAGAAGTCCTAATGCTAGTGCTATAAATTTGGCCTTTACAAAACATATTACGAATGCTCTCATTAAAGCTAGAGAAGAGAAATTAAAATTTGAAACTTCTATTCCTAGGAAGTTGGAAGATGGTTGGGAGCCCATCATTAAGATGAAGGTCAATGATTTTGATTGTAATGCTTTATGTGATCTTGGTGCAAGTATTTCTGTTATGCCTAAGAAAATTTATAATATGCTTGACTTGCCACCATTGAAAAATTGTTATTTGGATGTTAATCTTGCTGATAATTCTACAAAGAAACCTTTGGGGAGGATTGATAATGTTCATATTACGGTTAACAATAACCTTGTCCCCGTTGATTTTGTTATCTTGGATATTGAATGCAATGCATCTTGTCCCATTATTTTGGGAAGACCTTTTCTTCGAACTGTTGGTGCTATTATTGATATGAAGGAAGGGAATATTAAGTATCAATTTCCTCTCAAGAAAGGTATGGAACACTTTCCTAGAAAAAGAATGAAGTTACCTTATGATTCTATTATTAGAACAAATTATGATGTTGATGCTTCATCTCTTGATGTTACTTGATTCACACTTTCTGCGCCTAGCTGAAAGGCGTTAAAGAAAAGCGCTTATGGGAGACAACCCATTATTTTACTTCTGCACTTTTGTTTTATATTTGAGTCTTCGAAGTTGTTACTACTGTAGCAACCTCTCCTTATCTTTATTTTATTGCATTGTTGTGCCAAGTAAAGTCTTTGATAGTAGGGTTGATACTAGATTTGGATTACTGCGCAGAAACAAATTTCTTACTGTCACGAAATTGAGCAGCCCCGTCTGTAGGTAACTCAGAAAAATCTGCCAATTTACGTGCGCGATCCTCAGATATGTACGCAACTTTCATTCAATTTGATCTTTTTCATCTGAGCAAGTTAAGTGCCCCCGAAAAATTCGTCTTTACGGACTGTTCTGTTTTGACAGATTCTGCCTTTTATTTCGCATTGCCTGTTTTGCTATGTTTGATGGATTTCTTTGTTCCATTAACTTTCAGTAGCTTTGTGCAATGTCCAGAAGTGTTAAGAATGGTTATGTCACCTCTGAACATGTGAATTTTGATTATGCACTAACCCTCTAATGAGTTTGTTTCGAGTTTGGTGTGGAGGAAGTTTTCAAGGATCAAGAGAGGAGGATGATACAATATGATCAAGAAGAGTGAAAAGTCTAAGCTTGGGGATGCCCCCGTGGTTCATCCCTGCATATTTCAAGAAGACTTAAGCATCTAAGCTTGGGGATGCCCAAGGCATCCCCTTCTTCATCGACAACTTATCAGGTCACCTCTAGTGAAACTATATTTTCATTCAGTCACATCTTATGTGCTTTACTTGGAGCGTCTGTATGTTTTTATTTTTGTTTTTGTTTGAATAAAATCGGATCCTAGCATTCTTTGTTTGGGAGAGAGACACGCTCCGCTGTTGCATATGAACACATGTGTTCTTAGTGTTACTTTTAATGTTCATGGCGAAGGTCGGAAACTGCTTCGTTCATTGTTATATGGTTGGAAACAGAAAATGCTTCATGTGGTAATTGATATTATATCTTGAATAATTTGATACTTGGCAATTGTTGTGCTCAAATAGATCATGTTTAAGCTCTTGCATCATGTACTTTGCACCTATTAATGAAGAACCACCATAGAGCTTGTTGAAGTTTTGTTTGCATGATTGGTCTCTCTAGAGTCTAGATATTTTCTGGTGAAGTGTTTGAACAACAAGGAAGACAGTGTAGAGTCTTATAATGCTTGCAATATGTTCTTATGTAAGTTTTGCTGTACCGGTTCATACTTGTGTTTGCTTCAAACAACCTTGCTAGCCAAAGCCTTGTATTGAGAGGAAATACTTCTCGTGCATCCAAATCTTTGAGCCAAAATCCATGCCATTTGTGTCCACCATACCTACCTACTACAACAAACTCGCTGGGTTCGGGCACGGGTTCCACCTCGCCGCGCGGAAGCCGGCAAGATACTTGTGTCGGTATCCTCCGGGAGCGGTAGAGCCAGTCGATTTCTGGCTGCATCACATCTGAGCCCTTCCAGGCTCCGCGGGTGATTGGAGCTGGATCCACCCCGGAACCTTGGCCAGAGCTGCTGGTCTTCTTGCCCCTTCCGGTAGAAGCTTCCGGAACGTTCGAAGAAGATTCCATCTAGCCGGCAGAGATTTGTTCCCCAAAGGATATGGAGGGGGTATCGCTACGAGGGCTACTGGCGGATGGTTCAGACAGATATTCTTCGCTGGACATGCAAGTCTAAACACACCGGAGTCTACCTAAAAACCAGTTTCCCAAGATCTAGCCCCGCGCGAAGATCTACGAGTAAGAGAAAAACCAAGAGAAAAAGGGAAGGTAAATCCCCAACCGGCCAAGAACAAGAAGGCAAAAAAGGAGAGAGCAAAGAGGCATTGGGGCTAACCTGAGGCGGCGCAAGACGCTGAGGACGATAGTCGCCGGAGATGCGGTGGACTCACTGTTGGAGATATGCCCAAGAGGCAATAATAAAAGTGGTTATTATATATCTTTATGTTTATGATAAATGTTTATATACCATGCTATAATTGTATTAACCGAAAATTTGATACATGTGTGTTATGTAAACAACAATGAAGTCCCTAGTAAAGCCTCTTAACAAGCTTGTTGATTAATAGATGATTAGTTTCATAATCATGAACATTGGATGTTATTAATAACAAGGTTATATCATTATATGAATGATGTAATGGACACACCCAATTAAGCGTAGCATAAGATCACGTCATTAAGTTATTTGCTATAAGCTTTCGATACATAGTTACCTAGTTCTTTCGACCATGAGATCATGTAAATCACTTATACCGAAAAGGTACTTTGATTACATCAAACACCACTGCGTAAATGGGTGGTTATAAAGGTGGGATTAAGTATCCGGAAAGTATGAGTTGAGGCATATGGATCAACAGTGGGATTTGTCCATCCCGATGACGGATATATATACTCTGGGCCCTCTCGGTGGAATGTCGTCTAATTAGCTTGCAAGCATATGAATAAGTTCATAAGAGACTACATACCACGGTACGAGTAAAGAGTACTTGTCAGGAGACAAGGTTGAACAAGGTATAGAGAGATACCGATGATCAAACCTCGGACAAGTAAAATATCGCGTGACAAAGAGAATTGGTATCGTATGTGAATGGTTCATTCGATCACTAAGTCATCGTTGAATATGAGGGAGCCATTATGGATCTCCAGATCCCGCTATTGGTTATTGGTCGGAGAGAGTTCTCAACCATGTCTACATAGTTCGCGAACCGTAGGGTGACACACTTAAGGTTTGATGTTGTATTAGTAGAACTTGAATATGGAATGGAGTTCGAAGTATTGTTCGAAGTCTCGGATGGGATCCCAGACATCACGAGGAGTTCCGGAATGGTCCGGAGAATAAGATTCATATATAGGAAGTCATTTTATAAGTTTGAAAATGATCCGGTGCATTTATGGAAGGTTCTAGAAGGTTCTAGAAAAGTCCGGAAGAAATCACTTTGGAAGGCGGAGTCCCGAAGGGACTCCACCTCCCATGGCCGGCCAACCCTAGAGGGGTGGAGTCCCAGGTGGACTCCACCAAGGGTGGCCGGCCACCCCCCTCATGGAAGGGTGGGAGTCCCACTTGAGGTGGGAATCCCACCTTGGGTAGGTTTCCCTACACATGGAAGGTTTTGGGTTGGGGTCTTATTCGAAGACTTGTAGTCCAACACTTGGGGGTTCCACCTATATAAAGAGGGGCCAAGGGGAGGGGGCCGGCCACCACAAGACCACAGCCTTGGCCGCACCCCATAGTGGCCGGCCACCCCCTCTCCCCAAACCCTAGCCGCCCCACTCCTCCCCCTCTCCCGCAACGCTTAGCGAAGCTCCGCCGAAGATCTCCATCGCCACCGCCACCACGCCGTCTGATGTCTACGTTCCCCCTCCTTTCCTGTAGACAGTGTTGGGCCTCCAAGAGCAGAGGTTTGTAGAACAGCAGCAAGTTTTCCCTTAAGTGGATCACCCAAGGTTTATCGAACTCAGGGAGGAAGAGGTCAAAGATATCCCTCTCATGCAACCCTGCAACCACAAAGCAAGAAGTCTCTTGTGTCCCCAACACACCTAATAGGTGCACTAGTTCGGCGAAGAGATAGTGAAATACAGGTGGTATGAATATATATGAGCAAGAGCAACGGTGCCGTAAAAATAGCTTCTTTGGCGTGTAGTTGATGGTGGTAGTATTGCAAAGAGTAACACAAGAAACAAGAAACAAGCAGCGATAGCAGTATTTAGGAACAAGGCCTAGGGATTACACTTTCACTAGTGGACACTCTCAACATTGATCACATAACAGAATAGATAAATGCATACTCTACACTTTTGTTGGATGATGAACACATTGCGTAGGATTACACGAACCCTCAATGCCGGAGTTAACAAGCTCCACAATAATGCTCATGTTTAAGTAACCTTATAGTGTAAGATAGATCAAAAGACTAAACCAAGTACTAACATAGCATGCACACTGTCACCTTCATGCATATGTAGGAGGAATAGATCACATCAATATTATCATAGCAATAGTTAACTTCGCAATCTACAAGAGATCATGATCATAGCATAAACCAAGTACTAACACGGTGCACACACTGTCACCTTTACACACGTGCAGGAGGAATAGAACTACTTTAATAACTTTGCTAAAGTAGCACATAGATAAATTGTGATACAAACTCATATGAATCTCAATCATGTAAAGCAGCTCATGAGATTATTGTATTGAGGTACATGGGAGAGATGAACCACATAGCTACCGGTACAGCCCCGAGCCTCGATGGAGAACTACTCCCTCCTCATGGGAGCAGCAGCGGTGATGAAGATGGCGGTGGAGATGGCAGCGGTGTCGATGGAGAAGCCTTCCGGGGGCACTTCCCCGCTCCGGCGGCGTGCCGGAACAGAGACTCCTGTCCCCCAGATCTTGGCCTCGCGATGGCGGCGGCTCTGGAAGGTTTCTGTCGTTTTCGTCGAACGTATCAGGGTTTTCGATCCAAGGGCTTTAAATAGGCGAAGAGGCGGCGCAGGAGGGTCGAAGGGGTGCCCACACCATAGGGTGGCGCGGGCCCCCCCTGGCCGCGCCGGCCTAGGGTTTGGGTGGCCTGTGCCCCCTCCCTGGTGGCTCTCGGGTGTTCTGGATGGTTCCGGGAAAAATAAGAACCTGGGCGTTGATTTCGTCCGATTCCGAGAATATTTCGTTACTAGGATTTCTGAAACCAAAAACAGCAGAAAACAGCAACTGACACTTCGGCATCTTGTTAATAGGTTAGTTCCAGAAAATGCACGAATATGACATAAAGTGTGCATAAAACATGTAGATAACATCAATAATGTGGCATGGAACACAAGAAATTATCGATACGTCGGAGACGTATCAGCATCCCCAAGCTTAGTTCTGCTCGTCCCGAGCAGGTAAAACGATAACACAGATAATTTCTGGAGTGACATGCCATCATAACCTTGATCATACTATTTGTAAAGCATATGTAGTGAATGCAGCGATCAAAACAATGTATATGACATGAGTAAACAAGTGAATCATAAAGCAAAGACTTTTCATGAATAGCACTTCAAGACAAGCATCAATAAGTCTTGCATAAGAGTTAACTCATAAAGCAATAATTCAAAGTAAAGGCATTGAAGCAACACAATGGAAGATTAAGTTTCAGCGGTTGCTTTCAACTTATAACATGTATATCTCATGGATAGTTGTCAATGGAAAGCAATATAACAAATGCAATATGCAAATATGTAGGAATCAATGCACAGTTCACACAAGTGTTTGCTTCTTGAGATGGAGAGAAATAGGTGAACTGACTCAACAATAAAAGTAAAAGAATTGTCCTCCATAGAGGAAAAGCATCGATTGCTATATTTGTGCTAGAGCTTTGATTTTGAAAACATGAAACAATTTTGTCAACGGTAGTAATAAAGCATATGTATCATGTAAATTATATCTTACAAGTTGCAAGCCTCATGCATAGTGTACTAATAGTGCCCGCACCTTGTCCTAATTAGCTTGGACTACCGGATCATCACAATGCACATGTTTTGACCAAGTGTCACAAAGGGGTACCTCTATGCCGCCTGTACAAAGGTCTAAGGAGAAAGCTCGCATTGGATTTCTCGCTATTGATAATTCTTCAACTTAGACATCCATACCGGGACAACATAGACAACAGATAATGGACTCCTCTTTTATGCATAAGCATGTAACAACAATTAATAATTTTCTCATTTGAGATTGAGGATATATGTCCAAAACTGAAACTTCCACCATGGATCATGGCTTTAGTTAGCGGCCCAATGTTCTTCTCTAACAATATGCATGCTTAACCATAGGGTGGTAGATCGCTCTTACTTCAGACAAGACGGACATGCATAGCAACTCACATGAAATTCAACAATGAAAAGTTGATGGCGTCCCCAGTAAACATGGTTATCGCACAACAAGCAACTTAATAAGAGATAAAGTGCATAATTACATATCCAATACCACAATAGTTTTTAGGCTATTTGTCCCATGAGCTATATATTGCAAAGGTGAATGATGGAATTTTAAAGGTAGCACTCAAGCAATTTACTTTGGAATGGCGGAAAATACCATGTAGTAGGTAGGTATGGTGGACACAAATGGCATAGTGGTTGGCTCAAGTATTTTGGATGCATGAGAAGTATTCCCTCTCGATACAAGGTTTAGGCTAGCAAGACTTATTTGAAACAAACACAAGGATGAACCGGTGCAGCAAAACTCACATAAAAGACATATTGAAAACATTATAAGACTCTACACCGTCTTCCTTGTTGTTCAAACTCAATACTAGAAATTATCTAGACCTTAGAGAAACCAAATATGCAAACCAAATTTTAGCATGCTCTATGTATTTCTTCATTAATGGGTGCAAAGCATATGATGCAAGAGCTTAATCATGAGCACAACAATTGCCAAGTATCACATTACCCAAGACATTTATAGCAATTACTACATGTATCATTTTCCAATTCCAACCATATAACAATTTAACGAAGGAGAAACTTCGCCATGAATACTATGAGTAGAAACCAAGGACATACTTGTCCATATGCTACAGCGGAGCGTGTCTCTCTCCCATAAAGTGAATGCTAGGATCCATTTTATTCAAACAAAAACAAAAACAAGAAACATACAGACGCTCCAAGTAAAGCACATAAGATGTGACCGAATAAAAATATAGTTTCAAGAGAAGGAACCTGATAATTTGTCGATGAAGAAGGGGATGCCTTGGGCATCCCCAAGCTTAGACGCTTGAGTCTTCTTGATATATGCAGGGGTGAACCACCGGGGCATCCCCAAGCTTAGAGCTTTCACTCTTCTTGATCATAGTATATCATCCTCCTCTCTTGACCCTTGAAAACTTCCTCCACACCAAACTCGAAACAACTCATTAGAGGGTTAGTGCACAATAAAAATTAACATATTCAGAGGTGACACAATCATTCTTAACACTTCTGGACATTGCATAATGCTACTGGACATTAATGGATCAAAGAAATTCATCCAACATAGCAAAAGAGGCAATGCGAAATAAAAGGCAGAATCTGTCAAAACAGAACAGTTCGTATTGACGAATTTTAAAATGGCACCAGACTTGCTCAAATGAAAATGCTCAAATTGAATGAAAGTTGCGTACATATCTGAGGATCATGCACGTAAATTGGATTAATTTTCTGAGCTACCTACAGGGAGGTGGACCCAGATTCGTGACAGCAAAGAAATCTGGAACTGCGCAGTAATCCAAATCTAGTACTTACTTTTCTATCAACGGCTTTACTTGGCACAACAAAACACAAAACTAAGATAAGGAGAGGTTGCTACAGTAGTAAACAACTTCCAAGACACAAAATAAAAACAAAGTACTGTAGCAAAATAACACATGGGTTATCTCCCAAGAAGTTATTTTCTTTATAGCCATTAAGATGGGCTCAGCAGTTTTAATGATGCACTCGCAAGAAATAGTATTTGGAGCAAAAGAGAGCATCAAGAGGAAAATTCAAAACACATTTAAGTCTAACATGCTTCCTATGCATAGGAATCTTGTAAATAAACAAGTTCATGAAGAGCAAAGTAACAAGCATAGGAAGATAAAACAAGTGTAGCTTCAAAAATTTCAGCACATAGAGAGGTGTTTTAGTAACATGAAAATTTCTACAACCATATTTTCCTCTCTCATAGTAATATTTAGTAGCATCATGAGCAAACTCAACAATATAACTATCAAATGAAACATTCTTATCATGAGTCTCATGCATAAAATTATTACTCTCCACATAAGCATAATCAATTTTATTAATTGTAGTGGGAGCAAATTCAACAAAGTAGCTATCATTATTATTCTCATCAAGTGTAGGAGGCATAGTATAATCACAACAAAATTTACTCTCCATAGTAGGTGGCACCAAAAGACCATTATCATTATAATCATCATAAATAGGAGGCAAAGTATCATCAAAGAAAATTTTCTCCTCAATGCTTGGGGGACTAAAAAGATCATGAAAACCAGCTTCCCCAAGCTTAGAACTTTCTATATTATTATCAACAATGGTGTTCAAAGCGTTCATACTAATATTACTACCAGCATGCAAATAAGATTCCATAGGTTTTTTAATTTCGCATCAAACAATCCATGTTTTAAATCAGGAAATAGCATAAGAAGCTCATTCTTGTCCATTATGCCAAACTAGTGTAAACAAGAAACAAAAAGATGCAATTGCAGGATCTAAAGGAAATAGCTTCGAGTACTTACAGCGCCGGAAAATAGCTTAGTAGCCGGGATCCGGAGTGTGAGTACCTTTTACCTTTCCTCCCCGGCAACGGCGCCAGAAAATAGCTTGATGTCTACGTTCCCCCTCCTTTCCTGTAGACAGTGTTGGGCCTACAAGAGCAGAGGTTTGTAGAACAGCAGCAAGTTTTCCCTTAAGTGGATCACCCAAGGTTTATCGAACTCAGGGAGGAAGAGGTCAAAGATATCCCTCTCATGCAACCCTGCAACCACAAAGCAAGAAGTCTCTTGTGTCCCCAACACACCTAATAGGTGCACTAGTTCGGCGAAGAGATAGTGAAATACAGGTGGTATGAATATATATGAGCAGAGCAACGGTGCGTAAAATAGCTTGCTTTGGCGTGTAGTTGATGGTGGTAGTATTGCGGCAAGTAGTAACACAAGAAACAGTAAACAAGCAGCGATAGCAGTATTTAGGAACAAGGCCTAGGGATTACACTTTCACTAGTGGACACTCTCAACATTGATCACATAACAGAATAGATAAATGCATACTCTACACTTTTGTTGGATGATGAACACATTGCGTAGGATTACACGAACCCTCAATGCCGGAGTTAACAAGCTCCACAATAATGCTCATGTTTAAGTAACCTTATAGTGTAAGATAGATCAAAAGACTAAACCAAGTACTAACATAGCATGCACACTGTCACCTTCATGCATATGTAGGAGGAATAGATCACATCAATATTATCATAGCAATAGTTAACTTCGCAATCTACAAGAGATCATGATCATAGCATAAACCAAGTACTAACACGGTGCACACACTGTCACCTTTACACACGTGCAGGAGGAATAGAACTACTTTAATAACTTTGCTAAAGTAGCACATAGATAAATTGTGATACAAACTCATATGAATCTCAATCATGTAAAGCAGCTCATGAGATTATTGTATTGAGGTACATGGGAGAGATGAACCACATAGCTACCGGTACAGCCCCGAGCCTCGATGGAGAACTACTCCCTCCTCATGGGAGCAGCAGCGGTGATGAAGATGGCGGTGGAGATGGCAGCGGTGTCGATGGAGAAGCCTTCCGGGGGCACTTCCCCGCTCCGGCGGCGTGCCAGAACAGAGACTCCTGTCCCCCAGATCTTGGCCTCGCGATGGCGGCGGCTCTGGAAGGTTTCTGTGGTTTTCGTCGAACGTATCAGGGTTTTCGATCCAGGGGCTTTAAATAGGCGAAGAGGCGGCGCAGGAGGGTCGAAGGGGTGCCCACACCATAGGGTGGCGCGGGCCCCCCCTGGCCGCGCCGGCCTAGGGTTTGGGTGGCCTGTGCCCCCTCCCTGGTGGCTCTCGGGTGTTCTGGATGGTTCCGGGAAAAATAGGAACCTGGGCGTTGATTTCGTCCGATTCCGAGAATATTTCGTTACTAGGATTTCTGAAACCAAAAACAGCAGAAACAAAGAATCGGCACTTCGGCATCTTGTTAATAGGTTAGTTCCAGAAAATGCACGAATATGACATAAAGTGTGCATAAAACATGTAGATAACATCAATAATGTGGCATGGAACACAAGAAATTATCGATACGTCGGAGACGTATCACCGTCGTGCTGCCGGATTCAAGGAGGAGCTACTACTTCCGCTGCCCGCTGGAACGGGGAGAAGGACGTCGTCTTCATCAACACCGAACGTTTGACCGAGTACGGAGGTGCTGCCCGATTGTGGCACCGTCAAGATCTTCTACGCGCTTTTGAAAGCGGCAAGTGATCGTCTACCGCAGCAACAAGAGCCTCATCTTGTAGGCTTTGGAAATCTTCAAGGGTGAGTCTCGTTCATCCCCTCGTTGCTCCCATCTTCTAGATTGCATCTTGGCTTGGATTGCGTTCTCGCGGTAGGAATTTTTTTGTTTTCTATGCAACGAATCCCTACACTCACAGTCGCCGACGAGGTCTGGCGAGGAAGAAGAGTGGAGGTCGCCGGGGAGCGCCCGACGCAGCAACAGCGGAGGCGCTGCAGAGGGTCTCTGCGGGGCGGAGCTCGGTGAAACAGCTGAGGAAGATCGCCGGAGGAAAACGCTCTGACGACGAATGACGGCGGCGAGAGCGCAATGGGCAAGAGCTCTGGGCGCGTGAGAAGTTGAGAGTGCGGAGAAGAAGAGGATAAGGAACCGTTCCCCCTTTAATAGGAAGGAGAAGTAGTGGGCTGGCAACCACTGGGCCGCGGCGGTTCGGTTCGTGGGCCGCCACGTGGCGCGAGGATACACGCGCGGAAAACACAACGCCACAGGGAGGCCGCACGGATCCGGAACGACGGCCAGGATCCGGTGCGGCGCCATAAATGCTAGCACAGAAGCCGAAGGGAAGTGACCCTTGGCACTGCTGCGTCAGAAACAGTGCGCATGTCACTGACAGGCACTGTACCCGAGAAATTCTCGACTTCGCCGAGGAGAGTTTAATGATAAAGATACCGGAAATGCTCGGTACGGAAAGGCATAAGTTCGGCAAAAATGCCGGAAGGTTTGAACTGGATACCGGAAGGATTAAACCGGTACCTTGAAGTAATGGGAACCTGGCATGGTCCGTTGGATAGGATCCACCAGACTATACCAGCTTCGGGGACTAATGTTGGGGGGATGAACCTCGGTATGCCAAAGGCGTACCAAACCGGATGGTTTGAGCCATCAAGATACCGGTTTAAAGGTTGTTCCGGGATGAGAAGCTAGGCCTTTGGCTAAGTAAATCTATACCGGTATCCCAGGAGGGGTATACCGGAATCAGCTAAGAAGGTACCGGATTACCGGTACCTGCTACACTGTGGCACGTTGGCAAGACTGGTCAAAGATTCTCTCAAGAGCTAGAGGACAAGGATGAGCGAAGCACTTCAACTTTAATTGAAGCTCTAGAGCTAAAGCAGATGATGACGTAAAAGGTGCCGGAGGACGTCAGCCTCCCTGATTAAAGAGATACCGGTGACGCCGGTAGCTAAAGAAGCTTTGTAAAGTAGTTTGTCTAGTCAAAGATGCCATTAGGGTTTCTTAGGGTTTCTTCCCCTGTAAGCCACCCTCTCCCCTATATAAGGAGAGGAGGCACACCCCATCGCGGGCACGACCAATCTTGTATCCAGAGATCTGTAACCTCTAGTGATCAATGAATAGAAAGATCTGAAGGGGAGATAGCTCTTGTGTTCTTCTTCTTCTTCTTCTACCTCTGGCCAAGGCCAAGTTCTTAGGAGATCCATCCCATCCTTACCAAAACCCTCACCCGAATCATCTAGCGCCCATTCGGCCCCAACTTAAGCCATCCTATGGCATCTGTCTGTTCACCACGACGACAGCTGGCGGCAATGGCGGCTGATGCGTGCAATTAACACGTCCGTTGGGAACCCCAAGAGGAAGGTGTGATGCAGACAGTAGCAAGTTTTCCCTCAGAAAGAAACCAAGGTTTATCGAACCAGGAGGAGCCAAGAAGCACGTTGAAGGTTGATGGCGGCGGGATGTAGTGCGGCGCAACACCAGGGATTCCGGCGCCAACGTGGAACCTGCACAACACAACCAAAGTACTTTGCCCCAATGAAACAGTGAGGTTGTCAATCTCACCGGCTTGCTGTAACAAAGGATTAGATGTATAGTGTGGATGATGATTGTTTGCGAAGAACAATAAAACAAGTATTGCAGCAGATTGTATTTGATGTAAAGAATAGGACCGGGGTCCACAGTTCACTAGAGGTGTCTCTCCCATAAGATAATTAGCATGTTGGGTGAACAAATTACAGTCGGGCAATTGACAAATAGAGAGGGCATGACAATGCACATACATGATATGATAAATATAGTGAGATTTAATTGGGCATTACGACAAAGTACATAGACCGCTATCCAGCATGCATCTATGCCTAAAAAGTCCACCTTCAGGTTATCATCCGAACCCCTTCCGGTATTAAGTTGCAAACAACAGACAATTGCATTAAGTATGGTGCGTAATGTAATCAATAACTACATCCTCGGACATAGCATCAATGTTTTATCCCTAGTGGCAACAGCACATCCACAACCTTAGAACTTTCATCACATCGTCCCAGTTTAATGGAGGCATGAACCCACTATCGAGCATAAATACTCCCTCTTGGAGTTAAGAGCAAAAACTTGGCCAGAGCCTCTACTAATAACGGAGAGCATGCAAGATCATAAACAACACATAGGTAATAGATTGATAATCAACATAACATAGTATTCTCTATCCATCGGATCCCGACAAACACAACATATAGCATTACAGATAGATGATCTTGATCATGTTAGGCAGCTCACAAGATCCAACAATGAAGCACATAAGGAGAAGACGACCATCTAGCTACTGCTATGGACCCATAGTCCAGGGGTGAACTACTCACTCATCACTCCGGAGGCGACCATGGCGGTGAAGAGTCCTCCGGGAGATGATTCCCCTCTCCGGCAGGGTGCCGGAGGCGATCTCCTGAATCCCCCGAGATGGGATTGGCGGCGGCGGCGTCTCAGTAAGGTTTTCCGTATCGTGGCTCTC
Organism: Lolium perenne; assembly: GCF_019359855.2. NCBI lineage: Eukaryota > Viridiplantae > Streptophyta > Magnoliopsida > Poales > Poaceae > Lolium > Lolium perenne. Next base: position 259,781,876 of record NC_067250.2, read on the forward strand.
GGTACTGGGGGTTTCGCGACGGAGGCTTTAAGTAGGCGGAAGGGCAGGTCAAAGGGCGTCACGGGGGCCCCACACGCTAGGGCCACGCGGGCCCCCTCTAGGCCGCGCCGCCCTAGTGTGGTGGCGCCCCGTGGCCCCACTTCGTCTCCCCTCCGGTCTTCTGGAAGCTTCGTGTAAAAATAGGCCCCTGAGCGTTGATTTCGTCCAATTCCGAGAATATTTCCTTACTAGGATTTCTGAAACCAAAAACAGCAGAAAACAGCAACTGGCTCTTCGGCATCTCGTTAATAGGTTAGTGCCGGAAAATGCATAAATATGACATAAAGTATGCATAAAACATGTAGATATCATCAATAATGTGGCATGGAACATAAGAAATTATCGATACGTCGGAGACGTATCAGCATCCCTAAGCTTAGTTCCTGCTCGTCCCGAGCAGGTAAACGATAACAAAGATAATTTCTGGAATGACATGCCATCATAACCTTGATCATACTATTGTAAGCATATGTAATGAATGCAGCGATCAAAACAATGGTAATGACATGAGTAAACAAATGAATCATAAAGCAAAGACTTTTCATGAATAGTACTTCAAGACAAGCATCAATAAGTCTTGCATAAGAGTTAACTCATAAAGCAATAAATCAAAGTAAAGGTATTGAAGCAACACAAAGGAAGATTGAGTTTCAGCGGTTGCTTTCAACTTATAACATGTATATCTCATGGATATTGTCAATGTAAAGTAATATAACAAGTGCAATATGCAAGTATGTAGGAATCAATGCACAGTTCACACAAGTGTTTGCTTCTTGAGGTGGAGAGAAATAGGTGAACTGACTCAACATAAAAGTAAAAGAAAGGTCCTTCAAAGAGGAAAGCATCGATTGCTATATTTGTGCTAGAGCTTTTATTTTGAAAACATGAGACAATTTTGTCAACGGTAGTAATAAAGCATATGTATCATGTAAATTATATCTTACAAGTTGCAAGCCTCATGCATAGTATACTAGTAGTGCCCGCACCTTGTCCTAATTAGCTTGGGTTAACACTGATCATCATTGCATAACATATGTTTCAACCAAGTGTCACAAAGGGGTACCTCTATGCCGCCTGTACAAGGGTCTAAGGAGAAAGTTCGCACTGGATTTCTCGCTTTTGATCATTCTTCAACTTAGACACCCATACCGGGACAACATAGACAACAGATAATGGACTCCTCTTTTAATGCTTAAGCATTCAACAACAGTTAATATTCTCATAAGAGATTGAGGTTTTATGTCCAAACTGAAACTTCCACCATGATTCATGGCTTTAGTTAAGCGGCCCAATGTTCTTCTCTAACAGTATGCATACTCAAACCATTTGATTGTGAAAACCGCCCTTACTTCAGACAAGACGAACATGCATAGCAACTCACATGATATTCAACAAAGAGTAGTTGATGGCGTCCCCAGGAACATGGTTATCGCACAACAAACAACTTAATAAGAGATAAAGTGCATAAGTACATATTCAATACCACAATAGTTTTTAAGGCTATTTTGTCCCATGAGCTATATATTGCAAAGGTGAATGATGGAAATTTAAAGGTAGCACTCAAGCAATTTACTTTGGAATGGCGGAGAAATACCATGTAGTAGGTAGGTATGGTGGACACAAATGGCATAGTGGTTGGCTCAAGGATTTTGGATGCATGAGAAGTATTCCCTCTCGATACAAGGTTTAGGCTAGCAAGGTTATTTGAAACAAACACAAGGATGAACCGGTGCAGCAAAACTCACATAAAAGACATATTGTAAACATTATAAGACTCTACACTGTCTTCCTTGTTGTTCAAAACTCAATACTAGAAATTATCTAGACTTTAGAGAGACCAAATATGCAAACCAAATTTTAGCAAGCTCTATGTATTTCTTCATTAATAGGTGCAAAGTATATGATGCAAGAGCTTAAACATGAGCACAACAATTGCCAAGTATCAAATTATTCAAGACATTTTAGAATTACTACATGTAGCATTTCCCGATTCCAACCATATAACAATTTAACGAAGAAGATTCAACCTTCGCCATGAATACTATGAGTAAAGCCTAAGGACATATTTGTCCATATGCAACAGAGGAGCGTGTCTCTCTCCCACACAATGAATGCTAGGATCCATTTTATTCAAACAAAAACAAAAACAAAAACAAACAGACGCTCCAAGCAAAGCACATAAGATGTGACTGAATAAAAATATAGTTTCAGGGGAGGAACCTGATAATGTTGTCGATGAAGAAGGGGATGCCTTGGGCATCCCCAAGCTTAGATGCTTGAGTCTTCTTAAAATATGCAGGGGTGAACCACCGGGGCATCCCCAAGCTTAGAGCTTTCACTCCTCTTGATCATAGTATATCATGCTCCTCTCTTGACCCTTGAAAACTTCCTTCACACCAAACTTCAAGCAAACTCATTAGAGGGTTAGTGCACAATCAAAACTTCACATGTTCAGAGGTGACACAATCATTCTTAACACTTCTGGACATTGCACAATGCTACTGGACATTAATGGATCAAAGAAATTCATCCAACATAGCAAAAGAGGCAATGCGAAATAAAAGGCAGAATCTGTCAAAAACAGAATAGTCCGTAAAGACGAACCTGGAAGGGGCACTTAACTTGCTCAAACGGAAAAACTCAAAACTAATGAAAGTTGCGTACATATCTGAGGATCACGCACGTAAATTTGCAGATTTTTTTGATTTTTTTACAGAGACTTCTGCGCGAATTCGTGACAGACAGCAATGCTGTTTCTGTGCAGCAATCCAAATCTAGCATCAACTTTACCATAAAGACTTTACTTGGCACAAAAACATGATAAGGAGAGGTTGCTACGGTAGTAAACAACTTCCAAGGCTCAAATATAAAACAAAGTACTGTAGTAAAAACATGGGTTGTCTCCCATAAGCGCTTTTCTTTAACGCCTTTCAGCTAGGCGCAGAAAGTGTAAATCAAGTGTTATCGAGAGATGAAGCATCGACATTACCTTGGGCTTTGGGAGTTTTATCAATTTTAGGCCTATAATAATTCTTTGGTTTAGGCACCTTAGAGACATACATGAATTTTTGCTCTTTAGCCACATAAGATTTCTCCTTGTATTTAAGAGAAGAAAAAGTTGAACCCAAGGTTCCCATAGCTTTTTCAAATTCGCCAATCCTATTGATTTGATTATCATGGTCAACACAAGTTCCTAGGACACTAATTCTTTCATCAATTCCTTCTAAGGATTTATCAAGTTCATCAGTTTTATCAAGTAACATTTCCAATTTAGTTTCAACACTTGGAAATTTTTTCTCTATGGCTTCCAACTTTTTCATGACATCCTCAAGAGAGATTTCAATTTTAGTTTCATTAACAGGTGGTATTCCAACTAGACTCTCAATGATGTAACTAGCTTCTAAAGCAGGAGTACCTAGGAAATTACCCCCCGAAAGAGTATCAAGAACATACCTATTCCAACTAGATATACCAACATAAAAATTCCTAAGTAGGATAATAGTGGAGTGTTTCTTAGTGCACCTATGATGAGCATCACTAATTCTATACCAAGCATCTTTAAAACTTTCTCCACCTTGTTGTTTAAACGAACGAACTTCAACTTCAGGATTACTCATTTTAGCAGTAGTAAATAACGCAAACTAGATAAAGTAGATGCAAGTAACTAATTTTTTTGTGTTTTTGATATAGAGAGCAAGACAGTAAATAAAGTAAAACTAGCAACTAATTTTTTTGTGTTTTGTTTAAGTGTAGCAAACAAAATAGTAAATAAAGTAAAGCAAGACAAAAACAAAGTAAAGAGATTGGAAGTGGAGACTCCCCTTGCAGCGTGTCTTGATCTCCCCGGCAACGGCGCCAGAAAATGTGTTGCTGGCGTGTAGTTGACGTGGGAGTTAGAAATCTTTGTGGTGTAACTTTACTTCAGTTCCCCGGCAACGGCGCCAGAAAATGTGCTTGATGCGTGCAATTAACACGTCCGTTGGGAACCCCAAGAGGAAGGTGTGATGCAGATAGTAGCAAGTTTTCCCTCAGAAAGAAACCAAGGTTTATCGAACCAGGAGGAGCCAAGAAGCACGTTGAAGGTTGATGGCGGCGGGATGTAGTGCGGCGCAACACCAGGGATTCCGGCGCCAACGTGGAACCTGCACAACACAACCAAAGTACTTTGCCCCAACGAAACAGTGAGGTTGTCAATCTCACCGGCTTGCTGTAACAAAGGATTAGATGTATAGTGTGGATGATGATTGTTTACGAAGAACAGTAAAACAAGTATTGCAGCAGATTGTATTTGATGTAAAGAATAGGACCGGGGTCCACAGTTCACTAGAGGTGTCTCTCCCATAAGATAAATAGCATGTTGGGTGAAGAAATTACAGTCGGGCAATTGACAAATAGAGAGGGCATGACAATGCACATACATGATATGATAAATATAGTGAGATTTAATTGGGCATTACGACAAAGTACATAGACCGCTATCCAGCATGCATCTATGCCTAAAAAGTCCACCTTCAGGTTATCATCCGAACCCCTTCCGGTATTAAGTTGCAAACAACAGACAATTGCATTAAGTATGGTGCGTAATGTAATCAATAACTACATCCTCGGACATAGCATCAATGTTTTATCCCTAGTGGCAACAGCACATCCACAACCTTAGAACTCTCTCACACTGTCCTGCATTTAATGGAGGCATGAACCCACTATCGAGCATAAATACTCCCTCTTGGAGTTAAGAGCAAAAACTTGGCCAGAGCCTCTACTAATAACGGAGAGCATGCAAGATCATAAACAACACATAGGTAATAGATTGATAATCAACATAACATAGTATTCTCTATCCATCGGATCCCGACAAACACAACATATAGCATTACAGATAGATGATCTTGATCATGTTAGGCAGCTCACAAGATCCAACAATGAAGCACATAAGGAGAAGACGACCATCTAGCTACTGCTATGGACCCATAGTCCAGGGGTGAACTACTCACTCATCACTCCGGAGGCGACCATGGCGGTGAAGAGTCCTCCGGGAGATGATTCCCCACTCCGGCAGGGTGCCGGAGGCGATCTCCTGAATCCCCCGAGATGGGATTAGCGGCGGCGGTGTCTCAGTAAGGTTTTCCGTATCGTGGCTCTCGGTACTGGGGGTTTCGCGACGGAGGCTTTAAGTAGGCGGAAGGGCAGGTCAAAGGGCGTCACGGGGGCCCCACACGCTAGGGCCGCGCGGGCCCCCTCTAGGCCGCGCCGCCCTAGTGTGGCGGCGCCCCGTGGCCCCACTTCGTCTCCCCTCCGGTCTTCTGGAAGCTTCGTGTAAAAATAGGCCCCTGGGCGTTGATTTCGTCCAATTCCGAGAATATTTCCTTACTAGGATTTCTGAAACCAAAAACAGCAGAAAACAGCAACTGGCTCTTCGGCATCTCGTTAATAGGTTAGTGCCGGAAAATGCATAAATATGACATAAAGTATGCATAAAACATGTAGATATCATCAATAATGTGGCATGGAACATAAGAAATTATCGATACGTCGGAGACGTATCAGCGGCCACCAAATCTCACGAGCGCTCACACCCAGGCCGCCGCGTCAGCCTCCGGTGCCACGCTCCGAGGCGCGTGTAAGTCGATGTGTTAATGACACGCCTCTATGCCGTGATCGGTGCGCTGCTGTAATATCCCAGTATTTGGGGTTACAAAAATAGAGGAAACAGATGTGTGCATTGCATTCATGAATAGAAAATCCGGGGAATTTTCGCGCTTTAAAGTTAAACAATCACAGTAACTGAAGTTTCACTTGACCTTGGTGGAATTGAAGTAGCTCATCAAGTCAAGCGCTATAAACCTCAATGTGACCTTTGCTAAAACCTTGTTTTGGGTAGAGATAATTTGATCTAAGGGGTTAGATCAAATGGAATTAAAACCAACACAATAACATATGAATCAAGGATCAATTGCTTGATCTTATAAAAGATCATAATATGGTAATCCTTGCCATAACATATATTAAATTATAAGTCAATTAACAATAAATGAAGAAACTATTCTTGACTTATCTTTTCCATGTCTTAAACAAATCTATGTTCCTACCATGAATCTCATGGTATTCATTTCACTTCATTCTTGGAAACATGACAAGGAGATCAACTCTAGAAGTATATATTCTTCTCTATTCCAAATTATTATACATTAAACCTAGAGAGGTGAGAGTCCTATATTATTTATTAGAGAAGCAATGACAAACCTTGAGCTAAACCTTGGATATACATCCATGTATTCAAATCATCATCTTTAAGAGAAATCTTAGGATATTATTCAAGACAATCCCTAAAGAGAACCCATTTATGTTAAACATAGATATTGATGATCATATCATTCTCTATGAAGCCTAACCTTAGGTTAGTATTAAAGTCCTTCCCAAATGAGAGAGACCATTCATACCAATCCTAGCTTTACCTATTTAAGAATCAAGGACAACCTTTGAACTAAAGTATTAGGAGATAAACCATTTCATCTTGGAGTGGTGAGATAACCTAATATCACATGGAATAAGATTATATCCATGAATTGATAAATTACGGAGGAGACTAATCCAACCAAGATAGTCAAGTGGAGCCTTAGCCTAGATACCTAAGGAGATATTAGGAGTACACCATAAAACCCTAGAATAACAATTCCTACATGAGAGAACTCAAGCTATGGTGTTACACTCAAGTTAGTTGAGGCAACACTTGGATTTGAGGAAGAGAACTATTTATATAACCAGATGATTACATCATCATTCCCTGAGAAGAACTCTAAGTGATTATCTCAGGAATTCTCCTGGGATATAAACTATTGAGGCAACCATAGCCATGTCCATCCAAGATAGTATAAGAGAGGTACCATACCTAGTGATCAAGACAATACTTGATCTTGGTAATGAGAAAACCTAGCTCACGAGAGATACTTTAGGAAGCCAAACCTTTGATCATTACAAATTGGGTAATGATCATATACTCTAAGAATTGGGAGTAGAAGCCATTAAGAATAGTGGACCATGATAATGCCATGATCATGCATTGGAGAAATAGAAGAATAAGCCATAAGTTAAACCCTATACTTAATTGGGTGTGAATAAACAATCATCCTTATAACCAAAGACAATCAAGATGAGAAATATAGCTACCCTAAATACTTCAATGATAGACTCAGGATTATAATAGAAGTCTATTGGTATGAGATAAAACCAATTCTCAAGTCTTTAGTATCTAGAAGAGAACATAAAATGTTAAGCAAGCAACCATCTTATCATGGTTAGGGGAGATTAAACCCTAACCAATGCAATATGGTGTTATCTCATCTCTACAACCTAGAAATATATCTCAACCCTAGTTTGTGCATCACTTAGGTGATCACAACTAAAACCTAAGCCACAAGTAAGTTCCAACCCATGTATCATTAGGTAAATAGCATTAGAACCCTAGAATTGTACTCTCATTAAATATGGTGCTTAATTATGGAACTTAAGAGTAACCTAGTGCTAAACACTTTACTTAAACCCATGTGTGGTGATCAACCACTTAACCTTGTAAATAAGACCAAACCATTCTAGAAACAATATCTATTCTAGATATTTTCAAAGATAAAAATAGTGATAACATTGAAATAGGATAATAATAATAATTATAAGACCTTAACAAATAGGTGCTCACATAAAATCATATGCAAGGGATTAAATTCTCAATTAAGAGATCAAGCCCTAATTGATAACTTAAAAAAAACACTTAGAGTAGAAATTCTCAACTCTAATAATTTAAACAAATTTGATTCCACAAGAAAAAGGAAATTAAAATGAGTGCATCAAAGCAAGCTTAATGAAAATTTGCAATAAAGCTCACATATATTAAATGTGTATTCAAGAATAATTCAGAAATACAATGATCCTTTCTTTAGTCCTAATGAAATTCAAATTATCAAATACCTGCAAAATAGGAATGAATTCAAATCTGAATCAAAACCAGAATTCAAAATAGAGAAGTAAAATAGAAAAAGAAAAACAAAAATAGGAAAATAGAAAAGGGACTTACCTGGACATCACCTGGCCGAGCAGCCCACCAGCAGCCCATCAGCACCAGCCCAGCACAACCCAAACCAGCCCATCGTCCTCCTTCCCGAGCTCGCCACCGCGGCTGTGCCAGTTGGCCACGACCTCGTCGTCGATAAGGACGAGCGCGTACGCCTGCGACCAGCTCAATAACGGATACAATGATCGCCGCGTCCGAGCTGATCGAAACACGAAGGGATTCGTGCCCAAAACCCCGCCGACATCACCGGTGTATCTGAGCTGTCGCCGGTGATGGAAAGGACGATTCCGTCCTTGTCAAGCCCTATAAAGGCGTCAGAAGCTCCGCCCAGAAACTCTAGAACCTCGATGATCACCCATTCTCTCTCAAACCCTCTCCATCTCTCGCCGTTCCCATTTACTGTCCACCGGAGTCGAGGAAGAACTCGACGGTTGGAGCCACCCCAACACCCGTGCGGAGGTCCTGGAGATGCGCCTTGTCGAGTAGAACCTCCAGGAGGAAGATAGCATCCGGGGGAGCAGTGAGTGAGGCCAATTTGGCGATTCCCTTTCGTAGTTCATCTCCGGCATAGAAGAAATTGAGCTCATCTCCGTCTACGATCGTCGTCGCCGACCACCTCATCAGACCCATGGTATGAATACGCACCCGTAGCCCTTTTAATTGCATCAAATGGTCAACCGTAGCTCCATTTCGACACTTGGCCAGAGCTGCGCCGCCGCAGACATGATCTCCGACGATGCTCCTGTGCGTTTCTCGAGAGGCCAACACCACCATGGTGTTTATCGTGTCGAGAGGGTTCGATAGAGCTTAAACGCGCGTCTGGGGAGGCCGTATATCGGCGGCGCCGTCCCCAGGTGACCACCGGCGTTTAAACGCCGGCGAGGTCAAACTCCCGATCAACTTTGACCAGTCGCCGCTTGCGTGGCAGCCTGCGTGGCACTAGTCCCACGGGTCAGTGTCTAGCGCTAGTATCTGCCACGGTACCAAACGTTTTGTCCATTTATTTTAAATTTAAAATTGCTGAAAACTTTGCAGATATTTAGAAAATTCATTATAACTCAGAAAATATAAATAAGATATCAAAATGATTATAAAAATAAAATCTATCCAATAAAAATATAATATGAAAATTTTATTTTAAATAAAAATTTAATTGTTTAACCATTATTAATTAATCCTTTTTTATTCTAATTCTAAATTCAATTAAAATTCAATAATTAAGAAAAGTTCTAAAAAACCAGTAAGTAAATAAATAAAGCATAATTTTTTTATTATCTTATTAAATCCTTATTAGAGGGATTTAAACTCTGACTAATAATTATCTTAATTATTAATTTTTTTAAAATAATAAAATGCCAAACCCAATATTGTTTTTATTTCAAAGTTATTATAACTTCAACTTTATAATGAGGTTATTAACCTAAGAACTATTGGGTAATTAGGAAAACCCTAGTTCCATTATGAATAAAATTATAACCTCATAATTTTATGTGGTATCCTAAAACCCTAATGCCATTAGGAACCTAGCTCCATTACTTCATATGAACCCTAAATTGTTTCTAAAACCTAAAACCTAGTTATAACATGTGATCATGTTACTTTCTTTGGACTTATAAAACCACAACTAGCAATTGAGTATCCATTCTAGTTCACATAAAATGTAGAAGCCCTATCACTAATAATTTAGTATTCCATGTATACATACCATCAAACCCAGATGATCAAATAGGAACACCCAAGTCCAAACCCTAGTTGCTATTCCCAAGACCATCATCCTTAATCATACCTATTTAGCATCACACCATTGTGATGAACTCCAATAACAACTATGCCAAATATTGTGCATTACATAACCATATTCCACTAAACCCTACTAGTATTAGATACTTATGAAACCATAATATCCAGGAACCACCTATGCCCTATTTAAGTGGATCCAATAGTAAAACCTAGAACACCTCAACCCTAATTGATATACTTCTTATTACTTGAGAAATATGTTCTTCAAAAGTTATTCTTTTGAAGTAAATAAGGAGTAGCCATCAAACCTGCTTAATAGGACCCATAAACCCTAACTATCTATCACCAATAAGATATACCACCTTCATAGCAACCATTGATAATTAAGATGCTTATGCTTAATTAAAACCATACAAGCCCTAGTAGCCAATGAATCCAACTCTGTTGTGATCCATCAACTCCTTACTCTAGAAACTAATTGGAACCATAGGAAACCATAGAACCCCACAAACCCAATTGTCATACTTGTTCTTTATCAAAGAACATGTTCTTCAAAACTTATTGAAGTATATGATAAGTAATCATTAACCATGCCATATAGTATCAAAGCCAACAACTATTCATTACAGGTTAAGATTATACAGAATGCTATTATTGTGTGATATTAATATTATTGTTGTGATGTATTGCACTACTTGTTATGAGACCAAGTAATCAAATCCTTAATAAGAACCTTGTTTGTGAATCACTCTAAAAGTGCAACACACCCTAAACCAATCATACCAACTCACTAATCCTAAATCATCGGGTTAGGACACGCTTAGAGCGATTGCATCTCATACTTATGCATTATTGCATCCTTGCCAATCTTTTAAACATCGTCCTTACCGGACGATGATGCTATTTCAGAATTTGGAGTTATTGTGTATCGAAGACCTTGTCTGCATAATCTTGCAGTCAAGAAAGGCAAGTTCATCGCTTGCTCATGTTATTTGAGTATTTTTACCAAATTACTTGCAAAGCACTATAATTATCACTCTTGCATGAAAAGCTAAAATACTATTTTCATAACAATGAATATGACTATGTGGTGGGCAATGGAACCATGGTATGAGTATGGTGGAGGTTCCATTGCAAGGGTTTGTATCCATCTAGGATTAAACAACAAATATCGTCCAGTGATTCTTGTGCCGTAACAACCGTGTTAACCATAAGATCTGGAATGGGACGGAGTAGTCAAGTGTGTTTCTTCCTCTCGTAAATTAACGGATGCGCTTACCGTAGTCACTTGAATCCCGAGGGACAAGCGGAGTGGTTGGGGAGCCCTAAGTCCCCACGGTAATGCGGTCTATGATGGGTTGCAACGACCGGCGAAGGTATCGGGCCAGGATGCCTGATAGTAGTCGAGGTCGGATGGTATCCTATGGATACGCTGGCCGGCGAGGATCCAAGGTCGGAATTGCAACAAAGGGTGGGTGTGCGAGGTCGCGGAGGAATGCAATTGGGCTAGGACCTAATACCGGGCCTCACACCATGGAAGTGTGAATGGGGAAATTTCCCGGTTGGCACCAAGGTTAAGATCTCTTATGGGTAAAGCAACACACCTCTGCAGAGTGTAATGAATCGTGAACTGTCACTCCCTGTTCCGGGTTATGGAACTACGAACGCTGCCGGGAAGGAACTCCATGAAGTTCTAGTCAACCGGTGAAGGCGGACGGACATAGTTCTTCTGAATAAAAGCAACCTTTTGAAGAAATGATTACAAAAACTTGCATTGCCTTGGACTTTCTGGTCCATGGCTGTAGCTAGTGCATTAAACACCTCTTTCCTATAATGAACTTGTTGAGTACGCTCGTACTCATCCCACTCTTAAATCCCCTGCTTAGATATGGAGGCATCGAAGGAGGATCTACCGTGCAACTCGAAGACCGAGAAGTCAACAACTACTTCAAGGGACAAGAACTTGTCAGAAGAATCAAACACCACATTCAACAAGGATAAAACCTAGATTAGCTATAGAAGGGAACTAGCTTCCTAAACCTAGCTCCTATTTAGCTAGAATCCATTCATAATCTCTTTAGCCAGTTAAGTAACTCTTTAGATAGAGTTTGTGATAGGATTAGACTACGAGTCGTTCTTCTGGAGTTTATTTGCAGATTTATCTCATTGTAAAGTAGGAGGCTGTGCTGATCTTTTGTAACAGAGTCTGTATGTAATTCTATAGACATACCTTAGACCCGCATATGTTTCTGTTGTACCACTTTGAACGATTTAATACTAGTGGAACGATATTTTATTGGTGTTATGTCAGACTTGCATACTACACCATGCAGTGGTATGCTGAGTCACCACAACTGCTGCCATGGCCCAATGCCCAGCTGTCCCACGGGTGATGATGTGGGCATAGCTTACCAGGTACCCACTATTACCACACCTGGCGCGGTCCAATTGGACGCCCATGTCTAGGGTTCCGTAGTAAAAACCAAAAAATTTCTACCGACATAATAACATAGCCAAGATCTATTCTACGAAGTGTAAGGTAACAGAAGGGTTAAGTTTTTCATGATACATTTCTTTATTTTTGTACATATCACACAAAAAATAGCAGCTTTTCGCGAAGTTTAACATGCACACATATACTATCGAGATATAAGCACTGAATTTTTATTCCGGTTATTTTAATATTTTAAAATATTTTTCTAGGTAGCAAGGTTAAAGTGAAATTCACTAGAATTATTTTCTTACGAAATTTAGGGGATATGTATGAAGACTCTACAGCAGCGACCAATCCATGCGACGCTTTACAGCCATGCATCACCATGCAACATACGTGTCAAACGCATGCCACGTCAGTGGACACATGTCTGGCTGTGTGTATGTTCCTTGTTTCTACCGTGGACGTGGAGGATATCAGCTCTCGTACTATAAATGACGGGGCAGGGCAGAGGACTCGGCCTTATCTTCGTCTCCGTTTTGTTTTCCTCCATAGATTGTACAAGTAGCAGATCAGTGTCCATCATGGCTGATGGAATGGTGAGCTGCTCGTTCTTTTGCAGCTTATTATCATCATCATCAGCTTAGTGCAAGCACAGCTGGTCGTTGCTCTTTCCTGCAAGTCTGTGTGATTAGTGTTCTTTCGTTCAAACTTGTACAATCGGTACTACTGATCTTCCGAGGATTTGACTGTTTTTCTCCTACGATGCATGCAGCCACCACTGGTTTTGTACGTTCCTAGGCGTTTTACCTTGGGAGAAGTCAGTGCGCATACCGGCCTCGCTATCCACAAGTACGGCGCCACCACCAGCGAGGACGGTCTCGTGAAGGGCTGCGTCGTGATGGACGTTCCCCCGACACCAGGAAGGCCGCCGGAGACACGCCGCGTCTTCTACGGCCAGCCCAGGGGTGACCTCGACAGCGCCTTAGAAAGCGCCGCCGAGGTCGCTCTCCACCATCTGTGGGACGAGTACGGCATCGTCGTCGAAAGCTGGAACCACCCAGCTCTCGCCGAATACAGGCAGAGCCTGCTCGTCGCGCTGGAGGCCAGCCGCGAGAGGACCGCAGAGATCAAAGCGCAGGAGGAGGTGATCCGCCGTGCTCACGATCGGCTCATCCAGCGATCGAGAGATATCTGCCTCCAGTTTGCTGACGTGCTGCCTGTGCGTGCCGGTGGCCCCAGCGGCATCGAGTATGTCGGTCCGCCTTCGCCGCCGATAGGCGGAATTGATATGCTGGCCCTCGATCTGGTTCAGACTATTCAGTCAGGATATGATGCATTGCAACTTTCGGCATCGTCCCCAGTTTAGTTAGTCTACTATCCGGGGAACTCGTATCATCGATCGCACGATATGTGTCCTCTGCCTGCCTAGCTTAGCTTATATCACGTAGTAGTACTGTAGTAGTGAATAAAACAATGTGCTCCATTCATCCAGTTCGTTCATTTTGGTGAATGCTCTGCGCCGTAGGTGCAGGGCTAAGTAGAATCAACTGCATTACCTGTATAAGAGGCCCTTTTACTATCTGAAAGCACATGTATAATAGATAGTGTAGTTGTCCTCTGCTTGTAATAGGGTAGTTGTATTATAAAATATGTGTATGCTTAGTATCCGCAGTGTGCTGTTCTAGTGGTCGATCACTAAGTGTTGTGGGCTGCCTGTAATGCCGTATCATGGACGTGCATGTAGTATTTGAGACCGATGAAACTACAATCATCTTGTTCGTTTGGCGTTCATGGCTGCCGTTGGTGGCCACTAGCCAGTGTTTCACTCGGGCAAGCCGGGTAGAGCTGGAGTTTTATCAAACCTTTTGGGATACTATTAAATCGGACCTTCTAGATTTGTTCAGTGATCTCCACACAGGACAACTAGAATTATTTCGTCTAAATTTTGGTGAAGTAATTTTGTTACCGAAGGTTAATGAGGCAGAAAGGATTCAACAATATAGACCTATTTGCCTATTAAACGTCAGTTTCAAGATTTTCACGAAAGTGGCCACCATTAGACTTAATACGGTTGCGGATCATGTCGTTCAACCATCACAGACCGCTTTCATGCAAGGAAGGAATATCCTTGATGGAGTGGCATTGTTGCACGAGACGGTACATGAGATGCATTCTAGGAAACTAAATGAGGTCATTTTAAAATTAGATTTCGAAAAGGCGTATGATAAGGTCAAGTGGTCTTTCTTACAGCAGACACTTAGGATGAAAGGTTTTTCTCCTGAGTGGCGTGCTCTAATTTATGATTTTGTGTATGGAGGTAGTGTGGCGATCCGGGTTAATGATGACACCGGCCACTATTTCCAAACACGAAAAGGGTTACGTCAAGGGGATCCGCTATAACCGATGTTGTTTAACATTGTAGCGGATATGCTGGCGATACTCATAGAGCGGGCCAAGGCTGATGGTCAGATTGAAGGTGTGATCCCACATTTGGTTGATGGGGGTTTATCTATCCTTAAATATGCCGACGATACAATTCTATTTATGGATCACGATCTTGAAAAAGCTCGCAATCTGAAATTAATTTTGGCGGCTTTTGAACAGTTGTCGGGATTGAAAATCAATTTCCATAAAAGTGAATTGTTCTGTTTCGGAGAGGCCCAAAACGATATGACTCTATACACAGAGTTGTTTGGTTGTGGGCAAGGCCAATTTCCTATTCGCTATTTGGGTATTCCGATCCATTATCGGAGACTTACAATTGCTGAATGGAAATTGTGGAAGAAAGATTACAAAAACGCCTTAGTAGTTGGAAGGGTAAATTGTTGTCCCTTGGAGGAAGATTGGTTCTCATTAATTCAGTACTGACAAATATGGTACTGTATATGTTATCATTCTTCCTGTTGCCAAAAGGAATTCTGCATAAACTCGATTATTATCGATCCAGATTCTTTTGGCAAGGGGACAGCGAGAAAAAGAAATATCGACTGGTTAAATGGAGTGTAGTTTGTAGTCCCAAAGATCAAGGCGGACTGGGAGTTCATGACCTGGAGGTCAAGAATTCAGCTCTGCTAGGTAAATGGCTGTTTAAGCTTCTTACTGAGAATGGGATTTGGCAAACTATTCTTCGTAGAAAGTATATTGGCTCGAAGGCGCTATCCCAAGTGGTTTGGAAACCTGGGGATTGTCACTTCTGGGCTGGTCTCATGGCGACAAAAAATGTTTTCTTTCGCCTTGGTACTTTCTCTATTAAGAATGGAGAACAGATACGGTTTTGGGAAGATGTTTGGTTAGACAATGCTTCTTTAAGTGAACAGTATCCTACCTTGTATTGTATTGTTCGTCGCAAAGGTGATACCATTGCCACAGTAATGGCTACCTCACCCCCGAATGTGACGTTCAGACGGGTTTTACTTGGACAAAGGCTATTGGCATGGAATGCTTTAATTCAACGGCTGGGAGATATTCACCTATCACCTGAACCAGATGAATTTAGATGGAATCTTCATGTAGATGGCACTTTCTCAGTCAAATATTTATACAATGCGATTCTTCATTCTGATATACCGGTCGATAATAATAAGAAAATCTGGAAGATGAAAATACCATTAAAAATTAAAATTTTCGGATGGTATCTTCGTCGCGGAGTTATTCTTACCAAAGATAATCTTGTCAAGCGGAATTGGCATGGAAATTCTAGGTGTGTTTTTTGTCACCAAGACGAAACTATTAAACACCTGTTTTTTCAGTGCCACTTTGCGAGATCTATTTGGTCAGTCATCCAAGTAGCATCTACCCTGTATCCCCTACTATTGTAGCCAATGTCTTTGGCAACTGGCTTCACGGTATCGATTCAAGGTTTAAGTTGCTTCTTAGGGTGGGCGCGCTAGCAGTTATCTGGGCACTCTGGCTAAGTAGAAATGACAAAATTTTTAACGATAAAAATTGTTCTTTGTTGCAGGTCATCTACAGATGTACAGGTATTCTCCGTTTGTGGTTACCTCTTCAGCGGATGGAGAACCGAGACCTATTTACGGAGGTCTGTACACGGTTGGAGGCTACGGCGAGGGATACTTTTTCCCTACATGGGTGGCAGCATAGTCTACGGATTGCAGCACCACCCACACCTTAGGCGTTATATGATTCATCGCTCCGATATGTATTCCGCCTAGTTTTTATACTTTGAATCCAGACACTTTAAACGGCTGTGTGCATCCTGGTTATGCAGAGGCTGGATGTAATTGCTTCCACAAAAGTAATAAAGCATCCTTTATCGAAAAAAAAAACTGGAGGGAGACAATGATCCTTTAGATGCTTGTGGCTTTGGGTGTAACTAGCAAAGGCTGGCCGCCGCGTGACACTTGGAGCATACTTAGGGCATCTCCAGCGTCGCGACGCTGAGCAATCGTTTGTGTCCGCCGTGATCGAAAATGCGTCTGGCACTACCTCCAGCGGGGCGACGCATAATGACTGGACCGTCCGCGGAGACGCAAACCTGGCCCGAATATGCGCCAGGTTTGCGTCTCTGCGGACGCGCAAAGTGTCCGCTCGATCGGGCCCGCCTGGCAGGGACACAAGTGCATCGTCTTCCGGCATTACTTGCGAGCGGCGCGCTGCAGCCTTTGCAGGGCCGCGTTAATGGCGCGCCTCGGCTTCCGCGAGCGTGCGCAGCGAGGCGGCTTTCTAGTGGCAGGCCATTGAAGGCGAGATGGCGTTCGAGCCTCTTAAAAGGACGCTGCCGGCGGCCATTTTCCCGACCAAACCGTTGCCACATCCCACAGTATCCACCCCACCGACGCCATGGAGAAGAAATGCTGGCCGTTCCGCAAGACCAAAAACGACCACGAGTCTAGCGGCTCGCGGTCCGGCAAGAAGGCACGGGTCGGCCGGTACGTCCGCGTCGACTTCGCGCGGCAGCTTTGGGAGGAAAACCGGCCGGTACCATGGCCGGACGCGAACTTGCCGGGAGGGGGCTGGTACCTCAACTCGAGGCGTGTGCCGGTCCCCCCGTGCCACGCGAGGGACGAGGTGCGCCGCCGCTGAGCGATATTGCCGCCGGATCTGTGGGAGGATCCGGCGTACGCGCTGAACTCCTACAACTGGATTTCATTCGGGACATGGGAGTTCGACACGCGCCGCCGCGCTGGCTACCTCGCCGACGTAGACTACTTCGAGCGCGAGATCGCCGCAGAAGAAGAAGAGAACGACCAGGAGGACGCGGACGAGGACGACGATGAGGATGAGGACGAGGACGTGACCATGGTACAGTACGACCACGACGACGGCGGGCCGGCGTGGGATCCGGAGACCCAGCCGCCGAACATTTCCGAGGAAGAGGCCATTGCCATGGCACTGGCCAAATCGAGCAGGACGAGCTCGCTTTCTGGGACGGGCTCGCAATCCAGCTTCGCGAGTCAGCGCTCGCGCAGGGGAGGCCGGCGACTCTTCCGGCCACGCCGACGCGTTCCAACGTCCGCGCTCCGCCTGCTGCTCCGGCGTGGGATCCCTGGCCACAACCTCCTGCCCACGCGGCGGTACCTCCTCCACCGCCGGCGTACGAGCTTCCATGGCCGACGCCGGAGTTGATTGACCTCGTCAGCGACGATGACCAGTAGACAGCACCTAGCTTTTCTGGCTTTTTTATGTTTTTCTATTCATGTAAATTATGGTTTCATGAATGAAATTTTTTTTATGCGTCTTGCCGCTGGAGCCACCCCCGACGCAAACAAACGCCCGGACGATTTCGACCATTAGACCGACGACTGTCCGAAATGCGTCGCGCCGCTGCTGATGCCCTTATAGCACATCTTCGGCGGGCGCACTAGAAACTATCAAGCCGGTAGCTCCGTCAAATCAGGCCGAATAAACACAAAATAGCGTGCGAAAGAGAAGGAAAATGAAAGGGAAAAAAATTTGCCGACGCAAACCAGTGAACCACTGACCAAGACGTCCGCGATAATACGAACGGTGTCGGGCCACTTCAGGGCCGAGGTGGAAAAATCCGGGGCGCTATGCAAAAATCTAAAATGGGCCTCTATCTTACATGAAAATTTGGAACACAAATATAATGTATATTTTTTAGTTTTTTATACAACAACTGGAAATATTAAAATCATACCTATTCCACACTCGGTTGCATAATGTTTATTTGAACAACATCATTCTTTAAAGGTTCTTCGAAATAAAGTCTTCAATGATATCATCATAATCAATCTTCTCCAACACTTTACTCTCAAGTGATATTGTCACTAAAAACGTTGACCAACGGGAGAATGATCCCTCCCTTGGCTATACGTTGTTAGGTAGAAATGAGACTCTCCCGACGGATGAACGCTAGGATAATAACCCGATTAAAGTTCGTCCCTCCCGCGAAATTACCGCGTGATGGGAATTCGAACCCGGGTGGGCTGGCTGCGCACTCGCCTTGCCTTGCCACTGAGCTGGAGCTCAGTTCTCAAGTGATATTGTCACTAAATCATTGGGTGTTTGTTACCTCATCATAGTACGCATATATGATTTCAATAGTTTCAATTTAGAAAAGCTTCGTTTCGCTGATGCAACAGTCACAAGAATGGTCAATAAAATTCTATATGCAATATACTTGCATTGGGAAAACAATCATGACACTTTAAATAATCCAGAACTTCAACATGCCCCATGGTTTCTTTTGAAATGAATTCTTGAAGAAATTTCAGCTCAACATACAAGTCGTTGGCATCAATGTCAGACTTTTTATCTTTTGTGAGGGCACCCTCAGAATTTTCACAAGAAGATTTCAAGCTATCATTAGCCAATATCCAATGCAAGCGTGGCAGGATCAACCGACTAATTTGCTTCTTTTATAAATATATTATAAAAGAAGCAAAAGTGTCTTTCGATGCCGCTCTCTGTGTTTTGTTGTTTCCCTTTCTCTTCTCTTTTTTGTTTTCTGTATTTTTTTCCTAAAACATATTCATTTTGCGCTTGTGCGCCTGAACTGTAAGCCTAAATCTTGGATGTTGCAATAAATCACATTGTAGCTCTATTAATTTAAAACCGGCTTTCACTTGATCCTTCAATTTATTTTCCTTAAAAAATTATAATTCATATTCCCACAATGATAATATGTGGTTTAAAATGTAATTTGCAAAAAAAATCTTTCACTTGACACATGGCGCAACAAAGAACTATTCAATCAGCTAATTATGGTGTCATCATTGTCCTTGAATGCTACCTCTTTTTTCAGTATGGCTGCTCTTCCCATACTGCTTAGAGTGTTTTGTTTTACTCCTTTCTTTCCAACAAACCGCCTCCCCTCCTCTCCCTCCCAGCGCCACCGTCGGTGTAGGTCTCTGGGCAAATCACTTGTGGTGTCGATGACGGCGTGCCGGCTTCTACCCGCGCGCAAGGCGGGAGGTGGGGGTCCCCCGGGATGGCGGCGGTGCATCCGGGGTGGTGATGGCAAAGCGAAGGCGTAGGGTGGAGGGGCGGGGCTGGCTGAGCCGGTTCGGCCTAGACCTAGGCCCCTTTGGGCCCCATCTCGGCTAAGAGGGTCTCCCCTTTCTCCACTTGATCTGTAGGTCGAGGTGCGATGGCTTGTGTTGGCATTTGCGGCGTCGGCGGCCTGCATATTGCAGCGTGGCAGCGGTCTTTACGGGCCTGGCCGGACTCTCTTGGGACTATTTTGCTCCACAGGGGGCTTTACGGGCCTAATGGGGTTAGCTGGACCTAACTAAGACTGGTCTGACGACGGCTACGTTTGGTCGACTACCGCCTTGGTGGTGGAGGTAGTTTCTCCCACACTATCGTGGTACCGCTGGTCCGTTTCAAGTTACTTCACACCTCTACCTTGTAGGCCTACTTCTCGCATCTACCTTGCAGGCCTAGTGACGTTAACCGCAGTGAGACGATGGTGGCAGCTTCGTGACCATAGTGGCATATTTTTGCGGGCGGCGAGTTGGTGGGTTGAGTCCTCATGGGGCTTCTGTCAACACCCGGATTTTTAAGTCCAGATGCCTATTATGCCATACATCGCAATCCCAGAAATATTGTTGTTGCGAGACATAATAGTTGAATATCATAGAGTCATCATTTATTACAACACATAATCGTCTTACAAAGGTAGATCGCATGATCCAATATTACAATAATAGTTGATCTATTGATCAACGAACATCACACATAGCGGAAGCGAAGTAGTAGTGGCTATCTAATCCACAGGGCAACGCTTGACGTCAGAAGCATCCTAGTTCTGGTACACGTCCTGCTGACCGTCATCCTTATAGTGTTGCTCCTCTTCATAGTCTGGCATTGGAATAGCCAGGGACACAGCCATGAGTACTTTAAGTACTCACAAACTAATACTAATGTAAGTACTTATCAATTTTAGTAAGGGGGTACTAAGCTCTAAGTTTATTTGCATAAAGCCAATTTTAGTTCACAAATATTTAATAAAAGCCTCCTCATTTGCTAACTAACTCAAGTGGGAACATTAGTGTCATTCCCACAACTCTGTTGTGATTCAATTCAAATTCACCATTCACCTTTCAAGTTCAAAGCACAAGTCATATGTCACATTTTTGAAAATGGTCTGATGACGGAACAGTATGGCATTTCCAACCGTCCATAACCGTGGACACGGCTATTCGAATAGTTCTACACTCTGCAGAGGTCGTACACTTGTGCCACAACATTTGCAATAATCCGTCAGGGTTAACTGGCCCTGATTTATCATACTCCGTATGCGGACTACCAACCATAACCTTTCAATTACATACTCTAGTATAGGCACCTCTCCCCATGAGCTTGGCCTCCCAGTGAAGACAGACAGTCAGCCTGGGAACTGCACAGGGCTTGGGCCGGACATTCACCTCATTTCACGTCATTTCACATCATTTCACCAGTAACGGAGGCAGCCTCGGCATAACCCCTATGACGCTTGTGTAGAGGGAACCCATACTAAAGCACATAAATTTCTAGTTAAGCCCTTACCCATGTTGGGTATTGTGGGAGTACTTTCAAATTGGAATGGTATCGCATCCGAACCCAACCATCAGTTTTTATGAAATTCACCAAGTCATTCACCAGTCATATTCACCTTCAAAATCTTTCAATAGAATGAATCATCATTCCAAGGTTTTCAAAGTCATTTCATTTCACATGTTCCCATTTAAAGTAGTCAATTTGATTAATTTAGCACTAGCAACTAGTCATGAGGGGTGCTAACTAGCTTTGATTACTCTAGGCTAAATTTGATGCTCTTGTTCTATTCTAGACCAAGTGAATCATGAATCAAAAAGTAAACTTTGAAATACAAAGTAAAAATAATTGCAAGGTAAAAACATAGGATATGATCATTAAACATAAAGTAATACGTAATGGTGCCTTGCTCTGGTGGAGCTTTGCATTAGGGTGGCTTGCAAGAGTGTTAGCTTGCATTGATTGGGGTAGTGATCAAAGTTCTCTTCTTCTTCTTCTTCTTGGTAGAATACCTCCTCCTCTTGATAGTCTCTGGTACTAGCGTCTATAAACGAATACGAGGATACAATCACCAAACAATACTTAAGTATACTTAATTAGCCTTAATGGCTCACACAAGATGATCTAGCATCATCACTTAATATTGATTCAAAATTATGCTAGGGTTTTCTCACTTAGTGTTAGGAAAATAATTTCCTCTCATTGAAATGTGAAGTAGGTTTTCTATTTTGTTCTTTGGAGAAATAAATTCCTCTCATTGAATCTTGTTAAGATTTAATCTCCTCAATTCATAAAGGTGAGATCATGTTGACCAAAGTCAATACTTCACATTTATCATTTGAGAAAAATGAGTTTAAATGAGATTCATCATCTCATGCAATTTAAATAACCAAAGTGATTTAATATCCTCAGGTGAGAAAGTGTGAGACCATCTAACTAAGGACCTCACATTACTTCATAACACTTGGGAAAGTGATTTAAATGAGGTGCTACACCTCATAGAGTTAAATTCCTAAAATTTGAAATAGTTGAAATGGGCTAGTATTGACTACATAGCCAATATTTTGCTTCTAGCCCATGA
Source organism: Lolium perenne (assembly GCF_019359855.2). Taxonomy (NCBI): domain Eukaryota; kingdom Viridiplantae; phylum Streptophyta; class Magnoliopsida; order Poales; family Poaceae; genus Lolium; species Lolium perenne. Next base: position 259,804,196 of record NC_067250.2, read on the forward strand.
TCATGTACAGAACCCATATCATATTTTTTCATAAACAATTAGAGTTTGTGAAATGTGAATTATGAGAGGTGGAATCACCTCAAAATTCAAAATGGTTAATTTTCTAGATTTATTTAAATACTGAAAAGTCTCTGACTTGTTATTTTTTCTATTCAAATTCTGCAAAAGCTATGGGGTTGAAACCAGTGGGGTTAGTTAGATAAATTCCTAAGGATTCTGGAACAATTTGATTTACTAAATTTGGACTTGTAGATTTGAAACTATTCAATTTATAGCAAAGCATCAGTATTGAAATTCTCTGAATCAAAAATATTTGAATTAATCTAAATGGGCTAGGCGGGAACACAGATGGGCCGAATTGGTTTGAAACTGGGAAAACCAGCCCAGTAGTGCTGCGGGCCAACTGACATGGTGGGACCCAGCGGTCAGCGACTTAATTCCACCGAATCGGTACCTGCGAATAGGAGCCGTCGGATTAGGAGTGGATCGAGCGGCCGTGCGTCGTCGTCGTCGTCGAGGAGAAGGGCGTGCTAGCTCGGCGGAGGTAGGGGGTCGGCGGTGAGCTAGGGCTCCGGCGAGGGGCGGCGATGATGCTGGACGATGTTGTCGACGATGAGGAGTCGACTGGTACCGGCGGCGTCGCTCGGGGAGGAGTAAATCGGCAGATGGATCTGCGGCGGGCTCCGGCGATCGACGGCGCAATTGGAGCTGTTTGCGGCTTAATCGAAATGGAGCAGGGGTTGAGGAGGTCGAGGAGAAGGAGGGGAGCAGATTTGGTGTGGAGGAGGAAGTGCGGGAGGGGCTCTATTTATAATGGCGCTCGGGTGCTGTGGGTGCCGTCGGGGTCGTCGACGGCGAGGGCTGTTCAGGGCACGAAGGGGCAAGGCGATGGGGGCGCGTGCTTGCAGGCATCATGGCGGTCACGACGCGCTTGATGGGGCAACGAATGGGGGACGAGAGCGTGCTGGCATCGTTGTCGTCCTCGCAGTACGGGTGCGGCAGGGGTTGGATCATTGCGACGGCGACAGGTCCTCCGCAGGCGAGTGAGCATGTCCATGGGCTAGCTGGAGTGGTGAGGGCGCTCGATGCAGAGGTAGGCGTGCAGGGGTGGACTGAGGCAACGGCACGGCGTGCGCTCTGGCGCGTCCAGGACGGTGTCCGTGCGCGTTCACCCCGTGACTGGCATGTTCTGGGCGTGTCTGGGCGTGCGTTGTGCGGCCAATGCCGTGCTCGCGCGAGCAAGGGCCGTGCTGCATGATGATCAGGGAGGTCAGGGGAAGGTACAGGGCAAGGTGAGCGTGTGAGAGAGAGGCCAGAGAGAAAGGGAGTGAGTGTGGCCGGCATGGCACGGCATGGTGAGGTTCTTGATCATTCCTCCACTTTACTCAGTGCCAAAGGCTTGGTCTGATGCAGAGGAGGTACCAGGGTTGTGATGATCACAAATGGAAAGTGGTGGAGGCTAAAATCTGATGGATATTAGGGTGGGTGTCAAATGCCAAATGTTGCCTGCCAAGTGTTTGTGATAATGGCCGCAAGAGAATTTTGTTTGAATTTTGAAAATCTTTTTGGTGCATCTTATTCATATAAATAAAGAAGTAGAATGGTGGTGGTGGTGGTCAATTTGGTGATGGTTTGCAAGTTTTCAAAATTGAGATGATCTTCACTTTGCTCTCATGTTGCAACTTGTCCTTTTTACCATGGTCAAACTATGCAGAGTCAACACTGGTGGTCAACAGCAAACTTGTTCACCTTGACAGGGTCTTGGATGAGGTGCAAAGACTTGAGAAGTTTTGGTTTGAGAAACTCTTAATATAAGGGCTCAAAGTGGGTAAGATGATAAATGGGTCACATATGACCATTATCATATGTGAGTGGGATTTGATTTTTTCCTTTGCTTTGAATTGGGTTTATTTGATTCAAAAGGGTGTGTTATTGATATATAAGTGTTTTACAAACAATGGCACAAGCCAATGTGGCCTTGGTTGAAGATTTGCAAAATTGGCTAAAGTAGGGTGCAGCGGCGGTGGGTTAGAGCATCTCCAACCGTTGGGGCTCCCCAGTCCGAAATCCGGCGCTATTTAGCGCCGGATGGATGTATTTTTTTTTAGCCTGGGGAGGCCCATTTTCCTAGCGGCCAGCCCAGGATGGATGAAAACTTTTGACAAAATACAGCAAATTCAGACAAAACTAGGCGAAACTCGTTCAAACGTAAGCGAAATTTAAAGACATTTAACATACATAGGCGAGTTCGTACATATATAGGCCGAATTCGTACATATATTTGAATTCGACCAGATGGAAACATATACTAAAACTAATAGCGGCATTCTACATGCCGAAATGGCGGTAGAAGGCCGTGTAGTCACCGCCGTTGTCGTCGTCGCTCGAGTTGCCGGCGTCCTCGGGCGGCGGCTAGAACCCTGGCCAGGGTCATCGGCGTGTGGCGGCGTCGACTGGTAGAGGTCGTCGTCGCTATTCTCCTCGAGCTTGATCAGCGGCACGGGCCTGGGCGCGGTGTTCGTTGATGCGGCGCGGACGGCGCGTTGCCGCGCGGCAGCCATGTCCAGCAGCCGACGCTGCTGCTCCGCCTCCTGCCGCTCACAGTCCCGCCTGGACCAGTCGAGCGCAGCGTCGATGGGGAGCGTGTTGTCGGCGTGGACCAGGTCGTTGAGCGACCTGGCGATCGCCTCCGCCACCGTGGCGTACTCGGCGCGCTTGGCCTCCTCCTCGGCGAGCTGGTTCGCGGCGACGGCGGTGGCCTCCTTCTTCGACGACTTCCTCTTCCGCCCGCGCGATGGAGAGGAGGGTTGGTCGTGGATGACGAGGGCGCCGCTGCTGCACCCTCTGGTCGGCGGTGGCGACACCGACTCCTTCTTGACGAAGCGCAGTGTCGACGGCGGAGGAGCCGATCCGCCGGACCTGGACGCGGACCTCGACCCAGACGAGGAGGAGGACGACACCATCCTCCTCAGCGTCCAGGAACTACCGTGCCGGCGCGACACGGTAGCCGCCACCGGCGGCGGCATCCCAAGAACGGGGGAGTTCCCACCCTCGATGTGCTCGAGCACATTCTCGAGGTGCGGCCAGGCGCGCTCCACCACCGGCGGCGGCGGCGTTGTTCCTAGCGGGAGGAGGGGGGGCGTCGTACACGGCGAGCTCGCGTTCGTACCTTTGCCGGAAGAACTGAGTGACGAGCACCGCGTCGATCTCTGCCTCCAGGGCGGTGCGACCCATCGGCGGCGGCGGGATCGGGACGCCGGCCGCACTGAGTCGCCATCCTCCCGGCGCGCGGAAGTCCGGCGGCACGGGGTAGCCCGCCGCGTGCAGGAGCCACCCCTTCCATTGGTGGAGAGAGCGGCGGCTGAAGCCGTTGTTGACCGCTCCGTCGTTCGCCATGGATATCGCCGCTTTCTCTCGCTCGATGAGGTTGGAGAAGATTGGTGGTGAATAGAGAGATGACGTGGTGAATGCGGCCAGACGCGGTAGTTCGGCGATAAATAGAGGGTGAAGCGCCTGAAACCGAGGCAACGGCATTAACTCACGGCGTGGAAGCTGACCGGCGGCAGGCTTCACGACGTGGAAGCTGACCGGCGGCAGGCTTGCGAGGAGACGGCTGAAGATGCTCTTAGCGTCGTGATTCGCCTGTCTCCATGTCTCTATTTTGTTGTTTATTTTTCTTCTTTTGGACGTGTGTTCGGACGAAAGCTTGCTTTGACGGAGGAGGAAAATTTGTTGTAATTTTCTTGAAGTGAACTGAACCCAGCGATGAAGTTAGTTAAAAAGGAGGATTTATTCAGTGATGGATCTAGGAGCAGCCTAAAAAAAGTATAAAATCTGAGCATTAAAGAGGGGATAACTATTTCAACAACAAAAATCATCTGACGCATAGGAAATTCTAGATGGTTCTACAGATGTCCAACTTTGAAGGATTGTTAATCTCTACCACAGTTTCGGTACATCTGGGATTGTAGTTCCAGTGCTGTATCTGTCCATGATAATTGGCGCTATAGCACGCAATCCATGGTTACCGAGTTCGACTGCAAGAAGAACACACAGCAGTATGCAGATGCTACGCATACACATAGCGCTCCAAAATGCGTTTATATGACACTTATTTTTGGAACCGAGGTAGTACACCACATATATTACACAACAGATGTTCTTACATAAAGGGCTCTCTTATACATGTAAATCCAGCTCATTCTACTAAGCCCTTGACACCGCCGGTGCAGAGCAAGCATTTCCCAAAATGAACAAACTGGATGCATGAAGCATACCATTTTACTACTAGACGATTCTAAGATAGGTACCTACACATCTAAACTGAGCAGCTAAGGACAACATTCGACGAGTTCCCAGCACGTACAGACCTGAAGAAGCTGGAAACACATTCTTACTGAAGAAGCTGGACGAGATCGAGGGCCAGCTTGTCGTATCCGCCTGCCGGCGGCGAAGGTGGACCGACATACTCGACGCCGCTCGGGCCAGCAGCACGCACAGGCAGCACGTCGGCGAAGTTGAGGCAGACCTCTTTCACGTCTTGGACAAGCTTGTCCAGCTGCTGCTTCTTGCGGATGGCCCTGTCCTGCACAGCTTTGAGCAGTGCGCCCAGCTTGCGGTTGTATTCCTGTGCGACGAGCAGAGTCTCCCTGCTCTCAATGTAGGCGGAGTAGTTGAAGTCGTCGAGGTGGAAGCCGTACTCGTCGGACAGATAGCGGAGCGCGACCTCGGCGGCGCTCTCCACTGCGCTCTCGGGATCGCCCTTGACCTCGCCGCGGAATACAAGTGTGTTCACCTGCGGTGGCTGCACCAGAAGAACACAAAGAGTACAATCAAATTCCCAGAAGAACAACCAGAACGACCAGATATTGTTGCAATGAGCATGTACACTGAAACAAGCATTACTGAAATGAGCATGTACATTGAAGCAAGTACTACTGAACGAGCGGCTCACCTCTCCGTCAGCCATGATGAAGACGGATACGCTCCTTAATGTGGAATCTATGGAGGGAAAGGTAAGAAACGGAGACAGAAGATAAGGCAGAGTTCTCTGCCCTCCCCCAGAACTTATACCACGAGACTCAAGCAGTCCGACATGTGTCAAGCGACATGGCATGCATTTGACACGTATGTTGCATGATGATGATAGCTGTAAGCATCTCATGGATTGCTTCGACGGCATACCGACAGAGAGTGCATCTGATTAGAGCATTCTTTATTATATATTTAATTTATCAATAATTTCATCACTTCCGTTGTAAAAAAAATCTTCACCACTACGGAGCTAAAATCTTTTATTATCTATTGTAATAAGCTCTACCACGGTAATTTTACCTGGCAATGATACATAGTAGCGAGAACAGTGGTGCGACTTCGGCTTGCAGCAGTGTTTATTGTAGTGACTTTTTCTTCTTTATCGTACGACTCAATCACACAGTTCCCTTAATTAGGCTGTTCAAATAGATCATCCAAAATATTCACTGTTCTTTTACTTTCCTATAGATCACTTAGTTCATGTCTTCATTAGCCTTAAGCTTTAATTAAGTGGTGAGAACATTAAAACTCCATGTTTTGGACATGGATTTATCTAAAATTGCATGTATCATAACATGTTTAAATGTGTAGATACATGTAAATCTAGAACAATTAGAGTAAAAAATAGTTATGTTTTCAAGATCTTTAAAATTTCTTCATTTGCTTTTGTTGCACTAACAGGACAATTCACCATTGTGGTTATGTTGTCCCAATATAATGTAGTCGGATGGTATTGTTGTTGATCATAGTAGTTAATGGTGCAAAACTCTTGTGTGAGAGATTTTTCCAGCCCCGTCCCCTAAACCTAGGTGACACAAAAGGCGACGCCATATACGCCGCTCCAGTGCCCCTCCCCATCCTGCCCCCTTCCCTCGCTGCCGCCGGAGGTCACCGTCGGGTGAAGCCCAGGGAGTGATGGCGACGACGGGCTTCCCCACGGTGGCAGTCCCCTATCTTTCTCGTTGTGACGGTGCCAGGTCTAGGAGGTTCTCCGGCGGCGTAGTGCCATGGTTCTTAGATGATAGTACGTGGAGCTGGGAGTGCCCTATTTTCAGGTGTTGCCCCTCTAGGGACGCCAATCAACATGTGTCCTGTCTTGGCCATCTTGGTCTCACGGCAAGAAAATTCGGCTTCGTCATATACATCGCAATGGTTTTGGAGGCCTGGAAACTAACATGGATTTTGGAAAACGTGACATCTGTTGTAGATGTCAAGTGGGCCATGAGTAGCGTACCTACCACGAAAAGTCTACCGTCGTAGAAGTGTTTCTTGGTAAAAGTGAAGGTGCATTGTTTTTTTTCATTTTGCATGCAAACTTAACTTTGATCTGCATCCTTGAAGTCTCCCGAACCTTGTGGAGCCGTGATATCAGTGTCTTCGACTTTTTTCATTGTACCTGTTTTTTTTTTTGCGGGTACATTGTACCTATATTTTGATCGTGTTGAGGTTATAGTTGATGCCAGCCTATGTACAACAAACATGTGCCATGTTGGATTAGTTTTATCCATGATTGTTGACTATTTGAATTTGATTTTAGCGGATCAATCTGCTAATTTAACCTTGTTAACATAGAGGGCCCAGGTTCTAAGTTGGCTAAAATCACGATAAATTGTCCACCTGTCCCATATTTCTGATTTTCACATGATAGTTTGTCCAAATGAACTTACTTTGTGAAGAAAATAGGCAGCTAAGGATCAACATAAAAGAATTTATGTATGTAATAGTGAAAATTTCTTTCGTCATTTTTTTTGCACGATCTTTCGTCATATATACCAAAACGCATTAACAACGTGTACGATCAAAAGTTTCGGAACTCAGCAAAACAATCATCCAGCCCTCCACAGTAAAAGCGAGATGGTGAGTCCCTGTGACATCCCTATGTGAGAGAGAGTCTAGATAGCTTGTACTTGGCAAAATGGCACTCAAGCGTGCGAGAAACAAGGCCCACGCTAAAAAAAACACCCACATCTCAACACCTAGAGAAACGACATCCCTATGCTGATGCGTCTCTTAGCTCTAACCCAAACCAAAAAAAAAAAAAAAAAAAAAAAAACATCGGCGAAGCAAATATGATTCTCTAATGGTTGAAGTGGCACCTAACCGAAAGCTAAAAAGGTTAGAGGACCAAATATAGGAATCTGGTCCCGAAAATCCCCCTCCCCCTCTCCTATATTTGCTCAGCCGCGAGGCCGATGAGAAAAAATCCCCTCCCGTCTGCCGCTTACTCTCCCACCGCCGTTCTACTTCCCATCGCCCCTCCTTCCACCCAAACCCGCCAGAGACGGCCGGATCCCACCACCGGTCGCTGCCGCCTATCCCCAACGCCTTTCGGGGCCGCGGCATGCCCCGTGGCCATAGATCTAGCTCTCCCGACCTTCCACCGCTGGCGACACCGCACGGCTAGTACCACAGCGTATGGCAGCGGCAGTGGGGGACCTGGTGTGGTGACCCTGCATACCACTGCATGTTGTAGTATGCCAGTCGTTGATATAACATTCACGAAGTACCATTCCGCAAATATTACATCCCTCAGAGTAGTACAACAGAACATAGCAGGGTCCATAACTCATTCACTTATTATTACAAGCATAAAACATATATCGTCTCGGAGCTCCTCTTGGGTCCTAAGAGGAATACTCCTGGGTTCGAGGCGAACCCAACTTAGTTTACAATATAGAAGTCTCATTAAGTTATACATTTATTCTCTCGAGCAGCTAAGTATTAAGAGTTCGTGCTGCTCGGCTACAACTACTACTAGGTGCTTCTAGGCTTGATCTCCACCGGAAGCCTCCCCGGTTCCGTAGACTATGAGATAGTCTACGCCTTCAACACCTCCTGAGAGGTCTGGTTCCTCGTAGCCGATGATCTCGGCTCCTTCAGGGTTGTCATAGTCCTCCTCCAGACGATTCAGACAATCTAAGCAAGGGATTTAAGAGTGGGATGAGTACGAGCGTACTCAACAAGTTCATTATAGATAAGAGGTGTTTAATGCACTAGCTACGATATTAGACCAGAAAGTCTAATATCAATGCAGGTTTTGATAAACATTTCTTCAAGAGATTGCTTTTATTTCAAAGAGCTATGTCCGTCAGCCTTCACCGATTTACTAGAACTTCATGGAGCTCCTTTCCGGCCGCGTTCGCAGTTCCTTATCCCGGAACAGGGAGTGACAGGTCACAGTTCTTTACACTCTGCAGAGGTGTGTTGCTTTACCCATAAGAGATCTTAACCTTGGTGCCAACCGGGCAGCTTTCCCGTCCACACTTCCTTCGGTGTGAGGCCCGGTATAAGGTCTAGCCAATCATGTTCCTCCGCTACCTCGAACACCCACCCTTTGTTGCATGCCCCGACCCTGGGTCCTCGCCGGTCCCATTATTCCCACTCACGGGTGGACCCCGACCACGACGACAGTTTGGGATCGAACCAAACTCCTTCGCCGGTAGCTGCAACCCATCATAGACCGCAATACCGTGGGGACTTAAGGCTTCCCCAGCCAACCGCTTGCACTTCGAGCGACAAGTGTCTACGGACTATGCCGTGGGGACTTAAGGCTTCCCCAGCCAACCGCTTGCCCTGACAGATACAAATGTCTACGGTAAAGCGCATCCGTTGATGAACGAGAGGTGGAAACACTTTTGACTACTCTGTCCCACTCCGGATCTTATGGTTAACACGGGTATTACGGCACAAGAATCACTGGCGACATTTGTTGTTTAATCCTAGATGGATATAAGCCCGTGCAATGGAACCTCCACCATATCAACACAATCCATGGTTCCATTGCCCACCACATAGTCATATTCATAGTTATGAAAGTAGTGGTTTTGATTTTTATGCAATAGTGATAACCATAATACTTTGCAAGTAATTTGATAGAAATACTCAAATGACATGAGCAAGCGATGAACTTGCCTGAACACTGCAAAGTTCTGCAGTTGAATGGTGTGGACTGACCCTTGTCCTCTGGTTCTGAAAAATAGCATCATTGTCCGATAAGGGTAATGGTTAAAGAAGCAATTATGCATGGTTCCAGTTTTAGGGTTTGTCCCCCCCTTCTGATGTCGTTATTATTTCATGTGAGAGGTTAATACTAAGAATAGTTTTGGGAATACTCTATTTGTTCAAAATACAACCTTGAAATGTTGTCAAGGTGTTTTTAAAGTTCAAAAGAATTTATGGACTTATTTTCATTATTGAAAATAATATAGGTGATTTAAATGATTATTTTAATCATCAAATTTGAACCTATTCTTATTTGTCTTCAAAAATTCTATTTCATATTTTATTATGATAGAGTTTTTTATGCTGAGTGGTTTTCATATTTTTAATTATTTTTTTAGAGCTATTAAACATTTATTGTGCAATTTCAAAGTTTCTGCATTTTAACGAATTGTGAAATGACACATTTGCCCCTGGGCCCACATGTCAGTGAGGCCCAGTGGGGTTAGGTCGACCGACCCACCTGGTCCGGCTCGACCAGCCTCACTCCTCTCTCTCTCTCGTGCGTGTCCGAACCCTAACCCTAATCCCCTCTCTGGCGATTTGTTTCGCCACCGCCGTCGCCGCTCGATTCCGGTGAGCTCCGCCGGACTTAGCCCTCGCCGTGGGGCGCATTCGACGCGCCTCACGACGGCGGTCCTCCTCATCCGCGTCAATCTGGAGCGGATGCTGCTCCAGCTCATCTCTGATCTCCCTCGCGGCGGCTAGGGTTACGGGATCGTGGCGATCTCGCTGCTCCAAGGGTTCCAGGCGCGATGGCGCCGCCGTGGGCCTCGCCACGGTGGTGTGGGGCGCTGCGGCGCTTGTCGGCGCATGGCCTAGCCTGGCCAGGTTCTACCGAGCAATCGGCGTGCGCCGCCGTGGCCGCCATGGCCGCATCTGCTCGTCTGCTTGCCCTGGGTATGTGCGCCACCTCCTGCTCTCTCTCCTTTGCCTGTTCTACTTCTTCCCTTCCTCTTCTCCGTCTAGCTTGGTCACTGGCTTGCCGTGCCTCGTAGAGGTGCGGCCATGCCGTGATCTTCTTCTTTGATACCTTTCGTCTTTGCTATCTTTCTTTGCTACGCCGCTTGGTTCTTTGTGCTAGCCGTTGTGCTAGCCCTACTTCATCTTCTTTATTCTTCTTTGTGCTGCTCATGCTGTTCATGCTACGCCTCTCTTTGGCCTTGGCTATTGTTGCCCTGGCCATGCCAGTGCTTGCCATTCTTGCTAGATTCTTGCTCTGTGCTTCTGTTCATGTTATTATGCTTGCCAGTCACTCATGTGTGTTCATGTATGCTTCCCTGGCTCACTGATGTGAGTGATTCTTGCTGTTTAGCAAGTACCAGTGCTGCTTGATTGGTGATTAGAGATTGTTGGCTCATGGTAGGCTCAGCCTTGCTTAATTGTGGTCCATATACATCAATTCCTTGATGATATGCTTCTGGATACAATCATAAAATGGTTTATATAATTATCTGTGACTCAATTATTGCTTAACTGTGGCCGTTTAATTTATACGATTCACGTGTTGATGCCAGTGATGCCCTAGCATGCCAGTTGCTTGTAAAAGCTACTGTGTTTCTTCATTGCTTCAATTCTGTTCAATCTATGATGTATGTGTACCACACAGCTGGTCCTGGTGTTTGCTGGTGCTTACTTAAGCAGCAGCTGTTGCTTGCAATGATCCATTGGATCATCAGCAAAACCCTGGTGCTTTGATTTATTTGTGTTGTTCACTTATCTGTATTGCCTGAATTTCTTGAAGTGGATAAGTGATGTGAGCTGCTTTGCAGTTGTGATCATCCTATTAAATGTGTTAGGGCTAGATGGATGCCAACACTCAGTTGTGTACCCTAGCCCTCTACTGAATCCCAAATGGATAATGATGTGTGGTTCTTATGCTGGCTCAGGGTTGAGGTGGCCCTGGCAGCACTTGTGATGCTGTCATGGTTGCTCCCCTCTCTGTGGCATGCTATGGTTTATAATTGCTTGCTGGAATGGGATAGCTGCTCACTGGCTTGATCCAATATTGGACTTCCAGTGGCCTTTTGATGTTGACAAAGTATATAGACAAGAAATTGTCTATAATCTGATGGCATAAACAGCTGTAGGTGCTAAGTGTGTGGGCTAGGCTAGCTGTGACTTCATCTTTTGTTGGATTTCTTCAGTTATGCATTAATTTGCATAACTGCTATTCCCATATGATGATTGCCTAGTGATCTATACCCATATTTGCTTGCACCAAATGGCTTTGTAGTCAAATGATGACACAAACAGGGTTTCATACCTTTTTTTGATTCTGTGATGCATGTGTATGCTTATTGATGAGCAAAGCATGTGTTTGCTCAGGTTCTTTTGTGTATACCTCACTCCAGCTCCTAGAAATGTTGTTGGTGTAGAGGGTTTGCTTCTGTGATGATCTTATGCTTGCCCTGCTCCTCCTAGCAAGCCTGTGGTGCTGGATTCAGTTCTGTGGCTGTGAAGATTTGTTGAACAGCAGTGGTCATTCAACTTTGTTCTTGTGTTCTTGTGTTCTTGTGTTCTTGTTAACTTACCCAGCTGTTGTCTGTCGATGAGCTGCTGGTTCTGGCGGTGGAAAAGGTTTTATATGAACCTTGTGTTGATCTCCTGGTCGACAGCAAGGCCTGGCCTCTCTTGGTGACACACTGAGCTGTGTGTGTGTTGTGCTGCATGCACACTGCTTGGTGAGCGGTCTGGCTGTGTGTGTGTGCACATGCTTGGTATCTGGCTTGTGTCTAGGCTGAGAGTGGATCAGCTCGGCAGCTTTGGTCATATCCTCTCCTATTACATTTGATTTCTAACTACTTGGCATAACTTCTATTTGTTGTGATTATGTGCAGGGATCAAAGTAATGATCAAATGAACATGATGATCTTCAAGCTCAAGATTAGATGATATTCACATTGTAGTATTTAGGACAGATTCATACTTGTACTTTTCTTTTATCTTCTTTTTCTATTTATCCAAATTTGTGTAATGTGTTGTAATAATTCATTTATTTCAATTCTGAATATTGTAATTGACAATGTATAATGTGTGATTATCAATAAAGCTCCCATTTTCCTTAATGAGCTTTACATAATTGTTGTATTACTTATAATCTTGATTATTGATAATTGTTTATGAAATTATCTCAAGTTCGAATTATATGATAATCATTTGATGTTTGAATTTGAATTTCAAATTCAAATTTGGATTGAATTCAATCATACAACGTGGTTTAGAATTCAATCATGCAACTTAAGTTTGTGATGCAAACTCTCCACTCTCTTCTCAAAACCCTAGTTTAGTTGAATAAGGAACAGGTTTGTCGCACTCTCGAAACCCTAACCCTGTAATGTGTCGAGAGAGAAACTTGTCCCCCTTCGATGCAGTTTTTGTTTAAAAGCGCGAAATTTCCCCGTAAATTACAATACAATGCACATCCCTTTCTAAAATCTACCCCTCGATCGTCTCTAAACCTGGGACATTACAGCCTTTCCCCCTTAAAGAAAACTTCGTCCCGAAGTTGTGGTTGTAATACCTGAAGAGTTCGGGGTATGTTTTCCTCATGTCTTCCTCCTTTTCCCAGGTAGCTTCCCTCTCGGGGTGATGCTTCCATTGTATCTTGCAGTATTTGATAGCTTTATTTCTGAGTTGTTTCCAGCTCTCCTCGAGAATCTTGGCTGGCTTCTCGATGTAAGTCAAGTCTGGTTGTAACTCGAGCTCTTCATGTGATACTGGTTCATCGGGGGTCTTCAGACACTTCCGGAGTTGCGACACATGGAATACATTGTGAACCTGAGATAACCTTCTCGGTAATTCCAATTCAAAGGCTAATCCTCGGTTTTGACTCAAAATCTTGAAAGGTCCGATGTATCTAGGACTGAGCTTTCCTTTTACTCCAAACCTCTGGAGTCCTTTCATCGGGCTTACCTTAAGATATACCATGTCTCCAACTCGTGGCTCCCATGTTCTCCTCTTCTGATCGGCATAACTCTTTTGCCGACTTTGGGCTATCTTGAGCCTATCTCTGATAATGTCAATAATTTGTTGCTTTTCCTGGACATAATCAGGATTAAACTCCTTGCTTGCTCCAGCTTCATACCAACATATCGGTGATCTACACTTCCTTCCATACAGAGCTTCAAACGGTGCCATCTTGATGATGCTTTGATAGCTATTATTATATGAAAACTCTGCTAGTGGTAAGTGCTCCTCCCATGATCCTCCGAAGTCTAGGGCACAAGCCCTAAGCATATCCTCTAAGATCTGGTTGGTTCTCTCGGTTTGTCCACCTGTCTGGGGATGATAAGCGGTACTATAGTCCAACTTGGATCCTAACGCTTCGTGTAGTTGCTTCCAGAATGCTGATGTGAACACGGATCCTCGATCCGACACTATCTTCTTAGGCACTCCATGCTTACTCACGATCTCTTTGATGTAAAGATCGATGAGTTTCTCTCCTTTATCCTGCTGATTTACCGCTAAGAAGTGGGCGCTCTTCGTCAACCGGTACACGATTACCCATATCATGTCCTTCTTTTTATTGGTCATGGGTAGTCCGGTGATGAAATCCATCCCTATTTCCTCCCATTTCCACTCTGGAATAGGTAAAGGTTGTAACTTTCCTGCTGGACTCTGGTGTTCAGCCTTCACTCTCTGGCAGGTATGGCATTCCGCCACATATTGTGATATCTCTCTCTTCATGTTATTCCACCAGAATAGTTCCTTTAGATCCATGTACATCTTTGTACTTCCCGGATGTATGGAATATGGTGTTTGATGGGCTTCCCGGAGTATTACTTCCTTAATTTCAGCAATATCCGGAACGCAAATTCTCTTCTAGAACCATAATGATCCAGATTCTCCGTGGTGAAATTCTGATGGTCTTCCTTCATCTATTCTTCTCATCTCCTCAACGATAAATGGATCGTCCAGCTGACCCATCATTATCTCATTCTTCAGGTTAACATTTAACTCATCGGCTACTTGCAACGCCGATAATCCTTCATGGGCTTCCTTCTCCCAAAGTTGTATTTGGGCTTGACTTATTTCCTTCCTCAACTCCGGTGAGATTTCTTGTTCCACTCCGCCGGTACTCTTCCTGCTCAAGGCATCTGCTACAACATTGGCCTTCCCTGGAGTGTAATTGATTGTCAGATCATAATCCTTGATTAGCTCAAGCCATCTTTTCTGCCTCATGTTGAGTTCCTTCTGAGTGAAGAAATATTTGAGACTCTTGTGATCTGTATAGAGCTCACACTTGGCTCCATAGAGAAAATGTCTCCAAGTTTTGAGTGCAAATACAACTGCTGCTAGTTCCAAGTCATGTGTTGGATAATTCACTTCATGAGGTCTGAGTTGCCTTGATCCATAAGATATCACTTTCCGATCTTGCATGAGTACGCAACCCAATCCGTGCTTGGATGCGTCACAGTACACGGTGTAATCCTTGCCAACTTCCGGAACTGCTAACACCGGTGCCGTGGTGAGTTTCTCTTTTAGAGTTTGAAAACTCTTCTCACACTCCTCTGACCACACGAAAGGTGTGTTCTTTCTTAACAGTTTCGTCATGGGTCCTGCTATCTTGGAGAAGCCTTCAATGAATCTCCGATAATATCCTGCCATTCCTAGGAATCCTCGGATTTCCTTGACAGTCTTGGGTGCTTCCCATTCTAGAACTGCTGCTACCTTGCTCGGGTTAACAGCTATTCCATCTTTGCTAATAACATGACCAAGGAATTCCACTTGATCTAGCCAAAATTCACACTTGCTAAATTTGGCATAGAGTTGATGTTCCCTTAGTGTTTGCAACACTAACCTCAAATGTTCAGCATGTTCGGCCTTGTTCTTGGAATATATCAAGATATCATCGATGAATACGATGACAAACTTGTCTAGATATGGCATGAAAATCTTATTCATGAGATTCATGAATATTGCTGGGGCATTGGTTAATCCAAAAGGCACTACAAGGTATTCATGGTGTCCATACCTTGAGACAAAGGCAGTTTTCGGTACGTCTTCCTTCTTGATCTTTATCTGGTGATAACCGGATCTTAGATCAATCTTGGAAAAGACTCCCGCGCCTCTAACTTGATCAAATAGATCTTGTATTCTTGGAAGTGGATACTTGTTCTTGATTGTGACGTTGTTCAGGTTCCTGTAATCTCTGCACATCCTTCTTCCTCCATCCCTTTTATCCACGAAGATCACAGGTGATCCCCATGGTGAAACACTTTCTTGAATAAATCCTTTCTGTTCCAAATCATCCAATTGCTCCTTAAGTTCTTTCAACTCCTTGGGCCCCATCTTGTATGGTGCCTTAGCAATCGGAGCTGTTCCTGGAATTAGGTCGATAGTGAATTCTATCTCCCTATCTGGTGGCATACCAGGTAATTCCGCAGGAAATACATCCTGGAATTCATTTACTACAGGTATATCCTCTAATTTCACCTCCTTCATGCTGTTCAGCTGTAGCTCCACTTCAATCTGTGTATGTTTGTCGCCTTGGTAAATCATTCTACTTCCATCGGGGCTTTTCAAAGATACTGTCTTGTTCACACAATCGATCAATGCTCCATTAGCTTCCAACCAGTTCATACCAAGAATGACATCAATGTCCTTCATCGGTAAAATGAACAGGTCCGCGTCAAACGCGCACTTATTGATCATGATGACTTGTTTTTGTTTGGTATGGGTTACTACTATCGTTCCCCCCACAGAAATTATGGTTATGGGTGTATCTAACTTAGTGCAACTAATCCCATGTTTGATGATGAATTGTTGAGAAATGAATGATGTAGTTGCAGCAGTATCAAAAGGTACTTTGCCAGGATGAGTGAGTATCTGGAGCGTACCTATCACCGCCTGATCGGAGTTGACCACCTCCTCCAGACTGGTACAGTTCAGCTTGCCGAAGGGCTTCTTATTCTTCCAGTTCCCTCCGGTGTTTCCTCCTCGATTTCCTCCTCCTCCTGACTGGCCTCCTCCACTATTTTTCTTGGGGCAGTCCTTCAACATGTGCCCCTCCTGACGACAACCAAAGCATATTATCCTTGGCTTTCTACAGTCCTTGGCAAAATGCCCTGGAAGTCCACAGCTTCGGCAAACCATTGGATTAGCAGTCTGAAACGCTTGGTTCCTCCTGCTACTGTAGTAGTTGCTGTTGTTGTTGTTGTTGTTGTTGTTGTTGTTGTATCTTGGCTTGAAACTCAAGCTAGTATTGGGCTTGTTACTAACAAACCTCTTAGGCTCAAACTTGGCCTTTTTCCTTTTCTCCTCCTGCAGTTGTTTAAAATCATCTTCCAGAGTGATGGCAGCATCCACCAACTCTTGAAACTTCGTTGCTCTCATCATACGGAGCTGTACCTTGAACTGGGGACTTAACCCCCTCAGAAACCTCTTCTTCTTCTTGTCCTCGGTGTTAACTTCTTCAACCGCATACCGGGACAACTTTGAGAATTCCCTGACATAAGTCAGGATTGCCTTGTCCTTCTGCTCGAGACTTTCAAATTCTCGACGCTTCAGCTCCACAATACTTTCAGGGACATTGGATTCCCTGAACTTCCTCGTGAAATCCTCCCAGGTAAATACCTTTCCAGCCGGATAAACGGCTACGATATTGTCCCACCATGATGCGGCAGGTCCACACAGCAGGTGAGTAGCATAACGGACCTTCTCTTGGTCATTACATCCAACAGTATTGAGCTTTCGCTCAGTATCCATAAGCCAATATTCCGCGTCCATTGGCTCGGGCGCGTATGCGAAAGATATAGGCTTGGTGTTCTGGAAGTCTGCTAAGGTGACTCCCGGATTCTCGGGTCTCTCCACCCGGTTCTGTTGTAGCAGCTCTTGAAAGAATTTGTTCTGCTGCTCCAACGTCACACGTTGTCTTTCCTCCACCAGCTGCATGTACTGGACGAAATTCTGCTGCGTCATGGGTGGTGGTGGTGGTGGAAACTGATCTCTGGCTGCTCCCTCAGCCTCTTCCTTTTGTTTTGCTTCGCGCTCCATACGCTGCGCTTCGGTCTCCTCTCCTAACGCTCCCGACATAACCCCCTAGTTCTGCAACACAAGATGATACTCATAATTACTCCATGCGCAAGTTTTCTGAGCTCAACTTTGTGCACAGAACTAGTCACACAATGGAAATCAAGAAGCAAATCCAAATCATACAAAACATATACCATGTATATACATACTTAAGTGGTCTTATTACAATACTCAAGTCGATGTGAGTATGCAAACTCACTTATTAAAGTATATGTACAAATTTATACAAATATTACATACTATAATACACGTGGTACTTGTGTATTATAGCCTCGCCTCCCTTGGTGGACTCTAGTCGATCTTCACTCCCGGTACATCCCAGGCTTCCATCCGGTCGAACGTGTCGTCCTCCTGATAGACCCTGGAACATAAGGTCTCCCCGTTGGCTGGTAATCCGAATCAGATGATGATCCTAGGGAGAAATCAGTGTTCACGAACTGATCGTTAAGTGCATCATAGTCCACCCATCGGGTGTACTCCCCTGTAGCTCCGCCATATGTGTTTCCAACACTCATACCCGACTCAACCTGTGTCGGATACCCTCCATCAACTCCTTCATTACTAGGATAACTCTGGTTCTGGGTTGTGGCGTCATCATTCATCTCTCCATCATAATACACTGAAGTACTATGGGTTCCAGTATCAGATCCCCAACGCCAACCCGTGGAATTTTCTATAGGAGTCACGGAACGCTGATTGTTTCCGGATTCCTCTCCGCCCTCGTATCCCCCATAGGAACTACCCAGATAGTTCCCAGGTGTAACAGGTGTAGTTTCACGCTCAAGAGGATCAATACTAATGTAGTCACCAGCTGAGTAAACTGGTGTGTGCACCACATTCTCCATAGGTTCTTTCCCCCTAATCTCCTCCTTGGGTTCAGTAAACTCCTCTAGCATCGTATCAATTGCTCCCGTCAGATGATGGTTCAACTGAAAGAGTAATGATATGAAGTTGCGGCTATTATCCATATATTTTGCAGCTGCTATGGGTTTGCGTTTTGCATATTTGTAGTGGTTAACCATGGGATCTTCTTCCTCCTGATTATGAGGAATATGGGAGAATTCGGAACCCATAAGCTCTTTCGTCTTATGTTCCCGAATGTCGGTTATGGCTCTCATAACAGCTATATGGTAGGCTGTGTTGATAGTCCTGGCTTCCCCTGCTGGCATGACTACACTCATTCCCAGAGATTCGGGAAGTCGCAGTCCTACCCTACACTTGGCCAATACAGTACCATCATAGTACATGTATTTCTTTACTTGGATCTGGGGATCACACCCAAATTCAAGTAACATGGCTCGTAGAATATCTGCAAGTCCTCCTTCGTATTCACTCAGTGTGGAATCCATCACTTTCACGTTTCGTCCGGGACGAGAACTTGCCATGTTGGCTGTAGAAATAGAAAGATTATAAGATTAGTAATAATGCATCATAATAGAGATAATAAAGAATTATCGCACTAAAAAATATGATTGTTGTATTCTCAATTGAATATACACCATATTTTTAGAGAATTCTTTACTAGTCCTATTTGACTCCTAACGTTTAGTCCCATTTACTAGGTTCCAACCTAAGGTCAAAGCTTTTGCTCTGATACCAACTGTGGTGACCCTGCATACCACTGCATGTTGTAGTATGCCATTCGTTGATATAACATTCACGAAGTACCATTCCGCAAATATTACATCCCTCAGAGTAGTACAACAGAACATAGCAGGGTCCATAACTCATTCACTTATTATTACAAGCATAAAACATATATCGTCTCGGAGCTCCTCTTGGGTCCTAAGAGGAATACTCCTGGGTTCGAGGCGAACCCAACTTAGTTTACAATATAGAAGTCTCATTAAGTTATACATTTATTCTCTCGAGCAGCTAAGTATTAAGAGTTCGTGCTGCTCGGCTACAACTACTACTAGGTGCTTCTAGGCTTGATCTCCACCGGAAGCCTCCCCGGTTCCGTAGACTATGAGATAGTCTACGCCTTCAACACCTCCTGAGAGGTCTGGTTCCTCGTAGCCGATGATCTCGGCTCCTTCAGGGTTGTCATAGTCCTCCTCCAGACGATTCAGACAATCTAAGCAAGGGATTTAAGAGTGGGATGAGTACGAGCGTACTCAACAAGTTCATTATAGATAAGAGGTGTTTAATGCACTAGCTACGATATTAGACCAGAAAGTCTAATATCAATGCAGGTTTTGATAAACATTTCTTCAAGAGATTGCTTTTATTTCAAAGAGCTATGTCCGTCAGCCTTCACCGGTTTACTAGAACTTCATGGAGCTCCTTTCCGGCCGCGTTCGCAGTTCCTTATCCCGGAACAGGGAGTGACAGTCACGATTCTTTACACTCTGCAGAGGTGTGTTGCTTTACCCATAAGAGATCTTAACCTTGGTGCCAACCGGGCAGCTTTCCCGTCCACACTTCCTTCGGTGTGAGGCCCGGTATAAGGTCTAGCCAATCATGTTCCTCCGCTACCTCGAACACCCACCCTTTGTTGCATGCCCCGACCCTGGGTCCTCGCCGGTCCCATTATTCCCACTCACGGGTGGACCCCGACCACGACGACAGTTTGGGATCGAACCAAACTCCTTCGCCGGTAGCTGCAACCCATCATAGACCGCAATACCGTGGGGACTTAAGGCTTCCCCAGCCAACCGCTTGCACTTCGAGCGACAAGTGTCTACGGACTATGCCGTGGGGACTTAAGGCTTCCCCAGCCAACCGCTTGCCCTGACAGATACAAGTGTCTACGGTAAAGCGCATCCGTTGATGAACGAGAGGTGGAAACACTTTTGACTACTCCGTCCCACTCCGGATCTTATGGTTAACACGGGTATTACGGCACAAGAATCACTGGCGACATTTGTTGTTTAATCCTAGATGGATATAAGACCGTGCAATGGAACCTCCACCATATCAACACAATCCATGGTTCCATTGCCCACCACATAGTCATATTCATAGTTATGAAAGTAGTGGTTTTGATTTTTATGCAATAGTGATAACCATAATACTTTGCAAGTAATTTGATAGAAATACTCAAATGACATGAGCAAGCGATGAACTTGCCTGAACACTGCAAAGTTCTGCAGTTGGATGGTGTGGACTGACCCTTGTCCTCTGGTTCTGAAAAATAGCATCATTGTCCGATAAGGGCAATGGTTAAAGAAGCAATTATGCATGGTTCCAGTTTTAGGGTTTGTCCCCCCCTTCTGATGTCGTTATTATTTCATGTGAGAGGTTAATACTAAGAATAGTTTTGGGAATACTCTATTTGGGCAAAATACAACCTTGAAATGTTGTCAAGGTGTTTTTAAAGTTCAAAAGAATTTATGGACTTATTTTCATTATTGAAAATAATATAGGTGATTTAAATGATTATTTTAATCATCAAATTTGAACCTATTCTTATTTGTCTTCAAAAATTCTATTTCATATTTTATTATGATAGAGTTTTTTATGCTGAGTGGTTTTCATATTTTTAATTATTTTTTAGAGCTATTAAACATTTATTGTGCAATTTCAAAGTTTCTGCATTTTAACGAATTGTGAAATGACACATTTGCCCCTGGGCCCACATGTCAGTGAGGCCCAGTGGGGTTAGGTCGACCGACCCACCTGGTCCGGCTCGACCAGCCTCACTCCTCTCTCTCTCTCTCGTGCGTGTCCGAACCCTAACCCTAATCCCCTCTCTGGCGATTTGTTTCGCCACCGCCGTCGCCGCTCGATTCCGGTGAGCTCCGCCGGACTTAGCCCTCGCCGTGGGGCGCATTCGACGCGCCTCACGACGGCGGTCCTCCTCATCCGCATCAATCTGGAGCGGATGCTGCTCCAGCTCATCTCTGATCTCCCTCGCGGCGGCTAGGGTTACGGGATCGTGGCGATCTCGCTGCTCCAAGGGTTCCAGGCGCGATGGCGCCGCCGTGGGCCTCGCCACGGTGGTGTGGGGCGCTGCGGCGCTTGTCGGCACATGGCCTAGCCTGGCCAGGTGCTACCGAGCAATCGGCGTGCGCCGCCGTGGCCGCCATGGCCGCATCTGCTCGTCTGCTTGCCCCGGGTATGTGCGCCACCTCATGCTCTCTCTCCTTTGCCTGTTCTACTTCTTCCCTTCCTCTTCTCCGTCTAGCTTGGTCACTGGCTTGCCGTGCCTCGTAGAGGTGCGGCCATGCCGTGATGCTGCTGCTGTTCTGCTCGTGCTGCTATGCTGCTGCTACGCCGCTTGGGTTGCTGTGCTAGCCGTTGTGCTAGCCCTCTTCTTTGTCTTCTTTATTCTTCTTTGTCTTTGCTCATGCTGTTCATGCTACTGCCTCTACTGGCCTTGGCTATTGTTGCCCTGGCCATGCCAGTGCTTGCCATTCTTGCTAGATTCTTGCTCTGTGCTTCTGTTCATGTTATTATGCTTGCCAGTCACTCATGTGTGTTCATGTATGCTTCCCTGGCTCACTGCTGTGAGTGATTCTTGCTGTTTAGCAAGTACCAGTGCTGCTTGATTGGTGATTAGAGATTGTTGGCTCATGGTAGGCTCAGCCTTGCTTAATTGTGGTCCATATACATCAATTCCTTGATGATATGCTTCTGGATACAATCATAAAATGGTTTATATAATTATCTGTGATTCAATTATTGCTTAACTGTGGCTGTTTAATTTATACGATTCATGTGTTGATGCCAGTGATGCCCTAGCATGCCCTAGCATGCCAGTTGCTTGTAAAAGCTACTGTGTTTCTTCATTGCTTCAATTCTATTCAATCTATGATGTATGTGTACCACACAGCTGGTCCTGGTGTTTGCTGGGCTTACTTAAGCAGCAGCTGTTGCTTGCAATGATCCATTGGATCATCAGCAAAACCCTGGTGCTTTGATTTATTTGTGTTGTTCACTTATCTGTATTGCCTGAATTTTACTGAAGTGGATAAGTGATGTGAGCTACTTTGCAGTTGTGATCATCCTATTAAATGTGTTAGGGCTAGATGGATGCCAACACTCAGTTGTGTACCCTAGCCCTCTACTGAATCCCAAATGGATAATGATGTGTGGTTCTTGTGCTGGCTCAGGGTTGAGGTGGCCCTGGCAGCACTTGTGATGCTGTCATGGTTGCTCCCCTCTCTGTGGCATGCTATGGTTTATAATTGCTTGCTGGAATGGGATAGCTGCTCACTGGCTTGATCCAATATTGGACTTCCAGTGGCCTTTTGATGTTGACAAAGTATATAGACAAGAAATTGTCTATAATCTGATGGCATAAACAGCTGTAGGTGCTAAGAGTTTGGGCTAGGCTAGCTGTGACTTCATATTTTGTTGGATTTCTTCAGTTATGCATTAATTTGCATAACTGCTGTTCCCATATGATGATTGCCTAGTGATCTATACCCATATTTGCTTGCACCAAATGGCTTTGTAGTCAAATGATGACACAAACAGGGTTTCATACCCTTTTTTGATTCTGTGATGCATGTGTATGCTTATTGATGAGCAAAGCATGTGTTTGCTCAGGTTCTTTTGTGTATACCTCACTCCAGCTCCTAGAAATGTTGTTGGTGTAGAGGGTTTGCTTCTGTGATGATCTTATGCTTGCCCTGCTCCTCCTAGCAAGCCTGTGGTGCTGGATTCAGTTCTGTGGCTGTGAAGATTTGTTGAACAGCAGTGGCTGTTCAACCTGTTCTTGTGTTCTTGTGTTCTTGTGTTCTTGTTAACTTACCCAGCTGTTGTCTGCCGATGAGCTGCTGGTTCTGGCGGTGGAAAAGGTTTTATATGAACCTTGTGTTGATCTCCTGGTCGACAGCAAGGCCTGGCCTCTCTTGGTGACACACTGAGCTGTGTGTGTGTGTTGTGCTGCATGCACACTGCTTGGTGAGCAGTCTGGCTGTGTGTGTGTGCACATGCTTGGTATCTGGCTTGTGTCTAGGCTGAGAGTGGATCAACTCGGCAGCTTTGGTCATATCCTCTCCTATTACATTTGATTTCTAACCTGCCAAGTGGCTATGCCACTTGGCATAACTTCTATTTGTTGTGATTATGTGCAGGGATCAAAGTAATGATCAAATGAACATGATGATCTTCAAGCTCAAGATTAGATGATATTCACATTGTAGTATTTAGGACAGATTCATACTTGTACTTTTCTTTTATCTTCTTTTTCTATTTATCCAAATTTGTGTAATGTGTTGTAATAATTCATTTATTTCAATTCTGAATATTGTAATTGACAATGTATAATGTGTGATTATCAATAAAGCTCCCATTTTCCTTAATGAGCTTTACATCATTGTTGTATTACTTATAATCTTTATTATTGATAATTGTTTATGAAATTATCTCAAGTTTGAATTATATGATAATCATTTGATGTTTGAATTTAAATTTCAAATTCAAATTTGGATTGAATTCAATCATACAACTTGGTTTAGAATTCAATCATGCAACTTAAGTTTGTGATGCAAACTCTCCACTCTCTTCTCAAAACCCTAGTTTAGTTGAATAAGGAACAGGTTTGTCGCACTCTCGAAACCCTAACCCTGTAATGTGTCGAGAGAGAAACTTATCCCCCTTCGATGCAATTTTTGTTTAAAAGCGCGATATTTCCCCGTAAATTACAATGCAATGCACATCCCTTTCTAAAATCTACCCCTCGATCGTCTCTAAACCTGGGACATTACACCTGGGTGGCCGAAACTACCGATCGGAACACCGGCCAATGCCACTGGCTCGGTACATTCTAATCGGCACTGAAGGCGGCGTGGGCGCACGACATCGCCAACGTCCGGTTCCACGGCTCGGACTGCAGACTGCTCAACTTCCCCCTCGAGAGCGAAGCCGTACTGGAGCTCTTCTCCCCTCCGAGCCATGGCTGCACTGTGCGCATCGCTCGAGAGGACCGAGAGGCTCGGGAGCGAATCGAGGCCGAGCTTCGTCGGCTGAATCCCAGCCGCGTTGCGGCGGAGGTGCAGCGCTTCACGGAGTACGCCGCAACCTCGCCTCCTCAGCGGAACCTACGGCGGCAGGACCTTCTTCTTCGACGGCTGCCTCGTCTTCCTCGATGGTGGCGGCGTCTTCCTCCACACTGGTGCAGGGCGTCATCGACCTCTGTGACTGACCAGTTTGACGACTCCTTCAACGCCTTGCTCGATAGCCTCGGCATCTAGGTGGCTTCATTGCAATGTGTTCGATGAAATGTTTGGTAGAAGATTCAAATATAGGAGTCTAGATTTAGGAGATCGATTCCGGTGGCCGAAGTTTAGAGGAGCAAACTTTTTCTCATCGGTGAACAGTGCACCATTTTCTCCTCATTTTTTTTTGAACATGAAATATATTATCATTAAAGCTCATAGTACAAGATATCTCGGTGACAAAGCGTCGAGCTGGGACCAAAGGTGCCTAAACACACAATATGAAACAAAGATGATCTACACACTTGCAGTTGATCCGAAATTGCCTATGAAGCCAAACAGCGATCATTCATCCGTCGACAACACAGACTCGATAGTTCAGCCGTCGACAATACATACTTGATATTGCTGCATCTGCAATCTTCAAGGGCCTCCATCGTGCTCCATATCAGTTGATGCCCTGCAGGTGGCTCTTCCGGCGGTCTATCTGGCGTATGCGCTCGAGGCTAATGAGGATTGAGCTGAAGATTTTGAGAAACCATCAGCAAGCTCAATCTCAGAGGGTCCCTGCCGTTGAATCTATGGATCAAGAACAGAGGTGCTGTCGTCCACCTCTTGTGACACAACCCGAACAGTGACAACACAACATCTTCTACTAGGTTATCGTTTGGCAGGTAAAACATTATGCTTGCTGAAATTATGAAGAAACTATACCGCACCTCTATATCATTGCCTCTTCTGATAGTCTTGCAAGCACATAGGTAACTCCAAGATTTTCGCTGCCCATGAATCTTACTTGTTGTGTGTGAGCATAACTGATGTTTCAAAATTTTAGATGTCATATTACCTTGGCTCCGAAAGCTCACACTGAGTATATTATTCCACCTCTGACATTTCAAACCTTGAGCAGCAAAAATCATAGGCTGGAAGCATGAATTTGAAATATTGACAATCAAATCGCCACAGATTTTTAACATGTTCAACTCCAAATTGACTGATACATCACTTCTGAATGGATTTGCTGGAAGCAAAATGGTAAACTTGAACTCTCCCAAATCAGGCCACGGATCTGGCAGCATAACGCCGGCAGAGAACCGGTTAGAGATGCTCCAAGCATGATATGGATTGCTTAGAAATGGTACTACCATAGAATCTTATCTCATAGAGCATTATTTATTATTTTGTAAATCACTACTTCCATTACTTCAGTGCAAACAGATCTTATGACCGCTATGAAGGTAAAAAGGGAATGACTCAACCACACATGCAAAAGTCGGATTGTTCAAACACATGCATCTAAAACATTCAGTGTCGTTCTACTTTACTTGATTTCACGTCTTCGTTGTAAACAGATCTTAAGCTCTTGCTAGGACTGGAGTTGTTTCCAAGCTCTTAAAAAAGTTCTTTTTAATTGCATTGAACTAGAGATATTCACCACCGCAGCTCTGTTATCCCAATACAATGTGATCAGGTAGTGTCACCCTTAACTGATAATTAGCAATAAGATGGTTCTCTGTTGCGACAAATTTGTAATGAGCATTTATTTTGCAAATTCCATCTCAAACATATATTTATTGTATTGTGAGAAGTTGAGCTGTAAGTTA
This sequence comes from Lolium perenne, assembly GCF_019359855.2. Taxonomy (NCBI): domain Eukaryota; kingdom Viridiplantae; phylum Streptophyta; class Magnoliopsida; order Poales; family Poaceae; genus Lolium; species Lolium perenne. Next base: position 259,829,979 of record NC_067250.2, read on the forward strand.
GAATTGCAAAGATCAGATTGAGCATTAGTGATATATTTCCGGTAGCTCACAAGAGCATACAGATAACAGATCCCATAAAACGATTACAAGAACACATTGTAGACACTTAAGCATACAGATAGTTTATTTACAATAGTTCACAAGAGCTACACAACAACCAGAGAACAACTACCGCACTAGTAGAAAACCTCTCATCCATCTAAGTCTTTAGTACCGGTTCCCTTACGAACCGGTACGAAAGGCATTATTAATACCGGTTCCAGGGGTGGGACATCTATACCCTTTCATACCGGTTCGTGTTACGAACCGGTATGAAAGGGTTTCTGCCCAAATTCCAGGCTGAGGTGGGGCCAGGGCTACACCTTTAGTACCGGTTCTTCTAAGGAACCGGTACTAAAGGGTCCTCCCTATATCAGCGCGCGCCAACCCGCCCGAGCCCCTGCATATCATTCTCCAAATCTCCTCCTCCCTCACATTTCCAAATATTTTGCACCTCTCACACTCCAATAATTTTCATTTTTCTCCACCATTTTAACAAGATTAATGGCATACATCTATCCAAGGGTTAGCAATATCATCCTTCCTTCCGGCGTTTCTAATTTAGCTCATTTTTTGGTAGTTTTAACTCGTACTATTTTTCTAGTGCAAGCAAGGTGTTCGATGAAATGCCTAAGTTGGTGATTTTATTTTTTTTATATGCAATTTGAGCTGAAATTATGGTATGTTTTGTAGGTTTTAATTAGTATCATCCCCGTCCTTACCGCCGTCGATCGCCAGCGTCGTCCCCTAGCCGGCACGGTACCACCTCGGTGAGCCCCTCTTATTTTTTATAAAAACAATTAGTTTTATGTGATGAAGTTGAATATTAATTAAGTTGGTCACTCATATATCCATGATGTTGTGTATTTAATGATTTTTGATATACATATAAAATGCAGATGAGTCGACAATGGATGTACGGTGACCGGTGCCATCCCGAGTTCATTAATGGCATGCATTATTTTCTCAACGTGGCTGAGGCAAACAGGCGGTCGAATGGTTTCATGTATTGTCCATGTAGTTCCTGTAAGAATATGAAGGATTACTCTACCTCGAAGACCCTTCACGTCCACCTGCTGGAGAACGGTTTCATGCCCAGCTATAATTATTGGACCAAGCACGGAGAAAGAGGGGTTATATTGGAAGATAACGAAGAAGAAGAGGACAGTGACAACTATCCCTTATTAACTGAAGACGGTGATAGTAGAATGGGGGAAGACGAAGCTGAAGAAGAGCCCATTTTCGATGAGCCGATTTTTGATGACCCGGATGACGATTTGGGTCGGGCCATTCTTGATGCGAAGATGAACTGCGGAAATGAAAAGGAGAGGTTGAAGTTGGAGAAAATGTTAGAGGATCACAACAAACTGTTGTACCCAAATTGCGAAAATGGTCAGAAAAAGCTGGGTACCACGCTGGAATTGCTGCAGTGGAAGGCAGAGAATGGTACTTCTGACAAGGGATTTGAAAAGTTGCTGAAAATAATAAAGAAGATGCTTCCAGGGGAGAACGTGTTGCCCTCTAGCACGTACAAAGCAAAGAAGGTTGTCTGCCCTCTAGGATTAGAGGTGCAGAAGATACATGCATGCATCAATGACTGCATCCTCTACCGCGGGGAGTACGAGAATTTGAATGCATGCCCGGTATGTAGTGCATTGAGGTATAAGATCAGGCGAGATGACCTTGGTGATGTTGAGGGTGAGTCCACCCCCAGGAAGAGGGTTCCTGCGAAGGTGATGTGGTATGCTCCTATAATACCACGGTTGAAACGTTTGTTCCAGAACAAAGAGCATGCCAAGTTATTGCGATGGCACAAAGAGGACCGTAAGAAAGATGTGATGCTGAGACACCCCGCTGACGGGTCGCAGTGGAGAAAAATCGACAGAGAGTTCAAGTCATTTTCAGATGATGCAAGGAACTTAAGATTTGGTCTAAGTACAGATGGCTTTAATCCTTTCGGGGAGCAGAGCTCTAGTCATAGCACCTGGCCAGTGACTCTATGTATCTATAACCTTCCTCCTTGGTTGTGCATGAAGCGGAAGTTCATTATGATGCCAGTGCTCATCCAGGGCCCGAAGCAACCCGGCAACGACATTGATGTGTACTTGAGGCCATTGGTTGAAGAACTTTTAGAGTTGTGGCGTGACGAAGGTGTACCTGTGTGGGATGAGCACGAACAAAAGGAATTTAACCTATGAGCGTTGTTATTTGTAACCATCAATGATTGGCCTGCTCTTGGTAACATTTCAGGGCAGTCAAACAAGGGATACAATGCATGCACACACTGTTTAGGTGAGACTAACAGTAATTATTTGGGAAACAAGAATGTGTACCTGGGTCATCGTCGATTTTTCCAAAACAACAGCACGTAAGAAAGAGAGGAAAGCATTTCGGAGGTGAGGCAGATAACCGAACGAAGCCTACCCGCCCTACTGGTGAAGTTATATATGATATGGTCAAGGATTTAAAAGTGATCTTTGGAAAGGGTCCCGGCGGACAATCTGTTCCGCATGATGTTGACGGACACGTACCCATGTGGAAGAAGAAGTCGATATTTTGGGAGCTACCCTACTGGAAATTCTTAGAGGTTCACTCTGCAATCGACGTGATGCACGTGACGAAAAATCTTTGCGTGAACCTGCTAAACTTCTTGGGCGTGTATGGGAAGACAAAAGATACACCGGATGTACGGCAGGACCAGCAAAGTATCCACGAAGGAAACAACCTGAATCCAGAGAAGTATCAAGGTCCTGCCAGCTACGCTCTTACCAAAGAGGAGAAGGAGATCTTTTTTGAAGTCCTGAGTACCATCAAGGTCCCGTCTGGCTTCTCGTTGAATATAAAGGGAATAATAAACATGTCGGAGAAAAAGTTTCAAAACCTAAAGTCTCATGACTGCCACGTGATTATGACACAATTACTTCTGGTTGCATTGAGGGGGCTTCTGCCGGAAAATGTTCGAGTACCCATTGTGAAGCTATGTGCGTTCCTCAATGCAATTTCTCAGAAGGTGGTCAATCCACTTACTCTACAAAATTTACAGAAGGATGTGGTCCAATGTCTAGTCAGCTTCGAGTTGGTGTTCCCACCAGCCTTCTTCAATATTATGACACATCTCCTAGTTCACCTGGTCGAAGAGATTGGCGTTCTCGGTCCTGTATTTCTACACAAAATGTTCCCCTTTGAGAGATTCATGGGAGTCTTAAAGAAGTACGTTCATAACCGTGCTAGGCCAGAAGGAAGCATCTCCAAGGGCTATGGAACAGAGGAGGTCATTGAGTTTTGTGTTGACTTTATTCCTGACCTTAAGCCGATCGGGGTTCCTGAATCGCGCTATGAGGGGAGACTGCGTGGAAAAGACACGCTAGGAAAGAAATCAGCAACGTGTATGGACGGACATTCTTTCACTCAAGCACACTACACAGTTCTACATAATTCCATCTTGGTGGCTCCGTACAAAGAGGAACACAAGGATATCTTACGCTCTAAATACCCGGAGCAACGTGAAGATTGGATTGATGGAGGACACATGAAGACTTTCGGCGGTTGCTTGCAAACACGTCTCATGAATGTCACCGATGACGAGCAGATGTACTTGTTGGCCAAGCAACCATCTTCTACTATATCGACTTTTCAAGGGTACGAGATTAATGGGAACACATTTTACACTTTCGCCCAAGACAAAAAGAGCACCAACCAAAACAGTGGTGCCCGCTTTGATGCAGAAGATGGCAATGGGAACAAGGTCACATATTATGGGTACATAGAGGAGATATGGAAACTTGACTATGGACCTAATTTCAAGGTCCCTTTGTTCTGGTGCAAATGGTTCAACCTGAAAGATGGGGTACAGGTAGACCCGCAGTACGGAATGACTACAGTGGATTTCAAGAATCTAGGGTACGACACCGAACCATTCGTCCTAGCCAGTGAAGTGGCTCAGGTTTTTTATGTGAAGGATATGTCTAGCAAACCGAAAAAAAGAAAAGAAAGGCAAGAGGACACATCATACGATGAGCCAAAGCGGCACATAGTTCTTTCAGGAAAAAGAAACATCGTGGGAGTAGAGGACAAGACAGACATGTCAGAAGATTATAATAAGTTTGACGATATTCCACCCTTCAAGGTAAAAATTGACCCAAGCATCATCTTAAACAATGAAGATTGTCCATGGTTGCGTCGCAGTAAGAAGAAAGGGAAACATACGAAGAAAACTCAGAAGACTAGCTAGCTACATATAGGGATCATAACTTGTGTATCTCAATATGGAAATCACTTTTGTGTAATGATGTTACTGTATGTAAGATATTAAGAATGGAGATGGTTGGCTTGTTTTACTAGTTAAGTAGCTTTCACGGGCTTGCAGGGAAATTTTTCCGAGGCGGAACTTCCGAAGATGCCATAGGGCGTGTGCACCAAGGGCATCTTCGACAAGTTCCGCCACGGGAGATTTCCCAACCCTTTCCTCCATCCATGGTGATGAAACTCTCCATCCATGTTGGCTTGTTGAGCTGCTTCCCATGGCGTATCGATGCTCCTTTTATAGGCACGGCGCCGCTTCTACTTTGTCTTCTTCTTCCTCCGACAGGGCGTCGTGCGCTACATACTTTATCTCATCGAGAAGGGTGTCCTTATCCTGCCGACAGCTTTAGTACCGGTTGCACCCACCAACTGGTACTAAAGGTTACCCACGCGTTCTTATCCCACCGACAGGGCGTCGTGCGCTACATACTTTAGCTCATCCAGCAGGGCGTCATTATCCTGCCGACAGCTTTAGTACCGGTTGCACCCACCAAACGGTACTAGAGGTTACCCACGCGTCCTTATCCCACCGATAGGGCGTCGTGCGCTACATACTTTATCTCATCGAGCAGGGCGTCCTTATCCTGCTGACAGCTTTAGTACCGGTTGCACCCACCAACCGGTACTAGAGGTTACCCACGCGTCCTTATCCCACCGACAGTTTTGTTACATGACAGAAAAACACCTTTAGTACCGGTTGCACCCACCAACCGGTACTAAAGGTTTGCCTCTGTCTTCCCGCCTATTTTCTTCCCGCGCTTTCCACCGGTTCCCGCCTCTGTCTTCCCGCCATTTTTTCACTATATATATGTAGGCTTGGCCACCATTTACATATCACATCTAGACTCATATCTGCAAACCTCATCATTCTCTCCCATGGCTTCCATCGTATCTCTAACCCCCCGGGAGGCGGAGGCGCTTTGCGCCTCGAACTACCCCTGCCCGCCGGGCTACCGCGTCCCGACCGGCTGGTTGCTAAGCGTCGGAGGCGTACCGGTCCCTCTAGTCCCTCTAGGTGTGGCGCGCGAGATGGCCATCACGAACCACTACTACTTCGAGCTCACGCCAGAGCAGCGGAGGAATCCCCAGTGGCATCCCGACTACAGCCCGACTTGGGAAAGCTTCTTCATCAATCGGCGTGAGAGGGCGCTTTCCAGGCACGAGGAGGGCGGCCCGCCTCCTTCGAACTTCAACGAGGCCGGCCGTCGGCTGTGGTGGTGCGGCCGGACTCTCCAGGGCGTCATGGCCTACCGTGGCCCCCCTGCGCTACCCTCAGTCCCAGCCCACGCGTGCTCACCCGCCGATGTTCGAGTACCGCGACCCCGATGCCAGCGACGATGATGACGGCGACTACGACGACTACAGTGGCGACTACTATAGGGCTAGGCACGAGTATGACTGAATGACTCCAACAGTAGAATTTGGCCATGTATCTTTAATTTTCAGTTAAGCTATGTACTTTTAATTCGAGTTCAATCGTAATAAAATTTTATTCCCGCCCTTTCTTTCCCGCCTTTTTTCTCCCACGCGCGGCGTCGTGGCGGGAAAGTTTCCCGCGCGGACGACGGGAGTAAAGAAAAGAAATAGAAAACAAAAAAAAAAATAAGAAATAGAAAAAGAAATAGAAAATAAGAAATAGAAAAAGAAATAGAAAATAAGAAATAGAAAAGAAAAGAAAAAGAAAAAGAAAAAGAAAAAGAAAAAGAAAAGAAAAAGAAACAGTAAATAAGAAATAGGAAAAGAAATAGAAAAATGAACATAAAGGAAAAAGAAAAAGAAAAGAAAAAGAAACAGTAAATAAGAAATAGAAAAAGAAATAGAAAATAAGAAATAGAAAATAAGAAATAGAAACAGAAAAGAAAAAGAAAAGGAAAAGAAAAAGAAACAGTAAATAAGAAATAGAAAAAGAAATAGAAAACAGCAAAAGAATCAGAAAACAGCAAAAGAAAAAGAAAACAAAAAAATGAATTTGGTACCGGTTGGTATCACCAACCGGTACGAAAGGCCTTTCGTACCGGTTGGTGGTACCAACCGGTACCAAAGGGCTATCCCCTAGTTAGGACTTAGCGCGGGGCAAAATTTCCCCCAATTCCTTCTTCTTCCGCGCGCCAGAGACCTCGCAGAGCTCCCCGTCGCCGACGCCGACTCCGTCATCGCTGTCGCCGTAGCGGCCGCCGTCGCCATCGCCGTCGCCCTCGCCGTAGCCGCTGCCGTCGCCCTCACCGAAGCCGCCACCGTCGTCTCCGCGTCGCCCGCGCCGCTCCACCTCTCCCCGCCGTCGCCCTCACCGAGGTGAGCACCCCCTCCTCTCCCTCGCCTCGCCTCCCTCGCGTCGCCTCCCTGGCCGCCACGCGCCTCGCCGGGAGGAGCCCGCGCGCGCGTCGACTGCCGCGCCGCGGTCGCCGCCGGCCTCCCCTCACGCACGCGCGCTAGGTGTTCGAGGAAATGCGTGTCCCATCCCCGCGTGGCCGTCGTGATGCCCGCGCCCTCTTCTCTTCTCCCACTGCCACCCCCTCCGCACCGGCATACTGCTTCGCAGCCCTCGCTCACCACCGCCATCCCCTAGCCCCTGCAAAATGTCCCCTTTCCGGCAGCCCTCACTGGCCACCACTCCGGCACCATGTTGGCCGGTGGCCGCGCCTTCTACCGCGCCGTGCAACTCCGCACGGGATTCATTCCCCAGTACGACATGCTCCACCCGCACCTCCCCGTCCGCGAGACGCTCGCTGTAATGTCCCAGGTTTAGAGACAATCGAGGGGTAGATTTTAGAAAGGGATGTGCATTGCATAGTAAATTCTGGGGAAATTTCGCGCTTTTAAACAAAAACTGCATCGAAGGGGGACAAGTTTCTCTCTCGACACCTTACAGGGTTAGGGTTTCGAGAGTGCGACAAACTTGCATCTCACTTCATAGTTTAGGGTTTTTAAGAAGAGAGGGGAGAGTTGCATGATTGAATTCTTGACAAATGACATGGTTGAATTTAAACCAATGTGGAATTTGAATTTCAAATTCAAACATTAAATAATAAACCTCAATAATTCAATTATGAGAGAATACATTAAGTAAATAATCAATAATACACAATATGAACAATTATAATAAAGAAAAGCTCATTAGGGAAAACTTTGAGCTTTATTAATTAACACATAAGGTACATTGTCTTTACAATATTCATAATGGAAATAAATGAATATTACAACACATTACAAGAATTGGTGAAATTGAAATAATGCAAGAAAATGAAAAGAAAAGTACAAGTATTGACCCTAGACTAAATACTACAAGATCATCTTCACTTGATCTTGGATGTGATGAACTCCAAGTCTATTTTTATCAATTCTTGATCCCTGCACAAAAAAATCACAACAAAGAGAAGTTATGCCAAGTGGCATAGCCACTTGGCAGGTTAGAAATCAAATGGAAATGTGAAATGAGCAGATAGGACCAAAGTGGCCGAGCTGATCCATGCCACAGCCAAGTTCCAGGTTCAGGTGCACAGCACCTGCCAACACACACACACAGCCTGCTCACAGGGCTGTGTGCATGCTGCACACACACACAGTGAGTCACTAAGGTGACAAGCAAGAGCTGTCGACCAGGGAGAGCAAGGGAGCATCACATATAAGCTTTCCAGAAGCAAACCCTAGCTCATTCATCGGCAGGCAAGTTGGTAAGTCATCAGAAAACAAGAACACTTAGAACAGGAAGAACACATAGCCAGAACTTCATCCAGGAACAGCTCAAGCAAGGAACTGTTTCCTGTTGAGCAACAAACCATGGAGTAGATCAAGCACAAGCCACAAGGAGGAGCAGGGCAAGCCAAGAAATCACCACAGAAGAAAAACCTCTACACCAACACACTATTTCTAGGAGCTGGAGTGAGGTATAAACAGATCAACCTGAGCAAAACCCTGGTTTGCTCATAAATAAGCATTTGCATATGTCACAGAAGCCAAAATGGGTAGAATACCCAGATTGTATCATCATCTGGCTACCAAGTCAGTTGGTGCAAGCAAAAATGGGTGAAGCCAATAGGAACTCACCAAGGGAACACTGGCTAGACCAAAACAGTGGAATAACCAAGGCAATCCAGCAAGGAAAAGATCCTATCTATTCAACCAAAGCCACCTAGCACTTAAAACCTAGCACACCATCAGATTGATAGACAATATGTGTCTATTCTTGTTTGTCAACATCAAAGATCACTGGAAATCCAACAAGGAATTACCCAGTGATATATTCACTAAGCCATAGCAAGCCAACAAGGGTGGGAGCTACCTAAACAGCAATGAATTGCTGTCAAGGTCACCTCAACCACTGAACCAGCCCAAACTAATAAGCCATGCACAGTTATCATTACCCAGAAGGGTTCAAAAAGAGGGCTAGGGTACCCAACCAAGTGGTGGCATCCATCTAGCCCTGCCAAACTCAATGAAATGATCATTACTGCAAGCAGTTCACATCACTTATCCATTTTAGTAAAACCAGGTAATACAGATAAGTGAATCATATAAGAAATCAAAGCACCAGAGTCTTGCGAGATGATCCAATGGATCATTGCAAGCATCGAATCGCTTGAGCAAGCAAAAGCATGCATCAGTACAGATTTGGTGTCACACAGACACAAAGATGAGCAGAAGGGAGGCACAGTCATAACACAGCAGCTTTTACAAGCAACTGATGATCATGTGATCATCAGAAGCTTGCTAGAGCATGCTAAGACATGCTAGAGCCAAGCCTAGCAACCACACATTTAACCAGATCAACTATATAGCCACATCTCATAAATCATTGCATCACAGAGAAGTAAATAAATTAAATACAATTGTATCCAGAAGCACACCAATAAGGGTTGGTGTATTTAGTCAACAGTCATGCTCAATTGAGCATTTCCAAGATTCACAGCTCTATACACATCACACCCAGGGCACTGGCACTTGCATAAATGCAAGTATCATGCATCATGATCAAGCCAGGGGCAAGGAAATGCACACACAGGAGAGGCAGGATCTATATAGCAACAGCAGGAACAATTTAATAGAGCATAAGCATGCGCATGGCAGCAGCACATCACATCAGCTAGGATCCATGGCAACAGCAGAGAGCACAGCAGCTTACACGCATTCACAGCAAGCACAGCAGCAGAGCATATAGGTGTAGAAGCAGCAGCCCTTCGTCTGGGCCAGCATCTCCAAAGGGAGAAGTCGGCCAGTGGCCGAGCTAGACGAAGAAGGGGAGAAGAGAAGGAGATAGAACAGGTAACAGAGAAGGAAAGAGAAGGTGAAACTTACAGGCGGAGCAGATGAGCACGACCGTGGCGGCACGGCGGCACACGCCGGGCGACGGCGGCGCCAGGCCAAGCCAAGCCTGGTCGCCACATCACCGCAACGCCGGCACCTCCACGACATCACCACGGCGCCAGGGACGCCGACGAACGGCGGATCTTCACGGATCCGTGCGGCCGAGGCGCAGATGCGTTGGGGAAGAGTCAAGGTGGACGCGAGCGTCAAATCGACGCGGACCACCATGTCCGCCGTCGAGAGACGGTCCAGATCCGCACCAAATCGTCGCCGATGATGGCCGGAGGCGGCCGGAGCATGGCGGCGACGGCGGAAGGCGATTCGGTGTCGCGGGAGCCCGAAAGGGGAATTAGGGTTACGGGGTGGAGGACGACGAAGCGGCCAGGTCGGTTGGACCGAGCCCACTGGGCTGGTCCAACCTAACCAGCTCGGCCGCCTGACAGGTGGGCCCGAGGGGTATTTTGGACATTTCCAAAATACCCATTTAAATGGGAAATTCCAAGAATTTTATAAAATAAAACATAGCTCTAAAAAAATAAGTAAAAATATGAAAATTAATCAGCATAAAATTCTCTATCCAAATAAAATATCAAAGAGAATTTTTGAAGACACTTAAATAATAAGTCCTATTTTGATGATTTAAATAATCATTTAAATCACACACCTAATTTTCTATAATAAAAATAAGTCCACTAATGTATTTGGACTTTAAAAACACCTTGACAACATTTCAAGGTTGTATATTACTTTTAAACAAGTATCCCCAAATTATTCTTAGTATTAACCTCTTACGTGAAATAATAACGACATCGGAAGGGGGGAACAAACCCTAAAAATGGAATCATGCATAATTGCTTCTTTAACCATTGCCCTTATCGGACAATGATGCTATTTTTCAGAACAAGAGGACAAGGGTCAGTCCATACCTTCCAACTGCAGAACTTTGCAGTGTTCAGGCAAGTTCATCACTTGCTCATGTCATTTGAATATTTTTATCAAATTACTTGCAAAGTATTATGGTTACCACTATTGCACAAAAATCAAAACCACTACTTTCATAACTATGAATATGACTATGTGGTGGGCAATGGAACCATGGATTGTGTTGATATGGTGGAGGTTCCATTGCACGGGTTTATATCCATCTAGGATTAAACAACAAATGTCGCCAGTGATTCTTGTGCCGTAATAACCGTGTTAACCATAAGATCCGGAGTGGGACGGAGTAGTCAAAAGTGTTTCCACCTCTCGTTCATCAACGGATGCGCTTTACCGTAGACACTTGTATCTGTCAGGGCAAGCGGTTGGCTGGGGAAGCCTTAAGTCCCCACGGCATAGTCCGTAGACACTTGTCGCTCAAAGTGCAAGCGGTTGGCTGGGGAAGCCTTAAGTCCCCACGGTATTGCGGTCTATGATGGGTTGCAGCTACCGGCGAAGGAGTTTGGTTCGATCCCAAACTGTCGTCGTGGTCGGGGTCCACCCGTGAGTGGGAATAATGGGACCGGCGAGGACCCAGGGTCGGGGCATGCAACAAAGGGTGGGTGTTCGAGGTAGCGGAGGAACATGATTGGCTAGACCTTATACCGGGCCTCACACCGAAGGAAGTGTGGACGGGAAAGCTGCCCGGTTGGCACCAAGGTTAAGATCTCTTATGGGTAAAGCAACACACCTCTGCAGAGTGTAAAGAACTGTGACCTGTCACTCCCTGTTCCGGGATTGAGGAACTGCGAACGCGGCCGGAAAGGAGCTCCATGAAGTTCTAGTAAACCGGTGAAGGCTGACGGACATAGCTCTTTGAAATAAAAGCAATCTCTTGAAGAAATGTTTATCAAAACTTGCATTGGTATTAGACTTTCTGGTCTAATATCGTAGCTAGTGCATTAAACACCTCTTATCTATAATGAACTTGTTGAGTACGCTCGTACTCATACCACTCTTAAATCCCCTGCTTAGATTGTCTGAATCATCTGGAGGAGGACTACAACAACAATGAAGGGGCCGAGATCATCGGCTACGAGGAACCAGACCTTTCAGGAGGAGTTGAAGGCGTAGACTATATCATAGTCTACGGATCCGGGGAGGCTTCCGGAGGAGAACAAGCCTAGAGATATCTGATGAGTAGTAGTAGCCGAGCAGCACAAACTCTTACTATTTAGCTGCTCGATTAAATAAATGTTTAGTTTAATGAGACTATGGTATTGTAAGTTAAGTTGGGTTCGCCCCGAACCCAGTAGTTATCCTCTTAGGACCCAAGAGGAGCTCCGAGACGACTTGTGTATGTTAATTGTAATAATATGTGAATGAGTTATGGACCCTGCTATGTTCTGTTGTACTACTCTGAGGGATGTAATATTTGCAGAATGGTACTTCGTGAATGTTATATCAACGACTGGCATACTACAACATGCAGTGGTATGCAGGGTCACCACAGTTGGTATCAGAGCAAAAGCTTTGACCTTAGGTTGGAACCTAGTAAATGGGACCAAACGTTAGGAGTCAAATAGGACTAGTAAAGAATTCTCTAAAAATATGGTGTATATTCAACTGAGAATACAACAATCATATCTTTTAGTGCGATAATTCTTTATTATCTCTATTATGATGCATTGTTACTAATCTTATAATCTTTCTATTTCTACAGCCAACATGGCAAGTTCACGACCGGGAAGAAACGTAAAAGTTATGGATTCCACACTGAACGAATACCAAGGAGGACTTGCTGATATCCCACGAGCCATGTTATTGGAATTTGGGTGCGATCCCCAGATTCCAGTAAAGAAGTACATGTTTTATGATGGTCCGGTGTTGGCCAAGTGCAGGGTAGGACTGCGACTTCCCGAATCTTTGGGAATGAGCATAGTCATGCCAGCTGGAGAAGCTAGGACAACCAACACAGCCTACCATATAGCTGTTATGAGAGCCATAACCGACATACGGGAACATAAGACAAAAGAGCTTATGGATTCCGAGTTCTCCCATATTCCTCATAATCAGGAGGAAGAAGATCCCATGCTCAACCACTACAAATACGCCAAACGCAAACCCATAGCAGCGGCAAAATATATGGATAATAGCCGTAACTTCATATCATTACTCTTTCAGTTGAACCATCATCTGACAGGAGCAATTGATACGATGCTTGAGGAATTTACTGAACCCAAGGAGGCGAGCGGGGGAAAAGAACCTATGGAAAATGTAGTGCACACACCAGTTTATTCAGCTGGTGACTACATCAGCATTGATCCACTTGCACGTGAACCTACACCTGCTACACCTGGGAACTACCTGGGTAGTTCCTATGGGGGATACGAAGGCGGAGAGGAATCCGGAAACAACCAGCGTTCCGAGACTCCTATCGAGAATTCCAGGGGTTGGCGTTGGGGATCGGATACTGGAACTCATAGTACTTCTGTGTATTATGATGGAGAGATGAATGATGACGCAACAACCCAGAACCAGAGCTATCCTAGTAATGAAGGAGTGGATGGAGGATATCCGACTCAAGTTGAGTCGGGTATGAGTTTTGGTAACCCTTATGGTGGGGCTACAGGAGAGTACACCCGATGGGTGGACTATGATGCACTCAACGATCAGTTTGTGAATACTGATTTCTCCCTAGGATCATCATCGGATTCGGATTACCAGCCAACGGGGAGACCTTATGTTCCAGGGTCTATCAGGAGGACGACACGTTCGACCGGATGGAAGCCTGGGATGTACCGGGAGTGAAGATCGACTAGAGTCCACCAAGGGAGGCGAGGCTATAATACACAAGTACCACGTGTATTATAGATTGTAATATTTGTATAATTTGTACATATACTTTAATAAGTGAGTTTGCATACTCACATCGACTTGAGTATTGTAATAAGACCACTTATGTATGTATATACAGGGTATATGTTTAGTATGATTTGGATTTGCTTCTTGATTTCCATTGCGTGACTAGTTCTGTGCACAAAGTTGAGCTCAGAAAACTTGCGCATGGAGTAATTATGAGTATCATCTTGTGTTGCAGAACTAGGGGGATTATGTCGGGAACGTTAGGAAACGAGACTGAAGCACAGCGCATGGAGCGCGAAGCAAAAGAAAAGGAAGAGGCTGAGGGTGCAGCCAGAGATCAGTTTCCACCACCACCACCACCCATGACTCAGCAAAACTTTATCCAGTACATGCAGCTGGTGGAAGAGAGGCAGCGTGTAACGCTGGAGCAGCAGAATAAATTCTTTCAAGAGTTGCTGCAGCAGAATAGGGTGGAGAGACCTGAGAACCCAGGAGTCACATTAGCAGACTTCCAAAACACCAAGCCGATATCTTTCGCATACGCGCCCGAGCCAATGGACGCGGAAGATTGGCTGATGGATACAGAGCGCATGCTCAACACCGTTGGATGTAACGACCAAGAGAAGGTTCGTTATGCTACCCATCTGCTCTGTGGACCTGCCGCATCATGGTGGGACAATATTGTAGCCGTTTACCCGGCTGGAAAGGTATTTACCTGGGAGGAATTCACGAGGAAGTTCAGGGAATCCAATGTCCCTGAGAGTATTGTGGAGTTGAAGCGTCGAGAGTTTGAGAGTCTCGAGCAGAAGGACAAGGCAATCCTGACCTATGTCAGGGAGTTCTCTAAATTGTCCCGGTACGCTGTTGAAGAAGTCAACACCGAGGACAAGAAGAAAAAGAGATTTCTGAGGGGGTTAAGTCCCCAGTTCAAAGTACAGCTCCGTATGATGAGAGCGACGGAATTTCAAGAGTTGGTGGATGCAGCCATCACTTTAGAAGATGATTTCAAGCAACTACAGGAGGAGAAGAGGAAAAAGGCCAAGTTTGAGCCTAAGAGGTTTGTTAGTAACAAGCCTAATACCAACTTGAGTTTCAAGCCCAGATATAACAACAACAACAACAACAACAACAACAGTAACTACTACGGTAGTAGGAAGAATCAAGCCTTTCAGACCGCCAATCCAATGGTCTGTCGAATCTGTGGACTTCCAGGGCATTTTGCCAAGGACTGTAGAAAGCCAAGGGTAATATGCTTTGGTTGTCGCCAGGAGGGGCACATGCTGAAGGACTGCCCCAAGAAGAATAGTGGAGGAGGTCAGTCAGGAGGAGGAGGAAACCGAGGAGGAAACACCGGAGGCAACTGGAAGAATAAGAAGCCCTTCGGCAAGCTGAACTGTACCAGTCTGGAGGAGGTGGTCAACTCTGACCAGGCAGTGATAGGTACGCTCCAGATACTCACTCATCCTGGCAAAGTACTTTTTGATACTGGTGCAACTACATCATTCATTTCTCAACAATTCATCATCAAACATGGGATTAGTTGCACTAAGTTAGATACACCCATAACCATACTTTCTGCGGGGGGAACGATAGTAGTAACCCATGCCAAACAAAAACAAGTCATTATGATCAATAAGTGCGCGTTTGACGTGGACCTGTTCATTTTACCGATGAAGGACATTGATGTCATTCTTGGTATGAACTGGTTAGAAGCTTATGGAGCATTGATCGACTGTGTAAACAAGACGGTGTCATTGAAAAGCCCCGATGGAAGTAGAATGATCTACCAAGGCGACAAACATACACAGATTGAAGTTGAGTTACAGCTTAACAGCATGAAGGAGGTGAAGTTAGAAGATATACCTGTAGTAAATGAATTCCAGGATGTGTTTCCTGCGGAATTACCTGGTATGCCACCAGATAGGGAGATAGAATTCACTATCGACCTAATTCCAGGAACAACTCCGATTGCCAAAGCACCATATAAGATGGGGCCTAAGGAATTGAAAGAGCTTAAGGAGCAACTGGATGACTTGGAACAAAAGGGATTCATTCAGGAGAGTGTTTCACCATGGGGATCACCTGTGATCTTCGTGGATAAAAGAGATGGAGGAAGAAGGATGTGCGGAGACTACAGGAATCTGAACAACGTCACAATCAAGAACAAGTATCCACTTCCAAGAATACAAGATCTATTTGATCAAGTGAGAGGCGCGGGAGTCTTTTCCAAGATTGATCTAAGATCCGGTTATCACCAGATAAAGATCAAGAAGGAAGACGTTCCGAAAACTGCCTTTGTCTCAAGGTATGGACACCATGAATACCTTGTAGTACCTTTTGGATTGACCAATGCCCCAGCAATATTCATGAATCTCATGAATAAGATTTTCATGCCATATCTAGACAAGTTTGTCATCGTATTTATCGATGATATTCTGATATACTCCAAGAACAAGGCAGAACATGCCGAACATTTGAGGTTAGTGTTGCAAACACTAAGGGAACACCAACTGTATGCCAAATTCAGCAAGTGTGAATTTTGGCTAGATCAAGTGGAATTTCTTGGTCATGTTATCAGTAAAGATGGAATAGCTATTAACCCGAGTAAGGTAGCAGCAGTTCTAGAATGGGAAGCACCCAAGACTGTCAAGGAAATCCGAGGATTCCTAGGAATGGCAGGATATTATCGGAGATTCATTGAAGGATTCTCTAAGATAGCAGGACCTATGACAAAGTTGCTAAGAAAGAACACACCATTCGTGTGGTCCGAAGAGTGTGAAAAGAGCTTTCAAACTCTAAAAGAGAAACTCACCACAGCACCGGTGTTAGCAGTTCCAGAAGTTGGCAAGGACTACACCGTGTACTGTGACGCATCCAAGCATGGATTGGGTTGCGTACTCATGCAAGATCGGAAAGTGATATCCTATGGATCGAGGCAACTCAGACCTCATGAAGTGAATTATCCAACACATGACTTGGAATTAGCAGCTGTCGTTTTTGCACTCAAAACTTGGAGACATTTTCTCTATGGAGCGAAGTGTGAGCTCTATACAGATCATAAAAGCCTCAAATATTTCTTCACTCAGAAGGAACTCAACATGAGACAGAAAAGATGGTTAGAATTGATCAAGGATTATGATCTGACAATCAATTACACACCAGGGAAGGCTAATGTTGTAGCAGATGCCTGATACGTCTCCGACGTATCGATAATTTCTTATGTTCCATGCCACATTATTGATGTTATCTACATGTTTTATGCACACTTTATGTCATATTCGTGCATTTTCTGGAACTAACCTATTAACAAGATGCCGAAGTGCCGATTCTTTGTTTCTGCTGTTTTTGGTTTCAGAAATCCTAGTAAGGAAATATTCTCGGAATTGGACGAAATCAAAGCCCAGGGGCCTATTTTCTCACGAAGCTTCCAGAAGTCCGAAGGAGAGACGAAGAGGGGCCACAGAGGGGCCACACCCTAGGGCGGCGCGGCCCCCCCCTTGGCCGCGCGGCCCTGTGGTGTGGGGCCCCCGTGCCGCCTCTTGACCTGCCCTTTCGCCTATAAAAAGTCTCCGTGACGAAACCCCGATCTGAGAACCACGATACGGAAAACCTTCCAGAGACGCCGCCGCCGCCGATCCCATCTCGGGGGATCCAGGAGATCGCCTCCGGCACCCTGCCGGAGAGGGGAATCATCTCCCGGAGGACTCTACGCCGCCATGGTCGCCTCCGGTGTGATGTGTGAGTAGTCTACCCCTGGACTATGGGTCCATAGCAGTAGCTAGATGGTTGTCTTCTCCCCATTGTGCTATCATTGTCGGATCTTGTGAGCTGCCTAACATGATCAAGATCATCTATCTGTAATTCTATATGTTGCGTTTGTTGGGATCCGATGAATAGAGAATACTTGTTATGTTGATTATCAAAGCTATGCTTATGTGTTGTTTATGATCTTGCATGCTCTCCGTTATTAGTAGATGCTCTGGCCAAGTTGATGCTAGTAACTCCAAGAGGGAGTATTTATGCTCGATAGTGGGTTCATGCCTCTGTGAATCTGGAGGAGTGACAAGAACCACTAAGGTTATGGATGTGCTGTTGCCACTAGGGATAAAACATTAGTGCTATGTTCAAGGATGTAGTCACTAGTTACATTACGCGCAATACTTAATGCAATTGTCTGTTGTTAGCAACTTAATACCGGAGGGTTCGGATGATAACCTGAAGGTGGACTTTTAGGCATAGATGCAGTTGGATGACGGTCTATGTACTTTGTCGTAATGCCCAATTAAATCTCACTATACTCATCATGATATGTATGTGCATGGTCATGCTCTCTTTATTTGTCAATTGCCCAACTGTAATTTGTTCACCCAACATGCTGTTCGTCTTATGGGAGAGACACCTCTAGTGAACTGTGGACCCCGGTCCAATTCTCTTTACTGAAATACAATCTACTGCAATACTGTTCTACTGTTTTCTGCAAACAATCATCTTCCACACAATACGGTTAATCCTTTGTTACAGCAAGCCGGTGAGATTGACAACCTCACTGTTTCGTTGGGGCAAAGTACTTTGGTTGTGTTGTGCAGGTTCCACGTTGGCGCCGGAATCTCTGGTGTTGCGCCGCACTACATCCCGCCGCCATCAACCTTCAACGTGCTTCTTGGCTCCTCCTGGTTCGATAAACCTTGGTTTCTTTCTGAGGGAAAACTTGCTGCTGTGCGCATCATACCTTCCTCTTGGGGTTGCCCAACGAACGTGTGAAATACACGCCATCAAGCATATTTTCTGGCGCCGTTGCCGGGGAGATCAAGACACGCTGCAAGGGGAGTCTCCACTTCTCAATCTCTTTACTTTGTTTTTGTCTTGCTTAGTTTTATTTACTACTTTGTTTGCTGCACTAAATCAAAATACAAAAAAATTAGTTGCTAGTTTTACTTTACTTGTTATCTTGTTTGCTATATCTAAAACACAAAAAAATTAGTCTACTTGCATTTACTTTATCTAGTTTGCTTTATTTACTGTTGCTAAAATGGCCAACGCTGAAAACACTAAGTTGTGTGACTTCACAACCACAAATAATAATGATTTCTTATGCACACCTATTGCTCCACCTGCTACTACAGCAGAATTCTTTGAAATTAAACCTGCTTTAGTGAATCTTGTTATGCGAGAGCAATTTTCTGGTGTTAGTTCTGATGATGCTGCTGCCCATCTTAATAATTTTGTTGAACTATGTGAAATGCAAAAATATAAAGATGTAGATGGTGATATTATTAAACTAAAATTGTTCCCTTTCTCATTAAGAGGAAGAGCTAAAGATTGGTTGCTATCTCTGCCTAAGAATAGTATCGATTCATGGACTAAATGCAAGGATGCTTTTATTGGTAGATATTATCCCCCTGCTAAAATTATATCTTTGAGGAGTAGCATAATGAATTTTAAACAATTAGATACTGAACATGTTGCTCAAGCTTGGGAAAGAATGAAATCTCTGGTTAAAAATTGCCCAACCCATGGACTGACTACTTGGATGATCATCCAAACCTTCTATGCAGGACTAAATTTTTCTTCACGGAATTTATTGGATTCAGCTGTTGGAGGTACCTTTATGTCCATCACTCTTGGTGAAGCAACAAAGCTTCTTGATAATATGATGATCAACTACTCTGAATGGCACACGGAAAGAGCTCCACAAGGTAAGAAGGTAAATTCTGTCGAAGAAACCTCTTCCTTGAGTGATAAGATCGATGCTATTATGTCTATGCTTGTGAATGATAGGACTAATATTGATCCTAATAATGTTCCATTAGCTTCATTGGTTGCACAAGAAGAACATGTTGATGTAAACTTCATTAAAAATAATAATTTCAACAACAATGCTTACCGGAACAATTCTAGTAACAACTATAGGCCATATCCTTATAATAATGGCAACGGCTATGGTAATTCTTATGGGAATTCTTACAACAATAATAGGAGTTCACCCCCTGGACTTGAAGCCATGCTTAAGGAATTTATTAGTACACAAACTGCTTTTAACAAATCTGTTGAAGAAAAGCTTGGGAAAATTGATATACTTGCTTCTAAAGTCGATAGTCTTGCTGCTGATGTTGATCTTTTGAAATCGAAAGTTATGACTAATGAGAATCATCATAATAAAATTACTACTACAGCAAATGCCATTCAAGTTAGAATTAATGAGAATATAAGATTAATGGCTGAAGCTGCGTGCTAGGTGGGATAGAGAAGAAAATGAAAAACTAGCTAAAGAGAAGAATATAGCTAAAGTTTGGACTATTACCACCACTAGTAATGCTAATGCTACACATGTTGCTGCACCTCCTACTCATACTAATAAAAGAATTGGTGTTAGCAATGTTTCCACTTCGAATGCAAAGCGCGAAAAACTGCCTGAAACTGCTAAAACTGCTGAAACTGCCTGTGATAAAGCTGCTGAAATTTTTTCCAACATTGGGGATGATGATCCCATTGCTTTAGATTATAATGGTTTGAATTTTGATGATTGCCACATCTCTGAAGTTATAAAGTTCTTACAAAAACTTGCTAAAAGTCCTAATGCTAGTGCTATAAATTTGGCTTTCACGCATCATATTACAAATGCTCTCATAAAAGCTAGAGAAGAGAAACTAGAGCGTGAAGCCTCTATTCCTAAAAAGTTAGAGGATGGTTGGGAGCCCATCATTAAGATGAAGATTAAAGATTTTGATTGTAATGCTTTATGTGATCTTGGTGCAAGTATCTCTGTTATGCCTAAGAAAATTTATAATATGCTTGACTTGCCACCGCTGAAAAATTGTTATTTGGATGTTAATCTTGCTGATCATTCTACAAAGAAACCTTTGGGTAAAGTTGATAATGTTCTTATTACCGTTAACAATAACCTTGTTCCCGTTGATTTTGTTGTCTTGGATATTGAATACAATGCATCTTGCCCCATTATATTGGGAAGACCTTTTCTTCGAACTGTTGGTGCTATCATTGATATGAAGGAAGGTAATATAAAATATCAATTTCCTCTCAAGAAAGGTATGGAACACTTCCCTAGAAAGAGAATGAAGGTACCTTTTGATTCTATTATGAGAACAAATTATGATGTTGACACTTCATCTCTTGATAATACTTGATACACACTTTCTGCGCCTAGCTGAAAGGCGTTAAAGAAAAGCGCTTATGGGAGACAACCCATGTTTTTACCTACAGTACTTTGTTTTTATTTTGTGTCTTGGAAGTTGTTTACTACTGTAGCAACCTCTCCTTATCTTAGTTTTGTGTTTTGTTGTGCCAAGTTAAGCCGTTGATAGAAAAGTAAGTACTAGATTTGGATTACTGCACAGTTCCAGATTTCTTTGCTGTCACGAATCTGGGTCCACCTCCCTGTAGGTAACTCAGAAAATTAAGCCAATTTACGTGCATGATCCTCAGATATGTACGCAACTTTCATTCAATTTGAGCATTTTCATTTGAGCAAGTCTGGTGCCATTTTAAAATTCGTCAATACGAACTGTTCTGTTTTGACAGATTCTGCCTTTTATTTCGCATTGCCTCTTTCGCTATGTTGGATGAATTTCTTTGATCCACTAATGTCCAGTAGCATTATGCAATGTCCAGAAGTGTTAAGAATGATTGTGTCACCTCTGAATATGTCAATTTATAATGTGCACTAACCCTCTAATGAGTTGTTTCGAGTTTGGTGTGGAGGAAGTTTTCAAGGATCAAGAGAGGAGTATGATGCAACATGATCAAGGAGAGTGAAAGCTCTAAGCTTGGGGATGCACCCGGTGGTTCACCCCTGCATATATCAAGAAGACTCAAGCGTCTAAGCTTGGGGATGCCCAAGGCATCCCCTTCTTCATCGACAACATTATCAGGTTCCTCCCCTGAAACTATATTTTTATTCCATCACATCTTATGTGCTTTTTCTTGGAGCGTCGGTTTGTTTTTGTTTTTGTTTTGTTTGAATAAAATGGATCCTAGCATTCACTTTATGGGAGAGAGACACGCTCCGCTGTAGCATATGGACAAGTATGTCCTTGGTTTCTACTCATAGTATTCATGGCGAAGTTTCTCCTTCGTTAAATTGTTATATGGTTGGAATTGGAAAATGATACATGTAGTAATTGCTATAAATGTCTTGGGTAATGTGATACTTGGCAATTGTTGTGCTCATGATTAAGCTCTTGCATCATATGCTTTGCACCCATTAATGAAGAAATATATAGAGCATGCTAAAATTTGGTTTGCATATTTGGTTTCTCTAAGGTCTAGATAATTTCTAGTATTGAGTTTGAACAACAAGGAAGACGGTGTAGAGTCTTATAATGTTTTCAATATGTCTTTTATGTGAGTTTTGCTGCACCGGTTCATCCTTGTGTTTGTTTCAAATAAGCCTTGCTAGCCTAAACCTTGTATCGAGAGGAATACTTCTCATGCATCCAAAATACTTGAGCCAACCACTATGCCATTTGTGTCCACCATACCTACCTACTACATGGTATTTTCCGCCATTCCAAAGTAAA
The DNA here is from genome assembly GCF_019359855.2 of Lolium perenne. Taxonomy (NCBI): domain Eukaryota; kingdom Viridiplantae; phylum Streptophyta; class Magnoliopsida; order Poales; family Poaceae; genus Lolium; species Lolium perenne. The sequence continues at coordinate 259,851,941 of NC_067250.2, forward strand.
TTGCTTGAGTGCTACCTTTAAAATTCCATCATTCACCTTTGCAATATATAGCTCATGGGACAAATAGCTTTAAACTATTGTGGTATTGAATATGTAATTATGCACTTTATCTCTTATTAAGTTGCTTGTTGTGCGATAACCATGTTTCCTGGGGACGCCATCAACTACTCTTTGTTGAATTTCATGTGAGTTGCTATGCATGTTCGTCTTGTCTGAAGTAAGAGAGATCTACCACCATAGGGTTAAGCATGCATATGTTAGAGAAGAACATTGGGCCGCTAACTAAAGCCATGTTCCATGGTGGAAGTTTCAGTTTTGGACAACAATCCTCAAATCTCAAATGAGAAAATTATTAATTGTTGTTATATGCTTATGCATAAAAGAGGAGTCCATTATCTGTTGTCTATGTTGTCCCGGTATGGATGTCTAAGTTGAAGAATAATCAATAGCGAGAAATCCAATGCGAGCTTTCTCCTTAGACCTTTGTACAGGCGGCATAGAGGTACCCCTTTGTGACACTTGGTAAAAACAATGCATTGTGATGATCCGGTAGTCCAAGCTAATTAGGACAAGGTGCGGGCACTATTAGTATACTATGCATGAGGCTTGCAACTTGTAAGATATAATTTACATGATACATATGCTTTATTACTACCGTTGACAAAATTGTTTCATGTTTTCAAAATCAAAGCTCTAGCACAAATATAGCAATCGATGCTTTTCCTCTATGGAGGACCATTCTTTTACTTTCAATGTTGAGTCGGTTCACCTATTTCTCTCCACCTCAAGAAGCAAACACTTGTGTGAACTGTGCATTGATTCCTACATACTTGCTTATTGCACTTATTATATTACTCTATGTTGACAATATCCATGAGATATACATGTTACAAGTTGAAAGCAACCGCTGAAACTTAATCTTCTTTTGTGTTGCTTCAATACCTTTACTTTGAATTATTGCTTTATGAGTTAACTCTTATGCAAGACTTATTGATGCTTGTCTTGAAGTGCTATTCATGAAAAGTCTTTGCTATATGATTCACTTGTTTACTCATGTCATATACATTGTTTTGATCGCTGCATTCACTACATATGCTTTACAAATAGTATGATCAAGATTATGATGGCATGTCACTCCAGAAATTATATGTGTTATCGTTTTACCTGCTCGGGACGAGCAGAACTAAGCTTGGGGATGCTGATACGTCTCCGACGTATCGATAATTTCTTATGTTCCATGCCACATTATTGATGTTATCTACATGTTTTATGCACACTTTATGTCATATTCGTGCATTTTCTGGAACTAACCTATTAACAAGATGCCGAAGTGCCGATTCTTTGTTTTCTGCTGTTTTTGGTTTCAGAAATCCTAGTAAGGAAATATTCTCGGAATTGGACGAAATCAAAGCCCGGGGGCCTATTTTCTCACGAAGCTTCCAGAAGTCCGAAGGAGAGACGAAGAGGGGCCACGGAGGGGCCACACCCTAGGGCGGCGCGGCCCCCCTTGGCCGCGCGGCCCTGTGGTGTGGGGCCCCGTGCCGCCTCTTGACCTGCCCTTTCGCCTATAAAAAGTCTCCGTGACGAAAACCCCAGTGCGAGAACCACGATACGGAAAACCTTCCAGACGCCGCCGCCGCCGATCCCATCTCGGGGGATCCAGGAGATCGCCTCCGGCACCCTGCCGGAGAGGGGAATCATCTCCCGGAGGACTCTACGCCGCCATGGTCGCCTCCGGTGTGATGTGTGAGTAGTCTACCCCTGGACTATGGGTCCATAGCGGTAGCTAGATGGTTGTCTTCTCCCCATTGTGCTATCATTGTCGGATCTTGTGAGCTGCCTAACATGATCAAGATCATCTATCTGTAATTCTATATGTTGCGTTTGTTGGGATCCGATGAATAGAGAATACTTGTTATGTTGATTATCAAAGCTATGCTTATGTGTTGTTTATGATCTTGCATGCTCTCCGTTATTAGTAGATGCTCTGGCCAAGTTGATGCTAGTAACTCCAAGAGGGAGTATTTATGCTCGATAGTGGGTTCATGCCTCTGTGAATCTGGAGGAGTGACAAGAACCACTAAGGTTATGGATGTGCTGTTGCCACTAGGGATAAAACATTAGTGCTATGTTCAAGGATGTAGTCACTAGTTACATTACGCGCAATACTTAATGCAATTGTCTGTTGTTAGCAACTTAATACCGGAGGGGTTCGGATGATAACTTTGAAGGTGGACTTTTTAGGCATAGATGCGGTTGGATGACGGTCTATGTACTTTGTCGTAATGCCCAATTAAATCTCACTATACTCATCATGATATGTATGTGCATGGTCATGCTCTCTTTATTTGTCAATTGCCCAACTGTAATTTGTTCACCCAACATGCTGTTCGTCTTATGGGAGAGACACCTCTAGTGAACTGTGGACCCCGGTCCAATTCTCTTTACTGAAATACAATCTCTGCAATCTTTGTTCTACTGTTTTCTGCAAACAATCATCTTCCACACAATACGGTTAATCCTTTGTTACAGCAAGCCGGTGAGATTGACAACCTCACTGTTTCGTTGGGGCAAAGTACTTTGGTTGTGTTGTGCAGGTTCCACGTTGGCGCCGGAATCTCTGGTGTTGCGCCGCACTACATCCCGCCGCCATCAACCTTCAACGTGCTTCTTGGCTCCTCCTGGTTCGATAAACCTTGGTTTCTTTCTGAGGGAAAACTTGCTGCTGTGCGCATCATACCTTCCTCTTGGGGTTGCCCAACGAACGTGTGAAATACACGCCATCAATGCCCTGAGTAGGAAAAGCACCGGAGGAGTGGAACAAGAAATATCACCGGAGTTGAGGAAGGAAATAAGTCAAGCCCAAATACAACTTTGGGAGAAGGAAGCCCATGAAGGATTATCGGCATTGCAAGTAGCCGATGAACTTAATGTTAACTTGAAGAATGAGATAATAATGGGTCAGTTGGACGATCCATTCATTGTAGAAGAGATGAGAAGAATAGATGAGGGTAGACCATCATAATTTCACCGCGGAGAATCTGGATCCTTATGGTTTCAGAAAAGAATTTGCGTTCCGGATATTGCTTAAATTAAGGAAGTAATACTCCGGGAAGCTCATCAAACCCCATATTCCATACATCCGGGAAGTACAAAGATGTACATGGACCTAAAGGAACTATTCTGGTGGAATAACATGAAAAGGGAGATAGCACAATATGTGGCAGAATGCCATACATGCCAGCGAGTGAAGGCTGAACACCAGAGTCCGGCAGGGAAGTTACAACCTCTACCTATTCCAGAGTGGAAATGGGAGGAAATAGGGATGGATTTCATCACCGGACTACCCATGACTAATAAAAAGAAGGACATGATATGGGTAATCGTGGACCGGTTGACGAAAAGTGCACACTTCTTAGCGGTAAACCAGCAGGATAAAGGAGAGAAACTTATCGATCTTTACATCAAAGAGATCGTGAGTAAGCATGGAGTGCCAAAGAAGATAGTATCGGATCGAGGATCCGTGTTCACATCAGCATTCTGGAAGCAGCTTCACGAAGCTTTAGGATCCAAATTGGATTATAGTACCGCTTATCATCCTCAGACCGGTGGACAAACCGAGAGAACCAACCAGATTCTAGAAGATATGCTTAGGGCTTGTGCTCTAGACTTCGGAGGATCATGGGAAGAACACTTACCACTAGCAGAGTTTTCATACAACAATAGTTATCAAAGCAGCATCAAGATGGCACCATTTGAAGCTCTGTATGGAAGGAAGTGTAGATCACCAATATGTTGGTATGAAGCCGGAGCAAGCAAAGAGTTCAACCCTGATTATGTCAAGGAAAAACAACAAATCATTGACATTATCAGAGATAGGCTCAAGATAGCTCAAAGTCGGCAAAAGAGTTATGCTGATCAGAAGAGAAGAACATGGGAGCCACGAGTTGGAGACATGGTTTATCTTAAGGTAAGCCCGATGAAAGGACTCCAGAGGTTTGGAGTAAAAGGAAAACTCAGTCCTAGATATATAGGACCTTTCAAGATACTGAGTCAGAATCGAGGTTTAGCCTTTGAATTGGATTTACCAGGAAGGTTAGCTCAAGTTCACAACGTGTTCCATGTGTCACAACTGCGGAAATGTTTGAAGACCCCAGATGAACCAATATCACATGATGAGCTCGAGTTACAACCAGACTTGACATACATCGAGAAGCCAGCCAAGATTCTCGAGGAGAGCTGGAAACAACTCAGAAATAAAGCTATCAAGTATTGCAAGATACAATGGAAGCATCACCCCGAGAGGGAAGCCACCTGGGAAAAAGAGGAAGACCTAAGGAAAACATACCCCGAGCTGTTCAGGTATTACAACCACAACTTCGGGACGAAGTTTTCTTTAAGGGGGAAAGGCTGTAATGTCCCAGGTTTAGAGACAATCGAGGGGTAGATTTTAGAAAGGGATGTGCATTGCATAGTAAATTCTGGGGAAATTTCGCGCTTTTAAACAAAAACTGCATCGAAGGGGGACAAGTTTCTCTCTCGACACCTTACAGGGTTAGGGTTTCGAGAGTGCGACAAACTTGCATCTCACTTCATAGTTTAGGGTTTTTAAGAAGAGAGGGGAGAGTTGCATGATTGAATTCTTGACAAATGACATGGTTGAATTTAAACCAATGTGGAATTTGAATTTCAAATTCAAACATTAAATAATAAACCTCAATAATTCAATTATGAGAGAATACATTAAGTAAATAATCAATAATACACAATATGAACAATTATAATAAAGAAAAGCTCATTAGGGAAAACTTTGAGCTTTATTAATTAACACATAAGGTACATTGTCTTTACAATATTCATAATGGAAATAAATGAATATTACAACACATTACAAGAATTGGTGAAATTGAAATAATGCAAGAAAATGAAAAGAAAAGTACAAGTATTGACCCTAGACTAAATACTACAAGATCATCTTCACTTGATCTTGGATGTGATGAACTCCAAGTCTATTTTTATCAATTCTTGATCCCTGCACAAAAAAATCACAACAAAGAGAAGTTATGCCAAGTGGCATAGCCACTTGGCAGGTTAGAAATCAAATGGAAATGTGAAATGAGCAGATAGGACCAAAGTGGCCGAGCTGATCCATGCCACAGCCAAGTTCCAGGTTCAGGTGCACAAGACTCGCCAACACACACACACACACACAGCCTGCTCACAGGGCTGTGTGCATGCTGCACACACACACAGTGAGTCACTAAGGTGACAAGCAAGAGCTGTCGACCAGGGAGAGCAAGGGAGCATCACATATAAGCTTTCCAGAAGCAAACCCTAGCTCATTCATCGGCAGGCAAGTTGGTAAGTCATCAGAAAACAAGAACACTTAGAGCAGGGGAAGAACACATAGCCGTAACTTCATCCAGGAACAGCTCAAGCAAGGAACTGTTTCCTGTTGAGCAACAAACCATGGAGTAGATCAAGCACAAGCCACAAGGAGGAGCAGGGCAAGCCAAGAAATCACCACAGAAGAAAAACCTCTACACCAACACACTATTTCTAGGAGCTGGAGTGAGGTATAAACAGATCAACCTGAGCAAAACCCTGGTTTGCTCATAAATAAGCATTTGCATATGTCACAGAAGCCAAAATGGGTAGAATACCCAGATTGTATCATCATCTGGCTACCAAGTCAGTTGGTGCAAGCAAAAATGGGTGAAGCCAATAGGAACTCACCAAGGGAACACTGGCTAGACCAAAACAGTGGAATAACCAAGGCAATCCAGCAAGGAAAAGATCCTATCTATTCAACCAAAGCCACCTAGCACTTAAAACCTAGCACACCATCAGATTGATAGACAATATGTGTCTATTCTTGTTTGTCAACATCAAAGATCACTGGAAATCCAACAAGGAATTACCCAGTGATATATTCACTAAGCCATAGCAAGCCAACAAGGGTGGGAGCTACCTAAACAGCAATGAATTGCTGTCAAGGTCACCTCAACCACTGAACCAGCCCAAACTAATAAGCCATGCACAGTTATCATTACCCAGAAGGGTTCAAAAAGAGGGCTAGGGTACCCAACCAAGTGGTGGCATCCATCTAGCCCTGCCAAACTCAATGAAATGATCATTACTGCAAGCAGTTCACATCACTTATCCATTTTAGTAAAACCAGGTAATACAGATAAGTGAATCATATAAGAAATCAAAGCACCAGAGTCTTGCAGATGATCCAATGGATCATTGCAAGCATCAGTAACTGCTTGAGCAAGCAAAAGCATGCATCAGTACAGATTTGGTGTCACACAGACACAAAGATGAGCAGAAGGGAGGCACAGTCATAACACAGCAGCTTTTACAAGCAACTGATGATCATGTGATCATCAGAAGCTTGCTAGAGCATGCTAAGACATGCTAGAGCCAAGCCTAGCAACCACACATTTAACCAGATCAACTATATAGCCACATCTCATAAATCATTGCATCACAGAGAAGTAAATAAATTAAATACAATTGTATCCAGAAGCACACCAATAAGGGTTGGTGTATTTAGTCAACAGTCATGCTCAATTGAGCATTTCCAAGATTCACAGCTCTATACACATCACACCAGGCACGGCACTTGCATAAATGCAAGTATCATGCATCATGATCAAGCCGAGGCAAGGAAATGCACACACGGAGAGGCAGGATCTATATAGCAACAGCAGGAACAATTTAATAGAGCATAAGCATGCGCATGGCAGCAGCACATCACATCAGCTAGGATCCATGGCAACAGCAGAGAGCACAGCAGCTTACACGCATTCACAGCAAGCACAGCAGCAGAGCATATAGGTGTAGAAGCAGCAACCCTTCGTCTGGGCCAGCATCTCCAAAGGGAGAAGTCGGCCAGTGGCCGAGCTAGACGAAGAAGGGGAGAAGAGAAGGAGATAGAACAGGTAACAGAGAAGGAAAGAGAAGGTGAAACTTACAGGCGGAGCAGATGAGCATGACCGTGGCGGCACGGCGGCACACGCCGGGCGACGGCGGCGCCAGGCCAAGCCAAGCCTGGTCGCCACATCACCGCAACGCCGGCACCTCCACGACATCACCACGGCACCAGGGACGCCGACGAACGGCGGATCTTCACGGATCCGTGCGGCCGAGGCGCAGATGCGTTGGGGAAGAGTCAAGGTGGACGCAAGCGTCAAATCGACGCGGACCACCATGTCCACCGTCGAGAGACGGTCCAGATCCGCACCAAATCGTCGCCGATGATGGCCGGAGGCGGCCGGAGCAGGGCGGCGACGGCGGAGGCGATTCGGTGTCGCGGGAGCCCGAAAGGGGAATTAGGGTTACGGGGTGGAGGACGACGAAGCGACTGGGTCGGTTGGACCGAGCCCACTGGGCTGGTCCAACCTAACCAGCTCGACCGCCTGACAGGTGGGCCCGAGGGGTATTTTGGACATTTCCAAAATACCCATTTAAATGGGAAATTCCAAGAATTTTATAAAATAAAACATAGCTCTAAAAAAATAAGTAAAAATATGAAAATTAATCAGCATAAAATTCTCTATCCAAATAAAATATCAAAGAGAATTTTTGAAGACACTTAAATAATAAGTCCTATTTTGATGATTTAAATAATCATTTAAATCACACACCTAATTTTCTATAATAAAAATAAGTCCACTAATGTATTTGGACTTTAAAAACACCTTGACAACATTTCAAGGTTGTATATTACTTTTAAACAAGTATCTCCAAATTATTCTTAGTATTAACCTCTTACGTGAAATAATAACGACATCGGAAGGGGGGAACAAACCCTAAAAATGGAATCATGCATAATTGCTTCTTTAACCATTGCCCTTATCGGACAATGATGCTATTTTTCAGAACAAGAGGACAAGGGTCAGTCCATACCTTCCAACTGCAGAACTTTGCAGTGTTCAGGCAAGTTCATCACTTGCTCATGTCATTTGAATATTTTTATCAAATTACTTGCAAAGTATTATGGTTACCACTATTGCACAAAAATCAAAACCACTACTTTCATAACTATGAATATGACTATGTGGTGGGCAATGGAACCATGGATTGTGTTGATATGGTGGAGGTTCCATTGCACGGGTTTATATCCATCTAGGATTAAACAACAAATGTCGCCAGTGATTCTTGTGCCGTAATAACCGTGTTAACCATAAGATCCGGAGTGGGACGGAGTAGTCAAAAGTGTTTCCACCTCTCGTTCATCAACGGATGCGCTTTACCGTAGACACTTGTATCTGTCAGGGCAAGCGGTTGGCTGGGGAAGCCTTAAGTCCCCACGGCATAGTGTTGTCGTCAGAAACCCACCGGCGGGCAGCGACGGGCAACACCGTAGAGCCAGGAACAACCTAGAGCTGCGGCTGGCTGAGGTCCCTCCGAGCGACGGCCCGCAAAGCGTTCTGGTCACACGTCCGATGCTGATGCAAGGGCGTGCCACCTGACCTATACCTGGTCAGGAAGGTGATGGAGATGCCTCGCTTAGTTTCCTGCATGGCATACACGTAAACATTAAATACGAGCCTCGATCGGCTCTCAGGTTATCCTGTGAATCGGCTCAGGGAGCCGATCCACCCATGATTCGTACGAGGTGCACGAATATATGGTGGTCCTGCTTGATCAAGATAAAGCTAATGAGATCTACGACGATTTAGGGTTTTCACCGCATAATCGGATCATCCTACTCACGGTTGGGCCTCGCGGCCACGCACGGTGATCGTAAGCCGATCCTAAACAAGGCCTAAAAACCAACACAAGGTTGATCCCCGGAACATCCTGTTTAGGGCCAGCGAACGACACCCTACGTGCCGCTGGATCCTCCACCCCTTTGTAAGGCCTAACTATTGCAGATATTAAACTAATCCTTGTAGAACAAGGAGCAATCGTAACGGATCAGATCTACTAAATGATGATCAAGCGGGGTGCCGCCCCCACACCTAAGATAGGTGTGAGGGCGGCTAGACATGCAAGGGTTGCACTACGATAGCATGTTACGCGAAGAACTATGCTAACCCTAACACATCTATGATAACTACGCTGCTCGCCATCAACAAGGCTTCAGTACGAGCAACGCATGAACAACGTGGAGCTTGTGCTGCCTAGATCGCAAGATGCGATCTAGGCAGCATGTTGCTTACCGGTAGAAACCCTCGAGACGAAGGAGTTGGCGATGCGCCGAGATTGATTTGTTGGTTGAACGTTGGTTGTTGTTTATTCCATAAACCCTAGATACATATTTATAGTCCAGGGGACTTTCTAATTTAGGCGTGCACCTAACCGTGCACGGGTAAAATTCTATCTTCTAATCTAAGATGCAATCTACTATAATTAAAGATACACGGGCAATCTAGCCCAAACTCTTCGTGCGGGGCCGCTTCAGAGATCTTCCACGTGTAACTTTCCAAGCCCATCTCCCTTACGGCCCACCTCCTGATTTGGCCAAAATCTGGTGATAACACATGCCCCCCTGGTTTTGGCAATGATAATTTCAAAACCACTCTGTTTTTCCTTCGAAGGGTCATGTCATGGCAGAGCAGACCTGTCGCAGTATTCTTCATCATGATGCCCTGTCTTTCCAGCTTCTCTGCAAAATTCGATAGCTTTGGCATCACTTCCTCGAAAACTGCAATGGCATTAAATTTCACCAGACTTTTCATTATTTAACCGTGCCGATAGATTAGCCGTCTTCATCCCCTTCCTCTGTTCCAGCCATCGGCACCAAAAAACCCTCTTCCTCTGTAGCGATGCCTTCCTCTTCCTCTGTCTCCTCCAGCCTCTCCCTCCAGTCCTTCTCTTCGAGCGAGCCGGAGTGGAACTCCGACCACGCGCCAGAGGGCGACCTGCCTCTGACCGATGGGGAAGAGGACCTCAAGTTCCTCATCGATGGGGAGCTGATAAGCGAAAGTGAAGACGACCTCCACCCTTGGGCGAAACCCACCTCCCCCGACGGGAAGGGGGAAGAAGTAGAGGAAGAGGAAGAAAAAGAGGAGGGCGGCCCCCCTTCCCCCGCTAAGCTTCTGCCGGCCAAGCGATTCCGCGCTTGGGCGGACAGTGAGGACGATGATGATGACGAGGAGGAAGAGGAGGAGGATGAATCCTCCTCCTCCATCGGGTATCCGCCGACCAAGCGCTTCCGCTCCTGGGCGGACAGCGAGGATGATGATGATGATGAGGAAGACGAAGCTCCGGCCAAAGGCTGGGGTAGCAGTGACGAGGAGCTTCTTGGGAGCAGCACCGACGACATCGATGACGGCGACGATGAGGACAGCGACGACTAGTAGAGTAGGACTAGTAGTAGCAGTGCACTAGGCACTAGATCCTTCTTTTGAGAGCCATCGGCTCTTTCTTGTAAAGCCGCTCCTTTGAATTAATGAAAATTGTTCTTTCAATTAATCCAATTTCATTCCTCCGCCTGTCATGCCAAGACCGATAGCAACGTATCGGATTCCTTTTCCTTTGGACGCCCGCGAAGCCGGACTCACATGTCGACTAGACCGTCAGTCAAGCACTTCTCAAATTCAGGCTGCGATTTGATATCTGACCATAATTTTCGCAATCCCTTAGCCGATGACCACTCATCGGCCATTTTGAGAATCCAGTCCCTTTCCTATTCTTGTAGCAACAGGACGGTCCAAAAATCTGTAAAACCGACGGCCTCCTTTTCTGATTCCTCTCCGTAGCTTTAGCAGTTTTCTTTTGCCACACCTGAACCGCTTTCAGAGAAGATCACGATGCAGGGTCAGTCGATGCGACTCCAATCGGCTCCCAAAACAGAACATCTGCCAAGTTAGCTGCCCCCCGAGCCTTAATCAAGGCGAGAATACCGGCGAGGATGCACAGGTCGTTGATCAGCTTTCTTCCACTGGACGTTGATGTTGATGTGAACTATGAGCACATAGCCAGTAGGTCTTGGTCTTGTGTAACTGTACTAGAGTCGATGGCTGCGCATCGGCTTCGTTTCTCAGTTCTAAAGTCGATGCCCTTGCATCGGCTGTAAAAAAATTTTTTACTGGCCGATTTTTCCTAATCGGCTCCCAGTGTTTCACTGCACACATGTTTACACATGTTTATCTGCACATGTTCATCTGACTATATGCCCCCCGAGCCGAATCTGCCAGGTGACTGCAGATATCGGCTTTTATGGTTAGCCAAGGCACTGCACTTGCACGTCGGCTCCACAAGGATTCGCGCTGACTTTCATCCGCCGACGTGGCCGCTGCCCAATAGATCGATGCTGAACACAAGCAGAACATGTGGTGAAGATAATTTTGGCCGATTGCTGGAATCGGCCTCCATATCGATTGAAGCGCTGACTGAAGGTTCTGTAATGCTCCTTCATAATTTTTGGGGCCGATCACAAGGATCAGCCTCGCCCCGTTTGCTCATCGGTTTGTTCTTGCTACTCGGTCAGGCTGGTGGATAAAACCAGCCCAACCTCTGACTTGATGTGCTTGCTGTCGTCCACCTTGAGTGCATCGTGTAATCGTGGAGCACTAAACTCCGTCGGAAGGACGAGCACCATGTTTGTGCCAGCCGATGTTTCATCATCGGCTTTCCTTTGCTTGGGGCGCCACTCCATTTTCCGTGGACGACCCTCTTCGTCCAGGGTTCGCTGAACTTTCGCAGCCAGATCAGGTCGTGCCTTCCTTAACGTATGCAAGTATAACCTTTCGGCTTCCTCCAGGCCGCGCAATCGCTGAACCCTGCGCTTTTGTGAACGGCTGAGTCCATCAGGGCACCACCTTGGCCGGTGGTACCTGTCTTCTTCCTCTTCTTGTCCCTCGTCTTCTGAATCCTCGAGATCTGCCCAGCGAGGGGACTCAGCGCGTTTGCTTTGTGGCGGGAGAGGCCCTAAGCGCTTGAACACAGACACGTTGGCTGCCTCCTTCTTCTTCTGGTTGCATTCTGGGCAATTGCCGATTGTGGGCAATCGGCTCATTCCTGAATCCCAGCAGTGTCTGAAGAAGGGGCAGTCCCAGTGCCTGTCGTTGTCGTCTTGCTCCCTTGATTTTTCCGTGGCACGGCGCTCGTGCTCCTCCTCATCGCGATCGTGCCGACGATGTCTTCTCGGCTTCTCTAGCGACGATCTCTCTCATCATCATCGCTGGATCGTCGGCGTTGGTCATACCGACTCACATACTTGTTGAGGAGGTGATCAGAGAGGGGTCTTTGATATCTCATGTTCTTCACTTCTCCCTCCGTGACGTAGCGCTTGCCATCATGACGGAGCCGATCGCGTGGAGCGGCCTCTTCTGTGTCCTTGTTATGAGAGCAGCTGCCCTCGTCTCTATCTTTGCCAGAGTGGTTCCCAGGTCCTACCATGTTGATGCTGAACGAGGATCCTGGCTGGCAACCTTCAGGGTAAGTGCACTCTACCATGTTAACGGCGGGGAAGGGCTGGGTGTCGACCTTCATGGCGTATTGGTTGAAAATTAGACGCCCTTTTTCTATCGCCGCTTGGATGTGCTGACGCCATACCCTGCAGTCGTTGGTGGCATGGGAGAGCGAGTTGTGCCATTTGCAGTATGGCTTTCCGTTCAGCTCTTGCACCGTGGGGAATTTGAGACCTTCCGGAATCGTCAACTGTTTCTCCTTGAGCAGGAGGTCGAAGATTTGCTCAGTCTTGGTCACGTCAAAATCAAATCCCCTGGGCGGGCCTGGTGGCTTTACCCATTTGCAGGATACGGGGTTCCTCCCCGAGTCCATTCAGCTATCGCTACCTCTTGGTCTCCCGCAGAACTTCGTCTTCCTCTCGCATCGACCGGGACTATCGCACGCTTGAACTTGTCTTGGTACAGGTCCGGGTGGCGCTGTTCATATGCCGATAGTTTCTGAACCATGTGCGCCGGTGAGGGATAATCTGCTTGGGAGGCCATGTCCTTGAGCTGTGTTGCAAGGCCTGCTCTGCCAACTTGATCGCTTCTTTTTCAGTTATACGAACCGAATAACATCGGTTCCTAAGATTCTGAAAGCGCTGGATGTATTCTGTCACGATTTCTCCGCGCTTCGACGTAGTTGTGCTAGATCGGCAATGCCGACTTGGAAGCCTCTCGAATGGTACCGCATATGGAACTGCTCTTCCAACTGCTTCCAAGTCCGGATGGAGTCCTGGTGGCAAAGAGGTGTACCATCCGAAAGCCGATCCCGTGAGGGACTGTGAGAAGAGCCTCACGCGTAGTTGATCCGACACCGGCCGGTCCTAGTTGCGCCAAATATCGGCCCACGTGCTCGATGGAGCTGGAACCATCTGATCCACTGAATTTGGAGAAGTCAGGGAGCCGATATTTAGGTGGTAGCGGGATCATCTCGTAGTCGTCGGGGTACGGCTTGGAATAGCCGATGGCCCTTCTTTTCGGCACCATGCCGAACTGGTCTCTCAGTATGGTACTGATCTGATCCGCTGTGCTGGCTGCAGGAGTTGAATTCTGAAGATTCGCCGGGGTGGCGTACTTAGCCAGCCATGTTTGCTTTTCCAGCTCTGAGCCAACTGCAGGAGCTGAGCTCTGGAGGTTCGTCGGGGTGGCGTACTTAGTTAGCCACGTCTGCTTTTCAAGCTCTGTCGCTGACGTCCCTCCTGTTTTCCCAGGAGTCCCTGATGTTGTGGCCTGGTTTGTGAGTGCCCAGTTGCCACAGTCTGGCACATACGTGCACGTGTACCCGTGAGGGACCTCCTTAGGCGCCTCGGGCAAGAACTGGTAGTCACTAGGGTCACCACCGATCTTGTAGACGACGAATGCCGGTGTAGCCGGCACTTCTGGTGCTGCCAACGCATATGGCAGCGGTGGACGGGACTGGAGTGGCAACTCTCCTTGATGCGTCCCGAGAGCTGGTCCTGACGGCGAGTACTGGTGCCTCATGATCTCCTGGATCACGCGAAGAGCGACACGCTCCAACGTGTTGACCAGGTTCTCAGAGTGGCGGTGTAGCGAGTGAGCCACCAAGTAGTTGATCTCTTGCCGCAGGGACCTGGTGCGTTCTTCCGACGGGGCAGAGAGGTCTATCCCATCCAGTGCACCATTAGGCGAGAACCCCTTCCACCTGATGCCATGTGAACGGGTTCTGTGGAAAGAGCCGATGAGGTCGGCTTCGAGGATGACTTTGATCTCGTCATACTTCTTCTTGAGCTCGTCCGTCAGATCCTCGTACGTGACTGGCGTGCCGTCCGCCATCTCAGATGTAGATGGCGATGTGGTTGATGTAGAAGCTGGTCCCACCGGGCGTGCCAGAATGTGTTGTCGTCAGAAACCCACCGGCGGGCAGCGACGGGCAACACCGTAGAGCCGGGAACAACCTAGAGCTGCGGCTGGCTGAGGTCCCTCCGAGCGACGGCCCGCAAAGCGTTCTGGTCACACGTCCGATGCTGATGCAAGGGCGTGCCACCTGACCTATACCTGGTCAGGAAGGTGATGGAGATGCCTCGCTTAGTTTCCTGCATGGCATACACGTAAACATTAAATACGAGCCTCGATCGGCTCTCAGGTTATCCTGTGAATCGGCTCAGGGAGCCGATCCACCCATGATTCGTACGAGGTGCACGAATATATGGTGGTCCTGCTTGATCAAGATAAAGCTAATGAGATCTACGACGATTTAGGGTTTTCACCGCATAATCGGATCATCCTACTCACGGTTGGGCCTCGCGGCCACGCACGGTGATCGTAAGCCGATCCTAAACAAGGCCTAAAAACCAACACAAGGTTGATCCCCGGAACATCCTGTTTAGGGCCAGCGAACGACACCCTACGTGCCGCTGGATCCTCCACCCCTTTGTAAGGCCTAACTATTGCAGATATTAAACTAATCCTTGTAGAACAAGGAGCAATCGTAACGGATCAGATCTACTAAATGATGATCAAGCGAGGTGCCGCCCCCACACCTAAGATAGGTGTGAGGGCGGCTAGACATGCAAGGGTTGCACTACGATAGCATGTTACGCGAAGAACTATGCTAACCCTAACACATCTATGATAACTACGCTGCTCGCCATCAACAAGGCTTCAGTACGAGCAACGCATGAACAACGTGGAGCTTGTGCTGCCTAGATCGCAAGATGCGATCTAGGCAGCATGTTGCTTACCGGTAGAAACCCTCGAGACGAAGGAGTTGGCGATGCGCCGAGATTGATTTGTTGGTTGAACGTTGGTTGTTGTTTATTCCATAAACCCTAGATACATATTTATAGTCCAGGGGACTTTCTAATTTAGGCGTGCACCTAACCGTGCACGGGTAAAATTCTATCTTCTAATCTAAGATGCAATCTACTATAATTAAAGATACACGGGCAATCTAGCCCAAACTCTTCGTGCGGGGCCGCTTCAGAGATCTTCCACGTGTAACTTTCCAAGCCCATCTCCCTTACGGCCCACCTCCTGATTTGGCCAAAATCTGGTGATAACACATAGTCCGTAGACACTTGTCGCTCGAAGTGCAAGCGGTTGGCTGGGGAAGCCTTAAGTCCCCACGGTATTGCGGTCTATGATGGGTTGCAGCTACCGGCGAAGGAGTTTGGTTTGATCCCAAACTGTCGTCGTGGTCGGGGTCCACCCGTGAGTGGGAATAATGGGACCGGCGAGGACCCAGGGTCGGGGCATGCAACAAAGGGTGGGTGTTCGAGGTAGCGGAGGAACATGATTGGCTAGACCTCTTATGGGTAAGCTGCCCGGTTGGCACCAAGGTTAAGATCTCTTATGGGTAAAGCAACACACCTCTGCAGAGTGTAAAGAACTGTGACCTGTCACTCCCTGTTCCGGGATTGAGGAACTGCGAACGCGGCCGGAAAGGAGCTCCATGAAGTTCTAGTAAACCGGTGAAGGCTGACGGACATAGCTCTTTGAAATAAAAGCAATCTCTTGAAGAAATGTTTATCAAAACTTGCATTGGTATTAGACTTTCTGGTCTAATATCGTAGCTAGTGCATTAAACACCTCTTATCTATAATGAACTTGTTGAGTACGCTCGTACTCATACCACTCTTAAATCCCCTGCTTAGATTGTCTGAATCATCTGGAGGAGGACTACAACAACAATGAAGGGGCCGAGATCATCGGCTACGAGGAACCAGACCTTTCAGGAGGAGTTGAAGGCGTAGACTATATCATAGTCTACGGATCCGGGGAGGCTTCCGGAGGAGAACAAGCCTAGAGATATCTGATGAGTAGTAGTAGCCGAGCAGCACAAACTCTTACTATTTAGCTGCTCGATTAAATAAATGTTTAGTTTAATGAGACTATGGTATTGTAAGTTAAGTTGGGTTCGCCCCGAACCCAGGAGTTATCCTCTTAGGACCCAAGAGGAGCTCCGAGACGACTTGTGTATGTTAATTGTAATAATATGTGAATGAGTTATGGACCCTGCTATGTTCTGTTGTACTACTCTGAGGGATGTAATATTTGCGGAATGGTACTTCGTGAATGTTATATCAACGACTGGCATAATACAACATGCAGTGGTATGCAGGGTCACCACACTCGCCTTCCGCGGCATTGTGGGCAGCGAACGGAGCGCGTGAGCATTGGGCACAAGCTGCCGTTGAACCCGATGTAATAACCCAGAACATAGGAACAACGAAGGGTAGATTTAGAAATGGGATGTGCATTTCATCGCAAAACGGGGGAAATTTTCGCGCCTTATTGCAACTAAACCTAAGAGGGATCGAGGTTCTCTCTCATTTTGCATTTAGGGTTAGGCAATGTGAGTTAGGGAAATTTCGACATGATCTCTTTTGTAACTTGTTACTTTGGGGAATGATTGCATATGATATGTGTTAAACATTTAACTATAAACATCACACAATATAAACAATGAATTTAAAATTCAAACACAAGATATAAAATTCAAATCACTTTGAATTTCAAAGTGAATATCAAATAATATTTCATCCAGAATATAAGCATTACATAATACAAAGCTCATAAACCAAAATTTGAGCTTTATTGATATACAACACAATTACAAAGTCTTTACAATATTCTTGATACAAGAATTGAGATGTAAAGATCAGAATAGAAAAGAAAAGGAAAATTACAAGTTTAATTCTAAACTAAACCTAAACTAAGTGTCTTGAGGATGATCTTCTGGCCATAGCATCATTCAAACCTGCAAAATAAAACAGAGAACAAGAACTAGCCAGAATATAAGTGTTAACACAAGATTCAGTTTGGACAGTTAGCAAAAATAACACAAGATTCAGTTTGGACAGTGCAAACTGTCACAGCACACTTGTGCTTGTCCAAAATCCTGGACAGCACAAGATAAACATAGGCAGACCAGCACTGAGCAAGCCACAGTGGGCTCAAGTTTCACCATATGAAGGCTGTTGCTAGGCAAGCAACAGCAAGGCAATGCAAGGGGTGAGTCATAAAGTGAATGAGCTTGTGTGTCATGGCCAGGGAAGAAGTAGAGGCCATATAAATAGCACACAAACCCTAGAACCATGACAGTCGACCACATTTGCAAATCACCAGGTAAGGGTGAAGCAAGAACAAGCACCAGTTCATCCAGTTCATAACCAAGAACAAGAAACAAACACAACCAACTTAGCCACCAGGAATCATGGTGACCTGACAAGATCAACCAGATACTGGAGGTGAAGGGCTGTGCACAGAAACCCCAAGTCTGCATCAACCAAATATTTCACCCTAGGAGCTGGAACAAGGTATACCAAGTTCCTGGACAGATCCAATGGATCTGATCCATCATATGCATGAAATAAGCATGGGAATGAGCAGATGCTCATATGGGTAGATCATCACTTGGTTTTCACCAAGGATTACTGCCAGTCAAAAGCTACTAAAAATAGAAAGCATCTAGGTACAGATCTTGTACACAGAAACTAGCACATATGCACAGATGCACACACTAGCAAGCTCAGATGCACAGATAGCACCAGTAGATGGCAAGGATTAGCAGCTAAGACTACACAGTAAATCCTAAGCTATGAACCATCAGTAAACCCTAGATATTCATCAGGCAAGCATATTGGCATTCATCTCAAGGATGATTCCCAAATATACAAGCAAAGGTTGAGTAGCCACAAGATCCAACTAATTAGGTGAGCAACCAATCAGTAGCAAGGCTACTGAGGTCACATCATCCTTATCATCAATTAAAATGAAGCCAAACATAGCCCATCATTATCCAGAAATGGATTCAGGTTCAATTGCTTGCTAAACACTCATGAATAGCCAAATCATTTGCAAGCAAATCATTTAAATCATTACTGCACAAGCAGTTCATCATAATTTAATTAATACAAGCATGAATTTATCACAGATCCATGCTTAGCACTGACAGTAGCACACTATTAAGCAACACAATTTAATCACTGCACCATAACCACTGGAGCAAGTCCAGTAGCTTGAGTAAGCAACAGCATAGTGATTCTTGAGCATCAGCATCACAAGGAACTTGAATCACTTAGCCACAGTATTAGCCAGTAAGCTATCACTGACAATTGAATTGATCAAATGGGTCAATTATAGCAAGCCAAGCTACACAGGGAGGTTAGCCAACAAGCAAGGAATGATCCAATGGATCATTGGCTTGCATAGGAAGCACTGAAGCATATCACAGGCACCACTGGCACACACACAAGTGTCACTGATGCATCACAAATACACCTAGACAAGCAAGCATGATATACCAGTAAGCACAAGCAAGCCATAATCAAGTATAGCATGGCATAGCTAGCTTTTGAGCAAGCACAGTAGAGCATGGCAAGTACAGAGCATGCTAGGAGCAGCAGAGAAGCAAGCACAGCATGAACAGCAAGCAAAGCAGCATGTGCCAGTACCAGTAAATGGTAATTGGGTCATGAGCTTGCGATGAAATGTAAGCACAGGCAAATTGCGCAGTAATAGCATGGCTCTGCGTGATCACAGGACCACCAGAGAGCAACAGAGCATGAGGAGGAAGAAGAACAGTAACAAGGGGAGGCGCACAGATATGGAGAAGAGGAAGAGGAAGTGCAGCAACTTACTTGCGCCTGGAAGCATAAGCTAGGGCATGGCGAGGCAGTGCTCGCGCGGCCCTAACAGCTGCGAGTCCAGGGTAGGCGCCGACGTTACGCCGGCGAACCCAAACACAAACCCAGCACCACCGTAGCAGAAGCACCTGAGGCGACGGCACGAGTACTGCGAGCAGCACCCGCGCCAGGTCAACCCCAGGAACGCACCCATCGTCGGCGAGGACGAGAACTCGCCGGAGTTCGTCGAGGCGATTCTTCCCGAGATTCAACACGGAGGCGATTCGCCAGGAGAGGAAGAGAAGGGGAAAACTACGCGGACAGATCGATAGATCTGCACGCGGCGGTTCTAGATAGGTAGGTGGCTACGGCGGAGGAGCACGGCGATGGCCGGAGCGAGGCGACGGCCATGGCGGCGACGCCATCACCAGAGCGTCGCAGAGAAGCTAGGGTTAGAGACGAAAAGCGAGAGAGGGCCGAGTGAGTGAGAGAGGTGGGCCGTTCGGTGCCACCGAGCCGCTATGGGGCAAGCCTTAGTGGGCTGTCCCATGGGCTTAGGTTATTGGGATGGGCCCAATAAGGTCCAGGGGGTATTTTAGTCTTTTAACATTTAAAAAAAGGCCAAAACTTTACCAAATTTTAATAAATCAAATACAACTCTAAAAATCCATTAAAAATTGGATTAATCAATGACAAATAAATCTTAACGAAAATAAAATATGAAATGGAATTTATGAAACAAATTCAAAATTATGAATTTCAAGAATTTAAATAATAACTTGAAATTTAAAATTATTATTTCCTTGTAATTAAAATTCAAGGAAAAATCTCAAATAAGTTCAAATACTTATTTTCAAACATTTCAAAATGAAATTCTAATATTCCAAGTCATTTCTATTGAAAAGGGTATTTTTCCAAGAAAAATACTATATTTCTTTTTATTCCAAAAACTATAGAGGTAACTCTATAATTTCAAATTATTTTTGGAATGATTAAGAGAATCATCAAGTAAAATAGTTCTACTTTGAATTGTTGTACTTTGTGTGAATTACAATGATTAATACTTTTAAATCAATTGTAAATTACTGTCAAAGACATAAATTTTAAACTCAACCCTAAATTGATATAACTCAGCGGGGTAAATGGATCCAACATAAAATAACACATCCATGATTGCATTATTTGGATTTTATAACATTGTCCTTACCGGACAATGATGCTTCTTACAGAACCCGAGGTCCAGGTTCCATCAACTGCATTGAACTGCACTATCTCGCAGTCCACAGGCAAGTTCACCCTTGCTCATGTCAACTTGAGTATTTTCTACTACTTTAATGCAAAGCTATATACTTATCATTCCTGCATCGCAAATAAAATGTTACTTTCCAACTATGAATATGACTATGTGGCTGGCAATGGAACCATGGTATGTGTTGATATGGTGGAGGTTCCATTGCAATGGGTTATATCACCCTAGGATTAATTACCAATGCCGTCCAGTGATTCTAGCGCCGTACAAACCGCGTTGACCATGAGATCTATAATGGCTCTGGGGAAGCCAGCCGTATCTTTTCCCTTCTGCACGCCAACGGATTGGTAGAGCCGGCGGGGTGTTGGAGGCACTGCCATAGGTTGGGATAGCCTTTTAAATCCCCATCCATTAGTGATGATGGCTCTACGATCTATGAAGGATTGTCCGGAGTACACCGTGAGTAAAGCCGTATTATCGGGGGAAGTCTACTGGGGGTGTACGGTTGGACAAAAGGGTGGGTTTGCAGTCGCGGAGAAGGCGGTGTGGGCTTGGATCTTTATACCTGGCCTCACACCAAAGGAAGTGTGAACGGGGGCAAGTCCCTGCGGATGGCAAAAAGGGTGAGATCTCTTGTGGGAAAAGTAACGCACCTCTGCATAGTGTATCAAATTGTGGCTGTCACTCCTTGTTCCGGGAAGGGAACTGCGAACGCGGCAGGAAAGGAACTCCACGAAGTTCTAATCAACCTGTGAAGACTGACGGGCATAGTTTTCATAATAAAAGCAACCTTTTGAAGAAATGATTGCAAAACATGCATTGACCGGCGATTTCCTGATCAATGGTCGTAGCTAGTGCATCAAACACCTTTTACTCTTTTAGAACTTGCTGAGTACCCCTGTACTCACTTTCTTTCGACACCCTTGCTAGACTGTGATACGGAAGTGGAGGCCATTAACGATGGAGCACCAGAAGGAAGTTACGAGCTGGTTTACGAAGAACCTGATCTTACCGGCGGAGTGGAAGGCGTAGACTATGGGATAGTCTACGGACCAGACGACACGGAGGTGGAGGAGTAGTGACATACCTTAGCATCATAGAGCCGAGCAACGTAGAACTTACCTAAATAAGTTGTTGAGCTCTCTTTATATTTGTTATGAGTTGTAATCGTACTTAAGTAGTATCTTAGGGTGTTCTCATAGGACCTGTGAGAATACCAACTTGTTAAGACAATGTTTGTAATAAAGTATGGAGTGTTATGACCTGCAATGTTTCTGTTGTACCACTCTGAGGGATATGGCAAATTGTGAAGAAGTCCCTTCACAAAGATCATATCAACGACTTGTATACTACAACATGCAGTGGTATGCTGGGTCACCGCAGCTGGTATCAGAGCAAATGTTGCGACCTTAGGTTGGAAAAACCTAGTATAGGGAAGAAACCTGTAGGAGTCTAGTACAAATAGTAAAGGATTCTCTAGAAATATGGTGATTATTCACTTGAGAATAGCAAAACCATATATTTTAGTGCGATAATTCTTTATTATAGCTATTATGATGCATTATCACTACTAATATTCTGCTTTTGTATACAACCATAATGGCGAACACTTTTCCTAAGAGAACTTTGAGGAAGGTTGAAGGATGGCTCGGTGATTATGATAGACCAATAACAGCTCTCCTGTGTGGGATGCTGAAGGAACTTCATTGTGATCCACGGATACCTGTTATCAAGTATACCTACTATGATGGGGAAATCCTAGCCAAGTGCAGAGTATCGGTCCAATTACCGGAAAACCTGCTGATGAGTCGTGTAATGCCATACGGAGAAGCCAAAACTATCACCACAGCCTACCACATGGGCCTATTCAAGGCAATCCTTGAGATAAGGCAGCACAAGTCAGTAGAACTGCTATGTTCAGAGTTTTCTCATATACCTCATGCCGAGGAAGATGAGGATCCCACTCTGAATCATTTGGTGTTAGCACACAGAAGTCCTGAAGCTGCAGCACATCACATGGATAGTTGTAAGTGAAGGAGATATGCCCTAGAGGCAATAATAAAGTGGTTATTATTTATATCTTTATGTTTATGATAAATGTTTATATATCATGCTAGAATTGTATTAACCGAAACATTAGTACATGTGTGATATGTAGACAAACAAGAAGTCCCTAGTATGCCTCTTAAACTAGCTTGTTGATTAATGGATGATTAGTTTCATAATCATGAACATTGGATGTTATTAATAACAAGGTTATGTCATTGTGTGAATGATGTAATGGACACACCCAATTAAGCGTAGCATAAGATCTCGTCATTAAGTTATTTGCTATAAGCTTTCGATACATAGTTACCTAGTCCTTATGACCATGAGATCATGTAAATCACTTATACCGGAAAGGTACTTTGATTACACCAAACACCACTGCGTAAATGGGTGGCTATAAAGGTGGGATTAAGTATCCGGAAAGTATGAGTTGAGGCATATGGATCAACAGTGGGATTTGTCCATTCCGATGACGGATAGATATACTCTGGGCCCTCTCGGTGGAATGTCGTCTAATGTCTTGCAAGCATATGAATGAGTTCATAAGAGACCACATACCACGGTACGAGTAAAGAGTACTTGTCAGGAGACGAGGTTGAACAAGGTATAGAGTGATACTGAAGATCAAACCTCGGACAAGTAAAATATCGCGAGACAAAGGGAATTGGTAATGTATGTGAATGGTTCATTCGATCACTAAAGTCATCGTTGAATATGTGGGAGCCATTATGGATCTCCAGATCCCGCTATTGGTTATTGGTCGGAGTGAGTACTCAACCATGTCCACATAGTTCTCGAACCGTAGGGTGACACACTTAAAGTTGGATGTTGAAATGGTAGTACTTGAATTATGGAATGGAGTTCGAATATTTGTTCGGAGTCCCGGATGAGATCCCGGACATCACGAGGAGTTCCGGAATGGTCCGGAGAATAAGATTCATATATAGGATGTCATTTTATGTGAAATAAAATGTCGCGGAAGGTTCTATGGAAGGTTCTAGAAGGTTCTAGAAAAGTCCGGAAGAAACCACCAAGGAAGGTGGAGTCCACAAGGGACTCCACCTCCATGGCCGGCCAGCCCTAGTGGGGGTGGAGTCCCAAGTGGACTCCACCATAGGGGGCCGGCCACCCCCACATGGGAGGTGGGAATCCCACCTTTGGGTGGGAGTCCTAGTTGGGCTAGGTTTCCCCCCTCCTATGGAAGGTTTTGGTTTCGGGTCTTATTCGAAGACTTGGACACCAACACTTGGGATCCACCTATATAATGAGGGGCCAAGGGAGGGGGCCGGCCACCCCAAGACCATAGCTTGGCCGCCCCCCTTGAGTGGCCGGCCACCCCTCCCAAACCCTAGCTTTGCTCCTCCACTTCATATTGCCCGCATAGCTTAGCGAAGCTCCGCCGGACTTCTACACCGCCACCGACACCACGCCGTCGTGCTGTCGGATTCAAGAGGAGCTACTACTTCCGCTGCCCGCTGGAACGGGAGGTGGACGTCGTCTTCATCAACAACCGAACGTGTGACCGAGTACGGAGGTGCTGCCCGTTCGTGGCGCCGGAACCGATCGTGATCAAGATCTTCTACGCGCTTTTGCAAGCGGCAAGTGATCGTCTACCGCAGCAACAAGAGCCTCATCTTGTAGGCTTTGGAATCTCTTCAAGGGTGAGACTCGATACCCCCTCGTTGCTACCGTTTTCTAGATTGCATCTTGGCTTGGATTGCGTGTTCGCGGTAGGAAAATTTTTGTTTTCTATGCAACGTTATCCTACAGTGGTATCAGAGCCGTGTCTATGCATAGATGGTTGCACGAGTAGAACACAATGGTTTGTGGGCGTTGATGCTCTTGTTATCTTTAGTTTGAGTACTTTGCATCTTTATGGCATAGTGGGATGAAGCGGCTCGGACTAACTTTACATGACCGCGTTCATGAGACTTGTTCCTCGTTCGACATGCAACTTGTATTGCATAAGAGGCTTTGCGGGTGTCTGTCTCTCCTACTATAGTAAAGATTCAATTTACTCTTCTATTGAAAACATTAGTATCAACGTTGTGGTTCATGTTCGTAGGTAGATTAGATCTCTCTCGAAAACCCTAAACCACGTAAAATATGCAAACCAAATTAGAGACGTCTAACTTGTTTTTGCAGGGTTTGGTGATGTGATATGGCCATAATGTGATGATGAATATGTATGAGATGATCATTATTGTATTGTGGCAACCGGCAGGAGCCTTATGGTTGTCTTTAAATTTCATGTTGAGTAGTATTTCAAAGTAGTTGTAATAGTTGCTACATGGAGGACAATCATGAAGACGGCGCCATTGACCTTGACGCTACGCCGACGATGATGGAGATCATGCCCGAAGATGATGGAGATCATATCCGTGCCTTGGAGATGAAGATCAAAGGCGCAAGAACAAAAGGGCCATATCATATCACATATGAACTGCATGTGATGTTAATCCTTTTTATGCATCTTATTTTGCTTAGATCGCGACGGTAGCATTATAAGATGATCCCTCACTAAAATCTCAAGATAATAAAGTGTTCATCCTTAGTAGCACCGTTGCCAAGTCTTGTCGTTTGAAGCACCTCGTGATGATCGGGTGTGATAGATTCAATAAGTACATATGACGGGTGCAAGACAGTTTTGCACATGCGGATACTAAGGTGGCCTTGACGAGCCTAGCATGTACAGACATGGTCTCGGAACACGTGATACCGAAAGGTAGAGCATGAATCATATGGTTGATATGATGAACACTTTGAGTGTTCGCCATTGAAATCACACCTTTTCTCGTGATGATCGGGTTTAGGTGCGGTGGATTTGGTTCGTGTGATCACTAAGACAATGCGAGGGATATTGTTTTGAGTGGGAGTTCACTTAGGTTTTTAATTATGTTGAATTAAAATTTGAACTCAATTTGTCATAAACTTAGTCTAAACTATTGCAAATATATGTTGTAGAGATGGCGTCCCCAATCAATTTTAATCAGTTCCTAGAGAAAGAGAAACTTAAGAGCAACGGTAGCAACTTCACCGACTGGTTCCGTCATGTGAGGATCTTCCTCTCTGGCGGAAATCTGCAATTTGTGCTTGATGCACCGCTAGGTGACCCTCCTGCAGAAGATGAATCCGATGACGTAAAAGCTGTTTACGCGTCTGGGAAAACTCGGTACTCTCAAGTTCGGTGTGCCATCCTGTGCGATGCTGGAATCCGATCTTCAAAAACGTTTTGAGCACCATGATCCTCCTCAGTTGAGGAATGCGCACAAAGATATATACGAGACTCAAGCGGCCGTGGAATGCTATCAAGCAACGAAACATTTCTTCAAATTGTATGATGGAAGAAGGCAGCTCCGTTAGTGAGCACATGCTCGCCATGACCGGGCATGCGAAGAAACTCGATGACTTGGGAATAGTGATTCCTAACAGACTGGGATTAATCGTGTCCTTCAATCACCGCCACCAAGTTACAAGAACTTTGTGATGAACTACAATATGCAGTAACATGAACAAGGAGTTACACGAACTCTTTGGCATGCTAAAAGCTGCTGAGATTGAGATCAAGAAAGAGCACCAAGTGTTGATGGTCAACAAGACCACCAGTTTCAAGAAACAGGGCAAGTCTAAGGGAAAATTCAAGAAGGGTGGCAAGAAAGCTGCCACGCCTCCTATGAAACCTAAGAACGGCCCTAAGCCTGATGATGAGTGCTATTACTGCAAGGAGAAGGGACACTGGAAGCGTAATTGCTCCAAGTATCTGGCTGATCTAAAGAGCGGCCTTGTCAAGAAGAAGAAAGAAGGTATATCTGATATACATGTTATAGATGTTCATTTCACTGGTTCTCGTTCTAGTACCTGGGTATTTGATACTGGTTCGGTTGCTCATATTTGTAACTCGAAACAGAACTAAAGAATAAACGACAACTGCTGAAAGATGAAGTGACGATGCGCGTTGGAAACGGATCCAAGGTCAATGTGATCGCGATCGGCACACTTCCTCTACATCTACCTTCGGGATTAGTTTTAAGCCTAAATAATTGCTATTATGTACTGCGTTGAGCATGAACATTATATCTGGATCTTGTTTAATGCAAGACGGTTATTCATTCAAGTCTGAGAATAATGGTTGTTCTATTTTTATGAATAATATCTTTTATGGTCGAGCACCACAAAAGAATGGCTTATTTCTGTTAGATCTCGATAGTAGTGATACGCATATACATAACATTGATGCTAAGCGAATTAAACTTAATGATAATTCTACTTATATGTGGCACTGTCGTCTTGGTCATATTGGAGTGAAACGCATGAAGAAACTCCATACTGATGGATTACTTGAATCACTTGACTTTGAGTCACTTGATAGATGCGAAGCATGTCTAATGGGAAAAATGACAAAGACTCCATTTTTACGGTATAATGGAGCGAGCTACTGACTTATTGGAAATCATACATACCGATGTATGTGGACCAATGAGCGTAGCATCGCGCGGTGGTTATCGTTATGTTCTAACCTTCACAGATGATCTGAGTAGATATGGGTATATCTATTTCATGAAACATAAATCCGAAACTTTCGAGAAGTTTAAGGAATTTCAAAGTGAAGTAGAAAATCAACGTAACAAGAAGATCAAATTTCTACGATCTGATCGTGGAGGTGAATATCTGAGTTATGAGTTTGGCATGCATTTAAAGAAATGCGGAATACTTTCACAATTGACACCGCCGGGAACACCTCAACGAAACGGTGTGTCCGAACGTCGTAATCGAACTCTCTTAGATATGGTTCGTAGTATGATGTCTCTTACTGATTTGCCGTTATCATTTTGGAGTTATGCATTAGAGACAGCCGCATTCACTTTAAATAGAGCACCATCAAAATCCGTAGAAACGACACCGTATGAATTGTGGTTTAATAAGAAACCTAAGCTATCGTTCCTGAAAGTTTGGGGTTGCGAAGCCTATGTAAAGAAGTTACAACCAGACAAGCTAGAACCCAAAGCGGAGAAATGCGTCTTCATAGGTTACCCTAAGGAAACTATAGGGTACACTTTCTATCACAGATCCGAAGGCAAAATCTTTGTTGCTAAGAACGGAACCTTTCTTGAGAAAGAATTTCTCACTAAAGAAGTGACTGGAAGAAAAGTAGAACTCGATGAGATTGATGAATCTATACTCGTTGATCAGAGTAGCGCAGTACCGGAAGTTGTACCTGTACCGCCTACACCGGCAACAGAGGAAGCTAATGATAATGATCATGAAACTTCGAACGAGGAAACTACTGAACCTCGCAGATCGACAAGGGAACGTGCCACTCCTGATTGGTATGATCCTTGTCTAAATGTCATGATTGTAGATAACAATGATGAGGACCCTGCGACGTATGAAGAAGCGATGATGAGCCCAGATTCCAACAAATGGCAAGAAGCCATGAAATCCGAAATGGGATCCATGTATGATAACAAAGTATGGACTTTGGTAGACTTACCTGATAGCCGAAAGGCTGTCGAGAATAAATGGATCTTCAAGAGAAAAACAGATGCTGATGGTAATATTACTGTCTATAAAGCTCGACTTGTCGCAAAGGGTTTCCGACAAATTCAAGGAGTTGACTACGATGAGACTTTCTCACCTGTAGCGAAGCTAAAATCTGTGAGGATTTTGTTAGCAATAGCTGCATTTTTCGATTATGAGATTTGGCAGATGGATGTCAAAACGGCGTTCCTTAATGGAGACATTGAGGAAGAGTTGTATATGGTACAACCCAAAGGTTTTGTCGATCCTAAAAATGCGACAAAGTATGCAAACTTCAGCGTTCAATCTATGGACCGAAGCAAGCATCAAGAAGTTGGAACCGACGCTTTGATTAGGTGATCAAAGACTTCAGGTTTATACAAAGGTCATGGAGAGGCCTGTATTTACAAGAAAGTGAGTGGGAGCTCTGTAGCATTCCTGATATTATATGTAGATGACATATTATTGATCGGGAATGATATAGAACTATTAAGCAGTGTTAAGGGATATTTGAATAATAGTTTTTCAATGAAAGACCTTGGTGAAGCATCATATATATTAGGCATCAAGATTTATAGAGATAGATCAAGACGCCTAATAGGGCTATCACAGAGTACATATCTGGACAAGATTCTAAAGAAGTTTAGAATGGACGAAAGTAAGAAAGGGTTCTTACCTATGTTACCGAGGCAAGGTATTGAGTAAAACTCAAGGACCGGCTACGAGAAGAAAGAGAAAGGATGAGTAACATCCCCTATGCTTCGGCGGTAGGCTCTATTATGTATGCCATGCTATGTACAAGACCGGATATAGCACATGCTGTTAGTTTGACTAGCAGATATCAAAGTGATCCAGGAATGGAACACTGGACAGCGGTCAAGAATATCCTGAAGTACTTGAAAAGAACTAAGGATATGTTTCTTTGTTATGGAGGTGACCAAGAGCTCGTTGTAACAAGTTACACCGATGCAAGTTGGAACACCGATCCTGATGACTCTAAGTCACAATCTGGGTACGTGTTTATATTGAATGGTGCTGCAGTAAGCTGGGCAAGCTCGAAGCAGTGCACGGTGGCGAAGTCTTCAACAGAATCGAGTACATAGCGGCTTCAGAGGCTTCATCAGAAGCGGTATGGATGAAGAGGTTCATTGTAGAGCTCGGTGTGGTTCCTAGTGCATTGGACCCATTAATCATTTACTGTGATAACATGGGTGCCATCGCCAATGCACAAGAGCCAAGGTCACACAAGAGGCTGAAGCATATCAAGCTGCGTTACCACTCGATTCGCGAGTACATCGAAGATGGAGAAGTAAAGATTTGCAAAGTACACACTGATCTGAATGTAGCAGATCCGTTGACTAAAGCTCTCCCTAGGGCAAAGCATGACCAACACCAAAATGCCATGGGTGTTAGGTATATTACAATGTAATCTAGATTATTGACTCTAGTGCAAGTGGGAGACTGAAGGAGATATGCCCTAGAGGCAATAATAAAGTGGTTATTATTTATATCTTTATGTTTATGATAAATGTTTATATATCATGCTAGAATTGTATTAACCGAAACATTAGTACATGTGTGATATGTAGACAAACAAGAAGTCCCTAGTATGCCTCTTAAACTAGCTTGTTGATTAATGGATGATTAGTTTCATAATCATGAACATTGGATGTTATTAATAACAAGGTTATGTCATTGTGTGAATGATGTAATGGACACACCCAATTAAGCGTAGCATAAGATCTCGTCATTAAGTTATTTGCTATAAGCTTTCGATACATAGTTACCTAGTCCTTATGACCATGAGATCATGTAAATCACTTATACCGGAAAGGTACTTTGATTACACCAAACACCACTGCGTAAATGGGTGGCTATAAAGGTGGGATTAAGTATCCGGAAAGTATGAGTTGAGGCATATGGATCAACAGTGGGATTTGTCCATTCCGATGACGGATAGATATACTCTGGGCCCTCTCGGTGGAATGTCGTCTAATGTCTTGCAAGCATATGAATGAGTTCATAAGAGACCACATACCACGGTCCGAGTCAAGAGTACTTGGCGGGACACGAGGTTGAACAAGGTATAGAGTGATCGAAGATCAAACCTCGGACAAGTAAAATATCGCGAGACAAAGGGAATTGGTAATGTATGTGAATGGTTCATTCGATCACTAAAGTCATCGTTGAATATGTGGGAGCCATTATGGATCTCCAGATCCCGCTATTGGTTATTGGTCGGAGTGAGTACTCAACCATGTCCACATAGTTCTCGAACCGTAGGGTGACACACTTAAAGTTGGATGTTGAAATGGTAGTACTTGAATTATGGAATGGAGTTCGAATATTTGTTCGGAGTCCCGGATGAGATCCCGGACATCACGAGGAGTTCCGGAATGGTCCGGAGAATAAGATTCATATATAGGATGTCATTTTATGTGAAATAAAATGTCGCGGAAGGTTCTATGGAAGGTTCTAGAAGGTTCTAGAAAAGTCCGGAAGAAACCACCAAGGAAGGTGGAGTCCACAAGGGACTCCACCTCCATGGCCGGCCAGCCCTAGTGGGGGTGGAGTCCCAAGTGGACTCCACCATAGGGGGCCGGCCACCCCCCACATGGGAGGTGGGAATCCCACCTTTGGGTGGGAGTCCTAGTTGGGCTAGGTTTCCCCCCTCCTATGGAAGGTTTTGGTTTCGGGTCTTATTCGAAGACTTGGACACCAACACTTGGGATCCACCTATATAATGAGGGGCCAAGGGAGGGGGCCGGCCACCCCAAGACCATAGCTTGGCCGCCCCCCTTGAGTGGCCGGCCACCCCCTCCCAAACCCTAGC
Organism: Lolium perenne; assembly: GCF_019359855.2. NCBI lineage: Eukaryota > Viridiplantae > Streptophyta > Magnoliopsida > Poales > Poaceae > Lolium > Lolium perenne. The sequence goes on from NC_067250.2 coordinate 259,882,586, forward strand.
TTTGCTCCTCCACTTCATATTGCCCGCGTAGCTTAGCGAAGCTCCGCCGGACTTCTACACCGCCACCGACACCACGCCGTCGTGCTGTCGGATTCAAGAGGAGCTACTACTTCCGCTGCCCGCTGGAACGGGGAGGTGGACGTCGTCTTCATCAACAACCGAACGTGTGACCGAGTACGGAGGTGCTGCCCGTTCGTGGCGCCGGAACCGATCGTGATCAAGATCTTCTACGCGCTTTTGCAAGCGGCAAGTGATCGTCTACCGCAGCAACAAGAGCCTCATCTTGTAGGCTTTGGAATCTCTTCAAGGGTGAGACTCGATACCCCCTCGTTGCTACCGTTTTCTAGATTGCATCTTGGCTTGGATTGCGTGTTCGCGGTAGGAAAATTTTTGTTTTCTATGCAACGTTATCCTACAGTAAGTCTTTATTGACCACGATGTATCTTTTACACATGAAGATGAGAGGTGAGATTGACCACATGCTAGCTGAGTTCACGGACCCTGATAAAGTCCAAACTCGGATGCGTGATTTGAGGGCACAACCACAACATACTACACCTTTCTTTAGCCTAGACAGCTATGTAGATTTGAGTGACCAGTTATCCCATAAAGATCCACTCACACCTAACTTTGTTCCACATTATCCACATATGTCAGCATCATATGAGTCTGGATATGGGGGAGATGATTCCAGGAATCTAAACTGCTCGGAGTCACCAATCGAGAATTCAACTGGTTGGCGTTTCGGGGAACCATTTGGAGATGAAGGAGAACCCATCACTTGTGAGTCAGAGGATGAAGGAGGCGCGGTTAACCAGAATGTTAACCAAAGCTTTGGACAGGAAGAGAAAGATACCAACTCCATTTCTTTAGATTTGGAGATGGGATTACCCAAAACATCCCAGTACGTCGTAGGTGAGAGTTCTGGAACCAAGAAAAAGAAGAAGAAGAAGATGAGGGGTCAAGTGAATAGGAATCCTCCATGGATGACAGAAGGAGATGAGCTGTATCCCACTGGGGATATATATGAGTCTTTATCTAGTTACTTTGGCATGACAGATCTCTGTCTCGGCACTTCGTCCGATTCAGACTACATACCTACGGGAAGAACCTTCATTCCGGACGGTGTTCGGAGGACAAACCGCTGTACCGGATGGACCCCAGGGATGTACGCGGAGGCGAGTTATGATGACGAGGAGTAGAGCTCCGAGGAAGAATAAAGTAATCTAGGTGGTATTGTAATAGAGCGTATTTTAAATTCCCGTTGGCTTGGGCTTTGAGCCAAATAAGTGGTTTATATATACCACATGTAATATAAGTTTGTGAGTGTGTTATGTATTATACAAAGTATATGCATAATAAATGTTTGTTTTGTATTTGCTTCTTGATTTCATTGTGTGACTAGTTCTGGGCATTGAGTTGAGCTCAGAAAGCATTTGCATGGTGTAATTATGAGTAATCGCTCTTTGTTACATGACTAGGGGAAAATGGCGTTAGTAGAAACCGAAGAGGCTCGCAGAGAGCGGGAAGCAAGAGAAAAAGAGGAGGCAGATGCAGCAGCTAGAGCAGAGAATGCACCACCACCACCACACCCAATGATGCACCCAGACTTCCAACAGTATATGAGGTCAATGGAGGAAGATAGGAGGCGTTACCAGGAAAGCCAGAGCAAAAACATGCAAGATTTCTTTACCCACGTCATCAATGATAGGGGTAATGAAGGCAAGGGAGTAACTCTATCGGACTTCCAAAATGCAAGACCACTACCATTTACATCAGCTCCAGAACCAATGGACGCTGAAGATTGGCTTATGGACACGGAACGAAAACTGAAGACCGTTGGTTGCAACGATGAGGAGAAGATCAGATATACCACTTATCTGTTGTCAGGACCAGCAGCGTCATGGTGGGAGAATCTTGTAGCAGTACACCCTCCTGATAAGGTGTTCACCTGGGAGGAGTTCAAGAAGAAGTTCCGGGATGCTCATGTTCCGGACAGCGTGGTGGAACTAAAGAAGAGGGAGTTTGACGAACTACGACAGAATACTGCACCCATTATGCAATATGTTCGGGATTTCAACAGGTTATCCAGGTATGCACCTGAGGATGTAGATACAGAGGAGAAGCGGAAGAAGCGGTTCATGAAAGGCATGAACCCATACATGAAGATGCAACTGAGGTTGGCACGGACTGCCGAATTCCAGGAACTGATTGACTCGGCAATCACTTTCGAGGATGATTACCGACAAGTCCAAGAGGATAGGAGGAAGAGGGCTCGTATAGAGCCAAGGAAGTACCCAATCAGTAAACCAACACCTGATCGGAGTTTCAAACCCCGATACCGACCTAATACTGGTAGCCAATACAACCGGGGAGGTCAGAATCAGAATCCAATCAGCCAAATCATCTGCAACAATTGTGGCCTAAAGGGTCATTTGCAGAAGGATTGTCAGAAACCCAGGATCATTTGTTATGGTTGTGGGAAGGAAGGACACATCAAGCCGGAGTGTCCAAACAAGGCGTCTTGGAGCGGACAGAGCTCTGGAGGACGAGGTGGAAACAACAACAACAACAACAACCGCAACAACAACAACAACAACAACAACCGCAACTACAACTACAACAACAAGATGGGAAAGCCTTATGGAAAGCTGAATTGCACATCTTTGGAACAAGCGGAAGAGTCGGATCAAACAGTCTTAGGTACGCTAAGCATTCTTACTCATCCTGGCAAAGTATTATTTGATACTGGAGCAACCACATCATTTCTTGCATTGGAGTTTGTGGAAAAATTCGGGCTTAGATGTTCTAAGTTAGAAACTCCTATAACTGTTCTATCCGCGGGGGGAACGATCTTAGTAACCCACGTGAAAGAAGCACAAGTCCTAACCATTTGTGACTGTGTGTATTTCGCGGACCTATTCATCATACCCATGAAGGACATATCAGTCATCCTAGGTATGGATTGGTTGACAGAAAATGGAGCGGTGATTAACTGTGGAGACAAAACAGTATCACTTCGCAACTCCATCGGAGGTCGAATAGTGTTCCAAGGAGATAAGTACAGTGAGTTGGAGATCGGATTGGAACTAAATAGCCTGAAGGAGGTGAGAATTGAAGATATTCCTGTAGTGAATGAGTTTAAGGATGTATTTCCTAAAGAACTACCGGGAATGCCACCCGATAGAGAGATAGAATTCACAATCGATCTGATTTCAGGCACAGCACCAATAGCACAACCACCATATAAGATGGGGCCGAAGGAATTAGTGGAACTGAAAGCTCAGATTGATGAGTTAGAACAGAAGGGATTCATTCAAGAAAGTGTGTCACCATGGGGTACACCAGTTATTTTTGTGGATAAAAGAGATGGAGGAAAAAGAATGTGTGGAGATTACAGAAATTTGAATAATGTAACTATCAAGAACAAGTATCCTTTACCTAGAATTCAAGACCTTTTTGATCAAGTTCAAGGAGCGGGAGTCTTCTCGAAGATAGATTTAAGGTCAGGATACCATCAAATCAAGATCAAGAAGGAGGATGTACCAAAAACAGCGTTTGTATCAAGGTATGGACACCATGAATACTTGGTTGTACCATTTGGACTAACAAATGCACCAGCAATTTTCATGAATTTGATGAACAAGATATTCATGAAGTACTTGGACAAGTTTGTGATAGTGTTCATAGATGATATTCTAATCTATTCCAAAGATAAAGAAGAACATGCCAAGCATTTGAAGATAGTTCTGCAAACTTTGAGGGAACATCGGCTATATGCGAAGTTTAGCAAGTGCAAATTTTGGTTGGATAGTGTTGAGTTTCTTGGGCATGTCATAACCAAAGAAGGCATAGCGGTGAATCCAAGCAAGGTTCAGTCCGTATTGGAATGGAAATCACCTAAAAATGCTAAGGAGATACGAGGATTTCTTGGTATGGCAGGCTATTATCGGAGATTCATAGAGGGATTTTCGAAGATTGCAGGACCAATGACCAAGTTACTCAAGAAAAATACTCCATTTGTGTGGACTGATGAGTGTGAAGCCAGCTTCCAAACACTCAAAGATAAGTTAACCACAGCACCGGTGTTAGCAGTTCCTGAACCTGGAAAGGATTACACGGTGTATTGTGATGCTTCCAAGAATGGACTTGGATGTGTTCTTATGCAAGATCGGAAGGTAATAGCTTATGGATCAAGGCAGTTGAAACCACATGAACACAACTACCCAGTACATGATCTAGAGTTAGCGGCAGTTGTGTATGCTCTGAAGAGTTGGAGACAATTTCTATATGGATCCAAGTGTGAGTTATACACGGATCACAAAAGTTTGAAATATTTCTTCACCCAGAAGGAATTAAACATGAGACAGAAGAGATGGTTAGAGTTGATTAAGGATTACGACCTTAAGATCAACTATACACCAGGCAAAGCTAATGTAGTAGCAGATGCCCTAAGTAGGAAGAGTACGGAGAATCAACCTATGGAATGGGAGATTCCAAAGGAACTTCGGAAAGAGCTAGAGGAGGCTCAGATTTTGTTTATTCAAGGTGATGATAAGGGAAGTATAGCAACCATGAGGATTATGGATGAGATGTATTCAGATTTGAAATATGAGATTATCCGGAAGCAAGCGGATGATTTGTTCATACAAGAGGAAATCAAGAGGATTGGAGAAGGAAGACCGTCGGAATTCCATCTAGGGGATTTTGATTCATTATACTTCCAGAAAAGGATCTGTGTACCGGATGATCTAGAAGTGAAGTCAATCATATTAAAAGAAGCACATGAAACCCCTTATTCAATACATCCGGGAAGTACTAAGATGTATATGGATTTGAAGGAGATGTTCTGGTGAAACAACATGAAAAGAGAAATAGCACAATATGTCTCGGAATGTCATACATGTCAACGAGTGAAGGCAGAACATCAGAGTCCTGCGGGATTACTCAAACCACTGGAGATACCGGAATGGAAATGGGATGAAATCGGAATGGATTTTGTTACTGGTCTACCAATGACTAGTAAGAAGAAGGATATGATATGGGTAATAGTGGACAGACTTACCAAGAGTGCTCATTTCATAGCCGTAAACACAAAAGATACTGCAGAAAAACTTGTGGATATATATGTGAAGGAGATTGTGAGTAAGCATGGAGTACCGAAGAAGATAGTCTCAGATAGAGGTTCAATTTTCACATCAGCATTCTGGAAACAACTACAAGAAGCTTTGGGATCCAAATTGGATTTCAGTACAGCATATCATCCACAAACCGGAGGACAAACCGAAAGAACCAATCAGATACTTGAGGATATGCTTAGAGCTTGTGCTCTAAACTTTGGAGGCTCATGGGAGGACCATTTACCTTTAGCGGAATTCTCATATAACAATAGTTATCAGAGTAGCATTCAGATGGCACCATACGAAGCATTGTACGGAAGAAAGTGTCGATCACCAATTTGTTGGTTTGAAACCGGAGAAAACAAGGAGTTTACACCGGACTACATCAAGGAGAGACAAGAAGTCATCGAGGTGATCCGGGATAGACTCAAAATAGCTCAGAGTCGTCAGAAGAGTTACGCCGACTTAAAGAGAAGAGATTGGGAACCGAAAGTGGGAGACATGGTTTATTTAAAGGTTAGCCCAATGAAAGGACTTAAGAGGTTCGGAGTGAAAGGAAAGTTAAGTCCTCGATATATTGGACCATTTAAGATACTCAGTCAGAATCGAGGAACAGCTTTTGAGTTGGAGTTACCGGCACAACTAAGTCAAGTTCATAATGTGTTTCATGTTTCACAACTCAGAAAGTGTTTGAAGGCACCAGATGATCCCATTACATATGAAGAAATAGAATTACAATCTGACTTAACTTATGTGGAAAGACCAGAAAAGATTTTAGAAGTACAGTGGAAAAAGTTAAGAAACAGAGCAATCAAATACTGCAAAGTTCAATGGCAACATCATCCTGAGCGAGAAGCCACTTGGGAGACGGAAGAAGAATTAAGGAAGTCTTACCCCGAGATGTTCAGGTACCAATCTTAACTTCGGGACGAAGTTTCTGTTAAGGGGGAGAGGCTGTAATAACCCAGAACATAGGAACAACGAAGGGTAGATTTAGAAATGGGATGTGCATTTCATCGCAAAACGGGGGAAATTTTCGCGACTTATTGCAACTAAACCTAAGAGGGATCGAGGTTCTCTCTCATTTTGCATTTAGGGTTAGGCAATGTGAGTTAGGGAAATTTTGACATGATCTCTTTTGTAACTTGTTACTTTGGGGAATGATTGCATATGATATGTGTTAAACATTTAACTATAAACATCACACAATATAAACAATGAATTTAAAATTCAAACACAAGATATAAAATTCAAATCACTTTGAATTTCAAAGTGAATATCAAATAATATTTCATCCAGAATATAAGCATTACATAATACAAAGCTCATAAACCAAAATTTGAGCTTTATTGATATACAACACAATTACAAAGTCTTTACAATATTCTTGATACAAGAATTGAGATGTAAAGATCAGAATAGAAAAGAAAAGGAAAATTACAAGTTTAATTCTAAACTAAACCTAAACTAAGTGTCTTGAGGATGATCTTCTGGCCATAGCATCATTCAAACCTGCAAAATAAAACAGAGAACAAGAACTAGCCAGAATATAAGTGTTAACACAAGATTCAGTTTGGACAGTTAGCAAAAATAACACAAGATTCAGTTTGGACAGTGCAAACTGTCACAGCACACTTGTGCTTGTCCAAAATCCTGGACAGCACAAGATAAACATAGGCAGACCAGCACTGAGCAAGCCACAGTGGGCTCAAGTTTCACCATATGAAGGCTGTTGCTAGGCAAGCAACAGCAAGGCAATGCAAGGGGTGAGTCATAAAGTGAATGAGCTTGTGTGTCATGGCCAGGGAAGAAGTAGAGGCCATATAAATAGCACACAAACCCTAGAACCATGACAGTCGACCACATTTGCAAATCACCAGGTAAGGGTGAAGCAAGAACAAGCACCAGTTCATCCAGTTCATAACCAAGAACAAGAAACAAACACAACCAACTTAGCCACCAGGAATCATGGTGACCTGACAAGATCAACCAGATACTGGAGGTGAAGGGCTGTGCACAGAAACCCCAAGTCTGCATCAACCAAATATTTCACCCTAGGAGCTGGAACAAGGTATACCAAGTTCCTGGACAGATCCAATGGATCTGATCCATCATATGCATGAAATAAGCATGGGAATGAGCAGATGCTCATATGGGTAGATCATCACTTGGTTTTCACCAAGGATTACTGCCAGTCAAAAGCTACTAAAAATAGAAAGCATCTAGGTACAGATCTTGTACACAGAAACTAGCACATATGCACAGATGCACACACTAGCAAGCTCAGATGCACAGATAGCACCAGTAGATGGCAAGGATTAGCAGCTAAGACTACACAGTAAATCCTAAGCTATGAACCATCAGTAAACCCTAGATATTCATCAGGCAAGCATATTGGCATTCATCTCAAGGATGATTCCCAAATATACAAGCAAAGGTTGAGTAGCCACAAGATCCAACTAATTAGGTGAGCAACCAATCAGTAGCAAGGCTACTGAGGTCACATCATCCTTAGCATCAATTAAAATGAAGCCAAACATAGCCCATCATTATCCAGAAATGGATTCAGGTTCAATTGCTTGCTAAACACTCATGAATAGCCAAATCATTTGCAAGCAAATCATTTAAATCATTACTGCACAAGCAGTTCATCATAATTTAATTAATACAAGCATGAATTTATCACAGATCCATGCTTAGCACTGACAGTAGCACACTATTAAGCAACACAATTTAATCACTGCACCATAACCACTGGAGCAAGTCCAGTAGCTTGAGTAAGCAACAGCATAGTGATTCTTGAGCATCAGCATCACAAGGAACTTGAATCACTTAGCCACAGTATTAGCCAGTAAGCTATCACTGACAATTGAATTGATCAAATGGATCAATTATAGCAAGCCAAGCTACACAGGGAGGTTAGCCAACAAGCAAGGAATGATCCAATGGATCATTGGCTTGCATAGGAAGCACTGAAGCATATCACAGGCACCACTGGCACACACACAAGTGTCACTGATGCATCACAAATACACCTAGACAAGCAAGCATGATATACCAGTAAGCACAAGCAAGCCATAATCAAGTATAGCATGGCATAGCTAGCTTTTGAGCAAGCACAGTAGAGCATGGCAAGTACAGAGCATGCTAGGAGCAGCAGAGAAGCAAGCACAGCATGAACAGCAAGCAAAGCAGCATGTGCCAGTACCAGTAAATGGTAATTGGGTCATGAGCTTGCAGTAAACAGAAGCACAGGCAAATTGCGCAGTAATAGCATGGCTCTGCGTGATCACAGGACCACCAGAGAGCAACAGAGCATGAGGAGGAAGAAGAACAGTAACAAGGGGAGGCGCACATATATGGAGAAGAGGAAGAGGAAGTGCAGCAATTTACTTGCGCCTGGAAGCATAAGCTAGGGCATGGCGAGGCAGTGCTCGCGCGGCCCTAACAGCTGCGAGTCCAGGGTAGGCGCCGACATTACGCCGGCGAACCCAAACACAAACCCAGCACCACCGTAGCAGAAGCACCTGAGGCGACGGCACGAGTACTGCGAGCAGCACCCGCGCCAGGTCAACCCCAGGAACGCACCCATCGTCGGCGAGGACGAGAACTCGCCGGAGTTCGTCGAGGCGATTCTTCCCGAGATTCAACATGGAGGCGATTCGCCAGGAGAGGAAGAGAAGGGGAAAACTACGCGGACAGATCGATAGATCTGCACGCGGCGGTTCTAGATCGGTAGGTGGCTACGGCGGAGGAGCACGGCGATGGCCGGAGCGAGGCGGCGGCCATGGCGGCGACGCCATCACCAGAGCGTCGCAGAGAAGCTAGGGTTAGAGACGAAAAGCGAGAGAGGGCCGAGTGAGTGAGAGAGATGGGTCGTTCGGCGCCACCGAGCCGCTATGGGGCAAGCCTTAGTGGGCTGTCCCATGGGCTTAGGTTATTGGGCTGGGCCCAATAAGGTCCAGGGGGTATTTTAGTCTTTTAACATTTAAAAAAAGGCCAAAACTTTACCAAATTTTAATAAATCAAATACAACTCTAAAAATCCATTAAAAATTGGATTAATGAATGAAAAATAAATCTTAACGAAAATAAAATATGAAATGGAATTTATGAAACAAATTCAAAATTATGAATTTCAAGAATTTAAATAATAACTTGAAATTTAAAATTATTATTTCCTTGTAATTAAAATTCAAGGAAAAATCTCAAATAAGTTCAAATACTTATTTTCAAACATTTCAAAATGAAATTCTAATATTCCAAGTCATTTCTATTGAAAAGGGTATTTTTCCAAGAAAAATACTATATTTCTTTTTATTCCAAAAACTATAGAGGTAACTCTATAATTTCAAATTATTTTTGGAATGATTAAGAGAATCATCAAGTAAAATAGTTCTACTTTGAATTGTTGTACTTTGTGTGAATTACAATGATTAATACTTTTAAATCAATTGTAAATTACTGTCAAAGACATAAATTTTAAACTCAACCCTAAATTGATATAACTCAGCGGGGTAAATGGATCCAACATAAAATAACACATCCATGATTGCATTATTTGGATTTTATAACATTGTCCTTACCGGACAATGATGCTTCTTACAGAACCCGAGGTCCAGGTTCCATCAACTGCATTGAACTGCACTATCTCGCAGTCCACAGGCAAGTTCACCCTTGCTCATGTCAACTTGAGTATTTTCTACTACTTTAATGCAAAGCTATATACTTATCATTCCTGCATCGCAAATAAAATGTTACTTTCCAACTATGAATATGACTATGTGGCTGGCAATGGAACCATGGTATGTGTTGATATGGTGGAGGTTCCATTGCAATGGGTTATATCACCCTAGGATTAATTACCAATGCCGTCCAGTGATTCTAGCGCCGTACAAACCGCGTTGACCATGAGATCTATAATGGCTCTGGGGAAGCCAGCCGTATCTTTTCCCTTCTGCACGCCAACGGATTGGTAGAGCCGGCGGGGTGTTGGAGGCACTGCCGTAGGTTGGGATAGCCTTTTAAATCCCCATCCATTAGTGATGATGGCTCTACGATCTATGAAGGATTGTCCGGAGTACACCGTGAGTAAAGCCGTATTATCGGGGGAAGTCTACTGGGGGTGTAAGGTTGGACAAAAGGGTGGGTTTGCAGTCGCGGAGAAGGCGGTGTGGGCTTGGATCTTTATACCTGGCCTCACACCAAAGGAAGTGTGAACGGGGGCAAGTCCCTGCGGATGGTAAAAAGGGTGAGATCTCTTGTGGGAAAAGTAACGCACCTCTGCAGAGTGTATCAAATTGTGGCTGTCACTCCTTGTTCCGGGAAGGGAACTGCGAACGCGGCAGGAAAGGAACTCCACGAAGTTCTAATCAACCTGTGAAGACTGACGGGCATAGTTTTCATAATAAAAGCAACCTTTTGAAGAAATGATTGCAAAACATGCATTGACCGGCGATTTCCTGATCAATGGTCGTAGCTAGTGCATCAAACACCTTTTACTCTTTTAGAACTTGCTGAGTACCCCTGTACTCACTTTCTTTCGACACCCTTGCTAGACTGTGATACGGAAGTGGAGGCCATTAACGATGGAGCACCAGAAGGAAGTTACGAGCTGGTTTACGAAGAACCTGATCTTACCGGCGGAGTGGAAGGCGTAGACTATGGGATAGTCTACGGACCAGATGACACGGAGGTGGAGGAGTAGTGACATACCTTAGCATCATAGAGCCGAGCAACGTAGAACTTACCTAAATAAGTTGTTGAGCTCTCTTTATATTTGTTATGAGTTGTAATCGTACTTAAGTAGTATCTTAGGGTGTTCTCATAGGACCTGTGAGAATACCAACTTGTTAAGACAATGTTTGTAATAAAGTATGGAGTGTTATGACCTGCAATGTTTCTGTTGTACCACTCTGAGGGATATGGCAAATTGTGAAGAAGTCCCTTCACAAAGATCATATCAACGACTTGTATACTACAACATGCAGTGGTATGCTGGGTCACCGCACCCGAGCCTGCTGGTCCTCGACGAGCCCACCTCTGACTCCACCGCTGCGTCCCGCCTCGTATCCACGCTCTCGGTGCTGTCACGCAAGGGGCGCATGGTGTTGCTGTCCATGCTCCGGCCATCGAGCCGCGTGTACCAGAAGTTCGACTCGGTGCTGCTGCTCGCCGAGGGGAGCCACCTCGCCGCCGGCGTGAGGTCCGATTGAGTGCGCCAGGCCGGAGTGGTAGCGGGCCATCAAGCGCCTGCGCCTGCGCGGCTCCGTTCAGCGCGCCAAGCTCGACGGCGGTAATCCTTGTCTTGCATACCGAATCTGTGTTTTTCTTAGAGTGAAGCCTTGATTAGCTAACACCAGTTGGTTATACGCTGAAGATGCTGTAGAGTTGATGTACCGATTGCCAAATGAGTTTGTTCCTGAACGACTAACTTATGATCGATCAAATTTCGATATTTCATAATGTTCAAAGCTCTACAGTGGCAGTACTCTGTTACACATGTCCATTACTGTTGTTTTTTTCATGCGGCTCTGTGGTCCTTACTCCTTAACCAGCTACCAGATGACAAACACAATTCAAAAGAAAGAAAACAAGTAAAGCATTTTTTTTGTCTCTCACTGATTCATGATGCAATAATTAGCAATTCCGGTATAAAAATAGACAATTAAAGTAGAGGATATCATATGCAGGTATAGTAGATGCTGCCTTTAGAACTTTTTCTGTTTGTTCACCGTATATGGATGGTTGGAGTTCATGTGGCCTTTAAACGGTTAACCTTTGTTGATGGATAAGAAAAGCCTTGCGATTGTGCTTGGTTTTTCTCTAATGCACGCTCTGCCCTCTATGAGGTAAAAGGGGCCACGGTTAAAGGTCAAAGCTTCAGTGTTAAGTTGATATCTCATGCTTCTAGAATTAGTGGATCGGTTAAAATTTTAAAATCAGATTTTTTTTTGTCAGTGTGTAAATCTAATGTATTTGTATGCCATGTTATTTGGACTAGATAAGTAGATATGTGGGCTCATACTTAACTTTGCAATTTTCAATATATGATTCAATAAGGCCACATGGAGTCCGGACTGAATTGGTCCAGGTTATAAAAATTCCATGGATAAAAGCATACATAAAGAAGTCCTAGAATTAAGATACTGTAATTTATGCCATTGATATCTTCTCTGTGGAAATTGTTTTATGTTAGTTCAGACTAATCTTACATGACATCGTACTAGATTTTTGTTTCTCTATCTTTCCTTATGATGATCAGGTTTCATTTTTCAGTAATGAGTTCCTTCTGGAGTTGAGGCATTTAAAAAAGATGTGCATTGTTGCTCCCAGCTGAGTTTTTTATATGTGTTTTTCTTACATAACTGAGTACTCAGTTCTGGACATTTGCAAGATGAGGATACTCTGATGTATTTTTCATATAGTTATTCATATGTGGTATAGGGAAAAAATGACAGTGGGATGCATACCTACACCTCTATAATCTGAGTGTAGATTATTCAGACATAACATGCACTGACGGGTATAACTAACTGGGATTTCTTATATGTTAGGTAGTATCCTAGCCACACCGCTCACAGCTCCGGGGCGCGGGCGCTCATACTCAACACGGCCACGTCGCTGGAGCGGTCGGCGCTGGCGCACATCGCGCCACACATGCGCGACGTCTTCGCCATAGGCCCTCTCCACGCCATCTCGGCGGCGGCAATGGTGCTGCCGAGGGTCAGCTTGTGGCGCGAGGACAACGGCTGCATGACGATAGGGTTAGGGTCGAGAAGAGCGAGAGGGGCGCGCCGCCGAGTAGTGTTAGGGTCGAGAAGAGCGAGAGGGCGCGCCGCCGAGTAGTGTTAGGGTCGAGAAGAGCAAGAGGAGGAGGGGGAACGCCGAGTAGTGTTAGGGTCGAGAAGAGCGAGAGGAGGAGGGGGAACGCCGAGTCCGTGACCGTGGCGCCGCGACATCGAGTCAATTGTTATCCATCTAGCAATCTGTTATATGATCATGACATGATGAATGAAATACAATTGCTTTCTTAATTTTGTAGTGACATTGAGGTATGGAGGACGGCACCTTCGTCCGAGATGAGGAGGGGGAAGAAGCGGTGTAGAAATTGATCTATGAGAGTGCCCGTGGTCCGGAACCCGACGATGGAGATGACAACGAGTTCCAAGACTTTCTGAATGATTTCGGCGAGGGAGTAGAGTCTAAACAAGTTAGAAAAGACAATGAAGTGTCCATCACAAACTCCGGGGAGGTGTATATCTATGTATCAATTAGTCTATGTTCATCCCTAGATGCATTCATTTATTTGTATTGCACTTATTAACGAATAATTTTTTCTTTTAGCCTTCTGGATCATCGAGCAAGTCTGTTAGAACAAAACGAGGCCCGACGCGGGTGCTAAAGGGCGAGGGCAGGTTAGCCCTCACGGCATTCAAGGATAATGGTGAACCAGAGCATCCCAAGGAGTTTTGCCGCAAATTTACAAGTCAAGCCGGAGTTATTGTTAGGGACCATGTACCGATCAGCATTCAAGAGTGGCATAAGCCAAAGAATGCGGAGAGTCGTGCTAGTTATGTCAACGACACGATGAAAAAATTTCTTTGGGACACGCTACTGACAAAGTTCAGCCTACCGGAAGACATGACGGAAGGCCAGAAGAATAAAGTCAAGGAATGGACATGGAAGAAGATGGCCATACAATTCCAGACCTAGAAGAAAAATTTATGGGACAAATATAAGAATGAAGATCCAGTATTCGATGATAATCTAGTGAAGATAAAAGATCACTGGCCCGCATTTAAGGAGTATAAGCAATCGTCTACTTTTGTGTCCCGATCGAAGAAAAATACCGAAAATGCTTCAAAGAAGAAACTTCCGCATCATTTGGGGTCAGGTGGCTACAAGAGTGCCATTCCGAAGTGGACAGCGTTTGAGAATAAACTGATGAATGCAGGAATCACTCCACAGACATGGGACTGGCCCGAACGGTCCAAGTTCTGGTTGTTCGCTCATGGGGCAGGGTTGGACCCAAAGACAGGGCTGATCGTTGCGAAGGGAAAATGGAAGGAAAAAAATTGAGGCAATTGTACCGAAGCTTGTAGATGCAATTGAAAAGTTCAGAAAGGGAGAGTACATTCCCGATCGAGAGAATGACGAGCTGACACTCGCTCTGGGGAACCCTGAACACGTTGGACGGGTACGAGCTCGCCCAGGTCTCACCATGAAGGAAGCGTGGCCGGACAGCGCTGACACTTATAGAAGCCGTTCGCGAAAGAAGAAGAAGGACGCCGACATTGTAACAGAATTGTTAACTAGGGTGGAGGCTCTTGAGAGAAATCAGAGGGCACCTGATCAGCCGTTGTTTCTACAGGATCCACAAGCCGATGCTGCCCCATCTCAGCGAAGAAGCAGTGTCGGTTCCTCGCATCTTGACGGATGTGGAGGAAGCTACCCCGTGGATTATGTCACGGAGAAGACAGATTGCAGCTACATATGTTATTCAGGACCGCGTCCGTTAAGGTGGTGGTCGGCTATGTGTACCCAAGTGAAGATGGAGCAATGCACCATCATATGCCCATTCCACCTGGCTGTGTTCGTGTCGGGGTGGATGAAGTTGTTCCGGGTTTTGAAACAGTGGAGCTTGATATTCCTAGAGGTGAAGATGAGAGGACACTGGCTGATGTCAAGCACGGTTTCGCCCTATGGCCGAAGAAGTACGTCGTCCTTTTGCAAAGGCCACCGACTCCTACACATGAGCAGCAAATGCCATCGACTCCTCCTGGTGGCAGTCCTGGTGAGCAGCCAAGTCCACACCTACCTGAAAGGGACCCCAGCGTGAGTCCACCATCTCGAGATCCTCCGCGTAAGACAGCGTCCGTTAAGCGGAACGGTACGCCGCCTAGGAAGAAAGCTAGAAAGGAGAAACAACTGCCGCCTACTGAGAAGTTACCTTGGGAAAAAACTCCCGAGGAAAACGCGGAGGCCGTTCAGGCCGAGTTGAAAAAAAAATTTGCACCGAAAGTGCCAGAGATACCTTTCGAGAAGACACTATATCCGGTGAAAGTTGTGCGTACCGTTGAGAATCTATATGACCCTGTACCATCGCCGCCATCTGACTATGCGCGTTCTATTGAAAGGTCGTATGACAAGATGATCGAGGCGACAAAACCCATTCAATCGGGTATCAGGGAGATAAAAGGGATACACCAAGTCTACCAGCTCGGACAACAACCCGTTCAATCGATCGCCCCTCTCAAGGTGTTTGACGGGAAACCCGTTCAAAGTTCTCGACAAGACACAACTGATTACGCCTTCGTTGAACGAGCATATCAATTTGTTCAAGGGAAAGATTTGGTCGAGAATCTCAGGAAGGTACCAACATGTATGCGTAACTTGCATTCGTGGTACCTTAATGCCTCAAAGGAAGGGATCGAGACTATCATGGTGCGAGTTAGGGAAGAGCACTACTTCCAGGAGTACTGTGTGAATGTTGACTTCGCCGAACTCTTTCAGTTATACAATCTCCGGGCCCTCGACAAATCAATCATCAGTTGCTATTGTCTGTAAGTGATTTATTTATTTAATTTGAGAAGTCTTTAGCTCAGCTCGTTCATTGTCTGCAGATTATAATCTTTTGTGCGCTATATTATGCAGATCGAAGATGCTCGAATGCAAAAGGGACGATATCACAGACATTGGGTTCATTGACCCGCACACAATGCATGTTAAAACCATAGAAGATCCCCTCTATAACAAGGATACACCGCAGACTTTGCTAAGGTTTTTGAAGCGACAACGTGACAAAAAGCTAATAATTTGGCCTTACAACTTCGAGTGAGTCTTACTGTCTTATAACACATTATATTTTGCTCACCGTATGTCAAAATTTTAACTAATGACTTATATATATGACACTACATATTGAAACGTGCGTAGATTTCACTTTATTCTTCTCGTCATCAATATGGAAATTGGAGAAGTTGAAGTCTTTGACTCACTAAGCAAAAAATCGGAACTATACGTGTCTTGTTATTTAATGCTCAGAAGGTAATTTTAATTCTTATCGGTTTGTTTCGTTAATTTCCTGCTATGAACTAATTGATGACTCTTTTATGCATTTTCTTTTGTCGAGCAGCGTATGGGAAACTTTCATCAAGGAAGATAAGTCCCATGAATGGACACCGAAACTGCGATGGCGTGCGAAAGTAAGTAGTACTACCTAGGTCCACACACCTTTAATTATCATACTTGACTATTGTTTGATTGAATTATATTCTTGTAAAGAAATGCCCGTAACAACCAGAAGGGACTGATCTCTGTGGATTCTTCGTTTGCGAGTACATCCGCAGAATTGTCAGCGAGAGAACGAATAATGAAAGAAATAAAGAGGTACAAAAACAATCTTCACAAATTTGTTTTCTTATCATAATTTGTGCTAGAGTTTCAGTAATAGTTGTTTCATGTATTCATTTGTATCTTATTCTTTTATAGTTGGCAAGAAAGCGGAACAAGCTCTCAATCGATGACCGCTTCATAGCAATAGGCGAGGAATTGGCGGGATTTTTCCTTCGGGACGTCATACCACCATTCGCAGAGTACCACTATGAATGAAGATGTACATGTTACATATATAGTTGACTCGAAGAGTACCACTATGCTACATGTAATAGACATATATAGAGTACGCCTCGGAGAGTACTACTATGCATGAAGATCGATCTTCATGAAGATCGATCTTCATGCATAGTGCTACTTAATTTGCGATCTTATGCAATTACATGTGTGTTATATTATATGCACCAACTTGCTATGCATCATCTTGATCTTCATGTACTACCTAAACCCAAACGCGTTTCTGGTGCATCGACGCGATATGAAACAAACCGATATCCCTAAACCCCTCCAAAAACCCTAAAAATTCAATTCTCTGCCGCGGCAGAGATTTGGGCAATTTCCCTGCCGCGGGTGGAAACCTTTGGTACCGGTTCGTATTACCAACCGGTACCAAAGCTCCTTGGCCCTGAGCTCTCCTGGTGGCCCACGTGGAGGCCCCTTTTATACCGGTTCGTAAGCAACCGGTACGAAAGAGGGGGGCCTTTAGTGCCGGATAATTTATACCGGTTACGAATGCCCCTCTAGAACCGGTATAGATGAGCGTTTTTCTACCAGTGCCATATCTATTATAGAAGTGCTTTTAGATAGCATAAACGGTCCTCTTATACAGGTAAATCCAGCTCATTCTACGTAGCCCTGGCACCTACGGGCTACGGTGCAGAGCATTCACCAAAATGAACAAGCTGTATACATGAAGCACATCGTTTTATTCAGTACTACACGATCTAAGCTAGGCAGGTAAGGGACACATACGGCGATCTCCCAGCCACGGCGATCTCCCAGCCTAAGACTTAACTAAGTGGAGACGACGCCCAAACTGGCAACTCATCATATGCTGACTGGACAACCTGAACAAGATCGAGAGCCAGCTTGTCAAATCCACCAGTCGGCGGCGAAGGCGGGCCGACATACTCGATGCCGCTTGCGCCACCGGCTCGCACGGGCAGCAATCCAGCAAACCGGAGGCAGAGATCTTTGATATCCTGGACCAGCATATCAATCGCCCGCTTATAGCGGATCGCCTCCTTCAACGCAGCTTCAGTCTCCGCCTCCATCTTGCGCCTGGACTCCACTGCGGCTAGCAGGCTCTGCCTGCATGCAGCGAAAGCCTCGTAGTTCCAGTCCTTGATGACGACGCCGTAGTCGTCGGACAGATGGCGGAGAGCAACCTCGGCGGCGCTTTCCAAGGCGCCGTCGAGGTCGCCCTTGTGCTCGCCGTAGAAGGCGCGGCGTGTCTCCAGCGGCCTTCCTTCTATCTTGGGCACGTCTACGACGACGCAGCCCTTCACGAGACCCGCCTTGTTGGTGGTGGAACCGTACCTGTGGATAGCAAGGCCGGTGTGCGCACTGACTTCTTCCAAGATAGAACGCCTGGAAATGTAGAAAACCTGCGGTGGCTGCATGGCAGTAAGAACAGACAATCGAGTACTCAGACAGTGCTAGTGCTAGTACCAAACTGCACAGGTGTGTAAGGAACCAAGGAAGAGCACTAATCACACGAACTTGCAGGAAAAACAGTAAGAACGGCCGGCTGTATTCTTGCATCAAAAGAAGTACTGCACTGCTGAACTGACGATGCTATGCGTCAAAAGGACGAGCGGCTCACCTGTCCATCAGCCATGACGAACACGGATCTGCTGCTTGTGGAATCTGTGGAGGGAAAGGAAACAAACGGAGACGACGAAGGTAAGGCAGAGTCCTCAGTCCAACACCGCCATTTATACTACCAGTGCAGACAGTCTCCACGGTAGAAACAAGGAGCCCACACAGCTCGACATGTGTCAACCGACGTTTCATGCATTTGACACGTACGCTGCATGGTGAAGCTTAGCTGTAAGCGTCACATAGATTTGCTCCGGCCGGCAGGATCAGTCTTCATACATATCTGTTTGAAATATTATTTAATTTTCTACTATATAGTACAAATAATATGCAGAGCTATGTTAATCCACATTACCCAAAAAGTGTCTTTGGGACATGCTGATTTTTATATTTTTTAGATTTTAAAAAAAGTTGAAATTAAATACCTACATACCTATAAATATTTCGAAGGTACGGTAGACATTTTGGAGAAAAATATATTGTATTTTAAGCTATAAAAAAGTGAAATTTCTGACAAATATCTACCACTATAGGTACCCACAATTTTTTTCCCGTAGCTCAAAATACAATGCAATTTCTACTGAAACTTCACACGAATATTTAGAAAATGTGTATGTATCCGTGGAATAAAGTGTTGGTATTTTTTAAAGCAGATGTACAGTTTAAAAAAAAACTAGGAGCACTAGTGTTCATGTGCACCAAATCTGCTTCCACATTACCGGAATATTTAGACAGTTAGCCTTTGTTCAAGCACACCGAAACCTATGATAGGAAGAAGAAAGAAGAAAACCAGAGGGGAAGAAGAACATCCCACTACAAGCCAAATTGCCCGCCGACGCTCCTGCGCTGGCTCGCTGCACCCCACACTTCCCAAATCATGGCCTCTATCTGCCACCATGGCAGCAACCCACTCAATCTCTCCACGGCAGCCCTTTTTCCCCGTTGCCGACAAATCACCCACAACTCTAAGATCTGACCCTCACCTGTCTCCGCAACACTAAGTCCATGAATCAATTTCGTTGGTGTCTCCGGCGAGTCTTGTGGGTGGTGGAGGTGGTCGAGGGAGTTTGGTATGTATGGCTTCAATGATGGAATACCTGGACGCGAATCTCAACGCATGGGGCGGGGGAGCGATGGAGCGGAGAGGGTACGCTCAATACTTTTCGATTGGTGCGGCAGCGTGGAGAAGAATTTGGGTTTAAATTGATTGTTGTGATTTAAATAGAATGGAACACACAATTCAGCTATTTGAAATCCCCATCCATGTAGTCCATGTCCCTTCTAATATCGAGGAACCGTCTTGGTCAGTACAATATAAGAGCAAAATTAATAAAATAGTCAATTGATGGCTATAAGCGATTTCCATGTCATGCATACTCATCTTATAGTCAGCATATATAATAGTTAGCTAAAAAGATGCACTACTTTATATCATCGCTAAATCAACAACAATAATCTGCATCCTATAAATCAACAAACCAGAAAAATCTTCTACTAATTCTACATATATACCATCTCTAACATCATCTAAATCATCAATGATAATTTACATGTCATCTCTAAATTAACGAACTTGCAAAATTATCTAGTAAATCATCAACAATAATCTGCATCATCTCAACAAGCTTACTAGAATAAAAGAGAGGAAGAGGAGAGCCCCCCTCAACAATAGGGACGCGATTCGTGCGGCGGCTGCAACTTCGACAAGGCAGCGGCGGCTCCGATGGTGGCGATGATTTCGGTGGGCGGCAGTGGTCCGAGAGAAATACGGCATGCATATCGATGGTGGCGAAAAGAAGAGGTAGTGAAGGGGCGGCAACAGCTTGTTCGATAAAATGATGGCACGTAGACCGATTGTAGCGAAGAGAAGAGGTAGGGATGTGGCGAAACGAGAGGAGCGGAGAGGCAAGGAAGACAGAGGGAGTGGTGGCGACGATGGAGCAGGCGGTGGTAGAAAGCGAAGGGGATCGGAGTGTGGTGGCGTGGCGCATGCGGTTGGGGTGTGCCAAAGGGAGAGTGGGGGATCAGGCTACGCAGCCGACATGGTGTTTCCCTCTCTTGTATTTTCTATTTTTTCTTTTTTTTTTAGTTGTGGTCGGTGCGGTCGCGCGGATTTTCGGTGGGCTACTAGTGGCATGGCTCGAGCTTGGTCGTTGGGTGGTCTCTTTTACTTCTTTATTTTTTAAATGTATTTTAAAACAAATAAACTTACCAATTGTTAATATAAAATAGCAACGTGTAAAAATAACACACCAGTGATGTGACAACTATCCTAACACACCACTTGTATGTCAATACAGTTTAGCCACACCACATAGTGCCAGGCCAATGGTAATATCTGTGAGTGGAGGATCTATCACACCACCAATATAACTAGATGATACCCCACGCGTTATAGCGGATCATTTGTCAAAAGATGTTAATGAAAAAGCGTATAAAAATGTAAGAAAAATTAGTTACAAAATGATAAAATGATCAATTCATAATATATTTACTGCAGTAAAAATCATAACATGTTTCATCTAGGATTAACGATTACCTAAAAAAAATCAGCACAACTTTTTGTAATATCATGTAGATCCCCATAACTATTATAGCAAAATCACGTTGAAAAGGAACACCTATATAAATTAAGTATTCTGGCTTCATGGTTTTATTTTTTTAGATGTACGTATACAGTGGGACACCAACCGAAAAACTCCAGTATCTCACTGGAGAATTAGTAGCTAAAAGCATATTCTTAACCTCGCAGAGCAAATACATATATAATATCCAGACTTCATCATAATCTAATATGACTTGCTTTTACATGACATCGATAATTGAGGCAATGCATAATACAAAGAAAAGGATTGTTGGTCATTCAGGTGTCGTTGGGTACAGTTGCTGGAAGAGGATTCTCATCCTTCCTAGTCCACTCGATGGTTCATGTTTGGTGTAATCTTTTTTCTCTAGAGAACAACTCATAACAGGGTGAAGACAGTGTTCGACCATCTCCATCGTGAAAGTCGATTGACAGGTGTTTCTGGAGATTAAAACCTGAAACCAATATGTGCGCTTTGCCAAAACAATTAGCTTGAAATACTAATTTGCAAAATTTGACAGTATGACCAACCTAGCTATCTTCAAGGCCTGAAGTCCTGAACAAAGAGTTACATGGAAAATGTAGCCATGTCAAGCAAGTGCATATCCATTACCAGTTTTCGTGCCTTTTTTCTTCAAGTGTAATTATCCCCAATCATGGAAATGCATCCATTTTCTTGCCTGCGAGAAGTTTGTCAGATTATTACTCCCAGCCAAGGATGACCGACCTGACTATCATGCGGGATTCAGGAACTAAAAAAAAATCCACTTTAATTGAAGGATGCGGGAGCAGGCAATGACAGGAGAAGAGGCAAATTAAAGAAATAAAGAAAGGCATGCATGCCAACGCCATATAGAAAACAGACACCATGTCCATGTCCCCGATCAGGATACTTCACAAAGATGATTGAAATGAAATCAACTGCTAGGTTAAGCAAAAATCCAAAAGTGATAGAGAAAATCCCATTAACGATAGGATGGATGCCTAGCAGAGGATACATATGTGCAACTACATACGACAACAGCCCATGTGCGGCTGTCGAGATCCTCCAAGAACTTTGGTATTGCGCACCTTCAGCCCTCCTGGGAGGCTGGTACTACTCCCACACGTATTTTTTCGGCCGATAAAAATTGCAGACGGTGTTGTTCCAGGTTCACGGTCATGGTGGCGGATTCTCGATTTATAGGATATGATGGGAAGAAGAAAGGTGCCGGTCTTAATATTATGGATTAATGATGAGTTAGTGGGGGAAAGGAGATGACATGCGTTACAATTAATGGATGGGCCACCATGGCCTGTTCGAATCTCAAGGAGGCTTCATGGCGAAGGAGAAGCATCAACTACGTCTATGGTTCCTCGGTGGCTGTAGCTTCAGTGGAGAATAAAAACAGTGACGGGCCAATTTCGTGCTATTTCGTGAGCATAGGTACGCTGGAAAAGAGTAATGCGCTCTGGAATGACGGGCTGCCTGTGGGGTGATTTGGTTTGGCCCAACGAAAAGAAAGGGAACAGACGAAGAGACAATGCTTCCTCCAACCGCACAGTGCATGGTGGGGAATAAGGGGTGACGTGACTTCACCACAAGCCAGGAAAATTAGGTAGTGGAGGAATAAGAAATAGAAGATTACTAAAATTGTTGTTTGGAGCACCTGTAGGATTATCATATTATCTTTGAAAATTCGAGCCACAGTTTTGATTCTTCCACGCAGGGATATAAGGATTAAGGGCAATAAAATCTACCTCTTCAACATTAGTATGGGTGATGGCATTAATTTAGGTGTCTTCCTTATCCTTGATAATGTTTAATAGCTTATCTACCTTTTCAGTAAGCTCTTCATTATTCTCCTTGGTGATTGAATTTATCTTTCTTGAGGAGGACATTTCTACATGCCATTAGTCATAACTATTCTACATGTTAAGCTTCATGCACTAGCTAATTGAACCAAAAGTTCGAACTGATGAAAATTAAGGGCTAGGCAATCTACTTATACACTTCAACACCCCCTCTCACGTGTGACGGGAAGACGAGAAGACAAGTCAACACGTGTAGAGTGTTAGATGTATATATCTGTATATTGTAGTTTCCCCACATGTTAGGGGGCTTCCTGCATATTTGCACTTGTACATGTACTATATATTATGGCTTTTGGCCCCCTGGTAATACAATAAGCGTATTGCCCTAACATAGAGAGTCAAAGAGGCAGCGGGAGGCCGGGCGCGGCAGGAGGCAGCGAGAAGAGTGGGGAGAAGACATAATTTTTAGAATAAATTGTGAAAGCCAGGATTTGAACTCGAGACCTGGGGCTCTGATACCATATTAAGCTTCATGCACTAGCCAATTGAACCAAAATTCCGAACTGATGGAAAGGGCTAGGCAATCTACTTATACACTTCAACACTACATACCATCAAGAAGCTGGTCTTTCCATGAATGTGCCTCCAGCTAAAATATCCAGTATAGACTTACAAATAGCGTTAATATCATTATAAAACAAATGGAGAAGTAACCATTATTCCATCCCATGGCTGGGACATCTCATTATGGATTCCATGTGACGAGGGATCACCTCGGCAATGCCTACGTATTGTAGACTTGGGTTTCGGGAGAAAGCGACGATGGAGATTCCGGGAGCGAGATTAGGCACACGACGTACCCAGCTTCGGGTCCCCTCGGTGGAGGATCCCTACGTGCTGCTAGCAATCCAGTATATGATCATAGATGTGTTTACAGGGTGCCACCATAGGCGGAGCTATGTTGTCTATCTATTGTCTATCTGTTGTCCTCCTTATTTCGGGTGCCCTGGCTAGCTTTATATATGCAACCAGCCTAGGGTTTTACAAGAGTCCTAGTCGACTACTTCTTCGAGTTGCCTTGTTGGGCCTTCTCCATATTTGGTCTTCTCCATATTGGGCCGAGCCAGGTATACTAATAATGGGTACCCGAAGGGTATGCCCATGTCAGTAGCCCCCGAGTTTATAGGGAAGTCGAAGACTTGCGTAGAAACTCCAAGCATAACCATCTCCGAAATCGAAGAAATACAAGGCGAGGTCCATGTCATAGATCATGTGCAGCGTAGATGATGTCGACGATTCTTGAAATTATCGGGTGCGCGGCAGCGCTCCCGATGGGAGTAGCACCCGAGTCTATGGGCAAGTGCTTGCACTTGGGCATAGACTCAAGCTGTACTACTCGATGAAGAACTTAACTATACTTCTGGAGGACTTGATGAAATCTATGTGCTCCCGATGGGAGTAGGCTCCACTCGAGTCGTAGAATCGAGTTGAGTCTACAAACCTTAATTGCCGTAGATGCTATCGAAGTTATCTTTCTATCGGGTGCGCAACCAGCGCTCCCGATGGGAGTAGCCCCCGAGGCTACAGCCAAGTGTTTGCACTTGGGTGTAGGCTCAACTTGCTTTTAATCGACACCACAATTTTTCCTCTTTCTTGTATCTTATCAAGAGGGTGAACAATACTCTCAATAAGAGCAGCCCCCGAGCCTATGGGCAGGTGCTTGCACCTAGGTATAGGCTCAAGTTGTACTACTCGATAAAGAACTTGGCGCAACCCCTCTTTTTATCGACTCCAGGCCGTTGCTATTTTTACTTGACATCCATATCTATATTGTACAGGGATAATGGTAATTGGGGCTAGTTCATCTGACGGATCAGGTACTAGTTAACTGCTCTAGTGGCAATCCGCAAAAACCTACTTCAAGATCACGACCCTGGACATGATCCCGGGATACTGGTGTTAACTCGACAGGTGTCGCTTAAGGTCTTACCATTCTGTCGAGTTCCAGTCATGTTTTATTGGGTACCTAACGCGTCCGTTAGGATTTTTCTTCATATCTGTTGATACGGAAAAAAGTAGCAAACCGACGTCAGAGACGGTGCCACGCCGCTCAGAACGGATCCGGGGTCTTACCTTCACAGAGTTTTGCGGCATTCAGAGATTGTTCGCGACTTTGGCGCTCTGAGAATATATTGTCGAGTGCCTTGTTCGGCTGATGCAATGACCCATTTTACAGGCTCTTCTATATTTTTTCGGGCGTGATGAGACAGCCGAATATATTGGATTCTTCTATATTGTCGGGTTCATCACCGATGCTCTTACTCGGAAGAATATGACGAATCAATGGACCCGAAGATTTGTCCATCTCTCTCTCTCTCTTTTTTTGGTTCCTCCTTGATGAAAATTTCGTCGAGTTCTTTCTTGAAGAAAATTTCTTCGGGTCCTCCTTGAGGATAATTCTTCGGGTCCTCCCTGAGGACAATTCTTCGGGTCCTCCTTGAAGACAATTCTTCGGGGCCTTCTTGAAGACAATTCTTCGGGACCTTCTTGAAGATAATTCTTCGGGTCCTGTTCTCTCTTGAAGACAATTTCGTCGAGTTCTCCCTTTGGACAATTTCGTCGGGTTCTCTCTTGTAGACAATTTCGTCGGATTTCTCCTGCATAAATAAACAAACTTTTTCTATCTTTCCCTTGACTCTCTTTTTCGCATGCGATGTCAGATGCTCATATTCGATGATATGTAAAGTGAATATATGCCGCGAAGCCCCCGAGTGTCGGGTGCGGCGAAAGTAAACGATAATCAACTTTGTGCAAAATAAAAGAACACTTAGCTTTTTGGACACGACGAAGTCGATGCGCGATGAAGTCTTCGAGTGTAGATAAGAAATCTAGCCAAAGTAGAAACCACCAAATAGCAAAAGTGGATGCCGCGAAATTGTTGATGAAGAAATAGCCGAGCCCCTGAGAGTTACTGAGGTGATGTCATGATTGTTGTGTCACAGTCGTGACCCGAGGTGAAATCGTTGACGAGCCCCCGAGCGCTAGGCGTGTCGTCGAAATAAGTTGATGGAGTCGCGGCGTCATATAAGGTGACGCCCTTTAAGATGAAGCCATAGACAATAATATATGAAGATGAATTCCAGATGAAGTATTTGAGATGAGTCCATATTGAGGATTACGCCATTAAATATAGAGCATATATTGAAGATAAATCCATCGATATCATAGATGATGAATCCATTGACCCAAAGAATCCAGTAATACCCATAGAGGATGAATTCGCTGATATCATAAAGGATGAATCCATTGATCCGAAGAAAATAGTTTCAGTAATAATCATAGAAGATTAATCCATTGAACCGAAGAATCCAGAAATATAGAAGATGAATCCGCTGAAGAAAATAAATCCAGTAATAATCCTCGATGAAAAATCCAGTGACCCGAAACACCTCGGGTAATGTTGTATAAGAGTAAGCCAGTAATATTCATATAGATGAATCTTATAAGATGAATCCGATGAAAAAGAATCCAATAAGCCGAAGAAGATGAATCCATTGATCCGAAGAAAATAATTCCATTGAGCCGAAAATAAATCCACTTAGCCGAAGTAGATATATCCAGAGACGAAGAAAAGAATTTCACCAAGTAATCGAGTGTATTTGTGGTAACAAAGTAATGACAATGCCCCCAGTGTTGAGTGTATTTGCTGTAATATTGTAATGGCAAAGCCCCCGAGTATTTGGGTATGGCGAAAGTAAATCTATTGGAAGATGAACACTTAGCTTTATTGTTGGATGCGGCGAGGTCGAGGTGGAAGTAGGTCGTCCGGAAGATGGAGTCGACGAAGCGGATGTACTTGATGCAGCGGAGCCGTGCGTCGTTTAACCGAAAATATTTGATACGGTGGAAGTAGTCGGCATGGAGGAGAGAATCGTCAAGTTCGCGGTGGGCGAGCCCCCGAGCATGCGACTGTACGCGGCGAAGTCGTCGAAACTTGTTCCGATCTGTAGTTATATTACGGCGCAAAAAACTGTGCGCAAATAATAGTACAAGTCGAAGAAAATATTTGGTAAAATAAATTTTGCATGTAAAGATTAATTAGAAGTATAGCACCTGATGATAATCTTGTCGGATGAAATTAGGTTGTCGTGATGGTGAATCCGCGCTGGCCGGGTCGACCGTGATCATGTTTCCTTTTTTGGATTTCTCCCAAACGCGTGGATGACTTCTTTGCTTGATCCATCGCTTTCTTTTCTTGATCCATGTACCTGCCTAAACTTCTTTTCTTTCGTGTTTACAAACCAACTAAGATGTGGCGGTATTGTTCTTGGAAACTGAACCAATCTTTAATGGAAGTGTTGTGGCAGGATGACAACAGCAGCCGATCAATTTTCTAAGTCTTGCTTTTATTCTTTCCTTCCGATCTTCAGCTGATGATGAACTCGACGAAATAGATATATCTGTGTGTTCGTGCTGGCTGGTGCTCGTTGGCGGATGCTAGCAGGTCCGCGATGGCAAGTTGATTTTATATCTTGAGCGTGAACAACTCTGGCCGATTTGCATGGCACAACACTCCATCGTCCATGCACATAAGATATAAACAAAAGGGTGAGATCCATAAGATAATCAATTGAATAATCATCAATGTGAGAGATGGTCAGCTGGAATAGAAAAGGTGATTAGATCACGTGACTCTGTCCCCTGTTGTGCAGTCTCGTGAAGATTTTCCCATGCTGATATTTTTTAGGACCCGCGAACAGATGATTCCGAGCGCGCATCCGACTTCTTTTCTTCTTCTTTTTGAAACTGGATTTCTTCTTCTTTTTGAAACTGGATCTGATGCTGTTTGGTGTCGATGATTTACTAGATGCGATCTCGCCGATGTTGTTAAAGACGAAAGATCTCGCCCGGATAACGAAATCCAGTCGCCGCGTTTCCCACAGACGGCGCCAATTGACGAGGGATCACCTCGGCAATGCCTACGTATTGTAGACTTGGGTTTCGGGAGAAAGCGACGATGGAGATTCCGGGAGCGAGATTAGGCACACGACGTACCCAGCTTCGGGTCCCCTCGGTGGAGGATCCCTACGTGCTGCTAGCAATCCAGTACATGATTATAGATGTGTTTACAGGGTGCCACCATAGGCGGAGCTATGTTGTCTATCTATTGTCTATCTGTTGTCCTCCTTATTTCGGGTGCCCTAGCTAGCTTTATATATGCAACCAGCCTAGGGTTTTACAAGAGTCCTAGTCGACTACTTCTTCGGGTTGCCTTGTTGGGCCTTCTTCATATTTGGTCTTCTCCATATTGGGCCGAGCCAGGTATACTAATAATGGGTACCCGAAGGGTATGCCCATGTCACCATGCATCCTCTTCCATGTAAGCGCTAGTGGCTCGCGATTTTCTTGCCTAAAGCCTATAATATTAGATCAAAATTGCATAGTCTTAGCTAGATGGAAAAACATAGTCATGAAAATATTTGTGCATTCCTCCCATGAATTAATAGTGCATTTAGGCAAATCTAGCAACCAATCTTTTGTCTTTCCTCTAAATGAGAAAGGAAATAAATGCAGCTTGACTGTATTAGGGTCAGCATCTTTTATGAGCATAATATCATATATCTTAGTAAACGTGTTTAAGTGCAAACCTAAATCCTCAACAGTTGAGCCTCTAAATTGGTTTCGTCAAACTAAAATTAAGAAGTTAGGCTTAATTTCTTAGTTCTAAAATCATTAGGGGTAGCATAATCCTCAAGTTTCTTTTGTACCATAGTGCAAATTTTTATGTGTTTTGGTATAAGATGAAGGATACAAAATAGTAACTATTTTTTGGGGTTTCAATAGATAAGAAGAAGTAAATTGATAACAATAAATAAACTAAAACAAAAAACCTGACTAAAAAGGTTTATAGTAACCTTACAAGCATAGCTGAATTTCTTCCCTGAAACTGCGGCAGAAAAAGGGTTGATACCTTCGATCTAGATTACAGATGCAATATAGTATATTTTTTTCTCCAGAAGACCTAGATTTATCAAATCTTGGGAAACACTTGCTGATGGTTAATAAATGTCTACACGACTTGACTTGCTAGTTTTCTTTATCTTACGTTTACCGGACCTTTCCAGTTTACTTTGTATCTACAGTTGTGTCGATGGATGGAGATAGGCCGGGATTTAGTTTCACATGCATCTATACATACATATCACATAAATATAAAGTTAAGCAACTCATGTGTAGATGATCTAATATAGATAGGATCTGTGGGAAGCACATCTGTAAATACTATAGACCCCACAAGGCACGGGCGTAGATAGTCTCTTGGTCCAACTGTTATACCACGAAGCACCAACCTATCAACGATTATTAAGTAAAATAGATACTAAAGCATTAAGAATGGTGATGTACTGTTACTCTAGGTGGATCGATGAACGAATATTGTACTCATGTTGTTGTCACTGGGTTTCACATGTAGATGTTTTCTACCACACATCTCACCTCGAACCTTGATCAATCTAAGGGTCTTGGGTATCTGACAAGTCCTCGGATTGAGGTATGCAACACTAATGCAAATAAAAATGACCTATGAATCACCACACAATATTCTCATGTTATTAGATGCACATAATTATTGCGAGGCTAGTCCTCAACCCGCAAACCATGAGGATTACTCACTCGAAATAACAAGATCAATGAAAGAAAACATTGTAGACTTAATTAGATCAATATCAAATATTCTTACAAGGTCGCCACTCATGAGGAAATCCCAATAACAAGATATGGCTATGGCTATGCTATGAGATGGAGATGGGTAGGGGATGATGAATAATGGTGGAGGTGAAGCGGTGGATCTTCCTCGGGTGTGTTTCTGATACAATCTTAGAATGGTGGCTTTCTGTGCGGAGGTTGGAGTATGGAAATATAAAGGTGTCTGCATGAAAGTTGCTCGGTTTGATCAGGCGAAGTTGGTGCCCGGTGGTATGAGCAGGCAGTTGACGCATGCAAAATGCATACATGAACTTTGCATTGTATTACTTATATGTTAATCATATTTGCATCATATAAGGGTTATATCATTGTTTTATATTAATTTGGGGATATTTCAGTTTCCCTATTTTCTGGAATTAACCCGACACTGTCAGAAAATCCCTTGTTCTATATTTTGATGTTTTAGGGACTCAAACGACGTCCAAATCACCTGAGATTTTACGAGAATCAGTTTTTGGAAGGAAGAAGGAGTACGAACCAAGGAAGCGCACAAAAGGAAGTCCGGGGACAAAAAGGGGTAGGCCCACGCGGCCAGATTCCTTGGCCGCGTGGGGTGCCCCATCCTGGCCCTCGAGCCTCCGATGTCATCCGTTTTCATCTACGTGCCTCCGTCTTGACCTAAAAACGTCTATAAAAATACTCCCCCAATGCATTTCGGAAGGGAACACCACCAAAACACAGAAACATGAAAACAGAGACCTGGAGCTGCAGATTGGAGGGGGAAAACTACAGTGGGGCGCTGCCGGTGTGGTCTCCACCTCCTCCAATCACTCCACCATCGTCATCATGATGAAGAGGGAGTAGTCCACCCCTGGATTATGGGTTTGTGGAAGTAACTTATGTATCTCTCTTCTCTTTGAGCTTCACTAATTAGCATCGTATGAGCTGTTGAACATGATTACAGTCATCTATATAGTACCTTTGTGGTATATATTTTTATGAGTTAATATATGTTTGAGATTGCAATAGTTTTGTTTCAGTTATGAAAGTAGATGCATATTATGTACTCCGTTTTTATTTACTTGTTCTGATTAAACTTGTGTATGAGGGCATGTGAGGGGGAACGTGCGCATTAGATGGAGTAACGGAGGATGGATAGTACGGTGAAAGTGATAGAAATTCCGCGATCCACTTGGGTGTTTATCTTACTTTGTTACCTCACTAGGGATAGAGAATACCATGCTACCGGGGATGTGGGGTTACCTTGCCACTTCTCCATGACTAGATCTAGCATGTTCTTATTTTAACTTCATGTCATAGAACTAAATGCTATACTCTGATTTACCTTAATTACTAGGGTGTTATGATTTAGTTCACATCTTGGTGGATTATAAGAGAGATTAATAAACAAAAGATATCTATGTTACGACGTGATGCCCATTTAACTAGTAACTTGTCATGAAACATTTATATTGCAATCATATATGTCAATTCTAGTGTTCCATTGTCTACCACTTTATAAAAGGGAGAGTGCATTTGTGAAACTATGAACCCCATTCCATTTTTAACCATAAGAAACATCTTTCCAACACTTTATACACACTTTTTATTTCCATCCATTGAAAGGACGAGATGTCGCCTAGAGGGGAGGGGGGTTAATATGCGATTTAAAAATTCTGACGGATTTGGCTTGTAAGAATGCAGAATTAAACTAACGTTTATTTTACAAGCACAAAACCTAAATATGTTAGGCTCAACTAAGTGCAACAACAACAACTAGAGCTAAGCAAGATAGGCACAATATATATATGAACAACAAATGATAGCAAGATATAATAAATACTTCAAGCTCGATGGCTATCACAAGGGAAAGTAAACTCGGGTATAAAAATAACCGAGGCACGCGGAGACAAAGATGCTTTGCAAGAAGGTACGTTAAGTTTGGAGAGGTGGGGATCCCACGAAGGATTTCCCAACACCACGAAGGCTCACCTTGTTCTCCGAGCCTATTGATACGTCTCCGACGTATCGATAATTTCTTATGTTCCATGCCACATTATTGATGTTATCTACATGTTTTATGCACACTTTATGTCATATTCGTGCATTTTCTGGAACTAACCTATTAACAAGATGCCGAAGTGCCAGTTGCTTTTTTCTGCTGTTTTTGGTTTCAGAAATCCTAGTAAGGAAATATTCTCGGAATTGGACGAAATCAAAGCCCAGGGGCCTATTTTTCCACGAAGCTTCCAGAAGTCCGAAGACGAAACGAAGAGGGGCCACGGGGTGGCCAAACCCTAGGGCGGCGCGGCCCCACCCCTGGCCGCGCCGGCCTATGGTTTGGGCCCCCCGTGCCGCCTCCTGACTTGCCCTTCCGCCTACTTAAAGCCTCCGTGACGAAACCCCCAGTACCGAGAGCCACGATACGGAAAACCATCCAGAGACGCCGCCAACGCCGATCCCATCTCGGGGGATCCAGGAGATCGCCTCCGGCACCCTGCCGGAGAGGGGAATCATCTCCCGGAGGACTCTACGCCGCCATGGTCGCCTCCGGTGTGATGTGTGAGTAGTCTACCCCTGGACTATGGGTCCATAGCAGTAGCTAGATGGTTGTCATCTCCCCATTGTGCTATCATTGTCGGATCTTGTGAGCTGCCTAACATGATCAAGATCATCTATCTGTAATTCTATATGTTGCGTTTGTTGGGATCCGATGAATAGAGAATACTTGTTATGTTGATTATCAAAGTTATATCTACGTGTTGTTTATGATCTTGCATGCTTTCCGTTACTAGTAGATGCTCTGGCCAAGTAGATGCTTGTAACTCCAAGAGGGAGTACTTATGCTCGATAGTGGGTTCATGCCGCATTGACACACAGGACGATGTGAGAAAGTTCTAAGGTTGTGTTGTGCTGTTGCCACTAGGGATAAAACATTGATGCTATGTCTAAGGATGTAGTTGTTGATTACATTACGCACCATACTTAATGCAATTGTCTGTTGCTTTGCAACTTAATACTGGAGGGGGTTCGGATGATAACCTGAAGGTGGACTTTTTAGGCATAGATGCTGTTGGATGGCGGTCTATGTACTTTGTCGTAATGCCCAATTAAATCTCACTATACTCATCATGATATGTATGTGCATGGTCATGCTCTCTTTATTTGTCAATTGCCCAACTGTAATTTGTTCACCCAACATGCTGTTTGTCTTATGGGAGAGACACCTCTAGTGAACTGTGGACCCCGGTCCAATTCTCTTTACTGAAATACAATCTACTGCAATACTTGTTCTACTGTTTTCTGCAAACAATCATCTTCCACACAATACGGTTAATCCTTTGTTACAGCAAGCCGGTGAGATTGACAACCTCACTGTTTCGTTGGGGCAAAGTACTTTGGTTGTGTTGTGCAGGTTCCACGTTGGCGCCGGAATCCCTGGTGTTGCGCCGCACTACATCCCGCCGCCATCAACCTTCAACGTGCTTCTTGGCTCCTCCTGGTTCGATAAACCTTGGTTTCTTTCTGAGGGAAAACTTGCTGCTGTGCGCATCATACCTTCCTCTTGGGGTTCCCAACGAACGTGTGAGTTACACGCCATCAAGCATATTTTCTGGCGCCGTTGCCGGGGAGATCAAGACACGCTGCAAGGGGAGTCTCCACTTCTCAATCTCTTTACTTTGTTTTTGTCTTGCTTAGTTTTATTTACTACTTTGTTTGCTGCACTAAATCAAAATACAAAAAAAAAAATTAGTTACTTGTTTTACTTTATAATATCATGCATGTTTTTATTACACTAGTTTGGCATAATGGACAAGAATGATCTTCTTATTCTATTTCCTGATTTAAAACATGGATTGTTTGATGCGAAAATTAAAAAACCTATGGAATCTTATTTGCATGCTGGTAGTAATATTAGTATGAACGCTTTGAACACCATTGTTGATAATAATATAGAAAGTTCTAAGCTTGGGGAAGCTGGTTTTCATGATCTTTTTATTCCCCCAAGCATTGAGGAGAAAATTTACTTTGATGATACTTTGCCTCCTATTTATGATAATGATATTGATCTTTTAGTACCGCCTGTTATGGAGGATAAATTTGATTATGATTACAATATGCCTCGTATATTTGATAATGAGAATAATAATGATAGCTACTTTGTTGAATTTGCTCCCACTACAACTAATAAAATTGATTATGCTTATGTGGAGAGTAATGATACTTTTATGCATGTGAATAAGAATGCCTTATGTGATACTTATATTGTTGAGTTTGTTCATGATGCCTCTAAAAATTATTATGAGAGAGGAAAATATGGTTGTAGAAATTTTCATGTTACTAAAATGCCTCTCTATGTGCTGAAATTTTTGAAGTTACACTTGTTTTATCTTCCTGATCTTGTCATTTTGCTCTTCATGAATTTATTTGTGTACAAGGTTCCTTTTCATAGGAAGCATGTTAGACTTAAATGTGTTTTGGATTTGCTTCTTGATGCTCTCTTTTGCTTCAAATACTATTTCTTGCAAGTGCATCATTAAAACTGCTGAGCCCATCTTAATGGCTATAAAGAAAGAACTTCTTCGGAGATAACCCATGTGTTATTTTGCTACAGTACTTTGTTTTTATTTTGTGTCTTGGAAGTTGTTTACTACTGTAGCAACCTCTCCTTATCTTAGTTTTGTGTTTTGTTGTGCCAAGTTAAGCCGTTGATAGAAAAGTAAGTACTAGATTTGGATTACTGCGTAGTTCCAGATTTCTTTGCTGTCACGAATCTGGGTCTACCTCCCTGTAGGTAGCTCAGAAAATTAAGCCAATTTACGTGCATGATCCTCAGATATGTACGCAACTTTCATTCAATTTGAGCATTTTCATTTGAGCAAGTCTGGTGCCATTTTAAAATTCGTCAATACGAACTGTTCTGTTTTGACAGATTCTGCCATTTATTTCGCATTGCCTCTTTTGCTATGTTGGATGAATTTCTTTGATCCACTAATGTCCAGTAGCATTATGCAATGTCCAGAAGTGTTAAGAATGATTGTGTCACCTCTGAATATGTTAATTTTTATTGTGCACTAACCCTCTAATGAGTTGTTTCGAGTTTGGTGTGGAGGAAGTTTTCAAGGATCAAGAGAGGAGTATGATGCAACATGATCAAGGAGAGTGAAAGCTCTAAGCTTGGGGATGCCCCGGTGGTTCACCCCTACATATATTAAGAAGACTCAAGCGTCTAAGCTTGGGGATGCCCAAGGCATCCCCTTCTTCATCGACAACATTATCAGGTTCCTCCCCTGAAACTATATTTTTATTCCATCACATCTTATGTGCTTTGCTTGGAGCGTCGGTTTGTTTTTGTTTTTTGTTTTGTTTGAATAAAATGGATCCTAGCATTCACTTTATGGGAGAGACACGCTCCGCTGTAGCATATGGACAAGTATGTCCTTGGTTTCTACTCATAGTATTCATGGCGAAGTTTCTCCTTCGTTAAATTGTTATATGGTTGGAATTGGAAAATGATACATGTAGTAATTGCTATAAATGTCTTGGGTAATGTGATACTTGGCAATTGTTGTGCTCATGATTAAGCTCTTGCATCATATGCTTTGCACCCATTAATGAAGAAATACATAGAGCATGCTAAAATTTGGTTTGCATATTTGGTTTCTCTAAGGTCTAGATAATTTCTAGTATTGAGTTTGAACAACAAGGAAGACGGTGTAGAGTCTTATAATGTTTTCAATATGTCTTTTATGTGAGTTTTGCTGCACCGGTTCATCCTTGTGTTTATTTCAAATAAACCTTGCTAGCCTAAACCTTGTATCGAGAGGGAATACTTCTCATGCATCCAAAATACTTGAGCCAACCACTATGCCATTTGTGTCCACCATACCTACCTACTACATGGTATTTTCCGCCATTCCAAAGTAAATTGCTTGAGTGCTACCTTTAAAATTCCATCATTCACCTTTGCAATATATAGCTCATGGGACAAATAGCTTAAAAACTATTGTGGTATTGAATATGTAATTATGCACTTTATCTCTTATTAAGTTGCTTGTTGTGCGATAACCATGTTCACTGGGGACGCCATCAACTATTCATTGTTGAATTTCATGTGAGTTGCTATGCATGTCCGTCTTGTCTGAAGTAAGAGAGATCTACCACCTTATGGTTAAGCATGCATATTGTTAGAGAAGAACATTGGGCCGCTAACTAAAGCCATGATCCATGGTGGAAGTTTCAGTTTTGGACATATATCCTCAATCTCATATGAGAAAATTATTAATTGTTGTTACATGCTTATGCATAAAAGAGGAGTCCATTATCTGTTGTCTATGTTGTCCCGGTATGGATGTCTAAGTTGAAGAATAATCAATAGCGAGAAATCCAATGCGAGCTTTCTCCTTAGACCTTTGTACAGGCGGCATAGAGGTACCCCTTTGTGACACTTGGTTAAAACAGTGCATTGTGATGATCTGGTAGTCCAACCTAATTAGGACAAGGTGCGGGCACTATTAGTACACTATGCATGAGGCTTGCAACTTATAAGATATAATTTACATGATGCATATGCTTTATTACTACCGTTGACAAAATTGTTTCATGTTTTCAAAATCAAAGCTCTAGCACAAATATAGCAATCGATGCTTTTCCTCTATGGAGGACCATTCTTTTACTTTCAATGTTGAGTCAGTTCACCTATTTCTCTCCATCTCAAGAAGCAAACACTTGTGTGAACTATGCATTGATTCCTACATACTTGCTTATTGCACTTATTATATTACTCTATGTTGACAATATCCATGAGATATACATGTTACAAGTTGAAAGCAACCGCTGAAACTTAATCTTCTTTTGTGTTGCTTCAATGCCTTTACTTTGAATTATTGCTTTATGAGTTAACTTTTATGCAAGACTTATTGATGCTTGTCTTGAAGTGCTATTCATGAAAAGTCTTTGCTTTATGATTCACTTGTTTACTCATGTCATATACATTGTTTTGATCGCTGCATTCACTACATATGCTTTACAAATAGTATGATCAAGATTATGATGGCATGTCACTCCAGAAATTATCTGTGTTATCGTTTTACCTGCTCGGGACGAGCAGAACTAAGCTTGGGGATGCTAATACGTCTCCGACGTATCGATAATTTCTTATGTTCCATGCCACATTATTGATGTTATCTACATGTTTTATGCACACTTTATGTCATATTCGTGCATTTTCTGGAACTAACCTATTAACAAGATGCCAAAGTGCCGATTCTTTGTTTTCTGCTGTTTTTGGTTTCAGAAATCCTAGTAAGGAAATATTCTCGGAATTGGACGAAATCAAAGCCCAGGGGCCTATTTTTCCACGAAGCTTCCGTAAGTCCGAAGACGAAACGAAGAGGGGCCACGGGGTGGCCAAACCCTAGGCGGCGCGGCCCCACCCCTGGCCGCGCCGGCCTGTGGTTTGGGCCCCCGTGCCGCCTCTGACTTGCCCTTCCGCCTACTTAAAGCCTCCGTGACGAAACCCCGGTACCGAGAGCCACGATACGGAAAACCTTCCGAGACGCCGCCAACGCCGATCCCATCTCGGGGATCCAGAGATCGCCTCCGGCACCCTGCCGAAGAGGGGAATCATCTCCCGGAGGACTCTACGCCGCCATGGTCGCCTCCGGTGTGATGTGTGAGTAGTCTACCCCCGGACT
The DNA here is from genome assembly GCF_019359855.2 of Lolium perenne. Lineage (NCBI taxonomy): Eukaryota > Viridiplantae > Streptophyta > Magnoliopsida > Poales > Poaceae > Lolium > Lolium perenne. Next base: position 259,919,703 of record NC_067250.2, read on the forward strand.
ATGGGTCCATAGCAGTAGCTAGATGGTTGTCTTCTCCCCATTGTGCTATCATTGTCGGATCTTGTGAGCTGCCTAACATGATCAAGATCATCTATCTGTAATTCTATATGTTGCGTTTGTTGGGATCCGATGAATAGAGAATACTTGTTATGTTGATTATCAAAGTTATATCTACGTGCTGTTTATGATCTTGCATGCTTTCCGTTACTAGTAGATGCTCTGGCCAAGTAGATGCTTGTAACTCCAAGAGGGAGTACTTATGCTCGATAGTGGGTTCATGCCTGCATTGACACAGGACAGTGAGAAAGTTCTAAGGTTGTGTTGTGCTGTTGCCACTAGGGATAAAACATTGATGCTATGTCTAAGGATGTAGTTGTTGATTACATTACGCACCATACTTAATGCAATTGTCTGTTGCTTTGCAACTTAATACTGGAGGGGGTTCGGATGATAACCTGAAGGTGGACTTTTTAGGCATAGATGCTGTTGGATGGCGGTCTATGTACTTTGTCGTAATGCCCAATTAAATCTCACTATACTCATCATGATATGTATGTGCATGGTCATGCTCTCTTTATTTGTCAATTGCCCAACTGTAATTTGTTCACCCAACATGCTGTTTGTCTTATGGGAGAGACACCTCTAGTGAACTGTGGACCCCGGTCCAATTCTCTTTACTGAAATACAATCTACTGCAATACTTGTTCTCTTGTTTTTCTGCAAACAATCATCTTCCACACAATACGGTTAATCCTTTGTTACAGCAAGCCGGTGAGATTGACAACCTCACTGTTTCGTTGGGGCAAAGTACTTTGGTTGTGTTGTGCAGGTTCCACGTTGGCGCCGGAATCCCTGGTGTTGCGCCGCACTACATCCCGCCGCCATCAACCTTCAACGTGCTTCTTGGCTCCTCCTGGTTCGATAAACCTTGGTTTCTTTCTGAGGGAAAACTTGCTGCTGTGCGCATCATACCTTCCTCTTGGGGTTCCCAACGAACGTGTGAGTTACACGCCATCACCTATCCCATGAAGGAATAGCCCCTTTCCTTATGGTTAGATTTTCCTCCACTCCGGAGATGACAAGCTCCACAACCACTTCACAAGCTCCACGAAGGAGAAGCCCGAGCCCCTTCACAACCTTCCACGAAGGAGGTCACCAGGACACCAACCAAGCCAACTAGGAGGTCACCCTCCAAGAGTAACAAGCTCATGGTCTCTCACTCAAACTATTCATGGTGGAGAGCTCAATACTATGCAATGATGCAAAGGAAGAACACCAAAGGTGTTCAAATCCTTCACACTAAAATCCAACCAAAGAAACAAATGCTAGGATGATATTAGAGAGGAAGAACAATGGAGGAAATCAACAAATGACTCCAAGATCTAGATCCGAAGGGTTCCCCTCACTTAGAGGAGTAATGGATTGGTGGGGATTGTAGATCTAGATCTCCTTTCTTAGATCCCTCATGAATGAGCAAGAATCATGGGGGGAATCAAGAGATAGGGCAAGCACTTCAAAGTCAACAATGGATGAGGGAGAGAATGGAAGAACTTACCCAGCCCAAGGTGGAAGAAGGCCTATTTATAGCCTGGGAGAAAATAGAGCCGTTGGGGAGAAAATCGGGCAGAAAAACGGCCCAGACGGTCCACCGGGCTGGGCGCCGGATAGGCCGGTGCACAGGTCGGCAGCACCTGCTGATAGGCCGGACTGGGGCAGGCGGGCCGGCAGCGGCCAAAAGGGCCCAACCGGGGGCAGGTCGGTCGACCGGGCGCTAGGCCGGCCGGTCAGGCGGCAACCGGGCCAGGAGCCGGCCATGGGCCAGGGAACCCCTGGAGCGGGCCCGTTGTGCATGAGCGCAGCATCCGGTTCCCACCGGGCAGGCTGGTGGGGGGCTCGGCGGGGCCGGGTGATACGTCCAAAACGTATCTACTTTCCCGAACACTTTTGCTATTGTTTTGCCTCTAATTTGTGTATTTTGGATACAACTAACACGGACTAACGCTGTTTTCAGCAGAATTGCTCTGGTGTCTCATTTTTGTGCAGAAACTCAACTTTCAGGAAAATCCCCGGGATTAATGTCAAAGGGCCTATTTTCCCAGAAGACTCACGGAGCCAGAAGGGCAGGCCAGGGGGAGGCCCACGGCCTCCACACCATAGGCCGGGGCGGCCCAGGAGGGGGGCGCGCCGCCTTATGGTGAGGCTGCCTCGGCCAGCCTCCGACGCCTCTCTTTGGACTACTTAAGGTCTTCGACCTAAAAACGCATGGGGGTTAGACGAAATCGCCAGAAGACATCCAGAACGCCACCACCATCGCGAAACTCCGTCTCGGGACCAGAAACTCCGTTCTGGCACTCCGCCGGGACGGGGAATTGGAGGAGATCATCGCCATCATCACCACCGACGCCTCTCCATCGACCATCCATGTTTCCCCCATCCATGTGTGAGTAATTCCCCCGCTGTAGGCTGAAATGGATGGTAGGGATTGGATGAGATTGGTCATGTAATAGCATAAGATTGTTAGGGCATAGTGCCTAGTGTCCGTAATTGGTACTTTTATGATATTGTTGCAACTTGTTATGCTTAATGCTTGTCACTAGGGCCCGAGTGCCATGATCTCAGATCTGAACATGTTAATGTTTCATGATGATATTCATTGTTTCATGATCTTACCTGCAAGTTGTATACACGTATTGTTGTCCGGAACCCGAGGCCCCAAAGTGACAGAAATTGGGACAACCGAAGGGGAAGGCGGTGATATGAGGATCACATGTGTTCACGGAGTGTTAATGCTTTGCTCCGGTGCTCTATTAAAAGGAGTACCTTAATTTCCAGTAGATTCCCTAGAGGCCCGGCTGCCACCGGCTGGTAGGACAAAAGATGTTGTGCAAGTTTTTCATTGCGAGCACGTACGACTAAATATGGAGCACATGCCTATGGATTGTTTAGTACTTGGACACCGTTTTATTACTATCTGCAAATGCCCTACGTTGATTGTTACATGAGTTTCTCTCATCCATGCAACGCCCGTTCATCCATCCCTGTACCTACAGTATTTTAATCCTGCTGTTTACTATAATCACTACTGCTGTTTTTGTTACACTGCTGCTGATATTTCACTACTACTACTGCTATAAAACTGTTACTACTGATAAACTCTTGCGAGCAAGTCTGTTTCCAGGTGCAGCTGAATTGACAACTCCGCTTTTAAGGCTTACAAATATTCTTTGGCTCCCCTTGTGTCGAATCAATAAATTGGGTTTTACTTCCCGCGAAGACTGTTGCGATCCCCTATACTTGTGGGTCATCAAGACTATTTTCTGGCGCCGTTGCCGGGGAGCATAGCTTTATTTGCAAGTTCACTTGGATTGATATTGTTCGCTGCAAATTCTCCATCATGGATAAACCTCGCGATACTAAAGTCGCCATATTACCATCCACTACAAGAAAAGGTACAACTCTGAGTACCTCTGCTGCTCTTGATTCGCCATCTGTGATAAGTCAACTTGTTTCACCACTACAAGCTTCACATGCTGGTACTTCTGCTAAATCTGAAAATTCTTATAATATTTATGATGCTTCTGCTGTGCTTGATGATAGTGGTTCATTGGGATCTTTTCTAGATGCTACAATTGCTAGGTCTAGACAAATTGAAAATACTAAAACTCCTAATGAAAATACTGCTACACCTGTTAATTCACTTGACTCTGTTGAATACTCTAGTGATGATCCTGATGAGGATTATGTGGAACTTGATGATGATTTTATTGATAAATGCAATTCTACTACTGATGCAAGTAAAATTAAAAAGTTTCTTGCACAACATACTGTTAGATATAAGCTGTCTCCTAATCCTAAATTTGCCACATCTCCTATAAACATTAAGGATAAGGATTATAATTTTTCTCTTGATCTATCTCATATATCCATTGTTGAGAAAACACCCTTTTGTGGTACTGAAAAAGAAAGTGCTGTAGAACACATGAATGAACTTTCAACTTTGAGTAGCTTGTTTTCTGATGATATCAAGAAGCGTACTTATTTTGTTGCTAAAAATTTTCCTTTCTCATTAGAGGGTGATGCTAAAACTTGATATAATAGTTTGCCTCCTGATTCTATTGATAGCCCAAGTGGTTTGCTTGATGTTTTCTTTCGGAAATACTTTCCTGCTAGTGCTCAACATGTTGCTTTGCAGAAAATTTATAGTTTTGACCAGGGAGATGGAGAGAAATTGCCTGAAGCTTGGGCAAGATTTTGCTCTCTTATCAGAGCTCGACCTAGACATGATCTGGAAAAGCATGATTTACTTGATATATTTTATAGTGGACTAACCATTGAATCTAGGGCATACCTGGATAGTTGTGCTGTTGTGTTTTCAGGAAAAGAACTCCGGACGAAGCTGAAGAATTATTGGCTAAAATAGGCCGGAATCATGATGATTGGACTACACCTGAACCAACCCCGACGCCAATATTGAAGAAGAGGGGTTTGATTAAATTAAATGATGAAGATATGAGGGAAGCCAAGAAATCTCTTAAGGAGAAAGGTATTAAATCTAAAGATGTGAAGAACTTACCTCCCATAGAAGATTTATGCAAGATTACTCCCCCTTCATCCATGATTGAGGTAAACTCTCTTCAACGCTTTACTAGGGAAGATATTCCGTATTCAAAACCTCCTGCTCAATGCTTAGATGAGTTTGATAATTATATTGTTAAGCAAGAAAATTTTAATATGAGAGTAGAGAATCATCTAATGGAAAATTCTCAAGCTATTAGTAATTTGCATGATATTGTGGAGAGAACCTCCAATGATGTTAAGATGCTTGTTAAACATTTTCATATGGTTCAAATTCAAATTGATCAACTCACTAAAGTGCAAAATGACCTGTTAAAAATAGTTCTAAAGAAAAACATGCTTATGAAGTAACAACTAGAGGTGGTGTTTCTACTCAGGATCCTCTATATCCTGAGTGGCATCCCAAAAGAGTTGAACAAGATTCTCAACGAATTGAACCTAGTGCTCCTTCTAAGAAAAAGAAGAAGAAACATAAAATTGTTGTATAATCCTATGAACCTGTTAATGATCCTAATAGTATTTCTATTTCTGATGCTGAAACTGAAAGTGCTAATGAACATGATAAAGATAATGATAAGAATGATGCTTCTGATAAAGAAGAGGTTGAAGATGAACCTGAAAAGCATGCTAAAAATAAAAAGTATACTAAAGAAGATTTTATTGCTAAGAAACATGGTAATGAAAGGGAACCTTGGGTTCAAAAGCAAATGCCTTTTCCTGCTAAGAAACTAAAATCAAAGGAAGAAGAACACTATAATAAATTTTGTGATTGGATGAAACCTTTGTTCTTGCAAATCCCTTTGACTGATGCTATTAAATTGCCTCCTTATTCAAAGTATATGAAAGATATTGTCTCTAACAAAAGCAAAATTCCTAATGAGGAGATTTCCACTATGCTTGCTAATTACTCTTTCAATGGCAAAGTTCCGAAGAAGCTGGGCGACCCAGGTATACCGACTATTCCTTGTTCTATTAATAATAATTATGTTAGAACTGCTCTGTGTGATTTGGGAGCAGGTGTTAGTGTTATGCCTTTTTCTCTTTACAAGAGACTTTATTTAGATAAGTTGATACCAACTGATATATCTTTGCAAATGACTGATAAATCTACTGCTATTCCTGTTGGTATATGTGAGGATGTTCCTGTTCAAGTTACTAATAACTGCTTGATATTAACTGATTTTGTTGTGTTGGAAATGCCTGAAGATGATAATATGTCTATTATTCTTGGGAGGCCTTTTCTTAACACCGCAAGGGCTGTTATTGATTGCAATAAAGGAAAAGTAACTTTCAATGTTGATGACAAGGAGCATACTGTTTATTTTCCCAAGAGGATTGATAAAGTATGTGGAGTTAATACAACTAACACGATGGCCCTCGCAAATGCGAGGGCATTTTCTTATGTTTATTCGAAATATCATATACCAATATCTTCACATCCATCCCTTTCTTGCAAAATACATGAGATGTGGTTATGGATATAATTGCAAATGTGCAACTTGGACAATCTTATAATTATTGCTAAGAATCATTAAAATATAACTATGACATTTTTTACAAGAAATATGTTGATATTTAATCGTTGTTTCTCAAGAACTTGAGCATACAGTCATCTCTGGACTTCTGAGGGCCCTGATATAATTAATACGGAAGATATTGGCTATGTTACTTGTACGTGTCATGATATAGATCTAAACATTTGATTCCCTCTTATAAGTTTTGTTAAATATTCATGAAGATATTTGGTACCTTGCATCGAAAATATTTAATCGTCTTAAATTTTTCAAAGAAAGTCGTAATGGTTATGAATTTTCACGTAGCTAAAAACCTGTACTATGAATGACTTATATATTTATTTTCAGGATTGGATGCATCGAAATCAAATATGTACATTATCACAAAATAAACGTCACAATTTTGGATATTTTCAGTCTCTCGGAATTATAATACAATTACTCCACAGATGCACTTTGGAAGACTGCCCCCAACAATTAGGTTTTAGGTATGTAGATGAAATATTTTTAAAACACTATTTTTATGAACGGATGTGGGTCTGCATTACGATGACACGAACATATGTGGCATACCTCTTTCGCTGTGACTGTATAGATCACTCATGTGTAGGTATACTCTTAAGATGTATTTTCAAGTATTTAGAACTCATTGGATCCATTATATCTGCAATAAGGAAACATCTCGAGCTGTCTACTGGTGTGAATCAGTGAATGTGAGAGGTCAATTGTATTAGTAACTACCGACCGCGAGTCAGATATTTGGTTGTTTATATCAAGTGCACGCAAGTTGGTAGTAGATAGTAGATCACGACAATTATTTTTATCGATGACTTATATCCATTGAGTTGTTCATATATTAGACGGCTCGGCCGATGTATTATATAATACATGGAACTACTGTTCTGAAATATGATGCTAAAACATTGTGTACACACAATATTAGATAATTAAACATTTGGAATCTACTGCTACTAGCAAGAGATGGCGCGGCGGCACGCCACGCCCATAACGTGGTTGCAACCATCTACCAAGCAAAAATATATGGGTACATTGAGATGCAGAATAGCTACATCATGGATGTTAATTCATCATGTATGGCTACATTGATGTGCATAATAGCTACCAAGTTTAGATCTGTCTCAAATTTTACTACACCATTCAAAAAATAATGAAATAATAAAAAATTTGAATTCAAGAACTCGACACACATGGTGAAACCATAGGATACCCGACACCAAATACTCCAAATATCGAGGACACCAATTCAGCTGGGCGGCACAGCACGGCAATCTTGCCATTCTATCGTGCAAACTCTAACGAATATCTAGTATTATTTTAGATTGGTGAGATGTTGAGGTATGAAACTAAATTTTACAATCTTTGCAAGTTTTTATAGTAGTTAGTTATGTCTTACATCAAGATCAAGATGGGAGTGATGTTTTGACACATGAGAGCGTATGCTCCCTTTATCTTGAAATACATGTTAGACACATTTTAAAATGTCAAAAAAATTGAAACAAAAATTTCGCACGTACATCTTCATGTGCTACGCGCTCACAAAGTCGTTTCATGAAAAATCGACATGTCATGTGGCGTGTGTAAAAAAGACAAAATTCGGTGCTAAAACAAAGACTTGTCACAAGATAAATTTTCTCTTTTTCGCTTAGACTACAAAAAATATCATTTTTTCGTGAAACTTGACGAATACACATATGTTATGGAGATGTACATGTAAATTTTTTTGTCAAAATTTTTTAACACTTGGAAATATGTTTTTATGGTAGAGGGATCATACGCACCCGGGAGCCGAATTGAGTTTCTGCTGTAAGATTACAGAGCTTTTTCAAGTATCTCGTATAGGCATGGAATACAGACAAAAAGCTTACAATATGACATGTGCATTTGGTGTACCTCAGAATAGAAAAAGATAATGCCCACAACCACAAACTTTGCAATGACAGGCTCATTGGCTGAGTTGACCCCAAGGAATGACAACCGATTATCCCCCGGATAAAGGAGATAATTTGTTTGATAGTGACAATAGCAAATGGATATTTAAAATTTATCCTCCATAATTCATTACTACTATTAAAAGCAGGGAGACCATAATTATATCCTCACCCCAAAGGGTGCTCTACATAAGGCGATACATGGAAGATATATGTTGCATATATACATTGTTGATATATAAATTAGTGAAATTAACTATTTGATGTTTCTTTTTCACCATAATCTCCGCTACCCAAACCCTAAGAATAAAAAAACGCATACATATCATTGACAAAGAACTCCGAAACACAAATAAAATGGATACAATATGCAGCACCAACATCCATAATTTCCAACTGATCTTACTTTCTGGACAGCACAGACAACATTCCTGTATGACCTACTTGGGCATCATTTGGCCTTCCCTTCCTTGAGAAACTGAGAGAGAAAAATATAGAGCATCAATCAGAACACATACAAAAATTAGTAGAAGAGACTAATTAAATCCAATAATTTTGAACTACTCGAACTTATTCACCAAAAATATGCTCATCCTTTGGACGACATAGTAATTTACTAATCTGGCCCGCAACATGACACACACATTGTAGGATTGTTACATATGCTTTTTTTGTCATCCAGATTTCAGAAGACATCACGGAGAAGTAGAGAACTCAAACAACACATATCACTTCCGGTACTGTCATTTTCGGTCAATGTGTTGATACAACTTCCTCCATGTTGTGCACTTGTGCTTTAATGTTACTCTGGTGTTGTTCAAGTGCAGGACACTGATTTCCCCCTCACGTTTGGCGTGCATGACCAAACATGCAGTTGGATAAAGACAGGAAATAACATAATAAATCAAGATAAAATTGAGGAGCAGGTACTCTGTTACGCTACCAGAAACAGAACATTTCGGAGCTGAACTTTCGTAAGACTTACTTCCTGACACCACCTTTATCTAATGAGTGGTGAAATGGTACTGCATCTGTAGTAATTGTCAATGTGTCTTTCATGCTATGAGTATCTCGAATCAAATCAAGAAAGAATTTGGTGCTTTCATAACGTAGAAATGCATCGGCAGACTTTAAAATCTCTAAGAGTAAGAGCAAATTAGGAAAACAACACAATAGTACCACTGGGAACTATATCACGTCTTAATAAATGGAGAGAACAGCAAAATAGTACCACTACTTACTCATCCCTACCTTGGGTTGATTTCAGTTTTATCCTTCTACAAAAACTCTCTAAAATACGATGTTACCAAAATCCATATTAAAAAAGGCTATGCTATCACAGATATTAAAAGGTTGCCTACTAAGCTCTACTCACAGATCATGTTGCATACCAGCATTGAAGTAGATATTGCCAATCTTCTGTTGGGGTTTCAAATCCTGAGGCACATGTACATGCATGAGAAATATCTGCATTGGAAAAATACTGAGGTTAATATTTATATGGAACTGAACTATATACCCAGAACAATTCTTTGAGATGATCCACAGGTTTGTTAGCTCGAATATGATTTCCCTGATCTTTCATCTTCCATAATGACTTCGCATAGGTATGATTAATGCCAATCCTTTGAAAAGGAATAAGGTAAAAAAATGTCAAATATTTTTCTCTTGAATAATCTCTTGCTGCAAATTCAGAGGTAAAAAAGATATTGCATAAGAATTTTGGTGATTGCATCTCTTAATAGGGATATGGTCTTCCCACAGGAACAATTCATTAGCAGTTCTAGTTTTGGTGCTTGGACAGTTCGACTTACAGGCACGGCATCTCCTCACATGAAAATATATTTTCTAGAGCAAGGAAAATTCATGTCAACAGCTATGACCTGTGCTAGAAGAGTGATATAGTGGCAAAGAACAACAAATACATCTACTCTGTGGAACATGAATGTAGAACATGCATGGGCAAACCAGAACTGAACTGAGGTTACTAAATAGTTCAGTATAAGAAAAGAACATTTGGACATATCATTAATTATTTCCTTGAATAAAGAAAAACTCAATTGCATGAAAGAATCAATATATATTTCTCAATTCATGTGTAGTGCAGCTGCAGTAGAGAGAAGCACTATAAAGGCCCAAAACTTCCATAATCAAATCTCACCAAGATTATGCTGGAATGTTTAATAAAAACTTTCAGTTGGTAACCTATTTATATTGATATGTAGGAAATCTACCGTTCTAGTTGTTGCATTTTTGTAGCACTAAGAAAGTAAATGCATTGTAGGAAAACATAGGAAGTTTCGATTAATTAAGACAAAGCAAGTATATGCAATGCTTACCCCATGAATGGCACTGTATATCAATACAACTATATTGTCAATGCAGAGTAATACATTCCAAATACCTAACTATTCTATATGAGATAACAAATACAAAATACCTACTATTTCCTTCGTGTCATATCTAGCAATAAAACCAACACCTGAATTCCTTTGTTGTGCAAGGCAGAAAGCTTCGGCTCCCAATGAGAGGTTCTTCGTGACACTCTGAAATGCAAAGTGGTAAAATATGCACTCTTATGATCTAAGTCTCAAAAAGACCAAACAGAAACTGATTTATCCTATATACTACAATATCTTAGTTTTTTTTCAAAGTTTAAACTCTTCAGTTGCATATAAATTGAATACAATATGAGAAAAACAGTCTTAGCTCTATAATTGTCTCACCATCTAGACTATTCAACATACTATTAGGTAAAACACTTACCCATTTACTGCCTAGCTAAATACTGGATGATAGTTCCATGGTTAGTGTACAAATTTTAGGTTGCATCTGGTTTCAGAAACATTTTTAATTATTCTTGATACGAATATCGAGCTTGATTGGACAGGTTAATTTTGAGCATACTGAACAAAGCTAAGATCTTTATTTTCTATTCTATAGGTCTTGAGTTGTGCAAAGAGAGGAACACTAAGAATCGTCTGAACTTAAGTTCGTATGCACATTGGGCGGCCTAAGGATGCAAATAAGAGCATGACGATCTACTGCATCAACACCATGCCAGCCTACCAGCCGACCATCTTTACTCTCTCCAGAATACTAAAAGAACTGATTCAATACAGCGACTGTATATAGGAATTGTGAAATAAGAGAGGGAGGGATGGCGGAGAGCTGTACCTGAGGCAGCAAGCTAGAGCTCCATGATACAGCGGCATCAAGATCATCAAGGGCATGGCGTGCACACCACCGTCCTTGTCCTAGTCTGCACGGCTCGTGGTCAATCCCATGGCACGCTGGAGATGGTAACCGACATTGCTTGTGCGCACCGTGATAGCTCATTTCTTGGTTGGTCGCGCGGTGCTGCTAGACTCCATCTTTGTCGGCCGCTCCCAAATTCTGCTCACCGCCGCCTCGCCACGGCCGCGTCACCCTGCTCGCCTTGGTTGGCGCCCTTTGACACCATGGACACTCCCACGATTACGACCGTCGTGCCTCCATCCACGTAGGGCGTGAAGCCTCGTCGTCTCTCGGCTTCCACCCGAGAGAGAGATGAAGAGGGTGGAGGGGGGAGGGAGTACCGCCCGTCGAGCTCATTCACCCACCGGGTCATCGTCCTGGGGAACGCCGGGGCGGCTGGCGGCTCCATGAAATAGATGTTAGGTATTCACCGTAAAAAAAACCTCAGTACAATGTACGAACTAAAACAGCAGATATAAATAAGTGATAAGACCATAATTTTAGTACTCGAAGGTTCCACCTTTTAATCAAGTACCAATACTGCAATACATGAGAAATAAAATCATAATTCCATAATAATTATTAATACTACACTAAGTAACAAATTTGTCAGCAGCACTCTTCTTCATTACATTAAAAAAGGGAAAATTCAGGAATTCTGAAGCTTGCATCTAGAAAATTAAATCTGCTAGTGCTAGTCTACTAATCTGCTAAACAGTTGAAGTTCCTAATCTATGTGGCCGTATACACTCATTAGCATGAGCGGCCAGTTCCTAATCTGCTAGGAAATTAGATGCACATCAGCACATGCCGGCCGAAGACTTGAGGCAGTACCTGGTCCGCCATCGTTGGCCCTGGCCTGGCCGCGCCCGCTGATACGCTTCCCGCAGGCCGCCGATTGCCATCGCTGCTTCGCTGAGGCGCTGACTCCGCCCTCGCTACTCGATACGGATGTCGCGCCGCCTGCCGCTGTGCGAGTTAACCCTTCCGAATCGAGAGAGAGAGAGGCAATCTTGTCGAATCTCAGAGTTAGAGCGAGCGAACAGAGTCTGAGCAGTGCTGTATGCTGGCCTGTTGGGTTGTATGGGCTATGGGCTCTGTGAGGGAACCACACGGACTAAACCGCTATCGCCATAGCCTCCAGGGGCCAGCGAAGGGGGAGGGACGACCAATCGCTGGTGTCGCACAATTCACCGCTATCCTGGAGGACGGGGGCACATCCATACGTTCTAGATGGAGATGGACGACGTACCTGCGCACCGGCGCGTGTAGCTGTTCGTTGCCGCCGGACCTGTGGTCGCGAGCGTCTCCATCGTTCCCGCTCCATGCTCGCTGGGCCGCATCCTTGCCGATGGCGTCGTCTCCCAAATTCCTTCGGCCTGCTTCCACACCGACGCCATCGCGGCCACCCCAACTGTCTCCCGAGGTCGCGCCCCGCCCCGATGCCATGGAGCCGCCGCCTGCTGATAGGGAATAGAGAGGGTGCGCCCTTTCCCTGCTTGCTGGCCTGCCTCCACGACGACGTCTTCGCTGCCACCCGAACCGCCGCACGCAGATCGGCGCGCGCCCCACCCCGATGCCATAGCGCCGCCGCCTACTGAAGGGGAATGGGAGAGGACGCGCGCATAGGGGAAAGCACCGGTGGCGGAGAAACGGAAGGGAGGAGGAGGGTGCGGAAAAGTGCGGCGGCGCTGGTTGTGGCCACGGAGGGGAGCGGCACCGTGCCGGCCATGGTGAGGAAGAGGAGAGTGAGAAAGACAGACGGTAAATTGACTGGTCTCGGGAACCGACACGGCGTTAAGCGGCGGAGGCACCGCTTTGACCATCCTCACCAAGGCTACAGTTAAGGAAGAAGCAAAAGAAAGCAACTGCACATGTGTTTTCCAGGCTTCCTAAAAATGCTAGAGAGCACCAAACGTGCACATAAAAGAATCAATCTATTGCTAGAGAGCATTGAAAGTGCACACAGAAGAATCAAACTATCTAAATCTACACGTGTTAACCCAGGGTTAATCCCCAAAAAAAATCAAAATTGTGAGAAAAAAGAAGTTTGTTACCAAATAGTATAGTACTTATAGCTAGTAAATTGTTTCATAGTATTAGATTAGTTGCTTAAGCATTAGGTACATATTTATTGTCTGATAAACATTTTGTGAGATGGCCACACAACAACACAAAAAAGATTATATCAAATATGCAACTGTAATTTACGTGTGTTGCTAAAATGCACAACCCGCACCATTTCTATTCCTAACAACTATGATGCATCTATCTGTATTCTAACACATTTTATTTCAACTCCAAATTGTCCATGTATATATTTTTTTACTACTCTTAAAATTGTGCTCTCTCGAGTTCATAACATGCACATACCTCCTATCCTCAGGGCACCTATGTTGTTTCTATTGTTTAAATCATCTACGGTGTGTCTATTTATGTTCTTAACACATATTATTTCTACTCCAAATTTTCTATGTCTTAAATTATGTTTATTTTCTCTCTTAAGTGCGTGCTCTCTCAAGTTCACCAAGTCTTGTCACTCTAGATATTGAGTACGCCTACAAATCATTAATTTAAACGCTGATATATGGTGGCATACTACCGATTCATAATAATTGTCGTGGATTTAGTTCAAATTTGAACTAAACCCACAGCGCATATTATGAATCGCAGGGAGTGGAATTTTTAATGATTGATAGTAATTATTGTTATGCGCGCACAACTTTTTTAAGGATGGACCACCAATGGATAGCATGAAACAGCCTATACCTGAAAATTATTCTATGCTATGATCAATTAAAATTAAAGTTGCATGAAGATGCGTTTCATGCATCAATACTGATGTATGCATGCGTATACATACCTGATGTTCTGATCTTAAGTAACTGGTTTGGTGTTCCTTCTATTCGATCTGCTCCTTTGTACGTGTACATGCATGCTATGCAGCTAATTATCCATCCAGGTGATTTCATGAGGCCATATGTAGATCCATATGGCGCCGTCATGCTGGTCCTTTTATTCGATAGACTCGGCGGATGTTGACAACCTTTTTTGAAACCCGGCGGATGTTGACAACCTGATTATGAACAGGAGCGAAAACGATAATTAGGCGACATAGCGCCGAGAAAAAATCACGCGTTTATGCGGCTCGGCGACGCTGGCAGGCTGTGTACACACTACACCACGGTATAGATATAGGGGCACTTGTCCTAGTGGCACTTGTTAAAGTGCCCCTAATAGTAGCCAATTAGTGGCACTTTTTTGAAGTGCCCCTAATTGTATACCTATTGGGGCACTTCTCAAATGCCCCAATATGTGTATATCTACTAGGGCACTTTTTGAAGTGCCCCAATAGATGTATACCTTTTGGGGCACTTTTAAGTGCCACAATTGATCATTACTCACCTGAACAACTATCACCTTTAGCTCACTTGCCGGCTGCTGCGACACCGCTGCCAGCCCGCCGCGCACGCCATCGTCGTCCTCCTCGAACGCGCAGTCGTAGAGAGTGGTTGGGTAGAATACGGGCGAGAGACGCGAAAGGGGAGGAGTGGACTTTCCTGCCCCATCTCTTAGGGCATCTCCAACGGGACGACGCAAACGGATGATGAGCGACCGTTTGCATCCGCTCGAGCCGAAAATGCGTTTGGAACACGCTCCAGCGGGCGATGCATAGTGACCGGGCCATCCGCAGCGATGCAAACCCGGCGCATATTTGCGCCTGGGATGCATCGCGGCGGACGCTGCACGGACGCCCCAAATGACCGCTCCCTTTTCCACCGGGCCCGCCTGGCAGTGAGCCTGTATCGTGGGCATCGCTTCCGCGGTCAGCGTTTCTGCGTCTGCACCAGAGACTTCGCCATCAATGTCGCAGCTGGCTCTTCTGCGCGCGCACTGGCGGGCGGCGGCTGGGCTTCTGCGCTGCCTTCAATGGCATCGTTTCCCGCGCGCGGCCGGCCTTAAAAGTCGACCGACATCGTTCCTGCCATCGCCCACACCTCCACTCCCACCACCGCCGCCGCAGCACCATGGGGAAGAAGAACGACTTCGAGGCGTCCGGCAGCGGCACCAAGAAGACGGAGCGGCCGCACAGAATGCCGCTGCCCGTCAGCGTGGCGCGACTGATGCACGCGAACTGGACGCCGTGCGACGGCTGGGGGGACATGCACATGCCTGGCTGCTGGCGGCTGAGCTAGCTCCGGGTGCCCGTCCCGCCCGTGCCTGCGCGCGAGCCATATAGGAGCGCCGAGATCCGGTGCAGGCGGCGGTACCTACCGCCGGACCTCCACGCCGATCCCGCCTACGCTATCGACTCCGACACCTGGCGCACCTTTGTGAGACCGAGAAGGATACAAGGAGGAGGGCTGGCTTCCTCAGCGACAGGGACTGCCCTTTTGACCGTCCACCAACGCCTCGTCGTCAAACACGGTAGCGCCGATGCCTGCACAGGACGATGACAACGACGACGACACGGGGACGATGACGACGACGAGGACTACCGCGACGTGCTGGCCTACCACAACGAGGAGGCTAAGGACGACTGCGACGACTACGTCGCGTGCATTTTCTAGGAATGGCAGTTGGCCATGGCAGACGGCTGGAAGTTCGAGTACCCGGACAACATGATGGCCGACGAGATCGCGAGGCTCGACGTCCTCGTCTCGGAGGTGGACCGACTAGTGCAGCCGCCGCTGCCCCGGTACACCAACGACATCATGCCACCGGTGACATAGGTATGCCTAGCAGGCATGCCGAATAAAGTACCCTAGTTATGTAAAAAGATATGAAGCCCATGGACCCGAAGCTTTGGAGGCCCAGAAGCCCAGAGATCTTCGGATAAGGAAAGTAGAGTTGTAATAGGAATCTTGTATCAACGTAGGAAAGGCCCAATGCGTCTCGGATAGTTTGTAACTTGTACGACACGAAAAACCTCGGCTCCACCTCCTATATAAAGGGGAGCCGAGGGAGAAACGAGGGATCGAAATCTTTGCCACCAGAACCACCATAATCTTGAGTCGAGCACCTTTGTCGGCCGAACCTTCGAAATCTAATTTCCCTCTACTTCTTACGAAACCCTAAGTCTATAATCTGTAGACATTGACGGTTAATCCCTCGTCAGCCAGGCCTCACGGATGAAGAGGCCCTACGATTGCGCTCCAGGACTCGGCCACGCAACCGGTGTAACCGACGCCTCCACCTCCGTCGTACAACTCGTGGGGGCCTCCACCTCCACCACCGGCGTGGGATGCTCAACCTCCTCCGCCAGAGTGGGCTGCTCCACCTCCACCACTGGCCTAGGATGCTCCACCTCACGCACCACCACCTGCCTGGGTTGCTCCACCTCACGCACCACCACCTGCCTGGGCTGCTCCACCTCCACCACCGCCGGCGGCACCGGCGTATGTTCCGCTGCTTCCCAACTGGCCGTGGATGGTACCGGAGCTCGTCGTGATCGACAGCGACGACGAGAACCAGTAGGCACAGGCGTTTTAGGGTTTTTATTTTCCTTTCTTTTACTATGTAAATTATGTTTTCATGTTAAAAAAATACAAAATCTAAAAAAAATACGTCATGCCGCTGGAGCCACCCTCCCAACGCAAACGGACGCGCAACCGATTTCGACCATTTGAGCCGACGTAAACGGACATTTTCGACGTCCGAAATGCGGAACGTAGTGGCCAAAAGCCCAAAACCACGCTCCAAATCAGCTAAAAACAGCTATCTAGTTTTCGAGGGGTAATTTATCCGTGCTCCACTTTAAATCTGAGGAGGTTAAACGTCCCAAACCTGAAACATAGGGGATTATCTGGACTTTACTCCCACCCAAAATTAATCCCAGCCAGCGCCCGTCAAGCCGCAGCCAGCGCCCGCATTGCCGCCGCAGTCAGATCAGACATGGCGCCGCAGCTGACCGGCGCGCCCGGCTCGGCGGCGGCGGCGGGCCGAGCCTCCGCGCTCGTTAAGCCGCAGTTCCACCACTACCACCACCACCGCCTCCCCCGCTCCTCTCCAAGCCTGCCTTCTGGTCCGTCTGCTCCCTCTCGCTGCTCCTCGCCTTCCTCATCCTCCTCCACCTCTCCACGCCGGCGATCGCCGCCGCGCGTCCTCCTCGACGACACCCCCTCCCCCCGGACCAGGCGATGAAGCTGAAGATCAACAAGGCGTGCGACCTCGCCTCCATCTCCGTCCTCCCTCCCCGGTAGAGCACCCCTCACCGACCAACCCGCCCCCAATTCCCCTCCCCTCCCGCTGCCCGCTGAATCTGTTCGCTACTGGCGCGCGATTTGTTCCGTGTGTGATCGTTGTGTGTTTGTTTCGTGATCTAGGAGGAACCGGGGGAGCGGCGGTGGCGGGGCCAGCGCTTCCGCGTTGGCCGCGGCGGCATCGCAGCAGCGGTCCCGGTCGATGTCGCAGAAGTCCTTCTAGCAGGGAGGGGGCGGGTCGTTCTCGCAGAGCATCGGCGCGTCCTTCTCTCAGGGCGGAGGCAGCGGAGCCGTGTCCTTCTCTCAGGGTAGAGGCGGCGGTGGCGCGCTCTTCTCGCAAGGCAGCGGAGGAGCGGCGTTCTCTCTGGTCGGTGGGGCCGGAGGCGCGGCGTTCTCTCAGATCGGTGGAGGTGGAGGCGGCTCGTTCTCTCAGGGCGGAGCTGACGGAGGCGCTGCCTTCTCTCAGGGTGTAGGAGGCGGCGGAGGCGCGGCCTTCTCTCAGGGCGGCGACGGAGGAGGCGCGGCGTTCTCTCAGGGCGGTGGCAGCTTGCCGCTCTTGCATTCGCAGTCGCAGATCTCCCAGGCCTCCCTCGACGAGAACCTCCTCAGCCCTCGCCATCCCTCCCCCGCGCGCGATCAGGTATCGTCTACATCCCTCCTCGATCCTTCGCTGTTGCCATTGTGTGGTGAATGGTGATCCTGATTTGATTGATTGGTGGGTAACTAGTAGTTTATGATTCCGTCAATCCTGTGGTTGGTCACAGATGAAAGTATGCAACGAATTAATTGGTGTTGGTTACTGCTAGTCGCTCACAGTGAACTCACTTGTGCTTGGTTGATGCGCGGAAGAAATGGTTCAAGTCTCTGCAGTGGACATTTCACTGGGCAAATTTGTAAACCAAGTACTGCTTGATTCTCACTTTTCTGCACGCCGATCGTTCGTGTACTGCATAACTGAAAGTATTAGGAAAACGAGATCCATGTCATTTTCTTCTGCTTGACTGTTTGAAATGGTGAGTTGTGCGGTATGATTGTTCAAAATTGATGTCAGTATGCAGTCCTTATTACTAGGTTTAGTCATCAATTAAAATTTTCCCTTTAGGCATCATTTTAATCACTACTGTTTTAAAGGGCGAGTTTACATCCAAACCAACAATAATTTTGCTACTAAATGTTTCAGTGAGAGCAGTTATGTTTCTTATTATGCTTACTACTATACAAAGGTGGATTCCTGAATTTTGCTACTACATGTTTCACCGAGAGCAGCTATGGTTCTTAACGTAGTTAACTCACCGAATACATGCTATTCGCGTCAGTAAGCCTCTGAGTAGCGATTAACTGGCCATTTAATCGGTGATTCGTCCGAATTCGTGAACAATGATCATAGCAGATTAGGTTGCTGGATTAGTTGATACCATGTGTTCACTTGGATCGATATTGAACCCTGATCTGTTTTTGTTTTATTGATTCTATAGAAAGTGAAATCGTGAGATTTGAACAACATATTGAGATTCATTTGTTCTCCTTGCCAGCTGAGTGCTCAGGAGTACTAACAAAACAGAATCCAGTAGGGCATTGAGGTAGCAACTAGCTACCAGCTTTACTGATTCTGAACAGTCATATTCAACTGTCCGTTTTCTGACTTTGGCATCAGATTGTGGGATCAGCATAACATTCAGATCAAGTACCATCTGTAACTAAGTAATCTTTAAGCTGAAGATAAGAATGTATCCATATTTGAGTTTAAAGGAAGTCTAGCTCAAGATGGGATTAAAATGGATCATAGCAGATTGTATTGCAGGATAACATAATGTACACATTTTTTCTTTCTTTTCTAAGGCAAAAGCTTTGCCCCAAGGAGGCATCACTAGATTGTAAGCTCCCATTATTTCTACTTTGATCATAAGGGTGTCCATAACTACTGAAACTTTTGTTCATGTGTTTTGCACTCAAACTACGTTGCTAACAACTAGTGCATCAACTAACTAAGCGCATGTATTTGTTTTCTTCAGCAGGCATACAGAAAAAGTTTGTGCTCGTAGAGACCTCTCTCCAGCAAATTGTAAGCATCGTC
Organism: Lolium perenne; assembly: GCF_019359855.2. Taxonomy (NCBI): domain Eukaryota; kingdom Viridiplantae; phylum Streptophyta; class Magnoliopsida; order Poales; family Poaceae; genus Lolium; species Lolium perenne. The sequence continues at coordinate 259,939,255 of NC_067250.2, forward strand.
GCTGCTTCAGTTCTTTTCCCTACCTTTTTTAAAACAACAAAGTTTCGTTTATTGAGACATGCTACCGCAGCTTAAGGGACAAGACGATCTCAAGGTGCTCTTTGAAGGCAGCACAAAAAGCAATCCTGACCAGATGAGTGCTCTGAACAACCACACCAGCAAACTCGATGAGATATTATCGACACTTTCAATCCTGAAGCAAATGCAGGAAGATTTGAGGCAATTGAAGGGTGGCATCTTCAGAATCTTTACAAAAGAGATGGAGGTACAATTGCTATGATCAACCACAAGTATTGACACTACTCTGTTCATTTGTCTTTAGAAATTATTCTGATGGTTGACATGTGCATATAAGAAACTATCTTGCTGAGTTACCTGTATGTGAAGTCCTCTCTTATGTCCATATGCGTGGGTTCAGTTTCATATAAACATATTAGCTGGTTTGTATCATTTTCTTTTCGAGGGCATCGTATCATTTTCTTGTGTATCTTATTTATTTTTAGAAGGCATCATTTCCTTGTCTATTCATGGTATAAAAAAGTACCAAATCTCTGTGTGTGTAGTGCTTATTTCTAGCATTTTACGTTAAAGTTAAAATATGGTTTAAAATACACGTAAAATTCTGTATATGGTTTGACATGCTCAAATGCCATGGCTTCAAGTACTAGAGCAACTAATATAAAGTTTGCTGATATTTGCCTCTCTGTACAGGGGATTGTTAGAGCTATCAGTTCTCTCAATAGTTGGCCTGATGCAATGCAAGCACCGACAGCATGTGTCCTTGTTACCCAACTGATTAAATGCACAAGTATTGCAGCATTCCCCTCTTCTCTTTTTTTCTTTGCTTTGCTAATGTTTCCTTTATTTTTACAGATTTGCTATTTATCTGTAAGACTGTTTCCTTGTTGCACAGCCGGTTCATTGGTGAGAGTAGCTTACCTGTTGTGCTTTAACAGGTCCACAGATTTTATGCCCGGTTATCCTTTAATTCCCCCCCCCCCCCCCCTTTGTTGCTGCATGTATACTAGTTTTTCATTTTATCCAACCTGGTAGAAAGAGCCGCAGGGATTATTATCCAGGAGGTGCTTGTACCCCTTCCCAGAGCCCGTTTTTTACATATCATACAGTACGATTTGGTGTGCACCTGGTGAATTGCTGCTAAAATAAATTCTGTAGCTTTAGCCTACCTGCTATTACCTATGTTTACTTGGCTAAAACATGCTTTTTGGTAGTATAATTTTCATCTCCATTTTGCTGAATCATATCACTACTTCTCTCAAGGTACAATGCTCAGTACTCAAGGTGATGCTGCTCACTGATGCAAATGGTCAGTTCTGATGTATTACTACATGATTATTTAACTTGTTCACATGTGCTTGTCCCTAATTATACTGTAGATGGAGATATTGGGTATCTATCTTTGATATTGTTACTGTAATTGATAGACAACTCTTTTATTACAGAGTTATCCAAATGCCTTTAGGACAGTACATATTGAGCATTTGAGTTTCAGTTAAAAATGCTTTAGTACTGTCTTCGTGTTCGGTTCAGGAGTATACATAGAAGCAATCATGTAGGAATTCAGTAGGCAGCCGAGTGCGAAGATGAGCAGCTAACTTGAGTAGAAGTAGCGTTGCGCAAGTGACATTGTGCATTAGGCTTTTACTGAAACATTTCTACTAGCACTGAGGAATGTAAGCACTGGCCAAAGGGCAGCAGCAATGTTGTTGGAACCAAACTGTATGCAGATAGTAGGCACAATTTCATGCTCCTTTGTGCATTGATGTATGCAACAAGGCAAGTTTTTAGCATCCACCATGTGCACATGACCAAACTACTTGGTTAACTACTTACTGTTAGCATCTGAGCGTGCACTTCTATTTTTCATCTCCTTTTTGCTGAATCATATTACTACTTCTCTCAAGGTACAATGCTCAGTACTCAAGGTGATGCTGCTCACTAATGCCGTACAATCTCACTCGTCTGGGTACAACTGAAGATGATATTGATCAGTGATGATGTTCGAAGTCGGAACATGGTGATGATTTTGACATTATACAAACTGAGAGTGTCATAATTTTCGTCTCCGTTTTGCTCTGTGAGACATAATGACATATTATGTTGGGCGCGACAAAGATTCTTGTATGACAGTGTGTATGACAGTATATATGTTGGTACTGTGTTCTTATTCTTTGTATGACAGTATGTGCTCATTCTTGTATGGCATAATGTTCATATTGTGTGCTCATTCTTGTATGACAGTGAGCAGCACATGAAATGGTATTTGAGTAATGTTATGGGGCACATCCTAATTAGATTTAGTGGCACTTTTAGAAGTGCCCCTAATTGGATTTAGTGGCACTTGGCAAAGTGCCCCTAATTGGATTTAGTGGCACTTTTAGAAGTGCCCCTAATTGCATTTAGTGGCACTTGGCAAAGTGCCCCTAATTAGATTTAGTGGCACTTTTAGAAGTGCCCCTAATTGCATTTAGTGGCACTTAGCAAAGTGCCACTAGGTAGTGCCCCAAATACTTTTAGAGACGCAAGTAAAGGTGGCACTTGAAAAAGTGCCCCTATAGCTAATTAGTGGCACTTTGGTTCAAATTTGGGGCACTTTGAAATGCCCCAAATTTTATACCGTGATGTAGTGACATGAGGCAATTCTTATCTCCATTGATTGATCGATCTTGCATGGTTGAATTGTGTATGCATGTCAAGCAGCGTGCCGAGCGCATCCAAGCTGCCGCCAGGGTTCTTTCTATGCTTGCACATGCACGCATGCTTGCCGAGCCACCCGGCCATCCCCCGAAAATCTTGCAGCAGTTCTGCTCGCCAGCACGCGCACGTCCGCATCGCGCTGCATTTTCCTCTCCTGTAATTTTCGTGTCCGCTGCATCAAGCATGCCGCTTCCCCTCCTTGCTCGGCTCCGTCCTCTGATGTTCGTTGATCTCTCCATCACATGCATGCGACCCTAACGGCACTGGCAGAATCTCCGTGTCATCCGCCTCAAGCATGCTGCGTCCTCGCCTTGCTCGGCTCCGTCGTCCGTCGATCTCTCCGCACATGCGACACTGATGGCAGTCACCGAATCTTCGTGTCCGCCGCCTCAAGCATGCCGCTTCCTCGATCAACCTGGACGGCAGTCGCCGCCGAAATCGATCGCCCGCAGACGGTGCCCCCGGTCTGCTTGCTTCTTCCCTGGTGCGGCTCGTTCCGATTTGTTCGCCACCAAGACCCAGCCTGCGTAGACACCAGGGAGATACCCTTTGCATGGTCTGCTCCCGCCTCCGCTCCAAGATGTCCGAGGCAGATGGCCAGCTAAGCACGGGCATCTTCACTTCTTCAACGCCGGCCATGTATAAAGCAAGATCAAATCTGACCACGATTGATGCCTATGCATAGAATGGAGACTTGACAAGCTAACGGGAGGAAAATACGTCGACTAAGACATCATGCTTGGAAAGATTTGATCCATATATGTCGCATCTGCAGCATGCTAGAATAGTATAACTAGGAAATTTGTCCGTGCGTTGCTACGGGTTGATATATTTAACAAATGTCCATTAAAATTTTATTGCAGTAAGTTTCTCTAAACATGATAAATTTACACATTAACATGAGTACATGACTTCTCACACGAGTGTACACTCAATTCTACACTATAGTATGAATTCTGATTTATTGTGCTGAAAAGGACATGGTAACATTATGGTACAGCTGCATGTTTAGCACAATGTTCCAAATAGAGTGTTTTCAGCATCAATTACGCATGGTTGCTTCATCCTTGGAATGACAATCTCACCATTTGTTATAGGACTATTTTCCCATTGGCCAGTAAAGCTAAGATTTTGTGATTTAATATCAGGTAGTAGCAAGCATGTCGACAATACTCTCCTGGATCAGTTTGCTATCTGCTTTAGTTAAAATCAACTAACCTAGCTTTGTGCACACATGTGAGAAGTGGTCACTTTTATTATTGCAAGAGAGCAGCCAATGTAACTGTTCCAGAAGAATCAACGTTTGAGCCTCACAGCTAGTTCGTACATGTGAGGTGCAGTCATGTGCAGTAAATTAGTAATCACCGTTCAGAGCTTGTTCCGCGGGAGCAGGCCAGAGCATAGAGCAGCAGGTGTTGGGCAAGTTCGTTCGGTTGGGTGGAGGAGCGATGAAGGCCATGAACCGTCCAACGCGTGGCCATTGCCGATCCCCGCCAAGCCTTGAGTAGAAGGCGCACACCACACCACCAAGTCGAATCGGCAAGCCTTCGCGTCCATATGAAGGTTTCATTGATGACCATCATACATCGTGTTGTCTAGCACAACAGCCCTCACGCACAAAGAACGAGATGGAGATTGTTCTTAGCACACACCAAATTAAACAATTGAATTAACAACTCCTTTCAAGCCAGCCTATCAAATCGAATTGGCAGTGGACACGCTCAACAATGAAGGGCTGAAAGATGCAACCTTTGTCATAAATCGCTGAAGCTACTTTGCTTGTTGTTGAGAGAGTTGGACAGACCCAGCGGTGTGCCTGAGAAGCTATATATGCGACACGATGGATTCGTATGTCGAGTCCCGCTAATCCTCAACCTTGCACTGTAGGCTCCAATCGTCGGAGGCAGACCTTGGTGATCCCCGGCACGATGCCACTATTGGCGTTGCTGACCGGCCCGGAGGGCGGCGAGGTGCTGGTCTGCCGATGGCCAGCGCGTGTGCCGCCGCTGGCAATCCGCTGGTCTGTAAAAGTACTTCCCCTTGCTTGATCTTGCTCTAACGTCGAGGCTTATTGCCTCGTTAGCCTTGCTCTTCCGTCTGTTCGTTCAGGCGTGATCGAGAAGGCATCATGGGCGTTCTGCGCGTCGCTGCCCTAGCCCCTGGACACCGCCCGTTCGTGTAGGATTCACGTGATGGAGGTGGGGTGAATCCTCGGCGAGGGTGGTGGCCTGCAGCCGCTGAAAGCCACCGGTTGCACAGCCCCTCATTCTCTCTCCATCCTAATGGGCAGCGGCGGTGGTGGTCACCATAGGAGCATCGAGTCGGACGAAGAGTTCCCATGAGGTTGATAGAACGCCGGCACGTCCACTTGCGGCGAGGCGTCGAGGCGAGACGTCGTGGTTTCGGTGAAATCGGCAAACTCCGGCTAGTGTGAAGCGGCGGCCTACTCAAGGCGAGACCAAGGCAGAATCTGGCGATGTAGAAGGGCGAGACGGCGCTTAGATCGATCAAGACGAGATTGCTTCTAGTGATTAGGCAGCCGTGGCATGTACCGGGCTCGCGTGCCCCGCCACAAGGGGTCACGAGAACGTCGTTTTCGTCGTCGTCTCACGTGTGTTGCCTTCTCGATCTCACCTATATGGCTATATATATCATGAGCAAGGAGATCTTTCCCAATACAAAATCCTATACTGGACCGGAGTTGTTTTCCTCCACGGGGCCTTAACCGATCGGATCCGAGAGTTGTTTTCTTCCACGTGAGCTAACCATGAAACGGCGTAGGGGGTATTTCTATGTATAGATTATGTTGGGCCTAGAATAACACGTTCTGGCCCGTTTGTGACACCAGGCAGCCACCTATTGCAATTTAATAGTAAAGATACGGCGGCGGCCGGCGAGCACGCGACGGCAGGATTAGGTTATTTCTCTTGAGTTGATTTTCTTTTAGCTAAATTGAGCCAAAAGGGTACGTAGTACCTTACTTAATGAGGGGCAATGGTGGGTAATTTATGTAGATTTTATTGTGAATAGAATATTCCTCAAATCTATCGGCTGTCATTGGCTAGCTAATTAAATTGATGGCCAGATGTTTCTAATTATTGTGGAATTTTCTAGCTAATTCTCTAATTTCTGGTTAGCCCGTAATATACTTTTAATATATAATAGATTTCTAATGTGATAACTATCAAAGTGGGAACTATTGATTGTCCTATATATGAGCCTAAAGAAGGATATCAAAATATTATGATTGGATCCATATCAATACAATTCAAGGTAACATGATTGATTTGAGGTTTATTTCTTCTTATGTTATGTAAAATTTATTTGGTGGCAAGACTTGATCAACCTTGTTAATAAATACATTTTATATGCATGGAGGAGCTAAACAACATTTCTTTCTTCCTCCACTTGTTCTACTTGCTGTAGCACTTCATGTTTTGCAAGGTTCTTTAATTGTTTAGAGATTTCAAAATCTTTTTCTGCCCAGTAATAATAATTTTGACACCCAGAAATGTGCATTTTTCAAAGTTTTCAAAAATTTACAAAATTATACCGTTGATCTTATTTTTCGAAGAGGCACCTGGGAGCACCTGGGGATGACCAGTGGGGCACCCCAGGGCTGCACCCCACCAGCCGGCGCGTCCAAGGAGGGGGGCGCGCCACCCTGTGGTGTGGGCCCCTCCTTGCCCCATTTACTCATCTCTTCCTCCCATCTCACTCTCTCTCCCGAAAAAACTCGTATCAACTTTCTCTCACTCGCGTTTTTGCTCAAGAGCTCAGGATTTCTCGATCTCTTTGCTCAGCCCAGATTTCTGTCTGAAATTTGGCACATTTGCTCTCCGGTATGTGACTCCTCCGATTATGCAAATAGAATTTTGTTTGGTTGAGTATATCTTGAATATTTTGCTGTTGTAGGTAACATGTTTAGTGAGCTTGCATGCTTGTTCTAAGTTGTAAAATTAATTTTGATGCATGTTTAGTACTCTAGCAAGTTCCTATAGTAGTTTCCCTCAATTATATGTCTCCAAATCAACTTTTATAATGTTTGTTGAAAAAATTTCAGAAAAGGAAGATGGATAATTATAACTTTGGAGAAGTGTTCGAAAGAGAGACAACAAGCACGGGGAGGCCCTCAAGGGCATCCACTCGGATTAGACGATCCTATAATGAGGATGTCATCGCACCGAGCTTCGAAGCCGAAGAGGATAATGGAGTCCCTAACGCTTCATCTTTTTCATGTTATAACTTTTTGAGTAATGCAGGGCTGCTGGATGATTTCTTGGTCCTCATCAATAATGTGGGCTTATCCACCTATATGGAAGATGAGAGGGATCAATATTACATGCTAACTAAAATCTTTGTTGAGAGCTTTCAGTTCAACAACAAGCACTATCAACCATCAGTTGCATTTAGGATTTATGGTAATCCTATTACTATGAAGTTGAAGGATTTTTGTACTGCATTGGATATTGCTCCTGTAGGTACAGCGAAGAAGATCGAGAATAATCCCAAGGCTTTGCTGGAGCTCTATCGAGAAGTTACCAATGATGATAGCCGCACCATTCAGCGCGGCAAGATAAGAAACATTCAACTCCCTGCCATTAGATATTTCGCTTACTATCTTGCTACTAGCATTCTTGGTAGGGAGAACACTAGCAATATTTCTAGTTATCATCTTGCTTTCCTAGTTGCTGCACTTACTGCAGAGACACCTTATCATCTTGGTGCTCTTGTTGCTCGTCGTTTATCTAACAAGGGGCCTATTTTTGGAGGAATTGTCGCCTCACGCATTTTGGCATATCTAGATCTTCCTCTTGACCCTACTGATGTGAAATTAACTCCTATAAGGCTTGATATTGCTGCTATGAAGAGTCATCAATTTGTTACAACTGACTCTAGTTTAGATAATATTGTCTATAGAATGTTGTTTACTGACGGGGATGAGAGGGAAATCCCTTTGCCGCAGCTCGATTTGTTCAGTATTCACAGGAAACCGTGGTCGCACTCTAAGGAGGAGGTGGATGAGCAGCTGAGGATACTTGGGTTCCACCAACAGCATGACTCCGAGGACACCGAGCCCTCCCATGGCTACACCGTCACGTATTCTGGTGCGTCTTCCAGCACATACCCGGAACAAGATCCATCTTCGTCATACTACGGAGGTGCTACTTCATGGGCACCATGGGATTGATCTCCACTTAGGCCAAAAGCCTAAGCTTGGGGGGAGGTATACCGGCATCACTCATTCATTGCATATTATAGTTTCTGGATACTTGTACATACTTGTTTAGCTTCTTAAAGTGGTTTTCTAATAAGAGGGAGATGATATTTAGGGAAGTGCTGATTGAAAACAGATTCTGGACTGATACCAAAAAATATCTCAAAAATAGCCAGAACGTTATTTTGCGAAGACAATTTTTGTGCATGTTTCCCAGGTTGTTATCTAACTTTCATTAGCTGAACACTTTTCGAGATGGGCAGGAGAAAATTTTCTTAAAAATCGATTACTGTACTGCTGTCAAGTTTGATGAATTTCTGCTGCTTTGTGTTTATGTGACTCTTTTAGTTTTCATTTTCTTGTTTTTGTTTTGTTTGTTTCCTAAAACACAAAAAGACCAAAAACATTTCTGTTGTTTCTCTTTACCATTTGTTTATTTTGGTTTCTTGCTCTTATTTTGCTTTATTTGCTATCGTTGGTTTGCTATAAGAAAATCCAAAAAGATTTTGCTTTGTTTGCTTGTTTCCTTTTGTTCTTGTTTCCAATTCGAAAACACCAAAAATATTTGTTGTTCTTCTTTGGTTTTGTAAAGTTCATTATGGAGTTCAGCGGTCTTCGGTGGCTGGAGCTTGGTTTTCATTCCATATTATTCAAGTTACACAAGTGAAAGGCAATAATGACGATCTACGACAACTCGACTGTGGTGAGAGGCTGGTATGAACTCTATTTGTTTTCATTTTTGTACATATACTCATCCATGTGAGCATGCTTAGTTGGTTCATGTGAGGTATATGTCATTTAAGAAAGTCTAGTAGTTCATGATCTCTCATGTTTAGCTCCAGTTTATTAATATGAGTAGCATGTCATAAATATTTGCTTGCATTGTTTTATTCATAAATAGGTATGACATTGTGGTATCCTCCTCTGAATAATTCACTTGAATTGACTTGGCACATGCTCACGCATGCATATGACTGAAAAAAAGTCAATTAAGCCTCGATGATTTACTTTGCCTCAGAGTTCTTGTATCACTTTTATGCCTCTGTTAATTTATTTTGCCGCAAGCATGATTATGACGATTCTTTGCTCTCTTGATTGTCGCTCCCCAGTCTATTGCTAGCCTTCACTTGTACTGAGCGGGAACGCTGCTCGTGCTTCCAAACCCCTGAAAACCAAGTTATTCCAAAGTGTCCACCATAAATACCTATGCATGGCATTTCAAACCATTCCAAGTAAATTCTCATGCGCTACCTTTAAACCTTCAAAATGCTTCTCAATTTGTGTTGATGTTTTATAGCTCATGAGGAAGTATGTGGTGTTTATCTTTCGACCTTGTCATTTACTCCTGACAGACTTTCATAATGGACTAGTGGCACATCCGCTTATCCAATAATTTTGCAAAAAGAGCTGGCAACGGGGTTCCTAGCCCCAATTAATTAACTTTCATTAATAATTCTCTTCACATGTTTTGCCCTGATTCATCAGTAAGCAACTTAATTTTGTAAATAGACACTCCTCCATGGTATGAGAATGTTGGAAGGCACCCGAGGATTCGGTTAGCCATGGCTTGTGTAAGCAAAGGTTGGGGGGAGTGTCACCCATAATAAAACTAAAATACGTGTGTAAACAAAAGAGAAGAGGGATGATTTACCTGGCTGGTAGAGATAACGTCCTTCATGGGAGCCGCTCTTGAAAGTCTGGTTGACGAGGTAGTTGGAGTACCCATTACCATTCGTTGACAACAACAAACACCTCTCAAAATAATTTTACTCCTGTTTTAAAAACGAAATGCTCTAGCGCATGTTAATCCCTGCTTCCCTCTGCGAAGGGTCAATCTTTTACTTTTACATTGAGTCACCATCCTTTCTTTGAGCACTTTATTGAGAGCACAACTGTCATTCTTAGTATAATATGCTTGTCCCAAAATGTGATTAATTGTGGTATAACTTTGATGCTTTTATCTTTGACAATATCTACTTCTAGTCTTTCCATGAACTTCAAAGGTGCCCGAGCATTTATGTTTTGCTGTACAAATACGGGCAAGCGAGATACCACTTTATCATACCCTTTTATGAACATTGCAATCTTGTTGATAGACATGATTCATGATGCTTATTATTAATTTGTTGGTACCTTTTCCATGATTGACATAGCTACTAGATGACTTTATTTGCATGTATCTTATTATGAATTGCTTAAGTACTTGCCCATATCATGAGAATATTTACATCATATGAGCGAATGTGTTCGTGAAAGTTCTTTTATCGCACTCAGTTGTTAACTGAATTTCTTGAGGACAAGCAATAAGCTAAGCTTGGGGGGAGTTGATACGTCCAAAATGTATCTACTTTCCCGAACACTTTTGCTATTGTTTTGCCTCTAATTTGTGTATTTTGGATACAACTAACACAGACTAACACTGTTTTCAGCAGAATTGCTCTGGTGTCTCATTTTTGTGCAGAAACTCAACTTTCAGAAAAATCCCCGGGATTAATGTCAAAGGGCCTATTTTCCCAGAAGACTCACGGAGCCAGAAGGGCAGGCCAGGGGGAGGCCCACGGCCTCCACACCATAGGCCGGCGTGGCCCAGGAGGGGGGAGCGCCGCCTTATGGTGAGGCCGCCTCGGCCAGCCTCCGACGCCCCTCTCTGGACTACTTAAGGTCTTCGACCTAAAAATGCACGGGGGTTAGACGAAATCGCCAGAAGACATCCAGAATGCCGCCACCATTGCGAAACTCCGTCTCGGGACCAGAAACTCCGTTCTGGCACTCCGTCGGGACAGGGAATTGGAGGAGATCATCGCCATCATCACCACCGACGCCTCTCCATCGACCAGCCATGTTTCCCCCATCCATGTGTGAGTAATTCCCCCGCTGTAGGCTGAAGGGGATGGTAGGGATTGGATGAGATTGGTCATGTAATAGCATAAGATTGTTAGGGCATAGTGCCTAGTGTCCGTAACTGGTACTTTTATGATATTGTTGCAACTTGTTATGTTTAATGCTTGTCACTAGGGTCCGAGTGTCATGATCTCAGATCTGAACATGTTATTGTTTCATGATGATATTCATTGTTTCATGATCTTACCTGCAAGTTGTATACACGTATTGTTGTCCGGAACCCGAGGCCCCAAAGTGACAGAAATTGGGACAACCGAAGGGGAAGGCGGTGATATGAGGATCACATGTGTTCACGGAGTGTTAATGCTTTGCTCCGGTGCTCTATTAAAAGGAGTACCTTAATTTCCAGTAGATTCCCTAGAGGCCCGGCTGCCACCGGCTGGTAGGACAAAAGATGTTGTGCAAGTTTCTCATTGCGAGCACGTACGACTAAATATGGAGCACATGCCTATGGATTGTTTAGTACTTGGACACCGTTTTATTACTATCTGCAAATGCCCTACCTTGATTGTTACATGAGTTTCTCTCATCCATGCAACGCCCGTTCATCCATCCCTGTGCCTACAGTATTTTAATCCTGCTGTTTACTATAATCACTACTGCTATTTTTGTTACACTGCTGCTGATATTTCACTACTGCTACTGCTATAAAACTGTTACTACTGATAAACTCTTGCGAGCAAGTCTGTTTCCAGGTGCAGCTGAATTGACAACTCCGCTGTTAAGGCTTACAAATATTCTTTGGCTCCCCTTGTGTCGAATCAATAAATTGGGTTTTACTTCCCGCGAAGACTGTTGCGATCCCCTATACTTGTGGGTCATCACCGGGCGGTGGGCCGGATTTCACAGGGCCCCTGAAATCTTTTTCTTTTTCTTTTAAACAGAAAATGCTCCTGAACTCTGATTGACATGAAACCAATTTTGTTGGAAATATTGAGACTCCTCACATAATATTTTTAGATTATTCTATAGAGGGAGCCTCCCAACGTCAAGAAACGGTAAACACGTTGTCGAGGGTACTCCTCGGCAATGCCCTCCGTTTGGGGCTTAGGGTTAGCGGAATCCTGCAAGCTGACACGAGACATCGGTTCACAGACAAGCGGGGAGAGTGATTTACCCAGGTTCGGGGCCCTCGATGAGGTAAAACCCTTACGTCATGTCTGTCTGTTCTTGATTATGATGATAACGGGTTACAATGAGGTGCCGAATAGTTCGGCTGAGATCTCGTCGAGAGGCTAAGTGCTACGGTGACCTAGCTCTGGACTTTCTGGTGGCTAGTATTGCTACGATTGGTTCTGTGTCTCGGCAGCCCCTCTCCTGGCCTTTATATAGGAGGCCAGGTCTCAAGAGGTCTAACCAAGTACGACTAGATTTATAACAGCTTTAGATCTAATCTTTCTTTATTTGGCTGCCTCCTTATCTTGCCCGCCAAGGATTCCTCTGGTGCGCCGTCCAGGTGGCCCATCTTGCCTCCAGGTGTCTTCATGAGCCTCCAACTAACCAATACAGGATAGGGCAATGTCGGTTACCCGAAGGGTAATGCCCACGTCAGTAGCCCCCGAGTGTCTAGCCGAACATTGTTCGGGTAGAGACTGAAGCATATTTTCTGTTGATGTCCTTCTCCTCGATTGTCCTTGTTCGTCTTGAACCAGCATTGACCTTTCTATCGGGTGCGCGACAGCGCTCCCGATGGGAGTAGCCCCCGAGTCTAGGTACGGATGCTTGCGATCCGTGCGTAGACTCAAGTTGTACTACTCGAATATTCTTCTCTGCCGAAGTTTTTTGCAGGTCTTCATAGATCTTCCGATATATTCTCCACTTGCAAGGGAAAATGAGTAACGTGCCCAACTTTTGTTGGTTAACTACCGATGGCAAAACAACGTTACTCTACACAGAATCAAGTCCCCGGGCATGATCCTGGAGTGCGAAAAAATTTATCGGTGCGCTTCCAGCGCTCCCGATGGGAGTAGCCCCCGAGTCTGGGCACAGGTGCTTGCAACTGGGTGCAGACTCGAGCTAAACAATCCTCTTTCTGTTAACCACCCTTCTTTTTCGTTCGAGTCCTTAGCCATATCGGGTGCGCATCAGCGCTCCCGATGGGAGTAGCCCCCGAGTCTGGGCACAGGTGCTTTGTAATCTGTGCCTAGACTCAAGTTCACCATCCGACAGTTTTTCTTCTTTCGAGTGCTCCAGACATTCTTTATGACGTCATTGATGACGTTTTATTGATGTATTATTTTTGACTGACAAGACGTGACCCGCTGGGCCCATTCTTTCTCTGTCTTGCCCTATTTTCAAGCAATTTCTGCCCTCTACGCACAGTTACCAAGGTGTCTCCTCGATTCTCGCAACCATCAATTGGGAAAAGGTCCACTTGATAGACTGGAATCAACGACACGTGCCCACGCAACTCTTCTCCTCCTAAAACCCCTGAGGGGCAAGAAATCCCTAATCTTTCCCCACATCTTCCTTTGCCTTTCTTCTTTCTTCTGCAACTGCTGTGCCGCCACCACCGTTTCTCCAATCTCCCCCAGATCTAGACAATGGTGAAGAAGAATAATGTTACTGCCACCGGCAACTCTACGACTGGTGGCGCCGCCGCCAAATCCTCCTCCACTCTCTCAAGGAAGAGTCCTTCTGATGCTCCTCCGACGGCTCCGGCGCCGCCAGCGCCGCCAGGTTCCTTAGCCAAGCCAGGAGATTGGCTGGCGTCCTCCATCACGAAACGTGATGAGAAGAGGGCCCGAAGCCTTGGGTTGGTCTCCCCCGATGAGGGGGACGTGATTCTTCCAGGTGCGATCTCTCGGCCCAATCCTCCTGCTGGTTTTACCGTGGTGTTCTTATCATTCCTACATCGAGGTCTTTCGCTTCCTGCCCATGAATTCCTCCTTCGCCTTCTTCGGACTTATGAAATCCAACTATGGCAACTTACTTCCAACTCAATCCTTCACGTTGCTGTGTTTATCACCCTTTGTGAGGCATTTTTGGGCATCGAGCCCCATTTTGGATTGTGGAAGAAAATCTTCTACGTTAAGAGGTACAGCAGTAGCAATGGTTCCTTCGTCATTGGAGGTGTGGGGTTCGTGGTTCGCTCGGAGGTTAACTATTTTAGTTTCCCGATGAGAGAATCCGTGCAAGGATGGAGACTGAAGTGGTTTTATGTCAAAGATGCTGTGACAACCGAGTCCCAGCTCCCTTGCTTTGCCGACTTTTTTGAGGCTAAGCCGAAGGATTCCTGGAGGAGCATTCTTTCTTCTGATGAAAAGGCAGTAGCCGACGAGCTATTCACCAAATTCCTTCGGATCAAAGAAGCCGATGGTCAAACCATGATTGGCACGGAGGTAGCAGCGGTATTCCTGAGGCGTCGAGTTCAACCAGTCATGGCGAGAGTTTGTCCGATGTGGATGTATATGGGTCCAAAAGATGAAACCAGAATCAACGTCGCTGAGCTGTCAGAAAAGGAGCTGCTCGATGAAGTCCGTCGCCTTACTCTCTTTAGTCAGGAGGACTCGATCCCATTGGTATCTTCCTACGCCCCTCTCGACGCCAACCATCCGCTGTCAGAGGTTGTTGGGGGGATGACCCCCGGTATGCCAAAGGCATGCCAAACCGGATGGTTTCAGCCATCAGGATACCGGTTAAATGTTCATACCGGAGCATAAGATAGGCGTTCGGCTGAGCAGGGCTAAGCCGGTACCCTCAGGGGAGGTATATCGGAACCGGATAGAAAAGGTACCGGGCCACCGGAAAGAAGAGCATGTCGGCAAGACTGGTCAAAGATTCTCTCCAGAGCTAGAAGACAAAGATGAGCTAAGCAAAGTAGCTTTAAACGAAGGGCTGACGATAAAGAAGAAGATGACGGAGAAAGAAGCCGGAGGACGTCAGCCTCCCTGATTAAAGAGGACCCCGGTGTCATCTATGATTAAAGTAGCTTTGTAAAGTAGTTTGTCTAGTCAAAGATGCCATTAGGGTTTCTTGCACTGTAAGCCACCCTCTCCCCTATATAAGGAGAGGGGGCAGCCCTCCTTACGGGCGACGCACGGAAGTAGCAAGGCACAAAGCACAAACCTGTAACCTGTGTGAATCAATGAAGATAGTGATCTAGAAGCGAGTTCTTCCTTGTGTCTTTCTTCTTCAACCTCTGGCCTTGGCCAAGTCCTTGAGGAAACCATCCGGAAGTTCGTCCCATCAGATCACAAACCCTCCCCCGAATCCTCTAGCGTCCATTCGGCCCCAATCTAAGCCATCCTATGGCATCTGTCTGTTCACCACGACGACAGTTGGCGCCCACCGTGGGGCATGAAGTGGCGCTTGAAGGAGTTCACATTCGGGCGGGCATCCTCGAGGTCGCCGGCGAGCGTACGGTGTCCGCGCTCGTGTAGCGCATCTACGCCATGGACTTCATCAACGACAACGCGGGCTGCTTCACCAACGGCGGCATCTTCCCCAAGAACGGCCGCATCATCGAGTTTGGCAGCCACCGCGTCTACTTCGGCACCGTCCCTGTGCGCCAGCGCCTCTCGCCGGTGCTGGTGGCGCCGGACCCGCCAAGATGGCTCTGTGCTGGTCGCGCCGCCGGCAGCGTCGAGGTAATGATGACCGGCGTGGTTGGTGCAGGAAAAGAAGCTGTGGGTGAAGGTGCTGGTCGTGCGGCTTCGACCCGTGCGGCCAAGCCACCGCTGGAGCGCGACGCAGGCGCAGCGGGAGCGTCATCCGCACCACCGGAGACATCGCTCCAAGCGGCGATGAACGTCCTCGCCACCCCCATCGCGCAGAACATCGACCCGGCAGCGGCTCAGGCGGAGCTGGAGGCGCAGCGCCAGAAGGTGCTCGAGAGCGGCAAGGACATCATCTGGGCGCAGCGCGAGCTAAACCTAACCCTACGTGAGTATAACGCTGCCCATGGCTTTGCTTCTGTTAGCGCGCATGCTGCTAGGATACCGGAGAACCGGTTGAAAGCTCGCAACCTAGATCAGGATTTGCGCAAAGAAATTCATGCCGGCAAAAGTACCTCTGCATCTGTTAGCATCGTGGAAAAACCTAAGTACAGTAGCCCGGATAAAACTATAAAAGCTGCTAAAGCTGCAGTAGAGTTGTGCGAGTCGCTTTCCGGAGATGCTTTGGCAAAACAGCAAGAGCGTGTTAGAGAGCTGCTGGAAACTATTGAGCAGCAGAATGCTGAGCAGCTGGCTAAGCTAAACAAGGCCGCGGCCTCGAAATCCACGCGTTCAACAAAGAATGCCGGAAGCAAGTCCCATGGGCAGGCATCGTCCCCCCATCCGGACAGAAGAAGAGAGAAAGAGATGAACGCACAGCAGATGACTGTGTACGATCCGGTTCTTGCCGGAAAGAAACAAGCCGGGCAACATGATGCCGGTAGAAAAAGCCAAGGGGCAGAACGAGGCTACGCCAGAGGAGGCTATGCCAGAAACAATCATGCCGGTAGATACGAAACCGGGCAAAATTATCGAGCTGCAAGGGCAGCGTATGATGAGGAGGAAATAGATCCCCCGAGGTACCGGCAGGCAAGGGCCGCGGTACCGGAATGTAATGATGAAGCTGATTCTGCAAGACCGGTAGTATTCCGGAACCAGTTGGGAGAACGCCTTGGAGAGAGATACTTACCGGAACGGGATGCGAGGCACCGTCTGGATAGAGTCTACTTGTCAGAAATGATCGAGGAGGAAGGTCCCCCAGGCCCAAAGTGCTTTGGCCCAAGGATCATGAAAGAAAAACCACCTGTGCGCAACTTTATGTTGCCCCGCGACACAAAAACATACGATGGCACTACGAAGCCGGAAGACTGGCTCGCGGATTACGTGACCGCGGTATACGTCGCAGGCGGTGGAGGAACCGTAGCAGGAGGAGGAAATCGGCGTTGGGCCGTGAGGATCATACCATCGTTTTTGGTTGGACCGGCAAGAATCTGGCTAAACAACTTGCCGGCAGGAAGCATAAATGGCTGGCTGGATTTTGAGGAGGCTTTTGTGAGCAATTTCAGCAGCACCTACCAAAGGCCAAACAGGCCGCAGCAACTCGCTCTGTGTATACAGCGCGCAAATGAAACAGACCGGGATTATCTGGCCCAGTGGAACACTACAAGGAACTCCTGTGAAGGGGTAATCGAGGCATAGGCCATTGCTTGGTTTAGCAGTGGGTGCAGAAGAGGTTCACCGCTATGGCAAAAGCTGCAGCGGAACATGCCGACAACGTTGGCAGAGATGATACGTGTGGCGGATAGCTATGCGTTGGGAGACCCAACGCAGCCGGCAGTGCAACCTGAGCCGGAACAGCTGCGCCACGAATAGTACCGGGATAACCGGAATAACAAAAGAAGAGAAGATTTTCCGGATCGAAGGTACGGTCCGCAGCAAGTTGCTGCTGTGCAGGAAAACTCTGAGGCCAGCGGCAGTCAGAGGCAAAGAACCGGATCGCAGCCGTGGGCAGGTCCTAAGAAACAATGGGTGGAAAAGAAACCACAGGTCCGAGAAAGAAAGCGGCAAGAACCCGCGAAGTACACCATGGAAGCTGCCATGGACCAACCTTGCCGGTGGCACACACCGAATCCGGCACACCCGTCAAACCACCTGACGAAGGATTGTACCTGGACCAAGTACTTGATGCAAAAGGGAACGGTAAAAGATGCACAACCACCACAAGACATGCCGCGGCAACAACAACAGCTACCGCCACCACCACCACTTACCGGGGCAAACGCCTTACCGGTGCAGCCAAACCGGCAGCAGTACCAGCAAGTTAACCGGGTGGAGCAAAATGATGATCAACCACCTCCACCGGCGCCTTTAGGCCGGAATGTTTACGAAGGTCCGCATATGTGTTGTGTTGTCTTTGTCACTGAGCCAACAGACAGGCAAAGTGTACACCGCCGCTCCATGGAGGTCAATGCCGTGATGCCGGCAGTCCCCAAGTACATGCTGTGGTCAGATCAGGAAATTACCTGGTCATTTAAGGATCACCCTAAGATCATGCCGAATCCGGGTGGATACGCTCTTGTTGTGGACCCAATCATGAAAGGGCCACAAACTCGAGTGAAGTTCAGCAAGGTGCTGATAGATAAAGGCAGCAGCATAAACATCATGTACAAGCATACCATGCATACGCTGGGCATAACAGAAAACATGCTTCAGCCAACGCGTACAACGTTCCACGGAATTGTTCCGGGCTTGTCCTATGCCCCGATAGGAAAAGTTCGGGTGGACGTAGCATTTGGAGGACGTGACAATTGCCGGGTTGAAAATGTTGAGTTTGAGGTGGTGGATCTAGACAGTCCTTACCATGCGTTGTTGGGAAGACCAGCATTGGCGGCTTTCATGGCTACCACTCATACGACTTACCTCAAAATGAAGATGCCGGCACCTCGTGGACCCTTGACTGTGGTGGGGAACTACAAAGTCTCACTGGAAACTGCATCTGCCGGATCGAACCTAGCGGAATCGCTGGTGGTCGCGGAGGAAAAGAAAAGGATGCAAACAGTGGTTGCGCTGGCTCAGTCCTCACAGTTGAGCTTAGCGGCAATGAGTGGAAACTTGGGCTCACTGGCATTCAAGCCGACAAATGAAACAAAGGACATTGTGCTGGATCCGGCTTACCCAGAGCGCACCGTTCGCATCGGTGCTGGACTTGATCAAGCATAGGAAAGCGCGCTCGTCAGCTTCCTCCGTGAGAATCGGAATATCTTTGCCTGGTCAACTGATGACTTGGTGGGTGTTCCGAGGGAGCTGGCTGAGCACTCCTTGAATGTCCGGAAAGACGCCAAGCCGGTGCGGCAACCCTTGCGCCGGTTCGCTGAAGATAGGAGGAAGATCATAGGAGAAGAGGTAACCAAACTGCTTGTTGCCGGATTCATTGTGGAGGTCACGCACACAGAGTGGCTGGCCAATCCGGTAATGGTCGAGAAGAAAAAAGATGAGAACCTGGAGGCAAAAGCTCCGAAGGTGTGGCGCATGTGCATCGACTACACCAATCTAAACAAGGCTTGCCCAAGAGACCCTTTTCCTTTGCCACGGATCGATCAAGTGATTGATTCAACTGCTGGGTGTGAGTTGTTGTCCTTCCTGGATGCCTATTCCGGTTTCCACCAAATTCCCTTGAAAAAGGAAGATCAAATAAAAACTGCGTTCATTACCCCGCACGGGGCTTATTGCTATGTCACTATGCCTTTTGGTTTGCGCAACGCTGGTGCAACGTACCAGCGCTGTATGCAAAAATGCTTGTTCGATCAAATTGGAAAGAATGTGCAAGTCTATGTAGACGATATTGTGATAAAAACTAAGGTAAAGAACACCTTAATCGATGACATCCGGCAAACATTCGATAACCTAAGACGGTTTCGGATGAAACTTAATCCGGCAAAATGCACCTTCGGTGTCCCTGCCGGCAAGCTGCTCGGTTTCCTGGTGTCAAGCCGGGGCATAGAAGTCAATCCGGTAAAAATCCGGGCAATAGAAAGAATGACTATCCCACGAGAGCTAAAAGATGTGCAAAAATTTACCGGAAGCTTGGCATCGCTAAGCCGGTTCGTAAGCAGGTTGGGAGAAAAAGCTCTGCCACTCTATGCTCTGATGAAAAAATCCAACAAGTTCGTCTGGACCCCTCAGGCAGACGCAGCATTTAAAGAACTGAAAGCAATGCTGGCCACAGCACCTATACTGGCTTCACCTCTAGAAAGAGAGCCTATGCTATTATACATAGCGGCAACAAACCGGGTTGTGAGCGTAGTGGTTGTGGTTGAAAGAGAAGAGGAAGGAAAAACCGTCCAGAGGCCGGTATACTACCTGAGCGAGGTGCTCTCCCTCTCAAAACAAAATTACCCTCATTTCCAAAAGATGACTTATGGCGTGTACATGGCCGCCACAAAACTCAAGCATTACTTTGAAGAGCACCCCATGAAAGTGGTGAGTGAAGCACCGATCTCCGACATCATGTGCAACAAGGACGCTAGTGGAAGGATTGCAAAGTGGGCAATCCAGATATCACCATACGTGCCGGTATATGAAAGAAGAGATGCCATAAAATCACAGGCTTTGGCTGATTTCCTCGTTGATTGGGCGGAAATGCAATACAAACCGCCAGATCAGAGGATAGAGTACTGGAAAATGCACTTTGATGGGTCCAAACTCAAAGAGGGCCTAGGTGCTGGTGTGGTGCTTACCTCGCCAAAAGGGGATCACCTCCGGTACGTTTTGCAAGTACATTTCAGGGCATCGAATAATGTCGCTGAATATGAAGCTTTGATCCATGGGCTTAAGGTCGCAAAAGAAATCGGTGCACACCGGATCATTTGCTATGGAGATTCAGATCTTGTGGTACAGCAGTGTTCCGGGGATTGGGATGCAAAAGATGCCAACATGGCCTCGTACCGGTTTCACGTGCAAAAGATTGCCGGGTTCTTCGAAGGGTGTGAGTTTCACCATGTGCCGCGCGCAGAAAATGAAGCCGCAGATGCTTTGTCCAAGCTGGGCTCATCCAGGCAAGAAATTCCTCCCGGAATAGCTTTAGCTCACTTAAGAGCACCATCGATCAAACCAAGCCCGGAATCAGAATCGATTTTTGTACCGGAATCGCATGTAGTACCCATGGATATTGATGAAGGAAACCCGGGGACTGCTCCGGCAAACTCGGGGACTGCTCCGGTAAGCTCGGGGACTGCTGTACCCATACCGGAAGAAATGATGCTGGTAGATAGCATGGAGATAGATACACCGGTGTTTTTGGTTCGAGAGACACCGTCGTGGGTTAAACCTATTAAGGAATTCCTGATCAACGGCACCTTGCCGAATGACGAAAATGAATCAAGGAGGATACAAAGAAGGTCCAAAGCATATACATTCATCAATGGTGAGGTGTACAAGAGAAGCGTTACCGGTGTCCTTCAAAGATGTGTGGAACCGGAAGAAGGGAAAGAAATGCTTGAGGAGATTCACCAAGGAGAATGTGGGCATCATGCTTCATCAAGGGCGCTGGTAGCAAAAGTATTCCGGCATGGGTTTTATTGGCCCACTGCTTTGGAAAACGCCGAGGATTTGGTAAGAAAATGCAACGGGTGCCAGAGGTACGCCAAGCAAAATCATACCCCAGCGTCCGGTTTAAAAACAATACCATTAACATGACCGTTTGCCATTTGGTGCCTCGATATGGTTGGCCCATTCAAAACTGCAAGGAGCAGCATGACTCACATCTTGGTCATGGTGGATAAATTCACCAAATGGCTAGAAGTAAAACCTATCGCAAAGTGTGATGGGCATACAGCGGTAAAGTTCTTAAAAGATGTCATTTTGCGGTATGGATACCCGCACAGCATCATCATTGACAATGGAACCAACTTTGCTCAAGGTGAGTTCAAAAGATTCTGTGAGGACAACAACATCCGGTTGGATTTGTGCTCAGTGGCACACCCACAAGGCAATGGCCAAGTGGAAAGGATGAATGCTTTGGTACTTTCCGGTATCAAACCTAGACTCATTGATGCAGTGGAAAAGTCACCGGGATGTTGGCTCGATGAGCTACCGTCAGTACTGTGGAGTATAAGAACAACTCCAAACCGGTCTACCGGATACACTCCGTTCTTCATGGTTTATGGAGCGAGCGATCATACCAACCGACATCATTCATGATTCACCAAGGGTACAGCTCTATACTGAGCAAGAGGTCAAAGAGGCCAGAGAAAATGATGTCGACTTGCTAGAAGAAGCAAGAGAGCTGGCTTTGGCAAGAACAACCATTTACCAGCAAAACCTCAGACGCTATCATAGCCGGAAGGTTAACCCGAGAGTTTTCCGGGAAGGAGACCTCGTGCTACGCCTAGTGCAGCGCACTGAAGGCCGGCATAAGCTTTTGCCACCATGGGAAGGTCCCGTCATTGTAAGCAAGGTGCTTCACAATGATGCATATTACTTGATCGATGCACAGGAGTGGAAAAAAGGAAAGGCGGACAGGTCCGGAGAGGAGAGCAAGCGCCCATGGAACGTAGCTCTGTTGCGTCCTTTCTACTCTTGAAGTTGTGGTGTAAGAAGTTCCTTTTTGTACCTTAATTGCTATGAATAAAAGATGCCGGAACCTTGAATGAATCTCGGGGACTACCCCAATAAGGTTGCATGGAACTTGTTTATTTTTTCAGTTTACCGGTTGTTTATTGAACGTTTTTTCTTTCCGGTTTAGTAATGTGCTAAATCCTACCGGAGTCTTCGACTCTGCTGCTGTCCGCAACCCGGCTTCATGGCAAGCAAGATAAACCGGTAGGGGATAAGCACATGAACTGCGGAGAGGGAGAGCAGGAAAGAACAACCCGGAAAATTTAACTAACCCCGGTTAAACCGGTTTTTTGCAAAATTTCGAAGTTATTTCTAAGTTCAAGAAAATGCTTGTTTGGTGAAAGAACCTTGTGCTCATACGCCAAAGAACGCCCAGAGAAGGCAGGCAGAGCCAAGGCAAAAGAACCAAGTATGCATCGAATTGGATGCGGAAACAATTTAGAAATCTTTGCGGTGCAAGATAAAAGCAAAACTAGAAGCAAATATGCTAAAGCAAACTTAGAATACTTAACTACCGGTATAACTTACCGGCATAAAATGTTGTGTGGCAACCAAAAGCGAACTTAAAGTTTTACATCATACACCCCGGCATACCGGGGTCAAATTTAACAAAGTCTGTTGTAAAGCAAGCAGGAGCAGATAAAATGTTCAGGCGACGGGGGCATCAGGTGGAGCAGCACCGGTCTCGGTGTCTTCAGGGGGAGCAGTGCTGGCCTCGGGAGCTTCCGGCGGCACGTCCTCAGCAGCCTCATCTTCATCTCCCTCTTCTTCTTCCTCATCGCTGAGGTAGTCCTTGACACCAGGAAGGGGAGGGATGAAGGTGCGGACCTCGGCATACTCAGCAAGCCGGTAGGCCCGGTCATGCCGCTTCGCGGTAAGCACCGGATCCGTGTCAGTGGGAGCATCTTGGCGTACACCTTGAAGAGCATCCAGATTCAGAGCCGGGTACCAGGAGCATGCGGAGCGCAGCGCCGTGTCAGCTCTGGCACGAGCCACGGAGCATTGCCACTCACGAATCCGGTGCCCGGCATCCTTGAGCCGGTGGGCGCTAAGCGTGATGTTTGCCGGCATCTCCTCCTCAGGCCACAGCACCTTGAAGAGTTGGTTGGCGGCGTCCGGTAGGTCGGCAAGGAGCCGGTCGACGGAGCGCATGTGTTGGACTCGCGCGGAGAGGGTGACAAGATAGTCGTACCCATCCCAGTGCGCGTCCATATTGGGAAATTCCCGCGCCACCCGATCCTCCATCACCTTCTTCACGGCGTAGACCTGGGAGTCCGGGAAATGCTCTACAGGAGGAAGGAAAAAGCATAAACACAAAATACCGGAAAAAAGAATGTCGGAAGAACAAGGAACAAGGATACATTTTCAAAAGGAGAAAGCTTATAAGCGAAAGAAGGGACAAGGCAGGGGCTTACGGAAAGCCAACGCGTCAATCTGCATAACCAACCGATCGTATTCCTTGTGATCTGTGGTCATGACATCAATGAGGCGCTCCGCTGCATTCCGCGCTTTCTTTTCCTCCTCCAGCTCTGCCGTCAGTACGGTGTTGGAGTTCGTGGAGTCCTCCACGACCTCCGCCAGCCTGGCCTCAGCTGCAACCCGGGCATCCTTTAGAGCTTGCTCATGCTGGAGCGCGGCTTGCATAGCCTGTTCCTTCAGCTCCCTCAAGGCGGTCTTCTGGGCATCCAGTGCCTCGTGGTGCTCCTTGATGAGCTGCTCTTTCTCGCCTAAATACTGGAAAGAAAGGTATTAGCAAGCGGCAATAGATGGAATGAAAAAGAACAGGTTAACCGGAAAAGAAAGGGTGGTACCTTGAAGCTTGACAATCTGGGACCTAAGGGCCTCGATGGTAGCTTCCGGAACAGCTGTTAAACAAAAAGATGCGTAAATATCAAAGAAGAAAACATTCCGGTGAAAAGATGCCGGAGGAAAAGAAAGAAAACCAACCTTGGCAGTGGCTGTGGGCCTCGGCAAGGTCCCGATGCTCCCACAGAAGCTCCTCAAAGAGTTGCTTCCGGGCATCCGCGGTGCTCTGATCAAAGGAAGATAGTTATGAGAAAGAAAGAAACAAAGGTCTTAACCCGAAACTCGGGGACTGGCTATGCCGGTTTCGCGCGTTTCTAATTAAAGTTTCGCGCTAAAAGCTATGCTTTCAACACGAAACTCGGGGACTGGGAGGATAGACAATATCCGGAAATAAAAGAAACCGGCATCAACAAAAATTACAAGAGAGTTGGCAAAACTTACCACCACGTTGCTGGTGGCGTCGTACCATGCACTGTCAAACTCCTTCACGGCGCGTTTAAGCCGCAAGAAGTGTTCTTCAGTGGACCGAGGCCCAGCAGGGTCTGGCGCTGGAAGGCGGTCCTTCCCCAGGCCGCGGGTAGATGCAGAGATATCTGCTTCATTCCACTTCTGGGCGTAGGGGAGAAGGTGCCCCAGGTCTTTACCCGCGCGGTTCAGCTCAACGATCCGGCCTAGGAGGCCGGAAGGTTTGTCTTGGACAGCAGCAGCAGCAGGGCCGACATGCAGCACCACGGACCGCGAGCCGCCTGAGGCGTCGCCCTCCACGGCCTTGCCCCGAGAAGCCCCGGGCTTGAGGAACTTGGTGATCTTGGAGGTCTCTGGCGGCGGCTTTCGCTTGGCCGCGGAAGGTCCTTGGCTTGGCGACGGTGTCGGCGCGGCTCCGGTAGGCTCGAGGGTAAGAGCTTCCGGTTGAGGCGCGGGAGATACCAGTGCGGAAGTGTCCGGCGCGGTGGAGGAGGAGCTTGGCTGCTTCTTTTTCTTCTTCGGGGAAGGAGGAACCAGAGGTTCCGCCTGCCCGGCATCTATCTCGTCGGCGCCGATGTGGCTGGCGCCGGTATCTTGGGCTTCTGGAGGGGAGGTGAAATCCTCCTCCGCGCGGTGATCAGGAGGTGTTGGGGCCGCGCACCCCGAACTTGTAGTGCCTCCCGAAGGGGAGGCAGAGGTGTTGCCGGCACCAGATGGTGCCGGACTTGAGTGAGGAGGAGGAGTTGAGGTCCTTGCGGAGCCGGCAGAGCCCTCCGGCTTGGAGCCAAGCTCAAGCGCAGGGCTGAAAGAGAGAAAAAAGAGAGCGGATTGGAAAAAAGCAACCGGAAAGGAACTTGGTGAAAATGGAGAAAACACAAAAAAGAAAAGAAGAACTTACCCGAAAGAAACCGGCATCCGCTTCTGCTTGTAGCGCTTCGTGCTAACCTGCTTCCCTCCAATGACTTCTGTCCGAGGGCGTTTGGCAGGAGGAGCATGGCTAGGGCCGGCGCCAGCAGCTGGAGGATCACTCTTCTGGCTTTCGGCCATGAGTTTGTCCAGAAACTCATCCCCAACCTCGGCCTGCAGGGGGGCCACATGCTCATGGACCTGTGGGTTGATGCTGGCTGAGGGAATGTCTACAGAATGACAGTAACAAAAAGAATATAAGAAAACGAACAGAAAAGCTACCTCAAGCAAGGTCAAGTCATCAGACGAACCAGCTGGCTCCGGCGGAGACTTGCCGAGGCGTGAAGCTGGAGTCCGGCCCATCCTCAGATCCAGCCAGTGAATGACAGGATCCGGATCGTACTTGTCCAAAGGCCTCTTCCGGCAAGGGCCTCGTCGATTTGAGTCAATCCGGGGGAAGCGGGCCCTAGCCTGAAAACAAAGAAAAAAGGGGGTTTAGTCGCAAGTATGAAAGTTACCGGTAATACGACCCGAGCCGCATAATTTCTTACTTCTTGGGACGGAGGATTTCTGGAGCTGAGAGGGCAAAGGCCCCACTCCCAGTCATCCGGCATGTCCGTTTGGCAAATTTGGTTAGCCTTCAGGACCACATCCGCCTTGCTCAAGGGCAGGCCGGTGATCTTGGTGGGATCACCGGGGCCGTACATCT
This sequence comes from Lolium perenne, assembly GCF_019359855.2. Lineage (NCBI taxonomy): Eukaryota > Viridiplantae > Streptophyta > Magnoliopsida > Poales > Poaceae > Lolium > Lolium perenne. Next base: position 259,965,029 of record NC_067250.2, read on the forward strand.
CGCTAATCTTGTGAGCGCGCTGCTGAAGGGGAAGCACCCGGCGGCAGATGAAGGCGCGGATGATATCGTCGGAGCAAATGTTGGTGTCCTTCATCAACTTCAACATGAAGCGTACCACCCGGTTCGTCTCGTTGTGATCCGTACCAGGGTTGTAGTTCCAGTTGACCTTGGCGGGCGGCGCCGGGTTGAACGCCGGCAAGTTGATGAGATCGGTGGCGCCCTCGCTCTTCATGTAGAAGAACGTCGTCTGCCACAACCGGCAAGACTCGAGGCCGTTGAACTTAAAAAAGGGGCTCCCTTGGCGGGAGCCGATGATACAAGACCCGCATTGAACGGGGGGTTTGGGCTTGGGAATGTCCTTGCCCTGGACCGAATTGATCCGGAGAGAGAAGAAGCGGGCAAACGTCGCGCGAGCGGGACGGATGCCGATGTAGCCTTCCATGAAGGCCACAAAACAAGAAAGGTAAAAAACGGCATTGCCGGGAAGGTGGTGAGGTTGGAGTCGATAGAAGTCAAGGAACTGGCGGAAGAAATCGGAGGCAGGAAGGCCGAAGCCATGCTCAAAATGAGCAAGGAAAACAACGACCTCACCGGGTTCGAGCACCGGTTCGATCTCGTCACCTGGAAGCCGGCAGATGACTCCTTCCGGAATCCTCCTGGACCGGTAGAGCCAGTCGATCTCATACTGAGTCACGTCGGAACCCCTCCAAGCTCCGCGTGTCTTACCGGAAAGATCCTTTCCGGAGGCCCGGCTAGATGTGCTGGCCTCTTGATCTCGGCTAGACGCCAAATCCATCCGGGCGAGATCTTCAGTTAGCCCGTCGGAGGCGCTACTGCCTTGGTTACTAGCGGTGGAGGCGGGGAGAGACCCTTCGCTAGACATATGGATCTAGGCGACGCCGGAATCTAACGAAAAAACAGTTTTCCCCAGAGAGACCCTCGCGCGAAGATCTACGAGTAAGAGAAAAAGCAAAATAAAGAGAGGATAAATACTCTACCGCCCCAAGATCTGGAAAGCAAGAAGAAGAGAGGTAGAGGCGCGTCGGGCCTAACCTGAGGCGGTGGAGTTGCAGAAGAAGGAGTTCGCCGGAGAGATGGCGAGCCTACGGCCGGCGAAGAGGTCCGTCGACGGCGAGGTGAGGAAGAGTTCGAGGAAGTGCTAATGCAGCAACCGCGACAGGTGTGCTGCAGAGGCTCCTCGCGCGGTGAAGTTCAGCAGCGTCCGGCGGAACGGCAGCGGAAGTCCGTCGGGCGGCGGAGCTTGAACGGCGAACGCAGAGGGCAAAGGCACTAAGCGCGAGGAAGTGGAGAATGCGAGGAGAGGAAGAAGAAGGAGCGGTTTCGCGTTATAAAGGAATGGGGCGACGTGGGCCAGAAAAACCACTGGGCCTCGGTGGTTCAGATCGTGGGCCGCGACGGTTCGCTCCACGGGCCGCCACGTGGCGCACACACACGCGTGCGGAAAACCGTTTGCCAGAAGAAGGCCACACAGATCTGGAACGGCCGCGGGGATCTGATGTGCCGCCATAAATGCTGACGCAGAAGCCGAAGGGAAGTGACCCCTGACACTGGCGCGTCAGTCACAGTGCGCATGTCTCTGTCAGGCGCGGGGCCCAAGATATTCTCGACGTCGCCGAGGAGGTGTTTAATGGCTAAGATGCCGGAGGATAAGATACCGGAGAATGACTTGCAAAGAAAGATAATGAGAATCCGGGCAAAGATGCCGGATCCAAGCCCAACACCGGATGGATTAAACCGGTATCCAAAGACATGAGAACCTGGCATGGTCTGTTGGATAGGATCCGCCAGACTATACCAGCTTCGGGGACTAATGTTGGGGGGATGACCCCCGGTATGCCAAAGGCATGCCAAACCGGATGGTTTCAGCCATCAGGATACCGGTTAAATGTTCATACCGGAGCATAAGATAGGCGTTCGGCTGAGCAGGGCTAAGCCGGTACCCTCAGGGGAGGTATATCGGAACCGGATAGAAAAGGTACCGGGCCACCGGAAAGAAGAGCATGTCGGCAAGACTGGTCAAAGATTCTCTCCAGAGCTAGAAGACAAAGATGAGCTAAGCAAAGTAGCTTTAAACGAAGGGCTGACGATAAAGAAGAAGATGATGGAGAAAGAAGCCGGAGGACGTCAGCCTCCCTGATTAAAGAGGACCCCGGTGTCATCTATGATTAAAGTAGCTTTGTAAAGTAGTTTGTCTAGTCAAAGATGCCATTAGGGTTTCTTGCACTGTAAGCCACCCTCTCCCCTATATAAGGAGAGGGGGCAGCCCTCCTTACGGGCGACACACGGAAGTAGCAAGGCACAAAGCACAAACCTGTAACCTGTGTGAATCAATGAAGATAGTGATCTAGAAGCGAGTTCTTCCTTGTGTCTTTCTTCTTCAACCTCTGTCCTTGGCCAAGTTCTTGAGGAAACCATCCGGAAGTTCGTCCCATCAGATCACAAACCCTCCCCCGAATCCTCTAGCGTCCATTCGGCCCCAATCTAAGCCATCCTATGGCATCTGTCTATTCACCACGACGACAGAGGTATCTTTCTTTCTTATACCCTTATTATGTTGTTTTTGCTTAGTCGACAATGTTTGTTTAGTCGACACGTTTCTATTGCTCTTATTCACTTCATTCTTCAGCAGGTTCCCATAATTTCTGGAAACTTGCAAGATTCTCCAAATGACAACTCCGAAGGGAGAGGTTCCTCAATCCCTGTTGATTTCCGCACTGCCGAACATGTTGATTCAGAGGATGAATGTGACAACCCGACAGATTCAGAAGCTTCCCATGCCAACCTTTCTTCCCCAGCCGATGATGCTTGCAATGCAAAAGGATCAGTGCGTGATGATGACGCTGATCATGATGCCTTTATTGATGCAGCTACGGAGGAGGCCAGGTCTTCACCCGCAAAGAGATCGACCGGCGGCTTCGCCGATGAAGATGACCTCTTCGATATGTAAGTACCTTCTTTCCTAAAGCCGTATTTCATCCTTTTACTTATTGCATCCCATTCGTAACTTTTCGTCGACCAATTCCTTTTACAGCGACGAAGGTTTCGTCGAGCCGCCGTCCAAAAAGGCCAAACCCGGAGCCATTCTACCGGACGTCGCTGCTTCTGAAGCGTCGGTCCCCAAAGCAGCCCCCGCGGCTCAGATATCAACCGCTTCCTCCCTTTCTAAAGGGAAGGATGCTCCTTCAGCTGCCGCTACCGAGACTCCTCCTTCTGTAAGTCCCTCTCGATTGCAGCACGAACCTCCCGAATGTGTATCTTGCTTAATGATTTCTCATTGAATATCCCCTTCTTTTTTTGCTTCTTTTAGGACCTGCGAGGAGTTATCTCCTCTTTGGAGGCCTTCGCTTCCCAATTCACTTCTCTGGAAGTAGAAAAAGTTCGGCTCCAGAAGGAGGTTAAATCTACCTCCTCGAAGTTAGACGGTGCGGTCAAGATAGCTGCCGAGGCCCGCCAAGAAGTCGACTCCTTGAAGGAGGAGCTGGGAAAGCTGAAAGAAAAGTTGAAGGAAGATGAGCCGACCAGGCTAGCTGCCGAAGCTCGGGCGGCCGAAAAGGATGAGCTCCTTCGCCAATCTTCATTGGCTTTACTTGGTAATATCTTTTATGCTTCTCTGTCGGTTATCATACTTTGTGGGTTCAGCCTTTTATCAACGATCTCTTCTCTTTCTACTCCTGCAGAAGCTGCCAACATTCCTGCCAGTGCTTTGTACAAGGTTCCAGACAATTCTCCATCCAACGGCTTGTCAATGATTATTGCTTCCCATCAGCTCACACGGGAGCTTCTTGAGAAGGGAAAAGGTGCCATGGCGCGGATACACTCGATGATCTTCCCCAAGATCAGTCAAGATAAAACTCTGGGGCAGTTGATCGACACCTTCGCGGTTGACACCAAGGGGGTTATCGAGGTATTCAAACGTACTTCGCGTACATATGGCGCCGTCCTTGCCTTCCAACTTATGATGGGTCACGGCTTTAAGGCCGATATTGAAGAAATGTCTAAAGAGCTGCCGAAGGAAGAGGATGGGCGGTTGGTTTACTTGAGCATCTTCAAAGCGTCGGCCATTAGATGTGCACGCCAACTTCTTGAGTTGGTTTCATCAAGGAAGACGTCGGCAGGCCCTAGTTTATCAACCCAGACCCAAGCGCTCTGAACTTTTGTAGCAAACTTTTCTTTAACTAGATGTGAAACATTGTCTTGCTTGGATAATCCTTCGGTTGTAATAAACTCGGTTCTAGCAATGTTGCTAGCACATTCTTCGTTATAATATTGTTACTTACATTCTCCCGATGGGAGTATCTTCCGATGTTTCAAGGGTTTGGTCTGTCATGGCTTTTTGATACTATTTTCTTGCAGGTGTTTGACACGCGTACAGCACGCGACCGTTGGGAACCCCAAGTGGAAGGTGTGATGCGTACAGCAGTAAGTTTCCCTCAGTTAGAAACCAAGGTTTATCGAACCAGTAGGAGTCAAGAAGCACGTTGAAGGTTGATGGCGACGAGATGTAGTGCGGCGCAACACCAGGGATTCCGGCGCCAACGTGGAACCTGCACAACACAAACCAAGTACTTTGCCCCAACGAAACAGCGAGGTTGTCAATCTCACCGGCTTGCTGTAACAAAGGATTAGATGTATAGTGTGGATGATGATTGTTTGCAGAAAATAGTAGAACAGTATTGCAGTAGATTGTATTTCAGTATAGAGAATTGGACCGGGGTCCACAGTTCACTAGAGGTGTCTCCCCCATAAGATAAACAGCATGTTGGGTGAACAAATTACAGTTGGGCAATTGACAAATAGAGAGGGCATGACCATGCACATACATATTATGATGAGTACTGTGAGATTTAATTGGGCATTACGACAAAGTACATAGACCGCTATCCAGCATGCATCTATGTCTAAAAAGTCCACCTTCAGGTTATCATCCGAACCCCTTCCAGTATTAAGTTGCTAACAACAGACAATTGCATTAAGTATTGCGCGTAATGTAATCAGTGACTACATCCTCGAACATAGCACCAATGTTTTATCCCTAGTGGCAACAGCACATCCATAATCTTAGAGGTTTCTCTCACTCCCCCAGATTCATGGAGACATGAACCCACTATCGAGCATAAATACTCCCTCTTGGAGTTACTAGCATCAACTTGGCCAGAGCATCTACTAATAACGGAGAGCATGCAAGATCATAAACAACACATAGACATAACTTTGATAATCAACATAACAAGTATTCTCTATTCATCGGATCCCCACAAACGCAACATATAGAATTACAGATAGATGATCTTGATCATGTTCGGCAGCTCACAAGACCCGACAATTAAGCACAGTGGGGAGAAGACAACCATCTAGCTACTGCTATGGACCCATAGTCCAGGGGTAGACTACTCACACATCACTCCGGAGGCGACCATGGCGGCGTAGAGTCCTCCGGGAGATGATTCCCCTCTCCGGCAGGGTGCCGGAGGCGATCTCCTGAATCCCCCGAGATGGGATTGGCGGCGGCGGCGTCTCTGGAAGGTTTTCCGTATCGTGGCTCTCGGTACTGGGGGTTTCGCGACGAAGACTATTTGTAGGCGGAAGGGCAGGTCAAGGGGCGTCACGAGGGGCCCACACTACAGGTCGGCGCGGCCAGGGCTTGGGCCGTGCCGCCCTGTGGTTTGGCCACCTCGTGGCCCCACTTCGTCTCCTCTTCGGTCTTCTGGAAGCTTCATGGCAAAATAGGACCCTGGGCGTTGATTTCGTCCAATTCCGAGAATATTTCCTTACTAGGATTTCTGAAACCAAAAACAGCAGAAAACAAAGAATCGGCACTTCGGCATCTTGTTAATAGGTTAGTTCCAGAAAATGCACGAATATGACATAAAGTGTGCATAAAACATGTAGATATCATCAATAATGTGGCATGGAACATAAGAAATTATCGATACGTCGGAGACGTATCAGCATCCCCAAGCTTAGTTCATGCTCGTCCCGAGCAGTTAAACGATAAACAAAGATAATTTCTGGAGTGACATGCCATCATAACCTTGATCATACTATTTGTAAGCATATGTAGTGAATGCAGCGATCAAAACAATGTAAATGACATGAGTAAACAAGTGAATCATATAGCAAAGACTTTTCATGAATAGTACTTCAAGACAAGCATCAATAAGTCTTGCATAAGAGTTAACTCATAAAGCAATAATTCATAGTAGAGGCATTGAAGCAACACATAGGAAGATTAAGTTTCAGCTGTTGCTTTCAACTTGTAACATGTATATCTCATGGATATTGTCAACATAGAGTAATATAATAAGTGCAATATGCAAGTATGTAGGAATCAATGCACAGTTCACACAAGTGTTTGCTTCTTGAGATGGAGAGAAATAGGTGAACTGACTCAACAATAAAAGTAAAAGAATGGTCCTTCAAAGAGGAAAGCATCGATTGCTATATTTGTGCTAGAGCTTTGATTTTGAAAACAAGAAACAATTTTGTCAACGGTAGTAATAAAGCATATGTATCATGTAAATTATATCTTACAAGTTGCAAGCCTCATGCATAGTATACTAATAGTGCCCGCACCTTGTCCTAATTAGCTTGGACTACCGGGATCATCGCAATGCACATGTTTTAACCAAGTGTCACAAAGGGGTACCTCTATGCCGCCTGTACAAAGGTCTAAGGAGAAAGCTCGCATTGGATTTCTCACTATTGATTATTCTCAACTTAGACATCCATACCGGGACAACATAGACAACAGATAATGGACTCCTCTTTTATGCATAAGCATGTAGCAACAATTAATTTTCTCATTTGAGATTGAGGATATTGTCCAAAACTGAAACTTCCACCATGGATCATGGCTTTAGTTAGCGGCCCAATGTTCTTCTCTAACAATATGCATGCTCTAACCATAAGGTGGTAGATCTCCCTTACTTCAGACAAGACGAACATGCATAGCAACTCATATGATATTCAACAAAGAGTAGTTCATGGCGTCCCCAGTGAACATGGTTATCGCACAACAAGCAACTTAATAAGAGATAAAGTGCATAAGTACATATTCAATACCACAATAGTTTTTAAGCTATTTGTCCCATGAGCTATATATTGCAAAGGTAGAGGATAGAAATTTAAAGGTAGCACTTCAAGCAATTTACTTTGGAATGGCGGAGAAATACCATGTAGTAGGTAGGTATGGTGGACACAAATGGCATAGTGGTTGGCTCAAGTATTTTGGATGCATGAGAAGTATTTCCTCTCGATACAAGGTTTAGGCTAGCAAGGTTATTTGAAACAAACACAAGGATGAAGCGGTGCAGCAAAACTCACATAAAAGACATATTGAAAACATTATAAGACTCTACACCGTCTTCCTTGTTGTTCAAACTCAATACTAGAAATTATCTAGACTTTAGAGAGACCAAATATGCAAACCAAATTTTAGCATGCTCTATGTATTTCTTCATTAATGGGTGCAAAGTATATGATGCAAGAGCTTAAACATGAGCACAACAATTGCCAAGTATCACATTACCCAAGACATTTTAGCAATTACTACATGTATCATTTTCCAATTCCAACCATATAACAATTTAACGAAGAAGAAACTTCGCCATGAATATTATGAGTAGAGCCTAAGGACATACTTGTCCATATGCTACAGCGGAGCGTGTCTCTCCCACAAAGTGAATGCTAGGATACATTTTATTCTAACAAAACAAAAAACAAAAACAAACCGACGCTCCAAGCAAAGCACATAAGATGTGATGGAATAAAAATATAGTTTCAGGGGAGGAACCTGATAATGTTGTCGATGAAGAAGGGGATGACTTGGGCATCCCCAAGCTTAGACGTTTGAGTCTTCTTGATATATGCAGGGGTGAACCACCGGGGCATCCCCAAGCTTAGAGCTTTCACTCTCCTTGATCATGTTGTATCATCTCCCTCTCTTGATCCTTGAAAACTTCCTCCACACCAAACTTAGAACAACTCATTAGAGGGTTAGTGCACAATCAAAATATACATGTTCAGAGGTTACATAATCATTCTTAACACTTCTGGACATTGCACAAAGCTACTGAAAGTCAACGGAATCGAAATATCCATCGAACATAACAAAACTGGCAATGCGAAATAAAAGGCAGAATCTGTCAAAACAGAACAGTTCGTATTGACGAATTTTATCGAGGCACCAGACTTGCTCAAATGAAAATGCTCAAATTGAATGAAAGTTGCGTACATATCTAAGGATCACTCACGTAAATTGGCATAATTTTATGAGTTACCTACAGAGAATTTTGCCCAGATTCGTGACAGCAAAGAAATCTGTTTCTGCGCAGTAATCCAAATCTAGTATGAACTTTTCTATCAACGACTTTACTTGGCACAACAAAATACTAAACTAAGATAAGGAGAGGTTGCTACAGTAGTAAACAACTTCCAAGACACAAAATAAAAACAAAGTACTGTAATAAAAATATGGGTTGTCTCCCATAAGCGCTTTTCTTTAACGCCTTTCAGCTAGGCGCAGAAAGTGTGTATCAAGTATTATCAAGAGACGAAGTGTCAACATCATAATTTGTTCTAATAATAGAATCAAAAGGTAACTTCATTCTCTTTCTAGGGAAGTGTTCCATACCTTTCTTGAGAGGAAATTGATATTTTATATTACCTTCCTTCATATCAATGATAGCACCAACAGTTCGAAGAAAAGGTCTTCCCAATATGATGGGACAAGATGCATTGCATTCAATATCCAAGACAACAAAATCAACGGGGACAAGGTTATTGTTAACGGTAATGCGAACATTATCAACTTTCCCCAAAGGTTTCTTTGTAGAATGATCAGCAAGATTAACATCCAAATAACAAGTTTTCAGCGGTGGCAAGTCAAGCATATTATAGATTTTCTTAGGCATAACAGAAATACTTGCACCAAGATCACATAAAGCATTACAATCAAAATCTTTGACCTTCATCTTAATGATGGGTTCCCAACCATCCTCTAGCTTTCTAGGAATAGAGGCTTCGCGCTCTAGTTTCTCTTCTCTAGCTTTTATGAGAGCATTTGTAATATGTTGCGTGAAAGCCAAATTTATAGCACTAGCATTAGGACTTTTAGCAAGCTTTTGCAAGAACTTTATAACTTCAGAGATGTGGCAATCATCAAAATTCAAACCATTATAATCTAAAGCAATGGGATCATCATCCCCAATGTTGGAAAAAATTTCAGCAGTTTTATCACAGCGCTTTAGTTTTAGCAGTTTCAGGCAGTTTCTCGCGCTTTGCATTAGAAGTGGAAACATTGCTAACACCAATTCTTTTATTATTATTATTAGTAGGAGGTGCAGCAACTTGTGTAGCATTAGCATTACTAGTGGTGGTAATAGTCCAAACTTTAGCTATATTATCTTCTTTTTCATTCTCTTCTCTTTCCCACCTAGCACGCAATTCGGCCATCAATCTTATATTCTCATTAATTCTAACTTGGATGGCATTTGCTGTAGTAACAATTTTATTATTAAGATTTTCATTAGGCATAACTTTTGATTTCAAAAGATCAACATCAGCAGCAAGACTATCGACTTTAGAAGCAAGTATATCAATTTTCCCAAGCTTTTCTTCAACAGATTTGTTAAAAGCAGTTTGTGTACTAATAAATTCTTTAACCATGGATTCAAGTCCAGGGGGTGTGTTCCTATTATTGTTGTAAGAATTCCCATAAGAATTACCATAGCCGTTGCCATTATTATAAGGATATGGCCTATAGTTGTTACTAGAATTGTTCCGGTAAGCATTGTTGTTGAAATTATTATTTTTAATGAAGTTGACATCAACATGTTTTTCTTGTGCAACCAATGAAGTTAACGGAACATTATTAGGATCGACATTTGTCCTATCATTCACAAGCATAGACATAATAGCATCAATCTTATCACTCAAGGAAGAGGTTTCTTCGACAGAATTTGCCTTCTTACCTTGTGGAGCTCTTTCCGTGTGCCATTCAGAGTAATTGATCATCATATTATCAAGTAGCTTTGTTGCTTCACCAAGAGTGATGGACATAAAGGTACCTCCAGCAGCTGAATCCAATAGGTTCCACGAAGAAAAATTTAGTCCTGCATAAAAGGTTTGGATGATCATCCAAGTAGTCAGTCCATGGGTTGGGAAATTTTTAACCAAAGATTTCATTCTTTCCCATGCTTGTGCAACATGCTCAGTATCTAATTGTTTAAAATTCATTATGCTACTCCTCAAAGATATAATTTTAGCAGGGGGATAATATCTACCAATAAAAGCATCCTTGCATTTAGTCCATGAATCAATACTATTCTTAGGCAGAGATAACAACCAATCTTTAGCTCTTCCTCTTAATGAGAAAGGGAACAATTTTAATTTTATAATGTCACCATCTACATCTTTATACTTTTGCATTTCACACAATTCAACAAAATTATTGAGATGGGCAGCAGCATCATCAGAACTAACACCAGAAAATTGCTCTCGCATAACAAGATTCAGTAAAGCAGGTTTAATTTCAAAGAATTCTGCTGTAGTAGCAGGTGGAGCAATAGGTGTGCATAAGAAATCATTATTATTTGTGGTTGTGAAGTCACACAACTTAGTATTTTCAGGAGTACCCATTTTAGCAACAGTAAATATAGCAAACTAGATAAAGTAAATGCAAGTAACTAATTTTTTTGTGTTTTTAATATAGCAAACAAGATAGCAAATAAAGTAAAACTAGCAACTAATTTTTTATATTTTAATTTAGTGCAGCAAACAAAGTAGTAAATAAAACTAAGCAAGACAAAAACAAAGTAAAGAGATTGGGATGTGGAGACTCCCCTTGCAGCGTGTCTTGATCTCGCCGGCAACGGCGCTAGAAATTTAGCTTGACACGCGTACAACACGCGACCGTTGGGAACCCCAAGTGGAAGGTGTGATGCGTACAGCAGTAAGTTTCCCTCAGTTAGAAACCAAGGTTTATCGAACCAGTAGGAGTCAAGAAGCACGTTGAAGGTTGATGGCGACGAGATGTAGTGCGGCGCAACACCAGGGATTCCGGCGCCAACGTGGAACCTGCACAACACAAACCAAGTACTTTGCCCCAACGAAACAAATGAGGTTGTCAATCTCACCGGCTTGCTGTAACAAAGGATTAGATGTATAGTGTGGATGATGATTGTTTGCAGAAAACAGTAGAACAGTATTGCAGTAGATTGTATTTCAGTATAGAGAATTGGACCGGGGTCCACAGTTCACTAGAGGTGTCTCTCCCATAAGATAAACAGCATGTTGGGTGAACAAATTACAGTTGGGCAATTGACAAATAGAGAGGGCATGACCATGCACATACATATTATGATGAGTACTGTGAGATTTAATTGGGCATTACGACAAAGTACATAGACCGCTATCCAGCATGCATCTATGTCTAAAAAGTCCACCTTCAGGTTATCATCCGAACCGCTTCCAGTATTAAGTTGCTAACAACAGACAATTGCATTAAGTATTGCGCGTAATGTAATCAGTGACTACATCCTCGAACATAGCACCAATGTTTTATCCCTAGTGGCAACAACACATCCATAATCTTAGAGGTTTCTCTCACTCCCCCAGATTCACGGAGACATGAACCCACTATCGAGCATAAATACTCCCTCTTGGAGTTACTAGCATCAACTTGGCCAGAGCATCTACTAATAACGGAGAGCATGCAAGATCATAAACAACACATAGACATAACTTTGATAATCAACATAACAAGTATTCTCTATTCATCGGATCCCCACAAACGCAACATATAGAATTACAGATAGATGATCTTGATCATGTTCGGTAGCTCACAAGACCCGACAATTAAGCACAATGGGGAGAAGACAACCATCTAGCTACTGCTATGGACCCATAGTCCAGGGGTAGACTACTCACACATCACTCCGGAGGCGACCATGGCGGCGTAGAGTCCTCCGGGAGATGATTCCCCTCTCCGGCAGGGTGCCGGAGGCGATCTCCTGAATCCCCCGAGATGGGATTGGCGGCGGCGGCGTCTCTGGAAGGTTTTCCGTATCGTGGCTCTCGGTACTGGGGGTTTCGCGACGAAGACTATTTGTAGGCGGAAGGGCAGGTCAAGGGGCGTCACGAGGGGCCCACACTACAGGTCGGCGCGGCCAGGGCTTGGGCCGCGCCGCCCTGTGGTTTGGCCACCTCGTGGCCCCACTTCGTCTCCTCTTCGGTCTTCTGGAAGCTTCGTGGCAAAATAGGACCCTGGGCGTTGATTTCGTCCAATTCTGAGAATATTTCCTTACTAGGATTTACGAAACCAAAAACAGCAGAAACAAAGAATCGGCACTTCGGCATCTTGTTAATAGGTTAGTTCCAGAAAATGCACGAATATGACATAAAGTGTGCATAAAACATGTAGATATCATCAATAATGTGGCATGGAACATAAGAAATTATCGATACGTCGGAGACGTATCAGTGTTCCCCGTTCCTGTATAAGCCAAAGATTCTTCGGGTGCTCTTTCTGAAGATGATCGGATCCAACGTATGAAGGATCGGATCACACAGTTAGAAAAGGATCTGCGCAGCACCTATGCTTTGGCTGCTATCATCAAGAAGAAGGGCGAAATTACGGCTGATGTAGAGCGCTACGCCCTTACTGAACTTCATAAAGCCACCGAAAGTTTAAACTGTAAGTCCTCTAGCCCTTGTATTCATTACTCTTTCAGCAGAAACGTATCGCCTGATCTTTTGTTAATCGCTCTGCCAGTCATATCTCTGAATCGTGCGGAGGAGAACAAGCGGGTTCACGAGCGTGTACACGCGCTGACCCAGTTGTCGTCAGCCGAAGAAATTTTCTGGCGGGAGCAGTCGAAGGCGTCGGCTGTAGCACAGTTTCAGGATCGGGTCCAACAGGTCCACCACTTCTTCGACAAGTGCTACAAAGCCCTGAGGGTAGTTTGGAGGACAATGTTTCCTTTGAACAGAGTTCCTCCCACACTTTTAACTCTGATGTCGGAGTTTGGGAATACCAAGAAGATTTGGGACTTGGTGCGAGGTCAGGTCTTTGCAGGGGCCAGATTTACGCTTGCTCTTGTACTTGCGCGTTATCCTTCAGCGAATTTACTGTCCATTTCCAATGCGACTGGTGACTTGGAGACGCTGTACCCGAAGGTTTTGCTACCTGCCAATATGATTGTCGACAAGCTGGAGAATGATTCGAAGGCACCTGAAGAAAAAGACACTCCGCAAGGGTGATTTCAGGAATTAAGAATGTTTGTATAGGTGTTATGACTACTTGATCCAAGTGTTAGGATCCTTTATTATTTGGTAGATACATGTATATGTATTTTTACCATATTGATGCCGTTGGCAAATTTTGAAGGAGCAAATCTTAATTGCTCGTTTAGTCGTGTATGTATTTCGTTGGTCGGCAAAACTTTTGAGTGATCAGCTCGTGCTGCGGGTTTTGCTAATCTCGTTGTATGCGCAACTTTGCCTTCAACCGATGTATGCTTCGACAGTCACTCCCGAATTATTCGGGTGTAATGACTGCCGGTGAACCCGTTGTTCCTTGATATTTCTGTAAGCAAAATATCGAACGTGGGTTGTGTTGATGCGTACTTCCGGACTCTTGCTATTTACGGCGCTCGTAGAGGCATCTATAGCAGAGGGAAGGGTTAATGTCCTTGTTTATTTTGCATCCTGTAGCACTCGTAGAGGCATTTTTTCGGAGCACGATCCTTTGCCGCGTACTGTGTTGGACCGTCGTTTGCCAAGATTTACAAAGATGCGGTTTAGGTGCTCTGGTTAACTGCAAAGCTTTTCAAGGAATCGAAACTTAAGTTCTTATTAATAAAAATGCTGGAGTAAAGGGCGAAAAAAGGGGAAGCCCAGTTTAGAAAGGAAAATGAAACTAAATGCTAGTAGATTGCTTAAGTATTGAAGGGGTTCTTCTCATCTTTTGGCTTGGTCACCGTGTTGGTGTTTTTTGAAGCGTCGTCGACTTCGCCAGGGATCTGGTCAGCGATTTTCAGTGTCTTGCTGCCTCCTATATCTTCTGCATCGTCAACTGCCGAAGCTTTTGCTGCTGAAACTTGGGCTGCCGAAGTTTGTACTGCCGGAGCTTCAAGGGCGGGGTCGGCAGACTTCTTCTTTGCTCCTCTAACGCGTTCTTCTTCCTTAATACTGCGTGACGGGGTCTTCGGCGGAAGGTCAGCAATTTCTTGCCTCGGGCCAAACTTAGCAGCAATCCTCTGAAAGTCCCAATCACAATTGTCCGAGCGTGAGAAACTTCCATAGACTGTAATGTTTGTCCCATTGTTCCCAGGAATTTTCAGCTTGAGGTATGCGTAGTGCGGTACAGCCATGAACTTGGCATAAGCTGGTCTCCCGAGTATAGCGTGGTACTGCGACTCCCAGTTCACGACTTCAAACTCGATCTTCTCCTTCCTGAAATTGTCGGGTTTGCCAAAGACGACGTTCAGGTACGCCTTGCCAAGAGAGTACGCTGGCGAAGTAGGGAGGATCCCATGGAAGCTAGTGTCTGATTCTTCTAGCATTCTCATGGTGATCCCCATACTCTGGATTGTGTCAAGGAATATCAGATTGAGTCCACTTCCTCCGTCCATGAAGACTTTGCTCATCTTGAATCCTCCTATCTGTGCTTCGACCACCAGGGCAGCGTGTCCTGGTTTTGGTATAGTCATCAGGTGGTCCGCTCGGCTGAATGTGATGTTCTGAAACGACCACTCGACATACTCAGGGATGTTTGCCATGATGCTTTCTGCCAGGTTGATTTCTCGGGTGAGCTTCTTCATTTCTCTCCTTGAAACACCTGTCCTGTGGATCATACTCATCTGCCCACGTGGTGGTGGAAATGCCTCGTTGGGTTGATGAGGTTGAGCTTGCTGGACCTGGTGTTGCGGTGGGGGTGGTGGTGGTGGTGGTGGTAGTTGTTGCTGGCCTGCCTGCTGGATGAGTTTATGCATATCGATGAACTGCCGACAGTCCCTGAGCAGGTGGCTAGACTTTATTTTACCATCCTTGGAATCGGTGTACAAATGCAGGTAGCAGGGGCGTTGATCTGCTCAGCGTAGGGTAGTTCGGGGGTTCTCTATTGTCGTGGTTTATAGTTGCCACGGTTCCTAGAGTTGTTCCGATTACCGTCATGTCGATCGTCTCGCATGTCATCGTACCGATCATCCTGTCGATCAGAGTATCCTGCGGCCACCAAGTTGTTGTCGTCATAGCTGCGGTTCTTCCTTCTCTTATTGCGATCCCTTCGACCACCCGAATCATGCTTCGGCTGATCATCTTCTTCGTCGTCGCTGCGCTGCCGTGGCTTTCAAACGTTGTCTTCGCCATCGGCCCAGCTGTTGGCGATTTCCATTAACTTGGTTATGGTTTTCGGCTTCTTGCGTCCGAGTTCTTCTATATAGCTTTCACGTCGGATGCCATCGCTGAAGGCGTTGATTGCTCTATCGACAGATACGTCTTCCGCAGCGTTCAAGAGCTTGGTGAATCTCCCAATGTATGCGCGCATCGACTCCTTCTGCTTTTGCTGACAATGTCGTAGCTCTTCGATCCCGACGGGCCTTTTATAGGTTGCTTGAAAGTTGGCAACGAAGGCTTCTACTAGGTCGTCCCATGACTTAATGGAACCCTTCGGCAGACCTCTTAGCCAGGCTCGTGCTGAGTCCTTTAGGTAAAGCTGCAGGCACTGCATTGCTGCTATCTGGTTCCCTTTTTGTAGAATCACTGTCTGTAGATAATCCTCTATCCAGGATCTCGGCTCCTGCTGCCCATCATATTTGGCGGCGGCGGTAGGGGTGGGTTTGAATTTCTTTGGTGGCATCGCCTCCCGAATTTTGTAGCTTAAACAATCGGCTCCCCTAAGCTCGCCGTCGTTCTCCTGGCTCTCATCCGAAGAATCACTATCGTGTTCTTCTCTGGCGGCGCGTCGCCGCCTTGCTTTGTCGAGCCTACTCTGAGTGATTTCATCCCGAGCATCTCTCGCGTGGTGTTTTGAGCCGCTAGCTTGCAACGTAGTCTTATCCTTTCTTGGGACCAGATTATCTCCCAATATTGCGAGGCTTTCTAGGGCACCTCGGTGGGCTTGAGCCATGGAACCTTCAGGGCGTTGATTGATGAGATATGCAGCGAGATTGGCGATCGCTCCCGCGACGGTCTTTGGTCGTGGCATGCCCGCGGTGTCTGTGGTCATGAAAGACTTGGTCAAATTTGATGTTATTTCTCTGGCATCGTCTTCCGAGAGCCTGGACATTCTTGATCGATGTTTGCCTCCTCCATGAGTACTTCGAGAGACGCTTCCCTGCGAGCCCCTTCGTCGCTCGCTGGATCGGTCTGCCGCAGATAGGCGTCTCTCGAGGGTGGCTTGCTCCTTGGATAGTCGCTCCCGATTTTTCTCCAATATGGAGCGGTAAGCATTGAGAGTGCCGACTGTGGTTCCCGCCGGAAGTGGCGTGTTGTTGAGCACGGCTGCCTTGGCTGCTGCCCACTCCTCCTCCGCGATGGTATGGTCGCTGTTGTTATTGCTGGCGCTGTTCTCAAAACTAGCTCGCCTGCTGGAACGGGGGGTGCGATCTCCATCTCCCCTGTTAGCATCATAAACTTGGAGGGGCGCCACTCTTCGGGTGTCTCCTTGGGTGATGCTGTCGATGCTGTCCTCTCCCGATGAATAATGGGCATTGCAGATGAACGGTGTGTCGCTCGACCCCAGCCCGTGCCTGGTGTCGCAGTTCATGCAGTAGTACGAGGTTAACTCCGAGGACGCGGGATCATCGGAGCCGACCGACATGGAGGATACTGAACGGGGAGTCGAAGGCGCGGGCGAACTCGACGGGATTGTCAGGCCAGCCGAAAGGTCGAGTGGTGACGATGCGCTTGGACTCGTGGATCTGGAGATGGGAGATTCCAGCAGCCGAAGGATTCCTTCTGAGTTGACGTTGTAGTGGACGCTCCCGAAGGTCATCACCATGTTGCCTTGAAGACCGGAGAAATTCGAGCGAGACGAGTCGCTATGTGGGGTGAATTCGTAGGAGCCGAAACGAATCGGGCTTCCCAGATGAGGCGATGACGGTGTTGATGAAGCTGCCGATGACATGACGGGTTCAGCCGATGTCCGATCTTGTGCCGACAGGTTTCCCACAGACGGCGCCAATTGTCGAGGGTACTCCTCGGCAATGCCCTCCGTTTGGGGCTTAGGGTTAGCGGAATCCTGCAAGCTGACACGAGACATTGGTTCACAAACAAGCGGGGAGAGTGATTTACCCAGGTTCGGGGCCCTCGATGAGGTAAAACCCTTACGTCCTACCTGTCTGTTCTTGATTATGATGATAACGGGTTATAATGGGGTGCCGAATAGTTCGGCTGAGATCTCATCGAGAGGCTAAGTGCTACGGTGACCTAGCTCTGGACTTTCTGGTGGCTAGTATTGCTACGATTGGTTCTGTGTCTCGGCAGCCCCTCTCCTGGCCTTTATATAGGAGGCCAGGTCTCAAGAGGTCTAACCAAGTACGACTAGGTTTACAACAGCTTTAGATCTAATCTTTCTTTATTCGGCCGCCTCCTTATCTTGCCCGCCAAGGATTCCTCTGGTGCGCCGTCCAGGTGGCCCATCTTGCCTCTAGGTGTCTTCATGGGCCTCCAACTAACCAATACAGGATAGGGCAATGTCGGTTACCCGAAGGGTAATGCCCACGTCACACGTCCAAACTCGAAAACGCAATAGAAGATGCATGCGGATTCCGTTTTCGATGAACTTGGGCTTGTTGAAAAGCTAGCAACAAGCTCAAGAACCTCACATAGAGAAACACCAAGAAGCAAATAATGATATGAAAATTATGCAAAGGATTGAGCTCCCTAAGACGATGTTATCAAGTTACCCAACCGAAAGCTCCTCTTGATAGTGCGGCTATCTATCCTATAACCCGGTCTCCCAACAACCACCTTGAGACCGGTAAAAGGAAATCTAGTAAGACCATACCTTTGCCTTGCGAAACCCACTTGATCTTGATGACAATGCTTCAAGTTCCATCAAGCCGGAGTGCATCACTTGATCATTGTTGTTTCGTGAAGACTCATGATTTGCTCCCCCACACGCCATTATGGGAAGCACATCTTCACATGTCCATTATCACTAAATGGACGGAAAGCTTCAAGCATGTGATCCTCTTGTGATCCTCAACTCGAACTTGCAAAACTCAACCTTGATAACGATCGCCACTTGATGTTATCCTCTCATGGGCTATATGAGATCTCACTTTTGATGCATGCCCATGGAAATATACCGAACCCACATAGACAACACAAGAGCACATATATGATGGGTTATTTCATAAAGCATAATTGACAAGGCTTACCATACCACATGACTTCACGTGGCACATTCTTCAGGCTTCATGTGTTTACCGAACTTGAATCTATTCTTCACTCTTTGTATTGGTCAACCTTGTATCTTCTCATGCTTTATCATACTATCTTGTGGTGTATAAAGAACTCTTCATTTGTTTGCATGCTCTAAGTCTTAGTCAATCCTAGCTCAACTTATGAGTCTATCATGACACCGACTTAGAGCCATATCTTGAATTCTTCACTTGTAATCAAGCACTCAAGATCTTGATCATTCATTGCTTAACACATAAGCTCGATCATGGACAATATTAAGTTCCACATTAGAACTCCATCTTTATTTCTTCTTCTTGATCATATCACATATATGTCTTCAAATCGATGATCTTGATGCCTCTACTCAAGTTATATCTTTTATCTTCATGGCATCCATACTTAAATCCAACACATGGACTACAAGTATTACCTATGGAATATTACTTCATATAAACTCAATGAAAACATTAGTACATAGGGGTTGTCATTACTTACCAAAACCACACATAGGGGCAATATACCCTTACAGCCATTTAAAAATCCGAAAATACAAAAAACACTTTTATTTCTTGCATTCACAATATAAAACCCAAAAATATCATCCATTATTTTTTCCACCATCCTTGCATATTTATTTACCATAATTTGCATATCAAGTTGTTTTCTAGAGATGTGCAAGTAGAGAGATTTATCCCACTAGTTCCAAACACCACACTGTTTTCTAGCACCGTTGCATTACCAGCCATATCATTGCATATTTATTTCTCGTTTGCATTTATTATCTTTTCACATCTTTGCTCACACCTTGTGCTTGACAACCACTTGGTGAGGTTGAGGGCACAAAACCTTCTTGTTTTGTTTTGCAGGTCTCATAAGAGAATGATAAGAAGATAAACCCTTAACACACAGTTTGTTGAGAGTTCGATATTACCCTCGAGTCACCCTCGTGGGGAAAACACGTCTTCCACATCTACAAACTCTGCACTTGGAGCTCAACCTAAGTGTATACACTCTATGCCCATCAGCAGTACGAACAAGTCCCACATGTACAGTGCTCATTAACACCACTCACTACTAGAAAATAGCTAATCAGTGGCGCACCTATATTGCCTACCACACCTGGGTGCGGCACTGCTATCACGCAGCCACTGTTAAAAGAGGGAGGTGCGCCACTGGACAAAAAAAGGTGCGCCACCACTGCTAAAATGAAAAAATTATGAATCTGGATCTTGCACATTTTTTTAATTTTTTTTGCTCGGTTTTTATGTTTTTGTTGGCTGAATTATTGGTGTCGTGTTCATCTCATTCATATCCTAGCGGCCGATGAGGATGGATGAGAGAAGGGAGGAGAGGTGAGATGAGGATGGAAGTGTCGAGGTGGCTCCTCGGTAATGCCCACCATGAGCGGCTTAGGATTGAAAGAAGGTGATGATGGAGATTCTGGGAGTGAGAGTAGGCACGACGTACCTAGGTTCACGTCCCCGCGGTGAAGGATCACTGCGTCCTGCTAGCAATCCTCTATATGAATATATGTGCACAGGGGGCCGCCGTAGACGGAGTTGTATCTAGTCTAGTTCTAATCTGCGGGTTGCGATGTCTAGGCGTATCGCGTGTATGTTTTTCTGTCTGTCTGAATATAATGTAAGGGGTGCCTCTACCTGACTTTGTATATGCAACCAGGCTATGGTTTACAAGAGTCCTAGTAGAATACATATTGGAGTCTTCTTTCTTGTAGTCCAAGTCGATATTACGTGTGGATCTAGCTTGTCGAGTTCTTGTTCTGGTCCATCTTGATAACCTGCATTGGATATAGCAATGTGGGATACCCGAAGGGTAATGCCCACATCAGGAGGAGAGGAGGGTTTATAGAGAGGAGGAGGGTAATGGAGGCCAGAGGGAGGCCGAAGGGTCGTTGGAGTTCGTTAGAGAGGAGGAGGGAGGCTAGAGGGTCATCAAGGAGGAGTGGATGTAGGAGTAGAAGGAAGGAAAGGAGAGGAGGAAGAGGGGAGGAGAGGAGAGGAGAAGGAGAATAGAATGTGTGGAGGAGGAGGGAGGAGGGAGTAGGAGGGAGTAAATGGCCGGCCAAGGCATTTCAAATTTTGTGGGCGGGAAGCTTACCAGTGGCGCACCAAGGCATGGGTGCGCCACTTCTACGTTTTTTTCTTTTTTTTTTGAAATTTCCGCTGAAATCTAAAACCTGAAGAAAAAATCTTGTTTCCTTTTCATTTTTTGAGAATCTAAAATTGTCTAAACACCCGGATGGCGTTGAAATAGAATAGGAAATTTCGCGAAGATCCATTTTCATATAAAACGATTTTCATCGGAGGTCGTATGCAACCAAAAATCTTGTTTTACCGAAACATGACACCATTTTGAAAATAAAGTCGAAATTCATGTTGGTAATTCTCTTTAATACTGGATGACATAATACATGGGCATCTCGATGGATCTTTTTTTGAAATTTCTATCTATTTCTTTTATTTTTTCTCAAAAATGAAAAGGCAATCCACATGGTGGGGGTGGGGGTGGTGGAAACGTTTAGGAACCACTTAGCTCTGGCGCACCAAGCATGGTGTGCCACTGCTAAATGGTGCCCAAACGTTTCCATCACCCCTATACACATGGCAATGGGGCACCATGTAGAGGTGCGCCACTGCTAGCAGTGGCGCACTAGTAAAGGGTGCACCACTGGTAAGCTTGGGTGAAGTTTGGACCATGGCAGATCTTTAGTGGTGGCGCACTAGATATAGCTCTTTGACCCAAATTGAATTGTGAGTATTGGAAACTCAAGATTCTTCCCTTTTTACTCTAGATTTCGCCATAATAACATAATTTCTTATATCACACAATTGAAACCAAGGATTTGCACATATTTGCAATAATTAATTATTAGTAGCAGGGTTAGAGAGATATTTCATCAATTTCTTGAATTAATATACGATTTAAATACGGATAAAGATGGTTGTTTTTTACATCCATAAATTAGACAAGCAGCAAGTAGGGTATTACCCTACGAGGGATTGAACCTGGGTAAATTGTGCATTCACGATGCTTGTTAGCCGACGGATTCACCGCTGCCCATCTTTTCCTAAAACCTAAGTCCATCAGCCATGGGCATTGGCGTGAATACAACAAGTCATTATTGTTCTTGGTTCTTCTTTCGCTCTTCTTCAGTTTCGTCACTCTTCCCGTTCTTCGTTCTTCTTTTCACTCTCTCTTCAGTTCCGTAATTTCTTTAGTTTCTCTTAATTTCAATAATTTATTCTTTATCACTCTTTGTTGTAATCGATTTTCCTTTACTCATTCTTTAGTTTAATGTGTCTCTTTCTTTAGTTTATTCAACCCCGTCTCTTCCTTTATTTTCATATAATTACCATAGTCTTCATTATTTGCAATAATTACGTCAGGCAATCGGTCATACTATACCATTACTACGTAGGTATGATAAATCAATATCTTAATCTTCATGTTCTTTGTGCTTTTTAATATCTTAGTCCATCTTAGTAACCCTTCTGTCATATTCATTTTGCACTAGTCTTCGATGGTCTCACTGGTTCAGGCCTATGCTCCGAACGCATACTTCTCCTCTTGGATAATTTCTTCATTGTTTTGTTGTGCTATAACTGATATTTGCCATCTGCATCCTCGGGTCAGTAGGTTGTTGAGGTTGTTGTTGCTATGTTTGGTTAGTGACGGTACCCCACGATTAACGTTTATTCTTTGTGTTGTGTGTGATTTGTAGAACTACAAACGTGCACCCGAATATGAAGAATATTTTGGTCAAATTGTAGCTGGCACATTTCATGACCGGCGTCTTCCTTAATTAGGGCCACCGAAGGCTAATATGAAGAGGCTTGTTGTTGTTGAACTATTTGCCATGCATGTGCAACTCCATTTGTGCATTTGTGCTGCTTTGAAATGCAAAACTTAATCCACTAGTTTTACTAGATGTTGTTTAAGGTGACTAAATTATGTTAATTGGTGTGTAATTGTAGGTCTCCGAATTCGAAGAATGTGAAAGATCTTATTTACAAGAAGGATCATGGGTTTTCAGTGCAGAACCTTTCCCCTTTATTTCACTAGTTTATATTCATTATGTCAGTCTCTGTGGTCATTCATTTCGTATTCTTCCTTAATTTTCAAGTTTTCTTGTTCTTCATTTCTCCAATATCCACTCTATTCTCAGTCTTATCATTAGTATTGTTTATATTTCCTCGATTTTTCCTAAAAAGCATATGCTCTCTCTCAGTGCAAGTCTCGGTTTTGCAGGTGTTATGTTAGGGTTTAGCAAGTTAATATCCCTGCAGTCGTGTGAGTTGCTGACTACTCTTCATCTTCATCGATGGTTCAACAACGACAACTTCCTTCTCAAGATGACCATCTGCTGATTCTCCCCAAGGAAAGAATGACTTGAAGTAACCAATTATTCCGTTTCCCCTTCGTCACCAATGAAATAACAGTAGAAGACCCAACAATACCCGGATGCAAAAATAGTGTGTAAATTAGCCCATGTTTTTAGTTTTCTCAGGGGTGCCTAAGAAGGCCTGAGAGCTGGGTCACTAACGATAAAACTGGATAAAAACCAAACTGAAATAATGAATAATTTTATTGTTAAGCTAATCGGATGAATACTGAAGGGAGACAGAGGAATTTGGGAATTAATAATACTAGAGGGGAAATATGACATGGCCAATTGCAATCCCAGCTAGATGTTGGTTAGATCCTCCCTAAAAATTTAACCACAGTTAGCTATATCTCCCAACACCTAAACACATGAAATTCTCCCTCCGACAGAATTAAGAAGTTCACGCTCGCTCGTTGGCTCAACCTCAATCTTGTCCATCTAAAGACCTAGTTGTAATTATTATTATCTTACGAATTTTTTAGAGCAAGTCTAATAGTAGAATCAACTGTTGGCTATAAGCCATAACTATATCATCTATAGAAAGTTATATAACCAACATGTATAGTAGTTAGCTCTAAAAATGTGCTATGTGGCCCCACCTCACATCACACAACACTTTTAGATACATCCAGATTTAGATAAATATTAGACATATATTTACAGACGGAGGTAATACTAGATAATAAATACTGACTATTACTACTCTCTTCAATCCATATTACTTGATGCTAAGACGAACCATAGTGCTAGTATTATAGCTAATATCATGCATATTGGTCCCACAAAAATACTGATGTGGCAGTTAATTAATGAGAAGATGGGAGATTAGAGTAACATAGGTAGATACCGTATCATAGCGCAAATAATGAGAAAATTTAATGCTAAATACTTGTACATAAATTTACATTGAGATTTAAAAAACAACAAATATAGCATGATTATGATACTATTCCATGATAGTACTCACTATAGAGATAGTTTTATGTAGTAGTACATATGTATGGTACTATTACATGATACTAGTACTCTATGACCAGCCTAATAGGGATGTATCTGATTCCAATTCCCAAAGGAAAGTGCTGGGCGTCCCCGGGATCTGATTTCCCAGCCCCCGGGTCCCCAGCCGTCGGATCGGTCATCTTGGACGGTCAGATCTGCTTTTACTGAATGTAGCAAAAAAAAAAAAACTTCCCGGCAGCAAAAAAAAACCCGCTTTTGCTACATTGTAGAAAAAAGCGGTTCAGTTACGAAAATCAAATAAAAAGGGTGAGGTCACCGGAGAGCTCGTAGCAAAAAAAATTATGCTATTGTAGCAGAAATATGCTAATGTAGCAAAACCCAAATATCATATGAAAAAATTGACGAAGACCTCGCCGGAGACCTTATAGCAAAAAAATGCTACTGTAGCAACAATAAAATATCGTCGGAGACAACAATGAGACCTCACCGGAAACTTCGCCGGAGTAATTAGAGCAAAAAAATCCTACGGTACAAATCAACATCGGAGAACGCCGCCCAAGGTTGCAGCAACTCCATCCACCTAAGGCAGCAACACCTCGGACCACCGGTAGCAACGTCGAACACCTAAGGTAGCAAATCCACCCCTCCACTAGTAGCAACGCCAGATGCCAAATGTAGCAACGTCGGCATCCGCCGGTAGCAAGGTCATGTGCCGGTGGTAGCGAATGCCCTCGCCAGTGGTAACACACGCCCTCGCCGGTGGTAGAAACTTCTGATGCCCCAGGAAGTACGGCTTGAGGACGACCAGAAGCCTTCCGACGGCTCCTTCGTTAAGGATAAGCTAATTTTTGCACCTCCCGGCAGGAGCTCGAGTGCCAGCGCAGGTGGTTGCTCGGCCGCGGAGGCGTACGACCAAGAGCGGGTGGTTGCTTGGCCATGGGGATGGGACCCAGCGCGGGGCGGGTGCTTCACGGCGGGGATGGGATTGGAGGCGGATGACGTGCCGCACGCCGGCGTTCGTAGCCTCGCGGGCGTCGTAGGAGGTTGGTGGCGCGACGGTGACGGGCTGGACACCGGAGTCCACCGGCCGCTCGCCGAGCCACGCGCTGCTGCCTCCCAGCCGCTCGACGGCGCCGCCTACCCCTCGCATCCGGCGGCTACGAACGCTGCTCCCAGGGCCTACCTCTGATTGACCCAGCGTCACCCGCCCTGCTGCCTGCTCCGTGCATCATCTATATCCCCACGGGAACAACCTCTAGCTTCCGGTCGAAGCCCAGGACGGGCGGCGCCATGGCTAGACACTAGTAGAAACAAGGGCTTTGGTTTTTTGCCCCAAATGTCATTTGCACCGGATTTGGCACGAACCGGTGCTAAAAGGGGTCATTAGCACCGGTTCGTGGGGAGCAGCCGGCCGAGGGACCTTTTGCACCGGTTCGTGTTACGAACCGGTGCAAATGATCTATCTTTTGCACCGGTTCGTAACACAAACCGGTGCAAAAGGTTCGTCGCCAGGCACGTTTCAGCCGAGGAACCTTTAGCACCGGTTCGTGTTACGAACCGGTGCAAAAGATAGACCATTTGCACCGGTTCGTAACACGAACCGGTGCTAAAGGTCCCCAGCCCTATTTCAGCTCAGCTACCCGGCCAAACAGCCCAGCTCACTTCATTTTTGCTAGGAGAAGGTGTGTGTGTTGAGTGCTAAGTTGCTTCTCTTTGGCATGCACGTAAGGTGCTCGATGAAATGTGTGAGAGAGTGATGCCGCTTGATTTTACACCCAACAAAAATGAGATGAGGTGCCGGAGCGACACTTAAGCTTTCTCCTCTTTCTTTCCTCCTCCATCAAGGTTTAAGCAACAACTTAACCCTTTCATTTGTACGGCGCTAATTTCCACTATTTATAAATATTATGATGTTTTGTAATTGTTTATTGATAAACTTAATTAATTATTTGATGTAGATGAACCGGCGGCAATGGATGTACGTTGACCGACGTCTACCCGAGTTCAGATCGGGCCTGGAAGAATTTATCCGTGTGGCTCAGGAAAACCCACAGGCGGATGGTTTTATGTGTTGTCCATGTGTTGATTGCCATAACTTGAAGCAATACCCTGAATGGCAAGTCATTCACTCACACCTGCTTTGGAAAGGTTTCATGCCCAGCTATAATTGTTGGACCAAGCATGGAGAAAGAGGGGTTATGATGGAAGACGACGAAGAAGAAGAAGAGGATGATGATATGTACCCTAACTACGGTTATACTGCAACAGGGCATGATGAAGATTAAGATGCAGGAGGAGGTGATCAAGATGAAGAGGCATCGAGATGAGCCCGTTGATGATGATCTTCGTCGGGCCATCGCCGATGCACACAGAGATGCGAAACGAGAAAACGAGAAGCGAAAGTTAAAGGGCATGTTAGATGATCACAAAAAGAAGTTATACCCAAATTGCGAAGATGGCAACACAAAGCTCGGTGCCACCCTGGAGTTGCTGCAATGGAAGGCAGAGGCTGGTATATGTGACAAGCCATTTGAGAAGTTACTGAAAATAATGAAGAGGAGGTTTCCAAAGAATAACGAATTGCACGACGATGCGTACGAAGCAAAGAAGGTTCTCTGCCCTCTAGGATTAGAGGTGCTGAAGATACATGCATGCATTAATGATCGCATCCTCTACCGCGCTGAGTATGAAAATTTGGAAAAATGTCCGGTATGCACTGCACTTCGGTATAAGATCAGGCGAGATGACCCTGGTGATGTTGAGGGCGAGCCCCCTAGGAAGAGGGTTCCTGCCAAGGTTATGTGGTATGCTCCTATAATACCACGGTTGAAACGTCTGTTCAGAAATAAAGAGCATGCCAGGTTGTTGCGATGGCACAAAGAAGACCGTAAGAAAGACAAGATGCTGAGACACCCCGCTGATGGGTCGCAATGGAGGACAATCGATAGAGAGTTCCCGGATTTTGCAGATGACGCTAGGAACTTAAGGTTTGGCCTAAGTACAGATGGAATGAATCCTTTTGGGGAGCAGAGCTGCAGTCATAGCACTTGGCCTGTAACTCTATGTATCTATAACCTTCCGCCTTGGTTGTGCATGAAGCGGAAGTTCATTATGATGCCAGTGCTCATCCAAGGCCCAAAGCAACCCGGCAACGACATTGATGTGTACCTACAGCCATTATTTGAAGAACTCTTACAGTTGTGGAGAAAACCAGGTGTACATGCATGGGATGAGTACAAACAGGAGTCATTTAACCTACGAGCGTTGCTTTTCGTGACCATCAATGATTGGCCTGCTCTTAGTAACCTTTCGGGACGTACAAACAAGGGATAAAATGAATGAACGCACTGTATAGATGAGACCGAAGGTGCCTATTTGCATAAATGTAAGAAGGTTGTGTACAGGGCATCGTCGATTTCTTCCAAAGAGGCACCCCGTCGAAAGAAAGGCAATCATTTCGGAGGTGAGGCGGATCGCCGGGTGAAGCCCGAACTCCGTGCCGGTGATGCTTTACTTGATATGGTCAAGGACCTAAAAGTAATCTTTGGAAAGGGTCCTGCGGCCAATCTGTTCCGAATGACGACGTTACCGGACACGCACCCATGTGGAAGAAAAAATCTATATTTTGGGATCTACCCTATTGGAAAGTCCTAGAGGTCCGCTCTTCAATCGACGTGATGCACGTGACGAAGAATCTTTGCGTGAACCTGCTAGGTTTCTTAGGCGTGTATGGGAAGACAAAAGATACACCAGAAGCACGGGAGGACCAGTATCGTATGAAAGTCCCAAAAGACAAGCAAGAACAAGATTACAAGGATACAGGGAGTCGCTTAAGTCCTGCCAGCTACGCTCTTACCAAAGCAGAGAAGGATATCTTTTTTGAAGTCCTTTACAGTATCAAGGTCCCGTCTGGCTTCTCCTCCAATATAAAGGGAATTATAAATATGGAGAAGAAAACATTCCAGAACCTGAAGTCGCATGACTGCCACATTATTATGACGCAGTTGCTTCCGGTTGCACTGAGGGGGCTTCTGCCGGAAAATGTTCGAATACCCATTGTGAAGCTATGTGCATTCCTTAATGCGATATCTCAGAAGGTAATCGATCCAGCTAGTCTTCCAAGGTTACAGAAGGATGTGGTGCAATGTCTTGTTAGCTTTGAGTTGGTGTTTCCACCATCTTTCTTCAATATTATGACACATCTCCTGGTTCACCTTGTCGAAGAGATTGCCATCCTCGGTCCTGTCTTTCTACACAATATGTTCCCCTTCGAGAGGTTCATGGGGGTCTTAAAGAAATATGTTCATAACCGTGCTAGGCCAGAAGGAAGCATCTCCAAGGGCTATGGAACAGAGGAGGTCATCGAGTTCTGTGTTGACTTCATTCCTGACCTTAAGTCGATTGGTGTTCCTGAATCGCGACATGAGGGGCAACTAAGTGGAAAAGGCACGCTTGGAAGGAAATCAATGATATGTAGGGACGGCATTTCTTTCACTCAAGCACACTACACAGTTCTACAAAGTTTCACCTTGGTGGCCCCGTATATCACTGATCACAAGAATATTGTGCGCTCGAACATCCTGGGCAGTCTCAAGATCGGATTACGCATAAACATATGCGGACATTCGGCGGTTGGCTCCGAGAACATCTCATTAATAACAACAGTATTGTAGATCGGTTGTACATGTTGGCTGGGTCACCATCTTCGACTATAGTGACTTTCCGAGGGTACGAGATAAATGGAAATACCTTCTACACGTTCGCCCAAGATAAAAAGAGCACCAACCAAAACAGTGGTGTCCGCATTGATGCAACAAACACTAGCAGTGGCAAAAAGGACACATATTATGGTTACATAGAGGAGATATGGGAACTTGACTATGGACCTTCTTTTAAGTTCCCTTTATTTCGGTGCAAATGGTTCAAGCTGGATGGAAAAGGGGTAAAGGTAGACCAGCTGTACGGAATGACAACAGTGGATACCAACAATCTTGGTTACAGAGACGAACCATTCGTCCTAGCCAATGATGTGGCTCAGGTTTTCTATGTGAAGGACATGTCCTCTAGACCGAATAAAAGAAAACATAAGGAAACGAGCTCATCCGATGAGCCAAAGCGTCACATAGTTCTTTCAGGGAAAAGAACCATCGTGGGAGTCGAGGACAAGACAGACATGTCAGAAGATTATAATAAGTTTGCTGAAATTCCGCCCTTCACAGTGAACATTGATCCAACCATCGCGTTAAATGCTGAAGATACTCCATGGTTACGGTCGAAGCGATCATAATGTATTAATTATTATCATGTACCTTGAGCTCATATTGTGAAGCGTTTGTTGTGATATGTATCTGTAACATTGGTCGTTTTAACTAAATGCAATTATCCAAGTTTATTATTTTTGTAGATACACATGTTTGGAAATTTATCCTCACCTACTGGTTGTTGGGTGTATAGTAGCAGCTTCCGAGCGGGACTTGCGGGAAGAGTTACTCGGGCGGAGCTTCCGAAGATGTCTAAGATGGCCGTCCATCTAAGACATCTTCGAGAAACTCCGCCGGAGAGGCTCTTTCCTTCGAGGTTGCCGTCGTCGGGTTATATACCAGCTCCCTGGAAGCTCTCTATGCTCTCCCCTCCTTACCGTGAGCTATTGTTTGTTGGGTGTATACTAGCAGCTTGTGGGAAGAGTTCTCGGGCGAAGTTTCCGAAGATGTCTAAGACGGCCAGCCATCTAAGACATCTTCGAGAAACTTCGCCGGAGAGGCTCTTTCCTTCTTGGTCGTTGCATCTTCTCTCTTTGTTCTCTCTACTCTCCCCGGAGGGGGCTATATATAGCGGTGTGTGCCTCCAGATAATCCCCTCCCCCCAGATGAAACCACCCCAGATAAGGCAAATAACAGATAAGCCTCCCCCAGATTTAGCCCCCCCATCTTTAGCACCGGTTCCAGCCAGAACCGAGATAAAAGGATATATAAACTAATCCACCATCTTTATCACCGGTTCCAGCCGATGCTTAGGGATAAAAGGGGTATATAAACTAATCAACCATCTTTAGCACCGGTTCCAGCCATTAACCGGGATAAAACGACAACGACTTTATTGAAATTTAACAAGATACGTTAACTAAACTTAAACTAAAACAACGACAACACTGCTTTATTGAAATTCAAAAATAACAACTTCTACTAGTTCTTCCGCGCATCTGCTGCTGCCCTCCTGGCTGTCGCCTCCTGCCGCAGCTCCTCCTCACGACGACGCTTATGCATCTCCTCACTATCCAGATCCGCCACACGCGGCCGCTTATGCAGCTCCCCGGAGACTACGCCTCTCAAACGCTTCTATGGTAGCCGCTAGCGCCGCCTCCTCCCACTCCTCTATCTCTCGCGAGCTGCGGGTCCACCTCATCCGCTGCTGCCCTCCTGGCTGCCGCCTCCTGCCGCAGCTGCTGCTGCAACTCCTCCCACTCCTCTATCTCCGCGAGCTGCGGGTCCACCTCCACCGGCGGTGGGTGCGGCTTTGGAGGCATTGTGCAATGGGCTAGGGTTCAGTGATGAGTGAAATGGGAGACACGGGGGAGTACTATTTATAGAGGGCGTTTAGGCGGGAAATCTCCGCGCTGGGCGTCGTGGAGGGAAAATGTCAAGTGCGGCGTCGTGGCGGGAACATATCCCGCGCAGTTGTCGTGGCGGGAAAATGTCCAGCGCGGCGTCTTGCCGGAAACCCGCGCAGCGACGGGGCGGGAAATGTCCAGCGCCGGCGTCGTGGCGGGAACATATCCCGCGCGGCGTCGTGGCGGAAACCCGCGCAGCGTCGTGGCGGGAACTCGATCCCGCGCGAAAGAGAGAAAAAAGGCGGGAAGAACGCAAAATTTTCAGCCAAAATTGGGGTCTTTTGCACCGGTTCGTGGCTGGAACCGGTGCAAAAGACTCTTTTGCACCGGTTCCAGCCACGAACCGTGCAAAAGACCCCAATTACTTAATCGCGCGCGCCCCTCCTTCTTCCCCATTCGCGCGAGGAGTTTTGGACGCCGCAGGCTGCCAAAATCGCGCGCCGCCGCTTCGCCGCCCGCCCGCCGTCATGCGCCGTCCGCGCGCCCGCGCGCCGTTGCTTCGCCGTCAGCCGCGCTTCGCCCGCCGTCGCCCGCCGTCGCCCGCCCGCTTTCCGCCGCCCGCCCGCGCCGCGCCCTGCTCCTCCTCTTCCTCCTCCACACCGCGCTTGCCGCTTGCTGCCGTCGCCCGCCGCCGCCGCCCGCCCGCCGTCGCCCGCCCGCCGCTTCGCCCGCTGCCGTCGCCCGCGCCCGCCCGCCTTGCTGCCATCGCCGTCGCCCGTCCGCCGCACGCTCGAGGTGAGCAGCGCCGCCCGCCCCTGCCCCCTCCTTTTTTTTTTAGTTAGTTTTTAGTTAGGAAAATTTAGTTAGAAATTTTAGTTAGGAAATTTTAGTTAGAAACAATTTAGTTAGGAAATTTTAGTTAGAAAATTTTAGTTAGGAAATTTTAGTTACGAAATTTTAGTTAGGAAATTTTAGTTATTTTAGTTAGGAAATTGTTAGAAAGTTTAGTTAGTATTGTTAGAAATTTTAGTTAGGAAATTGTTAGAAATTTTAGTTAGAAAAAATTTAGTGTGTTAGAAAAAGTTAGTGTGTTAGATGTGTTAGGAAATTTTAGTTAGAAAAAATTTAGTGTGTTAGATGTGTTAGGAAATTTTAGTATGTGTTAGATTTTAAATATGTGTTAGAAAAAATTAGATGAAATATGTAAGTACTTTATTTTAGATGTGTTAGAAAAAAATTAGATGGAATATGTCAGTACTATATTAGTATGTGTTAGAAAATTTTTAATTACTTTGATTCATATTCATAAGTACTTTATTCAAATTCAATATTATATTTGTTAGTTTGCATACGATGCCGCGGCCTCCGCGTCCTGGAGCTAGGACAGTTTTAGAGGAGATGCAGCGGATGGGGAAGTCCGGGACCGGGCTCCGCCGGGTGGCACCGGGAGGTGTTATCTTCGGGCGCGCACCTTGGTGCGGAATCCGGGTCCCGTCGTCGACCCGGATATTCTCTGGTGGAGGTCCTATGGGCCACGTTCGTTTCAGAGGGAGCCGGCCCCGCCGGAGGAGGTAGCTCAGCGCATTGAAGCGGAGGACCAGCACGTTCGCCGTTACATGTATGCGTTAGACAACATGTATAGGGGCGGATGGAGCGTTATGCAGGGATCTCATGTTAGCTATGCTCCCGTTGTTGTTCCGTGGCTTTGGGGGCACACCCAGCGCGGCTCAGGACCCGGTCGGCGCCCTCTAGGACCCGGTCTGCGCGGTTGAGTGTTTGTAGTAGTGATTGATGTATTATCGATCTATGTATGCATGTAACTGCACTATCTGCTTTCAGCACTATTATTGATCATGTATTGAGCATTATTCTTAATTACTTGTAAGTCTTTGCAGAAACTTGTAAGTCTTTGCAGAATCTAGCTTCGTTGTGTTTATAGCATTAGAATAACTTTTAAGTCTTTGCGAAACTATGGAAAGAGACCTAGAACAAGAATACCTCGTCGAGGAGATTATCCGTGATGATGACGATATCACCTCTCTTTACCTAAACCAATCCGGCGAGGGAGACGAGCGAACCCGAGGAGACGGCTCCGATGAGGAAGATGATCAAGACCACCGTGGAGACGGCTCCGGTGAGGGAGAAGGTGACGATCGCGAGGGAGAAGCTCACCACGTCGAGGTGTATATATATTAATTAACCAAGCCTACGAGATATGTGCATATACATATATTAACGTTGTTTCTTCTTTTAGACCTCCCAATCAACACACTCTACTGGCGAGAACTAAACGAGGCGCGGCCGAAAGATGGAAGACCATGAAAGGTGCATCATCACGGAAATCGCTATAGACGGCGAACCGATTTCTCCCAAGGATCACGCAAAAAGTTTGTAAGTCAATGCGGAGTTATTGTTAGGGACACCATCCCGATCACCACTCAAGAATGGAAGAAACCTGCAAAGGAGGACGAAGGAGTTACTTACGTCGATACGAGATCCAAAAATCTGATGTTTAGGAAACTCATGGTAAATTTCACATTTCCGGAGCCAGTGACTACGATAGTGATAATAAAAGGCCAGACACGAGGATCCCGAGCTGAATAGCATACAACGAAGAGTCAAGAAGTGGGCTCTTAAGAAGATGGCAACGCAGTTCAACGACTACAAGAAGAAATTGGACAACTCCTTTGTCAAGAAAAAGAAGACTCCAGATTTCAAGGGCCCCTATGAGAAGATAAAAGACCACTGGGAGGCATTTGTGAAGTACAAGACATCGGAGAGGGCAAAGACAAGGTCGGACACCAACAAGAAAAATGCTGCTAATAAGATGTACTTCCATACCATGGGGCGAGGAGGCTACAAGGTCAGCGGACCTAAGTGGGAGAAATGGGAGAATGACCTAATTAAGAACGGGATCCAGCCAGGAGTACGGAAATGAAACCAGCGGTCAAGGGATTGGTTTTACGCGCATGGGGGCACGTTGGACGCACAAGGGTTCTCGCATATATACACAAAGACATCGGAAAAACCCACTTCCCATCGAAGCCTTTAGAAATGCTGCAAAGGAAGTTGAAGAGGGGAAGTTCCGTCCGAAAGAGAGAAGGACCAGCTCACACGCGCCCTTGGGAATCCCGAACACCCAGGACGAACACGAACCATACCAGGTGGCAAGCCGTGGTGTATTGGGTTTCTGCGAAACGAAGAAATATCCCGATAGAAGCCGTCGAGGCAAAAGGATGTGGTTCAAGAACGCGTTGCTAAGCTAGAGGAGCAAGTGAGGATGATAATGTCGAGGCTCGGTCACGGTCACCCAACCTCAACCTAATCCGCGGATAGAAGAAGTTGCATTCGATGCTACCGGCCAGGGATCTCGGCGGAAGAGCAGCGTGGCTTCCACGGAGCTGCACTGGTGATGATGCGGATGTGGATCCGCAGATGGCTCCTCCCTCCCTGTGGATCCGCAGATGCCTTCGATCTCTACCCTGTGGACTTTATCACGAGTCGACACCTTGTGAGCTACATTTCCAAACGATGGGCTACTTAACGCTCAAGGCGGCGATCGGCTATGTCTTACCGCCGGTACACGATCAAAGATATCACTTCAAGCCGGTTCCACCTGGATACGCCGTTGCCGGGGTGGATCAAGTTATGGATGGGTATGGGCCGCCGAGGCTTGACCACCCTGCCGGTGAAGGGGATTTGCTAGAGCTGGGAGAGGCCAAGAACACTACGGTTCTATGGCGAAAGGAATTCATTGTGATTCCGGGTTGGAAGGCGCCAACAAGGTCTCCACCGAGCCGGCATTCTCCACCGATGCAGCCGTCTCCGGTCGTGAGCCTTCCCCGCCGGCGCGTGAGCCTTCCCCGCCGGCGCGTGAGCCATCTCCGCCGCCGCGTGAGCCTTCCCCGCCGGCGCGTGAGCCATCTCCTCCGCCGCGTGAGCCTTCTCCGCCGCCCTAGTATAAGAGGAAAATTAGGCGGGCCGCTACGACACCTGGTGAGTCGTAACAAATCACCGAGACGCAAACAAGAGCCCCTCCCAAGAGTGCCTAAGGTTCCTCCCAAGAGACCTTATGACTATACGATTGAGGAAAATGCCAAGATCGTAGCTGAACAAAGACAAGCAACAAATGTTGAAACTTAAAAAGCCCCAGCTTGAGCCGGAGCCAGCTATATCTCTGGAAAAGAAGTTGAAACTGCTGAAGAACCTTCATCAACCTAAGCCAAGTCTTTCATCGAACTATGACCGGTCTATTCGCAAGTCAAATGTGTTAGCAAAAGAGCGGTGGGAAAAAGTAAGGTAGATGGGAAACCAGTTCCCCAGCTTGGAGCCCCGGAAAAACTCGTGCCCCCGCTCCAAGTGTATCCCGATGTCCTAGCGTGCCTTGATCCAACGATGGTAAAACTATACAAAGATGAGGCAGATGCGGCCGGTATGAGTATTCCTGAGTACTTAAGCCGCATCGAATTCATGGCCACGGACGATGTCCAATTAGCATACCATTACACATACGGGGAACCTCTTGTCAGAGCTGCGGAGTTGCCTAATCTATCAACACAGCTGCGAAGACTACATAATTGGTACTTGGATGCATGTAAGGACGGCGAATCGGATCATGGTGGCAATAAGAGATGAGCACTACGGGCGAACTGACGTGATGAACATCGAATTTTGCGAATTATTTCAGTTATTCAACCAAGACGCCCTCGACAAATCTCTGCTCAGTGCATACTGTCTGTAAGTATTATTTATGTAATTAAGTCTCTACCGCGACTCGTCCATTATTGCTAGCATATAACCATACTCTCACCGTATTATGCGAGAATGAAGATTCGCGAATGCCGCAAGGGGCAAATCTATGATCTTGGGTTCGTTGACCCATATACCGTGAATGGGTATACTGTCGACAACTCTCCCAAGGACACGGAGAATAACTTGGTATATGTCTTAAGGAAAACTCATACAAAAGGGCAATACTATTTCCTTACAACTTCGCGTGAGTGTTCTTGTCTTCACACATTAAATCTTTTTCGCTTACTCCATGTGTTAAGTGTAATTGATGAGTTATGCATATATATGTGTGTCCGCAGGTTTCACTATATCCTGCTAGTCATTGAACCCGACACCGGGATAGTAGAAGTCATGGACTCGAAGAGTAAACCCCTTGAGGCGTGGGGGGACATGGCTGATATCCTCCTCAAGGCTTGGAAACGGTTCACCAACAAGTCTCCGGGTTTAAAGAATAAAGAACTTCGAATAAAACATGTACCGGTAAGTACTATCAAGCTAGGCCGCGCATCTCTTTGATTGTAGTTTCAATACCATTATTATCATCCTTGATTATATATATATTATTTTGATTGAACTTTGTTCTCGTAAAGTGCTTGAGGCAGGAGGACGGGAATAATTTATGCGGGTTCTACGTTTGCGAGTTCATCCGAGAATACCCACCATAAGAGGGACATTTTGGAACAACTTGATGTAAGTAATTAAACAACATTCATGGCTTTATTTTATCGATCACCTTGTGTTTCATTCACATACACACATATATATATGCGACCATCGTACCTTCTTCAAATTATTAGATCGAACGGTTGCGGGACGGTCTTCTAGCAACGAGCGTGTACGAGCAATTCAAGAAGAACTGGCGGGGTTCTTACTTGAGCAAGTCATAGCTCCAGATGGAGAACACTATGTGGACAACCGCCAATATCAATGTTGATGTAGACATATATATATATGCATGAACGTGTGTCACTTTGATCGATATATGTAATACAATGGTTTCCTATATATATATATGTGAATTATCTGCATTAATATTATACCGTATTTCGAATGGGGCGAGTCTCTGCGCGACGTTTTAGTGCAATTCCCCGCGGCGAGTGCCGCAGCAGGAAGGGCACTAAAATGCCCTGCGACTAACCCTTTTGCACCGGTTCGTATTACGAACCGCAAAGCTCCCCCGCCGAGCGCCCCCACAAGCCACGTGGAGACCCCTTTAGCACCGGTTCGTAAGAGAACCTGCGCACTATGCCGGATGGTTTGCACCGGTTGGCCATCCGGTGCATATGGCCTTTAAAAACCGGTGCAAAAGGCCATATTTCCACTAGTGAGAGGAGAACGTGGAGATGTATATTTCCAAATGCACGTAATTCTCCTCTAACACAACCACAACTTCACGCTGGCTCAACCTCAACCCCGTCCATCTTCAATTCGCATTGAACACGCGCCGACGCCCTCGGGACCTCCGCCCCCGCGCCGCAGCCTCCGGAGAAAACGCTACTCCTACAAAAAGCAAACGCGAAAGCACAAAACAAATCACCCTAGATTTTCCCACCGCCACCGCCCACGCCCACCCACCAAGCGCGCCACGCGCGCGCACGCACGGACCAAAACCGCCAAACCGTCCGACCCACGCGCCCCGCTCCCGTGCGCGCATGCCGCCGCCCAGCCTCCCCGCCGCGCAGGACCAGGCCGCCTCCGCCGTCCGCCGCGCTGGCAAGGGCAAGAAGGTCCACCCGCTGCCCGACGGCGCCGCGATGGGGGACGAGAAGCCGAAGCCGGCGCCGGCGGCGAGGAGGCCCGCGGCGGACTGGCTGACGCCCGCGGGGGTGGCCGGCATCCTGGCGCGGCACCCGCTGCCCGCGCTCTTCGCGTGCGGGCTGCTCCTCTTCATGGGCGTCGAGTACACCATCCCCATGGTCCCCGCCGCCGCGCCGCCGCTCGACCTCGGCTTCGTCGCCACCGCCGCCATGCACGCGGCGATCGAAGCCAGGCCGTGGCTCAACTCGCTCCTCGCCGCGCTCAACACGGTCAGTATGCTTGGCTAACCGCCTTCCTAGCTAGATCCGTTGGACCTGCTCTACCTGCTGTCGATCTACCCGTCTGATATGCTCTAGTAATTCACAGCTTTTTCCCCCATCGCTTTCTGACCTCCCCAATGTGACTCTCATTCGACCAATCCTGAAGCAACCCGCGCTTCCATTGTAGCCACGCGCTCCACATAGTGGAAATTAACACCGACACCACTCACAGATTTCACATACTCCTAGTGATTTTGTCTTTTCCTACACACTTTGTGTCCAATTTGTTTGACACTAGTTTATAAAATTGCCACTTCTTTGTATCTACATTGTTCTTCCGCGCACGCGCGCTGTCCACCGAGTAAGTAGTTGTTTAATCCCAATTTATGTTTCTAGGTGGAGTACTTAGAATTAATTAAGATGCACCGTTGGCAGTTCCACATCAACATCTCCCGCTTTAATTATAAGAACGATTATGTCTAGGCTATGTTCTTGTGACAACGAGTGAACCTTCTCTGAGAATTGTCGCCTCTGCTGTGGCAAGCAAAACCAGCTGGTACCCAAAACGCAAAGTAGCAAGAAACTGATGGACGGTGCTGGGTGACTGACTTGGCTCACCTAGAACCACAATCCTATCTCTCCCGATAAGATCAAGAATCTCATATCCATGCATCCTTCACATGTCCATGCATTTCCTGATAAGATTCTGAATCTGGCTAGATAGCTACCTGGCCCCCACTGTAATTTGCTAGTTTTCCCCAACTTGCCTTGGCAGAATCCATGCTGAATGGGACGTCTGTGTGACCTTGTCATGTGCAGGTGTTCGTCGCGATGCAGGCCGCCTACATCCTGTGGGCCATCCTCGTCGAGCAGCGCCCGCGCGCCGCCATCGCCACGCTCATGATGTTCACCTGCCGCGGCCTGCTCGGCTGCTCCACGCAGCTGCCCCTGCCGGCGGAGTTCCTGGGATCCCCAATGGACTTCCCCGTGGGAAACGTCTCCTTCTTCCTCTTCTACTCCGGGCACGTTGCTGGTGCGGTGATCGCGTCCCTCGACATGCGCCGCGTGGGGCGGTACAGGCTGGCGGCCCTCTACGACGCGCTCAACCTGGCTCAGGTGGTCAGGCTGCTCGCGTGCAGAGGGCACTACACCATCGACCTGGCTGTCGGTGTCGGCGCGGGTCTCCTCTTTGACATGCTCGCTGCCAGGTACCTGGAGAGCAAGAACGTCAACGCTGGCGTGACCCGTTGCTGCAGCAACTGCCAAAAGGTCTCACAGAAGCTTACATCATAGGTCCATCGATGGCCATGGATTGGACATTTATCCATGTCAATTTTTATGTAAGAGGCTTCAGATACTACTTGCTGATACGTGATTGTTGTAACCTGTGTTTGCCCTATGTGAGCTGTAACATCTTCTGAAATGCAAGTATCAGAAGTTTCAAGTAGATAACAAGATGCGCCATTTATTTCTGACTGAAGAGTGGTACTTCTCTGAAGATTGGTGTTGCATCCATTTAGTACGATGATTTTTGGAGGACAATACATTTCAAAAGTTTACAACATGTGAATAGATGGCCATGTCTATCAGTCTATCTAGTATACAGTGGTTGCTGCTTTTACGTCGACGGCCTTGCGCCATGGAACTGAAGTATCTAAGACAATAAACTTGTCACTTTGTCAGCAGGGTGATCAAGCAGGCACCAGAAATAATCAACAGTTGCATCACAGCAACACACATTTGCTATGATACGAAGCTGTGCATCTTACATGGATACTGATCCATGTAAGAGAATCCAGATGCTACTTACTGATATGTGATTGTTGTAACAGTGTTTGCCTTACATGAGCTGCAACATCTTGTAAAATGCAAGTATCAGAAGTTTGCACATAACAAGACAGAATCGGCACAAAAATTAAGTTTAAGTTCGTACATGGCGACGGATAGCAAGGTAAAGATGCACCATTTATTTCTTACTGAATTGTGGTACTCCGAAGATTATTTTTGCATCCAGTTACTAGGATGATTTGCTAGCATCCAGTTAGAGGATATATGACATATGCAGCCATGCAGGACAATACATTGCAAAGGGTACAACATGTGAATAGGTGACTATGTCTATCTAGTATACAATTGTTGCTTCTACCTCAGCCCTGCACCAAACTGCAAGGATCTGCGACTATAAACTTGTTACCCGCGAACAACAGCAGGGCGATCAAGCAAACAAGCAGACCCCGAAAATAATCATCAGTTTCATCACAGCAATACACATTTGTTGTGATACACAGCTGTGCATCTTACACAGACACTGTTATCTTATTGCCAACATTGCCAGAGCCGTTCTGCTCACCGAGCTTGTGAAACT
The DNA here is from genome assembly GCF_019359855.2 of Lolium perenne. NCBI lineage: Eukaryota > Viridiplantae > Streptophyta > Magnoliopsida > Poales > Poaceae > Lolium > Lolium perenne. Next base: position 260,004,547 of record NC_067250.2, read on the forward strand.
CAGCCTCGATGGCCTCCACAATCTTGACGTCCTCAGGGTCTTGGTCAGGGATGTCTACATGCAAAGAACACTGCTTGACGAGTTCCTGGTTCAGTGCCTGCTGCTCAATGTAGCGGTAGAGCTCTTGGTGGAAAGGGTGGTCAAGCGAGAAGCAGTCATTGACGCCGCTCAATGAAGATTTAGATGAGCCCTCGCGTCGACAGAAATGGGGGATGGAGGAATGCTCCATAATCTGCAAAGTTTATATAAATGCAGGTGTGTTTTGGTAAATCGTATTGCAAACACGAAAGCTGAAAACATCCAAACTTAATTGAGGTATTATCATTTCTTTTTCTCAATAGGAGTGCAGTGATGTCTTGCTGAGCAACGGAGGATCAATGTAAATACAACACTAGCAAGTAACATTACCTTTAGGAGCTCATCTTTACCAGAACCATGCAAAACATGAACCTTCTTTCTTGTTCTCTCTTGCAAAAGAGGTTTCACAACCTAATAACAAAATTAAATGACTATTGAGCCTTCAGAACAAAAATCAGTTAATTACCAGCACAGTGAAAATCTTATGCATCATACCTTCCAACAGGCTGAGAATATATATGGAGCATTTACAATATAATAGCTCTCGGCCTTCTCAGGATAATTCAGATCATCAACAGCAGATATTGCAGTCAAAATCTGTAACCAAACAACAGGTAGCATCATAAATATGGACAAGTATTACACAGTGGTCATATCTTATCTAAATGTTTAGCTATCCTGTATAGGACGTACCTTCAATAGGCTCAGTGCTGACAACTTCAAACCAGTCATATCAAGAACCTTTATACATGTGGTAATAGGCCGTGTAAACTTCTTCGAAGCCATAGGCTAGATAGAACATAAGAAAGGAAAAACATGTGTTATGCAACCTCATATGAACTAGATGATCTGAATGAATGGAAGATTAGTTCCACACTCACCAAAATAATACGATCACGGTACTCATTGATCTGAATATGAGACTGCACATAGTAATGGACCTGAAAATGCAAAATGCTATCATTTTAATGCACATAAAGAACGATAGATTAAATAAGCATGCCTATTAATACAGCAGAAATACATTTTCAATTTCATTAATATTACAATTTGGCAATATTCTTCTTTATTGAAACGGGGATTTGATAATATTCTAATTGAAATGGATGCACACTGACAAATTAAACACTGATTAGAAGTGTATTTGCAGAGGAGAAAGTGAAAACATCCAATTTGCACATGTATATAATAAATTACCGAAGCTTTGTCATATGTGCTCTGTCCAACACCAAAGGCAAATACTGGGACACCCTGGCAAAGGCAAAATAAAGCTTAGCGTACATAACTTAAAGATTATGTATGTAACATTTAATTATGGTCTCGACACCAACAATTGTATCTCGTAAAGACCCACAAGGACCATTGTAGTACTTCCATAGAGATATAAATATAGTTTCAAAACACAAAACCATGTCATCAAGACACCAATCGGCCGAACATTTCTGATCAAAGAAGTTCAAAGCTGGACCCTTTCTCAAATTTGTTACCACTGATTGTTCAATATACATATATCCTTTATTAGTGCAACTCTTATGTTTTTGAATGTGAATGTATCTTATGTTATCCATATCGGAAACATATATACAATGGATAATCCAATCATATGCTAGCATCAAAAGGCAGCCGTATAAAACATATACTAGTACGTGATAATGGATGTATGGAACAAAGAGCCGCATCAGGTTCAACTATGCAGAACAGTGCATGTTAAAAAACACATTCTGATGAAACAAGTTCTACAAAAGTGAAAGGATAGGAACCAACAATGGAAAAAATTAAAATATAATAACTGGCTTAAGACAGTTACCTCCTTTGAGTATCCGGATAATCCAATAAGCTGTGATTCTCGTACCGATCTATACAAATCTACTGGAATTATAGGTTTCTGCAGTTTTCCAACACATGCAGAGGATCAGTAATAAGAAAATGGAAACAGAAAAATGGATTTACTCCTCAAACAGAGGTTATAGGCAATCTCGTATAAGAACGGTTGCTAACCTCCAGTATACTGTCAATTTCATTTTGTATCCTCCAATTCAAACAATCTACAAGCTAGCACATACAAAATACTCTTAATGAGTGAATAATCCATGAGACATTTACTTCAGTATTAATCAAATGTAATCTAACTTACCATTTTATGAGCATTTGTTACATGCCACTCTCTTGCTTTAAGGAAGCGCACTAGTGTCTCTCTTGGATAGCCCTGGTGCACATTCTGGAAAAGAAACTCATGTAGTTGAGAACTCAACGCTCGTATGAAAGCTACTTCACAATGTCCAACAGTAATAAATTGTAGAAATCTGAAACAGCGGAAATGCACAAAATATGGTTCATGTTTCTCCCCTGGCATGGTAGTATGTAACACTGAGGTTAATTTGATATCTTATAAATATATAGTATTTTTACGCCCAATGTAACGTAGTTCATGTTAGTTTTGCCATGAAGCTAAGAGGCTAGGTGGTGTTTTCTTTGAAGATGACAGTTGTGGACAGTTACTCTTCTTGGCTTTCCTTTTTTTTATCCTCTGTGTTCGGTGTGTGTTGGCAGAGGCCCAGTGGAGTTTATTTGTATCATTTTGATGCACTAATAAAATTTCCCTTTTCCAAACTAATTTAATAAATCATATTATTGTAATTTGTAAGCACCCATACTCATAAAAAGTTCATATTAAGCGGTAGTATGAAGTATGAACACTGAGCTTAACTTTATACTCCAAAATATGGTATTTTTTGTCATGTTATTATAAGCACTCATAGTGGTATGTTGTGTTACCATATGCTAATAACCCAATAATAGCTGGATCACATTAAGTGTTCCTTAAGTTAGAAGGAAAACTTTGCAATCAGAGTAACAGAACCAGGCACGATCAGATACTACTAGTACAATCATAGCAGATAGGATTCGAGATGTAGCTGAGTAAGTGCTAGGTATATGCTTATCTTGAGTGCTTTTTGATATTTTTTCCCATGGTTGGAATCTGTCTTTAAAAGTCAGGTTTTGTTATGACAGAAGGAATATAGAATCTTAGCCTTAAAAGCTGGGTTTTGCTATCACTGAATGAGGAAATATTCTTTTCCCATACAATCCCTTGAAATAGATTCTGCATAGTTTTATAGATATTCTACAAGTATGAAAATAAACATACCAAATTCATATGTATTTGTTTCTTCTACACCCAGATATATCCTTTGAGACCGGAGATGCATTTTCCCTATAAAAGGACTTGGTTACTGTTATAATTTTGAATGAAAGTACTCGTAGTTGCATGCTCTAGTACTTTGTCTGCCTAGTAATTGATTTTCAGCACAACAAATTTTACTGTAATTTAGCACTACCCATCTTGATTCCAACTCCACTAAATAAGAGATTCTGTTGTCGAATAAGTTGACATCTCCTACTGATCAGCGCTAGGTGCATGCAAAAGCCTTAGTTTTAAAGAGCATTTCAGTAACCACAAAAGCATAAAAAGTGACAAGGAATCTCGATTAGGATGTGTATCAACATGTGGCTCAAACATGAGACTACAACTGTGCAATGCCACCATATTAAGAAACTAAAAGGCAAAGAAAAAAGGAAAATTTCGCCGGAGAACTTGGAGTGTCTGCTAAAAGAATCTGTAGCAGCGAAAAACAAGGAAAACTAGCTAATCGGGAGGTTCGATGCCCCCAAAAACAGATCAGGAGGCTTCGAGTGCGAACACCTCCACTTTCCACTAGTTGACTTAGTGGAGCTGAGATCAGAACAATTTTCTGAGAGACACACCCCTCACATCATTGTCGGACAACTCAAAATTACCCCCAAAGTTGCAAAAGGTGAGGGGGGCTACAACAAGCAACAAAAGAAGACCCTTGCATCCAAATCCAAGCAACAGTACGCCAACTTTCCCTACCGAAAGTCTGCCATAGGCTCACTAGTCACTATCATACTCCGTGATCAAAATTACCTAACCTAGCGCTAGTTCGTCAGTATTCAGTAAATCAGCCCTGTTCAGGGATCTCAACTAATGCACTATTCCGAAAGCCAAAGTAAAGTAGCCAGCGAATCTCGATGAAGTGTCTAATACTAGTACTGTACCAAACATTTATCGTCAGATAAGAATACCAAACCATGTCCCCTGATTCATTTGAACCAAACGGGTCTTGCAGAGTGCTGAGCTGAACTAAAGCAAGTAATGGTCCAATCCGGCTAACCACGCGCAATAACCAATAGTTTAAGGTATGCAAAAAACTGGAACACGGATGCATAGAAGATCCACCGTACCTGGAAGGTCTTCTTCAGCGGCTCCTCGACTGCAAAAATCGACACAAGGAAAACACGCTAATCAGCATTCAGCACCAAGCACCGCATAACACACACCTGACACACACATCTATACCGAGACTTGAAAGAGAAATCTGAGAACGGGGAGAGAAGGAGCGGAGGTCCACGCTCGCAAAATCCATAAAAAATGATTGGAACTTCAGAAACAAAACACAGCCGCAGAAGAGAGGACAGAGGGAGCATCGGCGCACCTTGGTCCAGCAAGCGGGCGAGCTGCTCGACGGCGTCGTCGCAGGCGGCTCCCATGGCGATGGGCCGATTTGGCGCGGATTTGGGAGGACGGCCAACGGAGGGAAAGATTCAAGGCGGGCGGTGGGGGAGGGACTGTTTCGCGCGCCCCAGTCGTGTGGCTTTTGGTCGGTGAGTCGGTGGCTCGTTTTTATTGAGCTGCTCTTGGAGAGGGAGTCCACTTCGGTAGGACGGTGGGAGGCGTTCAGTGCGCTATACTTATAGGGGTGCTGCGTGCAGTGCAGACAAGGTCGGATTCGGATCTTGCCACGTATAGACTCCTTCTGAGCCCGATACGGATTCAGGTACGGAGCCACTGATCGGCGGCTCTGTCCTCAAATTTAATTTCGTCGAAATCATACTTCCTTTATGCATAGCATATTTTTCTTGAGTGGATCTTCTTTGTTTGAATTACATTTCAATAAGAGACTTTTCATCACTCAAACATTCAAAGAAATTGTTTCTTCTATGTTGGATTCAAACAAGTTGGCGCAAACAAAATGTTGGACAATTTTTGTGTAGGGGCAATTGATGAGAATTCTACATTTGTTCATATTATTAAGTTCCTAAATCACGTGAATAAATAAGTCCATAAAATCTGACATTCTCGGTTGTTAGAGGAAAAATGCCACTCTGGCTAGTTTGGTAGCCAACTACTCCCTCCATCACGTAATAACATTCTATATTACGGACCAAGAGAGAAAACAAATTTTGTGGACCATATATATGCATACATTCTAATAAGTTGGATGTCGTCCCTCCCCTTTGAATCCAATTGCTGCCATCGCCCGCTCTATATTTATAAGGAACGGGATCCTCTAACTTAGCCACCCTAACTTTAGGTCATTCACACGTGGGGCCATTGGATATAGGACCCGTCTGTCAGTGATCCAAAGTCAGAATAAGTTTGGGAGGATCCGGCTCCACTTATAAGCTGGTTGAAGAATTAATGCCTAAACATTCATGTACAAATATTTCTACTCTCTATGCCAAAATATAGTATTGTATATTTTTAGTCAAATTAAAGTTTCATAAAGCTTTGCCAATTATATGAAATAAATGTCAATATCTACATACCTATTTATAGGATTTATTTTGTTTGCACTTCATTTTGTAAGATACTTTCATCCACTCAAACATTTTGAAAAATCATTTTTTTTGTTTTATGGTGCAAGAAAACAAAGTTTGGTACTTCGGTGCAAGCAAAATCACGGTGTGGACGTGACATTGTAATTCTAGATTTTCTGCTATTACATTACGTATTATATTACTACGTTCGCAAATACCATGAATAAAAATAAGTCCCTGAGTCTGACGCGTGTTCCCAGTTGTTAGTGATGAAAAATGTAAAATTAATCTGGTTAGTTAGGTGGCTCCTCATGCAACTCATGCGCACGATTGGTAAAGCAAAGCTCGTGCGATGGAGTAACATACTCTGCATAATAATTGGATATATGCAAAAGCTAGAACGCAAGGAAAGGAATCTGGTCGAGTCTCCAGCCCATTTTTAACATCGACCGGCAATGGCGAAGATGCTCGCCGGGGGTCAGGTGCAAAGTTGCCGTTGGTGGTTGCGCCACCGCGGAAGGAAGATATGCTAATCGTATCGTTTGGACACAAGTTTGCTTTATGTATGGGGAATATTATCTTTTTGTTGGTAAAATGGCTTTATGTATGGGGAATAGAATAGAACTACTGACATGCCTGCGTATTCTTTATCCTTCTCTTGCCATGCCTTGCACACTGTGTTGACTCATCGAGTCATCGTCCTCATTGATTTGCGAGTGGGCACATGGAGGGATCGATGCTCGTGAGCTCACCCGTCTTGTCGTAGTTAGTTTTAGCAATGGAATATTAGTAGAGTACGGCGTGTGCAATGTTGGCGTATGTGACGGACCTGAACGCGTGAGACTTAAACATGGGTAAGTAGTAGTAGAAAACATCTTGCTAGCACGGGTTGTAAATTACCGGCAGTTCGAATAAGACGGAGCGTGATCATGTGGTTCACGTGTTCTTGATATAAAGATGGTGGTTCAGGTTTGACGATGGTATATGAAGAACTGTCTAGACCTGGTCTTATTCTGGGATGTGGGAGCACCAATAGACGGGTTGAAATTACTGAATTGGGAACCATTTGGAACATATATCATATAAACCATAGAGTTTCACAAACAAGTTATGTACATGACAATCTATATATAATAATGATGGTATGCATGAATATGATTCAATAACTAAAAAAATAGACAGAAAAATAATCATCTACACAATTGTTCTAGACTGTATTTTTTGTCCCATCCGATCGATCTGATCCCACGGCATCTTGATCTCCGCATCTGACCCGATTGCACGTCGCGTCGACAGGCGGAATTTGCTCTAAGAGAGCATGGTGAGGTCCTCCTAGAAATTCACAACCTAAAACTGGATGGGTCAAACAATATAACCACTGCAAGTTACAACCCACAACAGAGAAGCATGGTGTTTAATATGGAAACCAGAATAAGCTACAAAATGGTTGCGAAGTTGCACCAAGTGAAGTACAACTGGTAGAAAGAAGCGTTCTTTGCATATGACTCAATTTGGCAGCCGGGACACTAACCACCAACTATTGCTCAACCATAACAATCACCGTGCAACAAAAATCTCCCCATTCTCATCCCCATTAACCGTCATGGGACGAATTCTTTTACCATCCCCATCCCAATTGGATAAGAAAATAACCAATGATTAACCATCCCCGCTTTAGCCAACAACTATGAGCCCAAAATAAAATGACAACTCCTCCAAGCAGGGAAGAGGAGCAAGTGATGCCAGCAGGAGATCAAGAGGAAGAAGAGGACCATGGAGTGCGCGCGGGAGAAAGATGGGTTTGTGTCATGCATGCCTTTGTTGCGGTGGTGGCTGAAGAGGGCGAGGGAAGTGGGGATGGGTGTCTAGTTGGGAGTTTTAGGGTGAAGTATATGATGTTGGCTCTCTACTACTCTCAGTACCCTCATCCCATATGTCATACGCCTAACAGGGATGTCATGATTATCGGGTATGGATAGTGGTATCCCAAACACGGACCCACCTAAGGAGGAATTAATTCACAGTTTTGCCTCCAATAAGAGCCCCACGGGGATCAAATACTAACCAAAACCATCCCCTAATAGATGAATTAACCACATGGATCGGGGAATGGAGCCCCATAGCCAAATTATCCTACCATGGCTTCCCCAGCTACACTAAAGATTAATATTGCAAAAGGTGACTTTGGGCGAACCTCCTAGGATGCATGGTCTCATACAGTAAATGAATCAAGTGATCCAGTTCAAAAGAAAATGGCCAAGTCCCAATAGAAGGACTATCGCCTGATCTATCTTGAAAAATCTCGACCCCACTGCTAACTAGGATAGGGGAGCCCCTATTTGCCACTCGTCACTGGAGGCAATCCCTTACACAGGCATCTCTTTCTTCGTGGGCTGCTCCCAAATACGGCCTAATAATGGGTACTTAATTTTTTAAATCTTGTCAGTTTTTTAAAATCTGAATATTTTTATCTAAACATTTTTATAATTTATTTTTTAAAAACCTGGACTTTTAAAACTATGCAAAAAAAATTCAACAATGAACATTTTTCGACTCTAAACTTTTTAAAATCATGAAGAATTTTTAATTTTGAACATTTTTAGAAATTTGAAATCTCAAGAAAAAAACCAATAAAGAAAAGAGAAGCAAAAGGAAAATCTAATTGATAGTCGGCCATACCTCACGGTAATGGATCGAGGCACCCATCCGACCGCTTCATGAGGGAGAAAATTGCTCCCGCATTGAGTGCCAAATAGGATTCACCCTAGGATACTGGGCACAAACCTTTATGGCGGGAGTTGAATGCCCACCATCAATAAATTAGAGTCGAGGGAAGTGATGTTTGTCGCCTCTTTCCATGGGAGTAATGTGCTCTCCTCAAGGTACCTCTCAACAAAGAGATCAAACATCATCTCTCTCTCTCTCCCACACACACTCAATTACTACAAATCCAATTTTGGCCATGGCTACTGGATGCATGGATCATGGTGTGTCAAAATTCCATGATGAGATAGGTAGCTGTAATGAAAGCATTATCCCAGAATTTTAGTGGAAGGAGTCGTTCTGTGGGTGTGTAAAAATTAAGAACCTTAGTGGGAAGCATATTGATGAGATAGGTAGCTGTAATGAAAGCATCATCCCAGAATTTTAGAGGCATGGAGGCATTAGCAAGTAAAGCAAGACCAACTTCAACAATATGCCTATGTTTACGCTCAGCTGAGCTATTTTGTTGATGAGCATGGGGACAAGACACATGATGAACAATGCCAACACGTTGAAAAAAGCTATTTAGTTTCTCATATTCACCTCCCAGTCGGTTTGCATAGTAAGAATTTTCTACCAAACTGACGTTCGACATATTGTTGAAAATCAAGAAATACTTGAAACACCTCAGAGCGTTTCTTAAGTAAATAAATCCAAGTAAATTTACTGAAATCATCAATGAAGCTTACATAGTATGCATGTTTGCCTACAGAAAGAGGAGCTGGACCCCATACATCAGAGAAAATTTGCTCCAATGGAACAGTAGAAACACTAGTGGAGATGGGATATGGTAGCTGGTGGCTCTTGGCCTGTTGGCATGGATCACATATGTAAGGATTTATTTATGGGGAATATAAAAGATTATTCTTTCTAAGGATATGCTGAACTATAAAGGATGATGGATGTCCTAGACGACGGTGCCATGTAGAGGACGAAGGCTTGATGGTGGCGAGGGCGTGTTTGGATGTCTCCAAAACAGGAACAAAAGGGTACAAGCCACCATGACAAGGACCTTTAAACACGATTTGCTTGGTTGCCTGATCCTTAATCAAGAAAAAGAATGAGTGAATTTCCATGAAGGTATTATTGCCTAGAGTAAGTTAATGAGCAAAAAGTAAGCTCTTGGAAGCATCAGGAACATGTAAAATATACGAAGTTGTATGGAACTATCAGGGGTGTGCAAAACAGAATGACCAATATTAGCAATATGCATACCTTGTCCACCAGCATTGTGAACTTGATCTCGGCCTTGATAATTCTCATGAATATTGAGCTTGTTGAGTTGTCCAGTGACATGATGTGTGGCTCCTGTGTCAATATACCAGTTGGTGTCTACACCATAGGCACCCTTCTGCTCCTTCGAAGTATCATCTTCATCATCATCACCATAGCGCCACCAACAGTCATGAGCAGAGTGACCCTCCTTCTTGCAAATTTGACAGAAAACTCCTTCCTGCCATGGAGATGCAACTCGATCCTTCTTGCCCCCTTTCTGTCGGCGTGCCTGAGGGCGCTGCTGAGATGGCTGCTGCTGAGGGGGTCGGGATAGGCCGGTTGACCGGTGGTGGAGGATGAGGAAAAATTGGCGGGTTATATGGCATCGGCTGTGGGTATGGAGCATAGGGATGCATGCATGGCTGCTGCATATAAGGAGGAGCATATGGCGAGGGAGGCTGAGGCACATAAGTCGGCTGTGGAGGCGGTGCATACACCGGCTGCTGAGGAGGAGCGTAGGCCGGTTGTGGTGGGCGAGCAAAACCTCCCCCATAAGGGTTTGGTTGCCGCGCCACCACATTCACCAACGACATGAAGGACGTGGGGGCAGCCTGACCAGAAGTCTGAAGCATCTGATCACGAGTTTCACAAGATAAAATCTGAGAACACATGTCATTAAGGGAAGTAGAAGGAACAGCATTGATTGCAGCAACTAAATTGTTGAAGGAGCCATCAAGACCATTCATGATATAATCCTTGAGTTCTTCATCATCGACAGGTTTACCAAGAGGCTGCAAGCTCAGAATCATAACCTTTCATCTTGGTGATGTACTGTTGTGCAGTCATGTCAAGTTTCTTCGTGTTTGTCAGAGCACCACGGATTGTTGAGACCCTGGACTTGGACTGAGCTGCATAGAGATTATTGAGAGCACGCCAAACCGCATCAGCAGTAGAGAGCCCAAAGACATGGGGAAGAACGTCCTCGGCAAGGGAATTGACAAGGTAGCTGACAACCTGCTGATCACGCACAACCCATGTATCATATGCCGGGTTAGGAATTTTAATAGCCTTCTTCTCAGAGTCTTCGGCGTCAAGGAATTCCGCCGGGCAGTAGTCAAAGCCATCAAGGAGGCCCATCACCCGAGCACCGCGCAGAGTGGGCAGAGCCTGTGTTTGCCATGAGAGGAAGTTGTCCCGCGTTAGCTTGATGGACGGTGGGGCACCAATAGTGGCCGGGAGAGGACTTGTGGATGAGGAAGCCATCGAAGATTGTAGGAAGATCGTGCAGAGCGAAAAACAAAGAGGAGGTCTGGTTGTTTGTTGAAGAAAACGAAGAGGGGTTGTATGTAGATGTATCTAGGGTTTTGGGTGTGGGGGTTTTGGTTGTGGGAGAAGAAGAGTGAATCTAGGGAATTGAGAGAGGAGAGGAGGAGCTTTGGCTTGGTGATGTTGGATCGTGAGAGAGAGCTGGAGAGGCTCGGCGACGGCAAGGAGCCAAAGGTCGGCGGCTAGAGAGAAGGAAGAGGGAGGCCTGATACCATGTTGACGTAAACTATTGTTGGGTGGAACGGTGTAACCCCTTAGGGTCACCGATTGCATGTTAATATAGGTGAGGAAAAACCCCTCACGTGGCTTGTACAAGGAGAGTCCGTATACAATTGTTTTACTATACCATATTGTATACAGATACATATTACACCTCTAATATTACCAACCGTGACTAAAGGTCCTCCAGCCCCAGCGCACTGCCGCAACCACGTGCAGGGCCTTTCATCACGTTGTGTGGCCAACCGGAACTAAATATGTGGTCTTTAGTCCCGATTTTGTAGTTCCGGTTAGAAAACGGGACTGGAGCCCATTCTCAACCGGAACTATAGCCTCTCTTTCTACTAGTGTAAGTGGGTGTCTCGGATTTATCCTAGGCTTCCAAAATATGTTTCAAGGCCGGTGCAATGAATGAGTAAATTGCAAAAAATAAAAAACCATTAGTGTATGGTTGGAAACACCATACACCTTCAATATGTTCAGTGCAGGAAACACCCTTCAATCTGTCCACTTTTTTACTATGAGATCCCTATGTCGTTTCCCGTTCTGTACCATTTCTACCTCTGCCGTATGAATATGCAATCATTTTTGTTACTCCATCAAGAATACAATGAATACACGGATATGCAACAGCTTGTGACTCCTGATGGAAGGGAATTCTTATATGATGCAAACAATACAACAAATTAATTTTGATCATGTTCTGATCCAAAAGCAAATAGACTTCGTACAGAACATATTCTGATCAAAAGCAAATAGACTTAGTACTGAACATGTTCTCATAAAAAAAATCTGAATCTAACCCTTCATACAAAAAAAAAATGGATCTGGCCGAACACAGAGCAGAAAAATCCCATGTAATCAATAGAATCAACCTTAAGCATTTATAATTTTAGGTCTGGGAAAGGAGGGATCCAAAGAAAAATGCATGAATCATATATGGAAGCTCTTTTTTGTTCTTGAGCCATGTAAAATATCAAGAACCAACAAATGGAAGCAAATCAGATTGGAACCAAATCCATCTTGAAAGTATCAAACAAAAGCAAATCAGATCGTGAAAATGATGACGAGTAGTGTTGATGGAGGAGAAGGTTGATGAGGAGAGAGGCAGCTACACCGTACATGAGGGGGTAGAGGTGGATAACGAGAGAGGTATAGGTCACTAGAGGAGAAAACGAAGTACACAAGTACGTTTTGGTTTCCATAAGGGTGATAAGATGGAAAATGTTTAAGATGAAAATGTAAATTTGCAAACATGAATCTTGAAGCAATGACCTTGGGATAAACCAGCTGGGACACCCACATATGTGAAGAAAAACTGCGTTGACCACCACAGGATTGCGATCCACTACATAATCCTGATATTGTAGAAATTTATAGAAGTGTGAAACTCACAATTAATAAAAAACCAATTGCAATAATAAATGCAGAGGGCAGTGTCTTTTCCCATTTGAAAAATAGTGAAACATGAGTTTTCAGCAAAACATCTATGCTAGCTGTGGTGGTGACCAAAATGAAAGAAGAGCTGAAAGGCTTGGCTTCAGGCAGGAGCAAAACAATTTGCACTAATAGTGCGTAGATCGTGTTTTTTTTGCATTTTTTCGATGCTATAAGTTCTTTATATGGGGCTTGGGTCGTTCTGAACCACTAGCAATATAACGGTAGAATTGCTGCCTCGTTCGACAAAACAAAACAGCACATTGTCCGTAACATACCAATCAGTCATTTTCCCCATTCCACTCAGATGCATTAGATAATCTAAAATCGAGCGCAACATCAATAGAACATGCATGAAACCAAACTCGCATAGCTAAGTAAACGCGTCACAGATTGGCGCTAGCAGTCCGAAAGAGAAGTTGCAGATTACTATTAAGGTACCCTAGATTGACAATTCTTCTGCAGTATCCAAAGTTCCAAACATCAGTTGTCGAGGAGACGCTCGCCCAGCTTGTAGGAGACGTAGGCGTCGATGCAAGCGTACTGCACCTGCGCCACGTCAAGCTGGCGCTTCTCCCAGTTGCTCATGGTGACGTGGCGCGGCTTCTCCATGGTGAGCCCAAGCACCTCCCTGGCGTAGCCCTTGAGCCCCAGCCTGGTCCTGCCGAGGCCGCCGCCGATGCCGAGGTGCCGGTTGCAGCGGGCCTCCAGGTCTACGGGCGCCGCGCAGACGAGGCCGTAGTCGTCCGCGAGCTTGGCAACGTCCTCGCCGACGCCGATGCCGACGCACCGCACCGTGGGGTCGCCGAGGAAGGCCCTGATGGCCGCGGGGACGCGGCTGGCGTAGAACATCTGGAGGACGAGGCAGGTGTTGCCGACGCAGAGCTGGAGGATGGCCACCTTCGAGGTCGTCCACGAGTGGTAGTTGGGCTTCCACTCGCAGTCGAGCCCCACGATGAGGCCGCGGCCGTCGGCGTTGGAGGCCCGCACGCTGCGGACCCACTCGTCGGCAGCCGCGGTGTCGCTGGTGACCGTGGTATCGATCACGGCGGAGCCGAAGCGAACGTTGTACCTTGCCGTGGTCATCCTCGCTTACTCTAGCGTGAGCTAGCTAGTGCAGTGCAGGGAGAGATTGTGTTGTGACTCTTCATGTGTAGGTTCCCTATTTATATAGTGAAATAGTGTGAGTGAGGTGCTTGAATTAAAACGCAATTTTGAAATTCGGAACGCCGACGCCTAATCCAAGGAGTCGTCTGTTAAGTTTCCAAGTGAAGCACTAACTATCCTTTGGGGGAATTGTGCTGCATTTACTTGTGGCTTGGCTGACAAAATTTGACCAAAGGAAATTGACTTGAATATGTTCACAAAAATGCAACGTTTTAAATTCTCATTTCACAAAAAACTTTTGAGTAACGTAAAGCAGAGGCGAAATAATACTCAGAGAGAACAAAAACTTGAGGGCCAATGAGAAAACAATTTTTTGATAAGCTGCACTAAAATCAATTTTGATACAATTGCCACCAAGATTTTCCAACTCACTCAACTCTTTGTCCTCTCCACGAAATTTATGGTTGTCAGTATAAACCCTCACAGTATGATGTACTCCCTCTGTCTCAAATAAGTGTGTACTTCTAGCTTTACCTTAAGTCAAACTTGTCAAAAAGGTCAAATTTATACAAAAGAGTAGCAACATATGACATCATATTTGTATATTATGAAACTATATTTTAAAATAGATCAAGTGATACTAATTTGGTGCAATAAATGTGGCTACGTTTTCAAATACAGTATACTCCAGTTGGTCATTAAGAAAGTTTGACTTGAGACAAACGGTAGAAGTACACTTTTTTTAAGACGGAGGGAGTATCTTTTTTTTTTGAACAGGGGAGGCCTCGAAGGGCCTAGAGCTTCATTGTAGTCAAAGCGGTGGCAGTACAAATTACAGAAAGGGCCAAAAAAAACTAGAAATTACAAACCGACCCTTACAATTTGCACAGAGGACCCTAAGAAAGAAACAGGAAAGGCAATCCAGTACAGCTCCTTCTCCACCACTGCAGAGCTCACCGTAGTCAACCTGCATGCCGCCGGGGACGAGACCACTTGGGGCATGGAGGTGGGAGCCAACCACGACAAAGCTAGAAAACCTCCGCCGGAGGTTGATTGAGTCCTGGAGATGACGGCCGTGCGCCGTCGCTCGAGGTTGGAGGGGCCGCCTTTCGGCCATGATTAACGGCGACGGAGGCGCCGTATGAGACCTCCAGATGAAGACCTGGAAGTGACGGTCGAAAGCCATCACTTGAGGTTGGAGGGGCCGCCCTTCGGCCATGTAGAACGGCGACAGCGGCGCTGTAGGGAACCTCCGGTGAGAAGCATCGCTGCTCCCCTGCTGCAGATCCAGTGGGCGGCCGACCAAGAGCTGCGCTCCCTCCCCAATCACGCCACCATGACAGATCAGGGGGAGAAGCTTGCAGCTCCGGCCTTGACCACCAGATCCCGCCGAATCAGCCTTATTTATGGAGTTCTCCTCTCCCTTCCACCTCCTCAACACCGGCTCCGACCACCGGAGCACCTTGAAGCAGTGGAAGAAGAAGGTGCGGCTCCAGATCTGACTGAGAAGATCCGTCGCCTCCCTCCCGGCATAGACGCCAGACGCCATAAAGGACCAAAACCTAGACCTACCACTACAGCTATGTACTCCGGCGCCTGCTCCTTCCCTACTCCGGCCGGCTATTCCGGTGGAGAGGACATCGGAGCGGCCCGGCGGGGAAGAAGAGCCTCTCAACTACTGTAGCAGGGCGAGAGAGGGGAGGGGGAAATGAGAGCCCCCGGAGGGAGTATCTTAATTAAGCTTATTCTAGTAAGTCAATAAGATTGATTAAAAGTTTGTTTCGTGCTCCTCATCCATTATCTTTTCTCCTCCATATCACAAATATACTTTTTTTATGGAGTCTTTTACTAATTCTAAGCATTGTATCTTGATGAGTAGAAGGACGAGTTAAACTTTCGGCCTCTACATGGATGCACAGTTGCACACAACCATGATGAAAAAGACTAAAGATGAACAAACCCGATAACAAGTTATACTAGCGTGGAGATAAAACGAAAACTCACTCCAGTGGCATTCCTACCGTTATCTAGCGTGGATGGTTCCACCTTCTCTCTTCTCCTCATTTTAAGGAATCTTATGCAGCCCACTTCTCTCCCTCCCATTCCATACTTCATTAGCTATAACTTTAAAATTTCAAACTTCTGTAGCTTTTGAACCACAAGTTCAATCTGTGAAATATTGGAATATTTGGGTGCCTAATGAGGAGAGTTTCAAGTACAAAATTGAATATATTTTGACAATATTTGAAATTCACCTTTTCAAACTTAAAAAACTTTCGTTTGAATTTCTTGGAGGTCAAACCATATAATATATTGATAAAAATAACCAACATCGAATTTCGATTTTAAATGCTAAGGAAACACACAATGGTTGCATCCAAACCGTGGTGACCACAACTCAGATTTCATTGGGTTTCACCGGGTTTCAAAATCCATCATGAAGTTTCATTGTGTTTCAAAATGCAGGTTTCGATGTTTGTAAAAAAAAAATGGGCTTGTTTAGAAGATATCACCAAAACAAATACATGTTTTCAAACAGATTTTTTTATTTTGTAGTTATTTCAACACTTGCAACCATTTTAACTATAGGACTGAAATTTAGGTATGTGTACTATATTGGATGGGGTGGGGGAGTTAGGTTTTTTTTGTGTGTGTCTGTGGCGATACCATTTTCCTGCAAAAAGGAAACAAGAATCCTTTGCATGTCCAAATCTCAAAGCAACTAACTACAATGGACGATGAACGCATGCACGGTACGTACCTAGAAGTGCATTTCTCGTTTACGTTCCCATCCACGTTAGGAAAAAAGGTTCTGACTACTCGCTCCAGCTATGACCATGCCACTCTCATCCTTGATGTCCTCCTAACATTGAAGAGTAGATCTAGTATGGAGTCAGACAGTCAGTGTGTACAGATTTTTTGCGGGTAAAACTGACCTTTATTAGGAAGTAGGGTTACATCTAGCTCATGTTCCAGGCATACACCAGTACTGAAAAATAACCTTGTATCCATAAATTGTGGTATTTTCCTCTGCAATCTTTCACAGTGTGGTTTCTGAAAAAAACGTGGTTTAAAATAATTTGCACCAAAACAGAGCCTGCAGCCTTCTAAAGTTTGTTTTATTAATCTAGTTATACCGGTCGCTAGTACCAAACTAAAATAATTGCAGTTTTTTCTCTAGTGTAATATGTGACATTTCATGTCGTTGTGGCGAACGAGCAGATGCCATGGGATGGCTTAAGTTGGGGTCGGATGGACGCTAGAGGATTCGGGTGAGGGTTTTTGGATTAGATTGGATGAACTTCCGGGTGCTTTCCTCAAGAACCAAGGTAGAAGAAGAAATACACAAGGAAGAACTCTGCTCTAGATCCTTCAACTCATTGATCTTAAGAGGTTACAAGTTTGTGGTTACAGCACCGTATCTCGCGTCTGTTGCACACATAGGTCAAGTGTTTCGTGCCCGTAAAGGACTATGCCCCCTCTCCTTATATAGGGGAGAGGTGGCTTACAGAGCAAGGAACCCAAGGAAACCCTAATGGCATCTTTGACTAGACAAACTACTTTACAAAGTAACTTTAGTCATAAATGGCGGCGCCGGTATCTTTAATCAGGGAGGCTGACGTCCTCCGGTTGCTTTTGGCGTCACCCTCCTCTTTAGCGTCAGGGCTTCGTTTAAAGCTACTTTGCTTAGCTCATCTTTGTCTTCTAGCTCTGGAGAGAATCTTTGACCAGTCTTGCCGACACGCTCTTCTTACCGGTAGCCCGGTGTCTTCTTTATCCGGTTCCGGTATACCCCTCTTGGGAATACCGGCCTAGCTCTACTTAGCCAAACACTTAACTTTGGCCTCCGGTGTAAACATTAAACCGGTATCTTGATGGCTCAAACCATCCGGTTTGGCATGCCTTTGGCATACCGGGGGTCATCCCCCCGACATTAGTCCCCGAAGCTGGTATAGTCCGGTGGATTCTATCCAACAGACTGTGCCAGTTTCCCATATCTTAAGGTACCGGTTTAATCTTTCCGGTGGTGAATTTAGATCCCGGCATCTTTGCCGGACTCACGTCTTTTCTTTCTTTGCAAGGTATTTTCCGGTATCTTATTCTCCGGTATCTTAGACATTAAATCTCTCCTCGACGAAGTCGAGAATTTCTCCGGTACAGCGCCTGTCAGTGACATGCGCACTGTACCTGACGCGCCAGTGTCAGGGGTCACTTCCCTTCGGCTTCTGCGCCCGTATTAACTTCGGCACACCGGATCCAGGCTGCCGTTCCGGATCCGTGCGGCAACCCTGTGGCTTTCTGTTTTCCGCGCGTGTATCCTCGCGCCACGTGGTGGCCCACGAAGCGAACCGCCGCGGCCCAGCGGTTTCCAGCCCATTATCTCTTCTTCCTATAAAAGGGGAAACCGCTCCTTCTTCCTCCTTTCTTCGCATTCTCAACTCCCTCGCGCGCATAGAGCTCCTAGTCCTCTTGCGCCCTCGCCGTTTCCGTTCATCGCCAGAGCTCCGCCGCCCGGCGAACTTCCGCCGCTGCTCCGCCGAGCCTCGCCAAGCTTCGTTGCGCGGTGATTCTTCGCAGTGCACCTGCTGCGGCCGCAGCGTTCGTGCTCCGACGACCTCTTCTCCGCCTCCTCGTCGCCGGCCTTCCTCAGCAACTACGAGCTCGCCGCTCCACCGACGACCTTCTCCCTCAGCATCTCCGCCGCCTCAGGTTAGGCTCGATTCGCGTTTACCTCTCTTTTCTTTGTTTTCCAGATCTTGGGCCGGTAGGATATTTACTTCCCATTTTCTTTTGCTTTTTCTCTTACTCGTAGATCTTCGCGCAAGGGTAGATCTTGGGAAATCTGTTTTTCGGTAGAATCCGGCTATGTCTAGCGAGGGCTATTCTTCTGCACCCTCCTCCGGTAGCTGATACGTCTCAAACGTATCTATAATTTCTTATGTTCCATGCTACTTTTATGATGATACTCACATGTTTTATACACATTATATGTCATTATTATGCATTTTCCGGCACTAACCTATTAACGAGATGCCGAAGAGCCAGTTGTTGTTTTCTGCTGTTTTTGGTTTCAGAAATCCTAGTAAGGAAATATTCTCGGAATTGGACGAAATCAACGCCCAGGGGCCTATTTTTCCACGAAGCTTCCAGAAGACCGAGGGAGAGACGAAGTGGGGCCACGAGGCGGCCGGACGCTAGGGCGGCGCGGCCCAAGCCCTGGCCGCGCCGGCCTAGTGTGTGGGCCCCTCGGGCGGCCCCCTGACCTATCTCCTCCGCCTACTTATAGCCTTCATCGCGAAACCCCCAGTACCGAGAGCCACGATATGGAAAACCTTACTGAGACGCCGCCGCCGCCAATCCCATCTCGGGGGATTCAGGAGATCGCCTCCGGCACCCTGCCGGAGAGGGGAATCATCTCCCGGAGGACTCTACACCGCCATGGTCGCCTCCGGATTGATGTGTGAGTAGTTCACCCCTGGACTATGGGTCCATAGCAGTAGCTAGATGGTTGTCTTCTCCTCATTGTGCTATCATTGTCTGATCTTGTGAGCTGCCTATCATGATCAAGATCATCTATCTGTAAAGCTACATGTGCGTTTGTTGGGATCCGATGAATAGAGAATACTATGTTATGTTGATTATCAATCTATTACCTATGTGTTGTTTATGATCTTGCATGCTCTCCGTTGTTAGTAGAGGCTCTGGCCAAGTTTTTGCTAGTAACTCCAAGAGGGAGTATTTATGCTCGATAGTGGGTTCATGCCTCCATTAAATCTGGGACAGTGACAGAAAGTTCTAAGGTTGTGGATGTGCTGTTGCCACTAGGGATAAAACATTGATGCTATGTCCGAGGATGTAGTTATTGATTACATTACGCACCATACTTAATGCAATTGTCTGTTGCTTGCAACTTAATACCGGAAGGGGTTCGGATGATAACCTGAAAGTGGACTTTTTAGGCATAGATGCATGCTGGATAGCGGTCTATGTACTTTGTCGTAATGCCCAATTGAATCTCACAATACTCATCATGTCATGTATGTGCATTGTCATGCCCTCTCTATTTGTCAATTGCCCAACTGTAATTTGTTTACCCAATATGCTATATTTCTTATGGGAGAGACACCTCTAGTGAACTGTGGACCCCGGTCCATTCTTTTACATCGAATACAATCTACTGCAATACTTGTTCTACTGTTTTCGGCAAACAATCATCATCCACACTATACATCTAATCCTTTGTTACAGCAAGCCGGTGAGATTGACAACCTCACTGTTTCGTTGGGGCAAAGTACTTTGGTTGTGTTGTGCAGGTTCCACGTTGGCGCCGGAATCCCTGGTGTTGCGCCGCACTACATCTCGCCGCCATCAACCTTCAACGTGCTTCTTGGCTCCTACTGGTTCGATAAACCTTGGTTTCTTACTGAGGGAAAACTTGTCTTTGTACACATCATACCTTCCTCTTGGGGTTCCCAACGGACGAGTGCTTTACCGTCACAAGGAAGCTACTACGCCCACGTCAACTATGCGCAAGCAGCTAATTTTCTGGCGCCGTTGCCGGGGATCTGAAGAAAAGTTACACCACAAAGATTGCCAACTCCCACGGCAACAGCTAATTTTCTGGCGCCGTTGCCGGGGAGATCAAGACACGCTGCAAGGGGAGTCTTCACAATCCAATCTCTTTACTTTGTTTTTGTCTTGCTTTATTTTATTTACTACTTTGTTTGCTGCATTATATCAAAACACAAAAAAATTAGTTGCTAGTTTTACTTTATTTACTATCTTGTTTGCTATATTAAAAACACAAAAAATTAGTTACTTGCATTTATTTTATCTAGTTTGCTTTATTTACTACTGCTAAAATGGGTACTCCTGAAAATACTAAGTTGTGTGACTTCACAACCACAAATAATAATGATTTCTTATGCACACCTATTGCTCCACCCGCTACTACATCGGAATTCTTTGAAATTAAACCTGCTTTACTGAATCTTGTTATGCGAGAGCAATTTTCTGGTGTTAGTTCTGATGATGCTGCTGCCCATCTCAATAATTTTGTTGAACTTTGTGAAATGCAAAAGTATAAAGATGTAGATGGTGACATAATAAAATTAAAATTGTTCCCTTTCTCACTAAGAGGAAGAGCTAAAGATTGGTTGCTATCTCTGCCTAAGAATAGTATTGATTCATGGACTAAATGCAAGGATGCTTTTATTGGTAGATATTATCCCCCTGCTAAAATTATATCTTTGAGGAGTAGCATAATGAATTTTAAACAATTAGATACTGAGCATGTTGCACAAGCATGGGAAAGAATGAAATCTTTGGTTAAAAATTGCCCAACCCATGGACTGACTACTTGGATGATCATCCAAACCTTTTATGCAGGACTGAATTTTTCTTCACGGAACCTATTGGATTCAGCTGCTGGAGGTACCTTTATGTCCATCACTCTTGGTGAAGCAACAAAGCTTCTTGATAATATGATGATTAATTACTCTGAATGGCACACGGAAAGAGCTCCACAAGGTAAGAAGGTAAATTCTGTCGAAGAAACCTCTTCCTTGAGTGATAAGATTGATGCTAGTATGTCTATGCTTGTGAATGATAGGACAAATATTGATCCTAATAATGTTCCGTTAGCTTCATTGGTTGCTCAAAAAGAACATGTTGATGTGAATTTCATTAAAAATAACAATTATAATAATTCTAGGCCATATCCTACTAATGGTAACTCTTATGGTAGATATGCTTCACCTAATGAGGAAAAAATGTTAGAAATTGAAAGATCCACCAAGAACTTTATGCAATCACAATATGAGCAAAATAAATTGTTTATTAAAACTATGAATGAGCAATCTACCTTGTTGAAGAATATAGGAAATCAACTTGAAAATTTGAATATGGAGATCTCTGGGTTGCAAACTAAACTTGCAAGTGCTGAAACCCGAATCTCATACATGTCTGCGTCACAATCTTCTTTAATTAATAAAATGGCTGCTAAACCTGAGGATATAGATAATAAAATTGTTACTACAGAAAATGCCATCCAAGTTAGAATTAATACCTTGTCCACCAGCATTGTGAACTTGATCTCGGCCTTGATAATTCTCATGAATATTGAGCTTGTTGAGTTGTCCAGTGACATGATGTGTGGCTCCTGTGTCAATATACCAGTTGGTGTCTACACCATAGGCACCCTTCTGCTCCTTCGAAGTATCATCTTCATCATCATCACCATAGCGCCACCAACAGTCATGAGCAGAGTGACCCTCCTTCTTGCAAATTTGACAGAAAACTCCTTCCTGCCATGGAGATGCAACTCGATCCTTCTTGCCCCCTTTCTGTCGGCGTGCCTGAGGGCGCTGCTGAGATGGCTGCTGCTGAGGGGGTCGGGATAGGCCGGTTGACCGGTGGTGGAGGATGAGGAAAAATTGGCGGGTTATATGGCATCGGCTGTGGGTATGGAGCATAGGGATGCATGCATGGCTGCTGCATATAAGGAGGAGCATATGGCGAGGGAGGCTGAGGCACATAAGTCGGCTGTGGAGGCGGTGCATACACCGGCTGCTGAGGAGGAGCGTAGGCCGGTTGTGGTGGGCGAGCAAAACCTCCCCCATAAGGGTTTGGTTGCCGCGCCACCACATTCACCAACGACATGAAGGACGTGGGGGCAGCCTGACCAGAAGTCTGAAGCATCTGATCACGAGTTTCACAAGATAAAATCTGAGAACACATGTCATTAAGGGAAGTAGAAGGAACAGCATTGATTGCAGCAACTAAATTGTTGAAGGAGCCATCAAGACCATTCATGATATAATCCTTGAGTTCTTCATCATCGACAGGTTTACCAGTAGCTGCAAGCTCAGAATCATAACCTTTCATCTTGGTGATGTACTGTTGTGCAGTCATGTCAAGTTTCTTCGTGTTTGTCAGAGCACCACGGATTGTTGAGACCCTGGACTTGGACTGAGCTGCATAGAGATTATTGAGAGCACGCCAAACCGCATCAGCAGTAGAGAGCCCAAAGACATGGGGAAGAACGTCCTCGGCAAGGGAATTGACAAGGTAGCTGACAACCTGCTGATCACGCACAACCCATGTATCATATGCCGGGTTAGGAATTTTAATAGCCTTCTTCTCAGAGTCTTCGGCGTCAAGGAATTCCGCCGGGCAGTAGTCAAAGCCATCAAGGAGGCCCATCACCCGAGCACCGCGCAGAGTGGGCAGAGCCTGTGTTTGCCATGAGAGGAAGTTGTCCCGCGTTAGCTTGATGGACGGTGGGGCACCAATAGTGGCCGGGAGAGGACTTGTGGATGAGGAAGCCATCGAAGATTGTAGGAAGATCGTGCAGAGCGAAAAACAAAGAGGAGGTCTGGTTGTTTGTTGAAGAAAACGAAGAGGGGTTGTATGTAGATGTATCTAGGGTTTTGGGTGTGGGGGTTTTGGTTGTGGGAGAAGAAGAGTGAATCTAGGGAATTGAGAGAGGAGAGGAGGAGCTTTGGCTTGGTGATGTTGGATCGTGAGAGAGAGCTGGAGAGGCTCAGCGACGGCAAGGAGCCAGGCGTCGGCGGCTAGAGAGAAGGAAGAGGGAGGCCTGATACCATGTTGACGTAAACTATTGTTGGGTGGAACGGTGTAACCCCTTAGGGTCACCGATTGCATGTTAATATAGGTGAGGAAAAACCCCTCACGTGGCTTGTACAAGGAGAGTCCGTATACAATTGTTTTACTATACCATATTGTATACAGATACATATTACACCTCTAATATTACCAACCGTGACTAAAGGTCCTCCAGCCCCAGCGCACTGCCGCAACCACGTGCAGGGCCTTTCATCACGTTGTGTGGCCAACCGGAACTAAATATGTGGTCTTTAGTCCCGATTTTGTAGTTCCGGTTAGAAAACGGGACTGGAGCCCATTCTCAACCGGAACTATAGCCTCTCTTTCTACTAGTGTAAGTGGGTGTCTCGGATTTATCCTAGGCTTCCAAAATATGTTTCAAGGCCGGTGCAATGAATGAGTAAATTGCAAAAAATAAAAAACCATTAGTGTATGGTTGGAAACACCATACACCTTCAATATGTTCAGTGCAGGAAACACCCTTCAATCTGTCCACTTTTTTACTATGAGATCCCTATGTCGTTTCCCGTTCTGTACCATTTCTACCTCTGCCGTATGAATATGCAATCATTTTTGTTACTCCATCAAGAATACAATGAATACACGGATATGCAACAGCTTGTGACTCCTGATGGAAGGGAATTCTTATATGATGCAAACAATACAACAAATTAATTTTGATCATGTTCTGATCCAAAAGCAAATAGACTTCGTACAGAACATATTCTGATCAAAAGCAAATAGACTTAGTACTGAACATGTTCTCATAAAAAAAATCTGAATCTAACCCTTCATACAAAAAAAAAATGGATCTGGCCGAACACAGAGCAGAAAAATCCCATGTAATCAATAGAATCAACCTTAAGCATTTATAATTTTAGGTCTGGGAAAGGAGGGATCCAAAGAAAAATGCATGAATCATATATGGAAGCTCTTTTTTGTTCTTGAGCCATGTAAAATATCAAGAACCAACAAATGGAAGCAAATCAGATTGGAACCAAATCCATCTTGAAAGTATCAAACAAAAGCAAATCAGATCGTGAAAATGATGACGAGTAGTGTTGATGGAGGAGAAGGTTGATGAGGAGAGAGGCAGCTACACCGTACATGAGGGGGTAGAGGTGGATAACGAGAGAGGTATAGGTCACTAGAGGAGAAAACGAAGTACACAAGTACGTTTTGGTTTCCATAAGGGTGATAAGATGGAAAATGTTTAAGATGAAAATGTAAATTTGCAAACATGAATCTTGAAGCAATGACCTTGGGATAAACCAGCTGGGACACCCACATATGTGAAGAAAAACTGCGTTGACCACCACAGGATTGCGATCCACTACATAATCCTGATATTGTAGAAATTTATAGAAGTGTGAAACTCACAATTAATAAAAAACCAATTGCAATAATAAATGCAGAGGGCAGTGTCTTTTCCCATTTGAAAAATAGTGAAACATGAGTTTTCAGCAAAACATCTATGCTAGCTGTGGTGGTGACCAAAATGAAAGAAGAGCTGAAAGGCTTGGCTTCAGGCAGGAGCAAAACAATTTGCACTAATAGTGCGTAGATCGTGTTTTTTTTGCATTTTTTCGATGCTATAAGTTCTTTATATGGGGCTTGGGTCGTTCTGAACCACTAGCAATATAACGGTAGAATTGCTGCCTCGTTCGACAAAACAAAACAGCACATTGTCCGTAACATACCAATCAGTCATTTTCCCCATTCCACTCAGATGCATTAGATAATCTAAAATCGAGCGCAACATCAATAGAACATGCATGAAACCAAACTCGCATAGCTAAGTAAACGCGTCACAGATTGGCGCTAGCAGTCCGAAAGAGAAGTTGCAGATTACTATTAAGGTACCCTAGATTGACAATTCTTCTGCAGTATCCAAAGTTCCAAACATCAGTTGTCGAGGAGACGCTCGCCCAGCTTGTAGGAGACGTAGGCGTCGATGCAAGCGTACTGCACCTGCGCCACGTCAAGCTGGCGCTTCTCCCAGTTGCTCATGGTGACGTGGCGCGGCTTCTCCATGGTGAGCCCAAGCACCTCCCTGGCGTAGCCCTTGAGCCCCAGCCTGGTCCTGCCGAGGCCGCCGCCGATGCCGAGGTGCCGGTTGCAGCGGGCCTCCAGGTCTACGGGCGCCGCGCAGACGAGGCCGTAGTCGTCCGCGAGCTTGGCAACGTCCTCGCCGACGCCGATGCCGACGCACCGCACCGTGGGGTCGCCGAGGAAGGCCCTGATGGCCGCGGGGACGCGGCTGGCGTAGAACATCTGGAGGACGAGGCAGGTGTTGCCGACGCAGAGCTGGAGGATGGCCACCTTCGAGGTCGTCCACGAGTGGTAGTTGGGCTTCCACTCGCAGTCGAGCCCCACGATGAGGCCGCGGCCGTCGGCGTTGGAGGCCCGCACGCTGCGGACCCACTCGTCGGCAGCCGCGGTGTCGCTGGTGACCGTGGTATCGATCACGGCGGAGCCGAAGCGAACGTTGTACCTTGCCGTGGTCATCCTCGCTTACTCTAGCGTGAGCTAGCTAGTGCAGTGCAGGGAGAGATTGTGTTGTGACTCTTCATGTGTAGGTTCCCTATTTATATAGTGAAATAGTGTGAGTGAGGTGCTTGAATTAAAACGCAATTTTGAAATTCGGAACGCCGACGCCTAATCCAAGGAGTCGTCTGTTAAGTTTCCAAGTGAAGCACTAACTATCCTTTGGGGGAATTGTGCTGCATTTACTTGTGGCTTGGCTGACAAAATTTGACCAAAGGAAATTGACTTGAATATGTTCACAAAAATGCAACGTTTTAAATTCTCATTTCACAAAAAACTTTTGAGTAACGTAAAGCAGAGGCGAAATAATACTCAGAGAGAACAAAAACTTGAGGGCCAATGAGAAAACAATTTTTTGATAAGCTGCACTAAAATCAATTTTGATACAATTGCCACCAAGATTTTCCAACTCACTCAACTCTTTGTCCTCTCCACGAAATTTATGGTTGTCAGTATAAACCCTCACAGTATGATGTACTCCCTCTGTCTCAAATAAGTGTGTACTTCTAGCTTTACCTTAAGTCAAACTTGTCAAAAAGGTCAAATTTATACAAAAGAGTAGCAACATATGACATCATATTTGTATATTATGAAACTATATTTTAAAATAGATCAAGTGATACTAATTTGGTGCAATAAATGTGGCTACGTTTTCAAATACAGTATACTCCAGTTGGTCATTAAGAAAGTTTGACTTGAGACAAACGGTAGAAGTACACTTTTTTTAAGACGGAGGGAGTATCTTTTTTTTTTGAACAGGGGAGGCCTCGAAGGGCCTAGAGCTTCATTGTAGTCAAAGCGGTGGCAGTACAAATTACAGAAAGGGCCAAAAAAAACTAGAAATTACAAACCGACCCTTACAATTTGCACAGAGGACCCTAAGAAAGAAACAGGAAAGGCAATCCAGTACAGCTCCTTCTCCACCACTGCAGAGCTCACCGTAGTCAACCTGCATGCCGCCGGGGACGAGACCACTTGGGGCATGGAGGTGGGAGCCAACCACGACAAAGCTAGAAAACCTCCGCCGGAGGTTGATTGAGTCCTGGAGATGACGGCCGTGCGCCGTCGCTCGAGGTTGGAGGGGCCGCCTTTCGGCCATGATTAACGGCGACGGAGGCGCCGTATGAGACCTCCAGATGAAGACCTGGAAGTGACGGTCGAAAGCCATCACTTGAGGTTGGAGGGGCCGCCCTTCGGCCATGTAGAACGGCGACAGCGGCGCTGTAGGGAACCTCCGGTGAGAAGCATCGCTGCTCCCCTGCTGCAGATCCAGTGGGCGGCCGACCAAGAGCTGCGCTCCCTCCCCAATCACGCCACCATGACAGATCAGGGGGAGAAGCTTGCAGCTCCGGCCTTGACCACCAGATCCCGCCGAATCAGCCTTATTTATGGAGTTCTCCTCTCCCTTCCACCTCCTCAACACCGGCTCCGACCACCGGAGCACCTTGAAGCAGTGGAAGAAGAAGGTGCGGCTCCAGATCTGACTGAGAAGATCCGTCGCCTCCCTCCCGGCATAGACGCCAGACGCCATAAAGGACCAAAACCTAGACCTACCACTACAGCTATGTACTCCGGCGCCTGCTCCTTCCCTACTCCGGCCGGCTATTCCGGTGGAGAGGACATCGGAGCGGCCCGGCGGGGAAGAAGAGCCTCTCAACTACTGTAGCAGGGCGAGAGAGGGGAGGGGGAAATGAGAGCCCCCGGAGGGAGTATCTTAATTAAGCTTATTCTAGTAAGTCAATAAGATTGATTAAAAGTTTGTTTCGTGCTCCTCATCCATTATCTTTTCTCCTCCATATCACAAATATACTTTTTTTATGGAGTCTTTTACTAATTCTAAGCATTGTATCTTGATGAGTAGAAGGACGAGTTAAACTTTCGGCCTCTACATGGATGCACAGTTGCACACAACCATGATGAAAAAGACTAAAGATGAACAAACCCGATAACAAGTTATACTAGCGTGGAGATAAAACGAAAACTCACTCCAGTGGCATTCCTACCGTTATCTAGCGTGGATGGTTCCACCTTCTCTCTTCTCCTCATTTTAAGGAATCTTATGCAGCCCACTTCTCTCCCTCCCATTCCATACTTCATTAGCTATAACTTTAAAATTTCAAACTTCTGTAGCTTTTGAACCACAAGTTCAATCTGTGAAATATTGGAATATTTGGGTGCCTAATGAGGAGAGTTTCAAGTACAAAATTGAATATATTTTGACAATATTTGAAATTCACCTTTTCAAACTTAAAAAACTTTCGTTTGAATTTCTTGGAGGTCAAACCATATAATATATTGATAAAAATAACCAACATCGAATTTCGATTTTAAATGCTAAGGAAACACACAATGGTTGCATCCAAACCGTGGTGACCACAACTCAGATTTCATTGGGTTTCACCGGGTTTCAAAATCCATCATGAAGTTTCATTGTGTTTCAAAATGCAGGTTTCGATGTTTGTAAAAAAAAAATGGGCTTGTTTAGAAGATATCACCAAAACAAATACATGTTTTCAAACAGATTTTTTTATTTTGTAGTTATTTCAACACTTGCAACCATTTTAACTATAGGACTGAAATTTAGGTATGTGTACTATATTGGATGGGGTGGGGGAGTTAGGTTTTTTTTGTGTGTGTCTGTGGCGATACCATTTTCCTGCAAAAAGGAAACAAGAATCCTTTGCATGTCCAAATCTCAAAGCAACTAACTACAATGGACGATGAACGCATGCACGGTACGTACCTAGAAGTGCATTTCTCGTTTACGTTCCCATCCACGTTAGGAAAAAAGGTTCTGACTACTCGCTCCAGCTATGACCATGCCACTCTCATCCTTGATGTCCTCCTAACATTGAAGAGTAGATCTAGTATGGAGTCAGACAGTCAGTGTGTACAGATTTTTTGCGGGTAAAACTGACCTTTATTAGGAAGTAGGGTTACATCTAGCTCATGTTCCAGGCATACACCAGTACTGAAAAATAACCTTGTATCCATAAATTGTGGTATTTTCCTCTGCAATCTTTCACAGTGTGGTTTCTGAAAAAAACGTGGTTTAAAATAATTTGCACCAAAACAGAGCCTGCAGCCTTCTAAAGTTTGTTTTATTAATCTAGTTATACCGGTCGCTAGTACCAAACTAAAATAATTGCAGTTTTTTCTCTAGTGTAATATGTGACATTTCATGTCGTTGTGGCGAACGAGCAGATGCCATGGGATGGCTTAAGTTGGGGTCGGATGGACGCTAGAGGATTCGGGTGAGGGTTTTTGGATGAGATTGGATGAACTTCCGGGTGCTTTCCTCAAGAACCAAGGTAGAAGAAGAAATACACAAGGAAGAACTCTGCTCTAGATCCTTCAACTCATTGATCTTAAGAGGTTACAAGTTTGTGGTTACAGCACCGTATCTCGCGTCTGTTGCACACATAGGTCAAGTGTTTCGTGCCCGTAAAGGACTATGCCCCCTCTCCTTATATAGGGGAGAGGTGGCTTACAGAGCAAGGAACCCAAGGAAACCCTAATGGCATCTTTGACTAGACAAACTACTTTACAAAGTAACTTTAGTCATAAATGGCGGCGCCGGTATCTTTAATCAGGGAGGCTGACGTCCTCCGGTTGCTTTTGGCGTCACCCTCCTCTTTAGCGTCAGGGCTTCGTTTAAAGCTACTTTGCTTAGCTCATCTTTGTCTTCTAGCTCTGGAGAGAATCTTTGACCAGTCTTGCCGACACGCTCTTCTTACCGGTAGCCCGGTGTCTTCTTTATCCGGTTCCGGTATACCCCTCTTGGGAATACCGGCCTAGCTCTACTTAGCCAAACACTTAACTTTGGCCTCCGGTGTAAACATTAAACCGGTATCTTGATGGCTCAAACCATCCGGTTTGGCATGCCTTTGGCATACCGGGGGTCATCCCCCCGACATTAGTCCCCGAAGCTGGTATAGTCCGGTGGATTCTATCCAACAGACTGTGCCAGTTTCCCATATCTTAAGGTACCGGTTTAATCTTTCCGGTGGTGAATTTAGATCCCGGCATCTTTGCCGGACTCACGTCTTTTCTTTCTTTGCAAGGTATTTTCCGGTATCTTATTCTCCGGTATCTTAGACATTAAATCTCTCCTCGACGAAGTCGAGAATTTCTCCGGTACAGCGCCTGTCAGTGACATGCGCACTGTACCTGACGCGCCAGTGTCAGGGGTCACTTCCCTTCGGCTTCTGCGCCCGTATTAACTTCGGCACACCGGATCCAGGCTGCCGTTCCGGATCCGTGCGGCAACCCTGTGGCTTTCTGTTTTCCGCGCGTGTATCCTCGCGCCACGTGGTGGCCCACGAAGCGAACCGCCGCGGCCCAGCGGTTTCCAGCCCATTATCTCTTCTTCCTATAAAAGGGGAAACCGCTCCTTCTTCCTCCTTTCTTCGCATTCTCAACTCCCTCGCGCGCATAGAGCTCCTAGTCCTCTTGCGCCCTCGCCGTTTCCGTTCATCGCCAGAGCTCCGCCGCCCGGCGAACTTCCGCCGCTGCTCCGCCGAGCCTCGCCAAGCTTCGTTGCGCGGTGATTCTTCGCAGTGCACCTGCTGCGGCCGCAGCGTTCGTGCTCCGACGACCTCTTCTCCGCCTCTCGTCGCCGGCCTTCCTCGGCAACTACGAGCTCGCCGCTCCACCGACGACCTTCTCCCTCAGCATCTCCGCCGCCTCAGGTTAGGCTCGATTCGCGTTTACCTCTCTTTTCTTTGTTTTCCAGATCTTGGGCCGGTAGGATATTTACTTCCCATTTTCTTTTGCTTTTTCTCTTACTCGTAGATCTTCGCGCAAGGGTAGATCTTGGGAAATCTGTTTTTCGGTAGAATCCGGCTATGTCTAGCGAGGGCTATTCTTCTGCACCCTCCTCCGGTAGCTGATACGTCTCAAACGTATCTATAATTTCTTATGTTCCATGCTACTTTTATGATGATACTCACATGTTTTATACACATTATATGTCATTATTATGCATTTTCCGGCACTAACCTATTAACGAGATGCCGAAGAGCCAGTTGTTGTTTTCTGCTGTTTTTGGTTTCAGAAATCCTAGTAAGGAAATATTCTCGGAATTGGACGAAATCAACGCCCAGGGGCCTATTTTTCCACGAAGCTTCCAGAAGACCGAGGGAGAGACGAAGTGGGGCCACGAGGCGGCCGGACGCTAGGGCGGCGCGGCCCAAGCCCTGGCCGCGCCGGCCTAGTGTGTGGGCCCCGGGCGGCCCCCGACCTATCTCCTCCGCCTACTTATAGCCTTCATCGCGAAACCCCAAGATCTGAGAGCCACGATATGGAAAACCCATCGAGACGCCGCCGCCGCCAATCCCATCTCGGGGGATTCAGGAGATCGCCTCCGGCACCCTGCCGGAGAGGGGAATCATCTCCCGGAGGACTCTACACCGCCATGGTCGCCTCCGGATT
This sequence comes from Lolium perenne, assembly GCF_019359855.2. Classification (NCBI taxonomy): domain Eukaryota; kingdom Viridiplantae; phylum Streptophyta; class Magnoliopsida; order Poales; family Poaceae; genus Lolium; species Lolium perenne. The sequence continues at coordinate 260,035,918 of NC_067250.2, forward strand.
GATGTGTGAGTAGTTCACCCCTGGACTATGGGTCCATAGCAGTAGCTAGATGGTTGTCTTCTCCTCATTGTGCTATCATTGTCTGATCTTGTGAGCTGCCTATCATGATCAAGATCATCTATCTGTAAAGCTACATGTGCGTTTGTTGGGATCCGATGAATAGAGAATACTATGTTATGTTGATTATCAATCTATTACCTATGTGTTGTTTATGATCTTGCATGCTCTCCGTTGTTAGTAGAGGCTCTGGCCAAGTTTTTGCTAGTAACTCCAAGAGGGAGTATTTATGCTCGATAGTGGGTTCATGCCTCCATTAAATGCAGGGACATGTGACGAGAAAGTTCTAAGGTTGTGGATGTGCTGTTGCCACTAGGGATAAAACATTGATGCTATGTCCGAGGATGTAGTTATTGATTACATTACGCACCATACTTAATGCAATTGTCTGTTGCTTGCAACTTAATACCGGAAGGGGTTCGGATGATAACCTGAAAGTGGACTTTTTAGGCATAGATGCATGCTGGATAGCGGTCTATGTACTTTGTCGTAATGCCCAATTGAATCTCACAATACTCATCATGTCATGTATGTGCATTGTCATGCCCTCTCTATTTGTCAATTGCCCAACTGTAATTTGTTTACCCAATATGCTATATTTCTTATGGGAGAGACACCTCTAGTGAACTGTGGACCCCGGTCCATTCTTTTACATCGAATACAATCTACTGCAATACTTGTTCTACTGTTTTCGGCAAACAATCATCATCCACACTATACATCTAATCCTTTGTTACAGCAAGCCGGTGAGATTGACAACCTCACTGTTTCGTTGGGGCAAAGTACTTTGGTTGTGTTGTGCAGGTTCCACGTTGGCGCCGGAATCCCTGGTGTTGCGCCGCACTACATCTCGCCGCCATCAACCTTCAACGTGCTTCTTGGCTCCTACTGGTTCGATAAACCTTGGTTTCTTACTGAGGGAAAACTTGCTGCTGTACACATCATACCTTCCTCTTGGGGTTCCCAACGGACGAGTGCTTTACCGTCACAAGGAAGCTACTACGCCCACGTCAACTATGCGCAAGCAGCTAATTTTCTGGCGCCGTTGCCGGGGATCTGAAGAAAAGTTACACCACAAAGATTGCCAACTCCCACGGCAACAGCTAATTTTCTGGCGCCGTTGCCGGGGAGATCAAGACACGCTGCAAGGGGAGTCTTCACAATCCAATCTCTTTACTTTGTTTTTGTCTTGCTTTATTTTATTTACTACTTTGTTTGCTGCATTATATCAAAACACAAAAAAATTAGTTGCTAGTTTTACTTTATTTACTATCTTGTTTGCTATATTAAAAACACAAAAAATTAGTTACTTGCATTTATTTTATCTAGTTTGCTTTATTTACTACTGCTAAAATGGGTACTCCTGAAAATACTAAGTTGTGTGACTTCACAACCACAAATAATAATGATTTCTTATGCACACCTATTGCTCCACCCGCTACTACATCGGAATTCTTTGAAATTAAACCTGCTTTACTGAATCTTGTTATGCGAGAGCAATTTTCTGGTGTTAGTTCTGATGATGCTGCTGCCCATCTCAATAATTTTGTTGAACTTTGTGAAATGCAAAAGTATAAAGATGTAGATGGTGACATAATAAAATTAAAATTGTTCCCTTTCTCACTAAGAGGAAGAGCTAAAGATTGGTTGCTATCTCTGCCTAAGAATAGTATTGATTCATGGACTAAATGCAAGGATGCTTTTATTGGTAGATATTATCCCCCTGCTAAAATTATATCTTTGAGGAGTAGCATAATGAATTTTAAACAATTAGATACTGAGCATGTTGCACAAGCATGGGAAAGAATGAAATCTTTGGTTAAAAATTGCCCAACCCATGGACTGACTACTTGGATGATCATCCAAACCTTTTATGCAGGACTGAATTTTTCTTCACGGAACCTATTGGATTCAGCTGCTGGAGGTACCTTTATGTCCATCACTCTTGGTGAAGCAACAAAGCTTCTTGATAATATGATGATTAATTACTCTGAATGGCACACGGAAAGAGCTCCACAAGGTAAGAAGGTAAATTCTGTCGAAGAAACCTCTTCCTTGAGTGATAAGATTGATGCTAGTATGTCTATGCTTGTGAATGATAGGACAAATATTGATCCTAATAATGTTCCGTTAGCTTCATTGGTTGCTCAAAAAGAACATGTTGATGTGAATTTCATTAAAAATAACAATTATAATAATTCTAGGCCATATCCTACTAATGGTAACTCTTATGGTAGATATGCTTCACCTAATGAGGAAAAAATGTTAGAAATTGAAAGATCCACCAAGAACTTTATGCAATCACAATATGAGCAAAATAAATTGTTTATTAAAACTATGAATGAGCAATCTACCTTGTTGAAGAATATAGGAAATCAACTTGAAAATTTGAATATGGAGATCTCTGGGTTGCAAACTAAACTTGCAAGTGCTGAAACCCGAATCTCATACATGTCTGCGTCACAATCTTCTTTAATTAATAAAATGGCTGCTAAACCTGAGGATATAGATAATAAAATTGTTACTACAGAAAATGCCATCCAAGTTAGAATTAATAAGAATATAAGATTAATGGCTGAACTGCATGCTAGGTGGGAAAGAGAAGAAAATGAAAAACTAGCTAAAGAGAATAATGTAGCTAAAGTTTGGACTATTACTACCACTAGCAATGCTAATGCTCCACATGTTGCTGCACCTCCTACTATCAATGGTAAAATAATTGGTGTTAGCAATGTTTCTACTCCTAATGTAAAGCGAGCAAAACTGCCTGAAACTGCTAAAACTGCTGAAACTGCCTATGATAAAACTGCCAAAAAAGTTTCCAACATTGGGGATAATGATCCCATTGCTTTAGATTATAATGGTTTAGACTTTGATGATTGTCATATCTCTGAAGTTATAAAGTTCTTACAAAAACTTGCTAAGAGTCCTAATGCTAGTGCTATAAATTTGGCTTTCACAAAACATATTACAAATGCTCTCATAAAAGCTAGAGAAGAGAAATTAGAACGCGAAACTTCTATTCCTAGGAAGCTAGAGGATGGTTGGGAGCCCACCATTAAGATGAAGGTCAATGACTTTGGTTGTAATGCTTTATGTGATCTTGGTGCAAGTATTTCTATGATGCCTAAGAAAATTTATGATATGCTTGACTTGCCACCATTGAAAAATTGTTATTTGGATGTTAATCTTGTTGATAATGGTATAAAGAAACCTTTGGGGAGAGTTGATAATGTTCGCATTACCGTTAACAATAACCTTGTCCCCGTTGATTTTGTTGTCTTGGATATTGAATGCAATGTATCTTGTCCCATTATATTGGGAAGACCTTTTCTTCGAACTGTTGGTGCTACCATTGATATGAAGGAAGGTAATATTAAATATCAATTTCCTCTCAAGAAAGGTATGGAACACTTCCCTAGAAAGAGAATGAAGTTACCTTTTGATTCTATTATTAGAACAAATTATGATGTTGATGCTTCATCTCTCGATAATACTTGATACACACTTTCTGCGCCTAGCTGAAAGGCGTTAAAGAAAAGTGCTTATGGGAGACAACCCATGTTTTTACTACAGTAATTTTGTTTTATATTTGAGTCTTGGAAGTTGTTTACTACTGTAGCAACCTCTCCTTATCTTAGTTTTATTGCATTGTTGTGCCAAGTAAAGTCTCTAATCGAAGGATGATACTAGATTTGGATTACTGCGCAGAAACAGTTTTCTTTGCTGTCACGAATCTGGGTCTAATTCTCTGTAGGTAACTCAGAAAATTATGCCAATTTACGTGAGTGATCCTCAGATATGTACGCAACTTTCATTAGTTTTAAGTTTTCTCATCTGAGCAAGTCTGGTGCCTGTTAAAAATTCGTTTTTACGAACTGTTCTGTTTTGACAGATTCTGCCTTTTATTTTGCATTGCCTGTTTTGTCATGCTTGATGGATTTCTTTGTTCCATTGACTTTCAGTAGCTTTGTGCAATGTCCAGAAGTATAAAGAATGATTGTGTCACCTCTGAATATGTGAATTTTAATTGTGCACTAACCCTCTAATGAGTTGTTTTGAGTTTGGTGTGGAGGAAGTTTTCAAGGATCAAGAGAGGAGGATGATATACACTATGATCAAGGAGAGTGAAAGCTCTAAGCTTGGGGATGCCCCGGTGGTTCACCCCTGCATATATCAAGAAGACTCAAGCGTCTAACCTTGGGGATGCCCAAGGCATCCCCTTCTTCATCGACAACATTATCAGGTTCCTCTAGTGAAACTATATTTTTATTCCATCACATCTTATGTACTTTACTTGGAGCGTCTGTTTGTTTTTGTTTTTGTTTTGTTTGAATAAAGTTGGATCCTAGCATTCATTGTATGGGAGAGAGACACGCTCCGCTATTGCATATGGACAAATATGTCCTTAGCTTTACTCATAGTATTCATGGCGAAAGTTTCTTCTTCGTTAAATTGTTATATGGTTGGAATTGGAAAATGATATATGTGATACTTGGCAATTGTTGTGCTCATGTTTAAGCTCTTGCATCATATACTTTGCACCTATTAATGAAGAAATACATAGAGCATGCTAAAATCTGATTTGCATGTTTGGTTTCTCTAAGGTCTAGATAATTTCTAGTATTGAGTTTGAACAACAAGGAAGACGGTATAGAGTCTTATAATGTTTACAATATGTCTTTTATGTGAGTTTTGCTGCACCGCTTCATCCTTGTGTTTGTTTCAAATAACCTTGCTAGCCTAAACCTTGTATCGAGAGGGAATACTTCTCATGCATCCAAAATCCTTGAGCCAACCACTATGCCATTTGTGTCCACCATACCTACCTACTACATGGTATTTCTCCACCATTCCAAAGTAAATTGCTTGAGTGCTACCTTTAAAATTTATATTCTTTATCTTTGCAATATATAGCTCATGGGACAAATAGCTTAAAAACTATTGTGGTATTGAATATGTACTTATGCACTTTATCTCTTATTAAGTTGCTTGTTGTGCGATAACCATGTTTCTGGGGACGCCATCAACTATTTCTTTGTTGAATATCATGTGAGTTGCTATGCATGTTCGTCTTGTCTGAAGTAAGAGTGATTTATCATGATCAAATGGTTTGAGTATGCATATTGTTAGAGAAGAAAATTGGTCCGCTAACTAAAGCCATGATCCATGGTGGAAGTTTCAGTTTTGACAACAAACCTCAATCTCTTATGAGAATATTACCTGTTGTTGAATGCTTATGCATTAAAGAGGAGTCCATTATCTGTTGTCTATGTTGTCCCGGTATGGATGTCTAAGTTGAGAATAACCAAAAGCGAGAAATCCAATGCGAGCTTTCTCCTTAGACCTTTGTACAGGCGGCATAGAGGTACCCACTTGGTTGAAACATGTGCTATGCTATGATAATCCATGTAAATCCAAGCTAATTAGGACAAGGTGCGGGCACTATTGGTATACTATGCATGAGGCTTGCAACTTGTAGGATATAATTTACATAACTCATATGCTTTATTACTACCGTTGACAAAATTGTTTCTTGTTTTCAAAACTAAAGCTCTAGCACAAATATAGCAATCGATGCTTTCCTCTTTGAAGGACCATTCTTTTACTTTTATGTTGAGTCAGTTCACCTATTTCTCTCCACCTTAAGAAGCAAGCACTTGTGTGAACTGTGCATTGATTCCTACATACTTGCATATTGCACTTGTTATATTACTTTACATTGACAATATCCATGAGATATACATGTTACAAGTTGAAAGCAACCGCTGAAACTTCATCTTCCTTTGTGTTGCTTCAATACCTTTACTTCGAATTATTGCTTTATGAGTTAACTTTTATGCAAGACTTATTGATGCTTGTCTTTAAGTACTATTCATGAAAAGTCTTTGCTTTATGATTCAGTTGTTTACTCATGTCATTACCATTGTTTTGATCGCTGCATTCATTACATGTGCTTACAATAGTATTGATCAAGATTATGTTGGTAGCATTGTCACTTAAGAAATTATCTTTGTTATCGTTTACCTACTCGGGACGAGTAGGAACTAAGCTTGGGGATGCTTGATACGTCTCAAACGTATCTATAATTTCTTATGTTCCATGCTACTTTTATGATGATACTCACATGTTTTATACACATTATATGTCATTATTATGCATTTTCCGGCACTAACCTATTAACGAGATGCCGAAGAGCCAGTTGCTGTTTTCTGCTGTTTTTGGTTTCATAAATCCTAGTAAGGAAATATTCTCGGAATTGGACGAAATCAACGCCCAGGGGCCTATTTTTCCACGAAGCTTCCAGAAGACCGAGGGAGAGACGAAGTGGGGCCACGAGGCGGTCTGACGCTAGGGCGGCGCGGCCCAAGCCCTGGCCGCGCCGGCCTAGTGTGTGGGCCCCTCGGGCGGCCCCCTGACCTATCTCCTCCGCCTACTTATAGCCTTCGTCGCGAAACCCCCAGTACCGAGAGCCACGATACGGAAAACCTTACTGAGACGCCGCCGCCGCCAATCCCATCTCGGGGGATTCAGGAGATCGCCTCCGGCACCCTGCCGGAGAGGGGAATCATCTCCCGGAGGACTCTACACCGCCATGGTCGCCTCCGGATTGATGTGTGAGTAGTTCACCCCTGGACTATGGGTCCATAGCAGTAGCTAGATGGTTGTCTTCTCCTCATTGTGCTATCATTGTCTGATCTTGTGAGCTGCCTATCATGATCAAGATCATCTATCTGTAAAGCTACATGTGCGTTTGTTGGGATCCGATGAATAGAGAATACTATGTTATGTTGATTATCAATCTATTACCTATGTGTTGTTTATGATCTTGCATGCTCTCCGTTGTTAGTAGAGGCTCTGGCCAAGTTTTTGCTAGTAACTCCAAGAGGGAGTATTTATGCTCGATAGTGGGTTCATGCCTCCATTAAATATGGGACAGTGACAGAAAGTTCTAAGGTTGTGGATGTGCTGTTGCCACTAGGGATAAAACATTGATGCTATGTCCGAGGATGTAGTTATTGATTACATTACGCACCATACTTAATGCAATTGTCTGTTGCTTGCAACTTAATACCGGAAGGGGTTCGGATGATAACCTGAAAGTGGACTTTTTAGGGATAGATGCATGCTGGATAGCGGTCTATGTACTTTGTCGTAATGCCCAATTGAATCTCACAATACTCATCATGTCATGTATGTGCATTGTCATGCCCTCTCTATTTGTCAATTGCCCAACTGTAATTTGTTTACCCAATATGCTATATTTCTTATGGGAGAGACACCTCTAGTGAACTGTGGACCCCGGTCCATTCTTTTACATCGAATACAATCTACTGCAATACTTGTTCTACTGTTTTATGCAAACAATCATCATCCACACTATACATCTAATCCTTTGTTACAGCAAGCCGGTGAGATTGACAACCTCACTGTTTCGTTGGGGCAAAGTACTTTGGTTGTGTTGTGCAGGTTCCACGTTGGCGCCGGAATCCCTGGTGTTGCGCCGCACTACATCTCGCCGCCATCAACCTTCAACGTGCTTCTTGGCTCCTACTGGTTCGATAAACCTTGGTTTCTTACTGAGGAAAAACTTGCTGCTGTACACATCATACCTTCCTCTTGGGGTTCCCAACGGACGAGTGCTTTACCGTCACAAGGAAGCTACTACGCCCACGTCAACTGTGCGCAAGCAGTAGCCGCCAGAGCGAGGCCTCCGATAACCTTTCCGCCGAGCTCGCCCGGATGGAAACCGATACCGGAAGAGGCCAAGAGGCCGGCGGCTCCGGCCAGGGTTCCGGGGTGGACCTTTCCGGTAACACTCGCGGAGCCTGGAAAGGTTCCGACGTGACGTGGCACGAGATCGACTGGTTGTACCGCTCTAGGAGGATACCGGCAGGAGTTTCCTGCCGGCTTCCGCGCGGCGAGATCGAGCCGGTGCTCGAACCCGGTGAGTTCGTCGTTTTCCTTGCTCACTTCGAGCGTGGCTTCGGCCTTCCTGCCTCTGATTTCTTTCGCGAGTTCTTAGATTTCTATGGACTCCAACCTCACCATCTTCCCGGCAACGCCGTTTTTTATCTTTCTTGCTATGTCGCCTTCATGGAGGGCTACATCGGCCTCCGTCCTACGAAGGAGACTTTTGCTCGCTTCTTTAGCCTTAGGATCAATTCAGTCCAGGGCAAAGACATTCCTAAGACCAAACCCCCCGTTCAATGCGGGTCTTGCATCATCGGCTCCCGCCAAGGGAGCCCCTTTTTTAAGTTTTCCGGTCTCGAGTCGTGCCGGGCATGGCAAGAGACCTTCTTCTATGTGAAGAACACCGGCGAGGCTGATCTCATCAACCTGCCGGCTTTCAATCCGGCGGTGCCCACGAAGGTCAACTGGAGCTTCGATCCGAAGACCAACTACACCGAGACCAACCGGATCGTTCGCTTTATGGAAAACCTGAAGAGGGAGACGAACATCAGTTCTGACGACATCATCCGCACCTTCCTCTCCCGCCGGGTGCTTCCCCTCCAGCGTCGGGCGCATAAGATAAGCGAGATGTATGGCCCTCGCGACCCCACCAGGATCACCGGCCTCCCTCTGAACAAAGAGGGCGTAGTGCTTAAGGCCAGGCAAATCTGTCGGACAAACATGCCGATGGACTGGGAGTGGGGCTTCGTGCCTCTCAGCTCCACCAACCCTCCAACTCCTGAAGTAAGAGATCGTGCCATCCGGGTTGTTGTTCCGGTAGCTTTCACGTTGTGGCTAACTGTGTTCCCATTCTTTTTCAGGCCCTAGAGCGCTTTCCTCGCATCGCTGCGGAGAAGCGAGGCCGTAAGCAGAAGCAGGGTCTTGACGAGGTCGATCCCGACCCTTACGTCCAGTGGACCAACCTCAAGATGGGCCGCACTCACACCCCGCGCCCCGGTAACTTCTCATCCGAAGGTTCCGGTTCCAATGATGAGGTCGTTATCCTTGAGGTAGCTTTCTCTTCCGGTTTCTCATGCTTTTTGTTATTTCTCTTCTGTAGATGCTCCCTCAGCTAGCACCCAACCACAGGTTCATGAGCACGTAGCTCCTCTGTAGGCCGAGGTTGGCCGCGAGTTCATGGAGAAGCTTGCCACCCAGGGCAAGAAGCATAAGGCTCCGGCAGCTGAAGCCGGTTCGAGCCAAGCCCCTCCCGCCAAACGCTCCTGGATCGAGGTTGTTGGAGGGAAAGCTGTGGCCAAGAAGCGCCACCTACACAAACAGATGTCGGTTGCTTCCGGGTAAGCCCTTGTTTCTCTTTATACTCTGTTTTACAAACTTTCTCTTCCGATTGCTTTTTACAATCCTTTCTCTTTTTCTCACTCGGCCCTGCGCTTATGCTCTCCAAGAGCGCCACCGGCCCGAGGCCTGAGAGCTCTGAGGGAACCGCAAGGACCTCATCTTCATCTTCTCTTCACCCAAGCCCGGCACCATATGGTGCCGGCAACATCTCTGCCTCCCCTCTGGGAGGCACTCCAAGTGCGGGGCGCGCGGCCCCTACACCTCCAGATCACCGTGCAGAGGAGGAGCATGCCTCCCCTCTCGAAACACAAGATACCGGCGCCAGCAACATCGGCGCCGATTCTGAAGCTGCCGGGAGGGCGGAACCTCAGGTTCCTCCCATCCTTAAGAGAAAGAAGAAGACCACTGACTCTTCCCCCTCCAAGTCCGTGCCGGATTCTTCCGCGCCGGCAAGTTTCACCCCGGACCAGGACGCACCCGGCGCCCGCTCGCCGCGCAGGACTTCATCCGTGCCTCCACTAGAAGCCGCCACCATTGAGCCAACCGGGGCCACACCAACGCCGCCGCCAATCCAAGGACCGGCGCCATCTCCAGGCCAAGGGCCCGCTGCGGCCAAGGGAAAGGCCACGGCCTCCGGCAGCGCTGCGCCTGGTTCGCAGCAGCTGACGCTGCATGCCGGCCGCGCCGCTGTCGCAGCCGGAGAAACAGCTACTGGCCTGCTGGGCCAGATCACAGAGCTGAAGCGCGGAGGCCACGAGCTGGGCCATCTGCTCGAATACGCCAAAAGGTGGAATCGGGCGGATGTGTGCGCGGCTACGCGCGGCCTGGGGAAGGATCGGCTTCCGGCGGTAGACCCCGCTGGCCCGCGGTGCACGGAGCAGCACTTCATCCGGCTGCGCCGCGCGGTGAAGGAGCTCGACAATGCGTGGCACGATGCCACCAACAACGTGGTGGTAAGTTTCACCAACTCCTTGCAATCTTTTCAACTCAAGCCGGTTTCACTTTTTTCCGGATTATGTATATCTCCCCAGTCCCCGAGTTTCATGTTGAGAGCATAGCTCTTAGCGCGAAACTTAGCCAAAAACATAAAGAAACTGGCTTCTTCTCATAACCAATCTCGCTTGAACAGAGCACGGCGGACGCCCGGAAGCGCCTCTTTGAGGAGCTTCTGTGGGAGCACCGGGATCTTTCCGAGGCCCACAGCCGCTGCCAAGGTAAGCTCTTCTATCTCCGGCTTCTTTTTACCGGTTGGTTCTTTCTTTTTTATCTCCGGCTTCTTTTTACCGGTTGGTTTTCTTTTTTCGTTACTTACCAACTTTTGCATACCAGCTATCCCGGAATCCTCCATTGAGGCCCTCAAGGCCCAGATCAGCACCCTTCAAGGTATCGCTTCTTTTCCGGTTGACTTGCCTTCCTGTGTTTTATCAACTACAACTTTATTAACATTTTCTTTCTGGATTCTAGGTGAAAAGGAGCAGCTTATCCAGAATCACCGCAAGGCTCTGGATGCCCAGGAGCTTGTCTCCAGGGGGCTGAAGGACCAGCTCATCCAGTTTGGGTTGCGGCATGATAAGGAGATGAAGGACGCCAAGGCTGAGGCGCAGCTGAAGGAGGCCCTGGATGACGCTATGAACTCCACCGCGGTGCTGCGGGCAGAGCTGGAGGAGGGAGGCAAGGCGCGGAAAGCAGCCGAAGACCGGGTCGCCCACTTAGAGGCAGAGCAGAAGGAGTATGACCTATTGGTCATGCAAACCGACGCCCTCGCCCTCCGTAAGTTTTCTTCTTTCTTTTCCGGCTTCTGCTTATAAGCTTATACCTTCCGGTAGCATGTCCTTATCTCTGGTCTTTGTCTTGCAGGGCTCTTTCCGGATTCACAGGCATACGCGATCCAAAAGGTAGTAGAGCGCTGGGTTGCGCAGGCGTTCAAGAACCTGGATGCGCCCTGGGACCCTTATGACCACCTGGTCGCGCTGTCTGCCCGTGTCTCCCACATGCGTGCTGTGGACCGGAACCTCGCCGACATCCCTGAGGTGGCGATTCAGCTCTTCAAGGTGCTTTGGCCTGAGGAGGAGGTGCCGGCTAACTTGTCGCTCACCAACGATCGCCTGAAAGGTGCCGGTCGGAGGATCCGGGAGTGGCAATGCTCAACGGCTCGTGCCGGGGCGGATTCGGCGCTACGCGTCGCCTGCTCCTGGTACCAGGACTTGGACCTGGACGCCCTCCTTGGCGTGCGCGAAAATGCTCCAACTGATACGGATCCGGTCCTCACCGCGAAGCGGCAGGATCGAGCCTACCGGATCGCAGAGTACGCCCCGGTCCGCACCTTCGTCCACCCTCCTCCCGACGTCAAGGACTACCTCAGCGACGAAGAAGAAGGAGAGGATGAGGAAGATGAAGATGCTGGAGCTGGTGATGCGCCTCCGGAAGCTCCTGCTGCCTGAACATGCTTATCTTGCTTGGTTGTATCCTGTTTGACTCAAAACAATGTTCATTAAATTCTACCCCGGTATACCGGGGTCTATGATGTAATATAAAACTTAGCCATTCTTTTGGCTGTGCTACCATATTGCCTGCCGGTATGTTTTACCGGTAGGTTATTAAGTTATGTTTGCTTATCACTTTAGCATCTTACTTATTGTTTGCTTTGATCCTGCACCGCAAAGATTCCGGAATCGTTTCGCATCCAATCCGATGCACACTTGGCTCTTTTACTTTGGCTCTGGCTACCTCTTTTGGGTGTTTTGGCGTATGAGGCACAAAGTTCTTTTGCCAAGCAAGCACTTTCTTGAACTTAGAAACAACTCGAAATTTTCACAAAAAACCGGTTTAACCGGGGTTAGTTAAACTTTTCCGGATTGTTCGTTCCCACTACCTCTTTCCGTCGTTCACGTGCTTAATTCCTACCGGTTTATCTTGCTTGCCATGAAGCCGGGTTGCGGACAGCAGCAGAGTCGAAGACTCCGGTAGGTTTTAGCACGTTACTAAACCGGAAAGAAAAAATGTTCGACAAGCAACCGGTGAACTGAAAAAATAAACATATTGCATGCAATTTCAGTAGGGGTAGTCCCCGAGATTCATTCGAGGTTCCGACATCTTTTATTCATAGCAAATAAGGTACCAAAAGGAACTTCTTACACCACAACTTCATGAGTAGAAAGGACGCAACAGAGCTACGTTCCACGGACGCTTGGTTTCATCTCCGGATTTGTCCGCCTTTCCTTCTTTCCATTCCTGTGCATCAATCAGGTAATAGGCATCATTGTGAAGAGCTTTGCTCACAATGAAAGGTCCCTCCCATGGGGGTGATAACTTATGCCGGCCTTCAGTGCGTTGCACTAGGCGCAACACCAGATCTCCTTCCCGAAATATCCTCGGGTTAACCTTCCGGCTGTGATAGCGTATGAGGTTTTGCTGGTAAATGGCTGTTCTTGCCAATGCCAATTCTCTTGCTTCTTCTAGCAAGTCCACATCATTTTCTCGGGCCTCTTTTACCTCTTGTTCGGTATAGAGTTGTACCCTTGGTGAGTCATGGAGAATGTCGGTTGGTATGACCGCTTCTGCTCCGTAAACCATAAAGAATGGAGTGTACCCGGTTGACCGGTTTGGAGTCGTTCTTATGCTCCACAGCACTGATGGCAGCTCATCAAGCCAGCACCCCGGTGTCTTTTCAAGAGGTTCGATGAGCCTTGGTTTGATACCGGAAAGCACTAAGGCATTGGTCCTCTCCACTTGGCCGTTGCCTTGCGGATGTGCGACTGAACATAAATCCAGCCGGCTATTGTTATCCTCACAAAATCTTTTGAACTCACCTTGAGCAAAGTTTGTGCCATTGTCAGTGATAATGCTATGTGGGTATCCGTACCGCAAGATGACATCTTTCAGGAACTTCACTGCTGTATGCCCATCACATTTTGCGATAGGTTTCACCTCAAGCCATTTGGTGAACTTATCTACCATCACTAGGACGTGGGTAAAGCCACTTCTTGCGGTTTTGAATGGGCCAACCATGTCAAGGCACCAAACAGCAAATGGCCAAGTTAGCGGTATGGTTTTTAAACCGGATGCTGGGGTATGATTTTGTTTGGCGTACCTCTGGCACCCGTTGCATTTTCGTACCAAATCCTCAGCATTCTCCAAAGCAGTGGGCCAATAGAACCCATGCCGGAATACTTTTGCCACCAACGCCCTCGATGAAGCGTGGTGCCCACATTCCCCTTGGTGAATCTCCACAAGCATTTCTTTTCCCTCTTCCGGTTCCACACATCTTTGGAGGACACCGGTTACACTTCTTTTGTACACCTCGCCATTGATGATGGTGTATGCTTTGGACCTTCTCTGTATTCTCCTGGATTCATTTTCGTCAACCGGCAATGTGCCATCGATCAGGAATTCCTTAATAGGTTTAACCCAAGATGGTGCCTCTCGAACTAGAAACACCGGTACGTCTATCTCCATGTTATCCACCAGCATTGCTTCTTCCGGTATGGACGCATCAGTCCCCGAGTTTACCGGAACAGTCCCCGGGTTTACCGGAACAGTCCCCGGGTTTTCTTCATCGATATCCATTGGTACAACATGTGATTCCGGTATGAAAATTGATTCCGATTCCGGGCTTGGTTTGATCGATGGTACTCTTAAGTGTGCCAAGGCTATCCCAGGAGGGATTTCTTGCCTAGATGAGCCCAGTTTGGACAAAGCATCCGCGGCTTCATTTTCTGCTCGTGGCACATGGTGAAATTCACAGCCCTCAAAGAAGCCGGCAATCTTTTGCACGTGAAACCGGTATGAAGCCATGTTGGCATCTTTCGCATCCCAATCTCCGGAACATTGTTGCACCACTAGATCTGAATCGCAATAACAAATGATTCGGTGTGCACCGATTTCTTTTGCAACCTTAAGCCTATGAAGCTTTGATTCGGTCGCTGCACGGCTTTACCTTCCTCTTCTCTTTCAACTACAACCACCACACTCACAACCCGGATTGTTGCTGTTATGTATAATAGCATGGGCTCTCTTTCTAGAGGTGAAGCCAATATAGGCGCAGTAGCCAGCATCGTTTTTAGCTCTTTGAACGCTGCGTCTGCCTGAGGGGTCCAGACGAACGTATCGGATTTTTTCATTAAGGCGTAGAGCGGCAGAGCCTTTTCTCCCAACCTGCTTATGAACCGGCTTAGCGATGCCAAGCTTCCGGTAAACTTTTGCATGTCTTTGAGATCTCGCGGTATAGTCATTCTTTCGATTGCCCGGATTTTTACCGGATTAACCTCAATGCCCCGGCTTGACACGAGAAAACCAAGCAACTTGCCGGCGGGAACACCGAAGGTGCATTTTGCCGGATTGAGTTTCATCCGGAATCTTCTCAAGTTATCAAATGTTTGTCGGAGGTCATCGATTAAGGTTTCTTTTTTCTTAGTTTTTACTACGACATCGTCCACATAGACTTGCACGTTTTTGCCAATTTGATCAAACAAGCATTTTTGCATACAGCGCTGGTACGTTGCACCAGCGTTGCGCAAACCAAAAGGCATAGTGACATAGCAATAAGCCCCGTGCGGGGTGATAAACGCAGTCTTTATTTGGTCTTCCTTTTTCAAGGGGATTTGGTGGAAACCGGAATAAGCATCCAGGAAAGACAACAGTTCACATCCAGCAGTGGAATCAATCACTTGATCGATCCGGGGTAAGGGGAAAGGATCTTTCGGGCAAGCTTTGTTTAGGTTGGTGTAGTCGATGCACATGCGCCACACCTTTGGAGCTTTTGCTTCTAGGTTCTCTTCTTTCTTCTTTTCGACCAGCACCGGATTGGCTAGCCACTCAGTATGCAACACTTCCACAATGAAACCGGCAACCAACAACTTTGTCACCTCCACTCCAATGATCTTTCTCCGGTCTTCAGCAAACCGGCGCAGCGGCTGCCTTACCGGCTTAGCATCCTTCCGAACATTTAGAGAGTGCTCAGCCAGCTCCCTCGGAACACCTACCAAGTCATCAGTAGACCAGACAAAGATATTCCGATTCTCACGGAGGAAGCTATTGAGCGCGCTTTCCTATGCCTCACTGAGGCCGGCACCGATACAAACGGTGCGCTCAGGGTAAGCCGGGTCCAGCACGATGTCCTTTGTTTCCTTTGTCGGCTTGAATGCCGGTGCGCCCAAGTTTGCGCTCATTGCCGCTAAGCTCAGCTGTGAGGACTGAGCCAACGCAACCGCAGTTTGCATCCTCCTCTTTTCCTCTACAATCACCAGCGATTCTGCCAGGTTTGATCCGGCGGAAGCGGTTTCCAGTGAGACTTTGTAGTTTCCCACCACAGTTAGGGGTCCTCGAGGTGCCGGCATTTTCATTTTGAGGTAAGCCGTGTGTGTTGAGGCCATGAAAGCTGCCAACGCCGGTCTCCCCAGCAATGCATGATAGGGACTGTCCAGATCCACCACCTCAAATTCAACGTTTTCAACCCGGCAATTGTCACGCCCTCCAAATGATACGTCCACATGGACCTTTCCTACTGGCGCGCAGGACAAGCCCGTCACGATTCCATGAAATGTCGTGCGAGTTGGCTGCAACATGTTTTCTGTTATGCCCAGCATGTTCATGCTGTGCCGGTACATGATGTTTATGCTACTTCCGTTGTCTATCAGCACTTTGCTGAACTTGACTCGAGTCGATGGCCCCTGCATGATTGGGTCAACCACAAGAGCATAACCACCCGGATTAGGCATTATCTTGGGGTGATCTTTGAACGACCAGGAGATCTCTTGATCAGACCACATCATGTACTTTGGTACTGCCGGCATCACAGCATTTACTTCCATGGAACGGCGACGCAAGCTTTGTTTGTCTGTTGGCTCAGTGACGAACACAACGCAGCACATGTCTGGGTCATGGTACACATTCCGGCCCAGAGGTGCCGGTGGAGGTGGTTGGCCATTGCCATCAGCCACCTGGTGAACTTGTTGGTGTTGCTGAGGCTGCACCGGTATAGCATTGGCTCCGGTAAGCGGCGGTGGTGGTGGTAACGGGTGTTGGTGCAACATGTCATGCGATGGAGGCAATATTGTGGAGCATCCTTGTGCTTGCGCATCTTTTACCGCACCTCTCAGCATCAAGTGCTTAACCCAAGAACAATCTTTTGTCAAATGGTTTGCCGGCTTTGCCGGATTCGGAGTGTGGAACCGGCATGGTTGCTCCATCGCTGCTTCCATAGTGTACCTTATATGTTCTTGCCAATCTTTTTTCTGGCCCCAGGGTTCCTTTTTAACCCATTGTTTTTTAGGACCCGTCCATGGCTGCGATCCGGTTTTTTGCCTTTGACTCCCGCTGGGGCCGGAGTTATCCTGCACCGTAGCTACCTGCTGTGGACCATACCTTCGATCCGGAAAATCTTCCCTTCTCTTGTTGTGCCGGTTGTCCCGGTATTGCTCTTGGCGCGGCTGGCTTGTTTGCGCCGGATCCGCTTGCACTGCCGGTTGCATTGGGTCTCCCAACGCGTAGCTATCTGCCACACGTATCATTTCCGCCAGAGTTGCCGGCATGTTTCGCTGCAGCTTTTGCCACAGCGGCGAACCTCTTCTGCAGCCATTGCAAAACAAAGCTATGGCCTGCGCTTCAATCACTCCTTCACAAGAGTTTCTCGTGGAGTTCCACCGGGTCAGGTAATCCCGGCCTGTTTCGTTTGGGCGTTGCACGCACAAGGCGAGCTGCTGCAGCCTGTTGGGCCTCCGGTATGTGCTGCTGAAGTTACTCACAAAAGCTTCCTCGAAGTCCAACCAACCGTTTATGCTTCCTGCCGGCAAGTTGTTCAGCCAGATTCGTGCCGGTCCCACCAAGAATGATGGTACAATTCTCACGGCCCAACGCCAGTTTCCTCCACCAGTGACGGTTCCTCCGCCACCAGCAACATAAACTGCAGTTACGTAGTCCGCAAGCCAATCTTCCGGCTTAGTGGTTCCATCGTATGTTTTTGTATCACGCGGCAACTGAAAGTTGCGAACTGGCGGTTCCTCTTTCATGATCCTTGGACCAAAACATTTTGGGCCCGGAGGACCTTCTGCCTCGATCATTTCAGACAGATACACTCTATCCAGACGGTGCCTCGCATCCCGTTCTGGCAGGTGTCTTTCTCCCACGCGCTCTCCCAACGGGTTCCGATACGCCGTGAGTCTTTCAGCTGTCGAATCAGCCTCATCGTAGGGTTCCGGTACCGCGGCCCTTGCCTGCCGGTACCTTGGGGGAAGCATTTCTTCCTCTTCGTACGCTGCCCTTGCAGCTTGATAATTTTTCCCGGTTTCGTGTTTACCAGCATGATTGTTTCCGGCATAGCCCCTTCTGGCGTAGCCTCGATCTGCCCCTTGGCTTTTTCTTCCGGCATCATGTTGCCCGGCTTGTTGTTTTCCGGCAAGGACCGGATCATACACAGTCATCTGCTACGCATTCACCTCTTTTTCTTTCCTTCTGTCCGGATGGGGGGGCGATGCCTGGCCCTGGGACTTGCTACCGGCATTCTTTGTTGAACGCGCGGATTTTGAAGCCACAGCCTTGTTCAGCTTAGCCACCTGCTCAGCATTCTGCTGCTCGATGGTATCAAGCAACTCCCTGACACGCTCTTGCTGTTTTGCCAGAGCGTCTCCGGAAAGTGATTCACACAGCTCTACCGCAGCCTTAGCAGCTTTTATGGTTTTATCCGGGCTACTATACTTAGGTTTCTCTATGATGCTCACAGATGCAGAAGTGCTCTTTCCGGTAAGAATCTCCTTACGCAAATCCTGATCTAGATTGCGAGCTTTAAGCGGGTTTTCCGGTATCCTAGCAGCCTGAGCGCTAACAGAAGCAAAGCCATGGGCAGCGTTATACTCACGTAGGGTTAGGTTCAGCTCGCGCTGCGCCCGGATGATGTCCTTGCCGTTCTCGAGCAGCTTCTGGCGCTGCGCCTCCAGCTCCGCCTGAGCCGCTGCCGGGTCGATGTTCTGCGCGATGGGCGTGGCGAGGACGCTCATCGCCGCCTGAAGCGGGGTCTCTGGTGGCGCGGAAGATGTTCCCACAGCGCCTGTGTCGCGCTCCAGCGGTGGCTTGGCCGCACGAGTCGATGCCGCACGCCCGGCTCCTTCTCCCTCAGCTTCCTTGCCAGCGCCGACCGCGCCAGCCATCATCACCTCCACGCTGCCGGCGGCGCGGCCAGCACATAGCCACCTTGGCGGATCCGGCGCCACCAGCACCGGCGAAAGGCGCTGGCGCACAGGGACGGTGCCGAAGTAGACGCGGTGGCTGCCGAACTCGATGATGTGGCCGTTCTTGGGGAAGATGCCGCCGTTGGCGAAGCAGCCCGCGTTGTCGTTGATGAAGTCCATGGAATAGATGCGCTGCACCAGCGCGGACACCGTACGCTGGCCGGCGACGTCGAGGAGGCCCACCCGAATGTGAACTCCGTCAAGCGCCACTTCTTGCCCCACGGTGGGCGCCAACTGTCGTCGTGGCGAACGAGCAGATGCCATGGGATGGCTTAAGTTGGGGCCATATGGACGCTAGAGGATTCGGGTGAGGGTTTTTGGATTAGATTGGATGAACTTCCGGGTGCTTTCCTCAAGAACTAAGGTAGAAGAAGAAATACACAAGGAAGAACTCTGCTCTAGATCCTTCAACTCATTGATCTTAAGAGGTTACAAGTTTGTGGTTACAACACCGTATCTCGCGTCTATTGCACACATAGGTCAAGTGTTTCGTGCCCGTAAAGGACTATGCCCCCTCTCCTTATATAGGGGAGAGGTGGCTTACAGAGCAAGGAACCCAAGAAAACCCTAATGGCATCTTTGACTAGACAAACTACTTTACAAAGTAACTTTAATCATAAATGGCGGTGCCGGTATCTTTAATCAGGGAGGCTGACGTCCTCCGGTTGCTTTTGGCGTCACCCTCCTCTTTAGCGTCAGGGCTTCATTTAAAGCTACTTTGCTTAGCTCATCTTTGTCTTCTAGCTCTGGAGAGAATCTTTGACCAGTCTTGCCGACACGCTCTTCTTACCGGTAGCCCGGTGTCTTCTTTATCCGGTTCCGGTATACCCCTCTTGGGAATACCGGCTTAGCTCTACTTAGCCAAACACTTAACTTTGTCCTCCGGTGTAAACATTAAACCGGTATCTTGATGGCTCAAACCATCCGGTTTGGCATGCCTTTGGCATACCGGGGGTCATCCCCCGACATTTCAGGTTATTAAAGAATGAGTTTAATTTTGATGGACATGTATGTGTGTGTGTGTAATGGTTGGAAATAGTTCCACATTGGTAATGTAGATGGAGCCAACATATAAAACCATGTGCTCCATATATAGATGGCAGCCTCTAAGCCTGTTCGAAACCTGGAGAGCGTTACTGGGGCGGTATAGTATCTGAACATGGTGTTACAGAATGCCAATCTTTTGGCGTCAACCTAAGCATAGTGATGGAGGGAGTTAGTAAAACATCATGGCATTTTCAAACCAGATAATTAGTTATCCCTCATGCATTTACCTTCACAAATTCCGTCTTGTCACAGAGGCAGGAGGAGATGATATCGTCAACAGTTATCCTCTAGAGTGGAAGGTTCTCCCAAACCAGAGGCCCTTGGAAAGATTGTGGGTCACCAAACCAGGTTAAAAAAATTGTAACCGTATATAACAAAGTAGGCATGCTCTTGGTTGCTAGTAGTTGCTCTCGCGCCTCCCATTTTTTCTACTGGTTCATAAAAAGAAGAGAGGGCCGTGTGCTTGGCTTTCTTCTCAATCTAATTTTCTCTCTGCCCATGGAGATCAGCAGTGATGAGAGAGTGGAGCTATCCATTGTGGAACACCTCCCCCCTCCTCCTTCCTCCCATAACAATGGAGGCACCAGCGGTGTGGAGGTTGCCATGGAGGAGGATCATCTATGGCCAACCAAAGATGGCCCTCTTCCTATATTCCTTAAGGTATTTATGTACATCCATTTTCTTTTCTTTCATATAGTCATAGCACGTTTATATCAGTAGAGTTCTCTACGTGTCTAGCATGTTTAATTAGCTTGCCACAAGGAAGAATATAATGAATTGTGTTTACATCAGAGATCAAACTGTTTTTATCTTCTTTCCATACATAGGCAAAAGTGTACATAGTAGTAGCAGAGGAACAGTTAGTGCTGATAGACTTAACTAGGAAGCTGCCATATAATCTCAGTTAACCATGATCATGACATCTGGGTCAGAATGATTAAGAAAATTAATCTGGTTACAGTCTTGGTTATCTATGAAACCTCAACTAGACGATAAGCTCTGGAAGGTACAAGTTAGGTGATTGGCGATTTGTGTGACCCTTTGCAAGCTCCAACAGCTCGCTAGCTAATTGGCAACTATATAGGAAGTGCAGAGGAAATGCTTTTTACATGAAAAATATGCATGCCATGTAACAGAGTTCTGCTCATCAAAAATTAAAACACCTTCCATATTATATGAAAAAATTGCAGTTTGAGAATGTGGAGTACAAGGTGAAGCTTAGCCCCAATAACCCCCTGACAGCTGCAAAGGTGGCCTTTGCATCTCACATGAGGGCGGATCATGGCAGCAGCAGCAGCTGCAAGCACATCCTCAAGGGCATAGGTGGCAGCGTTGACCCTGGTGAGATCCTTGCACTGATGGGCCCTTCTGGCAGTGGCAAGACTACATTGCTCAAGATACTCGGTGGCAGGCTTGGTGGCAGCATCAAGGGCCAGATCACCTACAACGACACACCCTACAGCCCCTGCCTCAAGAGGAGGTAACTAACAAAGTTCAGAAAGTCGAGTCAATGCCTGAATTTGTGCGTAGCTCTTGCAATTCATCATAGGAACATATTTTTTTTTTTACTTCAGAAAGTCGAGTCAGTGCCTGAATTTGTGCATAGTTCTTGCAATTCATCATAGGAACATATTTGATTCAGTTGAGTGAAAAAGATCACGAAGATTAATGTAAGTTTGTTGTTTCTGATGGTTGCAAAAACGTACAGGATTGGATTTGTGACTCAGGACGACGTTCTGTTCCCTCAGCTGACGGTGGAGGAGACGCTGGTGTTCGCCGCCTTCCTGCGGCTGCCGGCGCGCATGTCCAAGCAGCAGAAGCGCGACAGGGTGGACGCCATCATCTCGGAGCTGAACCTGGAGCGGTGCCGGCATACCAAGATCGGCGGCGCGTTCGTGCGCGGGGTGTCGGGCGGCGAGAGGAAGCGAACAAGCATCGGGTACGAAATCCTAGTGGACCCGTCGCTGCTGCTCCTGGACGAGCCCACGTCGGGGCTGGACTCCACGTCGGCGAGCAAGCTGATCGTGATCCTCCAGCGGCTGGCCAAGTCGTCGACGCGGCGGACCATCATCACCACTATCCACCAGCCGTCGAGCCGGATGTTCCACCTGTTCGACAAGCTGCTGCTCATCTCGGAGGGCCACGCCATCTACCACGGCAAGGCCAGGGACTGCATGCACCACTTCTCCTCGCTTGGGTTCACGCCGGAGATCCCCATGAACCCGGCCGAGTTCCTGCTGGACCTCGCCACGGGCAACCTCGAGGACATTAGCGTGCCCGAGCTGCTCCGGGACGGCTCGCCGGCGCCGCAGGAATTCAGGTCCCGCGTCGTGTCCTACCTCCAGCTCAAGTACAAGGAGGAGGCGAAGCTGCAGAAGGTGGCGGCGAGGCGGCCCGGGGAGCAGCTGAAGCTGGCGATCCGGATGCGCAAGGACCGGAGCATCAACTGGTTCCAGCAGTTCTTGGTGCTGTCGCGGCGCACGTTCCGGGAGCGCGCCGCCGACTACCTGGACAAGATGCGGCTAGCGCAGGCCGTCGGCGTGGCGCTGCTGCTGGGGCTCTTGTGGTGGAAGTCCAAGACCGGGAACGAGGCGCAGCTGAGGGACCAGGTGGGGCTCATCTTCTACATCTGCATCTTTTGGACATCGTCGTCGCTGTTCGGGTCCGTCTACGTGTTCCCCTTCGAGAAGCTCTACCTGGTGAAGGAGCGCAAGGCGGACATGTACCGCCTCAGCGCCTACTACGCCAGCAGCACCCTCTGCGACGCCGTACCGCACGTCGTGTACCCGGTCCTCTTCATGGGCATCCTCTACTTCATGGCGGATCTACGGCGCACCGTCCCCTGCTTCTTCCTCACACTCCTCGCCACCCTCCTCATCGTCTTCACCAGCCAGGTACTTGATCATACATCTTCTGATACTACTTCCGGCGATGACGACGAAAATGATAAATTTGTTGCGATCAGGGGACGGGTGAGCTGCTGGGGGCGGCGATTCTCAGCGTGAAGAGGGCGGGGGTGATGGCGTCGCTGGTGCTGATGCTGTTCCTGCTCACCGGAGGGTACTACGTGCAGCACATACCCAAATTCATCCGGTGGCTGAGGTACGTGTCGTTCATGCACTACGGCTTCAACCTGCTGCTCAAGGCGCAGTACCACGGCCACCTGACCTACAACTGCGGGAGCCGGACGGGATGCCAGCGGCTGCAGTCGTCGCCGTCCTTCGACACCGTCGACCTCGACGGCGGTATGCGGGAAGTATGGATCCTGCTCGCCATGGCCGTCGCGTACCGCCTTCTTGCCTACTTCTGCCTCCTCAAGAGGATCAGCCTCATGCCCTTGTGAAAAGAGGGGAAAGAAAATGTGAACTGCGCCTGCCACGGCGAATTGGCATGGCATGATTTGCTAGCTTAGGTCTTCCTACTTTATTCCTTGGCAGCATGTAATGCATGTTAATTAAGGGGTAGTACAAGGCATGAACTCTGAGTAATATATCTGTGGTTTTCATCTTGTCCAGTAATATATGTTATCAAGGAAGCTCATGGAAAGAAAAAAGTCTTTGTTGTTTCTCAATTAAGCTAGATACTGCCGAGGCTTTTAACTCAGTTTATTGGGGTTATGTGTTGGAGGTTCTCAAGGGTTTTGGATTTGGACAGAGATGGTGTGACATCATTTCAATAATTCTTTTTTTTTTAGGTTTAAATAGTTCATTCAATCAACATAAACAGTTTCATGGTTACAATCATAGTTTAGAGCTCTACTAATCTGGTCTGGGAACATGTTGTTCCACAAAGTACCCGATCCTATTCTTCTAACATATTCAGCACAAGCATGTGCAGCATTGTTTTGCTGTCTCTTTACAAACACGCATTCCCATCCAGGGAGATCAGAACTACAATGAAAGAAATCCGAGAAGATACTCCTCAGCCTTGACCTGGAATCATTCTTCTGTTGGATAGCTTTCACCAGCGTCATACAATCAGACTCAAAAATGATAGGTTGTCTTGTCCAGTTTTTCGCCAATCGGCATCCCTCCAGTAGTGTCAATGCTTCAGCTTCTTCAGCATTTGAACATCTAGGAAGAATGGAGCCACTCGCCATAATAGTATGTCCCATATGATCACGGATAACTACTCCAGTAGATCCATTTTCAGTTTCCTGCATAAAAGAACCGTCAACATTTACCTTGATCCATCCTTTCGGTGGATGTTGCCAGTAGCATTTCGTGACATCTTTCTTTTCTTCATTCTTCATCTCGACCATTGCTTTCTTTCCTTTTTTATCTATGTTGTCTGCTTCTTCAATGGTTGCATCTTTAGAATTCCAAGTATTGGCATAACAAATGAGGAATTTGACAGAGTTCTCAATGGTAGATTTCCCTTTTTGTGGTAGATGTCATTTCTTAATTCCCATGCTCTCCAAAGTACCATAAGGATGGCCTGGTGCATTCTCTTATTCGTATTGTCAAGTAGGACCAGTAGCCAATCTTTTCCTGTTCTGCTAAAATTCTTTTCACTCGGAAGTTGCCAATAGTCTCTCATTTTGTGTCTCAGAGCTTTCGCCTTTGTCATTCAAAAGTTGCATGGAAACTGTCTTCGATTCCGTTTCCACAGATGGGGCACGTGTTTTGAGTCTCCAGTGTTCTTCTCCATTTGTTTCTCTGTGTTGGGAGGTTGTCCGATGCAAGTCTCCAACTGAACACCCGAACCTTATTGGGTACTGGGACTTTCCAAATGTTTCCCCAGATTTTCCTTTCTCCATTGGGGTTGTTGCTTGTGTCGTCACCATTTCCTTCTCTAATGGTGTAGGCCAACTTGTATGCACTCCTAACACTGAATTCGCCATCTTTTTCATAATGCCAAGCAACCTTGTCATTAGTGCTCAGATTTGGTATCTTAGTTTTCAGGATATGTTCAGCATCATGAGGTAGAAAAATATCCTTAACCATACTGTCATTCCAGCCATTCTCCCCATTTCCTAGTAAGCTTTTTACCCATTTAATTCTGGTGAATTTCTTCCTTCCTGTTATTTTGAGTCCTCCATCTCGGTTGATCCAATTATCTCTCCAGATTTGTATGTTGGTTCCATTCCCTATTCGCCAAATTACACCTTGCTTCAGAAGGTCAAGACCGTGTTCCACCCCTTTCCAACTTGCCGAACTATCTCTCGTGAAAACTGTGTCAAGGAGGTTGCCATTTGGGTAGTACTTGGATTTTAGAATCCTTGCATATAGAGAGTTTGGTTTCACCAGTAATCTCCACGCTTGTCTTGCGAGCATTGCCTGGTTGAATAGATTTGAGTCTCTAAATCCCATTCCTCCTTTGCATTTTAGTTGAGTCGATATATCCCAAGATTCCCAATGAACTTTCCTTTGATCTTCTTCTTCTCCCACCAGAACTTCCTTATCATCCTCATGTAATCTTCATGGAAGTCGTTATTCATTTTGAATACTCCCATGACATGATTTGTTAGAGATTGAGCAACCGATTTAATTAAGACTTCCTTTGCTGCCATCGCCATGAAATTTTCAGACCAAATTGATAGTCTTTTTCTAAACCTTTCCTTTGTCGGTTGGAATCTGGATGCTTTCATTCTTCCTTCCGGGGTTGGGTAACCTAGGTACTTTTCCTCAAAGGTAGTGTGTTCAACCTCCAATATAGCTTTGATGTTGTCTTGAGTTTCCTCTGGGCAATTTGCACTAAATAAAACAGAGCATTTTGCAGGATTTATCAATTGACCAGACCCAATTTCAAAGATACTAATAGCTGCCTTTACCACTCCTGCTTGGATACTGTTTGCTTTAAGGAAAAGCAAACTGTCATCTGCGAAAAGCAGATGTGAGACTCCTGGTCCTCTTCTGCTAATCTTTAGTTCTTGTAATTGTTCCAAGTACACTGCTCTCTGTAATACTTTGGATAGGCCTTCTGCAACAAATAAGAAGAGGTAAGGTGACAGAGGGTCTCCTTGCCTGATTCCTCTAGTGGGTTTAAACCCTTTTGTAAGATTTCCATTAATTCTCACTTTGTATTGGACAGAGGAGATACAGCTCATTATCCAACCCACAAACCTTGGGTGAAAACCGAACTTCAGCATGATAGTTTCCAAGTATTTCCAATCTACTCTTTCGTAGGCTTTGGTTAAATCAAGTTTGTAGGCACAGAATCCTTCAGGTTTCTTGTCTTTTTGGATGGCATGGAAGCATTCAAATGCTATTAAAGCATTATCAGAAATTAGTCTCCCGGGTATAAATGCACTTTGAGATTCTGATATTATACTGTCAAGCATTGGTCTCATTCTATTGATGATGCATTTTACCACCACCTTGTAAATGACATTGCATAGAGCAATAGGTATGTAATCCTTTAGAGTTTCCGGAGTATTGTTCTTCTGAATAAGCAAAAGAATAGTTTCATTGATGTCTGCAGGCATATTTCCATCGCTAAAGAACTTCCTAACTGCATTGATGACTTCATTCTTTAGGACCCCCCAGTTTCTCTGGAAAAATCTGGCTGGAAATCCATCAACTCCTGGAGCCTTTAAAGGTCCTATTTGGAACAATGCATTACTGATCTCTTCATCAGAGAACTCCTTGGTAAGTTTATCATTCATTTCTTTGTCTACTTTTTGATCAATGAGTTCCTCAATGAGCTCTGGTACTACTATTTCTTCTTTTGTGTACATATCATTGAAGTACTTGTTTGCCTCCTTTTCAATGTCAATCTGTTTTTCCACCACCTGCCCATCCTCCTTCTTCAGTTTACTTATTCTGTTCTTTTTTGCTCTCCATGTGGCTTTCTGGTGGAAGAATTTGGTGTTCTGGTCACCATGTTTCAGCCATGATACTCTTGATCTTTGATGCCACATCATTTCTTCTCTCAGTAATAATTCGTCCAACTTTGTATTTACTTCTTCAATCTCTCTACAGTTTCTTGTAAACCGGTTTGACAGCAACCACTCCAGCCTTTTCCTCAAGTATCCAATCTCTTTTGAAACAACCCCAAAATTTGTTTTACTCCAACTTGTAAGGCACTCCATGGTCCGTGGTGTGACCTCTCCAAGTGTAACATCCCAAATTTTAAAACACAGAGAAAATGAATTTCTTTTTCCCAAAAATGAGAACCAACAAAAACTTTTCTTACATAGAGTGCTATGCATAGTGCTCCTACCTAATATTTGTGTTTTTCCATGATTGTGTGTTCATTACTTTGAACCTATTTCCAAAACCCTAAAACCCTAACAATCTCAAAAACAAAGTGGGTCAAATTTGAGAAACCAAAATAAAAGAAAAAGACATATGTGGGCATATAGCCCTAATATGTAAATCTTGAACCATACCTTTCTTACTTTACTAGTAGTGGACCATGGGAAACCCCACTAAACCTTAAACCTCATCCCTCTTGTCACCATCCTTTGGAAAACAAAATAAAAAGAAATGATCTTAAATAAGAAAGAGGCATATGCAAGCCTATGGCTATTTTTGCAAATGCTAAACTTTGCTTTGTCTACCTTGGTAGATGGTTTGGAAATACCTCAACAAACCTAATTTAAGGCTTACCACTCAAATCTTGGTGAAACCAAAAAGAAAACAAAAATCAAATAAAACATATGCATAGAGGCATATGTGGCACTTAGCCATAATATCAATTCTTGACCTAGGCACCCACACTTGTCCCAAATTGGTTTGAACCCTTTACCCAACTCAATCTAACACCAAATAAACCTCACACATGCTTAAGTGAAGCAAAGAAAAAGGAAAGAATAAAAGTTAGAAAATCACAAAACCTTCACATATGGTTTATGCCATTTTTGCAAATCTTTACCCTAGACCATTTTGACCTTCACCATTAGTTGTAATATGTTATTAAACACTTATTACAACTTTTGGAATCAAAGAAATACAAATCAAATCAAATTCAAACTCAAATTGTGATCACATATGATAATGGTCAAATCTTCCATTTATATTCTGGTCACTACTTTGAGCCCCTGGTTTTCAAGTTTTTCAAACCAAACTTTCCCAATTCTTTGCACCACCTCCAAGTACACATCAAGGTGAACAACTTTGGTAAAGACCACCATGTCAAATTCATCTTGGATCAAAAACTATGCTCATGCAAAGTTGAGACTTTTTATCAAATGCAACAATCTCACACATTGCAATTTTGCAATTCTTTTATTTTTAAATTTCCACCTCCACTTGTGAATATCTCTGGTCATTTACAACTTACCCAAACCCACCATTTTCAAATTTTGGAACCATAGTGCATAGATCAAATTTGGCACAAAATTTGAGAATTTGCAAATATGCATCAATTCAAACACTATTCTAAATAGTGCTCTAACCTAACCTTGACCTCCACTTGAACCCTACCTTGCTCCCTGGTCCCCTCTCTCTCTAACACCAGCACAGAAACCCTAGAGGGAGGCCACACATAGCCATGGCAAGGCCATGCCGGCCATGTCACACATGGACAAGCCCACCCTAGATCCTTCCCTATCTAGCCCTGGTAATCCTGTCCCTCTACTCCTCCTTGATCCCCTGCATCCACCAGTGGCCACCATTGCCGGAGAAAGCCCCACAGAGCTGGCACGCGTCGCGCCTGAGCGGCCCAGGCCATGCCGATCACGGCGTGAGCACGCACCAGAGCGCGCCACGGCCACGCGCCGCCCCAACACTCGACGCCACTCCTGGCCCCCCTCTCAGCGCCTTGAGCTTCGCCGCCGCGACGCCCGTCCGCCAGACACGCTCCGTGGCTCGCGCAAGCCCTGCCGCCATCGACATCGTCGCCACTTTCTCCGCGCCCGTGCCGCCAGACCTTGACGTCGCACACACGAACCTAGTTGTCCCCCACCTAGCCAGCAAGCGCGCAAGCTTCGCCTGGACGCCGCCTACATAGCCCTGCCCTCGCCTACCCCTCTCCATCGCCGGAATCGCCGCGACCTGGTCGAGTTCACCGCAGACCCTCGGCCACCTCGAGCGCCTATAAAAGGAGCGCTCCTCCTCCTCATCTGAGCACGCCATTACCTTCCCCTCTTCCTCCTGAGCCTCTCTGATCACCTCCCTTCATCGATTACACCCTCCGTCGTCGCAATTTGGCCGGAGTTCGCCGCGCTAGTACCTCAGCAACGACAACGATTGGCGCCGCCTCAGCTTCCCCCGCGACCACCGTTCGCTTCCTCGTCCACGACAACGCCGCCGCGCACCCTCGCCGAGCCTCGCCGGAGCTCAGGTGAGCCGCCGGACCCAAACCCTCGCCATGCCTGGCCTGCTCCTCGTCGACGTAGGCGACGACTGTGCGTCGTTGGATCATCTTTTGATCCGACGGCCCGCGTCCGCCCGTACCGATTCGGGTTTTTAAACCCGCTGACAGGTGGATCCCACCGTCAGACGGCCCACGGCGCATGAGATACAACACTGGGCCGGCCCACTTCTCTCTCTCTCCCTCGCTGGCCCGTTAACTTTCCCGCCAGAGCCCAAAGATTTGAATTGGTATAATTCATTTTAGTTCGATTTTCAAATACTGGTCTTGTGCTAAAATTCAAATAGTTTCAAATCTACCCAACCAAATTTGATGAACTTTATATTGTTGGAAAGATTATGAAAAGCCCTATCCAACCACACTGGTTTCACACCAAAATGTTGTGTAGAATTAATGTGATAAAAAGAACAAGGCAGTGAATTTTTCAACTTCAAATAATATTTAAAAATCAACCAAAAATGATATTAAGTTGTTTTCAACTCTCTTAGCTCACATTTCACTTACACTAATTGTTTATGTAAAAATATGGCAGGGTTACTTTGAGTGATCATGGCCCAAATTAAATAAAGGACTATATGGCTAGTTTAGTTAAGTGATATTGTACAAAACTATTATGCAAATCATATGAAGTGTTTTACTTCATTTAAATCTTGTCCCAAGTACTTTCATATGAAGTTGAGACCCTTGTCAAATTACTCTCACATGAAATACTTGGTGATATTAAATCATATTTAGCATTGTTAAATAGTATGAGGTATTCTACCTCACTTAAATCATTTCCCAAATGATGATGATGAATGGTTGACTTAGGTCAACATGATTTCATGCATGATGGTTTGAGGAAGTTAAACCTTAAGAAGATTCAATGAGAGGAAATTATTCCTCAAGAACTAAATGGAAACTATCATTTACATATGTAATGAGAGGAAATTATTTTTCCTCAAGAAAGAGAACCAATGACCCTAATTGTGTTATGAGTGTTGATAGAATAGTTTGTGTGAAGTAATGTTGTGCTTAGTATAGCTCTTAAACCTTGTTTGGTGACTGTATCCTCGTATTCGTGTATAGACGCTAGTACCGGAGAATACCAGGAAGAGGAAGGATTCTACCCAGAAGAAGAAGAGAACTTTGATCACCTCAACCACCAAGGCAAGCTAACACCTTTGCAAGCTCTATGGTTGCAAGTCAATATTATTGCAAAGTGCAAAGCCCTTTGGGGCAAGGCACCATTAGTCTTACCTTACTTACCACAATCCTATCCCAAGTTTTTACCTTACAAGTTTTACTTGATTTTTGAAGAAGTTACTTTTATAGTTAACTTTGGTCTAAGTTAAGAGTAGTACTAGAGTAGCAAAGTTAGTCTCAAAGCTAGCCAAGCAAGATAGCACCCATCATGATAGTGCTAGTGCTAATACTAAAACTTGGCTACTCTAGATGGGAACATGTGACTTGAAATGAATTTGAAACCTTGGAATGATGAGTCATTTCATTGAATGAATTTTGAAGATGAATATGACTTGGAGAAGATGGTGATTTTTGATAAAACTGATATTGGTTTGGATGCGATACCTTTCTAATTTTTGAGTACCCCCACAATACCTGATTATGGGTAAGGCTTAACTGGAAATTTATACATCTTAGTATGGGTTCCCTCTGAACACACATCATAGGGGTTATGTCGAGGCTGCCTCCGTTGTTGAGAAATGATGTGAATTGAGGTGAATTGTACGGCCAAGCCCTGTGCAGTTCCCAGGTTGACAGTTGGTCTTCACTGGGAGGCCAAGCTCATGGGGAGAGGTGCCTATACTAAGGTTTGTAAGTGAAAGGTTATGGTTGATGATCTGTGTACTGTGTTACGATGATTCGGGGTTATCCCGACGGATGAAATCAAATGTTGTGGCACAAGTGTGCAACCTCTGCAGAGTGTAAACCTATTCGAATAGCCGTGTCCACGGTTACGGACGGTTGGAAATGCCATACAGTTTCCGGTGTCAGATTCTTGAAAATATTGGTGAAATGAATGGTGAATGGTGACTTGTTTTTGAATCACAACTGAGTTGTGGGAATGACACTAATGTTCCCACTTGAGTTAGTTAGCACATGAATAAGTCTTTTCTCAAATACTTGTGAACTAAAATTGGCTTTATGCAAATAAACTAGAGCTTAACACCCCTTACTAGAATTGTTAGCACTTACACTAGTATTAGTTTGCGAGTACTTCAAGTACTCATGGATTTGTCCCTGGCTATTCAAATGGCCAGACTATGAAGAGGAGCAGAATTATCAAGATGACGGCAATCAAGACGTCTACGACAACTAGGGAATCTTCTGACGTCGGACGTTGGCCTGTGGACTAGAGAGTCCATTTCTATTTACGCTTCCGCAATGAACTTGTGTTTGTTCGTTGATCAATAGATCAACTATTCGTGTAATATGGATCATGTGATCTGAGTTTGTAAGATAATACGGTATGTAATGAATGATGACTTATGATATTCAACTGTTATGTCTCGCAACAACAATATTCCTGGGATTACGATGTATGGCATAACAGGCATCTGGACTTAAAAATCCGGGTGTTGACAAGTTGGTATCAGATCCATTGTTTGACCTTAGGAGACCCTAGTTAGAATGGACGTCTGAAAAACTTAGTTTCAAAACAAATGAAATGAATATTTGTGAAAACTTATTCTCACTCTTATCCTTGAGATCTTTTCAAAAAGCAACATTCATACTCTACCTTTCTTACTACATAAAATTTTGGCACACTTGGGCACTTCTTTAACTTACTCCTCCTCATTGTTCATAGATGGAGTACAAATGGGAGTTCTATCAGCTTGGTCACGGAGGAGACTTGATGTTCGAAAAGGATTTGAAGCAGCTAGTGGAATATCTAGGACGCCCGTATCCCGAGTTCTTGGTAACAGCCCTCAATAATCAGTTGGGAGGACCACCTCGGTGGGAAGTTTCTATAGATCTACGAAGAAAGCTTGGAGCCCCGATACGGGAAACCATATGGTTTTATGTAACGGGAAACACTTGGAAGGAAGGACTAGTCAGAGTGATGCAAGAAGCAATTGCTCGTCTGTGTGGACAAAATGAGAACAAGATCGAGAACACTCGCTTCATCTACTACCCAAGACATGACCCCATGGGAAGACCGATGACCATGCCCCCGCATACGGAGATGAACCACTATGTAGCACACCTCGACTTCATGTTGTACAAGACCCGCAAGGAGTTGGACAACGCCCTCGCCTCTCGCCAAACACATTACCCATGAAGACGAAGAATCCACTCTGAAGAGTAGTATCACTCCAGCACTTGAGTAGGTCTGAGTTGTATCAGGATCCCCTTGTATCGTAGAGCGAATGAATCGTTCTTCAAACCAACGGTGTGTTAGAATTGTAATGTGTGATGTTTGGTATGAATGAAAAAGTGTTGCTGGTTTTTACCCCCTCAACACTACTCGAGTTTTCAAGTTTTGAACTTTTAAAACTTCTTGAACTTTAAACCAAACAAACCATAGAAATTTCCATCTTATCTTATCATCTACTCCGATGTTCAGATGGCCCCACCAACCCGCAGCGCCAACCAAGACGCCATGATGCAGATGCTAGAAATGATGATGGCAGACCGAGAAGCTGAGAGAGCTGAACGCCAAGCCAACATCGTTGCACTGCAGCAGATCGCTCAGAACAACAACGGCCATGGAAACCATGACCACCCTGGGTCAAAACTGAAGAACTTTCAGAACACCAACCCACCTATTTTCAGCAAGACTGAAGAGCCCCTCGATGCCGATGACTGGCTCCAGACAATGGAGAACAACCTCGAAGTTGCGGGAGTTGAAGCCTGATACGTCTCCAACGTATCCATAATTTCTGATGTTCCATGCTTGTTTTATGACAATACCTACATGTTTTGTTCACACTTTATGATGATTTTATGCGTTTTCTGGAACTAACCTATTGACGAGATGCTGAAGTGCCAGTTCCTGTTTTCTGCTGTTTTTGGTTTCAGAAATCCTAGTAAGGAAATATTCTCGGAATTGGACGAAATCAACGCCCAGTATCTTATATTTCAAGGAAGCTTCCAGAGCACCGAAGAGGGGCCAGAGGAGAGGCCCAGGGCCACCACACATGGTGGCGGCGCGACCCAGGGGGGGCGCGCCCCCCTGTTGTGTGGCTGCCCCGTAGCCCCTCCGACTCCGACTCTCCGCCTATAAAAGCCTTCCTGACCTAAAAACTTTGGAAGAAGAAGCCACGGTACGAGAAACCTTCCAGAGCCGCCGCCATCGCGAAGCCAAGATTCGGGGGACAGAAGTCTCTGTTCCGGCACGCCGCCGGGACGGGGAATTGCCCCCGGAAGGCATCTCCATCGACACCACCGCCATCTTCATCACCGCTGCTGTCTCCCATGAGGAGGGAGTAGTTCTCCACCGAGGCTGAGGGTTGTACCGGTAGCTATGTGGTTAATCTCTCCCATGTACTTAAATACAATGATCTCATGAGCTGCCTTACATGATTGAGATTCATATGAGCTTTGTATCACTATTCATCTATGTGCTACTCTAGTGATTTTATTAAAGTAGTCTATTCCTCCTCCATGATGTAATATTGACAGTGTGTGCATCATGTAGTACTTGGTATAAGCTATGATTGTGATCTCTTGTAGATTATGAAGTTAACTATTACTATGATAGTATTGATGTGATCTATTCCCCCTTTCATAGTCTGTCGGTGACGGTGTGCATGCTATGTTAGTACTCGGTATAATTGCGTTGGTCTATCATGCACTCTAAGGTTATTTAAATATGAACATCGAATGTTGTGGAGCTTGTTAACTCCGGCATTGAGGTGCTCTTGTAGCCCTACACAATTAATGGTGTTTGTCATCCAACAAGAGAGTGTAGAGTGGTTTTATTATGTGATCAATGTTGAGAGTGTCCACTAGTGAAAGTATGATCCCTAGGCCTTGTTTCCAAACATCGAATCTCCGTTTAATTACTGTTCTGTTGCATGTTTACTCGCTGTCATATTTTATTCAGATTGCTATTACCACTCATATTCATCCATATTACTTGTATTTCACTATCTCTTCGCCGAACTAGTGCACCTATACATCTGAAAAGTGTATTAGGTGTGTTGGGGACACAAGAGACTTCTTGTATCGTGCTTATAGGGTTGCTTGAGAGGGATATCTTTGACCTCTTCCTCCCAGAGTTCGATAAACCTTGGGTGATCCACTTAAGGGAAAACTTGCTGCTATTCTACAAACCTCTGCTCTTGGAGGCCCAACACTGTCTACATGAAAAGAAGCGTGCGTAGACATCAAGCTATTTTCTGGCGCCGTTGCCGGGGAGGAAAGGTAAAAGGCACTCACACTCCGGATCCTGGCAACTAAGCTATTTTCTGGGTGAGTGCTCGAAGCTATTTCCTTTAGATCCTGCAATTGCATCTTTTTGTTTCTTGTTTTTCACTAGTTAGGCATTATGGAAAGTAACAGTGAGCTTTTTAAACTATTTCCTGAGTTAAGACATGGATTGTTTGATGCGAAAATTAAAAAACCTATGGAACCTTATTTGCATGCTAGTAGTAATGATATTAGTATGAACGCTTTGAACACCATTGTTGCTAATGATATGGAAAATTCTAAGCTTGGGGAAGCTGGTTTTGATGAGCATGATATTTTTAGTCCCCCAAGCATGGAGGAGAAAATTTTCTTTGATGATACTTTGCCTCCTATTTATGATGATTATAATGATAGTGGTCTTTTGGTGCCGCCTACTGATACGTCTCCGACGTATCGATAATTTCTTATGTTCCATGCCACATTATTGATGATATCTACATGTTTTATGCATACTTTATGTCATATTTATGCGTTTTCCGGAACTAACCTATTGACGAGATGCCGAAGGGCCAGTTCCTGTTTTCTGCTATTTTTGGTTTCAGAAATCCTAGTAAGGAAATATTCTCGGAATCGGACGAAATCAACGCCCAGCATCTTAGAATCCCCGGAAGCATCCAGAACACCCGAGAGCCGCCAGAGAGGGGACACAGGCCCCCCAGATGATAGGCCGGCGCGGCCCAGGGGTGGCCCGCGCCCCCCTGTGGTGACACCGCCTCGTTGACCCTTCGACGCCGCCTCTTCGCCTATTTAAGCCTCCTCGACCTAAAACCTCGAGACGAAAAAGCCACGGTACGAGAAACCATCCAGAGACGCCGCCATCGCGAAGCCAAGATTTGGGGGACAGGAGTCTCTGTTCCGGCACGCCGCCGGGACGGGGAAGTGCCCCCGGAAGGCTTCTCCATCGACACCGCTGCCATCTCCACCGCCATCTTCATCACCGCTGCTGTCTCCCATGAGGAGGGAGTAGTTCTCCATCGAGGCTCGGGGCTGTACCGGTAGCTATGTGGTTAATCTCTCTCCTATGTACTTCAATACAATAATCTCATGAGCTGCCTTACATGATTGAGATTCATATGATGATGCTTGTAATCTAGATGTCATTATGCTAGTCAAGTGGATTTTACTTATGTGATCTCCGGAGACTCCTTGTCCCACGTGTGTAAAGGTGACAGTGTGTGCACCGTGTGGGTCTCTTAGGCTATATTTCACAGAATACTTATTCACTGTTATGAATGGCATAGTGAAGAGCTTATTTATATCTCTTTATGATTGCAATGTGTTTTGTATCACAATTTATCTGTGTGCTACTCTAGTGATGTTATTAAAGTAGTTTATTCCTCCTGCACGGTGTAATGGTGACAAGCAGGTGTGCATCGTGTAGTACTTGGCGTAGGCTATGATTGTGATCTCTTGTAGATTATGAAGTTAACTATTGCTATGATAGTATTGATGTGATCTATGCCTCCTTTCGTAGTGTGAAGGTGACAGTGTGCATGCTATGTTAGTACTTGGTTTGGTTATGTTGATCTGTCATGCACTCTAAGGTTATTTAAATATGAACATCGAATATTGTGGAGCTTGTTAACTCCGGCATTGAGGGTTCGTGTAATCCTACACAGTTAGTGGTGTTCATCATCCAACAAGAGAG
The DNA here is from genome assembly GCF_019359855.2 of Lolium perenne. Lineage (NCBI taxonomy): Eukaryota > Viridiplantae > Streptophyta > Magnoliopsida > Poales > Poaceae > Lolium > Lolium perenne. The sequence continues at coordinate 260,071,816 of NC_067250.2, forward strand.
TGTAGAGTCTAGCATCTATTTATCTATTCTCTTATGTGATCAATGTTGAGAGTGTCCACTAGTGAAAGTATGATCCCTAGGCCTTGTTCCTAAATACTGGTATCGCTGCTTGTTTACTGTTTTACTGCATCTGTACTGTCCGCAATATTACCACCATCATCCACACACCAGTCCTGGACAGCAAAGCACTTTTCTGGCGCTGTTGCTACTGCTCATACTTATTCATACCACCTGTATTTCACTATCTCTTCGCCGAACTAGTGCACCTATTAGGTGTGTTGGGGACACAAGAGACTTCTTGCTTTGTGGTTGCAGGGTTGCTTGAGAGGGATATCTTTGACCTCTTCCTCCCTGAGTTCGATAATCCTTGGGTGATCCACTTAAGGGAAACTTGCTGCTGTTCTACAAACCTCTGCTCTTGGAGGCCCAACACTGTCTACAAGAATAGAAGCACCCGTAGACATCAAGCACTTTTCTGGCGCCGTTGCCGGGGAGGAAAGGTAAAAGGCACTCATACTACGGTTCCAGGTAACAGTACTTTTCTGGCGCCATTGTGTTTGTGCTCGAAGCTATTTTCTTTAGATCCTGCAATTGCATCTTTTTGTTTCTTGTTTACACTAGTAAGGCATAATGGACAACAATGAGCTTCTTATTCTATTTCCTGATTTAAGACATGGATGGTTTGATCCGAAAATTAAAAAACCCATGGAACATATTAGTATGAACACTTTGAACACCATTGTTGCTAATGATATGGAAAATTCTAAGCTTGGGGAAGCTGGCTTCGATGAGCATGATCTTTTTAGTCCCCCGGGCATGGAGGAGAAAATTTACTTTGATGATACTTTGCCTCCTATTTATGATGATTATAATGATAGTAGCCTTTTGGTGCCGCCTGTTATGGAGGATGAATTTGATTATGATTACAATATGCCTCCTATATTTGATGATAGCTACTTTGTTGAATTTGCTCCCACTACAACTAATAAAATTGATTATGCTTATGTTGGGAGTAGTAATCATTTTATGCATGAGACTCATGATAAGAATGCTTTATGTGATAGTTATATTGTTGAGTTTGCTCATGATGCTACTGGACATTATTATGAGAGAGGAAAATATGGTGGTAGAAATTTTCATGTTACTAAAACACCTCTCTATATGCTTAAAATCTTGAAGTTGAGCTTGTCTAGTTTTCCTATGCTTGTTGCATTATGCTTCTTGAACTTGTTTATTTACAAGATTCCTATACATAGGAAGTGGGTTAGACTTAAATGTGTTTTGAATTTGCCTCTTGATGCTCTCTTTTGCTTCAAATACTATTTCTTGCGAGTGCATCATTAAAACTGCTGAGCCCATCTTAATGGCTATAAAGAAAGCACTTCTTGGGAGATAACCCATGTGTTTATTTTACTACAGTAATTTTGTTTTATATTTGTGTTTTGGAAGTTGTTACTACTGTAGAAACCTCTCCTTATCTTAGTTTTGTTGCATTGTTGTACCAAGTAAAGTCTTTGATAGTAAGGTTCATACTAGATTTGGATTACTGCGCAGAAACAGATTTCTTGCTGTCACGAATCTGGGCCAAATTCTCTGTAGGTAACTCAGAAAATTATGCCAATTTACGTGCGTGATACTCAGATATGTACGCAACTTTCATTCAATTTGAGCATTTTCATTTGAGCAAGTCTGGTGCCTCAATAAAATTTGTCTTTACGGACTGTTCTGTTTTGACAGATTCTGCCTTTTATTTCGCATTGCTTCTTTTGCTATGTTGAATGGATTTCTTTGTTCCATTGACTTTCAGAAGCTTTGGGCAATGTCCAAAAGTGTTATGAATGATTGTGTCACCTCTGAACATGTGAGTTTTTGATTATGCACTAACCCTCTAATGAGTTTGTTTAGAGTTTGGTGTGGAGGAAGTTTTCAAGGGTCAAGAGAGGAGGATGATATACTATGATCAAGGAGAGTGAAAGCTCTAAGCTTGGGGATGCCCCGGTGGTTCATCCTTGCATATTTCAAGAAGACTCAAGCATCTAAGCTTGGGGATGCCCAAGGCATCCCCTTCTTCATCGACAAATTATCAGGTTCCTTCTCTTGAAACTATATTTTTATTCGGTCACATCTTATGTACTTTACTTGGAGCGTCTGTGTGCTTTGTTTTTGTTTTTGTTTGAATAAATGCTTGTGTGGGAGAGAGACACGCTCCGCTGGTTCATATGAACACATGTGTTCTTAGCTTTTAATTTTCATGGCGAAGGTTGAAACTGCTTCGTTAATAGTTATATGGTTGGAAACGGGAAATGCTACATGTAGTAATTGGTAGAATGTCTTGAATAATTTGATACTTGGCAATTGTTGTGCTCATGTTTAAGCTCTTGCATCATATACTTTGCACATACTAATGAAGAAATACATAGAGCTTGCTAAAATTTGGTTTGCATAATTGGTCTCTCTAAGGTCTAGATAATTTCTAGTAAGAGTTTGAACAACAAGGAAGACGGTGTAGAGTCTTATAATGTTTACAATATGTCTTTTATGTGAGTTTTGCTGCACCGGTTCATCCTTGTGTTTGTTTCAAATAACCTTGCTAGCCTAAACCTTGTATTGAGAGGGATTACTTCTCATGCATCCAAATCCTTGAGCCAAAAACTATGCCATTTGTGTCCACCATACCTACCTACTACATGGTATTTCTCCGCCATTCCAAAGTAAATTGCTTGAGTGCTACCTTTAAACAATTCAAAATTTATTACCTCTGATTTGTGTCAATGTTTTATAGCTCATGAGGAAGTATGTGGTGTTATCTTTCAATCTTGTTGGGCAACTTTCACCAATGGACTAGTGGCTTCATCCGCTTATCCAATAATTTTGCAAAAAGAGCTGGCAATGGGATTCCCAGTCCCAAATTAATTAACCAAAATAGACACTCCTCCATGGTATGTGATTGTTGGACGGCACCCGAAGGATTCGGTTAGCCATGGCTTGAGAAAGCAAAGGTGGGGAGGAGTGTCATCAAAATAAAACTAAAATAAAAAGGCACTCCTTCATGGTATGAGATTGTTGGCAGGCACCCGAGGATTCGGTTAGCCATGGTTTGTGAAAGCAAGGTTGGAAGGAGTGCCACCCAAAAATAAAAATAAAATGGGAGCCGCTCTTTGAAGGTTTGTCTGGCAAGGGGGTTAGAGTGCCCACTACCATTCGTTGACAACAACATACACCTCTCAAAATTTTACTTTTTATGCTCTCTACATGTTTTCAAAATCAAAGCTCTAGCACAAATATAGCAATCAATGCTTCCCTCTGTGAAGGGCCTTTCTTTTACTTTTATTGTTGAGTCAGTTCACCTATCTCTCTCCACCTCAAGAAGCAAACACTTGTATGAACTGTGCATTGATTCCTACATACTTGCATATTGCACTTGTTATATTACTTTGCATTGACAATATCCATGAGATATACATGTTATGAGTTGAAAGCAACCGCTGAAACTTCATCTTCCTTTGTGTTGCTTCAATTCCTTTACTTTGAATTATTGCTTTATGAGTTAACTCTTATGCAAGACTTATTGATGCTTGTCTTGAAGTACTATTCATGAAAAGTCTTTGCTATATGATTCATTTGTTTACTCATGTCATTTACCATTGTTTGGATCGCTGCATTCATTACATATGCTTACAATAGTATGATCAAGATTATGATGGCATGTCACTCCAGAAATTATCTTTGTTATCGTTTACCTGCTCGGGACGAGCAGAAACTAAGCTTGGGGATGCTGATACGTCTCCGACGTATCGATAATTTCTTATGTTCCATGCCATATTATTGATGATATCTACATGTTTTATGCATACTTTATGTCATATTTATGCGTTTTCCGGAACTAACCTATTGACGAGATGCCGAAGGGCCAGTTCCTGTTTTCTGCTGTTTTTGGTTTCAGAAATCCTAGTAAGGAAATATTCTCGGAATCGGACGAAATCAACGCCCAGCATCTTAGAATCCCCGGAAGCATCCAGAACACCCGAGAGCCGCCAGAGAGGGGACACAGGCCCCCCAGATGATAGGCCGGTGCGGCCCAGGGGTGGCCCGCGCCCCCCTGTGGTGACACCGCCTCGTTGACCCTCCGACGCTGCCTCTTCGCCTATTTAAGCCTCCTCGACCTAAAACATCGAGACGAAAAAGCCACGGTACGAGAAACCATCCAGAGACGCCGCCATCGCGAAGCCAAGATCTGGGGGACAGGAGTCTCTGTTCCGGCACGCCGCCGGGACGGGGAAGTGCCCCCGGAAGGCTTCTCCATCGACACCGCTGCCATCTCCACCGCCATCTTCATCACCGCTGCTGTCTCCCATGAGGAGGGAGTAGTTCTCCATCGAGGCTCGGGGCTGTACCAGTAGCTATGTGGTTAATCTCTCTCCTATGTACTTCAATACAATAATCTCATGAGCTGCCTTACATGATTGAGATTCATATGATGATGCTTGTAATCTAGATGTCATTATGCTAGTCAAGTGGATTTTACTTATGTGATCTCCGGAGACTCCTTGTCCCACGTGTGTAAAGGTGACAGTGTGTGCACCGTGTGGGTCTCTTAGGCTATATTTCACAGAATACTTATTCACTGTTATGAATGGCATAGTGAAGAGCTTATTTATATCTCTTTATGATTGCAATGTGTTTTGTATCACAATTTATCTGTGTGCTACTCTAGTGATGTTATTAAAGTAGTTTATTCCTCCTGCACGGTGTAATGGTGACAGTGTGTGCATCGTGTAGTACTTGGCGTAGGCTATGATTGTGATCTCTTGTAGATTATGAAGTTAACTATTGCTATGATAGTATTGATGTGATCTATGCCTCCTTTCGTAGCGTGAAGGTGACAGTGTGCATGCTATGTTAGTACTTGGTTTGGTTATGTTGATCTGTCATGCACTCTAAGGTTTTTTAAATATGAACATCGAATATTGTGGAGCTTGTTAACTCCGGCATTGAGGGTTCGTGTAATCCTACACAGTTAGTGGTGTTCATCATCCAACAAGAGAGTGTAGAGTCTAGCATCTATTTATCTATTCTCTTATGTGATCAATGTTGAGAGTGTCCACTAGTGAAAGTATGATCCCTAGGCCTTGTTCCTAAATACTGCTATCGCTGCTTGTTTACTGTTTTACTGCATCTGTACTGTCCACAATATTACCACCATCATCCCCACACCAGTCCTGGACAGCAAAGCACTTTTCTGGCGCTGTTGCTACTGCTCATACTTATTCATACCACTTGTATTTCACTATCTCTTCGCCGAACTAGTGCACCTATTAGGTGTGTTGGGGACACAAGAGACTTCTTGCTTTGTGGTTGCAGGGTTGCTTGAGAGGGATATCTTTGACCTCTTCCTCCCTGAGTTCGATAAACCTTGGGTGATCCACTTAAGGGAAACTTGCTGCTGTTCTACAAACCTCTGCTCTTGGAGGCCCAACACTGTCTACAAGAATAGAAGCACCCGTAGACATCACCTACTATGGAGGATAAATTTGATTATGATTACAATATGCCTCCTATATTTGATGATAGCTACTTTGTTGAATTTGCTCCCACTACAATTAATAAGAATGACTATGCTTATGTGGAGAGCAATAATTTTATGCATGAGACTCATGATAAGAATGCTTTATGTGATAATTATATTGTTGAGTTTTCTCATGATGCTACTGGATATTATTATGAGAGAGGAAAATATGGTTGTAGAAATTTTCATGTTACTAAAACACCTCTCTTTTTGCTGAAAATCTTGAAGTTGCGCTTGTCTAGTTTTCCTATGCCTATTTCATTATGCCTACATGACTTGTTTATTTACAAGATTCCTATGCATAGGAAGTGGGTTAGACTTAAATGTGTTTCAAATTTGCTTCTTGATGCTCTCTTTTGCTTCAACTCTTATTTCTTGCGAGTGCATCATTAAATATGCTGAGCCCATCTTAATGGCTATAAAGAAAGAACTTCTTGGGAGATAACCCATGTGTTTATTTAACTACAGTAATTTTGCTTTATATTTGAGTCTTGGAAGTTGTTACTACTGTAGCAACCTCTCCCTATCTTTATTTTATTGCATTGTTGTGCCAAGTAAAGTCTTTGATAGTAGGGTTGATACTAGATTTGGATTACTGTGCAGAAACAGATTTCTGTCTGTCACGAATTTGGGCAGGGTTCTCTGTAGGTAACTCAGAAAAATCTGCCAATTTACGTGAGTGATCCTCAGATATGTACGCAACTTTCATTCAATTTGAGCATTTTCATATGAGCAAGTATGGTGCCTCTAAAAAATTCGTCTTTACGGACTGTTCTGTTTTGACAGATTCTGCCTTTTATTTCGCATTGCCTCTTTTGCTGTGTTGAATGGATTTCTTTGTTCCATTAACTTCCAGTAGCCTTGAGCAATGTCCTGAAGTGTTAAGAATGATTGTGTCACCTCTGAATATATGAATTTTTGATTATGCACTAACCCTCTAATGAGTTTGTTTTGAGTTTGGTGTGGAGGAAGTTTTCAAGGGTCAAGAGAGGAGGATGATACAATATGATCAAGAAGAGTGAAAAGTCTAAGCTTGGGGATGCCCCCGTGGTTCATCCCTGCATATTTCAAGAAGACTCAAGCATCTAAGCTTCTTCATCGACAAATTATCAGGTCACCTCTAGTGAAACTATATTTTTATTCCGTCACATCTTATGTGCTTTACTTGGAGCGTCTGTGTGCTTTTATTTTCGTTTTTGTTATTTTCATTCTCTGAATAAATTCATGCTTGTGTGGGAGAGAGACACGCTCCGCTTGTTCATATGAACACTAGTGTTCGTAGCTTTTAATGTTCATGGCGAAGGTTGAAACTGCTTCGTTAATTGTTATATGGTTGGAAACAGAAAATGCTACATGTAGTAATTGGTATATGGTCTTGAATAATTTGATACTTGGCAATTGTTGTGCTCATGTTTAAGCTCTTGCATCATATACTTTGCACCTATTAATGAAAAACTACATAGAGCTTGCTAAAATTTGGTTTGCATGATTGATCTCTCTAAAGTCTAGATATTTTCTAGTAAGGGTTTGAACAACAAGGAAGACAATGTATAGTCTTATAATGCTTGCAATATGTTCTTATGTAAGTTTTGCTGTACCGGTTCATACTTGTGTTTGCTTCAAACAACCTTGCTAGCCTAAGCCTTGTATTGAGAGGGAATACTTCTCGTGCATCCAAAATCCTTGAGCCAAAAACTATGCCATTTGTGTCCACCATACCTACCTACTACATGGTATTTCTCTGTCATTCCAAAGTAAATTTCTTGAGTGCTACGTTTAAATTTCTATTCTTTGTCTTTGCAATATATAGCTCATGGGAAAAATAGCTTAAAAACTATTGTGGTATTGAATATGTACTTATGTATCTTATTTCTTATTAAGTTGCTTGTTGAGCGATAACCATGTTCCCGGGGACGCCATCAACTACCTTTGTTGAATATCATGTGAGTTGCTATGCATGTTCATCTTGTCTGAAGTAAGGGTGATTTATCATGATCCAATGGTTTGAGTATGCATATTGTTAGAGAAGAACATTGGGCCGCTAACTAAAGCCATGAACCATGGTGGAAGTTTCAGTTTGGACACTAATCCTCAATCTCTTATGAGAATATTATCTGTTGTTGAATGCTTATGCATTAAAGAGGAGTCCATTATATGTCGTCTATGTTGTCCCGGTATGGATGTCTAAGTTGAGAATAATCAAAAGCGAGAAATCCAATGCGAGCTTTCTCCTTAGACCTTTGTACAGGGAGCATAGAGGTACCCCTTTGTGACACTTGGTTAAAACATATGCTATGCAATGATAATCCATGTAAATCCAAGCTAATTAGGACAAGGTGCGAGCACTATTGGTAATCTATGCATGAGGCTTGCAACTTATAGGATATCTTATACATAACACATATGCTTTATTACTACCGTTGACAAAATTGTTTCTTGTTTTCAAAATAAAAGCTCTAGCACAAATACAGTAATCAATGCTTGCCTCTGCGAAGGGCCATTCTTTTACTTTATGTTGAGTCAGTTTACCTACTTCTTTCTATCTTAGAAGCAAACACTCGTGTTAACTGTGCATTGATTCTTACATGCTTGCTTATTGCACTTATTATTTTACTTTATGTTGACAATTATCCATGAGATATGCATGTTGAAGTTGAAAGCAACCGCTGAAACTTATATCTTCCTTTGTGTTGCTCCAATGCCTTTACTTTGAATCTATTGCTTTATGAGTTAACTCTTATGCAAGACTTATTGATGCTTGTCTCGAAAGTACTATTCATGAAAAGTCTTTGCTATATGGTCCAATTGTTTACTCATTGTCTTTACCATTGCTTCGAATCGCTGCATTCATCTCATGTGCTTTACAATAGTATTGATCAAGATTGTGTAAGTAGCATGTCACTTCAGAAATTATTCTTTTATCGTTTACCTACTCGAGGACGAGTAGGAACTAAGCTTGGGGATGCTGATACGTCTCCAACGTATCCATAATTTCTGATGTTCCATGCTTGTTTTATGACAATACCTACATGTTTTGTTCACACTTTATGATGATTTTATGTGTTTTCCGGAACTAACCTATTGATGAGATGCCGAAGTGCCAGTTCCTATTTTCTACTGTTTTTGGTTTCAGAAATCCTAGTAAGGAAATATTCTCGGAATTGGACGAAATCAACGCCCAGTATCTTATATTTCAAGGAAGCTTCCAGAGCACCGAAGAGGGGCCAGAGGAGAGGCCCAGGGCCACCACACATGGTGGCGGCACGGCCCACGGGGGGCGCCCCCTATTGTGTGGCTGCCCCGTAGCCCCTACGACTCCGACTCTCCGCCTATAAAAGCCTTCCTGACCTAAAAACTTTGGAAGAAGAAGCCACGGTACGAGAAACCTTCCAGAGCCGCCGCCATCGTGAAGCCAAGATTCGGGGGACAGAAGTCTCTGTTCCGGCACGCCACCGGGACGGGGAATTGCCCCCGGAAGGCATCTCCATCGACACCACCGCCATCTTCATCACCGCTGATGTCTCCCATGAGGAGGGAGTAGTTCTCCACCGAGGCTGAGGGTTGTACCGGTAGCTATGTGGTTAATCTCTCCCATGTACTTAAATACAATGATCTCATGAGCTGCCTTACATGATTGAGATTCATATGAGCTTTGTATCACTATTCATCTATGTGCTACTCTAGTGATTTTATTAAAGTAGTCTATTCCTCCTCCATGATGTAATATTGACAGTGTGTGCATCATGTAGTACTTGGTATAAGCTATGATTGTGATCTCTTGTAGATTATGAAGTTAACTATTACTATGATAGTATTGATGTGATCTATTCCCCCTTTCATAGTCTGTCGGTGACGGTGTGCATGCTATGTTAGTACTCGGTATAATTGCGTTGGTCTATCATGCACTCTAAGGTTATTTAAATATGAACATCGAATGTTGTGGATCTTGTTAACTCTGGCATTGAGGTGCTCTTGTAGCCCTACACAATTAATGGTGTTTGTCATCCAACAAGAGAGTGTAGAGTGGTTTTATTATGTGATCAATGTTGAGAATGTCCACTAGTGAAAGTATGATCCCTAGGCCTTGTTTCCAAACATCGAATCTCCGTTTTTTTACTGTTCTGTTGCATGTTTACTCGCTGCCATATTTTATTCAGATTGCTATTACCACTCATATTCATCCATATTACTTGTATTTCACTATCTCTTCGCCGAACTAGTGCACCTATACATCTGACAAGTGTATTAGGTGTGTTGGGGACACAAGAGACTTCTTGTATCGTGATTGCAGGGTTGCTTGAGAGGGATATCTTTGACCTCTTCCTCCCTCGGTTCGATAAACCTTGGGTGATCCACTTAAGGGAAAACTTGCTGCTGTTCTACAAACCTCTGCTCTTGGAGGCCCAACACTGTCTACAGGAAAAGAAGCGTGCGTAGACATCAAAGCCACAAAGAAAGTACTGTTCGCCACCCACTACCTGTCAGGACCTACACGAGCCTGGTGGACAAGTGCTCGCGCAATGAATGCGGGACAGATGATGACCTGGGGAGACTTCAAGCTGAAGTTTAGCAAGTACCATGTGCCCCAAGGACTGATTAAGAAGATGAGAGACGAGTTCCGCGAACTCAAGCAAGGTAGAATGTCCGTGGTAGAATACCGCGACATATTCCTCACTCTGTCAAGGTACGCCCCGGACGAAACCGACACCAACGAGAAGCGGAAGGAAAGATTTCTGAATGGATTACACGACGAGATGCAGACTGTACTGGTCAACATTCCATTTGCTGACCTAGAAGCCCTGGTGGACTCTGCCATCCAGATGGAAGGGAAGCTTCACCAAGCCAACGAAAATCGCAAACGCCGGATGATGAACCAGCATGGGTCCAGCAATACCCAGAAGTACCGCAACAACTCATCTGGAGGATTTACTCCAAGATACAACAAGCCCACTACCCAGACTTACCGCCCAAACTACACCAACAACCATGGAGGACCCCCGAAGCCCGGAGGCAACAACAACAACAAATCACACCAGCAACAACAACACCAACAATAACAACAACAACGGGAACAACAACAACAACACTGGCCCTAGGACTGGAAGCAACGCCATCCCCGTCGCCACCAAGGACAAGGCCATCATCACTTGTTATGAATGTGGAGTGGTTGGGCATTACTCCAATGAGTGCCCCAAAAGATTAGCCAATATTGCCGCCAACACCGCTGCACCTGCCCAGAACCAGCGCCGCTTTGCCGCAAGAAGGAACCAGAACAACAACAACGGCCGCCTCTACAACATGACTGCAACAGATGCCCAAGAAGTACCTCAGGCCATGCCAAGTATGTTTCCCTGTTAAATCATATCGCCCAATCTCTCCTAGGAACCTAACTTTTCTTAAAATCTCGGGACGAGATTTGTTTAAGGGGGAAGGGTTTGTAACATCCCAAATTTTAAAACAAAGAGAAACTGAATTTCCTTTTTCCAAAAATGAGAACCAACAAAAACTTTTCTTACATAGTATGCTATGCATAATGCTCCTACCTAATATTTGTGTTTGTCCATGATTGTGTGTTCATTACTTTGAACCTATTTCCAAATCCCTAAAACCCTAACAATCTCAAAAACAAAGTGGGTCAAATTTGAGAAACCAAAATAAAAGAAAAAGACATATGTGGGCAATAGCCCTAATATGTAAATCTTGAACCCTACCTTTCTTACTTTACTAAATGGTAGTGGACCATGGTAAACCCCACTAAACCTTAAACCTCATCCCTCTTGTCACCATCCTTTGGAAAACAAAATAAAAAGAAATGATCTTAAATAAGAAAGAGGCATATGCAAGCCTATGGCTATTTTTGCAAATGCTAAACTTTTCTTTGTCTACCTTGGTATATGGTTTGGAAATACCTCAACAAACCTAATTTAAGGCTTACCACTCAAATCTTGGTGAAACCAAAAAGAAAACAAAAATCAAATAAAACATATGCATAGATCGAGGCATATGTGGCACTTAGCCATAATATCAATTCTTGACCTAGGCACCCACACTTGTCCCAAATTGGTTTGAACCCTTTACCCAACTCAATCTAACACCAAATAAACCTCACACATGCTTAAGTGAAGCAAAGAAAAAGAAAAGAATAAAAGTTAGAAAATCACAAAACCTTCACATATGGTTTATGCCATTTTTGCAAATCTTTACCCTAGACCATTTTGACCTTCACCATTAGTTGTAATATGTTACTAAACACTTATTACAACTTTTGGAATCAAAGAAACACAAATCAAATCAAATTCAAACTCAAATTGTGATCACATATGATAATGGTCAAATCTGCCATTTATATTCTGGTCACTACTTTGAGCCCCTGGTTTTCAAGTTTTTCAAACCAAACTTTCCCAATTCTTTGCACCACCTCCAAGTACACATCAAGGTGAACAACTTTGGTAAAGACCACCATGTCAAATTCATCTTGGATCAAAAACTATTCTCATGCAAAGTTGAGACTTTTTATCAAATGCAACAATCTCACACATTGCAATTTTGAAATTCTTTTATTTTTAAATTTCCACCTCCACTTGTGAATGTCTCTGGTCATTTACAACTTACCCAAACCCACCATTTTCGAATTTTGGAACCATAGTGCATAGATCAAATTTGGCACAAAATTTGAGAATTCACAAATAGGCATCAGTTCAAACACTATTCTAAATAGTGCTCTAACCTAACCTTGACCTCCACTTGAACCCTACCTTGCTCCCTGGTCCCCTCTCTCTCTAACACCAGCACATAAACCCTAGAGGGAGGCCACACATAGCCATGGCAAGGCCATGCCGGCCATGTCACACATGGACATGCCCACCCTAGATCCTTCCCTATCTAGCCCTGGTAATCCTGTCCCTTTACTCCTCCTTGATCCCCTGCATCCACCAGTGGCTGCCATTGCCGGAGAAAGGCCCCACAGAGCTGGCACGCGTCGCGCCTGAGCGGCCCAGGCCATGCCGATCACGGCGTGAGCACGCACCAGAGCGCGCCACGGCCACGCGCCGCCCCAACACTTTACGCCACTCCTGGCCCCCCTCTCAGCGCCTTGAGCTTCGCCGCCGCGACGCCCGTCCGCCAGACACGCTCCGTGGCTTGCGCAAGCCCTGCCGCCGTCGACATAGTCGCCACTTTCTCCGCGCCCGTGCCGCCAGACCTTGACGTCGCACGCACGAACCTGGCCGTCCCTCACCTAGCCAGCAAGTGTGCTAGCTTCACCTGGACGCCGCCTACGTAGCCCTGCCCTCGCCTACCCCTCTCCATCGCCGGAATCGCCGCGACCAGGTCGAGTTCGCCGCAGACCCTCGGCCACCTTGAGCGCCTATAAAAGGAGCGCTCCTCCTCCTCATCTGAGCACGCCATTGCCTTCCCCTCTTCCTCCTGAGCCTCTCTGATCACCTCCCTTCGTCGATTACACCCTCCGCCGTTGCAATTTGGCCGGAGTTCGCCGCGCCAGTACCTCAGCAACGACGACGATTGGCGCCGCCTCAGCTTCCCCCGCGACCACCGTTCGCTTCCTCGTCCACGACAACGCCGCCGCGCACCCTCGCCGAGCCTTGCCGGAGCTCAGGTGAGCCGCCAGACCCAAACCCTCGCCGTGCCTGGCCTGCTCCTCGTCGATGTAGGCGACGACTGTGCATCGTTGGATCATCTTTTGATCTGACGGCCCGCGTCCGCCCGTACTGATTCGGGTTTTTAAACCCGCTGATAGGTGGATCCCACCGGCAGACGGCCCACGGTGCAGGAGACACGACACTGGGGCGGCCCACTTCTCTCTCTCCCTCGCTGGCCCGTTAACTTTCCCGCCATAGCCCAAAGATTTGAATTGGTATAATTCATTTTAGTTCCATTTTCAAATACTGGTCCTGTGCTAAAATTCAAATAGTTTCAAATCTACCCAACCAAATTTGATGAACTTTATATTGTTGGAAAGCTTATGAAAAGCCCTATCCAACCACACTGGTTTCACACCAAAATGTTGTGTAGAATTAATGTGATAAAAAGAACAAGGCAGAGACTTTTTCAACTTCAAATAATATTTAAAAATCAACCAAAAATGATATTAAGTTGTTTTCAACTCTCTTAGCTCACATTTCACTTACACTAATTGTTTATGTAAAAATATGGCAGGGTTACTTTGAGTGATCATGGCCCAAATTAAATAAAGGACTATATGGCTAGTTTAGTTAAGTGATATTGTACAAAACTATTATGCAAATCATATGAAGTTGAGACCCTGGTCAAATTACTCTCACATGAAATACTTGGTGATATTAAATCATATTTAGCATTGTTAAATAGTATGAGGTATTCTACCTCACTTAAATCATTTCCCAAATGATGATGATGAATGGTTGACTTAGGTCAACATGATTTCATGCATGATGGTTTGAGGAAGTTAAACCTTAAGAAGATTCAATGAGAGGAAATTATTCCTCAAGAACTAAATGGAAACTATCATTTACATATGTAATGAGAGGAAATTATTTTTCCTCAAGAAAGAGAACCAATGACCCTAATTGTGTTATGAGTGTTGATAGAATAGTTTTTGTGAAGTAATGTTGTTCTTAGTATAGCTCTTAAACCTTGTTTGGTGATTGTATCCTCGTATTCGTGTATAGACGCTAGTACCGGAGAATACCAGGAAGAAGAAGGATTCTACCCAGAAGAAGAAGAGAAGTTTGATCACCTCAACCACCAAGGCAAGCTAACACCTTTGCAAGCTCTATGGTTGCAAGCTAATATTCTTGCAAAGTGCAAAGCCCTTTGGGGCAAGGCACCATTAGTCTTACCTTACTTACCACAATCCTATCCCAAGTTTTTACCTTACAAGTTTTACTTGATTTTTGAAGAAGTTACTTTTATAGTTAACTTTGGTCTAAGTTAAGAGTAGTACTAGAGTAGCAAAGTTAGTCTCAAAGCTAGCCAAGCAAGATAGCACCCATCATGATAGTGCTAGTGCTAATACTAAAACTTGGCTACTCTAGATGGGAACATGTGACTTGAAATGAATTTGAAACCTTGGAATGATGAGTCATTTCATTGAATGAATTTTGAAGATGAATATGACTTGGAGAAGATGGTGATTTTTAATAAAACTGATATTGGTTTGGATGCGATACCTTTCCAATTTTTGAGTACCCCCATAATACCTGATTATGGGTAGGGCTTAACTGGAAATTTATACATCTTAGTATGGGTTCCCTCTGAACACACATCATAGGGGTTATGTCGAGGCTGCCTCCGTTGTTGAGAAATGATGTGAATTGAGGTGAATTGTACGGCCAAGCCCTGTGCAGTTCCCAGGTTGAAAGTTGGTCTTCACTGGGAGGCCAAGCTCATGGGGAGAGGTGCCTATACTAAGGTTTGTAAGTGAAAGGTTATGGTTGATGATCCGTGTACTGTGTTACGATGATTCGGGGTTATCCCGACGGATGAAATCAAATGTTGTGGCACAAGTGTGCAACCTCTGCAGAGTGTAAACCTATTCGAATAGCCGTGTCCACGGGTACAGACGGTTGGAAAGGCCATACAGTTTCCGGTGTCAGATTCTTGAAAATATTGGTGAAATGAATGGTGAATGGTGACTTGTTTTTGAATCACAACTGAGTTGTGGGAATGACACTAATATTCCCACTTGAGTTAGTTAGCACATGAATAAGTCTTTTCTCAAATACTTGTGAACTAAAATTGGCTTTATGCAAATAAACTAGAGCTTAGCACCCCTTACTAGAATTGTTAGCACTTACACTAGTATTAGTTTGCGAGTACTTAAAGTACTCACGGATTTGTCCCTGGCTATTCAAATGGCCAGACTATGAAGAGGAGCAGAATTATCAAGATGACGGCAATCAAGACGTCTACGACAACTAGGGAATCTTCTGACGTCGGACGTTGGCCTGTGGACTAGAGAGTCCATTTCTATTTACGCTTCCGCATTGAACTTGTGTTTGTTCCTTGATCAATAGATCAACTATTCGTGTAATATGGATCATGTGATCTGAGTTTGTAAGACAATATGGTATGTAATGAATGATGACTTATGATATTCAACTGTTATGTCTCGCAACAACAATATTCCTGGGATTGCGATGTATGGCATAACAGGCATCTGGACTTAAAAATCCGGGTGTTGACAAGTTGGTATCAGAGCCATTGTTTG
Source organism: Lolium perenne (assembly GCF_019359855.2). Taxonomy (NCBI): domain Eukaryota; kingdom Viridiplantae; phylum Streptophyta; class Magnoliopsida; order Poales; family Poaceae; genus Lolium; species Lolium perenne. The sequence goes on from NC_067250.2 coordinate 260,087,589, forward strand.
ACCTTAGGAGACCCTAGTTAGAATGGATGTCTGAAAAACTTAGTTTCAAAACAAATGAAATGAATATTTGTGAAAACTTATTCTCACTCTTATCCTTGAGATCTTTTCAAAAAGCAACATTCATACTCTACCTTTCTTACTACATAAAATTTTGGCACACTTGGGCACTTCTCTAACTTACTCCTCCTCATTGTTCATAGATGGAGTACAAATGGGAGTTCTATCAGCTTGGTCACGGAGGAGACCTGATGTTCGAAAAGGATTTGAAGCAGCTAGTGGAATATCTAGGACGCCCGTATCCCGAGTTCTTCGGAACACCCCTCAATAATTAGTTGGGAGGACCACCTCGGTGGGAAGTTTCTGTAGATCTACGAAGAAAGCTTGGAGCCCCGATACGGGAAACCATATGGTTTTATGTAACGGGAAACACTTGGAAGGAAGGACTAGTCAGAGCGATGCAAGAAGCAATTGCTCGTCTGTGTGGACAAAATGAGAACAAGATCGAGAACACTCGCTTCATCTACTACCCAAGACATGACCCCATGGGAAGACCGATGACCATGCCCCCGCATACGGAGATGAACCACTATGTAGCACACCTCGACTTCATGTTGTACAAGACCCGCAAGGAGTTGGACAACGCCCTCGCCTCTCGCCAAACACATTACCCATGAAGAAGAAGAATCCACTCTGAAGAGTAGTATCACTCCAGCACTTGAGTAGGTCTGAGTTGTATCAGGATCCCCTTGTATCGTAGAGCGAATGAATCGTTCTTCAAACCAATGGTGTGTTAGAATTGTAATGTGTGATGTTTGGTATGAATGAAAAAGTGTTGCTGGTTTTTACCCCCTCAACACTACTCGAGTTTTCAAGTTTTGAACTTTTAAAACTTCTTGAACTTTAAACCAAACAAACCATAGAAATTTCCATCTTATCTTATCATCTACTCCGATGTTCAGATGGCCCCACCAACCTGCAGCGCCAACCAAGACGCCATGATGCAGATGCTAGAAATGATGATGGCAGACCGAGAAGCCGAGAGAGCTGAACGCCAAGCCAACATCGTTGCACTGCAGCAGATCGCTCAGAACAACAACGGCCATGGAAACCATGACCACCCTGGGTCAAAACTGAAGAACTTTCAGAACACCAACCCACCTATTTTCAGCAAGACCGAAGAGCCCCTCGATGCCGATGACTAGCTCCAGACAATGGAGAACAACCTCGAAGTTGCGGGAGTTGAAGCCTGATACGTCTCCAACGTATCCATAATTTCTGATGTTCCATGCTTGTTTTATGACAATACCTACATGTTTTGTTCACACTTTATGATGATTTTATGTGTTTTCCGGAACTAACCTATTGACGAGATGCCGAAGTGCCAGTTCCTGTTTTCTGCTGTTTTTGGTTTCAGAAATCCTAGTAAGGAAATATTCTCGGAATTGGACGAAATCAACGCCCAGTATCTTATATTTCATGGAAGCTTCCAGAGCACCGAAGAGGGGCCAGAGGAGAGGCCCAGGGCCACCACACATGGTGGCGGCGCGGCCCAGGGGGGCGCCCCCTATTGTGTGGCTGCCCCGTAGCCCCTCCGACTCCGACTCTCCGCCTATAAAAGCCTTCCTGACCTAAAAACTTTGGAAGAAGAAGCCACGGTACGAGAAACCTTCCAGAGCCGCCGCCATCGCGAAGCCAAGATTCGGGGGACAGAAGTCTCTGTTCGGGCACGCCGCCGGGACGGGGAATTGCCCCCGGAAGGCATCTCCATCGACACCACCGCCATCTTCATCACCGTTGCTGTCTCCCGTGAGGAGGTTGTAGTTCTCCACCGAGGCTGAGGGTTGTACCGGTAGCTATGTGGTTAATCTCTCTCCCATGTACTTCAATACAATGATCTCATGAGCTGCCTTACATGATTGAGATTCATATGAGCTTTGTATCACTATTCATCTATGTGCTACTCTAGTGATGTTATTAAAGTAGTCTATTCCTCCTCCATGATGTAATGTTGATAGTGTGTGCATCATGTAGTACTTGGTATAAGCTATGATTGTGATCTCTTGTAGATTATGAAGTTAACTATTACTATGATAGTATTGATGTGATCCATTCCCCCTTTCATAGTCTGTCGGTGACAGTGTGCATGCTATGTTAGTACTCGGTATAATTGCGTTGGTCTATCATGCACTCTAAGGTTATTTAAATATGAACATCGAATGTTGTGGAGCTTGTTAACTCCGGCATTGAGGTGCTCTTGTAGCCCTACACAATTAATGGTGTTTGTCATCCAACAAGAGAGTGTAGAGTGGTTTTATTATGTGATCAATGTTGAGAGTGTCCACTAGTGAAAGTATGATCCCTAGGCCTTGTTTCCAAACATCGAATCTCCGTTTATTTACTGTTCTGTTGCATGTTTACTCGCTGTCATATTTTATTCAGATTGCTATTACCACTCATATTCATCCATATTACTTGTATTTCACTATCTCTTCGCCGAACTAGTGCACCTATACATCTGACAAGTGTATTAGGTGTGTTGGGGACACAAGAGACTTCTTGTATCGTGATTGCAGGGTTGCTTGAGAGGGATATCTTTGACCTCTTCCTCCTTGAGTTCGATAAACCTTGGGTGATCCACTTAAGGGAAAACTTGCTGCTGTTCTACAAACCTCTGCTCTTGGAGGCCCAACATTGTCTACAGGAAAAGAAGCGTGCGTAGACATCAAGCTATTTTCTGGCGCCGTTGCCGGGGAGGAAAGGTAAAAGGCACTCACACTCCGGATCCTGGCAACTAAGCTATTTTCTGGGTGAGTGCTCGAAGCTATTTCCTTTAGATCCTGCAATTGCATCTTTTTGTTTCTTGTTTTTCACTAGTTAGGCATTATGGAAAGTAACAATGAGCTTTTTAAACTATTTCCTAAGTTAAGACATGGATTGTTTGATGCGAAAATTAAAAAACCTATGGAACCTTATTTGCATGCTAGTAGTAATGATATTAGTATGAATGCTTTGAACACCATTGTTGCTAATGATATGGAAAATTCTAAGCTTGGGGAAGCTGGTTTTGATGAGCATGATATTTTTAGTCCCCCAAGCATGGAGGAGAAAATTTTCTTTGATGATACGTTGCCTCCTATTTATGATGATTATAATGATAGTGGTCTTTTGGTGCCACCTACTATGGAGGATAAATTTGATTATGATTACAATATGCCTCCTATATTTGATGATAGCTACTTTGTTGAATTTGCTCCCACTACAATTAATAAGAATGACTATGCTTATGTGGAGAGCAATAATTGTATGCATGAGACTCATGATAAGAATGCTTTATGTGATAATTATATTGTTGAGTTTTCTCATGATGCTACTGGATATTATTATGAGAGAGGAAAATATGGTTGTAGAAATTTTCATGTTACTAAAACACCTCTCTTTTTGCTGAAAATCTTGAAGTTGCGCTTGTCTAGTTTTCCTATGCCTATTTCATTATGCCTACATGACTTGTTTATTTACAAGATTCCTATGCATAGGAAGTGGGTTAGACTTAAATGTGTTTCAAATTTGCTTCTTGATGCTCTCTTTTGCTTCAACTCTTATTTCTTGCGAGTGCATCATTAAAATTGCTGAGCCCATCTTAATGGCTATAAAGAAAGAACTTCTTGGGAGATAACCCATGTGTTTATTTTACTACAGTAATTTTGCTTTATATTTGAGTCTTGGAAGTTGTTACTACTGTAGCAACCTCTCCCTATCTTTATTTTATTGCATTGTTGTGCCAAGTAAAGTCTTTGATAGTAGGGTTGATACTAGATTTGGATTACTGTGCAGAAATAGATTTCTGTCTGTCACGAATTTGGGCAGGGTTCTCTGTAGGTAACTCAGAAAAATCTGCCAATTTACGTGAGTGATCCTCAGATATGTACGCAACTTTCATTCAATTTGAGCATTTTCATATGAGCAAGTATGGTGCCTCTAAAAAATTGTCTTTACGGACTGTTCTGTTTTGACAGATTCTGCCTTTTATTTCGCATTGCCTCTTTTGCTGTGTTGAATGGATTTCTTTGTTCCATTAACTTCCAGTAGCCTTGAGCAATGTCCTGAAATGTTAAGAATGATTGTGTCACCTCTGAATATATGAATTTTTGATTATGCACTAACCCTCTAATGAGTTTGTTTTGAGTTTGGTGTGGAGGAAGTTTTCAAGGGTCAAGAGAGGAGGATGATACAATATGATCAAGAAGAGTGAAAAGTCTAAGCTTGGGGATGCCCCCGTGGTTCATCCCTGCATATTTCAAGAAGACTCAAGCATCTAAGCTTCTTCATCGACAAATTATCAGGTCACCTCTAGTGAAACTATATTTTTATTCCGTCACATCTTATGTACTTTACTTGGAGCATCTGTGTGCTTTTATTTTTGTTTTTGTTATTTTCATTCTCTGAATAAATTCATGCTTGTGTGGGAGACAGACACGCTCCGCTTGTTCATATGAACACTAGTGTTCGTAGCTTTTAATGTTCATGGCGAAGGTTGAAACTACTTCGTTAATTGTTATATGGTTGGAAACAGAAAATGCTACATGTAGTAACTGGTATATGGTCTTGAATAATTTGATACTTGGCAATTGTTGTGCTCATGTTTAAGCTCTTGCATCATATACTTTGCACCTATTAATGAAAAACTACATAGAGCTTGCTAAAATTTGGTTTGCATGATTGATCTCTCTAAAGTCTAGATATTTTCTAGTAAGGGTTTGAACAACAAGGAAGACAATGTATAGTCTTATAATGCTTGCAATATGTTCTTATGTAAGTTTTCTTTGTAAGTTCATACTTGTGTTTGCTTCAAACAACCTTGCTAGCCTAAGCCTTGTATTGAGAGGGAATACTTCTCGTGCATCCAAAATCCTTGAGCCAAAACTATGCCATTTGTGTCCACCATACCTACCTACTACATGGTATTTCTCTGTTATTCCAAAGTAAATTTCTTGAGTGCTACCTTTAAATTTCTATTCTTTGTCTTTGCAATATATAGCTCATGGGAAAAATAGCTTAAAAACTATTGTGGTATTGAATATGTACTTATGTATCTTATTTCTTATTAAGTTGCTTGTTGAGCGATAACCATGTTCCTGGGGACGCCATCAACTACCTTTGTTGAATATCATGTGAGTTGCTATGCATGTTCATCTTGTCTGAAGTAAGGGTGATTTATCATGATCCAATGGTTTGAGTATGCATATTGTTAGAGAAGAACATTGGGCCGCTAACTAAAGCCATGAACCATGGTGGAAGTTTCAGTTTGGACACTAATCCTCAATCTCTTATGAGAATATTATCTGTTGTTGAATGCTTATGCATTAAAGAGGAGTCCATTATATGTTGTCTACGTTGTCCCGGTATGGATGTCTAAGTTGAGAATAATCAAAAGCGAGAAATCCAATGCGAGCTTTGTCCTTAGACCTTTGTACAGGCGGCATAGAGGTACCCCTTTGTGACACTTGGTTAAAACATATGCTATGCAATGATAATCCATGTAAATCCAAGCTAATTAGGACAAGGTGCGAGCACTATTGGTAATCTATGCATGAGGCTTGCAACTTATAGGATATCTTATACATAACACATATGCTTTATTACTACCGTTGACAAAATTGTTTCTTGTTTTCAAAATAAAAGCTCTAGCACAAATACAGTAATCAATGCTTCCCTCTGCGAAGGGCCATTCTTTTACTTTATGTTGAGTCAGTTTACCTACTTCTTTCTATCTTAGAAGCAAACACTCGTGTTAACTGTGCATTGATTCTTACATGCTTGCTTATTGCACTTATTATTTTACTTTATGTTGACAATTATCCATGAGATGTGCATGTTGAAGTTGAAAGCAACCGCTGAAACTTATATCTTCCTTTGTGTTGCTCCAATGCCTTTACTTTGAATCTATTGCTTTATGAGTTAACTCTTATGCAAGACTTATTGATGCTTGTCTCGAAAGTACTATTCATGAAAAGTCTTTGCTATATGGTCCAATTGTTTACTCATTGTCTTTACCATTGCTTCGAATCGCTGCATTCATCTCATGTGCTTTACAATAGTATTGATCAAGATTGTGTAAGTAGCATGTCACTTCAGAAATTATTCTTTTATCGTTTACCTACTCGAGGACGAGTAGGAACTAAGCTTGGGGATGCTGATACGTCTCCAATGTATCCATAATTTCTGATGTTCCATGCTTGTTTTATGACAATACCTACATGTTTTGTTCACACTTTATGATGATTTTATGTGTTTTCCGGAACTAACCTATTGACGAGATGCCGAAGTGCCAGTTCCTGTTTTCTGTTGTTTTTGGTTTCAGAAATCCTAGTAAGGAAATATTCTCGGAATTGGACGAAATCAACGCCCAGTATCTTATATTTCAAGGAAGCTTCCAGAGCACCGAAGAGGGGCCAGAGGAGAGGCCCAGGGCCACCACACATGGTGGCGGCGCGGCCCAGGGGGGGCGCCCCCTATTGTGTGGCTGCCCCGTAGCCCCTCCGACTCCGACTCTCCGCCTATAAAACCTTCCTGACCTAAAAACTTTGGAAGAAGAAGCCACGGTACGAGAAACCTTCCAGAGCCGCCGCCATCGCGAAGCCAAGATTCGGGGGACAGAAGTCTCTATTCCGGCACGCCGCCGGGACGGGGAATTGCCCCCGGAAGGCATCTCCATCGACACCACCGCCATCTTCATCACCGCTACTGTCTCCCATGAGGAGGGAGTATTTCTCCACCGAGGCTGACGGCTGTACCGGTAGCTATGTGGTTAATCTCTCTCCCATGTACTTCAATACAATGATCTCATGAGCTGCCTTACATGATTGAGATTCATATGAGCTTTGTATCACTATTCATCTATTTGCTACTCTAGTGATTTTATTAAAGTAGTCTATTCCTCCTCCATGATGTAATATTGACAGTGTGTGCATCATGTAGTACTTGGTATAAGCTATGATTGTGATCTCTTGTAGATTATGAAGTTAACTATTACTATGATAGTATTGATGTGATCTATTCCCCCTTTCATAGTCTGTCGGTGACGGTGTGCATGCTATGTTAGTACTCGGTATAATTGCGTTGGTCTATCATGCACTCTAAGGTTATTTAAATATGAACATCGAATGTTGTGGATCTTGTTAACTCCAGCATTGAGGTGCTCTTGTAGCCCTACACAATTAATGGTGTTTGTCATCCAACAAGAGAGTGTAGAGTGGTTTTATTATGTGATCAATGTTGAGAATGTCCACTAGTGAAAGTATGATCCCTATGCCTTGTTTCCAAACATCGAATCTCCGTTTTTTTACTGTTCTGTTGCATGTTTACTCGCTGCCATATTTTATTCAGATTGCTATTACCACTCATATTCATCCATATTACTTGTATTTCACTATCTCTTCGCCGAACTAGTGCACCTATACATCTAACAAGTGTATTAGGTGTGTTGGGGACACAAGAGACTTCTTGTATCGTGATTGCAGGGTTGCTTGAGAGGGATATCTTTGACCTCTTCCTCCCTCAGTTCGATAAACCTTGGGTGATCCACTTAAGGGAAAACTTGCTGCTGTTCTACAAACCTCTGCTCTTGGAGGCCCAACACTGTCTACAGGAAAAGAAGCGTGCGTAGACATCAAAGCCACAAAGAAAGTACTGTTCGCCACCCACTACCTGTCAGGACCTGCACGAGCCTGGTGGACAAGTGCCCGCGCAATGAATGCAGGACAGATGATGACCTGGGGAGACTTCAAGCTGAAGTTTAGCAAGTACCATGTGCCCCAAGGACTGATTAAGAAGATGAGAGACGAGTTCCGCGAACTCAAGCAAGGTAGAATGTCCGTGGTAGAATACCGCGACAGATTCCTCACTCTGTCAAGGTACGCCCCGGACGAAACCGACACCAACGAGAAGCGGAAGGAAAGATTTCTGAATGGATTACACGACGAGATGCAGACTGTACTGGTCAACATTCCATTTGCTGACCTAGAAGCCCTGGTGGACTCCGCCATCTAGATGGAAGGGAAGCTTCACCAAGCCAACGAAAATCACAAATGCCGGATGATGAACCAGCATGGGTCCAGCAATACCCAGAAGTACCGCAACAACTCATCTGGAGGATTTACTCCAAGATACAACAAGCCCACTGCCCAGACTTACCGCCCAAACTACACCAACAACCATGGAGGACCCCCGAAGCCCGGAGGCAACAACAACAACAAATCACACCAGCAACAACAACACCAACAATAACAACAACAATGGGAACAACAACAACAACACTGGCCCTAGGACTGGAAGCAACGCCATCCCCATCGCCACCAAGGACAAGGCCACCATCACTTGTTATGAATGTGGAGTGGTTGGGCATTACTCCAATGAGTGCCCCAAAAGATTAGCCAATATTGCTGCCAACACCGCTGCACCTGCCCAGAACCAGCGCCGCTTTGCCGCAAGAAGGAACCAGAACAACAACAACGGCCGCCTCTACAACATGACTGCAACAGAAGCCCAAGAAGTACCTCAGGCCATGCCAAGTATGTTTCCCTGTTAAATCATATCGCCCAATCTCTCTTAGGAACCTAACTTTTCTTAAAATCTCGGGACGAGATTTGTTTAAGGGGGAAGGGTTTGTAACATCCCAAATTTTAAAACAAAGAGAAACTGAATTTCCTTTTTCCAAAAATGAGAACCAACAAAAACTTTTCTTACATAGTGTGCTATGCATAGTGCTCCTACCTAATATTTGTGTTTTTCCATGATTGTGTGTTCATTACTTTGAACCTATTTCCAAAACCCTAAAACCCTAACAATCTCAAAAACAAAGTGGGTCAAATTTGAGAAACCAAAATAAAAGAAAAAGACATATGTGGGCATATAGCCCTAATATGTAAATCTTGAACCCTACCTTTCTTACTTTACTAAATGGTAGTGGACCATGGTAAACCCCACTAAACCTTAAACCTCATCCCTCTTGTCACCATCCTTTGGAAAACAAAATAAAAAGAAATGATCTTAAATAAGAAAGAGGCATATGCAAGCATATGGCTATTTTTGCAAATGCTAAAATTTGCTTTGTCTACCTTGGTAGATGGTTTGGAAATACCTCAACAAACCTAATTTAAGGCTTACCACTCAAATCTTGGTGAAACCAAAAAGAAAACAAAAATCAAATAAAACATATGCATAGATCGAGGCATATGTGGCACTTAGCCATAATATCAATTCTTGACCTAGGCACCCACACTTGTCCCAAATTGGTTTGAACCCTTTACCCAACTCAATCTAACACCAAATAAACCTCACACATGCTTAAGTGAAGCAAAGAAAAAGAAAAGAATAAAAGTTAGAAAATCACAAAACCTTCACATATGGTTTATGCCATTTTTGTAAATCTTTACCCTAGACAATTTTGACCTTCACCATTAGTTGTAATATGTTACTAAACACTTATTACAACTTTTGGAATCAAAGAAACACAAATCAAATCAAATTCAAACTCAAATTGTGATCACATATGATAATGGTCAAATCTGCCATTTATATTCTGGTCACTACTTTGAGCCCCTGGTTTTCAAGTTTTTCGAACCAAACTTTCCCAATTCTTTGCACCACCTCCAAGTACACATCAAGGTGAACAACTTTGGTAAAGAACACCATGTCAAATTCATCTTGGATCAAAAACTATGCTCATGCAAAGTTGAGACTTTTTATCAAATGCAACAATCTCACACATTGCAATTTTGAAATTCTTTTATTTTTAAATTTCCACCACCACTTGTGAATGTCTTTGGTCATTTACAACTTACCCAAACCCACCATTTTCAAATTTTGGAACCATAGTGCATAGATCAAATTTGGCACAAAATTTGAGAATTCGCAAATAGGCATCAATTCAAACACTATTCTAAATAGTGCTCTAACCTAACCTTGACCTCCACTTGAACCCTACCTTGCTCCCTGGTCCCCTCTCTCTCTAACACCAGCACATAAACCCTAGAGGGAGGCCACACATAGCCATGGCAAGGCCATGCCGGCCATGTCACACATGGACATGCCCACCCTAGATCCTTCCCTATCTAGCCCTGGTAATCATGTCCCTCTACTCCTCCTTGATCCCCTGCATCCACCAGTGGCCGCCATTGCCGGAGAAAGGCCCCACAGAGCTGGCACGCGTCGCGCCTGAGCGGCCCAGGCCATGCCGATCACGGCGTGAGCACGCACCAGAGCGCGCCACGGCCACGCGCCGCCCCAACACTTTACGCCACTCCTGCCCCCCCTCTCAGCGCCTTGAGCTTCGCCGCCGCGACACCCGTCCGCCAGACACGCTCTGTGGCTCGCGCAAGCCCTGCCGCCTGATACGCGTACAGCATGCGACCGTTGGGAACCCCAAGAGGAAGGTGTGATGCGTACAGCGGCAAGTTTTCCCTCAGTATGAAACCAAGGTTTAATCGAACCAGTAGGAGCCAAGAAGCACGTTGAAGGTTGATGGCGGCGAGATGTAGTGCGGCGCAACACCAGGGATTCCGGCGCCAACGTGGAACGTGCACAACACAACCAAAGTACTTTGCCCCAACGAAACAGTGAGGTTGTCAATCTCACCGGCTTGCTGTAACAAAGGATTAGATGTATAGTGTGGATGATGATTGTTTGCAGAGAACAGTAGAACAATTGCAGTAGATTGTATTTCAGATGTAAATAATAGGACCGGGGTCCACAGTTCACTAGAGGTGTCTCTCCCATAAGATAAATAGCATGTTGGGTGAACAAATTACAGTTGGGCAATTGACAAATAGAGAGGGCATGACCATGCACATACATGATATGATGAGTATTGTGAGATTTAATTGGGCATTACGACAAAGTACATAGACCGCTATCCAGCATGCATCTATGCCTAAAAAGTCCACCTTCAGGTTATCATCCGAACCCCTTCCCGGAGTAAGGTGCTCACTACAGACAAGTGCATTAAGCAAGGTGCGAAATGAAATCAAGAACAACAACCTCGGACATAGCATCAATGTTTTATCCCTAGTGGCAACAGCACATCCATAATCTTAGAGGTTTCTCTCACTCCCCCAGATTCACGGAGACATGAACCCACTATCGAGCATAAATACTCCCTCTTGGAGTTACAAGCATCAACTTGGCCAAAGCATCTACTAGTAACGGAGAGCATGCAAGATCATAAACAACACATAGATTGATAATCAACATAACATAGTATTCTCTATCCATCGGATCCCAACAAACACAACATATAGCATTACAGATAGATGATCTTGATCATGTTAGGCAGCTCACAAGATCCGACAATGAAGCACATAAGGAGAAGACAACCATCTAGCTACTGCTATGGACCCATAGTCCAGGGGTAGACTACTCACTCATCACTCCGGAGGCGACCATGGCGGTGAAGAGTCCTTCGAGAGATGAATCCCCTCTCCGGCAGGGTGCCGGAGGCGATCTCCTGAATCCCCCGAGATGGGATTGGTGGCGGCGGCGTCTCTGGAAGGTTTTCCGTATCGTGGCTCTCGGTACTGGGGGTTTCGCGACGAAGGCTATTTGTAGGCGGAAGGGCAGGTCAAGGGGCGTCACGAGGGGCCGAGATGACAGGTCGGCGCGGCCAAGGCTTGGGCCGCGCCGCCCTACCATCTGGCCACCTCGTGGCCCCACTTCGTTGACTCTTCGGTCTTCTGGAAGCTTCGTGTGAAAATAGGCCCCTGGGCGTTGATTTCGTCCAATTCCGAGAATATTTCCTTACTAGGATTTCTGAAACCAAAAATAGCAGAAAACAGCAACTGGCTCTTCGGCATCTCGTTAATAGGTTAGTGCCGGAAAATGCATAAATATGACATAAAGTATGCATAAAACATGTAGATATCATCAATAATGTGGCATGGAACATAAGAAATTATCGATACGTCGGAGACGTATCAGCATCCCCAAGCTTAGTTTCTGCTCGTCTCGAGCAGGTAAACGATAACAAAGATAATTTCTGGAGTGACATGCCATCATAACCTTGATCATACTATTGTAAGCATATGTAATGAATGCAGCGATCAAAACAATGTAAATGACATGAGTAAACAACTGAATCATAAAGCAAAGACTTTTCATGAATAGTACTTCAAGACAAGCATCAATAAGTCTTGCATAAGAGTTAACTCATAAAGCAATAATTCAAAGTAGAGGTATTGAAGCAACACAAAGGAAGATGAAGTTTCAACGGTTGCTTTCAACTTATAACATGTATATCTCATGGATATTGTCAATGTAAAGTAATATAACAAGTGCAATATGCAAGTATGTAGGAATCAATGCACAGTTCACACAAGTGTTTGCTTCTTGAGGTGGAGAGAGATAGGTGAACTGACTCAACATAAAAGTAAAAGAATGGTCCTTCAAAGAGGAAAGCATCGATTGCTATATTTGTGCTAGAGCTTTGATTTTGAAAACAAGAAGCAATTTTGTCAATGGTAGTAATAAAGCATATGTGTTATGTAAATTATATCTTACAAGTTGCAAGCCTCATGCATAGTATACTAATAGTGCCCGCACCTTGTCCTAATTAGCTCGGATTACCTGGATTATCATCGCAATGCACATGTTTTAACCAAGTGTCACAAAGGGGTACCTCTATGCCGCCTGTACAAAGGTCTAAGGAGAAAGCTCGCATCGGATTTCTCGCTATTGATTATTCTCAACTTAGACATCCATACCGGGACAACATAGACAACAGATAATGGACTCCTCTTTTATGCATAAGCCTGTAGCAACAATTAATTTTCTCATATGAGATTGAGGATTTTTGTCCAAAACTGAAACTTCCACCATGGATCATGGCTTTAGTTAGCGGCCCAATGTTCTTCTCTAACATTATGCAATGCTCTAACCATTTTGGTGGTAAATCTCCCTTACTTCAGACAAGACGAACATGCATAGCAACTCACATGATATTCAACAAAGAGTAGTTGATGGCGTCCCCAGGAACATGGTTATCGCACACAAGCAACTTAATAAGAGATAAAGTGCATAAGTACATATTCAATACCACAATAGTTTTTAGGCTATTTGTCCCATGAGCTATATATTGCAAAGGTGAAGGATAGAAATTTAAAGGTAGCACTCAAGCAATTTACTTTGGAATGGCGGAGAAATACCATGTAGTAGGTAGGTATGGTGGACACAAATGGCATAGTGGTTGGCTCAAGTATTTTGGATGCATGAGAAGTATTCCCTCTCGATACAAGGTTTAGGCTAGCAAGGCTATTTGAAACAAACACAAGGATGAAGCGGTGCAGCAAAACTCACATAAAATACATATTGTAAACATTATAAGACTCTACACCGTCTTCCTTGTTGTTCAAACTCAATACTAGAAATTATCTAGACTTTAGAGAGACCAAATATGCAAACCAAATTTTAGCATGCTCTATGTATTTCTTCATTAATGGGTGCAAAGTATATGATGCAAGAGCTTAAACATGAGCACAACAATTGCCAAGTATCACATTATCCAAGACATTTTAGAATTACTACATGTATCATTTTCCAATTCCAACCATATAACAATTTAACGAAGAGGAAACTTCGCCATGAATACTATGAGTAAAGCCCAAGGACATACTTGTCCATATGCAACAGCGGAGCGTGTTTCTCTCCCACACAATGAATGCTTGGATCCATTTTATTCAAACAAAACAAAAATAAAAACAAACCGACGCTCCAAGCAAAGCACATAAGATGTGATGGAATAAAAATATAGTTTCAGGGGAGGAACCTGATAATGTTGTCGATGAAGAAGGGGATGCCTTGGGCATCCCCAAGCTTAGACGCTTGAGTCTTCTTGATATATTCAGGGGTGAACCACCGGGGCATCCCCAAGCTTAGAGCTTTCACTCTCCTTGATCATGTTGTATCATCTCCCTCTCTTGATCCTTGAAAACTTCCTCCACACCAAACTCAAAACAACTCATTAGAGAGTTAGTGCACAATCAATATATACATGTTCAGAGGTGACATAATCATTCTTAACACTTCTGGACATTGCACAAAGCTACTGAAAGTCAATGGTATCGAAAAATCCATCAAGCATAGCAAAACAGGCAATGCGAAATAAAAGGCAGAATCTGTCAAAACAGAACAGTTCGTAAAGACGAATTTTATTGAAGCACCAGACTTGCTCAAATGAAAATGCTCAAATTGAATGAAAGTTGAGTACATATCTTAGGATCACTCACGTAAATTGGCATAATTTTCTGAGTTACCTACAGAGAATTTGGCCCAGATTCATGACAGCAAAGAAATCTGTTTCTGTGCAGTAATCCAAATCTAGTATGAACCTTACTATCAACGACTTTACTTGGCACAACAAAGCACAAAACTAAGATAAGGAGAGGTTGATACAGTAGTAAACAACTTCCAAGACTCAAATATAAAATAAAATTACTGTAGTAAAAACATGGGTTGTCTCCCATAAGCGCTTTTCTTTAACGCCTTTCAGCTAGGCGCAGAAAGTGTGTATCAAGTATTATCAAGAAATGATGCGTTGACATTCTTACCAGGGGTGTTGCTCTTACCCTTCTTACTCTTATTCCTACTCTTTGGTCTAGGGAATACATGACCGCATCCGGGTGTAGAGGTAAAATTTAGAGTGCCTTTCCCAACATCTATGACTGCTCCCATGAGTTTCAGCAGGGATCTTCCAAGCGTGATTTGTCCTGTCCCTACACATTCAATAACGAGATAATCAGTGGATACCGTCCTTCCAAGAAAGGTTGTGAAAACACCTTCAGCTATACCCTTAGGAATTATAACAGAGTTATCAGTAAGAGTTATTTCTTCTCCCCCTTCAGTAAGTTCCCAAAGTGTCAAAGATTCATAAATACTTTTAGGCATAAGGCAAAACTCAGACATAATATCACAACGAGCAGGAAAAGTTTCACCACCAATAGTAGCTTTAACGGTAGGCACCCACATTGAAGGTTCGAAGCTTAATGGAACATAATCATAGTATTCGCGAATTTGGTTATACACTTCTTTTAAGCAGGATATATTTGTTTCAATAGTACTTAATCTATTATGCATGCTAGCATGAGATGGATCAAAATTATTATCGGAGCTAAATGATGTAATCAATTTCCTTATGGCATTAAAAGCTTGATCCCCATCACAATGAAGGAAATCTCCTCCCACTACAGCATCTAAGGCATATCTATAGCGAAGAATAAGCCCAAAATAAAAGTTACTAAGAAGCAAACTTAAGGTCATTTTAGGTTCAGTTTTACTATAAGAATCAAAAATTCTAGACCAAGCTTCTTTAAAATTCTCTTCACCTCCTTGTTTAAAAGTGAAGATTGATTCCTCAGGTGATAGAGTAACAACTACGGGACTAGTCATGATAATAAAAATAAAGTAAAAGCGAGTAACTAATTTTTTTTGTGTTTTTAATATAGCAAACAAGATAGCAAATAAAGTAAAGCTAGCAACTAATTTTTTTGTATTTTGATATAATGCAGCAAACAAAGTACTAAATAAAGTAAAGCAAGACAAAAACAAAGTAAAGAGATTGCGATGTGGAGACTCCCCTTGCAGCGTGTCTTGATCTCCCCGGCAACGGCGCCAGAAAACAGTCTTGATACGCGTACAGCACGCGACCGTTGGGAACCCCAAGAGGAAGGTGTGATGCGTACAACGGCAAGTTTTCCCTCAGTATGAAACCAAGGTTTAATCGAACCAGTAGGAGCCAAGAAGCACGTTGAAGGTTGATGGCGGCGAGATGTAGTGCGGCGCAACACCAGGGATTCCGGCGCCAACGTGGAACCTGCACAACTGTAATATCCCAGGTAATGGGGTTACAAAAATAGAGGAAACAGATGTGTGCATTGCATTCATGCATAGAAAATCTGGGGAATTTTCGCGCTTTAAAGTAAAACGGTCACAGTAACTGAAGTTTCACTTGACCTTGGTGGAATTGAAGTAGCTCATCAAGTCAAGCGCTATAAACCTCAATGTGACTTTGCTAAAACTTTGTTTTGGGTAGAGATAATTTGATCTAAGGGATTAGATCAAATGGAATTAAAATCAACACAAGAATTTATTAATCAAGGATCAACTACTTTATCTTATTAAAGATCACAACATGATATTCCTTGCCATAACATATGAACATCCATTCAATTGGAAATCAAGCAACAATAATTGGAGAAACTATTCTTCACTTATCTTCTCCATGTCTTAAACTAAACCTTGATCCTAACATGAACCTCAGGGTATTCCTTTTACTCCATTCTTGGAAACATAACAAGGAGATAAACTCAAGAAATATAATTCTTCTCTATTCCAAATAGTTATACCCAAACCTAGAAAGGTGAGAGTTCTACTCTAATTATTAGAGAAGCAATAACAAACCTTGAGCTAAACCTTGGATATACATCCAAGTATTCAAATCATTATCTTCAAGAGAAACCCTAGGATATTATTCCAGACCATCCCTAGAGAGCGAACCCAATTATGTTAAACCTAGATATTGATGATCACATCATTCTCTATGGAGCCTAAACTTAGGTTAGTGTTGAAGTCCTTCCCAAATGAGAGAGACCATTCATACTAATCCCAGCTTTACCTAAATAAGAATAAAGGACAACACTTGAATTAAAGTATTAGGAGAATAACCATTTCATCTTGGAATGGTGAGACAACCTAATATCACATGGAATAAGACTATATCCATGGATTGATAAGGAAAGGAGGAGATTAATTCAACCAAGATAGCCAAGTGGAGTTTTAGACTAAATACCTAATGAGATATTGTGAATACCCCATAAACCCTAGAATCACCATTCCTATATGAGAGAGAGCTCAAGCTTTGGTACTACACTCAAGTTAGTTGAGGCAACACTTGAGTTTGAAGGAAAGAACTATCCATATACCCAGATGATAATATCAACATTGTCTAAGAAGAACCCTAGCAGAATATCTCAGGTATTCTCCTGGGATATAAACTAATGAGACAACCATAGAAGTTCCATTCTAGAAAGTGAACTAGAAGTACTATACCCTAGTTGATCAAGACAATGCTTGATCATAGAAGTGAGAAACTCATTTCATAAGAGATACTTTAGGAAGCCAAACCTTGATCATTATCAATTGGTGAATGATCATAAACCCTAAGAACTTGAGGTATGTGAGGATAAGTTAAACCCTACTAGTATAAGTAGATCCCATTTCCACATGAAATTATAGGGAGATCACTAGTAAGAAACCCTAGACTTATATCCCAACCTTAACTTGTGAATCACTTGGTGATCATAAATAGAATCCTACCATATCTATATTTCATAAATTAATGAACCTAAGAAAACCTTAGAGTTAAACACTATACTTTATATGGTGAGAAACCATACATCCATATGACCAAAGTTAACTATATAAAGAACTATAATCAATGTAGTTACTTTAATGATAAGTTGGGGATAATAATAGGAGTTAATTGGTACAAGATAAAACCAATTCTCGAATCCTTAATAATTAGAGAAGCACATGAAATAATAAGCAAGTAACCACCTTATCATGGTTAGGGGAGATTAAACCCTAGCACATACAATATGGTGTCATCTCATCTCTATAACCTAGAATTAAACCTCAACCCTAGTTTATGTATCACTATGGTGATCATAATATGAACTAAGCCACAATTAAATTCCAAACCACGTGCCATTAAGAGAATATGCTTTTAACCCTAGAATTACTCACTAATTAAAATCTTATGCTTCAATTCTTCAACATAAGAAAAACCTTGTGCTACATTATATGGTTAAAACCATATGTGAAGTGATCAACTATTTATCTTGGTAACCAAGAACAACCATGATGGAACACTACCTACCCTAGATCCTTTCAATAATAATAATAGTGTTAACTTTACAAGGGGCTGGTAATAGAAACCATAAAACCCTAATAGATTTAATGCTCACATAAAATCATATGTGAACAACCAATTTCTCAAATAGAAACCAACTCCTAATAACTAACTCTGGAATACTTTGAGTTGAGATTATCAACTCTATTAATTCCAAATAGAGTTGATTCATATAAATAAGGAATTAAAATGAGAATACAAACTCATGTTTAATTGCTATATTGAATAAGCCCACATATGTGAAATTTAATCAACTATAAAATGCTTTTCTCAATTGGGAGAGTGGTGTAATGGTCCTTGCACTAAATACTCAGTAAACTCCAATTATTTAACACCTGCAAAATAAGAAGATTCAAGTTTGAATTATAAAAACCAGAATTGGAAACAGAAAATAAAACAGAAAAAGAAGAGAGGAGGGAAAAACCTACCTGGACCTTACCTGCACCGCAGCCCAGGCTGCAGCCCAGCAACCAAGCCCGTAGCAACCCAGCAGTAGCCCACCAACACGGCCCAACGCCAGCCCAAAATACCCTTTCGCCAAAATAACAGAGGAGAGGCGTCGTCCTCATCCTCTCGACGCGCATGGACGCCAGCACAGAGGCGTGCTCCTCTTCTTCGCTCGCTGTCGCCCTCTCCTTCCCCGACGTCGTGACGAGGCTCGCCCTTGAGCCGTATAAAGCCTGGACGAACCCTAGCCCGACCTTCTTTCTCCTCTGCTCGATTTCCTTCCCAGACCGAAACCCTAACCCGCTCCGGCACCGATCACTACCGTCGATTGGGGAAGCCCCGAGCCCCGCCGTGACCACCACTGTGACCACCGTCCTCGACTCAATCACCGTGCACAAGGAATCTAGCTGAAATGCCCTCAATTGACCGTGCCAAGTCGTCTTCTCCGGCGCCGGCATCGAGCAATTCCGGCGACCTAGACCACCAGAGACCTCGCCGCCAAGCTCATCGTACTCCTGGTGAGCCGCTGAACCTCCAGAGCATCATAATCCTCTCCCTAGCCCCCTGCATCGCCGTAGCATCGTATGCCTGCAAGCTTCTCCGCTCGGTCTCGTCGTCGGCGAAGCTCCGGTGACGATTAGCCGGCGGCGCCACCACTATTAGGTCCGTCTAGTCATCCTCTCTCGATTGAGCACACGCCCGAGTCCGCGGGAACCTGGAATCGTCGGCGACGACCACCTCTGGCCACCGGTGAGGCACTTGGTTGCCACGTCGGCACCACGTGGCCGCCAGCGTGGATATGGCCCACCAGTCAGGGACTGTGTGGGTGCCCTGTCCGTGTAGCTCTAGTTATTTTCTGTTTAAATTTAAATCCAGTAAATTACTGCAACTTCAAATAAATTTAGAAAATCCAATTTAAGTCAGAAAAATATAAATGAGATATTAAAATTCTTAGAAAAGAAAACTCTATCCAATAAAAATATAAAATGAAATTTTTATTTTTAATAAAAATTCAATTGTTTAATACTTGTTATTTAAGCCTTTTCTTTTAATTCAAAATACAATTAAAATTCAGAAATTAGGAAAACTTTACAAATTAAATAAAAACTAGTAAGGTAAATAAAGAAAACTTTAAAACTAATTTCCTTTATCTGGAACTTATTAAATCTTTGTTATTGGAATTTAAACCCTAAATAACAATCACCTTAATTATTAATTCATTAAAAATAATAAAATGTCAAATCCAATATTATTATTTCAAATTTATTAATAACTTCAACTTTATTAATGAAGTTATTAATCCAATAATTACAGGGTAATTAGGAAACCCTAGTTCCATTTTAAACCAAGTGATAACCTCATAATTTTATGTGGAGCCCTAAAACCCTAATTCAATTATGCACAAAACCTAGTTCCATTATTACATGTGAAACCTAAATTGCTTCTAAACCTAAACCTAGGTTAGAATATGTGATCATGTATTTACTTCTGATCCACAAAACCATGATTAGCAATTAATACTTGTTATGCCCACATTAAATGTAGGAGCTCTTTATTCAATCATTTAGTATCCCATATATGCATCCCTATCCAACATGGTTGATCAAGTAGGGTCAACCAAATGCAAACCCTAGCTCATATCCTAAGAATTATCATCTTTAAGTAACTTTAATTATCATCACACCATTGTGATGAACCCTAACAGCACCCATACCTAATATATTGCATTACATAACCCTGTTCCACTAAACCCTACTAGTGTGAGATACTTATGAACCATCCTATCTTGGAACCAACCATTCTCTACTTAGAGATCCAATGGCTAATACAAGCCAACCTCAACCTTAATTGTAATACTTCTTATTACTTAAGAAGTATGTTCTTCAAAAGTTATTCTTTTGAAGTAAATAAAGAATCATCATCAACCCTGCTTATAAGGACCTATAAACCCTAGCCAACTATCACCAACAAGGTATGCCACCTTGATAGCAACTATTGGTAATTAAGATGTTTAGGCTTAAATCAACAATACAAGCCTAGTAGCTGATGAATCCAACTAGGTTGTGATCCATCAAATACTTACTCCAACTAAATGAAACCATAGTCAACCATAGAACCCCATCAACCTAATTATCATACTTGTTCTTTATTAAAGAACATGTTCTTCAAAAATTATTCTTTTGAAGTATATGATAAATAATCATTAACCATGCCATGTAGTGCTAAAACCAACCACTATTCATTACATGTTAGAATCACACCAAATCTTATTGTTATGTGCTATTAATGCTATTGTTATGATATATTGCAGCACATGTTTATGATTCCAAGTAACCACACCTGAATAAGAACCTTGTTTGTGAATCACTCTAAAAAGTGCAACACACCCTAAACCAATCATTACCACTCACTAATCCTAAGTCATCGGGGTTAGGTCACGCTTAGAGCGATTGCATCTCATTTTTATGCATTATTGCATCCTTGCCAATCTTTTAAACATCGTCCTTACCGGACGATGATGCTATTTCAGAATTTGGAGTTATTGTGTATCGAAGACCTTGCCTGCATAATCTTGCAGTCAAGAAAGGCAAGTTCATCACTTGCTCATGTCATTTGAGTATTTCTATCAAATTACTTGCAAAGTATTATGGTTATCACTATTGCATAAAAACCAAAACCACTATTTTCATAACTATGAATATGACTATGTGGTGGGCAATGGAACCATGGATTGTGTTGATATGGTGGAGGTTCCATTGCAAGGGTTTATATCCATCTAGGATTAAACAACAAATGTCGCCAGTGATTCTTGTGCCGTAATACCCGTGTTAACCATAAGATCCGGAGTGGGACGGAGTAGTCAAAAGTGTTTCCACCTCTCGTTCATCAACGGATGCGCTTTACCGTAGTCACTTGTATCTGTCGGCGGCAAGCGGTAGGCTGGGGAAGCCTTAAGTCCCCACGGCACAGTCCGTAGACACTTGTCGTTCGAAGAACAAGCGGTAGGCTGGGGAAGCCTTAAGTCCCCACGGTATTGCGGTCTATGATGGGTTGCAGCTACCGGCGTAGGAGTGTATGGTAGAGCCCAGCAGTGTCGTCGTGGTCGGGGTCCACCTTGAAATCTACAGGAATAATGGGACCGGCGTGGACCCAGGGTCGGCGCATGCAACAACGGGTGGGTGTTCGAGGTAGCGGAGGAACATGATTGGCTAGACCTTATACCGGGCCTCACACCATAGGAAGTGTGGATGGGTCATTCCCGGTTGGCACCAAGGTTAAGATCTCTTATGGGTAAAGCAACACACCTCTGCAGAGTGTAAAGAACCGTGACCTGTCACTCCCTGTTCAGGGATATGGAACTGCGAATGCGGCCGGAAAGGAGCACCATGAAGTTCTAGTAAACCGGTGAAGGCTGACGGACATAGTTCTTCTGAATAAAAGCAACCTTTTGAAGAAATGGTTATGAAAACTTACATTTGTATTAGACTTTCAGGTCTAATGCCGTAGCTAGTGCATTAAACACCTCTTTCCTATAATGAACTTGTTGAGTACGCTCGTACTCATCCCACTCTTAAATCCCCTGCTTAGATATGAAGGCCTCGAAGGAGGATCTACAGTGCAACTCGAAGACCAAGGAGCCAACAACTACTTCACGAGACAGGACCCTGTCAGCGGAGTCAGATACGTCATCCAACAAGGAGAAAACCTAGATTAGCAGTAGAAAGGAACTAGCTTCCTCAACCTAGCTCCTACTTATCTAGAATCTATTCTTAGCCTCTATAGCTAGTCAAATACTCTACAAATAGAGTTCGTGATAGGATTAGACTACGAGTCGTTCTTCTGGAGTTTATTTGCAGATTTACCTCATTGTAAAGTAGGAGGCTGTGATGATCTTATGTAACAGAGTCAATGTTGTAATTCTATAGACATGCCTTGGACCCGCATATGTTTCTGTTGTACCACTCTGAGCGATATAATACTAGTGGAACGGTGTTTCATTGGTGTTATATCAGACTTGCATACTACACCATGCAGTGGTATGCCGGGTCACCACAACAACACAACCAAAGTACTTTGCCCCAACGAAACAGTGAGGTTGTCAATCTCACCGGCTTGCTGTAACAAAGGATTAGATGTATAGTGTGGATGATGATTGTTTGCAGAGAACAGTAGAACAATTGCAGTAGATTGTATTTCAGATGTAAAGAATAGGACCGGGGTCCACAGTTCACTAGAGGTGTCTCTCCCATAAGATAAATAGCATGTTGGGTGAACAAATTACAGTTGGGCAATTGACAAATAGAGAGGGCATGACCATGCACATACATGATATGATGAGTATTATGAGATTTAATTGGGCATTACGACAAAGTACATAGACCGCTATCTAGCATGCATCTATGCCTTAAAAGTCCACCTTCAGGTTATCATCCGAACCCCTTCCAGTATTAAGTTGCTAACAACAGACAATTGCATTAAGTATGGTGCGTAATGTAATCAATAACTACATCCTCGGACATAGCATCAATGTTTTATCCCTAGTGGCAACAGCACATCCATAATCTTAGAGGTTTCTCTCACTCCCCCAGATTCACGGAGACATGAACCCACTATCGAGCATAAATACTCCCTCTTGGAGTTACAAGCATCAACTTGGCCAAAGCATCTACTAGTAATGGAGAGCATGCAAGATCATAAACAACACATAGATTGATAATCAACATAACATAGTATTCTCTATCCATCGGATCCCAACAAACACAACATATAGCATTACAGATAGATGATCTTGATCATGTTAGGCAGCTCACAAGATCCGACAATGAAGCACATAAGGAGAAGACAACCATCTAGCTACTGCTATGGACCCATAGTCCAGGGGTAGACTACTCACTCATCACTCCGGAGGCGACCATGGCGGTGAAGAGTCCTCCGGGAGATGAATCCCCTCTCCGGCAGGGTGCCGGAGGCGATCTCCTGAATCCCCCGAGATGGGATTGGCGGCGGCGGCGTCTCTGGAAGGTTTTCCGTATCGTGGCTCTCGGTACTGGGGGTTTCGCGACGAAGGCTATTTGTAGGCGGAAGGGCAGGTCAAGGGGCGTCACGAGGGGCCCAGATGACAGGTCGGCGCGGCCAAGGCTTGGGCCGCGCCGCCCTACCATCTGGCCACCTCGTGGCCCCACTTCGTTGACTCTTCGGTCTTCTGGAAGCTTCGTGTGAAAATAGGCCCCTGGGCGTTGATTTCGTCCAATTCCGAGAATATTTCCTTACTAGGATTTCTGAAACCAAAAACAGCAGAAAACAGCAACTGGCTCTTCGGCATCTCGTTAATAGGTTAGTGCCGGAAAATGCATAAATATGACATAAAATATGCATAAAACATGTAGATATCATCAATAATGTGGCATGGAACATAAGAAATTATCGATACGTCGGAGACGTATCACCGCCGTCGACATCGTCGCCACTTTCTCCGCGCCCGTGCCGCCAGACCTTGACGTCGCACGCACGAACCTGGCCGTCCCCCACCTAGCCAGCAAGTGCGCTAGCTTCGCCTGGACGCTGCCTACGTAGCCCTGCCCTCGCCTACCCCTCTCCATCGCAGGAATCGCCGCGACCTGGTCGAGTTCGCCGCAGACCCTCGGCCACCTTGAGCGCCTATAAAAGGAGCGCTCCTCCTCCTCATCTGAGCATGCCATTGCCTTCCCCTCTTCCTCCTGAGCCTCTCTGATCACCTCCCTTCGTCGATTACACCCTCCGCCGTCGCAATTTGGCCAGAGTTCGCCGCGCCAGTACCTCAGCAACGACGACGATTGGCGCCGCCTCAGCTTCCCCCGCGACCACCGTTCGCTTCCTCGTCCACGACAACGCCGCCGCGCACCCTCGCCGAGCCTCGCCGGAGCTCAGGTGAGCCGCCGGACCCAAACCCTCGCCGTGTCTGGCCTGCTCCTCGTCGACGTAGGCGACGACTGTGCGTCGTTGGATCATCTTTTGATCCGACGGCCCGCGTCCGCCCGTACCGATTCGGGTTTTTAAACCTGCTGATAGGTGGATCCCACCGTCAGACGGCCCACGACGCAGGAGACACGACACTGGGGCGGCCCACTTCTCTCTCTCCCTCGCTGGCCCGTTAACTTTCCCGCCATAGCCCAAAGATTTGAATTGGTATAATTCATTTTAGTTCCATTTTCAAATACTGGTCCTGTGCTAAAATTCAAATAGTTTCAAATCTACCCAACCAAATTTGATGAACTTTATATTGTTGGAAAGCTTATGAAAAGCCCTATCCAACCACACTGGTTTCACACCAAAATGTTGTGTAGAATTAATGTGATAAAAATAACAAGGCAGAGACTTTTTCAACTTCAAATAATATTTAAAAATCAACCAAAAATGATATTAAGTTGTTTTCAACTCTCTTAGCTCACATTTCACTTACACTAATTGTTTATGTAAAAATATGGCAGGGTTACTTTGAGTGATCATGGCCCAAATTAAATAAAGGACTATATGGCTAGTTTAGTTAAGTGATATTGTCCAAAACTATTATGCAAATCATATGAAGTGTTTTACTTCATTTAAATCTTGTCCCAAGTACTTTCATATGAAGTTGAGACCCTGGTCAAATTACTCTCACATGAAATACTTGGTGATATTAAATCATATTTAGCATTGTTAAATAGTATGAGGTATTCTACCTCACTTAAATCATTTCCCAAATGATGATGATGAATGGTTGACTTAGGTCAACATGATTTCATGCGTGATGGTTTGAGGAAGTTAAACCTTAAGAAGATTCAATGAGAGGAAATTATTCCTCAAGAACTAAATGGAAACTATCATTTACATATGTAATGAGAGGAAATTATTTTTCCTCAAGAAAGAGAACCAATGCACCTAATTGTGTTATGAGTGTTGATAGAATAGTTTGTGTGAAGTAATGTTGTGCTTAGTATAGCTCTTAAACCTTGTTTGGTGATTGTATCCTCGTATTCGTGTATAGACGCTAGTACCGGAGAATACCAGGAAGAGGAAGGATTCTACCCAGAAGAAGAAGAAGAGAACTTTGATCACCTCAACCACCAAGGCAACCTAACACCTTTGCAAGCTCTATGGTTGCAAGCTAATATTCTTGCAAAGTGCAAAGCCCTTTGGGGCAAGGCACCATTAGTCTTACCTTACTTACCACAATCATATCCCAAGTTTTTACCTTACAAGTTTTACTTGATTTTTGAAGAAGTTACTTTTATAGTTAACTTTGGTCTAAGTTAAGAGTAGTACTAGAGTAGCAAAGTTAGTCTCAAAGCTAGCCAAGCAAGATAGCACCCCTCATGATAGTGCTAGTGCTAATACTAAAACTTGGCTACTCTAGATGGGAACATGTGACTTGAAATGAATTTGAAACCTTGGAATGATGAGTCATTTCATTGAATGAATTTTGAAGATGAAGATGACTTGGAGAAGATGGTGATTTTTGATAAAACTGATATTGGTTTGGATGCGATACCTTTCCAATTTTTGAGTACCCCCACAATACCTGATTATGGGTAGGGCTTAACTGGAAATTTATACATCTTAGTATGGGTTCCATCTGAACACACATCATAGGGGTTATGCCGAGGCTGCCTCCGTTGTTGAGAAATGATGTGAATTGAGGTGAAATATACGGCCAAGCCTTGTGCAGTTCCCAGGTTGACAGTTGGTCTTCACTGGGAGGTCAAGCTCATGGGGAGAGGTGCCTATACTAAGGTTTGTAAGTGAAAGGTTATGGTTGATGATCCGCGTACTGTGTTACGATGATTCGAGGTTATCCCGACGGATGAAATCAAATGTTGTGGCACAAGTGTGCAACCTCTGCAGAGTGTAAACCTATTCGAATAGCCGTGTCCACGGTTACGGACGGTTGGAAAGGCCATACAGTTTCCGGTGTCAGATTCTTGAAAATACTGGTGAAATGAATGGTGAATGGTGACTTGTTTTTGAATCACAACTGAGTTGTGGGAATGACACTAATGTTCCCACTTGAGTTAGTTAGCACATGAATAAGTCTTTTCTCAAATACTTGTGAACTAAAATTGGCTTTATACAAATAAACTAGAGCTTAGCACCCCTTACTAGAATTGTTAGCACTTACACTAGTATTAGTTTGTGAGTACTTAAAGTACTCACGGCTTTGTCCCTGGCTATTCAAATGGCCAGACTATGAAGAAGACCAGAATTATCAAGATGATGGCAATCAAGACGTCTACGACAACTAGGGAATCTTCTGACGTCGGACGTTGGCCTGTGGACTAGAGAGTCCATTTCTATTTACGCTTTCGCAATGAACTTGTGTTTGTTCGTTGATCAATAGATCAACTATTCGTGTAATATGGATCATGTGATGTGAGTTTGTAAGACAATATGGTATGTAATGAATGATGACTTATGATATTCAACTGTTATGTCTCGCAACAACAATATTCCTGGGATTGCGATGTATGGCATAACAGGCATCTGGACTTAAAAATCCGGGTGTTGACACCAAGCTACCTCAATCTCTTCTCCTAGAGATAAGTCCCTTTCCCACATTAGTTCATACCTGTTGGTTTTAGGGGCTTTAAAATAGTTAGCATTTTTGTTCAAGCTTACCAGCAGGGGGAAATGATCGGATCTGGACGATACTATGTGTTTTACTTCTGCATGGGGAAAAATACTAGACCAATTAGGACAGGCCACAGCTCTGTCTAATCTAACTTTAACATTTTTGTTCCCTTTCTGTTTGTTGTTGTAAGTCCAAGGAAGGCCCGAAAATCCAAGGTCGTAGAGGTTGCAGTGATTGAGTACCTCTCTGAACATTTCCATCTGTCTTTCATTCCTTTTGGTTGCTGACATATGCTCATGTTGCCACATAGCTTCGTTAAAATCCCCCACCATCATCCATGGTTCTTTGACATCCTTTTTTATTCTACGTAGGAAAGTCCACATCTCATGCCTCTTCTGAGCTTTTGGTTTACCGTACACAAAAGTGCATCTCCATGTCAACCCATCAGTATTAAAAATCCTCACGTCAATATGGTGGTTCCCAAAGCTGACAATGTTGACGTTAATTTCTTCGCTCCAGAATAGAGCCAGTCCACCCCCTTTTCCCTGATTGCACACAGGAAGACAGAATTTCAGACCCAAACGCGAACACAAACTCTGAATTATTTCTTTATTTTGTCTCGCTTCAGAAACGAAGACCAAACCAGGACAGAATTCCCGCACTAGGCGGACCAGCTCTTGAACTGTCCGAGGCTGTCCCAGGCCTCGGCAGTTCCATACAATGATCTTCATCTATCCTGCCAGGCGCTCACATCAGCGCCCGACAGTTTGTCGGCTGCCCCTGGGCCGGTCGCATCCTTTCCACCATTTTGTCCCCGCTGCTTATCCATTGCAGCTCTGTCCTCATCAGTTATCAGTTCTTCTCCCTCTCCAGTTTGAGTCCCCTCCCCATTCTCTCTTCCTATTACAAGTTTCCCCCTGGTATTTCTATCTAACAGGATGTCTATAGACTCACCACTACTCTCTGTCGCAGCAGAGTTTACATTCATCCTATTATTTTCTATCAGTTTCATGTTTTCTTCCTCTCTCAGTTTTCTCAGATTTTCCTTACCCAGGCACTGTTTTAGCGAGGGTACAGGGGTAATGATCTTCCTTTTTAGAGAAGGTTCCCAGCCAACGTCTTCTACTTCAAGCTCTGGTCTGCTACGCTGAGCCCCCAGGTCACTTACCTGGGTTGTCAGTGCTGAGGTTTTGTTGATGCCGACCTTTGTGTCTCTTGGTGTTCTTTTCCACCTAGCCTCCTTCTTCTTCTGTTGTTCTTCGGGCACCTCAATAGTGCTCCTTGTGTCCTCTTCCTGAGCTTTGGCTTTGACATTATCTGCAGCCAAGTCGAGTGCAAATTGCAGTTGCTCCAGAGAGACACGTTTTGCTGGTGCAGATGTTGTTGAAGTCGTGGTGGCGTTCTTGTTCGTCTTGTTTGCGTTCATATCGGTGATGAGGTTGGTGTAGGTTGCAGGTTTGTCGATGGAGTTCTTGCCCCTCGCCTCCTTGGCGAGGGGGGGGGTCCTGATGGAGCCGTTGTGGTTCTTGTTGTTGTTCTCCCCGTCCTGTACCGACATCTTCTGGACCTTGTCAGCCACTTGAGCCACGATAGAGGTATGTCGTGGCTCACTTCCCTTTTTCTTCTCGGCATCATTCTCCCAGCCAGATCGCCATGGCAGGGAGTAGTTTGGTGTTCTTCTTCTTTCTCCTAGCTTTTCCGGCAGAGGCCAGCTCCTGAGATCATGGCGGCTAGTAGGGGGAGCACATAAAGTTGGTTTATACCTTATTGGCTTCGGCATCTCCGGCCTATCGCAGTTTTGCTTGCTGTGCCCGACAAGTCCACAGAAGAGGCAAAAATTTGGTAGCCTCTCATAGCGGAGAGACACCATAACTTCCTCATCAGTGAACTCGTCCTCGATGGGTATTCCTCGGAGAAGTGGGCGTCCGATCGGCATCCAGACTCGGGCACGAAGGATCTTGTCGTTCAGGTCGCCGCGTGCATTGTTGTCGATGCAGATGTACTCGCCGGTGCGAGCAGCAAGGTCCCTTGCCAGCTTCTTGGTGAGGAGGTAGAAGGGGATCCTCTTATATTGAACCCATATGGGCACGGCTTCGAACTGCGCCGTCTCCGGGTCTTCTCCTTCTTCCAGCTTGCGAACAAGTACCGCATCGTCCTTGTAACTCCATGGGCCGCCACTGGTGACATGCTCGAAGTCTCCTTCCTCCGAAAACTCGATGAGAAAATGTTTGTCAGCAAACTGATTTGTATTCATGTTACCTCTCACTTTCCATATGTTCCTCATGTATCCCATCAACTGCTTGGATGTGATGGCGATGACGGAGAGGAAGACGCCGACTGACAAGGTATTAACTTGTCAATGCCTACGGGTTATAGGCTAGGGTTTAGTTGGAAGTAGAGGGCAAGTAGATCTCGAAGGTTTCAGCCGAAAAGTACTCGACGATTATGAAAACTAGGGTTTGAGAGACAATAATTCGATCCTTTCTGTGTCCCTCGACTCCCCCTTATATAGGAGGCGGAGCCGAGGGATTCGTGCCGTACAAGTTACAGAGTCCGGGAAGGTTTCTAACTCATCCCGCAAGATTACAAATAACACTTCCTATTACAACTCTAGCTTTCCTTAATAATATCTTGGGCTTCCGAATCTTCTTATTCTTCGGGTAATGGGCCTTCAGTAAACCCCGGGTACTATCTTCGGCAGGCCCATTTGGGATGCCTATGTCAGTAGCCCCCGAGATTTTGCTTGAATCGTAGAGTCAGGGAAAATCTCCACTGTTTATTTTTATTCGACAACTTTAACTTTTCTATATTTTTTCACATAAACTTCTATATTGTGCAGGGATAATGGTAGTTGGGGCTAGTTCATCTGACGGATCAGGTACTAGTTAACTGCTCTAGTGGCAATCCGCAAAAACCTACTTCAAGACCACGTCCCTGGACATGATCTCGGGATACTGGTGTAAACTTCGACAGGTGCCGCCTAAGGTCTTACCATTCTGTCGAGTCCCAGTAAAATTTATAGGGTACCTAACGCGTCCGTTAGGATTTTTCTTCGTATCTGTTGATACGGATAAAAGTAGCAGAGCGCAGTCTTTGGCGATGCCACGCCTCACAGAACGGATCTGGGGTCTTACCTTCGCAAATTTGCGGCATTCAGAAATTGATCGCAACTTTGGCGTTCTGAGAATATATTGTCGAGTGCTTATTCGGCTGTTGGAATGACACATTTTATTGAGTCAAAGATGACTTATATTGCTCTCCCGATGGGAGTATATGCAGAGTTATTTATAACTCGAAATATACTCTTTTGGTCTGATATCTTTCTTTTTCTTTTTCTTTCTTTCTTTTTCATGATTTCATCGGGCACGCGAACAACGTTCCCGATGGGAGTAGCCCCCGAGGCTACAGCCAAGGACTTGTGCTTGGTTGTAGGCTCCACGCCTTATGCCGCTATATTTTTTCCTCTCCCGAAGTTTTACAATTGCTCGGGTGCGCGAACAGCGCTCCCGATGGGAGTAGCCCCCGAGTCTATGAACAAATATCTGTATTTGGTCATAGGCTCACTCCATTTCTATCTTGTCTTTCTTTTTCTTTTTTTCCAAAGTAGCCCCCGAGCGTTTGATCAAAAACTTGTATTTGATCAAAGGCTCAGCATTATTTTTCCGTGTCGCCTTTTATGAAGAAGTTGAGGCGAATTTTTCCTTCTGCCAAGGTGACGTTATTGCTGACGATAGCCACGATTGCCAGTCAAAAATCGCGAGAAGTCTTCTCCCGCTGCTTTGCGGGCCCAATTTATCCACTATCTTGACACGTCGTGCAAGTGGGGGACACACGTCCTCCGCTTTTTCTGGCGCACGTACCGTAACTTCTCCAATGTTAAAATACTTTTTTACCCCTGCTTCCACGTGGTTATCATCTGCCACGCATTTTTTCCATCCAACGGTCTGCCGCTTCGCCGCACCTCTATATAAGATCTCCTTCTTCCTACTCGAGCACTTCCGCTCACGCCGCACCTCTGCTCTCCTCTGCAAAACCTCCTCCTGCGCTCCTCAATCCCCTAAGCTCATCTTCTCGAAGCTGCATTCCTGCGCCATTGTTGATGCCACCGCGTCGTTTGACCAGGCACAGCACGCCGGAATCATCAATGGCCGCCGTGGATCTGGGAACCGCGGAGTGGGAAAGGTCCAAGATTTCCACCCAGGACATCAATCTGCTGAAGAAGCTGGGTATCAGCAAGAAGCCCAACGCGCTGAGCTTCCCTGGCGAGGAAAGCTACCCAACCCCTCCAATGGGGTATCGGGTAAGTTTTGTCGACCACCTCATCCGCGGTCTTTCCGCCCCCATTCATCCTTTTCTCCGCGGACTGCTCTTTATTTACGGTCTGCAACTTCACCACCTCACGCCCAATTCCATCCTTCATATCTCCATTTTCATCACCCTCTGCGAGGCCTTCCTTGGCGTCCAGCCTAACTGGGCGCTATGGAAGTGCATTTTCTTTTGTCGCCGTAATGGCTCTCCCAACATCGCCTATAATATAGGTGGCGTTGTTATTTCCGTTCGCCCCACCGTCGATTACTTCGACGTTAAACTTCCTGACTCAGTCCAGGGGTGGCGCAAGAAGTGGTTGTATATTCAGGAAGAAAACCATGGATGTGCTGAAGATAACATTCCTCCCTTTGATGGTGCCGAAAAAATCCTTCGCCGCCGCTCCTGGGACGCAGAAGCTACCGAAGAAGAAAAAATAGCGACAGAAGCCCTGATGACTCGCATCCATGAGTTGCAAAATACTCGTGGCAAAGAGTTGTCAGGTATCCAAATCACAGCATATTTTCTTAGGACTAGAGTGCAGCCGCTTCAGGCTCGCAAATACCCTCTCTGGAAATTTGCTGGCGATAAGGACGCAGATCGGTTGTCAGCGGATTTAGAGGTCAAGGACTTAGAAAAGCTTGTCCGAAAAATCTCGCCTCTCAGCAAAAAAGATCATGTCCCTTCTTCTTGCCGTGTAAAACCATTCAGCGCCGCCAATCCACTTCCCAAGGTAACCTTTGTCGATTGATTTGTTATTGCTTTGCTATCTTTTTTGTAACTCCTTTTTTGATATCTTCTCCTGTTTTTTTTTACAGAACCATCCAAATCTTGTCTCGCTTCCTCCTCTTCCTGAAGGTGGAGAAGTCGAGGAAAGGGCCGTTGTCACTGATGACAACCAAGAGGCCCCCTCATTTGTGAATGAACCCGTGGATTCTCTGAAATCTGCGGGATCTTCTGAAAAGGATGCTGCCTCCGAAGGCACTGCGTCAGCGCAATCTCCTCCTCCTGCTGTTTCCCCAAGGAACAAAAGGAAAAGGAATGATTTCGATGATTCCGGCACCTCCAAAGCCAAAGAAGTTGGTCCTTCACGTCAGAAGGCAACTTATGATCCATATCTTGAATCCCTCATCAGCTCGTAAGTCACTTTTGTTTCCCCCCTTTTTTTTGTATTCGAATTTTTTTTGTCTATCTTGCTTTTTATGCTGTCGATTTTTAATCGCAGTGATGATGAGGAAGAAGTACCAACTCTTGATGTGGCTGCTCGAACGAGCACGTCACATACTTTAGTTGTTTCGGAGACACCAGTTGAGGGAGTAGAATCCTCGCCTCCTCAACAAAACGTTGGCGCCACCACTCCTCCTTCAAGCCCTCTTGTTCCTTCACCAAAAAGGACAAGAGTTGAAACAATCCCGGAGCCTACCCTCCAATTGGGTAGCTCCTCCAATTCTCTCTTGGATGATGTAAGTTCTTGGTTTTCTTGTTATTATCTATATTTCCTCTGTTTGCTTTTTCATGCCTTCATATTTTTCCCATACCGGCGTTTTCTTTCTTTATTCTTCTTTGGCAGCCTATGATCAAAGAGCTTGTTCGCATCGGTGCCCAATTTATTGGGTACCGTGAGTATGCCAGCAAGATTGAAGGTAAAAACTTTTTTGCTGACCCTTGTTTATAGCTCCTTGCTCCTGTGTTGTCGTAATTTTGACGATTCTTTACTATCTTGGCAGAGAAACTTGCAGAAGCCAACAAGCTTGTCGACACTCTTGCTCAGAAACTGGAGCAAAGTGAAACGGCTCGCAAGAAAGCTGAACTTGATGCTGGCCAAGCTAAAGCAGAAGCTGAGAAAGCCAAGGCAAAAGCTGCTAGTGTCGACGATCTGCAAAAGAAGCTTGATGATGCCGAAAATTCTTTAAACGAGCACAAGGCCGCACAGGCTACTCGTGAACAAGCGATCATTAAGCGCTTGAACACGCAGAATCGACGTTTCCTTGGTAACTTTATCAATCCCTTCTATCTTTCCTAGGCTTGCTTTTCCTTGCTTGCTGTCGACCAACATATATTTTCTGCGGCAGGTAAAACAAACCAAGAATTTGATCTAGAAAATCCCGCCGATGATCCTCTCCTTGACGCACTCTCTTATCTGGAGTTTCATGGAACCGAAGTTCGCGAAGGCATGGTGCATGCTGACGCAGGATTATCGAGTCTGTTCCCCTACTTCTTCCCGAAGAAAGAGGAGCCCAAGACTTTTCTTGCCCTTGCCAAGAACTTCAATCCACCGGAGGATCTTGGACTGAAGATGCGCCAGGAGAACATGAAGATTGCTGTCGAGAGCACCGTTGCCTTGGTCGCTGACAGCCAACAAACTGTTGACTGGATGAAAGTTGGCGACATCGAGCAGATAGAACAAACAAAATGGCGGTCGTTGATCAAGGCGGCGAAGCCCAACACGAAGAAAATCCTGGCCTATCTCGGGATCAAGCCATCTGCAACTCCTAGCTCATCAAGGCCGGAGGTCTAGTTGAATGCCTCTTCTTTTGCTTGCTCTGTTTCTTTTGTTATTGTCGCCATATTTAGCTTTGGCGACAATTATCTTAGTAGTCCTTTTGGAGAACTTTCTTCTGTAATGTCCGTGTAAATTTCCTGAAGATTAATGAAATTCTATCTTGCACTGTCATTGATCCTGAGACTTTCTTTTCCAATTAATATTCGATAATTACTCCGCCGACCCTTGTTCTACCGATACTTCGCCTGCTTCTTCCTTCTCGAAGAAAACGCTAGTTGATAATAACCTCATCGAAGGTTCTGCAAGCAGACATTTGTCACAAGATTTGCAAGAACTTCGACAACAACTTCAATCCATGAAAAAGCAAACTCTGGCAATGATGGAACAATCTCGAAAAGCATCTGAAAGAGAGAAAATTGCTCTCCAACAAGCCAAAGAGGCCATAGCCGCCAAGGATGCTGCTTTGTCGGAAGCTGAAAAGGCCACTGCTCGAGAAAATAGCATGCTCGAGCTAATGTCTGAAGCTAGCACGGATATGCTAGGTATGTTTTTCCAACCTCATACTGCTTCTTTCTTGTTTTACTGTGCCTCCCCTTAAATTTCTTGCCTTGTCGCTTAATAGGCTCTGTTCTTGACGCTGCCGCTGAAGATGAAAGAGTGAATGTCAGAACAAATCTTCTCGTCAATCTTTCTCTTAACCATGGCTGTCTGTTTTGGGCCACCCCTGAACGGACCCAGCAAATTGTTAGGTTCCAAGATCGCGCTTGCCAGGTGCGCGAATTTCTCAATTTTTGCTCGAGAACCTTAACCCTTGTATACAAGACTTTATTTCCTCGAGATGAGGCTCCAAAAACTCTTCCTGGACTACTGGAGAAATTCAGAGATGCCCCTCGCATTCATAATTTTGTGCGAGCTCAATTGACTGCTGGAGCAAGGTTCGCCATGATTATGATAAAAATCTGCCATCCCAAGTTGGACCTGACGAAGATTGTTGCTGATTGCTTGGCCAAGAAATCGCGGCGAAAGAATGATATTGACACAATCAATGAGATGGTGACTCCTGTGGCTGAGTCGATGATGGACGAACTTCTTCGGATGGACTCAGAATTCTTCGTCAAGGGAACCTATGCTGAACACAAAACGACCAGAGGTTTATCCATAGATAGTATCTTAGGCCTTGATTGAGCTGTACTATATTGCGAGAAATTATGTCTGTATTGTTTTGATCTCTTTTTGTTCCGAAGAAAATTGTTTATATTGTAAAGTGACCTATATTGTTGGAGCCCCCGAGCCTCTGGCTTGGGTTTATATTGTTTTGGTATCTCGAACATTTTTCCTCTTGTCGTAAGAAGATATATCTATTTTTCTATCGATGGGTTACAAGCCCCCGAGTGTCTTGGTGTTGAAGTTCTATATTTTTCTTGCGAGGTTTTCAAACCAAAGCAATAATATTTTGACGAGTATACTATATTTATAATTGTTAGCTTCCGATGTTTATATTTGGCGAGGTATTATTGTACCAAGGCGAAATATTTCGGTAAGTCTAGTTTATCTATATTGTATGTATTTTGTAACTTGAAGGCGTTGAGCCCCCGAGCGTGTCGAGGAATAAGAAGTATATCTCCACTATCTTTATTATATTGCAGCACCGCGAGCCCGCCTCATTAAAAACCTTTCCGGCCCCACTCGGTGCCCCGAAAAGGAAAAGAGTGCGTCTGAAAACTCGCGGGCGTTTCAGTACATTGTATTTTTACAAAGGAGGACTATATTTCGACTCTAGGCGTAGAACCGCCTGAGCTGCGCCACGTTCCAGGGGTTTTTCTCGGGAGCCCCATCTTCTTGTCCTTGATCCTGTATGCTCCTCCGTCGATGACTTCCGTGACGATGTAAGGGCCTAGCCATGGTGATTCGAGCTTTTCAGTACTTTTTTGATTTAACCGTAAGACCAAATCTCCGACCTGGAAAGATCTTGGCCTTAACCGTTGACTGTGGTAGTTTTTGAGGTCCTGCTGGTACTTGGTGACTCGTGAAAGTACTTCGTCTCGAGCTTCATTGAGTGCATCCATATCATCCTCCCGAGCTTTTCGTGATGTTTCTTCGTCATACTCTGTTACTCTTGGAGAATCATGCTCTATTTCAATTGGTAATACTGCTTCGGCTCCGTGGACGAGAAAAAACGTAGTTTCTTGTGTCGCCGTATTTGGTGTTGTTCGGATGCTCCACAAAACACTTGGCAATTCCTCTGGCCAGGAATGTCGAGCTTTTTCAAGCGGTCCTAGCAGGCGCTTTTTGATGCCGTTGCAGATGATACCATTGGCTTTCTCGACTTGGCCATTGGTTTGCGGGTGCCCAACTGATGCAAAGTGCAATTTAATGCCTACTTCTGCGCAGTACTCCTTGAATTCCTTGGACGTAAAGTTTGTACCGTTATTTGTGACAATGCTATGAGGCACTCCAAACCTAAAAACGAGGCCTTTCACAAACTTTATTGCCGACGCTGCATCTGGTGAATTTATTGGCTTCGCTTCTACCCACTTGGTGAATTTGTCGACAGCGACCAACAGGTACTCATATCCTCCTGGCGAAGCTTTGTGCAACTTGCCCACCATATCAAGTCCCCATTGGGCAAAGGGCCATGACAATGGTATTGGCATCAGTTCTGCCGCCGGAGAGTGAGGTTTTGCGGCGAATCTTTGGCACGCGTCGCAGGTTCGTACTATTTCCTTGGCATCCTCAATTCCTGTCAGCCAATAAAATCCTGCCCGAAAAACCTTGGCTGCAATAGCTCGACTACTCGCGTGGTGGCCGCATATTCCTTCGTGTACATCCTTCAGAATTATTCTTCCTTCTTCGGGTGTGACGCACCTTTGCAAGATGCCTGAAATACTTCGCTTGTACAATTCTCCTTTGACCACTGTGAAAGCTTTAGATCGTCGAATAACTCGCCTTGCCTCAACTGGATCGTCGGGTATTTCTTTCCTGAGGATATACGATATGTACGCTTGCATCCAAGGAACTTCCACCATCATCACAAGCTCTTGGTCCTCTTCATCCTCCATGGCTTCCTTGAGGGGCGCCGAAGTTTTTTCGTCCTTTGCTTTTTTCTGCACTTTTTTCGGCTTCGTGGATCTCTCCGCTATTTCTTCCCAAAATACACCTGGCGGGATTGGAAGGCACTGCGACCCGATGTTTGCGAGAACGTCGGCTTCATCATTGCTCAATCTACTGATGTGGTTTACCTCGCATCCATAGAACAGCTTCTCCAGCTCATTGTACACCTCCTTATATGCTATCATGCTATCATTGACTGCATCACATTGGTTCATAACTTGCTGAGCCACCAATTGTGAGTCGCCAAAGATCTTTAGTCGATTTGCACCGCAAGCTTTCGCCATCTTCATCCCGTGTATGAGGGCTTCATATTCTGCTTCATTGTTGGATGCGTTAGGGAACGTCATCCGGAGGACGTATTTTAACTTGTCGCCTTCAGGTGATATAAGTACCACTCCTGCGCCAGCTCCTTCTACTCTCTTGGACCCATCAAAGTTCATAGTCCAAGTTCTCGACAAATCTGGAGGTCCCGTGTTTTGCAGCTCCATCCACTCTGCAATGAAATCTGGCAAAACTTGCGGCTTGATTGCCTTTCTTTTTTCATACGTGATGTCCCGAGGGGAAAGTTCTATTCCCCAAAGGGAGACACGTCCTGTAGCTTCTGGATTGTTCAGTATATGTGAAAGAGGTGCTTCATTGACTACTATTATCGGGTGTGCCGAAAAATAGTGGCGCAACTTTCTCGCCGTTGTGAGCACTCCATATGCTAGTTTCTGGTACTGCGGGTACCGCTGTTTGGAAGGCGATAAAACTTCACTGATGAAATATACCGGCCTTTGCACCCCATGGGGTTTTCCTTCTTCTTCTCTTTTGACAACTAGCACCGTGCTAACCACCTGGGGTGTGGCTGCAATGTATAGCAGGAGAGGTTCCTTTTCCTTCGGCACCACCAAGATTGGTGGTGTCGAGATTGTGCGTTTCAGATCCTCGAAAGCTCTATCGGCTTCTTCGTTCCACTGGAATTTCTCCCCTTGCTTTATCAGAGCATAAAACGGTAACGCTTTTTCTCCCAACCTGGCGATGAATCTGCTCAAAGCTGCGACTCGCCCAGTTAGTTGCTGTATTTCTTTCAACTTTGTTGGCTTCCTCATTGTTACAATAGCTTGTATTTTGTCGGGATTTGCTTCAATCCCTCTTGCTGAAACTAGAAACCCCAGAAGTTCTCCTGCTGGGACGCCGAAAGAGCACTTCATCGGGTTCAGCTTGAGGCAAAATTTGTCGAGGTTGTCAAAGGTTTCCTTGAGATCCTCGATCAGCGTCGCCCCCTTTTTTGACGTTATGACGACATCGTCGATGTATACTTGCACGTTTTTTCCAATCTGTGTGGCCAAACACTTCTGCATCATCCTCTGATATGTTGCTCCCGCGTTTTTCAGACCAAATGGCATTGTTCTGTAACAAAACACGCCGTAAGGTGTGATGAACGCTGTTTTTACTTCATCTTCTTCTTTTAATCTGATCTGGTTATAACCAGAATATGCATCCAGGAAGGAAAGACGTTCACATCCAGCAGTGGAGTCGATAATTTGATCGATCCTCGGGAGGGGAAAGTGATCCTTTGGACAATGTTTATTGAGACACGTAAAGTCGACGCACATGCGAAGGACCTTAGTGTTTTTCTTCGGCACCAGCACTGGATTTGCTACCCATGTGGCTTCTGTGTGCAAATCCTTGATAAAACCAGCTTCTCTTAGTCGATCGATTTCTAACAGCATAGCCTTGCGATTTGGTTCTGAAAAACATCGCAAGGGTTGTTTGATTGGTCTCGCTAGTGGATCCAAGTTTAGGTGGTGCTCGGCAAGTTCCCTGGGTACTCCTGGCATGTCAGCTGGACACCATGCGAATATTTTCCAGTTCTCACAGAGGAACTCGACGAGCGCGCTTTCCTATGCGAGGTCCATGTCGTTTGCGATAGACGTCGTCTTTTTCGGGTCTGTCGGGTGAATCTGCACCTCCTTAGAATTTTTCTCAGTATTAAAAGTTGATTCTTTATTTGGCCTTCCAACGTCTGGTAGCACGTCGTAGTCAGTCATACTCCTTGACGCCAAATACTCAGCTTGCATCCCGAAAGTTTCTGATATCCGATGAAAATCCTTGTCACATCTATCGGCTAAAGCAAAACTTCCTTTGACTGTGATTGGTCCTTTAGGTCCAGGCATCCTCCACAGCAGGTACGTATAATGTGGTACTGCCATAAATCTAGCGTATGCTGGTCGTCCCAACAGTGCGTGGTACTGTGATGGAAAATCTACGACTTCAAACTCCAACTTCTCGATTCTGTAATTTTCTCGAGTCCCAAACTGAACGTCGAGATTGATCTTCCCCAGCGGATAACTTGGCTTCTCTGGTGTGATACCATGGAACCTCGTGTCCGTTGGTTTCAGGTTTGCTAGGGATATATTCATCTTCCTTAGTGTATCTGCATACATAAGGTTTAAGCTGCTGCCGCCATCTATGAACACGCGAGAGACGTCGAACCCTGCGATGACTGCTGGTAGGATAAGTGCTGACTGCCCTGGTCGAGGAACTTGCTGTGGATGATCTGCTATAGTGAAGCCAATATCTTGCCCCGACCAATTAAGGTACTCAACTGTTGGTGGAGGCATTTTTTCTGCCATGAACACTTGCCGCGAAATTACTTTCTGAGTTCTATTGGATGGCCTTCCCTTCTGAATCATCGAGACCGCTCCATT
Source organism: Lolium perenne (assembly GCF_019359855.2). Taxonomy (NCBI): domain Eukaryota; kingdom Viridiplantae; phylum Streptophyta; class Magnoliopsida; order Poales; family Poaceae; genus Lolium; species Lolium perenne. The sequence continues at coordinate 260,127,185 of NC_067250.2, forward strand.
AGAGTTAGGATCAACGTAGGGCGGTGGTGGAGGTGCTGCCGCTATTCTGAGCTGATGTCGATTGTCGTCCGTAATCGCGGGAGGAGGTGGCAAGTGAATCTCACTCCTGGGTTCTCGAGGATTTCTCTGTGCTGCCTGAGCATTAGCATGCCCTGCCCACCTTAACATCGCCTGGAAATTGCGACAATCTTTCTGCAGATGTCCTGACTGTCTTTTCCCGTTGCTGTCGAGGAAAAAGTGCATCTGACACGGCCCATTCATCATCTCTTCAGGAGACACGAAAGGCCTTGGGAACCTTGGCCCGCTATTTTGCCTATTGTTTCGAGAGTCATCTCTATTGTCGCTTCGCTGCTCATTGCTTCTCTGATAATCATCTCTATTGTTTCCTCCGGTGTTTGCTCGGAAACCCGCCGAAATTTGGCCTGGAGCATCATAGCTCGGGTACTGCCGAGGAAATCGTCGCCTTGGTTGATAATTTCGACCGCGGTCTTCCTCTGGCGACCTATGCCGTTTGTTGTGAACAGCATCTTCTCCATCTGCCCATCTGTTTGCTATTTCCATTAAAGCAGATACTATCTTTGGATTGGTCCTCCCCAAATCCTCGACAAAATCTCCACGCCTAATTCCTGCGACAAACGCATCTATCGCTCTCTCGTCAGATATATTTTCTGCCGAGTTTTTGATGATGTTCCACCTTTGGATATATTTTCTCATTGGCTCGTCTGGCTTTTGCCGGCACGCTCTCAACTCCTCTAATGACGCGGGTTTCTTGCATGTGGACCGGAAGTTCTTGACAAACACGTCCTCGAAGCTTTCCCAACTGTCGATGGATCCTGGAGGAAGTTTCTTTATCCAAGATCGTGCGGCCCCACTCAGATGCACCTGGATGCTTTGCATAGCTGTTGCTCTGGTTCCTCCTGTGAGCTTCACCGTCTCGAGATAATCAACTAGCCACTCCTCTGGATCTTGAAGGCCGTCAAATTTTTTGAAATTATCAGGTAACTTGAATCCTGAAGGGACTCGAGTTTTTCGCACTCTCCTCGTGAAGCACGGCAAGCCGCACATATCTTCGTCGTTTAATTCTGGGGACTGCCGATGTTCCCTCCTGCTTTGTCGCGCTCTGTCGACCCTTGCTTGAGCTGCCGTGTCCCTTGCTCCACTTGGTCCTTCGGGAGCTGCCGCTGCTGCTGTCGCAGGTCGTGGACTATTTTTCCTTGCTGTTCCTTCGGGAGGTGTTGTCACAAACGCCGTTCCCATGGCTCCAACTCCTGCCATTGCCATGTTGTACAGTGCCTCCCTTGGATCTCCTGGGGGTGGTTTGGATGCAAGGATGAAAGCTTGTGTCACCATATACCCAGCTTCTGGTGTCTTGGGTATGATGTTCCCTCTTGTGTCTATCGACATAAAAGACATGTCGAGGTTTTGCACCAAGTGCTCTCTTTCTCCTTCAGGTACGTTTTGTAACCTTGATCTTGCTCTGTTCCGAGCTTCTCTGTGGCTATCTCCCGAAGTTCTAGATTGTCGACTCAGCTCTGCCCTTCGCCTACTGGATGCAGAGGCTGCCTCCTTTCTTGTGTTTAGCTCGGCTGCCTGTTTTTCCAATTCCCTTGCAGCTCGTGCAAGCCTATATTGATATGCTTGTAATTCTTCTGGTGTGGCTGTGGTAGCCATTGGTTCTGAGCCATCCATAGCTCTCGCGGCTCTAACCCATGCTGCTTGCGGGAGTCGAACTCTATCTCGTGGTTGTGGCCCGATATATTTATTACCTAGACCTCGTCGCAAATCAGAGGGATCAACGTATGGATTTCCCAAATCGTCGAAAGCCTCAGATGTTTCTTCTTGGTCATGGCTTGGCTCTCCGATGACATAAATCTGATGATATTTTGTATTCAGATCTATGTTGGGTTTGGTGACACCATCGTTAAGATTGGCGAAGACCTTGCCCACTGTAGTAGATTTGTCGATGAAGTTGTAGCTGTCGACACTGCTTGAGCCATCGCTTATATATGAGTCCGCAGATGACTCAAACGACATGTCGCTGAAGATTTTGGCAAGTTTTTCTCTTGCCCTGGTGCTGATGAAGCGTGACGACGAAGTTTCTTCTTCTCCTGATTCGGTTGACGATGTATAGCTTGAAAAATCGGAATCGACCGCCGACGATCCCGACGAAATCGGAATTTCGACACGATACGATCCCTCTTTCTCGACGCGAAAGTGAAATCTTCCGAAGGTCATCTCCATAGGTTCCTCCAGATACGCATATGCATCCAAACGGGAGGGCGGGTGAGGAACAAAATCGACAAGACCAGTTGCGATCTGTTTACCTCGATCCATTGCGTTGCTTGCGGTTGATGAAGTCGACGATCTTGAACGTGCCATCGAAATTGTGTCCTTGACGCCTCTAATTCCCACAGACGGTGCCAATTGACAAGGTATTAACTTGTCAATGCCTACGGGTTATAGGCTAGGGTTTAGTTGGAAGTAGAGGGCAAGTAGATCTCGAAGGTTTCAGCCGAAAAGTACTCGACGATTATGAAAACTAGGGTTTGAGAGACAATAATTCGATCCTTTCTGTGTCCCTCGACTCCCCCTTATATAGGAGGCGGAGCCGAGGGATTCGTGCCGTACAAGTTACAGAGTCCGGGAAGGTTTCTAACTCATCCCGCAAGATTACAAATAACACTTCCTATTACAACTCTAGCTTTCCTTAATAATATCTTGGGCTTCCGAATCTTCTTATTCTTCGGGTAATGGGCCTTCAGTAAACCCCGGGTACTATCTTCGGCAGACCCATTTGGGATGCCTATGTCACCGACAACAAGAAGGCGGACTGGAGTCAGCCCCCGTGCCTTCGCCATGTCGACGACGATGGGCTGCACCGATGCTTCAGCCTCCTCCATGTTCCTGATCTGCTTGTCCTTGCGTTGGGCCGACGAGCTTGCCCGGTTTGCCAACATGGTTGATGTGGAGGTTGCAGTGGTTGTGGTGACAGCTGTGGGATTGGTGATGGTGTTGTTCAGCATTGTTTCTACGCGGTTGTTTTCATCGGGGGTTGTCTCTTGGCTGGGGTTTGGATCTTTCCTTGCTGACATATTGGCAAAGTGGTGGGTGGTGCTGCTTCTCTGATACTGGGAGTCACCTTCCTCTCCTCCTCTGTTTTATAGGCTCCGCCTGGGTCGAGAATCCATCTCGTAATGGCCGCTGCTGATTTACAACCTGAATTGTCGCTAACAGCCGTTGGTCGGTTGATTTGTATCTCCTTGATCAAATATCTGCTTTCTTCCGCTGAATCTTCTCTTCTATAATTCACAGCTTTACAGTAATCTCCGCTGATAGTTCTCCTTTTTTTCAGTGACAGGACAATATCTGTTCTTGAAGGCACACTAAATGTCTGACGATCCATGCGATTGTCTATGAACAAATAGGGGGCGCTGTCTATGGGAATCAGGGTGGATGCGCTGTCTACGGGAATTGGTGTTGATACCTGCTTAAATGAGATTTCCGCGAGAATCTCCTGCCGCGCCTCTTCCCCCTTTTCCGCTTCTTGATTGCTCCTAGCTTGGTTGATCTCTTCACTTCCCTCCTGCTCTTCTGGGATCTTGGGATCAATCATCTTGATTCCATTGTTCTGGCATAGGAATATCTCTGATTTCCTCTGGAAATACTCTAGGCTTTTCCTTGGATTTGGGGATTTTCTAATGATGTCTCTTAGTCTTTCTCTCGTGTTCCATGGAAGGAGGTCCAAATCAGTTGGGCGATATGGTTGGGTGGTGGTTGGAATCACATCTCTCCGAATTTCACTCTCTCTCAATCTCTCTCTGCTCGGGATCGAGCTGATCCGGCGATTCGCCGACGAGTCTCCTTCGCGGTCGCCCAGGAGGCCGACCGTCACCGTCATCGTCTTCAGTTTGTTGGTATATATTTGTCTGCCGTCATATTATTTCATTTCAATAATTCTGGCGAGCTCTTCTTGGTAAGATTCTTCTAAATGAGATTCCAGGGAGATTGTTGCAGCACAAGAGTGGGGGGTCATCTGTCCCCTCTGCTCTTCATCCTAGCGAGCACAATAATTATAGCGAGCTCGCAAGGAACGTGCGGACGCATCAAGCCAACTGCGAGCAGATCTGTCTTTGCTCCACTCATCTTCGGCCAGGACACCCAAGCGATGTTTTGGCTGTAGAACATGCCCAAGGGTAACCGGCGTGATGTATCGAGGAGCCTCGATTCAACCTTCACAGAGGATACACTGTGGAATTTGGTGGCCAAGACAATGCATGGTGCCGTTATCGCAGCCACGACGTACTGATGAGTGCATTTCACAATATATTTTAGGCATGTAAAATGTGCTACTCGTCAGTCATATCATGCTCTATCTAGCTCTAACTATGCCCAATATGCTTTACCTCCAACTTTCATTCACTTTCATATGAGTACTGCATAACAATTAGTTTTATTAGGATTTTATTACCTTTCTCTTTATTCTTATGTGTGTGTAGGTGCAAGACACATTTATGGCTAACGGAAGGCAAGGGTAGCAAAGAGGACACATTATGGAGGAGCTGTAGACACCAGACTTAGCCATCTGGAGGATGGAAAAAAGTGAATTTTCCCATAATCATAAAATACAAATCCAAGACAGCGGTGTTGTATTCCTCGACCATATGATTTCAACGAGCCAAAGAACACCAAAATCGGAGTCATATGAGGAAATGACGGCCATTTTACTGCAGATATTTCCAAGTTTAACGAGCATCCATATGGGAGGTCGTATCGTGGCATACAAGTCGCGAAAACCTCCAGAAAACATGTGTTTCTTCATTTTTTCGGCCCCCACTAGTTCCTAGGGTTTCCCCAAGTCATAAGGGCGGTATTGGGGGTGTCAAGGCCCCTCCTAGGCCTATACAAAGAGGTGGAGATCTTCACACACCGCCACGGCGAAGCCTTGCTTCTCCAACACCTCCTTAGTTTTCTCCTTGTTGGTCTTCACCATCACCACCATCCAAGGAGAAGGGACTAGGATCTTGAAGGCATCAACAATGATCTACATCATCATCATCACCATGCCATCTCCATCGCTGATCCCCTTTGTATACTTGTTGTAATTCCGAACTCTATAGTGGATTTATACTTGTATTCATTCATACCTTCATTCTCCATCCATACTATTGAAATGATGTTGAGCGCCTTCACATGTGAGTAGTTACCTTTGTTCTTGGGGAGTAATGGGGAAACCCTAGCAAATATTATGTATCGAATAAAGATGATCTATATTTTTCATTCATGATTGTATGTATTAGTTAATTATCTCAATGTTATGTGTTTGTGCACCATGTAAAATTTGCCTACGGGACGGGAAAGAGAACTACTCTTGGCTAGAGGGTGTTGTGGAAGGTGCTAAGTGACATGTCGCATTGGATCTTCACTTACCTAGTCAAGGAGGATATGAGGGGACTGATGCATGTAAAATGTATGCATGAACTTTGTAGTTTGTTGACACATATTTCCACATATTTGCAACATATATGATGTTATCATGTTTAATATTGTTTTTTGGGGATTTACCAATGATCCCCTTTATTTTGGTTATAACTCTACAGGATAGGAAACCCCTGTTTTGCGTGTTTTTAGCTTTCAGGGACCTAAACCAAGTCAAATGGAGCTACGACTTTGGGGATGTCAATAACTCATCAAGAGAAGCGTCTGGAGCACTTCAACATGACGAGATCGGCCAGGAGGGCCGATAGAGCCATGGTGGTGCGCCCAGCTAGGGAGGCCCCGCCGGAGGGATCTCCACCTTCTCGAACGTCTCTACCATCATCACCATGATGAAGAGGGAGTAGTCCACCTTTGGACTATGGCTTTGTGGTAGTAGCTTGATCTATCTCTCTCTTGTTCTTCATAGATCTAGTACCATATGAGTTGCCCAACATGATTATGGTCATATATGTAATTCCTATGTGGTGGATCTTTATTCTATGATATTGATATATGATATTGGAACTTATTTGTGTGTGATACGTCTCTGACGTATCGATAATTTCTTATGTTCCATGCCACATTATTGATGATATCTACATGTTTTATGCATACTTTATGTCATATTTATGCATTTTCTGGAACTAACCTATTGATGAGATGCCGAAGAGCCAGTTGTTGTTTTCTGCTGTTTTTGGTTTCAGAAATCCTAGTAAGGAAATATTCTCGGAATTGGACGAAATCAACGCCCAGGGGCCTATTTTCACATGAAGCTTCCAGAAGACCGAAGATTCAACGAAGTGGGGCCACGAGGTCGCCAGATGGTAGGGCGGCGCGGCCCAAGCCTTGGCCGCGCCGACCTGTCATCTGGGCCCCTCGTGACGCCCCTTGACCTGCCCTTCCGCCTACAAATAGCCTTCGTCGCGAAACCCCCAGTACCGAGAGCCACGATACGGAAAACCTTCCAGAGACGCCGCCGCCGCCAATCCCATCTCGGGGGATTCAGGAGATCGCCTCCGGCACCCTGCCGGAGAGGGGATTCATCTCCCGGAGGACTCTACACCGCCATGGTCGCCTCCGGAGTGATGAGTGAGTAGTCTACCCCTGGACTATGGGTCCATAGCAGTAGCTAGATGGTTGTCTTCTCCTTATGTGCTTCATTGTCGGGTCTTGTGAGCTGCCGAACATGATCAAGATCATCTATCTGTAATGCTATATGTTGTGTTTGTTGGGATCCGATAAATAGAGAATACTATGTTATGTTGATTATCAATTTATATCTATGTGTTGTTTATGATCTTGCATGCTCTCCGTTATTAGTAGAGGCTCTGGCCAAGTTGATGCTAGTAACTCCAAGAGGGAGTATTTATGCTCGATAGTGGGTTCATGTCTCCGTGAATCTGGGGGAGTGAGAGAAACCTCTAAGATTATGGATGTGCTGTTGCCACTAGGGATAAAACATTGATGCTATGTCCGAGGATGTAGTTATTGATTACATTACGCACCATACTTAATGCAATTGTCTGTTGTTAGCAACTTAATACTGGAAGGGGTTCGGATGATAACCTGAAGGTGGACTTTTTAGGCATAGATGCATGCTGGATAGCGGTCTATGTACTTTATCGTAATGCCCAATTAAATCTCACAATACTCATCATATCATGTATGTGCATGGTCATGCCCTCTCTATTTGTCAATTGCCCAACTGTAATTTGTTCACCCAACATGCTAATTATCTTATGGGAGAGACACCTCTAGTGAACTGTGGACCCCGGTCCTATTCTTTACATCGAATACAATCTACTGCAATTGTTCTACTGTTCTCTGCAAACAATCATCATCCACACTATACATCTAATCCTTTGTTACAGCAAGCCGGTGAGATTGACAACCTCACTGTTTCGTTGGGGCAAAGTACTTGGTTTGTGTTGTGCAGGTTCCACGTTGGCGCCGGAATCCCTGGTGTTGCGCCGCACTACATCTCGCCGCCATCAACCTTCAACGTGCTTCTTGGCTCCTACTGGTTCGATTAAACCTTGGTTTCATATTGAGGGAAAACTTGCCGCTGTACGCATCACACCTTCCTCTTGGGGTTCCCAACGGACGCGTGTCGTACGCGTATCAAGACTGTTTTTTGGCGCCGTTGCCGGGGACCTGAAGAAAAGTTACACCACAGAGATCTCTAACTCCCACGTCAACTTTGCGCCAGCAACTGTTTTCTGGCGCCGTTGCCGGGGAGATCAAGACACGCTGCAAGGGGAGTCTCCACATCGCAATCTCTTTACTTTGTTTTTGTCTTGCTTTACTTTATTTACTACTTTGTTTGCTGCACTAAATCAAAACACAAAAAAATTAGTTACTTGCATTTACTTTATCTAGTTTGCTTTATTTACTATTGCTAAAATGGGTACTCCTGAAAATACTAAGTTGTGTGACTTCACAACCACAAATAATAATGATTTCTTATGCACACCTATTGCTCCACCTGCTACTACAGCAGAATTCTTTGAAATTAAACCTGCTTTACTGAATCTTGTTATGCGAGAGCAATTTTCTGGTGTTAGTTCTAATGATGCTGCTGCCCATCTCAATAATTTTGTTGAACTATGTGAAATGCAAAAGTATAAAGATGTAGATGGTGAAATTATAAAATTAAAATTGTTCCCTTTCTCATTAAGAGGAAGAGCTAAAGATTGGTTGCTATCTCTGCCTAAGAATAGTATTGATTCATGGACTAAATGCAAGGATGCTTTTATTGGTAGATATTATCCCCTGCTAAAATTATGTCTTTGAGGAGTAGCATAATGAATTTTAAACAATTGGACAATGAGCATGTTGCACAAGCATGGGAAAGAATGAAATCTTTGGTTAAAAATTGCCCAACCCATGGACTGACTACTTGGATGATCATCCAAACCTTTTATGCAGGACTGAATTTTTCTTCGCGGAACCTATTGGATTCAGCTGCTGGAGGTACCTTTATGTCCATCACTCTTGGTGAAGCAACGAAGCTTCTTGATAATATGATGATTAATTACTCTGAATGGCACACGGAAAGAGCTCCACAAGGTAAGAAGGTAAATTCTGTCGAAGAAACCTCTTCCTTGAGTGATAAGATTGATGCTATTATGTCTATGCTTGTGAATGATAGGACTAATGTTGATCCTAATAATGTTCTGTTAGCTTCATTGGTTGCCCAAGAAGAACATGTTGATGTAAACTTCATTAAAAATAATAATTTCAACAACAATGCTTACCGGAACAATTCTAGTAACAACTATAGGCCATATCCTTATAATAATGGCAACGGCTATGGTAATTCTTATGAGAATTCTTACAACAATAATAGGAACACACCCCCTGGACTTGAAGCCATGCTTAAAGAATTTATTAGTACACAAACTGCTTTTAACAAATCTGTTGAAGAAAAGCTTGGGAAAATTGATACACTTGCTTCTAAAGTCGATAGTCTTGCTGCTGATGTTGATCTTTTGAAATTGAAAGTTATGCCTCATGAAAATCACAATAATAAAATTGTTACTACAGCAAATTCCATCCAAGTTAGGATTAATGAGAATATAAGATTGATGGCTGAATTGCGTGCTAGGTGGGAAAGAGAAGAAAATGAAAAAGAAGATAATATAGCTAAAGTTTGGACTATTACCACCACTAGCAATGCTAATGCTCCACAAGTTGTTGTACCTCCTACTAATAATGGTAAAATAATTGGTGTTAGCAATGTTTCCACTTGTAATGCAAAGCGCGAAAAAGCGCTCGAAATCGCTAAAATCATTAAATCGCTTGTGATAAAACTGCTGAAATTTTTTCAAACATTGGGGATGATGATCCCATTGCTTTAGATTATAATGGTTTAAATTTTGATGATTGCCACATCTCTGAAGTTATAAAGGTCTTACAAAAACTTGCTAAAAGTCCTAATGCTAGTGCTATAAACTTGGCTTTCACAAAACATATTACAAATGCTCTCATAAAAGCTAGAGAAGAGAAACTAGAACGCGAAGCTTCTATTCCTAGGAAGCTAGAGGATGGTTGGGAGCCCATCATTAAGATGAAGGTCAATGACATTGATTGTAATGCTTTATGTGATCTTGGTGCAAGTATTTCCGTTATGCCTAAGAAAATTTATAATATGCTTGACTTGCCACCATTGAAAAATTGTTATTTGGATGTTAATCTTGCTGATCATTCTACAAAGAAACCTTTGGGGAAAGTTGATAATGTTTGCATTACCGTTAACAATAACCTTGTCCCCGTTGATTTTGTTGTCTTGGATATTGAATGCAATGCATCTTGTCCCATTATATTGGGAAGACCTTTTCTTCGAACTGTTGGTGCTATCATTGATATGAAGGAAGGTAATATTAAATATCAATTTCCTCTCAAGAAAGGTATGGAACACTTCCCTAGAAAAAGAATGAAGTTACCTTTTGATTCTATTATTAGAACAAATTATGATGTTGACACTTCGTCTCTTGATAACACTTGATATACACTTTCTGCGTCTAGCTGAAAGGCGTTAAAGAAAAGCGCTTATGGGAGACAACCCATGTTTTTACTACAGTAATTTTATTTTATTTTTGTGTCTTGGAAGTTGTTTAATACTGTAGCAACCTCTCCTTATCTTAGTTTTGTGTTTTGTTGTGCCAAGTAAAGTCGTTGATAGTAAGGTTCATACTAGATTTGGATTACTGCGCAGAAACAGAGTTCTTTGCTGTCACGAATCTGGGCAAAATTCTCTGTAGGTAACTCAGAAAATTATGCCAATTTACGTGAGTGATCCTCAGATATGTACGCAACTTTCATTCAGTTTGAGCATTTTCATTTGAGCAAGTCTGGTGCCTCAATAAAATTCGTCTTTACGAACTGTTCTATTTTGACAGATTCTGCCTTTTATTTCGCATTGCCTGTTTTGCTATGTTCGATGGATATTTCGATTCCATTGACTTTCAGTAGCTTTGTGCAATGTCCAGAAGTGTTAAGAATGATTATGTCACCTCTGAACATGTATATTTGATTGTGCACTAACTCTCTAATGAGTTGTTTTGAGTTTGGAGTGGAGGAAGTTTTCAAGGATCAAGAGAGGGAGATGATACAACATGATCAAGGAGAGTGAAAGCTCTAAGCTTGGGGATGCCCCGGTGGTTCACCCCTGCATATATCAAGAAGACTCAAGCGTCTAAGCTTGGGGATGCCCAAGGCATCCCCTTCTTCATCGACAACATTATCAGGTTCCTCTACTGAAACTATATTTTTATTCCATCACATCTTATGTGCTTTGCTTGGAGCGTCGGTTTGTTTTTGTTTTTGTTTTGTTTGAATAAAATGGATCCTAGCATTCATTGTGTGGGAGAGAGACACGCTCCGCTATTGCATATGGACAAGTATGTCCTTAGGCTTTACTCATATATTCATGGCGAAGTTTCTTCTTCGTTAAATTGTTATATGGTTGGAATTGGAAAATGCTACATGTAGTAATTGCTAAAATGTCTTGGATAATGTGATACTTGGCAATTGTTGTGCTCATGTTTAAGCTCTTGCATCATATACTTTACACCTATTAATGAAGAAATACATAGAGCTTGCTAAAATTTGGTTTGCATATTTGGTCTCTCTAAAGTCTAGATAATTTCTAGTATTGAGTCTGAACAACAAGGAAGACGGTGTAGAGTCTTATAATGTTTACAATATGTCTTTTATGTGAGTTTTGCTGCACCGCTTCATCCTTGTGTTTGTTTCAAATAAGCTTTGCTAGCCTAAGCCTTGTATCGAGAGGGAATACTTCTCATGCATCCAAAATACTTGAGCCAACCACTATGCCATTTGTGTCCACCATACCTACCTACTACATGGTATTTCTCCGCCATTCCAAAGTAAATTGCTTGAGTGCTACCTTTAAATTTCCATTCTTTACCTTTACAATATATAGCTCATGGGACAAATAGCCTAAAAACTATTGTGGTATTGAATATGTACTTATGCACTTTATCTCTTATTAAGTTGCTTGTTGTGCGATAACCATGTTCCTGGGGACGCCATCAACTACTCTTTGTTGAATATCATGTGAGTTGCTATGCATGTTCGTCTTGTCTGAAGTAAGGGCGATTTACCACCTAATGGTTAGAGCATGCATATTGTTAGCGAAGAACATTGGGCCGCTAACTAAAGCCATGATCCATGGTGGAAGTTTCAGTTTTGGACAAATATCCTCAATCTCATATGAGAAAATTAATTGTTGCTAATTGCTTATGCATTAAAGAGGAGTCCATTATCTGTTGTCTATGTTGTCCCGGTATGGATGTCTAAGTTAAGAATAATCAATAGCGAGAAATCCAATGCGAGCTTTCTCCTTAGACCTTTGTACAGGCGGCATAGAGGTACCCCTTTGTGACACTTGGTTAAAACATGTGCATTGCGATGATCCGGTAGTCCAAGCTAATTAGGACAAGGTGCGGGCACTATTAGTACACTATGCATGAGGCTTGCAACTTGTAAGATATAATTTACATGATACATATGCTTTATTACTACCGTTGACAAAATTGTTTCATGTTTTCAAAATCAAAGCTCTAGCACAAATATAGCAATCGATGCTTTTCCTCTTTGAAGGATCATTCTTTTACTTTTATGTTGAGTCAGTTCACCTATCTCTCTCCACCTCAAGAAGCAAACACTTGTGTGAACTGTGCATTGATTCCTACATACTTGCATATTGCACTTGTTATGTTACTTTACATTGACAATATCCATGAGATATACATGTTATAAGTTGAAAGCAACCGCTGAAACTTCATCTTCCTTTGTGTTGCTTCAATACCTTTACTTTGAATTATTGCTTTATGAGTTAACTCTTATGCAAGACTGATTGATGCTTGTCTTGAAGTACTATTCATGAAAAGTCTTTGCTATATGATTCAGTTGTTTACTCATGTCATTTACATTGTTTTGATCGCTGCATTCATTACATATGCTTACAATAGTATGATCAAGGTTATGATGGCATGTCACTCCAGAAATTATCTTTTTTATCGTTTACCTGCTGGGGACGAGCAGAAACTAAGCTTGGGGATGCTGATACGTCTCCGACGTATCGATAATTTCTTATGTTCCATGCCACATTATTGATGATATCTACATGTTTTATGCATACTTTATGTCATATTTATGCATTTTCTAGAACTAACCTATTGACGAGATGCCGAAGAGCCAGTTGCTGTTTTCTGCTGTTTTTGGTTTCAGAAATCCTAGTAAGGAAATATTCTCGGAATTGGACGAAATCAACACCCAGGGGCCTATTTTCACACGAAGCTTCCAGAAGACCGAAGAGTCAATGAAGTGGGGCCACGAGGTGGCCAGATGGTAGGGCGGCGCGGCCCAAGCCTTGGCCGCGCCGACCTGTCATCTGGGCCCCTCGTGACGCCCCTTGACCTGCCCTTCCGCCTACAAATAGCCTTCGTCGCGAAACCCCCAGTACCGAGAGCCACGATACGAAAAACCTTCCAGAGACGCCGCCGCCGCCAATCCCATCTCGGGGGATTCAGGAGATCGCCTCCGGCACCCTGCCGGAGAGGGGATTCATCTCCCGGAGGACTCTACACCGCCATGGTCGCCTCCGGAGTGATGAGTGAGTAGTCTACCCCTGGACTATGGGTCCATAGCAGTAGCTAGATGGTTGTCTTCTCCTTATGTGCTTCATTGTCGGGTCTTGTGAGCTGCCGAACATGATCAAGATCATCTATCTGTAATGCTATATGTTGTGTTTGTTGGGATCCAATGAATAGAGAATACTATGTTATGTTGATTATCAATTTATATCTACGTGTTGTTTATGATCTTGCATGCTCTCCGTTATTAGTAGAGGCTCTGGCCAAGTTGATGCTAGTAACTCCAAGAGGGAGTATTTATGCTCGATAGTGGGTTCATGTCTCCGTGAATCTGGGGGAGTGAGAGAAACCTCTAAGATTATGGATGTGCTGTTGCCACTAGGGATAAAACATTGATGCTATGTCCGAGGATGTAGTTATTGATTACATTACGCACCATACTTAATGCAATTGTCTGTTGTTAGCAACTTAATACTGGAAGGGGTTCGGATGATAACCTGAAGGTGGACTTTTTAGGCATAGATGCATGCTGGATAGCGGTCTATGTACTTTGTCGTAATGCCCAATTAAATCTCACAATACTCATCATATCATGTATGTGCATGGTCATGCCCTATCTATTTGTCAATTGCCCAACTGTAATTTGTTCACCCAACATGCTAATTATCTTATGGGAGAGACACCTCTAGTGAACTGTGGACCCCAGTCCTATTCTTTACATCGAATACAATCTACTGCAATTGTTCTACTGTTCTCTGCAAACAATCATCATCCACACTATACATCTAATCCTTTGTTACAGCAAGCCGGTGAGATTGACAACCTCACTGTTTCGTTGGGGCAAAGTACTTGGTTTGTGTTGTGCAGGTTCCACGTTGGCGCCGGAATCCCTGGTGTTGCGTCGCACTACATCTTGCCGCCATCAACCTTCAACGTGCTTCTTGGCTCCTACTGGTTCGATTAAACCTTGGTTTCATACTGAGGGAAAACTTGCCGTTGTACGCATCACACCTTCCTCTTGGGGTTCCCAACGGACGCGTGCTGTACGCGTATCAAGACTGTTTTCTGGCGCCGTTGCCGGGGACCTGAAGAAAAGTTACACCACAGAGATCTCTAACTCCCACGTCAACTTTGCGCCAGCAGTGTGTAAGATGTATTGAAAGATATATATCATGTACCCCGTCTTAAGTACTTGTTCTGATCCAACATGTATGCAAGAGTATTGATACGTCTCCAACGTATCGATAATTTCTTATGTTCCATGCTTGTTTTATGACATTACTTACATGTTTTGTTCACACTTTATGTCATTATTAATGCATTTTCTGGAACTAACCTATTGACAAGATGCCGAAGTGCTGTTTTTGGTTTCAGAAATCCTAGTAAGGAAATATTCTCGGAATTGGACGAAATCAACGCCCAGTATCTTATAATTCCACGAAGCTTCCAGAACACCGGAGAGGGACCAGAGGAGAGCCACAGGCCCACCACACAAGGTGGCGGCGCGGCCCAAGGGGGGGCGCGCCCCCTATTGTCTAGCGGCTCCGTAGCCCCTCCGACTCCGCCTCTTCGCCTATAAGAAGCCCCCTGACCTAAATCTTCGATACGAATAAGCCACGGTACGAGAAACCTTCCAGAGCCGCCGCCATCGCGAAGCCAAGATCTGGGGGGACAGGAGTCTCTGTTCCGGCACGCCGCCGGGACGGGGAAGTGCCCCCGGAAGGCATCTCCATCGACACCACCGCCATCTTCATCACCGCTGCTGTCTCCCATGAGGAGGGAGTAGTTCTCCATCGAGGCTAAGGGCTGTACCGGTAGCTATGTGGTTCATCTCTCTTCCATGTACTTCAATACAATGATCTCATGAGCTGCCTTACACGATTGAGATTCATATGAGCTTTGTATCACTATTAATCTATGTGCTACTCTAGTGATGTTATTAAAGTACTCTATTCCTCCTTCATGATGTAATGGTGACAGTGTGTGCATCATGTAGTACTTGGCGTAGTTTATGATTGTGATCTCTTGTAGATTATGAAGTTAATTATTACTATGATAGTATTGATGTGATCTATTCCTCCTTTCATAGCTTGATGGTGATAGTGTGCATGCTATGTTAGTACTCGGTATAATTGCGTTGGTCTATCATGCACTCTAAGATTATTTAAATATGAACATCGAATGTTGTGGAGCTTGTTAACTCCGGCATTGAGGTGCACTTGTAGCCCTACACAATTAATGGTGTTCATCATCCAACAAGAGAGTGTAGAGTGATTTTATTATGCGATCAATGTTGAGAGTGTCCACTAGTGAAAGTATGATCCCTAGGCCTTGTTTCCAAATACTGCAATCATCGCTTATTTACTGTTCTACTGCATCTGTACTTCCTGCAATATTACCACCATCAACTGCACGCCAGCAAGCTATTTTCTGGCACCGTTACTACTGCTCATATTCATTCATACCACCTGTATTTCACTATCTCTTCGCCGAACTAGTGCACCTATACATCTGACAAGTGTATTAGGTGTGTTGGGGACACAAGAGACTTCTTGTATCGTGATTGCAGGGTTGCTTGAGAGGGATATCTTTGACCTCTTCCTCCCTGAGTTCGATAAAACCTTGGGTGATCCACTTAAGGGAAAACTTGCTGCTGTTCTACAAACCTCTGCTCTTGGAGGCCCAACACTGTCTACAGAAAAGAAGCCGTGTGTGGACAGCAAGTATGTGTGGGGAGAAGGGTATATTAGATGGAGTAGCATGATGGTAGTGATTGAATAGTGACAATAAATTCAAGATCTATTATGGTATTTACCTTTGTTTTACTACTTTACTAGGGATAAAGTGAATACAGTGCTATAATTATCATGTGACAATGTGACAATCTTGTTTGTTCAAGGTAGCATATTTGATATACACACATTATGTCAAATTACTTAAGTCTATACTCCGCTTAATTCAAGATTGCTTAGATTTTTCCTTTTTTGAGGAGTATAAGAGAGATGTGTTGCATCATCTTTATGTTAGTATGTAATTCTCATATGAATGCTTATCAAACACATGTTGAAGTACCACCAATGTGATGTCATTGATGAATTGCTTGTGTCCACTAAAACTTAAAAAGAGAGTAGACAAGTGAACCCATAAACCCCAATCCATTTTAAAACATTAGAAACACATTTCCAACACCATTACCACACTTTATGTTTATTATTATATATTAATCCTAAAATACCAAAAAAATACTTTCTCCACGTACATACACAAAACCAAAAACCACTATCCCTTTAATGTTTCTATTTAGTTTGCTTAGGTTGTTTACTTTACTTTACTTGAAGTTATACCTGAATTTCCTATTACTAATATGAAACCTTGTGCTTGACAACCACACGGTGGAGTTGGGGACACAAGGCAAGAACTTCATGTTGCAGATTGCTAGAAGATGAGAGGAATAATTCATCTTCTAAGCCAATTCCCCGAGAGTTCGATATAAACCCTCAAGTCTTCCTTATGGGGAAAAGACACTTGCTACAACACTCTGCACTTGGAGTCCCAACGAGTTGGTACACACATAGTTGTTGCCATCATGGACTCACTGAATCTAGCCATGACCATGGGAAAATCGTTAATTATAGTGAATTGAAGTGGCTTATTATAAATCGCTATGGTGGTTACGAGGGATGAGGAGTTGATGGTTGATCCGCACTCATCCGGTTATGGAGCTCCACCCCATATATACATACACATGAAAGAAGGGCTGGATTATTCTAATCATAATTAGTAGATGTCAGTCGTGGATCCGACACTCCCTGAGAACTGCTTAATCATACTGCACTCTCCACACTCCTATTCGCATGCTCTTAATTTACCATTATTTATTTAGTTATTTACTATATAGTTATTCGCTACTTCATTCAATTATCAAACCTCCATCATACACATTTTCCTAGAATTAGCAACAATTACTAAGTACTTCTTTAATAATAATAACAAGGGGCATAAAGACCTTCTGAACTCTAGCTCTCCGTGGTTAGATACTCTTACTTCGAAACTATCTACAAATGAATTATGCACTTGCACCATCACGTACCTGTTGTCCAACCAACCTCCAGCAAACGACCTCCGAGCTTGAATTTACCGAGAAACCCTCGCGGGCCTAGGCTTGGTAGGAGACACGCTCACACCTGACGGGAAGCATAGTACCCCAAGATCTCAGAGATTTGAGCTTCAAAACAATGAAGGAGATAGTGGAAGTCCTGGTGATGCGAGGAGGAAGAAGGCATGCTTGTATAGCTTCCCCGAAATCTAACCCTTGGACAATTCACTTACCTCCGAGATTCCGGCCTGAAGGGCCGGTCATTCCGGCCTGCTGGTTTGGAGATTTTGGCCTCACGCGGAGGTTTCAGCCGAATCTCCAGCCATCTCCTGGCGCGGCACCAGTGCTATGCGTTCCCAGGTCCAGTCGAACTCTCGGTCAGTTGTGAAGCTGAAAACCTCTAGGTCGGAGATTCCAGTCTGAGGGACCGGAGACTCTGCCTCGAGGGCCCGGAGATTCCGTTCTGTACGGAGACTCCGAACAAATATCGGCCTACCTCCGGCCTGGCATCTAGGCGATGCACATCTAAGTATCAAAGTCTCTGGGAGTGCCAGGGCCAGAGATTCCGGCCTGAGCAAGTGAATTTGATAACGAGATTTCAGAGTTGTTTTCAACCATCTACACAACTACAAATAAAAGGTGCACACCTACGGTTTCATCACCATGAGGTGTAGAACACCGTCTTCGGTCATTTCAACCTTTTTGGGTGGTCTTGCATGGTCTTGCGACTAGTAGAAGATCTTCCCTATAACACTTAGAATACAATAGATGTCGCTAGTGTTGTGATCAAACACACGAAACAAGGAAATGTTCTTTCACTAACAAAGATTAGCTTTGGGAAAACTAGAAGGATGAAGCTTAAAATGCTGATTATGTTGATTGCCCGGTCGATTTGGAGCGAAAGAAACAGTCTGCTTTAAAAAAAATTGAACCTGTCCGCGAGTGAACAAATCTTTAAACGTCACAGTCCTTCCAAAGACATGTGCTCTCCTTTTTGTACACTTAAAATGGAGGTATCTTCTTTAATTGCGTCTTGGAAAAGTATAGGTGAAGTGGCATTCATGAGCTTTTGAATTTTGATTGGAACTGAACCTCCTTATCCCAATTTTATCAGATTGTTCAAGTGTTGAATGAAAAAGTGGGATCATTAATTTGGTTATTATTTTCTGCACAGTGTTAGGCGCTTTGGACTACTCGCGATAAGTTTACAATGTAAGGAACTGTCATTTGTTGGTGTGTTTCTTGGAACCTTGTACGAAACTTAAGGGCTTTATTAAATTAAAGATGGAAATTCACCTTTTATCTACATAATATATGGTGGGTGTGATTGAGAACTTGCACTCCCATTACATCTACTTATTTTTGGATCTAAGCATTGCTATAAATTCTAAAAAATAACACAACACTAATATATGTGCATCTATTATGTTACAAAGTTTCAAATCCAAAATAAATATCTAGATTGAAAATAAAAAATGAAAATACATCTCGTGTGTTGTTCGTGAGATGAACTCACGCCCCGGACTATATTACCTACTAGGCACAATTAGATTTATTTTCTTAAATTTGAATTTTATGTTCTTCACATGCTTGATATATGCTTTGTCTATATCATTTTTGAAAACTTTTTTATTGGAAAACTTCACAATATTTTCAGTGAGGTTTTGAACTTGGTGTATCCCAACACGTGGGCTTATTGGATAATAATTGGATGCTGGATCGAAGAACTAGAACTAAAAATAAAAAAATATGGTTTTACTAAAGAAAACATGACGGATTATTTTATCTAATAGAAGCTTCTGCTATACTTTAAGAATCATGCAAAATGACTATTTGACACCATAAAACTATTTCTCTCACGGGTATATTTCACTTTTATAGAAATTAGGAGCATGTGAATTGATCAAGAACTTTCTATTTTCTTGCAGATTTGTCACGCATATCAATACTAGGCTATGACATTAATTACACTCCTTGGAACTCTCATCTATAGGATCGAAATCATCACTTAAAAATAAAAGCCGCAACATGGCAACCAATGTAGCATGGCTGCATAACTTTGGATTTTGGTACAATGGTTTGTTTTAATGTCCTCATGTGATATGCATGAATATTGAAAAGTTGGATTTGTTTTGTGTGATGAGCCTAAGTCAACTATTTTCCAACATAGGTGCATAATGTATAATGTAAATGAAGCCGTGTAAGAAAATTAAAATATTATAACTTATATGGGGTTTAGAGTTATTCTCCATGTCGCGAACAATGTTGTTATGCAATCATGGGTGGAGCTCACATCCCTGCTCACTAATTGTGGCAACCTAATATCTAAATATTAGGAATGAAAAAATTCAGCAAAAATAACAAAGAAACAAGTGATGTCAACCATCAAAAGGAGGGGTAAAGGGAATACCATGACAAATCACTTGTTGACATCTTCACTCTAGAATTTTCTTTTAGTTATATCTAAGCTAGATAATTCGTACACCATATAGCCCTCCTTACACATAATAAGATGTTGGATTACTACATAGACATAAACACATATTAAGACATTATGATATACCTATGTGGCCTAATCAATTATGTAGCCACATGTGAATTTATGATCTCTTATGCTTTGGCTACATCCAAATGAAGTTCAGTTAAATGAAATGTTTCAATCTAAATTGTTGAAATAATACAATGCATATATCGAGTTCTACTTCAACACTAGTATTGTGTCATGTTATTAAAATACGACAAGAAATATCACTCAAGATTATTTGATAAAGGTTGTTTGAATGAAACCAAATCTAAGATTAGGGACAAAATGAGTTATAGAAGTAAAAATGTTTAGTACAAATATGTATAATGTCTTCTAGGCAAGATATGAAACATAGTTGGAACAAGTAAGTAGAACAAAAAATTACATAGAAAAGAACAAAAATAAATAATAGGTCGATACCAACTGAAGTGTCATGCATAATAATATGAATAAAAAAAGTGAAACCCAGCTATTTAAGATTGGGATCTCCCAAATAATCAATATGTTTCTCACTCGAATATATGCACGAGTTGGTTAGTTTCATGCATCTTCAGGCCCTAACATATGTACATTTGAATGCCGGTTCCACATGGTCTTTTTGGATTTGGTTTTTCTTTCATAGAAATTACGAATAAACAAGGATTATTTTCTACATCTGCAAAGACTAACACCTTATATTGAACTTGATCACATCAATTTTTTTATGGATTTTTGCCAGCTAGATATACATGGAAGATATGGAGAAGTTATTGTGTTCAAGCCTGTAAAAGTAAATACGGTTAAACCAACACATGTAAAAAAATATGTACTTACATTATTTTATTTATGGAAAAGTTGACCAACTTGACTTTTATTTAATTAACAGAATTATACATAAGTGCAAAACCTTAAACCACTACCCAAATGAAACTTTGTCTTCATCTCTGTGTTAATATTTTCTATAGAAAATAATCTAAAAAATGATAAATCATAAGTTCAGGTGTATAATAGATACAAACTTAGATTAAGATATCAACCCATCATACAAATCAAATCAAATAAACATAATTTCTTTGATGCTAAATAAAATGTTTAAACTACATATCACAACACGTGGTGATGCTTAGAGGCCTACCACTACACACAACTTCCAAATGTGGTGTCTTTGCGGACTCAGTTGCCTACTCTCTTGGCAAGCAAAACAATGTTGTTGTGCATTTATCTTCTTTCTATTTTCTCGCATTTATCTTACTTATGTGAGTTCTTCACAGTTTTGTTGTGTCTTTCTAGATCACTCCGTTTTCTCTTTTCTCTCTGCTGGGCCCTAGTTGCGGTTATTCAGCTTTGTATCAATTTTTTAGTTTTGTCTGAAACATCGAGAAGGCATATCACTCCTGAAATTTGTATATAAGAATAGATTTGACTCAATTTTGAGGAAAACCGAGCCGTAAAACAATATATCAGTTTGTTTATGAGGAAAATCTGGTTGAAAGCCCACACAAGCAATGAAGCCATCTTGCCCACCCGACGCTAGGGCACCATCGCAAATACACGCACCGCAACATTCACCACTGGACACAACATTGCACGACTCGATAGTCTCGCATCCCTAACTACTCAAGGCGACTGATGAGTGCAGAGCACACCGTTGGGGAACCCGAAGAGGAAGGTATGATGAGCACAATAGCAAGTTTTTCCTCAGTAAAAAACCAAGGTTTAATCAACCAGTAGGAGAAAGAAATCACTTCTTAAGGTGTTGCTAGCTGACTTTTGGCAGGGCGCACTAACGGCGTCAGCAACAACGTGGAACCTGCACACAACATAACCAAAATACTTTGCCCCAACTTACAGTGAGGTTGTCAATCTCACCGGTTTTGCTGAAAACAAAGGATTAACCGTATAGTGTGGAAACAAATATTTGTTTGCAGTGAAATAAAGAGAACAATACTTGCAGTAAGTAAACAGAACATGAGTTTGCAGTAGATGAATTTATCATTGTAAAAAAAAGGACCGGGGTCCACAGTTCACTAGAGATATCTCTTCATAAAGATAAATAATATGTTGGGTGAACAAATTACAGCTGGGCAATTGACAGAATAAAGGCCATACATGACAAGATGATTTTACTATGAGATTCATTTGGGTATTACAACATGATACATAGACCGTAATCCAACTGCGTCTATGATAATAATCCACCTCCCGGTTAGCGTCCGCACCCCTTTCAGTATGAAGTTGCGAGCAACAGATTTTTGCATTAAGCAAAGTGTGTAAAGTAAACAATATAATTATCCTTAGACAAAGCATTGTTGTTTTCTCTCTAGTAGCAACAACACATCTACAACCTTAGAAGTTATTGTCACTCTCCGAGATTACTAGAGGCATGAACCCACTATCGAGCATAAATACTCCCTCTTGGAGTCACAAGCACATACTTGGCCAGAGCATCTACTAGCAACGGAGAACATGCAAGATCACAAATAACATATGAAAAGTATACAATAAATCTCACCATAGTATTCAATATTCATCGGATCCCAGCTAACACAACATGTAGCAGTACATAAAGATTATAAAGATTATCATGATCATGATAGGCAACTCACAAGATCTAAACATGAAGCATAAATTGGAGAAGACAACCATCTAGCTACTGCTATGGACCCGTAGGCCAGAGATGAACTACTCACACATCACTTCGGAGGTGGGCATGGAGATGTAGAGGATTCCGGTGATGATCTTCCTCTCCGGCAGGGTGCCAGGAAGAGATTCAGAACACTCCCGAGTTAGGGTCGGCGATGGCGGCCGCGACGGAACTTTTCGTGGATGGAGGCTTGGGTATTTAGGTTTTTCCCGATCAGATGAATAAATAGGCGGAAGGGCGAGGTCGGTGGGCGCCCGAGGGGCCCACACCATGCCTAGGCGCGGCTAGGGGCTAGGCCGCGCCTAGGGGTGGTGTGGCCACCTCCTGGCTCGGCTCCGTCTCTCCCCTGGACTCCGTATTCGTTACAGTAAAATAGGAACTTCGGCTTTTGTTTCGTCCAATTCCGAGAATATTTCTTGTATAACTTTTCTGAAATATAAAAACAACAGAAAATAGGGAACTGGCACTGTGGCATCTTGTCAATAGGTTAGTTCCAGAATATGCATAAAAGTACAACGAAGTGTAAACAAAACATATAGACATTGGTGTAAAACAAGTATGGATCATCAAAAATTATGGATACGTTTGCAACGTATCAGTGACCACCCATAGATCGCTGACATTGGGTTGAATTCAGGGTTGTTGATGGCGTGTACTCGTCTTATGCAGACATGCTACTGGGGAACCCCAAGAGGAAGGTGTGATGAGCACAGCAGCAAGTTTTCCCTCAGTACGAAACCAAGGTTTAATTGACCAGTAGGAGAAAGGCATGACTTCTGAAGGTGTTGCTTGCTGACTAGTGGCAGGGCGCACTACCGGCGTTAGCAACAACGTGGAACCTACACACAACACAACTAAAGTACTTTGCCCCAACTTATAGTGAGGTTGTCAATCTCACGGGCTTGCTGAACACAAAGGATTAGACGTATCGAAAGGAAGGAGATGTTTGCAAAAAGTAAACAGAACATGATTGCATTTGAATTTATTAGTAAAGGAAATAGGACCGGGGTCCACAGTTCACTAGAGGTGTCTCTCCATAAAGAAATAACACATTGGGTGAGCAAATTACAACTGGGCAATTGACAGAATATCGACCATACATGACAAGATGATTACTATGATATTTGATATTGGGCATTACAACATAACACATAGACCGTAATCCAACTGCGACTAATAATCCAGCTTCAGGTTAGCGTCCGCACCCCTTCCAGTATAAAGTTGCAAGCAACAGACTATCGCATTAAGCAATGTGTGTAAAGTAGACAATAGAATTACCCTTGGATAAAATATTGTTGTTTTCTCCATAGTAGCAACAACACATCTACAACCTTAGAAGTTATAAAGTCACTCTCCCAAAAAACTAGAGGCATGAACCTACTATCAAGCATAAATACCCCTCTTAGAGTCACAAGTGTCCACTTGGTCAGAGTTTCTGAAAGTGCATGGAGCCCCCATGTGTGGTTTTGGTAATTAATGACAATCCCTATGGACTAATGTTTGCATTGAGTTATATTTGTAGGTGTTGTCCATAGGCAATGGTTGAACCATTTGTTGGCTTCAAGGTTGCAATAAGAAGAAATTGATGAAGGATATCAAGTGTCAAGTATGTCTTGAAGATGAAGATGAAGTGAGCCCTCAAGTTACTTCAAGACATCAACATGATGAAGAATGAAGAAATGAAGTGCAAGTTCAAGATGAGCCATCTCGAAGAGATCATATGCTTGAAGCTTGCCATCCATATGGTGATCATGGATATGTGAAGTGGCGTCAAAGAAGAAGCTCTCCCATGGTGGATTATGGGGGAGCAATCCACAAGACTTCGTCAAGCAAGCACAATCAAGAAAGGTGTTCCATCTTGTTGAGGTCAAGATCGTCATCATCGAGCTCAAGTGGAATGCGCAAGTATAAGGTTTGCTCTTGATAGGGTTTCTTTCTCACCGGTCTCATAGTGTAGTTGGAGTCCGGTTTATAGTTTAGTTGCCGTACTATCAAGAGGGCTCTCGAGTGAGTAACTCGATCGTATCGTTCGGAGAGAGCTCAAACCTTTGAATCCTTGCATCATCTTTCTTGTTTGTTATTTGGATCTTATACATGTGATGTTTTAGAGCTTGTGCTTATTCTCATGACAAGCTCTAGTTCATCGAAAACGGATTTTGCATAGATCACTTGTTGCATTTTCGAGTTTGGTGATTTTCTCGGTTTCTCATGTTGAGGTATTGCACCTATAAAAATAATAGAAAATCACCCCCACTGTTTTACATATTTCCAACAAAATTGGTTTCACTTAAATCCGAGTTTCCTAACTCAACTTATTGCATTTTCGAGGTTGGAGGTTTTACCGGGTTGTCTTTTGCTCCTGGCGGAAGTTCCGGCCTCTTCTAGCGGAAGTTCCGCGCAGATGCTCCTCTCAGCAGATCCTCAGCGCCCCTCACGTTGAAGCTCGACGTTCGCTGGCCGGAAGTTCCGGTGCTGTTGGACGGAAGTTCCGGTCAGCGGAACTTCCGCCCAACTTCTGGGCAAGTTCCGGAAACATCGTTTTTACTCGCAGATAGTTCCAGTATGGTTTTCGCGCTTTTCCGGAAGAAGGCCGGAACTTGGCCAGAACTTCCGGTCACCGCAAGTTCCTCCCTAGTTCTGCCCACACTCAGTCCATCAGCTGCTTAGGTGCGAAGGGATCCAGCCGGAACTTCCGGCCCCTGTGGCCGGAACTTCCGGTGTTACTCAAAAGGGTGCGTAACGGTCAGATCTGGAGCAGTGGAATCTAGCCGGAACTTCCGGTGCCTGTGACCGGAACTTCCGGTGTTATACAGAAACGTGCATAACGGTTAGATCTGGAGCATCTTCTCATATAAATAGCTTTCTTCCCCATTGGAACAAAGTGCTTCTCTTACTCTCTCTCTCCTCCATTGTTGAACTAGCGAAGCTTGCTCTATCTCTCGATTCCTCCATGATTCTTGCCCCCATTTGAGGGAAAAGAGAGAGGAGATCTAGATCTACATTTCTACCAATCAAATCCATCCCTTTGTGAGTGGAACTCTCTAGATCTTGATCTTGGTGTTCTTTGTGAATTCCTTTGTTCTTCCTCTCTTATTCCCCCAATAGCTTTTGTAGCTTTGTTGGAATTTGAGAGAGAAGGACTTGAGCATCTTTGTGGTGTTCTTGCCATTGCATTTGGTGCATAGGTTTGAGTTCTCCACGGTGATTCGTGGTGGTGAAAAGAAGAAAATTGTTACTCTTGGGTTCTTGGAACCCTAGATGGATTCTAAGCCTTTGTGGCGTTTTGTTGGGAGCCTCCAATTAAGTTGTGGATGTGTGCCCCAATCTTTGTGTAAGGCCCGGTTTCCGCCTCGAAGGAAATCCCTTAGTGGAACCGTGACCTAGGCCTTTGTGGCGAGGGTCACCGGAGATTCAGGTGAGGCGCCTTCGTGGCGTTCAGTGTGTGGTGTGAGTACCGCATCTTGGGGTGAGGCCTTTGTGGCGTTGGTGTGCATCGAGCAACCACACCTCAAGGTGAGCCTCTTGTGGCGTTCGGGAGCACTAAGCCACCGCACCTCTCCACCGGAGATTAGCACTCGCAAGAGTGTGAACTTCGGGATAAATCATCGTCTCCCGCGTGCCTAGGTTATCTCTATACCCGAGCTCTTTACTTATGCACTTTACCTTGTGATAGCCATCGTGCTTGAAGTTATATATATCTTGCTATCACATACTTGCTTGTATTGCTTAGCATAAGTTGTTGGTGCACATAGGTGAATGATGGCGTGTAACTCACACGTTCGTTGGGAACCCCAAGAGGAAGGTATGATGCACACAGCAGCAAGTTTTCCCTCAGAAAGAAACCAAGGTTTATCGAACCAGGAGGAGCCAAGAAGCACGTTGAAGGTTGATGGCGGCGGGATGTAGTGCGGCGCAACACCAGGGATTCCGGCGCCAACGTGGAACCTGCACAACACAACCAAAGTACTTTGCCCCAACGAAACAGTGAGGTTGTCAATCTCACCGGCTTGCTGTAACAAAGGATTAACCGTATTGTGTGGAAGATGATTGTTTGCAGAAAACAGTAGAACAGTATTGCAGTAGATTGTATTTTAGTATAGAGAATTGGACCGGGGTCCACAATTCACTAGAGGTGTCTCTCCCATAAGATAAACAGCATGTTGGGTGAACAAATTACAGTTGGGCAATTGACAAATAAAGAGGGCATGACCATGCACATACATATTATGATGAGTATAGTGAGATTTAATTGGGCATTACGACAAAGTACATAGACCGCCATCCAGCATGCATCTATGCCTAAAAAGTCCACCTTCAGGTTATCATCCGAACCCCCTCCAGTATTAAGTTGCTAACAACAGACAATTGCATTAAGTATTGCGCGTAATGTAACTAGTAACTACATCCTTGAACATAGCACTAATGTTTTATCCCTAGTGGCAACAGCACATCCACAACCTTAGAACTTTCTCATCCTTGTCCCAGGATATCAATGGAGGCATGAACCCACTATCGAGCATAAATACTCCCTCTTGGAGTTACAAGCATCTACTTGGCCAGAGCATCTACTAGTAACGGAGAGCATGCAAGATCATAAACAACACATAGACATAACTTTGATAATCAACATAACAAGTATTCTCTATTCATCGGATCCCAACAAACGCAACATATAGAATTACAGATAGATGATCTTGATCATGTTAGGCAGCTCACAAGATCCAACAATGAAGCACAATGGGGAGAAGACAACCATCTAGCTACTGCTATGGACCCATAGTCCAGGGGTAGACTACTCACTCATCACTCCGGAGGTGACCATGGCGGCGTAGAGTCCTCCGGGAGATGATTCCCCTCTCCGGCAGGGTGCCGGAGGCGATCTCTGGATCCCCGAGATGGGATCGGCGGCGGCGGCGTCTCCGGAAGGTTTTCCGTATCGTGGCTCTCGCATGCGGGGGTTTCGCAACGGAGGCTTTAAGTAGGCGGAAGGGCAGGTCGGAGGCGGCACGAGGCCCCACACCCACGGGGCCGCGCGGCCAAGGGGGCGCCGCGCCGCCCACGGCTCTGGCCACCTCGTGGCCCCACTACGCCACCACTTCGGACTACCGGAAGCTTCGTGGCAAAATAGGACCACAGGCGTTGATTTCGTCCAATTCCGAGAATATTTCGTTACTAGGATTTCTGAAACCAAAAGCAATGAGAAAAAGCGGCACTTCGGCATCTTGTTAATAGGTTAGTTCCGAGAAAATGCACGAATATGACATAAAGTGTGCATAAAACATGTATATAACATCAATAATGTGGCATGGAACATAAGAAATTATCGATACGTCGGAGACGTATCGGCATCCCCAAGCTTAGTTACGCTCGTCCCGAAGCGGGTAAAACGATAACACGTATAATTTCTGGAGTGACATGCCATCATAACCTTGATCATACTATTTGTAAAGCATATGTAGTGAATGCAGCGATCAAAACAATGTATATGACATGAGTAAACAAGTGAATCATAAAGCAAAGACTTTTCATGAATAGCACTTCAAGACAAGCATCAATAAGTCTTGCATAAGAGTTAACTCATAAAGCAATAATTCAAAGTAAAAGCATTGAAGCAACACAAAGGAAGATTAAGTTTCAGCGGTTGCTTTCAACTTGTAACATGTATATCTCATGGATATTGTCAACATAGAGTAATATAATAAGTGCAATAAGCAAATATGTAGGAATCAATGCACAGTTCACACAAGTGTTTGCTTCTTGAGGTGGAGAGAAATAGGTGAACTGACTCAACATTGAAAGTAAAAGAATGGTCCTCCATAGAGGAAAAGCATCGATTGCTATATTTGTGCTAGAGCTTTGATTTTGAAAACATGAAACAATTTTGTCAACGGTAGTAATAAAGCATATGTATCATGTAAATTATATCTTACAAGTTGCAAGCCTCATGCATAGTGTACTAATAGTGCCCGCACCTTGTCCTAATTAGCTTGGACTACCGGATCATCGCAATGCACATGTTTTAACCAAGTGTCACAAAGGGGTACCTCTATGCCACCTGTACAAAGGTCTAAGGAGAAAGCTCGCATTGGATTTCTCGCTATTGATTATTCTCAACTTAGACATCCATACCGGGACAACATAGACAACAGATAATGGACTCCTCTTTTATGCATAAGCATGTAACAACAATTAATAATTTTCTCATATGAGATTGAGGATATTTGTCCAAAACTGAAACTTCCACCATGGATCATGGCTTTAGTTAGCGGCCCAATGTTCTTCTCTAACAATATGCATGCTTAACCATAAGGTGGTAGATCTCTCTTACTTCAGACAAGACGAACATGCATAGCAACTCATATGAAATTCAACAAAGAGTAGTTGATGGCGTCCCCAGTAAACATGGTTATCGCACAACAAGCAACTTAATAAGAGATAAAGTGCATAATTACATATTCAATACCACAATAGTTTTTAAGCTATTTGTCCCATGAGCTATATATTGCAAAGGTGAATGATGGAATTTTAAAGGTAGCACTCAAGCAATTTACTTTGGAATGGCGGAAAATACCATGTAGTAGGTAGGTATGGTGGACACAAATGGCATAGTGGTTGGCTCAAGGATTTTGGATGCATGAGAAGTATTTCCTCTCGATACAAGGTTTAGGCTAGCAAGGCTATTTGAAACAAACACAAGGATGAACCGGTGCAGCAAAACTCACATAAAAGACATATTGTAAACATTATAAGACTCCACACCGTCTTCCTTGTTGTTCAAACTCAATACTAGAAATTATCTAGACCTTAGAGAGACCAAATATGCAAACCAAATTTTAGCATGCTCTATGTATTTCTTCAGTAATGGGTGCAAAGTATATGATGCAAGAGCTTAAACATGAGCACAACAATTGCCAAGTATCACATTATCCAAGACATTTTAGCAATTTACTACATGTATCATTTTCCAATTCCAACCATATAACAATTTAACGAAGAAGAAACTTCGCCATGAATACTATGAGTAGAGCCTAAGGACATACTTGTCCATATGCTACAGCGGAGCGTGTCTCTCTCCCATACAGTGAATGCTAGGATCCATTTTATTCAAACAAAACAAAAAACAAAAACAAACCGACGCTCCAAGAAAAGCACATAAGATGTGATGGAATAAAAATATAGTTTCAGGGGAGGAACCTGATAATGTTGTCGATGAAGAAGGGGATGCCTTGGGCATCCCCAAGCTTAGACGCTTGAGTCTTCTTAGAATATGCAGGGGTGAACCACCGGGGCATCCCCAAGCTTAGAGCTTTCACTCTCCTTGATCATGTTGCATCATACTCCTCTCTTGATCCTTGAAAACTTCCTCCACACCAAACTTAGAACAACTCATTAGAGGGTTAGCGACAATAAAAATTAACATGTTCAGAGGTGACACAATCATTCTTAACACTTCTGGACATTGCATAAAGCTACTGGACATTAATGGATCAAAGAAATTCATCCAACATAGCAAAAGAGGCAATGCGAAATAAAAGGCAGAATCTGTCAAAACAGAACAGTTCGTATTGACGAATTTTATCGAGGCACCAGACTTGCTCAAATGAAAATGCTCAAATTGAATGAAAGTTGCGTACATATCTGAGGATCACTCACGTAAATTGGCATAATTTGCTGAGTTACCTACAGGGAAAACAGCCCAGATTCGTGACAGCAAAGAAATCTGTTTCTGCGCAGTAATCCAAATCTAGTATGAACTTTTCTATCAACGACTTTACTTGGCACAATAAAACACTAAACTAAGATAAGGAGAGGTTGCTACAGTAGTAAACAACTTCCAAGACACAAAATAAAAACAAAGTACTGTAGGTAAAAATCATGGGTTGTCTCCCATAAGCGCTTTTCTTTAACGCCTTTCAGCTAGGCGCAGAAAGTGTGTATCAAGTATTATCAAGAGACGAAGTGTCAACATCATAATTTGTTCTAATAATAGAATCAAAAGGTAACTTCATTCTCTTTCTAGGGAAGTGTTCCATACCTTTCTTGAGAGGAAATTGATATTTTATATTCCCTTCCTTCATATCAATGATAGCACCAACAGTTCGAAGAAAAGGTCTTCCCAATATAATGGGACAAGATGCATTGCATTCAATATCCAAGATAACAAAATCAATGGGGACAAGGTTATTGTTAACGGTAATGCGAACATTATCAACTTTCCCCAAAGGTTTCTTTGTAGAATGATCAGCAAGATTAACATCCAAATAACAATTTTTCAGCGGTGGCAAGTCAAGCATATTATAAATTTTCTTAGGCATAACGGAAATACTTGCACCAAGATCACATAAAGCATTACAATCAAAATCTTTAACCTTCATTTTAATGATGGGCTCCCAACCATCCTCTAGCTTTCTAGGAATAGAGGCTTCGCGCTCTAGTTTCTCTTCTCTAGCTTTTATGAGAGCATTTGTAATATGTTGTGTGAAAGCCAAATTTATAGCACTAGCATTAGGACTTTTAGCAAGTTTTTGCAAGAACTTTATAACTTCAGAGATGTGGCAATCATCAAAATTCAAACCATTATAATCTAAAGCAATGGGATCATCATCCCCAATGTTGGAAAAAATTTCAGCAGCTTTATCACGAGGCGATTTCAGCAGTTTTAGCAGTTTCGGGCAGTTTCTCGCGCTTTGCATTAGAAGTGGAAACATTGCTAACACCAATTCTTTTATTATTAATTGTAGGAGGTGCAGCAACATGTGTAGCATTAGCATTACTAGTGGTGGTAATAGTCCAAACTTTAGCTACATTCTTCTCTTTAGCTAGTTTTTCATTTTCTTCTCTATCCCACCTAGCACGCAGTTCAGCCATTAATCTTATATTCTCATTAATTCTAAATTGGATGGCATTTGCTGTAGTAACAATTTTATTATGATGATTCTCATTAGGCATAACTTTCGATTTCAAAAGATCAACATCAGCAGCAAGACTATCGACTTTAGAAGCAAGTATATCAATTTTCCCAAGCTTTTCTTCAACAGATTTGTTAAAAGCAGTTTGTGTACTAATAAATTCATTAAGCATAGCTTCAAGTCCAGGGGGTGAACTCCTATTATTGTTGTAAGAATTCCCATAAGAATTACCATAGCCGTTGCCATTATAATAAGGATATGGCCTATAGTTGTTACTAGAATTGTTCTGGTAAGCATTGTTGTTGAAATTATTATTTTTAATGAAGTTTACATCAACATGTTCTTCTTGTGCAACCAATGAAGCTAACGGAACATTATTAGGATTAACATTAGGCCTACCATTCACAAGCATAGACATAATAGCATCAATCTTATCACTCAAGGAAGAGGTTTCTTCGACAGAATTTACCTTCTTACCTTGTGGAGCTCTTTCCGTGTGCCATTCAGAGTAATTGATCATCATATTATCAAGAAGCTTTGTTGCTTCACCAAGAGTGATGGACATAAAGGTACCTCCAGCAGCTGAATCCAATAAATTCCGCGAAGAAAAATTTAGTCCTGCATAGAAGGTTTGGATGATCATCCAAGTAGTCAGTCCATGGGTTGGGCAATTTTTAACCAGAGATTTCATTCTTTCCCAAGCTTGAGCAACATGTTCAGTATCTAATTGTTTAAAATTCATTATGCTACTCCTCAAAGATATAATTTTAGCAGGGGGATAATATCTACCAATAAAAGCATCCTTGCATTTAGTCCATGAATCAATACTATTCTTAGGCAGAGATAGCAACCAATCTTTAGCTCTTCCTCTTAATGAGAAAGGGAACAATTTTAATTTTATAATGTCACCATATACATCTTTATATTTTTGCATTTCACATAGTTCAACAAAATTATTAAGATGGGCAGCGGCATCATCGAACTAACACTGTAAAATTGCTCTTGCATAACAAGATTCGATAAAGCGAGGTTTAATTTCAAAGAATTCTGCTGTAGTAGCAGGTGGAGCAATAGGTGTGCATAAGAAATCATTATTATTTGTGGTTGTGAAGTCACACAACTTAGTATTTTCAGGGTTGGCCATTTTAGCAACAGTAAATAAAGCAAACTAGATAAAGTAAATGCAAGTAACTAATTTTTTTGTGTTTTTGATATAGCAAACAAGATAGCAAATAAAGTAAAACTAGCAACTAATTTTTTTGTATTTTGATTTAGTGCAGCAAACAAAGTAGTAAATAAAACTAAGCAAGACAAAAACAAAGTAAAGAGATTGAGAAGTGGAGACTCCACTTGCAGCGTGTCTTGATCTCACGGCAACGGCGCCGAAAAAGAGCTTGATGGCGTGTAACTCACACGTTCGTTGGGAACCCCAAGAGGAAGGTATGATGCGCACGGCGGCAAGTTTTCCCTCGTAAAGAAACCAAGGTTTATCGAACCAGGAGGAGCCAAGAAGCACGTTGAAGGTTGATGGCGGCGGGATGTAGTGCGGCGCAACACCAGGGATTCGGCGCCAACGTGGAACACACTTACTGACAACACAACCAAAGTACTTTGCCCCAACGAAATGATGAGGTTGTCAATCTCACCGGCTTGCTGTAACAAAGGATTAACCGTATTGTGTGGAAGATGATTGTTTGCGAAAACGAGAGAAACGATTGTGCAAGAGATTGTATTTTAGTATAGAGAATTGGACCGGGGTCCACAGTTCACTAGAGGTGTCTCTCCCATAAGATAAACAGCATGTTGGGTGAACAAATTACAGTTGGACAATTGACAAATAAAGAGGGCATGACCATGCACATACATATTATGATGAATATAGTGAGATTTAATTGGGCATTACGACAAAGTACATAGACCGCCATCCAGCATGCATCTATGCCTAAAAAGTCCACCTTCAGGTTATCATCCGAACCCCCTCCAGTATTAAGTTGCTAACAACAGACAATTGCATTAAGTATTGCGCGTAATGTAACTAGTAAATACATCCTTGAACATAGCACTAATGTTTTATCCCTAGTGGCAACAGCACATCCACAACCTTAGAACTTTCTGTCACTGTCCCAGAGCATCTACTAGTAACGGAGAGCATGCAAGATCATAAACAACACATAGACATAACTTTGATAATCAACATAACAAGTATTCTCTATTCATCGGATCCCAACAAACGCAACATATAGAATTACAGATAGATGATCTTGATCATGTTAGGCAGCTCACAAGATCCAACAATGAAGCACAATGGGGAGAAGACAACCATCTAGCTACTGCTATGGACCCATAGTCCAGGGGTAGACTACTCACTCATCACTCCGGAGGCGACCATGGCGGCGTAGAGTCCTCCGGGAGATGATTCCCCTCTCCGGCAGGGTGCCGGAGGCGATCTCCTGGATCCCCCGAGATGGGATCGGCGGCGGCGGCGTCTCTGGAAGGTTTTCCGTATCGTGGCTCTCGGTACTGGGGGTTTCGCAACGGAGGCTTTAAGTAGGCGAAAGGGCAGGTCAGGAGGCGGCACGAGGGCCCCACACCACAGGGCGGCGCGGCCCCTGGAAGCTTCGTGGCAAAATAGGACCCTGGGCGTTGATTTCGTCCAATTCCGAGAATATTTCGTTACTAGGATTTGTGAAACCAAAAACAACAGAAAACAGCAACTGGCACTTCAGCATCTTGTTAATAGGTTAGTTCCAGAAAATGCACGAATATGACATAAAGTGTGCATAAAACATGTAGATAACATCAATAATGTGGCATGGAACATAAGAAATTATCGATACGTCGGAGACGTATCAGTGAACCATTGCTTAGCATAAGTTGTTGGTGCACATAGGTGAACCATAGTATATAGGCTTTGGGCTTGACAAAGTAAACGCTAGTTTTATTCCGCATTTGTTAAGCCCATCTCGTAAAAGTTTTAAATCGCCTATTCACCCCCTCTAGGCGACATCCGTGTCCTTTCAGTTTCTACTAGCAACGGAGAGCATACAAGATCACAAATAACATATGACATGAATATATAATCAATCTCAACATAGTATTCAATATTCACCGGATCCCAACAAACCAAACATAGATGATTACATAAAGATGATCTTGATCATGTAGCGTAGCTCACAAGATCGATACATGAAGCACAAAGTGGAGAAGACAACCATCTAGCTACTGCTATGGACCCATAGTCCAGGGATGAACTACTCACGCATCACTTCGGAGGCGGGCATGGCGATGTAGATGCCTCCGACGATAATTTCCCCCTCCGGCAGGGTGCCGGGAAGAGCTTTAGCACCCCCCGAGATGGGTTCTGCGATTGAGGCCGCGACAGAACTTTTCGTGGATGGAGACTCGGGTATCCAGGATTTTCCCGAGAAGATGTATAAATAGGCGGAGGCTTGATGTTGGTTGGGCGCCTGGTGGGCCCAGACCTACCCTAGGCGCGGGCCAGGTCCAAGTCACGCCTAGGGGTGGTCTGGCCGACCTGCTGCGCCTCTTCGTCCCCCTCTGGACTTCGTCTTCGTTTCGGTAAAATATTGACTTCGGCTTTTGTTTCGTCCACTTCGGGGAATATTTCCTGTATATCTTTTCTGAAATACAAAAACAATAGAAAACAGGGACTGTCACTATGGCATCTTGTTAATAGGTTAGTGACGAAAATCATGTAAAAGTGCAACGAAGTGTAAACAAAACACATATGAATTGGTGTAAAACAAGCATGGAGCATCAAAAATTATAGATACGTTTGAGACGTATTAGTTGTCATCCTGACTTCTCAAGTAGACTGACCCAACAAGTCATACCCGTTGGGTCGACAAACTTAATATCCGCGCTGAACTAGGTCCGTAACCATGCCATGCTAGGACATGACCATACCCCATAGAATCATCACACTACAACGTTCTGATGTTGTTCCCTCTGCGACTCGGCGTACATCCACCTCCGGGATGTTGTCCCGACTACCATCCCTAACCACAAATCTGCCTTGCCCAACCACCATAAATTTGCCACACCATGAGGCTAAGAACTCCAATGTGGCACCTCAAAGAAAGTAGCGACATGTGTGTCGCTGCTTTGCGCTCTAGCGAAGCTTAGGTTTTCACCCAAAAATCACAGGACCACTCGCGTGTGTAGTGATCATAGATCTAATGATGCAAATAAAAGAGAGGATCAAAGACGCCACCGTTATTGACACCCCACCCACCAAAGTCACCCGGAGTGCAATCCAACCGCCAACTCCCGAGGGAACTTGTACTGCAGGAGCAGCAAGCAGAGCCGGCTCTGCTCCGCCTATAGTCCCACAACATGAAGGCCACCTCCATTTTAAACTTTATTGTTAGATTTGTGTCATGTGATTTCCACTAACACACCATTCAAATGTTCCTCTCATTTTCTCTATTACACGTTGAAAAATAATTTTATGTGATTTTTACTCTTACACGTTGAAAATTCATTTGTGTGATTTTCACTATTGCATGGTACTCCTTCCGTATAACAAAGGATGTTTTAAGTTTGTCTAAATCTATATTAAAATTTAGATAAAGTTCAGACATCTTTTATTGGACGGAGGGAGTACAAAAGATTTATCAGGGAACTTCATGCCATTTGGGTAAAATTGAATTTCGAATTTAAACATATGATATGAAAGGTTTTTTTTTTGAACATTGATATGAAAGTGTTGTTTATTTAATTTTGGCACGGCCTCTATGTTCGTTTCTAGAATACACGAACAGAAATACGGGTCGCACCGGACCGGACCGGAACCCGGTTCTGCCAGACGACCATAATAAAACCACAGCACCGCACAGGGCGAGATTTCAAGTCCTCTGCTCCGCCTTCTTGGGAAGGAAGCAAAGCCGATCCGCCGCCGCCGAGGAAGCGATGGCCGAGGCCGACGATGCCGCGGCCGCCCGCCGACGCACCGTGGTCACCGACTACCGCAACAAGCTCCTGAACTGCCGCGAGCTGGAGACGAGGGTCCGCACAGGTAACACGACGCCTCCTCCCCTCTCATGTGTTCTGGGTGCTTGTTCGATCTGTAGGGTTCAGACTAGTTGACTCGCTCCGAGCTATCCGCGGGTCCTGGCTAGGGTTGCTGGCCACTGGAAGATAGGATCTGGTTTTCCGTGATTATTAGGATGGCTGCAGGCTAGGGTTTTCGGTTTTGACCAATTCGAGTTCGGGAGTTGCGCGCTTGGCCCTGCCGCGAGGACGCCTTGGCTGTTCTTCTCGGCTAGGCTGGTGGTTGGTTGCTAATTTCTCGCTGGGGATGTGATTTTGGGTTGGTAGGGTGTTCTGAACTTGATGCGGGCCTCGATTTAGGAGAGCTTCAGTGGATTTTACAAGATGGGAACAGGAGGAATTTGGGATGAAGTGTTAAACCATCAGATCCTCAAATTAGATGTTGGCAAAAATTAGTAAAAACATAACGATACCAAACTTTTTTTTTTGTATCTACACACCTTAAGCTGTAGTCTGTAGATGCTCTGAGCCTCACCGAACAATGTTGCATTGAAATTAGTTGTATAAGTAAGCCGCAGCTAGGACCAAGCATAGCCAGTAGAAAGATTCCAAGAACATCCATGGATGGAACCCAAACAAAGGAAAGACTACTAGCTAGGACCAAGCATTACCACTAGAAAGAGTCCAAGAACATCCATGGATGGAACCCAAACCAAGGAAAGACTACTCTATACAAGCTCATGTTCATAACCATGTCACTAGCAACTCAATACAAGGAGCGAAGGAGAAAATAGAAAAATAAACAGACACATAAACATAGAACTTGGATACATAGACCACCAAATCTGAGATCGTTGACACCTAGTATCTCGATCAGGTGAGCAAATAATTAATAATCTTGGATACAACACAGAATTAGAACTTGACAGAGGAAAGAAGAGTGACTACCCAGTATCTCGATCAGGTGAGCAAATAATTAATAATCTTTTGAGCCAGGTTTTAATTCCTAGTTTTGCCTCGGTCTAGCGCCTATATCGCCTAAGCGCATGCCTAGGTGTACTTAAGCGAGTGGATAGCACGATTAAGCGCTAGGTGTTTTGCTGTCGCCTAGCACCTAGACATGCCTTTTTAAACCATGCTTTTGAGATTGCAATTGCCTCAACAGATCATGAAAAACTAGCCAAATGTTATTATGATGTCCAGGTTTAGCACTCCCGACAAACTACTGACTTCACATTCTAAACAAATAACAGTTCAAACTTTACCATCTCTTGGAAGTAACCTCACAAACAAATGGACCAGAATAACCACCAAACAGAATAGGGCAAACTTCTCAAAGTATCGTTAAATACTCATCCTGTCCTAATCTACTATTAAAAGTGAAACATGTAATGGAGTGATTTTCGTCTCTGACCGACAGTAAAAAGATTGAAATGTGTAGTGTTCTCCTATAGTTCCTTTGATCTGTGTGTAATTACCTCTAGAATCTGCATTTAATCCTTGTCAAGTGGACTGACTGGGATTGATTACCTGACCACCTGTGCCTTTGATATGCCAATTATGTACTGAATCTGGCACATGCATAATAACTTGTTTCACTTGTCCTGTTGTCCACATGTGCAATGGTTCCTGCTGGATCGTTTTTTAGATAATGATTTTGTTGAACTATGGATGACATTATTCACAGCTTGTTAGATAGCTGTTGTTTGATAAGTTTACTTATTTATGTGCAGCTAGGGAGAACCTAAAAAAGGCAAAGAAAGATTATGATAAAACAGAAGATGACTTGAAGTCTTTGCAGAGTGTGGGCCAAATCATTGGTGAAGTACTTCGGCCATTGGACACTGAAAGATGTAAGTGAAAAGGCTTTTTTTTTTGGTTTTGAAACAAAAATTTCTCTGTACAAACAATGATACAAGACATGCATTCTATTCTTAACAATCAATTTCATCATCATATTGCATGTTATTCTGTGTAGCAACATGAAATGTTTTTACTCATGGTAATAAACCTTTTTGTTCTCAAATTAGCGACTGAAACCTGTTTTTGTTGAAGTTATCGTCAAAGCCAGCAGTGGGCCACGTTATGTGGTTGGCTGCAGAAGCAAAGTTGACAAAGAAAAGCTGACAGCTGGAACGCGGGTTGTTCTTGACATGACAACTTTAACCATTATGCGCACTCTACCACGCGAGGTATATGGGTATTGGCTTTTCATCTATGGTTTAGTTGATTATCTTTTGAAGTTCAGTTTGTAGCATGACGGGTTTATTTGCTAACTAAAAAACATGAAAAAGTACTAATTTTCCTTTGCTTAGGTTGATCCGGTGGTCTATAACATGCTACATGAAGACCCTGGCAACGTCAGTTATTCAGCTGTAGGTGGATTATCAGATCAAATAAGGGAACTGCGGGAGTCTATCGAGTTACCGCTTATGAATCCTGAACTCTTTCTCCGTGTTGGGATTAAACCGCCAAAGGTAGTTTGAAGAAAATTTGTTCTTTTGAGATAACATACTATGCTGTTAGCTCAGAGAGAAGCATGCAATTTTCACAATCTTGAGATGTACTAAATACTGCTTTACTCATTCAAGGGTGTTCTGCTCTATGGCCCACCTGGAACTGGGAAGACATTGCTTGCTAGAGCTATCGCTAGCAACATTGATGCAAACTTTTTAAAGGTTTGGTTTTTTCTTTAACGCTGTTACATGTTAGCAATCTCTTATTTGGACATCTTTAATATAATATTTTGAACTATTTTGCATTGCTAATGCAGATTGTTTCAAGTGCTATCATTGACAAATATATTGGTGAAAGTGCCCGTCTTATAAGAGAAATGTTCAACTATGCACGCGAGCATCAAGTATGTTTGATTATGCTTTGTTTCTATGTATATCTTCTTATCCTAAACATTTCATTTTTGTTGGAAAACTATTAAAATCAGAACAATGTAAACAGTAAATTGCATTTCTTCGCTCGTGACCAAATATATTTTGCTTCCAAGTTTGTGCATGAAGTAGCTGCAGAAAGTCGATTCATTAGGCGAACAAAGCAAAGTAAAAAAATTAGCGTCTGATACTTTGCGAGAAAAATCAATGGAAACATCTTCACTTTGAAGTTACTATGCATGTCTGAATGGCACTCTAAGTTCTATGTCTGTTTCCCGTAAAGCATATAATTTAGTCTACTGTGTAGTGTGTACTGAGGTCACTCATTAATGTTTTATTTTCTTTTTCTGATCCTTTTGTCTAGCCATGCATTATTTTCATGGATGAAATCGATGCCATTGGTGGCCGAAGATTCAGTGAGGGCACTAGTGCAGATCGTGAAATCCAACGGACATTGATGGAGCTCCTAAATCAGTTAGATGGATTTGATGAGCTTGGGAAGGTACATGTTTTTTCTTTTCTGTGTGCACGTGTGTTATGACAGCATGTTATGGTAAAACATATTAACAACTATGAATAGGTATTATACAGTGATAATGATACGATGCTTACTTGTAACTAGATGATTTTTTGGTTGATCAATTGTAATGGTGAACTAGTTAGTTAGTTATGGAATCAATCTATCTTGTCTTATGAGCTACTCCCTACGTCCTAAAATGAGTGTCCCAACTCTTTCTAGATTTGGAGGTATTTATAACTAAAATACATCATGATACATCCGAATCTAGACAAAGTTGAGTCACTTATTTATGGACGGAGGGAGTACCTTCTTGCCTACAAGGTAAGGCTATTGTATGGAGCAGTTTATTACTCATCAGGCCAGTTGTGGAATGGCAACTTCTGTGTAGAAACTTCAGAAATGTATTAAAACAAGACATTGAAAAGTTGAAGATGGTTGTCACTGATTGCTTGTCTAATATTATGGCGTGCACATGTTTGGTGATGTACTTAATGTCTCTCCTTTTAATGTGAATTATGCGTAATAAGAGTTTTATGTGTAACAAGAGAGCTCTTCTGCCTATACAGGTCAAGATGATTATGGCGACCAACAGGCCTGATGTCTTGGATCCTGCACTCCTTCGTCCTGGACGCTTGGACCGGAAGATAGAAATTCCATTGCCGAATGAGCAATCGAGGACAGAGGTGCTGAAAATCCACGCGGCCGGTATCGCCAAACATGGCGAAATTGATTATGAGGCTATTGTTAAGCTCGCTGAGGTAGTTTATCTCAGTAACCTATCTAACACCTTGTAATGCTCTGTTATCTCTGAAGCCTTAACACCTATGCACTGTCGTTCCAGGGCTTCAACGGTGCCGATTTGCGCAATGTCTGCACTGAAGCTGGCATGGCTGCCATCCGGGCAGAGCGTGACTACGTCATCCATGAGGACTTCATGAAGGTGGGGCATTGCTGCTATTTTCTATCTGCATCCTAACCAAAAGCCAGTACTCACCATTTTAGTTTTCTGATGATGATGACAAAATGATTGCAGGCGGTGCGAAAGCTGAATGATGCCAAGAAGCTCGAGTCTAGCGCCCACTACAGCGCAGACTTTGGCAAGGAATAAGAGATCAAAGTAGGACACCACTGTCTAAACTTGAGACGATTCACTGAGCCTTTACTTCTACCATGGCGGAGTTTGTCATCCTGGCAATACCAGAGCGATCATGTACGTTTCTGCATTGTATATGCTTTGGGATGTCTGCCCTTGCCGCACAAGTTCGTCTCGGCTTCGTTGAAAACAGATTCCATGTACACGCCGGTTCAGTCTGAAACTGGCCTACTTGAGCCACAGCTATTCTTAGATTTATAACGTTTGCTTCTCCTAGTTGCTTGGAATCAAGAAATGTTGGAAAAATGTAACAATTGCAACTTGTGTTTCTGTCTTCTGTTACTCTACCTGGAATCAAGGAATGTCCAAGAAGGAACATTTGCAGCGTGTGCTCCTCCCTATTACTCTACCTTGGAATGTGCATTGTTACTTTGCCCTGTTGTTAGGGATATATTCCTTCTGTGCTGATAATGACCTGATTCATGTGGAATTTCTGATTCATGTGAAATTTCTGTATTACAAACTTACTCGTGCTGAACGAATATTGGGGTTGCTTGCCCAAACTTTCCCTCTATGGCTCTATCGGTAGATCTCGTTACTTTTGCACAATAAATTTGTTAGGAAAATGCTATTTTTTCAGACGGATAAAAAGGAAACGTGGTCGGAGTCGTCGCCGCCACGCGTTGGGTCGAAACGCCCTGTCCTCTCCCATCGCTCCATCTCCGTTGCACCAATCTCGAGGCTGGAGGCGCGCTCAAAACCAAAATTAGCGAGCACCTGGCCGGACGCGGGGAAACCGCCCCCATCTCTCATCTCGATTCGGCACACAAGGAACCAAACCAAACATGGCAACCCAACTTTGATCCATTCCCATCTCAATTTCTCCGTGAATTCTTCGCGCAACAACACAGGATTGGAAGATCGATCGATCCCCAATTCTGCATTTTTTCCATATATACGGTTTTGATCGCATGACAAAGCTCAAGAGCGTGGCGTCCACGGTGGGGGCGGCGGAGGAGTGCGCGGGGAGCGCTCGGCAGATTGCCCCGTCGCCGATGAAGCTGCTGGTGCGCGTCGTGGAGGCGCGGGGCCTGCTGGCGGTGCACGTCAACGGCACCAGCGACCCCTTCGTCAAGCTGCAGCTCGGCAAGCGCCGGGCCAAGACCGCCGTCGTCAAGAAGAACCTCGCCCCCGTCTGGGACGAGGAGTTCAGCTTCCTCGTCGGCGACGTCACCGAGGAGCTCGCCGTATCCGTGCTCAACGAGGACAAGTACTTCAGCAACGACCACCTCGGAAGGGTCAAGGTGCCCCTCTCCCAGGTCATGGACACCGACGGCCTCTCCCTCGGCACCGCATGGTACCAGCTCCAGCCAAAGAGCAGCAAGTCCAAGAGGAAATGCCGCGGTATCTTTCTATCTAATCTATCTACATTATGTTTTGGGTTTCCTCTTTTGTGGTTCTGTTGATTCGGTTACTGGTTGAATCTGTACAAGCAAATCATGATATCATGCACAAGAAAAAAAGAGCATATTCTGGTAATCTTGGAACCATCTAATTATCTGCCATCTGCAGGGGAAATCTGCTTGCGCATATCCTTGTCTACACGAACGCACGTGTCCGAAGAACTGCACCCTCTACCGCGCCCCACTTCGGACGGCGTATCATCCAGTTCAGACAGGTCAATCGGGACCAAGCGTGGAGCTCTGTCAACCACCAACAGCTACATTGACCTCTCAGCCGTGGCCAGCTTGGACCGAGGATCGCAGAGCAGCTTCGAACGGTCGGCGGATAGCTTCGTGGAGCAGCCGCCCAGGAGCAGCATCGAACAAGCAGTCACCGAGCCTGGAACGGCCGCTGAAACTGATGCGATGGCCAACACGTCGTCGATGGTAGAGGTCTTGTCTCGCTATTTCTTTCGGAAACCTGTCGACGCCGCTGTGGCTGCAGTTGTCTCTGATGCCGAGTCGGTGGTGGATCAGTCCCCGGAGCCGAAAGCGTGCTCTGAAGAACGTGAAGGTCCTGAGAATCGCACGCCACCTGAGTCGAGCCTTGATGAGCTACTGAAAATCATGGAGTCCAAAGATCAAGGCGCTGAAATGCCAGCTAAACTGTCTAATGGCGTTCTGGTTGACGAATCTTATGTTACTGCACCAGCCGGACTGAATACGCTCTTGTTTTCTCCAAATTCAGATTTCTGGCCGGCTGTAGCAGAGCTTCAAGGAACAAGTGGATTTCAGATTGAATCGTGGAAGATCGATAGCAACGATGGTTGTTTGCGAAGAACATTAAGTTACATAAAAGCTGCGAGTAAGCTGGTTAAAGCTTGCAAGGCCACAGAAGAGCAGAAATACTTGAAAGCAGCTGGGAATTCTTTTGCTGTTTTGTCTATTGTTAGCACTCCTGATGTTCCTTGTGGAACTTGTTTCAAGATAGAGATATTGTACTCTATAACGCCAGGTCCCCAGTTATCATCTGAAGAGCAAACGGCACACCTTACTGTAAGTTGGCGGATCAACTTTGTTCAGAGCACAATGATAAAAGGAATGATTGAAAATGGGGCAAAACA
Organism: Lolium perenne; assembly: GCF_019359855.2. Taxonomy (NCBI): domain Eukaryota; kingdom Viridiplantae; phylum Streptophyta; class Magnoliopsida; order Poales; family Poaceae; genus Lolium; species Lolium perenne. The sequence continues at coordinate 260,170,511 of NC_067250.2, forward strand.
AGGCATGTCAGAAGGTTATGCACAATTTTCTGAAGTACTGTCCCAAAAGTTTAAAGTAGCTGAGCTTGATGATGCTAATGCAAGCAAAGCAAAGATTTTGGCTTCACTGCATACACAAAAAGAACCGAGCTGGAGGCTGATTGTCCGCTTCCTTGGGAACTTCACATTCATAGTCTCTGTTATCGTAGGGATATATATTATAGCACACCTTCATTTGTCAAAGCCCAAAGCGATGAATGGGCTTGAGTATTTTGGCATTGACCTTCCCGATTCAATTGGAGAGGTCGTGGTTTGTGCTGTGTTGATCCTTCAGGGACAGAATATCATGAAAGTAATGAAGCGCTTTTCGAATGCATGGAAACAAAGAGGTAGATATCTCAAGAGCCACTATGTTATCTACTCTGAAACGGGTTCACATGATTATGTATGCTCTTTATTAGATTTATGCTTATGTTGCACATGCTGTAAGAGTGAAAGCGCTGTTCTAAAACTAGATGAGGTGAATTGTCTTCTACTGCAACCAAGGGACATTTTGCTCTCTATATATGTTCTGATATTGTATTGCTACTTGGTTTCCTTTATAATATCAGTTGCAGTTAAGAATTATTGGCCTTTATTTTTTTCCTTTATTAGGTAGTGATCATGGAGTCAAAGCTCATGGAGATGGTTGGATACTGACTGTTGCACTTATTGAGGGCAGTGGTATAGTAGCTGGTGATTCCTCTGGCTTATTTGATCTTTATGCTGTTTTTACTTGCAATGCGAAGAGGAAAACAAGCTCAATTAAATTCCACACCTCTGATCCAAAATGGAATGGTTAGTTTCACTCCCCTTGATGTTGTTTTGTCAGTTTGTCCTCAGCTGTGAAGAGCAGGCAATCTTTTTTGTTATAGTATCGCATTAACTGACCTTCTCATATGCATAGAATGTAGCTGACCCATTTGATGCTTGAATTTCTAGAGATATTCGAATTTGATGCAATGGATGATCCACCATCAAGGATGGATGTGGCTATTCATGATTCTAATCGATCCGATGGAGATCCCATTGGTCACGCTGAAGTGAACTTTCTGACAAGCAGTTTGTCAGATTTAACTGACATATGGGTTCCTCTTGATGGGAAGTGTGATCCAGCAAGCAACCCTAAGCTACACTTAAGAATCTTTTTGAACAACTCAAGAGGAACTGAAGTTGTCATGAATTACCTGTCAAAGATGGGGAAAGAAGTCGGTAAGAAGGTAAGGACTTCGACAACTTTTTGTCCAAACTTTTTTCATCATATCTTTTATTTCTGAAAGTACATATGACACAATGTGTAGATAAATTTGCGGTCAGCACAAACAAATTCAGCATTCCGGAAGCTTTTTAACCTCCCTCCAGAAGAGTTTCTCATTGATGATTTCACCTGCCATCTAAAACGGAAGATGCCACTGCAGGTATTACTTTTCTGATTGTTTTCTTATGCGAAAGATGCTATTATTTGAGTTGTCAAAGATTTGGTATGTTGTCTGACGTAATACTTATATGAGTTCAACATCAGAAGAAAGAAGACATGTACATGCATTACCATACTACCATGGAGAATCACCGCGATAGTTTTGCATTCATTTGACATTTGCCGCTATTTTGTATTTTCTCCATTTTGTGCTCTCTATAGTAACAAAGAACCGACTCTTTTTCTTTTAGGGGCGTCTCTTTTTTTCTCCAAGAATAATTGGATTCTACTCTAATATATTTGGTCACAAGACAAAGTTTTTCTTTTTGTGGGAAGACGTCGATGATATCCAGGTTATCCCTCCTACACTGTCAATTGGCAGCCCATCCTTGATGGTCATCCTGAGAAAGGATAGAGGGTCAGAAGCAAAACATGGTGCCAAGGGAACCGATAACAATGGAAGATTGAAGTTCCATTTTCAGTCCTTTGTTTCGTTCGGTGATGCTCACAGGTATCTTTATCCTTCATTTGTATGCTTTTGAGGTCCAGTGAGACATCTGGCCCAAACTTATACAGTATTATTTTTTCAGAACTTACAGATCCAAATTTCGAAACAAAAGAAAATAATTAAGATATTGTTTCCTGAAGTTCAATATATAACCTGTTCACGTGTAATCTGGCCTGATGTGAATACACTTTGGTTCGCAGTCTTGAAGCACGAAGCTGTCTTGGCCTGATAATGAAGATTATAAAAGAATAATATTTTCTATAGTTAAGTATAGTTTTTATTATATAAAAGGTATGGTTGTAAACATAGGAAATTCTGAACATTATAGGCTTTTTGGGGATTTGAACCTAAGGCTGTTGGGCTTGGCTCGTGCAGAGCAGTTAAATTGAATTTGATGGAGATTTTTTCTTATGAATATTAAAACAAGAGTTTGCATTACGATAGGTATAAGGGTCTTGACCACAGACGTCAAATCCCAATAAGACAAGGATTTAGATGCTAGGCCCCGGGCGGCCCAGCACTTCATCTTTGGTTTGTGCCACCAAAGCCTGCCATGCTCTGTCTTTATTGTTGAAGACATCTCTTTTAGAATTCCCAAACTGCCAAGATGAGCACTTAAACTGGACGATTTTTAGGAACCGCGCAATACTTCATATTCAGGTTCTTCTATACATACACAACCTCATGGTATATAAATAAGCAAACGGAGTAACAATACATTTATACTTTCTATCGATTATAAATCCGCCGTTCGTATTTTCGAATTCTTGCCATGCTACTACCTACTAAGCTATTCTGCTGGTTTGGCAATGAATTTATTACACTGATAAACCTTTATCTGACAGAATAATTATGGGGATTTGGAAAATGCGGTCACCGGGTCCAGAACAGAAGGGGGAGATAATGGAGGAGTCTGAACTGAAAGAACTCCCGGCCGAAGAATCAGGGTCCTTATTTAGCCATGAAGATGTCAAAATGTCTGAAATATTCTCATCAGTTCTCTCTGTGGACGTGAGTGTCACTTTTACCTTCACACGAGCTTGTCACTATCCGTTTTCACACTAAATAATCTGTTTTGGGATTCCCTATGCACATCTGTATTTTCAGGTTGAGTCCTTGATGGAGATGTTTTCAGGAGGTCAGTTGGAACACAAAGTGATGCAAAAGACTGGCTGTATGGATTACTCGTCAACAGAATGGGAACTTGTAAACAGAAATATATACCAGCGGCAAATCAACTACAAGTTTGACAAAGCATTGTCTCGATCTGGAGGAGAAGCAAGCACCACTCAACAGAAGTATGCCCTAGTGAACCAAGATGGGTGGGCCATTGAAGAGGTGATGACACTCCAAGGTGTTCTACTTGGGGACTACTTTAGTGTAAGAAACCCTTTCCATTCTTCTATGGTCTGGTACATATTTCAACCATTACGGAGAGTTTCTGACCATTCTGAACAACTTTGTTGTTAGCCTTAACTCTGAACTAGATCATAAACTAAAGTGTTATTATGTGTGCTTGTTCTCTAAATGTTTGTTGCTGAACTTGTATGTAGAATAATTTTGATTACAATTTTGTTTCTAACAGCTCCAGCTAAAGTATCATATGGCGAACGTACCAGCGAAACCAAACACCTGCAGTGTGCAGGTTTTGTTGGGGATTGCCTGGTTAAAGAGCACCAAGCAACAAAAGAAGGTCACAAAAAATATCATGTCGAATACCTCTAATAGATTGAAGGAGCTATTTTCTGAAGTCGAAAAGGATCTTACGTCAAGAAACGGTACCCTTTTTAGCGCATCTATTGATCCTTACCGTTCTTTACATGATCCTAATATCACGTAAAGTCATAGCAGAACTCGCATCAAATTAATGCCAGGAAAGCAAATGTATATGATCTTTTTCATTCCTACCTATGAAATGAATTATTACCACTGAGTGGAAACTAAGAAAATAAATCTGGTGTAGTTTCATATGAACAGTGACAGAAAAAGACTGAAACAACTCCCTTCATTTTGTCTCAGGCAAGAATGACACTGATTTTTCTGTCTGTGACAAATTTCTAGGTGCAAGCTAACCTGTGTACAGCACTAACAGTAGGTTGACCATTCCATCATTGCAATTCGTTTTAAGAGCCCAGCAGAGAGGGGAATAGGCAAAGTGTACATCTCTTGCCGTCTGCTTGCGGTGCGACATGCTTCAACTATTGCCAACATTTTTTTGCAGTAGTTGCACAGACGGAAAAGTCTGACAGCGCCACCACAATGTAAATAGCTTGTTTCAGAAACAGTTCGTTTTTCTAAAACAATTTCTGATACGGCCTTAACCAGTTGCCTCATAGGAAGTAAAGTAGAGTTGTATACGCACAGCTGACCTGTATTCGACAAGTGTTATAGTAAAAGGAAGCTAAATTTGTTTCACAAAGTTCTTGTCAGAGTTCGCGTGCTGTACCGTGAAACAATCAAACAAATATGCGATATGTCATACATGTATACTATTTTGTTGCTGTTCATTTTTCTGTACTCCTGTCAAAGTTCTAAACAGTGGCTGATACCGACATATTTAGCATATCTTATCTTAAGTATCATTTTCACACATATATGGCCGATATAGACGATATATATCAGCTGACATTTTACCAATATTTTGCCTGACATCTTGGCAGATATGGACAACTGTGTATTCCCTCCATCCACAAATAAGTGCACGTTTACTTGTCCTTTGTCAAACTATTTCTAAGTTTGATCGACTTCATAGAAAAAAGTAGCAATATCTGTTGCACAAAATTAATATCGCTAATTTGTCAAGCTGAACAAAATTTGACTTAGGGTAAAGCTAAAAGTACACTTATTCCTCAATGGAGGGAGTAGGCAACACATTTTTCAAAATATTTAAGAAATGCATATTGTCGGTTTATATACATGCCTAATTTACTTTCTTCTGGTATCAATATATCTTACATAGACAAATCCTACTACAAGTCACGTGTTTCACATAATTGTTTTTCCAACATTTTTTACTACTTTTTCGAAAATGGGCACTTTATTACTTAACGCAATAGACCCGGCCTCTGCATAACTAAGATGCATACAGCCGCACAAATATCTGTTACAAAACCACAGTGGTGTTCGACGACAAAAACAAAGTTTGTGGAAGACAAAAAGACTAGCTAGGAGGATCTAGCCGAAGGTCACACTGCCACCCATGTTGGGAGAAAATATCCCTCGCCGTATCCTCCAACCGTGAAGACACCTCCGTAAAGAGGTCTCGGTGCTCCACACGCTGCAGTGGCACCCATGAACAAAGCATTGTTGTGCACCGGTAAATGACCTGCATAAAGGAGGAAGAAACATTATTGAAAATCTTGTCATTTCTACATAGCCACAGAGACCAAATAATTGCAATCGCTCCCATCCTAATAAGACTAATAAGACGCTTAAACCTAAAATCCACGCCATTGAGCCAGTTGCCAAATAAATTGACAATACTACGTGGTGGGTATAAGGTATACCCTATTTGGACGACTGACCATATAGACCTAGCAAACTTACATTGGAAGAATAAGTGTTTAATAGTCTCGTCCTGGGAAGGTCTCCAACACCTTAGCGATAGTATCGCTTTTGTGGCGCACTATATTGTACAATGTCGGATACGGTTCTCGGAGTGTGGTATTATCTAACCATTTATCCTCGCAGAAACGAATTTCCGACCGGTTCTTAATAGAGAAAGATCCATATGGAAAGAAATACTTCTTTGTTTCCATAAGACCAGCCCAAAAATGTGGATCTCGTGGTTTCCAAAGAATTTGAGATATAGCCTTTGAGCCAATATACTTCCTCTTGAGGAGTGTTTGCCATATACCCTCTTTGGTAAGTAACTTGGATAGCCATTTACCGAGAAGTGCCCTATTCTTGACCTGGATGTCTTGGATGCCAAGTCCTCCATGATCTTTGGGTCGACACAGCACACTCCATTTAGTCAGTCGATATTTACGCTTCTCACTATCCCCTTGCCAATCTTGATTGGAAATAATCCAATCTTTTTAAGACTCCTCTAGGAAGTTGGAAGAAAAATATCATGTATAGTACCATGTTACTTAGTATCGCATTATGAGAACTAATCTTCCTCCAAAGGACAGTAATATACCTTTCCAACTGCTTAATCTAATTTGTAGTCTTTCCTCAACCAATTTTCATTAGGCATTGGTGAGTCTCCTATAATGAATCGGAATTCCCAAGTACCTAATTGGAAATTGGCCTTGACCGTAGCTGAAAAGCTCAGCATAATCTGCAACATGATCTTGGGCCTCACCAAAATAAAACAATTCACTTTTATGGAAATTAATTTTTAGACCCGACAAATGCTCGAATGCTGAAAGAATTAGCTTTAGATTCCGAGCATTGTCGATGTCATGATCCATAAAAAGTATTGTATCGTCGGCATATTGAAGAATGGATAAACTTCCATCAACAAGATGAGGAATGACCCCTTCAATCTGACCATCTGACTTTGCACGTTCAATCAATACATCAAGCATATCAGCCACTATATTAAATATCACTGGTGCTAATGGGTCTCCCTGTGTTAGTCCCTTCTTGGTCTGGAAGTATTTGCCCACGTCATCATTGACTTTAATGGCAGCACTCCCACCCGAGACAAAACTATTGATCAACTACTTGATTGGGCATGCACATAAATCCTTTTGCATATAGCTATCTTCCATGTAGTTCCAATTTGGCATAAAGATCTTGCATCACCGGGTGGATCAGTGGACACTTTATAAGCTATATATGTTTTTATGTTTACACTTTTGAGATTTGGCGCATGCTAGATTTCTAGCCAAGAATTGTGCGAGTGTTCCTGGAAGGCTGAGGGCACGCGAACGCCCTCTACGTCATACCTTTTGTTTTTATCCATTTGAAGGAATGCATATTTAATTTAGAAAATATATAATGGGGGATGAACTAGATGTTTCTTGAGCAAGGATGAACTTAGACCTCAAACACTATGTGTGTTTATTTGATTAATTGACAATAATTACATAAATGGAAGTTTGGAACACTTCAACATGAAACACTTTGGAGAATTCAGAACAATGGAGATAAAAGCACATTATTTAGCTTGAATTTCTTCCACGGAAACTGCGGCACCAGCTTTACTCCTTCATTAGCATAGACTGGCAGATGGCATCGATATCTACAGCGCATTCATTTAGCCTGCAATGACAAGTAAAACAAGTGTATTTTTCTTCAGAAAATGCACGTGTTTGCTGCAGAGATACCAGTTTAAGAGATCGAACGTTGACGAGTTATATATACACATGTACCTCTGCGGTCTGGTCATGGTACTTGCCGCGGACTTTAAACTCCACGTTGTTGAAGATACTGTTCATCAGAATGTCAGCAGAATCCATGCCTGAAACCGCAATGCAAATTAGTTAAGTACGTAGTGGGAGATGGCATAATATAACACTTGACGATGGGCTGGACCGAGACCTGCAAGGTAGGCTCCATGGACATAGCCATTGTAGTGCTCGCTGGTGTGCTCCCCAGTGAAGTAGACCCGCCCCACCGGCGCCTGCAGCAATCAAATTTAAGGACATCAGACCTAGCCGGCCGGAGCCATTAATTCGGTGATGGACATTTCACCATCGGTGTAGTTGAGATCTCGATCAAAAATTCAATTCAACTACAGTGTGAGTGTGTGTCTGTGGCTACCCGAAGCTGGTCGTATTCGTAGCGGTTGACGCCGATGGGCCAGTTGGAGTAGGAGCCCTTGAAGAAGCGGTTGGACCACCACCTGGGCACGTAGATATCGGTGGCGTCGGGGACGTCCTCGTCGGGGAACATCCTCCGCAGCACCGCCACAGCCTCCGCCATGGTGGTGTTGTCCGGCTGCTGCTCGATCCGCCGCGACTCCTGGTCCGTCACCGTCACGAGGAGCACGTTGGCCCCCGGGTACTCCTCCTCGAAGGACTGCCACATCCCGTAGTAGCCTCGCCTGGAGCTGGCGTAGACGAAGAACTGCTTGCCTTCGCCCGTGGGCCAGAACTTCCGAGGGAACTTGAGGAAGATCTTGGTGTACACTGCCATGTCGAACCGGTAGATGGCGATGATTTTCCATGCTTGCAGGTCGATCGACATAGCAAATGTCAAGAGTATGATCGAGTAGTTAGCAGAGTGGTGTGTTGGGTGTGAGATGGAAGAAACTAGCTAGTAGCTGATTTACGGGCAGCTGAGGCTTGAACTGTATGAGATCGCTCTGCAGGACTCCTAGGCTCGTGGACACGATCACGTAGTCCGCGCTGTACGACGAGTTGTCCTCTGTGCTCACGACCACGCCTCTCCGGCTGTACGAGATCTCCCGCACCACCTGCAGCATTGTTCAAATTTATCCAAAAAAATATTAAAGATGTGGTTTCTTTGATCACTCCTACAGTACTATGTTCGTATGGAGATAAATTAATTCATCAGGTTTCAATTATTCCAGTATATGAATGAATTCTGGAAAGATAGTGTGTATAGGCATATAGGATGAATGTGCGGGCAGAATTCATGATGAAAAAGGCGTGGTCAATAGGGAAAATGAGCATACTGGAATTGAGCAGGGCCCATTATTTCGACTCGAAACTAAAATGAAAATGTTCCGATTTCCATTTGCAGTATGCATGAGATGAGCTGGACGAAATATACTCTAATTATTGTGCTACATAAATTTATCTGTGTAGCACCTTTATTGCATGTATATCTCAACTGCCCACGTCGAGTTCAACAACACTGTACAGTGGGCATCCCCGTTGAAGAAAGTGCCTCGAGATAACTTGTACTTTATGTCCGGTGAAAACCCATGATCTAACTTTGGTGTTTACACTGGTCGAAGATGGCGCTTGTACACTACTCCTTTCCTAGATGTGCCGTTGTTGGTGGACCTCTTTCGCCAGCTTAGTGTGTGATTATTTTTAAATAATACCATTTTTTAATCATTTTCAGGAATAATGCGTGGTTTCAAAAAAAAAAAATCAATCGGCGGACGGCAGGCCGACCGCAGGTCTCAGAGGGTCCTGAAGATTGGAACCCGGTCGGCGGACAGGCTGCCGATCAGCCAGCCAGCTTCCGATCGGCAAGCACGTTGCCGACGAGGTGAGCTCGTGGCAGTACATCAGTCCATAGCCTCCTTCTTTCTTTATTTTCCCTGGTGGCGGGGCGTCCTGATCTCTCCTGATTGATGTGTGCACATGCTAAGATGAGACCTGGTCGGTAACTATTCCATCCTCATGCACCAAGCGATGTGTGCACGTACTGAGAAGAGACGTGGGGCAAGGAAAAGTGCTCAGCATGCAAGGAAAACTGCTCATATGCATTCGTAGTTCTTGATTTTGCATGGAGGCCAGGCTAGTCAGTTTCCGCTGAGCAGACAAGGTCTAATCGGCGTGGCCTGGCATTTGTTCAGGCCGATCAGGTGGTTAGTTTCACTTCGACCGATCGGCACGCGCTGAAAACCGATCGGTCGAAAGATGGCCGACGAAGTCAGAAAATTGAAATTTTTAGAAAACGCGTATTATTCCTGAAAATGATTTAGAAATTCGTATTATTTTAAAAAATCGCCCAGCTTGGTGTTGCCAATGGGGGTGGTTGACCGCTTTGGCAGAGCCATGCTTTTTGTGTGCAACATTCGCATCTCAACTAGGTCTGAATATTACGATGGTATCTTTTTGATATTAGTATATTTTCTTTATTAAAAATATACGTACAAATGAGATATAATAAGAAGATTAATTTTCATTAGCTTCATTAGCATGTGTTTGGCCCGGTGATGGACTATAGTAATCTTGTTTAGAAACCGGTTTATACACAAACGATTGCAATGCAATTCATCAAATTTCACAATTTCAGTTGCATGAATTTTAGAAGAATTTACATAATACATTATAAAAGAGGGCGTATCCAACAAGAGAAATAAGCCATTGTGCCCACATAGTTGGTCTTTAGTAGTGAGTGTATCTGTTTGGTGGTAGCGTGTGGGTTTGAGTATGCATCTACATTATAATAGGTGTGTCACAAAAAACTTAGTTTTGTCTTATCAAAAATCAGTTTATTAGTTTTACATATTTTATTTTTTATATATACCCACTATGCTCATAACTGGATGGCGCTTAGATATTATCGGTCTCCAGTACAACATCTTGACCATTAGTTTTTGTAAGCACATCCTAAAACCATGGAAATTTAAAATATAAAAGAATATTATTTCTCACAAGAGATCTTAGGGTACTATTTATACTTTGCAAAATTAATTAATTTCTCGGTTTTGCTGATTCTCGGCTGAGACTCGTAGATCTTAGGATTGAATCGTGATTTGTAATAGCTATGAGTTGCATATGATTTGAAACTAAGATTTTATTCAGCTACAGATGGGATTGTAGCTGAGAAAAATGCCTTGGGCAGTTCGATTTCTTTATGACTCGTGCAAGTTAGGGTTGCAATTGAGAAAAATGCACCAAACCGTTGGATTGTTTCGTGACTCTTGCAATTCATCAGTTGGAATTACAATTGATAAAAAATGTCTCACGATGAGAATTTCACTCCCTTAATTTTGTATTTTTTGGTAATTCAAGCTAGAAAATTCATGCAATTTTGACCATCTCCTCACCACAAGTTTGTTTATATTATTAATTATTAGTATATAAAATTTTAAAATGTTTTTCTCTTCGGGGAAAATTAGTAAAATTTTAGGCTTTTCCGAAAATCAGGTGGAGTACCTTGTTGAGTTTTAACCTAGGATCTACGATGTTCCCGGCGTTGTCCGTGCTCAGGTACTGTCCGGCGATGTGATAGACGAGGGTCTCGAATCCCCGCTGGTCGGCGACGAAGTGCGCGTCCTCCCCGAAGTCGGCGAACGTGGCGGTGGGCTCAGTATTCTGCAGGCTGGTGGCACGCGGCGGCTCGGCGAACTCGTAGTCGTACCTGAAGTAGTCCAGCGCCATGTCCACCGGCGTCGCCGGCCCGTTCGGCTGGCTGCAAAAAAACAGAAGAGGTCTCTCATGGACATGGTCAACTGATCGATGAGTATATAACTGTATATACAGGCTAAGAAGACGCACGTACTGGTTGAATATGCGCTGCATGGCCAAGATGGAGATGTCGTCGCGGCCGCTGGGATCCATCTCCGCGGCGAGCTTGCCGCCCAGCTCTTCCACTTCGTCCCCACGGTCCATTTTCTTCTGCACGTACTCCTCCTCGTACAGGCCGCCGCTGGTTCTCGTCAACAATAGTACAAAGCATGAGATTAGGTTTAACATGGATGCAACGCTTCGTTCATCATCAGTCCTACAACGATCGTTTTCGATGGAGTAATTAGAACCACGACGTCAAAGATCCGGCGTCATTACATTAATTTCTGATAATTTTTAAACTTCTCGTTCACGTCATCAGTATATGACTCTGTCTGTAGTTAATTTGAACCCTCTTTTTAATATCGTCCAATCATTAGACCACATTTCTGCGCGTGCGTGTCATTTCCACGTGGTTTGGGCAGCGTGCGTTGCTGTTCATCAATCATCAGTTATTATTAGGTGCGGTAATATCGACAGTTACCGGCCCATCAGCTAAATCTTTTGTTTTCGTTCTCAGCACGTGCATATATGTTCATCTGTTTGGGCATGCAGGCATGCCTGTCTAATGTCTATGCATATTCTAGATAATCAGTTTTTTCTTCGAAAGGTCTTAATCGTCAGTTTGGCAGCATAGATGTCTTATATATACAGTGAACGCACGTACTTCTCCTTGTAGACGCTGCTGACGACGCCGTCGAAGTCGGAGTAGAAGTTCCTGAGCTTCAGCGTGGAGTTCACCATGGGCCAGATCGGGTTGATCTTGTCCCCGTTGACGCCCTCCACCCAGTTGGCGCCGATCTCCACGTTGACGCCGCTGAAGTTGTGCTTGTGCATCCGCCCGCCGATGCGGTCCGTCGCCTCCAGGATCAGCAGGTCCCTCACGCCGGCGTCCCACAGCCGCTTCCCCGCCGAGATCCCTGCAGGCAAAGATGTACAACACCGACGACATTTCATGTGACGTGTATGGGTAGCAAAGACGTTTCCACCAAAGGATGCGTGCATGCTGATTAGGTACCGGACATGCCGGCGCCGACTATGATGACCCTGGGGCCTCTGCCGGCGGCGAGAGAGGCATGCTGTGCAGCTATGAGTATCAACACTGCTGCTATAGCAGTGACAAAGGAAGAAGGTTTCATCTTTCTTCTCACACTAATCTCTCTGGCCTTGCCGCGAATAGCTAGTTTGCTCCGATGGACACTATCTGGTTAAGCTGCGCATCTGCTCTCCGGCCGAGCCAGTCAGTGTGCACTTATATAGGGCCAGAGAGCAGATGGCTACACAAAACCACTATGAATTAAAGACGCGGGAACCACACACGTTCCATATAGAGTTAATACGATTGCGACGAAATCGAATGGTAGCTAGACACGGTGGATGGAGGACGATGGTGGCGCCGATCTTATCACATTTGTTGGCTTCGCCAAGGTGTTTTGAGGCGTTTCTCTGGGATGAGATATTGCGATCTAATCTTGTAGTATAAGTTAACCAGATTTGCTAACTCCCAGTCGACTGAGAATAATCCTTGTTAACATGAAAACCGTTGGATTTTACGCCAAGATATGTGCGTGCGGATTGCGGAATCATGCGTGACGTTGTGATTGTCGAAATATGATGCTTGCGTTGTTCGGCATTCTCACTTGGTTGTTTTGTTTTCTGTTTGCCCCGTCAATGTGAGTACTGAGTAGTGCAGATGGGTCTTCACCGGCGGATTCGGTATTTTTGATTCTTTTTCTTTCTATGCTCATTTTTTCGATAAAGGGGGATATACTAATACCGCGAAGATACCAATTACACCCAGCATCTGCGACAACGTAGTGCTCTAATAGCAATACGGATGCACACACCCAAAAAAAGAAAGATGAATTACAGAAAAGAAAAGTCTCGCTTCAGTGACCAATTCCTTGCAGTAGCGGACGAACCACCACCAGAACAGCACCAGAAATCCATCAACTCCAAAAGCGATGCCTTCAAGGAAACATTGCACAAGCGTCGACATCGCCCTAATCAAAGACCATAGGTTTTCACCACGGAGAAAGTCCGCACTCCCAAAACAATGCCTTTTCAACAAGGACATTGCCATGCACAACCAATTAAGGCCAGACCTTGGATTTTCACCCTGCAAGTTTATACACTGAATTTCTGTTGTGTTGTTGCCCTCACTTGCTAATTCCGCTGCCGAATTCACGAATCACGAAGCCAGACTCACTGCACCACCAGGACTTAGAACTCCATTGCCAATCCCCAGTTCTCGGCTTCCATGCCATTATCCGCGTGTCAGTTTCCCATGGAACCAACATGTCCCATGATGGCAACAGACCGCAGAGCTTCGCAACGCCTCTTCTGAAACCAAACGGTCAGAATAAAACATGGTTACACGCGATAGAAATGGCATGAAACTCTGGCAAACTCCAGGCATGGCGTCCATTTGGAATACGCCGGCGGATTCGTATGGAACTCAGCATGCAGCCCTAGATCCAAGACAGCTAGTGACAACAAAATCTTCATCACGGTGAGAGAGAAGACCAAGGACCGCCACCTTTATTTAATACTGCGCCGGCAGCCCCCACGCCACCAGCTAGCGGCTAAGAAGAAAACAAATCCTAGATGCGAAAACATGGGCCGACATCCGCATAGCAGGTAGGCACCACGCAACACCGAGGTAGGGCAAGATCGCTTCCAGAATGGCCCACCCCGCCTCCAGTGCCATGCCGCCGCCAACTCAATGCCGCGCCACCGCTGGCCATCGCTGCCCATGCCTGCCCCACCTCCATCCGCTCCTCCACGACACGTCCATGGCCCACCAAAGTCGTACCCTGCCGCTCGCGGAGATCAATCGGGAAAGCCCTCTCATGCCCTTCGCCTTCAGCAGGACGGGTGTCATCACCACTGCCAGCGGAGGTAGCGGCCTGGGAGGGCCAGAGATGGGGGGCTAGGCGGCGGCTGGAGACCTCCGGGATCGCCCGAGCGGAGGCGGCCCGGGAGGTTAGAATTATGTTGTGTGTTCTGTCTCGTTTCGTTAACTTTTGTCGAATGCCCTGAAAGGAGACATACATTCTCATGCATCTCTCTCTCTCTCTCTCTTTCTATCTATCTCTCCCTCCCTCTCTCTCTCTCTCTCTATTTTGCACGTTGCTAATATCCGTCGATCTATTTATAATCCTTAACAACTACAATCATTCGAGCAAACCAAGATAGGCATAACACAAGATATATGAGTTTTAGGAGTAGATTTCATTCATTTTCCTTGAAAATCTAAAAATCATCCAATAGATATCAATACCCCTCTAATACCAATACAAGATGGTAATAGATATGAATATAGAGAATTAATTCAACCATCACATAGAGATGGACAAAGATGGCCAGAGTTCACCATCACCACCTAATTAGAGTTATTAAAAGCCATTGTTCATGAATAGATAGAATAAAGTTCAAATTAAGACACTACAAGAAAACGGGCCTTTAGGCTCGGGACGGCCTCTAGTCCCGGTTGCCCAACCAAGACTGCGGAATCGGGACTATATATCATGGGGGAGTTTGCTCTATGTATTCAACTTCTTTGTTACTTAAATTATTTATATAAACTCTCTCAAAGAGATTATCATCAATTACCAAAATGGGGGAGAATGAAAGTGCATAGAGTCTCCATGTGTGGTTTTGGTAATTAATGACAATCCCTATGGAATAATGTTTGCATTGAGTCATAATTGTAGGAGTTGTCCATAGGAAATGCTTGGACCATATGTTGGCTTCAAGGTTGCAATAAGAAGAAATAAAATGAAAGTTCAAGATGACCCAACTCGAAGAGATCATATGCTTGAAGCTTGCCTTTCATATGGTGATCATGGATATGTGAAAATATGCCGAAGAAGAAGCTCTCCCATAGTGGAGTATGGGGAAGCAATTAAGAATACTTCATCAAGCCAGCACAATCAAGAAAGGTGTTCCATCTTGTTGCGGTCAAGATCATCATCATCGAGCTCAAGTGGAATGTGCAAGGTTAAGGTTGTATCTTTATAGGGTTTATTTCTTACCGGTCTCGTGGTTTAGTTGGGACACCGGGTTATAGGTTAGTTGCCGCACTATCAAGGGGCTCTCTAGTGAGTAACTTGATCGTATCGTTCGGAGAGAGTTCAAACCTTTGCATCCTTGCATAATCTTTCTTGGTTGTTATTTGGATCTTATCCATATGGTGTTTTAGAGCTTGTACTTATTCTCATGACAATCCCTAGTTCATCGAAAACACATTCCACATGAAATACTTGTTGTGTTTTCGATATTGGAGTTTTTCCCGGTTTTTCGTTTTGAGAGGTTTCACCTCTAAATGCATGAAAAATCTACCCCACTTATTCTTTATATTTTCACTCTTTGTGGGGTATCTCGTGTCATCCTATTTACAACTAAATTGGTTTTACCTAAATCTGAGTTTTCTAACTCAAGTTGTTGCAATTTCCTTATTAGAGGTGTTAGCGGTTTAGCTCTTATAGATAGGTTAAAACTTCCCCATTTTGATCTTATACACCGTAGATGGACTATGCTTTTTCCCTACATGATCTTGTAGATATTTTCGTTGTGATTCCAATGAGCCCGAGATCATCAAATTTGGAGTCCAGATGTGAAAATGACGACGTTTTTGGTGTGCGGTACGCTGCCAGCCGAAGCGGTCCGGCCCCTGGTCCGACGAAACGGTCCCGGCTCTCAGATTAGTCGCCGGAATGGGGCTGGGGCCGGCCGGACAAGTCCGGCTGACCAGAATGGTCCGGCTAGGCCTGGATGGTCCGGCCGGGTGCGAAAATGGAGCCCTTTTCTCCAAACGGCTAGTGCTCCTCCTCCCATATAAAAAGGGGCCTTCTTCCCCATTGAGCGGCTGCTTCTTCTACTCTCTCTCTACTCCATTGTTGACCTTGAGAAGCTTCCTCTCCCTATAATCCCTCCATGATTCTTGCTCATATTTAAGGGAAAGATAGAGGAGATCTAGATCTACATCTTGACCAAATAAATTCCTCTCTTTGTGAGGGAATCCACTAGATCTAGATCTTGGAGAAATTTGGTGTACCTCCTCCTATTTGTTCTTCCTCTCTTATTACCCCAATATCTTTTGTAGCTTTGTTGGAATTTGATAGAGAATGACTTGAGCATCTTTGTGGTGTTCTAGACGTTGCATTTGGTGCATCGGTTTGACTTCTCCACGGTGATACGTGAAGGTGAAAGTTCGTGAGACATACACTTCGGGAGCTTGTTCCCGGAGCTTGTTCCTCTTGGGTCTTTGAACCATAGACGGCTTAGTGGTCTTTGTGGTGTTCTTGGGGCCTCCAATTAAGTAGCTTTGTGCTTTGGGGCTTAGTGGTATTCTTGGGGCCTCCAATTAAGTTGTGGAGATTCCTCAAGGGCAAGGCCTTTGTGGCAATTTATTGGGAGCCTCCAATTAAGTTGTGGAGATAGCCCCAAGCTGTGTGCGGGTTCGGTGACCACCCTAAGGTTCCATAGTGGATCGAGGACATCCCTTTTGGTGGGAATTCTCTAGAAGAATACGGTGGCCCTCGTGCATTTGGAGTGACTTGTCCTCCACACCGCTCCAACGGAGAGTAGCACTCGCAAAAGTGTGAACTTCAGGATACATCGTTGTCTCCGCCTCACTTCGGTTATTCCTATACCCGAGCTCTTTACTTATGCATTTTACTTTGTGATAGCCTTAGTGATTGAAGTTATATATCTTGCTATCACATAGTTGCTTGAATTGCTTAGCATAAGTCGTTAGTGCATATAGGTGAATCCTAGTTATATAGGTTTTGTGCTTGACAAATTAAACGCTAGTTTTATTCCGCATTTGTTAAGCTATATTCGTAAAAGTTTTAAACCGCATATTAACCCCCCCTCTAGGCGGCATCCGTGTCCTTTCAGGTGCACCCTAATTACATGCATGTTAGAACGACCTTGTCTCCATGTTCTTGGCATTCTCTTCAAGATTGCCCTTTTTGATATTTTATTGGTTTCACATGATGATCCACCTAACGTCTCCGCTCCAACTCACGGAATACAGAGTGGTGATGATGCAATTTTCTCTC
This sequence comes from Lolium perenne, assembly GCF_019359855.2. Taxonomy (NCBI): domain Eukaryota; kingdom Viridiplantae; phylum Streptophyta; class Magnoliopsida; order Poales; family Poaceae; genus Lolium; species Lolium perenne. The sequence continues at coordinate 260,187,626 of NC_067250.2, forward strand.
TCTAATGCTAACACAAACATCAAAGGTTGGACCCACACGAATCTTGTAGCAACTCATCTTGTGGCAGATCATGCATGCACAGCTACCCTACTAGACAGGAGACAATTTTCGATATATATATATATATATATATATATTATATATATATGCATGCTTGTTCATAAGAGAAATTATATTATATATGCATCAGCGTTTACAATATGTAGTAGCGTAGAGTCCGTATACGAAAATTTGTTTGAAATGAAAAATAATTGGAGCACAAAATGCAAACACAAAATAAAGGGGCTAAAACCCTAAACCCTAGCGCTTCCTTTAGTCCCGGTTAATGTTACCAAACGGTACTAAAGGTTCTCTACCCCGAGCGTGCTTCACACACGATTTATTTAAACTGAGCCGTTTTCTCTACGTCTGCACCTACATAAGGTTAGATCGCACACAATTCATCTTTGAAGAAGAGTTCATAATATATTTGGTCTTAGAACGGAGGGAAACCAATTAATGAAACATGGGTTCCCTTCCTTTTACAAAAGACCATCAATAATATTTGGGCATTGATCGGAAGAGCATCAATCAAATATGATTGCCCTTCCTGTTACAAAAAGGTCGGCGTTAACTTCACATTACATACATATATAGGGCCTAATAAAGTTGGTAATAACTATGTCATGTACTACACATCCTCCTCGGCACCAGAGGACACGCGTAGATGGCGCTGGTGTCTGATGCATCTCCATCGTCAAAGGCTACGCCCTCTCCGGAGCATGATGCCACGGTGTCGTTGGCGCAATGGCCACTAGTGCCTGATGATTCTGCTTCGAAGGCAGCCATGCGCCTTTCCAGCGCGTTCATCCACAACTCAGCAAGCTCGTCGGCGGGAAATTACAGAACACGCACTGCGCGGCCGGCCTTCTTACATTTCTTCTTAGCGCGTAGCCAAGCTGCAGCCGGTCCTCGCGGAGAGTCTCGAAGGAGTCATCCACCACGCTATGCATAGCTTCTTCCTCACGCCACGTCAACTCGATGGACTACTCGAGCACCATCTTCTCCTCTAAGTCCTCCTCAATCCTGGCTAGATAATCCTCGTCTGCAGCGTGCTTCTCCTACTCTAGAGGGTGATCCTCCTCCGAGTCATGCCCCGTGAGGTCGATGATGCTTCCCCCAGCACTGATGTGTCGTGGAGGAATGCTCGTCCTCCGCATCTGACGGTGCAAGGTCGATGCAACCTAGAGTGGATTGGTAGGGAGGCATGGTGCAAAGGTGGGTAGGCTGCCAGAGAGAAGAGTGAGCGACGCATTTATAGGCGAGGAGGTAAACAAGGCGAAGATTTTGATTTTGCATTTCAAACAAAATCAGTTAACTTGCGAGAACATTTGATGACCAAAATATCCGCAAACGATTTCGCGGACAAAAACTATTTGCACAGTATAGCTGACAACGTTTGCGATACCTTCCTCCGCATACAATTCTATTTGAACAAATTGTTTCTGATATTTTATCGTGCACGTATTTGGCAGCCACATCATTGCAGCCCATCTCCGCGCGCTCTTTCATGTCCTTGAAATTCATTTCACTTTCTTCGTTGTCTTGGTTGTTAGTCAGTTGGACGGACTGGTCATGCTCCTCCTCGGCCATCAGAGGGGCTTGGCTCTAAACGGCGACGTTGTGCCTGCGGTACGGCGCGACGCAAGATAGGCGAGCGGTCTTCTTGGTGCGAACCATTACAAAGTAAACTACATGTGTACCGTAATGGTGGGGTGTGCCAAACATTGCGGCGGTGTGGGGGGGGGGGGGGGGGTCTGTAGCCCGGCCAAGGATCCAGCTCGTCGGCGATGTGTGGCACGCCGGAGGAAGGCGTAGAAGCCAGTCGTCGACTGAAAATTAGACACACGACTTTTACATACTGTACCATTTGAGTGCGGCAGAGGAGAAGAGACGGTCAAGATTTAAAACTCTTCGCAAAATATTCACTATTCACACACGATAACTTTACCCATAGTCGCGTGGGATGAAGGCCCTATTCGCTGACCATTATTTTTAAATAGCCCGTTTGTGGACTCTTCCTGACTGCCCGGAAATAACTTCCGTGTGCTTTCATGCATTCGTATAGGCCTGCCTGGAGACCAAGCACACGGTTCGTGGTTTATGGCGTCATCGTTCGGCCGCACAATACACAAAAAGGTCTTTGTATGTGCCACTGAGTCCTTAATAGGCCTGATCTGTACTAGTGATGCCCTGACATTTTTAAACGCCGAGGTATGCCCGCAATAGCTGTGCTCGCACTAGCCCGGCAAAACAAATCCACCAGGGAAAACTACGTTGGAAAACTGTAGGCCCTATTTTTTTCACACGACATATCCCTATCCACTACGTACGAGACGACTAAAACTCCTCGGTACATTAACAAACAATATTTTTTTTTGTCATGCATAGATAAGGTGGGGCGCATTTCCCCCCGTGTTTCGTGCACCTATTTTCGATAGAAAAGTTAATCGCAATTCAGTATAAATATCAGTTCATCCATTCTGTTTAAATTATAATTTCCATGTCATTAAGATTGATAACTATATTTCATTACATAATATTAGAGTGCTATTGTTTGACTTAATCAACATCTAACTACCTAATTAACACTAATTAGGGAAAAAACTCCTATTTCTAGTTCTCCATCACCGCTAATCTCTGGTTGCCTTACACCATGACCTCGCCGCCATACGCCATGACCTCGCCGGCGATCCCATGGACCTTTGGGAGTTGTTTTTCCAGCCATATTTATGTAGGGTCTGAAATGAAGAGAATCATGATTTTAGAAGAAAATGAAGAGGGAGTGTGAAATAAAGTAAGGGCCTAATGGTAGTGATTTAGTGCGATGTGAGGTGGGGATTATGAACATTTACCGGTGTGGATTTAGCATGTCGGGCAAACAGAGAGAGGGAGTGCATGAGATCTAGGGTTCCCAGTTGAGTGTGGAGTGCTTGAGATCTAGGGTTCATAGTTGAACGGGGATTGCGTGAGATCTAGGGTTCATAGTTGAGCGGGGAGATCGTGATATCTAAGGTTCCTTGTTGAGTGTGGGGAGTGCATGAGTCTAGCGTTCATATTTGAGTGGGGGAGTGCGATGGTATCATGGGTTGTTGGGATTGACCATAGCTAAAGCATCACTCGCAATGTTTTGGGAGCGATTAATCTTAAAGATAATACACAGTCGAACCGTCCGGCAAAGTGCCTTGATCTAGGCAACAAGGTGACCCGGAGAAGAACAGTCCATTGCAGAACTTGTCACAAGCCGCGGCACATCAGCACTACCTGTTTCAATGGTGATTGAGTCTTGGCTCCATTGCAAGGGAAAGGGCTATGCCCTCCATACACTCACACAGCTCAGCTTCTAGAGCTAACTAGCAGTGCTGCAAGGCCCCGCATGCAGAGAAGATGATGTTTCCTCAGAATCTCCTAAGATCTTACCTTTTCCAGTTGCGCTCGTCTGCTCCAGAAAGGAGCCATCCACACTGAGTGACATAGGCATCCCCAATGGGCCTACCGAAGATGGTACCCGGGGTTTACAGAAGGCCCACAAGTCGAAGAATATGAAGTTCGGAAGCCCAGTTAGTATTAAGGAAAGTTAGAGTTGTATTAGGAAATATAGAGACTTGTAATTTTACGGGACGGGTTAGAAACCCTCCCGGACTCTGTAACTTGTGTATTACGAATCCCTCGGCTCCGCCTCCTATATAAGGGGGAGTCGAGGGACAAAGAGAGGATCGAATCCATTGTCAACATAACCCTAGTTTTATAATCGTCGAGTACTTTTCGGCTAAAACCTTCGAGATCTACTTACCCTCTACTTCCAACGAAACCCTAGTCTACAATACGTAGACATTGATAAGTTAATACCTTGTCAATTGGCACCGACCGTGGGGATTAGAGGAGACAAGGAGCTGATCTCGATGGCACGTTCAAGATCGTCGACTTCGTCGGTAGCAAGCAACGCATTGGATCGAGGTAAATGGATCGAAACTGATCTAGTTGATTTTGTTCCTCACCCGCCCTCCCGTTTGGATGCATATGCGTATCTGGAGGAGCCCATGGAGATGACGTTCGGAAAGTTCCGATTCTATGTCGAGAAAGAAGGATCGTATCGTCTCGAAGTTCCGATCTCGTCGGGATTATCGGCGGTCGATTCCGACTTTTCGTCAGGCGAAGAGGAGATTTTGTCGCCACGCTTCATCAACACCGTGGCAAGCGAAAAGCTCGCCAAGATCTTCAGCGACATGTCCTTCGAGTCGTCTGCGGACTCTGATATAAGCAGTGACTCAGACAGCGTCGACAGCTTCAATTTCATCGACAGATCTATTGTTATTGGAAAGGTCTTCACCAATCTATACGATGGTGTCACCAATCCTGACAAAAATCAAAATTCAAAATATCATCAGATCTACGCAATTGAGGAAACAAACCGAGCAGAGTCGGAAACATCAGAGGCTTTCGACGATGTGGGAAATCCATATGTCGATCCCGCTAATCTCACGCGAGGTCTAGGCACTAAATATGTTGGGCCTACACCACGTCTAAGGGTTCAGCTCCCGCAAGAAGCGTAGGACAGAGCCGCAAGAGCCATGGATGGTACAGAACCAATGACCACAACTGCTACGGTAGAAGAATTGCAAGCTTATCAATACAGACTTGCTCGTGTTAGCAGAGAGTTAGAAAAACAGACAGCCGCATTAAATAGAAGAAAGGAGGCAGCTTCCGCGTCAAGCAGGCGAAGGGCAGATTTAAGTCGACAATCAGGAAATTCGGGAGATAGTGATACGTCTCAAACGTATCCATAATTTCTTATGTTCCATGCTAGTTTTATGACAATACTCACATGTTTTATACACACTTTACATCATTTATACGCATTTTCCGGCACTAACCTATTAACGAGATGCCGAAGCGCCAGTTCCTGTTTTGTGTTGTTTTTGGTTTCAGAAATCCTACACAGGAAATATTCTCGGAATTGGACGAAATTAACGCCCAGGGTCTTATTTTTCCACGGAGCTTCCAGAAGACCGAAGGGGATACGAAGTGGGGCCACGAGGTGGCGACACCACAAGGCGGCGCGGCCAAGGAGGGGCCCGTGCTACCCTATGGTGTGGGCCCCTCGAGCGCCCCCCGACTCTGCCCTTCCGCCTACTTAAACTCTCCGTCGCGAAAACCCTATTACCGAGAGCCACGATACGGAAAAAGTTCCAGAGACGCCGCCGCCGCCAATCCCATCTCGGGGGATTCAGGAGATCGCCTCCGGCACCCTGCCGGAGAGGGGAATCATCACCGGAGGGCTCTACATCACCATGCCCGCCTCCGGATTGATGCGTGAGTAGTTCATCCTTGGACTATGGGTCCATAGCAGTAGCTAGATGGTTGTCTTCTCCTCATTGTGCTATCATGTTAGATCTTGTGAGCTGCCTATCATGATCAAGATCATCTATTTGTAATGCTACATGTTGTGTTTGTTGGGATCCGATGAATATTTAATACTATGTCAAGTTGATTATCAATCTATCATATATGTGTTGTTTATGTTCTTGCATGCTCTCCGTTGCTAGTAGAGGCTCTGGCCAAGTTGATACTTGTGACTCCAAGAGTGAGTATTTATGCTCGATAGTGGGTTCATGCCTCCATTGAATGCAGGACGATGTGACGAAAGTTCTAAGGTTGTGGATGTGCTGTTGCCACTAGGGATAAAACATCAATGCTTTATCTAAGGATATTTGTGTTGATTACATTACGCACCATACTTAATGCAATTGTCTGTTGTTTGCAACTTAATACTGGAAGGGGTGCGGATGCTAACCCGAAGGTGGACTTTTTAGGCATAGATGCATGCTGGATAGCGGTCTATGTACTTTGTCGTAATGCCCTGATTAAATCTCATAGTAATCATCATGATATGTATGCGTCTCTATTTGTCAATTGCCCAACTGTAATTTGTTTACCCAACATGCTATTTCTTATGGGAGAGACACCACTAGTGAACTGTGGACCCCGGTCCATTCTTTTACATCTGAATACAATCTACTGCAATCTCTGTTCTCTACTGTTCTTTGCAAGCAAACATCATTCTCCACACCATACATTTAATCCTTTGTTTACAGCAAGCCGGTGAGATTGACAACCTCACTGTTAAGTTGGGGCAAAGTATTTTGGTTGTGTTGTGCAGGTTCCACGTTGGCGCCGGAATCCCTGGTGTTGCGCCGCACTACACTCCTCCGCCAACAACCTTCACGTGTCCTTCATCTCCTACTGGTTCGATAACCTTGGTTTCATACTGAGGGAAAACTTGCTGCTGTACGCATCACACCTTCCTCTTGGGGTTCCCAACGGACGTGTGCTTCACGTGTTATCAAGCTCTTTTTCTGGCGCCGTTGCCGGGGAGATCAAGACACGCTGCAAGGGGAGTCTCTTACATCCAATCTCTTTACTTTGTTTATTGTCTTGCTTTACTTTATTTTATTTTCTGTTTTGTTTGCTTTATATAAAAAACACACAAAAAATTAGTTGCTTTTCTTTATATAAAAAACGCACAAAAAATTAGTTGCTTTACTTTATTTCATTTGTCTTGTTTGCTTCTTATATCAAAAACACAAAAAAATTAGTTACTTGTTTTACTTTACTTTATTTAGTTTGCTTTATTTACTATTGCTAAAATGAGTAATCCTGAAGTTGAAGTTCGTTCTTTTAAACAACAAGGTGGAGAAAGTTTTAAAGATGCTTGGTATAGAATTAGTGATGCTCATCATAGGTGCACTAAGAAACACTCCACTATTATCCTACTTAGGAACTTTTATGTTGGTATATCTAGCTGGAATAGGTATGTTCTTGATACTCTTTCGGGGGGTAATTTTCTAGGTACGCCCGCTTTAGAAGCTAGTTGCATTATTGAGAGTCTAGTTGGAATACCACCTGTTAATGAAGCTAAAATTGAAATCTCTCTTGAGGATGTCATGAAAAAATTGGAAGCCATAGAGAAAAATCTTCCAAGTGTTGAGACTAAATTGGGAATATTACTTGATAACACTGATAAACTTGATAAATCTCTAAGTGGAATTAATGATAGAATTGCCGTTTTAGAAACTTGTGCTACTCATGATAATCAAACTCATAGGATTAGTGAACTTGAAGAAGCTATGGGAACCTTGGGTTCAACTTTTTCTTCTCTTAAATTTAAGGAGAAAGCTTACGTGTGTAAAGAGCAAAAATTCATGTATGTCTCTAAGGTGCCTAAACCAAAGAATTATTATAAGCCTAAAATTGATAAAACCCCTAGTACCACTATGGGAAATTTAGATAATGGAGCATCTAAGGTATCCTCTGCGACAAGTTGTGTTTGTAAGGAAAATTATGATGTTGATGCTTCATCTCTTGATAATACTTGATTCACACTTTCTGTGCCTAGCTGAAAGGCGTTAAAGAAAAGCACTTCTTGGGAGATAACCCATGTATGTTTTTATTACTGTTTTGTTCTGTCTTGGAAGTTGTTACTACTGTAGCAACCTCTCCTTATCTTTACTTTATTGCATTGTTGTGCCAAGTAAAGTCTCTAATAGTTAAGTTGAAACTAGATTTGGATTGCTGCGCAGAAACAGATTTCTACCTGTCACGAATTTGCGTAGATCTCTCTGTAGAAGAATCAAAAAAATCTGCCAATTTACGTGCGTGATCCTCAGATATGTACGCAACTTTCATTAGTTTTGAGCTTTTTCATCTGAGCCTGTTAAGTGCCACTAAAAAATTCGTCTTTACGGACTGTTCTGTTTTGACAGATTCTGCCTTTTATTTCACATTGCCTCTTTTGCTATGTTGAATGGATTTCTTTGTTCCATTAACTTTCAGTAGCTTTGTGCAATGTCCAGAAGTGTTAAGAATGATTATGTCACCTCTGAATATGTGAATTTTTGATTATGCACTAACCCTCTAATGAGTTTGTTTCGAGTTTGGTGTGGAGGAAGTTTTCAAGGATCAAGAGAGGAGGATGATACAATATGATCAAGAAGAGTGAAAAGTCTAAGTTTGGGGATGCCCCCGTGGTTCATCCCTGCATATTTTAAGAAGACTCAAGCATCTAAGCTTGTGTATGCCCAAGGCATCCCCTTCTTCATCGACAACTTATCAGGTCACCTCTAGTGAAACTATATTTTTATTCAGTCACATCTTATGTGCTTTACTTGGAGCGTCTGTTTGTTTTTGTTTTTGTTTTTGTTTGAATAAAATCGGATCCTAGCATTCTTTGTGTGGGAGAAAGACACGCTCCGCTGTTTCATATGAACACAGGTGTTCTTAGCTTTACTTTTAATGTTCATGGCGAAGGTTGAAACTGCTTCGTTCATTGTTATATGGTTGGAAACAGAAAATGCTTCATGTGGTAATTGGTATATTGTCTTGAATAATTTGATACTTGGCAAATGTTGTGCTCAAATAGATCATGTTTAAGCTCTTGCATCATGTACTTTGCACCTATTAATGAAGAACTACCATAGAGCTTGTTGAAATTTGGTTTGCATGATTGGTCTCTCTAAGGTCTAGATATTTTCTGGTGAAGTGTTTGAACAACAAGGAAGACAGTGTAGAGTCTTATAATGCTTGCAATATGTTCTTATGAAAGTTTTGCTGTACCGGTTCATACTTGTGTTTGCTTCAAACAACCTTGCTAGCCAAAGCCTTGTACTGAGAGGAAATACTTCTCGTGCATCCAAAACCTTGAGCCAAAACCTATGCCATTTGTGTCCACCATACCTACCTACTATGTGGTATTTCTCTGCCATTCCAAAGTAAATTACTTGAGTGCTACCTTTAAAATTTCATTCTTTGTCTTTGCAATACATAGCTCATGGGAAAATAGTCTTAAAAACTATTGTGGTATTGAATATGTTGCTATGTATCTTATTTCTTATAAGTTGCTTGTTGAGCGGTAACCATGTTTCTGGGGACATCATCAACTATTACACCTTTGTTGAGTATCATGTGAGTTGCTATGCATGTTCGTCTTGTCTGAAGTAAGGGCGATTTTCATGATCAAATGGTTTGAGTATGCATATTGTTAGAGAAGAACATTGGGCCGCTAACTAATTAAAGCCATGAATCATGGTGGAAGTTTCAGTTTGGACACTAATCCTCAATCTCTTATGAGAATATTATCTGTTGTTGAATGCTTATGCATTAAAAGAGGAGTCCATTATCTGTTTTCTATGTTGTCCCGGTAAGGATGTCCTTAGTTGAGATCTATCAAAAACGAGAAATCAAATGCGATTTATCTCCTTGGACCTTTGTACAGGCGGCATAGAGGTACCCCTTTGTGACACTTGGTTGAAACATATGTTATGCAATGATAATCCATGTTAATCCAAGCTAATTAGGACAAGGTGCGAGCACTATTGGTATTATATGCATGAGGCTTGCAACTTATAAGATGTCTTATGCATAACACATATGAATTATTACTACCGTTGACAAAATTGTTTCTATGTTTTCAAAATAAAAGCTCTAGCACAAAAATAATAATCCATGCTTCCCTGTGCGAAGGGCCATTCTTCTACTTTATGTTGAGTCAGTTTACCTACTTCTTTCTATCTTAGAAGCAAACACTTGTGTCAACTGTGTTTATTGATTCCTACATACTTGCTTATTTGCATTCATCATATTACTTTGTGTTGACAATTATCCATGAGATATACATGTTGAAGTTGAAAGCAACTCCTGAAACTTATATCTTCCTTTGTGTTGCTTCAAAACTTTCTACTAAGGATTTATTGCTTTATGAGTTAACTCCTATGCAAGTCTTATTGATGCTTGTCTTGAAAGTACTATTCATGAAAAGTCTTTGCTATAGATTCAGTTGTTTAGTCATTGTCTTTACCATTGCTTCGAATCACTTCATTCACTTCGTATGCTTTACAATAGTATTGATAAAGATTATGATAGCATGTCACTTCAGAAATTATCCTTGTTATCGTTTACCTACTCGAGGGCGAGTAGGAACTAAGCTTGGGGATGCTTGATACGTCTCAAACGTATCCATAATTGCTTATGTTCCATGCTAGTTTTCTGACAATACTCACATGTTTTATACACACTTTACATCATTTATACGCATTTTCCGGCACTAACCTATTAACGAGATGCCGAAGCGCCAGTTCCTGTTTTGTGCTGTTTTTGGTTTCAGAAATCCTACACAGGAAATATTCTCGGAATTGGACGAAATTAACGCCCAGGGTCTTATTTTTCCACGGAGCTTCCAGAAGACCGAAGGGGATACGAAGTGGGGCCACGAGGTGGCGACACCACAAGGCGGCGCGGCTAAGGAGGGGCCCACGCCGCCCTATGGTGTGGGCCCCTCGAGCGCCCCCCCGACTCTGCCCTTCCGCCTACTTAAACTCTCCGTCGCGAAAACCCTATTACCGAGAGCCACGATACGAAAAAAGTTCCAGAGACGCTGCCGCCGCCAATCCCATCTCGGGGGATTCAGGGGATCGCATCCGGCACCCTGCCGGAGAGGGGAATCATCACCGGAGGGCTCTACATCACCATGCCCGTCTCCGGATTGATGCGTGAGTAGTTCATCCTTGGACTATGGGTCCATAGCAGTAGCTAGATGGTTGTCTTCTCCTCATTGTGCTATCATGTTAGATCTTGTGAGCTGCCTATCATGATCAAGATCATCTATTTGTAATGCTACATGTTGTGTTTGTTGGGATCCGATGAATATTGAATACTATGTCAAGTTGATTATCAATCTATCATATATGTGTTGTTTATGTTCTTGCATGCTCTCCGTTGCTAGTAGAGGCTCTGGCCAAGTTGATACTTGTGACTCCAAGAGGGAGTATTTATGCTCGATAGTGGGTTCATGCCTCCATTGAATGCAGGACGATGACAGAAAGTTCTAAGGTTGTGGATGTGCTGTTGCCCCTAGGGATAAAACATCAATGCTTTGTCTAAGGATATTTGTGTTGATTACATTACGCACCATACTTAATGCAATTGTCTGTTGTTTGCAACTTAATACTGGAAGGGGTGCGGATGCTAACCCGAAGGTGGACTTTTAGGCATAGATGCATGCTGGATAGTGGTCTATGTACTTTGTCGTAATGCCCTGATTAAATCTCATAGTAATCATCATGATATGTATGCATCTCTATTTGTCAATTGCCCAACTGTAATTTGTTCACCCAACATGCTATTTCTTATGGGAGAGACACCACTAGTGAACTGTGGACCCCAGTCCATTCTTTTACATCTGAATACAATCTACTGCAATGTCTGTTCTCTACTGTTCTTTGCAAGCAAACATCATTCTCCACACCATACGTTTAATCCTTTGTTTACAGCAAGCCGGTGAGATTGACAACCTCATTGTTAAGTTGGGGCAAAGTATTTTGGTTGTGTTGTGCAGGTTCCACGTTGGCGCCGGAATCCCTGGTGTTGCGCCGCACTACACTCCTCCGCCAACAACCTTCACGTGGCCTTCATCTCCTACTGGTTCGATAACCTTGGTTTCATACTGAGGGAAAACTTGCTGCTGTACGCATCACACCTTCCTCTTGGGGTTCCCAACGGACGTGTGCTTCACGCGTTATCAGATAGTCACAGAGAAGCTCGACGGAGAGTAAGATCTCGGCTGCAAAATATACCTGAAACAGAGAGGGAGAATTTAGTTCAAAACCTCGACATGTCTTTTATGTCAATCGACACAAGGGGAAATATTATCCCTAAAACACCGGAAGCCGGGTACATGGCAACACAAGCTTTCATCCTCGCGTCCAGACCACCTCCTCGGGATCCGAGAGAAGCGTTGTATAACATGGCAATGGCAGGAGTTGGAGCCATGGGAACAGCGTTCGCAGCTACACCTCCCGAAGGAACTGCAAGGCAAAATATTCCGCGACCTACCGCAGCAGTGTGATACGTCTCCAACGTATCTATAATTTATGATGTTCCATGCTAGTTTTATGACAATACCTACATGTTTTGTTCATACTTTATGATGTTTTTATGCATTTTCCGGAACTAACCTATTAACAAGATGCCGAAGCGCCAGTTCCTGTTTTCTGCTGTTTTTGGTTTCAGAAATCTTACACAGGAAATATTCTTGGAATTGGACGAAATAAAAGCCCACGATCTTATATTTCACGGAAGGTTCCAGAGCACCGAAGAGGGGCCAGAGGGGAGCCAAGGGGGCCCCACACCATAGGGGGGCGCGGGTCCCACCCTGGCCGCGCCGCCATATGGTGAGGGCGCCTTGGGACCCCTCCGAGGCTGCCCTTCCGCCTATATATTACCTCCGTCGCGAAAACCCTAAAAAGATAAGCCACGATACGAGAAAAGTTCCAGAGCCGCCGCCATCGCGAAGCCAAGTTCGGGGGACAGAAGTCTCTGTTCCGGCACGCCGCCGGGACGGGGAATTGCCCCCGGAAGGCATCTCCATCGACATCACCGCCATCTTCATCGCCGCTGCTGTCTCCTTTGATGAGGAGGGAGTAGTTCTCCCTCGAGGCTAAGGGCTCTACCGGTAGCTATGTGGTTAATCTCTCTCTCATGTATCTCAATACAATGATCTCATGAGATGCCTTGCACGATTGAGATCCATATGATGAGCTTTGTATCACTATTAATCTATGTGCTACTCTAGTGATATTATTAAAGTAGTCTATTCCTCCTTCATGATGTAAAGGTGACGGTGTGTGCATCATGTAGTACTTGGCGTAGGTTATGATTGTAATCTCTTGTAGATTATGGAGTTAACTATTACTATGATAGTATTGATGCGATCTATTCCCCCTTTCATAGCTATTGGTGACGGTGTGTATGCTATGTTAGTACTCGGTCTAAATTGCAACGGTCTATTATGCTCTAGAGGTTACTTAAATATGAACTCCGAATGTTGTGGAGCTTGTTAACTCCGGCTTGAGGGAGCTCTTGTAGCCCTACACAATGAATGGTGTTTGTTATCAAACAAGAGAGTGTATGTAGCACAAGTGAGGAGAAGTTATTTATTATGTGATCAATGTTGAGAGTGTCCACTAGTGAAAGTAGGATCCCTAGGCCTTGTTTCTAAGCATTGAAACACCGTTTCCAACAAGTTCTGCTACATGTTTACTTGCTGCCATATTTATTTCAGATTGTTATTACCACTCATATTCATCCATATTACTTGTATTTCACTATCTCTTCGCCGAACTAGTGCACCTATACATCTGACAAGTGTATTAGGTGTGTTGGGGACACAAGAGACTTCTTGTATCGTAATTGCAGGGTTGCTTGAGAGGGATATCTCTGACCTCTACCTCCCTGAGTTCGATAAACCTTGGGTGATTCACTTAAGGGAAACTTGCTGCTGTTCTACAAACCTCTGCTCTTGGAGGCCCAACACTGTCTACAAGAATAGAAGCACACGTAGACATCAAGCTATTTTCTGGCGCCGTTGCCGGGGAGGCAAGGTAAAAGGTATTCACATCCTCCGACTACTAAGCTATTTCCTAGCACTGTTGCCGGTGTGTGAGTGCTCGAAGGTATTTCCTTTAGATCCTGCAATTATATCTTTTTGTTTCTTGTTTTCACTAGTTAGGCTTAATGGAAAATAACAACAAAATGAGAGATCTTTATGAACTTTATCTTGAATTATGACATGATGTGTTTGAAGAGAGAATTAAAAAACCCATGGAACTTTATATGCATGCTAATGGGAATGTTATTAGTATGAATGCTTTGAACACCATTGTTGCTAATGCTATGGAAAATTCTAAGCTTGGGGAAGCTGGTTTTGATGAGCATGATATTTTTAGTCCCCCAAGTTTTGAGGAGAAAATTTTCTTTGATGATACTTTACCTCCTATTTATGATGATTATAATGATAGTGGTATTTTGGTGCCACCTACTATGGAGGATAAAGGTTATTATGATTATACCATGCCTGCAATTTATGATGATTACAATGATGGTTATGGTAGTTTTACTCCCACTATTACTAATAAAATTGATTATGCTTATGTGGAGAGTAATAATTTTATGCATGTAGCTCATGATAAGAATGTTTTAAGTGATGGATATATTGTGGATTTCATCAATGATGCTACTGAAAGTTATTATGAGAGAGGGAAACATGGTTATATGCATCTTAATAATATTAAGTTTCCCCTCTTTATATTGAGAATATTGAAGTTGCGCTTCTATTGCCTTTCTATGCTTGTTGCTATGTGCTTTCAGTACTTGTTTCCTTACAAGATTCCTTTTCATAGGAAGTGGGTTAGGCTTAAATGTGTTTTGAATTTGCTTCTTGATGCTCTCTTTTGCTTCAACTCTTATTTCTTGCGCGAGCATCATTAAAATTACTGAGCCCATCTTAATGGCTATAAAGAAAGCACTTCTTGGGAGATAACCCATGTATGTTTTTATTACTGTTTTGTTGTGTCTTGGAAGTTGTTACTACTGTAGCAACCTCTCCTTATCTTTACTTTATTGCATTGTTGTGCCAAGTAAAGTCTCTAATAGTTAAGTTGATATTAGATTTGGATTGCTGCGTAGAAACAGATTTCTTCCTGTCACGAATTTGCGTAGATCTCTCTGTAGAAAAATCAAAAAAAATCTGCCAATTTACGTGCGTGATCCTCAGATATGTACGCAACTTTCATTAGTTTTGAGCTTTTTCATCTGAGCCTGTTAAGTGCCTTTTAAAAATTCGTCTTTACGGATTGTTCTGTTTTGACAGATTCTGCCTTTTATTTCGCATTGCCTCTTTTGCTATGTTGAATGGATTTCTTTGTTCCATTAACTTTCAGTAGCTTTGGGCAATGTCCAGAAGTGTTAAGAATGATGGTGTCCTTTCTGAACATGTGAATTTTTATTATGCACTAACCCTCTAATGAGTTTGTTTTGAGTTTGGTGTGGAGGAAGTTTTCAAGGGTCAAGAGAAGAGAATGATATACTATGATCAAGAAGAGTGAAAAGTCTAAGCTTGGGGATGCCCCCGTGGTTCATCCCTGCATATTTCAAGAAGACTCAAGCATCTAAGCTTGGGGATGCCCAAGGCATCCCCTTCTTCATCGACAACTTATCAGGTCACCTCTAGTGAAACTATATTTTTATTCCGTCACATCTTATGTACTTTACTTGGAGCGTCTGTGTGCTTTTATTTTCGTTTTGTTATCTTAGTTCTCTGAATAAATTGGATCATACCTTGTGTGGGAGAGAGACACGCTCCGCTTTTTCATAAGAACACTAGTGTTCTTCGCTTTTACTTTTAATGTTCAATAATGGCGAAAGTTGATCACTTCACTTATTGCTATTTGGTTGGGAACGGAAAATGTTTCATGTGGTAAATGGTACATGTCTTGAATAATTTGATACTTGTCAATTGTTTTGAGCTCTCATAGATCATGTTTAAGCTTTTGCATCATGTAATTTGCACCTATTAATGAAGAACTACCATAGAGCTTGTTGAAATTTGGTTTGCATGATTGGTCTCTCTAAAAGTCTAGATATTTTCTGGTGAAGTGTTTGTACAACAAGGAAGACAGTGTAGAGTCTTATAATGCTTGCAATATGTTCTTATGTAAGTTTTGTTGTACCGGTTCATACTTGTGTTTGCTTCAAACAACCTTGCTAGCCAAAGCCTTGTACTGAGAGGGAATTCTTCTCGTGCATCCAAAACCTTGAGCCAAAACCTATGCCATTTGTGTCCACCATACCTACCTACTATGTGGTATTTCTCTGCCATTCCAAAGTAAATTACTTGAGTGCTACCTTTAAAATTTCATTCCTTGTCTTTGCAATACATAGCTCATGGGAAAATAGCCTTAAAAACTATTGTGGTATCGAATATGTAGCTTATGTATCTTATTTCTTATAAGTTGCTTGTTGAGCGGTAACCATGTTTCTGGGGACGCCATCAACTATTACACCTTTGTTGGATATCATGTGAGTTGCTATGCATGTTCGTCTTATCTGAAGTAAGGGCGATTTTCATGATCAAATGGTTTGAGTATGCATATTGTTAGAGAAGAACATTGGGCCGCTAACTAAAGCCATGAATCACGGTGGAAGTTTCAGTTTGGACACTAATCCTCAATCTCTTATGAGAATATTATCTGTTGTTGAATGCCTATGCATTAAAGAGGAGTCCATTATCTGTTTTCTATGTTGTCCCGGTATGGATGTCCATGGTTGAGATCTATTAAAAACGATAAATCAAATGCGATTTATCTCCTTGGACCTTTGTACAGGCGGCATAGAGGTACCCCTTTGTGACACTTGGTTGAAACATATGTTATGCAATGATAATCCGTGTTAATCCAAGCTAATTAGGACAAGGTGCGAGCACTATTGGTATTCTATGCATGAGGCTTGCAACTTATAAGATGTATTATGCATAACACATATGAATTATTACTACCATTGACAAAATTGTTTCTATATTTTCAAAATAAAAGCTCTAGCACAAAAATAGTAATCCATGCTTCCCTCTGCGAAGGGCCATTCTTTTACTTTATGTTGAGTCAGTTTACCTACTTCTTTCTATCTTAGAAGCAAACACTTGTGTCAACTGTGTGCATTGATTCTTACATGTTTACCTATTGCACTTGTTATATTGCTTTATGTTGACAACTATCCATGAGATATACATGTTACAAGTTGAAAGCAACTACTGAAACTTAATCATCCTTTGTGTTGCTTCAATGCCTTTTACTTTGAATCTATTGCTTTATGAGTTAACTCTTATGCAAGACTTTTTTATGCTTGTCTTGAAAGTACTATTCATGAAAAGTTTTTGCTATATGTTATCTATTTGTTAGCAACTATAGATCATTGCCTTGAGTCACTTCATTCATCTCATATGCTTTACAATAGTATGATTAAGATTATGTTGGTAGCATGTCACTTCAGAAATTATTCTTTTTATCGTTTACCTACTCGAGGGCGAGCAGGAACTAAGCTTGGGGATGCTTGATACGTCTCCAACGTATCTATAATTTCTGATGTTCCATGCTAGTTTTATGACAATACCTACATGTTTTGTTCATACTTTATGATGTTTTTATGCGTTTTCCGGAACTAACCTATTAACAAGATGCTGAAGCGCCAGTTCCTGTTTTCTGCTGTTTTTGGTTTCAGAAATCTTACACAGGAAATATTCTCGGAATTGGATGAAACAAAAGCCCACGATCTTATATTTCACGGAAGGTTCCAGAGCACCGAAGAGGGGCCAGAGGGGAGCCAAGGGGGCCCCACACCATAGGGGGGTGCGGGTCCCACCCTGGCTAGGCCGCCATATGGTGAGGGCGCCCTGGGACCCCTCCGAGGCTGCCCTTCCGCCTATATATTACCTCCGTCGCGAAAACCCTAAAAAGATAAGCCACGATACGAGAAAAGTTCCAGAGCCGCCTGATGCGTGCAGTTGACACACGTCCGTTGGGAACCCCAAGAGGAAGGTGTGATGCAGACAGTAGCAAGTTTTCCCTCAGAAAGAAACCAAGGTTTATCGAACCAGTAGGAGCCAAGAAGCACGTTGAAGGTTGATGGCGGCGAAGTGTAGTGCGGCGCAACACCAGGGATTCCGGCGCCAATGTGGAACCTGCACAACACAATCAAAGTACTTTGCCCCAACGTAACAGTGAGGTTGTCAATCTCACCGGCTTGCTGTAACAAAGGATTAAACGTATAGTGTGGAAGATGATGTTTGTTTGCGAAGAACAGTAAAGAACAATTGCAGTAGATTGTATTTCAGATGTAAAGAATGGACCGAGGTCCACAGTTCACTAGTGGTGTCTCTCCCATAATATAAATAGCATGTTGGGTGAACAAATTACAGTTGGGCAATTGACAAATAAAGAAGGCATAACAATGCACATACATATATCATGATGAGTACTATGAGATTTAATCAGGGCATTACGACAAAGTACATAGACCGCTATCCAGCATGCATCTATGCCTAAAAAGTCCACTTTCAGGTTATCATCCGAACCCCTTCCGGTATTAAGTTGCAAGCAACAGACAATTGCATTAAGTATGGTGCGTAATGTAATCAACACAAATATCCTTAGACAAAGCATCGATGTTTTATCCCTAGTGGCAACAACACATCCACAACCTTAGAACTTTCTGTCACTGTCCCAGATTCAATGGAGACATGAACCCACTATCGAGCATAAATACTCCCTCTTGGAGTTACAAGTATCAACTTGGCCAGAGTCTCTACTAGCAACGGAGAGCATGCAAGAACATAAACAACATATATGATAGATTGATAATCAACTTGACATAGTATTCAATATTCATCGGATCCCAACAAACACAACATGTAGCATTACAAATAGATGATCTTGATCATGATAGGCAGCTCACAAGATCTAACATGATAGCACAATGAGGAGAAGACGACCATCTAGCTACTGCTATGGACCCATAGTCCAGGGGTGAACTACTCACACATCGATCCGGAGGCGATCATGGCGATGAAGAGCCCTCCGGGAGATGATTCCCCTCTCCGGCAGGGTGCCGGAGGCGATCTCCTGAATCCCCCGAGATGGGATTGGCGGCGGCTGCGTCTCTGGAAGGTTTTCCGTATCGTGGCTCTCGGTACAGAGGGTTTCGCGACGAAGACTTTAAGTAGGCGAAGAGGTAGGTCAGGGGGCGCCACGAGGGGCCCACACACTAGGGCCGCGCGGCCAGGACCTGGGCCGCGCCGCCCTGTTGTGTGGCCGCCTCGTCGCCCCACTTCGTTTCCCTTTCGATCTTCTGGAAGCTTCGTGGAAAAATAAGACCCTGGGCGTTGATTTCGTCCAATTCCGAGAATATTTCCTTACTAGGATTTCTGAAACCAAAAACAACAGAAAACAACAACTGGCTCTTCGGCATCTCGTCAATAGGTTAGTGCCGGAAAATGCATAATAATGACATATAATGTGTATAAAACATGTGAGTATCATCATAAAAGTAGCATGGAACATAAGAAATTATAGATACGTTTGAGTCGTATCACCGCCGCCATCGCGAAGCCAAGTTCGGCGGACAGAAGTCTCTGTTCCGGCACACCGCCGGGACGGGGAATTGCCCCCGGAAGGCATCTCCATCGACATCACCGCCATCTTCATCGCCGCTGCTGTCTCCTATGATGAGGAGGGAGTAGTTCTCCCTCGAGGCTAAGGGCTCTACCGGTAGCTATATGGTTAATCTCTCTCTCATGTATCTCAATACAATGATCTCATGAGCTGCCTTGCACGATTGAGATCCATATGATGAGCTTTGTATCACTATTAATCTATGTGCTACTCTAGTGATGTTATTAAAGTAGTCTATTCCTCCTTCATGATGTAAAGGTGACGATGTGTGCATCATGTAGTACTTGGCGTAGGTTATGATTGTAATCTCTTGTAGATTATGGAGTTAACTATTACTATGATAGTATTGATGCGATCTATTCCCCCTTTCATAGCTATTGGTGACGGTGTGTATGCTATGTTAGTACTCGGTCTAAATTGCAACGGTCTATTATGCTCTAGAGGTTACTTAAATATGAACTCTGAATGTTGTGGAGCTTGTTAACTCCGGCTTGAGGGAGCTCTTGTAGCCCTACACAATGAATGGTGTTTGTTATCAAACAAGAGAGTGTATGTAGCACAAGTGAGGAGAAGTTATTTATTATGTGATCAATGTTGAGAGTGTCCACTAGTGAAAGTAGGATCCCTAGGCCTTGTTTCTAAGCATTGAAACACCGTTTTCAACAAGTTCTGCTACATGTTTACTTGCTGCCATATTTATTTCAGATTGTTATTACCACTCATATTCATCCATATTACTTGTATTTCACTATCTCTTCGCCGAACTAGTGCACCTATACATCTGACAAGTGTATTAGGTGTGTTGGGGACACAAGAGACTTCTTGTATCGTAATTGCAGGGTTGCTTGAGAGGGATATCTCTGACCTCTACCTCCCTGAGTTCGATAAACCTTGGGTGATTCACTTAAGGGAAACTTGCTGCTGTTCTACAAACCTCTGCTCTTGGAGGCCCAACACTGTCTACAAGAATAGAAGCACACGTAGACATCACAGTGCAGGATCCACCGAGAGCAAGTGGAGCAAGAGATTCAGCGACTCAGGCAAGGGTGGATAGAGCACGACAGGACAAAAGGGAACATCGGTATTCACCAGAAGTTGCTGAGGAAGATATGTGTGGACTTCCGTGTTTCACGAGACGAGTTCGAAAAACTCAAGTACCATCAGGGTTTAAGTTACCCGAAAATTTCAAAAAATTTGATGGTCTACAGGATCCCGAGGATTGGCTCGTTGATTACCTCGAGACGGTGAAGTTGATAGGCGGAACAAGGGCAACAGCCATGCAGAGCATCCAAGTACACTTGAGCGGAGCCGCACGATCTTGGATAAAGAAACTTCCCCCAGGTTCCATCGACAGTTGGGACAGTTTTGAGGATGTCTTCGTTAAGAATTTCCGATCTACCTGCAAAAAACCCGCTTCATTAGAAGAGTTGAGGTCGTGTAGACAGAAACATGATGAGTCAATGAGAAAATACATACAGAGGTGGAACATCATTAAAAACTCGGCAGAGAACATATCTGACGAGAGAGCAATAGATGCGTTCGTGGCAGGAATTCGACGAGGAGATTTCGTCGAAGACTTGGGGAGAACCAACCCAAAGACAGTATCAGCATTAATGGAAATAGCAAACAGGTGGGCAGATGGAGAAGATGCTATACACAACAAACGATATAGATCGCCAGAGGAGGACCGCAGTCGAAATTTCCAAAATAGACGACGATTCTCTCGACAGTTCTCGAGTTATGATGCTCCTGGCCAAATATCGGTCGGGTTCCGAGGAAACACTGGAGGAAACAGTCGAGATGATTATCAAAGAAGTAGCGAGCAGCAAGGCGACAACAGAGGTGATTCCCGTAATAATAGATAAAATAGTGGACCAAGGTTCCAGAGACCATATGTGTCTCCCGAGGATATGATGAATGGACCGTGTCAGATGCATTTTTATCTTGATAACAATGGGAAGAGACAGTCAGGGCATTTGTAGAAGGACTATCGAAATTTTCAAGCAATGTTGAGATTTGTAGGGCAAGCTAACGCTCAAGCAAATAGATACCCTCAGGGGCCAAGGAGTGAGATCCACCTTCCACCTCCTCCCGCAATTACGGACGAAAATCGACACCAGCTCATAATAGCGGCAGCACCACACCCACCTCCATATGTTGATCCTAACTCCAACGGCGCGGTCTCGATGATTCAGAAAGCTAGGCCATCCAATAGAGCTCAGAAAGTGATATCGCGACAAGTTTTTATGGCAGAGAAGATGCCGCCACCTACAATAGAGTACCTAAATTGGTCGGGACAGGACATTGGTTTTACCATAGCGGACCACCCGCAGCAAGTTCCTCGACCAGGGCAATCAGCACTCATTTTACCAGCGGTGATCGCAGGATTCGACGTTTCTCGAGTGTTCATAGATGGAGGCAGCAGTTTAAACCTTATGTACGCAGATACACTAAGGAAGATGAACATATCCTTGGCGAACTTAAAGCCAACTGATACACGTTTCCATGGAATCACACCGGATAAGCCAAATTATCCGCTGGGAAAAATCAATCTTGATGTTCAGTTTGGAACCCGAGAAAATTACAGGATAGAGAGATTGGAGTTCGAAGTCGTGGATTTCCCTTCACAGTATCACGCTTTATTGGGGAGACCAGCGTATGCTAGGTTTATGGCGGTACCACATTATACGTACCTGCTATGGAGGCTCCCTGGACCCAAGGGACCAATTACAGTAAAAGGCAGCTTTGCGCTAGCTGATAAATGCGACAAGGACTTTCATCGACTGTCAGAAACTTTCGGGATGCATGCAGAATACATGGCATTAAAGCTAACAACGGATTATGATGTGTTGCCGGATTCAGGGAGGCCACTCAGGGAACCAACCTTCGACACTACTAAGGATTCTAAGGAAGTCCAGATTCACCCGACAGATCCCAAGAAAACGACATCCATCGCAACAAACATGGATCTCGCATAGGAAAGCGCGCTCGTCGAGTTCCTCCGTGAGCGCTGAGAAATCTTCGCATGGTGTCCAGCAGACATGCCAGGAGTACCCAGGAAACTTGCCGAGCACCACCTTAATTTGGATCCAGTGGCGAAACCAATCAGACAACCTTTGCGGCGTTTTTCGGAGCCAAACCGCAAGGCTATGCTGTCAGAAATCAATCGACTCAGAGAAGCTGGCTTTATCAAAGAAATACGCACGGAGGCCACATGGGTAGCTAATCCAGTGCTGGTCCCGAAGAAAAACACAAAAGTCCTTCGCATGTGCGTCGACTTCACGTGTCTAAATAAACATTGTCCAAAGGATCACTTTCCCCTCCCGAGGATCGATCAAATTATCGACTCCATGGCAGGATGTGAACGTCTTTCCTTTTTGGATGCATATTCTGGCTATAACCAGATAAGACTAAAAGAAGATGACGAGGTCAAAACAGTTTTATAACACCTTATGGTGTGTTCTGCTATAAAACAATGCCTTTTGGTCTGAAAAACGCGGGAGCAACATATCAGCGGATGATGCAGAAGTGTCTTGCAACACAGATTGGTAAAACTATACAAGTATACATTGACGATGTCGTCATAACAACAAAAAAGGGTCAACCTTGATCGAAGATCTGAAGGAAACTTTCGACAACCTTGACAAGTTCTGCCTTAAGTTGAACCCGACAAAGTGCTCCTTTGGTGTTCCTGCGGGAGAACTTCTCGGGTTCCTAGTTTCAACAAGAGGGATCGAAGCCAATCCAGAGAAAATCCAAGCCATCGTAACGATGAGGAAGCCAACAAAGTTGAAAGAAATACAACCGTTGACTGGGCGAGTCGCAGCTTTGAGCAGATTCGTCGCCAGGTTAGGAGAAAAGGCATTGCCGTTCTACGCGTTGATCAAGCAAGGCGAGAAGTTTCAATGGAACGAGGAAGCGGATAGAGCTTTCGAGGATCTCAAACGCACAATCTCGACACCACCAATCTTGGTGGCGCCTAAGGAAAAGGAACCTCTCCTGCTATACATTGCAGCCACTCCTCAGGTGGTTAGCACAGTGCTTGTGGTTGAAAGAGAAGAAGAAGGAAAACTCCATGGAGTGCAACGGCCGGTATATTTCGTCAGCGAAGTTTTATAGCCTTCCAAACAACGGTACCCGCAGTACCAGAAGCTAGCATATGGGGTGTTTACAACCGCAAGAAAACTGCGACACTATTTTTCGGCGCATCCGATAATAGTGGTTAATGAGGCACCTTTGTCCAATATATTAAACAATTCAGAGGCTAAGGGTCGTGTCTCCCTTTGGGGAATAGAGCTTTCCCCTCGGGACTCACATATGAAAAGAGAAAGGCAATAAAGTCGCAAATATTGGCTGATTTTATTGCAGAGTGGATGGAGCTACAAAATACGGGACCCCCAGATTTATCGAGAACTTGGACTGTGGACTTCGACGGGTCCAAGAGATTGGAGGGGGTTGGAGTAGGCGTGATACTGATATCACCACAAGGCGGTAAAT
This sequence comes from Lolium perenne, assembly GCF_019359855.2. Taxonomy (NCBI): domain Eukaryota; kingdom Viridiplantae; phylum Streptophyta; class Magnoliopsida; order Poales; family Poaceae; genus Lolium; species Lolium perenne. The sequence goes on from NC_067250.2 coordinate 260,211,214, forward strand.
TGAAGTATGTTTTGCGGATGACGTTTCCAAACGCGTCTAACAACGAGGCAGAATATGAAGCTCTTATACATGGGATGAAGATGGCGAAGTGCGAAGCCGTTGAAAAGGTTGTGCTTCACCAAACGCCACACTTCATGGGGCAGGAGAAAGACCATTTCTTCCGTTGCCTGCTTTCTGGAGTCTGGTTACCGTCGGCGTGAACTGAGCACAATGAAAATTGCACAAATGCAATTAGTGTCTAAATAATTAAGATACATTTGCATGACCCACACATATCTGTAGCGAAATCACTCCTGCCAAAAATAGTTTCCCTGACTCCCCTATATTGGACTGTGCTTGGATATGGATATATCCGATCCATAAGTGGCGCCAACGAATTAGGGATAGGTGATAAAAATAGCTTGTGTAGCTGTTACGTGGCTTTAAATAGGCCAGTGCATTGATAAAGCGCCCCTTTTTTTACCTCCCTCCCAACTTTGTTACTCCTTATACCACTACGACCCGTAGAGTAATTTCACTTAGGCTGACATCAGGATCCACAATTAACTGCACATTAGTGTTTCATTTCGGCAAAGGTGACTAACTAAACTCTCATGCCTCATCCTTCATGTCTTTGTCTTTTCCAATTCTTTTCTGTCTTTCTTTGTTGAGATTTTTGATGGTTTTTGTCGAGATGATGGAATAATTTTGTAGCATTCTATAAGATGTGTTGTTTCACCTGTTCTTGGTTTTGATCAAACATTTGGTTCGATCTGGTAGAGGTCGATCGATCCAGGCCGGCCAAGATCGCCGTCGACGGCATGGAGGATCAGCTGCAGAGGCCGGTGGTGGTGGTGAATAAGATTGCGATGCCGGAGAAGAAGCCCCACCACCTCCACCTCCACGCCGGCGCGGGCAAGGGCGTCGGCGGCGGGGAGGCGCCTGCGGTGATGGTGAAGACGCCGCCGGCGTCGTCGCAGGCATCGAAGCACGCGCACTTTCTGGCGAGCCCGCGGGCGTGCCTCTGCTCGCCGACCACGCACGCCGGGTCGTTCCGGTGCAGGCTCCACCGCGGCATCGTCGGCGCCGGCCTCCACGAGATGGGCAAGAAGCACGGCGCGTGACGACGCGCGCTCCCACACCACACGTCCATGCCATACGTTCCTGTGCGCACGCGCGCGCGGCGAATCGGCTAACCGACGGCCGCCGGCGTCGCCGCCTCTCTGGTGCTAGGGGCCTTCTCATTTCAGTTTGTTCTTTGGTGGTGTGCAGGAAAAGGGGGATGTATTTTTTTTTTCCTTCTCCTTTTTTACATTTGGATCCTCTGGTTCCGTCGACAATTCTGAACTTGTCGTCTTCTGCTGTCGACGATTCTGAATGTTGGTTCTGTATATAATGGAAATCGGTCATTTGCAAATGGCACAATTACATGCGTGGCAAGACGACAGGGTAATAACATTTGCAAATGGCAGAATTGCATGCATGCCAAGACGACAGGATAACATCCGCAGATGGCAGAATTGCAGGATAATAACTGCCAAAAAGAGAATGACATTTGGTGAGAGAGAGCCGCTACGGAGCAATCAGATTACTGAATGAAAAAGAAAAAAAATAATCGTTGGTTTACTATATGAATATAGAAAAAGAATTACAGAGTAAAAAGAGTAGTAGTGAAAAAAAATTATGTTGACAGTGGGATTTGAACCCACGCCCTTTCGGACCAGAACCTTAATCTGGCGCCTTAGACCAACTCGGCCATATCAACGTTATTGGTGGAAACTGAATTGGATCATACATAGTACAATTATAACAAATCATATAGTATAGTTTATATGACCATGAAATGGGCATACTCAACCAAGATTATCCTTGTACCATTCTACTTTTCATAACCAGTAAAACAGGAGGAGAAAAATGTATAGCATCGTGTTCAACTAAAGCTTCGCGGTTTATGTAAGGGTTTTCCTTCAGCTCAGATAGTTGCATTGTGTGTCCATCCTGTTGCCGCAGGACATGTTCTTCACTGCATAACCCTGGTGGTTTCCATGTGCTTCTGTAGTGACTAGTTAAATGCCCGTGCGTTGCACGGTGGCTCGCATTTTTTTTGCGGCATATGTAAATATAATTCATGTGAAAATTCAGATATTTAAAACATATATCTACATAACATTGTAAGATAGCTATGGACCACAACAGTTGTATGTACACAAACATTGTGTCCAATTCACAAACAAGATTGTCAACGGCGGACAATGTCACCTTCCTCTGACTCCATTTTATGACGAGTTCTATCGAAAATGCACTTTCGGACGTGGGAGCATATGCTCTTGCTATCCACAAAACATTTTAATATATTTAAAAATATGAACAAAATTTTGGTGCATATACATCGACATTATAAGTGCACACGCTAAGTTTCACGGAAAATTGGCTTTTTTTGTGCGTTGTGTAAAAAAAGATAAAGAAATGTATCTTGAAAAGCTCTTTTTAAGCATCAATTTTTTTCTTTTTTGCACACGACACAAAAATTGTCGATTTTAGGCTAAACAACTTCATGAGCACAAAGGATGTCGACATGTATGTACAATTTTTTGTTCGATTTTTTTTGTACATTTCCACAAAAACCAGGAGCATATGCTCCTGGGTGCAAAAACACCTTGTCCGAGTTCTATCTCCCACAAAAGACTCAATTCATCATGCTTGTACTTAAATTTCATTACTCCACCCTAACCCCAATTGTCTTCCACCTTTCACTCCGCCTTAACTTCTATTTGAATTTCCATGAGTTGGTATAGACTATGAGATAAGAAAAAATATACATGTAGCTAAATAAATGCATATGCTTTAGATGAAACATTGGACGATACATTGCAACACTTCCCCAATCTTGCACTACAATCTTCTCAAATCATAGTGAATCTCCACAGCCTTCGACTTAGCCTTTGAATTTACCTTCTCTCTTTTGGTATTATTGTATCTCTTTGAGTATTGGTTGGACGTTCCCGCTGACTTTGCCCCAATCTGATCAAATGGGTTCATCCAACATTAACTCGTTGTTAGAGAGTCACAGTAAGACTTGGTTGTTGAAAAACACAATAGGGAAGATTATAGTGGTTGAGCAACTCCATCAACAGTAAAAAGAATACTTGTTCAATTAACAACCCCAACTAATAATGCGAGATCACGTTCTTGCTTCTTTGAAAAAAATAAACAAGCGAACTTACATGAGCTTATTTGCTTACATATCCAAAAATTCACTCATGAATTTTCCTATATTACCCTATAGTAATTACTATCTACAACCAATTCAAGAACCCACTCATGAAGATGCCACAAATTTTATCAACCGAACAAACGGTGGATTAAGTCTTAAGTTTTCACAACACCAAAAATTCCATATTTCGTAGTTTGTCAGCAAACACTTCCAAGTGAAATGGAGCAAGGAAAAAAATTAAGGGTTGGGACATACTGCTGTGATAATTGGAAATGCTCAAGTTGTAGAGTACTTCAGGTTGGCTTCTTTAGCAAAACGTATAGGTTATATGGGTACTCTCTGAGCACATGCAAGAATAAGAACCTGACATGAGGAGATCAAAGAAAATACAATTATAATTAATTCTATTGACAACTTACAGAAGAACACATATACAATATAACCAGGAAAGCAGCTTATGTATGTGAGCACGACATATCTTATTCCTGCATTTTACACAATTAACCCTGACAATATTAGACGGATTATATAGCATCTTCCTTCTGTAATTTGCACGGCTACGACATTAGTTTTCTAAACACATGACAAAGGATTTAAATGGGTATTTGATGTCTTATCAGTAGAGATGCAAATTCTATTTGGCGGAAGACAAGCAACATACGAAGTAGGACTAAAAAGAAAGAGGTACGTAAACTTGACTTGCCTGCAAGACTGCAAAATAACACGATAACTCATATCTTTTTCAGGATTGAGGGTAAATAACCAATGGTTCCATAAGATTATTTGACAACTAATGTGTTCTCTTGCACCCGGGGAGCCAAACATGTTTCATGTCTGATGGGACTCAATAGCCAAGAAAAATTGTTAACACATATACATTATTCATGGAGGACAAAGTACAATTTTCAATAAATATGGTGGCCTGGGTTATCGAGTTAGCACCTGAAACTACTATGAAACTTATGTGTGAGCACACTACTCTACACTGTGTATGCACCCAACGGAACGCAACAAGGCATCAATAGTGGTTACAGTATTAAAAAAAAGAACTAACCCTGGGTACTTAAGAAATCATACACTAACTCAGATTTCAGCTGGAAAAAGAAAAGTAGCATACCATCATAAATATATTCCAGAGCACGAAGCATCTGGTAGAGAAAGAATTGATGGTCCTCTTTGGTAATGTCGCATGGGCCTTGACTTGGTGGGGTCTGTATCCATCGGCTCAAAGAAAACACAAATATCCTTGAAGTAACTCCTTTATGGAGGTAACATTATATATAGATGATCTCAATTATTGTATTGCTGTTGCTAGGTCTAGAAAGCTGTAGCGGGACTTTTATTTCTTAGTTTTCTTTTCTCTTTTTTGGCTGTGTGCATCCGCACTGCCATTAGGGTGGGGCGTTGTTGCAGAGGCTGGGTGTAATTGGTATCTTTTGATATTAATATATTCCCTTTATCGAAAAAAATAGCCGTAGTAATATAATCTCACAGAGAATCCGGGCAGCATCAAACAAGTCTCACAAATATTGTGTATTTTCTTGATTGCAACATTGTCGCTAGTATATTGGTCAATGTCTGAACAAACGACATTGTAACTTCCCTTTGTTGATGACTTCCTGAATATTGTATCTGTTAGCATCCTGAAGAAGTCCATCTCCGATGAACCCTGAGAAAAGTACAAGAAAAGGCTTATGTAATTTAAGGCTTCCAAAAGGTAAACAATTTTAGAAGTAACACTGGAATTGCAAAATATTTTTAGAATTTTCAGCAACAGCTCGCAGCACAAAATTTGTTTTGGGAAGATTAATTTAGTTGTAAGAACAATCACAGGATCTTGTCAGGTGTGTGGCGAGGAGAGCAGTAACTTCAATAACTTTGGGTGCACAAGATATCCGCTACAAAGAAACATATATGTTTTGAGCATGGATTCTGCTAATATTAATTTTAAATTGCAGAAACGAACAAGAAGACTAAGAAATCAGCAAATATCCAATATCTCACCAAATTAAACCATGATTATCAGAGATACAGCATGCACCAATATTATCATTACACCTCGACGATTAGCAGGTGAATGATCATGCAGCAATTGATGCTACTACAAGCTATATGCATCAAAAAAATTATATACTTACTGATATAATAAGATACACTGTCTATAAATTTTTTGTTCACCATAAATATTCATTGTCAGACCACAAATATCATAGTGGTACGTAGATAAACCAACATTTATCGTAGTGGCATATAAAGGGAAACATATAAAATGACTAATCAGTAAAACATATAGGTACTTTTCTTGAAATGCACGAGCTGCACATCACGCCTTGTCGTGATGTCAGCTGTTGTCTCGAGGTTAGCTGGTTTGACAACATGGCCACTTTACAAATCAGCCTGCAGGTGAGTAGATGCAATCCAAATGTAAGTGTTCTACACATGCAGGAAAATATGAACACCAGCCTCAGCAACGAATCAGGTTCAGTGCAACAGTATTACTACAAAATCAAGTAAAACCATTTAGGAGGTAATTAAGCTTGGGTTTTCTGCATTTCAGATTTAATTGTGAACATCCTTTAGAAAGTTTAGTCTACTGTAGTGTAATCTATTTTTTCTAGAATTCTAGAATATAAAGCTATTTGTTTAATTATACAGATTGATGAACCACAGACATATACATTACACTACAGTATTTCTTTCGAATAAAGGAACTGCTGAAGGGGACAAGACATAATTGCTTTACCTGAATCTGCATGAGAAGGTTGTTAATAGTAGCACCAGCAGCAACACGCAATAAGAACTTTCCTTCTGCACTCGTGACTTTCCTGCCTCCCGAACATACTCATGCATGGATCTGAGAACATCATTCACCTAAAAGCACAAGCACATACTCTTGAGCACCTCTCGAGCAATGTGAACCATGGTTACACAATCCAGAATGTGGGACAAAGTATATCCCACCTGAATCCTGCACACTTCCAGCCAAAATTTCAATTTCTACGGCTGCGCTAATGATTTCAAGGCTGTCTCTCAACCACTTAACTACTGGACCAGCAATTGCAATTGAGCTTTCGAGAACATAATTGGTGGTTACATATGGGCCAATCTTGTAAGCAATGGTGCTAAGAAGACCATGGGAAGGCTGTGTAACCTCGTCCCGTGTGTTGAGAAGGATGAAGCCACCAGTTCCGTATGTACTATTTTTGCTTCACCAGCAGCCCAAGAGGAGGAGGCCGAACCTGGAACCATGCAGCAGCGGCAACAGCCCCGGCGGTGGGCGGCTTGATCTTGATCCTCCTCATCAGCCCCGGACTCTAAATCTGTTGCCCCAGAGTGCGCCTCCAGATCCTCAAACTCCCGGTCCACCGTGAGCCTGTGGTTTGCTTCTCCTGCTCGAAATCGCGGGGATACAGAACATCGGCGACGGCGGGGTTCAAGCTCTGCAGTGCATGGCGACAGTAGCGGGAGTGGCGTTTTTGAGATCCCCGGATTTTTAGGGGAAGTTGGAAGGAGGGATGTGGTGGTGGTACACCGCCGTTAGGGCTCTCCGTCAAGCTCAGGATGATGGGGCTATGGCGAGGTGCGGCGGGCATGATGGGGTGCCCTCGTCCTCGTCCAAGTGGGGCTGATTTGAGGGGAGTTGGCGGCTGCATGGATCGATCGGGCGGATGGCGAGGTGCGGTGGGTACGAAGGGGCCGGTGTCCTCGTCCTCGTCATTGATGTTCGGCATCTGGGATTCCGGGTGGCCCAATCCATGGCGTGATCTGCGGGCGGGGACGCCAGGGAGTGCGTTTGCGAACGAAGAGACGGGGCTGGACGAAAGAGGACGGACCATGTATGGGTTGACGACGGAACACCAATATTCTTTTTAGGTAGTAGAGATTCCAGGAGGCCTCCCGTGCTTTATCACTCGAGGAGGGAAACTGGTGTTGTATAAGAAAAAACATGGCTCACAGCACCCGATGTCAACCAAGTTCTGTATAATCTGATCATCTGATGATAATGAACGAAACTGACAAAGGTGCCAGTCTACAGAACGAAAGCAAAGCAAAGATAATGGCACAGAATGACACAACATATGGTGCAGAGCAGGTCTACTATTTTCAGATTTTAGAATTGTAACACTAGAAAATAATACGGAGTATACTAGTAAAGACTTTAGCTAATATGATAAATAACAGTACTAGCCTTTTCAACGGTTCTGCTAGATTAGATACTTAAATTAACAATGGTAGTTGAAATAAATAAAAAATGTCAAGTATATGCTAATTGTAGTTGTAATCTGCCCTGTCTAAATAGAATGCATGCCTCCAAATGTAAACCATTTGATGTTGTAGCAGTGATTCAAATATGATTAATGTTGAAAAATAATACTAATACAGGACGTTAGTTTCAACAGTTCTGTCAGCTTAGACACTTATATCAACAATGGTAGTTGAAACTAAAACAACCAAGCATCTGCTAATGGTAGCTGTAATCTGCCCTGTCTAAACAGAACGCATGCCTCCAAATGTAAACCATTTGATGTTCTATATCACCAATAATGTAGGACATTAGATGCCAAGATATATAACACAAGTCTTTTTGGTAGTTCTGCTTAGATACTTAAATGTACTCATGCTAGTAGAAACTTGAAACTTAAGCACTCCTAGATCTTGCAGTAGTACAGGCATCGATTTCCCAAAATGCTCAGATTGACCACGTAAACATACAGTAGTGAATTAACCAAGCATTCAGTAACAAAAAAGGTCGTCAATGGTAAGGTTGGATGCTTTCTGCAAGTTCCGAGCAATGTCCATTTTAGGCGACACTACCAGCACTTTAGAGGCCCACGCTCGAAACTGTGGACATTGCAAATTTAGTCTCTCATTAACGTCCTAATTTAGTCTCTCATTGCAAATTTAGTGGAAGATTACACCTAAAATAAGGAGCTGACCCCAATGGTTTAATCTTCTAGCTTCGCCACTGTTCCTCATGCTGCTGTACTGACTCCAGGGGATCTCCCGTGCTTTATCACACGAGGGGAAAACATGGCTCACAGAACCGGATGCCAATCAAGCTCTGTATAATCTGATCATATGATGATAATGAATGAAACAGAGATGACACTCTACAGAACCAAAGCAAAGCAAAGATAATGGCACAGAACACATGGTACAAAGCAGGTCTACTGCTTTCAGATTTTAGAACCACATGGGTGCGTTTAATTGTAAGTTTGTAACACTAAAGAATAATACTAATAAAGGACGTTAGCTAATCTGACAAATAATACTACTAGCCTCTGTCCATAAACAGATGTCTCAGATTCATCAAAATTTGGATGTATGTAGACACTATTTAGTGTATAGATACATCCAAAATTAAACAAACCTAAGACATCTATTTATGGACGGAGGGAGTACTAATCTTTTCGACAGTTCTTCTAGCTTAGACACTTAAATTAACAACGGTAGTTGAAACTAAAAAAACACCAAGTATATACTAATTGTAGCTGTAATCTGTCATGTCTAAACAGAATGCATGCCACCAAATGTAAACCATCTGATGTTGCAGCAGTGATTCAAATTTCAGAACCACATAATCGTTAATTATATCACCAATAAAATAGGACGTTAGATGGCACGATACATAACACAAGTCTTTCAGTAGTTCTGCCATCTTAGATACTTGAATGTACTCATGGTACTTGAAACTTGAAACTTAAGCACTCCTAGATCTTGCACTACAACACTCATGGATTTCCCAAAATGCTCTGATTGATCAAGCAAACATATAGTGAATTGACCAAGCGTTCAGTAACAAAAAGGATCGTTGATGGAAAGGTCGGATGCTTTATGCAAGTTCCGAGCAATGTCCATTTTAGGTGACACTATCAGCACTTTAGAGGCCCACGCTAGAAACTGTGGGCAGTCCAACTTGTCTATTATCTCATTCACCTGGGCTGCTGAAGTAAAACTTCCTTTGAGCGGCACAAGCAGCAAAGACTCCAGCTCATGTGCATCCGTCGCGATGAACTTGAGGAATTCGATTTCATTTGGATGCCCTCTGAATTTGTGGAAAACCATCCTCTTGAGGTGCGATATCGAGCACTTAAGTGCACTGGCCTCCTGCCATAACTCAGCATGCTGCTCCCTAGTGACACCATAGTGAATCGCAGATGGATCATGCAGCGCAGACTGCAAATTGATACCAATTCATAAACATTTCAGTTTCATATAAGGATCATCATGCTGCTCACAATTTATATGGAGCCATTGAAAAAATGATTTACTGACTAAAGGAATAGGTGGAAACCTCGATACGCAGAGTGTCGATGTTGGGAAAGCATCTGAGGAAGCTGGCCAGCATCTTGACCTCTCGTAAGACACGGAAATTCACTCTCAAGGCCAATATCTTGAGACCTGGAACCACAACGCTTGGGCTCGCTACAGTGTCAGACTGCAATGCAATGCACAAAGACATCATGCTCATTAATTTTCAGACTAAAATGATTATGCCGTATGAACTGAAATGGATGGAATAATCTCGTATGGTGAGGAAGATGGAGAGAGAACCATACCCTGATCACATTACCAGCGATCTGCAGCGTGTGAACTCTTGGCTCCAGGTAGCCCAGAACCCGCAGGTTGGGTGCGAAAGCTATGCTGATGCTCCCACCATCATCACCTCCAGCAGCAGACTGCTCCTTCAAGATGAGGCTTTCCAAGACCGGAGCGTCCGTCACTTCAAACTGCTCCACCCCGGAAAGCCCAAGGACCACGGACCGGAGGCTTTGGCTGCGGAGATGGAAGCGCTTGCCCTTGTGGTAATTCCAAAATGCTCCACTCCGGAAAGCCCAAGGACCACGCACCGTAAGGGTCTCCAGAACGGGGCTGAAAGCCAGCAATGTGTCCAGGTCCTCTTTGCTAATGTAAATATTTATCAATTCGAGCACCCGGAGCTGAGGAAGAATGATGTCCGCGCCGCCGGAGAGGTCGCCGGGGAACTCCCACAAGGCCAGGGAGAGGCATCGGAGCGACGCGCAGCGGAGGATCTCGGCCGGAAGGCGCGCGGGGTACGGCTGGACCTTGCCGACCTTGTTGTGGAGGGCGAGTTCCTGCAGGGTGCCCTTGCCGGCGAGGAGGCGCGGCCACGTAGGGTCCAGGGAGGCGAACCTGCAGTGACGGAGGCGGACGGTGCGGAAGGGGCCCGGATGCTCTTCCAGGAACCGAGCGACGGCGGAAGTGGCACGCGCGGGCACGGGGAGGTGGGCATCGTCGATGGCGAGCGGGGTGGAGCGCCACAGGTGCCGCCAGCGGGAGGCCAGGACGGAGGTGCGGGCGGCGTCCGTGAAGGGGAGATGGGAGATGATTTGGTGGAGGAGGTCGTCGTGGAGGCCGTTGAGTCGGTCCTTGCCGCCGTGGCCGGCGGCGGCGGCGGCGCCGGTGGCCATGGTCGCGCGAGGGTTTTGGTTGGATTTTAGCCGGAGGCACAAGTCTGAGTCAGTTCCTCACGGCCCATCAAGCGTCCAGCGAATTTTTGAGAAGTCGGAAGGGTCTTTTATAGTGGCGCTGTATGGGCTGGCCCATTAAATGTTTTTTCTGTATTCATTTGTTTAAGTAAGTTCAGAGCGCATCTCAAAACAAAACAAAAAAAGTTCAGAGCGAGCCGTTTTTTTTCTAAAAAAAGCTATCAGTGGGTTCGTTTGTAGTGATACTACCTCAGTTCAAAAATTAGTATCCTCGTTTTTTTTTCTAGCTATAAATGTATTGACACACTTATTTTTGGACAGAGGGAGCACCACCCATTCCAACAAATAAGATTTGTATTATCATTTTTCGTATTTAACACCTATCTTTTTTTAGAATTGGTGCATATCCACTTTTTAAATCATCTGATATGCTCACGAATGTTAGCGCGGGCTTTCTCTCTCATTCCTTTTTTCCCATGAGCCGAGACGCTCAGTCGCCGCATAACTATTTTGAGTTTCTTTTTAAAAAAAAAACATCCTCAATCGGAAGCCACCACTCTATGTACTCGGTAGAGGAGGGGATGCCATGCGGAAACTTCTGCGGCGATGCTGCAGCCAGCTCCGTCAGTGTCGGAGGGAGCGATAGTTTGTGAGCTAGGGAGAACGCCGGCAGACAGAGAGGTGAACTGTCGACCGACGCTAGTAGCGATGGAGAGGGCGAGTTCCTCAGTGCCCTTGGCGGCGAGGAGGCACGACCACTTAGGGTCCAGGGAGATGAACCTGCGCTGACGCAGGCGTACCTTGCGGAAGGGGCCTGGGTGGTCAGCGAGGAATAGGGCTACGACGGAAGTGGCATGCGTGGACATGGGGAGTTGGGCATCATCGATGAAGAGTGGGGCGCTAGGGAAACAGCTGATTTGGATGTTCCTTCCGGGCCTGCCCTAAGGGTGCTTTAAAACCCAGTTCATCCAATAAGGCGAAGGACACCGGGCAACCAAATGACCCATTTTTGTCTCTCCCCATGCGAACCAAAGTGAATGCGGCCTACCAAATGTGTCCTACATGCATCATTAAATATATTTTCATATGATATCTATATTAAACTGTTGTTAGATTCATTTACCAGTTTGATCAAACTTTGCTTTGATTGACATTTAGAAAAAAGTCTTATTCATTGAAACGGATGTAGTACAAGTTCTATAACGCCAGCCGTTTCATCCCTCCCACCGGATGATTTTCTTTTATAATTTTTTTACTATCTTCTTTTTTTCTTCTTTTTTGTGTTCTAAATTTATCTTCCTGAGGTTCTTTTGTGAGCTACCTTTATGTTTTATTTTTCTTATTTTTTTCTAAAAATTTGCGTTTCATCTAGTTTAGGACGTTGTTATTTTCGTATTTTGTTCCACGTGTTAATAGTAAATTTTATTTCTCTTGCAGGTGTAAATTTGTTCCTTGTGCTTCAGCAATATGGCCTTATTTTATTTTGCTTTGACATATTTCCCCCTATAACAGTGATTTGTTCTAGGAGTGTTTTTTTTCTTCTTTTGCTCCACTTGGTTGTGGTTTTGTTCCTCACGGCACTAAAATTATTGTCCCAACTAGTCGTGGTTTTGTTCTGTTTGGTTTACATATTTGTTCCTCCTGTAGATAAAGTTCGTTCCTTAGACGCTACAATTTGGTCCTTGTGGATGTCAACTATGTTCCACATTCACTAAAAAAAATTCATGAGTTTTTTCCCACCTTGTCAAAACTTTTGTTCCCCAAAAACTAACTTTTTGTTACATGATCCTTTCCTTTGGGTAGTTTGATTTATGTGTTGAACTATCTAATTTTAAAGCTGAAACTATCTAAATTTTGAATAAAAAAATAGTGGACACATCCTTGTTGAGCTGGGGCTGTGGGTGGTGCGGTCCTTGAGCTGGGGCTGTGGGTGGTGCGGCGTTGGGTGTATCGGACAAAGTGTCCGCCGACACATGTTCTACGCCCTCACATGCCCGACGCACCCAAAATGGAAAAAATCGAAACAAAAATGATACTCATTTTTTGGGGTGGGGGTATCGTTGGAGTTACCCTAATCAACAAAGCACAAAGGCAACGACAGCAGCCCATTTATTAAGTTGTTGTACTAACATTCACTTCTGCTGATATACTGCTTCTCTACTAGAGTCGATTGTCTAATGCTAAACTGCAATACTTCTAGAGTTGCAATTTTAGGCTTAGTTTATTTACACAAATTTTCTAGCAATTGTTAATTAGAAAAATCAATGCCACATACCAGTGCACAGGCACGGATAGAAGGGGTACTGAAAGACTGAACTATATTTGCTTCCATCCCATTTGCTAGTACTTTACTTGGCAGCCTCAGGTGCCACTTGTGCAGAAAGGAATTTCTTGCAAACATTAGTGAACCTACACCAGTTCATTAGCTGAAAGAACAGATAGACAACTTCAAGCCTGGGATGCACAAACACCAAGGAGGGTTAGGAGCACCACGTTGCTCACTTGAAACAGAATAGTCAGTTGCAAAACAAACAAAAAAATACCCAGTCAAATGTTCCCACAGGGCTTCAGCTTTAAAAGTTGTTCTTGCAGTTACAGAAGATCAGCCTCCCATGGACAATAAGAAGTTAACTACCGAGGCTATAATACGGCATGGGAACACAAACATTTGCTGTCCTAATCCAGTCTACGAAAGCAGATACATTAAACAAGAATAGCTCCTGATCCTAATTGTTGTGATGCACAGAGAAGAGGTGGTAAAATGTCAAACAAGTTCAGTATACCCTAAACATCTGATGATAGTGAACCAAATTGACAGAAGCAAAGCATGACACCTAAGACATGCTATGAAACAACAACAACAACAACCAAGCCTTTCAGTCCCAAACAAGTTGGGGTAGGCTAGAGTTGAAACCCATAAGATCTCGAAGCCAAGTCATGGTTCCGGAACGTGGATAGCTAACTTCCACGCACCCCTATCCATGGCTAAATCTTTGTCGATATTCCAAACCTTCAGGTCTCTCTTAACGGACTCCTCCCATGTCAAGTTTGGTCTACCACAACCCCTCTTAACATTCTCATCACGCTTTATCCGTCCGCTATGCACTGGCGCTTCCGGAGGCCTCCGTTGGATATGTCCAAACCATCTGAGACGATGTTTGACCAACTTCTCTTCAATCGGTGATACCTGATACGTCTCCGACGTATCGATAATTTCTTATGTTCCATGCCACATTATTGATGTTATCTACATGTTTTATGCACACTTTATGTCATATTCGTGCATTTTCTGGAACTAACCTATTAACAAGATGCCGAAGTGCCGATTCTTTGTTTTCTGCTGTTTTTGGTTTCAGAAATCCTAGTAACGAAATATTCTCGGAATTGGACGAAATCAACGCCCAGGGTCCTATTTTGCCACGAAGCTTCCAGAAGACCGAAGAGGAGACGAAGTGGGGCCACGAGGTGCCCAAACCCTAGGGCGGCGCGGCCTGCCCCTTGGCCGCGCGGCCCTGTGGTGTGGGGCCCTCGTGTGGCCCCCTGACCTGCCCTTCCGCCTACTTAAAGCCTCCATTGCGAAACCCCCAGTACCGAGAGCCACGATACGGAAAACCTTCCAGAGACGCCGCCGCCGCCGATCCCATCTCGGGGGATCCAGGAGATCGCCTCCGGCACCCTGCCGGAGAGGGGAATCATCTCCCGGAGGACTCTACGCCGCCATGGTCGCCTCCGGAGTGATGAGTGAGTAGTCTACCCCTGGACTATGGGTCCATAGCAGTAGCTAGATGGTTGTCTTCTCCCCATTGTGCTTCATTATCGGATCTTGTGAGCTGCCTAACATGATCAAGATCATCTATCTGTAATTCTATATGTTGCGTTTGTTGGGATCCGATGAATAGAGAATACTTGTTATGTTGATTATCAAAGTTATGTCTATGTGTTGTTTATGATCTTGCATGCTCTCCGTTACTAGTAGATGCTTTGGCCAAGTAGATGCTTGTAACTCCAAGAGGGAGTATTTATGCTCGATAGTGGGTTCATGCCTCCATTGATATCTGGGACAGTGATGAAAGTTCTAAGGTTGTGGATGTGCTGTTGCCACTAGGGATAAAACATTAGTGCTATGTTCAAGGATGTAGTTACCGATTACATTACGCGCAATACTTAATGCAATTGTCTCGTTGTTAGCAACTTAATCGGAGGGGGTTCGGATGATAACCTGGAGGTGGACTTTTTAGGCATAGATGCATGCTGGATGGCGGTCTATGTACTTTGTCGTAATGCCCAATTAAATCTCACTATACTCATCATAATATGTATGTGCATGGTCATGCCCTCTTTATTTGCCAATTGCCCAACTGTAATTTGTTCACCCAACATGCTGTTTATCTTATGGGAGAGACACCTCTAGTGAACTGTGGACCCCGGTCCAATTCTCTATACTGAAATACAATCTCTTGCAATCTTGTTCTACTGTTTTCTGCAAACAATCATCTTCCACACAATACGGTTAATCCTTTGTTACAGCAAGCCGGTGAGATTGACAACCTCACTGTTTCGTTGGGGCAAAGTACTTTGGTTGTGTTGTGCAGGTTCCACGTTGGCGCCGAAATCCCTGGTGTTGCGCCGCACTACATCCCGCCGCCATCAACCTTCAACGTGCTTCTTGGCTCCTCCTGGTTCGATAAACCTTGGTTTCTTTCTGAGGGAAAACTTGCTGCTGTGCGCATCATACCTTCCTCTTGGGGTTCCCAACGAACGTGTGAGTTACACGCCATCAAGCTCTTTTTCTGGCGCCGTTGCCGGGGAGATCAAGACACGCTGCAAGGGGAGTCTCCACTTCCCAATCTCTTTACTTTGTTTTTGTCTTGCTTAGTTTTATTTACTACTTTGTTTGCTGCACTAAATCAAAATACAAAAAAATTAGTTGCTAGTTTTACTTTATTTGCTATCTTGTTTACTATATCAAAAACACAAAAAAATTAGTTACTTGCATTTACTTTATCTAGTTTGCTTTATTTACTACTGCTAAAATGAGTAATCCTGAAGTTGAAGTTCGTACGTTTAAGCAACGAGGGGGAGAATGTTTAAGAGATGCTTGGTATAGAATTAGTGATGCCCATAATAGGTGCACTAAGAAACACTCCACCACTATTTTACTCAGGAATTTTTATGTTGGTATCTCTAGCTGGAATAGGTATGTTCTTGATAGTCTCGCAAAAGGTAATTTCCTAAGTACTCCTGCATTAGAAGCTAGTTGCATTATTGAGAGTCTATTTGGAATACCTCCCGTTGATGAAGTTAAAACTGAAATCTCTCTTGAAGATGTTATGAAAAAATTGGAAACCATAGAGAAAATTTTTCCAAGTATTGAAGCTAAATTGGAAATGTTACTTGATAAAACTGATGAACTTGATAAATCCTTAGGAGGAATTGATGAAAGAATTAGTGTCCTAGGAACTTATGTTGTCCATGACGATCAAAGCAATAGGATTGACGAACTTGAAAAAGCTATGGGAACCTTGGGTTCAACATTTTCTTCTCTTAAATATAAGGAGAAAGCTTATGTGGGTAAGGAGCAAAAGTTTATGTATGTCTCTAAAGTGCCTAAACCAAAGAAGTATTATTATAGGCCTAAAATTGACAAAGCCCTTAGTGCCACTACGGATGGGGGAGCTCATAATAACGACACACCACCCTTCGATAATACTTGATACACACTTTCTGCGCCTAGCTGAAAGGCGTTAAAGAAAAGCGCTTATGGGAGACAACCCATGTTTTTACCTACAGTACTTTGTTTTTATTTTGTGTCTTGGAAGTTGCTTACTACTGTAGCAACCTCTCCTTATCTTAGTTTAGTGTTTTGTTGTGCCAAGTAAAGTCGTTGATAGAAAAGTTCATACTAGATTTGGATTACTGCGCAGAAACAGATTTCTTTGCTGTCACGAATCTGGGCTGTTTTCTCTGTAGGTAACTCAGAAAATTATGCCAATTTACGTGAGTAATCCTCAGATATGTACGCAACTTTCATTCAATTTGAGCATTTTCATTTGAGTAAGTCTGGTGCCTCGATAAAATTCGTCAATACGAACTGTTCTGTTTTGACAGATTCTGCCTTTTATTTCGCATTGCCTCTTTTGCTATGTTGGATGAATTTCTTTGATCCATTAATATCCAGTAGCTTTATGCAATGTCCAGAAGTGTTAAGAATGATTGTGTCACCTCTGAACATGTTAATTTTTATTGTCGCTAACCCTCTAATGAGTTGTTCTAAGTTTGGTGTGGAGGAAGTTTTCAAGGATCAAGAGAGGACTATGATGCAACATGATCAAGGAGAGTGAAAGCTCTAAGCTTGGGATGCCCCGGTGGTTCACCCCTGCATATTTTAAGAAGACTCAAGCGTCTAAGCTTGGGGATGCCCAAGGCATCCCCTTCTTCATCGACAACATTATCAGGTTCCTCCCCTGAAACTATATTTTTATTCCATCACATCTTATGTGCTTTGCTTGGAGCGTCGGTTTATTTTTGTTTTTTTTGTTTTGTTTGAATAAAATGGATCCTAGCATTCACTTTATGGGAGAGAGACACGCTCCGCTGTAGCATATGGACAAGTATGTCCTTAGGCTCTACTCATAGTATTCATGGCGAAGTTTCTTCTTCGTTAAATTATTATATGGTTGGAATTGGAAAATGATACATGTAGTAATTGCTATAAATGTCTTGGGTAATGTGATACTTGGCAATTGTTGTGCTCATGTTTAAGCTCTTGCATCATATGCCTTGCACCCATTAATGAAGAAATACATAGAGCATGCTAAAATTTGGTTTGCATATTTGGTTTCTCTAAGGTCTAGATAATTTCTAGTATTGAGTTTGAACAACAAGGAAGACGGTGTAGATTCTTATAATGTTTACAATATGTCTTTTATGTGAGTTTTGCTGCACCGGTTCATCCTTGTGTTTGTTTCAAATAAGCCTTGCTAGCCTAAACCTTGTATCGAGAGGGAATACTTCTCATGCATCCAAAATACTTGAGCCAACCACTATGCCATTTGTGTCCACCATACCTACCTACTACATGGTATTTTCCGCCATTCCAAAGTAAATTGCTTGAGTGCTACCTTTAAAATTCCATCATTCACCTTTGCAATATATAGCTCATGGGACAAATAGCTTAAAAACTATTGTGGTATTGAATATGTAATTATGCACTTTATCTCTTATTAAGTTGCTTGTTGTGCGATAACCATGTTCAATGGGGACGCCATCAACTACTCTTTGTTGAATTTCATGTGAGTTGCTATGCATGTTCGTCTTGTCTGAAGTAAGAGCGATCTACCACCTTATGGTTAAGCATGCATATTGTTAGAGAAGAACATTGGGCCGCTAACTAAAGCCATGATCCATGGTGGAAGTTTCAGTTTTGGACATATATCCTCAATCTCATATGAGAAAATTATTAATTGTTGTTACATGCTTATGCATAAAAGAGGAGTCCATTATCTGTTGTCTATGTTGTCCCGGTATGGATGTCTAAGTTGAGAATAATCAATGGCGAGAAATCCAATGCGAGCTTTCTCCTTAGACCTTTGTACAGGCGGCATAGAGGTACCCCTTTGTGACACTTGGTTAAAACATGTGCATTGTGATGATCCGGTAGTCCAAGCTAATTAGGACAAGGTGCGGGCACTATTAGTACTCTATGCATGAGGCTTGCAACTTATAAGATATAATTTACATGATACATATGCTTTATTACTACCGTTGACAAAATTGTTTCATGTTTTCAAAATCAAAGCTCTAGCACAAATATAGCAATCGATGCTTTTCCTCTATGGAGGACCATTCTTTTACTTTCATTGTTGAGTCAGTTCACCTATTTCTCTCCACCTCAAGAAGCAAACACTTGTGTGAACTGTGCATTGATTCCTACATACTTGCATATTGCACTTATTATATTACTCTATGTTGACAATATCCATGAGATATACATGTTATAAGTTGAAAGCAACCGCTGAAACTTAATCTTCCTTTGTGTTGCTTCAATACCTTTACTATGAATTATTGCTTTATGAGTTAACTCTTATGCAAGACTTATTGATGCTTGTCTTGAAGTGCTATTCATGAAAAGTCTTTGCTTTATGATTCACTTGTTTACTCATGTCATATACATTATTTTGATCGCTGCATTCACTACATATGCTTTACAAATAGTATGATCAAGGTTATGATGGCATGTCACTCCAGAAATTATCTGTGTTATCGTTTTACCTGCTCGGGACGAGCAGAACTAAGCTTGGGGATGCTGATACGTCTCCGACGTATCGATAATTTCTTATGTTCCATGCCACATTATTGATGTTATCTACATGTTTTATGCACACTTTATGTCATATTCGTGCATTTTCTGGAACTAACCTATTAACAAGATGCCGAAGTGCCGATTGCTGTTTTTCTGCTGTTTTTGGTTTCAGAAATCCTAGTAACAAAATATTCTCGGAATTGGACGAAATCAACGCCCAGGGTCCTATTTTGCCACGAAGCTTCCAGAAGACCGAAGAGGAGACGAAGTGGGGCCACGAGGTGCCCAAACCCTAGGGCGGCGCGGCCTGCCCCTTGGCCGCGCGGCCCTGTGGTGTGGGGCCCTCGTGTGGCCCCCTGACCTGCCCTTCCGCCTACTTAAAGCCTCCGTTGCGAAACCCCCAGTACCGAGAGCCACGATACGGAAAACCTTCCAGAGACGCCGCCGCCGATCCCATCTCGGGGGATCCAGGAGATCGCCTCCGGCACCCTGCCGGAGAGGGGAATCATCTCCCAGAGGACTCTACGCCGCCATGCTCGCCTCCGGAGTGATGAGTGAGTAGTCTACCCCTGGACTATGGGTCCATAGCAGTAGCTAGATGGTTGTCTTCTCCCCATTGTGCTTCATTGTCGGATCTTGTGAGCTGCCTAACATGATCAAGATCATCTATCTGTAATTCTATATGTTGCGTTTGTTGGGATCCGATGAATAGAGAATACTTGTTATGTTGATTATCAAAGTTATGTCTATGTGTTGTTTATGATCTTGCATGCTCTCCGTTACTAGTAGATGCTCTAGCCAAGTAGATGCTTGTAACTCCAAGAGGGAGTATTTATGCTCGATAGTGGGTTCATGCCTCCATTGATATCTGGGACAGTGACAGAAAGTTCTAAGGTTGTGGATGTGCTGTTGCCACTAGGGATAAAACATTAGTGCTATGTTCAAGGATGTAGTTACTGATTACATTACGCGCAATACTTAATGCAATTGTCTGTTGTTAGCAACTTAATACTGGAGGGGGTTCGGATGATAACCTGAAGGTGGACTTTTTAGGCATAGATGCATGCTGGATGGCGGTCTATGTACTTTGTCGTAATGCCCAATTAAATCTCACTATACTCATCATAATATGTATGTGCATGGTCATGCCCTCTTTATTTGTCAATTGCCCAACTGTAATTTGTTCACCCAACATGTTGTTTATCTTATGGGAGAGACACCTCTAGTGAACTGTGGACCCCGGTCCAATTCTCTATCTTGAAATACAATCTCTTGCCAATCTTGTTCTCTTTTTTACGCAAACAATCATCTTCCACACAATACGGTTAATCCTTTGTTACAGCAAGCCGGTGAGATTGACAACCTCACTGTTTCGTTGGGGCAAAGTACTTTGGTTGTGTTGTGCAGGTTCCACGTTGGCGCCGGAATCCCTGGTGTTGCGCCGCACTACATCCCGCCGCCATCAACCTTCAACGTGCTTCTTGGCTCCTCCTGGTTCGATAAACCTTGGTTTCTTTCTGAGGGAAAACTTGCTGCTGTGCGCATCATACCTTCCTCTTGGGGTTCCCAACGAACGTGTGAGTTACACGCCATCACTACCCCAACTCTCTCCCGTACATCGTCGTTCCGTACCCGATCCTTTCTTGTGTGGCCACATATCCATCTCAACATGCGCATCTCTGCTACATTTAACTGTTGGATATGTCGTCTCTTCGTTGGCCAACACTCAGCGCCATACAACATCGCAGGTCGGATAGTTGTCCTATAAAACCTGCCTTTTAGCTTTTGTGGCACTCTCTTGTCACAAAGTACGCCAGAAGCTTGGCGCCACTTCATCCAACCAGCCTTGATTCGGTGGCCCACATCTTCATCGATATCGCCATCCTTCTGCAACATGGACCCCAAATATCGAAAAGTGTCTCTCTCCGGTACCACCTGCCCATCAAGGCTAACCTCTCCCTCCTCGTGCCTAGTAGAACTGAAACTGCACCTCATGTATTCAGTTTTAGTTCTACTAAGCCTAAAACCTTTCGATTCGAGAGTTCACCTCCACAACTCTAACTTTCTATTAACCCCCGGTTCGGCTATCATCGACTAGCACCACATCATCCGCAAAGAGCATACACCATGGGATGTCTCCTTGTATATCCCTTGTGACCTCATCCATCACCAAATCAAAAAGGTAAGGGCTCAAAGCTGACCCTTGGTGTAGCCCTATTCTAATTGGAAAGTCATCAGTGTCGCCATCGCTTGTTAGAACACTTGTCACAACATTATCATACATATCCTTGATGAGGGTAATGTACTTTATTGGGACTTTGTGTTTCTCCAAGGCCCACCACATGACATTCCGAGGTATCTTATCATAGGCCTTCTCCAAATCAATGAACACCATATGAAGGTCCTTCTTTTGCTCCCTGTATCTCTCCATCAGCTGTCGTACCAAGAAGATGGCTTCCATGGTAGACCTCCTAGGCATGAAACCAAATTGGTTTTTGGTCACGCTTGTCAACCTTCTTAAGCGGTGCTCAATGACTCTCTCCCATAGCTTCATAGTATGGCTCATCAGCTTGATTCCACGGTAATTAGTACAACTTTGAACATCCCCCTTGTTCTTGAAGATTGGTACTAAAATACTCCGCCTCCATTCTTCGGGCATCTTGTTTGACCGAAAAATGAGGTTGAAAAGCTTAGTTAGCCATACTATCGCTACGTCTCCAAGGCCTCTCCACGCCTCGATGGGGATACCATCAGGACCCATCGCCTTGCCGCCTTTCATCCTCCTTGCGGAAGGGGCCTGGGTGGTCAGCGAGGAATAGGGCTACGACGGAAGTGGCATGCGTGGACATGGGGAGTTGGGCATCATCGATGAAGAGTGGGGCGCTAGGGAAACAGCTGATTTGGATGTTCCTTCCGGGCCTGCCCTAAGGGTGCTTTAAAACCCAGTTCATCCAATAAGGCGAAGGACACCGGGCAACCAAATGACCCATTTTTGTCTCTCCCCATGCGAACCAAAGTGAATGCGGCCTACCAAATGTGTCCTACATGCATCATTAAATATATTTTCATATGATATCTATATTAAACTGTTGTTAGATTCATTTACCAGTTTGATCAAACTTTGCTTTGATTGACATTTAGAAAAAAGTCTTATTCATTGAAACGGATGTAGTACAAGTTCTATAACGCCAGCCGTTTCATCCCTCCCACCGGATGATTTTCTTTTATAATTTTTTTACTATCTTCTTTTTTTCTTCTTTTTTGTGTTCTAAATTTATCTTCCTGAGGTTCTTTTGTGAGCTACCTTTATGTTTTATTTTTCTTATTTTTTTCTAAAAATTTGCGTTTCATCTAGTTTAGGACGTTGTTATTTTCGTATTTTGTTCCACGTGTTAATAGTAAATTTTATTTCTCTTGCAGGTGTAAATTTGTTCCTTGTGCTTCAGCAATATGGCCCTATTTTATTTTGCTTTGACATATTTCCCCCTATAACAGTGATTTGTTCTAGGAGTGTTTTTTTTCTTCTTTTGCTCCACTTGGTTGTGGTTTTGTTCCTCACGGCACTAAAATTATTGTCCCAACTAGTCGTGGTTTTGTTCTGTTTGGTTTACATATTTGTTCCTCCTGTAGATAAAGTTCGTTCCTTAGACGCTACAATTTGGTCCTTGTGGATGTCAACTATGTTCCACATTCACTAAAAAAAATTCATGAGTTTTTTCCCACCTTGTCAAAACTTTTGTTCCCCAAAAACTAACTTTTTGTTACATGATCCTTTCCTTTGGGTAGTTTGATTTATGTGTTGAACTATCTAATTTTAAAGCTGAAACTATCTAAATTTTGAATAAAAAAATAGTGGACACATCCTTGTTGAGCTGGGGCTGTGGGTGGTGCGGTCCTTGAGCTGGGGCTGTGGGTGGTGCGGCGTTGGGTGTATCGGACAAAGTGTCCGCCGACACATGTTCTACGCCCTCACATGCCCGACGCACCCAAAATGGAAAAAATCGAAACAAAAATGATACTCATTTTTTGGGGTGGGGGTATCGTTGGAGTTACCCTAATCAACAAAGCACAAAGGCAACGACAGCAGCCCATTTATTAAGCTGTTGTACTAACATTCACTTCTGCTGATATACTGCTTCTCTACTACTAGAGTCGATTGTCTAATGCTAAACTGCAATACTTCTAGAGTTGCAATTTTAGGCTTAGTTTATTTACACAAATTTTCTAGCAATTGTTAATTAGAAAAATCAATGCCACATACCAGTGCACAGGCACGGATAGAAGGGGTACTGAAAGACTGAACTATATTTGCTTCCATCCCATTTGCTAGTACTTTACTTGGCAGCCTCAGGTGCCACTTGTGCAGAAAGGAATTTCTTGCAAACATTAGTGAACCTACACCAGTTCATTAGCTGAAAGAACAGATAGACAACTTCAAGCCTGGGATGCACAAACACCAAGGAGGGTTAGGAGCACCACGTTGCTCACTTGAAACAGAATAGTCAGTTGCAAAACAAACAAAAAAATACCCAGTCAAATGTTCCCACTGGGCTTCAGCTTTAAAAGTTGTTCTTGCAGTTACAGAAGATCAGCCTCCCATGGACAATAAGAAGTTAACTACCGAGGCTATAATACGGCATGGGAACACAAACATTTGCTGTCCTAATCCAGTCTACGAAAGCAGATACATTAAACAAGAATAGCTCCTGATCCTAATTGTTGTGATGCACAGAGAAGAGGTGGTAAAATGTCAAACAAGTTCAGTATACCCTAAACATCTGATGATAGTGAACCAAATTGACAGAAGCAAAGCATGACACCTAAGACATGCTATGAAACAACAACAACAACAACAACAACCAAGCCTTTCAGTCCCAAACAAGTTGGGGTAGGCTAGAGTTGAAATCCATAAGATCTCGAAGCCAAGTCATGGTTCCGGAACGTGGATAGCTAACTTCCACGCACCCCTATCCATGGCTAAATCTTTGTCGATATTCCAAACCTTCAGGTCTCTCTTAACGGACTCCTCCCATGTCAAGTTTGGTCTACCACAACCCCTCTTAACATTCTCATCACGCTTTATCCGTCCGCTATGCACTGGCGCTTCCGGAGGCCTCCGTTGGATATGTCCAAACCATCTGAGACGATGTTGGACCAACTTCTCTTCAATCGGTGATACCTGATACGTCTCCGACGTATCGATAATTTCTTATGTTCCATGCCACATTATTGATGTTATCTACATGTTTTATGCACACTTTATGTCATATTCGTGCATTTTCTGGAACTAACCTATTAACAAGATGCCGAAGTGCCGATTCTTTGTTTTCTGCTGTTTTTGGTTTCAGAAATCCTAGTAACGAAATATTCTCGGAATTGGACGAAATCAACGCCCAGGGTCCTATTTTGCCACGAAGCTTCCAGAAGACCGAAGAGGAGACGAAGTGGGGCCACGAGGTGCCCAAACCCTAGGGCGGCGCGGCCTGCCCCTTGGCCGCGCGGCCCTGTGGTGTGGGGCCCTCGTGTGGCCCCCTGACCTGCCCTTCCGCCTACTTAAAGCCTCCATTGCGAAACCCCCAGTACCGAGAGCCACGATACGGAAAACCTTCCAGAGACGCCGCCGCCGCCGATCCCATCTCGGGGGATCCAGGAGATCGCCTCCGGCACCCTGCCGGAGAGGGGAATCATCTCCCGGAGGACTCTACGCCGCCATGGTCGCCTCCGGAGTGATGAGTGAGTAGTCTACCCCTGGACTATGGGTCCATAGCAGTAGCTAGATGGTTGTCTTCTCCCCATTGTGCTTCATTATCGGATCTTGTGAGCTGCCTAACATGATCAAGATCATCTATCTGTAATTCTATATGTTGCGTTTGCTGGGATCCGATGAATAGAGAATACTTGTTATGTTGATTATCAAAGTTATGTCTATGTGTTGTTTATGATCTTGCATGCTCTCCGTTACTAGTAGATGCTCTGGCCAAGTAGATGCTTGTAACTCCAAGAGGGAGTATTTATGCTCGATAGTGGGTTCATGCCTCCATTGATATCTGGGACAGTGACAGAAAGTTCTAAGGTTGTGGATGTGCTGTTGCCACTAGGGATAAAACATTAGTGCTATGTTCAAGGATGTAGTTACTGATTACATTACGCGCAATACTTAATGCAATTGTCTGTTGTTAGCAACTTAATACTGGAGGGGGTTCGGATGATAAACTGAAGGTGGACTTTTTAGGCATAGATGCATGCTGGATGGCGGTCTATGTACTTTGTCGTAATGCCCAATTAAATCTCACTATACTCATCATAATATGTATGTGCATGGTCATGCCCTCTTTATTTGCCAATTGCCCAACTGTAATTTGTTCACCCAACATGCTGTTTATCTTATGGGAGAGACACCTCTAGTGAACTGTGGACCCCGGTCCAATTCTCTATACTGAAATACAATCTACTGCAATACTGTTCTACTGTTTTCTGCAAACAATCATCTTCCACACAATACGGTTAATCCTTTGTTACAGCAAGCCGGTGAGATTGACAACCTCACTGTTTCGTTGGGGCAAAGTACTTTGGTTGTGTTGTGCAGGTTCCACGTTGGCGCCGGAATCCCTGGTGTTGCGCCGCACTACATCCCGCCGCCATCAACCTTCAACGTGCTTCTTGGCTCCTCCTGGTTCGATAAACCTTGGTTTCTTTCTGAGGGAAAACTTGCTGCTGTGCGCATCATACCTTCCTCTTGGGGTTCCCAACGAACGTGTGAGTTACACGCCATCAAGCTCTTTTTCTGGCGCCGTTGCCGGGGAGATCAAGACACGCTGCAAGGGGAGTCTCCACTTCCCAATCTCTTTACTTTGTTTTTGTCTTGCTTAGTTTTATTTACTACTTTGTTTGTTGCACTAAATCAAAATACAAAAAAATTAGTTGCTAGTTTTACTTTATTTGCTATCTTGTTTACTATATCAAAAACACAAAAAAATTAGTTACTTGCATTTACTTTATCTAGTTTGCTTTATTTACTACTGCTAAAATGAGTAATCCTGAAGTTGAAGTTCGTACGTTTAAGCAACGAGGGGGAGAATGTTTAAGAGATGCTTGGTATAGAATTAGTGATGCCCATAATAGGTGCACTAAGAAACACTCCACCACTATTTTACTCAGGAATTTTTATGTTGGTATCTCTAGCTGGAATAGGTATGTTCTTGATAGTCTCGCAAAAGGTAATTTCCTAAGTACTCCTGCATTAGAAGCTAGTTGCATTATTGAGAGTCTATTTGGAATACCTCCCTTTGATGAAGTTAAAACTGAAATCTCTCTTGAAGATGTTATGAAAAAATTGGAAACCATAGAGAAAAATTTTCCAAGTATTGAAGCTAAATTGGAAATGTTACTTGATAAAACTGATGAACTTGATAAATCCTTAGGAGGAATTGATGAAAGAATTAGTGTCCTAGGAACTTGTGTTGTCCATGACGATCAAAGCAATAGGATTGACGAACTTGAAAAAGCTATGGGAACCTTGGGTTCAACATTTTCTTCTCTTAAATATAAGGAGAAAGCTTATGTGGGTAAGGAGCAAAAGTTTATGTATGTCTCTAAAGTGCCTAAACCAAAGAAGTATTATTATAGGCCTAAAATTGACAAAGCCCTTAGTGCCACTACGGATGGGGGAGCTCATAATAACGACACACCACCCTTCGATAATACTTGATACACACTTTCTGCGCCTAGCTGAAAGGCGTTAAAGAAAAGCGCTTATGGGAGACAACCCATGTTTTTACCTACAGTACTTTGTTTTTATTTTGTGTCTTGGAAGTTGTTTACTACTGTAGCAACCTCTCCTTATCTTAGTTTAGTGTTTTGTTGTGCCAAGTAAAGTCGTTGATAGAAAAGTTCATACTAGATTTGGATTACTGCGCAGAAACAGATTTCTTTGCTGTCACGAATCTGGGCTGTTTTCTCTGTAGGTAACTCAGAAAATTATGCCAATTTACGTGAGTAATCCTCAGATATGTACGCAACTTTCATTCAATTTGAGCATTTTCATTTGAGTAAGTCTGGTGCCTCGATAAAATTCGTCAATACGAACTGTTCTGTTTTGATAGATTCTGCCTTTTATTTCGCATTGCCTCTTTTGCTATGTTGGATGAATTTCTTTGATCCATTAATATCCAGTAGCTTTATGCAATGTCCAGAAGTGTTAAGAATGATTGTGTCACCTCTGAACATGTTAATTTTTATTGTCGCTAACCCTCTAATGAGTTGTTCTAAGTTTGGTGTGGAGGAAGTTTTCAAGGATCAAGAGAGGAGTATGATGCAACATGATCAAGGAGAGTGAAAGCTCTAAGCTTGGGATGCCCCGGTGGTTCACCCCTGCATATTTTAAGAAGACTCAAGCGTCTAAGCTTGGGGATGCCCAAGGCATCCCCTTCTTCATCGACAACATTATCAGGTTCCTCCCCTGAAACTATATTTTTATTCCATCACATCTTATGTGCTTTGCTTGGAGCGTCGGTTTGTTTTTGTTTTTTTTGTTTTGTTTGAATAAAATGGATCCTAGCATTCACTTTATGGGAGAGAGACACGCTCCGCTGTAGCATATGGACAAGTATGTCCTTAGGCTCTACTCATAGTATTCATGGCGAAGTTTCTTCTTCGTTAAATTGTTATATGGTTGGAATTGGAAAATGATACATGTAGTAATTGCTATAAATGTCTTGGGTAATGTGATACTTGGCAATTGTTGTGCTCATGTTTAAGCTCTTGCATCATATGCCTTGCACCCATTAATGAAGAAATACATAGAGCATGCTAAAATTTGGTTTGCATATTTGGTTTCTCTAAGGTCTAGATAATTTCTAGTATTGAGTTTGAACAACAAGGAAGACGGTGTAGATTCTTATAATGTTTACAATATGTCTTTTATGTGAGTTTTGCTGCACCGGTTCATCCTTGTGTTTGTTTCAAATAAGCCTTGCTAGCCTAAACCTTGTATCGAGAGGGAATACTTCTCATGCATCCAAAATACTTGAGCCAACCACTATGCCATTTGTGTCCACCATACCTACCTACTACATGGTATTTTCCGCCATTCCAAAGTAAATTGCTTGAGTGCTACCTTTAAAATTCCATCATTCACCTTTGCAATATATAGCTCATGGGACAAATAGCTTAAAAACTATTGTGGTATTGAATATGTAATTATGCACTTTATCTCTTATTAAGTTGCTTGTTGTGCGATAACCATGTTCAATGGGGACGCCATCAACTACTCTTTGTTGAATTTCATGTGAGTTGCTATGCATGTTCGTCTTGTCTGAAGTAAGAGCGATCTACCACCTTATGGTTAAGCATGCATATTGTTAGAGAAGAACATTGGGCCGCTAACTAAAGCCATGATCCATGGTGGAAGTTTCAGTTTTGGACATATATCCTCAATCTCATATGAGAAAATTATTAATTGTTGTTACATGCTTATGCATAAAAGAGGAGTCCATTATCTGTTGTCTATGTTGTCCCGGTATGGATGTCTAAGTTGAGAATAATCAATAGCGAGAAATCCAATGCGAGCTTTCTCCTTAGACCTTTGTACAGGCGGCATAGAGGTACCCCTTTGTGACACTTGGTTAAAACATGTGCATTGTGATGATCCGGTAGTCCAAGCTAATTAGGACAAGGTGCGGGCACTATTAGTACTCTATGCATGAGGCTTGCAACTTATAAGATATAATTTACATGATACATATGCTTTATTACTACCGTTGACAAAATTGTTTCATGTTTTCAAAATCAAAGCTCTAGCACAAATATAGCAATCGATGCTTTTCCTCTATGGAGGACCATTCTTTTACTTTCATTGTTGAGTCAGTTCACCTATTTCTCTCCACCTCAAGAAGCAAACACTTGTGTGAACTGTGCATTGATTCCTACATACTTGCATATTGCACTTATTATATTACTCTATGTTGACAATATCCATGAGATATACATGTTATAAGTTGAAAGCAACCGCTGAAACTTAATCTTCCTTTGTGTTGCTTCAATACCTTTACTATGAATTATTGCTTTATGAGTTAACTCTTATGCAAGACTTATTGATGCTTGTCTTGAAGTGCTATTCATGAAAAGTCTTTGCTTTATGATTCACTTGTTTACTCATGTCATATACATTGTTTTGATCGCTGCATTCACTACATATGCTTTACAAATAGTATGATCAAGGTTATGATGGCATGTCACTCCAGAAATTATCTGTGTTATCGTTTTACCTGCTCGGGACGAGCAGAACTAAGCTTGGGGATGCTGATACGTCTCCGACGTATCGATAATTTCTTATGTTCCATGCCACATTATTGATGTTATCTACATGTTTTATGCACACTTTATGTCATATTCGTGCATTTTCTGGAACTAACCTATTAACAAGATGCCGAAGTGCCGATTCTTTGTTTTCTGCTGTTTTTGGTTTCAGAAATCCTAGTAACGAAATATTCTCGGAATTGGACGAAATCAACGCCCAGGGTCCTATTTTGCCACGAAGCTTCCAGAAGACCGAAGAGGAGACGAAGTGGGGCCACGAGGTGCCCAAACCCTAGGGCGGCGCGGCCTGCCCCTTGGCCGCGCGGCCCTGTGGTGTGGGGCCCTCGTGTGGCCCCCTGACCTGCCCTTCCGCCTACTTAAAGCCTCCGTTGCGAAACCCCCAGTACCGAGAGCCACGATACAAAAAACCTTCCAGAGACGCCGCCGCCGCCGATCCCATCTCGGGGGATCCAGGAGATCGCCTCCGGCACCCTGCCGGAGAGGGGAATCATCTCCCGGAGGACTCTACGCCGCCATGCTCGCCTCCGGAGTGATGAGTGAGTAGTCTACCCCTGGACTATGGGTCCATAGCAGTAGCTAGATGGTTGTCTTCTCCCCATTGTGCTTCATTGTCGGATCTTGTGAGCTGCCTAACATGATCAAGATCATCTATCTGTAATTCTATATGTTGCGTTTGTTGGGATCCGATGAATAGAGAATACTTGTTATGTTGATTATCAAAGTTATGTCTATGTGTTGTTTATGATCTTGCATGCTCTCCGTTACTAGTAGATGCTCTGGCCAAGTAGATGCTTGTAACTCCAAGAGCGAGTATTTATGCTCGATAGTGGGTTCATGCCTCCATTGATATCTGGGACAGTGATAGAAAGTTCTAAGGTTGTGGATGTGCTGTTACCACTAGGGATAAAACATTAGTGCTATGTTCAAGGATGTAGTTACTGATTACATTACGCGCAATACTTAATGCAATTGTCTGTTGTTAGCAACTTAATACTGGAGGGGGTTCGGATGATAACCTGAAGGTGGACTTTTTAGGCATAGATGCATGCTGGATGGCGGTCTATGTACTTTGTCGTAATGCCCAATTAAATCTCACTATACTCATCATAATATGTATGTGCATGGTCATGCCCTCTTTATTTGTCAATTGCCCAACTGTAATTTGTTCACCCAACATGTTGTTTATCTTATGGGAGAGACACCTCTAGTGAACTGTGGACCCCGGTCCAATTCTCTATACTGAAATACAATCTCTTGCAATCTTTGTTCTATTGTTTTCTGCAAACAATCATCTTCCACACAATACGGTTAATCCTTTGTTACAGCAAACCGGTGAGATTGACAACCTCACTGTTTCGTTGGGGCAAAGTACTTTGGTTGTGTTGTGCAGGTTCCACGTTGGCGCCGGAATCCCTGGTGTTGCGCCGCACTACATCCCGCCGCCATCAACCTTCAACGTGCTTCTTGGCTCCTCCTGGTTCGATAAACCTTGGTTTCTTTCTGAGGGAAAACTTGCTGCTGTGCGCATCATACCTTCCTCTTGGGGTTCCCAACGAACGTGTGAGTTACACGCCATCACTACCCCAACTCTCTCCCGTACATCGTCGTTCCGTACCCGATCCTTTCTTGTGTGGCCACATATCCATCTCAACATGCGCATCTCTGCTACATTTAACTGTTGGATATGTCGTCTCTTCGTTGGCCAACACTCAGCGCCATACAACATCGCAGGTCGGATAGTTGTCCTATAAAACCTGCCTTTTAGCTTTTGTGGCACTCTCTTGTCACAAAGTACGCCAGAAGCTTGGCGCCACTTCATCCAACCAGCCTTGATTCGGTGGCCCACATCTTCATCGATATCGCCATCCTTCTGCAACATGGACCCCAAATATCGAAAAGTGTCTCTCTCCGGTACCACCTGCCCATCAAGGCTAACCTCTCCCTCCTCGTGCCTAGTAGAACTGAAACTGCACCTCATGTATTCAGTTTTAGTTCTACTAAGCCTAAAACCTTTCGATTCGAGAGTTCACCTCCACAACTCTAACTTTCTATTAACCCCCGGTTCGGCTATCATCGACTAGCACCATGATGTCTACGTTCCCCCTCCTTTCCTGTAGACAGTGTTGGGCCTCCAAGAGCAGAGGTTTGTAGAACAGCAGCAAGTTTTCCCTTAAGTGGATCACCCAAGGTTTATCGAACTCAGGGAGGAAGAGGTCAAAGATATCCCTCTCATGCAACCCTGCAACCACAAAGCAAGAAGTCTCTTGTGTCCCCAACACACCTAATAGGTGCACTAGTTCGGCGAAGAGATAGTGAAATACAGGTGGTATAAATATATATGAGCAGTAGCAACGGTGCCAGAAAATAGCTTTCGGGCGTGTAGTTGATGGTGGTAGTATTGCAGCAGTAGTAACACAGTGAAACAGTAAACAAGCAGTAGTAACGCAGCAGTATTTAGGAGCAAGGCCTAGGGATTACACTTTCACTAGTGGACACTCTCAACATTGATCACATAACAGAATAGATAAATGCATACTCTACACTCTTGTTGGATGATGAACGCATTGTGTAGGATTACACGAACCCTCAATGCCGGAGTTAACAAGCTCCACAATTTGTTCATATTTAAGTAACCTTATAGTGTAAGATAGATCAACATAACCAGATAGATCACATCAATACCATCATAATGATAATTAACTCCACAATCTACAAGAGATCATGATCATAGCCTACGACAAGAACCACACGGTGCACACACTAGTCACCTTTACACACGTGCAGGAGGAATAGAACTACTTTAATAACATCACTAGAGTAGCACATAGATGAATTGTGATACAAAACTCATATGAATCTCAATCATGTAAAGCAGCTCATGAGATCATTGTATTGAAGTACATGGAGAGAGATTAACCACATAGCTACCGGTACAGCCCCGAGCCTCGATGGAGAACTACTCCCTCCTCATGGGAGCAGCAGCGGTGATGAAGATGGCGGTGGAGATGGCAGCGGTGTCGATGGAGAAGCCTTCCGGGGGCACTTCCCCGTTCCGGCGGCGTGCCGGAACAGAGACTCCTGTCCCCCAGATCTTGGCGTCGCGATGGCGGCGGCTCTGGAAGGTTTCTGTGGTTTTCGTCGAACGCATCAGGGTTTTCGATCCAGGGGCTTTATATAGGCGAAGAGGCGGCGCAGGAGGGTTGACAGGGGGGCCAAACTATAGGGCGGCGCGGCCCCCCCTCTGGCCGCGCCAGCCTATAGTTTGGTGGGCCTGTGGCCCCCCTCTGACCTCTCTGGTGTGTTCTGGATGCTTCCGGGGATTCTAAGATCTTTGGCGTTGATTTCGTCCGATTCCGAGAATATTTCGTTACTAGGATTTCTGAAACCAAAAACAGCAGAAAACAGGAACTGGCACTTCGGCATCTTGTTAATAGGTTAGTTCCAGAAAATGCACGAATATGACATAAAGTGTGCATAAAACATGTAAATAACATCAATAATGTGGCATGGAACATAAGAAATTATCGATACGTCGGAGACGTATCAGCATCCCCAAGCATAGTTCTGCTCGTCCCGAGCAGGTAAAACGATAACACAGATAATTTCTGGAGTGACATGCCATCATAATCTTGATCATACTATTTGTAAAGCATATGTAGTGAATGCAGCGATCAAAACAATGTATATGACATGAGTAAACAACTGAATCATAAAGCAAAGACTTTTCATGAATAGCACTTCAAGACAAGCATCAATAAGTCTTGCATAAGAGTTAACTCATAAAGCAATAATTCAAAGTAAAGGTATTGAAGCAACACAAAAGAAGATTAAGTTTCAGCGGTTGCTTTCAACTTGTAACATGTATATCTCATGGATATTGTCAACATAGAGTAATATAATAAGTGCAATAAGCAAGTATGTAGGAATCAATGCATAGTTCACACAAGTGTTTGCTTCTTGAGGTGGAGAGAAATAGGTGAACTGACTCAACATTGAAAGTAAAAGAATGGTCCTTCAAAGAGGAAAGCATCGATTGCTATATTTGTGCTAGAGCTTTTATTTTGAAAACATGAAACAATTTTGTCAACGGTAGTAATAAAGCATATGTATCATGTAAATTATATCTTACAAGTTGCAAGCCTCATGCATAGTATACTAATAGTGCCCGCACCTTGTCCTAATTAGCTTGGACTACCGGATCATCACAATGCATTGTTTTTACCAAGTGTCACAAAGGGGTACCTCTATGCCGCCTGTACAAAGGTCTAAGGAGAAAGCTCGCATTGGATTTCTCGCTATTGATTATTCTCAACTTAGACATCCATACCGGGACAACATAGACAACAGATAATGGACTCCTCTTTTATGCATAAGCATGTAACAACAATTAATAATTTTCTCATATGAGATTGAGGATATATGTCCAAAACTGAAACTTCCACCATGGATCATGGCTTTAGTTAGCGGCCCAATGTTCTTCTCTAACAATATGCATGCTTAACCATAAGGTGGTAGATCGCTCTTACTTCAGACAAGACGAACATGCATAGCAACTCACATGAAATTCAACAAAGAGTAGTTGATGGCGTCCCCAAGAACATGGTTATCGCACAACAAGCAACTTAATAAGAGATAAAGTGCATAATTACATATTCAATACCACAATAGTTTTTAAGCTATTTGTCCCATGAGCTATATATTGCAAAGGTGAATGATGGAATTTTAAAGGTAGCACTCAAGCAATTTACTTTGGAATGGCGGAGAAATACCATGTAGTAGGTAGGTATGGTGGACACAAATGGCATAGTGGTTGGCTCAAGGATTTTGGATGCATGAGAAGTATTCCCTCTCGATACAAGGTTTAGGCTAGCAAGGTTATTTGAAGCAAGCACAAGTATGAACTAGTACAGCAAAACTCACATAAAAGACATATTGAAAACATTATAAGACTCTACACCGTCTTCCTTGTTGTTCAAACTCAATACTAGAAATTATCTAGACCTTAGAGAAACCAAGTATGCAAACCAAATTTTAGCATGCTCTATGTATTTCTTCATTAATGGGTGCAAAGCATATGATGCAAGAGCTTAATCATGAGCACAACAATTGCCAAGTATCACATTACCCAAAACATTTATAGCAATTACTACATGTATCATTTTCCAATTCCAACCATATAACAATTTAACGAAGAAGAAACTTCGCCATGAATACTATGAGTAGAAACCAAGGACATACTTGTCCATATGCTACAGCGGAGCGTGTCTCTCTCCCACACAAGCATGATGTAATCCAATTTATTCAAACACAAACAAAAACAAAAACAAACCGACGCTCCAAGCAAAGCACATAAGATGTGATGGAATAAAAATATAGTTTCAGGGGAGGAACCTGATAATGTTGTCGATGAAGAAGGGGATGCCTTGGGCATCCCCAAGCTTAGACGCTTGAGTCTTCTTGATATATGCAGGGGTGAACCACCGGGGCATCCCCAAGCTTAGAGCTTTCACTCTCCTTGATCATAGTATATCATCCTCCTCTCTTGATCCTTGAAAACTTCCTCCACACCAAACTCGAAACAACTCATTAGAGGGTTAGTGCACAATAAAAATTAACATATTCAGAGGTGACACAATCATTCTTAACACTTCTGGACATTGCATAATGCTACTGGACATTAATGGATCAAAGAAATTCATCCAACATAGCAAAAGAGGCAATGCGAAATAAAAGGCAGAATCTGTCAAAACAGAACAGTTCGTATTGACGAATTTTAAAATGGCACCAGACTTGCTCAAATGAAAATGCTCAAATTGAATGAAATTTGCGTACATATCTGAGGATCATGCACGTAAATTGGCTTAATTTTCTGAGCTACCTACAGGGAGGTGGACCCAGATTCGTGACAGCAAAGAAATCTGGAACTGCGCAGTAATCCAAATCTAGTACTTACTTTTCTATCAACGGCTTAACTTGGCACAACAAAACACAAAACTAAGATAAGGAGAGGTTGCTACAGTAGTAAACAACTTCCAAGACACAAATATAAAACAAAATACTGTAGCAAAATAACACATGGGTTATCTCCCAAGAAGTTCTTTCTTTATAGCCATTAAGATGGGCTCAGCAGTTTTAATGATGCACTCGCAAGAAATAGTAGTTGAAGCAAAAGAGAGCATCAAGAGGCAAATTCAAAACACATTTAAGTCTAACATGCTTCCTATGCATAGGAATCTTGTAAATAAACAAGTTCATGAAGAGCAAAGTAACAAGCATAGGAAGATAAAACAAGTGTAGCTTGAAAAATTTCAGCACATAGAGAGGTGTTTTAGTAACATGAAAATTTCTACAACCATATTTTCCTCTCTCATAATAACTTTCAGTAGCAACATGAACAAACTCAACAATATAACTATCACATAAAGCATTCTTATCATGAGTCTCATGCATAAAATTATTACTACCCACATAAGCATAATCAATTTTATTAGTTGTAGTGGGAGCAAATTCAACAAAGTAGCTATCATTATTATTCTCATCAAGTGTAGGAGGCATAGTATAATCACAACAAAATTTACTCTCCATAGTAGGTGGCACCAAAAGACCACTATCATTATAATCATCATAAATAGGAGGCAAAGTATCATCAAAGAAAATTTTCTCCTCAATGCTTGGGGGACTAAAAATATCATGCTCATCAAAGCCAGCTTCCCCAAGCTTAGAATTTTCCATATCATTAGCAACAATGGTGTTCAAAGCGTTCATACTAATATCATTGCTACTAGCATGCAAATAAGATTCCATGGGTTTTTTAATTTTCGCATTAAACCATTCATGTCTTGACTCAGGAAATAGTACAAAGAGCTCACAGATGTTGTCCATTATGCCTTACTAGTGTAAACAAGAAACAAAAAGATGCAATTGCAGGATCTAAAGGAAATAGCTTCGAGCACAAACACAATGGCGCCAGAAAAGTACTTTACCTGGAACCGAAGTATGAGTGCCTTTTACCTTTCCTCCCCGGCAACGGCGCCAGAAAAGTGCTTGATGTCTACGTTCCCCCTCCTTTCCTGTAGACAGTGTTGGGCCTCCAAGAGCAGAGGTTTGTAGAACAGCAGCAAGTTTTCCCTTAAGTGGATCACCCAAGGTTTATCGAACTCAGGGAGGAAGAGGTCAAAGATATCCCTCTCATGCAACCCTGCAACCACAAAGCAAGAAGTCTCTTGTGTCCCCAACACACCTAATAGGTGCACTAGTTCGGCGAAGAGATAGTGAAATACAGGTGGTATAAATATATATGAGCAGTAGCAACGGTGCCAGAAAATAGCTTTCGGGCGTGTAGTTGATGGTGGTAGTATTGCAGCAGTAGTAACACAGTGAAACAGTAAACAAGCAGTAGTAACGCAGCAGTATTTAGGAGCAAGGCCTAGGGATTACACTTTCACTAGTGGACACTCTCAACATTGATCACATAACAGAATAGATAAATGCATACTCTACACTCTTGTTGGATGATGAACGCATTGTGTAGGATTACACGAACCCTCAATGCCGGAGTTAACAAGCTCCACAATTTGTTCATATTTAAGTAACCTTATAGTGTAAGATAGATCAACATAACCAGATAGATCACATCAATACCATCATAATGATAATTAACTCCACAATCTACAAGAGATCATGATCATAGCCTACGACAAGAACCACACGGTGCACACACTAGTCACCTTTACACACGTGCAGGAGGAATAGAACTACTTTAATAACATCACTAGAGTAGCACATAGATGAATTGTGATACAAAACTCATATGAATCTCAATCATGTAAAGCAGCTCATGAGATCATTGTATTGAAGTACATGGAGAGAGATTAACCACATAGCTACCGGTACAGCCCCGAGCCTCGATGGAGAACTACTCCCTCCTCATGGGAGCAGCAGCGGTGATGAAGATGGCGGTGGAGATGGCAGCGGTGTCGATGGAGAAGCCTTCCGGGGGCACTTCCCCGTTCCGGCGGCGTGCCGGAACAGAGACTCCTGTCCCCCAGATCTTGGCGTCGCGATGGCGGCGGCTCTGGAAGGTTTCTGTGGTTTTCGTCGAACGCATCAGGGTTTTCGATCCAGGGGCTTTATATAGGCGAAGAGGCGGCGCAGGAGGGCTGACAGGGGGGCCAAACTATAGGGCGGCGCGGCCCCCCCTCTGGCCGCGCCAGCCTATAGTTTGGTGGGCCTGTGGCCCCCCTCTGACCTCTCTGGTGTGTTCTGGATGCTTCCGGGGATTCTAAGATCTTTGGCGTTGATTTCGTCCGATTCCGAGAATATTTCGTTACTAGGATTTCTGAAACCAAAAACAGCAGAAAACAGGAACTGGCACTTCGGCATCTTGTTAATAGGTTAGTTCCAGAAAATGCACGAATATGACATAAAGTGTGCATAAAACATGTAAATAACATCAATAATGTGGCATGGAACATAAGAAATTATCGATACGTCGGAGACGTATCACACCACATCATCCGCAAAGAGCATACACCATGGGATGTCTCCTTGTATATCCCTTGTGACCTCATCCATCACCAAATCAAAAAGGTAAGGGCTCAAAGCTGACCCTTGGTGTAGCCCTATTCTAATTAGAAAGTCATCAGTGTCGCCATCGCTTGTTAGAACACTTGTCACAACATTATCATACATATCCTTGATGAGGGTAATGTACTTTATTGGGACTTTGTGTTTCTCCAAGGCCCACCACAAGACATTCCGAGGTATCTTATCATAGGCCTTCTCCAAATCAATGAACACCATATGAAGGTCCTTCTTTTGCTCCCTGTATCTCTCCATCAGCTGTCGTACCAAGAAGATGGCTTCCATGGTAGACCTCCTAGGCATGAAACCAAATTGGTTTTTGGTCACGCTTGTCAACCTTCTTAAGCGGTGCTCAATGACTCTCTCCCATAGCTTCATAGTATGGCTCATCAGCTTGATTCCACGGTAATTAGTACAACTTTGAACATCCCCCTTGTTCTTGAAGATTGGTACTAAAATACTCCGCCTCCATTCTTCGGGCATCTTGTTTGACCGAAAAATGAGGTTGAAAAGCTTAGTTAGCCATACTATCGCTACGTCTCCAAGGCCTCTCCACGCCTCGATGGGGATACCATCAGGACCCATCGCCTTGCCGCCTTTCATCCTCCTTGCGGAAGGGGCCTGGGTGGTCAGCGAGGAATCGGGCTACGACGGAAGTGGCATGCGTGGACACGGGGAGTTGGGCATCATCGATGAAGAGTGGGGCGCTAGGGAAACAGCTGATTTGGATGTTCCTTTCGGGCCTGCCCTAAGGGTGCTTTAAAACCCAGTTCATCCAATAAGGCGAAGGACACCGGGCAACCAAATGACCCATTTTTGTCGCTCCCCATGCGAACCAAAGTGAATGCGGCCTACCAAATGTGTCCTACATGCATCATTAAATATATTTTCATATGATATCTATATTAAACTGTTGTTAGATTCATTTACCAGTTTGATCAAACTTTGCTTTGATTGACATTTAGAAAAAAGTCTTATTCATTGAAACGGATGTAGTACAAGTTCTATAACGCCAGCCGTTTCATCCCTCCCACCGGATGATTTTCTTTTATAATTTTTTTACTATCTTCTTTTTTTTCTTCTTTTTTGTGTTCTAAATTTATCTTCCCGAGGTTCTTTTGTGAGCTACCTTTATGTTTTATTTTTCTTATTTTTTTCTAAATTTGTGTTTCATCTAGTTTAGGACATTGTTATTTTCGTATTTTGTTCCACGTGTTAATAGTAAATTTTATTTCTCTTGCAGGTGTAAATTTGTTCCTTGTGCTTCAGCAATATGGCCCTATTTTATTTTGCTTTGACATATTTCCCCCTATAACAGTGATTTGTTGTAGGAGTGTTTTTTTTTCTTCTTTTTCTCCACTTGGTTGTGGTTTTGTTCCTCACGGCACTAAAATTATTGTCCCAACTAGTCGTGGTTTTGTTCTATTTGGTTTACATATTTGTTCCTCCTGTAGATAAAGTTCGTTCCTTAGACGCTACAATTTGGTCCTTGTGGATGTCAACTATGTTCCACATTCACTAAAAAAAATTCATGAGTTTTTTCCCACCTTGTCAAAACTTTTGTTCCCCAAAAACTAACTTTTTGTTACATGATCCTTTCCTTTGGGTAGTTTGATTTATGTGTTGAACTATCTAATTTTAAAGCTGAAACTATCTAAATTTGGAATAAAAAAATAGTGGACACATCCTTGTTGAGCTGGGGCTGTGGGTGGTGCGGTCCTTGAGCTGGGGCTGTGGGTGGTGCGGCGTTGGGTGTATCGGACAAAGTGTCCGCCGACACATGTTCTACGCCCTCACATGCCCGACGCACCCAAAATGGAAAAAATCGAAACAAAAATGATACTCATTTTTTGGGGTGGGGGTATCGTTGGAGTTACCCTAATCAACAAAGCACAAAGGCAACGGCAATGAGCCCATTTATTAAGCTGTTGTACTAACATTCACTTCTGCTGATATACTGCTTCTCTACTACTAGAGTCGATTGTCTAATGCTAAACTGCAATACTTCTAGAGTTGCAATTTTAGGCTTAGTTTATTTACACAAATTTTCTAGCAATTGTTAATTAGAAAAATCAATGCCACATACCAGTGCACAGGCACGGATAGAAGGGGTACTAAAAGACTGAACTATATTTGCTTCCATCCCATTTGCTAGTACTTTACTTGGCAGCGTCAGGTGCCACTTGTGCAGAAATGAATTTCTTGCAAACATTAGTGAACCTACACCAGTTCATTAGCTGAAAGAACAGATAGACAACTTCGAGCCTGGGATGCACAAACACCGAGGAGGGTTAGGAGCACCACGTTGCTCACTTGAAACAGAATAGTCAGTTGCAAAACAAACAAAAAAATACCCAGTCAAATGTTCCCACAGGGCTTCAGCTTTAAAAGTTGTTCTTGCAGTTACAGAAGATCAGCCTCCCATGGACAATAAGAAGTTAACTACCGAGGCTATAATACGGCATGGGAACACAAACATTTGCTGTCCTAATCCAGCCTCTCTGACGAGATACATTAAACAAGAATAGCTCCTGATCCTAATTGTTGTGATGCACAGAGAAGAGGTGGTAAAATGTCAAACAAGTTCAGTATACCCTAAACATCTGATGATAGTGAACCAAATTGACAGAAGCAAAGCATGACACCTAAGACATGCTATGAAACAACAACAACAACAACCAAGCCTTTCAGTCCCAAACAAGTTGGGGTAGGCTAGAGTTGGAACCCATAAGATCTCGAAGCCAAGTCATGGTTCCGGAACGTGGATAGCTAACTTCCACGCACCCCTATCCATGGCTAAATCTTTGTCGATATTCCAAACCTTCAGGTCTCTCTTAACGGACTCCTCCCATGTCAAGTTTGGTCTACCACGACCCCTCTTAACATTCTCATCACGCTTTATCCGTCCGCTATGCACTGGCGCTTCCGGAGGCCTCCGTTGGATATGTCCAAACCATCTGAGACGATGTTGGACCAGC
This sequence comes from Lolium perenne, assembly GCF_019359855.2. Lineage (NCBI taxonomy): Eukaryota > Viridiplantae > Streptophyta > Magnoliopsida > Poales > Poaceae > Lolium > Lolium perenne. The sequence goes on from NC_067250.2 coordinate 260,252,038, forward strand.
TTCTCTTCAATCGGTGCTACCCCAACTCTCTCCCGTATATCGTCGTTCCGTACCCGATCCTTTCTTGTGTGGCCACATATCCATCTCAACATGCGCATCTCTGCTACACTTAACTGTTGGATATGTCGTCTCTTCGTTGGCCAACACTCAGCGCCATACAACATCGCAGGTCGGATAGCTGTCCTATAAAACCTGCCTTTTAGCTTTTCTGGCACTCTCTTGTCACAGAGTACGCCAGAAGCTTGGCGCCACTTCATCCAACCAGCCTTGATTCGGTGGCCCACATCTTCATCGATATTGCCATCCTTCTGCAACATGGACCCCAAATATCGAAAAGTGTCTCTCTCCGGTACCACCTGCCCATCAAGGCTAACCTCTCCCTCCTCGTGCCTAGTAGAACTGAAACTGCACGTCATGTATTCAGTTTTAGTTCTACTAAGCCTAAAACCTTTCGATTCGAGAGTTCGCCTCCACAACTCTAACTTTCTATTAACCCCCGTTCGGCTATCATCGACTAGCACCATATCATCCGCAAAGAGCATACACCATGGGATGTCTCCTTGTATATCCCTTGTGACCTCATCCATCACCAAATCAAAAAGGTAAGGGCTCAAAGCTGACCCTTGGTGTAGCCCTATTCTAATTGAAAAGTCATCAGTGTCGCCATCGCTTGTTCGAACACTTGTCACAACATTATCATACATATCCTTGATGAGGGTAATGTACTTTATTGGGACTTTGTGTTTCTCCAAGGCCCACCACATGACATTCCGAGGTATCTTATCATAGGCCTTCTCCAAATCAATGAACACCATATGAAGGTCCTTCTTTTGCTCCTGTATCTCTCCATCAGCTGTCGTACCAAGAAGATGGCTTCCATGGTAGACCTCCCAGGCATGAAACCAAATTGGTTTTTGGTCACGCTTGTCAACCTTCTTAAGCGGTGCTCAATGACTCTCCCATAGCTTCATAGTATGGCTCATCAGCTTGATTCCACGGTAATTAGTACAACTTTGAACATCCCCCTTGTTCTTGAAGATTGGTACTAAAATACTCCGCCTCCATTCTTCGGGCATCTTGTTTGACCGAAAAATGAGGTTGAAAAGCTTAGTTAGCCATACTATCGATACGTCTCCAAGGCCTCTCCACGCCTCGATGGGGATACCATCAGGACCCATCGCCTTGCCGCCTTTCATCCTCCTTAACGCCTCCTTAACCTCAGACTCCTGGATACGTCGCACAAAGCACATGCTGGTTTCATCAAAAGAGTCGTCTAGCTCAATGGTAGAGCTCTCAGCCTCTCCATTGTAAAGGTTGTCAAAGTACTCCCGCCATCTACGCTTGATCGCCTCATCCTTCACAAGAAGCTGATCATCTCCGTCCTTGATGCATTTGACTTCGTTGACATCCCTCGTCTTCCTCTCCCTAAACTTGGCCATCTTATAGATGTCCCTTTAGCCTTCCTTCGTGTTTAAGCGTTGGTAGAGGTCCTCATATGCCCGACCCCTTGCTTCACTCACCGCCCGCTTTGCAGCCTTCTTCGCCACCTTGTACTTCTCCATGTTAGCTGCACTCCTGTCCAGATATAGGCATCTGAAACAGTCTTTTTTCTCCCTAATAACCTTCTGGACCTCATCGTTCCACCACCAGGTATCCTTAGCTTCCCTTCTACTTCCCTTAGTCACCCCAAACTCCTCTACGGCGACCTTCCGCAAGCAGGTCGCCATACTCGTCCACATCATGTTTGCATCGCCTCCTTCCTCCCAAGGACCCTCCTTAATAACCCTCTCCCTGAAAGCCTGGGATGCCTCACCCTTGAGCTTCCACCACTTTGTTCTAGCGACTTTGGCGCGCTTACCCCGCTGGACACGGATCCTAAAGCGAAAGTCAGCAACCACCAGCTTATGTTGAGGGACAACACTCTCTCCAGGTATCACCTTACAATCTATGCAGGCGCGTCTGTCTTCTCTTCTAGAGAGGACAAAATCAATCTGGCTAGAGTGTAGACCACTACTGAACGTCACTAGATGGGATTCTCTCTTCCTAAAGAGGGTGTTAGCTACGACCATGTCATAGGCTAGAGCGAAGCTCAGGACATCTTCTCCTTCTTGGTTCCTGATGCCATAGCCAAAGCCCCCATGCACCCTTTCAAAACCTGTGTTAGATGTACCCACATGGCCATTGAGGTCTCCTCCTATGAAGAGCTTCTCACCAATAGGTACCCTCCTAACCAAGTCCTCCAGGCCTTCCCAGAACTCCCTCTTGGTACTCTCATTGTGGCCTACTTGTGGGGCATACGCGCTGATAACATTGAGGACTAAGTCCCCAACAACCAGCTTGACAAGGATCATCCGGTCCCCTTGCCTCTTGACGTCCACAACTCCATCCTTGAGGCTCTTATTGACCAAGATGCCTACTCCATTTTTGTTTGAAGTTGTCCCCGTGTACCACAACTTGAAACTGGTATCCTCCACCTCCTTCGCCTTCTGTCCCTTCCATTTGGTCTCTTGGACACATAGGACATCAACACGCCTCCTCACCGCTGTATCAACTAACTCCCGTAACTTACCCGTCAGGGACCCTACGTTCCAGCTACCTAAGCGTATCCTCCTAGGCTCGGCTAACTTCCTTACCCTACGCACTCGTCGAGTCAAATGCGGAGACCCTTGCTCATTTTTCACTACACCGGGGCGTCGGTGCAGCGCGCCACTAAGGATGCGGCGACCCGATCCTTGCTCACTTATCACCGTATCCAGATCAAGATACGGCGCGCCACCAAGGGGGTGACGGCCCGGCCCTTGCCCATTTGACACCACACCCGGGTTCCGATGTGGCGCGTCGCTAAGAGGGTTACGCCCCAACGAGGTTCCTTTGGGTTTCATCTCCATAAGAGTGGCTGGGTTTTTTACGTTGGCTCGCCTCGCCTATCACAACCCTCCTCCTTTACCTGGGCTTGGGACCGGCTATGTTGAGACAATATAGGCGGAGTTTAAGACATGCTATGAAACATGCGCACTATATTCAGAAGCACATGGCTATTATAATACCAACACATGGATATTGGACAACACATGAAAAGTAACAATTGTTTCTGGATACTTCTTCTAGCTGAAAGAACATTTCATTAGCTGAAAGAAGAGACAACTTCAATTCCGGGATGCACAAACACTAAGGAGGGTCACTTTCAACAGAATCACCAGACGCCCTAAAGAAACACAATACCCAGTGAAATGTTCACACAGGGCTTCAGTTTTTAGAGTTGTCCTTAAAGCTACAGAATATGAGCTTCTGATGGACAATAAGAAGTTAACTAGCCAAGCTATCATATGGCATGGGATCACAAGCATTTCCCATCCTGATCCTGTCTACAAAAGCTGATACTCCCTCCGGTTCATATTAATTGACTCTAATATGGATGTATCTAGACACATTTTAGTTCTAGATACATCCATATTGAAGTCAATTAATATGAATCGGAGGGAGTACATTAAACAAGAACAAATCCTTATCCCAGTTTGACATACGATAATTTGAGGTTCAAATGGGCATACACAGCCCAGTTTCATAACCAGTAAAACGGGAGGAGCAAATTCTATAGCATCATGTCCAACAGTTAAAGTAAACAGTTTCGCGGTGTATGTAAGGTTTTCGGAAATACTTTTGTACACCCACGCATGGGTGTGGGTGTTTCTATCACCGTTCATTTATTCCTCGAGATTCATGCCCATCATGGTAGATAGAAAGATTCCTTTCTCTCTCCTCTTTTTATCCGAATCTTAAAGCACAATGAACGGTGACGGAAACACCCACACCCATGCGTGGGTGTACAAAATCCACTCTCGTAGGTTTTTGCTTTAGTTGAGATAGTTATATTGTGTGTCCACCCTGTTGCGGCAGGACATGTTCTTCAGTGCATGACCCTGGTGGTTTCCTCATGCTGATGCAGTGACTCCTGGGGTCTCCCGTGCTTTATGACACGAGGAAAAAACATGTCTTACAGAACTGGATGCCAATCAAGCTCAGTATAATCTGATCAGCTGATGATAATGAATGAAACAGAGGTGACACTCTACAGGACCAAAGCAAAGCAAACATAATGCCACAGAACATACGGTACAAAGCAGGTCTACGATTTTCAGATTTAGAACGAATATGAGTGTTAATTGTAAGACTAGAAAAATAATATACTAATACAGTACGTTAGCTAATATGATAAATAACACTACTAGTCTTTTCAACGGTTCTGCTAGCTTACATAGATACTTAAATTAACAATGGTAGTTGAAACCAAAAAAATGCCAAGTAATATGCTAATTGTAGTTGAAATCTGCCATGTCTAAACAGAATGGATGCCTCCAAATGTAAACCGTTTGATGTTGCAGCAGTGATTCAAATTTCAGAAACCAAATAATCGTTAATTATATCACCAATAATAATATAGAACGTTAGATGCCAAGATACATAACACAAGTCTTTCGGTAGTTCTGCCATCTTAGATACTTAAATGTACTCATGGTAGTTGAAACTTGAAAGTTGAAGCTTAAGCACTCCTAGATCTTGCACTACAACAGTCATGGATTTCCCAAAATGCTCTGATTGATCAAGTAAACCTAAAGTGAATGAACCAAGCGTTCAGTAACAAAAAGGGTCGTTGATGGAAAGGTTGGATGCTTTCTGCAAGTTCCGAGCAATGTCCATTTTAGGCGACACTATCAGCACTTCAGAGGCCCATGCTCGAAACTGTGGACACTCCAACTTGTCTATTATCTCATTCACCTCGATGGAAGAAGCAAAACTTCCTTTGAGCGGTACAAGCAGCAAAGACTCCAGCTGATGTGCATCCGTCGCAATGAACTTCAGGAATTCGAATTCATTTTGATGCCCTCTGAATTTGTGGAAAACCATCCTCTTGAGGTGCGATATCGAGCACTTAAGTGCACTGGCCTCCTGCCATAACTCAGCATGCTGCTCCCTAGTGACACCATAGTGAATCGCAGATGGATCATGCAGCGCAGACTGCAAATTGATACCAATTCATAAACATTTCAGTTTCATATAAGGATCATCATGCTGCTCACAATTTATATGGAGCCATTGAAAAAATGATTTACTGACTAAAGGAATAGGTGGAAACCTCGATATGCAGAGTGTCGATGTTGGGAAAGCATCTGAGGAAGCTGGCCAGCATCTTGACCTCTCGTAAGACACGGAAATTCACTCTCAAGGCCAATATCTTGAGACCTGGAACCACAACGCTTGGGCTCGCTACAGTGTCAGACTGCAATGCAATGCACAAAGACATCATGCTCATTAATTTTCAGACTAAAATGATTATGCCGTATGAACTGAAATGGATGGAATAATCTCGTATGGTGAGGAAGATGGAGAGAGAACCATACCCTGATCACATTACCAGCGATCTGCAGCGTGTGAACTCTTGGCTCCAGGTAGCCCAGAACCCGCAGGTTGGGTGCGAAAGCTATGCTGATCCTCCCACCATCATCACCTCCAGCAGCAGACTGCTCCTTCAAGATGAGGCTTTCCAAGACCGGAGCGTCCGTCACTTCAAACTGCTCCACCCCGGAAAGCCCAAGGACCACGGACCGGAGGCTTTGGCTGCGGAGATGGAAGCGCTTGCCCTTGTGGTAATTCCAAAATGCTCCACTCCGGAAAGCCCAAGGACCACGCACCGTAAGGGTCTCCAGAACGGGGCTGAAAGCCAGCAATGTGTCCAGGTCCTCTTTGCTAATGTAAATATTTATCAATTCGAGCACCCGGAGCTGAGGAAGAATGATGTCCGCGCCGCCGGAGAGGTCGCCGGGGAACTCCCACAAGGCCAGGGAGAGGCATCGGAGCGACGCGCAGCGGAGGATCTCGGCCGGAAGGCGCGCGGGGTACGGCTGGACCTTGCCGACCTTGTTGTGGAGGGCGAGTTCCTGCAGGGTGCCCTTGCCGGCGAGGAGGCGCGGCCACGTAGGGTCCAGGGAGGCGAACCTGCAGTGACGGAGGCGGACGGTGCGGAAGGGGCCCGGATGCTCTTCCAGGAACCGAGCGACGGCGGAAGTGGCACGCGCGGGCACGGGGAGGTGGCCATCGTCGATGGCGAGCGGGGTGGAGCGCCACAGCTGGCGCCAGCGGGCGGCGAGGACGGAGGTGCGGGCGGCGTCCGTGAAGGGGAGATGGGCGATGATTTGGTGGAGGAGATCGTCGTGGAGGCCGTTGAGTCGGTCCTTGCCGCCGTGGCCGGCGGCGGCGCCGTCGGCCATGGTGGCGCGAGGGTTTTGGTTGGATTTTTGTTAGCCGGAGGCACAAGTCGATCGGAGTCAGTTTCTCACGGCCCATCAAGCGTCCAGCGAATTTTTTGAGAAGTGGGAAGGGTGTTTTATGGTGGCGCTGTATGGGCTGGCCCATTAAATGTTTTTTCTGTCTTCATTTGTTTAAGTAAGTTCAGAGCGAGCCGTTTTTTTTTCTAAAAAAGCTATCAGTGGGTTCAAAAAAAACCATCCTCAATCGGAAGCCACCACTCTATGTACTCGGTAGAGGAGGGGATGCCATGCGGAGACTTCTGCGGCGATGCTGCAGCCAGCTATGTCGGTGTTGGAGGGAGCGCTAGTTTGTGAGCTAGGGAGAACGCCGGTGGACAGAGAGGTGAATTGTCGGCCGACGCTAGCAGCGATGGAGAGGGCGAGTTCCTCGGTGCCCATGGCGGCAAGGAGGCACGAACACTTAGGGCCCAGGGAGATGAACCTGCGCTAACGCAGGCGTACCTTGCGAAGGGGCCTGGGTGGTCAGCGAGGAATCGGGCTACGATGGAAGTGGCATGCGCGGACACGGGGAGTTGGGCATCATCGATGAAGAGTGGGGCGCTAGGGAAACAGCCGATTTGGATGTTCCTTCCGGGCCTGCCCTAAGGGTGCTTTAAAATCCAGTTCATCCAATAAGGCGAAGGACACCGGGCAACCAAATGACCCATTTTTGTCTCCCCCCATGCGAACCAAAGTGAGTGCGGCCTACCAAATTTGTCCTACATGCATCATTAAATATATTTTCATATGATATCTATATTAAACTGTTGTTAGATTCATTTACCAGTTTGATCAAACTTTGCTTCGATTGACATTTAGAAAAAAGTCTTATTCATTGAAACGGATGTAGTACAAGTTCTATAACGCCAGCCGTTTCATCCCTCCCACCGGATGATTTTCTTTTATAATTTTTACTATCTTCTTTTTTTTTCTTCTTTTTTGTGTTCTAAATTTATCTTCCTGTGGTTCTTTTGTGAGCTACCTTTATGTTTTATTTTTCTTATTTTTTTCTAAATTTGTGTTTCATCTAGTTTAGGTAGTTGTTATTTTCGTATTTTGTTCCACGTGTTAATAGTAAATTTTATTTCTCTTGCAGGTGTAAATTGTTCCTTGTGCTTCAGCAATATGGCCCTATTTTATTTTGCTTTGACATATTTCCCCCTATAACAGTGATTTCTTCTAGGAGTGTTTTTTTTTTCTTCTTTTGCTCCACTTGGTTGTGGTTTTGTTCCTCAGGGCACTAAAATTATTGTCCCAACTAAAATTATCTTCAGTCTCATTCATCTTGTCAGTCGAGGAAGTATTTTCTTGTTGCAACACAACGTGCAAAGACTGCAGCTCCTTGGCATTCATGGCGACGAACTTGAGGAACTGGAATTCGTTCTGATCCCCTCGGAATTTGTGGATGACCATCTTCCTGACGTGCGATCTCAAGCATTCAACCAGACTGGCCTCCTCCCAGAACCTGGCATGAATCTCCCCACAGGGTTCATTGGCAACTACAGAAAAACCATGCACGGCAGACTGCAAAATGCGAACCAATTAGTGACCATTTCAGTAACATATAGTATGGATCATGCTGCTAACGACTGATGTTGCCACTGAGAAATGATCGACTGACTGAAGAAAACTGTCAGCTACCTCGATGTGCAGCGTGTCAACGTTGGGGAAGCATCTGAGGAAGCTGGCCAGCGTCCTGACCTCCGAGAGGACATCGAAATTTACCGTCACCGCCAGTATCTTGACGCTTGGAATCACAGCGCTTGTGCTCGCCATTGTGTTACGCTGCAATGCAACCAAGACAGGTAGACATCATTATTCATGTCATGATGGACGGATGGGGCCAATTTATGATGGATGGACCAATTTACAAGGATGGAATAATTTTGGGAGATTGCAATGAGGTGCACCGAAAAGCAACAGCATCATAACTCAAATGACTGCTTCAAGATCACAGAGTAGAACATTCATGATGAATGGATCATTGTGGACGGAACATTTTCAAGTTGAGAGAGAGATCAGAGCTGGAGAGATATGGCCATACCTGGATGACGATGTCGCCGATCTGCAGCCTGTGAGCTCTTGTATTCAGGTGTCCGAGCACCCGCAGGTTGGCTGCATGACCACCAATCTTGACCCTTACTACAACACCATCATCGCGCGGCGGCAGAAACAAGATGAGGCGCTCCAGGAGCGGCGCGTCCACCACCGCGAAGTCCTCCACCATCCACAGCCCAACCAGCGCGCAGTGGAGGCTTGGGCTGCGGAGACGGACGTGCGCGGGTCCTGTGCTGCTGAGATGAAGGGTCTTCAGCGCGGGACAGGCAGCGACGAGGTGCTCCAGGTCCAGGTCGCTTATGACGACCATTATCAAGGTGAGGGAGCGGAGGTGGGGAAGCGAGATGTTGGCGCCGCGGGAGAGGTCCCAGTAGCCCAGCGAGAGCTCCTTGAGCGTGCCGCAGCGGAGGATGCCCTCGGGGATGCACGGGAAGGGGTCGACCTGGTTCGGGGAGATCGAGCTTCTGGGTGTCCTTGGCGGCGAGGACGAGCGGCCAGCCGGGGAGCTCACGGTCGAGGGAGGCGAGCCTGCAGTCGTGGAGGACGACGGTGCGGAAGTGGCCTGGGTGCTCGGCGAGGACTCGCGGGACCACGGCGTCGCGCGCGGGCTCGGGGAGGTCGGCGTCGCGGAGGACGAGCGGGGTGGAGCTCCAGAGGTTGCGCCAGCGCCTGGCGAGGGCGGCGGTTTGGGCGGCTTCCGTGACGGGGAGGTGCTGGGTGATGATTTTGTGGAGAAGGTCGTCGCTGAGGGCGCTGAGGCGGTCCCGCCGGCGGCCGGCAGCGGAGAGGGGGGCGGCACCGTCGGCCATGGCGGCGAGGCGAGGCGAGGGTTTGGTTTGATTTTGGTGGAAATGGAGCGGTCGAGACTGACCTGGAATGTTCTAGCGGATGTTTTCGACTTTCTCTAGTCCTTAGAGCATCCCCACTCGTTGGCGCTCCCCACGCCCAAATCCGGCGAATTTTTCGTCCGGATTGAAGGAAGATTTGGCGTGGGGAGGAGTAGTTTCCCAGTCGTGTGCTCCCCAAGCGGCGTTTCTCGGGGAAAAAGAGGATGGCTCGGGGAATCCGGACGAAAGAGGAGACACGTGGGCGTGGGCGGTTGGTTTAGCTTCGTCCGGAGTCCCCGAGCGCGCCCCGGGGGGCCGGGGATGGCGTGGGCTCGCCGGATGGATGAAGGGTCAAATCCGGACGAAAACGAGGAACCGGGGGCGCGACTGGGACGAATTTCGCCGTCCGGATGGAAAAAACGTCGCTCGGGGGCCTCGTCGGGGGACGAGTGGAGATGCTCTTATAGCCGGAGGAGGCGAGGAGCTGCGAAAAAATGAAATGGTGTCATTTGTTTAAGCCGCTGAGTTAACTTCTGAACATTATTCTGCTATAAAACTAACAAAGAAACTGATAACGAACATTGTGTCTAATCGTGGTACGTGTTGTTGGCCTCTCACGATACTTGTTTTACTCCCTCCGTCCATAAATAGATGACAAAGATTTATTTAAATTCAGATGTATCTATACATTAAATCGTGTCTAGATACATTCAAATTTAGACAAACTTTTGGCATCTATTTATGGACAGAGGTAGTATTTTAATTAGTGCATCTTCAGCAGCTCGCCGCACAGGCATATTGAGCTGCGTCGCCCCTTGAGGCCGCAGTACTGCTGCCCTTGGTCCTCGCTACTGGCTGACACCACGTCTGCAGCACCGCCTTCCTTGGGCGGCGACATCGCTGCACGCGGTCACCTTTGTTGTCTTCCGCTTACAGAATTTCCATGGTACCAGCGCGCCGCCTCTCTCGACGCCTCTCGAGACATCCGCGTAAGGTCTTCATCACGCCATCAGGTTCTTCCTCGCCTACTTTAAGTATCGTCGTTGCGTCTTCATAGGTAACATGCATGACCACTTCTAGTCATCGCATGGCTCGCCCACGACCTCTATAGTCGAGGCGCCCAATGTCGTTGCTTAGTATCACCCAAAGAACGTTGTGTGCATCAATAGGGTTTCCTGTTTTAACCCAAACATTGCAGCAATCCTCTGAAAGTCGCGATCACAATTGTCTGAGCGTGAGAAACTTCCATAGACTGTGATGTTTGTCCCGTTGCTCCCAGGCATTTTCAGCTTGAGGTATGTGTAGTGCGGTACAGCCATGAACTTGGCATAAGCTGGTCTTCCGAGTATAGCGTGATACTGTGATTCCCAGTTCACGACTTCAAACTGGATCTTTTCCTTCCTGAAGTTGTCGGGTTTGCCAAAAACGACGTTCAGGTAAACTTTGCCAAGAGAGTACGCCGATGAAGTGGGGAGAACCCCATGAAAACAGGTGTATGTATCTTCTAGCATAGTCATGGTGATCCCCATACTTTTGATTGTGTCGACGAATATCAGGTTTAGTCCGCTTCCACCATCCATGAAGACTTTGCTCATCTTGAACCCCCCGATTTGCGCCTCGACTACTAAGGCAGCGTGTCCTGGTTTTGGTATGGTCATAGGGTGATCTGCTCGGCTGAACGTAATATTCTGAGACGACCGCTCAACATACTCAGGGATGTTCGCCATGATACTTTCTGCCAGATTGATTTCTCGGGTGAGCTTCTTCATTTCTCTTCTTGAAACACCTGTCCTGTGGATCATGCTCATCTGCCCACGTGGTGGTGGAAACGCCTCATTGGGTTGAGGCTGAGCCTGCTGGACCTGGTGCTGCGATGGGGGTGGTGGTGGTGGCGGCGGCGGCTGTTGCTGTTGCTGGATGAGTTTCTGCATGTCAATGAACTGCCTACAATCTCTGAGCAGGTGGCTTGACTTTGTTTTGTTGTCCTTACAATCGACGTACGAGTGCAAGTAGCAAGGAGCGTTGATCTGCTCGGCAAAGGGTAGCTCGGGAGTCCTCTGTGGTCATGGTTTGTAGTTGCCGCGGTTTCTAGAGTTGTTCCAATTGCCGTCCTGCCGATCGTCTCGTCTGTCGTCGTACCGATCGTCCTGCCGATCAGAGTATCCTGCGGCTACCAGGTTACTATCGTCGTAACTACGGTTTTTTCTTTTTTTGTGGCGATCCCTTCGTCCACCCGAGTCGTGCTTCGGTTGGTCGTCGTCTTCGTCGTCACTGCGCTGTCGCGGCCTTCGTACGTTGTCCTCGCCATCAGCCCAGCTGTTGGCGATTTCCATTAACTTGGTTATAGTTTTTGGTTTTTTGCGCCCAAGTTCCTCTATGTAGGTTTCACGTCGGATGCCATCGCTGAAAGCATCGATTTCTCTGTCGACAGAGACATCTTCGGCAGCGTTTAAAAGCTTGGTGAATCTCCCGATGTATGCACGCATCGATTCCTTCTGCTTCTGCTGGCAATGCCGTAATTCCTCAATGCCGACGGGCCTTTTGTATGTTGCTTGGAAGTTGGCAACAAAAGCGTCTACTAGGTCGTCCAATGATTTGATGGAACCCTTCGGCAGGCCTCTTAGCCAAGCTCGTGCTGAATCCTTCAGGTAAAGCTGCAAGCATTGCATTGCCGCTATCTGATTTCCTTTGTGCAGAATCACAGTCTGCAAGTAGTCGTCTATCCAGGACCTCGGCCCCTACTGTCCATCGTATTTGGCGGCGTCAGTAGGGGTGGGCTTGAACTTTTTGGGTGGCATCGCCTCGCGGATTTTGTAGCTTAAGCAATCGGCCCCCCTTAACTCGACGTCGTTCTCCTGGCTTTCATCCGAAGAATCAATGTCATATTCCTCCCTAGCGGCGCGTCGTCGTCTTGCTTTGTCGATTCTACTCTGGGTGATCTCATCTCGAGAATCTCTCGCACGGTGCTTTCAGCCGCTGGCCTGTAACGTGGTCTTTTCCTTCCGCGGTACCAGGTTGTCTCCCAATATTGCGAGACTTTCTAGGGCACCCCGATGGGCTTGGGCCATAGAACCTTCAGGGCGTTGATTGATGAGGTATGCTGCGAGATTGGCAGTCGCTCCCGCGACAGTTTTTGGCCGTGGCATGCCCGTGGTGTCCGTGGTCATGAAGGACTTGGTCAGATTCGACGTTATTTCTCTGGCGTCGTTTTCCGAAAGTCTGGATAACCTTGATCGGTGCTTGCCTGCTCCTTGAGTGCTTCGAGAGGCGCTTCCTCGTGAGCCCCTCCGTCGTTCACTAGATTGGTCTGCGGCGGATAGGCGTCTCTCAAGAGAGGCTTGCTCTTTCGATAGGCGTTCCCGGTTTTTCTCCAGTATAGAGCGATAAGCGTTGAGGGTTCCAACCGAGGTTCCTGCGGGGAGTGGTGTGTTGTTAAGCACGGCTGCCTTGGCTGTTGCCCACTCTTCCTCTGCGATGGTGTAATTGCTGTTATTGTTACTGGCGCTGTTTCCAAAACTTGCTCGTCTCCGTCTGCTGGAGCGGGGGGTGTGATCTCCATCTCCCCTGTTCCTTGTGTTTCCTGTGTTATTGGCGACATAAACCTGGTGGTGTGCCATTTTCCGGGTGGCACCTTGGACGATGTTGTCGACACTGTCCTCTCCCGACGAATACTGGGCGTTGCAGATGAACGGTGTGTAGCTTGATCCTAGCCCGTGCCTGGTATCGCAGTTCAAGCAGTAGTACGAGGTCATCTCCAAAGATGTGGGATTATCGGATCCAACCGACATTGAAGACGTTGAACGAGGGCTTGACGAAGGCGAGTTCGTTTAGTCCGCCAGACCAGCCGAAAGGTCGACTGATGACGACGTGCCTAGACCTGCCGATCTGGAGGCAAGTGGTTCTAGCAGTCGAAGGACTCCTTCCGAGTTGACGTTGTAGTGGACGTTGCCGAAGGTCATCTCCATGTTTCCTTGTAGATCAGAAAAGGTCGAGCGAGAAGAGTCGTTGTGCGGGGTGAATTCATAGGAGCTGAATCGAATCGGGCTTCCTAGACTTGGCGATGATGGCGTCGATGAAGCTGCTGATGACATGACTGGATCTTCTGATGACCGATCTTGTGCCGACAGGCTTCCCACAGACGGCGCCAATTGTCGAGGGTACTCCTCGGCAATGCCCTCCGATTGGGGCTTAGGGTTGATGGAATCCTGTAGGCTAACACGAGACATCGGTTCACAGACAAGCGGGGAGAGCAATTTACCCAGGTTCGGGGCCCTCGATGAGGTAAAACCCTTACGTCCTGTCTGTCTGATCTTGATTATGAGAATATTGGGTTACAATGGGGTGCCGAAGGTTTCGGCTGTGTGCTCGTCGAGAGGCTAAGTGCTACGACGACCTAGCTCTAGACTTCTGGTGGCTAAGATTGCTATGATTGAACGTGTCCCTCGGCAGCCCCTCTCCTGGCCTTTATATAGGAGGCCAGGTCTCAAGAGATCCAACCGGGTACGACTAGGTTTACAATAGTCCTAGCTCTAAACTTTCCTTGTTCGGCTTCTCCTTTGTCTTGTCCGTCAAGGAATCTTCTGCTGCGTCGTCCAAGTGGCCCGCCTTGCCATCGAGTACCTTTATGGACCTCCAATTAGATTGTGCAGGATAGGGCGATGTCGGTTACCCGAAGGGTAATGCCCACGTCACTAATAATATTCCTTCTTGTGATTATCCATATTTCTTAGCAATCTCAGCAGCTTTCAATTACATAAGCAAAGTGTCATTGACATTCATACTTGTGCTCATAACAGGAGTATTTTTGATATTTTCCATTTTCTAAAATAAAGGTGCTTAAAAGTAAACTAGCAATGCAAACAAGAATAAAAGCTTAGCGCTACGCTCCCCGACAACAGCGCTAGAAAAGTATCTTGATAACCCCCCAAGTGCAGGGGATCACCGCAGTACAATTCGATGAGTGTCGAATCTACGAGGAGCTGAAGGTAAACTATCTATTCTCTAAAGCCCTATAACCCACTTATATGGCCTTGTATGCAAAGCAAAGATCTAAGGTGTGTGTGTGTGTGTGTGTGGAGATTTTACAATGTGTGCTGAAATTAAAATGCAAGAAGTAAAATGCAAGACAAGTAAAGTGCAATAAAGTAAAATGCAATGAGATGAAGTGAAGTGAAGTACTGGAGTAATTCAAGAGAGCAAGTGTTCAGGCAAATTGCTATTTCATTTGTGTGGTTGTCACAATTAGTGAAGCTCATTATAGTCTTTTTGGTGCTTCTTCTAGAGAGGAAACATAGATAGGTGCAACCATAAGCATGTGCAAATACACCCCTTATGATGGATTCTAGAGCCATTTTCATGTGCAAGTATAGAATCATTTAAGACATAAATGTCCCATCATAGCCATTAGTTTAAAGGTCCCATAATTGCCTCCCCCCTTAACATGCATCTAAGAATCGGGATCGGGTTTCTGTCGCTCCCACTATCCCTCATCATGTCAACATGCAACGGTGATAACCTTATGCATCCCCTTGACATATGTATGCACTCATATATCAATAGTTCAATATATAAGACCATCATAGAAGATAATAAATATTTATATGCAGCTAACAACAAACTATATAAAAATTATCATGAACAATTCACTACTCAAACAACAACATAAAAATACAATAGATCATGTAAAAACAATATATTACTCCCTCCGTTCCTTTATATAGTGCCTATAGATTTTCGGTATTTGTTTCAGAATATAAGGTTGTAGCTTAGCTTTTTTTCAATTACCCCTCCCCCAGCTCCCAAATCGTTCAGCTCCAAAAAATTGTTATGCTAAATTAGAAAGATATGGATTTACCAAATTTTACGTTGATCTCAAATCGTTCAGCGAGAGGTCTTGTGTAAAAAATACTCTTGCGCTAATTTCCGTGCCAAAAAACAATAGGCACTATAGAATGGAACAGAGGGAGTACATCATATATCATGTTTGCCAAGAGATTACAGAGGGGGATGATGAAGAGTTGTTGTAGATGAAAATGTGCAGCCCGTGGAGGAGATGGCAGTGAAAATCCACGTGGCAGCGGCCACAGGAGGCGGCGACGCCCCAGCGAAGGTAGGAGGGCGGCGCCGGCAGCAAGAGGGTGGCGGCTGCCCTTGGGAGCTGCGGCCCCTTGCCCCTTCTTCTTCCTTGAACTTGGTGCTAGTATAGAGGAGGTTTCCTCCCTCCTTGGCAGCTGCCAAGGAGGAGGATTTTCATCATAATGGATGGGGGCCTCCAAAACAAGGGTTTCCCCTCAATATATAGAGGTGGAGATGCAAACTTGGCCATTGGATTGATGCTCCTTTGATCCAAGGGTTCTTGGGCACCTCTAGAACCTTTCTAGGACTCCCCTTTGTACTTTATGAGTCCATAAAATCGTGTCTTGGCCGAATCCATCAAATATATCAAGAGTTTATGTCAATCACGTCACCAATTTTCGGGTTCCAAAACTGCCTCTGTACCCAGTAATATCGCGACCACGAGAGCATTCGGACTTTGATTGGGGCTTTATTTATGTCAAATTAAAGATATGGAAATTCCCCACAACTTTGTCAATCGGCAGTTTTTCATTTGACGCTATCTTCGGGATCCCCAGTGCCGTCTTTGAAAATAGTACTGCACGGACAGATTTCAGGAAACTTCAGATTTCACCATAATGATCGGTTTCCATCCATATCGCCTATTTTCTACACAAGATAGTTTAAAACAAGAAATTATGCACTTTTGCAACTTTTAACAGGTTAGTTCCAATAAATATAATAAAATTACAATATAATAAAGACTTTAGTGCAATAAACTACAATGTTCATATATGCATTTTACATGCATCATGCGTCGTCAGGGAAAGTCGTCAGGGAAAGTTGGGCGCCATTAACATAGGTAGACGACGGGGTTTTAGACTTCCGTATCACTGACGCGTTGGATCCGCCACTTCTCGCCTCGCTTCTCGCAGTGTTTGACGTGTCCGAAAAATACCCTGTGAACCAGAGATAGACTCGAGACCGCCGGGCACCATATTAAGAGCATCTCCAGCCGCGTCCCCCAAACCGTCCCCCAAACCGCGCCGGATTGAGCGTTTGGGGGACGTGTTTTGTTCGTGCCGCGTTTGGGGGACGTCGCTCCCCAGCCGCGTCCCCCAAACGCCGCCCCCAAACATTTAAAATAATTTTTTAACACATAAACCATTTATATCAAATGTAGCATATGAAAAAAAATGTTTTCGAGGATTGTTTTCAAATTAAATTACAACAAATAATAAAACAAGTAATCAAATATAATAAAAAGGGCTAGATGATACATCAAGGTGCCACGGTATTTCCTTTGATCCTCCATAAATGCTCAACGAGATCAGCTTGAAGTTGCTCATGCACATTGCTGTCACGGATCTCTGCGTGCATGGCGAGAAAATCAGCAAAATCTGCAGGCAACTCATGATCAACCTCCGCGAGAGGGCCTTGACACTCATAGGGACCAACATGTGACCTAACATGATTCTTGCGGTCATCCTCGATGATCATGTTGTGCATGATCACACAAGCCTGCATCACCTCCCACATTTGGTCGTGAGACCAGCTTAGAGCAGGGTACCGGACAATGGCAAATTGTGCTTGAAGCACACCAAATGCCCGCTCGACATCCTTCCTGCAAGCCTCCTGTCGTGTAGCAAAGTGATAATTCTTCGGACTGATGGATTCGAGATTGTTTTGACAAAAGTGGCCCATTTTGGATATATACCATCGGCTAGATAATAGCCTTTGGTATATTGGTGGCCATTGATCTCATAGTTGCATGGTGGAGCATGCCCTTCCACTAGTCTGCTGAGCACCGGAGACCGCTGCAACACGTTGATGTCATTGTGTGATCCCGCCATGCCAAAGAAAGAATGCCAAATCCACAGGCCATAATCTGCCACAGCTTCAAGCACCACACTGCAATATCCATGACGCCCTTTGTATATACCTTGCCAAGCAAACGGGCAGTTCTTCCATGCCCAGTGCATGCAATCGATGCTTCCAAGCATTCCAGGAAATCATCTGGCAGCATTTTGTGCCATGATCCTTGCAGTCTCTTCCTCAGTTGGCCCTCTCAAGTAGTATTTGCCAAACTTTCCCACCACAGCTCGGCAAAACTTGTACATGCACTCAATAGCAGTAGACTCACTCATGCGAAGGTAGTCGTCCTGTGTATCGGCAGGTGCTCCGTATGCAAGCATCCTCATGGCGGCGGTGCACTTCTGAATGGATGAGAACCCGAGAACGCCTACAGCGTCGACCTTGAGCTTGAAGTAGGGGTCGAACTCTCGAACGCCGTGGAGGATATTCATGAACGAGGCCCTTGCTCATCTGTCTGCACGGCGCCGAAAATTGTCGGCATGTGTTGCCCCGTCGGCGAAGTAGTCGTTGTGCGGCATGGCATGCCCCTCCATCCTCTGCCGGCTTCGACTTCCTTCTTCCCGGCCTTGATCCTCCGCGGCGCGGCTCTCTTCCTCTTCTCCGCCTCGGCGTCAAGCATGTCCTGGAGGGACGCGATGATCGGCAAATGCTCCCGCAGTCGTCGTCGAACGCTTGCTCGTCCTCCGGCGACGGGGCAACCATCTCATCGTCGGCGTCCATGGCTAAAGCAAAATCAATGGTTAAAATTGCGCCGAGGCGTACGACGCAACAAACGGCGACCAATCGCGCCTACTGGCAAGTCGTCGAGCACCTTCGTGCGCGGAGGTGGGGCGGATTTGACGGCGCGTTCGGGAGGCGGCGACGGCGGCGCGGCGGCGGCACGACCGGCGGGAGCCCCACCGCGACAACGGTGCCGACTCGCGGCACGTATCGACGCCCAAACGGCCGGGAAATCCAGCGGCGGCGGTGGGGTGGGAGGCGCGGGAAGGAAGGAGCGACGAGAAAAGAGGCGCGAACCAACGGTTTATGCAAATAGTCGCCGACATGTGGGAGCCCGCCTCGCTTTTCGTTGTGTCCAGCGTCCCCGGAGCGTCCCCTGTGGGACGGGGACGGGCTCGGGGCGCCGGACACCGTATCGGGCCGCGCCGGACAAAAATGGGCTTTGGGGGACACGGCTGGAACGCTTTTTTTGTCCGGCGCGCCCCAAATCCCTTTAGGGGACGCTTTGGGGGACGCGACTGGAGATGCTCTAAGTCGCACTCTTTGGGACACACAGCTAGGTCGTTTTAGAGGACGTGGTTCAAGATGCTCTAAAATCCAGCCCGGCCACGAGCACGTGTACTTTGCTTTTTTTTGGAAACTCAGTCAAGACGTGAAGGTGACACTCGCCACACTACCATCGTCCATCCGCCTGCGGGCGGGCCCCACGACACCACATCCTTCCAGAAACATCCACACCACTCTGCACTCCATTGTCTCTCCACTGCCGTCACTCTGCGCCACCCACCATCCCACTCGTGACTCGTGCAACACAACACGCCGCGCCGCGCCGCCCGGGATCCCATCGCCAAATCTCCGTCTCCATCCCTCCCGAACCCATCGCCGTCCATGGCGTCCTCGCCCTCCGCCGCCGTCCACTGCGCGAGAAGTACCCTGTCGCCGCCCTCCTCCCACCCGCGCCGCGCGCCGGCACCCGCTTCACTCGTCGTGGCGCCGCGGCGGCTGCGGAGGGGCGCGGCGGTGGTGGCGGCGGCGCTCGGGGACATGCGCCCGGCGATCGACGAGAACCCGGAGGGCGTGCTGTCGGGCGAGTGGCCCGACAACTTCTCCCTCGTCAGCTACGAGGACCTCCGCAAGTACCTCGAGTCCCAGATCGTCTCCACCGACAAGGTTGCCTTCCCTTCCCTTTCTTGCTCACGACCTCTTTCCTCCTAGCTCGCCTTCCCGGTCCGGCTCTTGTGTTCCTCGAATCTGATGGTTGAATTGCTCTGCCTTGGCAGATGAGCCCGACGGCGAAGCTCAGCGAGGTCATGTCGCGCCCGGTGGAGGTGGCCATGGCGGACCAGAAGCTGGCCGAGATCGACGCGCTCTTCGCCACGCAGTCCGGATTGCCCGTGCTCGACGGCGAGGGCAGGTGCATCGGGGTCGTCTCCAAGAAAGACAAGGCCAAGGCCTCCAATGGGGCAAGTGCTTCAGTGTCCATCCTTTTTTTTTGCATGTCCCCCATTACCTGCAATTGCAACTATCCGAGTAATCGAATGCGGACGATACAAGTGTATGCGTTTGATAATGATAGATCTGCCTGCTTTGTTTCATCTGTTAAAAATGCAGGATGCAGGATTCAGTTGTATGGTTCACCCACCGTTAGATTCAGAGTATCACTAGTGGACTTTTCTGTTTATGTTGCATGCTCAAGCATCAAGTGTTCAAGTCCCTTGAGTTGGTTCCCCAAATATTCGAGGGTTACATTAGATTGAGTAAACCTCTAAGAACAGCCTTGAATGCATATTAAAACTGTTAGTACCATGAATTTCACTTCGAGATGACTGAATATTGCGGCGATTCATGGGGCAAGCGGGACAGTTTTTTATAATCAATCAGCTCGGGTTTGGGCTATGTTAATTTCAGCTTGGTATGATCAGGATATGTGCATAGAAGACCAATACTCTGTACAGTTTCCGCCTTTCCGGTACCCGGTCTCTGACGATGTTGATCTTTTCTTGCTTGCTCTTATGATGCAGTTGGACTCGACCGTTGCAGAAGTCATGTCATCTCCTGCGATAACTCTGACGCTTGACAAGACTGTCTTGGGTAACTTTCTCTTGCATCTGCCCTACAGCCTGCATTCCTAAACCACGCTTAAACACAAAGTGTTATCGCGGTAACATGTGCTCATGTCCTTCTTTGCAACTTGTTACTTGAGCAGAAGCTGCGGCACTAATGCTGAAGCATAAAGTTCACAGGATACCAGTTGTGAATGAACAGCTGCAAGTGATTGGTAAGAATTTTTATGCCCCTCCTTTCATATAGCTCATTTCTGAAAAAATATGTAGCTGTGGCCATTTACTTGCATATGTAAGTTTGAGTTGTCATAATTGATACTGGCTGCAATGTAGTTTCTATGAAACCTACGTTCATGTTATGTCCTACCATGGTCTGTAAAAGTATTGTTTAGAACCTTTGATTGAAGCTGCTTGCATCGAAAGTTGCACTAAAAATACTTGGTCTCTGCAAGTTGGATGGGAACCCACCGGTCTCCAGCGCTACTTGTATGAACAATGCATTTCACATTTTAATTTTGTTTCTGCTTTATCGAGCATCATGTTTCCTGAACATTGAACTAGCGGCAGAATCTTCCTGGCTTCCTGCGGGTTTCAGCTGAAAAGTGCCCAAGTTTGCCACACTGCCCTTAACAAAGTTTCACCCGTAAACAGAACACTTAAAATTCGAATGAGTCTTCAACTGTAGCTGTGTAAACATTATTTTCCTTGCGGTAACAGGAGCTCTCTTCTAACCAACACGTTTTATTTCCAACATTCAGGGATTGTCACGCGCACAGACGTGTTCCAGGCTTTGGAGGAGGCCAATAAGGCGTAAGATCCTCCCTGTTCTCCGCAGGCCATCCATCCTCCTCCCTGTACATTTCAACGACGCGTCGTAGCTCAACGGGGTGCCACTCATGTACATGAATAATCCTAGCAGTATAATATGGACATATATGCTGAGGCCTTCCTGTATATATGGCCGGCGAGGGCTCGGTATAGTGGTATACCATGTTTCTGTCTGTATGAGCTTTATGCTGTGTTGTGGATCCCTGACATCTTGAGTAGTCGTTTAACATGGCTGTCCTGTCCTTGCTCTGTTTTGTCATGAACTTGTGAGATATTTGTTCCGTTAACTGCATTGTCTGTCTCTTTTGTTACGAGCTGAAGATATGGCTGATCGATGCTCTCTGCAGTCATCTTTGGAGTACCAGGTTTACAATCACCAAAATTATGTCCTCTGTTCTGGAACCATTTTTCTACAACTGCAAGTTAAAGCAAAATCTCTGATGATTGTTGAAGCTATGGGCTATTCGAACCTGGTTATAAATTCAGATTGTGTTGAAATTATTGATGTGATGAAGAATGGAGGCCACAGACAGGGAGTATGAAGATTGCTTGTTTCTTTGTAGAGAGTTTAATGACGTGATTTTAGAACAGTGTCCTAGGGAGTCAAATTTTGCAGCGCATGTTCTAGCTAGAGAGGCGGTGGATTATTTCCAAATATAGAAGGATGGTCCACCTAAGTTTATCGTTGATGTAATTGCAAACAATGTATATGTGTTTCCAAAATTAATATAATCCGCCGTGGTGGCTTTTCCTCAAAAAAAGAAGTTAGAACAAATCTGGGGGATGGTAAAACAAATGGGGTAAACACTCTATATCATGGTCCGATACGAAACCAACCAACCATCGGACTGATTCGCTGCCGTTGATGTATATTCCATCGCATGGCTGACATACAGAGTTCTCGCATAGAAGAAGAAAAACTGGCCCGTTCTCTCCGCATGCTTCCTTAATGCACCCGGAAATCAAGCTCGCGATTATGGATCACACAGCTCGCCCCAAATCATTCTCTCACCCAACGAGTTGGCCCTGCTGTCACCGCCGTGCCACCACTCCTTCGCCATGACGCCGCTCCCTCCCATCCGAGCCGAGGCCTGCACGTCCAAGAAGAACGAATCATGCCGCTCCGCCGTGGTAAATAATGATCGTAGCATTAGGTCCGGAGGCGGCCTAGCCTGCGTCCGACGAGGAAACACTTGGTACTTGAGGGATCGGCGGAGGGCCAGAGATGCTTCCACTTGTGCTTGGCGTCGTCTCAATCCCTTCACCGACAACACGAATTAGAGAAGGTAATTGCAAGTGACCCGGTCCCAATCTGTTCATATCTTCTCCACTTTCGATCGAAATTTAAATCGATATAATCATGTATGGCATCTCCTGAGCTGACTACTTCACTACGCCTTCAGCTAACGGTATATCCATGCTACAACATCGGTCAGTCCATGCCGCTCCGTCATACGTTACTTCATTGCTCAGTTCAGCGACTACAAGATCTGAGAAGGTAGTAATAGCAACTGAACTAGGTCACCATGTGTGCCTATTTCTGAATTTACCAAGCACTAAATCCTTGTAGTCCTCCGCTATTTTGAATTTGTGAAATCAGATTTAATAGCCGATTCATATACCAGATAACGAAGCTCGCTGGTGCGTGAGTATATCTGAGCACCGGCAGCCGCAAGCTCCACCAACTAGGATCGGATTCCACAGTTGCTATGTATCTATGATTTGATGTACAATCCTACAAACATAGGACTTGATCTACTGATTTTCGTTCGTATGACTTAGGCTCTCAAATATCCACTTGTTCATCACAAATTTGATCACCTACATCTTTGCATCGGCATGGTATTTTTCGTTTCTAAATTTGTATGCTTCCACTAGGTTTCTCAAGCGATGTGATAGCTATTTAACTGCTACAGATATCCGGTGCTTCATATATATATGCAATATGTGCTTCTCACGTCTAGATGGCACTATGACCCGGTTTCATAAGTTTGTATCCATGCTTCTTATATCTCTTACATACGCTTCCCAGGTAAGATGCAATGCAGCCAGCCACCCAGCTATTTAACTGCTACAGAGATCCAATGCTTCATATATATGCCATATGTGATTCTCATGTCTAGATGGCACTATGGCCGGGCTTCATAAGTTTGTATCCATGCTTCTTATATCTCCTACATACGCTTCTCTATAACTATGCTTCTTATGTCCATAATTGGGCTTCGTCAAGGTTTCAATTTGCTTCGTTATAGAGGTAGTACTATTTCTTCAGTACATAGATATTGCTCCATATTCTTATTTCTTTTGCTTCCAAATCATGTTCATTTTTTTACTTTCCATGATATGCTTTTTATAATTTCTAGGTATCATGAAGGAGGTTGATTCTAAGCGTCTTTTGAAGAGTCTAGCAGGACAGTTGAATGATGGATGGTACGAGTAGTCAATGCATTGCGTCATCGACGCAACGCTCACAGTCATATAGTAGTGCAACCACATGAGAAAAGTCGACGCATGGTGAAGCGGTGCGTCGGCGACCAAGCAAAATTTTCCCCAGCTAGCAACGGCGGATGCTCTCATGTTCTCCTGCATCAACAATCCTTGCAGAAACCATGTAATGCGTTCGTTCGGAGCATCTTTTTATTCGTGAATCTAACACGGCACTGATCAGATGTATATGAAGCAAATAGATGAAGTAAAGGAAACATAGAAAATTATGAATTGAAATTTACATAATGTTAATACGAAGCATTGTTCTAATTGACGAAAAGCCTGTATTAATCTTTTTGGGAGCATAGTTGATTGGTGTTTGTATATATACAATGGATTGAAAGCTCTAATTTCCAGTATATGAAGCAACTAGCCGAAACAATGCGAACACATGTTGTTATGAGTTGAACATTGGGTTCATGGAAGTAATCTGTAGATTAGATAGGAGCAGATTCAATTTGTGTAGAAACAGTCTCGTATTCGCTTGAACCTTGAAGCATTTGCAAAAGATCCGCAGTTGCTCACTCGCAAAATAAATCTCTATTCCATGGAAGCAATTTTGGAAATAGTTTCATTGGAAAAATATTTTTATTAAAAAAAATTGTTCAGCATGGAAACGAATTATCCACGAGATGGGAACATAATTTTTTGCTGTGTTTCAATAAACCAGTACTCCGGAACTATTTTTTCAAACATTAAAAGATATTTGGAAGAAAATGTTAATAGCGGAAGCAAGAATAGGAAAAAAATAAGTTTCTAAAAAACTGCTTCCTTTATATTCGGAATTTGTTTCCTAAAAATCATCAATTTAATATTGGGAAGTTATTTCCTAAAAACAGTCAATTAAGCAGACAAAAATAAGAATGAAAGGATAGCCACATCAGCGTGCATTACGGAAATTGCAACTATCGGAAGCATGCAATCGAAATTTAATACGGAAGCATTCAATCGTCCACAAATTACAGGAACTAGATGCGCCTCTGTTTGACTCGATCGTACGGTGCGGCAGCTTCCGATCGTACGGGTGAATAGTGGTCCGATGGGAAGCCTAAATCGGCATCCGATGCCTAGCGGTGCCCGAAATCTTTCCTAAAAAAAGAAGTTAAAACAAACTGCCATGGTGACTCTGCACGATTAGACACAATGCCTGTTATCAGTTTCTTTGTTAGTTTTAGCAGAAAAATAATGTTCAGAAGTTTTGTTTTGAAACCAATAATGTTTTGAAGTTAGTTCAGCGGCTTAAACGAATGACTTTTTTTACAGCTAAAAATGACATATATCCAATAACAAACAATGGCATCCCTTCATTTTAGAACATTCCAGATCAGTCTTGATCGCTGGCGGGCCGCTGCTCCATTTCGACCAAAATCAAACCAAACCCTCGCCTGGCCTCGCCGCCATGGCCGACGGCGCCGCCCCCCTCTCCCCTGCCGGCAGCCGGCGGGACCGCCTCAGCGCCCTCAGCGACGACCTCCTCCACGAAATCATCACCCAGTACCTCCCCGTCACCGAAGCCGCCAAAACCGCCGCCCTCGCCAGGCGCTGGCGCCACCTCTGGAAGTCCACCCCGCTCGTCCTCCGCGACGCCGCCCTCCCCGAGCCCGCGCGCGACGCCGCGGTCCCGCGAGTCCTCGCCGAGCACCCAGGCCACTTCAGCGCCGTCGTCCTCCTCGACTGCAGGCTCGCCTCCCTGGACCGTGAGCTCCCCGACTGGCCGCGCCTCCTCGCCGACAAGCACACCCAGAAACTCTATCTCGCCAACCGCTCCACCCCGAACCTGACCTACGACGCCTTGCCGCACATCCCCGCCGACATCCTCCGCTGCGACTCGCTCCAGGAGCTCTTGCTGGGCTTCTGGGCGTTCCCCGTCGACCTCTCCCACGGCGCCGGCATCTCTCTTCCCAACCTCAGGTGCCTCACCTTGATAATGGTTGCCATAAGAGACGACGACCTCGAGCACCTCATCACTGCCTGCACCGTTCTGGAGATCCTGAAGCTCAGCGGCACAACACCCAAGCGCATCCATCTCCGCAGCCCAAGCCTCCGGTGCGCGCTCGTTGGGCTGTCCAGGGTGGAGGACTTCGCGGTGGTGGACGCGCCGCTGCTCGAGCGGCTCGTCTTGTTTCTGCCCAGTAAGGTTACCACGGTCAAGATCGGTTATGCAGCCAACCTGCGGGTGCTCGGCCACCTGGATACAAGAGTTCACAGGCTGCAGATCCGCGACACCGCGATCGGGGTACGTCCATACTGCTATCTCTCCCTCTCTCAACTTATTGTGCCATCCACATCGATCCATTCAGCATGTTCTCCTCCGTGGTCATAAAGTAGTCAATTGATTTTGATACTATTGCTCAATCCAATGCAGTCTCTCAAAATTATTACACCCGTCATGATACTTCCTACAGTAGTAGTATGATCATAGAAAACTTGATGAGTAATGATGTGGACCTTCATTTATGTTTTGGGTGTTACCTGCAAATTGACTGGAACCCGCATGATGATTTGCAGCTGGTAGTGGAACAGGCGAAATGAAGTTTTGGGCATGCATTTTTTATGGAGGTCTTAATCACTGCCTGCTGGAATTTTTGGTTGATTCTCAATGGGAATATTTTCAGACAGGAGAGGCATTCTTTCACTAAGTGGAAATGCAAATTTATACATGACATCTCTTTGCTGCAATATAGGATTAAACCCAAGCATAACGATAGTCTGCTTTCATGGATCAGGACTCTGCCTTAAGTGTCCTCTTCTTGTATTTTTTCTAGTCTAGTCTTTCCTTTTGTGTTCTGTGGGGCTGAGTAATAAAAAAAAATGATGTAGAACTGTCTTGGTGGTCAGGTTGGAGGACTCATTTCACATTTGGTTGAGGGTGGTCTCTCTATACTACAATATGCTGATGATACTATACTTTTTTTGGAGCATGACCTAAACAAAGCAGTTAATATGAAATTAATTTTGTGTCTCTTTGAAGAATTATCGGGACTCAAGATTAATTTTCATAAGAGTGAGATTTTTTGTTTTGGCAAGGCAAAGGAGGAGGAGGAACAGTATAAACAGATCTTTGGATGTGATGCTGGACAACTCCCCTTTAGATACTTAGGTATTCCAATCCATTACAAGAAACTCAAGAACTCTGAATGGTATCCGGTAGAAACAAGGTTTGAGAGTAAATTAGGGTGCTGGAAAGGGAAGTTACTATCCTATGGTGATAGGTTAGTGCTTATCAATTCAGTGCTAACTAGCTTACCGATGTTTATGTTGTCTTTCCTCCAAATACCTGTTGGGGTAAGGAAACGTTTGGACTACTATCGATCTAGATTCTTTTGGCAGTCCGACGAAAACAAAAGAAAATACCGGCTTACAAAATGGAACATTGTGTGTCGACCTAAAGACCAGGGAGGCTTAGGTATTGAAGTCCTAGAGATCAAAAACAGATGTTTATTGAGTAAATGGTTGTTCAAACTTTTTAATGAGGACGGGGTGTGGCAGGAATTGCTACATAATAAATATCTGAGACATAAGACATTATCAGAGGTTGAGGCAAGACCTATTGACTCGCCTTTCTGGAAAGGACTTATGGAGGTCAAACAGGAGTTTTTTTCTAGGGGTGTTTTCAAGGTGGGTAATGGTAGCAATACCCGTTTTTGGGAAGATACCTGGTTAGGTAAGACTTCGTTGGCCCAACAGTACCCGTCACTTTATAATATTACTCACCATAAGAATGTCACGGTCGCACATGTTCTTGGTCAATCGCCTTTGAACATTACATTTCGAAGATTGTTAAATGGTAATAAGTGGTCTTCCTGGTTACAACTATGTCGGAAATTAATGATGGTGCATCTGAATGAAGACGAGGACCGCTTCATTTGGAATTTGTCATCAAATGGTGTGTTTACAGTAAAGTCGATGTATGAGGATCTTATGTGCGATCATACCCCCTTCTTGAGAAAATATTTATGGAAGGTTAAAATTCCGTTAAAAATTAAGATATTCATGTGGTTCTTGAGTAACAAGGTGTTGTTAACAAAAGATAATCTAGCTAAAAGACATTGGAATGGGTGTACAAAGTGTGTTTTCTGTGGGGAACAGGAGACCATTCAACACCTTTTTATTGAATGCCCTTTAGCTAAACTCTTATGGCGTACTGTGAATTTTACTTATGCTCTTCCACCTCCCACCAATATTACTAATATGTTTGGTAACTGGTTGAAGGGAGTTGATAGACAATCTAAGGCATTTATCCGGATTGGGGTTGCTGCTTTATGTTGGTCTATTTGGAGGAGCAGGAATGACATAATTTTTAATAAAAAACCTTCCTTTCATTTTTTGCAGGTTATTCATATGGTTTCCCATTGGGTCCAACTTTGGGCCCTACTCTCTCCGGAGGGGCAGCGGGATGTCATGGCTTCTGGATGCACACGGCTCCTGATGGTCGCTCAGGATATCTTGTGCCAGGCTGGTTGGCGTCATACTAGAAGACTATGTTGATTTATAGTTTTGCTATGTGTTTCTTTCGATGGTTGATTCTTGTATCAATCCTCGATGATGAGTGATTTGTAAACAATTATACTTTGAATATTTTCAATAAAAGGCTGTGTGCATCATCATGATGCAGAAGCCGGGGATGACCCCCATTTCGAAAAAAAAGAACTGTCTTGGTGGACCGCATTGCAGCTTAACACAGTGCCCAGCACAAGCACTGCGATTCCAAGCGTCAAGATATTGGCGGTGACTGTGAATTTTGGTGTCCTCTGGGAGGTCAAGATGCTGGCCTGCTTCCTCAGATGCTTTCCCAATATTGACACGCTGCACATCGAGGTAGCTGCCGGTTCCTTCAGTCAGTCCATCATTTTTCAGTGGTATCTAGCAGCACCATATATATGTAACTGATCTTTTTCACTCTTTGGTTCGCATTTGCAGTCTGCCCTGCATGGTCCATCTGTAACTGCCAATGAACCCAGTGGGGAGCATCATGCCAGGTTCTGACAGGAGGCAAGTCCGGTTGAATGCGTGAGATCAGACGTCAAGAAGATGGTCATCCACGAATTCCGAGGGAATCAAAACGAATTCCAATTCCTCAAGTTCGTCGCCATGAATGCCCAGGAGCTGCAGTCTTTGCATGTTGTGTTGCAAGAAGAAAACATTTCTTTGACTGACAAGGTGAACGAGATAAGAGAGAAATTGGAGAGTCTTCAGTTTCAAACAGGGATCTCTGGAGTGCTGCTGGTGTTGCCTACAGAGGGCACTCTTTCGAGATTGCAGAAAGCAACCGATCTCACATTCGATGACCCTTTTCGCTTCTGAATGCATTGTTATTTTGCCCAATGTTTTTCATGATTGATCCGCTCCTTTTGGGGAATCGCTGACTGTAGATCATGTTGTTTCGGGTGTAGGCATGCTTCTCCTGAGATATGGCTGATTTCAACTAGCATGAATATGTAAGTAGACTTGAAGCTAGAACAAGTATCCAAAAACAAGTGTTATTTTCCATGTGTTGTCCAATATCCATGTGTTGGTATTATAACAGCCATGTTCTTCTGAATATAGTGCGCTAGTTCTGTAGCATGTCTTACGTGCCATTTGCTTTGCTTGTCAAATTTTGGTCAGTTGTCTTCAGATGTTCAGGGTATGATGAGCTTTTTTGACATGTTACCTACCTCTTCTCTGTGCATTGCAGTGACCGGGATAAGGATTTGTTCTTGTTTAATGCATCAGCTTTAGTAGACATGATCAGGATGGCAAATGCTTGTGATCCCATGCCGTATGATAGCTCCGCTAGTTAACTTCTTATTGTCCATCAGAAGCTGATCTTCTGTAGCTGTAAGTACAACTCTCAAAGCTGAAGCCATGTGTGAACATTTAACTGGGTATTGTGTTTCTTTAGGGCGACTGGCTATTTTGTTTAATTAAAGTGAGCAAACCTGGTGCTGGTGACCCTACTTAGTGTTTGTGCATCTGGGAATCGAAGTTATCTGTTCTTTCAGCTAATGAAATGTTGTAGGCTCACTAGTTTTTGCAAGCAATTCCTTTCTTCACAAATGGCACCTGACGGTGCCAAGTGAAGCTGAATTGGTACTGGCAAATGGGGAGGAAGCAAATATAGTTCAGTCTTTCAGAAGCCCTTCTATCCGACTGCTATGTGTCATTGATTTTGGTAATTAGCAATTGCTAGAATGTGTAAAACTAAGCCTAAAACTCCAGCTCCAGAAGTACTGCAATTGCTTCTCCTGATATATGGCTGATTTAACTACCATTAGTACGCAAGTGTTGAATCTACAAGTTATTATCCAAAAAAAAAGTGTTATTTTCCATGTGCTGTCCAATATCTATGTGTTGGTATTATAACAGCCATGTTCGTCTGAATCTGAATATGGTGCACCAGTTTTGTAGCATGTCTTAGTGTCATATGCGTTGCTGCTGTCAATTTTGTTCATTATCATCATATGTTCAGGGTATGCTGAACTTGTTTGGCGATGTTACCTACCTCTTCCCTTTGCATCATAGTGACAAGGATAGGGTTTCTTCCTTTCTAATTGTATCAGGATCAGGACACGGCAAATGCTTGTGATCCCATGCCGTATTTAGGTTTGGCTGGCGTGTTGTGTGGATGCCATAAGAACTAAATATCAGTGTCCAATCTCACATATCACTATTGCTCAGGTATTTACATGATCTTGCAGTGTATTTAGATCAAATAACCTGAATGGTGGCAAAGATAAATAGCGTACTTGTTTGGCAGGCTGTGCAAGCTTTGGACCAACGGCGGAGCCAGGAAATAAGCATAAGGGGGTGGACATTGAGCACAACTTAAAATCCCCACAAAATTTACTGAATATATAGGGTTTTGTTTTGTCACCGTAGCAAAAATACGTACCGCCATACCCTTATTAGATACCGAGAAAATAAAATGTTTAGACATCTACAATAGGTAGCCTGGAGTCAAAATATACGATTTGATAACTATGAAATGACAATTCTCAGTCGGATTGCATGCGTGTAGTATTATTGAATTCATGAATGTTTCAAACCTTGAGAATTCATTGCAGTATTTTTCAGAATGTATGTTAAAAAGCTATCTCTTAGAAACCTAGAGATTTTTTTTTGAACAGATAAGGCCCCGAAGGACCGAGAAGCTCCATTAAACGGTGGGTACAAATACAAAAAGGACCTTGGCTTGAGTAGAAGTAGCACAAGAGTCCTGAAATATTACAAGAAGGACCCCAAAAAGATAAAGTGAAAAGCAATCAAGTCCTTCTTCTCCACCGCGCCGTTGACTAAATCGGGCCACGATCGCTGGCGGCGACGCCGGGGACTACGCCACTTGGTTCATCGCCAGGATGGACCACCGTGCCGAGATTGAAGATCTTCCACCGCAGCACTAAGGCCTAGAGGAAGTTGATTCTCCCCGGAGCAAATTCTCCCGAGGTGCGGAGAGGCCCCCTTGGCCAAAGATAGCGGCGGCTGCCGATGCTTGGGATCTGCCGCTGATTGAGAGCTTCCGTCTGAGCACCGCACGCTCACCAGTGTGCCTCCGAACTCGAGATCGACGAACTCTGGGGCTCGCACCCTCCTGTCTGTCCCCACAACCACAAGGAGGAGGAAGAGTTGCCCAAGAATCCACCAAACCGAGAGTCAGAGAGAAGTACCAGGATCTCCTCTTCGCCGGGGAGAGCGCACTGCTCCACCTCTCCTCCTCGCCTCCACGACCGGCCAGAAGAAGCTCCGTTTTGCGTCGCAGAAAGCATCGCCCCTCCCCCTCGCCTCCATGGCCGGTCAGGGGAGGCTCTGCTTCGCAGCACCCCAACAACAGCACAAGATCCGCGGCCCCTACTTTATTTGCGGAGACAGTGGCTCCCTCCTCGACTCCATGCTCCAACCACAGGAGCCATAGCAGCAAGAAGAAGAACCCTAACCCCCAGATCTTGTCGCCTAGATCCGAGGTGCAGCTCCAAAACACCACAAAGGGACAAAAACTACAAAAAAGAAACTAAATATCTACAACCGGCGCCTTCTCCTCTCCATCTCCGACCGGCTATTCCGGCAGAGAGGAGGAAGGAGCGGCCCGGTAAGGAGGAAGGCGGACAGGTGTAGCTGGCTGAGAGCGAGATGGGGGGGGGGGGGGGAATGAGAGCCTCTAAACCTAGAGATTAGTGCTTACCCTTTCCATATGCTAGCTTCCTCCTTAATTCAGTTGATTAGGCAATCAACCGGCTGCTCTTTCTTATGAAAGATACACTTGTTTCGTTTCGAAGTACTATTTTTCTTGACATAGATTTTGGAACTTGGTTGCTTTGGTGCTTCTAATACTGAAGAATAGAGAGAGGGGAGAGAAACTACGGACAGTCCATCGGACTAAGGGACATGTGGAGTGTTTTGATGGTTCGACGGAGGCGGGTTCATCTTCAGCCAAGCGGGGCACAACCTTGGGGTCGGCGTGGTAGTTGAAGCAGTGGCTTCGGTCTTTTGCCTCCCTATATTACGTTGAGGTCTAGTGTTGACCTGGTGGGTCGCCGACTCGTGTAGAACGCAGCCTCAGGGCTTGTGTATGGTATTGTGTTGCCACGGGTTTTAGCCAGTTTTCTTTAGAAAACGGGCCAGCTCTTTTCTTCCGCATCCATCAATGGTAAAGTTTTTGCCTCAGTTTCGAAAAAACAAAAGGAAAAGGCATTTCTTCGTTTTAAGCGTGAGCTCCGGCATCCGGGAAGAAAACATCCTCTAGAACATTCCAGGTTGGTCTAGACCGCTGGGCCGCCGCTCCATTTCCACCAAAATCAAACCAAACCCTCGCCTCGCCTCGCCGCCATGGCCGACGGCGCCGCCCCCCTCTCCGCTGCCGGCCGCCGCCGGGACCGCCTCAGCGCCCTCAGCGACGACCTCCTCCACGAAATCATCACCCAGTACCTCCCCGTCACCGAAGCCGCCAAAACCGCCGCCCTCGCCAGGCGCTGGCGCCACCTCTGGAAGTCCACCCCGCTCGTCCTCCGCGACGCCGCCCTCCCCGAGCCCGCGCGCGACGCCGCGGTCCCGCGAGTCCTCGCCGAGCACCCAGGCCACTTCAGCGCCGTCGTCCTCCTCGACTGCAGGCTCGCCTCCCTGGACCGTGAGCTCCCCGACTGGCCGCGCCTCCTCGCCGACAAGCACACCCAGAAACTCTATCTCGCCAACCGCTCCACCCCGAACCTGACCTACGACGCCTTGCCGCACATCCCCGCCGACATCCTCCGCTGCGACTCGCTCCAGGAGCTCTTGCTGGGCTTCTGGGCGTTCCCCGTCGACCTCTCCCACGGCGCCGGCATCTCTCTTCCCAACCTCAGGTGCCTCACCTTGATAATGGTTGCCATAAGAGACGACGACCTCGAGCACCTCATCACTGCCTGCACCGTTCTGGAGATCCTGAAGCTCAGCGGCACAACACCCAAGCGCATCCATCTCCGCAGCCCAAGCCTCCGGTGCGCGCTCGTTGGGCTGTCCAGGGTGGAGGACTTCGCGGTGGTGGACGCGCCGCTGCTCGAGCGGCTCGTCTTGTTTCTGCCCAGTAAGGTTACCACGGTCAAGATCGGTTATGCAGCCAACCTGCGGGTGCTCGGCCACCTGGATACAAGAGTTCACAGGCTGCAGATCCGCGACACCGCGATCGGGGTACGTCCATACTGCTATCTCTCCCTCTCTCAACTTATTGTGCCATCCACATCGATCCATTCAGCATGTTCTCCTCCGTGGTCATAAAGTAGTCAATTGATTTTGATACTATTGCTCAATCCAATGCAGTCTCTCAAAATTATTACACCCGTCATGATACTTCCTACAGTAGTAGTATGATCATAGAAAACTTGATGAGTAATGATGTGGACCTTCATTTATGTTTTGGGTGTTACCTGCAAATTGACTGGAACCCGCATGATGATTTGCAGCTGGTAGTGGAACAGGCGAAATGAAGTTTTGGGCATGCATTTTTTATGGAGGTCTTAATCACTGCCTGCTGGAATTTTTGGTTGATTCTCAATGGGAATATTTTCAGACAGGAGAGGCATTCTTTCACTAAGTGGAAATGCAAATTTATACATGACATCTCTTTGCTGCAATATAGGATTAAACCCAAGCATAACGATAGTCTGCTTTCATGGATCAGGACTCTGCCTTAAGTGTCCTCTTCTTGTATTTTTTCTAGTCTAGTCTTTCCTTTTGTGTTCTGTGGGGCTGAGTAATAAAAAAAAATGATGTAGAACTGTCTTGGTGGACCGCATTGCAGCTTAACACAGTGCCCAGCACAAGCACTGCGATTCCAAGCGTCAAGATATTGGCGGTGACTGTGAATTTTGGTGTCCTCTGGGAGGTCAAGATGCTGGCCTGCTTCCTCAGATGCTTTCCCAATATTGACACGCTGCACATCGAGGTAGCTGCCGGTTCCTTCAGTCAGTCCATCATTTTTCAGTGGTATCTAGCAGCACCATATATATGTAACTGATCTTTTTCACTCTTTGGTTCGCATTTGCAGTCTGCCCTGCATGGTCCATCTGTAACTGCCAATGAACCCAGTGGGGAGCATCATGCCAGGTTCTGGCAGGAGGCAAGTCCGGTTGAATGCGTGAGATCAGACGTCAAGAAGATGGTCATCCACGAATTCCGAGGGAATCAAAACGAATTCCAATTCCTCAAGTTCGTCGCCATGAATGCCCAGGAGCTGCAGTCTTTGCATGTTGTGTTGCAAGAAGAAAACATTTCTTTGACTGACAAGGTGAACGAGATAAGAGAGAAATTGGAGAGTCTTCAGTTTCAAACAGGGATCTCTGGAGTGCTGCTGGTGTTGCCTACAGAGGGCACTCTTTCGAGATTGCAGAAAGCAACCGATCTCACATTCGATGACCCTTTTCGCTTCTGAATGCATTGTTATTTTGCCCAATGTTTTTCATGATTGATCCGCTCCTTTTGGGGAATCGCTGACTGTAGATCATGTTGTTTCGGGTGTAGGCATGCTTCTCCTGAGATATGGCTGATTTCAACTAGCATGAATATGTAAGTAGACTTGAAGCTAGAACAAGTATCCAAAAACAAGTGTTATTTTCCATGTGTTGTCCAATATCCATGTGTTGGTATTATAACAGCCATGTTCTTCTGAATATAGTGCGCTAGTTCTGTAGCATGTCTTACGTGCCATTTGCTTTGCTTGTCAAATTTTGGTCAGTTGTCTTCAGATGTTCAGGGTATGATGAGCTTTTTTGACATGTTACCTACCTCTTCTCTGTGCATTGCAGTGACCGGGATAAGGATTTGTTCTTGTTTAATGCATCAGCTTTAGTAGACATGATCAGGATGGCAAATGCTTGTGATCCCATGCCGTATGATAGCTCCGCTAGTTAACTTCTTATTGTCCATCAGAAGCTGATCTTCTGTAGCTGTAAGTACAACTCTCAAAGCTGAAGCCATGTGTGAACATTTAACTGGGTATTGTGTTTCTTTAGGGCGACTGGCTATTTTGTTTAATTAAAGTGAGCAAACCTGGTGCTGGTGACCCTACTTAGTGTTTGTGCATCTGGGAATCGAAGTTATCTGTTCTTTCAGCTAATGAAATGTTGTAGGCTCACTAGTGTTTGCAAGCAATTCCTTTCTTCACAAATGGCACCTGACGGTGCCAAGTGAAGCTGAATTGGTACTGGCAAATGGGGAGGAAGCAAATATAGTTCAGTCTTTCAGAAGCCCTTCTATCCGACTGCTATGTGTCATTGATTTTGGTAATTAGCAATTGCTAGAATGTGTAAAACTAAGCCTAAAACTCCAGCTCCAGAAGTACTGCAATTGCTTCTCCTGATATATGGCTGATTTAACTACCATTAGTACGCAAGTGTTGAATCTACAAGTTATTATCCAAAAAAAAAGTGTTATTTTCCATGTGCTGTCCAATATCTATGTGTTGGTATTATAACAGCCATGTTCGTCTGAATCTGAATATGGTGCACCAGTTTTGTAGCATGTCTTAGTGTCATATGCGTTGCTGCTGTCAATTTTGTTCATTATCATCATATGTTCAGGGTATGCTGAACTTGTTTGGCGATGTTACCTACCTCTTCCCTTTGCATCATAGTGACAAGGATAGGGTTTCTTCCTTTCTAATTGTATCAGGATCAGGACACGGCAAATGCTTGTGATCCCATGCCGTATTTAGGTTTGGCTGGCGTGTTGTGTGGATGCCATAAGAACTAAATATCAGTGTCCAATCTCACATATCACTATTGCTCAGGTATTTACATGATCTTGCAGTGTATTTAGATCAAATAACCTGAATGGTGGCAAAGATAAATAGCGTACTTGTTTGGCAGGCTGTGCAAGCTTTGGACCAACGGCGGAGCCAGGAAATAAGCATAAGGGGGTGGACATTGAGCACAACTTAAAATCCCCACAAAATTTACTGAATATATAGGGTTTTGTTTTGTCACCGTAGCAAAAATACGTACTGCCATACCCTTATTAGATACCGAGAAAATAAAATGTTTAGACATCTACAATAGGTAGCCTGGAGTCAAAATATACGATTTGATAACTATGAAATGACAATTCTCAGTCGGATTGCATGCGTGTAGTATTATTGAATTCATGAATGTTTCAAACCTTGAGAATTCATTGCAGTATTTTTCAGAATGTATGTTAAAAAGCTATCTCTTAGAAACCTAGAGATTTTTTTTTGAACAGATAAGGCCCCGAAGGACCGAGAAGCTCCATTAAACGGTGGGTACAAATACAAAAAGGACCTTGGCTTGAGTAGAAGTAGCACAAGAGTCCTGAAATATTACAAGAAGGACCCCAAAAAGATAAAGTGAAAAGCAATCAAGTCCTTCTTCTCCACCGCGCCGTTGACTAAATCGGGCCACGATCGCTAGCGGCGACGCCGGGGACTACGCCACTTGGTTCATCGCCAGGATGGACCACCGTGCCGAGATTGAAGATCTTCCACCGCAGCACTAAGGCCTAGAGGAAGTTGATTCTCCCCGGAGCAAATTCTCCCGAGGTGCGGAGAGGCCCCCTTGGCCAAAGATAGCGGCGGCTGCCGATGCTTGGGATCTGCCGCTGATTGAGAGCTTCCGTCTGAGCACCGCACGCTCACCAGTGTGCCTCCGAACTCGAGATCGACGAACTCTGGGGCTCGCACCCTCCTGTCTGTCCCCACAACCACAAGGAGGAGGAAGAGTTGCCCAAGAATCCACCAAACCGAGAGTCAGAGAGAAGTACCAGGATCTCCTCTTCGCCGGGGAGAGCGCACTGCTTCACCTCTCCTCCTCGCCTCCACGACCGGCCAGAAGAAGCTCCGTTTTGCGTCGCAGAAAGCATCGCCCCTCCCCCTCGCCTCCATGGCCGGTCAGGGGAGGCTCTGCTTCGCAGCACCCCAACAACAGCACAAGATCCGCGGCCCCTACTTTATTTGCGGAGACAGTGGCTCCCTCCTCGACTCCATGCTCCAACCACAGGAGCCATAGCAGCAAGAAGAAGAACCCTAACCCCCAGATCTTGTCGCCTAGATCCGAGGTGCAGCTCCAAAACACCACAAAGGGACAAAAACTACAAAAAAGAAACTAAATATCTACAACCGGCGCCTTCTCCTCTCCATCTCCGACCGGCTATTCCGGCAGAGAGGAGGAAGGAGCGGCCCGGTAAGGAGGAAGGCGGACAGGTGTAGTCAGCCGAGAGCGAGATGGGGGGGGGGCGCCCCCAATGAGAGCCTCTAAACCTAGAGATTAGTGCTTACCCTTTCCATATGCTAGCTTCCTCCTTAATTCAGTTGATTAGGCAATCAACCGGCTGCTCTTTCTTATGAAAGATACACTTGTTTCGTTTCGAAGTACTATTTTTCTTGACATAGATTTTGGAACTTGGTTGCTTTGGTGCTTCTAATACTGAAGAATAGAGAGAGGGGAGAGAAACTACGGACAGTCCATCGGACTAAGGGACATGTGGAGTGTTTTGATGGTTCGACGGAGGCGGGTTCATCTTCAGCCAAGCGGGGCACAACCTTGGGGTCGGCGTGGTAGTTGAAGCAGTGGCTTCGGTCTTTTGCCTCCCTATATTACGTTGAGGTCTAGTGTTGACCTGGTGGGTCGCCGACTCGTGTAGAACGCAGCCTCAGGGCTTGTGTATGGTATTGTGTTGCCACGGGTTTTAGCCAGTTTTCTTTAGAAAACGGGCCAGCTCTTTTCTTCCGCATCCATCAATGGTAAAGTTTTTGCCTCAGTTTCGAAAAAACAAAAGGAAAAGGCATTTCTTCGTTTTAAGCGTGAGCTCCGGCATCCGGGAAGAAAACATCCTCTAGAACATTCCAGGTTGGTCTAGACCGCTGGGCCGCCGCTCCATTTCCACCAAAATCAAACCAAACCCTCGCCTCGCCTCGCCGCCATGGCCGACGGCGCCGCCCCCCTCTCCGCTGCCGGCCGCCGCCGGGACCGCCTCAGCGCCCTCAGCGACGACCTCCTCCACCAAATCATCACCCAGCACCTCCCCGTCACCGAAGCCGCCAAAACCGCCGCCCTCGCCAGGCGCTGGCGCCACCTCTGGAGCTCCACCCCGCTCGTCCTCCGCGACGCCGCCCTCCCCGAGCCCGCGCGCGACGCCCTGGTCCCGCGAGTCCTCGCCAAGCACGAAGGCCACTTCCGCACCGTCGCCCTCCACGACCTCAGGCTCGCCTCCCTCGACCGTGAGCTCCCCGGCTGGCCGCGCCTCGTCGCCGCGAAGCACACCCAGGAACTCCACCTCGCCAACCGTTGCCAGGCCAACGACATCCTGCCGCTCGTCCCCGCCGACATCCTCCGCTGCGGCTCGCTCGAGGAGCTCATGCTAGGCTCCTGGGCGTTCCCCGTCGACCTCTCCCGCGGCGCCGGTGTCTCGCTTCCAAACCTCCGGCAGCTCACCCTGGTAACGGCTGCCATAGAAGACCGAGACCTCAAGCACCTCATCACCGCCTGCACCGCTCTGGAGATCCTGAAGCTCGCCGGCACAACAGCCAACCGCATCCACCTCTGCAGCCCAAGCCTCCGATGCGCGCTCGTTATGCTGTCCAGGGACGAAAACTTGGCGGTGGTGGACGCGCCGCTGCTGGAGCGGCTCGTCTTGTTTCTGCCTGCTACTCCTGCAATGGTCAAGATCGATCATGCAGCCAACCTGCGGGTGCTCGGCCACCTGGATACAAGAAGACTTCACAGGCTGCAGATCCGCGACACCCTCATCGAGGTACGTACGGCAATACTGCACTACCGCTATCTCTCCATCTCTCTCCCTCTCTCTCAGCTTATGCCATCCACCTCGATCCATTCAGCATCTTCTCCTCTGTGATCATAAAGTAGCTAGTCAATTGATTTTGATACTATTGCTTCTTGGTGCACCTCAATGCAATGCAGTCTCTCAAAATTAGTACATGATCCATCCAACATGATATTTCCTAGAAAACTTGATGAGTAATGATGTGGACCTTCATTTATCTTTTGAGTGCAAGTAAAGCATAAGAATTCGGAATTACCTGCAAATTGACTGGAACCCGCATCATGATTTGCAGCTGGTGTAATGGAACAGGCGAAAACAAGTTTTGGGCATGCATTTTTTATGGAGGTCTTAATCACTGCCTGCTGGAATATTTGGGAATATGTTCAGAGTGGAATTGCAAATTTGTACATGACATATCTTTGCTGCAACATAGGATTAAACCCAAGCATAAGGATAGCCTGCTTTCTTGAATCAGGACTCTGCCTTAGTGTCTTCTTGTATTGTATTTTTTCTAGTCTAGTCTTTTCCTTTATGTACATAGGACTTGCTTTTTGGGTTGAGTACGTAATAAAATTGCTGTGGGGATGTTGCCTCACAGTTCACGGTCAAAAATAAAATAGTAAAATGGTTTGGACCTGTCTCTCAAAGCTATAGATTACCCGGTACATTGATCCATCCATCATGATATTCCCTATGATAGTAGAAAACTTGATGATTAATGATCTCTGCCTGTCTCGGTGGACTGCATTGCAGCTTAACACAATGGCGAGTACAACCACTGCGATTCCAAGCGTCAGGATATTGGCGGTGACTGTGAATTTCGTTATCCTCAGGGAGGTCAAGATGTTGGCCAGCTTCCTCAGATGCTTTCCCAACATTGACACTCTGCACATCGAGGTAGCTTTTTTTTTTTTTGATAAAGGATGCTTTATTACTTTTGAGAAGCAATTACATCCAGCATCTGCATAACCAGGATGCACACAGCCGTTTATGATAGTCAAGTCTAGAATAAAAAGATGCCAAACTAGAAACTAGGCGAAATACATATCGGAACGATGAAACGTAAAACGCCTAAGATGGGGGTGGGGCTTCAATCCGTAGACTATGCTGCCACCCATGTAGGGAAAAAGTATCCCTCGCCGTAGCCTCCAATCGTGTACAGACCTCCGTAAATAGGTCTCGGTTCTCCATACGCTGAAGAGGTAACCATGAACGAAGAATCCCCGTACATCTGTAGATAACCTGCAACAAAGAGGAGTTAATGTCATTAAAAATCTTGTCATTTCTACTCAGCCAAAGCGCCCAGATAACTGCTAGCGCCCCCACCCTAAGAAGCAACTTGAACCTTGAATCTATACCATGAAGCCAATTACCAAAGACATTGGCCACACTAGTGGGAGGATACAAGGTAGACGCTACTTGGATGACAGACCAAATAGATCTCGCAAACGGGCACTGGAAGAAGAGGTGTTTAATAGTTTCATCATGATGACAAAAAACACATCTAGAGCTTTCTTGCCAATTCCGCTTAACAAGATTATGTTTGGTGAGGATGACTCCTCGACGAAGGTACCATC
Organism: Lolium perenne; assembly: GCF_019359855.2. Taxonomy (NCBI): domain Eukaryota; kingdom Viridiplantae; phylum Streptophyta; class Magnoliopsida; order Poales; family Poaceae; genus Lolium; species Lolium perenne. The sequence continues at coordinate 260,292,072 of NC_067250.2, forward strand.
CAAATTTTTTGATTTTTAGTGGTATCTTCATCTTCCAAATTTTTTTATTATTATCAACTGGTAAATCAGAATGGATTATGGCAGTGTATAAGGATTTCACCGAGAAAGAGCCATCTACATGTAAATTCCACCTAAATTCATCTGGTTCAGGCGATAGATTAACATCCCCCAACCTATGAATTAAAGCATTCCATGCCTCTAGCCTTTGCCCAAGCAAAACGCGTCGAAACGTCACATTCGGTGGAGAGGTAGCCATCACTGTGGCAATGGTATCTCCCTTGCGACGAACGATACTATACAGTGCAGGATACTGTTCACTTAGGGGTGCATTGTCTAACCAAGCATCCTCCCAGAACCGTATCTGTGCTCCATTCTTAATTGAGAAAGTACCATGACGAAAAAAGTTATTTTTTGACGCCATTAGACCAGCCCAGAAGTGTGAATCTCCAGGTTTCCAAACCACCTAAGATAACGTCTTGGAGCCTATATACTTTCTTCGGAGTATAGTTTGCCAAATCCCGTCCTCGGTAAGGAGCTTGAAAAGCCATTTACCTAGCAGAGCTGTGTTTTTGACTTCTAGGTCATGAACTCCAAGCCCGCCTTGATCTTTAGGACTACAAACTACACTCCATTTAACCAGTCGATATTTCTTTTTTCTCACTATCTCCTTGCCAAAAGAATCTGGATCGATAATAATCGAGTTTGTGCAGAACTCCTTTTGGCAAAAGGAAGAATGATAATATATACAGTACCATATTTGTCAGTACCGAATTAATGAGTACCAATCTTCCTCCCAGAGATAGCAATTTGCCTTTCCAACTACTAAGGCGCTTCTGTAGTCTTTCCTCTACTATTTTCCATTCAGCGATCGTGAGTCTCCGGTAATGAATCGGAATACCCAAATAGCGAATGGGAAATTGGCCTTGCCCGCAACCGAACAACTCTGTATAAAGAGCTGTATCATTTTGGGCATCACCGAAACAGAACAATTCACTTTTATGGAAGTTAATTTTCAATCCCGACAACTGCTCAAAAGCTACCAAAATTAATTTCAGGTTCTGAGCTTTTTCGAGATCATGATCCATAAACAGAATTGTATCATCGGCAGCTGGTTACTTCAGCCAGACAGTCGTTTTTGAATGGTATCTAGCAGCTAGCCAGCACCATATATATATGTAACTGGTCTTTTCACGCATTGGTTCACATTTTGCAGTCTGCCCTGCATGATCCATCTGTAACTGACTAACTGCCAATGAACACAGTACGGAGCTTCATGCCAGCTTCTGGCAGGAGGCAAGTCCGGTTGAGTGCTTGAGATCACGTGTCAAGAAGATGGTCATCCACGAATTCCGAGGGGATCAAAACGAATTTGAATTCCTCAAGTTCGTCGCCATGAATTCCCAGGAGCTGCAGTCTTTGCATGTTGTGTTGCAAGAAGAAAACACTCTTCCACTGGCAAGGTGAACGGCACAAGAGAGAAATTGCAGAGTCTACGGTTTCAAACAGGGGTTTCTGCAGTGCTGCTGGTGTTGCCTAAAGAGGACTCTATTTCGAGCATGCAGAAAGCAACTGATCTCACATTCGATGACCCTTTTCGCTTCTGAATGCATAGTTAATGCACCATATGTTTTTCAAGATTGCTCCGCTCCTTTTGGGAAATCGCTGACTGTAGATCATGCTGTTTCGCGTGTAGGCATGCTTCTCCTGAGATATGGCTGATTTCAACTAGCATGAATACGTAAGTAGTCTTGAAGTTAGAACAAGTATCCAAAAACAAGTGTTATTTTCCATGTGTTGGTATTATAACAGCCATGTTCTTCTGAATATAGTGCGCTAGTTCTGTAGCATGTCTTAGGTGCCATTTGCTTTGCTTGTCAAATTTTGGTCAGTGTCATCAGATGTTCAGGGTATGATGAGCTTTTTTGACATATTACCTACCTCTTCTCTGTGCATTGTAGTGACTGGGATAAGGATTTGTTCTTGTTTAATGCATCAGCTTTTGTAGACATGAGCAGGATGGCAAATGCTTGTGATCCCATGCCGTATGATAGCTCGGCTAGTTAACTTCTTATTGTCCATCAGAAGCTGATCTTCTGTACCTGTAAGTACAACTCTCAAAGCTGAAGCCTTGTGTGAACATTTAACTGGGTATTGTGTTTCTTTAGGACGACTGGCTATTCTGTTGAAAGTGAGCAAACCTGGTGCTTGTGACCCTACTTAGTGTTTGTGCATCTGGGAATCGAAGTTATCTGTTCTTTCAGCTAATGAAATGTTGTAGGCTCACTAGTGTTTGCAAGCAATTCCTTTCTTCACAAGTGGCACCTGACGCTGCCAAGTGAAGCTGAACTGGTACTGGCAAATGGGGAGGAAGCAAATATAGTTCAGTCTTTCAGAAGCCCTTCTATCCGTGCCTGTGTACTGCTATGTGTCATTGATTTTGGTAATTAGCAATTGCTAGAATGTGTAAAACTAAGCCTAAAACTCCAGCTCTGCAATTGCTTATCCTGATATATAGCTGATTTCAACTACCATGAATACGCAAGTGTAGAATCTACAAGTTATTATCCAAAAACAAGTGTTATTTTCCATGTGCTTGTCCAGTATCTATGTGTTGGTATTATAACAGCCATGTTCTTCTGAATCTGAATATGGTGCACCAGTTTTGTAGCATGTCTTAGGTGTCATATGCGTTGCTGCTGTCAATTTTGTTCGTTATCATCAGATGTTCAGGGTATGCTGAACTTGTTTCGGGATGTTACCTACCTCATCCCTTTGCATCATAGTGACAAGGATAGGATTTCTTCATTTCTAATTGTATCAGGATCAGGACACGGCAAATGCTTATGATCCCATGCCGTATTTAGGTTTGGCTGGCGTGTTTGGATGCCATAAAAACTAGTAAATATCAGTGTCCAATCTCACATATCACTATTGGTCAGGTATTTACATGACCTTGCAGTGTATTTGGATCAAATAACCTGAATGGTATTTGGATGAAATAACCTGAATGGTGACAAAGATAAATAGCGTACGTGTTTGGTCGCCCGCTATCATTTTGGGCGTTTTGACATCATGGCCCCTTTGGACCAACGGCGGAGCCAGGAAATAAGCATAAGGAGGCCAGACATTGAGCACAACTTAAAATCCAAAAAAAAAAATACTGAATATATAGGGTTTTGTTTTGTCACCGTAGCAAAAATACGTACCTCCATACTCTTATTACATACTGAGAAAATAAAGTGGATCATGGTTAATGATGCAAGTGGGTTAATAGTACGAGTAGAAAAAAATACTGAGTATATAGGGTTTTGTTTTGATGCATTGATAGAAAAAGAAATTTATATGTACATGTTCAAGAAAGAACTATTTCTCTGATGGGTGAAGCGTACCGGTCCTCATACATACATGCATCCCGAGACATTGAAGTATTTTACTTAATCGTTATTCATTCCAGTGTTAAACAACCGGCCAATGAGATAGATCATGGTTAATGATGCAAGTGGATCAATATTAGGGTACCCTCTACCCACTTTAGTCTAAAAATGAACTAACTTTTTTTTATAACATCATCATATTTATTTCATTTTTTTGCATCAAAGAGGGTAGAGTGTATCCTAATAGTGACCCATTTGTACGGAAAGTATCATTTGCTCCTGAGCACTAGTGCTCTCGTCGTTCAAACAAAATTAAAATCATGGTTTACAAGTTTTAAAAAAATCTGAAAATAATTCTGCACATAGTTAGTGTTGTATCCCACAAGCATGTAAAATCGTAACTTGAAATTCTTTGTATTGTGAGCTACACAAAAATGACAAATCTGATAAAATTTGGGGATTTGAAACATACTTCTACAGATCTACATTTTTGTTATTTTTTTACAGCTCAGAATACAAAATATTTGGAATTTATATTTTACATGTTTGTGGGATAATTCATGAACTACATCCAAAAAAAAAATTCAATTTTTGTAAGACTCATAGATATGGTTTTGAATTTTTTGAACTAACCAGGAGCACTGGAGCTCGGGAGCACGAAATCTGCGTTCCCCATTTGTACCTCTAATCATGGTGGTTATCATGTATGTTCAATCGTGAGACCCTATCACTGCCTTTTCTTAAAGGAAAATATCTCATTCGGATATTATCAAGCATTTTGTAAGATTGAATCTGTACTGGGTAGCCACTTGTGAGACGTTTAGAACAATATAGTTTTCACTTAGTTGTGATGTATCTTTTAGGGACAATATTCTGTTTCATGTGCTCTTGGATTATCCATCCATAACAGTAATACGTTCATGAATATTGCTGTCCAGCTCGACGTCTAGCCTATGTTGTAGATTTGACATTGCCACGCCTGAATGCTGACTGGTTCCTTAAGCCTTACCACCTAAGATAGAAATTTTTCTACGCTGAGGTAAGATAGGAATTTTTGGATGGATTGTGAGACACGCTAGTGACTGACTAAAAGCGATGGCAAATAAAATAAGCACTTAAACTTGCTTGTGTTTGGTATATAAGAGCTGTAGCTTTGTAGGATGGCAAATGATCCATTGTGTAGGTTGTCAATGGTACAAAAGCAAATTTCTCCAGTACCCATTTCCATCTGCACCTCTCTTGTTTTATTTTATTTTTTATCTGGCTAAGAATCTCCACCTCTGTACATGACTTAATAGGCAAACTTCAGTTGTATTGTGCCAAAATGACACAGTTTTCGGACTGCAAATTTAGACTCCCTCCATTTCCTTTTTAATTGACTTTGATTTAGTATAAATACTGAATCAGTGTCAATTAAAAGGGAACGGAGGGGGTAGTATGCAATTCTATGTGACTGAGATTCAGGACAGCTTAACATCTTTTTAGTGAGCACAGCGGCTTCGCTTGGCAGTGCCAGTGCGTCAGGTCCCATTACTTCAGCATTCACAAGAAATGCTTACATACAGCAACTCATTAGCTCAAAGAAGAGAAAACTTTCCGGCTGAGATGCTCTAGTCTAGCAGTCAGTTGGATCACGACTCACGAGCACTCCAGTTGCAAAAGGCAAAAAAAACCCACTCCATTGTCCAAGAAGGAGAGCGGTATCTACATAAGGTGATGCTATCCTTCCTACCAGACTTCATGTGCAGCAACGCATAGCAGTCTGGCAGGTCAGCCTGGCAACGTGTTAACCAGCCGGGACAACATCCGGCACAGCCTGAGGATCATCGTGCGCCCCGGCTGAAGGTCCCTGATGGAGGCCGTCAGCTTGTCCACGCTTGGCTGGGACAGCGTTGTCTGAGCTTGGCATACCTTGATCGGCAACTCCGATGGCTCAGCAGGGTAGACCGCGCTGTTCCAAATTATTAGGACATATACAGTTGTAAGCAAATAGCGTAGAGATGTAAAGGTATCTAAGCTCTGGTTGGTTTCGCTGGACTAACCGGCTCAAGTCTGTCATGTCGATGGTGAAAGCAACCCTCTTGGCGCTCTTGTAACTCATGAAGCGAAGGCTAAAGATAAGTTGCCCTGCTTGAAATGGTACAGATTCAGAGTTATTATTACACAATTGCCAGGTCAAGAGAGCACTACAGCAAGCTCACAACTGCTATCATGCCACTATCTTTTTAGTTTTTCCACATCAAATACTTTCATATATAAAATCCAGTGAGAACTATGATAAATCGTAACTGTTGTCTAGATCAAACAAAATCCTCCTCATTTCCAGGTGTACCTTCAGCAGTCAAAGCATGACGACATCTACACCCTAGCCTATGGACTGTCTGCTTACCTCCTTTCCGTAAAGCAAAATAGCAACTAACAGCATAATCTTGACGATTTGTCTGAAAATGGATGTGCATGCAGCCCCATTCTAAAATACAGAAGTAAGGGATAGAGAGGAGACCTGTCTGGGAATCCATGCTGAAATTTGCAGAGGTCAGATTCAATAACTCCCCTTTAGCATCATCAATTTCATCTAGGACATCAACAAGATTTCCCAGAAGCAAACTTGTTTCCTGCACAAATACGTGGGGACAATTAGACTGAATTTGTTATGTCACTTCCAAGACATGGCAGCTGTTTTGGACTTTTGATAAGCGCACACGGTTGTGAACTCACCCACCTATGTTCAGGCCCCGCTTCTACCTTAATTTCAAAAGTTAGGGGACCAAGTCAAAGCTAAAAGCCAAGTGTCATAATACTCAAACTGACACAGCTCAAGGTGAAAACATTATAGGCATAAACACATAACTGCAGACTACTATACCTGTCTGTAATAACATTCTGAAACTACAAATTCATATAGAAATGTCGTATAAAATGTGTCTGCTGTCTGTGATACAAAATGTAATGCCCTCCAATGTCTGCTTAGGGCACACAAATATATTTCATATGCGACTTCATATGCTAGCCATTGCGGTCTCAAAAAAAAATATTAAAACCATTACTTTAACTTTACTCAAAAGGGTTAGTCCAAATTGTCTCACATCTAAGAACTTCCAAAGTAAAAGCAAACTCACCATTGACTTCTTCTGCAAGGATCGCAAGTCACTAAGTCTTTGGTTCTCCTCAGCTTTGAAAACAAAATTGAATGCCACCGATGCGTTCAAATTTGGGAATGCCTGACCAAGGGGAGTATCATGAGATTCTTACATACAGAAGAAGAAAAGATCAGTTTCCTCATCTCACCTGTTCTATTTTGGATCCCAACAGTGAGTTATTCACAAATATGGTTGACATATCGCTGATGTTTAAGATGATCCTGCCAAAGGTACAGTAACCAAACAAGTAAGACAGACACATGATATAAAGGGAAGATTGTGTTTCGCTATTGGCTTGTTGCTACCAAATGTTTTGCAAACTAACAGTCACTAGCAGGTGCAAGAGTGGCATGAATTTGTGCCTAGGCTCAGGGTTACACACCAACAAACCTCTGACATGGGGTTCATTATACTAGTGCAAAGTTTTAGCTGGTTGAAAACAGGCTTTACATTGCACAGAGATATCCTTGCAAAACACGGTAAATACAAGAGCTGCAACTTGCCATTTGCCAAGTCCATGCAGGTTCATCAGTAGCATACAAAAAAACTAAGGTTTGAAGCACATTGAGCCAGTTAAAGTCAGTAATTGGTTTGAAAAAGTAACCTGGCAGTGTCCTGTTCCACAGTGGATTGGGAATCATGGCAGTGGCGGAGCCACATACTAGTTGTGTAGTCAATTGACTACACAGTTTTTTTGGTACACAGGTAGAAATCGTGCCAAATATTATAAAATATTCATATATTTGACTACGCAACTTTAAATTGACCACAAAAGGTTAATGTTCTGGCTCCACCACTGAATCATGGTTGCTATACTATGCAAAAGGGCAGGTGATTGTAGGATAGTACCTTTGGAACAGCAAATTGTGATAGTTGAGGATGACGTCACGCTTATTTTCTCTTTTAACAATGTCATTCAGCGTCCAGAGCTGAAAAACAAAAATAAATGTAAGTCACTGAAGGGAGAAAGTATATTACGGTAGATCTAAGGCATGCACTAATACCGATGCTTGCTGGCTGATGATCTGACGCCGGTTTCTCATCTCCAATTGCTCTTCAGCAACCCTCACGACTTCGCCAATATCACCTTTAATGTCGCAAAAATGTTCAAGCGAACTCTTAAGCTTCTCTGCCTTCTTTTGAACCATGCTGAGTACAAGCTTCTTTTCAGCAATCCTAGCATGTACTTCCTGGGGAAACACAGGATATGTTCCTCATAATTGTATGTGTGAGAGAATACATGAAGGTATGCACAAGTACTATACTTAGCAAATGCGAGTATATAAATAGATGATGGTCAAAGCAACTGAATTTACGGAAAAACAAAGGATAAACAAGAATAAGAACAAATGAGAGAAGTGAGAGTAAGAGCCGCAGAAGCAGTAGTAGCACTGTTACAGCAAGAAGTATTGCTACTGATAGTTTGATAGCCAGAAGTAATAGATCAGCTTCATGAAACACAACAGCAACTAAACAAAATATACACACTGTCCAATTTCAGATATTTTCGGGTTGTCCAGATGACTGACTCTTACAACTTTGGCAAATGAAACAAGTATAATCATTTGAAAGGAATGCCTGACGGTGTCATATATTGATATGCAACACACACACACACACAAAAAAAAAAAAAAAAAAAAAAAGTGCAGGATCTAATACTATGGATATGGGACCATAGTTATGCGAAGTACAGTGGAACGTGGTGCTGTACCTGTGCATTGATCGAAGTTGCTGCACCAAGAGGGCCTCCCTTATCCTGTGTAGCACCCGCTGTGGAACGACGAAGCTGTGAAATCTTGGATTTCAGATAGCTGCATTCTTGAATTCCAACATGACATAGCTGTGCTTTGTTCTACACCAAACAGAACAGGGGTAAGCTAACTGCACTGCACCATAGAAACCATCAAGAGGGCTGAAAGGAAGACGAAGAAATCCCTACTTGCAGTTTATCCAGTTTAACAGAATTTATTTGCAATTTTGTCTTTTCATGTAAAAGCTTGTCATGGAGAGATCTTGCTTCAGCTAGTCTGGAATCTTGAATCCTCTGAGTTCAGAAAACAAACACATCAGATAAGTGGAAGTAATTTTCTAACAGTGACAGACAATATGACAACTAAATGATGGATAGCATACCACAGTAGCAGCAAGTCTCTTATATTTTCTAGCCGCATGAATCTTCCCCAGCTTATCTCCGAATATATCAAGCTTCATTAAAAAAGAAACATACATCAGATACAACAAACTCACGCTGCATAGAACATTTCCACGAGACATCCCGGACACTAGATCATAAGGTTGAAATATCGAATTGAACACATTATAAAAAATAAATGACCTCGCGGAAAAAAGTTCACAAAAGAGGTTTAGAGAACTATAAATTCTGAATAACAATTAACAACTTTACTCTTTTTTAGATTGCTCAACACATGCAATTAGCAACTGTACTCAAACTCCAAATAAGCAAGTAGACCATATATCCATATCAGACTGATATCTAGAAGTCTGGCTAAACTGGTTGAGAGAGTAATTCACTCAGGAATTTGCAGCTTCCAGATTTGAGAATAGACATAGATAGTTTGAAAACAATCAAACCGTCTTTGAACGAATGGTGGTCATCTGATTGCAGAAGTAATCATGAATTTCCTTTTCAAGCCACCTCGGCTGTTTATTACAGAAGATAATGCTACCTCAAATACTCTTGAGAATTAAAGGATATTGCATGTCAAACACATGAATCGTGTCACTTAGAAGACCCTAACTATGTGGAGCCAAGGTTAGTCCTAAGGATGACAACATATTTTCCCAAGTAAATCTAAGGAATAACTAAGAACCGTGATTCAGTTTCTGTAGGACCTGTTATTGAAGCATATTAAATTAAAATAAGACTACTGCAGTACTGCAAGAGTCTCTGAAGTATTCAAAGTGAATGAACAGAAGGGAACAATAGCTTAGTCCCATAGCAGGGCAAAATGCATACCTGTTGTGGGTTAAGCTTACTAATAGATGCTGGGCAAATTCGCATTTGCTTCATGGAATCACATACGGTGAACACTACCTGCACGAGGAAAACACTAGATTTCATATAGAGACTAGTCACTCTAAAGTTCAAACATTTTGAAGAACAAGAAACATGAATAACTTCAACAGTTTGGACACAGTTAAACTGGCAATTTTTAGTCTTACCTTGTTGCAATCATCACCTAATGATTGTCCACTATCATGAGGCTCACTCTGATTTTCTTCTGCCTTACGAGAAAACAATGACACACATGGAAGCTGTTTCTGTGATGTTATTGGGCTTCTTGGTCCCTTTGCTCTTTTTTCTGGCAACGCATGTTCAGCACAGACATTTTCTTCGCTGCTCCTTTTTCTTCCACTACCATCTGAATCCATATAAGAATTGTGTTCACGATTGGGTAGCGCAAGGACATTGCACGAAGTATCTTGAAACTCAGTGGCCTCATTCAGCTCCTGCCTTGGAGGAGCAGGTGATTCATGAAGCCTGAACTTTAGCACATGGCCTAGAGCAGAAATTCTTTTACCATGTTTCATAAACTCGCTCCCCAAAGAGCCTGTCTCCTGGTCCGCCGCATTACTAGTGGAATGAGGAATAGGAGTGAAGACTTGCTGCCTTTTGGAGCGTAGCGAAGATATAGAGCCTTCTGAAATTGGCAGCGGCTGAACTAGTGTTCTCGGAGTATGTAGAACAGTTTCCGAATTCATGATTTGGTTAGCTCCATCTTTAGGAGACTCGGGTTCCTGGACCTCCTGCAGTAAATTGTTCAATGTGGGTGACAACTTGGTGTAATCATAACGTTCATCGTTTTCTGCACACAAACTCATGTCAGTTAACCCATCCCGGCCAGCACTCGATTTTACAGACTCAGATCCCTTCAGTTCCTTCAGTGGTGTTGTAGATTCTAAATCGGGTAACCTTAGACTTCCAGCTGAGTGTGCTGAACAGTCATCTGGAGGAATAAGATTGTTATAATGCATAGAGAATGTGTGGGAATCTAAGGTTTGATCATGGTAATTATCCTCTGACATTCCAGAATCTGATGGTCTCCCCGGTTGAATAAAGCTTGTTGAGACAACCCCAAAGAAGTTGCCATCTGTCAAGACAACGATCATGTAAGTAAGAAGATATAGCACTTCTACAAAGAATAATTGATTTGTCATTGCTGTAAAATACCACAAATCGTAGCGACATTTCGAGGGGGAAAGATATAGTGAAACTGCTAGCATGTATGCATTCACAGTGTGTGGTTTGAAGATCTTACTGAGCAGACGCTAACAATATCTGGCACTTACTATATTAAGCAATTCAAATATCCAAGACAAATATGTATTCAGCAGTCTATCAATCAATAGTCACTTTCTGCACACTGTTGGATACGCAAAATGATTTCGGAACCCAAATTGCTCAAATTCTAACAATAAAGCATAAAGGCAACCTTAAGTAGTCCCGATGACACACTCGGCATAAGACTCAACGAAAAGCTATGACATCATAATAAATGGATAGTCTCCATCTTGGACCAAATCCTAAACTAAAACAATGTCATTATCAACAACAAGAAAAGTACCCTTGCACCCCCCACCCACTACTCACAGGTATAGCATGTACAAAACAAAAACAATCAGCTTACTAAGCGCGTGAATAGAGCGCCATGAGGGTGTATCTCGTTTCGGACTGGTCAAGATCTTGAAGCTAACAAGCTCATGTCTTAACCCGATTTCTTGTGTCTGCAGGTTCGGGGAGGTGGCAACGATCGTTCCCGCACCATTGGCCATCCAGACCCCAGGAGAGGCCATCGAGATCTCTCACTCTAAGGTGCACCTCACCCCCAATTCTTACTAAGCTAAAAATGCCCCAGCTAAATCTTGGTTCCACCAATTAAGTAAGCAAAAAAAAAAGCCCTGAAAGCAACTAAAATTAATGGTTATGTCTGGACAGGGAGATGAATTTGTGGATCCTAAATAATTTGAACTAAATCCCCAAACCTCGGGGAAAAATGTAACTCGTTCCAACAGTCCCAGAAACATAAACAAATGACACTGGGCAACCCTCCTTCCCTGTTCAAGACTTAAGGTCAGCCTTAACATAAACCATTGAATTGAGCACTTAAACAGTTAAACTGAGGTGAGGAACCACTCATAAACAAACATAAGCTAAAAAATGGCTTGACAAATGCAGCGATCTGAGCCTCAAATTAATGCTCAAATTAACTGTATAGAATGCAGCACTTCTGGGAGGCTCGAAATGTGGGCCGGCAATAAAATAAAAACGAATTAATTCGCCCAGGAATCCGGCGAGACAAACAAACGAAGGAGGGGGTTACCTCCGTCGAAGGAGGAGAGGGACCCGGCGGCGCTGGCGGGGGAGTCGGAGCCGAGATCGACATCCCCCAGGAACCCGAAGGGCGCGCGCACGAACTCCTCGTCTCCCTCCTCCGTCTCGTCGCCCTCCGGCGCCGGGGACGGGGAGGGGGAGGCGGGGCGCTCCTCCGGGGGCGTCTCGAAGTCCTCGTCGCGCTGGAACACGTGCACGGCGGTGGTGTCCGCGAAGCTCACGCGGCGGGAGCGCTTCCGCGCTATCGTCTCGTCCTCTGGCGCCGGCGACTGGAAGAGGCGGCCGCCGCCGCCGCTGGCGTCCATGGGAGCGCGTGGGGAGCTTGGGTGGCGAGGTGAGGCTAGGGTTTTGGGGATTCGAAATGGTGTGGGGAAAGGAAGACGACGGACGGGAGATGCGGGTTTTGGAGAAGTGACAAGTCGTTGGGCTTTCACTTTCTCATTTGGAAAAACTATGGTGTGCACGTGTAACGTAGTTGGGTCAAATCAACTTGAGAGTTGAGACGAACACGCATTTGTATCTATATATATATATATGAACTTATATCGGGGTAAACTAACTGGTGCACCATGATGCCTGGGCACCATGAATCAGAAAAGGAAACATGCACAGCAAACTAGGAAGTGATTTGTCTCTGTTTCTGATAATTGGAAAGTGCATTCTCTCTCCTATTGATATTTGAAAAGTGATTTTCTCTCTTTTATACACCTATGATGCAATCTAGCACCCATGATGTAATTGTATGGTCATAATGTATGGTGTACTGTCCGGGCACCATGATGCCCCAGTTGAGCTTCCCTTATATCGGTCAACATGTTCGTGGCCAAGTTACAGATACAAAAATGTATAAGAGCCTACATGATAGGAAAACTTCAAATGGAGCCTCAGCTACACGTAGCCCTTTATTTTTAAACACTTAGAATTTATATTTCAAAATTTTGAAAAAAAATCGTAATTGAAATTCTGGAGATAGCCAATGATGTATACTACAATGGTGTAAAATCTCAATACAAACTACTTTATATTATATTATAGACTACACAAAAATAATAAATTTTGATAAATTTTATAGTAAATACTCCCTCCGTCCTAGTACCCAAGTCAAAAAAATTGAATATCTTGGTCCAAGGTACTAGCTGATTGGGTCAAGTTTTCTCACATAAAAACCATCTATAATTACTGCCTTGATTGGGTTCACATGGTGCATGTAGAAAAATTGGTGCAAGAGGAGGCGACTAGCTTGTACATGCAAAAAACTTGATTGGATTCACACGGTGCATGCAGAAAATTGATCGAGTTCCCAAGTGGTATTACTTCCACATTAAATAGAATTATGCCTAGAAGGTGGTGGTTTATGGGATAAATAGTTTTTAGGATTGTGCCTTGGGAACTAGGACGGAGGGAGTAGTACACATTTCAAGACTACTAATTTTGTCAGATTTTGTCAATTTCATGTAGCCTATAACACAAATCAGTTTGCATTTAGATTTTGCACCATTTGTAGCATACATCATTGGCTACCTCCAATACTTGTTTTAGATTTTTTCAAAACTTTAAAATACAAATTTTGAGTTCTTAAAAATAAAGAGCTATATGTTGCTAGCATCACGGAGTTGTCATACCCATATGATTTCATAATTCTTGTCGTAAATTTAGATGTATCTAAAAAAAATTGTGGATATATACATCCGAGTCTGTGATAAAAATTATGAAACGGAGGAGTACTCGACAGTTTTAATTGTCACGGCAGTAAACGTTCTTTTTTTAACTGCATACTGCAGTCAGCAAACTGTCAGATACATGATGTCTGGTCCAGAGCTAACTTTGCCACAAGCTTAAGCAAAGTATAACTCACCATACAGATCTGACTAACAAAATACAAATTTTGGCAATAAAAAGTACTTAAGTGACACAGGGGACCATATCAAGTTATCAACCAATAGTTGGTGGACACGTACCTATAAATCATGCAAAAGATTATGTGCTATTGAGAACCAACAGAACCTGACACACCAGCGCACAAGAGTTTACAACACAAAAAAGCACATTACATGCTGAATAAGGTGCTCAATGTGCATCGGTTTAGGAAAGAAACAAAGAGAGAATTAAACCAACAATGCCAACATCACTGGAGATGCCCTCCCCTATCAAATGTCAAAACTAGTCTCAGCTCTTGATCGTTACACTAATTAGTTAGATGCCGTAGATGTTAGAGCAAATAGTACATACATGACAGACAGCTGGTGCTCGGTGTATGATAATGTGTTACAATAATAGACAAAGATCAGAACGCACAGATCCAAGTGCAACAAGTGTGGGCATTTTGCATCTCTTGGAAGATCGCCACATGGTAGCCCCAAAAAGAACTTGATCGGTTTCCAGTGTGAAAGGAAAATGGACCACTGCATCATCTGAAGATCATGTCATGACGCTATCCTAACAGAGGCAACCGTGGCTTACATTCTTTGAACTACATCATCTGCAAGTGAAGATCTGCAGCCTGCTGCGCCAGCTCATTCATCATAGCCTCATCAAAGAACTTGTTGATGCTAACATCCTCGCTCATGCCCTGGAAAATGGGTGTACATACGATTAGTTCTACGATCAGTTTAAGAGAGGCTATTATAGTATGTTTGTTCAGTATCTAGATGTATGTCTTACCTTCCTTCGCCTGGTCTTTACCATGAACTCACGGGCTAGGTGCTGTATAGGTGCTGGTTCCAGAGGCCGGAGGGCAATGTTCTTGTCAAGAGGGTCGCCAGGAACAATAGCCCAGTGATCAAACACTGACACACAAAAGGCTTGTCCCTGTGTATGGTATCTGAGATCTGTCTCAAAGCCAAAAGACTCTATGACAGGTAAAAATGCCTGACAATTACAAAAACAATACAGTCAGCAAGAGTCATGCAGGTTTAACTTAAGGTAAAAAAAAAAGGCTGAATTCAGAAGAAAAAACATGTTTCGTACCTTCACAACATATACTGGAGTGCCTGGCTTGGGAACATCGGCTGTCACATGACCACGTCGCCGAGACAGGACCGTATATATAGCAGAGACACAGTCAATTGGAGTTTGGATCTGCCACAGACATCAGATCAGGTCATCAAACCAGAATTTCTTTTAACCCAACATGATAAAGCAAATATAAAATATGTACGCATTGTTCTAGATAACAATGATAAGTCTATTTTCAAGAACCAGGAGTCTGTGACTAACCTCAATATAATAAACAGGCTCCATGAGACGAGGATTAGCCATCAAAAAGGCTGAGTAGACCACCCGACGAGCCGTGGGGATTATTTGACCACCACCACGATGCAATGGTTCTGGAGCGATGTTTGCATTTAAGATCTTGAACTTCACATTCCTAATTGGTTCGTCACACAAGGGACCTTCTCTAGCACCCCACTGAAACCTGTGGTTATGGCAATAAATAAAATGATTAAGGCACTGACAAAGATTCTGAGTGAATTTTGAATTAACAGTACAGCAGAGTACCCTACCCTTGGACAATTGAATCTTTGACTGCATTTAGCAAGTTCTTATCCACCTCTACCGAAAGAGAGTCATCCAGTAGAATGTTAGGACCCTGTATGTCAAAGTAAGATATGTTCAGTCCACAAAATGATGGGATTATGATATGGATGAAACTATAAACTGATGATCTGGTGGAAAGTTTGTGGCATATGACCAACTCAGCATTAATTGCAAACACATAATCAGCAGGCTGGCGGGATTCATACAACTCTAATAAACAGATGAGAGAACCCAACCAATAAGACCCAACTTGTTACATGCCTACTGATAGGTCAATAAGCAGTTTGCCATCTTACCTGCTTATCAGGTCCAAAAGCCCATATTGACCTTGCTGCAAGCACATCCCACTGGTAGCGTTGGCGAAAGAAGTCAGTGACTTCTTTCTGTCTGGAATCAAGACTAACAAGGCCATTCTCAATATCTTCTGCCAAGCCCTTCTCTAATGGTTCAGCTAACTGCAAATTTTGTCACAGACATAAAAAAAAGCCACAATTAATTAACCTTGTATGCTTATTTACCATCATGAAGAAAGAAGGGCACAAAAATCCCAGAAATAAAATCTAACCATGGTAATTTTGTTCCTCTTGTTGGGTGTTTCAGCAAAACATTTCATGGAGGAAGTATCAACAACTGTTTCACAAAACGTCACAACTGGATCTGCAACCTGTGTACAAAAAAGGTAACAAAGTCAAGTAAAAAAAAGCTTCAAGAAAGAAGAAAAAAAGAAGAAAAAGCAAGTTAAGTGCATTGTTTATACCTTCACTTCTACTTCAGAGTAGAGCTCTCTGAGGTCCTTCATTATAGAATCCAGATACAGCTCGCCAGTTCCAAGGATAGTGTGTTCTCCTGACTCTTCTACCTTAGTAATTGCAAGAGGATAGCTCTTGCTGATTTTACGGAGACCTTCCACCATTTTAGGTAGCTCACTTGGGTTAAGAGGCTCAGCTGCTATTTTTACAACAGGCAAGGTATTGAAGCGTAGAGGTCTAAATATGTACACATCATCATCCATGTTCATGGGACATATGGTTGCAGTTTTCATGATTGATGCATCCACACCTTCAATAAGAACCCAAGAACCAGCAGGGGCTTTACTTATTGGAACACGGTACCGTGCCTGATAGACCCACAACTTGGTGACCTCTTTGACAGTCATGTCCTCCTCATCATCAGGAGAATAGCCTTCTCCAAGGACCCGGACAGTCTGACCAGTCTGTATTGTGCCACTATAAACTCGTCCAAAGGCATCAAAGACACTACAGTCAGGCTTAGGATACAGTTTCGTAACATTGACCATAAGGGGGCCTTGAGAATCACATTTCTTCATTGCATCCACAAGTGCTGAATCTTGTTGACCGGTGTATATGTGTTCTATCTTCCTTGCTGCAGCATCTTTCACGTTAGGAATATTTTTCACTAACATGTCCGTAAAGCCAGTAGCAGTGCCAAAAATTGAGCGGCAAGCAAGTCTTAGCAAAGGCATAACATTAAGTTTATAAGCTGCATTGCTTAGTGTCACACCCAAATCAGCAAGAGTTGATTCAACATTTCTCTTCTGCTCTCCAACAACCTGGCTATAGATTTTGTACAGAGGCTCAAGGATGAACTCAATGAATGATCTGTTAGCTCCTACTGCTGGTGGCTTCTTTTTGAAGGTTCTAGAGGTATGGTCATAATACAAATCACCCCATAGACGAGATGCAAATTTCTCATGGTCAAATGGTATCCCATGAATCTTTAAATAAAGATGAGCAAAGGATTGCAAGGTAAAAGACCAGCCAGCAGAACCACTCGCAAAACAAACATTTCCAGCAGCAGGATCTACCAGTTGAGTGCCACCTACTGTGGTAGAACAAGATGAGATTAGATCGTTGATTGTGTCCAGTGTATGCCGTAGCTTGAAATATGCATCAGTTGGTGGCAGCTTTAGCTCTGTTATTAGTCTATCAACCTGCAATAACACAATGGAGCAAACGTCAGTTTCAGCTTGCAACTGAATCAAGAAGAAAACAGCTGGAATTGTACCTTGTTAATCACAACAACGATGGGGAGTCTTTCTTGGATTGCATGACGAATCGCCCTCTCGGTGTTTACCTAATCATCAATGCAGGTACATAAATAACAAAACTCTTGATGCTTCCAATAAAAATTGAAGCATAGCTTAAGTACTTCATTTCTGGAGATGCTTGTATGCATGCAGCCAAGATACTATTTTAGCAGAAGGAAAAACTTAAACAACAAACTTATATAACTCTAGTGCATGTTGCAGATTTGCAGTTTATTATTTGAGCAAAAACTGTATGGAAGTTCATAGGTTTGCAGGCTTAAGCATATAAGCTCCTCTATATAAGCTCACTGTCGAACTGGGTTTAGCTAATACAGTAAGAACAAGCTTAGAACAAAAAATGAGGGTGGCACTGACTAAATGACAACGTTTTTTCTTGTCAAGGCCGTTACTACTTTGTTCTAGTTTTATGATAATGTGTGTTCCATCTATTAAGAAGACACAAAAGTGGCAATGATAAAATGGTGCTGGCAGTTTC
The DNA here is from genome assembly GCF_019359855.2 of Lolium perenne. Classification (NCBI taxonomy): domain Eukaryota; kingdom Viridiplantae; phylum Streptophyta; class Magnoliopsida; order Poales; family Poaceae; genus Lolium; species Lolium perenne. Next base: position 260,310,019 of record NC_067250.2, read on the forward strand.
AAGAAAAATAGATTTTAGATATTAACTCTATTGAGTTATCAATGCCTTAGAAGCTTTAATTGAGCATATCTTCAACCAAATAAAAATACAATAGAACAATGACACAAAAGAGAATTTTAGCTGTTTTTTAGAATATTAGCACTATATGGTTGATCATGCTTGTCATCAGCAGGTGCAGCAGTTAGCGTCCCAAATTCAGCACCAGCAAACCACTTCCAAATTCTATCCGAATAAGAAGTTACGCTTACACAAACCAAGTTCAAGTAACATACTATTTAATTGCCTTGAAAACTGTTGAATGCTGGATACCCTATTGAGTTATCATTGCCTTACAAGCTTTAACTGAGCGTAATACTTGAACCAAATAAAAATACAATAGAACAAGACGTAAAAGAGAATTTTAGCTTTTTCTTAGAATATTAGCACTATATGTTTGCTCATGCTTGTCATCAGCAGGTGCAGCTGTTATAGCGTCAAATTCAGCACCAGCAAACCACTTCCAAACTCTAACCGAGTAAGAAGTTAAGGTTACACAAACCAAGTTGAAGCAACGCATTATTTATTTGCCTTCAGAACCGCTCAAGCAACACTTTCAGGCCTCTAGTTATGTCACTCAACAAAAGAGGGAAGCAAGTACTAATTCCAGATGAATGGTCCTACTTTGAGAGGTTATTAATCCATCACTAGAGCAGAGATGTATAAAGCAATAGGATGAGCGAATTACCATGACACCTTCAGCAGCGTCGACAACAAGCACAGCCCCATCCGCCAGCCTGAGCGCGGCAGTCATCTCATCGGAGAAATTGACATGCCCGGGCGTGTCCATGATATTGCAGAGATACGACTTGCCGTTCCCCCCCTCGAGCACGAGCGACATGGGCACGGCCTTGATGGAGACCCTGCGCTCCTGCTCGTCGACCCGGGTGTCGGTGAACCTGACGTGGCGCTCGCCCTCGGAGTCGAAGGTGTCCACCTCGTGGGTCTGCTCCACGAGCATGTCCATGAAGACCGTCTTGCCGTGCTGCAGGTGGCCCACGAGCGCCACGTTGCGGACGAGCAGCGGGTTGGAGGCGAGGCCGAGCACGAAGTCGGTGGAGGCGTAGGTGGATGTCGCGCCCGCGCGGGTGCCCACCTCGAACTTGACGTCGCGCGGCGGCGCCACGATGGGCTTCTCGAGCGCCTGCTCGTCCTCGTCCATGACGAGGGCTTCGACGCCCGGGCCGTACACCTCCTCGGCCGTGGGGTAGTACTTCTTGTCCTCGGCCAGGACGATGGCGCCCTGGGCGGCGTCGGTGTAGCCGTCGTCGTCGTCGACGTCCATGAGGGCGGCGGGGCGGCGGGCGGTGGGGGATCCGGAAGGGGAGCGCGCCGGGGAGGGGGAGCGGGACTGCGTGGGGGATGGGGAGGCGGCGGCGTCGGAGTCGTCGGCGTCGGAGTCGGCCAGCTCCGGGCCGATGTAGTTGCCGAACTCGTCGTAGAGGCTGTCGTCCATGGCGGCGAAATCGGCGGCGGCGGCGGGCTAGGGTTTTGGGGGCCGCCGGGAGGGGGCGGGGAGGTTTGAGATTTGGGGAGAGAGGGCAGGCAGGCAGGCAGAGGCGGTAGAGAAGGAGAGGTGGAAACCGGCATACACATGTGCGAGCGATGTGGTCCTTTGGATCGGGATCGTGCCGCTCACCAGCAAACACACGAAATAGCACACGACCTACTACTCCGTAATATTTTTGGAAATGACAGCCGACTTGGTGAGCTGCACCTGGAAATATGTCCCCGTTTCCACACAAAATATCCCCGTTATATTAGTGTACAGCAAACTAACCAACCATACTCAATATTTCAATTTTAATTTGGACTATTTCCATATTATTACATCCTTGTATAAGAATAAGATGCACAATGCAAGTTTGAGACTAAGGCCATATCCAAGGCAGAGACGCAAATGTGACACATTTTGTGTTCTATTTGATCCGTTTGGGTGGCAGCGTGGACGTGGGCGGATAGGGCAGCGTCCGGGTGTGACGTGGGGTAACCACGGCAATGTTCACACGTGATGAAATTGGGTTTAGGGAAAACGGCATGACGGTGATTTCAGCGGTGTACAAACACAAGACACGGGAGACAGCGAGGGTTTTACCTGGCTTCAGGACACTAGAGGAGAAACCTTACATGGTGCTTGTTGTTTGTATTGATGATGGGATTACAATGTCGTCGAGATTAGCTGTGGTTTAGCAAGTCTAGGATTTTTGTTGCGTGACGTTGTGTTCTGCGATTGCGGAGGTCCCGCTATTTATTATTAATCGGATAGGTGTCTCGATCATGTCCATAGATTCTCGAACCTGTAGGGTCACAAACTTAATGCTCAACGTCGCTTGGGTAGAAATGGGATATTCATGATCGTGATGCTGAAGGTTTGTTTGGAGTCTATGATGAGATCCAGGACATCACGAGGAGCTTCGGAATGATCCGGAGAATAAGATTCATTTATGGGAAAGTCATTTTAGGGCTTCAAAAAAGTTCGGGAATTTTCCAGCATTGTATGTATGGAAGTTCTCTAGAAGGTTCTAGAGCGGCCACCAGTGGGGCCCACACCTTCCCAGAGGCCCACTTGGACCAAGTGGAAGTGCCCAGGCCTACATGGGCATGGGGAATCAGCCCCGCAAGGCTCATGCAGCCAGCCGAATGGAAACCCTAAAGGCCGAAGGGAGTGAGGGACTATCGAAGGCGAAACTTAAGGGGTAAGTTTTCTCCCTAGGAGGCCCACCTGCCCTAGGCTTGGAAAGGGGGCCAATTTGGCCGACCCTATGGCCTATATAACTAGAGGGAGGGGAAGGGGTGTGGCACACCAAACCCTAGCCTCCGCCCCCTCTCCTCTCCCATCTCCTCCTCGGCAGCAGCTTGGCAAAGCCCTGGTGGAGTTCTCCACCATAGCCTCCAACGCCGTCGAGTTGTTGGCATGTATATCCCATCTACCTATACACCATACTTGTTGGATCAAGAAGGAGGATACGGTGGTTGAAAGAACATCTCTCGGTTTATAGTTTTGTATGTTTGATGACAATGCATGTGATACACTAATGTGCGTTAATATAGTGCAGAAACTAGTTGTGGTGGATTTGTGTTGAGAAAGAAGAAAAAGGAAGCAGGAAACTAACACCAGGCCGGATAATCCGGGGGGGCTGAAAAACGGCTAAGGACCTGAGCGGCCAACCCCCTGGACTAGGGTCGAATATTTGGCCGGATATTTTGTCGAGGGCCGGATATTCCGGGCGGGGGGGGGGGGGGGGGGGGGGGTAATCCGACCCATACTTAGGCCGAAATATTCGGCCTCAGCTTTCACCAACGGGTGGATTTCTTGGGGGTATAAATACCCCCTTCTTCCTCAAGTGTTGGTTGCTCATTTCTGCTCAAGTTCACCCACCATTAGAGCCACCTCAAGAAATACAAGATTCACTAGATCTCATCCTCCAACCACCCAAAGCTCTTGATCTTTGGAGAATCGAAGGAGAAGACCCCGATCTACATCTTCACCGAAGCGATTTACATTCCCCCCTCATTTGTTTGAGGGACCCTTTGCTAGTGTTTCTTTTTGAAACCCTAGTTGCTTGTGATTGATTTGCTTGTTGTTACTGTTGTGTTGTTACAGATATTGGGAGTCTCCAATTCGGTTGTTGTGGTGACCCGGCATACCACTGCATGGTGTAGTATGCAAGTCTGATATAACACCAATGAAACACCGTTCCATTAGTATTATATCGCTCAGAGTGGTACAACAGAAACATATGCGGGTCCAAGGCATGTCTATAGAATTACAACATTGACTCTGTTACATAAGATCATCACAGCCTTCTACTGTACAATGAGGTAAAACTGCAAATAAACTCCAGAAGAACGACTCGTAGTTTAATCCTATCACGAACTCTATTTGTAGAGTATTTGACTAGCTATAGGGCTATGAATAGATTCTAGCTAAATAGGAGCTAGGTTTAGGAAGCTAGTTCCCTTCTATGGATAAACTATGTTTTCTCCTTGTTGGATGTGATATCTGACTCCACTGACAGGGTCCTGTCTCTTGAAGTAGTTGTTGACTCCTCGACCTTTGAGTTGCACTGTAGATCCTCCGTCGATGCCTCCATACCTAAGCAGGGGATTTAAGAGTGGGATGAGTACGAGCGTACTCAACAAGTTCATTATAGGAAAGAGGTGTTTAATGCACTAGCTACAGCATTAGACCAGAAAGTCTAATACCAATGCAGGTTTTCATAATCATTTCTTCAAAGGTTGCTTTTATTCAGAAGAACTATGTCCGTCAGCCTTCACCGGTTTACTAGAACTTCATGGAGCTCCTTTCCGGCCGCGTTCGCAGTTCCATATCCCGGAACAGGGAGTGACAGGTCACGGTTCATTACACTCTGCAGAGGTGTGTTGCTTTACCCATAAGAGATCTTAACCTTGGTGCCAACCGGGAATGACCCGTCCACACTTCCTATGGTGTGAGGCCCGGTATAAGGTCATAGCCAATCATATTCCTCCGCTGCCTCATACACCCACCCGTTGTTGCAAACTCCGACTCTGGGTCCTCGTCGGTCCACTTACACCCCTTAGGGACGGACCCCGACCACGACAACAGTTCAGGTCTCTACCATGAACTCCTTCGCCGGCAGATGCAACCCATCATAGACCGCAATTATCGTGGGGACTTTATCGGGCCCCCCACCCTACCACCTGTCCTCTCTTGGATCAAGGGTACCACTTGTCCTCTCTTGGATCAAGGGTCTACGGTAAAGCGCATCCGTTGATGTACAAGAGGTGGAAATACAATTGACTATTCCGTCCCACTCCAGATCTTATGGTTAACACAGGTATTACGGCACAAGAATCACTGGCGACATTTGTTGTTTAATCCTAGATGGATATAAACCCTTGCAATGGAACCTCCACCATATCAACACAATCCATGGTTCCATTGCCCACCACATAGTCATATTCATAGTTATGAAAGTAGTGGTTTTGGTTTTTTATGCAATAGTGATAATCATAGTACTTTGCAAGTAATTTGATAGAAATACTCAAATGACATGAGCAAGTGATGAACTTGCCTTTCTTGACTGCAAGATTATGCAGGCAAGGTCTTCGATACGCAATAACTCCGAATTCTGAAATAGCATCATCGTCCGGTAAGGACGATGTTTAAAAGATTGGCAAGGATGCAATAATGCATAAGTATGAGATGCAATCGCTCTAAGCGTGACCTAACACCGATGATTTAGGATCAGTGAGTTATAATGATTGGTTCAGGGTGTGTTGCACTTTTAGAGTGATTTACAAACAAGGTTCTTATTCCATTGTGGTTACTTGGTATCATAAACAGGTAGATAATAAAGCATAGTAATCAATTGAGCACACAAAGAATGATAATTGGCATAATGTTAACATGTATAGAACAGTTGTCAGTTTTAGTACTAGATGGTATGGTTAATGATTAATTATCATATACTTCAAAAGAATAACTTTTGAAGAACATGTTGTTTAGTAAAGAACAAGTATGATAATTAGGGTTGTGGAGTTCTATGGTTTTCTATGGTTCTAATTGGTTTCTGGAGTAGGTAGTAGATGGATCACAACAATGTTGGATTCATCAATACCTAGGCTTGTAAGGTTGAGTTAAGCCTAGACATCCTAAGCAATTGTTCATACAAGGTTGCTATCAAGATTGGTTCATCTTGTTGGTGATAGCTAGCTAGGTTTATAGGTCCTTATAAGCAGGGTTGATGATGATTCTTTATTTACTTTCAAAGAATAACTTTAGAAGAACATCTTACTTAGGTAAGAAGAAGTATTTCAATTAATGGTGTGGTATCTAGGGTTTCCTATTGGATCTACTAAGTAAGGAATGGTGGTTTCCTGAATAGGATGATTAATAATTATCTCACACTGATAGGGTTTTTAGTGGAGTATGGTTAGGTAGTGTAAGATAATGGTAATGGTTGCTATTAGGGTTCATCACAATGGTGTGATGCTATATAGGTATGAGTAAGGTTGATAATTTTGATGATAATAACTAGGGTTTAGGCTTAGGTGTTCCTATTTGATCATCTAGGTTTGATGAGATGAGCACATGGAATGCTAAAGTCTTAGTGATTGGCTCCTATATTTTATGTGGACATGGTAAGTATTAAATTACTAATTATGGTTCTATGGATCAAGAGGAAGTACACGATCTCTTGTTATATCTAGGGTTTAGGTTTTGGAAGCCATTTAGGGTTCATATGGATTAATGGAGCTAGGGTTCCTAATGGTACTAGGGTTTTTAGTATCCCACATAAAATTATGGGTTTGTGTTCTTAATTCAATATGGAACTTAGGGTTTCCTAATTGTTAATTAGTTCTTGGATTAATAACTTCAGTATGGATGAAGTTATTAATAACTTTGCAAATAAAATAATATTGAATTTGCCATTTTGTTATTTTTGAACAATTAATAATTTAGGGTAATTATTACTCAGGGTTTAAATCTCTCTAATAATGATTTAACAAAATAACAAATAAAGAAAATTACTTTTAATGTTTTCTTTGTTTATTTACTGGTTTTTATTTAATTTGAAAAGTTTTCCTAATTTCTGAATTTTAATTGTTTTAAGAATTAAAGGAAAATGCTTAATTAACAAGTATTAAATAATTGAATTTTTATTAAAAATAAAAATTTCATACTATATTTTTATTGGATAGAGTTTACTTTTCTAAGAATTTTGATATCTTATTTATATTTTCCCGAGTTAAAATGAATTTTCTATAATTATTTGAAGCTGCAGCAATTTCTGGATTTAAATTTAAATGAAATTACTAAAGTTACCGGTTGGATTATACCTACAGAGACTGACTGGTGGGGTCATTGACCAAGTCAGTTGCCACGTAGGCAATGACTGGTCAAAGACTCGTGATGGCCCCACGGCCACGTCGACCATGCCGGCGGCTCAACGCCGGCGGACAGCCGATGACGGTGCCGCCGATTTAAGGCCCCCGGAGACGCGCCAGTGATTGCGTTCGAACCCCCGTGACACGAGGAAGTTAATGGTGGTGACGGTTTTTCGAGGGTGTCACCGGAACATCGCCGGCGACCAACATCTGCGGCGGCGGGCTCCGGTCATCTCACAAAGTTGAGCTACGGAATGCGCACGGATGCAATAATTAGCTCTGGAGTTTATCCAGAGTTTTTATATGGCGCCAGAAGCGATCCTCGTCACGCCGTCGAGCAAGGGGAGGCTGCCAGCGCGGGGGAGAAGAGCTTCACGGCGTCGTGCTGCCCTCCAGCTCACTGAGAGGATGAGGACGACCCCAGAGATGTTTTTGGAACGAAGGGGTACGTTGGGCCGTGCTGTTGGGCCAGTAGTTGGGCTGTGATGGTGGGCTGCTCGGCCAGGTAATGTTTTTCTCCTCTTTTTCTTTTCTGTTTTTATTTTCTGTTTTATATTTCCTATTTGAATTCATATTTGAATTCAATACTGCTTGAATATTTGTAATTATGCTAATTCATTCAAGATTTAGTATACTGACTATTGTTTCACTATTCTATTTGAATTCATATTTTACATTAGATTACTTGCATATTTGTGAACTTACTCAAAATAATATTTAGACATAAACTTATATTTTTACTTTAATTCATTTTTTTTATTATGCAATCAATTCTGTTTATAATTATGAGAGTAGATACTTTCATCTCAAAGTATTTCAGAGATTGTTATTATGTCTTGGTTTCCATTTGAGGAATTAATCACTTGCATATTATTTCATGTGAGCAACATTTTATTTTAATATGCCATACTAGGGTTCTAATGATGTTTACCTAATGGCCATGTATTTGATTCTCAATTATGGTCTAGGTTTATATTGTAATCACCATAGTGATACAATAACTAGGTTTGAGATATAATTTTAGTTATAGAGATAAAATGGCACCATATTGCATGTGCTAGGGTTAATCTCCCCTAACCATGATAAGATGGTGGCTTTATTAACATTTTATGTTCTTCTTTAGTTACTAAGATATTAAGAATTAGTTTTATTTGATTCCACTATGGTTATCCTTAATCCACTGTTATAGTAACTAAAGTAGATATGGTTCTTTTTATAGTTAACTTTGGTCATATGGATGTATGGTTTCTCACCATAAAAAGTATAGAGTTTAACTCTAAGGTTTTCTTAGGTTCTTAAATCTATGGAATATAGATGTGGTAGGATTCTACTTATGATCACCAAGTGATCACAAGTTAAGGTTAGGGTTTTAGCCTAGGTTTGCTTACTAGTTACCTTCCTATAATTTCATGTGGTGAATGATATCTAGTTATCCTATTAGGGTTTAACTTATCCTCACATATCTCAAGAGCATGATCATGGATTAGGCATGATCAACTTGTTCTTAATATCTCTTTCTCAAGTTCTTAGGGTTTATGATCATCACTCAATTTATAATGATCAAGGTTTGGCTTCCTAAGGTATCTCTCATTAACTAGGTTTCTCACTTCCATGATCAAGCATTGTCTTGATCAATTAAGGTACTGCACTTCTATTTTACTTTCTAGGATGGACATGGTCATGATTGTCTCACTAGTTTTATATCCAAGGAAAATGCCTGAGATATTTACTTAAAGTTATTTACAAGGAATGATGATATAATCATCAGGTTCTATGATTAGATCTATCTCACAAATTCAAGTGTTGGCTAAACTAACTTGAGTGTAACTCCTTAGCTTGAGGTCTCTCTCATAGGAATAGTTTATTCAAGGTTTTATGGTGTACTCCTAATATCACCTTAGGTATCTAGGCTCAGATTCCATTTGTATAGCTTAATTGGGTTAGTCTCTTCCTCACCTTATTAATTCATGGATATAGTATTATTCCATGTGATAACAGGGTATCTCATCACTCCAAGATGAAATTGTTGTTCCTAATACTTTAGTTCAAAGGTTGTCCTTGATTCTTAAATAGGTCAAGCTAGAATTAGTATGTTTGGTCTCTCTTATTTGGGAAGGTCTTTAATACTAACCTAAGGTTAGGCTCCATAGAGAATGATGTGGTCACCAATATCTATGGTTAACATAAATGGATTCTCTCTCTAGAAAATATCTTGAATAAGATCCTAGGGTTTCTCTTGAAGATAATGTTTTGAATACTTGGATGTATATCCAAGGTTTAGCTCAAAGCTTGTCATGGCTTCTCTAAGAATTAACATAGAACTCTCATCTCTCTTGGTTTGATGTATAATAATATGGAATAGAGAAAGATATATATTTCTGGAGTTGATCTCCTTGTCATGCTTCCAAGATTAAAGTAGAATGAATACCATGAGGTTCATGGTAGGATCATAGATTAGTTTGAGACATGGAGAAGATTAGTCAAGAATGGCTTCTCTATTTTATTGTTACTTGATTTGCAATTGAATTGGTGTTCATATGTTATGACCAGGAATATCATGATATGGTCTTTAATAAGATCAAGTAGTTGCTCCTTGATTAATAAGTTCTTGTGTTTATTTTACTTCCATTTGATCTAACCCTTTAGATCAAATCATCTCTACCCAAAACAAGGTTTTAACAAAGTCACATTGAGGTTTATAGCGCTTGACTTGATGAGCTACTTCAATTCCACCAAGGTCAAGTGAAACTTCAGTTACTGTGACTGTTTTACTTTAAAGCGCGAAAATTCCCCAGATTTTCTATGCATGAATGCAATGCACACATCTGTTTCCTCTATTTTTGTAACCCCAATACCTGGGATATTACAGTCTCTACCCCTTAAACTAAACTTCGTCCTCGAAGTTTGATATCTCTCACATTTCGGAATGTGGATCTGACTTGTGCAGACTACATCTTTTCTCAAACTCCTTGGTGATCTCACTGGATATAATTGAATATATCCCTTGTCCAGATTCTTACTGGAATCCATTAGGGTTTGTCTCTGAACCATGGTTCTTACTTTGATTCATTGATTTCTTCCAACTCTATAAGCTTGTTTCCTTTCTCATTGAAGATTCAATGGTTAAGACTTCTTCTTGTCCTGACAGTCTTAATTGAAGACTAATTGGATAACATTCTCCTATTTGATAAAATAGGTCTTTGTTTTTCTATTACTACCAAAACTGCAATAATGGTACTTGGTAAGGTACTTACTATGGAATTGATCATGGTGGTTTATTCCTCTAAGAATGGATTAGACTCATTTAGTTCATCCAATCATGGTTTATAGTTGATACCTATAACTATTTTGTGTTCTTTAGGTTCCATGAAAGGAATCATTCTATTAGTCTTTGATATTGGTATGTCCAATCGTCTTCATTCTTTGGCCATCTTAGGCTTTATTGGTCTACGGTATTTCCTTTGTCCAACTTCCTTATGCTTGACTTACTTGAGCTTCGGTACTTCTGAGTAAATTTTACTCACTTTCTCAAGTTATAGTCCACTTCTTACTTCCTCGAGGTATGCACCTCGGCTTCTAGTCTGACATCTTTCTGAAAGTAGTGTTCGTTAATCTTATGAAAATAAGATCGAACTTCCTCTCAGATCAGACCTTCTGCTTCTATCAAGCTTAAAGTATTGAGTTGTTGTATACCCAACTCAATCTTTACTCTACCCCTTAGAGTTTTCTTATGGTCTTCAACTCCTTTTCTTCCAACCATTGAACTTATGGTTAGAATATTGGTCTAGTTCTAACTTATGGTTGTACTTCTTCTAAGGTCTCACGAAGAATGTTTGTGGTGTATCCACTCAATTGTGGACATCCAATGTGAATCCTTCGACTGAATGATTATAGATCATAGTTATTTGGCTAACAAAGTTTTTATTTGTTCACAATTTCTTGGTACAAATAATGCAATGGTGGACTACTTGATACCAATTGTAGCTATTTGTTATCTAAAAATGGATTCTATTATAGGTTCTGATCAACTGGACGAGATATCTTCTACTCTACCTTCCAGTATTGATCCTATATCAATTGTGGTATTCTGATATCAACTATGGTCTTCTTATATCTGCTATGGGTTCATAGGTCATCTTCCTTTCTTCGAGGGTTTATTGTTGCAAGAAAACCACTGGCTGACACTATGAATATAGTATCCGAAGTGATTTCACATGCATTCCCTTTTCCATGATGACTAGGGATCTGCTTGAGCTTCACCATAATCATCATATTTCTCCCCTTCATGCTTCTACTGTACTAAAGTACTCCTCTGTTGAGGTAAGCATGAGTTTTGATTGGTACTTCCTTCAGAGTATTGTGGTTACTTCCCACAACTTTGTTTCCTTTATTTGATGAACCTTCATCTTGTCTTTAGAATCTTCCAGAATTCGTCGCTTCCTCACACGAATACTATTACCCTCTAGATCTATAGCATCAAGTCAGAACTTGATATTGCAACATGCATTTGCATATCAAAGTCGAACTTCATGTATGGATCTAGTCAAACAATGAAAATCCAATAAAATCCAAGAAGATTCAGCTTTGTGCATATAATACACATCATCATAGGCCTGAATATGATTGTTGAGTAAGACATCTCTAAACATCAGGCTCTGATGTGTAGTATATAACACCACATAAGATAGATTATATTGTGATACTTAGCACATATAGTTGGCATTCTACTCTTTGTCTTGACATTTACCTGAATTGCACAATTGCAATGAGATAAACTTGAAACAAAGTGGTCTAGGATAGTTGTAATTAACCTAATTTTCTTTGGAAGTACTAACTTAACTTCCATTTTGGTTGAGGACTATTTCACATGGTATATCTGGGTTCTAATATTGCTACTCTTAACTCATAAAAATTTGGAATATTGCTCCGATACTTCAAAGTGTTTCTTCCATAAACATATGGTCTTGATGTGCTTGGCACACTTCCCATTGTTTTGAAGCATAATTCTTACACTATTGTTTTGCACTTGGCTTCTTAATGTACTCCTCTTAATTAATTATAAGGTTCTAGTCCATCACATAACGATTCTCAGGTGAATCATATATGATTAGCAACTCTACCATGTAAGTAGACAAATTTTATTTCTATCTCTCTTCCTTATTTCCCATGATTGACTCATCATGGTCTATACTACCTCATATGACTCCTAGTTATTACTTACTATCAATTGTTTCACATGTCTAGATAATTTTACTTACCCTATTACTTATTTTAGTATACACATTCTAGTAGGATATTTTATTTACCTATCTTTATCACTTGATATCGTTCCTATTACAGGTCTGAATATTTTTATTTAATCATAACATGTGTTGGTATACATCTTCCAATAGGATAGCTTCCTTATGGTTGTATCCTCTCTTTGGACTACCATGTATTGTATACCAACTGTGATCTACTCATCTATTGTTTTAAAGTCTTTATTGATGTTCTACATACTTGGGATTAGCTGACTAACTTTACTTTATCTTGGTAAGTTAGGTAAGAAATGTTGACTCAAGTGTGTCAGGATTATTCTCAAGTGAATATCCATCTCAAGTCATAAGAAGATCTGGTTCGACTAAAACAACTTCCTATAGACACTACCAATCCTATATGTCTCCTTTAAAGGGTTTTAATCCTAGGGTCAAAGCATTTGCTCTGATACCAGCTGTGGTGACCCGGCATACCACTGCATGGTGTAGTATGCAAGTCTGATATAACACCAATGAAACACCGTTCCATTAGTATTATATCGCTCAGAGTGGTACAACAGAAACATATGCGGGTCCAAGGCATGTCTATAGAATTACAACATTAATTGATTATGTTACATAAGATCATCACAGCCTTCTACTGTACAATGAGGTAAAACTGCAAATAAACTCCAGAAGAACGACTCGTAGTTTAATCCTATCACGAACTCTATTTGTAGAGTATTTGACTAGCTATAGGGCTATGAATAGATTCTAGCTAAATAGGAGCTAGGTTTAGGAAGCTAGTTCCCTTCTATGGCTAAACTATGTTTTCTCCTTGTTGGATGTGATATCTGACTCCACTGACAGGGTCCTGTCTCTTGAAGTAGTTGTTGACTCCTCGACCTTTGAGTTGCACTGTAGATCCTCCGTCGATGCCTCCATACCTAAGCAGGGGATTTAAGAGTGGGATGAGTACGAGCGTACTCAACAAGTTCATTATAGGAAAGAGGTGTTTAATGCACTAGCTACAGCATTAGACCAGAAAGTCTAATACCAATGCAGGTTTTCATAATCATTTCTTCAAAGGTTGCTTTTATTCAGAAGAACTATGTCCGTCAGCCTTCACCGGTTTACTAGAACTTCATGGAGCTCCTTTCCGGCCGCGTTCGCAGTTCCATATCCCGGAACAGGGAGTGACAGGTCACGGTTCATTACACTCTGCAGAGGTGTGTTGCTTTACCCATAAGAGATCTTAACCTTGGTGCCAACTGGGAATGACCCGTCCACACTTCCTATGGTGTGAGGCCCGGTATAAGGTCATAGCCAATCATATTCCTCCGCTGCCTCATACACCCACCCGTTGTTGCAAACTCCGACCCTGGGTCCTCGTCGGTCCACTTACACCCCTTAGGGACGGACCCCGACCACGACAACAGTTCAGGTCTCTACCATGAACTCCTTCGCCGGCAGCTGCAACCCATCATAGACCGCAATTACCGTGGGGACTTTATCGGGACCCCCACCCTACCACTTGTCCTCTCTTGGATCAAGGGTACCACTTGTCCTCTCTTGGATCAAGGGTCTACGGTAAAGCGCATCCGTTGATGTACAAGAGGTGGAAATACAATTGACTATTCCGTCCCACTCCAGATCTTATGGTTAACACGGGTATTACGGCACAAGAATCACTGGCGACATTTGTTGTTTAATCCTAGATGGATATAAACCCTTGCAATGGAACCTCCACCATATTAACACAATCCATGGTTCCATTGCCCACCACATAGTCATATTCATAGTTATGAAAGTAGTGGTTTTGGTTTTTTATGCAATAGTGATAATCATAGTACTTTGCAAGTAATTTGATAGAAATACTCAAATGATATGAGCAAGTGATGAACTTGCCTTTCTTGACTGCAAGATTATGCAGGCAAGGTCTTCGATACGCAATAACTCTGAATTCTGAAATAGCATCATCGTCCGGTAAGGACGATGTTTAAAAGATTGGCAAGGATGCAACAATGCATAAGTATGAGATGCAATCGCTCTAAGCGTGACCTAACCCCGATGATTTAGGATCAGTGAATTATAATGATTGGTTCAGGGTGTGTTGCACTTTTAGAGTGATTTACAAACAAGGTTCTTATTCCATTGTGATTACTTGGTATCATAAACAGGTAGATAATAAAGCATAGTAATCAATTGAGCACACAAAGAATGATAATTGGCTTAATGTTAACATGTATAGAACAGTTGTCAGTTTTAGTACTAGATGGTATGGTTAATGATTAATTATCATATACTTCAAAAGAATAACTTTTGAAGAACATGTTGTTTAGTAAAGAACAAGTATGATAATTAGGGTTGTGGAGTTCTATGGTTTTCTATGGTTCTAATTGGTTTCTGGAGTAGGTAGTAGATGGATCACAACAATGTTGGATTCATCAATACCTAGGCTTGTAAGGTTGAGTTAAGCCTAGACATCCTAAGCAATTGTTCATACAAGGTTGCTATCAAGATTGGTTCATCTTGTTGGTGATAGCTAGCTAGGTTTATAGGTCCTTATAAGCAGGGTTGATGATGATTCTTTATTTACTTTCAAAGAATAACTTTAGAAGAACATCTTACTTAGGTAAGAAGAAGTATTTCAATTAATGGTGTGGTATCTAGGGTTTCCTATTGGATCTACTAAGTAAGGAATGGTGGTTTCCTGAATAGGATGATTAATAATTATCTCACACTGATAGGGTTTTTAGTGGAGTATGGTTAGGTAGTGTAAGATAATGGTAATGGTTGCTATTAGGGTTCATCACAATGGTGTGATGCTATATAGGTATGAGTAAGGTTGATAATTTTGATGATAATAACTAGGGTTTAGGCTTAGGTGTTCCTATTTGATCATCTAGGTTTGATGAGATGAGCACATGGAATGCTAAAGTCTTAGTGATTAGCTCCTATATTTTATGTGGACATGGTAAGTATTAAATTACTAATTATGGTTCTATGGATCAAGAGGAAGTACATGATCTCTTGTTATATCTAGGGTTTAGGTTTTGGAAGCCATTTAGGGTTCATATGGATTAATGGAGCTAGGGTTCCTAATGGTACTAGGGTTTTTAGTATCCCACATAAAATTATGGGTTTGTGTTCTTAATTCAATATGGAACTTAGGGTTTCCTAATTGTTAATTAGTTCTTGGATTAATAACTTCAGTATGGATGAAGTTATTAATAACTTTGCAAATAAAATAATATTGAATTTGCCATTTTGTTATTTTTGAACAATTAATAATTTAGGGTAATTATTACTCAGGGTTTAAATCTCTCTAATAATGATTTAACAAAATAACAAATAAAGAAAATTACTTTTAATGTTTTCTTTGTTTATTTACTGGTTTTTATTTAATTTGAAAAGTTTTCCTAATTTCTGAATTTTAATTGTTTTAAGAATTAAAGGAAAATGCTTAATTAACAAGTATTAAATAATTGAATTTTTATTAAAAATAAAAATTTCATATTATATTTTTATTGGATAGAGTTTACTTTTCTAAGAATTTCGATATCTTATTTATATTTTTCCGAGTTAAAATGAATTTTCTATAATTATTTGAAGCTGCAGCAATTTCTGGATTTAAATTTAAATGAAATTACTAAAGTTACCGGTTGGATTATACCTACAGAGACTGACTGGTGGGGTCATTGACCAAGTCAGTTGCCACGTAGGCAACGACTGGTCAAAGACTCGTGATGGCCCCACGGCCACGTCGACCATGCCGGCGGCTCAACGCCGGCGGACAGCCGATGACGGTGCCGCCGATTTAAGGCCCCCGGAGACGCGCCAGTGATTGCGTTCGAACCCCCGTGACACGAGGAAGTTAATGGTGGTGACGGTTTTTCGAGGGTGTCACCGGAACATCGCCGGCGACCAACATCTGCGGCGGCGGGCTCCGGTCATCTCACAAAGTTGAGCTACGGAATGCGCACGGATGCAATAATTAGCTCTGGAGGTGCGCAAGATTACCAGGAACACGATGATGAGGTCGGAGAAGCTCGCCGTGGTCTGGTTCGCCGGAATTTGGTGTCGCCGGCCTTCGGGAGGATGAGCTCGTCGGCGTCGATTTCGAGCACGGCGGCTCGATTCCTTCCGTGGGCGTAGCAAGTCGAGGACGGCGGTTGCGCTGGTGTACTCAGATTGGCTCGGGGAGGCCTCGTTCACCGGCGATAGAGGTCACCGGTGAGGTCCAGGGTTACGGTGTGGAGGAAAATGGGACAACGAGGAAGAAGAGAGCAACTAGGGTTTATCCAGAGTTTTTATATGGCGCCAGAAGCGATCCTCGTCACGCCGTCGAGCAAGGGGAGGCTGCCAGCGCGGGGGAGAAGAGCTTCACGGCGCCGTGCTGCCCTCCAGCTCACTGAGAGGATGAGGACGACCCCCAGAGATGTTTTTGGAACGAAGGGGTACGTTGGGCCGTGCTGTTGGGCCAGTAGTTGGGCTGTGATGGTGGGCTGCTCGGCCAGGTAATGTTTTTCTCCTCTTTTTCTTTTCTGTTTTTATTTTCTGTTTTATATTTCCTATTTGAATTCATATTTGAATTCAATACTGTTTGCAGATATTTGTAATTATGCTAATTCATTCAAGATTTAGTATACTGACTATTGTTTCACTATTCTATTTGAATTCATATTTTACATTAGATTACTTGCATATTTGTGAACTTACTCAAAATAATATTTAGACATAAACTTATATTTTTACTTTAATTCACTTTTTTTTATTATGCAATCAATTCTGTTTATAATTATGAGAGTAGATACTTTCATCTCAAAGTATTTCAGAGATTGTTATTATGTCTTGGTTTCCATTTGAGGAATTAATCACTTGCATATTATTTCATGTGAGCAACATTTTATTTTAATATGCCATACTAGGGTTCTAATGATGTTTACCTAATGGCCATGTATTTGATTCTCAATTATGGTCTAGGTTTATATTGTAATCACCATAGTGATACAATAACTAGGTTTGAGATATAATTTTAGTTATAGAGATAAAATGGCACCATATTGCATGTGCTAGGGTTAATCTCCCCTAACCATGATAAGATGGTGGCTTTATTAACATTTTATGTTCTTCTTTAGTTACTAAGATATTAAGAATTAGTTTTATTTGATTCCACTATGGTTATCCTTAATCCACTGTTATCTATACCTAATAATAAAGGGAGAAGCGTTTCCGTGGTTTCGTCCCTGAGCTTGGTTTCGTCCGTCGTCGCTTCGTCCGTGTCGTTCCTTCGATTGATCTATCGTTGAAAAAAACGTTTCGTAAGTCGTCTTTTTCCGATTGCTAAACGAAACGGATTTTTCTAATTTAAATCGATTCCTCTTGGTACGGAAACCGGACTACCAACTACTGAGGCCCACCGGCCCACAAAGGTTGGAAAGGCCTAAGTTTTTTGAGCGAACTCTGCATGATGAGTCTCCACCTGGTACCCATCGTAGTCCTTCAATCGATCGCTGGGCGAGAACCTGCCAAACTCGGATCACCGAGTCGTCCTCTTGCTTCTTGCTTTAAATAATGGAGGAGCGATCGATTGCGGTTAGGCACAGGAGACGACATATCAAGCAACGACGACGAACCGAAGCAAACTCGACGATCCTAAGCGCTTCGAGATCACCAGGCAACAGCGCCCCGCTCCTCCTTCCCGCCAGGCCGCAAGGTATTCATCGACACTCGCACGCGACTTGCGCGGAGGCTGCCGCCTTGCCGGCGCAGCTGTACGTGTGGCGCTACTCACATATATCTCTTCTCTACTAATAAGTTACGAATCGGTGGTGTTGGTAGGTCAAAAAAACCGAACAAATTTTCGTCCGTCAAAAAAACCGGCTTCGCGCGATCAACTGTCTAGGCCTCGTACATAAAGAAAACCAAGCACGTAACCGAAGAGATAAGAGACCCACGCACTCACGGTAAAAAAAAACCATGTCGCTGTGCCCTTTGGATGCTACGTAGGAAAAAAAAAAAACCATAACGTACAAGGAAAGTTTCCTTGCTATGCGCCAGGTCGGTTTCGTACAAGGAAAGAATTCCATCTCGATCTTGTTTAGGCTTTGTAGTCGCTGCTCCGTTTCTTTCCATAGTCCTCGCATCAGACGTTGCCGAGCAGAGTTCTATCCATACAAAATTAGCCTAGCTAGCACAACATGCTTCAATATATATGTGCTCGCCCGTCCTTGATCAGCAACGAGGCGACCAGATCGACCACGTCGAGATTGACCGAGGAAACGAGATCAACCACGTTGAGATTGACCGAGGAAACGAGACCAACCAATACGTTAGACAGAAATTGCCACAGGAGGGTCACGCGGAGGTCGCAGAGGGGCTTCTCCAGGAACTGCGACAGATCACCGATGTCTGCATCGGGGGTGTCCAGCTCCAGCTCGGCGGGGTGGAGGGTAGAGAATCCATGTCTCCATGGTGAGGCGTGGATGACCCTATTGGCCGTCGATATGCTGGGAGGATCGAGTTCGATGCAGAACCAACGCACTCCTATCCATCTGGCAATCTGATGATTCAAAATTTTCTCAGAGAAGCAAGTTCATCCATGACATCCGTGGCGCCAATTCGGACTGGAGGTTGCCGCTGCCATCGATCACTGGAGCTGGACGACCAGGAGCCGGAGGCTGAGGAGTTTGATGCCACGCCGGCTCTTCTGGTAAAAGTAAAACGGAATAGACGCTGGTGGTGCAAGAGGAGCACAATGCCGGCGAGACATCACATGCATATGAGGAGGCACCCTTGATGACATGTCCAGGGAGAGAGCATACGCAGCAGAACAATTTGACATGAACACCTGGGCAATTCAGGAGCCCGTGGAACTGCGGAGGCGCGCGGTGCAAGAGGCGCACAATTCCCACGAGACGTCGCAGGGGGCGTCGTCGGGAACAACACACTGTTGCGTACGTAGGCGCACTCGGTCGACACCACCGCGGATTCTATAGGAGCTAGACACATAAACCTTCATCTTGCTGCTCAAGGTGTGCACGAACGAGCTGGGTGGGGAGGAGGGCCACAGGTGTTCAAGCCTGAAACAGTTTTTGTTTTCATTGCGTCCCTTTTTGCATAGAACTATTGTGTCCTTTACAGTTAACAGACTGGATTTTATATATCGTGCAACTAGCATTACTCGAAGCCAAGCGTTTCAATACATGATATTGGGTACTGATATCGGATAGGTTATTTTAGATGCACATTCTCAACTAAATGCCCCATGGCAACATAATTACTTTTAGGAACTAATTAACGTGGAAGGAAAGGGATACGCAAGGTCACCGAGAAGAGCGCCAACGCCCGAAAGGATGACGACTTTCATGTTGCAAACGGACATAAATATTTTAACATTTATAAAAATCTACAAAGCAAGATTTTAATATTTATAATAATAATAATATGTGGCTATTTTCTTTGATATTTATGTGTATACTATATTTAAATACATCATATATGTGACGATAGAAAATAACCCGTAGCAACGCACGGGTATTTAGCTAGTCGTTGTAATCAACCCACGGTCCTCGCTGGTTTTCGCTTTGTGCTATCGACCGAGAACTCCTTCTCTTTCCTTTCCTTCATCTCGCCCGTGCAGCACACGGACTCTGCCATGAGAACGCGTCCCTCTCACCTCCGCGTCCGCGCAGACCACGCTTGTTCGGTACAAATTCGATTGCTCCCGAAAAAAACCAACTACATATAGCCCGACGCCCCGGCTCCTCCAGGTTGATTTCCACATAAATCCAACAAACAATCTCATCAAATAGATCGCAAAAACTCGACGGAGAGCTGTTCTGTTGGCAACGGAAGTCTCGGATCGACGGAAGCCTGCGATGCGTAATACTCAGCACAGGTTGAACAAGCACAGACGCACAAGCAGCAACACCGAATAGAGCGGTTCGAGTCGCCGCTCGCCGGAGTGGCCGCCTGCCGAAGGCTACGTCACGCCCGAGTAGCCTCGACGCTGCTTACGGCTCACCCGCGTGGGATGTGCGCCCTTGTCCTGCCTCGCTCTGCTAGCTCGGGGACGATCCCACTCGCTGGATGCCATCCAGATTCAGTCGGAGATCTTCGGCTGCTGAAGAAACGATTCGCGACCGCTGTCGGATTTCTCTCCTTTGAAAGCTAGATGATTGGGGGATCGATTGGGATTTTTTCTTGGAGAATCGATCGAATGATTTTGTAGTCTGGTCATGGTGTGCGGTGTGCGGTGTGCGTAGGGTTGATTAAAGACACAGAATGAAGATAGGTGGTGTTCTAGCGTGGGGAAAACTGCGGCTATGAAGGGGCAGGCGGCCTGGCGCACGGGCCTAATATCGCGGCATCATCGCTTTGGCTTTGTTAATTCTCATCGGATTAAGCTGTCCATCGATGATTCTGCTCCACACAAAAAAAAACTGATCATTGATTCAAGACCACACACAACATACTCTCAGATATTTAGCAACGTCTCCACTGTGGAACTACTTTAACTTGAGCTTCACTACTTCAAGACAATTTGCCAATGGAGAAAAAAGCAAACAGAAAAATAAATCAGACCCGTTACTTCTACTTCAAGGTATATGAGTTATAGGGGTCGTAGATTTTATACAAGTTAAGGCATCCGTACAAACTGAAGATTATACAAAGTTCAGGTGCCTAAAAGCTGAACCAAACTGATAAGATGGCCTGTTACTTCCTTCAAAGCACATCAGTACAAGCAACAACATTGTGTTTAGTGTCAGATACCAGATAATACATCCTTATAGAAATTAATGTCAACAGGGTTTTGAATCAATTCTACCGAAACCATAGACACCGTGGAACCCTCTTCATGCTAACATAAATACAAGATTCGTTTGCTACAATGAGAGATGCAAATGCTACGAAGTATGGAAAATTGGGTTCTCGCTTCTCGCGGAAGCTTTTCATGTCCACAAATTCAGGGCATGAAGTTTTTTAGTAAAAGTTAAATTTGCACTCCCGGTGCAACGCACGGGCAAGTTTCCTAGTATACAGTAATACAGTATAACAGTCGGCGCCACACCGCCCGCACTCTATAGCAGCGCAGGCTCACTCTTCTGGCAGTCGCGGTGGATCGTGGAAAAGACCAAAACGGGATTCGCAGCACTGTTTCACTCGTTTCATGGCTTATGTACAATCTCAAATGCATGTGTCTAATTTCTGAAGATCACGTGATAGTAAAGTAAACTGAAACAACGTGTTGTTGTATCGGTACTACTAGCTTCCCAGTATAATTTTGAATTGCAATTCTTCAAAGTTTAAAATTACATTCTATGTGTTTTGCGTATACAACATTTCTATATTTTCCATAACTGCAAATACATTTATATTAATTATCGATGCTGAAAATATAAGGAAGTTTCAGAGTTTTTGGTTTCAAACTATGGATATAAAGAATTTTTTATTGCTCGCGGGTTTCAAAATATAATAGAATAGGAGTAGAAGTTGTATTAGCTTCAATTTAATTGATATTAAAATTCTGATGTAGGAAGCGCATTTGGGTCGCAATATCAAATCATGGATGCCGAAGAAGAGAGAAGGAAACGAGACAGAGAGCGGTATGCACGGATGACCAATGAAGAAAAGCAGAAAAAACTAAAAAAACGTCGTGAAGCCTATCATCAAAAGAAAACAAAAGAGCCAAGAACAAAAAGATGCACCGAAGAAGAAAAGGAGAAAATGCTTGAAAAACGCCGTGAAGCCTATCGGCAAAAGAAAAGAAATGAGCAGGAGCAAAGGGTAAAAAGATGCGCACAAGATAGGCAGAGGTATGCAAATATGAACCCAGAAAAAAAGAAAGCTAGAATAGAACAAGTAAGAGCGTATCGCAAATGGAAGCGCAACACACCATGCAAAGAATCAATTGCGATGGTGAATCCGGCATATATCGCAACAGAACAAGAAGTTCTGCTCGAAAAACACCATCAAGCCTATCAACAAAAGAAAAGAAAGAAGCAAGACCCGACATTTATCGCAACAGAACAAGAAGTTGGTACATCTAACTTAAATGTGAGACAAAGAAAACCTCTACCACCGAAACAAATACAAACATTGATACATCATGGAAACAAAGAGCTCTTGGCAAAGCAAAGAAAAATTGTATCAAAGATGTTAGTATTTGATATTAATTGGAAGATCTAGAGCACTTCTTGGCCTGATTAGCTTATGCGATCCTTGTGGATATTAGGATGGTGATAATCTCGATTTTTTTTGGGATCAGCTATGAAGTCGTTTTCTTTTGTAGATTGTCATGATTTATCCAGCCTTGCATTAATTCTCAATACAATGTGTTATCATGGCACCTTTCAAAAATAAGATTAAACATGCATTATAGTGTACACTAAAGACATCTAGAAAAACATACCATTATTCGTAAAAGAAACTTGCCATTCTATTTTTTTAGATGAAGTTGCCATTCTCGGCGGTAACACGATCCGACAAGAATGTGACCCTAATTTTTGGGGCCTTCTTTGTTCCTTCAAATAAAAAATAACCAGTAGTAAAATTCAAGATTTAGCTAGAGAAGAAAGTGTCACGTTCGGGTAGAGTTGAACTCGATTTGACTTTATCTTTACTATTTGTACCCGGCGCCCATTTATGGATGAGTGCTATTGGCGTAGTTGGCCGACATGCCCATGAGAACATATAACAATAGTTGACTGAGCATGTTGGCCGGAGCCACAAATGAAGCCAACGACTAATTATATTGTGAGCGCAAAGGAGGCAACAAAAACTATTGGCTAATCTATGATATACTATATATTTAAAGAGAACACACATTTCATATCCGCAGCAACGCGCGGGCATATTTGCTAGTAGTAACTAAAGTAGATATGGTTCTTTTTATAGTTAACTTTGGTCATATGGATGTATGGTTTCTCACCATAAAAAGTATAGAGTTTAACTCTAAGGTTTTCTTAGTTTCTTAAATCTATGGAATATAGATGTGGTAGGATTCTACTTACGATCACCAAGTGATCACAAGTTAAGGTTAGGGTTTTAGCCTAGGTTTGCTTACTAGTTACCTTCCTATAATTTCATGTGGTGAATGATATCTATTTATCCTATTAGGGTTTAACTTATCCTCACATATCTCAAGAGCATGATCATGGATTAGGCATGATCAACTTGTTCTTAATATCTCTTTCTCAAGTTCTTATGGTTTATGATCATCACTCAATTTATAATGATCAAGGTTTGGCTTCCTAAGGTATCTCTCATTAACTAGGTTTCTCACTTCCATGATCAAGCATTGTCTTGATCAATTAAGGTACTGCACTTCTATTTTACTTTCTAGGATGGACATGGTCATGATTGTCTCACTAGTTTTATATCCAAGGAAAATGCCTGAGATATTCACTTAAAGTTATTTACAAGGAATGATGATATAATCATCAGGTTCTATGATTAGATCTGTCTCACAAATTCAAGTGTTGGCTAAACTAACTTGAGTGTAACTCCTTAGCTTGAGGTCTCTCTCATAGGAATAGTTTATTCAAGGTTTTATGGTGTACTCCTAATATCACCTTAGGTATCTAGGCTCAGATTCCATTTGTATAGCTTAATTGGGTTAGTCTCTTCCTCATCTTATTAATTCATGGATATAGTATTATTCCATGTGATAACAGGGTATCTCATCACTCCAAGATGAAATTGTTGTTCCTAATACTTTAGTTCAAAGGTTGTCCTTGATTCTTAAATAGGTCAAGCTAGAATTAGTATGTTTGGTCTCTCTTATTTGGGAAGGTCTTTAATACTAACCTAAGGTTAGGCTCCATAGAGAATGATGTGGTCACCAATATCTATGGTTAACATAAATGGATTCTCTCTCTAGAAAATATCTTGAATAAGATCCTAGGGTTTCTCTTGAAGATAATGTTTTGAATACTTGGATGTATATCCAAGGTTTAGCTCAAAGCTTGTCATGGCTTCTCTAAGAATTAACATAGAACTCTCATCTCTCTTGGTTTGATGTATAATAATATGGAATAGAGAAAGATATATATTTCTGGAGTTGATCTCCTTGTCATGCTTCCAAGATTAAAGTAGAATGAATACCATGAGGTTCATGGTAGGATCATAGATTAGTTTGAGACATGGAGAAGATTAGTCAAGAATGGCTTCTCTATTTTATTGTTACTTGATTTGCAATTGAATTGGTGTTCATATGTTATGACCAGGAATATCATGATATGGTCTTTAATAAGATCAAGTAGTTGCTCCTTGATTAATAAGTTCTTGTGTTTATTTTACTTCCATTTGATCTAACCCTTTAGATCAAATCATCTCTACCCAAAACAAGGTTTTAACAAAGTCACATTGAGGTTTATAGCGCTTGACTTGATGAGCTACTTCAATTCCACCAAGGTCAAGTGAAACTTCAGTTACTGTGACTGTTTTACTTTAAAGCACGAAAATTTCCCAGATTTTCTATGCATGAATGCAATGCACACATCTGTTTCCTCTATTTTTGTAACCCCAATACCTGGGATATTACAGTTGTGGATGTGTGCCCCAAGAACTTTGTAAATGCCCGTCCGCCTTGAGGAATTCCCTTAGTGGAAGTGGGCTAGACCTTTGTGGCGTTGCTCACGGGAGACCTGAGTGAGGCCTTTGTGGCGACCACACTCCTCCAAACGTAGACGTACTTCCCCTCAAAAGGAAGGAACTACGGGAATCATCTTTGTGTCTACGTGTGCTCCACTCTCGGTTATCTCTATCCTTATTAGCTATATTATATCTTGCTTAGTTGTATATCTTGTCATATAGGTAAATTCACATAGTTGCATATCTAGAGAATTTACCTTTGTGTCAAGCCTAAATTGAAAAAGAACTAAAAATTGGGTAGCACCTAATCAGCCTCCCCCCCTCTAGGTGCGGCATACGATCCTTTCAATTGGTATCAGATCCTAGGATCTTATTTCGGGCTTAACCGGCTAAGAGTATGCTGAACGATGAGACTCCGGAAGGGGCCACAAAGCCGGCCTCCATGGAAGATCTCAAGTCAATGGAAATGTCCTTAAGATCCTCCATGGAAGCTCAAATCGAAAGTATGAAGATATACTTTTCGGGGCTTATAACATCGCTCCCTCCCACCGTTCCCGTCGTAGAGGAAAAGGATAAGGACAAGGACCTTGTAGTATAGGGAGATGCTTCGGGCTCACACTCTACTACAAAGCCCTTGGATGGTGATCACTTATACAAAATTAAAACCCCTCGCACTTCTCCTAGAACGGGTGTTGATGAGAGCTACAATGTCGTTCCTCCACCTTTCCGCTCTCCCGATATCCCGGTTCCCCACCCTCATATAAACAATAGAGGTGATCTACCCAAGTTTAATGTTGAAGATTTTAGTAAGTGGAAATTTGAGTTTCGCTCTCATGTTTGCAGTGCCTCCAATAAGCTTTGGAGAATAATTAAGGAAGGTTACAAGCCTTACAACCCCAACAAGTTGAATAGAAGAGAAGAGGTTGATAACCAACTCAACTCTATTGCCTTGAACATGATTTAAACCGTTGTGGGGACAAAGGACTTGGCCTATGTTCGGAACTTCACCACCGCCAAGGAAGCTTGGGGGGTTTATCCATAATCTTCATGGGAAGTGAAAGCATGAAGAGAAACAAGTATAGTGCTCTACGGAACCAAGCCGAAGGTTTTGATGACGCGTGAAGCACACGTCCGTTGGGAACCCCAAGAGGAAGGTGTGATGCGTACAGCAACAAGTTTTTCCTCAGTAAGAAACCAAGGTTATCGAACCAGTAGGAGATGAAGGCCACGTGAAGGTTGTTGGTGAAGGAGTGTAGTGCGGCGCAACACTGATGTCTACTTCCCCCTCCTTTTCCTGTAGACAGTGTTGGGCCTCCAAGAGCAGAGGTTTGTAGAACAGCAGCAAGTTTTCCCTTAAGTGGATCACCCAAGGTTTATCGAACTCAGGGAGGAAGAGGTCAAAGATATCCCTCTCATGCAACCCTGCAACCACAAAGCAAGAAGTCTCTTGTGTCCCCAACACACCTAATAGGTGCACTAGTTCGGCGAAGAGATAGTGAAATACAGGTGGTATGAATATATATGAGCAAGAGTAACGGTGCCGTAAAATAGCTTCTTTGGCGTGTAGTTGATGGTGGTAGTATTGCAGCGAGGTAACACGGTGAAACAAGAAACAAGCGATAGTAACGCAGCAGTATTTAGGAACAAGGCCTAGGGATTAGACTTTCACTAGTGGACACTCTCAACATTGATCACATAACAGAATAGATAAATGCATACTCTACACTCTTGTTGGATGATGAACACATTGCGTAGGATTACACGAACCCTCAATGCCGGAGTTAACAAGCTCCACAATTCAATGTTCATATTTAAGTAACCTTAGAGTGTAAGATAGATCAATACGACTAAACCAAGTACTAACGTAGCATGCACACTGTCACCTTCATGCTAAGAAAGGAGGAATAGATCACATCAATACTATCATAGCAATAGTTAACTTCGCAATCTACAAGAGATCATGATCATAGCATAAACCAAGTACTAACACGGATGCACACACTGTCACCATTACACCGTGCAGGAGGAATAAAACTACTTTAATAACATTGCTAGAGTAGCACATAGATAAATTGTGATACAAAATACATTGCAATCATAAAGAGATATAAATAAGCACCTCACTATGCCATTCATCAGTGAATAAGTATTCTGTGAAATATAGCCTAAGAGACCCACACGGTGCACACACTGTCACCTTTACACACGTGGGACAAGGAGTCTCCGGAGATCACATAAGTAAAACTCACTTGACTAGCATAATGACATCTAGATTACAAGCATCATCATATGAATCTCAGTCATGTAAAGCAGCTCATGAGATTATTGTATTGAAGTACATAGGAGAGAGATGAACCACATAGCTACCGGTACAGCCCCGAGCCTCGATGGAGAACTACTCCCTCCTCATGGGAGCAGCAGCGGTGATGAAGATGGCGGTGGAGATGGCAGCGGTGTCGATGGAGAAGCCTTCCGGGGGCACTTCCCCATTCCGGCGGCGTGCCGGAACAGAGACTCCTGTCCCCCAGATCTTGGCTTCGCGATGGCGGCGGCTCTGGAAGGTTTTCTCTGGTTTCGTCGAACGTATCAGGGTTTTCGCGACGGAGGCTTTAAATAGGCGAAGAGGCGGTGCCAGAGGGTCGAAGGGGTGCCCACACCATAGGGTGGCGCGGGCCCCCCTGGCCGCGCCGGCCTAGGGTTTGGTGGGCCTGTGCCCCCTCCCTGGTGGCTCTCGGGTGTTCTGGATGCTTCCGGGCAAAATAGGAACCTGGGCGTTGATTTCGTCCAATTCCGAGAATATTTCTTTACTAGGATTTCTGAAACCAAAAACAGCAGAAAACGAGGAACTGCACTTCGCATCTTGTTAATAGGTTAGTTCCAGAAAATGCACGAATATGACATAAAGTGTGCATAAAACATGTAGATAACATCAATAATGTGGCATGGAACATAAGAAATTATCGATACGTCGGAGACGTATCAGCATCCCCAAGCTTAGTTCTGCTCGTCCCGAGCAGGTAAAACGATAACAAAGATAATTTCTGGAGTGACATGCCATCATAACCTTGATCATACTATTTGTAAAGCATATGTAGTGAATGCAGCGATCAAAACAATGTATATGACATGAGTAAACAAGTGAATCATATAGCAAAGACTTTTCATGAATAGCACTTCAAGACAAGCATCAATAAGTCTTGCATAAGAGTTAACTCATAAAGCAATAATTCATAGTAAAAGCATTGAAGCAACACAAAGGAAGATTAAGTTTCAGCGGTTGCTTTCAACTTGTAACATGTATATCTTATGGATAGTTGTCAATGCAAAGCGATATAACAAGTGCAATAAGCAAGTATGTAAGAATCAATGCACAGTTAATACAAGTGTTTGCTTCTAAGATAGAGAGAAATGGGTAAACTGACTCAACATAAAAGTAGAAGAAAGGCCCTTCGCAGAGGGAAGCATTGATTGCTATATTTGTGCTAGAGCTTTTATTTTGAAAACAAGAAACAATTTTGTCAACGGTAGTAATAAAGCATATGTATCATGTAAATTATATCTTACAAGTTGCAAGCCTCATGCATAGTATACTAATAGTGCCCGCACCTTGTCCTAATTAGCTTGGACTACCGGATCATCGCAATGCACATGTTTTAACCAAGTGTCACAATGGGTTACCTCTATGCCGCCTGTACAAAGGTCTAAGGAGAAAGCTCGCATCGGATTTCTTGCTATTGATTATTCTCAACTTAGACATCCATACCGGGACAACATAGACAACAGATAATGGACTCCTCTTTTATGCATAAGCATGTAACAACAATTAATAATTTTCTCATATGAGATTGAGGATATATGTCCAAAACTGAAACTTCCACCATGAATCATGGCTTTAGTTAGCGGCCCAATGTTCTTCTCTAACAATATGCATGCTTAACCATAAGGTGGTAGATCTCTCTTACTTCAGACAAGACGAACATGCATAGCAACTCACATGATATTCAACAAAGAATAGTTGATGGCGTCCCCAGGAACATGGTTATCGCACAACAAGCAACTTAATAAGAGATAAAGTGCATAAGTACATATTCAATACCACAATAGTTTTTAAGCTATTTGTCCCATGAGCTATATATTGTAAAGGTGAATGATGGAATTTTAAAGGTAGCACTCAAGCAATTTACTTTGGAATGGCGGAGAAATACCATGTAGTAGGTAGGTATGGTGGACACAAATGGCATAGTGGTTGGCTCAAGTATTTTGGATGCATGAGAAGTATTCCCTCTCGATACAAGGCTTAGGCTAGCAAGGTTGTTTGAAGCAAACACAAGGATGAACCGGTGCAGCAAAACTCACATAAAAGACATATTGTAAACATTATAAGACTCTACACCGTCTTTCTTGTTGTTCAAACTCAATACTAGAAATTATCTAGACCTTAGAGAGACCAAATATGCAAACCAAATTTTAGCATGCTCTATGTATTTCTTCATTAATGGGTGCAAAGTATATGATGCAAGAGCTTAAACATGAGCACAAAAATTGCCAAGTATCACATTACCCAAGACATTAATAGCAATTACTACATGTATCATTTTCCAATTCCAACCATATAACAATTTAACGAAGAAGAAACTTCGCCATGAATACTATGAGTAGAAACTAAGGACATACTTGTCCATATGCTACAGCGGAGTGTGTCTCTCTCCCATAAAGTGAATGCTAGGATCCATTTTATTCAAACAAAACAAAAAACAAAAACAAACCGACGCTCCAAGCAAAGCACATAAGATGTGATGGAATAAAAATATAGTTTCAGGGGAGGAACCTGATAATGTTGTCGATGAAGAAGGGGATGCTGATACGTCTCCGACGTATCGATAATTTCTTATGTTCCATGCCACATTATTGATGTTATCTACATGTTTTATGCACACTTTATGTCATATTCGTGCATTTTCTGGAACTAACCTATTAACAAGATGCCGAAGTGCCGATTCTTTGTTTTCTGCTGTTTTTGGTTTCAGAAATCCTAGTAAGGAAATATTCTCGGAATTGGACGAAATCAAAGCCCAGGGGCCTATTTTCTCACGAAGCTTCCAGAAGTCCGAAGGAGAGACGAAGAGGGGCCACGGAGGGGCCACACCCTAGGGCGGCGCGGCCCCCCCCCCTTGGCCGCGCGGCCCTGTGGTGTGGGGCCCCCGTGCCGCCTCTTGACCTGCCCTTTCGCCTATAAAAAGTCTCCGTGACGAAAACCCCGCATCTGAGAACCACGAGACGGAAAACCTTCCAGAGACGCCGCCGCCGCCGATCCCATCTCGGGGGATCCAGGAGATCGCCTCCGGCACCCTGCCGGAGAGGGGAATCATCTCCCGGAGGACTCTACGCCGCCATGGTCGCCTCCGGTGTGATGTGTGAGTAGTCTACCCCTGGACTATGGGTCCATAGCAGTAGCTAGATGGTTGTCTTCTCCCCATTGTGCTATCATTGTCGGATCTTGTGAGCTGCCTAACATGATCAAGATCATCTATCTGTAATTCTATATGTTGCGTTTGTTGGGATCCGATGAATAGAGAATACTTGTTATGTTGATTATCAAAGCTATGCTTATGTGTTGTTTATGATCTTGCATGCTCTCCGTTATTAGTAGATGCTCTGGCCAAGTTGATGCTAGTAACTCCAAGAGGGAGTATTTATGCTCGATAGTGGGTTCATGCCTCTGTGAACTGGAGGAGTGACAAGAACCACTAAGGTTATGGATGTGGTGTTGCCACTAGGGATAAAACATTAGTGCTATGTTCAAGGATGTAGTCACTAGTTACATTACGCGCAATACTTAATGCAATTGTCTGTTGTTAGCAACTTAATACTGGAGGGGGTTCGGATGATAACCTGAAGGTGGACTTTTTAGGCATAGATGCAGTTGGATGACGGTCTATGTACTTTGTCGTAATGCCCAATTAAATCTCACTATACTCATCATGATATGTATGTGCATGGTCATGCTCTCTTTATTTGTCAATTGCCCAACTGTAATTTGTTCACCCAACATGCTGTTCGTCTTATGGGAGAGACACCTCTAGTGAACCTGTGGACCCCGGTCCAATTCTCTTTCTTGAAATACAATCTCTTAACATCTTTGTTCTACTGTTTTCTAAACAATCATCTTCCACACAATACGGTTAATCCTTTGTTACAGCAAGCCGGTGAGATTGACAACCTCACTGTTTCATTGGGGCAAAGTACTTTGGTTGTGTTGTGCAGGTTCCACGTTGGCGCCGGAATCTCTGGTGTTGCGCCGCACTACATCCCGCCGCCATCAACCTTCAACGTGCTTCTTGGCTCCTCCTGGTTCGATAAACCTTGGTTTCTTTCTGAGGGAAAACTTGCTGCTGTGCGCATCATACCTTCCTCTTGGGGTTGCCCAACGAACGTGTGAAATACACGCCATCAAGCATATTTTCATGCGCCGTTGCCGTGGAGATCAAGACACGCCGCAAGGAGTCTCCACTTCTCAATCTCTTTACTTTGTTTTTGTCTTGCTTAGTTTTATTTACTACTTTGTTTGCTGCACTAAATCAAAATACAAAAAAATTAGTTGCTAGTTTTACTTTACTTGTTATCTTGTTTGCTATATCAAAAACACAAAAAAATTAGTTTACTTGCATTTACTTTATCTAGTTTGCTTTATTTACTGTTGCTAAAATGGCCAACGCTGAAAACACTAAGTTGTGTGACTTCACAACCACAAATAATAATGATTTCTTATGCACACCTATTGCTCCACCTGCTACTACAGCAGAATTCTTTGAAATTAAACCTGCTTTGCTGAATCTTGTTATGCGAGAGCAATTTTCTGCAGTGTTAGTTCCGATGATGCTGCTGCCCATCTTAATAATTTTGTTGAACTATGTGAAATGCAAAAATATAAAGATGTAGATGGTGATATTATTAAACTAAAATTGTTCCCTTTCTCATTAAGAGGAAGAGCTAAAGATTGGTTGCTATCTCTGCCTAAGAATAGTATCGATTCATGGACTAAATGCAAGGATGCTTTTATTGGTAGATATTATCCCCCTGCTAAAATTATATCTTTGAGGAGTAGCATAATGAATTTTAAACAATTAGATACTGAACATGTTGCTCAAGCTTGGGAAAGAATGAAATCTCTGGTTAAAAATTGCCCAACCCATGGACCGACTACTTGGATGATCATCCAAACCTTCTATGCAGGACTAAATTTTTCTTCGCGGAATTTATTGGATTCAGCTGCTGGAGGTACCTTTATGTCCATCACTCTTGGTGAAGCAACAAAGCTTCTTGATAATATGATGATCAACTACTCTGAATGGCACACGGAAAGAGCTCCACAAGGTAAGAAGGTAAATTCTGTCGAAGAAACCTCTTCCTTGAGTGATAAGATTGATGCTATTATGTCTATGCTTGTGAATGATAGGACTAATATTTATCCTAATAATGTTCCGTTAGCTTCATTGGTTGCACAAGAAGAACATGTTGATGTAAACTTCATTAAAAATAATAATTTCAACAACAATGCTTATCGGAACAATTCTAGTAACAACTATAGGCCATATCCTTATAATAATGGCAACGGCTATGGTAATTCTTATGGGAATTCTTACAACAATAATAGGAGTTCACCCCCTGGACTTGAAGCCATGCTTAAGGAATTTATTAGTACACAAATTGCTTTTAACAAATCTGTTGAAGAAAAGCTTGGGAAAATTGATATACTTGCTTCTAAAGTTGATAGTCTTGCTGCTGATGTTGATCTTTTGAAATCGAAAGTTATGACTAATGAGAATCATCATAATAAAATTACTACTACAGCAAATGCCATTCAAGTTAGAATTAATGAGAATATAAGATTAATGGCTGAACTGCGTGCTAGGTGGGATAG
This sequence comes from Lolium perenne, assembly GCF_019359855.2. Lineage (NCBI taxonomy): Eukaryota > Viridiplantae > Streptophyta > Magnoliopsida > Poales > Poaceae > Lolium > Lolium perenne. Next base: position 260,342,683 of record NC_067250.2, read on the forward strand.
AGAAGAAAACGAAAAACTAGCTAAAGAGAAGAATATAGCTAAAGTTTGGACTATTACCACCACTAGTAATGCTAATGCTACACATGTTGCTGCACCTCCTACTCATACTAATAAAAGAATTGGTGTTAGCAATGTTTCCACTTCGAATGCAAAGCGCGAAAAACTGCCTGAAACTGCTAAAACTGCTGAAACTGCCTGTGATAAAGCTGCTGAAATTTTTTCCAACATTGGGGATGATGATCCCATTGCTTTAGATTATAATGGTTTGAATTTTGATGATTGCCACATCTCTGAAGTTATAAAGTTCTTGCAAAAACTTGCTAAAAGTCCTAATGCTAGTGCTATAAATTTGGCTTTCACGCATCATATTACAAATGCTCTCATAAAAGCTAGAGAAGAGAAACTAGAGCGTGAAGCCTCTATTCCTAAAAAGTTAGAGGATGGTTGGGAGCCCATCATTAAGATGAAGATTAAAGATTTTGATTGTAATGCTTTATGTGATCTTGGTGCAAGTATCTCTGTTATGCCTAAGAAAATTTATAATATGCTTGACTTGCCACCGCTGAGAAATTGTTATTTGGATATTAATCTTGCTGATCATTCTACAAAGAAACCTTTGGGTAAAGTTGATAATGTTCGCATTACCATTAACAATAACCTGGTTCCTGTTGATTTTGTTGTCTTGGATATTGAATACAATGCATCTTGCCCCATTATATTGGGAAGACCTTTTCTTGAGCTGTTGGTGCTATCATTGATATGAAGGAAGGTAATATAAAATATCAATTTCCTCTCAAGAAAGGTATGGAACACTTCCCTAGAAAGAGAATGAAGGTACCTTTTGATTCTATCATGAGAACAAATTATGATGTTGACACTTCATCTCTTGATAATACTTGATACACACTTTCTGCGCCTAGCTGAAAGGCGTTAAAGAAAAGCGCTTATGGGAGACAACCCATGTTTTTTTTTACCTACAGTACTTTGTTTTTATTTTGTGTCTTGGAAGTTGTTTACTACTATAGCAACCTCTCCTTATCTTAGTTTTGTGTTTTGTTGTGCCAAGTTAAGCCGTTGATAGAAAAGTAAGTACTAGATTTGGATTACTGCACAGTTCCAGATTTCTTTGCTGTCACGAATCTGGGTCCACCTCCCTGTAGGTAACTCAGAAAATTAAGCCAATTTACGTGCATGATCCTCAGATATGTACGCAACTTTCATTCAATTTGAGCATTTTCATTTGAGCAAGTCTGGTGCCATTTTAAAATTCGTCAATACGAACTGTTCTGTTTTGACAGATTCTGCCTTTTATTTCGCATTGCCTCTTTCGCTATGTTGGATGAATTTCTTTGATCCACTAATGTCCAGTAGCATTATGCAATGTCCAGAAGTGTTAAGAATGATTGTGTCACCTCTGAATATGTCAATTTATAATGTGCACTAACCCTCTAATGAGTTGTTTCGAGTTTGGTGTGGAGGAAGTTTTCAAGGATCAAGAGAGGAGTATGATGCAACATGATCAAGGAGAGTGAAAGCTCTAAGCTTGGGGATGCACCCGGTGGTTCACCCCTGCATATATCAAGAAGACTCAAGCGTCTAAGCTTGGGGATGCCCAAGGCATCCCCTTCTTCATCGACAACATTATCAGGTTCCTCCCCTGAAACTATATTTTTATTCCATCACATCTTATGTGCTTTTTCTTGGAGCGTCGGTTTGTTTTTGTTTTTTGTTTTGTTTGAATAAAATGGATCCTAGCATTCACTTTATGGGAGAGAGACACGCTCCGCTGTAGCATATGGACAAGTATGTCCTTGGTTTCTACTCATAGTATTCATGGCGAAGTTTCTCCTTCGTTAAATTGTTATATGGTTGGAATTGGAAAATGATACATGTAGTAATTGCTATAAATGTCTTGGGTAATGTGATACTTGGCAATTGTTGTGCTCATGATTAAGCTCTTGCATCATATGCTTTGCACCCATTAATGAAGAAATACATAGAGCATGCTAAAATTTGGTTTGCATATTTGGTTTCTCTAAGGTCTAGATAATTTCTAGTATTGAGTTTGAACAACAAGGAAGACGGTGTAGAGTCTTATAATGTTTTCAATATGTCTTTTATGTGAGTTTTGCTGCACCGGTTCATCCTTGTGTTTGTTTCAAATAAGCCTTGCTAGCCTAAACCTTGTATCGAGAGGGAATACTTCTCATGCATCCAAAATACTTGAGCCAACCACTATGCCATTTGTGTCCACCATACCTACCTACTACATGGTATTTTCCGCCATTCCAAAGTAAATTGCTTGAGTGCTACCTTTAAAATTCCATCATTCACCTTTGCAATATATAGCTCATGGGACAGATAGCTTTAAACTATTGTGGTATTGAATATGTAATTATGCACTTTATCTCTTATTAAGTTGCTTGTTGTGCGATAACCATGTTTACCGGGGACGCCATCAACTACTCTTTGTTGAATTTCATGTGAGTTGCTATGCATGTTCGTCTTGTCTGAAGTAAGAGAGATCTACCACCATATGGTTAAGCATGCATATGTTAGAGAAGAACATTGGGCCGCTAACTAAAGCCATGTTCCATGGTGGAAGTTTCAGTTTTGGACAACAATCCTCAAATCTCAAATGAGAAAATTATTAATTGTTGTTATATGCTTATGCATAAAAGAGGAGTCCATTATCTGTTGTCTATGTTGTCCCGGTATGGATGTCTAAGTTGAAGAATAATCAATAGCGAGAAATCCAATGCGAGCTTTCTCCTTAGACCTTTGTACAAAGCGGCATAGAGGTACCCCTTTGTGACACTTGGTAAAAACAATGCATTGTGATGATCCGGTAGTCCAAGCTAATTAGGACAAGGTGCGGGCACTATTAGTATACTATGCATGAGGCTTGCAACTTGTAAGATATAATTTACATGATACATAAGCTTTATTACTACCGTTGACAAAATTGTTTCATGTTTTCAAAATCAAAGCTCTAGCACAAATATAGCAATCGATGCTTTTCCTCTATGGAGGACCATTCTTTTACTTTCAATGTTGAGTCAGCTCACCTATTTCTCTCCACCTCAAGAAGCAAACACTTGTGTGAACTATGCATTGATTCCTACATACTTGCTTATTGCACTTATTATATTACTCTATGTTGACAATATCCATGAGATATACATGTTACAAGTTGAAAGCAACCGCTGAAACTTAATCTTCTTTTGTGTTGCTTCAATACCTTTACTTTGAATTATTGCTTTATGAGTTAACTCTTATGCAAGACTTATTGATGCTTGTCTTGAAGTGCTATTCATGAAAAGTCTTTGCTATATGATTCACTTGTTTACTCATGTCATATACATTGTTTTGATCGCTGCATTCACTACATATGCTTTACAAATAGTATGATCAAGATTATGATGGCATGTCACTCCAGAAATTATCTGTGTTATCGTTTTACCTGCTCGGGACGAGCAGTAACTAAGCTTGGGGATGCTGATACGTCTATGACGTATCGATAATTTATTATGTTCAATTCCACATTATTGATGTTATCTACATGTTTTATGCACACTTTATGTCATATTCGTGCATTTTCTGGAACTAACCTATTAACAAGATGCCGAAGTGCCAGTTGCTGTTTTCTGCTGTTTTTGGTTTCAGAAATCCTAGTAAGGAAATATTCTCGGAATTGGAAGCTTCGTGAGAAAATAGGCCCCTGGGCTTTGATTTCGTCCAATTCCGAGAATATTTCTTTACTAGGATTTCTGAAACCAAAAACAGCAGAAAACAGCAACTGGCACTTCGGCATCTTGTTAATAGGTTAGTTCCAGAAAATGCACGAATATGACATAAAGTGTGCATAAAACATGTAGATAACATCAATAATGTGGCATGGAACATAAGAAATTATCGATACGTCGGAGACATATCAAACACCAGGGATTCTAGTGCCAACGTGGAACCTGCACAATGCAATCAAAATAATTTGCCCTAACTTAACAGTGAGGTTGTCAATCTCACCGGCTTGATGTAAACAAAGGATTAAACGTATGGTGTGGAGAATGATGTTTGCTTGCAAAGAACAACAGAGAACAATGGTTGCAGTAGGTTGTATTTCAGATGTAAAAGAATGGACCGGGGTCCACAGTTCACTAGTGGTGTCTCTCCAATAAGATAAATAACATGTTGGGTGAACAAATTACAGTTGGGCAATTGACAAATAGAGAGGGCATACCAATGCACATACATATCATGATGACTACTATGAGATTTACTCAGGGCATTACGACAAAGAACATAGACCGCTATCCAGCATGCATCTATGCCTAAAAAGTCCACTGATACGTCTCCGACGTATCCATAATTTCTGTCGTTCCATGCTTGTTTTATGACAATACTTACATGTTTTGCTTGCACTTTATGATGATTTCATGCATTTTCCGGAACTAACCTATTAACGAGATGCCACAGTGCCAGTTCCTGTTTTCTGCTGTTTTTGGTTCCAGAAAGGCTGTTCGGGCAATATTCTCGGAATTGGACGAAATCAACGCCGAACCTCCTATTTTTCTCGGAAGGCTCCAGAACACCGAAGAAGAGTCGGAGAGGGGCCAGAGGGCCACCACACCCTAAGGCGGCGCGGCCAAGCCTGGGCCCGCGCCGGCCTAGGGTGAGGCGCCCCCAGGTGCCCCCCTGCGCCGCCTCTTCGCCTATAAAATCCCTTTCGACCTAAAAACACCGTACCAATTGACGAAACTCCAGAAAGACTCCAGGGGCGCCGCCGCCATCGTGAAACTCCAATTCGGGGGACAGAAGTCTCTGTCCCGGCACCCTGCCGGGACGGGGAAGTGCCCCCGGAAGCCATCATCATCAACGCCACCGCCTCCACCATGCTCCGTGAGTAGTTCCCCCATGGACTACGGGTTCTAGCAGTAGCTATGTCGGTATACTCTCCCCCATGTACTTCAATACAATAGTCTCATGAGCTGCCTTACATGATTGAGATTCATCTGATGTAATCGGTGTTGTGTTTGTTGGGATCCGATGGATGATACATTATGATTAGTCTATCTATAAAGTTTGTGAAGTTATTGTTGCTGCAATCTTGTTATGCTTAATGCTTGTCACTAGGGCCCGAGTGGCATGATCTTAGATTTGAGCTCTATACTTATTGCTTAGATTGTATCTACAAGTTTTATGCACATGTCACTGTCCGGAACCAATGGCCCCGAAGTGACAGAAATCGGGACAACCGGAGGGGATGGCGGTGATGTGAGGATCACATGTTTTCACGGTGTGTTAATGCTTTGCTCCGGTACTCTATTAAAAGGAGTACCTTAATATCCAGTAGTTTCCCTTGAGGCCCGGCTGCCACCGGCTGGTAGGACAAAAGATGTTGTGCAAGTTTCTCATTGCGAGCACGTACGACTATATACGGAAAACATGCCTACATAATTAATAATCTGGATGTTCTTTCTTAATGCTTTGATTCCTATCAATTGCCCAACTGTAATTTGTTCACCCAACACTTGTTACTTGTTATTGGAGAGTTACCACTAGTGTAGATCGCTGGGAACCCCGGTCCATCTCTCATCATTATATACTTGTTCTACATGTCATTGGAAGTAGTATCAACTATTTTCTGGTGCCATTGCTCTCATATTGCTATTACTCTTGTTATTCTTGTTACTATTGCTCTCATATTACTGCTGCTTTCACATCACCCCTGTTACTAGTGCTTTTCCAGGTGCAGCTAAATTGACAACTCAGTTGTTAAGGCTTATAAGTATTCTTTACCTCCCCTTGTGTCGAATCAATAAATTGGGTTATACTACCCGCGAAGACTGCTGCGATCCCCTATACTTGTGGGTTATCAAGACTGTTTTCTGGCGCCATTGCCGGGGAGGCATAGCTCTACTCATAAGTTCACCTGGGGAGTACACTCTACCTCTCTCTCTGTTTTATTTTATTTTGTTTTGTTTAGTTTACTTTTTCCTAGTTTACTTGTGCTTAGTTTATTTCTGTCTAGTATTACTTTGCTTAGTTTACTTTTGTCTAGTTTATTTCAGTTTTGTCTTATTTTCCTCATATACCCAAAAATCCATAAAAATTTGAAAAACCGAAAAATTAAAAATTGCTGTCATGGGAGAACCAACAACCTACTTGGAGCTTATGGAATGTTATAATTGTTATAGAGAATCAAGAACTGGTAAAATAATGAGTGCTATGATAGAAAAATTGAATACAATTGCTAGAATCTTGCTTAGACGCCATGATATAAACTGTTGCTCTCAACAGGATACTAAACATCTTAAATTTTAATGTGGCTTTAGTGAGGAATATTTTATTGAGAGCTATAATCGGAATTGCTATATTCATTATGGGTTCGAAGAGGTAGAACAATTTGTCTTATTTATGGGAGCCTCCGAGATAGAATCCTTCATGGTTGAGAATTATGAAACTTGTGCTATTTGTAAGGACCTTAAAGATTATGTCTCTACTATCCTTAATTCTTGCATAGAATGCTACAGTAGGAATCCTTATATCCTTGATTATAAAGAGAGACACATTAATGCACAAGAATGCACTCACAATTTGCAGGAACCTGTGGAAGAAGAAATTGATGAACTTGAAAGCTCATTGGATGAAAAAGAGGAGGAAGTTGATGAACCTGAAAGCTCATTGGATGAAAAAGAAGAGGAGAGCGACGAACAAAAGGAGGAAGAATGGATTAGCTACCCATGCCAACCTTCTAATGAGAGTAACTCTTTATCTCTTACACTATTTGATTGTCCTCCATGCTTACCGAAAGAGGTTGAATGTTATGTTCCTGTGGATTCTCTTGAAATACTACCTATGAGTAAAACTTGTGAAAATAATTATGCTACTGTTATCTATGATAATCCATGCTACTTTGATAAATCTTATGATAATGCTTTGTTTGTGCCTGATGTCGAAATGCATGGTACTAAAGAATTTTGCTTAGCAAATGTTTATGATAAATCTCTAGATGATGGTCCTATGTTACTTGATAATATTAATGGTACTACTAATGAAAATGGGATTGGAGAATTCTTGACTTATTCTATGAGTCCCATATCTCTTGAGATTGATCAATCATCATGTTATGTTATTGATAAAAGTGAGTTTGAAAGTTTTAATCCCGCTATTCTTGAACTTGATAAAAATTATGTGTTTGGAAATCATGGAAAGTATGCTGCATGTGATAGTTATATTGTTGAGTTTGTTCATAAAGCTACTGAAAATTATTATGAGAGAGGAAAATATGGTTGTAGAAATTTGTATGGTACTAAAACACCTCTCTATGTGCTGAAATTTTTGAAGTTACACTTGTTCTATCTTCCTATGCTTGTTACTTTGCTTTTCATGAACTTGTTTATTTACAAGATTCCTTTGCATAGGAAGCATGTTAGACTTAAATTTGTTTTGGATTTGCTTTTTGATGTTCTTTTTTTGCCTCCAATACTATTTCTTGCGAGTGCATCATTAAAACTGCTGAGCCCATCTTAATGGCTATAAAGAAAGCAACTTCTTGGGAGATAACCCATGTGTTATTTTGCTACAGTACTTTATTTTATATTTGTATCTTGGAAGTTGTTTACTACTGTAGCAACCTTTCCTTATCTTAGCTTTGTGTTTTGTTGTGCCAAGTGAAGCCTCTAATCGAAGGTTGATACTAGATTTGGATTTCTGCGCAGAAACAGATTTCTATCTGTCACGAATATGGGCTGTTTTCTCTGTAGAAAAATCAGAAAAATATTTCAATTTACGTGCGTGTTCCTCAGATATGTACGCAACTTTCATTAGTTTTGAGTTTTCTGATTTGAGCAACGGAAGTATTTTATTAAAATTCGTCTTTACTGGCTGTTCTGTTTTGGCAGATTCTGTCTCTGTTTTTTGCATTGTCTCTTGTGGACTTTAAGCGAGCTTTTCTAGACATAGAGAGCTGTAGCTAATGTTTTATTGAGTTCTTGCAATGTGCCACTACAGGACCAAGGTGGATTCAAATTTTTTGAGTACTAACCCCTCTAATGAAGTTTATGAGAAGTTTGTTGTGAAGGAAGTTTTCAAGGGTCAAGAGAGGAGGATGATATATGATCAAGAAGAGTGAAAAGTCTAAGCTTGGGGATGCCCCCGTGGTTCATCCCTGCATATTTCAAGAAGACTCAAGCGTCTAAGCTTGGGGATGCCCAAGGCATCCCCTTCTTCATCAACTTATCAGGTTCCTCCCCTGAAACTATATTTTTATTCGGTCACATCATATGTGCTTTACTTGGAGCGTCTGTGTGCTTTTATTTTTGTTTTGTTTGAATAAGATCGGATCCTAGCAATCCTTGTTTGGGAGAGAGACACGCTCCGCTTTTTCATATGAACACTTGTTCTTCGTTTTACTTTTAATGTTCAATGATAAAAGTTGGAAGCTACATCACTTATTCTTATTTGGTTGGAAACAGAAAATGCCTCATATGTCTTGGATAATTTGACACTTGGCAATTGTTTTGAGCTTTCAAGTAGATCATGTTTAAGTTTTTTTCATGTAGTTTAAACCTATTAGTGGAGAACTACCGTAAAGCTTGTTGAAATTGGTTGCATAATTGATCTCTCTTAAGGTCTAGATATTTTCTGGTAAAAGTGTTTGAGCAACAAGGAAGACAGTGTAGAGTATTATAATGCTTGCAATATGTTCTTATGTAAGTTTTGCTGTACCGGTTCATACTTGTGTTTGCTTCAAACAACCTTGCTAGCCTAAGCCTTGTATCGAGAGGGAATACTTCTCATGCATCCAAAATCCTTGAGCCAACCACTATGCCAATTGTGTCCACCATACCTACCTACTATGTGGTATTTCCTGCCATTCCAAAGTAAATTGCTTGAGTGCTACCTTTAAACAATTCAAAATGCTTCTCAATTTGTGTTAATGTTTTATAGCTCATGAGGAAGTATGTGGTGTTTTATCTTTCAATCTTGTTGGGCAACTTTCACCAATGGACTAGTGGCTTCATCCGCTTATCCAATAATTTTGCAAAAAGAGCTGGCAATGGGATTCCCAGTCCCAAATTAATTAAACTAAATAGACACTCCTCCATGGTATGTGATTGTTGGACGGCACCCGAAGGATTCGGTTAGCCATGGCTTGTGTAAGCAAAGGTTGGGAGGAGTGTCATCATAATAAAACTAAAATAAAAAGGCACTCCTTCATGGTATGAGATTGTTGGCAGGCACCCGAGGATTCGGTTAGCCATGGTTTGTGAAAGAAAGGTTGGAAGGAGTGCCACCCAAAAATAAAATAAAATGGGAGCCGCTCTTTGAAGGTTTGTCTGGCAAGGGGGTTAGAGTGCCCACTACAATTCGTTGACAACAACAAACACCTCTCAAAACTTTACTTTTATGCTCTCTCTATGTTTTCAAAATAAAAGCTCTAGCACAAATATAGCAATCGATGCTTCCCTCGTAGAAGGGCCATTCTTTTACTTTATGTTGAGTCAGTTTACCTACTTCCTTCCACCTTAGAAGCAAACACTTGTGTCAACTGTGCATTGATTCTTACATACTTGCATATTTGCATTCATCATATTACTCTATGTTGACAATTATCCATGAGATATGCATGTTGAAAGTTGAAAGCAACTGCTGAAACTTATATCTTCCTTTGTGTTGCTTCGATGCCTTTACTTTGAATTTATTGCTTTATGAGTTAACTCTTGTGCAAGACTTTTGATGCTTGTCTTGAAAGTACTATTCATGAAAAGTTTTGCTATATGTTATCTACTTGTTAGCAACTATAGATCATTGCCTTGAGTCACTTCATTCATTTCATATGCTTTGTAATAGTATGATCAAGGTTATGTAAGTAGCATGTCACTACAGAAATTATTCTTTTTATCGTTTACCTCCTCGGGACGAGCAGGAACTAAGCTTGGGGATGCTGATATGTCTCCGACGTATCCATAATTTCTGTCGTTCCATGCTTGTTTTATGACAATACTTACATGTTTTGCTTGCACTTTATGATGATTTCATGCATTTTCCGGAACTAACCTATTAACGAGATGCCACAGTGCCAGTTCCTGTTTTCTGCTGTTTTTGGTTCCAGAAAGGCTGTTCGGGCAATATTCTCGGAATTGGACGAAATCAACGCCGAACCTCCTATTTTTCCCGGAAGGCTCCAGAACACCGAAGAAGAGTCGGAGAGGGGCCAGAGGGCCACCACACCCTAAGGCAGCGCGGCCAAGCCTGGGCCCGCGCCGGCCTAGGGTGAGGCGCCCCCAGGTGCCCCCCTGCGCCGCCTCTTCGCCTATAAAATCCCTTTCGACCTAAAAACACCGTACCAATTGACGAAACTCCAGAAAGACTCCAGGGGCGCCGCCGCCATCGCGAAACTCCAATTCGGGGGACAGAAGTCTCTGTCCCGGCACCCTGCCGGGACGGGGAAGTGCCCCCGGAAGCCATCATCATCAACGCCACCGCCTCCACCATGCTCCGTGAGTAGTTCCCCCATGGACTACGGGTTCTAGCAGTAGCTATGTCGGTATACTCTCCCCCATGTACTTCAATACAATAGTCTCATGAGCTGCCTTACATGATTGAGATTCATCTAATGTAATCGGTGTTGTGTTTGTTGGGATCCGATGGATGATACATTATGATTAGTCTATCTATAAAGTTTGTGAAGTTATTGTTGCTGCAATCTTGTTATGCTTAATGCTTGTCACTAGGGCCCGAGTGGCATGATCTTATATTTGAGCTCTATACTTATTGCTTAGATTGTATCTACAAGTTGTATGCACATGTCACTGTCCGGAACCAATGGCTCCGAAGTGACAGAAATCGGGACAACCGGAGGGGATGGTGGTGATGTGAGGATCACATGTTTTCACGGTGTGTTAATGCTTTGCTCCGGTACTCTATTAAAAGGAGTACCTTAATATCCAGTAGTTTCCCTTGAGGCCCGGCTGCCACCGGCTGGTAGGACAAAAGATGTTGTGCAAGTTTCTCATTGCGAGCACGTACGACTATATACGGAAAACATGCCTACATAATTAATAATCTGGATGTTCTTTCTTAATGCTTTGATTCCTATCAATTGCCCAACTGTAATTTGTTCACCCAACACTTGTTACTTGTTATTGGAGAGTTACCACTAGTGTAGATCGCTGGGAACCCCGGTCCATCTCTCATCATTATATACTTGTTCTACATGTCATTGGAAGTAGTATCAACTATTTTCTGGTGACATTGCTCTCATATTGCTATTACTGCTGCTGTGTTACTGTTACTATTGCTCTCATATTACTGCTGCTTTCACATCACCCCTGTTACTAGTGCTTTTCCAGGTGCAGCTGAATTGACAACTCAGTTGTTAAGGCTTATAAGTATTCTTTACCTCCCCTTGTGTCGAATCAATAAATTGGGTTATACTACCCGCGAAGACTGCTGCGATCCCCTATACTTGTGGGTTATCATCCACCTTCGGGTTAGCATCCGCACCCCTTCCAGTATTAAGTTGCAAACAACAGAAATTGCATTAAGTACTGTGCGTAATGTAAACAATACAAATATCCTTAGACAAAGCATTGATGTTTTATCCCTAGTGGCAACAGCACATCTACAACCTTAGGGGTTGCTGTCACTCCCCCAGATTCAATGGAGACATGAACCCACTATCGAGCATAAATACCCCCTCTTGGAGTTACAAGTATCAACTTGGCCAGAGCCTCTACTAGCAACAGAGAGCATGCAAGATCATAAACAACACATATATGATAGATTGATAATCAACTTGACATAGTATTCCATATTCGTCGGATCCCAACAAACACAACATGTAGCATTACAAATAGATGATCTTGATCATGATAGGCAGCTCACAAGATCTAAACATGATGGCACAATAGGAGAAGACAACCATCTAGCTACTGCTATGGACCCATAGTCCAAGGATAAACTACTCACGCATCAGTCCGGAGGCGGGCATGGTGATGTAGAACCCTCCGGTGATGATTCCCCTCTCCGGCAGGGTGCCGAAGGTGATCTTCAGAACCCCCCGAGATGGGGTTGACGGCGGCGGCGTCTCAGGAACTTTTCTCGTATCGTGGCTCTCGGTACTAGGGTTTTCGCGACGGAAGGATTATATAGGTGAAGGGGCAGAGTCAGGGGACGCCCGAGGGGCCCACCCCATATGGCGGCGCAGCCAGGGGTGGGGTCACGCCCCCCTATGGTGTGGCCGCCTCGTGGCCCCTCTTCGTCTCCTCTTCGGTGTTCTGGAAGACTCCGTGGAAAATAAGACCGTGGGCTTTTGTTTCGTCCAATTCCGAGAATATTTCCCGTGTAGGATTTCTGAAACCAAAAACAGCAGAAAACAGGAACTGGCACTTCGGCATCTTGTTAATAGGTTAGTGCCGGAAAATGCATAAAAATGATATAAAGTGTATATAAAACATGTGAGTATTGTCATAAAACTAGCATGGAACATAAGAAATTATAGATACGTTTGAGACGTATCAAGCATTCCCAAGCTTTGTTCCTACTCGCCCTCGAGTAGGTAAACGATAAAAAGGATAATTTCCGAAGTGACATGCTACCATCATAATCTTGATCAATACTATTGTAAAGCATATGAGATGAATGAAGTGATTCAAAGAAATTGTCTATAGTTTGTTAACAAATAGATAATGACTAAACAACTGAATCATATAGCAAAGACTTTTCATGAATAGTACTTTCAAGACGAGCATCAACAAGTCTTGCATAAGAGTTAACTCATAAAGCAATACATTCTTAATAGAAGGTTTTGAAGCAACACAAAGGAAGATTTATGTTTCAGCAGTTGCTTTCAACTTTCAACATGTATATCTCATGGATAATTTTCAACACAAAGTAATATGATGAGTGCAAATAAGCAAGTATGTAAGAATCAATGCACACAGTTGACACAAGTGTTTGCTTCTAAGATAGAAAGAAGTAGGTAAACTGACTCAACATAAGGTAAAAGAAAGGCCCTTCGCAGAGGGAAGCAGGGATTACTCATGTGCTAGAGCTTTTTATTTTGAAAACATGGAAACAATTTTGTCAACGGTAGTAATAATTCATATGGGTTATGCATAAAACCTCCTATAAGTTGCAAGCCTCATGCATCGAATACTAATAGTGCCCGCTCCTTGTCCTAATTAGCTCGGATTTCCATGGATTATCATTGCATTACATATGTTTCAACCAAGTGTCACAAAGGGGTACCTCTATGCCACCTATACAAAGGTCCAAGGAGATAGATCGCATTTGATCTCTCAATTTTGATAGATCTCAACTTGAGGACATCCATACCGGGACTACATAGAAAACATATAATGGACTCCTCTTTTATGCTTTAAGCATTCAACAACAGATAATATTCTCATAAGAGATTTGAGGATTAATGTCCAAGCTGAAACTTCCACCATGATACATGGCTTTGGTTGGCGACCCAAAGTTCTTCTCTAACAATATGCATACTCAAACCATTTAACTCATGGCAAATCTCCCTTACTTCAGACAAGATGAACATGCATAGCAACTCACATGATATTCAACAAAGGTGTGACAGGTTGATGGCGTCCCCAGAAACATGGTTACCGCTCAACAAGCTACTTATATGAACTAAGATACATAAGCGACATATTCATTACTACAATAGTTTTTAGGCTACTTTCCCATGAGCAATGTATTGCAAAGACAAGGAATGAACTTTTTTAAAGGTAGCTGATACGTCTCAAACGTATCTATAATTTCTTATGTTCCATGCTAGTTTTATGACAATACCTACATGTTTTATTCATAGTTTATATCATTTTTATGCATTTTCCGGTACTAACCTATTAACAATATGCCGAAGTGCCAGTTCCTGTTTTCTGCTATTTTTGGTTTCAGAAATCCTACATGGGAAATATTCTCGGAATTGGACGAAACAAAAGCCCACAGCCCTATTTTCCACGAAGGGTTCCAGAACATCGAAGAAGAGTCGGAGAGGGCCAGCAGGGGGCCACCCCATAGGGCGGCGCGGCCTGGCCCCCTACCGCGCCAGGGTATGGGGAGCCCACCCCCTGGCTCCCCCGACGTTGCCTCTTCGCCTATATATTCCTTCGTATCGGAAAACCCTAGTATGGAGAGCCAAAATACGAGAAAAGTTACTGAGACGCCGCCGCCGTCAATCCCATCTCGGGGGATTCTGAAGATCTCCTCCGGCACCCTGCCGGAGAGGGGAATCATCACAGGAGGGCTCTACATCACCATGCCCGCCTCCGGACTGATGTGTGAGTAGTTCATCCTTGGACTATGGGTCCATAGAAGTAGCTAGATGGTTGTCTTCTCCTATTATGCCATCATGTTTAGATCTTGTGAGCTGCCTATCATGATCAAGATCATCTTATTGTAATGCTACATGTTGTGTTTGTTGGGATCCGATGAATATGGAATACTATGTCAAGTTGATTATCGATCTATCATATATGTGTTGTTTATGATCTTGCATGCTCTCCGTTGCTAGTAGAGGCTCTGGCCAAGTTGATACTTGTAACTCCAAGAGGGGGTATTTATGCTAGATAGTGGGTTCATGCCTCCATTGAATCTGGGACAGTGACAGGAAGTTCTAAGGTTGTGGATGTGCTGTTGCCACTAGGGATAAAACATCAATGCTTTGTCTAAGGATATTTGTATTGTTTACATTACGCACAGTACTTAATACAATTGTCTGTTGTTTGCAACTTAATACTGGAAGGGGTGCGGATGCTAACTGATGTCTACGCACGCTTCTATTCCTGTAGGCAGTGTTGGGCCTCCAAGAGCAGAGGTTTGTAGAACAGCAGCAAGTTTCCCTTAAGTGAATCACCCAAGGTTTATCGAACTCAGGGAGGTAGAGGTCAAAGATATCCCTCTCAAGCAACCCTGCAATTACGATACAAGAAGTCTCTTGTGTCCCCAACACATCTAATACACTTGTCAGATGTATAGGTGCACTAGTTCGGCGAAGAGATAGTGAAATACATTTAATATGGATGATTGTAAGTAGTAATTGCAATCTGAAATAAAGATGGCAGCAAGCAAACATGTAACAGAACTTGTTGAAAACGGTGTTTCAATGCTTAGAAACAAGGCCTAGGGATCATACTTTCACTAGTGGACACTCTCAACATTGATCACATAACTGAATAAATAAATGCTACTTTCTACACTCTCTTGTTGGATAACAAACACCATTCATTGTGTAGGGCTACAAAAGCACACCTCAAGCCGGAGTAAACAAGCTCCACAACATCCGGAGTTCATATTAAAGTAACCTCTAGAGTGCATAATAGACCGTTGCAATTTAGACCGAGTACTAACATAGCATACATACTGTCAACAATAGCTATGAAAGGTGGAATAGATCGCATCAATACTATCATAGTAATAGTTAACTTCATAATCTGCAAGAGATTACAATCATAACCTACGCCAAGTACTACATGATGCACACACTGTCAACATTACATCATGGAGAAGAAATAGACTACTTTAATAACATCACTAGAGTAGCACATAGATTAATAGTGATACAAAGCTCATGATCACATAAAGATCACACCATGGGAGAGAGAGATGAACCACATAGCTACTGGTAGAGCCCTCAGCCTCGGGGGAGAACTACTCCCTCCTCATCATGGGAGACAGCAACGGCGATGAAGATGGCGGTGGTGTCGATGGAGATGACTCCGGGGGCAATTCCCCGTCCCGGCGGCTGATACGTCTCCAACGTATCGATAATTTCTTATGTTCCATGCTACTTTTATGATGATACTCACATGTTTTATACATACTTTATGTCATATTTATGCATTTTCCAGCACTAACCTATTAACGAGATGCCGAAGAGCCGATTCTTTGTTTCTGCTGTTTTTGGTTTCAGAAATCCTAGTAAGGAAATATTCTCGGAATTGGACGAAATCAACGCCCAGGGGCCTATTTTTCCACGAAGCTTCCAGAACACCGAAAGGGAACCGAAGTGGGGCGACGAGGCGCCGCCACACTAGGGCGGCGCGGCCCAGGAGGGGCCCGCGTGGCCCTAGCGTGCGGGGCCCCCGTCAGCCCTCCGACTCCGCCCTTCCGCCTACTTAAAGTCTTCGTCGTGAATACCCCAGTACCGAGAGCCACGATACGGAAAACCTTCCAGAGACGCCGCCGCCGCCAATCCCATCTCGGGGGATTCAGGAGATCGCCTCCGGCACCCTGCCGGAGAGGGGAATCATCTCCCGGAGGACTCTTCACCGCCATGGTCACCTCCGGAGTGATGTGTTAGTAGTTCACCCCTGGACTATGGGTCCATAGCAGTAGCTAGATGGTCGTCTTCTCCTAATTGTGCTATCATTGTTAGATCTTGTGAGCTGCCTAGCATGATCAAGATCATCTATTTGTAATGCTACATGTTGCGTTTGTTGGGATCCGATGAATATGGAATACTATGCTATGTTGATTATCAATCTATTATCTATGTGATATTTATGATCTTGCATGCTCTCCGTTATTAGTAGAGGCTCTGGCCAAGTTTTTACTTGTAACTCCAAGAGGGAGTATTTATGCTTGATAGTGGGTTCATGCCTCCATTAAATCTGGGACAGTGACAGAAAGTTCTAAGGTTGTGGATGTGCTGTTGCCACTAGGGATAAAACATCAATGCTATGTCTAAGGATGTATTTGTTGATTACATTACGCACCATACTTAATGCAATTGTCTGTTGTTTGCAACTTAATCTTTGGAGGGGTTCGGATGATAACCTGAAGGTGGACTTTTTAGGCATAGATGCATGCTGGATAGCGGTCTATGTACTTTGTCGTAATGCCCAATTAAATCTCACAATACTCATCATAACATGTATGTGCATGGTCATGCCCTCTTTATTTGTCAATTGCCCAACTGTAATTTGTTCACCCAACATGCTATTTATCTTATGGGAGAGACACCACTAGTGAACTGTGGACCCCGGTCCATTCTTTAACATCGAATACAATCTACTGCAATACTCGTTCTACTGTTCTCTGCAAACATCATCATCCACACTATACATCTAATCCTTTGTTACAACAAGCCGGTGAGATTGACAACCTCACTGTCACGTTGGGGCAAAGTAATTTGGTTGTGTTGTGCAGGTTCCACGTTGGCGCCGGAATCCCTGGTGTTGCACCGCACTACACTCCGCCGCCATTAACCTTCAACGTGCTTCTTGGCTCCTACTGGTTCGATAAACCTTGGTTTCTTACTGAGGGAAACTTGCTGCTATACGCATCACACCTTCCTCTTGGGGTTCCCAACGGACGCGTGTTGTACGCGTATCAAGCTCTTTTTCTGGCGCCGTTGCCAGGGAGATCAAGACGAGCTGCAAGGGGAGTCTCCACTTCCAATCTCTTTACTTTGTTTTTTGTCTTGCTTTATTTTATTTACTACTTTATTTGCTGCACTAAAACAAAACATACAAAAAATTATTAGTTGCTAGCTTTACTTTATTTACTATCTTGTTTGCCATATTAAAAACACAAAAAAATTAGTTACTTGCATTTACTTTATCTAGTTTGCTTTATTTACTATTGCTAAAATGGGTACTCCTGAAAATACTAAGTTGTGTGACTTCACAAACACAAATAATAATGATTTCTTATGCACACCTATTGCTCCACCTGCTACTACAGCAGAATTCTTTGAAATTAAACCTGCTTTATTAAATCTTGTTATGAGAGAGCAATTTTCTGGTGTTAGTTCTGATGATGCTGCTGCCCATCTTAATAATTTTGTTGAACTATGTGAAATGCAAAAGTATAAGGATGTAGATGGTGACATTATAAAATTAAAATTGTTTCCTTTCTCATTAAGAGGAAGAGCTAAAGATTGGTTGCTATCTTTGCCTAAGAATAGTATTGATTCATGGACTAAATGTAAGGATGCTTTCATTGGTAGATATTATCCTCCTGCTAAAATTATATCTTTGAGAAGTAGCATAATGAATTTTAAGCAATTGGATACTGAACATGTTGCCCAAGCTTGGGAAAGAATGAAATCTTTGGTTAAAAATTGCCCAACCCATGGACTGACTACTTGGATGATCATCCAAACCTTTTATGCAGGACTGGATTTTTCTTCGCGGAACCTATTGGATTCAGCTGCTGGAGGTACCTTTATGTCCATCACTCTAGGTGCCGCAACAAAGCTTCTTGATAATATGATGGTTAATTACTCTGAATGGCACACGGAAAGAGCTCCACAAGGTAAGAAGGTAAATTCTGTCGAAGAAACCTCCTCCTTGAGTGATAAGATTGATGCTATTATGTCTATGCTTGTGAATGGTAGGACTAATGTTGATCCTAATAATATTCCGTTAGCTTCAATGGTTGCTCAAGAAGAACATGTTGATGTGAACTTCATTAAAAATAATAATTTCAACAACAATGCTTATCGGAACAATTCTAGTAACAACTATAGGCCATATCCTTATAATAATGTTAACGATTATGGTAATTCTTATGGGAATTCTTACAACAATAATAGGAATACACCCCCTGGACTTGAAGCCATGCTTAAAGAATTTATTAGTACACAAACTGCTTTTAACAAAAGACTCCCGCGCCTCTAACTTGATCAAATAGATCTTGTATTCTAGGAAGTGGGTATTTATTCTTGATTATGACATTATTCAAATTCCTGTAGTCTCCGCACATCCTTCTACCTCCATCTCTTTTATCCACGAAGATCACAGGTGATCCCCATGGTGAAACACTCTCTTGTATGAATCCTTTCTGTTCCAAGTCATCCAATTGCTCCTTAAGTTCTTTCAACTCCTTAGGCCCCATATTATATGGTGCTTTAGCAATCGGAGCTGTTCCTGGAATTAGGTCAATAGTGAATTCTATCTCCCTGTCTGGTGGCATTCCAGGTAATTCCTTAGGAAACACATCCTGGAATTCATTTACTACAGGTATATCTTCCAACTTCACTTCCTTCATGCTGTTCAGCTGTAGCTCTACTTCGATCTGTGTATGCTTGTCTCCTTGGTAGATCATTCTACTTCCATCGGGGCTTTTCAAAGACACAGTCTTATTCACACAGTCGATCAATGCTCCGTTGGCTTCTAACCAGTTCATACCAAGAATGACATCAATGTCCTTCATCGGTAAAATGAACAGGTCTGTGTCAAACGCGCATTTATTGATCATGATGACTTGTTTTTGTTTAATATGGGTTACTAGTATCGTTCCCCCCGCGGAAAGTATGGTTATGGGTGTATCTAACTTAGTGCAACTAATCCCATGTTTGATGATGAATTGTTGAGAAATGAATGATGTAGTTGCACCAGCATCAAAAAGTACTTTGCCAGGATGAGTAAGTATCTGGAGCGTACCTATCACTGCCTGATCGGAGTTAACCACCTCCTCCAAGCTGGTGCAGTTTAACTTGCCGAAGGGTTTCTTGTTCTTCCAATTCCCTCCGTTGTTTCCTCCTCGGCTTCCTCCTCCTCCAGATTGACCTCCTCCACTCTTCTTCTTAGGGCAATCCCTAAGCATGTGTCCTTCCTCGCGACAACCAAAGCATATCACTCTTGGTTTCTTGCAATCCTTCGAGTAATGCCCTGTGTATCCACAACTTCGGCAGACTATTTGCGCCATGCTAGGATTGCTTGGAGCCTTCCTGTTGTTGTTGTTTTTGTTGTTGTACCTTGGTTTGAAACTCAAGCCTGTATTAGGCTTGTTGATGACAAACCTCTTAGGCTCGAATTTAGCCTTCTTCCTCTTCTCATCCTGCAGTTGCTTGAAGTCATCTTCAAGAGTGATGGCTGCATCCACCAACTCTTGGAACTCAGTTGCCCTCATCATCCTAAGCTGAACCTTGAACTGGGGATTCAGTCCCCGCATGAACCTCTTTTTCTTCTTGTCCTCGGTGTTAACCTCCTCAACAGCATACCGAGACAATTTCGAAAACTCCCTGACATAAGTCAGGATGGCCTTGTCCTTCTGCTCGAGACTTTCAAATTCTCGACGCTTCAACTCCACAATGCTTTCAGGGACATTGGATTCCCTGAACTTCCTCTTAAACTCCTCCCAGGTGAATACCTTCCCAGCCGGATAAACGGCTACTATATTGTCCCACCATGATGCGGCAGGTCCACACAACAAGTGTGTTGCGTATCTGACCTTCTCCAGGTCATTGCATCCAACGGTGTTGAGCTTTCGCTCAGTGTCCATCAGCCAATCCTCCGCGTCCATAGGCTCGGGCGCGTATGCGAAGGATATAGGCTTAGTATTCTGGAAGTCTGACAGAGTGACTCCCGGGTTGTCAGGTCTTTCCACCTTGTTTTGTTGAAGCGGCTCCTGGAAGAACTTGTTCTGCTGCTCCAACGTTATCCGTTGCCTTTCCTCCATCATTTGCATGTACTGGACGAAGTTCTGCCGCGTCATGGGTGGTGGTGGTGGTGGAAACTGATTTCTGGCTGCTTCATCAGCCTCTTCCTTCTGCTTAGCCTCGCGCTCCATGCGCTGCGCTTCACTCTCCTCACCTACCGGTTGATACGTCTCTGACGTATCGATAATTTCTTATGTTCCATGCCACATTATTGATGATATCTACATGTTTTATGCATACTTTATGTCATATTTATGCATTTTCCGGAACTAACCTATTGACGAGATGCCGAAGGGCCGATTCTTTGTTTCTGCTGTTTGTGGTTTCAGAAATCCTAGTAAGGAAATATTCTCGGAATCGGACGAAATCAACGCCCAGCATCTTAGGATTGCATGAAGCTTCCAGAACACCCGAGAGCCGCCAGAGAGGGGCCACAGGGGGCCCACACATGGTGGCGGCGCGGCCCAGGGGGGCGCCGCCCTAGTGTCTGGTGGCCCCAGACCCCTTCTGACGCCGCCTCTTCGCCTATAAGAAGCCCCTGACCTAAGTCTTCGAGACGGAAAAGCCACGGTACAAGAAACCTTCCAGAGCCGCCGCCATCGCGAAGCCAAGATCTGGGGGACAGGAGTCTTTGTTCCGGCACGCCGCCGGGACGGGGAAGTGCCCCCGGAAGGCTTCTCCATCGACACCGCTGCCATCTCCACCGCCATCTTCATCAACGCTGCTGTTTCCCATGAGGAGGGAGTAGTTCTCCATCGAGGCTAAGGGCTGTACCGGTAGCTATGTGGTTAATCTCTCTCCTATGTACTTCAATACAATGATCTCATGAGCTGCCTTACATGATTGAGATTCATATGAGTTTTGTATCACTATTCATCTATGTGCTACTCTAGTGATGTTATTAAAGTACTCTATTCCTCCTACACGGTGTAATGGTGACAATGTGTGCATCGTGTAGTACTTGCCGTAGGTTATGATTGTAATCTCTTGTAGATTATGAAGTTAACTATTGCTATGATAGTATTGATGTGATCTATTCCTCCTTTCGTAGCGTGAAGGTGACAGTGTGCATGCTATGTTAGTACTTGGTTTAGTTGTGTTGATCTGTCGTGCACTCTAAGGTTATTTAAATATGAACATCGAATATTGTGGAGCTTGTTAACTCCGGCATTGAGGGTTCGTGTAATCCTACGCAGTTAGTGGTGTTCATCATCCAACAAGAGAGTGTAGAGTCTAGCATCTATCTATTTATTCTGTTATGTGATCAATGTTGAGAGTGTCCACTAGTGAAAGTATAATCCCTAGGCCTTGTTCCTAAATACTGCTATCGCTGCTTGTTTACTGTTCTACTGCATCTGTACTGCCCGCAATATCACCACCATCAACCACACGCCAGTCCTGGACAGCAAAGCACTTTTCTGGCGCCGTTACTACTGCTCATACTTATTCATACTACCTGTATTTCACTATCTCTTCGCCGAACTAGTGCACCTATTAGGTGTGTTGGGGACACAAGAGACTTCTTGCTTTGTGGTTGCAGGGTTGCTTGAGAGGGATATCTTTGACCTCTTCCTCCCTGAGTTCGATAAACCTTGGGTGATCCACTTAAGGGAAACTTGCTGCTGTTCTACAAACCTCTGCTCTTGGAGGCCCAACACTGTCTACAAGAATAGAAGCACCCGTAGACATCAAGCACTTTTCTGGCGCCGTTGCCGGGGAGGAAAGGTAAAAGGTACTCACACTCCGGATCTCGGCTACCAAGCTATTTTCCGGCGCCGTTGTAAGTACTCGAAGCAATTTCCTTTAGATCCTGCAATTGCATCTTTTTGTTTCTTGTTTACACTAGTTAGGCATAATGGAAAACAACAAAAATATGAGAGATCTTTATGAACTTTATCTTGAATTAGGACATGATGTGTTTGAAGAGAGAATTAAAAAACCCATGGAACTTTATATGCATGCTAATGGGAATGTTATTAATACGAATGCTTTGAACACTATTGTTGCTAATGCTATGGAAAATTCTAAGCTTGGGGAAGCTGGTTTTGATGAGCTTGATATTTTTAGTCCCCCAAGCATTGAGGAGAAAATTTTCTTTGATAATACTTTACCTCCTATTTATGATGATTATAATGATAGTAGTCTTTTGGTACCGCCTGTTATGGAGGATAAATTTGATTATGATTACAATATGCCTCCTATATTTGATGATAACTACTTTGTTGAATTTGCTCCTACTACAATTAATAAGAATAACTATGCTTATGTTGGGAGTAGTAATAATTTTATGCATGAGACTCATGATAAGAATGTTTCATTTGATAGTTATATTGTTGAATTTGCTCATGATGCTACTGGACATTATTATGAGAGAGGAAAATATGGTTGTAGAAATTTTCATGTTACTAAAACACCTCTCTATGTGCTGAAATTTTTGAAGCTACACTTGTTCTATCTTCCTATGCTTGTTACTTTGCTCTTCATGAACTTGTTTATTTACAAGATTCCTTTTCATAGGAAGCATGTTAGACTTAAATGTGTTTTGAATTTGCCTCTTGATGCTCTCTTTTGCTTCAAATACTATTTCTTGCGAGTGCATCATTAAAACTGCTGAGCCCATCTTAATGGCTATAAAGAAAGAACTTCTTGGGAGATAACCCATGTGTTTATTTTGCTACTGTTTTGTTTTGTTTTGGAAGTTGTTACTACTGTAGCAACCTCTCCTTATCTTAGTTTTGTTGCATTGTTGTGCCAAGTAAAGTCTTTGATAGTAAGGTTCATACTAGATTTGGATTACTGCGCAGAAACAGATTTCTTGCTGTCACGAATCTGGACCTAATTCTCTGTAGGTAACTCAGAAAATTATGCCAATTTACGTAAGTGATCCTCAGATATGTACGCAACTTTCATTCAATTTGAGCATTTTCATTTGAGCAAGTCTGGTGCCTCTTTAAAATTCGTCTTTACAGACTGTTCTGTTTTGACAGATTCTGCCTTTTATTTCGCATTGCCTCTTTTGCTATGTGGGATGGATTTCTTTGTTCCATTGACTTCCAGTAGCTTTGAGCAATGTCCAGAAGTGTTAAGAATGATTGTGTCACCTCTGAACATGTGAGTTTTTGATTATGCACTAACCCTCTAATGAGTTTGTTTCGAGTTTGGTGTGGAGGAAGTTTTCAAGGGTCAAGAGAGGAGGATGATACAATATGATCAAGAAGAGTGAAAGCTCTAAGCTTGGGGATGCCCCGGTGGTTCATCCCTGCATATTTCAAGAAGACTCAAGCATCTAAGCTTGGGGATGCCCAAGGCATCCCCTTCTTCATCGACAACATTATCAGGTTCCTCTAGTGAAACTATATTTTTATTCCATCACATCTTATGTACTTTGCTTGGAGCGTCGATTTGTTTTTGTTTTTGTTTTGTTTGAATAAAATGGATCCTAGCATTCTTTGTGTGGGAGAGAGACACGCTCCGATGTTGCATATGGACAAATATGTCCTTAGGCTTTACTCATAGTGTTCATGGCGAAAGTTTCTTCTTCGTTAAATTGTTGTATGGTTGGAAACGGAAAATGATACATGTAGTAATTGCTATAATGTCTTGGATAATTTGATACTTGGCAATTGTTGTGCTCATGTTTAAGCTCTTGCATCATATACTTTGCACCTATTAGTGAAGAAATACATAGAGCTTGCTAAAATTTGGTTTGCATAATTGGTCTCTCTAAGGTCTAGATAATTTCTAGTAAGAGTTTGAACAACAAGGAAGACGGTGTAGAGTCTTATAATATTTACAATATGTCTTTTATGTAAGTTTTGCTGCACCGCTTCATACTTGTGTTTGTTTCAAATAACCTTGCTAGCCTAAGCCTTGTATCGAGAGGGAATACTTCTCATGCATCCAAATCCTTGAGCCAACCACCATGCCATTTGTGTCCACCATACCTACCTACTACATGGTATTTCTCCGCCATTCCAAAGTAAATTGCTTGAGTGCTACCTTTAAACAATTCAAAATTTATTACCTCTTATTTGTGTCAATGTTTTATAGCTCATGAGGAAGTATGTGGTGTTTATCTTTCAATCTTGTTGGGCAACTTTCACCAATGGACTAGTGGCTTCATCCGCTTATCCAATAATTTTGCAAAAAGAGCTGGCAATGGGATTCCCAGTCCCAAATTAATTAACCTAAATAGACACTTCTCCATGGTATGTGATTGTTGGACGGCACCCGAAGGATTCGGTTAGCCATGGCTTGAGAAAGCAAAGGTGGGGAGGAGTGTCATCATAATAAAACTAAAATAAAAAGGCACTCCTTCATGGTATGAGATTGTTGGCAGGCACCCGAGGATTCTGTTAGCCATGGTTTGTGAAAGAAAGGTTGGAAGGAGTGCCACCCAAAAATAAAAATAATTCATGGGAGCCGCTCTTTGAAGGTTTGTCTGGCAAGGGGGTTAGAGTGCCCACTACCATTCGTTGACAACAACAAACACCTCTCAAAATATTACTTTTATGCTCTCTTTATGTTTTCAAAACCAAAGCTCTAGCACAAATATAGCAATCGATGCTTCCCTCCGCGAAGGGCCTTTCTTTTACCTTTTATGTTGAGTCAGTTCACCTATTTCTCTCCATCTCAAGAAGCAAACACTTGTGTGAACTGTGCATTGATTCCTACATACTTGCATATTGCACTTGTTATATTACTTTGCATTGACAACTATCCATGAGATATACATGTTACAAGTTGAAAGCAACCGCTGAAACATAATCTTCCTTTGTGTTGCTTCAATACCTTTACTTTGAATTATTGCTTTATGAGTTAACTCTTATGCAAGACTTATTGATGCTTATCTTGAAGTACTATTCATGAAAAGTCTTTGCTATATGATTCAATTGTTTACTCATTGCATTACCATTGTTTTGATCGCTGCATTCATTACATGTGCTTACAATAGTATGATCAAGATTATGATGGCAAGTCACTCCAGAAATTATCTTTGTTATCGTTTACCTGCTCGGGACGAGCAGAAACTAAGCTTGGGGATGCTGATACGTCTCCGACGTATCGATAATTTCTTATGTTCCATGCCACATTATTGATGATATCTACATGTTTTATGCATACTTTATGTCATATTTATGCATTTTCCGGAACTAACCTATTGACGAGATGCCGAAGGGCCAGTTGTTGTTTTCTGCTGTTTTTGGTTTCAGAAATCCTAGTAAGGAAATATTCTCGGAATCGGACGAAATCAACGCCCAGCATCTTAGGATTGCATGAAGCTTCCAGAACACCCGAGAGCCGCCAGAGAGGGGCCACAGGGGGCCCACAAATGGTGGCGGTGCGGCCCGGGGGGGGCGCCGCCCTAGTGTCTGGTGGCCCCAGACCCCTTCTGACGCCGCCTCTTCGCCTATAAGAAGCCCCTGACCTAAGTCTTCGAGACGGAAAAGCCACGGTACGAGAAACCTTCCAGAGCCGCCGCCATCGCGAAGCCAAGATCTGGGGGACAGGAGTCTCTGTTCCGGCACGCCGCCGGGACGGGGAAGTGCCCCCGGAAGGCTTCTCCATCGACACCGCTGCCATCTCCACCGCCATCTTCATCAACGCTGCTGTCTCCCATGAGGAGGGAGTAGTTCTCCATCGAGGCTAAGGGCTGTACCGGTAGCTATGTGGTTAATCTCTCTCCTATGTACTTCAATACAATGATCTCACGAGCTGCCTTACATGATTGAGATTCATATGAGTTTTGTATCACTATTCATCTATGTGCTACTCTAGTGATGTTATTAAAGTACTCTATTCCTCCTGCACGGTGTAATGGTGACAGTGTGTGCATCGTGTAGTACTTGGCGTAGGTTATGATTGTAATCTCTTGTAGATTATGAAGTTAACTATTGCTATGATAGTATTGATGTGATCTATTCCTCCTTTCGTAGCGTGAAGGTGACAGTGTGCATGCTATGTTAGTACTTGGTTTAGTTGTGTTGATCTGTCGTGTACTCTAAGGTTATTTAAATATGAACATCGAATATTGTGGAGCTTGTTAACTCCGGCATTGAGGGTTCGTGTAATCCTACACAGTTAGTGGTGTTCATCATCCAACAAGAGAGTGTAGAGTCTAGCATCTATCTATTTATTCTGTTATGTGATCAATGTTGAGAGTGTCCACTAGTGAAAGTATAATCCCTAGGCCTTGTTCCTAAATACTGCTATCGCTGCTTGTTTACTGTTCTACTGCATCTGTACTGCCCGCAATATCACCACCATCAACCACACGCCAGTCCTGGACAGCAAAGCACTTTTCTGGCGCCGTTACTACTTGATGACCCACAAGTATAGGGGATCGCAACAGTCTTCGAGGGAAGTAAAACCCAATTTATTGATTCGACACAAGGGGAGACAAAGAACACTTGGAAGCCTTAACAACGGAGTTGTCAATTCAGTTGCACCTGGAAACAGACTTGCTCGCAAGAGTTTATCAGTAGTAACAGTTTTATAGCAGTAGCAGTAGTGAAATAACAGCAGCAGAGTAACAGAGACAGCAGTAGTGATTTTAGTAAACAGCAGGATTAAAATACTGTAGGCACGGGGACGGATGACGGGCGTTGCATGGATGAGAGAAACTCATGTAACAATCATAACAGGGCATTTGCAGATAATAATAAAACGGTGTCCAAGTACAAAGCAATCAATAGGCATGTGTTCCATATATAGTCGTGCGTGCTCGCAATGAGAAACTTGCACAACATCTTTTGTCCTACCAGCCGGTGGCAGCCGGGCCTCAAGGGAAACTACTGGATATTAAGGTACTCCTTTTAATAAAGTACCGGAGCAAAGCATTAACACTCCGTGAACACATGTGATCCTCACATCGCTACCATCCCCTCCGGTTGTCCCAATTCTTGTCACTTCGGGGCCATTGGTTCCGGACAGCGACATGTGTATACAACTTATAGGTAAGACCATAAACAATGATTATCTTCATGAAACAATAACATGTTCAGATCTGAGATCATGGCACTCGGGCCCTAGTGACAAGCATTAAGCATAACAAGTTGCAACAATATCATCAAAGTACCAATAACGGACACTAGGCACTATGCCCTAACAATCTTATGCTATTACATGACCAATCTCATCCAATCCCTACCATCCCCTTCGGCCTACAGCGGGGGAATTACTCACACATGGATGGGGGAAACATGGCTGGTTGATGTAGAGGCGTTGGCGGTGATGATCTCCTCCAATTCCCCGTCCCGGCGGAGTGCCAGAACGGAGACTTCTGGCTCCCGCGACGGAGTTTCGCGATGTGGCGGCGTTCTGGAGGGTTTCTGGCGACTTCGACTTCTCTCTGGGTGTTTTTAGGTCGAGGCGAATAAGTAGTCCGAAGGAGGGCGTCGGAGGCCGGCCGAGGGGGCCACACCACAGGGCCGCGCGGGCCCCCAGGCCGCGCCGCCCTATGGTGTGGGGCCCTCGGGCCTCCACTACAATTGCCCTTACGGCTCCGTTAGTTTCCTGGGAAAATAGGGCCTTCTGCATAAATTCCGAGGTTTTTCCCGAAAGTTGGATTTCTGCACAAAAACGAGACACGAGCGATTCTGCTGAAAACAGCGTTAGACCGTTTTAGATGCATCCAAAATACACAAATTAGAGGCAAAACAATAGCAAAAGTGTTCGGGAAAGTAGATACGTTTTGGACGTATCAACTCCCCCAAGCTTAGCTTATTGCTTGTCCTCAAGCAATTCGATTAACAAGCGAGCGATAAAAGAACTTTCACGAACACATTTGCTCATATGATGTATATATTCTCATGCAATAGCTAATACTTAAGCAGTTCATAATGAGATACATGCAAATAAGATCATCTAACAGCTATGTCAATCATGGAGAGGTACCAACAATTAATAAGAAGCATCATGAATCATGTATATAAGCAAGATTGCAATGTTCATAAGAGAGTATGATAAAGTGGTATCTCGCTTGCACGTATTTGATTGGCAAAACATAAATGCCCGGGCACCTCTGGAGTTCATAGAAAGACTAGAAGTAGTGATTGTCAAAAGATAAATGCATCAAAGTTATACCACAATCAATCATATTTTGAGACAAGCATATTATACTAAGAATGACGGTTGTGCTCTCAAGATAGTGCTCAAAGAGATAATGGAGACACAACATAAAAGTAAAAGATTGACCCTTCGCAGAGGGAAGCAGGGATTAACATGCGCTAGAGCTTTTCATTTTTATAAAGACAGGAGTAAAATTATTTTGAGAGGTGTTTGTTGTTGTCAACGAATGGTAATGGGTACACTAACTACCTCGCCAACCGGACTTTCAAGAGCGGCTCCCATGAATTATTGCATATTTATTTGGCACTCCTTCCAACCTTTCTTGCACACACCATGGCTAACCGAATCCTCGGGTGCCTGCCAACAATCTCATACCATGAAGGAGTGCCTTTTTATTTTTGGTTTTATTATGATGATGACACTCCCCCCAACCTTTGCTTACACAAGCCATGGCTAACCGAATCCTTCGGGTGCCGTCCAACAATCACAAACCATGGAGGAGTGTCTATTTAAGTTAATTAATTCGGGACTAGGAATCCCATTGCCAGCTCTTTTTGCAAAATTATTGGATAAGCGGATGTGCCACTAGTCCATATGAGAGTCCGTCAAAAGTAAATGACAAGGTTGAAAGCAAAACACCACATACTTCCTCATGAGCTATGAAACATAAACACAAATTGAGAAGCATTTTGAAGGTTTTAAAGGTAGCGCACGAGAATTTACTTGGAATGGTTTGAAATGCCATGCATAGGTATTTATGGTGGACACTTTGGAATAACTTGGTTTTCATGTGTTTGGAAGCACGAGCAGCGTTCCCGCTCAGTACAAGTGAAGGCTAGCAATAGACTAGGGAGCGACAAATCAAGAGAAGCGATGCTTGTCATAATCATGCTTGCGGCAAAATATATTAACGGAGGCATAAAAGTGATACAAGAACTCTGAAGCAATATAAATCATCGAGGCTTAATTGACTTTTTGTTCAGTCATATGCATGCGTGAGCATGTGCCAAGTCGATATAAATGAATTATTCAGAGGAGGATACCACAATGCCATACTTACTTATGAATAAAACAATGCTAGCAAACATCCATGACATGCTACTCATATTAATAAATTGGAGCTAAACATGAGAGATCATAAACTACTAGACTTTCTCAAATAACATATACCTCACATGAACCAACTAAGCATGCTCACATGGATGAGTATATGTACAAAAATGAAAACAAATAGAGTTCATACCAGCCTCTCACCACAATCAGATTGTCGTAGATCGTCATTATTGCCTTTTCACTTGTGCAGCTTGGATAATATGAAATGAAAACCACGCTCCAGCCACCGAAGACCATTGAACTCATAAAGAACTTTACAAACCAAAGAAGAACAGCAAATATTTTTGGTGTTTTTGAATTGCAAATAAAAACAAGAGGAAACAAACAAACAAAGCAAAATCTTTTTGGGTTTTCTTATAGCAAACTAGCGATAGCAAATAAAGTGAGACAAATGCAAGAAACTAAAGCAAACAAATGGTGAAGAGAAATAACAGAAATATTTTTGGTCTTTTTGTGTTTTGGGAAGGAAACAAAACAAAAACAAGAAATAGCAAACTAAAAGAAACACAGAAAAGCGAGATGGCAGAAATCTGCCAAAACCTGACAGCAGTACAGAAATCGATTTTAACAAAAATCTTACGTTGCTCAGATCGAAAAGTGTTCAACTAATGAAAGTTAGATAACAACCTGGGGAACCTGCACAAAAATTGGCAGCTCAAAATGACGCTCTGGCTATTTTTGACGATTTTTACAGTAACGTTCCAGAATCTGTTTTCAGGCAGCATTTCCCCAAATATCATCTTCCTCTCATTAGAAAACCACTCAAACGAACAAAACAAGTATGTGCAAGTATCCAGCAACCATAATATGCAAAGAATTAGTGATGCCGGTATACCTCCCCCCAAGCTTAGGCTTTTGGCCTAAGTGGAGTTTAATCCCATCGATCCCATGAGGTAGTGTCTCCGTAATATGAAGATGGGTCGTATTCCGGGTATGTGCTAGAAGAAGCACCCGGATATGTGACGGTGTGGTCGTAGGAGGTCCCGACGTCCTCGGAGTCATGTTGCTGGTGGAAGTCTTTTATCTTCAAATGTTCATCCACCTCCTCCTTAGTGCACGACCATGACTGCCTGTCAATACTCAACAAACCAGGTTGGGGAAGAGGGATTTCCTTCTCCTCCCCGTCAGAAAACAACATTCTATACACCATACTATCTAAAGTAGAGTCAGTAGTAACAAAATGATGACTCTTCATAGCAGTAATATCAAGTCTCCTAGGGGCCAATGGCACATCATTAGGATCAATAGGAAGATTAAGAAAAGTTAAAACACGCAGCGCAATAGTTCCTCCAAAAATAGGCCCCCTGGTAGTCAGGCGGCGAGCAATAAGAGCACCAAGGTGATAAGATGTATGACCAGTAAGTGCAATATTCAGGAAAGCAAGATGGTAGCTAGAGATATTACTAGTGTTCTCCCTACCAAGAATGCTAGTAGCAATGTAGTATGCAAAATATTTAATGGCGGGGAGTTGAATGTTTCTTATCTTGCCCCGCTGAATGGTGCGACAATCATCATCGGTGATTCCACGGTAGAGCTCCAGCAAGTCCCGGGGGTTGTCATCAATCCTACTTGCTGTACCTACAGGGCAATATCCAGGGCACAACAAAAATCCTTCAATGGCATAGTCACGGTATTACCATAAATCCTGAACGCATAGCTTGTTGGCTCATAGTGTTTGTTGTTGAACTGGAAACTCTCGACGAAGATTTTGGTGAGCAAGTAGTATTGCTCCCTTTCATCGCCCATATAAGTGGTTAACCCTGCCCTGTTGACAAGGGTTAAGAAATCCTCCGATATCCCTGCATTCCTTAGAAAATCATAACATGGAAAAGTAGAAGCATTAGGGGGACCGTTGTCCTCTTCGAGCGCGAAACTAGGCGCGAGGATGTCTTCATTGTATGATTGCCTAATCCGGGTGGCGGCCCTAGAAGGCCTCCCGGTGCTGGTTGTCCCCTTCTTGAACAACTCCCCAAAGCTAAACTTCTTCATAGCTTCTCTGAAATTTTCAACAAATGACATAAAAATTTGGTTTGGTGACATATAATTGAGGGAAACTACCATAGGAACTTGCTAGAGTACTAATCATGCATCAAAACTAGTTTCTACCACTTAGAACAAGCATGCAAGCTCACTAAACATGTTACCTACAGCAGCAAAGTATTCAAGATGTACTCAACCAAACGAAATTCTACTTGGATGGGTGGAGGAGTCACATACCGAAGAGCAAATGTGCTAAATTTCAGGCCAATCTGGGCTGAGCAAAGATATCGAAAAATGCGGAGCTCTGGAGCAAAAACGAGTGAGAGGAACTTGGTGTCGATTTTTCGGAGAGAGAAAAGTCTGGGAGGAAGAGATGGCAAAGTGGGGGCAGGGGGACCCACACCACATGGTGGCGCGGCCACCTCCTTGGCCGCGCCGGCACGTGGTCTGGCGCCCTCTGGTGCCCCACAGGTCATCCTCTGGTGCTCCCAGGTGTCTCGTAGAAAAATAGGACCAACGGTATAATTTTTGTGAATTTTTGAAAACTTTGAAAAACGCACATTTCTGGGTATTTAGTTTATTATTACTGGCCAGGAATTTTTTTTGAAATCTTCGAATAACTCAAGAACTTTGCAAATTAAAAGTGCTACAGCAACTAGAGTAAGTGGAGGAAGAAAGATATGTTGTTTACCTCCCCTATGCATATAAAAGGTATTCGTTAACAAGGTTGATCAAGTCTTGTCACCAAATAAATTTTACATAGCATAAGAAGAAATAAACCTCAAATCAATCATGTTACCTTGAATTGTATTGATATGGATCCAATCACGAGAGTTTGATATTCTTCCTTAGGCTCATATATAGGACAATCAATAGTTCCCACTTTGATAGTTCTCACATTAGAAATAGTATTAACTCCACACGCTTTCTCAATCCTCTTGGGAAAATAAACGGTATGCTCCCTATCATCAACATTGAAAGTAACCTTTCCTTTATTGCAATCAATAACAGCCCCTGCGGTGTTAAGAAAAGGTCTCCCAAGAATAATAGACATATTATCATCTTAGGCATTTCCAACACAACAAAATCGGTTAATATCAAGCGATTAGTAGTAACTTGAACAGAACATTCTCACATATACCAACAGGAATAGCAGTAGATTTATCAGCCATTTGCAAAGATATATCAGTAGGTATCAACTTATCTAAGTAAAGTCTCTTATAAAGAGAAAAAGGCATAACACTAACACCGGCTCCCAAGTCACATAGAGCAGTTTTAACATAATTATTCTTGATAGAACAAGGAATAGTAGGTATACCTGGGTCGCCCAACTTCTTTGGAATTTTGCCATTGAAAGAGTAATTAGCAAGCATAGTGGAAATTTCCTCATTGGGGATTTTCCTTTTGTTAGTAACAATATCTTTCATATACTTTGAATAAGGTGGCAATTTAATAGCATCAGTCAAAGGGATTTGCAAGAATAAAGGTTTCATCCAATCGCAAAATTTATTATAGTGTTCTTCTTCCTTTGATTTTAGTTTCTTAGCAGGAAAAGGCATTTGCTTTTGCACCCAAGGTTCTCTTTCATTACCATGTTTCTCAGCAATAAAGTCTTCTTTAGTGTACTTTTTATTTTTAGCATGCTTTTCAGTTCTTCTTCAACCTCTTCTTTATCGGGAGTATCATTCTTAACATTATCATTATCATTATCATGTTCATTACCACTTTCAGTTTCAGCATCGAAATAGAAATACTATTAGGATCATTAACGAGTTCAGAGGATTCTACAACATTTTTATGTTTCTTCTTCTTTTTCTTCCTAGAATGAGCACTAGGTTCAATGCGTTGAGAATCTTGTTCAATTCTTTTGGGATGCCCTTCGAGGATATAGAGGATCCTGGGTAGAGACACCGCCTCTAGTTGTTACTTCATAAGCATGTTTCTCTTTAGAATTATTCCCTAACAAGTCATTTTGCACTTTAGTGAGTTGATCAATTTGAGTTTGAATCATTTGAAAATGTTTAACAAGCATCTTAACATCATTGGAGGTTCTCTCCACAATATCATGCAATTCACTAATAGCTTGAGAATTTTCCATTAAATGATTCTCTACTCTCATATTAAAATTTTCTTGCTTAACAATATAATTATCAAACTCATCTAAGCATTGTGCAGGAGGCTTTGAATACGGAATATCCTCCCTAGTAAAGCGTTGAAGGGAATTTACCTCAATCATGGATGCTGGGGGACTTATCTCACATATATCTTCAATAGGAGGTAGATGCTTCACATCTTCGATTTAATACCTTTCTCCTTGAGAGACTTCTTGGCTTCCCTCATATCTTCATCATTCAATTCAATTAAACCCCTCTTCTTCAATATTGGAGTTGGAGTTGGTTCAGGCGTAGTCCATTCATCATGATTCCGGCTTATTTTAGCCAATAATTCTTCAGCGTCATCCGGAGTTCTTTTCCTGAAAACACAACCAGCACAACTATCCAGGTATGCCCTAGACTCAATGGTTAGTCCACTATAAAATATATCAAGTAAATCATGCTTTTCCAGATCATGCTCAGGCCGAGCTCTAATAAGAGAGCAGAATCTCGACCAAGCCTCAGGCAATTTCTCTTCATCTTCCTGATTAAAATTATAAATTCTCTGCAAAGCAATATGTTGAGCACTAGCAGGAAAGTATTTGCGGAAGAAAACATCAAGCAATTCTTTCGGACTTTTAATAGAATTAGGTGGCAAATTATTATACCAAGTTTTAGCGTCATCCTTTAATGAGAATGGAAATATTTTAGCAACAAAGTAAGTACGCATCTTAACATCATCAGAAAACAAGCTACTAAGAGTAGATAGCTCAGTCATGTGTTCAACAGCACTTTCTTTTTCAGTACCACAAAAGGGTGTTTTCTCAACAATAGCTATATGAGATAGATCAAGAGAAAAATCATAATCTTTATCCCTAATGTTTATAGGAGATGTGGCAAATTTAGGATCAGGAGACAGTTTATATCTAACAACATGTTCTGCAAGCAACTTTTTAATTTTTCTTGCATCAGTAGTAGCATTGCATTTTTCAATAAAATCATCATTAAGCTCCACATAATCTTCCTCAGGATCATCACTAAAATAACCAAGTTCAGGTGAACTAACAGGTGTAGTAGCATTAGGAGTTTCAGTATTTTCAATTTGTCTAGACCTAGCAATTGTAGCATCTAGAAAGGATCCCAATGAACCACTATCATCAAGCACAGCAGAAACATTATCAATATTATGAGAGTGTTCAGATTCAGCAGATGTACCCACATGCGAAGCATGTGACGGTGAAACAAGTTTATCAATCACAGATGGTGAATCAAGAGCAGCAGAGGTATTCAAAATTGTACCTTTTCTTGTAGTGGATGGTAATATGGCGATCTTAGTATCGCGAGGTTTACCCATGATGGAGAATTTGCAGCGAACAATATTAATCCAAGTGAACTTCCAAATAAAGCTATGCTCCGCGGCAACGGCGCCAGAAAATAGTCTTGATGACCCACAAGTATAGGGGATCGCAACAGTCTTTGAGGGAAGTAAAACCCAATTTATTGATTCGACACAAGGGGAGACAAAGAACACTTGGAAGCCTTAACAACGGAGTTGTCAATTCAGTTGCACCTGGAAACAGACTTGCTCGCAAGAGTTTATCAGTAGTAACAGTTTTATAGCGATGGCAGTAGTGAAATAACAAAGCGAGTACGAGACAGCGGTAGTGATTTTAGTAAACAGCAGGATTAAAATACGTAGGCACGGGGACGGATGACGGGCGTTGCATGGATGAGAGAAACTCATGTAACAATCATAACAGGGCATTTGCAGATAATAATAAAACGGTGTCCAAGTACAAAGCAATCAATAGGCATGTGTTCCATATATAGTCGTGCGTGCTCGCAATGAGAAACTTGCACAACATCTTTTGTCCTACCAGCCGGTGGCAGCCGGGCCTCAAGGGAAATTGGTTGTGGATATTAAGGTACTCCTTTTAATAAAGTACCGGAGCAAAGCATTAACACTCCGTGAACACATGTGATCCTCACATCGCTACCATCCCCTCCGGTTGTCCCAATTCTTGTCACTTCGGGGCCATTGGTTCCGGACAGCGACATGTGTATACAACTTATAGGTAAGACCATAAACAATGATTATCTTCATGAAACAATAACATGTTCAGATCTGAGATCATGGCACTCGGGCCCTAGTGACAAGCATTAAGCATAACAAGTTGCAACAATATCATCAAAGTACCAATAACGGACACTAGGCACTATGCCCTAACAATCTTATGCTATTACATGACCAATCTCATCCAATCCCTACCATCCCCTTCGGCCTACAGCGGGGGAATTACTCACACATGGATGGGGGAAACATGGCTGGTTGATGTAGAGGCGTTGGCGGTGATGATCTCCTCCAATTCCCCGTCCCGGCGGAGTGCCAGAACGGAGACTTCTGGCTCCCGCGACGGAGTTTCGCGATGTGGCGGCGTTACGGAGGGTTTCGGCGACTTCGACTTCTCTGCAGGTGTTTTTAGGTCGAGGCGAATAAGTAGTCCGAAGGAGGGCGTCGGAGGCCGGCCGAGGGGCCACACCACGGGCCGCGCGGGCCCCCTGGGCCGCGCCGCCCGAACGTGTGGGCCCCTCGGGCCTCCACTACAATTGCCCTTCTGTCTCCGTTAGTTTCCTGGGAACATAGGTCATTATGCATAAATTCCGAGGTTTTTCCCGAAAGTTGGATTTCTGCACAAAAACGAGACACCAGAGCAGTTCTGCTGAAAACAGCGTTAGTCCGTGTTAGTTGCATCCAAAATACACAAATTAGAGGCAAAACAATAGCAAAAGTGTTCGGGAAAGTAGATACGTTTTGGACGTATCACTACTGCTCATACTTATTCATACCACCTGTATTTCACTATCTCTTCGCCGAACTAGTGCACCTATTAGGTGTGTTGGGGACACAAGAGACTTCTTGCTTTGTGGTTGCAGGGTTGCTTGAGAGGGATATCTTTGACCTCTTCCTCCCTGAGTTCGATAAACCTTGGGTGATCCACTTAAGGGAAACTTGTTGCTGTTCTACAAACCTCTGCTCTTGGAGGCCCAACACTGTCTACAAGAATAGAAGCACCCGTAGACATCAAGCACTTTTCTGGCGCCGTTGCCGGGGAGGAAAGGTAAAAGGTACTCACACTCCAGATCTCGGCTACCAAGCTATTTTCTGGCGCCGTTGTAAGTACTCGAAGCAATTTCCTTTAGATCCTGCAATTGCATCTTTTTGTTTCTTGTTTACACTAGTTAGGCATAATGGAAAACAACAAAAATATGAGAGATCTTTATGAACTTTATCTTGAATTAGGACATGATGTGTTTGAAGAGAGAATTAAAAAACCCATGGAACTTTATATGCATGCTAATGGGAATGTTATTAATACGAATGCTTTGAACACTATTGTTGCTAATGCTATGGAAAATTCTAAGCTTGGGGAAGCTGGTTTTGATGAGCTTGATATTTTTAGTCCCCCAAGCATTGAGGAGAAAATTTTCTTTGATAATACTTTACCTCCTATTTATGATGATTATAATGATAGTAGTCTTTTGGTACCGCCTGTTATGGAGGATAAATTTGATTATGATTACAATATGCCTCCTATATTTGATGATAGCTACTTTGTTGAATTTGCTCCTACTACAATTAATAAGAATAACTATGCTTATGTTGGGAGTAGTAATAATTTTATGCATGAGACTCATGATAAGAATGTTTCATTTGATAGTTATATTGTTGAATTTGCTCATGATGCTACTGGACATTATTATGAGAGAGGAAAATATGGTTGTAGAAATTTTCATGTTACTAAAACACCTCTCTATGTGCTGAAATTTTTGAAGCTACACTTGTTCTATCTTCCTATGCTTGTTACTTTGCTCTTCATGAACTTGTTTATTTACAAGATTCCTTTTCATAGGAAGCATGTTAGACTTAAATGTGTTTTGAATTTGCCTCTTGATGCTCTCTTTTGCTTCAAATACTATTTCTTGCGAGTGCATCATTAAAACTGCTGAGCCCATCTTAATGGCTATAAAGAAAGAACTTCTTGGGAGATAACCCATGTGTTTATTTTGCTACTATTTTGTTTTGTTTTGGAAGTTGTTACTACTGTAGCAACCTCTCCTTATCTTAGTTTTGTTGCATTGTTGTGCCAAGTAAAGTCTTTGATAGTAAGGTTCATACTAGATTTGGATTACTGCGCAGAAACAGATTTCTTGCTGTCACGAATCTGGGCCTAATTCTCTGTAGGTAACTCAGAAAATTATGCCAATTTACGTGAGTGATCCTCAGATATGTACGCAACTTTCATTAAATTTGAGCATTTTCATTTGAGCAAGTCTGGTGCCTCTTTAAAATTCGTCTTTACAGACTGTTCTGTTTTGACAGATTCTGCCTTTTATTTCGCATTGCCTCTTTTGCTATGTGGGATGGATTTCTTTGTTCCATTGACTTCCAGTAGCTTTGAGCAATGTCCAGAAGTGTTAAGAATGATTGTGTCACCTCTGAACATGTGAGTTTTTGATTATGCACTAACCCTCTAATGAGTTTGTTTCGAGTTTGGTGTGGAGGAAGTTTTCAAGGGTCAAGAGAGGAGGATGATACAATATGATCAAGAAGAGTGAAAGCTCTAAGCTTGGGGATGCCCCGGTGGTTCATCCCTGCATATTTCAAGAAGACTCAAGCATCTAAGCTTGGGGATGCCCAAGGCATCCCCTTCTTCATCGACAACATTATCAGGTTCCTCTAGTGAAACTATATTTTTATTCCATCACATCTTATGTACTTTGCTTGGAGCGTCGATTTGTTTTTGTTTTTGTTTTGTTTGAATAAAATGGATCCTAGCATTCTTTGTGTGGGAGAGAGACACGCTCTGCTGTTGCATATGGACAAATATGTCCTTAGGCTTTACTCATAGTGTTCATGGCGAAAGTTTC
Source organism: Lolium perenne (assembly GCF_019359855.2). Taxonomy (NCBI): domain Eukaryota; kingdom Viridiplantae; phylum Streptophyta; class Magnoliopsida; order Poales; family Poaceae; genus Lolium; species Lolium perenne. The sequence continues at coordinate 260,381,284 of NC_067250.2, forward strand.
TTCTTCGTTAAATTGTTGTATGGTTGGAAACGGAAAATGATACATGTAGTAATTGCTATAATGTCTTGGATAATTTGATACTTGGCAATTGTTGTGCTCATGTTTAAGCTCTTGCATCATATACTTTGCACCTATTAGTGAAGAAATACATAGAGCTTGCTAAAATTTGGTTTGCATAATTGGTCTCTCTAAGGTCTAGATAATTTCTAGTAAGAGTTTGAACAACAAGGAAGACGGTGTAGAGTCTTATAATGTTTACAATATGTCTTTTATGTAAGTTTTGCTGCACCGCTTCATACTTGTGTTTGTTTCAAATAACCTTGCTAGCCTAAGCCTTGTATCGAGAGGGAATACTTCTCATGCATCCAAATCCTTGAGCCAACCACCATGCCATTTGTGTCCACCATACCTACCTACTACATGGTATTTCTCCGCCATTCCAAAGTAAATTGCTTGAGTGCTACCTTTAAACAATTCAAAATTTATTACCTCTTATTTGTGTCAATGTTTTATAGCTCATGAGGAAGTATGTGGTGTTTATCTTTCAATCTTGTTGGGCAACTTTCACCAATGGACTAGTGGCTTCATCCGCTTATCCAATAATTTTGCAAAAAGAGCTGGCAATGGGATTCCCAGTCCCAAATTAATTAACCTAAATAGACACTTCTCCATGGTATGTGATTGTTGGACGGCACCCGAAGGATTCGGTTAGCCATGGCTTGAGAAAGCAAAGGTGGGGAGGAGTGTCATCATAATAAAACTAAAATAAAAAGGCACTCCTTCATGGTATGAGATTGTTGGCAGGCACCCGAGGATTCGGTTAGCCATGGTTTGTGAAAGAAAGGTTGGAAGGAGTGCCACCCAAAAATAAAAATAATTCATGGGAGCCGCTCTTTGAAGGTTTGTCCTGCAAGGGGTTAGAGTGCCCACTACCATTCGTTGACAACAACAAACACCTCTCAAAATATTACTTTTATGCTCTCTTTATGTTTTCAAAACCAAAGCTCTAGCACAAATATAGCAATCGATGCTTCCCTCCGCGAAGGGCCTTTCTTTTACCTTTTATGTTGAGTCAGTTCACCTATTTCTCTCCATCTCAAGAAGCAAACACTTGTGTGAACTGTGCATTGATTCCTACATACTTGCATATTGCACTTGTTATATTACTTTGCATTGACAACTATCCATGAGATATACATGTTACAAGTTGAAAGAAACCGCTGAAACATAATCTTCCTTTGTGTTGCTTCAATACCTTTACTTTGAATTATTGCTTTATGAGTTAACTCTTATGCAAGACTTATTGATGCTTATCTTGAAGTACTATTCATGAAAAGTCTTTGCTATATGAATCAATTGTTTACTCATTGCATTACCATTGTTTTGATCGCTGCATTCATTACATGTGCTTACAATAGTATGATCAAGATTATGATGGCAAGTCACTCCAGAAATTATCTTTGTTATCGTTTACACCGCCGGACGAGCGTAAACTAAGCTTGGGGATGCTGATACGTCTCCGACGTATCGATAATTTCTTATGTTCCATGCCACATTATTGATGATATCTACATGTTTTATGCATACTTTATGTCATATTTATGCATTTTCCGGAACTAACCTATTGACGAGATGCCGAAGGGCCGCTTGTTTTCATTGCTTTTGGTTTCAGAAATCCTAGTAAGGAAATATTCCCGAAATCGGACGAAATCAACGCCCAGCATCTTAGGATTGCATGAAGCTTCCAGAACACCCGAGAGCCGCCAGAGAGGGGCCACAGGGGGCCCACACATGGTGGCGGCGCGCCCCGGGGGGGGGGGGGCGCCGCCCTAGTGTCTGGTGGCCCTAGACCCCTTCTGACGCCGCCTCTTCACCTATAAGAAGCCCCTGACCTAAGTCTTCGAGACGGAAAAGCCACGGTACGAGAAACCTTCCAGAGCCGCCGCCATCGCGAAGCCAAGATCTGGGGGACAGGAGTCTCTGTTCCGGCACGCCGCCGGGACGGGGAAGTGCCCCCGGAAGGCTTTTCCATCGACACCGCTGCCATCTCCACCGCCATCTTCATCAACGCTGCTGTCTCCCATGAGGAGGGAGTAGTTCTCCATCGAGGCTAAGGGCTGTACCGGTAGCTATGCGGTTAATCTCTCTCCTATGTACTTCAATACAATGATCTCATGAGCTGCCTTACATGATTGAGATTCATATGAGTTTTGTATCACTATTCATCTATGTGCTACTCTAGTGATGTTATTAAAGTACTCTATTCCTCCTGCACGGTGTAATGGTGACAGTGTGTGCATCGTGTAGTACTTGGCGTAGGTTATGATTGTAATCTCTTGTAGATTATGAAGTTAACTATTGCTATGATAGTATTGATGTGATCTATTCCTCCTTTCGTAGCGTGAAGGTGACAGTGTGCATGCTATGTTAGTACTTGGTTTAGTTGTGTTGATCTGTCGTGCACTCTAAGGTTATTTAAATATGAACATCGAATATTGTGGAGCTTGTTAACTCCGGCATTGAGGGTTCGTGTAATCCTACGCAGTTAGTGGTGTTCATCATCCAACAAGAGAGTGTAGAGTCTAGCATCTATCTATTTATTCTGTTATGTGATCAATGTTGAGAGTGTCCACTAGTGAAAGTATAATCCCTAGGCCTTGTTCCTAAATACTGCTATCGCTGCTTGTTTACTGTTCTACTGCATCTGTACTGCCCGCAATATCACCACCATCAACCACACGCCAGTCCTGGACAGCAAAGCACTTTTCTGGCGCCGTTACTACTGCTCATACTTATTCATACCACCTGTATTTCACTATCTCTTCGCCGAACTAGTGCACCTATTAGGTGTGTTGTGGACACAAGAGACTTCTTGCTTTGTGGTTGCAGGGTTGCTTGAGAGGGATATCTTTGACCTCTTCCTCCCTGAGTTCGATAAACCTTGGGTGATCCACTTAAGGGAAACTTGCTGCTGTTCTACAAACCTCTGCTCTTGGAGGCCCAACACTGTCTACAAGAATAGAAGCACCCGTAGACATCACCGGTCCCGACATATCCCCCTAGTTCTGCAACACAAGGTGATACTCATAATTACTCCATGCGCAAGTTTTCTGAGCTCAACTTTGTGCACAGAACTAGTCACACAATGGAAATCAAGAAGCAAATCCAAATCATTCAAAACATATACCATGTATATACATACTTAAGTGGTCTTATTACAATACTCAGGTCGATGTGAGTATGCAAACTCACTTATTGAAGTATATGCACAAATTTCTACAAATATTACACACTACAATACATGTGGTACTTATGTATTGTAGTTTCGCCTCCCTTGGTTGTCTCTAGTCGTACTTCACTCCCGGTACATCCCAGGCTTCCATCCGGTCAAACGTGTCGTCCTCCTGACAGAATCTGGAACGTAGGGTCTTCCTGTTGGCTGGTAGTCGGAATCAGAGGATGATCCGAGGGAGAAATCTGTGTTCATGAATTGATTATTCAAAACATCATAATCCACCCATCGGGTATACTCCCCTGTGACTCCGCCATAGGTATTACCTCCATCAGTATCTGACTCGATCAATATAGGGTACTCCTCATAGTCACCCCTATTATATTGATTGCTCAGGAACTGTGTTGTGGCGTCCTCATTCATCTCCGCATTATTTATGACTGAATTGCCAGAGTTTTCGGTGTCTGACCCCCAACGCCAACCTGTTGAGTTCTCTATAGGAGTCTCGGAACGCTGATTGTTTCCGGATTCCTCTCCACCCTCATAACCTTTATAGGAACTACTAGGATAGTACCTAGGTGTGATGGGTGTAGTTTCTAGTTCAGGATGGTCAATACTAATGTAGTCACCAGCTGAGTATACTGGTGTGCACTTCATTCTCCATGGGTTCCTTCCCCTTTGTCTCCTCCTTGGGCTCAGTAAACTCCTCTAGCATTGTATCAATTGCTCCCGACAAGTGTCGGTTCAACTGAAAGAACAATGACAGTAAGTTGCGGCTATTGTCCATGTACTTAGCGGCTTCTGCTGGTTTGCGTTTTGCAAATTTGATGTGGTTAAGCATAGGATCATCTTCCTCCTCCATATGAGGAATGTGTGAGAATTCAGAACCCATAAGCTCTTTCGTCTTATGCTCCCGAATATCAGTGATGGCTCTCATAATGGCTATATGGTAGGCTGTTTGGGTAGTTCTAGCCTCACCTGCTGGCATCACTATGCTCATTCCTAGGGATTCTGGAAGTCTTAGTCCGACCCTACACTTTGCCAATACAGTACCGTCGTAGTACATGTATTTCTTTACTTGGATCTGGGGATCACACCCAAATTCAAGTAACATGGCACGAAGAATATCTGCGAGTCCTCCTTCATATTCACTCAGTGTTGAATCCATCACTTTCACGTTTCGTCCCGGACGTGAACTTGCCATAGTTGGCTGTAGAAATAGAAAGAATATAAGATTAGTAATAATGCATCATAATAGAGATAATAAAGAATTATCGCACTAAAAGATATGATTGTTGTATTCTCAATTGAATATACACCATATTTTTAGAGAATTCTTTACTAATCCTATTTGACTCCTAACGTTCGGTCCCATTTACTAGGTTCCAACCTAAGGTCAAAGCTTTTGCTCTGATACCAACTATGGTGACCCTGCATACCACTACATGTTGTAGTATGCCAGTCATTGATATAACATTCACGAAGTACCATTCTGTAAATATTACATCCCTCAGAGTAGTACAACAGAACATAGCAGGTCCATAACTCATTCATTTATTATTACAAGCATAATGTACATATCATCTCGGAGCTCCTCTTGGGTCCTAAGAGGGATACTCCTGGGTTCGAGGTGAACCCGTCTTAGCTTACAATATAGAAGTCTTACTAGGTGATACATTTATTCCCTCGAGCAGCTAAGTACTAAGAGTTCGTACTGCTCGGATACTGCTACTACTTGGTTGGTCTAAACTTAATCTCCTCCGGAATCCTCCCCGGTTCCGTAGACTATAAGGTAGTCTACGCCTTCAACACCTCCAGAGAGGTCTGGTTCTTCATAGCCGATGATCTCGGCTCCTTCAGGGTTGTCGTTGTCCTCCTCCAGATGGTTCAGACAATCTAAGCAGGGGATTTAAGAGTGGGATGAGTACAAGCGTACTCGACAAGTTCATTATAGAAAAGAGGTGTTTAATGCACTAGCTACGGTATTAGACCAGAAAGTCTAATACCAATGCAGGTTTTGATAAGCATTTCTTCAAGAGGTTGCTTTTATTTCAAAGAACTATGTCCGTCAGCCTTCACCGGTTTACTAGAACTTCATGGAGCTCCTTTCCGGCCGCGTTCGTAGTTCCATATCCCGGAACAGGGAGTGACAGGTCACGGTTCTTTACACTCTGCAGAGGTGTGTTGCTTTACCCATAAGAGATCTTAACCTTGGTGCCAACCGGGCAGCTTTCCCGTTCACACTTCCTTCGGTGTGATGCCCGGTATAAGGTCATAGCCAATCATATTCCTCCGCTACCTCGCACACCCACCCTTTGTTGCAAACCCCGACCCTGGGTCCTCGCCGGTCCTCTTACACCAATTAAGGATGGACCCCAACCGCGACAACAGTTCTGGGCTCTACCATAAACTCCTTCGCCGGCAGCTGCAACCCATCATAGACCGCATTACCGTGGGGAATTAGAATGGGATCCCAACCCTCCGGTTGTTCTCGCAAGATACAACTGCTACGGTAAGCGCATCCGTTGATGTACAAGAGGTGGAAATACGATTGACTATTCCGTCCCACTCCAGATCTTATGGTTAACACGGGTATTACGACACAAGAATCACTGGACGACATTTGTTGTTTAATCCTAGATGGATATAAACCCTTGCAATGGAACCTCCACCATATCAACACAATCCATGGTTCCATTGCCCACCACATAGTCATATTCATAGTTATGAAAATAGTGGTTTTGGTTTTTATGCAATAGTGATAAGCATAGTACTTTGCAAGTAATTTGATAAAAATACTCGAATGACATGAGCAAGTGATGAACTTGCCTGAACACTGCAAAGTGTTGCAGTTGGATGGTGTGGACTGACCCTTGTCCTCTGTTGCTGAAAAAATAGCATCATTGTCCGATAAGGGCAATGGTTAAAGAAGCATTGATGCATGATTCCAGTTTTAGGGTTTGTTCCCCCCTTCCGATGTCGTTATTATTTCATGTGGGAGGTTAATGCTAAGAATGATTTGGGGATACTCTATTTAGGGCAAAATACAACCTTGAAATGTTGTCAAGGTGTTTTTAAAGTCCAAAAGAATTTATGGACTTATTTTCATTATTGAAAATATAAAGTGTGATTTAAATGATTATTATAATCATCAAATAGGACTTATTCTTAGTTATCTTCAAAAATTCCTTTTGATATTTTATTCTGATAGAGAATTTTATGCTCAGCAGTTTTCATATTTTTAATTATTTTTTAGAGTTTTTATCCATTTTCTATTTAATTTCAAAGTTTCTGGTTTTAAATGAATTTGTGAAGTTACTGAATTGCCCCTTGGGCCCACCTGTCAGGCAGTCGAGCTGGTTAGGTTCGACCAGCCCACTGGGCTCGGTCCAACCGACCCAGTCGCGTCGTCTCCCCCGCGTCGCCCTAACCCTAACTCCCTCTCAGCTCCTGCGATGCCGAAATCGCCTCCGCCGTCGCCGCTTTATTCCGGCCATCTCCGGCCCTTGCCGGCGACGAGGTGTGGTGGATCTGGACCGCCTCTCGACGGCGCACCAGATCCTCCGTCTCGATCTGGTCTTCGTCTCCCCCTTGGCTCGCCCCCAACGCGTTCGCCCGCACGGCCGTGGGAGGTTTCCGCGGCGATTCGTCGCTCACCGGCGAACCAGACGCGGTGATGCGGCCATGAGCTACGCGGTGGTGGTGTTGGAGCGCTCGTGCTCGGCGACGCCAGGCTTGGCCGCGGCTTGGCGCTGCCGTGGTCGGCCCGTGCCGCCGTGCCGCCATGGCACGCCGTGGTACTCCTGCTCCAGGTATGTGCGCCACCTTCCCTTCTTCTACCTGTGCTAGCTCCTCCTCCTGGCTATGCTGCGACTGCCTCTCCTCCTTGAGCTGCTGTGCTGTGCGCTACTGGCCATGGCCATTGCTTCTGTGACCATGCCCATGCTTGTGCTGCTGCTCTACTTCTATGTGCTCTGCTGCTGTGCTTGCTGTGGATGCGCGTGTGCTTTCTTGTCTTTGTCTTTCTTGCCATGGATTCTAGCTGCTGCTGATGTGTGACTAGCTTGGCCTTGCTACTGCCATGATTCTGTGCAATTATCCTAAGCTATGTGCTGGCTTATGCTTGCATTTCTTGTTTGAAACTCTCCCTGTGCCTCTGTGCTTGTTACTACTCTTGCTAGATCATCATGTGTATTCAATTACTTGCCCTGGCTTGATTACTGTGTGTAATCCTTGCAATTAGCAAGAGCTAGTGCTCCTGATGTGCTATCTCTTGTGCTTATATTCATGGACATGCTCAATTGAGTATCACTGTGGCTTATCTGTGTTATACAGTGATGAATTATATGTTTGGCTGGTGTATTATGATCCAATGATTCATCAAGCATTTGATGTGCTTCTGGATATAATCATAAATTATTTATGTGATTAGCTGTGAAGCAACTGTTGATGAATTGGTGTTGTTTTAGTCAAATGATTCATGATTTGTTGCTAGGTTGGCTCTAGCATGTACTGGCATGCTCTAGCAAGCTTCTGATGATCACATGATCATCATTTGCTTGTAAATGTTGCTGTTTCATACTGTCTGTGCCCCCTGATGCTTAATCTGGTGCCTGTGTGTCACCAGACCTGGTGCTGTGCAGGCCATTGCTTAATCAAGCATCTGTTGAGGCTTGCAGTGATCCCTTGGACCATATGCAAGACTCCAGTGCTGGTTATCCAGTGTGTGTCATTTATCCGAGTGGCTTGTGCTTGTTTACTGAATAATTGAGATGAACTGTAATTCAGTGATGATTCTTTTAATTGATTTGCTTGAGCTAGAAGGATGCCAACCAATTGTTGGGAACCCTAGCTCATTATGAACCCTATGGGTGATGATGTATGTGCTGGACTTGGTGGTTAAGGGTTGAGGTGACCCTGACAGCCCTTTGGTGCTGTCATGGTGGCTCCCCTCTCTCTGTGGCTGGTTGTGGCTTGGTGAATGCCATCTAGTTAATCCCATGTTGGATTTCCAGTGATCTTTGATGTTGACAAACAAGAATAGACACAATTTGTCTATCTGTCTGATGGTGTATTGGTCATAGGTGCTAAGTAACTTTGGCTAGCTAGATAGGATCATCCCTTGCTGGATGTCTTTGGTTATGCCTCTGGTTTGGTATAACCAATGTTCCCAGGGTGACTTCCTATTGGTTTCTCTCTTGTTTACTTGCACCAATTTGGCTATTAGCCATATGATGACTCACACATAGGGTTTCTACCCACTTTGCTTCTGTGATGCAAGTGTATGCTTATTTATGAGCAAATCAGTGTTTTGCTCAGGTTGATTTGCTTTATACCTCACTCCAGCTCCTAGAAAAGTTGTTGGTGTAGAGGTTTAGCTGCTGTGTTGATCTTATGCTTGCCCTGCTCCTCCTTGCAAGCTGGTGGTGCTTGATTTGGTGTTGTGATGATTTTGGACAGGTTGAACAGCAATGATGTTCTTCCTGTTCTTGTGTTCTTGGTTTGCTGGTGACTTACCCAGTGCAGCCTGTCGATGGATTTGGCTTAGGGTTTACTGTGGAGGCTTATATACCACCCTTTCCTTGCTCTCCTGGTCGACAGCTTGGCCTGGCACTCCTGATGACTCACTGGCTGGAGTGTGTGTGTTGTGCAGCATGCACCCTTGGTGTCTTGCTGTTGGGCATGCACACTAGCTGTGTGAGCAGCTAGTGTGTGTGTGTGTACCAGATGCTTGGTATCTAGCTTGGTACTTGGCTATGAGATGATCAGCTCGGCAGAGCTGTTGGTCATATCCTCTCCAATTCTATTTTCTTTCTAACCTGCCCAGTGGCTATGCCACTTGGCATAACTTGTGTTTGTTGTGTTTGAGTACAGGTTTCCAGATTATGATCAAATGGAGATGAAGATCATCAAACTCAAACGGAAATGAAGATTAGTTTGTCGTTTTAGGGTAGAATATGACATTGTACTTTTCTTTTATTTTCTTTTTCTATTTTGCCAATTCTTGTAATGTATTGTAATATTCTTTTATTTCAATTTTTGAATATTGTAAAGACAATGTATATTGTGTGTGAATCAATAAAGCTCAAGGTTTTCTCTAATGAGCTTTACTTATTATTTGTATTGTTTATATTGTGTATTATTATAATTCCTTTATTGAATTTCCTCACAATTGAATTATGAGATATTTATTTAATGTTTGAATTTGAAATTCAAATTCAACTTTAGGTTTGAATTCAATCATGCAACTTAAAATTGAATTCAATCATGCAACTTAAGTTTGTGATGCAATATCCCTTCTCTCTTCTCCAAAACCCTAGTTTAGTTGAATAAGAGCAAGTTTGTCGCACTCTCGAAACCCTAACCCTGTAAGGTGTCGAGAGAGAAACTTGTCCCCCTTCGATGCAGTTTTGTTTTAAAAGCGCGAAATTTCCCCAGAATTTACGATGCAATGCACATCCCTTTCTAAAATCTACCCCTCGATCGTCTCTAAACCTGGGATATTACACGTATCAGGTTTCATGAGGCTCCCAAATGAAGATCATCATGAGATGTATAGAAGGCTGATCACCATTGTCGATGCCTTTCGAAATGGGGGTGCTCAACATATTGATAACTTTTGGATCAAGAACAAGTATATTGATTGCATGATTCCTTATGAACCCATTGACGTCAAGAGTCTCATGAGAAGGGAAAGCTATCCTAAACTCACCTTCTATCAAGTGGTGCACGGGATGCAAGTTTTCAAGGTGGCCGAACAAAACTCTCAAGATTCCCGAAATTGTGCTATACGAATGGCCAAAGGTGCAAATCTTGCTTTGAAAGTCAATACGGTGGAAGTGAAAGAGGTGGACACTTAAGAACAATATAGAACCTCTTGGAGCATGGCCTATCCGGAGGACTTGGAATACCATTACCATGACCACATGGCATTCCATGCAAGAACTTTTTGGGTGGATCCATCCAAAGCAAAGGAAGAAAACATCAAGAGGAACCAAGCAAGCGGGTTCAAGAGCTTGGGAGCATACATGCCATAGGGAACAACCGTTGTCGGCGCTATGCAAGAGGAACGCGGGGGCTCATCTAGCTTCGTTCTCGGGGGCAGTGGCTTGAGGTGCAGCTGCCTCGCGCTCCACTAATCTAGTCATTTTGTGGTGAATCGAACCTGCGAGTGCGAGTGAGGAGAGAGAGGAGAGATTACAAAGGACTCATGTGAGATAATGTGAAAAAACTAGGGCTTTATTCACATATGTTTCAGGATGAGAACTGGTCCTGGGGCAATGTTTAATCCTCTCCCTTGAAAATGAACAAACGACTCATCTTGGTGGAATAGCACACAAGTGCCATGTAGCACTAGATACTTTCTCGAACTTTCACAAGCGCTTTAGACCCTGGGATCTTAGAACTCTTTAGGGAAATACACACGAGTACATGTCGACATTTTGGCCTAGTCAAAACTGGTGATGGCAGCGATTTCGTGGATGTTTATATATAGGTATTTGTGTACAAACAAAATAATAAGAATTCTACAATAATCATCGTTTGTGACTATTTGTACCAATGTTTTGAATATCTCTAGAAAGAGAAAAAAATGAGGTGGTATGACTGCTCAACCTTGCTCATTGGAGCATATGGGTGATAACAGATACACAACATCTATTATCTCTTTGGAATTTTACATTCCAACTGAACTCACGATACAAGAAACAAAAGGATAAACCGAACACAATATCAAATTCAGATAGAAGTGAACATCAAGTCACTAGTACTATCATACTCGGATTTTGCCAGCCCGGCCCTGCTGAGGAGCCGAGCCCATCACGGCAGACCTCCATCTGTATTTATATTAGCATATCAAGTTATCAGCATACAACAGATAACAATCACCTAAGATCATGGGATATGCTAGCTAACATATACTATTTGTATACAACACATAGTATGCACGTTGGCGTCTGCGTCCTCCACACCTTTCACTGTGCCAACGGCCATTGATCGTGGAGGGAACTTGTCTATAAATTAATGGAGAAACATCGCAAAAATTGCAAACGAAAGGCGAGCTACATGTAGCTCTTTATTTTAAAAAACTCAAATATTATATTTTAAGGTTCCAAAAAATCTGAAAAAAATGATACATGGTGTATGCTACAAACCTACAAAATATCAATGTGGAACTCTTTGTATTCTGGGCTACACAAAAATGGCAAAATCTGACAATTTTGAAATATGCACTATTCACTATACTTAGATCCACACATTTATCATTTTTGTATAGCCTACAATACAACGAATTTTACATTGAGATTTTGCACAATTGTAGATTTCATTATTGGCTACATCTAGAATTTATTTTCAGATTTTTAAAAATTTACAAATATGATTTCCGATTTTTTAAGAATAAAGAGCTATGTGTAGCTCGGTCTCACTTTATCCACTCCCGAAAGCATCGCTGTTTGATATATCTAGTTAATTGTATAGCGTGGCTAGCACGTTGCCAGTCAGATCGGATTGACTAGCCGATCTCTGCATTAAAATGATGGACGTAGTATTATTTATTTATATTATTTAACACAAGCTTATAAAGAAATATAATGGTAAGTTCCAAGCTAGCTTGGTGAAGGGTGGCCATGTAAGGGCCCTCACCTTTACCTCACACCTATCTACATCATTTTAAAACCGGATGCCTCACCAACCTGTTCAAAGGCTGAGTCGGAAGCATAAATTGGTCCAGTACAGACGTACTGTTGAACACGCTTCAGAAGTTGTTGTCACCATTTTGTGGATTCATCTTTGAGATAGGATCAAGGCAATGTCCTTCACATGCCTATCGTCAACGCCACCGTGACACGAGGCAGCACCCCCACACTACGCCCATCCATCAACACGTGTTCGCCACCATGTCACGCTGCCGACACTCGCTGTCTTTTAACTCGGAAGAAAACATGCTGCTCCATCTCGGAACCCCTCCAGCTACCACCTGCTAAAAAAATATGTCCTTGGAAGGAGTTGATCTCTTTTGATCGCTATATAATGGAAACGAGCACCGGCCCTGGAGAGAGCTGTGCCTTCGTATCCAATATCTGTCACTTTTCAATCGCCATGTCAATTGCGGCATAGTCGTAGTTACAGCAGCGTATTCATATCCCCTGACTACTTATAGAACAGTCGAAGAATCAACAAGAAAACTAGTGATAGCGCCCAATGTCGATTCCGTTGTCGCCAGAGCTGCTCATCTCCTCAGAGCATCCCCACTCGTTGGCACTCTCCACGCCCAAATCCGGCGAAATTTTCGTCCGGATTGGATCAATTTTTGGCGTGGGGAGCGCCGAAGTTCCAGCCGTCCCCCCGGCAGGAAACCCCCAACCTCGACCATTTGACATATTCCAAACAAATTTAACATAAAATTTAACAAGTTCGACGACCAAGAGTACGAAAATTGCTGAAACAAATTCGGCGATAATCAGTACAATGTTTAACAAGTGCTGAAACAAATGAAGCACACAATTTCACAATTTTTCAAAGAAATTAAGACAGACTAGTTGGCGTCAGCGTTGGCGTTGCCTCGGAGCCTCCATATGTGCTCCACCAGATCATCTTGCAGCAGCTGATGCATTGTAGAGTCTCGAATCTCCTGGCGCATAGCAATGAAGGCGGCCCATGATGGAGGCACCTGGTGATTAGGCTGTGCAAGAGGACCCTCTCTCTCATATGGTGCTTCTTGCTCAGCCAGAGGAACCGGATGCTTTCGTTCAATCTTCAATAATCATATTGTGTAGGCACACACAGCAGTTCATCACCTCCCACATCTGATCTTTGGACCAAGTCATAGCGGAGAACCGGACGACAGCAAATCTCTGCTGGAGGACACCAAATGCTCGCTCGACGTCTTTTCGGCAAGCTTCTTGTTTCTTGACAAACTCGCAAAGTTTGGGGGTGCCAGGGTTGGAGATAGTCTTCACAAATGTTGCCCACTTTGGATAGATGCCGTCTGCAAGGTAGTATCCTTTGTTGTAGTGCCGACCATTGATCACATAGTCCACCGGAGGAGCATGACCCTCAACAAGCTTGGAAAAGACCGGGGAGCAGTTTATGACGTTGATGTCATTGTTGGATCCAGGCATACCAAAGAAAGAGTGCCAAATCCAAAGATCATGGGTAGCCACTGCTTCAAGTATCACAGTGCAGCCTTTTTTGTGACCCTTGTACATTCCCTGCCACGCAAACGGACAGTTCTTCCATTGCCAATGCATGCAGTCAATGCTTCCAAGCATCCCTGGAAAACCCCTAGCTTCATTTGTTGCAAGGATCCTCTGAGTGTCTTCGACAGTGGGTGACCTCAAGAAATAGTCCCCGAGCACTGCTATGACGGCCCTGCAGAACCGGTAGAAACAATCAAGGGCGGTGGACTCCGCCATCCGAAGATAGTCATCTGCAGTATCACCGGGAGCTCCATACGCCAGCATCCTCATAGCCACTGTGCACTTCTGCAGTGACGAAAATCCAACCAAACCAGTGCAATCCGCCTTGCATCCGAAGTAGGGATCAAAGTGGCGGATGTCATACATAATTTGCAGAAATAGCTTTCTGCTCATCCTGAAACGACGCCGGAAAACACTCTCACCGTGCAATGGATTGTCGGCGAAGTAGTCGGCGTACAACATGCAGTAGCCCTCCATTCGCTGTCTCGGCTTGCACTTCCGGCGACCTCGTGCCGACCCACCACGTCGACCGCCTGCTACCCGGCGTACATGCTTGCCAAGCAACCAAGGATCATCATGTGCTCGTTGCCTTGGCGGCTGCTGCCATCTCTTCTTGCATAAGCTCGACGAACATCTGCTCCTCCTCTTCGTCCGAGTCCATGGCCGGCGAGGCAAATGGACGAACACCTGACGGGCGTGGTCGAGGCAACCCGAGCCGCGAGCGACGAGGAGCAAGCAGGCCGGAAAAAAGGCCGGCGGAAGAGCAGCCAGATAGGCCGTCGTCCAAAGACGGCGGAATATAGGCAGGTGGGGAAGGAGGGGCGGCGGAATCTGGGCAACAAGCCGGCGGGGTGGTGCCGGCGGCGAGAGAGATACGAGGGGTGGGGGAGATTTTGAGCGACGTGGCGGTGGGGTTCGTGTGTCCAGTCACCGACAGATCGGGCCCTTCCCCGCTTTTCACTCGTCCGGAGTCCCCGAGCGCTCCCCGGGGGGCCGGGGATGGCGTGGGATCGCCGGATGGATTTCGGCCCAAATCCGGACGAAAACGAGGAACCGGGGGCGCGACTGGGCCGAATTACGCCGTCCGGATGGAAAAAATGCTCGCCGGGGGCCTGTTCGGGGGGACGAGTGGAGATGCTCTCAGTGTTGGTGCTGCTACTTGTTCCCGTGTACTTGTACTTCAGGTCTAGCCGTAGTAGATCAAGGAATCCAGCATCGCTCCCCACAAACTGGCCACTGCTGTACATGTTCCCTTCCCTCGTGGCCAACCTCCACAACCTGCTTGACTTCTTCACCCTGGTCCTCGCCGGGTCAGGTCACAGCCTGGGACCGGGATGCGGTTCTTTGTCACCTGCGACCCGGCGAACGTCCAACACATCCTCGCGGCGAACTACGCCAACTTCCTCAAGGGGGCGGAGTTCGCCGCCATTTTCGACATCATGAGCGGCAGCCTCTTCACCGTCGACGGCGAGCAGTGCCGTCGGCAGCGCGCAAAATTCCTAAGGGTGGTCACTAGCCCGCGGTTCGTTGCTGGTATGGCGGCTCGATGCCGCGACAAGGTGGAGAAGGGCCTCCTCCCGCTGTTTGCTCGCTTGGCGGGCAACGGCGCTCCGTTCGATGTGCAAGAAGTGCTATCGAGGTTCATGTTTGACCTGACCACCATGAGTATCTTCGGCGTGGACCCTGGCCTCGTGTCCTTGGAGATGCCGCTACAGGAAGCGGTTGACGCCCCAGCCGCCATGGACACGGTCTTGGAAGTGGCCTTTTTCCGGCACACCGTGCCGGCCTGTTGCTGGAAGGCATTGAGGTGGCTAAACATTGGCCCCGAGAGAAAGCTCAGCGCGGCACACGCGGTGCTACAAGGGTTCGTCACGGGAATGATGGAGAGGAGGAAGATTAACGGTGGACGTGTTGGTAGTGATGAAGACCAAGATGGTTTAGAGGATCTTCTTGTTAAGCTTCATGCACTAGCCACTTGAACCAAAAGTCCGAACTGATGGAAAGGGCTAGGCAATCCACATATACACTTCACAACACCCCACTCGCGTGTGACGAGAGAAGAGAAAGTCAACACGTGAAAGAAGAAGAGCACACCGAAACAGCGGTGGCTAAAGAGGGGGGGCAACAGCAATTTTTAGGCTTAATTGCGAAAACCATGTGAAAGCCAGGATTTAAACTTGAGACCTGGGGCTCTGATACCATGTTAAGCTTCATGCACTAGCCACTTGAACCAAAAGTCCGAACTGATGGAAAGGGCTAGGCAATCCACATATACACTTCACAACACTTCTGTCTTGCTACATCAGCGATCCGGACTATGCGGACGATGACTTTCTCCGTGCGACTCTCATTGGCTCTATGCTTGCTGGGAAGGACACAGTTGCCACGACCCTGCCATGGACCTTCTACAACCTCGCCCAAAACCCTTACACCATGTCAGTCATCCGTGATGAACTCTCACCCATTGCATCATACAAAGTACCTGGTATGGGGATCTTTGAGCCAGAGGAGACCAAATCTCTGGTCTATGTGAGAGCTGCCTTGTATGAGACTCTCAGGTTGTACCCACCGGCGCCTATCGAGCGCAAGACGGTGGTCGCCGATGATATCATGCCAAGTGGTCATGAGGTGCGTGCCAACGACATCATCCTCATATCTATTCACTCCATGGGAAGAATGGAGGGCGTGTGGGGTAAAGATTGCCTCGACTATAGCCCAGATAGATGGCTCTCAGAGAACGGTGAGATGAAGCATGTACCTTCTCATAAGTTCATGGCCTTCAACTCGGGCCCGAGGATCTGCCCTGGCAAGGAGATCGCAATTATGCAGATGAAGACCATTGTCGCTGCAGTGGTGTGGAACTTCGATGTGGAGGTGGTGGAAGGGCAGAGCATCCAGCCTAAGCTATCATGTTCAATGCAGATGAAAAATGGGCTCATGGTGAAACTGAAGACGCGAAAAATATAACAAGTTGCTTGTGGCATCTATACCAAAATGCTGCTAAACATCTCTGCGATCATCCGGAGTTTCTTAAGGTATTAAAGAAGTGTGTATATGAAGATAGGTTGGTGGCACATTTTGATATGAAATGGCATGATTTATTGGTTCAATACAATCTCTGCGATTTTTTTTGGATCACTAATATGTACTCGCTCCATCCTAAAATAAATGTCTCGAGTTTTGCAAGATATATCTTTAATTAAAATGCATCTATATACAAAACAGCTCTTCAAGGTAGATAAATCAAGCCGAAGCAAACAAATACTATAGCCAGCTACTGTCATCAAAGCAAACAAGAATCCTGCTTTCGTGGAGGCTTTCAGAGTAGAAGAACACTGAAATAATCCACAAATCTACCCTACCTATATCGGTAAATCGGGGGACGTCTGTCAAACAAATCATATGGATAAGATAAGCTCAATTCTTTAGTATCCTATTTAAATAAAATTGAGACACTTATTTTTGGATGGAGGTAGTTCAAGTTTTTATGTGGAAGTGGAGAAAGGGCAGAGCATCCAGCCTCATGGTGAAAGTGAAGAAACGAGAAATATAACACTATAGCTTTGGACTTTCTTTCCTTGCTTAAAAAAAATGGAATTGCTAGTTTTCAGTAAATTGGGAACGGATTTGGTGCTCAGTAGGTTCCTGCAATATCGGATTTGCGTTGTGATTCGTGCACTTAAGTTGCAAGTACATCCAAATCATTATATTTACTTCGTGATCCGTGCTAATGGTGAGTTGCAACTAAGATTCGATAATATCATTCTATTAAAAACGAGTTAGTTTTCAATAGACTAAGAACTAGTCACACCCTCTTTAAAAAGTGTCTTTCCTTGGACTCGGATGGTCTTGGTTCTTACAGAAAATGTGTTTCATCGGTCTTGTAAACTTTAAGCGTGATAGAAGAAAACTACGTGCAAACCAAGCGCGCACCTAGAAATCTAACATGCCTACGAAAAAATTGCGTTGGCAATCTGAGAATGAACATTACCACAGTGATACACCACCTCACAAGAGATTACCACAAAGAAGGCATGATAACCACTAATTCCTCCTGAGAATAACATAGATCAAATAGACACGGCAATAAAGAAACATGAATATTCCCCAGAAACTTTACTGATAAACTAAGTGCTACATTTGTTGTGCAGAAAAAAATATCAAACAAGTAATAAAAATATGACATGATCGTAATTCGTACATGAGATGCCATCGCCTATCAAATGTCAAAACTAGTCTCAGCTCTTTCGTTACACTAACTAGTTGAATACCCGTGCGTTGCAACGGAATAATAATATGACGTGTAAAATCATGAACCTAAGTTGCAACAGAATAATAATATGACATGTAAAATCATGAATGTAATTAGGAACCCTTTTAGTTTCTCCCATCTAGCTATCTTTTTCCCCTTTTAATTGTCTATATAAAGATTTGGTCATCAGCACCATGTGCTAGTACTAGTGATGTACCACCATGAATGCATAAGTAAGCTCTGCTTCGAGGGGGGGCAAGGCCCCCCGCCTCACTGAATTACACTAAGCTCGCCACTCTTTGCATTCATTTGCTTCCAAATAGTCTAGCGCTATGATGAAGGCCTCCATTAAGAAAGGCTTGTCGTAGTTTGCTCTGATGTGAATGGCGAGCACCCGTGACATATCTGTTTGCATATGTTCAAGAAGATATTCTACTGCATACTCTTTGGTAAACACTTCCTTTGAACGAAACTCCCAAACCTGCATAATTATATACATTGCAAGGGTGATGAATTCAACCAGGCACCTTTATGATTCATGGCTGGCAAAGTGATTCTTACCATTTTACCAATGTCGACTGAGATCAGGAAAGTCCCTCAAGACAGTCTTGACGGTGGCTTCAACGAGGTCCCAGTTCTACAAAAAAAAAAACACATAGAAATATCAGGCAAACTTTCTAAAATAGCAAGTGTGCAAGAACACTGAAACTTGATGTACCTTCGCGTCAACATTTCTGAAATGGGCTGATAGCAGAATTTATTGTTTTCAACAAAAATACCACTGATCCCTTGAAAGGGCCTCCTCCAGACACTCCGTAGCCTGTTGTGCAAAAAAGGGCATTAGAATTTTCAGATTATATATTACGTTATATTAGAGAATTCCTCGCGCGATTGAGCGAACCAAAGTACATTTCTACATGTTGTGCATCTTTTTAGGAACTGTTGCACATCTTATTATTTGATAAAAAAAGAGTAAGCCAAGTAGTTTAAGATATTTCACATGTTATATATCGCCCTGGCACTACGCCAGCCGCCAGGGCATATGTGGCCTCACCTATCACAACGCTAAGCTCAGCCACTTTTTGCATTGATTTGGTTCCAAATAATCTAGGCCGCTATGATGAAGGACTCCATGAAGAAAGTCTTCTCGAAGTTTGCACTGGTGTTAGAAAACATGGTGTGAACATCTTGAGCAGCGTTCCAATGGGAAACCAACAAATTTTGAACAAGTTGCGCTAAAAGGGCAGATCTACGGGATATGATCTTTGGTCTCCGGGGAATTGGCAGCACAACATACATAGTGCTATCCATCATGAAGGTGCATATTTTCCTTCACTTGGAGCAGGTCTGTACTCTTTAGTGTTTGTTCTATCCATCAAAAGTACCGAAGTTAATGCTTTGGCTTTTGGAGGGACATTGGGAAGCCCAAATCGAGATTTTTTTTTTGGAAAAGTGATGGGCACAAAAGGAAGTATAGACTAACTAAGTGGAACATCATATGCGGACCTAGGGATCAATGGGGACTAGGGGTAGAGGCTTTAGACATAAAAAAAACAAGTGTTTACTTAGTAAGTGGCTATTTAAACTCTTAAACGAAAAGGGGGTGTGGCAAAAGCTGCTGCAAAATAAATATTTCCATTCTCATACCCTTTCTCAAGTCCAATCTAAACCTTCCGACTCACCTTTCTGGAAGGGTTTGATGAAAGTGAAGGAATATTTCTTTTCTAGGGGTTCCTTTAAGGTAGGGAATGGCTTAGATAGTCGGCTCTGGGAGGATTTCTGGCTAGGAGATAAGCCCCTAACGCAGCAGTATCCCTCCTTATAAGATATTGTGCAACATAAAGATGTCTTAGTAGCAAATGTCTTAATAGGATTTCCTATAAATATAGCATTTAGAAGAAATCTTACTAAATATAAATGGAAAAGATGGTTGCATCTACTGGGCCGACTAGTTCATGTAAATCTCTCAAAAGAAAATGATACTTTTGTTTGGAACTGGACTGCTACATGAGGGTATATAGTTAAGTCCATGTATCTCGATCTGTTGAATGTGCATACTACTTATTTAATGAAATATATTTAGAACTGAAAGTACCACTAAAAATCAGAATCTTTATGTGGTTCTTACACCACAAAGTGATTCTTACAAAAGATAATCTTATTAGGAGAAAATGGCAAGGAAATAAGACATGCTGTTTTTGTGACAAAGAAGAGATAATTCAACATTTGTTCATTGATTATCCGCTTGCAAAGATTATTTGGCTGATCATTCATATGTCATTTGGAATATCGCCACCCAAAAATATTACTAATCTATTCAGGAATTGGCTTCATGAAATAGAAAAGAGAGTCAAATGCCAAATTAGAGTTGGTATATGCGCACTCTTATGGGCAACAATATGACATGTACGGAACGATTCTATCTTTAACCGGCGCTATGCTTTCAGTGGTAGGTGACGTGCCCGTCAACAGCGAGGCGCCAGTGGTGACTTCGTCAACCTCAAGATATGCCGGCTCAGTCCCTCGGAGGTGCTCATAGGGGTAGGGTGTGCGTGTGCGTTCATAGGGGTGTTTGTACGTGCGTGTTTGTGAGCGTCTGCGTTGTACTGTGTTCTCAAAAAAAAAAATGCTTCATTTTTGCAGGTTATCCCTCCTGCTATACATTAGACCCATATGTGGTTATGTCTCCAGCCGGAAGACCAATACCAGGACATGGTTTTTTGGGTGCAACTGTTTAGAGACGGTCACTCAGGTATTATTCTGCCGGTGCGGCTGTCAGCTTGATCGCAGGCTAACATCATGTTGATCATTTGGCGACATTTTTGTTTATCACTTTTTAGATGGTTGATACATGTATCGACTTTAAGTGATCCGTGAGTTGTAATAAAAGTGTAACAAGGTAACTTTGAGACTCCTTTCAATAAAGTAATAAATGGTGTATGCATCATTTTGATGCAGAGGCTAGAGCTCGCTTCACCCTTTCGACAAAAGGTTATAAATCTTCAGCAAAGGCAAGCTTATAGGTCTTTGAAGATGAATGCCAGCCGGAGCCCCCAATAAATGCCAGACACCATTAGTGTTAGTATCAGCCTGAAAAAGAATTGTATATAACACAGAGGTTTTGTCCATCATCAAAGGCCTGAGTGGAGTTAGTGGTGGAACAAGTCTGCCAGGTCCTGATGAGCTAAGGCTGGCATCCGTACGTGGATTCGAACTAGAAGGACCTAGCGCGCTTTGCCGCGCCGTTCTTTGCATGTATCGTTTAGTTTTTCCGCAACATTTTTGTTGTTATTGGTTAATTTTTTCATGTCAATAGCTCATCTTAAGTATTCATCTAAAATGCATTACTGCCTTTCAATGACCATCCATGTTTGATGGTGTGCGGCACGATCGATAAGTCAAACCGAAGACGCATATGGATTGCATTGCTTTTCCACACCTAAATGTTAGACAATTCCGTGGTGCCAAGCTAAGAAAAACAAATATACTTGAAACAAAAGACATGTGCTGATATAAAGCATGAGATGGTCTAAGAAGCTAGAATGGCGTGATTTGCCTTTTTCGAGTCGACTTGTTTAGGTTTTTGTTTTTGGACCTTTGAAGGAAAGCCCAAAAATCTTCTCTGCGAAATATTTCTGCCGTCTGTGCACACCCTGCAATAGCCTTGCCAACACCTCGCAAAAATCCCCGACTTGTCGCTCTTGATTTCACCATAACTCGCAAAGCCTCCCGGCTTTTCATTCTTGATGTCGCCTTGTGCCGTCACGCCACCAGCGGCACCTGTTAGCAAGAACCCTGAGCAAATACATGGGCTGACATGTAATTTATTGACCCAGTTGGACGATCTTACACGTGCTTACATGTCAAGCACAAACATAAAACTAATTCTTTTTCAAGAGTATACAAATGAAAAATATTCAAAACACTGCTCATGAACAATCATATCACATAATGTTGATCCTATTGCACGTTTTAATACACCTGAATATCCAACAGAAGAAACTAATTTATTTCAAGACATTACATTCTCAAGACTATCGGCCCCACCACGGACAATCATTCAAGCCACCTCTAAAAGTACAAAGTTTTTATCGGTCTGTCTTTAAGGCACCCACAATGGCTTAGTAAATATGAACCAATATATTCGAATTAATCACCTGATGTGAGCCTGTAAAAGACATTAAAGAATCGACGGTCTCGAGTGATTCCACCTTCTTGAATGAGAGCCAAACTTCACTTCGACATTTCTTCGTCCTCACCGAGCAATCCCTACACATGTTCAAGGATTAGACATGATACCTAGCTACCCATAGTATAGTTCGCTTATAATCTCGCATATTCCTTGATTAAATATCAAAAAACATTAGTTTAAAGGTTAGTACACTAATAGGAGAAAAAGACTCAACTTACAACCAAATTTATATACTTTATAGTCATTCAGTACAACATGGTGTTATTTGGCCATGAAACCAGCTCAATTCTATTCATTTGATTTTGCATAAGGAAGAAAATGGGTAGCTATTAGATTACTTGTTTTAATCTGCCTCATACGCATGATAAAACCAGAAACCAATTATTGCCTCAAGTTATTTTCTTCTGGAATAAAAGAAACTTCACCGAACTGCTAATATGATTAGTTGTTGTCCACCAAGAGCAAAAGAAAAGTCATTCATCTGATGCATTGAGAAATAATTAGCTTTTTTACTATGTGAGATTGCAGATTACAACATACCTTTCAAGACCATTGCACCCTTCCTCCATAAATTTTGAAGCAAACTTCAGTGTCTAAACACTGCCACTTAATCTCAGATCTTCCATTTACCAAATTACCGAAGTGGTCAATAGTAGTCTAATAATCTCAACTGCTCCAGATGAATATACATGGATATATGCTCAAAGAGCACTATGTACCACTTATTGTTAGACATAAAACAGTCAATAATAGTACGGCAGTAAGTGGTACATGGTGATTATTTTTCAGTCGATGAGGACGACCAGATTTCCAGCGAATCAGATTAGATAAGTGGCACAACTATGCAATTCATCCAATCTGGAGCGATGGACATGGAATGTTCTTTCAAACAAAGTCGTGTCGTGGCTCACCCTGATTTCTCGGAGGTGCTCGGGGTAACCAGAGGTGGTCGGAATCAATGGCCACGTCGGCAGCCGTAGGTGGGGAAGAAACCGATGACGGTGAGGATTCACGGCGGCTTGGCCCGATTCCTTTAGTGCGGAGGCTCCAGGCGACGGGACGGTGCTGAAGGCATACTTAGCGGGCTTCATGGCGATTTCCATGAACGCCGCACGGGAGCTTCATCCAGCGCAGGCGAGCTCCGACCAGATCCGGGCGACCACGTCGGGGACCTGGCAGGGGACGGCATAGAGCACGATCATCGGGGACGACCGCAAGCACGCTCTCCGGGCTCCGGCGGCCGCAGCGATCTCGCTCCGCCTCGGCCGCCCCCACAAGGCTACGACCCGCATGCCCGTTCCCAGCATCGGCAGGTCGCGCTCGCGCACCGCGCCTGCCCTTCTTCCCCCGACGACCGCCTAGAGGGAGGTGGACGGAGAAGGGCCGCTGCTGTGCGCTCCTAGGCATCGTGTGCGTCAATGTCATCAACGGATACGGCTCCGTCAAGGTTCTCCACGCACGGTGTCTGTGAGGAAACTGGGAGAGGTGCGGAGGAAGGGAGCCGCGAGCGCTTGACCGACGGGGAGCCTGACCGGCGGCGGACGGGTTGCCTGACCGCCAGCGTTGACCAACCGCTAGATGGATTTCAGAGATAAGAAGTGATTAGATGAAGTGGTCCTGGAAATTTGCAACAGAAAAACCAAGGACGAAGGCGGTAACTTACCTTCAAGTGGGTCCAACGAAAGGGACACGCCAATTCAGCATAAGCCTTCTCAACCCTGGGAGCTTAGGCCATGTACTATGTGGATTCGACTCAATGCAAAAGTGTGTCAGATATGATTCGGTAGCAAAAACTATACTATGTATTGAACCGCATCAACTGCCACCGTGGGACCTAATTACAGGAAAAGGCTCTCCTCTCTCTTCCATATTCCTCCGTGCATAGTAAGCATGCATGCAAGAAACTACTTTTCTATTGGCATGGTTCGAACCATGAAAATGAGCCGCTTTTCCTGTCAGAACATATGAGTCGATGCTCTACTACGTATTGAACCGATTCAAAGGCCTCTATGGTTCGCTTTTGCACTACATAGTGCATGGTCTTAGTACTCTTTAGAGATTCGTAAGCATGCAAGCTTTTGTGCAGCTGGATGTTCAGAACTGGTATCACTATCCACCACCGGCTCAGTTTTTTTTCCTTTCAGACTATGTAAGAATCCTACCTTCGTCAATGAGTTTCAGCAGAAAGTATAAGAAATGCCGGTGAAGCGCTACGCACTGAAACACTGCAGACCATTTGGGATCGAACACCCAATCTTTGCTACAGATTGACATATTCTTAAATAGGCAATCACGTCAAACACCTACGACCGATGCAGCACCGCTTGGAGCCCTCTTCAAAGAAGTGAATTATCTCCTCCGCCTATCTTTTATAGACTATCATGTTGAGTATATCCATGAAAATTGTAACAGACCAGCTCATGAGCTGGAGGCGCTGGGATGCGGGTGAGCCGTGGGGATACAACAATGTGTGTGGTAGATGATTTTCCTACTTAATGTAATCAAGGCCATGTATGGCGCGATTCTACCGTTGAAAGTTAGTGAAATGTATACCATAGTAGCTAGATTCGGGGAACGGAGCCTCGTTCCACTACTCGGATTTATCGACCTGAAAACGAAGTCGGGGTCGATGGAGGGGAAGAACGTGAGGAAACACGTTCTCCCAAAGTCTGTACTCTAACCTGGTTCAACCTTATTCGTTAAATTCTCTATCTGAAAGTAGCAATCAGGCACGAGAATTGGATTACGGGAGGGCTAGAGGCTTTACATGGCTTCTATTGCATCTATGATCAGCCTCTGCAGTCAAAAAAGTCGCAACTCTGGCCAGCGGCGGCTTCACATCTACAAGATGTATCAGGCAGAGGAGCCACGGATGTCCAGAACGCGTAGATTTCACAATTTATAGTGTTTCCTCATATTATTTATTTTCCATGTATTGTTAGGAAATTTGGATGTGTTTTAGTGGCACTCCTACATCTCTGATGGCTTTTATTTGCCATGAGTTGTCATATGACCAGTTACTACTTTAGGGTAGAAGTGGCAAGTTCAAGAAATCAATCCTTTATTGGTCAGCAGGTTAGCAGGTTTGCATTAGGTTATTTTTATTGCCATCTCAACACTACACTATCTGTAACATAACATGTTGCGTGGTTTAATCAACACACTTGTAAGAAATACAGTCATTTTCTCCAAATTTTGTGGCAAAATATTTGCATTCATCAAATGGCATGTCAGATAAGTAGTAATGATGGTTCCATTGCAAGCTAACATTTTTCTGAGGCAGTGATCAATCTAATATGTCATGACCGTCATCTGGCCATTACATGTGCGAGTCCGGCAGTCCGCTTCATGCAGTGCCTTGATAAACACTTACGTTGCACGTATTCCCCTCATGTTTCTAACTATTCTATCATATACCATGTACTTATGAAGTTTCCTCTCGTGTTTGCAACAATTCAGGTTGATAATTTCAACAGAACTATTTTATCAGGCAAATTAAGCTACACGAGCTTAAAGAATCTCATTCGGCTTCAAGTATTCCATATGTCCCACCGCAACGCATGGGGCTTCATCTAGTTTGTGTTGTTGTAGTGCCATTGGGGAACGTATCACAAATCATCGGATGGACCATTAGATTGTGTCCCAAGGGATGATACACCACCTTTTGCCACCACCCTTGTTCATTTTGTAGAAAGCCTTTTGTCACATACAACTCCCTTATGTGAGTCCAGCAGTTCTCTTTCTCAGCCACGCTTCTACCATCTCTCTGCATCGGCAAATCGAAGTGCAACAATTGTGGGCATTTCACATCTCTTGGAAGATCACCTCACGGTAGCCCAAAAAAGAACTTGATCCGTTTCCAGCGTGAAAAGAAAATGGACCACTTCAAGATCATGTCATGCTGACAACCTAACATAGGAGGCAACCAGGGCTTCCTTTTTTTTCTTTTTGCGAAATTCCACCAATCTATTAATAATTATCAAAAGTAGTACAAATAGCTCAAGTAATAAACATTACAAATAGCTACTTGGATCACCTTGTGACGACTACATCCACTAGCACGAGTCGAAGGTGCGCCAACGTCCTCGCTCATCCATCACCAGAGTCGTGCAAAGCTTAAGCTTGTTGTAGTAGACAGACGAGAATTCGTCAAGCTAAGGCCCCAAAGGACGAGCGCATCAGAGCAACAAGCGTTGCCAATGATGACAACCGTAGATCGGAAAAAACCGACATGAAACCACATCAACGAACACGAAAATCGACTGGGTCCCATGAGATTCGCCGGTCACACAACTCCACATGCCCTCTGCCAGCACTAGACACACCATCAGAGCGAGGATAGCCGCCACCTCAACATCCTAAAAAACAGTAAAAGACAACCTAAAAAGGAACAAAAACTCCTTGCCATCGAGGGGCCGTGGTTCGCCATACCTCCAAGGCCACAAAGCCGCTAGAAGCAGAGCAGACCAGTATCGTCGGCGAGGAGGGGACCCCTGGATTGGTTTTGTGGTGGCTACCGCCTCCCGACGTACCGGTTCCGAGGGCTTCCATATTCTTCAAACTACATCATATGCAAGTGAAGATATGCTGCATGTTGCACCAACTCATTCATCATGACCTTCTCAACAAACTTGCTGATGCTAACATCATCGCTCATGCCCTGGAAAATATGTGTGCATGTAGTTAATACTACAATCAGTTTAAAACAAGCTATTATTGTCTGTTTCTACATCATGTAGATGTATGTCTTACCTTCCTCCTCCTGGTCTTTACCATGAACTCACGGGCAACGTGTTGTATAGGTGTCGGTTCTAGAGGGCAAGGACAATGCTCTTGTAAAGAGGATCACTAGGAACAATAGCCCAGTGATCAAACACTGCCACCCCAAAGACTCTATGACGGGTAAAGATGCCTAACAAATATGGACAACGTTTTCTTTCTTCCATTTCAATAAAAAAATCAGAAAAATAGTAATAAAATCTAAATTTTTTATGCAATGAAGATGAACATGTGTTACAATAGCATTAAAAAATTCCCGAGAAAAGATACATATATTGGTCTGTGCAAAAAATTGATAAATCTGATTATTGCAACAACAAATCCAAATGCTCCAAACAACATCTAATTTTGTTATTTTTGCATAGACCACCACACATGTTATTTCTCATCAGATTTTTTTTTTCCGGTTAGAACACTTCTCATGTTTGTTGTAATTTTTTTATAGATTATTTTGATTTTGTTTGCTATTTTTTGCATTCTTTTATTCAAACAGGAGCATATGAGTTTAGGTTCAGATGTGTAGCTTCAGACAAATATATAAAATTAATACCATCAACATAGATGTCTTACATAAGGTACAAACTAGGGCTGAATACAGGAAAAAAAATGTAACATGTTTCTTACCTTAACAACAAATATTGGAGTGCCCGGCTTGGGTACATCAGCTGTCACATGACCACGTCGCCACTAGCAAATGCATAGTCAATTGGAGTTGGATCTGCACATATATCAGATCAGGTCATTAAACAAGAATTTCTTTTAACCCACAAAAGATAAAGGGAATAGAAAATATGTACACATGTTCTAGATAGCCGTGATTGTAAGGGACAAGGCGTTTTGGCTCTGGGGTGCAAATTCTCCCTTTATTTCAAATATGTTGAACACATTGAAAATGTTAAAAAATTACAACGAACAAATCTTGCATGTACATCTTCACATCATCTGTGATCACAAAGTTGTTCCAAGAAAAAACCGACATTTTTGGGGGGCTTCTATAAAAAATTACTTTAGTGCTAAAACAAGCCTTTTCACGAGGTTTTTTTTTGTCTTTTTTTCACATGCCATGAAAAATGTCAGTATCTCATAAAAAAATTGCGTGAGCACATACATTGTTGAGGTACATGAGCAAATATTTTTTTCTAAATTATTAAACATATAAAAATTGCTTTCTAAATAAAGGGAGCATATGCGCTCCAAATCAACCGTGATTGTAAGTCTATTTTAAAGAACCATGAGTCCATGACTAACCTTAATGTAATAAACAAGCTTCCTAAGACGAGAATTAGCCATAAAAATGTTGAGTAGACCACCTGATGGCTAGTGGGGGTTATTTAACCACCACGTACCACGGTGCAATGGTTCTAGATCGATGTTTACATTTAAGATCTTGAACTTCACATTCCTAATTCACCCATGGCCGAGAGATGATATGTAAATCCATGGGTCCAACACCATTTGCCTTTTAGATGTTCAATATCCTTTGCCCATTCTATAGATGCAAGTGGACGAATAGTAGGGTATCCTCTGTCCTACTTTATGTTTAAAAACAGAACTCACTTTTCTAATACATCACCATTTTGTAAAAGTTCATCCATTTTTTTGCACTAATAAAGTTAGAGATTCCCTAAATTGAAGCACCTACATCTCTGTAGCCCATCCAGCCCCGGCCCGCCCTCTCCACAAACCACTGCCCTAGCGTCCCGCCCGGGCCCGCGCCCGGCCCGCCCAAACTCCAGCACGGATTCCAATACCGATAGGCGATAGCAGCACCGTTTTCTTTTCTTCATCAGACTTGAGAGGCCGGTAACGATAACTCCGCGTCCCGCTTTTACCCCTTCTTCTCCCCCGCAGAGCGACTCCCGACCACGAGCCCCGCCGACGAAGCTACCGCCACAAGACGCCGCCCGCGAGCAAGACGAGGAGCACCCCAGTTCCGACGTACCTATCCATCCATCCGCTGTTCGACTCCCTCGATCGAATCCGCCGCTCGATTTTGACCCCTTGTCCTGTTTTTTGTTACTCTCTCGCAGATTCAATCCGATCGGAGCGCGATCCGGCAGGCCGGCGGCCAGCCATGTCGGGGATGTTCGGCAGGGTGTTCGGCAAGTCCAAGGAGCAGAGCCAGGCCTCCGCGCTGGCCTCCATCGACAAGCTCAGCGAGGTGAATGAATCGATGATCGATTGACCACATCGCCCCGATTAGATAATATAATTTATACTCTTGGGTAGTTGCCACTTATCACCGTACTATGGTTCGATGTTACTATTTTAGTGTAGAAGTTAATCGGGCGGTGACATAGTGTGTAGGCTCTGTGGTCTGTGCATATATGGATGTGGATTAGATTGGTTGTGACTTCTAATTACATGTGAGCTGCAATCTATATGTGATGTTTCTTATCTCTGGGATGTTTTCGTGCTGGTATTGGGTCGACCAACGGATTAGGATGATTTTAGAATTTATACCTAAGAAGGCAAAGTCGGGTTGTGAACTTGTGGTAATTACGGGTGATGGATGATAGATCTCATGTGGTCCGTGGTGGCATAAAGGAAGGAAAACTTTTCTGTCACATTCAGAGCAAGCGGCGTAAAGAGATTCTGATGTAGTAAGAACTTGCCAGGCCGCATGTATTTGATCAATGAAATAGTGTGCAAGTTTGGTGATGCTATTAACTATACAGAGTTGCAAAAAAGGGGTTCAGTTGGCTGGTCTGAAGGTGTGGGAGATAGTAGAATCATAGGTTTTGGATATGCCTTTTCGTTTCAGTGAGTTCTTTTCAGTGCTGTAATCACTCACTTCCAAAACAAGAAAAGTAGGAGTACAAAGCAAGGTCAAGAGGGTTCTATTCTATGTACATAAATGTTGTCTTCTTAGTCCTCTGGATTCTGAATCCCCTCTGAATCATTCAGTGCACGGAAGGATTCAATTCTAATATCAGATAATCTGACAACTCAAATTCAACTTCGTATAACTCATAAATATATATCTTAACTACATGTTGCCTGGATAGGTTCGAACATGACTTGCTTTATTTCAGAATAAAGTTTTGTCCCATTACATGTTATTGTGTAATGTTCTAATTTTCTTACACTTTTTGTCTGCAAACTAACTTTCTTAATATGCTTCAGACTCTTGAAATGTTAGAAAAGAAGGAAAATTTGCTAATGAAGAAGGCAAATCTTGAGGTTGAGAAGGCCAAGGCGTTCACCAAAGCCAAGAACAAAAAAGGTATCTTATACCAGCTCCAAGAAATTCATTGATTTTTCAGTAGAAACTCCTGAAAAATGCCTGTTATTTCATTCTTTTTGTGCAGTGATGTTCTATCCATTTAAAAATAATGGTAGTATCTTCATAGCCAAGTATTTTAATTACAGCCCATGTTGCCTTGTGCTGTTATCGTGCTATTTTGCCTTTCATTGTTTTGTACCGTTAGGTTATTTCGTGAACCATCATGCCAGTTTTCATACTTAGTTATCTCACTCCTTACCAGTTATCACCATTGATTAATTAACTTCAGATGATTTACTATACGATGATCGTTATTCTTCAGAGATGAAATGCACATATAGCCTTTTATAGTAACAGACTATTTTGGATGGGTTGGTCCATGGCCCTCTCTTCTGAATAGACACTGCAACATTCATTGACGCGTGTTGAGTTTTCCTGTTGTGCTCCGGTACTCAATTTTTGATCATTAGTTCCAAAATGCATCACCTATGCCTATTGACTGTTATGCTGCTAATGACCTAGCTGGAAAGTATTATTCCTTTCCACAATTCTATGTTTCCTCCCGATATTGTATAAAACACATAGTCGACCTTCCTTCTATTATTAATCTATACATTTCTCTTGCTCCATACTTTTTAGTGTCACCAAATGGGATTAGTTTCCTTTCTTTCAAAGCTAATGCGCAGAGAATGAGTTAACTAATAGTTATGCTTTTTTTTTCTTTGTCATAGCTGCAATACAGTGCTTGAAGAGGAAAAGACTATATGAGCAACAGGTCGAGCAGCTTGGGAATTTCCAATTAAGGATACATGATCAGGTAAAGTCTCAAAAGGCAATGTGGTTCAGTTTGTCTTCTTTGACTTATTACTTGGACAGTCTAACTTAATATTCACTACATTACTTTCTGTATTCTTATTGTAGATGATAATGCTAGAAGGTGCAAAAGCTACAACAGAGACTGTAGATGCATTGAGAACTGGAGCATCAGCAATGAAAGCTATGCACAAATCAACGTATGTAATAATAGACAAATATCTCGCATTTGAGTTATTTTTTCCAATTTTCTTTCTTAATATTTTTTAGTATATACTCTGATAATAGGCCACATCTGCGCTGGTAAAGCTTAGGTACATAATCTGTTAGATCTTTAGATCAACAAAGCAGGTGTAGTGATTTACCAGATGAAAATATAAGTTTTTTGTTACTATAGGTGGTGCAATAATAAATGATAATAGACAAATATCTCGCCTTTGAGTTTTTTTTTTCTTTCCAATTTTCATTCTTAATGTTTTTTAGTATATACTCTGATAATAGGCCACATCTGTGCTGGTAAAGCTTAGGTACCATAATCTGTTAGATCGTACTTTAGATCAACCAAGCAGGTGTAGTGATTTACCAGATGAAAACATAAGTTTTTTGTTACTATAGTCTATAGGTGGTGCAATAATTAATGCTTAAGGACGTGCAGTGCAATATACTTGGCAAGAGGTCTTAAAAGAGCTTGTATGGTACAAAGGCAATATGTTATTTCATACATTAAAGTTCTATACAGAACACCATAGGATACATACAGCTTCTTATCCTCCCTATTTAAAATTCGAAAAAAGGTCTCCCTCTTTTTCCATCGATGACAAATAACTGTTATTAGCAGTATGGTCGGGCAATGCTGTCAGCGCAACGCTACAGATATGTCAAATTGGTAACTCCTTTTCTTTGTAATAGGAGTGCTCTGAGGGGTTGTCAATTTAAATAGAGTTTCAAGTATTACAATTATATTGTCATACACTTGTTGTCATTATGAGTAAATAATTGAAATCAGAGCATTGGAATGTAATGCTTTTGTGTTTCTCTTTTGCTTCTTTCAGTTCAGCGATTGCTTCTTGGTCTGTAATGTCTTATCGCATGTATGTGTTTCTTTTCCAGAAATATTGATGATGTTGACAAGACCATGGATGAAATTAATGACAATATGGAGAACATGAGGCAGATCCAGGATCTACTATCTGCGCCTATTGGAGCAGCAAGTGATTTCGACGAAGTATGTCTCTCTGCGCCTATTGGAGCAACGCTTTTCTTTTTTCAAATGTGCACGCATTCACGAAAGCAAACACTAACCTTTTACTGTATTCGCTAGGATGAACTGGAAGCTGAACTTGCGGATTTGGAGGGAGAGGAGTTGGAGGCAGAGCTACTAGCACCTACCACAACGGCTCCTAGCACTGCTCCAGTGCGTGTACCTGCTGGTCAGCAGTCGAGTCGGCCCGCTGCTAGCAAAACCGAAGATGATGAACTGGCAGCTTTACAAGCAGAGATGGCTATGTAATTAGGTATTTCCCCATTTTTTATTCTCTGAATCAGGGTTGAATTGTTGTGTCGTCTCATTCAGTAAACATGCTAATTAAACCACTCTCAAAGAGGGTGAACCATAAACACTGTAATTTTGGGGAAATTACTTTACATGATTACTACAACTTAAATAACGACGTTGTGTCACACAGTGCGCCCCGAATCTGTCATTAACAGCAACTCTATATTGCAGTTTGCAGGACTTGGTGTGGTCTTGTCTAGAGAACGGATTCTGCAAATATATCGGGACCACAGTGTTTTCATGGAGGTCTTCCTTATGTCCGAATTACACACAGAAACGAGCTGCATCTCAACCTGACCCCCTTGTGTATGATATCTTGTCATGCTAGTGCTTTGTAATCAAACATCCAAGATGCGCTGTTGAGCACATTGTCAGATAATAAAGGGCATTCTGCCGTCATTATGTATTGTTGTTTTTATCATTTCAATATAGCGTCAATTAGTGGGCCAATCACAGAGTTGCTGTTGAATCTGATTTTCAGTGCATGTTTAGTGTGAGAACTCGAAGTTGTCAATGCTTTTGTTGGTGTTGTACCTGAGAAGATCGATTGGTCGTTGAATATAGATCGTCCAGCCGTGCAAGGCCTTGTAAAATTCACCCCTAAATAAGGAAAGTTAGTGTCCTCGTCATCCAAAAGATAAAAAAGGAAAGATTTCGTACACATTGGTATGTGGACCTGATCCCAGAAGAAATAATTCAGATTAATTTTCCTTTTTAAACGTTCAAAATCCTTTTTAAATGTTCAAATGTCGAAATTAGGATCCGCTTTCACTTTTAAATTTCTTGCAGTGCAGGCTCTTCAAAACTAGATCTCATTTCTATGTATTTTGATGAAGTTTTTTCTAAAGCAACTTCTACCTGCGACAAAGCAATTATAATGTGAGACGATGCAACTTTAGTGTGGAACGAAGCAACTTTGCTGCACAACGTAAATCTACATTCACAATGCATCGTTGGACGCCAAAGTTGCCCAACCATCCATCAAAATTTATTCGGTGGGCACCAAAGTTGCTTCGCTGGACGCCAAAATTGGCCGTCACAAACAAAATTTACTCTGTCGAGTACCAAAGTTGCTTTGCAGGACACTAAAATTGCTCGGTTGGGCACAAAAGTTGCTCAAAAACTACGTCATCGGGCACCAAAGTTACTCTGCAGGGCACTTAAGTTGCTTCGTCACACATTGAAATTGCTCCGACGGACCACCAAAATTGTGCCTTCGTGTACCAAAAAGTGTACATATTCGTTGCACACCAAAGTTGCTTTGTCGCACATCAAAATTGTTTTGCTGCACAACAAAGTTGCTCTGTCGCGCATCAAAGTTGCTTGTTAAATTTTTTTTATCGAAACATATGAAAACGTGGTCTAGTTTTGAAGCTCTCGTCGTGGAGATTTTAGAAGTGAAAACAAATTGTAATTTCGTCATTGGGTTTAGAAGTTACAGTGTTTTGTAAAACGGCACCTAG
Source organism: Lolium perenne (assembly GCF_019359855.2). Taxonomy (NCBI): domain Eukaryota; kingdom Viridiplantae; phylum Streptophyta; class Magnoliopsida; order Poales; family Poaceae; genus Lolium; species Lolium perenne. Next base: position 260,414,995 of record NC_067250.2, read on the forward strand.
CCTATCATTTCTTTGACGTAATTTCAGGCTCAAAAATAGCTGCAGCTCCTCCCGCTCAAATCACGCACGCATAAGACCCACATGCGGTCACGTGGTAACAAACTCAGTGCTTACCACTCGATAATGTCCAGATTCATTCCGAACTATGTGAAACAGGAAGCCGAAAGACCTGTGGAGATGACGACGTACGTACCAAATGCGTCCCTCATGTGACGGGATAGGAAATCGATCTTAACTGAACACATCTCTGTATCCTTATCTCAACACATGCACCCCTTATATAAATGGATCAGCACCATATGTTGGTGAGGCCATTCAGAGCAGTAGAGCACGCACACGGCACACAGAAACAAAGAGATCCATCCATGGCGCCCTCCAAGTGCCACCTCCTCGCCTTGTTCCTCGCCATCGCCATGATCGCCGCCATGCCACAGCCTTCGGCGGCCGTCAAGCCTGAACCCCCTACTTCCTCCACCACCGCAGCACAACCACCGAATAATCCGAGGGTACGACCGGCCTGCTTGTGGCCGTTTTTGTCACCGATACTGTGTCCGATTTTCGCTCCGATTTTAGGTTCAATTTTATGTCCGCCCTCGCCGCCAGCGCCGCCAAGTCCACCAATGCCACCACAGCCGAAAGAGTGTCTGCCATCGATTATGGGGCTGATGCCATGCAAGGACTTCCTCACCAACCAAACGGCACCGCCGCCTCCATACCCAGGCAAGTGCTGCGACGGCCTTAAGTCGCTCATGAAAGACACGCCCATCTGCCTCTGCCACTTAGGAGACGGTGGCTTCGACCAGGTCTTGTCGGCACACATGATTTTAGAAAACTTCGTCGGTCTCATGGATATCTGCAAAAGCGACATTCCCGCTGATTATGGAAGTTGCTCGGGTAAGTGAATACTGTTTTTTCTTTGTACACGTCTTTAGTTATGGGAGGATTCTGAATATTTTGATGGATCTGAGAGCAGGACCCGTGCCACCGGTGAGGGCACCTGCCCCAGGAGCTGCTCCATAATGAGGCTAAAATCAGGTAACTAGTTGTTTTCTGATAAATTCAGTCCTTAAGTCAGCTATATCATTCCTACATGAACAGTATGTATCTATTTCTGTATTCTAACATGACCTGTCTTTGTTTGTGTTTTTGCAGAGCCACGGTCGTCATAGCATTAAGAAAGTCAGAAAGAAGATGAAGCTATGGTGCCGGACGTATCGTCGTTCAAGATCTATCAGTAGTGTCCATTGGTGCGATTAGGGAGAAATTTTATTAGTTACGGTCGTCCATTATATGTAGCTTCATTGGTGTGTCAATGTCGCAGAAAGTTTGAGAAATTTTATCAGTTAAGGACATCCATTATTATATACTAGGAAAATTGCCCGTACGTTGCAACGAGAATAAAAGCGAAGAATCTTCTTCGAACACTCTGGGTTGACTATGACTTCTCATGCATCGGTAATGGTGCTAGGCGCGAGGAATTTGTAAATTTAATAAATTTTGCTACGCCAGCTTCTATTCCTCTTGCGCGACAACAACTACAACAATGGCCACCGAGTTGGCATCCGAAGGGCAAATCCATTAATCACGTCATTCACTAAATTTGAATTTGAGAAAAAAATGGATAAACATAAAGAGAAAACACTAAAATCGCCTAAATTTATCCATGTGTTAAAATCTCTCAATTGTTTCTACAATTCAAACAAAAAATGTGGAGATTCCCTACTTTTAAGTTCAGTGAAGCTTTATATAATTTTAAAGCTTGTTTGAGCTGCTGAATTTGTATAGACTAATTTGTGATTGTTATCGTACTGAGAAAAACAAATACTCCCTCCGGTTCATATTAATTGACTCTAATATGGATGTATCTAGACACATTTTAGTTCTAGATACATCTATATTGAAATCAATTAATATGAATCGGAGGGAGTAGCTGCATTCGAACTAAAGATGGTGAATTTGAGGTGCCAACTTACCACAATTGTAAAGTACTAAATCACCTCACGCCTGCCCAGAGTCAATGATCTACTTGTAGAACTGCTCAGCCAGAACTTGTCCACCATCTTGCTGTGTTCTTAGAGCACTCCAACAGAGGCTCTAAAATATGGTGCTGTAAAAGTCGTTTGCAGCGCGCTCGTTTCGGATATAGCGCGCGACGCAGGCGCGAGCTTCGTCGGAGGCTCTATTTTACAGCGCAAACAAAGAGGCAAAAAACGTCCCTTCGTCAGAGGCTGTAAAATAGAGCTCCACAAACAAGTTTTTTCATCATACATACATCAAACAAGATCAAATAGGCCAGTTAAATCTGAAAAAATCAACTAAATTTACAATTCTACGGGGAGCTTATCCTAACTAGCAATTGATCTAGCTAGCCAGAGCAATCGATTGATCTAGGTAGCCAGAGCAACTCTGTACGATTGATTGCCTGCCCGCGCGGCCAGAGCAATCGATTTCATCCTAGCGCGGCCGGCGCAGCTCGCATCCCGGAGGCCAGCAGAACTCGCAGCGTCGGGCAAGGTCGGGCGCGGCCGGCGGAGCTTGCAGCGCTGGGCAAGGTCGCGCGCGGCCGGCGAAGCTCGCAGCGCCGGGCAATTTCGGGCGCGGCCAGCGGTCCTGCGGAGCTCGCAGCCGCGGCAGCCGGCGGAGCTTGCGGCGTGGCGGACCTGTGGAGCTCGCAGCCGCCAAGCAAGGTCGGCGGTGCTCGCGGCGCGGCGGCCGGTGGTGCTCGCGGCGTGGCGGCCGGTGGTGCTCGCGGCGGGCGGAGCTCACGGCGTGGCAGTTTTTCTTCGCGCGGGTGGGAAGAATCGCACCCCCAATTTACAGCGCGCTCTAGCCGGCGCACTAGATATACCGCTTTGGATAGTGCAAACTGCCGCGCGCACTAAAATATTTACAGCGCGCCCTAGTTTGCAGCGTCTGCTGGAGGACAAAAAAACGCGCTGGATGCTGTATATTGACAGTTATTTTAGCGCAGCGCAAGTTTACAGCCTCTGTTGGAGATGCTCTTATTGTAGATGATAATGCTAGAAGGTCGAGGTCGGGGGCGGAGGTGGTGCAGCGGGGCTTGGCGGGGCTTGGCGGCGCGCGCACAGGGCCCAGATGGGCTCCTGCGGGCCTGCTCGGGCTTGCTCCGGGTCGCTGGCTCGGCCTGGTCGGCCGGTGGCCTGGCTCGGCGCCCCCACGACGCCCCCATCTGCACCCCCGGTGGTTCGAAGCAGCGCGGCGGCGGGCGGAGCTCCGGCTCCTCCCAAATGTGGCGGCGTCGACGGCGGCTCACAGCTGCTGTCCGGCGAGGGTGGGCGGGGTGGCGGCTCCTCTCCCCTGCTTCTTCCTGTGCGGGTGGTGATCGGCCGGTTGCTGTCGGTTGCTCGTCGCGGCGGGCGTCAGCTCCTGCCGGCGGTGTGGTTGGTGGTCCTACGTGGTGTGGCGTCGTCGCCGCGCGGGAGGTGCTTGTGCCAGTGGTTCGCAGGCCGGCGGCGTTGTGGGTCTCCCTCATCTCGTTCGGCAATGTGTGAGTGCGGAGGTTCGGCTGCTCCGAGCGAAAGCTGATGGCGCGGCAGCTGTGGATGTCGCTATCCTCTTGGGGGCCTTCATGGAGCCTTCGACCTCCTCCGCTCCCGGAGCATAGTTCTTCGGGTGAAAGCCTAGGCCGTGGCAGGGCCGGACGACGGCATCGATCCACGTCGCTTCCCTCTTGGGGGCGTCGTCTTGAAGACTTTGTTCCCAAGCGTGCTTTCCTGAGGCTGGACTTGTACGACATCACGGCGGGTGGCCGGTGATGTGTGAGGTACGTGTGGTGGCTTGTGTGGCAACGATGGCGGTGGTGAGCGATGATCTGGTAGCGTCAAGACCTTGGCTTCAGCGAGCATCCGAGCTTCTTCGTCTTGTGTTTCGCTTGCGGTGGAGTCGGAGCTGCTATGGTTTGTCGAGTTTCTTCATTTGAGCAGCGTACGATGACCTGCAGGGTGGCCCTCTGGCGATGATCTTCCTCGGTGCATGTCTTGCGCTTATCCTCTTCAGAGCTCGTCATCAGAGTCGGAGCTGCCTGTTGCTTCACGAGGAGTCGCTTGTTTGGCGGTGGCCGGCTTGAGCTTCACGGTGCCGCTTCGGCGAGGTCTTGGTGGTTGGTTCTTCGGTGAAGTCGGGGTCGCTGAAGAGTGATGACGATGACGTTGAAGGTCAACCGCGACGACTTCTCGCTTCAGAGGCCTGTGTATCTTGTGTGGGTTGCCAGGGTGGCTCTGTGCCCCCGCGGCGGTCGTGCTCCATGACGAGCGTCGGGGCACTTGTTTCGGTTTTCGGCCGGTTTTCCGTTAATAAACTGCCAAATTCTGTACTTCTTCTTTATTAATGAAAATGGCAAGTCTTTTGCCTCGTTTTTTTTTAAAGATAATGCTAGAAGGTGCAAAAGCTACAACAGAGGCTGTGGATGCTTTGAGAACTGGAGCATCATCAATGAAAGCTATGCACAAATCAGCGTATGTAATAATAGACAAATATTTCGCATTTGAGTTTTTCTCCAATTTTATTTCTAAATATTTTTAGTATGTACTCTGATAATAGGCCACATCTGCTGGTAAAGCTAGGTACCATAATCTGTTAGATCGTACTTTACATAAAAAAAGCAGGTGTAGTGATTTACCAGATGAAAGCATAAGTTTTTTTAACTATAGGTGGTGCAATAATAAATGCTTAAGGACTTGCAGTATAATATACTTGGCAAGAGGTCTTAAAAGAGCTTGTATGGTACTCTGTTAATATGTTATTTCACACATTAAAGTTTTACAGAACACCACTGGATACTAATAGCTTCATATACTCCCTATTTAAAATTCGAAAAAGGTCTCCCTGTTTTTCCATCGATGACAAATACTCCCTCCGTTCCTTTTTAATTGACTCAAATGTAGTACAAAGTTGTACTAAATCTGAGTCAATTAAAAAAGAACGGAGGGAGTAACTGTTATTAGCTGTAGGATCGGGCAATTCTGCCAGTGCAAGACTACATACATGTCAAATTGAAAACGCTTTTCTTTGTAATAGGAGTGCTCTGAAGGGACGAAAAAACCTCCTCCCGGGCCGCCACGCCCAAGGGCGGCTCCGGAGGCGCCCCCCACGCCAAACCCTAGTAGCCGCCGGATCTCCTCCTCCGGCTGCTGCCGCCGCCAGGGCCGGCGGTGGCGGCCACGCCTGGCCGTCGAAGACAGCAGGTGCGGGCGGGCGCGCCCCAGCGGGCCCCCGACGTGCGGAGGTGGGACGCCATGGGCGGCGCGGTGGGCGAGCGCGGCCGGCGGCGCGTGGCTTTGTGGGCCTTGCGGCGCGGGGCTTTGTGGGCCTTGCGGCGCGGGGCTGGGGGTTGGGAGGGTTGGGGCGCATGGCGGAGAGGCGGCTCTCGGCGAGGTAGGCAGCGGAGGGGAGGCGGAGGCGAGGCGCGACAGCTTCGCTGGAGGCGCTCGCGAGCCTTGACTGGGAGGCGGCGGCGCGGAGAGTCTCCGCCAAGGAAGAGCCTTGGTGAGCAGAGGCCGTCGCTCCCGTGTCCTGGGCGCGCGTGGAGCTCTCCTGGCGGCGCTGGCGTGGGGCGGCTACTGCATGGAGGTCGCGTAGAGCTGGCGACGACCGTGGCGGCCGGCCCTAGCTCGTGCCGGAGATGAGTGGAGGCTGTTGTCCCTGGACGGGAGGGAAGAGTCCGGCGAGGCCTGCTGCGGAGAGCTCGGGCGGAGAGGAGAGGAGGCGCCCTCGGGAGGCAGTCGGGCGCGGCCAGTGCTGGAGGCGGCGGCGAGGAGAAGCTCGGCCAGGGAGAGCCCTCGGCGAGCAGAGGTCCACCGACTTGAGCTCGGCAAGGTCTGGGTCACCCGGCGGCGGAGAGCGGAGGCTGGAGTGCGAGGCAGATCTGGGCTTCCTGGGCCCGATCTGGGCCGCTGGGCTAGGGCGTGCTGGACGTGGGTGGGCGCCTAGAGTTGGCGAGGTCCGCCGCGTGCAGCGTTGGCTCCGGCTGGAGGGGAGAGTGGTGGATGTGGTGCCTGGCCGGGCTGGAGGGGGAGAGGGAGGTTGACCAGATCCTCAGCTTTGCGTGGTGTGTGGTCTGCAGTTTTTTGCGACACCATCGATGAGGCGCTGTGGCGGCAGCGGTGCGAGGCTCAAGGGAGCTCTGCCCATGCTCTGGGGTTTCGGCGATGGTCGAGGACTCGGACGGAAGTCATGCCCGGCTTAGGTCGGGCCGGTGGCGACGGCGCCCGTGGGTGTCGTTCCCCTCCTTGGAGGCGTCGCGGTGGAGTGTTGACATCTCCCTACTCGGTTGGAGTTTGGTTGTCTTCGGGCAAAAGCCTCGATCCGGTGCGGATCGGCACGATGGCGGCATCGGCGACGTCGTGACTCTGTGGGAGCTTCGTGCTTGAAGACACGGTGCAGGGTCCCCTTGCGGTTTCAATCCGGTGGCGCTGCGGTCCACGGCAGATCTTCAGGGCGCTATGCACGCCACTGCTGGCATGTTTCTGGAGGACAGCTTGTTGGGTTCGACCTGTCCAGCCATTGATCTACTTTGGATGGTGCGTCGACAAGGAAGGCCTTCTTGAAGTGGCTCCTCCACGGAGGTGTCTGGCGTCGGTCGAGACGTGGCTTGGCTACTTGCTTAGGACATGTGCTTTGTGTTGTGGTTGTTTGGTCTGTAGCCGGTGTTGTGTGGGGTCACGCTAGTTGCTTGTAGCGAGTGGTGCTGTTCTTGTACTCAAACCTCTATCTTCTATAAAGATACGGTACGCCTTTGGCGTACTCTCGAAAAAAAAGGAGTGCTCTGAAGGGTTGTCAATTTAAATCGAGTTTCAAGTATTACAATTATATTGTCATACACTTGTTGTCATTATGAGTAAATAATTGGAATCAGGAGCATTGGAACGTACTAATACACTTGTTGTCATTATGAGTAAATATTGATGATGTTGACAAGACCATGGATGAAATTAATGACAATATAGAGAAGAGACAGGTTTTTCAGAGCAGGTGCGCTTCGCACGCCAGTATCTCGACCGTACATCCCTTGCATAGCTTCTTGGGGATATGGACCATATCTGGCGTGTGTCAGAATTCTGGCAGACTAACGAGGCTTGCTAATCAGCTGGGAAAGGGCGATTTACACAGAAATAATCCTTTTCTGAAACTATTTCACCCATCTAACTCTTTTGTGTGGCGTCCCTCACATCGGCGTCATACCTCACTGTGTGGCCCGTGCCTGCAACGCCATTCGCCTATCCGACGTGGCACGGTCGACGCTGATGTGTGCTCCGCTCTGACGTGGCAGGATGTGTGGCGCCGCTCCCATCGGCGCCACACATCCACTTATAATTGCCCAAAACATACTGTAAGACAATTCGCCTGGGACTTAGCCGTTTTGGCGAGCCTGTTTGTGTGGCGCCGATGCCACGGGTGCCACACTTCACAGTGTGGCGCCGATGCCAGCGGCGTCACACAAACAGGCTCGCCAAAACGGCTAAGGACTAAGCGTCCGGAGCCCCTGGATGTTTTCGACATATAAGTTGCATTGTGTGGCGTCCGTGTCGTCGGCACCACACTGTGAAGTGTGGCGCCCATGTCATCGGTGTCACACATTGACTTTTGCTAAACCATGAAAATTCCTACCTTATTTCAACAGTTTTCAATACAACAATAGCAATTTCATACACACATCATAGCTCACACGTAGCACATAGATTCAAACAACACGTAGCAATGATGATATGGTTCGAAATGACAAAGAGTTCACAACACGTAGCAACGACATAGAGTTCACAACACATAGTAATGAAGATAGAGTTCACAACACAAATCCATCGATCGTCGACGTCCCCTCCTCACAGGCTGCTTCCGGATGGCCATCCTTTTCGTCCGCTGCCGTTGCTCTTGTTGCTGCTGCACCTCCTGCTCCTCCTCCTCTGAAGATGACGGCTCATCGTTCCTCATCCTCCTCAAATCGGATCTCCGCGCCAGCTTCTCATCGGACTCAACCACAACCTTCTTTACTCGGTTGACATCATCATCTGGAGTGTAACGGTTTGGAGCCTTGCCCCTCGGCTTCAGCTAGTACGCAGACCGTGTGCCTTGCTTCTTCCCTCGACTAATGCTTTGACTCAGAATGATGTCGTCAGGAATCTGCACAAACATGAACACATGAGATTGCAAAGGTTGAAATTACTATGCACATGTTTGAGGGTAACAAAATAGTCCTAACCTCCGCCTCTTCAGAAGAGGATGACACAATTTCGCCTTCGCGGCAACCTAGCAAGTTGGCTAACCGCCGCATCTTCCGTGCAGTGTTATGCGTCATGGAAGTCATGGTTACAAAGCCACCCGAACATAATAGCTTACATTCAAAGTTGGTGGTCATACCTTAATGAAATGCCGCATCGGTCTGATAGGCTTTTCATCTCTATGGCTCTGATCCCAAATAACACCTCGCACTCCTCAGTTTTTTTTATCTCGGTCCGCTGCGACAAACATATTATACACAATTTGAGAGAGCACATGCCAATATAGATGATGTAGTAGCTAATGAGAGAATGGCTTACCACGTAGTTCAGTGAGGAAGCAATAGAAGTCGATCTCCCCTGTCGAGTAGTCCTGTCGTACTGGCTTTGCGCAACCTCATCCAATGCGATGGGGTCGTCCAAGATGTCATCATCATACGCGTGGTTCACTAACTCGTTCGTGATCTTCCTCTGCCGCTGCCTATCAAGCATGCAAGATATTGAGCACAACGGATAAACTTAGGTTCTATCGCTACCTATGGGCAACAAGTTTCCATCGCATGATTCAAGAAGTTTACCTATGGAGCGCGTGGTCCGTGTCTTGCCACTGCGGTGGGCACTCCTGGTACAACCCGAACTGTCGCCTCACTCTGTGCGGCTGGTGGTATTTGATAACCCACAAGTATAGGGGATCGCAGCAGTCTTCGAGGGAAGTAAAACCCAAATTTATTGATTCGACACAAGGGGAGGTAAAGAATACTTATAAGCCTTAACAACTGAGTTGTCAATTCAGCTGCACCTGGAAAAGCACTAGTAACAGGGGTGATGTGAAAGCAACAGTAATATGAAAGCAATAGTAACAAGAATACAAATGTGATATCAAGAACACAGAGCAATGGCACCGTAAAAATAGTTGATACTACTTCCAATGACATATAGAACAAGTATATGATGATGAGAGATGGACCGGGGTTCCCAGCGATCTACACTAGTGGTAACTCTCCAATAAGTGACAAGTGTTGGGTGAACAAATTACAATTGGGCAATTGATAGGATTCAAAGCATTAAGATAGAACATCAAGATTATTAATCATGTAGGCATGTTTTCCGTATATAGTCATACGTGCTCGCAATGAGAAACTTGTACAACATCTTTTGTCCTACCTGCCGGTGGCAGCCGGGCCTCTAGGGAATCTACTGGCTATTAAGGTACTCCTTTTAATAGAGTACCGGAGCAAAGCATTAACACTCCGTGAAAACATGTGATCCTCACATCACCGCCATCCCCTCCGGTTGTCCCGATTCGTCACTGGGCCTTTGGTTCCGGATAGCGACATGTGCATACAACTTGTAGATACAATCTAAGCAATAATTATAGAGCTTAAATCTAAGATCATGCCACTCGGGCCCTAGTGACAAGCATTAGGCATAACAAGATTGCAGCAACAATAACTTCACAAACTTTATAGATAGACTAATCATAATGTATCATCCATCGGATCCCAACAAACACAACACCGATTACATCAGATGGATCTCAATCATGTAAGGCAGCTCATGAGATCATTGTATTGAAGTACATGGAGGAGATAATACCAACTAGCTACTGCTAGAACCCGTAGTCCATGGAGGAATGATACGTCTCCGACGTATCGATAATTTCTTATGTTCCATGCCACATTATTGATGATTTCTACATGTTATATGCACACTTTATGTCATATTCGTGCATTTTCTGGAACTAACCTATTAACAAGATGCCGAAGTGCCAGTTTCTGTTTTCTGCTGTTTTTGGTTTCAGAAATCCTAGTAACGAAATATTCTCGGAATCGGACGAAATCAACGACCAGGTTCCTATTTTCACCGGAAGCATCCAGAACACACGAGAAGGACCAGAGGGGGGGCACTGGGCCCCCAGACCATAGGACGGCACGGCCAGAGGGGGGGCCGCGCCGCCCTATAGTGTGGCCCCCCTGTTAGCCCTCCTGCGCCGCCTCTTCGCCTATATAAAGCCCCTGGATCGAAAACCCTGATACGTTCGACGAAAACCACAGAAACCTTCCAGAGCCGCCGCCATCGCGAGGCCAAGATCTGGGGGACAGGAGTCTCTGTTCCGGCACGCTGCCGGAGCGGGGAAGTGCCCCCGGAAGGCTTCTCCATCGACACCGCTGCCATCTCCACCGCCATCTTCATCACCGCTGCTACTCCCATGAGGAGGGAGTAGTTCTCCATCGAGGCTCGGGGCTGTACCGGTAGCTATGTGGTTAATCTCTCTCCATGTACTTCAATACAATGATCTCATGAGCTGCTTTACATGATTGAGATTCATATGAGTTTTGTATCACAATTCATCTATGTGCTACTCTAGTGATGTTATTAAAGTAGTTCTATTCCTCCTGCACGTGTGTAAAGGTGACTAGTGTGTGCACCGTGTGGTTCTTGTCGTAGGCTATGATCATGATCTCTTGTAGATTGTGGAGTTAATTATCATTATGATGGTATTGATGTGATCTATCTGGTTATATTGATCTATCTTACACTATAAGGTTACTTAAACATGAGCATTATTGTGGAGCTTGTTAACTCCGGCATTGAGGGTTCGTGTAATCCTACGCAATGTGTTCATCATCCAACAAAAGTGTAGAGTATGCATTTATCTATTCTGTTATGTGATCAATGTTGAGAGTGTCCACTAGTGAAAGTGTAATCCCTAGGCCTTGTTCCTAAATACTGCTGCGTTACTACTGCTTGTTTATCGTTTTATCACAAGCATTACTGCTGCAATACTACCACCATCAACTACACGCCAGCAAGCTATTTTCTGGCACCGTTGCTACTGCTCATATATATTCATACCACCTGTATTTCACTATCTCTTCGCCGAACTAGTGCACCTATTTGGTGTGTTGGGGACACAAGAGACTTCTTGCTTTGTGGTTGCAGGGTTGCATGAGAGGGATATCTTTGACCTCTTCCTCCCTGAGTTCGATAAACCTTGGGTGATCCACTTAAGGGAAAACTTGCTGCTGTTCTACAAACCTCTGCTCTTGGAGGCCCAACACTGTCTACAGGAAAGGAGGGGGAACGTAGACATCAAGCACTTTTCTGGCGCCGTTGCCGGGGAGGAAAGGTAAAAGGTACTCACACTCCGGATCTCGGCTACTAAGCTATTTTCCCGGCGCTGTAAGTACTCAAAGCTATTTCCTTTAGATCCTGCAATTGCAACTTTTTGTTTCTTGTTTACACTAGTTTGGCATAATGGACAAGAATGATCTTCTTATCCTATTTCCTGATTTAAAACATGGATTGTTTGATGCGAAAATTAAAAAACCTATGGAATATTATTTGCATGCTGGTAGTAATATTAGTATGAACGCTTTGAGCACCATTGTTGATAACAATATAGAAAGTTCTAAGCTTGGGGAAGCTGGTTTTCATGATCTTTTTAGTCCCCCAAGCATTGAGGAGAAAATTTTCTTTGATGATACTTTGCCTCCTATTTATGATGATTATAATGATAGTGGTCTTTTGGTGCCACCTACTATGGAGAGTAAATTTTGTTGTGATTATACTATGCCTCCAACACTTGATGAGAATAATAATGATAGCTACTTTGTTGAATTTGCTCCCACTACAACTAATAAAATTGACTATGCTTATGTTGGGAGTAGTAATAATTTTATGCATGAGACTCATGATAAGAATGCTTTATGTGATAGTTATATTGTTGAGTTTGCTCATGATGCTACTGGATATTATTATGAGAGAGGAAAATATGGTTGTAGAAGTTTTCATGTTACTAAAACACCTCTCTATGTGCTGAAATTTTTGAAACTACACTTGTTTTATCTCTCTATGCTTGTTGCATTATGCTTCTTGAACTTGTTTACTTACAAGATTCCTTTTCATAGGAAGCATGTTAGACTTAAATGTGTTTTGAATTTGCCTCTTGAAGCTCTCTTTTGCTTCGAATACTATTTCCTGCGAGTGGATCATTAAAACTGCTGAGCCCATCTTAATGGCTATAAAGAAAGAACTTCTTGGGAGATAACCCATGTGTTATTTTGCTACAGTATTTTGTTTTATATTTGTGTCTTGGAAGTTGTTTACTACTGTAGCAACCTCTCCTTATCTTAGTTTTGTGTTTTGTTGTGCCAAGTGAAGCCTCTAATCGAAGGTTGATACTAGATTTGGATTTCTGCGCAGAAACAGATTTCTATCTGTCACGAATCTGGGCTGTTTTCTCTGTAGAAAAATCATAAAATTAAGCCAATTTACGTGCATGATCCTCAGATATGTACGCAACTTTCATTCAATTTGAGCATTTTCATTTGAGCAAGTCTGGTGCCATTTTAAAATTCGTCAATACGAACTGTTCTGTTTTGACAGATTCTGCCTTTTATTTCGCATTGCCTCTTTTGCTATGTTGGATGAATTTCTTTGATCCACTAATGTCCAGTAGCATTATGCAATGTCCAGAAGTGTTAAGAATGATTGTGTCACCTCTGAATATGTTAATTTTTATTGTGCACTAACCCTCTAATGAGTTGTTTCGAGTTTGGTGTGGAGGAAGTTTTCAAGGATCAAGAGAGGAGTATGATGCAACATGATCAAGTAAAGTGAAAGCTCTAAGCTTGGGGATGCCCCGGTGGTTCACCCCTGCATATTCTAAGAAGACTCAAGCGTCTAAGCTTGGGGATGCCCAAGGCATCCCCTTCTTCATCGACAACATTATCAGGTTCCTCCCCTGAAACTATATTTTTATTCCGTCACATCTTATGTGCTTTACTTGGAGCATCTGTATGCTTTTGTTTTTGTTTGTGTTTGAATAAATGCTTGTGTGGGAGAGAGACATGCTCCGCTGGTTCGTATGAACACATGTGTTCTTAGCTTTTAGTATTCATGTCGTGGTATCGTCACGGCATATGCCATAGGGTGGCTAATCGAAGTGGTTCCTGAGGGATCTCACGGCGGTATCCGGAAGCGGGTATGGGCACGAGCGACACGGCGACGTACCCAGGTTCGAGGCCCTCCGGTGGAGGTAAAACCTCTACTCCTGCTATGAGTGTATATGATGATCACACAAGATGCTGGTGCTCCTAGAGCTGTGTCCGGCTGGCCCTGAGAGGCTAAGGAAGACGATGGTCTCTCTCACAGGGCAGCTCTGTAGGTAGGTGAAAGCAATAAATGATCGATCCCCTGCACGAGAGGGGGTAGTGCGGCTTATATAGGCACCGGCACTTTACATATAAGACCCTATAGTTTACTGGCCGGCTGGGCCGGCTTCGGCTTCCGCTCCTTCCCGAGGCGGTGACGTCAGGAGTGGTTGGGGCATCGTGGCCTGTCCCATCCGGCTGCCACGGTCAGCGGTATGGAGGAGGTGTCCCTGTCGCCGTCAGCCACTGTAGCCGGTACGGATCGTCGTAAGCCCTGACGGCCTGTCCATCGCGCGGCACTATTGCTCCACAGTGCCCCGCGTTTTACGGAAGATGGAGTCAGCGTGGACTTTAGGAACCCGGATCACCAACCCGGTTCCTTCCAGTGCAAGACTCGCCAGCCTCGAGTCGGTCTGAGGTACAAACCCCAGTCGGATATGGCTTGTAGAAGCCGGCCCAGCTACAGCATTGGTGGCCGTAGCCAGGCCGACTAGGACCTAGAGCCAGCCGGCTTCCGGACCAGCCGGCCACGGCGCCAGCCGGCTGCACCTCAGCCGGCCTTTGCCGCGAGCCGGCCAGTGGCCAGCCGGCTGCTCCGCGTCCATTGCCCTACCCGGGGTCTTCCCCCCGACATTAGCCCCGGCCGGCAAGGTCCCGCGCCCAGAAGGACCTAGGCAGGTTTTCCTGGCTTCTCGAGTATATTTGACGGCACTTGGAGGGGCCGACTGAGAATTTCCATTCAGCCGGCTGCGCCCTCATCCGGCTCGTTCCTGCCGGCTGCTTCTAGCCGGCCGCTTTTTACACTTGTGTAGTTTTTTGCTTTCTTGCAAGATCTGACGGCGCCTCCGCCTTGCTGATGAATTTTGGCTTGAGTGGAACTTTTGGTCCGGCTCCGGCTTGCGGCGCGCCGGAGTCTCCGCCGCCTCGGGTCCTGCGCCCGACTTGACGGGTCTGACGCCTGGCCCGGTGGTCGGTTCGTCTGGTCACATCAATGTTCCCCCGGATCCGGTGCGGTAGTGGGCGACGTGGTGTGGCCGTTTTCGGTAACCGTCGTGGACGTGGGAGGAGTTACGGCGCAGTTACGGCGCAGTAAATCCGGCGACGTGGGAGGAGTTACGGCCCACGACCGCCACTTGGAGGCCAACCGCCCGCGTCGGGTGGCTATAAATGCCGCGGGGGGGCGCCCCGAGGCGGCCACTTGCCATTTCTTCTTCCTCGCGCTCTTGCTCCCATCGCTATCCTCTGCGCGCTCGAGCTCGCCGCTGCTCCGGCGAACATCTTCCGCTGGCGAACTCCGGCGGGCGAATCTCCACCGATCCGCCGCCGCCACCCCGCCAATCCGGCGCCACGGGGCCGCGCGTCTCGACGGAGCGTCCTCAGCCGCCGCTGTCGCCGCCGCGATCGCAAGGTTCTTCCTCGCCGTTCAGCCTCTCCTGGTCATCTTCTTCCTCGACCTCGTCAATGGCGTCCCAGTGGATCGTGTAGGGGCTCCTAAATGCGGTAGGACGACTTCGAGCGCGTTGTGCGCCTCCGGCGAGTCCCGCAGTCGGTCATCACGCGGGTGCCCGGCGAGGAGGTGGAGCCTGAGCCGCGGCCCGGCGAGCGCGTCGTCTTCGGCGCGCACCTCGACCGCGGGCTGGGTCTGCCGGCTTCGCCGTTCTTCCGGCAATTCCTCGACCACTTCGGCCTTCAGCCGCACCACCTGCCGGCCAACGCGTGCGTCCTCCTGAGCTGCTTCGTAGCGTTCATGGAGGCTTACGCCGGCTTGTGGCCCGACATCGACTTCTGGAGCCGGCTCTTCTTCTTGAAGGCGCAGACCAACGACGGCCGCCTGCGAGCCTGCGGCGCCGCCTCGATCTACACCCGGCCTGGTACGCCTTTCCCCAAGATCCCCACCGTCGACTCGGTGAAGAACTGGCAAATGTCATTCTTCTATGTGCGCAACGAGGGGGAGCTCGTCGACCGGATCAACTCTGCCGGAGTTCAATCCGGCTCCTCCGCCGGCCGGATCAACTGGAGCCACAACGCCCGCTCGACGGATCCGGACGCGGAGGTGAACCTTCTCTGGGATCTCCTGGCGACAGCCACCGCTGGCGGGCTGACTGCCGAAGATCTTCTCTGCACCATCGCCGAGCGCCGGGTGCTGCCGCTCCAGATGCGCACCCACAAGATCGGGCACATGTCCGGCCGGTTCGATCCGAACCGGACGTCCAAGGTGCCGCTCACCAAGGCCCAGGTGGCCAGCCGGGTGAACCACATCACCAAGGCGAACCTGGCGGAGGACTGGAGCTACGGGCTGGTGCCCTGCGACAGGAACCATCCACCGGCGCGGGTAAGCTTCGTGTCTTTGCCATTTTCCGCCTGCGGCTGCGAGGCCGACTTCCTTTTTCTTCTGCCGACTTCCGGCTATGTTCATGTTTTTCTGTCTTTCTAGGTTTTTGAGCGCCAGAACGCCGAGGACGGCGACCTGGCGACGAAGAGGTGGACGCCGGATCTCGTCGATCCGGCTGACCAAGCCGGTGACCATGCCGGCGACGACGACCTGCCGCAGGCGCCTGATCTAGGCGGCCGTGGGAGCACAATCCGCCCTTCACCGAGCACCAGAGGAGGAGGAGCCGGCGACGTCCGGCACGGGGCCAATCCCCGCCGTGCCTCTGCGCACGAGGCCGCCAAGCGCCACGGCGACTTCGGCGCCCAAGGGCACGAAGAGAGCCGGCTCCACCGCCGCCGCGGAGTCGAGGGCGAAGAAACAGCGCCGGCATCAGCCGAAGAAGGTCCCGGAGCAAGCCGGGTGAGTTCTCTCTCTCTCTTGTTTGATTCCTTTTCTTTCCTTACTTTTATGCTTATTATCTTTCTGTTTATCCGGCTAGGGCCCCTATCAAGTTTGCCCAGGGCGGCGGCTCCCGGCAAGCTCCGCGCGTTGTGTCGCCGCTTCCGCGCCGCAGGAGGGAGCAGACGCCGCAGCCTTCCTCGCGCGCACCTACGCCGCCGCCGCCCGCGACAGGGGCTTCTTCCTTTGCCGTGCCGCTGGCCTCCGCGCCAGATCGCGGCACGCGGGTCGAGCCAACGCGGCAGCCGACGCCGGACGACATGTTCCCGCGCCGACGCCTCTTCGGACCCAGCCGCCGGGGGCCGGGCGGGGCATGCCGCCTTCAGCCGGGCCGGAGCCGGCGGGGCTGCTCCTAGGACCGGCGCCGGGCAGGCCGCGCCGCTCGCGGCCGGAGCCGGCAGCAGGCCCACCGTGGTGGAGTTGGACGAGAGTCCGAGGGGGCGCCTGTGCGCCGGAGACAACCGGGCCGGCCGGGCCATCCGCCGCGCCCGGAGCGACGCCGCCGCCGCAGCTCGACGAGGGACGAGCCGACCAGGCAGGAGCCGGCGAGGGACGAGCCGGCGCGCACGGAGGGCGCCGACTCGCGCGCGCTGGTGAGGACGGAGGGCGCAGCGGGCCCGTCTGAGGGCCTTCATGTGGCCAAGGGTGCCCGGCTGGTGGCTGTGCCGTCCGCCTCCGACTCCAGCTTCGGCTCGGCAGGAACCATGGAGAGGGCATGGCATCAGGCGAACTCCTGCGAGGTACTCAGCCGGGAGGGGCAGCCTGGCACGGCGCCCATGAAGATGCTTTTCTCCGGCTATCGGGCCAGCCTCAAGACCAAGGCCGCCGAGACCCTTGCCCACCGGCGACGCCTGGAGGATGCTGAGAAGGTGTGTTTTCTTTTCTTTTGCAATTTTCTTGTCCTGGTAGCCCTCCGAGACGTGGGCCGGCTGCCTGAGGCCAGTCCAGGTCTTGTCTAAGCAACTGATTCTTTCAGACGGTTGAGGAGCGGCGCACCTTCTTGTACAACCAGGTGGTGACCAGCTACCACAAGGCTAAGATCGAGCGGGCCGCCTTGGCTCGCGAGCTGGAGGCTGTCAAGGGTAAGCTCTATGCTTCTTTCGACTTCCTGTGTTGTTTCTTTTTTAATCTTGGTTGGCTGACATTTCTTTCCGGCCGCCTCGCAGTTGAGGCCGCCAAGGTCCCGCAGCTGGAGTCGGATCTCCGAGCCGCTCGCGCGCAGTGCGCCGAGAGCGAGGAGGCGGGCCGATCCGCCACCGGCAAGCTCAAGCTGGCTGAGCAGGAGCTGACACGGCTGCGCCTCGCTGGAGAAGAACCACATCACCGAGCTCAACTCCCTCAGGACGGCGGAGAAGGAGAAGGTGGATGATCTGAGCCGGCGGCTGTCGGAGGTGGAGAAGCAGCGGCTTGCGCTGCAGGAGGAGGTCACTGCCAAGTCCACGGAGCTGACGGCTACCGCCAAGCGTTGGACCGACGATTTCAGCGCGCTTGATCGCGGCTTGGCGGGTGAGTGCATCTTTATGTTCCTTCCCTTTGCCGGCTTTCGGCTGTCGACTGCCGACTTTCGTTGGTAGCCGGCAGCAGAAACTTCTTATTTCTTCGCTACCCTCATCTTCGGGCTGGCGGCAGTCGGTTCTTGCCGGCTGCCGCCAGGCTTTTCCTTTTGGTTTAGGACTTCGAAAATTTGCATTTTTCAGCTTATTTCGGCTTTGATGGTTTCTGACTTGCTTCTTCTTCTTGCAGCGGCCTTCCCGGAGACGCAGGAGGCGGCTTTGGCAGCCGTTGGCGTCGCGCGCGATTCCAGGAGGCGGGAAACCGGCGAGGGCAGCTCGGAGTACTTCTCCATGGAGGACCATCTGGCGTCCATGGCTGCCCGCATCGAGCCCGTCACCAAGCTCGGTTGGGAGCTGCGGAAGGCGGCCGAAGAGCTGGTGCCCATGCTGTGGCCTGGGGAGGCGGCGCCGCAAGACATCTCCGGCCTCATCTCTTCGATGGAGCGGGCGCCGGACCGCTTCCTCGACTGGAAGGAGTCGGCCACGCGCGCCGGCGCCGACATGGCGCTGTCCTTCGTCCTCTCCTGGTACAACGAGGTGGACCTGGGGCAGCTTGAGTTCCGGCGAGCCGGCGTGGAGGACAAGCTCCCGGCTGAGCTCAAGGCCGCCCGCCTTGCTCGAGCCAGCACCATCGCCGGCTTCGTCGACAAGGCCCTCTTCGTCGCGGACCCGAACCCTCCTCCATCCGATGAAGAATACATGGATGATGAGGAGGCGGAAGACGTGCCTGAGGACGACCCGGCCGCCGGCTCCACTGATGCCCCTCTGGCTTAGATTTCCTGCTTTTCAGTTGTTCTTTTGCAAGACAGTTTATTAAATCCCCGGGATGCCGGGTGCAGATGTAAGACAATATTATCGCCTTTTAATTATGCCACACTTTAATGTGTTTGTTAACCAATTATGTGCCGAGTTGCTTTCTTTCGACTCGTTCGCTTTTTTCCATCCGCCCCACTCTTTGGCTGTGCCCTTGCCGGTCGTACGTCCGACTTGCGGTCCGTCGCCGGATCAAGAGCGGGCCGCTGGGTGAGGCCGATAGTATTTCAGCCGAACGAGCTGAATTTGGCAATCCGGCACTTATATGAAAAGTTGCAAGTCAACTCGCTTTTACTCTTTCCCTTAGTCGTTTTTCGCGTGCCGGCTCCCTAGGCCTTACTCCCGCCAGCCGGACAGCCGGGTTGCGGTCTGTAGCTGGTCGGAAGCCGGCTGTCGGAAACCGGATCACGTTACTGAGCCGACCGCGTGAGAGGGTTTAAGCCAATTGGCGAAACAAGGTAGAGTATGCGAAAAACTTGTCGGAAACGGCGCTCTTGGCGCAAGCTTTTTCATAACTCACAAAGGGGATACAAGGGATACATACATTCCTGCTCTCATGCGTAAAATGGGCGGAGTAACCTGACATTCCAGGGACGTTTAGTCTCCTCGTCAGCCTTGTCCGGCTTGTTTTTCTTAGCCTCTTGGGCATCTATGAGATAGTAGGAATCATTGCCTACTGCCTTGCTCACGATGAAGGGACCCTCCCATGGGGATGACAGTTTATGCTGTCCGGCTGTCCGCTGGATCAGCCGGAGCACTAGGTCTCCTTCTCGGAATGCTAAGGGCTGGACCTTCCGGCTGTGATAGCGTCGGAGGCTTTGCTGGTAGATGGTAGATCTAGACTCAGCCAGCAGCCGGGCCTCTTCGACCAGGTCGACTCCATCTTCGCGAGCTTCTTTGGCTTCGGCTTCTGTGTAGAGCTTGATCCTTGGTGCGTCGTGCTCGATATCGCCGGCAGACGGCTTCGGCCCCGTATACGAGGAAAAATGGTGTGAAGCCGACCGAGCGATTTGTCGTTGTGCGCAGGCTCCACAAAGACATTGGGCAGTTCTTCAATCCAGCAGCCGGCTGTTCGCTCGAGCGGCTCCACCAGCCGGGGCCGGATGCCGGCTAGGACTAAGCCGTTAGCCTTTTCCACTTGTCCGTTGGACTCTGGGTGTGCCACAGAAGATAGGGCCATCCGGATTCCCATTTCCCCGCAATAGCGAGAGAAGATGCCTTGGGAGAAGTTGGTGCCGTTGTCGGTGATGATGGTGTGGGGGTAGCCGAATCTCACAATGATTTCCTTGAGGAATGTGACGGCTGTGGACCCGTCCAGTTTCTTGATTGGCTTGGCTTCGATCCACTTGGTGAATTTATCAATCATCACCAAGAGATGTGTCATGCCGCCTCGCGCTGTTCTGAATGGGCCCACCATACCCAAGCCCCATACGGCAAATGGCCATGTGATGGGGATGGTTTTCAAGGCGGAAGCCGGCTGGTGTCTTTGCTTTGCGAAGCGCTGACAGCCGTTGCACTTCTTCACCAAATCTTCTGCGTCTCTCGAGCGCAATCGGCCAAGAAAAGCCGTGCCGGAAGGCTTTGGCCACTATGGCTCGGGATGAGGCGTGATGTCCGCACTCTCCTTGATGGATTTCCCGTAGGAGTTCAATCCCTTCAGCCGGCTCGACGCACCGCTGGAACACCCCACTTACGCTGCGTTTGTACAGCTGGTGGTTGATGATGGTGTAGGCCTTGGCCCTTCTCTCAATCTGCCTGGCCTGGACTCTATCATCAGGCAGCACACCGTCGGTGAGGTAGGAGAGGAATTCTTGTGCCCATGAAGGTACGCATCTTATCTCGAATACGCTGACCAACAGGGCCTCCCGCGTGGGAGCTTCCGGATTCGACTGCATGGTCGCCGGGTCCGGCTTGCTAGCCGGCGGGTTCGGCTTGCTAGCCCCCGAGTTTGGCGATGAAGCCCCCGGGTTGGACTGAGAAGTCCCCGGGTTCGGCATGCTAGCCGGCGGGTTTGGCTTGTTAGCCCCCGACTTGGGCGATGAAGCCCCCGGGTTGGACTGAGCAGCCCCCGGGTCAGCCGGCACGAATATTGAATCCGAGTCCGGTGACGGTATGATGGACGGCTTCTTGAGAACCGCCAAGGCGACACCCGGCGGGATGGCTTGCCGGGTTGAGCCAATCTTGGATAAGGCATCAGCCGCCTCGTTGTTTGCTCGTGGCACGTGGTGGAATTCGCAGCCGTCGAAGAAGCCGGATAGCTGCTGGACATGGAAGCGGTACGAGGCCATATTGGCGTCCTTCGCGTCCCCGCCGGATGCTTGTCGTATGACCAAGTCGGAGTCGCCGAAGCAAAGTATGCGACGCACGCCAATCTCCTTGGCCAGCTTCAGCCCATGAATGAGCGCTTCATATTCCGCCACATTGTTGGATGCGGCGAAGTGGATCTGCAGGACGTAGTCCAGCCGGTCTCCCTTGGGAGAGGTGATGACGATGCCGGCTCCCAAGCCGTTGCGCATCTTCGAGCCGTCGAAGTGCATCTTCCAATGCGTGGAATCCGGCACAGGCGGCAAGTACTGCATCTCAGCCTGGGCCGACGAAGAAGTCCGCGAGGATCTGCGACTTGATGGCTGTGCGTGGCTCGTAGAGGCTAGTGTGGGCGGCTAGCTCCAGGGCCCACTTGGCAACCCGGCCGTTGGCATCCTTGCTGCCGTTGATTTCCGCCAAAGGCGCTGTGGCAACCACCCTGATGGGATGTTGTGGAAAGTAATGCTTGAGCTTCTTGGCCGCCATGTAGACGCCGTAGGTGACCTTCTCGGTAGTGGGGGTAATTTTGCTTCGACTGGGAGAGCACTTCGCTAAGGTAATAGACTGGGCGCTGAACCAGCTGCTCCCTGTTTTCGGCTTCTTTGCGCTCCACCACCAGGACAACGCTAACCACTCGGTTGGTGGCTGCGATGTACAACAGCATCGGCTCCATTGGAGCCGGCGTTGCAAGGATTGGCGCGGTTGAGAGCACGCGCTTCAAGTCACGGAAGGCCTCATCCGCCTGCGGTGACCAGACGAACTTGTCCGCCTTCTTCATTAGTTGATACAGGGGCAGTGCCTTCTCCCCAGCCGGCCGACGAAGCGGCTCAAGGAGGCCAGGCAGCCAAAGAAACTTCGGACGTCCTTGAGGCACCGCGGCAGTTCCATCTTCTCCAGGGCACCGATCTTGTCCGGGTTGGCTTCGATCCTCGCCGAGAGACGAGGTAGCCAAGGAGCTGGCCAGACGGCACGCCGAATGTGCACTTGGCCGGGTTGAGCTTCATCCGGAATCTTCTCAGATTGGTGAAGGTTTCTCTCAGGTCATCAAGGAGGGTAGTCGTCTCCTTGGTCTTGACAACGACATCATCCACGTACGCGTGAACGTTTGTGCCGATTTGATCCTGCAAGCATTTCTGCATGCACCTTTGGTAGGTGGCGCCTGCATTTTTCAAGCCGAACGGCATAGTCGTGTAGCAGTAAGCCCCGTACGGGGTAATGAACGAAGTCTTTATTTGATCAGCCGGATTCAAAGGAATCTGGTGGTAGCCTGAATAGGCGTCTAAGAAAGACAACAGTTCACAGCCGGCAATGAGTCTATGACTTGGTCTATGCGCGCAGGGGAAGGGGTCCTTCGGGCACGCCTTGTTCAGGCTGGTGTAGTCGATACACATGCGCCAGGAGCCGTTCTTCGTCAACTCCAGGACCGGGTTCGCCAACCAGTCCGGGTGCAGCACTTCCATGATGAAGCCGGCAGCTAGGAGCCGGGCGATTTCTTCACCGATGGCCTTCCTTCGTTCTTCGGCGAAGCGCCTGAGAGGCTGCTTCACCGGCTTGGCTTCAGGCCGGACGTGGAGGTGGTGCTCAGCCAACTCCCTCGGCACACCCGGCATGTCTCTTGGAGTCCATGCGAAGATGTCCCGATTCTCACGGAGGAAGCTGGTGAGCTCGCTTTCCTATTTCTTGTTCAAGCCGGCACCGATGGTGACGAACTTGAGCCCGGCTGCGCCGGGTCCAGGAGGATCTTCTTGGTGTGGTCGGCCGGCTGGAAGTGAGTCGTCCCAGCCGGGTTGCCCGCAGCCGGCATGTCCGTTCTGCGCGGCTTTGGCGAGGGCAACGGCGTCGTGGATGAGCTGCTTCTGCGGTGGCGATGACCAGCGTCTGGGCCATCTTGGAGCTCGCGTGGCGCAGTCCATGGAGCGGCGATAGTCGCCGGCTACGGTGATGACCCCCCTGGGGCCAGGCAGCTTCATCTTCAGGTACCCATAGTGGGGCACCGCCATGAACTTGGTCAGGGCCGGCCTGCCCAGGAGCGCGTGGTAGGGACTCACGAGGTCCACCACCTCGAACTCGATTCTTTCGGTGCGGAAGTGATCCGGCTGCCCGAACATCACCTCCAGCGTGATCCGGCCGATCGGCTGGCAGCAATGGCCTGGCACGATGCCGTGGAAGACGGTGGGGTGGGGCGCAACTCGGCCTCCGGATGCCCAGCTTGCGGGCGGTGTCGCGGTAGAGGATGTTGATGCCGCTGCCGCCGTCGATGAGGACGCGCGAAAACGCACGCTGCGCCGGGTTGTGCCGATGGTGGGGTCGAGGACCATGGCGTAGCTGCCCGGCTTCGGCAGACAGCCGGTGTGTCACGGCGATCGAAAGTGATGGCCTGCTCTGACCAGTTTAGGTACTGGGGGACCGGCGGTATGACCGCGTTGACCTCGAGGGAACGGCGCTCTTGGCTCGTCCTGTCCTCGGGCTCGGAGGTGAAGATGATGTAGGTGGCGTCTTCGGCCAAATATCGGCCGGCATGGTGCACTTGGTTAGCCTCGTGGTGCTCGAGGTTGGCGTTCTCTGCGCCGGCTTGGCCACCCGGCCCGCCGGCTGGTGGAGGCGGGGGTGGAGGTGGTAGAGGTTCACCGCTTGTCAGCCGCTTCATGAAGTGGCAGTCGCGGGTGGTGTGGTTGGAGGGGTTCTTGCCGCTGTGGTACTTGCACGGCGAGTCGAGCATTTGCTCAAAGGTGTACTTCGGCTTCCACCGCCGGTCTTGCTTCGGCGGCGGCTGCCGCCTGCCGCGTTGTCTGCCACGGCGGCTACGTGGGCGGAGCCGTACCGGCGGTCCGGCTGGTCGCTGTGACGCTTGCCGCGGTAGTTGTCCCGCCGGCTGCCATGCGAACCGCCCTCGGCCGGCTTGTGCTCAGCCGTCCTGTTGTTGTCCCGCCTTGCTGGAGCCGGTGAAATGTCAGCCGGCGCCTTGCCGGCTTCCTCTGCCAGTGCGTACTTGTCGGCGATGGCCATCAAGGCGGCCATCGACTTGGGGTCACTGCGGCGCAACTTGTGCCACAGCATGGTGTTGGGCCGACAGCCTCCCATGAAGAAGCTGATGGCCCGGATCTCGTGCACGCCCTCGCAGAGTTGCGCATCTCGCACCAACGCGTCGTGCACGCGCGATCCGTCTCGTCGGGGCCCCGCTTGCACATCTCGAGCTGTCGGGCGACCCGGCCGGCGATAGGTGCCGGTGAAGTTGCTGATGAAGGCCGCTCGAAGTCAAGCCAGCCGTTTATGCTGCCGGCTGGCAGGTTGTTGAGCCATGTGCGGCGGAGCCGACCAAAGCATCGTGGGGAGTAGCGCACGGCCCGCCGCTTGTTGCCTTTGGCGATGCCGACTGCGGTGGAGTAGTCCTGCAGCCAGTCCTCCGGCTTGGCGGTGCCGTCATACTTGGGGGTGTCGCGGGGGAGCGTGAAGCCTTCGAGTGTGGGCTCGTTGGCGATGCGGGGCCCGAAGCACTTTGGGCCGGCTGGAGCTTCTTCTTCCGCAATGCGGGATTCGACCAGCCGGTCGAGGCGATCTCGGGCGTCGGCGGGCTCGATGCGCGGGCCCAGCCGGGAGTGTGCCGGCTGGCGCGCGCCGCTTGCTTCTCGGAGCCGCTCGGTGATGACGGCGGGGCTCGGAGTCTTGCTCCCGGTTCCGGCTTGAGGGGGCCGGCTGCGGTCGCCGCCGCCGGCTGCTGGCTTGGCCGGCCCGAGCTGTGCGTGGCCCGGGAGTCATGGCGCCGGCTTGGTCCTGGGGAGGCGGACTCGGCCGTGTCCCCGGCGCCTTCCCCGTCGTTGCCTGCAGCTCCACGAGCGTGAGAAGCTCCGGGGGCATTGACATACCCGGGGTCGGCGATCCGCCCGTTGGCTGCGTTGCAGCTCGCCCACCCGCCCGGTCCGACGGCGTAACTCTTCGCCTTCAAGGCGGTTCAGCTCTTCGCGGCGGCTTCTGCAGCGCATGTTCTTGTCGGGGTGTTGTAGACGGGTAGCTCCGCGGACGGAGCCGGCGAAGGAGCGCCGTCGCGGGCGATCTCAGCGCCAAGGTCGCGGCCCTCGCGGCGGATGTGGCCAGCTCGGCTTGGCCTGCCGCCGCCCGGAGTGAGGCCGTGGGCGCGGTTGTACTCGCGCTGGTGATCTCCATCCGCGCTTAGCAGCAGCCGCTTCTTCGGTTTGCTTGAGGAGGAGCTGGCGGTGCGCCTCCAAGTCCGCCTCGACGGCGGTGGGATCTCCGCCGGGCGTGAGCGGGGTGCTCGCTTTGCCCGGACTGCATCCAGCCGGGACGGTGGTGGTGGCGCTTTCGGGCCCGAGCCGGAGGCGTTGGGGTCGATGTTGCGCTCCAGCCGGGGCCGCGGGTGCGCGGGTTCTTCTCGGGAGCTCCTCGCCAGCCATCATGACTTGCACGACGGCGGGGCTGGCGGGAGCGCTGCTGCCGGCTCGCGGAGGAGGGCTAGCGCAGCGCAGCACCGCCGCGGGTAGCGCGGCGGTGCGACGGTGGCGACGTAAACGTCGAAGCCGCCGAAGGAGATGACGCTGCCGCCGGCTGGGAAGGGCCGGTCAGCGAAGCAGCCGGGCGTTGTCGCCGACGCAGCTTGAGGGAGCCGAATCTCCGCATCAAGCCCGAAGCGACTCGCTCGCCGGTGGTGATGGTGAGGCCCGTCCGGATGAAGACACCGGCCGAGGATGCCGAAGGCCCCACGGTGGGCGCCAAATGTCGTGGTATCGTCACGGCATATGCCATAGGGTGGCTAATCGAAGTGGTTCCTGAGGGATCTCACGGCGGTATCCGGAAGCGGGTATGGGCACGAGCGACACGGCGACGTACCCAGGTTCGAGGCCCTCCGGTGGAGGTAAAACCTCTACTCCTGCTATGAGTGTATATGATGATCACACAAGCATGCTGGTGCTCCTAGAGCCGTGTCCGGCTGGCCCCGAGAGGCTAAGGAAGACGATGGTCTCTCTCACAGGGCAGCTCAGAGGTAGGTGAAAGCAATAAATGATCGATCCCCCGCACGAGAGGGGGTAGTGCGGCTTATATAGGCACCGGCACTTTACATATAAGACCCTATAGTTTATCGCCGGCTGGGCCGGCTTCGGCTTCCGCTCCTTCCCGAGGCGGTGACGTCGGGAGTGGTTGGGGCATCGTGGCTCTGTCCCATCCGGCTGCCACGGTCAGCGGTATGGAGGAGGTGTCCCTGTCGCCGTCAGCCACCGTGAGCCGGTACGGATCGTCGTAAGCCCCGACGGCCTGTCCATCGCGCGGCACTATTGCTCCACAAAGGTCCCGCGTTTTACGGAAGATGGAGTCAGCGTGGACTTTAGGAACCCGGATCACCAACCCGGTTCCTTCCAAGGCAAGACTCGCCAGCCTCGAGTCGGTCCGAGGTACAAACCCCGCCGGATATGGCTTGTAGAAGCCGGCCCAGCTACAGCATTGGTGGCCGTAGCCAGGCCGACTAGGACCTAGAGCCAGCCGGCTTCCGGACCAGCCGGCCACGGCGCCAGCCGGCTGCACCTCAGCCGGCCTTTGCCGCGAGCCGGCCAGTGGCCAGCCGGCTGCTCCGCGTCCATTGCCCTACCCGGGGTCTTCCCCCCGACAATTCATGGCGAAGTTTCTTCTTCGTTAATTTGTTATATGGTTGGAATTGGAAAATGATACATGTAGTAATTGCTATTAATGTCTTGGGTAATGTGATACTTGGCAATTGTTGTGCTCATGTTTAAGCTCTTGCATCATATGCTTTGCACCCATTAATGAAGAAATACATAGAGCATGCTAAAATTTGGTTTGCATATTTGGTTTCTCTAAGGTCTAGATAATTTCTAGTATTGAGTTTGAACAACAAGGAAGACGGTGTAGAGTCTTATAATGTTTTCAATATGTCTTTTATGTGAGTTTTGCTGCACCGGTTCATCCTTGTGTTTGTTTCAAATAAGCCTTGCTAGCCTAAACCTTGTATCGAGAGGGAATACTTCTCATGCATCCAAAATACTTGAGCCAACCACTATGCCATTTGTGTCCACCATACCTACCTACTACATGGTATTTTCCGCCATTCCAAAGTAAATTGCTTGAGTGCTACCTTTAAAATTCCATCATTCACCTTTGCAATATATAGCTCATGGGACAAATAGCTTAAAAACTATTGTGGTATTGAATATGTAATTATGCACTTTATCTCTTATTAAGTTGCTTGTTGTGCGATAACCATGTTTACTGGGGACGCCATCAACCACTCTTTGTTGAATATCATGTGAGTTGCTATGCATGTTCGTCTTGTCTGAAGTAAGAGCGATCTACCACCTTATGGTTAAGCATGCATATGTTAGAGAAGAACATTGGGCCGCTAACTAAAGCCATGATCCATGGTGGAAGTTTCAGTTTTGGACATATATCCTCAATCTCAAATGAGAAAATTATTAATTGTTGTTATATGCTTATGCATAAAAGAGGAGTCCATTATCTGTTGTCTATGTTGTCCCGGTATGGATGTCTAAGTTGAAGAATAATCAATAGCGAGAAATCCAATGCGAGCTTTCTCCTTAGACCTTTGTACAAAGCGGCATAGAGGTACCCCTTTGTGACACTTGGTAAAAACAATGCATTGTGATGATCCGGTAGTCCAAGCTAATTAGGACAAGGTGCGGGCACTATTAGTATACTATGCATGAGGCTTGCAACTTGTAAGATATAATTTACATGATACATATGCTTTATTACTACCGTTGACAAAATTGTTTCATGTTTTCAAAATCAAAGCTCTAGCACAAATATAGCAATCGATGCTTTTCCTCTATGAGGACCATTCTTTTACTTTCAATGTTGAGTCAGTTCACCTATTTCTCTCCACCTCAAGAAGCAAACACTTGTGTGAACTATGCATTGATTCCTACATACTTGCTTATTGCACTTATTATATTACTCTATGTTGACAATATCCATGAGATATACATGTTACAAGTTGAAAGCAACCGCTGAAACTTAATCTTCTTTTGTGTTGCTTCAATACCTTTACTTTGAATTATTGCTTTATGAGTTAACTCTTATGCAAGACTTATTGATGCTTGTCTTGAAGTGCTATTCATGAAAAGTCTTTGCTTTATGATTCAGTTGTTTACTCATGTCATATACATTGTTTTGATCGCTGCATTCACTACATATGCTTTACAAATAGTATGATCAAGATTATGATGGCATGTCACTCCAGAAATTATCTGTGTTATCGTTTTACCTGCTCGGGACGAGCAGAACTAAGCTTGGGGATGCTGATACGTCTCCGACGTATCGATAATTTCTTATGTTCCATGCCACATTATTGATGATTTCTACATGTTATATGCACACTTTATGTCATATTCGTGCATTTTCTGGAACTAACCTATTAACAAGATGCCGAAGTGCGCCTGTTTTCTGCTGTTTTTGGTTTCAGAAATCCTAGTAACGAAATATTCTCGGAATCGGACGAAATCAACGACCAGGTTCCTATTTTCACCGGAAGCATCCAGAACACACGAGAAGGACCAGAGGGGGGGCACTGGGCCCCCAGACCATAGGCCGGCGCGGCCAGAGGGGGGGCCGCGCCGCCCTATAGTGTGGCCCCCCTGTTAGCCCTCCTACGCCGCCTCTTCGCCTATATAAAGCCCCTGGATCGAAAACCCTGATACGTTCGACGAAAACCACAGAAACCTTCCAGAGCCGCCGCCATCGCGAGGCCAAGATCTGGGGGACAGGAGTCTCTGTTCCGGCACGCTGCCGGAGCGGGGAAGTGCCCCCGGAAGGCTTCTCCATCGACACCGCTGCCATCTCCACCGCCATCTTCATCACCGCTGCTACTCCCATGAGGAGGGAGTAGTTCTCCATCGAGGCTCGGGGCTGTACCGGTAGCTATGTGGTTAATCTCTCTCCATGTACTTCAATACAATGATCTCATGAGCTGCTTTACATGATTGAGATTCATATGAGTTTTGTATCACAATTCATCTATGTGCTACTCTAGTGATGTTATTAAAGTAGTTCTATTCCTCCTGCACGTGTGTAAAGGTGACTAGTGTGTGCACCGTGTGGTTCTTGTCGTAGGCTATGATCATGATCTCTTGTAGATTGTGGAGTTAATTATCATTATGATGGTATTGATGTGATCTATCTGGTTATATTGATCTATCT
Source organism: Lolium perenne (assembly GCF_019359855.2). Classification (NCBI taxonomy): domain Eukaryota; kingdom Viridiplantae; phylum Streptophyta; class Magnoliopsida; order Poales; family Poaceae; genus Lolium; species Lolium perenne. The sequence goes on from NC_067250.2 coordinate 260,444,063, forward strand.
TACACTATAAGGTTACTTAAACATGAGCATTATTGTGGAGCTTGTTAACTCCGGCATTGAGGGTTCGTGTAATCCTACGCAATGTGTTCATCATCCAACAAAAGTGTAGAGTATGCATTTATCTATTCTGTTATGTGATCAATGTTGGGAGTGTCCACTAGTGAAAGTGTAATCCCTAGGCCTTGTTCCTAAATACTGCTGCGTTACTACTGCTTGTTTACTGTTTTACTGCGTTACTACTGCTGCAATACTACCACCATCAACTACACGCCAGCAAGCTATTTTCTGGCACCGTTGCTACTGCTCATATATATTCATACCACCTGTATTTCACTATCTCTTCGCCGAACTAGTGCACCTATTTGGTGTGTTGGGGACACAAGAGACTTCTTGCTTTGTGGTTGCAGGGTTGCATGAGAGGGATATCTTTGACCTCTTCCTCCCTGAGTTCGATAAACCTTGGGTGATCCACTTAAGGGAAAACTTGCTGCTGTTCTACAAACCTCTGCTCTTGGAGGCCCAACACTGTCTACAGGAAAGGAGGGGGAACGTAGACATCAGGGAACTACTCACGGAGCATGATGGAGGCGATGGCGTCGATGGAGATGGCTTCCGGGGGCACTTCCCCATCCCGGCAGGGTGCCGGAACAGAGACTTCTGTTCCCCGAATTGGAGTTTCGCGATGGCGGCGGCGCCCGTGGAGTCTTTCTGGAATTTCGTCAATTGGTATCGAGTTTTTAGGTCGAAAGGGCTTATATAGGCGAAGAGGCGGCGCAGGAGGGGCAACAGGGTGCCCTCCCCATAGGCCGGCGCGGCCAGGGGCTGGCCCGCGCGGCCCTATGGTGTGGGGGCCCCAGGCCTCCCCTCTGACTCCCCTTCGGTGTCCTGGTCTCGGTGAATTATGATGTTTGGTCTTCGTTTCGTCGAATTCCGAGAATATTGCCCGAACAGCCTTTCTGGAACCAAAAACAGTAGAAAACAGGAACTGGCACTGTGGCATCTTGTTAATAGGTTAGTTCCAGAAAATGCATGAAATCATCATAAAGTGCAAGCAAAACATGTAAGTATTGTCATAAAACAAGCATGGAACGTCAGAAATTATGGATACGTTGGAGACGTATCAGCATCCCCAAGCTTAGTTCCTACTCGTCCTCGAGTAGGTAAACGATAAAAGGAATAATTTCTGTAGTGACATGCTACTTACATAACCTTGATCATACTATTACAAAGCATATGAAATGAATGAAGTGACTCAAGGCAATGATTTATAGTTGCTAACAAATAGATAACATATAGCAAAACTTTTCATGAATAGTACTTTCAAGACAAGCATCAAAAAGTCTTGCACAAAAGTTAACTCATAAAGCAATAAATTCAAAGTAAAGGCATCGAAGCAACACAAAGGAAGATATAAGTTTCAGCGGTTGCTTTCAACTTTCAACATGCATATCTCATGGATAATTGTCAACATAAAGTAATATGATGAATGCAAATAAGCAAGTATGTAAGGATCAATGCACAGTTGACACAAGTGTTTGCTTCTAAGATGGAAGGAAGTAGGTAAACTGACTCAACATAAAGTAAAAGAAAGGCCCTTCGCAGAGGGAAGCATTGATTGCTATATTTGTGCTAGAGCTTTGGTTTTAAAAACATAAAGAGAGCATAAAAGTAAAGTTTTGAGAGGTGTTTGTTGTTGTCAACGAATGGTAGTGGGCACTCTAACCCCCTTGCCAGACAAACCTTCAAAGAGCGGCTCCCATTTTATTTTATTTTTGGGTGGCACTCCTTCCAACCTTTCTTTCACAAACCATGGCTAACCGAATCCTCGGGTGCCTGCCAACAATCTCATACCATGAAGGAGTGCCCTTTTATTTTAGTTTTATTATGATGACACTCCTCCCCACCTTTGCTTTCTCAAGCCATGGCTAACCGAATCCTTCGGGTGCCGTCCAACAATCACATACCATGGAGGAGTTTCTATTTTGGTTAATTAATTTGGGACTGGGAATCCCATTGCCAGCTCTTTTTGCAAAATTATTGGATAAGCGGATGAAGCCACTAGTCCATTGGTGAAAGTTGCCCAACAAGATTGAAAGATAAACACCACATACTTCCTCATGAGCTATAAAACATTGACACAAATCAGAGGTAATAAATTTTGAACTGTTTAAAGGTAGCACTCAAGCAATTTACTTTGGAATGGCGGAGAAATACCATGTAGCAGGTAGGTATGGTCGACACAAATGGCATAGTGGTTGGCTCAAGGATTTTGGATGCATGAGAAGTATTCCCTCTCGATACAAGGCTTAGGCTAGCAAGGCTATTTGAAGCAAACACAAGTATGAACCTAAGACAAAGAAAACTTACATAAGAACATATTGCAAGCATTATAATACTCTACACTGTCTTCCTTGTTGCTCAAACACTTTTACTAGAAAATGTCTAGACCTTAAGAGAGACCAATCATGCAACCCAATTTTAACAAGCTCTACGGTAGTTCTCCACTAATAGGTTTAAACTACATGATGCAAGAACTTAATCATGATCTACTTGAGAGCTCAAAACAATTGCCAAGTGTCAAATTATCTAAGACAATATGAGGCATTTTCTGTTTCCAACCAAATAACAATAAGTATTGTAGCTTCCAACTTTTGTCATTGAACATTAAAAGTAAAACGAAGAACAAGTGTTCATATGAAAAAGCGGAGCGTGTCTCTCTCCCAAATAAGGATTGCTAGGATCCGATTTTATTCAAACAAAAACAAAAATAAAAGCACACAGACGCTCCAAGTAAAGCACATATGATGTGACCGAATAAAAATATAGTTTCAATAGAAGAAACCTGATAAGTTGATGAAGAAGGAGATGCCTTGGGCATCCCCAAGCTTAGACGCTTGAGTCTTCTTGAAATATGCAGGGATGAACCACGGGGGCATCCCCAAGCTTAGACTTTTCACTCTTCTTGATCATATATCATCCTCCTCTCTTGACCCTTGAAAACTTCCTTCACACCAAACTTCTCATAAACTTCATTAGAGGGGTTAGTACTCAAAAAAACTTGAATTCACCTTGGTCCTGTAGTGACACATTGCAAGAACTCAATAAAACATTAGCTACAGCTCTCCACGTGTAGAAAGCCTTGCTTAAAGTCCACAAAAGACAATGCAAAAAACAGAGACATAATCTGCCAAAACAGAACAGCCAGTAAAGACGATTTTAAAGAGGTACTTCCGTTGCTCAAATCAGAAAACTCAAAACTAATGAAAGTTGCGTACATATCTGAGGAACACGCACGTAAATTGGCAGATTTTTCTGAGTTACCTACAGAGAAAACATCCCAGATTCGTGACAGATAGAAATCTGTTTCTGCGCAGAAATCCAAATCTAGTATCAACCTTCTATTAGAGGCTTCACTTGGCACAACATTGCAATAAAATAAAGATAAGGAGATGTTGCTACAGTAGTAACAACTTCCAAAACACAACAAAACAGTAGCAAAATAAACACATGGGTTATCTTCCAAGAAGTTCTTTCTTTATAGCCATTAAGATGGGCTCAGCAGTTTTAATGATGCACTCGCAAGAAATAAGAGTTGAAGCAAAAGAGAGCATCAAAAAGCAAATTCAAAACACATTTAAGTCTAACCCACTTCCTATGAAGGAGATATGCCCTAGAGGCAATAATAAAGTGGTTATTGTATATCTTTATGATAAATGTTTATATACCATGCTATAATTGTATTAACCGAAACATTGATACATGTGTGATATGTAAACAACAAAGAGTCCCTAGTATGCCTCTAAACTAGCTTGTTGATTAATGGATGATTAGTTTCATAATCATGAACATTGGATGTTATTAATAACAAGGTTATATCATTGTATGAATGATGTAATGGACACACCCAATTAAGCGTAGCATAAGATCACGTCATTAAGTTATTTGCTATAAGCTTTCGATACATAGTTACCTAGTCCTTATGACCATGAGATCATATAAATCACTTATACCGGAAAGGTACTTTGATTACATCAAACACCACTGCGTAAATGGGTGGTTATAAAGGTGGGATTAAGTATCCGGAAAGTATGAGTTGAGGCATATGGATCAACAGTGGGATTTGTCCATCCCGATGACGGATAGATATACTCTGGGCCCTCTCGGTGGAATGTCGTCTAATGTCTTGCAAGCATATGAATAAGTTCATAAGAGACCACATACCACGGTACGAGTAAAGAGTACTTGTCAGGAGACGAGGTTGAACAAGGTATAGAGTGATACCGATGATCAAACCTCGGACAAGTAAAATATCGTGTGACAAAGGGAATTGGTATCGTATGTGAATTGTTCATTCGATCACTAAAGTCATCGTTGAATATGTGGGAGCCATTATGGATCTCCAGATCCCGCTATTGGTTATTGGTCGGAGTGAGTACTCAACCATGTCCGCATAGTTCGCGAACCGTAGGGTGACACACTTAAAGTTGGATGTTGAAATGGTAGAACTTGAATATGGAATGGAGTTCGAATATTTGTTCGGAGTCCCGGATGAGATCCCGGACATCACGAGGAGTTCCGGAATGGTCCGGAGAATAAGATTCATATATAGGAAGTCATTTTATAAGATTTAAAATGATCCGGAAGGTTCTATGGAAGGTTCTAGAAGGTTCTAGAAAAGTCCGGAAGAAACCACTTTGGAAGGCGGAGTCCCAAAGGGACTCCACCTCCATGGCCAGCCAACCCTAGAGGGGGAGGAGTCCCAAGTGGACTCCCCTAAGGGGGCCGGCCACCCCCCCCCCCCCCCCCCCACATGGAAGGGGGGAATCCCACCCCAAGTGGGATTCCCACCTTGGGTAGGTTTCCCTATAACATGGAAGGTTTTGGGTTCGGGTCTTATTCGGAGACTTGTAGTCCAACACTTGGGGCTTCCACCTATATAATGAGGGCCAAGGGGAGGGGGCCGGCCACCCCAACAAGCACAAGGTGGCCGCACCACCTCAAGTGGCCGGCGCCCCCCTCTCCCCAAACCCTAGCCGCCCCACTCCTCCACATCCCGCACGCTTAGCGAAGCTCCGCCGGATTTCTCCACCACCACCGACACCACGCCGTCGTGCTGCCGGATTCAAGAGGAGCTACTACTTCCGCTGCCTGCTGGAACGGGGAGGTGGACGTCGTCTTCATCAACAACCGAACGTGTGACCGAGTACGGAGGTGCTGCCCGTTCGTGGCGCCGTGATCAAGATCTTCTACGTGCTTTTGCAAGCGGCAAGTGAATGTCTACCACAGCAACAAGAGCCTCATCTTGTAGGCTTTGGAATCTCTTCAAGGGTGAGACTCAATAATCCCCTCGTTGCTACCGTCTTCTAGATTGCATCTTGGCTTGGATTGTGTGTTCGCGGTAGGAAATTTTTTGTTTTCTATGCAACGAATCCCTACAGTGGTATCAGAGCCGTGTCTATGCATAGATGGTTGCACGAGTAGAGCACAATGGTTTTGTGGGCGTTGATGCTCTTGTTATCTTTAGTTTGAGTACTTTGCATCTTTGTGGCATAGTGGGATGAAGCGGCTCGGGCTAACTTTACATGACCGCGTTCATGAGACTTGTTCCTCGTTCGACATGCAACTTGTATTGCATAAGAGGCTTTGCGGGTGTCTGTCTCTCCTACTATAGTGAAGATTCAATTTACTCTTCTATTGACAACATTAGTATCAACGTTGTGGTTCATGTTCGTAGGTAGATTAGATCTCTCTCGAAAACCCTAAACCACGTAAAATATGCAAACCAAATTAGAGACGTCTAACTTGTTTTTGCAGGGTTTGGTGATGTGATATGGCCATAATGTGATGATGAATATGTATGAGATGATCATTATTGTATTGTGGCAACCGGTAGGAGCCTTATGGTTGTCTTTAAATTTCATGTTGAGTAGTATTTCAAAGTAGTTGTAATAGTTGCTACATGGAGGACAATCATGAAGACGACGCCATTGACCTTGACGCTACGCCGACGATGATGGAGATCATGCCCGAAGATGATGGAGATCATGTCCGTGCTTTGGAGATGAAGATCAAAGGCGCAAAGACAAAAGGGCCATATCATATCACATATGAACTGCATGTGATGTTAATCCTTTTATGCATCTTATTTTGCTTAGATTGCGACGGTAGCATTATAAGATGATCCCTCACTAAAATCTCAAGATAATAAAGTGTTCATCCTTAGTAGCACCGTTGCCAAGACTTGTCGTTTCGAAGCATCTCGTGATGATCGGGTGTGATAGAATCAACAAGTGCATACAACGGGTGCAAGACAGTTTTGCACATGCGGATACTAAGGTGGCCTTGACGAGCCTAGCATGTACAGACATGGTCTCGGAACACGTGATACCGAAAGGTAGAGCATGAATCATATGGTTGATATGATGAACACTTTGAGTGTTCGCCATTGAAATCACACCTTGTCTCGTGATGATCGGACTTAGGTGCGGTGGATTTGGTTCGTGTGATCACTAAGACAATGCGAGGGATATTGTTTTGAGTGGGAGTTCACCTAGATTTTTAATTATGTTGAATTAAAATTTGAACTCAATTTGTCATAAAGTTAGTCTAAACTTTTGCAAATATATGTTGTAGAGATGGCGTCCCCAATCAATTTTAACCAGTTCCTAGAGAAAGAAAAGCTTAAGAGCAACGGTAGCAACTTCACCGACTGGTTCCGTCATGTGAGGATCTTCCTCTCTGGCGAAAATCTGCAATTTGTGCTTGATGCACCGCTAGGTGACCCTCCTACAGAAACTGAAACCGATGAAGTAAAACCTGTTTACGCGACTCGGAAAACTCGGTACTCTCAAGTTCGCAGCCATCCCGTGCGCCTGGAATCCGATCTTCAAAAACGTTTTGAGCACCACGATCCTCATGAGTTGATGAATGAGCTGAAAGCTATATTTGAGACTCATGCGGCCGTGGAATGATATGAAGCATCGAAACATTTCTTCAGCTGTATGATGGAAGAAGGCAGCTCCGTTAGTGAGCACATGCTCGCCATGACCGGGCATGCGAAGAAACTCAGTGACTTGGGAATAGTAATTCCTAATAGACTGGGGATTAATCGTGTCCTTCAATCATTGCCACCAAGTTACAAGAACTTTGTGATGAACTACAATATGCAGAACATGAACAAGGAGTTACCTGAACTCTTTGGCATGCTAAAAGCTGCTGAGATTGAGATCAAGAAAGAGCACCAAGTGTTGATGGTCAACAAGACCACCAGTTTCAAGAAACAGGGCAAGTCTAAGGGAAAATTCAAGAAGGGTGGCAAGAAAGCTGCCACGCTGATACGTCTCCGACATATCGATAATTTCTTATGTTCCATGCCACATTATTGATGATATCTACATGTTTTGTGCACACTTTATGTCATATTCGTGCATTTTCTGGAACTAACCTATTAACAAGATGCCGAAGTGCCAGTTGCTGTTTTCTGCTGTTTTTGGTTTCAGAAATCCTAGTAAGGAAATATTCTCGGAATTGGACGAAATCAACGCCCAGGGTCCTATTTTACCACGAAGCTTCCAGAAGACCGAAGAGGAGACGAAGTGGGGCCACGAGGTGGCCAAACCACAGGGCGGCGCGGCCCAAGCCCTGGCCGCGCCGACCTATAGTGTGGGCCCCTCGTGACGCCCCTTGACCTGCCCTTCCGCCTACAAATAGCCTTCGTCACGAAACCCCCAGTACCGAGAGCCACGATACGGAAAACCTTCCAGAGACGCCGCCGCCGCCAATCCCATCTCGGGGGATTCAGGAGATCGCCTCCGGCACCCTGCCGGAGAGGGGATTCATCTCCCGGAGGACTCTACACCGCCATGGTCGCCTCCGGAGTGATGAGTGAGTAGTCTACCCCTGGACTATGGGTCCATAGCAGTAGCTAGATGGTTGTCTTCTCCTCATTGTGCTTAATTGTCGGGTCTTGTGAGCTGCCGAACATGATCAAGATCATCTATCTGTAATTCTATATGTTGCGTTTGTTGGGATCCGATGAATAGAGAATACTTGTTATGTTGATTATCAATTCATGTCTATGTGTTGTTTATGATCTTGCATGCTCTCCGTTATTAGTAGATGCTCTGGCCAAGTTGATGCTAGTAACTCCAAGAGGGAGTATTTATGCTCGATAGTGGGTTCATGTCTCCGTGAATCTGGGGGAGTGAGAGAAACCTCTAAGATTATGGATGTGCTGTTGCCACTAGGGATAAAACATTGGTGCTATGTTCGAGGATGTAGTTACTGATTACATTACGCGCAATACTTAATGCAATTGTCTGTTGTTAGCAACTTAATACTGGAGGGGGTTCGGATGATAACCTGAAGGTGGACTTTTTAGGCATAGATGCATGCTGGATAGCGGTCTATGTACTTTGTCGTAATGCCCAATTAAATCTCACAATACTCATCATAATATGTATGTGCATGGTCATGCCCTCTTTATTTGTCAATTGCCCAACTGTAATTTGTTCACCCAACATGCTGTTTATCTTATGGGAGAGACACCTCTAGTGAACTGTGGACCCCGGTCCAATTCTCTATACTGAAATACAATCTACTGCAATACTGTTCTACTGTTCTCTGCAAACAATCATCATCCACACTATACATCTAATCCTTTGTTACAGCAAGCCGGTGAGATTGACAACCTCGCTGTTTCGTTGGGGCAAAGTACTTGGTTTGTGTTGTGCAGGTTCCACGTTGGTGCCGGAATCCCTGGTGTTGCGCCGCACTACATCTCGCCGCCATCAACCTTCAACGTGCTTCTTGGCTCCTACTGGTTCGATAAACCTTGGTTTCATACTGAGGGAAAACTTGCCGCTGTACGCATCACACCTTCCTCTTGGGGTTCCCAACGGACGCGTGTTGTACGCGTATCAAGCACTTTTTCTGGCGCCGTTGCCGGGGAGATCAAGACACGCTGCAAGGGGAGTCTCCACATCCCAATCTCTTTACTTTGTTTTTGTCTTGCTTAGTTTTATTTACTACTTTGTTTGCTGCACTAAATTAAAACACAAAAAAATTAGTTGCTAGTTTTACTTTATTTGCTATCTTGTTTGCTATATCAAAAACACAAAAAAATTAGTTACTTGTTTTACTTTACTTAATATCATGCATGTTTTTATTTCACTAGTTAAGCATAATGGAAAACAACAAAAATATGAGAGATCTTTATGAACTTTATCTTGAATTAGGACATGATGTGTTTGAAGAGAGAATTAAAAAACCCATGGAACTTTATATGCATGCTAATGTGAATGTTATTACTATGAATGCTTTGAACACCATTGTTGCTAATGCTATGGAAAATTCTAAGCTTGGGGAAGCTGGCTTTGATGAGCATGATCTTTTTAGTCCCCCAAGCATTGAGGAGAAAAATTTCTTTTATGATTACAATATGCCTCCTATATATGATGATAGCCACTTTGTTGAATTTTCTCCCACTACAACTAATAAAATTGATTATGCTTATGTGGAGAGTAATAATTTTATGCATGAGACTCATGATAAGAATGCTTTATGTGATAGTTATATTGTTGAGTTTGCTCATGATGCTACTGAAAGTTATTATGAGAGAGGAAAATATGGTTGTAGAAATTTTCATGTTACTAAAACACCTCTCTATGTGCTGGAATTTTTGAAGCTACACTTGTTTTATCTTTCTACGCTTGTTGCATTATGCTTCTTGAACTTGTTTATTTACAAGATTCCTCTTCATAGGAAGCATGTTAGACTTAAATGTGTTTTGAATTTGCCTCTTGAAGCTCTCTTTTGCTTCAAATACTATTTCTTGCGAGTGCATCATCAAAACTGCTGAGCCCATCTTAATGGCTATAAAGAAAGAACTTCTTGGGAGATAACCCATGTGTTATTTTACTACAGTACTTTGTTTTTATTTTGTGTCTTGGAAGTTGTTTACTACTGTAGCAACCTCTCCTTATCTTAGTTTAGTGTTTTGTTGTGCCAAGTAAAGTCGTTGATAGAAAAGTTCATACTAGATTTGGATTACTGCGCAGAAACAGATTTCTTTGCTGTCACGAATCTGAGCAAAATTCTCTGTAGGTAACTCAGAAAATTATGCCAATTTACGTGAGTGATCCTCAGATATGTACGCAACTTTCATTCAATTTGAGCATTTTCATTTGAGCAAGTCTGGTGCCTCAATAAAATTCGTCAATACGAACTGTTCTGTTTTGACAGATTCTGCCTTTTATTTCGCATTGCCTGTTTTGTTATGTTCGATGGATATTTCGATTCCATTGACTTTCAGTAGCTTTGTGCAATGTCCAGAAGTGTTGAGAATGATTATGTCACCTCTGAACATGTATATTTTGATTGTGCACTAACCCTCTAATGAGTTGTTCTAAGTTTGGTGTGGAGAAAGTTTTCAAGGATCAAGAGAGGGAGATGATACAACATGATCAAGGAGAGTGAAAGCTCTAAGCTTGGGGATGCCCCGGTGGTTCACCCCTGCATATATCAAGAAGACTCAAGCGTCTAAGCTTGGGGATGCCCAAGGCATCCCCTTCTTCATCGACAACATTATCAGGTTCCTCCCCTGAAACTATATTTTTATTCCATCACAGCTTATGTGCTTTGCTTGGAGCGTCGGTTTATTTTTGTTTTTGTTTTGTTTGAATAAAATGGATCCTAGCATTCTTTGTGTGGGACCGCTGTAGCATATAGACAAGTATGTCCTTAGGCTCTACTCATAGTATTCATGGCGAAGTTTCTTCTTCGTTAAATTGTTATATGGTTGGAATTGGAAAATGATACATGTAGTAATTGCTATAATGTCTTGGGTAATGTGATACTTGGCAATTGTTGTGCTCATGTTTAAGCTCTTGCATCATATACTTTGCACCTATTAATGAAGAAATACATAGAGCATGCTAAAATTTGGTTTGCATATTTGGTCTCTCTAAGGTCTAGATAATTTCTAGTATTGAGTTTGAACAACAAGGAAGACGGTGTAGAGTCTTATAATGTTTTCAATATGTCTTTTATGTGAGTTTTGCTGCACCGGTTCATCCTTGTGTTTGTTTCAAATAGCCTTGCTAGCCTAAACCTTGTATCGAGAAGGAGTACTTCTCATGCATCCCAAATACTTGAGCCAACCACTATGCCATTTGTGTCCACCATACCTACCTACTACATGGTATTTCTCCGCCATTCCAAAGTAAATTGCTTGAGTGCTACCTTTAAATTTCCATTCTTCACCTTTACAATATATAGCTCATGGGACAAATAGCTTAAAAACTATTGTGGTATTGAATATGTACTTATGCACTTTATCTCTTATTAAGTTGCTCGCTGTGCGATAACCATGTTCACTGGGGACGCCATCAACTACTCTTTGTTGAATTTCATGTGAGTTGCTATGCATGTTCATCTTGTCTGAAGTAAGAGCGTTCTACCACCTTATGGTTAGAGCATGCATATTGTTAGAGAAGAACATTGGGCCGCTAACTAAAGCCATGATCCATGGTGGAAGTTTCAGTTTTGGACAATATCCTCAATCTCATATGAGAAAATTAATTGTTGCTACATGCTTATGCATAAAAGAGGAGTCCATTATCTGTTGTCTATGTTGTCCCGGTATGGATGTCTAAGTTGAGAATAATCAATAGCGAGAAATCCGATGCGAGCTTTCTCCTTAGACCTTTGTACAAAGCGGCATAGAGGTACCCCTTTGTGACACTTGGTTAAAACATGTGCATTGCGATGATCCCGGTAGTCCAAGCTAATTAGGACAAGGTGCGGGCACTATTAGTATACTATGCATGAGGCTTGCAACTTGTAAGATATAATTTACATGATACATATGCTTTATTACTACCGTTGACAAAATTGTTTCTTGTTTTCAAAATCAAAGCTCTAGCACAAATATAGCAATCGATGCTTTCCTCTTTGAAGGACATTTCTTTTACTTTTATTGTTGAGTCAGTTCACCTATTTCTCTCCACCTCAAGAAGCAAACACTTGTGTGAACTGTGCATTGATTCCTACATACTTGCATATTGCACTTATTATATTACTCTATGTTGACAATATCCATGAGATATACATGTTACAAGTTGAAAGCAACCGCTGAAACTTTATCTTCCTTTGTGTTGCTTCAATGCTTCTACTATGAATTATTGCTTTATGAGTTAACTCTTATGCAAGACTTATTGATGCTTGTCTTGAAGTACTATTCATGAAAAGTCTTTGCTATATGATTCACTTGTTTACTCATGTCATATACATTGTTTTGATCGCTGCATTCACTACATATGCTTACAAATAGTATGATCAAGGTTATGATGGCATGTCACTCCAGAAATTATCTTTGTTTATCGTTTACCTACTCGGGACGAGCAGGAACTAAGCTTGGGGATGCTGATACGTCTCCGACGTATCGATAATTTCTTATGTTCCATGCCACATTATTGATGATATCTACATGTTTTGTGCACACTTTATGTCATATTCGTGCATTTTCTGGAACTAACCTATTAACAAGATGCCGAAGTGCCGCTTGTCGTTTCTGCTGTTTTTGGTTTCGTAAATCCTAGTAAGGAAATATTCTCGGAATTGGACGAAATCAACGCCCAGGGTCCTATTTTGCCACGAAGCTTCCGTAAGACCGAAGAGGAGACGAAGTGGGGCCACGAGGTGGCCAAACCACAGGCGGCGCGGCCAAGCCCGGCCGCGCCGACCTATAGTGTGGGCCCTCGTGACGCCCCTTGACCTGCCCTTCCGCCTACAAATAGCCTTCGTCGCGAAACCCCCGCACGAGAGCCACGATACGAAAAACCTTCCGTAGACGCCGCCGCCGCCAATCCCATCTCGGGGGATTCAGAGATCGCCTCCAAAGACCCTGCCGCCGAGAGGGGAATCATCTCCGGAATACTATACGCCGCCATGGTCGCCTCCGGAGTGATGTGTGAGTAGTCTACCCCTGGACTATGGGTCCATAGCAGTAGCTAGATGGTTGTCTTCTCCTCATTGTGCTTAATTGTCGGGTCTTGTGAGCTGCCGAACATGATCAAGATCATCTATCTGTAATTCTATATGTTGCGTTTGTTGGGATCCGATGAATAGAGAATACTTGTTATGTTGATTATCAATTCATGTCTATGTGTTGTTTATGATCTTGCATGCTCTCCGTTATTAGTAGATGCTCTGGCCAAGTTGATGCTAGTAACTCCAAGAGGGAGTATTTATGCTCGATAGTGGGTCCATGTCTCCGTGAATCTGGGGGAGTGAGAGAAACCTCTAAGATTATGGATGTCTTCATGCCACTAGGGATAAAACATTGGTGCTATGTTCGAGGATGTAGTTACTGATTACATTACGCGCAATACTTAATGCAATTGTCTGTTGTTAGCAACTTAATACTGGAGGGGGTTCGGATGATAACCTGAAGGTGGACTTTTTAGGCATAGATGCATGCTGGATAGCGGTTTATGTACTTTATCGTAATGCCCAATTAAATCTCACAATACTCATCATAATATGTATGTGCATGGTTATGCCCTCTTTATTTGTCAATTGCCCAACTGTAATTTGTTCACCCAACATGCTGTTTATCTTATGGGAGAGACACCTCTAGTGAACTGTGGACCCCTGTCCAATTCTCTATACTGAAATACAATCTACTGCAATACTGTTCTACTGTTCTCTGCAAACAATCATCATCCACACTATACATCTAATCCTTTGTTACAGCAAGCCGGTGAGATTGACAACCTCGCTGTTTCGTTGGGGCAAAGTACTTGGTTTGTGTTGTGCAGGTTCCACATTGGCGCCGGAATCCCTGGTGTTGCGCCGCACTACATCTCGCCGCCATCAACCTTCAACGTGCTTCTTGGCTCCTACTGGTTCGATAAACCTTGGTTTCATACTGAGGGAAAACTTGCCGCTGTACGCATCACACCTTCCTCTTGGGGTTCCCAACGGACGCGTGCTGTACGCGTATCACACGCCTCCTATGAAACCTAAGAACGGCCCTAAGCCTGATGCTGAGTGCTATTACTGCGAGGAGAAGGGACACTGGAAGCGTAATTGCTCCAAGTACCTGGCTGATCTAAAGAGCGGCCTTGTCAAGAAGAAGAAAGAAGGTATATCTGATATACATGTTATAGATGTTTATCTCACTGGTTCTCGTTCTAGTACCTGGGTATTTGATACTGGTTCGGTTGCTCATATTTGTAACTTGAAACAGGAACTAAAGAATAAACGAAGACTACTGAAAGATGAAGTGACGATGCGCGTTGGGAACGGATCCAAAGTCGATGTGATCGCTGTCGGCACACTTCCTCTACATCTACCTTCGGGAATAGTTTTAAGCCTAAATAATTGTTATTTTGTACCCGCGTTGAGCATGAACATTATATCTGGATCTTGTTTAATGCAAGACGGTTATTCATTCAAGTCTGAGAATAATGGTTGTTCTATTTTTATGAATAATATCTTTTATGGTCGAGCACCTGAAAAGAATGGCTTATTTCTGTTAGATCTCGATAGTAGTGATACGCATATACATAACATTGATGCTAAGCTAATTAAATTGAATGATAATTCTACTTATATGTGGCACTGTCGTCTTGGTCATATTGGAGTGAAACGCATGAAGAAACTTCATACTGATGGATTACTTGAATCACTTGACTTTGAGTCACTTGATAGATGCGAAGCATGTCTAATGGGAAAAATGACTAAGACTCCATTTTATGGTATGATGGAGCGAGCTACTGACTTATTGGAAATCATACATACCGATGTGTGTGCGGACCAATGAGCGTAGCATCGCGCGGTGGTTATCGTTATGTTCTAACCTTCACAGATGATCTGAGTAGATACGGGTATATCTATTTCATGAAACATAAATCCGAAACTTTCGAGAAGTTTAAGGAATTCCAAAGTGAAGTAGAAAATCAACGTAACAAGAAGATTAAATTTCTACGATCTGATCGCGGAGGTGAATATCTGAGTTATGAGTTTGGCATGCATTTAAAGAAATGCGGAATACTTTCACAATTGACACCGCCGGGAACACCACAACGAAACGGTGTTTCCGAACGTCGTAATCGAACTCTCTTAGATATGGTTCGTTCTATGATGTCTCTTACTGATTTGCCATTATCATTTTGGAGTTATGCATTAGAGACAGCCGCATTCACTTTAAATAGAGCACCATCAAAATCCGTAGAAACGACACCGTATGAATTATGGTTTAATAAGAAACCTAAGTCATTGTTCCTTAATGTTTGGGGTTGCGAAGCCTATGTAAAGAAGTTACAACCGGACAAGCTAGAACCCAAAGCGGAGAAATGTGTCTTCATAGGATACCCTAAGGAAACTATAGGGTACACTTTCTATCACAAATCCGAAGGCAAAATCTTTGTTGCTAAGAACGGAACCTTTCTTGAGAAAGAATTTCTCAATAAAGAAGTGACTGGAAGAAAAGTAGAACTCAATAAGATTGATGAATCTATACTCGTTGATCAGAGTAGCGCAGTACCGGAAGTTGTACCTGTACCGCCTACACCGGCAACAGAGGAAGCTAATGATAATGATCATGAAACTTCGAACGAGGAAACTACTGAACCTCGCAGATCGACAAGGGAACGTGCCACTCCTGATTGGTATGATCTTTGTCTAAATGTCATGATTGTGGATAACAATGATGAGGACCCTGCGACGTATGAAGAAGCAATGATGAGCCCAGATTCCAACAAATGGCAAGAAGCCATGAAATCCGAAATGGGATCCATGTATGATAACAAAGTGTGGACTTTGGTAGACTTACCTGATAGCCGCAAGGCTGTCGAGAATAAATGGATCTTCAAGAGAAAAACAGATGCTGATGGTAATATTACTGTCTATACAGCTCGACTTGTCGCAAAGGGTTTCCGACAAATTCAAGGAGTTGACTACGATGAGACTTTCTCACCTGTAGCGAAGCTAAAATCTGTGAGGATTTTGTTAGCAATAGCTGCATTTTTCGATTATGAGATTTGGCAGATGGATGTCAAAACGGCGTTCCTTAATGGAGACATTGAGGAAGAGTTGTATATGGTACAACCCAAAGGTTTTGTCGATCCTAAAAATGCTGACAAAGTATGCAAACTTCAGCGTTCAATCTATGGACTGAAGCAAGCATCAAGAAGTTGGAACCGACGCTTTGATAAGGTGATCAAAGACTTCGGGTTTATACAGTGCCATGGAGAGGCCTGTATTTACAAGAAAGTGAGTGGGAGCTCTGTAGCATTCCTGATATTATATGTAGATGACATATTATTGATTGTGAATGATATAGAACTATTAAGCAGTGTAAAAGGTTATTTGAATAATAGTTTTTCAATGAAAGACCTTGGTGAAGCATCGTATATATTAGGCATCAAGATTTATAGAGATAGATCAAGATGCCTAATAGGGCTATCACAAAGTACATACCTGGACAAGATTCTAAAGAAGTTTAGAATGGACGAAAGCAAGAAAGGGTTCTTACCTATGTTACCAGGCAAGGTCTTGAGTAAGACTCAAGGACCGGCTACGGCAGAAGAAAGAGAAAGGATGAGTAATATCCCCTATGCCTCGGCAGTAGGATCTATCATGTATGCCATGCTATGTACTAGACCGGATATAGCACATGCTGTTAGTTTGACTAGTAGATATCAAAGTGATCCAGGAATGGAACACTGGACAACGGTCAAGAATATCCTGAAGTACTTGAAAAGAACTAAGGATATGTTTCTTTGTTATGGAGGTGACCAAGAGCTCATTGTAAGTGGTTACACCGATGCAAGTTGGAACACTGATCCTGATGACTCTAAGTCACAGTCTGGGTACGTGTTTATATTGAATGGTGCTGCAGTAAGCTAGGCAAGCTCGAAGCAGTGCACGGTGGCGAAGTCTTCAATAGAATCAGAGTACATAGCGGCTTCAGAGGCTTCATCAGAAGCGGTATGGATGAAGAGGTTCATTGTAGAGCTCGGTGTGGTTCCTAGTGCATTGGACCCACTAGTCATTTACTGTGACAACATGGGTGCCATCGCCAATGCACAAGAACCAAGGTCACACAAGAGGCTGAAGCATATCAAGCTGCGTTACCACTCGATTCGCGAGTACATCGAAGATGGAGAAGTAAAGATTTGCAAAGTACACTGATGACCCACAAGTATAGGGGGTGTATCGTAGTATCTTCGATAAGTAAGAATGTCGATCCCAACGAGGAGCAGAAGGTGTTGACAAGCAGTTTCGATGAAGGATTCACTGTAAATGCTCACAAACAAGTATTCAGGGGGTTTTGATGTAGCAGATGAATAAAGTACGAGTAAGTAAAGTGCGAGAGTAATAATTGCAGCGAGTGGCCCAATCCTTTTTATCACAAAGGACAAGCCGGTTTGTTTACTTATAATGACCAAACGTTCTCGAGGACACACGGGATTTTAGTCTAGTGCTTTCGCTACATACGGCTAATTAATCTTCATTGTTTTGATAAGTGTTGTGTGGGTGAACCTATGCTAATGTACCGCCCTTCCTAGGACTAATACATACTTGTGATTATACCCCTTGCAAGCATCCGCAACTACAAGAAAGTAATTAAGATAAATCTAACCACAGCCTTAAACTCTGAGATCCTGCTATCCCTCCTACATCGATATACCAACGGGGGTTTAGGTTTCTGTCACTCCGGCAACCCCGCAATTGGCAAACGAGTACAAGATGCATTCCCCTAGGCCCATAAAGGTGAAGTGTCGTGTAGTCGACGTTCACACGACACCACTAGAAGAATAACACCACAACTTAAATATCATAACATTGAATATTACTCAACCATACTTCACTACTAACATTTAGACTTCACCCATGTCCTCAAGAACTAAACGAACTACTCACGAGACATCATATGGAACATGATCAGAGGAGATATGATGATGAATAACAATCTGAACATAAACCTTGGTTCAACGGTTTCACTCAATAGCATCAATAACGAGTAGAAATCAACACCGGGAGAGTTTCCCCTATCAAACAATCAAGATCAAACCCAAATTGTTACAGCGGTGACGAGGTGCAGCGGTGGAGACAGCGGTGATGATGATGGTGATGGAGATGATGTCCAACTCGATGGCGGTGACGATGGCGTCGATTTCCCCCTCCGGGAGGGAATTTCCCCGGCGGATCTCAGCCTGCCGGAGAGCTCTTTTCTCTCTGGTGTTCTCCGCCCCGCAGAGGCGGCTGTGACTCTTCGCGACCTATCCCCTGGAGCTTAGGTTTTCAGGACGAAGACGTTCGCGAAGAAAAGGAGGCGAGAGGGGGCTGTGGGCCCCCTCCTCACAGGGCGGCGCGGCCAGGCCTTGGGCCGCGCCGGCCTATGAGGTGGGCCCACCTCGGGTCCCCTCGGCTCCCCCTTCTGGCTCCCTTCGTCATCTGGAAAAATAGGATTTTTCATATAATTTCCGTCAACTGTTGATCTTCTGAAATATTGCATTCTGACGGCGCTTTTTCCAGCAGAATCCTGACTCCGGTGCGCGATCCTCCAATAATCATGAATCATGCAAAATAGATGAAATAACATAAGTATTATCCCCAAATATGAAATATATCAATGAATAATAGCAAATTATGATATAAAATAGTGATGCAAATTGGACGTATCAACTCCCCCCAAGCTTAGACTTTGCTTGTCCCCAAGCGAAACTGAACTCGGTAAACAGGACCACAAGTTTATGGAGTGAAGAGTCGATAAATAAAATACGGACAAGAAGCATCATATTCATTCACACAAAACATTCTAGTAAACAACTTCCTCATATAATTCAACTTGAAACAAGTATAAGGTAATCACAAATAAAGGTGCATAAGAAATCTTAGTTGGTGATGGCAAACCCCGTTCTTGGTCAAAGAACAGTTAACAGGTTATACTTATCTATCGAGCAGCGCTCTTATGTTAAAGTTTGTATGGCACAACTTGCATACGCAATCATAATAATCTCCTCATGATCATTGATAACTTTCAAAGCTATATTCATTCAGATAAAACTTGTACTAAACAAGGAAGAGTAAAAGACATGATGAGGTAAATCACAATATAGTAGTTTGATCACAACAACTCAAATGCTTGCTTAAGATGGAGGGAAATAGGTTTACTGACTCAACATAAAGTAAAAGATAGGCCCTTCGCAGAGGGAAGCAGGGATTAAATCATGTGCTAGAGCTTTTTCAGTTTTGAAATCATATAAAGAGAATGAAAGTAACATTTTGAGAGGTGTTTGTTGTTGTCAACGACTGGTAGCGGGTACTCTAACCCCCTTGCCAGACAAACCTTCAAAGAGCGGCTCCCATTTTATTTTTATTTTTGTGTGGCACTCCTTCCAACCTTTCTTTCACAAACCATGGCTAACCGAATCCTCGGGTGCCTGCCAACAATCTCATACCATGAAGGAGTGCCTTTTTATTTTAGTTTTATTATGACGATAGTCCCCCCAACCTTTTCTTACACAAGCCATGGCTAACCGAATCCTTCGGGTGCCGTCCATCAATCACATACCATGGAGGAGTGTCTATTTAGGTTAATTAATTTGGGACTGGGAATCCCATTGCCAGCTCTTTTTGCAAAATTATTGGATAAACAGATGAAGCCACTAGTCCATTGGTGAAAGTTGCCCAACAAGATTGAAAGATAAAACACCACATACTTCCTCATGAGCTATAAAACATTGACACAAATAAGAGATAGTAAATTTTGAATTGTTTAAAGGTAGCACATGAAGTATTTACTTGGAATGGCAGGAAATACCATGTAGTAGGTAGTTATGGTGGACACAAATGACATAGGTTTGGGTTAAGGTTTGGATGCACGAGAAGTATTCCCTCTCAGTACAGGTCTTTGGCTAGCAAGGTTAATTAGCAAGCATAAGAGTCGAGGGAAACAAACAAATATACATGTGATAGAAACAATCATGCATCTTCCTTGCAAGCACAAACAGTTTTAACTTCAAAATAATAAGCTATGAGCTAATCAAGAAAGGAAGACAATGAAACAACTACATGTATTTCTCATTTCTATTTAAACCTCAAAGTGTTGTTGCTATTGACCAATGCTAAGTTTGCCAAAACCAAATAGATTTATTCAATGCTCCCAAAGTGATACCAATACTAATAACAAGATCAATCATATAATAAGGATTGCAAACTAAAATAAGATGTGCAATATGTAAATGATAAGACTTCTCATTAATATTCCATAACGATAACTCACACCAAGGGATACATAGACAGCCAACTAAAGGAGAGATACTTCCACACTGCAACCCATCTTATATAATAACTTCCCTACTCATGATATGACACTACTTGATAGTAAAAAGGTAAAAGGTAATGATGATGTGATACCGCGGCACTCCCCCAAGCTTGGAACAAACCAAGGGGATGCCAATATCGATGATGAATTACTCCTTCGGCGATGGTGGTGATGAATTCCCATCATCAGACTTCCAAGGAAGAGGCTCTCCATCAACAAACGACATCTTGGTCTCGGGAGTCCTGAAACTAGCAGCATAGCTTATGTGTTTAAACCTGTTTTCATACTCACAGTTCTGATTCTGAACATCATAGAGTTGAGCTTGGAGTCTGTTGGTGGTGTCGTGAAGTGAGAGGATGTCGCCCCATAGTTTTGCAGTCTCCTTCTCGTGTGCATCAATAAGTTCAGACACAATCTTGTGGAAGATGTCCACCTCACGCTCAGCCATCTTCTTGTATTTGAAGACCTCTTGTTCTAGCTTCTCCATCCTGTCTTCCAAGCTTCCTTCTCCTTTAGGACCCTGGACATCCTTGATCTGCAGCTCTCCATCAACGAGCAGTAACTCCTTGGGGTGCATCCTCAGCTCCTCCATGTACAAGTTGTCAACGTCCTTGCAGGGGCTGTCCTTCGGAGTTTCCGACGAAGACATGATGACTCTAGATCCGAAGCAAATCCTGGCAGAAACAGCTCGAAACAAAACACGTCGAGAAAATGATATACGGACCTCCAGGGGTCCGGGGGATTATATAGCAAGAATTTTTATGTCATAAGGAAAGTACCAGGTCGAACCAGAGTCGGAAAGAGGAGACGAGGCGGCCAGCTCATAGGGTGGCGCGGGCCAAGGCCTAGCCGCGCCGGCCTATGGGGGCATGCCCTCGTGCGTCTCCTCCACTCCGTTTCGATCTCGTAATTTTTCATATTTTCCGAAAACAGCAAAAACATTGTTCGGAAAGTAAATTGCGAACTTTTTATTACCAGTACTGCTACCTATTCAAAGTCGAGTTCTGGCGGACTGTCAATTTGTCCTTTGATGAAAGCCTCCAGTGTTTCCACTCGAATAACATCAACATCTACATTGTAAGAATCACCTGAGATATAATGCTTGAGTCTTTGTCCATTCACCACTTGTGTGGCATTGCCTTGGAGAGAGCTAATTTTAATTTCTCCTGAACGATACACCTCCTCAACAACATATGGTCCTTCCCATTTCGAGAGTAATTTCCCTGCAAAGAATCTGAGACGAGACCGATATAATAGGACTTTATCCCCAATATTAAATTCTCTTTTGATAATCCTTCTATCATGCCATTTTTTAACTTTCTCTTTAAAGAGTTTAGCATTTTCATAAGCTTCACTTCTCCATTCATCTAGAGAACTCAATTGCAGCAACCTATTATTACCAGCTAGTTTAGGATCTTTATTTAATTCTCTAACAGCCCAATAACCTTTGTGCTCTAGTTCTAAAGGTAAATGAAAAGCTTTTCCATAAACCATTTTATAAGGTGACATTCCCATGGGATTTTTATAAGCAGTTCTATAAGCCCATAGTGCTTCCTTCAATTTACTAGCCCAATTCTTTCTAGTTTTATTAACAGTCTTTTGCAAGATAGATTTAATTTCTCTATTTGATAGTTCTACTTGCCCACTAGTTTGAGGATGATAAGCGGAAGCAATTCTATGATTAATACCATATTTAGCAAGAGTTTTTCTAAAACCACCATGAATAAAATGAGAACCTCCATCAGTCATAATATATCTAGGAACTCCAAATCGAGGAAAAATAATATCTAAAAGCATTCTTAAAGAGGTCTCACCATCAGCACTTTTTGTAGGTATGGCTTCCACCCATTTAGTAACATAATCAACAACAACAAGTATATGAGTGTTACCTTCTGAAGAGGGAAAAGGTCCCATGAAGTCAAATCCCCAACAATCAAATGGTTCAATAACAAGAGTATAATTCATAGGCATTTCATTACGTCTGGAGATATTTCCAACCCTTTGGCATTCATCACAAGATAAAATAAAGTTCCTTGCATCTTTGAAGAGAGTCGGCCAATAAAAACCTGATTGTAGAACCTTTTGCGCGGTTCTATCTCCAGCGTGATGTCCTCCATAAGCACTACCATGACATTTACTCAATATCTCTTATTGTTCATATTCGGGAACACATCTTCGCAGAATACCATCCACTCCTTCTTTATATAAGTGTGGGTCATCCCAGAAATAATGCCTCAAGTCATAAAAGAATTTCCTCCTTTGCTGAGCTGAAAAGGTTGGAGGCAAGTACTTGGAAACAATAAAGTTAGCATAATCAGCATACCAAGGACTGTCTCGCGAGCTCACCTTTATTACAGCCAATTGTTCATTTGGAAAACTATCATTAACAGGAACAGGATCATAACCAATATTTTCCAATCTAGACAAATTATCAGCAACAGGATTATCAGCACCTTTCCTATCTACAATATGTAAATCAAATTCTTGCAACAGAAGTACCCATCTAATAAGCCTTGGCTTAGCATCTTTCTTTTGCATAAGGTATCTGATTGCAGCATGATCAGTATGAATAGTAACTTTTGAATCAACAATATAAGATCTAAACTTGTCACAAGCAAAGACTACATCTAACAATTCTTTTTCAGCAGTAACATAATTTCTTTGAGCAGCATCAAGAGTTTTACTAGCATAATGAATAACATTAAATTTTTTATTTACTCGCTGTCCAAGAACAATACTTTACAAAGAAAATCACTAGCATCACACATAATTTCAAATGGTAAGTTCCAATCAGGAGGTTCAACTATAGGACCAGTCGTTAAGGCTTTCTTTAGAGTTTCAAAAGCTTCCTTACAATCATCATCAAAAACAAAAGGTACATCTTTTTGAAGAAGATTAGTAAGAGGCTTTGAAATCTTGGAGAAGTCTTTAATAAACCTCCTATAAAACCCAGCATGACCAAGAACACTACGAATACCTTTAACATCCCTAGGATAGGGCATCTTCTCAATTGCTTCAACTTTAGCTCTATCAACTTCAATACCTCTCTCGGAAATTTTATGTCCCAATACAATTCCTTCATTAACCATAAAATCGCATTTCTCCCAATTAAGAACAAGGTTAGTTTCCTCGCATCTCTGCAAAACTTTATCAAGGTTCCGCAAGCAATTATCAAAAGAATTCCCATAGACAGAAAAATCATCCATGAATACCTCTACAATACTCTCGCAAAAGCCATGAAAAATAGCAGACATGCATCTTTGAAAAGTAGCAGGGGCATTACATAAACCAAAAGGCATACGTCTATAAGCATAAGTTCCATAGGGACAAGTGAAAGTGGTTTTTTCTTGATCTTTAGTTTTAACAGCAATTTGTGAAAACCCAGAATAACCATCAAGAAAGCAAAAGTGAGTATTCTTAGACAACCTTTCTAACATTTGATCAATAAAAGGCAAAGGGTAATGATCTTTCTTAGTAACCTTATTAACTTTTCGATAATCAATGCACATTCTATACCCTACAACTACTCTTTGAGGTATGAGCTCATCATTATCATTAGGCACAACAGTCATTCCTCCTTTCTTAGGAACACAATGCACAGGACTAACCCATCTACTATCAGCAATAGGATATATAATACCAGCTTCAAGAAGTCTTAATACCTCATTTCTAACCACATCCTTCATCTTAGGAATTAGACGACGCTGAGGTTCAACAACAGGCTTTGCATCATCTTCCATATTAATGGCATGTTGGCAAATAGAGGGAGAAATCCCCTTTAAGTCATCCAGAGTGTAGCCAATAGCACCTCGGCGTTTCTTCAATATTTCCAATAACCTTTCTTCTTCAAACTCTGTAAGCTTGGAACTAATAATAACATGATATATTTTCTTATCATCAATATGAGCATATTTAAGATTATCAGGCAATGGTTTTAAATCAAAGACAGGATCTTCCTTTGGTGGCGGTGTTGTATCCAGATCTTCTACCGGTAAATCATGCTTAAGAATAGGTTGACGAAGGAAAATTTCATCAAGCTCATCTCTTTCTTCCCTAAAAACTTCACTCTCACTATTCTCCAAATGTTGCTGCAAAGGATTATTAGGAGCAAGAGCAATAGATGCACACTGTTCAACTTTAAAATCATTATTAGGCAAATCAGCTTTATAAGGGGTTTTGGTAAATTTAGAGAAGTTAAACTCATAAGATTCACCAGCAAATTTAGTCAAAATTTTCTCTTTCTTGCAATCTATAATAGCTCCACAAGTATTTAGAAAAGGTCTACCAAAAATGATAGGACAATATTTACTAGCAAAGTTATAACCAAGTACCAAAAAGTCAGCAGGATATTTAATCTTACCGCATAGAACTTCCACATCTCGAACAATACCAATTGGAGAGATAGTTTCTCTATTAGCCAACCGAATAACCACATCAATATCTTCAAGTTCACAAGAACCAATTTCGTGCATAATCTCCGTGCAAAGCTCATAAGGAATAGCACTGATACTTGCACCAATATCACATAAACCATAATAACAATGATCTCCAACTCTAACAGATAACATAGGAACACTAGCTTTCTTGGACTTATTAGGATGTGAAACAATATTAGAAGCATCTTCACAGAAAATAATATGACCATCCTCCACATTTTCAGTCACAAGATCTTTAACAATTGCAACAGCAGGTTCAACTTTTATTTGTTCTTCAGGTTCTATAGGTTTCTTTTCACTTTTATGAACCGCACTATTTATAACAGAGTACTCCTTCATTTTAGCAGGGAAAGGAGTTTTTCCAATATAAGCTTCAGGAATAACATGATCAACAGTTTCAACTACAACACATTTATTAATAGATGAATCAATTTTATCTTTATACGGTTCATGGTACTTATCAAAGTTCTTCTTAGGCAATTCATAATGAGAGGCAAAAGCTTTATAAAGATTTGCAGCAACTTGAGAATCAAGGCCATAAGTAGCACTCATATTACGAAATTTATCAGTATCCATAAAAGCTTCAATGCATTTATAATCATAATTTATACCTGTTTCTCTATCTTTGTCGTTCTCCCATCCTTCAGTATTTTCCTGGATCCGATTAAGAAGGTCCCTTTTAAACTCTTCTTTGTTGCGCGTGAATGATCCAGAACAAGAAGTATCCAGCAAGGTCTTGTCTTCAAAAGAAAGTCTTGCATAGAAATTATCAATAATAACATTACCAGGAAGCTCATGAATGGGGCATTTGAGCATTAAAGACTTCAATCTCCCCCACGCTTGGGCAATACTCTCTCCATCATGAGGCCAAAAATTATATATGCGGTTCCGGTCTTTGTGAATTTCACTTGGAGGATAGAACTTAGAATAAAACCGGGGCACAATATCATTCCATTCAAGAGAATCCCCATTATCCAGTAATTTATACCAATGCGCCGCTTTACCAGACATCGATATAGAGAATAGTTTCTTCCTCACTTCATCCATAGCAATACCAATAGCGCTCCACTCCCCGGCAACGGCGCCAGAAAATAGTCTTGATAACCCACAAGTATAGGGGGTGTATCGTAGTATCTTCGATAAGTAA
The DNA here is from genome assembly GCF_019359855.2 of Lolium perenne. Taxonomy (NCBI): domain Eukaryota; kingdom Viridiplantae; phylum Streptophyta; class Magnoliopsida; order Poales; family Poaceae; genus Lolium; species Lolium perenne. Next base: position 260,469,984 of record NC_067250.2, read on the forward strand.
GAATGTCGATCCCAACGAGGAGCAGAAGGTGTTGACAAGCAGTTTCGATGAAGGATTCACTGTAAATGCTCACAGACAAGTATTCAGGGGGTTTTGATGTAGCAGATGAATAAAGTACGAGTAAGTAAAGTGCGAGAGTAACAATTGCAGCGAGTGGCCCAATCCTTTTTAGCACAAAGGACAAGCCGGTTTGTTTACTTATAATGACCAAACGTTCTCGAGGACACACGGGATTTTAGTCTAGTGCTTTCGCTACATACGGCTAATTAATCTTCATTGTTTTGATAAGTGTTGTGTGGGTGAACCTATGCTAATGTACCGCCCTTCCTAGGACTAATACATACTTGTGATTATACCCCTTGCAAGCATCCGCAACTACAAGAAAGTAATTAAGATAAATCTAACCACAGCCTTAAACTCTGAGATCCTGCTATCCCTCCTGCATCGATATACCAATGGGGGTTTAGGTTTCTGTCACTCCGGCAACCCCGCAATTGGCAAACGAGTACAAGATGCATTCCCCTAGGCCCATAAAGGTGAAGTGTCGTGTAGTCGACGTTCACACGACACCATTAGAAGAATAACACCACAACTTAAATATCATAACATTGAATATTACTCAACCATACTTCACTACTAACATTTAGACTTCACCCATGTCCTCAAGAACTAAACGAACTACTCACGAGACATCATATGGAACATGATCAGAGGTGATATGATGATTAATAACAATCTGAACATAAACCTTGGTTCAACGGTTTCACTCAATAGCATCAATAACGAGTAGAAATCAACACCGGGAGAGTTTCCCCTATCAAACAATCAAGATCAAACCCAAATTGTTACAGCGGTGACGAGGTGCAGCGGTGGAGACGGCGGTGATGATGATGGAGATGGAGATGATGATGATGGTGATGGAGATGATGTCCAACTCGATGGCGGTGACGATGGCGTCGATTTCCCCCTCCGGGAGGGAATTTCCCCGGCGGATCTCAGCCTGCCGGAGAGCTCTTTTCTCTCTGGTGTTCTCCGCCCCGCAGAGGCGCCTGTGACTCTTCGCGACCTATCCCCTGGAGCTTAGGTTTCGGGACGAAGACGTTCGCGAAGAAAAGGAGGCGAGAGGGGGCTGTGGGCCCCCTCTGTTGGGATACGTTGCATAGAAAACAAAAAATTTCCTACCGCGAGAACGCAATCCAAGCCAAGATGCAATCTAGAAGTTGGGAGCAACGAGGGGATGAACGAGACTAACCCTTGAAGATTTCCAAAGCCTATAAGAGTAGGCTCTTATTGCTGCGGTAGACGATCACTTGCCGCTTGCAAAAGCGCGTAGAAGATCTTGATCACGGTGCCACAATCGGGCAGCACCTCCATACTCGGTCACACGTTTGGTGTGGATGACGACATCCTTCTCCCCGTTCCAGCGGGCAGCGGAAGTAGTAGATCCTCCTCGGAATCCCGGCAGCACGACGACGTGGTGGCGGTGTCGATGGAGATCTCCGGCGGAGCTTCGCTAAGCATATGCGGGAGAAGTAGTGGAGGAGGGGTGCTAGGGTTTGGGGAGAGGGGGTGCCATAGGCGCCGGCCTCAAGGGGGCAGGGGTGGTGCGGCCAAGCCATGGGCTGCCCCCTCCCTCTCCTCCTCATTATATAGGTGGAACCCCAAGGGTTTGCCCAAAGTCTTCGAATAAGACCCCAACAGAAAAACTGCCTTATGGACGAAACCTAGAGGGACAGGGACTCTCCCCTTCCCCCTTTTCTTGGCCGGCCAAGGAGGTAGATTCCACCATGGACTCCATCCTCCCACTTGGTTGGCTGGTTAGGGTTTGTGGAGTCCCTCCGGGACTCCTCCTTCCATAGTAATTTATTTCCGGATAATTCTAGAAACCACCTTCCATAAATTCACCGGATCATTTCCAAACTTGGAAAGTGACTTCCTATATATGAATCTTATTCTCCGGACCATTCCGGAACTCCTCGTGATGTCCTGGATCCCATCCGAGACTCCGAACAAAACTTCGAACTCCATTCCATATTCCATATCTACTTGAACGACATCAAACCTTAAGTGTGTCACCCTACGGTTCGCGAACTATGTAGACATGGTTGAGACTTCTCTCCGACCAATAACCAATAGCGGGATCTGGAGATCCATAATGGCTCCCACATATTCAACGATGACTTTAGTGATCGAATGAACCATTCACATACGATACCAATTCCCTTTGTCACGCGATATTTTACTTGTCCGAGGTTTGATCATCGGTATCACTCTATACCTTGTTCAACCTCGTCTCCTGACAAGTACTCTTTACTCGTACCGTGGTATGTGGTCTCTTATTAACTTATTCATATGCTTGCAAGACATTAGACGACATTCCACTGAGAGGGCCCAGAGTATATCTATCCGTCATCGGGATGGACAAATCCCACTGTTGATCCATATGCCTCAACTCATACTTTCCGGATACTTAATCCCACCTTTATAACCACCCATTTACGCAGTGGCGTTTGATGTAATCAAAGTACCTTTCCAGTATAAGTGATTTATATGATCTCATGGTCATAAGGACTAGGTAACTATGTATCGAAAGCTTATAGCAAATAACTTAATGACGTGATCTTATGCTACGCTTAATTGGGTGTGTCCATTATATCATTCACATAATGACATAACCTTGTTATTAATATCATCCAATGTTCATGATCATGAAACGATGATCATCTATTAATCAACAAGCTAGTTATACAAGGGCCTTACTAGGGACTCCTTGTTGTTCACATAACACACATGTATCAATGTTTCGGTTAATACAATTATAGCATGGTATGTAAACATTATCATAAACTCAAAGATATTATAATAACCATTTTATTATTGCCTCTTGGGCATATCTCCAACACCCTCCTCGCAGGGCGGCGCGGCCAGGCCTTGGGCCGCGCCGGCCTATGAGGTGGGCCCACCTCGGGTCCCCTCGGCTCCCCCTTCTGGCTCCCTTCGTCATCTGGAAAAATAGGATTTTTCATATAATTTCCGTCAACTGTTGATCTTCCGAAATATTGCATTCTGACGACGCTTTTTCCAACAGAATCCTGACTCCGGTGTGCGATCCTCCAATAATCATGAATCATGCAAAATAGATGAAATAACATAAGTATTATCCCCAAATATGAAATATATCAATGAATAACAGCAAATTATGATATAAAATAGTGATGCAAATTGGACGTATCATACACACTGATCTGAATGTAGCAGACCCGTTGACTAAAGCTCTCCCTAGGGCAAAGCATGACCAACACCAGAATGCCATGGGTGTTAGGTATATTACAATGTAATCTAGATTATTGACTCTAGTGCAAGTGGGAGACTGAAGGAGATATGCCCTAGAGGCAATAATAAAGTGGTTATTATATATCTTTATGATAAATGTTTATATACCATGCTATAATTGTATTAACCGAAACATTGATACATGTGTGATATGTAAACAACAAAGAGTCCATAGTATGCCTCTAAACTAGCTTGTTGATTAATGGATGATTAGTTTCATAATCATGAACATTGGATGTTATTAATAACAAGGTTATATCATTGTATGAATGATGTAATGGACACACCCAATTAAGCGTAGCATAAGATCACATCATTAAGTTATTTGCTATAAGCTTTCGATACATAGTTACCTAGTCCTTATGACCATGAGATCATATAAATCACTTATACCGGAAAGGTACTTTGATTACATCAAACACCACTGCGTAAATGGGTGGTTATAAAGGTGGGATTAAGTATCCGGAAAGTATGAGTTGAGGCATATGGATCAACAGTGGGATTTTTCCATCCCGATGACGGATAGATATACTCTGGGCCCTCTCGGTGCAATGTCGTCTAATGTCTTGCAAGCATATGAATAAGTTCATAAGAGACCACATACCACGGTAGGGGTAAAGAGTACTTGTCAGGAGACGAGGTTGAACAAGGTATAGAGTGATACCGATGATCAAACCTCGGACAAGTAAAATATCGTGTGACAAAGGGAATTGGTATCGTATGTGAATGGTTCATTCGATCACTAAAGTCATCGTTGAATATGTGGGAGCCATTATGGATCTCCAGATCCCGCTATTGGTTATTGGTCGGAGTGAGTACTCAACCATGTCCGCATAGTTCGCGAACCGTAGGGTGACACACTTAAAGTTGGATGTTGAAATGGTAGAACTTGAATATGGAATGGAGTTCGAATATTTGTTCGGAGTCCCGGATGATATCCCGGACATCACGAGGAGTTCCGGAATGGTCCGGAGAATAAGATTCATATATAGGAAGTCATTTTATAAGATTTAAAATGATCCGGAAGGTTCTATGGAAGGTTCTAGAAGGTTCTAGAAAAGTCCGGAAGAAACCACTTTGGAAGGCGGAGTCCCAAAGGGACTCCACCTCCATGGCCGGCCAACCCTAGAGGGGGAGGAGTCCCAAGTGGACTCCCCTAAGGGGGCCGGCCACCCCCCCACATGGAAGGGGGGAATCCCACCCCAAGTGGGATTCCCACCTTGGGTAGGTTTCCCTATCACATGGAAGGTTTTGGGTTCGGGTCTTATTCGGAGACTTGTAGTCCAACACTTGGGGCTTCCACTTATATAATGAGGGCCAAGGGGAGGGGGCCGGCCACCCCAACAAGCACAAGGTGGCCGCACCACCTCAAGTGGCCGGCGCCCCCCTCTCCCCAAACCCTAGCCGCCCCACTCCTCCACATCCCGCACGCTTAGCGAAGCTCCGCCGGATTTCTCCACCACCACCGACACCACGCCGTCGTGCTGCCGGATTCAAGAGGAGCTACTACTTCCGCTGCCCGCTGGAACGGGGAGGTGGACGTTGTCTTCATCAACAACCGAACGTGTGACCGAGTACGGAGGTGCTGCCCGTTCGTGGCGCCGTGATCAAGATCTTCTACGCGCTTTTGCAAGCGGCAAGTGAACGTCTACCGCAGCAACAAGAGCCTCATCTTGTAGGCTTTGGAATCTCTGCAAGGGTGAGACTCAATAATCCCCTCGTTGCTACCGTCTTCTAGATTGCGTCTTGGCTTGGATTGTGTGTTCGCGGTAGGAAATTTTTTGTTTTCTATGCAACGAATCCCTACATCTTATGCATAGGAATCTTGTACACAAATAAATTCATGAAGAACAAAGTGACAAGCATAAGAAGATAAAACAAGAGTAACTTCAAAAGTTTCAGCATATAGAGAGGTGTTTTAGTACCATGCAAATTTCTAGAACCATATTTTCCTCTCTCATAATAATTTTCAGTAGCTTCATGAACAAACTCAACAATATAACTATCACATGCAGCATACTTTTCATGATTTCCAAACACATAATTTTTATCAAGTTCAAAAATAGTGGGATTAAAACTTTCAAACCCACTTTGATCAATAATATAACAAGATGATTGATCAATCTCAATAGATATGGGACTCATAGATAAAGTCAAGAATTCTCCAATCACATTTTCATTAGTAGTACAATTAATAGTATCAAGTAACATAGGACCATCATCTAGAGCTTTATCATAAACATTTGCCAAGCAAAATTCTTTAGTACCATGCATTTCGACATCAGGCACAAACAAAGCATTATCATAAGATTTATCAAAGTAGCATGGATTATCATAGATAACAGTAGCATAATTATTCTCACAAGTTTTACTTATAGGAAATATTTCAAGAGAATCCACAGGAACATAACATTCAACCTCTTTCGGTAAGCATGGAGGACAATCAAATAGTGCAAGAGATAAAGAGTTACTCTCATTAGAAGGTTGGCATGGGTAGCTAATCCATTCTTCCTCCTTTTGTTCATCACTCTCCTCTTCTTTTTCATCCAATGAGCTTTCAGGTTCATCAATTTCCTCCTCTTTTTCATCCAATGAGCTTTCAGGTTCATCAATTTCTTCTTCCACAGGTTCCTGCAAATTGTGAGTGCATTCTTGTGCATTAATGAGTCTCTCTTTATAATCAATGATATAAGGATTATCAGTGTAACTTTCATTGCAAAAATTAAGGATAGAAGAGACATAATCTTTAAGGTCCTTACAAACAACACAAGTTTCATAATTTTTAACCATGAAGGATTCTATCTCAGAGGCTCCCATAAATATGACAAATTGTTCTACCTCTTCAAACCCAAGATGAATATAGCTATTCCAATTATAGTTCTTAATTAAAACTTCTTCACTAAAGCCACATTGAAATTTCAGATGTTTAGTATCCTCTTTAGAGCAACAATTTATATCATGGCGTTTAAGCAAAATTTTAGCAATTGTATTCAATTTTTCTATCATAGCACTCATTACTTTACCAGTTCTTGATTCTCTATAATTATTATAATATTCTATAAGCTCCAAGTAGGTTATGGGTTCTCCCATAACATCAGTTTTTAATTTTTCGATTTTTCAAATTTTTATGGATTTTTGGGTATATGAGGAAAATAAAACAAGACAAAAAGAAACTAAGCAAAAGTAAACTAAGAAAAATAATACTAGACAGAAATAAACTAAGCACAAATAAACTAGACAAAAGTAAACTAGGCAAAACAAAATAAAATAAAACAGAGAGAGAGGTAGAGTGTACTCCCCAGGTGAACTTATGAGTAGAGCTATGCCTCCCCGGCAACGGCGCCAGAAAACAGTCTTGATAACCCACAAGTATAGGGGATCGCAGCAGTCTTCGAGGGAAGTAAAACCCAAATTTATTGATTCGACACAAGGGGAGGTAAAGAATACTTATAAGCCTTCACAACTGAGTTGTCAATTTAGCTGCACCTGGAAAAGCACTAGTAACAGGGGTGATGTGAAAGCAACAATAATATGAGAGCAATAGTAAAAGTAACACAGCAGCGATATCAGTAACACAGGAGCAATGGCACCAGAAAATAGTTGATACTACTTCCAATGACATATGGAACAAGTATATGATGATGAGACATGGACCGGGGTTCCCAGCGATCTACACTAGTGGTAACTCTCCAATAAGTGACAAGTGTTGGGTGAACAAATTACAGTTGGGAAATTGATAGGATTCAAAGCATTAAGATAGAACATCAAGATTATTAATCATGTAGGCATGTTTTCCGTATATAGTCATACGTGCTCGCAATGAGAAACTTGTACAACATCTTTTGTCCTACCAGCCGGTGGCAGCCGGGCCTCTAGGGGATCTACTGGCTATTAAGGTACTCCTTTTAATAGAGTACCGGAGCAAAGCATTAACACTCCGTGAAAATATGTGATCCTCACATCACCGCCATCCCCTCCGGTTGTCCCGATTTCTGTCACTTCGGGGCCTTTGGTTCCGGACAGCGACATGTGCATACAACTTGTAGATACAATCTAAGCAATAATTATAGAGCTTAAATCTAAGATCATGCCACTCGGGCCCTAGTGACAAGCATTAGGCATAACAAGATTGCAGCAACAATAACTTCATAAACTTTATAGATAGACTAATCATAATGTATCATCCATCGGATCCCAACAAACACAACACCGATTACATCAGATGGATCACAATCATGTAAGGCAGCTCATGAGATCATTGTATTGAAGTACATGGAGGAGAGAATACCAACTAGCTACTGCTAGAACCCGTAGTCCATGGGGGAACTACTCACGGAGCATGATGGAGGCGATGGCGTCGATGGAGATGGCTTCCGGGGGCACTTCCCCATCCCGGCAGGGTGCCGGAACAGAGACTTCTGTCCCCCGAATTGGAGTTTCGCGATGGCAGCGGCGCCCCTGGAGTCTTTCTGGAGTTTCGTCAATTGGTATCGAGTTTTTAGGTCGAAAGGGCTTATATAGGCGAAGAGGCGGCGCAGGAGGGGCAACAGGGTGCCCTCCCCATAGGCCGGCGCGGCCAGGGGCTGGCCCGCGCGGCCCTATGGTGTGGGGGCCCCAGGCCTCCCCTCTGACTCCCCTTCAGTGTCCTGGTCCGTCTCGGTGAATTATGATGTTTGGTCTTCATTTTGTCGAATTCCGAGAATATTGCCCGAACAGCCTTTCTGGAACCAAAAACAACAGAAAACAGGAACTGGCACTGTGGCATCTTATTAATAGGTTAGTTCCGGAAAATGCATGAAATCATCATAAAGTGCAAGCAAAACATGTAAGTATTGTCATAAAACAAGCATGAAACGTCAGAAATTATGGATACGTTGGAGACGTATCAGTATTGAACAAGCCACATGCATACGAGTGGGCACCACATACGCTAGTAACGCGCCTCCTCCAAGCACTTGGGGTTGAGGTCAGTCATCGTCGAGCCAATACGGTAATAGGTACCATATGGCTCTCAATCCACCTGCAGCATACAAATATTTCAAAATTTACAACATGTCAATAAAGCTTATGAAATAGGATAGAAAAAGAGTGATGGCTTAAAATCGGTTACCTGCTCAGAGGTAAGAGTGTCCAACTCCTCAGTGTAGTGCTTGTACATGACCATTGGATCGCTCGTCATCTCCGAGACATTATCCCAAAGGTATGCCCAAGTGGGCTCCCGATCAGGGTTGTTCCGGTGATGAGGCCATGACCTCTCGTTGAGTATCCTGGGCCGCCCAACTGATAGGCGGGCCCAGCTCCATACGGAAAGTAGGAGCAAGCATCCACCAATACCGCCCTTCCCAGTCCCGCGACAAGCTTCGTCCAACTGCGAAAATAAGACATTTGGTTAGTACTTTGTCTAGCACACTACTATAGAAGAATAGTACATACAACAAATCATCACCTGCCGGTAGAGGTAGGCAAGTGCCGCTGTTCCCCAACTCCACTTTCTCTCCTTTGGATCTTCTGGCGGCGGAGGAGCCATGCCAATAAGGTCCTCCATCTGTCCGCACCACCCATCAGAAGCTGTGTTCATACACACCCATCAGAAGCTGTGTTCATACACAGTGGGTCGCCCTGAATAGGAAGTCCAAGTATCATGGAAACATCCTGAAGAGTAGGGGTCATCTCGCCGACCCTCAAGTGGAAAGTGTGCGTCTCCGGCCTCCATCGGTCGACAAGGGCGGTGAGTGCCGCGGCGTTCATGTTCGATCCCCCGGCTTACAAGCGAGATTAACGAGAGAAGACCGGTAGGCTGGATAAACTCCGTGTACCTCTCGTCATACGCCATATCTACTGTGTCATGGTAACGAATCTTCAAAGGGTGAAGAACCGTTCTCTTCTCCGTCATATGAAAAGCCCGGTGATCCTTGTCATACTCAATATCTATGAGATACACCATCCTACATGTTTACATAAAACACCATATTATGAGCCATTCCTAACAAATATGAGTTATTCCATCGCAAATACTAGGCATATGTAACAAATTTGAATGCATTTGCTAAGCAAAAAATTAGTCATTTCAACATACATAGCCATTTCAACACATACATACATACATGTAAAATTCACATCTATGGTTCCAACAAATCTATGGTTCAAACACATGCATACATGAGGCTATCAATTTCAACACATTGACTACAATGTAGATTCCACCAACAAAAATTTCCATGTCTAGGGTTCATGTCCAAATCTAGCAAAATCTATAAAATTAGTGGATGAATCGAAGGGAATCGAAGGGGAATACCTTGAGGAATGGATGAGGAAGAACTTGGCTGACCAGATCTGACGAATCCTTGGTAGATTTGTTGGGGGGGTGGAGGAGAGGCGGCCGGCGGCGGCGGTTCTTGAGGAAACAAAGAAAAGAGAAGAGGGGAGAAAGAAGAGGCTCGGGCTGGGGCGGGCGCGGGCGCCACACATAAGTGGATGTGTGGCGCCCTTGGCATCGGCGCCACACTTTCAATGTGTGGCGCCGATAGGAGCGACGCCACATATCCTGCTTCGTCGGAGCGGAGCACACATTAGCGTCGATCGCGCCACGTCGGATGGCCGAGTGGCGCCGCAGGCACGGACGCCACACAGTGAGTTGTGGCGCCGATGTGCGAGACGCCACACAAAATGGTTAGTTGGGTGAAATAATTTCCCCGGAGGACCAGTATGTACTATAGTTTGAGAAAAGAGTTATTTCTGTGTAAATCGACCTGGGAGAGCGGCAAGTTTTGAATCCTCATAGACCTCTTAGGTCACTGTTCCTCTGATGTACAGTTTTCAGTTTTCGTCTCTATCTGCCCTCGTGTGACCCGTGACTCGACCTGCCCATTCATTTCCCCTCCTTCTCTCCATACGAAGGAGAACCTCACAGTAGCATCCATGGTGGTATATGTAATCACCCTTTTTATCATTGGTTACCGCACTAGCACCATCATCTCTCAATCTTACTAGCTGAAGCAAATATTAATCCCAGCTTAACTTGCTATCAGTGATGTATGAATTTTATGTGCATGAGTTTGGAGAGGAATACTACGACATCCGATTTATGAACATTGACAGATGGTACTTATGCATCAAAACTATGACTTTGTTGTTCTGATTTTGCACATGAACAAGGCATTGTCCGGCCCTAATTCGAGGTCTTCACCTAGCAACATTAGTTCAATGGATGCTTGTATAATAAAAGCTGCAGAAGGAAACAAACGTCTGGACATTTTCGCTCGTTTTATAGGAGCAGGAGGAATCGGAAGGGAAGGGAGATGGGAGTTGACTGCTGCACGTGCTAGGTACAAGACAAATAGTATGCTACAGGGGCTAGGCCCACATGTTAGTTGACGGCCAACGCTAGACTAAATGAAGCTGACTCTGCAAATCATCTGCCGGTGTGAGGAATCCATCTCCTATCCCTAGAACCAAGCGACGGCAGCGATAGGCGTGCGCAGTGCGCACGTGCTTCGCCACACTTTTTCCTATGGAGAACATGAGGGCATCTCCAGCGGCGCGACGCATTTCGGACGTCCAAACGGACGCGTCGTGTCCGTTTGCGTCGGGCCAAATGGTCGAAAGCGTCCGGGTGTCCGTTTACGTCGGGGGTGGCTCCAGCGGCACGACGCATAATTTTTTTTCTTCATTCATACGCCATAATTTACATGATAATAAAAAGGACATAAAAAGCCAGAAAGGCGTGCTAAAATACGCGCTGTCTAGTGGTCGTCGTCGCTGACGAGGTCAATCAGCTGCGGCGTCGGCCATGTAAGCTCGTACGCCGGCGGTGGAGGAGGTACCGCCGCACGGGCAGGAGGCTGTGGCCAGGGATCCCACGCTGGAGCAGCAGGCAGAGTGCGGACGTTGGAACGCGTCGGCATGGCCGGAGGAGTCGCCGGCCTCCCCTGCGCGAGCGCTGACTCGTGGAGCTGGATTGCGAGCCCGTCCCACAAAGCGAGCTCGTTGAGCTCGTCCTGCTCGTTGTTGGCTAGTGCCATGGCAATGGCCCCCTCCTCTGAAATGTCCGGCGGCTGGGTCTCCGGATCCCACACCGGTCCGCCGTCGTCGTGGTCGTACTGCGGCATGGTCACGTCGCCGTCCTCGTCCGCGTCCTCGTGGTCGTTCTCTTCTTCTTCGACGGCGATCTCGCGCTCGAAGTAGTCTACGTCGGCGAGGTAGGCAGCGCGGCGCCGCACGTCGAACTCCCACATCCCGAAGGAAATCCAGTTGCAGGAGTTTAGCGCGTACGCCGGATCCTCCCGCAGATCCGGCGGCAAGACCGCGCGGCGCTCTCGGCCCTCGCGCGCTCTCGGCCCTCGCGCGGCACGGGGGGACCGGCACGCGCCGCGAGTTCAGGTACCAGCCCCCTCCCGACAAGTTCGCATCCGGCCATGGTACCGGCCGGTTTTCCTCCCATAGCTGCCGAGCGAGGTCAACGCGGACGTACCGTCCGACCCGTGCTTTCTTGCCGGAACGCGAGCCGCTAGCCTCCTGGTCGTTCTTCGTCTTCCGGAACGGCCAACATTTCTTCCCCATGGCGTCGGTGTGGTGGCTACTGTGGGATTTTGCCAATGGTTTTGGTCGGGGAAATGGGTGCCGGCAGCGTCCCTTTAAGAGGCTCCGACGCCATCTCGCCTTCAATGGCCTGCCAGTGCAACGCCTACTAGCTGTGCACGCTCGCGGAAGCCGAGGCACGCCATTAACGCGGCCCCTGCAAAGGCTGCAGCGCGCCGCCCAGAAGTAATACCGCGGAAGACGAAGCAGTTGTGTCGCTGCCAGGCGGGCCCGCGCGAGGACAGAGCGGACACTTTGCACGCGCAGCGTCCGCCGAGACGCAAACCTGGCGCATATTTGGGCCATATTTGCGTCTCCGCGGACGGCCCGGTCACTTTGCGTCGTCCCGCTGGAGATGGTGCCAGACGCATTTCCAGTCACAGCGGACACAAACGGTCGCTCAGCGTCCGTTTGCGTCGCGCCGCTGGAGATGCCCCGAGGCAGATCCAGGGTCTACTATCTGCGCCTATTGGAGCAGCAAGTGATTTCGACGAAGTATGTCTCTCTGTTCTGTCTTTCTATCTCTCTCAAATGTGCACGCATTCACGAAAGCAAACACTAACCATTTACTGTATTCGCTAGGATGAACTGGAAGCTGAACTTGCGGATTTGGAGGGAGAGGAGTTGGAAGCAGAGCTACTAGCACCTACCACAACGGCTCCTAGTACTGCTCCAGTGCGTGTACCTGCTGCTCAGCAGTCGAGTCGGCCCTCTGCTAGTAAAACAGAAGATGATTGAGCTGGCAGCTTTACAAGCAGAGATGGCTATGTAATTAGGTATTTCACCAGTTTTTATTCTCTGAATCAGGGTTGAATTGTTGTGTCGTCTCATTCAGTAAACATGCAAATTAAACCACTCTCAAAGAGGGTGAACCATAAAGACTGTAATTTTGGGGAAATTACTTTTCATGATTACTACAACTTGAATAACTACGTTGTGTCACACAGTGCGCCCCGAATCTGTCATTAGCAGCAACTCTATATTGCAGTTTGCAGGACTTGGTGTGGTCTTGTCTAGAGAACGGATTCTGCAAATATATTGGGACCACGGTGTTTTCATGGAGGTCTTCCTTGAAAGATGTCCGAATTACACACAGAAACGAGCTGCATCTCAACCTGACCCCCTTGTGTATGATATCTTGTCATGCTAGTGCTTTGTAATCAAACGTCCAAGATGCGATGTTGAGCACATTGTCAGATAATAAAGGGCATTCTGCCGTCATAGTGTATTGTTGTTTTTATCATTTCAATATAGCGCCAATTAGTGGGCCAATCACAGAGCTGCTGTTGAATCTGATTTTCGGTGCATGTTTAGTGTGAGAACGTGAAGTTGTCAATGCTTCTTCTGTATTGTTGGTGTTGTATCTAAGATGATCGTGCAAGGCCTTGTAAAAATTAAAATTGTGATTGGCAACGGCGGGACTGCTCCGGCCTCCTCTCCGCTTGTATGACAGGGTCACCATTTTGTGCTCTGGCCGCCACCGCCTGCCGCTAGGAGTTGGCCACACACTCATAGCGACACCGATGGTGGGAAACAAAAACGGTCTTGGCACGCGCTCCAGTCCAGCCACGGAAGCCCCTTGTAAGAAGCGAACATGGCTTCAAGCAAGGAGGAAGATGAAGCGAAAGAGCTTAGGTGCAGAAATTTGTTATTTGAATCCATCCTTTCACATGATAACACGAGACTTTAAAGAATGATATGACGAAAGTATTTGGTAGGTACAAAAATTCCCTGAATGAGCTTTCTGTTGTATGTTGGATGAACTGTATGTATGATTGTTGATGTCAAATCTTGTTGGACTTATATTTGAATTTGTTGGACTCAAATGCATGTATGAGTGTTGATTTCTGCCTTAAATATGCCGATGAATTGTTAGTTTTCTTTCTTTCAGCAAAGGCCATAACAAATTTTTTTGCACCTAGCGTTAGAGTAGGCAAAGCCGGGATTTGCGAATATTTTCCACCATTGCATAATGTTAAAAAGTCGTTTGACCCTTAATAACCGACGATTAACCGAATTGCTATCCGTGTACACGTACATAGACAAGTCCGTCTGGTACCCTTGCCTTGAAATGCTCAAGGGATGGCTAGGGTTCTTCGCCTCCCGTCGGTTCTGCCGACGATCTGTCTCGCTTCTGTGGCCTTCGGGCCATGGAGGCGGGTTGGATCTCGGCCGCCTTTGGCGGGATGGCTTCTGTTCTCTTGGTTTTAGGGTTTTAGTTTGGTGGGGCGGTGTTCAGGTGGTGGCGGTGTCTTCTCCAATAAAGTCTCACAGGCTTCAACCCCATCTTGACGGTGCCGCCGAGAAGCTTGTGAGATTGGTGTGGTTCTCGAGGACCTCTTCTTGCTAGGGGATCTCCAGATCTTCATGGAGCTTTATCTATGGCCATTCCTTACTCTTCGTCTCCGTGACAAATGTGGTCTTCTTGACCCGTTCGGCGACTTCACGTCCGCAACCAACAACGTCAGGCCGACTTAAGGAGGAGCGGCAGCAGCAACGCGTCGTCGACACGGTCGAGAGGTTGTAGACGGAGGCCATGAGAATTTCTTTGGAATTTTTGTTTTTGTTGAGGTGCTTTATACTATTCGATGTTTCTCTTAATGCTAGGGTTCTATTAGCAAAAATATGGCTAACCGTTTAAACCATAGTAATAATATAATGGTTGACATATATTATTCCATTCTAGAAAATGGTAAAGGCAATTTGAATATGAAAGAAACCAAATCCTATCATGACTAGCGCTGGTACTACCTCGTCGGGGCTGCACCACAAACGCATGTACTCCCTCCGTCACGAATTACATGTCGGAGCGCTAGTGTAAATGAACTTTTGCATTTCCACCCTTTGTATTTTGAAATCATCACCAACGCATCCCCAATCTAAGCATCCCCAATCTAAGCAGGAGGGAGTAATTCGTGACATGGGTCGTCGGGGCGGAGGGGAAGCAGCGCAGGGAGGCGGTGGCCGTCGACGAGCGAGAGGAAGACAGCGAGACGGTCGGAGGACGGACTGGTTTGTCGGGAAATCATCAGGGACGTTTTCGCGAAAATAATGGTCCGACAACTATTCCGTGACGGAGGGAGTAGCACACTTACAGCATCTCTAACGGGACAACCCATTAGGTTCTAGTCTATTTAAAATGGCCGCGTGGATAGGTGTGTTAGAGATAGAATTGTAAACGTACGAGACTAGGATTAGTATAGAATCCGTTGTGTCTACAACACGTCTTGTAACCTGCTATATAAACCTATGATGAGAGCCTCGGAGATTATCCGAGTAGTCTAAACCTACCTGATCGTTACATCAAGTTTTACATGGTATCAGGCCGCCTCTTCCGGCGATAACCTGTCCATCGAGTTCCTCGCAAGCTTCGGCGCCGCCGCCCTCGTCGGCCATGGCGTCCTCCGCTTCAAACCCGCCGATCTCCCTCGGCCCACCTCCGCGCACTCAGCTGACGCGGGACAACTACCCGATCTGGCGATCCCAAGTTCTGCCAGCTATCCGCGGCGCGCAACAGGTCGGCTTGATCACCGGCATCGACACTGCTCCGCCAACAGAGGTCGTTGATGTGCCGGCTGACGCCGCCACCAATACGCCGGCAAAGATGAAGGCCAACCCTCTCTATGCAAATTGGATCGCGCGCGACCAGCTTGTCCTCTCGTACCTCCTGCAGTCTCTATCCCTGGAGGTCCTGCCCCACGTCCATCGCATTGAAAGCTCTCATGGCGTTTGGAGCGCCGTCGAGGAGATGTTCTCCGCCCAGAGTGAAGCAAAGGTCGACAATCTGCTGGTCGCCCTCGCCACAACTAAGAAGCTTCAGATGTCCACTGCTGAGTACCTTGCGAAGATGCAAGGGTTTGCGGATGAGTTGATCGCCGCCGGCCACCCTCTTCCCGACCGCCAGTTAGTCTCGTATATTCTGGTCGGCCTCGGCAAAGACTACAATGCACTTGTTGCAGCTCTTGGTGTGGCGACGACCCCGATCACCCTCAGCCGGCTATACTCTCAACTGCTGGCCTACGATCAACGACAGCTCCTCCTTGCCGAGCCCTCTCCACCGGAGTTTGAGTCCTCGGCCAATGCTGCCTCTAGGCAATGGCGTTCTCGCAATGATGCCAACAATAGCTACAACGGACGGTCCCGTGGTGACCGCCGAGAAGACCACGTGATGACCGTCGCGACGCTCGACGTGATGATCGCTCCTTCCAACAGGGGCGCGGTGGAGGTCGTGGCAACCCTGGAGGGGGGCGCGGCCGCGGCCGTGGACGTCGTCGGACTACCCCCTGGGCTGATGTCACGTGCCAGATTTGCAACAAGGAGGGGCACTATGCAAAAGACTGTTGGTCTCGTTACTCCAACCATGATGACTATGGCGAGAAGGAGGTCCATGCTGCCTATGGCGTGGACACAAATTGGTACCAGGATTCAGGTGCTACCCACCACATTACGGGAGAGCTAAACAATCTCACTCTTCGTGATGCCTACAAGGGACATGACACGGTCAACACCGCCAATGGGCAAGGTATGAATATTTCTCACATTGGTCATTCAGTAGTACGTAATCCTACTCAAGATTTTCATCTTCGAAACATCCTTCATGTCCCCAATGCCTCCAAAAACTTACTATCTGTTCATCGCTTCACATATGATAACCATGTCTTTATTGAGTTTCACCCTTTCTTCTTTTTGATAAAGGATCTGGCTACCAGGAGAATCGTCCATAGAGGGAGGTGTGTTGGCAGCTTGTACCCCCTCATTGCATCCTTGGCATCCTCCACGCCATCCAAGTTTGCCTTTGTTGCCGCCAAGCCCTCTCAATACCAGTGGCACAGTCGTTTAGGTCATCCTTCTAGAGTAATTGTTAGGCAAATTATTAGCAAGAATAAACTTCCTTGTGTTAGTGATTCTAGTAGTGAGTCTATTTGTGATCCTTGTCAACAGGCTAAGAGTCATCAGCTCCCATACCCTATTTCCACCAGTGTATCTACAGTACCTCTACAGTTAGTTTTCTCTGATGTATGGGGTCCTGCACCTACTTCTGTTGGTCGTCATGATTATTATATAAGCTTTATTGATGATTATAGCAAGTTTACCTGGATCTATCTTCTTAAACGCAAATCTGATGCATTAGCTGCCTTTGTTACCTTTCAGACTCTTGTTGAACGCAAGTTCAATAGGAAAATTATCACTGTCCAGTCTGATTGGGGAGGTGAATACATAAAATTGAACTCTTTATTTCAAACACAAGGAATTACACATCTTGTCTCTTGTCCTCACGCTCATCAACAAAATGGTGCCGCGGAGAGAAAGCACCGTCACATTGTTGAAGTTGGTCTAGCACTTCTTGCTCACGCTGGTATGCCCTTAAAATTTTGGGATGAAGCTTTTCTCACAGCCACATATCTTATCAATATGCTTCCTAGCAGGGTCATAAATAATGATACTCCAGTTCATCGTCTCCTTGGTACCCGTCCTAACTATTCATCCTTACGTGTTTTTGGTTGTGCTTGTTGGCCGAATCTGAGACCCTATAACAAACGCAAATTAGCCTTTCGCTCTACCCAATGTGTTTTCATCGGCTATAGTCCTCGCCACAAAGGGGTTAAATGTCTTGAAGTCTCTAGTGGACGGGTCTATATTTCTCGGGATGTTGTCTTCGATGAGACAGTGTTTCCCTTCAAAAATCTTCATCCCAATGCGGGTGCTCTTCTACGCAAGCAAATTCTACTTCTTGATCCGTCTCTCAAAAATTTTGAGCAGGAACACGTTACTACTAATGATTCACATGTTGAGGATACTCATACTATTAACCCTGTCGCTAGACCTGTTTTGCCTCTTGTGCAGGATGAAGTACCAGGAGATAATCATGCTGGTGAAAATTCCAATTCAAACGGTGCCAATAGCTGGTCATATGGCTCTTTTGACTTCTCTGCAGAAAATAACAGAAACGCTGAACACGAGGAGGATCTGCCGCCCGAATCCACCTCGGGATCGACCCACCGCGTCGAATCACGTGCTGTCAGCACTGACCACCAAGATTCGGTGGGGACCCCGTCTGCAGCTAGACGTGCTGCCGGTCCCCGCGCGACTCCATCTCCAACGGCCCGCGGATCGTCTGCGCCCCGCGCGTCTGCCACACCATCCGCCAGCGCCACACCGAGGGAGTCCTCCGCCACAGCGGATCCCGCGCTCAGCGGCTCAACTGCGTCATCTGCGGCCGATTCTGCGTCGCCTGGCGCTGTCTCCCCGGCCAGATCTCCTGTGCCCGCCCGCCCTGTGCCCCACGCTGCTGCTCAGCCCCGCCCCACTACACGAGCGTCGTCTGGAATTGTTCGTCCTCGCCAATACAAAGATGGCACGGTTCGCTGGCTTCTGTCGTGCACGTCTGGTGAGCCTACTGATCTTCAATCCGCTCTTGCTGATCCTAATTGGAAAGGGGCTATGGATGATGAGTTTAATGCCCTGATGAAAAACAACACATGGCGTTTGGTTCCTCCGGGCTATGGCAAAAATGTTATTGACTGTCGATGGATTTACAAAGTTAAGCACAATGCAGATGGGTCGATTGATAGATACAAGGCACGCCTGGTTGCTAAAGGGTTTAAACAACGTTATGGGATTGATTATGAAGACACATTTAGTCCAGTTGTCAAAATTGCCACTGTTCGTCTTGTCCTGTCTATTGCTGTCTCTCGCGGCTGGAGCTTGCGTCAGTTGGATGTCAAGAACGCGTTTCTTCATGGCGTTCTGGAAGAGGAAGTGTATATGAGACAACCACCTGGGTATGAGGATCAACGACAGCCAGGCTATATTTGCAAACTTGACAAGGCGTTATATGGACTAAAACAGGCACCTCGTGCATGGTATTCACGATTGAGTGCCAAATTGCTTTCCCTTGGATTTGTTGCTTCCAAGTCTGATATGTCACTGTTTATCTATCGCAAG
The DNA here is from genome assembly GCF_019359855.2 of Lolium perenne. Taxonomy (NCBI): domain Eukaryota; kingdom Viridiplantae; phylum Streptophyta; class Magnoliopsida; order Poales; family Poaceae; genus Lolium; species Lolium perenne. The sequence goes on from NC_067250.2 coordinate 260,488,839, forward strand.
TTCAATGTCAGTATTTTTATGCTTATCTATGTGGATGACATCATTGTTGCTAGTTCCTCTCAAGCTGCCACAGATGCTTTGCTTACAGATTTGCATAAGGAGTTTGCTCTAAAGGATCTTGGTGATCTTCACTATTTCTTGGGCATTGAGGTAGCACGGGTTGCTGATGGTCTTGTTCTTAATCAGGCAAAATATGCTCAAGATTTGCTTACCCGTGTTGGCATGGTTAATTGCCAAGGTATGCCTACTCCATTGTCATCCTCTGAGAAAATTTCAGCTCATCATGGTGATCCTCTAGGACCGGCTGATAGTTCCAAGTATCGAAGTATTGTTGGCGCCCTGCAGTATCTTACTCTTACTCGCCCAGATATCTCCTATGCAGTTAACAAAGTCTGTCAGTATCTACATGCACCTACTACAGTACATTGGACTGCCGCTAAGCGCATCTTACGCTATGTTAAGCATACTCTCACAGTTGGGCTTACTTATTCAAAGTCTGCTTCCACTCTAGTTAGTGCCTTTTCTGATGCTGACTGGGCAGGAAGTGTTGATGACCGTCGGTCCACGGGGGGATTTGCTGTGTTTGTTGGACCGAATTTGGTTTCATGGAGTGCTAAGAAGCAGAATACAGTGTCCAGGTCCAGTACTGAAGCAGAGTATAAGTCTCTAGCAAATGCAACAGCTGAAATGATTTGGGTACAATCACTTCTTGCTGAATTGGGAGTCAGGCTAACACAGAGACCATGTTTATGGTGTGATAATCTTGGAGCAACATATTTATCTGCTAATCCAGTCTTCCATGCAAGAGCTAAGCATATTGAGATCGATTTTCACTTCGTCAGAGAACGGGTGTTGAAAAGGCAATTAGAGGTGAGGTTTATTCCCTCAAAAGATCAAGTTGCTGACGGGTTTACCAAGCCACTTCCTTACCGAGCCTTTGAAGATTTTAAGCATAATCTCAACTTGTCAAAGTTGTGATTAAGGGAGGATGTTAGAGATAGAATTGTAAACGTATGAGACTAGGATTAGTATAGAATCCGTTGTGTCTACAACACGTCTTGTAACCTGCTATATAAACCTATGATGAGAGCCTCGGAGATTATCCGAGTAGTCTAAACCTACCTGATCGTTACATCAAGTTTTACAAGGTGAATCGGCCGCGCATGCTCCAGCGCAGGTTCATCTTCCAACCCAACGGCAGACGTGGAGACCCTCCCCATTCCAGCCATTGATTGACACGCCGCGCGTAGGCAACATGGGCAGTCATCGGGGACCTCGTACGAAGAGAACATGGCGCGCGACGGCACGACGATCGATCGGACGGCTGACGAGCTAACGGAAACAAGCGTGCGCACTTGTTTGATCCCCTGTTTACGTGTTGGGCTGATTTGTTTAGTACCACATCGCTATTTTAGGTCGAACACCACCAGCATAAAAGGTGGCGCTCGGGTGATTGACGTACACCGTGCGGTAAGCACGGTTACTGCACGTACCCAATTTGATTACAGAACCGCGTGGACGCCAACCTGCGGCAGGTATATGGGATATATTCTTCCTTGAACCAGCTATCTCATCGCATAATTATGGAGACTAACGGATAAATAGTATTCTGTTGCAGGGCAGCTTTTTGTTACTCCTACTTCAAATGACAATGCATACCCATATCTAATCCAGGCTAATGCATACCCATATATAATCCAGGCTATGTCTCAGGCTCTGCATCGATCGATGCGTTTTTTATTAATTTATTTAATAAAGGTCGGATGAAGATCATATATTAAAAAAGCTGAAGCCACCACGTAACAGCTATACACCTGATAATGAGTGAAGATTATGGCAAAAACAAGGCACATATCAACACATGGCTTTGCTCATGCATGTGCGGTTCGCACAACCGTAGCAACTTCGTTGAAATCGTCAAATTAAAAAATGGCAAAATGACTTTACATCTTGAAAAAACGCACCCCTCCCCTCCCTCCACATCAACTAGGAGCCGTGAATATCACATACCTTGAGACACGATCTAGGAAAAATAGGAGCACTCACTTGGTTAGGAAAGTGGATATATAACCCAACTACACAGGTTCAAGTCCCAGGGATGCCGATTTGGGTTCTTATTATTAAAAAAAAACCTGCAGCTCCTACCGTATTTCTTTTAAAAAAAAGCACTCATTCAGTGTCGCAGACTCTTAGCGAGCACCTCATGCAACATATTACAGAAGCTGCCGCCATCTAACAACCGAGCAATCTCCATGATAGAGATATCCGCATAATCTTCGTTGTTCCTATCGTTAACACCACCATGACGCCAGACAACACCCCACCCTACGCGAGTCCATTATGTCGCGTTCGTCACCGAGAACCCGTTGTACCATGCCGCCGAGACCCTCCGTTGTCAACTAGGAAGATGCAACACCGATCCACCTCTTGCCTTTCCCATCCAACACTCGCTTCAAAAAAAGATGCCCCGGGAGGGAGAGTAACACCGAAAGAGCCGCCATCATCCAATTCAGGAGACCTAGGTTTAGGGTTTCCCTCGGAGAAGCCCGGGAGATGGAGAGGCGATGGATGCAAAGCCAATGCTTTCAAGAAGACAACGGTGTAAAGACGCCGCCATCGCCCGCCCTTAATGCCAGTTTCACTGGTTGCCACATTCCCGATAAGGTCAAAGCTGACTAGATCACCATCGAGTCGTGCAGATCATCTCCACACTAGCCTCCCAACCGCAGCGCCATCTTAACCAAAGGCCATCTATGAAGGATCTAGGAGGGAGTCTAGACCCACGGACGACTGCCACCACCCTCACAAAGACGATGAGGTGGAGAAGCCGTCCCTGGCCACCACCTAACTAGGAGTGTCAGGCCGCTGCCCTTAGCTATCTTCGAAGTGGCCGCCCAAGCCTCCCCAATGAAGAAGCCACCGCGACCTACCAATGCCGAGCGCCTTCGACACCGTGGCCTGCCATTACTATGGTCCTTTCCGGCGGCAGCGGCGGCTGGGGATCCGCCCGGATGCGCTCGAGGTGGCGCTAGGGTTTCCTCCCCGGTATCGCCCTAGGGGATGATAAGGGTTATATCTCCTTCTCAATAGAACCTGACCTAGGGAAGCATCCCTACCCACAGTACTGCCTACCCATATGCAAATGATACAAATAAAAAATTCTAAATCACACTCTTGCTATGTTGTTACTCCCTGCAAGTACAAATTCTTGTGCACATCGATACACGTTCTTTGTCCTTTGTCGATCTGCACAGTAAATATCCACATGATTTTGCGATGAGAAGCACACTGGAAATGCATGACAATGCACGACAGCTGTTGAAATATTGGGCCCACTTTTAGTGGCCCAAATTAGATTTCAGTTTTTCCTATAAATCTCAAAGCCCACATAGTGGCAGCCTTGTGAGTTTGAGCCCAAGTTGGCGGCAGCTCACTAGGGAGTGGCAAGAGGTGGGAAGTTTAGTCCCACATGGAAAGTTGGGAGGAAGTTAGACCACCTTATAAGGTGGGTTGTTCCACCACTAGTAAGTGAGTGAGAATAGGAGTGCTACACGCGCGCGCGCTCCTCCTCCTCCTCGCTCGCTCGTCTCGACACGTCGCGACGCGACGCGACGCGCGCGCCGCGCTCGTGGTGAGTGGATTGAGCCTCGAGCTGAGACTTTCCTTACTTTTTTGCAGCTCAGGAAAAACGAACAGAGTCCTAGACGGACGCGTCGCAGTTAGTCGGTTCGGGTCGCTCCCGGATCGTGGGCTATCTGTAACCGACTCAAAAGGTTCGTGCGACGGGGGCGTGGCCCACGTTGCCTAGGGTTTCCCGAGCCTATATAATCTCCTGCCCGGCTACCGCAGAAAGACATCTAATACACGAGTTAGGGTTTCTTCCTCTCTCTGCTTGCGCCGCCATCGTAGCCTACTCCATCCCGCGCGCCGACGTGCATCGGCGAACGGGAGAGCAGGTCTCCGGAACCGCTCGTCCTTGCGATCCTGTACGGGAGAGGACGAATTAGGTTTTTGGGAAGCGCTCTGCGCGAGTGCTCAAGCTCTTCATCACGGGTCGCCTTCCGTCCAAGTCGGGCGGTGCTGCCTACCGTCGTCTTCAACGCCGTCTACTTCGACCCGTCGTCCCCGTCATCAACAACGTTGTCATCAACAACGTTACTGCTGCGACATCGTCTGCTACACCTTCACCGCCACCTCCACCAGATCGGTACGTGCGACATATCTCGATCTGTTTAGCGATGGATGTTGTACTGTTTGCTCTGCTACTGTTCATATTGATCACTGCATCTAGTATGTTCGAGTTTCACATGTTAGTAGTTACTGTCGTCATGTTTAATATTTTGGAATTAATCATGGAAATTGTGCCTAATTATCCAACAATCCAAAAACCTAATTGTAGGCAATTTCCTGAGTTAACAATGGCTGGTTTTTCTGATGCACTGAGGCCGGATAAGTTTACCAGTGCGCACTTTAAGAGGTGGCAGGTTAAGGCCATGCTCTGGCTTACTCATCTGAAAGTGTTCGAAGTTACTGATGGTTTACCTGAAGGAACTATATCTGACCAAGATCAGAACAAGTTCAAGGAAAACAATACTCTCTTCGTCGGATGCGTTCTATGTATTCTTGCTGATCGTCTGTGTGATGTGTACATGCACATAACAGATGGTAAAGAGCTCTGGGATGCACTGAATGCTAAGTTCGGTGCAACCGATGCAGGCAGTGAACTGTACATCATGGAGAGCTTCCATGACATCAGGATGGTTAACAACCGTTCTGTAGTCGAATAAGCTCATGAGATACAGTGCATTGCGAAAGAGCTTGAACTCCTTAAGTGTGCCTTACCTGACAAGTTTGTGGCTGGATGCATCATCGCTAAGTTGCCCCCTTCATGGAGGAACTATGCCACAACTCTCAAACACAAGAGACAGGAGATATCAGTTGAAAATCTGATAGCATCTCTTGATGTTGAGGAGAAAGCTCGGGCTAAGGATAATACTGAGAAAGGAGAGGGTCAGTCTAGCGCCAACATGGTGTAGAAGAAACCCTACAGCAAGAACAAAGGGAATAACAAGCCCTCCTTCAATAAGCCTATGAAGACTACAACCTTCAAGAAGAAGAAGATGATAAACAAAGCAGATCTGAGCTGCTTTACATGTGGAGAGACTGGCCACTTTTCTAAGGATTGTCCAGAGAGGGCAGACCGCAAGAAAACGTCGAGGCAAGTCAACACGGTGACCGCTAGCAATGCTGATGGGTACGGTAATTTCTTTACTGTTCTTTCGGTATTTCAATCTTCATGTTGGTGGATTGATACAAGTGCTAATGTTCATGTGTGTGCTCCTCCTCCTCCTCGCTCGCTCGTCTCGACTCGACACGACACGTCACGACGCGCGCGCCGCGCTCGTGGTGAGTGGATTGAGCCTCGAGCCGAGACTTTCCTTACTTTTTTGCAGCTCAGGAAAAACGAACAGAGTCCTAGACGGACGCGTCGCAGTTAGTCGGTTCGGATCGCTCCCGGATCGTGGGCTATCTGTAACCGACTCAAAACGTTCGTGCGACGGGGGCGTGGCCCACGTTGCCTAGGGTTTCCCGAGCCTATATAATCTCCTGCCCGGCTACCGCAGAAAGACATCTAATACACGAGTTAGGGTTTCTACCTCTCTCTGCTTGCGCCACCATCGTAGCCTACTCCATCCCGCGCGCCGACGTGCATCGGCGAACGGGAGAGTAGGTCTCCGGAACCGCTCGTCCTTGCGATCCTGTACGGGAGAGGGCGAATTAGGTTTTTGGGAAGCGCTCTGCGCGACTGCTCAAGCTCTTCATCACGGGTCGCCTTCCGTCCAAGTCGGGCGGTGCTGCCTACCATCGTCTTCAACGCCGTCTACTTCGACCCGTCGTCCCCGTCATCAACAACAATGTCATCAACAACGTTACTGCTGCGACATCGTCTGCTACACCTTCACCGCCACCTCCACCAGATCGGTACGTGCGACATATCTCGATCTGTTTAGCGATGGATGTTGTACTGTTTGCTCTGCTACTGTTCATGTTGATCACTGCATCTAGTATGTTCGAGTTTCACATGTTAGTAGTTACTGTCGTCATGTTTAATATTTTGGAATTAATCATGGAAATTGTGCCTAATTATCCAACAACAGCTACCAGGTTGTATGTTTAGATGACATGTATCAGGTCTTCAGAACAGCCCAGACAAAATAAAATATAATTGAAAGATGCAAAAACTTTGCGCCAATCTATTAGTTAAGGAGAAGTTTTATATAAAAATTCATTAGGTAACATAGAAGTTTTTCCCACTCCACCGGAATAATTTCACTCAATCTCCTTCCCATATGACAAAAAGACTAGACTCCTTGATGTTGGCGAGTATTACGAAAGGTGGAATGTGCTTGTTACAGAAAACTCGTGCATTTCTCTCATTCCCTATTTCTCGAGATACAAGAGGAGTTAGGGGCGCGGTCGAGATCTTAAGCCACCAACTTTAAAGGGAAAGGTTGGACCATTGTTGCAGTTCAACGTCGTGGAGGCCGAGCCAATGTTTGATGAAACCACAAAGCCTAATAGTGAAGCGGCATTTGGAAAAGAGATGCGAGGCTGATTTTGGTGTGTGTTACAAACAGGGCAAATGCCACAATTTGGCTAACCTCTTTTATCCAAACGATGTGTTGTCCAAGATCAATTTAGATTGCAAGCCAAGCAATGAACTTAACCTCATGTTGGTTTCTTTTCTTAGTTTTTTTTTTAACAGTGAGCATCCGCACTATCATGAGGGTATAGCGTTGTTACAGAGGCTGGGTGTAACTGATATCTTTTGATATGAATATATTCCCTTTATCGAAAAAAGGGTGCACATCTCTTAGCTTTGCCCATAGCTCTATGAATTGGCTTACATGCTGAAGCGTAAAATTTTCATTCAAGGTGATTTGTCCAATCCAAGCCTCATCATACAAAGGAATCATGACATTCCATTAATTCTGTTGAAATATTGGGCCTACACTTAGTGGCCCATACTAGATTTCAGATTTTCCTATAAATCTCAAAGCCCACATAGTGGAAGCCTTGTGATTTTGAGCCCAAGTTGGTGGCAGCTCACTAGGGAGTGGCAAGAGGTGGGAAGTTTAGTCCCACATGGAAAGTTGGGAGGAAGTTATACCACCTTATAAGGTGGGTTGTTTCACCACTAGTAAGTGAGTGAGAATAGGAGTGCTACACGCGCGCGCTCCTCCTCCTCCTCGCTCGTCTCGACTCGACTCGACACGTCACGTCACGACGCTCGTGGTGAGTGGATTGAGCCTCGAGCCGAGACTTTCCTTACTTTTTGCAGCTCAGGAAAACGAACAGAGTCCTAGACGGACGTGTCGCAGTTAGTCGGTTCGGGTCGCTCCCGGATCGTGGGCTATCTGTAACCGACTCGAAACGTTCGTGCGACGTGGGCGTGGCCCACGTTGCCTAGGGTTTCCCGAGACTATATAATCTCTTGCCCGGCTACCGCAGAAATATACTGAATACACGAGTTAGGGTTTCCACCTCTCTCTGCTTGCGCCGCAATCGTAGCCTACTCCATCCCGCTCGCCGACGTGCATCGGCGAACGGGAGAGCAGGTCTCCGGAACCACTCGTCCTTGCGATCCTGTACGGGAGAGGGCGAATTAGGTTTTTGGGAAGCGCTCTGCGCGACTGCTCAAGCTCTTCATCACGGGTCGCCTTCCGTCCAAGTCGGGCGGTGCTGCCTACCGTCGTCTTCAACGCCGTCTACTTCGACCCGGCGTCCCCGTCGTCAACAACGTTGTCATCAACAACGTTACTGCCGCGACATCATCTGCTACACCTCCACCGCCACCTCCACCAGATCGGTACGTGCGACATATCTCGATCTGTTTAGCGATGGATGCTTTACCGTTTGCGCTGCTGCTACTCATGTTGATTAATGCATCTAGTATGTTTGAGTTTCACATGTTACTAGTTGTTGCCATCATGTTTTATATTCTGGAATTAATCAAGGAAATTGTGCCTAATTATCCAACAGTCCAAAAACCTAATTGTAGGCAATTTTCTGAGTTAACAATAGCTGGTTTTTCTGATGCACTGAGGCCGGATAAGTTTACCAGTGTGCACTTTAAGAGGTGGCAGTATAAGGCCATGCTCTGGCTTACTCATCTGAAAGTGTTCGAAGTTACTGATGGTTTACCTGAAGGAACTATATCTGACCAAGATTAGAACAAGTTCAAGGAAAACAATACTCTCTTCGTCGAATGCGTTCTATGTATTCTTGCTGATCGTCTGTGTGATGTGTACATGCACATAACAGATGGTAAAGAGCTCTGGGATGCACTGAATGCTAAGTTTGGTGCAACCGATGCAGGCAGTGAACTGTACATCATGGAGAGCTTCCATGACATCAGAATGGTTAACAACCGTTCTGTAGTCGAACAAGCTCATGAGATACAGTACATTGCGAAAGAGCTTGAACTCCTTAAGTGTGCCTTACCTGACAAGTTTGTGGCTGGATGCATCATCGCTAAGTTGCCCCCTTCATGGAGGAACTTTGCCACAACTCTCAAACACAAGAGACAGGAGATATCAGTTGAAAATCGGATAGCATCTCTTGATGTTGAGGAGAAAGCTCGGGCTAAGGATAATACTGAGAAAGGAGAGGGTCAGTCTAGCGCCAACATGGTGCAGAAGAAACCCTACAGCAAGAACAAAGGGAATAACAAGCCCTCCTTCAATAAGCCTATGAAGACTACAACCTTCAAGAAGAAGAAGATGATAAACAAAGCAGATCTGAGCTGCTTTACATGTGGAGAGACTGGCCACTTTTCTAAGGACTGTCCAGAGAGGGCAGACCGCAAGAAAAAGGCGAGGCAAGTCAACACAGTGACCGCTAGCAATGCTGATGGGTACGGTAATCTCTTTAATGTTCTTTCGGTATTTCAATCTCCATGTTGGTGGATTGATACAGGTGCTAATGTTCATGTGTGTGCTGACATATCCATGTCCACTTCTTACCAGGTCGCCCGGGATTCTTCCGTCTTGATGGGGAATGGGTCACATGCTTCTGTTCGTGGTGTTGGCACGGTAGATCTGAAGTTCACTTCGGGGAAGATCGTGCAGCTGAGGAACGTGCAGCATGTCCCTACTATGAACAAGAATCTCGTTAGCGGCTCCCTTCTATGCAGAGATGGGTTTAAGGTTGTTTTAGAGTCGAATAAAGTAGTTGTTTCCAAGTTTGGACAATTTATTGGTAAAGGCTATGAGTGCGGAGGCTTGTGAAGGAGATATGCCCTAGAGGCAATAATAAAGTGGTTATTATATATATCTTTATGTTTATGATAAATGTTTATATACCATGCTATAATTGTATTAACCGAAACATTGATACATGTGGGATATGTAAACAACAAAGAGTCCCTAGTATGCCTCTTAACTAGCTTGTTGATTAATTGATGATTAGTTTCATAATCATGAACATTGAATGTTATTAATAACAAGGTTATATCATTGTATGAATGATGTAATGGACACACCCAATTAAGCATAGCATAAGATCACGTCATTAAGTTATTTGCTATAAGCTTTCGATACATAGTTACCTAGTCCTTATGACCATGAGATCATATAAATCACTTATACCGGAAAGGTACTTTGATTACATCAAACGCCACTGCGTAAATGGGTGGTTATAAAGGTGGGATTAAGTATCCAGAAAGTATGAGTTGAGGCATATGGATCAACAGTGGGATTTGTCCATCCCGATGGCGGATAGATATACTCTGGGCCCTCTCGGTGGAATGTCATCTAATGTCTTGCAAGCATATGAATAAGTTCATAAGAGACCACATACCACGGTACGAGTAAAGAGTACTTGTCAGGAGACGAGGTTGAACAAGGTATAGAGTGATACCGATGATCAAACCTCGGACAAGTAAAATATCGCGTGACAAAGGGAATTGGTATCGTATGTGAATGGTTCATTCGATCACTAAAGTCATCGTTGAATATGTGGGAGCCATTATGGATCTCCAGATCCCGCTATTGGTTATTGGTCGGAGTGAGTACTCAACCATGTCCGCATAGTTCGCGAACCATAGGGTGACACACTTAAGGTTTGATGTCGTTTTAAGTAGATATGGAATATGGAATGGAGTTCGAAGTTTTGTTCGGAGTGTCGGATAGGATCCAGGACATCACGAGGAGTTCCGGAATGGTCCGGAGAATAAGATTCATATATAGGAAGTCATATTCCAAGTTTGGAAATGATCCGGTGCATTTATGGCAGGTTCTAGAAGGTTCTAGAAAAGTCTGGAAGAACGGCACTATGGAAGGTGGAGTCCCGGAGGGACTCCACTAGCATGGCCGGCCAAACCCTAAGGGGGAGGAGTCCCAGGTGGGCTCCACCTTGGTGGCCGGCCAGCCCCACCTCAAGGAAAGGTGGGAGTCCCACCTTGGGTAGGACTCCCCCTTGAGTAGGTTTCCCACCTTTGGGAAGTTTTGGTGTTGGGGTCTTATTCGAAGACTTGGACCACAACTCTTGGGGCTTCCACCTATATAATGAGGGGCAAGGGGAGGGTGGCCGGCCACTCTTGGCTCAGCCTTGGCCGCACCCTGATGTCTACGGGAGCTTCTATTCTTGTAGACAGTGTTGGGCCTCCAAGAGCAGAGGTTTGTAGAACAGCAGCATGTTTCCCTTAAGTGGATCACCCAAGGTTTATCGATCTCAAGGAGGAAGAGGTCAAAGATATCCCTCTCAAGCAACCCTGCAACCACAAAGCAAGAAGTTTCTTGTGTCCCCAACACACCTAATAGGTGCACTAGTTCGGCGAAGAGATAGTGAGATACAGGTGGTATGAATATATATGAGCAGTAGCAACAGCACCAGAAAAGTGCTTTGCTGTCCAGGACTGGCGTGTGATGGATGGTGGTAATATTGCGAACAGTACAGATGCAGTAAAACAGTAAACAAGAAGCGATAGCAGTATTTAGGAACAAGGCCTAGGGATCATACTTTCACTAGTGGACACTCTCAACATTGATCACATAACAGAATAAATAAATAGATGCTAGACTCTACACCCTCTTGTTGGATGATGAACACCACTAATTGTGTAGGATTACACGAACCCTCAATGCCGGAGTTAACAAGCTCCACAATATTCGATATTCATGTTTAAATAACCTTAGAGTGCACGATAGATCAACATAACCAAATAGATCACATCAATCCCATCATAGTAATAGTTAACTTCATAATCTACAAGAGATCACAATCATAAACTACGCCAAGTACTACATGATGCACACACTGCCACCTTTACACCATGCAGGAGGAATAGAGTACTTTAATAACATCACTAGAGTAGCACATAGATGAATAGTGATACAAAGCTCATATGAATCTCAATCATGTAAGGCAGCTCATGAGATCATTGTATTGAAGTACATAGGAGAGAGATTAACCACAAAGCTACCGGTACAGCCCCGAGCCTCGATGGAGAACTACTCCCTCCTCATGGGAGACAACAGCGTTGATGAAGATGGCGGTGGTGTCGATGGAGAAGCCTTCCGGGGGCACTTCCCCGTCCCGGCGGCGTGCCGGAACAGAGACTCCTGTCCCCGCATCTTGGCTTCGCGATGGCGGCGGCTCTGGAAGGTTTCTCGTACCGTGGCTTTTCCGTCTCGAGGTTTTAGGTCGAGGGGCTTCTTATAGGCGAAGAGGCGGCGTCAGAAGGTCAACGAGGCGACGACACGCTAGGGGGGCGCGACCAAGGCCTGGGCCGCGCCACCCTATCATCTGGGGGCCGTGTGGCCCCTCTCTGGCGGCTCTCGGGTGTTCTGGAAGCTTCGTGGAGTTTTAAGACTCTGGGCGTTGATTTCGTCCAATTCCGAGAATATTTCCTTACTAGGATTTCTGAAACCAAAAACAGCAGAAAACATGAACTGGCACTTCGGCATCTCGTCAATAGGTTAGTTCCGGAAAATGCATAAATATGACATAAAGTATGCATAAAACATGTAGATATCATCAGTAATGTGGCATGGAACATAAGAAATTATCGATACGTCGGAGACGTATCAGCATCCCCAAGCTTAGTTTCTGCTCGTCCCGAGCAGGTAAACGATAACAAAGATAATTTCTGGAGTGACATGCCATCATAACCTTGATCATACTATTGTAAGCACATGTAATGAATGCAGTGATCCAAACAATGGTAAATGACATGAGTAAACAAATGAATCATATAGCAAAGACTTTTCATGAATAGTACTTTCAAGACAAGCATCAATAAGTCTTGCATAAGACTTAACTCATAAAGCAATAATTCAAAGTAAAGGCATTGAAGCAACACAAAGGAAGATTAAGTTTCAGCGGTTGCTTTCAACTTGTAACATGTATATCTCATGGATAGTTGTCAATGTAAAGTAATATAACAAGTGCAATATGCAAGTATGTAGGAATCAATGCACAGTTCACACAAGTGTTTGCTTCTTGAGGTGGAGAGAAATAGGTGAACTGACTCAACAATAAAAGTAAAAGAAAGGTCCTTCAAAGAGGAAAGCATCGATTGCTATATTTGTGCTAGAGCTTTGGTTTTGAAAACATAAAGAGAGCATAAAAGTAAAGTTTTGAGAGGTGTTTGTTGTTGTCAACGAATGGTAGTGGGCACTCTAACCCCCTTGCCAGACAAACCTTCAAAGAGCGGCTCCCATTTTATTTTTATTTTTGGGTGGCACTGATGACCCACAAGTATAGGGGGTGTATCGTAGTATCTTCGATAAGTAAGAGTGTCGAACCCAACGAGGAGCAGAAGGTGTTGACAAGCAGTTTCGATGAAGGATTCACTGTAAATGCTCACAGACAAGTATTCAGGGAGTTTTGATGTAACAGTTGAATAAAGTACGAGTAAGTAAAGTGCGAGAGTAACAATTGCAGCGAGTGGCCCAATCCTTTTTAGCACAAAGGACAAGCCGGTTTGTTTACTTATAATGACCAAACGTTCTCGAGGACACACGGGATTTTAGTCTAGTGCTTTCGCTACATACGGCTAATTAATCTTCATTGTTTTGATAAGTGTTGTGTGGGTGAACCTGTGCTAATGTACCGCCCTTCCTAGGACTAATACATACTTGTGATTATACCCCTTGCAAGCATCCGCAACTACAAGAAAGTAATTAAGATAAATCTAACCACAGCCTTAAACTCTGAGATCCTGCTATCCCTCCTGCATCGATATACCAACGGGGGCTTAGGTTTCTGTCACTCCGGCAACCCCGCAATTGGCAAACGAGTACAAGATGCATTCCCCTAGGCCCATAAAGGTGAAGTGTCGTGTAGTCGACGTTCACACGACACCACTAGAAGAATAACACCACAACTTAAATATCATAACATTGAATATTACTCAACCATACTTCACTACTAACATTTAGACTTCACCCATGTCCTCAAGAACTAAACGAACTACTCACAAGACATCATATGGAACATGATCAGAGGTGATATGATGATGAATAACAATCTGAACATAAACCTTGGTTCAACGGTTTCACTCAATAGCATCAATAACAAGTAGAAATCAATACCGGGAGAGTTTCCCCTATCAAACAATCAAGATCAAACCCAAATTGCTACGGCGGTGACGATGTCCAGCGGTGGAGACGGCGGTGATGATGGTGGAGATGATGATGATGGTGATGGAGATGATGTCCAGCTCGATGACGGTGACGATGGCGTCGATTTCCCCCTCCCGGAGGGAATTTCCCCGGCGGATTTCAGCCCGCCGGAGAGCTCTTTTCTCTCTGGTGGTCTCCGCCTTGCAGAGGCGGCTGTAACTCTTCGCGAGGTACCCTCTGTGGCTTAGGTCTTCGGGACGAAGGATTTCGCGCAGAAAAGGAGGCGAGAGGGGCTGTGGGCCCCCCTCCTCACTGGGCGGCGCGGCCAGGCCATGGGCCGCGCCGGCCTATGGTCTGGGCCCACCTCGGGTCCCCTCGGCTCCCCCTTCTGGCTTCCTTCGTCATCTGGAAAAATAGGATTTTTGGTATAATTTCCATCAGCTGTTGATCTTCCGAAATATTGCATTCTGACGGTGCTTTTTCCAGCAGAATCCTGGCTCCGGTGCTCGATCCTCCAATAATCATGAAACATGCAAAATAGATGAAATAACATAAGTATTGTGTCCAAACATGAAATATATCAATGAATAACAACAAATTATGATATAAAATAGTGATGCAAATTGGACGTATCAACTCCCCCCAAGCTTAGACTTCGCTTGTCCCCAAGCGAAACTGAACTCGGTAAACAGGACCACATGTTTATGGAGTGAAGAGTCGATCAATAAAATACGGCAAGAAGCATCATATTCATTTACACAAGACATTCTAGTAAACAACTTCCTCATATAATTCAACTTGAAACAAGTATAAGGTAATAACAGATAAAAGGTGCATAAGAAATCATAGTTGGTGATGGCAAACTTCGTTCTTGGTCAGAGAACAATTAACAATTATACTTATCTTATTGAGCAGCGCTCTCATGTTAAAGTTTATATGGCACAACTTGCATACTCAATCATAATGGTCTCCTCATGATCATTGATAACTTGCAAAGCTATATTCATTCAGATAAAACTTGTACTGAACAAGGAAGAATAAAAGACATGATGAAGCAAATCACAATATAATGGTTTGATCACAACAACTCAAATGCTTGCTTGAGATGGAGGGAAATAGGTTTACTGACTCAACATAAAGTAAAAGACAGGCCCTTCACAGAGGGAAGCAGGGATTAAATCATGTGCTAGAGCTTTTTCAGTTTTGAAACCATATAAAGAGAATGAAAGTAACATTTTGAGAGGTGTTTGTTGTTGTCAACGACTGGTAGCGGGTACTCTAACCCCCTTGCCAGACAAACCTTCAAAGAGCGGCTCCCATTTTATTTTTATTTTGTATGGCACTCCTTCCAACCTTTCTTTCACAAACCATGGCTAACCGAATCCTCGGGTGCCTGCCAACAATCTCATACCATGAAGGAGTGCCTTTTTATTTTAGTTTTATTATGATGACACTCCCCCCAACCTTTGCTTACACAAGCCATGGCTAACCGAATCCTTCGGGTGCCGTCCATCAATCACATACCATGGAGGAGTGTCTATTTAGTTTAATTAATTTGGGACTGGGAATCCCATTGCCAGCCCTTTTTGCAAAATTATTGGATAAGCAGATGAAGCCACTAGTTCATTGGTGAAAGTTGCCCAACAAGATTGAAAGATAAAACACCACATACTTCCTCATGAGCTATAAATCATTGACACAAATAAGAGATAGTAAATTTTGAATTGTTTAAAGGTAGCACACGAAGTATTTACTTGGAATGGCAGAAAATACCATGTAGTAGGTAGGTATGGTGGACACAAATGGCATAGGTTTGGGTTAAGGTTTGGATGCACGAGAAGTATTCCCTCTCAGTACAGGTCTTTGGCTAGCAAGGTTAATTAGCAAGCGTAAGAGTCGAGGGAAACAAACAAATATACATGTGATAGAAACAATCATGCATCTTCCTTGCAAGCACAAACGATTTTAACTTCAGAATAATAAGCTATGAGCTAACAAGAAAGAAAGACAATGAAACAACTACATGTATTTCTCTTTTCTACTTAAACCTCAAAGTGTTGTTGCTATTGACCAATGCTAAGTTTGCCAAATTCAAATAGATTTATTCAATGCTCCCAAAGTGATACCAATACTAATGACAAGATAAATCATATAATAGAGATTGCAAACTAAAATAAGATGTGCAATATGTAAATGATAAGACTTCTCATTAATATTCCATAACGATAACTCACACCAAGGGATACATAGACAACCAACTAAGGGAGAGATACTTCCAAACTGCAACCCATCTTATATGATAACTTCCCTACTCATGATATGACACTACTTGACAGTAAAAAGTAAAAGGTAGTGATAATGTGATACCGCGGCACTCCCCCAAGATTGGAACAAACCAAGGGGATGCCAATACCGATGATGAATTACTCCTTCGGCGATGGTGGTGATGAAGTCCTCCCGCGCTTCTTACAGATCTCCTTCAGCTTCAGTTTCTCAGCTTGACAATTCTGCACTAAGACTCGAAGAGATTCATTGTTATCTGAAGTTGGTGATGATGACCTTGTGATGGGAATCGAGTAGTATTCCAGCATTCTACGGAGACGGTAATTCTCCTCCTGGAGTATCTCCACTTCCCTTCTTAGAGCCCGATATTGATCACAAAACTCATCGGTAGTCCGTAGAGCTTCTTCCAACACAGGGAAAGAATCGAGGCTAAGAGCAGGGGGTAAGGGTCCCTGCAAGTTATGAGAAAAATCACGTCGAGCGTCAACAGATCCCACCAAGATTTTCTTACTCCCAACGGCTTGTTGCTCTTGTCTTGATGACACCCTTTTCACTTCTTCCTCCGAAAGCCCCTTGCCCTTGTTGTTGGAAGCCATGGTGCTCCTAGATTGAAAACAAATCCTGGCAGAAACAGCTCGAAACAAAACACGTCGAGAAAACGATATACGGACCTCCAGGGGTCCGGGGGATTATATAGCAAAAATTTTCACGACAAAAGGAAAGTACCAGGTCGAACCAGAGTCGGAAAGGGGCGACGAGGCGGCCAGCTCATAGGGCGGCGCGGGCCAAGGCCAGGCCGCGCCGGCCTATGGGGGCACGCCCTCGTGCGTCTCTTCCACTCCGTTTCGATCTCGTAATTTTTCATATTTTCCAAAAACAGCAAAAATATTGTTCGGAAAGTAAATTGCGAACTTTTCATTACCAGTACTGTTACCTATTCAAAGTCGAGTTCTGGCGGACTGTCAATTTGTTCTTTGATGAAAGCCTCCGGTGTTTTCACTCGAATAATATCAACATCAACATTATAAGAATCACCTGAGATATAATGCTTGAGTCTTTGTCCATTCACCACTTGTGTGGCATTGCCTTGAAGAGAGCTAATTTTAATTGCTCCTGAACGATACACCTCCTCAACAACATATGGTCCTTCCCATTTTGAGAGTAATTTCCCTGCAAAGAATCTGAGACGAGACCGATACAATAGGACTTTATCCCCAATATTAAATTCTCTTTTGATAATCCTTCTATCATGACATTTCTTAACTTTCTCTTTAAAGAGTTTAGCATTTTCATAAGCTTCACTTCTCCATTCATCTAGAGAACTCAATTGCAACAACCTCTTATTACCGGCAAGTTTAGGATCTTTATTTAATTCTCTAACTGCCCAATAAGCTTTGTGCTCTAGTTCTAAAGGTAAATGACAAGCTTTCCCATAAACCATTTTATAAGGTGACATTCCCATGGGATTTTTATAAGCAGTTCTATAAGCCCATAGTGCATCCTTCAATTTACTAGCCCAATTCTTTCTAGTTTTATTAACAGTCTTTTCCAAGATAGATTTAATCTCTCTATTTGATAGTTCTACTTGCCCACTAGTTTGAGGATGATAAGCGGAAGCAATTCTATGATTAATACCATATTTAGCAAGAGTTTTTCTAAAACCACCATGAATAAAATGAGAACCTCCATCAGTCATAATATATCTAGGAACTCCAAATCTAGGAAAAATAATATCTAAAAGCATTCTTAAAGAGGTCTCACCATCAGCACTTTTTGTAGGTATGGCTTCCACCCATTTAGTAACATAATCAACATCAACAAGTATATGAGTGTTACCTTCTGAAGAGGGAAAAGGTCCCATGAAGTCAAATCCCCAACAATCGAACGGTTCAATAACAAGAGTATAATTCATAGGCATTTCATTGAGTCTGGAGATATTACCAACCCTTTGGCATTCATCACAAGATAAAATGAACTTTCTTGCATCTTTGAAGAGAGTTGGCCAATAAAAACCTGATTGCAGAACCTTTTGCGCAGTTCTTTCTCCGGCGTGATGTCCTCCATAAGCACTACCATGACATTTACTCAATATCTCTTGTTGTTCATGTTCGGGAACAGATCTTCGCAGAATACCATCCACTCCTTCTTTATATAAGTGTGGGTCATCCCAGAAATAATGCCTCAAGTCATAAAAGAATTTCCTCCTTTGCTGAGCTGAAAAGGTTGGAGGCAAGTACTTGGAAACAATAAAGTTAGCATAATCAGCATACCAAGGACTGTGTCGCGAGCTCACCTTCACTACAGCCAATTGTTCATTTGGAAAACTATCATTAACAGGAACAGGATCATAAGCAATATTTTCCAATCTAGACAAATTATCAGCAACAGGATTATCAGCACCTTTCCTATCTACAATATGTAAATCAAATTCTTGCAACAGAAGTACCCATCTAATAAGCCTTGGCTTAGCATCTTTCTTTTGCATAAGGTATCTGATTGCAGCATGATCAGTATGTATAGTAACTTTTGAATCAACAATATAAGATCTAAACTTATCACAAGCAAAGACTACAACTAACAATTCTTTTTCAGTAGTAGCATAATTTCTTTGAGCAACATCAAGAGTTTTACTAGCATAATGAATAACATTCAGTTTTTTGTTTACTCGCTGTCCAAGAACAGCGCCTACAGCAAAATCACTAGCATCACACATAATTTCAAATGGTAAATTCCAATCAGGGGGTTCAACTATAGGAGCAGTTGTTAAGGCTTTCTTTAGAGTTTCAAAAGCTTCCTTACAATCATCATCAAAAACAAAAGGTACATCTTTTTGAAGAAGATTAGTAAGAGGCTTTGAAATCTTGGAGAAATCTTTAATAAACCTCCTATAAAACCCAGCATGACCAAGAACACTACGAATACCTTTAACATCCCTAGGATAGGGCATCTTCTCAATTGCTTCAACTTTAGCTCTATCAACTTCAATACCTCTCTCGGAAATTTTATGTCCCAATACAATTCCTTCATTAACCATAAAGTGGCATTTCTCCCAATTAAGAACAAGGTTAGTTTCTTCACATCTCTGCAAAACTTTATCAAGGTTCCGCAAGCAATTATCAAAAGAATTCCCATAGACAGAAAAATCATCCATGAATACCTCTACAATACTCTCGTAAAAGCCATGAAAAATAGCAGACATGCATCTTTGAAAAGTAGCAGGAGCATTACATAAACCAAAAGGCATACGTCTATAAGCATAAGTTCCATAGGGACAAGTGAAAGTGGTTTTCTCTTGATCCTTAGTTTTAACAGCAATTTGCGAAAACCCAGAATAACCATCAAGAAAGCAAAAATGAGTATTTTTAGATAACCTTTCTAACATTTGATCAATAAAAGGCAAAGGGTAATGATCTTTCTTAGTAACCTTATTAACTTTTCAATAATCAATGCACATCCTATACCCTACAACTACTCTTTGAGGTATAATCTCATCATTATCATTAGGCACAACAGTCATTCCTCCTTTCTTAGGAACACAATGCACAAGACTAACCCAGCTATTATCAGCAATAGGATATATAATACCAGCTTCAAGAAGTCGTAATACCTCATTTCTTACCACATCCTTCATCTTAGGAATTAGACGATGCTGAGGTTCAACAACAGGCTTCGCATCATCTTCCATATTAATGGCGTGTTGGCAAATAGAGGGAGAAATCCCCTTCAAATCATCAAGAGTGTAGCCAATAGCACCTTGGTGTTTCTTCAATATTTCCAATAGCCTTTCTTCTTCAAACTCTGTAAGCTTAGAACTAATAATAACAGGATATATTTTCTTATCATCAATATGAGCATATTTAAGATTATCAGGCAAAGGTTTTAAATCAAAGACAGGATCTTCCCTTGGTGGCGGTGTTGTACCCAGATCTTCCACCGGTAAATCATGCTTAAGAATAGGTTGGCGAAGAAAAATTTCATCAAGCTCATCTCTTTCTTTCCTAAAAACTTCACTCTCGCTATTCTCCAAATGTTGCTGCAAGGGATTATTAGGAACAAGAACAATAGATGCACACTGTTCCATTTTAAAATCATCATTAGGTAAATTTTGAGAAGTTAAACTCATAAGATTCACCAGCAAATTCAGTCAAAATTTTCTCTTTCGTGCAATCTATAATTGCTCCACAAGTATTTAGAAAAGGTCTACCAAAAATGATAGGACAATATTCACTAGCAGCGGAACCAAGTACCAAAAAGTCGGCAGGATATTTAATCTTACCGCATAGAACTTCCATATCTCGAACAATACCAATTGGAGAGATAGTTTCTCTATTAGCCAGCTGAATAACCACATCAATATCTTCAAGTTCACAAGAACCAATTTCGTGCATAATCTCCGTGTAAAGCTCATAAGGAATAGCACTAATACTTGCACCAATATCACATAAACCATAATAACAATGATCACCAATTCTAACAGATAGCATAGGAACACTAGCTTTCTTGGCCTTATTAGGATGTGAAACAATATTAGAAGCATCTTCACAGAAAATAATATGACCATCCTCCACATTTTCAGTCACAAGATCTTTAACTATTGCAACAGCGGGTTCAACGTTTATTTGTTCTTCAGGTTCTATAGGTTTCTTTTCACTTTTATGAACCGCACTATTTATGACAGAGTACTCCTTCATTTTAGCAGGGAAAGGAGTTTTTTCAATATAAGCTTCAGGAATAACATGATCAACAGTTTCAACTACAACGCATTTATTAATAGATGAATCAATTTTATCTTTATACGGTTCATGATACTTATCAAAATTCTTCTTAGGAAATTCATAATGAGAGGCAAAAGCTTTATAAAGATTTGCAGCAACTTGAGAATCAAGACCATAAGTAGCACTCATATTATGAAATTTATCAGTTTCCATAAAAGCTTCAATGCATTTATAATCATAATTTATACCTGATTCTCTATCTTTGTCGATCTCCCATCCTTCAGTATTTTCCTGGATCCGATTGAGAAGGTCCCTTTTAAACTCTTCTTTGTTGCGCGTGAATGATCCAGAACAAGAAGTATCCAGCAAGGTCTTGTCTTCAAAAGAAAGTCTTGCATAGAAGTTATCAATAATAACATTACCAGGAAGCTCATGAATGGGGCATTTGAGCATTAAAGACTTCAATCTCCCCCACGCTTGGGCAATACTCTCTCCATCATGAGGCCAAAAATTATATATGCGGTTCCGATCCTTGTGAATTTCACTTGGAGGATAGAACTTAGAATAAAACCGGGGCACAATATCATTCCATTCAAGAGAATCCCCATTATCCAGTAATTTATACCAATGCGCCGCTTTACCAGACAGCGATATAGAGAATAGTTTCTTCCTCACTTTATCCATAGCAATACCTGCACACTTGAATAAACCGCATAATTCATGCAAGAACAGTAAATGATCTCCAGGGTGGACAGTTCCATCCCCTGTATAACGGTTACTCACTACGCGTTCAATAATTTTCATAGGTATTTTGTATGGTATCTCTTCCTTACCTGGCGCCTCATCCACTACCTTTGCAGTAGTAGCAGATTTTCCAAATAAACATTCAAAAGGAGATCTCTCCATAATGAATTATGGCAGCAGGCAGAAATAAAATCAGCACAAACAGTAGAAGTTTCCCTTACCAATTCTACTTACCAATAGCGCTTCACTCCCCGGCAACGGCGCCAGAAAATAGTCTTGATGACCCACAAGTATAGGGGGTGTATCGTAGTATCTTCGATAAGTAAGAGTGTCGAACCCAACGAGGAGCAGAAGGTGTTGACAAGCAGTTTCGATGAAGGATTCACTGTAAATGCTCACAGACAAGTATTCAGGGAGTTTTGATGTAACAGTTGAATAAAGTACGAGTAAGTAAAGTGCGAGAGTAACAATTGCAGCGAGTGGCCCAATCCTTTTTAGCACAAAGGACAAGCCGGTTTGTTTACTTATAATGACCAAACGTTCTCGAGGACACACGGGATTTTAGTCTAGTGCTTTCGCTACATACGGCTAATTAATCTTCATTGTTTTGATAAGTGTTGTGTGGGTGAACCTGTGCTAATGTACCGCCCTTCCTAGGACTAATACATACTTGTGATTATACCCCTTGCAAGCATCCGCAACTACAAGAAAGTAATTAAGATAAATCTAACCACAGCCTTAAACTCTGAGATCCTGCTATCCCTCCTGCATCGATATACCAACGGGGGCTTAGGTTTCTGTCACTCCGGCAACCCCGGAATTGGCAAACGAGTACAAGATGCATTCCCCTAGGCCCATAAAGGTGAAGTGTCGTGTAGTCGACGTTCACACGACACCACTAGAAGAATAACACCACAACTTAAATATCATAACATTGAATATTACTCAACCATACTTCACTACTAACATTTAGACTTCACCCATGTCCTCAAGAACTAAACGGACTACTCACAAGACATCATATGGAACATGATCAGAGGTGATATTATGATGAATAACAATCTGAACATAAACCTTGGTTCAACGGTTTCACTCAATAGCATCAATAACAAGTAGAAATCAATACCGGGAGAGTTTCCCCTATCAAACAATCAAGATCAAACCCAAATTGCTACGGCGGTGACGATGTCCAGCGGTGGAGACGGCGGTGATGATGGTGGAGATGATGATGATGGTGATGGAGATGATGTCCAGCTCGATGACGGTGACGATGGCATCGATTTCCCCCTCCCGGAGGGAATTTCCCCGGCGGATCTCAGCCCGGCGGAGAGCTCTTTTCTCTCTGGTGTTCTCCGCCTCGCAGAGGCGGCTGTAACTCTTCGCGAGGTACCCTCTGTGGCTTAGGTCTTCGGGACGAAGGATTTCGCGAAGAAAAGGAGGCGAGAGGGGCTGTGGGCCCCCCTCCTCACTAGGCGGCGCGGCCAGGCCATGGGCCGCGCCGGCCTATTGTCTGGGCCCACCTCGGGTCCCCTCGGCTCCCCCTTCTGGCTTCATTCGTCATCTGGAAAAATAGGATTTTTGGTATAATTTCCATCAGCTGTTGATCTTCCGAAATATTGCATTCTGACGGTGCTTTTTCCAGCAGAATCATGGCTCCGGTGCTCGATCCTCCAATAATCATGAAACATGCAAAATAGATGAAATAACATAAGTATTGTGTCCAAACATGAAATATATCAATGAATAACAGCAAATTATGATATAAAATAGTGATGCAAATTGGACGTATCAGGCACTCCTTCCAACCTTTCTTTCACAAACCATGGCTAACCGAATCCTTCGGGTGCCTGCCAACAATCTCATACCATGAAGGAGTGCCTTTTTATTTTAGTTTTATTATGATGACACTCCTCCCCACCTTTGCTTTCTCAATCCATGGCTAACCGAATCCTTCGGGTGCCGTCCAACAATCACATACCATGGAGGAGTGTCTATTTTTGTTAATTAATTTGGGACTGGGAATCCCATTGCCAGCTCTTTTTGCAAAATTATTGGATAAGCGGATGAAGCCACTAGTCCATTGGTGAAAGTTTCCCAACAAGATTGAAAGATAAACACCACATACTTCCTCATGAGCTATAAAACATTGACACAAATCAGAGGTGATAAATTTTGAATTGTTTAAAGGTAGCACTCAAGCAATTTACTTTGGAATGGTGGAGAAATACCATGTAGTAGGTAGGTATGGTGGACACAAATGGCATAGTGGTTGGCTCAAGGATTTGGATGCATGAGAAGTATTCCCTCTCGATACAAGGCTTAGGCTAGCAAGGCTATTTGAAACAAACACAAGGATGAAGCGGTGCAGCAAAACTCACATAAAAGACATATTGTAAACATTATAAGACTCTACACCGTCTTCCTTGTTTTTCAAACTCATTACTAGAAATTATCTAGACCTTAGAGAGACCAAATATGCAAACCAAATTTTAGCATGCTCTATGTATTTCTTCATTAATAGGTGTAAAGTATATGATGCAAGAGCTTAAACATGAGCACAACAATTGCCAAGTATCACATTATCTAAGACATTATAGCAATTACTACATGTAGCATTTCCCGATTCCAACCATATAACAATTTAACGAAGAAGATTCAACCTTCGCCATGAACATTAAAAGCTAAGAACACATGTGTTCGTATGAACCAGCGGAGCGTGTCTCTCTCCCACACAAGTATTTATTCAAACAAAAACAAAAATAGAAACAAACAAACAGACGCTCCAAGTAAAGTACATAAGATGTGACCGAATAAAAATATAGTTTCAAGAGAAGGAACCTGATAATTTGTTGATGAAGAAGGGGATGCCTTGGGCATCCCCAAGCTTAGACGCTTGAGTCTTCTTGATATATGCAGGGTTGAACCACCGGGACATCCCCAAGCTTAGAGCTTTCACTCTTCTTGATCATATTGTATCATCCTCCTCTCTTGACCCTTGAAAACTTCCTCCACACCAAACTCGAAACAAACTCATTAGAGGGTTAGTGCATAATCAAAAATTCACATGTTCAGAGGTGACACAATCATTCTTAACACTTCTGGATATTACCCAAAGCTACTGGAAGTTAATGAAACAAAGAAATCCATCCCACATAGCAAAAGAGGCAATGCGAAATAAAAGGCAGAATCTGTCAAAACAGAACAGTCCGTAAAGACGAATTTTATTGAGGCACCAGACTTGCTCAAATGAAAATGCTCAAATTGAATGAAAGTTGCGTACATATCTGAGGATCACTCACATAAATTGGCATAATTTTATGAGTTACCTACAGAGAATTTTTCCCAGATTCGTGACAGAAAGAAATCTGTTTCTGCGCAGTAATCCAAATCTAGTATCAACCTTACTATCAAAGACTTTACTTGGCACAACAATGCAACAAAACTAAGATAAGGAGAGGTTGCTACAGTAGTAACAACTTCCAAGACTCAAATATAAAACAAAGTACTGTAGCAAAATAAACTCATGGGTTATCTCCCAAGAAGTTCTTTCTTTATAGCCATTAAGATGGGCTCAGCAGTTTTAATGATGCACTCGCAAGAAATAGTATTTGAAGCAAAAGAGAGCATCAAGAAGCAAATTCAAAACACATTTAAGTCTAACATGCTTCCTATGCATAGGAATCTTGTAAATAAACAAGTTCAAGAAGCATAATGCAACAAGCATAGAAAGATAAAACAAGTATAGCTCCAAAAATTTCAGCACATAGAGAGGTATTTTAGTAACATGAAAATCTCTACAACCATATTTTGCTCTCTCATAATAACTTTCAGTAGCAACATGAGCAAACTCAACAATATAACTATCACATAAAGCATTCTTATCATGAGTCTCATGCATAAAATTATTACTCTCCACATAAGCATAATCAATTTTATTAGTTGTAGTGGGAGCAAATTCAACAAAGTAGCTATCATTAAATATAGGAGGCATATTGTAATCATAATCAAATTTATCCTCCATAGTAGGTGGCACCAAAAGACTAGTATCATTATAATCATCATAAATAGGAGGCAAAGTATCATCAAAGTAAATTTTCTCCTCAATGCTTGGGGGACTAAAAAGATCATGCTCATCAAAACCAGCTTCCCCAAGCTTAGAATTTTCCATATCATTAACAACAATAGTGTTCAAAGCGTTCATACTAACATGTTCCATGGGTTTTTTAATTTTCGGATCAAACCATCCATGTCTTAAATCAGGAAATAGAATAAGAAGCTCATTGTTGTCCATTATGCCTTACTAGTGTAAACAAGAAACAAAAAGATGCAATTGCAGGATCTAAAGGAAATAGCTTCGAGCACACACACAATGGCGCGTAAAAGCATCATTACTGAACCGGAGTATGAGTGCCTTTTACCTTTCCTCCCCGGCAACGGCGCCTTAAAAGTGCTTGATGTCTACGGGAGCTTCTATTCTTGTAGACAGTGTTGGGCCTCCAAGAGCAGAGGTTTGTAGAACAAGAAGAAGTTTCCCTTAAGTGGATCACCCAAGGTTTATCGATCTCAGGGAGGAAGAGGTCAAAGATATCCCTCTCAAGCAACCCTGCAACCACAAAGCAAGAAGTCTCTTGTGTCCCCAACACACCTAATAGGTGCACTAGTTCGGCGAAGAGATAGTGAGATACATGTGGTATGAATATATATGAGCAGTAGCAACGGCACCAGAAAAGTGCTTTGCTGTCCAGGACTGGCGTGTGATGGATGGTGGTAATATTGCGAACAGTACAGATGCAGTAAAACAGTAAACAAGCAGCGATAGCAGTATTTAGGAACAAGGCCTAGGGATCATACTTTCACTAGTGGACACTCTCAACATTGATCACATAACAGAATAAATAAATAGATGCTAGACTCTACACCCTCTTGTTGGATGATGAACACCACTAATTGTGTAGGATTACACGAACCCTCAATGCCGGAGTTAACAAGCTCCACAATATTCGATATTCATGTTTAAATAACCTTAGAGTGCATGATAGATCAACATAACCAAATAGATCACATCAATCCCATCATAGTAATAGTTAACTTCATAATCTACAAGAGATCACAATCATAAACTACGCCAAGTACTACATGATGCACACACTGCCACCTTTACACCATGCAGGAGGAATATAGTACTTTAATAACATCACTAGAGTAGCACATAGATGAATAGTGATACAAAGCTCATATGAATCTCAATCATGTAAGGCAGCTCATGAGATCATTGTATTGAAGTACATAGGAGAGAGATTAACCACAAAGCTACTGGTACAGCCCCGAGCCTCGATGGAGAACTACTCCCTCCTCATGGGAGACAGCAGCGTTGATGAAGATGGCGGTGGTGTCGATGGAGAAGCCTTCCGGGGGCACTTCCCCGTCCCGGCGGCGTGCCGGAACAGAGACTCCTGTCCCCCAGATCTTGGCTTCGCGATGGCGGCGGCTCTGGAAGGTTTCTCGTACCGTGGCTTTTCCGTCTCGAGGTTTTAGGTCGAGTGGCTTCTTATAGGCGAAGAGGCGGCGTCAGAAGGTCAACGAGGCGACGACACGCTAGGGGGGGCGCGGCCAAGGCCTGGGCCGCGCCACCCTATCATCTGGGGGCCCTGTGGCCCCTCTCTGGCGGCTCTTGGGTGTTCTGGAAGCTTCGTGGAGTTTTAAGACTCTGGGCGTTGATTTCGTCCAATTCCGAGAATATTTCCTTACTAGGATTTCTGAAACCAAAAACAGCAGAAAACAGGAACTGGCACTTCGGCATCTCGTCAATAGGTTAGTTCCGGAAAACGCATAAATATGACATAAAGTATGCATAAAACATGTAGATATCATCAATAATGTGGCATGGAACATAAGAAATTATCGATACGTCGGATACGTATCACACCCCTTTGAGGGCCGGCGCCCAAGCCCCCTCTCCCCAAACCCTAGCTACCTCTCCTCCACCACCTCTCCCGCATATGCTTAGCGAAGCTCCGCCGGAGATCTCCATCGACACCGCCACCACGCCGTCGTGCTGTCGGGACTCCAAGGAGGATCTACTACTTCCGCTGCCCGCTGGAACAGGGAGAAGGATGTCGTCATCAACACTGAACGTGTGACCGAGTACGGAGGTGCTGCCCGATCGTGGCACCGTGATCAAGATCTTCTACGCGCTTTTGCAAGCGGCAAGTGATCGTCTACCGCAGCAATAAGAGCCTACTCTTATAGGCTTTGGAAATCTTCAAGGGTTAGTCTCGTTCATCCCCTCGTTGCTCCCATCTTCAAGATTGCATCTTGGCTTGGATTGCGTTCTCGCGGTAGGAAATTTTTTGTTTTCTATGCAACGTATCCCAACAGTGGTATCAGAGCCGTGTCTATGCATAGATGGTTGCACGAGTAGAACACAATGGTTTTGTGGGCGTTGATGCTCTTGTTGTCTTTAGTTTGAGTACTTTGCATCTTTGTGGCATAGTGGGATGAAGCGGCCCGGACTAACTTTACATGACCGCGTTCATGAGACTTGTTCCTCGTTCGACATGCAACTTGTATTGCATAAGAGGCTTTGCGGGTGTCTGTCTCTCCTACTATAGTGAAGATTCAATTTACTCTTCTATTGACAACATTAGTATCACCGTTGTGGTTCATGTTCGTAGGTAGATTAGATCTCTCTCGAAAACCCTAGACCACGTAAAATATGCAAACCAAATTAGAGACGTCTAACTTGTTTTTGCAGGGTTTGGTGATATGATATGGCCATAATGTGATGATGAATATGTATGAGATGATCATTATTGTATTGTGGCAACCGGCAGGAGCCTTATGGTTGTCTTTAATATTCATGTTGAGTAGTATTTCAAAGTAGTTGTAATAGTTGCTACATGAGGTGAACAACCATGAAGACGGCACCATGGACCTTGACGCTACGCCGACGATGATGGAGATCATGCCCGTTGATGATGGAGATCATGTCCGTGCTTTGGAGATGAAGATCAAAGGCGCAAAGACAAAAGGGCCATATCATATCACATATGAATTGCATGTGATGTTAATCCTTTATGCATCTTATTTTGCTTAGAACGCGACGGTAGCATTATAAGATGATCCCTCACATTAATATCAAGATAATAAAGTGTTCTCCCCTCGTATGCACCGTTGCCAAAGTTCGTCGTTTCAAAGCATCTCGTGATGATCGGATGTGATAGATTCAACGTTCATATACAACGGGTGTAAGCCATGTTGCACACGCGGAATACTTGGGTTTGCTTGACGAGCCTAGCATGTACAGACATGGCCTCGGGACAACGGAAACCGAAAGGTTGAACACGAGTCATATGGATGATATGATCAACATGTTGATGTTCACCATTGAAGCTACATCATCTCATGTGATGATCGGTTTTGGTGTAGTGGATGTGGATCGTGTACCACTTAACAACTATGAGGGATGTTGTATTAAGTGGAAGTTCATTAGTAATTAGATTAAAACATGAACTAATTATCATAAACATAGTCTGAGTAGTATTTTGAATTAATTTTGTAGTATTGGAATCCGTTTTTCTACCATGCGCTAGTCTTGTTATTGAGATAGAAATACTGTTAAAATCTGACAAGAAACTTTACGGACTGGTACCGTATTGTTAAAGAATCAAGAAGTGATTAAGTCCTATAGCAAACTTTTAGTAAACCTCACATTGTTGATTCAAAAAGCTATGGTTTCAATTAGTACATAAAGTTATCTTGTCTCCGTGAAAATCGAACTTCAAATATGTTTGAAAAGTAAGGAGCTGAAAATTTAGTTTTCAGAAATAATCAAGGTATGAGATATATGTGATATCTAAGACCTTATTGCAAGATGATAGAATATAATTTGGTGAGACTACATAAACTCATAAGTTTTATGGGAATGTACGAAGGTTGAAGACGCAAGGCGTCCCAATCCTCCAACTATTGGGGCACTAATAATATTCGCATATCCATGAAGTTATCATCCTTAGTATGCACTGTTGCTAAGACTCGTCGTTTCGAAGCATCACGTGATGATCGGGTGTGATAGATTCTACGTGTGAATACAACAGGTGCAAGCCAG
Organism: Lolium perenne; assembly: GCF_019359855.2. Lineage (NCBI taxonomy): Eukaryota > Viridiplantae > Streptophyta > Magnoliopsida > Poales > Poaceae > Lolium > Lolium perenne. The sequence continues at coordinate 260,518,316 of NC_067250.2, forward strand.
ATTTGCACATGCGAATACTGAGGTTAAACTTTACGAGCCTAGCATGCACAGACATGGTCTCGGAAAGTCGTCATGATATAATGGATAAAATTATGAGTGAAATTGTTCATCATATTACAAAGTTACTGATAGTGAAATCTAGAACACTTGTCATATGATGATGAACTTCAAAGTAAGAACCTCAAGGTTATTGGTATTTGACCAACAAACCTAGAAGTTAATGATGTTGAAGTATTTTTCTGAATAATGAGGAAAACTAAAAGAGAAACTGCAAAAGATATATTGGCAGAAAGAAAGAAAAGACTAGAAAGTCTAGCTCAGGTGTATATAAATGATATACATGTTATGAATGTATTCCTCGTTTGGTCACACAATGAAATTCTTGGGTAATTGTACCATATTGGTTGGTATGAAGTGTCATACAAAACAACGCAATACAAGAATACAATGGCCTAAATGACTGACAAGGAATATGATAGGAATGCACGTCTGGAACAAAAATAAAGTGTTATTATGTTCGTCATTAGCATTCTATCTAGCCCTTAGAATTTATAATAAAGAACTTAATAATTGTTATTTTGCTCTGGTCAAATGAAAACAATGAGTTGTTCAAATTATGACATTACTCCATGTACGATGGATAAGTTATTATAAATCTTAATGATGAAACACACATACATAACACTGACGCTAAAATGCCATAAGGCAAATGATTTGAATTCCCCTTATTTGTGGAACCGCCATTTAGGTCATGTTAGAAAGGAACGCATGAAGGAACTCCATGCAAATGGATTTTTGGAGTCATTTGATTTTTGAATCATTTGGCGCTTGCAAATCTTTTCTAAAGAGAATGATTAAAATACCGTTCATAGGCCAAGAGTTGAACGGGCAACTAACTTAGTGAAAACATACATGATGATGTATGTGGCTCACTGGGCATAGTTGTGTGCGGGAGATTCTTCTACTTCATGAAAACTTCCAACAATGAATTGAGTATATGTGGATATATTCGATAAGGAAGAAGTTTGAAACATTTGAATGGATTCAAATAAATTTCAGCATGAAGAAATCAACGTAATAGAAAAGTCAAATATCTATGATTGAATCATGGCAGAAATATTTGAATTACGAGTTTTAGCGAACATCTAAGAGAGTTATGAAATTGTTCTACAACTCACGTTTCTTGGAATATCATAATGATGATATAGTATCCGAGAGATGTATCCAAACCTTGTTGGATCAATGATGAGATAAAATATTGATGCCATTATATTTTTTGTGGATTATGCTTTAGTGACTACCGCTTTTACACTTAATAGAGCATCATCATGATCCGTTGAAATGACACCATACGAGTTATGGCATGGGTATGAATCCTAATAGTCTTTTCTTAAATTTTGGTATGCATAGCATAAGTAAATAAGTTTACAATCAAAATCGGATGAATGTCTTTGTTGGTTATCCCAGAGATTTGATTGGGAATTATTCCCACGAGACAAAGATAAAAGTGTTTGTCAATGTTTCTTATTTCCAAGAAATTGTTTCTAGAGAAGTATTTGAGTGGGAGGACAATAGAACTTGATAAGGTTTATGAACCTGAGCATAATGGTCAGAGTAGCGTAGCATCGGAATTGGTTCCGGAAACGGCCACGACGATCATGGCTCCCATGACTACAAAGTGTTTTAGCCATGGAGATCGAAGTACTTATTGAACCTTGTAGGTATGGTTTACTTTGTGATCAAATAAATGATTTGTGGACAAAGGATTGATTTTGAACAATGATAAACCAACTACAAACAAAGAAGTTATGATGGGCCCTGACTCCGTTAAAATGGCTATACGCCATGAAATCCAAGATAGATAAATACTTGATGAAAGTAAATGGATCTATAAAAATTGATAAAGCTTGACTTGTTAAAAAGTTGTTTACGACAAAGTTCAAAGAGTTGACTACGATAAGATTAGATCTTCCGTAGCAATGCTTATATTCTATGTGGATTATTCTAGTAATCACTACATATTTCTTTTATGAGATATGATAGTAGGATGGCAAAATACATTACTTATCAGAAGTGTGTATTAAAGGTGTATACAAGATACAACCAAGAGTTTTGCTGGTCCGTGGAATACTAGATAGGTATACAAACTTCAATTGGATGAAGTAAGTATCATGGAGTTGGAATCTTCACCAGATGAAATAGTCAAAGAGTTTTTGATTTCATCAGAGACGATGAAGAGACTTGCATTTGCAAGAAATTAAGTGGGAGCGCTGAGACATATTTATAATACTTTATGTAGATGACATATAGTTGGTTATAAATGATGTAATTATATACTTGATTAAAAAGGTTTCATTGAGAATTAATTTCAATGAAAGGATATGGACTGAAACAAATTTAGTGTCAAGATCTATGAAGATAGATTGAAACACATAAATAAGTTTAAGTCAAAGTACATAGAATGGATATTGAAGTAGTTCAATATAGAAATGTCAAGAAAATGTTCTTGTCATGTGAAGGTTTAAACAAGACTTGAGTGTATCTGATACTCAATGAGTAAAAACACATGAGTGATTATAGATCACAAATAATATGTACACAATCAGATGTCATGTGCTCTTAAAAATGTTATGTGCATGTACCAGAATGATTCATGTGATGATCATTGAAAACAGTAAGAATATTCTTGAGTACTTTAGAAGAACCAAGGATATATATATATATAATTTTGTATGGAGAAATGACAAACAAATCGCTGTAAGGTGTTGCACCGATATTGGTTTTGTCACATATAAAATACAATTTCAATCTCAAATTTGACTAAGTGTTGTTTAAAAGGTAGCACAATAAGCTAGAAGTTGTCTATGCTAGATTTAGAAGAGTTCTAAATATTGTGACGGATTCTGCAAAAGAAGGCAGAGTATGTCATTGTTTTGACAATGACAAAGGATGTTAAAGTCAAGAGGTTCTTTGAGAACTTGGTGTAGTTCCGACAGAGTCAGAACTTTGAAGCTATATTGTGTGTGACAATATTAGTGACATATTTCAGACCGCGGAATTAAGGTTCCACCAGAAGACCAAACATATGTAATGCCGACTCATTTGGAAATGAGTGATGCGTTGAGACGCAAATGAATTACAAAATACATACGTTTCTGAGCGTGTCAGATTCGTTGACTAAAACCTCTCCCGTGAGCAATACATGATAAAGCACCGGAAGGCCAAGGTGTTATATCTTTACAACTGTAAACTAGATTATTGACTCTAGTGCAAGTGGGAGACTGAAGGAGATATGCCCTAGAGGCAATAATAAAGTGGTTATTATATATATCTTTATGTTTATGATAAATGTTTATATACCATGCTATAATTGTATTAACCGAAACATTGATACATGTGTGATATGTAAACAACAAAGAGTCCCTAGTATGCCTCTTAACTAGCTTGTTGATTAATTGATGATTAGTTTCATAATCATGAACATTGGATGTTATTAATAACAAAGTTATATCATTGTATGAATGATGTAATGGACACACCCAATTAAGCATAGCATAAGATCACGTCATTAAGTTATTTGCTATAAGCTTTCGATACATAGTTACCTAGTCCTTATGACCATGAGATCATATAAATCACTTATACCGGAAAGGTACTTTGATTCCATCAAACGCCACTGCGTAAATGGGTGGTTATAAAGGTGGGATTAAGTATCCGGAAAGTATGAGTTGAGGCATATGGATCAACAGTGGGATTTGTCCATCCCGATGACGGATAGATATACTCTGGGCCCTCTCGGTGGAATGTCGTCTAATGTCTTGCAAGCATATGAATAAGTTCATAAGAGACCACATACCACAAGATTTAGTAAAGAGTACTTGTCAGGAGACGAGGTTGAACAAGGTATAGAGTGATACCGATGATCAAACCTCGGACAAGTAAAATATCGCGTGACAAAGGGAATTGGTATCGTATGTGAATGGTTCATTCGATCACTAAAGTCATCGTTGAATATGTGGGAGCCATTATGGATCTCCAGATCCCGCTATTGGTTATTGGTCGGAGTGAGTACTCAACCATGTCCGCATAGTTCGCGAACCGTAGGGTGACACACTTAAGGTTTGATGTCGTTTTAAGTAGATATGGAATATGGAATGGAGTTCGAAGTTTTGTTCGGAGTCTCGGATAGGATCCAGGACATCACGAGGAGTTCCGGAATGGTCCGGAGAATAAGATTCATATATAGGAAGTCATATTCCAAGTTTGGAAATGATCCGGTGCATTTATGGCAGGTTCTAGAAAAGTCCGGAAGAACGGCACTATGGAAGGTGGAGTCCCGGAGGGACTCTACTAGCATGGCCGGGCAAACCCTAAGGGGGAGGAGTCCCAGGTGGGCTCCACCTTGGTGGCCGGCCAGCCCCACCTCAAGGAAAGGTGGGAGTCCCACCTTGGGTAGGACTCCCCCCTTGAGTAGGTTTCCCACCTTTGGGAAGTTTTGGTGTTGGGGTCTTATTCGAAGACTTGGACCACAACTCTTGGGGCTTCCACCTATATAATGAGGGGCAAGGGGAGGGTGGCCGGCCACTCTTGGCTCAGCCTTGGCCGCACCCTGATGTCTACGGGAGCTTCTATTCTTGTAGACAGTGTTGGGCCTCCAAGAGCAGAGGTTTGTAGAACAGCAGCATGTTTCCCTTAAGTGGATCACCCAAGGTTTATCGATCTCAAGGAGGAAGAGGTCAAAGATATCCCTCTCAAGCAACCCTGCAACCACAAAGCAAGAAGTTTCTTGTGTCCCCAACACACCTAATAGGTGCACTAGTTCGGCGAAGAGATAGTGAGATACAGGTGGTATGAATATATATGAGCAGTAGCAACAGCACCAGAAAAGTGCTTTGCTGTCCAGGACTGGCGTGTGATGGATGGTGGTAATATTGCGAACAGTACAGATGCAGTAAAACAGTAAACAAGAAGCGATAGCAGTATTTAGGAACAAGGCCTAGGGATCATACTTTCACTAGTGGACACTCTCAACATTGATCACATAACAGCTTGTTCTCGTTCATCCCCTCGTTGCTCCCATCTTCTAGATTGCATCTTGGCTTGGATTGCGTTCTCGCGGTAGGAAATTTTTTGTTTTCTATGCAACGTATCCCAACAGCTTGTTCCGCTTTTCGCTTTCTGATTTCAGTAATAAGTCTGTGAACCATATATGTGGCAATGTTAGTGATGATACCAGTGTTTGGCATTCTCGTTTATGTCACATTAATTTTGGTTTAATGTCTCGGCTATCCAGTTTAAGTTTAATTCCGAATTTCACCATTGCCAAAGGTTCTAAGTGCCATAGTTTTGTGCAATCAAAGCAACCTCGGAAGCCTCACAAGGCGGCCGAGGAGAGAAACTTGGCACCTCTAGAACTCATACATTCTGATCTATGCGAGATGAATGGTGTGTTGACAAAAGGTGGAAAGAGATATTTCATGACATTGATTGATGATGCGACTAGATTTTGCTATGTTTATTTGTTGCGAACTAAAGATGAAGCTTTAGACTACTTCAAAATTTATAAGGCCGAAGTTGAAAATCAACTAGAGAGAAAGATCAAGCGTCTTAGGTCGGATCGTGGTGACGAATATTTTCCTAAAATCTTTGATGAATTCTGTGAGGAACATGGCATTATACATGAGAGGACGCCTCCCTATTCACCCCAATCAAACGGGGTTGCCGAGAGGAAAAACCGCACGCTGACTGACTTGGTGAATTCCATGTTAGCCACTGCTGGTTTATCAAAGGCATGGTGGGGGGAGGCTTTGTTGACTTCATGTCATGTCCTGAATAGAGTTCCTAACAAGAATAAAGATAAAACCCCTTACGAAGAGTGGGCTGGGAGAAAACCATCACTTTCGTATTTGCGCACATGGGGATGTTTGGCGAAAGTCAATATTCCAATTACTAAGAAGCGCAAACTTGGACCAAAGACAGTGGATTGTATCTTTCTAGGTTATGCTCCTCGGAGTGTAGGACATAGATTTTTAGTAGTTCAATCCGAGGTACCTGATATGCATGTTGATACTATTATGGAATCTCGTGATGCAACATTTTTTGAGAATATGTTTCCTATGAAAGATATGCATAGCATTGCTAGAATTTCTACTGAGATAATTCCTGAGTCCAGTACATCTAATGAGTATTTTGAACAATCACATGAGAATGTTACTGAGAAGGATGACAATGAAGCTCCTAAACGGAGCAAGAGACGAAGGATTGAAAAATCCTTTGGTGATGATTTCATTGTGTACCTTGTGGATGATACTCCCACGTCCATTGCAGAGGCATATGCATCTCCAGATGCAGATGACTGGAAAGAAGCTGTCCATAACGAGATGGACTCGATCCTTTCTAATGGAACTTGGGAGCTATCAGAACGACCCCATGGATGCAAGCCTGTGGGCTGCAAATGGGTGTTCAAGAAGAAGCTAAGACCTGATGGTACTATTGAAAAGTACAAGGTGCGGCTTGTAGCGAAAGGCTACACACAGAGAGAAGGCGAAGATTACTTCGACACCTATTCACCTGTCGCTAGACTTACCACCATTCGAGTACTACTATCCATGGCTGCCTCCTATGGTCTTATCGTTCATCAAATGGACGTAAAGACAGCTTTCCTTAATGGAGAGTTGGAAGAGGAAATCTATATGGATCAGCCTGATGGGTTTGTAGTAAAAGGTGAAGAAAGAAAGGTGTGCAAGTTGCTGAAATCTTTATATGGCCTGAAACAAGCACCTAAGCAATGGCATGAGAAGTTTGACAGAACTTTAACTTCTGTAGGCTTTGTTGTTAATGAGGCTGACAAGTGTGTTTACTATCGCCATGGTGGGGGCGAAGGTGTTATACTATGTTTGTATGTGGATGATATTATGATCTTTGGTATAAACATGAGAGTAATACACGAGGTCAAGTCTTTCTTGTCAAAGAGTTTTGATATGAAAGATCTGGGAGAAGCTGATGTGATTCTGAACATCAAGCTGATTAAGAACGAGAGTGGGATTACTCTAACGCAATCCCATTATGTTGAGAAGATTTTGAGCCGGTTCGGCTATATTGATAGCAAGTCTTCTCCAACACCTTATGATCCCAGTGTGACACTACGCAAGAACCGGAGGATTGCCATAGATCAATTGAGATATTCTCAGATCGTTGGCTCACTCATGTACTTAGCGAGCGCGACTAGACCCGATATCTCTTTTGCTGTTAGCAAGTTGAGTAGGTTCATGTCAAACCCGGGTACTGATCATTGGCATGCACTTGATAGGGTCATGCGCTACCTATGTGGTGCAATGAGTTATGGGATTCACTATTCAGGGCACCCAGCTGTGCTTGAAGGATATAGTGATTCGAATTGGATCTCAGATGTAGCTGATCTGTACGCCACAAGTGGGTATGTCTTTACCTTTGGAGGTGGCGCAGTATCATGGAGATCTTGCAAGCAAACCATATTGACGAGGTCAACTATGGAAGCCGAGCTTACTGCTTTAGACACAACCACTGTTGAATCAGAATGGTTGCGTGAGCTCTTGATGGACTTGCCTGTGGTTGAAAAACCTGTTCCGGCAATCCTTTTGAATTGTGACAATCAAACTGTAATTGTCAAAGTGAACAATTCTAAGGATAACGCGAAGTCATCAAGACACGTCAAGAGATGTTTGAAGTCTGTCAGGAAATTGCGAAACTCCGGAGTAATAACTGTTACATATATTCAAACAGACAAAAACCTGGCAGATCCCTTTACAAAGGGACTATCACGTAATGTGATAGAAAGTGCATCGAGGGAGATGGGTTTGAGACCCGTTGATGTTACACCATAGTGGTAACCCAACCTTTGTGATCGGAGATCCCGTGAATTAGGACCTGGGAAGAACAAACTAGTGGTTTAATTGAGGAGAGTATTATGTAACCCTCTCTATGTGAAGATGCACAACTCTCAATTGCTGTAAGGCAGGTTGGCAACAAGCCTTAATGTGTTTATGTTGGCTATATTAGCAAAGATGTTGTCCTACAGAGCATTCTTGAAATAACACACCTATATGAGTCCGATTGTTAAACGTCGCAATCTATGAGATTTTGGGTGATCTCTAGTAAACTCATGAAGAGACCACGAAGTATGACGCATATGCTTCACCCGCGGGGTAGGCTACTAGCAGCCATGTACTGGTCATGACTTTGAGTGAAACCATGTTCACGCAAAACTTGCAATTCAAGGCTTAGTCCATTGTTCAAGTGTGAATGGATGTAGCTTAAGGTTCTAGGCGGAAGTTCAACTTAACAGTCTCCGTTGAAACACTGGTATATAAACAAGCAGCGAGTATTGGTAAATCTCTAAATGGGGATTTGAGATCTGGTGGGGGATTGTTGAAATATTGGGCCTACACTTAGTGGCCCATACTAGATTTCAGATTTTCCTATAAATCTCAAAGCCCACATAGTGGAAGCCTTGTGAGTTTGAGCCCAAGTTGGTGGCAGCTCACTAGGGAGTGGCAAGAGGTGGGAAGTTTAGTCCCACATGGAAAGTTGGGAGGAAGTTAGACCACCTTATAAGGTGGGTTGTTTCACCACTAGTAAGTGAGTGAGAATAGGAGTGCTACACGCGCGCGCTCCTCCTCCTCCTCGCTCGCTCGTCTCGACTCGACACGTCACGTCACGTCACGTCATGACGCGCGCGCTCGTGGTGAGTGGATTGAGCCTCGAGCCGAGACTTTCCTTACTTTTTGCAGCTCAGGAAAACGAACAGAGTCCTAGACGGACGCGTCGCAGTTAGTCGGTTCGGGTCGCTCCCGGATCGTGGGCTATCTGTAACCGACTCGAAACGTTCGTGCGACGTGGGCGTGGCCCACGTTGCCTAGGGTTTCCCGAGACTATATAATCTCTTGCCCGGCTACCGCAGAAATATACTGAATACACGAGTTAGGGTTTCCACCTCTCTCTGCTTGCGCCGCCATCGTAGCCTACTCCATCCCGCTCGCCGACGTGCATCGGCGAACGGGAGAGCAGGTCTCCGGAACCACTCGTCCTTGCGATCCTGTACGGGAGAGGGCGAATTAGGTTTTTGGGAAGCGCTCTGCGCGACTGCTCAAGCTCTTCATCACGGGTCGCCTTCCGTCCAAGTCGGGCGGTGCTGCCTACTGTCATCTTCAACGCCGTCTACTTCGACCCGTCGTCCCCGTCGTCAACGACGTTACTGCCGCGACATCATCTGCTACACCTCCACCGCCACCTCCACCAGATCGGTACGTGCGACATATCTCGATCTGTTTAGCGATGGATGCTTTACCGTTTGCGCTGCTGCTACTCATGTTGATTAATGCATCTAGTATGTTTGAGTTTCACATGTTACTAGTTGCTGCCATCATGTTTTATATTCTGGAATTAATCATGGAAATTGTGCCTAATTATCCAACAAATTCCTCTTCCAACCGTTATAAATTAGATGGGTCATTTCTTTGAGTTTCTTGCCATCTAGCCATTCCCTATCGCGAGTCTTGAATTCCTGGACCTCTTCGCCATTTGTGCAGACCCCCATATTCTTGTTGCCGACGCCGCCCGGGGGGCTGGGATATCCTGTTCCATCGCGGTCTTACCCAGGGAGAGGCCTCTGGCCTTGCTGCGGAACCTCCTCCCGGATGCTTTGCCGGGAGGATTAGACTCGCCCTCTTGGCGCTTAACGCCTTCCGGCTCGTTCTCCGTGCTGACAGCCTATAGGGCCATGTTTAGGCCCCCCCGCTTCCCTGGACGACCCCTCTTTTTAAAGCACCTATCCCGCTTAAGACGAAGATTTTCTTATGTAAGTTGCTTAGGGATCGCCTTCCCTCTAGGGTGGAGGTTGCGAAGAGGCACGGGCCGGGCAACGGGCTTTGTCCATTGTGTGCGGTCCCGGAGTCGACGACGCACATCATGTTCTCTTGCCCCGCGGCCCGTTTCCTTTGGAGCTTTCTCCAGGAGGCGCTAGGGCCTGAGTGGCAGGCTTCAGCCCTCGGAGAGTTCATTGAGGCCCATGCGAACAACACCGGTAGGAGGAGGCGCCTCTTCTGGTTATTGTTCGAGGCCTTGACCTATAATCCATGGACTGTGCGCAATAAGATGGTCATTGAGAGTATATTACCTCAACGCACTTCTGACTTTATCTACTCTTTCTTGACTTTGTTGCAGCAGTGGTACCCGCTATGTAGGCAGCGGGATAGGGAGCGCCTGGACGGCATGTTGGAGGATCTTCTTGCGGCAGCCTGTCGCATTTCTACGTTGTCCAGCCTCTGAGTGGCCCTCTTCTGTGGGGGTTGTATCGCTTTACTCGTTCTTGTGGGCATGTTGTGTTGTTGCCCCAGCAGACTGTTGGTGTGTGGTGTGCTCTCGGTGTGTTGTATCTGAATTCTATATGGATGTGGTTGCTTTATTTATAAAGCGGGGCAAAGCCTATTTCGAGCTTAAATTAGATGGGTCATTTCTTTGAGTTTCTTGCCATCTAGCCATTCCTTATCGTGATAGTGGTACTCCTTCCGTCTCACCAAAAGTATCTTAGCTTTATCAAAATTTGGATGTATCTAACTACTACATGGTGTTTAGGTACATTCAAATTTTGACAAAATGGAGAACCAACCTGAGGTTGGGTGGTTAGGAGGGTGGTTGTACCCCCAGCCCACCAGAGTTCAATCCCCAGGTTTGACATCTGTGTGTCTCATAAGGGCGGAATATTCATTCAGTGGGAGGCGACGTTCCCGTCGACAGCGAGGCGCATGTAGTGACTTCGTCAATTTCAAGATCCAATCCGCCGACTCAGTCTTCTGGAGGTGCTCATAGGGGTAGGGTGTGCGTGTGTACGTTCATAGGGGTGAGTGTATGCGCGTGTATGTGAGCGCCTGCGTTTGTACTGTGTTTCTCAAAAAAAAAAAATTGACAAAATGAAGACATTTTTGGTAGGACGGAGGGAGTATCAAAGAGCTCCATATCCAACTCGAAGCAAGCGTAGCCCAGAGAGTTGCACCATAGGAAATGCCATGTCAGTTCATATTTCAAGTCAACTTTCTGGTCGTAATTAAACATCGAGTCATCAAGTGCATACTGCATAAGCCGTCTAGAGAAACATACATCCAGAGTCAAATCGGGCGGCTGCAACGGCGGAAGCGTTGGTCGATCGGCCTCAACACGCGCTCCAGCCACGCCGCTACCATCCTGCCGGCAAGAAGCGAAGGTGAATTGCGCTGACGCGGGACGATAGAAGTGTCGCGCAGACGTGGCTGAAGCCAGCCAGGCGCTCCGGCCGGCGCGCTCCGTCATCGCGCGCGGCCGTCGGCCTCGTCGGAGCGACACCGCTCGCGGCAACCAGCCAACCTGCAACCAGTTAGACATCAAGCAGGGCCAAACCGCCAACGGGGTGCGGCCGGAGAAAACCATCTGTCCGAACACACGAATAAGATCAATCAACAGGAGATCGAGGATCTCCGGCTCGAGGCGGAGCAGGACAAAGAGAGCATGGCACGCGACGGAACGACGATCGGACGGATGACGAGCTAACGGAAAGGAAATCGGGAACGAAAACAAGCGCGCGCACTCGGCCGATCCCGTGTTTATTGTTTGGCCGATGTTTTAGTACCACATCGGCACATCGCTAATTTAGGTGGAGCATCTCCAGGATAAAAGGTGACGCTCGGGTGTTGGACGTACACCGTGCGGCAAGCACGGTTAAATGCACATACCGAAACCAATTATACAGAGTGCGCAGACGCCAACTAGCGACAGGTATATAGACTACGTTCCTTGAACCAGGTATCATGTCACATAATTATGGAAACTAACGAAAAGATAGTATTCTGTTGCAGGCGTCCTTTTTGTGATTCAAACAATGAACTATATATTTGGCCAACAAAACCTCGGCAGCTTCCGATTATTTTTAACAGGTTACAGAAACCAGGAGGTCAGTTGTCCAAATGGCATGGTTCATGTGAGCTTCCCGAACACCCCAAGCTGCTAAAAGTTATGAGCTGGCTTGTTACATGATCTAGGAGCATACACAACTCTAGCATCAACAAAGTTTAACCGTAGCCTAAACTTCATATCCTCAATCATCGACTCATCGTACCAATTGGAGCCAGTCCGTAATCTGCGGAAACCAAAGCATGCTTCATCCGATTTAGACAATCTGTCTCAAAGATGACCCGTCCAACTCCCATCTGTTCAGGTACGTGCATAGCATTGGAAAGAGCCAAGACCTCAGCGTGCAAAGCATCAAATACACTAGTAAGCGGACAAGCTTCCGATTTATATTTGCACAAATTGTTAGTCAAAATTATACCGAGTACCTAAATGGCTCTGGGATGCAGACTGCTGAATTTGTATACATTTATGCATTTCTCTCTGACCAAACTCACATGCTCCTTAATTTTGTGTGGCCAACGGTATGTGCCATATTTTCCACATCAGTTTACATATTTGGAGTTACTCCCTCCTATCCATTTTAATTGACTCAGATTCCAAGTCAATTAAAATGAATCAAAGGGAGTACTTCATTGTACCCGAAGTACAGGAGCAACGCACAGGGGGTAAAGACTAGTTTCAGGTTTCGCGTCCCATACAAACCAAGCCTAGAAGAGGTACAGTGCAGCTACCAAAAAAGATCAAATTCAATCGCAAGAGTTATATATACCAGCAAATAAAGAGCCATCTGCTATCAAAATTAAAATTTCGAAAGAATCATGAAAGGGAATACTACAATGCACGCAGTTTCCATTAAGATAGCCTATTGATCAGATAGTTTCTAGCTGATTCTGGGATGAGCCCAATGGGCATGATCAGGTGACAGCCGTATCAGGTCTTCAGAACATCCCAGACAATTAACACCACAGGAAAGGCCACCTCACTTCAAGTTTCAATTCAACATTCATGGTCATAAATATCAAGTGCAGACTAAGCAGTCTAGAGTTTTCAACCATACAACAGAAGTAGTTATTACACGAGTATCAGGGATGTATTCTTGTATTAGTATCGAATCATAACACAAATACAATGCCTCACCTCAGCTACTCTTGGTAATAATAGCGTAAGAGCATAAACTCAGGTACAGATGGACCTCGCAAATCCATGGCATTCATCTCTTCTTAAAACCATACTTCTTACGCTCGTAGAAGAGATCAGTCTTGGCGCTTCCTAGATTGACGATCTTCGGACATCCATCTCGGTCCTTCTCCTGCTGTGTACACTCCTTGCAGTAGTAGGCATCTGAGATGCCAACTCCACCACAGATGACACACCTTCCCTGGAATGAGCCATAGTTGCACTCATCGCAGACCCGGACAAGCGTACATGGGCGCACGTATGAGTCACAAACGACGCACTTGCCATCGCACTTCTCACACAAGCGACCAATAGCAATGCCAGGCTGCTTCCGGCACATGATGAGATCGGGATGATGTTTCGCCATGGCTGTCAGGTGCTAACCTGTCAAACCATATACAGATTCATATAAGATCACTGTAGACCAATGTCAATATGTATGTAACAGGGATAACAAGCAGAATAACAATTCATAGGTGATACATTCCCTCCTAAGAGAAGCAAATCATCAACAGAACTGTTTGTTGTAACCAACTAACCACTAGCAAGCAAGCAGGTGTTCAACTATTTGTTCCGAACAATAGAAGGCACACACTCTTTCAGAGCTAGTAATTCTCCAGCTTCACAACATGTGCCATTGTCAGTCAGGTTTATGAGAACTAACACAAGAGCAAGCTAGCTACTACAACTCATAATACATACAACAAATACAGAAGGCATGGTTCAAAATTCCACCAACAGCATTAAGATATATGCCTCGGCATCACTATGGGGTATTCATACATATTTGCACCGGATATCTTACAAAGAGAAACATCATCCTTCAGCAGCAAATGCATTACTATAGACATTTAAGTGAACCGATTCCAAAGCCTAAGAATATTGCCCAGTAAAGGTATCTCATCACAAAAAAGGTACAGTTCTGTGCAAGGGTATGACATCATAAAAGCATACTGTGACATGGTGACATCTAGGCACATGTTCCTCTCAAGTTACAGCAAGGTGCTGAACCCATGCTCTCACCAACTAGTGTGTGGAAAAACTTCCAACACGGTTATTTAAAGCTCTGAATGCTACCCCAAGATTCACCCTACAAATATGGTGTGTTCGGTGATGCAATTTAAAGGGCACAAATTCATTGATATTCCTAGTTCCGAAGTTGGAAGCTGCTCCACAACATTTACAATCAACGGTTGCAATTAAGAATCACCTAGTTAGGCACAGTTTTTCTGTTGATGTCATATATAATATGGGAACTGCAGTCTACTGAACATTTTGGTTATACTTGATTACTTGTTACTCCCAGCAAGTAGACTGAATTACTCAAATTATCAGATATCTGCGTATTAGAGCAGCCGACTAAAACTGCCAAGAGAAGTGCGATTGAGCTACTGCAACTAGCAAAGCACCAGCTCCAAGTACCATGGCATGCGACTGTTAAGTTGGACTGCTGGCCAAGCAGCAGTTCCGCCAACACCATCAATCATTAGCCGGGGCTGATCAGAAGAACAATCAAAAACAGCACAGACCCACGTTTTATGTTGAAAGCAACTGCAGTCCGGGATAGGATTGAGCAAGTACCCTGAATATTTGACAAAGATTCACAGATCAAACTAAACTACCAGCTTGTGTTGGGAGTTAGGCAGAAACAGAAATTGAGCCCATCATGCAAGCAATATCGTCACCAAAATTGCTAGCCTCCAATTCCATCTCCAATTTTAACAGGGGGAGGAATCTGCCTCCATGTTCTACCGCCCGTGGTCGCATAGGACCCAACAACACCGACAACCAACACATTTCATCAAACATCTCACGTGCACGAGCGCACAGACCCCAAACTCGGCCAAAATCAACTCATTCAAACCAGGGGGAGAAGTGGATAGGGCGTCCGCTCCCTTGCCACCGCAGGTGCTGCCGCGTTCACCGGTTGCCTCGCCGCGGCTGGGCCGATTTGGTCGTGCCCCACTGCCGCACACACGCGGGAGGGATAGGACAGCGTTCGCTGTCTTGGCGGTCGGTGTGCACGCGAGGTGATCCCATCTGATGCAGATCCCTAGTCCCCTACTCAAGCAGGGTCGATTCTAGATTTCTAGGGCGTATGTTCGTGATGAGGAACGGAACCACAGATCACCCGGAGAAGTTTTAGGGCTCGGTGGTCACGCACCTTCGAGAGGATGCGCTCGCTGTGGCGGTGCCGAGCTCCTCGCGGCGACGACGAGACGACGGAGAGGAGGCGGGCTGAGCTCGGCTAGGTCTCGCGGCGGCGGCGCGTCCGGATATAATTTGGCGGCGGCGCTTGATGCTGCTCCTAAACTCTACTAGAAGCTTATCGATGGCAAGTTGCACGATCTGTGCTCAAATAGAACATCTCGCACAATTCAACGGTTGGGATTGGCGCAACAGGTCCGGTATATTCCTTTGGCATCAGGGCCCACCTGTCGGCCTCGCAGTCTCCCTCATCCCTTTGGCACCTTCTCCGTGCGAGTTCCGGCACTAGGCCTCATCGTTAACGCCATTGGGCGCGCCAGTGGCTTCGGGTAATCCGCGCCGCCATTCGAGGAAAACATACCCCATGCAAGAGGAAGAAGGGGATCCATTCTCGTGTCTAAGCGGGAGGGGTTGGTCATGTCTCGGTACAAATCTCCCGTCTCTCGTGATTGAGAGAAGTGAAAATGCTCCTAAAAATGAGAAAGCTTAGCAATGATGCATACCGCCACAAATTTTCTATATAGCCCGAGTTGAGGTTCTTCGGCCACCACACGGTTTTCAACCATATTTTAGTAGCCGAACTATTCCATATCATACCAAACACTTCATTGCCAACACCAGTTGCACCAAACTTAGCTTGGAGCACACCGCATATTTCTTCTACGTCACACATACAATTATGGTCCCACCAACTTATCTTCCACCATTCTAATGATGGTACCCCACAAAAGTATGATGCTAACTTTGACCATTTATCCTCTTTTTTTGACTAAGTGGTTAGTAGTAGGAGTGTCGGTAGGAGTATCAGCTGAATCCTAATTCTTAAAATGCGTACCCACAAACGAGCTTGGTTCTAGAGAGCTGCAACAAGTTGCCTAAATATATAAGGTTTTTCGATAGTGCCTCGAAAAGGATATCTTCTGGCAATTATGTTGACTTGGACACATTTTCACTATGATGGGTGATGTACAACACTTAGTGCCAGAAGAGTTTTGTTGCCAAGTTTGCGAATGCGGTGGTTATGCCATCGATCAATAGGCAAATTTTCTTACCTTGTTGTTGGTACCCAACTACCCATTAGTGCACATGCAAATGAGATAGATGTGCATAGTTTGATCTGTCACATGTCTAGGTTGCCTAGGCTAACTAGTGTCACATATATTGTTGTCATGATATTAATATGGATTAAGATTTGTGCTTCCATAGACCTTCAAAACTGAAACGTTTTTCTGAGTGAAACACAAGAATGACTAAGATTAAATGATACATGTTCGAAATTAGGGGTAGGATGGCTGAGATTAAACAATACCACGATACCCCTTCGGGGATTTACACACTATTGTAAGATTTGAGGGGTCTATGAAGCACAAGCCATGGATTAAACAGATTCAAAAACTGGTTATTGTTTCAACAGTCTTTTGTTTGCATACTAGGTTCAGAGCAGATATCTATCTCAGCAATGCATGATTTTGGTAGCTCAATTTTGGATGATGTAGAAGAAGTTATTTTGATGATAACACCTAAAAGGAATGTGACATTATGTGGTAATGAAATATCAACCAAGCACATTGATGATGCTATTTGTAGTGGTTATAATGGAATCTAGCTACATGCTACATGATTAATGGTCCTCATGGAATTTGTGTACCTAATCTAAGGATAATTTAAAATTAGATGTTTGTGCATTTTTTTTTCTTTCATCGTGGAAGGTTCCAATTTTGTGGAGTTCTACATTTGGGACTAACCATGTAAACTTGGAGTTGTATTTTTGAAAAAACTACCTATGGATGAATGGTTGATAAATTAAGCTGAAATTTTAAATTCTACTTTGTGTGAATCAAAAATTTCAAGTTATAAAATGTAACCACAATTTTTGGTGTACATATTACCATTTTTAGCAGAACCATATCCATATTTGAGAAGGAAGCATTGAATTCTAAATTATGGGCTTCACCAAGGTCAGGGATGCCACATTGCCAATTTGCCACATCATACAGCCCACGCACTATGGCAAACTGGCAATCAGCGATGAACTTGTTCAGCTGGGCTAAGCCCATCTCCACCACACTGACTCCGCCGGCCACAGTCCTTCCTTCCTTCCTCGCCCTTCCCTTCCGCGTCCGGCCGGCGGATGGCCGCCTCCCGCCGGCTCGCGCGGAAGCTTCCCTCCATCATCTCCAAGCACCACCGCCTCATCTCGCCGGAGATCGAAACCTTGGACACCCTTGAGGAAGACTCCACCTCCCCACCCTCAATCCGCCTCGACCCCACCCTGCCGCTCCTCCCGCTCGCCGTCTCCCACCTCTCGCCGCCGACGCCCCTCCCGTCGCTCCCCTCCGCGCACGCCTCCTCTCCGGCCTCTCTCCTCCGCCTCATCCGCCGCGCGCGGCACCACCCGCGCCTCGCGCCGCTCGACCTCCACTTCCTCCTCGCGGCCGCCGCCGCCTCCCCGGCCTTCCGCCCCGACCACCGCCTCACGAGCCTCCTCGCCGCGCGCCTCGCCGCCTCCCGCCGCCTCCCCTCCCTCCGCCGCCTCCTCCAGCTCCTCATCTCGCGCCCCTGCCCCTGCGCCGACGGCTCCATCTTCGCCTGCCCCGACCTCCTCCCCACCTTCCGCAAGGCCATCCTCGCCTTCGCCACCTCCGGCGACATCCCTTCCGCCTCCTCCGCCCTCGCGTCCCTCCGCCGCGCGGCCGACTCGCCGCTCCCCGCCGAGTTCCACAACATCATCCTCCACGCCCTCGCCCGCCTCCGCCGCCACCACGACGCCATCGCCTTCTACAACGAGATGACCACCGTCCACCGCGTCGCCCCGGACGCCTACACCTTCAACACGCTCCTCAACAGCTCCTGCCACGCGGAAGGCGTGGATGCCGCCATGCGGTGGTTCGAGGAGATGCGGCGCCGAAACTGCACACCCACTGCCGTGAGCTTCAACACTCTCATGCGAGGCTTCTTCAGAGAAGGAAGGTACAAGGAGGGTATCAAGGTTGCTCACGAGATGCTGCAACTCGGCGCCGGGCTGTCGGTTGCTTCCATGGAGATTTTGGTTGGTGGTTTGTGCCGTGGCGGCCAGGCTTTGAAGGCGGCGGAGGTGCTTGCCGAGTTCTTGGTGGATGCGGTGGTGCCCGAAGGGTTCGATTGCCTGGGGCTGGTTGAGTCTCTGTGCCGCGGTGGACGCGTGGAAAGAGCAGTGGAGGTGCTGGAGCTGGCATTGGAGAAGAACAGGGCATGCTGTTTGAGTGTCCCTGCTGGCGTAACGGTTTTGGAGTGCTTGCTCAAGTCCGGGAAGCTGGATGAGGTGTGCTTGCTCATGGGCAGGATGGTCGGGGAGGGGGTTGTCCCGGATACCATTTCCTGCAACTGTATCTTTGAGGCACTTTGTGAAGCTGAGAGGACTTCTGATGCAAACAGGCTGAGGATACTGGCCAAGGAGAAGGGTTTTAAGGCGGATGGTGTGACATATAGCATGCTGGTGCAGGGGTTTGGTAGGGAAGGGAGGAGGAAGGAAGGCGAGGCTGTGTTGGATGAAATGCTCGATTTAGGGTTTATACCAAACATTACAGCCTACAACAGGCTTCTTGATAGCTTACATATGCGGAGATCCTTTCATTAACAAGCGACAATTTCAAATCATGTTTATGCTCCAAACTTTTCTGAGTCACACAGAAGCATATCAAACTGGAAGCATACCACAGAGTTGGTCCACAGACTCTGAGAACATACAACAAAACATGGGACAATGACAGATGACACCAGCGGTGTTGTCAATAAGTTGCCAAGTTCCAAGGTATCAGATGGTAGATGCAGAATAAAAGGGCAGAGTAAAGGTGTCCTATGGTATTTGATCTTGCCCTCTGCCCATTTTTTCATGAAAAAGGAAATATGAATTTCTCCATTCATTGGACCCTAGTTTTCTGGCCACTGTCCATTGGCAAGTTGATATTCCAAATGCAATCCCACTTAATGATTTATGTGACAAATTGTGCTGTTTGAATTGTATGGTTTTTGGGTGGATGTTCTTCTCATTTTGCTCAAAATTTAATTTATTCCTATTGCTTTACCAGGTTTGAACGCCTTGCTGTTTGGAAGTTTTTGTAACAAACAAAATCATATTGTAGTATCGTGTTTCCCTAAATTTCACAGATCAATTGTACCAAGATCTTTTGGATCGAAACTGCCTCGTCCCATCTGATGATTTGACATGTGCGGTTATGATGGTTGAATAGTTTTGCTAGGGAGCTGCCTTAATATTCTT
Source organism: Lolium perenne (assembly GCF_019359855.2). Taxonomy (NCBI): domain Eukaryota; kingdom Viridiplantae; phylum Streptophyta; class Magnoliopsida; order Poales; family Poaceae; genus Lolium; species Lolium perenne. The sequence goes on from NC_067250.2 coordinate 260,537,877, forward strand.
ATTCTTATGTGTACTGTACGAATATTATAGCTCTCGGTTGCCAAATAATTGGGGAAATACAATATTTAGACATATTACAAAGGAAAAGATAACAATAATGTAGACATAGGGAGCTATCTTACTGTAATTTTTCTTATTTCTGGATTCTATAGGTATTATAGTACCCTGGTCTGCATGAGTTGGAGTGTTACAGTGCCTGGAGGCTGTAGACATAGGAAATCCTATACAATGATTTCTTCCTATGGTACAGCACTCAGAAGTGTAGCATTCGGTTGATCACAATACATGATAGGACTTGACAATTCATTTGTGAAATATTTGAATAACTCTATACAAGAAGATCATTTTCTATGCTTGAATAGAACACTGAATGATAAGCTTCCCAACAGGTGCTAGATGGCGATCCAATATTTCCCTTGCAACTGTCATGTTCGGATTGGCAAGGCTGACAAGGTTAGTGATCCTGGTTAAGTACTTTGAGAAATAGCTGAGAAGTCTGGAACTAATATTCCTTGTAAATCAGGCAAAGCTTCTGCTACTCTGCTATTTTTGTTAGTAATCAGTCACTAGAGGCCATCTACTGCATTATATTTCATGGACCTTGACCGTTTGGAGGATTTCCTTTTTTTTTTTGTAATACTATCATATCATGAACCAAATATGTTTACATGTCCTTTTAGTAACATTATCTATGAAACATGCCAGTGACAATAACCACCCAGTTTCTCAAAATGCAAGTTGGCTTCCATAATTTGAACACACACAATCCCACATTATTGTGCGTGCTAGAAGTGATGATTATCATCTCCCCTTAATCGGCATGGCTATCTCTCCATCTGTTTTATGCAATGGAGTCAGGCTCTCTTCAATTAAACCAATTCTCAAACCAGGGGGCGTCTCGTCAAGAGATGTATGTACCTTGGTGATTAAAACTTGAAAGAATGGTTTTGAGAGCTCCAGAACTAGGGTCATAGCCTCATAGGTGTGCACCTTTTTTTTTTGAACTTGTCGTAAACCTTGTGCGTGCTTGAAACGATGGTTGTCTTGTTCCCTGACCTGCAAAATTGTCAATAGAACCCATATCTGTTCCCACGACCAATTGCCAGGGGTATAATCCAGCAGTTTACGTATCTCCAAAGTGCTGCCATAAGGTCTAGCATGAAGGTCGCTGACCATACACAGTTTTTTTTTTTTTTTTTGAGATTAAGAGCTGTGATATATCAATCCAATACAAGCTGATTCTTAACACAGGCTGGTGCTACACCAAACCAAGATCTACATAACTTATTGTCACAGCCTTCCTTTGCTAGACGGACCATACACAGTTGGTTATCCACCACTGCTAGGTGTTCTTTTTTAATGTCTGCCCAGTGTGGCAGTCCCTCCTTGAAAGAAAACGACTATGTGCTCTGAGCCCTGTGCCTATGACGCCCCCCCTGCTCCGCTCAGGCGCCCTCTGAAGCATAGCAAGCGGTTCTCGCTGATTCTCTCACCCTTCTTTCAGATCTGGTGTCCATGGTGGCTTCTTCCTCCTCGTCCGGTGGAGGAGTGCCCGATTGTATCAGGTTTGTGCAGTTCCTCAATGTTGATGGTGGCTCCGTTGCAGGCAGCACAGACTGACCACCCTGCTCTGCCGCAAGAGCCATGTAGTCAGCCTCCTCCGTTGCGCAAGTTGCTCTTGCGTTTGAGATCCGGCAGGAGGCTGGTCAGGTGGGAGGTGGCCCTTGAAATGGAAGGAAAGTGCTTCAACTGCTTCAGGGATGGCCATGTCAACTCATTTCTTGTTCAATTTTTAAGGGGGTCCAGAATCTTTATCCTCCTCGGCGAGATCCAGGAGCTCAATGACGAGTGCAGTTAGGGATCAACCTCCAGGAGGTTGTATTTCGTACTCCCTTGCGTGGAGTTACTCCTGGTATTCCTTTGTGTATATTTTCGTATGTTAGTGTGTGGTAAATAAATCCCAAGATTTCACCAAAACCTATCAACATGAGATCTGGTGTTGAAGATATTGATGCAAAGAACCCAATATCAAAATCGTTCGTAATTTAGATGAAATATTTCAGTTTTGACTTTTGTTTTTGGAAGCGAATGCAAAAAAAAAAAAAAACTTCAATCCAGTAGATCCGCATACTACTATTTTCCCTCATCCCATGTGAACTCCCACGCTGAAAATTTTGACTTTTGTTTTTGGGGTGGATAGTCGATTGGTGTGTGGGCTGCTGAACTCGTGAGCCCAACTGCACATAAGTGGGCCGTCCCCCAAGGGACGTGGGATAGTCGGACGTTTTGCAAAAGAAAAAAAAAGGTTCTTTCTAATCGCTAGTTCGGCTCCCCTCGACACCGAGAACTAGCCTTTGCCTGAGCCGCCGCCCTCCCTGGTCGCGGAACCCTGCCACCTCCATGCGAAGAAGCTGCTGCGAGTAGGAGGGTTAGAGCGCGATTTATCTTGTTGGTAAGAAAGCTAGGTATAGCGATCTCTTTATAACCTCACAAAAACGAAAACAAAAGTTGAGGCTCTTGCCTTATATCGTTTCAAACGAAATTCGAGGTTAATCAGACTAAGGTCTATGCTCCTCTCATTGCAGACAATCTCGACAAATTACCCCGGTCCAGCGGAAGCAGCAGATGCTGGGGGTGAAAGAGATGGCACGTAGCAGCAAGAGGAAAATCAGTGCCACGTCGTCCTGTGGGGTGACCCTATGCAACAAGAGGAGCAAGAGTGCTGCTGTATCCGTGTCGCTCCCAGACGAGATGCTGATGCAGGTGCTACTTCGGCTTCCCATCAAAACCATCCTCCGCTTCAAGGCCGTCTGCCGCTCGTGGGCTGCGCTGCTTTCCTCCGATGAATTCCGCACCCTCCACATGGAAATCACTAGGACGGCGCCAGAAGAACTGAAGATACTGATTGTATCACCGACAGAAAGATTTGACTCCACTGGCATATACTCATGCTCGCCGCTCGGTCCCAGAAGAAACGACCAGCTTCTGTTCACTCTTGACCATGCCCGCCGTGACTCTGTGAAAGTTCTGACGCCCATACCGTGCCGTGGCCTCACACTTTTGTTCGATGATGTCACGCCGGCTTACTACCTCTGCAATGCAGCCACACGGGCAGTCACACGCCTACCACCTTTTGGTGAAGCGTTTGATTCGTTCTCTGCTGGACTGGGATTTGATGTCCGGAGACGGCAGCACAAGGTGGTGAGGTTGATCAACGAGATGGGGATGGTCAAGTGTGAAGTGTACACGCCTGGAAGTGATTGCTGGAGGCCGGCTGCCAGAGGAGTACCCTTCAGGTTGTGCTGTGTTGCAACAAGTGCTCTGTGTAATGCAGAGGACAACACAGCATCACCGGTGTTTGCAAACGGATGCCTGCATTGGTTGGTTGCTCCTTACAATCTAAATGCAAAGCCAAGAACTGCTATCTTATCCTTTTCTGTTGCAGAGGAGACCTTCACGTCTGTACGAGCACCAACCTTCGGACCAACAGTGCGTACATTACCCTTCCCCTTCATAGCATCAGGAGGATTAACAGATCAGTGGTTCCCCTGGCACTGGGCTGGTCGGGCATCAGAAGAACACCTAACAGTGGTGGATAACCAACTCTGTATGGTCCGTGACCTTCGCACTAACCCTTACGGTAGCACTTTGGAGATATGGAAGCTGCTAGATTATAGTGCTGGCCATTGGTCGCTGAATCATTGTATCAATTTGTCTGGGCGTGCGGGGAGAGATCTACGTGAGCCACAGATCGTGTCAGTTATTGGCAATTGCAGGCCAGGGAAGAAGATAATCATCGGTTCTAGCACGCACAAGGTCCATGACACCTTTAAAAAACAGGTTCACACCTATGACCCTAGTTCTGGAGCGCTCAAAACCATTCTTTCAGTCACCGAGACGCACACATCTCTTAACGAGACGCCCCCTGGTCTAAGATTCGGTTTAATTGAAGAGAGCCTTACTCCAGTGCATAAAACAGGTGAAGAGATAGCCTTGTCACTTACCCTGGCTAAGGTGACTAAAGAAATTCTACTCCGTCTGCCAGCTAAATCAGCCGTACAGTCCAAAGCTGTCTGCAAGCAGTGGCTCAGACTGATTGAGAGTGAAAACTTCATTGAGACATACTCTAAACATAAGAACATGGATAAAAGGCCAAAGGTCATGCTTATTGGAAAAGGTTCTGGACACCTGGGCTTCAGTTTTGCTCCCTTAAATGGATGGATCAGAGAAGCTCCTAAGCACATTGCATTACTTTGTAGAAAAGTGATTTGCTCCAAGCCTTGCCATGGGCTCAACCTGATAAGCACGGAGACAGATAACTATTTGTACAACGCATGTACAGGTTTCTACAGGGTCTACCATAGCAAGAAGCCAAAGATGCACCTGCCCTCGAGAGCCTGCAGAGTACATAAAGCAGAACAGCATGCTTTCACAGTCGGGAACAAGAATGTTGGCTTGACATTCGACCCTTTGACTCGTGAGCATGTTGTTGTGGAAATGTCTTATAACCTGAAGGACTACAAATCTCGCCAATATAACTTGGAATGCACATTGCGGTGGTGTAATTCTCGGGGTCATGCACGAGAGAATTTTGTACCAGTACCACCTCTGCCTGTGAATGAAATGCCACCTGCCTATGTTGAAGGGGTGCTGTACTGGATGAGTGAACCAAGACTGGGGCGGAGCCATAAACGGGTCATTGTCTCTTTTGACATTACTAGGAACAAGTTTGATGTCATCCCTTGCCCACCATGCATTGCAATGTGGAATAGCACAAGTTCCTGTCGTGCATATGTGGTTGAGCTTGAGGGAGTTTTATGTGCTATTTTAACAGATCCATTGGCAAACAGTTTAGATGTATGGAAGCTAGAGCATGGCCAATGGGGTAGATCATATTCCATCTGCTTGAAAGCATCGCCTGACTATTCCCTTGGGACAAATGTCGTGGTGCCATTAGCTGTTGATCCCTATGACTGCAGGATACTTCTGAACAGCGGGAGGAAAGTAGGTCTATATGATCCAGTGGAGCAAACAGTTGAAACTCTGTATTCACTTGATCAGGTACATGATGCTGCAAGTACGACACATCTTAGTGTTTGTCAAGGATCTGACATTAATAAGTACAGACATCCTGATCCGTCCAATCCATCTTTGTCAGGGAGTAATTTGACATGCTCCAGAGACCAACAATCAGGGGAGATAAATAGACTGGACACTGAATTTTTGCCTCTTGTTCCTATGTTATATGAGGAGAGCTTAAAATGGTATCCGTCTGTGGTCAAAGCAAGAATGTCGCGGTGACACATTGTCAAATGCTAGCTATTCCATTCTTATTTAGGGCGATTATATCTTGGGCATCTTTTTAAATACTAATATAGCTGGCTTGCATGCTGGCGAACTGCAAGAAAAAAAAAACTATGTTGTGTGTTACTCCTGTGGCCAAAGAAAATTACTTATGTTTACCTTATTTGTATGAATAAGGTTGTAAAGATCATATTGACATTCCTTGGCGACATACTATATTTATTGTTATTCTGGTGTTATTTTGCTTCATTAAGGGGGTGTCAGATCAGCAGCCATCGCACTTCGCACATCCTTTTACTGGAGTCAAGAAAATTTGTTAGTACTTGTGTGCAAGAGCATGAAGCTGGCTTGGTTGCACCGCCGTCTATGTATAGCACATCTTGGTGTTATTGCCTCATAACTAGTTTTCTTTTGTTTCCACTGCCCAATTTCAGGTGCAACTGTTTTCTTTCTTATATTTCTGCCATGGTGTTGATCTTAATACACTACGTGCGATTTTGCCGGCTGTCCCTAGAACTGGCTTTTCCTGCACTAACAAACTCGAGCTTATGATCGAATAGGACGATTATTAGCAGCAAACATTCAAAATGTGGATTAGCTCCACGTTGTTCCAGAATATGGTACAGTCACTAAACTTTTCTTATCCGGTCCACTCTGATGGCAGTCTGCGTTGAGAATATTTATTGTTCTTAAGGTGCTATCAACACTTAAATCATACCCACAAGGCTTTCGCCTTGAAAATTAACATGTCGTTAGTCAATATCAAGCATAATTGCATTGAATTGTTTTGTTACTTATAGTCCTGCAATTAGGAGATCTGTTTTCCTAATCGAATTACCACCACATGATATGCTCACTGCAGTACCGCTGGTCACCCCTCTAGTGTGAGGGTTTGCCACTTCCTCCATTAATTCACGGGTGGTCCTAAAGATTAGCAAAGCTTTGTAGTTTGGCAAGGAAAGGAATTCATGCATGTTGTATAATTTTTTTTCTAAAACGGAGATGAAAGTTTTGCGTCATCTATTAATCAAGAAGAGGGTGCTCAGATTTTAGAAGAAAACCGAGCAAAAACCTACAACCACATGAAACGCACAAAAACAACACACTTACACGCACCCACAACCAAGCCTAACATAGACCCAAACAACATGGCGCACCCACACAAGCCAACACAAGGGACCACCAAACACGACACTCCATCACCGTGTTGACAAAGACATGCCATGAAATTGAGAGAATCCATCAATCAACCGTGGATCGAGGATAGGCAGCAACCATGGTGGCAAGAAAATCGCATACCTCTCTAGCGATGACCGCTCCATGTACCATTGCCAACAGTCCAGACATAGAAATCCCATCACCAATAAGAACCACCTTCCTATCGGACTAAGGCGAGAGAGAGAGACTGCAGGGTCAACAACACCATGTTGTATAATTTTCTTCTTTATAGATTACCAAAATTGTTAAAATGCAGGAAGTTGGTTCAATAATAAGAAATGTTTTTTAGAGTTAAATGATACTGAATGTAAATTAATTCTTGTTGGCCTCTAGGAGTCAGAAGTGCACATTGTCTTGCTTTATATAGAGATGTATCCATCACCAAATTTTAATACAATGAGAAGTCAAGTGTTTTGTCATTATTCTAAGAATTTTCTTTTGTTGAAATCTCATGATAGATGGGTAATTTAACTTATGTCGCTGGTAGATTTTGGATCATTTATTTTTCCCAGGGAAGAGGACTAGCTGTATCAAAGGGGGAGGCATGCTCATATTTTTCATTTATGTATAGTAACAGCTCAACTCGAACAAGCCTTCCAGTGTTTTTGTTTGGTCAATAATCTTCATGTATGGACCTATGGTGTATCTGCATATTCACCTCAACGTTGCCTGATATTCAGCAAGAGCAATCAGAGTGATAGTTTAGAACTTCCTCATGATGATTTTACCACTGAAGCAACTTCATTCTTGTTCTGACCTTCAGTTGTAATTCTGCACAGAGGACTGCAATTCTTGGATGGGCCGAAGGTGGTAAACCAGCTATTTTCCATGTTTATTAATATACACGTTACATTCCTTTCATACTGATAAAAATGTTTACTGTTAACTTGGGAACCAAGAGCTAATATGCAGCTTGGTATGACAATGTCTGTTACCGTAGGATAGCGATCTTAATTTGCAAAATAGATGCAGCAAGTTTTACTGAGGTGAGACTTGAGATGTGCGGTACAGTTGACACTGATTGGATATGTCGTTATTGTCAAAGTGGACTTTCATGATGAAACAAAGTCACAATATTTTTCTCTCAAAAAATACAAAGCTTGCGTCTTGATGCATTGATAGAAAGAGCAGAGTTATAACTTTCCAAGCCTAAGGCTAGGAGGAACAGCAACAACCGCAAAAGACTAATACAACCAATGACACCAAACAAAACCTAGTCTAGATGCCATATCCATACAAGCGTGATGGACACATGTTGTGCCATAGGAAGAGAGTCTCCAGTTCTTGAAAAGAAGGGCATAATTGGGTAGCTCCTACTTTTGAGAAGACAAAATCGTGGGCCAGTGGGCTCGCACCATCACTAGTGCCGAGACCGTGGAGCTGCTAGACATCGCCTGTGGTTTGAATGCTGCACCACCACACACCACCACCTCCCTCGCCTATCGCGACAAACGCCTGCATCAGCCAGTTGATCCCTGTCGAGTGTCCACGTGCAATCAACACGCCATAGCTGGTGGTCCACTATGGCCGATTACCCATACCACCCATCGTAGCCGCCCTGGAAAGATGCAAGCGCAACTAGGATTCACCTAGTAGAGCCACTTACGTGTCAACATGGGGCAGACCTTGAAGAGCAACCCCTCCGAGGAAAAGTGACATTGTTCGATCGCTAGATCCTGGTGTTCACCGAGAGACTAGACCACAATGGATGTAGGTTTTTTTTTTGAGAGTAAGCAATTGCGTACCTTATTTTTATAGAAGGCAGAAAAAGAGTTTTACAAGAAAGACAACACGCTGTGCCAACGATTGTCGGAAGCCACCACACCCACACACCATCAATGGATGTAGGTGAATCCATTTTCCTGGGCAATGCCACCAAGGGAATGAGGCATGAGAGTGACATCGTCCTGACACCTACACTGACAAAGATCAAGCATGGTACCAATCAAGTCATACCATCAATTTGTGAAGGGTACGCTGCTGTAAATTTGAGTTTGTTGATGCTCCTTTATTTTCTTTTTTAGTTGACTGCTTCTTTTTTCCCTTTTATTTATAGCTGGTTGAGATGCTTTGATCTTCCACTTGAACAAAAAACAAACAATGCTAATCATTTTGCATCTGCCTCTAGGTAACTTAATTAATATGTTTCCCAACCAGCCAGCAGGGAAACATAGATTTGTCGTCACGATGTGATACATGGTACATACTCCAATGATGAGCCAAATCGACAACCGCTAATTTCTCTTTGAGAAAAAGCAGGTCGTAACGTCTCTTGTAATTGGATATATTTGAATATGCGACCCTGCCGTTGCTAACCGAAGCTGTTCTATTGCTAACCAGTTTTGTCAATCAAGATTGCTTGGTTTATTTGTCATTGACGTGATTTTCTTTCAAAACTGATTGACGGATATATACAGTACTTCTAAAAGAAATTCCTAACAGAATTGGCCACGGTACGCCAGAGCGCAGTTCACCGTAGAAACAACAAACCACTGAGCCTAACAGCATGTTCCACAAAGTGCGGATTGCGGATATCTGAGGTCACTTTCTTGCCCCAAAACCAATGCCTGTGAGGCTCTAAATCTATTCTTCACCCGTTATGCTGTTCTCTTGTCACATGAAGATTTCAGGTACACACCACGGTAATTTGGGCATGTACGTTGTACTTTCAAGTGTCCTAGCTAGCATCCTTACGATTTTGACTTCGAACTAAGAGGCCAAAACATAGTACAACTGATTTCTGTTCGAAATGATTGGGGGAGTAAAATAGTCGTTGATAATAAGCACGCGTGTATAGGTCAAAGCCACAACCGGCGTCGTTATAGGTCAAATACTTCAATAAACACACCGCCAAGTTATGTATAGCTAGCTCCAGCTAACTGTCGAGATTCACCGGTACTAGGACATGCATGCAACTTCCTTAAGAAAAGGGACATCCATGCAGGCATGCAGCTAATGTCAACGCCTACAAACTTGTCTTCAATTAGCTGTGTTGCGGGCGGTCCCCGTGTTCATAGACAAGAATATATTGCCTAATAATTTTGTGATTATTGACATCGAAATATTCCTCAAATTTCTTATTTAATGTAATTTTTCAAACTGACTAATCATTACATACATGCATCGGCAATGTAAACCTCTCTATAAATACATCGAGTGCCTTGATCGTCACACCATCAAGCAGCATACATTCTTTCTTAGAGGTATATTTGCTACCCATTTGACACTCCCCTCACAGTTTCGCCCAAATCTAGTCGTTTCGCCAAGAACTCTAGGAAAATGAGTGGGACGGTGAAGCTGACATGCCTGCAGCTGCTCATGGTAGCCTTCGCTACGCTCATCACCATGTCATCTGCAGGTTTGCAGTATGGTTTCTACAACGCGTCATGCCCGAACGCCGAGCAAATGGTCACGAGTGTCGTCAATGGTTTGATCGACGCTAATCCTGCTGTTGCTCCGGCATTAATCCGTTTGATCTTCCATGACTGCTTTGTTGCGGTACGTAATCTACTTTCAGTTTCGTAAATGTACGGCTTTATTGTTTCTGTTCTTAATTGTGGTGTTGCACCAAAAACAAAAAAAAAAAAATACTACAGTCCAACACGATAAACTCAGTAAACTAATACAGTACTATTTTGGGTAACAACCTAGTGAGATATATAAACTTTGCTTCAGACTGTGATTTTATCTCCATTAATCAATTACTTACATCATTGTACGGTAGATAGTTCTACAATGGAGTATAATAAAAGTCTAGACAAGTCACTTTGGGGTAAATATCTTGACTTTCTCTAGTCATTATGTTGTTGCAAATGCTAGATATATTTGATACTCCCTCCGTCCCAGTTCGCAAGGCAAAGTTCCAAAAAATATTTGTCCCAAAATGTCTCACCTCCTAGACACATTTGCATTTAATGTGGGAGAAAAATTGATTCATTATTGCATGCAAAAGACTCCTCCTTTCGTATCCCACCAATTAATGGGTATAAAATAAAGTTCTTTTTAATTTCCCAATTAATTGCAGCGTCGATGTTAACGTTTTTACGTGGAAATTTAGAGCCAATGAGAATTCACCTTGGGCCAAGATATTTGAAAACTTTGCCTTGCGAACTGGGACAGAGGGAGTATCATCTAGATATTAATATATTCCTTTGATGAAAAAATACAAGTCTTATGGTTATTCAGGTGCTTTTGCTTTGAGCTAACAGCTTTGTCTGCTGATATCTTTAGGGCTGTGACGCTTCCATCCTCCTGGACCCCACGAGCGCCAACGGTTCGCCGGAGAAGACATCCATTCCCCTGGCCGTGGCCGGGTATAACGCCGTCGACCAGATCAAGACGGCCGTCGAGGCCGCGTGCCCCGGGACGGTCTCCTGTGCCGACATCGTGGCCTTCGCCGCCCGCGACTCGGTCGCGAAAGCCGCGGGCTACTACTACCCCGTCGACTCCGGCCGACGCGACGGCAGCGTGTCCACCGGTTTCAGCATCCTCACGAACATGCCGTCCCCTTTGTTCAACCGATCGGACCTCGTCGCCCGCTTCATCCAGAAGAAGCTCACCGTCGTCGACCTCGTGGCGCTCTCCGGCGCGCACTCCATCGGCGTAGCGCACTGCTCCACCTTCACCAAGCGGCTGTACCCCACGGTGGACCCGACGCTGGACGCCACCTTCGCGGCGGACCTCAAGAAGAGGTGCCCAGCGCCGGCTCGCGGCGTGCCAGACAACCTGGTGAACAACAGTGTGGTGACGCCGGCGATACTGGGCAACCAGTACTACGGTAATGCCATGGGCAAGAAAGTGCTGTTCAACTCGGACGCGACGCTGCTCACCGGCAGCGACACGGCGACGCTGGTTGCGCAGATGGAAGCCGACCCCGCGAAATGGATTGCGCAGTTCGCGGTGTCGATGGTCAACATGGGAAGGATAGGCGTGCTCACGGGGACGCAGGGGCAGGTCAGGAAGAACTGCCGTGTCGTAAATAGCTAAATCTTCAAGGCTCCGATCTCAATTTGTTTAATTTGTTTGTTACTTACATTTCATTGTACCGCGTGTTGCAATCGAAAATGTTCTTTTGATCTCGGGCACAGATGCACCTGTTTTCTGTGTTGCTCTCTGCACCTTATGGTCCCACCATTGTGCTGGTATTTACAGCCCTGTCGGGTGCCAAGTGTTAGCGATACAGTTTAATTTGACGGAGTGGACCGGCTTTGCAAACAATCTGTACATCCTCCGCACTCATGCCTCTGCTCTCACTATACAACCATGATCTCATCTGGATCTAGCACTACAGCGTAATCATATCCTGCTAGATCTCACTCTTTCTATCTAGTAGTAGCAGCGTAGTACGGTTTAGTGATATTGTGATATTGTAATGCTTACCTTGGAGACTGGCGCTTGCCCATTCTTCAGTCGCAGGATGCTTATGTTCTTGCAAGGCCAGCAGCAGATTCAGGTCAACCCAAAGCTCTGTCAGTCCGCCCAAAACGTCTGGCATACTCCCGTCAAACCGTGACCCACCATAGCAGTGTAGCACATACAACGAACCTGCCAAAACCTGTCAGAACACACATCTTGATACCATACGAACGGCCCACAAAACGAGTCTATCTAAGCTCGGGACCAGAAACACCTCACCCGGGATAGTTAAGTTCCCTCCTCGTGCCAGTGTTTTAGTTAGCTGATGTGTGTGTCAAATTCTTTCCTCATTTTCCGTTGAATTTAACTTTGAAGAACAACATTTTATTAGAAAAAAATCCTATTTATCACAATGTTCGTTTTCCGTTATTTGGTTAAGGAGTAGTTGTTTTCATTTAATTTCAATAAATTTAAAAATAAATAGACACATTCATCCTGGTTTAAATGTAAAGTTTACACTATCGACCAAACAAGTTAAACAAGGTGGAAATAACTGGATGAAAATAAATGTGTGAGCACCGCTACATATCTTAGAAGAGCACTAAGCTCCCAGGTTGGACGCGTCCCTGGGAGAGTCACCCACGTGGGTCCTACCTCGCGCGCTGGCGTGGTGGTGCGACTCGGCGTCTGGAGGCGGTTCGCCGTCACGTGTACGAGCAGGAGAGCCCTCACTGAGAAGTCGGTTTCTTTTCGTTTGACCGGGGATTCCGTCGTTCTCTTCTTCTTCTTTTCTTTGCCTCGTGGGGGGTTGGACTCGCTCTGTTTCTTCTCTTCGTTCTTGGAGCTGCGGCGGTGTGTGCGGGTGGGGGTTGCGGAGCTGCCTGGCCTCTGGTGGTGCGTCGGCTTGGGTGGCGCCGCGGTGGCCGCCCGCGTCCTCCGTGGAGGTTGTTTCTTCCCGATGGTATGGTCCCCTATTTCTCTCTCTGTAACGTTTCTCGATTTAGTGGCCGATGAGATTCAAGTTTCTTCTCTGTGTTTTGGATCGGTGATGCTTGTGTGTGGATCCGTTTCTTGGGGATTGGCCTGGTCTGCGTCTGTTTGGTTCGTGCTTGCTGTCGATTCAGCACGTTCGTGCCGCATTTGTCTGCCCGTTCTTTCCGGTAGGGTTTATTTGTTGTGCTAATAGTTTTTTTGGGCACATTTGTGCATGTTTTCTAAGGATTTGGGTGGGTGGGTTCGGGATTTAATTGATTGGAGCCAATGAATTCTGTTCTTGCTTGGGTGTTTTTTCAGTTTCCTGTCTATGTAACTCTGTTCTTGCTTTTTTTTTTCCGGGTTCGTGTCATATCTTTTGTGATTGCGCCGGTGCATAGTGTGAGGTCTTATCTTTTCGGGTTCGTGTCTTATCTACAAGATTTAATTCAACCAAAAGCTAACCCTAACCCTAGCCGCACCACCACATTATAGGGGGGAGATGGTGTCCGTCCAGCCCCTATTGGGCTGGGCGCCCCACTATGGGCCTAACCCTAGTTTGACTCAGACAGGCCCAAGTCAAACAGACACTTTAAAAACCCAAGATGGCCCACCACATGACCTGGTTACATTATTCCCTAATAAAAATACTACGATACAATAATGGTACAACCTTAGACTTAATCCTCGTATCAATGGTTGTCCTAGTGTACCAGGCTGCTTGGATATCCATATCATCCTCCCCTTCTTCAAGAAGCGTTGTCCCCAACGCGTGAGGGTCTGCTAGAAAAAGGGTGACGTCAGATAAGTAACATCGCCGGTCTTCATCCTCAAGCCTCGCCAGTCTTCCACACCTCAACCTCCCTCTCGACTAGCTTGACTTGTCCTTGGCGCCATTTGGTCTTCAACACCATTAACCTGATTGAAGACACAAGTGTTCTTCCAAATGCAACTGAAACGCACCATACATATCACCCAAAACAAACAGAACAAATTCCTGTCCGCCTTAGATCCAAATAAATTGAAAACACCTGAGTATGCACCCTTCTGAAACACCAATGTCTTCCTTCTTGAAGAGCAAAATTTCTTCCACTCCGCGACGAACAAACATCAGCAGCATAAGTGGCGCTACAGGTCTGGACGCCGGTACTGCCGGACTGCACGCCTGGAACGACCGGTCTGGGGCCCGGTCCGACCGGCATGGGCGCAGGTCCAACCGGTCTGAGGCCAGGTCTGCCGGCCTGGGCACCGGGCGAACCGTCCTGACACACAGTACGTCTGCCCAGTTGGCACCGGTGCTGGTCCCGGTTTTTGCCGGCCAGCCCGGCCTGACTGCCGGTCCAACCGGCCGTGGTGCCAGAGCCGCCGATGTGGGGGCCGGTCTGCCGGCCGTGTGACCGGCCCAGACGGTTGTAGGGCCGGTCAACCGGGTCTTGGCGCCGGCCGCCGGATGAAAACTGTATCTTCGTCCTCGCGAATTTTCTGTCCTTCACGATTTTTCCTGCCGCGGCAGAGATTTCCGGCGAACTCCTGTCATGGCAGACATTCTGCAGCACTATTCCTTCCTCTTCCTTGCCGCCCACTTCCTCCTCCTCGATCTTCACCAACAGCATGTCGGCGACGTACCCAATGGTAGCCACGACAACCGAGCAACAAAGCAATCTGCACCGTGATCAACCTAGCAAACTGATACCACATGATGAGAACTGTTTTCCCGATCTTTCACGATGCACCTTGATGATCCATAGGGCCGATAGATCTTGAACTCCCTTGACAGATTCAAGGATACCCAAGCACACATGATTACACTTGACAACTCAAGAACTCACACATCTTTATTGGATAACTAGACGAACGTCCGAGACGCCGTCATGGAGCCCTGCAGGGCTGGTGTTGAGCTTCAGGATTACAAGATTTAATTCAACCAAAAGCTAACCCTAAACCTAGCCGGCCAGCCCCTATTGGGCTGGGGCGCCCCACTATGGGCCTAACCCTAGTTTGACTCAGACAGGCCCAAGTCAAACAGACACTTTAAGAACCCTAGATGGCCCACCACATGACCTGGCTACATTATTCTCTAATAAAAATACTACGATACAATAATGATACAACCTTAGACTTAATCCTTGTATCAATGACTATCCTAGTGTACCAGGCTGCCTGGATATCCATATCAGTAATATTTCCCATGCATGCTATTTCTAATGTTTTTCCGCGAACACCCTTAATGTTGGTCATGCTAGTGGGTGAACCGGGTGCCTCTTCGAGTGGCCCTTCTGTGTCTGCACGCTCGCGGAAGCGTTCACGTGCATCTGCTGCTTCTGGTTGGTTTGGTTTGCTCCGGTTATTTAGTATTTTTTTGCCCGCATGCTCTTCTTGATGTTTCTTCGTGAATATCCTTTATGTTAGTGGGCGATCCTTATTGTTCTTCGGTCAGGTCTTCTGTGACTCCGCGGTCACGAAGACGTTCCGCTAGCGATGCTATCCGCTCTTCTACTGAGTATGGTATGGCTAGATTTGTGTTACCAGTTGAGTTGGTTTCCTGATTTATTCTAAAAGGCAAAGGCTGCGAAGGCCTCATGTTTTTGGTGATTAGTTGTTTTCGGTCTTCTTGGTTTTGTTTGTTGTACCAATTTACTGTTTTGTTTAGCTTGTTTGTTCTTTTCTGCTTTTTTCCTAGGCCTGCTGATGGAACGCGAGGCTTTGCACCCAGCTCTTATGGCTTTGCAGTATCCTTTGCTGTTTCCTTTCGGTGATAAGGGGTTTTATTTAGGGACAGGGTGTTTCTACACCCGGGTGCATTTGCACTCTTTATTTGAAATGCATATTAAACATATTTTAAAATGTTAGAAAAATACAAATAAAAATTCCCCGTGTATACCTTGACATATTACATGCTTACAAAGTTGTTTCAGCAAAAACCGATATGTTTCGTGCCTTGTGCAAAAAAGACAAATCTTTGGTGCTAAAATAGTCTATTTTTTGAGGCATTATTTGTCTTTTTTACACAGGGTAGAAAAATTGTTGGTTTTATGTGAAACTTTACGTGCACACATAGAACATGTCCCTCTATATGCTAAATTTTTTTACTAATTTTTTTATGTTTTGGAAATATGTTTTATACATACCAGGTGCATATGCACCCGGGATCAGATTTGGTTTTCCGTTTTATTTAGGGATTAGATACGAGTCGGTTGACGGTGCTCCGATTGTTGGCAGGCAGAGTGTTACCATGCGTGAGTACTACTGCCATCGCTGCCATTATAGAAGGGGCAGCCTAACCCTTTTACTTGTGCTGGACGCCTGTCAGAGCAAGCTAAGGTGGATGCTTATTCGTGTGTGGAGTGTGATAGGCTAAGTTTTGTGCGCAAAAACCAGGATAAGCTTAGGAGCGAGACGTTCCAGGACCTGTCGGACGCTATAGGCGAGGGTCTTCTACGGGTAAAAATGTAGGTGTGCGGGTTCTGCTTCCGTCGAGTTTTGTGGGTTCTCGACGTTACATGGCCCAGAATTACCAGGATGCTATGGCCATCTGTAGGGCGTATGGTGTTCCTGATCTATTTGTCACGTTTACATGCAATCCGAATTGGGACGAGATTTTGTACGCCTTGGAACAGGAGCCGGGCCAGAGATCGCCTGATAAGTCTGATATAGTTGCGCGTGTGTTTAAGATGAAGCTCGTTGAGTTGTATGGTGAGATCAGAGGAGGTTCTGCTTTTGGTCCTGTGAGAGCTGGTTAGTTATATATCTGCTTTTACCTTATTTGGTTTATGTATTTGTTTTGCATGTCTTGTTGTTGATTACTGGTGGATGCTTCTTTCTAAAAATGTTTTTTTTAGCTCCTGAATGCAAACCATTTTTTAAAAGAAGATAAGAAAAATAATGCAAACATGATTGTTTGAAATCTAAACCTACTAATTCAATAGCTTCTTCCAAACCAGTTCCTGATGTGGATACACCTAAATGGGTGTCT
The DNA here is from genome assembly GCF_019359855.2 of Lolium perenne. Classification (NCBI taxonomy): domain Eukaryota; kingdom Viridiplantae; phylum Streptophyta; class Magnoliopsida; order Poales; family Poaceae; genus Lolium; species Lolium perenne. The sequence goes on from NC_067250.2 coordinate 260,554,699, forward strand.
CTTATTGGTATACCTGGTGCAGCTCAAGCAACGGCCCATGGGGGTTCTCTTGCCAAGGAGAAGCTTGACCGCTCAAGGCACCTGAAGATCCATGGACTCAACGTGTGCAAAATGTACTAAACACAATAAGGAAAGTTCTAATCATTATATCCTTTCTGGACTCTGTAACCTGGGACCTGGCTTATTCTATGAAAGCCAGGATGGGTCATCAAGAGGAAGAACGATCAGGAGAGAGACACATCAAATCCCTAGTTATGCTTGACCAACATCACCTTCGCCATCTCAACGACTTCGTGTAATCATCATTCATAATACAAGCAGGCAACACGTAGGGTTTCTTCTTCGGAGCCCTAAAGCTGGGTAAAACTCGCTTTGTCCCCTTGTATGTTCCGCTTGTACACCATCAAAACCACCATTACACTTTTTCCCAAAATCCAAGTCCATCACGTATGGACATTGCTGTCGTTACCCCACGTCAATTGGCGTCGTCCATGGGAAGTCCGCGAGCTTCGACTAAATCAATCCTCGACTCATCGGTTCAGGAGGAACCGATCTACCTTGAATCTGTGTCCATCCGGTCAAACTCGGCGGCCATTTGCCTCCTTCGGCGAGGAGAGGAGATGACCTTCAAGATCTTCCGCTTCCCCTTCGACTCAGAGGATTCCGCCCTCCCCGGAGTCTACATTGTCTTTTTGGCCACTGTAACCTCTACGACAACATCCTCCATCGGCTCGTGCAGCCAACCACAATAGTATTTTTTTTCATAGGTAAAAAAAGGTGGTGAATTTTGGATTTTTTACGAATTACCGCCAAAAAATTATGCACCTACGAAAAATTACTGGCCAGCAATTACAGTCTAAAATTACGGTTGAGGTTGAAGATTCGTGTAAAAATAACCAGGCTTGTGAGCCCGGCCTGTTGAGAAATAACCATCACAGAAATATGCGTCCTGAAATAATTACTACTAGGTAGTTAATGTCTGTTTCATAGTTGTCCCAAAATATATCTATAAGTTTTAGGCAAAGTCAAACCTTGTAAAGTTGAACCGACTATTTAGCCAAAAATATTATTATCCATGATATGAAAATATATTTCACATTATAAAAATTGGTGAATTTTGCTATATAATCAATCAAACTTTATAATGTTTGACTTTCGTGAAAAATTATGGGTAACATAAATTGAGATAGAGCAAGTAATATACCGCTGCGAGCTAGGCCGAAAGGCAGCTAGTGCCACTTGTGAAATAAATTCCATCCGTTTTCTACGAAATAACTTCCATCTTTTTTTTGTAGTGCCGTCGTTGACCGTCGAAACTCGAAAGCACCAGCGATACTTGCTGATTGTGCCGCACCAGCGAATGAATATTTACAAGAGACTTCTTTTTAGACCTGCACTTTTTTTTACAATTTTTAAATTTTCAACATTAATTTTTTAAATTTACGGATAGTAAATTTTTGCAGTAAGTCGTAGTTGAAATATTCAATTTCAGCAGTAATTTTTCGAGTTTGTATTTTTAGACATTTTTTAAATTTGTAAGAGTAACTTTTTAATGTTTCTGATAGTAATTTCCGATAGTAATTCGTTGGTAGAAACATTCAACTTTTTGTCGGATCAACACTTTGTTTAGACTTTTCCTTCATAATTTGTGACACTAATTTATTAAACTTTTTGATAATTTTTTGCAGTAATTCATCATTACAAAAAATCAACTTCCGCATAAAATTTTCAGGTCTGCACTTTTTTTTGGACATTTTTTAAATTTCTAACAGTGTTTTTTTGAAAGATTCTGATAGTAATATCCAATAGTAATAAGTTAGTAGAAATATTCAACTTTCCGGATCAACATTTTTTTAGATTTCTCTTTTTTAATTTCTGACGGTAATTTATTAAATTCTCCGATAGTATTTTTCACTGTAATTCGTCATTCAAAAAGAATCAACGTCCTAATATTTTTTGATAAAGGTAATATATTAATATCGTCAACCTCTACACCAACAAAAAGTGTACTTAGACATTGAGGATGCACACAAATGAAAAGAGAAAAAAGAAAACCGCCACAACGATCAATCACTCACAACAACACGTTAACCACCACCGAAGACAACACCCCGCGCCGCATAGAAGTCCCCCAAAGAAGACCCTTCCAAAAAGGGAACAGAGGACAAGCACCGTCGTCGTCCGATCAAAAATCTAGGTTTTCATTCCAGAGAAAGTCCGAGTTCAAAAAATAATATGCATTCAACAAGGTCATTGTTGCCATATTGGGTATAACCAATGAAGGTCACACCCTGAATTTTCACCCTCGGAACATGGGCGGGCACATGTGTATTCATGGGTATGCAGGTGAATACCCAAAATTTTGATAAAATTTTCAAATTATGTGAAATATCCATCAGCGCTAATTTACTTTGTGTAGAAATCTATGCTTCTTTGGACACAATGATGTGGAGGCTTGGCTGGTTAGAGCAGTTGCATGCTCCCCTGATGATCATGAGATCGAATGCTACTTTTATTTTATTTTTGAATACCCATTGTTAAAAGTCTGTGCCCGCCCATGCCTCGGAATCGAGAATCAGTACTCAAGGTGCAGCCTCGCCCACTCCCATGGCTGCTACTACAGGTCACCAAACACAAAGCTCAGTGTTCATGGCATCCAATGCACCTTTCCACCATTTCTTCGGATCCTCCAATCATAGCTTCCATGACATTCTCTACCTCCCTCAATACCATGGAAATTTAGAAGTAGACATGTCCCACGATTATCGACGAAAAGCGAGATTCCCGCCACGCCCACTTGAAGCTGTATAGGCGTATATGCAGAACGTCCTGCGTCAATCCGTAGATCATCAGATCAGCCGCATTCACGGGACCAGGCTGCCCCGATCTCCCCCATCGGCAACCGGAGCCTCAAGGCCGAGCCGGAGCAGTAGGAGATGACGACATGCGCCGCCCGAGAATTGCGTCAGACACCTCGAGCATCTTTCTTTATGATAACGTGTTCCCTACTAACACAATTCTGTCCAAAACAATCCCATTGTCTCCATATGAATGGCATCCTAATCATTCAAAATACAACTTTTCAGAACTCTAATGTAATGTACTTCCAAGGACAGAAATTACGGGAGGATGGTCCGCGCTGCCCGAGAACTGCGTCACACACCAACACCTCGAGAACATTTTGATATACTTCCAACATTTTTTGGGGTCCCGAAGGAAACTGGACGTGATTCATTAAAACATGACAGGTACAAGCCAATGTACAAATAGGACCCTAGAACATGTGAAGATTACAACATAGTCCCGTAAATATGCATCAATGACCCTAGAAATGTGGAAAGAAAAGCAATGAGGTCCATGGCCACCGCCCCTGGATGGACTTTGTCACCGACCATCGTCGTCTCCACAGGGAACCTTCCACATGGGGAAAGGAAAACATGGAGCGCCAACGACAGTAGGGCCTCCCATTTGGAGGTTGAACAAAGAACGTCGATATTTCGGCGCCGGGAGTAGCCGCCAGCCGGCTTAGAGCATGTCTAACAGGCCCCTCAAACTGCGCTCACCCTGTATAATTCCGGCGGGATAGGGGTGAGCGCAGTTTGGGCCGTCTAGCAGGCCCCGTATTCGGGCCGGCCCGTATCGGCGGAATACGGGGCCCAGGAAAACCACACCACCGTACCCTACAAATACAGGGTGAAGGTGCGAGTGGGGGTCGAACCCCTCACTCGCAACCCTAACTCCGCCGTGCGCCGCCGCCTCCCCGCTAAGCTCCGACGAGAAATTCCGCGCCGCTCGCCTCCGCATTAGCACCGCCGCTCGCCATGTCCGCACGCCGCAACACCAGCGCGTAGCCCGCCTCCGGATCGAAGCGATCCCGCTCACCGGACACGCTCGAGGAGGCGTGGCGGCGCCACTGCAAGCTGTCTGCCGCCGGGAGTCGGCGTGCGGCGTGCAGGTACGTCGGCGCCCTCTACGTGCCGCCGAAGCTCCGCGAGTTTGCGGCGGGCGGGCGCTGGTACAAGACCGATCCAGCGCTCAAGCCGATGAGCGGCCCCGACTTCGAGAAATGGCGTGCCGATTGGGAGATGCACCGCCGGTTGAAGGCGGCGTGGGAGGCGAGCACCAGCGGCGGAGGAGCGCCGCGCGCTGGCGAGGAGGCGGAGGAGGGGGAAGACCCCCTCTTCTTGCAGGCGGTGGCCGCGTCCCTGATGACAAGGTATCAACTTGTCAATGCCTATGGATTGTAGGCTAGGGTTTAGTTGGAAGTAGAGGGCAAGTAGATCTCGAAGGTTTCAGCCGAAAAGTACTCGACGATTATGAAAACTAGGGTTTGTAAACAATGATTCGATGATCTCTTCGTCCCTCGACTCCCCCTTTATATAGGAGGCGGAGCCGAGGGTTTCGTTTTGTACAAGTTACAGAGTCCGGGACGGTTTCTAACTCATCCCGCCAGATTACAAATAACACTTCCTATTACAACTCTAACTTTCCTTAATATATCTTGGGCTCCCGAATCTTCTTATTCTTCGGGTAGTGGGCCTTCAGTAAACCCCGGGTACTATCTTCGGCAGGCCCATTTGGGATGCCTATGTCAGTAGCCCCCGAGATTTTGCTTGAATCGTAGAGTCAGGAAAAATCTCCACTGTTTATTTTTATTTGACAGCTTTAACTTTTTTATATTTCTTCACATAAAATTCTATATTGTACAGGGATAATGGTAGTTGGGGCTAGTTCATCTGACGGATCAGGTACTAGTTAACTGCTCTCGTGGCAATCCGCAAAAACCTACTTCAAGATCACGTCCCTGGACATGACCTCGGGATACTGGTGTAAACTTCGGCAGGCGCCGCTTAAGGTCTTACCATTCTGTCGAGTCCCAGTAAAATTTATCGGGTACCTAACGTGTCCGTTAGGTTTTTTTTCGTATCTGTTGATACGGATAAAAGTAGCAGAGCGCAGACTTCGGCGATGCCACGCCCAGCAGAACGGATCTGGGGTCTTACCTTCGCAAATTTGCGGCATTCAGAAATTGGTCGCAACTTTGGCGTTCTGAGAATATATTGTCGAGTGCTTTTTCGGCTGTTGGAATGGCACATTTTATTGAGTCAAAGATGACTTATATTGCTTTCCCGATGGGAGTATATGTAGAGTTAGTTATAACTCGAAATATATTCTTTTGCTTTTCTATCTTTCTTTTTTAATTTCATCGGGTACGCGAACAGCGTTCCCGATGGGAGTAGCCCCCGAGGCTACAACCAAGGACTTGTGCTTGGTTGTAGGCTCAACATTTTAGTCCACCTTGTCGCTATATTGTCATTATTTCTCGATATGATCTTCTTTTCATCTCTCGGGTGCGCGAACAGCGCTCCCGATGGGAGTAGCCCCCGAGGCTACAGCTAAGGACTTGTGCTTGGTTGTAGGCTCCCACAATTTCTATATTGCCATACTCGAAATTTTACTTTTGTCGAAGTAGCCCCCGAGCATTTGGGCAAAAACTTGTATTTGATCAAAGGCTCCCGAAGTATTCAATAACTTCTCCTGTCGCCAATCTTCTTTTATTTTTCTTGTCAGCATGCTTCCCTTAGTCAAATTTACTTCATCTCTGTTAATAGTCGTGATTTTTCTGCCTTGTGGGTCCATTGTTTCCACCACGTTGACACGTCGTGCAAGTGGGGGACACACGTCATCCGCTTTTCCTGGCGCACGTACTGTAACGCCTGTTCTATTCCATCTCAGTAAAAATACCTTTTTACCCTTAATCTACAAGATCTTTTTTCACCACACGATTTCTTCATCCAACGGTGCATTGCTTCGCCCAATTCCTATATAAACCTTTCTTCAACCTCCGTTCGCATCTTCGTTTGCGCCGCACATCTGTTCCTCTTTGCAAAAACTTCCACTGCGCCCAACTCTCTTTGATCTTACACACGCACGAACTTTGCTTTTCCAGTGCCGTTGATGCCACCGCGCACGCGACTCACTCGCCACAGTACTCCAGAGTCCAAGATGGCCGCTGAAGATCTTGAGTGGGAGAGATCTAAAATCTCCAATCAAGACGTCAACATGTTGAAGAGGCTAGGCCTGATGAAGAAAGAGGACGCCATCCGCTTTCCCAGCGAAGAAAGCTACCCAACCCCTCCAATGGAGTACCGGGTTAGTTTCGTTGATCACCTCATCCGCGGCCTTTCTGCCCCAATTCACGATTTCCTCCGCGGCCTTCTTTTTGTTTATGGGCTTCAGCTGCACCAGTTGACCCCCAATTCCATCCTCCATGTCTCCATTTTTATCACTCTTTGCGAGTGCTTCCTTGGAGTCCCTCCTAACTGGGCTCTGTGGAAACGCATTTTCTGCCTCCGCCGCAATGGCTCCCACAACGCCACCTATAACATAGGCGGCGTTGTTATCTGTGTCCGATCTGACGTTGATTACTTCGACGTCAAATTTCCTGATTCTGTCCAAGGGTGGCGCAAAAGGTGGCTCTACATACACGAAGAAAGTGCCAATTCTGTTGAGCACAACATAGTCCCTTTCGACGGAAGTGCCAAAATTCTGCGCCGCCGCTCGGGATCTTGAAGCTTCCGAAGAAGAGAAAACGGCGACAGAAGCACTTATGTCTCGTATTCATCAGCTTCAAAATACTCGAGGCAAAGAACTGTCGGGTGTTCAAATCACCGCCTACTTCCTTAGGATTAGAGTGCAGCCCCTTCAGGCTCGCAAAAATCCCCTTTGGACGTATGCTGGTGAAAATGACGCCAATAGACTCTCTAATGATCTTTCTGTAAAGGACTTGGAGAAGCTGATTCGAAGAATTTCCTCGCTTAACAAGAAGGATCCTATTCCCTCCTCTTGCCGCGTGGAACCATACAGCTCCGCCAATCCTCTCCCTGAGGTATTTTGTTTTCTTGAATTTTTGTCTTGTTCCGAACTTTTTCTGCATCTCATTGTATTGATATCTCTCTAATTTTTCTTTTGTCGCTATTTTCCTGCAGAACCATCCTACTGTGGCTTCCCTTCCTCCTCTTCCTGAGGATGGAGAAGTCGAAGAACGAGCTATCGTCGCCGAAGACAACCAGGGTTCTTCTCTTCCTGAAAGTGAAGTCGCAGGTTCTCACAAATCTGCGGCTTCCCATGAAAAAGAAGTTGAATCTGACGCCAGCGAGTCGACGCAATCCCTTCCTCCTGCTGTTTCCCCAAGGAACAAAAGGAAAAGGAATGATGCCGAGGATTCTGGCACCTCCAAAGCCGAAGAAGCCGATCCTTCATGCCAAAAGGCGGCTTATGATCCATATCTTGAATCCCTCATCAGTTCGTAAGTTATCTTTTGCTTTTTCTTATCGTTGTACTCGAAGTTCTTTTGTCTATCTTGTTTTTTATGCTGTCATCTTTTGTTCGCAGTGATGATGAGGAAGAACCACCAACTCTTGACGTGGCTGCTCGAACAAGCTCGTCACGTACTCTAGTTGTTTCAGAGACACCAGCTGAAGGAGAGAAATCCTCGCCTCCTCAACGAAACGTCGTCACCACAACTTCGCCAGCAAGCCCCCTTGCTCCTTCACCAAAAAGGACAAGGATTGAAACGATTGTTGAGCCTGCCCCTCAATTGGGCGGCTCTTCTACTTTGCTCTTGGATGATGTAAGTTTGTCGATATCTATATTTCCTCTATTTTGCTTTTTCACGCCTTCACTTTTTTTTCATGCCGATGTTTCTCTTGCTTTGTTCTTCTTTGGCAGCCCATGATCAAAGATCTTATCCGCATCGGATCCCAATTCATTGGGTACCGTGAGTATGCCAGCAGAACTGAAGGTAACAACTTTTATACTTGCCGTTCTTTCTGACTTTTTGCTCCTGTTGTTTGTCACGATTTTTGATCTTTCTTCTTTTTTTTTTTTTTTTTTTTATCTCGACAGAGAAACTTGCAGAGGCCAACAAACGTGCCGACGCACTTGCTCAAAAACTGGAGCAAAGTGAGGCGACTCGCAAGAAAGCCGAACTTATTGCTAACGAGGCCAAAGCCGAGGCTGATGAAGCCAAAGCAAAAGCTGCTAGTATCGAGGAACTGCAGAAAAGACTTGAGGATGCTGAATCTGCTTTAAACGAGCATAAAGCTGCACAAGCTGCTCGTGAGCAGGGGATCCTCAAGCGCCTGAAATCACAAAGTCGACGCACTCACAGTAATACAATTGATCCCTTCTATTTTTATGAGAACCGCTGTTTCTTGTTTTTGACCAACGTTTTGTTTCCTGTGGCAGACCAAACAAACCAAGAGTTTGATCTGGAGAATCCCGTCAATGACCCTCTCCTTGACGCACTTTCTTATCTGGAGCTTCATGGGTCCGAAATTCGTGAAGGCGTGGCAAATGCTAGTGCAGGATTGTCGACGCTGTTCCCCTACTTCTTCCCGAAGAAAGAGGAGCCCCCGACTTTCCTTGCCCTTGCCAAGAGCTTCAATCCATCAGAGGACCTTGGACTGAAGATGCGTCAGGAAAATATGAAGATTGCTGTCGAAAGCACTGTTGCCCTGGTTGCTGACAGCCAACAGACTGTTGATTGGATGAAAGTTGGCGACACCGATCAGATAGAGCAATCAAGATGGAGGTCGCTGATTAAGGCAGCCAAGCCCAACACGAAGAAAATCTTGGCCTATCTCGGGATCAAACCAGCTTCAACTCCTAGCTCATCAAGGCCGGAGGTCTAGTTGCATGCCTCTTTGTTTTTCTTTCTCTGTTTCTTTTGCTCTTGTCGCCAAAGTAGTTATTTGGCGACACGTACTTCATTAGCTCCACTGTAAGGCCTTTGTAATTATTCCGAAAGATTAATGAAAACTCTATCTTTGCTTGTTGATTGATGTTGTCTTGTTTTATTAAATTTCAGTTGGTATTTGATAACTATACTCCATCTTCCGTCCTTCCAATGTTTCGCCTTCTTCTTCTCGCTCAAGGAGAACTCTTGCTGATACTACACCTGTCGAAGATTCCTTGCCGCAAGAATTGGATGAACTTCGGCAGCAACTTCAGTATGCAAAGAAGCAAACACTTGTGATAATGGAAAAGTCTCGTAAGTCATCTGAAGCCGAAAAAATTGCACTTCAACAAGCTCGCGAGGCCGTGGCTGCTAAGGAAATCGCTGCTTCCGAGGCTAAAAAGGCGACTACTCGAGAAAATTTCATGCTCGAGTTAATGAACGAAGCCAGTGTGGATATGTCGGGTATGCTTGTTTCATCCTCTGATATCTTCCGTCTTCATGCTGCGTCTCTTAAAGTTTTCTGCTCTGTTGTTTTAATAGGTTCCTTTACTGATGCTGTTGCCGAAGAAGAGAGGGTAAATACTAGGACGAACCTCCTTGTTAACCTTGCCCTTGACCATGGTTCTCTATTTTGGGCTACCCCAGAGAGGACCCGCCAGATTGTCAGATTTCAGGATCGCGCCTCTCAAACTCGCGACTTCCTTGACTTCTGTACCAGGACCCTGTCTATGGTTTATAACTCCATGTTTCCTCGGAACGTTCAACCACAAACTCTTCCCGAGTTAATGGGGAAATTTAAGGATGCCCACAAGATCCATGATTTTGTCAGAGCTCAACTGGTAGCTGGTGCCAGATTTGCCCTTATCATGCTTCAGATCTGCCACTCAAAGCTTGACCTGACCCAAGTTGTTGCGAAAGTTCATGAGAAGGTAAGGCGCCGAAGAGTTGGTGTCGACCGAATTAACACGAAGGTTTCGCCTATAGCCGAAGAAATGATTGAAGACCTTCTTCGGATGGATGCCGACTTTTTTGCAGATGGTCATTATGCTGATTTTCTTGGCGCTGCTCCTGAAGAAAACAGAATTACCCTTGATGACATATTGAATCATGACTAATTATTTTCCTTTGGTAGATAACTCTTCTTTGTAACCCATAATTGTGATTATATTGTGAAGCAATCATCATATTTCTATATTTGTCTAGCCCCCGAGTGTTTCGGTGGCTATTTACTGTATTTATGTATTGCGAGGTTTTGAACCAAGGCATTTATTCAATATGTAGTTTTGGCGAATATCAGCCCCCGAGCTTCTTTGTTGAGTACTATTTTGTATTTTATTGACTCACGAGGTATTTGAATACCAAGGCGAGGCTTTTCTTTTTTCGAGGAATTATATTGAAATTCGTTGGGTCGGAGACTTTGAGTTTGTCGATGAAGAAAAGTTATATTGACACTATCTTTATTATATTGCAGCACCGCGAGCCCGCCTCATTAAAAACCTTTTCCGGCCCCACTCGGTGCCCCGAAAAAGGAAAAGAGTGCGTCTGAAAACTCGCGGGCGTTTCATTACATTGAAGTTTTACAAGGACTATATTTTAGCTCTAGGCGTAGAACCGCCTGAGTTGCGCCACGTTCCAGGGGTTTTGTTCCTCCACCCCTGTCTTCTTGTCCTTTATCCTGTATGCTCCTCCTCCGATTACTTCCGTGACAATGTAAGGGCCAAGCCATGGTGACTCGAGTTTTTCATGACTTTTTTACGTGAGCCGAAGAACTAGGTCTCCCACCTGAAAAGATCTTGGCCGCAAACGTCGACTATGGTAATTCTTCAAGTCCTGTTGGTATTTGGTTACCCGAGACAGTACTTCATCTCTAGCTTCATCAAGTGCATCGACGTCATCTTCTAGCGCTTTTCTCGACACCTCTTCATCATAATCTACGACTCATGGAGAGTCATGCTCTATCTCGATTGGTAATACTGCTTCTGCTCCATGAACCAAGAAGAACGGAGTTTCTTGTGTTGCTGTGTTTGGTGTTGTTCGTATGCTCCATAATACACTGGGCAGCTCCTCTGGCCAGGTGTGTCGAGCTTTCTCCAGTGGCGATAATAAGCGTTTCTTAATGCCGTTGCAGATGATTCCATTAGCTTTCTCGACTTGGCCGTTGGTCTGCGGGTGCGCAACTGACGCAAAGTGTAACTTGATACCCACTTCTTTGCAATAATCTTTGAATTCGTGGGATGTGAAGTTGCTGCCATTGTCTGTGACGATGCTATGGGGCACTCCAAATCTGAAGACGAGGCCTTTTATGAATTTTACTGCGGATGCTCCGTCTGGTGAGTTTATCGGCTTCGCTTCTATCCACTTTGTAAACTTGTCGACAGCTACTAGCATGTACTCTTTTCCTCCTGGCCAGGATTTGTGTAACTTGCCCACCATATCAAGTCCCCATTGGGCAAAGGGCCACGACAATGGTATTGGTGTTAGTTCTGCTGCTGGAGAATGAGGTTTCGCGGCAAACCTTTGACACGCGTCGCAAGTTCTTACTATTTCCTTGGCGTCCTCGATTGCTGTCAACCAATAGAATCCTGCCCGAAAAACCTTGGCTGCAATAGCTCGACTACTCGCGTGGTGGCCACATATTCCTTCGTGTACATCCTTCAGAATTATTCTTCCTTCTTCGGGTGTAACACACCTTTGCAGGACGCCTGAAATACTTCGCTTGTACAATTCTCCTTTGATCACCGTGAAAGCTTTAGAGCGTCGAATTACTCGCCTTGCCTCAACTGGATCATCGGGTATTTCTTTCCTGAGGATGTATGATATATATGCTTGCATCCAAGGAACTTGTACCATCATTACAAGCTCTTGGTCCTCTTCATCCTCCGTGGTTTCTGTGAGGGGTGTCGAAGTTTTCTCTTCTTTTGATTTTTTTCTGCACCTTTTTTGGCTTCGTGGATCTCTCCGCTATTTCTTCCCAAAATACTCCTGGCGGGATTGGAAGGCACTGCGACCCGATGTTTGCGAGGACGTCAGCTTCATCGTTGCTCAATCTACTGATGTGATTTACCTCGCATCCATCAAATAACTTCTCGAGCTCATTATACACCTCCTTGTATGCTACCATGCTATCATTGACTGCGTCACATTGGTTCATAACTTGCTGAGCCACCAATTGTGAGTCGCCAAATATTTTTAGTCGAGTTGCACCGCAAGCTTTCGCCATCTTCATCCCGTGTATGAGGGCTTCATATTCTGCTTCATTGTTAGATGCGTTAGGGAACGTCATCCGAAGGATGTACTTCAACTTGTCGCCTTCAGGTGATATAAGTATTACTCCTGCGCCGACTCCTTCTACTCTCTTGGACCCGTCGAAATTCATGGTCCAGGTTCTCGACAAGTCCTGGGGTCCCGTGTTTTGCAGCCTCCATCCACTCTGCGATGAAGTCCGGCGTAACTTGCGACTTGATTGCTTTTCTTTTTCATACGTGATGTCCCGAGGGAAAGTTCTATTCCCCAAAGGGAGACACGACCCGTAGCTTCTGGATTGTTTAGTATATTTGACAAGGGAGCTTCATTGACCACTATGATCGGGTGTGCCGAAAAATAGTGGCGCAATTTTCGTGCTGTTGTGAACACTCCATATGCTAGCTTTTGGTGCGAGGGTACCTTTGTTTTGAGGGCGATAAAACTTCGCCGAAGAAGTATATCGTCCTCTGCACTCCGTGGAGTTTTCCTTCTTCCTCCCTTTCAACGACAAGGACCGTGCTTACTACTCGGGGTGTGGCCGCAATATACAGGAACAAAGGCTCCTTCTCTTTTGGCGCCACCAAGATGGGGGGTGTCGAGATTTTGCGTTTGAGGTCCTCAAAAGCTCTGTCCGCTTCTTCATTCCACTGGAATTTATCTCCTTGCTTTATGAGGGCGTAAAATGGTAGTGCTTTTTCCCCTAGCCTGGCGACGAATCTGCTCAAGGTCGCGACTCGCCGATTAATCGTCGTATTTCTTTCAACTTTGTTGGCTTCCTCATTGTTACGATAGCTTGTATTTTTATCGGGATTTGCTTCAATCCCTCTTGCTGAAACTAGAAACCCTAGAAGTTCTCCTGCTGGGACGCCGAAAGAACACTTCGTCGGGTTCAGTTTGAGGCAGAACTTGTCAAGGTTGTCGAAGGTTTCCTTGAGATCCTCGATCAGCGTTGCCCCCTTTTTTGATGTTATGACGACATCATCGATGTATACTTGCACGTTTTTCCCAATCTGTGTCGCCAAACACTTCTGCATCATCCTCTGATATGTTGCTCCCGCATTTTTCAGACCAAAGGGCATTGTTCTGTAGCAAAACACGCCGTATGGTGTAATAAACGCGGTCTTTACTTCATCTTCTTCTTTCAATCTGATCTGGTTATAGCCAGAATATGCGTCCAGGAAGGAAAGACGTTCGCATCCAGCCGTGGAGTCGATAATTTGATCGATCCTCGGGAGGGGAAAGTGATCCTTTGGACAATGTTTATTGAGACACGTAAAGTCGACGCACATGCGAAGGACTGTCGTGTGTTTCTTTGGCACCATCACTGGGTTAGCTACCCATGTGGCTTCTGTAGATATCTCTTTGATAAAACCAGCATCCTTCAGTCGATTTATTTCTGATAACATAGCTTTGCGGTTTGGTTCCGAAAAACGCCGTAAAGGTTGTTTGATTGGTCTCGCTAATGGATCCAAGTTTAGGTGGTGCTCGGCAAGTTCCTTGGGTACTCCTGGCATGTCAGCTGGACACCATGCGAAGATTTTCCAGTTCTCATGGAGGAACTCGACGAGCGCACTTTCCTATGCGAGGTCCATGTCGTTTGCGATGGATGTCGTCTTTTTCGGGTCTGTCGGGTGAATCTGCACCTCCTTAGAATTTTTCTCTGTATTGAAAGTTGATTCTTTGTTTGGTCTTCCAACGTCTGGCAGCACGTCGTAGTCAGTCATACTCTTTGACGCCAGGTATTCCGCTTGCATCCCGAAAGTTTCTGATAGCCGGTGAAAATCTTTATCGCATTTATCGGCTAAGGCGAAGCTTCCTTTGACTGTGATTGGTCCCTTTGGTCCAGGCAACCTCCACAACAGGTATGTATAATGTGGCACCGCCATAAATCTAGCATATGCTGGTCGTCCCAACAGAGCGTGGTATTGCGATGGAAAATCCACGACTTCAAATTCCAACCTCTCGATTCTATAATTCTCTCGGGTTCCAAACTGAACGTCGAGATTGATCTTTCCCAATGGATAACTTGGTTTCTCCGGTGTGATACCATGGAACCTTGTGTCTGTTGGCTTCAAGTTTGCTAGGGATATGTTCATCTTTCTTAATGTATCTGCATACATAAGGTTTAAGCTGCTGCCGCCATCTATGAACACTCGAGAAACGTCAAATCCCGCAATTACTGCTGGTAAAATAAGTGCTGATTGCCCTGGTCGAGGAACTTGCTGCGGATGATCTGCTATGGTGAAGCCAATATCTTGCCCTGACCAATTAAGATACTCGACTGTTGGTGGAGGCATTTTTTCTGCCATAAACACCTGTCGTGAGATTACTTTCTGAGCTCTATTGGATGGCCTTCCCTTCTGAATCATCGACACCGCTCTGTTGGAGTTAGGATCAACATAAGGTGGTGGTGGAGGTGCTGCCGCTATTCTGAGCTGATGCCGATTGTCGTCTGTAATCGCGGGAGGAGGCGGCAAGTGAATCTCGCTCCTGGGTTCTCGAGGATTTCTCTGTGTTGCCCGCGCATTAGCGTGCTCTGCATACCTTAGCATTGCCTGAAAATTTCGACAGTCTTTCTGCAGGTGCCCTGACTGTCTTTTACCGTTGCTGTCGAGGAAAAAGTGCATTTGACACGGCCCATTCATCATCTCTTCAGGGGACACGAAAGGCCTTGTGAACCTAGGCCCGCTATTTTGCCTGTTGTTGCGAGAATCATCCCTGTTATCACCTCGCTGTTCACTGCTTCTCTGATAATCATCTCTGTTGTTTCCTCCTGTGTTTGCCCGAAAACCTGCCGAAATTTGCCCTGGAGCGTCATAGTTCGGCACGCCGAGGAAATCGTCGCCTCGGTTGATAGTTTCGACCACGGTCCTCCTCTGGCGACCTGTGCCGTTTGTTGTGGACAGCGTCTTCTCCATCTGCCCATCTGTTTGCTATCTCCATTAACGCGGATACTGTCTTTGGATTGGTCCTTCCCAAGTCTTCGACAAAATCTCCACGCCGGATTCCTGCGACAAACGCATCTATTGCTCTCTCGTCAGATATATTTTCTGCCGAGTTTTTGATGATGTTCCACCTTTGGATGTATTTTCTCATTGGCTCATCTGGCTTTTGTCGACATGCTCTCAACTCCTCTAACGACGCAGGTTTTTTGCACGTGGATCTGAAGTTCTTGACGAACACGTCCTCGAAGCTTTCCCAGCTGTCGATAGATCCTGGAGTAAGTTTCTTTATCCAAGATCGTGCGGCTCCACTCAAATGCACCTGGATGCTTTGCATAGCTGTTGCACTGGTTCCTCCTGTGAGTTTCACTGTCTCGAGATAATCAACTAGCCAATCCTCTGGATCTTGAAGGCCGTCGAATTTCTTGAAGTTGTCGGGTAACTTGAATCCTGAAGGGACTCGAGTTTTTCGGACTCTCCTCGTGAAACACGGCAAGCCACACATATCTTCGTCGTTAAGCTCTGGGGATTGCCGCTGTTCCCTTCTGCTTTGCCGCGCTCTGTCGACCCTTGTCTGTGCTGCCGTGTCTCTTGCTCCACTTGGTCCTTCAGGTGCTGCCGCTGTTGCTGCTGCAGGTCGTGGACTATTTTGCCTTGCCGCTCCTTCGGGAGGCGTTGATACAAACGCTGTCCCCATAGCTCCAACTCCTGCTACCGCCATATTGTATAGTGTTTCCCTCGGATCACCTGGAGGTGGTTTAGATGCAAGGATAAAAGCATGTGTCGCCATATATCCAGCCTCTGGTGTCTTAGGGATGATGTTTCCTCTTGTATCTATCGACATAAAGGACATGTCGAGGTTTTGGACCAAGTGCTCTCTTTCTGCTTCGGGTATATGTTGCAACCTTGATCTTGCTCTGTTCCGCGCCTCCCTGTGGCTATCACCCGAAGTTCTAGATTGTCGGCTTAGATCTGCCCTTCTCCTGCTAGATGAATAAGCTGCCTCCTTTCTTCTCGTTTAACTCAGTTATCTGTTTTTCCAATTCTCTTGCAGCTCGTGCGAGCCTATATTGATATGCTTGCAATTCCTCTGGTGTGGCTGTGGTGGCCATTGGTTCTGAACCGTTCATAGCTCTCGCGGCTCTATCCCACGCTGCTTGCGAAAGTTGAACTCTGTCTGTGCCGTGGCCCAACGTATTTGTTGCCCAGGCCTTGTCGCAGATTGGAGGGATCGACGTATGGATTTCCCAGATCGTCGAAAGCCTCAGATGTTTCCTCTTGATCTTCAATGGCATAAATCTGATGATATTTTGTATTCAGATCTATGTTGGGTTTGGTGACATCATCGTTGAGATTGATGAAGACCTTGCCCACTGTGATGGATTTGTCGATGAAGTCGTAACTGTCGATATCGCTTGAGCCATCGCTTATATATGAGTCCGCAGATGACTCAAACGACATGTCGCTGAAGATCTTGGCGAGTTTCTCTCTTGCTCTGGTGCTGACGTAGCGTGTCGACGAAGTTTCTTCTTCTCCTGATTCGGTTGACGATGTATAGCTTGAAAAATCGGAGTCGACCACCGACGATCCCGACGAAATCGGAATTTCGACACGATACGATCCTTCCTTCTCGACGTGAAAGTGAAACTTTCCGAACGTCATCTCCATGGGCTCCGCCAGATACGCATATGCATCCAAACGGGAGGGTGGGTGAGGAACAAAATCGACAGGACCAGCAGCGATTTGTTTACCTCGATCCATTGCGTTGCTTGCGGTTGACGATGTCGAAGATCTTGAACGTGCCATCGAGATCAGATCCTTACGCCTCTAGTCCCCACGGTCGGCGCCAATTGACAAGGTATCAACTTGTCAATGCCTATGGATTGTAGGCTAGGGTTTAGTTGGAAGTAGAGGGCAAGTAGATCTCGAAGGTTTCAGCCGAAAAGTACTCGATGATTATGAAAACTAGGGTTTGTAAACAATGATTCGATGATCTCTTCGTCCCTCGACTCCCCCTTTATATAGGAGGCGGAGCCGAGGGTTTCGTTTTGTACAAGTTACAGAGTCCGGGACGGTTTCTAACTCATCCCGCCAGATTACAAATAACACTTCCTATTACAACTCTAACTTTCCTTAATATATCTTGGGCTCCCGAATCTTCTTATTCTTCGGGTAGTGGGCCTTCAGTAAACCCCGGGTACTATCTTCGGCAGGCCCATTTGGGATGCCTATGTCACCTGATGGACGAAGCCGACAAGAAGAAGGCGGAGGAAGACGAGAAGGCGCAGGCCATCGCCGCCGTGAAGGAGATGGAGGCGCGGGAGGCGGAGGAGAATGCCACAGTCGTCGTCCTCGACGACTAGTTAGTTTCGTAGAAGTCGCGATCCATTAAGATCGCGCAATTCTGTATGATCCGTATGTATGATCTATGATGAACTATCGAAAAAATTTCCTGGGGTTTGTAATTTTCAAATATACGGAGTGAAATATGGGATCTGCTAGACGGAATGGTTCTTGCGTGAGCATTATTTTTTATACAAGGTCCTCTACTCGCGTTTTACGGGGCAGAAAAATAGGGGACCGTTAGACATGCTCTTAGAAGATCGATGGTCGACCGAACCACTGTGGGTGAACTCTTGCATGCGTCTTCCTCAGCTTGCCACCCGCCGGGGTCGTTCCTCTAAACTTCCTATTGGCACCTCGCCGAAAGACCCGCCACACCGGCCGAAAAAGCCACTCTAGTTCATGAGTACATGATGCAGCTGCGTACCTTCGTCTCCTGCTCCGACCACCGAAGCTCACCAACGAAGAACACGACTACTAGGCATCGATTACTAGGCATCACAAGATATGTCGGAGATCTGGCACCCCTCCAAACTGGGTCACGCCCAAACAGAAAAGCCTAGAATACTCCGTACAAACCAGCCGCTCCACTCTAACTCACTCCAAGCGGCAGCCAGGGCCGGCTCTAGGATTTGGAGGGCCCTGGGGCGAACTCTATAAATGGGCCCAATTTAAGCTGCGTGCATGCTAGATGGGCTTAAATTTTTTTCGTCTACCTTTTCCTATATGCACTGTGACATAAATAATGGGCCCCCATTTTGGTTGGGCCCCGGGCCGTCGCACTTCTTGCCCTGGACCAGAGCCGGCCCTGGCGGCAGCGCCGCCGGAGGAGAAAGAGCGAAGTGTTCAAGACTCTCATCGGGAGGGTTGATGAGAGAGAAAGAGGGGAGACCATTTTGATATGATAACACATTCCCTACTAACACCATTCTGTCCAAAACAATCCCATTTGTCTCGATATGAATGGTATTCTACTATGTACTCATTTAAAATACAGCTTTTTAGAACTCGAATGTAATGTACTTGCAAGGACAGAAATTACGGTGAACCAAGGCGTGTATTTCCTTCTAGTTCATACTAAGAACCAAATTGTTATCAATTTGTACACGTGACAATAGTTCCTTGAATGTAATTGCATGGAAACAGAAGGCAGATGGACATAATCACTCACTTTTGGGCCGACAATGCAAACCATTCTTCCTGTTAAAAGGCAGAACTTCTGTGGAAAGTAAAGTTCATTTGCTTACAATCGTCTTCGAATAAGACTCATTGAGAATTTTTCCTCCAGACCCTATAACGATAAAAAGAGAAAGAAGCCACATAAATGTTAAATGAGTTTTCCTGTCACAAGTGGCAGTTATAGATTAAAAAAAAAAAGTATGTTTGGAACTTGCAGGAGATAACGGAATAGAGCATATGCACCTCAGTCGAAGCTTGAGAGTGGGCAGGACGGCAGTAACTTCTTTAAAAACGCCAAGCTCTTTTTGTTAGACTTTTTTTCTGGTGCTGGAATATCCTTACATGGAATAGAGGAGACCAAGTTGAAATACTCCCCACCTTCTATCAGATATCTCTGCAAGTCTTCGCAGCCAACTATTTCAAGGGATTTGAGTACCGGGAGCTGTTGCAGGAGACCTTGCGGGATTTTATCTACACCTGTACACCTCTCAATAGTCAATTGCTCAAGACGAGTCAGGTCATCAGGCAAATCTTTCAAGCCATTGCAGCCCCGAATCTGGAGCACCCTCAGTTTGTCCAGATTTCCCAGGTTGGGAGGCAATGAGACCAAACTTGCGCATTCCCCTATCAACAATTTCTCAAGGGATTCAGGCACCATGGGAATTGCTGATAAACAACTACAATTGTAAATACTTAACATCTCCAACTGAGGCAGCGGAAGGATTTCTTCAGACGACGAGCCCTTCCCCTCCAGGTTAGCACAAAAGCTAATGCTCAGAAAACGAAGGCAAATCAAGTTTCGGAACTCGTCCACTGGCCAGTAGACAAGTTCATGGCACTCAGAAATACATAATTCTTGCACAAACGCAAAGCACCCCCATGGTCCCAAGTACAATTTTGACGAAACGGATGTTGTCTCAAAGCAATTAGGACCAGACAGCCATATACTCCGAAGGGTTTTCAGGGGCATATGCATTTGCTGTTCTTCTGGAGGCACCATCATCATGTAGGCCAAGGAGCTAACTGATAATTTGACAAGAGAGGGCCAAGAGCCCAAAGGTATGCCTGCAGAACAGCAACCTTTTCCGTCATAACTGAGCTCAGACAACGTTGTCAGATGTGCGAGCGAGCTGATTGGGAGACTGCAACATTCTGTTATCCTCAGGTTCTTTAGATTTGGGCTATTGGGAACACTTGAAATCTTCCGACAATCGTGTATACTGAGCTCTTCGAGCTGGGGAAATATTAACAAGCTATAAATCTCACATGCACTGTTTTCTGCCAACATCTCCAACTGTGGCAAGTCCTCCAAGAATATTGTTTTTAACTTTGGGAAGAACTGCAAGGATGTACTGCATGCTTCAACTTCTGCGTCACTTATCTTGCATAATGTGGTCAAACTATCCATGCCACCTAAGGACAAATACTCGAGGGAGACCAACAGATGTGATATTGGCACATCGTTACATCTTGGGCAGTTGAAGATTATGAGTTTTTTCAGGCACTGGCACATCTGAGAGTTTACCATCCATGGTGAAAATTTGGTGCCACCATAACCATATACCTCCAACACTACGAGCTCATTGTGGGGTGCAAGAGCCTCCAGCACATCTTCCATGTTACCAATATCATCTTGAGGCCCGTTAAATTTTCGACGACCCCAGCATAATGAGACTTCACTTAGGTTATTTTTTTGATAAATATTTGCTTGTTTTGCATCTGCTCCACTTTTTATCTTTATCAAATTGTATAGTTCCAACCGGTGGCCAAGGTGTTTTAGGTCCTTGAGTTCCTGAATTCCGTAGCCATCTCCGATGTCCACAACAAATGTTGTTAATGTCCGGAGGTTGCACAGAAGACCAATATTTGGTGGCATCCGCTCCAATTTATCACACTCGAAAAGATAGAGATGTTTAAGGTTCCTCATAGTTGTGATGCCTTCAGGTAAATACTGAAGTCGGCGACAGTGATTTAGCCTCAAGGTCTGTAAGTTATACAACTTGCATACTGAATTTGGCAATCGAGCAATCTCAGAGTGTGAAAGGTCAAGATATCGTAAATGTTTTGTATTTATGTGTTGGTTAAGGATAATACTGAGGCTGCCACAACTTAGGGCTCTTAATAACGTCGGTTTAAACTTATGAAGATCCTTGTGTGCTGATGGTGGTAATAATAAAGTTCGGAGAGAATCAGTACCTTTCAACAATCCACTGCTTAACTCCAATTCATCCGATGACACTTTTATGTGGCTAACATCTTTTATGAATGCTTTATGCTGAAGCAACTCCTCTATAGTGGCACATTCATCTGCAACGTCCTTTGCCAGATCGTGCATTAAATCGTGCATTCTACATCCAATCAACCCATGCCTTGAGGCTGAATGATTAAATGGTTTTATTTTAACATCTTGAAGAAATGATCTCCAAACCAACTCACTAAAAATAAATTCACCCCTCTGCTCCAAATCCATCATCCCTTCTTCCTGTTGAACAAAACCATTTGCCATCCAAAGTTGGATCAGCATGCTTTTCTCCATTTCAAAACCCTTAGAGAAAACTGCACAGATGGCAAAGCATTGCTTCATTTCAGATGATAAGTGCTCGTAGCTCAATTTAAGTATGGATATTATTTCATCTTTGCCTCTATCATTATCCCCAATATTGCTTTCTGCAATGACCTCCCACTCCCGTACTCTTCGTTTGGAACTCATTAAGCCACCCATTGTTTTCAGAGCAAGAGGCAATCCCTTGCATTTATTGACAATGTCTTTCCCGATAGTGATTAGTTCTGCTTGCGGACGTACATCTTTGCTAAATGCTTTCTCTGAGAACAGTTCCCACGAATGTTCTTCACTCAAACATGTGAGCTCGTGGGGTTGCAGGGTACACATCATAGTTGCTATTCGCTGGCTCCGAGTTGTGACAAGTATAACACTACCAGGACCAGCAACTGCACACAACAATGGTTTCAGGCTATCTTCCCAAATTTGTTGTACTTCACCCAACACATCATCGACAACAAGTAGAAACCTTTTCCAACCTATGACTTGCTGAAGTCGGCCTCGCAAAAGCTCCATTGTGTGTGGCAGGTCACATATTTCCTTGGTAGCCAATTCAATGATGGATTTCACAAGGGCAATTGCTTCAAAGTTGCCTGACGCACAGTGCCACATCCTTAACTGGAAATGTTGCTGAATTTTGCAGTCATTATACACCATCTTGGCAAGTGTAGTCTTGCCCAAACCGCCCATCCCAAATATGGGCAACACCTGAACCTTTTGCTGGTCTTCCTGCTCTAGTAGCAGCCTTATCACCACCCCCTTGTCGTCCTCTCTACCGACGGGCTCTGTATCCATGTCCAGTCCTGAGTGCGTTTGTGGATAGAGAACCCGCGGCGCCTCCGCTTGGCTCTCCAGGCCAAACTTGTTCATCTCCTCGACAAGTTCATTGATCTTCTCAAGGACGTTGTTCAGCTTTCTGCTCATGGTATAACGGAAAGCTAGTGGACAGTGGGATGTGAAGTGGCTCAGTACCTTGCGTGTCTTGGAATCACCGATCTGAATCTGACGGCGCAGTGCTTCATACAAAAAGCCATCCAGAACGTCGTCAGCCTGGTAGGCGACGGTCCTGAAGTCTTTCATCCACCTCTTCACATACTGGTTCGTCTTGCTCTTTGCCTCGGCGTCGGCCAGCTTGCATTGGACGGCCAGCAACTGGCGCTCCAGCTTGTGACGGTCGGCGTCGACTCCACACATGCCGGTTACGGTCTGCACGAGCGCGTCGGCAGCCTTGTTAGCCACCCCGCGCACCACACAGTGAAGAAGCGCCTCAGCCATGGCCTTCCTGCGATGGATCTCAAGCTCTGAGCAAGTTGTGCGCCGTGAGGAAGTCGTTGAGTTGACGCCGAAGAGTAAGTGGGGAGCAGAATTTGAAAGCGACGCCCAAAAAGAAGGCCTTGGCCAATGAGGCAATGAGCATCGTTCAAGTCATTTTTCTTCCCTGGACCATTTCAACTATTCAAATAAGTTTTTTTTGTTTACACGGTTGTGGTTTCGTCTCATCGCAGCTCAGCCACAACAAGAAGAATCTTGGAATACAGAACAGAGAACACACAATTATCTGTCAGAAAGTTCAGGATTTTTTTGTAGAAAACATGGTGAAAAATAAATAATCAAAATATAAAAGCTTAAGAAAAATAGAAAAATTTCGGAAAAAACACCTAGAATAGAGCAGCTTATTAAGAATTGTTGGAAAAAAATATAAAATGTGTATTTTCCAAAGAAAAGAGAAATAAATAAGAGCATTGAACTTTACTATATTAAAGAATTGCTAGAAACCACGCGCCTGATTTAGATCACGTCTCGGTCACCTTTTTAGCCAATGTATTCTCTGCACCAAGGTTTCTGGATAAATGAAGTAATTTTTTTATTGTGCATTTGTTCTACCTATCACTAGTACATATGGCCTATTAAGGACCGCCGTGCTGTGCTCCCAAACGCTGACCACAAAAAAAACGTACGGTAAGCCTTGTCTCTGAAGCCCTGTAACGCGGCTAGATAGCAAACGGGCATAAATCAAGAACCGTATGAGAATTTACGCACACGATATAGTCCGAAGAAACCGGTGGCTTAAACGGTTTTGCTATTTTTTAGTAAACTGAGATTTAGCTTACAGCTCAGTAAAATTTCCAACCGTTAGATTACGCGTGGAGATTTGTGCAAATTTTGTTGATTATTTGTTTGCCTTGTTTCAGCCAATAAAAACGAGGTTTTATTTGCATGGACCGGCCCAGTAAAATATGTAAATGGGTAAAACTTACCATGAGGATCCCTCAACCTCCAACATGCGTGCCAACTACTCAAGCCACCAGGACACCATATGTTAGTTGCTAGATAGTTGATCAAAACTTATTATAATGTATGATGCCGCACCCTTTTCTATTTTTTCCATGCCTTTTTGCTTTTTTTTGGTTTCTTTTGACTTGTGCATAACTAACTACTTCAGTTAGTTACCTCATAGATTAATGAAAGTTTTTTTAGTTGCAACTGAGATTTTGTTGCAGTTGTAAGTGGAGTTGCAACTGAAATTTTTCAGTTGCAAGTGTGGTTTTAACTGAGGATTTTTAGTTGTAACTGAGATTTTTTCAGTTGCAAGTATGATTTCAGTTGCAAGTAGTGTCGTAATAGAGGATTTTTAAGTTGCAAGTGGAGTTGCAACTAAAATTTGTTTGACAAGTTGCAAGTGTAGTGATTCATTTGACTTTTTTGGTAGTTGGATTGACTACATGCAAGTGTAGTTGCAACTAGGGTGGCTGGTTGACCTTTTTATTTTGGTTGACCACTTCAAGTGGGGTCGCAACTGGGGTCCATTTGACCTTTTTTCCTTAGTTCGTTGACCAGTTGCAAGTGGAGTCGTAAGTAGGGTATGTTCGAACTTTTTTTAACTAGTTGGTTGACCAGTTGCAAGTGGAGTCATAACAGTGGTCTGTCCGACCTTCTTGGGTAGGTGGTTGACCGACTGCAAGTGGAGTCGCAACTGCGGGCCGGTTGACCTTTTTTTATTGTTTGTTGACTAGTTGTAAGTGTATTCACAACTGGGGTCATTCAAACTTTTCGTTAGTTGGTTTACGAGTAGTAAGTGGAGTTGTACCAGTGGTCTGTTAGACTTTCTTGGGTAGGTGCCGGTTGATCTTTTTTATTGTTGGTTGATCAGTTGAAATATTGCTTGCTTTATCAGCGGAATGCTTTGGAATAAACTAGTTTGCAAGTGAGTTGTGCAATTCAGAGTGATCCCGCGCTAAACCCGATTTTTGTCTTTCTATCCCAGTTGCAAGTGGGTAACAATTAACTTTTTGAATGTGAACATTTTAGGATTTGAATATTTTTTAAAATATGAAATTTTATAGAGTGAATTTTCAAAAAATCTAAAAAAAATCGTCTGAACTTTTGATAAAACCA
Source organism: Lolium perenne (assembly GCF_019359855.2). NCBI lineage: Eukaryota > Viridiplantae > Streptophyta > Magnoliopsida > Poales > Poaceae > Lolium > Lolium perenne. The sequence continues at coordinate 260,579,105 of NC_067250.2, forward strand.
TGAACATTTTTCAAAAAATGATTCTATACTTTTTTTCTTGTACGTGTGGATGGTTATTAGCTAAGACGTTCCTATTGTACTATGTTTTAGGGAAAGGTGTTTTTTTTTAGACTTTTAGGGAAAGGTATGTACATGTTGGAAGTGCATGCTGTCTCCCGCTTGGGCCAGGCCCAACTAGGCAAGAGCTGGAGTGCTGCGGGCAGAGCGAGCCAACGACTCGGGGAGGCCCTATTCTCCGCTTTAAGCGGGAGTGAGCATCGCTCCGCTTAAAGCCACATACGATGGGCCAGGCCCGTTTATTCCTATCGCTGTTCGTGCGGTCGCACACTCGCACATTCATAGCATTGAGTCGTACTGCTTCTGTTTTCACAACTCTGAACAAACTTCAAAACCAAACAATTTTCGGAAATGAAAAACTTTAAATTTCGAAAACGTTCAAATATGAAAAAATTCCAAATCAAAAAATGTTCAAAATTTGAAAAAAAATCTGAAAAATAGTTCAAACTCGAAAAAAGGTTCAAATCTAAAAAATATTCAGAAAAATGCCGTGAACAAAAAAGCCATGAACTAATTTATGAATAAAATAAAAATGGTCGTGACTAGAAAAAGGCGCTAAACAAATTTGCGAAGAATGAATTGAAAAAAAAAGGTTGTGAACAAGAAAAATTTCCTAAACAGAAAAAGTCGTGAACTAACTTATGTAGAACAGAAAAGGAAGGTGCCGAGAAAAATGCCATGAACACATTTGCGAAGAACAAAAAAATTGTGAAAAAGAAAAAGTTGTGAACAGAAAAATATCGTGAACGGAACAGAAAAAAGGTCGTGACCAGAAAATATGTCGTGAACGGAAAAATTTCGAATTTGAACAATTTTTAAGTTTGAACGATTTACGAATTTGAACATTTTTAAATTTGAAAGATTTTCTAATTTGAACTTTTTTAATTTGAACAATTCTTGAATTTAAACAATTTTAAAAACTACACAATTTTCAAAATTTTAACGATTTTCCAAAAGGAACATTTCTTTAACCTGAACAATTTTAAAAATATTGATGTTTTTGAAATCAAAACAATTTTAAATCTAAACTTCTTCAAATTTCGGAAATGTTCAAACTAAAAAAATTTCAAATACGAAAAAGTTCCAAATTGAAAATGTTCAAATTAAAAAGTATGCAAATTTAAGAAAAAATGATATCTGAAAATTGTTCAAACGCGAAAAATGTTCATATCTAAAAGTGTTCGAAATAAAAATTGTTTAGACTTAAAAATTATGCAAATTTTAAAAAAATCAAATCTAAAAATGTTGAAACTTAAAAAACGTTCAAATTCAAAAAAATCAAATTTTTGAAAGTTCAGAAAAATCAATCGCAAAATAAAAAAACTGGAGGAAAAAAACCAACAGAACCAAATGAAAAACCAGTTGTAAATGAGAAAACTGAGAAAAAAAACCGAAGGGAATCCAATTCCATCGCTAATGGGCCGGCCCAACTCGATCTCGCTCTGAGCGGAGCGATCGCACGCTCCCGCATTGAGCGGAGAATAGGGATTGCCAACGACTCGCCTCGAATTAGGTAAAACGATCAGATTTCATATATGTTCCGCCTAAGGATAATTCATTATTTAATATATTAATGTTGCAAAAGCCACAGATTATTATTTTTATACATACATATTTTTTTTTGAACATGTTTATACATACATATTATGGGCCACTCTAGCTTTTTAGTTAATGTTGTAATTTGTTCCAATAAATTCTGGCTTAGGCATGTATATGTCACACGATTTATCGATGTAACACGGAATGCGACGAGTCAGGTCGCACACGATTATTCCTTGGGAGCCGTGTGTGACAGGCATAATAAAAAACGGCTTTAAAATACTTCCTCGTGTGCTGTTTTTTTGTCGATTCACATTACATTGTACCAGTACACACTAGATTAAATGTAATCGTGTTCACATTCATAATCCAGTATAAAATCCTCGCGATTTCGTGAAGATCGTCTCTTCACTATCCTCCTAACTATCCAACCACGAATTGATTCTCAATGGAGTCTAACTTTATATTTTGAATTTTAACTGAATTTATGGGTTTTGTTTTCTGGAAGGGAGGTAGTATTAGGCTTATGGATGTGGACACGTAAAGAAGTCACGAAAAAGCAATGTAACTTTACTATCATAGAAAATTAGCTGCATATATACATTTTCTAATTTTAATAATTTGTTGAATTCAAATGAAAAAGTGTCCATACACCTTGTAAGAAAAGCGTATGCATGATGATATTTATTTCATGATTCATCATTCGGATATTCGACGAAGTCCCCTGTGGGGTTGGCCTCGTTATCCTCCTCCTCATATACCAGCGGCAACATTTGGGGAGGGGGCAGCACTCCGCGCCTGGAAGGGAAGGCGGAAGCTCGCCCCCGTGGTTTGTGTATTGGTGGTGACCGCAAATCTGCACGGTGTTCGTCCACATGGCACACGCGGCCTCCTCGGTGTGGGTGAGGGGCCCGGCAGAGAAAAGGGATGCCTCGACGGTGGTGAGGGCGGGCACGTGCACTCTTGATGGCTGTGAAATATGCCATATTTTCTCACGCTTAAGCCCCTAGCTAAGTCAAGAAATTAACTATGTTTACCTCTCAACTTGCCACTAATGCCTAATCAATGCAAAGATGGCAATCTCTTCTATTTTTGGATGTTGTGCGGGATATCACGTCATAATGGAATGGGCCTTCAATCACCGAAAAAAATCGCGTCAGGAGCATGGCAAAGTTAACTACGCTCGGAAAGACGGCTCCAGGGGCTTTAACGGGCATCGGTACGGGCAAGTCCTGCCCGTACCGTCCGTCCGTACCATCTGCGGCTTCATTCCCGAGGTCAAACACTGTAAAAGTCGTGAAGGGACCGACACTGAAAAGAGCGTCATTCGTCGCCAAACAGAGGCGCCATCCACTAGATCCATCTGCAACACACCGAAGGAGATCCATCGCCATAGTTCATCCATTCCATCTCCCATCTCGTCCATAGCCATAGCCATCACCATTGTAATAGGGATCTCCTTGAGAATTAGCGACCATTGTAATAATATTGTGATTTCAATCTAAGTATTTTGCGTAATGATTTATATCTTTGTATTTGATCTTGATATTATGTGTCAGTACTCCTCACGGGCTGCGGGTTGGGGATCCTCGCAGCGTTCATGTGCATCTAATCTTATGTTATGTGTAAGGATTGAATATGAGTTTTGCGATCTTCTATCCTTGTCTCATTGCCTCGTCTTGATGATCTGTAGGTACATTCGAGTCGATCAAGGGAAGAGGTGGGATGAGTGGAGAACGGCGTGCTACCGCGAAACCTCAGGGGTAAGTAACGGTACATGTTTAGTGATTCATTCGGGATCATAGCACAATCATCTAGCTTAAGGCTTTGGTCTGTATTTACTTAAAAATTGTTGTTTCTTGCGGCTGTGAGGACAATGGGTTGACCATTAGGCTCTTTCACCTCTGGCTTTAGGGGCAAGGGTATTTACGGATGTGCTACTCACAAATCTCATATCTCAATTTTATTTGTTACACATATGAGATTTATTTATATATGTATGCATAGCTGCAGGTGAAACCTTAACCTTGGCCTATTTCCATCATTGAACACAACCCCTTAAAATTAAACTTGATATGTTCGGTAAACTGAAGATAAAATACACTTGCAAGTCTTGTAGACGTTTCCTTCATAACCATTTAGCAGTGCTTCCCGAGGTTCGACTAAACCTAGGTCGTCTAGGGAAAAAGCATACCATACTACAATCTGTAATCCGGATCGAAAGTATAAACTCTCCATCGTGCTAATTTACCATGCAGCTTAAAAATTGATTTGCGCACTTAGAAATATTATGACGACTATGACTTCCGGCGGCAGTCATGAGCTAGGCCGTGGATAGGGGCAGGAGACGGCCACCATAGCTTCCAGTACCACCATGCGGATGCAGAAACGCGAGGTGGGTACTTCTACAACGGCCTAGCCGGGGCCGCAGATGTTTATGGCTTCAAAGTCCCATGGTGCCCACTACACCGGAGGTCAAGGGGGAGTGATAGGAAAACAGGAACATCGGGACCAAGAGGAGCCAATAATGATGTTCAACAAGGTGCGCCAGGAAATCAAGCTCTACTGCCTCCCCATGCTCGCCGGGAGCTTTTCGCCGGGGCGATCGCCACTGAGATTTAATACAAACGGGACAGGGACGTCGGCCACAGGAGCACGCCATGGAGACGGCGGCCAGATGCGGTGTTGAGGGACGAGATGGTGGCCATATGTGCTGCAGAGATCAGCACGCAGGGATGGCGGATGTGGTGTTGACATACGGGTTGTCCTCGAGATGTGGTGTTGTGGATCTGCGCTATGCTCCGGCATAGACGAGGTGGCCTCCCAAATTTATCGCACAACCGATTCACCGTTTCAAAATTCCTTTTTTTGCAGGTAGAAAATTAAAGGACTTTATTACTTTATTACTCCATAGGGATCACATAGATGTCATGATCGAGAACCTAAAGTAAGCATTCATGGCCCGACTCATGCCATATAACAGATTTACCTTCCACTCTTGCAAGACGAGTAGCTTCGCCTCGCGGTTTCGCAGACTTCTCGTGTTGTAATTTTTTGAGAAGCCGGACATAGATTAATATATATGCCGCTCGAATATGATGTAACTTGTGCACATGTGTGCGGCGGTGGCATAGTGGCTGTGCGCCGTCGTAGTAGGCCTTGTGCGCGGCTTCATAGACAATGGCGTGGTGCTGGTTGTGTTCCGCTGCAAATTGTTAAAGATGCATTTTAAATTTGAAAAATGCAAAAGTGATGATTAGAATTTTAAAATTGATTAAAAGTGATTGTTGAAACAATTATGATTCTGTCATTTTATGATCAACGCTATTAATGGCATGATCATGTTTTGTTGCAATAAGAAGTGCATTTATCTCTATTTCTGCCCAACGGTGATATAGATTTAATTGCACAAACAGTTGTATGTTCTAATTTTGACCAACGTTGGATTATTGCATGCAATTGTTGTTATGATCTCATTTCATTGTGGTTTGAAGGAGGGTACTACTTGATGAGCTTTATCAAGGATGTTACAACCCTCAGAGGTGACAACTACACTGAATGGAGAAAGAAGGTCGATTAGGCCTTTCGTTTTGTGCTGAGGTGGACTGGGTTGTGGACACCCCACATCCGGTCAGACAAAAAGATCCAGTTAGATATGACCAGGATGATGATGTTGCATGGCAGAAAAAGAAAATGAACCATGCTCCAGTGGAAATCGAAGCGCCGCAACACTAGAAATAATTCACACCGATATATGTGGACCATTTCCTGTGAAAAGTGTGGATGGCTATGATTCGTTCATAACATTCACAGATGATTACTCCCGATATGGTTATATTTATCCAATCAAAGAAAGAACATAAGGTTGGATAAATTTAAAATATTCAAAACTGAAGTTAAAAATCAACATGATAAAAGAATAAAGATAGTGAGATTTGATCGTGGAGGGGAGTACTACGATCGACATACTCCATATGGCCAAGTCCCTGGACTTTTTGCAAGGTTCTTACAGGAGACTAGAATAGTTGCCTAGTATTCTATGTCGGGCGAACCTCAGCAGAATGGGGTAGCTGAAAGGTGTAACCGTACACTTATGGATATGGTGCGCAATATGATGAGCTATTCCACCCTACCATTGGGATTGTGGATTGAGGCACTAAAAACCGTTATTCACATCCTAAATAGAGTACCAAGAAAATCGGTGCCCAAAACACTGTATGAGCTATGGACAGGGAGAGTGCCTTCTCTAAACCACCTGAAAGTGTGGGAGAGACCTGCTGAGGCCAAAGTATTTAATCCAAATATCACAAATTTAGATACCAAAATAGTCAGCTACCATTTTATTGGCTATCCTGAAAAGTCAAAAGGTTATCGTTTCTACTATCTAGATAAATACACAAAGTTTGTGGAAACGAGTCATGTTGTCTTCTTAGAGGACGAAATGATGAGGGGGAGCATGGTAGCTCGGAAAATTGATCTTGAGGAGAAGAGGGTGCATGCGCCTAACCCGATGACCCGGGAGCCATTTTTGCGCTACCATGTGCACCTGCACCGATAATCGCTACGATTGTGGTGCAAGTGCATGTTGTGACTCCACCCATGACAACGATGAGTGAAAATTCAGAACATGTCCGTCAGGAGCCGAATGAACCATTTGTTGAGCATGAAAGGGAGCAACAACAACCACCTCCAGAAGCCTAGCCACAAGTTGAGGAACAGAATGCTCCAGAGAATGGGGCCCCTAGAAGGTCTACAAGAGCTAGAAAATCAGCCATTTCGACTAATTATAAAGTTTACAACACAGAAACGATTCATATGGAAGGTGATCCCACTTCGTATGAAGAAGCCATGAGAAGCACAGATTCATCAAAGTGGGTGGAGGCCATGGAAGATAAAATGAGATCGATGAGTGCCAACAATGTTTGGGACTTAGAAAATATTCCTAAAGGAGCCAAAGGGACATCCCTCGTCCTCCACAATTTTCTGACGGTATAAAACAGCTCTCACTTTGATCCTCCCTTTAATCAACAACCAAGCAAAAAAATACCTTTTTTTGGTGCTGCACATTTCCATACCGAATCAACACTCTCCTGCTTGATCCCGCCCCAGTTCGTGATGTTGTATAGGTTGCTAACTGAGAAAGAGTCTGTTTTGTCAATTCTCCAACCTCTTATATCACCTTCCAGATTTTGAAGATTACAAGTGCCAAAGAACTGAATCAGAGAGCTTCTTCTTCTTGCTCGGCCCATTGCGAAAAATATGTTAAGAGGGATAGTCCAAGCCCCATCCCTCCAGCTGTCAGCAACTGAGATATTTGGTCTGATGGCGTGTGAAAACAAGGCTGGAAACTGATAGCAAAGAGGACCACCAGTCATCCATTTGTATTTCCATAAAGAAGTACTAATCCCGTCCCCCAGTTGAACACATGTAGAGTTTCTGTAGGTTTCAATATGTTTCCAAGCTCTGGTTTGGGTGGTTGGCTTGTCTCCAAAGTCCTTTCCATGCAGGTGATACACCCGGATATTAGAGATTTGTTTGTTTTAAAGATATTTTTAATTGTGTACAAGATGGAAAATATAAATTTAGCAAATTCCTAGAAACTAATATGTGACCCCAAGTCAAACTTTGTTTTGGGTATGAAACACAATGCATATGAAGACACTTAAAAGTACGCACATACACTCCCCCTATGAATGCACACCGTACCCCTCTATATATGAGCACCTCCGAGAGACCGAGTCTAAGAAACTAATCAGGCATGTCTTTCGGTTGACAAAGTCACCACATGCAACTTTACTATTGACGAGAACACCATTTCCCACTGAAGTATATTCCACCTTATATATTATACACCAATTTAAATGTGAAACTTTCATTTGGCTCTCGGATGCTTATGCTCCCACCACCCAAAAAAAATATTTACAATTGTCAAAAAAATCCTAAAAAATGTTTCACATGTACATCTCGATAATCTATGTGCATTCATACAATTACACGAAAAACAAGTATTTTTCATCATCGATGTAAAAAAGAGAAAACATGCCTCATAAAAAGCTTTATGGTTAGCACAAATTTTTTTAACTCTTTTTTACATAGCCCAAATTACTATTTGATTTTCCATTGAAATACGTTATGCGTATATAGCAAGCGAAGAAGTACACATGAATTTTTCGTTTTATTCTATTTTTGACATTTCAAAATGTATAGAAGATGAATTTCGAAATAAAGAGATCATATGCACCCAAGAACCAACAAACATATCCGCTTGACCCCGAACCTACTCAGCTTCAGACCTGAGATTTGGTAGGCTAGGGTTCCACGGTTTTCCACCAACCAGTAATAATTTCAACTCTGCCAACTCCCGCCGAAATTCCTCCCGCCTCCAATATTCAAAGCAATGTGAAATAAGTATAGTGCCGATCTTATCTCCCGGGACCGCTCAATTCAAACCTACCACCGGTGGCACCGAACCCCACATCTCTCTCTCACGCTTCCACCTCGCATGACCCACCGGATCATCTCACACGCCGCCGCCGGCGGCCCACTGTCCCACCCCAACATTACTGCCTTCTCATCGGCCACCGTAGTGACCGACGATGTTCCACCGTCTCCCTTGATTTTTAGCAAGCCGGAGTAGCTTCCCCCCCCCCACACTGACGACCGTTGTACCATACGAGCTCCTCTGTAGCCTACTTCCACCGCGATGGAGCCTTGTCAGCGACAGTGTCGCCCACGACACCATCGCCGGGTTCTCGTATCTTAATCCCCGACTCCCTCCGTCCACCGGACCGGAGAGATGGGTACACAAAGCGCCTCCATGGTCCACGGCAGGAAACCAAAGCGTACACGCGCCCCCTCCCAAGAAGGTTGATAAAAAAATATATGGATGCTTTCGTTATGCATGTGATTTCGAAAAGTATTTATGCTTGCTTGCACTGCCTTCTCATTAGTAATTGTTTTGTAGTGCATGCTAGATATTATTGCACTACAGAATGATTATAACAAGAGAGAGAAACGGGCGATATATGGCAGATTTGCAAGCCGTATAGGCACAAACAGGTGTAATGCTATTGCTTCTAGTGCAAACCCGAACAAAATAGGAGAAGAACCCTTTCCCCTCCCCAAATATAAAGAACAATATTATGATTCACAATTTGATCCTGCCGAGCCTCTTCGAGAGCTGACTCGGAAAGATGCCTTGCCTGACCATTCTCCCACCAGGTGATTTCTGTGTTTTTTACTTTGAGATATCTGTTGCAACTTCCATGTGTTGTATACTTGTATCCTGAATCCTAGAAAACATGTACACATGCCACCTTCAGGTCTCCTCAACGCATCATATATATGTTTCAACATGCATGTCATCCTTTATTGTTCTTCATTATATTCCATTTGCATATCAACATATATAGGACTTCTGTAGACTGAAATATCGTTTATGTGTGCCAGGAATTTGCAACTTCAAGTAAGAATTTTGCAGGAACCACCAATGAGAGTAAGACCATTCAACTGGCACCCGAATCGGTGATAGAACAGCTGCAACCAAAAAAGAAATATGCTTCTGCTACTAGACAGTCTCAGCGATTCATGCCACTACTTGAAGAAAATGACGAAAATGCTAAGAGTACTGAAATAAAAAAATGTGGTAAACACTCCAAGCGGTTCAATTAGCCACCTGTTACCAATCCAGTCAACTAACGACAATCGGCAGCAGAACCAATTTCCACGGCAACTTCTCAGTCATAATTGGCAGCAGAACCAATTTCCAGAGCAAGTTGTCAGCCATAATTGGGACCAGCAGTAGCTGTGGTAGGAAATACTGCCCAGGGACACACTGTACTAGTCCGAGCTGACAACCACAACTGGTCAAACACTGCTTGCACAACATCAACAAACTGTTGATGATCTCCCACTGGCCCTTATTAGTCCTGCCAGAGACAACTCCCCGAGTATGAGCCCCACACCGAAGAAGGTACATTTTCCAATAATTATAGTTTCATGCTCTGTTATATAATTTATAGATATATACATATATCTACCTTGATAGCTTGATGTAATGATTAACTTTGTAGTTGCACCATGATAAAGAAAACCGATGGGCCCAACAGTAGGGAAAATGCTCGTAGCTAAGCTTGCTGAGATAGAATCAAGATTTCACATTTCATCTGTCGTAGGTGGCAGAAGACCACTAGACCTGGAAGAATCTTGTAAATTAGCATCGGAGGTAGGAATTTTCGTCAGGACTGAAATTTCTATCTTCGCAACATAGAAAGAGCACGTAGACACCTCTGCGCATTTTCAAAAATTAGTGCACAGGTTACACGTAAATTATCTTTCTTCTAATAATGTTACTCATACCAGTATACCATATTGGCAAATCTCATTCCTTCTAGCTTGTTGTTGGCTCTATGTATATCGCACCAACGGTTTATATTGTTGTGAACAGTTATGGTTCGAGTTCGATGATGACCAAGAGGAAGTAAAGCGTGTTCTCAACAGTCTATTCTCAGACTGTCTACGCCAGTATCGCAACAGGCTAAAGAAGGAATATTTCTGGAAAGATTACTGGGAGTATTCCAACCATATCTCCTCTTAAGCAAATTACTGACAAACAGTGGGGAGATCTTGTGAAGCACTGGTCTGATCCAAATAATATGGTATGATTTGTAAGACTGAGACCAGATCACATCTTGGATTCTTATTTACAGCAGTGTCTCACTAGTCTTCTTTTTACAGAATTTGGCTAAACAGAATCAGAAAAACCGCGGTAAAATACTTTTAGCTAGCCGTACGGGATCTCATAACTTGATTGTGCACATTCGGTAAAAAGTAAGGACATGTTGTTTTATAATGCTATTTAGAAATATTTTAGTAAAAGATCATGCAGAGTATACACCAGTGTGCAGCTTATATTATGATCCTCCATTTCAACCACGTTATTCGCTTTATAAATGGTAGTACTAAAATGCAGATGTTACATAATGCAAGTAAAATAAAACCAAACAAAGATATGACTCTGCCAGAGATTTTTGAAGCATGCCAGAAGAACAAACTTGAAGTGATTGGAGAAGTCGCACAGAGTGTTCTTGTAAGTCTTCTCTATGATTGAAATTTTGTGACGACTCACATCCCAACTTTTAGGAGTAGTAAAGTACATGTCAATATGATATTATAGATGTTTATTAAAATTCATGTGATGTGAATCAGACATGGCAAATTGTAGAAATAAAAGTGGGTCATACACATGATAAATCTACTGTCAGCAAGTTTCTCTGTAGTAACTATGATGTTTACACATGTGTACGAACTGAATTTTTTTCAGGATGATATGAAATTAGAGATGCAAAACCCGGTAAACACGGTCTGGAAAAAACCGATGAAGAATGTGTGAAGATATTTTCCATGGAAATAAAAAAGAAAGGTATTGCGAAAATCACTTTCTTGCGGAATGTTGGACTGTTGAAGTACAAGTCCGTGTCCAAGTCAAAGTATTTGCATGCTCAAGTTCTGGAGGAGCAACTCCAACTAGAACGAGCTGCATCAGCTGCGCTAGAAGTTGACAATTTTAGAACGATAGCAGAAGAGAAGGAGATCCTACTATAGCAGGTTAGGAAAGCTAGTAAGAAGAGTATGTGCTAGATAATTGGAGATTTACGGTGACAGTGACAGGTCAGTACCTTGGTCCTGTAAAATGGTACCTTAGTCTAAGCATATTTCGTAGGTGCATTTACTTGCAATTGTTATGATCTTGGTGGTCATTCCTTGTTGTGATGTGGATTTGATAGGACCTATCCTTTTGTGTACTAGCTACTGTATGAATTGTCAAGCCTCGTGCACTAGCCAGCACAACCAAAAGTCCGAACTAATGGAAAGGGCTAGACAATCCACTTATACGTCTTAACAATGCTCCTCAAGTGTGACCGGAAGAAGAGAAGAGGAGGTCAACACGTGGAAAGCAGAATAGCACACGTATGAATGATCATATACGGGGCGGACATAGGGGTGGTCAAATATTGCGGAAGCCAGGACTCGAACTCAAGACCCTGGGCTCTGATACCATGTCAAGCTTCATGCATTAGCCAACGCAACCAAAAGTCCGAACTGATGGAAAGGGCTAGGCAATCCACTTATACATTGATACGTCTCCAACGTATCTATAATTTCTTATGTTCCATGCTAGTTTTATGACAATACCTACATGTTTTATTCATACTTTATATCGTTTTGACGCATTTTCCGGAACTAACCTATTAACAAGATGCCGAAGTGCCAGTTCCTGTTTTGTGCTGTTTTTGGTTTCAGAAATCCTACAAAGGAAATATTCTCGGAATTGGACGAAATCAACGCCCAGTATCTTATTTTTCCCGGAAGCTTCGAGAGCACCGAAGAGGGGCCAGAGGGGAACCAGGGGGCCCCACCCCACAAGGTGGCGCGGCCAAGGGGGGCGCGCCCCCCTATGGTGTGGCTGCACCAGGACTCCTCCGACTCCGCCTCTTCGCCTATATAAAGCCTCCGTCGCGAAAACCCTAGGAGAATAAGCCACGGGACGAGAAAAGTTACGCAGCCGCCGCCATCGCGAAGCCAAGGTTCGGGGGACAGAAGTCTTTGTTCCGGCACGCCGCCGGGACGGGGAAGTGCCCCCGGAAGGCATCTCCATCGACATCACCGCCATCTTCATCGCCGCTGCTGTCTCCTATGATGAGGAGGGAGTAGTTCTTCCTCGAGGCTGAGGGCTCTACCGGTAGCTATGTGGTTACACTACAAGAAAAGTTCTGATAGACAACGTCTCAAAATCGTCCGCTAAGGGGTATTTTTCGTCGCCTATGGGCCTAACCCGACGATATGGGTTCTGTTGTCTAAAGTGCGCCAGGCAAAGTCCTACGACGATTTTTTCGGTCCGTCGCGCTTGGGCGCCCTTCCGCCACGGAAAATCGGACCGTTGCAGAAATGTTTCCGGGAGCCCGTTGACTGCTGACGTCATGCAAACTGACACGTGGCAGACGCGTTAATCGGCGATTAACGGCGTTAACCGGCTGAAACCCCGTGGTAGATTGTAGGCCCACACGAGGCCTGCCACATCTTAAGCGGGCCGGCCCATTAAGTTTGCGGGCCGGGCCAGCTGACTTAGTTTGACCGGTCAACTATATAGCTGGGCTGGTCCATTAATTACGTGGGCCGGGCCTAACCTCTAAGGTTGACTGGTCAAAACATTAATGGGCCGGCCCACTAAGCATGTGGGCCGGGCCGAATGCACTCGTTTGACCGGTCAACAGGCAAAAGGGCCGGCCCAAAAAACATGTGGGACCCACTTTCCTGTTATCGGGCCGGCCCATTTACCAAGTGGGGTCCACCTTAAAGCAAGTGGGCCGGCCCAAGAAGTTATTGGGCCGGCCCAATTAGCATGTGGGTCCCACTTTCCTGCTATAGGGCCGGCCCATTTAGTACGTGGGGTCCACATTAGATCAAATGGGCCGGCCCACCAAGCCAGTGGGCCGGGCCAAAAACACAGGTGGGTCCCACTTTCCTGTTAATGGGCCAGCCCATTTAGTATGTGGGGTCCAACATATAGCAAGTGGGCCGGCCCAACAAGATAGTGGCCCGGGCCAAAAACACATGTGGGTCCCACTTTCCAGTTAAAGGGCCGGCCCATTTAGTATGTGGGGTCCACCATATAGCAAGTGGGCCGGCCCAACAAGATAGTGGGCCGGGCCAAAAGCACAGGTGGGTCCCACTTTCCAGTTAAAGGGCCGGCCCATTTAGTATGTGGGGTCCACAATATAGCAAGTGGGCCGGGCCGAAAACACAGGTGGGTCCCACATTCCTCTTAAAAGGCCGGCCCATTTAGTATGTGGGGTCCATCATGTAGCAAGTGGGCCGGCCCAACAAGACAGTGGGCCGGGCCAAAAGCACAGGTGGGTCCCACTTTCCTGTTAACGGGCCAGCCCAATAAGTAAGTGAGCCGGCCCAAAATGAAAGTGGGTCCCACACTACTGTTAATGGGCCGGCCCAATCTGTTATAGGGCCCTGGTTGTTTGACTAGTCATCTTGCATTAAATTTCATGAGCCTAAAATCTGATATCAATGATACACACAATTACATACACAAATAAAATAACTAGGAAAATTACAAGGCAATTAATATGCCCAAATAAAAAAATTACATAGAATCATTGAGGACTTTTATTAGCATCATCAATAACACATTGACATTTGGCAATCGCCTTGATTGAATCTTGTGTACTCTCGGTCAACATATCAGCTACAGACCTTAAAGCAGCAATACCATGTCTTTTATAAAGTACAGCCTTGAGATGTTCACTGTTTGATGAAAAGAATGGTCTAGGTTGACGGCTATGAGAGGATGCATCAGAAGAAAGATCAGAACTTTTTGTGGGCCTCTCTTCTAATGAAGATTGCTTCATCAGAACTGCATTCTGATAATAATGCAAAAAGAGTTAAACGATGAACTATGCAAACATGTATTAAGCATTGTCGATATGAGATAGTCACAAGTACTAAGCGCAGACTTACATTATATCGTTGCATAGGCTCACGCCGGAACCTTTTTTGCGCTCTATCTTCTACTAAGGACTTCTTCATTACAACTGCATTCTAGTAATATTGCAAACATAGTTACAACAGTGAACTATTCAAACATTTATTATGCAATGTAGATATAAGATAATAACAAGTTGCATAAATAAGACAATGTATGGAACTTGTACTAAGCAGACTTACATCATAATGTTGCACAGGGTCGCTTTGGCGACTATCTTCTAATGATGACTGCTTCACTAAAAATGCATTCTGGTAATATTGCAAAAATAGTTACAACAATTAACTATTCAAACATGTATTACACAATGTAGAGATCAGATAACAGCATGTAGCAGAACATACTGGCTCGCTGCAGGTCCTTCTCTTGCGTGTGATACGTCTCCGACGTATCGATAATTTCTTATGTTCCATGCCACATTATTGATGTTATCTACATGTTTTATGCACACTTTATGTCATATTCGTGCATTTTCTGGAACTAACCTATTAACAAGATGCCGAAGTGCCGATTCTTTGTTTCTGCTGTTTTTGGTTTCAGAAATCCTAGTAAGGAAATATTCTCGGAATTGGACGAAATCAAAGCCCAGGGGCCTATTTTTCCACGAAGCTTCCAGAAGTCCGAAGACGAAACGAAGTGGGGCCACAGGGCGCCCAAACCCTAGGGCGGCGCGGCCCACCCCCTGGCCGCGCCGGCCTGTGGTCTGGGGCCCCTGTGCCGCCTCTTGACCTACCCTTCCGCCTACTTAAAGCCTCCGTGACGAAACCCCCAGTACCGAGAGCCACGATACGGAAAACCTTCCAGAGACGCCGCCAACGCCGATCCCATCTCGGGGGATCCAGGAGATCGCCTCCGGCACCCTGCCGGAGAGGGGAATCATCTCCCGGAGGACTCTACGCCGCCATGGTCGCCTCTGGTGTGATGTGTGAGTAGTCTACCCCTGGACTATGGGTCCATAGCAGTAGCTAGATGGTTGTCTTCTCCCCATTGTGCTATCATTGTCGGATCTTGTGAGCTGCCTAACATGATCAAGATCATCTATCTGTAATTCTATATGTTGCGTTTGTTGGGATCCGATGAATAGAGAATACTTGTTATGTTGATTATCAAAGTTATATCTATGTGTTGTTTATGATCTTGCATGCTCTCCGTTATTAGTAGATGCTCTGGCCAAGTTGATGCTAGTAACTCCAAGAGGGAGTATTTATGCTCGATAGTGGGTTCATGTCTCCGTGAATTTGGAGGGGTGACAAGAACCTCTAAGGTTATGGATGTGCTGTTGCCACTAGGGATAAAACATTAGTGCTATGTTCAAGGATGTAGTCACTAGTTACATTACGCGCAATACTTAATGCAATTGTCTGTTGTTAGCAACTTAATACTGGAGGGGGTTCGGATGATAACCTGAAGGTGGACTTTTTAGGCATAGATGCAGTTGGATGGCGGTCTATGTACTTTGTCGTAATGCCCAATTAAATCTCACTATACTCATCATGATATGTATGTGCATGGTCATGCTCTCTTTATTTGTCAATTGCCCAACTGTAATTTGTTCACCCAACATGCTGTTCGTCTTATGGGAGAGACACCTCTAGTGAACTGTGGACCCCGGTCCAATTCTCTTTACTTGAAATACAATCTCTTGCAATACTTGTTCTACTGTTTTCGCAAACAATCATCTTCCACACAATACGGTTAATCCTTTGTTACAGCAAGCCGGTGAGATTGACAACCTCACTGTTTCGTTGGGGCAAAGTACTTTGGTTGTGTTGTGCAGGTTCCACGTTGGCGCCGAATCCTGGTGTTGCGCCGCACTACATCCCGCCGCCATCAACCTTCAACGTGCTTCTTGGCTCCTCCTGGTTCGATAAACCTTGGTTTCTTTTCGAGGGAAAACTTGCTGCTGTGCGCATCATACCTTCCTCTTGGGGTTCCCAACGAACGTGTGAGTTACACGCCATCAAGCTCTTTTTCTGGCGCCGTTGCCGGGGAGATCAAGACACGCTGCAAGGGGAGTCTCCACTTCTCAATCTCTTTACTTTGTTTTTGTCTTGCTTAGTTTTATTTACTACTTTGTTTGCTGCACTAAATCAAAATACAAAAAAATTAGTTGCTAGTTTTACTTTATTTGCTATCTTGTTTGCTATATCAAAAACACAAAAAAATTAGTTTACTTGCATTTACCTTATTATAATGTCTAGTCCCGTAGTTGTTACTCTATCACCTGAGGAATCAATCTTCACCTTTAAACAAGGAGGTGAAGAGAATTTTAAAGAAGCATGGTCTAGAATTTTTGATGCTTATAGTAAAACTGAACCTAAAATGACCTTAAGTTTGCTTCTTAGTAATTTCTATTTCGGGCTTATTCTTCGCTATAGATATGCCTTAGATGCTGTAGTGGGAGGAGATTTCCTTCATTGTGATGGGGATCAAGCTTTTAATGCTATAAGGAAATTGATTACATCATTTAGCTCCGATAATAATTTTGATCCATCTCATGCTAGTATGAATAATAGATTAGACACTATTGAAACAAATATATCCTGTTTAAAAGAAGTGTATAATCGAATTCACGAATATTATGATTATGTTCCATTAAGCTTTGAACCTTCAATGTGGGTGCCTACTGTTAAAGTTACTATTGGTGGTGAAACTTTTCCTGCTCGTTGTGATATTATGTCCGAGTTTTGCCTCATGCCTGAAAAAATTTATAAATCTTTGACACTTTGGGGACTTACTGAAGGGGGAGAAGAAATAACTCTTGCGGATAACTCTGTTGTAATTCCTATGGGCATAGCTGAAGGTGTTTTCACAACCTTTCTTGGAAGGACGGTATCCATTGATTATCTCGTTATTGAATGTGTAGGGACAGGACAAATCACGCTTGGAAGATCCCTGATGAAACTCATGGGAGCAATCATAGATGTTGGGAAAGGCACTCTAAATTTTACCTCTACACCCGGATGCGGTCATGTATTCCCTAGACCAAAGAGTAGGAATAAGAGTAAGAAAGGTAAGAGTAACACCCCTGGTAAGAATGCCGATGCATCATCCTTTGATAATACTTGATACACACTTTCTGCGCCTAGCTGAAAGGCGTTAAAGAAAAGCGCTTGTGGGAGACAACCCATGTTTTTACCTACAATATTTTGTTTTTATTTTGTGTCTTGGAAGTTGTTTACTACTGTAGCAACCTCTCCTTATCTTAGTTTTGTGTTTTGTTGTGCCAAGTTAAGCCGTTGATAGAAAAGTAAGTACTAGATTTGGATTACTGCGCAGTTCCAGATTTCTTTGCTGTCACGAATCTGGGTCCACCTCCCTGTAGGTAGCTCAGAAAATTAAGCCAATTTACGTGCATGATCCTCAGATATGTACGCAACTTTCATTCAATTTGGGCATTTTCATTTGAGCAAGTCTGGTGCCATTTTAAAATTCGTCAATACGAACTGTTCTGTTTTGACAGATTCTGCCTTTTATTTCGCATTGCCTCTTTTGCTATGATGGATGAATTTCTTTGATCCACTAATGTCCAGTAGCATTATGCAATGTCCAGAAGTGTTAAGAATGATTGTGTCACCTCTGAATATGTCAATTTATATTGTGCACTAACCCTCTAATGAGTTGTTTCGAGTTTGGTGTGGAGGAAGTTTTCAAGGATCAAGAGAGGAGTATGATGCAACATGATCAAGGAGAGTGAAAGCTCTAAGCTTGGGGATGCCCCAGTGGTTCACCCCTGCATATATCAAGAAGACTCAAGCGTCTAAGCTTGGGGATGCCCAAGGCATCCCCTTCTTCATCAACAACATTATCAGGTTCCTCCCCTGAAACTATATTTTTATTCCATCACATCTTATGTGCTTTTTCTTGGAGCGTCGGTTTGTTTTTGTTTTTGTTTTGTTTGAATAAAATGGATCCTAGCATTCACTTTATGGGAGAGAGACACGCTCCGCTGTAGCATATGTACAAGTATGTCCTTGGTTTCTACTCATAGTATTCATGGCGAAGTTTCTCCTTCGTTAAATTGTTATATGGTTGGAATTGGAAAATGATACATGTAGTAATTGCTATAAATGTCTTGGGTAATGTGATACTTGGCAATTGTTGTGCTCATGATTAAGCTCTTGCATCATATGCTTTGCACCCATTAATGAAGAAATACATAGAGCATGCTAAAATTTGGTTTGCATATTTGGTTTCTCTAAGGTCTAGATAATTTCTAGTATTTAGTTTGAACAACAAGGAAGACGGTGTAGAGTCTTATAATGTTTTCAATATGTCTTTTATGTGAGTCTTGCTGCACCGGTTCATCCTTGTGTTTGTTTCAAATAAGCCTTGCTAGCCTAAACCTTGTATCGAGAGGGAATACTTCTCATGCATCCAAAATACTTGAGCCAACCACTATGCCATTTGTGTCCACCATACCTACCTACTACATGGTATTTTCCGCCATTCCAAAGTAAATTGCTTGAGTGCTACCTTTAAAATTCCATCATTCACCTTTGCAATATATAGCTCATGGGACAAATAGCTTAAAAACTATTGTGGTATTGAATATGCAATTATGCACTTTATCTCTTATTAAGTTGCTTGTTGTGCGATAACCATGTTCACTGGGGACGCCATCAACTATTCATTGTTGAATTTCATGTGAGTTGCTATGCATGTCCGTCTTGTCTGAAGTAAGAGAGATCTACCACCTTATGGTTAAGCATGCATATGTTAGAGAAGAACATTGGGCCGCTAACTAAAGCCATGATCCATGGTGGAAGTTTCAGTTTTGGACATATATCCTCAATCTCAAATGAGAAAATTATTAATTGTTGTTACATGCTTATGCATAAAAGAGGAGTCCATTATCTGTTGTCTATGTTGTCCCGGTATGGATGTCTAAGTTGAAGAATAATCAATAGCGAGAAATCCAATGCGAGCTTTCTCCTTAGACCTTTGTACAAAGCGGCATAGAGGTACCCCTTTGTGACACTTGGTTAAAACAAAGGTGCATTGTGATGATCCGGTAGTCCAAGCTAATTAGGACAAGGTGCGGGCACTATTAGTACACTATGCATGAGGCTTGCAACTTATAAGATATAATTTACATGATGCATATGCTTTATTACTACCGTTGACAAAATTGTTTCATGTTTTCAAAATCAAAGCTCTAGCACAAATATAGCAATCGATGCTTTTCCTCTATGGAGGACCATTCTTTTACTTTCAATGTTGAGTCAGTTCACCTATTTCTCTCCATCTCAAGAAGCAAACACTTGTGTGAACTATGCATTGATTCCTACATACTTGCTTATTGCACTTATTATATTACTCTATGTTGACAATATCCATGAGATATACATGTTACAAGTTGAAAGCAACCGCTGAAACTTTATCTTCTTTTGTGTTGCTTCAATGCTTTTACTTTGAATTATTGCTTTATGAGTTAACTCTTATGCAAGACTTATTAATGCTTGTCTTGAAGTGCTATTCATGAAAAGTCTTTGCTTTATGATTCACTTGTTTACTCATGTCATATACATTGTTTTGATCGCTGCATTCACTACATATGCTTTACAAATAGTATGATCATGATTATGATGGCATGTCACTCCAGAAATTATCTGTGTTATCGTTTTACCTGCTCGGGACGAGCAGAACTAAGCTTGGGGATGCTGATACGTCTCCGACGTATCGATAATTTCTTATGTTCCATGCCACATTATTGATGTTATCTACATGTTTTATGCACACTTTATGTCATATTCGTGCATTTTATGAACTAACCAATTAACAAGATGCCGAAGTGCCGATTCTTTGTTTTACTGCTGTTTTTGGTGTCGTAAATCCTAGTAAGGAAATATTCTCGGAATTGGACGAAATCAAAGCCCAGGGGCCTATTTTTCCACGAAGCTTCCGGAAGTCCGAAGACGAAACGAAGTGGGGCCACGGGCGCCCAAACCCTAGGGCGGCGCGGCCCACCCTCGGCCGCGCCGGCACGTGGTCCGGGGCCCTGTGCCGCCTCTTGACCTACCCTTCCGCCTACTTAAAGCCTCCGTGACGAAACCCCGCACGAGAGCCACGATACGGAAAACCTTCCGTGAGACGCCGCCAACGCCGATCCCATCTCGGGGGATCCAGGAGATCGCCTCCGGCACCCTGCCGGAGAGGGGAATCATCTCCCGGAGGACTCTACGCCGCCATGGTCGCCTCCGGTGTGATGTGTGAGTAGTCTACCCCTGGACTATGGGTCCATAGCAATAGCTAGATGGTTGTCTTCTCCCCATTGTGCTATCATTGTCGGATCTTGTGAGCTGCCTAACATGATCAAGATCATCTATCTGTAATTCTATATGTTGCGTTTGTTGGGATCCGATGAATAGAGAATACTTGTTATGTTGATTATCAAAGTTATATCTATGTGTTGTTTATGATCTTGCATGCTCTCCGTTATTAGTAGATGCTCTGGCCAAGTTGATGCTAGTAACTCCAAGAGGGAGTATTTATGCTCGATAGTGGGTTCATGTCTCCGTGAATCTGGAGGGGTGACAAGAACCTCTAAGGTTATGGATGTGCTGTTGCCACTAGGGATAAAACATTAGTGCTATGTTCAAGGATGTAGTCACTAGTTACATTACGCGCAATACTTAATGCAATTGTCTGTTGTTAGCAACTTAATACCGGGAGGGGTTCGGATGATAACACGAAGGTGGACTTTTTAGGCATAGATGCAATTGGATGGTGGTCTATGTACTTTGTCGTAATGCCCAATTAAATCTCACTATACTCATCATGATATGTATGTGCATGGTCATGCTCTCTTTATTTGTCAATTGCCCAACTGTAATTTGTTCACCCAACATGCTGTTCGTCTTATGGGAGAGACACCTCTAGTGAACTGTGGACCCCGGTCCAATTCTCTTTACTGAAATACAATCTACTGCAATACTTGTTCTACTGTTTTCTGCAAACAATCATCTTCCACACAATACGGTTAATCCTTTGTTACAGCAAGCCGGTGAGATTGACAACCTCACTGTTTCGTTGGGGCAAAGTACTTTGGTTGTGTTGTGCAGGTTCCACGTTGGCGCCGGAATCCCTGGTGTTGCGCCGCACTACATCCCGCCGCCATCAACCTTCAACGTGCTTCTTGGCTCCTCCTGGTTCGATAAACCTTGGTTTCTTTCTGAGGGAAAACTTGCTGCTGTGCGCATCATACCTTCCTCTTGGGGTTCCCAACGAACGTGTGAGTTACATGCCATCAGCGTGCACTAGTCGTGGTCGACATGCCTGTCATTTTAGGTTCAGCCATCAAGTGAAATGCTAATCCTCCTGCTCCATTGTCCTTAGTCTGTGTTTAGATATCACATTTAAGACCAAGTCAGCTGGTTTCAAATAACAAAAAACTTGAGCTGCTAAATGAATAAGCCAATATTTACTAGATATCAGATTAAAACCAACTAGATGTCGCTTTGCATGAGATACGAATTTCAGACATTCAGATTTAGAGTAGGGTAATGCCAAGGTTTTCCACATAAAGTAAACTGGCATTAAGAATGACCAAATGTCAGGTTCAAATCACCTTCGCAGTTGCTCCAAGACAAGCATATCAAATAGGCAGAAACATAGTAAAGCATGGATGGCATTGCTATGGCAGGGTTCCAAGTGTTTATCTCTTGCATAAGGAACAAAGCATATAGGTTATAGATAATAACGGAAGTAAACTGCCAAAGTTACCAACCAAGAACTCATATTCCAACCTTCCCTAGCGTCCCCGCTATTAATATTGGATATTCTAATAAGTGGTTCGCATGATCAATCCCTAGGAAAAATAACATTGACAAGTTAGTCTACGATAATACAAAGACCAGACATGCACGCAGCAATAACTATACAAGCTGTGCGACAGGAGCATTCATGGAAAAAAATAGCTATAAGCTAAAGACGAGGTATAAGAGCAAGCAGATTGGAAATGCACATAGCATGATTATAAAAGCAGTGTGAGAATAGCAGACACAAGAAAACAGCTAGCGGCTAGCGGTGAGCTAATGACGTGGTATAAGAACAACCAGATTGGAAATGTCCATAGCATGACTATAAAAGGAATAGCATGCAGTACAAAAACAGTTGGCAACAAACGAATGGGTCCCCTATAAATATGTGGATGCACACAGGTGTCAGTAGAATGAACAGGATGGTAGCGACCGGATAATGTTGTGGTACTGTACAATATTTAAACGAACTTCATGCGAAGTAACACATCAAGAAATTTAATGGCATATGAGATCTGCAAATAACTACACAAAACATGGCTAAAGAAACACCGCGATCTAACGGGCCAGCGTACTAACCAAGCTGCGGCGGGGTGGACGGGGGCGGCAACTTGCATTCCAGCGGCGGCGAACACGGGAGACGATGAGTCGACCCTGTTTCAGTAGAAGCGGGCGTTAGTGAAGCAGATCTGGTTGGCTGGCAAGGGATTCGGTGAAGTTGATACAGCCGCTGCGCCGAGGTAGTCGGTGGAATAGATCGGCTTCTGTGGAGGGGGGGCCGCGGTGAAGTAGACACGGTTCCGTTGGAGAGGATCCGGTGCGTCGACAGGAAAGGCGTTGATTGCTACGCTGTGGATGAGGTCGGCGGTGAAGCAGATCCATCGGTGGCGAGGTCGGCGGTGAAGCAGATCCGTCGGTGGCGAGGTCGGCGGTGAAGCAGATCCGTCGGTGGCGAGGGAGGCGGGGGAGCGGATCAGGTGGGTGGACAGCCAACACGATCAAGGCTACGCTGTGGAGGAGTATGCCGGCGGCGAAGCAGATCTAGTACTGTAGAGAGTTAGAGCTTTGGCGTGTGAGAGTATTTTTGAGCTAATGGGGCGAATGGTTGGTGGGTGGGTGTGGGCCTGTGGGGAGGGTTCGGGATCTAGGCAAGATATTTCATTGTTACCGAATGAGCCCTCCATGGTCGGTGGGTTGTAGCTTCCGGACCAGGGTTAAAAGGGTAAAACTGGTCACGGGATTTTCGAATGGATGCGGCGGGATGATTTGGCGTGCGGCCGAAATTTTCAGTTTCAAGCTACGAGCAGAACGACAAAAATAATGTTCTTCCCCAGGGAGCTCTCATTTCTTCCTCTTCTCTTTCTCTCTCGGGTCTCTCCCACTCCCCTGGCTCCTCTCCCCTTCTCTCCGGCAGCCTCGCCGGCCGGAGACGAGGCCGACTTCTCTCTGTATATCGTACACCCTCCGAACTAAATTAATTGATTCAACTTTCCTTAGACGTGTATGTATCTCGAGTAAAAACATGTGTGGATACATCCATATTTAGATAAGCAAAGTTGAGTCAGTTAATTTGGATCCGAGGGAGTTCATGTTGTTGTAAGCTTAGATCCAAGAGTTTCCCATGAGCAGAATGGCGCAACGGAGTGGGGGATCTCGTCATCGGCTTCCGATCCCGCCCACGGTGAATCTGGCGGATCTTGCCGGCCAAACCCCGATCTGGTGCCATCAAGGTGATGGCGCTAACGGTGAGGCTTGCTTTGGTCAGTGCTTCAGATCTGGCCAATGGGGAAGTCAAGCTGCTAACGTTCACAAGCTCGGGGCATACGACGGCGTCATCCGTCTTGCCCGTGAACATCTTGGCCTTTCAGCGGCCCTTCTCAGAGCCAATATGCCGTTGCTGAGGCCCTTCTTTTCCTTCGTCCTGGCGACTACCGGCGACACCGTCCCAAGTGGTGCGTCCCCGGCGACGGAGTTGCTGGAAAGGATGCGGAGCAGAGATCTGATGTGCGGTCCAGAAGGACTCGATTGATTTTCTTCTATATGTTTTGGGGTCCTTTTTGTAAAGTTGCAGGTCCTATTAGTTATTGTCTAGTTCTCTTGGACCTCTATGTAATTTTTTGGACTAGTTTCCATTTGCACCGATAAACTTGAATTTTGACAAGTTCACGGGAAAAAAATTCCTTTGCACATATGGCCTATCATGTATGAACATTCTTGAGTTTTAAACTATATGTAATGGCCAGCACTTGCGCAAGGGGCTCGTCTAGTGCGCACTAGTTTCCATTAGCACCGATAAATTTGAATCTTGACAAGTTCTTGGAAGAAAAAATTGATTCACATATAGCCTATCATGTATGAACATTATTTGGATTCAAACTATACATAGATGGCCAACACGTGTGCAAGGGGGTCCTCTAACACTACAAGAAAAGTTCTGATAGACAACGTCTCAAAATCGTCCGCTAAGGGGTATTTTTCGTCGCCTATGGGTCTAACCCGACGATATGGGTTCTGTTGTGGAAAGCTGATCGAGCAAAGTCCTACGACGATTTTTCGGTCCGTCGCGCTTGGGCGCCCTTCGCCACGGAAAATCGGACCGTTGCCCAAGTGTTTCCGGAGCCCGTTGATCGCCGACGTCATGCAACCGACACGTGGCGTACGCCAGTTAGCGGCGATTAACGGCGTTAACCGGCTGAAACCCCGTGGTAGATGGTAGGCCCACACGAGGCCTGCCACGTCTTAAGCGGGCCAACCCATTAAGTTTGCGGGCCGGGCCAGCTGACTTAGTTTGACCGGTCAACTATATAGCTGGGCTGGTCCATTAGTTACGTGGGCCGGGCCTAACCTCTAAGGTTGACTGGTCAAAACTTTAATGGGCCGGCCCACTAAGCATGTGGGCCGGGCCGAATGCACTCGATTGACCGGTCAACAGGCAAAAGGGCCGGCCCACAAGACATGTGGGACCCACTTTCCTGGTATCGAGCCGGCCCATTTACAAAGTGGGGTCCACATTAAAGCAACTGGGCCGGGCCAAGAAGTTATTGGGCCGGCCCAATTAGCATGTGGGTCCCACTTTCCTGCTATCGGGCCGGCGCATTTAGTGCGTGGGGTCCACATTTGATCAAATGGGCTGGCCCAACAAGCCAGTGGGCCGGGCCAAAAGCACCGGTGGGTCCCACTTTCCTGTTAAAGGGCCAGCCCATTTAGTATGTGGGGTCCACCATATAGCAAGTGGGCCGGCCCAACAAGATAGTGGGCCGGGCCAAAAACACAGGTGGGTCCCACTTTCCTGTTAAAGGGCTGGCCCATTTAGTATGTGGGGTCCACCATATAGCAAGTGGGCCGGCCCAAGAAGATAGTGGGCCGGGCCAAAACACTGGTGGGTCCCACTTTCCTGTTAAAGGGCCGGCCCATTTAGTATGTGGGGTCCACCGTATAGCAAGTGGGCCGGCCCAACACGCTAGTGGGCTGGGCCAAAAACACAGGTGGGTCTCACTTTCCTGTTAAAGGGCCGGCCCATTTAGTATGTGGGGTCCACCATATAGCAAGTGGGCCGGCCCAACACGCTAGTGGGCCGGGCCAAAAACACATGTGGGTCCCACTTTCGTCTTAAAGGGCCGGCCCGTTTAGTATGTGGGGACCACCACAAAAGCAATTGGGCTGGCCCAACTAGTTAGTGGGCCGGCCCAGTAGTGGGTGGGGTCCACCTTAAAGCAAGTGGGCCGGCCCAATAAAAGTGTGGGGTCCACAGTAAATCAAGTGGGCTGGCCCAATAAGTAAGTGGGCCAGCCCGTTTAGTTGCTGTTTATATGCCGGCGTAAAAGGCGCTTTAGGATTTTGCGGGCCGGCACGTATGTGATTTCGCTTAATTGGGCCGTCTAAGGGATAGGAATTCGTGATTTAGATACTGAGAATATTTACGCAGCATTGATTTCTGTCGGATAGCCTCACTTACCACAAGCACCAAAGAAAAAATGCGCGAAAGAACTATAAAAACTAACTAAATATTACATCAGCTGCAAGGCTTTGAAAAAATATTACAGAACCCAGAGAAATTGAATGGTAATTAAACCTAGCAATACAATGAAGCGATCCGGCAATCTTTTAAGTTGTCCATGCAGCACCTATATCTGAAACAAAGACATTACAAGTTAAGACAGCAACAATGGAAACGCAAAGACACTGCAATATTGTTTGCCAAAGAATTTGGAACTCATCATTTCGTCGTTATAACAAGATCATTGTAATGCGCACAATAAGCAAACAAAGAGTGCATGCCGCATACCAACAGCCAATATAACGAGCATGTTAGAATGAAAGCAATGAGACTTACTATCGTCGAGTCCCATGCAAACCAACATGTTCGGGGAGTACAAAATTGGCATGAACAACATAGTAGCAGGCTATAAATTTTGTAACAACGACTGAGCAAGATGAAGTTATGATGGCTACATCTACAGAGCAGGGAATGTAAACCAAAAATAGAAGTTACGATGGCAAAAGCTAAAGAGGAGGGAATGTGAACCAACATGTGCCAAGTGCAATTACTTCATTTTGGCCGTGAACTAAATAATACTCCCGAACTTATAGTGAAGGGGATGCAAATCAAGATGTTTCGGGATATAAACTTGTAATGAGCAACACATAGAGGATAGTTAATGCTGGAGCTTAGGATGGACCGGATACGTAATATAGTGGGATCACCTGTGAACTTGTATAAGAGGGAATGCAAACCAATATGTTCAGCTTTCCATATGTGAGCGTCATGCCAAATCAGAGAAACAAGTCAATAATGCAGCTTTTGAAGAACAAGATGGCACGCAAAATTATTATCTAGTAGTATGACAAGTTTATTTGTACTACAGGCTAGATAAGCGTAGTGATAGCATGCCAAACTAAGTCCTTACTTTGTTAGCTTACAATGAACTAGATACAAAACAATGGCATCACCTGTAGTACAGGGAATGCAAGCCAACATGTTCATGGAGTAAAAAATTAGCACAAACAACATAGTAGCAGGCCATAATTTTTGTAACAACGACTGAGCAAGATAAAGTTATGATGGCTAGATCTACAGAGCAGGGAATGTAAACCAAATATAGAAGTTACGATGCCAAAAGCTATAGAGCAGGGAATGCGAACCAACATGTGCAATTACTTAAAATTGGCCATGAACTAAATAATAGCAGGATGTTACTATAATACCTATAATTTTTGTAACAACGACTGAGCAAGATAGAAGTTATGATGGCTACATCTACAGAGCAGGGAATGCAAACCAAAATGTTCAATCGCTTAAAGTTAGCAATGAAGTAGAAAATAGCAACATGTTACGGTCATAGCTAGGAATGAACTAAAAGAGCTTCAGACAAACAAGCATCTGAACCCAGAACATGGTGCTAAAACAAGGGACTTACATTAGGAGAAGCACTCTGTGGGAGTCACAGCAGATCTTCCTGGGGTTGATAGATCCGGTGATGAAGTACGCTACATGTGCTACTTGGGGTTGGAGAAACGGCCATTACACTTCATGATTACTCATCTCATCTGCAAAAACGTAACGGCGCGTCGTTAGCACAAACAGGTTCCCCCAAGATTAAACAAGAACTTGCAGGCAAGCAATAGAAAAGCGACAGTAGAAGAGTTTAGATCATGCAAGGTGCCGGTGAAGCAGATCCGGTTCATGCACAGCGGTGTCGGTGAGCAAGATACGATGCGGTGGACGACGGATCCGGCGAAGCGGCTCCGGTGGGGTGGACGATACCGCAGCTGAAGCGACTGCGGTAGACTGCTGGATGAGCATATGGTTTCGAGGTTCGGCGGGGATGATCCGGTCCGGTTGATGACGGCGTCGATGAAGCGGCTCCGGCAGGCAGCCGGATGACGAGGATCGCGAGGGGTCGGGTAGGCCAGGGAAGTCTGGCGGGGATGTTCCGGTGCGGTGGTCGTGGAGGTGGGAGAGAGGGACTTGGGAAGTTCCGGTGGGTGGTCTGAAGGAAATGTATTTTTTTTGGGAGGGTTTCCGGGCTAGGGAGGTGGTGATCCAAAAAATGACGGGCAGACCCCCCCACCAACCGACTTTGCTGCCATCTCCACAGGGGTAGAATGGGAATTTGGAAGCGTGTGAAATTTTTGTATTTTGTGGGCGGGAAGTTTTGCCGCTATGAGATTTTGAATTTGGCCACCGTCCAAGTATAATGATAAAAAATTGTGAGACCGTACTAGTACCTCTGTTCAAGGCCGAGTGCAAAATCAAATCATCATCACGTTGAAAATTTGTTACCAACTTACCATGATCATGATCTACCTCTGAAAATGGGCACATCCACTAAAACTTGCAAAGTATAATGATACAAATTTGTGAGACCGTACTAGTACTTATGTTCAAGGTCGAGTGCAACATCAAATCATCATTACATTGAAAATTGTGTTACCATGATCATGATATTTCTCTGAATTTGGCGCATCCGCTAAATCTCGCAAAGGATAATGATAAAAAAATGTGAGATTGTACTAGTTCTTATGTTCAAGGCCGAGTACAAGATCAAATCATCATCACGTTGAAATTTGTTACAATGATCATGACATATCTCTAAAATTGGTGCATCCGCTAAATCTTGCACATGGCGCATCTCGGTGCGGAGCAACAGGTCGGTGCTATCAAGGTTGAGGCGTCGGTAGCGTCATCGGGCTCTCCTCTCTTGATAGATCTTCTACATGGCGCGGCGCACCACCCGCCGATAAGCAGTCACATGTGAGACCGAGGTGGAGACGTCCCCGGCATCCTCGAGGCGCGGCCGCCCTTCTACGAGCCAGCGTCGACTCAAGGTATGAATCCATGTGGTGCCTTAGATTTATTGTTCTTCTCTTATGATTATTTTGAGCCGAACATGTGTGCTCTTTCTCTGAATATATTGCTTGAAAAGCTTACCAAGTTACTTAAATTCACTTCGTTCTTAATCTTGCGAGCTAATATTGTTATTTTAATGAACGGTGGTGCGCGCAAGCAGAATTATTTGTGGGTGTGTTGAGCTGTTAGGCATAAGTCGAAATCCTCATCTAAACGAGGCCTCAACTTAACACATAAAAAAGGTGTTCAATCTCGCCCACAATACCCTCTTCTTTCCTCTCCCTTTATTGGAACTTGTTTTGCAGACAAGGAAAGTGGCACGTGTAATGTGAGTAAAACCCTCTTAGCCAAAATCATCTCTGAGCAAGATTTTCTATATTGTAGATGCCCCAATTGACTCTCATCCCCAAAGTAGTTTTTTTATGTCAGTATAGACTTCTTTACTGGATGTATACTATCGTACATGGCATGCATTTGCCTAATGAGCAGCATTGTATTGCTATTCTAGCCAACCTGATCGATATGTCAAGCTTCATGCACGAGATGCCATGTTTAATTTACTCCCTCGCTCTGATCCATATTTCTTGATGTGAAATGAATGTGAATCGGAGGGAGTACTTTTCTTAGATAGTACTATATCATTTCAAAAAAGTACTACTACATCACAAATGCATCAAAAGAGTACTACATCACAAGACCACCACGGTTGTACTAGTAGAGTTTAATGCTGAACTTCCAAAGGGATTAAGATTACACATATGAACTTTAAACATGACCAGGAGCATGAGGGCCAGCAGCAGGGGCGTTGACGTGGAGCAAGCTAGGCAAGACGTAATTCTGGAGGAAGAGGCCATATGATGCGTGCTTGGCCTTGGTTGCAGGGCGGTGTTTCCCCCTATGTACTTAGGCCAACACCCATCGCATGTTGGATCAGGCTGTGGATATCCTTCTAGAGAAATTTGCCACATAATGGGCAAAATAGCTCCCCGCGCATGCAGAAACGAATTTCACCACCCTTCAGCCGCTTGAGAACATAGCGGCTTTTCCGGTCCCTGCGCACCTTGTTGTTGTCCATGTCATCAGAATACTCCTATGAATTATTAAGTACTACATAATCAGGTTTTTTATGACAGATCGAATAAATACTCCACTAACATAATCAAACCTTAGAAACCCTAAAATTAAATGTGTAGAACAAGTAAATGGCAGAAGAAATCGTAATAAATCATGAGAAACCCGATGAACAACCATGAACATAAGCCACAACAATTGCAAGTCCACTAAGTATGAACACATAAATTGATTATATGACTACATGGCAGATTAGTCGAAATTAAACTAGAATCTGATCTTACGAATCGTAGAATCAATTACATCTACAAGAACAAGGTAGGATATCAAATCAATCAAGAACCAGGCTCGTGCAAACCATGTGAACAGCAATATGACACAAAGAGGGTTGGGACAGTTTCGGTAAAAGAGAAGTACCTCCTCGTCATCACCCTCAACATCCTCCTGGAACTGAACGTTTGGGCCGAAATCGTCGAAGGGGTCGAGGTTCGCGTCCAGCATCGGGCCTAGGAAGACCTCGCCGTGGTGGCCTGCAACGCCGTGCACATCTTCGGCGGGATAAACAACATTGGTATCCACCTTCTGCTCGACGGCCAGGACGCCCGTTTCGACCGAGGTCGAAGAACCAGACAAGCAGAGGAGACGAGCGGCATGGGTGCCCGGTGAAGCCTCACCCGTCGTGACGGCCAGGACGCCCATTTCGACCGAGGTCGAAGAATCCGATAAGCAGAGGAGACGAGCGGCCTGGGTGCCCGGTGAAGCCTCGCCACCGCGACGGCCACTACCGTAGAGGCATCCTCTGCGTGGACGGTCGCCTATTGCTCCGCCTCGTATGCAATACCTATCTTCATGCTGCTGCGGTTGGAAACGTGAAAGTCGATGCCTCAGAGGTGCGGTGAGTGGATGGGGGGTTTTCACAGTGTGGGGGAGGCAAGTTGGGGGAGTGGAGAGGACGAGCTCGCGAGAGATGATGAGGCCGATTATGTTATAGCCTCTGACTCTCTGTATCCAGTAGTGGACGCGTGAAGTCATGCATGTACTCGACTTTCCACTTTCTGGGAGACGTGTACGAAACTTTTTTTGGGACCATTTAACTTCATGTGGGACTCATGTATACCAATACTTCCAAACGTCATAAGTAATTCAAAATCATTCAGAATAATATGAGACCTTAACATTTTATTTTTTGTGTCAGATATTGTCTATGAAAAATAACATCCTTCAAAAAATAAATCCCCTATGCCAATCCGATCATGCCCTTCTACTCCAACTAGCTTCCTCGAGTAATTTGTCACCTTACATTCTTAAAATGAACCAAAATTTGGCACAGGGGTGCATCATCACATGGAAAATGATGTTACCATTCTGTCTTCCCATTTTTTTGAATTTTTCAAAATTGTCATGCCCTAACGGAAAAAATGTACTCCTTCTAAGAAGCATGTATCAGAATGGCATTACCAAAACCTAGGGGTGGGGTGGGGGGAGGGGGGCACATGGTGGTGTGATGATACATCACATTTGGACCACACAACACCATTTGGACCAACCAAAAAAAACCACCCTACACAAACCCTGGTCAAAACTAGTTTGACCAATATTACAAAAGTTGTACGGAGTACATAATTCAGAAACCGTCAGAAATATACGAAGCATTCAGGAGTCCCCAAAGTCAGTGACTTTGAGTCACTTACAACTGTGGTCCACATATCAGTCACCCAAAGTCATGGCAAAGTCAGCTTGGCAAAGTCACCGACAGACAAAGCAAGCAGTGAACAGACAACTCCGTAGCACTGAAAAGACATCTCACAGAAAAGGCTAGTACTACCTTTTCTTCCCGGATAAGCAAAAATAGCTGATCGGTACTGACGAAATGCACCAGGTCCGCAATGTACTCCAGCTATATAAGTGAAGCATGCCTACCACTGAAGAGGAAATTCAAGATTCCACCAGATCCCCATATCACTCTTTTGCATAAAACACGGACATATCTTTTGCACAATTCACCACTTGTTGGTCTAATCTATCGCAGCTTCCATCAGTTGGTCATCCAATTAATGATTTAACGGATTAGAAAAATAAGCGGTGGAATTAGAAGTACTAGTAGCGAAATGTGCAAAATATACCATCCTTCCCGAGGGGGTTTGTCCAGAAGAGGGCCGGATGACAATGTCCCGGGTGCATCCAGAAACGAGAGGGGTAGTTTCTAATACATGTAAGAAATTATTTTACAAAAAGGTACATATTAAGTAGTACAACTATTAGTACAGTACTACTATTTCGAGGGAAAATGCCATGTCGTGCGACCTCTAATCAATGAGTAGAAGTTCTAGGTGCGCATAACATGCATTGCTGAAAGCTGGTTCCGCTGGAATTTGAGCTCAGCCGGGGCGGATTCTGCGAAGTTCGCCCGACGTCACTCATGTATCCCACCAAACTGCTCACTTCTTTCAATGTCTCTTCTCTTTCACTACAGCTCTCCAATATCAGGTGCATCAACTTATCTTGTGCCTTCTGCCTCTCGAGAAGGGCAAGGATGGCGATGTCAGCATATTCAAGGTTCAACTTTTGGAGCTGTACTTTATCCTGAAGAAGGATTTTGTACTCTATATCAGACTTGTCTCTTTCGAGGCACACAGTCTTGAGTATGCTGCTGGCTTTCTCCGCTGATGCAATGTTCCTCTCTTTCTGCTTAATCAGCTCGTTCTTCAACATATCGCGCTCATTGCGAAGGCTGCAAATGAGCTCCACAAGAGTTTTCGAATTCTTCTTCTTGGCAGCCAAATCGTCTCGGAGGCGATCACACTCTAAGCTGAGCTCCTCGTTTTTTTCCATCAAGATGGCGACAGTGGTGTCGATAGTCGGCGCCGCTTCCTTCAGGGCGAAATCATCGGTAGCAAGTAAGCGCAAAGGAAGAAGAAGAAGAAGAAGAAGAAGATAACTACACAGTGCTTGGTGCTACCTCATTTCGCCGGGGTAGGGCCGGGTTGAAATCATCGGACGACGATGATTCCTTGGTCGTGGAAGTTGGTGCAGTACGGGCGTCGTTGGAACTTCCAAACCTTTAAGATGTATAACCATAGAGACTCTTAAAGAGCTTGAGCCCGGGCAAGAAGAAACGAAAGTACATGGCGAAGGAAACTAACCCGGTGAGCACAGCACGGACGCGTTTCGGCGACGGCGGCAGCGGCGGCGACGGCGAGCCCACTTGGTTTCTGGAACCGTCTCTCGAAATTTCGAGCCGGCGTTTTTTATCCGCGTACTTGACCGCCGGTGACCTGAAGTTTGAACACATTAATTGCTGGAGGAGAGAGCGACGAAAGAAACAAAAGTACATGGCGAAGGAAACTAACCCGGTGAGCACAGCACGGATGCGTTTCGGCGGCGGCGGCGACGGCGAGCCCACTTGGTTTCTGGAAGCGTCTCTCGAAATTTTGAGCCGGCGTTTTTTCTCCGCGTACTTGACCGCCGACGACCTGAATTTTGAAGATATTGCTGGAGGAGAGAGCGACGAACAAATGTTTGTTAGGTGGAGAGAGGAAGAAAGTGAATGGAACGAGAGAGTTTAGCATTTTGCCCTTATAGTCATAGTCGCTAACCGTGACGCGGGAAGGTTGGTCATCGGCGTTTAATGGTCTCCCGCGTGGAAACCGAGGCGGCCACGAGGCAGCGGCTGGCCACGCGGCGTCCAGTCGCCTACGCCACCGTAAATGAGGGTAGTTGCCTACCACCACCAGGTGACATGCACCTTTTGCATGTCACCGTGTGACATGCGGCCTAAATTCAAATTTAAAACATTGCGAAAAAAATCATGCATCCGGTGACATGCCCATGGCATGCCACCGATGAAGAGTTCCGTGCCATGCACTCTGGCACTCTGCGCCGTCTTGGATCAGAAAATGAGCGAAGAACGAGGACGAGGCACTAGTTCAAATTTAGGATGAAGTTTAAGTTTTATTTTGGTTTAAATTAGATTAGAGGGAGTAGTACTCTTACTTTATTACTCGTACTTGTGTTAATGTAGTAGTATTATTATGGTGGTGTACTTGCGTTCATGTACTTGTTTCAGCTGTTTTGGTGAAGGAGACATGCATCACCTTTTTTGGTGATGTATCTAGTCGTCATGTAGCCCTTGTCAAATTCCTCTGATATACTGATGGGAGGGCTTGTTCACCCCATACTGATGGGAGCCCTTGTCAAATCGTAATCATAGCCAAAAGGCGCATTTTTTCCCGATATTACTCAATGCTTAAGGCGCGGGTGGTTGTGGTTCAGTTATCTCCCTAATTTGCACCTGCTTTCCCGTTTCCACTAGTCGAAAGTCGAAACCTGGCCACATTAACCCAAGATCCTGAAGCCGCCGCCTCAACCCTAGCCGCCTCCAGTTCTTCCTCCTCCATAGATTGGTTCCCCCTCCTCCGGTTGGCTTCGCCGGCGTCAGGAGGAGTGGGGAACCCGATCTATGCGTGGAGTTTCGAATAAAAGTATTGTTTTCATTAGATTATATTAGATTATGTTAGGATTTTGGTAGCCGCCTTCTTGTTGGTTTCCCCTCAATGGAGATGGCATCGTGCACCAATAAGTGATCTTCGGCCTTTCGTTCGGCGACGAGATCTTCTTCCCGGCGTCAATGGTGGTCTTGAACGATCACAATTTTCTAGGTATGGGCCTTTGGATCTTGCTTCGCCAGATCGATTTTGGATCTTTTGTCTTTGTTGCCGTGGGGAGGATTATCCTCGCAGTTTTTGTCCCGGCTGCTACGTCCTCGACAATGGTGATTCGTACTCTCGGCTCTCCATCGACGATGACAAAGCTAGTCGGTTATTATTCCCTGATATACTGGTGTTGGTACTCTTGCCGATGTTGTATGACTGCTTTAATGGTTGCGTGCGTGCACGCAGCTTTGGCATTGCGGCTCAAAAAATCATGGGAGAACTTTCATCGGTATCTACAGGTCTATGGTTAGTTATCTATTTTTGGCTGCCTTCAGAAAAGTACAAGATTGTGTTCTGGAAGAAGAAAAAAATTGAAGACCTCGAAGATTTTTTACTATCTTTTAGACTTTATTTTGTAATCGTTGGAGTCAGTTCATGTATCTCTACCATGTACTATTTGTTGCTATGAATATATGTGGTATTGATTGTCAAAAAAAAAAAACCAAGATCCTGAAAAACTGTTGGTCTATCCTGAGAAACGAGGAGGTTTAAGGAAACGAGGAGTCCAGCGTGTGCAGAAGGAGCATTAATCGTGCGAGCATGCAGGGGCAAAATGAGGAAACTAGCGATTACTTTCTCTCCTGCCAGTCTTATACCTTAATAAATGTGCAAACTGAGCACGTTGTAGCTAATCCTTTTATTAATTATAAGCAGCTATATTAGTCAATAAGATTGCCTTATGTTTTTCCTCAGTTTTCGCCAAGCCCTTATTTGTAACCCGCAGAAGGAGCTCAGACGGGAGGATTCCAGTTTAGTTGACCGTTCCGTGCTGACGTGTGGGGCTAGTAGAAAGGGACCGCGTGGGACAGGACGAGACCGCGTTTGGTTGTACGTGAGCAGGAGCTGGGTTCTGTCTCTCTCGGCGCGAATTGGCATTTTTAAGAGCACCTTTTCCCCCTCTGTCTCTTTGTCTTTATTAACCAAATTAGTATCAAATCTAGAGAAGCTTGCATTTCTGTCTTTCTTCAATTATTTGTGCCTTTTGGCCCTCGTTGTTTGCCCAATATGGCAGCAAATCTAGTACTCCCTCTGGTCCATATGTATGTAGTTAAATCTAGAAGCAAATCTCCAGGGTAATGTACGCCAAATTCACAGTCATAGTAAATCTAGAAAACATAGTAGGGCCAACAAAATATAGTAGAATAGGGATCCCTCCCTAGATAATAAGCCGCATACACAGCAGCCAACATAGTAACAGGTTCGAGGTTCTTCACAACACCATCATACTAACAACATAACAACAAGGGATCCCTAGCTAACAACAAAATAGAAGCTGCTTTGCAGCAGCAGCACACGTCCAGGACTCCGCCTAACACATCTGCCTCTGCCTCCACTTGTTGCTCCCCTTGGGAGCCTTGGGCTTGAGTGGAGGCATGCGCCCGGCGGAGATCTCCACCCGCTGGACGCTGCGGAGGTGCATGCCGAGCGCCTTGTGCTTGGCGCGGAAGGAGTAGGGGTTCACCGACGCGCCGACCTTGGGGAAGATGTTGCCGATGTTCTCGGCATGCGTGAGGAGGCGCTGAAGTCGGTGCCGCCGAGTCTCCTAGTGCGTAAGGGGCACCTGTAGACACCCTTGGCGACGTTGAGGTAGGAGACGTCTTGGCCGACCGCCAGCCGCCGCAGCACCGGGCGAGTCCTGGTGGGATGGCCCACGCCGACGCGGCCGACGTCGCCGCGTACACCCGATCCATATCAAACCGGAACTTGAGTGAAGGAGTTGCAACGATGTCTAACGTGCATGATAACAAAGTAAGGAAAAACAGAGCCAGCCTCAGTTAGAGTGGAGACGATTATATGTCTACAGGGATGGTGTTAGCGAACCAAAGCTCATGCACAACAGATTTGTACACAGCAATGGTTCGCTGAACCCACTCTCAGTATAAATTTGTGCCCAACGATTCATCATAGGCAAAGAAACAGATTCCAGATCTGAATTTGAACAGATTCCAGATTATTTGCAAAATTAAACGGTTTATATCTTTTGACTCGTGCATAAAATAACTGATTGAGATCCCATGATTACTTGCATAAATTAACTGATTGAGATCTCATTATTACTTGCATAAATTAACCGAACGGCCGAACTCCAAATCTTCGACGAAATCAAGAAGGGGTCAAAGCAAAATGGAATAAAATCGGCGCAAATATTAACCCAATACTCATCCATCTACAGATCGGCACTAATAGTTACTAGGGAACCAGCAAAAATAGGGTTCAAAGAGGAATGGGGAACAAAAAAAGGGAGCAAACCATAGTTACCTCGTTCCATGGGTCGTCCATGCAGGTGTCGTAGGGGTTCGGAGGCGGGATGTACGGCACCTCCTCATAGGGGTCCCATCCCGGCGGGATCCGACCGCCACCGGCGGCGGCGACGGCCGTTGAGGGGACGGCATCGAAGAGGGAGGCGTCGCGCTTGGAGCCGACGGCGTCATGGACGATGGGATTCGCATTCTCCTTGCACATCATCTCGCCGGCAGAGAGGGAGAGGGTTTTTCTCTTTGGAGAAGATGATGATGGGACGTGAGAGGAGGCGTTGCATGAGCTAGTGAGAGAGACAGAGAGAGTGCGAGGAGGCGTCTATAAAGGCGAGGGGTGGTTAATGCGACCCGCGTCCTACGCGTCCACCATTTAACGTCTGCACGTCTTGGGCTTCTGCAACGCGACACGCGTCCACGATTGCACGTCTTCGACTTCTGCACCGCGACTCGCATCAGTACCCGTCAACAATTGCACGTCTTCCACTTCTGCACCGCAACACGCGTACTCGAGTCTAACCCTGGAAATTTAGATATACTCTCGAGTCTTATACTGTAGCATTTTTTGTGTGCTCAGTTTTCCCATTGAGTACTAATACTGGCTAGTGCAATATACTCAGTTTTACCTCAAGTGCCTGGTCAACAGAGAGTCAACAAATGGGATTAACTAGTTAAATGAGTCAACAAATGGGATTATCAGTTCGTTTTCACGTGTTAAACTTGTCTAAATATTGGTCAAACCTAGGATTTGACCAAGATTCAAATGGGCAGAAAATTAAAAAAAAACAGAAAAATGAAAAACCAAAGCACATAGTCTTCTTATGTCATATAGTAAGCATTAAAGGTGATAAACAAGGTCTAGACATATTCAAACCATACAAATCATGTATCTACCCCCTAACCCCTAAACTCTGTCTTATGAAGTCAAGCATGAAGAGAAGTGGTTTTGGGTTTCAAACATGGAAATTTCAAAAACCTCCCAAAAACTTCATTTTAGAGTGACTAAGAATGATACATGCTTCCCTTTTCATTTTCATGTTTTAAACTTGTTTAAATCTTGGTCAAACCTAGGATTTGACCAAGATTCAAATGGGCAGAAAATTAAAAAAAAACAGAAAAATGAAAAACCAAAGCACATAGTCTTCTTATGTCATATAGTAAGCATTAAAGGTGATAAACAAGGTCTAGACATATTCAAACCATACAAATCATGTATCTACCCCTAACCCCTAAACTCTGTCTTATGAAGTCAAGCATGAAGAGAAGTGGTTTTGGGTTTCAAACATGGAAATTTCAAAAACCTCCCAAAAACTTCATTTTAGAGTGACTAAGAATGATACATGCTTCCCTTTTCATTTTCATGTTTTAAACTTGTTTAAATCTTGGTCAAACCTAGGATTTGACCAAGATTCAAATGGGCATCAAAATTTAAAAAAATCAGAAAAATGAAAAACCAAAGCACATAGTTTTCTTATGCCATATAGTAAGCATTCAAGTTGATAAACAAGGTCTATACATATTTAAACCAGGACAAATCATGTATCTATACCCCTAAACCTTAAACTCTGTCTTATGAAGTCTAGCATGAAGAGAAGTCGTTACGGGTTTCAAACATGGAAATTTCAAGAACATCCCAAAAGCTTCATTTTAGTGTGACTAAGAAGGATCAAGGCTTAGCTTTTCATTTTCATGTTTTAAACTTGTTTAAATCCTGGTCAAATATAGGTTTGACCAAGATTCAAATGGGCATAAAATAAAAATATAGAAAAATGAAAAACCAAAGCACATAGTCTTCTTATGTCATATAGTAAGCATTAAAGTTGATAAACAAGGTCTAGTCTTATTCAAACTAGACAAATCATGTATCTACCCGCTAACCCCTAAACTCTGTCTTATGAAGTCTAGCATGAAGAGAAGTCGTTTTGGGTTCAAACATGGAAATTTCAAGAACATCCCAAAAGCTTCATTTTAGTGTGACTAAGAAGGATCAAGGCTTACCTTTTCATTTTCATGTTTTAAACTTGTTTAAATCCTGGTTAAATCTAGGATTTGACCAAGATTCAAATGGGCATAAAATAGAAAAATAGAAAAATGAAAACCCAAAGCACATAGTCTTCTTATGTCATATAGTAAGCATTAAAGTTGATAAACAAGGTCTAGACTTATTCAAACTAGACAAATCATGTATCTATCCGCAAACCCCTAAACTCTATCTTATGAAGTCAAGCATGAAGAGAAGTGCATGGTTTTGGGTTTCAAACATGGAAATTTCAAAAAACTCCCAAAAAATTCATTTTAGAGTGACTAAGAAGGATACATGCTTCCCTTTTCATTTTCATGTTATATACTTGTTTAAATCTTGGTCAAACCTAGGATTTTACCAAGATTCAAATGTGCATCAAAATTCCAAAAAATCAGAAAAATGAAAAAACAAAGCACGTAGTTTTCTTATGTCATATAGTAAGCATTAAAGTTGATAAACAAGGTCTAGACATATTCAAACAAGAAAAATCATGTTTCTACCCCTAACCCTAAACTCTGTCTTATGTAGTCAAGCATGAAGAGAAGTGCTTTTGGGTTTCAAACATGGAAATTTCAAAAACCACCCAAAAGCTTTATTTTAGAGTGACTAAGAAGGATCCATGCTTATCTTTTCATTTTCATATTTTAAACTTGTTTAAATCATTGTCAAACCTAGGATTTGACCAAGATTCAAATGGGCATAAAATTAAAAAAATCAGAAAAATGAAAAACTAAAGCACATAGTCTTCTTATGTCATATATATAGTAAGCATTTAAAAGATGATAAATAAGGTCTAGACAATTCAAATAATACAAATCATGTATCTACCCCTAACCCTAAACTCTATCTTATGAAGTCAAGCATGAAGAGAAGTGGTTTTTGGTTTCAAACACGAAAATTTCAAAAACCTCCCAAAAGCTTCATTTTAATTAGACTAACTTATTAATTATGAAGGATCCAGGATTGATTACCTTTTCATTGTCATGTTTTAAACTTGTTTAAATCTTGGTCAAACCTGGGATTTGACCAAGATTCGAATGGGCATAAAAATTAAGAAAAAAATCGTAAGAATGAAAAACCAAAGCACATAGCCTTCTTATGTCATATAGTAAGCATTCAAATTGATAAACAAGGTCTAGACATGTTCAAACCAGAAAAATCATGTATCTACCCCGAACCCTAAACTATGTCTTATGAAGTCAAGCATGCATGAAGAGAAGTGGTTTTGGGTTTCAAACATGAAAATTTCAAAAACCTCCCAAAAGCTTCATTTTAGAGCGACTAATAAGGATC
Source organism: Lolium perenne (assembly GCF_019359855.2). Taxonomy (NCBI): domain Eukaryota; kingdom Viridiplantae; phylum Streptophyta; class Magnoliopsida; order Poales; family Poaceae; genus Lolium; species Lolium perenne. The sequence continues at coordinate 260,619,221 of NC_067250.2, forward strand.
GATGCTTACCTTTTCATTTTCATGTTTTTACTTATTTGAATCTTGGTCAAATCCTAGGTTTGACCAAGATTTAAACAAGTTTAAAACATGAAAATGAAATGGGAAGTGTGTATCCTTCTTAGTCAGTCTAAAATGAAGCTTTTGGGATGTTCTTGAAATTTCCATGTTTGAAACCCAAAACCACTTAAGACAGAGTTTTTGGTTAGGTGTAGATACATGATTTTTCTTGTTTGAATATGTCTAGACCTTGTTTATCAACTTGAATGCTTATGACATAAGAAGGCTATATATGTGCTTTGGTTTTCCATTTTTTTCATTTTTATGCCCATTTAAATATTGGACAAATCCTAGGTTTGACCAAGGTTTAATCAAGTTTAAAACATGACAATGAAAAGGTAAGCATGAATCCTTTCTTAGTCACTCTAAAATGAAGGTACTTGAAATTTTTATGTTTGAAACACAAAACCCCAGTTCTCTTCATATGTTTGACTTCATAAGAGAGAGTTTAGGGTTAGGGGTAGATATGATACATGATAATTCTGGTTTGAATATGTCTAGACCTTGTTTATCAACTTGAATGCTTACTATATGACATAAGAAGGCTATATATGTGCTTTGGTTTTTCATTTTTTTTTATTTTTTTTTCATTTTTACGCCCGTTTGAATCTTGGTCAAATCCTAGGTTTGACCAAGGTTAAAACAAGTTTAAAACATGGCAATGAAAAGGTAAGCATTGATCCTTCTTAGTCACTCTAAAATGAAGCTTTTGGGAGGTTTGTGAAATTTCCATGTTTGAAACCCAAAATCACTTCTCCTCATACTTAACTTCATAAGACAGAGTTTGGGGTTAGGGGGTAGATACATGTTTTGTGTGGTTTGAATATGTCTAGACCTTGTTTATCAACTTGAATGCTTACTATATGACATAAGAATACTATGTGCTTTGGTTTTTCATTTTTCTGATTTTTTAATTGTTAAACCCATTTGAATCTTGGTCAAATCCTAGGTTTGAGCAAGATTTAAACAAGTTTAATACATGAAAATGGAAAGCTAAGCATGAATCATTCTTAGTCACTCTAAAAATCTTTCGGTCTCAGTAAGAGTCGAATCTGCAATCAGTAGTTACAAAAGCGACCCACCTTAGGGATGGATAATAAGACTTGGGCAATATAAACGTTGATACTTACTTTGTGTTACTAAAATATATGTATCTAGACATATTTCAGTTGTAGATACATCCATTTTAACATCAAGTAATATGGATCGGAGGACTAGCTAAAGAACAATGAGAGGCAGTGTTTCTCTCCCCCAGCCTACTTGGCGGAGTGGCCCTCCATCAGGACGTACAGGTGGTGATTCCGCTTCTCTCGTTGGAATTCCTTATCCCCCAGCCTACTCGGCAACATGCGCTCCTCAGTGACCTGCGCGAGGGCGCCTCGGCGACCTACGCAAAGGTGGCTGGACTCGGAGCGCATCGACTTCCTTCTGCGGTGCCTGGATTGGATCGACCATCACGCGGGTCCTCCACCATATTGTTTTTCTTCAAGATGCTGTCATCCATCATCTTCTTCACCGCATCATGTTGGGTGTTGAGGCTCCCGTTGAGAGCTTGAACGCACCTGTTTGATAGCTCGACGTTTTCTTTGCGAAGAAAGCCGCACTCGATCTTAAGCATCAAATTCTCGCCCTTGAGCTTCTTGATGACAGAGTTCGTTTCCTCACTTGATGGAACGCTCACATCATGCAGCTTGCCCCGGCCGGTGACCTCGTCCTTCAAAGTATCGACATCATCGCGAAAGTTGGAGGCGAGTTCCACGAGAGTTTTAAGCTCATCTCTGAAACACGCCGATGCTTCCTGCATGGCAATATCATCAGTACCGAAACAAAGTGACGAGAGGAAGACGAAAATGTCCAATCAGTGGTAACCTCTAAGCGCAGGAGACAGGGGTTGAAGTCGTCATGAGAAGATGTCAGGGTGCGTCGTGGGGCACTGAGATATGTATAAAAAGGATTAATACGGAATAAAGAGTTGGGACCTCCGGGCCAGGAAGAATCAAGAAACATGGCGATGGAAACCAACCAGGAATCTTCGACCGCACGACTGACGCCGTTCCGAGACGAGCGCGAAGCAGGGCCTTCGTTTTCTGGTGGGCCCTTTCTCGCGGCCAGCATCTGGATAGACCGCCGGCGAGAACTCTCCGCGTCCTTGGTCAACACTAGATGGTGCTTCTTCAAGCGAAATGGTGGCCTTGACTTCGGAGGCATCGCTGGAAGTGGAAGGAGACTGGAAGTGAAGCAAGAAGGGGATGGAAGAAGTACTCCCCCCTATTAAAACCAGACAACCGTCTACTGCCCTCGCTTCGAGCAACCTGGTCCGCCCATCCTAAATCAACGGCCGAGAGGGGGCTCCCTTGCGAACTGAGATCCAGTGACTTTACCCAACAGAAGTTACCATGAACTTTACCTATACGAGCCATCAGGTTAAGATCCAACGAACATGGTCGATCTAAAATTTGAAATTAAAATTTATGTAGCTCAGAAAAAAACAGAAAACTTTACATTAAGATGTATTCTCGAAAAGTTCCAGTCCATTTAAAATATTAGTTTAGTTTAAGTTCGAAATTTGGATCAACCGCGAGCGTTGGATCTTGATCGAATGGCTCACGTGTGTAAAGTCGCATGGTGACTTCTCTTCTCAGTCCGCGAAGCGTCAGGACGCGGGAGCAGAAGCAAATGAATCGAGAGCGGTCCGGAGTATCCTGTCCGTCCACCGTAAATCAACGGGACAGAGCGGCTACCTTCTCTTCGAAGGCTCTGGCGCGCAACCCGAGGAATGGACATCTGTCGGCTAGTATAGAATTTTATAGCACGCCATTAATCGAGCTAGCGATCTTGTACTCTTTGGAGTACAACTCGATGGACGTCCAAAGCTCTGAATAGTCAGGGGAAACAATGAATGCGAGCCAGGGTAGTACAGTACTACTGTAGTAGTGAAGCAATGGGGATTATCTGGAGCAAGTACGGAGTACCGAGTACAGTACTACAAAAGTGCTGTTCGTTGTTTTCGCAGTTCATTTTAGCGTAACGTCCAGGTTGTTGTCGAACCAGCTGTTAGATTTTGGGTAATTATTGTTAAGTTGCTGCTTCTTAATTAAAATTTATCAAAGTCATGTACTAGACTAGATCGATTTGTGAGAACATCCCAAAAGCTTCATTCATTTTAGAATGACTAAGAAGGATCCATTCTTACCTTTTCTTTTCATGTTTTAAACTTGTTTAAACCTTGGTCAAACCTAGGATTTGACCAAGATTTAAATGGGCATAAAAATTCAGAAAAAATCAAAAAATGAAAAACCAAAGCACATATATAGCCTTCTTATGTCATATAGTAAGCACTGGAGTTGATAAAAACTCTGTCTTATGAAGTCAAACATATGAAGAGAACTGGTTTTGGGTTTCAAACATGGAAATTTCACAAACCTCCCAAAAGCTTCATTCTACAGTGACTAAGAAGGATCCAGGCTTACCTTTTTCATTTTCAATTTCTTAACTTGTTTAAATCTTGGTCAAACCTAGGATTTGACCAAGATTCAAATGGGTATAACAATTCAAAAAAACGGAAAAAAACCAAAGAACATAGTCTTTTGATGTCATATAGTAAGCATTCAAGTTGATAAACAAGGTCTAGACATATTCAAACCAAACAAATCATGTATCTACCCCCTAACCCTAAACTCTGCCTTATGAAGTCAAGCATGAAGAGAAGTGATTTTGGGTTTCAAACATGGAAATTTCAAAAACCTCCCAAAAGCTTCATTTTAGAGTGACTAAGAAGGATCCATGCTTACCTTTTCATTGCCATGTTTTAAACTTGTTTTAACCTTGGTCAAACCTAGGATTTGACCAAGATTCAAATGGGAGTAAAAATTCAGAAAAATTCAAAAAAAATGAAAAACCAAAGCACATATATAGCCTTCTTATGTCATATAGTAAGCATTCAAGTTGATAAACAAGGTCTAGACATATTCAAAGCAGAAATATCATGTATCATATCTACCCCTAACCCTAAACTCTGTCTTATGAAGTCAAACATATGAAGAGAACTGGGGTTTTGGGTTTCAAACATAAAATTTTCAAGTACCTTCATTTTAGAGTGAGTAAGGAAGGATTCATGCTTACCGTTTCATTTTCATGTTTTAAACTTGTTTAAACCTAGGATTTGACCAAGATTTAAATAGGCATAAAAAAATCGAAAGAAATCAAAAAATGAAAAACCAAAGCACATATATATAGCCTTCTTATATCATATAGTAAAAAATTCAAGTTGATAAACAAGGTCTAGACATATTCAAACAAGAAAAATCATGTATCTACACCTAACCATAAACTCTGTCTTAAGTGGTTTTGGGTTTCAAACATGGAAATTTCACAAACCTCCCAAAAGCTTCATTTTACAGGTGACTAAGGAGGATCCATGCTTACCTTTTGGATTAAACGTTTGAAACCAAAAACCACTTCTCTTCATGCATGCTTGACTTCATAAGACAGAGTTTAGCTAGGGTTAGGGGGTAGATACATGATTTCCTGGTTTGAATATGTCTAGACCTTGTTTATCAACTTAATTGATTGCTTACTATATGACATAAGAAGACTACGTGCCTTGGTTTTCATTTTTTTTGTTTTTTTTGAATTTTATGCTCATATATTTGAATCTTGGTCAAATCTTAGGTTTGACCAAGATTTAAACAAGTTTAAAACATGAAAATGAAAAGGGAAGCATGTATCCTTCTTAGTCACTCTAAAATGAAGCTTTTGGGATGTTCTTGAAATTTCCATGTTTGAAACCCAAAACGACTTCTCTTCATGCTAGACTTCATAAGATCAACAGGGGGTAGATACATGATTTGTCTGGTTTGGATATACCTAGACCTCGTTTAACTTGAATGCATACGATATGACATAAGAAGACTACGTGCTTTTGTTTTTCATTATTCTGATTTTTTGAATTTTGTGCCCACCCATTTGTATCTTGGTCAAATCCTAGGCTTGATAATGATTTAAACAAGATTAAAATATGAAAATGCAAAGGTAAGCATGGATCCTTCTTAGTCACTCTAAAATGAAGCTTTTGGGAGCAAAACCACTTCTCTTCATATGCTTGACTTCATAAGACGGAGTTTAGGGGTTAGGGTGTATAGATACATGATTTGTCTAGTTTGAATATGTCTAGACCTTGTTTATCAACTTAATTGGCTTACTATATGACATAAGAAAACTATTTGCTTTGGTTTTTCTTTTTCCTGATTTTTTCAATTTTGATGCCCATTTGAATCTTGTCAAATCCTAGGTTTGACCGAGATAATTTAAACAAGCTTAAAACATGAATATGAAAAGGGAAGCATGTATCCTTCTTTGTCACTCTAAACTGAAGTTTTTGGGAGGTTTTTCAAATTTCCATGTTTGAAACCCAAAACCACTTCTCTTCATATGCTTGACTTCATAAGACAGAGTTCAGGGGTTAGGGGGTATAGATACATGATTTGTCTAGTTTGAATATGTCTAGACCTTGTTTATCAACTTTAATGCATACTATATCACATAAGAAAACTATTTGCTTTGGTTTTCTTTTTTCTGACTTTTTTTTCAATTTTGATGCCCATTTTAATCTTGTCAAATCCTAGGTTTGACCAAGATAATTTAAACAAGCTTAAAACATGAATATGAAAAGGGGAGCATGTATCCTTCTTAGTCACTCTAAAATGTAGTTTTTGGGAGGTTTTTGAAATTTCCATGTTTGAAACCCAAAACCACTTCTCTTCACATGCTTGACTTCATAAGACAGAGTTTAGGGGTTAGGGGTATAGATACATGATTTGTCTGGTTTAATATGTCTAGACCTTGTTTATCAACTTTAATGCTTACTATATGACATAAGAAGACTATGTGATTTGATTTTTCATTTTTCTGTTTTTTATTTTTTCTACCCATTTGAATCTTGGTCAAATCCTAGGTTTGACCAAGATTTAGACAAGTTTAACACGTAAATGAGTTAACTTGGATTTCCTACCCTTGAATCCATAGGAAACTTTGTTCTAATGCACTATTATAATCAATCGAGTTTTTACACCAACAGGTCTGTCACTTACGTGTGGTGCCCACGCTTGAGGTCCCACACTTCAGTGAGCACAAGTCACGTGCAATAGGTACGCAAACTCCCAGCCATCTTCTTTGTCAAGAGAAGACGCATCAGGATGCGTATTGGAAGTCTGTGGGTCCTTCTGGATCCTTCGGTTGTCCCTCTCACAAAAAAAAACAAATCTCTCTCATTCTCGGCCTCGCTCGACTCGCTCGCTCGCTCGCACCTCCTGCTCACTGACAAACCCTGCACAAAAGTCAACATCATCACCCGAAAAAGGGGAGACACCATAATGCTCTCCCTTCTTCTCTCCTTCCGAGTGATCCCTCTTCCTCCGAGTTTCACTCGACGGGCAAACACCCATGTGCTGCATAGTGGAGTAATAAAAAGGTAGTACTCGTAGAAAAATCGATATACAAATCTGTAATTAAATAGGTTAAACTAGGGTTTTGCCCAGTTCTACAGATCAAGGGTTCAAAAAAATCCAACTACGGGGTTCGAACAACATGATTCTAATCCAAGAATTTTTTCGACCTAGGTCACCCAAATGGCCTCAAACTATAGGGTTAGCATCTAGTGCAGTATGTGTGAAAATGTATGCACTATGTGTGCTATAACTTGTATGTCTTTCATATTTGAACCAAATTTGAATAAGTTTGAAATATTTGAAAAGGGGCTTTTGGCTTAAACGTTTGAAACCAAAAACCACTTCTCTTCATGCATGCTTGACTTCATAAGACAGAGTTTAGCTAGGGTTAGGGGGTAGATGCATGATTTTCCTGGTTTGAATATGTCTAGACCTTGTTTATCAACTTAATTGAATGCTTACTATATGACATAAGAATACTATGTGACTTGTTTTTTATTTTTTGATTTTTTTAAAATTTTATGCCCATTTGAATCTTGGTCAAATCCTAGGTTTGAACATGGTTTAAACAAGTTTAAATCATGAATATGAAAAATTAAGCATCTATATATCCTTCTTACTCACTCCAAAATGTAGCTCTTGGGAGGGTTTTTCGAAATTTCCATGTTTGAAACCAAAACCACTTCTCTTCATGCATGCTTGACTTCATAAGACAGAGTTTAGGGTTAGGGGTAGATATATACATGATTTTCTGGTTTGAATATGTCTAGGCCTTGTTTATCAACTTGAATGCTTACTATATATATATGTCATAAGAATGTTATGTCCTTTGTTTTTTCATTCTTTTGATTTTTTATGAATTTCCATGCCCATTTGAATCTTTTGGTCAAATCCTAGAGGTTTGACCAAGATTGAAACAAGTTTAAAACATGAAAATGAAAAGGGAAGCTTGTATATCCTTCTTAGTCACTCTAAAATGAAGTTTTTGGGAGGTTTTTGAAATTTCCATGTTTGAAACCCAAAACCACTTCTCTTCATGCTAGACTTCATAAGACAATTTAATTAGGGGTTAGGGGGTAGATACATGATTTGTCTGGTTTGAATATGTCCAAACCTTGCTTGTTTATCAACTTTAATGCTTACTATATGACATAAGAATGCTTACCATATGTTTGAATTTTAAAAGCATATAGTCTTCTTATGTCATATAGTAAGCATTCAAAAGTTTTTCTTTGAGAGAGTAGCATGCATGCATTCAAAAGTTGATAAATAAGATTTGTACATATTCAAACCAGACAAATCATGTATCTACACCCCTAACCCTAAACTCTGTCTTATGAAGTCAAGCATGAAGAGAAGTGCTTTTGGGTTTCAAACATGGAAATTTCACAAACCTCCCAAAAGCTTCATTTTACAGTGACTAATTAAGAAGGATCCAGGCTTACCTTTTCATTTTCATTTTTTAAACTGCTTGTTTAAATCTTGATCAAACCTAGGATTTGACCAAGATTCAAATGGGCATAAAAAATCAGGAAAAAATGAAAAAATGAAAAAACAAAGCACATATATAGCCTTCTTATGTCATATATATAGTAAGCATTCAATTAAGTTGATAATTTTAAACAAGGTCTATACATATTCAAACCAGAAAAAAGCATGTATCTACCCATGCATATATATATAACCCTATACTTTTGTCTTATGAAGACGTCAAGGATGAAGAGAAGTGGATTTGGGTTTCAAACATGGAAATTTCAAAAACCTCCCAAAACATGTATATATCTACCCCTAAACCCTAATCTTTGTCTTATGAAGCCAAGCATATGAAGAGAAGTGATTTTGGGTTTCAAACTTGGAAACTTCAAAAACCTCCCAAAAGCTTCATTTTAGAGAGACTAAGAATGATCCATGCTTACCTTTTCATTGCCATGTTTTAAACTTGTTTTAACCTTGGTCAAACCTAGGATTTGACCAAGATTCAAATGGGAGTAAAAATTCAGAAAAATTCAAAAAAAATGAAAAACCAAAGCACATATATAGCCTTCTTATGTCATATAGTAAGCATTCAAGTTGATAAACAAGGTCTAGACATATTCAAAGCAGAAATATCATGTATCATATCTACCCCTAACCCTAAACTCTGTCTTATGAAGTCAAACATATGAAGAGAACTGGGGTTTTGGGTTTCAAACATAAAATTTTCAAGTACCTTCATTTTAGAGTGAGTAAGGAAGGATTCATGCTTACTGTTTCATTTTCATGTTTTAAACTTGTTTAAACCTAGGATTTGACCAAGATTTAAATAGGCATAAAAAATTTGAAAGAAATCAAAAAATGAAAAACCAAAGCACATATATATATAGCCTTCTTATATCATATAGTACAAAATTCAAGTTGATAAACAAGGTCTAGACATATTCAAACAAGAAAAATCATGTATCTACACCTAACCATAAACTCTGTCTTAAGTGGTTTTGGGTTTCAAACATGGAAATTTCACAAACCTCCCAAAAGCTTCATTTTACAGTGACTAAGGAGGATCCATGCTTACCTTTTGGATTAAACGTTTGAAACCAAAAACCACTTCTCTTCATGCATGCTTGACTTCATAAGACAGAGTTTAGCTAGGGTTAGGGGGTAGATACATGATTTCCTGGTTTGAATATGTCTAGACCTTGTTTATCAACTTAATTAATTGATTGCTTACTATATGACATAAGAAGACTACGTGCCTTGGTTTTCATTTTTTTGTTTTTTTTTTGAATTTTATGCTCATATATTTGAATCTTGGTCAAATCTTAGGTTTGACCAAGATTTAAACAAGTTTAAAACATGAAAATGAAAAGGGAAGCATGTATCCTTCTTAGTCACTCTAAAATGAAGCTTTTGGGATGTTCTTGAAATTTCCATGTTTGAAACCCAAAACGACTTCTCTTCATGCTAGACTTCATAAGATCAACAGGGGGTAGATACATGATTTGTCTGGTTTGGATATACCTAGACCTCGTTTAACTTGAATGCATACGATATGACATAAGAAGACTACGTGCTTTTGTTTTTCATTATTCTGATTTTTTTGAATTTTGTGCCCACCCATTTGTATCTTGGTCAAATCCTAGGCTTGATAATGATTTAAACAAGATTAAAATATGAAAATGCAAAGGTAAGCATGGATCCTTCTTAGTCACTCTAAAATGAAGCTTTTGGGAGCAAAACCACTTCTCTTCATATGCTTGAGTTAATAAGACGGAGTTTAGGGGTTAGGGTGTATAGATACATGATTTGTCTAGTTTGAATATGCCTAGACCTTGTTTATCAACTTAATTGGCTTACTATATGACATAAGAAAACTATTTGCTTTGGTTTTTCTTTTTCCTGATTTTTTTCAATTTTGATGCCCATTTGAATCTTGTCAAATCCTAGGTTTGACCGAGATAATTTAAACAAGCTTAAAACATGAATATGAAAAGGGAAGCATGTATCCTTCTTTGTCACTCTAAAATGAAGTTTTTGGGAGGTTTTTCAAATTTCCATGTTTGAAACCCAAAACCACTTCTCTTCATATGCTTGACTTCATAAGACAGAGTTCAGGGGTTAGTGGGTATATGATGCGGGGTGGCCTTCGGTCACCTCCACACCAAGACCAACAAGTCCCCCAAGTGGACCGATGACACGAGCCCGAGTCAAAGCGCTACATGATGAGGTGAACTCGCTCCTCACCACCCTTGATCTTGGTACACCTTTGGATGGATTGCTACCTCATGCCGACGTGTTATGTGTCATTAGGTACAAGGAGCATCAAGGTCACCAAGAGGAGGATACGCCATGGTCAAAGGGAGGAGAGGAGCAGCTGGACAAGAAGATGGACACGAAGATGGACATGGAGCTGGACAGGAAGTCGCCCGAAGAGCGCAAGGAAGAGAAGACGGACGGCCGGTCCAGAACCCGGTCAGACCGGCTCCCTGACCGGATCACCCGGTCCACAGCTCCGGTCGACCGGCCTCCCCGACCGGGCCGCCGGTCGAAACCGGGATTCGCGCTCGTGACATCCGGGCGCCATCCAGGGGACTTGGAGCCTCGTCCGGTCACCGCCCGGTCCCAGGCCCGGTCTGAAACCGGCCTGCCCGGTCACAGGCCCGGTCTGACCGGCCCCCTGACCGGCCCGCCCGGTCACAGGCCCGGTCTGACCGGCCTCCTGACCAGCCTGCGCGACTTAAGTTATATTTTCGGCCCAAACTTACCTTTTCGGCCTGTGACGCCTTGTAAGACTATATAAGCACCCCAAGCACCCCTTTAGCTCTTTAGACTTGTTTTGAACTCAAACCTAAATTTGAGCTTAGTCTCCCTTGGGTATCATCCCTCTGTAATCAAGGCACCTTGGTTGTTGATTTGGAACTTGTTGAGTGAGATTCTAGTACAAGATACTCTCTCTCCCTCACCAAGCTCTTCTTCTCCAATCCCAATCTCTCCCCGGGGAATTCTACCGCGTGTCTCTTCCTCGGAGATTCTATTGGCGTGGTCCATCGAGCCACGGAGGTAAGCATCGGGTGTATCGGGGTGTGTGTGTGCGTGAGTCTCGGAGTTCCTCGTGTTCATCGCCGTGTTCTTCGTGTTCCTCGCGTTTTCCCATCTTCCCCCTTGGTCTCGAAGTCAATCCGCGAGATCGGGCCACACACGGGGTCTTAGACCTCATCATATGGTATCAGCAGCTCTTGGTTACCGCGGATTTGACCTCCCACCTACCCGATTTCGTCCCTAGAAAATTTTCCAAAAAAATCCCCAAAAATAGCCCTAAATTGCCTCTTGACCGATCTGTGATTTGGTTGCGTTTTGAGTGGTTTTGGTCCGTGGATCTGGTGTTGTTGTGCTTGATCTACTATTTCCCCAACTTTTAGCCTCCAATTCCATCGTTTCCCCTCGATTTGGTCGATTTGGCTTGGTTTTCGTGAAGAACAGGAGAGAGAAAGCTTCATCCCGCGAAATCCGGTTGAGCAGCCGGTCAACCGGGCCCACGACCGGCCGAGCCGGCCCAGAACCCGGTCAACCGGGCGGCAAACCGGGCAAGCCGGTCCACAACCCGGTCCAACCGGGCCTCCGACCGGGCGACGCAACGCCACTCCTTCGACCTCGTCTTCCGGCGATCTCCACCACCACCACCACCACCACCACCATCATCGCAGGTATAACTTGCAGGTCACCTTGTAACCCCTCTTCCTTTTGCGATCTATCCCATCGAGCATTGCTTGTTTAGTGTTGCGAGACATTGCACGTGGCCCCGCATTGTGAGGTGTGTGTGTCGCGTTGAGTAAGGCATCCAAGCAAACACTCGTGTGGCAAGATAGCAAAAGCGAGGCTAACGCTAACATAGTGCGTCAAAAAGCCCCAAAAACACAAAAAGAGTGCGAGTAGCACCATACATCCATAGATCCATACATCCATACGCCCATACATACAAAGTGTCCACGTGCCACCAAAGATACAAACGAGTGCAAGTGCCGCCATATACAAAAGAGAAAAAGCTTTTAAGCAAAGAGAGATAGGAGAAGAGAGGCCACGTGTGAATCTTGTTGTCTCTTCCTTTGCAACCAAAGCTTTGGCTCTCCTTGTGTTAGTGTGACACCGAGCACTTATACATACACTTTTCCGCTCACTTTTGGTTGCACTAACCCCGCTTATCTCGTGTGTGTGTTCCACAACTTTTTCCGTGTTTATAGTGATCTTCACATTGACATTTGGATTTTTGGACCTCACCCACTTTTGACAACATACTCGATCTTGGATTTGTCTTTTGGCTTTCCACAACACTCGCCTAACACCATATTTGCTAGCTTTTGCGTGTGGTTTTGCGTGTGTTCCCGATACACTTGATCTTGCTTTCGGTTTGGTGGATTGCCTCAATACTATCTTACCTTGGTAAGAGTGCGAGGTAGTCTCCTTCCACTAACATACACAACATAGTTCTTGTCTTTGCATCATGGATAGGAACGGAGATACCAATAGGGATGAAGAGATCCTTCGCAACACCGAGAGGTTGGCTACTCAACACAACCTATGGACGCAACGACAAGAGTTCAAGGAGCAACTCTCCCTCTTCGAGACGCGCATCGATGAGCAATACGATGAAGTGGCTCACAACTTCTCCACCGTGAACCACGACTTGGCCCTTCTTCGTGAAGCTACGGACAACTTGAATGGCCAAATGGCGGCCAATGATGCCAACATGGAGCGGCGCATGGATAGCCTCGAGCGCGCCATCACCAACTTGGGTCGTCATCATCGACACCGCTCTACTTCCTCTTCATCAAGCTCCTCCTCAAGGCATGAAGACCATTACTCTCATGGTGGCCTTTCGTCCCCAAGCTCTTCTTCAAGGCGTGAAGACCATCATCGACCCCATCGCTCACATGCTCGTCATGAAGACTCTCGCTCCAACTCTAGGCGTGGAGAAATACATCGCCATGCTCGTCCACATGAGCGTCCTCCACAAGCTCAAGACCTTCAACAAGATCGTCACCAAGTGGATCGCCATGCTCACCATGGGCGTGATGGTCATCCACAAGACCAAGACCTTCAAGATCCACCTCGGCGAGATCTTCGTCGCCACCCTCACCATGATCAACGTGGACGAGGAGAGCTTCACCATGATCAAGAGGAGAGACCCAACATTGAGCATCGTCCTCAACCACGACAAGATCTTCAACCACATCCTCACCGTGAACCAAGTGAAGCAAGTGTTCAACTCCAACGCCAACCCAATGCTATGGTTGGCCGTAGAAGACCTCCTATTCCACCTCTAGCCGCAAGAGTTGACGGCGCCCCTCCTCGTAGAAGAAACTTGGAGGATGAAGAGAACATGTATGGCAAGCTCAAGTTCAACATGCCCAAGTTCAAAGGTGAAGACGACGCCGAAGCATACCTCTCATGGGCACTCAAGGTGGACAAGATCTTCCGCATCCACAACTACTCCGGTGCCAAGAAAGTGGCTATGGCATCACTCGAGTTTGAAGACTACGCCAACACTTGGTGGGAGCAAGTCCTCACCCTTCGCGAAGAAAAGGGTGAACCGCCAATTGACACTTGGGAAGATATGAAGAAGGAGATGCATGCTCGTTTTGTCCCAAGGCACTACATGAAAGACCTCTTCAACAAGCTCCAAAAGTTGAAGCAAGGCACCAAAACCGTTGAGGAGTTCTACAAGGAGATGGAGCTCACTATGATGCGAGCCAACATCCAAGAATCCGAGGAGCAAACCATTGCTCGCTTCTTCAATGGCCTTACTTATCCTATCAAGAGGATTGTCGAGTTCCAACCTTACTCCAACATCGTTGAGCTAGTCCACCAAGCATCGAAGGCCGAGCGCCAAGTGATTGAGGACATCAAGTACTCCAAGGCCAAGTCCTATTTCTCCTCCAAGCTCGCTACATCGAATCCTCCTACTACATCAACTCCTTATGCTACAAGTGCCAAGGCCGACGCATCCTCTACACCTTCCAAGAAGCCGACTATCCAAAGTCGCATGAAGCAAACGGTCTCCTCCACCGCCTCCTCTAAGGCATCCACGGGACCCTCTAGTGTCACTTGCTTCAAGTGTGGCACCCAAGGTCACAAATCGTTTGAGTGCAAGAACACCAAGGTCATGATCACTATGGAGAATGGTGACATCGAGACTCTTGATGAAGATGAATATGAAGCCCTTGTGCAAGCCGCCGTGGAAAGTGAAGAAGCTTATGAGCAAGAAAGTGGAGAAGATCCTCTCTTATGTGAGCATGACCCAAGTCCCTCACTTGTGGTCACAAGGGTGCTAACCACACAACCTCATGCTATGGAAGACCAACGGTGCAACATCTTCCAAACCCGTGCCGGAATTGGTGGCAAGTCGATCAAGGTCATCATAGATGGTGGAAGTTGCCATAACCTTGCAAGCACCGAGTTGTGTGAGAAGCTCCACCTTACTCTCCGCAAGCATCCTCACCCCTACCATATCCAATGGTTGAGTGACAAGGGCAACGTCAAGATACAACATACCGTCACCGTCAACTTCAAGATCGGCCCTTATGAGGACACCATCGAGTGTGACGTGGTACCCATGACGGTGTGCCACATGTTGCTTGGCCGCCCTTGGCAATATGACAAGAAGGCTATACATGATGGACTCTCCAACACATACACCTTCAAGGTCAACGACAAGAAGTTCGAGTTGCGCCCGATGACTCCTAGCCAAATCATCGCGGACAATGCGAAGGCTTTAGCGAGGGCACAACTCCACACCCACCATAGTGAGATGAGAGGAGAGAGATCGACCCACCACAAAGAGAGTGAGCGCCACAAGCCATATATGAGTGAGTCCAAGAGTGTCCTTCTAGCCACCAAGAGTGAGTGGAGAGAGCTCCAAGAAAACCCATCCACCATATTGCACTATGTGCTCATATGCAAGGGACCCGCGTCGGAGACTAACGACTTAATCAACATTCCTCCGTCTTTGTTGTCTCTTTTGCAGGAATTTCAAGACGTCTTCCCCGACGAGCTCCCTCATGGACTACCACCACTCCGCGGCATAGAACACCGCATCGACCTCATACCCGGCGCTCCGCTCCCAAACCGTGCCGCCTACCGCACCAACCCCGAAGAGACCAAGGAGATCAACCGTCAAATTCAAGATCTCCTCGCCAAAGGGTATGTCCGTGAAAGCCTTAGCCCTTGTGCGGTTCCCGTGATCCTTGTGCCTAAACCGGATGAGACGCAACGGATGTGTATGGATTGTCGCCCCATCAATGCCATTACCGTCCGTTACCGCCATCCCATTCCGCGTTTAGATGACATGCTAGATGAACTTAGTGGTGCCACGATTTTCTCTAAAGTCGATTTGCGTAGTGGTTACCATCAAATCCGCATGGCTATTGGTGATGAATGGAAAACGGCATTCAAGACCAAACTTGGTCTCTATGAATGGCTCGTTATGCCTTTCGGTCTTTCCAATGCACCATCTACTTTCATGCGCCTCATGAATCACATCTTGCGTCCTCTCATTGGCAAGAGCGTGGTTGTTTACTTCGATGATATTCTTATTTATAGCAAAAACCTCGAGGACCATGTGCAACATGTGAGAGAAGTCTTGTGCATCTTGCGCCATGAAAAGCTTTATGCTAACCTCCCCAAGTGCACATTTGCTCAAAACAAATTGGTTTTTCTTGGTTTTGTGGTTTCCGCTAATGGGATTGAAGTTGATTCTTCCAAGGTGGAGGCCATCCATAATTGGCCTACCCCTACAAATGTTGGCCAAGTCCGAAGCTTCCATGGACTTGCCGGGTTTTTACCGCCGCTTTGTCAAAGACTTTAGCACCATTGCTTGCCCTTTGAATGAGCTTACCAAGAAGAATGTTCCGTTTGTTTGGGGCAAGGCCCAACAAAATGCTTTTGATGAGTTGAAGAAACGCCTTACCGAAGCTCCACTTCTTGTTCTTCCAAATTTTGCCAAAACTTTTGAGATTGAGTGTGATGCAAGTGGGCTTGGTATTGGTGGTGTGCTTATGCAAGAGGGCAAACCCGTGGCATATTATAGTGAGAAGTTGGATGGCGCACGCCTCAACTATCCTATATATGACAAGGAGCTCTACGCTTTGGTTCGTGTTCTTGAAGTTTGGCAACACTATCTTTGGCCAAAAGAGTTTATCATTCATTCCGACCATGAGTCCTTGAAGTATTTGAAAAGCCAACACAACTTGAACAAACGACATGCAAAATGGGTCGAGTTCATTGAGTCCTTCCCATATGTGATCAAATACAAGAAGGGCAAGGACAATGTTGTGGCGGATGCTCTTTCCCGCAAACCACCCTTTTGCTAACTCGTTTGGATTTTCATGTTTTGGGACTTGAAGAGATCAAAGAACTCTATCCTTCCGATTCTTTCTTTGCTCCAATTTTTGAGAAGTGCTCCGTTGAGCGAGGAGTGGATGATTTCTATTTGCATGATGGCTATTTGTTTAAAGCTAACAAGATTTGCATCCCGAGTCTTCGCTTCGAAAATTGCTTTTGCAAGAGTCACATGGAGGAGGTCTTATGGGTCACTTTGGTCGAGAGAAGACATATGCCATGCTCTCAACCCACTACTATTGGCCAAGAATGTACCGCGACGTCGAACGCCTTTGCCGCCGGTGCACCACATGCTTACAAGCTAAGTCTACTTCCAATCCCTATGGTCTTTATACCCTTTGCCTATTCCACATGCACCATGGACCGATATTAGCATGGATTTTGTTCTAGGATTGCCTCGCACTAAGCATGGTCATGATTCTATATTCGTGGTAGTGGATAGATTCTCTAAGATGGCTCATTTCATACCTTGCCATAAGAGCGACGATGCTTCACACATTGCTTCATTGTTTTTCAGGGAAATCGTTCGCCTACATGGAGTACCACAAAGCATTGTGTCGGATCGAGATGTCAAGTTCATGAGTTATCTTTGGAAGACGCTCATGGCAAAGTTTGGAGTGAAGCTCTTATTCTCATCATCATCGCACCCGCAAACGGACGGCCAAACGGAAGTGGTCAATCGAAGCCTCTCCACCCTCCTACGCATCCTCGTGAAGAAAAACTTGAAGTCATGGGAGGAATGCATCCCACACGCGGAGTTCGCCTACAACCGCGCCAAGCACTCGACTACATCAAGGAGTCCATTCATGGTCGTCTACGGGTTTGAGCCGCTCACGGCACTCGACATACTACCACTTCCCCTTCATGAGCGAACGAACATGGACTTCGCCAAGCGCGCCGCCGACGTGAAGAAACTTCATGAAGAAACAAGAGCTACCATTCAAGAACATGTGCTTCGTCAAGCTACCCGCCTCAACGCCAAGAAGAAGGAAAGGATATTTCAAGAAGGAGACCTCGTTTGGATACACCTCCGGAAGGAAAGGTTCCCTCGTGAGCGCAACTCCAAGCTCAAGCCAAGAGGAGATGGTCCCTTCAAGGTTCTCAAACGCATCAACAACAATGCTTACGTCATCGACATCCCCACCTCCAAGTACTTGGTGAGCAACACCTTCAACGTTGCGGACTTGTCGCCATATCATGAAGATGAAGAGGAACAAGAGTCGAGGACGACTCTTTCCCAAGGGGGGGGAGATGATGCGGGGTGGCCTTCGGTCACCTCCACACCAAGACCAACAAGTCCCCCAAGTGGACCGATGACACGAGCCCGAGTCAAAGCGCTACATGATGAGGTGAACTCGCTCCTCACCACCCTTGATCTTGGTACACCTTTGGATGGATTGCTACCTCATGCCGACGTGTTATGTGTCATTAGGTACAAGGAGCATCAAGGTCACCAAGAGGAGGATACGCCATGGTCAAAGGGAGGAGAGGAGCAGCTGGACAAGAAGATGGACACGAAGATGGACATGGAGCTGGACAGGAAGTCGCCCGAAGAGCGCAAGGAAGAGAAGACGGACGGCCGGTCCAGAACCCGGTCAGACCGGCTCCCTGACCGGATCACCCGGTCCACAGCCCGGTCTGACCGGCCTCCTGACCGGGCCGCCCGGTCAGAAACCGGGATTCGCGCTCGTGACATCCGGGCGCCATCCAGGGGACTTGGAGCCTCGTCCGGTCACCGCCCGGTCCCAGGCCCGGTCTGAAACCGGCCTGCCCGGTCACAGGCCCGGTCTGACCGGCCCCCTGACCGGCCCGCCCGGTCACAGGCCCGGTCTGACCGGCCTCCTGACCAGCCTGCGCGACTTAAGTTATATTTTCGGCCCAAACTTACCTTTTCGGCCTGTGACGCCTTGTAAGACTATATAAGCACCCCAAGCACCCCTTTAGCTCTTTAGACTTGTTTTGAACTCAAACCTAAATTTGAGCTTAGTCTCCCTTGGGTATCATCCCTCTGTAATCAAGGCACCTTGGTTGTTGATTTGGAACTTGTTGAGTGAGATTCTAGTACAAGATACTCTCTCTCCCTCACCAAGCTCTTCTTCTCCAATCCCAATCTCTCCCCGGGGAATTCTACCGCGTGTCTCTTCCTCGGAGATTCTATTGGCGTGGTCCATCGAGCCACGGAGGTAAGCATCGGGTGTATCGGGGTGTGTGTGTGCGTGAGTCTCGGAGTTCCTCGTGTTCATCGCCGTGTTCTTCGTGTTCCTCGCGTTTTCCCATCTTCCCCCTTGGTCTCGAAGTCAATCCGCGAGATCGGGCCACACACGGGGTCTTAGACCTCATCAGTATAGATACATGATTTGTCTAGTTTGAATATGCCTAGACCTTGTTTATCAACTTTAATGCATACTATATCACATAAGAAAACTATTTGCTTTGGTTTTCTTTTTTCTGACTTTTTTTTCAATTTTGATGCCCATTTGAATCTTGTCAAATCCTAGGTTTGACCAAGATAATTTAAACAAGCTTAAAACATGAATATGAAAAGGGGAGCATGTATCCTTCTTAGTCACTCTAAAATGTAGTTTTTGGGAGGTTTTTGAAATTTCCATGTTTGAAACCCAAAACCACTTCTCTTCACATGCTTGACTTCATAAGACAGAGTTTAGGGGTTAGGGGTATAGATACATGATTTGTCTGGTTTAATATGTCTAGACCTTGTTTATCAACTTTAATGCTTACTATATGACATAAGAAGACTATGTGATTTGATTTTTCATTTTTCTGTTTTTTATTTTTCTGCCCATTTGAATCTTGGTCAAATCCTAGGTTTGACCAAGATTTAGACAAGTTTAACACGTAAATGAGTTAACTTGGATTTCCTACCCTTGAATCCATAGGAAACTTTGTTCTAATGCACTATTATAATCAATCGAGTTTTTACACCAACAGGTCTGTCACTTACGTGTGGTGCCCACGCTTGAGGTCCCACACTTCAGTGAGCACAAGTCACGTGCAATAGGTACGCAAACTCCCAGCCATCTTCTTTGTCAAGAGAAGACGCATCAGGATGCGTATTGGAAGTCTGTGGGTCCTTCTGGATCCTTCGGTTGTCCCTCTCACAAAAAACAAATCTCTCTCATTCTCGGCCTCGCTCGACTCGCTCGCTCGCTCGCTCGCACCTCCCGCTCACCGACAAACCCTGCACAAAAGTCAACATCATCACCCGAAAAAGGGAGACACCATAATGCTCTCCCTTCTTCTCTCCTTCCGAGTGATCCCTCTTCCTCCGAGTTTCACTCGACGGGCAAACACCCATGTGCTGCATAGTGGAGTAATAAAAAGGTAGTACTCGTAGAAAAATCGATATACGAATCTGTAATTAAATAGGTTAAACTAGGGTTTTGCCCAGTTCTACAGATCAAGGGTTCAAAAAATCCAACTACGGGGTTCGAACAACACGATTCTAATCCAAGAACTTTTTCGACCTAGGTCACCCAAATGGCCTCAAACTATAGGGTTAGCATCTAGTGCAGTATGTGTGAAAATGTATGCACTATGTGTGCTATAACTTGTATGTCTTTCATATTTGAACCAAATTTGAATAAGTTTGAAATATTTGAAAAGGGGCTTTTGGCTTAAACGTTTGAAACCAAAAACCACTTCTCTTCATGCATGCTTGACTTCATAAGACAGAGTTTAGCTAGGGTTAGGGGGTAGATGCATGATTTTCCTGGTTTGAATATGTCTAGACCTTGTTTATCAACTTAATTGAATGCTTACTATATGACATAAGAATACTATGTGACTTGTTTTTTATTTTTTGATTTTTTTAAAATTTTATGCCCATTTGAATCTTGGTCAAATCCTAGGTTTGAACATGGTTTAAACAAGTTTAAATCATGAATATGAAAAATTAAGCATCTATATATCCTTCTTACTCACTCCAAAATGTAGCTCTTGGGAGGGTTTTTCGAAATTTCCATGTTTGAAACCAAAACCACTTCTCTTCATGCATGCTTGACTTCATAAGACAGAGTTTAGGGTTAGGGGTAGATATATACATGATTTTCTGGTTTGAATATGTCTAGGCCTTGTTTATCAACTTGAATGCTTACTATATATATATGACATAAGAATGTTATGTCCTTTGTTTTTTCATTCTTTTGATTTTTTATGAATTTCCATGCCCATTTGAATCTTTTGGTCAAATCCTAGAGGTTTGACCAAGATTGAAACAAGTTTAAAACATGAAAATGAAAAGGGAAGCTTGTATATCCTTCTTAGTCACTCTAAAATGAAGTGTTTGGGAGGTTTTTGAAATTTCCATGTTTGAAACCCAAAACCACTTCTCTTCATGCTAGACTTCATAAGACAATTTAATTAGGGGTTAGGGGGTAGATACATGATTTGTCTGGTTTGAATATGTCCAAACCTTGCTTGTTTATCAACTTTAATGCTTACTATATGACATAAGAATGCTTACCATATGTTTGAATTTTAAAAGCATATAGTCTTCTTATGTCATATAGTAAGCATTCAAAAGTTTTTCTTTGAGAGAGTAGCATGCATTCAAAAGTTGATAAATAAGATTTGTACATATTCAAACCAGACAAATCATGTATCTACACCCCCTAACCCTAAACTCTGTCTTATGAAGTCAAGCATGAAGAGAAGTGCTTTTGGGTTTCAAACATGGAAATTTCACAAACCTCCCAAAAGCTTCATTTTACAGTGACTAATTAAGAAGGATCCAGGCTTACCTTTTCATTTTCATTTTTTAAACTGCTTGTTTAAATCTTGATCAAACCTAGGATTTGACCAAGATTCAAATGGGCATAAAAAATCAGGAAAAAATGAAAAAACAAAGCACATATATAGCCTTCTTATGTCATATATATAGTAAGCATTCAATTAAGTTGATAATTTTAAACAAGGTCTATACATATTCAAACCAGAAAAAAGCATGTATCTACCCATGCATATATATATAACCCTATACTTTTGTCTTATGAAGACGTCAAGGATGAAGAGAAGTGGATTTGGGTTTCAAACATGGAAATTTCAAAAACCTCCCAAAACATGTATATATCTACCCCTAAACCCTAATCTTTGTCTTATGAAGCCAAGCATATGGAGAGAAGTGATTTTGGGTTTCAAACATGGAAACTTCGAAAACCTCCCAAAAGCTTCATTTTAGAGAGACTAAGAATGATCCATGCTTACCTTTTCATTGCCATGTTTTAAACTTGTTTTAACCTTGGTCAAACCTAGGATTTGACCAAGATTCAAATGGGAGTAAAAATTCAGAAAAATTCAAAAAAAATGAAAAACCAAAGCACATATATAGCCTTCTTATGTCATATAGTAAGCATTCAAGTTGATAAACAAGGTCTAGACATATTCAAAGCAGAAATATCATGTATCATATCTACCCCTAACCCTAAACTCTGTCTTATGAAGTCAAACATATGAAGAGAACTGGGGTTTTGGGTTTCAAACATAAAATTTTCAAGTACCTTCATTTTAGAGTGAGTAAGGAAGGATTCATGCTTACCGTTTCATTTTCATGTTTTAAACTTGTTTAAACCTAGGATTTGACCAATATTTAAATAGGCATAAAAAATTTGAAAGAAATCAAAAAATGAAAAACCAAAGCACATATATATAGCCTTCTTATATCATATAGTAAAAAATTCAAGTTGATAAACAAGGTCTAGACATATTCAAACAAGAAAAATCATATATCTACACCTAACCATAAACTCTGTCTTAAGTGGTTTTGGGTTTCAAACATGGAAATTTCACAAACCTCCCAAAAGCTTCATTTTACAGTGACTAAGGAGGATCCATGCTTACCTTTTGGCTTAAACGTTTGAAACCAAAAACCACTTCTCTTCATGCATGCTTGACTTCATAAGACAGAGTTTAGCTAGGGTACGTTAGGGGGTGTAGATACATGATTTTCCTGGTTTGAATATGTCTAGACCTTGTTTATCAACTTAATTGATTGCTTACTATATGACATAAGAAGACTACGTGCCTTGGTTTTCATTTTTTTGTTTTTTTTTTGAATTTTATGCTCATATATTTGAATCTTGGTCAAATCCTAGGTTTGACCAAGATTTAAACAAGTTTAAAACATGAAAATGAAAAGGGAAGCATGTATCCTTCTTAGTCACTCTAAAATGAAGCTTTTGGGATGTTCTTGAAATTTCCATGTTTGAAACCCAAAACGACTTCTCCTTCATGCTAGACTTCATAAGATCAACACGGGGTAGATACATGATTTGTCTGGTTTGGATATACCTAGACCTCGTTTAACTTGAATGCATACGATATGACATAAGAAGACGTACTATACGTGCTTTTGTTTTTCATTATTCTGATTTTTTTGAATTTGCCCACCCATTTGTATCTTGATCAAATCCTAGGCTTGATAATGATTTAAACAAGATTAAAATATGAAAATGCAAAGGTAAGCATGGATCCTTCTTAATTAGTCACTCTAAAATGAAGCTTTTGGGAGCAAAACCACTTCTCTTCATATGCTTGACTTCATAAGACGGAGTTTAGGGGTTAGGGGGTATAGATACATGATTTGTCTAGTTTGAATATTTCTAGACCTTGTTTATCAACTTAATTGGCTTACTATATGACATAAGAAAACTATTTGCTTTGGTTTTTCTTTTTCCTGATTTTTTTCAATTTTGATGCCCATTTGAATCTTTGTCAAATCCTAGGTTTGACCGAGATAATTTAAACAAGCTTAAAACATGAATATGAAAAGGGAAGCATGTATCCTTCTTTGTCACTCTAAAATGAAGTTTTTGGGAGGTTTTTCAAATTTCCATGTTTGAAACCCAAAACCACTTCTCTTCATATGCTTGAATTCATAAGACAGAGTTCAGGGGTTAGGGGGTATAGATACATGATTTGTCTAGTTTGAATATGTCTAGACCTTGTTTATCAACTTAATTGGCTTACTATATGACATAAGAAAACTATTTGCTTTGTTTTTTCTTTTCCTGATTTTTTTCAATTTTGATGCCCATTTGAATCTTTGTCAAATCCTAGGTTTGACCGAGATAATTTAAACAAGCTTAAAACATGAATATGAAAAGGGAAGCATGTATCCTTCTTAGTCACTCTAAAATGTAGTTTTTGGGAGGTTTTTGAAATTTCCATGTTTGAAACCCAAAACCACATCTCTTCATGCTTGACTTAATTTATAAGACATAGTTTAGGGGTTAGGGGTAGATACATGATTTGTATGGTTTGATATTTCTAGACCTTGTTTATCAACTTTAATGCTTACTATATGACATAAGATGACTATGTGATTTGGTTTTTCATTTTTCTGTTTTTTATTTTATTTTTCTGCCCATTTGAATCTTGGTCAAATCCTAGGTTTGACCAAGATTTAGACAAGTTTAACACGTGAAAACGAATAAGTAAGCCTGGATCCTTCTTAGTCACTCAAAAATGTACCAATCGATAGATGTGTTAACTTTGCTTCATGGAAATAATAATGTCATGTAAATGAGTTAACTTGGATTTCCTACCCTTGAATCCATAGGAAACTTTGTTCTAATGCACTATTATAATCAACCGAGTTTTTACACCAACAGGTCTGTCACTTACGTGTGGTGCCCACGCTTGAGGTCCCACACTTCAGTGAGCACAAGTCACGTGCAATAGGTACGCAAACTCCCAGCCATCTTCTTTGTCAAGAGAAGACGCATCAGGATGCGTATTGGAAGTCTGTGGGTCCTTCTGGATCCTTCGGTTGTCCCTCTCACAAAAAAAAAATCTCTCTCATTCTCGGCCTCGCTCGACTCGCTCGCTCGCTCGCACCTCCTGCTCACTGACAAACCCTGCACAAAAGTCAACATCATCACCCGAAAAAGGGGAGACACCATAATGCTCTCCCTTCTTCTCTCCTTCCGAGTGATCCCTCTTCCTCCGAGTTTCACTCGATGGGCAAACACCCATGTGCTGCATAGTGGAGTAATAAAAAGGTAGTACTCGTAGAAAAATCGATATACGAATCTGTAATTAAATAGGTTAAACTAGGGTTTTGCCCAGTTCTACAGATCAAGGGTTCAAAAAAATCCAACTACGGGGTTCGAACAACACGATTCTAATCCAAGAATTTTTTCGACCTAGGTCACCCAAATGGCCTCAAACTATAGGGTTAGCATCTAGTGTAGTATGTGTGAAAATGTATGCACTATGTGTGCTATAACTTGTATGTCTTTCATATTTGAACCAAATTTGAATAAGTTTGAAATATTTGAAAAGGGGCTTTTGGCTTAAACGTTTGAAACCAAAAACCACTTCTCTTCATGCATGCTTGACTTCATAAGACAGAGTTTAGCTAGGGTTAGGGGGTAGATGCATGATTTTCCTGGTTTGAATATGTCTAGACCTTGTTTATCAACTTAATTGAATGCTTACTATATGACATAAGAATACTATGTGCCTTGTTTTTTTATTTTTTGATTTTTTTAAAATTTTATGCCCATTTGAATCTTGGTCAAATCCTAGGTTTGAACATGGTTTAAACAAGTTTAAATCATGAATATGAAAAATTAAGCATCTACATATCCTTCTTAGTCACTCCAAAATGTAGCTCGATCTTGGGAGGGTTTTCGAAATTTCCATGTTTGAAACCAAAAACCACTTCTCTTCATGCATGCTTGACTTCATAAGACAGAATTTAGGGTTAGGGGTAGATATATACATTATTTTCTGGTTTGAATATGTCTAAACCTTGTTTATCAACTTGAATGCTTACTATATATATATGACATAATAATGTTATGTCCTTTGGTTTTTCATTCTTTTGATTTTTTATGAATTTCCATGCCCATTTGAATCTTTTGGTCAAATCCTAGAGGTTTGACCAAGATTTAAACAAGTTTAAAACATGAAAATGAAAAGGGAAGCTTGTATATCCTTCTTAGTCACTCTAAAATGAAGTTTTTGGGAGGTTTTTGAAATTTCCATGTTTGAAACCCAAAACCACTTCTCTTCATGCTAGACTTCATAAGACAATTTAATTAGGGGTTAGGGGTAGATACATGATTTGTCTGGTTTGAATATGTCCAAACCTTGCTTGTTTATCAACTTGAATGCTTACTATATGACATAAGAATGCTTACCATATGTTTGAATTTTAAAAGCATATAGTCTTCTTATGTCATATAGTAAGCATTCAAAAGTTTTTCTTTGAGAGAGTAGCATGCATTCAAAAGTTGATAAGTAAGATTTGGACATATTCAAACCAGACAAATCATGTATCTACACCCCCTAACCCTAAACTCTGTCTTATGAAGTCAAGCATGAAGAGAAGTGCTTTTGGGTTTCAAACATGGAAATTTCAAAAACCTCCCTAAAGCTTCATTTTACATGACTAAGAAGGATCCAGGCTTACCTTTTCATTTTCATGTTTTAAACTTGTTTAAATCTTGGTCAAACCTAGGATTTGACCAAGATTTAAATGGGCATAAAAAATCAGAAAAAACAGAAAAAATGAAAAACCAAAGAACATAGCCTTCTTATGTCATATAGTAAGCATTCAAGTTGATAAACAAGGTCTAGACATATTCAAACCAGAAAAAGCATGTATCTACCCCTAACCCTAAACTCTGTCTTACGAAGTCAAGCATGAAGAGAAGTGGTTTTGGGTTTCAAACATGGAAATTTCAAAAACCTCGCGAAAGCTTCATTTTAGAGTGACTAAGAAGGATCCATGCGTACCTATTCATTTTCATGTTTTAAACTTGTTTAAACCTTGATAAAACCCAGGATTTTACCTATTTAATCATAGATTCATAGGTCGATTTTTTACTTTTTTATTCTTACTTTGCAGCACATGTGTGTTTGCCCGTCCAGTGAAACTCGGAGGAAGAGGGATCACACGGAAAGAGAAGAATGGATAGCAGTCACGGGGCCCCTCTGATTATTTATGGTGTATATCTTTTTCCGGTGATGTTGGATGTTGTGCAGCGTTTGTCGGTGCGCAGAGGTGCGAGGCTGCGAGCGAGCGAGTCGAGCGAGGCCGAGAATGAGAGAGATGTTTTTTTCTTTTTCTTTTCCGTGAGAGGGACAAATGAAGGATCCGTGAGACGACTTCCACTACGCATCCCGGTGCGCGTCTTCTCTTGACAAAGAAGATGGCTGGGAGTTTGCGTACCTACTATAGTACTACTACACAAGAAACATATACATGTCAAACTTTTCAATCATGACCCACATGCATTTTATGTATATATTCACAACTTTTAATGCATGCATGAAAACTCAGCAAAATATGTGCATTTTGGGTTGTCGCACATAAATGTGCTTTTACTTGTCTGCCACCAATCCAATTTTCATGTGAGGGGGAAACATGACACACGATGGACATTTCCAATGTTTCACGAATTAATTATCTCAATTTGCATCCATATATATATGCGCCTGGTTACTGAAAGATCGAACCAAAGGTGAACTTGAAACATTTTCATTTTCATGTTTTAAACTTGTTTAAATCTTGGTCAACCCTTGGATTTGACCAAGATTCATAAAAAATTCAAAAACATAGTCTTCGATGTCATACGGTCAACATTCAAGTTGATAAAACAAGATCTAAACATATTAAAAGAAGAATCATGTATCTACCCCCTAACCCTAAACTCTGTCTTTTGAAGTCAAACATGAAGATACGTGGTTTTGGGTTTACAAGATGGAAATTTCAAAAACCTCCGAAAAGCTTAATTTTGGAGTGACTAAGAAGGATACATGCTTACTTTTTCATTTTCATGTTTTAAACTTGTTTAAAGCTTGGTCAAACCTAGCTAGCTAGGATTTGACCAAGATTCAAGTGCGCATAAAAAATTCGAAAAAACACCCAAAAATGAAAAACCATAACACATAGTCTTCTTGCGTCACATATATTGTAAGCATTCAAGTGTTGATAAACAATATCTAGACATATCAAACAAGAAAAATCATGTATCTATACCCCTAACCCTAAATTTGTCTTATGAAGTCAAGCATGAAGAGAAGTGGTTTGGGTTTTCAAACATGGAAATTTTGAAAACCGCCCAAAAGCTTCATTTCGGACTGACTAAGAAGGATCCATGCTTACCTTGTCATTTTCATGTTTTAAACTTGTTTAAATTCTTGTTCAAACCTAGGATTTGACCAAGATTCAAATGGGCATAAAAACAATCGAAAAAATCAAAAATGAAAAACCAAAGCACATAGTCTTCTTATGTCACATAGTAAGCCATTCAACTTGATAACAAGGTCTAGACCTATTCAAACCAGAAAAATCATGTATCTACCCCTAACCCTAAACTCATCTGTCTTATGAAGTCAAGCATGAAGAGAAGTGGTTTTGGGTTTCAAACATAGACATTTCAAAAGCCTCCCAAAAGCTTCATTTTGGAGTGACTAAGAAGGATCCATGCTTAATTTTTCATTTTAATGTTTTAAACTTGTTTAAATCTTGGTTAAACCTATGATTTGACCAAAATTTGATTCGGCATAAAAATTCAAAACAAATCAAATAAATGAAAAACCAATGCACATAGTACATCTTCTTATGTCATATACTAAGCATTCAAGTTGATAAGCCAGGTCTAGACATATTCAAACTAGAAAAATCATGTATCTACCGCTAACCCTAAACTCGATTTGTCTTATGAAGTCAATCATGAAGAGGTGTTTTGGGTTTCAGACATGGAAATTTCAAAAACCTTCCAAAAGCTTCATTTTGAAGTTACTAATTAAGAAGGATCACTACAAGAAAAGTTTGGCAACTTTTCTTGTAGTGGATCCAGGCTTAATTTTTCATTTTCATGTTTTAAATTTTGGTCAAACCTAGGATTTGACCAAGATACAAATGGGCATAAAAATTCAGGGTAGCATCATACCCCCTCCTTCCCGCGTAGAAAAAGTGTTAGGCGAGTAGTAGAATGGCATGACCAACAAGTTTCAAGTAAATTTTTTAATATGACCAAAATATACCAATTGATAGATGTGTTAACTTGGATTCATGGGTGTGTGACCTAAGACTGAGCCATGGTACATTTTGCCAACAAAGTAGCAATTGAGTTGGCTTTCTACCTTAGTAGGCGTGCATTGGAAGGATGCATTATGCCGGCAAAGTTTTCAAACGTTCAAACTTTTCCGGTTTCTCATACAGTATTTGGCTCCTTGAGAAGCATTGATGTGATCATATAAGGTTATGCAAAACTTCGCCTTTCCCGTACTTACCCGAGCACTCGACACCCCTCGTCCCATGGCGACTCCTCCAGCCATAGCCCCGTGCACCCAGGCTCCACGACTCAGCCTCGGAGGGGTGTGCGCTAAAAGCTCGCAAATGTCTGTGTGCCATTGGTGTGCGATGAAGCAGGCGGCTCTGTGTCTTGCTGTGGCTAGACTCCTGGCACCCTTTGATCTAGGAGAGGGAGAGGAGGGAGGGGGGTCCCATGAAGCGGCGGTGGCCCAGGTATCGGCGGCAGCCCAGGCAGCAGCGGCAAAGTGGGCTGGTCGGAGCATAGGCATGCGCCGGGGGCGAACCTCGCCGGGTGAGGATGCTTCCATTGTGAAGAAGCACTTGCCATCCAGGGCTTCGGGTTCGCCAACAAACTCAGCGCCTCGGTCCATGGCGTTGCCGTCGTGGGGACGTCGGGGGCGGTGGCGACGTGCTGCAGCCCCAGCCTTTAGTGGGGACCAAAGTGCGACCGACCACATCACGGCGTCGGCAGCATTGGGGATGCCGATGGGCATCCAATGCCACACACAGATTTGGGAGGTTCTGGCCGGGCCGAGTTCCAAACTTCCATCATCGGAGCCGAGGGCTTGGTACTTCAAATTCCGAATCAGGCAATCCTTCGACCCCAATCAGCTTCTGCCTGTGGTCCAAATCCGAGATATCTTGGCGGCAGCTATGCTGGTTAAGCTTAGCCGGACAGCGGCAATCGACGATCTGCAAAACCTAGATGCCTTCCGAGGATTTGCAGCAGCCGTCAATGCACTCGTGGAGGCATCGCATGCTGGTAGCAGCTGCGAATGCGGGTATGTTGTTTTACTCCCTTTGTATGCTTTTGTCATAAAAATCAATTTGCTAATTCTCATTCGATTGAAAATTAGACCCATTCACCATCAACTCTCAAACAGTGGACACTAGTAATATGTAGAACTAGAAATTACACAAGATTTCTGTACTCCTAGTACTATTACTTCGACGCTACATGTTGTTTACACGAGGAAATTGCACAAACTACCCCTTATTGCTGCCTTCGTTGCGTAAAACACTTTTTTAAACTGTAATTTTTTCCGCACAAACCACCAACTATCGTGTTACATTGCAGGGAGGTTCAAATTTAGGATTGAGCTGTTTAAGAGCAAATCAGATGATCGGGGACCACCAACTACTATAGTTTTAATTGCAAATAGAATCGATTTTGCAAAATTATGAAACGCACATAACGTTTGAATTACTACAATTTTTTTGAAGGTTTGATATTTTCATCATTTTTGTGTGAATCTTACACCAAGTAACACAACTTTCAGACGGAATACAAAATATTTTCAAACTTCCTAGATTTGATAGCTCAAATATTTTTAATTACTAGTTTTTCAAAAGATTTTAAAAAGTCGAAACACTATATTTTGGCTGAATGTTAGAAAATATATTTCATGATTATCCCATATTAGTTAAGAAGTACATAAACTAGTAGTAGTAATAAAGAACAGAGGGAGTTTATGGAGATACATCCATTAAGGGCATGTTAGTGTGTGTTGGTGTATTACTTATGCCTTCTTTGGTTAATACACTTCTCAAGTGATCCCCGCAAACCCTCTATTCTTGCCTAGAATACAAAAACTCCCCATCAAAGTATTAGTGCATTTTTTGGATGAGTATTCGAGAGGATTGGGTGAACACCAAGGATTTGCATAGGAAATTGGTACAATTGAATCCTTGGCTGTTTGATTTGTAGGATTGTTTCCGATAGGAATTTTTCCTAAGGATTTCTTTGCACAGATTCCATAGAAAATTAAACATCTACTCATGCCTCTTTTTAAGAATGCTTTACTTTTCCTATGGTGGAATCAAACAAAGTTTGGATTCTATGAATTCCTATAGGATTGGAGTGGACATGACATTGCAATCCTACATTTCCCTATTCCTACATCTTTCGGTAGGCATTTGCCTAGAATTAATAACCATGTGTATTACGGAGTAGCAATAAAATATAGGTTTATTTCTCTAAAGCATCTTGCACTGTACTAGTACATGGCTTAAGAGACAATATTTTTACCATTTTTTTTGCGAGAAGACAATATTATTACCATAGTTACTAAGTACATTTTATTGGATGATGAAGTGATAGCCCTCATCAATGCATTGTGAATTATTAGGGCATGGGTCGCACGTGATTTACGAGTACACCGCACGATCGAGAGCCGCCGTCCCTCTTTGCTTTCTACCGATGCGGCGGAGCTCCTCCCCACACCCACGAATAACTGAAAGCCACAACTGCTGGGGAAAAGTCTTGCGCCGAGAAAATCTACAACCGTGGTTGAGTACATGTGTTTCTTAAGATACGAGTGCTCCAATGCATTTTTTCTTTCCTTTTACTAATTTACCTTGAAAATCCCGCACGTCCACTTATTTGTGGACGGAGGGAGTATCACGCCAAGAGGAAGTAGGACAATAGTGGGCGCTTATAGCCCGCCTACGTGGTACTTTTGCCAGCTGTTGGCTCTTCTATTGTTCTTGCTCTAAAGAAACCCCGATTGTGAAAGGCCAAGGCGTACTTCTTTTGGTCACGCAAAATTCAAAATACTGCCATGGACATTGAATTGACATGACAACACATAGCTTGGGATGTCCAAATTTGCACGTTAGACCAGTGACTTGTTCTTCACCTTTTCAGAGGGAACAGTGACTTTTTATTATGGGTCTATACACTTTCCAAGAAACAGGAGGAGATCTTTGTAGAGTGTAGAGGAGCGAAGTCAAGCGCCCCGCCCCCACCTGCCCTATTTCGGTTCACCTCCATCGTCTACCTCCGCCCCGCCCGCACCAATCGACCACCTTCCATAGCACGCGCCCAGTGCCACCGCCATGCAGCTTTAGAATCAATTCCACCGCCCAGTTTGAGAGCCTCCGTTCTTCATCTTCCCCGCCACCTGCCGCCATCGAACCCAAATTAAACTCCAATCAGTTGAACCCAAACCTCATAGACCCACCCCCTGCCCTGCGATGGCGGCATCGAACAAGGAAAATGATGACTCTGAGCTGTTTCAGAAGGTCTTTTCCGAAGGTCCCCTTGAAGAACTCATAACAAGATGCGACGTCATCACCGCCGCGAGCCTCGTCGGTTCGTCCAAACTATTTTTCGACTCTGCAAATGATAGTGCAACTCTATCTTTTTCTCTCCCGTTTGGCCTGCCATGTGTTCTTCATTCTCACCCGACGAAGGTAGCACGGGATTGCAAGCTGACGCCACTGGACAGGTTCTCCTCCAACGCTGTGATGCCAGACGGTACGGGTAAGCAGTGGGTAGGTGCCAATGGAGATTGGGTTGCCATGGTTGACACTGGCTTTCCTGCTTGCAAATGGAAACTTGTCAACGTCTACACTCGCCGTGAAATTCCTCTCCCTGTGCCGTTTGAAACCACCCACATTCCAAATATATACCACCACAACCTTCGTGCTATTATATTTCACAAGATATATATTTGCCAAGTTCCCACAGCTGCTGGGGGGTACACAAATTTCTCTCTTGTTGCTGTTTTTAACATCAGAGTTGCCCTCCTTTGCAGCGAAGATTCTGGATGGACAGTTCTTACTGACATAGGCATCCCAAATGGGCTTGCCGAAGATAGTACCCGGGGTTTACTGAAGGCCCACTACCCGAAGAATAAGAGGATTCGAGAGCCCAAGATGTATTTAAGGAAAGATAGAGTTGTAATAGGAAATGTTATTTTGTAATCTGGCGGGATGAGTTAGAAACCGTCCCAGACTCTGTAATTTGTACTACACGAATCCCTCGGCTCCACCTCCTATATAAAGGGGGAGTCGAGGGACGAGGAGATCATCGAATCATTATCTGCAAACCCTAAATTTCATAATCGTCGAGTACTTTTCGGCTGAAACCTTCGAGATCTACTTGCCCTCTACTTCTAACTAAACCCTAGCCTACAATCCATAGGCATTGACAAGTTGATACCTTGTCAATTGGCGCCGTCTGTGGGAATTAGAGGCGTAAGGATCTGATCTCGATGGCACGTTCAAGATCTTCGACATCATCAACTGCAAGCAACACAATGGATCGAGGTAAACAGATCGCTGCTGGTCTTGTCGATTTTGTTCCTCACCCACCCTCCCGTTTGGATGCATATGCGTATCTGGCGGAGCCCATGGAGATGACGTTCGGAAGGTTTCACTTTCGCGTCGAGAAGGAAGGATCGTATCGTGTCGAGGTTCCGATTTCGTCGGGATCGTCGAAGGTCGATTCCGATTTTTCAAGCTATGCGTCGTCAACCGAGTCAGGAGAAGAAGAAACTTCGGCGACACGCTACATCAGCACCAGAACAAGAGAGAAACTCGCCAAGATCTTCAACGACATGTCGTTTGAGTCATCTGCGGACTCATATATAAGCGATGGCTCAAGCGATGTCGACAACTATGACTTCATCGACAAATCTATCACAGTGGGCAAGGTCTTCATCAATCTAAACGATGATGCCACCAAACCCAACATAGATCTGAGTACAAAGTATCATCAGATTTATGCCATTGAAGATCAAGAGGAAACATCTGAGGCTTTCGACGATCTGGGAAATCCATACGTCGATCCCTCCAATCTGCGACAAGGCCTGGGCAATAAATACGTCGGGCCAGAGCCGCGAGATAGAGTCCAACTTTCACAAACAGCGTGGGACAGAGCCGCGAGAGCTATGAACGGTACAGAACCAATGGCTACCATGGCCACACCAGAGGAATTGCAAGCATATCAATATAGGCTCGCACGAGCTGCGAGGGAATTGGAAAAACAGACAGCTGAGTTGAACAGGAGAAAGGAAGCAGCACGCATCCAGCAGAGAAGGGCAGATCTGAGTCGACAATCTAGAACTTCGGGTGATAGCCACAGGGAGGCTCGGAACAGAGGAAGATCAAGGTTACAACACATACCCGAAGCAGAAAGAGAGCACTTGGTTCAAAACCTCGACATGTCCTTTATGTCGATAGACACAAGAGGAAACATTATCCCTAAGACACCAGAAGCTGGGTATATGGCGACACAAGCTTTTATCCTCGCGTCTAAACCACCTCCAGGTGATCCAAGGGAAACACTATACAATATGGCGATAGCAGGAGTTGGAGCTATGGGGACAGCGTTCGTTTCAACGCCTCCCGAAGGAACAACAAGGCAAAATAGTCCACGACCTGCAGCAGCAACGGCGGCAGCCCCTGAAGGACCAAGTGGAGCAAGAGATACGGCAGCACAAGCAAGAGTCGACAGAGCACGACAAAGCAGAAGGGATCATCGGCAATCTCCGGAGCTTAACGACGAAGATATGTGCGGCTTGCCATGCTTCACGAGGAGAGTCCGAAAAACTCGAGTCCCTTCAGGATTCAAGCTACCCGACAATTTCAAAAAGTTCGACGGCCTTCAAGATCCAGAGGATTGGCTAGTCGACTATCTGGAGACAGTGAAGCTCACGGGAGGAACCAGGGCAACAGCCATGCAAAGCATTCAGGTGCATTTGAGTGGAGCCGCACGATCGTGGATAAAGAAACTCACTCCAGGATCTATCGACAGCTGGGAAAGTTTCGAGGACGTGTTCGTCAAGAACTTCAGATCCACGTGCAAAAAACCTGCGTCGTTAGAGGAGTTGAGAGCATGTCGACAAAAGCCAGATGAGTCAATGAGAAAATACATCCAAAGATGGAATATCATCAAAAACTCGGCAGAAAATATATCTGACGAGAGAGCAATAGATGCGTTTGTTGCAGGAATCAGGCGTGGAGATTTCGTGGAGATTTTGTTGAGGACTTGGGGAGAACCAATCCAAGAACAGTATCTGCATTAATGGAGATAGCAAACAAATGGGCAGATGGAGAAGATGCTGTCTATAACAAACGACACAGGTCGCCAGAAGAGGACCGGGGGCGAAACTATCAACCAAGGCGACGGTTTCCTCGGCAGTACCAGAATTACGACGCTCCAGGACAAATCTCGGCAGGTTTTCGAACAAATACAGGAGGAAACAACAGAGATGATTATCAGAGAAGCAGTGAGCAGCGAAGCGACAGCAGGGATGATTCTCGCAACAACAGACAAAATAGCGGGCCCAGGTTCCCAAGGCCTTTCATGTCCCCTGAAGAGATGATGAACGAGCCGTGTCAGATGCACTTTTTCATTGACAACAACGGTAAAAGACAGTCAGGGCACTTGCAGAAAGACTGTCGAAATTTTCAGGCAATGCTAAGGCATGCAGAGCACGCTAATGCTCGAGGAGCACAGAGAAATCCTCGGGAACCCAGGAGCGAGATCCACCTGCCACCACCTCCCGCAATCACAGACGACAATCGACATCAGCTCAGAATAGCAGCAGCACCCCCACCACCACCTTACGTTGATCCCAATTCTCATGGAGCGGTGTCGATGATTCAGAAGGCAAGGCCATCAAATAGAGCTCAGAAAGTAATCTCACGACAAGTGTTTATGGCAGAAAAAATGCCTCCACCAACTGTCGAGTATCTTAATTGGTCAGGGCAAGATATTGGGTTCACCATAGCAGATCATCCGCAACAAGTTCCTCGACCAGGGCAGTCAGCACTTATTCTACCAGCAGTTATTGCAGGGTTTGACGTCTCTCGAGTGTTCATAGACGGCGGCAGCAGCTTAAACCTCATGTATGCAGATACATTGAGGAAGATGAACATATCCTTAGCGAACCTGAAGCCAACAGACACAAGGTTCCACGGTATCACACCAGAGAAGCCAAATTATCCACTGGGAAAAATCAACCTCGACGTTCAGTTTGGAACCCGAGAGAATTATAGAATCGAGAGGCTGGAATTTGAAGTCGTAGATTTTCCGTCGCAGTACCACGCTTTGTTGGGACGACCAGCATACGCTAGATTTATGGCAGTGCCACATTACACATACCTGTTGTGGAGGCTACCTGGACCAAGGGGACCAATCACAGTCAAAGGAAGCTTCGCTTTAGCCGATAAATGCGACAAGGATTTTCATCGGCTATCAGAAAGTTTCGGGATGCAAGCTGAGTATTTGGCGTCAAAAAGCATGACTGACTACGACGTACTGCTAGACGTTGGAAGGCCAAATAAAGAGTCAACTTTCAATACCGAGAAAAATTCTAAGGAGGTGCAAATCCACCCGACAGACCCGAAAAAAACGACATCCATTGCAACAAATATGGATATCGCATAGGAAAGCGCGCTCGTCAAGTTCCTCCGTGAGAACTGGAAAATCTTTGCATGGTGTCCAGCTGACATGCCAGGAGTACCCAGGGAACTTGCCGAGCACCACCTAAACTTGGATCCAGTAGCAAGACCAATCAAACAACCTTTGCGGCGTTTTTCGGAACCAAACCGCAAAGCCATGCTATCCGAAATAAATCGACTCGAGGAGGCTGGTTTTATCAAAGAGATATCTACAGAAGCTACATGGGTAGCTAACCCAGTGATGGTGCCGAAGAAACACACGGTAGTCCTTCGCATGTGCGTCGACTTTACGTGTCTCAATAAACATTGTCCTAAGGATCACTTTCCCCTCCCAAGGATCGATCAAATCATCGACTCCACGGCAGGCTGTGAACGTCTTTCCTTTCTGGATGCATACTCTGGTTATAACCAGATCAGATTAAAAGAAGATGATGAAGCCAAAACAGCGTTTATTACACCTTACGGCGTGTTCTGCTACAAGACAATGCCCTTCGGTCTAAAAAATGCGGGAGCAACATATCAGAGGATGATGCAGAAGTGTTTAGCAACACAGATCGGGAAAAACGTGCAAGTATACATCGATGATGTCGTCATAACGTCAAAAAAGGGGGCAACGCTGATCGAGGATCTCAAAGAAACTTTTGACAACCTCGACAAATTCTGCCTAAAGTTGAACCCGACGAAGTGTTCTTTCGGTGTCCCAGCAGGAGAACTCCTGGGGTTCCTAGTCTCAGCAAGAGGGATTGAAGCAAATCCCGACAAAATACAAGCTATAGTAACAATGAGGAAGCCAACAAAGTTGAAAGAGATACAACAGCCTAAGGGCGAGTCGTAGCATTGAGCAGATTCGTCGCCGAGGCTAGGAGAAAAAGCGTTACCATTTTACGCTTTGATAAAGCAAGGAGATAAATTCCAATGGAACGAAGAGGCCGATAGAGCCTTCGAGGATTTGAAACGCAAAATTTCGACACCACCAATTTTGGTGGCACCAAAGGAAAAGGAACCTCTCCTGCTGTATATTGCAGCCACACCTCAAGTGGTTAGCACGGTGCTAGTAGTCGAAAGAGAAGAAGAAGGCAAAATCCATGGAGTGCGAGAGGCCGATACTTCGTGAGCGAAGTTACGTCGCCCTCAAAACAAAGGTACCCTCAGTACCAAAAGCTAGCATATGGAGTGTTCACAACAGCACGAAAATTGCGCCACTATTTTTCGGCACATCCGATCATAGTGGTCAATGAAGCTCCCTTGTCAAATATACTAAACAATCCAGAAGCTACGGGTCGTGTCTCCCTTTGGGGAATAGAACTTTCCTCGGGACATCACGTATGAAAAAAGAAAAGCAATAAAGTCGCAAGTTTTGCCAGATTTCATCGCAGAGTGGATGGAGCTGCAAAACACAGGACCTCCAGACTTGTCGAGAACCTGGACCATGAACTTTGATGGGTCCAAAAGACTAGAAGGGGCTGGCGCAGGAGTAGTGCTCATATCACCTGAAGGCGATAAGTTGAAGTACATCCTTCGGATGACGTTCCCTAATGCATCTAACAATGAAGCAGAATATGAGGCTCTCATACACGGGATGAAGATGGCGAAAGCCTGCGGTGCAACTCGACTAAAAATCTTTGGCGACTCACAACTGGTGGCTCAGCAAGTTATGAACCTATGTGACGCAGTCAATGATAGCATGATGGCATACAAGGAGGTGTACAACGAGCTCGAGAAGTTGTTCGATGGATGCGAAGTAAATCATATTAGTAGATTGAGCAACGACGAAGCCGACGTTCTTGCAAATATCGGGTCGCAATGCCTTGCGGTCCCGCCAGGTGTATTCTGGGAAGAGATAACAGAGAGATCCACCAAATCAACAAAGTCAAAAAAGAAGGAGAAGAAACCCTCGGGGGCTACCAAGGAAGAGCAAGAGGAAGAAGAAGAAGAACAAGACCTGGTCATGGTGATACAGATACCATGGATGCAGACGTTCATATCATACATCCTCAGGAAAGAAATACCCGATGATCCAGTCGAGGCAAGGCGAATAATTCGACGCTCCAAAGCCTTCACGGTAGTCAAAGGGGAATTATACAAGCAGAGTATTTCAGGCGTCCTGCAAAGGTGTGTCACACCCGAAGAAGGAAGAATAATTCTGAAGGATGTACACGAAGGAATCTGTGGCCACCACGCAAGTAGTCGAGCTATTGCAGCCAAGGTTTTTCGGGCAGGATTCTCATCGGTTGACAGCAATCGAGGACGCTAAGGAAATAGTAAGAACTTGCGACGCGTGTCAAAGGTTTGCCGCAAAACCCCACTCTCCAGGCCAGAACTAGCACCAATACCATTGTCATGGCCCTTTGCCCAATGGGGACTTGATATGGTAGGCAAGTTACACAAATCCTGGCCAGGAGGAAAGGAGTATATGCTAGTAGTCGACAAATTTACAAAGTGGATAGAAGCGAAGCCGATAAATTCACCAGACGGAGCATCTGCGGTAAAATTCGTAAAAGGCCTCGTCTTCGCATTTGGAGTACCCCACAGCATCGTCACGCACAATGGCGGTAACTTCACATCCAACGAATTCAAAGATTATTGCAAGGAAGTAGGTATCAAGCTGCACTTTGCATCGGTTGCACATCCTCAAACCAATGGGCAAGTCGAGAAAGCCAATGGCATCATTTGCAACGGCATCAAGAAACGCCTGTTTGGACCACTCGGAAAAAGCTCGGCATACCTGGCCGTAAGAACTACCAAGTGTGTTGTGGAGCATCCGAACAACACCAAATACGGCGACACAGGAGACCCCGTTTTTTCTAGTCCATGGAGCAGAGGCAGTACTGCCAACAGAAATAGAGCACGACTCCCCCAGAGTCACTGAATATAATGAAGAAACTTCTACGGCAGCGTTGGAGGACGACGTCGACGCACTCGACGAAGCTCGAGACGAAGTACTATCAAGGGTAACCAAATACCAACAGGACTTGAAAAACTACCACAGTCGACGTTTGCGGCCGAGGTCTTTTCAGATGGGAGACCTAGTTCTTCGGCTCACGCAAAAAGTCATGAAAAACTCGAGTCACCATGGCTTGGCCCTTACATCATCACGAAGTAATCGGAGGAGGAGCATACAGAATAAAGGACAAGAAGACAGGGGTGGAGGAGCAAAACCCTTGGAACGTGGCGCAACTCAGGCGTTTCTATGCCTAGAGCTGAAATACAGTCCTTATGAAACTTCAATGTACTGAAACGCCCGCGAGTTTTCAGACGCACTCTTTTCCTTTTTCGGGGCACCGAGTGGGGCCGGGAAAGGTTTTTAATGAGGCGGGCTCGCGGTGCTGCAATATAATAAAGATAGTGTCAATATAACTTTTTCTTTATCGACATGCTCAAAGTCTCGAACCCGACAAATTTCAATATAGTTCGTCGAAAGAAAAAAGCATCGCCTTGGTATTAAAAATACCTCGTGAGTCAATCAAAATACAAAATAGTACTCAATAAAAACGCTCGGGGGCTGATATTCACCATAATGAATGCCTTGGTTCAAAAACCTCGCAACAACTAGCCACCGAAATACTCGGGGGCTAGTCAAATATAGAAATACGACGTTTGCTTCACAATATATAATCAAAGTCATAGGTTAAAAAGAAGAGTTATCTACAAAAGGAAAATAATTACTCCTGATGCAGTATGTCATCAAGGGTAATTCTGCCTTCTTCGGGAGCAGCGCCAAGAAAGTCAGCATAATGACCGTCGGCAAAAAAGTCGGCATCCATCCGAAGAAGGTCTTCAATCATTTCCTCGGCTATAGGCGAAACCTTCGTGTTAATTCGGTCGACACCAACTCTTCGGCGCTTTACCTTCTCATGAACTTTCGCAACAACTTCGGTCAGGTCAAGTTTCGAGTGGCATATCTGAAGCATGATAAGAGCAAATCTGGCGCCAGCCACGGTTGAGCTTTGACAAAATCATGGATCTTGTGAGCGTCCTTAAATTTTTCCATTACCTCAGGAAGAGTTTTTGGTTGAACGTTCCGAGGGAACATGGAATTGTAAACCATGAACAGGGTCTTGGTACAGAAATCAAGGAAATCGTGAGTTTGAGAAACGCGATCTTGAAATCTGACAACCTGGCGGGTCCTTTCTGGCGTAGCCCAAAACAAAGAACCATGATCAAGGGAAAGGTTAACAAGGAGGTTCGTCCTAGTATTTACCCTCTCTTCTTCCGCAACGATGTCGGTAAAGGAACCTTGTTAAAGCAAAGGAGCGAGAAAAACTTCAAGAGACGTAGCATGAAGAAAAAAGATATCGGAGGATGAAACAAGCATACCCGACATATCAGCACTGGCTTCATTCATTAACTCGAGCATGAAATTTTCTCGAGTAGTCGCCTTTTCAGCCTCGGAAGCAGCAATTTCCTTAGCAGCCACGGCCTCGCGAGCTTGCTGAAGTGCAATTTTTTCGGCTTCAGATGATTTATGAGACTTTTCCATCATCACAAGTGTTTGCTTCTTCGCATACTGAAGTTGCTGTCGAAGTTCGTCCAGTTCTTGCGACAAGGTATCTTCGACAGTGCAGTCAAAGCAAAAGCTCCCCTCGAGCGAGAAGAAGAGGGCGAAATATTGGAAGGAGCGGCAGACGGAGTATAGTTATCAAATATCAACTGAAATTTAGACAAGACAACATCAAACAACAAACAAAGATAGAGTTTTCATTGATCTCTCGGAATAATTACAAAGGCATTACAGTGGAGCTAAGGAAGTACGTGTCGCCAAATGACTACTTTGGCGACAAGAGCAAAAGAAACATAGAAAGAAAAATAAAGAGGCATGCAACTAGACCTCCGGCCTTGATGAGCTAGGAGTCGACGCTGGTTTGATCCCGAGATAGGCCAAGATCTTCTTCGTGTTGGGCTTGGCTGCCTTAATCAACGACCTCCATCTTGATTGCTCTATCTGCTCGGTGTCGCCAACTTTCGTCCAATCAACAGCCTGTTGACTGTCAGCAACCAAAGCGACAGTGCTTTTGACAGCAATTTTCATATTTTCTTGGCGCATCTTCAGTCCAAGGTCTTCTGATGAATTGAACATCTTGGCGAGATTAAGGAAAGTCGAGGGCTCCTCTTTCTTCGGGAAGAAGTAGGGGAACAACGCCGACAATCCTGCATTAGCATTGGCCACGCCTTCACGAATTTCGGACCCATGCAGCTCCAGATAGGAAAGTGCATCAATGAGAGGGTCGTCGACAGGATTCGACAGATCAAATTCCTGGTTTGTTTGGTCTGCCAAGGAAATAAAATGTGGGTCAAACAACAAAAAACAGTGACTCTCGTAAAAATAGAAGGGATCAAAAAACTTACTGAAAGTGCGTCGACTTTGGGATTTCAGACGTTTGAGGATTCCTTGTTCACGAGAAGCTTGTGCAGCTTTGTGCTCGTCTAAGGCGATTACTGACATCCTCAAGTTTTTTCTGCAATCCCTCGACACTAGCAGCCTTTGCTCTAGCGTCATCAGCCTCGGCTTTGGCTTCACTAGCAACAAGCTCGGCTTTCTTACGAGCCGCCTCACTTTGCTCAAGTTTTTGAGCAAGCGCGTCGGCACGTTTGGTGGCCTCTGCAAGTTTCTGTCGAGATATAAAAAAGAGAGAGAGGAAAGATCAAAAATCGCGACAAGCAACAAGAGCAAAAAGTCAAGGAAAAACGGCAAGTATAAAAGTTGTTACCTTCGGCTCTGCTAGCATACTCACGGTACCCAATAAATTGGGACCCAATGCGGAGAAGCTCTTTGATCATGGGCTATTAAAGAAGAACGCAGGAAAAGAAGCACCGACATGAAAAAGAGAGTGAAGACGTAAAAAAGCAACATAGGGGAAACACAGATATCAACAAACTTACATCATCCAAGAGCAGAGTCGACGAACTGCCCAATTGAGGGGCAGGCTCAACAATCTTTTCAACCCTTGTCCTTTTTGGTGAAGGAGCAAGGGGGCTTCCTGGCGGAGTTGTGGTGACGACGTTTTGTTGAGGAGGCGAGGATTCTTCTCCTTCAACTAGCGTGTCTGAGGCAAGTACAGTATGTGACGTGCTTATTCGAGGAGCCACGTCAACACTTGGTACTTCTTCCTCGTCATCACTGTTGGTTAAAAATCGACAGCTTAAAATCAAGACAAGATAAACATTTCGAGTACAGAAATAAGAAGAAAAGTAAAAAGGACTTACGAGCTGACGAAGGATCCAAGATAAGGATCATAAGCTGCCTTCTGACGTGAAGGATCAATTTCTTCGGCTTTGGAAGTGCCGGAATCTTCGACATCGTTCCTTTTCCTTTTGCCTCTTGGAGAGACAGCGGGGGGAGGAGATTGTGCCGATAAAGTATCTTCAGAATGACCCGCAGATTTTCGAGAATCCACGGGTTCGTTCACAAAAGATGGAGCTTCCTGATTATCATCCGTGACAATGGTCCTTTCTTCGACTTCTCCATCCTCAGGAAGAGGAGGAAGGGAAGCCATAGTAGGATGGTTCTGCAAGAAAATAGCGACAAAAGAAAATTAGCGAGATACCAATACAATGAGATGCAAGGAAAAGTTTAGAACAAGACAAAAACTCGAGAAGACAAAATACCTCGGGAAGAGGATTGGAAGCACTGTATGGTTCTACTCGACAAGAGGAGGGAATAGGATCCTTCTTGGCTAGTCGAGAAACTCTTCGAACCAATTTCTCCAAGTCCTTTACAGAAAGATCGTTGGAGATTCTGTTGGCGTCGTTTTCACCGAGAATACGTCCAAAGGGGATTTTTGCGAGCCTGAAGAGGCTGCACTCTAATCCTAAGGAAGTAGGCAAGGATTTGAACACCGATAGTTCTTTGCCTCGAGTATTTTGGAGCTGATGAATACGAGACATAAGAGCTTCGTCGCCTTTTTCTCTTCTTCGGAAGCTTCAGCGTCCCAGAACGGCGGCGGCTGGATCTTGGCACTTCCGTCGAAAGGAATTATGTTGTGCTCCACAGAGTTGGCACTTTCTTCGTGAATGTAGAGCCATCTTTTGCGCCATCCTTGGACAGAATCAGGAAACTTGACGTCGAAATAATCGACATCAGTTCGGACACAGATAACAACGCCGCCTATGTTATAGGTGGCGTTGTGAGAGCCATTACGGCGGAGGCAGAAAATGCGTTTCCACAGAATCCAATTAGGAGGAATTCCGAGGAAGCATTCGCAAAGTGTGATAAAAATGGAAATGTGAAGGATGGAATTGGGGGTCAACTGGTGCAGTTGAATCCCATAAACGAAAAGAAGGCCGCGGAGGAAATCATGAATTGGGGCCGACAGGCCGCGGATAAGGTGATCAACGAAACTAACCCGATACTCCATTGGAGGGTTGGGGTAGCTCTCCTCGCTAGGAAAGCGGATGGCGTCTTCTTTCTTCATGAGGCCAAGCCTCTTCAGCGTATTGACATCCTGGTTGGAGATCTTGGATCTCTCCCACTCAAGATCTTCGGCGGCCATCTTGGATTACGGCGTCTTTGTGGCGAAGTAAGTCGTGTGCGCGGTGGCATCAACGGCAATGGGCAAAGCAGTGATCGTGAGTGTGGAAGAACAGAGAGAGTTGGGCGCAGGGGAAGCTTTGCGAAGAGAAACAGATGTGCGGCGCAAGCGAGGGAGTGCACGGAGGTTGAAGAAAGGTTTATATAAGAATCGGGTGAAGCGATGAACCGTTGGATGAAGAAATCGTGTGGTGACAGCAAATCTTCTAGATAAAAGGGTAAAAAGGTATTTTTACTGAGATAAGCGTTACCGTACGTGCGCCAGGAAAAGCGGAGGACGTGTGTCCCCCACTTGCATGACGTGTCAACGTGGAAGAAGCAATGGACCCACAGGGCAGAAAAATCACGACTGTTAAACAGAGATGAAGTAAATTTGAAGCATGCCGACAAGAATTCGAAAAAATTGGCGACAAGAGGAGTTATTTGAATACTTCGGGAGCCTTTGACCAAATACAAGTTTTTGCCCAAATGCTAGGGGGCTACTTCTACAAAAAGTAATATTTCGAGTATGGCAATATAGAAAATGTTGAGCCTACAACAAAGCACAAGTCCTTGGCTGTAGCCTCGGGGCTACTCCCATCGGGACGCTGTTCGCGCACCCGAGAGATAAAGAGAAGATCATATTGGGACATAATAACAATATAGTGACAAGGTGGACTAAAATGTTGAGCCTACAACCAAGCACAAGTTCTTGGCTGTAGCCTCGGGGGCTACTCCCATCGGGAACGCTGTTCGCGTACCCGATGAAGTTCAAAAATAAAAGATAGAAAAGCAAGAGAGTATATTTCGAGTTATAATTAACTCTACATATACTCCCATCGGGAGAACAATATAAGTCAAAATTGACTCGATAAAATGTGCCATTCCAACAGCCGGAA
The DNA here is from genome assembly GCF_019359855.2 of Lolium perenne. Lineage (NCBI taxonomy): Eukaryota > Viridiplantae > Streptophyta > Magnoliopsida > Poales > Poaceae > Lolium > Lolium perenne. The sequence goes on from NC_067250.2 coordinate 260,663,483, forward strand.
AAGCACTCGACAATATATTCTCAGAACGCCAAAGTTGCGATCAATTTCTGAATGCCGCAAATTTGCGAAGGTAAGACCCCAGATCCATTCTGCTGGGCGTGGCATCGCCAAAGACTGCGCTCTGCTGCTTTTATCCGTATCAACAGATACGAAGAAAAATCCTAACGGACGCGTTAGGTACCCGATAAATTTGACTGGGACTCGACAGAATGGTAAGACCTTAAGCGGCACCTGTCGACGTTTACACCAGTATCCCGAGATCATGTCCAGGGACGTGATCTTGAAGTAGGTTTTTGCGGATTGCCACCAGAGCAGTTAACTAGTACCTGATCCGTCAGATGAACTAGCCCCAACTACCATTATCCCTGTACAATATAGAATTTTATATGAAGAAGTATAAAAAGGTTAAAGCTTTTGAATAAAAATAAACAGTGGAGATTTTCCCTGACTCTACGATTCAAGCAAAATCTCGGGGGCTACTGACATAGGCATCCCAAATGGGCTTGCCGAAGATAGTACCCGGGGTTTACTGAAGGCCCACTACCCGAAGAATAAGAGGATTCGAGAGCCCAAGATGTATTTAAGGAAAGATAGAGTTGTAATAGGAAATGTTATTTTGTAATCTGGCGGGATGAGTTAGAAACCGTCCCGGACTCTGTAATTTGTACTACACGAATCCCTCGGCTCCACCTCCTATATAAAGGGGGAGTCGAGGGACGAGGAGATCATCGAATCATTATCTGCAAACCCTAATTTTCATAATCGTCGAGTACTTTTCGGCTGAAACCTTCGAGATCTACTTGCCCTCTACTTCTAACTAAACCCTAGCCTACAATCCATAGGCATTGACAAGTTGATACCTTGTCACTTACAGAGCCCAAGTCCCACATCTTTTACAATTACAGCGATGCAATTCTCCACAATGGGCTTGTGTTTGCCACAACTCATACTGGCACTGTTCACGCATGGAATCCTCAGCAAGCTGGTAATTTTCCTCCGGACGTAGTGTATGATGAGCTTCATTATTGATGACTGTAAAGATAATTTTAATGCACAAACTTATTAATTTTCGAACCTGACTGATCTGACTTGGAGGCTTGGGGCATATTTGCTTCGGATGAAATTTCATTGGTATTTAGACTTTTTATTCGAGATGATTACCATAGAAAAATTTGAGGATTGTATAATTAGGAGTTTTATTCTCAGATTGAATTTTGTTGGATTTTGACCTCTACTTGAACTTCTTGAAATGAATCCTTTGGTTTCCCATGTGATGTACTCAAATACACCAATATGCTGTATTATTGAATGGAAATGCCATTATATCATCCCATCTGAATCCTAATGCGTTTTCCCGATTCTTACGTTTTCAGATTTGTGCAAACCAAACATACCCTTCTTAACAGTAATTTCGTTTTCAAGCAGGTCCTCCGCTGATCGTAGAGCCACCGCCCATTGTGTTTGAATGGCGGTGTGCACTTGATGATGCTCTTGGCCATGATCACGAGGTCAATTATGGCATGTGGTGGTTAGCAAGATCTATAGATGGTTCTAGACTTCTTCTGATCCATACACTGGGCATTGCTGATGAATGGGAATATTCCTGTAAAGTTTGCCATACTGCTTCTGATCGTCGTGTTCATCATGGTCGCACTGTTGGCAACTATGCTTCTGGGTTTGGTTGCCTGGTGTTCACGAAGGACACTAGTAAGTTAAATGAAGGTATTCCATGGGAAAAGATTGATGACCTTGGAGAATATTCTCTTTTCCTTGGAGTGAACTATCCGATTATGCTGCCATTAGGCGGTGCAGATGTTGTCCCAGGATGTCTGACGAGAAGAAATTGTGTGTACACCTTGCCGAATGAAGCATGGCTTCGCAATTCGCAATGCCTGAAATATGCCGATTCGATGCGAATCGTGAAGATTGCGCCGTTGGTTTCCAAACCAACGCCTTGGAGAAAACATGCAAAACAAAAAAAGATAGGTACCTGGTAAAGACACCGCTTTGGTTCATCCCAAACTTCGCCAACGCCCCGGATTGGAACAAGTGTGATGTTTAATTCTGAAACAGGGCCTGCAGCCATTGTAGCTACTGATAGTATGTAATTTCATAGCTAATGAACGAGGCAATTGTGGTCTACTAATTACAACTGTTTTGTAAAGAGGTGGTCTATAAGTATACCCCTCTCTTCATTGATGCATTTGTGGTCTACATGATGGTACTCTTAAATATATTGGTGTGGCTCCTCAACACATAATGTGGGGGTATTATTGTGTTAAAGTTGAAGGCTTGATCAACTATAGGTTCACTTCTCTAGTTACATTACTAGGTACTCCGGTTGGCTATGTTGTGATGAACACATTGTGTTCTGTTGTTCGGTGAAGACAAAAGTAGAACTATGGTATGCTTATGTTTAAGAGCAAGCGAGGGTTTAGCTTGAGATGTTAAAATTCAGATTTGAACTATTTTTTGACATGGAAATTTGAAATATATATGGTACTGTATATGATTATGTATAACAACAAGCGACGAAAGGGCTGATGCTCCTATTCCTTGTCGGCGGGAGGACTATGTGTGCGGCGACTTGAGCCAAATTAGAAGGCCATAGCTATGTTGATTGGTCCTTGAAGTTGGAGGGGCTAGGATTTCGGATGAGCGGAGTGGGGAAGTTGTTGCTCATGGAACAAAAGTCCTTAAAATAGTAATGTTAGTATATAGGAGTACAAGGTATATACTTGTACTATTTTAGTACTATAATAAGTATATCGGGTTCATCAAAAAGAATTATCTCGGGTTCACAACCACGTGGGGTCAAGGTGAGGGAAAGTTGGTCAATACCTCTTACCGCTATATCCCCGCCCCAAGTTCTAATGCGCAAGTGTTGTTATTTTTTTAAAGGGAAATAGTGGTTCCTCTCCCCCGGAAACATGCCCCGCATCTCCACCTCCTAGTATCGTAGTACTACTACGCATCTTCTCCAAAAAAAAACCCTCTTCTGTCTCTTTCTCCCGTTCACCCCTCTCTCCCTTGCATTAGATTACCGACTCCAATGAAGCGAAGCGTAAGGTTGAGGAGATTCTGATTGCTACCACCAGTCCATGGGGTGGGGCAACCTCCACTACCCACTCGGTGGAGAACATAGCCGAGCGGGCGGATATCCTCAGCACTGGTCGCCTCGCTCGAGGCATGATCGGCATGCGGCATGCCATCCGCGGAGCGCATAAGGTTCCGTTCGGTTTACCGAGCCTGCTCCACTGCGACCCCGAGACATGGCCAGACGACCGCGACAATACTGTAAGAGTATTTATTTATTTACTCATCTCGTTTCAGCTTGTGTTTTTTCAATCAACTTTTCTTATTGCCAAACATCATGCATGAATTTAGACTCAACATCATCACCTGATTTGGGAGTATCTTGTAAGGTTTGCTGCCTTCACTATGCACATGTACTCTTCGGAATTGCTTTATTTATCCATTACATCTGTGCTTCAGTTCTGCACAATCCGCTCTTCATTCTGTCGAATACCTTGCATGCATAGACAATTTTGAAACAAATCCTATTTGCAGGGCATTCACGCGTTGCTGATGCCATTAGACAAGCCGACAGTTCCAGCATTTATCCATACCAAGGAGGAACTGGATGGACATGGACCCATGCACTGGGTGGGTTGTAACGGCGACTGGGTGGCATTTGTCCAGCAGGACGGGCACTTGACGATCCGCAACATATACATATCAGATACTATTATACCTCTTCCATCTCTGCAAGATGCAGGAATTTCTTTGGGCCCTACTAGTGAATGGTGGCATGGCAGCCCACCATTCCTGTTCAAATACAAAATAGATAAAAGTTTGGAACTGCTCAAAGTACGGATCGTCAAGAGGCCGTACAAAGATGATCTAGCAGGGCCATGGCATTACGAGGTAATCGTTGTATTTGACGAATTGATCGCTATCCTACAAGCGCCCCTAGAAAAGGAGTGGAATATCCTGAGAAACCCTGAATTCTTTGATAGAAACAGTTATGTCGATGCCATGGGCATTCCTGGATATGGTACAAGTTCACACCTACATCGTGTATACGCAGTTACATATCCGTATGGAGATGTTCTGGTTTGGGAACCATATACCTGTGGTGAGTCTTTGTTTTATGTCTTAACTAGTAAATGGCATGCTGCACATGTTGGACCAATTACGATTCGCAATACTGATGTATAAAAGTTGCGTTCTAAATGTTGTTCAAACTTTCAATACAACTAATAATTTGGTTATACCATCAAAATAAGTGTGAGCATATAGTTTATAAATATGAACAAAAATTTGGAACCTTTCTTAATCACTATCAAGTGGGACGTGTGATATCGGTGTGAGACTGCTCTGATTTTTCTTCACAATGGAAACATGACGGTTCTAGAAACAGTGGACACTGGTGTGGTATTTTTTTCACGCGAATACCTCTAATCCCAACCGTTAGATTTTGGACACCAACAGTTGGAATTGCTGCTACATGTCTTGTTAAAAACTGGTGCCTTATAGTAGTAGAAAATAGAAGATAGAAGAGAAGAGATAATTTTCAGTGTAGTTCCTACTTGCTGCATTGTGGTTGATCTTTGTGCATTGCAGGGACACATGCAGCCCCGCGTCTCATTGACGCCCCTGTCATTGAAGATGAAGAAGCAGAAGTGGCTGCAATTTTCGCTCAAATCGAGGGAGATGCTGTCATGGAAGATGATGAAGCAAATGTGGCTCAAGGCGATGGAGGTGCCGATGAAGATAATGATGCTGATGAAGAAGAATTAGAAGAAGACGAATTCGATGATGAAGAATTAGATGATGAAGAATTAGATGATGATGGTGATAATCATAATTATGAAGATGAAGATGTATTTCTTGGATTTTCTGACTAGCGCACTTGGTTCCTGGCACCAATGAGAGCAGAGTCCATTACTGGTGAATCTGATCTCGCGTGGATTCAGGTTAAAGGTTATCGGCCCATCCTCGGTCCTTCAATATTACATATGGGTAACAAGCTGAGGTCTTATCCTTTGGTACGGTGCTACGTTTTCTTGAGATCTGCCCATACCATTGACCCGATAGAAGAGGCAAGGTGGGAAAGATTGAACAATTTGAAGGGGCGTTCTTTATTTCTTGGACTCAATCACCCAATTTTCATGCTACCCCCGCCAATCGACGCAGAGGCTGCAGAACCAGATTTCCAATTGTTCAAACCTGACCGTGTCTTTGCTACCCACAATCGCGCCCGTGATACATGGATACGTCCAAGGCCAAATTGGTGCAGAATGCACGTCAATGGAGGTCCTGCCATAGGCTCAAGATTGCAGTACAAAAGGGAAGATTGAACATAGAGCCGAAGCACCCATGTGGTTCGTCCCAACACTTCCACCTGTTTTTCCTTGAGAAATAAGAGACAGATGGTGACCTTATTTTATAGAGAAAACATAGTGTTCGTGAACTTAACCTCATGAACATTCGCTGTTCGGTTTTGCTGAAATCAAAATTTTGCAGAGATGAAGATCTTTGTTTGAATCCCGTGCTGAACATATTTTTCACAAATTAGCTACCCGTATTGTGATGAATACATGCTGGTTTGTTGTTTGGTGCGATATGAGACATGAAGATCTTTGTCCTGAATACCACAATGGACATCTTTTTTTTCTTCAAAAATTAGCTAAGCGCACGCTATTAGGCGCAAATGCCTATTAAGAGATTTGGTGCTCTTGGGCACCAGTGCTCCTGCTATTTTAGAAAAAATAAAAAATATATTTATTTGTTCAAAAAATTAGAAAAAAAATCATGGAGTAGCTAATGAATTGTCCCATAAACGTGCAAAATTTCAGTTTCAAATACAAAAAATTCTGGGCTACACAAAAGTAACAAACGTGTGGATCTGGGTATGCATATTTCAAATCTCCAAATTTCAACAGATTTTGTCTTTTTTGTGTAGTCTACAATATAAAGAATGTCATATTAAAATTTTACACGCTTGTAGGTTACTTTATTTATTATGTCTACATTCATTTTCAGATTTTTTTGAAACAAATATGTATGATATTTGATTTTTTTTAAAATAGCAGGAGCACTGGTGCCCATTAGCCAAAGACACTTTTCGCAAATGCCTTCAATAAAGGAACGGATGGTGACCTTATTTTATAGAGAAACTATAGTGTTTGTGAACTTAAAGTCATGAACACACGCTGTTCGATTTTTGGTGAAATCAAAATTTAGCAGAGATGAAGATCTTTGTTTGAATCCCGTGATGAACACATTTTTCCTAAATTAGCTACCAGTATTGTGATGAATACATGCCGGTCTGTTTTTCGGTGGAGTAAGCGAGACATGCGGGGATCGAAAGAAACGGCAAAGTAGCCGTAAATCGGTGGGTCAAATATAAATTCGAGAAAGGAAACGTTTATTCAACGGTCGGTGACATGTGGGACGTATCTTGCAGCCGCGGCCTCAACATTTATCATTCAGAGAGGATGACATGTGGGACCCACAAACCAGCATCGTTCTCGACGTTTCTCAAAGGGGGCAGGAGATCGAAAGAAAAAGGCAAGTAGCTCGAAATCAGGTGTCCAAAAAATCCAAGAAAGGAAAGGTTTATCGCACAAAGAGGCTGACATATTGTACCCAGTTTGCAGCAGCGTCATCAACGTTTCAAAGGCGGTGGAGTTCGAAAGAAAAAGGCAAATAGCCAGAAATTAGGTGTCAAAAATAAATCCAGCAAAGGAAACTTTTATCGTACAAAGAGGCTGACATGTGGGACCCAGCCAGCAGCGTCCTCAACGTTTCTAAGGTGGCAGGCAATGGAAAAAAGGCAAATAGCCAGAAATTAGGGGTCAAAAATAAATGCAACAATAGAAACTCTTATTGTTCATAGAGGCTGACATGTTGGACCCATGAGCCAGCAGGGCCCTCAACGTTTCAAAGGCGTCACGGGATCAAAAGAAAAGAACCAAGTAGTCATTAATTAGGTGTCAAAAATAAATCCAAGAAAGTAAATGTTTTACTTTTCATAGAGGCTGTCATATGGGACCCATGAGCCAGCAGCATCCTCAACGTTTCTAAGGCGGCTGGGGATCGAAAAAAAAAGCGAAGTAGCCATTAATTAGGGGTCAACAATAAATCCAAGAAAAGAAATGTTTATTGTTCTTAGAGCCTGACATGTGGGAGCTATGCGCCAGCAGCGTCCTCATCGTTTCAAAGGCGGTCGGTGATCCAAAGAAAAAGGCAAATAGCCGTAAATCGGGGTAAAAAAATCCAAGAAAAGAAATATTATTGTTCATAGAGGCTGGCATGTGGGACCCATGAGCCGGCGGCGTCCACAATTTCAAAGGCGGCACGGGATCGAAAGAAAAAGGCAAGTGACCAAAAATCAGGGGGTAAAAAATCCAAGAAAAAAACTTTATTGTACATAGAGGATGACATGCGGGTCCCATGAGCCAACAACTTACTCGTCGTTTCAGAGGGCCGAGGCGGCATGAGATCGAAAGAAAAAGGAAAGTGACCAAATATCAGGAGAAATAAATAATCCATGAAAAGAAACTTTCATTGTACATAGAGGATGACATAGGGTCCCATGTTGTAGCAGCGGTCTGAACGTTTCAAAGACGGCATGAGATCGAAAGAAAAAGGCAAGTGACCAAATATCAGGAGCCAAAAATAATCCAAGAAAAGAAACTTTTATTGTACCTTTGAGAGTCGGCATGAGATTGAAAGAAAACGGCAAGTGACCAAATATCAGGAGCCAAAAACCTAGAAAAGAAACTTTTATTGTACATAGAGTATGACATGCGGGTCCCATGACGCTGCAGCATCCTCAACGTTTCCAAGGCGGCAGGGGATCAATGAAAAGGAAATAGCCAAAAAGCGAGAGGGTGAAAAAATCGAAGAAAAGAAACTTTTATTGTTCATAGTGGATGACATGTGGGACCCATGAGGCAGCAGCATCCTCAATGTTTCCAAGCAGCAGGGGATCGAAAGAAAAAGGAAATAGCCAAAAATCAGAGCGTGAAAAATAATCCAAGAAAAGAAACTTTTATTTTACATAGAGGATGACATGTGGGTCCCATTTTGCAGCAGCGGTCTCAACGTTTCAAATGCGGCTTGAGATCAAAAGAAAACGAAAGTAGCCCGAAATTAGGGGGAATAAAACTCCAAGAAAAGAAAGTTTTTTGTACATAGAGGATGACATACGGGTCCCAAGGCGGCAGGGGAACAAAAGAAAAAGGAAATAGCCAAAAATCAGAGGGGTGAAAAAATCCAAGAAAAAGAAACTTTTAGAGTTCATAGTTCATAGAGTATGACATGCGGGTCCCATGACGCTGCAGCATCCTCAACGTTTCCAAGGCGGCACACAGGACCAAAAGAAAAAGGATATACCCCTGCTGGGCCTTTTGATCAAAAAATAATCCAAGATAAGGAAGATATAAATTGGGGCTGCCTGGCCATCTGGGCCTTCTAACCTGCTGGACGTCTTTTGACTCGTACAATTTCAGCCCACTCCAAAACAAGAAAGTCCTATGCTTCGCAAAAACAAAACAAAAACAAGGAGATTCATATTAGTTTGTTTATGTAAAAATAAAGATTTAATTTATCCGTTTGCAATAGCTCAGAGCGAAATACAGTTTTTATTGTCTGCAAAATAATCAAGATATCACATGTTTCTTGTACGGGGAGGCTGACATCGGGACCCATGAGCCAGCAGTGTCGTCAAAGTTTTAAAGGCGGCAGGGGATCGAAAGAAAAAATAAATCAAAAATCAGTTGGTAAAAAAATCGAAGAAAAGAAACATTTATCGTTCTGAGAGGATGACATGCGGGACCCATGTGGCAGCAGCATCCTCAACGTTTCCAAGGCAGCACGGGATCCAAAAAAAAAGGCAAAATAGCCAGAAATTAGGGGTCAAAATAACTCCAAGAAAAGAAAGGTTTATCGTCCATAGAGGCTGACATGTGGGACCCATTAGCGAGCAGATTCTTCAACGTTCAAAGGCGGCAGGGGATCAAAAGAAAAAGGAAGTAGCCAGAAATTAGGGGTAAAAAATAACTCCAACAATGGAAACTTTTATTGTTCATAGAGGATGACATGCGGGACCCATGAGCCAGCCGCTTCCTCAACGTTTCAAAGGCGGCATGGGATCGAAAGAAAAAGGCAAGTGACCAAATATCAGGAGCCAAAAAAAATCCAAGAAAAGAAAGTTTTATAGTACATAGAGGATGACATGCGGGTCCCATTTTGCAGCAGCTGTATCACCGTTTGAGAGGCGGCAGGGGATCGAAAGAAAAAGGCAAGTGACCAAATATGAGGTGCCAAAAATAATCAAAGAAAAGAAAGTTTTCAACGTTTCAAAGGCGGCAGGGGATCAAAAGAAAAAGGAAGTAGCCAGAAATTAGGGGTCAAAAATAACTCCAAGAAAGGAAACTTTTATTGTTCATAGAGGATGACATGCGGGACCCAAGCGCCAGCAGCTTCCTCAACGTTTCAAAGGCGGCATGAGATCGAAAGAAAAAGGCAGGTGACCAAATATCAGGACCCGAAAATAATCCAAGAAAAGAAATTTACTGTACATAGAGGATGACATGTGGGACCCATTTTGCACAGGACCAAAAGAAAAATGAAGTAGCCAGAAATCAGGGGGTGAAAAAAATCCAAGAAAAGAAAGATTTCAATTGGGCTGCATCTGGACATCTGGGCCTTCGAACTATCCTGCTGGGCCTTTTGACTCGTACAATTTCAGCCCACTCCAAAACAGGAAAGTTCGGTTTTTTCTCAAAAAAAACAGGAAAGTCCTATGCTTCGCAAAAACAAAAAACAAGGACACTCAACATATAAGTTTGTTTATGTAAAAATGAAGATTTAATTTATCCGTTTGCAATAGCTCAGAGCGAAATACACTGTTTATTGTCTGGAAAATAATCAAGATATCACATGTTTCTTGTACGGGGAGGCTGACATCGGGGACCCATGAGCCAGCAGCGTCGTCAACGTTTCAAAGGCGGCAGGCGATCGAAAATAAAATAAAAAACTAAAAATCAGTTGGTAAAAAAATCCAAGAAAATAAAACATTTATCGTTCTGAGAGGATGACATGCGGGACCCATGAAGCAGCAGCATCCTAACGTTTCCAAGGCGGCAGGGGATCAAAAGAAAAAAAAGGAAATAGCCAGAAATTAATTAGGGGTAAAAAATAAATCCACCAAAGGAAACTTTTATTGTTCATAGAGGATGACATGTGGGACCGACCTGCCAACAGCGTCCTCATCGTTTCAAAGGGGGCAGGGGATCAAAAGAAAAAGGCAAATAGCCAGAAATTAGGGGTCAAAAATAACTCCAAGAAAGGAAACTTTTATTGTTCGTAGAGGATGACATGGGGGACGCATGAGCCAGCAGCTTACTCAACGTTTCAAAGGCGGCATGAGATCGAAAGAAAAAAATGCAAGTGACCAAATATGAGGTGCCAAAAATAATCCAAGATTTATTGTACATAGAGGATGACATGCGGGTCCCATTTTGCAGCAGCGGTCTCAATGTTTGAAATGCGGCTTGAGATCAAAAGAAAAAGAAAGTAGCTAGAAATTAGGGGGTCAAAAAAAAATCCAAGAAAAGAAAGTTGATGGACATAGAGGTTGACATGCGGGTCCCATGTGCCAGCAGCTTACTCAACGTATCAAAGGGGCCAGGGGATCAAAAGTAAAAGGCAAATAGCCAAAAATCAGAGGGTGAAAAAAAATCCAAGAAAACAAACTTTTATAGCACATAGAGGATGACATGCGGGTCCCATGAGCCAGCAGGTTCCTCAACGTTTCAAACGTGGCATGATATCGAAAGAAAAAGGCAAGTGACGAAATATCAGGAGCCAAAAATAATTCAAGAAAAGAAACTTGATTGTACATAGAGGATGACATGCGGGTCCCATGTGTAAGCAACTTACTCAACGTTTCCAAGGCGGCAGGGCATCAAAAGAAAAAAGGAAATAGACAAAAATTAGAGAGTGAAAAAAAACCATAGAAAATAAACTTTTATAGCACATAGAGGATGACATGCGGGTCCCATGAGCCAGCAAGTTCCTCAAAGTTTCAAACGTGGCATGAGATCGAAAGAAAAAAACGCAAGTGACCAAATATCAGGAGCCAAAAATAATCCAAGAAAAGAAAGTTTTATAGTACATAGAGGATGACATGCGGGTCCCATTTAGCACCAGGTTCCTCAACGTTTCAAACGTGGCATGAGATCGAAAGAAAAAGGCAAGTGACCAAATATCAGGAGCCAAAAATAATTCAAGAAAAGAAACTTGATTGTACATAGAGGATGACATGCGGGTCCCAATTAGCAGCAGCGGTATCACCGTTTGAGAGGCTGCACGGGATCGAAAGAAAAAGGCAAGTGACCAAATATCAGGAGCCAAAAATAATCCAAGCAAATAAATTTTATTGTACGTAGAGGATGACATGCGGGTTCCATTTTGCAGCAGCGGTCTCAACGTTTCCAAGGCGGCATAGAACCAAAAGAAAAATGAAGTAGCCAGAAATCAGGGGGTGAAAAAAATCCAAGAAGAAATATTTCAATTGGGCTGCATCTGGACATCTGGGCTTTCGAACTATCCTGCTTGGCCTTTTGACTCGTACAATTTCAGCCCACTCCAAAACAGGAAAGTTCAGAATTTTCTAAAAACACAGGAAAGTCCTATGCTTCGCAAAGACAAAAAAACAAGGAGATTCAACATATAAGTTTGTTTATGTAAAAATAAATATTTAATTATCCGTTTGAAATAGTTCAGAGCGCAATACATTGTTTATTGTCTGCAAAATAATCAAGATATCATATGTTTCTTGTACGGGGAGGCTGACATCGGGGACCCATGAGCCAACAGCGTCGTCAACGTTTTAAAGGCGGCAGGGGATGGAAAGAAAAAATAAACCAAAAATCTGTTGGTAAAAAATCCAAGAAAAGAAATATTTTCGTTCTGAGAGGATGACATGCGGGACCCATGAGGCAGCAGCATCCTCAGCGTTTATTGTTCATAGAGGTTGAGATGTGGGACCCGTGAGCCAGCGGCGTCCTCAACGTTTTAAAGGCTGCAGGTGATTGAAAGAAAAAATAAGCCAAAAATCGTTTGGTCAACAAAATCCAAGAAAATAAACATTTACCGTTCTGAGAGGATGACATGCGGGACCCATGAGGTAGCAGCATCCTCAACGATTCCAAGGCGGCAGGGGAAATATCCAGAAATTAATTAGGGGTTCAAAATAAATCCATCAAAGGAAACATTTATTGTTCATAGAGGATGACATGTGGGACCGACCTATCAACAGCGTCCTCATCATTTCAGAGGGGGCAGGAGATCAAAAGAAAAAGGCAAATAGCCAGAAATTAGGGGTAAAAAATAACTCCAAGAAAGGAAACTTTTATTGTTCGTAGAGGATGACATGCGGGACCCATGAGCCAGCAGCTTACTCAACGTTTCAAAGGCGGCATGAGATTGAAAGAAAAAGGCAAGTGACAAAATATCAGGAGCCAAAGATAATCCAAGAAAAGAAACTTTATTGTACGTAGAGGATGACATGCGGGTCCCATTTAGCAGCAGCGGTCTCAACGTTTCAAATGCGGCTTGAGATCAAAAGAAAAAGAAAGTTGATTGTACATAGAGGATGACATGCGGGTCCCATGAGTCAGCAGCTTACCCAACGTTTCCAAGGCGGCAGGGGATCAAAAGAAAAAGGAAATAGCCAAAAATCAGAGGATGAAAAAAAATCCAACAAAGGAAACTTTTATAGCACATAGAGGATGACATGCGGGTCCCATGAGCCAGCAGGTTCCTCAACGTTTCAAACGTGGCATGAGATCGAAAGAAAAAGGCAAGTGAAAAAATATGAGGAGCCAAAAATAATTCAAGAAAAGAAACTTTTATAGCACATAGAGGATGACATGCGGGTCCCATGAGCCAGCAGGTTCCTCAACGTTTCAAACGTGGCATGAGATCGAAAGAAAAAGGCAAGTGCCCAAATATGAGGTGCCAAAAAAAACTCCAAGAAAAGAAAGTTGATTGCTCATAGAGGATGACATGCGGGTCCCATTTAGCTGCAGCGGTCTCACTGTTTGAGAGGCGGCAGGGGATCGAAAGAAAAAGGCAAGTGAACGAATATGAGGTGCCAAAAATAATCCAAGAAAAGAAAGTTTTATAGTACATAGAGGATGACATGCGGGTCCCATTTAGCAGCAGCGGTATCACCGTTTGAGAGGCGCCAGGGGATCAAAAGAAAAAAGAAATTGCCAAAAATCAGAGGGTGAAAAAAAACCAAGAAAATGAACTTTTATAGTACATAGAGGATGACATGCGGGTCCCATGAGCCTGCAGGTTCCTCAACGTTTCAAACGTGGCATGAGATCGAAAGAAAAAGGCAAGTGAAAAAATATCAGGAGCCAAAAATAATTCAAGAAAAGAAAGTTTTATAGTACATAGAGGATGACATGCGGGTCCCATTTAGCAGCAGCAGTATCACCGTTTGAGAGGCGGCAGGGGATCGAAAGAAAAAGGCAAGTGACCAAACATGAGGTGCCAAAAATAATTCAAGAAAAGAAAGTTTTATAGTACATAGAGGATGACATGCGGGTCCCAGTTAGCAGCAGCGGTATCACCGTTTGAGAGGCGGCAGGGGATCGAAAGAAAAAGGCAAGTGACCAAATATGAGGTGCCAAAAAAAAATCCAAGAAAAGAAAGTTTTATAGTACATAGAGGATGACATGCGGGTCCCATTTAGCAGCAGCGGTATCACCGTTTGAGAGGCGGCAGGGGATCGAAAAAAAAGGCAAGTGACCAAATATGAGGTGCCAAAAAAAACTCCAAGAAAAGAAAGTTGATTGCACATAGAGGATGACATGCGGGTCCCATTTAGCAGCAGCGGTCTCAACGTTTCCAAGGCGGCAAGGGATCAAAAGAAAAAGGAAGTAGCCAGAAATCAGGGGGTCAAAAAAAATCCAAGAATAGAAAGAATTTTGGTTCATAGAGGATGACATGCGGGACCCATGATCCTGCATCGTAAACGGCTCGATCGGAGAACGTTGAACGAGATGGCGCGATCGAGAAAAAAAACAATGCCAGAGAGGCTGCCATCTGGGCCCTACATCCCTCGGCGGTGCGGATTTGCGTTGACTCGGCCGGCGAACCCGAGATTTCGAGATGCACCACGTCCCGGGCCACCATACGCGACGTTTTGGCCGCTTTCGTCGGGCTAGGTGGCCTCAAAAACGAGAAAAAAAAAGTTTTGACATGCACCACGGAGGGACCCAAAATCGTCGGCCATGGTACACCAGCAACCACGGCGCGACTTCAACTTCGTCGGCCATGGCAACTTTTCTTGTAGTGTAATGTGCACTAGTTTCCATTAGCACTGATAAATTTGAATCTTTACAAGTTCTCGAAAAAAAATTGCTTCACACATATGCCCTATCATGTATGAACATTATTGGGATTCATATTATATATAGATGGCCAACACTTGTGCAAGGGGGTCCTCTAATTCTTGGGGATTTCAATCTATCTCTCTCTCGATCTATCGTTGGTGGTCAGAACAACACACATATGCATGCACTTTATGCGCAAAGGCGCGGGTGCCTCTAATAATTCATGTGTGTGCGTATATTTGAACATATTCTTGGGGATTTCAATCTCTATCTCTCGATCTATATATCGTTGGTGGACAAGAAACACACTTATATATACACATGCACTTTATGCGCAAAGGCGCGGGTGCCTCTAATAATGTGTGTGCGCACTCGATCGATGATCCCTAAACCTTAAACCATAAAACCCTAAAACCCTAATCCTAATCCCTAAACACCCTAAACACTAAACCCTAAACCATAAACACTAAACCCTAAACCCTAAACACTAAACCCTAAAACCTAAAACATAAACACTAAACCCTAAACCCTAAACAATAAACCCTAAACCCTAGACCCTATACCCTAATTAACACTAACCCTAACCCTAACCCTAATTAAACCCTACATATATAGGCCAACGACACTTAATTGCACATCAAGCAGGCGACCAACTAATTAGCGCTGATAAATTAATTAACTTGAATTTTTACAAGTTCTCAATCTCGAATGAAAACACATTTGATTAAGTTGTCTCATAATATATATATAATTAGTGTGCATGCGCGCATGGCATACCTTGCATATCATTCGTGCGTATATTTGAACATATTCTTGGGGATATATATATTTAAATCTCTCTCTCTCGATCTATATATCGTTGGTGGCCAAGAAACACACTTATATATACGCATGCACTTTATGCGCAAAGGCGCGGGTGCCTCTAATAATGTGTGTGTGCACTCGATCGATGATCCCTAAACCTTAAACCCTAAAACCCTAATCCCTAATTATACCCTAAACATACACCCAAAACACCCTAAACACTAAACCCTATACCCTAAACCCTAAACACTACTCCCTATACCCTAAACCCTAAACACTAGACCCTAAACCCTAAACCCCAACCCTTGACCCTAAACCCTAAACCCTAAACCATAAACCCTAAATATATTTCAATCTCTCTCTAGATCTATATATCGTTGGTGGCCAAGAAACTTACTTATATATATATACGCATGCACTTTATGCGCAAAGGCGTGGGTGCCTCTAATAATTAATGTGTGTGTGCACTCGATCGATGATCCCTAAACCTTAAACCATAAAACCCTAATCCCTAATTATACCCTAACCGTACACCCTAAACACCCTAAACACTAAACCCTAAACCCTAGACCCTAAAACCTAAACCCTAAACACTAAACCCTAAACCCTAACCCTAGACCCTAAACCCTAAACACGTACTAAACCCTAAACCCTAAACCCTAGACCCTAAACCCTAATTAACCCTAACCCTAACCCTAAAACCCTAGCTAGCTAACCCTAAACCCTAATTAAACACTACATATATATATATAGGCCAACGACACTTAATTGCGCATCAAGCAGGCGACCAAATAATTAGCGCTGATAAATTAATTAACTTGAATCTTGACAAGTTCTCTCGAATGAAAACACATTTGATTAAGTTGCCTCATAATATATATACAATTAGTGTGCATGCGCGCATGGCATACCATGCACATATCATTCGTGCATATATATATCTCAATATATATCTGAACATATTCTTGGGGATATATATATATTTCAATCTCTCTCTCGATCTATATATATCGTTGGTGGCCAAGAAACACACTTATTATATATATACGCATGCACTTTATACGCAAAGGCGCGAGTGCCTCTAATAATGTGTGTGTGCACTAGCTCGATCGATGATCCCTAAACCTTAAACCCTAAAACCCTAATCCATGATCCATAATTATACCTTAAACGTACACCCTAAACACCCTAAACACTAAACCCTAATCCCTAGACCCTAAACCCCCCTAAACCCTAAACCCTAAACACTAAACCCTAAACCCTAACCCTAGACCCTAAACGACCCTAAACCCTAAACCCTAAATATATTTCAATCTCTCTCTAGATCTATATATCGTTGGTGGCCAAGAAACACACTTATATATATACGCATGCACTTTATGCGCAAATTGGCGCGGGTGCCTCGATCTAATAATGTGTGTGTGCACTCGATCGATGATCCCTAAACCTTAAACCCTAATCCCTAATTATACCCTAAACGTACACCCTAAACACCCTAAACACTAAACCCTAAACCTTAGACCCTAAACCCTAAACCCTAAACACTAAACCCTAAACCCTAAACCCCTAAACCCTAACCCTAACCCTAACCCTAACCCCTAGCTAACCCTAAACCCTAATTAAACCCTACATATATAGGCCAACGACACTTAATTGCGCATCAAGCAGGCGACCAACTAATTAGCGCTGATAAATTAATTAGCTTGAATCTTGACAAGTTCTCTCGAATGAAAACACATTTGATTAAGTTGCCTCATAATATATATACAATTAGTGTGCACGCGCATGGCATACCTTGCACATATCATTTGTGCATATATTTCAATATATATCTGAACATATTCTTGGGGATAAATATATATATTTCAATCTCTCTCTCTCTCTCGATCTATATATATATCGTTGGTGGCCAAAAAACACACTTATATATACGCATGCACTTTATGCGCAAAGGCGCGGGTGCCTCTAATAATGTGTGTGTGCACTAGCTCGATCGATGATGATCCCTAAACCTTAAACCCTAAAACCCTGCTAATCCCTAATCCCTAATTATACCCTAAACGTACACCCTAAACACCCTAAACACTAAACCCTAAACCCTAGACCCTAAACCCTAAACACTACACCCTAAACCGTAAACCCTAACCCTAGACCCTAAACCCTAAACACTAAACCCCAAACCCCAAACCCTAAACCCTAAACCCTAAACCCTAAACCCTAATTAATTAACCTTAACCCTAACCCTAAAACCCTAGCTAGCTAACCCTAAACCCTAAACCCTAATTAAACCCTACATATATATATAGGCCAACGACACTTAATTAATTGCGCATCAAGCAGGCGACCAACTAATTAGCGCTGATAAATTAATTAACTTGAATCTTGACAAGTTCTCTCGAATGAAAACACATTTGATTAAGTTGCCTCATAATATATATACAATTAGTGTGCATGCGCGCATGGCATACCTTGCACATATCATTCGTGCATATATTTCAATATATATCTGAACATATTCTTGGGGATAAATATATATAGTTCAATCTCTCTCTCTCTCTCTCGATCTATATATATATCGTTGGTGGCCAAAAATCACACTTATATATACGCATGTACTTTATGCTTAAAGGCGCGGGTGCCTCTAATAATGTGTGTGTGCACCCGATCGATGATCCCTAAACCCTAAACCCTAAACCCTAGACCCTAAACCCTAATTAATTAACCTTAACCCTAAATCCTAATACTACATATATATAGGCCAACGACACTTAATTGCGCATCAAGCAGGCGACCAACTAATTAGCGCTGATAAATTAATTAACTTGAATCTTGACAAGTTCTCTCGAATGAAAACACATTTGATTAAAGTTGCCTCATAATATATATACAATTAGTGTGCATGCGCGCATGGCATACCTTGCACATATCATTTGTGCATATATTTCAATATATATCTGAACATATTCTTGGGGATAAATATATATATTTCAATCTCTCTCTCTCTCGATCTATATATATATCGTTGGTGGCCAAAAAACACACTTATATATATACGCATGCACTTTATGCGCAAAGGCGCGGGTGCCTCTAATAATGTGTGTGTGCACTCGATCGATGATCCCTAAACCTTAAACCCTAAAACCCTAATCCCTAATCCCTAATTGTACCCTAAACGTACACCCTAAATTAACACCCTAAACCCCTAGACCCTAAACCCTAAACACTACACCCTAAACCCTAAACCCTAAACCCTAACCCTAGACCCTAAACCCTAAACCCTAAACACTAAACCCCAACCCCAAACCCTGCTAAACCCTAAACCCTAGACCCTAAACCCTAATTAATTAACCTTAACCTTAACCCTAACCCTAAAACCCTAGCTAGCTAACCCTAAACCCTAAACCCTAATTAAACCCTACATATATATATATATATAGGCCAACAACACTTAATTAATTGCGCATCAAGCAGGCGACCAACTAATTAGCGTGCTGATAAATTAATTAACTTGAATCTTGACAAGTTCTCTCGAATGAAAACACATTTGATTAAGTTGCCTCATAATATATATACAATTAGTGTGCATGCACGCATGGCATACGTACCTTGCACATATCATTTGTGCATATATTTCAATATATATCTGAACATATTCTTCGGGATAAATATATATATATATTTCAATCTTTCTCTCTCGATCTATATATATATCGTTGGTGGCCAAAAAACACACTTATATATACGCATGCACTTTATGCGCAAAGGCGCGGGTGCCTCTAATAATGTGTGTGTGCACTCGATCGATGATCCCTAAACCTAAAACCCTAATCCCTAATCCCTAATTATACCCTAAACGTACACCCTAAACACCCTAAACACTAAACCCTAAACCCTAGACCCTAAACCCTAAACACTACACCCTAAACTCCAAACCCAAAACCCTAACCCTAGACCCTAAACCCTAAACACTAAACCCCAAACCCTAAACCTTAAACCCTAATTAATTAACCTTAACCCTAACCCTAACCCTAAAACCCTAGCTAGCTAATCCTAAACCCTAAACCCTAATTAAACCCTACATATATATATATATATATATATAGGCCAACGACACTTAATTGCGCATCAAGCAGGCGACCAACTAATTAGCGCTGATAAATTAATTAACTTGAATCTTGACAAGTTCTCTCGAATGAAAACACATTTGATTAAGTTGCCTCATAATATATATACAATTAGTGTGCATGCGCGCATGGCATACCTTGCACATATCATTCGTGCATATATTTCAATATATATCTGAACATATTCTTTGGGATAAATATATATAGTTCAATCTCTCTCTCTCTCGATCTATATATATATCGTTGGTGGCCAAAAAACACACTTATATATATATACGCATGCACTTTATGCGCAAAGGCGCGGGTGCCTCTAATAATGTGTGTGTGCACTCGATAGATGATCCCTAAACCTTAAACCCTAAAACCCTAATCCCTAATCCCTAATTATACCCTAAACGTACACCCTAAACACCCTAAACACTAAACCCTAAACCCTAGACCCTAAACCCTAAACACTACACCCTAAACCCTAAACCCTAAACCCTAACCCTAGACCCTAAACCCTAAACACTAAACCCCAAACCCCAAACCCTAAACCCTAAACCCTAGACCCTAAACCCTAATTAATTAACCTTAACCCTAACCCTAACCCTAAAACCCTAGCTAGCTAATCCTAAACCCTAAACCCTAATTAAACCCTACATATATATATATAGGCCAACGACACTTAATTGCGCATCAAGCAGGCGATCAACTAATTAGCGCTGATAAATTAATTAACTTGAATCTTGACAAGTTCTCTCGAATGAAAACACATTTGATTAAGTTGCCTCATAATATATATACAATTAGTGTGCATGCGCGCATGGCATACCTTGCACATATCATTCGTGCATATATTTCAATATATATCTGAACATATTCTTGGGGATAAATATATATAGTTCAATCTCTCTCTCTCTCGATCTATATATATATCGTTGGTGGCCAAAAAACACACTTATATATACGCATGCACTTTATGCGCAAAGGCGTGGGTGCCTCTAATTAATAATGTGTGTGTGCACTCGATCGATGATCCCTAAACCTTAAACCCTAAAACCCTAATCCCTAATCCCTAATTATACCCTAAACATACACCCCCTAAACACCCTAAACACTAAACCCTAAACCCTAGACCCTAAACCCTAAAGCCCTAAACCCTAAACCCTAAACACTAAACCCTAAACCCTAAACCCTAACCCTAACCCTAACCCCTAGCTAACCCTAAACCCTAAACCCTACATATATGGGCCAACGACACTTAATTGCGCATCAAGCAGGCGACCAACTAATTAGCGCTGATAAATTAATTAACTTGATTCGTGCATATATTTCAATATATATTTGAACATATTCTTGGGGATATATATACATTAAATCTCTCTGTTATCTCAATCTATATATCGTTGGTGGCCAAGAAACACACTTATATATATACGCATGCACTTTATGCGCAAAGGCGCGGGTGCCTCTAATAATGTGTGTGTGCACTCGATCGTTGATCCCTAAACCTTAAACCCTAAAACCCTAATCCATAATCCCTAATTATATCCTAAACGTACACCCTAAACACCCTAAACACTAAACCCTAAACCCTAGACCCCCTAAACGTACACCCTAAACACCCTAAACACTAAACCCTAAACCCTAGACCCTAAACCCTAGACCCTAAACCCTAAACCCTAGACCGTAAACCCTAACCCTAAAACCCTAGCTAGCTAACCCTAAACCCTAATTAAACCCTACATATATATAGTCCAACGACACTTAATTGCGCATCAAGTAGGCGACCAACTAATTAGCGCTGATAAATTAATTAATTTGATTTTTGACAAGTTCTCGATCTCGAATGAAAACACATTTGATTAAGTTGTCTCATAATATATATATAATTAGTGTGCATGTGCGCATGGCATACCTTGCATATTCATTCGTGCATATATTTCAATACATGTTTGAAGATATTCTTGGGGATATATATATTTCAATCTCTCTCTCTCGATCTATATATCATTGGTGGCCAAGAAACACACTTATATATATATACATGCACTTTAATTTATTTGCCTCACAATATATATAATTAATATGCATGCATGGCCTAACCATGTATGCTTATATATGTGTTTAATTTGGAGATTTCAATCGCTCTCTCGCCGCTCTCTCGTTGGTGGCCAACAACACACACATGCACTTTATGCGCAAAGGCATGTGCCTCTAATAATGTGTGCGCAGTCGATCGGTCTAGTTTTGATTAATCATAGCACACAAATATAGAAGTTGTATTTGAATCCACACAACCCTAATCTAAAACACATAGCCCCTAACATGGCCTAATTAACTGACCCCTTCTCTCTAGCTAATTAGTGGAAATTACACAAAATCAAAAGGGGTCCCTCACTAATTATACATATATATCTAGATTGTGATAAACTTTTGCCCCATATTTGGTGGATGGGTGCATCTTGGCATGTAAAACAATTAATGTTTGTGAATGGCGTTGTCAAAATTAATGTACAAATGATTTCTTTCCATCCAAAGTGCATAAAATGGGAGTTTTAATGAAGAAGGTACAAATAAAACAGCTCAACATGCCTCCACACCCCGATTTTCACATGAAGTAGAGCATATTTAAAGGATAATTCCAGAGTTTTACTATTTTTCAAGCAACTTTGCTAATTTCCACCCACTCACGTGACTTTATGTCGATTTAACGAAAATAGGGCGAATTTAAACTACATGGGCGGGATAGTTTGAATTGTGCGCGCGGCAAAGGGAACCGCCTATTCCTCAACCTTGTGCACGGCAAATTACACACGCAACTCCATTAAACACCACCTACCAGGCGGCCCGGCCGCATGACCCCCCACCCACCGCTACACAACTTATCCCCGTTCGTGCGAAGAGCTTCCCCTCCCCGTCCCGTCCGTGCGAAGAAGAAGCTTCCCCTCCCCGTCGTTCTTATCGAGACGCACGGCGGTCAAGTTGATCCACGGTAGGGTTGCTATCTCTAGCTCAATCATGCATCGGGCAAGACGGCCTAACGATTTATATTTTCTTGATGCTGCTAAAAAAATCGTCAGTATGCTCGAACTAATTGGCACTTTTTAGTTTTCCGCTCGATTTGTCCTCGATCAATTTGTTCATTTGCGTGGGCATATAGAGTCAGTTCTGCACTCGATCCGTTAATTTGCTGAAATGCCATGGCAGAGTTTTGTACACGATCTGTTTGCTAAAATGTCGATGGGCATTTTTTGTTTTGTACTCGACATGATTGCTGAAATGCATAATCATGTACTAGTATAGTTTTGTACTCGATGGATATACATTTCCTACTTCGCCTTAAATTAATCACCAACCATTGTATCTCATAATTAAACAGATGGACAGAACTTGGATACTGCATGGACACTTATGTTCCCCTTCATATATAAATGGTGTTCAACCCTTTATGGGGTTTATTAGAGCTCATGAAGGTCACGACCTGGACGTGTATTGACCGCGCTGCACATGTATGAATGGTAAGAAGAGGCATCACCATGTAGTGGAAGATCATTTACACATTTTTGGGATGGACCGCACATATGTTAGATGGGTTTATCATGGTGAACCACATAATGATCCTTCAACAGGAGAAGCAGATCTTGCTCACACTGTATGTGTGCTGGCATATGTAGTTAATTATTTATATTAATGCTGCCGCTGTTTCGATCAATAGTTTGCATTGCTGTGCAAGGTTCTGTACTCAAATTTAACTTGTTGCAGATGGATGGACGGGAAGGAGAGAAAAAGCGCTTGCTTCAGGAACCGGGTTTCAGCTCTGGGACATGTGCTGTGCCAGATGAGAAGGTAAATATGTAAACCGGCATTTGTTCAGGTTGCATCCCTTAGATGTTTGTCTAATCTGTTGATGTACTAATTGCAGAAGCATAGAGTTGAAGAGGTCTCTCAGTTTGATGGGAGATTTGAAGATGAATCTCAGTTTGATGCACCTGTGGATGGTACTGATGACGGGCCTTTCATAGACGAAGGTCCTGCACCTGAGATTATCCAGCCTACAGAAGGAGGCCGTGGACCGAGTACACAGCTTTGCGTTGAACTGGATGCACGCCCAGAGATCATCAGTGGCGTCCGGGTAGTCTCAAGACCACCCAGCCCTGATGCACCTGTGGATGGTACTGATGACGAGCCTTTCATAGACGAAGGTCCTGCACCTGAGATTATCCAGCCTACAGAAGGAGGCCGTGGACCAAGTACACAGCTTTGCGTTGAAGCGGATGCACGCCCGGAGATCATCAGGGGCGTCCCTGTAGTCTCAGGACCACCCAGCCCTGATGCAAAATGTTGAGCTACTTTATGATTCGTACTCTTATGTTCTGGTGCTGTAGTATGTACTAACTTTGTTATGATTTGTATGCCTTTGGCGCTAGAACTATAATTAAGCATTCAGTGGATGATCGAGTTGCAAAATTTGACACCCACACAATCAGTTCATCGTATGAGTAGTAGCACAATTACTTCTACAGCCAGTCCTGCCAGCGCATTAATTGGTAGCATGAAACACTTTCAGGCACTCCCCTCTGATTCATATTAATTGACTCAATTTTGTCTAAATATGGATGTATCTAGATGTATTTGTTAACTAGACTAACAAACTTGAGTCAGTTAATATGAATCGGTGTAAACCGCCCAAGTCCTCGAGCAACTAGTTTATTGACTCCGGACTCCAAGCCTCTCGCGGCAAGCCATCGACGAAGCTTTGACCAGATCTTGGCCCGCTTTTTTTTTGCGAATAGCAAAGCTTTGACCAGTTCCTCTCGGGATACAGCACGCCGGTGAGCTTGCACGGTTGCCATGAGCACTTTCCGGCGGAACTTCCTCTGCAGCGCCCTCAAGCCGCCGCTGCGAGACAGCACGCAGTGCCTCGAGGTGGACGGAACGGACGAACTCGGGATCTCAGGGCGGGGGGTCCGCCTCGTCCGGGAACGATCTCCAGCGGGTTAACGAGGACATGCATGGCGGCCAGGGGATTTGGGGTTTTTGTTGTTGTTTGAGCTTGGGATTTGGGGTTTTTTCGGATAGGGGAGGAGGAACCGAGGAAGAGGAAGGAACAGCCCGCGTGCTTGGCGCGTGGCAGTGTGCTTGAATTTTGAATTTTTGTGAAATGTTTCATTTCCCCGCTACAATTCGGGGGTTTTCTTGACGCTCCAATGCGTCCCGCCGGGCAGGTTCAAGTGAATTTGGGGTGCCACACTATGGGCCCCTGATGCGTGCAATTAACACGTCCGTTGGGAACCCCAAGAGGAAGGTGTGATGCAGACAGTAGCAAGTTTTCCCTCAGAAAGAAACCAAGGTTTATCGAACCAGGAGGAGCCAAGAAGCACGTTGAAGGTTGATGGCGCCGAGATGTAGTGCGGCGCAACACCAGGGATTCCGGCGCCAACGTGGAACCTGCACAACACAACCAAAGTACTTTGCCCCAACGAAACAGTGAGGTTGTCAATCTCACTGGCTTGCTGTAACAAAGGATTAGATGTATAGTGTGGACGATGATTGTTTGCAGAAAACAGTAGAACAAGTATTGCAGCAGATTGTATTCAATGTAAAAGAATAGGACCGGGGTCCACAGTTCACTAGAGGTGTCTCTCCCATAAGGTAAATAGCATGTTGGGTGAACAAATTACAGTCGGGCAATTGACAAATAGAGAGGGCATGACAATGCACATATATGATATGATAAGTATAGTGAGATTTAATTGGGCATTACGACAAAGTACATAGACCGCTATCCAGCATGCATCAATGCCTAAAAAGTCCACCTTCAGGTTATCATCCGAACCCCTTCTAGTATTAAGTTGCAAACAACAGACAATTGCATTAAGTATGGTGCGTAATGTAATCAATAACTACATCCTCGGACATAGCATCAATGTTTTATCCCTAGTGGCAACAGCACATCCACAACCTTAGAACTTTCTGTCACTGTCCCAGATTTAATGGAGGCATGAACCCACTATCGAGCATAAATACTCCCTCTTGGAGTTAAGAGTAAGAACTTGGCCAGAGCCTCTACTAATAACGGAGAGCATGCAAGATCATAAACAACACATAGGTAATAGATTGATAATCAACATAACATAGTATTCTCTATCCATCGGATCCCGACAAACACAACATATAGCATTACAGATAGATGATCTTGATCATGTTAGGCAGCTCACAAGATCCAACAATGAAGCACATAAGGAGAAGACGACCATCTAGCTACTGCTATGGACCCATAGTCTAGGGGTGAACTACTCACTCATCACTCCGGAGGCGACCATGGCGGTGAAGAGTCCTCCGAGAGATGATTCCCCTCTCCGGCAGGGTGCCAGAGGCGATCTCCTGAATCCCCCGAGATGGGATTGGCGGCGGCGGCGTCTCAGTAAGGTTTTCCGTATCGTGGCTCTCGGTACTGGGGGTTTCGCGACGGAGGCTTTAAGTAGGCGGAAAGGTAGGTCAAGAGGCGCCACGGGGGCCCACACAACAGGGCCACGCGGGCCCCTTGCTGGCCGCGCCGCCCTGTTGTGGCGGCGCCTCGTGGCCCCACTTCGTGACTCCTTCGGTCTTCTGGAAGCTTCGTGTAAAAATAGGCCCCTGGGCGTTGATTTCGTCCAATTCCGGGAATATTTCCTTTGTAGGATTTCTGAAACCAAAAATAGCAGAAAACAGCAACTGGCTCTTCGGCATCTCGTTAATAGGTTAGTGCCGGAAAATGCATAAATATGACATAAAGTATGCATAAAACATGTAGATATCATCAATAATGTGGCATGGAACATAAGAAATTATCGATACGTCGGAGACGTATCAGCATCCCCAAGCTTAGTTCCTGCTCGTCCCGAGTAGGTAAACGATAACAAAGATAATTTCTGGAGTGACATGCCATCATAACCTTGATCATACTATTGTAAGCATATGTAATGAATGCAGCGATCAAAACAATGGTAATGACATGAGTAAACAAATGAATCATAAAGCAAAGACTTTTCATGAATAGTACTTCAAGACAAGCATCAATAAGTCTTGCATAAGAGTTACCTCATAAAGCAATAAATCAAAGTAAAGGTATTGAAGCAACACAAAGGAAGATTAAGTTTCAGCGGTTGCTTTCAACTTATAACATGTATATCTCATGGATAGTGTCAATGTAAAGTAATATAACAAGTGCAATATGCAAGTATGTAGGAATCAATGCACAGTTCACACAAGTGTTTGCTTCTTGAGGTGGAAAGAGATAGGTGAACTGACTCAACATAAAAGTAAAAGAAAGGTCCTTCAAAGAGGAAAGCATCGATTGCTATATTTATGCTAGAGCTTTAGTTTTGAAAACATGAAATAATTTTGTCAACGGTAGTAATAAAGCATATGTATCATGTAAATTATATCTTACAAGTTGCAAGCCTCATGCATAGTATACTAGTAGTGCCCGCACCTTGTCCTAATTAGCTTGGGTTAACACGGATTATCATTGCATAACATATGTTTCAACCAAGTGTCACAAAGGGGTACCTCTATGCCGCCTGTACAAGGGTCTAAGGAGAAAGTTCGCATTGGATTTCTCGCTTTTGATCATTCTTCAACTTAGACACCCATACCGGGACAACATAGACAACAGATAATGGACTCCTCTTTTAATGCTTAAGCATTCAACAACAGATAATATTCTCATAAGAGATTGAGGTTTTATGTCCAAACTGAAACTTCCACCATGATTCATGGCTTTAGTTAGCGGCCCAATGTTATTCTCTAACAGTATGCATACTCAAACCATTTGATTGTGAAAACCACCCTTACTTCAGACAAGACGAACATGCATAGCAACTCACATGATATTCAACAAAGAGTTGATGGCGTCCCCAGGAACATGGTTATCGCACAACAAGCAACTTAATAAGAGATAAGACACATAAGTACATATTCAATACCACAATAGTTTTTAAGGCTATTTTGTCCCATGAGCTATATATTGCAAAGGCGAATGATGGAAATTTAAAGGTAGCACTCAAGCAATTTACTTTGGAATGGCGGAGAAATACCATGTAGTAGGTAGGTATGGTGGACACAAATGGCATAGTGGTTGGCTCAAGGATTTTGGATGCATGAGAAGTATTCCCTCTCGATACAAGATTTAGGCTAGCAAGGTTATTTGAAACAACCACAAGGATGAACCGGTGCAGCAAAACTCACATAAAAGACATATTTTAAACATTATAAGACTCTACACCGTCTTCCTTGTTGTTCAAAACTCAATACTAGAAATTATCTAGACTTTAGAGAGACCAAATATGCAAACCAAATTTTAGCAAGCTCTATGTATTTCTTCATTAATGGGTGCAAAGTATATGATGCAAGAGCTCAAACATGAGCACAACAATTGCCAAGTATCAAATTATTCAAGACATTTTAGAATTACTACATGTAGCATTTCCCGATTCCAACCATATAACAATTTAACGAAGAAGATTCAACCTTCGCCATGAATACTATGAGTAAAGCCTAAGGACATATTTGTCCATATGCAACAGCGGAGCGTGTCTCTCTCCCACACAATGAATGCTAGGATCCATTTTATTCAAACAAAAACAAAAACAAAAACAAACCGACGCTCCAAGCAAAGCACATAAGATGTGATGGAATAAAAATATAGTTTCAGGGGAGGAACCTGATAATGTTGTCGATGAAGAAGGGGATGCCTTGGGCATCCCCAAGCTTAGACGCTTGAGTCTTCTTAAAATATGCAGGGGTGAACCACCGGGGCATCCCCAAGCTTAGAGCTTTCACTCTCCTTGATCATATTGCATCATTTCCCTCTCTTGATCCTTGAAAACTTCCTCCACACCAAACTCGAAACAACTCATTAGAGGGTTAGTGCACAATAAAAATTTATATGTTCAGAGGTGACATAATCATTCTTAACACTTCTGGTCATTGCACAAAGCTACTGGACATTAATGGATCAAAGAAATTCATCCAACATAGCAAAAGAGGCAATGCGAAATAAAATGCAGAATCTGTCAAAACAGAACAGTTCGTAAAGACGAATTTTAAAGTGGCACCAGACTTGCTCAAATGAAAATTCCCAAATTGAATGAAAGTTGCGTACATATCTGAGGATCACTCACGTAAATTGGCATAATTTTCTGAGTTACCTACAGAGAATTAGACCCAGATTCGTGACAGCAAAGAAATCTGTTTCTGCGCAGTAATCCAAATCTAGTATGAACCTTACTATCAAAGAATTTACTTGGCACAACAATGCACAAAACTAAGATAAGGAGAGGTTGCTACAGTAGTAAACAACTTCCAAGACTCAAATATAAAATAAAGGTACTGTAGTAAAAACATGGGTTGTCTCCCATAAGCGCTTTTCTTTAACGCCTTTCAGCTAGGCGCAGAAAGTGTGAATCAAGTATTATCAAGAGATGAAGCATCAACATTACCTTGGGTGTTGGGAGTTGCCTCAACAATGCATGTTATCTTATCTATGTAAGTTTCAGAGGTTCCCTTTTCATTACTCTTAGGCTTGCTATTCTCATTAAACAAATTTTCAGGAACAATCCAATCATAATTCTTTTCTAGTGCCTCGAATATTCCTGCGAGCTTGCAAGGTATTGATGTCTTAATATTCCCTACATCATTAATATTATTAGTGTACTTTATTCTATCAATTTCCATCTTTTCAAGGGTACTAGCAAAGTTGGTGCAAGAACCAAGCATCTTATATTTGATAAAGACTTTTCTAGCCTCTCTTGCTACACCACCAAATTCTTTAAGAAGGGTTTCTAAAACAAAATCTTTCTTTTCCCCTTCTTCCATATCGCCAAGTGTGAGAAACATGTGTTGGATTATAGGATTAAGATTAACAAATTTAGTTTCCAACATGTGAACTAAAGAAGCAGCAGCAATTTCATAAGTAGGAGCAAGTTCTACCAAGTGTCTATCTTCAAAATCTTCAACTTTACTAACATTAGTGAAAAATGCTTCTATATTATCTCTTCCAATGATAGACCCACGTCCTACCGGTATGTCTTTTAGAGTGTACTTAGGAGGAAACATGATGAAATAAACAAAAGGTAAATAAAGTAAATGCAAGTAACTAATTTTTTTGTGTTTTTGATATAGAGAACAAGACAAGTAAATAAAGTAAAGCTAGCAACTAATTTTTTTGTGTTTTGTTTAAGTGCAGCAAACAAAGTAGTAAATAAAGTAAAGCAAGACAAAAACAAAGTAAAGAGATTGGATTGTGGAGACTCCCCTTGCAGCGTGTCTTGATCTCCCCGGCAACGGCGCCAGAAAATGTGCTTGATGTGTGCAATTAACACGTCCGTTGGGAACCCCAAGAGGAAGGTGTGATGCAGACAGTAGCAAGTTTTTCCTCAGAAAGAAACCAAGGTTTATCGAACCAGGAGGAGCCAAGAAGCACGTTGAAGGTTGATGGCGGCGAGATGTAGTGCAGCGCAACACCAGGGATTCCGGCGCCAACGTGGAACCTGCACAACACAACCAAAGTACTTTGCCCCAACGAAACAGTGAGGTTGTCAATCTCACCGGCTTGCTGTAACAAAGGATTAGATGTATAGTGTGGATGATGATTGTTTGCAGAAAACAGTAGAACAAGTATTGCAGCAGATTGTATTCAATGTAAAAGAATAGGACCGGGGTCCACAGTTCACTAGAGGTGTCTCTCCCATAAGGTAAATAGCATGTTGGGTGAACAAATTACAGTCGGGCAATTGACAAATAGAGAGGACATGACAATGCACATACATGATATGATAAGTATAGTGAGATTTAATTGGGCATTACGACAAAGTACATAGACCGCTATCCAGCATGCATCTATGCCTAAAAAGTCCACCTTCAGGTTATCATCCGAACCCCTTCCAGTATTAAGTTGCAAACAACAGACAATTGCATTAAGTATGGTGCGTAATGTAATCAATAACTACATCCTCGGACATAGCATCAATGTTTTATCCCTAGTGGCAACAGCACATCCACAACCTTAGAACTTTCTCACCGTCCTGCATTTAATGGAGGCATGAACCCACTATCGAGCATAAATACTCCCTCTTGGAGTTAAGAGTAAAAACTTGGCCAGAGCCTCTACTAATAACGGAGAGCATGCAAGATCATAAACAACACATAGGTAATAGATTGATAATCAACATAACATAGTATTCTCTATCCATCGGATCCCAACAAACACAACATATAGCATTACATATAGATGATCTTGATCATGTTAGGCAGCTCACAAGATCCAACAATGAAGCACATAAGGAGAAGACGACCATCTAGCTACTGCTATGGACCCATAGTCCAGGGGTGAACTACTCACTCATCACTCCGGAGGCGACCATGGCGGTGAAGAGTCCTCCGGGAGATGATTCCCCTCTCCGGCAGGGTGCCGGAGGCGATCTCCTGAATCCCCCGAGATGGGATTGGCGGCGGCGGCGTCTCAGTAAGGTTTCCCGTATCCTGGCTCTCGGTACTGTGGGTTTCGCGACGGAGGCTTTAAGTAGGCGGAAGGGCAGGTCAAGAGGCGCCACGGGGGCCCCACACAACAGGGCCGCGCGGGCCCCTTGCTGGCCGCGCCGCCCTGTTGTGGCGGCGCCTCGTGGCCCCACTTCGTGACTCCTTCGGTCTTCTGGAAGCTTCGTGTAAAAATAGGCCCCTGGGCGTTGATTTCGTCCAATTCCGAGAATATTTCCTTTGTAGGATTTCTGAAACCAAAAACAGCAGAAACAAGAATCGGCTCTTCGGCATCTCGTTAATAGGTTAGTGCCGGAAAATGCATAAATATGACATAAAGTATGCATAAAACATGTAGATATCATCAATAATGTGGCATGGAACATAAGAAATTATCGATACGTCGGAGACGTATCAACCCCAGTTTCAGTGAGACATGTAATGACTAGTCACATCAGTAAGTTCACTGTGTAATAAAATATGTTACCCCTCCCCTTTATGTAGGCCCCTTTGTCTCTCCCGATCGAGTGCCGACAGCCGACGGATGCAAGCCGCTAGCTCGATCCCCTCCTTTCGCCTCCACCGTCCAGGCATCCAGCTTGGAGGGGCAAGCTGCATCTAGACCAAGCGGATTAGGTAGTACTAGTAATGCTCTTTCCTTTCTCGAGATCGGTTCTTTTTTCCTCACCTCGATATCTTGCGCATCTACTATTTCCTATTCTGGGCGAAGGGGTGTCTTTCTGGTCACCCTCGCGCTGGGAGTGATTGATGGGGGCGGGGGCTACCTTTGCTTGGATTGGGGTGTTCTTCCTTTATTTGTCGACATTTGCAACCTTTGTAGTTTCTGCAGATCCTCAATGTATCTTTTGTCAGCTTGTACAGGAAAGGAAATACCTCGGTGGTGGTGGGGGGGCAATGGAGCGTAAGGCCACCACGCATGTGGGCAGTTGGCTGAGCCAGAGCTGCTTCCCCAGCCCCACAAAGCAGGTACTCCGTTTGCTTATCCACTCTGTCTGTCTGCATCCTCAATCTGTTCCTGTTCTGGAAGATGCTTAAAGTAGCACATGTCTTCAGTTGTTTGTGCATAAAGCCACTGTGACACCATGCTCTATATTCCCTGTATCAGGTTGGTACCTCCAGGTTCCGTGCTGAGGCTATGGGGAACGAGAATAGCGCCCCACCTGCTGCAGGAGCATGGCCCAATCTGCAGCACAAGAAGCGAAATTCCACTGCCGAGCTGGGCAGGGACCGCCGAGGGGTAATTTTTTTTAACCAACTTACCATGATGTAGTCTGAATCTGATACTCCCTCAGATCCAAATTAATTGACTCAACTATCTGTAGATACGGATGTATCTAGATGTGTTTTTAGCTCTAGATACTACTACCTCCATCCCAAAGCTTAGGGATTATATTATTTTTAGAAAGTCAAACTATACCATGTTTGACTAAGCTTTTACCAAAAATCATTAACATGCAAAGTACAAAATTAATATCATTAAATAGGTTGTGAAATATATTTTCCTACGGTATCTACACAATATTATATTTGTTGATAGAATGTTCTAAAATTTTGGTCAAACTTTACTTGTTTTGATTTCTCAAAAATAAATAAGCCTTAAGCTTTGGGATGGAGGTATCTAGACAAAGCTGAGTCAACTGGAGTAGTTTTTTTTGTCTGTCCATAGCTAGTGTTCATGGTGCAAAAGGCTAATAGCATCCACTATATGCATCAGTTTATCTCATATGGTAATTCAATATCACTGCTGAGGTCTGCCTTTTGTTTTGCTATTCATATGCAGACTGAAACTTTAGGGCCTTTACTCAAAAGGAAGATCAAAACTGCAGCTGATCAGGCTGCCAGTATGTTGATGCCGCCCCCATCTTCTAAATGCCTCTACAAGCACAAGGCCACGCGCCCGCTGGGTGGTGATCTTTTAATGAATATGGTATATTTTCTTAATCCACAAAACATGCCTTGATTTTTGTCTGTTTATTGTCGGTTTTTTCTAATGCTTGCCAAAAGTTTACAACAACAACAACAACAACCAAGCCTTTCAGTCCCAAACAAGTTGGGGTAGGCTATAGTTGAAGCCCATAAGATCTCGAAGCGAAAAGTTTAGAAACACCAAATTCGTTTGCTTACAATCATCATACAGTAATGTTCATCTACTCTCCAGTTCCCCTAACCCAACAAAAAATGATGTTAATTACGATTTTTAGATTAAAAGAGCACCATTAGGCGCTGTTAATTACGATTTTGAGATTAAAATGTCATTTGCAATTGCTAATTACAATTTTGAGGCAAATGATTAGTTTAACCTTGATCTGTTCTACTCTCCATTTTTCCCAACCGAAAAAATGTAACCATTCCATTCCTCTGAAATGGAACCATTCCATTCCATTCCACGCTGTTTCAGAACCGAACACACCCTTGCATTGTTGTGAACTGTTGTCCATACACAGCCATACCCTTCCACTTACATCCATCACTATATGCATCGGTCTGTCTCAGAGTCATTCAATATCACTGCTGAGATCTGTTCCTATTCTTATGCAGGCTGAAACTACTGCGCCTTTACTCAAGTGGATGCAAAATGAGGCTGATGAGGCTGCTGCGAGGACGATGGTGTCGGCACCATCATCCGAAAACTTCTACAAGCACGAGGCCATGGGCCAGCTGGGTGGTGACCTTTTAATGAATCTGGTATATTTTCTTAATCCACATACATGATTTTATTATTATCTATTTAATTACTGTTGGCTTTGCCTAATGCTTACCAAAAGTTCAGAAACACTGCGTTTGCTTACAATCATCATACACTAATTTTTCACTTTTCAGTCTGTCTCATCCAGTATATAAACTGTTGAGTTCCGTTGGCTTCTTTTGTAATCATTTGCATTGTTGTCAACTGTTGTCTATGCACAACCCTATTCTTCCACTTACATCCCGCACTTTTTGCATCAGTCCATCTCATAGATTTATTAAATATCAATGATGAGTTCTGTTGCTATTCATATGCAGGATGAAGCTTCTGTGCCTCTACTCAAATGGATAAAAAATGATCCTGATGAGGCTGTGAAGACGATGGTGCCGCCACAATCTTCTGAAAACCTCCTCAAGCACAAGGCCACGGGCCAGCTGGGTGGTATCCTTTTTAAGCAGGTATATTTTCTTAATCCTCATACATGATTTGATTTGTCTGTTTATTGCCGGCTTTGTCTAATTATGCTTACCAATAGTTCAGAAACACACACAACCCTATTCTTCCACTTACATCCAGCACTATACGCATCAGTATCTCATAGATTCATTTTATATATCACTGCTGATGTCTGTTGCTCTTCAATTTTCATATGCAGACTGAAACTGCTAAGCCTTCATTGGTCAAAAGGATTGCAACTGCTGCTGATGAGGCATCTGCAGAGGCTGCCACCAAGTTACTGTCAGCCCCACCTTCTGGATGCTTATATAAGCTCAAGTCCAAGGACCAGTCGGGCCGTAACCATCCAAGGGTTCGGGTATATTTTCTTAAGCCACATATACATGCCATGATTTATGTCTGATATTATCACCGGCTCTGTCTAATGCTTCTTGGAATTCGGAAACGCCAAATTAGCATGCTTATATTCATCATACACTAAATTTTGACTGTTCAGTTTGTAACATAGTGTTATGCACTCGCTTGTCAACATTTGCATTGCTCTGAACTATGCACTTTACACAACCTAATTCTTCCACTTACATTCAGCGCTACGCACCAGTAGTACCTCCCATGTTTCCTTCACCATCCCGATGCCGAGCTTGCGGGAATATGGCGGGCCCATGTACATACCCCGCATATAACACCTCCTATGGCTCTATCTACCTTTCTAATAACTCCTTCACAGAGTTACATGCATGTATTCTCAGTGGTTTAGCATGAATTGGCATATAGTAAAGTCTTGTTTTTAGTCTTCCTGCTTCTTACATTAGTATCAATTTTCACATGCAGACTGTACCTTGTGAACTTCGTCCAATGATTAACCAGATGTGTCCGCATGAAGGGTCTTTCACTATGCATGGCAATGGCAAATTGATGAACACCTACACGGTCTATGAGGTGTATGTCTACAAGACGCAGGCCATCACATATTTGTATGGACATGATTGGAGAAAGTTTGCTTTTGACTACGGTCTGAAGAAGGGCGACGAGCTGAGGATCAGAAACTCAAACGGGCAGATATACGTAATCGCTACGTAGTTGGAGACACTTCCAAATATATAATATGTAACTTTTTTGTACTCATATCCTTTGATTACTGCATTCTGAGCAGTTGTTCTAAACCATTCCCTCTGTTCTAGCTTGCTGGGTTTAACATGATCAAAGCTGCAGATCCCCTGATGGAACAGGAGCGGATGTCACAAAGGGCACCCACACCAGCACTGGCACCGGCTTCCCACT
The DNA here is from genome assembly GCF_019359855.2 of Lolium perenne. NCBI lineage: Eukaryota > Viridiplantae > Streptophyta > Magnoliopsida > Poales > Poaceae > Lolium > Lolium perenne. The sequence goes on from NC_067250.2 coordinate 260,698,783, forward strand.
CTCCTGCATCAGCACCGGTTCCTGTACCAGCACCGTTTATTGCATCTACCCAGCAGGCCTCTACATCAGCATTGGTTCCTGTAGAGGCCCCATATACTACACCTGCCAAGCAGGCTCCTGCATCAGCACTGGTTCCTCTAGCTGCACCGTTTACTGCACCTGCCCAACAGTCTCCTGCATCAGCACCGGTTCCTCTAGAGGCACCGTTTATTGCACCTGCCCAGCAGTCTCCTGCATCAGCACCAGCTCGTGTACCAGCCCAGGCTCCTGCACCTGCCCAGCCAGATCACCGAGGTCTCAGCTCATTGCTGTGGCCACCCGTGTGGTGACCAGGACGCATCTGAAGGCTATGTTCGTGAGTATATGACAACATAACTGCTCTTATCTTGATGTCTTCTCTGCTCAAAGTCTCACATGGTTCAGTCTTCAGTGCATTGGTGCCATTGACTAATTTTTGTTGGTATCTCTTGCTTTGAATCAGAAATTGCCTAAAAGTATCGCCAAGGATCTCAATGCTGGCCGAAGGGGCAAGATTTCCCTCGTCATGGAGAGTGAAGGTCTCACCGTGGAGGGACGGTACTCCGTCAGTCCCACAGATGGCCGCTTGGCTGTTACTTCCAGGTGGAAAAAGTTCATTGACGGTGCCAAACTTCGCATTGGATCAAAGTTGAAGGTCAAGATCTTTCGATGCCGCTGTGACATGCTGGTCATCAAGTTTGCGGTTGTCTAGTTCTATTGTCCCATGAGCCCTTAGCAAATGCATTTGTAGTTATACTTATATAAGGTTATCTTATCTGAACTGCTAATTAATTGTATGGGTGGTAAAACTCTGGCAAGCTTTTCCTCTTAGCAAGTATGTATGTATGATCAGCTATTATGATAACTAATGTTTGTGTTCATCTTAATTTGCATTTCCGTTTTAGAAAAAAACTTAATTTCTATTTTGGCTGACCTGTTAGAGAACTATCAGATTGAATCCACAACATGATTCAAATAGATTCATTACACCAAGCCACATGTCTTGACCTTGCTATACACTAGTTCCATTATTCAGTGCAAGAAGGCTTACCTGAGCTGCCTGAACCACGGCAGATTCGAATCCACCTTAGCTATGTAGCTAGAAATACAACCTTTGCAGAAAGAGGATTTGCAGTACGGGGAGGCTGACATTGGGGACCCATGAGCCAGCAGCGTCGTCAACGTTTTAAAGGCGGCAGGAGATCGAAACAAAAAAAGCCAAAAATCAGTTGGTAAACAAAATCCAAGAAATGAAACTTTTACCTTTCTGAGAGGATGACATGCGGGACCCATGAGGCAGCAGCATCCTCAACTATTCCAAGGCGGCAGGGGATCAAAATAAAAATAGGAAATAGCCAGAAATTAATTAGGGTCAAAAATAAATCTATCAAAGGAAACCTTTATTGTTCATAGAGGATGACATGTGGGACCGACCTGCCAGCTGCGTCGTCATGGTTTCAAAGGGGGCAGGGGATCAAAAGAAAAAGGCAAATAGCCAGAAATTAGGGGTAAAAAATAAATCCAACAAAGGAATCTTTTATTGTTCATAGAGGATGACATGCGGGACCCATGAGCCAGCAGCTTCCTCAACGTTTCAAAGTCGGCATGAGATTGAAAGAAAAAGGCAAGTGACCAAATATCAGGAGCCAAAAATAATCCAAGAAAAGAAATTTTATTGTACATAGAGGATGACATGCGGGTCCCATTTTGCAGCAGCGGTCTCAACATTTCCAAGGCGGCACAAGACCAAAAGAAAAATGAAGTAGCCAGAAATCAGGGTGTCGTTGCCTATTCGACGGTTCCCCGGAGGAGGGATCCTCACGAGGGGGAGAAGAAGTAAGGGCCATAGGGCGGAGTGCACACGGGACGGTGGTACGCGAGTTACCCAGCTTCGGAACACCTGCACGATGACAGGGCCTACTGCTGCTTGTCTGGAATTATCTGGGCGCTTTCGCGTTGTTACAATGAGTTGTGGTTGTGCCTCTAGGGCTCCCGGGATCCGGCTTATAAAGGCGCACGGATCTAGGGTTTACATGGAGAGTCCTAGCCGGATTACAGATTGCCTAACTACGGTACAATGTCTTGCCGTGTACGTCAAGGATCCGCCTCCCATATACATCGTACTGGATCCGGGTTCCTCATGGGCCTCCACGGATCCGGGTTCCTCTGAAGGTCGGTGCGGATCCGGCTAACTGATCCTGGGCCGGACTTCATCCTTCATGATCAACAGCAACTGGGCCGCCCGATGGGCCACATGCCACATCACCGTCTATGGGCCACCCGGGCTTGCCGGATCTAGGCACTGTCGATGGTACACCCATGAAGTATACCCACAACAGTAGCCCCCAGAGTTCTCCGAGTTTCACCTGCAGTTTCCGCCATGCTAGCACCCTTTGGTCTCCGGCATTGTCGGTAACGCGGAGAAATTTGAAGAACTCCAACTTCACATTTTCTTCTTTCCCAACCTTTAGTTAGAAAATCCCCCCATCCTGCGGGACTTCATCCATCGACAGTTAAAAACATGTCTCCGGGTTACTCCCCTGCTTGTGAATGAGAATTACTTATTGATACGTCTCCGACGTATCGATAATTTCTTATGTTCCATGCCACATTATTGATGTTATCTACATGTTTTATGCACACTTTATGTCATATTCGTGCATTTTCTGGAACTAACCTATTAACAAGATGCCGAAGTGCCAGTTCCTGTTTTCTGCTGTTTTTGGTTTCAGAAATCCTAGTAACGAAATATTCTCGGAATCGGACGAAATCAACGCCAAAGATCTTAGAATCCCCGGAAGCATCCGTAACACACCGGAGAGGTCGAGGGGGCCACAGGCCCACCAAACTATAGGCTGGCGCGGCCGAGAGGGGGCCGCGCCGCCTATAGTCCGCCCCCTGTCAGCCCTCCTGCGCCGCCTCTTCGCCTATAAAAGCCCTTTCGACCTAAAAACGCAGGACCAATTGACGAAACTCCAGAAAGACTCCAGGGGCGCCGCCACCGTCGCGAAACTCCAATTCGGGGGACAGAACTCTGTTCCGGCACCCTGCCGGGACGGGGAAGTGCCCCCGGAAGGCTTCTCCATCGACACCGCTGCCATCTCCACCGCCATCTTCATCACCGCTGCTACTCCCATGAGGAGGGAGTAGTTCTCCATCGAGGCTCGGGGTTGTACCGGTAGCTATGTGGTTAATCTCTCTCCATGTACTTCAATACAATGATCTCATGAGCTGCTTTACATGATTGAGATTCATATGAGTTTTGTATCACAATTCATCTATGTGCTACTCTAGTGATGTTATTAAAGTAGTTCTATTCCTCCTGCACGTGTGTAAAGGTGACTAGTGTGTGCACCGTGTGGTTCTTGTCGTAGGCTATGATCATGATCTCTTGTAGATTGTGGAGTTAATTATCATTATGATGGTATTGATGTGATCTATCTGGTTATGTTGATCTATCTTACACTATAAGGTTACTTAAATATGAACAAATTGTGGAGCTTGTTAACTCCGGCATTGAGGGTTCGTGTAATCCTACGCAATGCGTTCATCATCCAACAAGAGTGTAGAGTATGCATTTATCTATTCTGTTATGTGATCAATGTTGAGAGTGTCCACTAGTGAAAGTATAATCCCTAGGCCTTGTTCCTAAATACTGCTGAGTTACTACCGCTTGTTTCTTGTTTCTTTGCGTTACTACTGCTGCAATACTACCACCATCAACTACACGCCAGCAAGCTATTTTTACGGCACCGTTGCTCTTGCTCATATATATTCATACCACCTGTATTTCACTATCTCTTCGCCGAACTAGTGCACCTATTAGGTGTGTTGGGGACACAAGAGACTTCTTGCTTTGTGGTTGCAGTGGTTGCATGAGAGGGATATCTTTGACCTCTTCCTCCCCGAGTTCGATAAACCTTGGGTATCCACTTAAGGGAAAACTTGCTGTTGTTCTACAAACCTCTGCTCTTGGAGGCCCAACACTGTCTACAGGAAAGGAGGGGGAACGTAGACATCAAGCACTTTTCTGGCGCCGTTGCCGGGGAGGAAAGGTAAAAGGCACTCATACTTCGGTTCCAGGTAAAGTACTTTTCTGGCGCCATTGTGTTTGTGCTCGAAGCTATTTCCTTTAGATCCTGCAATTGCATCTTTTTGTTTCTTGTTTACACTAGTTAGGCATAATGGAAAACATCTGTGAGCTCTTTGTACTATTTCCTGAGTCAAGACATGAATGGTTTAATGCGAAAATTAAAAAACCCATGGAACATGTTAGCATGAATACTTTGAACACCATTGTTGCTAATGATATGGAAAATTCTAAGCTTGGGGAAGCTGGTTTTGATGAGCATGATCTTTTTAGTCCACCAAGCATTGAGGAGAAAATTTTCTTTGATGATACTTTGCCTCCTATTTATGATGATTATAATGATAGTAGTCTTTTGGTACCACCTACTATGGAGAGTAAATTTTGTTGTGATTATACTATGCCTCCAACACTTGATGAGAATAATAATGATAGCTACTTTGTTGAATTTGCTCCCACTATTACTAATAAAATTGATTATGCTTATGTGGAGAGTAATAATTTTATGCATGAGACTCATGATAAGAATGCTTTATGTGATAGTTATATTGTTGAGTTTTCTCATGTTGCTACTGAAAGTTATTATGAGAGAGGAAAATATGGTTGTAGAAATTTTCATGTTACTAAAACACCTCTCTATGTGCTGAAATTTTTGAAGCTACACTTGTTTTATCTTCCTATGCTTGTTACTTTGCTCTTCATGAACTTGTTTATTTACAAGATTCCTTTGCATAGGAAGCATGTTAGACTTAAATGTGTTTTGAATTTGCCTCTTGATGCTCTCTTTTGCTTCAAATACTATTTCTTATGAGTGCATCATTAAAACTGCTGAGCCCATCTTAATGGCTATAAAGAAAGAACTTCTTGGGAGATAACCCATGTGTTATTTTGCTACAGTAATTTGTTTTATATTTGTGTCTTGGAAGTTGTTTACTACTGTAACAACCTCTCCTTATCTTAGTTTTGTGTTTTGTTGTGCCAAGTAAAGCCGTTGATAGAAAAGTAAGTACTAGATTTGGATTACTGCACAGTTCCAGATTTCTTTGCTGTCACGAATCTGGGTCCACCTCCCTGTAGGTAGCTCAGAAAATTAAGCCAATTTACGTGCATGATCCTCAGATATGTACGCAACTTTCATTCAATTTGAGCAAGTCTGGTGCCATTTTAAAATTCGTCAATACGAACTGTTCTGTTTTGACAGATTCTGCCTTTTATTTCGCATTGCCTCTTTCGCTATGTTGGATAAATTTCTTTGATCCATTAATGTCCAGTAGCATTATGCAATGTCCAGAAGTGTTAAGAATGATTGTGTCACCTCCGAATATGTCAATTTATATTGTGCACTAACCCTCTAATGAGTTGTTTCGAGTTTGGTGTGGAGGAAGTTTTCAAGGATCAAGAGAGGAGTATGATGCAACATGATCAAGGAGAGTGAAAGCTCTAAGCTTGGGGATGCACCCGGTGGTTCACCCCTGCATATATCAAGAAGACTCAAGCGTCTAAGCTTGGGGATGCCCAAGGCATCCCCTTCTTCATCGACAACATTATCAGGTTCCTCCCCTGAAACTATATTTTTATTCCGTCACATCTTATGCACTTTACTTGGAGCGTCTGTATGTTTCTTGTTTTTGTTTTTGTTTGAATAAATGCTTGTGTGGGAGAGAGACACGCTCCGCTGGTTCGTATGAACACATGTGTTCTTAGCTCATAATATTCATGGCGAAGTTCTTCGTTAAATTGTTATATGGTTGGAATTGGAAAATGATACATGTAGTAATTGCTATAAATGTCTTGGGTAATGTGATACTTGGCAATTGTTGTGCTCATGTTTAAGCTCTTGCATCATATGCTTTGCACCCATTAATGAAGAAATACATAGAGCATGCTAAAATTTGGTTTGCATATTTGGTTTCTCTAAGGTCTAGATAATTTCTAGTATTGAGTTTGAACAACAAGGAAGACGGTGTAGAGTCTTATAATGTTTTCAATATGTCTTTTATGTGAGTTTTGCTGCACCGGTTCATCCTTGTGTTTGTTTCAAAAAAAAGCCTTGCTAGCCTAAACCTTGTATCGAGAGGGAATACTTCTCATGCATCCAAAATACTTGAGCCAACCACTATGCCATTTGTGTCCACCACACCTACCTACTACATGGTATTTCCCCGCCATTCCAAAGTAAATTGCTTGAGTGCTACCTTTAAAATTCCATTATTTACCTTTGCAATATATAGCTCATGGGACAAATAGCTTAAAAACTATTGTGGTATTGAATATGTAATTATGCACTTTATCTCTTAATAAGTTGCTTGTTGTGCGATAACCATGTTTACTGGGGACGCCATCAACTACTCTTTGTTGAATTTCATGTGAGTTGCTATGCATGTTCGTCTTGTCTGAAGTAAGAGAGATCTACCACCTTATGGTTAAGCATGCATATTGTTAGAGAAGAACATTGGGCCGCTAACTAAAGCCATGATCCATGGTGGAAGTTTCAGCTTTGGACAAATATCCTCAATCTCATATGAGAAAATTATTAATTGTTGTTACATGCTTATGCATAAAAGAGGAGTCCATTATCTGTTGTCTATGTTGTCCCGGTATGGATGTCTAAGTTGAGAATAATCAATAGCGAGAAATCCAATGCGAGCTTTCTCCTTAGACCTTTGTACAGGCGGCATAGAGGTACCCCTTTGTGACACTTGGTTAAAACATGTGCATTGTGATGATCCGGTAGTCCAAGCTAATTAGGACAAGGTGCGGGCACTATTAGTATACTATGCATGAGGCTTGCAACTTGTAAGATATAATTTACATGATACATATGCTTTATTACTACCGTTGACAAAATTGTTTCATGTTTTCAAAATCAAAGCTCTAGCACAAATATAGCAATCGATGCTTTTCCTCTATGAGGACCATTCTTTTACTTTCAATGTTGAGTCAGTTCACCTATTTCTCTCCACCTCAAGAAGCAAACACTTGTGTGAACTATGCATTGATTCCTACATACTTGCTTAGTGCACTTATTATGTTACTCTATGTTGACAATATCCATGAGATATACATGTTACAAGTTGAAAGCAACCGCTGAAACTTAATCTTCTTTTGTGTTGCTTCAATGCCTTTACTTTGAATTATTGCTTTATGAGTTAACTCTTATGCAAGACTTATTGATGCTTGTCTTGAAGTGCTATTCATGAAAAGTCTTTGCTTTATGATTCAGTTGTTTACTCATGTCATATACATTGTTTTGATCGCTGCATTCACTACATATGCTTTACAAATAGTATGATCAAGATTATGATGGCATGTCACTCCAGAAATTATCTGTGTTATCGTTTTACCTGCTCGGGACGAGCAGAACTAAGCTTGGGGATGCTGATACGTCTCCGACGTATCGATAATTTCTTATGTTCCATGCCACATTATTGATGTTATCTACATGTTTTATGCACACTTTATGTCATATTCGTGCATTTTCTGGAACTAACCTATTAACAAGATGCCGAAGTGCCAGTTCCTGTTTTCTGTTGTTTTTGGTTTCAGAAATCCTAGTAACGAAATATTCTCGGAATCGGACGAAATCAACGCCAAAGATCTTAGAATCCCCGGAAGCATCCAGAACACACCAGAGAGGTCAGAGGGGGGCCACAGGCCCACCAAACTATAGGCTGGCGCGGCCAGAGGGGGGGCCGCGCCGCCCTATAGTCTGGCCCCCCTGTCAGCCCTCCTGCGCCGCCTCTTCGCCTATAAAAGCCCTTTCGACCTAAAAACGCAGGACCAATTGACGAAACTCCAGAAAGACTCCAGGGGCGCCGCCACCGTCGCGAAACTCCAATTCGGGGGACAGAACTCTGTTCCGGCACCCTGCCGGGACGGGGAAGTGCCCCCGGAAGGCTTCTCCATCGACACCGCTGCCATCTCCACCGCCATCTTCATCACCGCTGCTACTCCCATGAGGAGGGAGTAGTTCTCCATCGAGGCTCGGGCTGTACCGGTAGCTATGTGGTTAATCTCTCTCCATGTACTTCAATACAATGATCTCATGAGCTGCTTTACATGATTGAGATTCATATGAGTTTTGTATCACAATTCATCTATGTGCTACTCTAGTGATGTTATTAAAGTAGTTCTATTCCTCCTGCACGTGTGTAAAGGTGACTAGTGTGTGCACCGTGTGGTTCTTGTCGTAGGCTATGATCATGATCTCTTGTAGATTGTGGAGTTAATTATCATTATGATGGTATTGATGTGATCTATCTGGTTATGTTGATCTATCTTACACTATAAGGTTACTTAAATATGAACAAATTGTGGAGCTTGTTAACTCCGGCATTGAGGGTTCGTGTAATCCTACGCAATGCGTTCATCATCCAACAAGAGTGTAGAGTATGCATTTATCTATTCTATTATGTGATCAATGTTGAGAGTGTCCACTAGTGAAAGTATAATCCCTAGGCCTTGTTCCTAAATACTGCTGAGTTACTACTGCTTGTTTACTGTTTTACTGCGTTACTACTGCTGCAATACTACCACCATCAACTACACGCCAGCAAGCTATTTTCTGGCACCGTTGCTACTGCTCATATATATTCATACCACCTGTATTTCACTATCTCTTCGCCGAACTAGTGCACCTATTAGGTGTGTTGGGGACACAAGAGACTTCTTGCTTTGTGGTTGCAGGGTTGCATGAGAGGGATATCTTTGACCTCTTCCTCCCTAAGTTCGATAAACCTTGGGTATCCACTTAAGGGAAAACTTGCTGCTGTTCTACAAACCTCTGCTCTTGGAGGCCCAACACTGTCTACAGGAAAGGAGGGGGAACGTAGACATCACTTATCTTTACGCTTTTACCCGGAATCTTAATAGACTCAAACGGTTCCGCCAATTCTGGCGCCATTTTCACGCGATTTGAGCGGTAACTTATCCTTAGCCATTTTTACCGTTTAGGGTTTGGACACGTGTCACGCATCCAACGGTGCGACGCTTGCGTTCCGACCACAGGATGCGGAGCACGAATCTCCTCCTCTCGGCCTATAAATATCCACCGTCAACCCTAAACTTCCCATTCACCCCCTCTTTCACCTCTCTGCGAAGCGCCGCCCGCGAGCTCCTCCTCCGCCGTGCCGGAGTCTGCCGGAAAACTCGCCGGAGTTTCGCCGGAGCGGTTTCACCACCGCGCAGTTCATAGAGTTCTTAACTTTGACGAGCCACCGCGCACAAACCTCGCCGCCGGCGACTCCGATCACCGCGGAAACCATTACGGTGAGTTCTCGAACTTCGTCCTTTCGCCGCAGTTTGTAGGGATGAACCTGGGATTTAACATAGGATCCGACTAAGTCAGTTTCCGTCTTCATCATCCTATCAGATGTCTTCTTCGACTCCACCTCCCGCTTCCGAACCAATTATGGCGACGCCCATCTCCTCCGCCCCTCCTCCATTTGTCCCAGTTCGGCTGGAGTCCTCAAAGGATTCCGACAAGAATATCGAGGGCACCTCTGCTAACCCGGAAGACATCACGGGCGCAGAGCAAACGGAAAAGAAGGCGGAAGAGGCAGCCGCCAAGAAATCTAAGGCTCGTCAACGAGACAATGAGTCTAAGGGAAAATGGTGGCCCTGTACCACCATCGAGGCGGAGGGCTTCATTAAACCCGGATCCTGGCGGACACTTCCGGGTGCCCCCACTCCAGCTCCCGAAGACGGGGAGATGGTGGTGACGAAGGCGCTAGTGGAGCGCGGATTCTCCTTTCCGCCATCTGATTTCTTTTCAGAAATCTTGAAGACCTATGGGCTCCAGCCCCACAATATTTCCCCGAATTCCGTCTTGGCGATCAGCAACCACGTGACGCTCTGCGAGGGCCATCTCCGAGTAGCTCCTGACCTCGCTCTGTTCCAGTACTACTTCTCCGTGAAAAAGGAGAAGATCCCCAAAGCTTCCGAGCTGGCTACCTGCGGATCAATCACTTTCATGCTCCGCCCAGGCCGCGTTTACCCTCCAACCGATCGCCATGAAACCGCGCGATACTGGTCAGGGGGTTTCTTCTATCTGAAGGACGTCTCCGACCCGGCGAGCGAGAGGGTGCTGCCACCTTTTAAGAACAGCCCCGCCAGCGAGGATCCGGCCTGGACGCAATGTCCTCATCTCTCCGAGTCACCTCAGCTGACTCGGATGGTTAGGCGGATCTGCAAGCTGACAGAGGAGGGTCTGACGGGGAAGGACCTTACCATGTCCTGGTTTACCAAGCGGATCCAACCACTTCAGCACAGGGACCGCCTGATGTTCCAGTACACGGGGCGCGACGATCCTATGCGTGCGTCCAAGGACAACCTCTCCGCCGATGCCATCGACAAGCGGATCCGACTGTTGATCAAGATTCCACGTGATCTTCACGTTCACGTGTGTAACAAGGACATCCACACCAACGGTTCCGGGACCGCGGTACGTTACCGCGTCTTAACTTGTTATTTTATTTGTAATCTGTAATTTGACTAAGTACTGGCTCTGCAACAAAGCTCGAAGCCCTCGAGGAAGGCGACCTCGGAACTCTCCTCCGGGTTCCTCACGCGGGCAATACTGACCCGGAGGCCGCATCGGAGGCGGAAGCTCCTGAAGCACCGCGCCCATCCAAGAGGAAGAGGGCTGCCCCCTCCAGTCCTTCAGCCAAACGTGCCCGCGAAGTGCTCAGCACCGCGGCAACTCGCAAGGCAGAGGCGGAGAAAAAGCACCTCAAACTCATCGATACCAGCAACCGAGCCCAACCAGAAATCCACCAGTTCTTCAGACCTTCCGGGTAAGTGCTAAGTTTCCGAAGGAAAATTCTTCCGTCATCGTGAATCAGCATATACTTAATCATAACGCTCTTTTCTTTTCGCGACAGAAGTTCCCAAAGCCAGCCCCCCAAGGCCCCTAAAGCCCCCAAGAAAAAGACTAAGCCATCTCCGGCTTCCATACCAGTCACACCAGAAGTCGGAGTTCCGCCCAAGGCTTCTTCAGCCGCCAAGCCGGATCCTAAAGACGTCATCAACATTGATGACATCCCTGAAGACCCGACCGCCGAGATTGGACAAGGCGATTCCGGCAAGGGCGCCTCCTCATCTGTTCCTCTACCTGAGCAACCCACCGCTACTTCCGCCGAGCCTACGGCCGAACAATACGAGCAGAAAGTGCAGCTGATCCGTGCCACTGGCGCATCCCAGACTCCGTCGCTGCAGAAGCTCCCCCTCTCTCAACGTCACGCGGAAATTTCAGCCATGATGGAGAAGGTGTGGGGGCCTGCGGATACAGAGATGAAGGAGCTCTCCGACCTCGATAGCGATCTCAAGGTCTTCTTTGCTAAACATAAGGAGGTGCGCCAGGTAACACTAGCCCCCAAGCATTGGTTCAGACATTTTTTCAGTGTAACATGTGTTAGCCGATGCTTCTCTCAACATTAGTCTCAGACGGAAATTTGAAATTTTCTCGATCCAAAACTTTGAACTCCTCGCCAGCCCACAGAATTTTGAATTTCCGGCTGAATCCTCTCTGCGTCTCAGGGCACGCGGAAGCTGCACGAAGATCTGCGCGTCCATGTGCTGGAGCAGATGACGGAAATAGAAGGGCTGCGCCAGACTGCTGAGAATAGTCGTCAAGTTGTGCTCCGTCTGGAGACCCGATTGAAAGGTGAGAAATCCGAGTTGCTTAAATTTGTACTGTATGAACATCCATAATGTATAACTTGTGTGATGTTCTATTTTCAGAAGAAACTGACAAGCGCCCCACCGTCGATGCCTTATCCGCCAAGATCTAGGTATTGGAGGTGGAGAATGAAACTCTGAAGAACTTCTTGAAAGAGTCCTCCAAGAAGGAAACCAAAGAAAAGAAGGAGCTCTCGGAAAAACATTCCCGCGAGATGGCGGAACTGGCTGACAAACTCAAGAAGAGCCATCAAAGGGTGACCACCCTGGCGGCCAGGAACAAGAGCCAGGAGGCAGAGGCGGAGGCTATTGACAAGATGATCTTCCGTAAGGACCCTTTTTGTTATTGTTTTGACTCCGGCTTCCTCAAAATTTTCTCTGTCCGTGGAAGAAACTGATCCTTTTTTACTTTGCAGCAAGCCTTGGCTTTGAATGGACCAAAGAGTCAACCCTCAAAAGGACTGAGGCATATGATAAAGCGCGGAGTTCAATCGAGGACCTCGTCGAAGCATGTCGCGGAATTGCCAAGGCCCTGAACCTGAAGAGAGCCAAGACAACGATGATTGACCACATGATGAAACTCATGAGGAACGTGCCGGAACTCATCAAGGATTGGCAGGAATCTTCATCTCGCGGAGTTGCCGCCCTCGTGCTAGCTACCTGCAAAGCGCACTTCCCCACCATGAAATTTGCAGATGTCGCACGCGGAGTCCCCAAGGATACCACCATGAGACATCTCCTCGCGGAAGCCATGGGATTTGATCGCCTCTTCGCTGGACGAGTTAACCACTCGTTCTGGTACAACAAGTATGATCTTCCCAAAGGCTTTTCCGACCCGGAGGAAGAGGAAGAAGAAGCTGCCGAGGAAGGCGACGACGAAGGCTCCGGGTCAAGTGCTGACCATGACGAGGAAGGCTCCGACTTCAACGGCGACGGCTCGGACGACGGCTCCGCCTACATAGCTTCTGATGAAGAGCAGTCCTCCGAGAACCTGTGAAACAATGAGAACTGATGCATCACTTTTGACCCCGGAGTGGGTTTGTAATGAATAACTTAAATTCTTAAGTAGCTAGGGATGAAAACATGTTATGCGCGGGCGGGAAACACTTATCCTGCTATCCGTTTAATATTATTTGCATGTTTCGTTGGGTTTGAAAGCAAGTGCTGGTTTTGTATTTTTCGGCTTGCCCATTTGACCTTCCACGAGCCGGAAGACCCTTAGCCAGAAACGCTCGTCAGCAGCGATGAAGCCCAATGGCAATCCATCAATAACCGCGGAAACAAGCCCCCAGCCAGGGTGCCGGAAATCGCTGCCAGGACTCCATGAGTTTGCAACAGAAAATATTTCCGCCAGAAAACTTAAGCTTACGTCCTAAAGGACGATTTTGAGAAATCACAACTTTCATACACGCCTAGGCGGAAATATCCAGCTCTGCGGTTTTAGTCGGAAAAAGCATACACGATCTAAAATGAACAAGTAAAGGAGGTAAAAGACTCAAAGAGTGAACCAAAAGGTTTATTTCATTGATCATGTATGATTATTACAATGTATGTAATTCTATGCTAAGTGTGGAAAGGACGTAGCTGTGCAATGTTCCAAGGACGCTCTGTTTCGTCGTAGATGTCATCCGGATCCTCCCTCTTGCGTTTCCGACGCCAGTTAGCAGGTCTATCCTTTAGCTCTCGGAAATCGACAAGGTAGTACGATCCATTGTGAAGCACTTTGCTAACGACGAAGGGTCCTTCACATGGAGATTGCAACTTGTGATCTTTCACCTGGCGAAGGCGGAGAACCAGGTCTCCGGCCATGAACGAGCTATTCCGGACTCGACGGCTATGATAGCGTCGGAGCTTCTGCTGGTAAATGGTGGAGCGTTGGTCTGCTAAGTTCCGAGCTTCTTCGATCAGGTCCACAGATAGCTGTCTGGCCTCGTCAGCAGTTTCTTCATCATAGGCGGAAACTCGCGGTGAATCGTGGATGATGTCGGAGGGGAGCACGGCTTCGGATCCGTATACCAGGAAGAACGGAGTGAATCCTGTTGACCTGTTGGGGGTAGTTCGTAAACTCCACAGGACGGAGTCTAGCTCCTCAGCCCAAGCTCCAGCTACGCGGTGCAGTGGTTCTTCAAGGCGTGGTTTTATTCCGGATAAGAGGAGTCCATTGGCTCTTTCGACCTGACCATTGGACTGTGGATGAGCCACTGATGCCAAGTCTAGTCGGATCCCAACGTCATGGCAGTAATCCTTCAATTCTCCTTGGGCGAAGTTTGTGCCATTATCTGTGATTATGCTGTGCGGGATGCCGAATCTCATCACGAGGCTGCAGACAAATTTGAGTGCGTAGCACCGTCGGCTTTTCTTACTGGCTTTGCCTCGATCCATTTACTGAATTTATCAATAGCGACCAGGAGGTACTCAAAACCGCCAGGAGATGATTTCTTTAACTTACCAACCATATCGAGCCCCCAGACCGCAAACGGCCAGGTGATAGGGATGGTCTTCAGCTCTTGGGCTGGAGCATTTGGTTGAGTAGCATAGTACTGACAACCTCGACAGGTTTTAACCAACTTGTCAGCATCTTCTTTAGCTGTGAGCCAGTAAAATCCAAGCCGAAAAGCTTTGGCAACGAGGGACCTGGGAGCGGCATGATGCCCGCAATCCCCTGCGTGGATCTCTCTGAGGATTTCAATGCCATCTTGATTGGAGACGCATTTGAGGAATACTCCCGTTGCGCTTCGTTTGTAGAGCTGTCCGTCAACGATTGTGTAGGATCTTGCTCGTCTGATGATCTGTCTTGCGAGGACCTCGTCCTCCGGCAACTTCTGATCAATGAGGTAGTCCAGGAAGGGCTGCGTCCAAGCCGGAATGATAGCCATCACTTCCTTTGCCGGAGATACTGCCACCTCTGGATTTTCCGGGTTAGTGCCCTTAACTGAGGGTATCCGTAGGTGCTCCAGGAAAATGCCAGGCGGAATTTGTTTCCTGCCGGATCCGAGCTTGGATAGCATGTCGGCAGCTGCGTTATCGTCTCTCCTGACGTACTTGACTTCGTATCCGAGGAAGCACTTGGCGATCTCGTCAACTTCGTCTCTATAGGCCGCCATGACGGAGTTTCTGGCGTTCCAGGTTCCGGCTACTTGCTGTGCCACCAGGTCGGAATCTCCACAGCATATGATGTGCTTGATCCCGATCTCCTTAGCGATGCGCAGACCGTGTAGTAGAGCCTCGTATTCCGCCATATTGTTTGTAGCTTCGAAGTGAATCTGCAGAACATACTGCAGTTCTTCTCCGGTAGGGGACTTCAGGGTGACTCCGGCTCCTGAGCCTTGATGTTGCTTGGATCCATCGAAGTGCATGACCCATGTTTCTGGTTCCGGCTCCAGATTTGCATCCGGAGCTTCTGTCCAATCTGCAGCGAAATCTGCCAAGACTTGGGATTTAACCGCGGTCCTAGGCTTGTAAGCGATGTCGAAGGCGGATAACTCGATGCCCCATTTTGCCGTACGTCCTGTTGCGTCAGCGTTGTTGAGAATCGTTGACAACGGAGCCTTGCTCACGACTGTTACTGGGTGCTCTTGGAAGTAGTGTCTCAGCTTCCGGCTGCCTAGGAACACTCCATAAGCTAGCTTCTGAAAGTGAGGGTATCTTTGCTTTGACTCCGTTAGTACCTCGCTAATGCAATAGACTGGTCTTTGGATGTCATACTCATGACCTTCTTCCTTTCGCTCCACCACGATGACGAGACTGATGACTTTGTTGGTAGCTGCCAGGTAAAGGAGCATTGGCTCTGACTCTACTGGGGCCGCCAAGATAGGTGGGGAGGTGAGTATTTCCTTCAACCCCTGAAGTGCTGCGTCAGCTGCGTCGTTCCAGACGAATTTGTCTGTTTTCTTCAGCAGCTTGTACAAGGGTAGCGCCTTCTCGCCAAGACGGCTAACAAACCTACTGATTGCTGCAACGCAACCAGTTAGGCGTTGCACATCTTTGAGACAAGTTGGCCGTTTGATACACAGGATTGCCTTGATTTTTTCTGGGTTAACTTCAATGCCTCTGTGAGAGACTATGAAGCCAAGGAGTTTTCCTGCTGGCACGCCAAAGACGCACTTCAGCGGATTCAACATCATCTTGTACCGGCGGAGATTGTCGAAGGTTTCTGTGAGGTCGCTGATCAAGTCGGATCCCTTCCGAGTCATGACCGCGATGTCGTCGACGTAGGCGTGCACGTTCCGGCCAATTTGGTCCTTCAGGCACCGCTGCATCGTACGTTGGTAGGTGGCACCTGCATTTTTCAAACCAAAGGGCATGGTGACATAGCAGTAAGTGCCGAAGGGGGTGATGAACGAAGTCGCCTTTTGGTCAGACTCCTTCATCCGGATCTGATGATACCCGGAATATGCATCAAGAAAACACAGAAGTTCCGCCCCCGCCGTCGAATCAATGACTTGGTCAATGCGCGGCAAGGGGAACGGATCCTTCGGACAATGCTTGTTCAAGCCGGAGTAATCGATGCACATTCTTAGTATTTCAGTGTTCTTTTTGGGTACAAGGACGGGATTTGCGACCCAATCAGTATGGATAACTTCTACTACAAAACCTGCCTCTAGTAACTTAGCTAGTTCCATTCCTATGGCGCGGCGCTTTTTATCTCCAAAGCGTCGCATAGCTTGCTTCACCGGTTTAGCCCCCGGATTTATGTTGAGGTAGTGCTCGGCGAGTTCCCTAGGTACTCCGGACATGTCAGAAGGTTGCCATGCGAAGATATCCATGTTAGCGCGGAGGAACTCGACGAGCGCGTCTTCCTATTTTGGGTCCATGTTGGCTCCGACTGAAACCTGCTTGGAGGCGTCACCTATGATGAGGTCGTGCTTCTTGGTTTCTATCGCGGCTTTGAAGGAGGTCTTCTGTTCGGAGATCTGCTTCTTGGTGGTCTGCATCTCAGTCGGATCCACCGCGGCTCTGTAGCCTTGCAGCTCCTCTCCAGATATCACAGACTCTGCGAAGGCGGCTTCGCCTAACTCGCATTCATGAGCCTTCTTGTAGTCTCCGGATACGGTAATCATACCTTTGGGACCCGGGATCTTGAGCTTGTTGTAGATGTAGCACGCTCTAGCGTGAAACTTGTGGTAGGTGGGCCTGCCGAAGATGACGTGGTAGGAGCTCTTGAAGGGCACGACCTCAAATGTGATCATCTCTTGGCGGAAGTTATTTGCATCGCCGAAGGCCACGGGAAGTCTGATGCTGCCCAGGGAATTTGCCTTTTTACCCGGAACAACACCATGAAACTCAGTGGTGCTGTGCTTTAGCTGTTCCTTGGTAAGGTTCATCCGCTCCAAAGTTTCCAGGTACATGATGTTTAGGCTGGCTCCTCCATCCATGAGGCACTTGGAGAAATCATACCCGTCGATGCGGGGACTTACAACCAAGGCGTAGCACTCTTTCGGAATGACAGTAGGATGATCCTTCCTGTCAAACGTACATGGAGTTTCCGACCACCTGACATACTGCGGCACAGTGGGAACTGTGGCGTTCAGGATCCGGAGAGCTGATTTGCTTGCACGGACTGTTGGAGTTCCAAGGAAAGTGTGGTATGCGCCCGCACTCTTTTTGTCGAATGGGTTAGGTTTAGCTGCGGATCCGGCTTTGGGATCCGGCGAAGCGTCATCCTCGTCCATCGCCTCGGAACTGTCTTCATCCTTGTCCTTGTTCTTGCCCTTGCCTCCTTTGCCGCGTGGGCGGTGCTTTCGGGCTCGCTTGTATCCTGCTTCCGGGTCAGATTTGAGATCATTGACCCATTTGCAGTTGCGGTTTGTTTGAGTGGACTTCCCTGTAACCGGGGTCCAGATGGGCCAGGCAAGGCATGTCTCTGTACTCTTCATAAGTTTGGGGGGCGCGGGTTCCGGCAGCAGTGACCTCTTCGCCATGCTGCTGGCCCCTTCCAGCTCCGCCTCCGCGGCCGCGGCCGCGGCCTCTTCCGCCTCCTTGGCCTCCGTGCTGGAAGGCCATGGCGATCAAGTCGGATCCGCCACTCTTTTGGTCATCAGGGGGGTTTTTCCGCTTGGTGCCGTTGCTGCTACCGTTGTCACGGTTCTTCTTTTGCCGGTGCAGGGGGATTGCTATGGCGGCTAGATCTCCGCCTGCATCGTCATCGGCGGCAGTATGATCACTGGCGATGGTGATCATGTCATCCAACGTCAGTTTATTTGCGTTGACCAAGCAGGTCAACTTGTGCCGCAGCAGTCCTCCTCGCTGCAAGCCGCCAATGAAGGCGTGCATTGCTGTGCGGTTATCAACGTTCTCGCACTCGTTTCTGCATGCCAACCATCGGGTGAGGAAATTCCTCGATGTTTCACCCTTCTTCTGGATACATGCCTGTAGGTCGCTTGTTGTGGCAGGTCTCTTGTAGGTGCCTCTGAAGTGTTTCTCGAAGGCGTTCTTCAGGTCAAACCAACAAAAGATGGAGTTCTTCTCGAGGTCGCTGAGCCAGATCCGGGCTGGACCTACAAGGTACAACTGAAGCATGCGGCAGGCGATATTAGGGGTTCCTCCGACGAAGGTTACTGCATTGTAGTAATCCTCAATCCAGGTGTCCGGCCTTTCCGTGCCATCATAGTTCTTCAGGTTTCCGGGTAGCTTGAGGTTCGTCCTTGGCTTTGGTTCCTCTCGAATCATCCTGCCAAAGCACTTCGGGCCGATGTAGTCAGATCTGTACTCATTGAGGCGTTCTCGGGCATCACGTGGGCCGCCGCCCGGGGTTTTTGAGCGAGAACGAGACCTTCGGCCACCGCCTCCGCCTCCGCCTCCGCCTCCGCCGCTAGGTGGCGGTGAGGGAGATCTGCGAGGGGGCCTGTAAGATTTTTTGCTTCCTCCCTCTGATTCCCGGCGATCTTCCCGCGGCTCGCTCCGGCTCCGGTGGCTACCTTCACCTTGGTGATAGTCTCCTCCATCGTTCCGGCTTCGGCGGGGCTCCGGCTCACGCTCTGCGTTCCGACTCCTCCTGGGCTCAGGATCACGGTCACTATTCTGGCTCCTTCTGGGCTCGGGCTCATGATCGTTGTTCTGGTTCCGACGTGGTTCCGGCGTACGCGCCCTGGTCCTTGGCGGTGGCATGTTGTCGTGGATGTTAATTCCACCGGGCCCATGGGGTCTAGTGTTTCCGGCTGGACTGCGGCGGCGAGGCGGCGGGGGACGCGGGTACCCGTTAGGCGGAGGTGACGGGTTCCGGTACTTGTTCCTACCAGTGTACATTGCATCCTTTCCCTTCTTCGGATCTGACGGAGGTGTCTTTGACGGCACGGGGATTGGATTCGGGTGCTCCCTTGTTTTTCTTCTGCGCTCCGTGGATCCGGTGCGCGATTCATCATCAGGGTGGCGATTGGCGCGGGCGTCCTTCTGCGCGGTAGATACACAGTGATCCGGATTGGATTCCAACCTGCGCGAAGTATCGGCCTTGCTCTGCTGCTGCATTGCTGAGGCAACGAGCGTGCGAACATAGTCGATATCAATCTCCTCATCCTTCTTTTTCAAGATCTCCGCAGCCTTTTTCATGTTATCCTTTGGAGTTGCAAGCGGCTGTTGCTCAAAGGGGGTTGCGAAAGTAATCTTGCGAAGGGGTATAGCCTCTCGCCTGATTTGATCGACCTCCTGCTGAAGTTCGGTGACCTTGTCTCTCCAGTGCTGTTGGAGCTCCTTGACTTTTACGAGTTGTTGGTCAACCTCATGTTCGTGTTTTTGGAAACCTTCCACGAATTGCGCGGCTTCTTTCCTTTCGTCCAGACTTGCTGCTGCGGTTCTGGCGAATTTCTGAGTTGTTGCCAGCATCTTCAGTCTCGTAGCTTCTAGGGTCTCCGGATCTGCAGCTTCCTCAGGAGTTATGGGTTTGTTGAGGATCGCCGAGTGTGCGATTGCATCCATGCCTGCCTGTTCAACCAGTTCTTCTGGGGATAGGACTTCCCTATATGGTCGCTCCCGCGAGCGCGGAGATCCGATATAGGATGGCTGTGGGTCGGAGGTGGTGTGCTCGTCCCCTGATTCCTGCTGATCCAGCGCCGCTAAGGTTGCAAGAACCTGCTTTGGCTGGGCGGAATCTACTTCGACTTGCTAATCGCCTCCGAGCTCCTTCAACTTGCGATCGAACTCTTCGGTGTCCATGGAGGATGTATCATCGGAGGTTGGGCTCAGGTTACCCAGGATTGATTCTTTGCCCGGGGCATCGCTTTCTCCGACAGCCTCCTGCTGATCCGGAATGTCACCGTTTTCCGGGGCCACGACCTGCACGGGGCCAGCTCCGACTTCTTGAGGGGAGGCTCCTGCGGTGTGGGCTATGAAGTGTACGAAGTGACACCTTTGCTTCTCTAACACCTGGGAGACCCAGGCGGATCTGCATTGGTCTTCCACCGTTATTTCCTGCTCAGGGGCGGATTGGGTGGGCGTTGATTTTTCCAGATCTAAGGCGGAATCTTCCTTAGGAAGTTCCTGCTTCTCAGATCGGATCTTCGCGACTGCGTCCTGCTCGGCGGCGGTCGCGTCAGCGTTACTTACCAGTGCGTTTCCGTCGGAATCGACGGTCTCGCCGATGAAGATGTGGATGCCGCCGATTGGGACGATGGAGAGCTTGACGGGGTTAGTCCTAGCCGGAATCCAGCACTCATCCGGAGGGACGATCGGAAGATTTCCGGCGTAAAGAACACGCCCCACCGCGATCGTGTCGTCGTAGCTTCCCATGGCGGAACCCTCCCGGTTCCGGCCTCCAGACGCCGCTGGCCCCACGGTGGGCGCCAACTGCCGTTGCCTATTCGACGGTACCCCGGAGGAGGGATCCTCACGAGGGGGAGAAGAAGTAAGGGCCATAGGGCGGAGTGCACACGGGACGGTGGTACGCGAGTTACCCAGCTTCGGAACACCTGCACGATGACAGGGCCTACTGCTGCTTGTCTGGAATTATCTGGGCGCTTTCGCGTTGTTACAATGAGTTGTGGTTGTGCCTCTAGGGCTCCCGGGATCCGGCTTATAAAGGCGCACGGATCTAGGGTTTACATGGAGAGTCCTAGCCGGATTACAGATTGCCTAACTACGGTACAATGTCTTGTCGTGTACGTCAAGGATCCGCCTCCCATATACATCGTACTGGATCCGGGTTCCTCATGGGCCTCCACGGATCCGCAATCCAGGTTCCTCTGAAGGTCGGTGCGGATCCGGCTAACTGATCCTGGGCCGGACTTCATCCTTCATGATCAACAGCAACTGGGCCGCCCGATGGGCCACATGCCACATCACCGTCTATGGGCCACCCGGGCTTGCCGGATCTAGGCACTGTCGATGGTACACCCATGAAGTATACCCACAACACAGGGGGTGAAAAAAATCCAAGAAAAGAAAGATTTCAATTGGGCTGCATCAGGACATCTGGGCCTTCGAACTATCCTGCTGGGCCTTTTGACTCGTACAATTTCAGCCCACTCCAAAACAGGAAAGTTCGGAATTTTCTAAAAAAACAGGAACGTCCTATGCTTCGCAAAAACAAAAAAAACAAGGAGATTCAACATATAAGTTTGTTTATGTAAAAATAAAGATTTAATTTATCCGTTTGCAATAGCTCAGAGCGAAATACAATGTTTATTGTCTGCAAAATAATCAAGATATCACATGTTTCTTGTACGGGGAGGCTGACATCGGGGACCCATGAGCCAGCAGCATCGTCAACGTTTTAAAGGCGGCAGGAGATGGAAAGAAAAAATAAACCAAAAATCTATTGGTAAAAAATCCAAGAAAAGAAACATTTTCGTTCTGAGAGGATGATATGCGGGACCCATGAGGCAGCAGCATCCTCATCGTTTATTGTTCATAGAGGTTGACATGTGGGACCCGTGAGCCAGCAGCGCCCTGAACGTTTTAAAGGCTGCAGGAGATCGAAAGAAAAAATAAGCCAAAAATCGTTTGGTCAACAAAATCCAAGAAAAGAAACATTTACCGTTCTGAGAGGATGACATGCGGGACCCATGAGGCAGTAGCATCCTCATCGATTCCAAGGCGGCAGGGGATCAAAGGAAAAAAGGAAATATCCCGAAATTAATTAGGGGTTTGATACGTCTCCGACGTATCGATAATTTCTTATGTTCCATGCTAGTTTTATGACAATACCTACATGTTTTATACACATTATATGTCATTATTATGCATTTTCCGGAACTAACCTATTGACGAGATGCCGAAGTGCCAGTTCCTGTTTTCTGCTGTTTTTGGTTTCAGAAATCCTAGTAAGGAAATATTCTCGGAATTGGACGAAATCAACGCCCAGCATCCTATTTTTCCACGAAGCTTCCAGAACACCCGAGAGCCACCAGAGGGGAGCCCTGGTGGGCCCAGATGATAGGGCGGCGCGGCCAGGGCCTGGGCCGCGCCCCCCTGTTGTGTCACCGCCTCGTCGACCCTCCGACTCCGCCTCTTTGCCTATTTAAAGGTCCCTGACCTAAAACCTCGATACGAAAAAGCCACGGTACGAGAAACCTTCCAGAGCCGCCGCCATCGCGAAGCCAAGATCTGGGGGACATGAGTCTCTGTTCCGGCACGCCGCCGGGACGGGGAAGTGCCCCCGGAAGGCTTCTCCATCGACACCACCGCCATCTTCATCAACGCTGCTGTCTCCCATGAGGAGGGAGTAGTTCTCCATCAAGGCTCGGGGCTGTACCGGTAGCTATGTGGTTCATCTCTCTCCTATGTACTTCAATACAATAATCTCATGAGCTTCCTTACACATGATTGAGATTCATATGATGATGCTTGTAATCTAGATGTCATTATGCTAGTCAAGTGAGTTTTACTCATGTGATCTCCGGAGACTCCTTGTCCCACGTGTGTAAAGGTGACAGTGTGTGCACCGTGTGGGTCTCTTAGGCTATATTTCACAGAATACTTATTCACTGTTATGAATGGCATAGTGAAGTGCTTATTTATATCTCTTTATGATTGCAATGTGTTTTGTATCACAATTTATCTATGTGCTACTCTAGTGATGTTATTAAAGTAGTTTTATTCCTCCTACACGGTGTAATGGTGACAGTGTGTGCATCCGTGTTAGTACTTGGTTTATGCTATGATTGTGATCTCCTGTAGATTACAAAGTTAACTATTGCTATGATAGTATTGATGTGATCTATTCCTCCTACATAGTGTGAAGGTGACAGTGTGCATGCTATGTTAGTACTTGGTTTAGTCGTATTGATCTTTCATGCACTCTAAGGTTATTTAAATATGAACATTGAATTGTGGAGCTTGTTAACTCCGGCATTGAGGGTTCGTGTAATCCTACGCAATGGTGTTCATCATCCAACAAGAGTGTAGAGTATGCATTTATCTATTCTGTTATGTGATCAATGTTGAGAGTGTCCACTAGTGAAAGTATGATCCCTAGGCCTTGTTCCTAAATACTGCTATCGCTGCTTGTTTACTGTTTTACTGCGTTACTACTGCTGCGTTACTACTGCTTGTTTACCGTCACAGGCAATGCACTTTTCTGGTGCCGTTGCCACTGCTCATATATATTTATACCACCTGTATTTCACTATCTCTTCGCCGAACTAGTGCACCTATTAGGTGTGTTGGGGACACAAGAGACTTCTTGCTTTGTGGTTGCAGGGTTGCATGAGAGGGATATCTTTGACCTCTTCCTCCCTGAGTTCGATAAACCTTGGGTGATCCACTTAAGGGAAACTTGCTGCTGTTCTACAAACCTCTGCTCTTGGAGGCCCAACACTGTCTACAGGAAAAGGAGGGGGGCGTAGACATCAAGCTATTTTCTGGCGCCGTTGCCGGAGAGGAAAGGTAAAAGGCACTCATACTCCGGTCCCAGGTTAAGTACTTTTCTGTTGCCGTTGTGTTTGTGCTCGAAGCTATTTCCTTTAGATCCTGCAATTGCATCTTTTTGTTTCTTGTTTACACTAGTTTGGCATAATGGACAACAATGAGCTTCTTACTCTATTTCCTGATTTAAGACATGGATGGTTTGATGCGAAAATTAAAAAACCTATGGAACATATTAGTATGAACGCTTTGAACACCATTGTTGCTAATGATATGGAAAATTTTAAGCTTGGGGAAGCTGGCTTTGATGAGCATGATATTTTTAGTCCCCCAAGCATTGAGGAGAAAATTTACTTTGATGATACTTTGCCTCCTATTTATGATGATTATAATGATAGTAGTCTTTTAGTACACTTTGTTATGGAGGATAAATTTGATTATGATTACAATATGCCTCCTATATTTGATGATGAGAATAATAATGATAGCTACTTTGTTGAATTTGCTCCCACTATTACTAATAAAATTGATTATGCTTATGTGGAGAGTAATGATACTTTTATGCATGTGAATAAGAATGCTTTATGTGATACTTATATTGTTGAGTTTGTTCATGATGCCTCTAAAAGTTATTATGAGAGAGGAAAATATGGTTGTAGAAATTTTCATGTTACTAAAACACCTCTCTATATGCTGAAATTTTTGAAGTTACACTGGTTTTATCTTCCTATGCTTGTTACTTTGCTCTTCATGAACTTTTTTATGTACAAGATTCCTATGCATAGGAAGCATGTTAGACTTAAATGTGTTTTGAATTTGCTTTTTGATGCTCTCTTTTGCTTCAAATACTATTTCTTGCGAGTGCATCATTAAAACTGCTGAGCCCATCTTAATGGCTATAAAGAAAGAACTTCTTGGGAGATAACCCATGTGTTTATTTTGCTACAGTACTTTTGTTTTATATTTGTGTCTTGGAAGTTGTTACTACTGTAGCAACCTCTCCTTATCTTATTTTATTGCATTGTTGTGCCAAGTAAAGTCTTTGATAGCAAGGTTGATACTAGATTTGGATTACTGCGCAGAAACAGATTTCTTTGCTGTCACGAATCTGGGCAAAATTCTCTGTAGGTAACTCAGAAAATTATGCCAATTTACGTGAGTGATCCTCAGATATGTACGCAACTTTCATTCAATTTGAGCATTTTCATTTGAGCAAGTCTGGTGCCCTTTTAAAATTCGTCTTTATGGACTGTTCTGTTTTGACAGATTCTGCCTTTTATTTCGCATTGCCTCTTTTGCTATGTGGGATGGATTTCTTTGTTCCATTAACTTCCAGTAGCTTTGGGCAATGTCCAGAAGTGTTAAGAATGATTGTGTCACCTCTGAACATGTGAGTTTTTGATTATGCACTAACCCTCTAATGAGTTTGTTTCGAGTTTGGTGTGGAGGAAGTTTTCAAGGGTCAAGAGAGGAGGATGATATATTATGATCAAGGAGAGTGAAAGCTCTAAGCTTGGGGATGCCCCGGTGGTTCACCCGCGCATATATCAAGAAGACTCAAGCGTCTAAGCTTGGGGATGCCCAAGGCATCCCCTTCTTCATCGACAACATTATCAGGTTCCTCCCCTGAAACTATATTTTTATTCGGTCACATCTTATGTACTTTACTTGGAGCGTCGGTTTGTTTTTGTTTTTGTTTTGTTTGAATAAATGCTTGTGTGGGAGAGAGACACGCTCCGCTGTAGCATATGGACAAGTATGTCCTTAGGCTTTACTCATAGTATTCATGGTGAAGTTTCTTCTTCGTTAAATTGTTATATGGTTGGAATTGGAAAATGATACATGTAGTAATTGCTATAATGTCTTGGGTAATGTGATACTTGGCAATTTTTGTGCTCATGTTTAAGCTCTTGCATCATATGCTTTGCACCCATTAATGAAGAAATACATAGAGCATGCTAAAATTTGGTTTGCATATTTGGTCTCTCTAAAGTCTAGATAATTTCTAGTATTGAGTTTGAACAACAAGGAAGACGGTGTAGAGTCTTATAATGTTTTCAATATGTCTTTTATGTGAGTTTTGCTGCACCGCTTCATCCTTGTGTTTGTTTCAAATAGCCTTGATAGCCTAAACCTTGTATCGAGAGGGAATACTTCTCATGCATCCAAAATACTTGAGCCAACCACTATGCCATTTGTGTCCACCATACCTACCTACTACATGGTATTTCTCCGCCATTCCAAAGTAAATTGCTTGAGTGCTACCTTTAAATTTCCATTATTCACCTTTACAATATATAGCTCATGGGAAAAATAGCTTAAAAACTATTGTGGTATTGAATATGTACTTATGCACTTTATCTCTTATTAAGTTGCTCGTTGTGCGATAACCATGTTCACTGGGGACGCCATCAACTACCTTTTGTTGAATTTCATGTGAGTTGCTATGCATGTTCGTCTTGTCTGAAGTAAGAGCGATCTACCACCTTATGGTTGGAGCATGCATATTGTTAGAGAAGAACATTGGGCCGCTAACTAAAGCCATGATCCATGGTGGAAGTTTCAGTTTTGGACATATATCCTCAATCTCAAATGAGAAAAATAATTGTTGCTACATGCTTATGCATAAAAGAGGAGTCCATTATCTGTTGTCTATGTTGTCCCGGTATGGATGTCTAAGTTGAGAATAATCAATAGCGAGAAATCCGATGCGAGCTTTCTCCTTAGACCTTTGTACAGGCGGCATAGAGGTACCCCATTGTGACACTTGGTTAAAACATGTGCATTGCGATGATCCAGTAGTCCAAGCTAATTAGGACAAGGTGCGGGCACTATTAGTATACTATGCATGAGGCTTGCAACTTGTAAGATATAATTTACATGATACATATGCTTTATTACTACCGTTGACAAAATTGTTTCTTGTTTTCAAAATAAAAGCTCTAGCACAAATATAGCAATCGATGCTTTCCTCTTTGAAGGACCTTTCTTTTACTTTTATGTTGAGTCAGTTCACCTATTTCTCTCCACCTCAAGAAGCAAACACTTGTGTGAACTGTGCATTGATTCCTACATACTTGCATATTGCACTTATTATATTACTTTACATTGACACTATCCATGAGATATACATGTTATAAGTTGAAAGCAACCGCTGAAACTTAATCTTCCTTTGTGTTGCTTCAATACCTTTACTTTGATTTATTGCTTTATGAGTTAACTCTTATGCAAGACTTATTGATGCTTGTCTTGAAGTACTATTCATGAAAAGTCTTTGTTTTATGATTCAGTTGTTTACTCATGTCATTACCATTGTTTTGTCGCTGCATTCATTACATATGCTTACAATAGTATGATCAAGATTATGTTGGTAGCATGTCACTTAAGAAATTATCTTTGTTATCGTTTACCTGCTCGGGACGAGCAGGAACTAAGCTTGGGGATGCTGATACGTCTCCGACGTATCGATAATTTCTTATGTTCCATGCTAGTTTTATGACAATACCTACATGTTTTATACACATTATATGTCATTATTATGCATTTTCCGGAACTAACCTATTAACGAGATGCCGAAGTGCCAGTTCCTGTTTTCTGCTGTTTTTGGTTTCAGAAATCCTAGTAAGGAAATATTCTCGGAATTGGACGAAATCAACGCCCAGCATCCTATTTTTCCACGAAGCTTCCAGAACACCCGAGAGCCACCAGAGGGGAGCTCTGGTGGGCCCAGATGATAGGGCGGCATGGCCAGGGCCTGGGCCGCGCCCCCCTGTTGTGTCACCGCCTCGTCGACCCTCCGACTCCGCCTCTTTGCCTATTTAAAGGTCCCTGACCTAAAACCTCGATACGAAAAAGCCACGGTACGAGAAACCTTCCAGAGCCGCCGCCATCGCGAAGCCAAGATCTGGGGGACAGGAGTCTCTGTTCCGGCACGCCGCCGGGACGGGGAAGTGCCCCCGGAAGGCTTCTCCATCGACACCACCGCCATCTTCATCAACGCTGCTGTCTCCCATGAGGAGGGAGTAGTTCTCCATCGAGGCTCGGGGCTGTACCGGTAGCTATGTGGTTCATCTCTCTCCTATGTACTTCAATACAATAATCTCATGTGCTGCCTTACATGATTGAGATTCATATGATGATGCTTGTAATCTAGATGTCATTATGCTAGTCAAGTGAGTTTTACTCATGTGATCTCCGGAGACTCCTTGTCCCACGTGTGTAAAGGTGACAGTGTGTGCACCGTGTGGGTCTCTTAGGCTATATTTCACAGAATACTTATTCACTGTTATGAATGGCATAGTGAAGTGCTTATTTATATCTCTTTATGATTGCAATGTGTTTTGTATCACAATTTATCTATGTGCTACTCTAGTGATGTTATTAAAGTAGTTTTATTCCTCCTACACTGTGTAATGGTGACAGTGTGTGCATCCGTGTTAGTACTTGGTTTATGCTATGATTGTGATCTCCTGTAGATTACAAAGTTAACTATTGCTATGATAGTATTGATGTGATCTATTCCTCCTACATAGTGTGAAGGTGACAGTGTGCATGCTATGTTAGTACTTGGTTTAGTCGTATTGATCTTTCATGCACTCTAAGGTTATTTAAATATGAACATTGAATTGTGGAGCTTGTTAACTCCGGCATTGAGGGTTCGTGTAATCCTACGCAATGGTGTTCATCATCCAACAAGAGTGTAGAGTATGCATTTATCTATTCTGTTATGTGATCAATGTTGAGAGTGTCCACTAGTGAAAGTATGATCCCTAGGCCTTGTTCCTAAATACTGCTATCGCTGCTTGTTTACTGTTTTACTGCGTTACTACTGCTGCGTTACTACTGCTTGTTTACTGTCCTGGGCAAAGCACTTTTCTGGTGCCGTTGCCACTGCTCATATATATTTATACCACCTGTATTTCACTATCTCTTCGCCGAACTAGTGCACCTATTAGGTGTGTTGGGGACACAAGAGACTTCTTGCTTTGTGGTTGCAGGGTTGCATGAGAGGGATATCTTTGACCTCTTCCTCCCTGAGTTCGATAAACCTTGGGTGATCCACTTAAGGGAAACTTGCTGCTGTTCTACAAACCTCTGCTCTTGGAGGCCCAACACTGTCTACAGGAAAAGGAGGGGGGCGTAGACATCAGGGTTCAAAATAAATCCATCAAAGGAAACTTTTATTGTTCACAGAGGATGACATGTGGGACCGACCTGCCAACAGCGTCCTCATCGTTTCAAAGGGGGCAGGAGATCAAAAGAAAAAGGCAAATAGCCCGAAATTAGGGGTCAAAAATAACTCCAAGAAAGGAAACTTTTATTGTTCGTAGAGGATGACATGCGGGACCCATGAGCCAGCAGCTTACTCAACGTTTCAAAGGCGGCATGAGATCGAAAGAAAAAAGGCAAGTGGCAAAATATCAGGAGCCAAAGATAATCCAAGAAAAAAACTTTATTGTACATAGAGGATGACATGCGGGTCCCAATTAGCAGCAGCGGTCTCAACGTTTCAAATGCGGCTTGAGATCAAAAGAAAAAGAAAGTTGATTGTACATAGAGGATGACATGCGGGTCCCATGAGTCAGCAGCTTACTCAACGTTTCCAAGGCGGCAGGGGATCAAAAGAAAAAGGAAATAGCCAAAAATCAGAGGGTGAAAAAAAACCCAAGAAAATAAACTTTTATAGCACATAGAGGATGACATGCGGGTCCCATGAGCCAGCAGGGTCCTCAACGTTTCAAACGTGGCATGAGATCGAAAGAAAAAGGCAAGTTACCAAATATGAGGAGCCAAAAATAATTCAAGAAAAGAAACTTGATTGTACATAGAGGATGACATGCGGGTCCCAATTAGCAGCAGCGGTATCACCGTTTGAGAAGCGGCAGGGGATCGAAAGAAAAAGGCAAGTGACCAAATATGAGGTGCCAAAAAGAATCCAAGAAAAGAAAGTTTTATAGTACATAGAGGATGACATGCGGGTCCCATGAGCCTGCAGGGTCCTCAACGTGGCATGAGATCGAAAGAAAAAGGCAAGTGACCAAATATCAGGAGCCAAAAGTAATTCAATAAAAGAAACTTGATTGTACATAGAGGATGACATGCGGGTCCCATTTAGCAGCAGCGGTATCACCGTTTGAGAGGCTGCACGGGATCGAAAGAAAAAGGCAAGTGACCAAATATGAGGTTCCAAAAAAAATCCTAGAAAAGAAAGTTTTATAGTACATAGAAGATGACATGCGGGTCCCATTTAGCAGCAGCGGTCTCACCGTTTGAGAGGCAGCAGGGGATCGAAAAAAAAAGGTAAGTGACCAAATATGAGGTGCCAAAAAAAATCCAAGAAAAGAAAGTTTTATAGTACATAGAGGATGACATGCGGGTCCCATTTAGCAGCAGCGGTATCACCGTTTGAGAGGCGGCAGGGGATCGAAAGAAAAAGGCAAGTGACCAAATTTGAGGTGCCAAAAAAAACTCCAAGAAAAGAAAGTTGATTGCTCATAGAGGATGACATGCGGGTCCCAATTAGCAGCAGCGGTCTCAACGTTTCCAAGGCGGCAAGGGATCAAAAGAAAAAGGAAGTAGCCAGAAATCAGGGGGTCAAAAAAAATCCAAGAATAGAAAGAATTTTGGTTCATAGAGGATGACATGCGGGACCCATGATCCTGCATCGTAAACGGCTCGATCGGAGAGCGTTGAACGAGATGGCGCGATCGAGAAAAAAAAACAATGCCAGAGAGGCTGCCATCTGGGCCCTACATCCCTCGGTGGTGCGGATTTGCATTGACTCGGCCGGCGAACCCGAGAATTCGAGATGCACCACGTCCCGGGCCACCATACGCAACGTTTTGGCCGTTTTCGTCGGGCTAGGTGGCCTCAAAAACGAGAAAAAAAACGTTTTGACATGCACAACGGACAGACCCAAAATCGTCGGCCATGGTACACCAGCAACCACGGCGCGACTTCAACTTCGTCGGCCATGGCAACTTTTCTTGTAGTGTTAATCTCTCTCATGTACCCCAATACAATGATCTCATGAATTGCCTTGCATAATTGAGATCCATATGATGAGCTTTGTACCACTATTAATCTATGTGCTACTCTAGTGATGTTATTAAAGTAGTCTATTCCTCCTTCATGATGTAAAGGTGACGGTGTGTGCATCATGTAGTTCTTGGCGTAGGTTATGATTGTAATCTCTTGTAGATTATGGAGTTAACTATTACTATGATAGTATTGATGCGATCTATTCCCCCTTTCATAGCTATTGGTGACGGTGTGTATGCTATGTTAGTTCTCGGTCTAAATTGCAATGATCTATTATGCTCTAAAGGTTACTTAAATATGAACACCGAATGTTGTGGCGCTTGTTAACTTCGGCTTGAGGGAGCTCTTGTAGCCCTACACAATGAATGGTGTTTGTTATCAAACAAGAGTATATGTAGCACAAGTGAGGAGAAGTTATTTATTTATTATGTGATCAATGTTGAGAGTGTCCACTAGTGAAAGTAGGATCCCTAGGCCTTGTTTCCAATACTGCAAACACCGCTTACTTACTGTTATAATGCATGTTTACTTGCTGCCATATTTATTTCAGATTGTTATTACCACTCATATTCATCTATACCACCTGCGTTTTAATATCTCTTCGCCGAACTAGTGCACCTATACATCTGAAAAGTGTATTAGGTGTGTTGGGGACATAAGAGACTTCTTGTATCGTAATTGCAGGGTTGCTTGAGAGGAATATCTTTGACCTCTACCTCCCTGAGTTCGATAAACCTTGGGTGATTCACTTAAGGGAAACTTGCTGCTGTTCTACAAACCTATGCTCTTGGAGGCCCAACACTGTCTACAGGAATAGAAGCGTGCGTAGACATCAAGCTATTTTCTGGCGCCGTTGCCGGGGAGGTAAGGTAAAAGGTATTCACATCCTCCGACTACTAAGCTATTTCCTAGCACTGTTGCCGGTGTGTGAGTGCTCGAAGGTATTTCCTTTAGATCCTGCAATTATATCTTTTTGTTTCTTGTTTTCACTAGTTAGGCTTAATGGAAAACAACAACAAAATGAGAGATCTTTATGAACTTTATCTTGAATTAGGACATGAGGTGTTTGAAGAGAGAATTAAAAAACCCGTGGAACTTTATATGCATGCTAATGGGAATATTATTAGTATGAATGCTTTGAACACCATTGTTGCTAATGCTATGGAAAATTCTAAGCTTGGGGAAGCTAGTTTTGATGAGCATGATATTTTTAGTCCCCCAAGTTTTGAGGAGAAAATTTTATTTGATGATACTTTACCTCCTATTTATGATGATTATAATGATAGTGGTATTTTGGTGCCACCTACTATGGAGGATAAAGGTTATTATGATTATACCATGCCTGCAATTTATGATGATTACAACGATGGTTATGGTAGTTTTACTCCCACTATTACTAATAAAATTGATCATGCTTATGTGGAGAGTAAGAATTTTATGCATGTAGCTCAGGATAAGAATGTTTCATGTGATAGTTATATTGTTGAGTTTGTTCATGATGCTACTGAAAGTTATTGTGAGAGAGGGAAATATGGTTATATGCATCTTAATAATATTAAGTTTCCCCTCTTTATGTTGAGAATCTTGAAGTTGCGCTTGTGTTGCTTTTCTATGCTTGTTGCATTATGCTTACATGACTTGTTTATTTACAAGATTCCTTTTCATAGGAAGTGGGTTAGGCTTAAATGTGTTTTGAATTTGCTTCTTTATGCTCTCTTTTGCTTCAACTCTTATTTCTTGCGCGAGCATCATTAAAATTACTGAGCTCATCTTAATGGCTATAAAGAAAGCACTTCTTGGGAGATAACCCATGATTTTATTTTACTACTATTTTGTTGCGTCTTGGAAGTGGTTACTACTGTAGCAACCTCTCCTTATTTTTACTTTATTGCATTGTTGTGCCAAGTAAAGTCTTTGATAGTAAGGTTGATACTAGATTTGGATTACTGCGCAGAAACAGATTTCTTACTGTCACGAAATTTATCAGCCCCTTCTGTAGGTAACTCAGAAAAATCTACCAATTTACGTGCGTCATCCTCAGATATGTACGCAACTTTCATTAAATTTGAGCATTTTCATCTGAGCAAGTTAAGTGCCCCAGAAAAATTCGTCTTTACGGACTGTTCTGTTTTGACAGATTCTGCCTTTTATTTCGCATTGCCTGTTTTGCTATGTTTGATGGATTTCTTTGTTCCATTAACTTCCAGTAGCTTTGGGAAATGTCCAGAAGTGTTAAGAATGATTGTGTTACCTCTGAACATGTGAATTTTTGATTATACACTAACCCTCTAATGAGTTTGTTTTGAGTTTGGTGTGGAGGAAGTTTTCAAGGGTCAAGAGAGGAGGATGATACAATATGATCAAGAAGAGTGAAAAGTCTAAGCTTGGGGATGCCCCCGTGGTTCATCCCTGCATATTTCAAGACGACTCAAGCGTCTAAGCTTGGGGATGCCCAAGGCATCCCCTTCTTCATCGACAACTTATCAGGTCACCTCTAGTGAAACTATATTTTTATTCCGTCACATCTTATGTACTTTACTTGGAGCGTCTGTGTGCTTTTATTTTCGTTTTGTTATTTTCATTCTCTGAATAAATTCATGCTTGTGTGAGAGAGAGACACGCTCCGCTTTTTCATATGAACACTGGTGTTCTTAGTTTTACTTTTCATGGCGAAAGTTGATCGCTTCGTTAATTGCTATTTGGTTGGAAACAGGAAATGCTTCATGTGGTAATTGGTATAATGTCTTGAATAATTTGATACTTGGCAATTGTTGTGCTCATATAGATCATGTTTAAGCTCTTGCATCATGTACTTTGCACCTATTAATGAAGAACTACATAGAGCTTGTTAAAATTTGGTTTGCATGATTGGTCTCTCTAAGTCTAGATATTTTCTGGTTAAGGTGTTTGAACAACAAGGAAGACAGTGTAAAGTCTTATAATGCTTGCAATATGTTCTTATGTAAGTTTTGTTGTACCGGTTTATACTTGAGTTTGCTTCAAACAACCTTGCTAGCCTAAGCCTTGTATTGAGAGGGATTAGTTCTCGTGCATCCAAATCCTTGAGCCAAAAAAACTATGCCATTTGTGTCCACCATACCTACCTACTACATGGTATTTCTCTGCCATTCCAAAGTACATTACTTGAATGCTACCTTTAAAATTCTATCCTTTGCCTTTACAATATATAGCTCATGGGAAAATAGCCTTAAAAACTATTGTGGTAAAGAATATGTAGCTTATGTATCTTATTTCTTATAAGTTGCTTGTTGAGCGGTAACCACGTTTCTAGGGACGCCATCAACTTTTACACCTTTGTTGAATATCATGTGAGTTGCTATGCATGTTCATCTTGTCTGAAGTAAGGGCGATTTTCATGATCAAATGGTTTGAGTATGCATATTGTTAGAGAAGAACATTGGGCCGCTAACTAAAACCATGAATCATGGTGGAAGTTTCAGTTTGGACATCAATCCTCAATCTCTTATGAAAATATTATCCGTTGTTGAATGCTTATGCATTAAAGAGGAGTCCATTATCTGTTGTCTATGTTGTCCCGGTATGGATGTCCTAAGTTGAGATCTATCAAAAACGAGAAATCAAATGCGATCTATCTCCTTGGACCTTTGTACAGGCGGCATAGAGGTACCCCTTTGTGACACTTGGTTGAAACATATGTTATGCAATGATAATCTGTGTTAATCCAAGCTAATTAGGACAAGGTGCGAGCACTATTGGTATTCTATGCATGAGGCTTGCGACTTATAAGATGTCTTATACATAACACATATGATTTATTACTACCGTTGACAAAAATGTTTCTATGTTTTCAAAATGAAAAGCTCTAGCACAAAAATAGTAATCCATGCTTCCCTCTGCGAAGGGCCATTCTTTTACTTTATGTTGAGTCAGTTTACCTACTTCTTTCTATCTTAGAAGCAAACACTTGTGTCAACTGTGTGCATTGATTCTTACATGTTTACTTATTGCATTTGTTATATTGCTTTATGTTTTCAACTATCCATGAGATATACATGTTACAAGTTGAAAGCAATTGCTGAAACTTAATCATCCTTTGTGTTGCTTCAATGCCTTCTACTTTGAATCTATTGCTTTATGAGTTAACTCCTATGCAAGTCTTATTGATGCTTGTCTTGAAAGTACTATTCATGAAAAGTCTTTGCTATATGATCAGTTGTTTAATCATTATCTTTACCATTGCTTTGAATCACTTCATTCATCTCATATGCTTTACAATAGTATTGATCAAGATCATGTTGGTAGCATGTCACTTAAGAAATTATTCTTTTTATCGTTTACCTACTCGAGGGCGAGCAGAAACTAAGCTTGGGGATGCTTGATACGTCTCCAACGTATCTATAATTTTTTATGTTCCATGCTAGTTTTATGACAATACCTACATGTTTTATTCATACTTTATATCGTTTTGACGCATTTTCCGGAACTAACCTATTAACGAGATGCCGAAGTGCCAGTTCCTGTTTTGTGCTGTTTTTGGTTTCACAAATCCTACAAAGGAAATATTCTCGGAATTGGACGAAATCAACGCCCAGTATCTTATTTTTCCCAGAAGCTTCCAGAGCACCGAAGAGGGGCCAGGGGGGAGCCAGGGGGGCCCCACCCCACAAGGCGGCGCGGCCAAGGGGGGGGGGGCGCGCCCCCCTATGGTGTGGCTGCACCAGGACTCCTCCGACTCCGCCTCTTCGCCTATATAAAGCCTCCGTCGCGAAAACCCTAGGAGAATAAGCCACGGAACGAGAAAAGTTACGTAGCCGCCGCCATCGCGAAGCCAAGGTTCGGGGGACAGAAGTCTACAGAAATAGAAGCGTGCGTAGACATCATACATCTCAACATGAATGAACTCGATGCAGTGATAACCCTGCTGGTTGTATTTTTTTTAACGGGAAGTCGGGAACCCCGCTGATTGTTAATATGTATAAGTGGTTTGCCTAGCCCTTTCCATCAGTTCGAACTTCTGGTTGCGTTGGCTTATGCATGAATCTTGACATGGTATGAGAGTCTCAAGTTCGAGTCCTGGCTTTCGCAAACCTTATCTTCTCTTCTCCCGGTCTAGTCCTTTTCGTCAGTTTGGACTTTTTGTTGCGTTGGCTAGTGCATGAAGCTTGACACTGATGATTTTGTGTGATCCATTGATTTTCAGCTTTCAACATATAGCCTAGGTCTAGAAGCTTGTCAACTGGTCTTGTTCATTCATCGCTGTATTGAGTGCAATGAATGGAACCGTGGCTTCTCCTTTGTGTTGTGCTACAACTCAACAGATGTAGCTGCTTGTGTAGAGGCGAGTTGTAAACAGAGATACTTCTGTAGTCTACCAAGTTTTGACTCCATATAATTATTACCTTAACAACAGTCAAATTCAAAATCTCAACATTGTAGCATTACCTCCTGCCTATCGAATACAATTATTTCACACACTGAAATATTTTGTACGCGTTTTGAATTGGAGAACATGGGAACCGATTTTTGTTCTGATTATGACTTGATGTGACCCTAGGCCCTGGATTCATGAGTAGACGCACTATGCCGGTCTACCATTTTTTCTATTACTAGCAGAAGGTATGTGTTAAAACAAAGAGATTACGAAGTGCTAATTCCCTTTTTTGTAAGTCCTAGTGGCATTGACATTCCTTTCTTACTTGCTAATTTATTTTTTGGGTATTTATATATAATAGAGAATTACCAGCTTATTGTCGAACCCGTTAAATTTTGGGAAATGATTGTTAAGTGGTTGCTTCTTAATTACAGTTTATCATGTCATGTAGATGGATTTGTGAAAGATGCGGCGGGTCGTTCTTCAGATCATCTACATGGGATTCCCATCTACATGTATGCTCATGGTTTCATGGTGTACTTCAGCTCATAGCAACCACATACAATCCTGCAAGATTTGCATTTTTTTTTGACCTTGCAAGATTTGCATTCAATGTATCGCCAGTGCACGTCCGTGAGAACTCTATAAACATCTCCGTCAAACTCGTTTGGCGCGCGTAGTTTCTGAGCGAATCCAAGGAACTTTGCCGTTGGATCAAGCATTGGAGAACTGATGTGACAAAATCCAACGACCAATAATTGCTTGTGCATCATGGTGATGGCTTATCTGATTTCAAAAACTGAGATTTTTTTATATAGTGGATAGATGGATAGATATAGATATAGATAGATTATTGCTTCAACTGTAGCCACACTCAAAATCAAAATCAGTCGAGCTGCAAAACCACTAGCCAATTAAGTCCGAAATATTTCAGAGGCATTTTTGAATTGTAGTTCAGAGGACATGGGAGTAACTGATTTTGTTTGTGATGATGGCTTGATGTGACCTCTTGCCATAAATGCCTGAGCAGAGCTACTTCGCATGGTCTTCCATTTTTTATTAGTATTATATTTCTCTTGATGTACTTGAACCGTCTAATTGGCTATTTTCGGGAATAAATAACAAACGGTGGGGTTTTCCCCTCCGTCCACCTCCAAAAAAATATTAGTATTATATTACTTGGACCATAGTCAAAATCAAAATCAAAATCAAATTTCAGTCGGTCGACGAAATGTCCCGCCAATCCTGAAATATTTCAGACGCGTTTTTAATGGGATTTTGAAGATAGATCATGATCATTGTAATCGATATTCAACGTGATGATGATTTGATGTGTAACTCGGCCTTGAACAGAGGTACTAGTATGGCCGTACAATTTATTGTTATTATAGTTGGTCCTTAGCCAAATTCATTATCTCATTCCTGCGGTAAACTTCTCACCCAGTAAATACAAATGTTTCACATGCTTCCAAATTCTCATTCTACCCTCGTAATAATGACATCAATGTCCATGTATAAGTCGGTTGGGGGGGGTATGCCCGTCATTTTTTCGATCACCACCTCTCTAGCCCAGGAAACCCTCCGAAAAAATTCATTTCCCTCAGTCTCTCCTCTGATACCACCCACCGGAACTTCTCAAGTCCCTCTCTCTCCCACCTCCACGACCACCGCACCGAAACATCCCCGCCAGACTTCCCTGGGCTACCCGAGGCCGCACGATCCTCCTCATCCGGCTATCTGCCGGAGCCGCTTCATCAACGCCATCATCAACCGGACCGGACCATCCCCACCGAAGCTCGAAACCATATACTCATCCAGCAGTCTACCACAGTCGCTTCAGCTGTGGTATCGTCCACCCCACCGGAGCCGCTTCGCCGGATCCGTCGTCCATCGCATGATCCACACCTATCTAAACTCTTCTACTGTCGCTTTTCTATTGCTGCCTGCAAGTTCTTGTTTAATCTTGGGGGAACCTGTTTGTGCTAACGATGCACCGTTACTTTGTCGCAGATGAGATGAGTAACCATGAAGTGTAATGACCGTCTCTCCAACCCCAAGTAGCACATGTAGTGTACTTCATCATCGGATCTATCAACCCCAGGAAGATCTGCAGTGACTCCCACAAAGTACTTCTCTTAATGTAAGTCCCTTATTTTAGCGTCATATTCTGAGTTCAGATGCTTGTTTGTCTGAAGATCTTTAAGTTCATTCCTAGCTATGACAGTAACACCTTGCTATTTTCTACTTCATTGCTAACTTTAAGCGATTGAACATTTTGGTTTGCATTCTCTGCTATGTATGTGTAGCAATCATAACTTCTATCTTGCTCAGTCATTGTTACAAAAAATATAGCCTGCTACTATTATGTTCATGTCAATTTAGTACTCCCTGAACATGTTGGTTTGCATTCCCTGTACTACAGGTGATGCTATTGTTATTTCTATCTACTTCGTCGTAAGCTAACAAAGTACCTGACTACTATTAGTTCCTGCATGCTATCACTCTGCTATCCTGCAGTACAAATTTATTTAAAGTCGTCACACTAGCTACTTTGATAATAATTTTGTATGCCATCGGGTTCTTCAAAAGCTGCAATTAACTCGCTTCTCTTACTTTGCATGGCACTCACACATGGCATGCTGAACATATTGGTTTGCATTCCCTCTTCAGCTCTTCTACAAGTTCACAGGTGATCCCACTATATTATGTATCTGGTCCATCCTTAGCTCCAGCATTAACTATCACCTGAGTGTTGCTCATTATAAATTTATATCCCGAAACATATTGATTTTCATTCCCTTTCACTACAAGTTCAGGAATGATGCCGTTATAATTCCTATCTGGTTCATTCCTATCTGTTACAGTAACATCCTGCAATTATTTAGTTCATGGACAATTTTAAGTGATTGCACATATTGGTTCACATTTCCTGCTCTATAGCTTTTGCCATCTTAACTTCCATTTGGCTCATTGTTTGTTACAAAAGTAACAGCCTATTACGTATTTCATGCCAAAGTGAAGTCACTGAACATGTTACTCTGCATTCCCTGGACAAGTAATACTGATACGTCTCAAACGTATCTATAATTTTTGATGCTCCATGCTTGTTTTACACCAATTTATATATGTTTTGTTCATGCTTCGTTGCACTTTTATACATTTTCTGGCACTAACCTATTAACAAGATGCCACAGTGACAGTTTCCTGTTTAATATTGTTTTGTATTTCATAAAAGTTGTACAGCAAATATTCTCGGAATTGGACGAAACAAAAGCCGAAGTCAATATTTTACCGTAACGAAGACAAAGTTCGGAGGGGAGTCGAAGAGAGGCAGCAGGACGGCCAGACCAGCCCTAGGCGCAGCCTGACCCTAGCTCGTGCCTAGGGGTGGTGTGGCCCCCCTGGCCTCCACCGACATCGCCCCTCCGCCTATTTAATCACGATCTCGGAAAAACCCTGGATACCCGAGCCTCCATCCACGAAAAGTTCGAACGCGGCCGCCATTGCAGACCCTAGCTCGGGAGGGTTCTGAAGCTCTTCCGGCACCCTGCCGGAGTGGAAGAGCATCGCCGAAGGCATCTATATCGCCATGCCCGCCACCAAAGTGATGCGTGAGTAGTTCATCCCTGGACTATGGGTACATAGCAGTAGCTAGATGGTTGTCTTCTCCAATTTGTGCCTCATGTTTAGATCTTGTGAGCTGCCCTACATGATCAAGATCATCCTTATGTAATACTACATGTTGTGTTTGCTGGGATCTGATGAATATTGAATGCTATGTTGTCATCGATTATATATTCTTGTCATATGTTATTTGTGATCTTGCATGCTCTCCGTTGCTAGTAGATACATTAGTTGGCATATAGTTGATCATACATACTACACCTGGGCATTTCTCGGGCCGGGTCGGGTTTCGGGCTAGGCCTAAAAAAGCCCGAAGCTAAATTCCCAGGCTCAAGCCCGACCTTCGGGCTTACAAGTCGGGCCTGAACCCAGTCCGAACAGAGAAAAGCCCGGCCCGGCCTGAACTAAGCTAAAATCGCATTTTTTGCAAGCCCGAGTCTGGCTCAAACCCGACTTGACATGCAAGCCCGACCCAGCTCGGCCCGGGATTTTCAGGCCGGGTCGGGCCGGGCTGCCCATGCCCAACTGTAATACATACATCATACTGCATACATACTTAGAGTATCTCTAACAGAGCCCGTAAATCCCGCCGGAACCAAACTTTTCCGGTGGATTTACGGGTTCGGGCTGAAACTGGTGCCGATCAGTGACCGAAAAAGTGGGCCGGCCCGAATACGGAGTTCGGGGGCCCGAGAAACTCCCCGCACGACCCCTATTAAAAGGGTTCGCGGAGGGGAGTTCGGTTCGAAAACCCTACTCGCCTCCCGCCGCCGCAGCCTGCCTCCGCTCCGACGAGCAATCCCGGGCCCTCGGACGCCGCTACGGCCACCACTCCGCCGTCCGAAATGACGCGTCTAAGACGCGAGGGTAGGGGAGGTGGCCGATCTGGCGGTGGAAGGTCAAGTCGCCGTCCGCCGGGCGTACGGGCGGAGTCGGAGCGCGCCAGGCGGTCGCGCTCCGACGCCGCATGGAAGCGGGCCGGCCGCAAGTGGCCGGAGCCAATGGCGCGCCGCCTTCAAGCGCGCACGGAGGCGGCTGCGGCTGCGGAGGGGGAAGCGGAAGCGCCTCCCGCTGCCGGCGCGTGCAGCCCGCTGCTGCCGTCGTTGCCCCCGCGCGGCGACGATGACGA
This sequence comes from Lolium perenne, assembly GCF_019359855.2. Classification (NCBI taxonomy): domain Eukaryota; kingdom Viridiplantae; phylum Streptophyta; class Magnoliopsida; order Poales; family Poaceae; genus Lolium; species Lolium perenne. Next base: position 260,739,508 of record NC_067250.2, read on the forward strand.
CGACGCCGACGGACCGCATCTCCTCTGCGAGAGCACCTCCGGCGCGGCGGCCATCGAGGTAGCGGCGCTCGTCCTCGCCTAGCAACCGCCGGCGACCAAAAACCCTCCGCCGACGCCCCGGTGACAGTATAGTCACCGGGTACCTTAATTTCTAGTCTAAATTAGGTCTGTACTACGTAATGTAGGTCCAATGCGGATGTATTTTGCCACTATTATTGTAAATTATGAATGAATTATGCTTGATCGGATGAAACCGACTACAATCGCGAAAATCGATTTCCCGCGACGTTTGATTTTCGCGAGTTCGGTTTTCATTTACGGTTTCTGTTCTGCGCCGTGCCTAAATACGCTCTCATTTCGTTTTTCGGGAGGCTGAACTCAGTTTATTCGGTTTCGATAAATACGGGCTCTGTTAGAGATGCTCTTACATACGTACATACGTACATACATACATACATACATACATACGTACGTACGTACGTACGTACATACGTACATACATACATACATACATACACACACGCATACTCCCTCCGTCCTTAAATAAGTGGATATGTAGCTCTAAATTTTGTCCACAAAAAAATATACTCCTATCTTCTTAATGCACTTTAATTGCTTCTCTCATCCACGATAATCAAACCCAATAATATTAGAGTATGGATTTGTTGTCAGCCCCGATGGCAATGAAACCAGATCCTCTAACGTGGTGAAGTGAACTCAGAGAAGAGCAATTCCCTAACTTTACTTCTTCAAAAACATATGATCCCAGTCTAAATTGATTTATATTTATCTGTATATTACAAATCTATGGTATATACTAACATTCATTACTTGCCATAAAAATTATGAGGTAAAAAAATTAAGTTTGTACATTTTATGCTACAATAATTATCTACTGTAATCACCTGAAAACACAATGCATAATACACACTTTTCTTCACAAGTTTACACTAACTTACTACTGTAGCTGGGTGACTTTGTTTCAGCACGTTAGAGGAGCCGGTTCCGATGGCAATGCCCCCTATAGGCTGCCGTCGGATCAACATATGCTGTCCGATTTATAAGCTAATTTTACGCTCGAATTGTCAGTGACTTGACTGGCTACGATGTGTCACAGCGGCCTCCATGCATGCCTATGTAGGGTGTGTTTAATAGCCCGGGGCAACTCAGAAAATCTCATCTCAACACAGATTTTTGGAGGAACACGTGTTTGTTAGGCTGTGTCAACCCATTTCAACTATCCCACCTCATACGGAAAAAGCTCCTCAGCCAGGCCCGGTTGTGAAGCTCAAATCGAGCTTCACAAGTCAGCCAAGCTGAGTCCATCCCGCAAAATCGCACCGGAGACACCCTCAGACCCCCAACCCCCACTTCTTTTCCATTCATTTGCAACAAACACAACACCCGAGCCCGAGGCTTCTCCGTCGGACGACCCGCTGCCTCTCCCGTCGCCACCCACCTACCCCGCTCCCAACCACCTGCGCCGCCGGCAGTAGGAGCAAGCGTCGCCGTCGGCAGGAGGAAGGACCGCCGCCTTCGAAGAGCAGCAAGGGCCACGCCGGCGGCCTCCTCATCTCGCGACGGCGGACCTCCAGATCTCCCGAGGCCCAGGCTCCTCCGTCGAGCAGCAGCAATGGCCGCGCCGCCGCCCTTCCCATCTCGCGCTAGCCGCCCTCTTGACCTCCCGCCGAGCAGCAACAATGGCTACACCGCCGCCGAGCAGCAGCAACGGCCGCGTCCCCGCCCTTCCCATCTCGCGCCGGCCGCCCTCTTGACCTCTAGCCAAGCAGCAGCAACGGGCGCACCACCTCCCGCCGGCGCACCACCGCTCACCGCCGCGCTGCCCAACGCCCACCACCCCGCAGCACCGTCCGCCGCCGGCGCTCCACCGCCCACTGCCATGTTATTCCAGAGACAAGGACCCGATTGACTTTTTTAATTTTGTTTAGGGTCTTTTGTGTAAGAGTTTGGACTAGTCTTTAATTTCTAATATTTTGGTCCAATCTCAACCCGCAGATGTTGCCAAACAATGTATTGGTTCAGATTCTCTCAACACAGCTGAGCTACCAAACATGTCACCAAATCTCAAGTTAGCTTGTATGAGGTGAGATATCTCAAGTGAGAGAGTGAATTTGAGATGACACAGGCTACCAAACACAGAGCAGCGTGGTGAGGTCAGTGGCGCAGCTCAAGGCGATGATGTCGGCCGTTCAGGACGGTGGTGCTCGTGTCACCGTGGCACAGCTCAAGGCGACGACGCTGGCGTGTGCTCATGCCGCCGCGGCTGCGTCGGCCGGCTAGAACGGCGCTTGCTCGTGCCGCTAATTGTATGTATAGCGAACTAAACATGACGCCGGCTAAGTTTAACACCATCTCCACCAATAGCCTCCAAATAGACGCTGGCGGGGGCGCCGACACCTCCGTTTGGGGACGCCGGCACAACATCCTCTATTTGGGGACGCTGCTCCTACACCGGCGTCCCCAAAAATAGGCGGCTCCGATAGATTTTGAAATTTAAATTCAAATTTGCAACACGATATTTATACATAGCTCGAATTAAATTTGTACAAATTTAACGCGACTTCAAACTAAAAAACTAAAAATAAACATCTAGCGGCGCGGGGAGTCGAAGGCGCTGAAGTCCAGTTCGTCGCCGCTGGATGTCTCGAAGGACCGGCTGTCGGTGTCGTCGCCCTCCTCCTCGTCGGCCTTCTGCTCCTTTGGCGCCGGCAGCTCGGATGGTCCAGCGAGGTCGACATAGTTGGCGCCGTGGTCCCTGGCGGACCACACCGCCGCCTGCCGCGGGTCGATCGCGATGTGACGGTAGTCCTCGTCGACGGAGCGGCCGATGATGAAGTTAGGACGGGGAACTCCGCCTTGTCGCCGTTGCCACGGAGGGCCGCCTGCTCCTCGGCCTCCTTCTCCCACCATTTCTTCTTCGCCGGCGGAAGTGGTGGCGAGGCGTCCTCCTCCTTGACGCGGGAGCGGCGGCCCGACCCCGTCGTCCGACGAGCCGGAGCAGAGGAGGCGCGCCTCGCGTCGTCGCGGATGACGACGCCTCCGGAAGGAGGCGCGGGCGCGGCCGAGCGCGTGCGCGCGACGGCGGACGATCCGGTGCGTGAGGTTCCGGACACCGCGGTCCGTTCCGGCGCTCTTTGCGTGGTAGGCCACGGTGGTCGCCGCCTGCGGGAAGTATATCGGCTCACGTTGCCCGCGGACACGTGGACGCAAACCGTACTCGCGGAGCGTGTCGTCGACGGAGCGGCCGTACCACCAGGCACGGCGGCCGACGTTGTTGAAGCGGCCGTGTCTGGGGTTGTCCGTCCGCGCGATCTCGACAGCGCGCTCGTGTTCGAAGCGCTCCACCCAGGTCAAGCTTTTGACGGCGTTCTCCGGGAGGCTCCTCTCCTCTGGCGTCATCTCGGCCCGACGTTGCCTGGCGACGGCCCGTGCCTGTGGTCCTCGCGGAGGCGGCGGCGGCACGGCGAAGCCGCCGTTGGAGACGTGCCAGCCGTGCGGCAACTTGTATTGCACTGGCACGGGGATGCGGTGCCAGTACAGCACGTCCGCCTCGTCGAATGACAGCTGCGTATAGCGGAGCATGCCGCTGCCACTGCCACCGGCCTGGTCGTTGTGCGCCATCGCGTTTGCGTGCGGGTGGTGTGGTTAGCGCGGAGGTTGAGGACGGCGGCAGCTAGGGATGGACGGCGGCGAAAAGAGAGAACTGCGTGCCGGTGGGGTTTTATGGGACGCGCATTGAAGGAAGGTAGGTGGACGCCGCGTGGCCAATCGCCGCCCTCGCCGTTTAAGTTTCTGCGCCGGGAGGCCATTAACGACGATGACCAACCTCCCCGCGTTGTTTTCGATGCGAACCACCGTGTCCCCTTGCTGACAAGGCGCCCCCACCCGCGAAAACCGTCGTTCCGCGAGGCGCCGGCGCACCCGATTCGCGCCCTTGGCGGAGAGGCCGGCACGGGGTTGCTGGCGATTCTATTGGGCTCCAAAATTGGCCGGCGCCGTTTGGGCGCGCCAGTGCAAGCCCATTTTCACCCCCGGCCTGCAAATTGCTATTGTGGCCGCTATCGGGGCCGCCGGTGGAGACGCTCTAAGTGAACCGCTACCACGGACGACTCAACAACCTCACTTGTTTTAATGGGTCGTCAGCGAGGCCTGCTATCACCTGACGCGTATAGACGGCACTCAATTAGTCAGATGTATGCAGCTGATAACATGTGATCCATAAGGGCATCTCCAACGCGGCGACCCATCCTGCGCCCGCGCGTCCGGATGGGTCCAACCAGACAAATCTGCGGCCCAACGCGGCCACGCATCGCAAATGCGAATGGCCGCGGGTGTCCGGGATGACCCAAACCTGACCCAAATATAGGCCAGGTTTGCCGCGGATGGCACACGGCGTCCTCGCGTGTCCGCCTGGTCCGCCTGGCTGGCCCAGCTGTCGGTGCCCCAGTCCTATTAAATGTGGACTGGGGGAGGGGGACTGTCCCTATCCATTCCCCACTCTCCACTCCGGCTGCACACACGCACGAGCTTCCGCGCTGCCATGCCCCGAAGCGGGAGTTCTGATGGGATTCGTAGCATAGAAAACAAAAAATTTCCTACCGCAAGAACGAATAACAAGCCAAGATCCAATCTAGAAGATGGTAGCAACGAGAAGATCATGAGACTAACCCTCGAAGATTCCAAAGCCTACGAGATTAGATCTCGTTGTTGATGTAGTCGATCACTTGCCGCTTTCAAAAGCGCGTAGAAGATCTTGACGGTGCCACAGTCGGGCAGCACCTCCGTACTCGGTCACACGTACGGTGTTGATGACGACGTCCTTCTCCCTATTACAGCGGGCAGCGGATGTAGTAGATCCTCCTCGGAATCCCGCCAGCACGACGGCGTGGTGGCGGTGGTGGTGGAGATCTCCGGCAGGGCTTCGCCGTAGCCGTGCAAGAGCGAGGAGGAGGAAGGGACGGCTAGGGTTTGGGGAGAGGGGGCAAGGGTTGCGACTTGTGCACCTCTTGGGGCTCCCCTTGCCCTCCTTTTATAGGTGGAAAATGTCCTTGGGTCGTCCAAGACCTGCCCCCAAAGTATGGGAGAGTTCCGGTAGGTTTCTGTCAGCCGAAACCTACTAGAACTAGGACTCTTTTGCCAAATCTGAATCTGCCTTAGGGGAAACTTCTTAACCCTTAAGGAAAACATGGATACACCTATTATGGAACCCTCCGGACTTCCTTAGACAGCCCGGGTCGTCCCGGACACTTCCGGAACCTTCCACAATATTCCGGACTATTCCGGTCCTTCAAAAACCTTCTAGAAGCTCCGGTCAAAACACCGGATTTTTTCCGAACCCCGGAAAATGACTTCCCATATATGACTCTTATTCTCCGGACCATTCCGAACCTCCTCGTGATGTCTTCGATCCCATCCGAGACTCCGAACAAAATTCGAACTCCATTCCATATTCCATATCTACTTAAAACGACATCAAACCTTAAGTGTGTCACCCTACGGTTCGTGAACTATGTAGACATGGTTGAGACTCCTCTCCGACCAATAACCAATAGCGGGATCTGGAGATCCATAATGGCTCCCACATATTCAGCGATAACTTAGTGATCGATTGAACCATTTACATACGATACCGATTCCCTTTGTCACGCGATACTTTACTTGTCCGAGGTTCGATCATTGGTATCTCCATACCTTGTTCAACCTCGTTTCTGACAAGTACTCTTTACTCGTACCATGGCATATCATCTCTTGTGAACTATTCACATGCTTGCAAGCTAATCAGACGACATTCCACCGAGAGGGCCCAGAGTATATCTATTCGTCATCGGGATGGACAAATCCCACTTTTGATCCATATGCCTCAACTCATACTTTCCGAATACTTAATCCCACCTTTATAACCACCCATTTACGCAGTGGCGTTTGATGTAATCAAAGTACCCTTCCGGTATAAGTGACTTACATGATCTCATGGTCGAAGGACTAGGTAACTATGTATCGAAAGCTTATAGCAAACTGAACTTAATGACGTGATCTTATGCTACGCTTATTTGGGTGTGTGTCCATTATATCATTCATCTAATGACATAACCTTGTTATTAATAACATCCAATGTTCATGATCACGAAACCATGATCATCTATTAATCAACAAGCTAGTTATACAAGAGGCTTACTAGAGACTCCTTATTGTTTACATAACACACATGTATCAATGTTTAGGTTAATAAAATTATAGCATGGTATGCAAACATTTATCATAAACACAAATATATATAATAACCACTTTATTATTGCCTCTTGGGCATATCTCCAACAAGTTCCTGCCGTCCGCCAACGACCACGAGGCCGGCAGCAGCCGGCGAATCGTGCCGGCGGCGTTCGAGATGGGGCCGCTGGCACCTCCCATCTGCGAATGGATCTACGTCACCGTGGCGATGGCGCAGATGTTCTGGGATGCCGGCGTCCCAATGCCGTGGGAGGACGTGTACCTCCCCCATGGCTGGCACCTGAGACCAGATCGGGTTCTGGTGCCACTGATCCCGGGCTTCGGCTGCGCCCGCATCGCGGAGATCCGGAGGCGCCGCACGCAGCTGCCGGCGGACCTCCGGGAGGACCCCGCCTGCGGCGACACAAGTCCCAACTGAGACTTGTGGTTCGAGGTGGCACACGATGCGCGCCAGCGCACGTGCTTCACGTCGGCGACGGCGCGGCCTCGCGCGCAGCCGCGCACGCCTGCTAGGCGGGCTGGCCGCCGCCCCGGCGGCCTCTACATCAACGAGGACGCGGCGGCGCCACAGCCCCAGCCGCAGCCCGAGCCCCAGGAGGAGGACGACCCCGAGCTGCAGGCGGCGCTCGGGGCGTCCCGCGAGCTCAGTGACCTCGAGGAGCTGGCCAAATGGCCGCACCTCGCCGAGACGCTGCGCGCCTCCGCGCTGGAGGAGATGGCCAAGAAGGCCCAGGAGGACACCCAGGCGGAGGCGTGGGCCTTCCTCGAGATGGCTCGCCGGGAGGAGGAGGCCACGCGCCAGGAGGCACTCCGGGAGGAGGAGGAGCGCCTGAAAGGATCGTATGCCGCACCTAGAGGGGGGGGGGGTGAATAGGTGCTAACCAATTTTTAGTTCTTTTTCAATTTAGGCTTGACGCAAAAGGTAAATTCTCTAGATATGCAACTAAGTGAATTTACCTATATGACAAGGCTAGCAACTAAGCAAGATATATCTAAGCAATATAGAGATAGAATAGGATAGAGGTAACCGAGAGTGGAGCACGCGATGACACGGAGATGATTCCCGTAGTTCCCTTCCTTTGCAAGAAGGTACGTCTACGTTTGGAGGAGTGTGGTTGCTACGAAAGCCAAACCAACAGCCACGAAGGCTTCACTCAGATCTCCGGTGAGCAACGCCACGAAGGCCTAGCCCACTTCCACTAAGGGATTTCCTCGAGGCGGAAACCGGGCCTTTACAAGGTTCTTGGGGCACACATCCACAACCAAATTGGAGGCTCCCAAATCTGTTACAACACAACAATCAACAACAATACATCAACACAAATCAACTAGGGAACCAAATAGGAACACTAGTATGAGATCCCTCAAACAAGAGAGGGGGAAATGAAGAACGCTTCGGTGAGGATGTAGATCGGTGGGTTCTCCTTCGAATCTCCAAAGATCAAGAGCTTTGGTTGGGGGAGGAAGGAGATCTTGCAAATCTTGACTTTCTTGAGGTGGCTCTAATGGAGGTGGCTTGGCAGATTTCTTGTGTAATGATTGAGCAAGCAACCAAGGTAGAAGAAGGGGGGTATTTATACCTCCCCTCAAAATTGAGCCGTTGCAGCTTCCGGGGGGCCGGATATTCCGGCCTAAGTAAGGGCCGGATAATCCGCCCCCCCCCCTCGGATAATCCGGCCTTCGGGACAAAACAGAGACATTATCCGGCCAAATGTCCGGCCCTTGTACTGGTTCACATTTCTTCCAGTCCTTAGCCAAAAACGAGGGGGCCGGATATTTCCAAAATATCCGGCCCGGATAATCCGGCCCTGGTACAATACCGGGACATTATCCGGGCAAATGTCCGGCCCTTGTACTGGTTCACTTTTCTTCGAAGACTTAGCCAGAATCAGGGGGCCGGATATTTCAACAATATCCGGCCCGGATTATCCGGCCTGGCCACATTTTTCCTGCAAACTTTTGACAGACCGACCAAATCCAACACACACAAATATGAAACTATGTAATCCCTGTACCACTTAAACAAACATTAGTGTATCACATATATTGACATCAAACACACAAAACATAATGTGAGAGATGTTCTTTCAATCTCCCCCTTTTTGGTGTTTGATGACAATATACGGATTTGCAAAGGAATCACTAAAGAGACAAGCATGATGGCAAACCATAGAGGCACTCCCCCTACATGTGTGCATCTAAGTAATTTGCATTTGAATACAAATACACAACACATAGGAGTATGGTGCCTCAACACAAGAGATATCCAACATGAGCTCTAACACTAGACATTGACACATATGAAGTTGAGATAGGATGTAAGAAATCATACCCATGTGTAGATATATAATACAAAGATATAGCATCACACATAATGTAATATCCTTGATCTCAACGAATAGAAATCCGAAAACCATAACAATGTCTCACATCACATAGCACATAGTTTTAAATGGAAACGGAACACAACCAAAGCAAATAGTTCAAATAAGAGGGAACACAAGCAATAAAGGAATGATAAACGCATATGCTTGTGCCCAAACCATGCAAATCCCCGAGAGAGTTCCTAATAGAACGCTTCTCCCCCTTTGGCATCGAGATGCCAAAAAGGGGACAAGCGCGATGCTACTCGCCCCATGGGGATCACTCGGAGGCATAATCATCATCGGACTCTTGCGCCTCTTCTTCTTCTTCTTCTTCATCAGTGTCAGGTGCCTCCGGAGAACGACGAGAGGTGTTGGACCTTTGAAGGCAATCATCAAGATCACTCCATGGAACCTGAGCAGAGTGCCATCCACTGTAACCCTGGTGAGCTGGAGGCTGAGGTGGGGGACCTTGATCACCACTGAGCTTGTGTAGAATAACCGCCTGAGTATGCTTAATCTCAGAACGCTCTCGGCTAGCTGCATAGTTCTCCTTATGGATCTCAATGTTCATGCAAAGGATGTGACGCTGAAACCAACTAAGCCGGGTCACTTGCTTCCTCATAGCCGGGACATCAGGATGACGAGCAGGAGCAACACCACTAGAACGAGCATCACCCATGAAAGTGTCAGGTGCAGGTACAGCTGAAGAGACTGGCTTAAGCTTGTAGGCCTTCTTGACATGGTGCTTCACCAAAGGATACCCACTCAAATCTTCACTATTCACAGCCACAGAGTTGTTGATGAGAAGCTGGATGTAGGGTGCATATGGTATGGTGGTCCGGGAGACCATGGCATCACGGATCTCGTGGAAGATAAAGTCCATGATATCAAGAGTGTAGTCACGCACCTCATTACCATCACGAGCACACTTAAAGCTAAGGTGCATAAGGTCCACCAGGGCTCCCCGGAGAGCATCATTGTTACCACCACTTGGGCAAATGGTTGCCCGAAAGAACCGGAGCAACTGACTGTATATGAGGAGCAGCCCCTTAGTATAACCAATTCTTCCCGCTGAGGTATAGAGATCCACAAGAGCATTCTTATCTGTCTGTTGTGGTCCATGAAGGCGACGACCCTCATCAACAGGAACTCCAAGAATACCAGCAAAACGGCGCAGAGTGGCACTGCAGTGAGTGGAGCCAGTCATCCATTCCATAGTGCGTTCCTCATCTTTCTTGATTGCCAAAGTGACAAAGAATTGCTTCACCAAATCTGGGCTATAGTCACATTGAATCTTCATGATATCATGCAAGCCCATTCTTCCAGCTACCCAGATTGCATCTTCAAAGTGATTGTTTGCAGCCAGAATGTCCACATCGATAGCTTGCATGGGTCTCAGATTCTTCATGGGCTCATAGATGTCCTTGTAGATGAACACTTGCTCCATGCACCAGAATCTCCTGCCCTCTATTTCTTCATCCCTTGGAACATCTTCATACCAGTTCTTCAAGCGAATAGCAGAATAAGAGACTGGATCCATGGCCTTGTAGTTCTCCCTCACTTCCTTGTTCTTCCGCCTTGAAGTGACGGACTTGCGAGGTGCATTGGGTGCAAACTCGTCACTAGATCGATCATGCCTTGAGCGTCTCTGACCACCCCGAGAAGCACCACCTGTGAGAAGCAAAGGCGGGTAGCAAAGAGAAGGTAATGCTCATAAGTCATGTAAGATACAGTAATATACTCGAGAAACATGCTATAAGTCGGTACAAATCTAGACATGATAGATTGAAGCAAAAACTGCAGCGGCGATGAAGCTCCAGGCCGGATAATCCGGTGTCCCCTGGGGGCGGATAATCCGGCCTGGCCGGATAATCCGGCCTGCTCGGGGGGCGGATAATCCGGCCCTGCGAGATTTGCAGTTTTTCAATCAAAAACTTGTCTAAGACTAGATCGGCCTCATAGCATGCAAGAGGAGTACACTACACGTGATTTGGAACAACTAGACACCAATTCCACCAAGAAAATAGCACATATAAAACACAACATCTAGGGTTAGAGATTGTGAATCATACCCACATCCATTGTGGAAACCGCTTGGAGGAGAAGGTAGCTAGGGAGGAGATGCACCCGATCCACCCAAGAACTCCGAGAGGGGGCGGACGGAGCGTCTCCGGCGAGGAGGAGGAGGTCCGGCGATCTTGAGAGGAGAAAGAGGAGAGAGAGGCGCGTGGGGGGAGGTGTGAACCGTTTGCCCCCCCGCGGCCTCGACCTCAACCCTTTCAAGATCTGCCCAGGCCGGATAATCCGGCCCTAGCTTAGGGCGGATAATCCGGCCGGGCCGGATTTTTCGGGGTCTCCTAGGGCCGGATTATCCGGGGTTCTGGAAAATTCCAGAATCGCCGTGAATCCGGCCCATCTTTCGTTGGTTATTTGCATGACCCATATGCGATGCAATAATGTATCCCGTCACATATACGGTGCAAATTTACCAATAAGATGGAGCAACCTAGATCATCCGACCGAAAAACCTCAAACTCCAAGTTTTTACCAAACATGACAAATGAGCAAGATGGAAATGGCTTATAGGAGAGAGTAGGCTTAGGTTTTAGAAGATACAAACTGTTAATGGTACATGGTCACTCAAGTTTGCAAGATATGAGCAAATAAGGCCAAACAAGAGTGATTTCCCATAAGAACATGGAGATGTCAATAAAATCCAATGAAAAACCAAACAACTCCAACTCTTCACGAAGAAGAGTGTGGTGGCCTAGGCCACCATATATGAGTGTTATGGTATGGCACCGCGAAGATATATCTTGGGTCCAAACCAATACTCATCATTTAAGCTCACATATCAATATATGATATAACGAGAATGAAATCTTTAATGTTGGCATTATGGGGGGAGGGATAGCTCAATAAGTTAAACCGCACTCCCCCTATTTCCATGCCCACATCTAAACCAAATAAAGTTTTGAGACGAAGGTGTGTTTGCAAGATGGTCAAGCTATACTCCTTGAATCAATGATATTTAGCTCATTCCTCAAATAAGAGAACCTTGCTTCATCAAGAGGCTTCGTGAAAATATCGGCAAGTTGATCTTTGGTAGGAACATAGATAAGTTCAATATCACCACGGGCAACATGATCCCTAATGAAATGATTCCGGATCTCAATATGCTTCGTTCTTGAATGTTGTACCGGATTATAGGCAATCTTGATGGCACTTTCATTGTCACATAATAGAGGCACTTTGTCACAAATGACACCGTATTCCTTTAAAGTTTGCCTCATCCATAACAATTGAGTGCATCCACTTGCGGCGGCAACATATTCGGCTTCGGCGGTGGAGAGAGATATGCAATTTTGCTTCTTAGAAGACCAACACACCAAGGACCTACCAAGGAATTGGCAAGCCCCGGAAGTTGATTTCCTATCATCCTTGTCACCCGCCCAATCCGCATCGGTGTATCCATTGAGAATAAAACTTGAGCCTTTGGGGTACCAAATACCATATCTTGGGGTATCAACCAAATATCGAAAGATTCTCTTGAGAGCTATCATGTGGCTCTCCTTAGGAGAAGCTTGATACCTTGCACACACACCAACACTCAACACTATGTCCGGTCTAGATGCACAAAGGTAAAGCAAGGATCCAATCATGGAGCGATATACCTTTTGATCCACCTCTTTACCATTGGGATCTAGCGCAAGATGACATTTGGTAACCATGGGAGTGGCCACACCCTTCAACTCGGTCATCTTGAACCTCTTGAGCATGTCTTGGAGATATTTTGCTTGATTGATGAAGGTTCCTTCTCTCAATTGCTTGATCTCAAAACCAAGGAAAAACTTCATCTCTCCCATCATAGACATCTCAAACCTATCGGTCATAAGCTTTGAAAATTCATCATTGAAAGCTTTGTTAGTAGAGCCAAATATAATATCATCAACATATAATTGGCAAACGAAAAGCTCCCCATTGACCCTCTTAGTAAAAAGAGTGGGGTCGATTAGCCCAACATCAAACCCACGGTCTACCAACAATTCCTTAAGGTGCTCGTACCAAGCTCTAGGAGCTTGTTTGAGACCATAAAGTGCTTTATCAAGCTTGTAGACATGGTTAGGAAAGTTGAGATCCTCGAACCCCGGGGGTTGCTTAACATACACCTCTTCATGCAAAGGACCATTAAGAAATGCACTCTTCACATCCATTTGTTGTAACTTAAAGTTATGATGCGATGCATAAGCAAGAAGGATACAGATGGACTCAAGACGAGCCACGGGAGCATAGGTCTCTCCAAAGTCAATTCCTTCAACTTGAGAGAAACCTTGAGCCACCAATCTTGCCTTGTTCCTCACAATATTTCCAAACTCATCTTGCTTGTTCTTGAATATCCATTTAGTGCCTATAACATTGCGGCACTCCTTTGGCTTCTTTACTAAGGTCCACACTTTGTTGCACTTGAAGTTGTTGAGTTCCTCATGCATAGCTTCCACCCAATCCGAATCTTCAAGGGCTTCAAACACTTTCTTGGGTTCCACTACGGAGATATAAGCATGATGATTGCTAAAGTTAGCCAATTGCCTTCTTGTGGAGACCTTTGCTCGAACATCACCAAGGACCTTGTCATGAGTGTGTCCACGAATTTCAAGGGTCCTTTCTCTTCTTGCTAAACGACGGGCCTCGATCTCTGATGCGTGTGGTTGGCACGTCCGTTGGGAACCCCAAGAGGAAGGTGTGATGCGCACAGCGGCAAGTTTCCCTCAGTAAGAAACCAAGGTTTAATCGGACCAGTAGGAGTCAAGAAGCACGTTGAAGGTTGATGGCGGCGAGATGTAGTGCGGCGCAACACCAGGGATTCCGGTGCCAACGTGGAACCTGCACAACACAACCAAAGTACTTTGCCCCAACGAAACAGTGAGGTTGTCAATCTCACCGGCTTGCTGTAACAAAGGATTAACCGTATTGTGTGGAAGATGATTGTTTGCAGAAAACAGTAGAACAAGTATTGCAGTAGATTGTATTTCAGTAAAGAGAATTGGACCGGGGTCCACAGTTCACTAGAGGTGTCTCTCCCATAAGACGAACAGCATGTTGGGTGAACAAATTACAGTTGGGCAATTGACAAATAAAGAGAGCATGACCATGCACATACATATCATGATGAGTATAGTGAGATTTAATTGGGCATTACGACAAAGTACATAGACCGCCATCCAACTGCATCTATGCCTAAAAAGTCCACCTTCAGGTTATCATCCGAACCCCCTCCAGTATTAAGTTGCAAAGCAACAGACAATTGCATTAAGTATGGTGCGTAATGTAATCAACAACTACATCCTTAGACATAGCATCAATGTTTTATCCCTAGTGGCAACAACACAACACAACCTTAGAACCTTCTGTCACTGTCCCCGGGGTCAAAGCCGGCCAGAACCCACTATCGAGCATAAGTACTCCCTCTTGGAGTTACAAGCATCTACTTGGCCAGAGCATCTACTAGTAACGGAAAGCATGCAAGATCATAAACAACACGTAGATATAACTTTGATAATCAACATAACAAGTATTCTCTATTCATCGGATCCCAACAAACGCAACATATAGAATTACAGATAGATGATCTTGATCATGTTAGGCAGCTCACAAGATCCGACAATGATAGCACAATGGGGAGAAGACAACCATCTAGCTACTGCTATGGACCCATAGTCCAGGGGTAGACTACTCACACATCACACCGGAGGCGACCATGGCGGTGTAGAGTCCTCCGGGAGATGATTCCCCTCTCCGGCAGGGTGCCGGAGGCGATCTCCTGGATCCCCCGAGATGGGATCGGCGTTGGCGGCGTCTCTGGAAGGTTTTCCGTATCGTGGCTCTCGGTACTGGGGGTTTCGTCACGGAGGCTTTAAGTATGCGGAAGGGTAGGTCAAGAGGCGGCACAGGGGCCCCAGACCACAGGCCGGCGCGGCCAAGGGGTGGGCCGCGCCACCCAAGGGTTTGGGCGCCCTGTGGCCCCACTTCGTTTCATCTTCGGACTTCTGGAAGCTTCGTGGAAAAATAGGCCCCTGGGCTTTGATTTCGTCCAATTCCGAGAATATTTCCTTACTAGGATTTCTGAAACCAAAAACAGCAGAAAACAAAGAATCGGCACTTCGGCATCTTGTTAATAGGTTAGTTCCAGAAAATGCACGAATATGACATAAAGTGTGCATAAAACATGTAGATAACATCAATAATGTGGCATGGAACATAAGAAATTATCGATACGTCGGAGACGTATCAGCATCCCCAAGCTTAGTTCTGCTCGTCCCGAGCAGGTAAAACGATAACACAGATAATTTCTGGAGTGACATGCCATCATAATCTTGATCATACTATTTGTAAAGCATATGTAGTGAATGCAGTGATCAAAACAATGTATATGACATGAGTAAACAAGTGAATCATAAAGCAAAGACTTTTCATGAATAGCACTTCAAGACAAGCATTAATAAGTCTTGCATAAGAGTTAACTCATAAAGCAATAATTCAAAGTAAAGGCATTGAAGCAACACAAAAGAAGATTAAGTTTCAGCGGTTGCTTTCAACTTGTAACATGTATATCTCATGGATATTGTCAACATAGAGTAGTATAATAAGTGCAATAAGCAAGTATGTAGGAATCAATGCATAGTTCACACAAGTGTTTGCTTCTTGAGGTGGAGAGAAATAGGTGAACTGACTCAACATTGAAAATAAAAGAATGGTCCTCAATAGAGGAAAAGCATCGATTGCTATATTTGTGCTAGAGCTTTGATTTTGAAAACATGAAACAATTTTGTCAACGGTAGTAATAAAGCATATGCATCATGTAAATTATATCTTATAAGTTGCAAGCCTCATGCATAGTGTACTAATAGTGCCCGCACCTTGTCCTAATTAGCTTGGACTACCGGATCATCACAATGCACCTGTTTTAACCAAGTGTCACAAAGGGGTACCTCTATGCCGCCCGTACAAAGGTCTAAGGAGAAAGCTCGCATTGGATTTCTCGCTATTGATTATTCTTCAACTTAGACATCCATACCGGGACAACATAGACAACAGATAATGGACTCCTCTTTTATGCATAAGCATGTAACAACAATTAATAATTTTCTCATTTGAGATTGAGGATATATGTCCAAAACTGAAACTTCCACCATGGATCATGGCTTTAGTTAGCGGCCCAATGTTCTTCTCTAACATATGCATGCTTAACCATAAGGTGGTAGATCTCTCTTACTTCAGACAAGACGGACATGCATAGCAACTCACATGAAATTCAACAATGAATAGTTGATGGCGTCCCCAGTGAACATGGTTATCGCACAACAAGCAACTTAATAAGAGATAAAGTGCATAATTACATATTCAATACCACAATAGTTTTTAAGCTATTTGTCCCATGAGCTATATATTGCAAAGGTGAATGATGGAATTTTAAAGGTAGCACTCAAGCAATTTACTTTGGAATGGCGGAAAAATACCATGTAGTAGGTAGGTATGGTGGACACAAATGGCATAGTGGTTGGCTCAAGTATTTTGGATGCATGAGAAGTATTCCCTCTCGATACAAGGTTTAGGCTAGCAAGGCTTATTTGAAACAAACACAAGGATGAACCGGTGCAGCAAAACTCACATAAAAGACATATTGAAAACATTATAAGACTCTACACCGTCTTCCTTGTTGTTCAAACTCAATACTAGAAATTATCTAGACCTTAGAGAAACCAAATATGCAAACCAAATTTTAGCATGCTCTATGTATTTCTTCATTAATGGGTGCAAAGCATATGATGCAAGAGCTTAATCATGAGCACAACAATTGCCAAGTATCACATTACCCAAGACATTTATAGCAATTACTACATGTATCATTTTCCAATTCCAACCATATAACAATTTAACGAAGGAGAAACTTCGCCATGAATACTATGAGTAGAAACCAAGGACATACTTGTCCATATGCTACAGCGGAGCGTGTCTCTCTCCCATAAAGTGAATGCTAGGATCCATTTTATTCAAACAAAACAAAAAAAAACAAACCGACGCTCCAAGAAAAAGCACATAAGATGTGATGGAATAAAAATATAGTTTCAGGGGAGGAACCTGATAATGTTGTCGATGAAGAAGGGGATGCCTTGGGCATCCCCAAGCTTAGACGCTTGAGTCTTCTTGATATATGCAGGGGTGAACCACCGGGGCATCCCCAAGCTTAGAGCTTTCACTCTCCTTGATCATGTTGCATCATACTCCTCTCTTGATCCTTGAAAACTTCCTCCACACCAAACTCGAAACAACTCATTAGAGGGTTAGTGCACAATAAAAATTAATATATTCAGAGGTGACACAATCATTATTAACACTTCTGGACATTGCATAATGCTATTGGACATTAGTGGATCAAAGAAATTCATCCAACAAAGCAAAAGAGGCAATGCGAAATAAAAGGCAGAATCTGTCAAAACAGAACAGTTCGTATTGACGAATTTTAAAATGGCACCAGACTTGCTCAAATGAAAATGCCCAAATTGAATGAAAGTTGCATACATATCTGTGGATCATGCACGTAAATTGGCTTAATTTTCTGAGCTACCTACAGGGAGGTAGACCCAGATTCGTGACAGCAAAGAAATCTGGAACTGCGCAGTAATCCAAATCTAGTACTTACTTTTCTATCAAAGACTTTACTTGGCACAACAAAACTCAAAACTAAGATAAGGAGAGGTTGCTACAGTAGTAAACAACTTCCAAGACACAAAATAAAAACAAAGTACTGTAGCAAAATAACACATGGGTTATCTCCCAAGAAGTTCTTTCTTTATAGCCATTAAGATGGGCTCAGCAGTTTTAATGATGCACTCGCAAGAAATAGTATTTGGAGCAAAAGAGAGCATCAAGAGGCAAATTCAAAACACATTTAAGTCTAAAATGCTTCCTATGCATAGGAATCTTGTAAATAAACAAGTTCATGAAGAGCAAAGTAACAAGCATAGGAAGATAAAACAAGTGTAGCTTCAAAAATTTCAGCACATAGAGAGGTGTTTTAGTAACATGAAAATTTCTACAACCATATTTTCCTCTCTCATAATAATTTTCAGTAGCATCATGAGCAAACTCAACAATGTAACTATCACATAAAGCATTCTTATCATGAGTCTCATGCATAAAATTATTACTCTCCACGTAAGCAAAATCAATTTTATTAGTTGTAGTGGGAGCAAATTCAACAAAGTGGCTATCATCATATATAGGAGGCATATTGTAATCATAAAAGAAAATTTTCTCCTCAATGCTTGGGGGACTAAAAAGATCATGCTCATCAAAGCCAGCTTTCCCAAGCTTAGAATTTTCCATAGCATTAGCAACAATGGTGTTCAAAGCATTCATAGTAATAGCATTCCCATTAGCATGCATAAAAAGTTCCATGGGTTTTTTAATTCTCTCTTCAAACACATCATGTCCTAATTCAAGATAAAGTTCATAAAGATCTCTCATATTTTTGTTGTTTTCCATTATGCTTAACTAGTGAAATAAAAACATGCATGATATTAAGTAAAGTAAAACAAGTAACTAATTTATTTTTTTGTGTTTTTGATATAGCAAACAAGATAGCAAATAAAGTAAAACTAGCAACTAATTTTTTTTTGTATTTTGATTTAGTGCAGCAAACAAAGTAGTAAATAAAATTAAGCAAGACAAAAACAAAGTAAAGAGATTGAGAAGTGGAGACTCCCCTTGCAGCGTGTCTTGATCTCCCCGGCAACGGCGCCAGAAATTTGCTTGATGCGTGTGGTTGGCACGTCCGTTGGGAACCCCAAGAGTAAGGTGTGATGCGCACAGCGGCAAGTTTCCCTCAGTAAGAAACCAAGGTTTAATCGGACCAGTAGGAGTCAAGAAGCACGTTGAAGGTTGATGGCGGCGAGATGTAGTGCGGCGCAACACCAGGGATTCCGGCGCCAACGTGGAACCTGCACAACACAACCAAAGTACTTTGCCCCAACGAAACAGTGAGGTTGTCAATCTCACCGGCTTGCTGTAACAAAGGATTAACCGTATTGTGTGGAAGATGATTGTTTGCAGAAAACAGTAGAACAAGTATTGCAGTAGATTGTATTTCAGTAAAGAGAATTGGACCGGGGTCCACAGTTCACTAGAGGTGTCTCTCCCATAAGACGAACAGCATGTTGGGTGAACAAATTACAGTTGGGCAATTGACAAATAAAGAGAGCATGACCATGCACATACATATCATGATGAGTATAGTGAGATTTAATTGGGCATTACGACAAAGTACATAGACCGCCATCCAACTGCATCTATGCCTAAAAAGTCCACCTTCAAAGTTATCATCCGAACCCTCCGGTATTAAGTTGCAAAGCAACAGACAATTGCATTAAGTATGGTGCGTAATGTAATCAACAACTACATCCTTAGACATAGCATCAATGTTTTATCCCTAGTGGCAACAGCACAACACAACCTTAGAACTTTCTCATCCTTGTCCCGTGTGTCAATGCAGGCATGAACCCACTATCGAGCATAAGTACTCCCTCTTGGAGTTACAAGCATCTACTTGGCCAGAGCATCTACTAGTAACGGAAAGCATGCAAGATCATAAACAACACGTAGATATAACTTTGATAATCAACATAACAAGTATTCTCTATTCATCGGATCCCAACAAACGCAACATATAGAATTACAGATAGATGATCTTGATCATGTTAGGCAGCTCACAAGATCCGACAATGATAGCACAATGGGGAGAAGACAACCATCTAGCTACTGCTATGGACCCATAGTCCAGGGGTAGACTACTCACACATCACACCGGAGGCGACCATGGCGGTGTAGAGTCCTCCGGGAGATGATTCCCCTCTCCGGCAGGGTGCCGGAGGCGATCTCCTGGATCCCCCGAGATGGGATCGGCGTTGGCGGCGTCTCTGGAAGGTTTTCCGTATCGTGGCTCTCGGTACTGGGGGTTTCGTCACGGAGGCTTTAAGTAGGCGGAAGGGTAGGTCAAGAGGCGGCACAGGGGCCCCAGACCACAGGCCGGCGCGGCCAAGGGGTGGGCCGCGCCGCCCTAGGGTTTGGGCGCCCTGTGGCCCCACTTCGTTTCATCTTCGGACTTCTGGAAGCTTCGTGGAAAAATAGGCCCCTGGGCTTTGATTTCGTCCAATTCCGAGAATATTTCCTTACTAGGATTTCTGAAACCAAAAACAGCAGAAAACAGCAACTGGCACTTCGGCATCTTGTTAATAGGTTAGTTCCAGAAAATGCACGAATATGACATAAAGTGTGCATAAAACATGTAGATAACATCAATAATGTGGCATGGAACATAAGAAATTATCGATACGTCGGAGACGTATCAATCTCCTCCTTGGTTCTCCTTGGCCTTGGAGGTGTCACTTGATCAACTTGATCATTTGGGTCCCCGTCTTGACCTTCAACTTGAGCTTCCTCAATTGCTTGGGGTTGCTCATTCTCATGTGCTTGATCTTGAACAATGTTCGGAGAAGGGCAAGAGTTGATTGGATCCTCATTGGAGCCATTATGAATGATTGGTTGATCTTGACCTTGATCTTGTCCTTGATCTTGCACATAAGAGGGAGGGTCTTGTTCTTGTTCTTGGGTTGGTGCATCATTTGCTTCACTAGGTAAGGTTTGTTGATGTTGAGAAGATGAGGGCTCCACCGTGGTAGAGCATAGTTCTTCCCGAGACGCCACACCGTGTCCCTCAATGGGGCGGAAAAATCCCACACCCATTCTTACTATGGCATCTTGAGGTATTTCATCACCTGCACAAACATCAACTTGCCCCACTTGGGAGCCATCATTTTCTTTGAACTTCACACTACAAGATTCAATGATAATTCCGGAGGATACATCAAAGATTCTATAAGTGTGAGATTCGGCACCGTATACCCTCCAAAGCTTTAGGAGCAAATTTAGACAAACGAACCCCTTTGATTTTGTAGAAACACTTACACCCGAACACCTTGAAGTATGAGATATTAGGCTTGTTCCCGGTGAGTATTTCATATGGAGTCTTGTTCAAGCCCTTGCGGAGATAGAGCCGGTTAGAGGAGTGGCAAGCGGTGGAGATGGCTTCCGCCCAAAAGTTATAGCGGGATTTATACTCCGCCATCATAGATCTTGCCATATCCATAAGAGTCCGGTTCTTCCTCTCCGCAACACCATTTTGTTGAGGGGTGTAAGCAGCGGAATATTGATGTCGAATCCCCTCATCACTAAGAAAATCATTGAGTGTATAGTTCTTGAACTCGGAGCCGTTGTCACTTCTTATTGCCATAATGAGGAGGTTGTGTTGGCGTTGCACCTCGGTAGCAAAGTCAATGAATATTTGTTGAGTCTCATCTTTCGTCTTGAGAAAGTAGACCCAAGTGTATCTTGAGTAATCATCAACTATCACCAAGCAATGTTTCTTCGCACCAAGACTTGCATGAGTAACGGGACCAAAGAGATCCACATGAAGGAGCTCCAAGATCCTCTTGGAAGAGATGATAGTCTTGCTTGGATGCGGAGAGTCATGCATTTTGCCTTCAACACAAGCCCTACAAACACGATCTTTGGCAAAAGACACATTTTCCATTAGTCCCACAATATGGTTCCCCTTGTGAAGACTTTGCAAAGTTCTCATGTTGACATGGGCTAGGCGGCGATGCCACAACCAACCCACGTCCGCCTTTCCGAATAGGCACATCGCACTTGACGTGGTGGTCCCCGAGAAGTCCACCACATACAAGTTGTGTTCGTGATACCCAACGAAAGCGACTTTTAGAGTCTTGCTCCACAAGAGAACCACAATATCATTATCAATAAAGACGGCGAAACCCATCTTGCCAAGGGCGGAAACGGAAAGCAAATTGTAACCAAGGGTTTTGACAAGCATGACATCCACAAGAGTAATGTTGTGTGCAACCACAACCTTGCCAAAACCGATTACCTCGGATGTAGAATTATCGCCAAAGGAGACGGTGATATTATTTGTATTGGGCCTCAACTCCTTGACGAGGTTCTTGCCGCCGGTCATATGACTTGTACATCCACTATCAAGTACCCATTTTGACCCTCCGGCGGCATAGTCCTGCATGAGATCAATTCTTGGATTTAGGTACCCATTTCTCAATGGGTCCTCTTTTGTTAGCAACAAGGGTCTTTGGGACCCAAATAGACCAAGCAACATAACCATCATATGGGCCAACATATTTAGCATAAACATCACCATAATAATCTTTAAATAAAACATAGTGAGGGTTAGCATTTCCCGCATCATCATCATTCATGGTTTTGCCCTTAGGGGCTTCACCATTAGAGATATCTTTCTTCTTCTCTTGTGCGGGCTTGACCTTTTGCTTGTTTGCCTTCTTTTCCTTGGCCCCATAGCCAAGGCCCTCCTTCCCATTGTTTGATCTTTGCTTACTCAAGAGATCATCCGATGAAAGTTTACTTTGGGGAGAGGAGGCCTTAGCAAGTTCATCCTTCAACCTAGCATTTTCCTCAATAACATTTGCATGATCACATGAAGGAGTAGAGGAACTAGGCACATCATATGAGGCAAGCCTAATTTGAAGTTGCTCATAAGACTTGGATAAGAGAGTGTATTCACTCTTCAAAGCTTTGTGAGCTTTGTCTAGTTCATCTAGATCTTTCACAAGTTTCTCATGATCAACCTCAAATTTGGCCTTTTCCTTTTTAAGCACTTTAGACTTAGCCCTAGCAAGATCTCTAGCTTTTGTGAGCTTGTTAATTTTATCTTGAGGCTCTTCAAGAGTTTCTAGCCTCTCCTCAAGAGAAGCTATAGTTTCTTGACTTTCCTCAAGAGCATTTTTAAGAGCATGGATTTCAAGAGAATCTTCTCTCTCTATTTGACCCTTTTTCTCAAGAATATCATTTTGTTGAGCTATACGAACCATGAGATTTGAAACATGCTTTTTAGTGTTCCCTTGTAGGTTGAGAATGAAATCATCAAACTCTAGCATTTCTTGTTTCACTTTTAGACTAGCATCATCAACCCCTAGATCACTAGATAAGTTAGGCATAGAGGGGTTAGGGGATGATACCTCGGAGGATTTAGCCATGAGGCAACTTTCTTCCTCCACATGAATGACCTCATTGGGGGATTCACTTGGTGATGAAGAGTTGGTGGAGAGGGAGGCAAGAGCAACCAATCCATTAGAGGTTGCATCTTCTTCATCATCAACATCATCATCTCCGGAGGTATACTCTTCTTGAGTTGATAGCACAATAGATGTGTCCAAGGAGGACCTTGCCATGAAGCAATGTGCATTCTTGATATGAGGATTCTCATTGGGAGAGTCAAAGAGAGATGAAGAGGGAATGTTGGTGGTGACAATGGCGGCCAACTCCTTTGAGCTTTCTTCATCTTCCTCACTACTAGAGCTTCCCACTTCATCAGAAGAATATTCTTCCTTTGTTACTAGCACAATTCTTGGGGGCCTCTTGCCCTTCTTGGTCTTGTTGTTGTAGAATTTCTTGTTGGGGGCTTTTGAATATTTGCCCTTTGTGTCTTTGCTCTTGTCCTTAGGAATGAGCCTCCCATTATGAAGCTCTCTATTCTCATAGGGGCATTCGGCAATGAAGTGGCGCTTGTCATCACAATTGTAGCATGATCTTGTCTTTGGACCAAAGCTAGTGAACCCACTTTTGTTGTTTCTCTTGATGTTGTCTTCCTTGGCCTTGGACGGATCAATCCAAAACGACTTTGCATGGAAGGCCATGTGGTCATGGTAGTGGCATTGCAAATCTTCCGGATAGGACATGCTCCAAGATGCCCTATAGGATTCTTGAGGAATCACTTCTTCAACGGAGTTGACCACCAAGGCAAGGTTGGAACCTTTTGCCATCCCAAGAGCACGATTGCGAGAATCATGAGAGGTTTCCTCAAGCACCTTGAGAGCTTGCATCTCGTGCACGACTTGTTGAGAGGTGAGAGAGGAATAGCATTCCCTCCCCACAAGAGTCTTGACATCAATGGGTACAAATGGCATCATGCATTCAATGTACTTCTCCTTGATCCAAGAGTCATTGATGTGGGTGGCACCAATAAGCCGGAAGGCATCGGCAACGGTGAGAAGTCTTCCATACATGTCTTCATGATCTTCATCCGGTAGCCTCATGAACCCTTCAGCTTTATTCTTAAGAGCATTATACTTGTTCCTCCTTGTGCTCTCACTTCCAATGCAACTAGCGGTCAAGCCATCCCAAGCTTCCTTGGCGGTGGTGTAGTTCCGGACACGATGCAATTCCTTAGTCCCCACACTAGTTTGAATCATGTACAAGGCGGTGTTGTTGAGTTGACTATCAACCGCTTCTCTTCTAGTCAACTTGTCGGGGTTGTATGGCTTGAAGCCCTCCAAGATGATTCTCCATAATTCATTGGAGGCACTACAAACATGAGAGCGGAACTCAAATTGCCAAGTATCGAAATTATCAATAGAAAACTTAGGTGGGTCGCCCCGAATGTTCAAATGGGGATGGGGAACCGGTATATCGGGAGATAGGAAAGGTGGAGGTACTCGATTGTAGCTTTCACCTCCACTAGTTCCCTTAGGAGATGCAATGGGAGATTTGATAGTGTTTAAGTTATCACCTTCCACGGGTTTGGTAGATGAGGGTAAGTCCAAAGCCTCTCCCTCATCTAACGCACCCGTGTCTTTTACCTCTACACTAGGAGCCTTGGGAAGGGCCGGAGCCAAAAGCTCGGCAATCATCTTTTTCATGCTTTCCATTTGGGCTTCCATGGAGGACTTCAACGAATTGAAGTCTTCCACGGAGACCGTCTTGGCGGCCCCTTCCGAGGACTCCTCGTCCGGCATACTCTTAGGCGGTTAAGCCCGAAATAAGAGCCGAGGCTCTGATACCAATTGAAAGGATCGTATGCCGCACCTAGAGGGGGGGGGGGTGAATAGGTGGTAACCAATTTTTAGTTCTTTTTCAATTTAGGCTTGACGCAAAAGGTAAATTCTCTAGATATGCAACTAAGTGAATTTACCTATATGACAAGGCTAGCAACTAAGTAAGATATATCTAAGCAATATAGAGATAGAATAGGATAGAGGTAACCGAGAGTGGAGCACGCGATGACACGGAGATGATTCCCGTAGTTCCCTTCCTTTGCAAGAAGGTACGTCTACGTTTGGAGGAGTGTGGTTGCTACGAAAGCCAAACCAACAGCCACGAAGGCTTCACTCAGATCTCCGGTGAGCAACGCCACGAAGGCCTAGCCCACTTCCACTAAGGGATTTCCTCGAGGCGGAAACCGGGCCTTTACAAGGTTCTTGGGGCACACATCCACAACCAAATTGGAGGCTCCCAAATCTGTTACAACACAACAATCAACAACAATACATCAACACAAATCAACTAGGGAACCAAATAGGAACACTAGCATGAGATCCCTCAAACAAGAGAGGGGGAAATGAAGAACGCTTCGGTGAGGATGTAGATCGGTGGCTTCTCCTTCGAATCTCCAAAGATCAAGAGCTTTGGTTGGGGGAGGAAGGAGATCTTGCAAATCTTGACTTTCTTGAGGTGGCTCTAATGGAGGTGGCTTGGCAGATTTCTTGTGTAATGATTGAGCAAGCAACCAAGGTAGAAGAAGGGGGGTATTTATACCTCCCCTCAAAATTGAGCCGTTGCAGCTTCCGGGGGGCCGGATATTCCGGCCTAAGTAAGGGCCGGATAATCCGCCCCCCCCCCCCCCGGATAATCCGGCCTTCGGGACAAAACAGAGACATTATCCGGCCAAATGTCCGGCCCTTGTACTGGTTCACATTTCTTCCAGTCCTTAGCCAAAAACGAGGGGGCCGGATATTTCCAAAATATCCGGCCCGGATAATCCGGCCCTGGTACAATACCGGGACATTATCCGGGCAAATGTCCGGCCCTTGTACTGGTTCACTTTTCTTCGAAGACTTAGCCAGAATCAGGGGGCCGGATATTTCAACAATATCCGGCCCGGATTATCCGGCCTGGCCACATTTTTCCTGCAAACTTTTGACAGACCGACCAAATCCAACACACACAAATATGAAACTATGTAATCCCTGTACCACTTAAACAAACATTAGTGTATCACATATATTGACATCAAACACACAAAACATAATGTGAGAGATGTTCTTTCAGCGCCGGGCCGCGCTCCGAGTGGAGGAGGAGCGCCAGGCCGCGCTCCGGCAGGAGGCAGAGCTGCAGGCCGCAGCGGCGGAGCAGCTCCGGAAGGAGGCCGTGCGGAAGGCACGCCTGCGCAGGCCGGCGAGCCCTCCAGACCCGCACTCCGCCTGGGAAAGGGCGTAGTGGTCGCCCTGGCCAGAGTCCCCGGCGCCCTCCGGCGTGTCCAGTCGGAACAGCGCGTCGCCGCCGGGGGGCGTCGTCCTCATCGACGGCGACGACGACGAGTACTACTGGGAGTAGTACTGCGCATCGGCGGCCACCGTGCTCCCAAACCCTGGCCTAGGGTTTGCTCTTTTTTTTAGTTTAAAGCCCATATAGGGCTTTCTTTTGTGTAAAAATTGCCCAAAATAGGGCTAAGTTTAATGAAACCCTAGTTTAAATTTATTTTTTTGTTATTTTCCTTTTCCTTTTTCATTTTTATTTTTCTTTTATTTTTTTACATTTGCGTCGTGTTCGCGCGTTGGGCGCAGCGTGCGACCCAAACGGACACGCGGATGCGGGCCGCTATCCGGGTGTCCGCGCAGCCACCCAAACGATCCAAAACGGACGTTCCAACGCTTCCGTTTGGATCGCATGGTTGGAGATGCCCTAAATGGTAGTCAGCTGCTGCTGCTGCTGCACATCGTCGAGTCTTATCTGGTGCTGAGCATCACCTCAGGTGAGTTTCCTTGAAATCGCTAGGAGATTGGCAGACAGCCATAGTACCTCGTTCTCTATCCTAAGGGCATCCAACGGGGCGATGTAAACGGACGCTGCACTACCGTTCGCGTCTGCATATTGTCCCAGCGGGACGACGCATAGTGTCTGGACCGTCCGATTGCGTCACGATTGCGTCTCCGCGGACGCTGAGCGTTCGCTCTCTTCTCTCACGGGCCCACCTAATAGCGACACTGGCTCGAGCCGGCGCGAATTAAAGCAGAACAATTGTCGGGGAGGGCAACCGCCGGAGTGGAAACTGCGCCAATCGATGCGCGAACCGCCAAAATGGAGAGCCGAACTGCCACGGAAGAGCATCCGCATATCTCTTCGTTATACGCGTCATCATTAATCCCCGCTCAGTAAGACCCCTGCGCCTGCTCTAATTCATCTCCAACCGGCTACCATTCATCTTCTTCTGCAACACCGTCTAGCCACCATGAGCAACCCGTCGTTGCCATCAGACACCGACATCGAGGGGAAACCACCGGGATGGTGGTATTGGTGGGATAGAGCTGCCACGCCGAGCAAGTCTAGCTCCCCGCCGACGGAGGGCGAGGAGGAGGGGGACGTCATTGGCCACGACGGCCAGGACGAGGATTCAAACGCAAGGTGGACATGGCTGGAGGCGGAGGAGGCGGCGGAGGAGGCGGCGGCGACAAGGAAGGAGGCAAGGGCCCGGACGAGAGCGCAGGCAGAGGCTCGTCATCCCCGCCGACGATGAGGAAGACCCCAATGACCGCTCGTCTGAGGGGAATTCAAGCTCGTCGGACGTGTCGACCGAAAGTACCTCTTCAGAGGAGGTGACGATCAGGAAGAGCGACCGTGAGGATGACGAGGCGGGGTCTTCTAACAAGAAGTACAAGAAGTAGCTAATTTAAAATTTGTTTGTTCGCGTAGTGTGTTTGTTCTCGTAGTTTGTATGTTTAATTTGTTTGAACTTGATTCTACTTTGCAGCCGTGCAAGCAATTTAGGAAGAGGTTCATGCAAGTTTCTCCAAAATGCGTCGGACCGCTTGAGTTGCCTCCGGATGCAAACGGATAATTTGCATCTAGCGACCATTTCGACGTCCGCAGAGTAACGTAAATAGACGCGTGTGGACAATTTGAACGTCCGAAATACGTCGTCCCGTTGGAGAGAGGGCCTAATTCAGCAATTCATAGGTCTAACATCACAAAAGAAAATCACGTGTTGTCTGCTCGTAGAGCTAGCTACCGATCAATTGTGTGTGTCTACACATGATAAAATATGAACATAAATTCAATCTGACAAATATTATCATACACTATCCATCGATGCATGTTGGCAGTGAATCATTACTAACATGCATGCATGTATCAGGTATCTTAGGGGCGCATTTGGTAATCTGGATGCCCCTTGGCTCGCACGAGTTTTAAAGCACCCTGGGACAGGCCCCGGAGGAACGCCCGGTTTAACAGTTTCTCCAGGGCCAGGCCCTGACGAGACGAAAATCGACAACGCTGTTCGCGCGGAAGCTCCGCCTTGGCATGGCGGGAGAAGCCGAAATCCCAATGGCGTTGCACGGCAAAGGTAGGGGTAACCTCCCTCTTCGGTTACCCTCTCCATTAGCCCCCTCCCAAATTTTGCATTCCCCCAATTTTCTTATCGGCGGCGGCAGTGACGCAGATCTGGCAGCGCGCATCTAACTTCGATCTCTGGCGCCGGACCAGGGTCCTCTTCTCCAGCCGCGGCGGAGCCTGCGCACATCTGCGGCGACTTTCAGCCGTGTCCATCGTCCGCCATGACGGAGGTAAGGGGAAAATCCTCTGCTCTACTATAGTGTTCGATTCATGTTCGTACAATTGGTTGGGTTCGATAAGACCGCTCGTAATGCATAGATCTTGTTTGAGTAGACCGACCAGCTCCAGCTTGTGCCTCACGCCGTAACACTCTTCATTTGCGTACAAGCCTGGATCCTGATGGTGCACAAGAGAGCAGTTAGGCATGCTGCTTATCCTCGTGTGACTTACAGACCTATGTTACAACGAGATCAGGAGAGGATTGCCAACCTAAACAACATCTACAACCGCAACAATGTAGAGGCCATTCAGATGCTACAGATGAGAAGAGCCCCTTTCTATGCACTTGTGAAAACGTTCAGGGAAAGAGGACTGCTGACTGATAGCATCCACACCTCTGTCGAAGAACAAATTGCAATGTCTCTTCATGTCGTCGGTCATAACCAGAGGTTCAGAGTCATCCATAACACATTCAGGCGATCCACAGAGACTATCTCGGTACTTCCAGCAGGTGTTGTACGCAATTGGGGAGTTCAGAGGTGAAATGATCAAGCCAGCATCAATGAACACACCAACCAAGATCAAGAACAGCTACATGTGGTTCCCCTATTTCAGGGTGAGTACAATATCATGTTCCTTGTACCTATCAGATGTGTCCTATTGTCAGAAACATGATTGTCTGCTAATCTTTTTACATGATTGCATTGGGGCTATTGATGCTACTCATGTCACTGCAAAGGTACCGAGATCAATGTCTGCAATATTCCGCGGGATGAAGCACTATACAAGCCAGAACGTGCTAGAAGCTGTGGATTTCGATATGAGGTTCACCTACGTGCTTGCTGGGTGGGAGGGTTCAGCTCATGATGCCAGCATCCTGGCCGGCAGCTTGTCAAGGCCTGATGGGTTGCAAATCCCTAACGGTAAGGTCTACCTTGAAGATGCTGGATATGCATGCCGACCTAGAATTGTACCTCCTTTCAGGAAAACAAGGTACCACCTCAACGAGTTCTCTGCGAAGCACCGACCTCTGAATGCGAGAGAGTTGTTCAATCTCAGACACTCAAGCCTTAGAGTCACACCATTGAGAGGGCCTTTCTTGCATTGAAGAACAGGTTGAAGGTCCTTGACCAGAAACCGTTCCACACGTTTGGCACTCAGGTAAAGCTAGTCCTTGCTTGCTGCATTCTTCACGACTGGATCCTAGGTTGGGGCGAGGATGAGTTCTTCGAAGAGGTTGTCACTTTTGATGAAGTAGAGACCGGCCATGGCGTGGAAGCAGGCGACAATGATGCCTAGAAGGTGAAGAGGCAAGAGTGGGCAGACGCAATGTGGGAAGCCAGAGGCAACACCACCATCTAAGAAGAAGTGTAGAAGTGAAGAAGAAGTGAAGAAGAAGAACCCCTATGATCCCCTGTTTCTCGAACCCTTTTCGATCCCCGTATGTTGAGCGACCCCGTTATGATAAACTGCAATTCGTAGTAGCTAGGGAGCATCGTGTTATGAACTACCATTTGTAGTAGCTAGGGATTATTTCGTGAACTGACTGCAACTATCATGAACTGTGATTTCTGTGTGATGGAAGGTGAGAGCATGGTAAGGCTACCATCGTAGAGAAGAGGTAACCGTAGACATGCCTGGATGGTACCAAACATGCATAATATCATCTTCATCGAAATTTGGGCTTGGCTGCAGGCAAACACACAGAAAGTTCTTTTTGGCCCAGCTGATGAAGCCCGACCTACCAAACAACAGGCAAATTTCGACCTGTGGCTTGTTCTGAACACGTAGGTGTGCTTGCACGGCTGCGCCAGTGAGCCACGAATTAGGCCCAGGCAACCAAATACGCCCTAGGTGGTCTGTGCAGCTGACCACACACTATGGTTTATGCACTCGCGAGAACATCGTGATAGCCTCTATGGAACAACCTGCCACTCCCTGAATATTTTCCGCTTAGTGCGGATGTTACACTGCCATAGCTGCAGTCCGGGCACTGGGTTTGCAGGTTGTGTAGGTAATTAGCAGCATGGCAGGTGATAGTTGATTTGCATGCAGTGAAAATCTCAAGTTGGATCGGGAGGCAGCTAGCGGGGGGCATTGACATCGGGTGGCACCACCATATTTTGCATAATATTAAGCATATATTCTTCTTGTTTTCTACATGCACTTAGCTTATTGGAGGTGAAAAAGTTAAAGATGAGAGATGCATGTTCTCAATGTATGTTTTTTACTCCAGTTCATAATTTGTCTTGAAAAACCCGCGTGTACAGTTATTTGTGGATGGAGGGTACACATACATACATACATACATACATACATACATACATACATACATACATACACACACACATACACACATACACACATACATACATACACACATAACACACACATAACGCACACATACATACACACACACACACATACACACACACATACACATACACACATACACACACATACACAATCCATTCAATGTAGTGTTTCAAGTGGATTTGAGCGGTTATATTGAGAAAATCTTACGTGTGGGCTTCGTATTTCCAAGAAAGGTTAGGACATGCACAATGATAATATATGTTAGAAGTGTCGAATCGAATAAACGGTGAGGTGGAGAAAATAGAATGTTAAGAAAAACTTGCCTTCTTTTAATTAAGAGATGATCTCTTTGCAACATTGTTCTGTATAAATGACGAGATTAAGATAAGTTGGTCGTATTAACTACTCCCTCCGTTCCTACATATAAGATGCATAGTTTTTGGCACGAAAATTAGAGAATACACATGGAGAAAAAATTATACGGAGTATCAAGTTTGGATGGAATTACTGCTAAAAAATTGATGTTAGGAAATTGATGAGTTTTGCAAAAGATAAAAAAAAACATAATTAAAAACCCTACAAAAATTACCTAAGTAAGCTGTGCAACGCAGTAGACCTTATATTTAGGATTTTTTCCTTAAAACTATACACCTTATATCTGGAATAGGCCATTAGTAGCTGCCTGCCTCAAGAAAAAAAAAATCTGCTCGAAATGTCCAAGCGCTTTTGTATTTTTTTTGGAATTCAATCTTTTTTTTGCGACTTTGAAGTAAATTAATCTTGGAAGTTATTGTTGGACCTTTGTGTTGCATCCCCAGCTTTTTTTTTTTGCATGGAATCGATAGGGCTTTATTCAGAAATAACAGCTCCAGCACTATCAGCTTGGCAGCTAACAGTGAGGAAACTAGGGACCAAGTACATCCAACAGCTCGTCTCATCCTGGGTGCAAGCTAACTTTGCACATAGGTGAGCGGACATATTGGAAAACCTTTTAACATGCTGAATAATAAAACTAGTAAAAGAAGAAGCTAGCCCTTCAATATCTAAAAGAACCGGTGTAATGACCGATCGAGAAACAGCGCGCGAGTCCCAGAGATTCACTATCTCTAAGCAATCCACTTCCATCACCACTCGCGAAAACGCTCTGAGTTGAGCAAAGATGACGCCATCCCGGAGTGACAGAGCCTCCGCTATCATTGGATCGGTAACACCTGGGTAAGGTTTACACCAAGCTCCAATGAATTCTGTCTTAGTCCTGGCTATTCCTCCAGCTCCACCCCTCGCTGTATCAGAAGAGATACCCGCATCTGTGTTGATCTTCACCCAACCTTCTTCAGGCGGCCTCCATCCATGACCTGGTAGAATCCTAGCATGATGCCTAGGTAATTCCATTAGAGCCAGAGCATCTCTCGTCATCTTCAATGACTGAACATGATCCAACGATCCTTTGTCATGTACAATATTATTCCTCGACGTCCAAATAGACCACATTATTGTAACGATCGCCGAACGATCTGATTCTGGAATAATTGGATCGCAGAGAATATCCTTGGTCCACGTATCTGGGTGAAGTGTTGGCAGTTTGATTTTTAACCAACTCTCTGCTTCCCGCCAGAAGTTCCTTGCATGGCTGCACTTGATAAGTGCGTGCATCATGTCTGTTGCATCCCCAGCTAGACAAGTCTTAACAAGAGGCACATCTGCGTAGGCTGTCTCTACTCTCTGTCGGCGTGGGCCCGAGATGCAGGCGTGGTTCTCCGGCTCCGGGCCCTCGCCCTCCTCCTCGTCGGCGGCGTCTTCCCAGCCGCCGTCGCTGCTCGCGGAGTGGAATTCCTACGCCGCGGCTCGCTCCTCCGAGGAGGATGTCAGCGGGGGCTTCGGGATCGACATCGAGGCCGCCGTCCGCTCCGCCAACGACAGCGTCGCCGGCACCTTCGGCCTGTAAGCAACCCCCTCTGGTCGTTCCACCCTCCTTCTAGGGTTTGTGCAACTGAATCGGAATTCGGCGGCTGTCCCGAATTAAGCTTACCTTCGGGCTCCATGAAGAAATTGTTAGTAGCCTAGCACTTCTCGGATGGCCCCTATGTGAATCACGATAGTGTCGGCTAGTAGGTCTGCTTGGTTACATGTGAAGAAAATTGGGAAAAAATCTATCGCAGATCTCATATTGTAGGATAGACTAGCTGGGCATTGTTCAGTTTGATCAATCTTGGATAGCTGTGTATTTCCTCCAGTGGTCTTTAACTCGTAGTTGAGGATCGTTATCAAGATTTCGTGAGACTGGGTCGCTTATTAGCTATGAGCCTATGACCAATCGAGGACTATGTTTTTGGCAAGTTCCCATGGTGATTCATATGAAATCCATTTTTTTAGATCTAAATCAACTAGAAAGGGCGAAACATTGGTACAGCTCTACAAGAGTACATAGTGGAACAACATATAAGATGGCATTGGCCTAACATCTGGTTTTCCTATCCTTTAACTCTTATTGTTTAGATTTTTCTGATGGTGCCCTGCCATTCTAATTTCCAGGTTCTCTAAAGGTGTTCGGGGGTTGCCGGGCAGCTTCCAGTCCTCAACAAGCAGTGTTCCATCTGGCAAATCTCTCATGTATTTTGGTCTTTTTCTTGCCAGTGGCATTTTCCTAGTTTTCATCGCATTCACAATATTTTTGCCAGTCATGGTAATAATGCCGCAAAAGTTTGCCATCTGTTTCACGATGGGATGTGCCTTCATAATTGGATCATTCTTTGCATTGAAAGGGCCAAAGAATCAGCTATATCATATGATTTCCAGAGAGGTATTAATTCCTTTTCCTTGTGGACTTATTCCTTGAATAAGCACCATTTGGGCATCAATTTCGGAAGCGTTGTTCAATACAACCTCTGTTGTTTTCTTATATCTGTAGATAACCTCTGTTTTACCATGAATTGTGCATATTAGATTGTTGTTGCCATCCAGTCCTTGAAGATATTATTTAGATGTATTTTGGAAACAGGGAGAGCACTTGTATTCTTCTACGAAGGATTAAACAATCTTTTGTGCTTGAAGAAAGTAAAAGAGTAAAATGAAATACATGGTCAAATTTATGTTACATAGCATGTCCTTGAGCCATTTGTAATTTGACATGCTATCAAATCTGCATCCAATTATGAATCATTGACCTGCCAAATGGGTTGCCAATGATTTGCTGCCTCGTAGAGGGTTTGGTAAAGCGTTTTTTCTACAGACGGTCGAATGTGCATTCGTTTTTATTGTTTCATGTCAAAGGCATGCTTAGTGAATAATTGACTATATTCTTTGTACTAGCTTGATTTGGTTTGGTTGATAACGTGCATTTTACACATCATACATGTGAATATAGTGAGGTAGAAAGATCTCATTTGGCCTATGTAGTTATTGCATGACATTTAGCGTCCTTGTGAGATCCCTAATTTGTTCATGGTGTATGCTCCTAAGAAAAGTGTCTCTTCACGCAGTTAGTATATTTTGATCATCATAATGAAAAATATATTCCTACTGGGTATGTGAGGATATTTTATCAATGACTAGACACGAAGCCGATGGCCTGTGAAAATTTTGACATCTTATAGCTTATTTCATAGAACTAATGGTACTGGGAATACACATACAGAAATTGCTTCATAGAACGGTGTTGCTGCGGGTAGATGTGTTGCTTGAAGTTATGTAATGGGTGCCTTCAAGAATCTTCTTTACTACCACCTACTTCTTTGTGAGATAGTTGAGATGCATTTTCTGCTCGACTCTTGTACACCTCCCCCTTCACTCCTACATATGTATGGACATATAGCTATATGGGTATAAAAGCTATCTTGCTATAGCATGCTAAGAGATAGACATTCACAAACATCGTATAAATTCTTAAGCACAGAAACTTAGTGAAGCAAGTGTTCTTGGGAATGAGTGCCATCGGAAAGAGCAACCACCAGAGCCTGCATTATGCTTAGTTTGTCTCCAATATAACAGAAAATTGGTTGTTGAGGTATCTCAGGTTGACATTGGTAAAAATTACTCAAGGCGACGGTTCTGCTCAAGGACTAAGATGCTATGGTCGTCCATAGGCCATAGTCACAGTGCTCAACCATAAGGAATGCAACATGCTTCTTTGTCTCTGCTCTATTCAGTCTTCACTGTTTGCAAGCTATGTGCAGCCCCCCTTACTATGGTCCTGGGTGCACATCGTTGAAGGCAGTAACAAGGCATATTTTGGAAGCATTTAACAGGGAGATCGAGCATCTTGTGCGTGTATTATTCTAGAAATGATCAAACAATCTTCTCTGCTTGGGCGTACCCACTGCACCTCTGCTTGAAGAAAGTAAAAAAAGAAAAAGAACACCGTTGGTCAAATTTACGTAATATAGCAGCATGCCTTGAGGCATTAATAATTTGACATGTTATGGAGTCTGCATCCAATTGTGAATCATCGACCTGAAAAATGCGTTGCCAATGATTTGCTGCCTCATAGAAGGTTTGGTTGAGCACCTTTTTGTAGAGAAGATTGAATGTGCGTTCGTTTTTTATTGTTTCACATCAAAGGCATGCTTAGTGAATAATTGAGTATATTGCATGAATTAGCGTGTTTTTTTTTTTGGATGATAACATTCTTTTAAAGAAAATTGGTTTTATGTAGTCTCACACATCATACGTTTTATTTCAAGAGTCTATAGGTAACTTACTGCGTTGTTCATATAATTACTTTATATCTTACATTTCATATATTCATATTCATCTTTGATTATTATACCTTTAAGCCAAAGTCGTTTTTGATACATTTTCTGAAGCTTTTGTAAAATTTTCCGCAGAGGTTGCCTTTCACTATTGGATTTGTTGGCAGCATGTGCGCTACCATCTACGTGTCAATGGTGCTCCATAGCTACATACTATCTGTTTTCTTCTCTTGTATCCAGGTGAGAGTTTCTCTGCTGCACCCTTCAGTCTCTTGTTCTGTTGTCTTTCTTCTTCTTGATGCTAGTAATAGGAACAACTTTGAAGTCATCATCAAACTCTTAAAGTTGCAGTTTGCGAGGTCATTGGCGTCTGGTGTTAGTGGAGGACCAGGAATTCAGTCACTTGTATTAGCTTCAAGCTAACAAAGCTCTTCTACTTTGCAGATCCTTGCGCTAGCATATTATGCTATCTCTTACTTCCCTGGTGGGTCTGCTGGAATGAAGTTCCTGTCATCTACCCTTGTGGCCTCAGTGCTGAGATGCTTTGGGCGATGAGTCGGCCAGTCAGTTGCTCTCACCCGTCAGTCTCAGCCTGTATTCATCATAACCTTCTGTAGTTACATTACAGTTTTGCTTTTGCTTTTGACATAGAGATAGTGCCTAAGATGATCCTGGAGCTTGTGTCCATTGATATACTAGTATTCCCTGGAGAAGTCCTATATCAGAAGTCTCTTCATTGGGTTCAGTCGTGGGAATCAGTGGAATGGAAATTTAACAGAGGCAGATAGTGTGTGATATTTGGAACATTTCTGTGTTTATTTCCTTCGCCCTTGTATTGTACATTGCCCACATTATCTCTAGCGCACTGGAGATCGCAGAAAATATGCTGATGCCGTGCCCTGCATCAAAAATATCCAGTTTAAATATCTCCAACCCTAAGTTGCGATAACGATCCGGCTTTGCAAAACCTCACAAATATCGAAAACATTGGTCTAGACTCATAGCATGATATACATTGTGTTGTGTCGCTCTGTCACTCCACTGGACCACAATTTTACATCCATTGCAGACCAGGAGATGCATATCACATATGCTCCACCATCTCATACAGCTCGTCGTAGCCAGGTTCACCACTCTGCATGGATTAAGTCCACATCGCCACCACTTTCAGTTTTTGGACCTTCCCTTCTTTCCTTTTCTCTCTCGATAAGCATTTTGTGTGCATCTGTGGGTGTTGTCAATACTGTATTCCTAGTATTTTGTTTGGCTAGCAATTGGACTGGAGTTTGGGTGGCGCCGCTCGGCTCCCCTATCCCTCAACACCAACGGGTGACGGGCGCTGGGCGAGCTGAGTGGCCCATGAATCACAGATTCGGCTCTGCCTCTTTGGTATATCCTCTTCTCGTCCTGGGGTTTATAAGGTGAAGATAGCCAAGCCGGCCACCTCACAAAAAGTGTGAGCACAGCAGCCCAGCGTTTGGATTTTGCATTCGTCCGGCTCCGGAAGCTCCCGACAGGGTCGCCGCCATGTCTGCCTTCGTGGGAAAATACGCAGGTTCCTGCCATTCTTTGCTTTGCTTTGCTTTGCTTTCAGTTTTGAGTGTGCAACTTGCTGATTTTTACGTTACACGCTCGCCGGTGCATGCGCAGATGAGCTGATCAAGACCGCCAAGTACATCGCGACGCCCGGGAAGGGCATCCTCGCCGCCGACGAGTCCACGGGCACCATCGGGAAGCGCCTCGCCAGCATCAACGTCGAGAACGTGGAGTCCAACCGGCAGGCGCTGCGGGAGCTCCTCTTCACGGCGCCCGGCGCGCTCGAGTACATCTCGGGCGTCATCCTCTTCGAGGAGACGCTCTACCAGAGCGCCGCCGACGGCACGCCTTTCGTGGACATCCTCAAGGCCGGCGGCGTCGTGCCGGGGATCAAGGTGGACAAGGGCACCGTCGACATCGCCGGCACCGACGGCGAGACCACCACCCAGGGCCTCGACTCCCTCGGCTCCCGCTGTGCCAAGTACTACGAGGCCGGCGCGCGCTTCGCCAAGTGGCGCGCCGTGCTCAAGATCGGCCCCGGAGGGCTGCCGTCCGAGCTCTCCGTCAAGCAGAACGCCGAGGGGCTGGCCCGGTACGCGCTCATCTGCCAGGAGAACGGGCTCGTGCCGATCGTGGAGCCCGAGATCCTGACTGATGGTAGCCACGACATCAACGCCTGCGCTGCCGCCACCGAGCGCGTCCTCGCCGCCGTCTACAAGTCGCTCAACGACCACAAGGTCCTCCTCGAGGGCACCCTCCTCAAGCCCAACATGGTCACCCCAGGCTCCGACAGCCCCAAGGCATGTCTTCTTCCTCCTCTTCTTCTTGCGAATTAATCTCGATGTCCTCTTCATTGGCATGCATGGCTGATCCATACGTGGATGGTGGTCGTGCAGGTTGCGGCGCAGGTGATAGGGGAGTACACGGTGGCGGCGCTAAGGCGCACGGTGCCGCCGGCGGTGCCCGGGGTGGTGTTCCTGTCGGGCGGGCAGAGCGAGGAGGAGGCGACGGCGAACCTGGACGCCATGAACAAGCTGTCCGTGCTCAAGCCTTGGACGCTCACCTTCTCCTTCGGCCGGGCGTTGCAGCAGAGCACCCTCAAGAAGTGGGCCGGCAAGAAAGAGAACGTCGCCGACGCACAGGCCACCTTCCTCGCCCGGTGCAAGGGAAACTCCGAGGCCACGCTCGGCAAGTACGCCGGCGCAGCCGCGGGTGGGGACGCCGCCGCATCCGAGAGCTTGCACGTGTCGGGGTACAAGTACTAGCCATGTACGTCGTCATGCCTGCGCGCGTGCACGGTGGTGGTACTAGGGTCTCGACGCAATCCGTGTGCAGATATATGTGCTTCCTTCCTGCGGTGTACTTAAATTCTCCCTCCCTTCCCCTTCCCTTGCTCCTATATGTTTAACCAACACTACTAATGATATATAAGTGGTCTCTGAATTCAACCCTTTTATACATTCAATCATGTTAAATGGAGAACGAGTTCAGGCAAATCTTTTTTAGATTGGAGTTGGTTTTAGTGGTTTATCCACAGTTTCCAGATTTCTTTCCCTCCTCAAAATATCTAGCTATCCAGTTGAGAATGGGCAGTAAGGAAACAAGACGAAGAACAGTAAAACTCAGCCTTGTTCAGTACCTTTTTATTCAAACTTGTTTGAAAATGAGTGTACAAAATGAGTCAACAATGATAATAGTTTTGATTAATATACAAAGATAATGTGTACTTTGAATGCGTGCACATCCCTGAAATCTTCTACGGAGTAGTATTCATCTTATTTACCAACTGAAATAAAAGAAAAAATGAAAAACAACAAAGATCTGTACATTATTTTCAGGGCACATTTTCAATGCTCAACTACTGCGGCTACGACGAATGCCTTACTGTACAATGACAGTAAGAGCCAGCTGGGGAATGCAGGAACTTCAGCCAAACCGTTCCATTCACATATCCCGTGAGGCCCTAAAGCACTGTCTAACGGAAGACATCGTGCTGCAGTAAGAAAGCTAAATCACCAAGTACGACATGGAGAAAAGTAAATTTTATGCTGATTCGGAACATTTTGCACTGCGCTTCTTCCAGTAATGGCAATGACATAGGCTTCAAATGTTTTAGAGATCCTTTTTTTAAATCAGTACAGCCTGATTCTTGTGGTAATGGGCTGCTGGCACATAGGGCAGCGGACCAAATTGTTTCCGCAGTCATTGCAAGTCTGTGAATTATGCATGTTGGCTATTAGCATATACAATGCGAAAATTGTTCAGAGGAAAGTTAGGGAAACTTTTCTTCACCTGATGTCCGCATCCAAATGCAAGATCCTTCGATTTATCCATACATATGGCACATGCCTGCAAGCACAAAAATTCCAAGCTTAGTTTCTATTTTGCCAAGGTTTAAAGGATCATGCAGTTAGCACAAACTTTGTCAGTTTACAGAAACTTAGCATTACAAAGGAGGGACTCTATTACATGCTCTGCATGGGTCCACAGGATCCAAGTGTTTGTATCAAAGTACAAAAGGAAGCTAAACTACTAAACTGTTATATTTGGCTGATAAACTAGAGCATTTGAGGGCATAAATATTTTGAAAGGCAGAAGAGCTAGTAGAGTGTTCTGAACTGGAAAATTCCAAGCAGTCAAGCACTGTAGGTCCAGGGGCATATCCAGTAAAAAATGCACACAATGTGCAAATTGGATGAAGATGCTCCATACCATTTTTTAAAAGGAAATCTGAAAAAGCTACTGCAGAAGGGTATTTCAACATCATTATCATGCAAAATTCAGTTTCAAATTCGAAGTACTTTGCAATAAGTATGTCTCTTTGTTTCTTGTATAGCGAGAAGTAACTTTGAAGTTCTAATTTTGCATGGATGTAGAACATATTGTTCCTTAGTAGTGAAATATTTGAGAATTTTTGGAACTTGTAAACGCTGTTTTGACAGCAATGTGCATTTTCATCTAATAGTTGCCCATATAGTTGCCCTGTATCTACTAGCTGCCCCAAGCCCCAACATGCAAAACTACTGGTTAAAATGATTTTCCTCAGGCTTTTTGTCGGTGTAGGCCGTCAAAGTTGGAGTACACATTTTTAAAATTTATTTACCCATACTTGGATGCGGAATGGTGGGAATACGATATAAACACAAAAATATACGTACAAGTCTGCTGTCTAGAGAACTTTCTGATGCATAAGTGTCAGGTGTTCTTGTGGCCGCAGGCTGTGAACTTTCTGATGAATAACTGTCAGGTCTCCTTGAAGCTTGAGGCTGTCGCTGTTTAAAACTTTCTGATTGCTGAAAGCCACTTGTTTGTTGGCCAAAGCTACTAGACCGTGAATAACCACCAGAATGTTGGTCAAAGCTGGTAGACCTTGAATAAGGATTCCTTGTTGGTGGGGGCAGAGGAATTCTTGGAGGTATTCCTTGGCGACGACTGAAACAGAAGAAGATTTAACGAAAGTGCTTAGATGGCATATTATCGCTAAAAGCTCAAACAATCTTTCTAATTGACTCAGTGTGAGGTTCAAAAAAACATAGAATACCCTAGCAGTTGGAGATCAAGTGTTGCTTTATACTGTGTAGGGATTTCCATCAATGCTGACAATGCAAATTCCGCCTCCTTCCTATCAGCTGCTATGCTTTTTGACATAATGTCCGTGAAATTCACAAACTGCATCAAGTATTCATTCACGCCCCTGTTATTTTGAAGCAGAAAAAATCTAATTAAAGGTTAGATATAATATGTAGAGTAATCACCTGGAAATTGTCGAATGAGCGAGCAGGTATGTTGTCGTCAAACTTATGCATCATATCCCATGGTCCATCACCGACTCCAACGAGAACAATAGACAACGGAAAGTGGCTGGAATATTCTCAGAAATATATGTTATTGGGTGTAATTTATGTAGGAAACTTGACTTGGAAGAATCTAAAGGTTTTATATTAAAATACTGAATCAAGTACCTAGCTTTCACTATAGCATCAATTGTATCCCGCTCCTGTGGGCTTAACTGCCCAGACTGTGTATCCACACTTCGAGTAACCTGTCAGCAGAAGTTTTAGCTAAAACCAAAAATGGATATACAAACAAGGTAATGCAAGAGTTTTCCTGACCGCCATTTAATGGTTATATAGAACATGTGACTCAGGAAAGCAGAACTTGGTAGAACAGTGATGCACCTGTCCATCAGCAATTATCAGAAGAACATGATATTGACCACCAGTGCTGTCCGCAATCCCGATCGCAGTCTCAATTATTGGAGCGAAAGATGTTGGTCCTGTTGCAAGTTCAAATCCAGATCAGTTCAGTTCAGTTCATCTTTTGTGTGGAAAGCTCACCAATCATCATTTGCTACTATAAATAGCAGTTATATTCCTTTCTCACTATTTTGGAAGAAAGGAAGAACAAACTATCTACATTAAGTGATTACTTAAACAAACCAGCTAATCGAAGAGTTGGAACGATTTCTCTGTATCTTTCTAACGCCTCTTCAAATCCATTGCATGGCTGGTTCTCTGGATAAAAGCTGAATACCTCCTGGTCATGAGTTGACGCTGCAAGCAGGAAAGGGGAACATTTTTTAGTACATTCATTTAAACATTTTATTAGAACTCCACCAAGTGATCAATAGAAAGGAAACTTGAACCATAAGCTTACCATCACCAAATCCAAAGCAGGGAATCAAATTGTCTTCATCAAAAGCCGAAAGTGTCCTTCCAATAATAGATATGGCTTGCTCATACGGGTTTGGAGTGTTTCCAATATCATGCAGGCAGCGGCGATTATAGGAAATTTTACCTAAAATGGAAAATCTTAGCAAGTAAATGCAAATATTATGATCTGACATAGATGATTATCACATAGAGAAGTAACAGGGTGGCTCCTCTGCGGTTTTCAGCTCAAAAAACAGGGGGCCTATCCTTTCTATAATACAAATACCCTCATTGCTAGCCTCTCATCTAAGAAAATTACTTTGCATAATGTGGTTTGATTTCTCATCAATAAAGATTTGTAACAGAGAAGTTGGCATGCAATTGGCATCACAGACCAAATGGCTTTCTTCAATAACAATGAACCACAAATTTTATGGGCAACTAACCAGTAAATACTTGACAACAGTGCACCACAAAGCAAGCATTAACAAAAAAGATTATGCACCTAAAGTCAAAAGGTGGAAAGGTCAGTTGCTAACCTGTCCATTCATTACTTTTTGTAAAATCAATTCCTACAATAAGGTTTGAAGATTCAAGTCCAGCTTGTGCCAAAGCTTCAGTCACCTGTAACAGTGCAAAAGGTATTACTTTCAGTTGATAGTTCACACAATCGAATGGGAGAGTCTGGGCACGACCGCCCAAAATGTCATCTGAGGCTAAGGAACTGAGGAAAATGCATAAACTGATACAAGCCAATCACATTTAGGTGAAAAAAACTCGGTACTGCTTCATGACATGACAGTATATATAGTACTGCAGCACCGTCTGAATATTAGAACTACCTATTTATTGTGCAAGTGAAGTAGCATGACATGAGTTATTTTTTGGCGTTTGCTGAAACACACCGCTCGATTGTGTCTTTGCCAGGTACCATTACAATTATGTGGCACATTTGCCAGAACACACCACCTGGCTAAAAAGGGAAAGCTTTGCACTTTGTCTTCAAAACCAGTCATCACAAGAAAAAGTACAAAACTTTCCGTTTTTAGGCTGGTGGTGTGTTCTGGCAAATGTGTCACAAAATTGTAATGGTACTTGGCAAAGACATAATCGGACGGTGTGTTTTGGCAAATGCCAGAAAATAACGGTGTCCCGTAGCAAATTTTTCCCAACAATCAAACGTCTAAATTTTCTAGTCTCATTAACTCAGTCATCAGCTTAACAGTTTGCATGCCTGATTGAAGACAACAAGCTCTGTACTGAAACTGGTAAGTAAATATCAGTCAAATCTAACAACGATGACAGTTTCTTTGGAAAAATATAACAAGCTGCAGGGAAATTTATTTTGTCATCACGAAACCTTGGATTATGAATCCTACCATACAAGCAAAACTGCCGAAGGTTGATACTACAATGTCAAACGAAGTACACTGGAACAGTATCATATAAATAAAATTGGCACACCATTCAAAGTAATGCTGAGAATATGATACGGTAGGACCTAGGAGAGAACCAAAATCTGTATTTAACTAAGGTGTACTGAGAATATCTGAATTAGGTGATAGGACCATTGACCATTCAGTGCATTTAAGTAACATTGTAAAAGAAAAAGGCTAGTGAGAAATGCATTCGGTGCAGAAAATAGGTGCAAATCATACAAGATAAGATTATGTCCTCAAAGCTAGTGCGCAGTCAATGCAGGTGACATAATGTTCTGAAATGGTTTGCAAGCATGATGCAATAATTATATCGAGCAAGAGATGAGTTCCTTCGCTGCTGATGGTTTCTCGAATACCGAAAGCACAATCCTTGTTGAAATA
Organism: Lolium perenne; assembly: GCF_019359855.2. Lineage (NCBI taxonomy): Eukaryota > Viridiplantae > Streptophyta > Magnoliopsida > Poales > Poaceae > Lolium > Lolium perenne. Next base: position 260,782,842 of record NC_067250.2, read on the forward strand.
CTTATACTAGATAAAATTGGTGCAAATCATACAAGACTGTCCTCAAAGCTAGTGCAGTCAATGCAGGTAACATAATGTTCTGAAATGGTTGTAAGCATGATGCAATAATTATATCGAGAAAGAGTTGCTGCTGATGGATTTCTCGAATACTGAAAGCACAATCCTTGTTGAAATACTTATACTAGATAAAATCAATCATATTAAAAGATAGTTTATATTCCAAAATTGACCAGATGACCGTACAAGATGAATGATAACGATCAGCTACATCAAGTTGAGAACCATGCATCAAAAGGTTGGAATGAAAATAAGAAATGTAGGGAAAGGAACAAAAGGCCCTTAACACATACTTGACCCACGGAACGGTAGTCGTCGCCGATCCTGGAATACATCCTCTGCAGCCTGGCTTGTGCTTCTGGCTGCTGCACATTGTTACCCGCAGAAGGAGCATACCTCGGGCTGTAACCGGAGGGTGTATTTGCAGAATATCTCGAGTTATACCCCGCCGATGAATTCCCGTAATCATAACCAGAGTTATATGAAGGCCTGGAGTCCTTTTGCCCCATTTGTCAACAACACTCGGGTGAACTTTCTGGTCAGTGAATGAAATGATCAGTACTTCTCACTAGTACATAAAAATAAAGCAGATACTTTTCACACATATACATCAAGAAAGTTTTTTTCAGAACATGATCCATGCATCAATTACATGTGAACTTTTTTCCAACGAGTTCCTAATTTGAGATTGGGCGATTTCTAGTAGTCCATAAAAGGCAATTTCGACCCTAGTACAGCCGCAGCATCCCCTAACCCACATTTCCCCCTCGTGGCCATAAATTGGCGACTGAAAACTGCAGCAAGCCGATTCCTACATAAGCATCGGACATATCGAAGGGTCTGAGCGAGATCAGACAACGACCTACCAAAAATGTCAAATACTTAGGAACCTCCGATGAACTGCCTCACACGATTAGATCCAAACACCTGGTAGACCCATGGAGAATTCGGTTATATATATATATCTCACAACCGCACCGGGAAACAAGAAAGGAAAGGGACGGAGAGGGGAGAGACGGATTAGTCTTGCTGGTGCGGGAGCGGAATCAGAATTTTTTCAACCGCAGGAAACCAACTACTAGCAAGAATCAGAATAAGTCCCACATGGATGGGAAGGGCTTACCCTACTGTGCTTATCCAAGAAGGCTGAGCGCAGGCATCCGCTCGACGACGAGGGCCAGAGGAAGAAGACGACGGCAGGGGCGGGGTAGGGGCGAGGAGCAGAGGCTCGGCTAGGAGATGTGTGCAAATGCACGGCACGACGATAGGAATTGGTAATTTGAGAGAGACGGTGGCGCAAGTCAAGTCAATTGCTGGCGCGGTAGGCAATGCGGTAGTGACAGACGAGGCAAAGATTTCTTCTTGCCCCTTGCAGGCTGCAGCTACTCTGACTGACCCCCTGTTCTACTGTCCCCTCTTGTCATGGAAAACGATATCCGAAGCTTCGGAGCTTGCGATGGGGAGAGGGATGGATTAGTGGGCACGATACTTGTCTTAGTCAATCATCGCTATTGGCACGGCTTAATATTAAGCAGTGTGATGATTATCCACTGAGGAGAAAGTCAAGACTCGACAGGAACAAAGCATATATGTGCTCCGCGCACGCTTCAGGGGCTACACCACCTACATGGTGGTGTTCCGGTGGTTGGCAGATCGTAGTCAGTCCTGGTTTTTGGTTTTTACAGACCAGCTACTCAAGGTCCTAGGTTTCTTGTGGTAAATCTGATCCTGAGAAAAATTAGGCGGCGTTCATGGCTGACGTGCACTGCTGAGACAATCACACATTCACACGGCACGTAGTATGTGACTGCGAGACGTGACTCGCAACCATGTGACATACTGGGTTGCGTAATGGGGGGAGACGTACGTGGATCGGTGGGTGAGTGTGTATCCGCCAAAGTACACGACACGTACAGGATATCCTTTTAGAGGGTAATACATGTATATCAGATTGCCGTTGACAAGATGTATATCAGTGTTATTCAGGATGTAAACGGCAGCGGCGTCCAGCGATCCCGTTTACGCCGCCCGCGAAAAATAGCTTAAGTGGCATACGTGGCCCACCGCGAAAATTATGTGACCTATGTGGACAAGCCAACTATTCCCGCGAAAGCCAGCGGCGTGGCCGCATCCCCTCCGCAGGCGACCAGATGCGTCGACTGCACGGCACCAAGCTGGATCCCCTCCGGCTTCTCCTTCAGCAACCACCGAATCGTGGCCTCGGACACGCAGATACAAGGCTTCGTCGAATCCTCGTCCTCGACACAAATGATGCCGATGAGATGCTCCTGGTCGACATGCTCTCCCACTCCCGAGATGCCTCTTCGCACGCCGCGGTGAAGTCCTCCGATCCACGACGGCAACGCCGGTGAAGCGAGAGGCCGCCGATGCCAACGGAGACGTCGACTGCGGGCGTGCGGCAAATTAGCGGCCAAGATACAAAACTCGACGCGGAAAGGCCAGACGAGGCGGCACAGGCGTACGACCAGACGGACTTTGCGATGTGGGGCGGCACTTCCCCGCGGAGCAGGTCCGGCGGTCGCTGGATGGAGCCCGTGATGACGTGTACGGACATGCCGACGGGTGCTGGCGCTCAAGCGGCGGCAATCTATGCGTAGGCGGCCAGCGGGGGCGGCAGCCGGAGGGGGTGATAGAGCTAGAGGATCACTGGGCGGAGTACCTCGAGGAGCTGCTCGGCGTGTCCGAGGAAAGCTCTGTTTCATGGTGTTGGAGCGACCGCTCCGGCAGTTCATCGAATCCTGAAGTCAACACTGACGCAATTACGATTCACCACCAGCCAGCAAGGGGGTGGTTCTGCTGCTGGCTTGAGAACGCCCTATGCAAATTCAGCTAGAAGATGGCTTGAAGATGGTGGATCAATTTTCGATTGAGCGCATCTGTAAGCAATTTTCGATTAAGTATCGCAGGAAAGCAAAGAGCGCGGAGCGCAGCGCCTGATGGGCGAGAGAGCAGGAAGTGGCGTCGCGGCGCCATTTAATCGCAGAAAGCCACCAAACGCTTTAAGTGGCTGCCGCGTTAAGCGCGTAAATAACATGTGGCTGAAGCGGCTACAGCCGCATCATCCAGCAAACGAGCCACTTACATCCTGAAGTGTTATCCAGAACAAGATCTTGTATGATTAGAATATACACCTTCGTCCGTTCGTATCTAGATAAAGATGCGATATTTATTTTAAAACGAAGATAGTTCTCCGTATTAAACAATACATGGTAATAATTTTCTAAAAAATATTCAGTGGGCAAAAGAGAAATACTTGTATAATACTGTGTATTAGAAGACCACAAATTTTCAAAACACAACAAGGAATTAGTATGAGGACATGGTTTAGTGGGGGAGGCAATTCCTCGTACAAAAGAGCCATGTGCTTTTGTTTGGGAACAACTTCCGAGACTTATTACTTCACTATGGTTAACATGAACCTGTGTTTATTTACAAGTGATTCTTAAGCTATATAAGCTATATGTGGGGGACGGCCGCACGGTTCGAAAGGCTCAACCGCGCACTCATCACCCTAATACCCAAGAAACCGGACGCGGTGGAGGCAGGTGACTACAGACCCATTAGCCTCATCCACAGCTTCGCCAAGCTCTTCACCAAGATTCTTGCCAATCGCCTGAGGCCGAAGATGAAGGAGTTAGTCAGCGCGAATCAATCGGCGTTCATCTGCGGCAGGAGCCTACATGGCAACTTCCTCCTTGTTCGACAGATGGCGCGCAAGATCAACAGCAGGAGGGAGCCAGGGGTCTTGCTCAAATTAGACATCTCCCGCGCGTTCGACTCCCTCTCTTGGTCCTTTCTTCTCGAGGTCTTACTGCAGCTGGGTTTTCCGGAGATGTGCATCCGCTGGATCGCTATTCTGCTCAAGACTGCCACCACTCGGATCTCAGTCAATGGTGTGCCAGGGAAACGCATCGTTCACGCGCGTGGGCTGCGACAAGGGGATCCCCTGTCGCCGCAACTCTTTGTTCTTGCCATGGAGGTGGTGATCCTTCTCATCTGTAGGGCTGCAGAACAGGGCCTTCTGTCTGGAATCGGCAACTGCAACAACCTCCAACGCCTATCGATTTACGCAGATGATGTGGTACTCTTTGCCAAACCCACGGTGCAGGATCTGGTGGCTGTTAGGGAGATTTTCAGGCTGTTCGGTAGAGTTTCGGGGCTGCACGTGAACTATGCCAAAACCTCTGCGACAGTCATCAGGGGAGGAGAGCAAATGAAAGATCTCATCGTCGATACCCTGCGTTGCTCCATCAAGGATTTCCCAATCAAGTACCTTGGGCTGCAGCTGGCTCTTAGACCGCTTACCAAGGCCCAATGGCAGCCGCTTATCGATGCCACGACACATCTTGTTCCGGCCTGGCAGCGGGGTCTCATCGCCAAACCAGGAAGGTTGGTTCTCATCAAAGCTGTCATGTGTGCCAGGCCAACACACAACCTGCTCATCTCTAAGGCTCCGGTCTGGCTCATTCAGGAAGTGGAGAAGCGTCTTCGTGGTTTCTTTTGGGCGGGCAGCGAAAAGGCCAACGGAGGCCAGTGCCTGGTTGCATGGGATCAGCTCTGCAAGCCGCTCGAGTATGGAGGTCTGGGCTGCCGCTACTCAAGGACGCGGAGGCTAGGGCTCTGTTCGACAGTCTGATCCGCATCGATGTTGGGGATGGCGGCAAGGTGTTGTTTCGGAGAGATAGATGGATTGACGGCCGGTCGGCTGCGGATTTTGCCCCGGGGCTTTGCTTGACGATCAGCGCCCGTATTTGCAATTCTAGGACGGTGGAGCAGGCCATGATCAACAACAGATGGTTCTCCGACATACCGGGCACTCTCGCCACCAGGGGTGCCAGAGAACTCATGACCCTCTGGGCAGCGGTAAATAGTGTGCAGCGACACACGGACAGAAGAGATAGCTTCACCTAGCCGTGGACCGCGTCGGGGCAATATCCGGCTAAGTCGACTTATGACATGATCCACGAGGGAGGCATACGATCGGAGCTTCACAAAGCCATCTGGAAGAGTAAGGCTACACCCAAAAGTAAACTCTTCTTATGGCTGGCGTCGTTGCACAGGATCTGGACCTCCGACAGACGAGTAAGGTTTGGCTTACAGCTCACCCAGGACGCCTGCCCCCTCTGCCAGCAAGAACTCGAGACTGCGGAGCACCTTCTGGTACAGTGTAGCTTCTCCAGGGAAGTTTGGTTCAGGTGTGATCAGCGTTTGGGGGTCAACTTCACGATGCCGGACGCTGATAGCAAGATCAAGGATTGGTGGATGGCTGAGAGGAGGAGGTTCACGAAGCAAGACAGGCGTTGGTTCGATGGGTTGGTGTGCATGGTTGGCTATGCCATCTGGAAGAACAGGAATGCTTGGATTTTTGGTAACTCGCGGAACCAGCATTCGGCCCTTAACCTGTCGAACCTGATAGTGGATGACTGCAATCTTTTGAGAGTAGCATTAGGAGTAGGAGTTATTGGTGCCGCGAGAGAGTAGGCGTGTGTCTCATGGAGTTCATGCCCCATGTGTTCGCACTTGGGGTATGCTTGTAAATGTTTGTTCTGCCTTCTATAACATTATGGTACGCGTTCGCGTACTCTCGAAAAAAAAACAAGTGATTGGAGTGGACATCTTAGCCTAGAGTAGTAGACCATCTAGGAATTCTCCCGATCCATTTCGGTCTCCAACGATACTATGTTGACACCAATGACATGTAATATGATCTTCTTGCCGCTTCTTGCCTCCCTACATCAGCAGGGGTGAGGGAATATAGGAGAGCTGGTTTAGCAGATCGACCGTGAATGTGTAAAATCAATCGGTTCAACGCTCCCCGCCCTTTTATATGTTGCAGCGCGACATGGGATCAAACTATCGAGTTTGTTTTGGCACTCCCGACCAGGACGCATTACTTGCGTACGAATTGGTCCTGGATGTTGGTTCATGGGCTCCTGATGACCTGCAAGAACATAGGTTCATCATAGCATAAATTCACAGAAGTATTCTCCCAATTGTTATGTCGATCCCAACAAAGAGCATTGGCAAGTATTTATGATGGGAATTTTTGTCGCACCCAAGGTGTCACTTGTCTTTAAGCCAGTTCACAGTTTGGTGTTGAAAGAGCATTTCGTCTCTTAGTTGGTTTTGTGTGTTTTATACCAACACTAGCGAGTTTTTTACCGTGTGCTAAGTCATGTAGGATTTATTGTATCAATAGCAAAGGACGGTTGACCTCTCAAAAAGGTGAAAAGAGGATTTTCATCAAGATGTTGTTCTGTAGGGGTGATAGTGCTCTTTGGTCCATCTAGAGTTGTCGCTGGATAGGTAGGAGAAGCACCAACAATATGCCACTGACTGATAATTCCCAGGACGGATTTCCCCCCGCCCCCCCCCCCCCGCCCGGAATTATCCACCCTCCGGAAATTTGGCAAAAAATCACCCCATAGAAATCGGGTAAGGACCCAAAGACGGTCATTTCACGCGGCTGGTGTCGCCGAACTTTTTTGGGGGAGGGCGGATAATTGGGCCACCCGGATTATCCGGTCCACGTCGGATTATCCGCCCCTAGTGGGGGCCGAATTGTTTGGGGGAGTCAGATTATCTGACCCTGCGTAGGGGCCAACTGCTATATTGTTGGGAGGGGGTATAAATACCCCCCCCCCTCACTTCTTCTTCTACCCCAAGGCTGCACACTCTCTCTCTCCTCCATGACCTAGAGCTTCAATTTCCACTAGATCTCCTCCAGTATCCAATCAAAAGTGTTGATCTTTGGAAAAATCGAATGAGAAGACCTAGATCAACAAGCTCACCAAAGTGATTTGAATTTTCCCCACATTCACTTGAGGAACTTGTGCCTAGTGGTTCTTTGGAAGCCCTAGGTGTTGGTTTTATTGTGCTAACTTGCCTTTGTGTTTAAGACCTTGGTGGTGTTTTGGGATCATCCAATTCGGTTGTGGATGCGTGCCCCAAGCTTGGTGTAAAGGTTCAGGTTGCCGCCTTCAAGTCTACTACTTAGTGGAGCGGGAGTTAACCTTCGTGGTTTGCTCATCAGAGAATAGAGTGAGGACTTTGTGGCGTTAGTTGGCATTCGTGGCACCACACCCCTACAATGTAGACGTACTTCCCCTCAAATGAAAGGAAGTGCAAGACTCATTCCTTGTGTCTCTGCGTGCTTCACGCTCGGTTACCTCTATCCATTAAACACACTTTACTACTTATATTGTTGTATCTTGTCATAAAAGTAAATTCACATAGTTTTTGAAAGAGAATGGAGCCCCATGTGTGGTATTGGTAATTGATGGCAATCCCTATGGAGTAATGGTTGCATTGAGTTCTTCTTATAGGTTGTGACAATAGGAAATGCTTGAACCATATGTTGGTTTCAAGGTTGCAAGAAGAAGCAAATGAAGAAGATCATGTGACAAGTATGTCTTGAAGTATAGAAGATGGAGCGAGTTCTCATGTGTATCTTCAAGACATCAACAACAATATGAAGAAATAATATGATGAAGACGGTGGCGTGCATTGAAGAAGATGGATGAAGACGGATACATGCATTGAAGAAGAGGGATGAAGAAGGAGATTTCCATCCATATGTTGGTCATGGATACTAGAATATATGCCTAAGAAGAAGCTCACTCATAGTGGAGTATGGAAGAGCAATCCGCAAGACTTCATCAAGAAAGTTGAACGGATCGTAGCGGACAAGAGGGGGGTGAATGGACTCTACACAAATTTTATGTCTTTTTCAATTTTAGGCGATGCGGAAGGTAAAGGTGATAGCTTTAGTGGTGGAGATGTTCCTAGTATGATCCTAGGCAAGTGCAACAAGTAAAAGAACCAAGCATGATAACAAGAGTAAGGAGCGGGACAACCGAAGGGCGCGGAGACGAGGCGAGGTTTGTTTCCCGCAGTTCCTCCCACAAAAGGGAGTACGTCTGCGTTGAGGAGGTGCTAGCCTCACACAAGAGGTTAGGCAGCCACACCACGAAGGAAGGCCTCACCTTCTTCCTCGAGAGAGCTCCACAAAGGGGCCCCCCTTCTCCACTAAGGCACCGGTAGAGGCGGTGGTTCCTTCACAAGGTTGGGGCGAGCTCCACACACTAGGAGGCTCCCAACACCCTATGGGGCTAGCACAACACCAAGCTAGCCTCCATAGGAGCACTTCCTCCAAGATCCCACCATAGGAACCCTAACTCCAAGGTCCACAAAGAACTAGCACGAATTGGAGAAATCTCTCTTGGTAGAACTATAGCTCGGGGCCTCCTACACCACTCCTCAAAATTTGGGCAAGATTGGTTGGATGGTTGGGGAGATCCTCAAGGTTTAAGCTCAGCAACAATGGAGGAGAGAGAGAGAGAAGAGATAAAAACGAGTTGGGGAAGAAGGGGCCTTTATATAGGGGCCCCAAAATCCAACCATTATGTGCTGTTTTCGCCTAAGCGGTACTACCGCTTTGGCAAGCGGTGGTACCGCTCTGGGTTCGAAATCCTCCTCAGATCTAGCCACGTGGACACACAACGGTACTACCGCCTGCGGTACCGCTTGAGGTACCGCAATGGCCTCTGGGAGTTACTGGATCACGTGCGATACCAAAACGGTACCACAACGGTGGTGTCGTAACTTCCGTTACGGTACCTAAGCGGTACCTTAGGCGGTACTACCGCTCTCAAGCGGTACTACCGCTCAAGGTACTGCAGAGGTACCGTAAAGCTCACTGTGGGGCTTTTTTTTGTGCAGAACTCCAGAGCGGTACTTGGGGCGGTACCAGTAGGGTAGCGGTACTACCGCTCCCTGGTACCGGTAGTACCGGTCAGGCAAAAACAGCTTTCACCTCTCTTCCTCTCCAACCATGTCACCTCGCGATACACACATAAAACCAGAAAACCTATAAGCTACGCTTCAGTCCTCCGATCATGACGTGTCCATCTAGGTCACCGTGCACTTGCAAATCTATCAAAGACAATCTTTGTACACGGTGAGATTCATTCAAGTGTTGTCATCAAACACACAAAATACTTGGTTTAGACTTTGCTTTTTCACAAGTACAATCAAGAAAGGCGTTCCATCTTGAAGCGGTCAAGATCTTCATCATCTAGCTCAAGTGGAATGCGCAAGGTCAAGGTTTGTTCTTGATAGGCTTTCTCTCTTAGCGGTTGATGCATGTAAAATGCATACAAGAACTTTGTACTTTATCAACATGAATTCCCACATATTTGCAACATATATGATGATAATACCATGTTTTACATTGATTTAAGGGGATTTACCAATGATCCCCTTTATTTGGGTTGTAAGTCTGCAAAACAGGAAACCCATGTTTTGTGTATTTTTCATTTTCAGAGACCTATACGGAGTCAAATTGAGCTAGAATTTTAGGGACGTCATTTTTTCACCAGAAGAAGCGGGATGGGCTTTTGGACCAGACCTGGAGAGGCCTGAGGGCCAAAAGAGGCCAGGTGGTGCACCCACCCGGCTAGGGCACGCCACCCACCCTCTTTCAGCCGTTGATCGTCCAATTCGCTTGATTCTTTCGCGAAACAACGCATTTTGACCTAAAAACCACTATATATATGACCCCCAAGGGTTCTCCAGAGGAGAGCGCCGCAGAAACATAGAAACATGAAAACGAAGGCTGCAGCAGAAAAGATTGGAGGGGGAAACTATGCCAGAGCCGCTGTCGGAGGGATCTCCACCTTCTCCGATGTCTTCATCATCATCACCATGATTAATAGGGAGTAGTCTACCTCTGGACTACGGGTTTGTGGCAGTAGCTTGATCTATTTTTCTCATGTTCTTCATAGTTCTTAGTGCCATATGAACTACCCAACATGATTATGGCCATATATGTAATACCTATGTGGTGGATCTTTATTCTATGATATATTGTTCTATGAGATTTGACTCTACTTTGTGTAAGATGTATTGATACATGCATATTATGTACCCCGTTCTTAAATATTGGTTCTGATTCAACTTGTATGCAAGAACACGTGTGGGGTGATATGTGTATTAGATGGAATAGCATGGTTTTAGTGATTGGATAGTGACAACAAATTCATGATCTATTATGGCTTTGCCTTTTCTTTTGCTATCTCATTAGGGATAAAGTGAAGGGAATGCTTGTGCTATGTTCGTCACGTGACAAAACTGATGATTTTGTTTGTTCAAGGTAGCATATTTGATATTCAAACATCATGTCAAAGTACTTATGGCTCTACTCTGTTAATTCTTAATACAAGATTGCATGGAGGTTTCCCTATCTTGTGGAGTATAAGAGAGATGTGCTGCATCATCTCTATGTAAGAACGTGATGCCCATATGAATGCGTATCTTACACATATTGATGATATATTCTTTATAAATCATTGATGAATTTTTATTGTCCACTACAACTTAAAAGAGAGAATAGTCAAGTGAACTCTGGTCCAATTTTAACCATCAGAAACACCTTTCCATTGTATTTATCTTCCTTTTTATTTGCAGCAATATTTTAATCTGACAATACAAAAAATATTTATTTATCTTATTTGCATACAAAATCCCAAAACAAACAAACCTTTACCGCTTTTACATAGTTTACTTTACTTGTTTAGTTTGCTCTACTTTAGTTGCTACTTTATTTTACTTTTACTTACACGAAACATTGTGCCTTACAACCACACGGTGAAGTTGGGGACAAAAGGCTTTATTTTATTTTGTAGGATTGCTAGAAGAAGAGAGGGAGAGATACCTCTTTACTCCATTCCCCGAGAGTTTGATATAAACCCTCGAGTCACCCTTGTGGGGAAAATAATCTGCTAACACAACACTCTGCACTTGGAGTCCTAACGTCATCAAGACTATTTTCTGGCGCCGTTACTGGGGAGTGAGAAGAGCATCTCACAACTGCATCCTCATCAAGCTAGAAGTACAACAATCCTTGCGGCAACTGCTAGACTATCTTTTGGTGCCAGTTGCTGCGTGGTGAAGCATAAGACTACTGTCAGACTATTTTCTGGCATCATCATCTTCATCATCAACTTAGTGCAAACACCCAAGCTTGGGGAGGTTGCACAATTGTGAGCTCTCTTTTCTCTTTTAGATTTTTCAAATTATTTTATTTTTCTTGTTTTTAATCTTTATTTTCTAGTTCCTCCTTTTAAAATACAAAAAAACAAATAAAAATTAGTATAAGTTTTCTTGTAGTAATTATGAATAGACAACATAAAAAGTTGAGAATGGCAACACGGGGTTGCAGCCATGTTACCAACAAAAAGGGTTTTAGATACCACATTGATCCCAAAATAATGATCACAATCTACAATACACGATTTGCTAAACGAAATGCCAGAGCCGTTGAATTACATGTTATAAATTTTGATAAACTTTGTGATAAAATAATGGCTCCCAATATAGATCTTGGGGTTTTAAGAGTTAATTTATTTCCCACACTCATTGATTGGATTAGCTAGAGTATGGTATGAAAATGTTCCTGCAAAAGATTTTTAAATTATGGTTTAATTTGAGGGCATCATTCATGGGAATTTTTTTAGGGAGTGCACTCTTGAGCACCAAAAACTCATGCTTGACTTTAAACAATTAGAAAGGAGAGTGTCATTCAAGCTTGGAGAATACTTAAAAAATTCACATGCAACTTAGAACATGGGCTAAGATATTTGATGCTATTAAATAGTTTTTACTTTGGTTTAAACCTACACAATAAGCGTCACTTAGACAAAGAATCCTACTTTCGCTTTATCTTTAACAAGCCTTATAATGCATTTATGATATTAGATGGAATTGTGGTAGAAGATAATATATATAAGAGTATAGAAAATGATGGAATCATGGATATGTATGTCAAGGACGAAATTGAAATTAAGGAGGAAGAAGAAGAGAATATTATCATACCTATTGAAGAAAAATAAAACACTACTATACTTTTTGATGAAAAAGAATAAACTCTTATGCTTTCAAATGATAAGAAAATAGAAGAAGTAAAAATGCTTACTGAAGTAAGAGAACCATTATTATATCTTGATAAAGCTTGCATGAATTAATTGCTATTCTTAAAAAAAAATCTAAAGATCCTACTATCAATGTTCATAAAGCTAATATCGTTGAAAGAGCATAGCCCAAGAATGAACCATATCGATCCAAGGAAAGAAGAAAGGTAAACCAGACCATAGGAATCTTCTAATGAAGTCAATCAGAGAGGACGGTTAGGTTCTTTGTTGCCTCATCTTCTTAGCTTATAGAATCACACTGTTTTACCTATAGATAGGCTCAAATCACACAGTTTATCACGATAGACATTCCAATCAATGGTTGGACGATCAATACCATTGAACTATTCCATTCAAATGTTGAATGACGGAAACATAAGCTTTTTCTTTCTGATGGACTGATCCTGGGAGTTCAGACTGACAGTTAGATGGTTGTTCGCTAGTGTGCTTATTTTCCTTTCCCACTCAAAAACAAGTGCAATGTTCTTCAATTCAAATAGGTATGATCCTGGACATCCTTCCAGAGCTAGGAACCCGCTTCAGAATGAGAATTTTCGACAGAGATCGTTCCTCCAGTTTAGCAATTAGATCCATACTGACTTAGCTTGAAGCATGGCTTGCCGTTTCGAGGCTCGATGCTACTCTTGGGAACATTATTGATACATCAACTTTCTAGCATGAATCAATAATAGCTCCTGTGGTTCTCAAAAATGGTCTTCCAAAAATTATAGGACTAGAGGTATTGCTACCCATGTCCATGACAATAAAATCCACAGGTACATATATCATATGAAATTCAGCCATACCATTATTAACTCTTCCTAATGTTTTTTAGTTGAATCGTCAACAAGTAAAAGATCTATAGATCACTTTTTCATGTTTTTAAGATTAAGCAAACCATATAGCTCTTTTGATATAACTGAGACACTAGTTCCTAAATCTAGAATAGCATTGTGTGTCTCCTTGTCTATAACAATTAAAATCTTGGGGATTCAAGCATCCCCAATCTTAGGTGGTATCATAGCTTTATTTTTATACCTTTGTATCTTATCTTTAATAACAAAATTAGCAATATAAAAGAGGGAAATGTCAAATTCCAATTTCCTCATAAGAAGTGTATGGAGCACTTTCCAAGGAAGACGGAGGTAGCACCAAGATTTTAAGCTACCACATGATCTCCATACAACTTGAACCAAGTAAGTAAGCCTATATGGCTATAAAGAAAGCGCTTTACAGGAGGCAACCCAAGATTTTTTTATTTTTATTTTATATCTACATGCTTGATGTAGCATGTTAATTTTATTTTAGTTCACTTGTTGGTTTGAAAATAGAGTACCAATTTTTTACCCATTTGGATGATAAAAGTCGCAAAACAAAATAAGAGTTGTTGATTCCCGCGCTGCACTTTTTAGTGCACGATTTTTATGATTTTTTGGTAACTCCTAAAATCTTGATAAATTCACATTAGCTGTAACTTTTCATCCTATTTATGAAAAAATTGGATAAATTCCTGACATGTCTAAGTGGTCTAAAAAAAATTAGTTTTTCTACGGGAAAATTCTGGACATATTCTGTCTCTTAATGTTAGAACCATTCTTCTAAGTATCAAAATGATTTTTTGCTTGAAACTTTTGATATACTATAATGAGTAGAACATTATGTTCTCTCTGGTTCATAAAGAGATAAATTTATTTATAAATAAAATAGTAGCAAGCATGATATCCTTGTACCACTAATGTCACCCCATAGAAAAGAATGGGAATAAAGTTTTGTGTTGATGTTTTTTCACGGAGAATGGAGGAACACCACACCAAGATCAATCCAATAATGGTGAAGACCATAATATCCGGGATGCCCAAGGAATCCCACTGGACATATATTAAAACTCTCGGTTTCCACACTTCTAAACTTTGTTTTTTGAGCAACATAGAATTCTCGCTAAAACTTGGAGCGTCCTTTATTTGTTTTGTGTCTAGTTTTTTGTTTTAAATTTAAGAAGACCATCACATTATATAATTTTCATTATTATGAATGAGCTACTGGACCCAAATCTATATTCACGAATTCCTCAATAAAAATAAGTTGCATCTATTAAAAGATGAAGAGGGATGCAAAATTTAAAGCTGGAATTTATATTGTGAATGGTACTACTAGTTTCAAATGCTTTACTGAGTGATGAAGTGCTATGTGCCTTATTTAGTTCTACTTCTCACTAGTATACATAGATGTTTAACATTAAGTGTCATTGTTTGATGATGAATGAATAAATCTATGGATACTATTGCATGCTTCAAGATCTCTTGCTAGCCCAAATAATGAATTCTCACACAAGCATAGACTTGTTTCCAATTCCACTGAAACCCAAATGTCTATCATATCTACCTACATAGAAATTTATATTCCAAGTATAATATGTGTGTTATGCCCCCAACCATTTCAAAATATTTCTTTTTTTGTGTAATTTAAAGCTCGTAGGAAAGTAAGGTGTGGAAGGAAAACACCACTATGCATATCATGGGTTTGACTAATTATGAGTGATGAGATAGGTTGGAACCATGCTTTCATGGGAAATACGTTTCAACATTGCATTTACATTTAAGTTGATCATATTGTACCTAGCAACAAGTGGCCATCTCAGATGAAATAAAGGCGTTTATCAAATAAAGACTAGAGTTTGCATATATGTTAGAGAAGTGCATTGGGGCACTAACTGAAACCATGACTAATCATGGTGAAAGTTTCATAAGGAACATCCTCAAGCAGGAAGAGTAAAAAATAAAGAGATTTAGAAAAAGATAGAAAAATATAGAAAGAGAAAAGTGAGAGAGAGAGAGAGAGTTAGAGAGGATGCTCACAAGACTGTTGTCCTTGTTGTCTGGGTATGGATGGCTTAAGTCGAGATTCTAAGTCTCCTTTTGTTATTTGTACATGCAGCATGGAGGTACCCCTTTGTGTTATTCTTGGTTAACACAATATGTGAAATGTTTGTGATAATCTAAAGTTGAAGAGCTTGAGGCATACTTAATTATAACAAGTCAAACACATGAATCATAGGTGTCTCTATAACTAGGAGATACATGGTACCCCATCCTTATGAGTATTGTTGACATGAATTGCATATCTCAAAACCTTTTTTATTCTATCTTTACTTTTTATTTTGTTGGAGGACTAGCACATATATTCCCTACTTACTTTCTTGTGTTTAAGAGTCAAGAGAATCAAAAGAATCAAAAGAGAGGACAAAGAGTCTTCCAAAAAATCTCTATAGGATTTTCCAAAGCCTTTATGATTCATAATACTTATCATCCATTTGTTTACAATGCTATTTACTATTATGCATGCTTTGCAGAATGTAAGAGTTATCACTTTATGAGTTCATATTGCTTATTGTCATTCTTTATTGACTGGACCTTGTAATACTTTGCATGATTACCTAGAAGCAATATAATAAACTCCAAAGTTCATGTTAGTTTTATTACCTTTATGCTCAAGGATGAGCATAGGTTAAGCTTGGGGATGTTGATGCATGTAAAATGCATACATAAACTTTGTATTTTATTAACATGAATTCCCACATATTTGCAACATATATGATGACAATACCATGTTTTACATTGATTTATGGGGATTTACCAATGATCCCTTTTATTTGGTTTATAACTCTGCAGAATAGGAAAACCCTGTTTTGTGTATTTTTCACATTCAGAGACCTATACGGAGTCAAATTGAGCTAGGATTTTGGGACGTCATTTTTTCACCAGATGAAGCAAGATGGGCGTTTGGACCAGACCTGGAGAGACATGAGGGCCAAAATAGGCCATGTGGCACGCTGGCCGTAGGGGGCGCGCCACCCACCCTCTTTCAGCCGTCGATCGTCCAATTTGCTTGTTGATTCTTTCGCGAACCGACGTATTTTGACCTAAAAACCCTATATATATGACCCCCGAGGGTTCTCTGGAGGAGAGCGCCGCAGAAACATAGAAACACAAAAATGGAGGTTGTAGTAGAGAAGATTGGAGGGAGAAACTCCGTTGAAGCCGCTGCCGGAGGTATCTCCACCTTCTCCAACGTCTTCGTCATCATAACCATGATTAAGAGGGAGTAGTCCACCTCTGGACTATGGGTTTTTGGTAGTAGGTTGATCTATTTCTCTCATGTTCTTCATAGTTCTTAGTGTCATATGAGCTGCCCACATGGTTATGGTCATATATGTAATACCTATTTGTTGGATCTTTATTCTATGATATCGTGTATGAGATTTGACTCTACTTTGTGTAAGATCTATTGATAGATGCATATTATGTACCCCATTCTGAAGTATTGGTTCTGATCCAACTTGTATGCAAGAAAGTGTGTAGGGTTATGTCTGTTAGATGGAACAACATGACTTTATTGATTAGATAGTGACAACAAATTCATGATCTATTATGGTTTTTTCCTTTCCTTTTGCTTTCTCACTAGAGATAAAGTGAATGCATGTGCTATATTCATCACCTGACAAAAGTGATGATCTTGTTTGTTCAAGGTAGAATATTTGATATTCAAACATCATGTCAAAGTACTTATGGCTATACTCTGTTAATTCTTAATACAAGATTGCATGGAGTTGTCCCTGTCTTTAGGAGTCTAAGAGAGATGTGCTACATCATATCTATGTAAGGAATGCCCATATGAATGTGTATCTTACACATATTGATGTTATATTCTTTATATCTCATTGATGAATTGTTATCGTCCACTACAACTTAAAGGAGAGAATAGTCAAGTGAACCCATGAACCCCGATCCAATTTTAATCATAAGAAACACCTTTCCATTGCATTTATCTTACTTTGTATTTGCAGCACTATTTTAATCCAAAAATACAATTTTTTTTTTATCTTATTTGCATGTCTTATTTGCATAAGAAACCCCAAAACAAACAAACCTTTATCGCTTTGACTTAGTTTACTTTACTTGTTTAGTTTGCTTTACTTTACTTTATACTTCATTTTACGTTTACCTACACAAAACCTTGTGCTTGACAACCACACAGTGGAGTTGGGGACACAAGACCTTATTTTATTTTACAGGACCGCTAGAAGAAGAGAGGGAGAGATACCTCTTTACTCCATTCCCCGAGAGTTTGATATAAACCCTCGAGTCACCCTTGGGGGCAAAATACTCTGCTGACACAACACTCTGCACTTGGAGTCCAAACGTCATCAACGATATCTTGTTGTTGTTGGGAGACCGGGTGTTTAGGACAGTTGGTTGTACTATCAAGAGGGCTCTCAGTTTAGTAGCTTAGTTTTATCATTCAGAGAGAGCTCAAACCATTGCATGCTTTGCATCATGTTTCTTCATTGTTCGTGTTTTTTTATCCATTTTATATTTTAGATCCTGTTATCATTCTCAAGACAAGCTCTAGCTCATCTAAAACGGACTCCGTATGGAAAACTTGTTGCACTTTCGAGTTTAATGATTTTATCAGTATGTATTTTATAGATATGTCAAAACTTTCTTCATTTGTTTTATCGTCCCTTGTTGTACTATGATATTTAACTTCATGATCTTTTAGATCTTGTTTCTAGCTTCGGAACGAGCCCAAGATCATCAAAATCGGAGTCTGGATGCTATGTTTATGGTCGTTTCAGTTTCAGTTGTTCCCCGTACAGTAAGTTGGTAACTCGCAGTAGGGGGCGGACCACCCGGCCCCAAAACCCCTCGGACTATCCGGCACCCCGTGTAGGGATTCGTTGCATAGAAAACAAAAAATTTCCTACCGCGAGAATGCAATCCAAGCCAAGATGCAATCTAGAAGACGGGAGCAACGAGGGGATGATCGAGACTCACCCTTGAAGATTTCCAAAGCCTATAAGAGTAGGCTCTTATTGCTGCGGTAGACGATCACTTGCCGCTTGCAAAAGCGCGTAGAAGATCTTGATCACGGTGCCACGATCGGGCAGCACCTCCGTACTCGGTCACACGTTCGGTGTTGATGAAGACGACGTCCTTCTCCCCGTTCCAGCGGGCAGCGGAAGTAGTAGCTCCTCCTTGAATCTAGCAGCACGACGGCGTGGTGGCCGTGGCGATGGAGAACTCCGGCGGAGCTTCGCTAAGCGTTGCGGGAGAGGTGGAGGAGAGGGGGGCGGCTAGGGTTTGGGAGAGGGGGTGGTCGGCCTCAAGGGGTGCGGCCAACTTGTGGCTTTGTGGTGGCCGGCCCCCTCCCCTATGCCCCTCATCATATAGGTGGAACCCCAAGTGTTGGACTACAAGTCTTCGAATAAGACCCCAACACAAGAACCTTCCATGTAGTAGGGAAACCTACCCAAGGTGGGACTCCCACCTCAAGTAGGATTCCCCCCTTCCATGTGGGGGGTGGCCGGCCCCCTTAGGTGGAGTCCACCTTGGACTCCCCCCTCTAGGGTTGGCCGGCCATGGGGAGGTGGAGTCCCTCTGGGACTCCTCCTTCCATAGTGATTCCTTCTAGACTTTTCTAGAACCTTCTAGAACCTTCCGTAAAATCACTGGATCATTTTCAAACTTATAAAATGACTTCCTATATATGAATCTTATTCTCCGGACCATTCCGGAACTCCTCGTGATGTCCAGGATCCCATCCGAGACTTCGAACAATAATTCGAACTCCATTCCATATTCAAGTTCTACCATTACAACATCAAACCTTAAGTGTGTCACCCTACGGTTCGTGAACTATGTGGACATGGGTGAGAACTCTCTCCGACCAATATCCAATAGCGGGATCTGGAGATCCATAATGGCTCCCACATATTCAACGATGACTTTAGTGATCGAATGAACCATTTACATACGATACCAATTCCCTTTGTCACGCGATATTTTACTTGTCCGAGGTTTGATCATCGGTATCACTCTATACCTTGTTCAACCTCGTCTCCTGACAAGTACTCTTTACTCGTACCGTGGTATGTGGTCTCTTATGAACTTATTCATATGCTTGCAAGACATAGACGACATTCCACCGAGAGGGCCCAGAGTATATCTATCCGTCATCGGGATGGACAAATCCCACTGTTGATCCATATGCCTCAACTCATACTTTTCGGATACTTAATCCCACCTTTATAACCACCCATTTACGCAGTGGCGTTTGATGTAATCAAAGTACCTTTCCGGTATAAGTGATTTACATGATCTCATGGTCATAAGGACTAGGTAACTATGTATCGAAAGCTTATAGCAAATAACTTAATGACGTGATCTTATGCTACGCTTAATTGGATGTGTCCATTACATCATTCATACAATGATATAACCTTGTTATTAATAACATCCAATGTTCATGATTATGAAACTAATCATCCATTAATCAACAAGCTAGTTAAGAGGCATACTAGGGACTCTTTGTTGTTTACATATCACACATATATCAATGTTTCGGTTAATACAATTATAGCATGGTATGTAAACATTATTATAAACACAAAGATATATTATAACAACCATTTTATTATTGCCTCTTGGGCATATCTCCAACAGTCTCCCACTTGCACTAGAGTCAATAATCTAGTTTACATTTGTAAAAATATAACACCTTGGCCTTCTGGTGCTTTATCATGTTTTGCTCACGGGAGAGGTTTTAGTCAATGGATCTGACATGCTCAGAAAACGTATGTATTTTGTAATTCATTTGCGTCTCAACGCATCACTCATTTCCAAATGAGTCGGCATTAAATATGTTTGGTCTTCTGGTGGAACCTTAATTCCGCGGTCTGAAATATATCACTAATATTGTCACACAATATAGCTTCAAAGTTCTGACTCTGTCGGAACTACACCAAGTTCTCAAAGAACCTCTTGACTTAACAACCTCTGTCATTGTCAAAACAATGACATACTCTGCCTTCTTTTGTAGAATCCGTCACAATCTTTAGAACTCTTCTAAATCTAGCATAGACAACTTCTAGCTCATTGTGCTATCTTTTAAACAACACTTAGTCTAATTTGAGATTGAAATTTTATTTTCATATGTGACAAAACAAATATCGGTGCAACACCTTACAGCGATTTGTTTGACATTTCTCCATACAAAACTATATATATATATCCTTGGTTCTTCTTAAGTACTCGAGAATATTCTTTACTGTTTTTCAATGATCATCACATGAATCATTCTGGTACATGCTCATAACATTTTTTTAAGAGCATAGGACATCTGATTTTTTTAAATGCAAGTCTCTTCATCGTCTCTGATGAAATCAAAAACTCTTTGACTATTTCATCTGGTGAAGATTCCAACTCCGTGATACTTACTTCATCCAATTGAAGTTTGTATACCTATCTAGTATTCCACGGATCAGCAAAAACTCTTGGTTGTATCTTGTATACACCTTTAATACACACTTCTGATAAGTTAATGTATTTTGCCATCCTACTAACATATCTCATAAAAGAAATATGTAGTGATTACTAGAATAATCCACATAGACTATAAGCATTGCTACGGAAGATCTAATCTTATCATAGTCAACTCTTTGAACTTTGTCGTAAACAACTTTTCGACAAGTCAAGCTTCTTTAATGATATTTCATCCAAGTCCATCAATTTTATAGATCCATTTACTTTCAAAAAGTATTCATCTATCTTGGATTTCATGGCGTATAGCCATTTTAACGGAGTCAGGGCCCATCATAACTTCTTTGTTTGTAGTTGGTTTATCATTGTTCAAAATCAATCCTTTGTTCACAAATCATTTATTTGATCACAAAGTAAACCATACCTACAAGGTTCAATATGTACTTCGATCTCCATGGCTAAAACACTTTGTAGTCATGGGAGCCATGATCGTCGTGGCCGCTTCCGAAACCAATTCCGATGTTGCGCTACTCTGATCATTATGCTCAGGTTCATAAACCTTATCAAATTCTATTTTCCTCCCACTCAAATACTTCGCTAGAAACAATTTCTTGGAAATAAATAAGAAACATCGACAAACACTTTTGTCTTTGTAGCCATAATGGAAAGAATTCCCAATCAATACTTTGGGATAACCAACAAAGACATTCATCCGATTTTGGTTGTAAACTCTTAGACCAAAATTTAAAGAAAGGACTATTAGGGTTTATACCCATGCCATAACTCGTATGTTGTCATTTCAACGGATCATGATGATGCTCTATTTAGTGTAAAAGCGGTAATCACTAAAGCATAAACCACAAAAATATAATGGCATCATTTTATTTTTATCTCATCATTAACCCAACAAGGTTTGGATACATCTCTCGGATACTATATCATCACTATGATACTCCAAGAAATGTGAGTTTTAGAACAATTTCATAACTCTCTTAGATGTTCGCTAAAACTCGTAATTCAAATATTTTCCCAATGATCCAATCATAGATATTTGACTTTTCTATTACGACGATTTCCACTTCATGCTGAAATTTATTTGAATCCATTCAAATGTTTCAAACTTCTTCCTTATTGAATATATCCACATATATATACTCAATTCATTGTTGAAAGTTTTCATGAAGTAGAAGAATCTCCCGCACACAACTATGCCCAGTGAACCACATAAATCATCATGTATTTTTCCACTAAGTTAGTTGCCCGTTCAACTCTTGGCCTATGAACGGTATTTCAGTCATTACTTTTAGAAAATATTTTGCAAGCGCCAAACGATTCAAAAATCAAATGACTCCAAAAATCCATTTGCATGGAGTTCCTTCATGTGTTCCTTTCCAACATGACCTAAATGGCGGTTCCACAAATAAGTGGAATTCAAATCATTTGCCTTATGGCATTTTAGCGTCAGTGTTATGTATGTGTGTTTCACCATTAAGATTTATAATAACTTATCCATCGTACATGGAGTAATGTCATAATTTGAACAACTCATTGTTTTCATTTGATCAGAGCAAAATAACAATTATTAAGTTCTTTATTATAAATTCTAATGGCTAGATAGAATGCCAACGACGAACATAATAACACTTTATTTTTGTTCGCGACGTGCATTCCTATCATATTCCTTGTCAGTCACTTAGGCCATTGTATTCTTGTATTGCGTTGTTTTGTATGACACTTCATACCAACCAATATGGTACAAATACCCAAGAATTTCATTGTGTGACCAAACTAGGAATATATCCATAACATGTATATCATTTATATACACCTGAGCTAGACTTTCTAGTCTTTTCTTTCTTTCTGCCAATAATCTTTTGTAGTTTCTCTTTTAGCTTTCCTCATTATTCAGAAAAACACTTCAACATCAATAACTTCTAGGTTTGTTGGTCAAATACCAATAACCTTGAGGTTCTTACTTTGAAGTTGATCATCATATGACAAGTGTTCCGGAATTCACTATTAGTAACCTTGTAATATGATGAACAATTTCACTCATAATTTTATCCATTGTATCATGATGACTTTCTGAGACCATGCCTGTACATGCTAGGCTCATAAAGTTTAACCTTAGTATTCGCATGTGCAAATCTGGCTTGCACCCGTTGTATGCACACGTAGAATCTATAACACCCGATCATCACGTGATGCTTCAAAACGACGAGTCTTAGCAACGGTGCATACTAAGGACGATAAGGTCCCCAATAGTTGGAGGATTGGGACGCCTTGCGTCTTCAACCTTCGTACATTCCCATAAAACTTATGAGTTTATGTTGTCTCACCAAATTATATTCTATCATCTTGCAATAAGGTCTTAGATATCACATATATCTCATACCTTGATTATTTCTGAAAACTAAATTTTCAGCTCCTTACTTTTCAAACAGATTTGAACTTCAAGTTTCACGGAGACAAGATGACTTTAGGTACTAATTGAAACCATAGCTCTTTTGAATCAACAATGTGAGGTTTACTAAAATTTTGCAATAGGACTTAATAATTTCTTGATTCTTTAACAATACGGTACCAGTCCGTAAAGTTTCTTATCAGATTTTAACAGTATTTCTATCTCAATCACAAGACTAGCGCATGGTAGAAAAACGGATGCCAATACTACAAAATTAATTCAAAATACTACTCAGACTATGTTTATGATAATTAGTTCATGTTTTAATCTAATTACTAATGAACTCCCACTTAATACAACATCCCTCATAGTTGTTAAGTGGTACACGATCCAAATCCACTACACCAAAACCGATCATCACGTGAGATGATATAGCTTCAATGGTGAACATCAACATGTTGATCATATCATCCATATGACTCGTGTTCAACCTTTCGGTTTCCGTTGTCCCGAGGCCATGTCTGTACATGCTAGGCTCGTCAAGCAAACCCAAGTATTCCGCGTGTGCAACATGGCTTACACCCGTTGTATGTGAACGTTGAGTCTATCACATCCGATCATCACGAGATGCTTCGAAACAACAAACTATATCAACGGTGCATACGAGGGGAGAACACTTTATTATCTTGATATTAATGTGAGGGATCATCTAATAATGCTACCGTCGCGTTCTAAGCAAAATAAGATGCATAAAGGATTAACATCACATGCAATTCATATGAGATATGATATGGCCCTTTAGTCTTTGCGCCTTCGATCTTCATCTCCAAAGCACGGACATGATCTCCATCATCAACGGGCATGATCTCCATCATCGTCGGCGTAGCGTCAAGGTCCATGGCACCATCTTCATGGTTGTTCACCTCATGTAGCAACTATTACAACTACTTTGAAATACTACTCAACATGAAATTTAAAGACAACCATAAGGCTCCTGCCGGTTGCCACAATACAATAATGATCATCTCATACATATTCATCATCACATTATGGCCATATCACATCACCAAACCCTGCAAAAACAAGTTAGACGTCTCTAATTTGGTTTGCATATTTTACGTGGTTTAGGGTTTTCGAGTGAGATCTAATCTACGTACGAACATGAACCAGAACGGTGATACTAGTGTTGTCAATAGAAGAGTAAATTGAATCTTCACTATAGTAGGAGAGACAGACACCCGCAAAGCCTCTTATGCAATACAAGTTGCATGTCGAACGAGGAGCAAGTCTCATGAACGCGGTCATGTAAAGTTGGCCCGAGCCGCTTCATCCCACTATGCCACAAAGATGCAAAGTAATCAAACTAAAGACAACATAAGCATCAACGCCAAAACCATTGTGTTCTACTCGTGCAACCATCTATGCATAGACACGGCTCTGATACCACTGTAGGGATTCGTTGCATAGAAAAAAATTTCCTACCGCGAGAACGCAATCCAAGCAAAGATGCAATCTAGAAGACGGGAGCAACGAGGGGATGATCGAGACTCACCCTTGAAGATTTCCAAAGCCTATAAGAGTAGGCTCTTATTGCTGCGGTAGACGATCACTTGCCGCTTGCAAAAGCGTGTAGAAGATCTTGATCACGGTGCCACGATCGGGCAGCACCTACGTACTCGGTCACACGTTCGGTGTTGATGAAGACGATGTCCTTCTCCCCGTTCCAGCGGGCAGCGGAAGTAGTAGCTCCTCCTTGAATCCGGCAGCACGACGGCGTGGTGGAGGTGGTGATAGAGAATTCCGGTGGAGCTTCGCTAAGCGTTGCGGGAGAGGTGGAGGAGAGGGGGCGGCTAGGGTTTGGGAGAGGGGGTGGCCGGCTTCAAGGGGTGCGGCCAGCTTGTGGCTTTGTGGGGGCCGGCCCCCTCCCCTATGCCCCTCATTATATAGGTGGAACCCCAAGTGTTGGACTACAAGTGTTCGAATAAGACCCCAACACAAGAACCTTCCATGTAGTAGGGAAACCTACCCAAGGTGGGACTCCCACCTCAAGTGGGATTCCCCCCTTCCATGTGGGGGGTGGCTGGCCCCCTTAGGTGGAGTCCACCTTGGACTCCCCCCTCTAGGGTTGGCCGGCCATGGGGAGGTGGAGTCCCTCCGGGACTCCTCCTTCCTTAGTGATTCCTTCCGGACTTTTCTAGAACCTTCCGTAAAATCACCGGATCATTTTCAAACTTATAAAATGACTTCCTATATATGAATCTTATTCTCCGGACCATTCCGGAGCTCCTCGTGATGTCCAGGATCCCATCCGAGACTTCGAACAATACTTCGAACTCCATTCCATATTCAAGTTCTACCATTACAACATCAAACCTTAAGTGTGTCACCCTACGGTTCGTGAACTATGTGGACATGGGTGAGAACTCTCTCCGACCAATAACCAATAGCGGGATCTGGAGATCCATAATGGCTCCCACATATTCAACGATGACTTTAGTAATCGAATGAACCATTTACATACGATACCAATTCCCTTTGTCACGCGATATTTTACTTGTCCGAGGTTTGATCATCGGTATCACTCTATACCTTGTTCAACCTCGTCTCCTGACAAGTACTCTTTACTCGTACCGTGGTATGTGGTCTCTTATGAACTTATTCATATGCTTGCAAGACATAGACGACATTCCACCGAGAGGGCCCAGAGTATATCTATCCGTCATCGGGATGGACAAATCCCACTGTTGATCCATATGCCTCAACTCATACTTTTCGGATACTTAATCCCACCTTTATAACCACCCATTTATGTAGTGGCGTTTGATGTAATCAAATTACCTTTCCGGTATAAGTGATTTACATGATCTCATGGTCATAAGGACTAGGTAACTATGTATCGAAAGCTTATAGCAAATAACTTAATGACGTGATCTTATGCTACGCTTAATTGGGTGTGTCCATTACATCATTCATACAATGATATAACCTTGTTATTAATAACATCCAATGTTCATGATTATGAAACTAATTATCCATTAATCAACAAGCTAGTTAAGAGGCATACTAGGGACTCTTTGTTGTTTACATATCACACATGTATCAATGTTTCGGTTAATACAATTATAGCATGGTATGTAAACATTATCATAAACACAAAGATATATTATAATAACCATTTTATTATTGCCTCTTGGGCATATCTCCAACACCCCGCACGATCCATAACGATAATTCCTCGAGAGTCGTATTTAAGCTTCGGCCGCGGTGGAGGCAAATAGAATCATGCCCTGCACCGCTTTGGTGGAGGTGGACATGATGGCTAACAGAATAGCCGCATCCTGCTGATGCCAAGCTATGAATTCCGGATTGTATAGCCGACGAGGCGCCTGTGCGTCTTCAGCAGCCTTGGGATTGTCAATCTCCTCGACAGGGCACGGGAAGCTTCCATCAACAAAGCCCAGTAGGAGATGGCTGCGGAGAACTTGCACCACCTGTGCTCGCCAGTAAAAAGATAGTTCTCCACCCCGAGACGGACGGTGATCAGTGGCGCAAAATTGAAGGGTCCGGCAGCGGACGAGGATGAGCCGGTAGCGGTGGTGAAGTCGAGCCTGGGATTGGACAGCCTGGTAGCGCTGCCCTTGGAACTAGAGGACACCATACTAGAAGCCGACGAGGTCATCGTTAACGACTAAGGTTTAGGGATCGGATCTAAGGTGAGGTAGGCTCTGATACCATGGAAAACATAACAAGAATCGTTAGGGTATTGAATCGCACATCTCTCTCGATGGCGTCCTCGTATATTTATATGGGTAAGTGTTTACAGAATAGGTACAAGTCGTATAGGTCAAGGCTTTGGTAGCCATAAACAACAAGGTAGGTCTAATTAGTAGAATCAGATTCTAACTATAATTACCGTGTCAGATATAGACACATTGTTTATCAAAGGGGCCCTTCTTCCCCAATGGTTCCCCACCCTTTAGGCAAGGTCTTGAGCACGTTTTCTCCTCCATTCTTGACCCTCTTGAGCTTCCTATCTCCTCAACCCCTCCATGTTTCTTGAATCTTTTTGAGGGCAAAGAGAGTGGATATCTAGATCTACAATCCTACCAATAAAAATCCCCTCTTTGTGAGGGGATCTTTCTAGATCTTGATCTTTGAGTCTTTTGTGGATTTCCTCCGTTGTTCTCGATGCCATAAGCTTTTGTAGCTTTGTTAAAATTTTGGAGTGAACGATTTGAGCACTTGTGTTCTTTCCCTTGTATTTGGTGCATCGATTTGAGTTCTCTAAGGAGATTCAGTTGTGGGTGATTTCTCTTGAGTGCTTGTACCCGGAGCTGTACATCTTGGGTTCTTGGAACCCTATATGGTGTTGTCGCTGATACGTTCATTTTGCATCACTATTTTATATCATAATTTACTGTTATTCATTGATATATTTCATATTTAGAGATGATACTTATGTTATTTCACCTATTTTGCATGTTTCATGATTATTGGGGAATTACTCACCGGAGTCAGGATTCTGCTGGAAAAAGCACCGTCAGGATACAATATTTCTGAAGATCAACAATTGACAGAAAATATACCGAAGTTCTTATTTTTCCATAAGAGGGAGCCAGCCAAATGGGGAGGCCGAGGAGGGCCGCCGTGGGCCCTTCCCATAGGTCGGTGCGGCCACCAGGCCAGGCGCGCCGCCACGTGGGGAGGGGGCCCACGACCCCCCTCGGCCATCTCCCTTTCGCGTACTTCATCTACCCGAAACCCTAAGGTGCAAGAGACCATCGAGAATAGAGACAGCCGCCTCTGCGGGGCAGAAAACACCAGAGAGAAAAGAGCTCTCCGGCAGGCTGAAATTTGTCGGGGAAATTCCCTCCTAGAGGGGGAAATCGTCGCCATCGTCACCGTCATCGAGCTGGACTTCATTGGGATCATCATCATCATCATCTCCACCACCGACACCGTCATCTCCACCGCTGCACCTCGTCTCCGCTGTAACATCTAGGGTTGAATCTTGATTATTTCATAGGGGAAACTCTCCCGATGTTGATTACTCTTTGTTATTGATGCTATTGAGTGAAACCATTGAACCAAGGTTTATGTTCAGATTGTTATTCATCATCATATCACCTCTGATCATGTTCCATACGATGTCTTGTGAGTAGTTCGTTTAGTTCTTGAGGACATGGGTGAAGTCTAAATGTTAGTAGTGAACTATGTTGAGTAATATTTAATGGTTTGATATTTAAATTGTGGTGTTATTCTTCTAGTGGTGTCATGTGAACGTCGACTACATGATACTTCACCTTTATGGGCCTAGGGGAATGCATCTTGTATTCGTTTGCTAATTGTGGGGTTGCCGGAGTGACAGCAACCTGAACCCCCGTTGGTATATCGATGCATGAGGGATAGCAGGATCCCAGAGTTTAAGGCTGTGGTTAGATTTATCTTAATTACTTTCTTGTATTTGCGGGTGCTTACAAGGGGTTTAATCACAAGTATGTATTAGTCCTAGGAAGGGCGGTGCATTAGCATAGGTTCACCCACACAACACTTATCAAAACAATGAAGATTAATCAACTATATGAAGCGAAAGCACTAGACTAAATTCCCGTGTGTCCTCAAGAACGTTTGGTCATCATAAGTAAACAAGCTGGCTTGTCCTTTGTGCTAAAAAGGATTGGGCCACTCACTGCAATTATTACTCTCGTATTTTACTTACTTGTATTTTATTTATCTACTATATCAAAACCCCCTGAATACTTGTCTGTGAGCATTTACAGTGAATCCCTCATCGAAACTGCTTGTCAACACCTTCTGCTCCTCATTGGGTTCGACACTCTTATTTATCGAAAGTACTACGATACACCCACTATACTTGTGGGTCATCAAGACTATTTTCTGGCACCGTTGCCGGGGAGTGAAGCGCTATTGGTAAGGAAAACTTTTACTGTACGTGCTATTTTTTACTTTTGCCTGCTGCTATAATTCATTATGGAGAGATCTTCTCTTGAATTCCTATTTGGAAAATCTACTACTACTGCAAAGGTAGTGGATGAGGCGCCAGGTGAGTAAGAGGTTCCATATAAAATACCTATGAAAATTATTGAACGTGTTGTGGATAACCGCTATGAAGGGGATGGAACTGTCCGTCCTGGAGATCATTTACTGTTTTTACATGAATTATGCGGGTTATTCAAGTGTGCAGGTATTTCTATGGATGAAGTTAGGAAGAAACTATTCTCTATGTCGCTGTCTGGTAAAGCGGCGCATTGGTATAAACTGCTGAAGAATGGGAATTCTCTTGATTGGAAGGATATTGTGCCTCTATTTTACTCTAAATTCTATCCTCCAAGTGAAATTCATAAAGACCGAAACCGCATATATAATTTTTGGCCTCATGATGGAGAGAGTATTGCCCAAGCATGGGGGAGATTGAAGTCTTTAATGCTCAAATGCCCCATTCATGAGCTTCCTGGTAATATCATCATTGATAATTTCTATGCAAGACTTTCTTTTCAAGATAAAACCTTGCTGGATACTACTTGTTCTGGATCATTCACACGCAACAAAGAAGAGTTTAAATGGGACCTTCTTGATCGAATTCAGGAGAATACTGAAGGATGGGAGAACGACAAAGATAGAGAGTCAGGTATAAATTATGATTATGAATGCATTGAAACTTTTATGGATACTGATAAATTTCGTAATATGAGTGCTACTTATGGTCTTGATTCTCAAGTTGTTGCAAATTTTTATAAAGCTTTTGCCTCTCATTTTGAATTGCCTAGGAAGAATTTTAATAAGTATCATGAACCTTACAAAGATAAAACTGATTCACCTATAGGTAAATATAATGAAGTTAAAACTGTTGATCACATTCTTCCTGAAGCTTATATTGAGAAAACCGCTTTTCCTGCTAAAATGAAGGAGTATTCTGTTACAACTAGTGTGGTTAACAAAAGTGCAAAGAAACCTATAGAACCTGAGGAACAAATAAATGTTGAACCTGCTGTTGCAATAGTTAAAGACCTTGTGACTGAAAATGTAGAAGATGGTCACATCATTTTCTGTGAAGATGCTTCTAATATTGTTTCACATCCTAGTAAATCTAGGAAAGCCAGTGTTCCTATGCTCTCTGTTAGAATTGGTGATCATTGTTATTATGGTTTATGCGATATTGGTGCAAGTATTAGTGCCATTCCTTATGAGCTTTACAAGGAAATCATGCATGAAATTGGTTCTTGTGACTTGAAGATATTGATGTGGTTATTCGGCTAGCTAATAGAGAAACTATCTCTCCTATTGGTATTGTTCGAGATGTGGAAGTTCTATGTGGTATCCTGCTGACTTTTTG
Organism: Lolium perenne; assembly: GCF_019359855.2. NCBI lineage: Eukaryota > Viridiplantae > Streptophyta > Magnoliopsida > Poales > Poaceae > Lolium > Lolium perenne. Next base: position 260,812,965 of record NC_067250.2, read on the forward strand.
GTACTTGGTTCTGCTGCTAGTAAGACTTGTCCTATCATTTTTGGTAGACCTTTTCTAAATACTTGTGGAGCTATTATAGATTGCAAGAAAGAGAAAATTGTGACTAAATTTGCTGGTGAATCTTATGAGTTTAATTTCTCTAAATTTGCCAAAGTTCCTTATGAAGCTGAATTGCCTAATAATGATTTTAGAGTTGAACAACTTGCATCTATTGCTCTTGCTCCTAATAATCCTTTGCAGCAACATTTGGAGGATCATGAGAGTGAAGTCTTTAGGAAAGAAAGGAATGAGCTTGATGAAATTTTCCTTCGTGAACCTATTCTTAAACATGACTTACCGGTTGAAGATCTAGGTACAACATCACCGCCAAAGGAAGATCCTGTTTTTGATTTGAAACCATTGCCTGATAATCTTAAGTATGCTTATATTGATGATAAGAAAACATATCCTGTTATTATTAGTGCTAAGCTTTCAGATCTTGAGGAAGAAAGGTTATTGGAAATATTGAAGAAACAGCGAGGAGCTATTGGCTACACTCTTGATGACTTGAAGGGGATTTCTCCCTCTATTTGCCAACATGCCATCAACATGGAAGATGATGCAAAGCCTGTTGTTGAACATCAGCGTCGTCTAATTCCTAAGATGAAGGATGTGGTAAGGAATGAGGTATTAAAACTTCTTGAAGCTGGTATTATATATCCTATTGCTGATAGTAGATGGGTTAGTCCCGTGCATTGTGTTCCTAAGAAAGGAGGAATAATTGTTGTACCTAATGATAATGATGAGCTCATCCCTCAAAGAGTAGTTGTAGGGTGTAGAATGTGCATTGATTATCGAAAAGTTAATAAAGTTACTAAGAAAGATCATTACCCTTTACCTTTTATTGATCAAATGCTAGAAAGGTTATCTAAAAATACTCATTTCTGTTTTCTTGATGGTTATTCTGGGTTTTCACAAATTGCTGTTAGAACTAAAGATCAAGAGAAAACCACTTTCACTTGTCCCTATGGAACTTATGCTTATAGACGTATGCCTTTTGGTTTATGTAATGCTCCTGCTACTTTTCAAAGATGCATGTCTGCTATTTTTCATGGCTTTTGTGAAAAGATTGTAGAGGTATTCATGTATGATTTTTCTGTCTATGGGAATTCTTTTGATAATTGTTTGCGAAACCTTGATAAAGTTTTGCAGAGATGTGAAGAAACTAACCTTGTTCTTAATTGGGAGAAATGCCACTTTATGGTTAATGAAGGGATTGTATTGGGACATAAAATTTCTGAGAGAGGTATTGAAGTTGATAGAGCTAAGGTTGAAGCGATTGAGAAGATGCCCTATCCGAGGGATGTTAAAGGTATTCGTAGTGTTCTTGGTCATGCTGGTTTTTATAGGAGATTTATTAAAGATTTCTCTAAAATTTCAAAGCCTCTTACTAATCTTCTTCAAAAAGATGTACCTTTTGTTTTTGATGATGATTGTAAGGAAGCTTTTGAAACTCTAAAGAAAGCCTTAACAACTGCTCCCGTAGTTGAACCTCCTGATTGGAATTTACGTTTTGAAATTATGTGTGATGCTAGTGATTTTGCTGTAGGTGCTGTTCTTGGACAGCGAGTAGATAAAAAATTTAATGTTATTCATTATGCTAGTAAAACTCTTGATGCTGCCCAAAGAAATTATGCTACAACTGAAAAAAAATTAGTTGTAATTTTTGCTTGTGACAAGTTTAGATTTTATAATGTTGATTCAAAAGTCACAATTCATACTGATCATGCTGCAATTAGGTACCTTCTGGAAAATAAAGATGCTAAGCCAAGACTTATTAGATGGGTGCTTCTTTTGCAAAAATTTGATTTACATATTATAGATAGGAAAGGTGCTGATAATCCTGTAATAAAGGTGAGCTTGCGAGATAGTCCTTGGTATGCTGGTTATGCTAACTTTATTGTTTCGAAGTACTTGCCTCCAACCTTTTCAGCTCAGCAAAGGAGGAAATTCTTTTATGACTTGAGGCATTATTTTTGGGATGACCCACACTTATATAAAGAAGGAGTGGATGGTATTATGCGAAGATGTGTTCCCGAATATGAACAACAAGAGATATTGAGTAAGTGTCATGGTAGTGTTTATGGAGGACATCACGCCGGAGATAGAACCGCGCAAAAGGTTCTACAGTCAGGTTTTTATTGGCCAACTCTCTTTAAAGATGCAAGAACGTTTATTTTATCTTGTGATGAATGTCAAAGAGTTGGTAATATCTCTAGACGCAATGAAATGCCTATGAATTATACTCTTGTTATTGAGCCATTTGATTGTTGGGGTTTGACTTCATGGGTCCTTTCCCTTCTTCAGAAGGTAACACTCATATACATTTTGCTGTTGATTATGTTACTAAATGGGTGAAAGCCATACCCACATAAAGTGCTGATGGTGAGACCTCTTTAAGAATGCTTTTAGATGTTTTTTCCTAGATTTGGAGTACCTAGATATCTTATGACTGATGGAGGTTCTCATTTTATTCATGGCGGTTTTAGAAAAACTCTTGCTAAATATGGTATTAATCATAGGATTGCTTCCGCTTATCATCCTCAAACTAGTGGACAAGTAGAATTTGATGGGATTCGTAGCATATAAAACAAACATTTTCCTACCGCGAGAACGCAATCCAAGCCAAGATGCAATCTAGAAGATGGTAGCAACGAGGGGATGAACGAGACTAACCCTTGAAGATTTCCAAAGCCTACGAGATTAGATCTCGTTGTTGCAGAAGATGATCACTTGCCGCTTTCAAAAGCGCGTAGAAGATCTTGACGGTGCCACAAACAGGCAGCACCTCCGTACTCGATCACACGTTCGGTGTTGATGACGACGTCCTTCTCCCCGTTACAGCGGGCAGCGGAAGTAGTAGACCCTCCTCGGAATCCCGGCAGCACGACGGCGTGGGGCGGTGGTGGTGGAGAACTCCGGCAGGGCTTCGCCTAAGCGTATGCGGGAGTTGTATGTGGAGGAGAGGTAGCTAGGGTTTGGGGAGAGGGGGCTTGGGCGCCGGCCAACTAGGGGCTGCGGCCAAGGGTGGCAAGGTGTGGCCGGCCCCTCCCCTATGCTCCTCATTATATAGGTGGAAATCCCCAAGAGTTGTAGTCCAAGTCTTCGAATAAGACCCCAACAACAAAACCTCCCAAAAGTGGGAAACCTACTCAAGGGGGGAGTCCTACTCAAGGTGGGGCTCCCACCTTTCCTTGAGGTGGGTTGGCCGACCACCTATGGTGGAGCCCACCTGGGACTCCTCCCCTTAGGGTTTGGCCGGCCATGCAAGGTGGAGTCCCTCCGGGACTCCACTTTCCATGGTGATTTCTTCCGGACTCCTGCCATAAATGCACCGGATCATTTCCAAACTTTGAATATGACTTCCTATATATGAATCTTATTCTCCGGACCATTCCAGACCTCCTCGTGATGTCCTGGATCCCATCCGAGACTCCAAACAAAACTTCGAACTCCATTCCATATTCCATATCTACTTAAACGACATCAAACCTTAAGTGTGTCACCCTACGGTTCGCGAACTATGCAGACATGGTTGAGACCTCTCTCTGACCAATAACCAATAGCGGGATCTGGAGATCCATAATGGCTCCCACATATTCAACGATGACTTTAGTGATCGACTGAACCATTTATATACGATACCGATTCCCTTTGTCACGCGATATTTTACTTGTACGAGGTTTGATCATCGATATCTCTATACCTTGTTCAACCTCGTCTCCTGACAAGTACTCTTTACTCGTACCGTGGTATGTGGTCTATTATGAACCATTCATATGCTTGCAAGCTAATTTAGACGACATTCCACCGAGAGGGCCCAGTGTATATCTATCCGTCATCGGGATGGACAAATCCCACTATTGATCCATATGCCTCAACTCATACTTTCCGGATACTTAATCCCACCTTTATAACCACCCATTTACGCAGTGGCGTTTGATGTAATCAAAGTACCCTTCCGGTATAAGTGATTTACATGATCTCATGGTCGAAAGGACTAGGTAACTATGTATCGAAAGCTTATAGCAAATAACTTAATGATGTGATCTTTATGCTACGCTTAATTGGGTGTGTCCATTACATCATTCATATAATGACATAATCTTGTTATTAATAACATCCAATGTTCATGATCATGAAACTATGATCATCTGTTAATCAACAAGCTAGTTATACAAGAGGCTTAGGGACTCCTTTTTGTTTACATAACACACATGTATCAATGTTTCAGTTAATACAATTATAGCATGGTATGTAAACATTATCATAAACACAAAGATATATTATAATAACCATTTATTATTGCCTCTTGGGCATATCTCCAACAGTCTCCCACTTGCACTAGAGTCAATAATCTAGTTTACATTTGTAAAGATATAACACCTTGGCCTTCTGGTGCTTTATCATGTTTTGCTGACGGGAGAGGTTTTAGTCAACGGATCTGACACGCTCAGAAACGTATGTATTTTGCAATTCATTTGCGTCTCAACGCATCACTCATTTTCCAAATGAGTAGGCATTAAATATGTTTGGTCTTCTGGTGGGACCTTAATCCCGTGGTCTGAAATATGTCACTAATATTGTCACACACAATATAGCTTCAAAGTTCTGACACTATCGAAACTACACCAAATTCTCAAAGAACTTCTTGACTTAACATCCTCAGTCATTGTCAAAACAATGACATACTCTGCCTTCATTTGTAGAATCCGTCACAATATTTAGAAACTCATCTAAATCTAGCATAGACAACTTCTAGCTCATTGTGCTACCTTTTAAACAACACTTAGTCCAATTTGAGATTGAAATTTTATATGTGACAAAACCAATATCGGTGTAACATCTTACAGCGATTTGTTTGCCATTTCTCCATACAAACCTATATATATATATCCTTGGTTCTTCTTAAGTACTCAAGAATATTCTTACTGTTTTTCAATGATCATCACATGAATCATTCTGGTACATGCTCATAACACTTCTAGAGCACAGTACATCTGATTGTGTACATATTATTCGTGATCTATAATCACTCATGTGTTTTTATTCATTGAGTGTCAAATACACTCAAGTCATGTTAAACCTTCACATGACAAGAATATTTTCTTAATATTTCTATATTGAACTACTTCTATATCCATTCTATGTACTTTGACTTAAACTTATTATGTGTTTCAATCTTCATAGATCTTGACACTAAATTTGTTTCAGTCCATATCCTTTCATTGAAGTTAATTTCTCAATGAAACTTTTTAATAAAGTATATAATTACATTATTTATAACCAACTATATGTCATCTACATAAGTATTATAAATATGTCTCAGCGCTCCCATTTAATTTCTTGCAAATGCAAGCATCTTCATCGTTTCTGATGAAATCAAAAACTTTTTGACTATTTCATCCGGTGAAGATTCCAACTCCGCGATACTCACTTCATCCAATTGAAGTTTGTATACCTATCTAGTATTCCACGGACCAGCAAAACTCTTGGTTGTATCTTGTATACACCTTTAATACACACTTCTGATAAGTAATGTATTTTGCTATCCTACTATCATATCTCATAAAAGAAATATGTAGCAATTACTAGAATAATCCACATAGACTATAAGCATTGCTACGGAAGATCTAATCTTATCGTAGTCAACTCTTTGATCTTTGTCATATACAACTTTTGACAAGTCAAGCTTCTTCAAGGATATTACATCCAAGTCCATCAATTTCATAGATCCATTTACTTTCAAAAAGTATTCATCTATTTTGGATTTCATGGCGTATAGCCATTTTAACGGAGTCAGGGCCCATCATAACTTCTTTGTTTGTAGTTGGTTTATCATTGTTCAAAATCAATTCTTTGTCCACAAATCATTTATTTGATAATAAAGTAAACCATACCTATAAGGTTCAATATGTACTTCGATCTTCATGGCTAAAACACTTTATAGTCATGGGAGCCATGATCGTCGTGGCCGCTTCCGGAACAATTTCCGATGCTGCGCTACTCTGATCATTATGCTCAGGTTCATAAACCTTATCAAGTTCTATTGTCCTCCCACTCAAATACTTCGCTAGAAACAATTTCTTGGAAATAAATAGGAAACATCGACAAACACTTTTGTCTTTGTATCCATAGTGGAAAGAATTCCCAATCAATACTTTGGGATAACCAACAAAGACATTTATCCGATTTTGGTTGTAAACTCTTAGACCAAAATTTAAAGAAAGGACTATTAAGGTTTATACCCATGCCATAACTCATATGGTGTCATTTCAACGGATCATGATGATGCTCTATTCAGTGTAAAAGCGGTAGTCACTAAAGCATAATCCACAAAAATATAATGGCATCAATATTTTATCTCATCATTGATCCAACAAGGTTTGGATACATCTCTCGGATACTCCATCATCACTATGATACTCCAAGAAACGTGAGTTGTAGAACAATTTCATAACTCTCTTAGATGTTCTCTAAAACTCGTAATTCAAATATTTCCACCATGATCCAATCATAGATATTTGACTTTTCTATTACGATGATTTCCACTTCATGCTGAAATTTATTTGAATCCATTCAAATGTTTCAAACTTCTTCCTTATCGAATATATCCACATATATATACTCAATTCATTGTTGGAAGTTTTCATGAAGTAGAAGAATCTCCCGCACACAACTATGCTCAGTGAACCACATATATCATCATGTATGTTTTCACTAAGTTAGTTGCCCGTTCAACTCTTGGCCTATGAACGGTATTTTAGTCATTCTCTTTAGAAAAGATTTGCAAGCGCCAAACGATTCAAAAATCAAATGACTCCAAAAATCCATTTGCATGGAGTTCCTTCATGCGTTCCTTTCTAACATGACCTAAATGGCGGTTCCACAAATAAGTGGAATTCAAATCATTTGCCTTATGGCATTTTAGCGTCAGTATTATGTGTGTGTGTGTTTCACCATTAATATTTATAATAACTTATCCATCGTTCATGGAGTAATGTCATAATTTGAACAACTCATTGTTTTCATTTGGCCAGAGACAAATAATAATTATTAAGTTGTTTATTATAAATTCTAAGGGCTAGGTAGAATGCCAACGATAAACATGATAACACTTTATTATGTTCCAGATGTGCATTATTACCATATTCCTTATTAGTCACTTAGGCCATCATATTCTTGTATTGCGTTGTATTGTATGACATCTCATACCAACCAACCTGGTACAAATACCCAAGAATTTTATTATGTGACCAAACAAGAAATACATCCATAACATGTATATCATTTATATACACCTGAGCTAGACTTTCTAGTCTTTTCTTTCTTTCTGCCAATAATCTTTTGTAGTTTCTCTTTTAGCTTTCCTCATTATTCAGAAAAACACTTCAACATCAATAACTTCTAGGTTTGTTGGTCAAATACCAATAACCTTGAGGTTCATACTTTGAAGTTGATCATCATATGACAAGTGTTCCGGATTTCACTATTAGTAACCTTTTAATATGAGGAACAATTTCACTCATAATTTTATCCATCATATCATGACGACTTTTCGAGACCATGTCTGTACATGCTAGGCTCGTAAAGTATAATCTCAGTATTCGCATGTACAAATCTGGCTTGCACCCATTTTATGCACACGTAGCACCCGATCATCACGTGATGCTTCAAAACTACGAGTCTTAGCAACGGTGCATACTAAGGACGATCACTTCATGGATATGCGAATATCGTTAGTGCCCCAATAGTTGGAGGATTGGGACGCCTGGCGTCTTCAACCTTCATACATTCCCATAAAAGTTATGAGTTTATGTAGTCTCACCAAATTATATTCTAACATCTTGCAACAAGGTCTTAGATATCACATATATCTCATACCTCGCTTATTTCTGAAAACAAAATTTTCATCTCCTTACTTTTCAAACAGATTTGAACTTCAAGTTTCACGGAGACAAGATGACTTTAGGTACTAATTGAAACCATAGCTCTTTGAATCAACAATGTGAGGTTTACTAAAAGTTTGCAATAGGAATTAATCATTTCTTGATTCTTTAACAATACAGTACCAGTCCGTAAAGTTTCTTGTCAGATTTTAACAGTATTTCTATCTCAATTACAAGACTAGCGCATGGTAGAAAAACGGATGCCAATACTACAAAATTAATTCAAAATACTACTCAGACTATGTTTATGATAATTAGTTCATGTTTTAATCTAATTACTAATGAACTCCCACTTAATACAACATCCCTCATAGTTGTTAAGTGGTACACGATCCAAATCCACTACACCAAAACCGATCATCACGTGAGATGATGTAGCTTCAATGGTGAACATCAACATGTTGATCATATCATCCATATGACTCGTGTTCAACCTTTCGGTTTTTGTTGTCCCGAGGCCATGTCTGTACATGCTAGGCTCGTCAAGCAAACCCAAGTATTTCACATGTGCAACATGGCTTACACCCGTTGTATGTGAATCGTTGAATCTATCACATCCGATCATCACGAGATGCTTTGAAGCGACGAACTATAACAATGGTGCATACGAGGGGAGAACACTTTATTATCTTGATATTAATGTGAGGGATCATCTTATAATGCTACCGTCGCGTTCTAAGCAAAATAAGATGCATAAAGGATTAACATCACATGCAATTCATATGTGATATGATATGGCCCTTTAGTCTTTGCACCTTCGATCTTCATCTCCAAAGCACGGACATGATCTCCATCATCAACGGGCATATGATCTCCATCATCGTCGGCGTAGCGTCAAGGTCCATGGCGCCGTCTTCATGGTTGTTCACCTCATGCAACAACTATTACAACTACTTTGAAATACTACTCAACATGAAATTTAAAGACAACCATAAGGCTCCTGCCGGTTGCCACAATACAATAATGATCATCTCATACATATTCATCATCACATCATGGCCATATCACATCACCAAACCCTGCAAAAACAAGTTAGACGTCTCTAATTTGGTTTGCATATTTTACGTGGTTTAGGGTTTTTGAGTGAGATCCAATCTACCTATGAACATGAACCACAACGGTGATACTAGTGTTGTCAATAGAAAGAGTAAATTGAATCTTCACTATGGTGGGAGAGACAGACACCCGCGAAGCCACTTATGCAATACAAGTTGCATGTCGAGCGTGGAGCAAGTCTCATGAACGCGGTCATGTAAAGTTAGCCCGGGCCGCTTCATCCCACCATGCCGCAAGATGCAAAGTGCACGAACTAAAGACAACAAAGCATCAACGCCCACAAAAATTGTGTTCTACTCGTGCAACCAATCTATGCATAGACACGACTCTGATACCACTGATGGGATTCGTAGCATAGAAAACAAAAAAATTCCTACCGCGAGAACGCAATCCAAGCCAAGATGCAATCTAGAAGATGGTAGCAACGAGGGGATTAACGAGACTAACCCTTGAAGATTTCCAAAGCCTATGAGATTAGATCTCGTTGTTGCAGAAGATGATCACTTGCCACTTTCAAAAGCGCGTAGAAGATCTTGACGGCGCCACAAACGGGCAGCACCTCTGTACTCGGTCACACGTTCAGTGTTGATGACGACGTCCTTCTCCCCGTTCCAGCGGGCAGCGGAAGTAGTAGATCCTCCTCGGAATCCTGGCAGCACGACGACATGGTGGCGGTGGTGGTGGAGAACTCCGGCAGGGCTTCGCCTAAGCGTATGCGGGAGTTGTATGTGGAGGAGAGGTAGCTAGGGTTTGGGGAGAGGGGGCTTGGGCGCCGGCCAACTAGGGGCTGCGGCCAAGGGTGGCAAGGTGTGGCTGGCCCCTCCCCTATGCTCCTCATTATATAGGTGGAAATCCCCAAGAGTTGTAGTCCAAGTCTTCGAATAAGACCCCAACAACAAAACCTCCCAAAAGTGGGAAACCTACTCAAGGGGGGAGTCCTACTCAAGGTGGGGCTCCCACCTTTCCTTGAGGTGGGTTGGCCGGCCACCTATGGTGGAGCCCACCTGGGACTCCTCCCCTTAGGGTTTGGCCGGCCATGCAAGGTGGAGTCCCTCCGGGACTCCACTTTCCATGGTGATTTATTCCGGACTTTTCTAGAACCTTCTAGAACCTGCCATAAATGCACCGGATCATTTCCAAACTTTGAATATGACTTCCTATATATGAATCTTATTCTCCGGACCATTCCGGACCTCCTCGTGATGTCCTGGATCCCATTCGATACTCCGAACAAAACTTCAAACTCCATTCCATATTCCATATCTACTTAAACGACATCAAACCTTAAGTGTGTCACCCTACGGTTCGCGAACTATGCAGACATGGTTGAGACCTCTCTCTGACCAATAACCAATAGCAGGATCTGGAGATCCATAATGGCTCCCACATATTCAACGATGACTTTAGTGATCGACTGAACCATTTACATACGATACCGATTCCCTTTGTCACGCGATATTTTACTTGTCCGAGGTTTGATCATCGATATCTCTATACCTTGTTCAACCTCATCTCCTGACAAGTACTCTTTACTCGTACCGTGGTATGTGGTCTCTTATGAACCATTCATATGCTTGCAAGCTAATTTAGACGACATTCCATCGAGAGGGCCCAGAGTATATCTATCCATCATCGGGATGGACAAATCCCACTGTTGATCCATATGCCTCAACTCATACTTTCCGGATACTTAATCCTACCTTTATAACCACCCATTTACGCAGTGGCGTTTGATGTAATCAAAGTACCCTTCCGGTATAAGTGATTTACATGATCTCATGGTCGAAAGGACTAGGTAACTATGTATCGAAAGCTTATAGCAAATAACTTAATGACGTGATCTTTATGCTACGCTTAATTGGGTGTGTCCATTACATCATTCATATAATGACATAACCTTGTTATTAATAACATCCAATGTTCATGATCATGAAACTATGATCATCTATTAATCAACAAGCTAGTTATACAAGAAGCTTACTAGGGACTCCTTGTTGTTTACATAACACACATGTATCAATGTTTCGGTTAATACAATTATAGCATGGTATGTAAACATTATCATAAACACAAAGATATATTATAATAACCATTTATTATTGCCTCTTGGGCATATCTCCAACAAAATTATCAAATAGAGAAATTAAATCTATCTTGCAAAAGGCTGTTAATAAATCTAGGAAAAATTGGGCTAGTAAGTTGAAGGAAGCACTATGGGTTTATAGAACTGCTTATAAAAATCCTATGGGTATGTCTACTTATAAAATGGTTTATGCAAAAGCTTGTCATTTACCTTTAGAACTAGAGCACAAAGCTTATTGGGCTGTAAGAGAACTTAATAAAGATCCTAAACTTGCCGGTAAGAAAAGGTTGCTACAATTGATTTCTTTAGATGAGTGGAGAAGTGAAGCTTATGAAAATGCTAAACTTTTTAAGGAGAAAGTTAAGAAATGGCATGATAGAAGAATTATCAAAAGAGAATTTAATGTTGGAGATAAAGTCCTATTGTATCGGTCTCATCTCAAATTTTTTGCAGGGAAATTACTCTCAAAATGGGAAGGACCATATGTCATTGTGGAGGTGTATCGTTCAGGGGCAATAAAAATTGGTTCTCTGAAAGGTGATGCCACACAAGTGGTGAATGGACAAAGACTCAAGCATTATATTTCTGGAGATTCTTATAATGAAGATGTTGATGTTATTCAAGTGATGACTCTGAAAACTTTCATCAAAGATCAAATTGATAGTTCTGCAGAGTTCGACTTCGAATAGGTAACAGTTCTGGTAATAAAAATTCCGCGTTTAACTTTCCGAACAATGTTTTTGCTATTTTTAGAAAATATGAAAAATTACGAGATCGAATCGGAGCGGAGGATACGCACGAGGGCGCGTCCCCACGTGCGGGCGCGGGCCCCACCCTGGCCGCGCCGCCCTATGGGGATGGTTCCTCGGAGTCCCTCTTCCACTCTGGTTCAACCTGGTATTTTCCTTCTGTCGTGAATTTTTTTGCTATATAATCCCCCGGACTCCTCGAGGTATGTATATCGTTTTCTCGTCGTGTTTTGTTTCGAGCTGTTTTATGCCAGGATCTGTTTTTGATCTAGAAGCACCATGGTCTCTAACAACAAGGGCAAGGAGCCTTTTGAGGAGGATATTCAAGACCCAGAGTTGAAAGAAGAAGTCGAGAGTGAAGATGAATGAGAAGTGGAGGAAGACCCGCGTGTATACCCGCGTGCCACCGTCGCAAGCATCGGGGTGGTGGCAAACCCGTTCAACCCCAAGAGAAGCGCACGAATTAGCACCGGAGGAAAAGTCCCACGTCGCTTCCTAGCTCCAATGACATCTCCTCTAGGCATCGACAACCCCTTCTACACTCTAATTCATAATAGTCAAATTGAAAGGATTCCCAAGGCAGTATTGCCTAGTAGTTGGGATATGGATCGTTCTAATACTGCAGGAAGGATGAAACCTGAAGCTGAGGAGTGGGGAAACAACTCTAAGAGTTGGGACTCACCGTCTGACATACTTCTTAACCGCGTCGAGCACAACTCGGATCTTATCCGCAACCTCACTTACGAGATTGATGAGCTAAAGGAGCTTGTTAAGAAGCTTATCAAGAATTCACCACCACCGCCGAAGGAGTAATTCATCATTGGTATTGGCACCCCCTTGGTTTGTTCCAAGCTTGGGGGAGTGCCGCGGTATCACATCATCACTATCTTTTACCTTTTTACTATCAAGTAGTGTCATATCATGAGTAGGGAAGTTATCATATAAGATGGTTGCAGTGTGGAAGTATCTCTTTTTTAGTTGGTTATCTATGTATCCCTTGGTGTGAGTTATCGTTATGGAATATTAATGAGAAGTTTTATCATTTACATTTTGCACACCTTATTTTAGTTTGCAATTTCTGTTATATGATTGATCTTGTTGTTAGTATTGGTATCACTTTGGGAGCATTAAGTAAATCTATTTGGTTTCGGCAAACTTAGCATTGTTCAACAGCAACAATACTTTGAGGTTTAAGTAGAAAAGAGGGAAATACATGTAGATATATTATTTTATTATCTTTCTTTCTTGTTAGCTAATGAGTTTAGTATTCTGAAGTTAAAATTATTTGTGCTTACAAGGAAGATGCATGATTGTTTCTATCACATGTATATTTGTTTGTCTCCCTCAACTCTTATGCTTGCTAACCAACCTTGCTAGCCAAAGACCTGTACTGAGAGGGAATGCTTCTCGTGCATCCAAAACCTTGAGCCAAAACCCGTGCCATTTGTGTCCACCATAACTACCTACTATGTGGTATTTCTCTGCCATTCCAAGTAAATACTTCATGTGCTACCTTTAAAAAATTCAAAAAGTTAGTATCTCTTATTTGTGTCAATGTTTTATAGCTCATGAGGAAGTATGTGGTGTTTTATCTCTCAATCTTGTTGGGCAGAATTTCACCAATGGACCAGTGGCACATCCGCTTATCCAATAATTTTGCAAAAAGAGCTGGCAACGGGGTTCCCAGCCCCAATTAATTAACTTTCATTAATAATTCTCTTCACATGTTTTGCCCTGATTCATCAGTAAGCAACTTAATTTTGCAATAGACACTCCTCCATGGTATGTGAAATGTTGGAAGGCACCTGAGGATTCGTTTAGCCATGGCTTGTGTAAGCAAAGGTTGGGAGGAGTGCCATCCATAAATAAAACTAAAGTACATGTGTAAACAAAAGAGAAAAGGGATGATCTACCTTGCTGGTAGAGATAACGTCCGTCATGGGAGCCGCTCTTTGAAAGTTTGTTTGACAAGGGGGTTAGAGTGCCCACTACCATTCGTTGACAACAACAAACACCTCTCAAAACTATACTTTTATGCCCTCTATATGATTTCAAAACTTAAAAAGCTCTAGCACATGATTTAATCCCTGCTTCCCTCTGCGAAGGGCCTATCTTTACTTTATATTGAGTCAGTAAACCTATTTCCCTCTATCTTAAGCAAGCAATTGAGTTGTTGTGATCCAACCATTTATATTATGATCTATTTAATCATGTCTTTTATTCTTCCTTGTTTAGTACAAATTTTATCTGAATGAATATAACTTTGAAGGTTATCAATGATTATGAGGAGATTGTCATGATTGAGCGCGTAAGTTCTGTCATATAAGCTCTAATATAAAGGCTCTACTCGAAAGATAAGTACAATCTATTAATTGTTCTTTGACCAAGAACGAAGTTTGCCATCACCAATTATGATTTCCTATGCACCTTTATTTGTGATTTTCCCTCTACTTGTTTCAAGTTGAGTGATAACCCACAAGTATAGGGGATCGCGGCAGTCTTCGAGGGAAGTAAAACCCAAATTTATTGATTCGACACAAGGGGAGGTAAAGAATAATTATAAGCCTTAACAACTGAGTTGTCAATTCAGCTGCACCTGGAAAAGCACTAGTAACAGGGATGATGTGAAAGCAGCAGTAATATGAGAGCAATAGTAACAGTAACACAACAGCAATATCAGTAACACAGGAGCAATGGCACCAGAAAATAGTCGATACTACTTCCAATGACATATAGAACGAGTATATGATGATGAGAGATGGACCGGGGTTCCCAGCGATCTACACTAGTGGTAACTCTCCAATAACAAGTGACAAGTGTTGGGTGAACAAATTACAGTTGGGCAATTGATAGGATTGATAAAGCATTAAGAAAGAACATCAATTCATTAATCATGTAGGCATGTTTTCCATATATAGTCGTACGTGCTCGCAATGAGAAACTTGCACAACATCTTTTGTCCTACCAGCCGGTGGCAGCCGGGCCTCTAGGGAATCTACTGGATATTAAGGTACTCCTTTTAATAGAGTACCGGAGCAAAACATTAACACTCCGTGAAAACATGTGATCCTCACATCACCGCCATCCCCTCCGGTTGTCCCGATTCTTGTCACTTCGGGGCCTTTGGTTCCGGACAGTGACATGTGCATACAACTTGTAGATACAATCTAAGCAATAAGTATAGAGCTTAAATCTAAGATCATGCCACTCGGGCCCTAGTGACAAGCATTAAGCATAACAAGATTGCAGCAACAATAACTTCACAAACTTTATAGATAGACTAATCATAATGTATCATCCATCGGATCCCAACAAACACAACACCGATTACATCAGATGAATCTCAATCATGTAAGGCAGCTCATGAGATCATTGTATTGAAGTACATGGAGGAGAGTATACCAACTAGCTACTGCTAGAACCCGTAGTCCATGGGGGAACTACTCACGGAGCATGATGGAGGCGGTGGCATCGATGGAGATGGCTTCCGGGGGCACTTCCCCGTCCCGGCAGGGTGCCGGAACAGAGACTTCTGTCCCCCGAATTGGAGTTTCGCGATGGCGGCGGCGCCCCTGGAGTCTTTCTGGAGTTTCGTCAAAAGGTACTGCGTTTTTAGGTCGAAAGGGGTTAAATAGGCGAAGAGGCGGCGCAGGAGGGTCGACAGGGTGGCCTCCCCATAGGGGGGCGCGGCCAGGGTGTGGCCCGCGCGGCCCACCCGTGTGGTGGCCCTCTGGCTCTCCTCCGACTCTCCTTCGGTGTTCTGGATACTTCCGGAAAAAATAGGATGTTTGGCGTTGATTTCGTCCAATTCCGAGAATATTGCCCGAACAGCCTTTCTGGAACCAAAAACAGCAGAAAACAAGAACTGGCACTGTGGCATCTTGTTAATAGGTTAGTTCCGGAAAACGCATGAAATCATCATAAAGTGCAAGCAAAACATGTAAGTATTGTCATAAAACAAGCATGGAACATCAGAAATTATGGATACGTTGGAGACGTATCAGCATCCCCAAGCTTAGTTCCTACTCGTCCTCGAGTAGGTAAATGATAAAAATAATAATTTCTGTAGTGACATGCTACTTACATAACCTTGATCATACTATTACAAAGCATATGAAATGAATGAAGTGACTCAAGGCAATGATCTATAGTTGCTAACAAATAGATAACATATAGCAAAACTTTTCATAAAGAGTACTTTCAAGACAAGCATCAAAAGTCTTGCACAAGAGTTAACTCATAAAGCAATAGATTCAAAGTAAAGGCATCGAAGCAACACAAAGGAAGATATAAGTTTCAGCGATTGCCTTCAACTTTCAACATGCATATCTCATGGATAATTGTCAACATAAAGTAATATGATGAATGCAAATAAGCAAGTATGTAAGAATCAATGCACAGTTGACACAAGTGTTTGCTTCTAAGATGGAAGGAAGTAGGTAAACTGACTCAACATAAAGTAAAAGAAAGGCCCTTCGCAGAGGGAAGCATTGATTGCTATATTTGTGCTAGAGCTTTGGTTTTGAAAACATAAAGAGAGCATAAAAGTAAAGTTTTGAGAGGTGTTTGTTGTTGTCAACGAATGGTAGTGGGCACTCTAACCCCCTTGCCAGACAAACCTTCAAAGAGCGGCTCCCATGAATTATTTTTATTTTTGGGTGGCACTCCTTCCAACCTTTCTTTCACAAACCATGGCTAACCGAATCCTCGGGTGCCTGCCAACAATCTCATACCATGAAGGAGTGCCCTTTTATTTTAGTTTTATTATGATGACACTCCTCCCCACCTTTGCTTTCTCAAACCATGGCTAACCGAATCCTTCGGGTGCCATCCAACAATCACATACCATGGAGGAGTGTCTATTTTGGTTAATTAATTTGGGACTGGGAATCCCATTGCCAGCTCTTTTTGCAAAATTATTGGATAAGCGGATGAAGCCACTAGTCCATTGGTGAAAGTTGCCCAACAAGATTGAAAGATAAACACCACATACTTCCTCATGAGCTATAAAACATTGACACAAATCAGAGGTAATAAATTTTGAATTGTTTAAAGGTAGCACTCAAGCAATTTACTTTGGAATGGCAGGAAATACCACATAGTAGGTAGGTATGGTGGACACAAATGGCATAGGTTTTGGCTCAAGGTTTTGGATGCACGAGAAGCATTCCCTCTCAGTACAAGGCTTAGGCTAGCAAGGTTGTTTGAAGCAAACACAAGTATGAACCGGTACAGCAAAACTTACATAAGAACATATTGCAAGCATTATAATACTCTACACTGTCTTCCTTGTTGCTCAAACACTTTTACCAGAAAATATCTAGACCTTAAGAGAGACCAATCATGCAAACCAATTTTAACAAGCTCTACAGTAGTTCTCCACTAATAGGTTTAAACTACATGAAAAAACTTAATCACGATCTACTTGAGAGTTCAAAACAATTGCCAAGTGTCAAATTATCCAAAACATTATGAGGCATTTTCTGTTTCCAACCAAATAATAATAAGTGCTGTAGCTTCCAACTTTTATCATTGAACATTAAAAGTAAAACGAAGAACAAGTGTTCATATGAAAAAGTGGAGCGTGTCTCTCTCCCAAACAAGGATTGCTAGGATCCGAATTTATTCAAACACAAACAAAACGAAAATAAACACATAGACGCTCCAAGTAAAGCACATATGATGTGATCGAATAAAAATATAGTGTCAATAGAAGAAACCTGATAAGTTGATGAAGAAGGGGATGCCTTGGGCATCCCCAAGCTTAGACGCTTGAGTCTTCTTGAAATATGCAGGGGTGAACCACCGGGGCATCCCCAAGCTTAGACTTTTCACTCTTCTTGATCATATATCATCCTCCTCTCTTGACCCTTGAAAACTTCCTTCACACCAAACTTCTCATAAACTTCATTAGAGGGGTTAGTACTCAAAAAACTTGAATCCACCTTGGTCCTGTAGTGACACATTGCAAGAACTCAATAAAACATTAGCTACAGCTCTCCACATCTAGAAAGCCTTGCTTAAAGTCCACAAGAGACAATGCAAAAAATAGAGACAGAATCTGCCAAAACAGAACAGCCAGTAAAGACGAATTTTAAAGAGGTACTTCCGTTGCTCAAATCAGAAAACTCAAAACTAATGAAAGTTGCGTACATATCTGAGGAACACGCACGTTAATTGGCAGATTTTTCTGAGTTACCTACAGAGAAAACAGCCCAGATTCGTGACAGATAGAAATCTGTTTCTGCGCAGAAATCCAAATCTAGTATCAACCTTTGATTAGAGGCTTCACTTGGCACAACATTGCAATAAAATAAAGATAAGGAGAGGTTGCTACAGTAGTAACAACTTCCAAAACACAACAAAACAGTTGCAAAATAAACACATGGGTTATCTCCCAAGAAGTTCTTTCTTTATAGCCATTAAGATGGGCTCAGCAGTTTTTAATGATGCTCACATGGAAATAAGAGTTGAAACAAAAGAGAGCATCAAGAAGCAAATTCAAAACACATTTAAGTCTCACCCACTTCCTATGCATAGGAATCTTGTACACAAATAAATTCATGAAGAACAAAGTGACAAGCATAAGAAGATAAAACAAGAGTAACTTCAAAATTTTAAGCATATAGAGAGGTGTTTTAGTACCATGCAAATTTCTACAACTATATTTTCCTCTCTCATAATAATTTTCAGTAGCTTCATGAATAAACTCAACAATATAACTATCATATAAAGCATGCTTTTCATGATCCAATAACACATAATTTTTATCTAGCTCAAAAATAATGGGATTAAAACTTTCAAACCCACTTTTATCAGTAATATAACATGATGATTGATCAATCTCAAAAGATATGGGACTCATAGATAAAGTCAAGTTCTCTCCAATCCCATTTTCATTAGTAGTACAATTAATATTATCAAGTAACATAGGACCATCATCTAGAGCTTTATCATAAACATTTGCCATGCAAAATTCTTTAGTACCATGCATTTCGACATCAGGCACAAACAAAGCATTATCATAAGATTTATCAAAGTAGCATGGATTATCATAAATAACAGTAGCATAATTATTCTCACAAGTTTTACTCATAGGTACTATTTCAAGAGGATCCACAGGAACATAACATTCAACCTCTTTCGGTAAGCATGGAGGACAATCAAATAATGTAAGAGATAAAGAGTTACTCTCATTAGAAGGTTGGAATGGGTAGCTAATCCATTCTTCCTCCTTTTGTTCATCACTCTCCTCTTCTTTTTCATCCAATGAGCTTTCAGGTTCATCAATTTCCTCCTCTTTTTCATCCAATGAGCTTTCAGGTTCATCACTTTCTTCTTCCACAGGTTCCTGCAAATTGTGAGTGCATTCTTGTGCATTAATGAGTCTCTCTTTATAATCAATGATATAAGGATTATCAGTGTAACTTTCATTGCAAAAATTAAGGATAGAAGAGACATAATCTTTAAGGTCCTTACAAACAACACAAGTTTCATAATTTTTAGCCATGAAGGATTCTATCTCAGAGGCTCCCATAAATATGACAAATTGTTCTACCTCTTCAAACCCAAAATGAATATAGCTATTCCGATTATAGTTCTTAATTAAAAATTCCTCACTAAAGCCACATTGAAATTTAAGATGTTTAGTGTCCTGTTGAGAGCAACAGTTTATATCATGGCGTTTAAGCAAGATTTTAGCAATTGTGTTCAATTTTTCTATCACAGCACTCATTACTTTACCAGTTCTTGATTCTCTATAATTATTATAATATTCTATAAGCTCCAAATAGGTTGTGGGTTCTCCCATAACAGCAGTTTTTAATTTTTAGGTTTTTCAAATTTTTATGGATTTTTGGGTATATAGGAAAACAATACAAAAAGAAACTAAGCAAAAGTAAACTAAGCAAAATAACACTAGATAGAAATAAACTAAGCACAAATAAACTAAACAAAAGTAAACTAAGCAAAACAAAATAAAATAAAACAGAGAGAGAGGTAGAGTGTACTCCCCAGGTGAACTTATGAGTAGAGCTATGCCTCCCCGGCAACGGCGCCAGAAAACAGTCTTGATAACCCACAAGTATAGGGGATCGCGGCAGTCTTCGAGGGAAGTAAAACCCAAATTTATTGATTCGACACAAGGGGAGGTAAAGAATACTTATAAGCCTTAACAACTGAGTTGTCAATTCAGCTGCACCTGGAAAAGCACTAGTAACAGGGATGATGTGAAAGCAGCAGTAATATGAGAGCAATAGTAACAGTAACACAACAGCAATATCAGTAACACAGGAGCAATGGCACCAGAAAATAGTCGATACTACTTCCAATGACATATAGAACGAGTATATGATGATGAGAGATGGACCGGGGTTCCCAGCGATCTACACTAGTGGTAACTCTCCAATAACAAGTGACAAGTGTTGGGTGAACAAATTACAGTTGGGCAATTGATAGGATTGATAAAGCATTAAGAAAGAACATCAATTCATTAATCATGTAGGCATGTTTTCCATATATAGTCGTACGTGCTCGCAATGAGAAACTTGCACAACATCTTTTGTCCTACCAGCCGGTGGCAGCCGGGCCTCTAGGGAATCTACTGGATATTAAGGTACTCCTTTTAATAGAGTACCGGAGCAAAGCATTAACACTCCGTGAAAACATGTGATCCTCACATCACCGCCATCCCCTCCGGTTGTCCCGATTCTTGTCACTTCGGGGCCTTTGGTTCCGGACAGTGACATGTGCATACAACTTGTAGATACAATCTAAGCAATAAGTATAGAGCTTAAATCTAAGATCATGCCACTCAGGCCCTAGTGACAAGCATTAAGCATAACAAGATTGCAGCAACAATAACTTCACAAACTTTATAGATAGACTAATCATAATGTATCATCCATCGGATCCCAACAAACACAATACCGATTACATCAGATGAATCTCAATCATGTAAGGCAGCTCATGAGATCATTGTATTGAAGTACATGGAGGAGAGTATACCAACTAGCTACTGCTAGAACCCGTAGTCCATGGGGGAACTACTCACGGAGCATGATGGAGGCGGTGGCGTCGATGGAGATGGCTTCCGGGGGCACTTCCCCGTCCCGGCAAGGTGCCGGAACAGAGACTTCTGTCCCCCGAATTGGAGTTTCGCGATGGCGGCGGCGCCCCTGGAGTCTTTCTGGAGTTTCGTCAAAAGGTACTGCGTTTTTAGGTCGAAAGGGGTTAAATAGGCGAAGAGGCGGCGCAGGAGGGTCGACGGGGTGGCCTCCCCATAGGGGGACGCGGACAGGGTGTGGCCCGCGTGGCCCACCCGTGTGGTGGCCCTCTGGCTCTCCTCCGACTCTCCTTCGGTGTTCTGGATGCTTCTGGGAAAAATAGGATGTTTGGCGTTGATATCGTCCAATTCCGAGAATATTGCCCGAACAGCCTTTCTGGAACCAAAAACAGCAGAAAACAGGAACTGGCACTATGGCATCTTGTTAATAGGTTAGTTCCGGAAAACGCATGAAATCATCATAAAGTGCAAGCAAAACATGTAAGTATTGTCATAAAACAAGCATGGAACATCAGAAATTATGGATATGTTGGAGACGTATCATTGAGTTATATGAGGAAGTTGTTCACTAGAATGTCTTGTGTGAATTAATGTGATGCTTCTTGTCCGTATTTCATTTATCGACTCGTCACTCCATAAACATGTGGTCTTGTTTACTGAGTTCAGTTTCGCTTGGGGACTAGCGAGGTCTAAGCTTGGGGTGAGTTGATACGTCCATTTTGCATCACTATTTTATATCATAATTTACTGTTATTCATTGATATATTTCATATTTAGAGATGATACTTATGTTATTTCACCTATTTTGCATGTTTCATGATTATTGGGGAATTACTCACCGGAGACAGGATTCTGCTGGAAAAAGCACCGTCATGATACAATATTTCTGAAGATCAACAATTGAAGGAAAATATACCGAAGTTCTTATTTTTCCAGAAGAGGGAGCCAGCCAAAAGGGGGGCCGAGGAGAGCCACCGTGGGCCCTCCCCATAGGTCAGCGCGGCCACCAGGCCAGGCGCGCCGCCACGTGGGGAGGGGGCCCACGACCCCCCTCGGCCATCTCCCTTTCGCGTACTTCATCTACCCGAAACCCTAAGGTGCAAGAGACCATCGAGAATAGACACAACCGCCTCTGCGGGGCGGAAAACACTAGAGAGAAAAGAGCTCTCCGGCAGGCTGAAATCTGCCGGGGAAATTCCCTCCCGGAGGGGGAAATCGTCGCCATCGTCCCCGTCATCGAGCTGGACTTCATTGGGATCATCATCATCATCTCCACCACCGACACCGTCATCTCCACCGCTGCACCTCGTCTCCGCTGTAACATCTAGGGTTGAATCTTGATTATTTCATAGGGGAAACTCTCCAGGTGTTGATTACTCTTTGTTATTGATGCTATTGAGTGAAACCATTGAACCAAGGTTTATGTTCAGATTGTTATTCATCATCATATCACCTCTGATCATGTTCCATATGATGTCTTGTGAGTAGTTCGTTTAGTTCTTGAGGACATGGGTGAAGTCTAAATGTTAGTAGTGAACTATGTTGAGTAATATTTAATGGTTTGATATTTAATTTGTGGTGTTATTCTTCTAGTGGTGTCATGTGAACGTCGACTACATGATATTTCACCTTTATGGGCCTAGGGGAATGCATATTGTATTCGTTTGCTAATTGTGGGGTTGCCGGAGTGACAGCAACCAGAACCCCCGTTGGTATATCGATGCATGAGGGATAGCAGGATCTCAGAGTTTAAGGTTGTGGTTAGATTTATCTTAATTACTTTCTTGTATTTGCGGATGCTTACAAGGGGTTTAATCACAAGTATGTATTAGTCCTAGGAAGGGAGGTGCATTGTCAACACCCAGATTTTTAAGTCCAGATGCCTATTATGCCGTACATCGCAATCCCAGGAATAATGTTTTTGCGAGGCATAATAGTAAGTAGCATAGAGTCATCATTTATTACAACACATATTGTCTTACAACCATAGATCACATGATCCAATATTACACGAATATATTGTTCAACATCACAAATAGTAGCGGAAGCGAAGTAGTAGTGGACGATCTATTCCACAGGCAACGCTTGACGTTTAGAAGACGATCCTAGTTATCATAGATGTCCTGTTGTTCGTCATCCTGATACTGGTGCTCTCCTTCATAATCTGGCATTTGAATAGCCAGGGCAAAGCCATGAGTACTTTTAAAGTACTCGCAAACTAACTCTAAGATAAAAAATCATTAAGTGTAAGGGGGTGCTAAGCTCTAGGTTTATTTGCATAAAGCCAAGTTTTAGTTTCATAAATCTTTGGTAAAAGCCTATATCATGTGCTAGACTAACTCAAGTGGGAACATTAGTGTCATTCCCACAACTCATTATGGTTCACCATAATGTCACCTTTCAATCCACCATTCATTTCTAGAATTAAAACCTTTTAATGATAACGGAGATAGTATGGCCTTTCCAATCGTCCGTAACCGTGGACACGGCTATTCGAATAGGTTTTAACACTCTGCAGAGGTTGTACTCTTCTGCCACAACTTTTGATTTCATCCGTCGAGGATAACCCCGAATCATCGTAACACAGTACGCGGATCATCAATCGAAACCTTTCACTTATATATGCTAGTATGAGCACCTCTCCCCATGAGCTTGGCCTCCCGGTGGAAACCGCAGTTAACCCGGGAACTGCACAGGGCTTGGGCCGTACATTCACCTCATTTCCACATCAATTCACACTTAACGGAGGCAGCCGCAGCGTAACCCCTATGATGTTTGTTCAGAGGGAACCCATACTAAAATACACAAGTTTCTAGTTAAGCCCTACCCATAATCAGGTATTGTGGGGGTACTTGTATACTTGGAAGGGTATCGCATTCAAACTCAATCATCAATTTTATCAAAAATCACCATCTTCTCTTGTTCAAAATCCACATCCACTTTACTTTCTTTCGAAGTCATTTCACTTCACCATGTTCCCATCTAGAGTAGTCAATTTTAATTGATTTAGCACTAGCAACTATATGAGGGGTGCTATCTAGCTTTGAGTGGTGCTAATCCATTCCAAGTAATTTTCTACTCTAGACCAATTGAATCATAAATCGAAAAGGTACTTTGAAATAATTAAGCAAAAGTAAAAGTAGGTAAAAACATGGGATAGGTAATACATAAAAGTAAAGTGTGATGGTGCCTTTGCTCTTGTAGAGCTAAGCACTTGTGTTTAGCAAGGGTTAGCTTGCCTTGAGCTGGGTAGTTATCGAAGTTCTCTTCTTCTTCCTGTGAGTAGCCCTCCTCCTCTTGGTATTCCTCGTTACTAGCGTCTATATACGAATACGAGGTATAAATACTAAACCAAGCTCGCATACTAAACTAGAAACACTCAAAAGGGTTCACACACTAGTCCTATTATCAATCAAACATGGCATGGTGGATTATTTGATTAGTCTTTATTTGAAAGAAAATTAATTTCCTCTCATTATTCCTATTTCTTAAATTTGGTATTTAGGTCTTTAAAAGAATTCATTTCTTTTTATTACCTCTTATTAAGATTTAATCTCTTCATATAATAATAAGGTATGAAATATAGGTTGACCCAAAGTCAACATTTCATATCTATTATATGTGAGTTCAATTTAATTGAAGTGCTACACTTCACATAGTTTTAAAACTTAACATTTAAATGAATTAAAATCTCTAAGTAATAATTCTCAAGGGTTCATTAGCCTAAGTCATTCCCCCTGGTTATTAGTACTTAGGATCAAAATTTAATTGAGAGGTAGCTCTCATATTAGGGTTGAGTTTGAATTCTACTTTAAAATGCTCTAGAAATGACTACATAGCCATTTTATTTGATCTAGTCCATGATCATACAAACAACAGGGCTATGTTATTGCATAATCAATTAGAGGACATCATTTGTGATTTATTAAAATTGGAATTACTTCAAAATCTATTCTGGTTGAATTTTAAATAAAGTTTGAATGTTCAAAATTCCCTGTCTTGTCTTTTTTGTCAAATTAAATCTACAATGAAATTGGGGATGGGGCCAGTGGCATTGGATAGATAAATTCATGGGCTTTCCAACGGTATAAAGTTTGCTAAATTTGGTTTGGCAGATTTCAAACTATTCAAAATTTACTAAACCTTCAGCAGAGCAAATTTGAATAAAGATTAAACTAGATTTGAATTCATGGGCTAGGCGGGAAACGTTACTGGGCCGGAATGAAATTTAAAAGCACTTCGCAGCCCAACAAGCAACCGGTGCGGGTGGGCTGCCCTGACGAGGTGGGGGCCACCTGTCAGCGGCTCTTAACTCAGCGAAGCGGTACGCGGGATCTAAACCGTAGGATTAGACTAGGATCCGACGGCGTGTGAACGTCGTCTTCTCCGACGAGCAGCGGGCTCCCTGGCGACGAACCTAGGGGGTCGGAGGGCGTACCAGGCCGGTGCAGGGGTCTAGCAGTAGGCGCGGAGAAGGTGTAGTAGATGAGGAAGCCCTGGGAGCAGCGGCGGCGCTCGGGGAAGCGCCAATCGAAGCAGAGCTTCCGCGGGCTCCGGCGGACTTGAGCTCGCGATTCGAGCAGCTCCGGCGAGGTCTGATGAAATTGATGGGTGGAGGAGACTCAGTGAGGTGAGGGGAGTGGATTGTGTGAAGAGATGAGGTGCTGATCGTCGCTATTTATAGAGGGAGCGAGGTGGCCGGGTGTGCTGTGGAGGAGCGTCGACGGCGTGGCCTCTCCGTCGATCGAAGGGGCAAGGCGAGGACGGCATCTTGTAGGCGTCGTCCTGGCGATGCTCAACGGCTAGCTGGCACAGAGAAAAGGCGACGGGATGGCTCGGGAGCTTGCAGGGTTTGTCACGGGGCGTGCGGCATCATTTGGTAGAGGACGACGGCGACGGTGCAGGGCAGGCATGGGCGCTCGTCTAGCGTGTAGAGGGCGGGGAGTAGCTACTCAACGCCGCGGTAGGGATGCAGGGCGAGGAGTAGGCTGCTCGAGCGCGCGACGGACCGGCGTGTCCAGGGCGCGCTCACCGCGTCGACTGGCACGCTCTGGCACGGTTTGGACACGCGTGTTCTGGCCAATGCCGAGCCGTGGCAAGCAGGGGCGGTGTACCATTCGATTCCTTGAGTGTCAAGGAAGCTCCAGGACAAGGGCATGGGTTGAAATGGTGGCTAGTGGTGGAGATGCCAAAGGTGGCCGGCATGGCCACGGTGTGCCTTAGTCTAGGGTTTCTTTTCCCTCTCCTCTCACTTTAATCGACCAGAGCTTGTACTAGGGTGAAGCAGGGGTTGTAAGAGAGTGCAATGATCAAGAATTAAAGGGGTTTAGTGAAGAAACCAGTGGACAATAGTGTGTAGCTCAAATTGGAAATGATGCCTGCCACCTGTTCGACATAATGGCCGCAAGAACTTTTCTTTTGAATTTTGAAATTCTTTTTGGTGAATCTCAATTATATAATTAATGTGAAGTATTGGTGGTGGTGGCACTCAATTTGGAGTTGTTTTGCAAAATGTCAAAAGTGACATGATCTTCACTTTAATTCAGCATCCCCTCTTGTCACTTTTATTCTGGTCAACCTAGTCAACTCTAGCCATGATGGTCAACATCAAAGTTGCTCACCTTGACATGGTCTTGGATGACATGGCTTTGGTTGACCAAGTTTAGTTCAAGAATTGAGAAAACCAGGGGGGTAAAGAGGTGAAGAAAATATTTTGGGGAGAAGTGACCATTATCATATGTATGTAGGATTTTTGATTTCTTGGTATTTGATTCTTGATCCAAGGATGCAATTGTGTTAGTTTATCATATTGAAGTATTTTAGAAGCAAGGGAGCAAGCAATTATGGCCTTGGTTGAGGATTTGCTATTTTGCATAAAGTGTATGTGAGTGGAAAATGAGTTTTTCTCATTTTCTCCATTTCCCCTCAAATTAGGGTTTAGTGATCTTGGTTAGGGTTCACATAGCAATGTTTACACATACTAACACTCATCATGGCAAATGCACAAAAGAAATTTACTCAAATGCATGAATCTATATGTGGCACTATATGCATAGAAAAAGTTTTTGTTAATTGCAAATTTTGGGTTTGGGGAAATTGTCTTTCTTGTTTATTATTGTTGAAACTTGGGATGTTACAAACCCTTCCCCCTTACAAAAGATCTCGTCCCGAGATCTGAGAAAACTAGGTACTAAAGAGATCTGGGTACTCAGTCCTCATAAAGTCTTCTCTCTCCCAGGTGGCTTCTTCTTCGGTGTGGTTACTCCATTGGATCTTCAGAAACTTGATACTTCGGGTACGGGTGGTTCTGAAAGCTTCTTCCAGGATGCGAATAGGTACTTCGCGGTACGTCAGATCCGAGTTGATATCCACAGCTCGATGGTCGATGTTCTTGAAAACCTCGGTCTTCTCAGGTACCTCTAAACACTTCCGAAGTAGCGAGATGTGAAACACATTGTGCACCGCTGACATTTCTTCCGGTAACTCCAGCTGATAGGATACTTCTCCTCGGCGACTCAGGACCTTGAAAGGTCCGACATATCGGGGTGCAAGCTTTCCTCTAAGCTGAAATCTCTGCATTCCTTTAAGGGGGGACACCTTGAGATATACGAAATCTCCGATCTCGAAGGTCATCTCTCGGCGTCTTTTGTCGGCGTAGCTCTTCTGTCTTGATTGGGCTGTCTTGAGGTACTCACGGATCTTGTGAACCTTCTCTTCGGCTTCTCGGAGAATATCTGGTCCAAAGATTTGACTCTCTCCTACTTCCGACCAATTCAGAGGGGTACGGCACTTTCTTCCGTACATGGCTTCGAAGGGGGCCATCTGCAAGCTGGCTTGGTAGCTGTTGTTGTACGAGAATTCTGCGTACGGCAAGCAGTCTTCCCACTTAGATCCATACTCTAGCACACATGCTCTCAACATATCTTCAAGTATCTGGTTGACTCTTTCAGTCTGTCCATCTGTCTGCGGGTGATAGGCTGTGCTGAAATTCAGACGAGTTCGGAGTCCTTCATGTACTTTCTGCCAGAATCTGGAGGTGAATTGGGATCCTCTGTCGGATACTATCGACTTCGGGGTTCCGTGCAGGCTGACTATCCTTGAGATATATAGCTCTGCGAGTCTCGATCCTTGATAGGTGGTCTTGACGGGGATGAAGTGGGCGACTTTGGTTAGTCTGTCGACCACTACCCAGATGGAATCATTTCCTTTACTAGATTTGGGTAGTCCGGTGATGAAGTCCATTCCTACGGAATCCCACTTCCATTCGGGAATCTGTAGGGGTTGTAACAGTCCTGCGGGGCGTTGGTGTTCTGCTTTGACTCTTTGACAGATGTCACACTTGGCGATGTAGCTTCCAATTTCTCTCTTCATTCCATGCCACCAGAATTGTTCTTTCAAATCCTGGTACATCTTGGTTCCTCCGGGGTGAATGGAGTACAGGGTGTCGTGGGCTTCTTTCAAAATAACTTGCTTCAATTCTGAGTCTGACGGTACGCACAGGCGCTTGTTATACCATAGCACTCCTTCTTCATCTACGGTGAATCCCGGTGCTTTTCCGGCGGCTATTTGGTTCTTGATTCCATCAATGCTAGCATTTTCTTTCTGAGCTTCCTTGATCTGACTGATCAGGGTGGGTTGGAGTTCAATGCTGGCGAGGTATCCTCCGCTAACCAGTTCAAGCCTAAACTGTTCAAATTCTTCAAACAGGCTAGGTTGCTCAATTGCTAACATGGAGTTCAACTGACACGGCAGTCTACTCAGAGCATCCGCTACCACATTGGCCTTGCCGGGGTGATAGTGGATTTCCATGTCGTAATCCTTGATTAACTCTATCCATCTGCGCTGTCTCATATTCAGCTCCTTCTGCGTGAAGATGTACTTCAGGCTCTTGTGATCCGAGTAAACCTCGCATCGATTACCCATGAGGTAATGACGCCATACTTTCAGTGCTAACACCACCGCTGCTAGCTCTAAGTCATGGGTTGGATAGTTCTGTTCATGCTGCTTGAGCTGTCTTGATAGGTAAGATATCACTTTGCCTTCTTGCATCAGCACACATCCAAGACCAATCTTGGAGGCGTCGCAGTACACATCAAATGGTTTGGTAATGTCCGGCATAACCAGTATTGGGGCTGTTGTCAGTCTTAGCTTGAGCTGTTGAAAGCTCTCTTCACACTTGTCGGTCCATTCGAACTTCCGGTCCTTCTTCAATAATTGGGTCATTGGTCTTGCTATGCTCGAGAATCCTTCAACGAATCGGCGGTAATATCCCGCCAATCCGAGAAATGCACGGACTTCGGTCTGGGTGGTTGGGGCTTTCCATTCTTCAACAGTCTTGATTTTTGCGGGGTCAACGGCAATTCCTCCGGCTGACAAGATATGACCCAAGAATCCTACTTCATTCAACCAGAACTCACACTTGCTGAACTTGGCATACAACTGATGTTCCCGAAGGGTATCTAGGACCACTTCCAAATGTTGCTCATGTTCTTCCTCGGACTTGGAGTATATGAGGATGTCGTCGATGAAGATGACCACAAACTTGTCCAGGAAGTTCATAAAGATCTTATTCATGAGATTCATGAAGTAAGCGGGGGCATTGGTCAATCCAAATGACATGACATTGTACTCATATAATCCATATCTGGTGGTAAAGGCAGTTTTGGGGATGTCGGTGGCACGAATCTTCAACTGATGGTATCCTGTCCGCAGATCAATCTTCGAGAATACTCGGGCTCCGGTCAGCTGGTCAAACAGATCTTCGATCTTGGGCAATGGATACTTGTTCTTAATGGTGACATCGTTAAGCTTACTATAGTCCGTAACCAAACGAGTGGCACCGTCCTTTTTATCCACAAACAAAACTGGCGATCTCCAAGGTGACGCACTTGGTTGAATCAGACCCTTGAATAGCATATCATCCAGTTGCTTCTTCAGTTCCACTAACTCTGCCGGGTTCATGCTGTAGGCTCTCTGGGCTATAGGTCCGGTTCCGGGGATTAGCTCGATGATAAACTCGATATCCCGATCTGGGGGCATACCGGGTAGATCATCCGGGAACACATCAGGATATCGACAAACGACCCTGATCTGTTCCAAGGTGGGTTTGGCTAGACTTTGGTTACAAGTGAATTTTCGGGGCAACTTTTCAGATATGTGTTCTACTATTATTCCGGTGCTACTAGTCATGGTGATGGCCTTCTTGGCACAATCAATCAGTCCATGATGTTTCGCCATCCAGTCCATTCCCAGGACTACTTCCAAACCTTTGGCTCCCAGAACAATCAAATTTGCATAGAATTCTATTTCATGTATTCTGATGGGCACATCTTTGCAAATTTTTCTAGCTTTAGTTGTTGATCCAGGTATTTGAACTACCATGATATGCTTCAAACTGATGGGTTGAATCTTACTAGTGCATGCAAAATCTTCGGTAATGAATGAATGCGATGCTCCAGAATCAAACAACACTCTTGCGGGTATTGAGTTAACAGAGAACATACCCAGCACAACGTCTGGGGCTTCCTGAGCTTCTTCTGCATTCATGTGGTAGAGGCAGCCGTTGCGGTTGTTCGGGTTGTTGGGGGCGAACTTCTTGTTGGTGGTGACACGACGCTGCTGTTGCGCAGGGCCTGAGGTGTTGGCGGCAGTCTTGGCGAGCTTCTTGGGGCACTCATAGGAGAAGTGCCCAGCCACTCCGCACTCGTAGCAGTTGTAGGTTGACTTGTCCTTGGGGGTGATGGGAACAGCGTTGCTCCCAGTCCTTGGAGCAGTGTTGGAGTTATTATTGGGGGCGCGAGGTGGAGCGCGGTTGAAGTTGTTGTTATTGTTGTAGTTGTTGTGTCCTCCTGACCTGGGGTTTCCTCCACTCCGGTTCTGATAACTCGGATGTGGATTCTGCATCGGGGGCTTGTTGTTTCTTGGGGCGAACCTTCCACCTGAATTGGGGCGATACTTGTGGTTGTTGCTGGGCCCACTCTGGTTCATCATACGGCGCTTGCGGTTCTCATTGGCTTGGTGTATCTTCCCCTCCATCTGAATGGCGGAGTCAACGAGGGCTTCTAAGTCAGCAAAGGGGATATTGATCAGCACAGTCTGCATCTCATCATGCAGTCCATTCAGAAACCTCTCCTTCCTTTTCTCGACGGTGTCCGTCTCATCCGGGGCGTACCTTGACAAAGTGAGGAACTTGTCGCGGTACTCTACCACGGTCATTCTGCCTTGCTTCAGTTCCCTGAACTCATCTCTCATCTTCTTAATCAAACCCGGGGGCACGTGATACTTGCTAAACTTGAGTTTGAAGTCTTCCCAAGTCATCATGTTCCCCGCATGTAAGGCGCGGGTACTTGTCCACCAGGCACGTGCAGGTCCAGCCAGATAGTGGGTGGCGAACAACACTTTCTCGTTGTCCTCCACTCCGGCAACCTCGAGATTGTTCTCCATAGTCTGGAGCCAATCATCAGCATCGAGGGGTTCCTCGGTCTTGCTGAACACCGGTGGGTTAGTGTTCTGGAAGTTTTTCAGCTTTGACCCTGGGTGGTCGTGGTTTCCGTGGCCTTGATTGCCCTGAGCAAGCTGTTGAAGGGCAGCTAAGTTGGCTTGACGGTCAACTCTCTCAGCTTCTCTTTCTGTCATCATCTGTTGCAACATATGCATCATTGCGGTTTCGTTGCGAGTTGGGGGTGCCATCTGAACAGTGATAGGGATCATGAGATAAGAGGGAAATGTCTATGGCTCATTTTGGGATAAAATTTCAGCTTAACTTGATTCATAATAATAATAATATTACACACACACAAACATAGTCATGGAGGTAGCAAATATTACAAGCCAAATGTTCAGGAGGGTTTTAAGAACCCTTTCAACAAACTACGATACATGGGGCGGGTACAAAGGACCGATACATAACACGGGGTGCAAGTGCTCAGACGGAACTACTCGCCATCGACGTTGATAGGGTAGACATTGTCTACCCCGGCATCGAGGTGCTCGTGGCCATCCTCGTAAGGGTGGAACTCCAGGTCGTCGTCTTCCTCCTCCTCGTAGTCGTCGTCGTTGCTGACGTAGGAGTAGCCGTCCCCCTGGATGTTCTCCCCTTCACCTTCGCCTTCCAGCTCCTGGATCTGCTCAGCTTGGGCAGCGATGGTCGCCTTCAGAGTGGCGATCCTGGCCTTCAGGCGGTTGATGGCGTGATCCTTCTTCTGGTTGGCACGGCGGAGTGCCCTGCGTTCTCCGGCGATCACCCTGATGGTGTCCGCCTGCTGCGCCAACTGGATGTGAGTGTGGTTGGCGTATTCGCGGGAGTTGTCGAGGTCGATGCGGGTCTCGCTCAGCATGAAGTCAAGATGATCAACATGGTGGCGAAGCTGCGGGTGTGACGGCAGGTTCATTGGCACTCCGAGGGAGTTGTGCCTTGCATAGTGCACAAAGCGACTATCCGTGAAGTCCATGAAGTTTTGCCCGCACAGACGTGCGAGTCCTTCCTGAAGTCCCCTTGCGAGACCATCCGCCCAGTTGTTCTCCCTGAAGGAGAACTGGATCCTTGCGCTCATTGGGAGCGTGAACCTTCCACGAAGGTCCACCATGATCACCCACTGAAGTTGACCACCGGGTTGGTCATTCAGCATTCCGCCAAAGACTTCCGGTGGTGGGCGCCCGAGGAACTCTGAGAGGGAGAAGAGGTCCCTCTCGAAGATGATCTCTCCACCGTTCCCCAAGCGATAGAACTCGATGCGGAGAAAGGGCTGCGCGTCCACGACGTGATCCATCTGTAGAGAGATGAGATGATTAAGTTAGATAAGTGCAAGTGTTCCAAATTTTAATTCACTTAGAAGAAGGGCATGAATTTAAAGTTTGTAATAGACTCTTCAAGGTAAGAAGGTGAATAAGGTTTTCATAACTAGTCAAATCATGGGATTTGAAACTAAGTTTTTGAGCGTCCATTCTAACTAGGGTCTCCTAAGGTCAAACAATGGCTCTGATACCAACTTGTCAACACCCAGATTTTTAAGTCCAGATGCCTATTATGCCGTACATCGCAATCCCAGGAATAATGTTTTTGCGAGGCATAATAGTAAGTAGCATAGAGTCATCATTTATTACAACACATATTGTCTTACAACCATAGATCACATGATCCAATATTACACGAATATATTGTTCAACATCACAAATAGTAGCGGAAGCGAAGTAGTAGTGGACGATCTATTCCACAGGCAACGCT
Organism: Lolium perenne; assembly: GCF_019359855.2. Taxonomy (NCBI): domain Eukaryota; kingdom Viridiplantae; phylum Streptophyta; class Magnoliopsida; order Poales; family Poaceae; genus Lolium; species Lolium perenne. The sequence goes on from NC_067250.2 coordinate 260,846,128, forward strand.
TGACGTTTAGAAGACGATCCTAGTTATCGTAGACGTCCTGTTGTCCGTCATCCTGATACTGGTGCTCTCCTTCATAATCTGGCATTTGAATAGCCAGGGCAAAGCCATGAGTACTTTTAAAGTACTCGCAAACTAACTCTAAGATAAAAACTCATTAAGTGTAAGGGGGTGCTAAGCTCTAGGTTTATTTGCATAAAGCCAAGTTTTAGTTTCATAAATATTTGGTAAAAGCCTATATCATGTGCTAGACTAACTCAAGTGGGAACATTAGTGTCATTCCCACAACTCATTATGGTTCACCATAATGTCACCTTTCAATCCACCATTCATTTCTAGAATTAAAACCTTTTAATGATAACGGAGATAGTATGGCCTTTCCAATCGTCCGTAACCGTGGACACGGCTATTCGAATAGGTTTTAACACTCTGCAGAGGTTGTACTCTTCTGCCACAACTTTTGATTTCATCCGTCGAGGATAACCCCGAATCATCGTAACACAGTACGCGGATCATCAATCGAAACCTTTCACTTATATATGCTAGTATGAGCACCTCTCCCCATGAGCTTGGCCTCCCGGTGGAAACCGCAGTTAACCCGGGAACTGCACAGGGCTTGGGCCGTACATTCACCTCATTTCCACATCAATTCACACTTAACGGAGGCAGCCGCAGCGTAACCCCTATGATGTTTGTTCAGAGGGAACCCATACTAAAATACACAAGTTTCTAGTTAAGCCCTACCCATAATCAGGTATTGTGGGGGTACTTGTATACTTGGAAGGGTATCGCATTCAAACTCAATCATCAATTTTATCAAAAATCACCATCTTCTCTTGTTCAAAATCCACATCCACTTTACTTTCTTTCGAAGTCATTTCACTTCACCATGTTCCCATCTAGAGTAGTCAATTTTAATTGATTTAGCACTAGCAACTATATGAGGGGTGCTATCTAGCTTTGAGTGGTGCTAATCCATTCCAAGTAATTTTCTACTCTAGACCAATTGAATCATAAATCGAAAAGGTACTTTGAAATAATTAAGCAAAAGTAAAAGTAGGTAAAAACATGGGATAGGTAATACATAAAAGTAAAGTGTGATGGTGCCTTTGCTCTTGTAGAGCTAAGCACTTGTGTTTAGCAAGGGTTAGCTTGCCTTGAGCTGGGTAGTTATCGAAGTTCTCTTCTTCTTCCTGAGAGTAGCCCTCCTCCTCTTGGTATTCCTCGTTACTAGCGTCTATATACGAATACGAGGTATAAATACTAAACCAAGCTCACATACTAAACTAGAAACACTCAAAAGGGTTCACACACTAGTCCTATTATCAATCAAACATGGCATGGTGGATTATTTGATTAGTCTTTATTTGAAAGAAAATTAATTTCCTCTCATTATTCCTATTTCTTAAATTTGGTATTTAGGTCTTTAAAAGAATTCATTTCTTTTTATTACCTCTTATTAAGATTTAATCTCTTCATATAATAATAAGGTATGAAATATAGGTTGACCCAAAGTCAACATTTCATATCTATTATATGTGAGTTCAATTTAATTGAAGTGCTACACTTCACATAGTTTTAAAACTTAACATTTAAATGAATTAAAATCTCCAAGTAATAATTCTCAAGGGTTCATTAGCCTAAGTCATTCCCCCTGGTTATTAGTACTTAGGATCAAAATTTAATTGAGAGGTAGCTCTCATATTAGGGTTGAGTTTGAATTCTACTTTAAAATGCTCTAGAAATGACTACATAGCCATTTTATTTGATCTAGTCCATGATCATACAAACAACAGGGCTATGTTATTGCATAATCAATTAGAGGACATCATTTGTGATTTATTAAAATTGGAATTACTTCAAAATCTATTCTGGTTGAATTTTAAATAAAGTTTGAATGTTCAAAATTCCCTGTCTTGTCTTTTTTGTCAAATTAAATCTACAATGAAATTGGGGATGGGGCCAGTGGCATTGGATAGATAAATTCATGGGCTTTCCAATGGTATAAAGTTTGCTAAATTTGGTTTGGCAGATTTCAAACTATTCAAAATTTACTAAACCTTCAGCAGAGCAAATTTGAATAAAGATTAAAGTAGATTTGAATTCATGGGCTAGGCGGGAAACGTTACTGGGCCGGAATGAAATTTAAAAGCACTTCGCAGCCCAACAAGCAACCGGTGCGGGTGGGCTGCCCTGACGAGGTGGGGGCCACCTGTCAGCGGCTCTTAACTCAGCGAAGCGGTACGCGGGATCTAAACCGTAGGATTAGACTAGGATCCGACGGCGTGTGAACGTCGTCTTCTCCGACGAGCAGCGGGCTCCCTGGCGGCGAACCTAGGGGGTCGGAGGGCGTACCAGGCTGGTGCAGGGGTCTGGCAGTAGGCGCGGAGAAGGTGTAGTAGATGAGGAAGCCCTGGGAGCAGCGGCGGCGCTCGGGGAAGCGCCAATCGAAGCAGAGCTTCCGCGGGCTCCGGCGGACTTGAGCTCGCGATTCGAGCAGCTTCGGCGAGGTCTGATGAAATTGATGGGTGGAGGAGACTCAGTGAGGTGAGGGGAGTGGATTGTGTGAAGAGATGAGGTGCTGATCGTCGCTATTTATTGAGGGAGCGAGGTGGCCGGGTGTGCTGTGGAGGAGCGTCGACGGCGTGGCCTCTCCGTCGATCGAAGGGGCAAGGCGAGGACGGCATCTTGTAGGCGTCGTCCTGGCGATGCTCAACGGCTAGCTGGCGCAGAGAAAAGGCGACGGGATGGCTCGGGAGCTTGCAGGGTTTGTCACGGGGCGTGCGGCATCATTTGGTAGAGGACGACGGCGACGGTGCAGGGCAGGCATGGGCGCTCGTCTAGCGTGTAGAGGGCGGGGAGTAGCTACTCAACGCCGCGGTAGGGATGCATGGCGAGGAGTAGGCTGCTCGAGCACGCGACGGACCGGCGTGTCCAGGGCGCGCTCACCGCGTCGACTGGCACGCTCTGGCACGGTTTGGACACGCGTGTTCTGGCCAATGCCGAGCCGTGGCAAGCAGGGGCGGTGTACCATTCGATTCCTTGAGTGTCAGGGAAGCTCCAGGACAAGGGCATGGGTTGAAATGGTGGCTAGTGGTGGAGATGCCAAAGGTGGCCGGCATGGCCACGGTGTGCCTTAGTCTAGGGTTTCTTTTCCCTCTCCTCTCACTTTAATCGACCAGAGCTTGTACTAGGGTGAAGCAGGGGTTGTAAGAGAGTGCAATGATCAAGAATTAAAGGGGTTTAGTGAAGAAACCAGTGGACAATAGTGTGTAGCTCAAATTGGAAATGATGCCTGCCACCTGTTCGACATAATGGCCGCAAGAACTTTTCTTTTGAATTTTGAAATTCTTTTTGGTGAATCTCAATTATATAATTAATGTGAAGTATTGGTGGTGGTGGCACTCAATTTGGAGTTGTTTTGCAAAATGTCAAAAGTGACATGATCTTCACTTTAATTCAGCATCCCCTCTTGTCACTTTTATTCTGGTCAACCTAGTCAACTCTAGCCATGATGGTCAACATCAAAGTTGCTCACCTTGACATGGTCTTGGATGACATGGCTTTGGTTGACCAAGTTTAGTTCAAGAATTGAGAAAACCAGGGGGGTAAAGAGGTGAAGAAAATATTTTGGGGAGAAGTGACCATTATCATATGTATGTAGGATTTTTGATTTCTTGGTATTTGATTCTTGATCCAAGGATGCAATTGTGTTAGTTTATCATATTGAAGTATTTTAGAAGCAAGGGAGCAAGCAATTATGGCCTTGGTTGAGGATTTGCTATTTTGCATAAAGTGTATGTGAGTGGAAAATGAGTTTTTCTCATTTTCTCCATTTCCCCTCAAATTAGGGTTTAGTGATCTTGGTTAGGGTTCACATAGCAATGTTTACACAAACTAACACTCATCATGGCAAATGCACAAAAGAAATTTACTCAAATGCATGAATCTATATGTGGCACTATATGCATAGAAAAAGTTTTTGTTAATTGCAAATTTTGGGTTTGGGGAAATTGTCTTTCTTGTTTATTATTGTTGAAACTTGGGATGTTACATGCATTAGCATAGGTTCACCCACACAACACTTATCAAAACAATGAAGATTAATCAACCATATGAAGCGAAAGCACTAGACTAAATTCCCGTGTGTCCTCAAGAACGTTTGGTCATCATAAGTAAACAAACCGGCTTGTCCTTTGTGCTAAAAAGGATTGGGCCACTCGCTGCAATTATTACTCTCGCATTTTACTTACTTGTATTTTATTTATCTGCTATATCAAAACCCCCTGAATACTTGTCTGTGAGCATTTACAGTGAATCCCTCATCGAAACTGCTTGTCAACACCTTCTGCTCCTCGTTGGGTTCGACACTCTTATTTATCGAAAGTACTACGATACACCCCCTATACTTGTGGGTCATCGGTCGCTTTTGTGGAGGTGTGACCTTCATGGCGGTGTAGCCTTTGTTGCAGTGTGTCCTTCGTGTCGGTGTAGCCTTGGTGGCGGTGTGGCCTTAGTGGCATTGTGGCCTTGGTGGCAGTGTGGCCTTGTGTGGAGTTGTGACCTTGGTGAAGATTACTTGAGAGCCTCCAATTGTTGTGGAGTCTGCCTCAAGCTTGTGACCTCCGTGGAGTTTACTGGGAAGCCTCTAATTAAGTTGTGGACCTCGCCCCAAGCTTGTACGGGTTTGGTGACCACCCTCAAGGGTCCTTTAGTGGATTAAGGATTTCCCTTTTGGTGGGAGGCTCAAGGATAGTAAGGTGCGCCATTGTGGGATTTGGAGTCCTTGTGCCTCCTGTAACATCCCAAGTTTCAACAATAATAAACAAGGAAGAGAAATTCCCCAAACCCAAAATTTGCAATTAACAAAAACTTTTTCCATGCATATAGTGCCACATATAGATATATGCATTTGAGTGATATTCTTTTGTGCAATTGCCATGATGAGTGTTAGTATGATGAAATATTGTTATATGAACACTAACCAAGATCACTAAACCCTAAATTGAGAAGAATTAGAGAAAATGGGAAAAACCCATTTCTCACTCACATACCCTTTATGTAAAATAACAAATCCTCAACCAAGGCCAAGATTGCTTGCCCCATTGCTTCTAAAATGCTTCAATGTGATAAACTAACACTTTTGCATCCTTGGATCAAGAATCAAATCAAAAGAAATCAAGATTTCATCATACATGTGATAATGGTCACTTAACCCAAAATTATTTTCTTCACTACTTTACCCCTCTGTATTTCTCAAATCTTAAACTAAGCAAGGTCAACTAAAGCCAGGTCATCCAAGACCATGTCAAGGTGAGTAACTTTGATGTTGACCACCCTCCCTAAAGTTGACTAGGTTGACCAGAATAAGAGGGCAAAGAGGGAACCCGAGAGAGAGAAGAAGATCACCTCAAATTTGAAAAGTTGCAAATCACTTCCAAATTGAGTGCCACCACCACCAATACATCACAATAATTATATAAATGAGATTCACCAAAGAGATTTTCAAAATTCAAAAGAAAATTTCATGCGGGCATTCTGTCGAACAGGTGGCAGGCAGCATCTGGGATTTGTGTTACATGCTATTGTCCAGCAGATTTGAGCCTAAACCACTTTTGCAATGTGATCATCAGCCTCCCCTACACCCCCTGCCTCTAGCCCAGTACTTGCATGGTCGATTAAAGTCGAGGAGAAACCCTAAAGTTTGCCAAACAATGCCATGCCGGCCACCTTTGGCACTCCTCTCCCTGGCCTCTCCCTCGTCGTTTCTCCATGTCTGCGAGCATCTCTGATGCATAAGGACCAAGCCTGTACCCCTCACTCGATCGCCATTGCACGGCACTGCCCAGAACGCCCGCGTCCAAAACGTGCCAGGACGTGCCAGCCGGCGTGGTGATCACGCCCTGGACGCGCCAGGACGCCACGCACTCGACCGCTACCGTCCTCGCCCTGCATCCCTATCACCGCGTCGAGCATCGCCTCTGCACCCTCTACACGCTAGACGAACGCCCGTGCCTGCCCTGCACCGTCGCCGTCGCCCTAGACCAAAATGATGCCGCGCGCCCAGTGATAGACATTGCCAGCGCTCGAGCTCTCCCATTGACATAGGCATCCCAAATGGGCCTGCCGAAGATGGTACCCGGGGTTTACTGGAAGCCCAATACCCGAAGAATAAGAAGAATCGGGAGCCCAAGATTTACTAAGGAAAGATAGAGTTGTAATAGGAAGTGTTGTTTGTAATCTGGCGGGATGAGTTAGAAACCGTCCCGGACTCTGTAAACTTGTATAGCACGAATCCCTCGGCTTCACCTCCTATATAAAGGGGGAGTCGAGGGACGAAGAATCAATCGAATCATTGTCTGCAAGCCCTAGTTTTCATAGTCGTCGAGTACTTTTCGGCTGAAACCTTCGAGATCTACTTGCCCTCTACTTCTAACTAAACCCTAGCCTATAATCCATAGGCATTGACAAGTCAATACCTTGTCAATTGGCGCCGTCTGTGGGAATTAGAGGCGTAAGGAGCTGATCTCGATGGCACGCTCAAGATCTTCGACATCGTCAACCGCAAGCAACACAATGGATCGAGGTAAACAGATCGCTACTGGTCTTGTCGATTTTGTTCCTCACCCACCCTCCCGTTTGGATGCATATGCGTATCTGGCGGAGCCCATGGAGATGACGTTCGGAAGGTTCCACTTTCGCGTCGAGAAGGAAGGATCGTATCGTGTCGAGATTCCGATTTCGTCGGAATCATCAGTGGCCGATTCCGATTTTTCAAGCTATACATCGTCAAACGAATCAGGAGAAGAAGAAACCTCGGCGACACGCTACGTCAGCATCAGAGCAAGAGAGAAACTCGCCAAGATCTTCAACGACATGTCGTTTGAGTCATATGCGGATTCATATATAAGCGATGGTTCAAGCAATGTCGACAGTTACGACTTCATCGACAAATCTTTGACAGTGGGCAAGGTCTTCATCAATCTCAACGACGATGTCACCAAACCCAACATAGATCTGAGTACAAAGTATCATCAGATTTACGCCATTGAAAATCAAGAAGAGACATCTGAGGCTTTCGACAGTTTGGGAAATCCATACGTCGATCCCTCCAATCTGCGACAAGGCTTGGGCAACAAATACGTCGGGCCAGAGCCGCGAGATAGAGTTCAACTTTCACAAGCAGCGTGGGACAGAGCTGCGAGAGCTATGAACGGCACAGAACCAATGGCTACCACAGCCACACCAGAAGAATTGCAAGCATATCAATATAGGCTCGCACGAGCTGCCAGGGAATTGGAAAAACAGACGGTGAGTTGAACGGGAGAAAGGAGGCAGCTTACGCATCCAGCGAGAGAAGGGCAGATCTAAGTCGACAATCTAGAACTACGGGTGATAGCCATCGGGAGGCGCGGAACAGAGCAAGGTCAAGACTGCAACACATACCCGAAGCGGAAAGAGAGCACTTGGTTCAAAACCTCGACATGTCCTTTATGTCGATAGATACAAGAGGAAACATCATCCCTAAGACACCAGAGGCTGGGTATATGGCGACACATGCTTTTATCCTTGCATCTAAACCACCTCCGGGTGACCCAAGGGAAACAACTTGTACAATATGGCGGTAGCAGGAGTTGGAGCTATGGGGACAGCGTTTATATCAACGCCTCCCGAAGGAGTGGCAAGGCAAAATAGTCCGCGACCCGCAGCAGCAACAGCGGCGGCTTTGAAGGGCCAAGTGGAGCAAGAGACACAGCAGCACAAGCAAGAGTCGACGAGAGCGCGGCAAAGCGAAGGGATCATCGGCAATCCCCGAACTTAACGACGAAGATATGTGCGGCTTACCATGCTTCACGAGGAGAGTCCGAAAACGCGAGTCCCCTCGGGATTCAAGTTACCCGATAATTTCAAGAAATTCGACGGCCTTCAAGATCCGGAGGATTGGCTAGTCGACTATCCTGGAGACGGTGAAGCTGACAGGAGGAACTAGGGCAACAGCCATGCAAAGCATCCAGGTGCACCTGAGTGGTGCCGCACGATCATGGATAAAGAAACTCGCTCCAGGATCCATCGACAGCTGGGAAAGTTTCGAGGACGTGTTCGTCAAGAACTTCAGATCCACGTGCAAAAAACCCGCATCGTTAGAGGAGTTGAGAGCGTGTCGACAAAAGCCAGATGAGCCAATGAGAAAGTACATCCAGAGGTGGAATATCATCAAAAACTCGGCAGAAAACATATCGACGAGAGAGCAATAGATGCGTTTGTCGCAGGAGTCAGGCGTGGAGACTTTGTCGAGGATTTGGGAAGGACCAATCCAAGGACAATATCCGCGTTAATGGAGATAGCAAATAAATGGGCAGATGGAGAAGACGCTGTCCACAACAAACGACACAGGTCGCCAGAGGAGGACCGTGGTCGAAACTATCAACCGAGGCGAAGATTTCCTCGGACGTACCAGAACTACGACGCCCCAGGACAAATTTCGGCAGGTTTTCGGACAAATACAGGAGGCAACAGAGATGATTACCAGAGAAGCAGTGAACAGCGAGGTGATAATAGGGATGATTCACGCAACAGGCAAAATAGTGGGCCGAGGTTTCCAAGACCTTTCGTGTCCCCGAGGAAATGCTGAACGGACCGTGCCGGATGCACTTCTTCCTCGACGGCAACGGGAAAAGACGGTCGGGGCACCTGCAGAAAGGCGTCGAAATTATCAGGCAATGATCAGATACGCAGAAAATGCTCACGCTCGAGCAGCACAGAGAAACCCTCGGGAGCCTAGGAGCGAGGTTCATCTCCCGCCACCTCCCGCGATTACAGAGGACAATCGACACCAGCTAAGAATAGCGGCAGCACCTGCACCACCACCCTATGTTGATCCTAATTCCAACGGAGCAGTGTTGATGATTCAGAAGGGAAGGCCGTCCAATAGAGCTCAAAAAGTAATCTCACGACAGGTGTTTATGGCAGAGAAAATGCCTCCACCAACAGTTGAGTACCTTAATTGGTCAGGACAAGATATCGGCTTCACAATAGCAGATCATCCGCAGCAAGTTCCTCGACCAGGGCAGTCAGCACTTATTCTGCCAGCAGTTATCGCAGGATTTGATGTCTCTCGAGTGTTCATAGACGGCGGCAGCAGCTTGAACCTCATGTATGCAGATACATTGAGGAAGATGAACATATCCTTAGCAAACTTGAAACCAACAGACACAAGGTTCCACGGCATTACACCAGAGAAACCAAGTTATCCATTGGGAAAAATCAATCTCGATGTTCAATTTGGGACCCGAGAAAATTATAGAATCGAGAAGCTCGAATTTGAAGTCGTGGATTTTCCATCACAATACCACGCTCTGTTGGGACGACCAGCATATGCTAGATTTATGGCAGTACCACACTATACATACCTGTTGTGGAGGTTGCCCGGACCAAGAGGACCAATCACAGTCAAGGGAAGCTTTGCCTTAGCCGATAAGTGCGACAAGGATTTTCACAGGTTGGCAGAAACTTTCGGGATGCAAGCCGAGTACTTGGCGTCAAAAAGCATGACTGATTACGACGTACTGCCAGACGCTGGAAGGCCAAATAAAGAATCAACTTTCAACACAGAGAAAAATTCTAAGGAGGTGCAGATTCACCCGACAGATCCAAAAAAGACGACATCTATCGCAAACGATATGGATATCGCATAGGAAAGCGCGCTCGTCAAGTTCCTCCGTGAGAACTGGAAAATCTTTGCATGGTGTCCAGCTGACATGCCAGGAGTACCCAGGGAACTTGCCGAGCACCACCTAAATTTGGATCCAACAGCGAAACCAATCAGACAACCTTTGCGGCGTTTTTCGGAACCAAACCGCAAAGCCATGCTTTCAGAAATAAATCGACTCGAAGAAGCTGGTTTTATCAGAGAAATATCTACAGAAGCCACATGGGTAGCTAACCCAGTGATGGTGCCGAAGAAAAACACGACAGTCCTTCGCATGTGCGTCGACTTTACGTGTCTCAATAAACATTGTCCTAAGGATCACTTTCCCCTCCCAAGGATCGATCAAATTATCGACTCCACGGCAGGTTGCGAACGTCTTTCCTTCTTGGATGCATACTCTGGTTATAACCAGATCAGATTAAAAGAAGATGATGAAGCCAAGACAGCGTTTATTACACCTTACGGCGTGTTTTGCTACAAAACAATGCCCTTTGGTCTAAAAAATGCGGGAGCAACATATCAGAGGATGATGCAGAAGTGTTTAGCAACACAGATCGGGAAAAACGTGCAAGTATACATCGATGATGTCGTCATAACATCAAAAAAGGGGACAACATTGATCGAGGATCTCAAAGAAACTTTTGACAACCTCGACAAATTCTGCCTCAAACTGAACCCGACGAAGTGTTCTTTTGGCGTCCCAGCAGGAGAACACGGGGTGTCTAGTTTCGGCAAGAGGGATGGACGCAAATCCCGACACAATACAAGCCATAGTAACAATGAGAAAGCCAACAAAGTTGAAAGAAATACAGCAGCTAATCGGCGAGTCGCAGCTTTGAGCAGGTTCGTCGCCAGGTTAGGAGAAAAAGCGTTACCATTTTATGCGCTGATAAAACAAGGAGATAAATTCCAATGGAATGAAGAGGCCGACAGAGCTTTCGAGGATCTGAAGCGAAAAATCTCGACACCACCAATCCTGGTGGCTCCAAAGGAAAAGGAACCTCTCCTGCTGTATATTGCAGCCACGCCCCAAGTGGTTAGCACAGGATTAGTTGTCGAAAGAGAGGAAGAAGGGAAAATCCATGGAGTGCAGCGGCCAGTATACTTCGTGAGCGAAGTCTTGTCACCTTCAAAACAAAGGTACCCTCAGTACCAAAAGCTAGCATATGGAGTGTTCACGACAGCACGAAAATTGCGCCATTATTTTTCAAAGACACCCGATCATAGTGGTCAATGAAGCTCCCTTGTCAAATATACTGAATAACCCAGAAGCTACGGGTCGTGTCTCCCTTTGGGGAATAGAACTTTCCCCTCGGGACATCACGTATGAAAAAAGAAAAGCAATAAAGTCGCAAATACTGCCAGACTTCATCGCAGAATGGATGGAGTTGCAAAATACAGGACCACCAGATTTATCGAGAACTTGGACCATGAACTTTGATGGGTCCAAGAGACTAGAAGGAGCTGGCGCAGGAGTAGTACTCATATCACCTGAAGGCGACAAATTGAAGTACATCCTCCGGATGACGTTCCTTAACGCATCTAACAATGAAGCAGAATATGAGGCTCTCATACACGGGATGAAGATGGCGAAAGCCTGCGGAGCAACTCGATTAAAAATCTTTGGCGACTCACAGTTGGTGGCTCAGCAAGTTATGAACCAATGTGATGCAATCAATGATAGCATGATGGCATACAAGGAGGTGTACAACGAGCTTGAAAAGTTATTCGATGGATGCGAAGTAAATCATATTAGCAGGTTGAGCAACGACGAAGCCGACGTTCTTGCAAACATCGGGTCACAAAGGTTCTTCCAATCCCGCCAGGTGTATTCTGGGAAGAGATAACAGAGAGATCCACTAAGCCAACAAAGTCAAAAAAGAAGGAGAAGAAACCCTCGGGGGCTGCCAAGGAAAAGCAAGAGGACGAAGAAGAGGATCAGGACTTGGTCATGGTGATACAGATACCGTGGATGCAGCCGTACATATCATACATCATGAGGAAAGAAATACCCGATGATCCACTTGAAGCAAGGCGAGTAATTCGACGCTCCAAAGCTTTTACGGTGGTCAAGGGAGAATTGTATAAGCGAAGTATTTCAGGCGTTTTGCAAAGGTGCGTTACACCCGAAGAAGGAAGAATAATCCTGAAGGATGTACACGAAGGAATATGTGGCCACCACGCAAGTAGTCGAGCTATCGCAGCCAAGGTTTTTCGAGCATGATTCTACTGGTTGACAGCAATCGAGGACGCCAAGGACATAGTAAGAACTTGCGACGCATGTCAAAGGTTCGCCGCAAAACCTCACTCTCCAGCAGCAGAGTTAGCACCAATACCATTGTCTTGGCCCTTTGCTCAATGGGGACTTGATATGGTGGGTAAGTTACACAAATCCTGGCCAGGAGGAAAGGAGTACATGCTAGTAGCTGTCGATAAGTTTACAAAGTGGATAGAAGCGAAGCCGATAAATTCACCAGATGGAGCATCCGCAGTAAAATTCGTAAAGGCCTCGTCTTCAGATTTGGAGTGCCCCACAGCATCGTCACAGACAACGGCAGCAACTTCACATCCCATGAATTCAAAGATTATTGCGAAGAGGTGGGTATTAAGCTGAACTTTGCGTCAGTTGCACATCCTCAAACCAATGGGCAAGTCGAGAAAGCCAATGGCATCATCTGCAATGGTATCAAGAAGCGCTTATTAGGACCACTGGAAAAAGCTCGACATACATGGCCGTAAGAACTACCAAGCGTGTTGTGGAGCATCCGAACAACACCAAACACAGCAACGCAGAAACTCCGTTTTTCCTGGTTCATGGAGCAGAAGCAGTACTACCAATCGAGATAGAGCACAACTCTCCACGTGTCGCTGAATATGATGAAGAAACGTCGAGAAGAGTGCTAGAAGACGACGTCGACGCACTTGATGAAGCTCGAGATGAAGTATTATCTCGGGTAACCAAATATCAACAGGACTTGAAGAATTACCACAGTCGACGTTTGCGGCCAAGATCTTTTCAGGTGGGAGACCTAGTTCTTCGGCTCACGCAAAAAAAGTCATGAAAAACTCGAGTCACCATGGCTTGGCCCTTACATTGTCACGGAAGTAATTGGAGGAGGAGCATACAGAATAAAGGACAAGAAGACAGGGGTGGAGGAGCCAAACCCCTGGAACGTGGCGCAACTTAGGCGTTTCTACGCCTAGAGTCAAAATATAGTCTTTGTAAAGCTTCAATGTACTGAAACGCCCGCGAGTTTTCAGACGCACTCTTTTCCTTTTTCGGGGCACCGAGTGGGGCCGGAGAAGGTTTTTAATGAGGCGGGCTCGCGGTGCTGCAATATAATAAAGATAGTGACAATATAACTTTTCTTCTTTATCGACAAGACCAAAGTCTTCGCTCCGACGAATTTCAATATAGTTCATCGACAAAAGGAAAAACTTGCCTTGGTATTCAAATACCTCGTGAGTCAACAAAAATACAAAATAGTACTCAATAAAAAGCTCGGGGGCTCATATTCGCCTTAAATATATAAATGCCTTGGTTCAAAACCTCGCAAGTATACAAATATAGTAAAGAGTCACCGAAACACTCGGGGGCTAAACAAACAGAGAAATATAATGATTGCTTTACAATATAGTCATGGATTACAAAGAAAAAATATCTACAAGAAGAAAATAACTAGTCTTGATTCAATATGTCATCAAGAGTAACCCTGTTTTCCTCAGGAGCAGCACCAAGAAAATCGGCATAATGGCCATCGGCAAAAAAGTCGGCATCCATCCGAAGTAGGTCCTCAATCATTTCTTCGGCTATAGGCGTAACCTTCGTGTTAATCCTGTCAACACCAACTCTCCGACGTTTTACCTTTTGGTGAACCTTCTCGACAACCTGGGTAAGGTCAAGCTTCGAGTGGCAGATTTGGAGCATGATAAGAGCAAATCTGGCGCCAGCTACTAGTTGAGCTTTGACAAAATCATGGATACTGCGAGCATCCTTGAACCTTTCCATCAATTCAGGAAGAGTTTTTGGTTGGACGTTCCGAGGAAACATGGAGTTGTAAACCATGGACAAGGTCTTGGTACAGAAGTCGAGGAAATCGCGAGTTTGAGAGGCGCGATCTTGAAATCTGACAATTTGGCGGGTCCTTTCCGGGGTAGCCCAAAACAAAGAACCATGGTCCAAGGAGAGATTAACAAGGAGGGTTGTCCTAGCATTCACCCTCTCTTCCTCGGCAGCAGCATCAGTAAAGGCACCTATCAAAACAAAGAAGCGGAAACCTTCAAGAAACAATAGTATGCAGATAAAGGATATCAGCGGATGAAACAGGCATACCCGACATATCTGCACTGGCTTCATTCATTAATTCGAGCATGAAATTTTCTCGAATAGTCGCCTTTTCAGCCTCGGAAGCAGCAATTTCCTTAGCAGCTACGGCCTCGCGAGCTTGTTGAAGAGCAATTTTTTCAGCTTCAGATGACTTACGAGATTGCTCCATCATCACAAGTGTTTGCTTCTTCGCATACTGAGGTTGTTGCCGAAGTTCATCCAGTTCTTGCGACAAGGTATCGTCGACAGGAGCGGTATCACCAAAAGCTTTCCTCGCGCGGGAAGAGGAAGGCGAAACATTGGAAGGAGCGGAAGTTGGAGTATAGTTATCAAATATCAACTGAAATTTAGACAAGACAACATCAAATGACAGATAGAGTTTTTCATTAATTTCTTGGAATAATTACAAGGGCACTACAGTGGAGCTAAGGAAATGAATGTCGCCAAAACAACTACTTTGGCAACAAAAGCAAAAGAAACAGAAAAAGAAACAAGGAGGCATGCAACTAGACCTCCGGCCTCGAGGAGCTAGGAGTCGAAGCTGGCTTGATCCCCAGATACGCCAAGATCTTCTTCGTGTTGGGCTTGGCTGCCTTGATCAGCGACCTCCATCTCGAATGCTCTACCTGGCTGGTGTCGCCAACCTTCATCCAATCAAGCGTCTGTTGGCTGTCAGCAACCAGGGCAACAGTACTCTCGACAGCAACCTTCATATTCTCCTGACGCATCTTCAATCCCAGGTCTTCCGACGAATTGAAAAGCTTGGCAAGGGCAAGGAAAGTCGAAGGTTCCTCTTTCTTCGGGAAGAAGTAGGGGAACAACGCCGACAAACTCGCACTGGCATTGGCCACGCCTTCACGAATTTCGCGCCCATGGAACTCCAGAAGAGAAAGTGCATCAAGGAGAGGGTCATTGACGGGATTCTCCAGATCAAAATCTTGGTTTGTTTGGGCTGCCACACAAAGCAAAGAACCATTAGTCAAAAACCAAGAAACAGGAAGTACAATAGAAGGGGTTGATGATATTACTCAGCGTACGTCGACTTTGCGACTTCAGACGCTTGATGATCTCTTGTTCACGCACAGTTTGTGCAGTTTTCTGCTCATCTAAGGCAGATTCGGCATCTTTGAGCCTTCTCTGCAGTTCCTCGACACTAGCAGCTTTCACCTTGGCTTCATCAACCTCGGCCTTGGCTTTGCTAGCAGCAAGTTCAGCTTTCTTGCGAGCCGCCTCACTTTGCTCGAGTTTTTGAGCAAGTGCGTCGACACGTTCGTTGGCCTCTGAAAGTTTTTCTGTCGAGATATGAAAAAGAAAGAAAAGAAAGATCAAAAAATAGCGACGAGCAACAGGAATAGAAAGTCAGTGCAAAATAGCAAGTATAAAAGTCGTTACCTTCGGCTCTGGCGGCATATTCACGGTACCCAATAAATTGGGACCCGATGCGGAGAAGATCCTTGATCATAGGCTGTTCAGCGTGAACACAGTAAGAGAAACATCGGCATGAAAAAGAGAAAAGGTGTGGAAAAATAAAATAAGGAAAATATAGATGTCGACAGACTTACATCATCTAAGAGCAGAGTCGACGAACTGCCCAACTGAGGGGCAGAATCAACAATCTTTTCAACCCTTGCCCTTTTTGGTGAAGGGACACGGGGGCTTGATGGCGGAGTAGTGGTGACGACGTCTTGTTGAGGAGGCGACGTTTCTTCTCCTTCAACTAGCGTGTCTGAGGCAAGTACAGTACGTGACGTGCTTGTTCGAGGAGCCACGTCAGTAACTGGTACTTCTTCCTCCTCATCACTGATTGATCAAAAAATCGGCAGTATAAAAAGCACGACAAGATAAATATTTCGAGTACAAAAATATAGCGAGATAAGTGACTTACGAGCTGATGAGGGATTCAACATAAGGATCGTAAGCTGCCTTCGGATTAGAAGGACCAGCTTTTTCAGCCTTAGAAGTGCCAGAATCCTCGGCATCATGCCTTTTCCTTTTGTTCTTTGGGGAAACTGCAGGAGGAAGGGATTGCGTCGATTCACTGGCCTCAGATTCAACTTCCTTTTCATGGGAAGCCGCAGATTTGTGGGAACCCGCGACTTCACTTTCAGGAATAGAAGAACCTGGGGTATCTTCGGCAACGATGCCCCGTTCTTCGACTTCTCCATCCTCAGGAAGAGGAGGAAGGGAAGTCATAGTAGGATGGTTCTGCAAGAAAACAGCGACAAAAGAAAAATTAGAGTGACACAAATACAATGAGATGCAGGGCAAATTCGGAACAAGATAGAAACTCGAGAAGGCAAAATACCTCGGGGAGAGGATTGGCGGAGCTGTATGGTTCCACGCGACAAGCGGAAGGAATAGGATCCTTTTTTGCCAAGCGGGAAACTCTTCGGATCAACTTCTCCAAGTCCTTTGCAGAAAGATCGTCGGAGATTCTATTGGCGTCGTTTTCACCAGAATACGTCCAGAGGGGATTTTTGCGAGCCTGAAGAGGCTGCACCCTAATCCTAAGGAAGTAGGCAGTAATTTGAACACCAGATAGCTCTTTGCCTCGAGTGTTTTGAAGATGACGGATACGAGCCATGAGCGCCTCTGTCGCCTTTTTCTCTTCTTCAGAAGCTTCGGCATCCCAGGAACGGCGACGCTGAATCCTGGCACTTCCGTCAAAAGGAACTATGTTGTGCTCCACAGAATTGGCGCTTTCTTCGTGGATGTAGAGCCACTTTTTGCGCCATCCTTGGACAGAATCAGGAAATTTGACGTCGAAATAATCGACATCAGTACGAACACAGATAACAACGCCACCTATGTTATAAGTGACGTTGTGGGAGCCATTGCGGCGGAGGCAGAAAATGCGTTTCCACAGAACCCAATTGGGAGGGATTCCGAGGAAACATTCGCAAAGCGTGATGAAAATAGAAATGTGAAGGATGGAATTAGGGGTCAACTGATGCAGTTGAATCCCATAAACGAAAAGAAGGCCGCGGAGGAAATCGTGGATTGGGGTCGAAAGGCCGCGGATTAAGTGATCAACAAAACTAACCCGATACTCCATTGGAGGCTTGGGGTAGCTTTCTTCGCTGGGGAAGCGGATGGCGTCCTCCTTCTTCATGAGGCCAAGCCTCTTCAGCATGTTGGTGTCCTGGTTGGAGATTTTGGATCTCTCCCACTCAAGATCCTCGGCAGCCATCTTGGATTCCGGAGTGCTGTGGCGAGTGAGTCGCGTGCGCGGTGGCATCAATGGCAATGGGCAGAGTAAGGTCTGTGAGTGCGGAAGCTTGGAGAGATTCGGGCGCAGGAGAAGTTTTGCGAAGGGGAACAGATGAGCGGCGCAAGCGAGGGGATGAACGGAGGTTGAAGAAAGGTTTATATAAGAATCGGGTGAAGCAGCGTGCCGTTGGATGGAGAAATCGTGTGGTGAGAATAGATCTTCTAGAAACAAGGGTAAAAAGGTATTTTTACTGAGATAGGCGTTACCGTACGTGCGCCAGAAAAAGTGGAGGACGTGTGTCCCCCACTTGCACGACGTGTCAACGTGGTGGGAGCAATGGACCCACAGGGCAGAAAAATCACGACTACTCGTCAAGGATGAAGTAAATTTGATTAAGGGAAGAATGTCGACAAGAAAAATAAAAAGAAGATTGGCGACAGCAAGAATTATTCAATACTTCGGGAGCTTTTGCTCAAAAACAAGTTTTTGCCCAAACGCTCGAGGGCTACTTCGGACAAAAGTAAATTTCCGAGTATGACAAATATAGAAATTGCGGGAGCCTACAACCAAGCACAAAGTCCTTGGCTGTAGCCTCGGGGGCTACTCCCATCGGGAGCGCTGTTCGCGCACCCGAGAGATAAAAAAAAAAGAGAGAGAAGAAGAAAGAGATCATATTGGGAAGTAATGAAAATATAGCGACAAGGTGGACTAAAATGTTGAGCCTACAACCAAGCACAAGTTCTTGGTTGTAGCCTCGGGGGCTACTCCCATCGGGAACGCTGTTCGCGTGCCCGATGAAATTAACAAAAATAGAAAAACAAGAGAGTATATTTCGAGTTATAATTAACTCTACATATACTCCCATCGGGAGAACAATATAAGTCATATATGACTCAATAAAATGTGCCATTCCAACAGCCGGAAAAGCACTCGACAATATATTCTCAGAACGCCGAAGTTGCGATCAATTTCTGAATGCCGCAAATTTGCGAAGGTAAGACCCCAGATCCGTTCTGCTGGGCGTGGCATCGCCAAAGACTGCGCTCTGCTACTTTTATCCGTATCAACAGATACGAAGAAAAATCCTAACGGACGCGTTAGGTACCCGATAAATTTGACTGGGACTCGACAGAATGGTAAGACCTTAAGCGGCACCTGTCGACGTTTACACCAGTATCCCGAGATCATGTCCGGGGACGTGATTTTGAAGTAGGTTTTTGCGGATTGCCACTAGAGCAGTTAACTAGTACCTGATCCGTCAGATGAACTAGCCCCAATTACCAGTATCCCTGTACAATATAGAGTTTTATGTGAAGAAATATAAAAGGTTAAAGCTTTCGAGTAAAAATAAACAATGGAGATTTTCCCTGACTCTACGATTCAAGCAAAATCTCGGGGGCTACTGACATAGGCATCCCAAATGGGCCTGCCGAAGATGGTACCCGGGGTTTACTGGAAGCCCAATACCCGAAGAATAAGAAGAATCGGGAGCCCAAGATTTACTAAGGAAAGATAGAGTTGTAATAGGAAGTGTTGTTTGTAATCTGGCGGGATGAGTTAGAAACCGTCCCGGACTCTGTAAACTTGTATAGCACGAATCCCTCGGCTTCACCTCCTATATAAAGGGGGAGTCGAGGGACGAAGAATCAATCGAATCATTGTCTGCAAGCCCTAGTTTTCATAGTCGTCGAGTACTTTTCGGCTGAAACCTTCGAGATCTACTTGCCCTCTACTTCTAACTAAACCCTAGCCTATAATCCATAGGCATTGACAAGTCAATACCTTGTCACCCATCACCCTTTTCTCTGTCTCGATACAGGTTGAGCATCTCCAGTACACCAGCTAGCCGTAGCAGTCCTTCGCTTGCCCTTTCGCTCGCCGGAAACGCCACGCCATGGCCGCGCCCTTGCAGCACCCCGCGGCACCCATCGACACTATAAATAGAGGCCCTCCCAGCAAGCTCTCCTCACACCAATCGACTCCCCTCTCACCACTGATCTTCCTCACCACCTTAGCTCGTTCGATTGCTGCCGGAGAAGAAGCAATTTCAAGATCGGAGCCGCCGGGGGACGCAGCTCACCGTCGACGATTGGCGCCACCCCGAGCCCCGCCGCTGCTCCCAAGCTCTTCCCCATCTACTACACCTTCACCGCGCATACTGCCTGAGTCCTGCATCGGCCTGGTAGGCTCTCCGACCCCCTACTGCCGCCGTGACCTCGTCGGAATCCCGTCGGTGACGACGACGCTCAACCGCCGTCGATCCTCTTTCTAATCCTACGGTCAAGATAGGAAATACCGCTTCGGCGTTTAAAGAGGCGCCGACAGGTGGCCCCCACCCTGTCAGCGCGGCCCGAGCGCGCCAGACGCGTGTTGGGCTGCGAAGTGCTGCTGAAATTCGTTTCGGCCCAATAACTTTTCCCGCCTAGCCCACAAATTCAAATCTGGGTTTTTTTCTTTATTCAAATTGCTCTGCTGAATGTTTATTAAAAATTGAATAATTTGAATTCCACCAAACCAAATCTAGCAAACTTTATACCGTTGGAAAGCCCATGAATTTATCTATCCAATACCACCGGCCTCATCTCCATTTTCTTTGTAGATTTAATTTGACAAAAAAGACAAGACAGGGACTTTTGCACTTTCAAACTTTATTTAAAATTCAACCAGAATAGATTTTTAAGTAATTCCAATTCTAATAAATCACAAATGATGTCCTCTAATTGATTATGCAATAACATAGCCCTGTTGTTTGTATGATCATGGACTAGATCAAATAAAATGACTATGTGGTCATTTCTAGAGCATTTCAAGGTGGAATTCAAACTCAACCCTAATGAGAGATTTACCACTCACTTAAATTTTGATCCTAAGTACTAATAACCAGGGGGAATGACTTAGGCTAATGAACCCTTGAGAATTATTACTTAGAGATTTTAATTTATTTAAATGTTAAGTTTAAAACTATGTGAAGTATAGCACTTCAATTAAATTGAACTCACATATAATAGATATGAAATGTTGACTTTGGGGTCAACCTATATTTCATACCTTATTATTATATGGAGAGATTAAATCTTAATATTAGGTAATGCAAAGAAATGAAATTCTTTAAAGACCTACATATCAAATTTAGGAAATGAGAATAATGAGAGGAAATTATTTTCTCTCCTAAATAAGAATTCATCAAGTAACCCACCATGCCATGTTTGATTGATAATAGGACTAGTGTGTGACTCTTTGAGTGTTTCTAGTTTAGTATGTGAGCTTGGTTTAGTATTTATACCTCGTATTCGTATATAGACGCTAGTACCGAGGAATACCAAGAGGAGGAAGGCTACTCACAGGAAGAAGAAGAGAACTTCGATAACTACCCAGCTCAAGGCAAGCTAACCCTTGCTGAAAACAAGTGCTTAGCTCTACAAGAGCAAAGGCATCTTCACACTTTACTTTTATGTATTACCTATCCCAGGTTTTTACTTACCTTTGCTTTTGCTTATTTATTGTAAAGTACTTTTTGATTTATGATTCCCTTGTCCGGAATAGAACAAGAGCATCAAAGTTAGCCTAAGCAAATAAAGCTAGGTAGCACCCCCTCATGACTAGTTGCTATTGCTAAGAACTAAAATTGACTACTCTAGATGGGAACATTTGTGAAATGAACTAAAGTGAAAGATTTTGAAGGTGAATATGACCTTGAGGAGATGGTGATTTTTTTTTTGATAAAATAGATGATTGAGTTTGAATGCGATACCCTTCCAATTATACAAGTACCCCCACAATACCTGATTATGGGTAGGGCTTAACTAGAAGCTTGTGTATTTTAGTATGGGTTCCCTCTGAACAAACATCATAGGGGTTACGCTGCGGCTGCCTCCGTTACTTGTGGATTGATGTTGAAATGAGGTGAATGTACGGCCCAAGCCCTGTGCAGCTCCCGGGTTGACTGCGGTTTTCACCGGGAGGCCAAGCTCATGGGGAGAGGTGCTCATACTAGCATATATAAGTGAAAGGTTTCGATTGATGATCCGCGTACTGTGTTACGATGATTCGAGGTTACCCTCGACGGATGTAATCAAAAGTTGTGGCACAAGAGTACAACCTCTGCAGAGTGTTAAACCTATTCGAATAGCCGTGTCCACGGTTACGGATGATTGGAAAGGCCATACTATCTCCGTTATCATTAAAATGTTTTGGTTCTAGAAATGAATGGTGGTCGTGGAAGGTGACATTATGGTGATCCATAATGAGTTGTGGGAATGACACTAAGGTTCCCCCTTGAGTTAGTCTAGCACAGGATAAGGCTTTACCAAAGATTTATGAAACTAAAACTTGGCTTTATGCAAACAAACCTAGAGCTTAGCACCCCCTTACACTTATTGAGTATTTATCTTAGAGTTAGTTTGCGAGTACTTTAAAAAGTACTCATGGCCTTGCCCTGGCTATTCAAATGCCAGACTATGAAGGAGAGCACCAGTATCAGGATGACGGGCAGCAGGACGTCTACGATAACTAGGATCGTCTTCTAACGTCAAGCGTTGCCTGTGGAATAGATAGTCCACTACTACTTCGCTTCCGCTACTATTTGTGATGTTGAACAATATATTCGTGTAATATTGGATCATGTGATCTATGGTTGTAAGACAATATGTGTTGTAATAAATGATGACTCTATGCTACTTACTATTATGTCTCGCAAAAACATTATTCCTGGGATTGCGATGTATGGCATAATAGGCATCTGGGCTTAAAAATCCGGGTGTTGACAAGTTGGTATCAGAGCCATTGTTTGACCTTAGGAGACCCTAGTTAGAATGGACGCTCAAAAACTTAGTTTCAAATTTTATGAGTTGACTAGTTATGAAAATCTTATTCACCTCCTTACCTTGAAGAGTCTTTTACAAACTTTAAATTCATGCCCTTCTTCTAAGAGAATTAAAAATTTGGAACACTTGCACCTAGCTAACTTAATCCTCTCATCTCTCTACAGATGGATCACGTCGTGGACGCGCAGCCCTTTCTCCAGACTGAGTTCTATCAGTTGGGGAACGGTGGAGAGATCATCTTCGAGAGGGACCTCTTCTCCCTCTCCGAGTTCCTCGGGCGCCCACCACCGGAAGTCTTTGGCGGAATGCTGAATGACCAACCCGGTGGTCAACTTCAGTGGGTGATCATGGTGGACCTTCGTGGAAGGTTCACGCTCCCAATGAGCGCAAGGATCCGATTCTCCTTCAGGGAGAACAACTGGGCGGATGGTCTCGCAAGGGGACTTCAGGAAGGACTCGCACGTCTGTGCGGGCAAAACTTCATGGACTTCACCGACAGTCGCTTTGTGCACTATGCAAGGCACAACTCACTCGGAGTGCCAATGAACCTGCCGTCACACCCGCAGCTTCGCCACCATGTTGATCATCTTGACTTCATGCTGAGTGAGACCCGCATCGACCTCGACAACTCCCGCGAGTACGCCAACCACACTCACATCCAGTTGGCGCAGCAGGCGGAGACCATCAAGGTCATCGCCGGAGAACGCAGGGCACTCCGCCGTGCCAACCAGAAGAAGGATCACGGCATCAACCGCCTGAAGGCAAGGATCGCCACTCTGAAGGCGACCATCGCTGCACAAGCTGAGCAGATCCAGGAGCTGGAAGGCGAAGGTGAAGGGGAGAACATCCAGGGGGACGGCTACTCCTATGTTAGCAACGACGACGACTACGAGGAGGAGGAAGACGACGACCTGGAGTTCCACCCTTACGAGGATGGCCACGAGCACCTCGATGCCGGGGTAGACAATGTCTACCCTATCAACGTCGATGGCGAGTAGTCCCGTCTGAGCACTTGCGCCCCGTGTTATGTATCGGTCCTTTGTAACCGCCCCATGTATCGTAGTTTGTTGAAAGGGTTCTTAAAACCCTCCTGAACATTTGGCTTGTAATATGTGCTACCTCCATGACTATGTTTGTGTGTGTGTAATATTATTATTATTATGAATCAAGTTTAAGTGGTATTTTATCCCAAAATGAGCCATAGACATTTCCCTCTTATCTCATGATCCCTATCAATGTTCAGATGGCACCCCCAACTCGCAACATGACTCAGGAGGCAATGCTGCAGATGCTGCAACAGATGTTGGCTGATAGAGAAGTTGAGAGAGCTGAACGGCAAGCCAACCTAGCTGCACTTCAACAACTTGCTCAGGGAAATCAAGGCCACGGAAACCACGATCACCCAGGGTCAAAGCTGAAAAACTTCCAGAACACTAACCCACATGTGTTCAACAAGACAGAGGAACCCCTCGATGCTGATGATTGGCTCCAGACTATGGAGAACAATCTCGAGGTTGCCGGAGTGGAGGACAACGAGAAGGTGTTGTTCGCCACCCACTATCTGGCTGGACCTGCACGTGCCTGGTGGACAAGTACCCGCGCCTTACATGCGGGGAACCTGATGACTTGGGAGGACTTCAAACTCAAGTTTAGCAAGTATCATGTGCCCCCGGGTTTGATTAAGAAGATGAGGGATGAGTTCAGGGAACTGAAGCAAGGCAGAATGACCGTGGTAGAATACCGCGACAAGTTTCTTACCTTGTCAAGGTACGCCCCGGATGAGACTGACACCGTCGAGAAGAGGAAGGAGAGGTTTCTGAATGGACTGCATGATGAGATGCAGACTGTACTGATCAACATCCCCTTTGCTGACTTAGAAGCACTAGTTGACTCCGCCATTCAGATGGAGGGGAAGATACACCAAGCCAATGAGAACTGCAAGCGCCGTATGATGAACCAGAGTGGGCCCAGCAACAATCACAAGTATCGCCCCAACTCAGGTGGAGGGTTCGCCCCAAGAAACAACAAGCCCCCGATGCAGAATCCACGTCCGAGTTATCAGAACCGGAGTGGAGGAAACCCCAGGTCAGGAGGACACAACAACTACAACAACAACAACAGCAACTTCAACCGCGCCCCACCTCGCGCCCCCAACAATAACTCCAACACTGCTCCAAGGACTGGGAGCAACGCTGTTCCCATCACCCCCAAGGACAAGTCCACCTACAACTGCTACGAGTGCGGAGTAGCTGGGCACTTCTCCTATGAGTGCCCCAAGAAGCTCGCCAAGACTGCCGCCAACACCTCGGGCCCTGCACAGCAGCAGCGTCGTGTCACCACCAACAAGAAGTTCGCCCCCAACAACCCGAACAACCGCAACGGCCGCCTCTACCACATGAATGCAGAAGAAGCTCAGGAAGCCCCAGACGTTGTGCTGGGTATGTTCTCTGTTAACTCAATACCCGCAAGAGTGCTGTTTGATTCTGGAGCATCGCACTCATTCATTACCGAAGATTTTGCATGCACTAGTAAGATTCAACCCATCAGCTTGAAGCATGTCATGATAGTTCAAATACCTGGATCAACAACTAAAGCTAGAAAAATTTGCAAAGATGTGCCAATCAGAATACATGAAATAGAATTCTATGCAAATTTGATTGTTCTGGGAGCCAAAGGTTTGGAAGTAGTCCTGGGAATGGACTGGATGGCGAAACATCATGGACTGATTGATTGTGCCAAGAAGGCCATCACCATGACTAGTAGCACCGGTATAGTAGTCGAACACCTATCTGAAAAGATGCCCCGAAAGTTCACTTGTAACCAAAGCCTAGCCAAACCCACCGTGGATCAGATCAGGGTCGTTTGTCGATATCCTGATGTGTTCCCGGATGATCTACCCGGTATGCCCCCAGATCGGGATATCGAGTTTATCATCGAGTTAATCCCCGGAACCGGACCTATAGCCCAGAGAGCCTACAGCATGAACCCGGCAGAGTTAGTGGAACTGAAGAAGCAGCTGGAGGATATGCTATTCAAAGGTCTAATTCAACCAAGTGCGTCACCCTGGAGGTCGCCAGTTTTGTTTGTGGATAAAAAGGACGGTGCCACTCGTTTGGTTACGGACTATCGTAAGCTTAACGATGTCACCATTAAGAACAAGTATCCATTGCCCAAGATAGAAGATCTGTTTGACCAGCTGACCGGAGCCCGAGTATTCTCGAAGATTGATCTGCGGACAGGATACCATCAGTTGAAGATTCGTGCCACCGATATCCCCAAAACTGCCTTTACCACCAGATATGGATTGTATGAGTACAATGTCATGTCATTTGGATTGACCAATGCCCCCGCTTACTTCATGAATCTCATGAATAAGATCTTTATGAACTTCCTGGACAAGTTTGTCGTGGTTTTCATCGACGACATCCTCATATACTCCAAGTCCGAGGAAGAACATGAGCAACATTTGGAAGTGGTCCTAGATACCCTTCGGGAACATCAGTTGTATGCCAAGTTCAGCAAGTGTGAATTCTGGTTGAAAGAAGTAGGATTCTTGGGTCACATCTTGTCAGCCGGAGGAATTGCCGTTGACCCCGCAAAAATCAAGACTGTTGAAGAATGGAAAGCCCCAACCACTCAGACCGAAGTCCGTGCTTTTCTCGGATTGGCGGGATATTACCGCCGATTCGTTGAAGGGTTCTCGAGTATAGCAAGACCAATGACCCAATTGTTGAAGAAGGACCGGAGTTTCGAATGGACCGACAAGTGTGAAGAGAGCTTTCAACAGCTCAAGTTAAGATTGACAACAGCCCCAATACTGGTTATGCCGGACATTACCAAGCCATTTGATGTGTACTGTGACGCCTCCAAGATTGGTCTTGGATGTGTGCTGATGCAAGAAGGCAAAGTGATATCTTACCTATCAAGACAGCTGAAGCCGCATGAACAGAACTACCCAACCCATGACTTAGAGCTAGCAGCGGTGGTGTTAGCGCTGAAAGTATGGCGTCATTACCTCATGGGTAACCGATGCGAGGTTTACTCGGATCACAAGAGCCTGAAGTATATCTTCACGCAGAAGGAGCTGAATATGAGACAGCGCAGATGGATAGAGTTAATCAAAGATTACGACATGGAAATCCATTATCACCCCGGCAAGGCCAATGTGGTAGCGGATGCTCTGAGTAGACTGCCGTGTCAGTTGAACTCCCTGTTAGCAATTGAGCAACCTAGCCTGTTTGAAGAGTTTGAACAGTTTAGACTTGAACTGGTTAGCGAAGGATACCTCGCCAGCATTGAACTCCAACCCACCCTGATTAGTCAGATCAAAGAAGCTCAGAAAGGAAATGCTAGCATTGACGGAATCAAGAACCAAATAGCCGCCGGAAAAGCACCAGGATTCACCGTAGATGAAGAAGGAGTGCTATGGTATAACAAGCGCCTTTGCGTACCGTCAGACTCAGAATTGAAGCAAGTTATCCTGAAAGAAGCTCACGACACCCTATACTCCATTCACCCCGGAGGAACCAAGATGTACCAGGATTTGAAGGAACAATTCTGGTGGCATGGAATGAAGAGAGAAATTGGAAGCTACATCGCCAAGTGTGACATCTGTCAAAGAGTCAAAGCAGAACACCAACGCCCCGCCGGACTGTTGCAACCCCTACAGATTCCCGAATGGAAGTGGGATTCCGTAGGAATGGACTTCATCACCGGACTGCCCAAGTCTAGTAAAGGAAATGATTCCATCTGGGTAGTGGTCGACAGACTGACCAAAGTCGCCCACTTCATCCCCGTCAAGACCACCTATCAAGGACCGAGACTCGCAGAGCTATATATCTCAAGGATAGTCAGCCTGCACGGAACCCCGAAGTCGATAGTATCCGACAGGGGATCCCAATTCACCTCCCGATTCTGGCAGAAAGTCCATGAAGGACTCGGAACTCGCCTGAATTTCAGCACAGCCTATCACCCGCAGACCGATGGACAGACAGAAAGAGTCAACCAAATATTAGAAGATATGTTGAGAGCATGTGTGCTAGAGTATGGATCTAAGTGGGAAGACTGCTTGCCGTACGCAGAATTCTCGTACAACAACAGCTACCAAGCCAGCTTGCAGATGGCCCCCTTGGCTCTTGTATGGAAGGAAGTGCCGTACCCCTCTGAATTGGTCGGAAGTAGGAGAGGGTCAAATCTTTGGACCAGATATCCTCCGAGAAGCCGAAGAGAAGGTTCACAAGATTCGTGAGTACCTCAAGACAGCCCAATCAAGACAGAAGAGCTACGCCGACAAGAGACGCCGAGAGATGACCTTCGAGATCGGAGATTTCGTATATCTCAAAGTGTCCCCTCTTAAGGGAATGCAGAGATTTCAACTTCGAGGAAAGCTCGCACCCCGATATGTCGGACCTTTCAAGGTCCTGAGTCGCCGAGGAGAAGTATCCTATCAGCTGGAGTTACCGGAAGAAATGTCAGCGGTGCACAATGTGTTTCACATCTCGCTACTCCGGAAGTGTTTAGACGTGCCTGAGAATACCGAAGTTTTCAAGAACATCGACCATCGAGCTGTCGATATCAACTCAGATCTGACATACCGCGAAGTACCTATTCGCATCTTGGAAGAAGCTTTCAGAACCACCCGTACTCGAAGTATCAAGTTTCTGAAGATCCAATGGAGTAACCACACCGAAGAAGAAGCCACTTGGGAGAGAGAAGACTTTATGAGGACTGAGTACCCAGATCTCTTTAGTACCTAGTTTTCTCAGATCTCGGGACGAGATCTTTTGTAAGGGGGAAGGGTTTGTAACATCCCAAGTTTCAACAATAATAAACAAGGAAGAGAAATTCCCCAAACCCAAAATTTGCAATTAACAAAAACTTTTTCCATGCATATAGTGCCACATATAGATATATGCATTTGAGTGATATTCTTTTGTGCAATTGCCATGATGAGTGTTAGTATGATGAAATATTGTTATATGAACACTAACCAAGATCACTAAACCCTAAATTGAGAAGAATTAGAGAAAATGGGAAAAACCCATTTCTCATTCACATACCCTTTATGTAAAATAACAAATCCTCAACCAAGGCCAAGATTGCTTGCCCCATTGCTTCTAAAATGCTTCAATGTGATAAACTAACACTTTTGCATCCTTGGATCAAGAATCAAATCAAAAGAAATCAAGATTTCATCATACATGTGATAATGGTCACTTAACCCAAAATTATTTTCTTCACTACTTTACCCCTCTGTATTTCTCAAATCTTAAACTAAGCAAGGTCAACTAAAGCCAGGTCATCCAAGACCATGTCAAGGTGAGTAACTTTGATGTTGACCACCCTCCCTAAAGTTGACTAGGTTGACCAGAATAAGAGGGCAAAGAGGGAACCCGAGAGAGAGAAGAAGATCACCTCAAATTTGAAAAGTTGCAAATCACTTCCAAATTGAGTGCCACCACCACCAATACATCACAATAATTATATAAATGAGATTCACCAAAGAGATTTTCAAAATTCAAAAGAAAATTTCATGCGGGCATTCTGTCGAACAGGTGGCAGGCAGCATCTGGGATTTGTGTTACATGCTATTGTCCAGCAGATTTGAGCCTAAACCACTTTTGCAATGTGATCATCAGCCTCCCCTACACCCCCTGCCTCTAGCCCAGTACTTGCATGGTCGATTAAAGTCGAGGAGAAACCCTAAAGTTTGCCAAACAATGCCATGCCGGCCACCTTTGGCACTCCTCTCCCTGGCCTCTCCCTCGTCGTTTCTCCATGTCTGCGAGCATCTCTGATGCATAAGGACCAAGCCTGTACCCCTCACTCGATCGCCATTGCACGGCACTGCCCAGAACGCCCGCGTCCAAAACGTGCCAGGACGTGCCAGCCGGCGTGGTGATCACGCCCTGGACGCGCCAGGACGCCACGCACTCGACCGCTACCGTCCTCGCCCTGCATCCCTATCACCGCGTCGAGCATCGCCTCTGCACCCTCTACACGCTAGACGAACGCCCGTGCCTGCCCTGCACCGTCGCCGTCGCCCTAGACCAAAATGATGCCGCGCGCCCAGTGATAGACATTGCCAGCGCTCGAGCTCTCCCATCACCCTTTTCTCTGTCTCGATACAGGTTGAGCATCTCCAGTACACCAGCTAGTCGTAGCAGTCCTTCGCTTGCCCTTTCGCTCGCCGGAAACGCCACGCCATGGCCGCGCCCTTGCAGCACCCCGCGGCACCCATCGACACTATAAATAGAGGCCCTCCCAGCAAGCTCTCCTCACACCAATCGACTCCCCTCTCACCACTGATCTTCCTCACCACCTTAGCTCGTTCGATTGCTGCCGGAGAAGAAGCAATTTCAAGATCGGAGCCGCCGGGGGACGCAGCTCACCGTCGACGATTGGCGCCACCCCGAGCCCCGCCGCTGCTCCCAAGCTCTTCCCCATCTACTACACCTTCACCGCGCATACTGCCTGAGTCCTGCATCGGCCTGGTAGGCTCTCCGACCCCCTACTGCCGCCGTGACCTCGTCGGAATCCCGTCGGTGACGACGACGCTCAACCGCCGTCGATCCTCTTTCTAATCCTACGGTCAAGATAGGAAATACCGCTTCGGCGTTTAAAGAGGCGCCGACAGGTGGCCCCCACCCTGTCAGCGCGGCCCGAGCGCGCCAGACGCGTGTTGGGCTGCGAAGTGCTGCTGAAATTCGTTTCGGCCCAATAACTTTTCCCGCCTAGCCCACAAATTCAAATCTGGGTTTTTTTCTTTATTCAAATTGCTCTGCTGAATGTTTATTAAAAATTGAATAATTTGAATTCCACCAAACCAAATCTAGCAAACTTTATACCGTTGGAAAGCCCATGAATTTATCTATCCAATGCCACCGGCCTCATCTCCATTTTCTTTGTAGATTTAATTTGACAAAAAAGACAAGACAGGGACTTTTGCACTTTCAAACTTTATTTAAAATTCAACCAGAATAGATTTTTAAGTAATTCCAATTCTAATAAATCACAAATGATGTCCTCTAATTGATTATGCAATAACATAGCCCTGTTGTTTGTATGATCATGGACTAGATCAAATAAAATGACTATGTGGTCATTTCTAGAGCATTTCAAGGTGGAATTCAAACTCAACCCTAATGAGAGATTTACCACTCACTTAAATTTTGATCCTAAGTACTAATAACCAGGGGGAATGACTTAGGCTAATGAACCCTTGAGAATTATTACTTAGAGATTTTAATTTATTTAAATGTTAAGTTTAAAACTATGTGAAGTATAGCACTTCAATTAAATTGAACTCACATATAATAGATATGAAATGTTGACTTTGGGGTCAACCTATATTTCATACCTTATTATTATATGGAGAGATTAAATCTTAATATTAGGTAATGCAAAGAAATGAAATTCTTTAAAGACCTACATATCAAATTTAGGAAATGAGAATAATGAGAGGAAATTATTTTCTCTCCTAAATAAGAATTCATCAAGTAACCCACCATGCCATGTTTGATTGATAATAGGACTAGTGTGTGACTCTTTGAGTGTTTCTAGTTTAGTATGTGATCTTGGTTTAGTATTTATACCTCGTATTCGTATATAGACGCTAGTACCGAGGAATACCAAGAGGAGGAAGGCTACTCACAGGAAGAAGAAGAGAACTTCGATAACTACCCAGCTCAAGGCAAGCTAACCCTTGCTGAAAACAAGTGCTTAGCTCTACAAGAGCAAAGGCATCTTCACACTTTACTTTTATGTATTACCTATCCCAGGTTTTTACTTACCTTTGCTTTTGCTTATTTATTGTAAAGTACTTTTTGATTTATGATTCCCTTGTCCGGAATAGAACAAGAGCATCAAAGTTAGCCTAAGCAAATAAAGCTAGGTAGCACCCCCTCATGACTAGTTGCTATTGCTAAGAACTAAAATTGACTACTCTAGATGGGAACATTTGTGAAATGAACTAAAGTGAAAGATTTTGAAGGTGAATATGACCTTGAGGAGATGGTGATTTTTTTTTGATAAAATAGATGATTGAGTTTGAATGCGATACCCTTCCAATTATACAAGTACCCCCACAATACCTGATTATGGGTAGGGCTTAACTAGAAGCTTGTGTATTTTAGTATGGGTTCCCTCTGAACAAACATCATAGGGGTTACGCTGCGGCTGCCTCCGTTACTTGTGGATTGATGTTGAAATGAGGTGAATGTACGGCCCAAGCCCTGTGCAGCTCCCGGGTTGACTGCGGTTTTCACCGGGAGGCCAAGCTCATGGGGAGAGGTGCTCATACTAGCATATATAAGTGAAAGGTTTCGATTGATGATCCGCGTACTGTGTTACGATGATTCGAGGTTACCCTCGACGGATGTAATCAAAAGTTGTGGCACAAGAGTACAACCTCTGCAGAGTGTTAAACCTATTCGAATAGCCGTGTCCACGGTTACGGACGATTGGAAAGGCCATACTATCTCCGTTATCATTAAA
The DNA here is from genome assembly GCF_019359855.2 of Lolium perenne. Classification (NCBI taxonomy): domain Eukaryota; kingdom Viridiplantae; phylum Streptophyta; class Magnoliopsida; order Poales; family Poaceae; genus Lolium; species Lolium perenne. Next base: position 260,877,690 of record NC_067250.2, read on the forward strand.
ATGTTTTGGTTCTAGAAATGAATGGTGGTCGTGGAAGGTGACATTATGGTGATCCATAATGAGTTGTGGGAATGACACTAAGGTTCCCCCTTGAGTTAGTCTAGCACAGGATAAGGCTTTACCAAAGATTTATGAAACTAAAACTTGGCTTTATGCAAACAAACCTAGAGCTTAGCACCCCCTTACACTTATTGAGTATTTATCTTAGAGTTAGTTTGCGAGTACTTTAAAAAGTACTCATGGCCTTGCCCTGGCTATTCAAATGCCAGACTATGAAGGAGAGCACCAGTATCAGGATGACGGGCAGCAGGACGTCTACGATAACTAGGATCGTCTTCTAACGTCAAGCGTTGCCTGTGGAATAGATAGTCCACTACTACTTCGCTTCCGCTACTATTTGTGATGTTGAACAATATATTCGTGTAATATTGGATCATGTGATCTATGGTTGTAAGACAATATGTGTTGTAATAAATGATGACTCTATGCTACTTACTATTATGTCTCGCAAAAACATTATTCCTGGGATTGCGATGTATGGCATAATAGGCATCTGGGCTTAAAAATCCGGGTGTTGACACCTCCACACCTCTCGAACACAGAATAGCACCCGCAAGGGTGTGAACTTCGGGATACATCGTCGTCTCCGCATGTCTTGGTTACTCCTCAACCCAAGCTCCTTTACTTATTCACTTTACTTTGTGATAGCCTTCTTTCTCGATGTTCTATATCTTTGCTATCACCCTATTTATTATCTTGCTTAGCATAGATTGTTGGTGCACATATGCAAACCCAAGTTTGTAGTGTTTCTGCTTGACAAGTAACAGTTTCTCAAGCCCCCATCATGGAAGTTTTTAAAACGCATATTCACCTCCCCCTCTAGGTGGAATACTTGTTCTTTCAATTGGTATCATAGTTTGGGATCTCTTTTTTAGACTTCACTGCCCTGAGAGTAAAGATCATAGCTAGTGGTTTAGTGCACAATGACATTTATATTTGATGGTACAAATTATGATGTTTGGAAAATCTACATGCTTGAATATTTTCGGGGCATGCACCCACATATGGAGAAAATTGTTGATATGGGGTTTTCTCCTCCTAAGTATCCACAAAATCTAACTTTTGAGGAGAAGAAAACTCTTATCTTGATGCTCAAGATACTAAAGTGCTTTGCCATGTTCTGAGCCATGTATTTACTTCATCAATCATGCCTTTTCAGAGCGCTTATGAGTTATGTAGACAACTTTAAGATAAATATAATGTGTCCAACCGTATCGAGGATAATTGTACTAATTCCATTTTGTCCATGAGAACTCTCATCCACTTCACCAATATGTTGCAAGACATAAGTGATGCATTTAAAATGCATACATGAACTTTGTAGTTTATTATGTCAAAATCATTATTATTATGCAACTCTATTATATGTATTGGTACTAACCTATTAACAGTTGCAAAAGTTCAAAAGTTGTTTTTTATACTTTGTTGTGTAGGAAACAGGCAAATATAAAAGGAATTCGGTCATTATGGTGAAATCTGGAGTTTCCCGGAATCTGTCGCTATAGAACTGTTTTTCGAAGATCACCACAGTAAACCCCCAAGCCAGCATCCAATGGAAAAATCCAAAACATGAAAGTTATGGGAAATTTTATGCGCTTCATTTTAGATATAAATTTCTCCACAATCGGACTCCGGATGCCCCCTTCCCGGCCATATTACTGCGGATGACAAAGGCAGTTTTGGGACTCCAAAAATATGTGATGACATGATTGACTCAAAACCTTCTATATTTGGGGATTTTTTTGCCAAGGCACGACTTGATACTCATAAAAGACATAGGAGGGGGTCCTACGAAGGTTCTAGAGGTGCCGAAGAGGTCTTAGATCAAAGAGGCATCCATCCTATGGCCAAGATTGCATCACCACCTCTATTTATTGAGGGAAAACCCTACATTTGGAGGAAACCACCCATAGCCACAAAAACCCTCCTCCTTGGCAGCCGTCGAGGAGGGGGAGAAACTTCTCAAGATCAACACCGTGGACAAGGGGCCTCCGCCCCTAGGGAAGTCGCCTCCTCCATGCTGATGCCACCTCTCCCCCATGGGGAGGCTCATCTCCATCACCATGTATATAGAAACTCTCCATCACCCCCACTGTAATTATACCATGACTTCAGTAAAGTAAGCATGCTCCGTAGTTGATGCTAACCATAGAAATTATGGAGACAAATCATGATGAACAACCTGCAAGAGGGATGTAAAACACATGAAAACAAGAGCATCTTCTGCCATGTATACTTCTATGCATTTAAGCAGATGCAGTTTTTGTTTTGAACTATGTAGGAGAGCTGCATGTGATCAAATAAGATGAGGAAAGCCTTAGAAGGCAAAGTACACACGCCTATACAACACGTAAAACGACCAAGTCGGGGTCTAGATTGAAAATCATATATATGCTAAAACTGAAAACCAGCACAAACCTAAGAGTGAAAACAAGAGCAAAATGACTGAAACTGCCATATGTCCCTGCAACAGCCAAGACTATAAACCACCTCTACTGGCAGACTCCCATCAAGATGCATCTACCCGGAGTGTTCTTTTTTTTTCTGATAAAGAGTTTCTCTATTTTCGCTTATCCTTTATAGGACATCATGTGCCACCTTAGAGAGGGGACGACACATGGATTACATGGTAACCCAGAGTCGGTTCAGATCTTGGAATCTTAGTACAAACTACGTGGATTCCTCCTGGACCGACTTTGACGGTGAGTCGACTCAAGTCTCCCATTGTGCAAGCCCACTTTCGAAAGCGGCCATATGCCGATTATGGGCCCCCCTTGTTATCTAGGCCGTCTTCATCTTGGAAATACACCTTTGGTATTCCCACGTTGGGTTTGTTTTTTTGTTTTATTTTGCTTTACCGGTTATTTCCCCTATCGAGGAATAGGGCCGATGAAATAATTAAGTTTTCTTCGTTTTTACGCCAAAAACTACATTTATATATGGGTGTCACTCATTAATTTTTTTCATTTGCACATGATTAGCAACTTACTCCCATATATAAATGTAGTTTTTGGCGTACAATTAGTAACTGAATTGGAGTACAATTAATGAGCTGTGCGAATTAATGCATCATTTTAGCACCTTAATTATTTATGGACATTTAGAAAACAATTAATGCACCTTTAGAAGAATAACTAAAGCACTATGCAAGAAGAATGAAATACGGCTGATAAAGAAGATATACATTGCTAATTAAAACAATTTTATATTGAATAATATATTAATTAAGGAGATATCGATTTCTTAATATCAAGTAGGTATAAATATATCCAACCTCTGCAGAAGTACAAATAAAAATACAGAAAGTGGCCCTATGCTACGTGGAGGGTGAGATATTATGGGCATTGATTGTCTCATTATTCGGTTCACATTTTTGTCCTGCTCCCAATAAAGCTCCGTCTCCATTACTGATCTCATGTCACCGGACACCCGCAAAATTGTCTAACTCGTGCAGATGATGTTGGACTTTCCATGAAGGATTATTTTAAATCACTAGCTTTTGTGCTCTAGTTGCCACTATAAAATCTCCATCATACACCATGCTCTTTCATGTGCTTCTTCTTTGGTTCCGTGCCAAGAGGTACTCCATCTTCGTCCACTTCCTACCCTTGTTGCATGTTCCGTTGAGATTTGGGATGATCTTTTCTTGGTTTTCCATTCTCAAGATAAGCTTATATGTGGTAACTGGGATCTTGTGGATGTTATGATTGGATTACTTCTTGTGGATGTTGGAATGATTCTTCTATGTTTGTCACATCATCGAGGCTTTGCATCTATATAGTAGTAACTTGACACCTCTCATATGATGCCCGCAGGTGGTCGAAGGCTCCCTACTGAAGTTCCTTGTTGTCCATCAAACAAGGCCTCAAGATGTTCATCATAGAAGACAAAGGGGATGCCATAGCTATCATGTGTGCCTCCCTCCTTTTCTTGGGCACATGGCCAGCCGTGCTCACCCTGCTGGAGCGTCGGGGCCGCCTGCCTCAGCACACATACCTCGACTACTCGATAACAAACCTCTTTGCTGCCGTTTTCATCGCGCTTACCTTCGGCCAGCTTGGTGAGGCCAAGCATAACATGCCCAATTTCTTCACTCAGCTTAGTCAGGTTAGCAATCTTGGCAGTGTCATATGCAAGAAACTGTCAACAGAAAGATCGATTTTTTGGCCGATCTTTGGTTTGCTGACTCTGAATGAATTTTGTGATAAAGGACAACTGGCCTTCAGTGTTGTTTGCAATGGCAGGGGGTGTTGTACTCAGTATCGGGAACCTTTCTACACAGTATGCTTTGGCATATGTGGGTCTTTCACTAACTGAGGTTATCAGCTCAAGCATGGTTGTCGTTATTGGTAAGTTAGTATCCTCTGATACTGAAGTTCATTTAACATTCTTATTCTTTTCCTGGGCAAGCTTCTGATGATACATGTGAGGGACATCTCATTATCGAACACAGTATGACCTATTATTTTATAAATAATTACATGAGGGACTCTATTTATTAGGTTACCACAAGTTGGATTAAGTCAGTCTTTTCTTCGATAACTCTAGTTATCTCATTATATGACAACTCATTTCGCTTCAGAAATTTGGTCTGTTAAATAGTCAGATATATACCAGAGCAATATTGTCAAGATTTGAACAGTTCAATTATTATTGTTCCTTCATTTCAGTAAGAGCTTTCAAGATATAGGTTCTACGGAGTAATATTTATCATCCGGTGTCCTGATTGTAGAATTAGACACATTATTACCTGCCCATTCTATTACTGGATATTTATTACTCAAGATGCATGTTGTATTTTCAGGCACAACGGTGAATTACTTCCTAGACAAGCGCATTAACAGGGCAGGGATTCTTTTCACTGGAGTGGCATGCTTCCTTGCTGCGGTCATCCTTGGCTCTTCTGTCCATGCTTCCAATGCACTTGATAATGAACAGAAACTAAGTGGATCCACAAACAACTACAAACTTGGGTATATTATTCCCACTTTCTTGGCCATATTTTTTCCAGGATGAGTAACCAAATCACCTTACCCACTTTGTAACTTCCCTCTGTTAAATGTTTAGATATGAGTCTTCATAAACTATTTTATGTTTTATATTTGCTGCTCAGATCATTATGATGCGTGATTTTACAGGAAAACTGGAGGCACAGAGACAAGGAAACAAGTTAAAGGCAAAGGTAGCATATATGGTGCACGATTATATAACTACTGGCACTGTTGATGTACTATAGTTGCAGATTCTAATTCTTAACAGTGCCTATTTCAGATGCTCCTAGGGACTTGGAGGATGGAGCTTCTGCTGACTATGCCACAAAAGCTGAAGCAGGAACTGCAGACTACCTAATTGAGCTCGAAGAGCGGCGTTCAATTAAGGTATTATGCATGTAATTCTATCATATAATCATAATTGTAAGAGCATATCTAGCAGATCCACATATCGGCCCCCATATAGCAATTTGGGTTGATATGGGGTTTTATGCTGTTTTTTTGGACAGGCTGACACCGTATCTGTGGTCTGGCCTAGATATATTTTCCAGGCTGCAACCCAAAACCGCTCTCGTCCGCTATATATCCTAGTTGGCGCAGCGGATGCATGTCTTCGCCGCTTACACTCCCGTTAACGAGAAATCCGCCCCCACCACTCCACTCTCCGGCGAGCAATTGCGTTCGTCCCACGCCCACAAGAGCCATGGTGTCCGACGGAGGTCTAGGAGGCCACGGCGGAGGGAGGGTGGGCGGCGCCGGATCCCATTCGGCCCCCGCCAGCAAGCTGAACGCCGCCTGCATCCGCGGTTCGTACCGGTACCTCCACCACGACCTGAAGCCGCCGCGCGAAAGTCGCTGTTATACCGTGACCTGCAGACGTCGAGGTCCCGAGATCCGCCGCCGCGCCGCTCGAGCTTTAGCGAGGCGTCAAGCTCAAGCGCCTCGCCCCGGAGCCGCGGTTCGACCCGGGCGACTATGCGGAGGATGACGACATCCCCACCCTCGCCGCCAAGCTTGAGCTTGCCGCCCCCGCGCTGATGGCTGGTGACTTCATTCCCGACTCGGCCCTAGGCACGGTGAGGAAGCTGGTGGAGGAGCAGAGCCGCCGCGACGCCAAGAAGAAGGGGGGATGGCTCCATGAGTAGGCGCGCCTGCTACATCGAGATCGATGACAGTGACCGAGCTCGAGCCAGCTCCGCCGCTGCGGCACAAGGGAAAAGTGTGAGAGTGCAGGTGCGCAGAGCGCACCCTCACACTTTTTCACTTTCTCTTTTTTATATCTCTCAAAATATTGCATATTTTGATTTTTTTGCAAGTCACTAAAAAGTAACAAATGGAATAGGACAAAAATAGTTCGGAAATCTTTTGTGCAATTTCAAATTTAGAATAATTTAAAATTCAAAAAAAAATCTTGAAATATATATATACATAATAAAATAAAAAATACAAAATATTTTTCCTAAGTGATCTGCAATTTTTTTTATTCAAACAATGTGTGGTGTGAGAGATACAAAAATGAGAAATTGTTTGAGAAGGGAACAAAAAGAATTTGCACGAATCTTGATGTAGTTTACACGGTATGGATACGGGTGCTCACCAAGCACCTGCTCCAAAAGTCCACTCTCGCGGCACAAAGCTCCCCGGTGAGCTATATTCTGGTAGTCTCAGCGGCCGCGGCGGCGCCATTAACGTAGAAAGCGGAGCACTAGGCTCCTCTGTTTCATCCCATGTCTATCAAAATGTAGCGAACAAAATATGGCGTAAATGTTTGTTTTAAATTATGCAGTTTGATTTGCTGCTTCTGATCTGCGCGTTCCTTTTTTCAATCCGGATATATGCTTTGTGGGGGGCCTGGATAGATGCTTTTGGGGTTTGGGGATCTGCTAGAGATGCTCTAAAGCAATTCAGATATATTCGAATTTATTATGAAGCATTCTGAAGCAACACCACCGAACTGATCTGGTAAAACTTCTTGCTTTTCCAGGTATTTGGATCAAGTACCTACATAGGGCTTGGGATAGTTTTCTTTTCTGGCATCTGCTTCTCTCTTTTCTCCCCGGCGTTCAACCTAGCCACCAACGACCAGTGGCACACCTTGAAAGACGGTGTCCCACATCTGGTAGTTTACACCGCCTTCTTCTACTTCTCGATTTCGTGCTTCATCATAGGTATCGGGTTGAACATCTTGTTCCTATACCGACCAATGGCCGGTGTGCCAAAGTCTTCCTTCAAGGCCTATCTGAATGACTGGGAAGGCAGGCAATGGGCTCTTCTTGCCGGTTTCCTTTGCGGTTTCGGCAATGGCTTCCAGTTTATGGGTGGTCAGGCTGCTGGTTATGCCGCTGCTGATGCTGTTCAGGTTTGTCTAATCAATGTCAAGTCTGATGCTGTTCCTCCACCCACATGTTTGCAATATATGATTCAATATGTTGAAGCAATATAGAGTTTTTTGAGCATATGTTGTGGCCAATTGGCCACACAAGTATAATATTTTACTTTTAAGATGGTAGCAACAGAGAAAATAAGAAACTTTTCTGCACCTATCTATATGATTCTAACTGCTTCAGCATTGCTGTTCATCAGGCATTGCCACTCGTGAGCACATTCTGGGGCATCCTGCTATTCGGGGAGTACCGAAAATCATCGAAGAAAACGTACACCCTGCTCGCCTTCATGCTGGTTATGTTCATTGCCGCTGTAGCAACGCTCATGGCTTCATCAGGTCACAGGAGCACAAAGTGATTTGCTGCCCCATCCTTTCATCTTATCTTCTAGTTTGTAACTCTTTCTGTCATAACTCATAAGATCATTACCAAATCATAATGTTTGATGCCATGTGAAGTTCAACTTCGAATTCCAATGTTCAAACTGATGCATGGCCCAATAAGTTGGTTGGTTTGGTTCCGTACGTGACTACAAAATAAGCATCTTGGTTCTGCACAATTGGCATTCTACTCACGCACAGAATACAGCGAATAGAGTAGTACCATGTTTGTAAACCAAACAGATAACAGTAACACAACTTTACAGAGTATTTCAAGGCAAAATCGCATGCATGGACGAGCATTCCTTACAAGAATGGCATATGTCCATGTTATTATTGCTCTTTTCACTGTGTTAATGTGAGCTGATTATTGGGAGTTGTAAGCCCTGGAGAGGGCTTGGAAACCCTTGCAATGCAAGTGATAGAGAGCTTTTTGCGGCGGCTACAAAGGTTACCATTGGCAACGGTGACAAGGCCCTCTTTTGGGATTCTTCTTGGCTCGACGGGCGACGGCCAAAAGATATCGCACCTCTCATATACAACATATCCAAAAATAAGAGCTCCACCGTCCGAAAGGCCCTACAAGACAACTTTTAGACCTCCCAAATCAACTTGCAAAATGGTCTCACCATTGAGCATATCACCCAATTCGCCGACCTTTGGGAAAAGATCTCAACCATCAACTTCAATGATGACCAACATGATACAATCACTTGGAAGCTAACTACTCATGGGTGCTACTCCTCGATCTCGGCTTACAATATGCAATTTGAGGGCCTCACAAATTCCACCATGCCGGCCATGGTTTGGAAACCTTGGGCTACCCCCAAATGCAAGATCTTCACTTGGCTTGTGCTTCAAAATAGAGTGTGGACGGCGGATAGACTTGAACGCCGGGGGTGGCAAAATTGTGGAAATCGCAAGCTTTGCAACCAAGTCCAAGAATCCGCGGCTCACCTTCTCTTCATGTGCCGCTTCACTAGAAGAGTTTGGTTAAACATCAAGGAGTGGCTTGGCCTCATCGATGTCCACCCGGAGAGGTGGCACGAGGCTCCAACCGTTCATGAGTGGTGGAGGTGCTTTGTGCAAAAGGATGGGCAATCCAAGAAGGCGATGTCTTCGCTCGCCATGCTCGTGTCTTGGAAGATATGGAAAGAGATAAATGCGCGTGTCTTCCGGAACCATCACTCCACTGTGGACATGGTGACCACAAGGATAAAAACCAAAACGACACTTTGGGGCTATGCCGGGGCGAAAACGTTGGGTAATGTAACGCCGCGAGAGTAATGCTTTTATTTTGGGTCTTGGCATCGGCCTTGATCATGCTTGGTCTGTAACACTTTTAAAAACTTCTTCTCTATCAATGAAATGGCAAATCTTTTGCCTCCTTTCAAAAAAAAATTATTAGGAGTTGTTCAGCTCCAATTCGAACATAAAAACCAGCAGCTGGCAAAGCATCTCATTTCCATCCACAGAACATCACAGCTATAATCATATCGAACCAGCGACACTAAATCCATTATATCCATGTTATTCAATAGCTGTATCATGTATGGATTCAAACGTGCCACAGATGCTAATTACCAAAACCACCACAAGAGTAATTCTTTTCTTCCTCTCCCTATCTGATCTGATTACTTCCTAATTAACCAAAACCTGCCTAAGCTCGAAAAGAAAAAGAAAAACCTCTCGATCTCCTAATCCTATGACCTTCTTCATACGATCCTGGGCCTTTGGACGAGCAGAGGACTCCGCACCTGGTGGTTGCCGGTCCCGTCGGACCAAACAAGAGCACCGAACGCGTACCCGCCGGCGCCCTCCGGCCTGGGCACGACGGGGACCTTCTCCGCGAAGGTCACGTGGAACTCCTTCTCCTCGCCCACTGCCCCGAACGCCAGCGTCGGCGGCGTCACCGTCACCTGCACCCCCACGGGCTCCACGACGGCGGCCGTGTATGTGGTTTGCTGCGCCGGGCCGACGTTCGTGACCCTGCGGCGCACCGTCCTCGGCTCGGCGAGGGCCGGGATGGTGAAGGTCGGGTAGTTGAGGTCCTGCACGGCGACGGGGGACGCCGGGCACTGGTAGGGCACCCCGTTGAAGAGTTCCATGGCTGTGGCGTTGTACCCGAGCGTGCAAAGGAAGCCGAGGTAGTCGGCGGTGGAGGCGTCGTAGACGAGGCCCGGGTCGAGCGCGCGGGCCGGGAAGACGTGGCCGGAGCCGTAGGCGAAGGGCGTGGCCTTCTCCAGGAACGGGTCCAGGATCGGCCGCTTCTCCATGTCCAGGTCGGTCGCGGTGGTCATGATGGCCGACTTGATGGCGGCGGGGCTCCAGTCGGGGTGGACGGTCCTGACGAGGCCGGCGATGCCGGCCACGTGCGGCGTCGACATGGACGTGCCGGATATGGCGTTGAAGGCGACGCGGCGCGGGTCCCAGGGGCGGTCTGACGGCGCCGCCTGGCCGCTCCACGCGGCGATGATGCTCACCCCCGGCGCCGTCACGTCTGGCTGCATGCATGCATCACCACAAAATCATTTACAATGGAGCAAGTAGATGATCTGAGAGAAAAAAAAATAGAAATGTAGGAGAACAGATTGTGCTCAGTTATGCAAATTAAGAGAACCTTCAGGATCTGCCGGTTGAGGATGTTGGGCCCCTGAGACGAGAAATCGGCCATGATAGGCGCCGGCGTCATGCCGACCACCGTCCTCGCCTTGGTGATGAAGCCAGACGGCGTCCTTCACACGGACACAAATTGATTGATACACTCAGGAATTGCAAGTCGTGAAAAGTTGTTAAATTTGAGGTTCTGTATGTCTCATTGGATAGTACGTTGCAGGAGGATCGGCTAGCTTACGGGGTGGATTTGATGTAGGCCAAGAGCGCGAGCCCGTCGGTGTAGCTGATGTGCAGGGCCGGGAGGATGTGCGCGTCGGCGGTGACGGTGCTCCCGCTGTCCTCGTCGTTAACGAGGACCATCCCGACGCCGCCGGCTCGCCGGACGACCTCGCCCTTCTCTATCCTGCGGTTGGCTCCTTTGACACACACGACGATTTTCCCCCTCACCTTGGCCGCGTCCAGGGTTTCCAGCTTGCACAGCCGACTGCATATATGGCATCCACAAGTAGTAAGTGCAAGCTAGCAAGGCAAGATTATTATTGTGATCGAAGTTCAGCGTGCGTGCGTGCGTGCATACGCGTCATCGACCGTGCTGTTGGGAGCGACGGCGTCGGTGGCGACGATCATGGGGTAGAACATCTTCCCTCGCAGCGACGTCTCCGACAGGCTCTGCCCTCCGACCCTAGTTTTGTTGAAGACGAGGTAGGCCGTGAAGCCCCTGTCGGTGGTGCTTGCGGCGACGGTGACGACCCACGGCGCGAGGTTGTTGACGGTGCCGAAGTCCGGCCCGTTGTTGCCGGCGGAGCACACCACGGTGATGCCGGCCTTGACGGCGTGGAGCGACCCGATGGCCACGGCATCCTCGAGGAAATCCCTGGGGTCGCCGCCCAGGGACGCCGTGATGATGTGCACGCCGTCGGCGATGGCGGCCTCGAAGGCGGCCAGGATGTCGGCGTCGAAGCACTGGGTGTCGTTCACTTCCGGGGTGAAGCAGACGCGGTACGCCGCCACGCGCGCGAGCGGGGAGCCGCCCCTGGCCGTGCCGTTGCCGTAGCCGAAGGCGTTGGCGCCGCGCACGGAGGAGCCGCCCGCCGTGGCCAGCGTGTGCGACCCGTGGCCGTCGTCGTCTCGCGGCGTGTTCTGCCTGTCGCCGAGGGGCGCGCCGGCCGCCGACGCGTACCCCTTGTTGAAGTAGCGCGCCCCGATGAGCTTGCTGCACGCGCGCACGAAATCAATCAGCAAACGACGAACACGTACTGCTGAAATAGTCAAGGGTACATATATACCTGTTGCATTGGAACTGGGGGTCGTGCTCGTTCTGGCAGATCCCCTTCCAGGTGTCCGGAATCGCTCCCATCTCGCCGTCGTTGAAGCTGAGCGACTCCGGCCACACGCCCGAGTCGAGGTTTCCGATGATGACGTCCTCGCCGTACCTGGCCACCTCCCACGCCGACCACTTCGGGACCTCGCCGGCTCTCTCGAGACCAAGGAACTCCCAGGACCTCGTCGTCTGCATCGTGAGGCCTCTGTTAGGGAACACCGAGACCACGTCGGGGCGCTCTGCAACACGCACGCACATCCAGAACATGAGAATGTTAGGCGCTTCAATACGTGCAAGGATCTAGATAAGTAAAAAAAGGCTCGTGTACGTCGGCTCACCGGCGATGGCTGCGGCGACGCCGGGATCGAGGTTGGCGGCGAAGCCGTTGATGTTCTTGGTGTAGGAGTAGAAGATGGCGTTGCGCGCCATCTCACGGCTGCACGAACCGATCGATCGATCAACCACGTACGGCACATTCATATCAGAAGTAACTAAGTATGAATACACTTACTCTCCTAAGACGGAGCCAAGGATGTCGTAGTGCGACTCGGTGACCGCCTCTGTCGACACGCCGAGGCCATGGGAGCGGCCGCCGAGGTACACGATGTACCCCGACGACGACGACTGCTGCGTCCCGGAGGCGAGCGCGCGCGGAGCGCCCTGCAGCAGCGAGCAGAGGAAGAAGGAAGCTGCTAGTGTGAGGAGGATCCGGCGCGTGGACTCAGCCGCCGCCGCCGTGCCGGTCTCCATGCCCAGGTGCACGTACGGGAGGAACGATCGGTGAGTGTGGCAGGAAGCTGGCTATAAAGGAGGAGTGGAGGCGGTGTGAGTGAGGCAGGAGGACCGTGTCTTACTTGCAGCTCGTAATTCGCGTCGGCAGTTTCGCTAGATCTGCTCGATGGAAATCGGTTACAGAGGTAACTGCCGCCATTCGTGTGCATGAAAGCACTGCAACCGATCCAGATGGACTATGGACTGCAAATAGAAGGTCGTATCTAATGGCCCAAATTAAGTGAAGTATTTTGCGATTACAAGAGTGACAACTTTTTACAGAAAAGGAGGCACACATTTTCTTTTCGAAATAATATATTACTGCCAAATACATCAAAGTCCCTTTTCCATAGTACTTAGGCAGTAACTGCCAGATACATCCCGGCTTTGCAACAGCATAATGTTTAGAGCCAAATATAAACATCAAAAAAGAAGAGGAAGAAAACAAAGACTAAGAAGATGCGGATCCACTATCACGTCTTTTTGGGTTCACAAGGATCGAGATCAAATGAATACTTATGGTAAAAATGATAGGAGAATTTTTAATTATTCAACATCGTGTCCAATGATGACCAACGGCCATTGAAATTTGTTCTATCCTTCTATTTTTATAAAGAGAATTCAGATTCCAAAGCTTACATGCCATAAACAGAAAAATGGGACCTACATCGAATATGCAATGCCTAAACTATTTACATGAGGGGAAGTACATCGGGCGCTAAGGCCTAGACGCTAGGGTCGATTTCGTGGGAGATCCACAGTTACGGATTCTATTCCTAGCATCCATGCGCCATCGACACCAGATGTAGCGGCGGCTGCTTAGTTTATTTTTTTTAGAGTAAAATGCATTGGTAATACTAGAACTTGGAGAGTCAAATCGATACGGTCACCGACCTTAGGAATACAACGCGTACAATCACTAAATACGGCGCACGTCCCATCACAGTCATTGTGGGGCGTACAATGTGGGTATTCGGAGGTATCTCGTGATGTGGACTTCTTTGGTCCCGAATGTCTGAGAACCGGAGCGGGGCGGGCATGTTCTTTTTTTGCAAAACCACCCTCGCCCACCCGTTGAATTGTGTCTGAACCAATCCACTCACAACGAGCTTCAATGTGCCATCGGGGGACATGCCTGTAGAACGGTTGAAGAACAATGAGCATACGAAGCTGCGCAACATGTACCGTGAGGGTGAAAGGGCTCCGATTGCTTATTTGGAGAGACATTTGCGTGACTGTGCTGATGATGATGTTGTGAACTTGTGGTGATCAAGAGGTCCTTTGCTCTTCTAGCTTTTGCAACAGTTCTATTCTTAGGGATGAACAACATGGTGCCATTGGATTACTTGGGTAGCATGTTGGATATGGATACAATTCATGAATATGCTTGGGATAAAGCTATCTTGGCATTTTGCATGGATCAAGTTGTTGAGTTCCAAGAGAAGAGGAGGTTGCCGAAGGAGTTTATGAAGTAGAATCCAACTGAACCATGTGAAGCAATTCTCCATTGGACCTTGTTTTATTGCTCTTGTCGTAAGTTTCATGCCTATCTGTCCTTTTTTTCTTGATTACATGCTACTGTCTAAGTTTTGTGGCATATTTTTGATTGTTTTGTCCTCTTCGGATTGTCTATATTGATCATCTTGACTTCCCTGTTGAGCAATTGCATGGTCATGTGTTTGACTACTCAGTCCCGAGGGCTCTCCATGTTTGTAATGATGATTTTGAGCTAGCAATGCCTACTGATAGAAACAAGAAGACGTTGGATATATGAGTGTTTGGGAAACAACCTGTAAGATGGAGTTTTCTTTACATTGCATTGTTTTCTTATATATGTTGTTGCCCATACTAGTTTTGTCTCCATTTCCCAACTTGTTGCACTGGAATTAATAATATGGTACTTACATATATGATGGTTGATACATCTTCTAATTATTATTGTTGCATATGACAGTTGGGATGCCATTTTATTATGATCTTGTTTTTGCTGCATCACCTATATATATATATATATATATATTGTATTTCCTACGTGGGCATTATTATTCTTATTTGCACCATTGAAACTTATGATTGTTTATTTATCTATGCATGTACCAATAGAGTTTAATGCATTTTATGATAAGCATAAGAATTTGTTCAAACGTGAATTCAGCGCTGCTTAGTCTTCATTTGGGCTAGTGGTGCAAGGTATTCAGTGTAATCGGATGGCTCTCCTTTTGAAGGATGTGAGTGATGCTGCAAGATGCCTCTTTACAAGAAGGGACTAGTAAATCTAATGGTATCCATTTTGATGTGCCAAACTTGGATCCAGAAGCATGTTTCCATGGCAGTGTGTCCATGGGCACTGTTGGATCCAGTTCTACCGGTGCAACAATCATCGAAGATACTAGTGTTGGAATTGCTGGAGGTTTTGGCACAGTTATTGGTGATGCAGTTGTTAGTAATGTCCCTGTTCAAACCCCAAAGATAGCTCTGTACCACCCCATGCTCCAAGCCCAACCCCTGTTGCAGCACGCCATCCTCCAAGCCCAAGCCCCGTAGAAGCTGATGCTCATCTAATGGATTTGTCCAACAAAGGTGCTGAAGGATATGAGATTTCAATAGGGAAATGACTCCTACCTATTCAGTGCATTCCTTCCCTTCCCCTATTTTTCAAAGTGTTGCGTCGGCAACAACTTTATCCCCTACCCATTCAGCCGGTCATACAGATATGCTAAACCATCATCTTCTTGTGTATATTGTCATCCTAATTTATGCATTTGTTGAATTATTTTAGCTAACAACTTATATGGTTCTTTTTTGCTTCATGTTTTTTAGCTGCGGAGTTTCAGCAAGTGGATAAAACTTTTGATGAACTAACCAGTGGACCGAGCACGCACGAAAAGAGAAAAAGGCACAGAAGGGTGGCCATTGATTTTTATAGTGCTCCCAAGATGAAAAAGGTGAAGGTTAAAGCTGATGCTAATGCACTGTACATGAAGTATGTGTTGCATAAGCAGAAGACCAAGAAACCAAAGGAAGGCCCATGAATACATGTCATGTGAATCTTTGCATCATTAGTACCAACGAATTTTTGTATACAATTTAATTTTATGATTCAAAACTCTAGTGTTGGAAATGTTGAACATGCTTTCTTCCTGGTAGGTTATTCTATTCATGGCTAACTTTTATCGTTATCCAACTCCATTAAACATCCCATCATTATTAGTTAACTGTAAAATGGGTCTAGCTAGGAGGCTCCACAGCAATTTTGCGTCTGTAGCCGTCCAATCTCTGTTCTGAACGTCCCAGATCATTTATTCATGTCGCTTTGGCCGTTTTACCGTGCCACCCTCCATCTAGGCCTGCTCACCGTTAGAAGGGCTGCTACTCCGACAGTTGACCTGGGCGGCCTCTGATTAACTGGGCCAACCGGGGCTTCCGATGTACCCAGGTCGCACGTGTTTCACTGGGCCCTATTAGGGGAATGAGGACTTTGACAGCCCGTTATATTTGGTGGACTGTCGATAATGCTTCCTCCTATAGAACAGAAGACGATTCGCCTATGTGGATGCGACGAGAGGGACGCTTCGTCTCCAGGTCGCCACGAGATCTAGCTCCAGGATGGGGAGCTTCGCGCGTAACCGATCCACGTCATGATCTACGACAACGATATCTTGCTGATTCAGGCCCCCTCTTCTTCCCTCCCTTCCCGCCATGACAGCGACAACGCACGACGGCAGGCGCGATCTGGTCAGCTATGTGTACGCGACATCATGATTCAGATCGAGGTAAACATGTTATATACTATCGCATTGTCTAGCATCTGCTACACCTTTTATTTAATTTTCTTTACAAGATACAGTGACATGATCTTGCATAGTATTTGTTTTGTCTCAGTTGCGCTCAGTAATTCAGGTCTGGGTACGGGGTGCATGGATGAGACGCCAACGGACGCTGCTACGTACTCAAACCTTACCTGGGTGCCAACTAAGCTTGATTTAGAGGTTGAAAATGATTGATTACATCACATGTTTCTGTTGGTTCTGCTGTGGTGTGTCACGACAACCTAGAGATCTCTGAAGCATATTCAGATCATTGCGGCAAGAAGAATGAAGATCATTTTTTCAGAAGTTTCATTACTTGGTAATGAAAATTTATATTTCAAAATTGTATTCATAGTCTTTTGCTGATTTGATTGGAAAAATAGATGGCATAAGCTGCTTTTCTCATTTTGTAAGCAACCTACAAAGACGTACTAAACCCAACAACCCATCATCAGTATGCTGCTATTTTTGTCTTCCAATATCGTTCATGTTTGTGCAGTGAAAATGAAGACACAGTGACACACTCTGGAAAGGCATATCCTTGTGCGACTTTTCTATTCCAGAGGAGACGATCCATTCATATACTGGCTCCCCATGCTATGGTAATTTTCCCGTGCCCTTAACTCTTATTATTCCACATGTTGTACTCTACATAATATATAAGGGAACACAAACATTATGATAGATTATTTTTATATACACGATATTTTACAGTATGGTTATATTTATGCTTTCTAAATATTTATGCTTCCATAGGACCTCCTTGTTGGAAATACTGGTAGTTTTTGTGCAGGATTATTGGTGTAGCGATAACCTGGTACATAGTTCCAGAATGAAGCGAAAAAGTACAAAGGAAATGACTATGTCACTGAACCAAAAAAGTGAAATGCGGGTTCTTTACTTAAGATGAGATAGCAACATATATGCCTCATTATGTCTCTGAAATTTCAGAAAAGATTAAATAAAGAGGATATTCTGCTATTGCGCCATTTGTAGTGTGCCACTTTTCTGTATTTCATGGTATTGGCGTTTTCTAATCTTCGTTAGCTAATATATCATATTTCTTTGTGTGCAATACTTTCAATGCAGTGCACATTATTGTATCCGAACTAACGTTACCTTATATATGAATTGGAAACTCTGAAGCTTCATACAACAAGACCCTGAATTGGAATAAACTGTACATATTCTTGTCCGGTGACGTTCTATAGCAAAATATCATGCAATTTGTATATGTTAACAAAAGAATGGTGTGTATCCAAGGTATGTCAACTTTTGTGAGGAAATTCACAGTACTACCTAGAACAAAATAGCGGTGTGCTTACTTGATAATTTTCCTATATCTTGTTGTCTTCATATTTTAGTTTGTGGATATATGGATTCTATAACTTTGTTCCTCACAAAAATCTTTCAGTATAGCTGGTATATTCTCTCATTTATTTTGATACATCCTTTACTAGCATGTAAGCTTCCCAGCGAGGAATTTAGGCCGGTCAAACTTTGTGGCATTAATTTTGTGTTGATTTGTCTTCACATAAGGGGTTGTTATAGCTGACACATGTAACAAGTTAGACTACCCATATATGCATCGTGATATGGATTGTATTTTCTCCTTCCAAGGTCCAACAATCAATGGAAATTGCTGGAAGTGTATACATCTTCTTGACTGGTATTCCCTAATGCTATGATGTAAATGGTTAAGCTGAAATTGCCATTGTTCTGAAATATCAGTTCTGTACATCAGTTCCGCAAAAGCATGGCCATATTGTTGTGTTAGAAGCCTATCATCAATTTCGCCAAAGCATGGTTGTATTGTCCGTTGTGTTAGAATGCTCGATACTATTTTCAGAGGTCATGCACAATAAAGTTTTTGTTGCTCTATGCTTCATGGTACATATGTTAAGTTTTAATTGGAAATATATGTCACATTTGGAGTTTCACCATAATAGTTTCTCCTTTGAATTTCGTTGCCTGCCCTTATGTGTGCCTTTCTTTTGCCTTAGGAATCATCGTGTCAGTTTATAATTTATATTTATGTTCTATCTATATGCCAGTGTGGTGACCTTTGAAGTAGAACAAAATATTCTATGATTTACACCTAGCATAATTTGATGTCGAAGTTATGTCTAACCATTCAATTGCAGAGGAGTTATTTCTAGAAGCAGGTACTGCTGCACTTGTAGACTTTTCTGCCTGAGCCACTTTAGGAGGGCTTTTACTTCTTCTAAAAAAAAACTATTAGCTAGGCCTAGAGTTATTTTTAATAGATTTTCCCTTGTTTTTCTTTACTTCAGCGAATAAAAAACTTGTGTCGTAACTAATAAAGGTTCTCACTGATCTTTCCTTTTTTATCATTTACAGATAATATATTTTGTGCTGCTGAGAAATGAAAACAGGTTAATAGAAGTGAAGAATTCTTCTGAATTACTTTACAATGTCGGCCTTTTCATTCACATTTTTTTTGTTTGGATAGCCAATATAGATCATGTATGCATTGTCAGTAAGTAGTTACTATGTCGTAATTGTGGTCTTCATTCTTTGTATTTACTTTTCATGTTGAAATTGTGTTTGATTTCCCCTTTTCATGAAAATTCTCAAAACTGGTAAGTAAAAATAGGCCTCATTGTCTAAATGCATGCGCAATAATAAAAAAAACCATATGAATTTTAGCATATTTTATTATATTTGTAAATTCATATAAAAAAAATTATAAAATGGACGGGCACCGCAACGCGCGCCTTTATGGTCTAGTGTTTTAAGATTGGAGGTTTATTCACTACATACCAAAACTGGCAAGCTTCTCTAAGGCCTCGTGGAGACTTGTGTAATGAAGTCATGGATTTGTACATTGATAATTTTAACATCTCACACAAAACATCTAGGAAATGCAAGAAGTACACCTTCTCCTGCATAATGACTGTAAGTTTTGTTTGCATTTCATCGTATTTATTAGTTTCTTACTAAATGTACCATGCTGTTACAATATTGCTACATGTTACTTTCATTTCCTTTTTCTCTTATCTTCATCATGTAGGATCTACTGTCCGTTAATCTAGCTTGAGAGATTCAATAGAGCCTATGATGATTTCAAAGCACACAAATCTTATTCTGTATGTATGTCTGACAAGGTATTAACTTGCCAATGCCTACGGATTGTAGACTAGGGTTTAGTTGGAAGTAGAGGGCAAGTAGATCTCGAAGGTTTCAGCCGAAAAGTACTCGACGATTATGAAACTAGGGTTTGTAAACAATGATTCGATGATTTCTGCGTCCCTCGACTCCCCCTTATATAAGAGGCGGAGCCGAGGGATTCGTGTCATACAAGTTACAGAGTCCGGGAAGGTTTCTAACTCATCCCGTAAGATTACAAATAACACTTTCTATTACAACTCTAGCTTTCCTTAATTATATCTTGGGCTTCCGAATCTTCTTATTCTTCGGGTAGTGGGCCTTCAGTAAACCACGGGTACTATCTTCGGCAGGCCCATTTGGGATGCCTATGTCAGTAGCCCCCGAGATTTTGCTTGAATCGCAGAGTTAAGGAAAATCTCCACTGTTTATTTTTATTCGACAACTTCAACCTTTCTATATTTCTTCTCATAAACTTCTATATTGTACAGGGATAATGGTAGTTGGGGCTAGTTCATCTGACGGATCAGGTACTAGTTAACTGCTCTAGTGGCAATCCGCAAAAACCTACTTCAAGATCACGTCCCTGGACATGATCTCGGGATACTGGTGTAAACTTCGACAGGTGCCGCTTTAGGTCTTACCATTCTGTCGAGTCCCAGTTAAATTTATCGGGTACCTAACGCGTCCGTTAGGATTTTTCTTCGTATCTGTTGATACGGATAAAAGTAGCAGAGCGCAGTCTTCGGCGATGCCACGCCCAATGAGAAACGGATCTGGGGTCTTACCTTCGCAAATTTGCGGCATTCAGAAATTGATCGCAACTTTGGCGTTCTGAGAATATATTGTCGAGTGCTTTTTCGGCTGTTGGAATGGCACATTTTATCGAGTCAAAGATGACTTATATTGCTCTCCCGATAGGAGTATATGCAGAGTTATTTATAACTCGAAATATACTCTTTTGCTCTGCTATCTTTCTTTTATCTCTTTCATTCTTTTCTCTTTTTTTTTTATGATTTCATCGGGCACGCGAGCAGCGTTCCCGATGGGAGTAGCCCCCGAGGCTGCAGCCAAGGACTTGTACTTGGTTGTAGGCTCCACGCCTTATGCCGCTATATTTTCTTTTTATCTCCCGACGTTTTATAATTTCTCGGGTGCGCGAAGAGCGCTCCCGATGGGAGTAGCCCCCGAGGCTATGAACAAATATTTGTATTTGATCATAGGCTCACGCCATTTCTATTTTGCCTTTCTGGATCTTTTTCTTTTTTCCAAAGTAGCCCCCGAGCATTTGATCAAAAACTTGTATTTGATCAAAGGCTCACCATTATTTTTCCATGTCGCCTTTTACGAAGCTGTTGAGTCGAATTTTTTCTTCTGCCAAGGTGACGTTATTGCTGACAATAGCCACGATTGCTAGTCAAAAATTGCGAGAAGTCTTCTCCCGCTGCCTTGCGGGTCCAATTGATCCACTATCTTGACACGTCGTGCAAGTGGGGGACACACGTCCTCCGCTTTTTCTGGCGCACGCACCGTAACTCCCCCAATGTTAAAATACTTTTTTACCCTTGCTTCCACGTGGCTATCATCTGCCGCACACTTTTCCCATCCAATGGTCCGCCGCTTCGCCGCACCTCTATATAAACACTCCTTCTTCCTCCTCGAGCACTTCCGCTCGCGCCGTTCCCCTGCTCTCATCTGCGAAATTTCCTCCTGCAAGCCACAGCCTCCTAAGCTCCTCATCTCCAGGCTGGGAAACCCTGCGCCATTGTTGATGCCACCACGGCGGCTGACCAGGCACAGTACACCGGAATCCTCCATGGCCGCCGTGGATCTAGGAACGGCGGAGTGGGAAAGGTCGAAAATTTCCACCCAGGACATCAACATGCTGAAGAAACTGGGGATCAGCAAGAAGCCCAAAGCGCTGTGCTTCCCCAGTGAAGAGAGCTACCCAACCCCTCCAATGGGGTACCGGGTAGGTTATGATGGCATGTCACTCCAGAAATTATCTTTTTTATCGTTTACCTGCTCGAGACGAGCAGAAACTAAGCTTGGGGATGCTGATACGTCTCCGACGTATCGATAATTTCTTATGTTCCATGCCACATTATTGATGATATCTACATGTTTTGTGCATACTTTATGTCATATTTATGCATTTTCTGGAACTAACCTATTGACGAGATCTTTGAAGAGCCGATTCTTTGTTCTGCTGTTTTTGGTTTCAGAAATCCTAGTAAGGAAATATTCTCGGAATTGGACGAAATCAACTCCCAGGGGCCTATTTTCACACGAAGCTTCCAGAAGACCGAAGAGTCAATGAAGTGGGGCCACGAGGTGGCCAGATGATAGGGCGGCGCGGCCCAGCCCTTGGCCGCGCCGACCTATCATGTGGGCCCCTCGTGACGCCCCTTGACCTGCCCTTCCGCCTACAAATAGCCTTCGTCACGAAACCCCCAGTACCGAGAGCCACGATACGGAAAACCTTCCAGAGACGCCGCCGCCGCCAATCCCATCTCGGGGGATTCAGGAGATCGCCTCCGGCACCCTGCCGGAGAGGGGATTCATCTCCCGGAGGACTCTACACCGCCATGGTCGCCTCCGGAGTGATGAGTGAGTAGTCTACCCCTGGACTATGGGTCCATAGCAGTAGCTAGATGGTTGTCTTCTCCTTATGTGCTTCATTGTCGGGTCTTGTGAGCTGCCGAACATGATCAAGATCATCTATCTGTAATGCTATATGTTGTGTTTGTTGGGATCCGATGAATAGAGAATACTATGTTATGTTGATTATCAATTTATATCTATGTGTTGTTTATGATCTTGCATGCTCTCCGTTATTAGTAGAGGCTCTGGCCAAGTTGATGCTAGTAACTCCAAGAGGGAGTATTTATGCTCGATAGTGGGTTCATGTCTCCGTGAATCTGGGGGAGTGAGAGAAACCTCTAAGATTATTGATGTGCTGTTGCCACTAGGGATAAAACATTGATGCTATGTCCGAGGATGTAGTTATTGATTACATTACGCACCATACTTAATGCAATTGTCTTTTGTTAGCAACTTAATACTGGAAGGGGTTCGGATGATAACCTGAAGGTGGACTTTTTAGGCATAGATGCATGCTGGATAGCGGTCTATGTACTTTGTCGTAATGCCCAATTAAATCTCACAATACTCATCATATCATGTATGTGCATGGTCATGCCCTCTCTATTTGTCAATTGCCCAAATGTAATTTGTTCACCCAACATGCTATTTATCTTATGGGAGAGACACCTCTAGTGAACTGTGGACCCCGGTCCTATTCTTTACATCTGAAATACAATCTACTGCAATTGTTCTACTGTTCTCTGCAAACAATCATCATCCACACTATACATCTAATCCCCTGTTACAGCAAGCCGGTGAGATTGACAACCTCACTGTTTCGTTGGGGCAAAGTACTTTGGTTGTGTTGTGCAGGTTCCACGTTGGCGCCGGAATCCCTGGTGTTGCGCCGCACTACATCTCGTCACCATCAACCTTCAACGTGCTTCTTGGCTCCTACTGGTTCGATTAAACCTTGGTTTCATACTGAGGGAAAACTTGCCGCTGTACGCATCACACCTTCCTCTTGGGGTTCCCAACGGTCGCGTGCTGTACGCATATCACACCGCCTTCTCCATGTTGTCCCGCTGTAACATCTTGGGTTTGATACTTGTCTAGGGGGAACTTTCCCGGTGTTGATTACTCCTTGTAGTTGATGCTATTGAGTGAAACCATTGAATTAAGGTTTATGTCCAAATTGGTATACATCATTATATCACCTCTGATTATGATCCATATTATGTCTTGTGAGTAGTTAGTTTAGTTCTTGAGGACATGGAAGAAGTCATGTTGTTAGTAGTGGAACTATGTTGAGTAATATGCAATGATTTGATATTTAAGTTGTGGTGTTATTCTTCTAGTGGTCTCATGTGAACGTCGACTACATGATACTTCACCTTTATGGGCCTAGGTGAATGTATCGTGTATTTTCCTACTAATTGTGGGGTTACGGGAGCGGAAGAAACCCAAACCCCCGTTAGGAAACTGGTGCATGAGGGAGTGAAGGATCTCAAAGTTTAAGGCTGTGGTTAGATTTATCTTAATTACTTTCTAGTAGTTGCAGATGTTTGCAAGAGGTATAATCACAAATATGTATTAGTCCAAGTATGGGGTAGTGCATTAGCATAGGTCACCCACAGAACACTTACCAAACCATTGAAGATTATTTAGCTATGTGAAGCGAAAGCGCATGACGAAATTCCCGTGTGTCCTCGGGAACGTTTGGTCATCATAAGTAAAACAACCGGCTTGTCCTTTGCTCTAAAAAGGATTGGGCCACTTTCTGCAATTATTATTACTGTATTTTATTTACTCGTACTTTATTTATCTGCAATACCAAATACCCCTGCAAACCTATTTGCTAGTGTTTACAGTGAATCCTCGATCAAAACTGCTCGTCAACACCTGATGTCTACGCACGCTTCTATTCTTGTAGACAGTGTTGGGCCTCCAAGAGCAGAGGTTTGTAGAACAGCAGCAAGTTTCCCTTAAGTGAATCACCCAAGGTTTACTGAACTCAGGGAGGTATAGGTCAAAGATATCCCTCTCAAGCAACCCTGCAATTACGATACAAGAAGTCTCTTGTGTCCCCAACACATCTAATACACTTGTCAGATGTATAGGTGCACTAGTTCGGCGAAGAGATAGTGAAATACAAGTAATATGGATGATTGTAAGTAGTAATTGCAATCTGAAATAAAGATGGCAGCAAGCAAACATGTAGCAGAACTTGTTGGAAACGGTGTTTCAATGCTTAGAAACAAGGCCTAGGGATCATACTTTCACTAGTGGACACTCTCAACAATGATCACATAAATAAATAACTTCTCTTCACTTGTGCGACTTTCTCACACTCTCTTGTTGGATAACAAACACCATTCATTGTGTAGGGCTACAAAAGCACACCTCAAGCCGGAGTAAACAAGCTCCACAACATCCGGAGTTCATATTAAAGTAACCTCTAGAGTGCATAATAGACCGTTGCAATTTAGACCGAGTACTAACATAGCATACACACTGTCAACAATAGCTATGAAAGGGGGAATAGATCGCATCAATACTATCATAGTAATAGTTAACTTCATAATCTACAAGAGATTACAATCATAACCTATGCCAAGTACTACATGATGCACACACTGTCAATATTACATCATGGAGGAGGAATAGACTACTTTAATTGAAGGAGATATGCCCTAGAGGCAATAATAAAGTGGTTATTATTATATATCTTTATGTTTATGATAAATGTTTATATGTCATGCTATAATTGTATTGACCGAAACATTAGTACATGTGTGATATGTAGACAACAAAGAGTCCCTAGTATGCCTCTTAACTAGCTTGTTGATTAATGGATGATTAGTTTCATAATCATGAACATTGGATGTTATTAATAACAAGGTTATGTCATTGTATGAATGATGTAATGGACACACCCATTTAAGCGTAGCATAAGATCTCGTCATTAAGTTATTTGCTATAAGCTTTCGATACATAGTTACCTAGTCCTTATGACCATGAGATCATGTAAATCACTTATACCGGAAAGGTACTTTGATTACACCAAACGCCACTGCGTAAATGGGTGATTATAAAGGTGGGATTAAGTATCCGGAAAGTATGAGTTGAGGCATATGGATCAACAGTGGGATTTGTCCATCCCGATGACGGATAGATATACTCTGGGCCCTCTCGGTGAAATGTCGTCTAATGTCTTGCAAGCATATGAATAAGTTCATAAGAGACCACATACCACGGTACGAGTAAAGAGTACTTGTCAGGAGACGAGGTTGAACAAGGTATAGAGTGATACCGATGATCAAACCTCGGACAAGTAAAATATCGCGTGACAAAGGGAATTGGTATCGTATGTGAATGGTTCATTCGATCACTAAAGTCATCGTTGAATATGTGGGAGCCATTATGGATCTCCAGATCCCGCTATTGGTTATTGGTCGGAGTAAGTACTCAACCATGTCCGCATAGTTCGCGAACCGTAGGGTGACACACTTAAAGTTGGATGTTGAAATGGTAGAACTTGAATATGGAATGGAGTTCGAATATTTGTTCGGAGTCCCGGATGAGATCCCGGACATCACGAGGAGTTCCGGAATGGTCCGGAGAATAAGATTCATATATAGTAAGTCATTTTATGAGATTTAAAATGATCCGGAATGATCTACGGAAGGTTCTAGAAGGTTCTAGAAAAGTCCGGAAGAAACCACCAAGGAAGGCGGAGTCCCGGTGGGACTCCACCTTCCATGGCCGGCCAACCCTAAGGGGGAGGAGTCCCGAGTGGACTCCCCAAAGGGGGCCGGCCACCCCCTCCCAAGGAAGGTGGGATTCCCACCTCTAGTGGGAGTCCTAGCTTGGGTAGGTTTCATGTGTTATGGAAGGTTTTGGTTTGGGGTCTTCTTCGAAGACTTGTAGACCAACTCTTGGGTATTCCACCTATATAATGAGGGCCAAGGGGAGGGGGCCGGCCACCCCAACAACCGCCAAGGTGGCCGCACCCCTTGAGGCCGGCGCCCCCCTCTCCCAAACCCTAGCCGCCCCCTCTCCTCCATAGCTCCCGCACGCTTAGCGAAGCTCCGCCGGAGTTCTCTACCGCCACCGACACCACGCCGTCGTGCTGTCGGATTCAAGAGGAGCTACTACTTCCGCTGCCCGCTGGAACGGGAGGTGGACGTCGTCTTCATCAACAACCGAACGTGTGACCGAGTACGGAGGTGCTGCCCGTTCGTGGCGCCGGAGGGATCGTGATCAAGATCTTCTACGCGCTTTTGCAAGCGGCAAGTGAACGTCTACCACAGCAACAAGAGCCTCATCTTGTAGGCTTTGGAATCTCTTCAAGGGTGAGACTCGATAATCCCCTTGTTGCTACCGTCTTCTAGATTGCATCTTGGCTTGGATTGCGTGTTCGCGGTAGGAAATTTTTTGTTTTCTATGCAACGTTATCCTACAGTGGTATTAGAGCCGTGTCTATGCATAGATGGTTGCACGAGTAGAACATAATGGTTTTGTGGGCGTTGATGCTCTTGTTATCTTTAGTTTGAGTACTTTGCATCTTTGTGGCATAGTGGGATGAAGCGGCTCGGACTAACTTTACATGACCGCGTTCATGAGACTTGTTCCTCGTTCGACATTTAACTTGTATTGCATAAGAGGCTTTGCGGGTGTCTGTCTCTCCTACTATAGTGAAGATTCAATTTACTCTTCTATTGAAAACATTAGTATCAACGTTGTGGTTCATGTTCGTAGGTAGATTAGATCTCTCTCGAAAACCCTAAACCACGTAAAATATGCAAACCAAATTAGAGACGTCTAACTTGTTTTTGTAGGGTTTGGTGATGTGATATGGCCATAATGTGATGATGAATATGTACGAGATGATCATTATTGTATTGTGGCAACCGGCAGGAGCCTTATGGTTGTCTTTAAATTTCATGTTGAGTAGTATTTCAAAGTAGTTGTAATAGTTGCTACATGGAGGACAATCATGAATACGGCGCCATTGACCTTGACGCTACGCCGACGATGATGGAGATCATGCCCGAAGATGATGGAGATCATGTCCGTGCTTTGGAGATGAAGATCAAAGGTGCAAAGACAAAAGGGCCATATCATATCACATATGAACTGCATGTGTTGTTAATCCTTTTATGCATCTTATTTTGCTTAGATCGTGACGGTAGCATTATAAGATGATCCCTCACTAAAATCTCAAGATAATAAAGTGTTCATCCTTAGTAGCACCGTTGCCAAGACTTGTCGTTTTGAAGCATCTCGTGATGATCGGGTGTGATAGAATCAACAAGTGCATACAACGGGTGCAAGACAGTTTTGCACATGCAGATACTAAGGTGGCCTTGACGAGCCTAGCATGTACAGACATGGTCTCGGAACACGTCATACCGAAAGGTAGAGCATGAATCATATGGTTGATATGATGAACACTTTGAGTGTTCGCCATTGAAATCACACCTTGTCTCGTGATGATAGGACATAGGTGCGGTGGATTTGGTTCGTGTGATCACTAAGACAATGCGAGGGATATTGTTTTGAGTGGGAGTTCACCTAGTTTTTTAATTATGTTGAATTAAAATTTGAACTCAATTTGTCATAAACTTAGTCTAAACTTTTGCAAATATATGTTGTAGAGATGGCGTCCCCAATCAATTTTAACCAGTTCCTAGAGAAAGAAAAACTTAAGAGCAACGGTAGCAACTTCACCGACTGGTTCCGTCATGTGAGGATCTTCCTCTCTGGCGGAAATCTGCAATATGTGCTTGATGCACCGCTAGGTGACCCTCCTGCAGAAACTGAAACCGATGAAGTAAAAGCTGTTTACAAGACTCGGAAAACTCGGTACTCTCAAGTTCAGTGTGCCATCCTGTGCAGTCTGGAATCCGATCTTCAAAAACGTTTTGAGCACCACGATCCTCATGAGTTGATGAAAGAGCTGAAAGCTATTTTTGAGACTCATGCGGCCGTGGAATGCTATGAAGCATCGAAACATTCCTTCAGCTGCATGATGGAAGAAGGCAGCTCCGTTAGTGAGCACATGCTCGCCATGACCGGGCATGCGAAGAAACTCAGTGACTTGGGAATAGTGATTCCTAACAGACTGGGGATTAAAATTTGTCACCTCCATTTCTACCCATGCTTGTCTGCTTCCTGGTGTGCTCTCTGATGCGATGCTTTTAGATGTGCACTCTGATTTGGAGTTGTCAACTATCTTCCGAGAGTGCATACACTTAAAAACCCTCTTGATCAATGTTGGAGGACCTCTTCTGTTGGGCCACGCAGCAGAAAACAAAAAAATTCTCTATGCGGTACACCCAGGAACTAGCTCAGGAACAAGGCCACGAGGATTACCACTAGACGCACAGGTGCAGAACTTGATGAAGCGCGTTGGGGCAGTGCAGCCCTTGATCCGTTCCAAGCCGATCCCACAAAAAAACTCCCAGATCCGCGAACTCCTTCACCTTGAAACATCACATGTGCAATGCCTTGATACGCGCACAGCACGCGACCGTTGGGAACCCCAAGAGGAAGGTGTGGTGCGTACAGCGGCAAGTTTTCCCTCAGTAAGAAACCAAGGTTTATCGAACCAGTAGGAGCCAAGAAGCACGTTGAAGGTTGATGGCGGCGAGATGTAGTGCGGCGCAACACCAGGGATTCCGGCGCCAACGTGGAACCTGCACAACACAACCAAAGTACTTTGCCCCAACGAAACAGTGAGGTTGTCAATCTCACCGGCTTGCTGTAACAAAGGATTAGACGTATAGTGTGGATGATGATTGTTTGCAGAAAACAGTAGAACAAGTATTGCAGTAGATTGTATTCGATGTAAAAGAATGGACCGGGGTCCACAGTTCACTAGAGGTGTCTCTCCCATAAGATAAATAGCATGTTGGGTGAACAAATTACAGTTGGGCAATTGACAAATAGAGAGGGCATGACAATGCACATACATGATATGATGAGTATTGTGAGATTTAATTGGGCATTACGACAAAGTACATAGACCGCTATCCAGCATGCATCTATGCCTAAAAAGTCCACCTTCAGGTTATCATCCGAACCCCTTCCAGTATTAAGTTGCAAACAACAGACAATTGCATTAAGTATGGTGCGTAATGTAATCAATAACTACATCCTCGGACATAGCATCAATGTTTTATCCCTAGTGGCAACAACACATCCATAACCTTAGAGGTTTCTGTCACTCCCCCAGATTCACGGAGGCATGAACCCACTATCGAGCATAAATACTCCCTCTTGGAGTTACTAGCAAAAACTTGGCCAGAGCCTCTACTAACAACGGAGAGCATGCAAGATCATAAACAACACATAGGTATAAATTTATAATCAACATAACATAGTATTCTCTATCCATCGGATCCCAACAAACACAACATATAGCATTACAGATAGATGATCTTGATCATGTTAGGCAGCTCACAAGATCCGACAATGAAGCACATAAGGAGAAGACAACCATCTAGCTACTGCTATGGACCCATAGTCCAGGGGTGAACTACTCACTCATCACTCCGGAGGTGACCATGGCGGTGTAGAGTCCTCCGGGAGATGAATCCCCTCTCCGGCAGGGTGCCGGAGGCGATCTCCTGAATCCCCCGAGATGGGATTGGCGGCGGCGGCGTCTCTGGAAGGTTTTCCGTATCGTGGCTCTCGGTACTGGGGGTTTCGCGACGAAGGCTATTTGTAGGCGGAAGGGCAGGTCAGGGGGCCACACGAGGGCCCCACACAGTAGGTCGGCGCGGCCAAGGGCTGGGCCGCGCCGGCCTAGTGTTTGGCCACCTCGTGGCCCCACTTCGTCTCCTCTTCGGTCTTCTGGAAGCTTCGTGTGAAAATAGGCCCCTGGGCGTTGATTTCGTCCAATTCCGAGAATATTTCCTTACTAGGATTTCTGAAACCAAAAACAGCAGAAAACAACAACTGGCTCTTCGGCATCTCGTTAATAGGTTAGTGCCGGAAAATGCATAAATATGACATAAAGTATGCATAAAACATGTAGATATCATCAATAATGTGGCATGGAACATAAGAAATTATCGATACGTCGGAGACGTATCAGCATCCCCAAGCTTAGTTTCTGCTCGTCCCGAGCAGGTAAACGATAACAAAGATAATTTCTGGAGTGACATGCCATCATAACCTTGATCATACTATTGTAAGCATATGTAATGAATGCAGCGATCAAAACAATGTAAATGACATGAGTAAATAAATGAATCATATAGCAAAGACTTTTCATGAATAGTACTTCAAGACAAGCATCAATAAGTCTTGCATAAAAGTTAACTCATGAAGCAATAATTCATAGTAGAGGTATTGAAGCAACACAAAGGAAGATTAAGTTTCAGCGGTTGCTTTCAACTTGTAACATGTATATCTCATGGATAGTTGTCAATGTAAAGTAATATAACAAGTGCAATATGCAAGTATGTAGGAATCAATGCACAGTTCACACAAGTGTTTGCTTCTTGAGGTGGAGAGATATAGGTGAACTGACTCAACAATAAAAGTAAAAGAAAGGTCCTTCAAAGAGGAAAGCATCGATTGATGTATTTGTGCTAGAGCTTTTATTTTGAAAACATAGAGAGAGCATAAAAGTAAAGTTTTGAGAGGTGTTTGTTGTTGTCAACGAATGGTAGTGGGAACTCTACCCCCCTTGCCAGACAAACCTTCAAAGAGCGGCTCCCATTTTATTTTATTTTTGTGTGGCACTCCTTCCAACCTTTCTTTCACAAACCATGGCTAACCGAATCCTCGGGTGCCTGCCAACAATCTCATACCATGAAGGAGTGCCTTTTTATTTTAGTTTTATTATGATGACACTCCTCCCCACCTTTGCTTTCTCAAGCCATGGCTAACCGAATCCTTCGGGTGCCGTCCAACAATCACATACCATGGAGGAGTGTCTATTTTTTTTTTTGTTAATTAATTTGGGACTGGGAATCCCATTGCCAGCTCTTTTTGCAAAATTATTGGATAAGCGGATGAAGCCACTAGTCCATTGGTGAAAGTTGCCCAACAAGATTGAAAGATAAACACCACATACTTCCTCATGAGCTATAAAACATTGACACAAATCAGAGGTAATAAATTTTGAATTGTTTAAAGGTAGCACTCAAGCAATTTACTTTGGAATGGCGGAGAAATACCATGTAGTAGGTAGGTATGGTGGACACAAATGGCATAGTGGTTGGCTCAAGGATTTTGGATGCATGAGAAGTATTCCCTCTCGATACAAGGTTTAGGCTAGCAAGGTTATTTGAAACAAACACAAGGATGAACCGGTGTAGCAGAACTCACATAAAAGACATATTGTAAACATTATAAGACTCTACACCGTCTTCCTTGTTGTTCAAATTCAATACTAGAAATTATCTAGACCTTAGAGAGACCAATTATGCAAACCAAATTTTAGCAAGCTCTATGTATTTCTTCATTAATATGTGCAAAGTATATCATGCAAGAGCTTAAACATGAGCACAACAATTGCCAAGTATCACATTATCCAAGACATTATAGCAATTACTACATGTAGCATTTCCCGTTTCCAACCATATAACAATTTAACGAAGAAGTTTCAACCTTCGCCATGAACATTAAAAGCTAAGAACACATGTGTTCATATGAACCAGCGGAGCGTGTCTCTCTCCCACACAAGCATGAATTTATTCAAACAAAAACAAAAATAGAAACACACAGACGCTCCAAGTAAAGTACATAAGATGTGACCGAATAAAAATATAGTTTCAAGAGAAGGAACCTGATAATTTGTCGATGAAGAAGGGGATGCCTTGGGCATCCCCAAGCTTGGATGCTTGAGTCTTCTTGAAATATGCAGGGATGAACCACCGGGGCATCCCCAAGCTTAGACTTTTCACTCTTCTTGATCACATTGTATCATCCTCCTCTCTTGACCCTTGAAAACTTCCTCCACACCAAACTCGAAACAAACTCATTAGAGGATTAGTGAATAATCAAAAATTCACATGTTCAGAGGTGACACAATCATTCTTAACACTTCTGGACATTGCACAAAGCTACTGGAAGTCAATGGAACAAAGAAATCCATCCCACATAGCAAAAGAGGCAATGCGAAATAAAAGGCAGAATCTATCAAAACAGAACAGTCCGTAAAGACGAATTTTATTGAGGCACCAGAATTGCTCAAATGAAAATGCTCAAATTGAATGAAAGTTGAGTACATATCTGAGGATCACTCAAGTAAATTGGCATAATTTTCTGAGTTACCTACAGAGAATTCAACCCAGATTCGCGACAGCAAGAAATCTGTTTCTGCGCAGTAATCCAAATCTAGTATGAACCTTTCTATCAAAGACTTTACTTGGCACAACAATGAAACAAAACTAAGATAAGGAGAGGTTGCTACAGTAGTAACAACTTCCAAGACTCAAATATAAAACAAAGTACTGTAGTAAAATAAACACATGGGTTATCTCCCAAGAAGTTCTTTCTTTATAGCCATTAAAATGGGCTCAGCAGTTTAAATGATGCACTCGAAAGAAATAGTAGTTGAAGCAAAAAAGAGCATCAAAAAGCAAATTAAAAACAAATTTAAGCCTAACATGCTTCCTATGCATAGGAATCTTGTAAATAAACAAGTTATGTAGGCATAATGCAACAGGCATAGGAAAACTAGACAAGCTCAACACCAAAAATTTAAGCATATAGAGAGGTGTTTTAGTAACATGAAAATGTCTACCACCATATTTTCCTCTCTCATAATAATGTCCAGTAGCATCATGAGCAAACTCAACAATATAACTATCACATAAAGCATTCTTATCATGAGTCTCATGCATAAAATAATTACTACTCCCAACATAAGCATAGTCATTCTTGTTAATTGTAGTGGGAGCAAATTCAACAAAGTAGCTATCATTTTTATTCTCATCAAATATAGGAGGCATACTATAATCATAATATCCTCCATAGTAGGTGGCACCAAAATAGCACTATCATCATAAATGGGAGGCAAAGTATCATCAAAGTAAATTTTCTTCTCCATGCTTGGGGGACTAAAGATATCATGCTCATCAAAACTAGCTTCCCCAAGCTTAGAATTTTCCATAGCATTAGCAACAATGGTGTTCAAAGCATTCATACTAATAACATTGCCATTAGCATGCATATAAAGTTCCATTGGTTTTTTATTTTTCTCTTCAAACTCCTCATGTCCTAACTCAAGATAAATACTATAAAGATCTCTAATATTTTTGTTGTTTTCCATTAAGCCTAACTAGTGAAATAAAAACATGCATCGAATTAAGTAAAGTAAAACAAGTAACTAATTTTTTTTGTATTTTGATATAATGCAGCAAACAAAGTAGTAAATAAAATAAAGCAAGACAAAAACAAAGTAAAGAGATTGGAGGTGGAGACTCCCCTTGCAGCGTGTCTTGATCTCCCCGGCAATAGCGCCAGAAAACAGTCTTGATACGCGTACATCACGCGACCGTTGGGAACCCCAAGAGGAAGGTGTGATGCGTACAGCGGCAAGTTTTCCTCGCAGAAACCAAGGTTTATCGAACCAGTAGGAGCCAAGAAGCACGTTGAAGGTTGATGGCGGCGAGATGTAGTGCGGCGCAACACCTGGGATTCCGGCGGCAACGTGGAACCTGCACAACACAACCAAAGTACTTTGCCCCAACGAAACAGTGAGGTTGTCAATCTCACCGGCTTGCTGTAACAAAGGATTAGACGTATAGTGTGGATGATGATTGTTTGCAGAAAACAGTAGAATAAGTATTGCAGTAGATTGTATTCGATGTAAAAGAATGGACCGGGGTCCACAGTTCACTAGAGGTGTCTCTCCCATAAGATAAATAGCATGTTGGGTGAACAAATTACAGTTGGGCAATTGACAAATAGAGAGGGCATGACAATGCACATACATGATATGATGAGTATTGTGAGATTTAATTGGGCATTACGACAAAGTACATAGACCGCTATCCAGCATGCATCTATGCCTAAAAAGTCCACCTTCAGGTTATCATCCGAACCCCTTCCAGTATTAAGTTGCAAACAACAGACAATTGCATTAAGTATGGTGCGTAATGTAATCAATAACTACATCCTCGGACATAGCATCAATGTTTTATCCCTAGTGGTAACAACACATCCATAACCTTAGAGGTTTCTGTCACTCCCCCAGATTCACGGAGGCATGAACCCACTATCGAGTATAAATACTCCCTCTTGGAGTTACTAGCAAAAACTTGGCCAGAGCCTCTACTAACAACGGAGAGCATGCAAGATCATAAACAACACATAGGTATAAATTGATAATCAACATAACATAGTATTCTCTATCCATCGGATCCCAACAAACACAACATATAGCATTACAGATAGATGATCTTGATCATGTTAGGCAGCTCACAAGATCCGACAATGAAGCACATAAGGAGAAGACAACCATCTAGCTACTGCTATGGACCCATAGTCCAGGGGTGAACTACTCACTCATCACTCCGGAGGCGACCATGGCGGTGTAGAGTCCTCCGGGAGATGAATCCCCTCTCCGGCAGGGTGCCGGAGGCGATCTCCTGAATCCCCCGAGATGGGATTGGCGGCGGCGGCGTCTCTGTAAGGTTTTCCGTATCATGGCTCTCGGTACTGGGGGTTTCGCGACGAAGGTTATTTGTAGGCGGAAGGGCAGGTCAGGGGGCCACACGGGGGCCCCACACAGTAGGTCGGCGCGGCCAAGGGCTGGGCCACGCCGGCCTAGTGTTTGGCCACCTCGTGGCCCCACTTCGTCTCCTCTTCGGTCTTCTGGAAGCTTCGTGTGAAAATAGGCCCCTGGGCGTTGATTTCGTCCAATTCCGAGAATATTTCCTTACTAGGATTTCTGAAACCAAAAACAGCAGAAAACAGCAACTGGCTCTTCGGCATCTCGTTAATAGTTTAGTGCCGGAAAATGCATAAATATGACATAAAGTATGCATAAAACATGAAGATATCATCAATAATGTGGCATGGAACATAAGAAATTATCGATACGTCGGAGACGTATCATGCCTCTGCCGGTATCCACATGTACGAGGTGGAGCACCGACAGTTGACTGCTAGATCCAGTATGACGGCTGGGCTGAGTGGGGCTAGTGTTTCCAACTCATGGAATGCTCTAACCCTGACCTTTGGGCAACATCTACCCCACTTTATATAGGGAGTGAGTGTGGGCTTCACAACACTTGGATCCCACTCACTTGGTCCCTATCTTGGTCACTGTGAGTCCAACTCACTAACTCCGTCCTACTCCAGTTCGAGTCCTACTCGAACCGACTCCTTTTCAGTCGGATCACATCCAACTGGCTCCTTGCTCTTAAGTGTTTGACCCTGCAGGTTCACGACCACTGGACATGACTAGATTTACCCCTCTAAGTATCCCGTCATGGTTCCGAGTCTCACTCGCTTCCATGAACACTTGGTCCCAAGTCGATAACTCGTAGTGGCTCCTAGCAGAACGTGCCAGCTCCCAAGTGACGTAAAGTCATGGCGACTAACCTTTCAATGTGACATATGTCTAAGTCCTTTTTGCCTCACGATATACCTTGTTAGCTATAGGCAAGTTGTCGTCATCCCTTTAATTGCTCAACTCTCTTCTCAATCCGTGATATGTGATTCACTCGACTAACCTTTAGCCGGTCACCTCGGTTAACACTTAACTGAATCGCGCATGGCCATGCTTTCTGAATCATATCATCCAAGAGGGCCCACAAGTGGAGGGGAAATCTAATCTTGGTTATCCACGTAGCTTGTTTCTTAGTCGACCCGAACCCTGCCTTTATAACTGAGTTATTATAGAACAACGTTTGACAGAACCTAAGTCGGCAGATCCACAACTCAGATCATGCAATAATCTCGTGTCTAAGGATTACATTGATAGAGACATAGAAATGACGACGTTGCTTGTTGTGTCTCACTTTGGGTCAGTCGAACTCGCTAAACACTTAAGCCAAGCCCGTGTAAGTCGGATTAGCATCACCATGCCCATGACAAGTGGAAAGGAATCATCAACCGACTTGCACATTAGTCTAAGTCATGTGTCCAACACAACCTCGATGACTAAGGACAATTTAGTATGAACTACATAAGCATATAGTTCCACAATCGAATCACATATTCGATGATATATGCAAGAGTTCATACAAGGACAATTTTACTTATGAATACAAACGGAAATACATCATCCATGATTGCCTCTAGGGCATATTTCCAACAGTCTCCCACTTGCACTAGAGTCAATAATCACTCTGGGACATCACATGTCCAAGTATCAAATACCCATTTCTCTTATGTGCGCCTCATGCTTAGGTTGTGGAAGTGGCTTTGTCAATGGATCTACAACGTTTGCATCCGTGTGTACCTTACACAACTTGATATCACCCTCATCCACGAACTGGTGGATAAGGTAGTACCGCATGAGTATATGATTGTTCTTCTGGTGTTGTCTAGGTTACTTGGCTTGTGCAATAGCACCATTGTTGTCACAATACACGTCCACCGGATTGGACGCGCTCTGAACCACACCAAGATCAATCAAGAAGTTCCTGATCCAAACAACTTCCTTTGTTGCCTCCGAGGCAGCAATATACTTAGCCTCTGTTTGTAGATGCGGCCACCGTATCTTGCTTGGAACTCTTACTTCTCACAACATCTCCATTTAAAATGAACACGTACCCAGATTGCGAACGAGAGTCATCAGAGTCAGTAAGGTAACTCGCATCCATGTAACCCTTTACACTGAGTTCCTCCTCACCTCCATAAACTAGGAACATATCCTTAGTCCTTCTCAAGTAATTCAGGATAGTTTTCACAACTGCCTAGTGGCTTTCGCCAGGATCAACTTGGTATCTGCTCTTACAACTTAGAGCATAGGAAACATCCGGCCTAGCACAAATTATAGCGTACATGATGGACCCGACTGCCGAAGCATAAGGGACCTCACTCATCCTTCTTTGCTCATCAGTTGTCCAAGGACATTGAGTCTTGGTTTGCTTAACGCCATGGGACATTGTCAATACCCGGATTTTTAAGTCCAGATGCCTATTATGCCATACATCGCAATCCCAGGAAGAGTGTTGTTGCGAGACATAACAGTTGATATCACAAGTCATCATTCATTACAACCCATAGTCGTCTTACAAATATAGATCACATAATCAAATATTACACAAATAGTTGATCTAATGATCAACGAACACATTACATAGCGGAAGCGTAGAAGTAGTGGACTATCTAATCCACAGGCCAACGCTTAACGTCAGGAGTAGTCCTAGTTGTCGTAGACGTCTTGCTGTCCTTTGTCTCGGCACTACTGCTCCTCTTCATAGTCTGGCCATTTGAATAGCCATGGACACAGCCGTGAGTACTTTAAAGTACTCACAAACTAATACCAGTGTAAGTATCATCAGTTTTATTAATAGGGTGCTAAGCTCTAGGTTTATTTGCATAAAGCCAATTTTAGTTCACAAGCATTTGATAAAAGATTCTTCAATTGCTAACTAACTCAAGTGGGAACTGCTGTCCACAACTGGCGCGTGGTTGACGAGGGAGGAAATCCCTGTGTGGAAGCTTTTCGTTCCCCGGCAACGGCACCAGAAAATAGCTTGATGTCTACTCACGCTTCTTTTCCTGTAGACAGTGATGGGCCTCTAAGAGCAGAGGTTTGTAGAACAGCAGCAAGTTTTCCCTTAAGTGGATCACCCAAGGTTTATCGATCTTAGGGAGGAAGAGGTCAAAGATATCCCTCTCAAGCAACCATGCGATCACAATGCAAGAAGTCTCTTGTGTCCCCAACACACCTAATACACTTGTCAGATGTATAGGTGCACTAGTTCGGCGAATAGATAGTGAAATACAAGTGGTATGTGATACGTCTCCGACGTATCGATAATTTCTTATGTTCCATGCCACATTATTGATGATATCTACATGTTTTATGCACACTTTATGTCATATTAGTGCATTTTCTGGAACTAACCTATTAACAAGATGCCGAAGTGCCGATTCTTTGTTTCTGCTGTTTTTGGTTTCAGAAATCCTAGTAAGGAAATATTCTCGGAATTGGACGAAATCAACGCCCAGGGTCCTATTTTGCCACGAAGCTTCCAGAAGACCGAAGAGTCAACGAAGTGGGGCCACGAGGTGGCCAAACCACAGGGCGGCGCGGCCCAGGCCCTGGCCGCGCCGACCTGTAGTGTGGGCCCCTCGTGACGCCCCTTGACCTGCCCTTCCGCCTACAAATAGCCTTCGTCGCGAAACCCCCAGTACCGAGAGCCACGATACGGAAAACCTTCCAGAGACGCCGCCGCCGCCAATCCCATCTCGGGGGATTCAGGAGATCGCCTCCGGCACCCTGCCGGAGAGGGGAATCATCTCCCGGAGGACTCTACACCGCCATGGTCGCCTCCGGAGTGATGTGTGAGTAGTCTACCCCTGGACTATGGGTCCATAGCAGTAGCTAGATGGTTGTCTTCTCCTCATTGTGCTTAATTGTCGGGTCTTGTGAGCTGCTGAACATGATCAAGATCATCTATCTGTAATTCTATATGTTGTGTTTGTTGGGATCCGATGAATAGAGAATACTTGTTATGTTGATTATCAATTTATATCTATGTGTTGTTTATGATCTTGCATGCTCTCCGTTACTAGTAGATGCTCTAGCCAAGTAGATGCTTGTAACTCCAAGAGGGAGTATTTATGCTCGATAGTGGGTTCATGTCTCCGTGAATCTGGGAAAGTGACAGAAATCTCTAAGATTATGGATGTGCTGTTGCCACTAGGGATAAAACATTGGTTCTATGTTCGAGGATGTAGTTACTGATTACATTACGCGCAATACTTAATGCAATTGTCTGTTGTTAGCAACTTAATACTGGAGGGGGTTCGGATGATAACCTGAAGGTGGACTTTTTAGGCATAGATGCATGCTGGATAGTGGTCTATGTACTTTGTCGTAATGCCCAATTAAATCTCACAATACTCATCATAATATGTATGTGCATGGTCATGCCCTCTTTATTTGTCAATTCCCCAACTGTAATTTGTTCACCCAACATGCTGTTTATCTTATGGGAGAGACACCTCTAGTGAACTGTGGACCCCGGTCCAATTCTCTTTACTGAAATACAATCTACTGCAATACTGTTCTACTGTTTTCTGCAAACAATCATCATCCACACTATACATCTAATCCTTTGTTACAGCAAGCCGGTGAGATTGACAACCTCGCTGTTTCGTTGGGGCAAAGTACTTGGTTTGTGTTGTGCAGGTTCCACGTTGGCGCCGGAATCCCTGGTGTTGCGCCGCACTACATCTCGCCGCCATCAACCTTCAACGTGCTTCTTGGCTCCTACTGGTTCGATAAACCTTGGTTTCATACTGAGGGAAAACTTGCCGCTGTACGCATCACACCTTCCTCTTGGGGTTCCCAACGGACGCGTGCTGTACGCGTATCAAGCTCTTTTTCTGGCGCCGTTGCCGGGGAGATCAAGACACGCTGCAAGGGGAGTCTCCACATCACAATCTCTTTTACTTTGTTTTTGTCTTGCTTAGTTTTATTTACTACTTTGTTTGCTGCACTATATCAAAATACAAAAAAATTAGTTGCTAGTTTTACTTTAATTGCTATCTTGTTTGCTATATCGAAAACACAAAAAAAATAGTTACTTGCATTTACTTTATCTAGTTTGCTTTATTTACTGTTGCTAAAATGGGTACTCCTGAAAATACTAAGTTGTGTGACTTCACAACCACAAATAATAATGATTTCTTGTGCACACCTATTGCTCCACCTGCTACTACAGCAGAATTCTTTGAAATTAAACCTGCTTATCGAATCTTGTTATGCGAGAGCAATTTTCTGGTGTTAGTTCTGATGATGCTGCTGCCCATCTTAATAATTTTGTTGAACTATGTGAAATGCAAAAATATAAAGATGTAGATGGTGACATTATAAAATTAAAATTGTTCCCTTTCTCATTAAGAGGAAGAGCTAAAGATTGGTTGCTATCTCTGCCGAAGAATAGTATTGATTCATGGACTAAATGCAAGGATGCTTTTATTGGTAGATATTATCCCCCTGCTAAAATTATATCTTTGAGGAGTAGCATAATGAATTTTAAACAATTATATACTGAACATGTTGCACAATCATGGGAAAGAATGAAATCTTTGGTTAAAAATTGCCTAACCCATGGACTGACTACTTGGATGATCATCCAAACCTTTTATGCAGGACTGAATTTTTCTTCGCGGAACCTATTGGATTCAGCTGCTAGAGGTACCTTTATGTCCATCACTCTTGGTGAAGCAACAAAGCTCCT
This sequence comes from Lolium perenne, assembly GCF_019359855.2. Lineage (NCBI taxonomy): Eukaryota > Viridiplantae > Streptophyta > Magnoliopsida > Poales > Poaceae > Lolium > Lolium perenne. The sequence continues at coordinate 260,918,132 of NC_067250.2, forward strand.
TGATAATATGATCATCAATTACTCTGAATGGCACACGGAAAGAGCTCCACAAGGTAAGAAGGTAAATTCTGTCGAAGAAACCTCTTCCTTGAGTGATAAGATTGATGCTATTATGTCTATGCTTGTGAATGATAGGACAAATGTTGATCCTAATAATGTTCCGTTAGCTTCATTGGTTGCACAAGAAGAACATGTTGATGTAAACTTCATTAAAAATAATAATTTCAACAACAATGCTTACCGGAACAATTCTAGTAACAACTATAGGCCATATCCTTATAATAATGGCAATGGCTATGGTAATTCTTATGGGAATTCTTACAACAATAATAGGAACACACCCCCTGGACTTGAAGCCATGCTTAAGGAATTTATTAGTACACAAACTGCTTTTAACAAATCTGTTGAAGAAAAGCTTGGGAAAATTGATATACTTGCTTCTAAAGTCGATAGTCTTGCTGCTGATGTTGATCTTTTGAAATCGAAAGTTATGCCTAATGAAAATCATCATAATAAAATTGTTACTACAGCAAATGCCATCCAAGTTAGAATTAATGAGAATATAAGATTGATGGCCGAATTGCGTGCTAGGTGGGAAAGAGAAGAAAATGAAAAAGAAGAGAATATAGATAAAGTTTGGACTATCACCACCACTAGTAATGCTAATGCTACACAAGTTGCTGCACCTCCTACTAATAATAATAAAAGAATTGGTGTTAGCAATGTTTCTACTTCTAATGCGAAGCGCGAGAAACTGCTCAAATCGCTAAAACCGCTGAAACCGCTGTGATAAAACTGCTGAAATTTTTTCCAACATTGGGGATGATGATCCCATTGCTTTAGATTATAATGGTTTGAATTTTGATGATTGCCACATCTCTGAAGTTATAAAGTTCTTGCAAAAACTTGCTAAAAGTCCCAATGCTAGTGCTATAAATTTGGCTTTCACGAAACATATTACAAATGCTCTCATAAAAGCTAGAGAAGAGAAACTAGATCGCGAAGCCTCTATTCCTAGAAAGCTAGAGGATGGTTGGGAGCCCATCATTAAGATGAAGGTTAAAGATTTTGATTGTAATGCTTTATGTGATCTTGGTGCAAGTATTTCTGTTATGCCTAAGAAAATTTATAATATGCTTGACTTGCCACCGCTGAAAAATTGTTATTTGGATGTTAATCTTGCTGATCATTCTACAAAGAAACCTTTGGGGAAAGTTGATAATGTTCGCATTACCGTTAACAATAACCTTGTCCCCGTTTGCTTTGTTGTCTTGGATATTGAATGCAATGCATCTTGTCCCATTATATTGGGAAGACCTTTTCTTCGAACCGTTGGTGCTATCATTGATATGAAGGAAGGTAATATTAAATATCAATTTCCTCTCAAGAAAGGTATGGAACACTTCCCTAGAAAGAGAATAAAGTTACCTTTTGATTCTATTATTAGAACAAATTATGATGTTGACACTTCGTCTCTTGATAATACTTGATACACACTTTCTGCGCCTAGCTGAAAGGCGTTAAAGAAAAGCGCTTATGGGAGACAACCCATGTTTTTACTACAGTACTTTGTTTTTATTTTGTGTCTTGGAAGTTGTGTACTACTGTAGCAATCTCTCCTTATCTTAGTTTAGTGTTTTGTTGTGCCAAGTAAAGTCGTTGATAGTAAGGTTCATACTAGATTTGGATTACTACGCAGAAACAGATTTCTTTGCTGTCACGAATCTGGGAAAAATTCTCTGTAGGTAACTCAGAAAATTATGCCAATTTACGTGAGTAATCCTCAGATATGTACGCAACTTTCATTCAATTTGAGCATTTTCATTTGATCAAGTATGGTGCCTCAATAAAATTCGTCAATACGAACTGTTCTGTTTTGACAGATTCTGCCTTTTATTTCGCATTGCCTGTTTTGTTATGTTCGATGGATATTTCGATTCCATTGACTTTCAGTAGCTTTGTGCAATGTACAGAAGTGTTAAGAATGATTATGTCACCTCTGAACATGTAGATTTTGATTGTGCACTAACCCTCTAATGAGTTGTTCTAAGTTTGGTGTGGAGGAAGTTTTCAAGGATCAAGAGAGGGAGATGATACAACATGATCAAGGAGAGTGAAAGCTCTAAGCTTGGGGATGCCCCGGTGGTTCACCCCTGCATATATCAAGAAGACTCAAGCGTCTAAGCTTGGGGATGCCCAAGGCATCCCCTTCTTCATCGACAACATTATCAGGTTTCTCCCCTGAAACTATATTTTTATTCCATCACATCTTATGTGCTTTGCTTGGAGCGTCGGTTTGTTTTTGTTTTTGTTTTGTTTGAATAAAATGGATCCTAGCATTCACTTTGTGGGAGAGAGACACGCTCCGCTGTAGCATATGGACAAGTATGTCCTTAGGCTCTACTCATAATATTCATGGCAAAGTTTCTTCATCGTTAAATTGTTATATGGTTGGAATTGGAAAATGCTACATGTAGTAATTGCTAAAATTTCTTGGATAATGTGATACTTGGCAATTGTTGTGCTCATGTTTAAGCTCTTGCATCATATACTTTGCACCTATTAATGAAAAAATACATAGAGCATGCTAAAATTTGGTTTGCATATTTGGTTTCTCTAAAGTCTAGATAATTTCTAGTATTGAGTTTGAACAACAAGGAAGACGGTGTAGAGTCTTATAATGTTTTCAATATGTCTTTTATGTGAGTTTTGCTGCACCGCTTCATCCTTGTGTTTGTTTCAAATAGCCTTGCTAGCCTAAACCTTGTATCGAGAAGGAATACTTCTCATGCATCCCAAATACTTGAGCCAACCACTATGCCATTTGTGTCCACCATACCTACCTACTACATGGTATTTCTCCGTCATTCCAAAGTAAATTGCTTGAGTGCTACCTTTAAATTTCCATTCTTCACCTTTACAATATATAGCTCATGGGACAAATAGCTTAAAAACTATTGCGGTATTGAATATGTACTTATGCACTTTATCTCTTATTAAGTTGCTCGTTGTGCGATAAACATGTTCCTGGGGACGCCATCAACTACTCTTTTTTGAATATCATGTGAGTTGCTATGCATGTTCGTCTTGTCTGAAGTAAGAGCGATCTACCACCTTATGGTTAGAGCATGCATATTGTTAGAGAAGAACATTGGGCCGCTAACTAAAGCCATGATCCATGGTGGAAGTTTCAGTTTTGGACATATATCCTCAATCTCATATGAGAAAATTAATTGTTGCTACATGCTTATGCATAAAAGAGGAGTCCATTATCTGTTGTCTATGTTGTCCCGGTATGGATGTCTAAGTTGAGAATAATCAATAGCGAGAAATCCAATGCGAGCTTTCTCCTTAGACCTTTGTACAGGCGGCATAGAGGTACCCCTTTGTGACACTTGGTTAAAACATGTGCATTGCGATGATCCCGGTAGTCCAAGCTAATTAGGACAAGGTGCGGGCACTATTAGTATACTATGCATGAGGCTTGCAACTTGTAAGATATAATTTACATGATACATATGCTTTATTACTACTGTTGACAAAATTGTTTCTTGTTTTCAAAATCAAAGCTCTAGCACAAATATAGCAATCGATGCTTTCCTCTTTGAAGGACCATTCTTTTACTTTTATTGTTGAGTTAGTTCACCTATTTCTCTCCACCTCAAGAAGCAAACACTTGTGTGAACTGTGCATTGATTCCTACATACTTGCATATTGCACTTGTTATATTACTCTATGTTGACAATATCCATGAGATATACATGTTACAAGTTGAAAGCAACCGCTGAAACTTCATCTTCCTTTGTGTTGCTTCAATGCTTTTACTATGAATTATTGCTTTATGAGTTAACTCTTATGCAAGACTTATTGATGCTTGTCTTGAAGTACTATTCATGAAAAGTCTTTGCTATATGATTCACTTGTTTACTCATGTCATTTACATTGTTTTGATCGCTGCATTCACTACATATGCTTTACAAATAGTATGATCAAGGTTATGATGGCATGTCACCCCAGAAATTATCTTTGTTTATCGTTTACCTGCTCGGGACGAGCAGGAACTAAGCTTGGGGATGCTGATACGTCTCCGACGTATCGATAATTTCTTATGTTCCATGCCACATTATTGATGATATCTACATGTTTTATGCACACTTTATGTCATATTCGTGCATTTTCTGGAACTAACCTATTAACAAGATGCCGAAGTGCCAGTTGCTGTTTTCTGCTGTTTTTGGTTTCAGAAATCCTAGTAAGGAAATATTCTCGGAATTGGACGAAATCAACGCCCAGGGTCCTATTTTGCCACGAAGCTTCCAGAAGACCGAAGAGTCAACGAAGTGGGGCCACGAGGTGGCCAAACCACAGGGCGGCGCGGCCCAAGCCCTGGCCGCGCCGACCTGTAGTGTGGGCCCCTCGTGACGCCCCTTGACCTGCCCTTCTGATGACGCGTAAAGCACACGCTCGTTGGGAACCCCAAGTGGAAGGTGTGATGCATACAGCAGCAAGTTTCCCTCAGTAAGAAACCAAGGTTTATCGAACCAGTAGGAGCCAAGAAGCACGTTGAAGGTTGATGGCGGCGGGATGTAGTGCGGCGCAACACCAGGGATTCCGGCGCCAACGTGGAACCTGCACAACACAACCAAAGTACTTTGCCCCAACGAAACAGTGAGGTTGTCAATCTCACCGGCTTGCTGTAACAAAGGATTAACCGTATTGTGTGGAAGATGATTGTTTGCAGAAAACAGTAGAACAAGTATTGCAGTAGATTGAATTTTAGTAAAGAGAATTGGACCGGGGTCCACAGTTCACTAGAGGTGTCTCTCCCATAAGACAAACAGCATGTTGGGTGAACAAATTACAGTTGGGCAATTGACAAATAAAGAGAGCATGACCATGCACATACATATCATGATGAGTATAGTGAGATTTAATTGGGCATTACGACAAAGTACATAGACCGCCATCCAACTGCATCTATGCCTAAAAAGTCCACCTTCAGGTTATCATCCGAACCCCCTCCAGTATTAAGTTGCAAAGCAACAGACAATTGCATTAAGTATGGTGCGTAATGTAATCAACAACTACATCCTTAGACATAGCATCAATGTTTTATCCCTAGTGGCAACAGCACAACACAACCTTAGAACTTTCACATCCTTGTCCGGTGTCAATGCAGGCATGAACCCACTATCGAGCATAAATACTCCCTCTTGGAGTTACAAGCATCTACTTGGCCAGAGCATCTACTAGTAACGGAGAGCATGCAAGATCATAAACAACACATAGATATAACTTTGATAATCAACATAACAAGTATTCTCTATTCATCGGATCCCAACAAACACAACATATAGAATTACAGATAGATGATCTTGATCATGTTAGGCAGCTCACAAGATCCGACAATGATAGCACAATGGGGAGAAGAAAACCATCTAGCTACTGCTATGGACCCATAGTCCAGGGGTAGACTACTCACACATCACACCGGAGGCGACCATGGCGGCGTAGAGTCCTCCGGGAGATGATTCCCCTCTCCGGCAGGGTGCCGGAGGCGATCTCCTGGATCCCCCGAGATGGGATCGGCGTTGGCGGCGTCTCTGGAAGGTTTTCCGTATCGTGGCTCTCGGTACTGGGGGTTTCCTCACGGAGGCTTTAAGTAGGCGGAAGGGCAAGTCAGGAGGGGGCACAGGGGCCCCACACCATAGGCCGGCGCGGCCAAGGGGGGGGGGCCGCGCCGCCCTAGGGTTTGGGCACCCTGTGGCCCCACTTCGTTTCATCTTTGGACTTCTGGAAGCTTCGTGGAAAAATAGGCCCCTGGGCGTTGATTTCGTCCAATTCCGAAAATATTTCCTTACTAGGATTTCTGAAACCAAAAACAGCAGAAAACAGCAACTGGCACTTCGGCATCTTGTTAATAGGTTAGTTCCAGAAAATGCACGAATATGACATAAAGTGTGCATAAAACATGTAGATAACATCAATAATGTGGCATGGAACATAAGAAATTATCGATACGTCGGAGACGTATCAGCATCCCCAAGCTTAGTTCTGCTCGTCCCGAGCAGGTAAAACGATAACACAGATAATTTCTGGAGTGACATGCCATCATAATCTTGATCATACTATTTGTAAAGCATATGTAGTGAATGCAGCGATCAAAACAATGTATATGACATGAGTAAACAAGTGAATCATATAGCAAAGACTTTTCATGAATAGCACTTCAAGACAAGCATCAATAAGTCTCGCATAAGAGTTAACTCATAAAGCAATAATTCATAGTAAAGGCATTGAAGCAACACAAAAGAAGATTAAGTTTCAGCGGTTGCTTTCAACTTGTAACATGTATATCTCATGGATATTGTCAACATAGAGTAATATAATAAGTGCAATAAGCAAGTATGTAGGAATCAATGCACAGTTCACACAAGTGTTTGCTTCTTGAGGTGGAGAGAAATAGGTGAACTGACTCAACATTGAAAGTAGAAGAATTGTCCTCCATAGAGGAAAAGCATCGATTGCTATATTTGTGCTAGAGCTTTGATTTTGAAAACATGAAACAATTTTGTCAACGGTAGTAATAAAGCATATGTATCATGTAAATTATATCTTACAAGTTGCAAGCCTCATGCATAGTGTACTAATAGTGCCCGCACCTTGTCCTAATTAGCTTGGACTACCGGATCATCACAATGCACATGTTTTGACTAAGTGTCACAAAGGGGTACCTCTATGCCGCCTGTACAAAGGTCTAAGGAGAAAGCTCGCATTGGATTTCTCGCTATTGATTATTCTTCAACTTAGACATCCATACCGGGACAACATAGACAACAGATAATGGACTCCTCTTTTATGCATAAGCATGTAACAACAATTAATAATTTTCTCATTTGAGATTGAGGATATATGTCCAAAACTGAAACTTCCACCATGGATCATGGCTTTAGTTAGCGGCCCAATGTTCTTCTCTAACAATATGCATGCTTAACCATAAGGTGGTAGATCTCTCTTACTTCAGACAAGACGGACATGCATAGCAACTCACATGAAATTCAACAATGAATAGTTGATGGCGTCCCCAGTGAACATGGTTATCGCACAACAAGCAACTTAATAAGAGATAAAGTGCATAATTACATATTCAATACCACAATAGTTTTTAAGCTATTTGTCCCATGAGCTATATATTGCAAAGATGAATGATGGAATTTTAAAGGTAGCACTCAAGCAATTTACTTTGGAATGGCGGAAAATACCATGTAGTAGGTAGGTATAGTGGACACAAATGGCATAGTGGTTGGCTCAAGTATTTTGGATGCATGAGAAGTATTCCCTCTCGATACAAGGTTTAGGCTAGCAAGGCTTATTTGAAACAAACACAAGGATGAACCGGTGCAGCAAAACTCACATAAAATACATATTGAAAACATTATAAGACTCTACACCGTCTTCCTTGTTGTTCAAACTCAATACTAGAAATTATCTAGACCTTAGAGAAACCAAATATGCAAACCAAATTTTAGCATGCTCTATGTATTTCTTCATTAATGAGTGCAAAGTATATGATGCAAGAGCTTAATCATGAGTACAACAATTGCCAAGTATCACATTACCCAAGACATTAATAGCAATTACTACATGTATCATTTTCCAATTCCAACCATATAACAATTTAACGAAGAAGAAACTTCGCCATGAATACTATGAGTAGAAACCAAGGACATACTTGTCCATATGCTACAGCGGAGCGTGTCTCTCTCCCATAAAGTGAATGCTAGGATCCATTTTATTCAAACAAAACAAAAACAAAAACAAACCGACGCTCCAAGAAAAGCACATAAGATGTGATGGAATAAAAATATAGTTTCAGGGGAGGAACCTGATAATGTTGTCGATGAAGAAGGGGATGCCTTGGGCATCCCCAAGCTTAGACGCTTGAGTCTTCTTAGAATATGCAGGGGTGAACCACCGGGGCATCCCCAAGCTTAGAGCTTTCACTCTCCTTGATCATGTTGCATCATACTCCTCTCTTGATCCTTGAAAACTTCCTCCACACCAAACTCGAAACAACTTGTTAGAGGGTTAGTGCATAATAAAAATTAACATATTCAGAGGTGACACAATCATTTTTAACACTTCTGGACATTGCATAATGCTACTGGACATTAGTGGATCAAAGAAATTCATCCATCATAGCAAAAGAGGCAATGCGAAATAAAAGGCAGAATCTGTCAAAACAGAACCGTTCGTATTGACGAATTTTAAAATGGCACCAGACTTGCTCAAATGAAAATGATCAAATTGAATGAAAGTTGCGTACATATCTGAGGATCATGCACGTAAATTGGCTTAATTTTCTGAGCTACCTACAGGGAGGTGGACCCAGATTCGTAACAGCAAAGAAATCTGGAACTGCGCAGTAATCCAAATCTAGTACTTACTTTTCTATCAACGGCTTAACTTGGCACAACAAAACACAAAACTAAGATAAGGAGAGGTTGCTACAGTAGTAAACAACTTCCAAGACACAAAATAAAAACAAAGTACTGTAGGTAAAAACATGGGTTGTCTCCCATAAGCGCTTTTCTTTAACGCCTTTCAGCTAGGCGCAGAAAGTGTGTATCAAGTATTATCGGAGAGTGGTGTATCGTTATTATGAGCTCCCCCATCCGCAGTGGTGCTAAGGGCTTTGTCAATTTTAGGCCTATAATAATACTTCTTTGGTTTAGCCACTTTAGAGACATACATAAACTTTTGCTCCTTACCCACATAAGCTTTCTCCTTATATTTAAGAGAAGAAAATGTTGAACCCAAGGTTCCCATAGCTTTTTCAAGTTCATCAATCCTATTGATTTGATCATCATGGTCAACACAAGTTCCTAGGACACTAATTCTTTCATAAATTCCTCCTAAGGATTTATCAAGTTCATCAGTTTTATCAAGTAACATTTCCAATTTAGCTTCAATATTTAGAAAAATTTTCTCTATGGTCTCCATTTTTTTCATAACATCTTCAAGAGAGATTTCAGTTTTAACTTTATCAACAGGGGGTATTCCAAATAGACTCTCAATAATGCAGCTAGCTTCTAATGCAGGAGTACTTAAGAAGTTACCTCCTGCGAGACAATCAAGAACATACCTATTCCAGCTAGAGATACCAACATAAAAATTCCTGAGTAAAATAGTGGTGGAGTGTTTCTTAGTGCACCTATTATGGGCATTACTAATTCTATACCAAGCATCTCTTAAACATTCTCCCCCTTGTTGCTTAAACGTACGAACTTCAACTTCAGGATTACTCATTTTAGCAACAGTAAATAAAGCAAACTAGATAAAGTAAATGCAAGTAAACTATTTTTTTTGTGTTTTTGATATAGCAAACAAGATAGCAAATAAAGTAAAACTAGCAACTAATTTTTTTGTATTTTAATTTAGTGCAGCAAACAAAGTAGTAAATAAAACTAAGCAAGACAAAAACAAAGTAAAGAGATTGAGAAGTGGAGACTCCCCTTGCAGCGTGTCTTGATCTCCCCGGCAACGGCGCCAGAAATTTGGCTTGATGACGCGTAAAGCACACGCTCGTTGGGAACCCCAAGTGGAAGGTGTGATGCGTACAGCAGCAAGTTTCCCTCAGTAAGAAACCAAGGTTTATCGAACCAGTAGGAGCCAAGAAGCACGTTGAAGGTTGATGGCGGCGGGATGTAGTGCGGCGCAACACCAGGGATTCCGGCGCCAACGTGGAACCTGCACAACACAACCAAACTACTTTGCCCCAACGAAACAGTGAGGTTGTCAATCTCACCGGCTTGCTGTAACAAAGGATTAACCGTATTGTGTGGAAGATGATTGTTTGCAGAAAACAGTAGAACAAGTATTGCAGTAGATTGAATTTCAGTAAAGAGAATTGGACCGGGGTCCACAGTTCACTAGAGGTGTCTCTCCCATAAGACAAACAGCATGTTGGGTGAACAAATTACAGTTGGGCAATTGACAAATAAAGAGAGCATGACCATGCACATACATATCATGATGAGTATAGTGAGATTTAATTGGGCATTACGACAAAGTACATAGACCGCCATCCCACCGCATCTATGCCTAAAAAGTCCACCTTCAAAGTTATCATCCGAACCCCCTCTAGTATTAAGTTGCAAAGCAACAGACAATTGCATTAAGTATGGTGCGTAATGTAATCAACAACTACATCCTTAGACATAGCATCAATGTTTTATCCCTAGTGGCAACAGCACAACACAACCTTAGAACTTTCTCACATCGTCCTGTGTCAATGCAGGCATGAACCCACTATCGAGCATAAATACTCCCTCTTGGAGTTACAATCATCTACTTGGCCAGAGCATCTACTAGTAACGGAGAGCATGCAAGATCATAAACAACACATAGATATAACTTTGATAATCAACATAACAAGTATTCTCTATTCATCGGATCCCAACAAACACAACATATAGAATTACAGATAGATGATCTTGATCATGTTAGGCAGCTCACAAGATCCGACAATGATAGCACAATGGGGAGAAGACAACCATCTAGCTACTGCTATGGACCCATAGTCCAGGGGTAGACTACTCACACATCACACCGGAGGCGACCATGGCGGCGTAGAGTCCTCCGGGAGATGATTCCCCTCTCCGGCAGGGTGCCGGAGGCGATCTCCTGGATCCCCCGAGATGGGATCGGCGTTGGCGGCGTCTCTGGAAGGTTTTCCGTATCGTGGCTCTCGGTACTGGGGGTTTCGTCACGGAGGCTTTAAGTAGGCGGAAGGGCAAGTCAGGAGGGGGCACAGGGGCCCCACACCATAGGCCGGCGCGGCCAAGGGGGGGGCCGCGCCGCCCTAGGGTTTGGGCACCCTGTGGCCCCACTTCGTTTCATCTTCGGACTTCTGGAAGCTTCGTGGAAAAATAGGCCCCTGGGCGTTGATATCGTCCAATTCCGAGAATATTTCCTTACTAGGATTTCTGAAACCAAAAACAGCAGAAAACAGCAACTGGCACTTCGGCATCTTGTTAATAGGTTAGTTCCAGAAAATGCACGAATATGACATAAAGTGTGCATAAAACATGTAGATAACATCAATAATGTGGCATGGAACATAAGAAATTATCGATACGTCGGAGACGTATCACCTTCCGCCTACAAATAGCCTTCGTCGCGAAACCCCCAGTACCGAGAGCCACGATACGGAAAACCTTCCAGAGACGCCGCCGCCGCCAATCCCATCTCGGGGGATTCAGGAGATCGCCTCCGGCACCCTGCCGGAGAGGGGAATCATCTCCCGGAGGACTCTACACCGCCATGGTCGCCTCCGGAGTGATGTGTGAGTAGTCTACCCCTGGACTATGGGTCCATAGCAGTAGCTAGATGGTTGTCTTCTCCTCATTGTGCTTAATTGTCGGGTCTTGTGAGCTGCTGAACATGATCAAGATCATCTATCTGTAATTCTATATGTTGTGTTTGCTGGGATCCGATGAATAGAGAATACTTGTTATGTTGATTATCAATTTATATCTATGTGTTGTTTATGATCTTGCATGCTCTCCGTTACTAGTAGATGCTCTGGCCAAGTAGATGCTTGTAACTCCAAGAGGGAGTATTTATGCTCGATAGTGGGTTCATGTCTCCGTGAATCTGGGGAAGTGACAGAAATCTCTAAGATTATGGATGTGCTGTTGCCACTAGGGATAAAACATTGGTGCTATGTTCGAGGATGTAGTTACTGATTACATTACGCGCAATACTTAATGCAATTGTCTGTTGTTAGCAACTTAATACTGGAGGGGGTTCGGATGATAACCTGAAGGTGGACTTTTTAGGCATAGATGCATGCTGGATAGCGGTCTATGTACTTTGTCGTAATGCCCAATTAAATCTCACAATACTCATCATAATATGTATGTGCATGGTCATGCCCTCTTTATTTGTCAATTGCCCAACTGTAATTTGTTCACCCAACATGCTGTTTATCTTATGGGAGAGACACCTCTAGTGAACTGTGGACCCCGGTCCAATTCTCTTTACTGAAATACAATCTTTGCACATCTTTGTTCTCTTGTTTCTGCAAACAATCATCATCCACACTATACATCTAATCCTTTGTTACAGCAAGCCGGTGAGATTGACAACCTCGCTGTTTCGTTGGGGCAAAGTACTTGGTTTGTGTTGTGTAGGTTCCACGTTGGCGCCGGAATCCCTGGTGTTGCGCTGGACTACATCTCGCCGCCATCAACCTTCAACGTGCATCTTGGCTCCTACTGGTTCGATAAACCTTGGTTTCATACTGAGGGAAAACTTGCTGCTGTATGCATCACACCTTCCTCTTGGGGTTCCCAACGGACGCGTGATGTACGCGTATCAGTATGGATGTATATGAGCAGTAGTAACGGTGCCAGAAAATACTTGACTGTCTATGGCGACAGAAAATAGCTTGCTGGCGTGCAGTTGATGGTAGTAATATTGCAGGAAGTAGAGATGCAGTAAAACAGTAAACAAGCGATGATTGCAGTATTTGGAAACAAGGCCTAGGGATCATACTTTCACTAGTGGACACTCTCAACATTGATCACAAGATAAAACCACTCTACACTCTCTTGTTGGATGATGAACATCATTAATTGTGTAGGGCTACAAGAGCACCTCAATGCCGGAGTTAACAAGCTCCACAACATTCGATATTCATATTTAAATAACCTTAGAGTGCATGATAGATCAACACAACTATACCAAGTACTAACATAGCATGCACATTGTCACCATCAAGCTATGAAAGGAGGAATAGATCACATCAATACCATCATAGTAATAGTTAACTTCATAATCTACAAGAGATCACAATCATAAACTACGCCAAGTACTTCATGATGCACACACTGTCAACATTACATCATGGAGGAGGAATAGAGTACTTTAATAACATCACTAGAGTAGCACATAGATTAATAGTGATACAAAGCTCATATGAATCTCAATCATGTAAGGCAGCTCATGAGATCATTGTATTGAAGTACATAGGAGAGAGATTAACCACAAAGCTACCGGTACAGCCCTTAGCCTCGAGGGAGAACTACTCCCTCCTCGTGGGAGACAGCAGCGGTGATGAAGATGGCGGTGGTGTCGATGGAGATGCCTTCCGGGGGCACTTCCCCGTCCCGGCGGCGTGCCGGAACAGAGACTTCTGTCCCCCAGATCTTGGCTTCGCGATGGCGGCGGCTCTGGAAGGTTTCTTGTACCGTGGCTTTTCCGTATCGAAGATTTAGGTCAGGGGGCTTCTTATAGGCGAAGAGGCGGAGTCGGAGGGGTTACGGAGCCGCCACACAATAGGGGGGCGCGGCCCCACTCTTGGCCGCGCCGGCCACACGTGTGGGCCCCCTGTGGCCCTCCTCTGGTGCCTCTCGGGTGTTCTGGAAGCTTCGTGGAATTATAAGATGCTGGGCGTTGATTTCGTCCAATTGCGAGAATATTTCCTTACTAGGATTTCTGAAACCAAAAACAGCAGAAAACAGGAACTGGCACTTCGGCATCTCGTCAATAGGTTAGTTCCGGAAAACGCATAAAATTATCATAAAGTGTGAACAAAACATGTAGGTATTGTCATAAAACAAGCATGGAACATCAGAAATTATAGATACGTTGGAGACGTATCAGCATCCCCAAGCTTAGTTCCTACTCGTCCTCGAGTAGGTAAACGATAAAAAGATAATTTCTGAAGTGACATGCTACCAACATAATCTTGATCATACTATTGTAAAGCATATGAGATGAATGAAGTGATTCAAAGCAATGATAAAGACAATGATTAAACAACTGAATCATATAGCAAAGACTTTTCATGAATAGTACTTTCAAGACAAGCATCAATAAGTCTTGCATAAGAGTTAACTCATGAAGCAATAAATTCAAAGTAAAGGCATTGATACAACACAAAGGAAGATTTAAGTTTCAGCAGTTGCTTTCAACTTGTAACATGTATTCCTCATGGATATTGTCAACATAAAGTAATATAATAAGTGCAATAGGTAAACATGTAAGGATCAATGCACAGTTTTAACACAAGTGTTTGCTTTTAAGATGGAAGTAAATAGGTAAACTGACTCAACATAAAAGTAGAAGAATGACCCTTCGAAGAGGGAAGCATGGATTGCTATATTTGTGCTAGAGCTTTTATTTTGAAAAAATAAAGAGAGCATAAAAGTAAAGTTTTGAGAGGTGTTTGTTGTTGTCAACGAATGGTAGTGGGCACTCTAACCCCCTTGCCAGACAGACCTTCAAAGAGCGGCTCCCATGAATTTTTTTATTTTTGGGTGGCACTCCTTCCAACCTTTGCTTTCACAAACCATGGCTAACCGAATCCTCGGGTGCCTGCCAACAATCTCATACCATGAAGGAGTGCCTTTTTGTTTTAGTTTTATTTAGATGACACTCCTCCCCACCTTTGCTTTCTCAAGCCATGGCTAACCGAATCCTCGGGTGCCGTCCAACAATCACATACCATGGAGGAGTGTCTATTTTTTGTAAAATTATGAAAGTTAATTAATTGAGGCTGGGAACCCCATTGCCAGCTCTTTTTGCAAAATTATTGGATAAGCGGATGAAGCCACTAGTCCATTGGTGAAAGTTGCCCAACAAGATTGAAAGATAAACACCACATACTTCCTCATGAGCTATAAAACATTGACACAAATAAGAGGTAATAACTTTTGAAGTGTTTAAAGATAGCACTCAAGCAATTTACTTTGGAATGGCAGGGAAATACCATGTAGTAGGTAGGTATGGTGGACACAAATGGCATAGTTTTTGGCTCAAGGATTTTGGATGCACGAGAAGTAATCCCTCTCAATACAAGGCTTAGGCTAGCAAGGTTGTTTGAAGCAAACACAAGTATGAACCAGTACAGCAAAACTTACATAAGAACATATTGCAAGCATTATAAGACTCTACATTGTCTTCCTTGTTGTTCAAACACCTTTACCAGAAAATATCTAGACCTTAGAGAAACCAATCATGCAAACCAAATTTTAACCAGCTCTATGTAGTTCTTCATTAATAGGTGCAAAGCATATGATGCAAGAGCTTAAACATGATCCATATGAGCACAACAATTTCCAAGTATCAAATTATTCAAGACATCATACCATTTACCACATGTAGCATTTTCTGTTTCCAACCATATAACAATTAACGAAGCAGTTTCAACCTTCGCCATGAATATTAAAAGCTAAGAACACATGTGTTCATATGAACCAGCGGAGCGTGTCTCTCTCCCACACAAGCATTTATTCAGAGAAAACAAAAATAAAAATAAACAGACGCTCCAAGTAAAGCACATAAGATGTGACCGAATAAAAATATAGTTTCAAGAGAAGAAACCTAATAAATTGTTGATGAAGAAGGGGATGCCTTGGGCATCCCCAAGCTTAGATGCTTGAATCTTCTTGAAATATGCAGGGATGAACCACGGGGGCATCCCCAAGCTTAGACTTTTCACTCTTCTTGATCATATATCATCCTCCTCTCTTGACCCTTGAAAACTTCCTCCACACCAAACTCGAAACAAACTCATTAGAGGGTTAGTGAATAATCAAAAATTCACATGTTAAGAGGTGACACAATCATTCTTAACACTTCTGGACATTGCACAAAGCTACTGGAAGTTAATGGAACAAATAAATCCATCCAACATAGCAAAAGAAGCAATGCGAAATAAAAGGCAGAATCTGTCAAAACAGAACAGTCCATAAAGACGAATTTTTTAGAGGCACCAGACTTGCTCAGATGAAAATGCTCAAATTGAATGAAAGTTGTGTACATATCTGAGGATCACTCACGTAAATTGGCAGATTTTTCTGAGTTACCTACAGAGAACCCTGCCCAAATTCGTGACAGATAGAAATCTGTTTCTGCGCAGTAATCCAAATCTAGTATCAACCTTTCTATCAAAGACTTCACTTGGCACAACAATGCAATAAAATAAAGATAAGGAGAGGTTGCTACAGTAGTAAAAACTTCCAAGACTCAAATATAAAACAAAAGTACTGTAGCAAAATAAAAACATGGGTTATCTCCCAAGAAGTGCTTTCTTTATAGCCATTAAGATGGACTCAGTAATTTTAATGATGCACCCATAAAGATGAGAGTTGAAGCAAAAGAGAGCATCAAGAAGCAAATAAGAAATAAATTTAAGTCTAACCCATTTCCTATGAAAAGGAATCTTGTAAATAAACAAGTTCATGAAGAGCAAAGTGACAAGCATAGGAAGATAAAACAAGTGTAACTTCAAAAATTTCAGCATATAGAGAGGTGTTTTAGTAACATGAAAATTTCTACAACCATATTTTCCTCTCTCATAATAATATCCAGTAGCATCATGAGCAAACTCAACAATATAACTATCACATAAAGCATTCTTATCATGAGTCTCATGCATAAAATAATTACTACTCCCAACATAAGCATAGTCATTCTTATTAGTAATAGTGGGAGTGAAATCAACAAAGTAGCTATCATTATTATTCTCATCATCAAATATAGGAGGCATATTGTAATTATAATCAAATTTATCCTCCATAACAGGCGGCACCAAAAGACAACTATCATTATAATCATCATAAATAGGAGGCAAAGTATCATCAAAGAAAATTTTCTCCTCAATGCTTGGGGGACTAAAAATATCATGCTCATCAAAACTAGCTTCCCCAAGCTTAGAATTTTCCATATCATTAGCAACAATGGTGTTCAAAGCGTTCATACTAATATGTTCCATAGGTTTTTAAATTTTCACATCAAACCATCCATGTCTTAACTCAGGAAATAGATTAAAAAGCTCCATGTTGCTTCCCATTATGCCTAACTAGTGAAATAAAAACAAGAAACAAAAAGATGCAATTGCAGGATCTAAAGGAAATAGCTTCGAGCACTTACAACGGCGCCGAAAAATAGCTTAGTAGCCGAGATCCAGAGTGTGAGTACCTTTTACCTTTCCTCCCCGGCAACGGCGCCAGAAAATAGCTTGCTGTCCACAACTGGCGCGTGGTTGACGAGGGAGGAAATCCCTATGTGGAAGCTTTTCGTTCCCCAGCAACGGCGCCAGAAAATAGCTTGATGTCTACTCACACTTCTTTTCCTGTAGACAGTGTTGGGCCTCCAAGAGCAGAGGTTTGTAGAACAGCAGCAAGTTTTCCCTTAAGTGGATCACCCAAGGTTTATCGAACTCAGGGAGGAAGAGGTCAAAGATATCCCTCTCAAGCAACCCTGCGATCACAATGCAAGAAGTCTCTTGTGTCCCCAACACACCTAATACACTTGTCAGATGTATAGGTGCACTAGTTCGGCGAAGAGATAGTGAAATACAAGTGGTATGGATGTATATGAGCAGTAGTAACGGCGCCAGAAAATACTTGACTGTCTACGGCGACAGAAAATAGCTTGCTGGCGTGCAGTTGATGGTAGTAATATTGCAGGAAGTAGAGATGCAGTAAAACAGTAAACAAGCGATGATTGCAGTATTTGGAAACAAGGCCTAGGGATCATACTTTCACTAGTGGACACTCTCAACATTGATCACAAGATAAAACCACTCTACGCTCTCTTGTTGGATGATGAACACCATTAATTGTGTAGGGCTACAAGAGAACCTCAATGCCGGAGTTAACAAGCTCCACAACATTCGATATTCATATTTAAATAACCTTAGAGTGCATGATAGATCAACACAACTATACCAAGTACTAACATAGCATGCACACTGTCACCATCAAGCTATGAAAGGAGGAATAGATCACATCAATACCATCATAGTAATAGTTAACTTCATAATCTACAAGAGATCACAATCATAAACTACGCCAAGTACTTCATGATGCACACACTGTCAACATTACATCATGGAGGAGAAATAGAGTACTTTAATAACATCACTAGAGTAGCACATAGATTAATAGTGATACAAAGCTCATATGAATCTCAATCATGTAAGGCAGCTCATGAGATCATTGTATTGAAGTACATATGAGAGAGATTAACCACATAGCTACCGGTACAGCCCTTAGACTCGAGGGAGAACTACTCCCTCCTCATGGGAGACAGCTGCGGTGATGAAGATGGCGGTGGTGTCGATGGAGATGCCTTCCGGGGGCACTTCCCCGTCCCGGCGGCGTGCCGGAACAGAGACTTATGTCCCCCAGATCTTGGCTTCGCAATGGCGGCGGCTCTGGAAGGTTTCTTGTACCGTGGCTTTTCCGTATCGAAGATTTAGGTCAGGGGGCTTCTTATAGGCGAAGAGGCGGAGTCGGAGGGGTTACGGAGCCGCCACACAATAGGGGGGCGCGGCCCCACTCTTGGCCGCGCCGGCCACACGTGTGGGCCCCCTGTGGCCCTCCTCTGGTGCCTCTCGGGTGTTCTGGAAGCTTCGTGGAATTATAAGATGCTGGGCGTTGATTTCGTCCAATTCCGAGAATATTTCCTTACTAGGATTTCTGAAACCAAAAACATCAGAAAACAGGAACTGGCACTTCGACATCTCGTCAATAGGTTAGTTCTGGAAAACGCATAAAATCATCATAAAGTGTGAACAAAACATGTAGGTATTGTCATAAAACAAGTATGGAACATCAGAAATTATAGATACGTTGGAGACGTATCAGGAACATTAGTGTCATTCCCACAACTCAGTTGTGATTCAAGTCAAGTCACCATTCAAATCATCAACCCTTTTCAAGAAAACATTGACAACAGTACAATATGGCCTTTCCAATCGTCCGTAACCGTGGACACGACTATTCGAATAGGTTTTTCACTCTGCAGAGGTTGCACACTTGTGCCACAAAATTTGATTACATCCGTCAGGGATAGCCCTGAATCATCTTAACTCAGTACGCGGATCATCAACCATAACCTTTCACTTATATACCCTAGTATAGGTACCTCTCCCCATGAGCTTTGCCTCCCAGTGAAGACAAACCGTCAGCCTGGGAACTGTACAGGGCTTGGGCCGTACATTCACCTCATTTCACATCATTTCACTTTCAACGGAGGCAGCCTCGGCATAACCCCTATGATGCTTGTTTAGAGGGAACCCATACTAAGATGCATAAACTTCCAGTTAAACCCTACCCATAATCAGGTATTGTGGGGGTACTATGTAATTGGAAAGGTATCGCATCCAAACCAACCATCAGTTTTTATCAAATTCACCAAGTCATTCAAGTCATATTCACCTTCAATAGAATGACTCATCATTCCAAGGTTTTCAAAGTCATTTCAAATCACAAGTTCCCATCTAGAGTAGTCAATTTTATTTGTTAGCACTAGCCACTAGTCATGAGGGGTGCTACTTAACTCACAAGCTTTTAGACTAAGTTTGATACTCTTGCTCTACTCTATACTTAGACCAAAGTTAACTATAAAAGTAAGCTTTAATAAACAAAGTAAAAACTTGCAAGGTAAAAACTTGGGATGGGATCATTGAACATAAAGTAAAGTGGAAGGGTGCCTTGCTCTGGTAGAGCTTTGCACTTGCAAGAATATTAGCTTGCCTTGGTTGGTGTACTGATCAAAGTGGTCTTCTTCTTCCTGGTAGTAGACCTCCTCCTCCTGGTACTCCTCTGTACTAGCGTCTAAAAACGGATATGAAGTAACAATCACCAAACAAGGTTTAAGAGCTGGACTAAGTGTAATATCCCAGGTTTAGAGACGATCGAGGGGTAGATTTTAGAAAGGGATGTGCATTGCATCATAAATTCTGGGGAAATTTCGCGCTTTTAAAACAAAACTGCATCGAAGGGGGACAAGTTTCTCTCTCGACATATTACAAGGTTAGGGTTTCGAGAGTGCGACAAACTTGTTCCTTATTCAACTAAGTTAGGGTTTTGAGAAGAGAGGAGAGATATTGCATCACAACTTATGTTGCTTGATTGAATTCAAACTTAAGTTGCATGATTGAATTCAAACCTAAGTTGAATTTGAATTTCAAATTCAAACATCAAATAGATATCTCATAATTCAAACTTGAGATAATTCGTTAAACAATTATAAATAATCAAGAAATAAATAGAACAAATAATAAGTAAAGCTCATTAGACAAAAGTTGAGCTTTATTGATAAATACACAAGATACATTGTCTTTACAATATTCAAAATTGAAATATAATAATATTAAAACAAATTACAAGAATTGGCAAAAACATAAAAGAAAAAGAAAGAAAATTACAATTCAATGATCTATCCTAAAACTACAAGCTAAACTTCATTGATGCTTGAGCTTGATCTTCACTTGATCATCATAATTGATTCCCTGCACACAACAAAGAAAAGCACTAGTTATGCCAAGTGGCATTGCCACTTGGCAGGTTAGAAAGAAAATGGCAATTGAGTAGATATGATCAAGCTCTGCCGAGCTGATCATCTCACAGCCAAGCACCAAGCCAGATACCAAGCATCTGGTACACACACAACAAACCGCTCACTGTGCAGGTGCATGCAGCACAACACACACACACAGGACAGTGAGTCACCAAGGGTTGCCAGGCCAAGCTGTCGACCAAGAGAGCAAAGCAGGGTTCATATAAAACCTATTCCACCGCCAGAACCAGCAGCTCATCGACAGACTTCACTGGGTAAGTCCACCAGAAATCAAGAACACAAGAACAGGAGGAACAACACAGCTGTTCAACCTGCTCAAATCATCACAACACCAAATCAAGCATCACAAGCTTGCAAGGAGGAGCAGGGCAAGCATAAGCTCAGCACTGAAGAAATCCTCTACACCAACAAACCATCTAGGAGCTGGAGTGAGGTATAAACAAGATCAACCTGAGCAAAACCCTGATTTGCTCATAATTAAGCATATGCATATGTCACAGAAGCCAAAATGGGTAGAATACCCTATTTGTATCATCATCTGGCTACTAAGCCATTTGGTGCAAGCAAACTGAAGATTAGCCAGAAGGAAATCACCCAAGGGAACATTGGTGTGTCAGCATGGTGACACTACCAGAGAAATTCAACATGGATTTAATCCCTAACTAGCCATCCAAACTCACCTAGCACCACACAGCTAGTTACACCATCAGAATATAGACATCTAAATGTCTATTTTGTTTTCAACATCAAAAGCTACTGGTAATCCAGTCATGGATCAACCAGATAGCATGAGAGAGTCACAACAACAGCCACAAAAAAGGGGAGCCACCCTTGGATAGCACAAGGAGCTGTCAGGGCTACCTCAAACCCATAGGAGCACTCACTAAGCCACTGCATCATAACCCAATAGGGTTCAGCATGAGCTAGGGTACCCAATCAGTGATTGGCATCCCTCTAGCTACATCAAATCCATCCATGAGATCATTAATGCTCAGCAGTTCACCTCAATTATCTATTCAATCAAGTTAAACTACCCAGATAAATGAGATGCATAATTAAACAAAGGCACTGCATCATTGCAAATGATCCAGATGATCACTGCAAGCAACAGCAGGTGCTGGGGTAAGCAAGAGCATGCACCAGCACAGGCTTGAGTGCCACACAGGCCAAGGAAGAGCATCAGTGGAAAACAAGCCATATGCCAGCAGAAAATCACCAAGTAACTGAGGATCATGTGATCATCAGGGCCTAACAGAGCATGCAAGTACATGCTAGAGCCAACCTAGCACCAATCCATGAATCATATAACTTACATAGTCCCAATTCATCAACAGTTGCTTCACAGATAATAAAATAAATGATTTATAATTGTATCCAGAAGCACATCAAATACATGGTGTACCACTGGATCAAGCTAAACATGAATAGCACACATCACTGACCTTGCTCAAGCAATAATTACTCAAGTAATCCAACCAGGGATACATATATGGATGGCGCACACATATAAATAAGCCATAGCAACAACCAGAGCCAGCCAGCAAGCAATTGAATAAATTGTAGCATGACCAGAAGCATAACAGAAGCAACTTAGCAGTCCATGAGCATTACAAGATGCTCATGAGCAAACACATATGAATACAGCAGCAATAATAGCAAGCTCACAGGTATAAGCCAGAGAGATGAGAACATCAGTACCAACA
The DNA here is from genome assembly GCF_019359855.2 of Lolium perenne. Lineage (NCBI taxonomy): Eukaryota > Viridiplantae > Streptophyta > Magnoliopsida > Poales > Poaceae > Lolium > Lolium perenne. Next base: position 260,940,217 of record NC_067250.2, read on the forward strand.
TGGCAATAGAGCTAGGCAGAGCATGGCACGCAAACAGCAGCAGCTATAGCAAAGGCATAAGATGGCCATGAACACAACATACCAGCTGAGGAACAAATACTGGTGTACTGGCAAAGACAGCAACCCAGGAGATGGATGCCAAGGCATTCAGAGGAAGGAGAGGAGGAAGAACAGGTAAGAGAGTGAAGGAGGCTAGCAAACCTGGGGGCAAGAAGCTGTTGACGCAGCCATGGTGGCTGTGGCGGCACAGACCAGGCCACGGCAGCGCCAAGCCGCAGCCAGGCCAGGCCACGCCGAACGCCACCGCATCCAGCACCTCACTAGCAAGCCGTCGAGCAGCCCAGGGATGTCTGGAGCGTCCGCCGACACGCATCGCCGGCGAGGACCGTAACCCTAGCACCAGAGAGGGTCGAGGATGAGCGCACCAGGTCGCCCGCATCAAATCGACGCGGATATATCGACGCGCCGTCAAGAGCCGCGTCGATTGCGCACCATGGCGGGGGCCAACACCGCCGGAGTCGGCTAGCGACGGTGAGGGCGACGCAGGCGTCGCGAGAGAGAGGGTTAGGGTTAGGGTTTCAAACGCGCGCGAGAGAGAGAGAGAGAGGAGTGAGGCTGGTCGAGCCAGACCAGGTGGGTCGGTTCGACCTAACCCCACTGGGTTACACCGACAGGTGGGCCCAGGAGCATTTGTGCCATTTCACAAATTAATAAAAATGCTGAAACTTTAAAAATCAATAGTAAATCTTTCCTAGCTCTAAAAAAATAATTAAAAATATGAAAATCACTCAGTATAAAAAACTCTATCATAATAAAATATGAAATAGAATTTTTGAAGTTAAACAAAAATAAGTTCAAATTTGATGATTTAAATAATCATTTAAATCACACATTTTATTTTCAATAATGAAAATAAGTCCATAAATTCTTTTGGACTTTAAAAACACCTTGAAAACATTTCAAGGTTGTATTTTACCCTAAATAAAGTATCCCTAAGTGATTCTTAGTATTAAGCTCTCACATGAAATAATAAAGACATCGGAAGGGGGGAACAAACCCTAAAACTGGAATCATGCATCAATGCTTCTTTAACCATTGCCCTTATCGGACAATGATGCTATTTTTCAGCAACAGAGGACAAGGGTCAGTCCACACCATCCAACTGCAACACTTTGTAGTGTTCAGGCAAGTTCATCACTTGCTCATGTCATTCGAGTATTTTTATCAAATTACTTGCAAAGTACTATGTTTATCACTATTGCATAAAAAGCAAAACCACTATTTTCATAACTATCACTACAAGAAATGGGATATTTGTTGACGAAAACCCTGGTGACAAAAATGCATACCGTCATGGATGTGTCCTTATAGGTGACGAATTCATCTTCCGTCATGCATTTAAAGTAATGCTTGACGGTATGATTTTTCGTCAACAAAAAATCGTCACCCATTACCCAACCGGGAAGGGCTTCCATCGTGTCTGTTAATAGGTGACGAAATCAAAAAGATTGTGGTGTATGTAAACCGTGATTTGCATATACAACGTACCCACATAGCAGGTAAATAATACTAAGTTACTTTATTAAATGTTATTAGTTTTATATATCATGCGTGACCCACTTGTCAGGAACATATTTAATTAAGTAAAAATTGTGTTTTGGAAGAATCGAACCAGGGCTTTGACGTGATCGACGCGGAGTGTTACCGCTAAGGTAGATATGGAGTTTTGATCTGGATCCGTAACTAGTCTATTCTACATATTTATTTCAATGGTGTGATGTAGATGTTACGACATAATAATTTCCTTATTAATATTTATGTCGGCTGCGGGTGCCTCGTTTAAGTCACGCCGCTAGCAGACACGGCCTATCTAGGTGATCTTGCTAACAGTCAAATCGACTAGGGTTCTCATCGAGGTGAGAAGAAATCCGTGAAGGCTCCATTGTGGAGGCGGCGAGACGCATCATCGGTGAGTTCTCCTGATTGTTCGCTAGGTCTAGATTTTTTAATCAGTTGTCAAGATCTGTTCTGAAGAACGTTGGCATATTCTTAACTGAATTGTAGGCAATGGATCGAAGTTGGATAACTGATGGCACCCAGAAGTTCACAACAAAGTACATGGCAGGTGTTAGGGATTTCATCAAGTTTGCGCGAGAACACTTGGACAATACAGATGAACCAATCTTGTGCCCTTGCAAGGACTGCCTAAATCTGATACGTCAGGATATAAAAACAGTCGAGGATCACTGCAATTGTTCAGGTATGTCCATGACGTATACAAGATGGACTAGACATGGGGAAGGTTTTAGTGATGACGAAGGGCGGGATAGAAACGATGATGGTGCGTATGATAGTGACAATGATGAAGACGAAGACAGTGGTGATTGTTATGTTGATGATTCATCTAGTATGATCGATGAACTGCAGAAGTCTGGAAATAAAGGTCCTAACCTGCCAAATATTTATGCTAATCTAATTGAGTCAGCCAAAAAAGAATTTCATGAGGGATGCACCACTTTCACTAGGTTGTCGTTCATTATTAAGCTCCTTCATGTCAAATCATACAGCCGGATAACAAACACAGGATTTGATCTCTTACTTCACCTTTTACGTACAGCTTTGCCACATGTGGACTTTCCCAAATCATATGCTGATGCTAAGAGTGTTCTTTCTGATGTTGGGCTTGGTTATGAGACAATTCATGTATGCAAGTTTGATTGTTCTTTATTTTGGGGAGATCACAAGGACGATACGCACTGCCATGTTTGTGGATTATCAAGATATAGAGACCCTACTGCAAAAAAGAAAATCCCTCACAAGGTGTTAAGGTACTTTCCTATAATTAAAAGATTGCAGAGACTATTTGTTAAAAAGGAAATGTCGACACATACTAGATGGCACAAAGAGAAGAGGGTTGATGAGCCCAATGTACTGAGGCACCCTGCTGATGGTGAGGCATGGAAGCACTTTGATGCCAAGTTTCATTGGTTTGCTAAAGATCCTCGTAACATAAGACTAGGTTTTGCCACAGACGGCTTCAGTCCCTTTGGAAGTATGAGTAATCCTTACAGTATGTGGCCTGTTTTTGTCATTCCTTACAACTTCCCACCATGGATGTGCATGGATCAATCGAATTACATGATGGCATTGCTAATCCCCGGAAAGTATTCCCCAGGGAAAGATTTTCATGTATTTATGCAGCCACTGATAAAAGATATGATGCAGCTATGGAGTGGTGTGCAGACAATTGATGCATGCACAGAGGAATATTTCCCATTGCATGCTGCGTTTCTTTGGTCTATTCATGATTATCCTGGATATGCCACTATGTCAGGCCGAAGAACAAGAGGAGTTCATGCGTGTGTGCATTGCGATGAGAATCCTTGCTATGAATCTTTGAAAAACAAAATTGGATATATTGGGCATCGGCGATTTCTTGATAAAAGTCACCCATACAGGAGAAGCAGACTTTTCAATGGTAAAACTGAGACTAGAGATCCACCAAGGAAGTACACACCCAAAAAGGTAGCTGAGAAGGTAGAAAGGGTTAAGGATTTTGAACATGGGAAAAATCCAATAAGTAGAAAGCGGAAGCGTGCAACTGTACCCGGTGAACCAACATGGCACCTGAAAGTCAGCTTACATCATCTACCGTACTGGCCAGAACTTAAGTTAGCTCACAACTTAGATGTGATGCATATTGAGAAGAACATATGTGACAATATTGTTGGTACACTACTTGAACTTGAGGGTAGGAATAAGGACACTGTTAGTGCTAGAATTGATTTGAAGAAATTCAAAATCTGGGAGAAGTATTGGTTGAAGAAAATTGTGAAGGATGATGATGATGCAGCAATAACTTATGCGAAGCCCCCTGCACCGTGGACGCTTTCGAAGGAACAGAAGAGACATTTGTGTAGGTATTTGGCAAACACTATGTTCCCAGATGGTTATTGCGCAAACTGGGGAAGATGTGTGAATATTGATGGTTGTAAGGTTACCAGTATGAAGACGCATGATTGCCACATACTTCTGCAGCGAGTGTTGCCTGGGCTCAAGGGAATTGCATCTAAGAAATGTATGTGGCTATTGCAGAGCTAGGAAGATTTTTTAGGGAGCTGTGTGCCAAAACCACGAAAGTTGATGTGCTGAATCGATTGAAGGTTGAAATTGTTGTGATCCTATGCAAACTTGAGAAGCTCGTTCCCCCCAGCTTTTTTTGATGTAATGGTGCACTTAGCTATTCATCTTCCTGACGAGGCTCTTTTGAGGGGTCCTGTTCATTATGGTTGGATGTATCCAGTTGAGAGAAGATTAGGTTATCTAAAGTCTACGGTCCATAACAAAGCAAGGCCAGAAGGTTCTATCGCAGAGGGCTACATTGTTGATGAGTGTTTGATTTTTTGCTCTAGATTTTTCAAGGATGGCACAGAAACAAGATTTAACAAAGATGATAGGAACCAAGACATACGGAGAAAACCTGATCGTGACGAGATGGAAGTATTTTCAGTTGGAGCTAAAGGTCTTGGGAAATCCATTTTGAAACATTTTGACAAGGAATTTGACAAAATGGTTTGGTATGTGCTGAACAACTGTGACGATGTAGAACGTTATATCAAGTAAGTAGTTAGCTTCACTTTAATAACTACTTCTCAATGTTGCAGACATAATTGTCCTGTATTTCATATGTGTTTTTTCTATGTTTCAGTGAATTCCGACAAGAATTGGGAGGTAGGGGTGTGCGTGACATCGAGGAGACGGTTCAGAGAGAGTTTGCAGGTTGGTTTGCAAACCATGTGAGACAGTTGGACAATGCATCAGAAGATTTGAAGTCTCTCTTGGCCGGGCCAGACCGGCGTGTAGTAGTATACGCTGGTTGCAACATAAAGGGTGCGAGGTTTCGCACGCTTACTCGGGATAAAGACCTGAAGACTCAAAATTCGGGCGTAGCGACTAAGGGATCTTTTGGTGATGCATATGAGACCGAGTTCTATGGTGTTCTGCAAGAAGTTCTTGAACTGCAGTACGGGACTAACAAGCACGGTGACAGGTCCGTGTACTTGTTTCGTTGCGACTGGTTCGACCTTGCGGGCAGGGGTTCCAAGATAAAAGATGATGGTTATTTTAAAAGCGTTAACACTTCTGTCCTATGGTTCAAGAATTCACCATTCATATTGGCCAGTCAAGCTGAAACATGCTTCTATTTGGAGGATACAAAGTTTGGTGATCCGTGGAAAGTGGTGCATAAGTTCATTCATAGACACGTGTACGATGTTCCAGAATTAGAAGATGGTAACGATGATGCATTTGTACGGAATGAAGACGCATACCAGGAGGATGAAGGTTTAGTCGACCATACATTTCATGATGTTGTCGACCTAGACGAGGAAGCAGAGGTGGAGGCAGAGGAGGATGATCATCGTGCTGATGAAGTTGTACATATTCATGATGCTCGTACAATTCGTGAACTAGAGAATGAGGAAGGTAGTCCCAATGTTGACATGGATATGAGCGAAGATGAACTAGAGAATGAGGAAGATAGTCTCATATTGGAAGAGAACATACATGATGACGAGGGAAAAACTTCAGAAGAAGATAGTGATGTAGATTGATAGAAACATGTTATGCATACAACTATATGTTTTGTTCCAAACATTTGAAATGTTCTTATTTAGATGTTTACGATCTCGAACTTGTCATTCAATTATCCAGAAGGGTTTAAGAGCAAATTAATATAAGCTAAAATATGGACAGATATAAGAAAAGCCAACATGTCGGTAACATAACTTTGACAATGGTTTTAATTAATCGACACTTGACACGATTACAACCAGCAGCACGATATGACTAAATATTGTTTTAACAGAAGCAAAATCGACAATCGCATAAAGAGTCTTACAACTTAATTTAAACCTAAAGGGGCTGCATAGTTGGACACACGGGCACCATGAATCACTGACTAGCTACTCCAGATCGATTTCAGGCACATGGGTAGCAAACAAGTAAACCCCTGCATTTCCCAGGTAAAGCAAGAACAACATCTTGTCACCCATCTGAAGGTGCTTTTCCTTGTCCATGAACTCCTTCCACCCACTGACGCAGAGACGACCATCGTCAGAAGAAATTGCGTAGGACGCACGCACCAAAGTACTGGGATGGCACACAATACTGATTGCACCATATTGTTCCATATCTTTAGGAAACAAACAACTAGGGATTTTCTGTTCCAACAGTAGAGACATAGTTTAGTTAACACTTGTACGTAATGTAGCTCGCAAAGTTAATGAAATGATATGATCTACTGCTTACCACGTGTTTGTTGTAATTTTCGCTGTTTGTCCAATTCAGAGTATGCAGCATTGGGACAACTAGTGCTCCTTGATCATAATCTCCAGCATTGTGGTACTCAACAAGGTAGTCCAAGTTGTCCACCCCGAAGAATGACGGTATGCATCATCCTCCAATTTATCATTGTTCCATCAGTAGTACTGAGCGAGTCAACAATGTCACGCTTCGTACGGGACAACTGGTAGTAAGCTGCATAATTAAAATAACTGACATAAGATGGAATAATTAATATGATCAATCATTCCGTCCAAAGGTGGAAAATTACCTGGATGGATTAGTGGTTCAGTTCCAGTTATTACAAGAGTATCCTGACCAGATGAGTTTACTCTGAAAATTAACTCCATGTCAACCTTAAAATTGTACACTCTAGCAAATTCGTTCCAAAATCTTCCGTTGATATAGGTTCTGCCAGCTCTGTTGGTAACATTAACAACAAATGCATGGCCATCTTTGGTTTTAAGTGCAGCTTCAAAAGTTGTCCTGTGGGAGGTCTGGACACCATACTTCTTAAGGAAATACGGTCTATAGTAGCAAGGGATGACCTAAATTCAGTAGAGTTAATACAAAAGTAAGTTAACTATTCTGAAAATTCAATAAGATAGAAACATGTGAATGTTACACATCGTGTCATATTAGGACCTTGAAGAATGACGAATTGCATGTAGCTACTGTAAAATCTAATGATCAGGTAGAATTATGCGTCTACTCGGATAATCACCGAGTCTCAGATCTAGGACTTCTATCAGCACATATCTGAACTTCTATCAGCACATATCTGAACTTCTTTCGGTATAGGACTGAACTACCGATACCTCTATCTCTAACAGCTACAACTATCGTAAAACTCATATGAACGTAAAATTTATCACAACTATCCTAAAACTCAACCATAAATAAGCGGTTAATACATATGGTGACCAACAATTATTACACACATCTGAATAATAGTACTAAACTAGCAATAACTACTAGGATCACGTGTTAAACTTTGATGTGGCGGTGAATTAATAAAACATCTGAATGAATTTTAAACTTATAAGTGCATGTACCGTCTTCTCCTCAAAACCCTCTTGTAGTGTTTGCACGAAAAAACCTAACGCGAATCCCCCTCCGCCGCACATCCCCTTCTTGTCAAAGCAAACTGGACACTGCAAAAAATATGAAGAAAGATTACAAATCGGAAACAACGATCGATCGCGAGACGTACATGTTATTTACGTACTCCACTAGTAGGCGCCATCCTTGGTCTCGACGCGGAGCGAGAGTCTTACAAGTCTCGCCGGCGAGAGACGTGGCGAGCTATGGCGGCGAGAGACGTGGCAAGATCTGGCGGTGGCTGAAGGAGGTCGTGATATGATGGCCAGTTATATCGTGGAGTAAATTTCGGTAGGTCAAGAGGAGTGCAAATGGGCGGTGCTGGGTTTTGACGTGACAACACGATCGAATGCGCGTCAGTTGGACTGCACGTCAGTTGGACTGCACGTCAGTTGGACTAGACCCGCGTCAATATTCTCTTCGTCTACCGTCTCAATATTCGCACGGAGTAATTAATGGGGATGATATTTCTCCCCTTCCCCCTCCCCTACCGTCTCAATATTCGCACCGCATCCTGGTTTCCACACTTCTCGTCGTCTCCGCTCCCTCAGTATCTTCGTCTCCCACCGCCGCGTCGCCATGGACATGGATGAGCAGCAAATGTACTACTGGTCCAGCACGCGCGCAGTCCACATCCACGACGGCCAGGACCTGGAGGTAGTCTACACCAACGACCCCTGGGAAGTGCGCCGCGTCCTCGACATGTACACGGAGTGGCTCAAGGAGGACGAGCACAAGTTCGTGGGCCTCGACTTCGAGTACACCAACCATCGAGCCGAGGACGAGAAGAAGATCGCCGTGGTTCAACTCTGCATGCGTCGACATGTGCTGGTGTTCCACTACGCAGCGTAAGAACTAATCCCCTTTTTGAATCTTTCAATTGGGGTTTTTTAGTTGCCGCCGTTGTGTCTCTCTTTGACTCTCGTTAGACATTGTTCCCGAAAATCAGTACATTCCCAATCTAAATCTGCTAGACATTGTTCCCGAAAAGCAGTACATTCCCGATCTAAATCTGCTACACATTGTTCCCGATTTATTAATTTGTTTCATCTTCGTCTCCTCTGTATGTTCTTGCATATTTGTAACTGATCTGTGACTAGTACATTACTTTGTTTACTGCAGTGCTGACTGGTGGGAGTCTCCGGCTATCTGCGATTTCTTTCAAGAAGGAATTACGTTTGCGAGTGTTGACATCCGTGGTGACAAGAGAGTTCTGTGGAGGACATGGCACATGGAGATTCCTTGTGAGTACTACGTCGATCTCCAGGACGAGTACTTCAAGTACACTGGTCATGCGAGGGCTGGCATGGCTACCATGGCAGCAAGACTCATTGATTCATGGTACGGTGATATGAAGAAGAAGTTCCACCACCATCGGCACAGACTGTGGGGGGACTTCCTACTTCCAAATATGAACATCAAGTATGCAGCCATTGATGCTTGGGTCTCCTACGAGCTCTACCGCAAGATCGTGGTCGACAGAGTCCTGCTGATGGTGGAATGATCATCTCTTCTGCCGCATGACCCCCTGATCTTTTGGTATGGTCTCCCTCCTGCGTGAGGTGCTTTTGGCTAGTAGTCCGTTCTTTTGAAACTGTAAATATTTTGCCATGATATGTCAACAATTGTCCTGGGAGGTTTCAATTTTATGTTGTGTACATCCTAGTACTTCAAAGTGCTAGTAAACTAAATGTTCAGAGCAGGAGAGTTCTTCAAAATCAAAACATACCAGACGTAAAAATCACCAAAAATTGTGATTCAAATTTTTTTATGACTTTTACTCATTTTCTGAAATTTTTCATCGAAAAAATCTCAAAGTGGTGAACAATAACATAAAATGGTGGCCCCATGGTGGAGATGTGTCGAAAGAGGGGTTTTCGGACGAAAAGAAGGGGGAATTGGCAAAAACTCACCAAACCACCATGGATTGGGGCATGATTTGGCACCCTTGTGCACATTGTGATATGACACCTTGGTTGCTATGGGTTTTGATTTTTTGGAGTTGGTGGCATGGTGTCCCCATGGTGGACATGTGTCGAAAGAGGGGTTTTCGGACGAAAAGAGGGGGAAATGGCCAAAAACTGACCAAACCACCATGGATTGGGGCATGATTTGGCACCCTTGTGCACATTGTGATATGACACCTTGGTTGCTATGGATTTTGATTTTTTGGAGTTGGTGGCATGGTGTCCCCATGGTAGACATGTGTCGAAAGAGGGGTTTTCGGATGAAAAGAGGGGGAAATGGCCAAAAACTCACCAAACCACCATGGATTGGGGCATGATTTGGCACCCTTGTGCACATTGTGATATGACACCTTGGTTTCTATGGGTTTTGATTTTTTGGAGTTGGTGGCATGGTGTCCCCATGGTGGACATGTGTCGAAAGAGGGGTTTTCGGACGAAAAGAGGGGGAAATGGCCAAAAACTGACCAAACCACCATGGATTGGGGCAAGATTTGGCACCCTTGTTAACATTGTGATATGACACCTTGGTTGCTATGGTTTTTGATTTTTTGGAGTTGGTGTCATGGTGTCCCCATGGTGGACATGTGTCGAAAGGGGGGTTTTCGGACGAAAAGAGGGGGAAATGGCCAAAAACTGACCAAACCACCATGGATTGGGCATGATTTGGCACCCTTGTGCACATTGTGATATGACACCTTGGTTTCTATGGGTTTTGATTTTTTGGAGTTGGTGGCATGGTGTCCCCATGGTGGACATGTGTCGAAAGAGGGGTTTTCGGACGAAAAGAGGGGGAAATGGCCAAAAACTGACCAAACCACCATGGATTGGGGCATGATTTGGCACCCTTGTGCACATTGTGATATGACACCATTTTTTCTATGGGTTTTGATTTTTTGGAGTTGGTGGCATGGTGTCCCCATGGTGGACATGTGTCGAAAGAGGGGTTTCGGACGAAAAGAGGGGGAAATCGCCAAAAACTGACCAAACCACCATGGATTGGGGCAAGATTTGGCACCCTTGTGCACATTGTGATATGACACCTTGGTTTCTATGGGTTTTGATTTTTTGGAGTTGGTGGCATGGTGTCCCCATGGTGGACATGTGTCGAAAGAGGGGTTTTCGGACGAAAAGAGGGGGAAATGGCCAAAAACTGACCAAACCACCATGGATTGGGGCAAGATTTGGCACCCTTGTGCACATTGTGATATGACACCTTGGTTGCTATGGGTTTTGATTTTTTGGAGTTGGTGGCATGGTGTCCCCATGGTGGACATGTGTCTAAAGAGGGGTTTTCGGACGAAAAGAGGGGGAAATGGCCAAAAACTGACCAAACCACCATGGATTGGGGCATGATTTGGCACCCTTGTGCACATTATGATATGACACCTTGGTTGCTATGGGTTTTGATTTTTTGGAGTTGGCGGCATGGTGTCCCCATGGTGGACATGTGTCGAAAGAGGGGTTTTCGCACGAAAAGAGGGGGAAATCGCCAAAAACTGACCAAACCACCATGGATTGGGGCATGATTTGGCACCCTTGTGCACATTTTGATATGAAACCTTGGTTTCTATGGGTTTTGATTTTTTGGAGTTGGTGGCATGGTGTCCCCATGGTGGAGACGTGTCGAAAGAGGGGTTTTCGGACGAAAAGAGGGGGAAATGGCCCAAAACTGACCAAACCACCATGGATTGGGGCATGATTTGGCACCCTTGTGCACATTATGATATGACACCTTGGTTGCTATGGGTTTTTTTATTTTTTGGAGTTGGTGGCATGGTGTCCCCATGGTGGACATGTGTCGAAAGAGGGGTTTTCGGACGAAAAGAGGGGGAAATCGCCAAAAACTGACCAAACCACCATGGATTGGGGCATGATTTGGAACCCTTGTGCACATTGTGATATTACACCTTGGTTGATATGGGTTTTGATTTTTTGTAGTTGGTGGCATGGTGTCCCCATGGTGGACATGTGTCGAAAGAGGGGTTTTCGGACGAAAAGAGGGGGAAATGGCCAAAAACTGACCAAACCACCATGGATTGGGGCAAGATTTGGCACCCTTGTGCACATTGTGATATGACACCTTGGTTGCTATGGGTTTTGATTTTTTGGAGTTGGTGGCATGGTGTCCCTATTGTGGATATGTGTCGAAAGAGGGGTTTTCGCACGAAAAGAGGGGGAAATCGCCAAAAACTGACCAAACCACCATGGATTGGGGCACGATTTGGCACCCTTGTGCACATTGTGATATGACACCTTGGTTGCTATGGGTTTTGATTTTTTGGAGTTGGTGGCATGGTGTCCCCATGGTGGAGACGTGTCGAAAGAGGGGTTTTCGGACGAAAAGAGGGGGAAATGGCCAAAAACTGACCAAACCACCATGGATTGGGGCAAGATTTGGCACCCTTGTGCAAATTGTGATATGACACCTTGGTCGCTATGGGTTTTTATTTTTTGGAGTTGGTGGCATGGTGTCCCCATGGTGGACATGTGTCGAAAGAGGGGTTTTCGGACGAAAAGAGGGGGAAATGGCCAAAAACTGACCAAACCACCATGGATTGGGGCATGATTTGGCACCCTTGTGCACATTGTGATATGACACCTTGGTTGCTATGGGTTTTGATTTTTTGGAGTTGGTGGCATGGTGTCCCTATTGTGGACATGTGTCGAAAGAGGGGTTTTCGCACGAAAAGAGGGGGAAATCGCCAAAAACTGACCAAACCACCATGGATTGGGGCACGATTTGGTACCCTTGTGCACATTGTGATATGACACCTTGGTTGCTATGGGTTTTGATTTTTTGGAGTTGGTGGCATGGTGTCCCCATGGTGGAGACGTGTCGAAAGAGGGGTTTTCGGACGAAAAGAGGGGGAAATGGCCAAAAACTGACCAAACCACCATGGATTGGGGCATGATTTGTCACCCTTGTGCACATTGTGATATGACACCTTGGTTTCTATGGGTTTTTATTTTTTGGAGTTGGTGGCATGGTGTCCCCATGGTGGACATGTGTTGAACGAGGGGTTTTCGGATGAAAAGAGGGGGAAATCGCCAAAAACTGACCAAACCACCATGGATTGGGGCATGATTTGGCACCCTTGTGCACATTGTGATATTACACCTTGGTTGCTATGGGTTTTAATTTTTTGGAGTTGGTGGCATGGTGTCCCCAGGGTGGACATGTGTCGAAAGAGGGGTTTTCAGACGAAAAGAGGGGGAAATCGCCAAAAACTGACCAAACCACCATGGATTGGGGCAAGATTTGGCACCCTTGTGCAAATTGTGATATGACACCTTGGTTGCTATGGGTTTTGATTTTTTGGAGTTGGTGGCATGGTGTCCCCATGGTGGACATGTGTCGAAAGAGGGGTTTTCGGACGAAAAGAGGGGGAAATCGCCAAAAACTCACCAAACCACCATGGATTGGGGCATGATTTGGCACCCTTGTTCATATTGTGATATGACACCTTGGTTTCTATGGGTTTGATTTTTTGTAGTTGGTGGCATGGTGTCCTCATGGTGGACATGTGTCGAAAGAGGGGGAAATCGCCAAAAACTGACCAAACAACCATGGATTGGGGCAAGATTTGGCACCCTTGTGCACATTGTGATATGACACCTTGGTTTCTATGGGTTTTGATTTTTTGGAGTTGGTGGCATGGTGTCCCCATGGTGGACTTGTGTCGAAAGATGGGTTTTCGGACGAAAAGAGGGGGAAATGGCCAAAAACTGACCAAACCACCATGGATTGGGGCAATATTTGGCACCCTTGTGCACATTGTGATATGACACCTTGGTTGCTATGGGTTTTGATTTTTTTGAGTTGGTGGCATGGTGTCCCCATGGTGGACATGTGTCGAAAGAGGGGTTTTCGGACGAAAAGAGGGGGAAATGGCCAAAAACTGACCAAAACACCATGGATTGGGGCATGATTTGGCACCCTTGTGCACATTGTGATATGAAACATTGGTTGCTATGGGTTTTGATTTTTTGGAGTTGGTGGCATGGTGTCCCCATGGTGGACATGTGTCGAAAGAGGGGTTTTCGCACGAAAAGAGGGGGAAATCGCCAAAAACTGACTAAACCACCATGTATTGGGGCATGATTTGGCACCCTTGTGCACATTGTGATATGACACCTTGGTTGCTATGGGTTTTGATTTTTTGGAGTTGGTGGCATGGTGTCCCCATGGTGGAGATGTGTCGAAAGAGGGGTTTTCGGACGAAAAGAGGGGGAAATGGCCAAAAACTGACCAAACCACCATGGATTGGGGCATGATTTTGCACCCTTGTGCACATTGTGATATTACACCTTGGTTTCTATGGGTTTTTATTTTTTGGATTTGGTGGCATGGTGTCCCCAAGGTGGACATGTGTCGAAAGAGGGGTTTTCGGACGAAAACAGGGGGAAATCGCCAAAAACTGACCAAACCACCATGGATTGGGGCATGATTTGGCACCCTTGTGCACATTGTGATATGAAACCTTGGTTGCTATGGGTTTTGATTTTTTGGAGTTGGTGGCATGGTGTCCCCATGGTGGACATGTGTCGAAAGAGGGGTTTTCGGACGAAAAGAGGGGGAAATCGCCAAAAACTGACCAAACCACCATGGATTGGGGAAAGATTTGGCACCCTTATGCACATTGTGATATGACACCTTGGTTTCTATGGGTTTTGATTTTTTGGAGTTGGTGGCATGGTGTCCCCATGGTGGACATGTGTCGAAAGAGGGGTTTTCGGACGAAAAGAGGGGGAAATCGCCAAAAACTGACCAAACCACCATGGATTGGGGCATGATTTGGCACCCTTGTGCACATTGTGATATGACACCTTGGTTTCTATGGGTTTGATTTTTTGGAGTTGGTGGCATGGTGTCCCCATGGTGGACATGTGTCGGAAGAGGGGTTTTCGGACGAAAAGAGGGGGAAATGGCCAAAAACTGACCAAACCACCATGGATTGGGGCATGATTTGGCACCCTTGTGCACATTGTCATGTGAGGTTTCAATTTTGCTGATTACCAACACAGATTGTATTTATGAAAACAAAACTTGAAACTAACAACAGCAACTACAAGTCGCAAAAAAGGATATGTAATCTACACAACTCTGGTGTAGCCAAACATTGGTAGTCGAAATTAACTCGAAACTTGCTTAGCTACAGAATAAAGCATCTACACAAATGCAGCGTGCATCAACATGAAAAAAGAAATAACATGTGCAGCAGTAATGCTTCTGCAACAGCAAACAACATATAAACATGGCATAGTCTTAAACAACTGGGTATGATTGCCCAGGTTCCAAATAACAAAAGTAGAACATAGTCTTTGAAACATGACATAGTTTAACCATGAACCTCCAGGGGAACAACTAAATAGAAACTAAATTTAGTGGAGAACATGAGGGCCAACAGCTGGACCGACGAGCGGGATGAGGCCAGTCTTGACGTAGTCCCTGAGGAACTTGCCAAAGGCAGCGTGCTTCGCCTTGCTAGCAGCCTTGTGCTTGTGCTTGCTACCTTTTCCAACTCCCGTCGCGTGCTGGATTAGACACTCGACATCGTTCGGGAAAACCCTGCCGCAGAATGGGCAATTAGGCTTTCCGTTCCGACGGAAAGGGATCTGGCCAGTCTTCAGCTTCTTCAGAACGAAGCGGCTCTTCCGGTCCCGGTCATCCTTGTCGCTGTCAACGTCCTCAGAGTCTTCCTGCGATTTTGAAAGTAAAGAAGAAGTGAGAGAAGGAAATTAACTGAAATACAATTCAAGCATTAAATATTTTTGTATGAACATTATTAAGAATTAATCATCATGTAGAATCAACATTTATGATCCAGATCCAACCATACATAATTACTTCACTAATATAAATAAGCACCAATTTAAACTGTTGTCACAAATTGTTCACGGGTAGTCCAATCATTATTTCAGTAATATAACTAAGCACCAATTTAAGAGAAAATGGTGATTATAAATTTCATGGATCAGGGATCAATCATTTGTTCCCTGAAGATGTACTGATTCATAAAACAATATGGATTCATGACGTCAATAAGCAGGAATTCAAGAAAAATGGTGGTCATAAATTACATGCATCTGATAATTCATTTGTTCCCCAAATAAAAATGATGTACACACTATGGTTTCATCGTATAAATAAGCACCAGTTTAAGACAAATGGTGATTATAAAATCCATGGATCAGATCAATTAATAGTACCTATAATATAATTCTTGTAATCATAATCACTCTGGTATGATTCATATTCGGATGAATTTAAGTTTGAAATGCATTGAGCATTACACTAAGCAGGTATGATTCATCACACAAAAGGAATCATTACAGTTGAATCAAGATGTGCATCAAATATTACAAATCTAGTAACTACAAACCATAAATCAGATGAGTAAGAACCCCAGAATCATCAATTTGTACAAGAAGTAGCAGACAGGGCAAATCAATCTACCCTATGAGCAAACCCTATGGTGAACAGTAAGATCAAGAAAAACAGGGGATCGATCGGAATAGTAGAGTACCTCGCTGCAGTTGTCGGAGGCCTCCTCTTCGAACTCGTCGCACTCTCTGGGGCCATATAGCTCGCGGTACTGCTTGGAGTGGCGGTAGAACGGGTCATTCGGATCGAAGCCCTGGTCATCTGCTTGTGCCGCGGGAGCGAGGATGTCTCCCTTGGCCTCATCAGCGACGGCGACCACGGCCGGTTGGGCGGAGCCCTCCACGGTCACGGCGCGGCGAAGAGCGGCTCCAGTTCCGGAAGAAGATCCCGCCTCCGCGCCGTCGACTACTACCGGAGCATCGCCTTCGCCTCTTTCGACGTTGACGTCCGCACTCGCCTCCGGCTCGTCTCCGCGAACACGCTTCATCTTCGGGATCTTCGGTGGAAGGGGAGGTCGGTGGTGCATTGGTGGAGGTGCAAGCAGGGTTTTTCGCCAGAGATTGGGGAATAGAAGTTGCGGGTGGGAGAGACGATGGGGCCGATGGATATACAGTAGGTGCTGCCGTTTGGGTTCCTCTGTCTGACGCGTGCGTGTGAAAACGTGGATTCCTGCATGTAGTCAGTCCACTTTCCCATTACTTTGACATGGGTCCCACGCATGACAGATGGGCAGGCACAGAATTTTCAGTATGGGTATTAAAAACTATAAAATATTTGAAATACGAATTAGTGATCACACATAGTGAAGGATATTTGTTTACAAAACTTTCCCACCTTTAACATGGAGTCTCCATACGAAGAAAGTAAGAAATAAATAATAATAAAATGAATCGAGTATGTAAATTCTTTCAAATTTCTAAGAATTTCATACCATGATTAGGGCTGGAATTTTGAGTGTTTGGTAAAACCTACGTTGACCTCATTGTACTAAGAGGTTGTCAAACTTTTTTCAAAGTGAAACTTCTGTTCTAGGGTAATGTGGTGATGCCAAATCAGACCAACACGTGCTCCCAATTTTCCCAATACCCTAAGATGTACATGCTTCACAAGTGATGCCTATTCTTGAGTTTAGGGGATGAATTTTTGAAAATTTTCAAACCAAACTGCCAAGATAGCATGCTAGCGTCATTACCCACATGTTAATGCACCCTTATGCCAAATTTCAGTCCATTTCAAGTTAGCTACCTCAAAAAATGGTCAAGAAATGCCCGTTTGAGGTAGACGGGCATAATCTTTCACTACGCACCTCACTTTTGTGAGTGCTTTGGTAGGGAAACAAATTTTTTTCTAGTTTGTTATTTTCCATGGAAAGTGTTAGCCACACATTGGCCAATACACAAGGTTTGGAAAGATTTCAACAAATTTTCAATTTTATATGAAATTTTGAGTGTTTGGTGAAACCTACGTTGACCTCATTGCACTAAGAGGTTGTCAAACCTTTTTCGAAGTGAAACTTTTGTTGTAGGGTAATGTGGTGACGCCAAATGAGACCAGCACGTGCTCCCAATTTTCCCAATGCCGAAAATGCCCTCACTTGTGTAAATTCACATCAAACTACACCAAACCTCATGAAAAATTTAAATTTGAATTTTCCACATGAATGTCACAACATTTACTCAGTCCCACTAGTTACTGATGATTTTACATTGAATTTAGCATTTATTATGAGTTTTACTCGTTTTCTGTTATTTTTTAATTAAAAAAATAAACAAACACCTAAAATTGTCAGAAAAATCTGAAACTCCTCAGGCACACATACCTACCCTTCATGACCGCTCACAAAAATTTGCAACTCAATCTGAGTCTTTGAAGTGCAGCTTGCTTGAAAAAGAGCCCTTCACCGACATGATCGATGTGGGTCCACACATGGATCGACCCAACCAACATGAGGTTTCACAAGTGTTTTCAGACAAAATCTCACATGTGTGAACAATAACATGTATATGTGGGATGTGTTCTCACATATACCTCACATGCAAAAGGTTTTACAACTTCCGGGGTCGACGATTCGACCGTTATGCCGAAAATGCCCTCACTTGTGTAAATTCACATCAAACTACACCAAACCTCATGAAAAATTTAAATTTGAATTTTCCACATGAATGTCACAACATTTACTCAGTCCCACTAGTTACTGATGATTTTACATTGAATTTAGCATTTATTATGAGTTTTACTCATTTTCTGTCATTTTTTAATTAAAATATACATGTACAGTTCCATTTTCAGAGTAATATTTTTTCTTTCACGGCAAAAACTTGTTCCCTCCAAATTGTAGTACGCCAGCCAAAACGCCCAAATTTTTTGTTCCCTCCACTCCTCCCGCGCACCCCACCTATCAAATATTTCGCCCTCCCTTATATACGTCGTGCCTCTCCCGCATGATTTACGAGCATCTTAACTCCCCACCCCCCCGACCTCATCCTCTCGTGCTATCACATCCCGAAATTTTCTAAATTTTGAAATATGAAATAAAAATAAATTTAATGCTTGATTGTTTCAACTTGATTGAAAATTCACAAAGAATTAAAAAATTTCACAGTTATTTACAAGTTAATCCCAAAATAGAATTTTTAAATACTTTTGGTTTCAAAGTATTTTCAAAATCAAACATATACTTACTTTCAAAGTTTTCAAATCCATAATGGATTTTTATTTAAGAAAATTAAACTATAGAAAACTATATTTGTAAAATACTGTCAAAGTAGCCAATTAGGCTAAGTGCATATAATTATTATTTTATTTCCACAAATGGATTTTAAATAGGTTCCTTGCTGTCCTAAAACACTATTTTGATTTTTACAAATTTTTATAAACTCGCATATGTTGAAACCATCGTATATGGCCATAATGGCATAATAGTAATAAAATCATGTAAAATAATAATTTATAAAATTTAAGTAATTTTGTTGCCCTATGCTAAGCAAACTAATTTTTCAAACTTATAGAAATTTGTTTCATTCAAATCGGAATTACGAAACTCATTATATAAAAGAAACAAGAAAAGGGAAAATAAAAAAAAACAGATCGGGCCGGCTAACCGCCGCTCGGCCCAGCTCGCGCGAGCGGCAGAGAGCCAACCGCCGCTCGGCCTCCCTTGTCCCCAGCCCACGCCCCGCGCCCAGGCCGCCCCGCACGCACGCCGTTCCTATTTCCTTTTCCTTTTCGTTTAGTACCACCTCGCCTCTTTGAATAAATTTGCTCCAACTCTCAGCCTATATAAAGGATCTAAAGGAGCAGCCCCAAACACACCAAAGCGCCTTGCGCCCTCTTCTCTCTCAGCCCGCAGCGCTGCAGCCCTTCCCGAAGCTTCGCGACGCACATACGCGATGCTGCTGCATCCGCAACGCTTTTTACGCGACGCAGCATCCACAACGCTTTTTGGAGAAACACCGCGACTCGACGCATTCTTTGCCTGGTAATAATTCTATTCTCGCTTTTTTACGTAGATTGTCTTTAGTAACTTCACGATTTTATTTCCTTAGATCTACACCTCTATTTAGAATAGTTGTTCTTCCGTTAAGTTTGTAATTAGATCCTTTACAACTTTCATGTAGAAAGTTTTTCCATCCGAGTAACTTGTTTGGACAACTTTTCGTACACCATTAGAAGTGTGATCACTTATGTCTAGTTTTGTAAAATACATATCTTAAGTTCTACACGTTGGATTTCGACAAACCCTATACCGTCGGAATCGGCAAATCACGTAGATCATCTTAGACATATTGCGTGGCAGTTTCACTCACTTTATTTTCGCAGTACCACTTTGTCCCGCAACATCATCTATAAAATAAATTCTACAAACTTTTTCCGAGAAATTCTTTTGGCGATACGCTTGTAATGGAATTCTCTACAACTTTCGTGTAGAAAAGTCTTCCATCCGGAGAACTTTTTCTAATAACTTTTCGCGAAAAGTGCAGTCCTATGACTGGCTTCAACATAGTTCCTTTAGCCAAATTGATCCTTATGCTCATACCCATCTTACAGGACCAGTTATAATTCTTTATCATGTTCACATATAATGCATAGCTTACCCTTGGTTGTCTAGTTCATATTATTCAAATAACAATTGAGTTATTTGAGTAAAAGTATCACATGTTCTAGTTTAGATTTTACCTTGCTTTAGTAGGGTGGAGATACTCTATCCCATATCACATGTGATGAACCTTTGTTATGCATTAGGCTCCGCAAACCAAATCTCGATATCATTCATGCCATTCAACCCTTCCACTTAGTTCGAACTATTCAATTTTCAAATGAGTTATTTGAGTAGTTCAATATGGCGATAGTTCATATCCAATGCTATGTGTGACCTTGTGCTACTCTGATAAGTGTTATCACACTATGTCAATTGCATAAGCCTTGCTTTACAGCATTTCATCCAATAGCACCACCATCTAAAATATTTGAATCACTTTGCAAATATTCAAATTCAAATATGAGAATTTGAGTATATATCCATTATCGATTTCTATAATCCTTTCTCAACATGATTATTTTGAGAAGGTAAAACTTATGATCCCATCCGCACACCAATGCCACTCGACACTTTACCTTGAACCAATATCGTGTTTATCCGCATTCATTTTCATTCACTCCTTTGACTTAGTTTAAAACTATTCAACTTACAAATGGGTAAATTGAGTAATTCTATTGTTTATACCCAAGCCTATGTATAGTTCTTACTATCTTGAGTAAATGTTGTCACACTTATTCAATAGTATTGTTGTTGCATTATTTGTCACTTATGTGATTCAATTCACATGAGCCGTTTCAAATTCTTTTCATGCTCTTGTAAAGCATAAAGATTCTTCAATTATATCTTGGATAATCCATCTCTTTCTAATCATATGTCTTGCCATCCAAACTCTCACCGCCATATCTTCCAAGCCAAACCTCATGCCATACCTTAGTACCATAGAGCGATTTTCGATTGTTGTCTTGTTTGATTTTGTTGTTATTGTTTTTGAATGGTGTGTTTATGTTGTGCTATATTTTATATTATAGTTTGTACGGAGAGGCACGTATTTTGAATAAGAGAAGTGAACGCGCTTCGACTACCAAAAAGGCAAGTGACACTCAATTACCTACTTATTTTATATATGCATTAGTGTTTTCTTAAAACTAGTATGCATGGTAGAATTTTGTTTTCAAAAGTTATGCTATGCTTAGATCCTAGTAGTGTGTAGCCATCCTTGAACCATTGCTAGTAATTTGAGTATGCCTAGCAATAACAAAATGCTACTGCTGTTTTGAATATTCTGGATTGTGAGTGTTGGGAATTAAAATTAACAACCTTAATGAAACACCTGGGTGGATTGGTAATTGCTTGGTGGGCGGCTACTCAGGGCCACGGTGTGGTTGTCGTCGCCTGAGGGTACGTGGCTACTCAGGGCCACTTTGTGGTTGTCGTCGCCTGAGGGTATATGGCTACTCAGGGCCATATCGTGGTTGTCGTCGCCTGGGGGTACGCATAGGTTGAGTGGCTACTCAGGGCCACTTTGTGGTTGTCGTCGCTTTGAGAGTGCACTTGTGGATGGCCACTCAGGATAAAAGAGATTAATATGTCGTCCATGTTTTAGTTAGCTTCCAGTGCAGCCTTATGGTATTATGGGCTCTGCCGGGATTAAGTAAGTTGTGAGGTCAAACTTGTTGCTAGACATGATGATGTGGCTTGCAACCAAACGGGAACGGGTCTAGCTGGTTATGGTTGAAGCCTTCTTCTGAAAGATCTTGTCTCATTTCTTCTCTTGGGAAGGGTGGGTCGTAAGGTGAAAGTGCACAACCTCTCGAGAGTTAAACCTAAGATCTTAGCCGTGTCCCCGGTTACGGACAATTTGAGCTTTCAAGGCAGGGAATGTACGGAAGAATCTCATCACCTTTTCTGAATGAGTTAAAAATTTAAGTAGCAACTGTCTGATAGTACATGGGAGATGTAACCATGATACTGTTTATGACAACATTACAAGTTTTACAAAAGTTTTGTTTTAAAATAAAATGTAGGATAAAATTGGCTTTATGCAAATTTGCCTAAACTCCACTTGCCAAATATCATGTAGATAGTCATGCCCAAAACTGCCACCATATAAGTGTCATTTGCCAGTACATCATTGTACTGACCTCCATTCGTGGGGCTGCATATTCAAACGTGCAGGATTTTCTGAGGAGAAGTACGTGGTAGGATCTCGAGTCTACATTCCAACATGACTGCCTGTGGCACATGAAGAAGATGAAGGCTCATTGATGATTTACTTTCCGCTGTGTTTATTCTGAGCTAGTTCATGTGACTATGCAATTTGTAAGGTTTTATTGTACCCTCTGGATCAACGATGCAGTAATTTGATACTATTGCAATGGTTACTATATTTTGTAATGTGTGTGCTATCAGTGATCCCGGGAATAGCACTATACACACGTATCTTGCCTTTATTAAAAGGTAGGGTGCTACAGAATGGTATCAGAGCATAGTGTTGCCTGTAGGATCGAGACCCTAGGTTTGGATTAGAAATAGGAAGACACTAGCGTGAAAATTTTGTCTAATCCTATTTCAAAAAAAAATGTTTGCTTTGTGAAACCTCTTGTATTCTCATCTACACCATTTTCAAAATTGTTTTCCTCCCTTCTTTAGATGACCTCCTTATCAAAACTATCAAGGACCGATGAAGACCGTGTGCCTGAAGTTTGGAACTGATGCTTCATGTGATATTCTTCGACTCCGCAAGAAGTGTTTCATGGAAGACCAATGAAGAACATGAAGAAAGACGTCGATGCAGACTACACAATACACGAAGATAAACCGAAGGAGTAGAATAGAAACTTGATGCATCCAATATAGAAATAGACTAGACCAGCATTAGTTCTCTTTTAGCGAACCAACGATAAAGTAACAAAGTATTGATCTTACCAAATTGAGATATGACCATACTAGTTATTTTGTGTTTGAAAAATGTTGTTTGATGCTTGTTAGATGTTGTTTGTAAGATGTTTTGTCTTGATGTGATGTGTTGGGTAGGAAATCTTCTTTAGAATCTTTCTATCTATTCTCATCTATACCCAACCCAGAGAATGTTTTCTCGGCAACTTGCCCTGAAGATAACAATAGTGAAATCAACCTAGATGTTTCCTATCAGATGAAGAAGCATAGGATGTAAGATACGCAAAACCCTAGTCAAGGATCGATAGAAGTGTTTTCAAAATAATTCAATAATGGGGATTGAAACATTGATTCAATTCTCCATGGTGGTTTTTGTCAAAACTTGTGAGGTTGACCAAGAGTTAGAATACGAGATATACCAAACTGAAAACAAGGAAATGATTGGGTGCGACATGGATTGGCCCCCATGACGACTACTCATATTGTTCGCCCTTGTTATGAGGAATGGTAAATCTAGAGAGACGTACCTACAAGAGAGACGTCGCTGTTAAGCCTGAACCTTAGGGTGGAGAAGTATTATACCTTTATAGTAGGCAAGTGCTGCCAACCGTAGGCCTACGGTGAGAATGAACACCCAACTACTGGATGAAGATAGTGGAAGACCGTCGAATACACCAATAAACAAAGATGAGGAAAGTCGTGAAGTCCTCTCATCTTGGTCTCCTAATAGACCCAAGGAATGACCATCAATGTCAGAAGTAGTTCAACAACCAACCATTTGGATTAGAAGTCCTACTATGAAGAAAACCTATTCAAATCACCTTGGAGAGATATGTTGTTCACTATATGTGAATAAACAACCTCCTACTGGATATGAAGCCAGAAGCCACATACGTTTCAAAAGATGACCCAATGCCAACTCATACCAAGATGAGCTTAGCCTAAACCCAAGACCTAAGACCACCTAACAAAAGTCTCTTTTAAGGGTGGTAGAAGTTATACCCTTGAATTATGGATTTACACGAGATGCCGCATGAGATGGTATTATGGAGAAGGTATCATAAGGAGTTCCCCAGGACCAAGTGTACTCAAGTAAAATATAATACCCATGGGATGAGTACCCGTATATGAATGGATACAGTAGATGGTATGACCACATATGGTTTAGTGCCAAGTTTTCAAAGCTCAAGGTTAACGGCCGAAACATCTTCTCGGAGATGTTCGAAAGAGAAACAATAATGAAGACGAACCTTTTAGAAGACCTGAACCAAAAACCTTTTATTTCTAGCCTTTCTCAAATCTCGAGGACGAGATTTCTTTTAAGGGTGGTAGTTTATCACATCCCGAAATTTTCTAAATTTTGAAATATGAAATAAAAATAAATTTAATGCTTGATTGTTTCAACTTGATTGAAAATTCACAAAGAATTAAAAAATTTCACAGTTATTTACAAGTTAATCCCAAAATAGAATTTTTAAATACTTTTGGTTTCAAAGTATTTTCAAAATCAAACATATACTTTCTTTCAAAGTTTTCAAATCCATAATGGATTTTTATTTAAGAAAATTAAACTATAGAAAACTATATTTGTAAAATACTGTCAAAGTAGCCAATTAGGCTAAGTGCATATAATTATTATTTTATTTCCACAAATGGATTTTAAATAGGTTCCTTGCTGTCCTAAAACACTATTTTGATTTTTACAAATTTTTATAAACTCGCATATGTTGAAACCATCGTATATGGCCATAATGGCATAATAGTAATAAAATCATGTAAAATAATAATTTATAAAATTTAAGTAATTTTGTTGCCCTATGCTAAGCAAACTAATTTTTCAAACTTATAGAAATTTGTTTCATTCAAATCGGAATTACGAAACTCATTATATAAAAGAAACAAGAAAAGGGAAAATAAAAAAAAACAGATCGGGCCGGCTAACCGCCGCTCGGCCCAGCTCGCGCGAGCGGCAGAGAGCCAACCGCCGCTCGGCCTCCCTTGTCCCCAGCCCACGCCCCGCGCCCAGGCCGCCCCGCACGCACGCCGTTCCTATTTCCTTTTCCTTTTCGTTTAGTACCACCTCGCCTCTTTGAATAAATTTGCTCCAACTCTCAGCCTATATAAAGGATCTAAAGGAGCAGCCCCAAACACACCAAAGCGCCTTGCGCCCTCTTCTCTCTCAGCCCGCAGCGCTGCAGCCCTTCCCGAAGCTTCGCGACGTTTTTGGAGAAACACCGCCACTCGACGCATTCTTTGCCTGGTAATAATTCTATTCTCGCTTTTTTACGTAGATTGTCTTTAGTAACTTCACAATTTTATTTCCTTAGATCTACACCTCCATTTAGAATAGTTGTTCTTCCGTTAAGTTTGTAATTAGATCCTTTACAACTTTCATGTAGAAAGTTTTTCCATCCGAGTAACTTGTTTGGACAACTTTTCGTACACCATTAGAAGTGTGATCACTTATGTCTAGTTTTGTAAAATACATATCTTAAGTTCTACATGTTGGATTTCGACAAACCCTATACCGTCGGAATCGGCAAATCACGTAGATCATCTTAGACATATTGCGTGGCAGTTTCACTCACTTTATTTTCGCAGTACCACTTTGTCCCGCAACATCATCTATAAAATAAATTCTACAAACTTTTTCCGAGAAATTCTTTCGGCGATACGCTTGTAATGGAATTCTCTACAACTTTCGTGTAGAAAAGTCTTCCATCCGGAGAACTTTTTCTAATAACTTTTCGCGAAAAGTGCAGTCCTATGACTGGCTTCAACATAGTTCCTTTAGCCAAATTGATCCTTATGCTCATACCCATCTTACAGGACCAGCTTATAATTCTTTATCATGTTCACATATAATGCATAGCTTACCCTTGGTTGTCTAGTTCATATTATTCAAATAACAATTGAGTTATTTGAGTAAAAGTATCACATGTTCTAGTTTAGATTTTACCTTGCTTTAGTAGGGTGGAGATACTCTATCCCATATCACATGTGATGAACCTTTGTTATGCATTAGGCTCCGCAAACCAAATCTCGATATCATTCATGCCATTCAACCCTTCCACTTAGTTCGAACTATTCAATTTTCAAATGAGTTATTTGAGTAGTTCAATATGGCAGTAGTTCATATCCAATGCTATGTGTGACCTTGTGCTACTCTGATAAGTGTTATCACACTATGTCAATTGCATAAGCCTTGCTTTACAGCATTTCATCCAATAGCACCACCATCTAAAATATTTGAATCACTTTGCAAATATTCAAATTCAAATATGAGAATTTGAGTATATATCCATTATCGATTTCTATAATCCTTTCTCAACATGATTATTTTGAGAAGGTAAAACTTATGATCCCATCCGCACACCAATGCCACTCGACACTTTACCTTGAACCAATATCGTGTTTATCCAGATTCATTTTCATTCACTCCTTTGACTTAGTTTAAAACTATTCAACTTACAAATGGGTAAATTGAGTAATTCTATTGTTTATACCCAAGCCTATGTATAGTTCTTACTATCTTGAGTAAATGTTGTCACACTTATTCAATAGTATTGTTGTTGCATTATTTGTCACTTATGTGATTCAATTCACATGAGCCGTTTCAAATTCTTTTCATGCTCTTGTAAAGCATAAAGATTCTTCAATTATATCTTGGATAATCCATCTCTTTCTAATCATATGTCTTGCCATCCAAACTCTCACCGCCATATCTTCCAAGCCAAACCTCATGCCATACCTTAGTACCATAGAGCGATTTTCGATTGTTGTCTTGTTTGATTTTGTTGTTATTGTTTTTGAATGGTGTGTTTATGTTGTGCTATATTTTATATTATAGTTTGTACGGAGAGGCACGTATTTTGAATAAGAGAAGTGAACGCGCTTCGACTACCAAAAAGGCAAGTGACACTCAATTACCTACTTATTTTATATATGCATTAGTGTTTTCTTAAAACTAGTATGCATGGTAGAATTTTGTTTTCAAAAGTTATGCTATGCTTAGATCCTAGTAGTGTGTAGCCATCCTTGAACCATTGCTAGTAATTTGAGTATGCCTAGCAATAACAAAATGCTACTGCTGTTTTGAATATTCTGGATTGTGAGTGTTGGGAATTAAAATTAACAACCTTAATGAAACACCTGGGTGGATTGGTAATTGCTTGGTGGGCGGCTACTCAGGGCCACGGTGTGGTTGTCGTCGCCTGAGGGTACGTGGCTACTCAGGGCCACTTTGTGGTTGTCGTCGCCTGAGGGTACATGGCTACTCAGGGCCATATCGTGGTTGTCGTCGCCTGGGGGTACGCATAGGTTGAGTGGCTACTCAGGGCCACTTTGTGGTTGTCGTCGCCTGAGAGTGCACTTGTGGATGGCCACTCAGGATTAAAGAGATTAATATGTCGTCCATGTTTTAGTTAGCTTCCAGTGCAGCCTTATGGTATTATGGGCTCTGCCGGGATTAAGTAAGTTGTGAGGTCAAACTTGTTGCTAGACATGATGATGTGGCTTGCAACCAAACGGGAACGGGTCTAGCTGGTTATGGTTGAAGCCTTCTTCTGAAAGATCTTGTCTCATTTCTTCTCTTGGGAAGGGTGGGTCGTAAGGTGAAAGTGCACAACCTCTCGAGAGTTAAACCTAAGATCTTAGCCGTGTCCCCGGTTACGGACAATTTGAGCTTTCAAGGCAGGGAATGTACGGAAGAATCTCATCACCTTTTCTGAATGAGTTAAAAATTTAAGTAGCAACTGTACGATAGTACATGGGAGATGTAACCATGATACTGTTTATGACAACATTACAAGTTTTACAAAAGTTTTGTTTTAAAATAAAATGTAGGATAAAATTGGCTTTATGCAAATTTGCCTAAACTCCACTTGCCAAATATCATGTAGATAGTCATGCCCAAAACTGCCACCATATAAGTGTCATTTGCCAGTACATCATTGTACTGACCTCCATTCGTGGGGCTGCATATTCAAACGTGCAGGATTTTCTGAGGAGAAGTACGTGGTAGGATCTCGAGTCTACATTCCAACATGATCACTGTGGCACATGAAGAAGATGAAGGCTCATTGATGATTTACTTTCCGCTGTGTTTATTCTGAGCTAGTTCATGTGACTATGCAATTTGTAAGGTTTTATTGTACCCTCTGGATCAACGATGCAGTAATTTGATACTATTGCAATGGTTACTATATTTTGTAATGTGTGTGCTATCAGTGATCCCGGGAATAGCACTATACACACGTATCTTGCCTTTATTAAAAGGTAGGGTGCTACTGAATGGTATCGTAGCATAGTGTTGCCTGTAGGATCGAGACCCTAGGTTTGGATTAGAAATAGGAAGACACTAGCGTGAAAATTTTGTCTAATCCTATTTCAAAAAAAAAATGTTTGCTTTGTGAAACCTCTTGTATTCTCATCTACACCATTTTCAAAATTGTTTTCCTCCCTTCTTTAGATGACCTCCTTATCAAAACTATCAAGGACCGATGAAGACCGTGTGCCTGAAGTTTGGAACTGATGCTTCATGTGATATTCTTCGACTCCGCAAGAAGTGTTTCATGGAAGACCAATGAAGAACATGAAGAAAGACGTCGATGCAGACTACACAATACACGAAGATAAACCGAAGGAGTAGAATAGAAACTTGATGCATCCAATATAGAAATAGACTAGACCAGCATTAGTTCTCTTTTAGCGAACCAACGATAAAGTAACAAAGTATTGATCTTACCAAATTGAGATATGACCATACTAGTTATTTTGTGTTTGAAAAATGTTGTTTGATGCTTGTTAGATGTTGTTTGTAAGATGTTTTGTCTTGATGTGATGTGTTGGGTAGGAAATCTTCTTTAGAATCTTTCTATCTATTCTCATCTATACCCAACCCAGAGAATGTTTTCTCGGCAACTTGCCCTGAAGATAACAATAGTGAAATCAACCTAGATGTTTCCTATCAGATGAAGAAGCATAGGATGTAAGATACGCAAAACCCTAGTCAAGGATCGATAGAAGTGTTTTCAAAATAATTCAATAATGGGGATTGAAACATTGATTCAATTCTCCATGGTGGTTTTTGTCAAAACTTGTGAGGTTGACCAAG
Organism: Lolium perenne; assembly: GCF_019359855.2. NCBI lineage: Eukaryota > Viridiplantae > Streptophyta > Magnoliopsida > Poales > Poaceae > Lolium > Lolium perenne. The sequence continues at coordinate 260,969,061 of NC_067250.2, forward strand.
AGTTAGAATACGAGATATACCAAACTGAAAACAAGGAAATGATTGGGTGCGACATGGATTGGCCCCCATGACGACTACTCATATTGTTCGCCCTTGTTATGAGGAATGGTAAATCTAGAGAGACGTACCTACAAGAGAGACGTCGCTGTTAAGCCTGAACCTTAGGGTGGAGAAGTATTATACCTTTATAGTAGGCAAGTGCTGCCAACCGTAGGCCTACGGTGAGAATGAACACCCAACTACTGGATGAAGATAGTGGAAGACCGTCGAATACACCAATAAACAAAGATGAGGAAAGTCGTGAAGTCCTCTCATCTTGGTCTCCTAATAGACCCAAGGAATGACCATCAATGTCAGAAGTAGTTCAACAACCAACCATTTGGATTAGAAGTCCTACTATGAAGAAAACCTATTCAAATCACCTTGGAGAGATATGTTGTTCACTATATGTGAATAAACAACCTCCTACTGGATATGAAGCCAGAAGCCACATACGTTTCAAAAGATGACCCAATGCCAACTCATACCAAGATGAGCTTAGCCTAAACCCAAGACCTAAGACCACCTAACAAAAGTCTCTTTTAAGGGTGGTAGAAGTTATACCCTTGAATTATGGATTTACACGAGATGCCGCATGAGATGGTATTATGGAGAAGGTATCATAAGGAGTTCCCCAGGACCAAGTGTACTCAAGTAAAATATAATACCCATGGGATGAGTACCCGTATATGAATGGATACGATAGATGGTATGACCACATATGGTTTAGTGCCAAGTTTTCAAAGCTCAAGGTTAACGGCCGAAACATCTTCTCGGAGATGTTCGAAAGAGAAACAATAATGAAGACGAACCTTTTAGAAGACCTGAACCAAAAACCTTTTATTTCTAGCCTTTCTCAAATCTCGAGGACGAGATTTCTTTTAAGGGTGGTAGTTTATCACATCCCGAAATTTTCTAAATTTTGAAATATGAAATAAAAATAAATTTAATGCTTGATTGTTTCAACTTGATTGAAAATTCACAAAGAATTAAAAAATTTCACAGTTATTTACAAGTTAATCCCAAAATAGAATTTTTAAATACTTTTGGTTTCAAAGTATTTTCAAAATCAAACATATACTTTCTTTCAAAGTTTTCAAATCCATAATGGATTTTTATTTAAGAAAATTAAACTATAGAAAACTATATTTGTAAAATACTGTCAAAGTAGCCAATTAGGCTAAGTGCATATAATTATTATTTTATTTCCACAAATGGATTTTAAATAGGTTCCTTGCTGTCCTAAAACACTATTTTGATTTTTACAAATTTTTATAAACTCGCATATGTTGAAACCATCGTATATGGCCATAATGGCATAATAGTAATAAAATCATGTAAAATAATAATTTATAAAATTTAAGTAATTTTGTTGCCCTATGCTAAGCAAACTAATTTTTCAAACTTATAGAAATTTGTTTCATTCAAATCGGAATTACGAAACTCATTATATAAAAGAAACAAGAAAAGGGAAAATAAAAAAAAACAGATCGGGCCGGCTAACCGCCGCTCGGCCCAGCTCGCGCGAGCGGCAGAGAGCCAACCGCCGCTCGGCCTCCCTTGTCCCCAGCCCACGCCCCGCGCCCAGGCCGCCCCGCACGCACGCCGTTCCTATTTCCTTTTCCTTTTCGTTTAGTACCACCTCGCCTCTTTGAATAAATTTGCTCCAACTCTCAGCCTATATAAAGGATCTAAAGGAGCAGCCCCAAACACACCAAAGCGCCTTGCGCCCTCTTCTCTCTCAGCCCGCAGCGCTGCAGCCCTTCCCGAAGCTTCGCGACGTTTTTGGAGAAACACCGCCACTCGACGCATTCTTTGCCTGGTAATAATTCTATTCTCGCTTTTTTACGTAGATTGTCTTTAGTAACTTCACAATTTTATTTCCTTAGATCTACACCTCCATTTAGAATAGTTGTTCTTCCGTTAAGTTTGTAATTAGATCCTTTACAACTTTCATGTAGAAAGTTTTTCCATCCGAGTAACTTGTTTGGACAACTTTTCGTACACCATTAGAAGTGTGATCACTTATGTCTAGTTTTGTAAAATACATATCTTAAGTTCTACATGTTGGATTTCGACAAACCCTATACCGTCGGAATCGGCAAATCACGTAGATCATCTTAGACATATTGCGTGGCAGTTTCACTCACTTTATTTTCGCAGTACCACTTTGTCCCGCAACATCATCTATAAAATAAATTCTACAAACTTTTTCCGAGAAATTCTTTCGGCGATACGCTTGTAATGGAATTCTCTACAACTTTCGTGTAGAAAAGTCTTCCATCCGGAGAACTTTTTCTAATAACTTTTCGCGAAAAGTGCAGTCCTATGACTGGCTTCAACATAGTTCCTTTAGCCAAATTGATCCTTATGCTCATACCCATCTTACAGGACCAGTTATAATTCTTTATCATGTTCACATATAATGCATAGCTTACCCTTGGTTGTCTAGTTCATATTATTCAAATAACAATTGAGTTATTTGAGTAAAAGTATCACATGTTCTAGTTTAGATTTTACCTTGCTTTAGTAGGGTGGAGATACTCTATCCCATATCACATGTGATGAACCTTTGTTATGCATTAGGCTCCGCAAACCAAATCTCGATATCATTCATGCCATTCAACCCTTCCACTTAGTTCGAACTATTCAATTTTCAAATGAGTTATTTGAGTAGTTCAATATGGCAGTAGTTCATATCCAATGCTATGTGTGACCTTGTGCTACTCTGATAAGTGTTATCACACTATGTCAATTGCATAAGCCTTGCTTTACAGCATTTCATCCAATAGCACCACCATCTAAAATATTTGAATCACTTTGCAAATATTCAAATTCAAATATGAGAATTTGAGTATATATCCATTATCGATTTCTATAATCCTTTCTCAACATGATTATTTTGAGAAGGTAAAACTTATGATCCCATCCGCACACCAATGCCACTCGACACTTTACCTTGAACCAATATCGTGTTTATCCAGATTCATTTTCATTCACTCCTTTGACTTAGTTTAAAACTATTCAACTTACAAATGGGTAAATTGAGTAATTCTATTGTTTATACCCAAGCCTATGTATAGTTCTTACTATCTTGAGTAAATGTTGTCACACTTATTCAATAGTATTGTTGTTGCATTATTTGTCACTTATGTGATTCAATTCACATGAGCCGTTTCAAATTCTTTTCATGCTCTTGTAAAGCATAAAGATTCTTCAATTATATCTTGGATAATCCATCTCTTTCTAATCATATGTCTTGCCATCCAAACTCTCACCGCCATATCTTCCAAGCCAAACCTCATGCCATACCTTAGTACCATAGAGCGATTTTCGATTGTTGTCTTGTTTGATTTTGTTGTTATTGTTTTTGAATGGTGTGTTTATGTTGTGCTATATTTTATATTATAGTTTGTACGGAGAGGCACGTATTTTGAATAAGAGAAGTGAACGCGCTTCGACTACCAAAAAGGCAAGTGACACTCAATTACCTACTTATTTTATATATGCATTAGTGTTTTCTTAAAACTAGTATGCATGGTAGAATTTTGTTTTCAAAAGTTATGCTATGCTTAGATCCTAGTAGTGTGTAGCCATCCTTGAACCATTGCTAGTAATTTGAGTATGCCTAGCAATAACAAAATGCTACTGCTGTTTTGAATATTCTGGATTGTGAGTGTTGGGAATTAAAATTAACAACCTTAATGAAACACCTGGGTGGATTGGTAATTGCTTGGTGGGCGGCTACTCAGGGCCACGGTGTGGTTGTCGTCGCCTGAGGGTACGTGGCTACTCAGGGCCACTTTGTGGTTGTCGTCGCCTGAGGGTACATGGCTACTCAGGGCCATATCGTGGTTGTCGTCGCCTGGGGGTACGCATAGGTTGAGTGGCTACTCAGGGCCACTTTGTGGTTGTCGTCGCCTGAGAGTGCACTTGTGGATGGCCACTCAGGATTAAAGAGATTAATATGTCGTCCATGTTTTAGTTAGCTTCCAGTGCAGCCTTATGGTATTATGGGCTCTGCCGGGATTAAGTAAGTTGTGAGGTCAAACTTGTTGCTAGACATGATGATGTGGCTTGCAACCAAACGGGAACGGGTCTAGCTGGTTATGGTTGAAGCCTTCTTCTGAAAGATCTTGTCTCATTTCTTCTCTTGGGAAGGGTGGGTCGTAAGGTGAAAGTGCACAACCTCTCGAGAGTTAAACCTAAGATCTTAGCCGTGTCCCCGGTTACGGACAATTTGAGCTTTCAAGGCAGGGAATGTACGGAAGAATCTCATCACCTTTTCTGAATGAGTTAAAAATTTAAGTAGCAACTGTCTGATAGTACATGGGAGATGTAACCATGATACTGTTTATGACAACATTACAAGTTTTACAAAAGTTTTGTTTTAAAATAAAATGTAGGATAAAATTGGCTTTATGCAAATTTGCCTAAACTCCACTTGCCAAATATCATGTAGATAGTCATGCCCAAAACTGCCACCATATAAGTGTCATTTGCCAGTACATCATTGTACTGACCTCCATTCGTGGGGCTGCATATTCAAACGTGCAGGATTTTCTGAGGAGAAGTACGTGGTAGGATCTCGAGTCTACATTCCAACATGACTGCCTGTGGCACATGAAGAAGATGAAGGCTCATTGATGATTTACTTTCCGCTGTGTTTATTCTGAGCTAGTTCATGTGACTATGCAATTTGTAAGGTTTTATTGTACCCTCTGGATCAACGATGCAGTAATTTGATACTATTGCAATGGTTACTATATTTTGTAATGTGTGTGCTATCAGTGATCCCGGGAATAGCACTATACACACGTATCTTGCCTTTATTAAAAGGTAGGGTGCTACACGTGCTCACCCCGATCCGGTGTCTTCGCCGGACGTTCTTCCATCTCGCATCTATCTCCCCGGCCTGTGGTCGCCATGGCCGGCAGTCGTCGAAACATCGGGGGGAAGGAAAATCGCGCACACACGCCGAAGAAGGCGCCCAGCTCGAAGAAACCCCGATGTAAATCTATCGGTGATCGGCTTGTTGTTGTGTTTTCCGGATGGTTCGATCGAGAGATCGGTACCTCGCCCGTTTGACCTATATCTAGATCTTGCATATTTGATAGATCCAATCCCGACATCATACGTCTAGGGTTTATCGTTTTTATTGCAGAGACAATCATGCCATGCCATGCAATCTTTGCCATCCCGCTGCTGTACAATCTTTTGCGTAGACAATTGTTTGCCAAAACACTTAACTGAACTAATTCCAGCCGTTGCCGAAAACAGCCTGACGAGCTACAGTGAACAACGACATTGCTTCAGACTTTTATTCCTCAGTTTCAGAGGGAAGCAGAGTTTGATCTAGAACAATTGTCTGCTGTTTTCTATGGATCTAGTTACTTTGCACGTGTTTCCCAAATCAATGTGTCAATTAACTCTACATCTAGGAGGTTGATCAGGTCCAAAGGCTATCAACCAAACTACAAAACAATTGACCCATATCTAGGTGATCACAAAACATACTTCCTTTTAAATTCTTTTCTGATTCTAATTTTGTAACCTCAATGATGCTTTTGGTGCGCATGTGCGTTAGTAACTGAGACAAGGGATTAATCAGGTAGAAATGGTGCATCCTAATTACGACTTCAAACAAAAGTAGAGGGACTTGGCTGCATCCCATTGAAAATTATTAGTTACGAGTAGATATCTAAAAGCACATGATGTCCCTTAGCCTGGCATATGCCCCCTCTTATGTTTTGTTCGCCGACATCATACGTAGACTCCTATGTTTTCAATCATTTGCTGCTGTACAATATTTTGCAAAGACAATTATTTGCTGTTTTCTATGGAATTGGCCCCCTCTTATGTTTTGTTCACGCTCCGCTCTTCCGATTATTTCAGCGCAGACAGAAAACCCCGTCAAGCCGGCATATGAGATTGTCAAGGAGAAACAAATGCAACAAAATATAGAACGCATGGAAAAAGTTTTGGCTGAAAGATTTGGACCTGGCCACAAAAATCAGCAGGAATTCTCTAGTTTTGCACGTTCATTAGTGTATGGTGGGATACAAATAGGAACTAGTAACAATCTAAAGGACACAGACTGCGAAGAGAAGGAGGTCGAAGAGGACCCTTCGTACGAACTGAATCCAGAAGAGATAGCTACTGCTGAAGATGATCTTCATTCAGATGAGGATCAGCTCACTGTCGGCAAAACTTCAGCTCAGGTCTGTGGAACTATGTCTGAACTATGATAGCAAATACGTACATGCTAAATGTTTCCTACTAATGTAGCCTCTACTTTGCTTGCAGATAGTTGCTTCTTCTGCAACAGTTGCACAGAAGAAGCGATCCAGACCTGAAGTTGCACCATCCAACATTGCAACAAGCAGATCAATGGCAACAACTGAACCTGAAGATGGGTCATCTGATGAGCCGACGGCCACTGCTGGTCAGAACACTGAAGGAGCACCCTCACCTAACCAGATCTTGACATCTGGAGGCAGCAACTCATCTCCTGAGGACAATCAAATTGTAAACTTTCAGCCGCAAGGTATGAAAGTTTGTAAAAACTAAACACTGTACCGCATATTTTCATATAAAAGAGAATCATTTCATATCTCTTATTTCAGAGACATTGACAACATCTGGCGGTAGTAAGAGAAAGAGAGGTGGACGCAGACCTACCATGGGCCATGGACTACATGAGTACACAAGAAGACATGGTGGCAATAAGATGCCAATTGAATTCTCTGCTGGTGTCAGGAGACCCAAGGATTATATCCAGTCAGCAAAGCTGAGCAGTGAGGTTGGTATTCACATCTGTGAGAAAATGCCGCTTGCAACACACTGGACACAGTACAAGAAAGATGAAACTCTCAAGCATATCATTCCTCATGCTATAAGTACAGTAGCGGTGAGTCCTGTACAATCTTAGTTTAACCTAATTAGTATGCTACATGATCAACTATCTAAGAATCTACTGATTAATGCATCACTATTTTGCAGGGAAAGTTTAGTATGGACAAAAATGATGAGGTGGCTCAAGATGTGTGCACTGATATGCTGCAAGTTAGTATTCGGCAGTTCCGATATAGGCTTAAAAAGGAGTATTGGCCGAAAATTAAAAATCTCACACTGGAGCAAGCATATCTGAAGAAGCCAGATCATGTAGAAGAGAATAGCTGGAAAGAACTGGTGAAGAGATGGTTTGATGAGAAGTACCAGGTACATAAACGTTATTCCTTTCAATAACAGCTACTGAATTCTTACATTTCTCTGATCTGGATAAATAAAATGCATGTACTGAACATAGGTAGTGTGTGTAAAAAATGGAAAGAACAGAGAAGCAGTGAAACAGTTCCATACCACTGGATCTCGAAGCTATGTTGCTCACTGGGAACTTATAGTAAGTGTTCTGAATTTCCCCATACAGTTCATACTTATCATACACAGTGTACAATGGTAATGTGCATTCTACATTTTTCAAAGTGAGAAGGCTAAGCAGCAGGGAAGAAGAAACCTCTCCAATTGAATTTTTAGAATCACACACACTAACAAGGATAAATTTATGATTGCTGAAGAAAAAAGTTCATATGTAAGAAATATTTCATATTAGCACAATATAATATAATCCAGTTTTGTATGTTGTCCATGCAATGATTGTAATCTTTATGCAGGATAAAATGGTGGCAAAAAAAATGGCGCCACGCAATGAAGATGAACCTGATTTGACTGATTTGCAAATTGTTCAGCTAGTTCTGAGCGAGAAAAGCCCATCCACCACCTGCAACAGCACATTCCTACCAAGATTGGGCGTCGCAACAAGCTCCGGGGAAGTCTTCTGTCTCGGCTACACGCATCCGAGAGCTACAACAAAGGCGCGAGATCAAGAGCAGAACTCCATACAGGCAGCTGAAAGGTACCACAGTGAGATGCAGGCAAGACTGCAAGAACAAGATCAAAAATTTGAAGAGATCAGGAAGAAGCAGGAGGAAGAACTTGAAGCTCTGAAGAAAGCCCAAGAAGAAAAGACTCTGCTTTTGAAAAGAGGCAGAGAGAAACGGATGCCGTGCTTAATTTGCTCTTGAGGACATCCCAGCCACCATCCATGTCTGAATCCCAGGGCAACTGATCTATTGCACCACCGTCCTACAACATTATTAATCATAGGTCTTTTAATTTCTTTGTGTTCCAATTGTAATTTTTCTTATGAATCTTTCGGTCTGTGAGAGACATATATACTTCTTGTGCCACCATTTATGCATGATATTTATTGTCTATTTTTTCATATTTCGCCAGTTTTTTTGTTTCCCAAATTTCGCAAATAATTCAAATGCTCTCAAATTTTGTCAAATTCAAAAGGTGACAGAAAATGTCACAACGTCACTATTAAATGAAACCACGTGGCACCAATTTGTGGTCCCACTTGTCAGAATTTGTGGGTCCCACCAGTCAGCATTATTGGGACCCATATGTCGGCAACAACCTGGTCCCACTTGTCTGAATTTTGTGGATCCCACCGGTCAGAATATTGAGGGTCCAGCTTGTCATAATATTTTGTGGGTCCCACCATGTCAGCGCCGTCGGACCATGTTGTCAGAAGCCAAATGGGACCCACATGTAAGGCCACGTATGCTTTTTTTGGACCAATCAGAAACTTCCCAAGATTTAGATATTGACGGAAGTTGCAATTTTTCGTGACAAACCTGTCTATCAACAATCAACCTTCGATGTTGACGAATTTGCAGGTCGTCACCATCAAACATTTGACGTTGATGAAAAAATGCATACCGTCACCCCCGATATTTTATGACGGAGCTTCCTTGACGAACCCCATGACGATCAAATTTTGTCACCGCGAAGTAATCCTTGACGAAAACTGGCCTTCAAATGACCAAAGTGATTTGTCAAAAAAAAAAGTTTTCCTTTGTAGTGTATGAATATGACTAAATGGTGGGCAATGGAACCATGGATTGTGTTGATATGGTGGAGGTTCCATTGCAAGGGTTGTATCCATCTAGGATTAAACAAAAAATATCGTCCAGTGATTCTTGTGCCGTAACAACCGTGTTAACCATAAGATCCGGAGTGGGACGGAGTAGTCAAAAGTGTTTCCACCTCTCGTTCATCAACGGATGCGCTTTACCGTAGTACACTTGTAATCCAAGGGGGCAAGCTGGTGAGGCTGGGGAGTCCTAAGTCCCCACGGCATTGTCCGTAGTACACTTGTCGCCCGAAGGAGCAAGCTGGTGAGGCTGGGGAGTCCTAAGTCCCCACGGTATTGCGGTCTAGGATGGGTTGCAGCTACCGGCGAAGGAGTTTGGTTCGATCCCAGACTGTCGTCGTGGTCGGGGTCCATCCTTAATTGGTGTAAGAGGACCGGCGAGGACCCAGGGTCGGGGCATGCAACAAAGGGTGGGTGTTCGAGGTAGCGGAGGAACATGATTGGCTAGACCTTATACCGGGCCTCACACCATAGGAAGTGTGGACGGGAAAGCTGCCCGGTTGGCACCAAGGTTAAGATCTCTTATGGGTAAAGCAACACACCTCTGTAGAGTGTAATGAATCGTGACCTGTCACTCCCTGTTCCGGGATTTGGAACTGCGAATGCTGCCGGAAAGGAGCTCCATGAAGTTCTAGTAAACCGGTGAAGGCTGGCGGACATAGTTCTTTGAAATAAAAGCAACCTCTTGAAAAAACGTTTATCAAAACTTGCATTGGCATTAGACTTTCTGGTCTAATATCGTAGCTAGTGCATTAAACACCTCTTTTCTATAATGAACTTGTTGAGTACGCTCGTACTCATACCACTCTTAAATCCCCTGCTTAGATTTTCTGAACCATCTGGAGGAGGACAACGACAACCCTGAAGGAGCCGACATCATCGGCTATGAAGAACCAGACCTCTCTGGAGGTGTCGAAGGTGTAGACTACCTTATAGTCTACGGAACCGGGGAGGGTTCCAGAGGAGAGCAAGCTTAGACCGATAAGTAGTAGTAGTATCCGAGCAGTACGAACTCTTAGTACTTTACTGCTCAAGGGAATAAATGTACCACCTAGTAAGACTTCTATATTGTAATCTAAGATGGGTTCGCCTCGAACCCAGGAGTATCCCTCTTAGGACCCAAGAGGAGCTCCGAGATGATATGTACATTATGCTTGTAATAATAAATGAATGAGTTATGGACCTGCTATGTTCTGTTGTACTACTCTGAGGGATGTAATATTTGCGGAATGGTACTTCGTGAATGTTATATCAACGACTGGCATACTACAACATGCAGTGGTATGCAGGGTCACCACAGTTGGTATCAGAGCAAAAGCTTTGACCTTAGGTTGGAACCTAGTAAATGGGACAGAACGTTAGGAGTCAAATAGGATTAGTAAATAATTCTCTAAAAATATGGTGTATATTCACTTGAGAATAAAACAATCATATCTTTTAGTGCGATAATTCTTTATTATCTCTATTGTGATGCATTATTACTAATCTTATATTCTTTCTATTCTACAGCCAACTATGGCAAGTTCACGTCCGGGACGAAACGTGAAAGTGATGGATTCAACACTCAGTGAATATGAAGGAGGACTCGCAGATATTCTTCGTGCCATGTTACTTGAATTTGGGTGCGATCCCCAGATCCAAGTAAAGAAATACATGTACTACGACGGTACAGTATTGGCGAAGTGTAGGGTAGGACTAAGACTTCCAGAATCCCTAGGAATGAGTATAGTGATGCCAGCAGGTGAGGCTAGAACTACCCAAACAGCCTACCACATAGCCATTATGAGAGCCATCACTGATATTCGGGAACATAAGACGAAAGAGCTTATGGGTTCCGAATTCTCACACATTCCTCATATGCAGGAGGAAGATGATCCTATGCTTAACCACTTCAAATTTGCAAAACACAAACCAGCAGAAGCCGCTAAGTACATGGACAATAGTCGCAACCTTCTGTCATTGTTCTTTCAGTTGAACCGACATCTGTCGGGGGCAATTGATACAATGCTAGAGGAGTTCACTGAGCCCAAGGAGGAGACTAAGGGGAAGGAACCAATGGAGAATGAGGTGCACACACCTGTTTACTCAGCTGGTGATTACATTAGCATTGACCATCCCGAACTACAAACCACACCCATTACACCTAGGTACTATCCTAGTAGTTCCCGTGGAGGATATGAGGGTGGAGAGGAATCCGGAAACCATCAGCGTTCCGAGACTCCTATAGAGAACTCAACAGGTTGGCGTTGGGGGTCAGACACAGGAAACTCTGGCGATTCAGTCAGAAATAATGCGGAGATAAATGAGGATGCCACAACCCAGTTCCAGGACAATCAGTATAATAGGGGTGACTATGAGGAGTACCCTATACCGATTGAGTCAGATACTGATGGAGGTAATACCTATGGCGGAGTCACAGGGGAGTATACCCGATGGGTGGATTATAATGTTTTGAATAATCAATTCATGAACACAGATTTCTCCCTCGGATCATCCTCTGATTCCGACTACTAGCCGACGGGAAGACCCTGCGTTCCAGATTCTGTCAGGAGGACGACACGTTCGACCGGATGGAAGCCTGGGATGTACCGGGAGTGAAGCACGACTAGAGACCACCAAGGGAGGCGAGACTACAATACAACAGTACCACATGTATTGTAGTATGTAATATTTGTAGAAATTTGTACATATACTCCGATAAGTGAGTTTGCATACTCACATCGTCACTGAGTATTGTAATAAAACCACTTAAGTATGTATATACATGGTATATGTTTTGAATGATTTGGATTTGCTTCTTGATTTCCATTGCGTGACTAGTTCTGTGCACAAAGTTGAGCTCAGAAAACTTGCGCATGGAGTAACTATGAGTACCACTTTGTGTTGCAGAACTAGGGGGATATGTCGGGACCGGTAGGTGAGGAGAGCGAAGCGCAGCGCATCAAGCGCGAAGCCAAGCAGAAGGAAGAGGCTGATGAAGCAGCCAGAAACCAGTTTCCACCACCACCACCACCCATGACGCAGCAGAACTTCCTCCAATACATGCAAATGTTGGAGGAAAGGCAACGAATAACGTTGGAGCAGCAGAATAAGTTCTTCTAGGAGCTGCTTCAATAGAACAAGGTGGAGAGACCTGATAATCAGGGAGTCACTCTGTCAGACTTCGAGAACACAAAACCAATATCCTTCTCATACGCGCCAGAACCAATAGACGCGGAGGATTGGCTGATGGACACTGAGCGTAAGCTCAACACCGTTGGATGCAACGACCTGGAGAAGGTCCGTTATGCAACACACTTGTTGTGTGGACCCGCCGCATCATGGTGGGACAATATAGTAGCCGTTTATCCGGCTAAGAAGGTATTCACCTGGGAGGAGTTCAAGAGGAAGTTCAGGGAATCCAATGTCCCTGAAAGCATTGTGGAGTTGAAGCGTCGAGAATTTGAAAGTCTCGACCAGAAGGATAAGGCCATCCTGACTTATGCCAGGGAGTTTTCAAAGCTGTCCCGGTATGCTGTTGAGGAGGTCAACACCGAGGACAAGAAGAAAAAGAGGTTCATGAGGGGATTGAATCCCCAGTTCAAAGTACAGCTCAGAATGATGAGAGCAACAGAGTTCCAGGAATTGGTGGATGCAGCCATCACTCTGGAAGACGACTTCAAGCAACTGCAAGATGAGAAAAGGAAGAAGGCTAAATTTGAGCCTAAGAGATATATCAGCAACAAGCCTAATACTGGCTTGAGCTTCAAACCGAGGTACAACAACAACAACAACAACAACAACAACAACAGGAGGAACCAAGGATTCCAGCCGGCAAACCAGATTGTTTGCCGTATCTGTGGAATGAAAGGACATCTCTCAACAGAGTGTCGTAAACCCAAGATAATTTGCTTTGGGTGTCGTCAAGAGGGGCACATGATGAAGGATTTCCCCAATAAAAAGAATGGAGGAGGTTAGTCTGGAGGAGGAGGAAGCCGAGGAGGAAACACCGGAGGGAACTGGAAGAACAAGAAACCCTTCGGCAAGTTAAACTGCACCAGCTTGGAGGAGGTTGTGAACTCCAATCAGGTAGTGATAGGTACGCTTTAGATACTTACTCATCCTGGCAAAGTACTTTTTGATACTGGTGCAACTACATCATTCATTTCTCAACAATTCATCATCAAACATGGGATTAGTTGCACTAAGTTAGATACACCTATAAACATACTTTCCACGGGGGGAACGATAGTAGTAACCCATACCAAACAAGGACAAGTCATTATGATCAATAAATGCGCGTTTGACGCAGAACTGTTCATTTTACCGATGAAGGACATTGATGTCATTCTTGGTATGAACTGGTTAGAAGCTAACGGAGCATTGATCGACTGTGTGAACAAGACTGTGTCTTTGAAAAGCCCCGATGGAAGTAGAATGATCTACCAAGGAGACAAGCATACACAGATCGAAGTCGAGCTACAGCTGAACAGCATGAAGGAAGTGAAGTTGGAGGATATACCTGTAGTAAATGAATTCCAGGGTGTGTTTCCTAAGGAATTACCTGGAATGCCACTAGATAGGGAGATAGAGTTTACTATCGACCTAATTCCAGGAACAGCTCCGATTGCTAAAGCACCATACAAGATGGGGCCTAAAGAGTTGAAAGAACTTAAGGAGCAATTGGATGACTTGGAACAGAAAGGATTCATACATGAGAGTATCTCACCATGGGGATCACCTGTGATCTTCGTGGATAAAAGAGATGGAGGTAGAAGGATGTGCGGAGACTACAAGAATTTGAATAATGTTACTATCAAGAACAAGTACCCACTTCCTAGAATACAAGATCTATTCGATCAAGTTAGAGGCGCGGGAGTCTTTTCCAAGATTGATCTAAGGTCCGGTTATCATCAGATAAAGATCAAGAAGGAAGACGTTCTGAAAACCGCCTTTGTCTCAAGGTATGGACATCATGAATACCTTGTAGTACCTTTTGGATTAACCAATGCCCAGCAATCTTCATGAATCTTATTAATAAGATCTTCATGCCATATCTAGACAAGTTTGTCATCGTATTCATCGACGATATCTTGATATACTCCAAAGATAAAACTGAACATGCTGAACATCTGAGGTTAGTGCTGCAAACACTCAGAGAATATCAACTCTATGCCAAATTCAGCAAGTGTGAATTTTGGCTAGATCAAGTAGAATTTCTTGGTCATGTCATTAGCAAAGATGGAATAGCTCTTAACCCGAGCAAGGTAGCAGCAGTTTTAGACTGGGAAGCACCCAAGACTGTCAAGGAAATCCGAGGATTCCTAGGAATGGCAGGATACTATCGGAGATTCATTGAAGGATTCTCTAAGATAGCAGGACCAATGACTAAGCTGTTAAGAAAGAACACACCATTCGTGTGGTCGGAGGAGTGTGAGAAGAGTTTTCAAACTCTGAAAGAGAAACTCACCACGGCACCGGTGTTAGCAGTTCCGGAAGTTGGCAAGGATTACACCGTGTACTGTGACGCATCCAAGCATGGATTGGGTTGCATACTCATGCAGGATCGGAAAGTGATATCTTATGGATCGAGGCAACTCAGACCTCATGAAGTGAACTATCCAACACATGATTTAGAGTTAGTAGCTGTAGTATTTGCACTTAAAACTTGGATACATTTTCTCTATGGAGCCAAGTGTGAGCTCTATACGGATCACAAGAGTCTCAAGTACTTCTTCACTCAGAAGGAACTCAACATGAGACAGAAAAGATGGCTTGAACTAATAAAGGATTATGATTTGACCATCAATTATACTCTAGGAAAGGCTAATGTTGTAGCAGACGCCTTGAGTAGGAAGAGCACTGGAGGAGTGGAACAAGAGATATCACCGGAGTTGAGGAAGGAAATAAGCCAAGACCAAATACAACTTTGGGAGAAAGAAGCTCATGAAGGACTTCCGGCTTTATAAGTAGCCGATGAGTTAAGTGTTAACTTAAAGAATGAGATAATTATGGGACAACTGGACGATCCATTCATCATGGAGGAGATGAGAAGGATTGATGAGGGAAGACCATCAGAATTTCACCGAGGAGAGTCTGCATCACTATGGTTTCAGAAGAGGATTTGCGTTCCGGATATTGATGAGATCAAGAAAGTTATACTCCGGGAAGCACATCAAACACCATACTCTATACATCTGGGAAGCACAAAGATGTACATGGATCTCAAGGAGTTATTCTGGTGGAATAACATGAAGAGAGAGATAGCACAATACGTGGCGGAATGCCATACCTGCCAAAGAGTGAAAGCTGAACATCAGAGTCCGGCTGGAAAGTTACAACCTTTACCAATCCCAGAATGGAAATGGGAAGAGATAGGAATGGATTTCATCACCGGACTACCCATGACAAATAAAAAGAAGGATATGATATGGGTAATCATGGACCTGTTGACGAAAAGCGCACACTTCTTAGCGGTAAATCAGCAGGATAAAGGAGAGAAACTCATCGATCTTTACATCAAGGAGATCGTGAGTAAACATGGAGTGCCCAAGAAGATCGTGTCAGATCGAGGATCCGTGTTCACATCAGCATTTTGGACGCAATTACATGAAGCTTTAGGATCCAAGTTGGACTATAGCACCGCCTATCATCCTCAGACAGGTGGACAAACAGAGAGAACAAATCAGATATTAGAGGATATGCTTAGGGCTTGTGCCCTAGAATTCGGAGGATCATGGGAGGAGCACTTACCACTAGCAGAGTTTTCATAGAATAATAGCTATCAAAGTAGCATAAAGATGGCACCATTCGAAGCTCTGTATGGAAGGAAGTATAGATCACCCATATGTTGGAATGAGGCAGGATCAAGCAAGGAGTTCAATCCTGATTATGTCAAGGAAAAACAACAGATCATTGACATTATAAGAGATAGGTTGAAGATAGCCCAAAGTCGACAGAAGAGTTATGTCGATCAGAAGAGAAGGACATGGGAACCACAAGTTGGAGACATGGTATATCTCAAGGTGAGTCCGACGAAAGGTCTTCAGAGATTTGGAGTAAAGGGGAAGTTAAGCCCTAGATACATCGGACCTTTCAAGATACTGAGCCAAAACCGAGGATTAGCCTTTGAAATGGAACTACCGGGAAGGTTAGCTCAAGTTCACAATGTATTCCATGTGTCGCAACTCAGGAAATGCTTAAAGACCCCAGATGAGCCCGTATCACATGATGAGCTCGAGTTACAACCAGATTTGACATACATCGAGAAGCCAGCAAAGATTCTCGAGGAAAACTGGAAACAATTCAGGAATCGAGCTATTAAGTACTGCAAGATACAATGGAAACATCACCCCGAGAGGGAAGCCACCTGGGAAAAGGAAGAAGACCTGGGGAAAACATACCCCGAACTCTTCAGGTATTACAACCACAACTTCGGGACGAAGTTTTCTTCAGGTATTACAACCACAACTCCCAGGTTTAGAGACGATCGAGGGGTAGATTTTAGAAAGGGATGTGCATTGCATCGTAAATTCTGGGGAAATTTCGCGCTTTTAAAACAAAACTGCATCAAAGGGGGACAAGTTTCTCTCTCGACATCTTACAGGGTTAGGGTTTCGAGAGTGCGACAAACTTGTTCCTTATTCAACTAAGTTAGGGTTTTGAGAAGAGAGGAGAGATATTGCATCACAACTTTTGTTGCATGATTGAATTCAAACTTAAGTTGCATGATTGAATTCAAACCTAAGTTGAATTTGAATTTCAAATTCAAACATCAAATAGATATCTCATAATTCAAACTTGAGATAATTCATTAAACAATTATAAATAGTCAAGAAATAAATAGAACAAATAATAAGTAAAGCTCATTAGAGAAAAGTTGAGCTTTATTGATAAATACACAAGATACATTGTCTTTACAATATTCACAATTGAAATATAATAATATTACAACACATTACAAGAATTGGAAAAAACAGAAAAGAAAAAGAAAGAAAATTACAATTCAATGATCTATCCTAAAACTACAAGCTAAACTTCATTGATGCTTGAGCTTGATCTTCAATTGATCATCATAATTGATTCCCTGCACACAACAAAGAAAAGCACTAGTTATGCCAACTGGCATTGCCACTTGGCAGGTTAGAAAGAAAATGGCAATTGAGTAGATATGATCAAGCTCTGCCGAGCTGATCATCTCACATCCAAGCACCAAGCCAGGTACCAAGCATCTGGTACACACACAGCGAAACTGCTCACCAGGCAGGGTGCATGCAGCACAACACACACACACAGGACAGTGAGTCACCAAGGGTTGCCAGGCCAAGCTGTCGACCAAGAGAGCAAAGCAGGGTTCATATAAAACCTTTTCCACCGCCAGAACCAGTAGCTCATCGACAGACTTCACTGGGTAAGTCCACCAGAAATCAAGAACACAAGAACAGGAGGAACAGCATAGCTGTTCAACCTGCTCAAATCATCACAACACCAAATGAAGCATCACAAGCTTGCAAGGAGGAGCAGGGCAAGCATAAGCTCAGCACTGAAGAAATCCTCTACACCAACAAACCATCTAGGAGCTGGAGTGAGGTATAAACAAGATCAACCTGAGCAAAACCCTGATTTTCTCATAATTAAGCATATGCATATGTCACAGAAGCCAAAATGGGTAGAATACCCTGTTTGTATCATCATCTGGCTACTAAGCCATTTGGTGCAAGCAAACTGAAGATTAGCCAGAAGGAAATCACCCAAGGGAACATTGGTGTGTCAGCATGGTGACACTACCAGAGAAATCCAACATGGATTTAATCCCTAACTAGCCATCCAAACTCACCTAGCACCACACAGCTAGTTACACCATCAGAATATAGACATCTAAATGTCTATTTTGTTTTCAACATCAAAAGCTACTGGTAATCCAGTCATGGATCAACCAGATAGCATGAGAGAGTCACAACAACAGCCACAGAAAGGGGAGCCACCCTTGGACAACACAAGGAGCTGTCAGGGCTACCTCAAACCCATAGGAGCACTCACTAAGCCACTGCATCATAACCCAATAGGGTTCAGCATGAGCTAGGGTACCCAATCAGTGATTGGCATCCCTCTAGCTACATCAAATCCATCCATGAGATCATTACTGCTCAGCAGTTCACCTCAATTATCTATTCAATCAAGTTAAACTACCCAGATAAATGAGATGCATAATTAAACAGTGCACCAGACCATTGCAAATGATCCAGATGATCACTGCAAGCAACAGCAGGTGCTGGGGTAAGCAAGAGCATGCACCAGCACAGGCTTGAGTGCCACACAGGCCAAGGAAGAGCATCAGTGGAAAACAAGCCATATGACAGCAGAAAATCACCAAGTAACTGAGGATCATGTGATCATCAGGGCCTAACAGAGCATTAAAGTACATGCTAGAGCCAACCTAGCACCAATCCATGAATCATATAACTTACATAGTCCCAATTCATCAACAGTTGCTTCACAGATACTCAAATAAATGATTTATAATTGTATCCAGAAGCACATCAAATACATGATGTACCACTGGATCAAGCTAAACATGAATATCACACATCACTGACCTTGCTCAAGCAATAATTGCTCAAGTAATCCAACCAGGGATACATATATGGATGGCACACACATATAAATAAGCCATAGCAACAACCAGAGCCAGCAAGCAAGCAATTGAATAAATTTTAGCATGACCAGAAGCATAACAGAAGCAACTTAGCAGTCCATGAGTATTACAAGATGCTCATGAGCAAACACATATGAATACAACAGCAATAATAGAAAGCTCACAGGTATAAGCCAGAGAGATGAGAACATCAGTACCAGCACGGCAATAGAGCTAGGCAGAGCATGGCACGCAAACAGCAGCAGCTATAGCAAAGGCATAAGATGGCCATGAACACAGCATACCAGCGGAGGAGCGAATACTAGTGTACTGGCAAAGACAGCAACCCAGGAGATGGATGCCAAGGAAATCAGAGGAAGGAGAGGAGGAAGAACAGGTAAGAGAGTGAAGGAGGCGAGCAAACCTGGGGGCAAGAAGCTGTTGACGCAGCAATGGCGGCTGTGGCGGCACAGACCAGGCCACGGCAGCGCCAAGCCGCAGCCAGGCCAGGCCACACCGAACGCCACCGCATCCACCACCTCACTAGCAAGCCGTCGAGCAGCCCAGGGATGTCTGGAGCGTCCGCCGACACGCATCGCCGGCGAGGACCGTAACCCTAGCACCAGAGAGGGTCGAGGATGAGCGCACCAGGTCGCCCGCATCAAATCAACGCGGATAGATCGACGCGCCGTCAAGAGCCGCGTCGATTGCGCACCATGGCGGGGGCCAACACCGCCGGAGTCGGCCGGAATCGGCTGGTGACGGTGAGGGCGACGCAGGCGTCGCGAGAGAGAGGGTTAGGGTTAGAGTTTCAAACGCGCGCGAGAGAGAGAGAGGAGTGAGGCTGGTCGAGCCGGACCAGGTGGGTCGGTTCGACCTAACCCCACTGGGTTACACCGACAGGTGGGCCCAGGGGCATTTGTGCCATTTCACAAATTAATAAAAATGCTGAAACTTTAAAAATAAATAGTAAGTGTTTCCTAGCTCTAAAAAAATAATTTAAAATATGAAAATCACTCAGTATAAAAAACTCTATAATAAAATATGAAATAGAATTTTTGAAGTTAAACAAAAATAAGTTCAAATTTGATGATTTAAATAATCATTTAAATCACACATTTTATTTTCAATAATGAAAATAAGTCCGTAAATTCTTTTGGACTTTAAAAACACCTTGACAACATTTCAAGGTTGTATTTTACCCTAAATAAAGTATCCCTAAGTGATTCTTAGTATTAACCTCTCACATGAAATAATAAAGACATCGGAAGGGGGGAACAAACCCTAAAATTGGAATCATGCATCAATGCTTCTTTAACCATTGCCCTTATCGGACAATGATGCTATTTTTCAGCAACAGAGGACAAGGGTCAGTCCACACCATCCAACTGCAACACTTTGCAGTGTTCAGGCAAGTTCATCACTTGCTCATGTCATTCGAGTATTTTTATCAAATTACTTGCAAAGTACTATGTTTATCACTATTGCATAAAAAGCAAAACCACTATTTTCATAACTATGAATATGACTAAATGGTGGGCAATGGAACCATGGATTGTGTTGATATGGTGGAGGTTCCATTGCAAGGGTTGTATCCATCTAGGATTAAACAACAAATGTCGTCCAGTGATTCTTGTGCCGTAACAACCGTGTTAACCATAAGATCCGGAGTGGGACGGAGTAGTCAAAAGTGTTTCCACCTCTCGTTCATCAACAGATGCGCTTTACCGTAGTACACTTGTAATCCAAGGGGGCAGGCTGGTGAGGCTGGGGAGTCCTAAGTCCCCACGGCATTGTCCGTAGTACACTTGTCGCCCGAAGGAGCAAGCTGGTGAGGCTGGGGAGTCCTAAGTCCCCACGGTATTGCGGTCTAGGATGGGTTGCAGCTACCGGCGAAGGAGTTTGGTTCGATCCCAGAATGTCGTCGTGGTCGGGGTCCGTCCTTAATTGGTGTAAGAGGACCGGCGAGGACCCAGGGTCGGGGCATGCAACAAAGGGTGGGTGTTCGAGGTAGCTGAGGAACATGATTGGCTAGACCTTATACCGGGCCTCACACCATAGGAAGTGTGGAAGGGAAAGCTTCCTGATACGTCTCCGACGTATCGATAATTTCTTATGTTCCATGCCACATTATTGATGATATATACATGTTTTATGCACACTTTATGTCATATTTATGCATTTTCTGGAACTAACCTATTAACAAGATGCCGAAGTGCCAGTTGTCGTTTTCTGCTGTTTTTGGTTTCAGAAATCCTAGTAAGGAAATATTCTCGGAATTGGACGAAATCAACGCCCAGGGTCCTATTTTTCCACGAAGCTTCCAGAAGACCGAAGAGTCAACGAAGTGGGGCCACGAGGTGGCTAGGAGGGCAGGCGGCGCGGCCCCACCCTTGGCCGCGCTGCCTTGTCTCCTGGGCCCCTCGCGTCGCCCCCTGACCTACCCTTCCGCCTACTTAAAGCCTTCGTCACGAAACCCCCAGTACCGAGAGCCACGATACGGAAAACCTTCCAGAGACGCCGCCGCCGCCAATCCCATCTCGGGGGATTCAGGAGATCGCCTCCGGCACCCTGCCGGAGAGGGGAATCATCTCCCGGAGGACTCTACGCCCCATGGTCGCCTCCAGAGTGATGTGTGAGTAGTCTACCCCTGGACTATGGGTCCATAGCAGTAGCTAGATGGTTGTCTTCTCCTCATTGTGCTTAATTGTCGGGTCTTGTGAGCTGCCGAACATGATCAAGATCATCTATCTGTAATTCTATAGGTTGTGTTTGTTGGGATCCGATGAATAGAGAATACCATGTTATGTTGATTATCAATTTATATCTATGTGTTGTTTATGATCTTGCATGCTCTCCGTTATTAGTAGATGCTCTGGCCAAGTTGATGCTAGTAACTCCAAGAGGGAGTACTTATGCTCGATAGTGGGTTCATGTCTCCGTGAATCTGGGGGAGTGAGAGAAACCTCTAAGATTATGGATGTGCTGTTGCCACTAGGGATAAAACATTGATGCTATGTCCGAGGATGTAGTTATTGATTACATTACGCGCAATACTTAATGCAATTGTCTGTTGTTAGCAACTTAATACTGGAAGGGGTTCGGATGATAACCTGAAGGTGGACTTTTTAGGCATAGATGCATGCTGGATAGCGGTCTATGTACTTTGTCGTAATGCCCAATTAAATCTCACTATACTCATCATAATATGTATGTGCATGGTCATGCCCTCTTTATTTGTCAATTGCCCAACTGTAATTTGTTCACCCAACATGCTGTTTATCTTATGGGAGAGACACCTCTAGTGAACTGTGGACCCCGGTCCAATTCTCTATACTGAAATACAATCTCTTTGCAATCTTGTTCTCTTGTTTTCTGCAAACAATCATCATCCACACTATACATCTAATCCTTTGTTACAGCAAGCCGGTGAGATTGACAACCTCACTGTTTCGTTGGGGCAAAGTACTTGGTTTGTGTTGTGCAGGTTCCACGTTGGCACCGGAATCCCTAGTGTTGCGCCGCACTACATCTCGCCGCCATCAACCTTCAACGTGATTCTTGACTCCTACTGGTTCGATAAACCTTGGTTTCTAACTGAGGGAAACTTACTGCTGTACGCATCACACCTTCCACTTGGGGTTCCCAACGGTCGCGTGCTGTACGCGTGTCAAGCTAAATTTCTGGCGCCGTTGCCGGGGAGATCAAGACACGCTGCAAGGGGAGTCTCCACATCGCAATCTCTTTACTTTGTTTTTGTCTTGCTTAGTTTTATTTACTACTTTGTTTGCTGCACTAAATCAAAATACAAAAAAAATAGTTGCTAGTTTTACTTTATTTACTATCTTGTTCGCTATATTAAAAACACAAAAAAATTAGTTAATTGCATTTACTTTATCTAGTTTGCTTTATTTACTATTGCTAAAATGGGTACTCCTGAAAATACTAAGTTGTGTGACTTCACAACCACAAATAATAATGATTTCTTATGCACACCTATTGCTCCACCTGCTACTACAGCAGAATTCTTTGAAATTAAACCTGCTTTACTGAATCTTGTTATGCGAGAGCAATTTTCTGGTGTTAGTTCTGATGATGCTGCTGCCCATCTCAATAATTTTGTTGAACTTTGTGAAATGCAAAAGTATAAAGATGTAGATGGTGACATTATAAAATTAAAATTGTTCCCTTTCTCATTAAGAGGAAGAGCTAAAGATTGGTTGCTATCTCTGCCTAAGAATAGTATTGATTCATGGACTAAATGCAATGATGCTTTTATTGGTAGATATTATCCCCCTGCTAAAATTATATCTTTGAGGAGTAGCATAATGAATTTTAAACAATTGGATACTGAGCATGTTGCACAAGCATGGGAAAGAATGAAATCTTTGGTTAAAAATTGCCCAACCCATGGACTGACTACTTGGATGATCATCCAAACCTTTTATGCAGGACTGAATTTTTCTTCGCGGAACCTATTGGATTCAGCTGCTGGAGGTACCTTTATGTCCATCACTCTTGGTGAAGCAACAAAGCTTCTTGATAATATGATGATCAATTACTCTGAATGGCACACGGAAAGAGCTCCACAAGGTAAGAAGGTAAATTCTGTCGAAGAAACCTCTTCCTTGAGTGATAAAATTGATGCTATTATGTCTATGCTTGTGAATGATAGGACTAATGTTGATCCTAATAATGTTCCGTTAGCTTCATTGGTTGCTCAAGAAGAACATGTTGATGTAAACTTCATTAAAAATAATAATTTCAACAACAATGCTTACCGGAACAATTCTAGTAACAACTATAGGCCATATCCTTATAATAATGGCAACGGTTATGGTAATTCTTATGGGAATTCTTACAACAATAATAGGAACACACCCCCTGTACTTGAAGCTATGCTTAAAGAATTTATTAGTACACAAACTGCTTTTAACAAATCTGTTGAAGAAAAGCTTGGGAAAATTGATATACTTGCTTCTAAAGTCGATAGTCTTGCTGCTGATGTTGATCTTTTGAAATCGAAAGTTATGCCTAATGAAAATCATCATAATAAAATTGTTACTACAGCAAATTCCATCCAAGTTATAATTAATGAGAATATAAGATTGATGGCCGAATTGCGTGCTAGGTGGGAAAGAGAAGAAAATAAAAAAGAAGATAATATAGCTAAAGTTTGGACTATTACCACCACTAGTAATGCTAATGCTACACAAGTTGCTGCACCTCATACTATTAATGGTAAAATAATTGGTGTTGGCAATGTTTCCACTTCAAATGCAAAGCGCGAAAAACTGCCTGAAACTGCTAAAACTGCTGAAACTGCTTGTGATAAAGCTGCTGAAATTTTTTCCAACATTGGGGATGATGATCCCATTGCTTTAGATTATAATGGTTTGAATTTTGATGATTGCCATATCTCTGAAGTTATAAAGTTCTTACAAAAACTTGCTAAGAGCCCTAATGCTAGTGCTATAAATTTGGCTTTCACGAAACATATTACAAATGCTCTCATAAAAGCTAGAGAAGAGAAATTCGAACGCGAAGCTTCTATTCCTAGGAAGCTCGAGGATGGTTGGGAGCCCATCATTAAGATAAAGGTCAATGACTTTGATTGTAATGCTTTATGTGATCTTGGTGCAAGTATTTCTG
The DNA here is from genome assembly GCF_019359855.2 of Lolium perenne. Taxonomy (NCBI): domain Eukaryota; kingdom Viridiplantae; phylum Streptophyta; class Magnoliopsida; order Poales; family Poaceae; genus Lolium; species Lolium perenne. The sequence goes on from NC_067250.2 coordinate 260,993,366, forward strand.
TTATGCCTAAGAAAATTTATAATATGCTTGACTTGCCACCATTGAAAAATTGTTATTTGGATGTTAATCTTGCTGATCATTCTACAAAGAAACCTTTGGGGAAAGTTGATAATGTTCGCATTACCGTTAACAATAACCTTGTCCCCGTTGATTTTGTTGTCTTGGATATTGAATGCAATGCATCTTGTCCCATTATATTGGGAAGACCTTTTCTTCGAACTGTTGGTACTATCATTGATATGAAGGAAGGTAATATTAAATATCAATTTCCTCTCAAGAAAGGTATGGAACACTTCCCTAGGAAGAGAATGAAGTTACCTTTTGATTCTATTATTAGAACAAATTATGATGTTGACACTTCGTCTCTTGACAATACTTGATACACACTTTCTGCGCCTAGCTGAAAGGCGTTAAAGAAAAGCGCTTATGGGAGACAACCCATGTTTTACTACAGTATTTTGTTTTATATTTGAGTCTTGGAAGTTGTTTACTACTTTAGCAACCTCTCCTTATCTTAGTTTTGCGTTTTATTGTGCCAAGTAAAGTCGTTGATAGCAAGGTTCATACTAGATTTGGATTACTGCGCAGAAACAGATTTCTTTGCTGTCACGAATCTGGGCAAAATTCTCTGTAGGTAACTCAGAAAATTATACCAATTTACGTGAGTGATCCTCAGATATGTACGCACCTTTCATTCAATTTGAGCATTTTCATTTGAGCAAGTCTGGTGCCTCAATAAAATTCGTCAATACGAACTGTTCTGTTTTGACAGATTCTGCCTTTTATTTCGCATTGCCTGTTTTGATATGTTCGATGGGTATTTCGATTCCATTGACTTTCAGTAGCTTTGTGCAATGTCCATAAGTGTTAAGAATGATTATGTCACCTCTGAACATGTATATTTTGATTGTGCACTAACTCTCTAATGAGTTGTTTTGAGTTTGGTGTGGAGGAAGTTTTCAAGGATCAAGAGAGGGAGATGATACAACATGATCAAGGAGAGTGAAAGCTCTAAGCTTGGGGATGCCCCGGTGGTTCACCCCTGCATATATCAAGAAGACTCAAGCGTATAAGCTTGGGGATGCCCAAGGCATCCCCTTCTTCATCGACAACATTATCAGGTTCCTCCCCTGAAACTATATTTTTATTCCGTCACATCTTATGTGCTTTGCTTGGAGCGTCGGTTTGTTTTTTGTTTTTTTTTTGTTTAAATAAAATGGATCCTAGCATTCTTTGTGTGGGAGAGAGACACGCTCCGCTGTAGCATATGGACAAGTATGTCCTTAGGCTCTACTCATAATATTCATGGCGAAGTTTCTTCTTCGTTAAATTGTTGTATGGTTGGAAACAGGAAATGTTGCATGTGGTAGTGTATAATAAAATACTTGTAGGACATTGAGCTTTGATAACTTGATTCTTTGCAAATGTTTTGAGATATTTAGATGGTAAGGCTTGCTGGATAAATAAGTTAAAATTAGTAGTGGATTGTTGTCTTTAAGCTTGTGCCGTACTACAAACTCTATTTAAATAGTTGAAGGCGTAGTTGGACTTGATAGCTTTCCATGTCCGAGAGTTCATCGTAATAACTAAGTTGTGCTGAAGGTCGAGGGAGCTAGCGGGGTACTTTTGCCACCGTGAACGGCCCTCCTTGGAGTAAATTTTAATCATGCTCTTAATGATGAACCTGCTAGTTGTTTGCAATAAGCTTGTGAGTTCTTTTTGACTAATGTTAAGCAACGGTTTTTGACACTTCCACCATCCAAATTTGCTAGCCTCTTCGGTACTGTGCATTGCCTTTTGCTCACATTGAGAATTGTGCATACTTCGCCGGTACATCCAAACCCGTGGGAGAACTTTCTCTTGTTCTCCTACACATAAGCCCATACATCTCCTCAAAACAGCCACCATACCTACCTACCACAGCATTTCCATAGCTGTTCCGAGATATATTGCCATGCAACATCCATTTTTACATTACATGCCATGTTGTCATTTATTATTTATATATTGCTTTGCATGATCATATACAGCTGATGTGTGGTTTACCCATGTTACGCTAGATCATTGCACATCCTGCTACACTGGCAGAGGCATACAGTTTCATACATCATGTTTCATTCGTTATGAGTTATTTGTACCAAAAAGTGTGTTTGTGTTGTCATATTAGGATGTTGCCCCTAAAAATGAAAAGAGCCGTGGAGGCCATCAAAAAGAAAAAGAAAAAGAAAGAAAGAAAAAATGAAAAGAAAGAAAAAAAAGAAAAAAAAAGAGAAAAGAAAAAAAGAGAATAAAGAAAAAGGGGGCAGCATTACTATCTTTTATCCACACTTGTGCTCATGTTTTAGCACCCGCATTATTCATAGTCATCATTTGTGCTCATGTTTAGCACCTACATTCATATGAGAGAGTTTTCATGTTTTACTAGTATAACTATGTGGGGAATTTACACTATAGAACTTGGGTTGTATATTCCAATGATGAGCCTCCTCAAAAGTGCTCTAGGTCTTCGTGAGCAACCAAGTTGGATGCACCCCCACTAGTTCCATTGGAGAGCTTTCATACAAATATAGCTCTATGTGCATCCGTTGCATGGCAATCACTACTCCTTGCATAGCATCGATCATAAGGCTTCCTCTTGTCTAATGGTCATTTACAGCTTTGCAAGCCTTTCTTCCATTTGGCCTTCCAAACCCCCATTAACGTTCTTTATGCCGTAACATCCTGGTGCTAATACCAAATGCTTGCGCTCACCGGTTGAGTAGACTTCGAAACAGTTGATTCATGACGTTCATGTTTATGTTTACTTGACTGAATCCTTCTTATGTTGTGAAAATTTACTTGATGCTTGGAATGAAGGATAGAACTTCTATGCTGAATACTTAATACACCTTTAATGAACTTTGTACAGTTGCATGTCTTTAAAGCAACAGTTCATGAAAACTTCTAGCTTGTCTAACTCTTGCATTATCATCTCTTATATCAATATAGATACTTGCTTTGAATGATTTGATCTCAGCTCATATGCTTTACAATAGTATGATCAAGGTTATGATGGCATGTCACTCCAGAAATTATCTTTGTTTATCGTTTACCTGCTCGGGACAAGCAGAAACTAAGCTTGGGGATGCTGATACGTCTCCGACGTATCGATAATTTCTTATGTTCCATGCCACATTATTGATGATATCTACATGTTTTATGCACACTTTATGTCATATTTATGCATTTTCTGGAACTAACCTATTAACAAGATGCCGAAGTGCCAGTTGCTGTTTTCTGCTGTTTTTGGTTTCAGAAATCCTAGTAAGGAAATATTCTCGGAATTGGACGAAATCAACGCCCAGGGTCCTATTTTGCCACGAAGCTTCCAGAAGACCGAAGAGTCAACGAAGTGGAGCCACGAGGTGGCCAGGAGGGCAGGCGGCGCGGCCCCACCCTTGGCCGCGCCGCCCTGTCTCCTGGGCCCCTCGCGTCGCCCCCTGACCTACCCTTCCGCCTACTTAAAGCCTTCGTCGCGAAACCCCCAGTACCGAGAGCCACGATACGGAAAACCTTCCAGAGACGCCGCCGCCACCAATCCCATCTCGGGGGATTCAGGAGAGGGGAATCATCTCCCGGAGGACTCTACGCCGCCATGGTCGCCTCCGGAGTGATGTGTGAGTAGTCTACCCCTAGACTATGGGTCCATAGCAGTAGCTAGATGGTTGTCTTCTCCTCATTGTGCTTAATTGTCGGGTCTTGTGAGCTGCCGAACATGATCAAGATCATCTATCTGTAATTCTATAGGTTGTGTTTGTTGGGATCCGATGAATAGAGAATACCATGTCATGTTGATTATCAATTTATATCTATGTGTTGTTTATGATCTTGCATGCTCTCCGTTATTAGTAGATGCTCTGGCCATGTTGATGCTAGTAACTCCAAGAGGGAGTATTTATGCTCGATAGTGGGTTCATGTCTCCGTGAATCTGGGGGAGTGAGAGAAACCTCTAAGATTATGGATGTGCTGTTGCCACTAGGGATAAAACATTGATGCTATGTCCGAGGATGTAGTTATTGATTACATTACGCGCAATACTTAATGCAATTGTCTGTTGTTAGCAACTTAATACTGGAAGGGGTTCGGATGATAACCTGAAGGTGGACTTTTTAGGCATAGATGCATGCTGGATAGCGGTCTATGTACTTTGTCGTAATGCCCAATTAAATCTCACTATACTCATCATAATATGTATGTGCATGGTCATGCCCTCTTTATTTGTCAATTGCCCAACTGTAATTTGTTCACCCAACATGCTGTTTATCTTATGGGAGAGACACCTCTAGTGAACTGTGGACCCCGGTCCAATTCTCTATACTGAAATACAATCTACCGTAATATCTTGTTCTACTGTTTTCTGCAAACAATCATCATCCACACTATACATCTAATCCTTTGTTACAGCAAGCCGGTGAGATTGACAACCTCACTGTTTCATTGGGGCAAAGTACTTGGTTTGTGTTGTGCAGGTTCCACGTTGGCGCCGGAATCCCTGGTGTTGCGCCGCACTACATCTCGCCGCCATCAACCTTCAACGTGCTTCTTGACTCCTACTGGTTCGATAAACCTTGGTTTCTAACTGAGGGAAACTTACTGCTGTACGCATCACACCTTCCACTTGGGGTTCCCAACGGTTGCGTGCTGTACGCGTGTCACTGCCCGGTTGGCACCAACGTTAAGATCTCTTTTGGGTAAAGCAACACACCTCTGCAGAGTGTAATGAATCGTGACCTGTCACTCCCTGTTCCGGGATTTGGAACTGCGAACCCTGCCAGAAAGGAGCTCCAAGAAGTTATAGTAAATCGATGAAGGCTGGCGGACATAGTTCTTTGAAATAAAAGCAACCTCTTGAAGAAACGTTTATCAAAACTTGCATTGGTATTAGACTTTCTGGTCTAATGTCGTAGCTAGTGCATTAAACACCTCTTTTCTATAATGAACTTGTTGAGTACGCTCGTACTCATACCACTCTTAAATCCCCTGCTTAGATTGTCTGAACCATCTGGAGGAGGACAACGACAACCCTGAAGGAGCCGACATCATCGGCTATGAAGAACCAGACCTCTCTGGAGGTGTCGAAGGTGTAGACTACCTTATAGTCTACGGAACCGGGGAGGGTTCCGGAGGAGAGCAAGCTTAGACCGATAAGTAGTAGTAGTATCCGAGCAGTACGAACTCTTAGTACTTTACTGCTCAAGGGAATAAATGTACCACCTAGTAAGACTTCTATATTGTAAGCTAAGATGGGTTCGCCTCGGACCCAGGAGTATCCCTCTTAGGACCCAAGAGGAGCTCCGAGATGATATGTACATTATGCTTGTAATAATAAATGAATGAGTTATGGACCTGCTATGTTCTGTTGTACTACTCTGAGGGATGTAATATTTGTGGAATGGTACTTCGTGAATGTTATATCAACGACTGGCATACTAAAACATGCAGTGGGATGCAGGGTCACCACACTAAGCACACACAAAGATCACACAAGCTAATCTATCGCCACAAGGCTATCATGCTGGTTTACTTTGGTTTCTTCTTAAGAAGAATAATTTCCTCTCATTACAATTATTGATTAGGGTTTCTATTTAGTTCCTTGAGGAAATAATTTCCTTTCATTGAATCTTGTTAAGATTTAAGTTCCTCAAATAAGTAATGTATGAACCCATGTTGATCAAGGTCAACCATTCATAATCATCATTTGGGAAAATGATTTAAATGAGGTAGAGTACCTCATGCAATTTAACACTACCATACTTATGATTTAACGTCACCAAATAATTCAATATGAGAGTATGTAGACCATGGTCACTACCTCATATTAAGTTACTTAGGACAATATTTAAATGAGAGAAAGCCTCTCATATGATTTAACAAATAGTTTTGGAAAATTTAAATGGACTAGAAATAGCCATAGAGCCCTTTATTTAAACTAGGCCATGATCACACAAAGTAACCATGTCATATTTTTGCATAAACATGTAGAGTATGTAAAATTTGATTTATGAGAGTTGTAAACAACTCAAAAGCATTTTTGGTTGATTTTTAATAATTGTTTGAAGTTGCAAAAGTCCCTGCCTTGTTATTTTTGTCACATTAATTCTACAAAGAATCTCATGATGAGACCAGTGGGGTTGGATAGATCTTTTTACTAGCTTTCCAACCATATGCAATTCATCAAATTTGGTTTAGCCAATTTGATTCTATTCAAATTTGAAAAAGCATCTGAGAGCAAAATGTTTTAAAACTAAATTTCAAAATTTGAATCGTGGGCCAGCGCAGGAAACGTTACTGGGCCGAAACAATTCGAACGAGAAGAAGCCAGCCCACCACGCGTCTCGCACACGTGGGCTGCCTAACATGGTGGGCTCCACCTGTCAGCCTCTCTTACAACGCAAAGCGGTACGTTTCTAAGGTGGTCGTCGGATTAGAATGCGATCGAGCGGCTGAGGCTCGTCGCCATCTCCGGCGAGAAGAGGTTACTGGAGCGGCGAGCCTAGGGGGTGGGAGGCTCACCGGCGGCGCGGCGAGGGTTGGCAGTGTGCGTGGTGAAGTTGTCGATGACGGCGAGTCGCCTGGTACCAGCGACGCTTCCTGGGGAGGCTCCAATCGATGGCGGCGTCTGCGGCAGCTTCACGGCTCCGGCGATGAAATTGAGTGGCTACGGCGGCTAATTGAGAAGGATAGGTGGTCGAGGAGGTTGAGGGAGATGAGGGGAGCGAGGTGGTGTGGAGAATGAAGCGATGGGAGCTCTCTATTTATAATGGCGGAGCGAGGCCGTGGGCTACGGCGAGGTCGACAATGGCGCGAGGGTTATAGCGAGCTAGGGAGCTAAGCGAAGGAGCAGCGCTATTCAGCGTGTCCAGGCGGTCCTCCTGGCGGCAACAGCGAGGTTGGGCGGTTCCTAATTTGGTCGGGCGCGTGCGAGCATTTGCGCGGCAGTGGCGGGATTTTGCTTCGTCTCTGGCGACGGCGGGCGCGGGTCAGGGAGAGGAGGATGTCCGCGGTGTTCCTGGTGCAGTGGTGCATCGCACGGCAGAAGAGAGGGTCCGGGGGATGGATGGAGCAGCTGCGTGACACGGCGCTCTGGCGCGCTCCGGTGTGCACGCGTCGACGTGGCCATGCACACTTTGGCAACCCTGGGCGTCGTGGGCACGGCCTGGTCTGGGCGTTGCGGTGCTTCTCTCCGACCAGGGCTAGTGCAGGCATGCTCAGTAGAGCCAGGGGGAGCTGGGAGACAAGGTGGGCACGACTAGAGAGGAGAGGGGTGAGCTAGGGCATGGTGTGTGCAAGACATGGCCGGCATGGCATGGCATTGCCATGTCTAGCCCTTTCTAGGTTGGCAAGCTAGTGGCATTGGTGCTGGAGGGGACCAAGGAACAAGGCTTGAGCAAGTGGTGTTCAAAGTTTGGCCAAACCCTGTTTCAAATAGTGAATTTGGATTTGGTTTGATTTTGCTCACCATGTGTTTGTAAAAATGGCCGCATGAAATGAAGTTTGAAAATTTTGAATGAAATTTGTTGGACTTGATTCAAATGATCAAAGACACACACTGGTGGTGGTGGTGTTCAAAAAATAAATAGTTTTGCAAAAATTCAAATTGGGTAAGATCTTGAATCTGTTTCAAAGTTCCAACTTTGCTGGAGCATAACTTTTGATCTAGCAAGAATTTGCAGGGGTGTGCTTTACCAAAGTTGTTCACCTTGATGTGGTCTTGGATGAGGTGCAAAGAGTTGGAAAAGTTTAGTTTGGAAAACTCTTAACACAAGGGCTCAAAGTGGGTAAGATGTTAAAGGTGTCACATATGACCATTATCATATGTGACTTGGTTTTTGATTTTCTCTTGATTTGATTTGGGTTTTCTTGATTCAAAAAGTGTTATTAAAGTGTTTAGTATCATTCTACAAGCAATGGCACAAGACAAAATGGCCTAGGTCAAAGTTTTGCAAAATGACCAAAAGCACATGCGTGTGATAAAATGCATTTCTCTTATTTTCTTCTTTTCTTTTTCTTTGCTTCACTTAGGCATGGTCTAGGGTCCATTTAGGGTTAGATTGGGTTTGGTAAAGGTTTCAAACCATTTGGGTAAGGTATGAGGGCATAGGGAAAGATTTGCCATTATGGCTATGTGCCACATATGCCTCTATGTACCTTTTTATTTTCTTTGTTTCACAAAGGATTTGGTGGGTAAGCACTAGGTTCGGTTTGTGGAGGTCTTGCAAACCATCTAAACAAGGTAGACATGGAAAGGTTTAGTATTTGCAAGAATAGCCATAGGTTTACATAGGCCTTTCTTTTTAAATTAAAACCCTTTTATTTTGTTCTCTCTTGAAAAAGAAGGGTGAGGTTTAGGGTTTAGGAACATTTCAAAGTAGTTCACAAAAGCATCTTGGCAATAACACAATTATCAAACATAAGCACTATGCATAGCACCTTATTCAATAAAAGTTTTTGTTGGTTCTCATTTTTGGAAAAAAGGAAATCCATTTTCTCTTTGTTTGAAAATTTGGGATGTTACAGACATCAGTAAGAACCCCTTCTTAGCCGTTTCCATGTTGAACTTCTTCAACACTTTGTCCAAACTATGTACTCTGACTCAAAACAATGAGCCGCCTTGATCTATCTCTATAGATCCTGGTTCCTAGTATATAAGTTGCCTCACCCAAGTCCTTCATTGAGAAACACCTTTCCAATGATTCCTTGGTATCTTCCAACATTCTTACATCATTTCCAATCAATAATATGTCATCCACATATAAGATCATAAAATTCACTGAGCTTCCACTAACCTTCTTTTATAAACAATATTCATGAGTACTTCTGATGAAGCCAAACGATTTGACTACCTCATCATAACGAATGTTCCAACTCCGAGATGCTTCCTTCAACCCATAAATGGATTTCTGAATCTTGCATACCTTGTTAGCACTAGACGGATCGACAAAACCCGCGGGTTGTATCATATACACATCCTCGGTTATTTTCATTCAGAAAAGAAATTTTGACATCCATCTGCCATATCTCATAATCAAACCGACTTAAGCATCGCTACAGGCGAGAAAGTCTCGGCAGAGTCAACTCCTTGAACCCGTCGGAACCCCTTTGCGACAAGTCGTGCTTTATAAATAGAAACATTTCCATCCATGTCAGTTTTCTTCTAAAAGACCCATTTGCACTCGACGGGTCTTGCACCATCTGGCAGATCAATCAAGTTCCAAACCGATTATCATCCATGGACTTTAACTCGGATCTCATGGCTCCAAGCCATGACTCGGAATCAGTACTTTCCACTTCCGAATAAGTTGCCGGTTCATCACTGCCTAACAGCAATACATCGCGAATACTTTGCAATCTGGCTGATCTCCGTGGCTCAGCTGCTACTGTCGACTCAGGTACCACGACTGGCTCAGCCTCCAAGGTTGTTGCCAGCTCGCCCCTAACCGACACACCACGAATTTCTTCGAGCTGCACCGTGCTCCCACTGAATTCCCGACTGAGAAACTATTTCTCAAAAAAGACACCATTCCGAGCGACAAACACTTTGCCCTCTTCTCGGTTGTAGAAGTAGTAACCCAAGGTTTCCCTCAGATACCCCACGAAAATACACTTATCCAACTTGGGTGTAAGTTGTCCGACTGAAGTCGCTTGACATATGCTTCACAACCCCAAATCTTAAGAAAAAACAATTTTAGCTTCTTGCAAGTCTACATCTCATGTCGTGTCTTCTCTACAAATTTTGATGGTACTCTGTTTAATGCGAAAGCTGCAGTTTCTAGACAATAACCCCAAAATGACAAAGGTAGATCTGTCCGACTCATCATCGATCGTACCATGTCCAATAAGGTGTGATTCCGCCTTTCCGACACACCGTTTCTCTGCGGCGTTCCCGGCGGTGTGAGCTAAGGAACTATTCCACAACTCTTCAGATGGTCATCAAACTCATGGCTCATGTACTCGCCTCCACGGTCCGACCACATAAACTTTATCTTATTCATGAGTTGATTTTATACTTCATTCTGGAATTCTTTGAATTTTTCAAAGGCTTCCGACTTATGTTTCATCAAGTAGACATATCCATATCTACTCAAACCATCAATGAAGGTAATGAAGTACTCATAGCCACCTCTAGTTTTTTATGCTCATTGGTCCGCATACATCAATATGTATTAGCTCAAGTAAGTTAGACGCCCTTTCGCAACTCTTTGCAAAAGGTGTCTTGGTCATCTTGCCAAGAAGGTAGGATTGGCATGTCTCGAACTACTCTAGGTCGAACGAAGTTAGAATACCATCATCATGGAGCTTCTTCATTTGTTTCCCACTTATATGACCAAGTCAACAGTGCCAGAATTAAGTGATATTTAGATCATTTGGTTTCAACCTTTTGACATTTACGTTATAGACCGGCTTACAATCAAGATCCATAATATATATAGGGATTTCTATTTTCGTGCCCTCGGGTCCTTAGTGTGCTCACTTTTCCCCAGCCGCTTAGTTTTTCCTCAGTTTTGCCCAAGCACTTGTCTGAAACCCTCACAAGTGCTGGAACGGCCGTTTGCCCGATGGGTCAATAAATTTGACCGTTATCTGCTGACTAGTGGGGGCACGTAGAACCCGCAAAGACACGTCAGACCATCCATCTTTGTTTGACCCTAAGCATCATCGTATCCCTGACCAAAACACGGACGAGTGGGGCTTCGGTATATCGAATGAAAAGTGGGGCCATGATGCTAATACAAGGCGCAATACACTGGTAGGATTAGATTTTTAAACGGATCTCTACAACGATGGCACGAAGGAGGTGGCCTGCGGGGTGCCAAGATGAGATCGAAGTCCACAAAGAACTGCATGAGGTGAGACCAAACACATTAGATAGATATGAACTAGACATGTTTAACCATGCAAAGAAGAGAAGAAATGGTCGAGGACATCGACGACAACCTCAACACTTTGACTGACGGTGTCAGACGCGAACGCGAGCAATGTAGAGAAAACTAGTGTCTCTCCTTTCTGGCGTGTATAGATGGGTGCTAGGGGAGTGGTGGCGAAGGGAAAGACCTCGCGGTGTTCTCTGGCGTCCATCATAGCGGGGCGGCGTGGCTGTTCCCACAGAGGCGTGCATGTTCGGTATTGGCATCAGCATGTACGTCCGGCATTGGCCTCGGCGGTATCTCTGGTGTGTCAGTGATCGAATGAGGGGACGGGATTGAGGGTGCATCCCGATGGTGACCTAGCAGTGGCGGTGAGCATAGCCGTTCTGACCATGCCGATATCGGCATCGGCATCATTTGGACGCTGTGATGCTCGAATCAAGGTGGGCTTTGCTTCTTGTACGCCAAAATGAATTTGAAATAAGTTTCCTATTGAAGGTTAGGTAAAATACGAAAGTTTGTGAAAAGTTTGTGACTAAAAAAATTTCTGGCACCACGGTGTGGTTCTTTTTGATAGAGCTATAAGGTTCGGCAAAAGTTTTTGACACTTACTAGATATTCCTTGTTGTTACACGTATGGCATCATGTATGGAAAATTTGGGGTCATTTGGAGATGTTTGAAAAAATCACTTTGCTTAAGCGCATGCCGTTTGGTCTCACTGAAACCAGCTTTTGCAACAAGTTAGGTTTTTTCGACCTTCTCTACATGACCTCAAATTTCATACAGATGATCTTCTATAGAAAGATAGGTAGATTGTTTTGTTTTTACATTTTTTTGAACTTTTATTTCCCTTTATAATACTCAGTTGATTTTTAGGTCAAAACCTTGAAAGTTAACATAAGTAGATGGTGAACCCTCCCAAACTTCAAATACAGAGATAGATAGATTGTTTCGTTTATCATTTTTAGCGTGAAAAGTAATGGCTACAAGAAATCGGTGATGGTTTATCATTTTTTGCGTGAAAATAATGCCTACAACAAATCGATGATGGTTTATCATTTTTTGCGTGAAAAGTAATGGCTACAACAAATTGGTGATGGTTTATCATTTTTTGTGTGAAAAGGAATGGCTACAACAAATCGGTGATGGTTTATCATTTTTTGCATGAAAAGTAATGGCTACTCCCTCCATACCGGTTTATAAGCACACTTCGTGATTTGAGAAGAACTTTGACCATTAATTTGGTCAACAAAATATGAAATATATATCACAAAAATTATATCATTGGAAACTTCTTTTGCATATGAATCCAATGGTATAATATTTTAGGCATATAAATTATATTGGGTTGACCAAATTAATGATCAAAGTTTTTCTCAAAACACGTAACAGGCCTATAAATCGGTATGGAGGGAGTACAAGAAATTGGTGATGGTTTATCATTGTTTGCGTGAAAAGTAATGGCTACAACAAATCGGTGATGGTTTATCATTTTTAAGTAAAAAGTAATGCCTAAAAGAGTTTATAATTTTTAGCGCGTGAAACATAATACAGAAAACCAAACTTCTTGAATCCGGTGGCAAACTGGGTATTTAGCTTACATAGAGGGTGGAAGCTAGCCGCCGACATAGAGAGAGAGGGTGGTGGCCCCGATCAGAGAGAGGAGTTATCCTTCCCATTAGATCATACGATCAACGGTCGGCGGGCATGATCCGCGTGACAAGGGCTAGATCAATCAGGGCAAGGTTGGGCGTCTGTGAGAATTTGTGAAGGGAGAGGGCAAAACTGAGTAGTATCAAGAAACCAAGGGTATGTGAGTAGTAAACAGACTAAGGGATTCAAATATGAGATTTAAAAAATGGAAAATGTGTGTTTTGTACAATGAAACTCAACTGGCCTACCTCAAACTATTTGAAATACAAATATACATGAGTGTGAAAATTGTGGCCTCATTCAGACAAAGTATGTTTTGGGGAAAGCTGTTTTGAGGAGGGCTTATTATGGAAAGCCATGCACCTTCATAGCTACTAGGTGATTTGAGAAGTGGCAATTTGTGGTAAAACTTGATTTATCTATGATTGTTATGGTTCCCAACGTGGCAGGTCGCGTAAGAAGACTCCATGAGTAAGTGCCACTATGGTTTTATCTTTTTTGGAATTTTTTGCGCATGAAATGACTCAATTAGATAGCTTAATCCCATTTGTTGACTCTCTATTGACCAGCCACCCGAGGGTAAAACTGAGTATATTGCACTAGCCAGTATTAGTACTCGAGGGGAAAACTGAGTACATATATTTTTCCAGTGTAAGACTCGAGGGTAGAACTGAGTACACGTAACGGTGCAGACGTGCAGTACCACGGACGCGTGTCGCAGTGCGCAGCGGTTAGGCGGTGCGCGTGTTGAGACCAAACGTCTAGTTTGTTTGAAAAACTGCCGAGACCAACCGTCACCTTGCTTGTACAGAGCCTCTCTCTCCCTTACGCACGCAACAACCACGTCTCTCATGCCCCATCAACTTCTCCAAATCGAAGGAAAAAACCCCAACTGTCGTACGCGCGCTCCCCTGCCGACGATGGAGAAGAAGAATGGGCCGGCGGCCATCGCCCCCGAGCCCGTCGCCTCCGAGCCCTTCGCCTCCAAGCCCATCGCCTCCGAGCCCGTCGCATCCGAGCCCGTCGCCGCCGAGCCCGTCGCATCCGAGGCCATCGCCGCCGAGGCCACGCCTCCGAAGGCGGCGCATTCAAGCGCGGCGCCTCCGTGAACTCGGCCTCTCTCATGGCTGACGGACCACTTCATAAGATCAGCGACTTCTTACTGGCGAACGAGGAGTACATGGACACCTACTCTCCTTTGAGGCAAGTTTGTAGAAATTGGCGCTCATGTTTACCTGAGCCCGACGTGCACCTGCACGAATGGATCATGGTAGAACACGCCCTTCCACGCGCCACTGAGTTCACCTTCCTCCACCTCCGCACATCCCGCTACGTCACCATCGATCTAACGGAAGTTCATGCAAGGTTCAAATTCCTCCAGATCTATAGAGTTAATCTATTTTTATTTTCAATCGTAAACATCTTAGTGCTGAATGTTATCTTCATCAATATATTTTAGATACCACTTCGTCGGCTTTTGTCGTGGCGTAATCATGCTTGCCCAGAAGAACCAACCGCACAAGATACGGCTTCTGAACCCACTCACAAAGACATTGAACACTATGTTTGAGGCGCAGATGCCATCTGTTTTTCTGGAGTCAGTCGTTGTAATGAAGTCCCCGACTATGGTCTTCATTTCCACAGATTACCCGGCGGAAATTGCTTGGGTCGATGAGAGCACTCCAACTAAGGGTATAGATGAAGATTGGGGAGAAGGAAGATTTTCGATCGAGCACCATGCTCTGTGTTGCATTACCCTGTTCAATGGTGAATTGTATGTAATAGCTGTGGAAAATTTTGAGTTTGGAAAATTAGTGTGCACCAACAATGTCCAGTTGGAGCAGCGCACGAGTACTGTCAACATGGAGACACTATTTTCATTTCCAGAACTTAGAAATGACAAGTTCTACCTTGTGAAGTCGGATGGTGATCTGCTGCTTGTGTTGTTGGATAACATGCATTTGGAGCAAGGTCAACCATTGGAGTACCGTGTGGACACTGAGAGCCGCTCTCTCCATGCCATCAGTAACATTGGCAGTCGTGCCTTTTTCGTCCATTATATCCGGTGTATCTCCGTCGACACCATAGTGCACCCGACACTTCGACCTGGCTGCATCTACTACGCGGATTTGGGTTACATCAGAGACTGCATTGATGATATAAAGGCCTAGGATGAGTGGCCACTACGTGTGGATAGATTAGGAAACTACAGTCTGAGAAATGAACAAAGGCCATACCGTTTGGAGGATGTATTATCTGCACACTGCAGACAGACGGAGTTCAATGAATATTTCCTTCAGATCATGGAATGGAGCGACGCAGAAATATATGCTGAATGAAGAAAACAGATTCATTCATCCTGGGGTATCCTAATCTTCATGTTGGCCATACGTTGCGTCTTGTATTATTTTCAGCTTAGTTTGTTGTGAACATAAACATTGTTATTGGTTTCTTTTGGCTATTGTATGCAGTTTATGTATTATAGTTAGTTTTCGTGATTTATTATGCTGCTGTGAATTTATCCTATACAAGCTTCTAGATTTGCTACTAGATTTGTTACCATATTGGGCAAAAAAACGAGGGCCAAAAGGCAACAATCATTGAAGAAAGACATAAATAGAAGCTTCTCTAGATTTGATACTAATTTGGTGAGAAAAGACATAGAGAGAAAGAAGGGGAAAGGGTGCTCTTAAAAAGGGATGCCAATTTGGGCCGAGAGAGACAGAACCCAGCTCCTGCTCACGTACAACCAAACGCGATCTCATCCTGTCCCACGCTGTCCCTTTCTACTAGCCCACGCGACGCGGCCCCACACGACGTGGCCCCATACGTCAGCACGGAACGGTCAACTAAACGGGAATCTTCCCGTCCGAGCTCCTTCTGCGGGTTTCAGACAAGGGCTTGGGGAAAACGGAGGAAAAACTAAGGAGTTGGGAAAAACTGAGTACAACTAAGGACCTGAGGGCACGAAAATAGAAATCCCTAATATATAACATAATAACAATTATTTAGTTCCATTAGGAATCCTGAAGGTAAATGAAGTTGCATCGTCCCGACTTCCAACCCAAATGTCAACCTCCCCTCTTGCTATGCTCCTACTTCTTCCAGCCCCTGCAACGAGTGGTAGATATAAATTACTAATCCGGTATCATATACCCACGACCTGTTAGGAGCATCACCAAGATAAAGGTCTATAACATTACCGTACCTGAGATGGAAGTCACACTTCCACTCTTGGCCTTGTCAGCCAAATACTTTTTGCAATTCCTCTTCCAGTGGCCCTCCTCCTTGCAGTAAAAGCAAAGAGAACCGGATAAAGAACCCTGCTTAGCCCCTAAACCTTGCTTTGGACATGGTCTACAGCCTTTCTTTGGACCTGGTCCGTAGCCTTGCTTCCCTTAGACTTTGCCTTGTTCTTTGTCCAAGAACTCTTCTTGAACTTAGCCCTATTCTAGACCATCAACACTTGATTGATATCTTTCTTGATGTCATCCTCTGCCTGCTTGAGCATCCCATGTAATTCAGTGAGCTTCTTATCCATACCATGCATGTGATAGTTCAAAACGAACTGTCCATATGCACTAGGAAGAGAGTTCAGAATTATATCTGTAGCAAACTCTTCGCTAATAGGGAAACCCAACCTATCCACAAAGGTGCACATAACCAACCATCTTGATTACATGCGGATTTAGTGGATCGCCATCTTTGAGCTTGCAGCCCAACAAATCTTGAGAGACTTGATACCTCTCGGTCTTTGCCTGAGCCTGGAACATACTTTTGAGGCTTTCGATCATATCGTAGGCCTCAACATTCTTGAACTGCTGCTGCAAGTCCGGTTCCATGTGAGCAAGCATCAAACAGCTAATTTCTGTGGACTCATCCAGAGCCTGACAGTAGGCATTGTTCACAGCGGCTGTCTCATTTCAGGATCCTACATAAGCAAGTCGGCTAGTGAGCTTTAGCATCACTGCTAGCCGCCAAGTGATCTAGGTAGACAACTCCTTGTAAATCACATCTCATACAACTCCTGTTGGTCGGGTGGCATCTCATGCCCCGGCTTCCGACACCCTTCGCCCCGAGGCCCACAACCGTTGTGATAGCCCGTCTAGCTTATCAAGTGCTTCCGTTGAAAGTGTCCAACACGATCCCACCTAGTTGAGAAGAATTGATAGTACCTCAATTTTATGAGCCCACTACCAAGAATGCCCAACTTGTGATGGTGCAACACTAGCGGGGCAACCGACTAGACCTTCTTTGAGGGATTACTTTCTACCGTCTATCGCATAGATGTAAAATAGAGACATAGCAAAAACACAGATACTCAAATTAACATGTGAAATGGTATGAGTTTCTTTATGGGGATATCCATCTCCACGAAGATGCAAGTTGGCCCACAATCAACTCCTTATATGCTCCATCTTACTCCATGCCACCGGCTGCTACTTTGCATGTGATCCCGCTTCTCCAAAAACTACACTAGCTTGTAATCATATCACAAAGAGAAATCGACACGCAGGTTGTTATAAAATCAAATTGTCAGTACTTTGGCTCCATCCGACTAACATACTGTGATGCCTAGATCACATATGGTTTATATACATCACATGCACACACTGTGCAAAAACTAGGCCGAATCAGCGATTAATAGGCTGATTAATCGGTGTCGATTACCTCTAATCACTTGTGTTAATCGTTTAACCCGATTAGTTGCTTTGATAGCCCGATTACTAGGAATGTTTCCGATTAATTAGTCCATATTTCTCAATAAAGTTGCAAAACTTTCACGCAGATTGCCCGTCCAGCTCCAGCCGCTACCTCGTCCAAATCAAGTAGTTTTGTGACGCTTCAACTCGGTTCTCGTCTCTAGGAGCTCGATTTCGGCTGTCGCTAAACAATGGCTCATCGTTGCCGACCAGACCTTGAATACAAGAGGGGTAGTACCCTCGGTAGGAGGTGGGAGAAGAGAAACTTCAAAGGGCAAAGAAGGAGAAACGAAAGGAAGGAACATGGTGGCGGCTGGTGGATCCTTTGTTGCTCATGACTTAGAAGATGATTATGTCACAGAGGAGAAGAGTACATGTTTTAATGGGATTTTTGGCTCTAAAAAAGTAGGGCAGACATATAGAGGCCCATATAATATTTTTGTATTTCTTAAATATACGTGTTTTGGGTGCTAATATGTGTAGGCTGCACCGATTAATAGTCGACCAATTAAATCAGTTAATCATTTGAATTCCGATTATTCACTACTCCCAAGCCGACCGAGCAGTTAACGATTACCGATTTTCTTACCGTTGCATGCACATAACCCTGCAAAAACAAGTTATGCATAAACAGAATTGAATTCTACCGCGGGCGGTGTGAATCTCGCAAGGACATCTAAGGCGCTACAACTGGGCAAAACATTTTCACCGATTTCCGACCTCGGCTCAGATTTGAACAATCTCGTTGATCATCCAAACTAGATTATTCACATCCCCTTTATACGATTGATCCGATCAAACCATACAAAACCGATCTATCTCATAGATCTACCACCGATTCACAGCATACAGATCCAATCTGCAGCTACACGCATATCACATATGCAAGATCCAGGGTCTAAAACCCGAAGCTAGACCTCTTATACGAATGTTGGCCACGCAGCAGAAAATAAAACTTTTCTCTATGCGGTACACCCAGGTACTAGCTCAGGAACAAGGCCACGAGGATTACCACTAGACGCGCAGGTCCGGAACTTGATGACGCGTGTCGGGGCAGTGCAGCCCTCGATCCGTTCCAAGACAATCCCAGGAACAGCTCCCGGATTCCCGAACTCCTTTGCCTTGAAGTGTCATACGTGCAATGTCTATGCCGGTACCCACACGTACGTGTAGGAGCACCGACAGTGGACTGTTAGATCCAATATGACGGCTAGACTGAGTGGGGCTAGGGTTTCGAACTCATGGAATGCTCTAACTGTGCCCTTTGGGCAGCATCCGCCCCACTTTATATAGGGAGTGAGTGTGGGCTTCACAACACTTGCATCCCACTCAATTGGGCCCTATCCTGGTCACTGTGAGTCCAACTCACTGACTCGGTCCTGGTCCAGTTCAAGTCCAACTCGAACCGACTCCATTTCAGTCGGATCACATCCAACTGGCTCCTTGCTTTTAAGTGTGTGACCCTGCAAGTTCACGACCACTTGGACATGACTAGATTTACCCCTCCAAGTATCCCGTCATGGCTCTGAGTCTCACTCGCTTCCATGAAGTCTCAAGTCGATAACTGGTAGCGGCTCCTAGCAGAACGTGACAGCTCCCAAGTGACGTAAAGTCATGGCGACTAATTAACCTTTTAATGTGACATATGATTAAGTCCTTTTTGCCTCATGATATATATTGTCAAGCTATAGGAGAGTTGCTGTCATCCCTTTCATAGCTCAACTTTCTTCTCGACCTGTGATATGTGATTCACTCGACTAACCCTTAGTCGGCCTCGGTTAACACTTAACCAAATCGCGCATGGCCATGCTTTCTGAATCATATCATTCGAGAGGGCCCGGAGAATATCTCTCCAAGTGGAGGGGCAAAATCCCATCTTGGTTATCCATGTCACGCAGCTTGTTTCTCAGTCGAACCGAACTCTGGCTTTATAACTGCCTTATTACAGAACAATCTTTGACAGAACCTAAGTCAGCCGATCCACAACTCGGATCATACAATAATCTCATGTCTAAGGATTACATTGATAGAGACATGCAAATGATGACTTTGCTCATTGCGTCTCACTGTCGGTCAGTTCGACTCGCTAAACACTTTAGTCGAGCCCGTGTAATTCGGATTAGCGTCACCATTCCCATGACAAGTGGAACAGAGTCATCAGCTGAGTTGCACATTAGTCTAAGTCATGTTTCCAACACAACCTCGATGACTAAGGACAATTTATTATGAACTACATAACCATATAGTTCCACAACCGAATCACGTATTCGATGATATATACAAGAGTTCATACAAGGTCAACTTTACTTATGAATACATCCGAAAATACATCATCCATGATTTCCTCTAGGGCATATTTCCTACAGCTTTGTTGGATGTTTCGTGACGTTGATGTCTGTGTCCCAAAACCCTTTTTGAAAGCATACTCGTTGTAGAACTTATGTGCGTCATCAGGGTGGTCAAACAACATCCCAACAAACAGTAAAACTAGTTGTGATGAAACATGATCATCAATGTCGTCGAATTGTATCTTAGCTTCCTCTCCATGAAGGCCATCAAACGCATTTTCTGTATGGTTACCATCCTCTTCAGGTACTCCTTTGTAACCATCTTCTTCGGAGCAAACCCCGTCATGAGCTCCTGGGTTGTAACCCCCATCAACATTTCCCTCTGAATCATTTGCAAAGGATTCCTGCAAATGTTGAAAATTTGCAACAACAAATCAGAGAATGCAACGAGCTTTACAGCCTAATGATGCATGTCTATGATATACGTACAAAATAGAAGAATGTATTCCCCAGCATATAGCTTTCTAGATGTTAGTTATCCACATGTTAATGGCTCATATTTTTGATGCATCACGAATTATGCTTGATGGTACAAAAAAAATCCACTACTGGTACATGCATAAGAACAACAACAATATGTTCACAGCTGCCAGCACATTAATGCATGGTACAATTCTTCAGCATGCTTATTGATGGACAACAACTCAAATATGGCAAATCTAGATGATACAATCGCAACAATTTTCTGCAATAACTTAACATAAACTAGGGTTGGATAGGTCAGACTACCAGATCATGGTTGTTGTCTCTACCAGCTTCAGGGAAGACAACAGTGGGGTTCTCAAAGCTGCTCCGGGCGGGCTGCTGCGGCGAGGCCCTCTCACCGGCAGCCGATTTAGATCGTCGATGTTCAAAGGAGCTGACCTACTTCGACGTAGCGCCATCATGGACGACGAAGCTCCAATGTTGCTCACCAACGGATGGTACTGATGGCTTCTCGTCCTCTCCAACAACTGGTGTAAGATATGTGCCATGGCTGCCGAGCTCCGCCAGCGACGACGCTGGAGCCGCCCTGCGAATCGCCTCCCATCCGCTTTCTCTTGTCCAGCCATTTTTTGTTGGATAACGACCGTTATGGTGCAACTGAATTGTTACATGGGTGCATGGTTCGCGGTGCTGTCCTGGACAACCATCAGACGATCCTTAGCACTTCGATCCAGCGGTGCGGGAGGCGGCCGATTGGAGGCTCCGTAATAGCTGGCTGAAGGCTAGCGCCCGCAATACATGATTATGGGGCCCATAAAATTTGGGGGCCCTGTGCGGTCGCCCATCTCGCACGCCCCTATCGACGGTCCTGGTAACCCCAGAAGATCATGGACCAGCAGCATATAACGCCGGATGAACCTTGGCTGCAATAAGCGACTGGAGCCCCCCATGCAAGGTGGTGCGGTAGGATGGGCCTAATCTGAGCCTACCACGGGTCAGGTGGGCCCATGGTGGTGTGCAAAAGGCGGCGTCCAAGCGGACGGCCAGGGAACTGTTGGCATCGGTGCCATGCCGGAATATCTGGGCCAGGCGGGCTCGAATCTTATGGTATATTCGCAATTTGGTTTTGGGATTTCTATTTTCGTGCCCCTCGTTCCTTAGTTGTGCTCAGTTTTCCCCAGCCTCTTAACTTTTCCTCAGTTTTCTCCTTCCTCTAGTTTGAAACCCCTCGGACAGGAGGGTTGCTGTCAGGTCAGAGGCCTTACCGTTACCGTTCTGAATGGTGGGGCTGCACAGATCGAGGTGGGGCTGCACAGAGGGCAGTTCCTCTCTGACCGTCTCGTGCTGACGGGTAGCCATCCATTTGTCGCTGACGCGTGGGCCGTTTTATTTCCTGATTGTATACGCGGTGCTGCCAATAACAAATGGGGCCGCTCTATAGGGCTGCCGCAGCCAATGACCAGTGGGGTCGTCTATTTTTCAAGAAAATATATATATATAACCGCTCTGTGTGGCTGCCGCAGCCAATGACCAGTGGGGTCGTCTATTTTTCAGGAAAAGACATATATTACCGCTCTGTGGGGCTGCCGCTGCCAATGACCAGTGGGGTCTTCTATTTATTTAGAGAAAATTATATATTCCCGATCTGTGGGGCCTCCGCAGCCAATAACCGCTGGGGTCGTCTATTTATTTAGAGAATATCATATAGAGCCGCTCTGTGGGGCCGCCTCAGCCAATGGCAGGTGACTATTTTCACAGCTTAATCTAAAGTGAATCTTAGGCTAAACATGGTGCTTCCCGACGGTGACCTAGCAGTGGCGGCTAGCATAGCCGTTCTGACCATGCCGATATCGGCATCGTTTGGAGGCTGTGGTGCTCGAATCATGGTGGAAATTGCGATATAATTTTTTAAATGCATAATATATAGCTAGATCTCTAAATCGATGCATATGAAGCTACATATATATTCTTGGTCATAATTCCCTTATCTAAAGGGGATGGATGCATGGCTTCACGTCGTCGTCGCTTTCATCATCAGTATCTTCGTCGTCCGAGTAGTAGTACATGTAATATTAATAGAGTCCATTTATTGCCTAATTCTTTCATGGAAAAATTTAGGTGGATTTTTCATGCAAGATGTCTAAGGCTATCATAGTGTCTGGTATTATGCACTGGCAGATCAGATGCAAGTGCAACCTGCAGGGTGGTAATTTTTGTTTTATTTGCAAAATAGCAAATTTTCACCATATGTGTTGGCACCATGGTTATTAGTTATTAGCTCCGCCATTGATATTATGCAATAGTAACATAGTCTGGAAACGAAACGGAGGGCGAAATACATGTAGCCCCCATAATTAATCACATGCATCATATATGTCGGAACGCGGACGTACCTTCTTGACCAAAGGATCTTCATAGACAACGATGAAGAACTCCTCTATGATCAATGGCAGTGTTGACGGTGGTGGTGGCAATGATGATAATCCACGTGGAAGCCATGGCAATGGATCAAGTGTATGTGAACGAAGAAGAGAGAGGCAGAACCTACTGACACAAGGGATGGCCGTTGTGGGTGTTTATAAGGGAGAGATGACCGTTGTAGGGGTTTACACAATAAATTAAGGAGGAGGTGACCGTTGTGGCCTTGTGGGGGTTACACAATAAATTAAGGCTAGTCATAGTGCATAGTATCATATTGTTGTATCATGCATATGGTATTTGCCTCCCATGATACTATCACTATAGTGGGTGGTATTATAGGGTAATATCATAATCTTCTAAATTTATTGTTTTGTAGAATCTCAATACAAAATGTGTGTACAAGATCTATTTAGATACTAGCACTATGGCCAGCCTAAGGAGGACATGATCGTTGTGGGGGTAGTCATCTAGGTTTTGTGTTTCGTCAAACTTCCCTTTAAACTTTGACCACATATATAGGAAAAAGTAGTAGCATTTATGACACTAATTTAGTATCCCGAGATCCCTTCAAATGGTAATTCATGATAGTTTATCATTTTGCCGTAATGGCTACAAGAAATGGGTGATTGTTCATCATTTTACCGTGAAAAGTAATGCCTAAAAGAAATGGTAATTCATGATAGTTTATCATTTTACCGTAATGGCTACAAGAAATGGGTGATTGTTCATCATTTTACCGTGGAAAGTAATGGCTACAATAAATTGGTGATGGTGTATCATTTTTTGCGTGAAAAGTAATGGCTACAACAAATGGGTGATGGTGTATCATTTTTTGCGTGAAAAGTACAAATCGGTGATGGTTTATCATTTTTTGCGTGAAAAATAATACCTAAAAGAGTTTATAATTTATCTTGTGAAAAATAATGCAGAAAACCAAACTTTAGCGTACTGGGTAACCGCCCTTTAGCATACATAGAGGGTGGAAGCTAACCGCCGACAGAGAGAGAGAGAGAGAGAGGATGGTGGCCCCGACTAGAGAGAGATAGGGGTTATCCTGCCCGTTAAATCATACGATCAACGGTCGGCGGGCATGATCCGCGTGACATGGGCTAGACCAATTAGGCCAATGTTGGGCGTCTGTGAGAATTTGTGAAGGGAGAGGGCAAAACTGAGTAGTATCAAGAAACCAAGGGCAAGTGAGTAGTAAACAGACTAAGGAATTCAAATATGAGATTTAAAAAATGAAAAATGCGTGTTTTGTACAATGAAACCCATCTTGGCCTACCTCAAACTATTTGCAATACAAATATATATGAGTGTGAAAATTATGGCCTCATTCAGACAAAGTATGTTTTGGGGAAAGCTGTTTTGGGTAGGGCTTATTGTGGAAAACCATGCACCTTCATAGCTACTAGGTGATTTGAGAAGTGGTAATTTGTGGTAAAACATGATTTATCTACGATTTATCTATGATTTGAGAAGTGGCAACTTGTGGTAAAGACTCCATGAGTAAGTGCCACTCTTTTTCGTAATTTTTTGCACATTAAATAACTCATTTAACTGGTTAATCCCATTTGTTGACTCTCTGTTGACCAGCCACTTGAGGGTAAAACTGAGTATATTGCACTAGCCAGTATTAGCACCCAAGGGGAAAACTGAGCACACAAAAAATGCTAGTATATGACTCGAGGGTATACCTGAGTATATCTAAATTTCCAAGGTTAGACTCGAGGACGTGTTCGGTGCAGAAGTGGAAGACGTGCCATTGTTGACGCGTGTCGCGGTGCAAATGTGCACTAGTGGACGCGGGTCGCATTTAGGACGCGTAAGCCCCTCTCTCCCTCCCTCTGCACACAGTACGTCTCATTCTCGCTCACGCACGAAACCACGCCTCTCACGTCCCATCAACTTCTCCAAATCGAAGGAAAAACCCCAACCGCCGTACGAGCCCTGCCGGCGATGGAGAAGAAGAATGCGCCGGCGGCCATCGCCCGAGCCCGTCGCCTCCGAGCCCGTCGCATCCGAGCCCGTCGCCGCCGAGCCCGTCGCATCCGAGCCCGTCGCATCCGAGCCGGTCGCCACCGAGCCCGTCGCCGCCGAGCCCGTCGCCTCCGAGCCCGTCGCCTCCAAGCCCATCGCCGCCGAGCCCGTCGCCACCGAGCCCGGCGCCTCAGAGCCCGTCGCCGCCGAGCCCGTCGCCTCCGAGGGCGGCGCATCCAAGCGCGGCGCCTCCGTGAGCTGGGCCTCTCTCGTGGGTGACGGACCACTTCACAAGATCGGCGAATGCTTACTGGCGAATGAGGAGTACGTGGACGCCTACTCTGCTATGAGGCAAGTCTGTAGAAATTGGCGCTCAGGTTTACCTGAGCCCGACGTGCACCTGCACGAATGGATCATGGTAGACCACGCCCTTCCACGCGCCGCTGAGTTCACCTTCCTCCAACTCGGCACATCCCGCTACGTCACCATAGATCTATCGGAAGTTCGTGCAAGGTTCAAATTCCTCCAAATTCCTCCATATCTATAGGGTTAATATATTCTTATTTTCAATCTTAGTGTTGAATGTTATCTTCATCAATATATTTTAGATACTACTTCGTCGGCTTTTGCCGTGGTGTCATCGTGCTTGCCCAGAAGAACCCGCCGCACAAGATACGGCTTCTGAACCCACTCACAAAGGCATCGAACACTATGTTTGAAGCGCAGATGCCATCTGTTTTTGTGAATTCAGTCGTTGTGATCAAATCCCCGACTATGGTCTTAGTTTGCTCACATTACCCGAACGAAATTAGTTGGATTGATGAGAGCACTCCAACTAAGGATATATATGAAGATTGGGGAGATGGTAGTTTTTCGATGGAGAACCATAGTTTGCGTTGCATTACCCTGTTCAATGGTGAACTGTATGCAATAGCTGTGGATAATTTTGAGTCCGGAAGAATAGTGTGCACCAATGTACGATTGCAGCAGCGCGAGCACCTTGTCAAGATGGAGACACTAATTTCATTTCCACAACTTGGAAATGACAAGTTCTATCTTGTGAAGTCGGATGGTGATCTGCTGCTTGTGTTGTTGGACAACATGCTTTTGGAGGACCAACCATTGGTGTACCGTGTGGACACTCAGAGCCGCTCTCTCCATCCGGTCAGTAACATTGGCAGTCATGCCTTCTTCGTGCATTATATCCGGTGTATCTCCATCGACACCACAGTGCACCCGACACTTCTACCTGGCTGCATCTACTACGCCGATTTGGGTTATATCAGAGAGTACATTCATGATACAAAGGCCTGGGATGAGTGGCCACGATATGTGAATAGAATGGGAAACTACGGTCTGAGAAATGAACACAGGCCATACCGTCTGGAGGATGTATTGGCCGCATACTGCAGACGGAAGGAGTTCAATGAATATTTCCTTGGGATAATGCACGGATGGGACGACGAAGAAATATATGAGCAATGAGGAATCTTCTAGCTGGCCATACATTGCGTGCGTCTTGTATTTTTTTTCATCTTAGTTTGTCGTGAACATTAACAATGTTATTGGCTGCTTTTGGCTGCTGTATGCAGTTTATGTATTATACGTTTTCTGATTATGCTGCTGTGAATTTATCATATACTAGCTTCTAGATTTGCTGCCATATTGGGCAAAAAACGAGGGTCAAAAGGCAGAAATAGAGAAGCTTCTCTAGATTTGATACTAATTTGGTGAAAAAGACAGAGAGAGAAAGAGGGGAAAATGTGCTCTTAAAAGGGAAAATGCCAATTTGAGCCGAGAGAGACAAAACTGAGCTCCTGCTCACGTGCAACCAAACGCTATCTCGTCCTGTCCCACGCGGTCCCTTTCTACCAGCTCCACGCGACGAGGGCCCACACGACGCGGCCCCACACGTCAGCACATCACGGAACGGTCAACTTAACGGGAATCCTGACGTCTGAGCTGCTTCTGCGGGTTTCAAACAAGGACTTGGGGAAAACTGAGGAAAAACTAAGGGGCTGGGGAAAACTGAGCACAACTAAGGAACCGAGGGCACGAAAATAGAAATCCCTTTGGTTTTTTTGGGTTGTGGCTTTGGACGTTACCGCTACTGTGTATGGGCATGGACGCCTGGCCAGCGGCCCCGGACGGAGAGGCTACGTGTGGTGGCGTGGCTACATGGGCTGCGAGGGACGGGTAGCTAGTGATCCTATTGTTGTTGTCTTTGCGGTGGTGTCCTTGGTCTAGATGTGGAGCCTTAGAGCTGGTGACGATGTCAGTGACCCTTGGGTGGCACTTGTGAAGTTCCGAGCGAAAGCTCCATGCCACAGCGGCAGTGCCGGTGACGCTTATGTGTGTCATATCCCCCCGAGCATGCTATTGTGGGGTCTGCTCTCCGTGCCAACGTTCCGGGTGAAAACAACCGGACTCGGCAACGACTCCGCGTTACATCGTTAGCTTCTTTGGGGGAAATGTCGTTGTGTGGGGTCTTGGGTATTTCGTGCTCAACTTAGAGTTGGTGGTTGCTAACATCCTCTATTGTTTTTTTTTTTTGCTTGATTCGGAAGAGGGTTTTATCACCATATTGTATCGATTGAGCTGTAGGTGGCCTTTTATAAAGGGGGCGAAATTTCGGCTCATTAGTATAGATGCACCCATTGCAAAAAACATATTTTAAATGTTTAAAAAATCTGAAGAAAAATCTAGGTGTACACATAAAAATATTCCTTGTTCGCACACAAAATCTCGTGAAAGTATAATATTTTATGTAACTTGTGTAAAAAAGATAATTTTTGGTGCTTCAAAATATTTTCTCACGAAATTTTATTTTACCTTTTACACAGCCCACAAAAAAAATCCACTTTACCACTGAATTTTATGCGTGTACTACATAGCATGTCCGGATGTATTTCTAGATTTTTTTCAGATTTTTTAAACATTTTAGTAGATATTTAGAATGCATTTTTTTATTATAGGTATATTTGGACCAATGAGCCAAAACACCATGTGGGAGCCAAAGTGCCTGTTTACACAAAATAAATTACCGAATGATTTCAAAATTAAGTACGCTGCATCTTTATTACTGGCTATAAACATTGATAACCTTTAGCTTTTGTATCTGGTGGAGCAGTAGATGAACAGCAATAGGTTGAGCGCACTGAGAGCAGCCATGAACCAGAAGAAGTAGTCGAGGTGGCCTTGGTCGAGGTTGTCTGGGATCCACCTCGTGCACGACGCGACGACACCGAGCAGGGCGGAGTTGAGGTAGTTCCCGGCGGCGATGGTGAGCTGCGCCACTGCCGCGCCCAGACTCTTCATGGACTCGGGAGATTGGTCGTAGAAGAACTCAAGCATGCCAACGCTAGCAAATACCTCAGCCGTTCCCAGCAGGCAGTAGCACGGCGCCTGCCACATGATGCTCATCGTCGCAGCCGGCGACGCTAGCCGCTTCGTCTCGACAGACGCCGCGTACGCCATGGCGGCCCCGGACAGCGCGAGGCCGACGCTGATGCGCTGCACTTGCGTAAATCCCCTGTCCTCGCCGGTGAGGCGCCGCGCCAGCGGCACCAGGATGGCTTCGTAGAGGAGAACACAGATGAGGAAGCTGACGACTTCGAATGTGGAGAGGGATGCCGGGGGCACGATGAAGCCGCCGACGCGGTTGTCCATGGCCATTCCCTGCTCGACCAGCGTCGACGACATCTGCGCGGTGACCGCGAAGAAGACGAGCAGCAACGCCCAGACGGGGCACATCCGCAGCAGCATCTTCAGCTCCTCCACCTGCGACACCGCGCAGAGCCGCCACGGGCCCTTCTTCTCCGGCGACGGTAACAGGATCGCAGCCTTGTCAAAGAACTTGAATTGGCTGGTATGACGGCCAGCCCTGCCATTTTCGTACAGGGCCGAGGCATCATCCGGCAGCTCGAGACGGCAGTTCCTTACGGCCGCGACAACCACCTGGGTGACCCTCGTCAGTGGGCTACCTCCCGCTCCGACTGGCTTGTACCTATAAACCTTGCTGCCGGCGATGAACACCGCAAGGCCAAAACCTATGAGCACGGTCGGAATCGCGTACCCGATGGTCCATCCGACGTTGTCCTGTATCCAGACGAGCAGCGTCGCAGACAGCAGCGAACCAATGTTGATCGAGAAGAAGTACCAGTTGAAGAAGGCGCCCTTGGCCACCCGCTCTGTCTGGTCAGCGCTATCAAACTGGTCGGCGCCTAGGGCCGCGCAGCACGGCTTGATGCCACCAGTCCCGAGGGCGACAAAGTAGAGCCCCAGGTAGACAGCGGCACGATGGATGCCCACGTGCTCGTCGGAGAAACCAGGCAGGAGCCACGGAAGCGCCGCCGATGATGTCAAGATGAACATCCCCTGACAGAAGACACATTTTCAGAGATATTGCACATCACTTGCAGAAAAATACAGAAACATTGTACTGTAGGTTAAACCATTCGATGGCATCAGGTTGTCGTCGCACTTACGACGATGTAAACCGAGAGGAAAACTACTATCGTCGTATATCGTCCCCAATAAGAGTCGGCCAAGAAGGCTCCGACGACCGGCGTGAGGAAGCAGCTGCCGATCCAGGTGGACACATTCCTCGCGGCGTCGACGTTGCTCTCGTGGAGCACCGTCGTGACGTAGGTGACCAAGTTCCTGGCGACCGCGGAGAAGCACATGCATTCACTGAATTCGGCACCTGTTATTTACCGCGTCCAAGGCTCAACTGGTTACTTCTTCGGAACTTAATAGCATAAAACCACTACCTTAATGGTGAAATTTACCATCTACCATCACTTTACGTTTGCGGAACAAAAAACCACCAGATTTTGTAAGGTTTTCGCGGAATACGCGAATTGAACGTGAATTGACTAGGAATTAGATAGGTGGGGCCTGCTGTAAGTGATGATGTGGCAAAAATCTGTGGAATTGGCAGGGAATTCTTCTATTAACTCCTCCTTCGGTGGAAGATGTGGACACAATGAATCAAATATTCGTAGTAACTTTCCTTGTGTTACCTAGAATGAAAAAGCATGCTCTCCATTTGCCAGTGCTCTGCTTGAGTGCAGGCTGTCCGTTGAAATCAACGGTTCCATCACTAGTGTATCCTGGATGTTCTTCCTGAAGAATAATGCAGAAAATAAATTTGGTTACTAGGTTTTTCCACACGCTATGGCCTATGTGCCACATATGAAGATTCAAACTTTTACCCTCCGTTTCATAATTGTTGTCGCGGATTTAGATGTATCTAGACATATTTTGCGCATAGATATATCAAATCTGCGACAAGAATTATGAAACAGAGGGAGTATAATGTTTTAATTAGACAATAGGTGTGGTGGTTAGCAGTGGAGTATGATGACCTGCGGCTGTGGAGGCCAGCCATGATGGTTCAGCAATGGCTTCTTTTCGTCTGCTGCTTCCATGTGGCTCTCACTCACTATGTGGTCTTCACAAATATTCTAGTTCCTGCAAAGAATTCTATGTGCAGCGACAATAGATCAGGAACTTGCCATATTGGACGATGGAACAATATAAAATACATTATATAGGAAAGAAAATTATTGTCTTCCATGTTGAAATTAGCTCTACGACTATCAAGCTCATCAAACAAGTTGATCAACATATGCTGCATTAGAAGCCATAGGCATGTGTAATAGGAATTATTTTGTTATTGTCTTCTTCCTCATCGTCTTTGAGGCATATAACGGGGAAAAAGACAAAAACCTAGCAGTAATTTAGTTAGTTCATTGAAGAAACTAGCAGGTTCCGTTAAACTAGCAGCATCTGGTGTACCTGTAGGTTTAAGTGCTCGATCAGGTATAACAGCGATGACCGACAAAGCGGCAGGATCAAGCTGCAGCGTTGGCCTCTTCACACGCTGGGCATTTGCGCCTGCCGGCTGACGACTGGCGACTTGGTTTGGAGGAGAGCAGGAGCAGCAGCCGGTGCACGTCCCGCCGGCAAATCGATCGATGGGAGGGGAAGGGAACACAGATTTTGTAGGCGCACCGGTACCTACCACGCTATCGTGGCCATCGAGAATTCCTTGGATCTGAGCCTCCAGCAACTACCAAACTGCGTTAAGTACGTGGGTCCCAAGAGGCATCCCGCAACTATCAAACAAGGTTAGGTACGAGATTTTGTTGCGAGCCAATCAGAAGAACCTCCCTCCATCCATACAATATTATTGAAGATTTATCTAAATTTTAATGTATCTGTATATATTAATATGTCTGCGTTTAAATTTAGATAAACTTAGGACATCCTTTTATGGTTAGAGGTCCTCTTCTCTAAATTTATATTATCTTCTTTAAAAAATTAAAGTTTGTACTTTTATATTTAAATAATTCAAAATTTATTTCGGAAATACGTGTACATGGTCCAAATATCCATGTTAAGTTTCAGCAAAAAACTCGTTATATTTTGGGCTATAGAAAAAAACAAATTTGTGATAGTGTATAGGGGTTACATACGTGTACTCTTGTCATAAATTTGTCTTTTTATATTTCTCAAAATATAAGATATTTTTAAAACAAATTTTGGGCGTACAAATTTGATGTATATATCTAGGTACCCAATTTTTGCAGATTTCTTGGAGACCAAAACGTGTCATTTTCAATTTTTTGAAAAAAGGGCTCACTAGTGCTCAAGAGGAGGGATGAGTTTTCGAGAATCTATGTGAAACACTAGAAACTCCTAGTCAACCACTAGAGAATCCTAGGTTCGGAAAAGTTTTGTATTGACAGCACTCGGCCTAAGGCCACCTCAAACAGTGGATTACATTTCAGACCGTTAAATTGTTCGTTTCTGTTTGTTTATAGTGGCCCACGGACAAGGGAGTGGCCCCTGGTGCTAACCGGAGGCTAATGGAGGCGCCACCGTTTCTCGCCAGCGTCCTTCCTTTTGCGCCCACGCCCGCCCTTTCCCGCTGAGCAACCCGTCGGCGACATTTCTCGCCTACGCCCCATCTCGTTGACGCTTTATCCCGCTCGGTCGTGTTCTTTCCAGCGTAGGCCAGAATGCCTATAAAATCGTGTCCACCGGGGACCTTGGCCAGACCACAGAACCCTAGTAATATCTGACCGCACTCCACCACCACTTGGGCCCATACTAGCGAGGCCGCGTAGGAGAGGTACCTTCTGAGCCCCACCACGGCCGGTGAGGATTCAGGCAATGACAGCGAAGATGATCTACGCGTGTCGACCTCCGCAGAGTAGCGAGTCCTCCTCGAGTGCTTCCAGAGCGCGCGACAACGAGCCCTGGAAGCCTCAGACATCTCCATCGACTCTAACCGCCTTGAGTTGTCCCCATATGGTGGCTTCGAAAGAGAGCAACCACCACTTCATGGCTGCAGAGTTCAACTCCCACCGAGCGGATAAAGAGATTGCCTAGAGGGCGCTGGCAGAGGCCACATGCGGAAGGCGGTGAGAGGCACCGATATTGAGGCATTTTGCTCATAGTTGTATGACCTATTGGGTACCACCGTTGGTATACATGGTCCGGCCCAGCTGAAGGCCCAAGAGAAGCCAGCATCTGCAGAGCAACAAAGGCCTAAGGGCATCTCCAACGGGGCGACGCAAATTGGTGTTCGCGTGCGTCCGTTTGCGTCACGCGGCGGACGCGAAAAAGACCGTATTTTTCCGCTCGACCGTTTGCACCTGGGGGTGCCTCCAGCAGCCCGACGCATTTCCGCGTTGAATGGATCGTAGCGAACAAGAGGGGGGTGAATGGGCGCTACGCAATTTTTAAGTCTTTTTCAGTTTTTAGTGCAATGTGGAAGTAAAGGTGATAGCTTTGGTGTTCGAGGTGATCCTAGTATGATCCTAGGCTAGTGCAACAAGCAAAGGAACCAAGCATGATAGTAAAGATAAGGACCGGGACAACCGAAGGGCGCGGAGACGAGGCGAGGTTTGTTTCCCGCAGTTCCTCCCACAAAAGGGAGTACGTCTGCGTTGAGGAGGTGCTAGCCTTACACAAGAGGCTAGATGGCCACACCACGAAGGAAGGCCTCACCTTCTTCCTCGAGAGAGCTCCACAAAGGGGCTCCCCCTTCTCCACTAAGGCACCGGTCGAGGCGGTGGTTCCTTCACAAGGTTGGGACGAGCTCCACAACACGAGGAGGCTCCCAACACCCTATGGGGCTAGCACAACTCCAAGCTAGCCTCCATAGGAGCACTTCCTCCAAGATCCCACAATAGGAACCCTAACAACAAGATCCACTAAGGACTAGAAGGTATTGGTGAAATCTCTCTTGGTAGAACTATAGATCGGGGCCTCCTTCACCACTCCACAAAGTTTGAGCAAGATTGATTGGGTAGGTGTGGAGATCCTCAAGAATTAAGCTCAGCAACAATGGAGGAGAGAGAGAGAGAAGAGATAAAAATGAGCTGAGGAAGAAGGGGGCTTTTTATAGGTCCCCTCAAATCCAACCGTTATGTGTAGTTCCCGCACGACCGGTACTACCGCTTGGGTAAGCGGTAGTACCGCTCTGGGTTCGAATGCGCTCCACAGATTCGCCAGGTGACTCATAGCGGTAGTACTGCTCGCGGTACCGTAACGATCTCTGTGAGTCCCGGACTCCTCGCGACACCTTGGCGGTACCAACGCGGTAGTGTTGTAACTTGTGCTACGGTACCTAAGCGGTAGCAGGGCAGTACTACCGCTCGTAAGCGGTACTACCGCACATGGTACCGTAAAGGTACCGTAACGCACTCTGTGGAACAATTCAGTGCAAATAGCCATAGCGGTACCTCAGGGCGGTACCAGTAGGGTAGCGGTACTACCGCTACTGGTACCGGTAGTACCGGTCAGGCAGAAACTGCTGATTTCCTCTTTCCCTCTCTAGCCATGTCACCTCGCGGTACACACACAAAACCAGAAAACCTATGAGCTACGCTTCAGTCCTCCGATCATGACGTGTTCAGCGAGGGCACCGTGCACTTGCAAATCTATCCAAGACAATCTATGCACACGGTTAAATTCATTCAAGTGTTGTTATCAAACACACAAAACACGGAGTATAGACTTTGCTCTTTCAATCTCCCCCTTTTTGGTGTTTGCTGACAACACAAGAATTTGCAATGGCATAAGATATTATGATAAGGTTCTTAGATTTTGCAAAAGCTAGACGGAGCTCCCCCTAGACGTGTGCATAATTGGAATATGCATTTGAATACATATACACACATCCTAGAGGCATAACTCCCCCTAGATTTTACAAACCATGCACATATGCAACAAGTATAAATGACAAATTCATATAGAATATGCACACTATGCAGACAACACATGATCATGCAAAGAGCTTTGGGTGGATTTGTCATACCTTTGCCTTGAGAAAACCCAAACTCACAATAAATGCCTCCATAGAATTAGTGTAGCCAACAAGAGATAAAGAACGAAGACCAAAAGGCTACCACGAAAGACCCCATGCAAAAACCCGTCCTAAAAGATCAACTTCTCCCCCTTTGGCATCAGAACACCAAAAAGGGAGAAGAAGCATACCAACGCTGCAAGGACCGGTAAGGTAATACTCAACCAAGCTTTCACAAGTCAACAAGAAAAACAAATCTTGGATGAAACTCCCACAAAGAACATGGAGAGAAAGAACCGAAGGCAAAAGAAGAGAAAAACAAAAGAAAGTCAAAGAGAAACAAGAAGAACCAAAAACTCCTCAAGGAGGAGGTTGGTGGCCGAAGCCACCGTGTAAGAGTATAGTAGTGTGAGGTCGCGTAGATGTATCTAGGACTCATGGCTACAACTCAACATGAAGCTCATTAGTCACTTAGTTGACAAATAGTATATGTGACGTGGGCATTACCCTTCGGGTAACTGTCATTGCCCTATCCTGTACGACCCAACTGGAGGCCCATGAAGACACTCGATGGCAAGGTGGGCCACTAGGACGGTGCTACAGAAGATTCCTTGAAGAACAAGACGGAGAGGAGCCGAACAAGGAAAGTTTAGAGCTAGGTCTTTTGTAAACCTAGTCATACCCGGACAGATCTCTTGAGACCTGGCCTCCTATATAAGGGCCAGGAGAGGGGCTGACGAGGGACACAATCAATCTTAGCAACTTTAGCCACCATAAGTCTAGAGCTACGTCGCCCTAGTACTTAGCCTCTCGACGAGATCACAGCCGAAACCTTCGGCACCCCATTGTAACCCGATATTTTCATAATCAAGATCATACAGGCAGAACGTAAGGGTTTTACCTCATCGAGGGCCCCGAACCTGGGTAAATCGCTCTCCCCGCTTGTCTGTTAACCGATGTCTCGTGTCAGCCTACAGGATTCCATCAACCCTAAGCCCCAATCGAAGGGCATTGCCGAGGAGTATCCTCGACAATTGGCGCCGTCTGTGGGAAGCCTGTCGGCACAAGGCAGGTCATCGGCAGTACCAGTCACGTCTGAGGCGGTCGTTCTGGAGTCACCAACGCCGTGAGATCTGAAAGATTTAGTTCGCTGCGGTTCCTTCGAGTTCGTACCACACACCGAGGCGTCGCATCCGATCTCCGCAGAATCACGCAGCAACATGGATACTACTTTCGGTGGTGTACACTTCATCATCGATTCCAGAGGGTTTCTTCACCTCCCTAGTTCAAACGCATCAAGCCCAAGAACTTCGGTTCCGGAAGATATCTAGCCAGCAGCGGCCTTGGCAGTCCTATCCAGGAGTGCGGGAGAGGGCAGCCGAAGCAGCTTCGGCGCCATAGAGGAGCAAAGGAAAAGACGAAGGGACTCACGTCGTGAAGAAGAAGAGCAAGTCGCGACTCGCCCCCGACAGTACGAATGAGGATGCCACAGCACGCAATCAAACAAGAATCGCCTTCGCACACCTTACCTATCGGCTACGGAGCAACTTGAAGCACCGTGTTATCTGCACTCTTATATTGATCCAAAGGATGGCCTTGAAAATCCAGTCATTTGCTCATAAATTGTCGGTAGTTCCTCGAAATTCGGCAGTTCTGCGACGATCTCAGGGCTGAATCCACAGCAAGAGTTCATACGATGGAGAGAAGAGCGGCATCCTACAGTTATCTGCCAGAACCATACATACCAGAGCCATACATACCAGCAGGAGGAGACAAGTACGTACCAACCGAGGTGTTTCCAGAATCTCGCGAACAGGTCAGCATGATCCATAAAACCAATTTTTCGAAGAGAGAGGTCAAGAAGTTTTCACGGGAAGTAAAGTACGCGGAAGTTTCCCTGGTCGACACACCCGAATACATCAACTGTTCAGACCAAAGCATATCTTTTAGCAAGGCGGATCACCCGAAGGCCGTTCCAAGGCCTGGTCACGCAGCCCTAGTCCTTGAAGCACATATCAGAGGATACAATATGAGCAAGGTATTCATGGATGGAGGAAGCGGCCTGAATCTGTTATTCGCCAGCACAATGAAAGCAATGGGCCTAACAGTCGACATGCTAAGAGAGTCCGACACAGGATTCCACGGCATCATACCGACTCGACCCGCTTATTCCCTTGGTAAAATATCACTGTACGTAGTTTTCGGCACACCTAGCAACTTCAGAAAGGAGAAAATCGAGTTTGAAGTGGTTGATTGGGAATCTAAGTACCATGCCATCCTCGGCAGACCTGCGTTTGCCAAATTCATGGCGGTACCCCATTACGCGTATCTGAAGTTGAAGATGCCGGGCACTAGAAGTTGAAGCAGACCATCTCTGCAGCAACTATCTAAATAATACTAGTAGTTCTGACTTACTTTGCAATAGTATAGTATTTGGATGACATAATCCTGTGTTAACAATATTCATATTAGTTCACACGAGATCCTGATGCGTTCTCCGACCAGAAAGTGAATTGTTGTGGGAAACAGAGCGGTGACTGGTGAAACTAGCCTTGTCATGCACACCTGTCATATGAAGCTTCTCTCTCTGCCTTCCAATTGCAGAAAATTATATCAGTAAACTGTAAAACTTCTTTCTGAAGGCCCAGACTAGAACGAAACATGGGTTCTTTCTCTTCAAACTTATCGTTGTTGATCCACCATGAGTTTGAGGGGGTGTTAGAGATGTACTTCCCTTTTTTCTATATATCCCCAGTGTATGAAGGATTTTCTTCATATTATCCCACATGTACATGTACTAGCATTTGACCCTTGTGAATTCTAGTTGCCCATTCACAACACAGACAACAAGAATTGGTTGTTTGCCCCTCGAATCCCAAATGGCTTGTCCTAGCACTAGTAGAAAATGAGGCTTTAATCCCGGTTGGTAACAACCATTAATCCCGGTTGCGCAACCGGGATTAAATATGCGCGACTAAAGCCATCCTTTAGTCGCGGTTGCTTACGAACTGCGACTAAAGGCCCGTCCACGTGGGCGCCAGCAGTCCGTCGGGGCGGAGGACCTTTAGTCGCGGTTCTCCCGGCCTACCGCGACTAAAGCCCCCCCCCCCTAAATCTGGTTTCTTTTTAATTTGTATTGTTTTATTTCTTTTATATTTTATTTTGTGTTTTATTTTAATTTTGAAAAAGTTTCAGTACACATATTCTACGGTACTATATACATGCATATGAATGTACAATTTCAAACAAATTTGAAATTAGAACCAAGAAGAATTCAAGAGGAATATACAATGTATATTCAATATCGGATGACCATATACAATTTCGAACAAGTTTCCATACATAATTTACGGCATCAGAAGTTCTACGTCCTCGTAATAGTGTTCTCCTTTAGGATGGAGGACTTCCCTCATCAAAAATCCTGCCAGTTCCTTTTGAATTGGTCGGAAGCGAGCTTCTGGACTAAGCGTCTTCCGAAAGTTATTCCTCTTGACGTTGTTATCCGACGGCTTCCGCTCAGAGGTGTGTCTCCGGATGAACTCACAAACATAGTATCCACATAGATTGGTCCCCGGTGGCTGAATATCCCCAGTCAGTGACCTTCTAAAGTCTAGCTCTTTTTGGAATTCACTGACTGTTTCATCTGTGAACTGTGTCCAAACCCTACGAGGCAAAGAAAATTAAATGAACAAGAGAGTTATTAGTTACTTGATATTAGGAAATGAACGAAAGAGGCAGATCGATATAGAGCGCAAATGAATGAAAATAATTACTTTTGCAGCATTCTTCTCATGTTGACCCAAAGCTTTGGATCCATATTCAGAGAGTCCATGATGAGAACTCTGGAAGTGTGAAATTCAATTACTAGCAGAATCCAGTGGAACCTGCGGACACGATACATGCACAGTCATGCATAACTCATCGATTAGACATACCATGCATGGAGTAAACAAATTAAAGAGAATGTGCTCAAGACAGAAACACTCACCCAAAATGGTAAGGAAATAGAATTTCACTTTTGAGTTGCTGATTTGTAAGAAAAAGCCACAGGCCTTGCTCCACATCGGCGGGGTGTTTTTCTAACACATATCTATTAACGATTTGTGGGTCAATGAACCCAACATCATGAATGTTCCTTATTCTGCATTCCCTAATCTTCATTCTGCAGAATAGCGTACACAACAATATAGTTAGGGCAATATGTATGTATAGTGCAGGCAATGAACGAGATGAGGTAGAAATAAATCACTTACAGAACGTAGCAACTGATGATAGATTTGTCGAGCTCGCGCAGATTGAACAGATGGAATAATTCACTCATATGAATTGTTACATAGTAATGTTTGAAGTGATGCTCATGTCTAACTTCCGCATAAATATATTCTTTGTCGGCGTTAGTTTTTATGTAACCCTTGTACCAACGTAGCAGATTTTTCATTTGTGCTGGTAGATCCTCTTCCTGCGCAGGCTCGACGAGAGGCCCATTCGGTACATATGTAATTGCTACCTCACTTATTGGCGCCTCCTCAAGGCCTAACACTGCATGAAGAGTCATACCGATCTGGGTCGCTTGTTCTCTGGCACCCGTTACAGTCATTCCCTGTGCAGCCGCAGCTGCTATGATTGTGGGGTCCATTAGTTCAGCATCCGGACCGGCGGCTTTCACTATGAGCGGGGGGATCGATTGTTTACTTTGTTCCCCGAGCTGGGTGATGACCCAAAAGTATAGGGGGTGTATCGTAGTATCTTCGATAAGTAAGAATGTCGATCCCAACGAGGAGCAGAAGGTGTTGACAAGCAGTTTCGATGAAGGATTCACTGTAAATGCTCACAGACAAGTATTCAGGGGGTTTTGATGTTGCAGATAAATAAAGTACGAGTAAGTAAAGTGCGAGAGTAACAATTGCAGCGAGTGGCCCAATCCTTTTTAGCACAAAGGACAAGCCGGTTTGTTTACTTATAATGACCAAACGTTCTCGAGGACACACGGGATTTTAGCCTAGTGCTTTCGCTACATACGGCTAATTAATCTTCATTGTTTTGATAAGTGTTGTGTGGGTGAACCTGTGCTAATGTACCGCCCCTCTTAGGACTAATACATACTTGTGATTATATCCCTTGCAAGCATCCGCAACTACAAGAAAGTAATTAAGATAAATCTAACCACAGCCTTAAACTCTGAGATCCTGCTATCCCTCCTGCATCGATATACCAACTGGGGCTTAGGTTTCTGTCACTCCGGCAACCCCGCAATTGGCAAACGAGTACAAGATGCATTCCCCTAGGCCCATAAAGGTGAAGTGTCGTGTAGTCGACGTTCACACGACACCACTAGAAGAATAACACCACAACTTAAATATCATAACATTGAATATTACTCAACCATACTTCACTACTAACATTTAGACTTCACCCATGTCCTCAAGAACTAAACGAACTACTCACGAGACATCATATGGAACATGATCAGAGGTGATATGATGATGAATAACAATCTGAACATAAACCTTGGTTCAACGGTTTCACTCAATAGCATCAATAACAAGTAGAAATCAATACCGGGAGAGTTTCCCCTATCAAACAATCAAGATCAAACCCAAATTGCTACAGCGGTGACGATGTGCAGCGGTGGAGACGGCGGTGATGATGATGAAGATGATGATGATGGTGATGGAGATGATGTCCAACTTGATGGCGGTGACGATGGCATCGATTTCCCCCTCCCGGAGGGAATTTCCCCGGCGGATCTCAGCCCGCCGGAGAGCTCTTTTCTCTCTGGTGTTCTCCGCCTCGCAGAGGCGGCTGTAACTCTTCGCGAGGTACCCTCTGGAGCTTAGGTCTTCGGGACGAAGGAGTTCGCGAAGAAAAGGAGGCGAGAGGGGGCTGTGGGCCCCCTCCTCACAGGGCGGCGCGGCCAGGCCTTGGGCCGCGCCGGTCTATGGGGTGGGCCCACCTAGGGTCCCCTCAGCTCCCCCTTCTGGCTCACTTCGTCATCTGGAAAAATAGGATTTTTGGTATAATTTCCATCAACTGTTGATCTTCCGAAATATTGCATTCTGACGGCGCTTTTTCCAGCAGAATCCTGGCTCCGGTGCTCGATCCTCCAATAATCATGAAACATGCAAAATAGATGAAATAACATAAGTATTATGTCCAAATATGAAATATATCAATGAATAACAGCAAATTATGATATAAAATAGTGATGCAAATTGGACGTATCAACTCCCCCCAAGCTTAGACTTCGCTTGTCCCCAAGCGAAACTGAACTCGGTAAACAGGACCACATGTTTATAGAGTGAAGAGTCGATAAATAAAATACGGACAAGAAGCATCATATTCATTCACACAAGACATTCTAGTAAACAACTCCTTCATATAATTCAACTTGAAACAAGTATAAGGTAATCACAAATAAAGGTGCATAAGAAATCATAGTTGGTGATGGCTGATACGTCTCCGACGTATCGATAATTTCTTATGTTCCATGCCACATTATTGATGTTATCTACATGTTTTATGCACACTTTATGTCATATTCGTGCATTTTCTGGAACTAACCTATTAACAAGATGCCGAAGTGCCGATTCTTTGTTTTCTCATTGTTTTTGGTTTCAGAAATCCTAGTAAGGAAATATTCTCGGAATTGGACGAAATCAAAGCCCAGGGGCCTATTTTTCCACGAAGCTTCCAGAAGTCCGAAGACGAAACGAAGAGGGGCCACGGGGTGGCCAAACCCTAGGGCGGCGCGGCCCCACCCCTGGCCGCGCCGGCCTATGGTTTGGGCCCCCCGAGCCGCCTCTTGACCTACCCTTCCGCCTACTTAAAGCCTCCGTGACGAAACCCCCGCATCGAGAGCCACGATACGGAAAACCTTCCAGAGACGCCGCCAACGCCGATCCCATCTCGGGGGATCCAGGAGATCGCCTCCGGCACCCTGCCGGAGAGGGGAATCATCTCCCGGAGGACTCTACGCCGCCATGGTCGCCTCCGGTGTGATGTGTGAGTAGTCTACCCCTGGACTATGGGTCCATAGCAGTAGCTAGATGGTTGTCTTCTCCCCATTGTGCTATCATTGTCGGATCTTGTGAGCTGCCTAACATGATCAAGATCATCTATCTGTAATTCTATATGTTGCGTTTGTTGGGATCCGATGAATAGAGAATACTTGTTATGTTGATTATCAAAGTTATATCTACGTGTTGTTTATGATCTTGCATGCTTTCCGTTACTAGTAGATGCTCTGGCCAAGTAGATGCTTGTAACTCCAAGAGGGAGTATTTATGCTCGATAGTGGGTTCATGCCTGCATTGACACCTGGGACAGTGACAGAAAGTTCTAAGGTTGTGTTGTGCTGTTGCCACTAGGGATAAAACATTGATGCTATGTCTAAGGATGTAGTTGTTGATTACATTACGCACCATACTTAATGCAATTGTCTGTTGCTTTGCAACTTAATACTGGAGGGGGTTCGGATGATAACCTGAAGGTGGACTTTTTAGGCATAGATGCAGTTGGATGGCGGTCTATGTACTTTGTCGTAATGCCCAATTAAATCTCACTATACTCATCATGATATGTATGTGCATGGTCATGCTCTCTTTATTTGTCAATTGCCCA
Source organism: Lolium perenne (assembly GCF_019359855.2). Lineage (NCBI taxonomy): Eukaryota > Viridiplantae > Streptophyta > Magnoliopsida > Poales > Poaceae > Lolium > Lolium perenne. The sequence continues at coordinate 261,034,745 of NC_067250.2, forward strand.
ACTGTAATTTGTTCACCCAACATGCTGTTTGTCTTATGGGAGAGACACCTCTAGTGAACTGTGGACCCCGGTCCAATTCTCTTTACTGAAATACAATCTACTGCACATCGTTTCTACTGTTTTCTGCAAACAATCATCTTCCACACAATACGGTTAATCCTTTGTTACAGCAAGCCGGTGAGATTGACAACCTCACTGTTTCGTTGGGGCAAAGTACTTTGGTTGTGTTGTGCAGGTTCCACGTTGGCGCCGGAATCCCTGGTGTTGCGCCGCACTACATCCCGCCGCCATCAACCTTCAACGTGCTTCTTGACTCCTACTGGTTCGATAAACCTTGGTTTCTTACTGAGGGAAACTTGCTGCTGTACGCATCACACCTTCCACTTGGGGTTCCCAACGAGTGTGTGCTTTACGCGTCATCAAGCTAAATTTCTGGCGCCGTTGCCGGGGAGATCAAGACACGCTGCAAGGGGAGTCTCCACATCCCAATCTCTTTACTTTGTTTTTGTCTTGCTTAGTTTTATTTACTACTTTGTTTGCTGCACTAAATCAAAATACAAAAAAAATAGTTGCTAGTTTTACTTTATTTGCTATCTTGTTTGCTATATTAAAAACACAAAAAAATTAGTTACTTGTTTTACTTTACTTAATATCATGCATGTTTTTATTTCACTAGTTAAGCATAATGGAAAACAACAAAAATATGAGGGATCTTTATGAACTTTATCTTGAATTAGGACATGATGTGTTTGAAGAGAGAATTAAAAAACCCATGGAACTTTATATGCATGCTAATGGGAATGTTATTACTATGAATGCTTTGAACACCATTGTTGCTAATGCTATGGAAAATTCTAAGCTTGGGGAAGCTGGCTTTGATGAGCATGATCTTTTTAGTCCCCCAAGCATTGAGGAGAAAATTTTCTTTTATGATTACAATATGCCTCCTATATTTGATGATAGCCACTTTGTTGAATTTGCTCCCACTACAACAAATAAAATTGATTATGCTTATGTGGAGAGTAATAATTTTATGCATGAGACTCATGATAAGAATGCTTTATGTGATAGTTATATTATTGAGTTTGCTCATGATACTACTGAAAGTTATTATGAGAGAGGAAAATATGGTTGTAGAAATTTTCATGTTACTAAAATGCCTCTCTATATGCTGAAATTTTTGAAGCTACACTTGTTTTATCTTCCTATGCTTGTCACTTTGCTCTTCATGAACTTGTTTATTTACAAGATTCCTATGCATAGGAAGCATGTTAGACTTAAATGTGTTTTGAATTTTCCTCTTGATGCTCTCTTTTGCTTCAAATACTATTTCTTGCGAGTGCATCATTAAAATTGCTGAGCCCATCTTAATGGCTATAAAGAAAGAACTTCTTGGGAGATAACCCATGTGTTTATTTTACTACAGTACTTTGTTTTTATTTTGTATCTTGGAAGTTGTTTACTACTGTAGCAACCTCTCCTTATCTTAGTTTTGTGTTTTGTTGTGCCAAGTTAAGCCGTTGATAGAAAAGTAAGTACTAGATTTGGATTACTGCGCAGTTCCAGATTTCTTTGCTGTCACGAATCTGGGTCCACCTCCCTGTAGGTAGCTCAGAAAATTAAGCCAATTTACGTGCATGATCCTCAGATATGTACGCAACTTTCATTCAATTTGAGCATTTTCATTTGAGCAAGTCTGGTGCCATTTTAAAATTCGTCAATACGAACTGTTCTGTTTTGACAGATTCTGCCTTTTATTTCGCATTGCCTCTTTTGCTGTGTTGGATGAATTTCTTTGATCCACTAATGTCCAGTAGCATTATGCAATGTCCAGAAGTGTTAAGAATGATTGTGTCACCTCTGAATATGTTAATTTTTATTGTGCACTAACCCTCTAATGAGTTGTTTCGAGTTTGGTGTGGAGGAAGTTTTCAAGGATCAAGAGAGGAGTATGATGCAACATGATCAAGGAGAGTGAAAGCTCTAAGCTTGGGGATGCCCCGGTGGTTCACCCCTGCATATATTAAGAAGACTCAAGCGTCTAAGCTTGGGGATGCCCAAGGCATCCCCTTCTTCATCGACAACATTATCAGGTTCCTCCCCTGAAACTATATTTTTATTCCATCACATCTTATGTGCTTTTTCTTGGAGCATCGGTTTGTTTTTGTTTTTGTTTTGTTTGAATAAAATGGATCCTAGCATTCACTTTATGGGAGAGAGACACGCTCCGCTGTAGCATATGGACAAGTATGTCCTTGGTTTCTACTCATAGTATTCATGGCGAAGTTTCTCCTTCGTTAAATTGTTATATGGTTGGAATTGGAAAATGATACATGTAGTAATTGCTATAAATGTCTTGGGTAATGTGATACTTGGCAATTGTTGTGCTCATGATTAAGCTCTTGCATCATATGCTTTGCACCCATTAATGAAGAAATACATAGAGCATGCTAAAATTTGGTTTGCATATTTGGTTTCTCTAAGGTCTAGATAATTTCTAGTATTGAGTTTGAACAACAAGGAAGACGGTGTAGAGTCTTATAATGTTTACAATATGTCTTTTATGTGAGTTTTGCTGCACTGGTTCATCCTTGTGTTTGTTTCAAATAGCCTTGCTAGCCTAAACCTTGTATCGAGAGGGAATACTTCTCATGCATCCAAAATACTTGAGCCAACCACTATGCCATTTGTGTCCACCATACCTACCTACTACATGGTATTTTCCGCCATTCCAAAGTAAATTGCTTGAGTGCTACCTTTAAAATTCCATCATTCACCTTTGCAATATATAGCTCATGGGACAAATAGCTTAAAAACTATTGTGGTATTGAATATGTAATTATGCACTTTATCTCTTATTAAGTTGCTTGTTGTGCGATAACCATGTTCACTGGGGACGCCATCAACTATTCATTGTTGAATTTCATGTGAGTTGCTATGCATGTCCGTCTTGTCTGAAGTAAGAGAGATCTACCACCTTATGGTTAAGCATGCATATTGTTAGAGAAGAACATTGGGCCGCTAACTAAAGCCATGATCCATGGTGGAAGTTTCAGTTTTGGACAAATATCCTCAATCTCAAATGAGAAAATTATTAATTGTTGTTACATGCTTATGCATAAAAGAGGAGTCCATTATCTATTGTCTATGTTGTCCCGGTATGGATGTCTAAGTTGAAGAATAATCAATAGCGAGAAATCCAATGCGAGCTTTCTCCTTAGACCTTTGTACAGGCGGCATAGAGGTACCCCTTTGTGACACTTGGTCAAAACATGTGCATTGTGATGATCCGGTAGTCCAAGCTAATTAGGACAAGGTGCGGGCACTATTAGTACACTATGCATGAGGCTTGCAACTTATAAGATATAATTTACATGATGCATATGCTTTATTACTACCGTTGACAAAATTGTTTCATGTTTTCAAAATCAAAGCTCTAGCACAAATATAGCAATCGATGCTTTTCCTCTATGGAGGACAATTCTTTTACTTTCAATGTTGAGTCAGTTCACCTATTTCTCTCCACCTCAAGAAGCAAACACTTGTGTGAACTGTGCATTGATTCCTACATACTTGCTTATTGCACTTATTATATTACTCTATGTTGACAATATCCATGAGATATACATGTTACAAGTTGAAAGCAACCGCTGAAACTTAATCTTCTTTTGTGTTGCTTCAATGCCTTTACTTTAAATTATTACTTTATGAGTTAACTCTTATGCAAGACTTATTGATGCTTGTCTTGAAGTGCTATTCATGAAAAGTCTTTGCTTTATGATTCACTTGTTTACTCATGTCATATACATTGTTTTGATCGCTGCATTCACTACATATGCTTTACAAATAGTATGATCAAGATTATGATGGCATGTCACTCCAGAAATTATCTGTGTTATCGTTTTACCTGCTCGGGACGAGCAGAACTAAGCTTGGGGATGTTGATACGTCTCCGACGTATCGATAATTTCTTATGTTCCATGCCACATTATTGATGTTATCTACATGTTTTATGCACACTTTATGTCATATTCGTGCATTTTCTGGAACTAACCTATTAACAAGATGCCGAAGTGCCAGTTGCTGTTTTCTGCTGTTTTTGGTTTCAGAAATCCTAGTAAGGAAATATTCTCGGAATTGGACGAAATCAAAGCCCAGGGGCCTATTTTTCCACGAAGCTTCCAGAAGTCCGAAGACGAAACGAAGAGGGGCCACGGGGTGGCCAAACCCTAGGGGGGCGTGGCCCCACCCCTGGCCGCGCCGGCCTATGGTTTGGGCCCCCCGAGCCGCCTCTTGACCTACCCTTCCGCCTACTTAAAGCCTCCGTGACGAAACCCCCAGTACCGAGAGCCACGATACGGAAAACCTTCCGTGAGACGCCGCCAACGCCGATCCCATCTCGGGGATCCAGGAGATCGCCTCCGGCACCCTGCCGGAGAGGGGAATCATCTCCCGGAGGACTCTACGCCGCCATGGTCGCCTCCGGTGTGATGTGTGAGTAGTCTACCCCTGGACTATGGGTCCATAGCAGTAGCTAGATGGTTATCTTCTCCCCATTGTGCTATCATTGTTGGATCTTGTGATCTGCCTAACATGATCAAGATCATCTATCTGTAATTCTATATGTTGCGTTTGTTGGGATCCGATGAATAGAGAATACTTGTTATGTTGATTATCAAAGTTATATCTACGTGTTGTTTATGATCTTGCATGCTTTCCGTTACTAGTAGATGCTCTGGCCAAGTAGATGCTTGTAACTCCAAGAGGGAGTATTTATGCTCGATAGTGGGTTCATGCCTCGCATTGACACTGGGACGATGTGAGAAAGTTCTAAGGTTGTGTTGTGCTGTTGCCACTAGGGATAAAACATTGATGTTATGTCTAAGGATGTAGTTGTTGATTACATTACGCACCATACTTAATGCAATTGTCTGTTGCTTTGCAACTTAATACTGGAGGGGGTTCGGATGATAACCTGAAGGTGGACTTTTTAGGCATAGATGCAGTTGGATGGCGGTCTATGTACTTTGTCGTAATGCCCAATTAAATCTTACTATACTCATCATGATATGTATGTGCATGGTCATGCTCTCTTTATTTGTCAATTGCCCAACTGTAATTTGTTCACCCAACATGCTGTTTGTCTTATGGGAGAGACACCTCTAGTGAACTGTGGACCCCGGTCCAATTCTCTTTACTGAAATACAATCTACTGCAATCTTTTCTCTGTTTTCTGCAAACAATCATCTTCCACACAATACGGTTAATCCTTTGTTACAGCAAGCCGGTGAGATTGACAACCTCACTGTTTCGTTGGGGCAAAGTACTTTGGTTGTGTTGTGCAGGTTCCACGTTGGCGCCGGAATCCCTGGTGTTGCGCCGCACTACATCCCGCCGCCATCAACCTTCAACGTGCTTCTTGACTCCTACTGGTTCGATAAACCTTGGTTTCTTACTGAGGGAAACTTGCTGCTGTACGCATCACACCTTCCACTTGGGGTTCCCAACGAGCGTGTGCTTTACGCGTCATCAATGGCAAACTTCGTTCTTGGTCAGAGAACAATTAACAGGTTATTCTTATCTATCGAGCAGCGCTCTCATGTTAAAGTTTATATTGCACAACTTTCATACTCAATTATAATAGTCTCCTCATGATCATTGATAACTTGCAAAGCTATATTCATTCAGATAAAACTTGTACTAAACAAGGAAAAGTAAAAGGCATGATGAAGCAAATCACAATATAATGGTTTGATTACAACTACTCAAATGCTTGCTTGAGATGGAGGGAAATAGGTTTACTGACTCAACATAAAGTAAAAGACAGGCCCTTCGCAGAGGGAAGCAGGGATTAAATCATGTGCTAGAGCTTTTTCAGTTTTGAAATCATATAAAGAGAATGAAAGTAACATTTTAAGAGGTGTTTGTTGTTGTCAACGACTGGTAGCGGGTACTCTAACCCCCTTGCCAGACAAACCTTCAAAGAGCGGCTCCCATTTTATTTTTATTTTGTATGGCACTCCTTCCAACCTTTCTTTCACAAACCATGGCTAACCGAATCCTCGGGTGCCTGCCAACAATCTCATACCATGAAGGGGTGCCCTTTTATTTTAGTTTTATTATGATGACACTCCCCCAACCTTTGCTTACACAAGCCATGGCTAACCGAATCCTTCGGGTGCCGTCCATCAATCACATACCATGGAGGAGTGTCTATTTAGATTAATTAATTTGGGACTGGGAATCCCATTGCCAGCTCTTTTTGCAAAATTATTGGATAAGCGGATGAAGCCACTAGTCCATTGGTGAAAGTTGCCCAACAAGATTGAAAGATAAAACACCACATACTTCCTCATGAGCTATAAAACATTGACACAAATAAGAGATAGTAAATTTTGAATTGTTTAAAGGTAGCACACGAAGTATTTACTTGGAATGGCAGAAAATACCATGTAGTAGGTAGTTATGGTGGACACAAATGGCACAGGTTTGGGTTTAGGTTTGGATGCACGAGAAGTATTCCCTCTCAGTACAGGTCTTTGGCTAGCAAGGTTAATTAGCAAGCATAAGAGTTGAAGGAAACAAACAAATATACATGTGATAGAAACAATCATGCATCTTCCTTGCAAGCACAAACAGTTTTAACTTCAGAATAATAAGCTATGAGCTAACAAGAAAGGAAGATAATGAAACAACTACATGTATTTCTCTTTTCTACTTAGACCTCAAAGTGTTGTTGCTATTGACCAATGCTAAGTTTGCCAAAACCAAATAGATTTATTCAATGCTCCCAAAGTGATACCAATACTAATAACAAGATCAATCATGTAATAAGGATTGCAAACTAAAATAAGATGTGCAATATGTAAATGATAAGACTTCTTATTAATATTCCATAATGATAACTCACACCAAGGGATACATAGACAATCAACTAAAGGAGAAATACTTCCAAACTGCAACCCATCTTATATGATAACTTCCCTACTCATGATATGACACTACTTGATAGTAAAAAGTAAAAGGTAGTGATAATGTGATACCGCGGCACTCCCCCAAGCTTGGAACAAACCAAGGGGATGCCAATACCGATGATGAATTACTCCTGCGGCGGTGGTGGTGATGAATCCCCGTCATCAGACTTCCAAGGAAGAGGCTCTCCATCAACAAACGACATCTTGGTCTCGGGAATCCTGAAACTAGCAGCATGGCTTATGTATTTAAACCTGTTTTCATACTCACAGTTCTGATTCTGAACGTCATAGAGTTGAGCTTGGAGTTTGTTGGTGGTGTCGTGAAGTGAGAGGATGTCGCCCCATAGCTTTGCAGTTTCCTTCTCGTGTTCAGCAATGAGTTCAGACACAATCTTGTGGAAGATATCCACCTCACGCTCAGCCATCTTCTTGTATTTGAAGACCTCCTGTTCTAGCTTCTCCATCCTGTCTTCCAGGCTTCCTTCTCCTTTAGGATCCTGGACATCCTTGATCTGCAGCTCCCCATCAACGAGCAGCAACTCCTTGGGGTGCATCCTCAGCTCCTCCATGTACAAGTTGTCAACGTCCTTGCAGGAGCTGTCCTTCGGAGTTTCCTACGAAGACATGATGGCTCTAGGTCCGAAGCAAATCCTGGCAGAAACAACTCGAAACAAAACACTTCGAGAAAACGATATACGGACCTCCAGGGGTCCGTGGGATTATATAGCAGGAATTTTCACGACAAAAGGAAAGTACCAGGTCGAACCAGAGTCGGAAAGGGGCGACGAGGCGGCCAGCTCATAGGGCGGCGCGGGCCAAGGCTTGGCCGCGCCGGCCTATGGGGGCACGCCCTCGTGCGTCTCCTCCACTCCGTTTTGATCTCGTAATTTTTCATATTTTCCAAAAACAGCAAAAATATTGTTCGGAAAGTAAATTGCGAACTTTTCATTACCAGTACTGTTACCTATTCAAAGTCGAGTTCTGGCGAACTGTCAGTTTGACCTTTGATGAAAGCCTCCGGTGTTTCCACTCGAATAACATCAACATCTACATTGTAAGAATCACCTGAGATATAATGCTTGAGTCTTTGTCCGTTCACCACTTGCGTGGCATTGCCTTCGAGAGAGCTAATTTTAATTGCTCCTGAACGATACACCTCCTCAACAACATATGGTCCTTCCCATTTCGAGAGTAATTTCCCTGCAAAGAATCTGAGACGAGACCGATACAATAGGACTTTATCCCCAATATTAAATTCTCTTTTGATAATCCTTCTATCATGCCATTTCTTAACTTTCTCTTTAAAGAGTTTAGCATTTTCATAAGCTTCACTTCTCCATTCATCTAGAGAACTCAATTGCAACAACCTCTTATTACCGGCAAGTTTAGGATCTTTATTTAATTCTCTAACAGCCCAATAAGCTTTGTGCTCTAGTTCTAAAGGTAAATGACAAGCTTTTCCATAAACCATTTTATAAGGTGACATTCCCATGGGATTTTTATAAGCAATTCTATAAGCCCATAGTGCATCCTTCAATTTACTAGCCCAATTCTTTCTAGTTTTATTAACAGTCTTTTCCAAGATAGATTTAATCTCTCTATTTGATAATTCTACTTGCCCACTAGTTTGAGGATGATAAGCGGAAGCAATTCTATGATTAATACCATATTTAGCAAGATTTTTTCTAAAACCACCATGAATAAAGTGAGAACCTCCATCAGTCATAATATATCTAGGAACTCCAAATTTAGGAAAAATAATATCTAAAAGCATTCTTAAAGAGGTCTCACCATCAGCACTTTTTGTAGGTATGGCTTCCACCCATTTAGTAACATAATCAACAGCAACAAGTATATGAGTGTTACCTTCTGAAGAGGGAAAAGGTCCCATGAAGTCAAATCCCCAACAATCGAACGGTTCAGTAACAAGAGTATAATTCATAGGCATTTCATTGCGTCTAGAGATATTACCAACCCTTTGACATTCATCACAAGATAAGATAAACTTCCTTGCATCTTTGAAGAGAGTCGGCCAATAAAAACCTGATTGTAGAACCTTTTGCGCGGTTCTATCTCCGGCGTGATGTCCTCCATAAGCACTACCATGACATTTACTCAATATCTCTTGTTGTTCATATTCGGGAACACATCTTCGCAGAATACCATCCACTCCTTCTTTATATAAGTGTGGGTCATCCCAGAAATAATGCCTCAAGTCATAAAAGAATTTCCTCCTTTGCTGAGCTGAAAAGGTTGGAGGCAAGTACTTGGAAACAATAAAGTTAGCATAATCAGCATACCAAGGACTGTCTCGCGAGCTCACCTTTATTACAGCCAATTGTTCATTTGGAAAACTATCATTAACAGGAACAGGATCATAAGCAATATTTTCCAATCTAGACAAATTATCAGCAACATGATTATCAGCACCTTTCCTATCTACAATATGTAAATAAAATTCTTGCAACAGAAGTACCCATCTAATAAGCCTTGGCTTAGCATCTTTCTTTTGCATAAGGTATCTGATTGCAGCATGATCAGTATGTATAGTAACTTTTGAATCAACAATATAAGATCTAAACTTATCACAAGCAAAGACTACAGCTAGCAATTCCTTTTCAGTAGTAGCATAATTTCTTTGAGCAGCATCAAGGGTTTTACTAGCATAATGAATAACATTCAATTTTTTATTTACTCACTGTCCAAGAACAGCGCCTACAGCAAAATCACTAGCATCACACATAATTTCAAATGGTAAGTTCCAATCAGGAGGTTCAACTATAGGAGCAGTTGTTAAGGCTTTCTTTAGAGTTTCAAAAGCTTCCTTACAATCATCATCAAAAACAAAAGGTACATCTTTTTGAAGAAGATTAGTAAGAGGCTTTGAAATCTTGGAGAAGTCTTTAATAAACCTCCTATAAAACCCCGCATGACCAAGAACACTACGAATACCTTTAACATCCCTAGGATAGGGCATCTTCTCAATTGCTTCAACTTTAGCTCTATCAACTTCAATACCTCTTTTGGAAATTTTATGCCCCAATACAATTCCTTCATTAACCATAAAGTGGCATTTCTCCCAATTAAGAACAAGGTTAGTTTCTTCACATCTCCGCAAAACTTTATCAAGGTTCCGCAAGCAATTATCAAAAGAATTCCCATAGACAGAAAAATCATCCATGAATACCTCTACAATACTCTCGCAGAAGCCATCAAAAATAGCAGACATGCATCTTTGAAAAGTAGCAGGAGCATTACATAAACCAAAAGGCATACGTCTATAAGCATAAGTTCCATAGGGACAAGTGAAAGTGGTTTTCTCTTGATCCTTAGTTTTAACAGCAATTTGTGAAAACCTAGAATAACCATCAAGAAAGCAAAAATGAGTATTTTTAGATAACCTTTCTAACATTTGATCAATAAAAGGCAAAGGGTAATGATCTTTTTTAGTAACCTTATTAACTTTTCGATAATCAATGCACATTCTATACCCTACAACTACTCTTTGAGGTATGAGCTCATCATTATCATTAGGCACAACAATCATTCCTCCTTTCTTAGGAACACAATGCACAGGACTAACCCATCTACTATCAGCAATAGGATATATAATACCAGCTTCAAGAAGTCTTAATACCTCATTTCTTACCACATCCTTCATCTTAGGAATTAGACGACGCTGAGGTTCAACAACAGGCTTCGCATCATCTTCCATATTAATGGCGTGTTGACAAATAGAGGGAGAAATCCCCTTCAAGTCATCAAGTGTGTAGCCAATAGCACCTCGGTGTTTCTTCAATATTTCCAATAACCTTTCTTCTTCAGACTCTGAAAGCTTAGAACTAATAATAACAGGATATATATTTTCTTATCATCAATATGAGCATATTTAAGATTATCAGGCAATGGTTTTAAATCAAAGACAGGATCTTCCTTTGGTGGTGGTGTTGTACCCAGATCTTCCACCGGTAAATCATGCTTAAGAATAGGTTGGCGAAGAAAATTTTCATCAAGCTCATCTCTTTCTTCCCTAAAAACTTCACTCTCGCTATTCTCCAAATGTTGCTGCAAAGGATTATTAGGAGCAAGAACAATAGATGCACACTGTTCAACTTTAAAATCATCATTAGGCAAATCAGCTTTATAAGGAGTTTTGGTAAATTTAGAGAAGTTAAACTCATAAGATTCACCAGCAAATTTAGTCAAAATTTTCTCTTTCTTGCAATCTATAATAGCTCCACATGTATTTAGAAAAGGTCTACCAAAAATGATAGGATAATATTTACTAGCAGCAGAACCAAGTACCAAAAAGTCAGCAGGATATTTAATCTTACCGCATAGAACTTCCACATCTCGAACAATACCAATTGGAGAGATAGTTTCTCTATTAGCCAGCCGAATAACCACATCAATATCTTCAAGTTCACAAGAACCAATTTCGTGCATAATCTCCGTATAAAGCTCATAAGGAATAGCACTAATACTTGCACCAATATCACATAAACCATAATAACAATGATCACCAATTCTAACAGATAGCATAGGAACACTAGCTTGCTTGGACTTATTAGGATGTGAAACAATATTAGAAGCATCTTCACAGAAAATAATATGACCATCCTCCACATTTTCAGTCACAAGATCTTTAACTATTGCAACAGCAGTTCAACTTTTATTTGTTCTTCAGGTTCTATAGGTTTCTTTTCACTTTTATGAACCGCACTATTTATAACAGAGTACTCCTTCATTTTAGCAGGGAAAGGAGTTTTTTCAATATAAGCTTCAGGAATAACATGATCAACAGTTTCAACTACAACGCATTTATTAATAGATGAATCAATTTTATCTTTATACGGTTCATGATACTTATCAAAATTCTTCTTAGGCAATTCATAATGAGAGGCAAAAGCTTTATAAAGATTTGCAGCAACTTGAGAATCAAGACCATAAGTAGCACTCATATTACGAAATTTATCAGTATCCATAAAAGCTTCAATGCATTTGTAATCATAATTTATACCTGATTCTCTATCTTTGTCGTTCTCCCATCCTTCAGTATTCTCCTGGATCCGATTGAGAAGGTCCCTTTTAAACTCTTCTTTGTTGCGCGTAAATGATCCAGAACAAGAAGTATCCAGCAAGGTCTTGTCTTCAAAAGAAAGTCTTGCATAGAAATTATCAATAATAACATTACCAGGAAGCTCATGAATGGGGCATTTGAGCATTAAAGACTTCAATCTCCCCCACGCTTGGGCAATACTCTCTCCATCATGAGGCCAAAAATTATATATGCGGTTCCGATCCTTATGAATTTCACTTGGAGGATAGAACTTAGAATAAAACCGGGGCACAATATCATTCCATTCAAGAGAATCCCCATTATCCAGTAATTTATACCAATGCGCTGCTTTACCAGATAGCGATATAGAGAATAGTTTCTTCCTCACTTCATCCATAGCAATACCTGCACACTTGAATAAACCGCATAATTCATGCAAGAACAGTAAATGATCTCCAGGGTGGACAGTTCCATCCCCTGTATAACGGTTACCCACTACGCGTTCAATAATTTTCATAGGTATTTTGTATGGTATTTCTTCCTCACCTGGCGCCTCATCCACTACCTTTGCAGTAGTAGTAGATTTCCCAAATAAACATTCAAGAGGAGATCTCTCCATAATGAATTATGGCAGCAGGCAGAAATAAAATCAGCACAAACAGTAGAAGTTTCCCTTAGCAATTCCACTTACCAATAGCGCTTCACTCCCTGGCAACGGTGCCAGAAAATAGTCTTGATGACCCACAAGTATAGGGGGTGTATCGTAGTATCTTTGATAAGTAAGAATATCGATCCCAACGAGGAGCAGAAGGTGTTGACAAGCAGTTTCGATGAAGGATTCACTGTAAATGCTCACAGACAAGTATTTAGGGGGTTTTGATGTTGCAGATGAATAAAGTACGAGTAAGTAAAGTGCGAGAGTAACAATTGCAGCGAGTGGCCCAATCCTTTTTAGCACAAAGGACAAGCCGGTTTGTTTACTTATAATGACCAAACGTTCTCGAGGACACACGGGATTTTAGCCTAGTGCTTTCGCTACATACGGCTAATTAATCTTCATTGTTTTGATAAGTGTTGTGTGGGTGAACCTGTGCTAATGTACCGCCCCTCCTAGGAGTAATACATACTTGTGATTATACCCCTTGCAAGCATCCGCAACTACAAGAAAGTAATTAAGATAAATCTAACCACAGCCTTAAACTCTGAGATCCTGCTATCCCTCCTGCATCGATATACCAACGGGGGCTTAGGTTTCTGTCACTCCGGCAACCCCGCAATTGGCAAACGAGTACAAGATGCATTCCCCTAGGCCCATAAAGGTGAAGTGTCGTGTAGTCGACGTTCACACAACACCACTAGAAGAATAACACCACAACTTAAATATCATAACATTGAATATTACTCAACCATACTTCACTACTAACATTTAGACTTCACCCATGTCCTCAAGAACTAAACGAACTACTCACGAGACATCATATGGAACATGATCAGAGGTGATATGATGATGAATAACAATCTGAACATAAACCTTGGTTCAACGGTTTCACTCAATAGCATCAATAACAAGTAGAAATCAATACCGGGAGAGTTTCCCCTATCAAACAATCAAGATCAAACCCAAATTGCTACAGCGGTGACGATGTGCAGCGGTGGAGACGGCGGTGATGATGATGAAGATGATGATGATGGTGATGAAGATGATGTCCAACTTGATGGCGGTGACGATGGCGTCGATTTCCCCCTCCCGGAGGGAATTTCCCCGGCGGATCTCAGCCCCTGGAGAGCTCTATTCTCTCTGGTGTTCTCCGCCTCGCAGAGGCGGCTGTAACTCTTCGCGAGGTACTCTCTGGAGCTTAGGTCTTCGGGACGAAGGAGTTCGCGAAGAAAAGGAGGCGAGAGGGGGCTGTGGGCCCCCTCCTCACAGGGCGGCGCGGCCAGGCCTTGGGCCGCGCCGGCCTATGGGGTGGGCCCACCTCGGGTCCCCTCAGCTCCCCCTTCTGGCTCACTTCGTCATCTGGAAAAATAGGATTTTTGGTATAATTTCCATCAACTGTTGATCTTCCGAAATATTGCATTCTGACGGCGCTTTTTCCAAAGAATCCACGGCTCCGGTGCTCGATCCTCCAATAATCATGAAACATGCAAAATAGATGAAATAACATAAGTATTATGTCCAAATATGAAATATATCAATGAATAACAGCAAATTATGATATAAAATAGTGATGCAAATTGGACATATCACTGGGCAACTCGTTTCCCGCTTTTTTTTACTTTCTAATTCTTTCTCGGCCTCCTCCAAGGCTTTCTTATCCCGCTTCTCCGCCAAGTCTTTCTTCTCCTTCAACATGAGTGATTGCCTACGAAGTTCACGTGCATAGTCGTCAGGCATATTCTTCTCGGCTTGGGACGGTGTGCTCAAAAATGACTTAGCCCACTTATTTTCTTTCTCAGAAAATACTGGCTTGGGCTCAGGCTCTCTTTTCGCCTTCATATCCGCCTTCCATTTCTCATGCTGAGCAGCCGCGGCCGTGTCGACTTCCTCGGCACTACGTTCCCAAGGCCTTGTGGGGAGAGGCTTCAGTGATGGCTCCGGTACCTTTGTGGTTGTAGGTACATAAGGGTCCGGGTTAATAGTCCAGGACTGCTTCTGCTTCTTCGCCGGAGGTGGTTTGGGGGCGGCGTCGGCTGAGGTAAAGGAGGTGTAGGTGAACCACCACCACCACCGCCGCCACCGCCACCACCACCACCACCGGAGGGGGGTGGACTTGTTGGCCTTGGCGCCTCGCCTGGAAACACTATGTACTTCTTTTTCCATAGAATGAACTGGCGCTTGACATCTCCAAGTCTTCTCTCCCCTTCGGGTGTAGCATAGTCAATCTCCAGGTCCTCAAACCCTTGGACTATGTCCTCCACCGTGACACGAGCATAGCCATCTTGAATGGGGTTGTTGTGGTGGAGTGCTCCAGGTGTACAGGGTAAAGCACTGCCGATGGCTACCTTCATGGAAATGTTCCCCATTGGATAATGCAGATGACATTCTTTCATCTCCTTTACATCGTCCACGGGGTAGCGAGGAGGCTCTGGTGCAGTAATATCGATCGTCGGTGCATTAGCACCAGCCGGCTCCACCAAGGGTGCATTAGCATCAGCCGGCGGGGCCTCCGTGGAAGCCACGCTGCTTCTCCGCTGCTGGCTTCCGACATCCGCTGGATGATCTTCATGCGTCCCAGCTGCCGATCTTTCTTCTACTAGTGCATTCAGGGTTTTCTTCATCTCATAGAATTCTGATGCCAAGTGCGCCAAAAATCTGCATCCCGATCCGTCTTTCTCTTACGGCTTCTGTAACCGTACGGGTCATCGTCCTGGGAGAACCCTACTTTCCACGGAATGGCGCCTTTGCCTCGTACACGTCCTGTGTGTTCAGGATTCCCGAGGGCTTTTGTCAGCGCGTCATTCTCTCTGTTGAACTTTATCTTCCCCTCTTGAGCATCCCTCATTGCGTCAATAAGGGCTTGGGTGGGTTTAAAAGTTGTGCGCCGCCCCCTCCGTATACGCGCGGTGGTTAAGTCAAAAAAATTAATTCAAATTTTAGTTAAGTGGCGCGGCGGAAGGTGCGCGGCGGCGGCGCGTATGTGGCGCGCGCGCAGCCTCGGCGGAATAGCGGCGCCGCCGCCAGCGCGGCGTCGTGGTGTAGCGCGACGGCGGAAGGCGAAGTTCGGTGCGGCGGCGGAAGGCGGGCCGGCAGATCTGAGCGCTAGTTGAACTAGTTGATTTTATAAAAATGTTCATAATTAAGTTTTTTTCTGTTAAGTACTTAAAATTAAAAAGAACAAAAAAACAGAAAAAAATAAAAAAACAAGCGGCCTCCTTCTCCCTCTCTCCTTTCCTCTCCCTCTCTGGCCGGCCCCTCGATGGATCTCGCGCACGTGCGGAGGCTGTCGTGCGGCGTGTGGCGGCGGCGGCGCGTGCGCGTAGCCGTACGTACGGCAGCCGGGGAAACGGCGAGGCGGCGCGGCGAGCTGAGTGTCGACGACGTGCACACGGCGAGGCGCGGGGAGAGACGGCGAGAGGCGGCGCGGCGTCGTCGTCCGGCGGCGTCGGGCGTCTGTGGAGCGTCTTTGAGCGGCGGTTTCGAGCGTGGAAGACGAAGTGAAACGCGCGAGGCGCGTTTATAGCGGAGGCCTTTAGTCGCGGTTGGTGACACCAACCGCGACTAAAGGGTATTTTTTGCCAGAATTTTGGTTCCCGCGGAAAAGAGCCTTTAGTCGCGGTTGATCTGGCCAACCGCGACTAAAGGTATTTTTCAAAATACTTTTCATTTTCAAAATGTTGAAAATATAAATAATATATATCAAACAAAATCAGAAAAATTAAATTAATTTATTTCAAAATGTTAAAAATACAAATAATATATCAAAAAAATCAGAAAAATAAAACTAATTCATTTCAAAATGTTAAAAATACAAATAATACCCTTTAGTCGCGGTTGGCCACACCAACCGCGACTAAAGGGTATTTTTCGCCAGAATTTTGGTTCCCGCGGAAAAGACCCTGCCAACCGCGACTAAAGGTATTTTTCAAAATACTTTTCATTTTCAAAATGTTGAAAATACAAATAATATATATCAAACAAAATCAGAAAAATAAAACTAATTTATTTCAAAATGTTAAAAATACAAATAATATATCAAAAAAATCAGAAAAATAAAACTAATTCATTTCAAAATGTTAAAAATACAAATAATATATCAAAAAATCAGAAAAAGAAAACTAATTCATTTCAAAATGTTAAAAATACAAATAATATATCAAAAAAATCAGAAAAATAAAACTAATTCATTTCAAAATGTTAAAAATACAAATAATATATCAAAAAATTCAAAAAAATAAAACTAATTCATTTCAAAATGTTAAAAATACAAATAATATATCAAAAAATTCAGAAAAATAAAACTAATTCATTTCAAAATCTTCTCGCCATTTCTTCCCGTCATTTCTTCCTGCCTCTGTCTTCCCGTCATTTCTACCCGTCTCTGTCTTCCCGCCATTTCTTCCCAGCGCCGACAGTATTTGTTAGATGATACAAAACCACCTTTAGTCCCGGTTGCACCCACCAGCCGGGACTAAAGGTTAGATGACCATCTCTAGATTCCTCTTCTTCCCGCCATTTTTTCCATGTCTTCCCGCCTCTTTCTTCCCGCCTCCTGTCTTCCCGCTCCCATTTTGCCGCCATTTCTCACTACATATGTGTAGCCCGGCTTGGCCAGCATTATCACATCTCTACAATCTCTCATCACTCTCTCATGGCTTCCACCGTACCCACTCTAACCTACCAGCAGGTGGAGGAGCTTTGCGCCTCGAACTACCCTTGCCCACCGGGCTACCGCGTCCACGTCGGCTGGAGCCTAAGCGCCGGAGGCGTGCCGATCCCTCCCGTCCCTCAGGGTACTACGCGTCGGGCGGCCATCACGAACCACTACTACCTCGACCTCACGCCGGAGCAGCGGATGAATCCCCGCTGGCATCCCGATAACCAGCATACTTGGGACGCCTTCTTCATCAATCGGCGTGAGATGGTGCTCACCAGGTATGAAGAGGACGGTCTGCCTCATGGGAACTTCCACGTGGCCGGCCGTCGGCTATGGTGGTACGGCCGAACTCTACAGAGCGTCATGGATTACATCACGGCCGGCGATATCCCCCGCCTGCGCTACCCTCAGTTCGACCCACGAGCGCCGCCCGACGACAGCGACGACGGCAGCGACGACGACGGTGGCAACTTAGAAGGCGACAACTACCAGTACAACGGCGGTGACTATGAAGACTATGAGTATGCATATTATACGCCTAGGCAGGAGTATGACTAAATCACTCCAAATTTCATGTATCATCAGTGGTATCTCGAATCAATCGAATCATTCGAAAATAGACACCAAACACATCACGGATAATATAATTCACATGATCCATTCAACAAAGTTTGGTACAATAAATTATTACACATCATTTCTTCCCTTGTGTCCCTGCTTGCTTACGATTGTGCCGTATCCATGGAGCATACTCATCATTTAACTTAATGCTTGGGTCAGTGTTCACTTTGAAGGGCGGAATTTCACCAAACATATTATAATCTTCTGACATGTCTGTCTTGTCCTCCACTCCCACGGTGTTTCTTTTCCCTGAAAGAACAATGTGGCGCTTTGGATCATCGCATGATGATACGCGTACAGCACGCGTCCGTTGGGAACCCCAAGAGGAAGGTGTGATGCGTACAGCGGCAAGTTTTCCCTCAGTATGAAACCAAGGTTTATCGAACCAGTAGGAGCCAAGAAGCACGTTGAAGGTTGATGGCGGCGGGATGTAGTGCGGCGCAACACCAGGGATTCCGGCGCCAACGTGGAACCTGCACAACACAACCAAAGTACTTTGCCCCAACGAAATAGCGAGGTTGTCAATCTCACCGGCTTGCTGTAACAAAGGATTAGATGTATAGTGTGGAAGATGATTGTTTGCGTAAAAACAAGAGAACAAAGATTGCAAGAGATTGTATTTCAGTATAGAGAATTGGACCGGGGTCCACAGTTCACTAGAGGTGTCTCTCCCATAAGATAAACAGCATGTTGGGTGAACAAATTACAGTTGGGCAATTGACAAATAAAGAGGGCATGACCATGCACATACATATTATGATGAGTATAGTGAGATTTAATTGGGCATTACGACAAAGTACATAGACCGCTATCCAGCATGCATCTATGCCTAAAAAGTCCACCTTCAGGTTATCATCCGAACCCCTCCGCATTAAGTTGCTAACAACAGACAATTGCATTAAGTATTGCGCGTAATGTAATCAGTAACTACATCCTTGAACATAGCACCAATGTTTTATCCCTAGTGGCAACAGCACATCCATAATCTTAGAGATTTCTGTCACTTCCCCAGATTCACGGAGACATGAACCCACTATCGAGCATAAATACTCCCTCTTGGAGTTACAAGCATCTACTTGGCCAGAGCATCTACTAGTAACGGAGAGCATGCAAGATCATAAACAACACATAGACATAACTTTGATAATCAACATAACAAGTATTCTCTATTCATCGGATCCCAACAAACGCAACATATAGAATTACAGATAGATGATCTTGATCATGTTAGGCAGCTCACAAGATCCGACAATTAAGCACAATGGGGAGAAGACAACCATCTAGCTACTGCTATGGACCCATAGTCCAGGGGTAGACTACTCACACATCACTCCGGAGGCGACCATGGCGGCGTAGAGTCCTCCGGGAGATGATTCCCCTCTCCGGCAGGGTGCCGGAGGCGATCTCCTGAATCCCCCGAGATGGGATTGGCGGCGGCGGCGTCTCAGTAAGGTTTTCCGTATCGTGGCTCTCGGTACTGGGGGTTTCGCGACGGAGGCTATTTGTAGGCGGAAGGGCAGGTCAAGAGGCGGCACGAGGGGCCCACACCATAGGGCCGCGCGGCCAGGGCAGGGGCCGCGCCGCCCTAGGGTTTGGCTGCCTCGTGGCCCCACTTTGTCTCCTCTTCGGTCTTCTGGAAGCTTCGTGGCAAAATAGGACCCTGGGCGTTGATTTCGTCCAATTCCGAGAATATTTCGTTACTAGGATTTCTGAAACCAAAAACAGCAGAAAACAAGAATCGGCACTTCGGCATCTTGTTAATAGGTTAGTTCCAGAAAATGCACGAATATGACATAAAGTGTGCATAAAACATGTAGATATCATCAATAATGTGGCATGGAACACAAGAAATTATCGATACGTCGGAGACGTATCAGCATCCCCAAGCTTAGTTCTGCTCGTCCCGAGCAGGTAAAACGATAACAAAGATAATTTCTGGAGTGACATGCCATCATAACCTTGATCATACTATTTGTAAAGCATATGTAGTGAATGCAGCGATCAAAACAATGTATATGACATGAGTAAACAAGTGAATCATATAGCAAAGACTTTTCATGAATAATACTTCAAGACAAGCATCAATAAGTCTTGCATAAGAGTTAACTCATAAAGCAATAATTCAAAGTAAAAGCATTGAAGCAACACAAAGGAAGATTAAGTTTCAGCGGTTGCTTTCAACTTGTAACATGTATATCTCATGGATATTGTCAACATAGAGTAATATAATAAGTGCAATATGCAAGTATGTAGGAATCAATGCACAGTTCACACAAGTGTTTGCTTCTTGAGGTGGAGAGAAATAGGTGAACCGACTCAACAATGAAAGTAAAAGAATGGTCCTCCATAGAGGAAAAGCATCGATTGCTATATTTGTGCTAGAGCTTTGATTTTGAAAACATGAAACAATTTTGTCAACGGTAGTAATAAAGCATATGTATCATGTAAATTATATCTTACAAGTTGCAAGCCTCATGCATAGAATACTAATAGTGCCCGCACCTTGTCCTAATTAGCTTGGACTACCGGATCATCGCAATGCACATGTTTTAACCAAGTGTCACAAAGGGGTACCTCTATGCCGCCTGTACAAAGGTCTAAGGAGAAAGCTCGCATTGGATTTCTCGCTATTGATTATTCTCAACTTAGACATCCATACCGGGACAACATAGACAACAGATAATGGACTCCTCTTTTATGCATAAGCATGTAACAACAATTAATAATTTTCTCATATGAGATTGTGGATATATGTCCAAAACTGAAACTTCCACCATGGATCATGGCTTTAGTTAGCGGCCCAATGTTCTTCTCTAACAATATGCATGCTTAACCATAAGGTGGTAGATCTCTCTTACTTCAGACAAGACGGACATGCATAGCAACTCACATGATATTCAACAAAGAATAGTTGATGGCGTCCCCAGAAACATGGTTATCGCACAACAAGCAACTTAATAAGAGATAAAGTGCATAAGTACATATTCAATACCACAATAGTTTTTAAGCTATTTGTCCCATGAGCTATATATTGCAAAGGTGAATGATGGAATTTTAAAGGTAGCACTCAAGCAATTTACTTTGGAATGGCGGAGAAATACCATGTAGTAGGTAGGTATGGTGGACACAAATGGCATAGTGGTTGGCTCAAGGATTTTGGATGCATGAGAAGTAATCCCTCTCGATACAAGGTTTATGCTAGCAAGGTTATTTGAAAAAAACACAAGGATGAACCGGTGCAGCAAAACTCACATAAAAGACATATTGTAAACATTATAAGACTCTACACCGTCTTCCTTGTTGTTCAAACTCAATACTAGAAATTATCTAGACCTTAGAGAGACCAAATATGCAAACCAAATTTTAGCATGCTCTACGTATTTCTTCATTAATGGGTGCAAAGTATATGATGCAAGAGCTTAAACATGAGCACAACAATTGCCAAGTATCACATTATCCAAGACATTATAGCAATTTACTACATGTATCATTTTCCAATTCCAACCATATAACAATTTAACGAAGAAGAAACTTTGCCATGAATACTATGAGTAGAGCCTAAGGACATACTTGTCCATATGCTACAGCGGAGCGTGTCTCTCTCCCACAAAGTGAATGCTAGGATCCATTTTATTCAAACAAAACCAAAAACAAAAACAAACCGATGCTCCAAGAAAAGCACATAAGATGTGATGGAATAAAAATATAGTTTCAGGGGAGGAACCTGATAATGTTGTCGATGAAGAAGGGGATGCCTTGGGCATCCCCAAGCTTAGACGCTTGAGTCTTCTTAGAATATGCAGGGGTGAACCACCGGGGCATCCCCAAGCTTAGAGCTTTCACTCTCCTTGATCATATTGCATCATACTCCTCTCTTGATCCTTGAAAACTTCCTCCACACCAAACTTAGAACAACTCATTAGAGGGTTAGTGGACAATAAAAATTAACATGTTCAGAGGTGACTGATACGTCTCCAACGTATCGATAATTTCTTATGTTCCATGCCACATTATTGATGTTATCTACATGTTTTATGCACACTTTATGTCATATTCGTGCATTTTCTGGAACTAACCTATTAACAAGATGCCGAAGTGCCGATTCTTTGTTTTCTGCTGTTTTTGGTTTCAGAAATCCTAGTAAGGAAATATTCTCGGAATTGGACGAAATCAACGCCCAGGGGCCTATTTTTCCACGAAACTTCCAGAAGTCCGAAGATGAAACGAAGAGGGGCCACGGGGTGGCCAAACCCTAGGGCGGCGCGGCCCCACCCCTGGCCGCGCCGTCCTATGGTTTGGGCCCCCCGTGCCGCCTCCTGACTTGTCCTTCCGCCTACTTAAAGCCTCCGTGACGAAACCCCCAGTACCGAGAGCCACGATACGGAAAACCTTCCAGAGACGCCGCCGCCGCCGATCCCATCTCGGGGGATCCAGGAGATCGCCTCCGGCACCCTGCCGGAGAGGGGAATCATCTCCCGGAGGACTCTACGCCGCCATGGTCGCCTCCGGTGTGATGTGTGAGTAGTCTACCCCTGGACTATGGGTCCATAGCAGTAGCTAGATGGTTGTCTTCTCCCCATTGTGCTATCATTGTCGGATCTTGTGAGCTGCCTAACATGATCAAGATCATCTATCTGTAATTCTATATGTTGCGTTTGTTGGGATCCGATGAATAGAGAATACTTGTTATGTTGATTATCAAAGTTATATCTACGTGTTGTTTATGATCTTGCATGCTTTCCGTTACTAGTAGATGCTCTGGCCAAGTAGATGCTTGTAACTCCAAGAGGGAGTATTTATGCTCGATAGTGGGTTCATGCCTGCATTGACACCTGGGACAGTGACAGAAAGTTCTAAGGTTGTGTTGTGCTGTTGCCACTAGGGATAAAACATTGATGCTATGTCTAAGGATGTAGTTGTTGATTACATTACGCACCATACTTAATGCAATTGTCTGTTGCTTTGCAACTTAATACTGGAAGGGGTTCGGATGATAACCTAAAGGTGGACTTTTTAGGCATAGATGCAGTTGGATGGCGGTCTATGTACTTTGTCGTAATGCCCAATTAAATCTCACTATACTCATCATGATATGTATGTGCATGGTCATGCTCTCTTTATTTGTCAATTGCCCAACTGTAATTTGTTCACCCAACATGCTGTTTGTCTTATGGGAGAGACACCTCTAGTGAACTGTGGACCCCGGTCCAATTCTCTTTACTGAAATACAATCTACTGCAATACTTGTTCTACTGTTTTCTGCAAACAATCATCTTCCACACAATACGGTTAATCCTTTGTTACAGCAAGCCGGTGAGATTGACAACCTCACTGTTTCGTTGGGGCAAAGTACTTTGGTTGTGTTGTGCAGGTTCCACGTTGGCGCCGGAATCCCTAGTGTTGCGCCGCACTACATCCCGCCGCCATCAACCTTCAACGTGCTTCTTGACTCCTACTGGTTCGATAAACCTTGGTTTCTTACTGAGGGAAACTTGCTGCTGTACTCATCACACCTTCCACTTGGGGTTCCCAACGAGCGTGTGCTTTACGCGTCACCAAGCTAAATTTCTGGCGCCGTTGCCGGGGAGATCAAGACACGCTGCAAGGGGAGTCTCCACTTCTCAATCTCTTTACTTTGTTTTTGTCTTGCTTAGTTTTATTTACTACTTTGTTTTCTGCACTAAATCAAAATACAAAAAAATTAGTTGCTAGTTTTACTTTACTTGCTATCTTGTTTGCTATATCAAAAACACAAAAAAATTAGTTACTTGCATTTACTTTATCTAGTTTGTTTTATTTACTGTTGCTAAAATGGCCAACGCTGAAAATACTAAGTTGTGTGACTTCACAACCACAAATAATAATGATTTCTTATGCACACATATTGCTCCACCTGCTACTACAGCAGAATTCTTTGAAATTAAACCTGCTTTACTGAATCTTGTTATGCGAGAGCAATTTTCTAAGTGTTAGTTCTCGATGATCTTTGCTGCCCATCTTAATAATTTTGTTGAACTATGTGAAATGCAAAAATATAAAGATGTAGATGGTGATATTATTAAACTAAAATTGTTCCCTTTCTCATTAAGAGGAAGAGCTAAAGATTGGTTGTTATCTCTGCCTAAGAATAGTATTGATTCATGGACTAAATGCAAGGATGCTTTTATTGGTAGATATTATCCCCCTGCTAAAATTATATCTTTGAGGAGTAGCATAATGAATTTTAAACAATTAGATACTGAACATGTTGCTCAAGCTTGGGAAAGAATGAAATCTCTGGTTAAAAATTGCCCAACCCATGGACTGACTACTTGGATGATCATCCAAACCTTCTATGCAGGACTAAATTTTTCTTCGCGGAATTTATTGGATTCAGCTGCTGGAGGTACCTTTATGTCCATCACTCTTGGTGAAGCAACAAAGCTTCTTGATAATATGATGATCAATTACTCTGAATGGCACACGGAAAGAGCTCCCCAAGGTAAGAAGGTAAATTCTGTCGAAGAAACCTCTTCCTTGAGTGATAAGATTGATGCTATTATGTCTATGCTTGTGAATGGTAGGCCTAATGTTAATTCTAATAATGTTCCGTTAGCGTCATTAGTTGCTCAAAAAGAATATGTTGATGTGAATTTCATTAAAAATAACAATCACAATGATTCTAGGCCATACCCTGCTAATGGTAATTCTTATGGTAGATATGCTTCACCTAATGAAGAAAAGATGCTAGAAATTGAAAGATCCACCAAGAGCTTTATGCAATCACAATATGAGCAAAATAAATTGTTTACTAAAACTATGAATGAGCAATCTACCTTGTTGAAGAATATAGGGAATCAACTTGAAAATCTGAATAGGGAGATCTCGGGGTTGCAAACTAAACTTGCTAATGCTGAAACCCGAATCTCATACATGTCTGCATCACAATCTTCTTTAATTAATAAAATGGATGCTAAACCTGAGGATTTAGATGATAAAATTACTACTACAGTAAATGCCATTCAAGTTAGAATTAATGAGAATATAAGATTAATGGCTGAACTGCGTGCTAGGTGGGATAGAGAAGAAAATGAAAAACTAGCTAAAGAGAAGAATGTAGCTAAAGTTTGGACTATTACCACCACTAGTAATGCTAATGCTACACATGTTGCTGCACCTCCTACTAATACTAATAAAAGAATTGGTGTTAGCAATGTTTCCACTTCTAATGCGAAGCGAGAAACTGCCTGAAACTGCTAAAATCAT
Organism: Lolium perenne; assembly: GCF_019359855.2. Classification (NCBI taxonomy): domain Eukaryota; kingdom Viridiplantae; phylum Streptophyta; class Magnoliopsida; order Poales; family Poaceae; genus Lolium; species Lolium perenne. The sequence goes on from NC_067250.2 coordinate 261,059,959, forward strand.
TAAATCGCACGTGATAAAGCTGCTGAAATTTTTTCCAACATTGGGGATGATGATCCCATTGCTTTAGATTATAATGGTTTGAATTTTGATGATTGCCACATCTCTGAAGTTATAAAGTTCTTGCAAAAACTTGCTAAAAGTCCTAATGCTAGTGCTATAAATTTGGCTTTTACACATCATATTACAAATGCTCTCATAAAAGCTAGAGAAGAGAAACTAGAGCGTGAAGCCTCTATTCCTAAAAAGCTAGAGGATGGTTGGGAGCCCATCATTAAGATGAAGGTTAAAGATTTTTATTGTAATGCTTTATGTGATCTTGGTGCAAGTATTTCTGTTATGCCTAAGAAAATTTATAATATGCTTGACTTGCCACCGCTGAAAAATTGTTATTTGGATGTTAATCTTGCTGATCATTCTACAAAGAAACCTTTGGGTAAAGTTGATAATGTTCGCATTACCGTTAACAATAACCTTGTTCCCGTTGATTTTGTTGTCTTGGATATTGAATGCAATGCATCTTGTCCCATTATATTGGGAAGACCTTTTCTTCGAACTGTTGGTGCTATTATTGATATGAAGGAAGGTAATATAAAATATCAATTTCCTCTCAAGAAAGGTATGGAACACTTCCCTAGAAAGAGAATGAAGGTACCTTTTGATTCTATTATGAGAACAAATTATGATGTTGACACTTCGTCTCTTGATAATACTTGATACACACTTTCTGCGCCTAGCTGAAAGGCGTTAAAGAAAAGCGCTTGTGGGAGACAACCCATGTTTTACCTACAGTACTTTGTTTTTATTTTGTGTCTTGGAAGTTGTTTACTACTGTAGCAACATCTCCTTATCTTAGTTTTGTGTTTTGTTGTGCCAAGTTAAGCCGTTGATAGAAAAGTAAGTACTAGATTTGGATTACTGCGCAGTTCCAGATTTCTTTGCTGTCACGAATCTGGGTCCACCTCCCTGTAGGTAGCTCAGAAATTTAAGCCAATTTACGTGCATGATCCTCAGATATGTACGCAACTTTCATTAAATTTGAGCATTTTCATTTGAGCAAGTCTGGTGCCATTTTAAAATTTGTCAATACGAACTGTTCTGTTTTGACAGATTCTGCCTTTTATTTCGCATTGCCTCTTTTGCTATGTTGGATGAATTTCTTTGATCCACTAATGTCCAGTAGCATTATGCAATGTCCAGAAGTGTTAAGAATGATTGTGTCACCTCTGAATATGTTAATTTTTATTGTGCACTAACCCTCTAATGAGTTGTTTCGAGTTTGGTGTGGAGGAAGTTTTCAAGGATCAAGAGAGGAGTATGATGCAACATGATCAAGGAGAGTGAAAGCTCTAAGCTTGGGGATGCCCCGGTGGTTCACCCCTGCATATATTAAGAAGACTCAAGCGTCTAAGCTTGGGGATGCCCAAGGCATCCCCTTCTTCATCGACAACATTATCAGGTTCCTCCCCTGAAACTATATTTTTATTCCATCACATCTTATGTGCTTTGCTTGGAGCGTCGGTTTGTTTTTGTTTTTTGTTTTGTTTGAATAAAATGGATCCTAGCATTCACTTTATGGGAGAGAGACACGCTCTGCTGTAGCATATGGACAAGTATGTCCTTGGTTTCTACTCATAGTATTCATGGCGAAGTTTCTCCTTCGTTAAATTGTTATATGGTTGGAATTGGAAAATGATACATGTAGTAATTGCTATTAATGTCTTGGGTAATGTGATACTTGGCAATTGTTGTGCTCATGATTAAGCTCTTGCATCATATGCTTTGCACCTATTAATGAAGAAATACATAGAGCATGCTAAAATTTGGTTTGCATATTTGGTTTCTCTAAGGTCTAGATAATTTCTAGTATTGAGTTTGAACAACAAGGAAGACGGTGTAGAGTCTTATAATGTTTTCAATATGTCTTTTATGTGAGTTTTGCTGCACCGGTTCATCCTTGTGTTTGTTTCGAATAATCCTTGCTAGCCTAAACCTTGTATCGAGAGGGAATACTTCTCATGCATCCAAAATACTTGAGCCAACCACTATGCCATTTGTGTCCACCATACCTACCTACTACATGGTATTTTCCGCCATTCCAAAGTAAATTGCTTGAGTGCTACCTTTAAAATTCCATCATTCACCTTTGCAATATATAGCTCATGGGACAAATAGCTTAAAAACTATTGTGGTATTGAATATGTAATTATGCACTTTATCTCTTATTAAGTTGCTTGTTGTGCGATAACCATGTTCACCTGGGACGCCATCAACTACTCTTTGTTGAATTTCATGTGAGTTGCTATGCATGTCCGTCTTGTCTCGAAGTAAGAGAGATCTACCACCTTATGGTTAAGCATGCATATTGTTAGAGAAGAACATTGGGCCGCTAACTAAAGCCATGATCCATGGTGGAAGTTTCAGTTTTGGACATATATCCTCAATCTCAAATGAGAAAATTATTAATTGTTGTCACATGCTTATGCATAAAAGAGGAGTCCATTATCTGTTGTCTATGTTGTCCCGGTATGGATGTCTAAGTTGAAGAATAATCAATAGCGAGAAATCCAATGCGAGCTTTCTCCTTAGACCTTTGTACAGGCGGCATAGAGGTACCCCTTTGTGACACTTGGTCAAAACATGTGCATTGTGATGATCCGGTAGTCCAAGCTAATTAGGACAAGGTGCGGGCACTATTAGTACACTATGCATGAGGCTTGCAACTTATAAGATATAATTTACATGATACATATGCTTTATTACTACCGTTGACAAAATTGTTTCATGTTTTCAAAATCAAAGCTCTAGCACAAATATAGCAATCGATGCTTTTCCTCTATGGAGGACCATTCTTTTACTTTCAATGTTGAGTCAGTTCACCTATTTCTCTCCACCTCAAGAAGCAAACACTTGTGTGAACTGTGCATTGATTCCTACATACTTGCTTATTGCACTTATTATATTACTCTATGTTGACAATATCCATGAGATAGACATGTTACAAGTTGAAAGCAACCGCTGAAACTTAATCTTCTTTTGTGTTGCTTCAATGCCTTTACTTTGAATTATTGCTTTATGAGTTAACTCTTATGCAAGACTTAATTGATGCTTGTCTTGAAGTGCTATTCATGAAAAGTCTTTGCTTTATGATTCACTTGTTTACTCATGTCATACACATTGTTTTGATCGCTGCATTCACTACATATGCTTTACAAATAGTATGATCAAGGTTATGATGGCATGTCACTCCGTAAATTATCTCGTGTTATCGTTTTACCTGCTCGGACCAGCAGAACTAAGCTTGGGGATGCTGATACGTCTCCAACGTATCGATAATTTCTTATGTTCCATGCCACATTATTGATGTTATCTACATGTTTTATGCACACTTTATGTCATATTCGTGCATTTTCTGGAACTAACCTATTAACAAGATGCCGAAGTGCCGATTCTTTGTTTTCTGCTGTTTTTGGTTTCAGAAATCCTAGTAAGGAAATATTCTCGGAATTGGACGAAATCAACGCCTAGGGGCCTATTTTTCCACGAAGCTTCCAGAAGTCCGAAGACGAAACGAAGAGGGGCCACGGGGTGGCCAAACCCTAGGGCGGCGCGGCCCCACCCCTGGCCGCGCCGGCCTATGGTTTGGGCCCCCCGTGCCGCCTCCTGACTTGTCCTTCCGCCTACTTAAAGCCTCCGTGACGAAACCCCCAGTACCGAGAGCCACGATACGGAAAACCTTCCAGAGACGCCGCCGCCGCCGATCCCATCTCGGGGATCCAGAGATCGCCTCCGGCACCCTGCCGGAGAAGGGAATCATCTCCCGGAGGACTCTACGCCGCCATGGTCGCCTCCGGTGTGATGTGTGAGTAGTCTACCCCTGTACTATGGGTCCATAGCAGTAGCTAGATGGTTGTCTTCTCCCCATTGTGCTATCATTGTCGGATCTTGTGAGCTGCCTAACATGATCAAGATCATCTATCTGTAATTCTATATGTTGCGTTTGTTGGGATCCGATGAATAGAGAATACTTGTTATGTTGATTATCAAAGTTATATCTACGTGTTGTTTATGATCTTGCATGCTTTCCGTTACTAGTAGATGCTCTGGCCAAGTAGATGCTTGTAACTCCAAGAGGGAGTATTTATGCTCGATAGTGGGTTCATGCCTCGCATTGACACCGGGACGATGTGATGAAAGTTCTAAGGTTGTGTTGTGCTGTTGCCACTAGGGATAAAACATTGATGCTATGTCTAAGGATGTAGTTGTTGATTACATTACGCACCATACTTAATGCAATTGTCTGTTGCTTTGCAACTTAATACTGGAAGGGGTTCGGATGATAACCTGAAGGTGGACTTTTTAGGCATAGATGCAGTTGGATGGCGGTCTATGTACTTTGTCGTAATGCCCAATTAAATCTCACTATACTCATCATGATATGTATGTGCATGGTCATGCTCTCTTTATTTGTCAATTGCCCAACTGTAATTTGTTCACCCAACATGCTGTTTGTCTTATAGGAGAGACACCTCTAGTGAACTGTGGACCCCGGTCCAATTCTCTTTACTGAAATACAATCTACTGCAATACTTGTTCTACTGTTTTCTGCAAACAATCATCTTCCACACAATACGGTTAATCCTTTGTTACAGCAAGCCGGTGAGATTGACAACCTCACTGTTTCGTTGGGGCAAAGTACTTTGGTTGTGTTGTGCAGGTTCCACGTTGGCGCCGGAATCCCTGGTGTTGCGCCGTACTACATCCCGCCGCCATCAACCTTCAACGTGCTTCTTGACTCCTACTGGTTCGATAAACCTTGGTTTCTTACTGAGGGAAACTTGCTGCTGTACGCATCACACCTTCCACTTGGGGTTCCCAACGAGCGTGTGCTTTACGCGTCACCAGTGACACAATCATTCTTAACACTTCTGGACATTGCATAAAGCTACTGGACATTAATGGATCAAAGAAATTCATCCAACATAGCAAAAGAGGCAATGCGAAATAAAAGGCAGAATCTGTCAAAACAGAACAGTTCTTATTGACGAATTTTATCGAGGCACCAGACTTGCTCAAATGAAAATGCTCAAATTTAATGAAAGTTGCGTACATATCTGAGGATCACTCACGTAAATTGGCATAATTTTCTGAGTTACCTACAGAGAAAACAGCCCAGATTCGTGACAGCAAAGAAATCTGTTTCTGCGCAGTAATCCAAATCTAGTATGAACTTTACTATCAACGACTTTACTTGGCACAACAAAACACTAAACTAAGATAAGGAGAGGTTGCTACAGTAGTAAACAACTTCCAAGACACAAAATAAAAACAAGGTACTGTAGTAAAAACATGGGTTGTCTCCCATAAGCGCTTTTCTTTAACGCCTTTCAGCTAGGCGCAGAAAGTGTGTATCAAGTATTATCAAAGGGTGGTGCATCTACAGCGGGATGCGGAGTTTTCTCAACCAGGCATAGTATATTAGATACATAAGTTTTAGCGTCCCCCTTTTCATTAGTCTTGGGCTTGCTACTCTCATCAAACAAATTTTCAGGAACAAGCCAAGCATAATTATTTTCTAGTGCATCATTCATCGCTAGGAGCTTACATGGTATTGGTGCTTTGATCTCCCCAACATCATTAATATTATTAGTGTACTTTATTCTATCCATATCCATCTTTTCAAGGAGACTAACAAAATTGGTATAAGAACCAAGCATATTATATTTAGCAAAGACCTTTCTAGCCTCTCTTGCTATACCACCAAATTCTCTAAGAAGGGTTTCTAAAACAAAGTCTTTCTTTTCCCCTTCTTCCATATCACTGAGTGTAAGAAACATATGTTGAATCACAGGATTAAGATTAACAAATCTAGCTTCTAGCGCGTGTACTAAAGAAGCAACAGCAATTTCATAAGTAGGAGCAAGTTCTACCAAATGTCTATCTTCAAAATCTTCAACCGTACTAATATGAGTGAAAAAATCTTCTATATTATCTTTCCCAAGGATAGACCCTCGGCCTACCGGTACATCTTTAAGAACAAACTTAGGAGGAAACATGATGAAATAAGTAAAGCAAATACAAGTAACTAATTTTTTTGTGTTTTTGATATAGCAAACAAGATAACAAATAAAGTAAAACTAGCAACTAATTTTTTTGTATTTTGATTTAGTGCAGCAAACAAAGTAGTAAATAAAACTAAGCAAGACAAAAACAAAGTAAAGAGATTGGGAAGTGGAGACTCCCCTTGCAGCGTGTCTTGATCTCCCCAGCAACGGCGCCAGAAAAAGAGCTTGATACGCGTACAGCACGCGTCCGTTGGGAACCCCAAGAGGAAGGTGTGATGCGTACAGCGGCAAGTTTTCCCTCAGTATGAAACCAAGGTTTATCGAACCAGTAGGAGCCAAGAAGCACGTTGAAGGTTGATGGCGGCGGGATGTAGTGCGGCGCAACACCAGGGATTCCGGCGCCAACGTGGAACCTGCACAACACAACCAAAGTACTTTGCCCCAACGAAACAGTGAGGTTGTCAATCTCACCGGCTTGCTGTAACAAAGGATTAGATGTATAGTGTGGAAGATGATTGTTTGCAGAAAACAGTAGAACAAGATATTGCAAGAGATTGTATTTCAGTATAGAGAATTGGACCGGGGTCCACAGTTCACTAGAGGTGTCTCTCCCATAAGATAAACAGCATGTTGGGTGAACAAATTACAGTTGGGCAATTGACAAATAAAGAGGGCATGACCATGCACATACATAATATGATGAGTATAGTGAGATTTAATTGGGCATTACGACAAAGTACATAGACCGCTATCCAGCATGCATCTATGCCTAAAAAGTCCACCTTCAGGTTATCATCCGAACCCCCTCCAGTATTAAGTTGCTAACAACAGACAATTGCATTAAGTATTGCGCGTAATGTAATCAGTAACTACATCCTTGAACATAGCACCAATGTTTTATCCCTAGTGGCAACAGCACATCCATAATCTTAGAGATTTGTCACTTCCCCAGATTCACGGAGACATGAACCCACTATCGAGCATAAATACTCCCTCTTGGAGTTACAAGCATCTACTTGGCCAGAGCATCTACTAGTAACGGAGAGCATGCAAGATCATAAACAACACATAGACATAACTTTGATAATCAACATAACAAGTATTCTCTATTCATCGGATCCCAACAAATGCAACATATAGAATTACAGATAGATGATCTTGATCATGTTAGGCAGCTCACAAGATACGACAATTAAGCACAATGGGGAGAAGACAACCATCTAGCTACTGCTATGGACCCATAGTCCAGGGGTAGACTACTCACACATCACTCCGGAGGCGACCATGGCGGCGTAGAGTCCTCCGGGAGATGATTCCCCTCTCGGCGGGGGTGCGGAGGCGATCTCTCTGAATCCCCCGAGATGGGATTGGCGGCGGCGGCGTCTCTGGAAGGTTTTCCGTATCGTGGCTCTCGGTACTGGGGGTTTCGCGACGGAGGCTATTTGTAGGCGGAAGGGCAGGTCAAGAGGCGGCACGAGGGGCCCACACCATAGGGCCGCGCGGCCAGGGCAGGGGCCGCGCCGCCCTAGGGTTTGGCTGCCTCGTGGCCCCACTTCGTCTCCTCTTCGGTCTTCTGGAAGCTTCGTGGCAAAATAGGACCCTGAGCGTTGATTTCGTCCAATTCCGAGAATATTTCGTTACTAGGATTTCTGAAACCAAAAACAGCGTAAAAACAAGAATCGGCACTTCGGCATCTTGTTAATAGGTTAGTTCCAGAAAATGCACGAATATGACATAAAGTGTGCATAAAACATGTAGATATCATCAATAATGTGGCATGGAACACAAGAAATTATCGATACGTCGGAGACGTATCACATGATGTACTGATCGTTTTCTTATCTTTCCGTTTCCTCGGTTTGCTACTCATGTCCTTCACATAGAAAACCTGAGCGACATCTTTGGCTAGTACAAATGGTTCGTCAAGGTAACGAAGATTGTTGAAATCCACCATTGTCATTCCGTATTGCTGGTCCACTGATACGTCTCCGACGTATCGATAATTTCTTATGTTCCATGCCACATTATTGATGATATCTACATGTTTTATGCATACTTTATGTCATATTTATGCATTTTCCGGCACTAACCTATTAACGAGATGCCGAAGAGCCGATTCTTTGTCTGCTGTTTTTGGTTTCAGAAATCCTAGTAAGGAAATATTCTCGGAATTGGACGAAATCAACGCCCAGGGGCCTATTTTCACACGAAGCTTCCAGAAGACCGAAGAGTCAACGAAGTGGGGCCACGAGGCGGCCAGATGATAGGGCAGCGCGGCCCAAGCCCTGGCCGCGCCGACCTGTCTCCTGGGCCCCTCGTGTGGCCCCCTGACCTGCCCTTCCGCCTACAAATAGCCTTCGTCGCGAAACCCCCAATACCGAGAGCCACGATACGGAAAACCTTCCAGAGACACCGCCGCCGCCAATCCCATCTCGGGGGATTCGGGAGATCGCCTCCGGCACCCTGCCGGAGAGGGGATTCATCTCCCGGAGGACTCTACGCCGCCATGGTCGCCTCCGGAGTGATGAGTGAGTAGTCTACCCCTGGACTATGGGTCCATAGCAGTAGCTAGATGGTTGTCTTCTCCTCATTGTGCTTAATTGTCGGGTCTTGTGAGCTGCCTAACATGATCAAGATCATCTATCTGTAATGCTATATGTTGTGTTTGTTGGGATCCGATGAATAGAGAATACTATGTTATGTTGATTATCAATTTATATCTATGTGTTGTTTATGATCTTGCATGCTCTCCGTTATTAGTAGAGGCTCTGGCCAAGTTGATGCTAGTAACTCCAAGAGGGAGTATTTATGCTCGATAGTGGGTTCATGTCTCCGTGAATCTGGGGGAGTGACAGAAACCTCTAAGGTTATGCATGTGCTGTTGCCACTAGGGATAAAACATTGATGCTATGTCCGAGGATGTAGTTATAGATTACATTACGCGCAATACTTAATGCAATTGTCTGTTGTTAGCAACTTAATACTGGAAGGGGTTCGGATGATAACCTGAAGATGGACTTTTTAGGCATAGATGCATGCTGGATAGCGGTCTATGTACTTTGCCGTAATGCCCAATTAAATCTCACAATACTCATCATAATATGTATGTGCATGGTCATGCCCTCTCTATTTGTCAATTGCCCAACTGTAATTTGTTCACCCAACATGCTATTTATCTTATGGGAGAGACACCACTAGTGAACTGTGGACCCCGGTCCAATTCTTTACATCTGAAATACAATCTACTGCAATACTTGTTCTACTGTTCTCTGCAAACAATCATCATCCACACTATACATCTAATCCTTTGTTACAGCAAGCCGGTGAGATTGACAACCTCACTGTTTCGTTGGGGCAAAGTACTTGGTTTGTGTTGTGCAGGTTCCACGTTGGCGCCGGAATCCCTGGTGTTGCGCCGCACTACATCTCGCCGCCATCAACCTTCAACGTGCTTCTTGACTCCTACTGGTTCGATAAACCTTGGTTTCTAACTGAGGGAAACTTACTGCTGTACGCATCACACCTTCCACTTGGGGTTCCCAACGGTCGCGTGCTGTACGCGTGTCAAGCTAAATTTCTGGCGCCATTGCCGGGGAGATCAAGACACACTGCAAGGGGAGTCTCCACATCGCAATCTCTTTACTTTGTTTTTGTCTTGCTTTATTTTATTTACTACTTTGTTTGCTGCACTAAATCAAAATACAAAAAAATTAGTTGCTAGTTTTACTTTATTTGCTATCTTGTTTGCTATATCAAAAACACAAAAAAAATTAGTTACTTATATTTACTTTACTTATTTGATCATGTTTCCTCCTAAGTTTGTTCTTAAAGATGAACCGGTAGGCCGAGGGTCTATCCTTGGGAAAAATAATATAGAAATTTGTTTCACTCATATTAGTACGGTTGAGGATTTTGAAGATAGACACCTGGTAGAACTTGCTCCTACTTATGAAATTGTTGTTGCTTCTTTAGTACACGCGTTAGAAGCTAGATTTGTTAATCTTAATCCTGTAATTCAACATATGTTCCTTACACTCAGTGATATGGAAGAAGGAGAAAAGAAAGATTTTGTATTAGAAACCCTTCTTAAAGAATTTTGGGGAATAGCAAGAGAAGCTAGAAAAGTCTTCACTAAATATAATATGCTAGGCTCTTATACCAACTTTGCCAGTACCCTTGAGAAGATGGAAAAAGATAGACAAAAGTACACTAATGAAGTTAATTATGAGGGGGATATTAAAACATCAATACCTTGCAAGCTCTTGGGAATGTGCGAGGCACTAGAAAAGAATTTTGATTGGATTGTTCCTGAAGATTTGTTTGATGAGAGTAGCAAACCTAAGACTAATGAAAAGGAAGCCTCTGAAACTCACATAGAAAAGATAAAATGCATAGTTGAGAAAACTCCACACCCCGCTGTAGATGCACCATCTCTCGATAATACTTGATATACACTTTCTGCGCCTAGCTGAAAGGTGTTAAAGAAAAGCGCTTATGGGAGACAACCCATGTTTTTACTACAGTACTTTGTTTTATATTTGCGTCTTGGAAGTTGTTTACTACTGTAGCAACCTCTCCTTATCTTAGTTTAGTGTTTTGTTGTGCCAAGTAAAGTCGTTGATAGTAAGGTTCATACTAGATTTGGATTACTGCGCAGAAACAGATTTCTTTGCTGTCACGAATCTGGGCAAAATTATCTGTAGGTAACTCAGAAAATTATGCCAATTTACGTGAGTGATCCTCAGATATGTACGCAACTTTCATTCAATTTGAGCATTTTCATTTGAGCAAGTCTGGTGCCTCAATAAAATTCTTCTTTATGAACTGTTCTGTTTTGACAGATTCTGCCTTTTATTTCGCATTGCCTGTTTTGATATGTTCGATGGATTTTTCGATTCCATTGACTTTCAGTAGCTTTGTGAAATGTCCAGAAGTGTTAAGAATGATTATGTCACCTCTGAACATGTATATTTTGATTGTGCACTAACTCTCTAATGAGTTGTTTTGAGTTTGGTGTGGAGGAAGTTTTCAAGGATCAAGAGAGGGAGATGATACAACATGATCAAGGAGAGTGAAAGCTCTAAGCTTGGGGATGCCCCGGTGGTTCACCCCTGCATATATCAAGAAGACTCAAGCGTCTAAGCTTGGGGATGCCCAAGGCATCCCCTTCTTCATCGACAACATTATCAGGTTCCCCCCCTGAAACTATATTTTTATTCCGTCACATCTTATGTGCTTTGCTTGGAGCGTCGGTTTGCTTTTGTTTTTGTTTTGTTTGAATAAAATGGATCCTAGCATTCATTGTGTGGGAGAGAGACACGCTCCGCTGTTGCATATGGACAAATATGTCCTTAGGCTTTACTCATAATATTCATGGCGAAGTTTCTTCTTCGTTAAATTGTTATATGGTTGGAATTGGAAAATGATACATGTAGTAATTTGCTAAAATGTCTTGGATAATGTGATACTTGGCAATTGTTGTGCTCATGTTTAAGCTCTTGCATCATATACTTTGCACCCATTAATGAAGAAATACATAGAGCATGCTAAAATTTGGTTTGCATATTTGGTCTCTCTAAAGTCTAGATAATTTCTAGTATTGAGTTTGAACAACAATGAAGACGGTGTAGAGTCTTATAATGTTTACAATATGTCTTTTATGTGAGTTTTGCTACACCGCTTCATCCTTGTGTTTGTTTCAAATAAACCTTGCTAGCCTAAACCTTGTATCGAGAGGGAATACTTCTCATGCATCCAAATACTTGAGCCAACCACTATGCCATTTGTGTCCACCATACCTACCTACTACATGGTATTTCTCCGCCATTCCAAAGTAAATTGCTTGAGTGCTACCTTTAAATTTCTATTCTTCACCTTTACAATATATAGCTCATGGGACAAATAGCTTAAAAACTATTGTGGTATTGAATATGTACTTATGCACTTTATCTCTTATTAAGTTGCTTGTTGTGCGATAACCATGTTCCTGGGGACGCCATCAACTACTCTTTGTTGAATATCATGTGAGTTGCTATGCATGTTCGTCTTGTCTGAAGTAAGGGAGATTTACCACCTAATGGTTAGAGCATGCATATTGTTAGAGAAGAACATTGGGCCGCTAACTAAAGCCATGATCCATGGTGGAAGTTTCAGTTTTGGACAAATATCCTCAATCTCATATGAGAAAATTAATTGTTGCTAATTGCTTATGCATTAAAGAGGAGTCCATTATCTGTTCTCTATGTTGTCCCGTTATGGATGTCTAAGTTGAGAATAATCAATAGCGAGAAATCCAATGCGAGCTTTCTCCTTAGACCTTTGTACAGGCGGCATAGAGGTACCCCTTTGTGACACTTGGTTAAAACATGTGCATTGCGATAATCCCGGTAATCCAAGCTAATTAGGACAAGGTGCGGGCACTATTAGTATACTATGCATGAGGCTTGCAACTTGTGAGATATAATTTACATAACACATATGCTTTATTACTACCGTTGACAAAATTGTTTCTTGTTTTCAAAATCAAAGCTCTAGCACAAATATAGCAATCGATGCTTTCCTCTTTGAAGGACCTTTCTTTTACTTTTATGTTGAGTCAGTTCACCTATCTCTCTCCATCTCAAGAAGCAAACACTTGTGTGAACTGTGCATTGATTCCTACATACTTGCATATTGCACTTGTTATATTACTTTACATTGACAATATCCATGAGATATACATGTTATAAGTTGAAAGCAACCGCTAAAACTTAATCTTCCTTTCTGTTGCTTCAATACCTTTACTTTGAATTATTGCTTTATGAGTTAACTCTTATGCAAGACTTATTGATGCTTGTCTTGAAGTACTATTCATGAAAAGTCTTTGCTATATGATTCATTTGTTTACTCATGTCATTTACATTGTTTTGATCGCTGCATTCATTACATATGCTTACAATAGTATGATCAAGGTTATGATGGCATGTCACTCCAGAAATTATCTTTGTTATCGTTTACCTGCTCGGGACGAGCAGAAACTAAGCTTGGGGATGCTGATACGTCTCCGACGTATCGATAATTTCTTATGTTCCATGTCACATTATTGATGATATCTACATGTTTTATGCATACTTTATGTCATATTTATGCATTTTCCGGCACTAACCTATTAACGAGATGCCGAAGAGCCGATTCTTTGTTTTACTGTTTTTGGTTTCAGAAATCCTAGTAAGGAAATATTCTCGGAATTGGACGAAATCAACGCCCAGGGGCCTATTTTCACACGAAGCTTCCAGAAGATCGAAGAGTCAACGAAGTGGGGCCACGAGGCGGCCAGATGATAGGGCGGCGCGGCCCAAGCCCTGGCCGCGCCGACCTGTCTCCTGGGCCCCTCGTGTGGCCCCCTGACCTGCCCTTCCGCCTACAAATAGCCTTCGTCGCGAAACCCCCAGTACCGAGAGCCACGATACGGAAAACCTTCCAGATATGCCGCCGCCGCCAATCCCATCTCGGGGGATTCGGGAGATCGCCTCCGTCACCCTGCCGGAGAGGGGATTCATCTCCCGGAGGACTCTACGCCGCCATGGTCGCCTCCGGAGTGATGAGTGAGTAGTCTACCCCTGGACTATGGGTCCACAGCAGTAGCTAGATGGTTGTCTTCTCCTCATTGTGCTTAATTGTCGGGTCTTGTGAGCTGCCTAACATGATCAAGATCATCTATCTGTAATGCTATATGTTGTGTTTGTTGGGATCCGATGAATAGAGAATACTATGTTATGTTGATTATCAATTTATATCTATGTGTTGTTTATGATCTTGCATGCTCTCCGTTATTAGTAGAGGCTCTGGCCAAGTTGATGCTAGTACTCCAAGAGGGAGTATTTATGCTCGATAGTGGGTTCATGTCTCCGTGCATCTGGGGGAGTGACAGAAACCTCTAAGGTTATGGATGTGCTGTTGCCACTAGGGATAAAACATTGATGCTATGTCCGAGGATGTAGTTATTGATTACATTACGCGCAATACTTAATGCAATTGTCTGTTGTTAGCAACTTAATACTGGAAGGGGTTCGGATGATAACCTGAAGGTGGACTTTTTAGGCATAGATGCATGCTGGATAGCGGTCTATGTACTTTGTCGTAATGCCCAATTAAATCTCACAATACTCATCATAATATGTATGTGCATGGTCATGCCCTCTCTATTTGTCAATTGCCCAACTGTAATTTGTTCACCCAACATGCTATTTATCTTATGGGAGAGACACCACTAGTGAACTGTGGACCCCGGTCCAATTCTTTACATCTGAAATACAATCTACTGCAATACTTGTTCTACTGTTCTCTGCAAACAATCATCATCCACACTATACATCTAATACTTTGTTACAGCAAGCCGGTGAGATTGACAACCTCACTGTTTCGTTGGGGCAAAGTACTTGGTTTGTGTTGTGCAGGTTCCACGTTGGCGCCGGAATCCTTGGTGTTGCGCCGCACTACATCTCGCCGCCATCAACCTTCAACGTGCTTCTTGACTCCTACTGGTTCGATAAACCTTGGTTTCTAACTGAGGGAAACTTACTGCTGTACGCATCACACCTTCCACTTGGGGTTCCCAACGGTCGCGTGATGTACGCGTGTCATCCACCTTTACCCCACCTCCTGTTAGCTTGAACCATTTTCACCGGAACAAAGGGACCTTAAAGGAAGGTCCATAGTCAAGTTCCCATATCTCCTCTATGTAACCATAATATGTGACCTTTTGCCCATTCTCGGTTGCTGCATCAAAGCGGACACCACTGTTTTGGTTGGTGCTCTTTTTATCTTGGGCGATCGTGTAAAATGTATTCCCATTTATCTCGTACCCTTGGAAAGTCGTTATAGTCGAAGATGGTGTCTTGGCCAACATTTACAGCTGATCTCCAATATCATTTTCATTCATTAAATGTTTTCTCAACCAACTGTCGAAAGTGTCCATGTGGGCCTTTCTAATCCAGGATTCAGGCTTCCCCGGGTTGTCCGAGCGTAAAATATTCTTGTGTTTCTCGAAGTACGGAGCCACCAAGCTGGAATTTGTCAGAACTGTGTGGTGTACTTCAGTCATAGAATGGCCGTCCATACATATCGTTGATTTCCTTCCGATCGTGCCTTTTCCACTTAGTCTCCCCTCGTGCCGCGATCAAGGAAGACCAATCGGCTTAAGGTCAGGAACAAAGTCAACACAAAACTCAATTACCTCCTCATTTCCATATCCCTTGGCGATGCTTCCTTCTGGCATGGCACGGTTACGATCATATTTCTTTAATACTCCCATGAACCTCTCAAAGGGGAACATATTGTGTAGAAATACATGACCGAGAATGGAAATCTCTTCGACTGGGTCATAATATTGAAGAAGGATGGCGGGAACACCAACTCGAAACTGACAAGACATTGGACCACATCGTTCTGTAACTGTGGTAGATCTTCTGGATTGATTACCTTCTGAGAGATTGCATTGAGGAATGCACATAGCTTCACAATGGCTACTCGAACATTTTCCGGTAGGAGCCCCCTCAAAGCAATCGGAAGCAATTGCGTCATAATCACGTGGCAGTTGTCAGACTTCAGGTTTTGGAACTTTTTGTCCGCCATGTTTATTATTCCCTTTATATTCGACGAGAATTCAGACGGGACCTTCATACTGCTCAGGCATTCAAAAAATATGACCTTCTCTTCTTTGGTAAGAGCGTAGCTGGCACGACCTTGAAACCATTTCGGATGCCGGTCATTAGGGTCTTTCAAACGTTGCTGGTCCTGCCGTGCTTCATTTGTATCATTTGTCTTCCCATACACGCCCAAGAAGCTTAGCGGGTTCACGCAAATATTCTTCGTAACATGCATCACGTCGATTGCAGAGCGGACATCTAGGACTTTCCAGTATTCTAGCTCCCAGAATATAGATTTCTTCTTCCACATGGGTGCGTGCCCGTCAGCTCCCTGCGGAACTGATTGTCCGCCAGGACCCTTTCCAAAGATGACTTTCAAATCCTTGACCATATCAAATACCTCAGAACCCGTACGTTCCGCAGGCTTCGGCCGGTGATCTGCCTTGCCGTTGTAATGCTTGCCTTTCTTTCTTACGTTATGAATTTTCGGAAGAAATCGACGATGCCCAAGGTACACGTCCTTCTTACAATTTGGCAAATATACACTTTCAGTCTCATGTAAGCAGTACGTGCATGCATTGTATCCCTTATTTGTCTGTCCCGAAGGTTTACTAAGAGCAGGCCAATCATTGATGGTTACGAAAAGCAACGCTCGTAGGTCAAATTCCTCTTCTTTGTGCTCATCCCACACACGTACACCAGGTCTGCCCCACAACTGTAAAAGTTCATCAACTAATGGCCTTAGGTACACATCGATGTCGTTGCCGGGTTGCTTCGGACCTTGGATGAGCACTGATATCATAATGAACTTACGCTTCATGCACAACCAAGGAGGAAGGTTGTAGATGCATAGAGTCACAGGCCAGGTGCTATGGCTGGAGCTCTGCTCGCCAAAAGGATTCATGCCATCTGTACTTAGACCAAATCTTATGTTCCTTGCGTCAGCTGCAAAATCTTTGAACTCTCTGTCGATCTTTCTCCATTGCGTTCCATCTGCGGGGTGTCTCAACTCCCCGTCCGACTTACGGTCCTCTTTGTGCCATCGCAACAACTTGGCATGCTCTTTGTTCCTGAACAGACGTTTCAACCGTGGTATTATAGGAGCATACCATGTCACCTTGGCGGGAACCCTGTTCCTGGGTTTCTGGCCCTCAATATCGTCACCAGGGTCATCGCCTTTGATCTTATAACGCAATGCAGTGCATACCGGGCATTCATTCAAATTCTTGTATTCACCGCGGTAGAGGATGCAGTCGTTAATGCATGCATGTATCTTCAGAATCTTTAAACCTAGAGGGCAGACAACCTTGTTTGCTTCGTACGTACTGGCGGGCAACTCGTTATTCTTTGGAAACATATTCTTCAACATTTTTAGCAAGTTTTCAAATCCTGAGTCAGCTACACCTTCCCGTGCCTTCCATTTCAGCAAATCCTGTGTGCAGCCCAGCTTTTTGAGACCATTATCGCATCCTGGGTACAGCGACTTTTTGTGATCCTCTAACATGCGATCCAAATTCTCCCTCTCTTTTCAGTTTCGCAGCGTCTCCGTGCATCAGCAATGGTTCGACCAAGATCATCAGCGGGCTCATCACGTGCCTCTTCTTCACCTTCCCCTTCACCTTCCCCTTCACCTTCCCCACCTTCAGCATCCTCCATGAAAGTATCACCGAAATGATCAAGATAGTTTTCATCGATGATATCATCCCCTTCTTCATCTTATTCCATTATAACCCCTCTTTCTCCATGCTTGGTCCAACAATTATAGCTTGGCATGAAACCGTGCCGAAGCAGGTGCAGGTGAACTTCTCTTGAGGAAGAGTAACCCTTCTGATTCTTACAGCCAACACATGGACATATAACAAAACCCCTCCTGCTTGTACGCATTATCCACTACGAGGAAACCTTTCAAACCCGTAGTGAACTCGCCGGAGAGTCGGTTACCGTACATCCATTGCTGATTCATCTGCATTATTATTATATAAAGTATATAATTAACCATCATGCATTTGTTAAACTAACTAGCTAGAAATAATAGAAATTAAACAATGAACTACACACATGCATATTTTATCAATGACACATGAAAGGTTCAAGTTGCTAACCGCGATCGAGGAGGAAAAATAAATGAGAAAGCTCAAGTGTGGCTCGGACACTTCATATCATGTTTCTTTCATTCTTTCGGGCATTTCATCGAACACCTTGTGTGCATAAGAGGAACCAAAAGCAAATCCACCACCCCTTGTGAAGATTGTGAAGAGAAGTGGTACCAAATGGCTAAGTGAAGTGAGCTGCGCTGCCTTTTATAGGGCTGGGCCTTTAGTCCCGGTTGACCTGGCCAACCGCGACTAAAGGCCTTCGGGCCGCGACTAAAGCCCCTCCCGCGCCCCAGCTGTCGACCGAGCCCGCTGGGCCCAGACTTTTGCTCGCGGGTCACCTCCCGAACCGCGACTAAAGACCCCTTTAGTCGCGGTTCGAAATATTTGGGGACTAAGAGCATCTCCAGCCGCGTCCCCCAAACCGCGCCGGATTGAGCGTTTGGGGGACGTGTTTTGTTCGTGCCGCCTTTGGGGGACGTCGCTCCCCAGTCGCGTCCCCCAAACGTCGCCCCCAATCAAGAATTCAAATTTTGCATTCAAAAGAGATCGTTCCCGCCGAATCGTCGCGATCAGAGTAGCGGCGATCAAAGTACTAGGCGCGCGATCATATTACAGACCATAGTGCATGCTAAACTAGAAGAAGGGGTTGGTCGACGGCGATGTATCCTGAGTCGACGCAGGCCCGTCGATCACGATGACCTCGTCGCGATCTGCCTAGTGTTGTGCATGCTCCGTCTGCTCCGCCGCCGTCGCGTAGGCCGACGATGGTGTACCAGTCGAAGACGCGTCAGTCGGCCCTTGCGCCGCGGTTGCTTCCGTTGCCTCTTCCTGGGCCGCCGCGTCGGCCGCCACCATTTTGGCTTCGATGTCGTCGAGGATCTGGCCTTTGAAGAAGTTGTGCGCCGCCCGCGTCCGGGGAGACATTCCCTCTGTCGACGCTCTCAGCAGGGACATGTCGTCCCTGCGTTTCTTGAGCTCCAACTTCTCCTCTTGCCTCTTGAGCAGCTTCGCCCACCTTTCGTCATTCTTTTTGGCGCGGGAGAGAAAGGTCGAGGAGACGTCCGCGAGGCATTTCGTGATCGATGCCTGCGTCTTCTCACACGACGCGGTGTCGGCCAAGGCGGCCTTGGCAGCCTTGTTGCCAGTAGGACGCCCTGCCGACGTTGTCGGCGGCGCGTCCAGATCATTGGCGTCCTTCCCCTTGGACAGCGACAGGCGCGTCAACCGCCATTTCTCGTTCCTTTTGAGCTTGGTATAGCAATGCACCAGCGCGAACGACTTATGCCCATCCAAGTTCTTCGCGTAAACCTCCATGGCCCTATCAAACTAGCCAAAGGAAGCGGAATCATTTCATCGAACACAATGTAGGCGCTACAGATTATGGAAGAAAGAGTCGTACCATTTGGGAGAGGTCGGCGCCGCTCTCGGCTCTGGTCAGTAATTCCTGATGGTATCCATGGAAGGAGTTCACCGATGCCTGGATGATGGCCCATCACGTCGACATTGCCTTTTGGCTCCTCTTCATTGTCACTTTGTTGTAGTCGCTCTTGATGAGCTTGCGCTCATCGAACTCGGCCTTGATTCTCGCCCAACACTTCCCGTATTTTTGGTTGGCGCCGATGATGGAGTCATGGCTCACCGTCGCCCACGACTCGCACAGACAAAGATCCTCCAAAGCCGTCCACTTGGGGCCTCGTGTGCCCGACGCCTTCTTCTTCTTTTTCTTCTTCAGGTCGTCCGCGTCGACCTCCACGAGATCATCGTCACCGGCACCCTCCTCGTCTTCTTCCTCACCGCCCTCTTCGTCCTCGTCGTCGTCCTCGTCCTTCACCCCCTCCTCTTCATCGTCCTCCTCGTCCTCACCCCCGCCCTCTTCCTCAGCACCCTCAGCACCGGCACCGTTGAATTCGAGCGGCCCCCTGCGGCCAGTGAAAGGGTCGCCATCTGCACCGGGTCCTGGCTCGCGCTGCTCGTACGCCGGGGAGTAGAGGTTGTTGGGGTTGAAGCCGCCATGCGGCAGCGCATCCTGGTAGTGCGGCGACAAGTTAAGCGTCACGCACCAGGGAGTGCCGGAGGGGCCATCGTTGTAGAAGGCGGATGACGATGGAGAGAAGACTCCCGGAACGTACACCGGCACGTTCGTACTATATGGGCTCGCGTTAGTGGCGGCGAGACACCCGGCCATTAAGTGCTGGTGCTGGCGCTCCGCCAGAGCCTTCTTCTCCTGCTCCGCCGCCCTCCGTCCTTTCCGCTCTGCCGTCGACATCTTCCGGCGCAGACAGTCTTGATGCCACTGATCATCAGTCCATCCTTCCGGCTTCTTCTTCGGGGCCGGCGCCTTCCGCGGTTTCGCGAACGGCGCTTTCGCCCCTTTCGTCGCATTGCCCGGCGGCTTCTTGGCCGCTTTCTTGGCCATCTTCTTGGGGGCTACCGGCGGCGTCATGGAATGGGGAGAAGGTAGCGGCGGCGGGTGGACGGCGGGAGGGAGAAACAAATCGGCGGGGATAGGAGAAATGAATCGGCGGCGGGATATGTGTTGGGAGGCCAGAAATGCGCGGCGGGATAGGCGCGATATCGCGGGAGGGGCGGGATTTGGCGGGAGTGGGAGACGATTTTTCAGCCGCTGACGCGCCGGGCCCGCATCGGTTCGCCTCGCTTTTCGGTGTGTCCGGCGTCCCCGGTGCGTCCCCTGTGGGACGGGGACGGGCTCGGGGCGCCGGACACCGTATCGGGCCGCGCCGGACAAAAATGGGCTTTGGGGGACGCGGCTGGAAAGGTTTTTTTGGTCCGGCACGCCCCAAATCCCTTTGGGGGATGCTTTGGGGGACGCGGCTGAAGATGCTCTAATGAAATTGGATGGAAGCCTCATTTTCTACTAGTGTATGCATCTCGCAAGTAGGAGCGGAGGAAAGTAACAGAGCTGGTCATTGAAGCTTTCCGTGTTGGTGAATGACATTGTTACGGAGATGCCAGGCGCGCCAAAACAAGAGTAGGATTCTGGCTCTCGAGTCTTCCTTAGTCTGGTCAACAACGATTTGCAACCATCTTTTCCGGTGTTCAGCAAAAACTTTCTTTTTTACAAAACGGAAATGTAACCCTATGTGTTATGACGTTTACCAAAGTAATGTCCCTATCAACAACATATATGCGCTACTATTGTTGCACAATACCGGTAAATACAACGTCAGGACCTTATGGCGGGACTGAGATCCAGTGCCCCGTCTATTGCAAGTCACAGTGTGCCCCGAGCACTCTAATCCACCGTTCAAATCAATCCAATGGACAGCAGCAGCAAGGCACGGGTCAGAGCAGTCAATTCCCACCCAGCAGCCAGAAACGAGCGCAGAAAAAAATCGAGGGACACGCGGGAAAAGAAGGAGACTGCGCGGGCGTTCCCGGGCAGAGCTGTGCCGCCGCTGTGCGACGCCGTCGGCGCAAGGGGAGGGGAGCACGCTCCTGCCGCCGGCTCCCTCCGCCCGTCCCGGCGGGATCCTCCTCCCCGCCCGCTTCGACAGGATCTTCCTATGTTGGTGCAAGCAAGCAAAGAGTACACTCCAATTATTTTTGAAGCTTTTCAAGGTGAATATGAAAGAGCCATGGCTGCGTGCACTAGAGTATTGGACGAGGATAACAAATTTGCGGTTTCTATTTTGCATGGTGATTTAAAATTTGAGGATGAGCGCATGGTGATTGGTGATCCTTTGACCAAAACAGCCGCATGTAGTTGTGGAATGTTCAATAGGACGGGAATATTGTGTGGACATGGTCTCAAAGTTCTTGATCTAATGAACATAAAAACATTGCCAACACATTATATCCTAAAAAGATGGACTAGAGAAGCACGCAATGGAAGCATACAAGATAGACAAGGAAGGAATGTGGTCGAAAATCCAAAGTTGAAAGCTCAACTTCGGTACAAGCATTTGTCCCACAAATTTCATAGTTTGGCACGTAAAGTAGCCAACTCCGAAGAGTGTTGTTTGATGTTAGAAAATGCAATTGATTTTGTTGGTCCACAAATAGAAGATAAACTTAATGCAACTACCAATGCTTCCGACAAGCCATGCAATGATCAAGAAAATATTGACCCAAATGTGCAACTACCAAATGAGCTTCACCATTGTGGTGTTTATGATGAAGATATGTTCTAGCCTGTACAAGCGGAAAAGTCCGGTTTGAACCTAGATGCATGTGAATCCTAGTTGAAAATGCATTTTTCAAATGTTAAAAAATTCTGAAATAAAAATATCCGGGTACGTACGCATGTTCCATGTGTGAGTAGAAAGTTTTCGCGGAGAAACCACTTTTTTATTTCAGAATCTAAAAAGATAAAATACGTCACATATATACTGCTATATAGCCCTGCAAAATTTCACTTTTTTGCCGAGACAAAATAAAAGATTTTTTCGTCACGAAACTCATGTCCAGGGCACATATTTGAGATCATCTGGAAAATCATTTTGTGTTTTGATTTTTAAAACATGTTTTGAGATCACAAACGGAACTTTTCAAAAAGTGGGTTCACATGCCCCCATGTTCCATATATGCATTCTCCTGTACAAGCTTGTTAGATAGTTATTTTGGACATGGTTGAGTAATATTTTGGACAAGGCTGACTATAGTTTTTTGGATTTTGGGGCTAACTATAGTCGTGTGTGGCCGAAGTGTATAAGTAGAATGGCCTACTTTATGTAAGAATGCAGAATTTGAGTATCAAATGCTATAAAATTTCATTGCTATGTGACTCAAAATTGCATCTTTTGCCTGTATAATATGTTCTTTTTATAATGCTTTGGTTCAGATCCCTTGTATAATCAGTATAATCAGTTTGTTGTTGGTTATATCTTGCCCAGGTTCTATCTTGCTCAATCTGTATATTGCTCCAATATGTATGTATGTTGCTCCAATCTGTATGTTGCTCATTTATTGCCCAGATTTTTCCAGATTTCTGTTAACACGCTGAGGTATATTGTCAGAGTGCTCAATTTTTTTGCCAAATTGATGTTGTTTTGGTAAACTGAAACTGCAAACATGTTCTACCGTGAGTGTTAACTGAACTGCTGTTTTTCCAGTTATGCTGCTCTTGCTTCGTTCATGTGAGGTTGCAAGGCGCTGGATCCCCATCCACCAGCGGAAAGGAAGGGCAGACGGTGCGTCAGCATGCAGTCCAAGTGCTCCGTCGGAGTTGGAAGGAGCGAGCATGTGGAGCTCTGGGCGGAGGCCGCCGTCGCGGCCGTCTTCTCCGGCGCTTCGTCGTGGCCGTTTTCTCCGGAGCTTCGTCGCAGCTAGAGGTAGGCGGAGGGAGATTGCGTGTGCCGCCCCGAGAGCTCCTTCGTCGCCGGAGGTGGGCGCAGCGGCGGCGGCCGGACCAGCAAGCTCTGCCGGTCTGCCCCAAGAGCTGTGCGCAAGGACGAGGACGAAGGGCTGGGCTCGTTTCTGGCTGCTGCGTTCTGCTTTGACCCGTGCCTTGCTGCTGTTGTCCATTGGATTGATTTGAACGGTGGATTAGAGGGCTCGGGGCACGCTGTAACTTGTAATAGACAGGGCACTGGATCTCAGTCCCTTATGGCGCCCGCACCTAATCCAGACCGATCCGTTCGTTGGAGATTCGCGCAACAGGGCCCACACGGACAGGCGTTTGACCCCTACCTCCGGGGGGATACGCCTAGGCCAAATAGCAATACGCACGGTGAGCCCGACAGCGCGTCGGCGGATACGGGGCGTCCTTGCCGTCCTTCGCGACTGCCTCGCCGTACATGGACGGCATGGAGCTGCCATGGACCCCCATCCGCTGCTCCCACTCTCGCATTTCAATTTTGAATCTCACGGGCTACCTTTCCCCTTCCTCCATCTTCGTCAAGACGGCAGAGCTCGCCGTTCGCCGCATCTGGAAGAGAGCTGGGAAGGGAGGATTCGAGTGGCCGGGCGCTCATAGATGATGATGGGCGGAGAATTTGAGGGATTCACCGACCTGCTCATCAGGTAAGACATCAAATCCCGCCCCTCCCCCTCTCCCCGCTCGTCTTTTCCATCCCCTTGTGTTGATTTGGTTCAATTTGGTACCAGATTGTCAAGGCCAATCCACGAATTTGGCGCCTGATTTGTTACCAAGCATTCCGATTCATTCTTCCGAGACAAGCGCCCACACTTCGCCGTCCAGCTTGAGTTTTGATTCCAGCGTGCGAGTGACTGATCCATGGCAAGCCGGATTTGGGGAGGACGGAGACTGCAGCAACGAGCCAGTACACGATGGCGTCGATTCGCCCTTTTCAGCAGAAGTTGTCTTCTCAGCGCCAGAGTTGCAGAATGAATCACCCACGACTGCTGATTCGCATATGCCGCCGTCAAGCGAGTCCCCTCCATCAGAGCGCACCTGGAATCTGAGGTTAGTCGCCCAAAAGTTTGCTTGATTACTGGTTTTCGAAACGAGTCTGCCAAATCTAGACACCCCTTTTTCTGCAGTCATTCTTATTTCTGAAATGGTTATTGGCATAGATGGCGAGCTAACAATGACCATATTTGTGATAGTTTACTATGAATAAGCCTGAGAACTTTGGGGCAATAAGCAAGCTCGCGTGGTGCCCTGACTGTCTTGCATCTCAGGTG
Organism: Lolium perenne; assembly: GCF_019359855.2. Lineage (NCBI taxonomy): Eukaryota > Viridiplantae > Streptophyta > Magnoliopsida > Poales > Poaceae > Lolium > Lolium perenne. The sequence goes on from NC_067250.2 coordinate 261,084,349, forward strand.
TGTAGTAATGGCTGTAAGAATGTGGAATTTTTATTAATGAGGTTTAGTTAATATTTGTATGATAGGTATGGAGTTCCTTAGAATGCAGCAAAAACTAATGTAGGAGTCTGCACCAATTCTACATATGTTTTTCCAAGAATCATGGCTGTATGAATGGGACACTGTGAAGGAAACTCATACAGTTTGTCGCTTGTCTTTTGACTTATCGCAGCTGTCATATATAAGTTGTGGCATACAAAACTGGAAACTCGATTATCGCTCAGGGCACCATTAGTACGTTCCCCGCTTTATCTGTCTGTAAGTATTAGGTGCCATGGATATGTTTTACTACTGTTTGTAAGATAGATGTGCTAGATGCAGTTACTATCATGAGACCATTCGCTAAAAAAATATTCGTTGTGCCTGACAAGTTCCACATTAAGCTAAATTGTGCTGTAGCCGAAGGTAATTGGTAGCGATAGCTGATAAAAGTTGCCATCTAGTCAAATTCAGGGTGTGGGCATTTCTTTGATTTCTACAGCTGAATTTTGTGTTGCAAATTGTGTAGAACAAGACACCTCAGACAATATCTAGAATTTAAAAGCCCCCCTTTGTCATGCAATATTAATTTATCCCGATTGTCTTGGTACTATCTGAATATGGCATATATCCAGATGATACACTTAAGCACTGGTTGTTGGGGTTTAAAATAAACAGAGCAAAGTAAGGCAAAAATATGCGGTATTTTTTTTGTAATACTGCTCTCTCCTTCTGATTCGTGCTCCTTCATGCCTCCTGTATTAGATTGGTCAAACCTTTTACTGCTCTAACTATTACCTCAGAAGAATCTGGACTCATAAATAATCATTTTGCATCTATCATACATATGGTCATGATTATTCACTTATCAGCACTAGGACACGTAGTTGTATCCAGTGAAAATATCAAACTTCTGTTCAAAGAGCACATCTACAACTTCTTGTGAATCTAGAATGCTCGAAATTTATGTTGTGAATATATAATTTATACGTTGAGCTCTTTTTCTGTTGTTGAAATATGGCAGTTTTACCACTCTGTATAATTTTGTTGCCGTAAAAGAATGATTCTTGAGATATGTGTGCATCATATTAGATTTGTGGGCTGCAATGGTATCTCCAATCTAATGCTGGTGGGCTAGGTTCCATGTGAAATCAGCAAGAGGAAAACTGATTATGGTATGCATTATGCTGGTTACGAGTTAGAGTTAAACCAAGCTGCTCACACATGTTTTTTATTATATATGCTTGTTGCGATCCTTTCATGTATATTCTTAACATTTATTTAGTTTCCTTGTAGGCACTCAATCAGGTCTGAGCAAAGTTTTCTGATGGAGACGTGGACGTTTCTCTCACCGAGGCACGGAGGATGGCTGGTGGTGGTGCTTGCCATGCCCTCAAGAGCCAGCCTCCCAAGCTGTTGCTGGTGCTTGCCTCCCTGCCGGAGCTGCTGCTCCTAATGCCGTCCACCACTATGTCCTGCTGCTGCCGATTAACTTCCAACCGCTCTTGACAGTGAGATCCATCTCCTATTTGTAATCCTTCTAAATTTTGTTTCTTCTTTTTATCATGCTGAATGTGTTAGCAGTGGAAAACATGCATATAGTTGTTTCTTCTTTATTACATCCTACTACTCTTGCCTCCATGGATTTTATTCCTCCTCGAATTATTTTGATCATCAATATAGTTGTTTTCTCATGATATCCTCATGTAGAAGATTCATATATTTCCGTGTTTCTTTCAGCATGGACCATATGGAAGGAAGCATAGAAGATGTGAGGCATTTTTGGTGATCTGAGAGAGAACGATATGGCAGGGAACTTAGTATGAATTTTGAAAATGGTGAACAATAGGATATGACATGTGATAAGTTGTGATTTCTCAAATACTTAACAATTATGACATGATTTTGGTGACCCCTATTCAGAATAGGGCATCTACAATGCTCTCTTTTTATGTGTAAATATGGATGTGTTTGGGTTAACTTGGGACTTCATTTGATATTTTGCTAATTTGATGACGGTCCATTTTGATGTTTACATTCAGAGGTTTGGCATTATATTAGCTTGAATGGAAATATCATACTGCATTGATAGAGATTGAATGGCAATATTTATGTTTCGATTGATATTGCGATTGAATGCCAATATTTATGTTTGGATGTTTGGACATTTAGATGGTGAGGCTGCCACCGCTGGTGCCGGTGGTGGCCCCTAGGAGATCCCGGTGTTTAGGGTTTTTTTTGGAAACAAAGAACTTTTCAATTACTATATGGAATGATCACTTAAGGTGACACATAAGGATACCTTGGTGGATGGCTGAATGATCGTATGAGTGAAATATAGGTTAAGGAAACTACGGGGAAAATATAGGATCTTGTTCGGTGGTTAAAGAACCTTATAGGGTAAAATATATGATACCTACAACTGTGATGTGACCGCTAAAGAATTATATGGAACATATATGTTAATAAAGAATTATATGGAACATATATGTTAATGATACCTTATTTGGCGGCTAAATGATTTTATGGGCCAAATATAGGATACCTACAACCGTAATTACTAGATCAAGAATTCGATGGATATTTCGTAACGAATGGTTACTAGCAACCGAAGGGTTACTATGTGTCAAGTGTCGGATCACTTTGTTATTGCGTAGGGTTTCGGTTACTTTTGTTGCATGCAAGGATACGAATGGATAGAAGTGGATACTATAGATGACGCGTGACGATCGGTTACTTTGTTATCGTGTACGGTTTATGTTCCTTCTTTTGCATGCAAAGATACGAATGGACAGAAGTGGTTACTAGCGCAACATCTGGCTTTATAGATGGCCGATAAAAGTTACTCTAGGTGAGGCGCAAGGATACAATGGGCATACCGATACGAAGTTAAGTATAGGCAACGGACGCAACTATCTGTCTTATAGGATCCCTTTGACGTTGTGCGAGGATACCCTGCGCGCAAGGAAAGCATCATGGTCATGTATACCCTGCTTTCGTGGCTTGATCGGTGGGCGATAGTACCTCTGATAGGATCGTTTTGAGAGTGTGTGAGGATACCTTGACAGAAAGGATAGCATCCGGGGCATTCGTAGCGTATGGTTTCGAGCAACCGAAGTGTTACTATGTGTCAAGCGTCGGATCATTTTGTTACTGCGAAGGATTTTAGATAATTTTGTTGCATGGAAAGATACAAATGGACATAAGTGGTTACTATAGATGACCCGCGACGATACCACGTGCAAGAGGAAATAGTGCATCGGATAAGATCGTTTTGATTGTGCGCAAGGATACCTTTGACAACAAGGTAAGCATCCGGGTCATGCATATCGAACGACTACTATTGTGACTCGGTCGGTGGGCGAGGATACATTGCATACAGAATGGTTACTAGCGCAACATGTAGTTGTAAGAATGGCCAATAGTTTTGACAGTGTGGGAGGATACCTTTCGACAGCAAGGCAAGCATCCGGGTCATGCATATCGAACGACTAGGATTGGTCAGCGATAGTACCCCGGATAGGGTCATTTACAGAGTGTGCGAGGATACCTTGACAGCAAGGATAGCATCAGGGGGCATTCGTATCGAAAGTTACTAGCAACCGAAGTGCGAGGATACCTTGACATCAAGGATACCCTGCTTTCGTGGCTTGATCGGTGGGCGATAGTACCTCGGATAGGATCGTTTTAAGAGTGTGCGAGGATACCTTGACAGAAAGGATAGCATCCGGGGCATTCGTAGCGAATGGTTTCGAGCAACCGAAGTGTTACTATGTGTCAAGCGTCGGATCACTTTGTTACTGCGTAGGGTTTCAGTTACTTTTGTTGCATGCAAAGATACGAATGGACAGAAGTGGTTACCATAGATGACCCGCGACGATACCACGTGAACGAGGAATAATACATCGGATAGGATTGTTTGGATATTGTGCGAGGATACCTTTTGATAGCAAGGTAAGCATCCGGGTCATGCATATCGAATGGCGATGATCCGTGGGCGATATTACCTCGGATAGGGTCAATTTCAGAGTGTGCGAGGATACCTTGACAACAAGGATAGCATCCGGGGCATTCGTAACGAATGTTTACTAGCAACCGAAGGGTTACTATGTGTCAAGTGTCGGATCACGTTGTTATTGCGTAGGGTTTCGGTTACTTTTGTTGCATGCAAGGATACGAATGGATAGCAGTGGATACTATAGATGACCCATGACGATCGGTTAATTTGTTATCACGTACGGTTTCAGTTCCTTCTGTTGCATGCAAAGATACGAATGGACAGAAGTGGTTACTATAGATGACCCGCGACGATACCACGTGCACGAGTAATAGTACATCCGGATATGATCGTTTTGATAGTGTGCGAGGATACCATTTGACAGCAAGGTAAGCATCCGGATCATGCATATCAAACGACTAGGATCGGTCGGCGATAGTACCTCGGGTAGGATCGCTTCTAAGAGTGTGCGAGGATACCTTGACAGCAAGGATAGCATCGGGGGCATTCGTATCGAAAGTTACTAGCAACCGAAGTGTTACTATGCGTCAAGCGTCGGATCACCTTGTTATTTGTGTAGGTTTCGGTTACTTTTGTTGCATGCAAAGATACGAATGGACATAAGTGGTTACTATAGACGACCCACGATGATACCACGTGCAAGAGGAAATAGTGCATCGGATAAGATCGTTTTGATAGTGTGCGAGGATACCTTTGACAACAAGGTAAGCATCATTGTCATGCATATCGAACGGCTACTATCGTGACTCGGTCGGTAGGCGAGGATACATTGCATACCGAATGGTTACTAGCACAACATGTAGCTGTAGGAATGGCCGATAGTTTTGACAGTGTGCGAGGATACCTTTCGACAGCAAGGTAAGCATCCGGGCCATGCATATCGAACGACTAGGATTGGTCGGTGATAGTACCCCGGATAGGATCGTTTACAGAGTGTGCGAGGATACCTTGACAGCAAGGATAACATCCGTGGGCATTCGTATTGAATGGTTAGTGGCAACCGAAGTGTTACTATGGGTAAAGCGTCGGATCACTTTGTTGGTGTGTAGGGTTTCGGTTACTTTTGTTGCATGCAAAGATACGAATGGAGTGGTTACTATAAATGACCCTCGACGATACCACGTGCACGAGGAATAGCACATCGGATAGGATCGTTTTGACAGTGTGCGAGGATACCTTTGACAACAAGGTAAGCATCAGTGTCATGCATATCGAACGACTAGGATTGGTCGGCAATAGTACCCCGGATAAGATAGTTTTCAGAGTGTGCGAGGATACCTTGAAAGCAAGGATAGCATCCGGGGCATTCATATCGAATGGTTACTAACAACCGAAGGATTACTATGTGTAAAGTGTCGGCTCACTTTGTTATTGCATAGGGTTTCAGTTACTTTTGTTGCATGCAAGGATACGAATGGATAGAAGTGGATACTATAGATGACCCGTGATGATCGGTTACTTTGTTATCGTGTACGGTTTCGGTTCCTTCTGTTGCATGCAAAGATACGAATGGACAGAAGTGGTTACTAGCGCAACATCTGGCTTCATAGATGGCCGATAAAAGTTACTCTAGGTGAGGCGCAAGGATACAATGGGCATACCGATACAAAGTTAATTATAGGCAACGGACGCAACTATCCGTCTTATAGGATCCCTTTGACGTTATGCGAGGATACCCTGCACGCAAGGAAAAACTTTCCGGGTCATGTATACCCTACTTTCGTGGCTTGATCGGTGGGCGATAGTACCTCGGATAGGATCGTTTTCAGAGTGTGTGAGGATATCTTGATAGCAAGGATAGCATCCGGGGCATTCGTAGTGAATGGTTTCGAGCAACCGAAGTGTTACTATGTGTCAAGCGTCGGATCACTTTGTTACTGCGTAGGTTTCGGTTACTTTTGTTGCATGCAAAGATACGAATGGACAGAAGTGGTTATTATAGATGACCCCGTGACGATACCACGTGCACGAGGAGTAGTACATCGGATAGGATCGTTTTGATAGTGTGCGAGGATACCTTTTGATAGCAAGGTAAGCATCCGGGTCATGCATATCGAATGGAGATGATCCGTGGGCGATAGTACCTTGGATAGGGTCGTTTTTAGAGTGTGCGAGGATACCTTGATAGCAAGGATAGCATCCGGGGTATTCGTAACGAATGGTTACTAGCAACCGAAGGGTTACTATGTGTCAAGTGTCGGATCACGTTGTTATTGCGTAGGGTTTCGGTTACTTTTGTTGCATGCAAAGATACGAATGGATAGCAGTGGATACTCTAGATGACCCGTGACGATCGGTTACTTTGTTATCGCCTACGGTTTCGGTTCCTTCAGTTGCATGCAAAGATACGAATGGACAGAAGTGGTTATTATAGATGACCCGTGACGATACCACATGCACGAGTAATAGTACATCCGGATAGGATCGTTTTGATAGTGTGCGAGGATACCATTTGACAGCATGGTAAGAATCCGGATCATGCATATCGAACGACTAGGATCGGTCGGCGATAGTACCTCGGGTAGGATCGCTTTCAGCATACCGAATGGTTACTAGCCCAACATGTAGTTGTAGGAATGGCCGATAGTTTTGATAGTGTGCGAGGATACCTTTTGACAGCAAGGTAAGCATCTGGGTCATGCATACCGAAAGACTATGATTGGTCTGCGATAGTACCCCGGATAGGGTCGTGTTCAGAGTGTGCGAGGATACCTTGACAACAAGGATAGCATCCGGGAGAATTCGTATCGTATGGTTACTAGCAACTGAAGTGTTACTTTTGTTGTTGCGTAGGGTTTCAGTTGCTTTTGTTGCATGCAAAGATACAAATGGACAAAAGTGGTTACTATAGATGACTCGCGACGATACCACGTGCACAAGGAATAGTACATTGGGTAGGATCGTTTTGACAGTATGCGAGGATACCTTTGACAACAAGGTAAGCATCCGGGTCATGCAAATTGAACGGCTACTTTCGTGACTCGGTCGGTGGGCGAGGATACATTGCATACCGAATGGTTACTAGCGCAACATATGGCTTTATAAATGGCCGATAAAAGTTACTCTAGGTGAGCCGCAAGGATACAATGGGCATACCGACACAAAGTTATGTATAGGCAATGGACGCAACTATCCCTCTTATAGGATCCCTTTGACGTTGTGCGAGGATACCCTGCGCGCAAGGAAAGCATCCGGGTCATGTATACCCTGCTTGCGTGGCTTAATCGGTGGGCGATAGTACCTCGGATAGGATTGTTTTCAGAGTGTGCGAGGATACCTTGACAACAAGGATAGCATCCGGGGCATTCGTAACGAATGGTTTCGAGCGACCGAAGTGTTACTATGTATCAAGCGTTGGATCACTTTGTTATTGTGGAGGGTTTCGGTTACTTTTGTTGTATGCAAATATACGAATGGATGGAAGTGGTTACTATAGACGACCCACGATGATACCACGTGCACGATGAAATAGTGCATCAGATAGGATCGTTTTGATGGTATGCGAGGATACCTTTGACAACAAGGTAAGCATCCGGGTCATGCATATCGAACGACTACTCTCGTGACTCGGTCGGGGGGGGGGGGGGGGGGGGGGATACATTGCATACCGAATGGTTACTAGCGTAGCATGTAGCTGTAGGAATGGCTGATAGTTTTGATAGTGTGCGAGGATACCTTTTGATGGCAAGGTAAGCATCCAGGTCATGCATATCGAACGACTAGGATCGGTCGGCGATAGTACCTCGGGTAGGTTCGCTTTTAAGAGTGTGCGAGGATACCTTGACAACAAGGCTAGCATCCGGGGTCACTCATATCGAAAGTTACTAGCAACCGAAGTGTTACTATGTGTCAAGCGTCGGATCACGTTATTATTTGCGTAGGTTTCGGTTATATTTGTTGCATGCAAAGATATGAATCGTTTTGATACTGTGCCAGGATACCTTTGACAACAAGGTAAGCATCCGGGTCATGCATATCGAACGGCTACTATCGTGACTCGGTCGGTGGGCGAGGATACTTTAGGGAAAAATTAGGTCCATAGTGCATGAAAGATACAATCATTTTTTATTAGGCTAAATACGAAAATCTGAAAAAGGATACTCAGGTTTAAATCGAAGATTTTGGGTTTCATCTTCATATCAAACCATATTTGTTGTCCTAAGATACAATGTACATATCAACATTGACACTGTAAAGATAGGGTCCTGGCGCCATAAGGTCCTGATGGAATGCGCACTCTTCATTTTTTTCTCAGCATGAGAATGGATCAAGGTTTTTCTTATAGCGGCACCAAATTTTATCGATGGATAAACAAAGACGCCAGTCGTTAATATATTTTGACGCAAAACAACAGGATGCAAACATATGTCCTGAATGTGTTAAAAACTGAAAGGTGCCAGTTCTATACATAACACCTGTAATATAAACCAACAATGCAGATCGAATCTGAGTTTTTCATATAACTAAAGACAAAGGTTGGTGTAACAGATTAAGTAAGAGAGATGCAACCAAAGAATCATGGGAACGGAGTTCAGATATTTGAGTTGCAGTTTCGACAGCAAACACAATTACACTTTCAGACTAAGGGAGAAGAGTTCATCCTAGCCTATTCTGCACTTCAGGCAGAACTTAATACATACACCGTTGGTTACTATGCTATACTTCCAAAGAACTTTATACGATTACGGCCGTTTTTAGTAGCGTTACGTTCTAAAAAAGGAGACGAGCAGTTTTTGTTCGGACGAAATTTTCAAAATCGGGGCGAGTCGAGCTGGAAATGCAAAAAAAGCAAGGAATAGAGTAGGGGCTGGAGAGGTACACGTAGGCCCATGGGGTGGTACTGCTTGCTGCAGCATCGTACCTGAGAGGACGAGATGCGTACCCGAAGCGGGGCAGACAAGTACCTCTCCACCGTGCGGACGTACAGGGGAACAGTGCGTATACATCTGAGGGTCCTAGGCATCTGTACACATACGCCAAGAGTGGTCAACGCTATGGGCGAATCTCCAGCCGAAGCAACGGCTCCAGATTAGGTCACGGCGCCATAAGGTCCGGACCAAATGCACACCCGCACAATACCCCTTACGGTCTTGGAGCAGCTGCAAGGTACTTGTTGCCATCAGCTTCCTATTTTATAGCTGTTTCTACCGAATTTTACACGCTAACAATGTAAAATCAATGTCCTAGTTTGCGAGTCTCAAATGAACTAACATGTCGGAAATTCAATTTGGCTCCCGGGTGCGTATGCTCCCTCTACCAAAAAATCATATTTCGAAATGTCAAAAAATTTGGACAAAAAATTCTGCATGTACATATCCATAATATACGTGTGGTCATCAAGTTTCACGAAAAACCAATATTTTTGTGTGGTCTATATAAAAAAGATAAATTTTATCTTGTGAAAAGCATTATTTTTAGCACTGAACTTTGTCTTTTTTACACACGTCACATGATAAGTCGATTTTTTATGAAACGACTTTGTGAGCACGTAGCACGTGAAGATATACGTGCAAACTTTTAGTTTCAATTTTTAAAAAAAATTAAAATGTATGTAAGATGCATTTCAAAATATAGGAAGCATATGCACCCATGTTCCAAAACACCGCTCCCCTAACATGTGGCCTATGCACCGATTGATGCATGCGCCTTTTTATAACCTTATTGAGAGTTCAAAGTATTACAAAGGATTACATCATGTATCGCATATGGTTGATATGTGTATCAACCATCTAAAGAACAACCGTCTCCAGTCGGCTGGACACCGTAGCCAATCCATCGTGCTTCTCCATTGGTTGTAGGAAAGATCACATACGGATCCAACGTGTAGCCAATGAAATTACTAGTATAAAAGAAATTGATTTTGCATTGTTAAAGATATAATCCTTTCGTACATTCTATGTGGCCCAAATAAAGCACAGACCGCAACTCAAATTTGTACTTTATCTTTTTTTCCAACCCCTGCCAACCAATTTCCAAATAAATTTGTGATATTGTTTTGGGTAATAATGGAGTACTAAAAGTCTTATGAACAATGTGCCACACCAACTTTTGCTGAAAGACATGATATGAATAAATATTGTTTTCATCTTGATCACAACAACAATATTTCTAGAACCTTGCCAATTCCTTTTAGCCAAGTTATCTTTGGTGAGTAGGACATTACAATGCTAGAACCATATAAATATTCTTATTTCCAGTGGTACTTTCATTTTTTAAATATATCTACAAAGTAATCTTGTACGGTCATTCATCTATCTACATATTGAGGGCAGAGGAAATAGAGCCTCTCATGCCTTTGCTACTTGCTGTCGCGGAGAGCTATTTTTATCCAATCAGAGGCTGCCATGTTGGTCTTTTCTTTTTAATTCTCTAATAGGTAATTTTCTGACACAACTTTGCATCCATAATTTCCTATAACTACGGGTACGACAGTCTTATTTTACTCCTCTCTTTTATCCTTCGATGGTAATTCGTCGACACAACTTTTCCGCCGTCATTTTTCGATGATAGTTACCCTACGGTACTTGTTCGCCAATGAGTAATTTCTCTGCAACAATTCACCAATGGTACTTTCCTGTTCTTTGATACGAAAATTGACATAACTTTCCAACCGTCATTTTTCGCCGGTAGTTACCCCAAGATATCTCTTCCACTGTAGTTACTTATCGTACTGTAATTATTAGTCGTATTTTTCCCTTTTCTGTTCTTTGGCAGTAATTTTTCGATGCATTTTCCCAACCGTAATTTTCCACAATAGTACCCCCACATAACTAATCAATGAGGAGTAAAAGTTTTTATCCAATTGATCATCAACGTTCCATTTAAAAATACGAGGGTTTGTCATTTGTCTTAGAGAGGATTGTGAGTTTGGAAAAATATGATAATGACTTGCTATTTCTATGGCAGAGGTGAAAATATGAAAAATGTCGTAGAATGCGAAGCAAGAGTGGTCGATTGATTTTAAGCACAAAGGGTCTAAAATGCCCTTGTGAGCCTCTTCCCGCCGCTCCAAATTCAGCGTTCCAGCGGATAGAGAAAATTACACATAACACCAATATTTGTTACTACCTCTAATCAAAATTAGTTATCACAAGTTCAATGGATCTATCAAGATTTTAAGCAACATTTAATCTAAATCTGCAACAATTAATTTGGATCGGAGGGAGTAAAAAAGTTGTACTCCTATAAAACATAGAATAAAAACTAGGACAATGCCCGCGCGTTGCTGCGAAAAAGCAAAATATATTGATTTTAAAATAAAAATTAAAAATTTCTCTAGCAATATGTCAGAATAATTAAGGTATATTTTTACCGTTCTACACAAATAAAAAAGTTGTAAGATGACTACAGAAGGAAAAAAAAACAATTGAGATCCTCCCCTTCCTTGACACTAAAGCTTCCTGCACGGCGGCACAATCAACACCTGCGTCACTGCGACGCTACGCATGATGACCTTGGAAAGGGGCGGAGCTGTAGAGAGTATCTCCCTGTTGCACAACTAAGCTTGGAGCCTTTGGTACTTGTATTTATGCCTCCCGACTGCACGTTTTGCTGCCTAACCGGATGCACTGCCCCTCGTGGAGCTCACAAGCAGTAGCAAATTTTTTTCCCTGATGAGCCTAAGCAGACCCGCCCCTGGTCCTTGGCTAATCCCCGTATTCACCTCGGTGCATTCAGCGGGTTGATTCTTTACCATTCTTCCAGATCAACATCAACAACAATACAACATTTTTAAATCTTCAGCCGAACAATATAGCGTATAATGTAGACTGCAGAGCTATGTCGGCCAAGTCGCTAGGCAGATCTGAGTCCGCCTGAGCTCCTAGGTCTGGGAGGGGGCAGCGGACGGCTCCAGGGCAGAGAGGAGGTGCTCGGGGCAGCCGGCAACATCATCTAGGCTGGCGCAGAGAGGCGTCGGGGCAGGAGGGGCCTGCAGGATTTGGATCCGTGTCCACCAACTTGCCAACTTGACAGTCCATCTCGCCAAGAAGTCCCAACACCTGTTGTGCATGACGGAGGGGCATTAGCCGAGGTCACGCTGGATGTTCGAAATTCATGAGCACGGACCGGTAGGCGTCATAGCTTTGGCCAGGCAGTCTGTAGACTTCAACTATGCGGATGAGCGTGCAACGCTGATCGGTATGTCATCGTTGACGAAGCTGACCTGGCTATCTCTGAACTCTTATCATGTCTACCGAGGTCAGCGGTTCGGTGGCAGCTTGGAAGGGCCTGGCGGGGAGCCAGCCATCGCCGATATTGGCAAGTTTGAACCAGACATTGTCACGGCATGCAGCCGGCGCCGGCGGGAGCCAGCCATCGTTGTCTCTTCCTCGTCGCTGATGGCGGCAAGCTTGAACCAGACAGTGTCACGGCGTGCAGCCGCCGCTGGCAGCCGGTGAGAGCCAGCCTGCCCAGCCATTGCTGTCTCTACCGTCGTCGAGCCCAGAGCTGCATCGGTCTGGAGTCCTGGCTAGTTACGGTTTTTTTGTTTGGTTCGGAGTCTCCTTGAGACTTTTTGGGCACATACGGTATTTTTGCTCAGGGCGACGTACCAAATTTTTTAGGGGTGATAGAGGGGATAATATTTAATTTTGTGGGAGGGTAAATCGGTCCAAAAAAATGTTGGACCGCAAGAAACCTTATTTTCTTTATTATTAGGTGGTAGTAGGTAGTATAGATAACTTTTGTAGTTGACCGCAACTTTTAGTGTGATATGTTGCTGCTAGCACAAATAGATGTTTTAGGCTCTTGACATGGCAGCGATTTTATCCTCTGCTCTCATGCTGCATTCCTTTTTTTTTCACAATTGTAACTAGCAAGTAGCAATCCAGCCGTGGCGGAGAAGGATTCTTCAAAGTTTCCTAATTTAATTATAAACCCACATACATCGTCGCTTAGAAATAAAATCCATGTTATTCGGCCTATTCCCACCAAACTACAATAGCACCCTGATCAGATCAACCGGGGTTCCAATCATGGAGTCACGGGCCTCACGGCCGTCCAAAGTCGGCCAAGATAGAGATCGAATCAGCGCATTACCGGACGATCTCCTCCTCGGAATCCTTGAACGCCTCAGCCTGCATGAGGCGGTCCGCGCCGGCGCGGTCTCCACGCGGTGGCGGCACCTCCCGCACCAGCTCTCGCGCGTGGACCTCGACGTCGATGACTTCCAGGGCAGATCGCCGGACGCGTTCGCGGGTGCGGTGTGCAGGTTGCTGGATTGCAAGTGCGACTGCAACAGCAGGCGTTCCGTCAAGACCCTCGGCCTCCGCTTCCACCTGTCGGCCCCTAACCTGAGCTCCATCGGCCGCGCCGTCGAGGACACCGTGACCCGTGGCCACACCGAATGCCTCGAGTTCGAGGTAATTCCGCCTACATCCGACTCTGACCTGACAGCCGTCGGGCGCACCGAGCTTGGTCAGCAATTCATGTCCTTCTCTCATGCCTGCCCCATCGCCTTCCGGTGGCTCACGGACCTATCGCTCACGAGCCTCGACCTCGGGGACGCCGACCTGCCGAGCCTCATGGGCGCTTGCGATAAGCTCCAGCACCTCTCCTTAACATCCTGCAGATTCGGTTGGCACTCTGCGCTCCAGATCGACGTGCCCAACTCTGCAATTCAGAGCCTCGACTTCGTCCGCTGTAGTTGCATGCGGATCGAGCTTGTTTCTGTGCCAAAGCTGACGCATCTCATGTGCGAGTCTTGGAACTCCGAGAACACCCCGCTGCGCCTCGGCTATGTACCTCAACTTCGCTCGGTGATCCTCTGTTCTCATGCAGGGGTGTGGCAGGCGCCCTTCGCGCTCAGCGACTGCCTCACAACGGATGTCACCAGCCTGTCGCAGCTGCATCTTAATTTTAGCTGCCAAATGGTAGTCTCTTTAATTTCTGCACCCCACATACAGTATGTTATGATGTTCTTCTATACCGATTTAATCTCTGCGTTTGTCTTCTTCTTTGCAGATTTGGATTAAGCCTGAACATTCGAAACTCCTCACTCCTATATTCCGCAATCTCAAGGATTTGTGGCTTTGGCATATCTTTCCTGAGTGTGATCTCAACTGGACCCTGTTTATCCTTGAAGCTGCGCCTGCCCTGCAATTGCTTATAGTAAGTCTGCTATATCACCTTCCTGTAAATCTGTTACCTTATATGTTTACTTTTATTTGAAAAAGAGCAAATCCTTGCCATCTGCTTCGAGTAAGAGTGTAGTACACATCACCCGCTTTATTACAAAGTATCATGGTCGAAGCGAACAGCTTAACACTTACGAGTAATATATACAGCTGTAACTTGATAGGAATCCCTGAAGCATATGCATTTGCCTTAGTGTATATGGGGTTTTCTTCATGCAAATTCCTCCAAACACTCTACAGGGAATCTCAAACTTTAATACTAGTGTTGATCGATGATGCGATTTTTTTTTGTTGGCAAAGATATGTTTGACTCAACTTTTGCTACATTCTTTTCTCTTCGGTGGGTGTCCATGCGTGAAGTTAAGACGGGCTCGTCATTCCTGCGTCAAAACGTCCGAGTTCAGTGCCGAGAAGGCCAACGTGGTGTGGGAACCATCCAAGGATCTGAAGCGAACTTAAGGTTGCTGGTGATGATAGGGTTCGAGGAGGAAGACAAGGCGACAAACTATATAAGATTTGTCATGGAACGAGTTGTGGGGTTGCGTGGAATCATGCTGTGTGGGTCAAACTTGCGAGGCATGCGATGCCATCGACCTCGAGTCCCCGACAAGATACGAGGCGGATAAAGCCTGCAGGCGTCGCATTAAGGAGCGACTCACACATGGATCCTCTTCGTCCGTGAAGATAATTAACTGCGATCGAGATGGAAATGAACTGGTAATAATTAATCTCATAGATGAAGTGCTCAAAGGTCACAGCTGTTGGTGGAGTGATAGCGTATGAGGGTCAATCAGTCGCAATTTACTTTTATCTTACTTATATATAGGTAGCCAGGAAATACTTTAATTCATGTGGTGTGTTGACTGCAGTCCTCTCTTAGGAAACATTTATGAAAACATGTAGATACAGAAAAACATTAGCATGGCCCTGATGGAACTTTAGTAAACATACATGTAGATACAGAAAAACATTAGCATGGCCCTGATGGAACTTTAGTCGTGGCGATTCGGACCTACCTTCAGATTATAAGCCATTTTTATAAATCTTAGGCTCACTTTTCGTTTGTTCAATTAATGATCTGTTGTGAGAATAGGAAAAGGATCGTCAGACTAAGTCTGATTACTAAATGGTGTTACCATATTTACTAAATGGTGTTACCATATTTAAGTCTGCAATATCGAAAACAATCTGGTACAATGTCACATCAATCTGAGTTCTGAGAGACTGGATTTAGCTCCACTCTTTCGCCATATCCCAAACAGGCAGGTACTTTGCTTTAGCTATTTTGTGCTCATGAAGTGGCCCAAAGATTCAATGTATGTACTCTAGGAATCTAGTACTTCCTCGGATTCATATTACTTGACACTAATATAGATGTATCAAGACATATTTTAATTATAGATACATCTATTTTAGTGACAAGTAATATGGATCGGAGGGAGTATATATATCCACAGATACAAATAACACATTTTGTAGGAGCTGGTACACAGTACACAACAACAATGAATACAAAAGAACAAGTTAATGCAGGCGATTTCTTTTGTTTACTTCATACTTGTGCATTTGGGGTGAAACTGCCTCGTACACTATACATACAGGTGTTCACACAAGTCAAATCAATTCTATTTGGACCATGATGAGTCACTATATTAAGAAGAGGATAAACAGCCATACAACCCAATAACATCAGCTACTCTTCAGCTATCACTTCCACATCATTCATTCATCCTCATCCTCATTTTCACCAATTCCTACCCAGCGAGTGAATGCAAACAGAAATTCCTTGAAGGTAACCATCCCATTCTTGTCCCAATCCATCTCCTCTAGTACCATGTGAAAAATGGACATATATTAGCTTAGAAGAAAAAAAACTAGAGTATCTGCAGAATAATAGTGCAGATTGTCCATTCTAGGTTACAGGATCTTGCAGCTAAGGAGAAGGCAAGGCAGTCAAGAGCACAAAGTATGTTTACAGCTAATTCCGCTAAAAAGGTAGCATCAGGTAGCTATATTTAGAGGGCTGTAGGGCGTTGGTGAATACTCATGATGTGTTTTTCAATGATAGAAAAAAAGGGGAACACGACGTGAGGGGGAAAAATGCGGTGGTTCACAAGTATGGAGAAATAATACGGAGTATAATGTGGTGGTTCAAAGAAAATTGAATTGCAGTAGTTTCCTAGTAAGAAATAGAGAACTCACCAAATCTTTTTATGGCTATACGGCCAGAAGAGCGTTCTCCTGGTATGCTCTCATTTATTGCTTGAATCATCTCATCCTTACTGACGTACCCATCTTTATTCTTATCCAAGAAGACAAATGCATCAACCAAGGTCTCGAAAGTCGACTCGAGATCCCCTAACCCCATCTTTGTTTTCTATGTATTAGGTTAAGGAAGCAGTACACCTCATAAGAGATAAAAACGAATACCACAGAATGAGTAAGACTATTTGTGACATACTCAATACCATCTACGAAATCTTTAAAACAGGTGATAATTTGTTTTGTGGAAAATGGTGTTCTGTTAGCTTAAGATACTGCAGTATCCTCCAACTGTTGCCAAGAAGCAAAAGAACCAGCATAATAAAAAAAATATTTAGTTGACATAGCCCTCTAGCAATGATAACGATGCGATACCAAATTAACAATAAGAGAAGGATCGGCCTGTTGGTGTATAAAGTACGAAGGATACTGCTTCTGACGCGGCGGGTTCATTGAGAAGATAAACAAGGCATAGAAAGACAATGAACTCATTGAACTTCATGCCCATATCTTCATTTATATCACAAGCTTCAAAGAGATCGCTTATCTCCTCCTCCGCGAATGAGATTTCCAGCTTCTGAAAGCAATTCTTCAGTTCCTCTTTATCAATTTCACCATTGGAATCTTCGTCTGAGAAAGGTAGGCAGCAAAAAAAAAGACAGTTCTTCAGCTATTCGATACACACAAAGAAGCATAAAGTAATTGTGTACGGTTGCATAAGTTATTTAATATTTGTGAAAGTGCAACCTGCTTCCACAGTTATATGACGCCACTTGAACTCTAACAATTCATCGACAAGAACAATTGACTTCAAGAATCGATAATGTACCAATCAAATATTCCACTTCCATTTAAAATGTCAAAGCACAATAGGTAAGACGACTACTGCAGTTTATCAATAAGAGGAACAAGTGAAATATGACTTCAAGAATCGATGATGCACTGGTCCACTATTCCACTTCCATTTATAAGTTCAAAACATGGTAAGAAAACTACCGCAATTACGTTCAAGATAAGATTCACTACCTCAATTCACTAACCATGAACACAGAAGGAGAAGAAAAATGACTAGCACACAAATCACGGAGGGCAGCAGAGCTCACCGAACTGCTCAAAGATAGCCTTGCAGTTCCTCAAGCCCTCGTCGATTCTCGGGAACTTCATGATGATGGTGTTGAACGACTTGACCGAAGTCCCGTGCGCGGCCCTCTGCCGCATGGACTCCACCATCTTGCTCTCCAGCTTCAGGCCATGCGAGCCCCGCTTGGTCGAGTCGAGGCGTCCAAACACGCCCCCCATGCCGGCAATTCACTCGGTGTCGACAACTGGATAGACACGGAACAGCAGCACCTGAAATGAGCAATGCTTGTCAGTTTGCCACCCAGATCTCAAAGCACGGCAGCTGCTTCGTGCAGTATAATATTGGGTTCTGCAAGTAGTTGGAACCAAACTCAGCCCGCCCGCCCGCCCGCCCGCCGCTAATTAACAACATACGGAGTATCAACGAGTCACAGCTCACAAGAGCTAGAGTACTTGGACGCAATATAATAATCGACGCGAGTAGAAGCTAACATGGGGAAAACCTAAGCAAAAGAGCCCACCGAATTCCGCCTACCTACCCACCAGGTCGGCCCAGTTCAGCTGTCGCGGACAGCCGAACCATCGTCTACCAGAGGGCGAAGCTTTGGGTGCCTACGGCCTACGCACGCGCGAGACGAACAGGCTAGCCACAAAAACATTGCAGAATCAAACCGCGAGGGAGGAGGGGGGGGGGGGGGGGGGGGGGTAAACAGCAGAAGAGCTTGCCTTACCTGGGGCTTCGAGGATCGGCGATGCGGGCGAGGTTCTCCGGCGGGTTGAGGTCCTCCAATCGGCGGCGGGGATCGAAGTGCGATTTCTTCTCCTTTCCGCCGCTTGGGGATTGTTCGAGTGTGGGACGAGGGAGAGAAGCTTTCCTTTTGGGCGAGAACGGCGTGACGCGACGCGGCGGCTGAGGGCCGGACCACGAGTGCTCGGTGTCACTGACACGTGGGGCAGGAAGGAGTGGGACCCGGATGCAAGTTAGTGGTACGTGGAGCGAGGGGTGTGGTACTGTGGTGGCTCGGTTGCGTGGGGATCGCCATGACTTCGGGGAGATGACACGCGTGCCTCGTGAATGGAAGAGTCAACCTCAGACCGCTGTCGCCTCGCTGTCGCCGTTTCCATTTCTTGAGTTTTTTAGGCACCACCGCACCACCTAGCAATAGCATACCATCGAACGGGAAAATATCACATCGTATCACTTTTCAAAATACACATGTACGTACAAGTTACTAAAAAGTTTTTTAAAAAATACGAGTGTGTTCAGAAGACCTGTGATCCGTGTAATTTTTAGGACCAATTTCAAATGCACAAAGAGAAACGAAATACTAGATGAATTGATATGTGAGTACTACCATTTGTGCTTTTACTCTTTTTTACACTATTCTTGTTTGTTTTGTCTTTTATTGTTTCTTTGTCTATTTAGAATCTGGTTCTGACCAATTTAGGGATTACAAACACACGTCCGGCATATGATGCTCAACAACCAACTTAGAGCATCCCCACTCGTTGGCGCTCCCCACGCCCAAATCCGGCGAAATTTTCGTCCGGATTGGAGGAAGATTTGGCGTGGGGAGCGCCGAAGTTCCAGCCGTCCCCCCGGCAGGAAACCCCCAACCTCGACCATTTGACATATTTCAAACAAATTTAACATAAAATTTAACAAGTTCGGCGACCAAAAGTACGAAAATTGCTGAAACAAATTCGGCGATAATCAGTACAATGTTTAACAAGTGCTGAAACAAATGAAGCACACAATTTCACAATTTTTCAAACAAATTAAGACAGACTAGTTGGCGTCGGCGTTGGCGTTGCCTCAGTAGCCTCCATATGTGCTCCACCAGATCATCTTGCAAAGAATGATGCATTGTAGAGTCTCGAATCTCCCGGCGCATAGCAAAAAAGGCGGCCCATGATGGAGGCACTGGTGATTAGGCCGTGCAAGAGGACCCTCTCTCTCATATGGTGCTTCTTGCTCACCAGAGGAACCGGATGCTTTCGCTCATTTTCAATAATCATATTGTGTAGGCACACACAGCGGTTCATCACCTCCCACATCCGATCTTTCGACCAAGTCATAGCGGGGAACCTGACGACAAGAAATCTCTCGCTGGAGGACACCAAATGCACGCTCGACGTCTTTTCGGCAAGCTTCTTGTTTCTTGACAAACTCGCAAAGTTTGGGGGTGCTAGGGTTGGAGATAGTCTTCACAAATGTTGCCCACTTTGGATAGATACCGTCTGCAAGGTAGTATCCTTTGTTGTAGTGCCGACATTGATCACATAGTCCACCGGGGGAGCATGACCCTCAACAAGCTTGGAAAAGACCGGGGAGCAGTTTAGGACGTTGATGTCATTGTTGGATCCAGGCATACCAAAGAAAGAGTGCCAAATCCAGAGATCATGGGTAGCCACTGCTTCAAGTATCATAGTGCAGCCTTTTTTGTGACCCTTGTAAATTCCCTGCCACGCAAACGGACAGTTCTTCCGTTGCCAATGCATGCAGTCAATGCTTCCAAGCATCCCTGGAAAACCCCTAGCTTCATTGGTTGCAAGGATCCTCTGAGTGTCTTCGACAGTGGGTGATCTCAAGTAGTAGTCCCCGAACACTGCTATGACGGCCCTGCAGAACCGGTAGAAACAATCAAGGGCGGTGGACTCCGCCATCCGAAGATAGTCATCTGCAGTATCACCGGGAGCTCCATACGCCAGCATCCTCATAGCCACTGTGCACTTCTGCAGTTGACGAAAATCCAACCAAACCGGCAATCCGCCTTGCATCTCGAAGTAGGGATCAAAGTCTCGGATGGCATACACAATTTGCAGAAATAGCTTTCTGCTCATCCTGAAACAACGCCGGAAAACACTCTCACCGTGCAATGGATTGTCGGCGAAGTAGTCGGCGTACAACATGCAGTAGCCCTCCATTCGCTGTCTCGGCTTGCACTTCCGGCGACCTGGTGCCGACCCACCACGTCGACCAGTTGCCAGTCCGGCGTACATGCTTGCCAAGCAACCGAGGATCATCATGTGCTCGTCTTCTTGGGCGGCTGCTGCCATCTCTTCTTGCATAAGCTCGACGAACATCTGCTCCTCCTCTTCGTCCGAGTCCATGGCCGGCGAGGCAAATGGACGAACACCTGACGGGCGTGGTCGAGGCAACCCGAGCCGCGAGCGACGAGGAGCCGGCCAAAGTCGGAGAACAGGCCGGCGGAAGAGCAGCCAGATAGGCCGTCGTCGAAAGGCGGCGGAATCTGGGCAACAAGCCGGCGGGATGGTGCCGGCGGCGAGAGAGATATGAGGGGTGGGGGAGATTTTGAGCGACGTGGCGGTGGGATTCGTGCGTCGAGTCACCGACAGATCGGGCCCTTCCCCGCTTTTCACTCGTCCGGAGTCCCCGAGCGCGCCCCGGGGGGCCGGGGATGGCGTGGGCTCGCCGGATGGATGAAGGGCCAAATCCGGACGAAAACGAGGAACCGGGGGCGCGACTGGGCCGAATTTCGCCGTCCGGATGGAAAAAACGTCGCTCGGGGGCCTCGTCGGGGGGACGAGTGGAGATGCTCTTACGTACCAAGGGGCAAGGCATATACCAAAGACCGTCTTCCATCATGCACGCCGGATTAAGGACAAACGTTAAAAGGTCGCCAACCTCCTCTTAGGACCACATGGTTCCCATTCCACCTAGAGCTTACCACAGCGATATCAATATGAGAATACAATTGAGCTACGGAATGTGAATATTCGCCTGCTCTGGGGTTAGGTTATCAAACTCGTTGGTGTGTAGGTCTGGCAGGCTGCTACGTGGTCGCCACTGAACTTGGACACCCACTTGGAGAGCTGCAACTGGTTGTCGTGATCTGCGTCGTCTTTGTAAGGCAAAACCTTTGGCTCGCTCCCTACTCACAATCGATAAAAGAAGCAACAGACCACGAATGCAAGCATTCGTACCAGTCCTACAACAAGCTTCATCCGACTACACGGATAAAGATTTACCTTTGGGTGCTTGCAATTGTAGCATCGATTGAAATATCAAGAATAAATTAATAAGCATTCAAGAACAAAGATATACAACAAGCTAGTTGCTAATTGTGGAAAGAGATATTTCGGCTCATTTCCCCCTCCCCCACTCTCTCGTGAGTGAACAGTGCTTTGAGAGTCCTTTACTCTCAGCCGGCTCCCCTCTCCCTCTCTTCCGGCGGCCTCGCCGGCCGGAGTGACTGGGAGAGGGGAGGCCGGTCCCTCTCTGTAGATAGTAGTCCAGGTTTAGTTTCTGTTTCCCTAGTGGAGTATGGCGATGTGCCGGCGGATGGAGAGTTGCTCGCGCTTCCAAGCGGCGCTGGGTGGCCGATGATGAAGATCCTGTTGGTGACAGCGGCGTGGTGCTGGTGGTCGCCGCGCAAGATCTTCCTCTCCCTGTCCGAGAATAAGCTTGAAGAGGTGGCCAGGGCTCTGGATCTAGGTTTCGAAGTCATGCCTGCTGTTGCTGGATCTGGCGACAGCCGATGCAGAGGTGACTCTCTCTTCTCCCGTCATCGTGGTGGTGGCGGAAGGGAGGCTGAGGTGTGCGATGTTCGTGTCTGGCCGCTGCATCCGCAGCAGTGGAGTATGCAGGCTTCTCGTCGGAGGTATCTCATGGCGCCGCTGTCGCCGGATCTGATGGCCGAAGGGCGGCCCCTCCACCCTAGGAGGATTCATACGGCGCCACTGTCGCTGTATTTCATGGCCGTAGGGTGGCCCCTCCTTCCTCAGCCGGCGCTTGCTCGTCGTCTGCAGGACTTCTTCAACCTCCAATCATCTACACGGAAGCTCATCAGCATCGTCGGAGTTTGCTCCCGTCTCCATGCCCCAAGTGGTTTCGTCCCCGGCGGCGTGGAGGTTGGCTCCGACGAGTTTGACGGTGGTGGATTAGGAGCTGGCCTTGATCGCGTTTTCTTGCGTCGGTCAAAGGGCCTTGTTGCAAAAAGCTTGGGTCGGGTTGTAATTTTTCTTTTCTTCATGACCCTTTCTGTAATTGTAACTCCACCGCTGATAATGAAGCTCTAGGTCCTTCGGGGCCTCTCCTGTTCAAAAAAAAAGTTGCTAATTGTGGTATAGTATAAAGTATTTTATATCTAAAGTTGTTGTACTACGAAATCTGAATACATATGATGCACAGCTTCAAAACAATCAGGTTGTGAGTAACTACATATTCTATATTGCAGCATTAATCTTTCAAAACAATTAGGTTGTCTGGAACTACATATTGAAGAGATCTGAATACTCTGAATTATAGCATTTGGACATTAGTCTTTAACTAGCAATGAATTGTAACAAACACAACTAAACATGTATCATCTATGATAAGCCAATAAGCCTGCAAGATTAGTTAATTTACAAGGTTGTTTCCATGGTGATGCCAACTAAAGACTAGATTTTTTATAAAGGTTGGTCATTCATTTGGATATTACTAGTAATCTTGCCAATGCACCAAAGCCCAAGGAAAAACATTTCTGAAGGTCATGCCCTTAAGTGGCAGCACAACTCATCACAAGTTATTTAATCTACCAAACTAAAATCAGTCGCTAGAACTGAACAAGGCCACAAACGGAAGTCGGTAGCTATAAGGTTTTGAAAGGTACAGACGGAAGTACGAGCTAATCCCGTCACAATTGGATGCATGCGTGGATGGGTTAACAAGATTATCAAGAATAATACCTTGTTCTTGAAAGTTAGCGACAGAGAAGTTCCAAGAACAGGAGGCAAGTTGTCACGAACAAGTTGGACCTAGTATTTTCTAGATCGACCCCTTTCCCTATCGATAACAAGTTGCAGATCAGATACATCGGGTTGGTGGGCTGAACCGAACCCGTTGAATCATAACCGAAAGGAAAATGATGGGATTCCCCCGGACGATGGAACGCCCCGCAGCCTCCTCCTTCCGCGTGTGACGCGTGTCCACGGGGCCCACCGAACTGCATGTCATCCCTTCCTTTCCTAGCCACTTGTTTTCTTTTGTTATTCTCTCGCTCTCGCGTACCTTATCCTCTCACGTTTTTGCAGACCATGGAGCCAAGGCGGAGGAAGCCGGCGGAGGAGGCCAGCAAGGGAGCCTCCCCGCACGAGGTCGAGCTCCAGCGCGGGTGGCTGCTATGCCACCGGGAGGGGATCACAGCGCGGAGGCGGTCGACCTGCGGCGCGCTGGCAGCGAGCATGAGGATCTCCGCCTCGTGGGAGTTGGAGGTTGCCGGCCGCCCCTGGCCTTCGTCCTCAACCGGCCGCTCTTAGGAGAGCTACTAGCGCCGCTGCCCGTCTCACCGAGGCGCCCTGCTGAAAGAACATTTCCCGCCCTTTTGGGTTTTGTGTGTTTAATGTCAACACTAGGTATATATTTATGTGTGTTGATGTAGACAGGTACAAGTTATCAAGAAATATGTTGGATCGGTGAAATGGTATGTCTGTTCTGAAGTTCTGCAAGTCTTTTTGTTTCTGGCGGAAGTTCCGGCCACAGCCGACGGAAGTTCCGCCCTGGTACATTCAGCAGAAGCCTCTCAGCGCAGTTCTGTGTGCAGCTGTTATTCCCTGACCGGAAGTTCCGGTGGAGTTGGCCGGAAGTTCCGGTCAGCGGAACTTCCGCCCAACTTCCGGACAAGTTCCGGAATTCTGGCATTGTGGCTCAGTAATGTCCGGTATGGTTTTCGCCAAATTCCGGAACTTGGCCGGAACTTGGCCGGAACTTCCGGTCACCGGAAGTTCCGCCCAAGTTCCGCCCCAACATCTTTTGATCTGGACGTCTGACGAAGGCGGAAGTTCCGGCCCTCATGGCCGGTACTTCCGGTGGAAGCCGGAACTTCCGGTCCTCCTGGCCAGAACTTCTGGTGTTAGTGGATTTCGCCCCAACGGTCAGATCTGAGAGCTCCAATCATATAAATAGCTTTCTTCTCCAAAGGGACAAGTTGCTCAATCATTGCAAGAAAAATCTGCCAAGCTTCACCACCATTAGAGCCACCTCAAGAACACAAGATTTGCAAGATCTCCTTCCTCCCCCAACCAAAGCTCTTGATCTTTGGAGATTCGAAGGACAAGACACCGATCTACATCCTCACCGAAGCGTTTTTCATTTCCCCCTATCTTGTTTGAGGGATCTCATGCTAGTGTTCCTATTTGGTTCCCTAGTTGATTTGTGTTGATGTGTTGTTGTTGATTGTTGTATTGTTACAGATTTGGGAGCCTCCAATTCAGTTGTGGATGTGTGCCCCAAGAACCTTGTAAAGGCCCGGTTTCTGCCTCGAGGAAATCCCTTAGTGGAAGTGGGCTAGGCCTTCATGGCGTTGCTCACCGGAGATCTGAGTGAAGCCTTCGTGGCTATTGGTTTGGCTTTCGTAGCAACCACACTCCTCCAAACGTAGACGTACCTTCTTGCAAAGGAAGGGAACTACGGGAATCATCTCCGTGTCATCGCGTGCTCCACTCTCGGTTACCTCTATCCTATTCTATCTCTTATATTGCTTAGCTATATCTTGCTTAGTTGTTTGCCTTGTCATATAGGTACATTCACTTATATTGCTTAGCTATATCTTGCTTAGTTGTTTCCATGGATGCTCAAATGGAAAGCATGAGAAAAATTATTTCCGAGCTTTTGACTCCTCCCCGTCCCGTGGCTCCCACCATAGAGGTTAATGTCACAGATGCGTTAGTAGAGGATGATACTTCGGTATTACCCTCCGCTACCACACCCGTGGATGGTGATAACTTAAACACTATCAAACCGCCCATTGCATCTCCCAAGGGAACTAGTGGAAGTGAGAGCTACAATCGAGTACCTCCACCTTTTCTATCTCCCGATATACCGGTTCCCCATCCTCATATAAACATCCGGGGCGACCCACCTAAGTTTTCCGTTAATGATTATGATACTTGGCAATTTGAGTTTAGCTCTCATGTTCGCAGTGCCTCCAATGAACTTCGGAGAATCATCGTGGAAGGCTTCAAGCCTTACAACCCCGACAAGTTGACTAGAAGAGAAGCGGTTGATAGTCAACTCAACAACATCACCTTGCACATGATTCAAACTAGTGTGGGGACAAAGGAGTTGTCTCGTGTTCGGCACTTCACCACCGCCAAGGAAGCATGGGATGGTTTGGCCGCGAGTTGCATTGGAAGTGAGAGCACAAGAAGGAACAAGTATAATGCTCTTCGGAATAAAGCCGAAGGATTCATGAGGCTACCGGATGAAGATCATGAAGACATGTATGGAAGACTTCTCACCGTTTCCGGTGCCTTCCGGAATGTTGGTGCCACTCACATTGATGACTCTTGGATCAAGGAAAAGTACATTGATTGCATGATGCCGTTTGAGCCTATTGATGTCAAGACTCTCGTCGGTAGAGAATGCTATGCCTCTCTCACCTCTCAACAAGCCGTGCACGTCATATAGCTCTCAAGGTGGTTGAGCAAAACTCTCATGATTCTCGCAATCGTGCTCTTGGTATGTCAAAAGGGTCCAACCTTGCCTTGGTGGTCAACTCCGTGGAAGAAGTGATTCCTCAAGAATCTTATAGGGCATCTTGGAGCATGTCCTATCCGGAAGACTTGGAACACCACTACCATGACCACATGGCGTTCCATGCAAACACCTTTTGGATTGACCCATCCAAGGCCAAAGAAGACAACATCAAGAGAAACAACTCAAGGGGTCCCTCAAGCTCGGGCCCAAGAACAAGATCTTGCTACAATTGCAATGACAAGCACCATTTCATTGCCGAATGTCCCTATGAGAATAGGGAGTCTCATGGTGGAAGGCTCATTCCCAAGGACAAGAGCAAAGACTCAAAGGGCAAGTATTCAAAACCCCCCAACAAGAAGTTCTATAACAAGAACAAGAAGGGCAAAAGGCCCTCAAGGATTGTGCTAGTCACTAAAGAAGAATACTCTTCCGATGAGAT
Source organism: Lolium perenne (assembly GCF_019359855.2). Lineage (NCBI taxonomy): Eukaryota > Viridiplantae > Streptophyta > Magnoliopsida > Poales > Poaceae > Lolium > Lolium perenne. Next base: position 261,110,784 of record NC_067250.2, read on the forward strand.
TGAAAGTGCTAGTGATGATGAAGAGGAAAGCTCAAGAGAAGTGGCCGCCATTGCCACTACCAACATTCCCTCTTCCTCTCTCTTTGATTCACCCAATGAGAACCCTCAATTCAAGAATGCACATTGCTTCATGGCAAGGTCCACCTTGGACACATCTATTGTGCTATCAACTCAAGAAGAGTATACCTCCGGAGATGATGATGTTGATGATGAAGAAGATGCAACCTCAAATGGATTGGTTGCCCTTGCCTCCCTCTCCACTAACTCTTCATCAACAAGTGAATCTCCCAATGAGGTCATTCATGTGGAGGAAGAAAGTTGCCTCATGGCTAAATCTTCCGAGGTATCACCTCCTAACCCCTCTACGCCTAACATTTCAAATGATCTAGGGGTTGATCTTGCTAGTCTAAAAGTGAAACAAGAAATGCTAGAGTTTGATGATTTCATTCTTAACCTACAAGGTAACACTAAGAAGCATGTTTCAAGTCTCATGGTTCGTATAGCTCAACTAAATGATACTCTTGAGAAAAAGTGCCAAATAGAAAGAGAAGACTCTCTAGAAATACATGCTCTTAAAAATGCTCTTGAGGAATGTCAAGAAACTATAGCATCTCTTGAAGAGAGGCTAGAAAATCTTGAAGAACCTCAAGATAAACTTAACAAGCTCACTAAAGCTAGAGATCTTGCTAGAGCTAAGACTAAAGTGCTTAAAGGAAAAGGCCAAATTTGGTGTTGATCATGAGAAACTTGTGAAGGATCTAGATGAACTAGACAAGGCTCACAAAGCCTTGAAGAGTGAATACTCTCTCCTCTCCGAGTCTTATGAGCAACTTCAAATTAGGCTTGCTTCATATGACATACCTAGTACCTCTACTCCTTCATGTGATCATGCAAATATTATTGAGGAAAATGCTAGGTTGAAAGATGAACTTGCTAAGGCCTCCTCTCCCCAAAGTAAACTTTCCTTGGATGATCTTTTGAGTAAGCAAAGGTCAAACAATGGGAAGGAGGGACTTGGTTTCAATACCAAGGCTAAAAAGGCAAACAAGCCAAAAGCCAAGCCCGCACAAAAGAAGGTCACCACTAATGGTGAAACCCAAAAGGGAAAAACCATTATTGATGATGGTGCGGGAATTGATAACCCTCACTATGTTCTTTTTAAAGATTATTATGGTGATGTTTATGCTAAATATGTTGGTCCATATGATGGTTATGTTGCTTGGTCTATTTGGGTCCCAAAGACCCTTGTTGCTAACAAAAGAGGACCCATTGAAAAATGGGTACCTAAATCCAAGAATTGATCTCATGTAGGACTATGCCACGGAGGTTCAAAATGGGTACTTGATAGTGGATGTACAAGTCATATGACCGGCGGCAAGAACCTCGTCAAGGAGTTGAGGCCCAACATAAATCATATCACCGTCTCCTTTGGCGATAATTCTACATCCGAGGTATTGGGTTTTGGCAAGGTTGTGGTTGCACACAACATTACTCTTGTGGATGTCATGCTTGTCAAAACCCTTGGTTACAATTTGCTTTCCGTTTCTGCCCTTGGCAAGATGGGTTTCGCCGTATTTATTGATAATGATATTGTGGTCCTCTTGTGGAGCAAGACTCTAAAAGTCGCTTTCGTTGGGTATCGCGAACACAACTTGTATGTGGTGGACTTTTCGGGGACCACCACGACAAGTGCGATGTGCCTATTCGGAAAGGCGGACGTGGGTTGGTTGTGGCATCGCCGCCTAGCCCATGTCAACATGAGAACTTTGCAAAGTCTTCACAAGGGGAACCATATTGTGGGACTAATGGAAAATGTGTCTTTTGCCAAAGATCGTGTTTGTAGGGCTTGTGTTGAAGGCAAAATGCATGACTCTCTGCATCCAAGCAAGACCATCATCTCTTCCAAGAGGATCTTGGAGCTCCTTCATGTGGATCTCTTTGGTCCCGTTACTCATGCAAGTCTTGGTGCAAAGAAACATTGCTTGGTGATTGTTGATGACTACTCAAGATACACTTGGGTCTACTTTCTCAAGACGAAAGATGAGACTCAACAAATATTCATTGACTTTGCTACCGAGGTGCAACGCCAACACAACCTCCTCATTATGGCAATAACAAGTGACAACGGCTCCGAGTTCAAGAACTACACACTCAATGATTTTCTTAGTGATGAGGGGATTCGACATCAATATTCCGCTGCTTACACCCCTCAACAAAATGGTGTTGCGGAGAGGAAGAACCGGACTCTTATGGATATGGCAAGGTCTATGATGGCGGAGTATAAATCCCGCTATAACTTTTGGGCCGAAGCCATCTCCACCGCTTGTCACTCCTCTAACCGGCTCTATCTCCGCAAGGGCTTGAACAAGACTCCATATGAAATACTCACCGGGAACAAGCCTAACATCTCATACTTCAAGGTGTTCGGGTGTAAGTGTTTCTACAAAATCAAAGGGGTTCGTTTATCTAAATTTGCTCCTAAAGCTTTGGAGGGTATATTTGTTGGTTACGGTGCCAAGTCTCACACTTATAGAATCTTTGATATAGCCTCCGGGATTATCATCGAATCTTGTAGTGTGAGGTTCGAAGAAAATGATGGCTCCCAAGTGGGGCAAGTTGATGTATGTGCAGGTGATGAAATACCTCAAGATGCCATAGTAAGAATGGGTGTGGGATTTTTCCGCCCCGTTGAGGGACACGGTGTGGCGTCTCGGGAAGGACTATGCTCTACCACGGTGGAGCCCTCATCTTCTCAACATAAACAAACTCCATCAAGTGAAGCAAATGATGCACCAACCCAAGAACAAGAACAAAACCCTCCCTCTTGTGTGCAAGATCAAGGACAAGATCAAGGACAACATCAAGGACAAGATCAAGGTTAAGATCAACCAAGAATTCATGATGGCTCCGACGAGTATCCATTGGATATTTGCTCCACACCAAATGATGTCCAATATCAAGCACATGAGGTTGAGCACTCTCAAGAAATTGAAGTTGCTCAAGTTGAAGGTCAAGACGGGGACACAAATGATCAAGTTGATCAAGTGACACCTCCAAGGCCAAGAAGAACCAAGGAGGAGATCGAGGCCCGTCGTCTAGCAAGAAGAGAAAGGCAACTTGAGCGTCTTGAACACACACATGGCAAGGTTCTTGGTGATGTAAGGGCAAAGGTTTCCACAAGAAGGCAATTGGCTAACTTTAGCAACCATCATGCTTATATCTCCTTAGTGGAACCCAAGAAAGTATTTGAAGCTCTTGAAGATTCGGATTGGTTGGAAGCTATGCACGAAGAACTCAACAATTTCAAGCGCAACAAAGTGTGGACCTTAGTAGAGAAGCCAAAGGGGTGCCGCAATGTTATTGGCACTAAATGGATATTCAAGAACAAGCAAGATGAGTTTGGAAATGTTGTGAGGAACAAGGCAAGATTGGTGGCTCAAGGGTTCTCTCAAGTTGAAGGAATTGACTTTGGAGAAACCTATGCTCCCGTGGCTCGCCTTGAGTCCATCCGTATCCTTCTTGCTTATGCATCACATCATAACTTTAAGTTACAACAAATGGATGTGAAAAGTGCATTTCTTAATGGTCCTTTGCATGAAGAGGTTTATGTTAAGCAACCCCCGGGGTTCGAGGATCTCAACTTCCCTAACCATGTCTACAAGCTCGATAAAGCCCTTTATGGTCTCAAACAAGCTCCTAGAGCTTGGTATGAGCACCTTAAAGAATTATTGGTAGACCGTGGGTTTGATGTTGGGCTAATCGATCCCACTCTTTTTACTAAGAGGGTCAATGGGGAGCTTTTCGTTTGCCAATTATATGTTGATGATATTATCTTTGGCTCTACTAACAAAGCTTTCAATGATGATTTCTCAAAGCTTATGACCGATAGGTTTGAGATGTCTATGATGGGAGAGATGAAGTTCTTCCTTGGTTTTGAGATCAAGCAATTGAGGGAAGGAACCTTCATCAACCAAGCCAAATATCTCCAAGACATGCTCAAGAGGTTCAAGATGACCGAGATGAAGGGTGTAGCCACTCCTATGGTTACTAAGTGTCATCTTGCACTTGATCCCAATGGTAAAGAGGTGGATCAAAAGGTATATCGCTCCATGATTGGATCATTGCTTTACCTTTGTGCATCTAGACCGGACATAGTGTTGAGTGTTGGTGTGCGTGCAAGGTATCAAGCTTCTCCTAAGGAGAGCCACATGATGGCTCTCAAAAGAATCTTTCGGTATTTGGTTGATACCCCAAGATATGGTATTTGGTACCCCAAAGGCTCAAGCTTTATTCTCAATGGATACACCGATGCGGATTGGGCGGGAGACAAGGATGATAGGAAATCAACTTCCGGGGCTTGCCAATTTCTTGGTAGGTCCTTGGTGTGTTGGTCTTCTAAGAAGCAAAATTGTATATCTCTCTCCACCGCCGAAGCCGAATATGTTGCCGCCGCAAGTGGATGCACTCAATTGTTATGGATGAGGCAAACTTTAAAGGAATATGGTGTCATTTGTGACAAAGTGCCTCTATTATGTGACAATGAAAGTGCCATCAAGATTGCCTATAATCCGGTGCAACATTCAAGAACGAAGCATATTGAGATCCGGAATCATTTCATTAGGGATCATGTTGCCCGTGGTGATATTGAGCTTATCTATGTTCCTACCAAAGATCAACTTGCCGGTATATTCACGAAGCCTCTTGATGAAGCAAGGTTCACTTATTTGAGGAATGAGCTAAATATCATTGATTCAAGGAGTGCTTGACCATCTTGCAAACACACCTTTGTCTCAAAACTTTATTTGGTTTAGATGTGGGCATGGAAATAGGGGGAGTGCGGTTTGAATTATTGAGGTATCCCTCCCCCCATAATGCCAACATTAAAGATATCATTCTCGTTATATCATATGTTGATATGTGAGCTTCAATGATGAGTATTGGTTTGGACCCAAGATATATCTTCGCGGTGCCATACCATAACACTCATATATGGTTGCCTAGGCCACCACACTCTTCTTCGTGAAGAGTTGGAGTTATTTGGATCTTCATTGGATTTTATTGACATCTCCTTGTTTATGGTAAATCACTCATTTTTGGCCTTCATTTGCATTATTTGCAAAAATGAGTGATCATGTACCATCTCACAGTTTGGCGTATCTGTCCTAAGCCTATCTCATCTAAGCCATATCCTTTTCCTTCTCCGAGTGCACCTCGTTCCTGTCAAAAACCTGTTCCTGGCACAGTTTTCCTGTTTCACCGGAAGTTCCAGCCGTTTCGACCGGTACTTCCGGCTGGAATCTATCTGCCAGTTCCTGCCCGTTATTCCTGATTAGTTTGTGTAGTTTCTGAGGGATCGGAAGTTCCGGCTCCAACGAGCGGAACTTCCGCCCTAAAGATTCCACTACATAACTGGTCCGGAACGGGGAGGCAGTTCCTGCCCCTCACTTTCCCCCATCCAAGATCTGTTTGAAGCTCCTCTCTCCCTGTGGCGGCTGCTCCTCCCTCCGGCCGGATCTCCCTCCTCCGGCGACCCCCGCCGGATCGGCTCCGTGGATCGGCATCCCCTCCCTCTCCTCCTCCATGGCTCCCCCCGGTTTGTGCCCTCTCCCTCTCTATGTGTGGGTAGACCTCACTAGATGAACTATAGGGCATACTCTAGGCATCTCTAGATGCCTTTCCCTTACTAGATCTTGCATAGGATGTTGTCGTAATGCGGTTCACCAAGCCATTGCCGCAGATCTGGTGAGAAACTGCCGCTGTTTTCGAACAGCCGGAAGTTCCGGCCCTGCACGCCGGAACTTCCGCCCCGGGCGGAACTTCCGCCTGTTCTCACCGGAACTTCCGGCCTGGCAAATTTTTCTGCTGTTACCCAATATCCTGTGCAGGCTCTGGTTTTGGCCTCCTTGCTTGTGTGCACTCATTTATCATTCCTATCCTATTGATTCCTTCCAGGTGGTTCCAAGAAGAGAGGCAAGGCTCATGTGGATGAGATTGAGGAAGAACTTGAGCAAACTAGACCATCCAAGCTCACCGATCGTCAGCAAGCAGCTCAGAGGCACAAGTCACCCGCTGTTCGAGGCAAGAACATCCATGTATCCGTGAAGAACATGCAATATCTTGAGTACAAGGAGCTCCATGACTTGAACCCTTACCTCACCCCTCGGAGCAATAGGGTTGGGGATAAGCGGTTCCACAACAAGACCCAAGAGGAGATTTTCTATGAGGTCTATGTGCCATTCAAGAAGGGGGTAGCCCCTCAACATGCCATTGACACCAGAAAGATGGCCTCTTCTAAGTACTTTGATGAAGCCTATGCTATGTGTGGAGAGTTTGGGCTCTATCCCATTATGGAGCTCAACAAGGATTATGATATCGGGTTGATTCAACAATTCTATGCCACCGTCCACTTTGAACAAGATGAAGCTAGAACTTTCCGGTGGATGACTCATGAAAGGCTCCTTGAGTCTAACTTGGCAAAGTTTGGAAGTGCCCTTGGATACCCTCGCTACCCGGGCGTAGATGCAAATGGTTGGAGGTGCCATGATAGTTCATGGGCTCAAACAAGGGAAGTCTTGGAGCACCTCTACATCAAAGGTTGGGGTATTCCGGGCAAGAGTGCGGATCTTCTCCCTACTTGGGACATTATGCTTAGAGTCTACCGGGAGACCATTGGACCAAAGGGTGGCAACCTTGATGAGCTACATCTATATGAAGTGTATCTAATGGCAAACTCCTTTGCTAAGAAGGGCACCGGTGAGAGGCTTGATGTGATGGACTACATCTACCATGAGATGTGGTCATGTGTGATGGAGAAGAAGCTTCCCTCGTTTGCTCCGTACATTATGAAACTCATTGAGGACACTTGGGTTGATACTTGTGAGAATACCCTCCTTCACTCTATTCCTCTCAATATCACATCCCATGAAGTGAAGGTTTTGAGGACCAAGCGCCACAACTCTCCTATAGAAGATGTTACCCCCATGGATGAGAAGCCACCTAGCTGGGCTTCTAAGCTTGCACGCCGGATGAGACAGATTTTTTGCCTCACCTCTGCAGTCAACCACCGTCTGTATCAGCAGCATGCAGAAGCCAAGAAGTCTCGGGTTCGTCAGAAGAGCATCATGAGGGCTCTTGAGGTGGAAGTGTCTCCTCCCGGATCCGAGGAGAATATCACTCCGGAGGCTGAGTGGGTTTCTCGGCATGGTGTTCCTCTTCCTCCAGATGGCCTTGAGATCGAGTCTCCTCCTCACACTCCTCCCTACCCCGGCGCTACATCAAACCTCCCTCCCGGCTGGGCTAACGCCGACCCTTGGGACGTGTAGTTTCTCCTATCCCTTTTTGGTGCCTTGGTGCCAAAGGGGGAGAGTGAGAACCTTATTAGGTTGCTCTCCGTTGGGTATTTGCATGGGGGAGTCACAAGCTCGTGTTGGCTTTGATTTTTATCGCTTGTGATTCTATCTATCCTTGTGGTGTTGAACTATGTTCTTAAGTTATTTGGTTTGTAAACTCTATCTACGTGTTTGGAACCTTATCTATGTGTATGGTAAACTCCGTATGTGAGTCTTCCATGGTTATCTATGTGTGCATGATCTTATTATTCATATGCTTATCACTATATATGTTGTATTTCTAACCCATGGAAGACGGATGCAAGATATAGGGGGAGCTTCTTATGCACCAATGCTCATATCTAGGGGGAGCTCCTCTATATCTCTCACATAGTTGGTTTACATTATTCATTCCTTGCAAATACTTGTGTTGTCATCAAACACCAAAAAGGGGGAGATTGAAAGAACATTTCCCGCCCTTTTGTTTTTTGTGTGTTTGATGTCAACACTAGGTATATATTTATGTGTGTTGATGTAGACAGGTACAAGTTATCAAGAAATATGTTGGATCGGTGAAATGGTATGTCTGTTCTGAAGTTCTGCAGGTCTTTTTGTTTCTGGCGGAAGTTCCGGCCACAGCCGGTGAAAGTTCCGCCCTGGTACGTTCAGCAGAACCCTCTCAGCGTAGTTCTGTGTGCAGCTATTATTCCCTGACCGGAAGTTCCGGTGGAGTTGGCCGGAAGTTCCGGTCAGCGGAACTTCCGCCCAACTTCCGGACAAGTTCCGAAATTCTGGCATTGTGGCTCGGTAATGTCCAGTATGGTTTTCGCCAAATTCCGGAACTTGGCCGGAACTTCCGGTCGCCCAAGTTCCGCCCCAACATCTTTTGATCTGGACGTCTGACGAAGGCGGAAGTTCCGGCCCTCATGGCCGGTACTTCCGGTGGAAGCCGGAACTTCCGGTCCTCCTGGCCGGAACTTCCGGTGTTAGTGGATTTCGCCCCAACGGTCAGATCTGAGAGCTCCAATCATATAAATAGCTTTCTTCTCCAAAGGGACAAGTTGCTCAATCATTGCAAGAAAAATCTGCCAAGCTTCACCACCATTAGAGCCACCTCAAGAACACAAGATTTGCAACATCTCCTTCCTCCCCCAACCAAAGCTCTTGATCTTTGGAGATTCGAAGGAGAAGACACCGATCTACATCCTCACCGAAGCTTTTTTCATTTCCCCCTCTCTTGTTTGAGGGATCTCATGCTAGTGTTCCTATTTGGTTCCCTAGTTGATTTGTGTTGATGTGTCGTTGTTGATTGTTGTATTGTTACAGATTTGGGAGCCTCCAATTCAGTTGTGGATGTGTGCCCCAAGAACCTTGTAAAGGCCCGGTTTCCGCCTCGAGGAAATCCCTTAGTGGAAGTGGGCTAGGCCTTCGTGGCGTTGCTCACCGGAGATCTGAGTGAAGCCTTCGTGGCTGTTGGTTTGGCTTTCGTAGCAACCACACTCCTCCAAACGTAGACGTACCTTCTTGCAAAGGAAGGGAACTACAGGAATCATCTCCGTGTCATCGCGTGCTCCACTCTCGGTTACCTCTATCCTATTCTATCTCTTATATTGCTTAGCTATATCTTGCTTAGTTGTTTGCCTTGTCATATATGTAAATTCACTTAGTTGCATATCTAGAGAATTTACCTTTGTGTCAAGCCTAAATTGAAAAAGAACTAAAAATTGGTTAGCACCTATTCACCCCCCTCTAGGTGCGGTATACGATCCTTTCACCTGCCGCGCAGCCGCCGCCGCCCGTCTCGCCGAGGCGCCCCGCCGCGCAGCCGCCGTCGTCCGTGTCGCAGAGGCGCTCCGCCGCGCAGCCCCCGCCGCCCGTCTCGCCGGGGCGCTCTGCCGCGCAACGACAAGGAGAGAGGCAGCCACCATGCTGCTAGAAGAGGGCGGCCTTCTCCTGGTCCATATCCTCCGTAGTCCTTCTGCTCGCGATGGACGGTGGTTTTCGTTTTTGCTACGAGCCCAGCCACTCCCGCCGCCGCATGCTCCGGGCGCCGTGCTACAGCCATGTTCCGGTCGACGACGCTGTCACTGGTGCTATCAGCCAAGGGCGTCGATGCTACAAGCGGTCGCTGACATAGGCATCCCCAATGGGCCTGCCGAAGATAGTACCCGGGGTTTACTGAAGGCCCACGACTCGAAGAATAAGAAGAATCGGAAGCCCAGGTTGATATTTAGGAAAGATAGAGTTGTATTAGAAGACGATGTTTGTAAACTTGCGGGATGGGTTAGAAACCCTCCCGGACTCTGTAACTTGTACAATACGAATCCCTCGACTCCACCTCCTATATAAGGGGGAGTCGAGGGACAAAGAAAGCATCGAATCATTGTCTCACAAACCCTAGTTTTCATAATCGTCGAGTACTTTTCGGCTGAAACCTTCGAGATCTACTTGCCCTCTACTTCCAACTAAACCCTAGTCTACCATCCGTAGGCATTGACAAGTTAATCCCTTGTCAATTGGCGCCGTCTGTGGGGATTAGAGGCGTCAAGGATCTGGTCTCGATGGCACGTTCAAGATCGTCGACTTCATCAACAGCAAGCAACGCGATGGATCGAGGTAAACAGATCGCAACTGGTCATGTCGATTTTGTTCCTCACCCGCCCTCCCGTTTGGATGCATATGCGTATCTGGAGGAGCCTATGGAGATGACGTTCGGAAGATTCCACTTTCGCGTCGAGAAAGAGGGAACGTATCGTCTCGAAGTTCCGATTTCGTCTGGATTCAAGGCGGACGATTCCGATTTTTCGAGCTCAACATCGTCAATCGAGTCAGGCGAAGAGGAAATTTCATCGCCACGCTTCATCAGCACCAGGGCAAGCGAAAAGCTCGCCAAGATCTTCAGCGACATGTCCTTCGAGTCATCTGCGGACTCCTATATAAGCGATGACTCGAGCAGTGTCGACAGCTTCAACTTCATCGACAAATCCACTACAGTGGGCAAGGTCTTCACCAATATTTATGATGGTGTCACCAAACCCAGCACAGATCTGAATACAAAATACCATCAGATTTATGCCATCGGAGAGCCAAGCCGCGATCAGGAGGAAACATCTGAGGCTTTCAACGATTTGGGAAATCCATATGTCGATCCCTCTGATTTACGACGAGGTCTAGGCAACAAATACATCGGATCTGAGCCTCGTGATAGAGTTCAACTCCCGCAAGCAGCATGGGATAGAGCCGCAAGAGCTATGGACGGTTCAGAACCAATGGCCACAACAGCCACGCCAGAAGAGTTGCAAGCATATCAATATAGGCTCGCACGGGCTGCGAGGGAATTGGAAAAACAGACAGCTGCCCTGAACAGAATAAAGGAGGCAGCCTCTGCGTCAAGCAGGCAAAGGGCAGAGCTGAGTCGACAATCTGGAACCTCGGGAGATAGCCACAGGGAAGCTCGAAACAGAGCAAGGTCAAGGTTGCAACATATACCCGAAGGAGAAAAAGAGCACTTGGTTCAAAACCTCGACATGTCTTTTATGTCGATAGACACGAGAGGGAATATTATCCCAAAGTCACCAGAAGCTGGGTATATGGCGACACAAGCCTTTATCCTTGCATCCAGGCCACCTCCAGGAGATCCAAGGGAGGCACTGTACAACATGGCAACGGCAGGAGTTGGAGCCATGGGAACGGCGTTTGCATCAACACCTCCCGAAGGAACAGCAAGGCAAAATAGTCCACGACCTGCGGCAGCAGCAGCGACTCCCGAAGGAACAAGTGGAGCAAGAGACACGGCAGCGCAGGCAAGGGTGGACAGAGCACGGCAAAGTAGAAGGGAACATCGGCACTCCCCAGAACTAAACGACGAGGATATGTGCGGTTTGCCATGCTTCACGAGGAGAGTACGAAAAACTCGAGTCCCTTCGGGATTTAAGTTGCCTGATAACTTCAAGAAATTCGACGGCCTGCAAGATCCAGAGGATTGGCTAGTTGATTACCTCGAGACGGTGAAGCTCACTGGAGGGACCAGAGCAACAGCTATGCAAAGCATCCAGGTGCATTTAAGTGGAGCCGCGCGATCTTGGATCAAGAAGCTTCCTCCAGGATCTATCGACAGCTGGGATAGCTTCGAGGACATATTCGTCAAGAATTTCCGGTCCACTTGCAAAAAACCCGCATCGCTAGAGGAATTGAGGGCGTGTCGACAGAAGCCAGACAAATCAATGAGAAAATACATCCAGAGGTGGAATATTATCAAAAACTCGGCAGAGAATATATCTGACGAGAGAGCGATAGATGCGTTTGTCGCAGGAATCAGGCGAGGAGATTTTGTTGAGGATTTGGGGAGAACCAATCCAAAGACAGTATCAGCATTGATGGAGATAGCAAACAGATGGGCAGATGGAGAAGATGCTGTTCACAACAAATGGCATAGGTCACCAGAGCAGGACCGCGGCCGAAATTATCAAAATAGGCGACGATTTCCTCGGCAGTATTCGGGCTATGATGCACCTGGGCAAATTTTGGCTGGCTTCCGAGCAAGCGCCGGAGGAAACAATAGAGATGATTACCAGAGGAGCAACGAGCAGCGAGGCGACAATAGAGATGACTCTCGAAACAACAGGCAAAATACCGGGTCGAGGTTTCAGAGGCCTTTCGTGTCTCCCGAGGAGATGATGAACGGGCCGTGTCAAATGCATTTTTATCTTGACAACAACGGGAAAAGACAGTCGGGACACTTGCAGAAGGATTGCCGAAATTTTCAGGCAATGTTAAGGTGGGCCGGGCATGCCAATGCTCAGGCAGCACCCAGAAATCCTCAGGGACCCAGGAGTGAGATTCACCTACCACCTGCTCCCGCAATTACGGACGATAATCGACACCAGCTCAGAATTGCGGCAGCACCTGCACCACTGCCTTATGTTGATCCCAATTCCAATGGAGCGGTCTCGATGATTCAGAAAGGCAGGCCATCCAATAGAGCTCAGAAAGTAATCTCGCGACAGGTGTTCATGGCAGAGAAGATGCCTCCACCAACAGTCGAGTATCTTAATTGGTCAGGGCAAGATATTGGCTTCACAATAGCGGATCATCCACAGCAAGTCCCTCGACCATGGCAATCAGCACTTATCTTACTAGCAGTAATTGCAGGATTCAACGTATCTCGAGTGTTCATAGACGGCGGCAGCAGTTTAAACCTTATGTATGCAGATACATTAAGGAAGATGAACATATCCCTAGCAAATCTGAAACCAACTGACACACGATTCCACGGCATTACACCGGAGAAGCCAAGTTATCCGCTGGGGAAGATTAATCTCGATGTTCAGTTTGGAACCCGAGAAAACTACAGAATAGAGAGGCTGGAATTCGAAGTCGTGGATTTCCCATCACAATACCACGCTTTGTTGGGACGACCAGCATATTCTAGGTTTATGGCGGTGCCACATTACACGTACCTGTTGTGGAGGATGCCTGGGCCTAAGGGACCAATCACAGTCAAAGGAAGCTTTGCGCTAGGCGATAAGTGCGATAAGGATTTTCATCGACTGTCAGAAACTTTCGGGATGCAAGCAGAATATATGGCGTCAAGACTCACGACTGACTATGATGTGCTACCAGATGTAGGAAGGCCAAACAAAGAATCAACTTTCAACACTGAGAAAAATTCTAAGGAGGTGCAGATTCACCCGACAGACCCGAAAAAGACGACGTCCATTGCAAAGGACATGGACCTCGCATAGGAAAGCGCGCTCGTCAAGTTCCTCCGTGAGCACTAGAAAATCTTCGCATGGTGTCCAGCTGACATGCCAGGAGTACCCAGGGAACTTGCCGAGCACCACCTAAACTTGGATTCATCAGCGAGACCAATCAAACAACCTTTGCGGCGTTTTTCGGAGCCAAACCGCAAAGCTATGCTGTCAGAAATAGATCGACTAAGAGAAGCTGGTTTTATCAAAGAGCTGCATACAGAGGCTACATGGGTAGCAAATCCAGTGTTGGTGCCGAAGAAAAACACTAAAGTCCTTCGCATGTGCGTCGATTTTACGTGTCTCAATAAACATTGTCCAAAGGATCACTTTCCCCTCCCGAGGATCGATCAAATCATCGACTCCACGGCAGGATGTGAACGTCTTTCCTTCTTGGATGCATACTCTGGTTATAACCAGATCAGATTGAAAGAAGAAGATGAGGTCAAAACAGTGTTTATCACACCTTACGGCGTGTTTTGCTACAGAACAATGCCTTTTGGTCTGAAAAACGCGGGAGCAACATATCAGAGGATGATGCAAAAGTGCTTGGCGACACAAATTGGGAAAAACGTACAAGTGTACATCGACGATGTCGTCATAACATCAAAGAAGGGGACGACGCTAATTGAGGATCTGAAGGAAACTTTCGACAACCTTGACAAATTCTGCCTCAAGTTGAACCCGACGAAGTGTTCCTTTGGCGTCCCTGCAGGAGAACTTCTTGGTTTTCTAGTTTCAGCAAGAGGGATCGAAGCGAATCCCAAAAAAATCCAAACTATCGTAACCATGAGGAAGCCAACAAAGTTGAAGGAAATACAGCAGCTAACTGGGCGAGTCGCAGCTTTAAACAGATTTGTCGCCAGGCTGGGAGAAAAAGCGCTACCGTTCTATGCTTTAATCAAGCAAGGGGAGAAATTCCAGTGGAACGAAGAGGCCGATAGAGCTTTCGAGGATTTGAAGCGCACAATTTCGACACCACCAATCCTGGTGGCGCCAAAAGAGAAGGAACCTCTCCTGCTTTACATCGCAGCCACACCTCAGGTGGTTAGCACGGTGCTAGTCGTTGAAAGAGAAGAAGAAGGAAAACTCCATGGAGTGCAAAGGCCGGTATATTTTATCAGTGAAGTTTTATCTCCTTCAAAACAGCGGTACCCGCAGTACCAGAAGTTAGCATACGGAGTATTCACGACAACAAGAAAATTGCGCCACTATTTTTCGGCACACCCGATCATAGTGGTCAATGAAGCACCTCTATCACATATACTGAACAATCCAGAAGCTACAGGACGTGTCTCCCTTTGGGGAATAGAACTTTCCCCTTGGGACATCACGTATGAAAAAAGAAAGGCAATCAAGTCGCAAATCCTGCCAGATTTTATTGCAGAGTGGATGGAGCTACAAAATACAGGACCCCCAGATTTGTCAAGAACTTGGACCATGAACTTCGATGGATCCAAGAGAGTAGAAGGAGCTGGTGCGGGAGTAATACTAATATCACCTGAAGGCGACAAATTAAAGTACGTCCTACGGATGACGTTCCCGAACGCATCTAACAATGAAGCAGAATATGAAGCCCTTATACACGGGATGAAGATGGCGAAAGCTTGCGGCGCAACTCGACTAAAAATCTTTGGCGAATCACAATTGGTAGCTCAGCAGGTTATGAACCAATGTGATGCAGTCAACGACAGTATGGTGGCATACAAGGAGGTATACAACGAACTCGAGAAGCTGTTTGATGGATGCGAAGTAAATCACATTAGTAGGCTGAGCAACGATGAAGCCGATGTTCTTGCAAACATCGGGTCGCAGTGCCTTGCAATACCGCCAGGAGTGTTTTGGGAAGAAATAGCTGAGAGATCCACAAAGCCAAAAGAAGACGCAGAAGAAAACGAAGGAGGAAAAAACTTCGGCGTCTCTCAAAGAAGCTCCAGACGAAGAAGAGGACCAGGAGCTGGTGATGATGGTAGAAGTTCCATGGATGCAAGTGTACATATCGTATATCCTAAGGAAAGAAATACCCGACGATCCAGTTGAAGCAAGGCGAGTTATTCGACGATCCAAAGCCTTCACAGTGGTCAAAGGGGAGTTATACAAGCGAAGTATTTCGGGCGTGCTGCAAAGGTGCGTTACACCCGAAGAAGGAAGGAAAATCTTAAAAGACGTACACGAGGGAATATGTGGTCACCACGCGAGCAGTCGAGCTATTGCAGCCAAGGTTTTTTGGGCTGGATTTTACTGGTTGTCAACGATCGAGGATGCAAAAGAGATAGTACGAACCTGCAACGCGTGCCAAAGATTTGCCGCAAAACCCCACTCCCCGGCGGCAGAACTGATGCCAATACCATTGTCTTGGCCGTTTGCCCAATGGGGACTCGATATGGTGGGAAAATTGTACAAGGCTTCGCCAGGAGGATACGAGTACATGTTGGTTGCTGTCGATAAATTCACCAAGTGGATAGAAGCAAAGCCGATAAATTCACCAGATGGAGAATCAGCAGTCAAATTCGTGAAGGGCATCGTTTTTCGATTTGGAGTACCTCACAACATCGTCACAGAAAATGGTAGTAACTTTACGTCCAAGGAATTCAAGGAATACTGCGCAGAAGTAGGCATCAAATTGCACTTCGCGTCAGTTGGGCACCCGCAAACCAATGGCCAAGTCGAGAAAGCCAATGGTATCATCTGCAATGGTATCAAAAAGCGCCTGCTAGGACCACTTGAAAAGGCTCGACATATGTAATGTCCCAGGTTTAGAGACGATCGAGGGGTAGATTTTAGAAAGGGATGTGCATTGCATTGTAATTTACGGGGAAATTTCGCGCTTTTAAAACAAAACTGCATCGAAGGGGGACAGGTTTCTCTCTCGACATCTTACAGGGTTAGGGTTTCGAGAGTGCGACAAACTTGTTCCTACTTAACTAGATTAGGGTTTTGAGAAGAGAGAAGAGAGATTATATTGCAATCTTAAGTTGCATGATTGAATTCAAAATTAAGTTGCATGATTGAATTCAAAATTAAGTTGCATGATTGAATTCAAACCAAATTTGAATTTGAATTTCAAATTCAAACAACAAATTGATATCACATAATTCAAACTTGAGATAATTCAATAAATAATTAAAAGTAATCAAGAATATAAATAATATAGCACCTAGACAAAGCTCATTAAGGAAAACTTGAGCTTTATTAATAATCACATATGATACATTGTCAATTACAATATCCAGAAATGCGATTTGAAATATTACAACATATTACATGAACTGGAATAAATAGAAATAAGCAAAATAAAGAAGATTACAATTCAAATGAAATTCCTAAACTACAACTTGATCTTCACTTGATCATCATCCTGATTCCCTGCACACAAACACAACAAAGAACTAGTTATGCCAAGTGGCAAAGCCACTTGGCAGGTTAGCAAACAATTGAATGAAGAGGATATGACCAGGGATCAACCGAGCTGATCCATTCCAACCCAAGTCCCAAGCCACACACACACAGGCAGCACACAAGGACTGCTGCATGTGTAACAACACACAAGGCCAGGGGAGTCACCAAAACAGCCAGGCAGTGCTGTCGACCAGGAGAGCAAGTAGAGGACCAAATATAAGCTTTTCACCAGCAAACCCTAGCCATTCCATCGACAAGGAGTACCAGGATAAGAACACAACAAGAACAGCAAGAACAGGTGAACAGCTAGGGCTGCTCCACCTATTCCAGTCACCACCAGAAACTAACCAAGATTCAAAAGCTTGCAAGGAGGAGCAGGGCAAGCAAACCAAAACCACCAGAAGCAATCCTCTACATCAACAACTCATACTAGGAGCTGGAGTGAGGTATACACATCATCATGAACAAACCAGATGGTTTTGTTCATAAATTGCACAGGCATGATCACAAGCACACAAAGGGTGAGGTAACCTTGTTTTGATCATCATTTGGTCAGAGACCAAGTGTAACCTGGTAGAAATGGCAAGGACCAGGGATCAATCAAGCCTATACCCATGGTTATGCCAACCAGAATAGTGGTAGCATCTTCCAAATGGAAACAGGAAAGAAAACCATCCCAGAGACTTATCCAAGTATAACCAGACCACACTAGCCCTTTTAAGACCATCAGAATATAGACATTTATATGTCTTTTTTCATTTCAACATCAATTATACTGGAAGCCCATGAATGACTACCAGTAATATTGCACATTAGCATACAGAAGAGGTAGGAGCAACCTTTACTAGCACACCAAGCATTGCTAGGGTCACAACAACTACCTAGCCACACAGAAAAGCCACAAAAGAAGCATATCATCACTCCAAGGAGTTCATGCATCACAGGAGGTGCCAACACATGTTGGTTTCCATCCAGATAGGGCATAGGATGCACCAGATCACTACTGCATCAGGTAGATCATGTCTGTTGTCAGAAATAGGAAGCCAAGCTTCACTGACAAGCATAGATAAATAAAACAACACACACACAGAGATACATCCAGAGGTAGCAAATTACTCAATCAACCACCAGTTTTGCTTTCACAAGCAACAACAACCACTAGTACTTGGTGAGGAGCTGGATTCACAAGCAATAGCAGCATTTGAAATGAATCCATATAAATTTATAAGCCAACAGGAAGCCCTGATGATCACAGGATCATCCAAAGCCACAAATTAACCAACCATTGCATCACAGATAATCAAATACATGAAATATAATTGTAACCAATAGCACACCAACAAGATGTGGAGTTATTTAGCCAATACACAAGCTAAACTGAGCTTTACAGTGAAGAAAAGCCCAAGAGCACTACACAGATAGCACTGGTTCTTGCAAATTTGCAAGGATCACACACAGCAATCAAACCAGGGGCAACAACCCTGGGCCAAACATGATTATCCAGTAATAGCAACCACAGCTGGAGCAGCATGGCAAGCCATGAGCATCACAGCTTGCGCATGAGCAATTATAGTGGTAGCACAGAAGAAGAGCTAGCATGAGCATGAGCATAGAATTAGCAGTACAAGCATAAGCTAGAAAAAGGAGAGCATCAGTACAAGCACACGAACAAGAGCAAGGCCATGGCAGCAAGAAGATGCGGCGGATGCCTAGCTAGCACGACGCAGCAGCTAGCACAGCACCAGGGCTGGCATAGCGCCAAGCCACAGAAGCGTAGCAGCAGTAGCACATCGGCAAGGCAAGCATCTCCACAGGGAGAAGTCGGCCAGTGGCCGAGCTAGACGAAGGGGAGGAGAAGAGGAGAAAGTAGAACAGGTAACAGAGGAGGAGAAACTTACAGGCGAAGCAGATGAGCACGACCGTGGCGGCACGGCGGCACACGCCGGGCGACGGCGGCGCCAGGCCAAGCCAAGCCTGGTCACAACATCACTGCAACGCCGGCATCACCACGGCGGCGCCACGGCGCCAGGGACGCCGATGAACAGCGGACCTCCACGGATCCGTGCGGCCGAGGCGCAGACGCGTTGGGGGCGAATCGAGGAGGACACGAGCGTCAGATCGACGCGGACCACCATGTCCGCCGTCGAGAGGCGTTCCAGATCCGCACCAGTTCGTCGCCGATGATGGCCGGAGACGGCCGGAGCAAGGCGGCGACGGCGGAGGCGATTTTGGTGTCGCGGGAGCCCGAAAGGGGATTAGGGTTACGGAGAGGAGGAAGACGACGCGACTGGGTCGGTTGGACCGAGCCCAGTGGGCTGGTCCAACCTAACCAGCTCGGCCACCTGACAGGTGGGCCCAAGGGGCAAATCAGTCTTTTCACAATTCCATTAAAAACCCAGAAACTTTGAAATTAAATAGAAAATTGATAAGAGCTCTAAAAAAATAATTAAAAATATGAAAGTTGATCAGCATAAAATTCTCTAGCTAAATAAAATATCAAAGAGAATTTTTGAAGACAAATAAGAATAAGTCTTAATTTGATGATTTAAATAAGGATTTAAATCACACATATTATTTTCAATAAAGAAAATAAGTCCATTAATGCATTTGGACTTTAAAAAAAACACCTTGACAACATTTCAAGGTTGTATTTACCCTAAATATAGCATCTCCAAATTATTCTTAGGATTAAACCTCTCACATGAAATAATAACAACATCGGAAGGGGGGAACAAACCCTAAAACTGGAATCATTCATAATTGCTTCTTTAACCATTGCCCTTATCGGACAATGATGCTATTTTTCAGAAATAGAGGACAAGGGTCAGTCCACACCATCCAACTGCAAAACTTTGCAGTGTTCAGGCAAGTTCATCACTTGCTCATGTCATTTGTGTATTTCTATCAAATTACTTGCAAAGTACTATGGTTATCACTATTGCATAAAAACCAAAACCACTATTTTCATAACTATGAATATGACTATGTGGTGGGCAATGGAACCATGGATTGTGTTGATATGGTGGAGGTTCCATTGCACGTGTTTATATCCATCTAGGATTAAACAACAAATGTCGTACAGTGATTCTTGTGCCGTAATACCCGTGTTAACCATAAGATCTGGAATGGGACGGACTAGTCAATTGTATTTCCACCTCTCGTACATCAACGGATGCGCTTACCGTAGCAGTTGTGTCTGGCGGAACAACCGGAGGGTGGGGATCCCACTCTAATTCCCCACGGTAATGCAATGCTTACCGTAGCAGTTGTGTCTTGCGGAACAACCGGAGGGTGGGGATCCCACTATAATTCCCCACGGTAATGCGGTCTATGATGGGTTGCAGCTGCCGGCGAAGGAGTTTATGGTAGAGCCCAGAACTGTTGTCGTGGTCGGGGTCCACCCTGAAATTACGGGAATAATGGGACCGGTGAGGACCCAGTGTCAGGGTTTGCAACAAAGGGTGGGTGTGCGAGGTAGCGGAGGAATATGATTGGCTATAACCTTATACCGGGCCTCACACCATAGGAAGTGTGGACGGGAGAGCTGCCCGGTTGGCACCAAGGTTAAGATCTCTTATGGGTAAAGCAACACACCTCTGCAGAGTGTAAAGAACTGTGACCTGTCACTCCTCGTTCCGGATAAGGAACTGCGAACGCGGCCGGAAAGGAGCTCCATGAAGTTCTAGTAAACCGGTGAAGGCTGACGGACATAGCTCTTTGAAATAAAAGCAACCTCTTGAAGAAATGTTTATCAAAACCTGCATTGGTATTAGACTTTCTGGTCTAGTATCGTAGCTAGTGCATTAAACACCTCTTATCTATAATGAACTTGTTGAGTACGCTCGTACTCATCCCACTCTTAAATCCCTTGCTTAGATTGTCTGAATCGTCTGGAGGAGGACTACAACAACCCTGAAGGAGCCGAGATCATCGGCTATGAAGAACCAGACCTCTCTGGAGGTATTGAAGGCGTAGACTACCTTATAGTCTACGGAACCGGGGAGGCTTCCGGAGGAGATCAAGCCTAGAAGCATCAAGTAGTAGTAGTAGCCGAGCAGCACGAACTCTTAATACTTAGCTGCTCGAGAGAATAAATGTACAACTTAATGAGACATCTATATTATAAGCTAAGTTGGGTTCGCCTCGAACCCAGGAGTATTCCTCTTAGGACCCAAGAGGAGCTCCGAGACGATATATGTATGATGTTTGTAATATTAAATGAATGAGTTATGGACCTGCTATGTTCTGTTGCGGAATGGTACTTCGTGAATGTTATATCAACGACTGGCATACTACAACATGCAGTGGTATGCAGGGTCACCACAGTTGGTATCAGAGCAAAAGCTTTGACCTTAGGTTGGAACCTAGTAAATTGGGACCGAACGTTAGGAGTCAAATAGGACTAGTAAAGAATTCTCTAAAAATATGGTGTATATTCAATTGAGAATACAACAATCATATCTTTTAGTGCGATAATTCTTTATTACCTCTATTATGATGCACTATTACTAATCTTATATTCTTTCTATTTCTACAGCCAACAATGGCAAGTTCACGTCCGGGACGAAACGTGAAAGTGATGGATTCAACACTGAGTGAATATGAAGGAGGACTTGCAGATATTTTACGTGCCATGTTACTTGAATTTGGGTGTGATCCCCAGATCCAAGTAAAGAAATACATGTACTACGATGGTACTGTATTGGCAAAGTGTAGGGTAGGACTGCGACTTCCCGAATCTTTGGGAATGAGCGTAGTAATGCCAGCAGGTGAAGCCAGAACTATCAACACAGCCTACCATATAGCCGTTATGAGAGCCATAACCGATATTCGGGAGCATAAGACGAAAGAGCTTATGGGTTCCGAATTCACCCACATTCCTCATAAGCAGGAGGAAGAGGATCCCATGCTCAACCACTACAAATATGCAAAACGCAAACCAATAGAAGCTGCAAAATACATGGATAATAGCCGCAACTTACTATCATTGCTCTTTCAGTTGAACCACCATTTGACGGGAGCAATTGATACGATGCTAGAGGAGTTTACTGAACCCAAGGAGGAGACTAGGGGGAAAGAACCTATGGAGAATGTGGTGCACACACCAGTTTACTCAGCTGGTGATTACATTAGTATTGATCCCCTTGAGCGAGAAACTACACCTGTTACACCTGGGAACTATTTTAATAGTTCCTATAGAGGCTATGAGGGTGGAGAGGAATCCGGAAACAATCAGCGTTCCGAGACTCCTATAGAAAACTCCACGGGTTGGCGTTGGGGATCTGATACTAGAACTCATAGTACTTCAGTGTATTATGACGGAGAGATGAATGAGGACGCCACGACCCAGAACCAGAGTTATCCTAGTAATGGAGGAGTTGATGGAGAGTATCCTACACAGGTTGAGTCAGATACGAATGTTGGAAATACCTATGGTGGAGCCACAGGGGAGTACACCCGATGGGTGGACTATGATGCACTGAATGATCAGTTCGTGAACACTGATTTCTCCCTAGGATCATCATCTGATTCTGACTACCAGCCGACGGGGAGACCTTATGTTCCAGGTTTTGTCAGGAGGACGACACGTTCGACCGGATGGAAGCCTGGGATGTACCGGGAGTGAAGCATGACTAGAGACCACCAAGGGAGGCGAGACTATAATACACAAGTACCACGTGTATTATAGTATGTAATATTTGTAGAAAATTGTACATATACTTTAATAAGTGAGTTTGCATACTCATATCGACTTGAGTATTGTAATAAGACCACTTAAGTATGTATATACATGGTATATGTTTTGTATGATTTGGATTTGCTTCTTGATTTCCATTGCATGACTAGTTCTGTGCACAATCTTGAGCTCAGAAAACTTGCGCATGGAGTAATTATGAGTATCATCTTGTGTTGCAGAACCAGAGGGTTATGTCGGGAGCGATAGGTGAGGAGACGGAATCACAGCGCATGGAGCGCGAAGCGAAACAGAAGGAAGAGGCTGATGAAGCAGCCAGGAATCAGTTTCCACCACCACCACCCATGACGCAGCAGAATTTCATTCAGTACATGCAGATGGTGGAAGAGAGACAATGTGTAACGTTGGAGCAGCAGAATAAATTCTTCCAGGAGCTGCTGCAATAGAATAGGGTGGAGAGACCCGAGAATCAGGGAGTCACTTTATCAGACTTCCAGAACACCAAGCCTATATCTTTCGCATACGCGCCCGAGCCAATGGACGCGGAGGATTGGCTTATGGACACTGAGCGAAAGCTCAATACTGTTGGTTGCAACGACCAGGAGAAGGTTCGTTATGCTACACACTTGTTGTGTGGACCTGCCGCATCATGGTGGGACAACATCGTAGTCGTTTATCCGGCTAGAAAAGTGTTTACCTGGGAGGAGTTTGCGAGGAAGTTCAGGGAATCCAATGTCCCTGAAAGTATTGTGGAACTGAAGCGTCGAGAGTTTGAAAGTCTCAAGCAGAAGGACAAGGCCATCCTGACTTATGTCAGGGAATTCTCAAAGCTGTCCCGGTATGCTGTTGAAGAAGTCAACACCGAGGACAAGAAAAAGAAGAGGTTTTTGAGGGGGTTAAGTCCCCAGTTCAAGGTACAGCTCCGGATGATGAGAGCGACGGAGTTCCAAGAGTTGGTGGATGCAGCCATCACTCTTGAAGATGACTTTAAACAGCTGCAAGAGGAGAAGAGGAAGAAGGCCAAGTTTGAGCCTAAGAGGTTTGTCAGTAACAAGCCCAATACCAGCTTGAGTTTCAAGCCAAGATAAAACAACAACAACAACAACAACAACAACAACAGCAACTACTACGGTAGCAGGAAGAACCAAGCATTTCAGACTGCAAATCAAATTGTTTGCAGAAGCTGTGGATTCACCGGACATTTCGCCAAGGATTGCAAGAAGCCAAGGATAATATGCTTTGGTTGTCGCCAGGAGGGGCACATGCTGAAGGACTGCCCCAAGAGAAATACTGGAGGAGGTCAGTCAGGAGGAGGAGGAAGCCGAGGAGGAAACACCGGAGGGAACTGGAAGAACAAGAAACCCTTCGGCAAGTTGAACTGCACCAGCTTGGAGGAGGTGGTTAACTCCGATCAAGCGGTGATAGGTACGCTCCAGATACTCACTCATCCTGGCAAAGTACTTTTTGATACTGGTGCAACTACATTATTCATTTCTCAGCAATTCATCATCAAACATGGGATTAGTTGCACTAAGTTAGATACACCCATAACTATACTTTCCGCGGGGGGAACGATAGTAGTAACCCATACCAAACAAAAACAAGTCATCATGATCAATAAGTGCGCGTTTGACGCAGACCTGTTCATTTTACCAATGAAGGACATTGATGTCATTCTTGGTATGAACTGGTTAGAAGCTAATGGAGCATTGATCGACTGTGTGAACAAGACGGTGTCTTTGAAAAGCCCCGATGGAAGTAGAATGATCTACCAAGGAGACAAGCATACCCAGATAGAGGTCGAGCTACAGCTGAACAGCATGAAGGAGGTGAAGTTGGAAGATATACCGGTAGTAAATGAATTCCAGGATGTGTTTCCAAGGGAATTACCAGGAATGCCACCTGATAGGGAGATAGAATTCACTATCGACCTAATTCCAGGAACAGCTCCGATTGCTAAAGCACCATATAAAATGGGGCCTAAGGAGTTGAAAGAACTTAAGGAGCAATTGGATGACTTGGAACAGAAAGGATTCATACAAGAGAGTGTTTCACCATGGGGATCACCTGTGATCTTCGTGGATAAAAGAGATGGAGGAAGAAGGATGTGCGGAGACTACAGGAATTTGAACAACGTTACAATCAAGAACAAGTACCCACTTCCAAGAATACAAGATCTATTCGATCAAGTTAGAGGCGCGGGAGTCTTTTCCAAAATTGATCTAAGATCCGGTTATCACCAGATAAAGATCAAGAAGGAAGACGTTCCAAAAACTGCCTTTGTTTCAAGGTATGGACATCATGAATACCTTGTAGTGCCTTTTGGATTAACCAATGCCCCAGCAATTTTCATGAATCTCATGAATAAGATTTTCATGCCATATCTAGACAAGTTTGTCATCGTATTCATTGATGATATCTTGATCTATTCCAAAGACAAGGCCGAACATGCTGAACATCTGAGGTTAGTGTTGCAAACACTAAGAGAACATCAACTCTATGCCAAATTCAGCAAGTGTGAATTTTGGCTAGATCAAGTGGAATTTCTTGGTCATGTCATTAGCAAAGATGGAATCGCTGTTAACCCGAGCAAGGTAGCAGCAGTTCTAGAATGGGAAGCACCCAAGAATGTCAAGGAAATCCGAGGATTCCTAGGAATGGCAGGATATTATCGGAGATTCATTGAAGGATTCTCCAAGATAGCAGGACCAATGAA
The DNA here is from genome assembly GCF_019359855.2 of Lolium perenne. Taxonomy (NCBI): domain Eukaryota; kingdom Viridiplantae; phylum Streptophyta; class Magnoliopsida; order Poales; family Poaceae; genus Lolium; species Lolium perenne. The sequence goes on from NC_067250.2 coordinate 261,135,672, forward strand.
AAAGTTGTTAAGAAAGAACACACCATTCGTGTGGTCAGAGGAATGTGAGAAGAGTTTTCAAACTCTGAAGGAGAAACTCACCACGGCACCGGTGCTAGCAGTTCCTGAAGTTGGCAAGGATTACACCGTGTATTGTGACGCTTCCAAGCATGGATTGGGTTGCGTACTCATGCAAGATCGGAAGGTAATATCTTATGGATCGAGGCAACTCAGACCTCATGAAGTGAATTATCCAACGCATGCCTTAGAACTAGCAGCAGTTGTATTTGCGCTTAAAACATGGAGACATTTTCTCTATGGAGCCAAGTGTGAGCTCTATACAGATCATACGAGTCTCAAATACTTTTTCACTCAGAAGGAACTCAACATGAGGCAGAAAAGATGGCTTGAACTAATCAAGGATTATGATTTGACCATCAATTATACTCCAGGAAAGGCCAATGTTGTAGCAGATGCCTTGAGTAGGAAGAGCACCGGAGGAGTGGAACAAGAGTTATCACCAGAATTGAGGAAGGAAATAAGCCAAGCCCAAATACAACTTTGGGAGAAGGAAGCTCATGAAGGACTATCGGCTTTGGAAGTAGCCGATGAGCTAAATGTTAACCTGAAGAATGAGATAATGATGGGTCAGTTGGATGATCCATTTATCCTAGAGGAGATGAGAAGGATAGATGAAGGAAGACCATCAGAATTTCATCGCGGAGAATCGGGATCATTATGGTTCCAGAAGAGGATTTGTGTTCCGGATATTGCTAAAATCAAAGAAGTAATACTCCGGGAAGCCCATCAAACACCATATTCCATCCATCCGGGAAGTACAAAGATGTACATGGATCTAAAGGAGCAATTCTGGTGGAACAACATGAAGAGAGAAATAGCACAATACATGGCGGAATGCCATACCTGCCAGAGAGTGAAGACTGAACACCAGAGTGCGGCAGGGAAGTTACACCCTTTACCCATTCCAGAATGGAAATGGGAGGAGATAGGAATGGATTTCATCACCGGACTACCCATGACCAATAAAAAGAAGGACATGATATGGGTAATCGTGGACCGGTTGACGAAAAGTGCACACTTCTTAGCGGTGAATCAGCAGGATAAAGGAGAGAAACTCATCGATCTTTACATCAAAGAGATCGTGAGTAAACATGGAGTGCCCAAGAAGATCGTGTCAGATCGAGGATCCGTGTTCACGTCAGCATTTTGGAAGCAACTACACGAAGCCTTAGGATCCAAATTGGATTATAGTACCGCCTATCATCCTCAGACAGGTGGACAAACAGAAAGAACTAACCAGATTCTAGAGGATATGCTTAGGGCTTGTGCCCTAGACTTCGGAGGATCATGGGAGGAGCATTTACCACTAGCAGAGTTTTCATACAACAACAGCTATCAAAGCAGCATCAAGATGGTACCGTTCGAAGCTCTGTATGGAAGGAAGTGTAGATCACCCATATGTTGGTATGAAGCTGGACCAAGCAAAGAGTTCAATCCTGATTATGTCAAGGAAAAGCAACAAATCATTGACATTATAAGAGATAGGCTCAAGATCGCCCAAAGCCGACAGAAAAGTTACGCCGATCAGAAGAGAAGAACATGGGAGCCACAAGTTGGAGACATGGTATATCTCAAGGTGAGCCCGATGAAAGGACTTCAGAGGTTTGGAGTAAAAGGAAAGCTAAGCCCTAGGTACACCGGACCTTTCAAGATTCTGAGTCAAAACCGAGGGTTAGCCTTTGAATTGGAACTACCGGGAAGGTTATCTCAGGTTCACAACGTATTCCATGTGTCGCAACTCAGAAAGTGTTTAAAGACCCCAGATGAACCAGTATCACATGAAGAGCTCGAGTTACAACCAGATTTGACCTACATCGAGAAGCCAGCAAAGATTCTCGAGGAGAACTGGAAACAACTCAGGAATCGAGCCATAAAATATTGCAAGATACAATGGAAGCATCATCCCGAGAGGGAAGCCACCTGGGAAAAAGAGGAAGACCTGAGGAAAACATACCCCGAACTCTTCAGGTATTACAACCACAACTTCGGGACGAAGTTTTCTTTAAGGGGGAAAGGCTGTAATGTCCCAGGTTTAGAGACGATCGAGGGGTAGATTTTAGAAAGGGATGTGCATTGCATTGTAATTTACGGGGAAATTTCGCGCTTTTAAAACAAAACTGCATCGAAGGGGGACAGGTTTCTCTCTCGACATCTTACAGGGTTAGGGTTTCGAGAGTGCGACAAACTTGTTCCTACTTAACTAGATTAGGGTTTTGAGAAGAGAGAAGAGAGATTATATTGCAATCTTAAGTTGCATGATTGAATTCAAAATTAAGTTGCATGATTGAATTCAAAATTAAGTTGCATGATTGAATTCAAACCAAATTTGAATTTGAATTTCAAATTCAAACAACAAATTGATATCACATAATTCAAACTTGAGATAATTCAATAAATAATTAAAAGTAATCAAGAATATAAATAATATAGCCCCTAGACAAAGCTCATTAAGGAAAACTTGAGCTTTATTAATAATCACATATGATACATTGTCAATTACAATATCCAGAAATGCGATTTGAAATATTACAACATATTACATGAACTGGAATAAATAGAAATAAGCAAAATAAAGAAGATTACAATTCAAATGAAATTCCTAAACTACAACTTGATCTTCACTTGATCATCATCCTGATTCCCTGCACACAAACACAACAAAGAACTAGTTATGCCAAGTGGCAAAGCCACTTGGCAGGTTAGCAAACAATTGAATGAAGAGGATATGACCAGGGATCAGCCGAGCTGATCCATTCCAACCCAAGTCCCAAGCCACACACACACAGGCAGCACACAAGGACTGCTGCATGTGTAACAACACACAAGGCCAGGGGGAGTCACCAAAACAGCCAGGCAGTGCTGTCGACCAGGAGAGCAAGTAGAGGACCAAATATAAGCTTTTCACCAGCAAACCCTAGCCATTCCATCAACAAGGAGTACCAGGATAAGAACACAACAAGAACAGCAAGAACAGGTGAACAGCTAGGGCTGCTCCACCTATTCCAGTCACCACCAGAAACTAACCAAGATTCAAAAGCTTGCAAGGAGGAGCAGGGCAAGCAAACCAAAACCACCAGAAGCAATCCTCTACATCAACAACTCATACTAGGAGCTGGAGTGAGGTATACACATCATCATGAACAAACCAGATGGTTTTGTTCATAAATTGCACAGGCATGATCACAAGCACACAAAGGGTGAGGTAACCCTGTTTTGATCATCATTTGGTCAGAGACCAAGTGTAACCTGGTAGAAATGGCAAGGACCAGGGATCAATCAAGCCTATACCCATGGTTATGCCAACCAGAATAGTGGTAGCATCTTCCAAATGGAAACAGGAAAGAAAACCATCCCAGAGACTTATCCAAGTATAACCAGACCACACTAGCCCTTTTAAGACCATCAGAATATAGACATTTATATGTCTATTTTCATTTCAACATCAATTATACTGGAAGCCCATGAATGACTACCAGTAATATTGCACAGTAGCATACAGAAGAGGTAGGAGCAACCTTTACTAGCACACCAAGCATTGCTAGGGTCACAACAACTACCTAGCCACATAGAAAAGCCACAAAAGAAGCATATCATCACTCCAAGGAGTTCATACATCACAGGAGGTGCCAACACATGTTGGTTTCCATCCAGATAGGGCATAGGATGCACCAGATCACTACTGCATCAGGTAGATCATGTCTGTTGTCAGAAATAGGAAGCCAAGCTTCACTGACAAGCATAGATAAATAAAACAACACACACACAGAGATACATCCAGAGGTAGCAAATTCCTCAATCAACCACCAGTTTTGCTTTCACAAGCAACAACAACCACCAGTACTTGGTGAGGAGCTGGATTCACAAGCAATAGTAGCATTTGAAATGAATCCATATAAATTTATAAGCCAACAGGAAGCCCTGATGATCACAGGATCATCCAAAGCCACAAATTAACCAACCATTGCATCACAGATAATCAAATACATGAAATATAATTGTAACCAGTAGCACACCAACAAGACGTGGAGTTATTTAGCCAATACACAAGCTAAACTAAGCTTTACAGTGAAGAAAAGCCCAAGAGCACTACACAGATAGCACTGGTTCTTGAAAATTTGCAAGGATCACACACAGCAATCAAACCAGGGGCAAGAACCCTGGGCCAAACATGATTATCCAGTAACAGCAACCACAGCTGGAGCAGCATGGCAAGCCATGAGCATCACAGCTTGCGCATGAGCAATTATAGTGGCAGCACAGAAGAAGAGCTAGCATGAGCATGAGCATAGAATTAGCAGTACAAGCATAAGCTAGAAAAAGGAGAGCATCAGTACAAGCACACGAACTAGAGCAAGGCCATGGCAGCAGCAGTATCGCAGCAGCATGCCTAGCTAGCACGACGCAACAGCTAGCACAGCACCAGGGCTGGCATAGCGCAAAGCCACAGAAGCGTAGCAGCAGTAGCACATCGGCAAGGCAAGCATCTCCACAGGGAGAAGTCGGCAAGTGGCCAAGCTAGATGAAGGGGAGGAGAAGAGGAGAAAGTAGAACAGGTAACAGAGGAGGAGAAACTTACAGGCGAAGCATATGAGCACGACCGTGGCGGCACGGCGGCACACGCCGGGCGACGGCGGCGCCAGGCCAAGCCAAGCCTGGTCACCACATCACCGCAACGCCGGCATCACCACGGTGGCGCCACGGCGCCAGGGACGCCGATGAACAGCGGACCTCCACGGATCCGTGCGGCCGAGGCGCAGACGCGTTGGGGGCGAGTCGAGGAGGACACGAGCGTCAGATCGACGCAGACCACCATGTCTGCCGTCGAGAGGCGGTCCAGATCCGCACCAGTTCGTCGCCGATGATGGCCGAAGACGGCCGGAGCAAGGCGGCGACGGCGGAGGCAATTTTGGTGTCGCGGGAGCCCGAAAGGGGATTAGGGTTATGGAGAGGAGGAAGACGACGCGACTGGGTCGGTTCGACCGAGCCCAGTGGGCTGGTCCAACCTAACCAGCTCAGCCACCTGACAGGTGGGCCCAAGGGGCAAATCAGTCTTTTCACAATTCCATTAAAAAACCAGAAACTTTGAAATTAAATAGAAAATTGATAAGAGCTCTAAAAAAATAATTAAAAATATGAAAATTGATCAGCATAAAATTCTCTATCTAAATAAAATATCAAAGAGAATTTTTGAAGACAAATAAGAATAAGTCTTAATTTGATGATTTAAATAAGGATTTAAATCACACATATTATTTTCAATAAAGAAAATAAGTCCATTAATGCATTTGGACTTTAAAAAAACACCTTGACAACATTTCAAGGTTGTATTTACCCTAAATATAGTATCTCCAAATTATTCTTAGTATTAAACCTCTCACATGAAATAATAACAACATCGGAAGGGGGGAACAAACCCTAAAACTGGAATCATGCATAATTGCTTCTTTAACCATTGCCCTTATCGGACAATGATGCTATTTTTGAGAAACAGAGGACAAGGGTCAGTCCACACCATCCAACTGCAAAACTTTACAGTGTTCATGCAAGTTCATCACTTGCTCATGTCATTTGTGTATTTCTATCAAATTACTTGCAAAGTACTATGGTTATCACTATTGCATAAAAACCAAAACCACTATTTTCATAACTATGAATATGACTATGTGGTGGGCAATGGAACCATGGATTGTGTTGATATGGTGGAGGTTCCATTGCACGGGTTACATCCATCTAGGATTAAACAACAAATGTCGTCCAGTGATTCTTGTGCCGTAATACCCGTGTTAACCATAAGATCTGGAATGGGACGGACTAGTCAATTGTATTTCCACCTCTCGTACATCAACGGATGCGCTTACCGTAGCAGTTGTGTCTGGCGGAACAACCGGAGGGTGGGGATCCCACTCTAATTCCCCACGGTAATGCAATGCTTACCGTAGCAGTTGTGTCTTGCGGAACAACCGGAGGGTGGGGATCCCACTCTAATTCCCCACGGTAATGCGGTCTATGATGGGTTGCAGCTGCCGGTGAAAGAGTTTATGGTAGAGCCCAGAACTGTTGTCGTGGTCGGGGTCCACCCTGAAATTACGGGAATAATGGGACCGGCGAGGACCCAGTGTCGGGGTTTGCAACAAAGGGTGGGTGTGCGAGGTAGCGGAGGAATATGATTGGATATGACCTTATACCGGGCCTCACACCATAGGAAGTGTGGACGGGAGAGCTGCCCGGTTGGCACCAAGGTTAAGATCTCTTATGGGTAAAGCAACACACCTCTGCAGAGTGTAAAGAACTGTGACATGTCACTCCCTGTTCCGGGATAAGGAACTGCGAACGCGGCCGGAAAGGAGCTCCATGAAGTTCTAGTAAACCGGTGAAGGCTGACGGACATAGCTCTTTGAAATAAAAGCAACCTCTTGAAGAAATGTTTATCAAAACCTGCATTGGTATTAGACTTTCTGGTCTAGTATCGTAGCTAGTGTAGGATAACGTTGCATAGAAAACAAAAAATTTCCTACCGCGAACACGCAATCCAAGCCAAGATGCAATCTAGAAGACGGTAGCAACGAGGGGTTTATCGAGTCTCACCCTTGAAGAGATTCCAAAGCCTACAAGAGGAGGCTCTTGTTGCTGCGGTAGACGTTCACTTGCCGCTTGCAAAAGCGCGTAGAAGATCTTGATCACGATCCCTCCGGCGCCACGAACGGGCAGCACCTCCGTACTCAGTCACACGTTCGGTTGTTGATGAAGACGACGTCCACCTCCCGTTCCAGCGGGCAGCGGAAGTAGTAGCTCCTCTTGAATCCGACAGCACGACGGCGTGGTGTCGGTGGTGGTGGAGAACTCTGGTGGAGCTTCGCTAAAGCACGCGGGAGCTATGGAGGAGAGGGGGGCGGCTAGGGTTTGGGAGGGGTGGCCGGCCACTTGAGGGGTGCGGCCAGCTTGTGGTCTTGAGGTGGCCGGCCCCCTCCCCTTGTCCCTCATTATATAGGTGTAAGCCCCAAGGGTTGGACTACAAGTCTCCGAATAAGACCCGAACCCAAAACCTTCCATATGATAGGGAAACCTACCCAAGCTAGGACTCCCACTAGAGGTGGGAGTTCCACCTTCCATATGGGGGGGTGGCCGGCCCCCATAGGGGGAGTGCACTTGGGACTCCACCCCCACTAGGGTTGGCCGGCCATGGAGGTGGAGTCCCTCCGGGACTCCACCTTCCTTGGTGGTTTCTTCCGGACTTTTCTAGAACCTTCTAGAACCTTCCATAGAACCTTCCGCATCATTTTAATTCACATAAAATGACATCCTATATATGAATCTTATTCTCCGGACCATTCCGGAACTCCTCGTGATGTCCGGGATCTCATCGGGACTCCGAACAAATATTCGAACTCCATTCCATATTCAAGTTCTACCATTTCAACATCCAACTTTAAGTGTGTCACCCTACGGTTCGCGAACTATGCGGACATGGTTGAGTACTCACTCCGACCAATAACCAATAGCGGGATCTGGAGATCCATAATGGATCCCACATATTCAACGATGACTTTAGTGATCGAATGAACCATTCACATACAATACCAATTCCCTTTGTCACGCGATATTTTACTTGTCCGAGGTTTGATCTTCGGTATCACTCTATACCTTGTTCAACCTCATCTCATGACAAGTACTCTTTACTCGTACCGTGGTATGTGGTCTCTTATGAACTTATTCATATGCTTGCAAGACATTAGACGACATTCCACCGAGAGGGCCCAGAGTATATCTATCCGTCATCGGGATGGAAAAAATCCCACTGTTGATCCATATGCCTCAACTCATACTTTCTGGATACTTAATCCCACCTTTATAACCACCCATTTACGCAGTGGCGTTTGGTGTAATCAAAGTACCTTTCCGGTATAAGTGATTTACATGATCTCATGGTCATAAGGACTAGGTAACTATGTATCGAAAGCTTATAGCAAATAACTTAATGACGAGATCTTATGCTACGCTTAATTGGGTGTGTCCATTACATCATTCATACAATGATATAACCTTGTTATTAATAACATCCAATGTTCATGATTATGAAACTAATCATCCATTAATCAACAAGCTAGTTAAGAGGCATACTAGGGACTTCTTGTTGTCTACATATCACACATGTACTAATGTTTCGGTTAATACAATTATAGCATGATATATAAACATTTATCATAAACATAAAGATATAAATAATAACCACTTTATTATTGCCTCTAGGGCATATCTCCTTCAGTCTCCCACTTGCACTAGAGTCAATAATCTAGATTACATTGTAATATACCTAACACCCATGGCATTCTGGTGTTGGTCATGCTTTGCCCTAGGGAGAGCTTTAGTCAACGGATCTGCTACATTCAGATCAGTGTGTACTTTGCAAATCTTTACTTCTCCATCTTCGATGTACTCGCGAATCGAGTGGTAACGCAGCTTGATATGCTTCAGCCTCTTGTGTGACCTTGGTTCTTGTGCATTGGCGATGGCACCCATGTTATCACAGTATATGATTAATGGGTCCAATGCACTAGGAACCACACCAAGCTCTACAATGAACCTCTTCATCCATACCGCTTCTGATGAAGCCTCTGAAGCCGCTATGTACTCTGATTCTGTTGAAGACTTCGCCACCGTGCACTGCTTCGAGCTTGCCCACTTATCGCAAGCACCATTCAATATAAACACGTACCCAGATTGTGACTTAGAGTCATCGGGATCGTTGTTCCAACTTGCATCGGTGTAACCACTTACAACGAGCTCTTGGTCACCTCCATAACAAAGAAACATATCCTTAGTTCTTTTCAAGTACTTCAGATATTCTTGACCGCTGTCCAAAGGTTCCATTCCCTGGATCACTTTGATATCTCGCTAGTCAAACTAACAGCATGTGCTATATCCGGTCTAGTACATAGCATGGCATACATGATAGATCCTATCGCGAGGCATAGGGGATATTACTCATCCTTTCTCTTTCTTCTGCCGTAGCCGGTCCTTGAGTCTTACTCAAGACCTTGCCTGGTAACATAGGTAAGAACCCTTTCTTACTTTTGTCCATTCTAAACTTCTTTAGAATCTTTTCCAGATATGTACTCTGTGATATCCCTATTAGGCGTCTTGATCTATCTCTATAAATCTTGATGCCTAATATATACGATGCTTCACCAAGGTCTTTCATTGAAAAACTATTATTCAAATAACCTTTTACACTGCTTAATAGTTCTATATCATTCCCAATCAATAATATGTCATCTACATATAATATCAGGAATGCTACAGAGCTCCCACTCACTTTCTTGTAAATACAGGCCTCTCCATGACACTGTATAAACCCTAAGTCTTTGATCACCTTATCAAAGCGTCGGTTCCAACTTCTTGATGCTTGCTTCAGTCCATAGATTGAACGCTGAAGTTTGCATACTTTGTCAGCATTTTTAGGATCGACAAAACCTTTGGGTTGTACCATATACAACTCTTCCTCAATGTCTCCATTAAGGAACGCCGTTTTGACATCCATCTGCCAAATCTCATAATCGAAAAATGCAGCTATTGCTAACAAAATCCTCACAGATTTTAGCTTCGCTACAGGTGAGAAAGTCTCATCGTAGTCAACTCCTTGAATTTGTCGGAAACCCTTTGCGACAAGTCGAGCTTTATGGACAGTAATATTACCATCAGCATCTGTTTTTCTCTTGAAGATCCATTTATTTTCGACAGCCTTTCGGCTATCAGGTAAGTCTACCAAAGTCCACACTTTGTTATCATACAAGGATCCCATTTCGGATTTCATGGCTTCTTGCCATTTGTTGGAATCTGGGCTCATCATCGCTTCTTCATACGTCGCAGGGTCCTCATCATTGTTATCCACAATCATGACATTTAGACAAGGATCATACCAATCAGGAGTGGCACGTTCCCTTGTCGATCTGCGAGGTTCGAGTTTCCTCGTTCGAAGTTTCATGATCATTATCATTAGCTTCCTCTCGTTGCCGGTGTAGGCGGTACATGTACAACTTCCGATCGCGCTACTCTGATCAACGAGTATAGATTCATCAATCTCATCGAGTTCTACTTTTCTTCCAGTCACTTCTTTACTGAGAAATTCTTTCTCAAGAAAGGTTCCGTTCTTAGCAACAAAGATTTTGCCTTCGGATCTGTGATAGAAAGTGTACCCTATAGTTTCCTTAGGGTATCCTATGAAGACGCATTTCTCCGCTTTGGGTTCTAGCTTGTCCGGTTGTAACTTCTTTACATAGGCTTCGCAACCCCAAACTTTCAGGAACGACAGCTTAGGTTTCTTATTAAACCATAATTCATACGGTGTCGTTTCTACGGATTTTGATGGTGCTCTATTTAAAGTGAATGCGGCTGTCTCTAATGCATAACTCCAAAATGATAACGGCAAATCAGTAAGAGACATCATAGAACGAACCATATCTAAGAGAGTTCGATTACATTTAATGCTCGGACACACCATTTCGTTGTGGTGTTCCCGGTGGTGTCAATTGTGAAAGTATTCCGCATTTCTTTAAATGCATGCCAAACTCATAACTCAGATATTCACCTCCACGATTAGATCGTAGAAATTTAATCTTCTTGTTACGTTGATTTTCTACTTCACTTTGAAATTCCTTAAACTTCTCGAAAGTTTTGGATTTATGTTTCATGAAATAGATATACCCATATCTACTCAGATCATCTGTGAAGGTTAGAACATAACGATAACCACCGCGCGATGCTACGCTCATTGGTCCGCACACATCGGTATGTATGATTTCCAATAAGTCAGTAGCTCGCTCCATCATACCAGAAAATGGAGTCTTAGTCATTTTACCCATTAGACATGCTTCGCATCTATCAAGTGACTCAAAGTCAAGTGATTCAAGTAATCCATTCGTATGGAGTTTCTTCATGCGTTTCACTCCAATATGACCAAGGCAGCGATTGCCACATATAAGTAGAATTATCATTCAATTTAATTCGCTTAGCATCAACGTTATGTATATGCGTATCACTACTATCGAGATCTAACAGAAATAAGCCATTCTTTTGTGGTGCTCGACCATAAAAGATATTATTCATAAAAATAGAACAACCATTATTCTCAGACTTGAATGAATAACCGTCTTGCATTAAACAAGATCCAGATATAATGTTCATGCTCAACGCAGGTACATAATAACAATTATTTAGGCTTAAAACTAATCCCGAAGGTAGATGTAGAGGAAGTGTGCCGACAGCGATCACATTGACCTTGGATCCGTTTCCAACGCGCATCGTCACTTCATCTTTCAGCAGTTGTCGTTTATTCTTTAGTTCTTGTTTCGAGTTACAAATATGAGCAACCGAACCAGTATCAAATACCCAGGTACTAGAACGAGAACCAGTGAGATAAACATCTATAACATGTATATCAGATATACCTTCTTTCTTCTTCTTGACAAGGCCGCTCTTCAGATCAGCCAGATACTTGGAGCAATTACGCTTCCAGTGTCCCTTCTCCTTGCGATAATAGCACTCAAAGATCGTGCTTAGGGCCGTTCTTAGGTTTCACAGGAGGCGTGGCAGCTTTCTTGCCACCCTTCTTGAATTTTCCCTTAGACTTGCCCTGTTTCTTGAAACTGGTGGTGTTGTTGACCATCAACATTTGGTGCTCTTTCTTGATCTCAATCTCAGCAGCTTTTAGCATGCCAAAGAGTTCAGGTAACTCCTTGTTCATGTTCTGCATATTGTAGTTCATCACAAAGTTCTTGTAACTTGGTGGCAGTGATTGAAGGACACGATTAATCCCCAGTCTGTTAGGAATCACTATTCCCAAGTCACTGAGTTTCTTCGCATGCCCGGTCATGGCGAGCATGTGCTCACTAACGGAGCTGCCTTCTTCCATCATGCAGCTGAAGAATTGTTTCGATGCTTCATAGCATTCCACGGCCGCATGAGTCTCAAAAATAGCTTTCATCTCTTTCATCAACTCATGAGGATCGTGGTGCTCAAAACGTTTTTGAAGATCGGATTCCAGCATCGCACAGATGGCACACTGAACTTGAGAGTACCGAATTTTCTGAGTCTCGTAAACAGCTTTTACTTCATCGGTTTCAGTTTCTGCAGGAGGGTCACCTAGCGGTGCATCAAGCACATATTGCAGATTTCCGCCAGAGAGGAAGATCCTCACATGACGGAACCAGTTGGTGAAGTTGCTACCGTTGCTCTTAAGTTTCTCTTTCTCTAGGAACTGATTAAAATTGATTGGGGACGCCATCTCTACAACATATATTTGCAAAAGTTTTAGACTAAGTTTATGACAAATTGAGTTCAAATTTTAATTCAACATAATTAAAAATCTAGGTGAACTCCCACTCAAAACAATATCCCTCGCATTGTCTTAGTGATCACACGAACCAAATCCACCGCACCTAAGTCCGATCATCACGAAACAAGGTGTGATTTCAATGGCGAACACTCAAAGTGTTCATCATATCAACCATATGATTCATGCTCCACCTTTCGGTATCACGTGTTCCGAGACCATGTCTGTACATGCTAGGCTCGTCAAGGCCACCTTAGTATCCGCATGTGCAAAACTGTCTTGCACCCGTTGTATGTACTTGTTGATTCTATCACACCCGATCATCACGAGATGCTTCGAACCGACAAGACTTGGTAACGGTGCTACTAAGGATGAACACTTTATTATCTTGAGATTTTAGTGAGGGATCATCTTATAATGCTACCGTCGCGATCTAAGCAAAATAAGATGCATAAAAGGATAAACATCACATGCAGTTCATATGTGATATGATATGGCCCTTTTGTCTTTGCGCCTTTGATCTTCATCTCCAAAGCACGGACATGATCTCCATCATCTTCGGGCATGATCTCCATCATCGTCGGCGTAGCGTCAAGGTCAATGGCGCCGTCTTCATGATTGTCCTCCATGTAGCAACTATTACAACTACTTTGAAATACTACTCAACATGAAATTTAAAGACAACCATAAGGCTCCTGCCGGTTGCCACAATACAATAATGATCATCTCATACATATTCATCATCACATTATGGCCATATCACATCACCAAACCCTGCAAAAACAAGTTAGACGTCTCTAATTTGGTTTGCATATTTTACGTGGTTTAGGGTTTTCGAAAGAGATCTAATCTACCTACGAACATGAACCACAACGTTGATACTAATGTTTTCAATAGAAGAGTAAATTGAATCTTCACTATAGTAGGAGAGACAGACACCCGCAAAGCCTCTTATGCAATACAAGTTGCATGTCGAACGAGGAACAAGTCTCATGAACGCGGTCATGTAAAGTTAGTCCGAGCCGCTTCATCCCACTATGCCACAAAGATGCAAAGTACTCAAACTAAAGATAACAAGAGCATCAACGCCCACAAAACCATTGTGTTCTACTCGTGCAACCATCTATGCATAGACACGGCTCTCGATACCACCGTAGGATAACGTTGCATAGAAAACAAAAAATTTCCTACCGCGAACACGCAATCCAAGCCAAGATGCAATCTAGAAGACGGTAGCAACGAGGGGTTTATCGAGTCTCACCCTTGAAGAGATTCCAAAGCCTACAAGAGGAGGCTCTTGTTGCTGCGGTAGACGTTCACTTGCCGCTTGCAAAAGCGCGTAGAAGATCTTGATCACGATCCCTCCGGCGCCACGAACGGGCAGCACCTCCGTACTCGGTCACACGTTCGGTTGTTGATGAAGACGACGTCCACCTCCCGTTCCAGCGGGCAGCGGAAGTAGTAGCTCCTCTTGAATCCGACAGCACGACGGCGTGGTGTCGGTGGTGGTGGAGAACTCCGGCGGAGCTTCGCTAAAGCACGCGGGAGCTATGGAGGAGAGGGGGCGGCTAGGGTTTGGGAGGGGTGGCCGGCCACTTGAGGGGTGCGGCCAGCTTGTGGTCTTGAGGTGGCCGGCCCCCTCCCCTTGTCCCTCATTATATAGGTGGAAGCCCCAAGGGTTGGACTACAAGTCTCCGAATAAGACCCGAACCCAAAACCTTCCATATGATAGGGAAACCTACCTAAGCTAGGACTCCCACTAGAGGTGGGAGTTCCACCTTCCATATGGGGGGGGGGGGGTGGCCGGCCCCCATAGGGGGAGTCCACTTGGGACTCCACCCCCACTAGGGTTGGCCGGCCATGGAGGTGGAGTCCCTCCGGGACTCCACCTTCCTTGGTGGTTTCTTCCGGACTTTTCTAGAACCTTCTAGAACCTTCCATAGAACCTTCCGCATCATTTTAATTCACATAAAATGACATCCTATATATGAATCTTATTCTCCGGACCATTCCGGAACTCCTCGTGATGTCCGGGATCTCATCCGGGACTCCGAACAAATATTCGAACTCCATTCCATATTCAAGTTCTACCATTTCAACATCCAACTTTAAGTGTGTCACCCTACGGTTCGCGAACTATACGGACATGGTTGAGTACTCACTCCGACCAATAACCAATAGCAGGATCTGGAGATCCATAATGGCTCCCACATATTCAACGATGACTTTAGTGATCGCATGAACCATTCACATACAATACCAATTCCCTTTGTCACGCGATATTTTACTTGTCCGAGGTTTGATCTTCGGTATACCTCTATACCTTGTTCAACCTCGTCTCATGACAAGTACTTTTTACTCGTACCGTGGTATGTGGTCTCTTATGAACTTATTCATATGCTTGCAAGACATTAGACGACATTCCACCGAGAGGGCCCAGAGTATATCTATCCGTCATCGGGATGGACAAATCCCACTGTTGATCCATATGCCTCAACTCATACTTTCCGGATACTTAATCCCACCTTTATAACCACCCATTTACGCAGTGGCGTTTGGTGTAATCAAAGTACCTTTCCGGTATAAGTGATTTACATGATCTCATGGTCATAAGGACTAGGTAACTATGTATCGAAAGCTTATAGCAAATAACTTAATGACGAGATCTTATGCTACGCTTAATTGGGTGTGTCCATTACATCATTCATACAATGATATAACCTTGTTATTAATAACATCCAATGTTCATGATTATGAAACTAATCATCCATTAATCAACAAGCTAGTTAAGAGGCATACTAGGGACTTCTTGTTGTCTACATATCACACATGTACTAATGTTTCGGTTAATACAATTATAGCATGATATATAAACATTTATCATAAACATAAAGATATAAATAATAACCACTTTATTATTGCCTCTAGGGCATATCTCCTTCAGCTAGTGCATTAAACACCTCTTATCTATAATGAACTTGTTGAGTACGCTCGTACTCATCCCACTCTTAAATCCCTTGCTTAGATTGTCTGAATCGTCTGGAGGAGGACTACAACAACCCTGAAGGAGCCGAGATCATCGGCTATGAAGAACCAGACCTCTCTGGAGGTATTGAAGGCGTAGACTACCTTATAGTCTATGGAACCGGGGAGGCTTCCGGAGGAGATCAAGCCTAGAAGCATCAAGTAGTAGTAGTAGCCGAGCAGCCCGAACTCTTAATACTTAGCTGCTCGAGAGAATAAATGTACAACTTAATGAGACATCTATATTGTAAGCTAAGTTGGGTTCGCCTCGAACCCATGAGTATTCCTCTTAGGACCCAAGAGGAGCTCCGAGACGATATATGTATGATGTTTGTAATATTAAATGAATGAGTTATGGACCTGCTATGTTCTGTTGTACTACTCTGAGGGATGTAATATTTGCGGAATGGTACTTCGTGAATGTTATATCAACGACTGGCATACTACAACATGCAGTGGTATGCAGGGTCACCACAACATACCTGGCCAGAAGAATTGCCAAGTGTCCTGTGGAGCATTCGAACAACACCAAACACGGCGACACAAGAAACTCCGTTCTTCTTAGTCCATGGAGCTGAGGCAGTACTACCGGTCGAAATAGAGCATGACTCCCCAAGAGTCAGAGAGTATGACGAAGAAACCTCAAGGAAAGCTTTGGAGGACGACGTGGATGCACTCGACGAAGCTCGAGATGAAGTACTCTCACGAGTCACCAAGTACCAGCAGGACCTCAAAAACTACCACAGTCGACGATTAAGGCCAAGATCTTTCCAGGTTGGAGATTTGGTCCTATGGCTAAATCAAAAAAGTACTGAAAAGCTCGAGTCGCCATGGCTAGGCCCTTACGTCGTCACATAAGTAATTGAAGGAGGAGCGTACAGGATCAAGGACAAGAAGACAGGGGTCCCCGAGAAAAACCCCTGGAACGTGGCGCAGCTCAGGCGGTTCTACGCTTAGAGCCGAAAACATAGTCCTCCCTTGTAAAAATACAATGTACTGAAACACCCGCGAGTTTTCAGACGCACTCTTTTCCTCTTCAGGGCACCGAGTGGGGCTGGAAAGGTTTTTAATGAGGCGGGCTCACGGTGCTGCAATATAATAAAAATAGTGGAGATATACTTCTTGTTCTTCGACATATTCGGGGGCTAACTGCCTTCAAGGTTACCAAATATACACAATATAGATGAACTCAACTCGCAAAAATATTTCGCCTTGGTACAAAATACCTCGCCAAATAAAAAAAATCAGGGGCTCACACCCATAAATATAGTATACTTGTTAGAATTATATTGCTTTGGTTTAAAAACCTCGCGAAAAAAATATAGAACGTCGCCACCAGAATACTCGGGGGCTTGACGAACAGAAATAATAACAAATACATATACATAGCTGGCGGCTTTACAATATAGAAGACGCAACAATGGAGAAAATACAGCAAGATAAAAGAAAAATCCTCAGTGGATGCCCAACACATGATCTATGGTTATTCGTTCATTTGTAGTACGAGTACTATGCTCAGCATAGCTACCCTTCACGAAGAACTCAGCATCCATCCGAAGAAGTTCATCCATCATATCTTCTGCTACAGGAGTCACAATATCGCCAATTTTGCCCATGTTTCTCTTCTTTTTTGACATCTTGGCCAGGCACTTGGAAACAATTTGATTCATGGGCAATTTTGGATAGCAAATCTTTATCATCATCATAGCAAATCTTGCGCCAGCAGAGAGTTGAGCCCGCACAAAGCCATGGATTTGAGGGGCATCTCGAAATTTCTCCATCAAAGCAGGAAGAGTTTCTGGCATCTTGTTGCGCGGGAACATGGTCCCATAAACTAAAAACAAGGTCCTTGTACAGAAGTCGAGGAAATCACGGACCTGAGCCGCGCGATCTTGGAATCTGACAATTTGGCGGGTATGCTCAGGGGTAACCCAAAAGTTGGAACCATGCTGTGCAGCAAGTCTGAGCAGAACATTGGCTCGAGCTTCAACGCGTTGATTTTCGGCAGCAGTATCCAAAAATGAGCCTGGTCCAGCGAAGAAATCATTAAGGAAGGAAAAATAGCAAGAACAACAACAAGCATGGTTATGTACAGGAAGTATACCTGTCATGTCCAGGCTGGCGTCAGTCATTAGTTGAAGCATATAATTTTCTCGAGAAGAAGCTTCGGTAGCCTCAGCAACAGCGGCATCCTTTGCGGCCATAGCATCCTGAGCCTGTTGAAGAGCATTTTTTCCCTCTCCGAAGATCTTCGAGACTGTTCCATTAGTACAAGCATTTGTTTTTTCATGGATTGAAGTTGTTGGTGAAGTTCTTGCAAATCTTGCGAGGAGTGTTTACTCGAAGAACCTTCGATAAGGTTATCATCGACGAGTGTTTTCTTCGAGAAGGAGGAAGCGGGAGAAGCATCGACAGGATGAGGATTTGTGGAGTAGTTATCAAATATCAACTGGAAAAGAAAATTTCAGTATCAATGATCATGCAAAATAGAATTCCATTGATCTTCGGAAAATTTACACAGATATTTGTTGGCGTCCGAAACCCACCGGCGAGTAGCGACGGGCAACACGTAGAGCTGGGAGGCTCCCAGAACTGCGGCTGGCCCTGGTCCCTCGAGCGACGGCCCGCAAAGCTCCTGGTACGCACGTCCCGATGCTGGTGCAAGGGCGTGCCACCTGACCTATACCTGGTCAGGAAGGTGATGGATTTGCTTCGCTTAGTTTCCTGCATGGCATACACGTAAACATTAAATACGAGCCTCGATCGGCTCTCAGGTTTCCCTATGAATCGGCTCAAGGAGCCGATCCATCCATGATTTGTATGAGGTCTACGATAACATGGTGGTCCTGCTTGATCAATATACAGCTAAAACGACCTACGACGATTTAGGGTTTTCACCACATAATCGGAATATCCTACACGTGATTGAGCCTGGCAGCCACGTAAGGTGGTAATAAACCAACCCTAGATAAGGCCTAAAAACCAACATGAAGTTGATCCCCGGAACATCTTATCTAGGGCTAGCAAACTACACCCTACATACTACTGGATCCTTCAACCCGTTTGCAAGGCCTAACTATGTAGATATTAAACTAATCCTTGAAGAACAAGGAGCAATCATAACGGATCGGATCTACTAAACATGGATCAAGTAAGGTGCCACCCTTACACCTAAGATAGGTGTAAAGGCGGCTAGATGTCTAAGGGTTGCATGGATTAAAGCATATAACACGGTAAAACAGTGCTAACCCTAACACATCTATGATAACTACGTTGCTCGCCATCAACAAGGCTTCAGCACGAGCAACGCATGAACAACGAATAAACGTATACTGCCTAGATCGCAAGATGTGATCTAGGCAGCATGATGCTTACCCGGAAGAAACCCTCGAAACAAGGGGTTGGCGATGCGCCTAGATTGGTTTGTGGTGAACGTGATTGTTGTTTATCTCAATAACCCTAGATACATATTTATAGTCCGCAGACTTTCTAACGTGGGAATAATCCCAACCGTGTACGAGCCAAATCCTACCTAACCGACACGTATCCTACTATATTTACAGATACACGGGCAAACTAGCCCAAACTTCGTGTACAAGGCCGATTCATGTATATCTTCCATGTATATTCTTCAAGCCCATCTTTAATCACGGCCCACCTCTGATCTGGTCAAATTCTGGTGATAACACATGCCCCCCTGGTTTTGGAAATGATAATTCCAAAACCACTCTGCTTTTTCTTCGTCGGGTCATGTCGTGGCAGGGTAAAACCGCCGCAGTATCCTTCATCATGATGACTTGCCTTCTCAACTTCTCCGCGTGATTTGACCGTTGTTTTTATTTTCTTTTTGGCACCACTTCCTCGGAAACTGCTGTGGCATTGAATCTCCACTATATCCCCTTTATTTAACCGCTCCGAACAGTTCGTCACTTCATCCCCTTGCCCTGTTCTGGCCATCGGCACCAAGAAACCCCAATCTCATTAGCAATGTCTTCCTCCTCATCCTCCTCTGCCTCGTCGGATCTCTCCTCCCAGTCCTTCTCCTCCTCCTCCTCCCGCGAACCCACGCCGGAGTGGGATCCGATGGCGGCGCACGACGAGCGCGCCCCAGAGGAGTGGGACCAGGAGGACCACGCCTCCTCTGTCTGGTCCGAGGACGACAAGTCCTTGACCAGCGGAGATGAAGACCTCCAGTTCCTCGCCGATGAGGAACTGGAATCGGAGAGCGAGGACGACTCGTTCTCCTGGGACGATTACACTTCCTCCGAGGAAGAGGAGGAAGAAGACGACGACGACTCCCTCGAGGATTACCCGCCGGCGAAACGCTTCCGCGCCAGGTCAGACGACGACGATGATGAAGATGAGGAGGCCCCCAATGAGGGCCACTGGAGCAGCGACGAGGAGCCCGCCGGCAGCAGCGCCGACGAGAGCTCCGAGGACGACGACGAGGGCAGCGACGGCCCGTAGAATAGGATCTACTAGTATAGGTCTAGTAGTAGTAGTAGCAGATTGGTCAATAGACCTTTCTTTTGTTCTTCCTCCCTTGAGCAATCGGCTCTTTCTTTGTAAGAAATCCTTTATTAATGAAGAAAATATTCCTCTATTAATTTTGCTTTCCTGTTAATTTTGCCGATTGCCAAACGAAGTTAATGCTCAAAGAGCCGATGGCAGGGCATCGGCTTGCACCATAAACACGATTTAAGGCCAAACCAGTTGCCTATTCACACGGTCCAACAGATCCAATCCGTGTCCACGCCATCCTCCAATCTCAAACGCGCAGATTCAACTCCTTAGCAAATCCAATGGGAGAATCATCTCAAATGCTATGGACTCTGGCCTGGCACTGATCTGTTAACCCGCTCAACTGAACTTGTTCCTCTATAGTCGATGGCTCTGCATCGGCTTTTTATTGTTCTAAAGTCGATGTCCGTGCATCGGCTGTACTGGTATCCATATTTCTCAAGTCGATGTCTGCGCATCGGCTGTGATTTGCATATAAAAAAAAATTTTACTGGCCGATTTTATACATCGGCCCCCATGTTTCACTGTCCATCGTCCCACATGCATGGGAAATATTTCTTGAGGTGTTGACCATTGACGGCTACTGGGAACTTAACACCATTCAGCTGCTCGAGCATGTATGCATTACCCTTCAAAACCTGGACAACTTTGTATGGACCATGCCAATTAGGAGACCATTTGTCATATGCTTTATCCTTGGTTCCTAATGGCAACACAGTTTCCCATACTAGATCACCAACTTGAAACTCCTTTGGTCTCACCTTCTTATTGTATGCACGAGCCACCCTGGCTTTGTTCTCTTTAATCTTCTCCAAGGACCAAAGTCTAAGTTCCGTTGCATCCTCAATAGTATCACTCATCAGGGCTGCATATTCTTCAGCTGTTAGATCATTCTGAAACGTGACACGTCTCGATCCAGCCGTAATTTCCCAAGGTAATACAGCTTCCTGCCCATAGACGAGTTGGTATGGCGAAGTTTTTATAGCTCCATGGCATGACATGCGATAGGCCCACAAAGCTTCTGACAATGTTTCATGCCAAACCCTAGGGTTCTCGTCAATTTTCCTCTTGATCAGCTTGATCAGGCTCTGATTGGATGCTTCGGCTTGCCCGTTGGCTTGAGCATAATATGGAGATGATCGGATCAGCTTAATCCCCATGTCATCGCAGAACTTTCTGAATTCTTTAGAGATGAAGACCGAACCTCCATCGGTCGTGATGGTTTGAGGAATCCCGAACCTATGAATGACGTGTTCCTTCACAAATTTGATAACATCTTCCGATTTTACCTTCTTCATAGGGACGGCCTCCACCCATTTGGTGAAGTAATCTGTAATGGCCAGGATCCACTCGTGGCCTTTGCTCGACGCAGGATGGATTTTGCCGATCATATCCATGCCCCAACCTCGAAATGGCCAAGGCTTGATGATGGGGTTCATCGCTGATGCGGGTACCATCTGAATCTTCCCGAACATCTGACACGCTTGGCATCCCTTGTAGTACTTGAAGCAGTCCTCAAGCATGGTGGGCCAATAAAACCCTGATCGCCTGATCTTATGAGCCGACTGGTGAGTTCCACAGGCGCCTTCATGCACCTCATGTAAGAGCCGATTAGACTCAGTTGGTCCCAGGCATTTGAGTAATAACCCTTCCAACGTCCTGTAGAACATGTCGTATCCTATAAGGACATATTTCATGGCCTTGTACCTTATCCGTTTAGGTGCCGCCCGAGCCGAATCCTTCAAGTAATTGAAGATATCGGCTCTCCAGTCATCCTGTTCCAGGAACTGCACCTGAACTTCTGACCCGTCTGGTATGTCCTTGTATCCTGACGCCATCTGTGCGAGATCATTGGCCTCGGTATTCTGAGATCTTGGGACCCAATTGAAGTTGATGTACCGAAATTGTGTCATCAACTCACGACATTCCATCCAATATGGGAAGAGTGACTCACTCTCGCACTTGTATTCGTCCGTGAGCTGGGATATCACCAACTTCGAGTCTCCAAAAAGCTCCACCGCCTCTGCCCCGGCTTCCAAAAGCAACTCCATTCCCTTGCGTACTGCCTCATACTCAGCGACATTGTTAGTACAAGGGGTAGATAGCCTGATGGAGAAGGAATATGTTGCCCCCGAGGCGATACGAGCAAAATGCCGATGCCACAACCATCGTCACAAGCCGATCCATCGAAGAACATAGCCCATGCACGTACAGATAGTGCCGCTATATTAGTATTGATCCGTTCAGCTACGAGATCGGCCAACGCTTGTCCCTTGACTGCTTTCGCAGGCTGATACCGGAGATCGAACTCCGATAACACAAACATCCACTTACCAAGTCGGCCTTTCAAAACAGGAGCCGACAGCATGTGCTTGACAACGTCTGACTTGCAGATGACGATGATTTCCGCCGTCAAAAGGATGTGATGAAGCTTGGTGCAGGTGAAGAATAGGCAAAGGCATAGCTTCTCGACCTCAGGATACCTTGTTTCTGCATCCAACATCCTTCTGCTGAGGTAGAAAACGACCTTTTCAACACCCTCATAGAGTTGCACCACCATTGAAGCAATGGACGTGTCAGCTACTGACAAGTAGATGTAGAACGGCCTATCTTGCTGAGGTGGAACTAGCACAGGCGGCGTTGTTAGATACCGCTTAATCTCGTCAAACGCTCGCTGCTGTTCTGCCCCCCAGTGAAACTCGTCATCAGATTTGATCTTCACCAACGCCATGAACGGCTCGATTCGTCCTGACAGATTAGAGATGAACCGCCTGACGAAGTTGATCTTGCCGATAAGACGTTGGAGTTCCTTCTTCGTGGTAGGCGGCTGCATGGTACGTACTGCCTCTTGACTTTTCAGGCCGATCTCAATTCCTCGTTCATGAACCAAAAAACCTAGGAACTGACCGGCCGTCACACCAAAGGCACACTTCTTTGGATTCATTCTCAGCCCGAATTTTCGAGTTCGGTCTAGGATGCGTCGCAAATCATCCAAGTGTCCTTCCATGGAGACAGACTTAACCACCACGTCGTCGATGTAAATTTCCACCAACTCGCTGATCAGATCATGAAAAATGTAATTCATGGCACGTTGGTATGTTGCACCGGAATTCTTCAGCCCAAAAGTCATGACCACATATCCAAACAAGCCCACCGATCCTGGTACTCTGAATGCAGTCTTATGTATATCTTCTGGAGCCATGAAGATTTGGTTGTAGCCGGCATTGCCATCCATGAAGCTCAACACCTTGTGGCCAGCAGCTGCATTGATCAATGTTTCTGCCACAGGCATTGGATATTCATCCTTAGGAGTGGCTCTGTTGAGATCTCGGAAATCTATGGCCACACGCCATCGGCCGTCCTTTTTCTCTACAGGTACGATACTGGAGATCCATTCAGCGTACCTGCATGGCCTGATGAACCCGGCGGCTAACATTTTCTCGATCTCCTTCTTGACTTCTTCGAGGATTTCGGCCTTCATCTGACGTGCTCGTTGTTGGAATGGCCGAAATCCTTTCTTGAGAGGGAGCCGATGCTCAATGATGCTCCTGTCTAACCCAGGCATCTCTGTGTAATCCCACGCAAAGCAATCGGGGTATTCTTTTAACAGAGTGATCATCTGGCTCCTAAGGTGTGGATCTAACTTTTTGCTGATGAAAGTTGGTCGTGGCTTATCCCCAGGACCAATGTCGACTTATTCTAGCTCATCAGCCGATGTAAACCCATATCCTAGCTTCCCGTCACCTGTTAGATCGACACTGAACACAGCCAAACGTATGGCGAGGATAATAATATGGGCCGATTGCTGGAATCGGCCCCCATTTTGATTGCATTGCTCAATGAAGGTTTATATCTTGTTCGTGCGTCACTACGACTACGTGGCATGCTTGAGACAAGATCATCACTTTTTATTTTTTGGGGCCGATCACAAGGATCGGCCTTGCCACATACGTCCATAGCCTTTGCTCTTGTTACATGGTCAGGCCGGTGGATAAGACCAGCCTCACCCCGTTTTTTGTCACATCGATGCGCTCACAGTCGTCCAAAGTGATGCCGGAGAGTGGCTCTTGGCCTGCCGTCTCCCAAACGTTCATACCAGCCGTTGAAATTTCGGCTGAGTCATCTGCATGGACGATCTCTACTTCATCTCCATCCCACTGTATTAAGCATTGATGCATCGTGGATGGAATGCAGCAGTTGGCGTGGATCCAATCTCTCCCTAGCAGGACGGCGTAGGTGCTCTTGCTATCGACAATGAAGAACGTCGTAGGGATGGTCTTCCTTCCTACGGTCAGATCCACGTTCAGAACACCTTGTGCTTCTGATGCTTGGCCGTTGAAATCGCTCAATGTGACGTTGGTCTTGATCAGATCCGAGCTAGAGCGTCCCAACCGACGTAGCATGGAGTATGGCATGATGTTGACTGCCGCTCCGGTGTCGACCAACATCTTGTTGACCGGCTGCCCATTGATATAACCTCGTAAGTACAGGGCCTTCAGGTGTCTGTAACTTCTTTCTCGTGGCTTCTCAAAGATAACCGGCCTTGGGCCGCAGTCAAGTTGTGCCACAGATGCCTCTTCTGTTCCAGGAGCACAAAACTCTGCTGGCAGGATGAACACCATGTTTGTGCCAGCCGATGTCTCATCATCGGCTTTCTTCTGCTTGGGGCGCCACTCTTTCTTTTGTGGTCGACCCTCTTCGTCCAGAGTTCGCTGAATTTTCGCGGCTAGATCAGGCAGCGCCTTCCTTAACGTGTGCAGGTATAACCTTTCGGCTTCCTCCAAGCCACGTAGCCGCTGAACTCTACGCTTTTGGGAATGGCTGAGTCCATCAGGGCACCACCTTGGACGGTGGTATCTATCTTCTTCTTCATCGTCATCTTCTAACTCCTCGAGATCTTCCACCCGAGAGGACTCAGCTCGCTTGTTCCGAGATGGGAGATGTCCTAGACGCTTGAACACTGACACGTCTCCTGTGCCCTTCTTCTGCTGTCTACACTCTGGACAGTTGCCGATTGTAGGCAATCGGCTCATCCCTGAATCCCAGCAATGCTTGAAGAAAGGACAGTCCCAGTGCATGTCCACATCGTCCTGCTCTCTTGATTTTTCCTTGGCATGGCGCTCATATCTCTCCTCGTCGCGGTCATGCCAACGATATCCCCTAGCGTCCCTGCTAGCCAGACGATCTCTTTCGTCGTCGTCGCTGTATCGTCGGCGCTGGTCGTACTGACTCACATATTTGTTGAGGAGATGGTCAGAGAGAGGTCGTTGATATCGCACATTCTTCACTTCTCCCTCTGTTATGTAGCGCTTGCCATCGTGTCGGAGCCAATCGCGTGGAGCGGCTTCCTCTTTGTCCTTGCCACGAGAGCAGCTGCCCCCCTCTCTGTCCTTACCAGAGTGGTACACAGGCCCTACCATGTTAATGCTGAACGAGAAACCTGGCTGGCACCCCCTGGGGTAAGCGTACTCCACCATGTTAACGGCGGGGAAGGGGTGTGTGTCGACTTTCATGGCGTACTGGCTAAAAATTAGACGCCCTTGTTCTATCGCCATTTGGATCTGCTGACGCCACACCCTGCAGTCGTTGGTGGTATGGGTTAACGTGTTATGCCACTTGCAATATGGCTTGCCGTTGAGCTCTTGCACCGTAGGGAGTTTATGGCCTTCGGGTAACTTTAGCTGCTTCTCCTTAAGTAAGAGGTCGAAAATTTGCTCAGCTTTGGTCACGTCGAAGTCAAACCCTCTTGGAGGACCTTGTGGCTTAACCCATTTGCAGGACACGGGGCTTGCCCCCCGAGTCCATTCAGCCACTGCTACCTCTTGATCTCCCGCAGAACCTTCATCTTCCTCTGTCTCAACCAGGACTACCGCACGCTTGAATTTGTCATGGTACAACTCTGGGTGGCGCTGTTCATATAACGTCAGTTACTGAACCATATGCGCCAGTGAAGCATACTCTGCTTGGGAAGCCATATCCTTGATCGGCGATGCAAGACCCACCACCGCCAGCTCGACTGCTTCTTTTTCAGTCAAACGAGCCAAATAGCATCGGTTCCTGATGGCCCTGAAGCGCTGGACGTATTCCGACACTATTTCTCCACGCTTCTGTCGTACTTGTGCTAGATCGGCAATGCCAGCCTCGGAAGCCTCTGAGTGATACTGCATGTGGAACTGTTCTTCCATCTGCTTCCAAGTCCGGATTGAATCTGGTGGCAGCGAGGTGTACCACCCGAAAGCCGATCCTGTGAGGGACTGTGCGAAGAACCTCACGCGTAGTGCATCTGAGGCTGAGATCGTGCCCAGCTGCGCCAAATATCGGCTCACATGCTCGATTGAACTGGAGCCATCTGACCCACTAAACTTGGAGAATTCAGGGAGCCGATATTTGGGTGGTAGTGGGATCAAATCGTACTCGTTGGGGTACGGCTTGGAATAGCCGATTGCCCTCCTTTTCGGCACCATGCCGAACTGGTCTCTCAAGATTGTACTGATCTGATCCGCGGTGCTAGCTGCAGGAGTCGAGCTCTGAAGATTCGCTGGAGTGGCATACTTAGCTAGCCACGCTTGCTTCTCAAGATCTGAGCTAGCTGCAGGAGTTGAGTTTTGGAGGTTTGTTGGAGTGGCATACTTAGCTAGCCACGTCTGCTTTTCAAGATCTGATCCAGAAGTCCCTCCTGCTGTTCCAGAACCCCCTGCTGTTGCAGTCTGGCTCGTGAGTGCCCAGTTGCTGCAGTCTGGCACGTATGTGCACGTATATCCGTGAGGGATCTCCTTAGGCGCCTCATACAAGAACTGGTAGTCGCTAGGATCGCCACCGATCTTGTAAACGATGAATGCCGATGAACTCGGCACTTCTGGTGCTGCCAGCGCGAACGGCAGCGGTGGTCGGGTCTGGAGTGGTATCTCTCCTTGGTGAGTCCCTAGAGCAGGTCCTGACGGAGAGTACTGATGCCTCATGATTTCCTGGATCACCCGAAGCGCTACACGCTCCAAAGCGTTCACCAGGCTCTCAGAATGGCGGTGTAGCGAATGAGCTACCATGTGATTAACCTCCTGACGCAGAGACTTGGTGCGCTCTTCTGAAGGGGTAGACAGGTCCACTCCATCGAGCGCGCCTTCAGGTGAGAACCCTTTCCACCTGATGCCGTGTGAGCGGGTCCCCTGGAAAGAGCCGACGAGGTCGGCTTCGAAGATAGCTTTGACATCGTCATACTTCTTCTTGAGCTCCTCAGTCAGATCCTCGTACGTGACTGGAGGACCTTCCGCCATCTCAGATTCGGATGATGATGCCGTTGACGTTGAAGACTGTCCCACCGGGCGTGCCAGAATGTGTTGGCGTCCGAAACCCACCGGCGAGTAGCGACGGGCAACACGTAGAGCCGGGAGGCTCCCAGAACTGCGGCTGGCCCTGGTCCCTCGAGCGACGGCCCGCAAAGCTCCTGGTACGCACGTCCCGATGCTGGTGCAAGGGCGTGCCACCTGACCTATACCTGGTCAGGAAGGTGATGGATTTGCTTCGCTTAGTTTCCTGCATGGCATACACGTAAACATTAAATACGAGCCTCGATCGGCTCGCAGGTTTCCCTGTGAATCGGCTCAAGGAGCCGATCCATCCATGATTCGTATGAGGTCTACGATAATATGGTGGTCCTGCTTGATCAATATACAGCTAAAACGACCTACGACGATTTAGGGTTTTCACCACATAATCGGAACATCCTACACGTGATTGAGCCTGGCAGCCACGTAAGGTGGTAATAAACCAACCCTAGATAAGGCCTAAAAACCAACATGAAGTTGATCCCCGGAACATCTTATCTAGGGCTAGCAAACTACACCCTACGTGCTACTGGATCCTTCAACCCGTTTGCAAGGCCTAACTATGTAGATATTAAACTAATCCTTGAAGAACAAGGAGCAATCATAACGGATCGGATCTACTAAACATGGATCAAGCAAGGTGCCACCCTTACACCTAAGATAGGTGTAAAGGCGGCTAGATGTCTAAGGGTTGCATGGATTAAAGCATATAACACGGTAAAACAGTGCTAACCCTAACACATCTATGATAACTACGTTGCTCGCCATCAACAAGGCTTCAGCACGAGCAACGCATGAACAACGAATAAACGTATACTGCCTAGATCGCAAGATGTGATCTAGGCAGCATGATGCTTACCCGGAAGAAACCCTCGAAACAAGGGGTTGGCGATGCGCCTAGATTGGTTTGTGGTGAACGTGATTGTTGTTTATCTCAATAACCCTAGATACATATTTATAGTCCACAGACTTTCTAACGTGGGAATAATCCCAACCGTGTACGAGCCAAATTCTACCTAACCGACACGTATCCTACTATATTTACAGATACACGGGCAAACTAGCCCAAACTTCGTGTACAACGCCGATTCATGTATATCTTCCATGTATATTCTTCAAGCCCATCTTTAATCACGGCCCACCTCTGATCCGGTCAAATTCTGGTGATAACAATATTACAGAAAGGGGTCTTCAAAAGGATTGCTACAACAATTGTCGCCAAAGCTAATATGGCGACGACTTCAAAAGAAACAGGAAAATAAAAAAGATAGGGCATTCTACTAGACCTCCGGCTTCGACGAGCTAGGAGCAGGAGTAGGCTTGAATCCAAGATAAGCAAGGATTTTCTTCGTGTTGGGCTTCGCAGCTTTGATTAGCGATCGCCACTTTGTGGTCTCCATCTCCTGTGTGTCGCCAACCTTGGTCCAGTCGATGGTTTGTTGACTGTCTGCAACCAGAGCGACAGTGCTTTCAACGGCAATCTTCATATTTTCTTGGCGCAGTTTCAGTCCAAGATCTTCTGGCGGATTAAAATCCTTGGCAAGAGCAAGGAAAGTCGCGGGTTCCTTTTTCTTCGGGAAGAAGTAAGGATAGAGCCGCGACAATACTTCCTGGGCCTGTTCAATGCCTTCACGGGTTTCTGTTCCATGAAACTCAAGGACAGAAAGTGCGTCGAGGAGGGGATCATTGTCAGGATCTTCAAGTTCAAATTCTTGGTTTATTTTCCTTGTCGAGGAAAAAATATAGTGGTCAACAAACAAGTAAATAAAAGCAAGTCCAAGGAATGCAAAATAGATCGAGTACTTACTGACAAACCGACGGTTTTGTGAATCCAAGCGCTTGAGAATCGCCTCTTCACGAGCAGCTTGTGCGGTTTTATGCTCGCTCAAGGCAGTCTTGGCGTCATGAAGCCTCTTCTGAAGCTCTTCAACACCATCAGCTTCTGCTTTGGCCTTATCAGCCTCTGCCTTGGCCTTACTAGCATCAGATTCGGCCTTTTTACAAGCCTCTTCACTTTGCTCTAATTTCTGAGCAAGCGTGTCGGCACGTTTGTTGGCCTCCGCAAGTTTTTCTGCCAAAATAGTCAAAAGTAAGTTAAAATTACGACAAGAAAGGAGTAAGGAGTCATGGGCAAAGAGAAGCAGGAAGTCAGTACCTTCAGTTTTGCTAGCATATTCGCGGTACCCAACAAATTGGGCACCGAAGCGGATGAACTCCTTAATTAAAGGCTGTTAAAGAAAGACAAAGGAAAAAAGTGTCGGTAGGAGACAAAAATGCGATAGCACAAAATAAAAAGAAGCAAACAGTGAAAATATCGACAGCATCAGAAAGCGTACAAGGACTTACATCATCAAGAAGAGGAGTCGAGGAGCTACCCAATTGCAGGGTAGGCTCTATGATCGTTTCAACCCTCGCCCTTTTTGGTGAAGGGACAAGGGGGCTTGCAGGAGCAGCAGGTTCGTCGGTGTTTTGTTGAGGAGGCGAAGATTCTTCTCCTTCAACTTGCACTTCAGAAACAACTAGAGTATGCGACGTACTCGTTCGAGCAGGCGCATCAAAAGCTGGCATTTCTTCCTCGTCACCACTACGGTTAAATGGTGGCAGTATAAGAAGCAAGATAGACAAAAATCTTCAAATAGCAAAACAGAAAGAAACGAAGGGTGACTTACGAACTGACGAGGGCTTCAAGGTATGGATCGAAAGCTGCCTTCCGACGTGAAGGAGCAGCTTCTTCGGCTCTAGAGGTGCCGGAATCTTCGACATTCGTCATTTTCCTTTTGTTCTTTGGGGAAACAGCAGGAGGAGGAGACTGTGCCGATGTGGTAGCTTCAGAAGCAGCTTCCTTTTCGGAAGATCCCGCAGATTTTCGGGAACCTGCGGGTTCATTCTCAAAAGAAGGAGCGTCTTGGTTGTCTTCAATGACAACAGCTCGTTCTTCGAATTCTCCACCTTCAGGAAGGGGAGGAAGCGAGACAAGATCTGGATGGTTCTGTACAAAGCAAAGAGGGATGTCAATACAGGAGTTATGCATAGGATGTCAAGCAAAAATAGAGAGTCGACAAAAGTTACCTTGGGAAGCGCATTGGAGGCGCTGTATGGTTTTACTCGACAAGAAGAAGGAACAGGATCTTTTTTGCTGAGGGAGGAAATTTTCTGGACAAGTTTTTCTAAGTCCTTGACCGGTAAATCCACCGATAGGCGATCCACATCATTGTTGCCAGCATACTTCCAGAGGGGATTTTTGCGATCCTGCAGAGGCTGCACTCTGATCCTAAGGAAATACGCCGTGATTTGGATACCCGACAGCTCCTTGCCGCGGGTGTTTTGCAGCTCGTGGATGCGGGTGTTTTGCAGCTCATTTTCCCTCTTCCCCGACAGCACGAGCAGCACCAGCGACCCCGCTCTCGTCCACGTCGCCGCCACCCTCACCCTCACCGGCCCCCGCAGCATCAAGTATATGAGCCATGGACGCCGCCGCAATCACACCTTCGCCCAGTCCATCTCTTTCGTCCTCGACGGCTACTACTCCTCCACCTCACTCCAACTCTGCATGGTTGGGACGGGCACCGAGCTCGCCGCCAACGGCTCTAGTCTAAAGCAGTACTTGGATGTCACCCTCCGCCTCCACGTGCCCAGTCCTTCCAGCCTCACCGATCCCTTCGTGACTGGCACTCTAGATGGCTCCTCCGACTTCGCGGCCATCCAGCTGCTTGCGTACGCCGAAGGGGAAGACTACCGGTACGGCGAGCGCGCCACCTGCAGCGCACCGGTGCAGCTGCCGGCCACGGGCTCACTTCAGGCGCTCGAGGGCAACTTCGCATGCGAAGCCTTGAGAGAGACCTCTTACAGGCTGCTGGATCATCGCGGTGGCGGCCCGGCCAAGCTTCATCGGATGCACGTCAACCGGATGCAGTGCGGCGTGGACGGCGCCGTGCACGCGTACATGGTGCTCTCCAACGACACCGGGTCCGGAAGGCGCGGCTACCGTGGCCGTGGGTACTACCACCACATGGTCAACGACGAGGCGATGGTAGCCGAAGGGCACTGGGACTCAGATCGGAGGATGCTCTGCCTGAGAGCATGCCGGGTGGTGCGCTCCCAGTCGTCAACTCTGGCGGTGCTCGAGTGCGGCATCAGGATGAGCTTCTGGTTCCCGGCCGTGTGGACAGTCCTCGAGCGGAGCACCGTGGCTGGCGTGCTTTGGAGCTCCGGTGTCAACATTGGCGCTGGACCGATTTCAGGCGGCGTGATATCGGCGTTCAGCTTCGACGACCACAGAAGAAACCTCTCCGACGTGACGTACAGCTACAACGACACGATGCTTGAGGTGGCGAAGAAGCATTATTATCTGAATATTAGCAAGGGGAAGAGAAAAGGTTCGTTCCCAGCCCAGGGTAACTATGCTTACCACGACTTCAGGCTTCAATTTTACATGAAAAATGCGGGGACCGGAGACGCCTACCCCGTCACGATGGGCTCGGTGATGCTAAACGAGGATGGGTTCGTCGCTGATGATTCCTCTTCCTCACGGCCAGCGGTGGTTGACGACTTGGTGAGCATCAGCTACGACATACTCCATTATGCTCCTCCGCCCGAGAATCAGGTGAACCTGTCGCCCTCATACACCCTTGAGGAAGGACGAATCTCAGCAGAGGGTGTGTATGATCCCAAGAGGGGCATCCTGTCCATGGTGGGCTGCCAGGAGCACAGCGGCTCAACGGACTGCGAGATATTGATAACCGTGCAGTTTGCCGCCCTGGTTGACAGAGCTGAGGGACTCGACAGCAGGGGAACAATTAGAAGCCTGAGGGACAGGGCCGACGGCCTTTTCTTCGAGAAGATGGACATCACCCTTTACGGGATGTACCCAATGGAGGTGTCGGAGGCGATATCGAGGATGGACCTGGAGAGCGTCATGTTGGTGATCTCCTCGACGTTGTCATGCATCTTCACCATCCTGCAGATCCTCCACACAAAGCGGAACCCCAAGACAGCTCTGGCGATGTCGATCACCATGCTCGCCGTCCTCGCCTTGGTGCACCTCACCCCTCTCGTGCTCAGCTTCGAGGTGATGTTCCGGAGCAGAAGGAGCCAGTACTCTCTGTACTCGACGGATGGCTGGCTGGAGTTAAATCAAGTGATGATGCGGGTGCCTACGCTGATCGCCTTCCTGCTGCAGTTGCGCCTTCTTCAGCTGGCGCTGTTCGGCCGCCTGAGATCAGCCGGCCACCAGAGCAAATCCGTCGGTACACAGTCGGTGGCCGTGTCGGAGAGGATCGTGTTGCAGGTGTGCCTGCCACTGTATCTGCTCGGAGGAGTTCTTGCCGTGATTGTCTACATGATCAACGCCCGCTCTACTGCAGGAGATGTTGTTCTCGTTGGTGAGGATCCAGCGACGCTATGGGACGACCTGGTGTCGTACGCGGGGCTGATACTGGACGGCTTCCTCCTCCCTCAGGTCATCCTGAATGCGTCCGTGTCAGGCTCCAAAGTTCGAGCGATTTCGCCTTTGTTTTATATGGGGGGCAGCGTGATCCGAGCGGCGCCTCACGTGTATGATGTGGTCAGGGGGCGTATCTTGGAGCAGCTAAGCGTGAGGCTCACCAAGGTATACGCGAGCCCTCGCGTCGACCTGTTCGGTGTCGCGTGGGACATCGTTGTACCGTGTGGAGCAGCTTTGCTAGCCACGGTCCTATTCTTGCAGCAGCGGCTTGGGGATGCCTCGGAGAGACGGAGATCAGGTGGTTATGAGATGGTATCTCACAGCTAACTTAAGTAGTAGTAGTATGTAACTTTGTTAATGCCAACAATTGTCCTACTGCACTGAAGTCTCATCTCGGATAACGCTTGTGTGAATAAGAACGGAGCAGATCAAACTTTCTTGTCCCAAGCATATCAGAATGCCAGCTGTTGCTTCGGTCAAAGGCGATTTTGTAAAGGTCAAGAGATAGCTCAAGCAAGAGGCCTGAAACGATTCATTGGCAACTCGCCCATAACCACAAGGGTCCCAAACAACAATACAAATGATGTGTTATGTCAAGGGTTTTGCTCCAGTGTCCAATACAATTTGATCTCGAAAGCCTACTGTGATGCTGATGATTGTTGTGAAGTGTATATGTGGATTGCCTAGCCCTTTCCATCAGTTCGGACTTTTGGTTCAAGTGGCTAGTGCAGGAAGCTTAACATGGTATTAGAGCCCCAGGTCTCAAGTTCAAATTCTGGTTTTCGCAATTAAGCCTTAAAATTGTTGTTGCCCCCCTCTTTAGCCACCTTTGATGCCCTGTTTCGGTGTGCTCTTCTTCTTTCACGTGTTGACTTTCTCTTCTCCCGTCACACGCGAGTGGGGGTGTTGTGAAGTGTATATGTGGATTGCCTAGCCCTTTCTATCAGTTCGGACTTTTGGTTCAAGTGGCTAGTGCATGAAGCTTAACAATGATAATGCAGGGTTCCTAGCAGTTCTGTCTGGGTTAATGACCAGTGGTCACACTAGAATTCTACAAACCTTGGAATCTACAAGACCAACGTGAACATGATACTTATATGACTTGATTCACAGGTTCAGTAGGTAAGTATACAACAGGGTCAGCGCCCGTGAGTGAGGTGTGTTTCTGTCGGTGAATCATCGTGTTCCTAGTAGTTCTGTCTGGGTTAAACTGAGTATTCAAAGTTAGTCAAGACGACTTTGTTCTCTTGTCCTGAGCATGGCCCTGGATGCACAGCCTAAAGTGCTGGGTCAGCTCTCCCCCATATCATGCCTCGCCTCTTCCATAGAGACCTATTTTTCCTCTCCTTTGAAATAGTGAGTGGTTTCGGCGGAGCCCCTGCAAGGTGGTCTGTTAAGCACTTTCAAAAAGCATTTGAATTGCGCCGCATTCGATTTACCCTCTCAACTCAGGTAAAAATCGTATTTCCCGATATCCAAAAATTTGTATAAAAATTTTCGCATGAAAAGGACATGCCAAATTTCGCACTGAAATTCAAAAATATGTAGCGTAGGAAAAAAATGACAAGTTTACAATGAACGGAATGCCGTAAGTTTCAGACAATCCTGTAACTTACTGCACGGACATCATGTAACTTAAAAAACACTGTAAGTATAATCGACTTTGGAACTGTAACTGTACCTAGATTCTAAAAAATTCCTTTATTTTCATCGTACCCGTCATGGTGGTGTTCCAGAGGTCTCAGCGTCAAGCTCTGCAGTTTGGGAGGAAATGATCATTTCAGCTATTTGTTCTCTTCGAAATATAAACTTACTAATTTGAATCCAGCTATTTGTTTCAGCAGTAAGCAAACATAAAAAAATGCAATTGACTCCATCCTATTTGACCCTATCATAAGCTTTACCTTCTAAACAGATCTTGTCTTCCTGCTGCCATAAGCTGAAAAGAAGGGATGCTTAACGGGATTGTACAGAAAAAAAAAATACTAGTAAGACCTTGTTAAGTTGTAACATGTGATGTGCCACTTTAATCCTTGGTTCATAGCAATTACGTGAGGAACTAAAAGACATGTAAACTGAAGAAATAAATTTACCTTATGCTTATGATCAGAAACCCCTAGACGCTCGCCTGAGGATAATCCATTACTTTGCTGCCCCCAAGGAAGGACGCCTTCCCCAACTCTCTCTATTTGAACTTGTGTATGGGCAGCACTCCTCATTTTGTGCTTTATCCCAAAATGGAGAAGAACTTCTGATCAGTAAGATTGCAAGATCATTTCTCAGAAAGTAAGCCAGTGAAAGTTTACAGATTGGTACGTTTCAACATCATTTCGCGGAAAGCATGAACGTTCAATGGCTATTTTCCATCTAAACTTTACATGCACCGATCTTTTTGTTGAAGAGTGGGAGCTTGATGAATTCTGCACACTAAACATGAGCATGATACACGGAGGTGTCAATTGTAGTACAATCATGTGTTTCTCCCATGGCACACTCTTCGCACTCTATGACAGTAATTGAAGTTCTAGCTGCTTGGCTTTAGCAGTAGGATTTATATTAAACATGCAGTTTATCTGAAATTAAATCGACTTAGGGGTCTATAGAGTGACATAACATGCCAGCATACCAGTTGCAGGTGTATATTCCATGCAAATATCTTGCCCACTGAAAAATAATAACCTTATTCAAGGCGAGCTAGGTGATGAAATAAAGCGAGATATTACTATGCTTTCAACTACTTTTAAGCTCGCCGTTGTTACTAATTCAAGATTGCAAACTATGAAAAGTGATATATATATCCTACGCAGTATATAGTTTTATAAAGGTCAGTTGCAATTTAAACAACCTCGCTGATGCTATTATATGCATGTCTCGTGCTATTATACTGCTGAAGATGCCGAATGGTACCAACTGGACATTGGATCCGGCCCGTTCTCCCATCATTAATTCATGATCTAGTCCACGTTCCACCCTGATTCAGCAAATGAGCATAGATCGTGGGAGAAGAGTTTTTCTGAGCATCGACCCAAGTGTACATCATCCCTATTCTACAGTACATTCACTCAAAGATTTCTAGAGATGAGTGATTCCCTGCCATGGATTTGCTGTGCGTGAAGTTGACCGTGGAGTCCTAATTTGACTGGGTCCCGATCGACCAGCTTGTCCTTTTCTTGCCATTGTTTTCTTTTGGTGGCAGAGAGTGTGCAACCACGTGCGAGAGAAGACAGAGCTTGCTGCATGCGTTCTCTTCCAGTAAACTACAATCCACAACTAGTTGCAGGTGCAACCCAATTTTTTTTAACATTTCTAGATTTTGAAAAATGTAAACTAAAATAACGGGGTGCGCTTGCAACTAGTTGCTTTCCGGAAACTACAGAAAACAGCTTCTCTCAGAGGGCGATTTCGCGGAGAAAGAGAACAGGTTTTAACGGGACGGAGTGAGAGGTGTTAGAGTATACTTTCCTATACGTATACGGTCATATTGTAATCTCTTTTATACACTATATATATGAAAGGATCCCTACCCGACGAGGTACGTCGGGACGGCCCAAACTCTTTCGTTCCGCTTTCATGGTATCAGAGCAACCGCTCCTGACCTAGTCGGCCGCCGCCGACTCTCTCTTCCGCCGCCGCGCTAGCAGTCGTCGCTGCAGTCGTTGCGCCGCCGCCGCCATCATCCATGGCCTCTACCCCGATGTCTTCTGGGTCCGTGACCCTCCCGTCCGCGAGCGCGAGCACGATGCCGCCTCCTCCTGCTACGATCCCGATCCCGAGCGCGAGCGCTACGACGGCCGACGCTGATCCCCCGTCTTCGGCGCCAGCCTCGGTGCCAGTCCTGCCAGCCCTTGGAGATCAATCTGCGGGGCTGCAGCCTGCCGCGCCAGCTCTTGGTGGCCCGACTACAGGGCAGTTTCTACCTGGGCAATTTCCTGCGGGATTGATTCCGCCTGGACAGTTTCCACACGACCAGATCTCAGGACAGTTTCCACATGCTCTCTACACAGATGCAGCAAGGGTTGCGGCCTCTCTGGGAGCTTCTGGTTTTGGACCTGTGATGGGATTGTCGCCCGGATATTACCCTGGATATCCCTATCCTATCACACATATGCAAGGTTACGGGGCAGCAGCGTATGGAGCTGGATCATCATCTACGCCGCAACCTCCGCAGCCTTCAACAACTCCTCTTATGCTAGGGTATGGAACAGCACCGCCAGCAACACCGGCTTCACCCTATGGCTCTACTCCAACACAGCCACACATGCCGATGCAAGGTTTTCAACATGGACCTCTTTCTGCTCATGGTTTGCCGCCGGTTGTCACCATCTCCTCGTCAATCTCCATCAAATTGACTAGCGAGAATTATTTGTTCTGGCGTGCACAGGTTGGACCGCTTCTTCGCAGCCACCTACTCATGGGATATGTGGATGGCACGGTTCCATGTCCGAGTCCTCATATTACTGTTCCTCACGCTGGCAGCATGCATCATGCCCCTAATCCTGCACATCAGCATTGGGTCCAACAGGATCAAGCTATACTCTCAGGATTTGTTTCTTCGATGACTGAAGGTGTCCTTGGGATGATCATGTTTTCCGGTACCTCTCGTGAAGCCTGGGAGACGTTGAGTGGAGCATTTGCTTCCACCTCCATTGCTCGGTCCTCTGCCATTCGCCAGGAGATGGCTGAGTTGAAGAAAGGGAACAAGACGATTAATGCCTATTTTCACCATATGAAGGCACTCTCAGATTCCCTTACCAGTATTGGTGAGCCCCTGCGTGATGCGGAATTTGTCTCATACATACTTGCTGGACTTGATGAAGAGTATGATGCGCTCTATGAAGTGGTCACCAATCGAACCACTCCCATACCAATCCGCGATTTTTTCTCCCAGCTTCAGAGTACAGAACAACGCAAGTTGGCTCAGCGCCGCACCAGCGGTTCCTCACATTATCCTGCTGCACATGTGGTTGCGCCTGCTGCACCTGTCGCCGCGTTTGGGGCTGCTCGTGGTGGACCACGGGCCCCAGCCCCGCCTTTCTCACCGCCGGACAAGGCACCAACCACCTCTACCACGTCAAAGTCCAACACTGGTCGTGGATCGGTTATCTGTCAGTTGTGTGGGATTCCACGCCATACAGCCTCCAGGTGTTACAAGCGTTTCAATCGCGACTTTCTGGGTGTTGGCAATGATGGAAGTAATACGGAGAAGCAAATTGCAATGGCGATGACAGCTTCTCATGGTCCTCAGGGTTCTCAGTCTGTAGACCCGGCATGGTACGCAGACTCTGGAGCGACGCATCACATCACGCATGAGCTGGACAAGCTCACCTCGCGCGAGCCTTATCATGGCACCGACCAGGTTCACACAGCTAATGGATCAGGTATGCACATTCATAATGTTGGTCAGGCTGTTTTATCCACTCCATACTCTAGGTCTCTAGCTCTCAATAATGGTCTTCATGTTCCTAAAGCCACACGTAATTTGTTGTCTATGAGTAAACTTTCCCATGATAACAATGTCTTTATTGAACTTCATCCTTATGATCTTTTTGTAAAGGACCTGGACACGAGAGCACCCATCCTTAGAGGTCGATGCAGTGGAGGTCTCTATGAGATTAAAGCACCTGTCATCAAGCAAGCCCTTTCTAGTGTCAAGGTGTCGCATGATATGTGGCATCGTCGCCTAGGTCATCCAGCCGTTCAAGTCGTTCAATATGTTCTTCGTAGTCATGAGTTACCATCTACACATGAGTCCAATAAAATTGAGTCTGTCTGTGATGCTTGTCAGCAAGGGAAGAGTCATCAGTTGCCCTTCTCCTTGTCTACTCGTGTAACAAAGTATCCCCTAGAGATTATTTATTCAGATGTGTGGGGCCCTGCCCAAACTTCTGTTAGTGGACATCGTTTTTATGTGAGCTTTGTTGATGCTTTCAGTCGCTTTACTTGGCTTTATTTACTCAAGAATAAATCTGATGTCTATGATGTGTTTCTCCAATTCCAAAAACATGTTGAACGCCTCTTAAATCGCAAGATTATTCATGTACAAACAGATTGGGGTGGTGAATATGAAAAACTCCATCCTTTCTTTCACAACCTTGGTGTCTCACATCGTGTATCATGTCCTCACACCCACCAACAAAATGGCACCGCTGAGCGTAAGCACCGTCACATTGTTGAAACTGGTCTTACTCTCCTTGCACATGCATCTGTACCACTATGTTATTGGAGTGATGCTTTTGCTACAGCTTGTTTTCTTATTAACAGGCTTCCAAGTCGCACAATTGATATGAAGACTCCTCTTCAGAAATTTTTACATGAAACACCCGACTACACCTTTTTTAAGGTCTTTGGGTGCGCTTGCTGGCCTCACCTTCGACCCTATAACAATCACAAGCTTGATTTTCGGTCGAAAAAGTGTGTGTTTCTGGGCTATAGTTCTCTTCATAAGGGATATAAATGTCTTCATGTTCCGTCTAATCGTGTCTATATTTCTAGGGACGTTATCTTTGATGAGAATGTGTTTCCCTTTGTCAACATGCCAAACTCGCATACTCTGCCACCTGTTTCTGAGTCATCTTTATTAACAGCTGACCACTTTATGGATGTTGCACATTCCTCGCCTTTGCTCGCTGACCATGGTGCAGGTACTGGACGCGGAAGTCGCCTGGAAATTCTTATTCCTCCATCAGCGCCGGTTTACGTCGATCAAGCACTTCCTTTGCATGGTGCTGCCTCGGGCTATGTGCAGCCATGCAGCACATCAGCTGAGCCGGTCTGCACAGCAGCAGCCGAACCATGCACACAGCAGCGTGAGCCGCTTGCTGCCTCCCGCCATGCAGAGCCGCGCGTGCTGCTTCCTGCCTCCCGCCATGCAGACGCTGCTGGCCCCTATATGCATGCGCGCGACAGCGACGCGGTGCCTGGCCGCTGCATGCATGCGCCTGAGCTCGCAGCCATCGTGCGCGACAGCGCTGCTCCTGGACTCGACGTTTCTGTCCGCGCTGCTCCGGGACGCGACAGCGACTCTTCTGCCCGTGACAGCGACGCTTCTGGAGACCTGCAGTCTCCTGTTTCGCCAGCACCAACGCGCCCTGTCACGCCGACAGCTCCCTCGCCGGTCTCCCCTGCTGCAACATCTTCACCAGCATCTACGGCGCAGGCA
Organism: Lolium perenne; assembly: GCF_019359855.2. Taxonomy (NCBI): domain Eukaryota; kingdom Viridiplantae; phylum Streptophyta; class Magnoliopsida; order Poales; family Poaceae; genus Lolium; species Lolium perenne. The sequence goes on from NC_067250.2 coordinate 261,175,529, forward strand.
CCTGAGCATGTATCTTCACCACCACCGCCTCCTCCAGCTGGTCCTGTTATTCGTCATCGTCTCGGTATTCATCAGCCAAAACGACGCACTGACGGTACAATTGCCTGGAATTGTGTTCTGGAAGCCCATGCAGCACTCAAGCATACTCATGAACCTCGTGACTATAAGGATGCTCTTCGTACTCCTCACTGGCGTGCTGCTATGGAGGCCGAGTTTTCTGCTCTTCAAGCTAATGACACTTGGCATTTGGTACCTCCTGTATCTGGAGTTAATCTCATTGACTCTCGCTGGGTATTCAAGGTGAAGCTTCATGCTGATGGCTCGATTGAGAGATACAAGGCGCGTCTTGTTGCCAAAGGATATAAACAGCGATATGGTTTGGACTATGATGAGACTTTCAGTCCCGTGGTTAAGCCAGCTACCATTCGGTTACTTCTTGCTATGGCTGTTTCTCATCGCTGGCACCTTCGACAACTTGATATTCAGAATGCGTTTCTTAACGGCTTTCTAGATGAGGAGGTATATATGCGTCAACCTCCTGGTTTTATTGATTCTGACAAGCCTGGCCACTATTGCAAACTTGTTAGATCACTCTATGGCCTGAAGCAGGCTCCTCGTGCTTGGCATGCTCGTCTCAGTTCCGTCCTTGGATCTTTGGGATTTTCTCCGTCGGTGGCTGATACGTCCTTGTTCATTCTTCGACGACCAGATGTTACAGTTTATCTTCTGGTTTATGTTGATGACATTATTGTTCTCAGCTCCACTGCCACTGCTATTCCCAGGTTGATTGAAAAGCTTCGGGCCGAGTTCTAAGGATCTTGGTGTTCTGCACTATTTTTTGGGTATTGAGGTTTCAGTGGCCACATCAGGTCGTCTCCTTCTTCGACAGCGCAAGTATGCTCTTGATCTTCTTGCACGTGCTGGTATGTTGAAGTGCACTCCTGTGACTACACCCATGGCGTCTTCTGAGCGTCTGTGCAGTGTTGATGGTGATCCTCTCTCAGCTGATGAAGCTACTCAGTACAGGAGCATTGTTGGTGGTCTTCAGTACCTCACTGTCACGCGTCCTGATTTGTCCTTTGTGGTGAACAAGGTATGTCAGTATCTCCATGAGCCCCGTACACCTCATTGGTCAGCTGTCAAGCGCATTCTTCGTTATGTGCGTCACACAGTTGATGTTGGTCTACAACTTCGGTCCTCTTTCTCTACACTGCTCTCAGCTTTTTCAGATGCAGACTGGGCTGGCAGTATAGATGACAGGCGATCTACGGGGGGTTATGCTATCTTTTATGGAGGAAATTTGATCGCCTGGAGTGCTCGTAAGCAGTCCACAGTCTCTCGTTCGAGTACTGAGTCAGAGTACAAAGCTCTTGCTAATGCCACAGCTGAGCTTGTGTGGGTACAGTCACTGTTGAGGGAACTTGGTGTTGCTCAAGTTCGGCCTCCAGTCTTATGGTGTGACAATATTGGTGCTACATATTTGTCATCCAACCCGGTTTTTCATGCAAGGACAAAGCATATTGAAGTTGATTTTCACTTTGTTCGTGAGCGGGTCTATAAGAAGCAACTGCAGATTCGATTCATATCTTCCAAGGATCAAGTTGCAGATATTTTTACTAAGCCTCTCCCTTTACCGTTGTATGAGCATTGTAAACGCAATCTCAATCTTTCCTTAGTTGAGATTGAGAGAGGGTGTTAGAGTATACTTTCCTATACGTATACGGTCATATTGTAATCTCTTTTATACACTATATATATGAAAGGATCCCTACCCGACGAGGTCCGTCGGGACGGCCCAAACTCTTTCGTTCCGCTTTCAAGAGGAAGTATCCGAGAGTAAATTTTAGTGAGGATCTCTGGAGAGATAGACAGCTCTTGAGAGAGAAAATGATTCTGTGCAAGAGAGAAGAGCAACAGCTAGCATGTGTCTGACTTCTCCTCACGTACTCCCTAGGCAAGTTAATTGAATGATACAGATATGCGTGTGTAGCTGAGTATTGCATAACTTTTCTCGTTGCAGCAATGAAATGTTTCAGCAAAGAGAATCTTTGGAGAGAGGGTGAACGTCGAGTCCACGAGTCCACCCTGCTACAAAGTGCCACTCACATTACTTATATCATCATCTTCTTCCTAGATCGCCGCCGCGCCCTCCCCATCGCCGCGCTTCCGCTAGGCTGGGATCGCCGCCATGCCGATCTCCTCCACCCTCTCGGCGCGCCTCGGCCCCGGTCCCGCGCCCTCGCCCTCCCCCGCGCCCGCGCCGGCGCGGTGGAGCCCCTACGCCTGCCCCTCCGAGCCCCGCGGCGCCAAGGCCAGCCGCCCCGCTATCCGCCTCGATCCCGCGACGGCGAGGCTCCTCGGCCCCGCGCGCAAGGCGCCAGCAGCCCGCAGATCGAGTTACGCCGCGGAGGCCCCCGCCCCGACGCGGCGGCGGCCTGCAGACGAGGAGTCGGACCAGAAGACCGATCCGAAGCCGGCGGAGACGAATCTGAGGCCGAACCAGGAGCCGTGCGTGCGGGAGAGCTGCGGCGGGTTCGCTTTCCTCTGCGCCCTCGCTGGACATACCGAGAGGGCCATGCGGCGCAAGGCGGAGAAGAACCTCGACACGGCAGCTACTAGAAATTCATCCAAGTTTTTCATTTCTTTTTCTGATACTAGAGTTTCTTCGAATTTGAGTAGTATAGGTATCTCGTTGGGTAGTGGTTCGGATGAGATTTTAGCTTCAGCTCATGTGTTGAGACAGACGGAGCTTGACCGTTTAACGGTTGCTCCAAATGGATCCACTGAGTCGGCTACTTCCATTGTTGACGATGATGAAGATGATGGCATCCTAGATGGTCATCTTCTCTCGGCTACAGTTGGAAGTGTGACAGAAGTTGATTTAGACCACTCAGAGCTTAGTTCAGTTTATGATCTAACTGCCTCTGAACGTGGTTCTAGATCATCGGCTGGAAAGAAATCTCGTAGATATGGCAAAAATTCTAAATCCAAAATAGTTTCTCGATGAACGGCATGTTTCGGAATAGCAGAGGTCTTGGTGACTTGGCTAAGCATTCTCATATTGCCGATGGTTGTAGAGATTATGATTTAGATTTCATTGCTATATCGGAAACGGGTAGGCGAAATTTCACTCAAAGTTTTCTCGACCGATTGTCAGGCGGAATTAACTTTCAGTGGTTTTCTCGCCCACCTCGTGGTAGATCTGGTGGCATTTTACTTGGCGTCCGCATAGATACCATGACTGTCTTAGCTAGTTCTGATGGAGAGTATCATATTAAGCTCGACATTCAGAATAAAGCAGACGGGTTCAAGTGGAGTCTGGTTGCCGTGTATGGTGCCGCCCAGGATGCTTTTAAGGCTGACTTTTTACGTGAATTGGTAAATCTTACAAAAGATAATCCTTATCCGATTTTAATCGGAGGCGATTTTAATTTGTTGAGATTTCCTCACGAGAAAAGTAAAGGCTGTTTTGATGGACATTGGCCTTTCTTGTTCAACGCTGTCATCGATAGCCTTGATTTAAGGGAGGTGTTCATGTCTGGTCGACAGTTTACTTGGGCCAACAACTTGCCTGAACCCACTTACGAGAAACTAGATCGCGTGTTGATGGACACCGAATGGGAAAATAAATACCATATGGTGTCTGTCCGTGCACTAGAACGTATTGTAAATTTGTCTGACCATGCCCCCATCTTCCTAACTACTGGGAATCCCCGTCCTGTGTGTAAACGACCGTTCAAATTTGAACTTGGTTGGCTACATCGAGAGGGTTTTCATGAAATGGTTAAGAAGGTTTGGGAGAGACCGGTCGGGGGTAGCTCTCCAATTCTGAGATGGAATAATAAGATGCGGTCAATGCGCAAACATCTCTCTGGTTGGGCTGCCCATACGGCGGGTATCCTTAAAAAAGAGAAGGCTCGCTTATCAAATGTTATTGATGAGCTTGAGGCTGTTGCGGAGGTTAGACCGTTGTCGACGCAGGAGATTGAACTTAAAAATCAATCAAATGCGCAGATGGCGAGTCTCCTTCGTGAGGAAGAACTCAAATGGTATCAACGATCCAAAGCCCAGTTCATATTGCAAGGAGATTCAAATACGCGATATTTCCATGCTTTAGCCAATGGAAGACATCGGAAAAAACTTATTCATTCTCTTACTCAAGATGAAGGGGTGATTGAAGGCCATGAGAAACTCATATCTTACATTACTAGTTATTATAAAGGTTTGTTTGGTCCTCCGGAGGAAAGTACCTTCTCTCTTAACGAGGACTTAACGGCTGATATACCCCAAGTTTCCATTGAGGAAAATGGTCTACTAACCGCACCTTATACCGAGGAAGAGGTTCAGAAGGCAGTTTTCTAAATGGAATGCAACAAAGCACCGGGTCCTGATGGTTTCCCAGCCGAGTTTTATCAAACTTTCTGGGACACGATTAAATCGGACCTTCTAGATTTGTTCAGTGACCTACACTCTGGACAACTAGAATTATTTCGTCTAAATTTTGGTGAAGTAATCTTGTTACCGAAAGTTAATGAGGCAGAAAGGATTCAACAATATAGACCTATCTGCCTCTTAAATGTAAGTTTCAAGATTTTCACGAAAGTGGCCACCATTAGACTTAATACGGTTGCGGATCATGTTGTCCAGCCATCACAGACAGCCTTTATGCAAGGAAGGAACATCCTCGATGGTGTGGCGGTCTTGCATGAGACGGTACATGAGATGCATTCTAAGAAATTAAATGGGGTTATTTTAAAACTAGATTTTGAAAAGGCGTATGATAAAGTTAAGTGGTCTTTTCTACAGCAGACACTCAGGATGAAAGGTTTTTCTCCAGAGTGGCGCGCTCTGATAAATGATTTTGTGTATGGAGGTAGTGTCGCAATCCGGGTTAATGATGACACCGGTCACTATTTCCAAACACGAAAAGGGTTACGCCAAGGGGATCCGTTATCACCGATGTTGTTTAACATTGTAGCGGATATGCTGGCTATACTCATAGAGCGGGCTAAGGCTGATGGCCAGATTGAAGGAGTGATTCCACATCTAGTTGATGGTGGCTTATCTATACTTCAATATGCCGATGATACAATTCTGTTTATGGATCATGATCTTGAAAAAGCTCAAAATCTGAAATTAATTTTGGCGGCTTTTGAGCAATTGTCAGGACTGAAAATCAATTTCCATAAAAGTGAATTGTTCTGCTTCGGTGATGCCCAAAATGATATGACTCTGTATACAGAGTTGTTTGGTTGCAGGCAAGGCCAATTTCCGATTCGTTATTTGGGTATTCCGATTCATTATCGGAGACTTACAATCGCGGAATGGAAATTAGTGGAAGAAAGACTACAACAACGCCTTAGTAGTTGGAAAGGTAAATTGCTGTCCCTGGGTGGAAGATTGGTACTCATTAATTCGGTACTCACAAATATGGTACTGTATATGTTATCATTTTTCATCCTACCGAAAGGAATTCTGCATAAACTCGATTACTATCGATCCAGATTCTTTTGGCAAGGGGACAGCGAGAAAAAGAAATATCGACCGGTTACGTGGAGTATAGGTTGTAGTCCCAAAGACCCCGGCGGGCTTGGAGTTCATGACTTGGCAGTCAAGAATTCAGCTCTACTGGGTAAATGGCTGTTTAAGCTCCTCACTGAGGATGGGACTTGGCAAACTATTCTTCGGAGAAAGTATATTGGTTCGAAGACATTATCCCAAGTGGTTTGGAAACCAGGGATTCTCACTTCTGGGCCGGGCTAATGGCGACAAAAAATGATTTTTTTCGCCATGGCACTTTCTCAATAAGGAATGGAGCACAGATACGGTTCTGGGAAGATGCTTGGCTAGACAATGCACCCTTAAGTGAACAGTATCCAGCTCTTTATAGGATTGTTCGCCGTCAAGGTGATACCATTGCTACTGTAATGGCTACCTCACCTCCGAGGGTGGCGTTCGGCCGGGGTTTACTTGGACAAAGTCTTGTGGCATGGAATACCTTAATTCAACGGCTCGGAGATATTCAATTATCAGACGAACCAGACGAATTTAGATGGAACCTTCATGTCAATGGTACTTTCTCTGTAAAATCTTTCTACAACGCGATCCTTATTTCTGATTTACCAGTTGATAATAACAAGAAGATTTGGAAGATGAAGATACCATTAAAATTAAAAATTTTGGATGGTATCTTCGTCGAGGGGTAATTCTCACCAAAGACAATCTTGTTAAGCGTAATTGGCATGGGAGTACTCGATGTGTTTTCTGTCATCACGACGAAACAATCAAACACTTATTCTTCCAGTGCCAGTTCGCGAGATCTATATGGTCAGTCATCCAAGTAGCGTCTACCCTGTATCCTCCGACTAGTGTTGCCAATGTCTTTGGCAATTGGCTTCATGGTGTCGATTCAAGGTTTAAGTTGCTTCTTAGCGTGGGGGCGCTAGCAATTATCTGGGCGCTATGGCTATGTAGAAATGACAAGATTTTTAATGATATAAATTGCTCTTTGTTGCAGGTCATCTACAGATGTACAGGTATTCTCCGTTCGTGGTTACCTCTTCAGCGAGTGGAGAACCGAGACCTGTTTACGGAGGTCTGTACACGGTTGGAGGCTACGGCGAGGGATACTTTTTCCCAACATGGGTGGCAGCATAGTCTACGGATAGATGCCCCACCTACTCCTTAGGCGTTATATGATTCATCGTTCCGATATGTATCTCGCCTAGTTTTATTTTTTATCTTTTTTGAACTTGAGACAATAAAACGGCTGTGTGCATCCTGGTTATGCAGAGGCTGGATGTAATTGCTTTCAAAAAGTAATAAAGGCATCCTTTATCGAAAAAACAAGCTCAACCAACCAACAATGGTGCCATCACCACCACCCAAGAATCCTAATTACTTCTCAACTTACCTCTGCTTCCTTGTTCTTGTGTCCACCACCACCCTCTCCGCCGCAGTTTCCACCAACTCCTACTACTCCGTTTGCTCCTCCGTGGCACCAGCTTCCAACCGCTTCACCGACTCCGATGATGCCCTTTTACTCGCCCGCTCCTTCCAGATATATTCCAGCTACTTCTCTGGCAACGCGGATAACCTCTTCTCCGCCGATGATCAACTCCAGAGCATCTACCGCTCGTTTTCCCTCGTCCCCGACCACGTGATCCGCACCAGTGATCCGACTCTCATCCACCTCACTGCCACCCTCACCCTCACCGGACCACGCAGCAACAAGTACTTGACCCTTGGAAGACGCCTCAATCACACCTTCGCCCAGTCCATATCTTTCGTCCTCGATGGCTACTACTCCTCCGCCTCACTCCAACTCTGCATGGTCGGGACGGGCACCGAACCCGCTGCCAATGGCTCTCTAAAGCAGTACACGAACGTCACCCTCCGCCTCCACGTGCCTAGTCCCTCCACCCTCACCGATCCCTTCATGACCGGCACTCTAGATGGCTCCTCCGACTTCGGGGCCATCAACTTGCTCGCGTACGATGAAGGTGAGGACTACAAGTACGGAGAACGCGCCACCTGCAGTTCACTGGTGCAGCCGAGCATGGGCTCGCTCCGGACGCTTGGGAGCGACTCCGTGTGCGGTCAACTCATGTTGACCTCATACATGCTTCTTGATCATCACGACGGCGCTCCGGCCAAGCTTCGTCGGATGCACATCAACCGGATAGTGTGCACCGCGGAAGGCGCCGTGCGCGCGTACATGCTGTTCTCCAACGACACCAGGTCCGGGAGGCGTGGATACAGTTCGTACTACAACCTCATGGTCAACGAGGAGGCGGTTGTAGCCGATGGGCACTGGGACTCAGATCGGAAGATGCTCTGCCTTAGAGCATGTCGGGTGGTGCGCTCTGTGCCCTCAACTGTGGCGGTGCGCGAGTGCAAGACCGGGATGAGTTTCTGGTTTCCGGCCATGTGGACGGTCCTTGAGCGGAGCGTCGTGGCTGGCGTGCTTTGGAACTCAGATCAGAAGAGGATGATCGACGGCGATGCTAGACCAATCTCCGGCGTGATATCGGCGTTTAGCTTCGACTTCGACGACAACAGAATGAACCTCTCCGATGTGAAGTACACCTACAATGACACGATGTTGGAGGTGGCGAAGAAACACTATCTCAAGATGAACAAGGAGAAGATCAAGGGATTGCTCCCGGTCCCGGAATATTACACCGACTTCTGCCTTCGGTTTTACATGGCAAACGCGGGGAGCGGAGACGCCTACCCACGCACGATTGGTTCGGTGGTGCTAAACGACGAAGGGGAGGCCGCCGATGGCTCCACCCGGCCTGCGGTGGTTGACGATCTGCTGAGCATCAGCTACGATATACACCATTATGCTCCTCCCCACGAGAAACGGGTGAATGTGTCGAGCCCATATACACTTGAGGAAGGACAAATCTCAGCAGAGGGTGTGTATGATCCCAAGAGGGGCATCATGTCCATGGTGGGATGCCAAGATCACAAGGGCTCGATGGACTGCCAGATACTAATAACCGTGCAGTTCGCCTCCCTGGGTGACAGGGCTCAGGGGCTCGGCAACAGGGGAGCAATCAACAGCCTTAGGGATAGGGCGGACCGTCTTTTCTTCGAGAAGATGGACATCACTATGTACGGGGCTTACCCCATGTGGCTGTCCGAGGCGATATCGAGGATGGACTTGGAGAGCATAATGCTGGTGGCCTCCACGACGCTGTCATGCCTCTTCACCGTCCTGCAGATCCTCCACACCAAGCGGAACCCCGAGACAGCTCCGGCGATGCCGGTCACCATGCTCGTCATCCTCTCCTTGGGGCACCTCGCCCCTCTCGTACTCAGCTTTGAGGTGCTGTTCCTGAGCAGGAGGAGCCAGTATTTTCTATACTCAACTATGGAAGGGTGGATAGAGTTGAACCAGGCGATGGTGAGGGTGCCTGCGCTGATCGCCTTGCTGCTGCAGCTGCGCCTTCTTCAGCTAGCGTTGTTCGGCCGCCTGAGGTCGGCCAGACACCAGAGCGAACCCACCAGTACACCGTCGACGGCCATATCGGAGAGGGTCGTGCTACAGGTATGCCTGCCGTTGTACCTGCTCGGGGGAATCCTAACCACGATCGTCCACGCGATCAATGCACCGGCTGCTGCTGCTGCAAGCGAGGGATCGCTGGCTGCAAGCGTCGGTGGACTGCTAGACACGCCATGGGGCGACCTCGTGGCGTACGCAGGGCTGGTACTGGATGGCTTCCTTCTTCCTCAGGTCATCCTGATGAGGTCAGGGTCTGGAGTTCGAGCGATTTCACCGTGGTTTTACATGGGGGGCACCGTGATCCGTGTGGCGCCTCACGTGTATGACGCTATCAGGGGGCGGATCTACGGAGAGCTAGGCGCGAGGCTTAGCAGGGTATACGCAAACCCTCGTGGCGACCTGTTCGGTGTCGCATGGGACATTGTTGTGCCGTGCGGAGCCGCGTTGCTGCACGCTCCTGTTCTTGCATCAGCGGCCTGGAGACGCCTCGTTGCTGCCTTCGGAGAGGAGGACATCAGGTGGTTATGAGATGGTCTCTCGCAAGTAACTAATGTGTTGTCGATCCTGTGGTAAGATGCAATAACAATATCATCTGCTCCATAGTTTATATCCTGCATAAATGACATGAGTTTCTCTTTATCCTGGCAATTGTCCAAAAACACACTGACGCCTCTCATATGTGAAAACATTGGCATTAATAATTAAGAACAAAGGAGTAGATCATCAAACTTTCTTCTTCCAACATACACTCATGCTTCCGGGAATGAGACGACCTAATACGATTCACGCTAGGCAATTCGCCCCTCAGCCATAAGGTCCCCAAACAACGGTACAAAATGATGTGTTGTGCTAATACAATTTGAACTCAGAAGGCCTAAAGCCGCTGATAATAATGCAGGGGTTCCTTTCCCAAACCAGTGATCACACTAAAAATCTACAAGCTTGGGATCTACAAGACCAACGTGGGACAATATGATTGAAGCAAAGACAACAGTTACATGTGGCTTGCTTCACAGATTCAGTAGGTAAGTGCAATGCACTACAGGAATGGCTCGCTGCGCCGACGGCTGTGGCGTACGCCGACGGTCGGCGTACGTCCGGTCCATGGCAGCAGACCACCGAGCCCCTCGGCGTATGAATACCCTCGGCGTAGAGAGAGCTACGCCGACGGCCACCCTTGGCGTACGCAAGGCCGTCGGCGTAGCACAGGCATGTGCTCCGGTCCCGCTCCGGCCGTGACGGCTCGGTCACGGCGTCAGCGAGGCGCCGAGGGCCACCCTCGGCATAGGGCATCACCCACCTATGCCGACGGCCACCCTCGGCATATATATTTTTATTTTCTTTTTTTCTTCTCTCTCATTTACTTTATATTATGTTTGTTTTATTTATGTACTAGTATGAATTATGTAAAAATAGTTACTTTTTTAAAGGAAAAAATGGTAGATGGCTTATGTAGATCCCACGAGTGACGCTCTTCGTAGACGGGTCGACGGGAGCCAGTAGCGCCAACATCTGCTATCGATGTACATATGTCCTAAAACAAAGGAAAAAAGTCCATTGCTAGCCCTAACTCAAACCCTAACCCTAACCCTATGGGTAGATTTGCGGGGTCCCCGCCCTAGGGTTTCCCTAGATACAAACCACCGGAGCGTCCGAATCGGTGGAAACTCCTGCTACGGTATGGGGTCGGCACCGCGAGTCAGAATCAAGGCGCCGTTCAACCTATTTAGCTCAAATAGTCTTTGATTTCTAAAAGCATGAGTGTATGCTAACAATTCAATCAGAAAGTGAGGATACAACCCCAAAACTCAACCAAAAGCTTTTCAGTTACTAATATATCTTTCATATCTTGGATTTATAATGTGAATTACATTACAACTATGTTCTCTTTTGCACAACGGATTTATGTAACACTCCACATAATCAAATATCGATTTTCTTAGGTTTTGTTGGAATCACTTAGCAATATATTGTGTATGACTGGTGTAGAATAATGTCAAGCCAATATAGTCCCGGGAAAACTATAAAATGACATCAACCACTTAGTCTATATGTAGCTAATTAATTGATTTAATGAGAAATCATTATTGTGCATTCGGATAGAGATGATCCAAAAAAAATGAGTTTAAGAAATTAGTGTTCATAATTTAAGTGCTCTGAATAAAAAAGATCTAAAAGGATAACATTGATAGCACACTGAAATAAAAGAAAGACATGAAGGAGGTGATATTTGCATACATGTAATAATATGTCAAGTACTATTTGCACTGTGATATGGACACGTAATTTTTTATGGTGCTACATAATAAATATATCATTAATGATAGATCCAAGGTGTCTAGTGCCTTCAAACAAACAACCACCATGAGAGAGCATAGCAATAGCACTAAAACAATTGTATTTATTCATTTTCTTGGCATAAAAAAGATTGGATACCATTGAATACAAATCAATTAATGCGGCATCCATTGAGAAAATAATGATGCAATTGAATGCACAATCATTAATTAATGTGTCCATATTTGTATGGTGACATCAAATTATGATACTACCAATAAATACATATATATATCCAAATAATTAATCTCCCTTGCCGGCCTCTATATAAAGAGAACAGAGGAGCGGGTATGTTCAACAAGATACCAGCAAGGCAATACAAGAACATCGAGAGATAGTTCCCTTCTCGCTGAAAACATAAAGAAAAGTAAAGAGTAGAAAGATAGCTGATATTCAGATGGCAGTTGTGATCAACCGGCGCGACGTGAGGGCCATGTACTCATTGGCTCTTGTCATCATGGCTCTAACCGTCATGTCTTCTGTTTCAATAATGTACTGTCAAGCGGTAAGAACTTCTTGTTACCAGCTAACTCCGTTGACACAATAATGCATTATGGTTATCAAGAGTACTAATGTGGTAGTAACCTGGTCGTTTACAACATGTGCAGCCGAGGTGATGGAGAAGGATCGTCACTGTTTCAGCTATGATCTCTGCGACGATAAACCGTGCCAACAGGCGTGCAGGAAAATGGGGTACCAAAACTGGGAGGACGCCTCCTGCAGCGATATATTGTTCTGCTGCTGCGCAAAAGAATGATGGGGGTCCTTCTTTTTTATGAAACGTTGCCCAATGTTTATGTGTGCAATTTATTATGAAATGAAACAAGGGAGAGAGTGAAGTTATTGGACTTCATCTTCACAGCTGAGGGCGACATTTTGTTCTGTTTTCACTGATGAGATAGTTCTCATTGCTTTTCATCACGCACCGCGCTGCGGTGCTGCGTCTCTCGTTGCACATATTGCATGCATCCCTTACCGGCGGCGAATCAGGGAGGGAAGGGATCGTTGTCTGTGATACAATTCACGACTGGGCAATTCACCCCTCAGCAATAAGGTCCCCAAACAACAATACAAATGATGTGTTATGTCATCACAATTTGAACTCACAAAGCCCACTGAGCTGCTGATACTAATGCAGGGCTCCTTCCCCACACCAGTGATCACATTAAAATTCTACAAGCTTGGGATCTACTAGACCAACGTTGGACAATATGATTGAAACAAAGGCGACAGTTACCTGCGGCTGGCTTCACAGAGTCAGTAGGTAAGTATACAATGGGGTTGGTGCCATGAGTCAGAATCAAGGCACCGTTCAACCGTTTAGCTCAAATGGTCTTTGATTTCTAAAAGCATGAATGTATGCTGACAATTTAATCAGAAAGTGAGGACATAACACCAAAACTCAAGGAAAAGATTTTCAGTTCATTAACTAATGTATCTTTCATATATTGGATTTACCATGTGAATTACATTACAGCTATGTTCTTTTGCACGACAGATTTATGTAACACTCCATGTATTTGTGTAGGGAAAATCAAATATCGATATTTCTTAGGTCTGTCGGAATCGCTTAACAATATATTTTGTATGACTAGTGTAGAATAATGTCAAGCCAATATAGTCCCGAGAAAACCATAAAAATGACACCAACCACTTAGTCTATATATATAGCTAATCATTTGATTTAATGAGAAATCATTAATGCACATTTGGATAAAGGTGGTAAAAATGAGTTTAAGAAATTATTGTTCATCATTTAAGTGCTCTGAACAAAATATCTACTAAAAGAAAACATTGATAGCACACTGAAATAAAAGAAAGAAATCAAATCAAATCAAATCTGATATTTATTTATTTTAGCTGAGCATAAAGGATTAGTATGTTTTACATGAGAAATAGTAAATGTACCATGCGTAAGAAAAAAAAGGTGATATTTGTTACAACATTTAATAATATGTCAAGTATACTATTTGTACTGTATATGATATCAACACATAACTTTTTATGGTGCTACATAAATATATCATTAATGATGGATCCAAGGTGTCTAGTGCCTTCAAACAAACAACCACCCTGAGTGAGCATAGCAGTAACACTAAAACAATAATTCAGTGAATATAGCTAGCGTGTATTTATTCATTTGCTTGGCCTTAATAAATATTGGTTGACATTGAATACTCCCTCCGTCCCGGTTCACAGGGCTCACATGAATTTGCACCGCGACCAAGAACGCATTTGATTGGACACTAAAACTCTTCTCAGCTCTTATCTCTCTCCAATCAGCTGTACTCCATAATTAATAGGGATACGCATGCACCCCAGCTCCACATAAAAACTGGTTCGATTTCCACCCCCGCATGCATGCAATGGTTGTTTAAAAAGAAGAAAGAGAAGGTAGAGAGTAATTAGAGGGGGTTACTACTTCTAATTAAATGCATGCAGACCTTAGTGGAAAGGTATTATGGGACAAATGTTTTTTCAGATTAGGCCCTGTGAACCGGGACGGAGGGAGTATTTACCATATAAATCAATAAATGTGGCACCCATTGAGAAAATAATGATGCAATTGAATGCACACTCATGAATTAATGTGTCTATATTTGCATGGTGACATCAATTTATGTTACTACCAATAAATACATATAAGTACATCTCCAAATAATTAATTTCCCTTTGCCAGCTTCTATATAAGAGAACAAAGGTGCGGGCATGTTCAACAAGATACCAGCAAGGCAATACTACAAGAACATCGAGAGATAGTTCCCTTCTCGCTCGAAAACATAAAGAGAAAGAAAGAGTAGAAAGGTAGCTGGCATCCAGATGGCACTTGTGATCCACCGGCGCGACACGAGGGCCATGTACTCAGTTGCTCTTGTCCTCATGGCTCTAGCAGTCATGTCTTCTGTTTCAATAATCTACTGTCAAGCGGGTAAGAACTTCTTGTTATCAGCTAACTTCGTTGTTGACACAATATTGCATTTTCGTTATCGTCAAGAGTAATGCGGTAGTAACCTGGCCTGGTCGTTTACAACATGCGCAGCCGAGGTGATGGAGAGGGGTCACTGTTTCGGCGATATACTCTGCGAGGATGAACAGTGCCGACAGGCGTTCAGGAAAATGGGGTACGCAAACTGGAAGGACGCCTACTGCAGCTTCGAGAGTGAGATAAGGTACTGCTGCGTGGATAAATGATGGGGGTCCTTCTTTCTTACGTACTGCTTTGCATGGAAACGAAATGTTGGCCAGTGTTTATGTATGCAATTTATGAAATAAAACCAAGGGGAGAGAGTAAAGTTGGCCTTCATCTTCAGAGCTGCGACACTTTGCTCCGTTTTTGAGATCGTTCTCACTGGTTTTCATCACGCACCGTGCTGCAGCGTTGTGTCCCTCGCTGCACATATTATGTGATAAGATGCATATCATTTGCAACTGTCTGGCTCCTAGCTTCACAGGACGCTCTGGGGACTCATAAACACCCCTAGGACTAGGACTCCTGTGAGATCGCGATCCCGATCACAGTTCTTGAGTTTCTTCTGCAATTCTCTCCGGCTCCTGCTACCTTTTTCTTCCTTTCAAGCGTGCAACTTTGCTATTGGTAGCAATTCTCCTACTGAACTGAAGTCTAATCTTTGAGAACACTTGTGTGAATAAGAACAGAGTCGATCAAACTTTCTTCTCCCAAGCAGATGAGAATGCCAACGGCTGTATTGCTCAAAGACAATTTTGCAGATGGCTCAAGCAAGAGGCCTGATACGATTCATGGGCAATTTGCCCCTCAGCCATAAGGTTTCCAAACAACAATACAAATGATGTGTTATGTCAATACAATTTGAACTCCAAAAGCCTACTGAGCTGCTCATATAACGCAGGGGTTCCATCCCCAAACCAATGGTCACACTACAATTCTACAAATCCTGGGATCTACATGACCAATGTGATACGATGGACAAAGACGACAGTTACATATGGCTTGCTTCACATATTCAGTAGTGAGTATATAATAGGGTCGGCACCGTGGGTCAGAATCAAGGTGCGTTTCTGTTGGTGAATCATCATGTCCCTAGCAGTTCTGTCTGTGTTAAACTGAGTATTCACAGTTTGTCAAGACGACTTTGTTCTCTTGTCCTGAGCTTGGCCGTGGATGCACAGCCTAAAACGCTGGGTAAAGCTCTCCCCCATATCATGCCTCTCCTGATTGAGTCTCTTCCATAGAGACCTATTTTTCCTCTCCTTCGGTATAGTGAGTGGCTTCCGTCGTATCCGTCTTAATGGCGTCGCCAGAGCTCTCAGCGTCAAGCTCTGCAGTTTGGAAGCAAATGAAGGAATCTACAACTATCAGAAGTTGTTCTCTCTGGAATAAAGTTTTGCTAATTTTACCCGATAATGTAATTAGAGAAAGCAAAATCACTAATTTGAAATATGGCTATTTGTTCCAGCAATAAGCAAACATAAAAAATGCAATTGACTCTGTGACCTATTTGAGCCTATCATAAGCTTTACCTTCTAAACAGCTCTTGCTTCCTGCTGCCATAAGCCGAAAAGAGGGGGTGCTTAAAGGGATTGTAAAGAAAAAATTCTATAATAGTAAACCCTTGTCAAGTTGTCACATGTGATGTGCCACTTTGATGCTTAGTTTATAGCAATTATGTGAGTAATTGAAAGACATGTAAACTGAAGAAATAAATTCACCTTATGCTTATGATCAGAAACCCCAGGACGCTCGCCTGAGGATGATCCATCACTCGCTGCCCCCAAGGAAGAACATCTTCCCCAACTCTCTCTGTTTGAACTTGTGTATGAGCAGCACTCCTCATTTTGCTTGGTTGCTTTATCCTTAAATGGAAAAGAACTTCTCATCAGTGAAATTGCAAGATCAATCCTCAGAAAGTAGTCTAAAACTAATAAGCCAATGAATATTTACAGATTGACAGAATATGGTTTTGTTGTCATGCAATAACAGCCATACCAAAATTCACTGGTAGCCTCAGTTCATCGCACTATTGTTAGCCTCGATATGGTGACTAGAAATTCAGAAACACAGATAGGCGGGCTGCATCATGCTCATATTTAGTGATTGAGTTTTTACAGATTGCTGCATTGAATTTTAAAATGGCAAACCAATCCACCAACTTCAATAAAATAAAGCCTCATCATATTTATTTTATTTTTTGAGATCATCATATTTATATTATACCTGTATATGAGGCTCGGGGGTGTTATCCTCCATCTCGGTGAGGTTATGATTTTCGTCCAAAAGGAAATCCTGCATTAAATGGAGATATATCACCTCGGATATCACGTATGAGAGGCAAACCTACCACTGATGGTCTAGTGGACTTACCAAGTCATTGTCATTTTTAACAGACAACTGATTGACCCTCTCTGTTAGCAATTCCACTACTGATTTTGTAGCTGAAACAATGAAATATGAGTCAGCGAACAACAGGGGATAACTCGTGTTTGTTAGTAGCTACTATATGGGCTGGGACACACCGTTGGTGAAACTAGTTGCAGCGGCGGATGAACTTCCTGCATCAGTACTAGCGGCTCTTAGACCATTTATGATCTCACAAAGTAAGCTCTGGAAAAGTCAAGTGAAGACAGGTGTAAATTCCCTGGGAGAGTGCCTGATTCCCATAACACAGAGCAGAAGTTTTGATGAAGGAGTGAATAGAAAACTTACCTCATTTGTTCCAGCACCACGGTTGTAGTACTTCTCTAACTTATTTGAGCATGAAGACGGAAATTGAGGTGGGTGCAGAACATTATAGAAAAATATTGAAACAGAATCGTAATAAAATTGGGGCCTAGAGGTGTTGTGATCGCCATCAAATTTGATTAAATTTTTATCACCCTGCAAAGGAATACAAAGAGTTACATTCACAAAATATGCCCAGCATAGGTCTGTATGTTTAAGCAATCTACTTTTTATCAGAGTATGTAAAGCAAGCACAGTTACCGCATACGCCTGGTGAATACGGTCAGTGTGATGCGGCTGAATGAACATATCACTTGATGCATGTCCAAATAGTGCCGGAATAAACGTCTTCGGGGCAAACTGGAGAACAAAAAGGGTAGTAAAGCTCATGTATCCAGAAATAGGAGGTAGAAAAACACATAAGAAAGTGTTTGACTGAAAACCATGATAATTAGAACATCACGGCTGCTAGACTACCTAATATACCAAGAAATCACAACGAGACAACTAATATGCAGAGGATGTTTCAAGACGAAGGAGAAAGAGAAGACTTCACGACACGAGTGCCTAGCGGCCTAGAATCTCCAACGAAGACGTAAAATTGTTGCCAACAACTTGAACTTCAGAATACATACGGTGTCTTCACATCCAGCTTTTACTTCTTGCAGTACTTTTGTTGCATCTTGTTGCTAGATTTAGTTTACTTCCTGCCCCTCTCTCCCCTCCCTCTTCTAGTCAATAGACCTCGATTTTTCACCAAGTTACCATGCCATCACCAGAGAACCTGGTTGAGGAACGAGACTACTGCTAAACACCTCACGAACAACCTAGTTTCATGGAAAACAGTCTCCCGCTTCACATGCCCAATTGCTTACAGACCATCTCACCTAGAGAGATATTACATGTGTGGGAACCACTCGAAGCATTGGCCTAACATATGCTTGCACAGCCATTTTTCCTCCTAAACATGCATGCAATAACCATAGAAGAAAACTTTATTTTGCATTGCAGTCCTTTGAAGACATCTGTACATACATAGGCTGACTACAATCCTTTCTAACTGTAATCTATAGCATTCATATCTAGTGCACATTACTATTACTGATATGGAGCCTCCAGTTGTTGCAATGCTAACAAACATCTCCTATCACATTTTCATTAGTCTTCAATTCCATCAGCCTATTTAGTAATTAAGAAGAACAGCATGCTATTTTAGAAAACAAACCTGAACAACATTAAGATCCATTATGTCAAACTTAGCTCTTCTCTGAATGACACGGCGCATGTACTGTAGAGCCATTTTAACCTGAAACCATATAGAACATGAGTGGCGTAAACAGTTCATGTTATGTATTGCCTGCAAGTAAGTTAGATGTTATGTATTGCTTGCAAGTAAGTTAGTACACAAATTCAATCTATAGCTTACTCAAAGTCTGCTTCCCTAGCAACATAGATTTAAATTGAGCTGGTATAAGATATCAACACTAGGGCCATGGACACCAAAATGAATAGTGCTTCAAGACTTCCAGAATTTGAAAATTTCCTTGTAAGATTCATATTATTCCTAGACATAAACATGTAGGGGTGGGAAAAACCAGTCCAGCGGTTTAACCGGTTTCATCCATTTCATTCTTTTGTACTAGTCTGAAAATGAGGATTTAGTTTGTGAAAGGAAATGAACTAGCTTCCACTAGCTGTTTTACACTGTTTCACTTTTTGCACACCCCTATAAACATGGTACATTTCTTGTTGCACATACAACAGCTTTTGTGTATACAAACAGAAGTTAGTTCAAGCATAGCTACAAGGATACAAGTGCACCATAAACCAACAATTAGCATGTAAGACATAACTCGTCAAAGTCTATGCGTTATCAATTACACAAAGTGAACCTGTTCTATAATCAGTTCATCCACAACAAGAAAGCAAAATGTTCTGCAAAAGACAAGCATACCGTGAACTTAGGAACTCGGATTTTGTAAACATCTACAAGCTCCAGCATTAATTCATACAAGTTAGAGAAAGCACTGTCCAAAACCATGCCAGCAATCGACGGGTCTTCTGCTCCGTACAGCAGGCTGCATCAAAGTTTGGTTAAAAGTGTGATGAACTATCAAAATACAATTCCATCCAGTAAAACCTACAATGTTTATGATATTTCGTGGATAAGGATATAATCTAATATCAGGATTTTTCAACAATACACAGAAACTCTTAAGATGCGCAAACTTATTATCTGAACACATCACAAAAACGTTATAGCACTACGAGAAATAGTACACCGAACAATTTGCCATAAAGTAGAAGGCACAAGCACTGTAACCAAAATACCTTGTAACAGCACCCATCGATCGCCCCCAAAGACCTATACAAGAAACTTCCTTATTCTTCCGCAAAAAGGACACTGCACATTTGAGATCCTGTTTCTGGTGGTTGTATGTTTTGTCAGAACACTGTGATCACTAAACGATAGTAATGTTCTTTGAAATTTAAAATGAATATGTACCTCATGCCAACCAAGGCTGACATACTCTCCCCCTGATAGCCCTGATCCAGCAAAGTCAAGTGCAAAAAGTGTGATATTTGAAGGGAGAAGTATGACAGCAGCTTCATTTGCATCTGCTCTGCACCCACTGCATTAAGTTTAAGAAAAAAAATCAATTGGCCAGCATTGTTGGTGATTAATCAACGTAAACACCATGCGAAAAGAAAAATAAATGCCACGATTCATCTGGATAAATCATATGTGAACGTAACTTAAATCTAATGTTGCAATTTGGCTTTATGTGTTAAACAGCACTCCCTCCTTAACAAAATATAAGGTGCCCTTGATTTTCGCTGGTCAGCGACTTGAAACTTCGACAATGATTTGTACTTATAATATGTACACAAAATTAGTATAAAAATATAAAAAGTATTTTGCAAGACAAATGCAACGAATCATGTATACATTCCCAATCCACCATATAATTTAGTATATATTAGTGGTCAAAGTCATGTATCAAAGACCATGCAAAATAAAGTGCAGCTTACATTTTGGTGCGGAGAGAGTACTAGAATGTAGACAAGTATACTTCCAAATACATTGAATCACAATGTGAGTCATGACTCATATGGATAGGACATACAGAACACACGAGCCAGAAACCCCAAAATACCTATTCCCATGGCAGTAGATCACACATGGAAGCGCAGTGTTTTCTGGGATGACGGCAGGAACATAGTGGCTGCACTTCAAGATCTGGTTTCTTTCATTGGAAAGCTGCCACATATAAGTACACGAATAAGTCCAAAATGCAGAAAATGTTGACAATCAGCATGAAGTCTTTTAAGTGGCAAATGGAACACATAAAAAGCGTCAAAAGTTGCTCCCCTTACTTGCCTCCAAGTCTATTCGTTTGTACTTTCTTCCAGCAAGAGTAAACTCTGGCTCCCATAAATACTGATCTGGATTGTACTCTGCACTGTAGAAACATATTTCCAGTTAACCAGCTGTACCAGTACATGGAGAATAAATTCATCTGGTGAATACCAAATTAAGAGCTTAAAACTTTCCTTCTTTTTCATCTTAACGAGAAAGGCATAAATTTATTTTGAGAAAAGTGCAGTCAAGATGCAACTTGCCCGTCTTAACAAAATGTAAGAGTTTACTGCAGCTATTACTTTTATTCTTTCCGATCGGTTTAACTTTGCCACTACAAAACATATGACCCACGAGGAGCGAATCGAACAACTAGAGTCTAGAGACCTAGGATATGATTCACATTATCAAGTCTCGACCAGCAAACTTTGGCTCCTAAGCTTATTTTAACTTTTTTCCTATTTTGAGCACAGGACTTCCCCTGTGGCTTGCATACAACTTGTGCGTTGGTGGTAAGATTACTACGAGTGGCCAAAAATCACCGCCATTTTCCATAAGATCGGACTGGGCGTTGATGGACAAATTACATGGCTAACTCACTGAGCCAAGTATTGCCATTTATAAATCACCTAAATATAATAATATAGTACTACTGGCGTAAAAGTAGCAGCACGCTTTGACCTACTTGCAGGTCAAACCAAGCTGTGGTTTGGCCGGAGGAGTGGGAACGAGAACGAGACAGCGAGGCGGTTACCGTGGCGGGCGGATGACGAAATTAACGAACTGTTCGATCATGGCGCCGCGAGAGCTCCCGGACCACGACGAAGCGGCGGCGGCGGCGGAAGTTTCCGGCGCTCATGTACCGCAGCCGCCCACCAGCAGCAGCTAGCTTCCCCACGCACCAACCCGCGCAATCAACTCCAACTGCGGACTGCCCCCGCAAAATTCCGAACGAGCAGCCGCGGATCTGCGCCAGCCGCGGCGCGCGGTTCGGACAGAGCCCTGCGGGACGCGCCGGATCCGGCGCGGTCTCCGGCGAGCCGGAGGTCGAAATGCTCGCCGGGGGCCGCGGAGTCGGGCCGGCAGCGCCGGTGTGCGGGGCCGGACGGCGGCGGGGGAGCGGGGGGCTAGTCTGGCGGAGTTGGCTCGCGGCGGCGGGGACCGGAGAGGGAGATGGGCCGGCCGCGTGCGCAATGTGAACGTTAAAGAGGACGACGTGGTGGAGAGATAAGCAAAATCGAATTTAAATGGGGTTTCGTATAGCTATTTATCCGTACTTTTGTACTTTCGCCCCTGAAGTTTTCCCGGCCGAGTTCTTCGCCGCACATGCGCCGCGCATGGGCAAATTGCATGGCATGGGTGCAAGATCAAAAAGGTAGGGGCAGTTGTGTACTGATTGGTCTACTTTCGCACGAGTTATCTACCGGCACGCACTTCCTTCTCTTTTTCTAGTTTTGGGTGTGAATGCCTAGATGTAAAGAGATGGGTATTGTTGTGAAGCATGAAAAGCGGTTTTATGGAACATTATTGCTCACTGCTCAAAAGGCGTATAGTGGAGTAGGGTACTACGTATGATGTAGATGCTGATGCATTTAGACAATACATTGTCATACGGCGTGCAAAGCATTGCTCCAACAATCGATCGGTACAACAACAGAATGTACCGTGGGTGTTGTTCTTGGACCCTTGCTCATATTCGTATTGTTTTATGTCTTTTGAACAATATATATCCGTGGTTGAGTTCTTCGTGTACGTTTTGTTGGCGACAAGTGTCCCATTGGTGGTCGTCTTGCATAAAGTGTGTAAAACTCTACTGTATGTGAAACGAGAGACTAAATGTTGCTCCAATGCTACCAAGTCACCATAAGCCACTTTCGACTCAAGAGTCCTCGTGAGAACTTGCATGATATACTACTGTGACTTGTGGCACATTTTGCTTCCATATTGTTTGGCTGCATTTATATTTCAGCTAATTTGGCAAAAGTTCACTCACCATGGAAGCATGTTCTTTCGTGTAGTGATTTTATACAAATTTATTTCAGTATCATTTACTTTTGTAGTTGTGTAATATGGACTTGGACACAATTTATTATCTTAGAGGTACAGTGAGAACACTTTCCATTTACAGGCCCTAAACTGTTTGAATCAAAATCTTGTAAATGTGCTATCCCTAGCAGAGAATGATGCATTCACTAATTACAGTAGGCATGCAGCATATCCCTCTTGTGGACATAATCGTCTACTTTTTCCGAGAATAACATGCTAAATTGGCATTGGATAAAACACTTCTCAGGATATTTTTTTCTCAGGATATTTTTTGGACCCGAACTTCTATACAACTTCTTATATATAGATACTGAAATTCATGCAAGTACTATAGTATGGGGCACCAGTTAATTTACCTATATATATATATATATATATATATATATATTCGATACAATCTACTTTGTAGATATACATGATTTGTTATTGTAGTCTTTCCTTATGTTTGTATGGAGCTCATTTCAGTACAAACCTCTCGTACAAAAATTTACAACAATATAATTTTTCACCATAAAATATAGTTCTACATTAGCATGGATGTATTTGCAGTGTTAATTTTTTCAGTTGTATAACAATAAAATTCAAGTTTTTGTATTACTAACACAAATGTGGCTAATATTTACCCCGAGCTCTTCGACACTATCAAATATTTGGCCACATTGTTTTTACTCAATACAAATTGATAACACAAAACAAGATTGAAAGATAGTCTGATAGATTTTACCTTACAATATCTCTTATGAATTGTGATGAGACATAAGCACCTTTGTTGCAACTTGTATTCATCACTCCCAAAAACAAAACAGTGGTAGACATAGTTGTGCTTTTTCTTATGCCTCCCGACTTCCCATGGAAACGTATGAGTATGAGGTGGACGATGATATGCATTTAGACAATACATTGTCCTACGTCGTGCAAAGCATTGCTCCGACAGCCGATCGATACAACAAAATGTAGCATGGATGTTGTTCTTCGACCCTTGCTCATATTCATGTTGTATTATGTCGTTTGAACAATATACATCCGTGGTTGAATTCTTCATGTATGTTTCGCTGGCGATAGATCTCCCGTTGCTGGTCATTTTTTAAAATAGTATGTAAGACTACTATATGTGAAACGAGAGATTAAATGTTGCTCCAATGCCCCCAAGTCACCATAAGCGCACTTCCGAATCTAGAGTTTTCAAGACAACTTGTATGATATCCTACGAAAATATTTTCAGTGGCTATTTCATGTGAAGTGTATTTTTGATATTTGTAAGAAACATATCATCTTGAACCTTGTGAAGACATAATGTGTGTGTTATCGCAAGTGAACATTCCACAATTAAAGATTACAGAGTTCATAATGTGCAAGTACAAGTAGGAGCGCTTTTACTAAGACGACCTCCGCCCAACCAACATTGGTTATTAATAGGTGGGTATTATTTTGTGTCTCGCCCTCGCGCGCACGCACACACGCGCGACCCTATTTACATGGCGCACATGTTTTTCGATATCTAAGTTTGGCCTTCGATTTGACCAACAAAACATGAATTATGTGTCACAAAAGTTATATCATTCTGTATTCAAATTATGGTTATTTTGCAAAGAGTATGTAAAATTCCATTGTATCTGGAACGAGAGATTAAATGTTGGTCGAATGCCTCGAGTGACATAAGCGTATTTTTTAAACTTTAGAGTCTTCCTAATAATTTGAGATCACCTGCATGATACACTAATATAATATTTTCAATTATAAAATGTGAGCCGGCTATTTCCTGTGAAGTACGTGCATTCTTTGATGTTTGTAAGAAACATATGAGCTTGAACCTTGTGAAGAGCCTAATGTGTGTGTTGTCTCAAGTCAACATTCCCATAAAAAAAATTTAGGGAAAGCCACCACAACGCACTTCATTTCAAATCACACAATGATGCATCATTAGTTACAGCTGAAATAATAAAAGCTAGGGGCAATGTCAAAAAAACAGAGTTATTTGAATCATAAGTAAATCTAGCTTGTTTGTGCAAGTACAAGGAGTGATTTTAGAAAGACCACCTCCGCCCAACATTGGTCATTAAAACTAGGTCAAACGATATAAAATACGCTCGGTCTGGCTCTATAACCATCATTATCCTACGTCGTACCCTGCTCATTTTCACATTGACCTATGACACTCCCCATTGTCATTGTTTTATGGGGAAAGCCCTTGGCTACTCATTTTGCATATCCCCAGGGTTATACCGGCAAAATATCCAGACAACTGGAAAGGAGTTCGGATTCAGAAGTAGCAGTTCGGTATGGGGCCCTACGTATTTTCTGGACGCATAAATTTGCTACGCACTTGGAGCCCGCAAAGGCCCGAATATTCACCTGCTCCTGGGCCCGGCTCCGAAAGCACGGGCTGGGCTGCAGCGGCTGCCCTGTCCACCTCGCCGAGGATGCTCCTCCGTGCGGGGCCCACGCGTCATCGGTTGACCCGGTGACCAGCACGGCGAGCTCATGTGACGAGAATACCCTCGCGGCCCTGTACAGCACAGCAAGGAGAGAAAGGGTAGTTTGGTAGCGATGCACGTTACGGTGACTCGAGTGCGCCTCTCTCCAACGCTCGGTGGTCCCTTGGTGAGGCCTGGATGTGTTTTCTCACGAGTCTGCTGTCTGCGTCCTCCAACTTTACATCTTTTTTATTTTATTAAAATCTGGAGCTAAGTTATACATTTTACAGCGTTTAAAGTGGAAGGAAATGGTTAAGTCTTGGATTTTGAAACGAAGGGAGTACGAAAAAACTAGATTACTAAGGGCATGTACAACGGCAGCCTCTTAGATGGGCGCTTAAGTCAGAAAAGATAAATAGCATAAACTTGGATAATCACCTAAGCGTTCAGATTTCCAGTGGAGAGCGCTTATTTGGGTCGCTTAGGGCATCTCCAACCGCGCGACCCAAACCGCGCCCGCGCGTCCATTTGGGTCGAGCCGGACAAAAACGCGGCCCAGCGCGGGGATCACCGCAAAACCGGATGGCCGCGGCGTCCGGAACGACGCAAACCCGGCCCAAATCTGGGCTAGGTTTGCGTGGCCGCGGATGGCACGCGGCGTCCGCTCGCGTCTGGGCGCTGGTCGCCTCGTCTCCCTGGGGCCCACCTGTCGGTGACCAGGGAGTCTATTAAATGGGGACTGGACGACTGCCTCTCCATCGGCAGATCCGTCCACTCCAGTCCCCACTCCACTCCCCGCAGCGAAACCGCCGCCATGGCCAAGCGACGGTTCGCTTCGCCAACGACGACGAGGCGAGCAGCAGCCGCCGTCGCCGCCGGCGCCGCGGCCGGCTCGGAAGAAACCGAGGCGGCGGCCTCCACATCGAGAGGCCGCCCGCGGCGGCGCGGCATTGCCGCAGCCCGCCGCCTCTCCGCTCGAGCCGAAGCCCGAGTCCCTGAGAAGGACCCGACCTCCTTGCCGCGTTGATGATCTCGGCGGCGGAGGAGGAGGCGAAATGGCCGCACCTCCATGCGGCCATTCGCACCTCCGAGATGGAGGAGGCGGCCCGGCGGGAGGTCGAGGAGGCGGAGGGTCGGGAGCTCTACGCCTGTGCCCGCCGTGCGCGACGGGAGGAGGAGGAGGCGGCGCGGCGGGAGGAGGCCAGCGCCGCGCCGATGAGGAGCGCCGCGAGGAGTCATGGCGGCAGAGGCCGTGCGCCGCGCGAGCGGCGGCGACGCCAGAGGCTGTGCGTCGCGCCCGGGCAGAGAGGCGACAGCCGCCTCAGTGAGGAGGCGGCCGCTCCGTGCGCCGCCGCAGCCTCGGGTGGCTCCGACCCCCACTCGGCCTCGGGAGGAGGCCCCGTGGTCTCCGTGGCCGGAGTCCCCGGCGCGGTCGAGCCACAACGCCGCCGCCCGGGGACGTCGTCCACGACGACGACGTCGCCGACGACGCCCACAGGGGCTAGGCGGCGCACCGGCGGCCACCGCGCCGCCGACCAAACCCTAATAGAGGGTTTTCAGTTTATATTTAAAAGCCCATATAGGGGCTTCTTTTGTTAGTTTTATTTGCCCAAAATAGGGATATGTAAAAATTTGCCCAAAATAGGGCATATGTTGAATGAAATTTCGTTTAAAATTGCCTCTTTTTTTGTTTTCGTTTTTCTCCGGTTATGCGATGCGTCCGCGCGTTGGGCGCAGCGCGCGACCCAAACGGACACGCAGACGCGGGCCGCTGTCCGCGTGTCCGGGCGGCCACCAAAACGGCCCAAAACAGACGGTCCAGCGCGTCCGTTTGGGTCGCGCGGTTGGAGATGACCTTAGAAAAGGAAAGGAGTAGAGTGAAACGGGACAACACAGGAAAAGTGAGATGGAGCACCGACGCTAGCTTTTGCGTCGACGCCGGACTCTTTCCTGGAATCGGATGGGATTTGTCGCTAACTACCAGGAATTGAACCCTGGCGTCCGGCGCTAGCGTCCGCGCTGTAGATGCCCTAACGAGAGTAAACTGCATGAGCGGTCCATGTTCTTTGAAATTGAATATCTACTTGAGTCCATGTTCTTTGAAATTGAATATCTACGTCCTAAATCTTTCGCAGGTAGATTCACGGGAGGTTCTATTTTGCTCCGACCACTTTGACATGTCTACGTGGCACTTTGCCCACTGCCACATCAACGATAGGGCTCGCAAGGGGAACTATCCATGCATGTATATTTACGAAAAGCCCCCAGATGTTATATTCCTCTTTTTCAAAGAGTGAATGGAGGAAGATGTCGTCGCTCCTCTCGTCTCACAAGCCTAGTTTCCAGCTCGCGCCGCGCGCTCTCAACTACCGGCAGCCCAGCACCCCCGTGCCCAATCCCGTGGATGGCGACGGTTGTGGCGGTGCAGCAACTGTTCTCTGGCCTTTCCAATCACGTGGATGGCAAGGGTGTCATCCACACCGGAGTAGAAGCCTAGAAGGGAGGCAGCAGCTTCGCCGTGCATGTCACATTTGTGTGGGACATTGCCTGATGCCGCTCATGGTCAACCTCCCGCCTGCAGCGGGATGCATAGTGTTGTGTCACCCTTTGCTCGGATAAGTTGTTCCAGAACGTGGTGGAAGTGCGGAATTCATTCTCGATTCCTCGCAGGCCAGCCGACTGGGACGCCCTTGCAGGCCAACCGTGTGCTCTTCCTCATCGCTGGACGGTTGCCCTAGCCCAAGCACCAGGAGGTCTGGCCGCCGTGCCTTCCGATTGGTCATCGAAGCCCTTGTCCGCCCTACGTGCATCGATCCCGAACACTCGCTTGAACCTTGAGAGGCAGAGATCGGTGATCGACACGATGCAATGACCCACCGAAGTTGAAGAAGACAAACTCAACGACAGCGGTGGAGACCCTCTTGCGTCTATTCCTTTGGCACGACGTAGGAGGAATACACGACAGAGCTATTGGGAAAGCTAGTGATGCTCAGTGTGGTCTATGGCGACTGGGAGAACGACGCACTCTGGACATCGAATTTGGAGCTAAGCGCTCATGAAAGACTCGGGGAATTTTTTGCAAAACTGCATGTCCAGCCGACACGCCTCCTAGGCCCGATGTATATGTTGCACCAATCAACACTAGTCAGACAAATTTAGGATCTCGCGTGAATCACTTAGGAAAGATTTAGAACTTAGATGTTCAATTTCAAAGAATAGGAACTTAAGTGAAGGTGCGGAAAAAGAATAGGGACAGCCCATACAGTTAAGTTTACTAAGAATTATATGGTATGGCATTTCACCACTCAATACATTGCATTTTACTTATTTTGGATCGCTTAATATAGTGATTCGTTAGTTTTTTTTTTTTTGCACGAATCGTTCAAGTCTTTATAAGAACATGCTAAAAGTTTTTAAAATGACATAGCAAGCTCGTCTGCCTTGATGGAAAGGACCTGCTCGGGATGGTGCCCTTCATGGCTTCATGGGAGAGTACAAAGTTCCGACCATCGTCAGCGTTGGGACAATGTGTGTCACGGACATGTGTTCACTACAGGAATCAACCTGTGCGCCGACGAACCCTCGACATAGCCATAAAGTGTTGTCGGCGTAGCCTACACTGAGAGCAGCCCTCGGCGCACCTCCTCTGCGGAGCCACGTGGACCGTCGGTGTAGACCGTATATGCCGATGGTCAGGATGGACCCTTGGCGCATGCCTGTGGGGCCACGCCATCCATTAACGAACGTCGTCTCTAAGCCAACGGCCTTGCCCTTGGCTTAAATGGACAAACGCCGAGGGTGGCCGTCGGCGTAGAGAATAGAAAAAAACGGGAGGAGGCTATGCCGAGGGATGCCCTCGGATGGCTCTAAGGCCATGACAGCGCCGTCATGGCCTGGCATTGGAGGGGGGCATGCCCAGGCCTACGCCGACGACCTGGAATGCGCAGAGGGCAGACGTTGGCCTAGCGTTTCCTACGCCGAGAATGTCGCTACGCCGACGGCTTTCTTAGCGCGCTGGACTGGCCGGTCCATAGGCCGACGGTCCCCGTATGAGCAGGCCGTTGGCGCCTTGCGCCAATCTTATAGTGGTTGCATGGTGCTCAGCCTTGGAAGCAATGATCGATGGACGGCTATGGTCTGACAACAGCACAACGATGTGGCCGTGGCCGGATACCAATGACTTGGACATACTTGAGGAGATCAATTAAGATTGATGTGATGATTCATGTAAGGCTGGTGGTTGAAGTCGGATGCTGCAGCAAATTTCTGGGATTCCTATTTACTTTTGCTCGGTATGTTCATTTGATTCTATTATCTCTACTTCTTAGTGCTAACTTTAGATCAGGTTTCTTAGTGCTAGCTTTAACTCATAGAGACATGTTCTTTTCTGGTTTGTCATGACATATGGATGAATGCAGACCAATGAGGCAACATGCATCAATGCAGACAATTATTTCGATCTGATGTGTAATTTGTTTTGTAGATCAGACCTTTGTCGAGGCTAACGAAGACTGGCATCGTGAAAGGATCCAAAAAATGAAAGAGATTGATTTGGGTTTCGGTCAAAATGCCAATTTAATCAAAGAGATATATCCGTTACAAGGTATGGTACTCATGTTAGCATAATGGTAATGCGTTTTTAAATTTTTATTCTTCCGCTGCAACGCGCGGGCATAGTGCTAGTACAGTTAAGTTTACTAAGAATTATATGGTATGGCATTTCACCACTCAATACATTGCATTTTACTTATTTTGGATCGCTTAATATAGTGATTCGTTAGTTTTTTTTTTTTTGCACGAATCGTTCAAGTCTTTATAAGAACATGCTAAAAGTTTTTAAAATGACATGCCAACGAACGTACACCCACTACTCCCCAACCCTCCATCCTCCACGCACCTTTCTCAGACTCTCATTAAGGTCATGTTTTAGGTAACATAACCCCGTAATGTACATCTTTTGGGAATCAGTCGAAAATGAAAATGGGAAGAAGGACGAATCCTATCAAATACTCCCATCGTCAGCCCTTTGGGGATCTTAGAGCATCTTCACCGACGACCTCAATAGCGCCCGCAATAGCTCTATGGGGATCAGGCGTTGTTTTTGGGTCCACCAGAGTCAAACGAACCTCCGGCAAGTATGGCAAGCGCTTCTTCGATCAATACAAAGAGAAGATGCAAATTGGAGATTATGCTTGGATCCGCATGATCCGCAATGAGTCGGCCATGTCGCATCCGTAGGGTATTGATACGTCTCAAACGTATCTATAATTTCTTATGTTCCATGCTACTTTTATGATGATACTCACATGTTTTATACACATTATATGTCATTATTATGCATTTTCCGGCACTAACCTATTGACGAGATGCCGAAGAGCCAGTTGCTGTTTTCTGCTGTTTTTGGTTTCAGAAATCCTAGTAAGGAAATATTCACGGAATTGGACGAAATCAACGCCCAGGGGCCTATTTTTCCACGAAGCTTCCAGAAGACCGGAGGAGATACGAAGTGAGGCCACGAGGTGGCCACACACTAGGGCGGCGCGGCCCAAGCCCTGGCCGCGCCGGCCTGTTGTGTGGGCCCCTCGTGACGCCCCCTGACCTGCCCTTCCGCCTACATATAGTCTTCGTCGCGAAACTCCCAGTACCGAGAGCCACGATACGGAAAACCTTCCAGAGACGCAGCCGCCGCCAATCCCATCTCGGGGGATTCAGGAGATCGCCTCCGGCACCCTGCCGGAGAGGGGAATCATCTCCCGGAGGTATCTTCATCGCCATGATCGCCTCCGGATCAATGTGTGAGTAGTCCACCCCTGGACTATGGGTCCATAGCAGTAGCTAGATGGTTGTCTTCTCCTCATTGTGCTATCATGTTAGATCTTGTGAGCTGCCTATCATGATCAAGATCATCTATCTGTAATGCTACATGTTGTGTTTGTTGGGATCCGATGAATATTGAATACTATGTCAAGTTGATTATCAATCTATCATATATGTTATTTATGTTCTTGCATGCTCTCCATTGCTAGTAGAGGCTCTGGCCAAGTTGATACTTGTGACTCTAAGAGGGAGTATTTATGCTCGATAGTGGGTTCATGCCTCCATTAAATCTGGGATAGTGACAGAAAGTTCTAAGGTTGTGGATGTGTTGTTGCCACTAGGGATAAAACATCGATGCTTTGTCTAAGGATATTTGTGTTGATTACATTACGCACCATACTTAATGCAATTGTCTGTTGCTTGCAACTTAATACCGGAAGGGGTTCGGATGATAACCTGAAAGTGGACTTTTTAGGCATAG
Organism: Lolium perenne; assembly: GCF_019359855.2. Taxonomy (NCBI): domain Eukaryota; kingdom Viridiplantae; phylum Streptophyta; class Magnoliopsida; order Poales; family Poaceae; genus Lolium; species Lolium perenne. Next base: position 261,206,696 of record NC_067250.2, read on the forward strand.
ATGCATGCTGGATAGTGGTCTATGTACTTTGTCGTAATGCCCTGATTAAATCTCATAATACTCATCATGATATATGTATGTGCATTGTTATGCCTTCTTTATTTGTCAATGGCTCAAAGTGTAGAGCTGCCTGCTAAGAGAAGAAAAAGGGCCGCCCAACTGTAATTTGTTCACCCAACATCTGTTTATCTTATGGGAGAGACACCACTAGTGAAGTGTGGACCCCGGTCCTATTCTTTACATCTGAAATACAATCTACTGCAATTGTTCTTTACTGTTCTTCGCAAACAATCATCATCATCCACACTATACATCTAATCCTTTGTTTACAGCAAGCCGGTGAGATTGACAACCTCACTGTTACGTTGGGGCAAAGTACTGTGATTGTGTTGTGCAGGTTCCACATTGGCGCCGGAATCCCTGGTGTTGCGCCGCACTACACTCCGCCACCATCAACCTTCAACGTGCTTCTTGGCTCCTACTGGTTCGATAAACCTTGGTTTCTTTCTGAGGGAAAACTTACTGCTGTGCACATCACACCTTCCTCTTGGGGTTCCCAACGGACGTGTGTCTCACGCGCATCAAGACTGTTTTCTGGCGCCGTTACCGGGGTAATCAAAACACGCTGCAAGGGGAGTCTCCACTTCCAATCTCTTTACTTTGTTTTTGTCTTGCTTTATTTTGCTGCACTAAAACAAAAACACAAAAAAATAGTTGCTAGCTTTACTTTATTTACTGTCTTGTTCTCTATATTAAAAACACACAAAAATTAGTTACTTGTTTTACTTTACTTAATTTAGTTTGCTTTACTTATTTTTATTACTGTTAAAATGAATACTCCTGAGAACACTAAGTTGTGTGACTTCACTAGTTAGGCTTAATGGAAAACAACAATAAAATGAGAGATCTTTATGAACTTTATCTTGAATTAGGACATGATGTGTTTGAAGAGAGAATTAAAAAACCCATGGAACTTTATATGCATGCTAATGGGAATGTTATTAGTATGAATGCTTTGAACACCATTGTTGCTAATGCTATGGAAAATTCTAAGCTTGGGAAAGATGGTTTTGATGAGCATGATATTTTTAGTCCCCCAAGTTTTGAGGAGAAAATTTTCTTTGATGATACTTTACCTCCTATTTATGATGATTACACTGATGGTTATGGTAGTTTTACTCCCACTATTACTAATAAAATTGATTATGCTTATGTGGAGAGTAATGATTTTATGCATGTAGCTCATGATAAGAATGTCTCATGTGATAGTTATATTGTTGAGTTTGGTCATGATGCTACTGAAAGTTATTACGAGAGAGGGAAACATGGTTATATGCATCTTAATAATATTAAGTTTCCCCTCTTTGTGTTGAGAATCTTGAAGTTACACTTGTTTTGTCTTCCTATGCTATTCACTTTGTTCTTCATTGACTTGTTTATTTACAAGATTCCTTTCCATAGGAAGTGGGTTAGGCTTAAATTTGTTTCATACTTGCTTTTTGATGCTCTCTTTTTGCTTCAACTCTCATCCTTATGTGAGCATCATTAAAATCACTGAGCCCATCTTAATGGATATAAAGAAAGCACTTCTTGGGAGATAACCCATGTTTTTATTTTGCTACTGTTGTGTTGTGTCTTGGAAGTTGTTACTACTGTAGCAACCTCTCCTTATCTTTATTTTATTGCATTGTTGTGCCAAGTAAAGTCTTTGATAGTAAAGTCAATACTAGATTTGGATTACTGCGCAGAAACAGATTTCTTGCTGTCACGAATTTCGTTATGCCTCTCTGTAGGTAACTCAGAAAAATCTGCCAATTTACGTGCGTGATCCTCAGATATGTACGCAACTTTCATTCAATTTGAGAATTTTCATCTGAGCAAGTCTGGTGCCTCTAAAAAATCCGTCTTTACGGACTGTTCTGTTTTGACAGATTCTGCCTTTTATTTCGCATTGCCTGTTTTGCTATGTTTGATGGATTTCTTTGTTCCATTAACTTTCAGTAGCTTTGTGCAATGTCCAGAAGTGTTAAGAATGATTATGTCACCTCTGAATATATGAATTATGCACTGACCCTCTAATGAGTTTGTTTTAAGTTTGATGTGGAGGAAGTTTTCAAGGGTCAAGAGAGGAGGATGATACAATATGATCAAGAAGAGTGAAAAGTCAAAGATTGGGGATGCCCCCGTGGTTCATCCCTGCATATTTTAAGAAGACCCAAGCGTCTAAGCTTGGGGATGCCCAAGGCATCCCTTCTTCATCGACAACTTATCAGGTCACCTCTAGTGAAACTATATTTTTATTTCGTCACATCTTATGTGCTTTACTTGGACCGTCTGTTTGTTTTTGTTTTTGTTTTTATTTGAATAAGATCGGATCCTAGCATTCTTTGTTTGGGAGAGAGACACGCTCCGCTGTTTCGTATGAACACATATGTTCTTAGCTTTATTTCTAATGTTCATTGCGAAAGTTTGACTATTTCATTCATTGCTATATGGTTGGAAACGGAAAATGCCGCATGTGGTAAATGGTATAATGTCTTGAATAATGTGATACTTGGCAATTGTTGTGCTCATATAGATCATGTTTAAGCTCTTGCATCATGTACCTTGTACCTATTAATGAATAACTACATAGAGCTTGTTAAAATTTGGTTTGCATGATTGGTCTCTCTAAGTCTAGATATTTTCTGGTTGAGGTGTTTGAACAACAAGGAGACGATGTAAAGTCTTATAATAGTTACAATATGTTCATATGTGAGCTTTGCTGCACCTTTTATACTTGAGTTTGCTTCAAACAACCTTGCTAGCCTAGCCTTGTATTGAGAGGAATTCTTCTCGTGCATCCAAATCCTTGAGCCAAATACTATGCCATTTGTGTCCACCATACCTACCTACCACATGGTATTTCTCCGCCATTCCAAAGTACATTACTTGAGTGCTACTGATGACGCGTAAAGCACACGCTCGTTGGGAACCCCAAGTGGAAGGTGTGATGCGTACAGCAGCAAGTTTCCCTCAGTAAGAAACCAAGGTTTATCGAACCAGTAGGAGTCAAGAAGCACGTTGAAGGTTGATGGCGGCGGGATGTAGTGCGGCGCAACACCAGGGATTCCGGCGCCAACGTGGAACCTGCACAACACAACCAAAGTACTTTGCCCCAACGAAACAGTGAGGTTGTCAATCTAACCGGCTTGCTGTAACAAAGGATTAACCGTATTGTGTGGAAGATGATTGTTTGCGTAAAAACAAGAGAACAAGATTAAGAGATTGTATTTCAGTAAAGAGAATTGGACCGGGGTCCACAGTTCACTAGAGGTGTCTCTCCCATAAGATGAACAGCATGTTGGGTGAACAAATTACAGTTGGGCAATTGACAAATAAAGAGAGCATGACCATGCACATACATATCATGGTGAGTATAGTGAGATTTAATTGGGCATTACGACAAAGTACATAGACCGCCATCCAACTGCATCTATGCCTAAAAGTCCACCTTCAAAGTTATCATCCGAACCCCTCCGTATTAAGTTGCTAACAATGAGACAATTGCATTAAGTATTGCGCGTAATGTAACTAGTGACTACATCCTTGAACATAGCACTAATGTTTTATCCCTAGTGGCAACAAAGACATCCATAACCTTAGAGGTTCTTGTCACCCCTCCGCATTCACGGAGACATGAACCCACTATCGAGCATAAATACTCCCTCTTGGAGTTACTAGCATCAACTTGGCCAAAGCATCTACTAATAACGGAGAGCATGCAAGATCATAAACAACACATAGATATAACTTTGATAATCAACATAACAAGTATTCTCTATTCATCGGATCCCAACAAACGCAACATATAGAATTACAGATAGATGATCTTGATCATGTTAGGCAGCTCACAAGATCCGACAATGATAGCACAATGGGGAGAAGACAACCATCTAGCTACTGCTATGGACCCATAGTCCAGGGGTAGACTACTCACACATCACACCGGAGGCGACCATGGCGGCGTAGAGTCCTCCGGAGATGATTCCCCTCTCCGGCAGTGGTGCCGGAGGCGATCTCCGGATCCCCGAGATGGGATCGGCGTTGGCGGCGTCTCTCCGGAAGGTTTTCCGTATCGTGGCTCTCGGCACCGGGGGTTTCGTCACGGAGGCTTTAAGTAGGCGGAAGGGCAAGTCAGAGGGCACACGAGGGCCCCAGATGACAGTGGCCGCGCGGCCCAACCCTAGGGCCGCGCCGCCCCCGTAGTCCGGCGCCTCGTGGCCCCACTTCTGTTTCGTCTTCGGTCTTCCGGAAGCTTCATGGAAAAATAGGCCCCCGGGCGTTGATTTCGTCCAATTCCGAGAATATTTCCTTACTAGGATTTCTGAAACCAAAAACAGCAGAACAAAGAATCGGCACTTCGGCATCTTGTTAATAGGTTAGTTCCAGAAAATGGACGAATATGACTTAAAGTGTGCAAAAAAAATTTATATAACATCAATAATTTGGCATGGTACATAAGAAATTATCGATACGTTGGAGACGTATCAGCATCCCTGCTTAGTTCGCTCGTCCCAGCAGGTAAAACGATAACACGTATAATTTCTGGAGTGACATGCCATCATAATCTTGATCATACTATTTGTAAAGCATATGTAGTGAATGCAGCGATCAAAACAATGTATATGACATGAGTAAACAAGTGAATCATAAAGCAAAGACTTTTCATGAATAGCACTTCAAGACAAGCATCAATAAGTCTTGCATAAGAGTTAACTCATAAAGCAATAATTCATAGTAAAGGCATTGAAGCAACACAAAAGAAGATTAAGTTTCAGCGGTTGCTTTCAACTTGTAACATGTATATCTCATGGATATTGTCAACATAGAGTAATATAATAAGTGCAATAAGCAAGTATGTAGGAATCAATGCACAGTTCACACAAGTGTTTGCTTCTTGAGGTGGAGAGAAATAGGTGAACTGACTCAACATTGAAAGTAAAAGAATGGTCCTCCATAGAGGAAAAGCATCGATTGCTATATTTGTGCTAGAGCTTTGATTTTGAAAACATGAAACAATTTTGTCAACGGTAGTAATAAAGCATATGCATCATGTAAATTATATCTTATAAGTTGCAAGCCTCATGCATAGTGTACTAATAGTGCCCGCACCTTGTCCTAATTAGCTTGGACTACCGGATCATCACAATGCACATGTTTTTACCAAGTGTCACAAAGGGGTACCTCTATGCCGCCTGTACAAAGGTCTAAGGAGAAAGCTCGCATTGGATTTCTCGCTATTGATTATTCTTCAACTTAGACATCCATACCGGGACAACATAGACAACAGATAATGGACCCCTCTTTTATGCATAAGCATGTAACAACAATTAATAATTTTCTCATTTGAGATTTGAGGATATATGTCCAAAACTGAAACTTCCACCATGGATCATGGCTTTAGTTAGCGGCCCAATGTTCTTCTCTAACAATATGCATGCTTAATCATAAGGTGGTAGATCTCTCTTACTTCAGACAAGACGGACATGCATAGCAACTCACATGAAATTCAACAATGAATAGTTGATGGCGTCCCCAGTGAACATGGTTATCGCACAACAAGCAACTTAATAAGAGATAAAGTGCATAATTACATATTCAATACCACAATAGTTTTTAAACTATTTGTCCCATGAGCTATATATTGCAAAGGTGAATGATGGAATTTTTAAAGGTAGCACTCAAGCAATTTACTTTGGAATGGCGGAAAATACCATGTAGTAGATAGGTATGGTGGACACAAATGGCATAGTGGTTGGCTCAAGTATTTTGGATGCATGAGAAGTATTCCCTCTCGATACAAGGTTTAGGCTAGCAAGGCTTATTTGAAACAAACACAAGGATGAACCGGTGCAGCGAAACTCACATAAAAGACATATTGAAAACATTATAAGACTCTACACCGTCTTCCTTGTTGTTCAAACTCAATACTAGAAATTATCTAGACCTTAGAGAAACCAAATATGCAAACCAAATTTTAGCATGCTCTATGTATTTCTTCATTAATGGGTGCAAAGCATATGATGCAAGAGCTTAATCATGAGCACAACAATTGCCAAGTATCACATTACCCAAGACATTTATAGCAATTACTACATGTATCATTTTCAAATTCCAACCATATAACAATTTAACGAAGGAGAAACTTCGCCATGAATACTATGAGTAGAAACCAAGGACATACTTGTCCATATGCTACAGCGGAGCGTGTCTCTCTCCCATAAGGTAAATGCTAGGATCCATTTTATTCAAACAAAACTAAAACAAAAACAAACCGACGCTCCAAGAAAAAGCACATAAGATGTGATGGAATAAAAATATAGTTTCAGGGGAGGAACCTGATAATGTTGTCGATGAAGAAGGGGATGCCTTGGGCATCCCCAAGCTTAGACGCTTGAGTCTTCTTGATATATGCAGGGGTGAACCACCGGGGCATCCCCAAGCTTAGAGCTTTCACTCTCCTTGATCATGTTGCATCATACTCCTCTCTTGATCCTTGAAAACTTCCTCCACACCAAACTTAGAACAACTCATTAGAGGGTTAGTGCACAATAAAAATTGACATATTCAGAGGTGACACAATCATTCTTAACACTTCTGGATATTGCATAATGCTACTGGACATTAGTGGATCAAAGAAATTCATCCAACATAGCAAAAGAGGCAATGCGAAATAAAAGGCAGAATCTGTCAAAACAGAACAGTTCGTATTGACGAATTTTAAAATGGTACCAGACTTGCTCAAATGGAAATGCTCAAATTGAATGAAAGTTGCGTACATATCTGAGGATCATGCACGTAAATTGGCTTAATTTTCTGAGCTACCTACAGGGAGGTGGACCCAGATTCGTGATAGCAAAGAAATCTGGAACTGCGCAGTAATCCAAATCTAGTACTTACTTTTCTATCAACGGCTTAACTTGGCACAACAAAACACAAAACTAAGATAAGGAGAGGTTGCTACAGTATTAAACAACTTCCAAGACACAAAATAAAAACAAAGTACTGTAGGTAAAAACATGGGTTGTCTCCCATAAGCGCTTTTCTTTAACGCCTTTCAGCTAGGCGCAGAAAGTGTATATCAAGTATTATCAAGAGACGAAGTGTCAACATCATAATTTGTTCTCATAATAGAATCAAAAGGTACCTTCATTCTCTTTCTAGGGAAGTGTTCCATACCTTTCTTGAGAGGAAATTGATATTTTATATTACCTTCCTTCATATCAATGATAGCACCAACAGTTCGAAGAAAAGGTCTTCCCAATATAATGGGACAAGATGCATTGCATTCAATATCCAAGACAACAAAATCAACGGGGACAAGGTTATTGTTAACGGTAATGTGAACATTATCAACTTTCCCCAAAGGTTTCTTTGTAGAATGATCAGCAAGATTAACATCCAAATAACAATTTTTCAGTGGTGACAAGTCAAGCATATTATAAATTTTCTTAGGCATAACAGAAATACTTGCACCAAGATCACATAAAGCATTACAATCAAAATCTTTAACCCTCATCTTAATGATGGGCTCCCAACCATCCTCTAGCTTTTTAGGAATAGAGGCTTTGCGCTCTAGTTTCTCTTCTCTAGCTTTAATGAGAGCATTTGTAATATGATGTGTAAAGGCCAAATTTATAGCACTAGCATTAGGACTTTTAGCAAGTTTTTGCAAGAACTTTATAACTTCAGAGATGTGGCAATCATCAAAATTCAAACCATTATAATCTAAGGCAATGGGATCATCATCCCCAATGTTGGAAAAAAATTCAGCAGCTTTATCACAGGCAGTTTCAAACAGCTTTTAGCGATTTCAGCAGCTTTCGCGCTTTGCATTAGAAGTGGAAACATTGCTAACACCAATTCTTTTATTAGTATTAGTAGGAGGTGCAGCAACATGTGTAGCATTAGCATTACAAGTGGTGGTAATAGTCCAAACTTTAGCTACATTCTTCTCTTTAGCTAGTTTTTCGTTTTCTTCTCTATCCCACCTAGCACGCAGTTCAGCCATTAATCTTATATTCTCATTAATTCTAACTTGGATGGCATTTGCTGTAGTAACAATTTTATTATGATGATTCTCATTAGGCAAAACTTTCGATTTCAAAAGATCAACATCAGCAGCAAGACTATCAACTTTAGAAGCAAGTATATCAATTTTCCCAAGCTTTTCTTCAACAGATTTGTTAAAAGCAGTTTGTGTACTAATAAATTCTTTAAGCATGGCTTCAAGTCCAGGGGGTGAACTCCTATTATTGTTGTAAGAATTCCCATAAGAATTACCATAGCCGCTGCCATTATTATAAGGATATGGCCTATAGTTGTTACTAGAATTGTTCCGGTAAGCATTGTTGTTGAAATTATTATTTTTAATGAAGTTTACATCAACATGTTCTTCTTGTGCAACCAATGAAGCCAATGGAACATTATTAGGATCAATATTAGTCCTATCATTCACAAGCATAGACATAATAGCATCAATCTTATCACTCAAGGAAGAGGTTTCTTCGACAGAATTTACCTTCTTACCTTGTGGAGCTCTTTCCGTGTGCCATTCAGAGTAGTTGATCATCATATTATCAAGAATCTTTGTTGCTTCACCAAGAGTGATGGACATAAAGGTACCTCCAGCAGCTGAATCCAATAAATTCCGTGAAGAAAAATTTAGTCCTGCATAGAAGGTTTGGATGATCATCCAAGTAGTCACTCATGGGTTGGGCAATTTTTAACCAGAGATTTCATTCTTTCCCAAGCTTGAGCAACATGTTCAGTATCTAATTGTTTAAAATTCATTATGCTACTCCTCAAAGATATAATTTTAGCAGGGGGATAATATCTACCAATAAAAGCATCCTTGCATTTAGTCCATGAATCAATACTATTCTTAGGCAGAGATAGCAACCAATCTTTAGCTCTTCCTCTTAATGAGAAAGGGAACAATTTTAGTTTAATAATATCACCATCTACATCTTTATATTTTTGCATTTCACATAGTTCAACAAAATTATTAAGATGGGCAGCAGCATCATCGAACTAACACTGAAAATTGCTCTCGCATAACAAGATTCAAGAAGCAGGTTTAATTTCAAAGAATTCTGCTGTAGTAGCAGGTGGAGCAATAGGTGTGCATAAGAAATCATTATTATTTGTGGTTGTGAAGTCACACAACTTAGTATTTTCAGGGTTGGCCATTTTAGCAACAGTAAATAAAACAAACTAGATAAAGTAAATGCAAGTAACTAATTTTTTTGTGTTTTTGATATAGCAAACAAGATAGCAAATAAAGTAAAACTAGCAACTAATTTTTTTGTATTTTGATTTAGTGCAGCAAACAAAGTAGTAAATAAAACTAAGCAAGACAAAAACAAAGTAAAGAGATTGAGAAGTGGAGACTCCCCTTGCAGCGTGTCTTGATCTCCCCGGCAACGGCGCCAGAAATTTAGCTTGATGACGCGTAAAGCACACGCTCGTTGGGAACCCCAAGTGGAAGGTGTGATGCGTACAGCAGCAAGTTTCCCTCGAAGAAACCAAGGTTTATCGAACCAGTAGGAGTCAAGAAGCACGTTGAAGGTTGATGGCGGCGGGATGTAGTGCGGCGCAACACCAGGGATTCCGGCGCCAATGTGGAACCTGCACAACACAACCAAAGTACTTTGCCCCAACGAAACAGTGAGGTTGTCAATCTCACCGGCTTGCTGTAACGAAGGATTAACCGTATTGTGTGGAAGATGATTGTTTGCGTAGAAAACAGAGAACAAGATTGCAGTAGATTGTATTTCAAAGAAGAGAATTGGACCGGGTCCACAGTTCACTAGAGGTGTCTCTCCCATAAGACGAACAAAGATGTTGGGTGAACAAATCACAGTTGGGCAATTGACAAATAAAGAGAGCATGACCATGCACATACATATCATGATGAGTATAGTGAGATTTAATTGGGCATTACGACAAAGTACATAGACCGCCATCCAACCGCATCTATGCCTAAAGTCCACCTTCAAAGTTATCATCCGAACCCCCTCCCGGTATTAAGTTGCTAACAACAGACAATTGCATTAAGTATTGCGCGTAATGTAACTAGTGACTACATCCTTGAACATAGCACTAATGTTTTATCCCTAGTGGCAACAGCACATCCATAACCTTAGAGGTTCTTGTCACCCCTCCAGATTCACGGAGACATGAACCCACTATCGAGCATAAATACTCCCTCTTGGAGTTACTAGCATCAACTTGGCCAAAGCATCTACTAATAACGGAGAGCATGCAAGATCATAAACAACACATAGATATAACTTTGATAATCAACATAACAAGTATTCTCTATTCATCGGATCCCAACAAACGCAACATATAGAATTACAGATAGATGATCTTGATCATGTTAGGCAGCTCACAAGATCCGACAATGATAGCACAATGGGGAGAAGACAACCATCTAGCTACTGCTATGGACCCATAGTCCAGGGGTAGACTACTCACACATCACACCGGAGGCGACCATGGCGGCGTAGAGTCCTCCGGGAGATGATTCCCCTCTCCGGCAGGGTGCCGGAGGCGATCTCCTGGATCCCCCGAGATGGGATCGGCGTTGGCGGCGTCTCTGGAAGGTTTTCCGTATCGTGGCTCTCGGTACTGGGGGTTTCGTCACGGAGGCTTTAAGTAGGCGGAAGGGCAAGTCAGGAGGGCACACGAGGGCCCCAGATGATAGGGCCGCGCGGCCCAACCCTAGGCCGCGCCGCCCTGTAGTCTGGGCGCCTCGTGGCCCCACTTCGTTTCGTCTTCGGTCTTCTGGAAGCTTCGTGAAAAAATAGGCCCCTGGGCGTTGATTTCGTCCAATTCCGAGAATATTTCCTTACTAGGATTTCTGAAACCAAAAACAGCAGAAACGACAAGCGGCACTTCGGCATCTTGTTAATAGGTTAGTTCCAGAAAATGCACGAATATGACATAAAGTGTGCATAAAACATGTAGATAACATCAATAATGTGGCATGGAACATAAGAAATTATCGATACGTGATAACTAACCTATTAACAAGATGCCGAAGTGCCAGTTGCTGTTTTCTGCTGTTTTTGGTTTCAGAAATCCTAGTAAGGAAATATTCTCGGAATTGGACGAAATCAAAGCCCAGGGGCCTATTTTCTCACGAAGCTTCCGTAAGTCCGAAGGAGAGACGAAGAGGGGCCACGGAGGGGCCACACCCTAGGGCGGCGCGGCCCCCTTGGCCGCGCGGCCCGTGGTGTGGGGCCCCGTGCCGCCTCTTGACCTGCCCTTCCGCCTATAAGAAGTCTCCGTGACGAAACCCCGCATCGAGAACCACGATACGGAAAACCTTCCGAGACGCCGCCGCCGCCGATCCCATCTCGGGGATCCAGAGATCGCCTCCCGCACCCTCGGAGAGGGGAATCATCTCCCGGAGGACTCTACGCCGCCATGGTCGCCTCCGGTGTGATGTGTGAGTAGTCTACCCCTGGACTATGGGTCCATAGCAGTAGCTAGATGGTTGTCTTCTCCCCATTGTGCTATCATTGTTGGATCTTGTGAGCTGCCTAACATGATCAAGATCATCTATCTGTAATTCTATATGTTGCGTTTGTTGGGATCCGATGAATAGAGAATACTTGTTATGTTGATTATCAAAGTTATGCTATGTGTTGTTTATGATCTTGCATGCTCTCCGTTACTAGTAGATGCTCGGCCAAGTAGATGCTTGTAACTCCAAGAGGGAGTACTTATGCTCGATAGTGGGTTCATGCCCGCATTGACACCGGGACGATGATGAAAGTTCTAAGGTTGTGTTGTGTCGTTGCCACTAGGGATAAAACATTAGTGCTATGTTCAAGGATGTATTCACTAGTTACATTACGCACCATACTTAATGCAATTGTCTGTTGTTTGCAACTTAATACCGGAAGGGGTTCGGATGATAACCCGAAGGTGGACTTTTTAGGCATAGATGCGCTTGGATGACGGTCTATGTACTTTGTCGTAATGCCCAATTAAATTTCACAATACTCATCATGATATGTATGTGCATGGTCATGCCCTCTTTATTTGTCAATTGCCCAACTGTAATTTGTTCACCCAACATGCTGTTCGTCTTATGGGAGAGACACCTCTAGTGAACCGTGGACCCCGGTCCAATTCTCTTTACCGAAATACAATCCATCGCAATACTTGTTCTACTCGTTTTCTGCAAACAATCATCTTCCACACAATACGGTTAACTCTTTGTTACAGCAAGCCGGTGAGATTGACAACCTCACTGTTTCGTTGGGGCAAAGTACTTTGGTTGTGTTGTGCAGGTTCCACGTTGGCGCCGGAATCCCTGGTGTTGCGCCGCACTACATCCCGCCGCCATCAACCTTCAACGTGCTTCTTGGCTCCTCCCGGTTCGATAAACCTTGGTTTCTTTCGAGGGAAAACTTGCTGCTGTGCGCATCATACCTTCCTCTTGGGGTTGCCCAACGAACGTGTGAAATACACGCCATCAAGCATAGATTTCTCGGCGCTGCTGTCGGGGAGATCAAGACACGCCGCAAGGGGAGTCTCCACTTCTCAATCTCTTTACTTTGTTTTTGTCTTGCTTAGTTTTATTTACTACTTTGTTTGCTGCACTAAATCAAAATACAAAAAAATTAGTTGCTAGTTTTACTTTATTTGCTATCTTGTTCACTATATCAAAAACACAAAAAATTAGTTTACTTGCATTTACTTTATCTAGTTTGCTTTATTGTCTTGCACTCTATATTAAAATACAAAAAAAATTAGTTACTTTTGTTACCATGTCTAGATCTGAACCTGTTACTTCTTCGCTCAAGAATTAGTCTTCACTTTTAAACAAGGGGATGAGGAGAGTTTTAAGGATGCTTGGTCTAGAATTTTTACTTCTTATCGTAAAACCGAACCTCAAATGACTCTAAGTTTGCTCCTCGTAATTTTTATTTTGGTCTTATGGTTCGCTATAGATATGCTTTGGATACTTTAGTGGGAGGAGATTTCCTTCATTGCAATGGGGATCAAGCTTTAATGCCATAAAGAAGTTGGTTGCATCACATGATTCAGCTAATAACTTTGATTCAAATCCTCACTAGCATTTATAGTAGATTAAATAATCTCGAGATAAGTACATCTCGCTTGAATGATAATTATTGCCACGTTCGTAATCGTCTTGAACAAGTCTTAGTGAACTCTAAACTCTCAATGTGGGATCCTGCTGTTAAAATTGTCATCGGTGATCGAACTCTCCACGCCTACTGTGATATTATGTATGAATTTTGCCTTATGCCTGAAAGTATTTATAAATATTTGAAACTTTGGGGAGTCGAGGAAGGAGGAGAAGAAATAACTCTCATTGATAACTCTACTATAATTCCTAAAGGAATAGCCGCAGGTGTGCATACAACCATTCTTGGAAGAACAATATCCATTGATTATCTTGTTGTTGAAACAGGAAAACTCACACTCGGAAGATCCCTGCTGAAACTATTGGGAGCAGTCATTGATGTTGGAGAAGGCACTCTGAAATTCACCTCTATACCGGGGGAAACTCATACATTTCCTAAACCAAAGGGAAAGAAAAACAATAAGAAAGGTAAGGGTAAAGCCCAAGGTAATGTTAACACTTCGTCTCTTGATAATACTTGATACACACTTTCTGCGCCTAGCTGAAAGGCGTTAAAGAAAAGCGCTTATGGGAGACAACCCATGTTTTTACCTACAGTACTTTGTTTTTATTTTGTGTCTTGGAAGTTGTTTACTACTGTAGCAACCTCTCCTTATCTTAGTTTTGTGTTTTGTTGTGCCAAGTTAAGCCGTTGATAGAAAAGTAAGTACTAGATTTGGATTACTGCACAGTTCCAGATTTCCTTGCTGTCACGAATCTGGGTCCACCTCCCTGTAGGTAGCTCAAAAAATTAAGCCAATTTACGTGCATGATCCTCAGATATGTACGCAACTTTCATTCAATTTGAGCATTTTCATTTGAGCAAGTCTGGTGCCATTTTAAAATTCGTCAATACGAACTGTTCTGTTTTGACAGATTCTGCCTTTTTATTTCGCATTGCCTCTTTCGCTATGTTGGATGAATTTCTTTGATCCATTAATGTCCAGTAGCATTATGCAATGTCCAGAAGTGTTAAGAATGATTGTGTCACCTCTGAATATGTCAATTTATATTGTGCACTAACCCTCTAATGAGTTGTTTCGAGTTTGGTGTGGAGGAAGTTTTCAAGGATCAAGAGAGGAGTATGATGCAACATGATCAAGGAGAGTGAAAGCTCTAAGCTTGGGGATGCACCCGGTGGTTCACCCCTGCATATATCAAGAAGACTCAAGCGTCTAAGCTTGGGGATGCCCAAGGCATCCCCTTCTTCATCGACAACATTATCAGGTTCCTCCCCTGAAACTATATTTTTATTCCATCACATCTTATGTGCTTTTGCTTGGAGCGTCGGTTTGTTTTTGTTTTTGTTTTGTTTGAATAAAATGGATCCTAGCATTCACTTTATGGGAGAGAGACACGCTCCGCTGTAGCATATGGACAAGTATGTCCTTGGTTTCTACTCATAGTATTCATGGCGAAGTTTCTCCTTCGTTAAATTGTTATATGGTTGGAATTGGAAAATGATACATGTAGTAATTGCTATAAATGTCTTGGGTAATGTGATACTTGGCAATTGTTGTGCTCATGTTTAAGCTCTTGCATCATATGCTTTGCACCCATTAATGAAGAAATACATAGAGCATGCTAAAATTTGGTTTGCATATTTGGTTTCTCTAAGGTCTAGATAATTTCTAGTATTGAGTTTGAACAACAAGGAAGACGGTGTAGAGTCTTATAATGTTTTCAATATGTCTTTTATGTGAGTTTTGCTGCACCGGTTCATCCTTGTGTTTGTTTCAAATAAGCCTTGCTAGCCTAAACCTTGTATCGAGAGGGAATACTTCTCATGCATCCAAAATACTTGAGCCAACCACTATGCCATTTGTGTCCACCATACCTACCTATACTACATGGTATTTTCCGCCATTCCAAAGTAAATTGCTTGAGTGCTACCTTTAAAATTCCATCATTCACCTTTGCAATATATAGCTCATGGGACAAATAGCTTAAAAACTATTGTGGTATTGAATATGTGATTATGCACTTTATCTCTTATTAAGTTGCTTGTTGTGCGATAACCATGTTCACTGGGGACGCCATCAACTTTTCATTGTTGAATTTCATGTGAGTTGATATGCATGTTCGTCTTGTCTGAAGTAAGAGAGATCTACCACCATATGGTTAAGCATGCATATGTTAGAGAAGAACATTGGGCCGCTAACTAAAGCCATGATCCATGGTGGAAGTTTCAGTTTTGGACAACAATCCTCAAATTTCAAATGAGAAAATTATTAATTGTTGTTATATGCTTATGCATAAAAGAGGAGTCCATTATCTGTTGTCTATGTTGTCCCGGTATGGATGTCTAAGTTGAAGAATAATCAATAGCGAGAAATCCAATGCGAGCTTTCTCCTTAGACCTTTGTACAGGCGGCATAGAGGTACCCCTTTGTGATACTTGGTAAAAACAATGCATTGTGATGACCCGGTAGTCCAAGCTAATTAGGACAAGGTGCGGGCACTATTAGTACGCTATGCATGAGGCTTGCAACTTATAAGATATAATTTACATGATGCATATGCTTTATTACTACCGTTGACAAAATTGTTTCATGTTTTCAAAATCAAAGCTCTAGCACAAATATAGCAATCGATGCTTTTCCTCTATGGAGGACCATTCTTTTACTTTCAATGTTGAGTCAGTTCACCTATCTCTCTCCACCTCAAGAAGCAAACACTTGTGTGAATTGTGCATTGATTCCTACATACTTGCTTATTGCACTTATTATATTACTCTATGTTGACAATATCCATGAGATATACATGTTACAAGTTGAAAGCAACCGCTGAAACTTAATCTTCTTTTGTGTTGCTTCAATATCTTTACTTTGAATTGTTGCTTTATGAGTTAACTCTTATGCAAGACTTATTGATGCTTGTCTTGAAGTGCTATTCATGAAAAGTCTTTGCTATATGATTCACTTGTTTACTCATGTCATATACATTGTTTCGATCGCTGTATTCACTACATATGCTTTACACATAGTATGATCAAGATTATGATGGCATGTCACTCCGTAAATTATCCGTGTTATCGCTTTACTCGCTCGGGACGAGCAGAACTAAGCTTGGGGATGCTGATACGTCTCCGACGTATCGATAATTTCTTATGTTCCATGCCACATTATTGATGATATCTACATGTTTTATGCACACTTTATGTCATATTCGTGCATTTCTGGAACTAACCTATTAACAAGATGCCGAAGTGCCGATTCTTGTTTTTCTGCTTTTGGTTTCAGAAATCCTAGTAAGGAAATATTCTCGGAATTGGATGAAATCAAAGCCCAGGGCCTATTTTCTCACGAAGCTTCCGTAAGTCCGAAGGAGAGACGAAGAGGGGCCACGGAGGGGCCACACCCTAGGGCGGCGCGGCCCCCTTGGCCGCGCGGCCCCGTGGTGTGGGGCCCCCGTGCCGCCTCTTGACCTGCCCTTCCGCCTATAAAAAGTCTCCGTGACGAAACCCCCGCACCGAGAACCACGATACGGAAAACCTTCCGTAGACGCCGCCGCCGCCGATCCCATCTCGGGGGATCCAGAGATCGCCTCCGGCACCCTGCCGGGAGAGGGGAATCATCTCCCGGAGGACTCTACGCCGCCATGGTCGCCTCCGGTGTGATGTGTGAGTAGTCTACCCCTGGACTATGGGTCCATAGCAGTAGCTAGATGGTTGTCTTCTCCCCATTGTGCTATCATTGTTGGATCTTGTGAGCTGCCTAACATGATCAAGATCATCTATCTGTAATTCTATATGTTGCGTTTGTTGGGATCCGATGAATAGAGAATACTTGTTATGTTGATTATCAAAGTTATGCTATGTGTTGTTTATGATCTTGCATGCTCTCCGTTACTAGTAGATGCTCTCGCAAAGTAGATGCTTGTAACTCCAAGAGGTAGTACTTATGCTCGATAGAGGGTTCATGCCCGCATTGACACCGGGACAAAGGAGAAAGTTCTAAGGTTGTGTTGTCTTTGTTGCCACTAGGGATAAAACATTAGTGCTATGTTCAAGGATGTATTCACTAGTTACAATACGAACCATACTTAATGCAATTGTCTGTTGTTTGCAACTTAATACTGGAAGGGGTTCGGATGATAACCTGAAGGTGGACTTTTTAGGCATAGATGCAGTTGGATGACGGTCTATGTACTTTGTCGTAATGCCCAATTAAATCTCACAATACTCATCATGATATGTATGTGCATGGTCATGCCCTCTTTATTTGTCAATTGCCCAACTGTAATTTGTTCACCCAACATGTCGTTTCGTCTTATGGGAGAGACACCTCTAGTGAACTGTGGACCCCGGTCCAATTCTCTTTCTTGAAATACAATCTCTTCGCAATACTTGTTCTATCGTTTTCGCAAACAATCATCTTCCACACAATACGGTTAACTCTTTGTTACAGCAAGCCGGTGAGATTGACAACCTCACTGTTTCGTTGGGGCAAAGTACTTTGGTTGTGTTGTGCAGGTTCCACGTTGGCGCCGGAATCCCTGGTGTTGCGCCGCACTACATCCCGCCGCCATCAACCTTCAACGTGCTTCTTGGCTCCTCCTGGTTCGATAAACCTTGGTTTCTTTCTGAGGGAAAACTTGCTGCTGTGCGCATCATACCTTCCTCTTGGGGTTGCCCAACGAACGTGTGAAATACACGCCATCAATACGTTGGAGACGTATCAGCTACCTTTAAATTTCTATTCTTTGCCTTTACAATATATAGCTCATGGGACAAATAGCCTTAAAAACTATTGTGGTGAATAATATGTACTTATGTGTCTTATTTCTTAATAAGTTGCTTGTTGAGCGGTAACCATGTTTCTGGGGATGCCATCAACTTTTACCTTTGTTGAATATCATGTGAGTTTCTATGCATGTTCGTCTTGTCTGAAGTAAGGGCGATTTTCATGATCAAATGGTTTGAGTATGCATACTGTTAGAGAAGAACATTAGGCTGCTAACTAAAGCCATGATTCATGGTGGAAGTTTCAGTTTGGACAATTAACCCTTAATCTCATATGAGAAAATTAACTGTTGTTGAATGCTTATGCATTAAAGAGGAGTCCATTATCTGTTGTCTATGTTGTCCCGGTATGGATGTCTAAGTTGAGAATAATCAAAAGCGAGAAATCCAATGCGAGCTTTCTCCTTAGACCTTTGTACAGGCGGCATAGAGGTACCCCTTTGTGATACTTGGTTGAAACATATGCTATGCAATGATTATCCGTGTTAATCCAAGCTAATTAGGACAAGGTGCGAGCACTATTAGTATACTATGCATGAGGCTTGCAACTTATAGGACATCTTATACATAACACATATGCTTTATTACTACCGTTGACAAAATTGTTTCTTGTTTTCAAAATGAAAAGCTCTAGCACAAATATAGTAATCCATGCTTCCCTCTGCGAAGGGCCTATCTTTTACTTTATTGTTGAGTCAGTTTACCTATTCCTTCTATCTTAGAAGCAAACACTTGTATAAACTGTGTGCATTGATTCTTACATGTTTACCTATTGCACCTGTTATATTACTTTGTGTTGACAATTATCCATGAGATAAATATGTTGAAGTTGAAAGCAACCGCTGAAACTTATATCTTCCTTTGTGTTGCTTCAATACCTTTACTTTGAATTTATTGCTTTATGAGTAACTCTTATGCAAGTCTTATTGATGCTTGTCTTGAAAGTATTATTCATGAAAAGTCTTTGCTATATGATTCATTTGTTTACTCATTATCTTCATCATTGCTTCGAATCGCTGCATTCATCTCATATGCTTACAATAGTATGATCAAGATTATGATAGCATGTCACTTCAGAAATTATCTTTGTTATCGTTTACCTACTCGAGGGCGAGTAGGAACTAAGCTTGGGGATGCTTGATACGTCCCAAACGTATCCATAATTTCTTATATTCCATGGTACTTTTATGATGATACTCACATGTTTTATACACATTATATGTCATTATTATGCATTTTCCGGCACTAACCTATTGACGAGATGTCGAAGAGCCAGTTGTTGTTTTCTGCTGTTTTTGGTTTCAGAAATCCTAGTAAGGAAATATTCTCGGAATTGGACGAAATCAACGCCCAGGGGCCTATTTTTCCACGAAGCTTCCAGAAGACCGGAGGAGATACGAAGTGGGGCCACGAGGTGGCCACACACTAGGGCGGCGCGGCCCAAGCCCTGGCCGCGCCGGCCTGTTGTGTGGGCCCCTCGTGACGCCCCCTGACCTGCCCTTCCGCCTACATATAGTCTTCGTCGCGAAACCCCCAGTACCGAGAGCCACGATATGGAAAACCTTCCAGAGACGCAGCCGCCGCCAATCCCATCTCGGGGGATTCAGGAGATCGCCTCCGGCACCCTGCCGGAGAGGGGAATCATCTCCCGGAGGTCTCTTCATCGCCATGATCGCCTCCGGATCAATGTGTGAGTAGTCCACCCCTGGACTATGGGTCCATAGCAGTAGCTAGATGGTTGTCTTCTCCTCATTGTGCTATCATGTTAGATCTTGTGAGCTGCCTATCATGATCAAGATCATCTATCTGTAATGCTACATGTTGTGTTTGTTGGGATCCGATGAATATTGAATACTATGTCAAGTTGATTATCAATCTATCATATATGTTATTTATGTTCTTGCATGCTCTCCGTTGCTAGTAGAGGCTCTAGCCAAGTTGATACTTGTGACTCTAAGAGGGAGTATTTATGCTCGATAGTGGGTTCATGCCTCCATTAAATCTGGGACAGTGACAGAAAGTTCTAAGGTTGTGGATGTCCTGTTGCCACTAGGGATAAAACATCGATGCTTTGTCTAAGGATATTTGTGTTGATTACATTACGCACCATACTTAATGCAATTGTCTGTTGCTTGCAACTTAATACCGGAAGGGGTTCGGATGATAACCTGAAAGTGGACTTTTTAGGCATAGATGCATGACAAGGTATTGACTTGTCAATGCCTACAGATTGTAGACTAGGGTTTCGTTAGATGTAGAGGGCAAGTAGATCTCGAAGGTTTCAGCCGAAAAGTACCCGACGATGTAAAAACTAGGGTTTGAGAGACAATGATTCGATGCTTTCTGCGTCCCTCGACTCCCCCTTATATAGGAGGTGGAGCCGAGGGTTTTGTATTGTACAAGTTTACAGAGTCCGGGTAGGTTTCTAACTCCTCCCGCAAGATTACAAATAATGCTTCCTATTACAACTCTAGCTTTCCTTAACAATATCTTGGGCTTCCGAACCTTCTTATTCTTCGGGTAATGGGCCTTCAGTAAACCCCGGGTACCATCATCGACAGGCCCATTGGGGATGCCTATGTCAGTAGCCCCCGAGATTTTGCTTGAATCGTAGAGTCAGGGAAAATCTCCACTGTTTATTTTTACTCGACAATTCAAAAACCTTTCTATATTTCTTCACATAAGTTTCTATATTGTGCAGGGATAATGGTAGTTGGGGCTAGTTCATCTGACGGATCAGGTACTAGTTAACTGCTCTAGTGGCAATCCGCAAAAACCTACTTCAAAATCACGTCCCTGGACATGATCTCGGGATACTGGTGCAAACTTCGACAGGTGCCGCTTAAGGTCTTACCATTCTGTCGAGTCCCAGTTATATTTATCGGGTACCTAACGCGTCCGTTAGGATTTTTCTTCGTATCTGTTGATACGGATAAAAGTAGCAAACTGACGTCAGAGACGGCGCCACGCCTCACAGAACGGATCTGGGGTCTTACCTTCGCAAAGTTCTGCGGCATTCAGAAATTGATCGCAACTTTGGCGTTCTGAGAATATATTGTCGAGTGCTTATTCGGCTGTTGGAATGGCACATTTTATTGAGTCAAAGATGACTTATATTTTGCTCCCGATGGGAGTATATGCAGAGTTATTTAGAACTCGAAATATACTCTTTGGCTCTTCTATCTTTCTTCTTTGCATTCTTTCTTTTTCTTTCTCTCCTCTTTTTTTCTTGATTTTGTGATTTCATCGGGCACGCGAACAGCGTTCCCGATGGGAGTAGCCCCCGAGGCTACAGCCAAGGACTTGTGCTTGGTTGTAGGCTCCATGCTTTATGCCGCTATATTTTTTCTCTCCCGAAGTTTATAATTTCTCGGGTGCGCGAACAGCGCTCCCGATGGGAGTAGCCCCCGAGGCTATGATCAAATATTTGTATTTGGTCATAGGCTCACGCCATTTCTATCTTGTCTTTCTGGATCTTTTTCTTCTTTCCAAAGTAGCCCCCGAGCATTTGATCAAAAACTTGTATTTGATCAAAGGCTTAGCATTATTTTTCCATGTCGCCTTTTATGAAGCTGTTGAGTCGAACTTTTCCTTCTGCCAAGGTGACGTTATTGCTGACGATAGTCACGATTGCTAGTCAAAAAAATTCGAGAAGACTTCTCTCGCTGCCTTACGGGCCCAATTGATCCACTATCTTGACACGTCGTGCAAGTGGGGGACACACGTCCTCCGCTTTTTCTGGCACACGTACCGTAATTTCTTTAATGTTGAATTACTTTTTTACCCTCGTGTCCATGTGGCTACCATCTGCCACACATTTTTCTTATCCAACGGTCCGCCGCTTGACCGCACCTGTATATAAGATCTTCTTCTTCCTCCTCGAGCACTTCCGCTCGCGCCGTTCTCCTGCTCTCATCTGCAAATTTGCTCCTGCGACTCACAACCACCTAAGCTCCTCGTTTCCAAGCTGCAAACCCTGCGCCATTGTTAATGCCTCCGCGTCGATTGACAAGGCACAACACGCCGGAGTCCTCCATGGCCGTCGTGGATCTGGGGACGGCGGAGTGGGAAAGATCGAAGATTTCCACCCAAGACATCAACATGCTGAAGAAACTGGGGATCAGCAAGAAGCCCAAAGCTCTGTGCTTCCCCAGCGAGGAAAGCTACCGAGTAAGTTTTGTCGACCACCTCATCCGCGGTCTTTCCGCCCCCATTCATCCTTTTCTCCGCGGGCTGCTTTTTATCTACGGTCTGCAACTCCACCACCTCACGCCAAACTCGATTCTTCATATCTCCATCTTCATCACTCTTTGCGAGGCCTTCCTTGGCGTCCAGCCTAACTGGGCGCTATGGAAGCGCATTTTTTTCTGTCGCCGCAATGGCTCTCCCAATGTCGCCTATAATATAGGCGGCGTTGTAATTTCTGTTCGTCCCACTGTCGACTACTTCGACGTCAAACTCCCTGACTCAGTTCAAGGATGGCGCAAGAAGTGGCTGTACATTCAGGAAGAAAACCATGGGTGTGCTGAGGACAACATCCCTCCTTTTGATGGCGCCGAAAAAATCCTTCGCCGCCGCTCCTGGGACGCAGAGGCTACCGAAGAAGAAAAGGCGTCGACAAAAACCTTGATGGCTCGTATCCACGAGTTGCAAAATACTCGAGGCAAAGAGTTGTCGGGTATCCAAATCACGGCTTATTTTCTTAGGACTAGAGTGCATTCAGGCTCGTAAAAATCCTCTCTGGAAGTATGCTGGTGACGAGGACGTAGATCGGCTGTCGGTGGATTTGGAGGTCAAGGATTTAGAAAAGCTTGTCCGAAAAATCTCTTCTCTCAGCAAAAAAGATTCTGTCCCTTCGTCCTGTCGTGTAAAACCGTACAGCGCCACCAATGTGCTTCCCGAGGTAATTTTTGTCGGTTGATTTGTTATTGCCTTGCTATTTTCCTGTAATTCCTTTTTATTGACATCTTCCCCTGTTTTATATAGAACCATCCAAATCCTGTCTCGCTTCCTCCCCTCCCTGAAGATGGAGAAGTCGAGGAAAGGGCCATTGTTACCAACGACAACCAAGATGCCCCCTCTTTTGTGAATGAACCCGCAGATTCTCGGAAATCTGCGGGATCTGTCGAAAAGGAAGCTGCCTCTGAAGGCACTGCATCGGCACAATCTCCTCCTCCTGCTGTTTCTCCAAGGAACAAAAGGAAGAGGAATGATGTCGAAGATTCAGGCACCTCCAAAGCCGAAGAAGTTGATCCTTCACGTCTGTTGACGTCAGAAACCCACCGGCGGGCAGCGACGGGTCAACACCGTAGAGCCGGGAAGAGCCTAGAGCTGCGGCTGGCTGAGACCCCTCCGAGCGACGGCCCGCAAAGCACTTCTGGTCACACGTCCGATGCTGGGTGCAAGGGCGTGCCACCTGACCTATACCTGGCCAGGAAGGTGATGGAGATGCCTCGCTTAATTTCCTGCATGGCATACATGTAAACATTAAATACGAGCCTCGATCGGCTCTCAGGTTATCCTGTGAATCGGCTCAAAGAGCCGATCCACCCATGATTCGTACGGGGTGCACGAATATATGGTGGTCCTGCTTGATCAAGATAAAGCTAATGAGATCTACGACGATTTAGGGTTTTCACCGCATAATCGGATCATCCTAGTCCAGGTTGGGCCTCGCGGCCACGCACGGTGCTCGTAAGCCGATCCTAAACAAGGCCTAAAAACCAACACGAAGTTGATCCCCGGAACATCCTGTTTAGGACTTGCGAACGCCACCCTACGTGCCGCTGGATCCTCCCCCCTTTGTAAGGCCTAACTATTGCAGATATTAAACTAACCCTTGTAGAACAAGGAGCAATCGTAACGGATCAGATCTACTAAATAATGATCAAGCGGGGTGCCGCCCCCACACCTGAGATAGGTGTGAGGGCGGCTAGACATGCAAGGGTTGCACTACGTAAGCATGTTATACGAAGAACAATGCTAACCCTAACACATCTATGATAACTACGTTGCTCGCCATCAACAAGGCTTCAGTACGAGCAACGCATGAACAACGTGGAGCTTGTGCTGGCTAGATCGCAAGATGCGATCTAGGCAGCATGTCGCTTACCGGATAGAAACCCTCGAGACGAAGGAGTTGGCGATGCGCCGAGATTGATTTGTTTGGTTGAACGTGAGTTGTTTATTCCATAAACCCTAGATACATATTTATAGTCCAGGGGACTTTCTAACGTGGGAATAATCCCCATCGTGCACGATACAAACTCTAATTTTTAATCTAAGATACAATCCACCATAACTAATGATATACGGGCAATTCAGCCCAAATTCCTCATGCAAAGCCGCTTCAGAGATCTTCCACGTGTAATCTTCCAAGCCCATCTCTCTTACGGCCCACCTCCTGATTTGGCCAAAATCTGGTGATAACACATGCCCCCCTGGTTTTGGCAATGATAATTCCAAAACCACTCTGTTTTTTTCCTCTGAAGGGTCATGTCGTGGCAGAGCAGAGCTGTCGCAGTATCCGTTATCATTATGCCCTGTCTTCTCAGCTTCTCTGCAAAATTCGATAGCTCTGGCGTCATCTCCTCGGAAACTATAATGGCATTAAACTTCCACCAGGCTTCTCATTATTTAACTGTGCCGATTGATTAGCTCTCTTCATCCCCTTCCTCTGTTCCAGCCATCGGCACCCAAAAAACCCTCTTCTCCCTCAGCCATGTCTTCCTCTTCCTCTTCCTTCTCAAGCCTCTTCCCCCAATCCTCGCCGAAGAAGAAGAACGAGGACAGCCTTCACTCCGAGGTGAACCCCCTCTCCTCCGCCAATGAGAAGAAAGAAGGAGAAGTAGCGAAGGCCAAGGCCTCCCCCTCCGCCAAGCTCCCGCCGAAGAAGCGCTCCCGCATGTGGGCGGACAGCGAGGACGAAGATGACGACGAAGAAGGAGAAGAGGAGGAGGAAGATGAATCTTCCTCTTCCGCCGGGTACCCGCCAACCAAGCGCTTCCGCTCCTGGGCGGACAGCGAGGATGATGATGATGACGAGGAGGAAGAGGCTCCGGCCGAGGGCTGGGGCAGCAGCGACGAGGAGCTTCCCGGGAGCAGCGCCGACGACATCGACGGCGGTGATGACGAGGACAGCGACGACTAGTAGAATAGGACTAGTAGTAGAAGTGCACTAGGCACCAGATCCCTCTTTTGAGAGCCATCGGCTCTTTCTTATAAAGCCGCTCCCTTGAATTAATGAAATTGTTCTTTCAATCAATCCAATTTCATTCCTTTCGCCTATCTCGCCAAGGCCGATAGCAACGTATCGGATTTCTTTTCTTTTGGACGCCCAATGAAGCCGGCCTCTCATGTCAATTCGCCCGTCGGTCAAGCACTTCTCACTTTCAGGCTGCGATTTGATATCTGACCATAATTCTTCGCAATCCCTTAGCCGATGACTGTTCATCGACTGTTTTGAGAATCCAGTCCCTTTGCAGTGACAGGACAGTCCAAAATTAGAAGCCGACGGCCTCCTTCTCTGATTCCTCTCCATAGCTTCAGCAATCTTCTTTCGAACCGGAACTGCTTTCAGAGAGGATCACGATGCAGGGTCGGTCGATGCAACTCCAATCGGTTTCTTAAGAACCAAATATCTATGTAGTCCGTTGCCCCCCGAGCCTTCTATCAAGGCGAGCATATCAGTGGACTAACCAAACGTGTCGCCATCGGTTCCCAAGTCATGCAGAGCCAGCCGATTTCAACAAAATCGGCTTTCCAGAGCAGAGAACCTT
Source organism: Lolium perenne (assembly GCF_019359855.2). Taxonomy (NCBI): domain Eukaryota; kingdom Viridiplantae; phylum Streptophyta; class Magnoliopsida; order Poales; family Poaceae; genus Lolium; species Lolium perenne. The sequence goes on from NC_067250.2 coordinate 261,232,428, forward strand.
TCGGGTGAGCTGCCCCCCGAGCTTCTTCAGTCCACTCCTCGCGCCTTGCAAGTCAGATCGGCTCCTTTCCTGCACTGAACGTCGATGTCGACGTGAACTTTGAGTATATAACCAGCAGGTCTTGGTCTTGTGTGACTGTACTAGAGTCGATGGCTGCGCATCGGCTTCGCTTCTTGCGAATTTTTTTTTATATTTGGCCGATTTTTCTTAATCGGCCCCCACTGTTTCACTGCACGCATGTTTACACATATTTACCTGCACATGTTCTTCATCTGATCAGATGCCTCTTGAGCCGAATCTGCCAAATGACTGCAGATATCGGCTTCTATGGTTAGTCAGGGCACTGCACTTGCACGTCGGCTCCGTAAGGATTCATGCTGACTTTCATCTGCCGACGTGGCCGCTGCCCAGTGGATCATCGCTGAACACAAGCAAAACATGTGCTGAATATGTGGTGAACATAATTTTGGCCGATTGCTGGAATCGGCCTCCATATCCATTAGAGTGCTGACTGAAGGTTCTGTGATGTTCCTTCATAATTCATGGGGCCGATCACAAGGATCAGCCTCGCCTTGTTTGCTCATTGGTGTGTTCTTGTTACTCGGTCAGGCTGGATAAAACCAACCCAACCTCTGACTTGATGCGCCTGCTGTCGTCCACCTTGAGTGCATCGTAGACTCGTGGAGCACTAAGCTCCGTCGGAAGGACGAGCACCATGTTCGTGCCAGCCGATGTTTCATCATCGGCTTTCTTTTGCTTGGGACGCCACTCCATTCTCCGTGGACGACCCTCTTCATCCAGGGTTCGCTGAACCTTTGCAGCCAGATCAGGCCGTGCCTTCCTTAGCGTATGCAGGTATAACCTTTCGGCTTCCTCCAGGCCGCGCAATCGCTGAACCCTGCGCTTTTGTGAACGGCTGAGTCCGTCAGGGCACCACCTTGGACGGTGATACCTGCCTTCTTCTTCTTCTTGTCCCTCGTCTTCGGAATCCTTGAGATCTATCCACCGAGGGGACTCAAAGACGTTTGCTCGTGGCGGGAGAGGCCCTAAGCGCTCGAACACAGACACGTTGGCCGCCTCCTTCTTCTTCTTGTTGCATTACTGGCAATTGCCGATTGTGGGCAATCGGCTCATTCCGAATCCCAGCAGTTGTCCGAAGAAGGGGCAGTCCCAGTGCCTGGCGTTGTCATCTTGCTCCCTTGATCCTTCCGTGGTGCGGCGCTCGTGCTCCTCCTCATCGCGATCGTGCCGACGATGTCTTCTGGCTTCTCTAGCCAGACGATCTCCTTCATCATCATAACTGGACCGTCGGCGTTGGTCATACCGACTCACATATTTGTTGAGGAGGTGGTCGAGAGGGGTCGCCGATATCTTATGTTCTTCACTTCTCCTCTACGTGACGTAGCGCTTGCCATCATGACGGAGCCGATCGCGTGGAGCGGCCTCCTCAGTGTCCTTGCTACGAGAGCAGCTGCCCTCGTCTCCATCTTTGCCGAGTGGTTCCCAGGTCCTACCATGTTGATGCCGAACGAGGATCCTGGTGGCAACCTTCGTGGTAGGTGAACTCTACCATGTTAACGGCGGGGAAGGGCTGGGTGTCGACCTTCATGGCGCATCGGTTGAAAATTAGACGCCCCTTCTCTATCGCCGCTTGGATGTGCCGACGCCATACCCCGTCGTTGGTGGCATGGGAGAGCGAGTTGTGCCATTTGCGGTATGGCTTTCCGTTCAGCTCTTGCACCGTGGGGAATTTGAGACCTTCAGAATCGTCAACTGTTTCTCCTTGAGCAGGAGGTCGAAGATTTGTTCAGTCTTGGTCACGTCAAAATCAAATCCCCCGGGTGGGCCTGGTGGCTTTACCCATTTGCAGGCACTGGGGTTCCTCCCCGAGTCCATTCACCATCGCTACCTCTTGGTCTCCCGCAGGAACTTCGTCTTCCTCTCGCGTCGACCGTGACTACCGCACGCTTGAACTTGTCTTGGTACAGTCCGGTGGCGCTGTTCATATGCCGATAGTTTCGAACCATGTGCGCCAATGAGGGATAATCGCTTGGGAGGCCATGTCCTTGAGCTGTGTTGCAAGGCCTGCTACATCGCCAACTCGATCGTTTCTTTTCAGCTTATACGAACCGAATAACATCGGTTCCTAAGATTCCCGAAGCGCTGGATGTATTCTCGTCACGCTTTCTCCGCGCTTCGACGTAGTTGTGCTAGATCGGCAATGCCAGACTCGGAAGCCTCCGAATGGTACCGCATATGGAATCGCTTCTTCCAATCGCTTCCAAGTCCTGGATGGAGTTTGATGGCAAAGAGGTATACCATCCAAAAGCCGATCCCGTGAGGGACCGTGAGAAGAGCCTCACGCGTAGCTGATCCGACACCGAAGCCGGTCCTAGTTGTGCCAAATATCGGCCGACGTGCTCGATGGAGCTGGAGCCATCCGATCCACTCGAATTTGGAGAAATCGGGGAGCCGATACTTAGGTGGCAGCGGGATCATCTCGTACTCGTCTGGTACGGCTTGGAATAGCCGATTGCCCTCCTTTTCGGCACCATGCCGAACTGGTCTCTCGATAGTACTGATCTGATCCGCCGTGTCTTGCTGTAGGAGTTGAACTGCGAAGATTCGCCGGGGTGGCGTACTTAGCCAGCCATGTTTGCTTTTCCAGCTCGAGCCAACCGCAGGAGCTGAGCTCTGGAGGTTCGTCGGGGTGGCGTACTTAGCTAGCCACGTGCGCTTCTCAAGCTCGTTGCGACGTTCCTCCCGTCTTCCTGCAGGTCCCCGATGTTGTGGCCTGGTTTGTGAGTGCCCAGTTGCCACAATCCGGCACATACGTGCACGCGTATCCGTGAGGGACCTCCTTAGGCGCCTCGGTCAAGAACTGGTAGTCACTAGGGTCACCACCGATCTTGTAGACGACGAATGCCGGTGTAGCCGGCACTTCTGGTGCTGCCAACGCATATGGCAGCGGTGGACGGGACTGGAGTGGCAACTCTCCTTGATGTGTCCCGAGAGCTGGTCCTGACGGCGAGTACTGGTGCCTCATGATCTCCTGGATCACGCGAAGAGCGACACACTCCAACGTGTTGACCAGGTTCTCAGAGTGGCGGTGTAGCGAATGAGCCACCAAATAGTTGATCTCCTGCCGCAGGCCCCTGGTGCGTTCCTCCGACGGGGCAGAGAGGTCTATCCCATCGAGTGCACCTTCCGGTGAGAATCCCTTCCATCTGATGCCATGGGAACGGGTTCTCTGAAAAGAGCCGATGAGGTCGGTGATACGTCTCCGACGTATCGATAATTTCTTATGTTCCATGCCACATTATTGATGTTATCTACATGTTTTATGCACACTTTATGTCATATTCGTGCATTTTCTGGAACTAACCTATTAACAAGATGCCACAGTGCAGCCTCTGTTTCTGCTGTTTTTGGTTCCATAAAGGCTGTTCGGCAATATTCTCGGAATTGGACGAAATCAACGCCAAACCTCCTATTTTTCCCGGAAGCGTCCAGAACACCGAAGAAGAGTCGGAGAGGGGCCGGGGGGCCACCACACCACATGGCGGCGCGGGCCGGACCCGGCCGCGCCGGCCTAGGGTGTGGCGCCCCAGTGCCCCCTGCGCCGCCTCTTCGCCTATAAAAGCCCTTTCGACCTAAAAACGCGGTACCAATTGACGAAACTCCAGAAAGACTCCGGGGCGCCGCCGCCATCGCGAAACTCCAATTCGGGGACAGAACTCTGTTCCGGCACTTCGCGGACGGGAATTGCCCCCGGAGCCATCTCCACCGCCGTCTTCACCGCCATCTTCACCGCCATCGCTGCTTCCATGATGAGGAGGGAGTAATCCACCTCCGAGGCTGAGGGCTCCGCTGTAGCTATGTGGTTCATCTCTCTCCCATGTACCTCAATACAATGATCTCATGAGCTGCTTTACATGATTGAGATTCATATGAGTTTGTATCACAATTTATCTATGTGCTACTCTAGCAAAGCTATTAAAGTAGTTCTATTCCTCCTGCACGTGTGTAAAGGTGACAGTGTGTGCACCGTGTTAGTACTTGGTTTATGCTATGATCATGATCTCTTGTAGATTGCGAAGTTAACTATTGCTATGATAATATTGATGTGATCTATTCCTCCTACATATGCATGAAGGTGACAGTGTGCATGCTATGTTAGTACTTGGTTTAGTCTGTTGATCTATCTTACACTTAAGGTTACTTAAACATGAGCATTATTGTGGAGCTTGTTAACTCCGGCATTGAGGGTTCGTGTAATCCTACGCAATGTGTTCATCATCCAACAAGAGTGTAGAGTATGCATTTATATATTCTCGTTATGTGATCAATGTTGAGAGTGTCCACTAGTGAAAGTGTAATCCCTAGGCCTTGTTCCTAAATACTGCTATCATCGCTTGTTTACTGTTTTACCGTGTTACTACTGCTGCAATACTACCACCATCAACTACACGCCAAAGCAAGCTATTTTCTCGGCACCGTTGCTACCGCTCATATATATTCATACCACCCGTATTTCACTATCTCTTCGCCGAACTAGTGCACCTATTTGGTGTGTTGGGGACACAAGAGACTTCTTGCTTTGTGGTTGCAGGGTTGCATGAGAGGGATATCTTTGACCTCTTCCTCCCTGAGTTCGATAAACCTTGGGTGATCCACTTAAGGGAAAACTTGCTGCTGTTCTACAAACCTCTGCTCTTGGAGGCCCAACACCGTCTACAGGAAAGGAGGGGGAACGTAGACATCAAGCACTTTTCTGCGCCGTTGTCGGGGAGGAAAGGTAAAAGGCACTCATACTCCGGTTCCTGTAAAGTACTTTTCTGGCGCCATTGTGTTTGTGCTCGAAGCTATTTCCTTTAGATCCTGCAATTGCAACTTTTTGTTTCTTGTTTACACTAGTTAGGCATAATGGAAAACATCTGTGAGCTCTTTGTACTATTTCCTGAGTCAAGACATGAATGGTTTAATGCAAAAATTAAAAAACCCATGGAACATGTTAGCATGAATACTTTGAACACCATTGTTGCTAATGATATGGAAAATTCTAAGCTTGGGGAAGCTGGCTTTGATGAGCATGATATTTTTAGTCCCCCAAGCATTGAGGAGAAAATTTTCTTTGATGATACTTTGCCTCCTATTTATGATGATTATAATGATAGTGGTCTTTTGGTGCCACCTACTATGGAGAGTAAATTTTGTTGTGATTATACTATGCCTCCTACACTTGATGAGAATAATAATGATAGCTACTTTGTTGAATTTGCTCCCACTACAACTAATAAAATTGATTATGCCTATGTGGAGAGTAATAATTTTATGCATGAGACTCATGATAAGAATGCTTTATGTGATAGTTATATTGTTGAGTTTGCTAATGTTGCTACTGAAAGTTATTATGAGAGAGGAAAATATGGTTGTAGAAATTTTCATGTTACTAAAACACCTCTCTATGTGCTGAAATTTTTTAAGTTACACTTGTTTTATCTTCCTATGCTTGTTACTTTGCTCTTCATGAACTTGTTTATTTACAAGATTCCTATGCATAGGAAGCATGTTAGACTTAAATGTGTTTTGTATTTGCCTCTTGATGCTCTCTTTTGCCTCAAATACTATTTCTTGCGAGTGCATCATTAAAACTGCTGAGCCCATCTTAATGGCTATAAAGAAAAGAACTTCTTGGGAGATAACCCATGTGTTATTTTGCTACAGTACTTTGTTTTATATTTGTGTCTTGGAAGTTGTTTACTACTGTAGCAACCTCTCCTTATCTTAGTTTTGTGTTTTGTTGTGCCAAGTAAAGTCTTTGATAGTAAAGTAAGTACTAGATTTGGATTACTGCGCAGTTCCAGATTTCTTTGTTGTCACGAATCTGGGTCCACCTCCCTGTAGGTAGCTCAAAAAATTAAGCCAATTTACGTGCATGATCCTCAGATATGTACGCAACTTTCATTCAATTTGAGCATTTTCATTTGAGCAAGTCTGGTGCCATTTTAAAATTCGTCAATACGAACTGTTCTGTTTTGACAGATTCTGCCTTTTATTTCGCATTGCCTCTTTTGCTATGTTGGATGAATTTCTTTGATCCACTAATGTCCAGTAGCATTATGCAATGTCCAGAAGTGTTAAGAATGATTGTGTCACCTCTGAACATGTGAGTTTTTGATTATGCACTAACCCTCTAATGAGTTTGTTTCGAGTTTGGTGTGAAGGAAGTTTTCAAGGGTCAAGAGAGGAGGATGATATACCATGATCAAGGAGAGTGAAAGCTCTAAGCTTGGGGATGCCCCGGTGGTTCACCCCTGCATATATCAAGAAAACTCAAGCGTCTAAGCTTGGGGATGCCCAAGGCATCCCCTTCTTCATCGACAAATTATCAGGTTCCTTCTCTTGAAACTATATTTTTATTCGGTCACATCTTATGTGCTTTACTTGGAGCGTCTGTATGCTTTTGTTTTTGTTTTTGTTTGAATAAATGCTTGTGTGGGAGAGAGACACGCTCCGCTGGTTCGTATGAACACATGTGTTCTTAGCTCATAATATTCATGGCGAAGTTTCTTCTTCGTTAAATTGTTATATGGTTGGAATTGGAAAATGATACATGTAGTAATTGCTATTAATGTCTTGGGTAATGTGATACTTGGCAATTGTTGTGCTCATGTTTAAGCTCTTGCATCATATGCTTTGCACCCATTAATGAAGAAATACATAGAGCATGCTAAAATTTGGTTTGCATATTTGGTTTCTCTAAGGTCTAGATAATTTCTAGTATTGAGTTTGAACAACAAGGAAGACGGTGTAGAGTCTTATAATGTTTTCAATATGTCTTTTATGTGAGTTTTGCTGCACCGGTTCATCCTCGTGTTTGTTTCAAACAACCTTGCTAGCCTAAACCTTGTATCGAGAGGGAATACTTCTCATGCATCCAAATACTTGAGCCAACCACTATGCCATTTGTGTCCACCATACCTACCCACTACATGGTATTTCTCCGCCATTCCAAAGTAAATTGCTTGAGTGCTACCTTTAAACACTTCAAAATTTATTACCTCTGATTTGTGTCAATGTTTTATAGCTCATGAGGAAGTATGTGGTGTTTATCTTTCAATCTTGTTGGGCAACTTTCACCAATGGACTAGTGGCTTCATCCGCTTATCCAATAATTTTGCAAAAAGAGCTGGCAATGGGATTCCCAGTCCCAAATTAATTAACAAAAATAGACACTCCTCCATGGTATGTGATTGTTGGACGGCACCCGAAGGATTTGGTTAGCCATGGCTTGTGTAAGCAAAGGTTGGGAGGAGTGTCATCATAATAAAACTAAAATAAAAAGGCACTCCTTCATGGTATGAGATTGTTGGCAGGCACCCGAGGATTCGGTTAGCCATGGTTTGTGAAAGAAAGGTTGGAAGGAGTGCCACCCAAAATAAAATAAAATGGGAGCCGCTCTTTGAAGGTTTGCCTGGCAAGGGGGTTAGAGTACCCGCTACCATTCGTTGACAACAACATACACCTCTCAAAACTTTATTTTTATGCTCACTTTATGTTTTCAAAATAAAAGCTCTAGCACAAATATAGCAATCGATGCTTTCCTCTTTGAAGGACCATTCTTTTACTTTCAATGTTGAGTCAGTTCACCTATTTCTCTCCACCTCAAGAAGCAAACACTTGTGTGAACTGTGCATTGATTCCTACATACTTGCTTATTGCACTTATTATATTACTCTATGTTGACAATATCCATGAGATATACATGTTATGAGTTGAAAGCAACCGCTGAAACTTAATCTTCTTTTGTGTTGCTTCAATACCTTTACTTTGAATTATTGCTTTATGAGTTAACTCTTATGCAAGACTTAATTGATGCTTGTCTTGAAGTGCTATTCATGAAAAGTCTTTGCTTTATGATTCAGTTGTTTACTCATGTCATTACCATTGTTTTGATCGCTGCATTCACTACATATGCTTTACAAATAGTATGATCAAGTTTATGATGGCATGTCACTCCAGAAATTATCTGTGTTATCGTTTTACCTGCTCGGGACGAGCAGAACTAAGCTTGGGGATGCTGATACGTCTCCGACGTATCGATAATTTCTTATGTTCCATGCCACATTATTGATGTTATCTACATGTTTTATGCACACTTTATGTCATATTCGTGCATTTTCTGGAACTAACCTATTAACAAGATGCCACAGTGCCAGTTCCTGTTTTCTGCTGTTTTTGGTTCCAGAAAGGCTGTTCGGGCAATATTCTCGGAATTGGACGAAATCAACGCCAAACCTCCTATTTTTCTCGGAAGCGTCCAGAACACCGAAGAAGAGTCGGAGAGGGGCCAGGGGGCCACCACACCACATGGCGGCGCGGGCCAGACCCTGGCCGCGCCGGCCTAGGGTGTGGCGCCCTGTGTGCCCCCGCGCCGCCTCTTCGCCTATAAAAGCCCTTTCGACCTAAAAACGCAGTACCAATTGACGAAACTCCGTAAAGACTCCAGCGCCGCCGCCATCGCGAAACTCCAATTCGGGGGACGAACTCTCTGTTCGGCACTGCCGGACGGGGAATTGCCCCCGGAGCCATCTCCACCGCCGTCTTCACCGCCATCTTCACCGCCATCGCTGCTTCCATGATGAGGAGGGAGTAATCCACCTCCGAGGCTGAGGGCTCCGCTGTAGCTATGTGGTTCATCTCTCTCCCATGTACCTCAATACAATGATCTCATGAGCTGCTTTACATGATTGAGATTCATATGAGTTTGTATCACAATTTATCTATGTGCTACTCTAGCAAAGCTATTAAAGTAGTTCTATTCCTCCTGCACGTGTGTAAAGGTGACAGTGTGTGCACCGTGTTAGTACTTGGTTTATGCTATGATCATGATCTCTTGTAGATTGCGAAGTTAACTATTGCTATGATAATATTGATGTGATCTATTCCTCCTACATATGCATGAAGGTGACAGTGTGCATGCTATGTTAGTACTTGGTTTAGTCTGTTGATCTATCTTACACTTAAGGTTACTTAAACATGAGCATTATTGTGGAGCTTGTTAACTCCGGCATTGAGGGTTCGTGTAATCCTACGCAATGTGTTCATCATCCAACAAGAGTGTAGAGTATGCATTTATCTATTCTGTTATGTGATCAATGTTGAGAGTGTCCACTAGTGAAAGTGTAATCCCTAGGCCTTGTTCCTAAATACTGCTATCACTGCTTGTTTATCGTTTCTACCGTGTTACTACTGCTGCAATACTACCACCATCAACTACACGCCAGCAAGCTATTTTCTGGCACCGTTGCTACTGCTCATATATATTCATACCACCTGTATTTCACTATCTCTTCGCCGAACTAGTGCACCTATTTGGTGTGTTGGGGACACAAGAGACTTCTTGCTTTGTGGTTGCAGGGTTGCATGAGAGGGATATCTTTGACCTCTTCCTCCCTGAGTTCGATAAACCTTGGGTGATCCACTTAAGGGAAAACTTGCTGCTGTTCTACAAACCTCTGCTCTTGGAGGCCCAACACTGTCTACAGGAAAGGAGGGGGGACGTAGACATCAGTCGGCTTCGAGGGTGGCCTTGATCTCGTCATATCTCTTCTTGAGTTCGTCAGGCAGCTCCTCGTAGGTGACTGGCGTGCCGTCCGCCATCTCGGATGTAGATGGCGATGTGGTTGATGTAGACGATTGTCCCACCGGGCGTGCCACCTGACCTATACCTGGCCAGGAAGGTGATGGAGATGCCTCGCTTAATTTCCTGCATGGCATACATGTAAACATTAAATACGAGCCTCGATCGGCTCTCAGGTTATCCTGTGAATCGGCTCAAAGAGCCGATCCACCCATGATTCGTACGGGGTGCACGAATATATGGTGGTCCTGCTTGATCAAGATAAAGCTAATGAGATCTACGACGATTTAGGGTTTTCTCCGCATAATCGGATCATCCTACTCCAGGTTGGGCCTCGCGGCCACGCACGGTGCTCGTAAGCCGATCCTAAACAAGGCCTAAAAACCAACACGAAGTTGATCCCCGGAATATCCTGTTTAGGACTTGCGAACGCCACCCTACGTGCCGCTGGATCCTCCCCCCCTTTGTAAGGCCTAACTATTGCAGATATTAAACTAACCCTTGTAGAACAAGGAGCAATCGTAACGGATCAGATCTACTAAATAATGATCAAGCGGGGTGCCGCCCCCACACCTGAGATAGGTGTGAGGGCGGCTAGACATGCAAGGGTTGCACTACGTAAGCATGTTATACGAAGAACAATGCTAACCCTAACACATCTATGATAACTACGTTGCTCGCCATCAACAAGGCTTCAGTACAAGCAACGCATGAACAACGTGGAGCTTGTGCTGCCTAGATCGCAAGATGCGATCTAGGCAGCATGTCGCTTACCGGATAGAAACCCTCGAGACGAAGGAGTTGGCGATGCGCCGAGATTGGTTTGTTTGGTTGAACGTGAGTTGTTTATTCCATAAACCCTAGATACATATTTATAGTCCAGGGGACTTTCTAACGTGGGAATAATCCCCATCCTGCACGATACAAACTCTAATTTTTAATCTAAGATACAATCCACCATAACTAATGATATACGGGCAATTCAGCCCAAATTCCTCATGCAAAGCCGCTTCAGAGATCTTCCACGTGTAATCTTCCAAGCCCATCTCTCTTACGGCCCACCTCCTGATTTGGCCAAAATCTGGTGATAACAACGTCAGAAGGCAACTTATGATCCATATCTCGAATCCCTCGTCAGCTCGTGAGTCACTTTTATTTCCCCTTATTTCTGTACTTGAAGTTTTTTGTCTTATCTCGTTTTTTATACTGTCGATTTTTAATCACAGTGATGATGAGGAAGAAACACCAACTCTTGACGTGGCTCCTCGAACGAGCACGTCACATACTTTAACTGTTTCGGAGACGCCAGTTGAGGGAGAAGAATCCTCGCCTCCTCAACAAAACGTCGTCACCACCACTCCTCCTTCAAGCCCTCTTGCTCCTTCACCCAAAAGGACAAGGGTTGAAACGATGATGGAGCCTGCCCCTCAGTTGGGCAGCTCTTCTAATCCGCTCTTAGATGATGTAAGTTTTTTGACTTTCTTACCAGTACCTATATTTCCTCTGTTTGCTTTTTTATGCCTTCATATTTTTCTCGTACCGATATTTTCTTTCTTTGTTCTTCTTTGACAGCCCATGATCAAAGAGCTTGTTCGTATCGGATCCCAATTTATTGGGTACCGTGAATATGCCAGCAGGATTGAAGGTAATAACTTTTTTGCTGTCATTGTTTCTGACTTCTTGCTCCTGTTTCTATCGCAGTTTGACTTTTCTTTTCTATTTTGACAGAGAAACTTGCAGAGGCCAACAAGCTTGCCGACGATCTTGCTCGGAAACTGGAGCGAAGTGAAGCGGCCCGCAAGAAAGCCGAATCAGATGCTGTTCAAGCTAGAGCAGAGGCTGACAAAGCCAAGACTGATGCCGCTGGTGTCGAAGATCTTAGGAAGAGACTTCATGATGCCGAGACTTTTTGAGTGAGCATATAGCTGCACAATCTGCTCGCGAGGAAGCGGTCCTTAAGCGCATAAGGACGCAAAATCGTCGCTTTGTCAGTAAGTATCTGAACCACTTCATATCCCTTGAACTTTCTTTCTTTCGCTCGTTTATTGATCATTAAGTTTTTATCTTGACAGATAGAACATGTCAAGAATTTGAACTTGAAGACCCCGACAATGATCCTCTTCTTGACGCTGTTTCGTTCCTTGAATTTCATGGAACAGAAGCACGCGAGGGCATTGATCAAGCTAAAGCAGGGTTGTCGCGACTCTTCCCCTACTTCTTCCCGAAGAAAGAGGAACCCGCAACTTTCCTTGCTCTGGCTAAGTGCTTTAATCCACCAGAAGATCTTGGGCTGAAGATGCGCCAGGAAAATATGAAGGTCGCTGTTGAAAACACTATTGCCTTGGTTGCTGATAGTCAGCAAACTATCGATCAGGCGAAAGTAGGCGACACGGAGCAGATAGAACAGCCAAAATGGCGATCGCTGATCAAGGCGGCAAAGCCCAATACGAAGAAAATCTTGTCCTATCTCGGGATCAAGCCATCTTCGACTCCTAGCTCATCAAAGCCGGAGGTCTAGTTGAATGCCCCTTTGCTTTTTTCTTTTTAGCTTATCTCCTTCTTTTGGCACTACTGCCATAGTGTTCTTGGCGATGACTGCTTCAGTAGGTCTCTAGAGGTCCTTCTTTTGTAATAGACATGTATATATTATGGGAATGAATGGAAATCTATCTTTGCTCAATGATTGATGTCGAAATTTCTCTTTTTTCCAGTTAATTTTTGACAACTATACATCAACTCCTGGTCCTTCCGAGGTTTTTCCTTCGCTTCCTTTGAAGAAAACCCCTGTCGCTGTTAATTTTGTCGAAGATTCTGCGAGTAAGAGTTCGGCAGAAGATTTGAAAGAGCTTCAACAACAGCTCCAGTCTGTGAAGAAGCAATCACTTATGCTTATGGAACAATCTCGGAAATCCTCTGAGAGGGAAAAAGTAGCACTCCGACAAGCTCAAGATGCTATAATCGAGAAAGATGCCGCCGTTGCTGAAGCTACTGCAGCTATGTCTCGAGAAAATTTCATGCTTCAACTGCTAACAGATGCTAGCTTGGATATGGCAGGTATGCTTCGGTATCTTTGTCACACTTTATCTTCCTTTTTTACTTGTCTTCCTGTTGCCCACTGATTTTATCGAAATAGGTGCCTTTTTGGATGCTGCTACGGAAGATGAACGTGTTGAAGCTCGTTCTAATGCTCTTCTGAGGCTTGCACGTGATCATGGTTCAAATTTTTGGGGCACACCTGAACGGACTCGCCAAATCGTCAGATTTCAAGATCGTGCTCTTCAGGTCCGCGATTTTCTCGACTTTTGCACGAGGACCTTGTCTTTAGTTTACGGGACCATGTTTCCACGTAACAAGATGCCAGAGACGCTTCCCGCTCCGATGGAACAATTTCGGGATGCTCCTCGAATCCATGGATTTGTGCGGGCCCAATTAGCTGCTGGCGCGAGGTTCGCCATGATTATGATAAAAATCTGCTATCCGAAATTAGATATGAGTCAAATTGTTCCGAAATGTCTGGCGAAGATGGCGAAGAGAAAAAGGAACTTCGGCAAATATGATGACGTTGTGACTCCTGTTGCCGAAGATATGATGGATGAACTTCTTCGACTGGACGCTGAATTCTTCGTAAAAGGCAGTTATGCGGAACATAGTACTCGCACTATAAATAATGAACGGCTGACGATAGATAATATACTCGGTAGCTCTTGAAGTTTTATTGCTCCAGGGATTGTATCTTGTGTGTAGGAAACATAATCTATATTGTAAAGTTACTATTTTTCTGTTTTTCAGTGCCAAGCCCCCGGGCGTTTTGATGGCGATATTTTTCTCTTGTTATAATGCGAGGTTGTCCTGTGGCAAGATAATTTATATTTGTACACTATTTTTGCGGGTACGAACCACGAGCTTTTCTTGATTGCTATTTTGCGACGTAGTTTTATTTGGCGAGGTACTTTATACCAAAGCGAGATATATATCTTTGTATCTTCTGGGTAAGAGCCCCCGAGCCTGTCGAAGAGATATATAATTCCACTATCTTTATTATATTGCAGCACCGCGAGCCCGCCTCATTAAAAACCTTTCCCGGCCCCACTCGGTGCCCCGAAAAAGGAAAAGAGTGCGTATGAAAACTCGCGAGCGTTTCAGTACATTGTATGTTTACATAGGAGACTATATTTCGGCATCTAGGCGTAGAAGCGCCTGAGCTGTGCCACGTTCCAAGGATTTGGCTCAGCAATCCCCGTCTTCTTGTCCTTGAGTCTGTATGCTCCTCCTTCGATTACCTCTGTGACTATGTAAGGTCCAAGCCATGGTGACTCGAGTTTTTCATGACTTTTTTGATTTAGTCGCAAAACCAAGTCGCCAACTTGGAAAGATCTCGGTCGCAGTCGTCGACTATGGTAATTTTTCAGGTCCTGTTGATACTTGGCAACCCGTGACAGGACTTCATCTCGAGCTTCATCAAGTGCGTCGACATCATCTTCTAAGGCTTTTCTCGAAGTTTCTTCATCGTATTCTGTAACTCTTGGAGCATCATGTTCTATTTCTATCGGCAATACTGCTTCAGCTCCGTGGACCAGGAAAAACGGCGTCTCCTGCGTTGCCGTGTTTGGTGTTGTTCGAATACTCCACAACACACTTGGCAGCTCCTCTAGCCAAGTATGTCGAGCTTTTTCCAATGGTCCCAACAAGCGCTTCTTGATACCATTGCAGATAATGCCGTTGGCCTTCTCCACTTGACCATTGGTCTGTGGATGTGCGACAGACGCAAAACTCAGTTTGATGCCTACTTCTGCACAATATGCTTTGAACTCCTTAGAAGTAAAGTTACTGCCGTTGTCTGTGACGATGCTGTGAGGTACTCCAAATCGAAAGACGATGCTTTTCACAAACTTGATTGCTGACGCGCCGTCCGGTGAATTTATCGGCTTTGCTTCTATCCATTTAGTAAATTTGTCGACAGCAACGAGCATATACTCATATCCACCTGGCGAAGCTTTGTGTAGTTTTCCCACCATATCGAGACCCCACTGAGCAAAGGGCCAAGACAATGGGATTGGCATCAATTCTGCTGCCGGAGAATGAGGTTTGGCAGCGAATCTTTGACACGCATCGCAAGTTCGCACTATTTCCTTTGCGTCCTCAATTGCTGTTAACCAATAAAATCCCGCTCTGAAGACTTTGGCCGCGATAGCGCGGCTGCTTGCGTGGTGCCCGCATATTCCTTCGTGTACATCTTTCAGGATGATCCGTCCTTCTTCGGGTGTGACACATCTCTGTAGCACACCTGAGATACTTCGCTTATACAACTCCCCTTTTACCACAGTGAAAGCTTTAGATCGCCTAATTATTCGCCTTGCTTCAACTGGATCGTCGGGTATTGTTTTCCTTAGGATGTATGATATGTATGCCTGCATCCATGGAATTTGCACCATCATGACTAGCTCCTGTTCCTCCTCTTCTTCTTCCAGTGATTTTTTGGTGACATCCGAAGGTTTCTCTTCCTTCTCCTTCTTCTTTGTTTTCATTGGCTTTGTTGATCTCTCACTTATTTCTTCCCAAAACACGCCTGAAGGGATCGCGAGACATTGTGACCCGATGTTTGCAAGGACATCGGCTTCATCATTGCTCAATCTGCTGATGTGTTTGACCTCGCATCCATCAAACAATTTTTCCAGCTCATTGTACATCTCCTTGTATGCTATCATGCTCTCATTGACTGCATCACATTGCTTCATAACTTGCTGTGCTACCAACTGTGAGTCGCCGAAAATTTTCAGTCGGGTTGCACCGCAAGCCTTTGCCATCTTCATCCCGTGTATGAGAGCTTCATATTCTGCTTCATTGTTAGATGCGTTTGGGAATGTCATCCGCAAGACATACTTCAGCTTGTCGCCTTCAGGTGATACCAATATCACGCCTGCTCCAGCGCCTTCTAACCTTTTAGACCAGTCGAAGTTCATAGTCCAGGTTCTCGATAAATCTGGAGGTCCCGTATTTTGTAGCTCCATCCACTCTGCGATAAAATCCGGTAGGACCTGCGATTTTATTGCCTTTCTTTTTTCATACGTGATGTCCCGAGGAGAAAGTTCTATTCCCCAAAGGGAGACACGACCCGTAGCTTCTGGGTTGTTCAATATATTTGACAGAGGAGCTTCATTGACCACTATTATCGGGTGCACCGAAAAATAGTGTCGCAATTTTCTTCTTCATCGTAATTACTCCATATGCCGGTTTACGTGCGAGGGTACCGCTGTTTTGACGACGATGTACTTCACTGATGAAATATACTGGCCTCTGAACTCCATGGAGCTTTCTTTCTTCCTCTCTCTCGACTACCAAAACCGTGCTGACCACTTGGGGTGTGGCTGCAATATATAGTAGGAGAGGTTCTTTCTCTTTAGGCGCTACCAAAATTGGTGGTGTCGAAATTGTGCGCTTGAGGTTCTCGAAGGCCCTATCTGCTTCCTCGTTCCATTGAAATATCTCCCCTTGTTTGATCAATGCGTAGAATGGCAACCTTTTCTCCTAGCTTTGGCGACGAATCTGCTTAAAGCTGCGACTCGCCCCGTCAACTGTTGTATTTCTTTCAACTTTGTTGGCTTCCTCATAGTTACGATGGCCTGTATTTTTTCGGGATTAGCTTCGATCCCTCTTGCTGATACTAAGAATCCAAGAAGTTCTCCCGCAGGAACGCCAAAGGAGCACTTTGTCGGGTTCAACTTGAGGCAAAACTTGTCAAGGTTGTCGAAGGTTTCCTTCAAATCTTCGATCAGTGTTGACCCCTTCTTTGATGTTATCACGACATCGTCGATGTAGACTTGTACATTTTTCCCAATCTGTGTTGCAAGGCACTTCTGCATCATCCGCTGATATGTTGCTCCCGCGTTTTTCAAACCAAAGGGCATTGTTTTGTAACAAAACACGCCGTAAGGTGTTATGAACGCTGTTTTGGCCTCATCGTCTTCTTTTAGTCTGATCTGGTTATAACCAGAGTATGCATCCAAGAAGGAAAGACGTTCACATCCTGCCGTGGAGTCGATGATTTGATCGATCCTTGGGAGGGGAAAGTGATCCTTAGGACAATGTTTATTGAGACACGTAAAGTCGACACACATGCGAAGGACTTTCGTGTGTTTCTTCGGCACCATCACTGGGTTAGCTACCCATGTGGCTTCTGTAGATATCTCTTTGATAAAACCGGCATCCTTAAGTCGATCTATTTCTGATAGCATAGCTTTGCGGGTTGGTTCCGAAAAACGCCGCAAGGGTTGTTTGATTGGTCTCGCGAGAGGATCCAAGTTGAGGTGGTGCTCGGCAAGTTCCCTGGGTACTCCTGGCATGTCAGCTGGACACCATGCGAAGATTTTCCAGTGCTCACGGAGGAACTTGACGAGCGCGCTTTCCTATGCGAGGTCCATATTTGTTGCAATGGACGTCGTTTTCTTCGGGTCCGTCGGGTGGATTTGCACTTCTTTTGAGTCCTTCGCTGTGTTAAAGGTTGGTTTCCCTGAGCGGCCTCCCTGTGTCTGGCAAAACATCATAATCAGTTTGCCTTGGCGCCATATATTCTGCTTGCATCCCGAAGGTTTCTGACAGTTGATGAAAATCTCTGTCGCATTTGTCAGCTAACGCAAAGCTTCCTTTGATTGTGATTGGTCCTTTGGGTCCAGGTAACCTCCACAGTAAATACGTATAATGAGGTACCGCCATAAACCTAGCATACGCTGGCCGTCCCAACAAAGCATGATATTGCGACGGGAAATCCACAACTTCAAACTCCAATTTCTCTATCCTGTAATTTTCTCGGGTCCCAAACTGAACGTCGAGATTAATCTTGCCCAACGAATAACTTGGTTTCTCTGGCGTGATCCCGTGAAAACGTGTGTCAGTTGGTGCTAGATTTGCTAGGGATATGTTCATCTTCCTTAGTGTATCTGCGTACATAAGGTTTAAGCTGCTGCCGCCATCTATGAAAACTCTCGACACGTCGATGCCAGCAATTACTGCGGGTAAAATAAGTGCGGATTGCCCAGGTCGAGGAACCTGCTGTGGGTGATCCGCAATTGTGAAGCCGATATCCTGTCCCGACCAATTTAGGTAGTCGACTGTTGGTGGAGGCATCTTTTCTGCCATGAATACCTGCCGCGAAATTACTTTCTGCGCCCTGTTAGATGGCCTAACTTTCTGAATCATCAAGACTGCGCCATTAGAGTTAGGATCAACATACGGAGGTGGTTGTGGTGCTGCCGCTATTCTGAGCTGGTGCCGATTCTTGTCTGTAATCGCGGGAGGAGGTGGGTGATACGTCTCCAACGTATCGATAATTTCTTATGTTCCATGCCACATTATTGATGTTATCTACATGTTTTATGCACACTTTATGTCATATTCGTGCATTTTCTGGAACTAACCTATTAACAAGATGCCGAAGTGCCGATTCTTTGTTTTCTGCTGTTTTTGGTTTCGTAAATCCTAGTAAGGAAATATTCTCGGAATTGGACGAAATCAACGCCCGGGGTCCTATTTTGCCACGAAGCTTCCGAAGTCCGAAGAAGAGACGAAGTGGGGCCACGAGGTGCCCAAACCCTAGGGCGGCGCGGCCCCGGCCTTGGCCGCGGCCGATAGTGTGGGGCCCTCGTGCCCCCTCCTGACTTGCCCTTCCGCCTACTTAAAGCCTCCGTCGCGAAACCCCCAGTACCGAGAGCCACGATACGGAAAACCTTCCAGAGACGCCGCCATCGCCGATCCCATCTCGGGGGATCCAGGAGATAGCCTTCGGCACCCTGCCGGAGAGGGGAATCATCTCCCGGAGGACTCTACGCCGCCATGGTCGCCTCCGGAGTGATGAGTGAGTAGTCTACCCCTGGACTATGGGTCCATAGCAGTAGCTAGATGGTTGTCTTCTCCCCATTGTGCTTCATTGTCAGATCTTGTGAGCTGCCTAACATGATCAAGATCATCTATCTGTAATTCTATATGTTGCGTTTGTTGGGATCCGATGAATAGAGAATACTTGTTATGTTGATTATCAAAGTTATGTCTATGTGTTGTTTATGATCTTGCATGCTCTCCGTTATTAGTAGATGCTCTGGCCAAGTTGATGCTAGTAACTCCAAGAGGGAGTATTTATGCTCGATAGTGGGTTCATGTCTCCGTGAATCTGGAGGGGTGACAAGAACCTCTAAGGTTATGGATGTGCTGTTGCCACTAGGGATAAAACATTGGTGCTATGTTCAAGGATGTAGTCACTAATTACATTACGCGCAATACTTAATGCAATTGTCTGTTGTTAGCAACTTAATACTGGAGGGGGTTCGGATGATAACCTGAAGGTGGACTTTTTAGGCATAGATGCATGCTGGATGGCGGTCTATGTACTTTGTCGTAATGCCCAATTAAATCTCACTATACTCATCATAATATGTATGTGCATGGTCATGCCCTCTTTATTTGTCAATTGCCCAACTGTAATTTGTTCACCCAACATGCTGTTTATCTTATGGGAGAGACACCTCTAGTAAACTGTGGACCCCGGTCCAATTCTCTATACTGAAATACAATCTACTGCAATATTGTTCTACTTTTTTCTGCAAACAATCATCTTCCACACAATACGGTTAATCCTTTGTTACAGCAAGCCGGTGAGATTGACAACCTCACTGTTTCGTTGGGGCAAAGTACTTTGGTTGTGTTGTGCAGGTTCCACGTTGGCGCCGGAATCCCTGGTGTTGCGCCGCACTACATCCCGCCGCCATCAACCTTCAACGTGCTTCTTGGCTCCTCCTGGTTCGATAAACCTTGGTTTCTTTCTGAGGGAAAACTTGCTGCTGTGCGCATCATACCTTCCTCTTGGGGTTCCCAACGAACGTGTGAGTTACACGCCATCAAGCTAAATTTCTGGCGCCGTTGCCGGGGAGATCAAGACACGCTGCAAGGGGAGTCTCCACTTCTCAATCTCTTTACTTTGTTTTTGTCTTGCTTAGTTTTATTTACTACTTTGTTTGCTGCACTGAATCAAAATACAAAAAAATTAGTTGCTAGTTTTACTTTATTTGCTATCTTGTTTGCTATATCAAAAACACAAAAAAAATTAGTTAGTTGCATTTACTTTACTTGATTCATCATGTTTCCTTTTAATTTTACCACAAAAGACATACCGGTAGGACGTGGGTCTATAATTGGGAGAAATAATATAGAAGAATTCTTCAACCATGTTAGTACCGTTGACGATTTTGAGGATAGATACTTGGTAGACCTTGCCCCTACCTATGAAATTGCTGCTGCTGCTTTAGTTCGCATGTTGGAAACTAAATTTGTTAATCTTAATCCTATAATCCAACATATGTTTCTCACACTTGGTGATATGGAAGAAGGGGAAAAGAAAGATTTTGTTTTAGAAACCCTTCTTAGAGAATTTGGTGGTCTAGCAAGAGAAGCTAGAAAGGTCTTTGCTAAATTTAATATGCTTGGTTCTCATACTAATTTTGTTAGCCTCCTTGAAAAGATGGACATGGATAGAATAAGATACACTAATAATATTGATGATGGTGGGGAGATCAAAGCACCAATACCATGTAAACTCTTAGCTATGAATGATGCACTAGAAAATAACTATGCCTGGCTTGTTCCTGAAAATTTGTTTGATGAGAGTAGCACGCCTAAGACTAATGAAAAGGGAGATGCTAAAACCTATGTATCTAATATATTATTCCTGGTTGAGAAAACTCCGCACCCCGCTGAGAATGCATCACTCTTTGATAATACTTGATATACACTTTCCGCGCCTAGCTGAAAGGCGTTAAAGAAAAGCGCTTATGGGAGACAACCCATGTTTTTACCTACAGTACTTTGTTTTTATTTTGTGTCTTGGAAGTTGTTTACTACTGTAGCAACCTCTCCTTATCTTAGTTTTGTGTTTTGTTGTGCCAAGTTAAGCCGTTGATAGAAAAGTAAGTACTAGATTTGGATTACTACGCAGTTCCAGATTTCTTTGCTGTCACGAATCTGGGTCCACCTCCCTGTAGGTAGCTCAGAAAATTAAGCCAATTTACGTGCATGATCCTCAGATATGTATGCAACTTTCATTCAATTTGAGCATTTTCATTTGAGCAAGTCTGGTGCCATTTTAAAATTCGTCAATACGAACTGTTCTGTTTTGACAGATTCTGCCTTTTTATTTCGCATTGCCTCTTTTGCTATGTTGGATGAATTTCTTTGATCCACTAATTTCCAGTAGCATTATGCAATGTCCAGAAGTGTTAAGAATGATTGTGTCACCTCTGAATATGTTAATTTTTATTGTGCACTAACCCTCTAATGAGTTGTTCTGAGTTTGGTGTGGAGGAAGTTTTCAAGGATCAAGAGAGGAGTATGATGCAACATGATCAAGGAGAGTGAAAGCTCTAAGCTTGGGGATGCCCCGGTGGTTCACCCCTGCATATATCAAGAAGACTCAAGCGTCTAAGCTTGGGGATGCCCAAGGCATCCCCTTCTTCATCGACAACATTATCAGGTTCCTCCCCTGAAACTATATTTTTATTCCATCACATCTTATGTGCTTTGCTTGGAGCGTCGGTTTGTTTTTGTTTTTGTTTTGTTTGAATAAAATGGATCCTAGCATTCACTTTATGGGAGAGAGACACGCTCCGCTGTAGCATATGGACAAGTATGTCCTTAGGCTCTACTCATAGTATTCATGGCGAAGTTTCTCCTTCGTTAAATTGTTATATGGTTGTAATTTGAAAATGATACATGTAGTAATTGCTATAAATGTCTTGGGTAATGTGATACTTGGCAATTGTTGTGCTCATGATTAAGCTCTTGCATCATATGCTTTGCACCCATTAATGAAGAAATACATAGAGCATGCTAAAATTTGGTTTGCATATTTGGTTTCTCTAAGGTCTAGATAATTTCTAGTATTGAGTTTGAACAACAAGGAAGACGGTGTAGAGTCTTATAATGTTTTCAATATGTCTTTTATGTGAGTTTTGCTGCACCGGTTCATCCTTGTGTTTGTTTCAAATAAACCTTGCTAGCCTAAACCTTGTATCGAGAGGGAATACTTCTCATGCATCCAAAATACTTGAGCCAACCACTATGCCATTTGTGTCCACCATACCTACCTACTACATGGTATTTTCCGCCATTCCAAAGTAAATTGCTTGAGTGCTACCTTTAAAATTCCATCATTCACCTTTGCAATATATAGCTCATGGGACAAATAGTTTAAAAACTATTGTGGTATTGAATATGTAATTATGCACTTTATCTCTTATTAAGTTGCTTGTTGTGCGATAACCATGTTCACTGGGGACGCCATCAACTATCCATTGTTGAATTTCATGTGAGTTGCTATGCATGTTCGTCTTATGCAAGTAAGAGAGATCTACCACCTTATGATTAAGCATGCATATTGTTAGAGAAGAACATTGGGCCGCTAACTAAAGCCATGATCCATGGTGGAAGTTTCAGTTTTGGACATATATCCTCAAATCTCAAATGAGAAAATTATTAATTGTTGTTACATGCTTATGCATAAAAGAGGAGTCCATTATCTGTTGTCTATGTTGTCCCGGTATGGATGTCTAAGTTGAAGAATAATCAATAGCGAGAAATCCAATGCGAGCTTTCTCCTTAGACCTTTGTACAGGCGGCATAGAGGTACCCCTTTGTGACACTTGGTCAAAACATGTGCATTGTGATGATCCGGTAGTCCAAGCTAATTAGGACAAGGTGCGGGCACTATTAGTACACTATGCATGAGGCTTGCAACTTATAAGATATAATTTACATGATACATACGCTTTATTACTACCGTTGACAAAATTGTTTCATGTTTTCAAAATCAAAGCTCTAGCACAAATATAGCAATCGATGCTTTTCCTCTATGGAGGACCATTCTTTTACTTTCAATGTTGAGTCAGTTCACCTATTTCTCTCCACCTCAAGAAGCAAACACTTGTGTGAACTGTGCATTGATTCCTACATACTTGCTTATTGCACTTATTATATTACTCTATGTTGACAATATCCATGAGATATATATGTTACAAGTTGAAAGCAACCGCTGAAACTTAATCTTCTTTTGTGTTGCTTCAATGCCTTTACTATGAATTATTGCTTTATGAGTTAACTCTTATGCAAGACTTATTGATGCTTGTCTTGAAGTGCTATTCATGAAAAGTCTTTGCTATATGATTCACTTGTTTACTCATGTCATATACATTGTTTTGATCGCTGCATTCACTACATATGCTTTACAAATAGTATGATCAAGGTTATGATGGCATGTCACTCCGTAAATTATACGTGTTATCGTTTTACCTGCTCGGGACGAGCGAGAACTAAGCTTGGGGATGCTGATACGTCTCCAACGTATCGATAATTTCTTATGTTCCATGCCACATTATTGATGTTATCTACATGTTTTATGCACACTTTATGTCATATTCGTGCATTTTATGGAACTAACCTATTAACAAGATGCCGAAGTGCCGATTGTTGTTTTCTGCTGTTTTTGGTTTCGTAAATCCTAGTAAGGAAATATTCTCGGAATTGGACGAAATCAACGCCCGGGGTCCTATTTTGCCACGAAGCTTCCGTAAGTCCGAAGAAGAGACGAAGTGGGGCCACGAGGTGCCCAAACCCTAGGGCGGCGCGGCCCCCTTGGCCGCGCGCGGCCTGTGGTGTGGGGCCCTCGTGCCCCCTCCGACTTGCCCTTCCGCCTACTTAAAGCCTCCGTCGCAAAACCCCCGATGCGAGAGCCACGATACGGAAAACCTTCCAGAGACGCCGCCATCGCCGATCCCATCTCGGGGGATCCAGGAGATTGCCTCCGGCACCCTGCCGGAGAGGGGAATCATCTCCCGGAGGACTCTACGCCGCCATGGTCGCCTCCGAAGTGATGAGTGAGTAGTCTACCCCTGGACTATGGGTCCATAGCAGTAGCTAGATGGTTGTCTTCTCCCCATTGTGCTTCATTGTCGGATCTTGTGAGCTGCCTAACATGATCAAGATCATCTATCTGTAATTCTATATGTTGCGTTTGTTGGGATCCGATGAATAGAGAATACTTGTTATGTTGATTATCAAAGTTATGTCTATATGTTGTTTATGATCTTGCATGCTCTCCGTTATTAGTAGATGCTCTGGCCAAGTTGATGCTAGTAACTCCAAGAGGGAGTATTTATGCTCGATAGTGGGTTCATGTCTCCGTGAATCTGGAGGGGTGACAAGAACCTCTAAGGTTATGGATGTGCTGTTGCCACTAGGGATAAAACATTGGTGCTATGTTCAAGGATGTAGTCACTAATTACATTACGCGCAATACTTAATGCAATTGTCTGTTGTTAGCAACTTAATACTGGAGGGGGTTCGGATGATAACCTGAAGGTGGACTTTTTAGGCATAGATGCATGCTGGATGGCGGTCTATGTACTTTGTCGTAATGCCCAATTAAATCTCACTATACTCATCATAATATGTATGTGCATGGTCATGCCCTCTTTATTTGTCAATTGCCCAACTGTAATTTGTTCACCCAACATGCTGTTTATCTTATGGGAGAGACACCTCTAGTGAACTGTGGACCCCGGTCCAATTCTCTATACTGAAATACAATCTACTGCAATATTGTTCTACTTTTTTCTGCAAACAATCATCTTCCACACAATACGGTTAATCCTTTGTTACAGCAAGCCGGTGAGATTGACAACCTCACTGTTTCGTTGGGGCAAAGTACTTTGGTTGTGTTGTGCAGGTTCCACGTTGGCGCCGGAATCCCTGGTGTTGCGCCGCACTACATCCCGCCGCCATCAACCTTCAACGTGCTTCTTGGCTCCTCCTGGTTCGATAAACCTTGGTTTCTTTCTGAGGGAAAACTTGCTGCTGTGCGCATCATACCTTCCTCTTGGGGTTCCCAACGAACGTGTGAGTTACACGCCATCAGTGGGAGATGTATCTCGTTCCTTGGTCCCTGGTGATTTCTATTCGTTGCTTGGGTATTTGCAATTCCTACGGCTCGCAACATTGCCTGAAAGTTGCGGCAGTCTTTTTGGAGATGTCCTGACTGTCTCTTTCCGTTGCTATCGAGAAAAAAGTGCATCTGACACGGTCCGTTCATCATCTCCTCGGGGGACACATAGGGTCTTTGAAACCTTGGTCCACTATTTTGCCTGTGACCGCGAGAATCACCTCTATTGTCGCCTTGTTGTTCATTACTTCTTTGGTAGTCATCTCGACTATTTCCTCCAGGATTTCCTCGGAAGCCAGCCGATATGTGGCCGGGAGCGTCGTTGTTGTAGAACTGGCGGGAAAATCGCCTTCTATTTTGAAAATTTCGACCGCGGTCCTCTTACGCGACCTGTGTCGCTTGTTATATATTGCGTCTTCTCCATCTGCCCACTTGTTGGCTATCTCCATCAGTGCTGATATTGTCTTGGGGTTGGTTCTCCCTAAGTCCTCGACGAAATCTCCCCGTCGGATTCCTGCCACGAACGCGTCTATTGCTCTTTCGTCAGATATATCTTCTGCCGAGTTTTTAATAATGTTCCACCTCTGTATATATTTTCTCATCGACTCGTCGTGTTTCTGTCGGCACGCCCTCAACTCTTCCAATGACGCAGGTTTCTTGTAGGTGGATCGGAAGTTTCTCACGAAAATATCTTCAAAACTATCCCAGCTGTCGATGGAACACAGGAAAGTTTCTTTATCCAAGATCTCGCGGCACCACTCGGGTGGACTTGGATACTTTGCATGGCCGTTGCTCTGGTTCCTCCTACCGACTTCACCATCTCGAGATAATCAACGAGCCAATCCTCGGGATCCTGCACCGTCGAATTTTTTGAAATTCTCGGGTAACTTAAACCCTTTTGGTACTCGAGTTTTTCGGACTCGTCTCGTAAAGCACGGAAGCCCGCACAGATCTTCATCGGCAACTTCGGTGAATGCCGATGTTCTCTTCTTTCTTGCCGCGCTCTGTCTACCCTTGCTTGAGCCGCCGTATCTCTTGCCCCACTTGTTCTTGGTGGATCTTGCACCGCTGCAGAGGTCGTGGACTATTTTGCCTTGCGAGTTCCTTCGGGAGGTGTAGCTGTGAATGCTGTTCCCATGACTCCAACTCCAGCCATTGCCATATTGAACAATGCTTCTCTCGGGTCTCCGGGGTGGTCCGGACGCGAGGATGTAAGCTTGCGTTGCCATGTATCCCGCTTCGCGTTTTCGGGATGATATTTCCCCTTGTATCAATCGACATGAAAGACATGTCGAGATTTTGAATTATGTTGCCTCTCTCTCGCTCGGGTATATTTTGCGGCCGAGATATTGCCCTCCTCCGAGCTTCTCTGTGACTATCTCCGAAGTTCCCGATTGTCGGCGAGCTCTGCTCGACGCCGCTTGACGCGGATGTCGCCTCTTTTCTTCTATTCGGGGATCTTTGTTTCTTTTTCCAACTCCCTACTCACACGAGCAAGTCTATATTGATAGGCTTGTAATTCCTCGGCGATGTTGTGGTGGTCATTGGTTCTCAACCATCCATGGCTCTTGCAGCCCTATCCCACGCCGCTTGCGGGAGTTGGACTCTTTCGCGAGGTGAGGTCCCGACATATTTGGTGCCTAAGCCTCTTACGAGATCGGCGGGATCGACGTATGGGTTTCCCAAATCATCGAAAGCCTACGACGTCTCTCGGTTCTGCTCGGCTTGCCTCTTCAATTGCATACACTTGATGATATTTTGAGTATTGATTTTTGTCGGGATTGGTGACACCATCATAAAGATTGGTGAAGACCTTTCCGATGGCGACAGATTTGTCGATGAAGTCGCATCGAGATCATTGCTTATAAAGGAGTCCATGATCGACCGAAGGATGTGTCGTTGAAGATCTTGACGAACTTTTCGCTTGCCTTGGTGTCGATGAAACGTGGCGACGAAAACTCTTCAGCACTTCTCGAAAAGTCAGAATCGATCGCTGAAAATTTCGACGAGATCGAAACTTCGAGACGATAAGATCCTTCCTTGTTGATGCTGAATCGGAATTCTCCGAACTTCATAACGACGGGCTCCTCCAGATACGCACATGCATCCAAACGGGAGGGCGGGTGAGGAATAAAATCGACTAGATCAGTTTTTTCCTGTTTACCTCGATCCATCGCATTGCTTGCTACCAACGAAGTCGACGATTCTGGATGTGCCATCGAGATCAGCTCCTTGCAACCTCTAGATCCCACAGACGGCGCCAATTGACAAGGTATTGACTTGTCAATGCCTACAGATTGTAGACTAGGGTTTCGTTAGATGTAGAGGGCAAGTAGATCTCGAAGGTTTCAGCCGAAAAGTACTCGACGATGTAAAAACTAGGGTTTGAGAGACAATGATTCGATGCTTTCTGCGTCCCTCGACTCCCCCTTATATAGGAGGTGGAGCCGAGGGTTTCGTATTGTACAAGTTTACAGAGTCCGGGTAGGTTTCTAACTCCTCCCGCAAGATTACAAATAATGCTTCCTATTACAACTCTAGCTTTCCTTAACAATATCTTGGGCTTCCGAACCTTCTTATTCTTCGGGTAATGGGCCTTCAGTAAACCCCGGGTACCATCATCGGCAGGCCCATTGGGGATGCCTATGTCAATGCATGCTGGATAGCGGTCTATGTACTTTGTCGTAATGCCCTGATTAAATCTCATACTACTCATCATGATATATGTATGTGCATTGTTATGCCTTCTTTATTTGTCAATTGCCCAACTGTAATTTGTTCACCCAACATCTGTTTATCTTATGGGAGAGACACCACTAGTGAACTGTGGACCCCGGTCCTATTCTTTACATCTGAAATACAATCTACTGCAATTGTTTTTACTGTTTTTCGCAAACAATCATCATCATCCACACTATACATCTAATCCTTTGTTTACAGCAAGCCGGTGAGATTGACAACCTCACTGTTACGTTGGGGCAAAGTACTGTGATTGTGTTGTGCAGGTTCCACGTTGGCGCCGGAATCCCTGGTGTTGCGCCGCACTACACTCCGCCACCATCAACCTTCAACGTGCTTCTTGGCTCCTACTGGTTCGATAAACCTTGGTTTCTTTTTGAGGGAAAACTTACTGCTGTGCACATCACACCTTCCTCTTGGGGTTCCCAATGGATGTGTGTCTCACGCGCATCAGGTATCGTTAAGGCGGCATGCGACAATTTTCATAGCCACTTTGAGAAGTGCAAGGTGAGGAAGGAGAGTGGCAATACCATGGTGGACTACAATCATTCAGGAAGATGGACGGCTCTACCGCTACGGATTCAGTTACCTCTGAAAACCTAGACAACAGCCTCCAGGTGTTACCTACTACAACAACAACTGTCGCTGACCCATGGACCATCCCAGGCACAAAAAATTTCAGGGATCCTACATGCAACGTAATCAGGACAACCTTCCATCGCAGGCGGGCGTTGGAATCTTCATCCATGTTGAAGGCGCTCACCGCTGTACTCTACTTCTCATCTCATCCGTTTAATGGAAAAACTGTCATGTGATGTCAGATTTCACCACATGCTTCTGTAAAATCTTGCCAAGTTTAATGAAAAAAAAAACCGTTATGTTTAAAAAGAAAAAATCTCACTGAAAACCAACCTGAGGTTGGGTAGTTATGAGGGTGGTTGTACCTTAACCCACCAGAGTTTAAACCCCAGGTTTGATATCTGTGTATCTCATAAAGGCGGAATATTTTTTAAGTGGAAGGCGACGTTTGCGTCGACAACGAGGCGCATGTGGTGACTTCGTCAATTTCAAGATTCGATCCGTCGGCTCAGTCTTTCGAAAGTGCTCATAGAGGTAGGATGTACATGTGTACTTTCATAGGGTGAGTGTATACGCGTGTATACAAACGTCTGTGTTCGTATTGTGTTTCTGAAGAAAAAGATCTTACTAGGCGAAACCTGAGAAAAAGTATATGATTCCGTTTTGTCTAAAAAAAAGTATTCCGGTCTCCGGTTCCAAGCGGGCAAGTAGTCGCGGGGAGACAAGCAAAGGAGGAGGATCAGACACCATAGCCGCAACTATTCCCTCTGCCGCCACTGCTGAGTGCTGTTGCCTTGGGAAAGCTGACGGACCCCAACCTGCCAATCATGCGGCCTCGTGGGAGAGGATTCGAGATTTCGAGCAGCTTCAAATCTTCCCGCTAGTTTTCCCCGGCGCCTATCCTCTGCCCGCCGGCCGCCAGCTCCGTCGCCCAGGCCGTGACCGTGACGAGGAGGCCGCTCCGCTCAACGGTGGCGAATGGTCGGAGGCCCACCTGGCGGGCGGATCGCACGAGGCACGCGTCGGTACACCAACGTCCAACCACCGTCCCGTCTCGCGTGGGTCTGCAACGTTTTTTGTTTTGTTTTTGATCGGCACCGTTCCTCTGGAGCACTATCACGTGATGACGCCCCCAATTTCATTTCCTAACGTACACGTACGACCAATCAATTCTCTCGTTATAAACTCCCCACAAAACCCGGCGCGATTTCAAATTTCGAAAATCCCATGCAGCACGCGCACGCCGTCTCTGACAGCCGGGCCCACGAGCCGCGGTGGTACTACCAAGGGGGGAAACTGAATCTTATTTTGGATTTGTTTTCTGCTCGGCGCACTCGAGGCTTCCTTCCTTCGCCTCGCCATTCCCGTTTCCCCTATCTGGCACGCCGCTGCGGACGACTTCGGAAGCTCAAGAAAAAAGTCGGGGACTAGCGCGCGCGCGGCAGCTCCGAACCCTAGCTGCCGGCGGCGTATGAGGAGGGACGCCTTCTCCAGGGCCGCGGAGGACGGCGGCTGCTCCGCCACGCGCGGCCGGACGCCCGACGGCGGGGGCAGCCACCGCCGGTCGAGGAGCCTGAGCCGGTTCCCGCCGCCCTCGCCGTCCCCGGAGGACGCGCCCACGCCCTCCTCCAGGTTCGTCACCAAGGTCCGGGGCGGCGGCTCCTCAACGGGCGGGGGGTTCCCGGAGATCAGCCTCGACGACCTCGCCGACGAGTTCTTCCGGGCCCGGGTGGAGTCCGAGGACGACGACGCCCCGCCGCGCGGGCGGGGCAGGCTCCCGGCGCCTTCGCCCGCGGAGAAGGGGGGCCGCGGCGGGACCGCGCGCTACGCCAGGGAGACGGAGTCCTCCCGGCAGCGCGACCGCTCCGTGTCCCGGGCCCCGCCCGACCGCCGAGCCGCGGCTGAAAATGGCGGCGCCAGGAGGCAGAGGTACCCTTCGGTGGATCGGCGTGCTCCGGTCGGCAGGCAGCGGTACGCCTCTGTGGACCGCCGCGCCTCCGTGGACAGACAGCGCTGGTGCGATTCGGATGTAAGTTCTGGCGACGTTTTGGTGTTCGAATCTATTTACGAATCTATAATAGCAATTGTTGGATTTTTTTTTAATCTGAGTTAATTTCATGTCTGAATTTATAACACTGTTTAATTCTGTACTCGAGTATATTAGTTTAGATTGACAATAAGTAGTTGCTCCAAATGGGCAGATATGCATGCTAGGAAATAAACACTGATACTTCCAAGTAGAGGCAAAGTTTATTCACCATTATTTCTGATGATGAAGTCAGAAATGATCAGCTGCTTATGTTTTAGCTGTTTCTACTGTTCCTTCTTACCTGCTTTGCAATTGACTTCCACATGATTTACTTTTTTCTATCTCTGGTATTATTCATGCGTGTTGCGAAAACATGTTTACATCTACTTATGGACATTCTGAGTTCGAGATTAGATTGGAGTAAGCGTGCAATTATGTTATGCAACAGATCTAAGGATGTTGTCATTGTTGGTTTATGTTTGTTGCGAAAAGAGCACAAACCAGTTTACTGTTTGTGTAAGAGAATAGGATGTTTTTCATTGTAATTGCAAACAGTTTATTAGTTTGTATTCAGCAATATTTCAGCACAATGCCTATTCTTCTGCAACAAAACAAAAGAGTTTGCTCTGCTTGATCCTTTTCACGTGGATAAACATTATCACTATAAAGTCAAACTATTTGATCCTTTGAACGATAATGTAGATCAAATTAAGTACTATATCCTGATGTTATTAAGAGTATGAATGCATGAAGTTGAGTATTCTGCTTTGTTATTGCCAATGTGCCTTCTAGGTTGAACTAACTTCCGCTGTCGCACTTTGTTCAATTTCCATCAAAATCCTCATTAATCTACTTCCTTATTTTGCATTTTATAGTCCTGCACTTTGTTGCTCCCATTGTTGCCTTTTAGTTTTACTTGAAGAAGCTCGAATATTTAACTTGCATTCCTGCAATTCATTGCATCTAGTTTGTTTAATGCTGTTTCTGACTTTCTTTTCCATTTCTGGTTGCAGAATGATATGGATTTTTCTCACAGGTCTGGTTTTAGGGGGACAAATACCAAATCTAGCACTGGCCATACCGTACAGAATTCATTCAATAAATCCAAAGTAAATCAAACTATGAGGAGGTCTACAAGTCAAAATGATTTTGTACATTTACGAGATAGTGGCTCAGTGAGTACCTCCCATTTAGTATTTTCTTGTGCTGTTAGAAACTATTGGTCACTGAAAAAGCCCTGCTATTCGTTGATGCAAAAAATGGATAATCTTTTGACTATTAGCACCTCTGTAAAAAGTTGTACTGTAGTTGGTGCACATCACAAATAATTTCTGTTCCAGTGATGTAACACGTAGTATGTACTCCCTCAAATCCCAAGCTTAAGGTGTATACATTTTTTCAAGTTTTCCTCAAAGAACTTCGATGGACCGTACTTTATTTTGACATTGCCATGTGTTACAGTCTGATTTTTTTTATCTGGTTAAAGTTCAACACTGAATATCTTCATGTTGATTTTCGCAGAGCCATTCTTCACTAACTGACGATGAATCAAGGGATGCTCACTCATTTCATAGCAGTGCTCACAGTGGAGCTCAGACTGTTTATGCCCAGGAGAAGGTTGATTTCACAATATTCTTTCAAATTTATACTATCAAATTTTAGAAGAGCTAACGTTTTAAATATATTTTATGTTCTCATTTGAGCAGTCAATTGCAAATGATGGTTCAAATGTGCTGTATGATGTGATGCGTAAAGAAGTGAGGCAAGCCGTTGAAGAAATCAGAACTCAGTTTGAAAAGGTATCTTTTGGCATGCTAAGTTTGCTGAATAATTCTTTCAAGTTTCTTATTTTACAAAGGTTTTGATTACTAACATAAGTTCAAGGTCTAAACGTGGCCCCTTCACGTTAGTGTTGCTTTATAATTGCACAGAATAAATCTTGATCCCTGGATAACTTCTTTTTGGAGCATAACTCTAGGTGTTTTAGTTTCTGATCTAGACCCTCAGAAATACTTGAGGTTAATTTCTTGTGTCTCTTGTCGTAGAGTAATCACATGATGAACTTGTAGCCTTATCTGTTGGTGTATTTTAGAGCCAGACTATGAAAAGTATATCTGTTGAATTGTCATCACTCATCTTGCCCATCTGCTACCTGTAGCAATGCTTTTTATACAATTCTGTCACTTCGATTTTCTTATCTTTGACCACACATTTTCAGGCTGTGACAAAATCCGAACCTTTAGAAAAGGTAAGAAGTGATGATGTCCAACCAACCCAGGTTATTGGTGAGCTCCGTAGGAACTACACTAGCAAATTGGAAGAGGTACGGTTTGATGGAATCCAAAAGTTTTTCCTTGCTGTGTTTATGCTCAATTCGGTCCATATGTCTTGCAGTCAGAGAAGAGGAAGCAGGAATTACTTGCTCAGTTAGCGGCAGAAGAACAACGTGGTCATGAACTCACAAAAATAGTTAAAGAATTACTGCCTACTACTAAGAAGAACGTTAAACCGGAGAGGCAGCCACCACGTAGAAGAGTAAGCTTTCTTGGTCATTTGTTTTATATATATACTTCCTTCTGTTATCGAGAATCTGCAATTCAAATTTTCATGTGTCTTTGTTTCAGAGGAGCAATGATAAAGCAAGGGTGTCGAAATGCCTTACTGAAGAGGCTGAGCTGTACTTTGAAGATTTCCTGTCAAATGTTGAAGATACCGATTTTTCATCCTTTGATGGTGAAAGAAGTGACACAAGTTCAAGTAGACGAGATATGATACATCATGCTATGCCGGAAACTCATGTAGTCCTTCCCAAAGTTGCACCACCTGTTGTCGCCGATGGTGTTGTCCTTCCTTGGTTGCAGTGGGAAACTAGCAATGATCTACATGCCTCCCCAAGCACAACCAAGACGCAGGTAGAGATGGCTGAACTATTTTTTGTTTTGTTTTAGGAATAGTAAATCAATCCATTATTATCCTATGTTGCACCGCTTGTGTTCGGCATTGCATTTTACACAAGGGGTGAATTGCATGAAAATGGACTAGCTTCTATTCATATATCGTGTAAGCTATAGTATACAATCTTGTTTCAAGTGCCTGATGGAACAACACTTTCAGGACGCAAGCACTGCATGCAGCACCAGTAATCACAGCACTAGCAGCCGTGGGAGCTGGAGCCCAGGAGACCATGGCAGCTCAGCTGGCTCCAAAGATGGACTACTCTCCAGGTTCGACCAGGCTGCGACTCGCCAAAGTAGCTGCCCTGATAACAGCCGGAGCACGTCGTTCCATATGGATGACTATCTGCATCTGCGGAGGAGCGAGGATTTCCTCTTCGAGCGATTGAGGCAGAAGCAAAGAATAGACGATGGCAGCCTAACCTTATGCAGGAGATCAACAATAATGTAGATGCAATATGATTCTTTTGCTGGGTGTGGTGGAACATATGCAGTGTGCACAATCGATTAGGTGATTGGGCAAGTTAGGCTAATAAGTGTGTAGATTTAGGACCTGTTTCCTTTGGAGCTAACTTTGCCATAGTGTGCCATAATTTTTTTATGTGTGCCAAAGTTTAGGCGCACAACTTCCTAGCCACACTTTGGCCTGGTAAGAGAATCTTGCCACAGTTATTTAGTGTATGACGCATGGAACATACTTGTAAAAAATATTACCTATGGTGTGCCAAACACTTGGTAACATTCTTGAGTCGACTATGCCTTAACCAAATTGGATGCGCAAAGTAGTGGAAAAGTTCCGATGATTTCGGAACAGCTAAAGATGCTGCCAGCTTTGGCTGCGGCAAGTTTCGGTAGTAACCTGATCTTGCGGGCTAATAAGGGGCATAATTTGTTGTGTCCCTGAGACTTTAGGGCATCTTCAAGGGCATCTCCAGCAGGGCGATGCATTTCGGATGTCCAAATGGATGTGACGTATTTTGGACGTCCAAACGAACGTGTCTGTTTGGGTCGTTTCAAATGGTCGAAATTGATCGCGCGTTCGTTTGCGTCGGGTGACTCCAGCGGCACGATGCAAACTTTTTTATTCCATTCATAAAAGTCATAATTTACATTAATAAAAACATAAAAATGCCATAAAGACGTGCTAAAACTAGGTACTAGCTACTGCTCGTCGTCGGTGACGAGGTCGATGAACTCCGGCGTCGGCCATGGAAGCTGGTACGTCGATGGTGGAGGAGGAAGGGCAAGATGCGGCAACTGCGGCTAGGCCGTCGCCTGCGTAGGAGGCTGTGGTAAAGGTGGCCACGGATCCCAGGCCAGAGCAGCAGCCGACGCCTCATCATAGGAACGCGTCGGCGTGGCCGGAGGAGTCGCCGGCCTCCCCTACGCGAGCGCCGAGCGCTGACTCGCGGAGCTGGATTGCGAGGCCGTCCCACATAGCGAGCTCGTTGAGCTCGCTATTGGCCAGTGCCATGGCAATGGCCTCCTCCTCGCTAATGTCCGACGGCTAGGTCTCCGGATCCCACGCTGGCCCGTCATCATCGTGGTCGTAGTCGGTGCGCTCCGCCTGCTCGTGCTCGTCCTCCTCCTCCTCGTCATCGTCCTCCTCGTCGTTTTCCTCTTCTTCCGCAACGATCCCGCGATCGAAGTACTCGAGGTAGCCGAGGTAGCCAGCGCGGCGGCGCCTGTCGAACTCCCACGTCCCGAACGTGATCCAGCTGTAGGAGTTGAGCGTGTACGCCAGATCTTCTCAGAGATCCGCCGGCAAGATCACTCGGCGGCGGCGCACCTCGTCCCGGCGCTCTCGGCCCTCGCGCGACACAGGGGGACCGACACACGCCTGGAGTTGATGTACTAGCCTCCTCTAGGCAGGTTTGCGTCCGGCCATGGTACCGACCGGTTTTCCTCCGAAAGGCGGCACACGAACTCGATGCGGACGTACCACCCGACCCGTGGCTTCTTGCCGGACCGCGAGCCGCTAGCCTCGTGATCGTTTTTGGTCTTGCGGAACGGCCAACATTTCTTCCCCATGGCGTCGGTCGGGTGGCTAGGGTGGACTCTGGCAATGGTGTGGTCGGGAAATGGGCGCCGACAGCGTTTCTTTAAGAGGGTCGGATGCCATCTCACCTTTAATGACCTACCACTACGACGCTGCCCAAGCCCAGCAGCGCATGCTCGCGGAAGCCGAGGCGCGCCATTAACGTGACCCTGAAAATCTGCAGCGCGACGCCCATAAGTTATGCCGCGGAAGACGAAGCATCCGTGCCACTGCCTGGCGGGCCCGTGCGAGGACCGGGCGGATGACCGCTGCGTCCGCGGAGACGCAAACCTAACGCATATTTGAGCCAGGTTTGCATCGCCGCGGATGACCCGGTCATTTTGCATCGTCTCGCTGAAGCCGGAGCTAGACGCATTTCCGGTCACCGCGGACGCAAACGGTCGCTCAACGTCCATTTGCATCCCCCGTTTGAAGATGCCCTTAGATTCTTGAAACCAGAACTTGATCGGCATGGCCTGTTTGTTTTTCAGAGTGCTGGTGTGTGCTTTTCTTTTTCTTAGCTTAGAGTGTTGGTGTGTGCTCATGTGTTCATTCCACGGTGCAAATTGGCCGCATACCCCGAAATTCTTTACTTGTCTCATATTTGTACTCTTAAGAAGTTTGTGCATGAAAGGGAATTTGGTGTTCACCCAATCAGCCAACATCCGTTTGAATACTTTTTTCCTCAAAAATACATTAGTATAAAGGAGAAGAGAGGTTTCAATATATTACAAAAATGAGGAATAATCTTGGAACTATCCAATTAAAACCGAGAGAAGTAAACGGACTATCAATTTTTTTTTTCGAAATTTAGAAGTAAAACAAGGCTTCTAGTACAATGTCTGCCTGGCCCAACAAGAAGTGCTGCACCAAACCCCAGAACCTTCTATTCCTCCCAGCCGTCACCAACCCCAATCGGCCCACCCCACCCGACCTCGTATCCACCGTCGTCTCTCGCTAATCTTTCTTTATACTCGCCGCCCACCTGCCGCCGCCCCGCCTACCTTGTGAATCTCGACCGCCCTCGCGCCGCTGATCCGCCGGAGCCCGAACCCCCTCTCGCCGCCGGTAAAGGATCCGTTGCACCTCCGCCCTCCTCATCTTCCTCGGTCTACTAGGGTTCGGTTTTCTCTTCTCTGTTTCGTAATTTGCGCTTGCTGCTTTCTGAAAACCAGATTGACCGAATTTTCCACCAATTGCAGTCACGCGAGTCGCGGCGGACGGAGGCGGAGGAGATGGCGGCGAACCTCGAGGACGTGCCCTCGGTGGAGCTCATGACCGAGCTGCTCCGCCGCGCCAAGTGCAGCTCGAAGCCTGACAAGCGCATCATCCTCGTCGGTAGAACACCGCCTCTTCTTGCCCACTTCTCTTTCGCTTCTTGTTGCAAGGTTGTTTCTGCAATCCGTGGGGGAAATTGTAGTACTCTGCATTATGGAATTGTTCGGACTCACCATGGCCATGTGTGAAGTTGAGGAGGGGGAACTTAATTTCGAAAAGATAGAATTAGCTATGCTATTTCGTCACATGAATATATTGGTTCTAACCGCTTTCCGCACTATCAGTTAAGGAACCATCAAAATTCCACTGATAACAAATCTGAAGAATCATCTCTTCAATTGCGGTGTCACTTTGCGGTGTGCCGGTGTGGCGGTGTCACCTAATTAGTGTCAACAGGGCCTTTTTATTGTCGTAGTGATTGGAAGATGCGTGCAATGTATCGTCCATGAAAGCTTCTCGAACATGATAAGAACAGAAGGATCTTTCTGGTACCATGTTTAAGCCTTTTGTGGTTGGTGAGAAGAATTAAGTACAATGTTGTGAGTATGAGTAAGGTGTAGATTTAGAACGTAGCTTGGGAAGGAAGATAGGTATATTTCTTTCCTTTTTGTTTTGTTTCTTTCACCTTTTGCTGTATCCAGCGTGTCTTATTCTTTGAGTGGTACCTCAACCAAGTAAATTATGTATTACGCTTAGTTTCTGTCGCCAGCAATGTGCAGTGTTTCACCCTCGGTATCGAATAGGACCTCTAATCTTTGGAGACTTGTGAATAGGGTCTATTACAATGTCCACCAGAGCTTAGTTATTTTTTGAGCTGTACCACGGATATCAAGTGAAATTATTTATTATGTTTAGGTCTGTTGCTAGCAATGTGCCAGTCTTTCATCCTCGGTATAGAATAGAACATCTAAGCTTCTGAGAAAATGACTTGTGAATAGTTTTATGTCTTTTACTATGTCCATCATAGCTGACGATATGATTGACAACTTCGACAACAAAGATGAATAAATCGAATGCCCTTAGTATGTGCTCCTACATATTGAACTTTCTTGTAATGCCATGTTCCATTCTATGCAACACATTGTTTAGGAATTTTGACCTTTATAGCTAGTATGTATTATATCTAGCTACATTTTACTAGTCGCGGCTGAAGGAATAGAGCATTGCATGGCAATATGAGTGTGGATGGAGAGGTGATGTAGGGATACACTTGCATTGCTTTTGCAGAGATGCCAAAGAACACACACACAATATTATTATAGACTTGTTTAATCATCTGGTACATCTTGAATTCCTGAACACAAAGTTCCACTTATACTCTTAATTGCTCTATGCTCGTGCATTATGACATGTGTGACATGTTTTATGAACTTGTAGGTCCACCTGGCTCTGGGAAGGGAACACAGTCGCCCCTTATCAAGGATGAATACTGTTTGTGCCATTTAGCCACTGGTGATATGCTGAGGGCTGCTGTCGCTGCTAAGACTCCTCTGGGGATCAAGGCTAAAGAAGCCATGGACAAGGTAAGGTTTAAAGGAGCAAAGTAGCAACTAAAAACTAGCAGAAACCTTGTTTGTTGATTCGTTTGTTTCTTGAATTTTTCTAGGGAGAGCTTGTTTCAGATGACTTGGTTGTTGGGATTATTGATGAAGCCAT
This sequence comes from Lolium perenne, assembly GCF_019359855.2. Taxonomy (NCBI): domain Eukaryota; kingdom Viridiplantae; phylum Streptophyta; class Magnoliopsida; order Poales; family Poaceae; genus Lolium; species Lolium perenne. The sequence continues at coordinate 261,270,321 of NC_067250.2, forward strand.
GAAGAAACCTTCATGCCAGAAAGGTTTTATCCTTGATGGCTTCCCTAGGACTGTTGTTCAAGCGCAAAAGGTCAGGTCCCAGATCAATATGTATCACCATGAAAGGCCTTCTTTCCTTCACAACGACTGTATATTGATGGATAATAGTAGCTGTATCCTGGGAGCTTAGTTTTTTTTTTGTTTGTTTCCTAATGCTTTGGTTGAGCAATGGCTGCAGCTCGATGAAATGCTGGCAAAGCAAGGTGCTAAGGTTGACAAGGTTCTGAACTTTGCGATCGATGATGCAATATTGGAAGAACGAATTACTGGCCGTTGGATACACCCATCAAGTGGTAGATCTTACCATACAAAATTTGCTCCTCCTAAGACACCTGGAGTTGATGATGTAAGTCAAATGCAAAATACTGGGCCATTCCTGTATATGTCATATTTGAATGATTTCTTAGACCATTATCGTTGCTTCAACCAGTTTAAGTTTTGAGCAGTTTATCTTCTCTTGGGTGCTGCTCTCAGTTTGTTTCTCAGTTAGCTGTGCTTAGGCTGGTATAACATACATATTCAATTTTGGGAAAAAGATTTGTGTTGTGGATGATGAGTTCTCCAGTTTGCTATATAAAGTCTAGGTTTCAATCTTTCTATGGTCTGCTTCTGCTTGTAGGTGCAATCAAATTTTGTATTGAATACTGGGGTGATGTTATGGTTTGTTTAAATAGTTGAATTTGCTGTTCTTTCTGTATGGATATCTTGTACAACAGCATATATCCTCTCCTTCAATGACAATATGCGCTTTAAAAATTGCCAGAAATAAATATATTTTGCATGTTTTTGCAGTACATTGAGAATATACATTATTGCTGTTACATGTTATTTGGTTTCGTTCAAGGCATTTCCTACTGTTTTGTGCAAAAGTTCGTATGTTTCATCCAGAAAATATGTATGGATATGTGGTGACAGTATCCCTTTTGTGCTATTAATTTTTTCCTCAACTGGCATTTTGGTGCGAACCATTGACCTCTGATTCTTCTCTCTTTTACCAAGGTTACCGGGGAGCCCTTAATTCAAAGGAAAGATGACACAGCTGCTGTCTTGAAGTCAAGGCTTGAAGCTTTCCATATACAAACTGAACCTGTATGTTTTCTCAACCAACTATGTTTTCATATCTTCAGGATGAAAATATTCTTCTGTTGCATACTTGCATGAGTGCCCTTCTAAAATCTCATCTTTGCTCTCTTGTTGGACTCTAGAATGGTACCTTATCCCCATTTATATATTTATTTATATGGTCAAGTACACCGTGGACATGTTCCTACTTCCTAGTATATAGTTGCATAAAGCCATCTTTGTGAGTTTGATGGAACCTAAGACATATTGTGCGCTTTCTCTTCTGATCGTATCTTTTCTTGGCCGTCATTTCTTCTGATGGTACTGAGCTTTCTGGTTTTGGAAGGGCTTTATCATATGACATCAAGCAAAGCAGTTGCTGTTCAGTCAATGTTTTAAATTTGAAAGCTGGTTTCTTCTCCCAGGTGATTGACTACTACTCCAAGCATGGCTTAGTTGCAAATCTTCATGCGGAGAAACCGCCAAAGGAAGTGACCGTGGAGGTGCAGAAAGCCCTTTCATAAAGCGCCCGTTTCACCTTGAAAATGACATGCACCAAAACCCTTTGTCTGGGTTTCCTGGAAGCAATAAACTGGTACCGCATCGTAGCGTTTTTTATTTTCCGTATGCCATGTGCGCGATAGCACCATTTTGTTACAGCTTTTGCAAGCTCGGGATTGGTCTGAACAGTTTTAGCGGTACAGAGATGATTACAGCAACTCACCCTTGACAAAATTTCCTTGCTGTGTGGTTCTACTTCTTGTGATCATGCCTTTGTTTTGATCTTTTGCTATGTGTTACTACCCAGCAATGTGTAGTATGTACAATTGTGTGATGTAAACCATATGTTGGATCAATGCATATATCTTCACTGCGGCCATTCAGAGCAGCTATTCGCATTGCCATGTAGCCATCTGGTGCTATTGGTGGCCACAGTGGAGAGGTTCAGAAATGTGCCTTGTGCAGCAGCTGCTCTGTGTGAGCGTTGCAACGTTCCCTGTAGACGAGCGAGGAACTGGGTGGCTCTGGAAGTTCCAGTGATGTGCTGGTTTGTGCCGAGCGAGGAAGGGCGCCCCGGCGTAGTTACTCCTCTAGTCGATTGTTTGGGTGTGTTATGGAGGGTGCGTCTTCTGCGGTTTTATCTTTTATCTTCGATCTGCCTTAAAAGATGATTCCTTCATCATATTGTATCGGTTTGAATGTATGGCTTTAAAAGCCAGAAGATTCACCACGCCGTTGTCACCATCAACAATGGTGAGCTTAGCGACATGGGGGTGCCGAAGTTGTTCATGTCACCCTTCCCGAAGAGCAGAAAGGAGAGCGTGGGGGACTCAGGGTGTACCGCGCCATGCACAACAGAGACAAGTTTTGCCGGGCTACCTGTTGGACTGCATGTACGTGTGGTGGCGCAACGAGAACGCAAGCCACGGTGATGGCAGGTGGGTGCCGTGAGCACGGTCAAGGAACTCGCCGCCGCTGCCGGCGGCAAGAGGCCTACTGCTCTGCATCAAGCACCGGTTCCTGGCCTCTCGCGCGCAGACAACCTTGACGTATGCAAGATCCAGTTCAACAAGGCAATTGTTTTGATCAACAACACATTGCATTGCGTTATCAGAATCTGGCACGGTCACTTTTCTAAAATCTGAACTTGACATGATCATCTTATGCTTGACCATCATGTAAGACGTGCTTCTGTTTCTTGAAGTTGCTTCTGAATTTTGGCTGCGTGATTTGTTTGTGCTAATATGTGCTACCTCTTCGTTCGTTTAGATGGATCCTAAAGCCCCAACGGTAGATGATTTGTCACCACCAAGGCGTCCAGATGGGAACGAGCCGACCCGCATATGCTCTTAGATTTGGCCTTATCGGCCTCAAAGGACAATTTGAGAGACCATAAGTTGACCTATTTTTAACAACGGTGTTGTTAGCCTTTTGGGTACCTTCGACCTAAAAACTACTTCATAGTCTCTTCGTTATGAAATAGTCTACATCCTAGCTACAAATTTTTTCTTGAAATATTCATTCTAGCTTTTAGTTAATAACAACACTAAAAATGAAAAGATTTGCTCTCTTTATTAGAAGTTATTTTCAATTTAGCTTGAGTTAGTTATTCACATATCTAAATAGTACTACTAATAAATACAACACTAGTTTGTCTCATTTTCTCTAAAATGTAGTCTAAATTAGAATGGAGAAAATACGTTTTATCTAGCTATGTTTAGACGTAGAATATTTTTCAAAACATGTTATAGCGGTACAACCAAATTAGCCATCAGGTAGCATAGTAGGCCAATTAGCTAGCTCTGTATACACGTACGACGTACCGGAATCAATCAGATCATGTATCCGTAAACTGGATGGAAAATTGCCATCAGGCTCTAATTTATTCATTTGACCGATCTGGTGCCATGCCTGAAATCAGATCCATAAACGTACGGCAAGTTTCAGCGCAACAAAAAGGTACGGCAATTGTATACTATGTTTCCAGTAGCTAGCTGATAGATCGATCTGAACGATATCGTGCAATCATGCTACCGGGGGAAGTTACCTAGTCGCTTTAATCTATAAAAAATGTGAATGATCTAGTACACGGAAGCATATACACGCTCTACCAAAAAAATCATATTTCAAAATGTTAAAAAAAATTGACGAAAAATTCTACATGTACATCTTCACAATATATGTGTTCATCAAGTTTCGCGAGGAACCAATATTTCGTGTGGTCTATGTAAAAGAATAAAATTTATCTTCTGAAAAGCATTATTTTTTTGCATTGAATTTTGTCTTTTTACACACGGCACACGACAAATTGACTTTTCATGAAACGACTTTGTGAACGCGTAACACGTGAAGATGTACGTGCAACTTTTTGATTCCATTTTTTTTAATTTTTTTCAAAATTTGTGTAATATGCATTTCAAAATATGATTAATATAACTTTTGTACTAAATTTCTAATACTTATTACAAGTCGGAGAAAGTAATTAATTAAAACCTTTTTCTAGTCAGTTCAGTGAGTTGACCAGGCTGCCCACTACATCGCTCTGGATTTAGGGTTTAGTGTTTAGGGTTGGGATCCACATAATTGAACTTCATGGGTGTGTGTTATGTGGTTAAGCAAACTACAGAATGTTCTAAACGTATTCATGTCCAAAAGGTAATCATGCCAATGGTCTGATTTATACTTCAGAAGTTTCTATAAATTTCCTTCATGTATCATACAATAGAAACCTTTATTACAATATCTTTTTAGGTTATATGATCTAAAATATCTACATATTTAATAATATTAAATTGAGAAGACCGCTCACATAAGAATATACATATACACTGTATATTTCACCAATTTGTAGAAAAATAATGCAAAGATGCATGCATTTTCGCCCTTCTTTCATATTTAAGGCATGTTTTTAAGCGGCACTGTCCAGTGGAAACAATTATGTATTTTGTTACAAAGTATGTTTGTTTTTTATTGCACCTCATATATATCTTCAATGATGTACATTGTAATTATATAACAAAGAACATAATTATTAATGTTTTGCAACATTCTTGTATGGTTAAGAATGCTAATTCCTAAGTAATATAAAAATGTATATTCATTAATATCACAATGTGATAGCTTATGAATAAGTATTAAATTTTAGTATAATGAGGTCATTGCAAAGATTTTGGGGTGCATAGCCTTCACTATATACTCTTATTTATGGGAAATATGTTAAGGCGATACAAATAATAAGGCAGATTTTACACATATTACTTTAGGATTTAAATTGATTTGTATTTTAGAAAGTCATATTGTTAATCTGATACAGGTTTGGGAACCATTATCGCAGAAACTTTTTTTATATAACAAATTCAGATATATTTCAATATGAAGCATCTTCGTATACTTGAATTATTTTTCATAGATGTGATTGATGAATAAACATTGCACAACTTGTCTTGGTTACCCTATAAAAGTGTTATATGTGTGCCATGAATTTAAATACCATGGATTCTGTACCAACGAGCAAATTCTTTTTCACCATGTTCGGTGGAGTATACAAGTCAAGCGAAAGCGACACCATAAGGTTATTTCACCCTACATATAGCTCATTTCATCATAGGTTTCATTTTTCTTACTTAGCTAGAAGTCAAATGATGATGGAAAAAATTGGTTATGCATTTTCCATCAAGTTTGTTTTACCAAAAGTACACCGTCCTTGTCATTTTTAACGAACGATTCTCATTCTATTCATCTTTGGTTTGAATATTAGATTTGATTCATCATTAATGGGCACGAGTTATATGGAATATAATCATATCCAAAGCGCGATGCACTATCTTAGTGCCTTAGCAAAGGAAAGTTTTCCCTATATAGGCATACCACATACCATCACCTCACCGGAATACTCGAAGGGTGTAGCTCCAAGGCCATGGCAACATCTAGAGATGTAAATAGATCATATCAGATTGGATATTGCTATTTCCATGTACATTACCATAGTTTTTAACAAATTTGGATTGGATAATGATCGAATACAGGCTCGAATGCGGATTATATCGTATTGCAGATATGAGGAGGATTAAAAACAGGCTCAGATCACACGCGGGTAATTGAAAAATACACAAATAAAATTAGAAGTTTGCTTATTCCATGTAAAAATCGTGACGAGAAAGAGTGTAACACTATATTAATTATAGGCGAAGATGCATGCTTGTTCATACAACACAACATTTCGTGTGCAGACACTTGGGGAACGCGTATAGAAAACATAAAAAATCCTACGCATAGCCAATGCCATATGCGAGAGAGGAGGCAACGGATCATACCCTCTTAGATTAATCTAGCGGAAGTTGTCGATGAAGAGATGAGTTGATCCCTACAACTAGATTTGTTTAGTCGCGAGGAGATATATTATCCAAGGAACAAGACGTTCAATACCTCCATGGTATATACACATACGAGATCATAAACACCGCATCGAAATGTCATCAAGCAAACCAAAATCTCCAAAATCCGCGCTATACGGTAGCTCGTCTTTGTCCCAGTTTTAGGTGGTTTTAAATGGTTTAAACTTCATGCATACGTGTTAAAATATATCGAAGGAAGTAATTTATCTTTGTACCAACTGCAAATTAGGTCGCAACTGACCTGTTGTTTACCGAGTTTCAAATGGGATCGATGAAACATGCCAGAGCGTGCACAAGGCTTTCTAGGTGGACTCTGTCCAACGGCAACATGGACAGATTTCGTGTCCTATTCACTCTAGTGCTACGTGGGCACATTTGGATTCTGAATGAGTGGTTTTTTGGGCAATGCACATTATGCAGCGTGCACGAAATCACCCTATTTCTTTTTGTTTCGGTTCATATGCAATATTCAAAACATGGTGATTTTTATCAGCACAAATCATGAGGCAATGATCAGTACAAATCGGACGGCAACAACATGCATGCTATATAGCATGCACGCTAGAATCTCATTCCTCGTTTTTGAATGAAACGAGCAGCTGTTGTAAGTTGGAACACTAGCTCAAAAATGCATTATACATGCGGTGCTTTAACATGAGCAAGATCGAGCAACACAAGCAAATTGAAAACGGCCGAGGGGGCACGATCGAACGCGCGCGGTGGGGTCGGTGGTGATCTCCTAGCAGTCCGATCGAGGTGATAATGAGGGCGAGGCTAGTTCCGGCGTCCATCTTGTTGTGACGTCAAGGACGAGGCCCAGTTGTAGTAGAGGGCGACGCTCCTGCCGTTGGCCTCCTGGAGCGGGCGCGCGTTCCTCCTCGCATGCTGCACGCACGAACCCACGCCATTAATCAGACACCAAATTAAAGCTTAAACATCCAACGAGACTCTAGGAGAGAAAGATGAGGGTTGGATGGAAGCTGCGCATGGTGACGTACGTCGTGGACGGCCTCCCTGAGCAGCTCCACCTGGTGGCGAGACACGTGCCGCACCCTGGTGGCGACGGTCCAGACGATGCCCTCGGTGCACGGCGGCGTGGTGAAGGAGCCGGTGTAGCGGTAGTACTCGTCGCTCCCCCTCACCGGCCTCCTCGGGTCCACATCGTAGTCGATCCACTCCTCGTGCCCCCTCCTCCTGTCCCTGATCCTCTCCAGGTACGGCTCCAGCTACATGCACAGCAGGTCCTCAGATTGAATTCAGTTCTGGCAGGGAGCGCGCGTGTGTGGGATGGTCGAAAGGATTGCGTACCATGTGCAAGGTCTCGTCGCGGTGGTCGCCGATCTCGAAGAGCTGAGCGACGACGGCGTACTTGCCGCTGCCCGGCCTATTGTCGTCGCCGCCGCTCTGGTGGAGCATGTGCAGCTCCAGGTCGTAGCGACGGCCGTGGAGGGCGTGCTCGCTGGGGGAGTGCCAGTGCATCTGCCGGAGCTTGTACGAGACGCCGTCCAGCAGCAAGGTCCCAGCGTTTCCCTCGAACCGCACCATGATGTCGTGCCCGCGGTTCACGAGGGTGGCCGGCGACGGGCGGTACGAGCGGGTCAGACGGCCGGTGCGGTGGCCGGTGATCGGCCGCGCGGCGTCGGTGTCGCCGGGGACGCTGATCGGAGACTGCAGCCGGCCCCAGTAGCAGGTCGCCCAGTCCGGTCGGAGCAGGCCCCACCGGTCCGGCCCGTTGTCCGCGCCGCTCCGGTACGTGAACGCCGCCTCGTCCTCTGAAACGAAGCGATCAGTACTGCTAGCTGACACATCGACTAAATACTCCTACTACTTAGCCTACCAACTTGCGCGTGCGCTCGATCGCGTACCACTTTCTTGCGCCCGTGCATGGCGGACGGCGCAGAGGGGAAGAAGCAGGAAGAAGGAGACGACGACGACGAAGACCGACGCCCTGTCGCTGCTCCAGGCCATGCGGGCGTGTGCCGGTCTGCAGTGACGGTCGAGTTCTCCTCCGTGGTGTTGAGTTCGCCCCCTCTCTCCAGAGCTATGTTGTGAAAGGTGAACAAGCTGGGAGGCTCGGATATATATCGTTACTTCGGTCGTTAATGGTGTTACTTACCTGTCCTTGTCACGCGTAACGCGAGCCGCCTGCATATGCGGCGGCGGCTTATAGTACAATGCTCACGCCAAGCTTACATGCGGTGCGCGATGAACGGCCAACCGAAGCGAGAGCATGCACGCTCTTCTCTTGACAAGAAATGGTTACGCGTTCAGTTAACTGTCGACTGGTTTTATTTTTGCGAGTGGTAGACTGGCAGTTTTATCACTTGATTTTGTTCGTTCTACTCCCAACGTCAATTGTTGTGTTGGAAGATTACATTTATCTAGGTACATGCCTTCAAATCTTGCTTCGCCATATCGGTTTTGAATAATTTCTCATGGTTGCCGCGAGGAGTTTCCTCGCAATATTTTGTCTCGACTGCTACATTCTCGACAATATTGGTTCATACTCTCGGCTACCTAGCAACGTCAGCCATGCTGTTCGGTTATTTTTCCCTCGTATACTAGTGTTGGTACTCTTGTCAATGTTGGTTGAATACTTTAATGGTTGCGGCCTTGCGGGCTTGGACGTAGCCTTGGCATTGCGGCTCAAATTAAAATTATGGGAGAACCTTCGTTTGTATTCACATGTCTGTGGTTTGGTATCGGCTGCCTTCAGATAAGTATAAGATTGTATCATGGAAGAAGAAAGAGTTTGAAAATCTAAAAAAATTAGTCGTTTCTTCTAGACTTTATTTTGTAATCATTGAAGACAGCTTGGGTATCTCTACCATGTACTATTTATTGCTATGAGTATATATTGAATTGATTTTCAAAAAAAAAAATCTGAGCTAACCAAGAATTCCCACCTAGGAATACTGTTTTGTCATTATTATCTCTCTTTCGACTAGGATGTCAAAAGAATTCAATTGATTGACGCGATAAGAAAACCTCATTTTGGTTACCCGGGTTCAATTTAATTATCACAATTCAGTTATTCCACCATTTAAAGGTTTTATAAACTATGTATTTTCGTTTACTTGACATGTAAAGTTGGATGTGCGTGTTCTTAAAAAATATTGGGATGTAGCACTCATAAAACTATATTTTTGTAAGCTTTTATCTTTCTTTCGATGACAATCCAGATCACTAGATTTTATCTGATATATATCAGATAAGAAGGCAACTCCAAATGATGTCTCCCTATAGCTAGAACCGGTATGTGCGGGTGTCCACGCCTGCACGGGGCCTTGGAAGCGTGGAGGACCATGGCCCCTCACCGATCAGAGGGTTTTCGTTCTTTGTTTAGCTTGTTTTTAGTGTCTTCTTTGAGATGGTGATGCGACAACTACATCTTAAAGTCAGAATAAGAGCCCCTCATCACATCCTCTCTACGGTGGTGCGTCTAGCACCGATGGAGAGCGTGTGGATTTGTGTGTCCTGCGGATCTCCTGAAATCTTGTCAGTTTTCTTGTTTGTTGGTGTGTTTTCAGGTCAGACTCTTTCGATCTACGGGGCTAATCTTTAGCTATGATTGCTGCTCTGGTGCGTTGGTATTTTGTGGCCTTGGTACAGTACGACAAATATTTCCGAATCCGGTGATGGAGGGGTGGGGACGACGGCACGCCTTCGGCTCATGGTAGTGTTTATTGTCATTGCTAGGTGATCTAAGGATATATTAGTATTTTTTTACTTGTTGGGTTCTTCGTACTACTATGGGTGATTATCAATAAATTGGTGGACATTTTTCCGCAAAAAAGATAGCAAGGCAACAAAAGATTTGTGTGCAACCTATGGTTTTCATGTGATTGGAATGTGGCATGCTTCTACGCCAAATGTTCACATTATTGCACTTTGATTTGGAAAGAACAACTCCTTTTATGAATCTAGAAAGGAAGTTCATGACCTCAGATCAATTGCTAATTTAATTTTAGTTTTCAGTTCTGTCTGATAAGGTAGATTTTCAATTTGATTTTTTGTGGCTAAGAGCACCCTTTGTCTACAAGGAATAAATGCAAGACCTGACATGGCTATACCCAACACATAAAGGGCATTGTGTCATCATAACAAGAAGCTTCAACTTTTCGCGAACCGGAATAGCACATGAAGGCAAATAATATTTCAAAAATTCATGTATAATATATAGTTTCCGCAAAAAAACTATTCAACGCGTGAAGTATAAAAAAGTGAGAGACGTTGCACATCTATCCTAGTGTCCAACAAACATGATAAGCATGCAGGTAAAAGTGTGCGGGGCTACTCTGAAGGAGAGCATCGTAAACAAAAACTCTTCGAAACCGGTGACCTTCGAGGAACCGGCTCATGGATGAGGCAACAAGATTCTTATCACTAGGTGCGCGTTTTTGGAAGCTCGTGTGAAGCTTGTTGGGGCAGTGAAAACCTTGACATGCTCGTCCCCACGATCAGCTCCAGTTCTAGCTTTGGCGTGCTTGCCAACGACGTCTCTGTCTTAGCACCTTAAGATGCCTCTACCGGTATCCACATGTATAGGGTGGAGCGGCGCTAGTGAGGTGTTAGCCTCGCCTCCAGCATCAAAGGACTATAGGAGGGGAAAGAGAAATGGTCCGTCATGTGCTCTACGTGTCCACCCCACGACTCTATATATAGGGGGAGGGAGTGGTTTGGGCTCACTCACTTGTGTCCCAAGTTCCCAATGCCTAATCGTAGTCCATGTGGATCCCACCCACAAACTTTATCCCTATCATGTTACATCCAAACTAACCAGCTAGCTGTTATTTGGATGATGGCACCAATCTACAGGGTTACTGATTCATTGGGACTCCATGCTCAAAGTGTTGTAGCAACTAGCAAGGGCATCTTCCCCACAAGGGTTGCTCAAGGGTGTACATCGAACTCTCTGGAAAACAATGGACTTACACACTTCTTTCCTCTTCAAACAAGCTACAAAACGCAAATACCGTGCCTTGTGTCCCCAACTCCACCAAGTGGTTGTCAAGCACACGATTTCGTATTATAATAGAGAACAAATATATAAAGTGTAGTAAATAAAGTAAATATGCAACAAGTAAATTAAAAAATGCAACATGAAAGGTAAACTAAATTCTATGCAAAAGCAAAGTGGTATGGTGATGGAAGTGATTTAAACTTTAAGTAGGAACTAAATGCAAGTATCATAAATGTTTTTATATTTTCTTATTAGTTAAGTGCTGAAGTTGTAAAGGTATATAAATGCAAGTAAAATGTGTTTCTTATGATTCAAAATGGACTGAGGTTCATGGTTTTACTTGTTAACTCTCTTTTAAGTAGTGGTATGAAAACAATTTTTAAAAGGCATAATACTAATGTAACTTTATTATGTGTTTAATAAGTTTTCATATGTGCATCACGCCATATGGTTTAGATGATGCAAAACATCCCACTAACACTCCTCTAGTAAGAGAAAACTCCGCAAACTAGATTTAAGATAAACAAAGTATTGTCTTTGCTTGTATGACATGATGTTGGATATCAAATATACTACCTCAAAAGATTTGAGATCACCATCATTGGTAACTTCGTGATAGTAACACATGCATTCTTTTATCCCTAGTGAGGTAACAACGGATAGGTAAAAACCAAAGCAGGACCTAAACTTTCTAGTCACCGTCCAGTTCCATAATACCATGTTACTCCAACTAATTAATGCACATATTCCCCATCACATTTCCTATCATACTAGTTGGATCAAAACTTGTAATAAAAAATAGGGTACATAATATACACCTAGTCATACATCAAACATAAAATGAAAATTGCAATATCAAATACCAATCTTATAAAAACCAAAGATCCACCACAAAGGGGTTACATATAGATGTCCAGAACTATGAGGGAAGCTCTTGTGGCTCTAGAACATTGATAGGAAGAGAGAGATATCAAGCTACTTCCACAAACCCATAGTTCAAGGGTGGAATACTCCCTGTTCATCATGGAGACGAAGGAGATGTGTTGGAGAAATTGGAGATGCGAGCCGCCGGCGCTCCAGAGGCATTCCCCCTCACACCTACGCTAGTTCAACCTTCATTTCGTGGTTCGCCGTGCTTTGGGATTGCGAATACAACTATATATATATATATATCCGTTTTTAGTTCAAGGCGATTCGAAGGGCCCCAAGATCAACGACATGGGGGCAAGGAGGGCGAGACGATGGGCTATGGTGGCGTGTCCATGGTATTGGGCCACACCACCTAGCCTATCTCGACCCTCTGGCTAGCCTAGGTGGGGTCCAGGTACTCCAGATCTTGTTTTCCATCAAGACTTCCATATAAAAAAATGCCAGGTCCTTTTGAGCTCGCGAAGGTCCATCAAAGTCAAATATATGAAAACAAGGTTTTTCTGCCTTGCAAGGTTACAATACAAATAAAATGGATCTTTTATAAAAATCCCTAAAATCATTTTAAACTATGATTATAATCATTTATAATTATGATGGAATATGAGATAGTAAACTACAAAGAACATAGATGAAGTTCAGATGCATCTTTGGATCCAATACCTCTATCTCCACTCCCTTAAGTAGGTGAACCTGCAGGGGTCACGACAAGACGGTCACAGTTTCAAGTCACACTTAGAATTAATCAGTCATTAGCAGCATGCTAGCTCCCCTATGCCATTAAATCATAAGATGAATCTTTCCCAATGTGATGATACATTCAAGTCCCTTTGCCACACGATATTATTACTAAGCTACAAGTGATTCGACTGACATCTCTGTGTAGCTATAACTATCTCTTCTCGAGCCAGTGACATGTGATTTCATTCGACTAACACTTAGTCGACCTAACTTGATTAACACTTAATCAACTAGCGCATGACCATGCTTCCGAATCATATTACTTCGAGGGAACCTAGAGAATATCTCTCGAATTTGGAGGGGTTAGTCCCTTATTATTAATCCACATCATATAACTTGGTTCACATACGACCAAAGACCCTCTTTCATAACTACTAGCTAGTTTTGGATAGCGTTTGGCAGACTCAAATTTTCTCATCCACAACTCAGATCGTGAGATAAGATCAGGTCTAAGAATTCCATTGCTTGAGGTGGATCGCATGATGAGTTTATTGTGGTGCATCAGTCGTTGGGTCAGTTTGGCTCGCTAAGATTTTTAGCCAATTAAATGTAAGGAAGATTAGCATCCCATGCCCATGACTAGTGGAACCGGATCATTTGTTGACCTACACATTAGTTTCATTTGGGTTTCTGACCCAGCCTTTCCAACTAAGTATAAGTTAGCATAAGTTAAACATATGGTTCCACGACCGAATCATGTATTCGATGACATATGTGAATGTTCATACATCAAAAACATATGAATACGCAAGAATGTGAATGCCTCTAGGGCACATATTCCTAACAAAATGAACATGCAAATTTTGGAGTATCAACACTGCAGCTGGGTGAAAATACAATTTCCCATGGTCGGAACTCTAATAGGATATAATAGGACATGACCGTCACACCGTCTCCACCATTTCTCTTCCTTTGTAGTCTATCCCCGAAGCCTCTCTTGTTTTTCTCCTCTGCATCGAACTCCATTTTTTTAGGCTCTGGTATCTACTGAAAGTACATCCATTATCCTTAAAGGGGTTTAAGATGATTCCTGACAATGCAATTAGAGAACTAACAATAATTGCGAGTTGCAGGTTTTGGTCATTGGAATGTTAAGTGGAACATGCCATTAATGACCCTTAATTTTTTTCTGTCGAAACCACTAGGGAAATCTCCAATCTCAAGTTTTCTTCTTTTTCTGGTACAACCAGGTACTTTTAAATCGATACCTCTGACACAATGAGATTGGGAGACTGGTAGGGATTTGTTTCCTCGGCACTACCAAGTTTGGTATGCTATCGGAAACATTGAGCAGTCACAAAATCTGACCAAAAGCACCATCTGTACATGCCACGAACTTCCGAGTAAAATCAATTTGGTACCTTCGAGTAGGGACTTGGTAGTTTTCTATCCAATTGAATTTTTGATGGTGTTCTATTAGTTCCAGACATGCGAGTTCTACCTTTATCGGAACTACATGGCGTGCTAATTTTTGTTGAGCAAACCCTCCAAGTGTCTTTTTTTTTCCTTTTCCTAACCTCTGGGTTATTTTCTTATTTTGAGATTCCCTATTCCTATTTATACCTATGAGCTTTTGAAGTGGCAACTCCTGGAATGCAGTCTCCGATTTGCCTTTAGAAATTTTGAACTAGTCTAGAACCTCCGAGTTTCACCATGTGGTACTTTAGGACATGTTACTTTTTCCAGTTTCGAACAGATTTTTACCATTGCCTATAAATATACCAAACCTCCCAAGACAACTTGAGGTTTTCTTTTTGGAAGTTTGAACGAGAAGAGGGAGCCTTCGCTTGACGATATGTAGAGCGGAGCAAGGCCTAGTGCTACCTGTGCTGTAGCACCGGCCTAGCAGCTGCACCTGCACCTCAACGAGTATGTGTTACATTTCAATGCAACAAAAATGAAAAGCTTAGGTAACTAGCACCACTAAGATTGTATTAGCACCATACTTGGACTGTTTCTATATCCGCCCCTGACCATATCTAGACCTCTTTCTCACTTGCACGTAGACCTAAATCTCCACTCAAATCTTAAGAGATTTAAGGTGCTTTTAGAAGCCAATCCTTTGTGACATATTTGTGAAGGCTTCAAGAACCAAGTGCTAGCATGGTGTTGTTACTTCATGGAGGGAATGCACCTCCTATCCGGCTAGAGAGTCATTTGGAAATCTCCATGGTGATTTGTGAAGGAGCCAATAGTCCGTGAAGACCAGTGATCACTTACTATGTGTGAAGATCCCACCTCAATGTTTGAGCACGGGCTTGGTTTCCTACCTGAAGGAGTAGCAAGTTGGTCTTTGTGAGCATGTACTTGGTGTCCATTGGATTGTGTATGCAACCATTCTCCAACGAGGACGTAGCATATACTATCCCTAGCTCCTTTAATTCACTGCAATCTACTTTTCCGAAAGTTATATCTTTGTAAGATGAAGAAGTGGACATTTGGAAAGTGTAGTTTTTTTTCGTGTTTGAAACACATAGACCCCCTAGCAGTAATGTTAGATATCATGAAAAATATGTTGATCATATTTTAAGCCATAGTATAAAGTTCAATTCAATAAGCAACGGGTGGAAGGAGAGAAGATGTCGAGACTCGAGACCATACACAATATGAAAAAAAAAAGTTTTTATAGCAGTGCAGATCTGTTACATGGATCATTACAGATGGTTCTTGCCCATAAAAGAAATTACAAACTGGCTGTTCTAGTCGACGAACATGACCTAAAACTGAAGATAGAAGAAACTAAATCCCCTTTACTCGATCACACACAGCTGATCCGACCTCGGCAGCCAAGTTCAGGTCTACTTTCGCGGCAGGAACCGCAGTCGACGCTGGAGAAATGCCGCCGGCCGGGGCGCCGGGCAATACACGGATGCCCATGAGGACGTCAGATGTTGAGATCATGGATCGTTTCCAGCCGCGAAAACGGTCGGCGCAGCGCCAAAGGTACAAGTTCAATCTAGATCAACCTAGCTTGCAGCGGAAGGGAAAGAATTCCAACGACCAGACCTAGTTAGCTAGGTCCGGATGCTGGGGTTTATTGCCACTTACCTCGAATGTCTGAATCTCGAAGAGCTTGATCGGCCGGCCTGAACATCTCAACGGCGGGGCAGCCTGAAACAGCCTCGACGACCGGCCGCCGGCGGGGACGACAAGACGGCTAGATTGCACAGCCTGCCGTGATAACCAGCCCGGGGAAGCTAGCTAGCTAACTCCACCGAGGAAAAAGTGAAATACTCCACACATTACATAGCAGTACTTACTTACGTACGTAGGAGTTAACAGACGGAACGGGGAGATCTCGAGCTACTGATCGAGCTACATGATGGCGCACGCCGCGTTGGCGTTCTCGTCGGAGAAGGCCCCGGTGTACCTAGTCTCGGTGGACGATGCGCGCGAGAACGGCCGCGATGCGGAGGCGCCCCCGCCGCCGTAGTTGGCCGTGACGTCCCGGACGTACCCGGCGGGCGCCTTCCTGTCGTAGGCGCCGGCCGCGTAGGGGTGCGCGACGGCCTCGTAGGGCACGTACGGCCACGGCTCCACCCGCTTGCCGGTCTTGCGCGCGACGCGGTGCATGACCTTGGCCGCGTCGACGTAGCCGGTGACAGTGACCCGGTTCTGCCGGGGCACGACGTCGATGCCGGTGACGCCGTCCATGGCCTCCAGCGTCTTGCGGATCTTGCTCTCGCAGCCCTCGCAGTCGATGTGGACCTTCATCTCCACCGTCTCCAGCTGCCGCCCCTTCTGCAGGTGCCGCTGCGTGAGCGGCGCCGGGCACCCGCACAGCCCCAACATGGCTTCCAGGAAACCCATCGGAGCAAAGCTCTGCCAATGGAGGCGGAGAGGAAGAAGATGTACAGTGTTATCGTTGGTGGTTGGTACTCCGTGGATCGCGTTGGGCGAGGATTTATATACGGCCGGGCGCGGCGACGAGGACTCGAAGAGCGACATGAGCCACCTGCTCCCTAGGATCTAGGCGTGAGATTGACGAAGGGGATTGGTCGTGCTAGTGTGGGCGCTGAGGTCGCGTCGACAGAGCAGAGCTCGTTGTCGGAGGCGCACAGGTCGCGTAATATTGCATTAGGTCCGTTCAGGACCAGACCAGGCTCCGACTGCCGCTGCCATCGTCGGATCTGTGCGCCCGTTGCTTTGTGCCGACTAGAGGTCGCCGTCGTCGGACCATAAGCAGAAGGGACCACAAGTCGGCAGCGAATATTCATATTTTTCCTTTTTATGGCAACAAAAACCTCCACTTTCGTTGGAGTTTTCGGTGAGCGGTTGCCCGTAAGCTTCACGAGTGGAATGACACGCTTGGCGTGTAGAGCACTGTGATGTTCCGTTTTTCTCTGACGAGTAGAAGGAAACGCTTTGCGTGTAGAGCAGTGTGATGTTTCGATTCCCTTTGACGTGTAGAATGGCGTGTCATGTAGACTATGGTGTGATGTTTCGATTTTTTTCTTTAGTTCTGATTTGCTAGTCCTCACCTAGGTGAGAACTAAGTTTATGCTTAGTTAAATTCTGCACCGTTAGATTTGCTTTGTGATTCATGCTAGTTATCGGTTGCAACGTCAGCTGTAAGTTGTAACTGAGATTTGATGTCATCATCTAACTAAGAACGAAGTTAGTTTTCAGTCGACTGAGAAATAGCCACACCCTTTTTAAATGACTAATTATTTTTCTTTTCTTCACGTCAGTGGCTATGTTCGTGGCAGATTAGAATCTATAAGTTTAGCACAATCTAGTTCAAGAATGGCAAACTGATTCTTTGGAAATGGGCTATGAATATACTCATGTATATTCTATTTTAATTCTTTTTTTAATACTGGGTGACCAAGGTCTTAAACTTGAAACCTCTTACCTCTTATACCATATATAAGTGATGTACTAGCTAACTTAACAAAAAATCCAAACTGATGAAAAGAGGCTAGGAAAAATAAGCAGAATATATACTACTAGATAGATCAACATTAACTAAATATATACAAGAGAAATGAATCTTCTTCTTTTGTTGTACACACATTCTTATTGCATCTTGAGGTGATGAGCCTTCCTGACCACCGTTCAATCTTCTACGCATGGACATAGCCGACGTGTGACGTGTGGGTTTTCTAAAATAGACTTGTCAATCTTCCGCATCACAGTCACTCGTGTCCATCGTTACTTTTTCGCATTCTATGTCGTATCATTGTCGACCATTTGTGTATCTTGGTCGTCACTACCTCCACCATCATTGGCTGTGTGAGATTACATAGCTAGAGAAGCGTATAATTATTGAAGTTGAATTAATCGGATTTTAAGTTTTAGTCTTCATGAATTTTGCCATTTGTTGCCTACCACGTCTAACTCATGTGAACTATGGACATGTAAGTGGATATGCCTTTTTTTTTTTGGATAAACGAGTGTTCTATTTTCTCAAGCTTCGCATCAAGCAGAGGCGGAGCTTTTTAGATTGTACCTGATGCACATGCATCATGGGTAAAGAAAATTTTCTAGTAGTACTTGTGTTCTTAATAAGGCCACCACATCACGTTAGGATGAGAAAGATGCATCACGGATACATAATTTCATTGAGCAAAAGATGCAAGCTTAAAGATGCATTAGGAACATTTTCCCTCTAGCTCCGCGCACCTGGCATCAAGGCGATACAATCATGAACATTAACACATTCCAAACAAGTACCGACACCCGAAAAAACAAAAGTCAGAGGTGTTGGAGGCCCGATCCGAACACTAAATTGCAATCCATGAGAGCTAAAAACCTCTCGGTTTCTCGCTCCAACCGAGTATATGTCATACTAAAATCTCCTTGCAGTCATGTCGCTGAAGAAAGACCACATATGTAGTCGGTGTGTACATGAGTGTATAACATTCAGCAGAAATGTTTTTTTTTCTATAATACACAATTCCATCCCTCCATAGCCAAAAAGTAGAGCACAAGGTCGTCGCTGTGGCATCCTAGCCCAGGGCTCAATAAAAATTGATATGATACTCATATCAACAATTTGAAACTTTTTTTTTGGAAGCTCATCCCCAAATAACTTTGCGGTTAACGTGCTTTGCCTCGAACAATTTGAGGGATGGGTTCCCAACCGGGAAGTCCTTCGTAGATGCGAATGGGTGATCACAAAGTGGCCAGGGGTAATAGGCCTATCGACGGAGGGGTGGACGGGCTGTTAACGCCCCCCCCCCCCCACCCCTACCCCCACCACCACCAAGATATGTGAAGTAAATATCTTATGAACACATGTAACAACATACCAAACATAGGTGTGTACATATTAGAAAACTCTTGGACAATATACAACACCTCTCAAACAAATTTACACTCGGAAAGGAGTTTTTTTTATGGACTCATCATAATGGCAAAAGAAAAAATTTGTACCCCTGCACCAATTACACTTATCAAGGTTGTACCTTGTAAAAATCACTTCTCTATGAAGTTACAAAAGAAAGATCTTAATCTTGAGAGAACCTCCTACTTCCATAATTTCTTGTTATCCATGGGAGCGTAATTATGACTTAGAGAAAGGTAAAGAGAATTCACTGAGAATTTGAAATATTTTTTTCCCTTAATTGTATACATAGATAATAAATTTTTATCTTTTCACTATTTACATTGTTCAATGAACCTAAATTTAAAACAAGGAAGTTTATAAAAACCGCAGACGAAGTCTTAATAGGGTCTTGTACCAAAAAAACAAAATACTAGAAATATCGATATTAAATATATAGAAGAAAGAAACTTCTTTCTTGTTGTACACACATTCTGATTGCATCTCAAGATCATGAACAACAAGATGATGTGTCGTCCTAACCATCGTACAAATATTTACATGTGGACACACTTTGGCACGTGACATGTGGATGGACTTTCTAAACTGAAATTGTCAACCCTTCGGCGTCACAATTACTCATGTTCATCATTATTTTCATTCAATTCTTGTAGCAGGCGGATAATTCGCATAAACCCATGAAAGCAGAAAACTAATACAAACTAGACAAGTTTTCTTTTGAAGAAAGACATATAACCTAACAAATTTTGACTACGAAACCGTGGTGGATCAGGTGCCTCTCTACAACCCTAGTTGCTTGCAGTGTTACTGTCTACCATCTCTCCCTCCGCTTGAGCGTGAGTTAGAGGACCCTATATTTTCTGAAGTTCAATTAATTGAATTTTGAGTTTGGTCTTCATGAATGGCCCAAACAAGACCGAGATTCCCGCGAGAATTGCTACGCTGCCTGCAGTGAAATTGCAAGAATCACTTTATACGCTATTTCGAAATCGAATGAATTGAGCAACTGTATTTCCCCAGGTTTCCATTGGAAAAGGGGCTTTTGTATGCAAGTGATGATCGATTGGCAGAGTAGCATCATAACATGGAAGAAACCCCTGAGTAATATCGGAATCCCTCTAACGATTTCAATGAGATGTCATTTGTTGACTTCTGCTCTTACCTTGCCATTTAAGTCCGTGCTCCCAAAGTAGTTTAAATCATGGAAACTATAGCCTTCCACTCGAGTACCATGTAAGTTGATTTCTTTGTAAGCACGTCTAGCTTTTAGGCCACAACTTTGCTAACTACACTTTTAATTAATAGGTTCTATCACGGTTTTAGTTCATTGTTGAATAGTCAGCAGCAAGTGCCTCAAAATCATATTGCGGTACCGACATGGACCGGCTTTGGCGCATGCAACATGTTCTGAAATATCCTAAGAGGGTTGATGCACCTAAACAGAAGAATGCTAGAGAGAACAACATCGACTGTTTAAAAGAAAATATCTCCCTCATGGTTGTATGTACATCTTCCTTATGGAGTGTGGAGGACTTCTATTGCGTGGAGAGCACAACACAAAAAACGATGTCTTCCTAGCTATCACATACCACTATGCTTTTACAAGCAGGCACGCTTTATCGCGTGACACGCAAAACAGACTGGTGAATATTCCATCCACATCACCAATCATTCGTCTCCATCACTATTTTCTCCCTTTTCCTTGTACTGTCACTGTCTACCGTCTCTACCATGATCTCTACCGTCTCGCCCCCTGCCACCAGATATTAGCTCGAGAACCCTACTCCCTCCGTCCCAATGCAGGTGCCTCTCTTGTTTTACGTGTCTCAGTTTTAACCATTAGTTTAACCCATATTGCATGTGTTACTTGTTATAAAAAAATTACACCATTATAAACTGTGTTTGAATACAAAATTAATGGCATAACATCCATGGCAAATAACTCATGTTTTGTTAGTCAAATCGATGGTCAAACTTAAATCACAAAAAAATGTGTGCACACCCTAAATAAGGGCAAGGAAGTAAAACTTGAGAGAATTAATTGTTTGAGTTTCTATTTAACTCTTCAGCAATTTGCTAACGTATTCTCATATTTCATATTCTGTCCATTTCAAAATAAGCAGCCCAGCTTTGTCACGATACGAATATATGTAGATGTATTTTTGTGTGTAGAACTATAGATATATTCGTATCTAGATAAAGACGAATCATTTTTTTAGGATGAAAGTAGTACTAGCGATGCGGCACCATATTTCAGATTTGTATAGGTATGTATGGCACCGTGTTCTAGCGATGCGGCGCCACAAAACTACAAAAGTAGTCGTTTAAGCCACTACTTTACGAGCTACGCTTTAACTACTAATATAAATGTTGTCACGGTTCTGCTTATTAGGTTGAACAGTCAGCCAAAACAAGTACTGAGAATCATGATGCGATGTTGACATGGACAGGGTTGGGCGTCGAAGGTATCGAAAGATCCTATCCTCCCGTGTCAGTGAATGTTACTCCACACCACAGTCTGTTCTTCGAGTACTCCGCACTTGTAAGTCCATGCTCGATTATTTTCCCGATTAGCCCATTCATGCTGGGTCATTAAAGCGTAATCGCACGGTAGAGTGGCTGGCCCACCAAGTAATGTCCAGAAGGTGACTGAATTTCAATATTCAGCCACAACAACGATTTTCAGCCCACTAAAGAGCAAGAGTACCGAGTACGTATGGTACAAGCGAGGCCTGCCCATGCATCAAACTCTTAGGATTTAACTTTTTTGACATAACTTCGTCGGAGGGCCTGGCAATCCATCGATAGAAGAAGAGAGTGATCCCGTTTATAAGGAAAACCAAATCGCAAAATATTAACATAGCCTGGTTTATGAGAGAAACGTGAAACAAACCTGCACATGCAAGAGAGGCACGCTGCCTACGTGATGCTAGGTCACCATCGTAGTAAGAACACGCTCGCAACTCCGAGGCCGCCACCATGACATCCCCTACTCACACGCGATCCACAATGTGACACGACTCGACTGGCCGTAGCCCTAGCTAACCAACGCAGCCGCTCACAGATCACAACAGTTGTGTCAACATCCGAGGATGCCGCCCCATCTTACCAATCAGACCAACTCCTCAAGTCACATCGGCCAGCTCGAGTGCTCCACAACCTCACAATCCTTGAAGCACCATTATGTCATCCCTACGATAAAAGCCACGACCAAGCTACATTGGACCATCACCATATCGCATCCCGAGGCCACTGCCACGACGTCCATCCGCCATTCGGGGCGGCCACCCTGGCTTCCTACCCTTGCCGACAAACACTGTAAAAAATCCTCTCTTAACCGACGAATTGTTTGGACAACACAAGCCATAGTCGCCCGCAAAAGTTTTTTGGCTAGCTGATTCTATTTCTCGATAGCTATTACTGTTGTGGTACGCTCGATACCAACACATACTAGTGTCGTGGTAGGTGGTAATGTAGCCCGACAAAAATAAATACGGCGCTAAATGGACAGAGGCGTATAAATATATAATCCTACGCCATGGATCCTACGCGACCTCTACAATGCATTCGTCTTGAGAAGTTGGTGAAGCACGTCTTGCTGACAAGTGTTCTCCACCATGGACGAGCTTAATAATCATGTTTTATCTTTGACCTATCCACACTTTCTCTTTACCCACTTCACCTCTCGACGAAAGCTTCAGCGGGTGGCAGGCAGCATACGAAAGGCGGTGGGAGTTATCGATCGATCTAGAGCTATTCCGCGGGCCACAGCTAGACTACACGAGATGCCAGTACGCGTACATGGTCTGTGAATACCTCGGTTTCATCCCACACAGTTTGTGGTTGTTCGATGTGGAATATCTCCATTAGCCAAATATTTGGGGATTTCGATCTCACACTTGTACGTGGTTGTTTTTCTCTTTGAAGTACCACACTAATGTATCTGTATCTATGATCCGATTTGGAATGACGTTGAATCATAGCCTGACTAGATTTGCAAGTGCAGTATACCACTGCGTCGCCACATCTGGTGCGACGGGCACAATTTGATGGACACCGACCACAAGTTCCACACCTGCGGTTGTGAGGAGACTGAAAGCAGCAGAAGATTTGAAGAAGAACAAAAATTTGACCAGCAAGCTAAAGAGGGATTGTTGTATCATTCAAAATATGTCTTCAATTAAGAAGAAACTAAACCACGTAGTTAATCATATGTATTTGGAAGCTCAGTGTTAATTATCCTTGTTTGGAGGAGACTGCAGTTATTAATAAATATGTTCTATTATTGATTTGCCTCGGCTGATTTCATAAATTTGTATATTGAAACATACTGATTTTGTTTTTAGACTTACTGATTTTTTTTTTTGAGCACACCACCCCTTATAGCTTTATTCAATCAAAATGTTATTACAAACCCCTGCGGGTGGGTCATTAAGCCAAACATGCTGCCCCTCGCCAGAATACAAGGAGCCTCTAGCTAGATCATGTGCATCTCCATTGGATCTCCGACCTTCATGAACAAAATCAAAATGCTCGAACTCCACCCTGGTTGTCCTGATCTCCCTCACCACCTGGCCATATGCTATGAGAATATCACTGATGTTGATGCTCTTGATCACATTGGCACAGTCACTCGCTAGCTTGACTCGGCGCAAATATAAGTCAGCAGCCAAAGCCATGCCTTCTCTGCACGCCATCGCCTCCAAAACCTCTGGATCGTCCACACCTGCCATCACCATAGTCGAGGCTCCCAGAAACGCTCCCGCCTCGTTCCTCGCTATGGCTGCTAGAGATGCCCGCTTGCTGCTCTTTGACAAAGCTGCGTCGACATTTATTTTTGTGACACCTGGTGGTGGAGGAAACCACCTCGGCGCCGCCGGCCGTGCCCCCTTCGCTGGCTCGTCCTCCCCCCTCTGCACCTCCAGGTCTGCACATAAGCGATTGATGAAACTCAAAGTGGATAGGGGGCTTTGATACACCTCCTCATACACCGCCTTCCTCCTCGCATACCAGATCGCCCATAAGCTCACCGCCGTAAGAGTAAACTCTTCATGCGATAACGCCTCAATTGCCGCATCCAACCACCCTCGAGCATCAGGCTCCTGAATGTTGACCACCACCTCTACCATAACATCTGGTAGCAAGGCCCAAACACTTCTCGACATATTACATTCAAGAAGAGCATGCCGCCATGAATATTGTGCACCACACAGCCTGCATGAGTCGCTAGGCGCCATATGTCTGTGATGGAGAAGATCCATCGAGGGGAGAGTCTGTTTAGCAAGTCTCCAAAGGAAAACACGCAGTTTTGAGGGGACTCTGACATTCCACAGCGATGTCCAGTCCTTCTCCTCCCACTTAGTATCGCATTTGCCTGCATTTTCTCCCAACCATGCAGTCCTCCTTTCCTTCGCATCTACCAGCATCCTATACGCTGATCGCACCGTGAAAACTCCCCTCTTCTCATAATGCCACGCCCACCAGTCATCTTGTTGGCGTGTCGGAAGTGGTATATTTAGCACTAGTTCGGCGTCCATAGGTACAAACGCTTCCTGAACTCTATCAGTGTTCCACGTCCTTGTGTGATCATCAACCAGCTCACTCACCATCTGGGGCGGCTCCGCAAGTGGACAGCAAACCGGCCTCAACATTCAATCACGCGGCAGCCAGTTCGTGTTCCAAATGTTAGTACTCACTCCATTGCCAATACGGCGGATCAGACCTTGCTTGAGAATTTCCTTCCCTTCTCTGATTGCTCTCCATACCCGAGACGGCGACGATCCAACTTCCGCCTCCAGGAGATCACAGGATGGAAAGTAGACTGCCTTTAGGATCCTAGCGCTTAAACTCTGAGGATCCTGCAAGACACGCCATGCTTGCCTTGCGAGAAGAGCCAAATTAAAAAGCTCTATATCTCGAAACACAAGTCCTCCAAGCCCTTTTGGTTTGGTCATAGCTTCCCATGCCACCCAACAGGTCTTCCTCTTGCCCTCTTTGCTACCCCACCAGAAGTTCCGAATCAACCCATTGATATGCTCGCATAAACCCCTTGGTAGCTTGAAGCAAGACATACAATATGTTGTTAGCGCCTGGACTACTGATTTTATCAGAACCTCCTTCCCTCCCGAGGATAGTAACATCTCCAACCAGCCCTGGATTTTCTTCCAAACTCGGTCCTTCAAATATTTAAAGGCTCCATTAGTTGAGGCACCCACATCTGTAGGCATCCCTAAATATTTCGCGCTCAAAGCTTCGTTGTGAACATCCAACAAATCCATGATCTCATCTCTGATAGTCTGACTACAGCCCTTGGCAAAATGAATGGACGATTTTTCCATATTCACCTGTTGGCCTGAAGCCCGACAGTAAATCTCCAACACCTCCTTAATCTCCTCCGCGTTTTCCCTATCAGCTCTGAAGAACAGCAGGCTGTCATCAGCGAAGAGTAAGTGTCCTACCACCGGGGCGGATGTGGCCATTTTAATTCCACTTAAGATCGATGACTCACTTCTTGATTTTAAGAGGCACGAAAGGCCCTCTGCTGCCAACAGAAAAAGATAGGGGGAGATTGGATCTCCCTGCCGAATCCCCCTAGAAGGGGTAAAACTCTCTGTAGCTTCTCCATTAAACAATACTGAGAAGGATACAGAGGTAACCAAACGCATGATCATCTCCACCCAAAGCCTATGAAACCCCAGCTTAAGCATGATGGCCCGTAAATAGCTCCACTCTACTCGGTCATAGGCTTTCTTCATATCCAACTTCAAGGCACAACATCGAAGCCCCTTGGCTCGCTTCTTCTTCATGAAATGTAAACATTCATATGCTGTGATGATGTTGTCCGTAATTAGTCTGCCAGGTACAAATGCAGACTGCTCCTCTGAGATGATCTCTGGTAAAATCACCTTCAGTCTATTTGCTGCCACCTTCGACGCTATCTTGTAAATAACATTGCACAATCTTATTGGTCGAAACTGGCCCAACTCTTCCGGGCTCGCCCCCTTTGGTATCAGCACTACCAAAGTCTTATTAATTACTGCCGGATCATCCTCTCCTTTCAGCACCCTCATCACCACTGTAGTCACCTCCGCGCCACATAACTCCCAATACCGCTGGAAGAAATGAGCAGGAAAGCCATCTGGCCCCGGCGCCTTAGTAGGGAACATCTGAAATAGCGCTTCCTTCACTTTGCTCTCCGTGAACGGAGCCAACAGTGAGTCATTCATCCTTGGTGTAACCTTAGTAGGCACTGTATCAAGTACCCCCTCCATGCCTATCGTTTCCTCCGAAGTGTACAGATTTTTGTAAAAAGTCGTGGTCATATTCTTCATCTCCACTTCGTCACTCGTCACCTGACCGCTGGGCGTCGTCAGCTTTGTAATGCGGTTCTTTTTTCTTCTCTGGCTCGCTCTCAAATGGAAGAAACGAGTATTTTTGTCTCCCGCAGCTAGCCACTGTACCCTTGATCGTTGCTGCCACATAATTTCCTCCCTATGATTCAATTCCACAAGACGATCCGTAACTTTGATTTCAGCATGTGTTGGCCCTTGTCTGCCGGGTACTGATTGCAACCTCTCGAGCTCATCCTTGAGCTTACCCAACTCAAGTCGCACATTCCCGAATGTGGTCTTCCCCCAGTTCTTGAGGTCACCCGCAAATGATGCGAGTTTGCCCTGCAAGGATTGCAAGTCCCTTGCCTCGCTGGCTCCCCTCCATGCATCAGAGACCATCGGCGAAAAATCCTTGTGTTCCTCCCACATCAGTTCGTATTTAAAGCCCAAAGGCTTCCTCCGACGATTCTCCACGTAACGCCAACTAAGTAAGATCGGTCCGTGATCTGATGATGCCGCCGTCAGGTTTCGGACAAAAGCTCCCGCAAAACAGTCACACCACTCCTGTGTAGCTAGCGCCCTATCGAGACGCACCCGACAGAAGGTGCCCCCAGCTACTTTCTTCTCGAAGGTCCAACTCCGGCCCTCAAATCCAAGATCTCTGAGGCCGCATACATCCACCATCTCTTGGAACCCTGCCATCTGAGCGTGACTCCTTTCTTGCACACCTACATGTTCTGATCGATGTAAAACTTCATTAAAATCCCCTAAGCAAACACAGGGTAAATCTGAAGACGACTTGATGAACTTCAACATATCCCAAGTCTTATATCTTTCTCTTGTCTGTGCTTCCCCGTATACACACGTTAGTCTCCACGGAGACCCGACAGCCTCCGTAACAATGGTGTCAATGTGATATTGCGAATACGGTAAAGTCTCAATTTTTATTCCATTGTTCCAGAAAATCCCTAGTCCTCCACTACGGCCAGAGCTACTTACAGCAAAGAGTGATCATAACCTAGTGTATGTCGTAATCCTTCAACCCTCGATCTATGCACTTGAGTTTCTATCACACACAAGATCGAGGGGGCGAAACACCTCGCGAAATCGTGAAGCTCTTTAAATGTCGCAGCCTCGCCAAGTCCGCGACAGTTCCAGATAAAGCAACTCATTACTGCTGGCGGCGCTCCTCGAGGGAGCCCGCCTTATTGCCAGCCTCAATCTTGGTCTTCTCCGCACCCTCCTTGTCCTTCTTCTGCCTCTTCTTATCCTTTGGCGGTACATACTGAGGCGGTGGCGGAGGGATAGCCACCAAAGCCAGATCAGCATCATCCATGTGCAATTGCCTTTGGGCACCTGACATGTCTGTATTCTTCTCAGCCCCCTCCAACAGCGGCTTAATCGGACTCGTGGCTGAGTCCTCAAGCTCATTCCCCTTAACAATGTCCAGGCCAGCTTCTCCTGAATTCTGTTTCCGTGGCGGCACCTTTTCCAAGTTAGTCTTTTCCACCCAAACACCCCCATCACGTCCACCCCTCGCCGAAGGGCGGCCCCTGGCTCCTCCTCTCCCAGAGAACCTGCCACCACGCTCCCCCGTACCACCTCGTCCGCCTCTCGCTCCGTCTCCAGAAGGCGCAAACCCCCGGCGAACCCTCGGTGTGCTCAGGTGCCACGACACTTCCGACGCAAGCAACCAGTTCCCAAACTGCAGATCAGCCTCAGCATACTCCCCGGTTCCGCACTCCAGGTGTTCATGACCCATCTTGCCACAGAAATTGCAAAACCTGGGTAGCTTCTCATACTTCACCACAAACATCATGTTGTCGCAACCCTCCGGTGTAAACGTAACCACTCGCGGCAGAGGTTTATCCGCAGTCAACTTGACGCGCGCTCTGTGAAAATCACCATTGCCGAAGGACACCACCTTCGTCTCCACCCGATCAACTTCACCCACCCTAGCCGCCAACTGCTTCAAAATAGCCTCCGTGCGATACATCGGTGGGATGAGATGAATCTGGATCCAAGCCTAGACCCTGTTTGACAACACCGATGGTACATGATTTGCCCCATCGAATTTCTCAACCATGAACGCACACTCCCGAAAGAGCCACGGACCATCCTCCATGATGCGATTCCAATCTCCCAGGCAATATGCTTGCACCTGGAATAGATTCTTCTCAATCGATCTGAAAGTTATTTCCCTTGCAGGATTCCATGCCGCCCTCAGCGTCTTCTCCAACGATTGCTCGCTGAAGCCTCTAACCGTCAGAAGGCGCCCTACAGCCATCCACTTCACCTCCGGCAGATTCTCACGATCCGCCCTTGCCAAGAACACCCCTTCTCGCTCCGCCTCGCTCAGCTTAAGGTTCTTCAGCAACTCATCCACCTCAAAGACCCTCTCCTTCTTCGATCCTTCCGCCTCCATCGCCGTGTCCGCCCAACCGATCCGATCCGATCTGCGCAGGTTACTCACCGCCAAGGCCGGGCAGCTGTGCTAGACAGCCCCTGAGTCAGCCCGAACAGGAGAAGACACAGCAGCAGGGATCAACCGGGGCGGATTTCCTTCGTCGACGATGATCGCCGCCGAAGTCGCCCTAAACCCTAATCGCCAGAGCGTTAAGTCTTTTTTCGTGCGCCCCACTGGAATGCTAAGACTATGAATGACTGAAAGCCTTTTACTGTTTTTTTTTTTTAGCACATACTGATTTTTTCTTAAGACGCGTCCTAGCTGCTGTAGTGCGACCCAGAATGAATGGGCCCATTGGGAATATAATCGAGCATGGGCTTACGAGTGCTCGAGTGTGTAACGCCAGAGCGTTAGGTCTTTTTTCGTGCGCCCCACTGGAATGCTAAGACTATGAATGACTGAAAGCCTTTTACTGATTTTTTTTTTTTAGCACATACTGATTTTTTCTTAAGACGCGTCCTAGCTGCTGTAGTGCGACCCAGAATGAATGGGCCCATTGGGAATATAATCGAGCATGGGCTTACGAGTGCTCGAGTGTGTAACGCCAGAGCGGCCCAGCCCAGCGTGTTCTACAAAACAACTCTTCGTGCGTGTCGAAGCTAGGACCCATCTGTCAGACTGTAACCATGGCACGGCAGAGAGATCAATCGGGGCATGGCGGCCTCGTAGGCATAGGCATCGTCACCGGCGGCGTTTGCGATTCTGGACGGCGCGATTGGCACATACGAAGCCCGCGCCGCCGCGCGGAGATTCGAGGCGGTCTACGGCGACTGCATTGGTAACGAACCGACCTTACCCCCCCGATTAATCCTAAATTGCATGATCGCCTATATGTTTCCACTCTAATCTGATCAATCAGATGAGGAATGCTTTGATCAGAACTCACTTCGAATGCTCTGCCATTTCCACGGCGATATTCTAGCTATGCCTGAACTCACCCCCATTTAAACGCCCCCTCCTTACCTTACCTGAACTAATCTCCCTGCACCAGAATTTAGAACATGGCGAGCATAACGTGACCGCCCAGATGAACACAGCGGGATCAGGCGCAGTGCACAGACCGCGACGTTCTGTCTCCTTGCGCATGATCCTATTCTGAAAATGGTGCGCTGCTACGATAAGCCTGAACTTCAGATGCAGCCATGAGGGGCAAATGGCCAACAGGGAAAGAATTAAAAGGTTGGCGTGCGACACCTTTATCATGTTAGTTTTGCACACATTCGGCACCTGTCCAGCCGCAGTGAAAAGAGATACTTGGCACATTGCATGATTGCATCCATGCAGCAGAATGAACTAGGCTGTTCCACGGTAGTTGCGTCGAGGGATTTATTTCAGACACCGCAGACGGCATGTTCATAGTTCCTCCTGGCCTTGTATTCGTCTCCAGTTGCCTCTGCAGGTTTGCTGGAGATGACTCTGCTTCGCATGTTTTGCATCATCTGCCTAGTCAAAGGGGACCATATGAACTTATTATGGTCAAAGCAAAACCTTGCTTTGAATGCCTCTCACACTTTCCTTTGGACAAAAGTTTCTAGTATCCTACCTGTTGTCGTTTTCAGAAAATGATAGCGGCTGGGACATGATCCTCAGAATTGAATTGTGGCATGTCCACATGAAAACCCCATGCCATTGGGCTTTCTCTTGTCTGAATGTTGAACAACTAGATGATGAAGCAACTGATATAGGAGTCCCGTGACACCATTTGCTTACAAAGGTGTCTGCTTACTTGTGTCTCTTTGATTGTAAAGTAGACGTTCCTGTCATGTAAAGTTGGCTAGTGGGTTAGTGGATGAATTAGCCGAATCTAATCGCACTCTTACGGTCTTACCCCGCAAACATACATTCCTGTGACACCCTTGCTTTTTTATGTGCTTAATAACTGAACATTTTCCAGCAGATCCTACATAGTAATGGCAGAAGGGGAGAACACACAAAGAGTATTAAAACTCCTTGGGGTTATGACAATCATGCTTTACGATTAGCTATATTTAGTTTTTTCCTTAAATATATTTTAACATGCCGCTTCCACTAAATCAGGGGAATTATTATATCCTAAAAGTGCTGGAGCTTAGCTATCAGGGAGATATTCAGCAAAACGTGACTTTCCTGTGCCGCAAGCTTTGCATGTTAATATCCACATTAGCTCAGTTGAAACCGCATTTTCTCGAGATATCTTGCACTAGCGAGAAATCTCAACTAGCACTTCTGCTTTCTTGCCTATTGTTCCAGGATCTCATGTTACCTTTCACTTTTATGGAGCTTTTCCTAATCTCTTCATCTTTAAGGTTTGTTAATAACAAGTGTTAGTTTAATTATGTGCTACATATATAGTAGACTCGTACTTATCAACTGGATGCCTCCTTTACAGTGCTAGAGATTATGTTTGTGAAAGCTTGAAAATCTAAAGTATCTCTTCGATGCGGAGAGTCCACAGGATAGTTTGGTGCAACACCTAAATTTCCTCATGGCATCTGTATCCTTTATGAAAAATAATATTCTTAGCATAATCGGCTTGCCATTCTATTGCTCTGAGCTTCGTCAGCCATGAAATAACCCAAACCTGATCGTCCAATCCTTTGACTTAGCAACTCGAATTTAAGGACCATTAGAATATATATGGTGATGCCTTTTTATTAACCAAAAGGAGTCATGCTTTAGGTGTAGAGTTAAGTATGTATTGGTTGACCAAAATCTGCACGATTGATACCACCCCCGCCCTGCCTTTGGTTTTGATTTTGCAATTATATAAGTCATCCTAATTGCAAGATGCCTTCTACTCGTATCCATAAATGGTGGTTATGAGCACCATAGCCTTCCAAGATTTATTTTGTGCTGCTAGTCTGCAGCTTTTCCTCTTCTCCCACTAAGCACACAAAGCTCAATATATATGTCACCATCAGTTTGCTCCAGAGCATCTTGAGTGTGATCTTGCTTTGTTGGACTCTGCCTTAGTCCATCGAGATAATAATAGTCATTAAAAGTTCGAAACACTTTCTACAAAATTTTATTTCCACAAGAGAGCATCAGCAACGGGAAAAAGAAGATTTAAAGTACAGGAATGATCAGTTTCTCTACTCTGAAAAGGTTAACTAATTGATTAAAGTGGACGGGGATAAGGGAATCTCTGTAACTTGCTAATTATAAAATTGATCACTTTTTTTATGACCATGCATTTTTTGCTTTAGTTCATTCATATCACATAAAAGAGTAGCAGGCTACATGATTAATTAGTGGTAAGCGAATGAACAAGTGAATAATAACTTAATCTTATTCAAGATCAGTTCAATGCATGTAGATCCTGCACTTTGCCTGTGGGGCGCTGCAGGGAAAGAAATATGTTCTTACGTTGGGTGTTTTCCATAGGTTTTTTGTTCTCTTACTGGGACCATGCTCATGAGCACTATTTTATGATGTTACATGGTATTATCTTATCCATTATTAGGTGAGGTCTATAGATTGTGTACTGCTTTTAAGAAATGTGCATGTCTGTTATGTCGAAAGTTTGCAACTTATTGTGTCGATTTTCGGGTGATAGGTGGATTTTACTGTGTACACGGATATGTGTGATTGTTTTAGGTGACGAAGGCTGGAATTGGATAGAATAATATTAATTTGCTCGTTGGTTCTTAAGTAACAAAATTTTGATGAAGCAGCTCCTTTTTTTTGTTGGATGTATGAATTTCCTACCTGAGATCCAATCTTATTTATTCTGAAGATTGTTGGCTCATTCCGTTTTTGCACTGTATCTTTATCTGTCTGTTTACGGTACAAAGTTATCTAATTCATGCCATATTTTGCTTCAGTTTACTTCCTATCACTTCATCTGTTTTTTTTCTCTGAAAGGGCCAAAGGGGAAAATGTTTTATTTTTTCCAAGGAGAAACCATGGAACCATTCTACAATACTACTCTCCCGCTCCATAATTTTTCCTGATTTTAGTTCAAATTTGAACTAAACTATGACAAGAATTATGGAATTGAGGGAGTAGTTTAGACAAAGAGAAGTTTCAAAGTTTGAGCCACTCTTTCCAAATTCCTGTCCTGTCTCACAACTGGGAGTTGGGTCCAGTAGTTACAGCAACTATATTTCATTTGGATGCAAGTAGGTTATATATTAATCAGCATTCTTTTTCCACCTTCCTTTTTATGAGGGAACAACAAGAATTTCTTGATCTCAGTTTTCTAGAAGAAGCAAGATAACTATTTGCGCGCGTCGTTAATTTTATTTTCCGGAGAATTAACAATATATGAGCAGTTTGAGGATATCCAGGTCTTAAACTAACCACTGGCTGTCTTGCTGTCTTGAAAACAGGCAGACAAGTTCAGGAGAAGCTTACTGGCAGGAGTATATGTTTATGCCCAGCGAAACAAGATCCTTGGTTGCTTTGCTCCCTGCTTAAGTCTTGTCGTCTGAAATCCGAAAGCTGGTTGACTTTATATTCTTATCTTAGATAAAGCAACTGCAGACAGGTTGTGCCAGGTGGCCATCATGGATCCTTTGTGGGCGTGTTGTCCTAGACAGCTTGGCGCGGCAAGGTAAGGAAGGTATGGCTGTCTAGTCACATGATGATAGTAACATACATTCGTATTGTTTTGATTTTGTTTCACATTGTAATGTTTACCAAAATGGTTGGACAATATAATTACTGATAGCTAATAGAAATCTCTATTTTATAGTCCAAAACATGCATCAAATTTATACAATTTTCCTTGTATAACATGAGAAACAAGTTAGCAAAAAATACATCACATATTATATTTGTGGTACATATATATATGTTTATAATTCAAACCCCATGCAGTAAAACATGAGGGATCCTAGGGCACAAGATCCTCTTGCCATCTTGCCACGCTGTGGCCGAGGGTAAAAGTTAATAATTACAAGGGTAGGAGACAACGATCAATCGGCTGTCCCCTCCACACACACGCTGTGTTATAGTACTGCGTACTGTGCTGGACATCGAGCGTGGGCTGAATGCGATAGTATAAAAATTCCGAAGATTTGACGTGACCTGCACTTGGGAGATCGATCGATCGGATTCTTTATACTAATGTCCTACTACGAAGTAGCTAGCTACTAGGCTTCACCCTTTGCCACTGCTGGCGAGTGACGAAACCTTTTTACTGGTTCGGCCGATCTGTCAGATCAGATCGATCAGGTCCATCCTTCATCGTAGTTTGGAGCTGTACCTTCTGTATACCTACTGTCTTGTGGATACATGAGTTGTTGTTCCTCCTGGCGCATGTTGGTACTTGCATATTGGTAGTGCCTTGTTGTTTGTGTTGCTGCGTATAGAGCAGTAGTAGCATCTAGTGTGTGCTGGATGAGCTAGGGCATTGTCAGCCTCCTTGTTCTATATTTTGCGGAAGTTTAACTGTTTCTTGGGAGATTTCTGCGTTCCTGATAGATCTTTAAATGATATATTGTGTTTTATGAAGAAAAAAATGTGAAGAATTCACGGGTTGAGATATCTGGGTTCAGATCAGGCTAAAATCCTATTTTGATTCTCATGATATCTAAAAAAGAAAAATGTAAAATTGGAATGTTAGCTACTCTTATCGTGTATGGTGGGAAACCTATAGGACGAGCACCAAAGAGTGTTTGATACACTACATTAAAACTAATAATTTAGGGTGGAATGGAACTATCACACTATCATTTTGCTACACTGAAGGATAAGAAACACCCAATTATTTACTAAATTTCAAAATAATATTAATTTACACGATAAATTTGACTCGGAATCTGGGCCATATGCCGATTCCCCTTCAGGAATTCTTGCCCATAAAATAAAGAAAGCTTTCGGTGCATATACTTTCTAGGTCTTTAAAAAAACACATTTGCAACTTTTGTATAATCTTGAAAAAATCACGCACAAATATATTGAGTTAAAACCTACACATTCAAATTTTGTCAAATTATAGGACAATATGCTATGCTTTTACAAAAGTGAGGAATTAAGTTTCTAGAATGCAAAACTTACGCTGATTTGTCTTAAGTTTTTGGCTAGGTTTAAAACTTTCACCGGATGTGATGTCAGTTTGATAAAAATTGCAGGACTCAGTGCCCGAATCACAAACTGGTTCACGACTGAGATCTTGAGAATGGGGACTGGATTCTTGAAATCCGCTCTATAATTTAGACCCTATCCTAGGACATTAGAAAAGTTGTGTTCTTCGTCTAATTCTAGTACAATAGGATATAGCTTATTTTCGCTTGTCCATACATTGAATCATACATAACTCATTCCACGCAAAAAGAAACTTAGAGCGTGATTGGTTGCCAACAATCCTTTTTTTCTCGCATCCAGTGGGCCAAAATTCACATGTTTGGTAGGCATGCTCCTCTCAAAACCTTGCCGCGCACAATCTCAAAGCATCATTTTCGCTGCAGGCGGAGGAACACTCGATTCCTCCGAATTCCGCGAGCCAAGCTCCACGCGGGCGAAAAGGCAAAAAGTTGTGCCCCGCGCGCGCAAGCTGGGAGATGGCGCGAGCACGCGCGGAGCCACGAAAAGTCATCTGTCACCTTCCACCGAATTGGAGCGCTTATATCACCGCACGGCTCACCACCGAAAATCTTGTTCCCATCCTTCCTCCCCCGCCCCCCACCCCCCACCATTCGATCTTCATCTTCTCCGTCCTTGGCAACCCTAGTCGATTTGGTAGATATGAGCCAGATTGTAGGTAGTGCATAGTCATCTTTACTCAATCTTGCTTGCTACATTTACATTATGATCTCGTGATTTCTAGATGATGATGTGTGCTTGAAGGTTTCTTGTTTGTATGTTGTTTCTCTACTTGCTATGTAGATCTAGACGAATTATAGTACCTTCTTGTCATTTTAGTAACCATTCATGTTAGATCTAGTTGTTAGGGCATCTCCAGCGGCGCGACGCATTTCGGACGTCCAAACGGATGTGTCGTGTCCGTTTGCGTCGGGCCAAATGGTCGAAATCGTCCGGGCGTCCGTTTGCGTCGGGGGTAGCTCCAGCGGCACGACGCATAATTTTTTTTTTTCATTCATGAAATCATTATTTACATTAATAAAAAAACATAAAAAGCCAGAAAGGCGTGCTAAAAATAGGTGATGCCTACTAGTCGTCGTCGCTGACGAGGTCAATCAACTCCGGCCTCGGCCATGGAATCTCGTACGGCGGCGGTGGAGGAGGTATCACCGCATGGGTAGGAGGCTGTGGCCAGGGATCCCACGCCGGAGCAGCAGGCGGAGCACGGACGTTGGAACGCGTCGGCGTGGCCAGAGGAGTCGCCGGCCTCCCCTGCGCGAGCGCTGACTCGCAGAGCTGGATTGCGAGCCCGTCCCAAAAAGCGAGCTCGTTGAGCTCGTCCTGCCCGATGTTGACCAGTGCCATGGCAATGGCCTCCTCCTCGAAAATGTCCGGCGGTTGGGTCTCCAGATTCCACGGTGGCCCGCCGTCGTCGTAGTCGTACGGTGGCATGGTCACGTCCTCGTCCTCATCGCTGTCCTCGTCCGCGTCCTCCTATAACTCCCACAACCCGAATGAAATCCAGTTGTAAGAGTTCAGCGCGTACGCCGGATCCTCCCGCAGATCCGGCGGCAAGATCGCTCGGCGGCGGCGCACATCGTCCCGCCGCTCTCGGCCCTCGCGCGGCACGGGGGAACCGACACGCGCCTCGAGTTGAGGTACCAGTCCCCTCCCGGCAAGTTCGCCTTCGGCCATGGTACTGGCCGGTTTTCCTCCCATAGCTGCCGCGCGAAGTCAACGCGGACGAACCGGCCGACCCGTGCCTTCTTGATGGACCGCGAGCCGCTAGACTCGTGGTCGTTCTTGGTCTTGCGGAACGGCCAGCATTTTTTCCCCATGGCGTCGGTGGGGTGGATACCGTGGGATGTGGCAATGGTTTGGTCGGGGAAATGGCTACTGGCAGCATCCGTTTAAGAGGCTCGGACGCCATCTCGCCTTCAATGGCCTGCCACTGCAATGCCGCCTCGCTGCGCATGCTCGCGGAAGCCGAGGCGCGCCATTAACGCGTCCCTGCAAAGGCTGCAGCGCGCCGCTCGTAAGTAATGCCGCGGAAGACCGAGCGGGCCCGTGCGAGGACCGAGCGGACACTTTGCGCGTCCGCTCAGCGTCCGCAGAGACGCAAACCTGGCGCATATTTGGACCAGGTTTGCGTCTCCGCGGATAGCCCGGTCACTATGCGTCGCACCGCTGGAGGTAGTGTTAGACGCATTTTCGGTCACGGCGGACACAAACGGTCGCTCAGCGTCCGTTTGCGTCGCGCCACTGGAGATGCCCTTATGGTGGCAACTTACAAGAATTCTGATCTACATCTACTTTTATGCTTGCAACTCTGAAATGTATTAACGCGGTACCTCGACTGATTGATGCTGCCTTTTGTACATGACCACTACCTAGGTGTACACCCAAGATGAGTTCGAGCTGGCCCTAGTTGATACCCAGGACAACATGTCCTTAGTTCCTGCACTAAGTTAAAGTTACCCGCAGGACATGGAAGTCAGGCAGATGGCACCCTTGCGTTTGCTGCTTGTCGACGATCAGCACCTGGCAGATGAAACCTTGAACGCCAAGCACAAGGCGACCAAGGTTGCTAAAGCACACACCACAAGTGGGGAGGCTAAGTTGGGCAAGTCCACAATGAAATGGTCAGCTTACCTCTCCACCTTTGTTCTGAACTGGATGTGCGCCATCATCAAGAGTGCCGTCAGGACAAAGAAGGGGTTTAAGGAGGTGCATCTCAATGATGTTGCCAGGAAGATCTTTGAGTACTGCCAACAGGAGATGTCATCAACGTAGGTGGTCTAGGTGGATCCATATCAGCAAGCTCAGGGACCTGAGCGACGCCGGAAAGGATGGGGAAACGCACAACATCCTCCTTGATGACGACCACTACGTAGGCATGTCTTGGTACTGACCTCTCACTTGCACGCTAATTCAATTGCACACTACTTCACTTGCGCAACTATGACATGTTTGCTAACTAGCTATTTGTCCCCTTGTATTAGGCTCACCCAAAGGACGTCGAGTTCCTAAACAAGCCAATTAACAACTACTCCCAGATGCAACAGATCTTTGCCTTCGGCCTAGCCACCGGCAAGCGCACCATGGGCTCTAATAGATGACCCTGACACTCGGGAATCTGATACGGTTGTGCTTGAAGACGACTACCTGCCTTCCTCTACTGGTTTTTGCGCCAACGCTGCTCCTCGTCATGGAGCCACAGCTGAGGCCGACAAGAAGAGGAAGAGGTATGTCTCCGCTGAGGAGGATGTTGGCCACATGACCTTCATCACGGAAGTTGTCAAAGCGGTGGTGCATGCCATCACCAATGCTGCCCTCTACGCCGCCGTCATGGATGCCTCATCTAAGTTTAGCGCGGAGGCGAAGATGGTGGCAATCACTACTACGTGTAGTGCTCCCTTCTGATGGGGTGACGGTGATGCATGCATGCTGAAGATGATGATGATGTTGGTTGGACATTTTGAAGTAGCTAGGGTTTCATAAAAAAATATTCCATGGCTTCTACGTTATGTGAGGTGGTATGTACTAACCCCTCACATGATGATAAAAACTTGCGGTGTTGTGGGTGGTAGGATTACACCCTCTTTTGATGTGTTAGTAGGAGGACACCATAGGTGCTAGGATCGTTAGTCAGATCACACTAGCAAGTAGATTGACCTTCTTTTATGCTTTTGGCTCTATGATCATGCATGCTTACATTGCTTAGCTTATGGGATTCAATTGTCTTGCAATGCTATGTTCCTTGATGTCATTGGTATGCTCTTTCTTGGTAGAAGTTCAACTAGTATGTGGTCTACTATGGAAGAGTTCCAGGAGTGTACAGTTCTGGGAGGAGGTTGGGTCTCTGGTGAATGGATACGAGAACATCCTCCACAAAGGGTACAATACAAGGGAGCAGGCAGAAGAAGCTTACTGAAAGTTCTTATCGCAACAGGCAGGCTGCTACGTGCATCCACAGGTCGAGGTACTTGAATCTCCACCTAAGATTACAGATCATGGTGAAGGGAGCCGTCAGAAGAACTTGATCATCGTCGTCCTTGTGACATGGATCATGTATGTGATCACTTCTAACGCGGGCTGCCAAACATCGTGCTTTGCATCAACGGAGCCACAAAAAAACAGGATTTGTGGCCTTCGGCCTTTACCTCTCTTCTCATGCAGCTAGCAACATTGTTGGCAACCAAAAATAGTGCACAACATGACCCAAGCTTCGTTTCCCCTCACACAGCATCCACCGGGCCAAATGAAGAAAAGCGAGAAATCCCATGCGAGCAACCAATCACGCTCTTAATCTATGCCAGCCAAAGTTGATTAAACAAAAGAGAGATATGTGTTCCAGGAGTTTTTGCACTATGCTTCCGATAGCTTTGACATATGTACCAAACATGATCGAGAAAAGTTAGATATATTCTGGCTGTCTCATACATCACCAATATTCTATGCAAACGAAGAATCCATATATGAGGCTCATTATGTTGATCAGGTGAGCGTGGACCTGGAGGACCCGACAGCAAAAATAACAGCAGAGCATCCTTTTTCTTTAGCCATACATGTCATGTGATCCGTGATAAAAGTTAGTGGATATTCGAACTGTTGATGATGACATGATCTCATGACATTTCGATTGTTCTACACTTCAAAGCAAGTACTGTAGTACTTGATTGGTTATGTCTCTATATAAAGAAGAAATTCGTCAGAAAGAAGAAAAGAAAAAAGGAGATAAACTTTTTTCCTTTGGCAAAAGTGATCGTAGAGGTAATCTTGCACGGTGACCAATTTCGTTAACGACACATTATTAGCACATAAGTTGGTAGTCGTCGCATAAAGAGAAACTTTCTTGTTCCTTTCACTTCTATTGTAGCACTGCTTTCTTGTGAATTTTTTTTTTCTTAATCGGACGGTATCTTAGGTAGGTGCTTCTTATTAGTTTCTTGCCCCTTAAGCGAGGTTTACATGTAGTTGATTAGTCCAACCATCACTTCATCTATCTATACTACATTATCTTGGCTGATTTCATCTATGGGCTAATCATTTCCCATCTGTTTCAATTGTCTACACAAATGATAATCCGTTGTTTCTTAGATTCGTTCACATTTTCTTTCTCCTTAAGCATGTAAGTGTCATAGATTTGTCTAGATATGAGTTATATATACAGTTAAATTTGCGACGCTTATTTGAAAGGAGGGAGTATGTCTAAAAATGCACGCAAAACCTTTGCCAACAACTGTACCTACATAGGATAACTAAGCCCTTCGGCCTGGGAGGCCTACTTTCCGCTGTGTTCGCTCACGGCGATCACTCGGATCGGTTCGGACCACTGTCCCCTTCTACTGTCTAGTGGGGAGGGGTTGCAGAACCGGCCATCGCGGTTCTTCTTCCAAACTTGGTGGCTCCAGGTGAATGGTTTTGGGGAACTATTCAAGGGTAAGCTTCATAGCTTCCTCACGGACTTTGGCCCACATCGAGGTAGCGTTGAGGTTTGGCAATGTGTGGCGAGTCACTCTCGCCAGTTTCTAAAAGGCTGGGGTGCCAACTTAGGCAAGGAGAAGAGGGTTCACAGGGAGAACCTCCTCTCCCAGGTGGAGCATCTCGACAAGGTAGCCGATGCGGCTGGCCTTGACGAGGAAGGTTGGGCACTTAGATACCACCTGGAGGATCAACTCCTGCATCTCGACAAGCTGGATGAGGAGTACTGGCGTCAGCGCAGTCGGCGGAATTGGACCCTCAAGGGTGACTCCAATACGGCCTTCTTCCATGCAATTGCAAATGGGCGTCGAAGGAAATGTCAGATTCCACGGCTCCTCTCTGACCAGGGGGAAATTGAGGGACAGCAGGCTCTGATGGCGCATATCTACCAGTTCTATCAGGGTTTGATGGGCGCCACCGGGGAGGAAAGGGTCTTCTCCCTGGCCCCTACCCTCTGGGATGAGGCTCAGCGGGTCTCTGACGCGGAGAACTGGGCTCTGGAGCGTACCTTCACTCCTGAGGACCTGGATGAGGTTCTCCTTAGCATGAAGGTGGACTCGGCACCCGGCCCCGACGGGCTGCCGGTAGCTTTCTTCCAGCGGTTTTGGGAAACCCTCAAGAAACCCATCCTTCACATGCTGAACGACTTTGCCCTGGGGAGGGTCGACGTCGCTAGGCTGAACTACGGGATCATTTCCCTCATCCCGAAGGTGAAGGGTGCGGACACGATCAAACAGTTTAGGCCTATCGCCTTGATCAATGTTATCTTTAAATTCATCGCGAAAGCGTTTGCTATCCGCTTATCTGCTATAGCTCATAGGACGATTGACCGCAGCCAAACGGCCTTTATCAAGGGCAGATGCCTACACGAGGGCGTGTTGGCCCTGCAAGAGATTACGCATGAGCTCAGGGTGAAGAAACTTCCGGGCTTACTTCTCAAGCTTGACTTCGAGAAGGCCTACGACCGTGTCAACTGGGACTTCCTTCAGGAGGTCCTGCTGAGAAAGGGTTTCTCGGCCACGGTGGTTCATAGGTTGATGCAGTTGGTCCGGGGTGGACGGACCGCGATCAACGTGAATGGGGAGATTGGCCCGTTCTTCCGCAACGCACGGGGTGTGCGGCAAGGGGATCCCCTCTCCCCTATTCTCTTCGACTTCATGGTCGATGCACTTGCGGCCATGCTGGCAAGGGCTAGTGAGGCGGGACACATCCGGGGGGTTGTTCCACACCTCATTCCTGGGGGTGTGACGCACCTTCAGTATGCGGACGATACTATGGTTCTAATTGAACCTTCCGATCTGGGGATCGCGAACCTCAAATTCCTCCTACTTTGCTTTGAAAACATGTCGGGTTTAAAGATAAATTTCGACAAGAGCGAGGTTATGTTGACAGGGGTCAATGAGGGAGAGAGGTCTCGACTGGCGAACTTACTCAACTGCCGCTTGGGCAAGTTCCCCATGAAATACCTTGGACTGCCGGTGAGTGACGCCCCTCTACGGGTGGCCGACTGGGGCTTCCTCCCCGACAAGGTGGGTCATAGGGTTGACCCCTGGCAGGGCCTTTTCCTGTCCTCGGCTGGGAGGCTGGAGCTGACCAACTCCTGCCTTTCGAGCCTTCCTATGTTTGCAATGGGCATTTACCT
This sequence comes from Lolium perenne, assembly GCF_019359855.2. NCBI lineage: Eukaryota > Viridiplantae > Streptophyta > Magnoliopsida > Poales > Poaceae > Lolium > Lolium perenne. The sequence continues at coordinate 261,312,167 of NC_067250.2, forward strand.
TCTCCATGACACCACTCATAGTGCTATGGACAAACATAGGTGCCGCTTCTTCTGGGAAGGAGTGGGGGACAAGCGGAAATACCATATGGTGGATTGGGCCTCGGTGTGCAAGCCTAAGGCTTTTGGGGGTCTGGGGATCCTAAACACCAGGCTTATGAACATCGCCCTTATGCTTAAGTGGATCTGGAAAATCTACCAAGGCGATGCGGGTCTATGGGCGGACCTTGTTAACGCGAAGTATCTTCAGGGTAGGGACCTTTTCTCGCGAGCCGTCCCCACCAAGGGCTCTCAATTCTGGAATGCCTTACAAAACATTAAGTGGCACTTCAAATTGGGGGCCAAACACAAAGTCAATAATGGGCTGCGCACCTATTTTTGGCTGGACTGGTGGACAGGGTCGGGACCTTTGTCGGCTCGCTTCCCGCGGATCTTTAGCTGCTGCGACCAACCTTTTGTTACGGTGCACGCGGCGAGAACCGTGGATGGATCGCCGGGGGAATGGCGCTTGCACTTTAGACGGCAGTTTAGCATAGCAGAGATGGTTGAGTGGGACAACCTTTGCCGTGAGGTGCAGGCGCTCCCGGTCTCGGACTTGCCGGATGAGGTGTCATGGGCCTTGGAGCTATCTGGCATCTTCTCCACCAAGTCGGTGTACTTTGGGCTGACACAGGGGGCAACAGTCACCCACTTCAAGGAGGTTTGGCGAACCCGCGTGCCTCCTAGAATTAAAGTCTTCCTCTGGCAGCTTATCCGGAGCAGACTTCCCTCTAGCGATCAGGTCGCTAGACGGCGAGGCCCCTCAAATGGGCTTTGTAGCCTCTGTGGGGAACCAGAGGATTGTAACCACATTTTCTTCGCCTGTCACTTGGCGAGATTCATGTGGGCAGGAGCAAGGGAGCTTCTGGGTACTTCTTGGAATCCAGCAGGGGTGGGGGATTTCATTGCGCTAGCACAAGGGTTACCGGGCCCCCTTCGTAGGATAGCATGGTTTACGTTTGCGGCTCAATGTTGGGCTTTATGGAATATACGTAACAAGCTTACTATTGAAGGGACGTTGATTGGGCACCCTGCTGATGTTTTCTTCCATATGTCACGACACATGCAGCGCTGCTGGACGAGGTGCTGCGCGAGGTTAGGAGGCTACATGCAAGAGCTAGGACCTGAGCTTTTATCAGATTATCTATTCGCCCCGCTTCAGGGTTATGTATGCTGACTATTTAGCGACCTTCTGTGACTCTTTGCTTTGCTTAGTCTCCTAGGATCCAGGGGGATCATTGTGCTGCCCATGTGTTTGGGTAGGCTCGAGTTTTACCGTGGTGTGGAGTTTGTATGGATGCTGTTACTATGCCGTCGCTTTATTTATAAAGCTGGGCCAGGGGCCTTCCCTTTAAAATAACTAAGCCCTTAGCTTGAGTGCATGCATGCTCGTCGTCTAGGTAATACAATGCAAATAGACTCTCTTTTCGAGCACTCGAGGATGTTTCCCTCCTACGACAACTCTTTTCTGCTTCTAAAGTAGAATATACTTCATGTCATGTAAGGTCTTATACTTTCAAGCTCCTCCTTTCACCTCAACCTTTCTCCGTTCTGTCATGCATTCATTGCACATAATCATCATATGTAACTAGAGCTGTTGTATGTCTCACATGTGACTACCTGATGAACAAACAACAGCATTGGACCTTTACTATTGAGCCTCTGTCAGAGGATTTGAAAGATGTGTGTTTTGACTTCTCCCTCATTCATATGTTCTTGATGTTGGGAACTGGGCAAAGCGTTGTTGGCAGGGACCTGCAGATGGGATTGAACTGTGGTGTGATAGGTTTCACCGGCTCTGTCTCATGGAGGAGAGAGAAACTCTCTCTCACACACACACTAGTGCTGGATAAACAATGCCATCCATGGAACGACAGTGTTTCCATTGGCTTAAGAACATCTTCATCCGCGTCCCTCAAAGCGTTTCCCAAACCGCGACGGATCGAGTGTTTGGGGATGCGTTTTTTCGTGCCGCGTTTGGGGGACGCGTTTTCTTCGTGCGCGCTTGGGAGACGTCGCTCCCCAGCCGCGTCCCCCAAACGAGGCCCCAAACATAAATTCAAATAGTTCACATTCAGGAGAGATCGTTCCCGCCGAAATCGTCGCGATCGAAGTAGCCGCGATCAAAGTATTGGACGCGCGATCATATTGCAGACCTGTGGTGCAAATTGAACATAAATTAGAAGGAGAGGTTCGGCGACGTTGATGGCGCATCCTGAGTCACCGTAGGCCCGTCGAGCACGACGACCTCGTCGTGCTCTACCCAGTCTGCCTGCTCCGTCGCCGACGCCAATACAGATGCCGACGCCGCTGACGCATGTGTAGTAGCAGATGATGTCGCCGACACACCTGCTGGTGTCGGCTCTGCCTCCGGGGGTGGGGTCGCTGCCACTGCCTCGGCCGCCGCCATTTTGGCTTCAATGTCGCCGAGGATCATGCCTTTGTAGAAGTTGTGCGCCGCCAGCCTCCGGGGAGACATTCCAGCTGTCGACGCGGTCAACAGGGCGAAGTCCTCCTTGCGTTTGTTGAGCTCCGTCTTCTCTTCCTGCCTCTTGAGGAGCGTCCCCCTCCTCCTCCTCCCCGAACGAACCACCGGTGCCCTCGAATTCGAGCGGACCCCTGAGACCAGTGAAGGCAGCGCCGTCCGCATCGGGGCCTGGCTGGCGTTGGGGTGCGTCGTACGTTGGGGAGTAGGACACGACGTTGGGGTTGAAGCCGCCATGCGGCAGCGCATCCTTGTACCGCAGCAACAAGTTCTGTGTCACGCACCCGGGAGTCGCAGATGGGCCCTCGCTGAAGAAACCGGGTGTCGACGGGGACGCCACTCCCGGAATGTACGCGATGGCCGAAGTACTCCATGGGCTCGTGTTGGAAGCAGCGAGACACGCGGCCAGTGCGACCTTCTGGTGCGCATGCACCGCCTCCGACTTCTTCTCCTGCTCCACCACCCGCCGTCCCCTCCGCTCCGCCGTCGACGGCTTGCGCCACAAGCAGTCTTGCTCCCACCTTTCGTCGGTCCAGCCTTCTGGCTTCGTCCTTGCCGTTGGTGCCTTCCATGGCTTCACGAAGGGCGCCTTTGGCCCTTTCATCGCTTCCTTCTTGCCCGGTGGCTTGGTGGGCGCTTTCTTGGCCACTTTTTTGGGTCTTGTCGGTGGCGCCATGGATGGGAGAGGGTAGTGGCGGTGGGAGGGAGAGAGTAGCGGCGGCGGAAGGGAGAAATGAATCGGCGGGAGAGGCGGTGAAATCTTTTGGGAGGGCAGAAATGTGCGGCTGGAGGGCGGGTTGTGGCGGGAGAGGCGCGATGTGGTGGGAGGGGGTGAAATTTTTATGTGTCAATGAAGCGTCGGGCCCGCCACTCCCGGCCTCGCTTCTCGCTGTGTCCGGCGCGCCCGGAGCGTCCCCTGTGGACCGGGGATGGGCTCGGGACGCCGGACACTGTATTGAGCCGCGCCGGACGGAAGGAGGCGCGCGACTGGGAATGAAAAAATGTCCGGTGCACACCAAAAAACTTTAGGAGACGCTTTGGGGGACGCGACTGAAGATGCTCTAAAGAGTTTCCGGTGCTTTGCAAGGGTTAAGGGCATCTCCAGCGGCGCGACACAAACAGACGCTGAGCGACCATTTGCGTCCGCGCAGACCGGAAATGCGTCTGGCACCACCTCCAGCAGGGCGACGCAAAGTGATCGGGCCGTCCGCGGAGACGCAAACCTGGCCCAAATATGCGCCAGGTTTGCGTCTCCGCGGACGCTCGGCGGTCGCGCGAAGCATCCGCTCGCGTCCCCACGGGCCCGCATGGCAGCGACCTAGGTTCGATCGGCCTCGAATTCACAACGCACGGCGGTGTGGCAACCGCTGCGACCAACCGCCGCAATGGAGCGCCGAACCGCCGCGGAAGAGCAACCGACGGCCTCTTCGTTATACGCGCCGACGTTAATCCGCGCAGATTATAACCCCCACGTCTACGGTAATTCAAGTTCAACCGCCTCCTTCTTCTTCCTCTTCTTCTTCTCCAACACCGGCACACCATGAGCGACTACACGCTGCCGTCCGACTCGGAGAGCGAGGGCAAGCCGCCCGGATTCCTGCATTGGTGGGAATCCCCGGCGACGCCAAGCGATCCGGGCTCCACGCCCAGCTACCCTGAAGGCCAGGAGGAGGACGGAGGCGGCGCTGAGGAGGAGGGCCATGAGGAGGAGGAGGACTCCGACAGCAAGTTCGCCCGGTTGGAGGCGCAGGAGGCGGCAGACGACAAGGCGGCGGCAAGGAAGAAGTCCAGTGCGCTGGCGCGGGCGGCGCGTCGTCGTCCGTTCACCGACGACGACGACGAAGACGCCATTTCTTCCAGTTTCAACTCCTCGACGGGCGCGTCGTCCTCCAGTTCCAACGAGGAGGTGACAAGCAAGAGGCGCAGGAGTTACCACGACGACGACGAGGCAGGGCCTTCTAACAAGAAGGCCAAAAAATAGTTTTAGTTTATATGTTTTTAAATTTCTTCTTCTTTGTATGTTAAATATGTTTGAATCTAGTCGATTAATTGTTTAGGCTATAATCTATTCAATTGGACCAACATGACACCATGAGTACAACTTTTTCGCGTTTAAAACTTGATCATTCAACAAAATTGAAAAGAAGTAGCACCAAAAAAAAAACAGTTGCATGTCCAAAATGCGTCGGACCGCTGGAGGTAGCCCCCGACGCAAACGGACATTTCGCCCCTCCCGATCATTTTGGCGTCCACCAGGCGACGCAAACGGACGCGAGCGGACAATTTCGACGTTCGAAATACGTCGCGCCGCTGGAGATGCCCTAAGAACCAACCATTTTAAGTTGCCTTACATTACATCAAACGTCAAGTCTCTGGCAGGAACCATATGGAATAGCTGCACCCATAGACAGTTCAGCCATTGGCCGCTTTGGAGTCGGAACTTTGGATTAGAGAAAATGGAGAGAGTATAAACAATGGGATGCCGCGACTCGATATGGGCGGGGGCGGTATATCTTTGTGGATTTCTTTGTGTCAACTATTAATTTCAAGGTTATAAATAGTGCGCTATCTCATTGCTGTAGCGGATCCAGAGCAGTCCTCCTATGCACTTTTAAAGCTAAGTAGACACACCCGATAATAGCTTGCTAAATCATGCTGAAACACTAAACTAGGCCAAAAAAATAGCGCTATTTTTCCTGCTGGACCCAAAATATTTCCAGGTTTAAAATTGAAAGCTGGACTTGTTATGTATTATGCACTTATGCACTACTTTTATCGCTATAATCATCATGGTTGTTCAGCAGATGTTCGTCGCATAATTATTAGATGTCTTGTCATATTGTTTATAAAAATTGGTCTAAAACCATGTCACTTATATGGATTAATTATGAATATATGAAACCTAATAAGAAAAACTAGTTTTTCTTATTCTTGGGAAACATGCTACATGGCTTGGCTCGGCTATAGCTTTCTTAGGGGTTAGAAAATGATGCTGCTAAGAAGCATAGCGCACTATTTTAAACTTTGATTAATTCCCATGACTTCTTTGAACTAAACCTTTGTTTATCTCACCTTCGGTATTATAGTACCACCTTTGTTTATCTCCACCTGGTGTTCTTGAGTATGCATGTATGCACGCTCCCCTTCCTAGTTTTCCTTAGCTTCCATTACTTCAACTCCACTCAAGATTACTCCTAAACTTCTTGACCCCAACCAGGATCGATCTCTCTGAACCTCTCTCTCTCTCTCTCTCTCTCTCTCTCTCTCTCTCTCTCTCTCTCTCTCTCCCTCTCTGCGCGTGTGTACATAGTAGGAAGCTTTTCAAGGAGATCAATTTGGAGAGAGAACGAGATATGCTGCATGAGAAGCGTTGGATTTTCGAACATGTCAAATCACAGCATTTGATGATGGCAAAGAGAGAGGCACACGCTTTTCTTTTTTCCTGTGCATTTATTTATTCTCCTGTTTGTTGCTGCCTGCATGAGAGAGATGCACGCGAGTGAGCCGCTTCTGCTTGTTGTCTTCCTCACTTTGGGCATTTCTTTCTCACTGCCCCGTCCATACGTGAGTGAGGTCTTTGCCATTTTCTCTAATAATCCTCGATCTCTTTCGCTGTGTTGATGCCACTGCCCATTGCAGAGGGCACGAGAGAGCAGATTCTTTTGCTGTTCTGCCCACAAGTTACATATGTGAACTCACAAGTAGTAGCAGCAACGCCCTAGACCCACAGCACCTGCCTTTCACACATGCACAGATCTTTTCCCCCTTGCCACAAGGGATAAGATTTTTCTCCTTGCATGCGATGCAATGCATACCTAGTGGATTTGTACAAAAAATTGTGCGGGGTTGGAAGCAAGGGATCTGGTAGCTAGCTTGACACAGATACACATGAACCTTTTGGTGGGCAATGATGAAGTGCAGGTGGAGGTGATGATGTTTTTCCTCATCTGGGGACTGAGACATTCCATCCAAAGCTGGAGGTGCCCAATGTCATGCCCCTCATGCCCAAGCTAGCTACTAGCAGCTACCCCTCTCTGCAATATTCCATTTGTTTGCTAATGTTTTGTATCAAGATGCCCCTGATGTGAGTGTTCACTACCTCCCCTCATCCCTCGTCATGCATTCATGTACTGATGTACACTACTATACTACATGCTATTGATTCACCTTGCTAGAACTATTAATTGCAGGTGGTGTATACATGCACGAGTAGTAGTGGTATTTCTTGCCATTGCGCAAATGGTTGCAAGTAACTTGTGGTGACATGCATGCATGTGTTTGCAATGTGCTACACTGACACATGCATATGCACCATGGGTCAGGTGTGGGTGTGGTGTGCTACCGCTTCTCCTGGCTTGCAAGTAAGTTATCTCAAGGCCATCAATGAAGATCCCACCAAGGGACAAAACATGAGATAGTTGGAGACTTGGGCATGTCTGGTCTCTATTCATCCATTTAAAGCATTGCGTGTGTCTAGAGGGAGGGATGGTAGCAGTCCAAACCGTGCGAAAATATATTAGTTACTCTCACAAATGATTGGGAAAATTCACTTGTTCAGAGCATCTCCAATGTCTTCTCTCCAATGTCTTCTCTCAAACGGGGGCCCTCGGCGTAGCTCCTCGGGGAAGGGAGGCCTTGGCAGAGCCCACGTGGCCCTCGGCGTAGCGTCACCGTCGGCGTAGACGCAGAGGCCCGACGGTTGTCGCCAACCGTCGGCGTACTAGCGCTCGGCGTAGCACGGTAAGTGGCGCCGTCCGTCTGACGGCTGTTACAACTACGTCGAGGGCCTAACCGTCGGCATAGGCAGCCACGTGCTGCAGCCTAGGTGCCCCTGCGAAGAGCGTCACTCGTGGGACTTACATATGCAATCTACCATTTTTTCCTTTAAAAAAGATCCATTTTTACATAATTCAGACTAGTACATAAATAATATAAACATAATATAAAGTAAATGAGAGAGAAGAAAATAGAAAAAAAACGTATGCCGAGGGTGGCCGTCGGCATAGGTGGGGGATGGCCTATGGCGAGGGTGGCCCTCGGCGCCTGGCTGACGCCGTAACCGAGCCGTCACGGCTGGAGCGGGAGTGGACATGCTGGTGCTACGCCGACGGCCTGTTGTACACCGAGGGTGGCCATCGGCGTAGCCGTCTCTACGACGACGACATTTATACGCCGAGGGTCACGTTGAGCCGCTGCCCTGGACCGGATGTACGCCGATGGCCCCGACATTTGGCCGTCGGCTTACGCCACGGCCGTCGGCGCATCGCGCCATTCCTGTAGTGTCCTGAGCAAGATGGTTTATAAATCCATGCTTTCATCTAGCTTACCAAAACAGAGTGATGCCCATTATCTTTATTTTTCTTGCCAGTTTAAAATAAGATTGCTCACATTTATACAAGGCATCACATGCACAGATATATGTACAGAGGTTCGTAAAGACTTCTATGTCCCATGTCAAAGTTCAAATCTATATTGCAAGAAAACTTGTGATCATCCTTTTGCATTTTTATATCTCCCCTCTTTTTTACATTCAGGACTTCAAACAATTAAGAGTGAGAAGACATGTCAAAATAAGCATAACATTAGAGTGTCTCATTTCAGCACCCACTTATCAACTCATGGTTGTGTAACACTTCTTCTTGCTCATTGTTTTCCAGAAACTTCAACTCATTAATAACGATATCATACCAAAATATCTACAGTTATAAACCGGATTGAATAGATTAAGAAGGAACACTATTGACAAACCAGGCCTTTGTTTAAAACATTTTTGGTTTAATGATTTATCATAGTGATCAAAGGAGTGCCTCAACTTTGTTTGCAACACACCCATGGAGGAGTTGAAATTTTGTCATAACATTTTTGTTACACACGTTTAATCAACTCACAGCCAAAATCTGAGATTTCTCACTTGGTGTAGATCGTTTAAAGGCTAGTGAAGTTGTCAACGCTATCCATGGCATACGCTAGTGATGCAAGACACGCATAAAGCAATATCTCGCTTTGGTTAAACAAAATAGTTAAAAGCAGTGCTTTCAAGTCGATCATTATTTCTATGGGTTTGAGTATCTCTAATGCTAAAGTCTTAAGGAAATTACTACAACATCCAACTCATAATTGATAGATTCTTTCTCATTATTTTATTTTATTCATTTATTTTTTGAAATGTAAAGATCATGGCAATGCTTCTAAGAATATCACAAATGATATCACAAGATAGACAGAAGTTAAACAAGATGCATCAAAGTTCTAACATGCCTCTTATGGGGTGTAGCATGAAAGTGTATCCCTCATATAATAAGTATGAAAAAATTTATCTGATGAAGCATATCATAATAGCAAGATACATGGTTACATGATAACATTATGAGATAGAGAAAAATTTCACAAGACTAGATCTACACACTGAAAAATAATCTCCCCCAGCTTAGAACTTGCTAGAACCAAACTCTAAGAAGATTACCAAAAGAAAAGTAAAATTATAGTTATCAAAGTAGATGGAGTGCAAGAAGTGGTTACCTCCCCCATCTTGATTAAAGCAAGGGTGATACACTTTTACCATTGAGGCACACATAACCTCTCCTTCGATGGACATGGACCTTTGCTACAGTGAATATTACTTGTTGTGGTCTGGTGGCCTCCTTCCTTATGAACCTGGTGGAAACAAAACTAGTAGAGAGAATAAATATTTTGTGTATTTTTGGATTTTTCCAAAAAAAAAACTTCCTTTTGATGCTAGCTCACAAGTGATGCAGTCATGAGTCTCGCATGGTCGGTTCATCTACCTAAGCTCCACGTGTTGGCGAACAAACTAAGTCTAAGATGTGCCCCTCTTAGATTTGAATGAGGTACATGTGCGAAAAAATACGGGACACGAGTGTGCAACCTCCTATGTGCCAAAACTAAAAGAAAGGGCTCCCATTTACCGTGGGAAACCTGCTACTGTAACTTTTATTGACAACAATTCAAGTTAAAAGGTTTTACTAGACAAGTGGCTTATGCAGGTTTTTGCACGGCTAACACCATACCGTACATGTCTTCCCACAAGGTTTAGGTCACTGCAAAAATAGCAAACAAAAATAAAGCACTCGATTCGGTGTACGAGCGTAGTTCGTTCACCCTACCGATAAAAGGAAATAAAGAGAAAATGTAAAAACCACTATAGAGAATTATATGCTGCAAAGTTTCTAAGATAGCTAAAATGAATAGGGGTACCTTTCTTCTCGGTGCCGTCCTTCGGTATAGGTGTTTAGCACGAGTGTATGCCCCTACTGCACCTTGTCTTCTTATCTCCTTTTATGACTAAATTTCATGATGGTACGAGCATGTGGTACGAGCGACGGTGCCCGTATCGGTGCTCGTTAAACCTCCTGATTGGCGAGTTATTTCTTCCTCTAGGTGGTAAGATCATATGGGTGGGCCTACCCGTACCGGTCCTTGTTAAAACTTCTGATATAGGTGTTGATGTTGGCTTTTGCTTTGCGATGTTGGTACGGTCACTTGGTACGAGAGGAGCACCTGTACAAGTCATCTTAAACCTTCTGTTCCTGAAGTTGATTCTATGATTTTTCCTAACAATGATGGTACAGTCCCCAGATACGGGCTGGATGCCCGTACCGCTGATCGTTAAAATCACTATTAACTCGAGCAAGTTTTGTTTTCCTCTAAATTTTCGTGGGGACCTGTCATGTTAGTTCAGCATACCAAGTGGGGCACATACACATATATATTTATTAGAGAAGTTTTACTAAAAAGGACTACACATATGAGCAACAAAAACGAATGCTATCTTTCGAAGGTTAGTTTCAAGGCATGCGGAAAGTAAAAGTGTCAATGCAACATGAATGCAACTAAACTCAAAGACAAAAAACTGAGAAAGAAACCTACAAACTTCGGGGTTGCCTCCCGGGAAGTTCTTTATTAAAATCATATAGATAGGCATAGATGCTACATATTTATCCACCCGGATCCCAAGGGATATCGACCTAAGGTGTAACGATACTTACCTCCAATCGCAGTGTGGAGCACCTTTTAGCAAAGTTCGATTGGAGTCACACCCGCTTGCCGTGCATCAGCATCGTAAAGATAAATTGGTTCTCGCTCTCAAGCAAGTATAAATGCACCGGGAATGGTGATCATGTCTCCTTATATAGATGCAACCAGAGAGTTAGGAATTTGTGTATAACTTTTAATACATTACCTTGGCTATAATTGTAGGGGAACACTCCATAGCACAGATAACAAGGTTCAACCTCGCCTTCTTGGTGTTCCTTCTCTTTGTCTTGTGATTTCTGAAAATGGTTAGTTTTTAGAACTACAAATTTTCATTTTCCTTACTCTCCATCACAAGTGCATTATCACTAAGATGTTCATAGTAGTCAACTATACTAGGAAACTTATGAAAATTTTCTTGTAAAGACCGACTAGCACATCTCTTCATATATTCTTGAAGTTTTTAGAGTGGATCATGGGAGCCTTTATAAACCAAATACTCTAAGAATACTTCACTAGCATGAGGTACTAGGAGTTCTTCAGGAGCATTATTGCATTGAAAAGTAAAGTGACCATCAGCCATACAATTGTCACATGATATTTGATATAAATCAAAATTAATGATGCGTACTCATCTAGTCGAGTCCACCTAGAAACCATATTCATGCCATCAGTTGTAGTAAGTTCACCCTGGTGTGAATCCTTAACTTCTTCCTTCTTTGAGTCCTGCAAAAGGTTAGGTTCCTCCATGGCGGTTGAGGCTCGCTCATTAAAAAGATTCACCAATGCATTACCGTGAAAGTAATATTGTAAACGATAATATATAGGATGCACTTCACCATAGATCATATCAAGTGATTTAACTTCTTCCTTTATATATCGAATACGGGCAAGCAACTCACCAACAGCGGTATAAACCACAAAATCTAAAAGCTCCATACTAGCATGGCATTTATCAGTACTATTATAAGTTGCTAGTATGGTATCAATGTTATACTCACTTTGATAATTAAGATGATCTTTGGACCCGCAATGATCACATTGTAATAGGTAAGAGGCACATATCATGGATGAATTTAGTGTCCACCCAAATAATTAATCATTTTATTATGCCATACCTCTTCATCGAACTTGAAATACTCTTATCCATTGTCTCCTCCATTGCAAGCTTCATCTTTTCAAACTAAGTAATCTCACAAGACATGATTAGTAGGAAAATTTCATAGATTTTTTTTTTATATTTGTTGGTGTTGTTGTTTTCATTTGTAAATGAAACAAAAAGATAAATAGCAATAAATGGAATAAACTATATGTAAGAGTTAACGACCAATTAAGCAAATAATTAACAAACATCACTACATCTATTTTTTCCTCACACATTTGTACCTGCTCCTGTTCTTCGGCGACTTTGCATAGATTTTTCCCGAGATCGATAACCGAGCTTGGAGTAGTCAGATCCGGCCAAGTACAACCCATAGTCGCCTGAACATCCGACAGGGTCCCTCCCGAGGAATCGGGGCTTCGGGTCTCAAAAGCACTAGCATTATTGTCTTGCGTATCGCGCTTCCGGCCAGCCTCCTGCGGTGTGAGTTGCGGCGCATCGCCCCAGCATCGAGGGTTGATGACATTGGGACTCTAGAGAAGAGTGTTGTAGTCAGCGAAGCTTTTTACCCACAAGGGTGACTCGAGGGTTTATATCGAACTCTCGAGGAATTGGCTAAAAGTTGTCTCTTTTCCTCTTCCTCTAGCAATCCTGCAAAGTAAAATATTGCCTTGTGTCCCCAACTCCACCTTGTGGTTCTCAAGCACAAGGTTTCGTATTAGTGATTGAAGACAAAAGCTGTAGTAAAAGTAAAGTAAACTAAATAAGGAATGTAAACAAAGTAAATGAAGTAAAGAGATAGTTGTTTTTGGGTTTTGTGTGTGATTAAGTAAATAAAGTATTTTTGTAGTTTAGGATTAAAATAGTGCTACAAATAGAAAGTAAGATAAATGAATGGAAAGATGTTTCTTATGATTAAAATTGAACTGGGGTGCATGGGTTCACTTCTCTACTCTCTTTTTAAGTTGTAGTGGATAATAACAATTCATCAATGAGATAATATTGGTGGAACTTTAATATGTGTTTGAGCATTCATATGGGCATCACGCCCTAACATAGAGATGATGCAATACATCTCTCTTACACTCCACAAGAAATGGAAAACTCCAAAAGATCTTGTATTAAGAATTAACAAAGCATAGCTAATGACGTTTTGACCTAAATTTCCAATGACGTTTTTGCCCAATAACGTCACGGTTTTCTAGGGCTTTGCCCCCCCCCCCCCCCCGAGTGGCCAATGACGGTGAAAGCTAGGAACGTCATAAAGCTATGACATTTTGATTTCCAATCATAAAAAAACGTCATATTATGGCAGATTTCTTGTAGTGTTTGACATGATGTTTGAATATCAAATATGCTACCTTGAGCAAACAAGATTATAACTATTGTCGCATGATAAACATAGAACATGCATTCACTTTATCCCTAGTGAGGTAGCAAAGTAAAAGGTAAAGCCATAATAGATTATGAATCTGTTGCCACTATTCAATCACTAAAACCATGCTACTCCATCTAATACACATGTTCTTGCATATAAGTTGGATCAGAACAAGCACTTAAGAACGGGGTACATAATATGCATCTATCAATACATCTTACACATAATAGATTCCAATCTTGTATCACAATATCATAGAATAAAGAGCCAGCACATAGGAATTATATATATGACCATGCATATTCATGTTGGGCAGCTCATATTGTACTAAGATCTATGCAGAACAAAAGAGAAATAGATCAAGATACTGCCACAAATCCATATAGTCTAGAGGTGGACTACTCCTCCTTCATCATGGTGTTGATGAAGAAGACGTTGGAGAAGGTGGAGATTGATACGTCTCTGACGTATCGATAATTTCTTATGTTCCATGCTTGTTTTATGACAATACCTACAAGTTTTGTTCACACTTTATGATGATTTTATGCATTTTCCGGAACTAACCTATTGACGAGATGCCGAAGTGCCAGTTCCTGTTTTCTGCTGTTTTTGGTTTCAGAAATCCTAGTAAGGAAATATTCTCGGAATTGGAAGAAATCAACGCCCAGAGTCTTAGAATTGGACGAAGCTTCCAGAACACCCGAGAGTCGCCAGAGGGGGGGGCCACAGGCCCACCAGATGATAGGCTGGCGCGGCCCAGGCCTTGGCCGCGCCGCCCTACTGTGTCGCCGCCTCGTCGACCTTCCGACTCCACCTCTTCACCTATTTAAAGGTCCGTGACCTAAATCTTCGAGACGAAAAAGCCACGGTACGAGAAACCATCCAGAGCCGCCGCCATCGCGAAGCCAAGATCTGGGGGATAGGAGTCTCTGTTCCGGCACGCCGCCGGGACGGGGAAGTGCCCCCGGAAGGCTTCTCCATCGACACCGCTGCCATCTCCACCGCCATCTTCATCAACGCTGTTGTCTCCCATGAGGAGGGAGTAGTTCTCCATCGAGGCTAAGGGCTGTACCGGTAGCTATGTGGTGCATCTCTCTCCTATGTACTTCAATACAATGATCTCATGAGCTGCCTTACATGATTGAGATTCTATGAGTTTTGTATCACTATTCATCTATGTGCTACTCTAGTGATGTTATTAAAGTAGTCTATTCCTCCTGCACGGTGTAAAGGTGACAGTGTGTGCATCGTGTAGTACTTGGCGTAGGTTATGATTGTAATCTCTTGTAGATTATGAAGTTAATTATTGCTATGATAGTATTGATGTGATCTATGCCTCCTTCATAGTGTGATGGTGACAGTGTGCATGCTATGTTAGTACTTGGTTTAGTTGTGTTGATCTATCGTGCCCTCTAAGGTTATTTAAACATGAATATCGAATATTGTGGAGCTTGTTAACTCCGGCATTGAGGGTTCGTGTAATCCTACACAATTAGTGGTGTTCATCATCCAACAAGAGAGTGTAGAGTATAGCATTTATCTATTCTGTTATGTGATCAATGTTGAGAGTGTCCACTAGTGAAAGTATAATCCCTAGGCCTTGTTCCTAAATACTGTAATCATCGCTGCTTGTTTACTGTTTTACTGCATCTGTACTTCCTGCAGTATTACCACCATCAACCACACGCCAGTTGTAGCATCAAGCTATTTTGTGGTCCCGTTACTGCTGCTCATATACATTCATACCACCTGTATTTCACTATCTCTTCGCCGAACTAGTGCACCTATTAGGTGTGTTGGGGACGCAAGAGACTTCTTGCTTTGTGGTTGCAGGGTTGCATGAGAGGGATGTCTTTGACCTCTTCCTCCCTGAGTTCGATAAACCTTGGGTGATCCACTTAAGGGAAACTTGCTGCTGTTCTACAAACCTCTGCTCTTGGAGGCCCAACACTGTCTACAAGAATAGAAGCACCCGTAGACATCAGAGATCCCTTCGGTGGTTGCTCCAGCGGAATTTCCCTCTCCAATCTTCACTGCTGCAACCTCTGTTTTGGTGTTTCGGTGTTTCTCTAGCGCTATCCTCGATAAAGCAGTATATGTTTAGTACTTTAGGGATTCACAGGTTCAACATAATAATAAGTAATACACCTTGCAGATAAATACCAAACTAATATATATGATAAAGCAATGTAGGTTCGGTACAGAAATCATGTCACTCGAGCCCTAGTAACAAGCATTAAACATAGCAAAGGTGTACCAACACTCATACATGAATATCCTCAAAACAAACACCTGAAACTCCATACATATAGATGATTACATGATCAATATCATCCAAACCTCATCCACTTCATATGCCTACATAGAACTACTCACTCATGATGATGGAGAGTTAGCACATGGTTGTTGGTGACGATGTTGGTGGCGGTGATGGTGAACAAGCCCTCGAAATCCCTCTCTCCAGGGTGGAGAGAAGGATCAATTTAAACCCCGAAACGAAGATCGTGGTCATGGCGACACTCTATTTCGTGAAAAGCTCCGTGCCTCTACCAGGTTAGGTTTTTAGGGTATATAAGACGACACGCAAAAGGAGGAGGCGAGCCGATGCTTGATGCATGTAAAATGCATACATGAACTTTGTACTTTTTTAAAATATTCCCACATATTTGCAACATATATGATGATCTTACCATGTCTTTATATTGATTTATGGGGATTTACCAATGATCCACTCTATTTGGGTTATAACTATGCAGAACAGGAAAACCCTATTTTGTGTACTTTTTTACTTTTAGAGACCTATGCGGATTCAAACTGAGCTAGGATTTTTGGAGAGTAATTTTTTCACCGAGAGAAGCAAGATGGGCTTTTGGACTAGACATGGAGGGTTTGGAAGCCTAAAAGAGGGCAGCTGGCACCCCCACCCTGCTAGGGCATGCCACACCACCTCCCTTTTGGTCGTCGATCGTCCAAATCGCTTGATTTATTTCGCCAACTGACGTATTTTGACCTAAAAACCACTATATATATGACCCCCGAGGGTTCTCTAGAGGAGAGCATCGGAGAAATACAGAAACACGAAAACGTAGGCTGGAGCAGAGAATAATGGAGGGAGAAACTCCACCGGAGCCGCCGCCGAAGGGATCTCCACCATCTCCAACATCTTAATCATCAACACCATGATCAAGAGGGAGTATTCCACCTATGGCCTACGGGTTTTTGGTAGTAGCTTGATCTATTTCTCTCATGTTCTTCATAGTTCTTATTACCATATGAGCTACCCAACATGATTATGGCAATATATGTAATACCTATGTGGTGGATCTTTATTCTCTGATATTTTTCTATGATATTTGACTCTACTTTGTGTAATATTTATTGATAGATGCATATAATGTACCCTGTTTTTAAGTATTATACATGATCTAACTTGTAAGCAAGAACGTGTGTGGGGTGATGTGTGTGTTAAATGGAATAGCATGGTTTTAGTGATTGGATAGTGATAACAAATTCATGATCTATTATGGCTTTGCATTTTCTTTTGCAATCTCACTAGGGATAAACTTAATGCATGTGCTATGTTCGTCACGTGACAAAAGTGATGATCTTGTTTGTTAAAGGTAGCATATTTGATATTCAAACATCATGTCAAAATACGTATGGCTATACTTTGTTAATTCTTAATACAAGATTGCATGGAGTTTTCCCTGTCTTATGAAGTATAAGAGAGATGTGTTGCATCATCTCTATGTTAGGATGTGATGCCCATATGAATGCATATCTTACACATATTGTTATATTCTTTATATTTCATTGATGAATAGTTATTATCCACTAAAACTTAAAAAAGAGAATTTTAAGTGAACCCATGAATTCCGGTCCAATTTTAATCATAAGAAACACCTTTACATCGCATTATCTTACTTTCTACTTGTAACACTATTTTAACCCAAAAATACAAAAATATTTAGTTTTCTTATTTGCACACAAAACCCCAAAACAATCAAACCTTTACTGTTTTTACTTAGTTTACTTTATTTGTCTAGTGTACTTTAATTTATTCACTATTATTTATATGAAACCTTATGCTTGATAACCTCGGGATTGATAGAAAAAGAGAGGGAGAGATAACTCTTTAATAAATTCCCCGAGAGTCACCCTTGTGGGAAAAATACTCTGCTGACACAACACTCTACACTTGGAGTCCCAACGTCATCAAGACTATTTTCTGGCGTCATTCCCGGGGATTTGGAAGAGCATCACACAACTGCATCCACATCAATCTAGAAGTACAACAATTTCCAAGGCGAGTGCCAGACAATTTTTTGCCATCGTCATCTTCATCATCAACTTAGTGCAAACGCCCAGGCTTGGGGAGGTTGCACCATTGTGGGCTCTCTTTTCTCTTTTAGATTTTTAGAAGTATTTTATTTGTCTTATTTTTTGTCTTTATTTTCTAGTCCCTTCTTTTTAAAATAAAAAATACATAAAAAATTAGTAGTAACTTTCTTTTAGAAATCATGGGGGAAGGAAATACTAAATTGTGTGACTACACAAACACTCGTAATGATCACTTTATTGCTAAGCCTATCACAACACCTGAAATAACTGCTAAAAACTTTGAAGTAAGTCATGGGTTATTAAATCTAATAACTATAGAACAATTAGGTGGTATTGCTAGTGAAGATGCCTCTACGCATTTGCATGATTTCTATGAAATTTGTGATATGCAAAAGTTAAAATGTGGAAAATAATATTGTCAAGCTTAAATTATTTCCATTTTCACTTAGAGAAAAATCTAGAAATGGCTATTATCATTACCTACTGCTAGCATTAATTATTGGGATGATCTTAAAGAAGCATTCATTAAAAAGTATGACCCACCTATTAAGATCGTACAAAATAAAAATAGCATCCTATCATTTATAAAAAAAATGATAATGAATATGTAACAACAGCTTGGGAAATAATTAAAAACATGCTTAGATCTTGCCCATCACATGGAGTAAATAAATGGACCATCCTACACTCTTTGGGTTAAATATAATATCAAGAAGCATTATAGACTCTATTGCGGGGGGTGCATTCATGAGTAAAACTTTTCCTAGAGCTAAAGCCATCTTGCAAAGCATGTTGTATAATCATAGTCAATGGCACACTGAAAGAGCACCTAATCCCACCAAGAAAGTACACTCTATTGAAGAAGAAAATCATTTATCCAATAAAATTTATGCCATATTAGCTTACATAGCAAAGCAAAATAATGATATTGTTCCTCTACAAGAATTAGTTGGAAACACCAATGGAAATATAGATGTCAACTATATAAGAAATTTTGGTAAACGGGTATGGGAATAACTTCAGTAACTCTTATGGTCGACCACCTTATGCTCAAAATAATTATAACAACCGGCCTTTCATTCCATATCCTAATGCCAATGAGAACAAATGGAAACCTACCACCGCCCCACAAATTAGTGAAGATTCTAAAAAATAAAAAGAGGCGAATAAAACACTTTCTAAACAAGTAGCTAATCATGCCACCATGATAGAAGGATTACACAAGTCTCTTGAATCTATAAGTTTTGAAATAAAAGGGCTACAACACCAGGCAGCTTGTTTGGACAAAGCTATCAAAACTGGCTGACAACCAAGCTACTCTATTAAGCATGTCTGCTAAAAAACCACAGGGGTCACGCACTATTGGTATGAACTCTATAACTATTTCAGCAAATGCAACACTTACATTTGAACAAGCATACAATAAAGTAATGCAATATACTAATATTCTTGCACCAGTTATTACAATTCGAAACTCCCCTTGAAAAAGAAGAAGCAAAAGTAATTATTATCCAAGGAAAAGAACCTCTTATGCTTACAAATGACTGATGCATGTCAAATGCATACATGAACTTTGTCCTTTATCATATTAAATTCCCACATATTTGCAACATATATGATGTTATTACCATGTTTTATATTGATTTATAGGGTTTTACAATGATCCCCTTTATTTGGTTTATGACTCTGCAGAACAGAAAACCCTGTTTTGTGTATTTTATAGTTTGAGAGACCTATACGGAGTCAAATTGACCCGGGATTTTTGGAGAATCACTTTTTCACCGGGAGAAGCACCCTGCAGCTTTGGAGGAATTTCGCATGGGCCTGAGGCCCAAAAGAGCACATGTGATGCGACCATACATTTAGGGCGTGCCACCCATGCTCTTTCAGTCGTCGATAGTCCAATCGACCCGATTCTTTCGCCCACCGACGTATTATGACCTAAAAATTACTATATATATATATATATGGAAATAAGAGTTCTCGGGAGGAGAGCGCCGCAGAAAGATAGAAACACGAAAACGGAGGCTACAATGGAGAATATTGGGGGGGGGGGGACTCCGCCGGGATCACCACCGGAGGGATCTCCACCTTCTCCAACGTCTTCATCATCCTCACTATGATAAAGGGAGAGCAGTCCACCTCTGTACTATGGGTTTGTGGCAGTACCTTAATCTATTTATCTTATGTTCTTCATAGTTCTTAGTGCCATATGAGCTGCCTCACATGATTATGGCTATATTTGTAGTACCTATGTGGTGGATCCTTATTCTATGATATTGTGCTATGAGATGTGATGTATTATGTGTAAGATGTATTGATAGATGCATATTATGTATCCCATCCTTAATTATTTTTCTGATCCAACATCTATGCGAGAGCGTGTGTGGGGTGATGTGTGCATTAGATGGAGTAGCATGGTTTTAGTGATTGAGTAGTGACAACAAATTCATGATTTATTATGGATTTGCCTTTTTTTGCTACCTCACTAGGGATAAAGGGAATGCATGTGTTATGTTTGTGACGTGACAAAAGTGATGATCTTGTTTGGTCAAGGTAGCATATTTGATATTCAAACATCATGTCAAAGTAATTATGGCTATACTCTGTTAATTCTTAATACAAGATTGCATGTAGTTTTCCCTTTCTTGTGGAGTATAAGAGATATGTGTTGCATCATCTCTATGTTAGGACATGAAGCCCATATGAATGTGTATCTTACTCATGTTATTGTTTTGTATCCTCATATTTCATTGATGAATTACTATATGTCCACTACAACTTAAAAGAGAGAATAGTCAAGTGAACCCATGAACCCCGGTCCACTTTTTATCATAAAAAACACCATTATATTGCTTTTATCTTGTTTTCTATTTGACGCACTATTTTAATCAAAAATACAAAAATATTTACTTTTATTATTTGCATCCAAAACACCAAAAACAATCAACCCCTTTACAATTTTTACTTAGTTACTATATTTTATCTAGTTTTACTCGCCTTATTTTTATTTGTGCTTTATTTACTTACACGAAACCTTGTGCTTGACAACCACACGGTGGATTTGGGGACAGAAGGCTTTTATTTTACTTTGCAGGTTGCTAGAAGAATAGAGAAGAGAATACTCTTTTCTCAGTTCCCCGAGAGTTTGATTTAAACCCCGAGTCACCCTTGTGGAGAAAAAACATTGTTTTCGCAACACTCTCCACTTGGAGTCCTAGCAACATCAATACATTGTCTCTAGCGCCATTGCTGGGGAACTGAAAAGATTTATATCATAGTGATTGTTGCGTAAGGGGTATTTTCTAGAAGAATCCTTTTACAACTACGTCCCACCAAAGCTTGGGGAGGTAACACAATTGTGAGCTCTCTTATCTCTTTTAGATTTTGCATCGTATTTTATTTTTCTTGTTTTTGTTGGCTTGTTTTTAGTTTTTTCCTTGCTAGTTCTTTTTTCATAAAAAAAGAAAAACACATAAATATTAGTAGTAACTATCTTTTGAAAATCATGGAGAGAAGGATTCATTGGCCTTTTAGTGTGAAAGTTTTTCCTCAAGATAATGATATACCTATAGTCTTTTGAAATTAATCCTAAAGTAGTAAAAGCCATTTATGAACATCGCTTTTATTGAAGACCTGATGATTGCCCTATGGATCAATTAAAAAGATTCAATGAAAAGTCTAAAACCCTTAATGTAAGGAACACGAATAATAATATAGTCAAAGTTAAACTTTTTCCATACTCTCTTGGTGGTAAAGCTTTAGATTGGATTTTAAAATGGCCACCTGGGAACTTTAGCTTTTGGTTTAATTTTAAAGTTGTCGCATCTCGCCTACGCGGACACCGGGGATGAACACACCCCCATTTCTTGTTGGTTAGTGGGCACGAAGGAGTTTCGGCCTCAATGTCGCCTTAGGATCGTTCCCAAGCGGAGCAAGATCATACACAAAGCACACATGATGATTTTTTTACCGGTTCAGGCCGCCCTTCGGGTAACAACCCAACGTCCTGCTTTGGTGGATTATCTCAGGGATACAAAGTACAATGGTGATGAACTCTCGGCCGGGAGGGCGCTTTGATCAGCTCCTAGACCTCCCAGATTTCCTCAATCTTGGCCTTGACGTTGTCAAGAAGAAAGCTCTAACTCTCACTATTCTCTCCTATCTACCGTGTGTCCTCTCACTCATGTAACGTTCATCTTTTATAGCATATTGTAATGACTCATAACCTCTTATGCAACACAACTTCTCTCCTTGAACATGTGGAGCTCCATCTTATATATCTCCGGAGGCGGTCGCAACGGCTCGCCCGAGCACCGCCCAAGAGCATTCCCGGGGTCATTTGGATTGAGCCACGCAGGCGACGGGCAGATGGGTGCTTCGCGCGGTCAATGGATGGCCATGGGCGGTGCGCCGATGCTCTTGATGATGGCGTGACAGCTCAGGTAGAAAGTTTCCACTCATATCCGTGGAACATGCCTCTGTCGGTCCGCACCATGATGGCGTGCAGGGGTGTAGGTGCCTCACCTGTTCTCCACGCAAGTTCTGATGCGTCCCATCGATCCTTAGTGTCCCTACTCCCTGGCCTCGCCTGGCCAAGGAGAGGAGGCTCCTGAGCCCTTCCCGGGGCCGCCTGAGCCACGCCTTGGCTCGGTGGCTCCGTCTCTGTGCCCTTAGTCTCTCTCCGTGAGATACTCTCGGGAGGAGGCCAAGGGCAGCTCCTGGCTCCGTTTGTCCTGTTCTCTGTGTCATGTCTGGTCATCTAGACTCGCCTTTGTCTGGGAGCGTTTGTTCTCCCCTTTTCCTACGTAACAAGATAAGCTTTAGCACAGCTGCGCAGCTCTTACGACAATTCATACCTGGGTGGCTTGCCACAGAAGCATCGTAGAGGTCGTGGGCTGGAGCCCGCGCGCACCGCGGCATTATCTTGTGGGCCCTAGGTCCCATGATGCCGACATAAGCCCTCGGGCAAGGGCCGACAACGCCACAAAGTAGCCAACGAACAATCTTGGTCTTCTGTTCTTCAGAAGGTTTCATTGTCGGGCTTTGCCCTACAGCCCGCGTGGGCCCAGCCTATCGCGGGGCATGTCGCGACGGGACGGTGCGCCAATTCCTCGACGCGTGCAGGTGTCCGTACTCGAGTGCGAGCGCAGGCGACGCACCTCGCCTCGTCTTCCGCGGTGATTCCTCATTAAATGATGTTGCTTCGGTTCCTGCGTAAACACAGAAAATGTGGGAGGGAACTTGTCACACTCCAAGTGTACCGTTCCTCCTCTCCCCGCTATAAAAGGGGTGAGGCTTGAGTGACAGCAGAGACGCATCCACCCCACTTCCTTCCATCATCTTCTCCTGTTCTCCTCTTGCTTGCTTGGCGATGATGGCGTCGGAGAGCTCCAAGGACGGCCACGGGGACGAGCTCTACGTCCCTAGGGACGACCCGGTTCATCCTTTGGGGGAGGGACCACGGCGCAGGCGTAGGCGCCGCAGCCGCAGCCTCCGCGGTGCTCGTCTGGCCGATGAAGATCCTCCGTTCCGGGACGGCAGGGCCCCGGCCCACTGCGATAGTCGTGGTGGAGCTCGTGGAGTGGGGGGTTTGGCAGCACGTGGCTCAAGCTGTCGTGCAAGTTTGTCCGTGAACTCTGCAAGTATCCCTCCTGCAAATTGTGGATACAGGAGTAGGGCGGTGACCAGCCCAGCTGGGACCTAGATGTGTGGCAGAACGACCACGGGAACATGTTCTTGAACATGGGTGGGAGGACTTTGCGGCTCATTATGAGCTGCAAGTTGGCTACGTCCTGAAGCTCCGGTACCGTGGCCATGGCCGCCTATCGGTGAAGATATTCGATGACACCCTGTGTCGCCGGAGCTACTACCCACCACTCGAGGATGAGTTCGGCCCCATCACTTCGTAAGCCTCATGTTGTTCCGAGTCGAGCGCATGACGCGGCACACGGGTTTCGTAGAAGGTGGTTGAACTCCCTTCCCCTGAGCGCGTTGTCTGGCTCCCGCTCCTCCGGTCACCTGGATGGCTGCACATGCTCCTTCCTTGAGCTTGTCCTTGTTGATTTCCGTCAAGTGGAGCTCCTCCTCGCTTATCCCTAAGAGAGAGCTATTGCATTTTATTCCATAGAAATGTAATGCCACTAGCTTTATAATATTAAAATTACCTTTGTTGCTTCATCTCCTTGTTCGTCGAATGTTTTGCTCTGCTTCACCTTGGTCGATCGGCCTGATGAGGCATTGTTTATTCTTCAGTACTGCAACCTGTTCCGATTAGCAAAGCCTTGAAGACGCCAACACTCGACGTGCAACTCATGTTCAAGTCCTTTTCCTTTTGTTAATCGGCTTTCGCCTCCCTTTGCCTCTGAAATGCGAAGATCAAACCTTACACAATCTTCCCATGTCTCGAGTCTAATAAATAAAGGCGTTGTGCGCTTGATCAGGGTGCACGGTTATGTATGGATTGTAGGCCTGATGTGAGAGGTAAGTCTGCGCGATTTAGTGTCCCCGGCCTAACCGGTTGCACAACGCTCATAACTCAGAGCGAATCATGAGAGTATGATGTTTCTTGGCAATGATGATTCTTTACCCACATAAGGTCGGACATGAGAGACATGTTGATGCGATTTAGTGCTTATGGCTACGCTGGTCGCACAACACTCATACCTCAGAGCGAATAATGAGAGTATGATGTTCCCGCCCGTGACACACTCCTGCACTACCGCCCTGCCCCGAGAAAGATCAAAAGGAATGCAATACCCCAAAAAAAGGCTCGACAAATAAATCAGGCAGAAGAAGCATGAGCAGCAGGATTTCCGTTCCAACACATGCAGATTACTCATAGGCTGGCTAGGCTAGATATGTATGTTTACATCATGTTCGATGCGAGCACATCTCGCTCGCGGGCTTTGGGGGATCCTGGGAGAGTCTAACACGCTAAAGGACTTTTGGGGGGTTGTCGGGAGACTCTAACACGCTCCCGAACTTTCGGGGTGCCGGGAGACTCTAACACGCTCCCGGGCTTTTGAGGGTGGCAGGGTTTAATCCGAAGGAACCTCAGTCCACCCGGAACATCACCTCAACCTAGTATGTCACATCCCATCGGAACTGAGTTCCGGAAAAGGGCGCAGCCTCTTCCCGGATGAGTCGGGAATCGGGGCGCAAGGGTGGTTTGAATCGGATGAGGGGGAGGGAGAGGCGGTAGCAAATGTTTTGAACATCTGTTCAGCACAAAGTATGGCATCCCTGGTATCAGCTTTAACGGTCAAGGTCCCCCACGGGGATGGAAGCATGAGCACATGATAAGCGTGGTGGGTAACCACCATGAACTTTGCCAATGTTGGCAGCCCTATGATGTCGTTATACGGCAGGGCAATGTCCGCAACATCATAGATGATGTTCTCAATGCGGTAATTATCTTTGGACTCGAAGGTCACAGGAAGCTCAATCTTACCCCATGATGTCTACGGGAGCTTCTATTCTTGTAGACAGTGTTGGGCCTCCAAGAGCAGAGGTTTGTAGAACAGCAGCAAGTTTCCCTTAAGTGGATCACCCAAGGTTTATCGATCTCAGGGAGGAAGAGGTCAAAGATATGCCTCTCAAGCAACCCTGCAACCACAAAGCAAGAAGTCTCTTGTGTCCCCAACACACCTAATAGGTGCACTAGTTCGGCGAAGAGATAGTGAAATACAGGTGGTATGAATATATATGAGCAGTAGTAATGGCGCCAGAAAAGTGCTTGCTGGCGTGTAGTTGATGGTGGTAATATGGCAGGCAGTAGAAACGCAGTAAAACAGTAAACAAGCAGCGATAGCAGTATTTGCGAACAAGGCCTAGGGATCATACTTTCACTAGTGGACACTCTCAACATTGATCACATAACAGAATAAATAGATAGATGCTAGACTCTACACCCTCTTGTTGGATGATGAACACCACTAACTGTGTAGGATTACACGAACCCTCAATGCCGGAGTTAACAAGCTCCACAATATTCAATGTTCATATTTAAATAACCTTAGAGTGCATGACAGATCAACATAACCAAACCAAGTACTAACATAGCATGCACACTGTCACCTTCACGCTACGAAAGGAGGCATAGATCACATCAATACCATCATAGCAATAGTTAACTTCATAATCTACAAGGGATCACAATCATAGCCTACGCCAAGTACTAACACGATGCACACACTGTCACCATTACACCGTGCAGGAGGAATAAACTACTTTAATAACATCACTAGAGTAGCACACAGATAAATTATGATACAAAACACATTGCAATCATAAAGAGATATAAATAAGCACTTCTCTATGCCATTCATAACAGTGAATAAGTATTCTGTAAAATATAGCCTAAGAGACCCACACGGTGCACACACTGTCACCTTTACACACGTGGGACAAGGAGTCTCCGGAGATCACATAAGTAAAATTCACTTGACTAGCATAATGACATCTAGATTACAAGCATCATCATATGAATCTCAATCATGTAAGGCAGCTCATGAGATTATTGTATTGAAGTACATAGGAGAGAGATGAACCACATAGCTACCGGTACAGCCCCGAGCCTCGATGGAGAACTACTCCCTCCTCATAGGAGACAACAGCGTTGATGAAGATGGCGGTGGTGTCGATGGAGAAGCCTTCCGGGGGCACTTCCCCGTCCCGGCGGCGTGCCGGAACAGAGACTCATGTCCCCCAGATCTTGGCTTCGCGATGGCGGCGGCTCTGGATGGTTTCTCGTACCGTGGCTTTTTCGTGTCGAGGTTTTAGGTCGAGGACCTTTATATAGGCGAAGAGGCAGCGTCAGAGGGTCGAAGAGGCGGCGAGGAGATAGGGGGCGCGGGCCACCCCCAGGCCGCGCCGGCCACCCTCCTGGGGCCCCTGTGGCCCAACTCTGGTCCTTCCCGGGTGTTCTGGAAGCTTCGTGGAAAAATAGGATGCTGGGCGTTGATTTCGTCCGATTCCGAGAATATTTCCTTACTAGGATTTCTGAAACCAAAAACAGCAGAAAACAGCAACTGGCCCTTCGGCATCTCGTCAATAGGTTAGTTCCAGAAAACGCATAAATATGACATAAAGTGTGCATAAAACATGTAGATATCATCAATAATGTGGCATGGAACATAAGAAATTATCGATACGTCGGAGACGTATCAGCATCCCCAAGCTTAGTTTCTGCTCGTCCCGAGCAGGTAAACGATAACAAAGATAATTTCTGGAGTGACATGCCATCATAACCTTGATCATACTATTGTAAGCATATGTAATGAATGCAGCGATCCAAACAATGTAAATGACATGAGTAAACAAATGAATCATATAGCAAAGACTTTTCATGAATAGTACTTCAAGACAAGCATCAATAAGTCTTGCATAAGAGTTAACTCATAAAGCAATAATTCAAAGTAAAGGCATTGAAGCAACACAAAGGAAGATTAGGTTTCAGCGGTTGCTTTCAACTTGTAACATATATATCTCATGGATATTGTCAATGTAAAGTAATATAACAAGTGCAATATGCAAGTATGTAGGAATCAATGCACAGTTCACACAAGTGTTTGCTTCTTGAGGTGGAGAGAGATAGGTGAACTGACTCAAGAATAGAAGTAAAAGAATGGTCCTTCAAAGAGGAAAGCATCGATTGCTATATTTGTGCTAGAGCTTTGATTTTGAAAACAAGAAACAATTTTGTCAACGGTAGTAATAAAGCATATGTGTCATGTAAATTATATCTTACAAGTTGCAAGCCTCGTGCATAGTATACTAATAGTGCCCGCACCTTGTCCTAATTAGCTTAGATTACCGGGATTATCGCAATGCACATGTTTTAACCAAGTGTCACAAAGGGGTACCTCTATGCCGCCTGTACAAAGGTCTAAGGAGAAAGCTCGCATCGGATTTCTCGCTATTGATTATTCTCAACTTAGACATCCATACCGGGACAACATAGACAACAGATAATGGACTCCTCTTTTATGCATAAGCATGTAGCAATAATTAATTTTCTCATATGAGATTGAGGATATTGTCCAAAACTGAAACTTCCACCATGGATCATGGCTTTAGTTAGCGGCACAATGTTCTTCTCTAACAATATGCATGCTCTAACCATAAAGGTGGTAAATCTCCCTTACTTCAGACAAGACGAACATGCATAGCAACTCACATGATATTCAACAAAGAGTAGTTGATGGCGTCCCCAGGAATATGGTTATCGCACAACAAGCAACTTAATAAGAGATAAAGTGCATAAGTACATATTCAATACCACAGTAGTTTTTAGGCTATTTGTCCCATGAGCTATATATTGTAAAGGTGAAGAATGGAAATTTTAAAGGTAGCACTCAAGCAATTTACTTTGGAATGGCGGAGAAATACCATGTAGTAGGTAGGTATGGTGGACACTAATGGCATAGTGGTTGGCTCAAGTATTTTGAATGCATGAGAAGTAATCCCTCTCGATACAAGGTTTAGGCTAGCAAGGTTATTTGAAACAAACACAAGGATGAACCGGTGCAGCAAAACTCACATAAAAGACAAATTGTAAACATTATAAGACTCTACACCGTCTTCCTTGTTGTTCAAACTCAATACTAGAAATTATCTAGACCTCAGAGAGACCAATTATGCAACCCAAATTTTAGCAAGCTCTATGTATTTCTTCATTAATAGGTGCAAAGTATATGATGCAAGAGCTTAAACATGAGCACAACAATTGCCAAGTATCACATTATCCAAGACATTTTAGCAATTACTACATGTAGCATTTCTCGATTCCAACCATACAACAATTAACGAAGCAGTTTCATCCTTCGCCATGAACATTAAAAGCCAAGAACACATGTGTTCATACGAACCAGTGGAGCATGTCTCTCTCCCACAGAAGCATTTATTCAAACAAAAACAAAAACAAGAAACATACAGACGCTCCAAGTAAAGTACATAAGATGTGACCGAATAAAAATATAGTTTCAAGAGAAGGAACCTGATAATTTGTCGATGAAGAAGGGGATGCCTTGGGCATCCCCAAGCTTAGACGCTTGAGTCTTCTTGATATATGCAGGGGTGAACCACCGGGACATCCCCAAGCTTAGAGCTTTCACTCTTCTTGATCATATTGTATCATCCTCCTCTCTTGACCCTTGAAAACTTCCTCCACACCAAACTCGAAACAAACTCATTAGAGGGTTAGTGCATAATCAAAAATTCACATGTTCAGAGGTGACACATTCATTCTTAACTCTTCTGGACATTTCCCAAAGCTACTGGAAGTCAATGGAACAAAGAAATCCATCCAACATAGCAAAAGAAGCAATGCGAAATAAAAGGCAGAATCTGTCAAAACAGAACAGTCCGTAAAGATGAATTTTATTGAGGCACCAGACTTGCTCAAATGAAAATGCTCAAATTGAATGAAAGTTGCGTACATATCTGAGGATCACTCACGTAAAGTGGCATAATTTTCTGAGTTACCTACAGAGAATTTGGCCCAGATTCGTGACAGCAAAGAAATCTGTTTCTGCGCAGTAATCCAAATCTAGTATGAACCTTTCTACCAAAGACTTTACTTGGCACAACAATGCAACAAAATAAGATAAGGAGAGGTTGCTACAGTAGTAACAACTTCCAAGACTCAAATACAAAATAAAAGTACTGTAGCAAAATAAACACATGGGTTATCTCCCAAGAAGTTCTTTCTTTATAGCCATTAAGATGGGCTCAGCAATTTCAATGATGCACTCGCAAGAAATAGTATTTGAAGCAAAAGAGAGCATCAAAAAGCAAATTCAAAACACATTTAAGTCTAACATGCTTCCTATGCAAAGGAATCTTGTAAATAAACAAGTTCATGAAGAGCAAAGTAACAAGCATAGGAAGATAGAACAAGTGTAGCTTCAAAAATTTCAGCACATAGAGAGGTGTTTTAGTAAAATGAAAATTTCTACAACCATATTTTCCTCTCTCATAATAACTTTCAGTAGCAACATGAGCAAACTCAACAATATAACTATCAAGTGAAACATTCTTATCATGAGTCTCATGCATAAAATTATTACTCTCCACATAAGCATAATCAATTTTATTAGTAGTAGTGGGAGCAAATTCAACAAAGTAGCTATCATTATTATTCTCATCATCAAATATAGGAGGCGTATTGTAATCATAATCAAATTTATCCTCCATAACAGGTGGTACTAAAAGACTACTATCATTATAATCATCATAAATAGGAGGCAAAGTATCATCAAAGTAAATTTCCTCCTCAATGCCCGGGGGACTAAAAAGATCATGCTCATCAAAACCAGCTTCCCCAAGCTTAGAATTTTCCATAGCATTAGCAACAATAGTGTTTAAAGCATTCATATTAATAACATTCCCATTAGCATGCATATAAAGTTCCATGGGTTTTTTAATTCTCTCTTCAAACACATCATGTCCTAATTCAAGATAAAGTTCATAAAGATCTCTCATATTTTTGTTGTTTTCCATTATGCCTAACTAGTGTAAACAAGAAACAAAAAGATGCAATTGCAGGATCTAAAGGAAATAGCTTCGAGCACAAACACAATGGCGCCAGAAAAGTACTGTTACCTGGAACCGGAGTATGAGTGCCTTTTACCTTTCCTCCCCGGCAACGGCGCCAGAAAAGTGCTTGATGTCTATGGGAGCTTCTATTCTTGTAGACAGTGTTGGGACTCCAAGAGCAGAGGTTTGTAGAACAGCAGCAAGTTTCCCTTAAGTGGATCACCCAAGGTTTATCGATCTCAGGGAGGAAGAGGTCAAAGATATCCCTCTCAAGCAACCCTGCAACCACAAAGCAAGAAGTCTCTTGTGTCCCCAACACACCTAATAGGTGCACTAGTTCGGCGAAGAGATAGTGAAATACATGTGGTATGAATATATATGAGCAGTAGTAATGGCGCCAGAAAAGTGCTTGCTGGCGTGTAGTTGATGGTGGTAATATGGCAGGCAGTAGAAACGCAGTAAAACAGTAAACAAGCAGCGATAGCAGTATTTGCGAACAAGGCCTAGGGATCATACTTTCACTAGTGGACACTCTCAACATTGATCACATAACAGAATAAATAGATAGATGCTAGACTCTACACCATCTTGTTGGATGATGAACACCACTAACTGTGTAGGATTACACGAACCCTCAATGCCGGAGTTAACAAGCTCCACAATATTCAATGTTCATATTTAAATAACCTTAGAGTGCATGACAGATCAACATAACCAAACCAAGTACTAACATAGCATGCACACTGTCACCTTCACGCTACGAAAGGAGGCATAGATCACATCAATACCATCATAGCAATAGTTAACTTCATAATCTACAAGAGATCACAATCATAGCCTACGCCAAGTACTAACACGATGCACACACTGTCACCATTACACCGTGCAGGAGGAA
Source organism: Lolium perenne (assembly GCF_019359855.2). Taxonomy (NCBI): domain Eukaryota; kingdom Viridiplantae; phylum Streptophyta; class Magnoliopsida; order Poales; family Poaceae; genus Lolium; species Lolium perenne. The sequence continues at coordinate 261,342,936 of NC_067250.2, forward strand.
TAAACTACTTTAATAACATCACTAGAGTAGCACACAGATAAATTGTGATACAAAACACATTGCAATCATAAAGAGATATAAATAAGCACTTCTCTATGCCATTCATAACAGTGAATAAGTATTCTGTGAAATATAGCCTAAGAGACCCACACGGTGCACACACTGTCACCTTTACACACGTGGGACAAGGAGTCTCCGGAGATCACATAAGTAAAATTCACTTGACTAGCATAATGACATCTAGATTACAAGCATCATCATATGAATCTCAATCATGTAAGGCAGCTCATGAGATTATTGTATTGAAGTACATAGGAGAGAGATGAACCACATAGCTACCGGTACAGCCCCGAGCCTCGATGGAGAACTACTCCCTCCTCATAGGAGACATCAGCGTTGATGAAGATGGCGGTGGTGTCGATGGAGAAGCCTTCCGGGGGCACTTCCCCGTCCCGGCGGCGTGCCGGAACAGAGACTCCTGTCCCCCAGATCTTGGCTTCGCGATGGCGGCGGCTCTGGATGGTTTCTCGTACCGTGGCTTTTTCGTGTCGAGGTTTTAGGTCGAGTACCTTTATATAGGCGAAGAGGCGGCGTCAGAGGGTCGAAGAGGCGGCGAGGAGATAGGGGGCGCGGGCCACCCCCAGGCCGCGCCGGCCACCCTCCTGGGGCCCCTATGGCCCAACTCTGGTCCTTCCCGGGTGTTCTGGAAGCTTCGTGGAAAAATAGGATGCTGGGCGTTGATTTCGTCCGATTCCGAGAATATTTCCTTACTAGGATTTCTGAAACCAAAAACAGCAGAAAACAGTAACTGGCCCTTCGGCATCTCGTCAATAGGTTAGTTCCGGAAAACGCATAAATATGACATAAAGTGTGCATAAAACATGTAGATATCATCAATAATGTGGCATGGAACATAAGAAATTATCGATACGTCGGAGACGTATCACCCCACGGCTAATTCGCACCCATATTCACGCCTAGGAAGGAATTGGTGGGGGGACAATTGATCCTCTGTGATCTGCAGCTTGTCCGCCAACTTAGCTGAGAGGATGTTGAGGCCAGTCTCTCCATCCACCAGCATCTTGGAGACCCTGACGTTCTTGATAATGGGCGAGACCACCATATGAAGCGTGCCAACAGCTATGATGCCATCGGGATGATCACTTCCATCAAAGGTGATGAGAAAATGCGACCACCCAAGCGACCGCTGCTCCTCCGGGCTGGGCTGCACAACGCACAGATCACGGGAGAAACGCTTAAACTCTCCGTGGGAAGTTATGGCGTAAGCTCCTTCGTGTGCACACGCGCATTCGTTGACCTACGGGTAAGCCCCGCGCTCATCATCATCTTCGTCACGGTCCGCCTAAGGGCGCCGATCATTTCATGCAAGAGGGGTTGCGTTTCCGCGGCCCCGCCCACGCCCCGGTCATGCACCTTGAGCAGCGCCTCCTCGTCTTCCGTCCTCGTCGCCCCTGCGCTCCGCCACGGGGGGCTCCAGGGCCGACTTGCGCGGTGCAGTTCTTAGCATGATGTCTGGTCTAATTGCAGTGGAATAAGTTCGTGAAGGCCCCGCTTTCTACTTGCTCAGCACAACGCTTCTTCCGTCCCACAGCGTAGTTGATGACGGTGCGGCAGTCGTGTGCGTCGTGGTTGTGGGACTCATGTACGGGCAACATTTCTTTCTAGCGGTCTTGACGACCGCCACCTCTTTGGCACCCTGACTCTTCTGGGCGACCCTGGCCAGAGCGCTAGGCTCGACGGTCAGGTGTGGAGTTCCGCGCTTGCGCAACCCTCCCTTCTTCGTGTGTGCGGCACTAGGGCTGACCCTAGTAGCCGCCTTGCGCACCATGTCCTTCGGCGCCAAGCGTCCTTCCTCCTCCAAAGAGCAGAGGTTGGCCATGGCCTAGAGCTCGTTGGTGTTCCTGATGGGGCACATGTTGAGTTCTTTGCTCATCTTATTGTCGCGCACATTCATCATGAATGCACCGATGAGGGCAACATCTTCAATTTCCGGAATGGTGTGAGCGATCTGCGAGAAATGCAGCATAAAGTCGGGCAACCGCTCGCCCTCCTTCTGGACGATGGAGTGCATTTGGATGAGCGTCCTAGGGCGTTTGAACCCTCCCTTGAATGCACTAACGAAGCGAATGCAGAGCTCGCCCCATGTACCAAGAGATTCCTTAGGCAAGTGCCTCAGCCATGACAAGGTCGTGCCCTTCAAAGCCATGGGGAACCAGTTGGCAATGATCTTCTGGTTGGCCCTGGCCACAATCATGGCGGTGATGTATAGGGCCAGGAACTCCTTGGGGTTGGTGTTACCTTCAAACTTGATTGGAATGAGGGAACAAAACTTGGCTAGCCAGGACCCCTGCCGGAGGGCAGGAGTGTAGGCGAGTCATCCACCCCCATACTCCAGAGTAGCAGGTCCCACCTAAGTTGCGCCTTCTGTGTTGGGCTCAGCTGCCCCCGTGACTTACGGGCGTAGCTAGTGCAGGTACTCTCGGACGAGAGCTTTGTTGGCCACTGCAGAGTTCCTGCGGTGGTCTTCTGCGCGCCGACGCGAGGGGTCGGCAGACGACACAACTGATGTGCGGTCCAGATCCGCGGGTCTTGGGGCTCTAGACCGCAAGGGCCCCACAGCTGGGCGCTCACCTCGGCCCTCCTCCTAGGCCCGGCAGCCCCCAGCTCTTTAGCGCCGCCCCGGAGGGCGAGGCTGAGGAGCGGGGTCTAGCACGCACCCAGAAACGACAGTCTGAGTGTGCTCCGCCCCGCTCCTAGGTCCCTGCTGCGTCTGGGAGCGGGCGTGAGCCGAGTCTTGGTGAAGTCTGGCGAACTCCAAGTGAGCATGCAGCTTATCCCTCCAGGCGTCATACTCCGGGGTCCCCGGCGGTGGGTATCGCGTTATGGCACGGGCGGCAGCCAAGGCCTTCGCCATGGTACGTTTGTCGGCACTAAGTGCGGTCTGCCGACCCGTGGCAGGATCCTGGGTAGCTGACGGTTGTGCACGGGGCCGGGACCCCGACACAGGACCTCCTCCCGCTGCCCTAGAAGGTACATATCCAGATAGGACGCCCCCACCAGTGGCGCCTCCTGCGCCACCGGCCGGAGCATCAGGGTTGGCGGCGCCTCCTACGCCACCAGGAAGTTGATCAGCATCGGCAATGCCTCCTGCGTCGTCGGTGGAGGGACCTCGTGCTTGGCAGCGCCTCCTCCGGCCTGAGCGTCGGCCTCAGCCTCGGGATGTGGCAGGGGTGGACGTGGAGCCACAGCACTTGGTCCGGCGTGTGGGTCGGTAGCCCCTGTGGTGTTAGCGCACCACGCGCGGGTCTCAACTCCCAGACTAACTACCATAGTAGGGCCATGAGATCGAGTCCCAGTCACGGGCGTGCCCGCCGCAGCGGTAACGGCCCCCACCGCAGTGTTCCTCCCTGGTTCCATGGTTGATGTAGAGGCAACCAAAGAGGATCTCGACGGCGAACTCGGCGGTGTTCATGAACGCTGCTGGAGAAGATGAAGATCGTTGATGCCGCGCGCGAGATGTCGTGTCTCGCCTACACAGACACCAGGGATGAACACACCCCCATTTCTTGTTATTTAGTGGGCATGATAATTGCAAGAACACAGATCAGTTGTAGCTAGTTTTGAAATAAGAGTATCGAGCCACGAGGAGCTACTGGTTAGGTTCTTAATGCCCCTTGCTACTTTCTACTAGAGATTACTTAATAATTGTTTTACAATCTCAAAATGTTTAATGGGGGTGTTGTAAATGGCTGCAAATAAATTAAATAAAGCAGTAAAAACATTATAAGAAAAGGGTTGAAACTTAATAAGACAAAGTGTTCTCAGGGATTATTGGATCGACCTCTAGCACCAGTATTCATGTTAATCAAGATAAAGTATGATTTTAACCATGTTGTGTGTGGGAGAGATCTATAATAAGATGCGCCCAGAAAGCCATCGGTCATCGCATCTCTAAATAACCATAGCAGCTAGTCTTCTGCATGCCACATACTGGCTATTTCTATTAAGGGGTTTACCCCGTGGTTATCGATATGAGCTTTGTGAATCCCTCTTATCCCCCTTATTCATGTGTCAAAGCGCCGATACGGTAATGTCACTTCCAGCCATTCACTTTACCACACTTCAAAGGGTAGTTCCCTCTCCAGACCATAAGGCAAATATTACATGGTGCACAACACATAATATAAAGAGAGAGAACTAACACACATTAATACTTAAAACCATAGATTATATTAGATTCATCTCATATTCATGCTAGGGTTTCTCCATCTCCCCAAGAACTAATATGACTACTCACACATGGAGACAATAAAGAACATCATCATAATCTTATGGAGGGGATGAAAGGAATGGAACTAATTTGAATACAAACCCACAATAGCAATCAAGATTACAACTATGGTTGGAGGATGATGATGGTGATGGTGATGGTGATGTGGTTGATGATGCCTTGTCCTCCGAGGATCAACGTAGTAGCCCAGATCTTGTCTTCTCCAAAGTTCCTTCTTGAGATCTGATTTGGGGCAGTGTTTCTCTATTTCACGGAGATGTGTGTGTTCGATCTATTATCCATCTATGGGAGGTGAAAGTATTTGACGAGGTTGTTCTTCTGGAGGGTGGTATGGGCGGACTGTATGGGTGGGCCTTGCCTGTACCGATGCCCGTTAAAGCTACTGGAAGGTTTCCTTGCATTGTCCTTTCACCCAGATGCATAATTAAGTGCAAAAATGATTTATATCACGTCAAAATGAAAGAAAATGACGGGTTTCATTGATATTTCGTCATTGACTTATTATTTTTGATATCCTGTGTAGACAAGCATAAAAGGGCGCGGTAGCACGGTGAAATACAAAAATGCTACTACTACTCAATGATAGCGTGATGAATTAAAGATGCAAATACATGCTAAAAATGCACTCATCAACTTCCCCAAGCTAGACTCTTGCTCTTCCCCGAGCAAGGTAGAACCTTAATGGACAGAGTCATCTTTGTTCATGAAGCGAGAGTCATTAAAACAAATGAGGAATTTTCAAGAACAAGGATTACAACATTGGATGTAAAACTATGCATGAATGACACCGTACTATTCTCAAACTCAAATGACTTAAATGCCTCCACACCTTTCGATGAGAAGACTACTTTATCTAAATATCATAAAATCATGATGTTAGATTTTCTTCATGAATTTTACTAGCAACACTTTTTGTTTTTTCACTACTTCTTTCTTCCCTTCTTTTTATTTTTTGTTTTTATCTTTCTTTGTTTTCTTTTTTTCACATGAAGGAACCAATGATGATAAAGTACTTTGTAAATAGTTTTCTTATATCCTATCAAAGGTGTGGAGGACCATAAAATCATTATCATGATGCAAGTACAATTATACTCATCCTAATTCATACATCTAATGCAATAATCATAATTCAATCACACTTCAGAAAAAATAACGGCTCAAGATTCATTGGATAGAAAATCCTTCACTCTCCAAGGGAAACTAAACAAGTGCTAATGCAATCCCTATAGAAATTTGAACTAAATACAATATGGAAAGTAAATATTCAAACTAAAAGGGATAGATTACTGATGATGCTCTGGTGATGGTGCCAGACAATCTTGTTGAGCATTGTTGTGGAAGCGGTTTGGAAATCCCAAGAGGAAGGTGTGATGAGCACAGCAACAAGTTTTCCCTCAGTATGAAACCAAGGTTTAATCAACCACTAGGAGAAAGGCGTGACTTCTGAAGGTGTTGCTAGCTGACTAGTGGCAGGGCGCACTACCGGCATCAGCAACAACGTGGAACCTGCACACAACACAACCAAAGAACTTTGCCCCAACTTATAGTGAGGTTGACAATCTCACTGGCACAAAGGATTAGACGTATCGAGTGGAAAAAGATGTTTCCAGTAATTAAAGAGAACATGAATTGCAGTAAGTAAATAGAACATGATTGCAGTAGATGAATTTGTTAGTGTAAAGGAAATGACCGGGGTCCACAGTTCACTAGAGGTGTCTCTCCATAAAGATAAATAGCATGCTGGGTGAACAAGTTACAACTGGGCAATTGACAGAATATCGACCATACATGACAAGATGATTACTATGAGATTTGATTGGGCATTACAACATAATACATAGACCATAATCCAACTGTGTCTATGACTAATAATCCACCTTCCGGTTAATGTCTGAACCCCTTTCAGTATTAAGTTGCAAGAAACAGATTATCGCATTAAGCAATGTGTGTAAAGTAAATAATAAAATTACCCTTGGATAAACATTGTTGTTTTCTCCCTAGTAGCAACAACACATCTACAATCTTAGAAGTTCCTGTGACTCTCCCAGATTACTAGAGGCATGAACTTACTACCGAGTATAAATACCCCCTCTTGGAGTCACAAGCATCTACTTGGCTAGAGTATCTACTAGTAACAAAGAGCATGCAAGATCAAATATAATATATGGCATGAATATATAATCGACCTCAACATAGTTTACAATATTCATCGGATCCCAGCAAACACAACATGTAGGATTAGATAAAGATGATCTTGATCATGTAGGGCAGCTCACAAGATCTAAACATGAAGCACAAATTGGAGAAGACAACCATCTAGCTACTGCTATGGACCCATAGTCCATGGATGAACTACCACGCATCACTTTGAAGGCGGGCATGGCGATGTAGATGCCTCCGCCGATAATTTCCCCCTCTGGCAGGGTGCTGGGAAGAGCTTCAGAACGCCCCGAGATGGGTTCTACAAGGGTGCGACGAAAATTTTCGTGGATGGAGGCTCGGGTATCCAGGGTTTTTGCCGAGAAGATGTATAAATAGGCGGAGGATTTAGGTTAGTGGGGTGCCTGGGGGGCCCACACCACCGCTAGGTGGGGGCCACAATGATAACGCGGGAAGCACACGTCCGTTGGGAACCCCAAGAGGAAGGTGTGATGCGTACAGCAGCAAGTTTTCCCTCAGTAAGAAAACCAAGGTTATCGAACCAGCAGGAGATGAAGGCCACGTGAAGGTTGTTGGTGGAGGAGTGTAGTGCGGCGCAACACCAGGGATTCCGGCGCCAACGTGGAACCTGCACAACACAATCAAAATACTTTGCCCCAACTTAACAGTGAGGTTGTCAATCTCACCGGCTTGCTGTAAACAAAGGATTAAACGTATGGTGTGGAAAATGATGTTTGTTTGCAATGAGCAGCAGAGAACAATGATTGCAGTAGATTGTATTCAGATGTAAAAGAATGGACCGGGGTCCACAGTTCACTAGTGGTGTCTCTCCAATAAGAAATAACATGTTGGGTGAACAAATTACAGTTGGGCAATTGACAAATAGAGAGGGCATAACAATGCACATACATATCATGATGACTAATATGAGATTTACTTAGGGCATTACGAAAAATTACATAGACCGCTATCCAGCATGCATCTATGCCTAAAAAGTCCACCTTCGGGTTAGCATCCGCACCCCTTCTAGTATTAAGTTGCAAACAACAGAGAATTGCATTAAGTATGGTGCGTAATGTAATCAAAACAAATATCCTTAGACAAAGCATTGATGTTTTATCCCTAGTGGCAACAGCACATCCACAACCTTAGAACTTTCTGTCACAGTCCCAGATTCAATGGAGGCATGAACCCACTATCGAGCATAAATACTCCCTCTTGGAGTCACAGTATCAACTTGGCCAGAGCCTCTACTAGCAACGGAGAGCATGCAAGATCATAAACAACACATATATGATAGATTGATAATCAACTTGACATAGTATTCAATATTCATCGGATCCCAACAAACACAACATGTAGCATTACAAATAGACGATCTTGATCATGATAGGTAGCTCACAAGATCTAAACATGATAGCACATGAGGAGAAGACAACCATCTAGCTACTGCTATGGACCCATAGTCCAAGGATGAACTACTCACACATCAGTCTGGAGGCGACCATGGTGATGTAGAGTCCTCCGGGTGATGATTCCCCTCTCCGGCAGGGTGCCGGAGGCGATCTCCTGAATCCCCCGAGATGGGATTGGCGGCGGTGGCGTCTCATTATGTTTTCTCATATCATGGCTCTCGGTAATAGGGTTTTCGCGACGGAGAGTATAAGTAGGCGGAAGGGCAGAGTCGGGGGAGGCACGAGGGCCCCAACCCATAGGCCGGTGCGGGCCCCTCCTTGGCCGCGCCGCCCTATGGTGTCGGCGCCTCGTGGCCCCACTTCGTATCTCCTTCGGTCTTCTAGAAGCTCAGTGGAAAAATAAGACCCTGGGCTTTCGTTTCTTCCAATTCCGAGAATATTTCCTGTGTAGGATTTCTGAAACCAAAAACAGCAGAAAAAAGGAACTGGTGCTTCGGCATCTCGTTAATAGGTTAGTGCCGGAAAATGCGTATAAATGATATAAAGTGTGTATAAAACATGTGAGTATTGTCATAAAACTAGCATGGAACATAAGAAATTATAGATACGTTTGAGACGTATCAAGCATCCCCAATCTTAGTTCCTACTCGCCCTCGAGTAGGTAAACGATAACAAGGATAATTTCTGAAGTGACATGCTATCATAATCTTGATCAATACTATTGTAAAGCATATGAGATGAATGAAGTGATTCGAAGCAATGGTAAAGACAATGACTAAACAACTGAATCATATAGCAAAGACTTTTCATGAATAGTACTTTCAAGACAAGCATCAATAAGACTTGCATAGGAGTTAACTCATAAAGCAATAAATTCTTAGTAGAAAGTTTTGAAGCAACACAAAGGAAGATATAAGTTTCAGCAGTTGCTTTCAACTTCAACATGTATATCTCATGGATAATTGTCAACACAAAGTAATATGATGAATGCAAATAAGCAAGTATGTATGAATCAATGCACACAGTTGACACAAGTGTTTGCTTCTAAGATAGAAAGAAGTAGGTAAACTGACTCAACATAAAGTAAAAAGAAAGGCCCTTCGCAGAGGGAAGCATGGATTACTATTTTTGTGCTAGAGCTTTTATTTTGAAAACATAGAAACAATTTTGTCAACGGTAGTAATAATTCATATGTGTTATGCATAAGACATCCTATAAGTTGCAAGCCTCATGCATAGAATACCAATAGTGCTCGCACCTTGTCCTAATTAGCTTGGATTTCCATGGATTATCATTGCATTACATATGTTTCAACCAAGTGTCACAAAGGGGTACCTCTATGCCGCCTGTACAAAGGTCCAAGGAGATAGATCGCATTTGATTTCTCGTTTTTGATAGATCTCAACTAAGGACATCCATACCGGGACAACATAGAAAACAGATAATGGACTCCTCTTTAATGCATAAGCATTCACCAATAGATAATATTCTCATAAGAGATTGAGGATTAATGTCCAAACTGAAACTTCCACCATGATACATGGCTTTAGTTAGTGGCCCAATGTTCTTCTCTAACAATATGCATACTCAAACCATTTGATCATGATAAATCACCCTTACTTCAGACAAGACGAACATGCATAGCAACTCACATGATATTCAACAAATGTGTAATAGTTGATGGCGTCCCCAGAAACATGGTTACCGCTCAACAAGCAACTTATAAGAAATAAGATACATAAGCTACATATTCTTTACCACAATAGTTTTTAAGGCTATTTTCCCATGAGCTATATATTGCAAAGACAAGGAATGAAATTTTAAAGGTAGCACTCAAGCAATTTACTTTGGAATGGCAGAGAAATACCACATAGTAGGTAGGTATGGTGGACACAAATGGCATAGGTTTTGGCTCAAGGATTTGGATGCACGAGAAGTACTCCCTCTCAGTACAAGGCTTTGGCTAGCAAGGTTGTTTGAAGCAAACACAAGTATGAACCGGTACAGCAAAACTTACATAAGAACATATTGCAAGAATTATAAGACTCTACACTGTCTTCCTTGTTGTTCAAACACTTCACCAGGAAATATCTAGACTTTAGAGAGACCAATCATGCAAACCAAATTTTAACAAGCTCTATGGTAGTTCTTCATTAATAGGTGCAATGTACATGATGCAAGAGCTTAAACATGATCTATTTGAGCAAAACAATTGCCAAATATCAAATTATTCAAGACAATATACCAATTACCACATGAAGCATTTTCTGTTTCCAACCAAATAGCAATGAACGAAGCAGTTTCAACCTTCGCCATGAACATTAAAAGTGAAGCTAAGAACACCAGTATTCATATGAACGAGCGGAGCGTGTCTCTCTCCCACACAAAGAATGCTAGGATCCAATTTTATTCAAACAAAAACAAAAATAAAAACATACAGACGCTCCAAGTAAAGCACATAAGATGTGACGGAATAAAAATATAGTTTCACTAGAGGTGACTGATACGCGTACAGCACGCGTCCGTTGGGAACCCAAGAGGAAGGTGTGATGCGTACAGCGGCAAGTTTTCCCTCAGTATGAAACCAAGGTTTATCGAACCAGTAGGAGCCAAGAAGCACGTTGAAGGTTGATGGCGGCGAGATGTAGTGTGGCACAACACCAGGGATTCCGGCGCCAACGTGGAACCTGCACAACACAAGCCAAGTACTTTGCCCCAACGAAACAGTGAGGTTGTCAATCTCACCGGCTTGCTGTAACAAAGGATTAGATGTATAGTGTGGATGATGATTGTTTGCAGAGAACAGTAGAACAATTATTGCAGTAGATTGTATTTCTGAATAGAGAATTGGACCGGGGTCCACAGTTCACTAGTGGTGTCTCTCCCATAAGATAAATAGAATGTTGGGTGAACAAATTACAGTTGGGCAATTGACAAATAGAGAGGGCATGACCATGCACATACATATTATGATGAGTATTGTGAGATTTAATTGGGCATTACGACAAAGTACATAGACCGCTATCCAGCATGCATCTATGCCTAAAAAGTCCACCTTCAGGTTATCATCCGAACCCCTTCCAGTATTAAGTTGCTAACAACAGACAATTGCATTAAGTATGGTGTGTAATGTAATCAATAACTACATCCTCGGACATAGCATCAATGTTTTATCCCTAGTGGCAACAGCACATCCATAACCTTAGAGGTTTCTGTCACTCCCCCAGATTCACGGAGACATGAACCCACTATCGAGCATAAATACTCCCTCTTGGAGTTACTAGCAAAAACTTGGCCAGAGCCTCTACTAATAACGGAGAGCATGCAAGATCATAAACAACACATAGGTATAAATTGATAATCAACATAACATAGTATTCTCTATTCATCGGATCCCAACAAACACAACATATAGCATTACAGATAGATGATCTTGATCATGTTAGGCAGCTCACAAGATCCGACAATGAAGCATAATGAGGAGAAGACAACCATCTAGCTACTGCTATGGACCCATAGTCCAGGGGTGAACTACTCACTCATCACTCCGGAGGCGACCATGGCGGTGTAGAGTCCTCCGGGAGATGATTCCCCTCTCCGGCAGGGTGTCGGAGGCGATCTCCTGAATCCTCCGAGATGGGATTGGCGGCAGCGGCGTCTCTGGAAGGTTTTCCGTATCGTGGCTCTCGGTACTGGGGGTTTCGCGACGAAGGCTATTTGTAGGCGGAAGGGCAGGTCAAGGGGCGTCGCGAGGGGCCCAGGAGACAGGCCGGCGCGACCAAGGGCTGGGCCGCGCCGCCCTACCTCCTGGCCACCTCGTGGCCCCACTTCGTTGACTCTTCGGTCTTCTGGAAGCTTCGTGTGAAAATAGGCCCCTGGGCGTTGATTTCGTCCAATTCCGAGAATATTTCCTTACTAGGATTTCTGAAACCAAAAACAGCAGAACAAAGAATCGGCTCTTCGGCATCTTGTTAATAGGTTAGTTCCAGAAAATGCATAAATATGACATAAAGTATGCATACAACATGTAGATATCATCAATAATGTGGCATGGAACATAAGAAATTATCGATACGTCGGAGACGTATCAGCATCACCAAGCTTAGTTTCTGCTCGTCCCGAGCAGGTAAACAATAAAAAAGATAATTTCTGGAGTGACATGCCATCATAACCTTGATCATACTATTGTAAGCATATGTAATGAATGCAGCGATCCAAACAATGTAAATGACATGAGTAAACAAATGAATCATATAGCAAAGACTTTTCATGAATAATACTTCAAGACAAGCATTAATAAGTCTTGCATAAGAGTTAACTCATAAAGCAATAATTCATAGTAGAGGCATTGAAGCAACACAAAGGAAGATGAAGTTTCAGCGGTTGCTTTCAACTTATAACATGTATATCTCATGGATATTGTCAATGTAAAGTAATATAACAAGTGCAATATGCAAGTATGTAGGAATCAATGCACAGTTCACACAAGTGTTTGCTTCTTGAGGTGGAGAGAGATAGGTGAACTGACTCAACAATAAAAGTAAAAGAATGGTCCTTCAAAGAGGAAAGCATCGATTGCTATATTTGTGCTAGAGCTTTGATTTTTGAAAACATATAGAGAGCATAAAAGTAAAGTTTTGAGAGGTGTTTGTTGTTGTCAACGAATGGTAGTGGGCACTCTAACCCCCTTGCCAGACAAACCTTCGAAGAGCGGCTCCCATTTTATTTTTATTTTTGTGTGGCACTCCTTCCAACCTTTCTTTCACAAACCATGGCTAACCGAATCCTTCGGGTGCCTGCCAACAATCTCATACCATGAAGGAGTGCCTTTTTATTTTAGTTTTATTATGATGACACTCCTCCCCACCTTTGCTTTCTCAAGCCATGGCTAATCGAATCCTTCGGGTGCCGTCCAACAATCACATACCATGGAGGAGTGTCTATTTTTTTTGTTAATTAATTTGGGACTGGGAATCCCATTGCCAGCTCTTTTTGCAAAATTATTGGATAAGCGGATGAAGCCACTAGTCCATTGGTGAAAGTTGCCCAACAAGATTGAAAGATAAACACCACATACTTCCTCATGAGCTATAAAACATTGACACAAATCAGAGGTAATAAATTTTGAATTTCTTAAAGGTAGCACTCAAGCAATATACTTTGGAATGGCGGAGAAATACCATGTAGTAGGTAGGTATGGTGGACACAAATGGCATAGTGGTTGGCTCAAGTATTTTGGATGCATGAGAAGTAATCCCTCTCGATACAAGGTTTAGGCTAGCAAGGCTATTTGAAACAAACACAAGGATGAAGTGGTGCAGCAAAACTCACATAAAAGACATATTGTAAACATTATAAGACTCTACACCGTCTTCCTTGTTGTTCAAACTCAATACTAGAAATTATCTAGACTTTTAGAGAGACCAAATATGCAAACCAAATTTTAGCATGCTCTATGTATTTCTTCATTAATAGGTGCAAAGTATATGATGCAAGAGCTTAAACATGAGCACAACAATTGCCAAGTATCACATTATCCAAGACATTTTAGCAAATTACTACATGTATCATTTTCCAATTCCAACCATATAACAATTTAACGAAGAAGAAACTTCGCCATGAATATTATGAGTAAAGCCTAAGGACATATTTGTCCATATGCAACAGCGGAGCGTGTCTCTCTCCCACACAATGAATGCTAGGATCCATTTTATTCAAACAAAACAAAAACAAAAACAAACCGACGCTCCAAGCAAAGCACATAAGATGTGACGGAATAAAAATATAGTTTCAGGGGAGGAACCTGATAATGTTGTCGATGAAGAAGGGGGTGCCTTGGGCATCCCCAAGCTTAGACGCTTGAGTCTTCTTGATATATGCAGGGGTGAACCACCGGGGCATCCCCAAGCTTAGATCTTTCACTCTCCTTGATCATGTTGTATCATCTCCCTCTCTTGATCCTTGAAAACTTCCTCCACACCAAACTCAAAACAACTCATTAGAGAGTTAGTGCACAATCAAAATATACATGTTCAGAGGTGACATAATCATTCTTAACACTTCTGGACATTGCACAAAGCTACTGAAAGTCAATGGAATCGAAATATCCATCGAACATATCAAAACAGGCAATGCGAAATAAAAGGCAGAATCTGTCAAAACAGAATAGTTCGTAAAGACGAATTTTATTGAGGCACCAGACTTGCTCAAATGAAAATGCTCAAATCGAATGAAAGTTGCGTACATATCTGGGGATCACTCACGTAAATTGGCATAATTTTCTGAGTTACCTACAGAGAATTTTGCAAAGATTTGTGACAGCAAAGAAATCTGTTTCTGCGCAGTAATCCAAATCTAGTATGAACCTTACTATCAACGACTTTACTTGGCACAACAAAGCACAAAACTAAGAGAAGGAGAGGTTGCTACAGTAGTAAAAAACTTCCAAGACTCAAATATAAAACAAAGTACTGTAGTAAAAACATGGGTTGTCTCCCATAAGCGCTTTTCTTTAACGCCTTTCAGCTAGGCGCAGAAAGTGTGTATCAAGTATTATCAAGAGATGGTGCGTCTACAGCGGGGTTTGGAGTTTTCTCAACCATGCATAGTATATTGGATACATAAGTTTTAGCGGCTCCCTTTTCATTAGTCTTGGGCTTTCTACTCTCATCGAACAAAATTTCAGGAACAAGCCAAGCATAGTTATTCTCTAGTGCGTCATTCATCGCTAGGAGCTTACGTGGTATTGGTGCTTTGATCTCCCCACCATCATTAATATTATGTTATCACCAGAATTTGACCGAGTCAGAGGTGGGCCGCGATCAAGATGGACTTGAAGAATATACATGGAAGAAATACGTGAATCGGCCTGTTATGCAAAGTTTGGGCTAGTTTGCCCGTGTATCTGTAATATAGTAGGATACGTGTCGGTTAGTTAGAGTTTGTCTCGTGCACGGTGGGGATTATTCCCACGTTAGAGAGTCTACGGACTATAAATATGTATCTAGGGTTTATGAAATAAACAACAATCACGTTCACCACAAATCAATCTAGGCGCATCGCCAACTCCCTTGTCTCGAGGGTTTCTTCCGGGTAAGCATCATGCTGCCTAGATCGCATCTTGCGATCTAGGCAGTACAAGTTTATTCGTTGTTCATGCGTTGCTCGTACTGAAGCCTTTTTGATGGCGAGCAACGTAGTTATCTTAGATGTGTTAGGGTTAGCATTGTTCTTCGTATCATATGCTATCGTCGTGCAACCCTTAGACATCTAGCCGCCCTTACGCCTTTCTTAGGTGTAGGGGCGGCACCCCGCTTGATCATTATTTAGTACATCCGATCCGTTATGGTTGCTCCTTGTTCTTCAAGGATTAGTTTAATATCTGCATAGTTAGGCCTTACAAAGGGTTGGAGGATCCAGCGACGCGTAGGGTGTAGTTTGCTAGCCCTAGACAGGATGTTTCGGGGATCAACCTCGTGTTGGTTTTTAGGCCCTGTCTAGGATCGGCTTACGATCACCGTGCGTGACCGCGAGGCCCAATCACGAGTAGGATGATCCGATTATGCGGTGAAAACCCCAAATCGTCGTAGATCGTTTTAGCTTTATCTTGATCAAGCAGGACCACCATATATTCGTACACCTCGTGCGAATCATGGGTGGATCGGCTCCTTGAGCCGATTCACAGGACAACCTGAGAGCCGATTGAGGCTCGTATTTAATGTTTACGTGTATGCCATGCAGGAAACTAAGCGAGGCATCTCCATCACCTTCCTGACCAGGTATAGGTCAGGAGGCACGCCCTTGCACCAGCATCGGACGTGCGTGCCGGAGTTCTGTGCGGGCCGTCGCTCGGAGGGACCAGGGCCAGCCGCAGCCCTAAGTTGCTCCCGGCTCTCCTGTGTTGCCTGTCGCTGCTCGCCGGTGGGTTTCTGACCGCAACACATTCCGGCACGCCCGGTGGGACGATCTTCGACATCAACCACATCGCCATCTACATCTGAGATGGCGGACGGCACCCCAGTCACGTACGAGGATCTGACCGAGGAGCTCAAGAAGAAGTATGACGAGGTCAAAGCGATCCTCGAAGCCGACCTCATCGGCTCCTTTCACAGAACCCGCTCACATGGCATCAGGTGGAAAGGGTTCTCACCTGAAGGTGCGCTCGGTGGAATAGACCTGTCGGCCCCGTCAGAAGAACGCACCAGGTCCCTGCGTCAGGAGATTAACTACATGGTGGCTCACTCGCTGCACCGCCACTCTGAGAACCTGGTGAACACTTTGGAGCGTGTCGCTCTTCGGGTGATCCAGGAGATCATGAGGCACCAGTACTCTCCGCCAGGACCAGCTCTCGGGACATACCAAGGAGAGATGCCACTCCAGTCCCGTCCACCACTGCCATTCGCGTTGGCAGCACCAGAAGTGCCGAATTCACCGGCATTCGTCGTCTACAAGATCGGTGGTGACCCTAGTGACTACCAGTTCTTGCACGAGGCGCCTAAGGAGATCCCTCACGGATACACGTGCACATACGTGCCAGACTGCGGTAACTGGGCGCTCACAAACCAGGCCGCAACAGCAGGGACTTCTGGAAAAGCAGGAGGAACGTCAGCGACAGATCTTGAGAAGCAGACGTGGTTAGCTAAATATGCCACTCCGACAAACCTCCAGAGCTCAGCTCCTGCAGTTGGCTCAGAGCTGGAAAAGCAAGCATGGCTGGCTAAGTACGCCACTCCGGCGAATCTTCAGAGTTCGACTCCTGCAGCCAGCACCGCGGATCAAATCAGTACCATACTGAGAGACCAGTTCGGCATGGTGCCGAAAAGGAGGACAATCGGCTATTCCAAGCCGTACCCCAACGAGTACGAGTTGATCCCGCTACCACCCAAATATCGGCTCCCTGATTTCTCCAAGTTCAATGGATCAGATGGTTCCAGCTCCATCGAGCATGTGAGCCGATACTTGGCACAGCTGGGCACGATCTCAGCAGCAGATGAGCTACGTGTGAGGTTCTTCGCACAGTCCCTCACAGGATCGGCTTTCGGGTGGTACACTTCGTTGCCACCAAACTCGATCCGGACGTGGAAGCAGTTGGAAGAACAGTTCCACATGCAGTATCACTCAGAGGCTTCCGAGTCTGGCCTTGCCGATCTAGCACAAATACGTCAGAAGCGTGGAGAAACTGTGGCAGAATACGTCCAGCGCTTCAGAAATCTTAGGAACCGATGTTATTCGGCTCGTGTGACTGAAAAAGAAGCAGTCGAGTTGGCAGTGGTGGGCCTTGCATCACAAATCAAGGATATGGCTTCCCAAGCAGACTACCCTTCCTTCATCACGCACATGGTTCAGAAACTGTCGTTATATGAACAGCGCCACCCGGACTTGTACCAGGACAAGTTCAAGCGTGCGGTAGTCCTGGTTGAGGCAGATGAAGACGAAGGCTCTGCGGGAGATCAAGAAGTAGCAGTGGCTGAATGGACTCGGGGGGCAACCCCCGTGTCCTGCAAATGGGTTAAGCCACCAGGTCCGCCCAGAGGGTTCGATTTTGACGTGACTAAAACTGAGCAAATCTTCGACCTCCTACTCAAGGAGAAGCAGTTGAAGTTACCCGAAGGCCTCAAAATCCCCACGGTACAGGAGCTGAACGGAAAGCCATACTGCAAATGGCATAACTCGTTCTCCCATGCCACCAACGACTGCAGGGTGTGGCGTCAGCAGATCCAAATGGCGATAGAACAAGGACGTCTGATTTTTAACCAGTACGCCATGAAAGTCGACACCCACCCCTTCCCCGCCGTTAACATGGTGGAGTGCACTTACCCTGAAGATTGCCAGCCAGGATTCTCGTTCAATATCAACATGGTAGGACCTGGACACCACTCTGGCAAGGACGGAGACGAGGGCAGCTGCTCTCGTAGCAAGGGCACAGAGGATGCCGCTCCACGCGATCGGCTCCGTCACGATGGCAAGCGCTACATCACAGAGGGAGAAGTAAAGAATGTGAGATATCAGCGACCTCTCTCTGATCACCTCCTCAACAAGTACGTGAGTCAATATAGCCAACGCCGACGATCCAGCGACGATGATGATAGAGACCGTCTGGCTAGGGACGCCAGGAGACATCGTCGGCATGATCGCGATGAGGAGGAGTACGAGCGCCGTGCCAAGGAAAAATCGAGGGAGCAAGACGACGAGGATAGGCACTGGGACTGCCCCTTCTTCAGACACTGCTGGGATTCAGGAATGAGCCGATTGCCTACAATCGGCAACTGCCCAGAATGTAGACAGAAGAGGAAGGATGCAGCTAACGTGTCCGTGTTCAAACGTCTAGGGCCTCTCCCACCGCGGAACAAGCACGCTGAGTCCCCTCGGGTGGAAGATCTCGAGGATTTGGAAGACGATGATGAAGAAGAAGACAAGTACCACCGGCCAAGGTGGTGCCCTGATGGACTCAGCCGTTCCCAAAAGCGTAGGGTTCAGCGACTGCGCGGCTTGGAGGAAGCCGAAAGGTTATACCTGCACACGCTAAGGAAGGCGCGGCCTGATCTGGCCGCGAAGATCCAGCGAACCCTGGATGAAGAGGGTCGACCACAAAAAATGGAGTGGCGCCCCAAGCAAAGGAAAGCCGATGATGAAACATCGGCTGGCACAAACATGGTGTTCATCCTTCCTACGGAGTTCAGTGCTCCAGGATTAGACGAGGCACCTGTGGCACAACTTGACTGCGGCCCACGGCCGGTTATCTTTGAGAAGCCACGAGAAAGAAGTTACAGACATCTGAAGGCCCTGTACTTGCGAGGTTATATCGATGGGAGGCCTGTCAACAAGATGCTGGTGGACACCGGAGCGGCAGTCAACATTATGCCATACTCTATGCTACGTCGGTTGGGACGCTCTAGCTCGGATCTAATCAAGACCAACGTAACATTGAGCGATTTCAACGGCCAAGCGTCGGACGCACAAGGTGTTCTGAACGTGGATCTGACCGTAGGAAGGAAAACCATCCCTACGACGTTCTTCATCGTCGATAGCAAGAGCACCTATGCTGTTCTGCTAGGAAGAGATTGGATCCACGCCAACTGTTGCATCCCATCCACGATGCACCAATGCGTAATACAGTGGGATGGAGATGAGGTAGAGGTCGTCCAGGCCGATGACTCAGCCGAGATTTCAACGGCTGGCATGAACGCTTGGGAAACAGCAGGCCAAGAGCCATTCTCAGGTATCAATTTGGACGACTGCGAGCGCATCGAAGTGACGAAGGGCAGGGTTAGGCTGGTCTTATCCACCGGCCTGACCGTGTAGCAAGAACCAACCTATGGACAAATGTGGCGAGGCCGATCCTTGGGATCGGCCCCAAAGATATATGGAGGGACATTGCAAAACCTTCATTGTGCGCTTCGATCAATATGGAGGCCGATTCCAGCAATCGGCCAAAATTATCCTCACCACATGTTCTGCTTGTGTTCAACATCGATCTACTGGGCAGCGGTTTTACGTCGGCTGATGAGTTGGGAAAAATCAACATTGGTCCTACCGGAGCTGACGTGCAAATACAGTGCCTTGGTTAACTACAGAGCCGATATCTGCAGTTCCCTGACAGATTCGGCTCGGGGGGCACCTAATCAGATGAACATGTGCAGATTCAACATGTGTGCAGTGAAATGTTGGGGGCCGATAGAAAAATCGGCCAGTAAAAAAAAATCAACATCACGATATAAAGCCGATGCACAGCCATCGACTCTAGTACAATTACACAGGATCTACCAGCTGCGTGTTCAAGACACGGATTTCGACTAGGTCAGTTCAGTTCAGCTGTGAGGCCTTCTGTTTCCTCGAGGGAGTGAACAATGAGCCGATTTTGGTGCCTGAACCTTTTCTTCAAGGATTTCCAACCCTTGGCGCCAGTTCAGCAGTACTGTCAGAAGCATCCGTTTTGGCATACAAGGCAGCCCTTTGCTCATTAAGCCGTTGGTACTTCATCTACAATATCGGCTTTCAAAGGAAGAAAGGTGATCGGCTCTGGTGCATCTACCGTCGGCTCGGCTGAGTTGGCCACTTTTTCAGCTGCGCTCGAATGACTAGGACCCCTGCATGATGGCTGTCTCAATTGCCTGAGTTCAAGGCCCTTGGTCCGATCTGTGCATCCTCACTGATTTTCTCGCCTTGATTAAGGCTCGGGGGGCAGCTGGCCTGGTAGATGCTCTGTTTTAGAAGCCGAACGGGGGTGTCATCGGCTGATCCTTCGTCACAACCTTCTTCAAAAATGGTGAATTCTTGCAGAAGAGGATCACTGGACCTGGTGGGAGGAATCTAAGGGCTCTCTTGAAGACTCCACATTATCCACCAGATCTCAAAGTCATCAGTTGAAGAATTGAAGGATGGATTGTAAAGGACCGATGCGTTACTATCGGCTCATTAAGCATTGGCTAAGGGGACAAATCGGCAAAATCAGTATGAGAGGAAATCGGCTAAATTAGCTCAAGGGAAATCGGCAAAATCAAATTGGGGAAAGATCTTCATTGATAAGAAGGATTTCTTACATAAAGAGCTGATTGCTCTCAAAAGGAAGTACTAGGGGATACATTGCCCCATCTACTACTACTGATCCTATGCTAAAAGTCCTATCTACGGGCCGTCGCTGCCCTCATCGTCGCCATCGTCGCCGCTGTCGGCGCTACTCCCGGCGGGCTCGTCGTCGCTGCTCCAGCGGCCGCCGACCGTGCCTTCGTTGTCCTCGTCCTCCTCATCAGCATCGTCGTCGTCGCTGTCGAAGTCGCTGAGGTTCCCCGGCCAGGGGCAGAAGCGCTTGGCCGGTGGCTCGTCGGAGGAGGTGTCATCCTCCTCCTCCTCCTCCTCCTCCTCCTCCTCCTCCTTCTCCTCCTCCTCCTCGGGAGAGGTGAAGTCGTCGCAGGAGAAGCGATCGTCATCGCTCTCCTCCTCCGTTTCCCCGTCGGCGAGGAAGCGGAGGTCACTTTCCCCGTCGGTCAAGGACTTGTCGTCCTCAGACCAGACGGAGAAATCATGGCTGGATTCCTCCCCGGCCTCGATGGCACGGCGGGTGTTGGCCGCATGGACCTCCTCCGGGTTCTGCTCCGGCGTCGGCTCGCGGGAAGAGGAGGACTGGGTGGAAAGATCCGATGAGGTAGAGGAGGAAGAAGACATGGTGGCGCAGGAGGGCTTTTGGAGTACTAATGCGAAGGGGATGCGGAAGTAAACTGTTTGGAGCGGTTAAATAAAAGGGGATATAGTGGAAATTCAATGCCACATCAGTTTCCGAGGAAGTGGTGCCTAAAAAAAAAACTGCCAGGTCACGCGGAGAAGTTGAGAAGGCAAGGCATCATGATGAAGGATACTGCGACGGTTCTGCCACGACATGACCCGACGAAGAGAGAACAGAGTGATTTTGGAATTATCAATTCCAAAACCAGGGGGGCATGTGTTATCACCAGAATTTGACCGAGTCAGAGGTGGGCCGCGATCAAGATGGACTTGAAGAATATACATGGAAGAAATACGTGAATCGGCCTGTTATGCAAAGTTTGGGCTAGTTTGCCCGTGTATCTGTAATATAGTAGGATACGTGTCGGTTAGTTAGAGTTTGTCTCGTGCACGGTGGGGATTATTCCCACGTTAGAGAGTCTACGGACTATAAATATGTATCTAGGGTTTATGAAATAAACAACAATCACGTTCACCACAAATCAATCTAGGCGCATCGCCAACTCCCTTGTCTCGAGGGTTTCTTCCGGGTAAGCATCATGCTGCCTAGATCGCATCTTGCGATCTAGGCAGTACAAGTTTATTCGTTGTTCATGCGTTGCTCGTACTGAAGCCTTTTTGATGGCGAGCAACGTAGTTATCTTAGATGTGTTAGGGTTAGCATTGTTCTTCGTATCATATGCTATCGTCGTGCAACCCTTAGACATCTAGCCGCCCTTAAGCCTTTCTTAGGCGTAGGGGCGGCACCCCGCTTGATCATTATTTAGTACATCCGATCCGTTATGGTTGCTCCTTGTTCTTCAAGGATTAGTTTAATATCTGCATAGTTAGGCCTTACAAAGGGTTGGAGGATCCAGCGACGCGTAGGGTGTAGTTTGCTAGCCCTAGACAGGATGTTCCGGGGATCAACCTCGTGTTGGTTTTTAGGCCCTGTCTAGGATCGGCTTACGATCACCGTGCGTGACCGCGAGGCCCAATCACGAGTAGGATGATCCGATTATGCGGTGAAAACCCCAAATCGTCGTAGATCGTTTTAGCTTTATCTTGATCAAGCAGGACCACCATATATTCGTACACCTCGTGCGAATCATGGGTGGATCGGCTCCTTGAGCCGATTCACAGGACAACCTGAGAGCCGATCGAGGCTCGTATTTAATGTTTACGTGTATGCCATGCAGGAAACTAAGCGAGGCATCTCCATCACCTTCCTGACCAGGTATAGGTCAGGTGGCACGCCCTTGCACCAGCATCGGACGTGCGTGCCGGAGTTCTGTACGGGCCGTCGCTCGGAGGGACCAGGGCCAGCCGCAGCCCTAAGTTGCTCCCGGCTCTCCTGTGTTGCTTGTCGCTGCTCGCCGGTGGGTTTCTGACCGCAACATATTATTAGTGTACCTTACTCTCTCCATGTCCATCTTTTCAAGGAGACTAACAAAATTGGTATAAGAACCAAGCATCTTATATTTAATAAAGACCTTTCTAGCCTCTCTTGCTATACCACCAAATTCTCTAAGAAGGGTTTCTAAAACAAAATCTTTCTTTTCCCCTTCTTCCATATCACCGAGTGTAAGAAACATGTGTTGGATTATAGGATTGAGATTAACAAATTTAGTTTCCAACATGCGAACTAAAGCAGCAGCAGCAATTTCATAAGTAGGATCAAGTTCTACCAAGTGTCTATCTTCAAAATCTTCAACGGTACTAACATGATTGAAAAAAAATTCTATATTATTTCTCCCAATTATAGACCCACATCCTACCGGCATGTCTTTTACGGTAAAATTAAAAGGAAACATGATGAAATAAGTAAAGTAAATGCAAGTAACTAATTTTTTTGTGTTTTTGATATAGCAAACAAGATAGCAAATAAAGTAAAACTAGCAACTAATTTTTTTGTATTTTGATATAGTGCAGCAAACAAAGTAGTAAATAAAATAATACAAGACAAAAACAAAGTAAAGAGATTGGGATGTGGAGACTCCCCTTGCAGCGTGTCTTGATCTCCCCGGCAACGGCGCCAGAAAAAGAGCTTGATACGCGTACAACACGCGTCCGTTGGGAACCCCAAGAGGAAGGTGTGATGCGTGTTCATATGAATGAGCGGAGCGTGTCTCTCTCCCACACAAAGAATGCTAGGATCCGATTTTATTCAAACAAAAACAAAAATAAAAACATACAGACGCTCCAAGTAAAGCACATAAGATGTGACGGAATAAAAATATAGTTTCACTAGAGGTGACTGATACGCGTACAGCACGCGTCCGTTGGGAACCCCAAGAGGAAGGTGTGATGCGTACAGCGGCAAGTTTTCCCTCAGTATGAAACCAAGGTTTATCGAACCAGTAGGAGCCAAGAAGCACGTTGAAGGTTGATGGCGGCGAGATGTAGTGCGGCGCAACACCAGGGATTCCGGCGCCAACGTGGAACCTGCACAACACAAACCAAGTACTTTGCCCCAACGAAAGAGTGAGGTTGTCAATCTCACCGGCTTGCTGTAACAAAGGATTAGATGTATAGTGTGGATGATGATTGTTTGCAGAGAACAGTAGAACAATTATTGCAGTAGATTGTATTTCAGTATAGAGAATTGGACCGGGGTCCACAGTTCACTAGTGGTGTCTCTCCCATAAGATAAATAGCATGTTGGGTGAACAAATTACAGTTGGGCAATTGACAAATAGAGAGGGCCTGACCATGCACATACATATTATGATGAGTATTGTGAGATTTAATTGGGCATTACGACAAAGTACATAGACCGCTATCCAACATGCATCTATGCCTAAAAAGTCCACCTTCAGGTTATCATCCGAACCCCTTCCAGTATTAAGTTGCTAACAACAGACAATTGCATTAAGTATGGTGCGTAATGTAATCAATAACTACATCCTCAGACATAGCATCAATGTTTTATCCCTAGTGGCAACAGCACATCCATAACCTTAGAGGTTTCTGTCCACTCCCCCAGATTCACGGAGACATGAACCCACTATCGAGCATAAATACTCCCTCTTGGAGTTACTAGGAAAAACTTGGCCAGAGCCTCTACTAATAACGGAGAGCATGCAAGATCATAAACAACACATAGGTATAAATTGATAATCAACATAACATAGTATTCTCTATTCATCGGATCCCAACAAACACGACATATAGCATTACAGATAGATGACCTTGATCATGTTAGGCAGCTCACAAGATCCGACAATGAAGCATAATGAGGAGAAGACAACCATCTAGCTACTGCTATGGACCCATAGTCCAGGGGTGAACTACTCACTCATCACTCCGGAGGCGACCATGGCGGTGTAGAGTCCTCCGGGAGATGATTCCCCTCTCCGGCAGGGTGCCGGAGGCGATCTCCTGAATCCCCCGAGATGGGATTGGCGGCGGCGGCGTCTCTGGAAGGTTTTCCGTATCGTGGCTCTCGGTATTGGGGGTTTCGCGACGAAGGCTATTTGTAGGCGGAAGGGCAGGTCAAGGGGCATCGCGAGGGGCCCAGGAGACAGGCCGGCGCGGCCAAGGGCTGGGCCGTGCCGCCCTACCTCCTGGCCACCTCGTGGCCCCAATTCGTTGACTCTTCGGTCTTCTGGAAGCTTCGTGTGAAAATAGGCCCCTGGGCGTTGATTTCGTCCAATTCCGAGAATATTTCCTTACTAGGATTTCTGAAACCAAAAACAGCAGAAAACAGCAACTGGCTGTTCGGCATCTTGTTAATAGGTTAGTTCTAGAAAATGCATAAATATGACATAAAGTATGCATAAAACATGTAGATATCATCAATAATGTGGCATGGAACATAAGAAATTATCGATACGTCGGAGACGTATCAGTGACCTGATAAGTTGTCGATGAAGAAGGGGATGCCTTGGGCATCCCCAAGCTTAGATGCTTGAGTCTTCTTGAAATATGCAGGGATGAACCACGGGGGCATCCCCAAGCTTAGACTTTTCACTCTTCTTGATAATATTGTATCATCCTCCTGTCTTGACCCTTGAAAACTTCCTCCACACCAAACACAAAACAAACTCATTAGAGGGTTAGTTCATAATCAAAAATTCACATATTCAGAGGTGACACAATCATTCTTAACACTTCTGGACATTGCTCAAAGCTACTGAAAGTTAATGGAACAAAGAAATCCATTCAACATAGCAAAAGAGGCAATGTGAAATAAAAGGCAGAATCTGTCAAAACAGAACAGTCCGTAAAGACGAATTTTTTAGAGGCACTTAACATGCTCAGATGAAGAAGCTCAAATTTAATGAAAGTTGCGTACATATCGGAGGATCACTCATGAATTTTCGCTGATTTTTCTGAGTTTCCTACAGAGAGACCTACTCAAATTCGTGACAGCAAGTAATATGTTTCTGCGCAGTAATCCAAATCTAGTATCAACCTTACTATCAAAGACTTTACTTGGCACAACCATGCAATAAAATAAAGATAAGGAGAGGTTGCTACAGTATTAACAACTTCCAAGACTCAAATATAAAACAAAATTGCAGAAGTAAAATAATGGGTTGTCTCCCATAAGCGCTTTTCTTTAACGCCTTTCAGCTAGGCGCAGAAAGTATGAATCAAGTATTATCAAGAGATGAAGCATCAATATCATAATTTGTTCTAATAATAGAATCAAAAGGTAACTTCATTCTCTTTCTAGGGAAGTGTTCCATACCTTTCTTAAGAGGAAATTGATACTTAATATTCCATTCCTTCATATCAATAATAGCACCAACAGTTCGAAGAAAAGGTCTTCCCAAAATAATGGGACAAGATGAATTGCATTCAATATCCAAGACAACAAAATCAACGGGGACAAGGCTATTGTTAACCGTAATGTGAACATTATCAATCCTCCCCAAAGGTTTCTTTATAGAATTATCAGCAAGATTAACATCCAAATAACAATTTTTCAATGGTGGCAAGTCAAGCATATTATAGAGTTTCTTAGGCATAACAGAAATACTTGCACCAAGATCACATAAAGCATTACAATCAAAATCATTGACCTTCATCTTAATGATAGGCTCCCAACCATCTTCTAACTTCCTAGGAATAGAAGTTTCAAGTTTTAATTTCTCTTCTCTAGCTTTTATGAGAGCATTTGTAATATGTTTTGTAAAGGCCAAATTTATAGCACTAGCATTAGGACTTCTAGCAAGTTTTTGTAAGAACTTAATAACTTCCGAGATATGAAAATCATCAAAATCTAAACCATTATGATCTAAGGCAATGGGATCATTGTCCCCAATATTTTGAAAAATTTCAGCAGTTTTATCACAAGCAGTTTCAGCAGTTTTAGCAGTTTCAGGCAGTTTTGCACGCTTTGCATTAGGAGTAGAAACATTGCTAACACCAATTATTTTACCATTGATAGTAGGAGGTTTAGAAACATGTGAAGCATCAACATTACTAGTTGTGGTAATAGTTGTGGTGACCCTGCATACCACTGCATGTTGTAGTATGCCAGTCGTTGATATAACATTCGCGAAGTACCATTCCGCAAATATCACATCCCTCAGAGTAGTACAACAGAACATAGCAAGGTCCATAACTCATTCACATATTATTACAATACACATACACAAGTCGTCTTGGAGTTCCTCTTGGGTCCTAAGAGGATAACTCCTGGGTTCGAGGCGAACCCAACTTAACTTACAATACCATTGTCTCATTAAACTAAACATTTATTTAATCGAGCAGCTCTGTAGTAAGAGTTTGTGCTGCTCGGCTACTACTACTACTCCTCAGAGATCTCTAGGCTTGTTCTCCTCCGGAAGCCTCCCCGGATCCGTAGACGATGATGTAGTCTTCGCCTTCCACTCCTCCTGAGAGGTCTGGTTCCTCGTAGCCGATGATCTCGGCTCCATCATTGCTGTCGTAGTCCTCCTCCTCCAGACGGTTCAGACAATCTAAGCATGGGGTTTAAGAGTGGTATGAGTACGAGCGTACTCAACAAGTTCATTATAGATAAGAGGTGTTTAATGCACTAGCTACGATATTAGACCAGAAAGTCTAATACCAATGCAAGTTTTGATAAACATTTCTTCAATAGATTGCTTTTATTTCAAAGAGCTATGTCCGTCAGCCTTCACCGGTTTACTAGAACTTCATGGAGCTCCTTTCCGGCCGCGTTCGCAGTTCCTCAATCCCGGAACAGGGAGTGACAGGTCACAGTTCTTTACACTCTGCAGAGGTGTGTTGCTTTACCCATAAGAGATCTTAACCTTGGTGCCATCCGGGCAGCTTTCCCGTCCACACTTCCTTAGGTGTGAGGCCCGGTATAAGGTCTAGCCAATCATGTTCCTCCGCTACCTCGAACACCCACCCTTTGTTGCATACCCCGACCCTGGGTCCTCGTCGGTCCTCTTATACCACTTAAGGATGGACCCCGACCACGACAACAGTTTGGGACTCGTTAACCAAACTCCTTCGCCGGTAGCTGCAACCCATCATAGACCGCAATACCGTGGGGACTTTAGGCTTCCCCAGCCCACCGCTTGCACTTCGAGCGACAAGTGTCTACGGACTATGCCGTGGGGACTTAAGGCTTCCCCAGCCCACCGCTTGCCCTGACAGATACAAGTGTCTACGGTAAAGCGCATCCGTTGATGAACGAGAGGTGGAAACACTTTTGACTACTCCGTCCCACTCCGGATCTTATGGTTAACACGGATATTACGGCACAAGAATCACTGGCGACATTTGTTGTTTAATCCTAGATGGATATAAGCCCGTGCAATGGAACCTCCACCATATCAACACAATCCATGGTTCCATTGCCCACCACATAGTCATATTCATAGTTATGAAAGTAGTGGTTTTGATTTTTGTGCAATAGTGATAACCATAATACTTTGCAAGTAATGTGATAAAAATACTCAAATGACATGAGCAAGTGATGAACTTGCCCTCGAACACTGCAAAGTTTTGCAGTTGGAAGGTATGGACTGACCCTTGTCCTCTTGTTCTGAAAAATAGCATCATTGTCCGATAAGGGCAATGGTTAAAGAAGCAATTTATGCATGATTCCATTTTTAGGGTTTGTTCCCCCCCTTCCGACATCGTTATTAATTCATGTAAGAGGTTAATACTAAGAATGATTTGGGAATACTTGATTTAGGGTAAAATGCAACCTTGAAATGTTGTCAAGGTGTTTTTGAAGTCCAAATGCATTAATGGACTTATTTTCATTATTGAAAATAATATGTGTGATTTAAATTATTATTTAAATCATCAAATTAAGATTCATTCTTAATTGTCTTCAAAAATTATCTTTGACATTTTATTTAATTAGAGAATTTTATGCTGATCTATTTTCATATTTTTAATTATTTTTTTAGAGCTATTCAACATTTCTTACAAAATTTCAAAGTTTCTGTATTTCTTGGAATTAGGAAATGACCTAAATGCCCTTGGGCCCCACCTGTCAGGGTGGCCCAACGGGTTAGGTCGCACCCGAGCCACCCTTTGGGCTCGGTCGGCCCATTTGTTTTCTCCCCTCTCCTCGCGCAGAAACCCTAATTCCCCTCTTTCTCTCGCGACACCGTGGTCGCCTCGCCGTCGCCGGATTATTCCGACCGTCACCGGCCGTCCCCGCCGGCGAGATCGGACGCAGTCGAACGGCCGCACGACGGCGCATCGATTGGTCCGCGCCGATCTGCGTTTCGCCGCTTCTTCGTCGTGCCCCCTTCACCTCTGCTCGTCTACCGTGGAGTTCCGCGGCGATTCGTCGCCGCCGACGTCCCTGGCGTCACGGCGCTGCCGTGGATTCGCCCCTGTGGCCGCGAACTGCCGTGGCACCACCATGGCCCGGCTTGGCCAGGCGCCGCCATGCTCCGGCGCGTGCCGCCGTAGCCGCCATGGCCGAGCCCTGTACTTCCTTTCCCTGGTGAGTAACCGTAGCCTCTTTCTCTCCCTCTCTGCTCTGCTTCCTATTCCCCTCATCTACTTTGTCTTGCTCAGCTACTGGCCTGCATCTCCATATTGAGATGCTTGCCGTGACTATGCGCTGCTGCTGTGTTGTTCTTGCTCAGTTGCTCACTGTGGCGATTCATGAATTAGTGCTTATGAGCATGCTGTGATGCCCTGTGTAATTTGGTAGCTCCTGCTGTTGCTTGATGCTCTGCTGTGCTTAGCTTACTGCTGTGCTTAATCTTGTCCCTGACTTGATTGTGGTGGGTAATTCTTGTATGTTAACAAGTGCCAGTGCCTCTGAGCTAGTTCCTTTAGTTCAGATTCATTATTATGCTCCATTGAGCTGTACTGTTAGCTTAGCAGTGTGATTCAGTGATGAATTTACATGTGCTTTTCTTGTATATTGTGATCCTTTGGTTCATCAAGCCTTTGATGTGCTTCTGGATACAATTATAAAGCCTGATGCTCTTATCTGTGATGCAATTGTTCAGTTATTTAATTATCTGTTCATGTGTTAATTACTTGGAATGAGTTCTAGCATGCAGTAGCATGCTCTAGCAAGCTTCTGGTGATCATATGATCTCCAGTTGCTTGTAAAAGCTGTTCTTTGGTATCTGTGGCTCACTGTTGCTCACTCTGTGCTGTGTGTGTATCAAACAGACTTAACCTGGTGTGTATTGTTGTTGGCTTAAGCAATTGCTGTTGCTTGCACTGATCCATTGGATCACTGCAAAGCCCTGATGCTTTGATTTATTTGCTTTGTTCACTTATCTGTGTTGCCTGAATTTTTCTGAAGTGGATAAGTGATGTGAGCTGCTCTGCAGTTGTGATCATCTAATTAATTGTGTCAGGGTTAGATGGATGCCAACCTTCAGTTGTGTACCCTAGCCCTCTACTGAATCCAAATGGATAATGAGGTATAGGTTCTTGTGCTGGCTTAGGGTTGAGGTGGCCCTGGCAGCACTTGTGTTGCTGTCCTGGTTGCTCCCCTATCTGTGATTTGCCATAGTTTGTGTTGGCTGGCTGGAATGGAGTAATTGTTCTCTGGCTTGATCCAATCTTGGACTTCCAGTGACCTTTTAGTGTTGACAAAACATATAGACAGGTAATTGTCTATAGTCTGATGGCCTAGCTAGCTGTAGGTGCTTAGTGAGTGGTTTAGGCTAACTATGGTTTCATTCTTGGCTGGATTCCTCTAGTTATGCATGGATTTGCATAACTGTTGTTCCCAAAGGATGTTAACCTATTGGTCTTACCCATCTGTGCTTGCACCAAATGGCTTGGTAGCCAAATGATGACACACACAGGGTAATCTACCCTTCTGTGCTCCAGTGATGCTTTGTATGCTTAATTATGAGCAAGATATGATCTTGCTCAGGCTTTTGTGTGGTATACCTCACTCCAGCTCCTAGATTGTTTGTTGGTGTAGAGGTTTTTCTTCAGTGTTGATCTGATGGTTGAGTTGCTTGCCCTGCTCCTCCTGGCTAGCTGATGCTTGATCTATTCCATGATTTGTTGCTCAGCAGCAAGCAGTTCTTGGTGGAACTGTCTCTGGTGGGTTTTGGCTAGCTATGTGTTCTTCCTATTCTTGAGTTCTTACCCTGGGAGATTCTGCCGATGATCAGCTAGGGTTTGCTGGTGAAAAAGCTTTTATACCATCCAGTACCCTGCTTCATTGGTCGACAGCACAACCATGTCACTTAGGTGACTCTCCCCTGGTCTGTGTGTGTTGTGAGACATGCAGCTATCCCTGTGAGCTGCCTGTGTGCTTCATAGGTTGGGACTTGGTCCTTTGGCTTGACACCCCGGCAGTGTTTGAGTTATCCTCTCAATTTGATCATATTTGCTAACCTGCCAAGTGGTTTTACCACTTGGCATAATCCCTATTTTCTTGTCTTTGTTGTCTTCCTATGCAGGTTTAAGGAAATGATCAAGAAGTTCAATCAAGTGATGTCCAAGAAAATCATGAAGATTTTCTTATATAGTTTAGCCATTTACAATATCTTTGTAATTTTCATTTTCTATTTTCTATTTATTCAATTCTTGTAATGTGTTGTAATATTTTATATTTCAATTCTGGATATTGTAAAGACAATGTATCTTGTGTGATTATTAATAAAGCTCAAAGTTTCCTTAATGAGCTTTACTAAATAAATGTAATGTTTATATTCTTGATTATTAATATTTGTTTAATGAATTACCTCAATTTTGAATTATGAGATATTCATATGATGTTTAAATTTGAAGTTCAAATTCAACCTTGGTTTGACTTCAACCATGTCATCTCATTTGGAATTCAATCAAGCAACTCTCCTCTCTCTTCTCAAAACCCTAAACTAGTGAAGTGAGAAGCAAGTTTATCGCACTCTCGAAACCCTAACCCTGTAAGGTGTCGAGAGAGAAACTTGTCCCCCTTCGATGCAGTTTTTGTTTAAAAGCGCGAAATTTCCCCAGAATTTACTATGCAATGCACATCCCTTTCTAAAATCTACCCCTCGATCGTCTCTAAACCTGGGACATTACAGCCTTTCCCCCTTAAAGAAAACTTCGTCCCGAAGTTGTGGTTGTAATACCTGAACAGTTCGGGGTATGTTTTCCTTAGGTCTTCCTCTTTTTCCCAGGTGGCTTCCCTCTCGGGATGATGCTTCCACTGTATCTTGCAGTACTTGATAGCCTTGTTTCTGAGTTGTTTCCAGCTCTCCTCGAGAATCTTGGCTGGCTTCTCGATGTACGTCAGGTCTGGTTGTAACTCAAGCTCCTCATGTGATATTGGTTCATCTGGGGTCTTCAAACATTTCCGAAGTTGTGACACATGGAATACATTATGAACTTGAGCTAACCTTCCCGGTAGATCCAACTCAAAGGCTAAACCTCGATTCTGACTCAGTATCTTGAAAGGTCCTATATATCTAGGACTGAGTTTCCCTTTTACTCCAAACCTCTGGAGTCCTTTCATCGGGCTTACCTTAAGATAAACCATGTCTCCAACTTGTGGCTCCCATGTCCTTCTCTTCTGATCGGCGTAACTCTTTTGCCGACTCTGGGCTATCTTGAGCCTGTCTCTGATAATGTCAATGATTTGTTGTTTTTCCTTGACATAATCAGGGTTGAACTCTTTGCTTGCTCCGGCTTCATACCAACATATGGGTGATCTACACTTTCTTCCATACAGAGCTTCAAATGGTGCCATCTTGATGCTGCTTTGGTAACTATTGTTGTATGAAAACTCTGCTAAAGGTAGATGCTCCTCCCATGATCCTCCGAAGTCTAGGGCACAAGCCCTAAGCATATCTTCTAAGATCTGATTGGTTCTCTCAGTTTGTCCGCCTGTTTGTGGGTGATACGCGGTACTATAATCCAACTTGGATCCTAAAGCTTCGTGAAGCTGCTTCCAGAATGCTGATGTGAACACGGATCCTCGATCCGACACTATCTTCTTAGGCACTCCATGTTTACTCACGATCTCTTTGATGTAAAGATCAATAAGTTTCTCTCCTTTATCCTGTTGGTTTACCGCTAAGAAGTGTGCACTTTTCGTCAACCGGTCCACGATTACCCATATCATGTCCTTCTTTTTATTAGTCATGGGTAGTCCGGTGATGAAATCCATCCCTATCTCCTCCCATTTCCACTCTGGAATAGGTAGAGGTTGTAACTTCCCTGCGGGACTCTGATGTTCAGCTTTCACTCTCTGACAGGTATGGCATTCTGCCACATATTGTGCTATCTCCCTCTTCATGTTATTCCACCAAAATAGTTCCTTTAAATCCATGTACATCTTTGTACTTCCCGGATGTATGGAATAGGGTGTTTGATGAGCTTCCCGGAGTATTACTTCCTTAATTTCAGCAATATCCGGAACGCAAATCCTCTTCTGGAACCACAAAGATCCAGATTCTCCACGGTGAAATTCTGATGGTCTTCCCTCATCTATTCTCCTCATCTCTTCTACAATGAATGGATCGTCCAACTGACCCATCATTATCTCATTCTTCAGGTTGACATTCAACTCATCGACTACTTGCAACGCCGATAATCCTTCATGGGCTTCCTTCTCCCAAAGTTGTATTTGGGCTTGGCTTATTTCCTTCCTCAATTCCGGTGATATTTCTTGTTCCACTCCCCCAGTACTCTTCCTACTCAGGGCATCTGCTACTACATTAGCCTTCCCTGGTGTGTAATTGATTGTCAGATCATAATCCTTGATCAATTCTAGCCATCTTTTCTGCCTCATGTTGAGTTCCTTCTGAGTGAAGAAATATTTGAGGCTTTTATGGTCTGTATAGAGCTCACACTTAGCTCCATAGAGAAAATGTCTCCATGTTTTAAGTGCGAATACGACCGCTGCTAATTCCAAGTCATGCGTTGGATAGTTCACTTCATGAGGTCTGAGTTGCCTCGATCCATAAGATATCACTTTCCGATCTTGCATGAGTACGCAACCCAATCCATGTTTGGATGCGTCACAGTACACGGTGTAATCCTTGCCAACTTCCGGAACTGCTAACACCGGTGCCGTGGTGAGTTTCTCTTTCAGAGTTTGAAAACTCTTCTCACACTCCTCTGACCACACGAATGGTGTGTTCTTTCTTAACAGCTTAGTCATTGGTCCTGCTATCTTGGAGAATCCTTCAATGAATCTCCGATAATATCCTGCCATTCCAAGGAATCCTCGGATCTCCTTGACAGTCTTGGGTGCTTCCCATTCTAAAACTGCTGCTACCTTGCTCGGGTTGACAGCGATTCCATCTTTGCTAATGACATGACCAAGAAATTCCACTTGATCTAGCCAAAATTCACACTTACTGAGTTTGGCATAAAGTTGGTGTTCCCTTAGTGTTTGCAATACTAACCTCAAATGATCGGCATGTTCCGCCTTGTTCTTGGAATATATCAAGATATCATCGATGAATACGATGACAAACTTGTCTAGATATGGCATGAAAATCTTATTCATGAGATTCATGAATATTGCTGGGGCATTGGTCAATCCAAAAGGTACTACAAGGTATTCATGGTGTCCATACCTTGAGACAAAGGCAGTTTTCGGAACGTCCTCCTTCTTGATCTTTATCTGGTGATAACCGGATCTTAGATCAATCTTGGAAAAGACTCCCGCTCCTCTAACCTGATCAAATAGATCTTGTATTCTTGGAAGTGGATACTTGTTCTTGATTGTGACGTTGTTCAGATTTCTGTAGTCTCCGCACATCCTTCTTCCTCCATCCCTTTTATCCACGAAGATCACAGGTGATCCCCATGGTGAAACACTCTCCTGAATGAATCCCTTCTGTTCCAAGTCATCCAGTTGTTCCTTGAGTTCTTTCAATTCCTTAGGCCCCATCTTATATGGTGCTTTGGCAATCGGAGCTGTTCCTGGGATTAGGTCGATAGTGAATTCTATCTCCCTATCTGGTGGCATACCAGGTAATTCCGCAGGAAACACATCCTGGAATTCATTTACTACAGGTATATCTTCTAACTTAACCTCCTTCATGCTATTCAGCTGTAGCTCCACTTCAATCTGTGTATGTTTGTCGCCTTGGTAGATCATTCTACTTCCATCGGGACTTTTTAGTGACACCGTCTTGTTTACACAGTCGATCAATGCTCCATTAGCTTCTAACCAGTTCATACCAAGAATGACATCAATGTCCTTCATCGGTAAAATGAACAGGTCCGCGTCAAACGCGCACTTATTGATCATAATGACTTGTTTTTGTTTGGCATGGGTTACTAATATCGTTCCCCCCGCAGAAAGTATGGTTATGGGTGTATCTAACTTAGTGCAACTAATCCCATGTTTGATGATGAATTGTTGAGAAATGAATGATGTAGTTGCACCAGTATCGAAAAGTACTTTGCCAGGATGAGTGAGTATCTGGAGCGTACCTATCACCGCCTGGTCAGAGTTGACCACCTCCTCCAGACTGGTACAATTCAGCTTGCCGAAGGGCTTCTTATTCTTCCAATTCCCTCCGGTGTTTCCTCGATTTCCTCCTCCTCCACTATTCTTCTTGGGGCAGTCCTTCAGCATGTGCCCCTCCTGACGACACCCAAAGCATATGATCTTGGGTTTCCTACAATCCTTCATGACATGTCCTTTTAAACCACAGGAATGGCATATAATCTGATTTGCAGACTGATATCCTTGGTTCCTCCTCTGATTGCTGTTGTTGTTGTTGTTGTTGTTGTTGTTGTTGTTGTTATACCGTGGCTTGAAACTCAAGCTGGTATTGGGCTTGTTACTAACAAACCTCTTAGGCTCATACTTGGCCTTCTTCCTCTTCTCTTCTTGCAGTTGTTTAAAGTCATCTTCAAGAGTGATGGCTGCATCCACCAACTCTTGGAATTCCGTTGCTCTCATCATCCGTAGCTGCACCTTAAACTGGGGACTTAACCCCCTCAGAAATCTCTTCTTCTTCTTGTCCTCGGTATTGACTTCCTCAACCGCATACCGGGACAGCTTTGAAAACTCCCTGACATAGGTCAGGATTGCCTTATCCTTCTGCTCGAGACTCTCAAACTCTCGACGCTTCAGTTCCACGATACTTTCAGGGACATTGGATTCCCTGAACTTCCTTGCAAACTCCTCCCAGGTGAATACCTTTCCTGCCGGATACACGGCTACAATGTTGTCCCACCATGATGCGGCAGGTCCACATAGCAGATGGGTAGCATAACGGACCTTCTCTTGGTCATTGCATCCAACAGTGTTGAGCTTGCGCTCAGTATCCATCAACCAATCTTCCGCGTCCATCGGTTCTGGCGCGTATGCGAAAGATATCGGCTTGGTGTTTTGGAAGTCTGCTAATGTGACTCCCTGGTTCTCAGGTCTCTCCACCCTATTCTGCTGCATCAGATCCTGAAGGAATTTGTTCTGCAGCTCCAGTGTTACCCGCTGCCTCTCTTCCGCCAGTTGCATGTACTGGATAAAGTTCTGCTGAGTCATGGGTGGTGGTGGTGGTGGAAACTGATCTCTGGCTGCACCCTCAGCCTCTTCCTTTTCCTTTGCTTCGCGCTCCATGCGCTGTGCTTCGGTCTCGTTTCCTAACGTTCCCGACATAATCCCCCTAGTTCTGCAACACAAGATGATACTCATAATTACTCCATGCGCAAGTTTTCTGAGCTCAACTTTGTGCACAGAACTAGTCACGCAATGGAAGTCAAGAAGCAAATCCAAATCATACAAAACATATACCCTGTATATACATACATAAGTGGTCTTATTACAATACTCGAGTCGATGTGAGTATGCAAACTCACTTATTAAAGTATATGTACAAATTTATACAGATATTACAAACTATAATACACGTGGTACTTGTGTATTATAGCCACGCCTCCCTTGGTGGACTTCTAATCGGTCTTCACTCCCGGTACATTCCAGGCTTCCATCCGGTCGAACGTGTCGTCCTCCTGATAGACCCTGGAACATAAGGTCTCCCCGTTGGCTTGTAGTCCGAATCCGATGATGACCCTAAGGAGAAATCAGTGTTCACAAACTGATCGTTGAGTGCATCATAGTCCACCCATCGGGTGTACTCTCCTGTAGCCCCACCATAAGGGTTACCAAAACCCATACCCGACTCAACCTGTGTCGGATATCCTCCATCCACTCCTTCATTACTAGGATAGCTCTGGTTCTGGGTTGTTGCATCATCGTTCATCTCTCCATCATAATACTCAGTAGTACTATGGGTTCCAGTATCACTACCCCAACGCCAACCCCTAGAATTCTCGATTGGAGTCTCGGAACGCTGGTTGTTTCCGGATTCCGCTCCGCCTTCGTATCCCCCATAGGAACTATTCAGGTAGTTCCCAGGTGTAACAGGTGTAGGTTCACGTGCAAGTGGATCAAAGCTGATGTAGTCACCAGCTGAATAAACTGGTGTGTGCACTACATTCTCCATAGGTTCTTTCCCCCTACTCTCCTCCTTGGGTTCGGTAAATTCCTCTAGCATCGTATCAATAGCTCCTATCAGATGATGGTTCAGCTGAAAGAGTAGTGATATGAAGTTACGGCTATTATCCATATATTTTGCCGCTGCTATGGGTTTGCGTTTGGCGTATTTGTAGTGGTTGAGCATGGGATCTTCTTCCTCCTGATTATGAGGAATATGGGAGAACTCGGAATCCATAAGCTCTTTTGTCTTATGTTCCCGTATGTCGGTTATGGCTCTCATAACAGCTATATGGTAGGCTGTGTTGGTTGTCCTAGCTTCTCCAGCTGGCATGACTACGCTCATTCCCAAAGATTCGGGAAGTCGCAGTCCTACTCTGCACTTGGCCAACACCGGTCCATCATAGAACATGTACTTCTTTACTGGAATCTGGGGATCACACCCAAATTCCAGCAACATGGCTCGTAGGATATCAGCAAGTCCTCCTTGGTATTCGTTCAGTGTGGAGTCCATAATTTTCACGTTTCTTCCCGGTCGTGAACTTGCCATGTTGGCTGTAGAAATAGAAAGATTATAAGATTAGTAATAATGCATCATAATAGAGATAATAAAGAATCATCGCACTAAAAGATATGATTGTTGTATTCTCAATTGAATATACACCATAGTTTTAGAGAATTCTTTACTAATCCTATTTGACTCCTAACGTTTAGTCCCATTTACTAGGTTCCAACCTAAGGTCAAAGCTTTTGCTCTGATACCAACTGTGGTGACCCTGCATACCACTGCATGTTGTAGTATGCCAGTCGTTGATATAACATTCGCGAAGTACCATTCCGCAAATATCACATCCCTCAGAGTAGTACAACAGAACATAGCAAGGTCCATAACTCATTCACATATTATTACAATACACATACACAAGTCGTCTTGGAGTTCCTCTTGGGTCCTAAGAGGATAACTCCTGGGTTCGAGGCGAACCCAACTTAACTTACAATACCATTGTCTCATTAAACTAAACATTTATTTAATCGAGCAGCTCTGTAGTAAGAGTTTGTGCTGCTCGGCTACTACTACTACTCCTCAGAGATCTCTAGGCTTGTTCTCCTCCGGAAGCCTCCCCGGATCCGTAGACGATGATGTAGTCTTCGCCTTCCACTCCTCCTGAGAGGTCTGGTTCCTCGTAGCCGATGATCTCGGCTCCATCATTGCTGTCGTAGTCCTCCTCCTCCAGACGGTTCAGACAATCTAAGCATGGGGTTTAAGAGTGGTATGAGTACGAGCGTACTCAACAAGTTCATTATAGATAAGAGGTGTTTAATGCACTAGCTACGATATTAGACCAGAAAGTCTAATACCAATGCAAGTTTTGATAAACATTTCTTCAATAGATTGCTTTTATTTCAAAGAGCTATGTCCGTCAGCCTTCACCGGTTTACTAGAACTTCATGGAGCTCCTTTCCGGCCGCGTTCGCAGTTCCTCAATCCCGGAACAGGGAGTGACAGGTCACAGTTCTTTACACTCTGCAGAGGTGTGTTGCTTTACCCATAAGAGATCTTAACCTTGGTGCCATCCGGGCAGCTTTCCCGTCCACACTTCCTTAGGTGTGAGGCCCGGTATAAGGTCTAGCCAATCATGTTCCTCCGCTACCTCGAACACCCACCCTTTGTTGCATACCCCGACCCTGGGTCCTCGTCGGTCCTCTTATACCACTTAAGGATGGACCCCGACCATGACAACAGTTTGGGACTCGTTAACCAAACTCCTTCGCCGGTAGCTGCAACCCATCATAGACCGCAATACCGTGGGGACTTTAGGCTTCCCCAGCCCACCGCTTGCACTTCGAGCGACAAGTGTCTACGGACTATGCCGTGGGGACTTAAGGCTTCCCCAGCCCACCGCTTGCCCTGACAGATACAAGTGTCTACGGTAAAGCGCATCCGTTGATGAACGAGAGGTGGAAACACTTTTGACTACTCCGTCCCACTCCGGATCTTATGGTTAACACGGATATTACGGCACAAGAATCAATCGCGACATTTGTTGTTTAATCCTAGATGGATATAAGCCCGTGCAATGGAACCTCCACCATATCAACACAATCCATGGTTCCATTGCCCACCACATAGTCATATTCATAGTTATGAAAGTAGTGGTTTTGATTTTTGTGCAATAGTGATAACCATAATACTTTGCAAGTAATGTGATAAAAATACTCAAATGACATGAGCAAGTGATGAACTTGCCTGAACACTGCAAAGTTCTGCAGTTGGAAGGTATGGACTGACCCTTGTCCTCTTGTTCTGAAAAATAGCATCATTGTCCGATAAGGGCAATGGTTAAAGAAGCAATTTATGCATGATTCCATTTTTAGGGTTTGTTCCCCCCTTCCGACATCGTTATTAATTCATGTAAGAGGTTAATACTAAGAATGATTTGGGAATACTTGATTTAGGGTAAAATGCAACCTTGAAATGTTGTCAAGGTGTTTTTGAAGTCCAAATGCATTAATGGACTTATTTTCATTATTGAAAATAATATGTGTGATTTAAATTATTATTTAAATCATCAAATTAAGATTCATTCTTAATTGTCTTCAAAAATTCTCTTTGACATTTTATTTAATTAGAGAATTTTATGCTGATCTATTTTCATATTTTTAATTATTTTTTAGAGCTATTCAACATTTCTTACAAAATTTCAAAGTTTCGTATTTCTTGGAATTAGGAAATGACCTAAATGCCCTTGGGCCCCACTGTCAGGGTGGCCCAACGGGTTAGGTCGCACCCGAGCCACCCTGTGGGCTCGGGCGGCCCATTTGATTTCTCCCCTCTCCTCGCGCAGAAACCCTAATTCCCCTCTTTCTCTCGCGACACCGTGGTCGCCTCGCCGTCGCCGGATTATTCCGACCGTCACCGGCCGTCCCCGCCGGCGAGATCGGACGCAGTCGAACGGCCGCACGACGGCGCATCGATTGGTCCGCGCCGATCTGCGTTTCGCCGCTTCTTCGTCGCGCCCCCTTCACCTCTGCTCGTCTACCGTGGAGTTCCGCGGCGATTCGTCGCCGCCGACGTCCCTCGGCGTCACGGCGCTGCCGTGGGTTCGCCCCTGTGGCCGCGAACTGCCGTGGCACCACCATGGCCCGGCTTGGCCAGGCGCCGCCGTGCTCCGGCGCGTGCCGCCGTAGCCGCCATGGCCGAGCCCTGTACTTCCTTTCCCTGGTGAGTAACCGTAGCCTCTTTCTCTCCTCTCTCGCTCTGCTTCCTATTCCCCTCATCTACTTTGTCTTGCTCGCCTCGGCCTGCATCTCCATATTGAGATGCTTGCCGTGACTATGCGCTGCTGCTGTGTTGTTCTTGCTCAGTTGCTTACTGTGGCGATTCATGAATTAGTGCTTATGAGCATGCTGTGATGCCCTGTGTAATTTGGTAGCTCCTGCTGTTGCTTGATGCTCTGCTCTGCTGTGCTTAGCTTACTGCTGTGCTTAGCTTACTGCTGTGCTTAATCTTGTCCCTGACTTGATTGTGGTGGGTAATTCTTGTATGTTAACAAGTGCCAGTGCCTCTGAGCTAGTTCCTTTAGTTCAGATTCATTATTATGCTCCATTGAGCTGTACTGTTGGCTTAGCAGTGTGATTCAGTGATGAATTTACATGTGCTTTTCTTGTATATTGTGATCCTTTGGTTCATCAAGCCTTTGATGTGCTTCTGGATACAATTATAAAGCCTGATGCTCTTATCTGTGATGCAATTGTTCAGTTATTTAATTATCTGTTCATGTGTTAATTACTTGGAATGAGTTCTAGCATGCAGTAGCATGCTCTAGCAAGCTTCTGGTGATCATATGATCTCCAGTTGCTTGTAAAAGCTGTTCTTTGGTATCTGTGGCTCACTGTTGCTCACTCTGTGCTGTGTGTGTATCAAACAGACTTAACCTGGTGTGTATTGTTGTTGGCTTAAGCAACTGCTGTTGCTTGCACTGATCCATTGGATCACTGCAAAGCCCTGATGCTTTGATTTATTTGCTTTGTTCACTTATCTGTGTTGCCTGAATTTTTCTGAAGTGGATAAGTGATGTGAGCTGCTCTGCAGTTGTGATCATCTAATTAATTGTGTCAGGGTTAGATGGATGCCAACCTTCAGTTGTGTACCCTAGCCCTCTACTGAATCCAAATGGATAATGAGGTATAGGTTCTTGTGCTGGCTTAGGGTTGAGGTGGCCCTGGCAGCACTTGTGTTGCTGTCCTGGTTGCTCCCCTA
Source organism: Lolium perenne (assembly GCF_019359855.2). Taxonomy (NCBI): domain Eukaryota; kingdom Viridiplantae; phylum Streptophyta; class Magnoliopsida; order Poales; family Poaceae; genus Lolium; species Lolium perenne. Next base: position 261,384,122 of record NC_067250.2, read on the forward strand.
TCTGTGATTTGCCATAGTTTGTGTTGGCTGGCTGGAATGGAGTAATTGTTCTCTGGCTTGATCCAATCTTGGACTTCCAGTGACCTTTTAGTGTTGACAAAACATATAGACAGGTAATTGTCTATAGTCTGATGGCCTAGCTAGCTGTAGGTGCTTAGTGAGTGGTTTAGGCTAACTATGGTTTCATTCTTGGCTGGATTCCTCTAGTTATGCATGGATTTGCATAACTGTTGTTCCCAAAGGATGTTAACCTATTGGTCTTACCCATCTGTGCTTGCACCAAATGGCTTGGTAGCCAAATGATGACACACACAGGGTAATCTACCCTTCTGTGCTCCAGTGATGCTTTGTATGCTTAATTATGAGCAAGATATGATCTTGCTCAGGCTTTCGTGTGGTATACCTCACTCCAGCTCCTAGATTGTTTGTTGGTGTAGAGGTTTTTCTTCAGTGTTGATCTGATGGTTGAGTTGCTTGCCCTGCTCCTCCTGGCTAGCTGATGCTTGATCTATTCCATGATTTGTTGCTCAGCAGCAAGCAGTTCTTGGTGGAACTGTCTCTGGTGGGTTTTGGCTAGCTATGTGTTCTTCCTATTCTTGAGTTCTTACCGGGAGATTCTGCCGATGATCAGCTAGGGTTTGCTTTGGGTGAAAAAGCTTTTATACCATCCAAGACCCTGCTTCATTGGTCGACAAAGACAACCATGTCACTTAGGTGACTCTCCCCTGGTCTGTGTGTGTTGTGAGACATGCAGCTATCCCTGTGAGCTGCCTGTGTGCTTCATAGGTTGGGACTTGGTCCTTTGGCTTGACACCCCGGCAGTGTTTGAGTTATCCTCTCAATTTGATCATATTTGCTAACCTGCCAAGTGGTTTTACCACTTGGCATAATCCCTATTTTCTTGTCTTTGTTGTCTTCCTATGCAGGTTTAAGGAAATGATCAAGAAGTTCAATCAAGTGATGTCCAAGAAAATCATGAAGATTTTCTTATATAGTTTAGCCATTTACAATATCTTTGTAATTTTCATTTTCTATTTTCTATTTATTCAATTCTTGTAATGTGTTGTAATATTTTATATTTCAATTCTGGATATTGTAAAGACAATGTATCTTGTGTGATTATTAATAAAGCTCAAAGTTTCCTTAATGAGCTTTACTAAATAAATGTAATGTTTATATTCTTGATTATTAATATTTGTTTAATGAATTACCTCAATTTTGAATTATGAGATATTCATATGATGTTTAAATTTGAAGTTCAAATTCAACCTTGGTTTGACTTCAACCATGTCATCTCATTTGGAATTCAATCAAGCAACTCTCCTCTCTCTTCTCAAAACCCTAAACTAGTGAAGTGAGAAGCAAGTTTATCGCACTCTCGAAACCCTAACCCTGTAAGGTGTCGAGAGAGAAACTTGTCCCCCTTCGATGCAGTTTTTGTTTAAAAGCGCGAAATTTCCCCAGAATTTACTATGCAATGCACATCCCTTTCTAAAATCTACCCCTCGATCGTCTCTAAACCTGGGACATTACAATAGTCCAAACTTTAGCTACATTATTCTCTTTAGCAAATTTTTCTTCTCTTTCCCACCTAGCATGCAATTCAGCCATCAATCTAATATTTTCATTAATTCGAACTTGGATAGCGTTTGCTGTAGCAAATGACTTAATATTTTTAGTTTCATTAGGAATAATTTTCAATATTAAAAGATCAACATCAGCAGCAAGACTATCAACCTTAGAAGCAAGAACATCAATTTTGCCAAGATTTTCTTCAACAGATTTGTTAAAAGCAGTTTGTGTACTAATAAATTCTTTAAGCATGGCTTCAAGACCAGAGGGTACACTCCTATTATTGTTGTAAGAATTACCATAAGAATTACCATAACCATTACTATTATTAGAAGGGTATGGCCTATAGTTGTTACCAGAATTATTACTATAAGAATTGTTGTTGAAATTATTATTTTTAATGAAGTTCACATCAACATGCTCTTCTTGAGAAACCAATGAAGCTAAAGGAAAATTATTAGGATCAACATTAGATCTACCATTAACAAGCATAGACATAATAGCAACAATCTTATCGCTCAAGGAGGAGGTTTCTTCAACAGAATTTACCTTCTTACCTTGTGGAGTCCTTTCCGTGTGCCATTCAGAGTAGTTGATCATCATATCATCAAGAAGCTTTGTTGCGGTGCCTAAGGTGATGGACATAAAATTACCTCCAGCAGCTGAATCCAATAGGTTCCGCGAAGAAAAATTCAATCATGCATAAAAGGTTTGGATGATCATCCAAGTAGTTAGTCCATGGGTAGGTGATGACCCACAAGTATAGGGGGTGTATCGTAGTATTTTCGATAAGTAAGAGTGTCGAACCCAACGAGGAGCAGAAGGTGTTGACAAGCAGTTTCGATGAAGGATTCACTGTAAATGCTCACAGACAAGTATTCAGGGGGTTTTGATGTAGCAGATGAATAAAGTACGAGTAAGTGAAATGCGAGAGAAATAATTGCAGCCAGTGGCCCAATCCTTTTTAGCACAAAGGACAAGCCGGTTTGTTTACTTATAATGACCAAACGTTCTTGAGGACACGTGGGAATTTAGTCTAGTGCTTTCGCTTCATATAGCTGATTAATCTTCATTGTTTTGATAAGTGTTGTGTGGGTGAACCTATGCTAATGCACCGCCCTTCCTAGGACTAATACATACTTGTGATTATACCCCTTGCAAGCATCCGCAACTACAAGAAAGTAATTAAGATAAATCTAACCACTGCCTTAAACTCTGACATCCTGCTATCCCTCCTGCATCGATATACCAACGGGGGTTCAGGTTTCTGTCACTCTGGCAACCCCGCAATTAGCAAACGAGTACAAGATGTATTCCCCTAGGCCCATAAAGGTGAAGTATCATGTAGTCGACGTTCACATGACACCACTAGAAGAATAACACCACAACTTAAATATCATAACATTGAATATTACTCAACCATAATTCACTACTAACATTTAGACTTCACCCATGTCCTCAAGAACTAAATGAACTACTCACGAGACATCATATGGAACATGATCAGAGGTGATATGATGATGAATAACAATCTGAACTTAAACCTTGGTTCAATGGTTTCACTCAATAGCATCAATAACAAGTAGAAATCAATACCGGGAGAGTTTCCCCTATCAAACAATCAATATTCAACCCTAATTGTTACAGCGGTGACGAGGTGCAGCGGTGGAGACGGCGGTGATGATGATGGAGATGATGGTGATGATGATGGAGATGATGTCCAGCTCGATGACGGTGACGATGGTGTCGATTTCCCCCTCCGGGAGGGAATTTTCCCGGCAGATTTTAGCCTGCCGGAGAGCTCTTTTCTCTCTGGTGTTTTCCGCCCCGCAGAGGCGGCTGTGACTCTTCGCGACTATCCTCCGGAGCTTAGGTTTTCGGGACGAAGAAGTACGCGAAGGAGAGGAGGCCAGATGGGGCTGTGGGCCCCCTCCCCACATGGCGGTGCGGCCAGGCCAGGGCCCGTGCCGGCCTATGGGGGGCCCATGGCAGCCCTCCTCGGCTCCTCCTTTTGGCTATCTTCGTCTTCTGGAAAAATAGGATTTTCAGTATAATTTCCGTCAATTGTTGATCTTCCGAAATATTGCATTCTGACGGCGCTTTTTCCAGCAGAATCCTGACTCCAGTGCGCGGTTCTCCAACAATCATGAAACATGCAAAATAGATGAAATAACATAAGTATCACCTCTAAATATGAAATATATCAATGAATAACAGTAAGTTATGATATAAAATAGTGATGCAAAATGGACGTATCAACTTCCCCAAGCTTAGACTTCGCTTGTCCCCAAGCGAAACTGAACTCGATTAACAGGACCACATGTTTATGGAGTGAAGATTCAATAAACAAAATACGGACAAGAAGCATCATATTAATTCACACAAGACATTCTAGTGAACAACTTCCTCATATAATTCAACTTGAAACAAGTAGAAGGTAATCACAAATAAAGGTGCATAAGAAATCATAATTGATGATGGCAAACTTCGTTCTTGGTCAGAGAACAATTAACAGATTATGTTAAAGCTTATATGGCACAACTTGCATACTCAACCATAATATAAATGGTTTGATCACAACAACTCAAATGCTTGATTGAGATGGAGGGAAATAGGTTTACTGACTCAACATAAAATAAAAGACTGGCCCTTCGCAGAGGGAAGCAGGGATTAAATCATGTGCTAGAGCTTTTTCAGTTTTGAAATCATATAGAGAGCATAAAAGTGAAATTTTGAGAGGTGTTTGTTGTTGTCAACGGATGGTAGTGGGTACTCTAACCCCCTTGCCAGACAAACTCTCGAAGAGCGGCTCCCATAAAGTTTTATTTTTGGTTGACACTCCTTCCAACCTTTGCTTTCACAAACCATGGCTAACCGAATCCTCGGGTGCCTTCCAATCATTCTCATACCACGAAGGAGTGTCTTTTTATTTTAGTTTTATTTAGATGACACTCCTCCCCACCTTTGCTTTCTCAAGCCATGGCTAACCGAATCCTCGGGTGCCTTCCAACAATCACATACCATGGAGGAGTGTCTATTTGTAAAATTATGAAGGCTGATTAATTGGGGCTGGGAACCCCATTGCCAGCTCTTTTCGCAAAATTATTGGATAAATGGATGAAGCCACTAGTCCATTGGTGAAAGTTTCCCAACAAGATTGAAAGATAAAACACCACATACTTCCTCATGAGCTGTAAAACATTGACACAGATAAGAGATAGTAAATTTTGAATTGTTTAAAGGTAGCACACGAAGTATTTACTTGGAATGATAGAAAATACCATGTAGTAGGTAGTTATGGTGGACACTGATGGCGTAGGTTTGGGTTAAAGTTTGGATGCACGAGAAGCATTCCCTCTCAGTACAGGTTTTTGGCTAGCAAGGTTGATTAGCAAGCATAAGAGTTGAGGGAAACAAACAAATATACATGTGATAGAAACAATCATGCATCTTCCTTGTAAGCACAAACAATTTTAACTTCAGAATAATAAGCTAAAAGCTAACAAGAAAGAAAGACAATGAAACAACTACATGTATTTCTCTTTTCTACTTAAACCTCAAGGTGTTGTTGCTATTGACCAATGCTAAGTTTGCCAAAACCAAATAGATTTACTCAATGCTCCCATAGTGATACCAATACTAATAACAAGATCAATCATATAATAGAGATTGCAAACTAAAATAAGATGTGCAATATGTAAATGATAAGACTTCTCATTAATATTCCATAACGATAACTCACACCAAGGGATACATAGACAACCAACTAAAAGAGAGATACTTCCACACTGCAACCCATCTTATATGATAACTTCCCTACTTATGATATGACGCTACTTGACAGTAAAAAGTAAAAGATAGTGATGATGTGATACCGCGGCACTCCCCCAAGCTTGGAACAAACCAAGGGGATGCCAATATTGATGATGAATTACTCCTTCGGCGGTGGTGGTGATGATGGGACGACCCTGATGGGAGTGAGGAACCGCTCTAGCATTCTTCGAAGTCGATGGTTCTCCTCTTGAAGTATCTCCACTTCCCTTCTCAGAGCACGGTATTGATCACAAAACTCATCGGTAACCCGTAAAGCTTCTTCCAAAACAGGGAAAGAGTCGAGGCTAGGAGCAGGTGGTAAGGGTTGATACGTCTCAAACGTATCTATAATTTCTTATGTTCCATGCTACTTTATTGATGATACTCACATGTTTTATACATACTTTATGTCATATTTATGCATTTTCTGGCACTAACCTATTAACGAGATGCCAAAGAGCCAGTTGTTGTTTTCTGCTGTTTTTGGTTTCAGAAATCCTAGTAAGGGAATATTCTTGGAATTGGACGAAATCAACGCCCAGGGGCCTATTTTTCCACGAAGCTTCCAGAACACCGAAAGGGAACCGAAGTGGGGCGACGAGGCGCCGCCACACTAGGGCGGCGCGGCCCAGGGGGGCCCGCGTGGCCCTAGCGTGTGGGGCCCCCGTCAGCCCTCCGACTCCGCCCTTCCGCCTACTTAAAGTCTTCATCGCGAATACCCCAGTACCGAGAGCCACGATACAGAAAACCTTCCAGAGACGCCGCCGCCAATCCCATCTCGGGGGATTCAGGAGATCGCCTCTGGCACCCTGCCGGAGAGGGGAATCATCTCCCGGAGGACTCTTCACCGCCATGGTCGCCTCCGGAGTGATGTGTGAGTAGTTCACCCCTGGACTATGGGTCCATAGCAGTAGCTAGATGGTCGTCTTCTCCTAATTGTGCTATCATTGTTGGATCTTGTGAGCTGCCTAACATGATCAAGATCATCTATTTGTAATGCTACATGTTGCGTTTGTTGGGATCCGATGAATAATGAATGCTATGTTATGTTGATTATCAATCTATCATCTGTGTGTTGTTTATGATGTTGCATGCTCTCCGTTATTAGTAGAGGCTCTGGCCAAGGTTTTACTTGTAACTCCAAGTGGGAGTATTTATGCTCGATAGTGGGTTCATGCCTCCATTAAATCTGGGACAGTGACAGAAAGTTCTAAGGTTGTGGATGTGCTGTTGCCACTAGGGATAAAACATCAATGCTATGTCTAAGGATGTATTTGTTGATTACATTACGCACCATACTTAATGCAATTGTCTGTTGTTTGCAACTTAATACTGGAAGGGGTTCGGATGATAACCTGAAGGTGGACTTTTTAGGCATAGATGCATGCTGGATAGCGGTCTATGTACTTTGTCGTAATGCCCAATTGAATATCACACTACTCATCATAACATGTATTTGCATGGTCATGCCCTCTTTATTTGTCAATTGCCCAACTGTAATTTGTTCACCCAACATGCTATTTATCTTATGGGAGAGACACCACTAGTGAACTGTGGACCCCGGTCCATTCTTTTACATCGAATACAATCTACTGCAATACTCGTTCTACTGTTCTTTGCAAACATCATCATCCACACTATACATCTAATCCTTTGTTACAGCAAGCCGGTGAGATTGACAACCTCACTGTTAAGTTGGGGCAAAGTATCTTGGTTGTGTTGTGCAGGTTCCACGTTGGCGCTGGAATCCCTGGTGTTGCGCCGCACTACACTCCGCCGCCATCAACCTTCAACGTGCTTCTTGACTCCTACTGGTTCGATAACCTTGGTTTCTTACTGAGGAAAAAACTTGCCACTGAACGCATCATACCTTCCTCTTGGGGTTCCCAACGGACGTGTGCTTTACCGTCACAAGCAGCAAAGCTTTTTCTGGCGCCGTTGCCGGGGAGATCAAGACACGCTGCAAGGGGAGTCTCCACTTCCAATCTCTTTACTTTGTTTTTTTGTCTTGCTTTATTTTATTTACTACTTTGTTTGCTGCACTAAAACAAAACACAAAAAAATTAGTTGCTAGCTTTACTTTATTTACTATCTTGTTTGCCATATTAAAAACACAAAAAAATTAGTTACTTGCATTTACTTTATCTAGTTTGCTTTATTTACTATTGCTAAAATGGGTACTCCTGAAAATATTAAGTTGTGTGACTTCACAAACACAAATAATAATGATTTCTTATGCACACCTATTGCTCCACCTGCTACTACAGCAGAATTCTTTGAAATTAAACCTGCTTTACTAAATCTTGTTATGAGAGAGCAGTTTCCTGGTGTTAGTTCTGATGATGCTGCTGCCCATCTTAATAATTTTGTTGAACTATGTGAAATGCAAAAGTATAAGGATGTAGATGGTGACATTATAAAATTAAAATTGTTTACTTTCTCATTAAGAGGAAGAGCTAAAGATTGGTTGCTATCTCTGCCTAAGAATAGTATTGATTCATGGACTAAATGTAAGGATGCTTTCATTGGTAGATATTATCCTCCTGCTAAAATTATATCTTTGAGAAGTAGCATAATGAATTTTAAGCAATTGGATACTGAGCATGTTGCCCAAGCATGGGAAAGAATGAAATCTTTGGTTAAAAATTGCCCAACCCATGGACTGACTACTTGGATGATCATCCAAACCTTTTATGCATGACTGCATTTTTCTTCGCGGAACCTATTGGATTCAGCTGCTGGAGGTACCTTTATGTCCATCACTCTAGGCGTCGCAAAAAAGCTTCTTGATAATATGATGGTTAATTACTCTGAATGGCACACGGAAAGAGCTCCACAAGGTGAGAAGGTAAATTCTGTTGAAGAAACCTCCTCCTTGAGTGATAAGATTGATGCTATGATGTCTATGCTTGTGAATAGTAGGACTAATGTTGATCCTAATAATGTTCCGTTAGCTTCATTGGTTGCTCAAGAAGAACATGTTGATGTGAACTTCATTAAAAATAATAATTTCAACAACAATGCTTATCGGAATAATTCTAGTAACAACTATAGGCCATATCCTTATAATAATGGTAACGGTTATGGTAATTCTTATGGGAATTCTTACAGAAATAATAGGAATACACCCCCTGGACTTGAAGCCATGCTTAAAGAATTTATTAGTACACAAACTGCTTTTAACAAATCTGTTGAAGAAGAGCTTGGGAAAATTGATATACTTGCTTCTAAAGTCGATAGTCTTGCTGCTGATGTTGATCTTTTGAAATCGAAAGTTATGCCTAATGAAACTAAAGATATTAAGTCATTTGCTACAGCAAACGCCATCCAAGTTAGAATTAATGAGAATATTAGATTGATGGCCGAATTGCGTGCTAGGTGGGAAAAAGAAGAAAATGCTAAAGATAACAATGTAGCTAAAGTTTGGACTATTACCACCACTAGTAATGCTAATGCTTCACATGTTGCTACACCTCCTACTATCAAGGGTAAAATAATTGGTGTTGGCAATGTTTCTACTTCTAATGCAAAGCCTGCAAAACTGCCGGAACCTGCTAAAACTGCTAAAACTTCCTGTGATAAAACTGCTGAATTTTTTTTCCAACATTGGGGACAATGATCCCATTGCTTTAGATTATAATGGTTTAGATTTTGATGATTGCCACATCTCTGAAATTATAAAGTTCTTACAAAAACTTGCTAAGAGTCCTAATGCTAGTGCTATAAATTTGGCCTTTACAAAACATATTACAAATGCTCTCATAAAAGCTGGAGAAGAGAAATTAGAACGTGAAGCTTCTATTCCTAGGAAGTTAGAGGATGGTTGGGATCCCATCATTAAGATGAAGGTCAATGACTTTGATTGTAATGCTTTATGTGATCTTGGTGCAAGTATTTCCGTTATGCCTAGGAAAATCTATAATATGCTTGACTTGCCACCATTGAAAAATTGTTATTTGGATGTTAATCTTGCTGATAACTCTATAAAGAAACCTTTGGGGAGAGTTGATAATGTTCGCATTACTGTTAACAATAACCTTGTCCCCGTTGATTTTGTTGTCTTGGATATTGAATGCAATGCATCTTGTCCCATTATATTGGGAAGACCTTTTCTTCGAACTGTTGGTGCTATTATTGATATGAAGGAAGGTAATATTAAATATCAATTTCCTCTCAAGAAAGGTATGGAACACTTCCCTAGAAAGAGAATGAAGTTACCTTTTGATTCTATCATTAGAACAAATTATGATGTTGATGCTTCATCTCTTGATAATACTTGATACACACCTTCTGCGCCTAGCTGAAAGGCGTTAAAGAAAAGCGCTTATGGGAGACAACCCATGATTTTACTACAGCACTTTTATTTTATATTTGAGTCTTGGAAGTTGTTACTACTGTAGCAACCTCTCCTTATCTTAATTTTGTTGCATTGTTGTGCCAAGTAAAGTCTTTGATAGTAAGGTTCATACTAGATTTGGATTGCTGCGCAGAAACAGATTTCTTGCTGTCGCGAATTTGAGCAGTAGACTCTGTAGGTAACTCAGAAAATTCTGCTAATTTACGTGAGTGATCCTCAGATATGTACTCAACTTTCATTCAATTTGAGAATTTTCATTTGAGCAAGTCTGGTGCACCTAAAAAATTCGTCTTTACGTACTGTTCTGTTTTGACAGATTCTGCCTTTTATTTCGCATTGCCTGTTTTGCTATGTTTGATGGATTTCTTTATTCCATTAACTTTCAGTAGCTTTGTGCAATGTCCAGAAGTGTTAAGAATGATTATGTCACCTCTGAATATGTGAATTTTGATTATGCACTAACCCTCTAATGAGTTGTTTTGAGTTTGGTATGGAGAAAGTTTTCAAGGATCAAGAGAGGAGGATGATACAATATGATCAAGGAGAGTGAAAGCTCTAAGCTTGGGGATGCCCCGGTGGTTCATCCCTGCATATTTCAAGAAGACTCAAGCATCTAAGCTTGGGGATTCCCAAGGCATCCGCTTCTTCATCGACAACATTATCAGGTTCCTCTAGTGAAACTACATTTTTATTCCATCACATCTTATGTGCTTTACTTGGAGCGTCTGTATGTTTTTTTTTTGTTTTTTTTAATAAAGTTGGATCCTAGCATTCATTGTGTGGGAGAGAGACACGCTCCGCTGTTTCATATGGACAAATATGTCCTTAGCTTTACTCATAATGTTCTTGGCGAAGGTTGAAACTGCTTCGTTAATTGTTATATGGTTGGAAACGGGAAATGCTACATGTGGTAATTGGTATAATGTCTTGAATAATTTGATACTTGGCAATTGTTGTGCTCATAAGGATCATGTTTAAGCTCTTGCATCATATACTTTGCACCTATTAGTGAAGAAATACATAGAGCTTGCTAAAATTTGGTTTGCATGATTGGTCTCTCTAAGGTCTAGATATTTTCTAGTAAGGGTCGAACAACAAGGAAGACGGTGTAGAGTCTTATAATGCTTGCAATATGTCTTTTATGCAAGTTTTGCTGTACCGGTTCATACTTGTGTTTGTTTCAAATAACCTTGCTAGCCTAAGCCTTGTATTGAGAGGGAATACTTCTCATGCATCCAAATCCTTGAGCCAAAAACTATGCCACTTGTGTCCACCATACCTACCTACTACATGGTATTTCTCCGGCATTCCAAAGTAAATTGCTTGAGTGCTACCTTTAAATTTCCATTCTTTGTCTTTGCAATATATAGCTCATGGGACAAATTGCCTAAAAACTATTGTGGTATTGAATATGTACTTATGTATCTTATTTCTTATTAAGTTGCTTGTTGAGCGATAACCATGTTCCTGGGGACGCCATCAACTACCCTTTGTTGAATATCATGTGACTTGCTATGCATGTTCGTCTTGTCTGAAGTAAGGGTGATTTATCATGAGTTGAATGGTTTGATTATGCGTATTGTTAGAGAAGAGCATTGGGCCGCTAACTAAAGCCATGATCCATGGTGGAAGTTTCAGTTTTGGACAACTATCCTCAATCTCTTATGAGAATATTATTTGTTGTTGAATTCTTATGCATTAAAAGAGGAGTCCATTATCTGTTGTCTATGTTGTCCCGGTATGGATGTCTAAGTTGAGAATAATCAAAAGCGAGAAATCCAACGCGAGCTTTCTCATTAGACCTTTGTACAGGCGGCATAGAGGTACCCCTTTGCGACACTTGGTTAAAACATATGTATTGCGATGATAATCCATGTAAATCCGAGCTAATTAGGACAAGGTGTGGGCACTATTGGTAATCTATGCATGAGGCTTGCAACTTGTAGGATATAATTTACATAATGCATATGCTTTATTACTACGGTTGACAAAATTGTTTCTTGTTTTCAAAATAAAAGCTTGTGGCGACCCCGAGAGGCCGTAGGCTAGACAAACCCAGATCACCATCTGGCATAAGCCTAACCTAGATCTCTAGGGCCTACAGGGTGAGAATCGGTAACACAACAGTGACTCTACGACTCAAAGAGTAATACAAGCTCATAGCTGAGCGAAAAACCAAAGTATTACAAGCAGAGGTCACTGACCTGACAATTCATCAATCAACGGAAGCGAAGTTATGCTATACTAAATAGCAAGATAGCAAAAGGCCTAAGAGGCCAGGAGCATAACGGCGACGTCCCAGCCCATAGATTCCAGGCTGCCACCTGGGAATCCCAAGCTACTCGTCGATGTCGACCTATAAACCACCATTTGTTGGAGCGACTTCTTCTGAAACAAAGCATGCAAAGCTGAGTACAGGGACTCAGCAAGACTTAGTACAACCTTTTAGCAAAGCTGGTATGCGAGGCTTTATGTGGAGCTTATTTTGCGAAAAGCCAGTTTTCCTTTGTAAACAAGAGGGAGCAGAAGCTCGTCTATTCAGATCATTTTAAAAAGGGATAAGAGAGCGATATCTCTAGCTCTACTAATCATCATATTGAATCCACCGAATCTTCATCATCAGCTGAACCTATCAACTAGGAGCACCCCCTCGATACCCTGAGGAGGGATCCTTATCACACATTGATTCCAAGTTTTACGATTAGGTTAAAGTTCTCTATGATCAACACGTCCTTCCCCAAGTTGTCCATAACCGTGGACACGGCTTTTCGAAAAGATTTACCCTGCAGGGGTGTACAACTTTACCCACACGCGCCGACCGACTCTTAGCGCCGTACGTTACACACTTCCTTGGTGTGCCGGTAGAGGGTGGTCGACCAAGACCTTTCCCTTGCTTCGCCTATTCCATGAGTCAATCTAACTGGGGAACTCCGTCATCGTAGGTAGACATTCTCCGAGGCGGTCCCGGTCATTGTGCGCAGGGGATCCAGTTCAATGCCTCCAGCATCCTTCACCCTAGCCACATCCCTGTATGATGCACCTTTGAAAACCTTTTCCACGCCTTTGCCATGCAGAATGCCAAATGGAACTCGCAAACTAATTGACTCATGGGTAAGCTAGGCAATATCGGGCCAAGGGGTTCCCATGGGCCCCGTGTGGTTGTACGCTCACTCTTGGTTCCGAAGGCGAGAACCTCAGGTCCTAGTATCGGCGAGAACGAGTCAAATCACCACATCCCCATGTGGCGGCCCATCCAAGCCTTTAAGCATGTTTATTATCATCACTGATCTTACCACGTCATCCTGCCATACTAGGTTCATTCGCAGCTCTGATTCATCAACCGGATGGATCAGAATTCGTCAACTAAGCATGGCTAAGCTTATTCGATAACACGGCTCTAGCGATGCACACATAGCTCAAACCTAGTCTTGCTGGGAGAAGTGGATCAGGGTATTTAGGCTACAAGGATGTAAATGCAACACACATAGGATAACTATACCTGCCGATAAAACATATTGGAAACGAATGCAATATGTAGGAACCAGAAGTAAAACATTTCGAAACCATATATGAACCAGGTTAGGGCTTGCCTTTGTCCCTGACAAACCAATGTGGATCTTCGATGATCCCATGCTTGAGTTGTTCGTCGATGGACAAACATTGACCTTCAGTGTTGTCGATCTTCATCGTCTCGGCATGTGCTCTATCGATCGCGAAGAAGCAAACACCGGAAAGAAAGAACAACAATCAACACATGGCATCGATGCAATGCGCATACAAGAATGATGATATGACATGTTAATTAGGTACTCAAGTTAACCGTAAGACATCATCAATTTAACTGAGGTTCGACGGGACTAGGGTTAGCAGTTCCGGAACCTCAGAGGGGTTGATTTAGTTCTTCTAAAACAACTAGGGTTCAAAGTTGTTTAACAATGCATGATTTTGCCAACAAATTGTAGATCTCATTTTTCTAAAAAAATTGATATATTATACATATTTTTCTGATTTAAAATGAATTACTTATGAATTTTACAAGTTTTATTCATTTTAAATAATTTCTGAAAATTCCTGGAAAATAATAAAAACCTGACAGACTGGACCCACATGTCATGGATTTAATATTTTCCTAAATATTTACGAAAATAATAAAAACCTGACAAAGGGCCCCACCTGTCAAAGATTTTTCTTTTACAGAAAGTAAAACAAAATAGAAAACAAAAGGGGCGCGGGTCCCACGGCGGTCAACCGCCGGTGGTCAACTCCGGCGGACCGCGCTGGTGACCATAGCGCGGCGGTGCTAGCGCGCTCCCCTGCACGCGCGGAGTGGCGCGTTGGACAGAGGAGGCCGAGGCGAGCAAGATGGTGGCGGTGGTGCTAGCTGGGGTTGGCCGGAGCACCGTCGGCGACGAGCTGCTGCGACGGCGCACGGCGGCGCGCGAAGCGGGGCCGAACCAGAGGGAGAGGGAGGCGGCCGAGAGCACCAGCGTGAAGAGGGGCTCACCGCGGAGCTAATGAGCTCGTCGGCGAGGCAAGGGGAGGCCCGTGGCGCCGGCGTTGAGCCAAATCCCGGCGACCGGACGCGGAGAAGAAGGCCGCAGCGGGGTCGATTGGGGCCTTCCCGGGCCGATTCCTTCATCGAGGAGGGTCCTGGCGGCAAGGCGCAACTCTCAGGCATCCCCGCGGAGCTCGAGGGTGGCCGTAGCGGCGAGGCACGACGGTGGCCGGCGAGCTAGGGTTTGCATGTGCGCGCAATGAGCGAGGGAGAGGAGTAGAGGGGGTTCTGGGGGCAGCTAGGGTTCTTCGTGGCGGCGGCAGGGGTACTTGTAGGCCGCCGGGGGCGGCGGCGCTGATCTTGGCGCTCGACGGTGAGGCAACGGCATCGGCAGCGCCACGCAGGAGCTTGGAGGCGCGGGGAAGAAGGTGACTTTTGCACATACCCCCCTGGAGAAAGTGTGGGTTGATTCTGGGGCTAGCTGGGCCGAGGTGGGCTACTGATTGGTCTGCGTAGAGGGAAAGAGAGAGATGGGCTGCGCCCAAAACAGAGAGAGAGGGTTTTTTTCTTTATTTTGTTTCAAACTTCTTTTGCTATTTGAAATTGTTTTGGAACTTCAAACTTTCTGAACTTTTCAAATATAACAAATGCACTTCTTAACAGAGCACAAATGCAAAGTAGTTTAGTTTGAAACACTTTGAGAAATTGAAATAGAGGGAGAAATTTGCACAACCATTAGGGTTTTCCAAATTAATTCATTGATGCAATTTTCTTAGGAAACCTAGCATGATGCTCATGAAATGATGCACAATCAAACCCTAATCTAGGTTTAGCAAAACAGGGATGTTACAGATCTATCCCCCTTAAAATAATCTCGTCCCGAGATTCCAAGGTAGGAATAGAGAAAGTAGCAAGGACTACACCGGTCTTCAACGATCTTGTCGAACCAAGACGGTCTTTCTTCTTGAAGAGGTTGATTCACGACATCATGAAGAAGTTGATCCACAACACCATGAAGAGGTTGATGTTTAACACTATGAAGAGCTCTTCATTTTGCTTTCTTCACCCTAAAGGAAAGAGGGAATGACACTAGACGATGGATCTTCATGAAGATCGAGTATCTCATGGTCAACTCATGGAAGGAGTGTTGATGAACAACTTTTGAGTTAACAAACATGAAACACATCAAGGTAACGAAGTAGACTTAAGAAGTTTCAAATTTTGGTAGGCAATAGCTCCACGCTTGACAAGATTACGAAGGGACAAGGTAGCGAGGAGTTAAACTGCCTTTGATACCATAACGAGGCACTCTTAGAGAGGGCAACTCGTAGAAGCATAGATGATTATCCAACGAGAGCAACTTTGGATTTCAAAACCATAGTCACTCTTCGGGCAAGAATACATGAAACGATTGTTGTCTACTCAAAAGGCTGGGGGCCTAGATGACTGACGAATTCACACAACGTGTGAATTGATTAGAACTTTGGGTACAAACCAAAGGAAGGGAAAGAACACTGGCTACTGAAGTGCCAAGGTTCATGATATAACTTCATGTTACTTGAACGAATAGACATCAGAGATTCGACACCCTGAGAGAATATACTTCTGAGGCTTTGAATTTTGAATATGACAAAAGGATTGTCATTCGGTTAAAGCTTGCTCAAAAGTATTGGGGTCACATATGGCTAACGAATTCACACAACGTGTGAATTGAAGAGATCTTCAAGTAAAATCCAAATGAAAGGGGAAAAAGCATTGTCGAACGACGTAGCAAGATCACCGGGGAGTGAATTTTCTCCTAACGGAGTTGTTATCACCGGAGAAATGGTTTCGAGGGATTGACCGAGGAACATTTAGCAATGTTACTTCTAATGTTCTCGATGTTCTAGACACCAATAGCAGTCTTCTGACTAGCCTTCAATAGATCATCAAGTGAAGGTCGGACTTTTGGATTGAAAAGACATCAATCTTGCCGGATTTACAAAGAGACCTATGTCAAAAATCCTTGAGAAACACTAACCAACATTGCCGCTTGAGATTCAGCTTAGGTTAGGTGTAAAGATATTTCAGACAGAATGTATGAATAGAAAATTTGTAACAGTTACCACAAAGGTAAATCTACTAGATTCTCAAGATATAGACTACAATGTCAAGTTCCAAAAGATTGAGCTAGATTGCGTATAACCATGTGGGTGCGACTGCCAAAGGCAATTTCGTGCACATGAGCTTGCAATGTAACACAATTGAGTCCTGGTGGGGACATAAAAGAAGATAATGAAGTCATTAAGCTTCCTCTATTTCTTAAACAAACCAGTCAGTGGCTTAATGTGCATAGAAGAACATTTCAAGCAAAAGGAGGTAACAACCTACCAACTCAAGAATATTCTGCACATGCATGACCGACTTGCAACGATTCCCGAGGAAAGAAAAGGGAACTCTACTCGGATCCACGATGACATTTTTCAGAAAAATGCACGTGGACCAAAGAAGATCACTTTTAACATCCAGAACACATACTTCGTGATAACACAAAGATGGTTCTTAACAGCTTCCAACATTAGTGCCATTTGTTCAATATGAATCTCTTTAAACATGGAGAAAATAAAAATGTCATTGATGGGCTCAACAACAAACTTATCAAAATACTCCAATGAGAGACTCGTATGTTCCATGAACGAGGCAAAAGTATTGGTCAGACCAAAGGATATGAAGATTTACTCAAGTGAAACACCATGAGTATAAACACCATCAAGATAGTCCTTGGAACTGAGTTTGATTTGACGATAGCCCAAACTCAAATCAATTTTTTTGGAAAGATAGCATATCCATAAAGGGGATACTTTCTGACTTTAACACGAACAACACTAGACATCCCTTTGAGAAGGAACAAGTACGATAGAGCTTTTGTCTTACAACTCTCCAAGTTGTTGTTTAAGCTCAACCAACTAGTCCAGGATATCCAGTACGGTTTCTTGTAGAAGTAGTGATTGAGAGAACCAATGTACCCACGAACCTGACAACACGGTCATGTGAAAACATGGCGATACTTCTAGAAAGACATCCAGAATATCACGTACCACCGATATATCACTTAGTTCGAGAGAGAACTTGCTTTATAAGGAAAGCGATATGGTCTTGAGCGCTTCGGCATGAACCTAACTCTTTGACCGAAGAATATGCACATGAACGATGGACTTGGGGGCACAGCCAAACTTCGCTTAGTGATTGGCGAACCAACCATGCTAAGGAAGACACAATTGTCCTTGGATTTCAAAGACATGAGAATTGCTAAAAAAAAATCTCGGATAGCCACATCAATACAAACACCCCAACATTCCCAAGCACGAACAACTCGGAGGAAGGGCGATTAAAGATATGTAAGAGCATCACTTCATCAATAAGGCCATGAGATTTAGCACGACCTATAGATATAAAAGAGTGTGATACTCTACGGTAGAACTGAACAGAAAGAGCATAAACATTTTAATCTACGGATTACAACACTTTGACCAAGTCCTAGAAATGGACGAGGTACTGGAGTTTGTTTCTCCTGACATCTCGAAGTGATATGTCTTTAAATACCACAAGGGTAACATGCATTAGAAGACACCAATGCACATTTACAACTTGGCTGCTAACTAGCGGACAAAGGTCGGAAAGTAACTAAGAGGAGGAACATGTTCAGAATTAGAAATCCTGAGATATAGATGCACAAGATAGCACTCTTGCGAAACTCATGCTGAAAAGGGAGGTGCGGTAGAGTCACGGACATAGATGTGAGACTCACAAAGGGCAATCTTGTCGTGATCCAACTAGTTCCATGATAGAACATCTGCCATAGCTAGTGGTAGAGTAAGATCTTTTATTGCCGCAATTCAATCACGACCATACCAAAAGCTTGAAGGCTAGATGGATTTCAAAGTTAACCGTCCTGATGTATGGTTTGACCATGGACAACAGGAGTCAACGGAATGGATCTTGGGTTAAAGGTCAGCATCATGTATTGAGATTCAAAAGAACCCAGCACAATCCGGGACCTTCGGTTCAAGTCCAAGGGTTAAAAACACAAAGAAATGAATAACTATTATCTGAGTGAGACACAGGACACTACGAGGTAGTAATCACAAGGTAACTTTCAAGAAGTCATACCTAGCTTCTGAAGTATGCAAGCAAAAGTAAAGGGGGCATCCAAGGTGAAAGGAAACCTCGAAGCCTGGAACAGAATGATGTGGAACCCACAAAATAGAGAGATCATGATGGAAGGAAATCTCTCGATTGAAACGCAACAAAGAGAGAACAAAGAACACACAAGACTTTAGAGAACTCAACACTAGGTCAACTGGTTAAGGAACAACCTACCCTTGAGGCACCTAAGCTTTGAAAGACCATAAGAGATGGTAAAAACTTTTCCAAATCAACACAAGTTAAGGTGTGACTTTGAATTAGAGCGAAACCAAATAAGGAGTAAAAAGAATCCTAATCAGATTTTCGTAAATACTTTTAGCTTTCAAATAGTTTTCACAATCACTAGACTCAACATCGACCAATAGAAAGGGTTTCCTACAGGAAGTCCTGCTCTGATACCAAAACCTGTCGGGACCCCCGGGAGGCCGTAGGCTAGACAAACCCAGATCACCATCTGGCATAAGCCTAACCTAGATCTCTAGGGCCTACAGGGTGAGAATCGGTAACACAACAGTGACTCTACGACTCAAAGAGTAATACAAGCTCATAGCTGAGCAAAAAACCAAAGTATTACAAGCAGAGGTCACTGACCTGACAATTCATCAATCAACGGAAGCGAAGTTATGCTATACTAAATAGCAAGATAGCAAAAGGCCTAAGAGGCCAGGAGCATAACGGCGACGTCCCAGCCCATAGATTCCAGGCTGCCACCTGGAAATCCCAAGCTACTCGTCAATGTCGACCTATAAACCACCATTTGTTGGAGCGACTTCTTCTGAAACAAAGCATGCAAAGCTGAGTACAGGGACTCAGCAAGACTTAGTACAACCTTTTAGCAAAGCTGGTATGAGAGGCTTTATGTGGAGCTTATTTTGCGAAAAGCCAGTTTTCCTTTGTAAACAAGAGGGAGCAGAAGCTCGTCTATTCAGATCATTTTAAAAAGGGATAAGAGAGCGATATCTCTAGCTCTACTAATCATCATATTGAATCCACCGAATCTTCATCATCAGCTGAACCTATCAACTAGGAGCACCCCCTCGATACCCTGAGGAGGGATCCTTATCACACATTGATTCCAAGTTTTACGATTAGGTTAAAGTTCTCTATGATCAACATGTCCTTCCCCAAGTCGTCCATAACCGTGGACACGGCTTTTCGAAAAGATTTACCCTGCAGGGGTGTACAACTTTACCCACACGCGCCGACCGACTCTTAGCGCCGTACGTTACACACTTCCTTGGTGTGCCGGTAGAGGGTGGTCGACCAAAACCTTTCCCTTGCTTCGCCTATTCCATGAGTCAATCTAACTGGGGAACTCCGTCATCATAGGTAGCCATTCTCCGAGGCGGTCCCGGTCATTGTGCGCAGGGGATCCAGTTCAGTGCCTCCAGCATCCTTCACCCTAGCCACATCCCTGTATGATGCACCTTTGAAAACCTTTTCCACGCCTTCGCCATGTAGAATGCCAAATGGAACTCGCAAACTAATTGACTCATGGGTAAGCTAGGCAAGTTCGGGCCAAGGGGTTCCCATGGGCCCCGTGTGGCTGTACGCTCAGTCTTGGTTCCGAAGGCGAGAACCTCAGGTCCTAGTATCGGCGAGAATGAGTCAAATCACCACATCCCCATGTGGCGGCCCATCCAAGCCTTTAAGCATATTTATTATCATCACTGATCTTACCACGTCATCCTGCCATACTAGGTTCATTCGCAGCTCTGATTCATCAACCGGATGGATCAGAATTCGTCAACTAAGCATGGCTAAGCTTATTCGATAACACGGCTCTAGCGATGCACACATAGCTCAAACCTAGTCTTGCTGGGAGCAGTGGATCAGGGTATTTAGGCTACAAGGATGTAAATGCAACACACATAGGATAACTATACCTACCGATAAAACATATTGGAAACGAATGCAATATGTAGGAACCAGAAGTAAAACATTTCGAAACCATATATGAACCAGGTTAGGGCTTGCCTTTGTCCCTGACAAACCAATGTGGATCTTCGATGATCCCATGCTTGAGTTGTTCGTCGATGGACAAACATTGACCTTCGGTGTTGTCGATCTTCATCGTCTCGGCATGTGCTCTATCGATCGCGAAGAAGCAAACACCGGAAAGATAGAACAACAATCAACACATGGCATCGATGCAATGCGCATACAAGAATGATGATATGACATGTTAATTAGGTACTCAAGTTAACCGTAAGACATCATCAATTTAACTGAGGTTCGACGGGACTAGGGTTAGCAGTTCCGGAACCTCGGAGGGGTTGATTTAGTTCTTCTAAAACAACTAGGGTTCAAAGTTGTTTAACAATGCATGATTTTGCCAACAAATTGTAGATCTCATTTTTCTAAAAATTTTGATATATTATACATATTTTTCTGATTTAAAATGAATTACTTATGAATTTTACAAGTTTTATTCATTTTAAATAATTTCTGAAAATTCCTGGAAAATAATAAAAACCTGACAGACTGGACCCACATGTCATGGATTTAATATTTTCCTAAATATTTACGAAAATAATAAAAACCTGACAAAGGGCCCCACCTGTCAAAGATTTTTCTTTTACAGAAAGTAAAACAAAATAGAAAACAAAAGCGGCGCGGGTCCCACGACGGTCAACCGCCGGTGGTCAACTCCGGCGGACCGCGCCGGTGACCATAGCGCGGCGGCGCTAGCGCGCTCCCCTGCACGCGCGGAGTGGCGCGTTGGACAGAGGAGGCCGAGGCGAGCAAGATGGTGGCGGTGGCGCTAGCTGGGGTTGGCCGGAGCACCGTCGGCGACGAGCTGCTGCGACGGCGCACGGCGGCGCGCGAAGCGGGGCCGAACCAGAGGGAGAGGGAGGCGGCCGAGAGCACCAGCGTGAAGAGGGGCTCACCGCGGAGCTAATGAGCTCGTCGGCGAGGCAAGGGGAGGCCCGTGGCGTCAGCGTTGAGCCGAATCCCGACGACCGGACGCGGAGAAGAAGGCCGCAGCGGGGTCGATTGGGGCCTTCCCGGGCCGATTCCTTCATCGAGGAGGGTCCTGGAGGCGAGGCGCAACTCTCAGGCATCCCCGCGGAGCTCGAGGGTGGCCGTAGCGGCGAGGGACGACGGTGGCCGGCGAGCTAGGGTTTGCATGTGCGCGCAATGAGCGAGGGAGAGGAGTAGAGGGGGTTCTGGGGGCAGCTAGGGTTCTTCGTGGCGGCGGCAGGGGTACTTGTAGGCCGCCGGGGGTGGCGGCGCTAATCTTGGCGCTCGACAGCGAGGCAACGGCATCGGCAGCGCCACGCAGGAGCTTGGAGGCGCGGGGAAGAACGTGACTTTTGCACATACCGCCCCTGGAGAAAGTGTGGGCTGATTCTGGGGCTAGCTGGGCCGAGGTGGGCTACTGATTGGGCTGCGTAGAGGGAAAGAGAGAGATGGGCTGCGCCCAAAACAGAGAGAGAGGGTTTTTTTCTTTATTTTGTTTCAAACTTCTTTTGCTATTTGAAATTGTTTTGGAACTTCAAACTTTCTGAACTTTTCAAATATAACAAATGCACTTCTCAACAAAGCAAAAATGCAAAGTAGTTTAGTTTGAAACACTTTGAGAAATTGAAATAGAGGGAGAAATTTGCACAACCATTAGGGTTTTCCAAATTAATTCATTGATGCAATTTTCTTAGGAAACCTAGCATGATGCTCATGAAATGATGCACAATCAAACCCTAATCTAGGTTTAGCAAAACAGGGATGTTACAAAGCTCTAGCACAAATATAGCAATCAATGCTTCCCTCTTCGAAGGGCCATTCTTCTACTTTTATGTTGAGTCAGTTTACCCATTTCTCTCCATCTTAAGAAGCAAACACTTGTGTTAACTGTGCATTGATTCTTACATACTTGCTTATTGCACTTATTATATTACTTTATGTTGACAATATCCATGAGATATACATGTTACAAGTTGAAAGCAACCGCTGAAACTTAATCTTCCTTTGTGTTGCTTCAATGCCTTTACTTTGAATTTATTGCTTTATGAGTTAACTCTTATGCAAGACTTATTGATGCTTGTCTTGAAAGTACTATTCATGAAAAGTCTTTGCTATATGATTCAATTGTTTACTCATTGTCTTTACCATTGCTTCGAATCGCTGCATTCATTACATGTGCTTTACAATAGTATTGATCAAGATTATGATAGCATGTCACTTTAGAAATTATCTTTGTTATCGTTTACCTACTCGGGACGAGTAGGAACTAAGCTTGGGGATGCTTGATACGTCTCAAACGTATCTATAATTTCTTATGTTCCATGCTACTTTATTGATGATACTCACATGTTTTATACATACTTTATGTCATATTTATGCATTTTCCGGCACTAACCTATTAACGAGATGCCGAAGAGCCAGTTGCTGTTTTCTGCTGTTTTTGGTTTCAGAAATCCTAGTAAGGAAATATTCTCGGAATTGGACGAAATCAATGCCCAGGGGCCTATTTTTCCACGAAGCTTCCAGAACACCGAAAGGGAACCGAAGTGGGGCGACGAGGCGGCGCCACACTAGGGCGGCGCGGCCCAAGGGGGCCCGCGCGGCCCTAGCGTGTGGGGCCCCCGTCAGCCCTCCGACTCCGCCCTTCCGCCTACTTAAAGTCTTCGTCGCGAATACCCCAGTACCGAGAGCCACGATACGGAAAACCTTCCAGAGACGCCGCCGCCGCCAATCCCATCTCGGGGGATTCAGGAGATCGCCTCCGGCACCCTGCCGAAGAGGGGAATCATCTCCCGGAGGACTCTTCACCGCCATGGTCACCTCTGGAGTGATGTGTGAGTAGTTCACCCCTGGACTATGGGTCTATAGCAGTAGCTAGATGGTCATCTTCTCCTAATTGTGCTATCATTGTTGGATCTTGTGAGCTGCCTAACATGATCAAGATCATCTATTTGTAATGGTACATGTTGCGTTTATTGGGATCCGATAAATAATGAATGCTATGTTATGTTGATTATAAATCTATCATCTATGTGTTGTTTATGATCTTGCATGCTCTCCGTTATTAGTAGAGGCTCTGGCCAAGTTTTTACTTGTAACTCCAAGAGGGAGTATTTATGCTCGATAGTGGGTTCATGCATCCATTAAATGCAGGACGATGTGAGAAAGTTCTAAGGTTGTGGATGTGCTGTTGCCACTAGGGATAAAACATCAATGCTATGTCTAAGGATGTATTTTTTGATTACATTACGCACCATACTTAATGCAATTGTCTGTTGTTTGCAACTTAATACTGGAAGGGGTTCGGATGATAACCTGAAGGTGGACTTTTTAGGCATAGATGCATGCTGGATAGCGGTCTATGTACTTTGTCGTAATGCCCAATTGAATCTCACACTACTCATCATAACATGTATGTGCATGGTCATGCCCTCTTTATTTGTCAATTGCCCAACTGTTATTTGTTCACCCAACATGCTATTTATCTTATGGGAGAGACACCACTAGTGAACTGTGCACCCCGGTCCATTCTTTTACATCGAATACAATCTACTGCAATACTCGTTCTACTGTTCTTTGCAAACATCATCATCCACACTATACATCTCATCCTTTGTTACAGCAAGCCAGTGAGATTGACAACCTCACTGTTAAGTTGGGGCAAAGTATCTTGCTTGTGTTGTGCAGGTTCCACGTTGGCGCCGGAATCCCTGGTGTTGCGCCGCACTACACTCCGCCGCCATCAACCTTCAACGTGCTTCTTGACTCCTACTGGTTCGATAACCTTGGTTTCTTACTGAGGGAAAAACTTGCCGCTGTACGCATCATACCTTCCTCTTGGGGTTCCCAATGGACATGTGCTTTACCGTCACAAGCAGCAAGGGTCCCTGCAAGTTATGAGAAAAAGAACGTCGAGTGTCAATAGATCCCACCAAGATTTGCTTGCTTCCAACAGCTTGTTGCTCTCGTTTTGACGACATCTTCTTCACTTCTTCCTCCGAAAGCCCCTTGCCCTTGTTGTTGGAGGCCATGGTGCTTCTAGATCAAAGACAGATCCTGGCAGAAAACAGCTCGAACAAAACACGTCGAGAAAATGATATACGGACCTCCAGGGGTCCGGGGGATTATATAGCCGGAATTTTTACAACAAAAGGAAAGTACCAGGTCGAACCAGAGTCGGAGAGGGGCCACGAGGGACCCACCTCATAGGGCGGTGACACGCGTATAGCACGCGTCCGTTGGGAACCCCAAGAGGAAGGTGTGATGCGTACAGTGGCAAGTTTTCCCTCAGTATGAAACCAAGGTTTATCGAACCAGTAGGAGCCAAGAAGCACGTTGAAGGTTGATGGCGGCGAGATGTAGTGCGGCGCAACACCAGGGATTCCGGCGCCAACGTGGAACCTGCACAACACAACCAAAATACTTTGCCCCAACGAAACAGTGAGGTTGTCAATCTCACCGGCTTGCTATAACAAAGGATTAGATGCATAGTGTGGATGATGATTGTTTGCAGAGAACAGTAGAACAAGTATTGCAGTAGATTGTATTTCAGATGTAAAGAATGGACCGGGGTCCACAGTTCACTAGTGGTGTCTCTCCCATAAGATAAATAGCATGTTGGGTGAACAAATTACAGTTGGGCAATTGACAAATAGAGAGGGCATGACAATGCACATACATGATATGATGAGTATAGTGAGATTTAATTGGGCATTACGACAAAGTACATAGACCGCTATCCAGCATGCATCTATGCCTAAAAAGTCCACCTTCAGGTTATCATCCGAACCCCTTCCAGTATTAAGTTGCAAACAACAGACAATTGCATTAAGTATGGTGCGTAATGTAATCAATAACTACATCCTCGGACATAGCATCGATGTTTTATCCCTAGTGGCAACAGCACATCCACAACCTTAGAACTTTCTGTCACTGTCCCAGATTTAATGGAGGCATGAACCCACTATCGAGCATAAATACTCCCTCTTGTATTTACTAGCAAAAACGTGGCCAGAGCCTCTACTAATAACGGAGAAAATGCAAGATCATAAACAACACATAGGTATAAATTGATAATCAACATAACATAGTATTCTCTATTCATCGGATCCCAACAAACACAACATATAGCATTACAGATAGATGATCTTGATCATGTTAGGCAGCTCACAAGATCCGACAATGAAGCATAATGAGGAGAAGACAACCATCTAGCTACTGCTATGGACCCATAGTCCAGGGGTGAACTACTCACTCATCACTCCGGAGGCGACCATGGCGGTGTAGAGTCCTCCGGGAGATGAATCCCCTCTCCGGCAGGGTGCCGGAGGCGATCTCCTGAATCCCCCGAGATGGGATTGGCGGCGGCGGCGTCTCTGGAAGGTTTTCCGTATCGTGGCTCTCGGTACTGGGGGTTTCGCGACGAAGGCTATTTGTAGGCGGAAGGGCAGGTCAAGGGGCATCACGAGGGGCCCACACAGTAGGTCGGCGCGGCCAAGGGCTGGGCCGCGCCGGCCTAGTGTTTGGCCACCTCGTGGCCCCACTTCGTTAGTCCTCCGGTCTTCTGGAAGTTTCGTGTGAAAATAGGCCCCTGGGTGTTGATTTCGTCCAATTCCGAGAATATTTCCTTACAAGGATTTCTGAAACCAAAAATAGTAGAAAATAGCAACTGGCTCTTCGGCATCTCGTTAATAGGTTAGTTCTAGAAAATGCATAAATATGATATAAAGTATGCATAAAACATGTAGATATCATCAATAATGTGGCATGGAACATAAGAAATTATCGATACGTCGGAGACCTATCAGGCGGTGCGGCCAGGCTGGGGCCCGCGCCGGCCTATGGGGCACGCCCTCGTGCGTCTCCTCCACTCCGTTTCGATCTCGTAATTTTTCATATTTTCCAAAAACAGCAAAAACATTGTTTGGAAAGTAAAACGCGAACTTTTTATTACCAGTACTATTACCTATTCAAAGTCGAACTCTGCCGGACTGTCAATTTGACCTTTGATGAAAGCCTCCAGAGTTACCACTCGAATAACATCAACATCTTCATTATAAGAATCGCCAGAGATATAATGCTTGAGTCTTTGTCCATTCACCACTTGTGTGGCATCTATTTGGAGAGAACTAATTTTAATTGCTTTTGAACGATACACCTCCACAATGACATATGGTCCTTCCCATTTTGAGAGTAATTTCCATGCAAAAAATCTGAGACGAGACAGATACAATAGGACTTTATCCCCAACATTAAATTCTCTTTTGATAATTCTTCTATCATGCCATTTCTTAACTTTGTCTTTAAAGAGTTTAGCATTTTCATAAGCTTCACTTCTCCATTCATCTAGAGAACTCAATTGTAGCAATCTCTTCTTACCGGCAAGTTTGGGATCTTTATTTAGTTCTCTTACAGCCCAATAAGCTTTGTGCTCTAGTTCTAAAGGTAAATGACAAGCTTTCCCATAAACCATTTTATAAGGTGACATACCCATGGGATTTTTATAAGCAGTTCTATAAGCCCATAGTGCTTCCTTCAATTTACTAGCCCAATTCTTTCTAGATTTATTAACAGTCTTTTGCAAGATAGATTTAATCTCTCTATTTGATAATTCTACTTGCCCACTAGTTTGAGGATGATAAGCGGAAGCAATTCTATGATTAATACCATATTTAGCAAGAGTTTTTCTAAAACCACCATGAATAAAATGAGAATCTCCATCAGTCATAAGATATCTAGGAACTCCAAATCTAGGAAAAATAATATCTAAAAGCATTCTTAAAGAGGTCTCACCATCAGCACTTTTTGTGGGTATGGCTTCCACCCATTTAGTAACATAATCAACAGCGATAAGTATATGAGTGTTACCTTATGAAGAAGGGAAAGGTCCCATGAAGTAAAATCCCCAACAATCGAATGGTTCAATAACAAGAGTATAATTCATAGGTATTTCATTGCGTCTGGAGATATTACCAACCCTTTGGCATTCATCACAAGATAAAATAAACTTTCTTGCATCTTTGAAGAGAGTTGGCCAATAAAAACCTGATTGTAGAACCTTTTGCACGGTTCTATCTCCGGCGTGATGTCCTCCATAAGCACTACCATGACATTTACTCAATATCTCTTGTTGTTCATATTCGGGAACACATCTTCGCAGAATTCCATCCACTCCTTCTTTATATAAGTGTGGTTCATCCCAAAAATAATGCCTCAAGTCATAAAAGAATTTCCTCCTTTGCTGAGCTGAAAAGGTTGGAGGCAAGTACTTGGAAACAATAAAGTTAGCATAATCAGGATACCAAGGACTATCTCGCGAGCTCACCTTTATTATAGCCAATTGTTCATTTGGAAAACTATCATTAACACGAACAGGATCATAAGCAATATTTTCCAATCTAGACAAATTATCAGCAACAGGATTATCAGCACCTTTCCTATCTATAATATGTAAATCAAATTCTTGCAACAGAAGCACCCATCTAATAAGCCTTGGCTTAGCATCTTTCTTTTGCATTAGGTATCTAATTGCAGCATGATCAGTATGAATTGTAACTTTTGAATCAACAATATAGGGTCTAAACTTGTCACAAGCAAAGACTACAGCTAACAATTCTTTTTCAGTTGTAGCATAATTCCTTTGAGCAGCATCAAGGGTTTTACTAGCATAATGAATAACATTCAATTTTTTATCTACTCGCTGTCCAAGAACAGCGCCTACAGCAAAATCACTAGCATCACACATAATTTCAAAAGGTAAGTTCCAATCAGGAGGTTCAACTATAGGAGCAGTTGTTAAGGCTTTCTTTAGAGTTTCAAAAGCTTCCTTACAATCATCATCAAAAACAAAAGGTACATCTTTCTGAAGAAGATTAGTAAGAGGTTTTGAAATCTTGGAAAAGTCTTTAATAAATCTCCTATAAAACCCAGCATGACCAAGAACACTACGAGTACCTTTAACATCCCTTGGATAGGGCATCTTCTCAATTGCTTCAACTTTAGCTCTATCAACTTCAATACCTCTCTCGGAAATTTTATGTCCCAATACAATTCCTTCATTAACCATAAAGTGGCATTTCTCCCAATTAAGAGCAAGGTTAGTTTCTTCACATCTCTGTAAAACTTTATCAAGGTACCGCAAGCAATTATCGAAGGAATTCCCATAGACAGAAAAATCATCCATGAATACCTCTACAATATTCTCGCAAAAGCCATGAAAAATAGCAGACATGCATCTTTGAAAAGTAGTAGGAGCATTACATAAACCAAAAGGCATACGTCTATTTGCATAAGTTCCACAGGGACAAGTGAAAGTGGTTTTCTCTTGATCCTTAGTTTTAACAACAATTTGTGAAAACCCAGAATAACCATCAAGAAAGCAAAAATGAGTATTTTTAGATAAGCTTTCTAACATTTGATCAATAAAAGGTAAAGGGTAATGATCTTTCTTAGTAACCTTATTAAATTTTCGATAATCAATGCACATTCTATACCCTACAAATACTCTTTGAGGGATCAGCTCATCATTATCATTAGGTACAACAGTCATTCCTCCTTTCTTAGGAACACAATGCACAGGGCTAACCCATCTACTATCAGCAATAGGATATATAATACCAGCTTAAGTAGTTTTAATACCTCATTCCTTACCACATCCTTCATCTTAGGAATTAGACGACCCTGATGGTCAACAACAGGCTTTGCATCATCTTTCATATTAATGGCATGTTGGCAAATAGAGGGAGAAATCCCCTTCAATTCATCAAGAGTGTAGCCAATAGCTCCTCGGTGTTTCTTCAGTATTTCCAATAACCTTTCTTCCTCAATCTCTGAAAGCTTAGAACTAATAATAACAGGATATATTTTCTTATCATCAATATGAGCATATTTAAGATTATCAGGCAATGGTTTTAAATCAAAAACAGGATCTTCCTTTGGTGGTGGTGTTGTACCTAGATCTTCTACCGGTAAATCATGCTTAAGAATAGGTTGACGAAGGAAAATTTCATCAAGATCATTTCTTTCTTCCCTAAAGACTTCACTCTCACTATTCTCCAAATGTTGCTGCAAAGGATTATTAGGAGCAAGAGCAATAGATGCACACTGTTCAACTTTACAATCATTATTAGGCGAATCAGCTTTATAAGGAGTTTTGGCAAATTTAGAGAAATTAAACTCATAAGATTCACCAGCAAATTTAGTCAAAATTTTCTCTTTCTTGCAATCTATAACAGCTCCACAAGTATTTAGAAAAGGTCAACCAAAAATGATAGGACAATACTTACTAGCAGCAGAACCAAGTACCAAAAAGTCAGCAGGATATTTAATCTTACCACATAGAACTTCCACATCTCGAACAATACCAATTGGAGAGATAGTTTCTCTATTAGCTAGCCGAATAACCACATCAATATCTTCAAGTTCACAGGAACCAATTTCATGCATGATCTCCGTGTAAAGCTCATAAGGAATAGCACTAATACTTGCACCAATATTGCATAAACCATAATAACAATGATCACCAATTCTAACAGATAGCATAGGAACGCTGGTTTTCCTAGACTTATTAGGATGTGAAACAATATTAGAAGCATCTTCACAGAAAATAATATGACCATCTTCCACATTTTCAGTCACAAGATCTTTAACTATTGCAATAGCAGGTTCAACCTTTATTTGCTCTTCAGGTTCTATAGGTTTCTTTGCACTTTTATTAATCACACTATTTATAACAGAATACTCCTTCATTTTAGCAGGGAAAGGAGTTTTTCAATATAAGCTTCAGGAATAACATGATCAACAGTTTCAATTACAACACATTTATTTATAGATGAATCAATTTTATCTTTATACGGTTCATGATACTTATCAAAATTCTTCTTAGGAAATTCATAATGAGAGGCAAAAGCTTTATAAAGATTTGCAATGACTTGAGAATCAAGACCATAAGTAGCACTCATATTACGAAATTTATCAGTATCCATAAAAGCTTCAATGCATTTATAATCATAGTTTATACCTGACTCTCTATCATTGTCGTTCTCCCATCCTTCAGTATTCTCCTGAATCCGATCAAGAAGGTCCCTTTTAAACTCTTCTTTGTTGCGTGTAAATGATCCAGAGCAAGAAGTATCCAGCAAGGTCTTATCTTGAAAAGAAAGTCTTGCATAGAAATTATCAATGATAATATTACCAGGAAGCTCATGAATGGGGCATTTGAGCATTAAAGACTTCAATCTCCATCACGCTTGGGCAATACTCTCTCCATCATGAGGCCAGAAATTATATATGCGGTTCCGGTCTTTGTGAATTTCACTTGGAGGATAGAATTTAGAATAAAATAGAGGCACAATATCATTCCAATCAAGAGAATCCCCATTCTTCATTAATTTGTACCAATGCGCCGCCTTACCAGACAGCAATATAGAGAATAGTTTCTTTCTAACTTCATCCATAGCAATACCTGCACACTTGAATAAACCGCATAATTCATGTAAGAACAGTAAATGATCTCCAGGATGGACAGTTCCATCCCCTTCATAGCGGTTATCCACAACACGTTCAATAATTTTCATAGGTATTTTGTATGGAACCTCTTTCTCACCTGGCGCCTCATCCACTACCTTTGCAGTAGTAGTAGATTTTCCAAATAAAAATTCAAGAGAAGATCTCTCCATAATGAATTATAGCAGCAGGCAGAAATAAAATCAGCACGAACAGTAAAAGTTTCCCTTACCAATTCCACTTACCAATAGCGCTTCACTCCCCGGCAACGGCGCCAGAAAATAGTCTTGATGACCCACAAGTATAGGGGATGTATCGTAGTATTTTCGATAAGTAAGAGTGTCGAACCCAACGAGGAGCAGAAGGTGTTGACAAGCAGTTTCGATGAAGGATTCACTGTAAATGCTCACAGACAAGTATTCAGGGGGTTTTGATGTAGCAGATGAATAAAGTACGAGTAAGTGAAATGCGAGAGAAATAATTGCAGCCAGTGGCCCAATCCTTTTTAGCACAAAGGACAAGCCGGTTTGTTTACTTATAATGACCAAACGTTCTTGAGGACACGTGGGAATTTAGTCTAGTGCTTTCGCTTCATATAGCTGATTAATCTTCATTGTTTTGATAAGTGTTGTGTGGGTGGACCTATGCTAATGCACCGCCCTTCCTAGGACTAATACATACTTGTGATTATACCCCTTGCAAGCATCCGCAACTACAAGAAAGTAATTAAGATAAATCTAACCACTGCCTTAAACTCTGAGATCCTGCTATCCCTCCTGCATCGATATACCAACGGGGGTTCAGGTTTCTGTCACTCCGGCAACCCCGCAATTAGCAAACGAGTACAAGATGTATTCCCCTAGGCCCATAAAGGTGAAGTATCATGTAGTCGACGTTCACATGACACCACTAGAAGAATAACACCACAACTTAAATATCATAACATTGAATATTACTCAACCATAATTCACTACTAACATTTAGACTTCACCCATGTCCTCAAGAACTAAACGAACTACTCACGAGACATCATATGGAACATGATCAGAGGTGATGTGATGATGAATAACAATCTGAACTTAAACATTGGTTCAATGGTTTCACTCAATAGCATCAATAACAAGTAGAAATCAATACCGGGAGAGTTTCCCCTATCAAACAATCAAGATTCAACCCTAATTTTTACAGCGGTGGAGACGGCGGTGATGATGATGGAGATGATGGTGATGATGATGGAGATGATGTCCAGCTCGATGACGGTGACGATGGCGTCGATTTCCCCCTCCGGGAGGGAATTTCCCCGGCAGATTTCAGCCTGCCGGAGAGCTCTTTTCTCTCTGGTGTTTTCCGCCCCGCAGAGGCGGCTGTGACTCTTCGCGACTATCCTCCGGAGCTTAGGTTTTCGGGACGAAGAAGTACGCGAAGGAGAGGAGGCCAGAGGGGGCTGTGGGCCTCCTCCCCACATGGCGGTGCGGCCAGGCCAGGGCCCACGCCGGCCTATGGGGGGGCCATGGCGGCCCTCCTCGGCTTCTCCTTTTGGCTATCTTCGTCTTCTGGAAAAATAGGATTTTCAGTATAATTTCCGTCAATTGTTGATCTTCCGAAATATTGCATTCTGACGGCGCTTTTTCCAGCAGAATCCTGACTCCGGTGCGCGGTTCTCCAACAATCATGAAACATGCAAAATAGATAAAATAACATAAGTATCACCTCTAAATATGAATCAATGAATAACAGTAAGTTATGATATAAAATAGTGATGCAAAATGGACGTATCAGTAGGGAAATTCTTTACCAAAGATTTCATTCTTTCCCATGCTTGGGCAACATGTTCATTATCCAATTCCTTAAAATTCATTATGCTACTTCTCAAAGATATAATTTTAGCAGGAGGATAATATCTACCAATGAAAGCATCCTTACATTTAGTCCATGAATCAATACTATTCTTAGGCAAAGATAGCAACCAATCTTTAGCTCTTCCTCTTAAGGAGAAAGGAAACAATTTCAATTTTATAATGACACCATCTACATCCTTATACTTTTGCATTTCACAAAGTTCAACAAAATTATTAAGATTGGCAGCAGCATCATCAGAACTAACACCAGAAAATTGCTCTCTCATAACAAGATTTAGTAAAGCAGGTTTAATTTCATAAAATTCTGCTGTAGCAGCACGTGGAGCAATAGGTGTGCATAGGAAATCATTATTATTTGTGCTCGTGAAGTCACACAACTTAGTGTTCTCAGGAGTACCCATTTTAGCAGTAATAAAAATAAGTAAAGCAAACTAAATTAAGTAAAGTAAAGTAAATGCAGGTAACTAATTTTTTTGTGTTTTTAATATAGAAA
Organism: Lolium perenne; assembly: GCF_019359855.2. Classification (NCBI taxonomy): domain Eukaryota; kingdom Viridiplantae; phylum Streptophyta; class Magnoliopsida; order Poales; family Poaceae; genus Lolium; species Lolium perenne. The sequence continues at coordinate 261,417,364 of NC_067250.2, forward strand.
ACGCAAACAAGACAGTAAGTAAATGCAAGTAACTATTTTTTTTTGTGTTTTTGATATAAAGAAAGCAAACAAAACAGAAAATAAAATAAAGTAAAGCAAGACAATAACAAAGTAAAGAGATTGGATGTGAGAGACTCCCCTTGCAGCGTGTCTTGATCTCCCCGGCAACGGCGCCAGAAAAAGAGCTTGATAATGCGTGAAGCACACGTCTGTTGGGAACCCCAAGAGGAAGGTGTGATGCATACAGCAGCAAGTTTTCCCTCAGTGAGAAACCAAGGTTATCGAACCAGTAGGAGATGAAGGCCACGTGAAGGTTGTTGGTGGAGGAGTGTAGTGCGGCGCGCAACACCAAGGATTTCGGCGCCAATGTGGAACCTGCACAACGCAATCAAAATACTTTGCCCCAACTTAACAGTGAGGTTGTCAATCTCACCGGCTTGCTGTAAACAAAGGATTAAACGTATGGTGTGGAAAATTATGTTTGTTTGCAATGAGCAGCAGAGAACAATGATTGCAGTAGATTGTATTCAGATGTAAAAGAATGGACCAGGATCCACAGCTCACTAGCGGTGTCTCTCCAATAAGAAATAGCATGTTGGGTGAACAAATTACAGTTGGGCAATTGAAAAATATAGAGGGCATAACAATGCACATACATATCATGATGACTAATATGAGATTTACTTAGGGCATTACGACAAATTACATAGACCGCTATCCAGCATGCATATATGCCTAAAAAGTTCACCTTCGGGTTAGCATCTGCACCCCTTCCAGTATTAAGTTGCAAACAATAGACAATTGCATTAAGTATGGTGCGTAATGTAATCAACACAAATATCCTTAGACAAAGCATTGATGTTTTATCCCTAGTGGCAACAGCACATCCACAAACTTAGAACTTTCTGTCACTGTCCCAGATTCAATGGAGGCATGAACCCAGTATCGAGCATAAATACTCCCTCTTGGAGTCACAAGTATCAACTTGGCCAGAGCCTCTACTAGCAACGGAGAGCATGCAAGATCATAAACAACACATATATGATAGATTGATAATCAACTTGACATAGTATTCCACATTCATCGGATCCCAAGAAACACAACATGTAGCATTACAAATAGACGATCTTGATCATGATAGGCAGCTCACAAGATCTAAACATGATAGCACATGAGGAGAAGACAACCATCTAGCTACTGCTATGGACCCATAGTCCAAGGATGAACTACTCACACATCAATCCGGAGGCGATCATGGTGATGTAGAGTCCTCCGGGTGATGATTCCCCTCTCCGGCAGGGTGCCGGAGGCGATCTCCTGAATCCCCCGAGATGGGATTGGCGGCGGCAGCGTCTCAGTATGTTTTCTCATATCGTGGCTCTCGGTAATAGGGTTTTCGCGACGGAGAGTATAAGTAGGCGAAAGGGCAGAGTCGGGGGAGGCACGAGGGCCCCACCCCATAGGCCGGCACGGGCCCCTCCTTGGCCGCGCCGCCCTATGGTGTCGGTGCCTCGTGGCCCCACTTCGTATCTCCTTCGGTCTTCTGGAAACTCCGTGGAAAAATAAGACCCTTGGCTTTCGTTTCGTCCAATTCCGAGAATATTTCCTGTGTAGGATTTCTGAAACCAAAAATAGCAGAAAACAGGAACTGGTGCTTCGGCATCTCGTTAATAGGTTAGTGCCGGAAAATGCGTATAAATGATATAAAGTGTGTATAAAACATGTGAGTATTGTCATAAAACTAGCATGGAACATAAGAAATTATAGATACGTTTGAGACGTATCACACACCCAGGCCGCGCCATGGGGTGGTCTGGCCGCCCTGTGACGCCTCTTCGACCCCCCCTCTGGACTCTATCTTCATTTCGGTAAAATATTGACTTCAACTTTTGTTTCATCCAATTCCGAGAATATTTCTTGTACAACTTTTCTGAAATACAAAAACAACAGAAAACAGGGAACTGGCAATGTGGCATCTTGTTAATAGGTTAGTGCCGGAAATCATGTAAAAGTGCAATGAACTGTAAGCAAAACATATATGAATTGGTGTAAAATAAGCATGGAGCATCAAAAATTATAGATACGTTTGAGACGTATCAATTATAAGGTGTTATAGATCTCCCCAAGCTTGGAATCAAGCCAGGTTTGATCAAATAATCCTTGTGATTATTTGATACCGTTGCAGCTTCAAGGTGGATGGATGGTGTTAGACGGCTGCACGGAGCTTCCTGTTGGACTCCTCTAGAACAGATATGTGATGGATAGCCCTCTGCAATTCAGAGCGCATGGAGTTCCCTGCTTCATTCATTGCCTCCACCACTTCATTGAGCTCCTTCTTCTCCGCCGAGTTGAGGAGGCACCGGCGCACCACCTCCCAATGGATAAGCTCATGATTTTGATTCTTTTTCCAGTAGGCTAATGCGCAGCTTAGTCCTCATAGGCGGCTTGACTGAAGCAGGTTCATCTTTAAGTACGAAGCCCCACTCCTCCATGGGCTTCATGCGGATGCAAGCGTTTAGCATCATCTTCTTTGTTGTGGAAGTATGGGTGGTAGTCTCCTCATAAGTTCATGCATCAACACCATTATGCTTACGGGTTTGGCAATGCATAGTGAGTGGCGATGAGCTTTAGGGATTCCACGCGCCCCTTCCCGTGCGGCTTCTTTGCTTCTCCCCATCTTCTAGAGTAACCATAGCCATGTACCCCGGCTGTTTCCAGCCACATGGAGCTGGAGTCATGAATGGCTGGTAGTCTTCATCGTACAAGTCGTAAGATGGCTCGTGCTTCCTCGGGCTATGACCTTGAGCTTCACACTTGTTATCATTTTGGGACGAGGTCTAGAAGCTGTCCCACGATGGAGGCTTGAGGCCGAAAGGTTTTCCTTTTCCCGGAGCTAGGTAACGCATCTGGTCGTGAAGATCTGAAAGATGAAGAAATAGAAGCTTTGGGAAGCCTTATTAGGGGTGAAGCAGAAAGAAATCTCATGGGTTTGGAGTTTATGGTCCCACAGAAAATGAATCCCAAAAAATTGGAAAGATATAAACTTAAAAAAGAAATTCTAGGCAGCACGGTGGTTCTCGGTACGGGCGCAGACCGTAATGTCCGCCCGTACCCGACGTCCTACCAAAAATCAAAACAGACAAAGTCGGTCCGAGAGTTTTGTACAGGCGGGTTTGCACCGTACCGTCCGCCCGTACCCGACTTACCGACATAAGAGAGGCGGTGGAAAATGTTTTTTTTCATCATACTAAAGATCAAAATGAAGGGAAAGCCTCTATAACTTTAGTGCCTAGCCGTACGGGAATAAATGTCCGTACCGCCCGCTCATAAGGAAAACGGGGTAGAAACTTGGTTCGACGAAGATTTCCAGTAAGTTTAGCGACCACTGGTACGGGCGGAGCCAGTCGTATCGCCTGCCCGTACCGAGGTCGCGAAACTCCTTTTGGCTTAGAAAACTTTAAGAAGATCGAAAATGCATACAAAAGAACGGAACACTAGAAACTTTGAACTTCTAAAACCAAATAAAACTCTCTTGCAATAGTTAGGAGTAAAAGGTACCGTACTTCTTGACCATCATATTGTTCTTCCCTTCTTCCGTATATGGTGGGTAGCAAATGCTTCCTCGCACCATCACAAAGAATAGGAGAAACTTCTTCACAAAAACAAAGTGTACCTGGTGGAACAAAGACTGTAGATATGTTGCATGGTAATGCTTCTTTGTCCATAGATTCTTGATCTTCGAGTCGTTGATGCGCGTGATTGACGTATTGTCTTTTCGTTCGACACGCGTCCGTTGGGAACCCCAAGAGGAAGGTGTGATGCGCACAGCGGCAAGTTTCCCTCAGTAAGAACCAAGGTTTATCGAACCAGTAGGAGTCAAGAAGCACGTTGAAGGTTGATGGCGGCGAGATGTAGCGCGGCGCAACACCAGGGATTCCGGCGCCAACGTGGAACCTGCACAACACAAACCAAGTACTTTGCCCCAACGAAACAGCGAGGTTGTCAATCTCACCGGCTTGCTGTAACAAAGGATTAGATGTATAGTGTGGAAGATGATTGTTTGCACAAAATAGTAGAACAAGTATTGCAGTAGATTGTATTTCAGTATAGAGAATTGGACCGGGGTCTACAGTACACTAGAGGTGTCTCTCCCATAAGATAAATAGCATGTTGGGTGAACAAATTACAGTTAGGCAATTGACAAATAGAGAGGGCATGACCATGCACATACATATTATGATGAGTATAGTGAGATTTAATTGGGCATTACGACAAAGTACATAGACCACTATCCAGCATGCATCTATGCCTAAAAAGTCCACCTTCAGGTTATCATCCGAACCCCTTCCAGTATTAAGTTGCTAACAACAGACAATTGCATTAAGTATTGCTCGTAATGTAATCAATAACTACATCCTCGGACATAGCATCAAGGTTTTATCCCTAGTGGCAACAGCACATCCATAACCTTAGAGGTTTCTGTCACTCCCCCAGATTCACGGAGACATGAACCCACTATCGAGCATAAATACTCCCTCTTGGAGTTACTAGCAAAAACTTGGCCAGAGCCTCTACTAATAACGGAGAGCATGCAAGATCATAAACAACACATAGATATAAATTGATAATCAACATAACATAGTATTCTCTATTCATCGGATCCCAACAAACACAACATATAGCATTACAGATAGATGATCTTGATCATGTTCGGCAGCTCACAAGATCCGACAATGAAGCATAATGAGGAGAAGACAACCATCTAGCTAGTGTTATGGACCCATAGTCCAGGGGTGAACTACTCACTCATCACTCCGGAGGCGACCATGGCGGCGTAGAGTCCTCCGGGAGATGATTCCCCTCTCCGGCAGGGTGCCGGAGGCGATCTCTTGAATCCCCCGAGATGGGATTGGCGGCGGCGGCGTCTCTGGAAGGTTTTCCGTATCGTGGCTCTCGGTACTGGGGGTTTCGCGACGAAGGCTATTTGTAGGCGGAAGGGTAGGTCAGGGGGCGTCGCGAGGGGCCCAGGAGACAGGTCGGCGCGGCCAAGGGTGGGGCCGCGCCGCCCTACCCCCTGGCCACCTCGTGGCCCCACTTCGTTGACTCTCCGGTCTTCTGGAAGCTTCGTGGCAAAATAGGCCCCTGGGCGTTGATTTCGTCCAATTCCGAGAATATTTCCTTACTAGGATTTCTGAAACCAAAAACAGAAACAAGAATCGGCTCTTCGGCATCTTGTTAATAGGTTAGTTCCAGAAAATGCATAAATATGACATAAAGTATGCATAAAACATGTAGATATCATCAATAATGTGGCATGGAACATAAGAAATTATCGATACGTCGGAGACGTATCAGCATCCCCAAGCTTAGTTTCTGCTCGTCCCGAGCAGGTAAACGATAAACAAAGATAATTTCTGGAGTGACATGCCATCATAACCTTGATCATACTATTGTAAAGCATATGAGCTGAGATCAAATCATTCAAAGCAAGTGTCTATATTGATATAAGAGATGATAATGCAAGAGTTAGACAAGCTAGAAGTTTTCATGAACTATTGCTTTAAAGACATGCAACCGTACAAAGTTCATTAAAGATGTATTAAGTATTCAGCATAGAAGTTCTATCCTTCATTCCAAGCATCAAGTAAATTTTCACAACATAAGAAGGATTCAGTCAAGTAAACATAAACATGAACGTCATGAATCAACTGTTTCGAAGTCTACTCAACCGGTGAGCGCAAGCATTTGGTATTAGCACCAGGATGTTATGGCATAAAGAACGTTAATGGGGGTTTGGAAGGCCAAATGGAAGAAAGGCTTGCAAAGCTGTAAATGACCATTAGACAAGAGGAAGCCTTATGATCGAAGCTATGCAAGGAGTAGTGATTGCCATGCAACGGATGCACATAGAGCTATATGTGTATGAAAGCTCTCCAATGGAACTAGTGGGGGTGCATCCAACTTGGTTGCTCATGAAGACCTAGAGCACTTTTGAGGAGGCTCATCATTGGAATATACAACCCAATTTCTATAGTGTAAATTCCCCACATAGTTATACTAGTAAAACATGAAAACTCTCTCATATGAATGTAGGTGCTAAACATGAGCACAAATGATGACTATGAATAATGCGGGTGCTAAAACATGAGCACAAGTGTGGATAAAAGATAGTAATGCTTCCCCCTTTTTCTTTATTCTCTCTTTTTTTTCTTTTTTCTTTTTTTTCTTTTTTTCTTTCTTTTCATTTTTTCTTTCTTCTTTTTTTTTTCTTTTTGATGGCCTCCACGGCTCTTTTCATTTTTAGGGGCAAAATTCTAATTATGACAACACACTTTTTGGTACAAATAACTCATAATAAATGAAACATGATGTATGAAACTGTATGCCTCTGCCAGTGTAGCAGGATGTGCAATGATCTAGCGTAACATGGGTAAACCACACATCAGCTGTATATGATCATGCAAAGCAATATATAAATAATAAATGACAACATGTCATGTAATGTAAAAATGGATGTTGCATGGCAATATATCTCGGAACAGCTATGGAAATGCTGTGGTAGGTACGTATGGTGGCTGTTTTGAGGAGATGTATGGGCTTATGTGTAGGAGAACAAGAGAAAGTTCTCCCACGGGTTTGGATGTACCGGCGAAGTATGCACAATTCTCAATGTGAGCAAAAGGCAATGCACAGTACCGAAGAGGCTAGCAAATTTGGATGGTGGAAGTGCCAAAAACCGTAGCTTAACATTAGTCAAAAAGAACTCACAAGCTTATTGCAAACATCTAACAGGTTCACAATTAAGAGCATGATTAAAGTTCACTTCCAAGGAGGGCCGTTCACGGTGGCACAAGTACCCCGCTAGCTCCCTCGACCTTCAGCACAACTTAGTTATTACGATGAACTCTCAGACATGGAAAGCTATCAAGTCCAACTACGCCTTCAACTATTTAAATAGAGTTTGTAGTACGGTACAAGTTTAAAGACAACAATCCACTCCTAATTTTAACTTATTTATCCAGCAAGCCTTACCATCTAAATACCTCAAAACATTTGCAAAGAATCAAGTTATCAAAGCTCAATGTTCTACAAGTATTTTATTATACACTACCACATGCAACATTTCCCGTTTCCAACCATACAACAATTTAACGAAGAAGAAGCTTTTGCCATGAATACTATGAGTAAAGCCCAAGGACATATTTGTCCATATGCAACAGCGGAGCGTGTCTCTCTCCCACACAAAGAATGCTAGGATCCATTTTATTCAAACAAAACAAAAACAAAAACAAACCGACGCTCAAAGCAAAGCACATAAGATGTGATGGAATAAAAATATAGTTTCAGGGGAGGAACCTGATAATGTTGTCGATGAAGAAGGGGATGCCTTGGGCATCCCCAAGCTTAGACGCTTGAGTCTTCTTGATATATGCAGGGGTGAACCACCGGGGCATCCCCAAGCTTAGAGCTTTCACTCTCCTTGATCATGTTGTATCATCTCCCTCTCTTGATCCTTGAAAACTTCCTCCACACCAAACTCAAAACAACTCATTAGAGGGTTAGTGCACAATCAAAATATACATGTTCAGAGGTGACATAATCATTCTTAACACTTCTGGACATTGCACAAAGCTACTGAAAGTCAATGGAATCGAAATATCCATCGAGCATATCAAAACAGGCAATGCGAAATAAAAGACAGAATCTGTCAAAAACAGAACAGTTCGTAATGACGAATTTTATTGAGGCAACAGACTTGCTCAAATGAAAATGCTCAAATTGAATAAAAGTTGCGTACATATCTGAGGATCACTCACGTAAATTGGCATAATTTTCTGAGTTACCTACAGAGAATTTTGCCCAGATTCGTGACAGCAAAGAAATCTGATTCCGCGCAGTAATCCAAATCTAGTATGAACCTTACTATCAACGACTTTAATTGGCACAACAAAACACTAAAATAAGATAAGGAGAGGTTGCTACAGTAGTAAACAACTTCCAAGACACAAATATAAAACAAAGTACTGTAGTAAAAACATGGGTTGTCTCCCATAAGCGCTTTTCTTTAACGCCTTTAGCTAGGCGCAGAAAGTGTGTATCAAGTGTTATCAAGAGACGAAGTGTCAACATCATAATTTGTTCTAATAATAGAATCATAAGGTAACTTCATTCTCTTTCTAGGGAAGTGTTCCATACCTTTCTTGAGAGGAAATTGATATTTAATATTACCTTCCTTCATATCAATGATAGCACCAACAGTTCGAAGAAAAGGTCTTCCCAATATAATGGGACAAGATGCATTGCATTCAATATCCAAGACAACAAAATCAATGGGGACAAGGTTATTGTTAACGGTAATGCGAACATTATCAACTTTCCCCAAAGGTTTCTTTGTAGAATGATCAGCAAGATTAACATCCAAATGACAATTTTTCAGCGGTGGCAAGTCAAGCATATTATAAATTTTCTTAGGCATAACAGAAATACTTGCACCAAGATCACATAAAGCATTACAATCAAAATCATTGACCTTCATCTTAATGATGGGCTCCCAACCATCCTCTAGCTTCCTAGGAATAGAAGCTTTGCGTTCTAATTTCTCTTCTCTATCTTTTATGAGAGCATTTGTAATATGTTTCATGAATGCCAAATTTATAGCACTAGCATTAGGACTCTTAGCAAGTTTTTGTAAGAACTTTATAACTTCAAAGATGTGGCAATCATCAAAATCTAGACCATTATAATCTAAAGCAATGGGATCATCATCCCCAATGTTGGAAAAAATTTCAGCAGTTTTATCACAGGCAGTTTCAGCAGTTTTAGCAGTTTCGGGCAGTTTTTCGCGCTTTGCATTAGAAGTGGAAACATTGCTAACACCAATTCTTTTATTATTAATAGTATGAGGTGCAGCAACTTGTGTAGCATTAGCATTACTAGTGGTGGTAATAGTCCAAACTTTAGCTATATTCTCTTCTTTTTCATTTTCTTCTCTTTCCCACCTAGCACGCAATTCGGCCATCAATCTTATATTCTCATTAATTCTAACTTGGATGGCATTTGCTGTAGTAACAATTTTAATATTAAGATTTTCATTAGGCATAACTTTTGATTTCAAAAGATCAACATCAGCAGCAAGACTATCGACTTTAGAAGCAAGTATATCAATTTTCCCAAGCTTTTCTTCAACAGATTTGTTGAAAGTAGTTTGTGTACTAATAAATTCTTTAAGCATGGCTTGAAGTCCAGGGGGTGTGTTCCTATTATTGTTGTAAGAATTCCCATAAGAATTACCATAGCCGTTGCCATTATTATAAGGATATAGCCTATAGTTATTACTAGAATTGTTCCGGTAAGCATTGTTGTTGAAATTATTATTTTTAATGAAGTTAACATCAACATGTTCTTCTTGAGCAACCAATGAAGCTAACGGAACATTATTAGGATCAACATTAGTCCTATCATTCACAAGCATAGACATAATAGCATCAATCTTATCACTCAAGGAGGAGGTTTCTTCGACAGAATTTACCTTCTTACCTTGTGGAGCTCTTTCCGTGTGTCATTCAGAGTAATTGATCATCATATTATCAAGAAGCTTTGTTGCTTCACCAAGAGTGATGGACATAAAGGTACCTCCAGCAGCTGAATCCAATAGGTTCCGCGAAGAAAAATTCAGTCCTGCATAAAAGGTTTGGATGATCATCCAAGTAGTCAGTCCATGGGTTGGGCAATTTTTAACCAAAGATTTCATTCTTTCCCATGCTTGTGCAACATGCTCAGTATCCAATTGTTTAAAATTCATTATGCTACTCCTCAAGGATATAATTTTAGCAGGGGGATAATATCTACCAATAAAAGCATCCTTGCATTTAGTCCATGAATCAATACTATTCTTAGGCAGAGATAGCAACCAATCTTTAGCTCTTCCTCTTAATGAGAAAGGGAACAATTTTAATTTTATAATGTCACCATCTACATCTTTATACTTTTGCATTTCACAAAGTTCAACAAAATTATTGAGATGGGCAGCAGCATCATCAGAACTAACACCAGAAAATTGCTCTCGCATAACAAGATTCAGCAAAGCAGGTTTAATTTCAAAGAATTTTGCTGTAGTAGCAGGTGGAGCAATAGGTGTGCATAAGAAATCATTATTATTTGTGGTTGTGAAGTCACACAACTTAGTATTTTCAGGAGTACCCATTTTAGCAGTAGTAAATAAAGCAAACTAGATAAAGTAAATGCAAGTAACTAATTTTTGTGTGTTTTTGATATAGCAAACAAGATAGCAAATAAAGTAAAACTAGCAACTAATTTTTTTTGTATTTTGATTTATTGCAGCAAACAAAGTAGTAAATAAAACTAAGCAGGACAAAAACAAAGTAAAGTGATTGGGATGTGGAGACTCCCCTTGCAGCGTGTCTTGATCTCCCCGGCAACGGCGCCAGAAATTTTGCTTGATGCCCGTCATTGACGTATTGTCTTTTCGTTCGACACGCGTCCGTTGGGAACCCCAAGAGGAAGGTGTGATGCGCACAGCGGCAAGTTTCCCTCAGTAAGAACCAAGGTTTATCGAACCAGTAGGAGTCAAGAAGCACGTTGAAGGTTGATGGCGGCGAGATGTAGTGCGGCGCAACACCAGGGATTCCGGCGCCAACGTTGAACCTGCACAACACAAACCAAGTACTTTGCCCCAACGAAACAGTGAGGTTGTCAATCTCACCGGCTTGCTGTAACAAAGGATTAGATGTATAGTGTGGAAGATGATTGTTTGCACAAAATAGTAGAACAAGTATTGCAGTAGATTGTATTTCAGTAGATTGTATTTCAGTATAGAGAATTGGACCGGGGTCCACAGTTCACTAGAGGTGTCTCTCCCATAAGATAAATAGCATGTTGGGTGAACAAATTACAGTTAGGCAATTGACAAATAGAGAGGGCATGACCATGCACATACATATTATGATGAGTATAGTGAGATTTAATTGGGCATTACGACAAAGTACATAGACCGCTATCCAGCATGCATCTATGCCTAAAAAGTCCACCTTCAGGTTATCATCCGAACCCCTTCCAGTATTAAGTTGCTAACAACAGACAATTGCATTAAGTATTGCGCGTAATGTAATCAATAACTACATCCTCGGACATAGCATCAAGGTTTTATCCCTAGTGGCAATAGCACATCCATAACCTTAGAGGTTTCTGTCACTCCCCCAGATTCACGGAGACATGAACCCACTATCGAGCATAAATACTCCCTCTTGGAGTTACTAGCAAAAACTTGGCCAGAGCCTCTACTAATAACGGAGAGCATGCAAGATCATAAACAACACATAGATATAAATTGATAATCAACATAACATAGTATTCTCTATTCATCGGATCCCAACAAACACAACATATAGCATTACAGATAGATGATCTTGATCATGTTCGGCAGCTCACAAGATCCGACAATGAAGCATAATGAGGAGAAGACAACCATCTAGCTAGTGTTATGGACCCATAGTCCAGGGGTGAACTACTCACTCATCACTCCGGAGGCGACCATGGCGGCGTAGAGTCCTCCGGGAGATGATTCCCCTCTCCGGCAGGGTGCCGGAGGCGATCTCTTGAATCCCCCGAGATGGGATTGGCGGCGGCGGCGTCTCTAGAAGGTTTTCCGTATCGTGGCTCTCGGTACTGGGGGTTTCGCGACGAAGGCTATTTGTAGGCGGAAGGGTAGGTCAGGGGGCGTCGCGATGGGCCCAGGAGACAGGTCGGCGCGGCCAAGGGTGGGGCCGCGCCGCCCTATCCCCTGGCCACCTCGTGGCCCCACTTCGTTGACTCTCCAGTCTTCTGGAAGCTTCGTGGCAAAATAGGCCCCTGGGCGTTGATTTCGTCCAATTCCGAGAATATTTCCTTACTAGGATTTCTGAAACCAAAAACAGCAGAAAACAAAGAATCGCTCTTCGGCATCTTGTTAATAGGTTAGTTCCAGAAAATGCATAAATATGACATAAAGTATGCATAAAACATATAGATATCATCAATAATGTGGCATGGAACATAAGAAATTATCGATACGTCGGAGACGTATCAGTCGTTCTTCACTTCTTTGTATAATATGCAAATAAAATTCTTGCAAAAGCAAAATCCACCGGATCATTCTAGGCTTAACATCAGTCCTTTCAAGAATTTCTTTCAAGCCCATTTGATCAGTGTAGACTCTAACTTTCGAGTTAGTGATATACGATCTAAACTTCTCACAGGCAAACACAACCGCAAAGAACTCTATTTCTATCAAAGGATAATTTATCTGTGCATAATTTAGATTCCGGCTAGCATGATGGATGCTATTAAGTTCATCACCATCCTGCTGGCACAAAGCGACTCTAACAGATTCATGGTTTGCCTCACAAAGTAGATCGAAAGGTTTCTTCCAATCAGGTGGTTGTATCATACAAGCTTTAAGTAGAGCTTGCTTAAGAATGTTGAAAGTATTGATACTTTTTCATCAAAATTAAACCAAACATATTTTTGTAATAGATTAGTAAGGGGTCTTGCTATTTTAGAAAAATTCCTAATGAATCTTATGTAAAATCCAGCATGACCAAGGAAACTTCTTATACCTTTGATATCTCGTGGAGGTGATATTTTTTCTATGGCCTCCACTTGTGACTTGTCAACTTCTATGCCTCTTCCCGAGATCTTGTGTCCAAGTATTCTTGAACCATGAAGTGGAAATTTTCCCAGTTAAAGACTAGATTAGTATCTTCGCATCTCTCAACACTTTATGCAAATTACGCAAGCAATGGTTAAATGAAGTTCCATAGATGAAAAAGTCATCCATGAACACTTTCATTATATGCTCAATATAATCGGCAAATATAGCGGTCGCGCGTCTTTGAAAAGTAGCTGGTGCATTGCATAATCCAAAAGGCATTCTACGATAAGCATATAATCCAAAAGGACAAGTGAAAGTTGTTTTCAATTGATCTTCCGGATGAACAGATATTTGGGAGAACCTAGAATATCCATCAAGATAACAAAAATGCGAATGTCTAGCAAGTCTTTCCGGAGTTTGATCTATAAAAGGAAATGGGTAATGATCTTTCCTAGTTTCCTTATTCAATTTTCTAAAATCAATGCACATCCTATGTCCTAAAACAGTTCTAGTTGGGACCATTTCATTGTGTTAATTTGGTACATCAATAAATCCTCCTTTCTTACGAACACAATGAATAGTACTCACCCAGTCACTTTCTTTAACATGATAGATGATAACTGCATCGAGGAGGCGGATGATTTCTTTTCTTACCATTACCTTCATTTCAGGCTTAAGTTTCCTCTAAAAATTAGCAACTGATTGGGCTCCGTCTTCCATGAATATTCGATGAGTGCCTATTGAGGGATTGATCCCCTTCAATTCATCCAAAGAATACCCAAAAGCCTTACGGTGCATTTTAAGTACCTTTATTAACTGGTCTTCCTCCTTTTCTGAAAGGTTAGTACTTACAATAATTGGATATCTATTTATTTCATCTAAAAACTTATATTTTAATTATGAAGGAAGATGTTTCAGTTCTGGTGGTGGTAAATCTTCATCTCCCTTTCTTTCAGGTACTTCATACTTCTCATTAGTTGAATTATCAGCTATAGGGGGAGATTCCAAACATTTTTTGATATCACTTTTTATCTATTCCTATCATAGTATTTTCATTTCCAAGTAAACTTACCTCTAAATCTACTCCATGAGTATTATACAGTATTGCAGAAAGATTAGCAAGATTAACTTCCTACTCGAAGTCTTCCTATTCAATAATTGGTTTATGAGTGAACTTCGAGAAATGGAAACTCATCACTTCCTCCCAAAACTTAAGAGAGATAGTTTCCTTCGTACAATCAATATTAGCTCCTGCGGTGTTTAGAAAAGTTCTTCCAAAAATGATTAGACAACGAGAATCAATTGGCATATCAATGACAACCAAATCAATGGGATAAGTGTAAGGTCCTATTGTAATAGGTACATTTTTTATTACTCCCATATGAACTCTAAGAGTCTTATCAGCTAGCATTATTGTCATATATGTGTCTTCTAATATTGAATGTTCAAGTTCATCTTGGATATCAAAATAAAATCTATAGGGAATAACTTTAATGGTTGGTACAATATCCCAGAGTCCATAATAAGAGGATCGACCAAAAGTGCAAGGTAAAACATGTTTGCCCACATCTTTTTCTTTAACCATTCCTTCTACAAACTGTGAGGCTTCGGAATCGAGCTCAACTACGTTGCAGTGTGCAAGCATAGCTAAAATACCTTCCTTAGTCACATCACTCTCTTTATTTGCAACTTCATAAGTAGGTTCCTCATTACTAAATTTTAACTCTGATGCTCTTACCTCTCTTACCTCCTCTTCCTTTTGTTCTGCAAGGAGTTATGCTCTAATATGCCTTGTCGCTATCATTGGGAAAGGGAGAGGATCATTGTAAGGCATCCTTTCAATGGGTACCACTTTGGGTACTTCAGCTTCAACTTGCGTTGCTTCAATGATTGGAGGTGGCGAAGTGTAATGAAGCCATTCTTTCTTTGGTGCTTCAATGAATTCCGTTAAAGCTTGAAGAACATCTAATACCATAACCTCATCAAGATTAAGCTCATTAGCTGTTTCTTTTAATTGCCCGATGTTTTTATAAGAATTTAAACAATCATATTCAATTTCTATTTCTCCCTCACTTCCAAGATCAAAGCCCCATGATACTCTATTTCTATGTACTTTCTCTAGGCGTACACAAGCTTGCTCAGCTATGAGTTTCATAAAAGATCCACTAGATAACAAATATAATTATATTTTATTATCTTGTTCAAGTCCTACATAAAAGACATGTAAAACATACCAAGGTGGTAAATCATAATGGGTTCATTTTTGAACTGTACCTTTAAACCTGGGTAGGCTCTCATTAAGCTTTCGCCGGTGGCGATTCTTGAAATTTGTTATAAACCTTCTTGCTTCAGCGGACTTGACTTTGGGATAGAATCAAAATATAAATTTCTTCATAAGATTCTCCCAAGTATCAATCTTTTCTGCAGGGAAAGGTCTATACCAAGATAATGTAGTGTTAGTTACAGATTGACTAAACAATTTAAGTTTTAGTTCATCATCAGTGTAGTTTCTCAATTTAATTGTTAAAGACAACTTAGTAAAAGAATGTAAATGACTATAAGGATCCTCAGCGGGATCATCTCCTGCAAAACTATTTTCCTTCATAATAGAAATAAAGCGCGGATGAATAACATACTCCACATCACTCCCATTTTGGAATTCTTTAACGAATGTAGTGTTGAGGCGATAAAAGACTTTGACAAGAAATTTTCTCTATGCATGCATAATAAATTTAACATGGCAAGTATTTGATATATATCTTCATCAATGAATAGAAAAGTGTTAATAAATATCCAATATGTTTGTGTGCTGCTATCTATACATGGTGTAAAAGAGATAATATATGGTAACACAACTTGGACATGATTAATTGATAGTGGCAACAAGCAAAATTCTCACATCGCGTTTGACTGAATCATGAGTAAGGTTTTTGAGACCTTTGATTCCTTCAATTGTTTACTAGTAATTCATCATGCTTGCATCGAAAACCAAACATTTGGAGGATGTCGTATCCTTCCAATCGTTTAACATTTAAACACTCATAGAAGACTCATACATGAGTAACTAGCTTGTATCTTTAGTTGACAAAAGGGTAGAGTGGAAGTGGGATAACTGCTTCCTTCTTAGCTTTAACACCTTATATGCGTGGTTGGGGTCTTTTCCTTGGAACGTATAGTCATTTCTTTGATTTGCCTTTAGGCACTTCTTAGTTTTAGCGCTTTCTTTGGTGTCATCATAATGGCCAACTCATTGGGTTCATTCTCTTTTTCTTTCTTTTTCTTTTCTTTCGTTCTTTTTATTTCCCTTTTTTCTAGATAGTGGCTCATTGGTTCAAAGGATAGCAAGAGGTTGGTTGTTCAACTAAAGATACTATGTACCAACTTACATATGATTCAACGATGAGGTTCACCATTTAAAATACTGGACCGTCACAAAAACATCAACCTTCATATTTTAAAAACACATATGAATACAATTATTCACCATTGAATATGTGACAAGTCCGCAATAACAAGCATAATGGGATGCATATAATTTTATTCAAAGCTACTATCTCTCAATCAAGTATAAGTAATGTTCCTCAATAATATCTCATTTGCATCATATATAGCAAGGAGAACACAAAGATAGTAAATATCTAATAATATCACTTCCCCAAGTATTGATGAAACTATGCACAAGTACTTGCTATTGTTAAATTCCATATATAAATATAGCAAATGTTTCATAGCTCTTTCATCAATCCTCACGTACTGATTTACTATTTTTGTTCTTCCTCTCCCAACTTGAACTGCACAATATACTCACATATAGAGTTAATAGAATTTAACTTGGTTCACTCAAGACATCATTTCCCACAGTAGAAATCTTAATAAAATGGTGTTAAAATGGTGGTTCATGGTGGTTGTGATCCATATATATTCATAGCATTCATTTTTTGATCATTTGCAAGTTCCACTAGCCACTTTTAGCGATGAAAATCAAAATCTGCCAACAAATTCCAGTAGCTGTGCATCCAAGTTTTGCCATACTTAAACATCCCAGGAATTATTGCCAATTTTTGTGAGTGTGGAGGATTAAAAATTATAGTTTATGCAAAAAATTCAGCCGAATCAGAGTTATAGGTGAAGAATTAAAAATAAAACGGTGGCAGCGTCATGCAGATTCTTTTACTCTTTTTTAAGTGCTTTAAAAACGAAAATCTTTTTGGGTTTTTGCTAAAAGAAAACATCATGCAAAGGCTAAAATAAAAATATTTTTGGGTTCTCCTAATTTTGTACTAATAAAAACTATAATTTAATCAACCTAAGTAAAGCTAGCATGGAAATATACAATGGAGATGAGGGGAATAAAACATACCCCCCAAGCTTGGGTGGAAGCTAGTAGCCAGGGTTGTCGGGGTTTGTTCCCTAACCATATGATCCATTATCATAGTAGGGTCCTTGCTTCCCCCACTGTGCCCACTCTGAATAATCTCCCTCATTCCCCCACTGGGAACAAGATCCTTGCCCAGGGTGATACTCAGGTGATGCAGGCACATCCTGCCACGTGTCCTGGGCTGGTGGTGCAGGAACCTCCTCGAATGCACCCTGGTTGGGAGGTTTGGGAACCTCCTCCCATGCATCATTTATTGGTGTTGCAGGACCGTCTTCCCATTCAGGCTA
The DNA here is from genome assembly GCF_019359855.2 of Lolium perenne. Taxonomy (NCBI): domain Eukaryota; kingdom Viridiplantae; phylum Streptophyta; class Magnoliopsida; order Poales; family Poaceae; genus Lolium; species Lolium perenne. Next base: position 261,434,678 of record NC_067250.2, read on the forward strand.
TTCCACCACAACAATCCATATGTTTGATAACCTGTCAAAATATTCAAGATGAGTGAGCACATTGCACTCAAAGCTACCATGCCTAACCATGAATCTGTATGACACAATATCATTATTCCACATCCTTATTATTCCCATCTTAAGCAACAAAGTGGAATCAAATAGGTTAGATTCTAGGATTTTAGTTCCTTTATTTTTAAACTTCCTCTCAGTTTCAATATGTTCATCATGGTGGCAATAGCTCCAACATAGAGAGGTTTATAATCATTATGGGCTGCAACATATGATAATGTTCTAGAAAGAATTACACCCAAATTATAATCAGAAATATTCCCTCCTTTGCACATCGACCGGTGCAAGCAGTGGTGTTCTTCCTAGTCACGAATCCCCTAACTAGGAACAAAGCAAAATATCTAAGCCTAGGATGTTGAATATCAGTAAATTTTCCTCTACGGATGTCCATGGGCACATCTACACTTATGCTCCTCCAGAAATTCTTGAGGCTAGCATCAGTATCACTTGGGATATCTTCCCAACTCCCAATATTGGGAACACATATAGCTTTGCAAAATTCATCCAAATACATGAGAAATATTTGTTGCATCATGACAAATTTAACATCAAAGGAGCTAGGAGTGCTTTTACCTTTCCTGTCTACCTTTTCTTATGTGTGCACAAACCTGAAGGTGACGAGGAAGTCTCGACTTATCTCATCATAAGTCTTTTGGGGGCAGCTTGTGAAGCTTCCCAACATTGTTTGATTCAAGAAGTGATTAAAATCTTCCTCTACATCCAGCACACTTAACATGCTTGGATCTTGCCATCTTGTGGTGTATCGTCTAAGCATTCTGCTGTGCAAACCATATCGTCCTCCCACTGTTGTTCATCATCAAGGTTGATGGAGACTTTTGAGTTTCTCCTTGACCTTATCCCACTAAAGAGGCCATTTCCCTTGTCCATGGGTGATGAAACCTTCCAACACCTTAATCTCAAACCACTAAACAATTAGGTGTAGCAAGTTATAACCACTTACTTATAGTATGTCCCCAAAATTAGTATTAAACGTAAGATTTTGCAAGAGAAATGCAACGATATCATTTATACATCCTAATCTTTTTAATTAAGCATACTCCACTCCGTTTTTATATACAAGGTCACTAAGTATTCCAAGCCAAAACTTTAACTAACAATTTGATCAAGAAGTTATATGATATTAAAAACATATCATTGGAGACATCTTTCAAATATGAATCCAATGATATACTTTTGGTCACATATAACTCATATTATGTTGGTCAAATTATTAGTCAAAGTTTTACCTCGAAATGTGTAGTATATAAAAATAGAGGGAGTTTATTAAGATCAAAGGCCCCATCAAAGATTGCACAAAATAAAGCGCCTTGCATGTTGGGATGGAGAAAGTAGTAAAAATCTTTAGGATTGTCCAATGATTAAAACTTTGGGATGCATCATCGTCTCATCGTGTGTGCCTCTACTTCGGTTTTTTCTTTCCTCTATTTACCTGCGCTTGGTTTTTCCTATTGATCGGTTACTCGATCATAGTAGTAATGACTCACATTTGTTGCATTTTAGTGATACTTTATGTCCGCACTTCCTAAAATCAATGGGGACTGGTTAAAAAAATCTTTAGAACTAGACAAAACTGAGAAAGCACATTTTCTTGGAAACACTTAGTTCATCTCTATACTAGAAAGATCTATAGCCGATTCGTGGAGAACTCAGGGAATCACCTCAAAACACTTGAGACAACACACATATATCCAATGATCACCATCCCACCGCACAATTCCCCCTAGCTAGCAATAGCATTAGCAACAACAGCTCGATGATCCCTACTACACGCAGGTGTCCATTCATCGATCTAGCCGATCTAAAGGTACAAATTAATATATTTGTATGCAGCAACTAGCTAGGAGTAGAATCTAAAGCTGTGGCGTATGAACCTCGTTTATGAGCCCACCAATCCTTGGAATGTTTCAGATTCGATCCCTCTCATGCTGCTTAGCCCACCAAAAAAAAAACTCACTCCCGCCACAGTCCACGCGATAAAAGACAACGCCACCCTTGCCGCCACCTTTCCCCTTCTACATAGTTAGAGAGAGAAGAATTGCGAGGAGAGAGAAAATGCCTACTCTCTCTCTCTCTTTCTCTCTATCTCATCTGTGAGTTTGCATAGTGCATCTAGTAGGCTATGGCTGACATTAGTACTGTAGTACCGTAGCTGGTTGCTGGTGATGGTGCTGCTGTGTTCTCTCGTCTCTCACTCACTCACACAACCTAGCTAGCAGCAGCGGCATACTTGTGTATTTTTGGCAGATGATGTCCTGTCAAGGAAGCTGCGAGCCCAGATGCTGCCGCTGGACGTGCGCCCTCATCATCCCTATTAAACCCACCCAGCGATGCGCGCCCTCCTGCTCCTCCGTATCCGTCTTCTCCTCCACCTCCGGCCGCTCCTAGTACGCGGCGGCCGACGAAGAGAAAGAAATGATCGGCTCACTCCACTCCTCCTCGTCCTCCGACACCGACAGCAACAGGAACAACAGCGGCGGCGAGGGGGAGGCTTCTTTGCATGGTGGCTTCGGGCGCACGGTCTCCGCGGCGGTGCCGTCCACGCGTGACCTCGTGCTAGCCTGCGCCGACCTGATGCAGCGCGGGGACCTCGCCGCCGCGCGCCGTGCCGCGGAGATTCTCCTCTCCGCTGCGTCCCCGCGAGGCGACGCCACCGACCGTCTCGCCTACCACTTCGCCCGCGCGCTCGTGCTCCGCGTGGACGCCAAGGCCGGGCTGCCCTTCTCTCCGAGGTCGCCTACCGGGGCGGCGCCGGCGCCGTCCGGTGCTTACCTGGCGTTCAACCAGATCGCGCCGTTCCTGCGGTTCGCGCACCTGACGGCCAACCAGGCCATCCTGGAGGCCGTCGACGGCGCGCGCCGCGTCCACATCCTCGACCTCGACGCCGCGCACGGCGTGCAGTGGCCACCACTCCTCCAGGCGATCGCCGAGAACGCAGACCCGGCGCTGGGCCCGCCCGAGGTCCGCATCACCGGCGCCGGCGCCGACCACGACACGCTCCTCCGCACCGGCAACCGCCTCCGTGCCTTTGCCCGCTCCATCCGACTCCCCTTCCACTTCACTCCGCTACTCCTCTCCTGCGCAAGCAGCACGCACCACGTCGCCGGCTCCAGCACCACTCCGAGCGCCACCGTAACGAGCCTGGAACTGCACGCCGACGAGACACTGGCCGTGAACTGCGTGCTGTTCCTGCACAAGCTCGGCGGGCAGGACGAGCTCGCGGCTTTCTTGAAGTGGGTCAAAGCCATGGCCCCCGCCGTGGTGACCGTCTCCGAGAGGGAGGCGAGCGGCGGAGGGATCGACCCCATGGAGGAGCTCCCGCGCCGGGTCGGGGTGGCCATGGATCACTACTCGGCGGTGTTTGAGGCCCTGGAGGCGACGGTGCCGCCAGGGAGCCGGGAGAGGTTGGCGGTGGAACAGGAGGTGCTGGGCAGGGAGATTGAGGCCGCAGTGGGGAGCACCGGCGGGAGGTGGTGGCGAGGACTCGAAAGGTGGGCCACCGCCGCACGCGTCGCCGGGTTCGCCGCGCGGCCTCTCAGCGCGTTTGCCGTGTCGCAGGCGCGGCTGCTGCTGCGGTTGCACTACCCGTCGGAGGGCTACCTCGTGCAGGAGGCGCGCGGCGCATGCTTCCTCGGGTGGCAGACGCGGCCTCTGCTGTCCGTGTCGTCGTGGCACTAGCTGCAATTGGCGCTGACGCCTCCTACTCTCGATCTGTGCATGCATGCCGGCCGGCAACGACATTCTCCGGTGGCCTAGGGTTTGCTTGCTCACCGCCATATATATATAGAGCTTATATTATATATGAACATGATCGATGTGCATTGGTGCAATAATATTCGCTGCTTAATTAGTATAAGATCTCGTGTTGATTTTGGAGGATGAAATAGTTGTGGGTGCTCAAGGAGGAAGAAACCCTAACCCTAGATATATCCGTGATGTCAGTCTTTCATTTCCTGCACCTGCGCGCGGAGCTAGTTGGTTAATTGTTGTTGCTTGAGTTGAGGCTTTGCCGGGGATCACATTGGATGAAGTGAAGAGCTGCTGTTGTTGCTACTACAACTGAATAGTACCATCAAGGCGGCATCAACTCCATCTGGTTTTCTCTATTTTTCCTCTTGCTAGCATGTTAATCTATCTCAGTAGTTCTTGTTGGATTATATATAGTTTTAGGGAGATTTTGTCTATATGATTGTTGGACCTAATGCACTAGTATTTGTTATTTTTTCATATGAGGATTTGTTGCTAGTATTGCTTTTGTTCTCAACATTATTGTGCTATTTAGGTGAGATGTACGTGTGATCTTGCACGGCCATCAATTCTTTTACAAGTCAAATTCTTTTATTCTATCTACAACAAAAATCTTATATTCATCCATATAGTTAATTCTCGGTCAAGGAGGTTAGGAGGATCTTCTAGCTCTATAGCTCACTTGCACGGACTCATATATACTATAATCCTACATTTGACTTGAATGTTGGTGCTTGATGCCGTTGTTTGTATTTATAACTAATCATGCGTGCTTTGGCCAGCACTAACTATAAACTAGTGTCCCGTAGTTTTGGTAGGTTGTTTGTGTGGGAGTAATGATCACTCCCGTGCTGTGTGTTGCAACTTGCAACGGGTTAACAAATTATATAGGCAAATTTTTATAAGATGCTAACCAACCTAGTATTTTTCTAACATGCCTTGGCAAAAATAAAATGGTGTGTCTCATCTCCTGCCCAAGGAGAAGGGGGTTTGTGTTCTTGTTTTCTGTGTCTCATGCCCCATATATGCTGGTAAGCTGTCTTTGGGAAGGCATGGCATGATCCCATGCATCAATGCCACCCTAAACCCTGCCCCCTGTCCCCTCAAACAAAATCATGGGATTTCTCAAAACCAGGCCACCACTTTTGGTGGCCAACTTGCTCCCTTAATCTCTCTCTTTCTCTCTCCTTGCCCCTCTCCATCTCTCTGCTTGCTGTGTTAGTTGCCTCTTTCTCCAAGAAAAGATCATTCCCTTTTGGAAGGACCCATGTTCCTCTCTCTCCTTTGCCTTGGGATCTTTGCATGCATGCCTTCTTAATTGGGTCCGAAAGGGAGTCATGCCATGCCCTACATGATTCCACGGCTAGCTGCTTGTCTGTCATGTTTTAAAAAAGTTGATTTGTCTAAGAGACCTGTGGACATTTGTATTTTGGTTATTAAGATATGTATTTTATTAATGGGTACATTTTATAAGATTTGCATGCATCCTTCCTTATTCTTCTTTAGGGTGACTTTTTCATGAATGGGATACCAGCTCTATGTAGATCCTATATATGTATAATACCGGATCTCTTTAGCATGCCTTTTGCTGGAACAAAATCTAGTTTGTGCTCACAAAAGATCCGAAATTTGATTGCTTGTATGCCCATCACATTCTTTTTGATATCATTCTAAGCATTAGCATTGGGGAGCATCATATTTCGTTGCTTTTACTAGCGTGGTCAGCAATCTTCTTTCATGATTTCATATGATATTTGCACTTGGCTCATTGTACAACATTCAAATGAAAACGGCCGGATATAGCTAATTAAATATATGTCGGTCCATACATCTATTACAGATGGATGGGCCAACGGGCCGTGCATGCACTGTACTAGGAAATTTGTTTTCATAATTTCTCTTGTCACATCATCACTTTTTCAACCCCTAAAAAATCATCACTTTTTCTGTATTTTGCATCAAACTAATTATTTTCTATAATAAGGACGCGTGCACCACACACGATTTATTACAACTCCTAGCGTCAGATAACTCTGATAAATCTACGTACGGTTTAACTTATGCTTTACAAGCTGTGTGGTATGTTCCCCTTTTCGAGAAAACAAACTGTGGTATGACATTCTGACCAAACTGAACCTGAGTGAGCAAAGCTAGCTGCTACACTGCAAGCCTTGCCCATGATGCATGGCGCACTTGGATGCATCAACCTAATTCTGTAACGGGAGCAACCATTTAAATTGGTCAAGGAAACGTTAGCACAATGCATTAGCACGTGTGTCAATTTTCCTTTTGCATGTTTGCACCTTGACTTTCTATCCGTCAATTCTCATACCATATGTGCTATTTCTAAATATCTGGTTTTGACTTAAACAAGAGTCATGCGTGTTTGCACATTGTTTAATAATGGCATACTTTTAAAATATACTCATTTTTGGTTCTGAGGTTATATTAGATATGCGATTTGGGTATGTTTATGTCTCGATCAATTGATAATTTCTTAAATATCTAGTATCACCTAGAAAGGTGCAACTCCATTTTGGTGGAAAGTACAACTTTCACTTTTTTCATTAGAATGAGGTTGCACTTGTGTGTATCAGTTGACACTTAGGAAAATCCTCTCGATTGAAACTGTAGCAAAGCCAGCATTTTTTTGTCCACAAGCTTTTTTCTGCGGCTATATACTTAAAAGATAACTGCCGGACGTAAACCTAACAAACAAAATCTAACTAACAAGATTTTCTAGCCCCGCAAAAAAAACAAGATTTTCTGACCTTGTGAATAAGTGATCCCATACAATACAAGTAAATACATGGCCACGTCATTTTTTACTTTGCTTATTTGTGTCTAAGCAATGTGCACTGGACAATGGTTACCCCAACCATCCATGTTTCCCTCACAAAGAGTGACAAGGATGATATGCCTGTAGTTAAGCCTGTCTTTAATTGTCTTCCAACCAAAGTGCATGCATGTGACACTTTCTTTTGCAGAAAAATATGAATATACACTATCTACCCTTCTAATGATCACACATATATGCACCATGCATTTGGCTTGCATGGCCATATGGCATCTCCATCTCTTATTCCATTAGTACAGATCTGTCCAAGCTATGCATGGTAGGGATATCATCCTGAGGGTAAGGGACCATGTAAGATCACATCGTTCCCAAAGTCCAAAGTAGCTCTCTATGCATGCATGCCTAGCTTGCTTACAAACTGAGCAAAAAAATACAGCGCGTATGTGGGAAAAGGAATGGTTGAAAAAAACACGTGTTTACCCTTGTTTCAAAGTTTGTTTCGAGCGTGCTAATGTACAATGGTGGTATCTTAAAGTGTCACGTAGAATAAACGTTGACGTGAAGAAAAGAGAAAGTTGAAAAATGGTTTGCATTCTCTTAATTAAGAGATGATCTTTTAACAACTATCTCTCTGACCATATATTTAGGGATGTCTAGTTATTAAAGAAAATACTAATAAATAACTTATTGTACATCATATTTTATTGCCATATCTAGAACGTGGCCGGCTTAAGATAAAAACGGTCTCACGAATAATTGTACATGCCCTTAACAATGAAGCAAAAGCTAGGTCGTCTATCGCGTTAAATGGAAGTTTGTTAGAAACCATCGGTCACGATTACTCCATGGATTTCTAAGAGTTAGTTGGGGAATCTTCAATTGGACTTTTCGGAGAGACCAATGGTTCAGGAGCATTTGATCCGCTTCTTGTCAACGTCCAATGAATATCTATGTATGGCCCGGAAGTTTTTTCAACATGTAGCGTCGTGAGCTTCTTAAATAATGATGTCTTTTAACTAGAACTAGCATAGGTAGGTTTGCTAGCACGACTAAGATTGCACACCATATTTTGTCATATATTGATGTCATCCATTGTGAGAGTGTGAGTATGTGAGTTACACCCTTCTTTTGAAAATAATTGAAGTTCTAGGTTTGTCTTAAACCAAACTTTTCTAAATTTGACCATATTTTAAAAATAGTGTCAATATTAACAATAATCAATCTATATGGTATGAAAATTCAGTATATGAGAAATCTAGTTAAACTAGATTGGTGTTCTATATTTTCATGTATTTTTCTCTAAATTACCTGAAGTAGTTTGAATTGGGAGAAAACTAGAACTTCCATTATATTGAAATGGAGGGAGTACATCACCATCAACGTGCACGATCTTAAATAATCGGTTTGCATACAACAAAATAGTTGGTGTTTTGAAAAATAGACAATTAGTGTGAGCCATTGGATATAATTGAACGGACTATATTCTTCTATCTATCTTTTCCGGCAAAACTTTGTAATACATTTATATTTCGTCATCAACTGAATCTTCTTCCTCGCTTCTTATGTTCAGCGACTACCACAGTGCCGCCGCCACATCAAGCTTTTTGTATAAGTCCCGTGTCTAGTTACACGAAGCGAATACACTGCAGTGCACGATGCCCTTACATTTCCATTTATCTCTTAGCAAGTCTATTTCCTCCATCACCACAGAATTGTCGCATGCTGCTCCGTCTTGCAACCCTAACCAGTCATGCCCGGTCTCTTCTCTTGGCTCCGTCTATGTCACGAACCGCTAATCTCACTATACACACGGCAGCTTTGTATATATCAAATGTGCCACAAAGTTCTATATATGGTCTCTGTTATCGAGATAATTGCTTATCATGATCTCATGATAGAATGGGAGTTTCCCTATGAGTATTGGGATTTCCCCTTTTCTAAAAAAACGATATTGTTTTCGAAACACTGAGTACAACAGTAAGAAGCACACATGTACTCACACAATATCTACTGAAAGTGAATTTGCAGGGTTTTTTTCTGCGGGGGAATTCACAGTTTTTTTTTTGTGTGAAACGCAATTCGCAGGGTCCGAAGATCAATGAAGTCGCCTCAGGCACGTCTCACAATTGACGGTCGGTGTCCTATCAATGACTAATGCCTGTCTTGGTGAGAAACAGACCATGCGGAATTTTAGCTAGAGATACGTACAACTACTTTAGCCACCCAAGCCAAACAGAGAAGTAGAATGTGTGCAGCCCAAGAAGCATAATCGATGCCACCGGAGGTAGCTGCCTGTACAGGGCAGCAGACCAACGGAATCCGGCGTACGTACACGGGGAGGGTGTCTGCATCGATCTATCTCTTCCTCATGGAGGACAGGACAATGAAAGGGCCATTCGATCTTGATCTGGTTTAATTTTTCAGAACAAGAGGCTGATAAAAGGCCACATGCATCAGTCGATGATGGGAAGGCTGGATGCAAAGGCTGGGAAAGGCTGGGGCTGTTACAGTCTCAGCATATACCAGAGATAGCAGGCATCCGTTAATTTCTCTCTTTCAGCACAAGTTAATGAATGAATGAGTGCAAGGAAAGGGATGAAGTGACTTGCCTCGTGGCCAGGATGCAACATGTTTGATCGATCGATGTACTCGATCGCAGCATTCATTGCCATGATAGGAGGTGGATATATAGGACGCATATGCTGATATGTATGCAGACATGATAGGGAAGAGCTAGCAGGGGCATCTCATCCGTGCAAACAATGCTACCTGGTGATATTTGATGATTGGGGGCATCTCTGTTTGTGATGTCCAGTGTCTTTCTTCACTCTACCTTGAATGTCATGCATATATTCCTGCTTGGCTGCTTTGTACCACACAACTCATATGTGGATTTATTTAACTGTGGTAGTGCTGCTCAAAGTGCTCAAGGCATGGTTGGTGCGTTAGGAAACATATACTCCCTCCGATCAATAATAAATGTCGGTGATTTAATTCAACTTTAGTTCAAAATTGTACATTCATAACGACAAGATACAAACAAAAAAATAAGAACCTAGGTACCATTTTTATTTTTGCCAGGAAACTTGCACAAGCCTGTATCACCTCCAAGAGGTTTTAAACACTGCAATAAAAATTCTCTTCAACGGTGAGGGCGTGAGGCCAAGGCTTTTACCGTACACACATCGGCCCAATGAACCTCAAGCTTGGTTGGTGTGATGTACGTCGCTGAAGATTGCAGAAGAGCACACAAACCCGCGAGATCTGATCGAAAAAACTGTAATAAACCCACCTCACTGACTCGAAGTTGACACCAAACAAGACACCTCCATGATGAAAGATAGAAAACAAAAGGAACAAAGAACACTAATGAGGCCATGTCTCAATAAATATGTATCTAATGCTCCCTTGGATATTCTAGTTTTTCCTGAATCGTATGTATCTAGATACATTTGCAATGAGAGTGGACTTTTAGAGCAGGTGCTCAGCACGCACCCGTTGGCAAGGGATTAACTTATCAATGCCTACAGATTGTAGACTAGGGTTTAGTTGGAAGTAGAGGGCAAGTAGATCTCGAGGGTTTCAGCCGAAAAGTACTCGACGACTAAGGAACTAGGGTTGTGTTGGCAATAGATTCGATCCTCTCTTTGTCCCTCGACTCCCCTTTATATAGGAGGCGGAGCTGAGGATACCGTGTTACACAAGTTTACAGATTCCGGGAGACTCTCTGAGTTCAACCCGTAAAGTTACAAATCTCTATATTTCCTAATACAACTCTATCTTTCCTTAACACTAATTGGGCTTCCGAACTTCGTATTCTTCAACCTGTGGGCCTTTAGTAAACCCCGGGTACCATCTTCGGCAGACCCATTGGGGATGCCTATGTCAGTAGCCCCCGAGATTTTGCTTGAATCGAAGAATCAAGGAAAATCTCCAACTTTATAACCATCATATAACTTCTTCGAGTCATCACATATCTTAAAATAAACAGTCATATATTGTACAGGGATAACGGTAATTGGGGCTAGTTCATCTGACAGATCAGGTACTAGTTAACTGCTCTAGTGGCAATCCGCAAAGACTTACTTCAAGATCACGTCCCTGGACATGATCTCGGGATGCTGGCGTAACTCGACATGTGCCGCTTAAGGTCTTACCAAATGCCGAGTTCCAGTCATGTTTTATCGGGTGCCTAACTCGTCCGTTAGGATTTTTCTTCGTATATGTTGATACGGAAAAAAGTAGCAAACCATCGTCAGAGACGGTGCCACGCCGCTCAGGATGGATCCGGCGACTTACCTTCGCAAAGTTTTTGCGGTATTCAGAGATTATTTGCGACTGAGGCGCTCTGAGAATATATTGTCGAGTGCTTTTTCGGCTGTTGGAATAGCATATTTTATCGAGTCAACGGATGACTTATCTTGCCTTCCCGATGGGAGTATATGAAGAGTTATTTGTATAACTCGATATATGCTCATTATACTTTTTATAATTTCATCGGGCACGCGAACAGCGTTCCCGGTAGGAGTAGCCCTCGAGGCTACAATACTTGGTTGTAGGCTCAACACTTTAACGCCTTTTGTCACTATATTGTCATCTTTTTTGAATTCTTTTGTCTTTCTCAGGTGCGCGACCAGCGCTCCCGATGGGAGTAGCCCCCGAGGCTATGGACAAATACTTGCATTTGATCATAGGCTCTCACCTTTTCTGTTTTGCCATATTCGAAGTTTCCTTTTTCAAAAGTAGCCCCAAAAACTTGTATTTGACCAAAGGCTCTCGAAATTATCATCACTTATATTTTATCACCGATCGTCATATCACCACTGTCGAGAATTTCCTCTGTTAAAGTGAAATCAGTGCTGACGTTAGCCACGACCTCCATATCTGAAAAACATGAGCTCTGTCCTGTCACTGACTGGTGGACCCAAATTTTGCGGCAGTTTGACACGTTGCGCAAGTGGGGGGCACACGTCCTCCACTTTTTCTGGCACGCGCACTGTAGCGCATGTCCAGTGATACGTCTCAAACGTATCTATAATTTCTTACGTTCCATGCTACTTTATTGATGATACCTACATGTTTTATATACACTTTATGTCATATTTATGCATTTTCCGGCACTAACCTATTAACGAGATGCCGAAGAGCCAGTTGCTGTTTTCTGCTGTTTTTGGTTTCAGAAATCCTAGTAAGGAAATATTCTCGGAATTAGACGAAATAAACGCCCAGGATCTTATTTTTCCACGAAGCTTCCAGAAGTCCGGAGGAGATACGAAGTGGGGCGACGAGGCGCCAACACAACATGGCGGCGGGGCCCAGGTGCTGGCCGCGCGGCCCTAGCGTGTGGGCCCCTCGTGGCGCCCCCTGACCTACCCTTCCGCCTACTTAAGACGTCATCGATAATAGTTCCAGTACCGAGAGCCACGATACGGAAAACTTTCCAGAGACGCTGCCGCCGCCAATCCCATCTCGGGGGATTCAGAAGATCGCCTCCGGCACCCTGCCGAAAAGGGGAATCATCTCCCGGAGGACTCTTCACCGCCATGGTCGCCTCCGGAGTGATGTGTGAGTAGTTCACCCCTGGACTATGGGTCCATAGCAGTAGCTAGATGGTCGTCTTCTCCTAATTGTGCTATCATTGTTGGATCTTGTGAGCTGCCTAACAAGATCAAGATCATCTATTTTTAATGCTATATGTTGCGTTTGTTGGGATCCGATGAATAATGAATGCTATGTTATGTTGATTATCAATCTATCATCTATGTGTTGTTTATGATCTTGCATGCTCCCCGTTGCTAGTAGAGGCTCTGGCCAAGTTGATACTTGTAACTCCAAGAGGGAGTATTTATGCTCGATAGTGGGTTCATGTCTCCATTAAATCTGGGGGAGTGACAGCAACCCCTAAGGTTGTGGATGTGCTGTTGCCACTAGGGATAAAACATCAATGCTTGTCTAAGGATATTTGTGTTGATTACATTACGCACCATACTTAATGCAATTGTGTGTTGTTTGCAACTTAATACTGGAGGGGGTTCGGATGATAACCTGAAGGTGAACTTTTTAGGCATAGATGCATGCTGGATGGCGGTCTATGTACTTTGTCATAATGCCCAATTGAATTTCACACTACTCATCATAACATGTATGTGCATGGTCATGCCCTCTTTATTTGTCAATTGCCCAACTGTAATTTGTTTACCCAACATGCTATTTATCTTACGGAGAGACACCACTAGTGAACTGTGGACCCCGGTCCATTCTTTTATATCGAATACAATCTACTGCAATACTCGTTCTACTGTTCTCTGCAAACATCATCATCCACACTCTACATCTAATCCTTTGTTACAGCAAGCCGGTGAGATTGACAACCTCACTGTTAAGTTGGGGCAAAGTATCTTGGTTGTGTTGTGCAGGTTCCACGTTGGCGCCGGAATCCCTGGTGTTGCGCCGCACTACACTCCGCCGCCATCAACCTTCAACGTGCTTCTTGACTCCTACTGGTTCGATAACCTTGGTTTCTTACTGAGGGAAAAACTTGCCGCTGTACGCATCATACCTTCCTCTTGGGGTTCCCAACGGACGTGTGCTTTACCGTCACAAGCAGCAAAGCTTTTTCTGGCGCCGTTGCCGGGGAGATCAAGACACGCTGCAAGGGGAGTCTCCACTTCCAATCTTTTTACTTTGTTTTTTGTCTTGCTTTATTTTTATTTACTTCTTTGTTTGCTGCACTAAAACAAAACACAAAAAAATTAGTTGCTAGCTTTACTTTATTTACTGTCTTGTTTGTCATATTAAAAACACACAAAAAATTAGTTACTCGTATTTACTTTATCTAGTTTACTTTATTTACTTTTGCTAAAATGAGTAATCCTGAAGTTGAAGTTCGTTCGTTTAAGCAACAAGGGGGAGAATGTTTAAAAGATGCTTGGTATAGAATTAGTGATGCTCATAATAGGTGCACTAAGAAACACTCCACCACTATCCTACTCAGGAATTTTTATGTTGGTATCTCTAGCTGGAATAGGTATGTTCTTGATTGTCTTGCGGGAGGTAACTTCCTAGGCACTCCTGCTCTAGAAGCCAGTTGCATTATTGAGAGTTTATTTGGAATACCACCTGTTAATGAAGTTAAAATTGAAATATCTCTTGAAGATGTCATGAAACAGTTGGAGACCATAGAGCAAAATCTTCCAAGTATTGAGACTAAATTGGGAGAATTACTTAATAGCACTGATAAACTTGACAAATCTCTAGGTGGAATTAATGAGAGGATCACCATCTTAGAAGCTTGTGCTATTCATGATAATCAAACCCAATGGATTAGCGAACTTGAAGAAGCTATGGGAACCTTGGGTTCAACTTTTTCGTCTATTAAGTTTAGAGAGAAAGCTTATGTGGGTAAGGAGCAAAAGTTCATGTATGTCTCTAAGGTGCCTAAACCAAAAAACTATTATAGGCCTAAAATTGATAAATCTCTTAATACCACTATAGAAAAGGGAGCATCTAAGATACCTAATGGGATAAGTTGTGAAAAAGATGTTGATGCTTCATCTCTTGATGTTACTTGATACACACTTTCTGCGCCTAGCTGAAAGGCGTTAAAGAAAAGCGCTTATGGGAGACAACCCATGATTTTACTACAGTACTTTTGTTTTATATTTGAGTCTTGGAAGTTGTTACTACTGTAGCAACCTCTCCTTATCTTAATTTTGTTGCATTGTTGTGCCAAGTAAAGTCTTTGATAGTAAGGTTCATACTAGATTTGGATTGTTGCGCAGAAACAGATTTCTTGCTGTCACGAATTTGAGCAGTAGGCTCTGTAGGTAACTCAGAAAATTCTGCCAATTTACTTGAGTGATCCTCAGATATGTACGCAACTTTCATTCAATTTGAGAATTTTCATCTGAGCAAGTCTGGTGCACCTAAAAAATTCGTCTTTACGGGCTGTTCTGTTTTGACAGATTCTGCCTTTTATTTCACATTACCTGTTTTGCTATGTTTGATGGATTTCTTTATTCCATTAACTTTCAGTAGCTTTGTGCAATGTCCGAAAGTGTTAAGAATGATTATGTCACCTCTGAACATGTGAATTTATATTATGCACTAACCCTCCAATGAGTTATTTTGAGTTTGGTGTGGAGAAAGTTTTCAAGGATCAAGAGAGGAGGATGATACAATATGATCAAGGAGAGTGAAAGCTCTAAGCTTGGGGATGCCCCGGTGGTTCATCCCTGCATATTTCAAGAATACTCAAGCATCTAAGCTTGGGGAAGGCATCCCCTTCTTCATCGACAACATTATCAGGTTCCTCTATTGAAACTATATTTTTATTCCGTCACATCTTATGTGCTTTACTTGGAGCGTCTGTATGTTTTTTGTTTTTGTTTTGTTTGAATAAAGTTGGATCCTAGCATTCATTGTGTGGGAGAGATACATGCTCCGCTGTTGCATATGGACAAATATGTCCTTAGGCTTTACTCATAATGTTCATGGCGAAGGTTAAAACTGCTTCGTTAATTGTTATATGGTTGGAAACGGGAAATGCTACATGTGGTAATTGGTATAATGTCTTGAATAATTTGATACTTGGCAATTGTTGTGCTCATAAGGATCATGCTTAAGCTCTTGCATCATATACTTTGCACCTATTAGTGAAGAAATACATAGAGCTTACTAAAATTTGGTTTGCATTATTGGTCTCTCTAAGGTCTAGATATTTTCTAGTAAGGGTCGAACAACAAGGAAGACCGTGTAGAGTCTTATAATGCTTGAAATATGTTCTTATGTAAGTTTTGCTGTACATGTTCATACTTGTGTTTGCTTCAAACAACCCTGCTAGCCTAAGCCTTGTATTGAGAGGGAATACTTCTCATGCATCCAAAATCCTTGAGCCAAAAACTATGCCATTTGTGTCCACCATACCTACCTACTACATGGTATTTCTCCGCCATTCCAAAGTAAATTGCTTGAGTTCTACCTTTAAATTTCTATTCTTTGTCTTTGCAATATATAGCTCATGGGACAAATAGCCTAAAAACTATTGTGGTATTGAATATGTACTTATGTATCTTATTTCTTATTAAGTTGCTTGTTGTGCGATAACCATGTTCCTGGGGACGCCATCAACTACCCTTTGTTGAATATCATGTGAGTTGCTATGCATGTTCGTCTTGTCTGAAGTATGGGCGATTTATCATGAGTTGAATGGTTTGAGTATGCATATTGTTAGAGAAGAACATTGGGCCGCTAACTAAAGCCATGATCCATGGTGGAAGTTTCAGTTTTGGACAACCATCCTCAATCTCTTATGAGAATATTATCTGTTGTTGAATGCTTATGCATTAAAGAGGAGTCCATTATCTGTTATCTATGTTGTCCCGGTATGGATGTCTAAGTTGAGAATAATCAAAAGCGAGAAATCCAATGCGAGCTTTCTCCTTAGACCTTTGTACAGGCGGCATAGAGGTACCCCTTTGTGATACTTGGTTAAAACATATGTATTGCGATGATAATCCATGTTAATCCGAGCTAATTAGGACAAGGTGCGAGCACTATTGGTAATCTATGCATGAGACTTGCAACTTGTAGGATATAATTTACATAATACATATGCTTTATTACTACCATTGACAAAATTATTTATTGTTTTCAAAATAAAAGCTGTAGCACAAATATAGCAATCCATGCTTCCCTCGTCGAAGGGCCTTTCTTCTACTTTTATGTTGAGTCAGTTTACCTACTTCCTTCCATCTCAAGAAGCAAACACTTGTGTTAACTGTGCATTGATTCCTACATACTCGCATATTGCACTTATTATATTACTTTATGTTGACAATATCCATGAGGTATACATGTTACAAGTTGAAAGCAACCGCTGAAACTTAATCTTCCTTTGTGTTGCTTCAATGCCTTTACTATGAATTTACTGCTTTATGAGTTAACTCTTATGGAAGACTTATTAGTGCTTGTCTTGAAAGTACTATTCATGAAAAGTCTTTGCTATATGATTCATTTGTTTAACCATTGTCTTTACCATTGCTTCGGATCGCTGCATTCATTACATATGCTTTACAATAGTATTGATCAAGATTATGATAGCATGTCACTTCAGAAATTATCTTTGTTATCGTTTACCTACTCGGGACGAGTAGGAACTATGCTTGGGGATGCTTGATACGTCTCAAACGTATCTATAATTTCTTACGTTCCATGCTACTTTATTGATGATACCTACATATTTTATATACACTTTATGTCATATTTATGCATTTTCCGACAGTAACCTATTAACGAGATGCCGAAGAGCCAGTTGCTGTTTTCTGCTGTTTTTGGTTTCAGAAATCTAAGTAAGGAAATATTCTCGGAATTGGACGAAATCAACGCCCAGGATCTTATTTTTCCACGAAGCTTCCAGAAGTCTGGAGGAGATACGAAGTGGGGCGACGAGGCGCCCACACAACAGGGCGGCGCGGCCCAGGTGCTGGCCGCGCGGCCCTAGCGTGTGGGCCCCTCGTGGCGCCCCCTGACCTACCCTTCCGCCTACTTAAGCCGTCGTCGATAATAGTTCCAGTACCGAGAGCCACGATACGGAAAACTTTCCAGAGACGCCGCCGCCGCCAATCCCATCTCGGGGGATTCAGGAGATGGCCTCCGGCACCCTGCCGGAGAGGGGAATCATCTCCCGGAGGACTCTTTACTGCCATGGTCGCCTCCGGAGTGATGTGTGAGTAGTTCACCCCTGGACTATGGGTCCATAGCAGTAGCTAGATGGTCGTCTTCTCCTAATTGTGCTATCATTGTTGCATCTTGTGAGCTGCCTAACATGATCAAGATCATCTATTTGTAATGCTATATGTTGCGTTTGTTGGGATCCGATAAATAATGAATGCTATGTTATGTTGATTATTAATCTATCGTCTATGTGTTGTTTATGATCTTGCATGCTCTCCGTTGCTAGTAGAGGCTCTGGCCAAGTTGATACTTGTAACTCCAAGAGGGAGTATTTATGCTTGATAGTGGGTTCATGTCTCCATTAAATCTGGGGGAGTGACAGCAACCCCTAAGGTTGTGGATGTGCTGTTGCCACTAGGGATAAAACATCAATGCTTGTCTAAGGATATTTGTGTTGATTACATTACGCACCATACTTAATGCAATTGTCTATTGTTTGCAACTTAATACTGGAGGGGGTTCGGATGATAACCTGAAGGTGGACTTTTTAGGCATAGATGCATGCTGGATAGCGGTCTATGTACTTTGTCGTAATGCCCAATTGAATTTCACACTACTCATCATAACATGTATGTGCATGGTCATGCCCTCTTTATTTGTCAATTGCCCAACTGTAATTTGTTTACCCAACATGCTATTTATCTTACGGAGAGACACCACTAGTGAACTGTGGACCCCGGTCCATTCTTTTATATCGAATACAATCTACTGCAATACTCGTTCTACTGTTCTCTGCAAACATCATCATCCACACTCTACATCTAATCCTTTGTTACAGCAAGCCGGTGAGATTGACAACCTCACTGTTAAGTTGGGGCAAAGTATCTTGGTTGTGTTGTGCAGGTTCCACGTTGGCGCCGGAATCCCTGGTGTTGCGCCGCACTACACTCCGCCGCCATCAACCTTCAATGTGCTTCTTGACTCCTACTGGTTCGATAACCTTGGTTTCTTACTGAGGGAAAAACTTGCCGCTGTACGCATCATACCTTCCTCTTGGGGTTCCCAACGGATGTGTGCTTTACCGTCACAAGCAGCATCCAGTTCCATCCCCTTGAAAATACGACTTTACCCCTTGAGCCACGCGTAATCCATCAAGTTCATTACTGCTCCATCCAACGGTGCGTCGATTCGCAAGCTGTCTATACAGGATCGTCTTCCTCCTCTGTTATCCTCTTTGCTGCGCCGCACCTCTGTTCTCTCTCCAAAAATCCCCCACTACGCCCAAATCCTCCTAAGCTTAACCACACTCCCACTCGTGCCTCTGCTATTGTTGATGCCACCACGCGCAAGACTCACGAGGCACAGCACACCCGAATCGAAGATGGCGACGCAAGATGTGGGAGCATCGGAGTGGGAGAGATCCAAGATATCCAACCAAGACATCAACCTGATGAAGAAGCTTGGGTTGACGAAGGGATGCGCCGCGCTTCCCCAACGAGGAGAGCTACCAGACGCCCCCTATGGAATATCGGGTTAGCTTTGTCGACCATCTTATTCGCGGCATTTCTGCTCACATCCACGATTTTCTACGTGGTCTGCTTTTTGTGTACGGGTTGCAGCTTCATCAGCTGACTCCCAACTCCATCCTCCACATTTCTATTTTTATCACACTTTGCGAGTGCTTCCTTGGAGTCCAACCCAATTGGGCTCTGTGGAAGCGCATCTTCTGCCTCCGCCGTAATGGCTCCCACAACATCGCCTACAACATAGGCGGTGTTGTTATTTGCGTTCGTCCTGATGTCGAATATTTCGACGTCAAATTTCCCGACTCCTTCCAGTGGTGGCGAAAAAAATGGTTGTACGTCCGCGAGGAGTGTCCCGACTCGTTGGAATATAACATCGCCCCCTTTGACGGTAGTGCCGAAATTCTTTGCCGCCGATCCTGGGACGCCGAGGCCACCGACGAAGAGAAAACGGCGATAGAGGCGCTAATGACCCGTATCTGTTGGAGATATGCCCAAGAGGCAATAATAAAATGGTCATTATGATATATCTTTGTGTTTATGATAATGTTTATATACCATGCTATAATTGTATTAACCGAAACATTGATACATGTGTTATGTGAACAACAAACAGTCCCTAGTAAGCCTCTTGTATAACTAGCTTGTTGATTAATAGATGATCATGGTTTCGTGATCATGAACATTGGATGTTATTAATAACAAGGTTATGTCATTGTATGAATGATGTAATGGACACACCCAATTAAGCGTAGCATAAGATCACGTCATTAAGTTATTTGCTATAAGCTTTCGATACATAGTTACCTAGTCCTTATGACCATGAGATCATGTAAATCACTTATACTGGAAAGGTACTTTGATTACATCAAACGCCACTGCGTAAATGGGTGGTTATAAAGGTGGGATTAAGTATCCGGAAAGTATGAGTTGAGGCATATGGATCAACAGTGGGATTTCTCCATCCCGATGACGGATAGATATACTCTGGGCCCTCTCGGTGGAATGTCGTCTAATGTCTTGCAAGCATATGAATAAGTTCATAAGAGACCACATACCACGGTACGAGTAAAGAGTACTTGTCAGGAGACGAGGTTGAACAAGGTATAGAGTGATACCGATGATCAAACCTCGGACAAGTAAAATATCGCGTGACAAAGGGAATTGGTATCATATGTGTATGGTTCATTCGATCACTAAGTCATCGTTGAATATGTGGGAGCCATTATGGATCTCCAGATCCCGCTATTGGTTATTGGTCGGAGAGAGTACTCGACCATGTCCACATAGTTCGCGAACCGTAGGGTGACACACTTAAGGTTTGATGTTGAAATGGTAGAACTTGAATATGGAATGGAGTTCGAAGTTTTGTTCGAAGTCCCGGATGGGATCCCGGACATCACGAGGAGTTCCGGAATGGTCCGGAGAATAAGATTCATATATAGGAAGTCATTTTATAAGATTTAAAATGATCCGGTGATTTTGCGGAAGGTTCTAGAAAGGTTCTAGAAAAGTCCGGAAGGAATCACTAAGGAAGGAGGAGTCCCGGAGGGACTCTACCTCCCCATGGCCGGCCAACCCTAGAGGGTGGAGTCCAAGGTGGACTCCACCAAAGGGGG
This sequence comes from Lolium perenne, assembly GCF_019359855.2. NCBI lineage: Eukaryota > Viridiplantae > Streptophyta > Magnoliopsida > Poales > Poaceae > Lolium > Lolium perenne. The sequence goes on from NC_067250.2 coordinate 261,455,128, forward strand.
CCGGCCACCCCTCCACATGGAAGGGGGGAATCCCACCTCAAGTGGGATTCCCACCTTGGGTAGGTTTCCCTACTACATGGAAGGTTCTAGTGTTGGGGTCTTATTCGAAGACTTGTAATCCAACACTTGGGGATCCACCTATGTAATGAGGGGCATAGGGGAGGGGGCCGGCCACCACAACCACCCCACCTTGGCCGCACCCAAGGAGGCCAGCCACCCCCTCTCCCAAACCCTAGCCGCCCCCTCTCTCCTCCTCTTCTCCCGCACGCTTAGCGAAGCTCCGCCGGAGATCTCCACCGCCACCGCCACCACGCCGTCGTGCTGCCGGATTCAAGGAGGAGCTACTACTTCCGCTGCCTGCTGGAACGGGGAGAAGGACGTCGTCTTCATCAACACCGAACGTGTGACCGAGTACGGAGGTGCTGCCCGATCGTGGCACCGTGATCAAGATCTTCTACGCGCTTTTGCAAGCGGCAAGTGATCGTCTACCGCAGCAATAAGAGCCTACTCTTATAGGCTTTGGAAATCTTCAAGGGTTAGTCTCGTTCATCCCCTCGTTGCTCCCATCTTCTAGATTGCATCTTGGCTTGGATTGCGTTCTCGCGGTAGGAAATTTTTTGTTTTCCATGCAACGTAATCCTACAGTGGTATCAGAGCCAGGTCTATGCATAGATGGTTGCACGAGTAGAACACAATGGTTTTGTGGGCGTTGATGCTCTTGTTGTCTTTAGTTTGAGTACTTTGCATCTTTGTGGCATAGTGGGATGAAGCGGCCCGGACTAACTTTACATGACCGCGTTCATGAGACTTGTTCCTCGTTCGACATGCAACTTGTATTGCATAAGAGGCTTTGCGGGTGTCTGTCTCTCCTACTATAGTGAAGATTCAATTTACTCTTCTATTGACAACATGTCAACACCCGGATTTTTAAGTCCGAATGCCTATTATGTCGTACATCGCAATCCCAGGAATATTGTTGTTGCGAGGCATAATAGTTAAGTATCACAGTCATCATTCATTACAAACCATAAGTCTTACAAATTTGGAATCACATGATCCATATTACACGAATAGTTGATCTATTGATCAACGAACAAACACAAGTTCATAGTTCAACATAGCGGAAGCGTAAGATACAAGGACTCTCTAGTCCACAGGCCAACGCTTGACGTCGGAAGGCGCTTAGTTGTTGTAGGCGTCCTGCTGGTCATCTCCTTGATCATCTTCATACTCTGGCCATTTGAATAGCCAGGGACAAAGCCGTGAGTACGTTGAGTACTCGCAAACTAATACTAATGTAAGTGCTAGACATTCTAGTATGGTTTGCTAAGCTCTAGTTTATTTGCATAAAGCTAGTTTTAGTTCACAAAGTTTGAGAAAAGCTTATTCAAGTGCTAAATAACTCAAGTGGGAACATTAGTGTCATTCCCACCATTCAAGTGGTGATTTCAATTCAATTCACCACAAGTCATTTCACCATCACCCTTTTCAACATCATTTTCAAAGATATGACATCGGAAACTGTATGGCCTTTCCAACCGTCCGTAACCGTGGACGCGGCTATTCGAATAGGTTTACACTCTGCAGAGGTTGCACACTTGTGCCACAACATTTGATTTCATCCGTCGGGATTACCCCGAATCATCGTAACACGATGCGCGGATCATCAACCATAACCTTTCACTTACGAATCCTAGTATGAGCACCTCTCCCCATGAGCTTGGCCTCCCGGTGAAGACCAACTGTCAGCACAGGAACTGCACAGGCTTGGGCCGGACATTCACCTCATTTCGCATCATATCATATCATTTCTTTTGTTGTAGAGGCAGCTTTCGGCATAACCCCGATGACGCTTGTTTAGAGGGAACCCATACTAAGACGCATAAACTTCCAGTTAAGCCCTACCCATAATCAGGTATTGTGGGGGTACTTAGTAATTGGAAAGGTATCGCATTCAACCCAATCATCATTGTTTATCAAAAATCACCATCTTCTCTTGTTCACAAACACCTTCAAAAATCATTCAATGGAATACATCTTCATTCCAAGGTTTCAAAATCACTTCAAATTCACATTGTTCCCATCTAGAGTAGTCAAGTTTTAATTCATTAGCACTAGCTCTAATTCATGAGGGGTGCTATCTTGCTTTGCTTGGAGAGACTAACTCATTACTCTAGAAATCAACTTGTACTTTGACCAAAGTTAACTATAAAAGTACTCATTTAGAAAACAAGTAAAAACTTGTAAAGTAAAAACTTGGGATGGGTTCATATAAGAAAAGATAAGAAACATGGTGCCTTTCCCCAAGGGGCTTTGCACTTTGCAAGAATGTTAGCTTGCCTTGGTAGTTCTCAAACTGTTCCTCCTCCTCCTCTTGGTAGCAACCTTCTTCTTCGGCGTACTCTCCGGTGCTACCGTCTAAATTTGAATACGAGTATAATTACTCACTAATTCAATGGCTATTCCATACATCACATATAACACACAAACTACTCTATGCACACAAATAAATTAACTAGAGTACATGGGTTGTGTGGTTTAAAATAGAATTCACTTCTTTGTATTTCATATGTAAATGATAGTTTCCATAGGGTTCTTGAGAAATAGTTTCCTCTCATGGAAATCTTCTTAAGATTTAATTTCTCAAACAATCATGGATGAACTCATATTGACCTAAGTCAAATGTTCATCATCATCATTTGGGAAAATGATTTAAATGAGGTGGATCACCTCATACTATTTAAATAACACTACATTTGATTTAAATCTCAAGTAATTCATATAAGAGAGTTTAGGACCAGGGGTCCAAACATCCCATGAATTCATGTGAGACAAGTTTAAATGAAGTGTAAGACTCCACATAATTTACTTTAATAGTTTTGGACAATATCAACTAGTTAAACTAGTCAAATGATCCTTTAATTAAACTAGGGCATGATCATGCAAAGTGACCACACCATTTTATTGCATAAACAATTAGTGTAAGTCAAATGTGAGCTATTAGAGTTGGAATTAACTTAATATCTATTTTGGTTGATTTTTAAGAATTATTTGAATAGGGAAAAGTCCCTGTCTTGTTATTTTTATCACATTTATTCTACAAAGAATCTGGCCATGAGGCCAGTGGCATTGGCTAGATAATTTCAGTAGCTTTCCAACCATATAAAGTTCACTAAATTTGGTTTAGCCAATTTGAATCTATTGAATTTCAAAGTGGAGGCAGTATTCAAAACTATTTGAATTAATTAAATCTAGTTTGAATTAAAAGGCCGGCGGGAAACGAAACTGGGCCAGATTCGAAAAAAAATGGCCCAGTCCAGCCCAGCCACGGTCCACAGACGCGCGGCGCGCTGGCAGGGTGGGGTCCAGGCGTCAGTGGCTCATAACGCCCGAAGCGGTATGTTTTAAAGGGGAGCGCTGGATTAGAATCCAGATCAACGGCCGTGGTTCATCGTCGTCGCTGACGAGAACCCGACGATGCGGCGGCGGCAGTAGGGGGTCGGAGGGCTTACGGCGGCTCCAGCAAGGTATGGAAGTGTGCTTGGGGTAGATGTGGACGACGGCGAAGCTGCAGGTACCGGTGGCGTCGCCTGAGGTGGCTCCAATCGTCGGCGAGCTTCCGCGGCGGCGTGCGGCAGTGAGGTAGAAATTGGGCGGTGGCGATGGCTAATCGAGGTAGTGGAGGAGCTCAGGCGGTTGAGTGAGAAGAGGTGAGGCGGCTGGTGTGAAGAAATCGACGAGGCGAGGCCTCCTTTTATAGGCGAGCAAGTGCCCGAGGCTCTGCGGCGAACTCGACAAGGGCGCGGCGTCTCCGGCGGTCTAGCGAGCTAGGCGAGGGCGCGGTGGTGTTCCTGGCGTCACGGTGGTCCTCTGGATGGCGACAGGTAGGGTAGGGGGTGGCTGGTTTGGTCGCCTCGCTTCCGCGTCTGTCGCGCCCGCGGCGAGGTTTCCTCTTCGTCTCCGGCGGCGGCGGGCACGGGTCGTGGTCGAGGGCGTGTCCCATGGTGTTGCGGTGTCACGGCGAGGCTCAAGGCGTTGCGAGCGGGGCCAGGGCATGAGCGAGGTGGCTGCGCGGTGCGTGGCCAGTGCGTGTCCGCGGCGCGCACACGTGCGACGCGAGCGGCATGCTGGCCGCCAGGGGCGCGCGCTGGTCTGGCCGATGCAGTGCTCCTCCTCGACAATGGCCGGTGCTAGGCGACGTAGAGGAGCGAGGTGGCGAGCTACGGCAGGGTGGCCAGGTTGGGGAAGGAAGGATGAGAGGGGGAGGTCGACGAGCTCGGGGACATGGCCAGCATGGCCATGCCCTAGCTTGCTCCTCCTCTCCCTAGGTTTGCTATGCAGCAATTAGGGTTTAAGGGGACCAGGGGACAATGTAGAATAGCTTTGGGTTAGATTAGGTGAGGTAGATCACTATTTGCAATAGTTGCAAATAGTGCCCGAATTTGGAAATTACAAAATTGTCCAAATTTGAAATAATTCAAATGGTGAATGTGTTTGAAAAGTGAGTGTTGATATTAGTTGTAAATGACCAGAGGTGATTTGAGGTGGTGGTGGAATTTTTAGAATTCAAAAATTTGCCAAAATGGCTAAGTGTAGATTGTTCCATATGTTAAAAAGTTGGGACTTTGGATGAGCCTTGCTCATGATCAAAGATGATTTTGGCATGGTGATCTTCACCAAAGTTGTTCACCTTGATGTTGACTTTGAAATGGTGCAAAGAGTTAGCAAGAATTGGTTTGGGAAAAATGAATGGCAAGGGCTCAAAGTGGTGATCAGACTATAAATTTCAGTTTTGACCATTATCATATGTGAGTGGGATTTGTGTTTGGAATCCATTTGAATGGTGAAACTTTGATTCCAAAAGCTGTAATAAGTGTTTAATAACATTATTCAACTAATGGTGAAGACCCAATAGGTCTAGGGTCAAAATTTATAAAAGTGCCATAGGGCATATGTGAGGGTTTTTAGGGTTTTGCATTTTATGGATTTTCTTCCTCTTTGATTTATTTGGTTGGTGATCTTCATATGATCACATTAGGGTTTTAGAGCATATCAAATACAAGTAAAAGCAATCATCATGGCATATCACTCAAATGCACAAGTCCTATGCATGGTACTATATGCAAATAGAAAAGTTTTTGTTGGTTTGAAATTTTGCTTTCTGGATTTCTCTAACTTTCTTTTTATTGAAATTTGGGGTGTTACAAACCCTTCCCCCTTACAAAAGATCTCGTCCCGAGATCGAAAAGAAAGTTAGGTACTAAAGAGATCTGGGTACTCCTTCTTCATGAAGTCTTCGCGTTCCCATGTGGCTTCATCCTCGGTATGATTGCTCCATTGGATCTTCAGAAACTTGATGCTTCGGGTGCGGGTGGTTCGGTAAGCTTCTTCCAGAATGCGAATCAGCACTTCGCGGTAAGTCAGATCCTTATTGATATCCACCGAGCGGTGATCGATGTTCTTGAACACTTCGGTCTTCTCCGGGACTTCAAGGCATTTCCGGAGAAGTGAGATGTGAAACACGTCGTGCACCGCCGACATTTCTTCAGGCAACTCCAGTTGATAAGATACTTCACCTCGGCGGCTGAGGACTTTGAAAGGTCCGACATAGCGGGGTGCAAGTTTTCCTTTCAGTTGGAACCTTTGCATTCCTTTCAAGGGGGATACTTTGAGATAGACGAAGTCTCCGATCTCAAAGGTCATTTCCCGACGTCTCTTGTCGGCGTAGCTCTTCTGTCTGGATTGCGCAGTCTTGAGGTACTCTCGGATCTTGTGGACTTTCTCTTCGGCTTCACGAAGAACATCAGGGCCAAAAACTTGGCTCTCTCCGACTTCTGACCAGTTCAGGGGGGTACGGCACTTCCTTCCGTACAAGGCTTCAAAGGGGGCCATCTGTAGGCTGGCTTGGTAACTATTGTTGTAAGAGAATTCTGCGTAAGGTAGGCAGTCTTCCCACTTGGATCCGTATTCCAGTACGCATGCTCTAAGCATGTCTTCCAGTATCTGGTTTACTCTCTCAGTCTGTCCGTCGGTCTGAGGGTGATAGGCGGTGCTGAAATTTAGGCGGGTGCCTAGTCCTTCATGCACTTTCTGCCAGAACCTTGAGGTGAACTGTGATCCTCTATCTGACACTATCGATTTGGGGGTTCCGTGTAGAGCGACTATTCTGGAGATGTAAAGTTCAGCTAACTTTGGGCCTTGATAGGTGGTTTTGACGGCAATGAAATGGGCGACTTTGGTCAATCTATCGACCACTACCCATATTGAATCATTGCCTTTGCTAGATTTGGGCAGTCCGGTGATAAAGTCCATTCCTACGGAGTCCCATTTCCATTCCGGAATCTGGAGGGGTTGTAACAGTCCGGCGGGTCGTTGATGTTCTGCCTTGACTCTCTGACAGATGTCACACTTAGCGATATAGCTACCGATCTCTCTCTTCATCCCGTGCCACCAAAATTGTTCTTTTAGGTCCTGGTACATCTTGGTACCTCCGGGGTGGATTGAGTAAAGGGTGTCATGGGCTTCTTGCAGAATGACTTGTTTCAAGTCAGAGTCCGATGGTACGCAGAGACGTTCTTTGTACCAAAGAACTCCGACTTCGTCTACGGTGAATCCGGGGCTTTTCTGCGGCTATCTGTTTCTTGATTCCGTCAATGCTAGCGTTGTCTTTCTGGGCTTCCTTGATCTGACCAACCAAGGTGGGTTGCAGTTCTATGCTGGCTAGGAATCCTTCACTAACAAGTTCAAGTCTGAACTGTTCAAACTCTTGATGCAAGCTGGGCTGTTCGGTTGCGAGCATGGAGTTCAACTGGCACGGCAGTCGACTCAAAGCATCCGCTACCACATTGGCCTTGCCGGGGTGGTAGTGAATCTCCATGTCGTAATCCTTGATCATTTCGATCCATCGGTGTTGTCTCATGTTCAACTCTTTCTGGGTGAATATGTATTTGAGGCTTTTGTGGTCGGAGTAGATCTCGCATCGATTACCCATGAGGTAATGACGCCAAACTTTCAGGGCTAAGACCACGGCTGCAAGCTCGAGGTCGTGGGTTGGGTAGTTCTGTTCATGTTGCTTGAGTTGTCTTGAAAGGTAGGATACAACCTTGCCTTCTTGCATAAGCACGCATCCAAGTCCAGTCTTGGAGGCGTCGCAATATACGTCAAAGGGCTTTGCGATATCTGGCATGATCAGGATTGGGGCTGTTGTCAGTCTACTCTTGAGCTGTTGAAAACTTTCTTCACATTTGTCGGTCCACTCAAACTTTCTGTCCTTTTTCAGCAGTTGGGTCATTGGTCGAGCGATGCTCGAAAAACCTTCTACAAATCTGCGGTAGTATCCGGCTAATCCAAGAAAAGCGTGGACCTTGGTTTGTGTGGTTGGGGCTTGCCATTCCATAACAGTTTTGATTTTGGCGGGATCTACGGCAATTCCTCCTGCAGACAAGATGTGTCCCAGGAATCCAACTTCTTCCAGCCAAAACTCACACTTGCTAAACTTGGCATATAACTTGTGCTGTCTAAGGGTTTCTAGGACAATCTCCAAATGCTGTTCATGTTCCTCTTCGGACTTGGAGTAGACGAGGATGTCGTCGATGAACACAACGACAAACTTGTCCAAAAAGTTCATGAAGATCTTATTCATGAGATTCATGAAATAAGCGGGGGCATTGGTCAGTCCAAACGACATGACGTTGTACTCATACAACCCATATCTGGTGGTAAAGGCAGTTTTTGGAATGTCGGTGGCTCGGATCTTCAGTTGATGGTATCCAGTTCTAAGATCAATCTTAGAGAAAACTCGGGATCCGGTGAGTTGGTCAAACAAGTCTTCGATCTTGGGTAGGGGGTACTTGTTTTTGATGGTGACATCGTTACTCTTACGATAGTCCGTGCATAAACGATTTGCACCATCCTTCTTGTCGACAAACAAGACGGGGGATCTCCAGGGGGATGCACTTGGTCTAATCAAACCTTTGGCTAACATATCATCGATTTGCTTCTTCAGCTCCACAAGCTCGGTTGCGTTCATGCTGTAAGCTCTCTGGGCGATGGGTCCAGTTCCGGGGATTAACTCTATGATAAACTCGATATCCCGATCCGGGGGCATACCAGGTAGATCATCCGGAAACACATCAGGGTAGCGACAAACGACCCTGATTTGATCCAGAGTTGGCTTGGATACACTTTGGTTGCAGGTAAATTTTCTGGGTAGTTTTCAGAGACGTGCTCAACTACGATACCGGTGCTGCTAGTCATGGTTATGGCTTTCTTGGCGCAGTCTATCAATCCATTGTGCTTGGACATCCAGTCCATTCCTAGGACAACTTCCAAACCCTTGGTTCCAAGTATGATTAGATTTGCAAAGAAATCTACATCATGGATTTTGATTGGCACATTTTTGCAAAATTTTCTGGCTTTGGTGGTTGATCCGGGGATTTGGACTATCATAACATGTTTCAAACTGAGAGGTTGAATTTTACTTGTTGATGCAAAGTCTTCGGTGACAAAAGAATGAGATGCTCCGGAATCAAACAACACTCTGGCAGGGGTGTGGTTGACAGAAAACATACCCAGTACCACATCTGGTGCTTCCTGGGCTTCTTCAGCGTTCATGTGGTAGAGGCGGCCGTTGCGATTGTTGGGGTTGTTGGGGGCGAACTTCTTGCCGGTGGAGACACGGCGTTGTTGCTGAGCAGGTGCAGCGGTGTTGCCGGCGAGCTTGGCAAGACGCTTGGGACACTCGTTGGAGTAGTGCCCCACTACACCACACTCATAACAAGTGATAGTGGTCTTGTCCTGCTTGTTCGCAACGGGAACGGCATTGCTTCTGGTTCTGGGAGCGGTGTTGGTGTTGTTGTTGTTAGGGGCTCGGGGTGGAGCGCGGTTGTAGTTGTTGTTGTTGTAGTTGTGGTTGTAGCCTCCTGGCTTGGAGTTTCCTCCACTTCGGTTCTGATAACCGGGGTGAGAGTTCTGCATCTGGGGTTTGTTGTTTCTCGGAGTGAAACCTCCGCTTGAGCTAGGGCGAAACTTCTGGGGGTGGCTTGATCCACTCTGATTCGCCATGCGGCGCTTGCGGTTCTCATTGGCTTGGTTCAACTTGCCCTCCATCTGGATGGCGGAGTCGACAAGGGCTTCAAGGTCGGCGAAGGGGATGTTGACGAGGACAGTCTGCATCTCATCATGCAGTCCGTTCAGGAATCTCTCCTTCCTCTTTTCAACGGTGTCGGTCTCATCAGGGGCATACCTTGACAAGGTGAGGAACTTGTCGCGGTATTCAACCACCGTCATGCGACATTGTTTCAGCTCACGGAATTCATCCCTCATCTTCTTGATAAGACCCGGGGGTACATGGTACTTGCTGAACTTGAGTTTGAAATCCTCCCAAGTCATGAATTGACCTCCGTTCATGGCACGGGTGCTTGTCCACCAAGCGCGGGCTGGTCCAGCGAGATAGTGAGTGGCAAACAAGACCTTCTCGTTGGCTTCCACTCCAGCTATCTCCAGATTGTTCTCCATAGTCTGGAGCCAATCGTCAGCGTCGAGGGGCTCCTCGGTCTTGCTAAACACCGGAGGGTTGGTGTTTTGGAAGTTCTTGAGCTTGGATCCGGGGTGGTCATGATTTCCATGGCCTTGGTTGGCGATGTTCTGCAAGGCGATGAGGTTGGCTTGGCGTTCGGCTCTTTCGGTTTCCCGGTCTGCAAGCATGGTTTGCAGCAGTTGCAGCATCGCGTCGTTGGTGCGATTTGGAGGGGCCATCTGAAAATGTAGAAGATTATGAGATAAGAGGGAACATTCTATGGTTCATTTTGGTTAAGTTTGAAAAACATTTGAAAACTTGTAATCTTTTCATGACAAACATAACATTCATTCATTCATGCCACACATAGTACAAACTACACACATACTCCAATGGTTTTAAGAACCATTCTCATGCTACGATACAAGGGACGGGATACAACTCACACCTACTATAAGTGAACTAGTGCAACTACTCCTCATCATCGACATCGATCGGGACGTAGTCATCGGGTCCTGCCTCCAGGAACTCGTAATCCTCCTCCTCGGTGTTCTCGTCCTCCTCAAAGTCGTTGTCGTCGCTCAGGAAGGCGTCTCCTCCCTGAATGTCGATGCCTCCATCGTCATCCTCCAGCTGACGAATCTGATCCTCCTGGGCCTTGACAGTGGCCTCAAGTGACGCGATCCGGGCGCGAAGGCGACGAATCGTAGCGTCCTTCTTGGCACGCTGCTGGCGAAGGCTCTTGCGGTCGTTGTTGAGTAGCTTGATCGCCTCACCCTGCTCGGTGATGTGAGCGTGGGTCTGGTTCGCGTAAGCGCGAGTGGCGTCGAGGTCCCTCTGAGTCTGGTAGAGCATGAAGTCCAGGTGCTCAGCATGGTGCCTCAACTCCGGGTGCGGCTGCAGCTCCATGGGCACTCCCGCGGCATCACGCCTCACAAGGTGGGCGTAGCGAGAGGCGAGGATGCTCACCACGTTCTGTCCACAGAGGCGCGCAAGTGCCTCCTGAAGACCACGTGCGAGTCCGTCGAGCCAGTTGCTCTCACGGAAGGAGAAGAGGATCCTCTCCGAGGTGGGAGGCTCCATCTTGCCCCTCAAGTCGGCAGTGATCACCCACTGCAACTCTCCTCCGGGCGTGTCGTCCAGCTGAACCCCGTGAAACTCGGGGTGTGGGCGCCCAAGGAAGTCAGAGAGGGCGTTGAGGTCGTGCTCGAAGATCAAGCTTCCTCCGTTCCCAAGCTGGTAAAACTTGGTGTTGATGGGTTCATTCAGCGCCATCTGAAAGAGAATTGGATGAGTAAGTTAGAGAGTGCAAAGTGTGGCAAAGTTTTAAGTTGATTCAAATAAGATAGACATGATTCATCAAATTTTGGCAAAGTCTCAAAGACAAGAGTGTAGTAAATTTTCACAAATAGTTTCTTTCATTTGATTTCAAAGCTAAGGTTTTCAGAACGCCCATTCTAACTAAGGTCTTCTAAGGTCAAACAATGGCTCTGATACCAACTTGTCAACACCCGGATTTTTAAGTCCGAATGCCTATTATGTCATACATCGCAATCCCAGGAATATTGTTGTTGCGAGGCATAATAGTTAAGTATCACAGTCATCATTCATTACAAACCATAAGTCTTACAAATTTGGAATCACATGATCCATATTACACGAATAGTTGATCTATTGATCAACGAACAAACACAAGTTCATAGTTCAACATAGCGGAAGCGTAAGATACAAGGACTCTCTAGTCCACAGGCCAACGCTTGACGTCGGAAGGCGCTTAGTTGTCGTAGGCGTCCTGCTGGTCATCTCCTTGATCATCTTCATACTCTGGCCATTTGAATAGCCAGGGACAAAGCCGTGAGTACGTTGAGTACTCGCAAACTAATACTAATGTAAGTGCTAGACATTCTAGTATGGTTTGCTAAGCTCTAGTTTATTTGCATAAAGCTAGTTTTAGTTCACAAAGTTTGAGAAAAGCTTATTCAAGTGCTAACTAACTCAAGTGGGAACATTAGTGTCATTCCCACCATTCAAGTGGTGATTTCAATTCAATTCACCACAAGTCATTTCACCATCACCCTTTTCAACATCATTTTCAAAGATATGACATCGGAAACTGTATGGCCTTTCCAACCGTCCGTAACCGTGGACGCGGCTATTCGAATAGGTTTACACTCTGCAGAGGTTGCACACTTGTGCCACAACATTTGATTTCATCCGTCGGGATTACCCCGAATCATCGTAACACAGTACGCGGATCATCAACCATAACCTTTCACTTACGAATCCTAGTATGAGCACCTCTCCCCATGAGCTTGGCCTCCCAGTGAAGACCAACTGTCAACCTGGGAACTGCACAGGGCTTGGGCCGGACATTCACCTCATTTCGCATCATATCATATCATTTCTTTTGTTGTAGAGGCAGCTTTCGGCATAACCCCGATGACGCTTGTTTAGAGGGAACCCATACTAAGACGCATAAACTTCCAGTTAAGCCCTACCCATAATCAGGTATTGTGGGGGTACTTAGTAATTGGAAAGGTATCGCATTCAACCCAATCATCATTGTTTATCAAAAATCACCATCTTCTCTTGTTCACAAACACCTTCAAAAATCATTCAATGGAATGCATCTTCATTCCAAGGTTTCAAAATCACTTCAAATTCACATTGTTCCCATCTAGAGTAGTCAAGTTTTAATTCATTAGCACTAGCTCTAATTCATGAGGGGTGCTATCTTGCTTTGCTTGGAGAGACTAACTCATTACTCTAGAAATCAACTTGTACTTTGACCAAAGTTAACTATAAAAGTACTTATTTAGAAAACAAGTAAAAACTTGTAAAGTAAAAACTTGGGATGGGTTCATATAAGAAAAGATAAGAAACATGGTGCCTTGCCCCAAGGGGCTTTGCACTTTGCAAGAATGTTAGCTTGCCTTGGTAGTTCTCAAACTGTTCCTCCTCCTCCTCTTGGTAGCAACCTTCTTCTTCGGCGTACTCTCCGGTGCTACCGTCTAAATTTGAATACGAGTATAATTACTCACTAATTCAATGGCTATTCCATACATCACATATAACACACAAACTACTCTATGCACACAAATAAATTAACTAGAGTACATGGGTTGTGTGGTTTAAAATAGAATTCACTTCTTTGTATTTCATATGTAAATGATAGTTTCCATAGGGTTCTTGAGAAATAATTTCCTCTCATGGAAATCTTCTTAAGATTTAATTTCTCAAACAATTATGGATGAACTCATATTGACCTAAGTCAAATGTTCATCATCATCATTTGGGAAAATGATTTAAATGAGGTGGATCACCTCATACTATTTAAATAACACTACATTTGATTTAAATCTCAAGTAATTCATATAAGAGAGTTTAGGACCAGGGGTCCAAACATCCCATGAATTCATGTGAGACAAGTTTAAATGAAGTGTAAGACTCCACATAATTTACTTTAATAGTTTTGGACAATATCAACTAGTTAAACTAGTCAAATGATCCTTTAATTAAACTAGGGCATGATCATGCAAAGTGACCACACCATTTTATTGCATAAACAATTAGTGTAAGTCAAATGTGAGCTATTAGAGTTGGAATTAACTTAATATATATTTTGGTTGATTTTTAAGAATTATTTGAATAGGGAAAAGTCCCTGTCTTGTTATTTTTATCACATTTATTCTACAAAGAATCTGGCCATGAGGCCAGTGGCATTGGCTAGATAATTTCAGTAGCTTTCCAACCATATAAAGTTCACTAAATTTGGTTTAGCCAATTTGAATCTATTGAATTTCAAAGTGGAGGCAGTATTCAAAACTATTTGAATTAATTAAATCTAGTTTGAATTAAAAGGCCGGCGGGAAACGAAACTGGGCCAGATTCGAATAAAAACGGCCCAGTCCAGCCCAGCCACGGTCCACAGATGCTCGCCGCGCTGACAGGGTGGGGTCCAGGCGTCAGTGGCTCATAACGCCCGAAGCGGTATGTTTTAAAGGGGAGCGTTGGATTAGAATCCAGATCAACGGCCGTGGTTCATCGTCGTCGCCGACGAGAACCCGACGATGCGGCGGCGGCAGTAGGGGGTCGGAGGGCTTACGGCGGCTCCAGCAAGGTATGGCAGTGTGCTTGGGGTAGATGTGGACGACGGCGAAGCTCCAGGTACCGGTGGCGTCGCCTGAAGTGGCTCCAATCATCGGCGAGCTTCCGCGGTGGCGTGCGGCAGTGAGGTAGAAATTGGGCGGTGGCGATGGCTAATCGAGGTAGTGGAGGAGCTCAGGCGGTTGAGTGAGAAGAGGTGAGGCGGCTGGTGTGAAGAAATCGACGAGGCGAGGCCTCCTTTTATAGGCGAGCAAGTGCCCGAGGCTCTGCGGCGAACTCGACAAGGGCGCGGCGTCTCCGGCGGTCTAGCGAGCTAGGCGAGGGCGCGGTGGTGTTCCTGGCGTCACGGTGGTCCTCTGGATGGCGACAGGTAGGGTAGGGGTGGCTGGTTTGGTCGCCTCGCTTCCGCGTCTGTCGCGCCCGCGGCGGGGTTTCCTCTTCGTCTCCGGCGGCGGCGGGCACGGGTCGTGGTCGAGGGCGTGTCCCATGGTGTTGCGGTGTCACGGCGAGGCTCAAGGCGTTGCGAGCGGGGCCAGGGCGTGAGCGAGGTGGCTGCGCGGCGCGTGGCCAGTGCGTGTCCGCGGCGCGCACACGTGCGACGCGAGCGGCATGCTGGCCGCCCGGGGCGCGCGCTGGTCTGGCCGATGCAGTGCTCCTCCTCGACAATGGCCGGTGCTAGGCGACGTAGAGGAGCGAGGTGGCGAGCTACGGCAGGGTGGCCAGGTTGGGGAAGGAAGGATGAGAGGGGGAGGTCGACGAGCTCGGGGACATGGCCGGCATGGCCATGCCCTAGCTTGCTCCTCCTCTCCCTAGGTTAGCTATGCAGCAATTAGGGTTTAAGGGGACCAGGGGACAATGTAGAATAGCTTTGGGTTAGATTAGGTGAGGTAGATCACTATTTGCAATAGTTGCAAATAGTGCCCGAATTTGGAAATTACAAAATTGTCCAAATTTGAAATAATTCAAATGGTGAATGTGTTTGAAAAGTGAGTGTTGATATTAGTTGTAAATGACCAGAGGTGATTTGAGGTGGTGGTGGAATTTTTAGAATTCAAAAATTTGCCAAAATGGCTAAGTGTAGATTGTTCCATATGTTAAAAAGTTGGGACTTTGGATGAGCCTTGCTCATGATCAAAGATGATTTTGGCATGGTGATCTTCACCAAAGTTGTTCACCTTGATGTTGACTTTGAAATGGTGCAAAGAGTTAGCAAGAATTGGTTTGGGAAAAATGAATGGCAAGGGCTCAAAGTGGTGATCAGACTATAAATTTCAGTTTTGACCATTATCATATGTGAGTGGGATTTGTGTTTGGAATCCATTTGAATGGTGAAACTTTGATTCCAAAAGCTGTAATAAGTGTTTAATAACATTATTCAACTAATGGTGAAGACCCAATAGGTCTAGGGTCAAAATTTATAAAAGTGCCATTGGGCATATGTGAGGGTTTTTAGGGTTTTGCATTTTATGGATTTTCTTCCTCTTTGATTTATTTGGTTGGTGATCTTCATATGATCACATTAGGGTTTTAGAGCATATCAAATACAAGTAAAAGCAATCATCATAGCATATCACTCAAATGCACAAGTCCTATGCATGGTACTATATGCAAATAGAAAAGTTTTTGTTGGTTTGAAATTTTGCTTTCTGGATTTCTCTAACTTTCTTTTTATTGAAATTTGGGGTGTTACACAACACTAGTATCACCGTTGTGGTTCATGTTCGTAGGTAGATTAGATCTCTCTCGAAAACCCTAAACCACGTAAAATATGCAAACCAAATTAGAGACGTCTAACTTGTTTTTTGTAGGGTTTGGTGATGTGATATGGCCATAATGTGATGATGAATATGTATGAGATGATCATTATTGTATTGTGGCAACCGGCAGGAGCCTTATGGTTGTCTTTAAATTTCATGTTGAGTAGTATTTCAAATTAGTTGTAATAGTTTCTACATGAGGTGAACAACCATGAAGACGGCGCCATGAACCTTGACGCTACGCCGACGATGATGGAGATCATGCCCGTTGATGATGGAGATCATTTCCGTGCTTTGGTGATGAAGATCGAAGGCGCAAAGACTAAAGGGCCATATCATATCACATATGAATTGCATGTGATGTTAATCCTTTATGCATCTTATTTTGCTTAGAACGCGACGGTAGCATTATAAGATGACCCCTCACATTAATATCAAGATAATAAAGTGTTCTCCCCTCGTATCCACCGTTGCCAAAGTTCGTCATTTCAAAGCATCTCGTGATGATCGGATGTGATAGATTCAACGTTCATATACAACGGGTGTAAGCCATGTTGCACACGCGGAATACTTGGGTTTGCTTGACGAGCCTAGCATGTACAGACATGGCCTCGGGACAACGGAAACCGAAAGGTTGAACACGAGTCATATGGATGATATGATCAACATGTTGATGTTCACCATTGAAGCTACATCATCTCACGTGATGATCGGTTTTGGTGTAGTGGATTTGGATCGTGTACCACTTAACAACTATGAGGGATGTTGTATTAAGTGGGAGTTCATTAGTAATTAGATTAAAACATGAACTAATTATCATAAACATAGTCTGAGTAGTATTTTGAATTAATTTTGTAGTATTGGCATCCGTTTTTCTATTGAGATAGAAATACTGTTAAAATCTGACAAGAAACTTTACGGACTGGTACCGTATTGTTAAAGAATCAAGAAGTGATTAAGTCCTATAGCAAACTTTTAGTAAACCTCACATTGTTGATTCAAAGAGCTATGGTTTCAATTAGTACATAAAGTTATCTTGTCTCCGTGAAACTTGAAGTTCAAATCTGTTTGAAAAGTAAGGAGCTGAAAATTTAGTTTTCAGAAATAATCAAGGTATGAGATATATGTGATATCTAAGAGCTTATTGCAAGATGATAGAATATAATTTGGTGTGACTACATAAACTCATAAGTTTTATGGGAATGTACGAAGGTTGAAGACGCAAGGCGTCCCAAATCCTCCAACTATTGGGGCACTAACAATATTCGCATATCCATGAAGTTATCATCCTTAGTATGCACCGTTGCTAAGACTCGTCGTATCGAAGCATCACGTGATGATCGGGTGTTATAGATTCTACGTGTGCATACAACGAGTGCAAGCCAGATTTGCATATGCGAATACTAAGGTTAAAACTTTATGAGCCTAGCATGTACAGACATGGTCTCAGAAAGTCATCATGATACAATGGATAAAATTATGAGTGAAATTGTTCATCATATTACAAGGTTACTAATAGTGAAATCCGGAACACTTGACATATGATGATCAACTTCAAAGTAAGAACCTCAAGGTTATTGGTATTTGACCAACAAACCAAGAAGTTATTGAAGTTGATGTGTTTTTCTGAATAATGAGGAAAGCTAAAAGAGAAACTACAAAAGATTATTGGCAGAAAGAAAGAAAAGACTAGAATGTCTAGCTCAGGTGTATATAAATGATATACGTGTTATGGTTATATTCCTAGTTAGGTCTCACAATAAAATTCTTGGGTATTTGTACCATATTGGTTGGTATGAAGTGTCATACAAAACAAATACAAGAATACAATGGCCTAAGTGACTGACAAGGAATATGATAGGAATGCACGTCTGGAACAAAAATAAAGTGTTATTATGTTCATCGTTGGCATTATATCTAGCCCTTAGAATTTATAATAAAGAACTTAATAATTGTTATTTTGCTCTGGTCAAATGAAAACAATGAGTTGTTCAAATTATGACATTACTCCATATACGATGGATAAGTTATTATAAATCTTAATGGTGAAACACACACACATAATACTGACGCTAAAATGCCATAAGGCAAATGATTTGAATTCCACTTATTTGTGGAACCGCCATTTAGGTCATATTAGAAAAGAACGCATGAAGGAACTCCATGCAAATGGATTTTTGGAGTCATTTGATTTGTTGAATCGTTTGGCGCTTGCAAAATCTTTTCTAAAAAGTAATGACTGAAATACCGTTCATAGGCCAAGAGTTGAACGGGCAACTAACTTAGTGAAAACATACATAATGATATATGTGGTTCACTGGGCATAGTTGTGTGCGGGAGATTCTTCTACTTCATGAAAACTTTCAACAATGAATTGAGTATATATGTGGATATATTCAATAAGGAAGAAGTTTGAAACATTTGAATGGATTCAAATAAATTTTAGCATGAAGTGGAAATCATCGTAATAGAAAAGTCAAATATCTATGATTGGATCATGGTAAAAATATTTGAATTACGAGTTTTAGCAAACATCTAAGAGAGTCATGAAATTGTTCTACTACTCACATTTCTTGGAGTATCATAATGATGATATAGTATCCGAGAGATGTATCCAAACCTTGTTGGATTAATGATGAGATAAAATATTATGACGCCATTATATTTTTGTGGATTATGCTTTAGTGACTACCGCTTTTACACTAAATAGAGCATCATCATGATCCGTAGAAATGACACCATACGAGTTATGGCATGGGTATAAACCCTAATAGTACTTTCTTTAAATTTTGGTCTAAAAGGTTACAACCAAAATCGGATGAATGTCTTTGTTGGTTATCCCAAAGAATTGATTGGGAATTCTTTCCACTATGAAGTAAACGACAAAAGTGTTTGTTAATGTTACTTGCTTATTTCCAAGAAATTGTTTTCTAGCGAAATATTTGAGTGGGAGGACAATAGAACTTGATAAGGATTATGAACCTGAGCATAATGATCAGAGTAGCGCAGCATCGGAAATTGGTTCCGGAAGCGACCACGACGATCATGGGTCCCATGACTAGAAAGTGTTTTAGCCATGGAGATCGAAGTACATATTGAACCTTGTAGGTATGGTTTACTTTGTGATCAAATAAATGATTTGTGGACAAAGGATTGATTGTGAACAATGATAAACCAACTACAAACAAAGAAGTTATGATGGGCCCTGACTCCGTTAAAATGGCTATACGCCATGAAATCCAAGATAGATGAATACTTTTTGAAAGTAAATGGATCTATAAAATTGATGGACTTGGATGAAATATCCCTGAAGAAGCTTGACTTGTCAAAAAGTTGTTTACGACAAAGATTTGACTACGACAAGATTAGATCTTCCGTAGCAATGCTTATAGTCTATATGGATTATTCTAGTAATCACTACATATTTCTTTTATGAGATATGTTAGTAGGATGGCAAAATACATTACTTATCAGAAGTGTGTATTAAAGGTGTATACAAGATACAACCAAGAGTTTTGCTGGTCCGTGGAATACTAGATATGTATACGAACTTCAATTGGATGAAGTAAGTATCGCGGAGTTGGAATCTTCACCAGATGAAATAGTCAAAGAGTTTTTGATTTCATCAGAGACGATGAAGAGGCTTGCATTTGCAAGAAATTAAGTGGGAGCGCTAAGACACATTTATAATACTTTATGTAGGTGACATATAGTTGGTTATAAATGATGTAATTATATACTTGATTAAAAGGTTTCATTGAGAAATTAATTTCAATGAAAGGATATGGACTGAAACATATCTAGTGTCAAGATCTATGAAGATAGATTGAAACACAAAATAAGTTTAAGTCAAAGTACATAGAATGGATATTGAAATAGTTCAATATAGAAATATTAAGAAAATGTTCTTGTCATGTGAAATTTTAACAAGACTTGAGTGTATCTGATACTCAATGAGTAAAAACACATGAGTGATTATGGATCACGAATAATATGTACACAATCAGATGTCCTGTGCTCTAAAATGTTATGAGCATATACCAGAATGATTCATGAGATGATCATTGGACGACAGTAAGAGTATCCTTGAGTACTTTAGAAGAACCAAGGATATATATATAGTTTTGTATGGAGAAATGACAAACAAAACGCTGTAAGGTGATTACACCGATATTTGTTTTGTCACATATAAAAATAGAATTTCAATCTCAAATTAGACTAAGTGTTGTTTTAAAGGTAGCACAATGAGCTAGACGTTGTCTATGTTAGATTTAGAAGAGTTCTAAATATTGTGACGGATTCTACAAATGAAGGCAGAGTATGTCATTGTTTTGACAAATGACTGAGGATGTTGAGTCAAGAAGTTCTTTGAGAACTTGGTGTAGTTCCGATAGTGTAAGAACTTTGAAGCTATATTGTATGTGACAATATTAGTGACTTATTTCAGACCACGGAATTAAGGTTCCACCAGAAGATCAAACATATTTAATGCCAACTCATTTGGAAATGAGTGATGCGTTGAGACGCAAATGAATTACAAAATACATACGTTTCTGAGCGTGTCAGATCCGTTGACTAAAACCTATCCCGTGAGCAAAACATGATAAAGCACCAGAAGGCCAAGGTGTTATATCTTTACAAATGTAAACTAGATTATTGACTCTAGTGCAAGTGGGAGACTGTTGGAGATATGCCCAAGAGGCAATAATAAAATGGTTGTTATGATATATCTTTGTGTTTATGATAATGTTACATACCATGCTATAATTGTATTAACCGAAACATTGATACATGTGTGTTATGTGAACAACAAAGAGTCCCTAGTAAGCCTCTTGTATAACTAGCTTGTTGATTAATAGATGATCATGGTTTCGTGATCATGAACATTGGATGTTATTAATAACAAGGTTATGTCATTGTATGAATGATGTAATGGACACACCCAATTAAGCGTAGCATAAGATCACGTCATTAAGTTATTTGCTATAAGCTTTCGATACATAGTTACCTAGTCCTTATGACCATGAGATCATGTAAATCACTTATACTGGAAAGGTACTTTGATTACATCAAACGCCACTGCGTAAATGGGTGGTTATAAAGGTGGGATTAAGTATCCGGAAAGTATGAGTTGAGGCATATGGATCAACAGTGGGATTTGTCCATCCCGATGACGGATAGATATACTCTGGGCCCTCTCGGTGGAATGTCGTCTAATGTCTTGCAAGCATATGAATAAGTTCATAAGAGACCACATACCATGGTACGAGTAAAGAGTACTTGTCAGGAGACGAGGTTGAACAAGGTATAGAGTGATACCGATGATCAAACCTCGGACAAGTAAAATATCGCGTGACAAAGGGAATTGGTATCGTATGTGTATGGTTCATTCGATCACTAAGTCATCGTTGAATATGTGGGAGCCATTATGGATCTCCAGATCCCGCTATTGGTTATTGGTCGGAGAGAGTACTCGACCATGTCCACATAGTTCGCGAACCGTAGGGTGACACACTTAAGGTTTGATGTTGAAATGGTAGAACTTGAATATGGAATGGAGTTCGAAGTTTTGTTCGAAGTCCCGGATGGGATCCCGGACATCACGAGGAGTTCCGGAATGGTCCGGAGAATAAGATTCATATATAGGAAGTCATTATATAAGATTTAAAATGATCCGGTGATTTTGCGGAAGGTTCTAGAAGGTTCTAGAAAAGTCCGAAAGGAATCACTAAGGAAGGAGGAGTCCCGGAGGGACTCCACCTCCCCATGGCCGGCCAACCCTAGAGGGTGGAGTCCAAGGTGGACTCCACCAAAGGGGGCCGGCCACCCCTCCACATGGAAGGGGGAATCCCACCTCAAGTGGGATTCCCACCTTGGGTAGGTTTCCCTACTACATGGAAGGTTCTAGTGTTGGGGTTTTATTCGAAGACTTGTAATCCAACACTTGGGGATCCACCTATATACTGAGGGGCATAGGGGAGGGGGCCGGCCACCACAACCACCCCACCTTGGCCGCACCCAAGGAGGCCGGCCACCCCCTCTCCCAAACCCTAGCCGCCCCCTCTCTCCTCCTATTCTCCCGACGCTTAGCGAAGCTCCGCCGGAGATCTCCACCGCCACCGCCACCACGCCGTCGTGCTGCCGGATTCAAGGAGGAGCTACTACTTCTGCTGCCCGCTGGAACGGGGAGAAGGACGTCGTCTTCATCAACACCGAACGTGTGACCGAGTACGGAGGTGCTGCCCGATCGTGGCACCGTGATCAAGATCTTCTACGCGCTTTTGCAAGCGGTGACATAGGCATCCCAAATGGGCCTACCGAAGATAGTACCCGGGGTTTACTGAAGGCCCAATACCCGAAGAATAAAGAAGATTCGGGAGCCCAAGATATATTAAGGAAAGTTAGAGTTGTAATAGGAAGTGTTATTTGTAAATCTGGCGGGATGAGTTAGATACCGTCCCGGACTTTGTAACTTGTACAAAACGAAACCCTCGGCTCCGCCTCCTATATAAAGGAGGAGTCGAGGGACGAAGAGGCAATCGAATCATTGTTACAAACCCTAGTTTTCATAATCGTCGAGTACTTTTCGGCTGAAACCTTCGAGATCTACTTACCCTCTACTTCTAACTAAACCCTAGCCTACAATCCGTAGGCATTGACAAGTTGATACCTTGTCAATTGGCGCCGTCTGTGGGAACTAGAGGCGTAAGGATCTGATCTCGATGGCACGTTCAAGATCTTCGACATCGTCAACCACAAGCAACACAATGGATCGAGGTAAACAGATCGCTGCTGGTCTTGTCGATTTTGTTCCTCACCCACCCTCCCGTTTGGATGCATATGCGTATCTGGCGGAGCCCATGGTGATGACGTTCGGAAGGTTTCACTTTCGCGTCGAGAAGGAAGGATCGTATCGTATCGAGATTCCGGTTTCGTCGGGATCGTCGGCGGTCGATTCCGATTTTTCAAGCTATGCATCGTCAATCGAGTCAGGAGAAGAAGAAACTTCGTCGACACGCTACGTCAGCACCAGAGCAAGAGAGAAACTCGCCAAGATCTTCAACGACATATCGTTTGAGTCATCTGCGGACTCATATATAAGCGATGGCTCAAGCGATGTCGACAGTTACGACTTCATCGACAAATCTATCACAGTGGGCAAGGTCTTCATCAATCCCAACGATGATGTCACCAAACCCAACATAGATCTGAATACAAAATATCATCAGATTTATGCCATTGAGGATCAAGAGGAAACATCTGAGGCCTTCGACGATCTGGGAAATCCATACGTCGATCCCTCCAACCTGCGACAAGGCCTGGGCAACAAATACGTCGGGCCAGAGCCGCGAGATAGAGTTCAACTTTCACAAGCAGCGTGGGACAGAGCCGCGAGAGCTATGAACGGTACAGAACCAATGGCTACCACGGCCACACCAGAGGAATTACAAGCATATCAATATAGGCTCGCACGAGCTGCCAGAGAATTGGAAAAACAGAGACGGCGAGTTAAACAGAGAAAGGAGGCAGCTTACGCATCCAGCGGGGAGAAGGGCAGATCTAAGTCGACAATCTAGAACTTCGGGTGATAGCCACAGGGAGGCTCGGAACAGAGCAAGATCAAGGTTGCAACATATACCCGAGGCAGAAAGAGAGCACTTGGTCCAAAACCTCGACATGTCCTTCATGTCGATAGATACAAGAGGAAATATCATCCCTAAGACACCAGAGGCTGGGTATATGGCGACACATGCTTTTATCCTTGCATCTAAACCACCTCCAGGTGATCCAAGGGAAACACTATACAATATGGCGGTAGCAGGAGTTGGAGCTATGGGGACAGCGTTTGTATCAACGCCTCCCGAAGGAGCGGCACGGCAAAATAGTCCACGACCTGCAGCAACAGCGGCAGCACCTGAAGGACCAAGTGGAGCAAGAGACACAGCAGCACAAGCAAGGGTCGACAGAGCGCGGCAAAGCAGAAGGGATCATCGGCAATCTCCGGAGCTTAATGACGAAGATATGTGCGGCCTGCCATGCTTCACGAGGAGAGTCCGAAAAACTCGAGTCCCCTCAGGATTCAAGTTACCCGACAACTTCAAGAAGTTCGACGGCCTTCAAGATCCAGAGGATTGGCTAGTTGATTATCTCGAGACAGTGAAGCTCACAGGAGGAACCAGGGCAACATCTATGCAAAGCATCCAGGTGCATTTGAGTGGAGCCGCACGATCTTGGATAAAGAAACTCACTCCAGGATCTATCGACAGCTGGGAAAGTTTCGAGGATGTGTTCGTCAAGAACTTCAGATCCACGTGCAAAAAACCTGCGTCGTTAGAGGAGTTGAGAGCGTGTCGACAAAAGCCAGATGAGCCAATGAGAAAGTACATTCAAAGGTGGAATATCATCAAAAACTCGGCAGAAAATATATCTGACGAGAGAGCAATAGATGCGTTTGTCGCAGGAATCAGGCGTGGAGATTTTGTCGAGGACTTAGGAAGGACCAATCCAAAGACAGTATCTGCGTTAATGGAGATAGCAAACAGATGGGCAGATGGAGAAGACGCTGTCCACAACAAACGGCACAGGTCGCCAGAGGAGGACCGTGGTCGAAATTATCAACCGAGGCGACGATTTCCTCGGCAGTACCCGAACTATGACGCTCCAGGGCAAATTTCGGCAGGTTTTCGGGCAAACACAGGAGGAAGCAACAGAGATGATTATCGTAGAAGCGATGAACAGCGAGGCGATAACGGGGATGATTCTCGCAACAACGAGACAAAATAGCGGGCCTAGGTTCCCAAGGCCTTTCGTGTCCCCCGAAGAGATGATGAATGGGCCGTGTCAAATGCACTTTTTCCTCGACAGCAACGGTAAAAGATAGTCAGGACACCTGCAGAAAGACTGTCGAAATTTTCAGGCAATGCTAAGGTATGCAGAGAACGCTAACGCGCGGGCAACACAGAGAAATCCTCGAGAACCCAGAAGCGAGATTCACTTGCCGCCTCCTCCCGCGATTACAGACGACAATCGGCATCAGCTCAGAATAGCGGTAGCACCTCCACCACCACCTTATGTTGATCCTAACTCCAACGGAGCGGTGTCAATGATTCAGAAGGGAAGGCCGTCCAATAGAGCTCAGAAAGTAATCTCACGACAGGTGTTTATGGCAGAAAAAATGCCTCCACCAACAGTTGAGTACCTTAATTGGTCAGGACAAGATATTGGCTTCACAATAGCAGATCACCCGCAGCAAGTCCCTCGACCAGGGCAGTCAGCACTTATTCTCGGCGGTTATCGCGAGGATTTGATGTCTCCCGAGTGTTCATAGACGGCGGCAGCAGCCTAAACCTTATGTATGCAGATACATTGAGGAAGATGAACATATCCTTAGCAAACTTGAAACCAACAGACACAAGGTTCCACGGCATCACACCGGAGAAACCAAGTTATCCATTGGGGAAGATCAATCTCGACGTTCAGTTTGGGACCCAAGAAAATTACAGAATCGAGAGGCTGGAATTTGAAGTCGTGGATTTTCCGTCACAGTACCACGCTTTGTTGGGACGACCGGCATATGCTAGATTTATGGCGGTGCCACACTATACATACCTGTTGTGGAGATTGCCTGGACCAAAGGGACCAATCACAGTTAAAGGAAGCTTTGCCTTAGCCGATAAATGCGACAAGGATTTTCATCGGCTATCAGAAACTTTCGGGATGCAAGCTGAGTACTTCGCGTCAACAAGCATGACCGATTACGACGTACTGCCAGACGTTGGAAGGCCAAATAAAGAATCAACTTTCAATACCAAGAAAAATTCTAAGGAGGTGCAGATTCACCCGACAGACCCGAAAAAGACAACATCTATCGCAAACGACATGGATATCGCATAGGAAAGCGCGCTCGTCGAGTTCCTCCGTGAGCACTGGAAAATCTTCGCATGGTGTCCAGCTGACATGCCAGGAGTACCCAGGGAACTTGCCGAGCACCACCTAAACTTGGATCCATTAGCGAGACCAATCAAACAACCTTTGCGGCGTTTTTCGGAATCAAACCGCAAAGCTATGCTATCAGAAGTAAATCGACTGGAGGAAGCTGGTTTTATCAAAGAGATATTTACAGAAGCCACATGGGTAGCTAACCCAGTGATGGTGCCGAAGAAACACACGACAGTCCTTCGCATGTGCGTCGACTTTACGTGTCTCAATAAACATTGTCCAAAGGATCACTTTCCCCTCCCGAGGATCGATCAAATTATCGACTCCACGGCTGGATGTGAACGTCTTTCCTTCCTGGACGCATACTCTGGTTATAACCAGATCAGACTGAAAGAAGAAGACGAGGCCAAAACAGCGTTCATAACACCTTACGGCGTGTTTTGTTACAGAACAATGCCTTTCGGTTTAAAAAACGCGGGAGCAACATACCAGAGGATGATGCAGAAGTGTCTGGCGACACAGATCGGGAAAAACGTGCAAGTGTACATCGACGATGTCGTCATAACGTCAAAAGAGGGGGCAACACTGATCGAGGATCTCAAGGAAACCTTCGACAACCTCAACAAATTCTGCCTCAAGCTGAACCCGACGAAGTGTTCCTTTGGCGTCCCAGCAGGAGAACTTCTGGGATTTCTAGTCTCAGCAAGAGGGATTGAAGCAAATCCCGACAAAATACAAGCTATCATAACAATGAGGAAGCCAACAAAGTTGAAAGAAATACAGCAGCTAACTGGGCGAGTCGCAGCTTTGAGCAGATTCATCGCCAGGTTGGGAGAAAAAGCATTACCATTTTACGCTCTAATAAAGCAAGGAGATAAATTCCAGTGGAACGAAGAGGCCGATAGAGCCTTCGAGGATTTGAAGCGCACAATCTCGACACCACCAATTCTGGTGGCGCCGAAGGAAAAGGAACCTCTCCTGCTGTATATTGCAGCCACGCCCCAAGTGGTGAGCACGGTGCTAGTTGTCGAACGAGAAGAAGAAGGAAAACTCCACGGAGTACAGAGGCCAGTATACTTCATCAGCGAAGTTTTATCGCCATCAAAACAAAGGTACCCTCAGTACCAAAAACTAGCATATGGAGTGCTCACAACAGCACGAAAATTGCGCCACTATTTTTCGGCACACCCGATCATAGTAGTCAATGAAGCTCCCTTGTCATCCAGAAGCTACGGGTCGTGTCTCCCTTTGGGGAATAGAACTTTCCCCTCGGGACATCACGTATGAAAAAAGAAAAGCAATCAAGTCGCAAGTTCTGCCGGACTTCATCGCAGAATGGATGGAGTTGCAAAACACAGGACCTCCAGATTTGTCGAGAACCTGGACCATGAACTTTGATGGGTCCAAAAGACTAGAAGGAGCTGGCGCAGGAGTAGTACTCATATCACCTGAAGGCGACAAGTTGAAGTACATCCTTCGGATGACGTTCCCTAACGCATCTAACAATGAAGCAGAATATGAAGCCCTCATACACGGGATGAAGATGGCGAAAGCTTGCGGTGCAACTCGATTAAAAATATTTGGCGACTCACAATTGGTGGCTCAGCAAGTCATGAACCAATGTGACGCAGTCAATGATAGCATGATGGCATATAAGGAGGTGTACAACGAGCTCGAAAAGTTGTTTGATGGATGCGAAGTAAATCATATTAGCAGATTGAGCAACGACGAAGCTGACGTTCTTGCAAACATCGGGTCGCAATGCCTTGCAGTTCCGCCGGGTGTATTTTGGGAAGAGATAACAGAGAGATCTACAAAATCGACAAAATCAAAAAAGAAGGAGAAGAAACCCTTGGGGGCTACCAAGGAAAAGCAAGAGGAAGAAGAAGAAGAAGATCAGGACCTGGTCATGGTGATACAGATACCATGGATGCAGACGTACATATCGTACATCCTCAGGAAAGAAATACCCGATGATCCAGTTGAGGCAAGACGAGTAATTCGACGCTCCAAAGCTTTCACGGTGGTCAAAGGAGAATTGTACAAGCGAAGTATTTCAGGCGTCCTGCAGAGATGTGTCACACCCGAAGAAGGAAGAATAATTCTGAAGGATGTACACGAAGGAATATGTGGCCACCACGCAAGTAGTCGAGCTATTGCAGCCAAGGTTTTTCGGGCAGGATTCTACTGGTTGACAGCAATCGAGGACGCTAAGGAAATAGTAAGAACTTGCGACGCGTGTCAAAGGTTTGCTGCAAAGCCCCACTCTCCAGCAGCAGAACTAACACCAATACCATTGTCATGGCCCTTTGCCCAATGGGGACTTGATATGGTAGGCAAGTTACACAAATCCTGGCCAGGAGGAAAGGAGTACATGCTAGTAGCTGTCGACAAATTTACAAAGTGGATAGAAGCGAAGCCGATAAATTCACCAGATGGAGCATCCGCAGTAAAATTCATAAAAGGACTCGTCTTCAGATTTGGAGTGCCCCACAACATCGTCACAGACAATGGCAGTAACTTCACATCCCACGAATTCAAAGATTATTGCGAAGAAGTGGGTATCAAGTTGCACTTCGCGTCAGTTGCACATCCTCAAACCAATGGGCAAGTCGAGAAAGCCAATGGCATCATCTGCAATGGCATCAAGAAACGCCTGTTAGGACCACTGGAAAAAGCTCGACATACCTGGCCAGACGAACTACCAAGTGTTTTGTGGAGCATCCGAACAACACCAAATACAGCGACACAGGAGACCCCGTTTTTCCTGGTCCATGGAGCAGAGGCAGTACTACCAATAGAAATAGAGCACGACTCCCCCAGAGTCACAGAGTATAATGAAGAAACTTCCAAGATAGCATTGGAAGACGACGTCGACGCACTCGACGAAGCTCGAGACGAGGTACTATCAAGGGTAACCAAATACCAACAGGACTTAAAGAATTACCACAGTCGACGTTTGCGGCCAAGATCTTTTCAGGTGGGAGACCTAGTTCTTCGGCTCACGCAAAAAAGTCATGAAAAACTCGAGTCACCATGGCTTGGCCCTTACATTGTCACGGAAGTAATCGGAGGAGGAGCATACAGGATAAAGGACAAGAAGACAGGGGTGGAGGAGCAAAACCCCTGGAACGTGGCGCAACTCAGGCGGTTCTACGCATAGAGTCGAAATATAGTCCTTGTAAAACTTCAATGTACTGAAACGCCCGCGAGTTTTCAGACGCACTCTTTTCCTTTTTCGGGGCACCGAGTGGGGCCGGGAAAGGTTTTTAATGAGGCGGGCTCGCGGTGCTGCAATATAATAAAGATAGTGTCAATATAACTTTTCTTTATCGACATGCTCAAAGTCTTTGACCCGACGAATTTCAATATAGTTCATCGATAAAGAAAAGCCTCGCCTTGGTACTAAAATACCTCGTGAGTCAATACAAATACAAAATAGTACTCAATAAAGAAGCTCGGGGGCTGATATTCGTCATCAATACATATTAAATAAATGCCTTGGTTCAAAACCTCGCAATATACAAATACAGTAAATAGCCACCGAAACACTCGGGGGCTAGACAAATATAGAAATATAATGATTGCTTCACAATATAATCACAGTCATGGGTTACAAAGAAGAGTTATCTACAAAAGGAAAATAATTAATCATGATTAAGTATATCGTCAAGGGTAATTCTGTTTTCTTCAGGAGCAGCGCCAAGAAAGTCAGCATAATGACCATCGGCAAAAAAGTCGGCATCCATCCGAAGAAGGTCTTCAATCATTTCTTCGGCTACAGGCGAAACCTTCGTGTTAATTCGGTCGACACCAACTCTTCGGCGCTTTACTTTCTGATGAACTTTCGCAACAACTTGGGTCAGGTCAAGATTTGAGTGGCAGATCTGAAGCATGATAAGAGTAAATCTGGCGCCAGCTACCAGTTGAGCTTTGACGAAATCATGGATCCTGTGGGCATCCTTGAATTTCTCCATTAACCCGGGAAGAGTCTTTGGTTGAACGTTCCGAGGAAACATAGAATTATAAACCATGGACAGGGTCTTGGTACAGAAGTCAAGGAAGTCGCGAGTTTGAGAAGCGCGACCCTGAAATCTGACAATCTGGCGGGTCCTCTCTGGGGTAGCCCAAAACAAAGAACCATGATCAAGGGAAAGATTAACGAGGAGGTTCGTCCTAGTATTTACCCTCTCTTCTTCGGCAACGGCATCGATAAAGGAACCTATTAAAACAACGGAGCAGAAAATTTTAAGAGACGTAGCATGAAGACGGAAGATATTGAGGTTGAAACAAGCATACCCGACATATCCGCACTAGCTTCATTCATCAACTCGAGCATGAAATTTTCTCGAGTAGTCGCCTTTTCAGCCTCGGAAGCAGCGATTTCCTTGGCAGCCACGGCCTCACGAGCTTGCTGAAGTGCAATTTTTTCGGCTTCAGATGACTTGCGAGATTTTTCCATCATCACAAGTGTTTGCTTCTTTGCATACTGAAGTTGCTGCCGAAGTTCATCCAATTCTCGCGGCAAGGAATCTTCAACAGGTGTAGCATCAGCAAGAGTTCTCTTTGAGCGAGAAGAAGAAGGCGAAACGTTGGAAGGAGTGGAAGATGGAGTGTAGTTATCAAATACCAACTGAAATTTAAAAGACAACATCAATCAACAAGCAAAAGATAGAGTTTTCATTAATCTTTCGGAATAATTACAAAGGCCTTACAGTGGAGCTAACGAAGTACGTGTCGCCAAATAACTACTTTGGCGACAAGAGCAAAAGAAACAGAGAAAGAAAAACAAAGAGGCATGCAACTAGACCTCCGGCCTTGATGAGCTAGGAGTCGAAGCTGGTTTGATCCCGAGATAAGCCAAGATTTTCTTCGTGTTGGGCTTGGCCGCCTTAATCAGGGACCTCCATCTGGATTGCTCTATTTGCTCGGTGTCGCCAACTTTCGTCCAATCAACAGTCTGTTGGCTGTCAGCAACTAGAGCAACAGTGCTTTCGACAGCAATCTTCATGTTCTCCTGACGCATCTTTAGTCCAAGATCTTCTGGTGAATTGAAAGTCTTGGCAAGGGTAAGGAAAGTCGGGGGCTCCTCTTTCTTCGGGAAGAAGTAGGGGAACAGCGCCGACAATCCTGCATTTGCATTGGCCACGCCTTCACGAATTTCGGACCCATGAAGCTCCAGATAAGTAAGTGCGTCAAGGAGAGGGTCGTTGACAGGATTCTCCAGATCAAAATCTTGGTTTGTTTGGTCTACCAAGGAAACAAAACGTTGGTCAACAACAAGAAACAGCGGTTCTCATAAAAATAGAAGGGATCAATAATATTACTGTGAGTGCGTCGACTTTGTGATTTCAGGCGCTTGAGGATCCCCTGCTCACGAGAAGCTTGTGCAGCTTTATGCTCGTTTAAGGCAGATTCAGCATCCTCAAGTCTTTTCTGCAGTTCCTCGACACTAGCAGCTTTTGCTTTGGCTTCATCAGCCTCGGCTTTGGCTTCGCTAGCAACAAGTTCGGCCTTCTTGCGAGCCGCCTCACTTTGCTCAAGTTTTTGAGCAAGTGCGTCGGCACGTTTGTTGGCCTCTGCAAGTTTCTCTGTCGAGATATAAAAAAAAGAAGAAAGATCAAAAACCGCGACAAGCAACAGGAGCAAAAAGTCAAGAAAAAATGGCAAGTATAAAAGTTGTTACCTTCG
Organism: Lolium perenne; assembly: GCF_019359855.2. NCBI lineage: Eukaryota > Viridiplantae > Streptophyta > Magnoliopsida > Poales > Poaceae > Lolium > Lolium perenne. Next base: position 261,486,139 of record NC_067250.2, read on the forward strand.
GCTCTGCTAGCATATTCACGGTACCCAATAAATTGGGATCCGATGCGGATAAGCTCTTTGATCATGGGCTGTCAAAGAAGAATACAGCAAAAGAAACATCGGCATGAAAAAGAAAGTGAAGGCGTAAAAAAAAGCAAAATAGGGGAAATATAGATATCGACAAACTTACATCATCTAAGAGCAGAGTCGACGAGCTGCCCAATGGAGGGGCAGCTTCAACAATCATTTCAATCCTTGTCCTTTTTGGTGAAGGAGCAAGGGGGCTTGCTGGCGGAGTTGTGGTGACGACGTTTTGTTGAGGAGGCGAGGATTCTTCTCCTTCAACTAGCGTGTCTGAGGCAAGTACAGTATGTGACGTGCTTGTCCGAGGAGCCACGTCAACAGTTGGTACTTCTTCCTCGTCATCACTGTTGATCAAAAATTGGCAGCATAAAAAGCAAGACAAGATAAACACCTCGAGTACAGAAAAAGGGAGAAATAAAGGTGACTTACGAGCTGACGAGGGATTCAATATAAGGATCATAAGCTGCCTTCGGATGAGAAGGAACAACTTTTTCAGCCTTAGAAGTGCCAGAATCCTCGGCATCATTCCTTTTCCTTTTGTTCCTTGGGGAAACAGCAGGAGGAAGGGATTGCGTCGACTCGCTGGCTTCAGATTCAACTTCTTTTTCATGGGAAGCCGCAGATTTGTGAGAACCTGCGACTTCACTTTCAGGAAGAGAAGAACCTTGGTTGTCTTCGGCAACAATAGCCTGTTCTTCGACTTCTCCATTTTCAGGAAGAGGAGGAAGGGAAGCCATAGTAGGATGGTTCTGCAGGAAAATAGCGACAACAGGAAAATTAATGAGATGCAGGGAAAGCTTGGAACAATACAGAAACTCGAGAAGACAAAATACCTCAGGAAGAGGATTGGCGGCGTTGTATGGTTCCACGCGACAAGAGGAGGGAATAGGATCCTTCTTGGCCAGGCGGGAAACTCTTCGAATCAATTTCTCCAAGTCCTTTGCAGAAAGATCACTGGAGATTCTATTGGCGTCGTTTTCACCAGAATACGTCCAAAGGGGATTTTTGCGAGCCTGAAGAGGCTGCACTCTAATCCTAAGGAAGTAGGCAGTGATTTGAACACCGGATAGTTCTTTGCCTCGAGTATTTTGAAGCTGATGAATACGAGACATAAGTGCTTCTGTCGCCTTTTTCTCTTCTTCGGAAGCTTCAGCGTCCCAGGAACGGCGGCGCTGAATTTTGGCACTTCCGTCGAAAGGGATTATGTTGTGTTCCACAGAGTTGGCACTTTCTTCGTGAATGTAGAGCCATCTTTTGCGCCATCCTTGGACAGAATCAGGAAACTTGACGTCGAAATAATCAACGTCAGTTCGGACACAGATAACAACGCCGCCTATGTTATAGGTGGCGTTGTGGGAGCCATTGCGGCGGAGGCAGAAAATGCGTTTCCACAGAGCCCAATTAGGAGGGATTCCAAGGAAGCATTCGCACAGTGTGATAAAAATGGAAATGTGAAGGATGGAATTGGGGGTCAACTGGTGCAGTTGAATCCCGTAAACAAAAAGAAGGCCGCGGAGGAAATCGTGAATTGGGGTCGAAAGGCCGCGGATGAGGTGATCAACGAAACTAACCCGGTACTCCATTGGAGGGTTGGGGTAGCTTTCTTCGCTGGGAAAGCGGATGGCGTCTTCTTTCTTCATCAGGCCAAGCCTCTTCAGCGTGTTGACATCCTGGTTGGAGATTTTAGATCTCTCCCACTCAAGATCTTTGGCGGCCATCTTGGACTCTGGAGTGTTGTGGCGAGTGAGTCGCGTGCGCGGTGGCATCAACGGCAATGGAAAAAGCAATGTTCGTGAGTGCGGAAGATCAGAGAGAGTTGGGCGCAGGGGAAGTTTTTGCAAAGGGGAACAGATGTGCGGCGCATGCGAAGGAGTGAACGGAGGTTGAAGAAAGGTTTATATAAGAATCAGGCGAAGCAATGTACCGTTGGATGAAGAAATCGTGTGGTGAAAAAAGATCTTCTAGATAAAAGGGTAAAAAGGTATTTTTACTGAGATAGGCGTTACTGTACGTGCGCCAGGAAAAGCGGAGGACGTGTGTCCCCCACTTGCACGACGTGTCAACGTGGTGGAAACAATGGACCCACAAGGCAGAAAAATCACGACTATTAACAGAGATAAAGTAAATTTGGTTAAGGGAAGCATGCCGACAAGAAAAATAAAAGAAGATTGGTGACAGGAGAAGTTATTAAATACTTCGGGAGCCTTTGATCAAATACAAGTTTTTGCCCAAATGCTCGGGGGCTACTTCGATAAAAAGTAAAATTTCGAGCATGGCAATATAGAAATTGCGGGAGCCTACAACCAAGCACAAGTTCTTGGCTGTAGCCTCGGGGGCTACTCCCATCGGGAGCGCTGTTCGCGCACCCGAGAGATAAAAAAAAGAAGAAGAGAGATCATATTGGGAAATAATGACAATATAGTGACAAGGTGGACTAAAATGTTGAGCCTACAACCAAGCACAAGTTTTTGGTTGTAGCCTCGGGGGCTACTCCCATCGGGAACGCTGTTCGCGTGCCCGATGAAATTAACAAAGAAAAGATAGAAAAGCAAGAGAGTATATTTCAAGTTATAATTAACTCTACATATACTCCCATCGGGAGAGCAATATAAGTCATATTTGACTCGATAAAATGTGCCATTCCAGCAGCCGGAAAAGCACTCGACAATATATTCTCAGAACGCCAAAGTTGCGATCAATTTCTGAATGCCGCAAATTTGCGAAGGTAAGACCCCAGATCCGTTCTGCTGGGCGTGGCATCGCCGAAGACTGCGCTCTTCTACTTTTATCCGTATCAACAGATACGAAGAAAAATCCTAACGGACGCGTTAGGTACTCGATAAATTTGACTGGGACTCGACAGAATGGTAAGACCTTAAGCGGCACCTGTCGAAGTTTGCACCAGTATCCCGGAATCATGTCCAGGGACGTGATCTCGAAGTAGGTTTTTGCGGATTGCCACTAGAGCAGTTAACTAGTACCTGATCCGTCAGATGAACTAGCCCCAACTACCAGTATCCCTGTACAATATAGAATTTTATGTGAAGAAATATAAAAAAGTTAAAGCTCTCCAGTAAAAATAAACAGTGGAGATTTTCCCTGACTCTACGATTCAAGCAAAATCTCGGGGGCTACTGACATAGGCATCCCAAATGGGCCTACCGAAGATAGTACCCGGGGTTTACTGAAGGCCCAATACCCAAAGAATAAAGAAGATTCGGGAGCCCAAGATATATTAAGGAAAGTTAGAGTTGTAATAGGAAGTGTTATTTGTAAATCTGGCGGGATGAGTTAGATACCGTCCCGGACTTTGTAACTTGTACAAAACGAAACCCTCGGCTCCGCCTCCTATATAAAGGAGGAGTCGAGGGACGAAGAGGCAATCGAATCATTGTTACAAACCCTAGTTTTCATAATTGTCGAGTACTTTTCGGCTGAAACCTTCGAGATCTACTTACCCTCTACTTCTAACTAAACCCTAGCCTACAATCCGTAGGCATTGACAAGTTGATACCTTGTCAAGCGGCAAGCGATCGTCTACCGCAGCAATAAGAGCCTACTCTTATAGGCTTTGGAAATCTTCAAGGGTTAGTCTCGTTCATCCCCTCGTTGCTCCCATCTTCTAGATTGCATCTTGGCTTGGATTGCGTTCTCGCGGTAGGAAAAGTTTTGTTTTCTATGCAACATTATCCTACAGTATCCACGAGCTCCAAAATACTCGTGGTAAAGAACTGTCGGGTATCCAAATTACAGCATATTTCCTTAGGATTAGAGTGCAGCCTATGCAGGCTCGCAAGAATCCTCTTTGGATGTATGCTGGTGAAAAAGGTGTCGACCGCCTCTTCAAGGATCTTTCTGTAAAAGACTTGGAGAAGCTTGTCCGAAAAATTTCATCGCTCAGCAAGAAAGATGCCATTCCATCCTCCTGTCGCGTGGAGACGTACAGCGGCGCCAACGCCCGCCCCAAGGTAAATAATCATTGTCCTTGCTACTATTTTGTCGACTGCTATATTTTTTAACACTTGACGACTGCTATTTTGCTGACTTCCCTGGTGTGACTTACTGTTGATATATGTTTTTCCTTGTAGAAACATCAAGTTTTATCCTCTCTTCCCCCTCTCCCTGAAGGCGGGGAAGTTGAAGAACGGACCGTCGTCACCGACGAAAACCAGGGCACCTCTCGCCCTGAGAGCGAAGTTGCGGGTTCTCACAAATCCGCGGCTTCCTCTGAAAAAGAGATTGAATCTGAGGCCTCCGAATCTACGCAATCTCTTCCATCTGCTGTTTCTCCGATGAACAAGCGGAAAAGGGATGAAGTCGCTGATTCTGGCACCTCCAAAGCTGATAAATCTCCTCTCGAGGAAACTGCACCCGAAGAGGAGGAAAAACCCTTCAACCCTTACGATGATGCCCTCGTCATCTGATACGTCTCCAACGTATCTATAATTTCTTATGTTCCATGCTAGTTTTATGACAATACCTACATGTTTTATTCATACTTTATATCATTTTTATGCATTTTCCAGGACTAACCTATTAACAAGATGCCGAAGCACCAGTTCCTGTTTTCTGTTGTTTTTGGTTTCAGAAACTATACACAGGAAATATTCTCGGATTTGCGCGAAACAAAAGGCCACGTCCCTATTTTTCCAGAAGCTTCACGGAGTCCAAAGGAGAGACGAAGGGGGGCCACGAGCTGGCCACACAATAGGGGGGAGCGGCCCACCCTTCTGCCGCGCCGCCAGGTGGGGAGCCCACCTCGAGACTCCACCGACATCCCCCCTTCGCCTATATATTGCCCCAGATGCGAAAACCCTAAAGAGATCAGTCATATTCCACGAAGAGTTCCGCAGCGCCGCCGCCATCAACGACAAGTTTCTGGGGACAGAATCTCTGTTCCGGCACGCCGCCGGGACGGGGAATTGCCCCCGGAGCCATCTCCATCGACTCCATCGCCATCTTCATCGCCGTTACTGTCTCCCATGATGAGGAGGGAGTAGTTCTCCCCCGAGGCTGAGGGCTCTACCGGTAGCTATGTGGTTCATCTCTCTCTGCCATGCTGTGATCTTTATGTGATCATGAGCTTTGTAATCTAGTTGAATATGTAGATGTTGCTCTTGTCTATTATGCACTCTAGAGGTTACTTTAATATGAACTCCGAAGTTACTCTCCACGGTATGATGGTGATAGTGTGCGCATCGTGTGTGATTCCTTTATGACGTTGTGGAGCTTGTTTACTCCGGCTTGAGGTGTGCTTTTGCAGCCCTACACAATGAATGGTTTGTTATCCGACAAGAGAGTGTTTGAGAGTAGTATTTATTTATTCAGTTATGAGATCATTGTTGAGAGTGTCCACTAGTGAAAGTATGATCCCTAGGCCTTGTTTCTAAGCATTGAAACACCATTTCCAACAAGTTCTGCTACATGTTTGCTTGCTGCCATTTTTATTTCAGATTGCAATTACTACTTATAATCATCCATATTACTTGTATTTCACTATCTCTTCACCGAACTAGTGCACCTATATATCTGACAAGTGTATTAGGTGTGTTGGGGAGACAAGAGACTTCATGTATCTTAATTGCAGGGTTGCTTGAGAGGGATATCTTTGACCTCTACCTCCCTGAGTTCGATAAACCTTGGGTGATTCACTTAAGAGAAACTTGCTGCTGTTCTACAAACCTCTGCTCTTGGAGGCCCAACACTGTCTACAGGAATAGAATCGTGCGTAGACATCAAGCTATTTTCTGGCGCCGTTGCCGGGGAGGTAAGGTAAAAGGTATTCACATCCTCTGACTACTAAGCTATTTCCTAGCACTGTTGCCGGTGTGTGAGTGCTCGAAGGTATCTCCTTTAGATTCTGCAATTATATCTTTTTGTTTCTTGTTTTTATTTCACTAGTTAGGCTTAATGGAAAACAACAAAAATATTAGAGATCTTTATAGTATTTATTTTGAGTTAGGACATGAGGTGTTTGAAGAGAAAATTAAAAAACCTATGGAACTTTATATGCATGCTAATGGCAATGTTATTAGTATGAATGCTTTGAACACCATTGTTGCTAATGCTATGGAAAATTCTAAGCTTGGGGAAGTTGGTTTTGATGAGCATGATATTTTTAGTCCCCCAAGCATGGAGGAGAAAATTTACTTTGATGATACTTTACCTCCTATATATGATGATTACAATGATGACCATCATATTTTCAGTTCACCTACTATTGAAGAGAAAATTAATTATGATTACAATATGCCTCCTATATATGATGATTATGGTGATGAGAATAATAATGATAGCTATTTTATTGAATTTGCTCCCACTACAATTAATAGTAATGACTATGCTTATGTGGAGAGTAATAATTTTATGCATGTAGCTCATGATAAGAATGTTTCATGTGATAGTTATATTGTTGAGTTTTATCATGATGCTACTGAAAATCTTTATGGGAGAGGACAATATGGTTGTAGGGATTTTCATGTAACTAAAACACCTCTCTTTTCGCTGAAAATTTTGAAGTTGCGCTTGTCTTGTCTTCCTATGCTTATTGCATTATGCTTACATGACTTGTTTATTTACAAGATTCCTTTTCATAGGAAGTGGGTTAGACTTAAAAGTGTTTCTTATTTGCTTTTGATGCTCTCTTTTGCTTCAACTCTTATTTCTTGCGAGAGCATCATTAAAATTACTGAGCCCATCTTAATGGCTATAAAGAAAGCACTTCTTGGGAGATAACCCATGTTTTTATTTTGCTACTGTTTTGTTGTGTCTTGGAAGTTGTTACTACTATAGCAACCTCTCCTTATCATGTTTATTTCGTTTTTGTGCCAAGTAAAGTCTTTGATAGAATGTTGATACTAGATTTGGATTTCTGCGCAGAAACAGATTTTTAGCTGTCACGAATTTGAGTTTTTCTCTCTGTAGAAAAATCTAAAAATCTTGAAAAACTTCATGAGTAATCCTCAGATATGTACGCAACTTTCATTCAACTGGAGCTTTTCCATCTGAGCATGTTAAGTGCCTCGAAAAAAATTCGTCTTTACGGACTGTTCTGTTTTGATAGATTCTGCCTTTTATTTCGCATTGCCTCTTTTACTGTGTTTGAGTGGATTTCTTTGCTCCATTAAATTTCAGTAACCTTGGGTAATGTCCAAAAGTGTTGGGAATGATTGTGTCCTTGCTGAACATGTGAATTTTTGATTATGCACTAACCCTCTAATGAGATTGCTTTGAGTCTGGTGTGAAGGAAGTTTTCAAGGATCAAGAGAGGAGGATGATATAATATGATCAAGAAGAGTGAAAAGTCTAAGCTTGAGGATGCCCCCGTGGTTCATCCCTGCATATTTCGAGAAGACTCAAGCGTCTAAGCTTGGGGATGCCCAAGGCATCCCCTTCTTCATCAATAACTTATCAGGTCACCTCTAGTGAAACTATATTTTAATTTCGTCACATCTTATGTGCTTTACTTGGAGCGCCTGTGTGCTTTTATTTTCGTTTTGTTATTTTCATTCCATGAATAAATTCGGATCCTAACATGCTTGTGTGGGAGAGAGACACGCTCCGCTTTTTCATATGAACACCGGTGTTCTTCATTTTACTTTTAATCTTCATGGCAAAAGCTGAAAGCCGCTGCACTTATTGCTATTTGGTTGGAAACAGAAAATTCTTCATGTGGTAATTGGTATATTATCTTGAATAATTTGATACTTGGAAATTGTTTTGAGCTCTCAATTAGATCATGTTTAAGCTCTTGCATCATGTAGTTTAAACCTATTAGTGGAGAACTACCGTAGAGCTTGTTGAAATTTGGTTTGCATGATTGGTCCCTCTAAGGTCTAGATATTTTCTGGTAAAAGTGTTTGAGCAACAAGGAAGACATTGTAGAGTCTTATAATGCTTGCAATATGTTCTTATGTAAGTTTTGCTGTACCGGTTCATACTTGTGTTTGCTTCAAACAACCTTGCTAGCCAAAGACTTGTAATGAGAGGGAATGCTTCTCGTGCATCCAAAACCTTGAGCCAAAACCTATGCCATTTGTGTCCACCATAACTACCTACTATGTGGTATTTTTCTGCCATTCCAAGTAAATACTTCATGTGCTACCTTTAAACAATTCAAAAGTTATTATCTCTTATTTGTGTCAATGTTTTATAGCTCATGAGGAAGTATGTGGTGTTTTATCTTTCAATCTTGTTGGGTAGACTTTCACCAATGGACTAGTGGCACATCCGCGTATCCAATAATTTTGCAAAAAGAGCTGGCAACGGGGTTCTCAGCCCCAATTAATTAACTTTCATTAATAATTCTCTTCACATGTTTTGCCCTGATTCATCAGTAAGCAACTTAATTTTGCAAATAGACACTCCTCCATGGTATGTGAAATGTTGGAAGGCACCCGAGGATTCGGTTAGCCATGGCTTGTGAAAGCAAAAGGTTGGGAGGAGTGTCATCTCTAAATAAAACTAAAGTACATGTGTAAACAAAAGAGAAGAGGGATGATCTACCTTGCTGGTAGAGATAACGTCCTTCATGGGAGCCGCTCTTTGAAAGTTTTTTTCACAAGGGGGTTAGAGTGCCCACTACCGTTCGTTGACAACAACAAACACCTCTCAAAACTTTACTTTTATGCTCTCTATATGATTTCAAAACTTGAAAAGCTCTAGCACATGATTTAATCCCTGCTTCCCTCTGTGAAGGGCCTTTCTTTTACTTTATGTTGAGTCAGTTTACCTACTTCTTTCTATCTTAGAAGCAAACACTTGTGTCAACTGTGTGCATTGATTCTTACATGCTTGCTTATTGCACTCATCATATTACTTTGTGTTGACAATTATCCATGAGATATACATGTTGAAATTTCAAAGCAATTGCTGAAACTTAAATATTCCTTTGTGTTGCTTCAAAACCTTCTATTAAGAATCTATTGCTTTATGAGTTAACTCTTATGCAAGAGTTTTTGATGCTTTTCTTGAAAGTACTATTCATGAAAAGTCTTTGCTATATGATTCAGTTGTTTAGTCATTATCTATTTGTTAGCAAACTATCGACCATTGCTTTGAGTCACTTCATTCATCTGATATGCTTTACAATAGTATTGATCAAGATTATGTTGGTAGCATGCCACTTCAGAAATTATTCTTTTTATCGTTTACCTACTCGAGGGCGAGTAGGAACAAAGCTTGGGGATGCTTGATATGTCTCCAACTTATCTATAATTTCTTCTGTTCCATGCTAGTTTTATGACAATACCTACATATTTTATTCATACTTTATATCATTTTTATGCATTTTCCGGGACTAACCTATTAACAAGATGCCAAAGCGTCAGTTCCGGTTTTCTGCTGTTTTTGGTTTCAGAAACTATACACAGGAAATATTCTCGGAATTGCGCGAAACAAAAGGCCACGTCCCTATTTTTCCAGAAGCTTCACGGAGTCCGAAGGAGAGACGAAGGGGGGCCACGAGCTGGCCACACCATAGGGGGGCGCGGCCCACCCTTCTGCCGCGCCGCCAGGTGGGGAGCCCACCTCGGGACTCCACCGACATCGCCCCTTCGCCTATATATTGCCCCAGATGCGAAAACCCTAAAGAGATCAGTCATATTCCACGAAGAGTTCCGCAGCGCTGCCGCCATCGACGACAAGTTTCGGGGGACAGAATCTCTATTCCGGCACGCCGCCGGGATGGGGAATTGCCCCCGGAGCCATCTCCATCGACTCCATCACCATCTTCATCGCCGTTGTTGTCTCCCATGATGAGGAGGGAGAAGTTATCCCCCGAGGCTGAGGGCTCTACCGGTAGCTATGTGGTTCATCTCTCTCCCATGGTGTGATCTTTATGTGATTATGAGCTCCGTAATCTAGTTGAATATGTAGATGTTGCTCTTGTCTATTATGCACTCTAGAGGTTACTTTAATATGAACTCCGGAGTTACTCTCCACGGTGTGATGGTGATAGTGTGCGCATCGTGTGTGATTCCTTTATGATGTTGTGGAGCTTGTTTACTCTGGCTTGAGGTGTGCTTTTGCACCCCTACACAATGAATGGTGTTTGTTATCCAACAAGAGAGTGTTTGAGAGTAGTATTTATTTATCCAGTTATGAGATCATTGTTGAGAGTGTCCACTAGTGAAAGTATGATCCCTAGGCCTTGTTTCTAAGCATTGAAACACCGTTTCCAACAAGTTCTGCTACATGTTTGCTTGCTGCCATTTTTATTTCAGATTGCAATTACTACTTATAATCATCCATATTACTTGTATTTCACTATCTCTTCGCCGAACTAGTGCACCTATACATCTGACAAGTGTATTAGGTGTGTTGGGGACACAAGAGACTTCTTGTATCTTAATTGCAGGGTTGCTTGACAGGGATATCTTTGACCTCTACCTCCCTGAGTTCGATAAACCTTGGGCGATTCACTTAAGGGAAACTTGCTGCTGTTCTACAAACCTCTGCTCTTGGAGGCCCAACACTGTCTACAGGAATAGAAGCGTGCGTAGACATCAAGCTATTTTCTGGCGCCGTTGCCGAGGAGGTAAGATAAAAGGTATTCACATCCTCCGACTACTAAGCTATTTCCTAGCACTGTTGCCGGTGTGTGAGTGCTCGAAGGTATCTCCTTTAGATTCTGCAATTATATCTTTTTGTTTCTTGTTTTTATTTCACTAGTTAGGCTTAATGAAAAACAACAAAAATATTAGAGATCTTTATAGTATTTATCTTGAGTTAGGACATGAGGTGTTTGAAGAGAAAATTAAAAAACCTATGGAACTTTATATGCATGCTAATGGCAATGTTATTAGTATGAATGCTTTGAACACCATTGTTGCTAATGCTATGGAAAATTCTAAGCTTGGGGAAGCTGGTTTTGATGAGCATGATATTTTTAGTCCCCCAAGCATGGAGGAGAAAATTTACTTTGATGATACTTTACGTCCTATATATGATGATTACAATGATGACTATCATATTTTCAGTCCACCTACTATTCAGGAGAAAATTAATTATGATTACAATATGCCTCCTATATATGATGATTATGGTGATGAGAATAATAATGATAGCTATTTTATTGAATTTGCTCCTTTCTTCTTTCTCCTTTGATGGATTGGTCCCTGCTGTTTTTGCCGTAACATTGTTGTCTTTGTTTGCTAGAATCCCTTTCTGAATCCACTAAGCGTGTTGATGACCTTGCCGCGAAGCTTGAGCAAAGCGAAAAAGCTCGCCAAAAAGTTGAGTCTGACGCTGCCGCTGTCGAGGGTCTTCGAAAAAGACTTCATGACGCGGAAAGTGCCCTGAGCGAGAACATTTCCCGCCAAACTGCTCGCGAAGAAGAAATCAGTGCTCGCTTGGAGTCGCAAAATTGGCGTTTTGTTAGTAAGTGCTTCAATCCTCTTGATCCTTTGTGAACCCTTGCCTTGCTTATGCATTTGTTGACAACCCGAGTTTTGTTTCAGCAGGGAAAATGCACCAAGATTTTGATCTTGAGAATCCTGAAGATGATCGCCTTCTTGACGCGCTTTCGCTTCTTGAAATCCATGGAGACGAAGTGCGCCAAAGCATTGCTGATGCCAAGTCAGCATTTTCTCGGCTATTCCCCTACTTCTTCGCGAAGAAAGAACAGCCCGACACCTTCGCTGCACTGGCCAAGCACTTCATCCCTGAAGAAGATCTTGGGCTAGGTCTCCGGCAAGAGGGCTTGAAGATTGGCGTGGAAGGCACCATTACTTTGGTTGCCGGAAGCCAACAAAATGTCGACTGGACGAAGGTTGGCGATGTCAAGAAGATGGAGACGAAGAAGTGGCAATCTTTGATTAAAGCTGCCAAGCCGAACTCGAAGAAGATCCTCTCCTTCCTTGGGTGCAAACCAACTCCTTCTCCTAGCTCGACAAAGCCGGAGGTCAAGTAGACCGTCTTGTCCTTGTTTTTTGTTTTGTTCTTTTTCTTTTGCCACTGTCGCCGTAGTAGCTTTGTCGACAGCTGACCATTGGTTCACTAGGAACCCTCTTTTGTACTGCCCATGTAAACACCTGAATGAATCAATGAAAAGCTATCTTGCCAAGTTATTGATATCGAAATTTTTCCTCTCCAGTTGATTTTTGACAACTATACCGTGGTGCCTCGTCCTTCGGATGCGTTACCAGCCACATCCTACTCGAGAAAAACTCCCGTTGACGAGTTTATCGAAAGTTCTTCGAGTGCTGGTCAGATGGAAGATTTGAACGAACTTCGACAGCAGCTTCAGTCGATGAAGAAACAAACTCTCGTAATAATGGAGCAGTCTCGAAGATCCTCTGAGAAGGAAAAACTTGCCTTTCAACAGGCTCAGGAAGCCTTAGCGCTAAAGGAAGCCGCGGTTACTGAGGCTGCATAGGCTGCTGCACGAGAAGATTATATGCTTTGACTGATGAATGACTCCAGCTTGGATATAGTGGGTACACTTCCTGAGTTTGACCATATTCATTTTTTTCCTTCTTGTTTTCTATCTCTCGCTAATACTTCCGGCGTCTAGGTTCTTTTTTGGATAATGCTGCCGAAGATCAACGTGTTGAAGCTAGATCCAATGTGCTTCTCAAACTTGCATTGGAACATGGTTCTAACTTTTGGGCCACGCCGGAATGTACCCGACAAATCGTCAGATTCCAGGATCGCGCAGGTCAAGTTCGCGATTTCCTCGACTTCTGCACAAGGACATTGGCCTTGGTTTACAATACAATGTTTCCTCGAAACTCCCAGCCGGAAACTCTTTCTGAATTGATGAATCAGTTCAGGGATGCTCCTCGGATCCATGGATTTGTAAAGGCTCAACTTGTTGCTGGTGCCAAATTTGCTTTGAGTCTGTTGCAGATCTGCTATCCAAAGTTAGATATGACCAAGGTCGTTGAACATTACCATTCCAAGGTAGAGAAAAGGAGGAGGAATCTTGACAAAATCATTGGTGTTGTGACTCCTGTAGCAGAGGAAATGATGGATGATTTACTTCGGCTGGATGCTAAATTCTTTGTGAAGGGTAGCTATGCTGAACATAGCCTTAGTACTGCAAACATAGACGATATATTAGGTGATCACTGAAAATTCTATTTTTTCACTTGTAGAATTTTTTCCTTTATTGAGGATCTGTTATATTGTAAGTTTTATGTATATTGTAAAACAACTTGTATGTTGCCTCTTCCTTCGAGCCCCCGACCTATGTTGGTAACTTATGTTGTTATCTTTATTGTCTTGCGAAATATTCTTGCGCCAGGACAAATAACTGCTTTTGCGGAAGGTTATATATATATTGTTTTTTTGGGTTGTGAGCCCCCGAGCCCGTCGACGAAAAAGATGTATATCACCAATATCTTTATTATATTGCAGCATCGCGAGCCTGCCTCATTCAAAACCTTTCAGCCCCACTCGGTGCCCTGAAAGGAAAAGAGTGCGTCTGAAAACTCGCGGGCGTTTCAGTACATTGTATGTTTACAGAGGAGACTATATTTCGACTTCAGGCGTAAAAACGCCTGAGTTGCGCCACGTTCCAGGGATTTGGCTCGGCGACTCCTGTCTTCTTGTCCTTTATTCTGTATGCTCCTCCTTCAATTACTTTTGTGACGATGTAAGGGCCAATCCATGGTGACTCAAGTTTCTCGTGGGTATTTTGTGTAAGCCGAAGAACTAAATCGCCTACTTGGAAAGATCTTGGACGCAAGCGTCGACTGTGGTAGTTTTTCAGATCTTGCTGGTACTTAGTGACTCGTGACAGTACTTCGTCTCGAGCTTCGCGGAGCGCATCGACATCGTCCTCCAATGCCTTTCTTGAAGTTTCTTTGTCATATTCTGCCACTCTCGAAGAATTGTGTTCTATTTCTATCGGCAGCACTGCCTCAGCTCCATGGACCAGGAAAAACGGAGTTTCCTGTGTCGCTGTATTTGGTGTTGTTCGAATACTCCATAGCACGCTGGGCAACTCTTCTGGCCATGTGTGTCGAGCTTTTTCCAATGTTGTTAGCAGACGTTTCTTGATGCCGTTGCAGATGATGCCGTTTGCTTTCTCAACTTGACCATTGGTCTGCGGGTGCGCAACTGATGCAAAGTGTAGTTTGATGCCTACTTCTGCGCAATAAGCTTTGAATTCCTTGGATGTGAAATTGCTGCCGTTGTCTGTGATGATGCTATGAGGGACTCCAAATTGAAAAACGATACTTTTCACGAACTTGATTGCAGATCCGGTGAATTTATCGGCTTCGCTTCTATCCACTTTGTGAACTTGTCGACAGCTACGAGCATGTACTCATATCCTCCTGGCCAAGCCTTGTGCAATTTTCCCACCATATCGAGACCCCATTGAGCAAAGGGCTATGACAATGGTATTGGCATCAACTCTGCTGCCGGAGAGTGCGGTTTTGCGGCAAACCTTTGGCACGCGTCACAAGTACGTACTATGTCCTTTGCATCCTCGATTGTTGTTAGCCAATAAAACCCTGCTCTGAAAACCTTGGCTGCTATTGCTCGACTGCTTGCGTGATGTCCGCACACTCCTTCGTGTACATCTTTCAGGATTAGCCTTCCTTCCTCGGGTGTAACGCATCTTTGTAGCACTCCCGAAATACTTCATTTGTAAAGCTCTCCTTTTACCACAGTGAAGGTTTTAGAACACCTGATAACTCGCCTTGCCTCGACTGGATCGTCGGGTAGTTCCTTTCTCAAGATGTACGCTATGTATGCCTGCATCCAGGGAGTCTGCACCACCATTACCACGTGTGGTTCCTCCTCTTCTTCCGATGGTACTGTTTTAGCCCCCGAGGCTTTTTCGACCTTCTCCTTTTGCTGTTTCTTCTCCTTGGTTGATCTTTCAGCTATCTCTTCCCAAAATACGCCAGGTGGAATTGCGAGACACTGCGACCCGATGTTTGCGAGAACATCGGCTTCGTCGTTGCTGAGCCTGCTAATATGATTTACCTCACATCCATCAAACAGCCTTTCGAGCTCATTGTATACTTCCTTGTATGCTATCATGCTATAATTGACTGCGTCGCATCGATTCATCACTTGTTGAGCCACCAACTGTGAATCGCCAAAGATTTTTAATCGAGTTGCGCCACAAGATTTCGCCATCTTCATCCCGTGTATCAATGCTTCGTACTCTGCTTCATTATTGGATGCATTTGGAAACTTCATCCGTAGCGCATACTTCAGCTTGTCGCCTTGAGGTGATACTAATATCACGCCTGCTCCTGCTCCTTCTAATCTTTTGGACCCGTCGAAGTTCATAGTCCAAGTTCTGGACAAATCTGGAGGTCCCGTGTTTTGTAGCTCCATCCACTCTGCGATGAAGTCTGGTAAGATCTGTGACTTTATTGCTTTTCTTTTCTCGTATGTGATGTCCAGAGGGGAAAGTTCTATTCCCCAAAGGGAGACACGACCCGTAGCTTCTGGATTGTTTAGTATGTTGGATAAAGGCGCCTCATTGACCACTATTATCGGATGTGCCAAAAAATAGTATCGCAGTTTTCTTGCGGTTGTAAACACTCCATATGCCAACTTCTAATACTGCGGGTACCGCTATTTTGAAGGCGATAAAACTTCGCTGACGAAGTAAACCGGCCACTGCACTCCGTGGAGTTTTCGTTCTTCTTCTCTTTCGACCACAAGGACTGTGCTGACCACCTGAGGTGTGGCTGCTATATATAACAGGAGAGGCTCCTTCTACTTAGGTGCCACTAGGATTGGTGGTGTCGAGATTGTGCGCTTAAGGTACTCGAAAGCTCTGTCTGCTTCTTCGTTCCACTGAAATTTGTCGCCTTGGGGTGTGTTCGGTTCTAGAATCAGGGGGAACGGGATGGAATGGTTCCATTCCGATGTCATGGGATGGTTCCGACCCCGTGTTCGGTTCAGAAAAAGTCGAGGAATAGAACGGTTCTATTTTTTGTTCGGTTCTAGAATCGCACCGCGGAACGGTACAACTTAAACATGATTTTTTGTCTAAATTAAAATTAACACATGCCTAAACATGATTTGTTTGTCCAAATCAAAATAAAAATAAAAATAAAAATCGCTGCATGCGGGCGTGCGCCACCGCGTGTGCCTAGCCACCGTCGCGGGCGTGTGACGCCGTGTGTGCTTGGCCGTGCTCGGCTGCCACGCGTGCTGGCCATGCCGTTTCGCCGCCGCGTGTGCTTGGCCGCCGCGTATGCTTGGCCGCCGTTGCGGGCGTGCGCCGCCGCCGCCGGCCGTGCTGGCCGTCTGCACACCGCCCGCGGCGTGCGCCGCCACGCGTGCTGGCCGTGCTCGGCTGCCGCGCGTGCTGGCCGTCCTAAGCCGCCGCGAGCGGCGCGGACGCCTGCCATTTGGCCGCCGCGCGTGCTTAGCCACTGTTGTGCGTGCGCCGCCGCTGGCCGTCCCGCACCGCCGCGCGTGCCGGGGCCGCCGTCGTGGGCGTGCGCCACCGCCGCTAGCCGTCTGCGCCGCCGCGTGCTGGGCCGCCGTCGCGGGCGTGCGCTGCCGCCGTGAGCGTGCGATGCCGCGCGTGATTGCTGGGTGGTTAGTGTGTGATACGTCTCCGACGTATCGATAATTTCTTATGTTCCATGCCACATTATTGATGATATCTACATGTTTTATGCATACTTTATGTCATTATTATGCATTTTCCGGAACTAACCTATTGACGAGATGCCGAAGGGCCAGTTGCTGTTTTCTGCTGTTTTTGGTTTCAGAAATCCTAGTAAGGAAATATTCTCGGAATCGGACGAAATTAACGCCGAAGATCTTAGAATCCCCGGAAGCATCCAGAACACCCGAGAGTCGCCAGAGGGGGGCCACAGGCGCACCAGACCATAGGCCGGCGCGGCCTGGGGGTGGCCCGCGCCCCCCTATGGTGTCGTCGCCTCGTTGACCTTCTGACGCCGCCTCTTCGCCTATAAGAAGCCCCTCGACCTAAAACCTCGATACGAAAAAGCCACGGTACGAGAAACCATCCAGAGCCGCCGCCATCGCGAAGCCAAGATCTGGGGGACAGGAGTCTCTGTTCCGGCACGCCGCCGGGACGGGGAAGTGCCCCCGGAAGGCTCCTCCATCGACACCACCGCCATCTCCATCAACGCTGCTGTCTCCCATGAGGAGGGAGTAGTTCTCCATCGAGGCTCGGGGCTGTACCGGTAGCTATGTGGTTCATCTCTCTCCTATGTACTTCAATACAATAATCTCATGAGCTGCCTTACATGATTGAGATTCATATGATGATGCTTGTAATCTAGATGTCGTTATGCTAGTCAAGTGAATTTTACTTATGTGATCTCCGGAGACTCCTTGTCCCACGTGTGTAAAGGTGACAGTGTGTGCACCGTGTGGGTCTCTTAGGCTATATTTCACAGAATACTTATTCACTGTTATGAATGGCATAGTGAAGTGCTTATTTATATCTCTTTATGATTGCAATGTGTTTTGTATCACAATATATCTGCATGCTACTCTAGTAATGTTATTAAAGTAGTTTATTCCTCCTGCACGGTGTAATGGTGACAGTGTGTGCATCCGTGTTAGTACTTGGCGTAGGCTATGATTATGATCTCTTGTAGATTATGAAGTTAACTATTGCTATGATGGTATTGATGTGATCTATGCCTCCTTTCGTAGCGTGAAGGTGACAGTGTGCATGCTACGTTAGTACTTGGTTTAGTTGTGTTGATCTATCTTACACTCTAAGGTTATTTAAATATGAACATTGAATATTGTGGAGCTTGTTAACTCCGGCATTGAGGGTTCGTGTAATCCTACACAGTTAGTGGTGTTCATCATCCAACAAGAGAGTGTAGAGTATGCATTTATCTATTCTGTTATGTGATCAAAGTTGAGAGTGTCCACTAGTGAAAGTCTAATCCCTAGGCCTTGTTCCTAAATACTGCTATCGCTGCTTGTTTCTTGTTTCTTGCGTTACTACTGCTGCGTTACTACTGCTTGTTTACTGTCCAGGGCAAAGCACTTTTCTGGTGCCGTTGCTACTACTTATTTATACCACCTGTATTTCACTATCTCTTCGCCGAACTAGTGCACCTATTAGGTGTGTTGGGGACACAAGAGACTTCTTGCTTTGTGGTTGCAGGGTTGCTTGAGATGGATATCTTTGACCTCTTCCTCCCTGAGTTCGATAAACCTTGGGTGATTCACTTAAGGGAAACTTGCTGCTGTTCTACAAACCTCTGCTCTTGGAGGCCGAACACTGTCTACAGGAAAAGGAGGGGGCGTAGACATCAAGCACTTTTCTGGCGCCGTTGCCGGGGAGGAAAGGTAAAAGGCTCTCATACTCCGGTCCCAGGTAAAGTACTTTTCTGGCGCCATTGTGTTTGTGCTCGAAGCTATTTCCTTTAGATCCTGCAATTGCATCTTTTTGTTTCTTGTTTACACTAGTTAGGCATAATGGAAAACAACAAAAATATGAGAGATCTTTATGAACTTTATCTTGAATTAGGACATGATGTGTTTGAAGAGAGAATTAAAAAACCCATGGAACTTTATATGCATGCTAATGGGAATGTTATTAATATGAATGCTTTGAACACTATTGTTGCTAATGCTATGGAAAATTCTAAGCTGGGGAAGCTGGCTTTGATGAGCATGATCTTTTTAGTCCCCCAAGCATTGAGGAGGAAATTTTCTTTGATGATACTTTGCCTCCTATTTATGATGATTATAATGATAGTAGCCTTTTGGTACCACCTGTTATGGAGGATGAATATGATTATGATTACAATATGCCTCCTATATTTGATGATGAGAATAATAATGATAGCTACTTTGTTGAATTTGCTCCCACTACAACTAATAAAATTGATTATGCTTATGTGGAGAGTAATAATTTTATGCATGAGACTCATGATAAGAATGCTTTATGTGATAGTTATATTGTTGAGTTTGTTCATGATACTACTGAAAGTTATTATGAGAGAGGAAAATATGGTTGTAGAAATTTTCATGTTACTAAAACACCTCTCTATGTGCTGAAATTTTTGAAGCTACACTTGTTTTATCTTTCTATGCTTGTTGCATTATGCTTCTTGAACTTGTTTATTTACAAGATTCCTTTGCATAGGAAGCATGTTAGACTTAAATGTGTTTTGAATTTGCTTCTTGATGCTCTCTTTTGCTTCAACTACTATTTCTTGCGAGTGCATCATCAAAACTGCTGAGCCCATCTTAATGGCTATAAAGAAAGAACTTCTTGGGAGATAACCCATGTTTTTACTACAGTACTTTGTTTTTATTTTGTGTCTTGGAAGTTGTTTACTACTGTAGCAACCTCTCCTTATCTTAGTTTAG
The DNA here is from genome assembly GCF_019359855.2 of Lolium perenne. Lineage (NCBI taxonomy): Eukaryota > Viridiplantae > Streptophyta > Magnoliopsida > Poales > Poaceae > Lolium > Lolium perenne. Next base: position 261,505,498 of record NC_067250.2, read on the forward strand.
TGTTTTGTTGTGCCAAGTAAAGTCGTGATAGTAAAGTTCATACTAGATTTGGATTACTGCGCAGAAACAGATTTTTTTGCTGTCACGAATCTGGGCAAAATTCTCTGTAGGTAACTCAGAAAATTATGCCAATTTACGTGAGTGATCCACAGATATGTACGCAACTTTCATTCAATTTGAGCATTTTCATTTGAGCAAGTCTGGTGCCTCAATAAAATTCGTCTTTACGGACTGTTCTGTTTTGACAGATTCTGCCTTTTATTTCGCATTGCTTCTTTTGCTATGTTGGATGGATTTCTTTGTTCCATTAACTTCCAGTAGCTTTGGGGAATGTCCAGAAGTGTTAAGAATGATTGTGTCACCTCTGAACATGTGAATTTTTGATTATGCACTAACCCTCTAATGAGTTTGTTTCGAGTTTGGTGTGGAGGAAGTTTTCAAGGGTCAAGAGAGGAGGATGATACAATGTGATCAAGAAGAGTAAAAGCTCTAAGCTTGGGGATGTCCCGGTGGTTCACCCCTGCATATATCAAGAAGACTCAAGCGTCTAAGCTTGGGGATGTCCAAGGCATCCCCTTCTTCATCGACAACATTATCAGGTTCCTCCCTTGAAACTATATTTTTATTCGGTCACATCTTATGTACTCTACTTGGAGCGTCTGTATGTTCTTGTTTTTGTTTTTGTTTGAATAAATGCTTGTGTGGGAGAGAGACACGCTCCGCTGGTTCGTATGAACACATGTGTTCTTAGCTTTTAATTTTCATGGCGAAGGTTGAAACTGCTTCGTTAACTGTTGTATGGTTGGAATCGGGAAATGCTACATGTAGTAATTGCTAAAATGTCTTGGATAATGTGATACTTGGCAATTGTTGTGCTCATGTTTAAGCTCTTGCATCATATGCTTTGCACTTATTAATGAAGAAATACATAGAGCATGCTAAAATTTGGATTGCATAATTGGTCTCTCTAAGGTCTAGATAATTTCTAGTATTGAGTTTGAACAACAAGGAAGACGGTGTAGAGTCTTATAATGTTTACAATATGTCTTTTATGTGAGTTTTGCTGCACCGGTTCATCCTTGTGTTTGTTTCAAATAACCTTGCTAGCCTAAGCCTTGTATCGAGAGGGAATACTTCTCATGCATCCAAAATCCTTGAGCCAACCACTATGCCATTTGTGTCCACCATACCTACCTACTACATGGTATTTCTCCGCCATTCCAAAGTAAATTGCTTGAGTGCTACCTTTAAATTTCCATTCTTCACCTTTACAATATATAGCTCATGGGACAAATAGCCTAAAAACTATTGTGGTATTGAATATGTACTTATGCACTTTATCTCTTATTAAGTTGCTTGTTGTGCGATAACCATGTTCACTGGGGACGCCATCAACTACTCTTTGTTGAATATCATGTGAGTTGCTATGCATGTTCGTCTTGTCTGAAGTAAGGGCGATCTACCACCTTATGGTTAGAGCATGCATATTGTTAGAGAAGAACATTGGGCCGCTAACTAAAGCCATGATCCATGGTGGAAGTTTCAGTTTTGGACAAATATCCTCAATCTCATATGAGAAAATTAACAATTGTTGAATGCCTATGCATATAAGAGGAGTCCATTATCTGTTGTCTATGTTGTCCCGGTATGGATGTCTAAGTTGAGAATAATCAATAGCGAGAAATCCGATGCGAGCTTTCTCCTTAGACCTTTGTACAAAGTGACATAGAGGTACCCCTTTGTGACACTTGGTTAAAACATGTGCATTGCGATGATAATCCAGGTAATCCGAGCTAATTAGGACAAGGTGCGGGCACTATTAGTATACTATGCATGAGGCTTGCAACTTGTAAGATATAATTTACATAACACATATGCTTTATTACTACCGTTGACAAAATTGTTTCTTGTTTTCAAAATCAAAGCTCTAGCACAAATATAGCAATCGATGCTTTCCTCTTTGAAGGACCATTCTCTTACTTTTATTGTTGAGTCAGTTCACCTATTTCTCTCCATCTCAAGAAGCAAACACTTGTGTGAACTTTGCATTGATTCCTACATACTTGCATATTGCACTTGTTATATTACTTTGCATTGACAATATCCATGAGATATACATGTTATAAGTTGAAAGCAACCGCTGAAACTTCATCTTCCTTTGTGTTGCTTCAATACCTTTACTTTGAATTATTGCTTTATGAGTTAACTCTTATGCAAGACTTATTGATGCTTGTCTTGAAAGTACTATTCATGAAAAGTCTTTGCTTTATGATTCAGTTGTTTACTCATGTCATTACCATTGTTTTGGATTGCTGCATTCATTACATATGCTTACAATAGTATGATCAAGTTTATGATGGCATGTCACTCCAGAAATTATCTTTGTTATCGTTTACCTGCTCGGAACGAGCAGAAACTAAGCTTGGGGATACTGATACGTCTCCGACGTATCGATAATTTCTTATGTTCCATGCCACATTATTGATGATATCTACATGTTTTATGCATACTTTATGTCATTATTATGCATTTTCCGAAACTAACCTATTGACGAGATGCCGAAGGGCCAGTTGCTGTTTTCTGCTGTTTTTGGTTTCAGAAATCCTAGTAAGGAAATATTCTCGGAATCGGACGAAATTAACGCTGAAGATCTTAGAATCCCCGGAAGCATCCAGAACACCCGAGAGTCGCCAGAGGGGGGCCATAGGCACACCAGACCATAGGCCGGCGCGGCCTGGGGGTGGCCCGTGCCCCCCTATGGTCTTGTCGCCTCGTTGACCTTCTGACGCCGCCTCTTCGCCTATAAGAAGCCCCTCGACCTAAAACCTCGATACGAAAAAGCCACGGTACGAGAAACCATCCAGAGCCGCCGCCATCGCGAAGCCAAGATCTGGGGGACAGGAGTCTCTGTTCCGGCACGCCGCCGGGATGGGGAAGTGCCCCCGGAAGGCTCCTCCATCGACACCACCGCCATCTCCATCAACGCTGCTGTCTCCCATGAGGAGGGAGTAGTTCTCCATCGAGGCTCGGGGCTGTACCGGTAGCTATGTGGTTCATCTCTCTCCTATGTACTTCAATACAATAATCTCATGAGCTGCCTTACATGATTGAGATTCATATGATGATGCTTGTAATCTAGATGTCGTTATGCTAGTCAAGTGAATTTTACTTATGTGATCTCCGGAGACTCCTTGTCCCACGTGTGTAAAGGTGACAGTGTGTGCACCGTGTGGGTCTCTTAGGCTATATTTCACAGAATACTTATTCACTGTTATGAATGGCATAGTGAAGTGCTTATTTATATCTCTTTATGATTGCAATGTGTTTTGTATCACAATATATCTGCATGCTACTCTAGTAATGTTATTAAAGTAGTTTATTCCTCCTGCACGGTGTAATGGTGACAGTGTGTGCATCCGTGTTAGTACTTGGCGTAGGCTATGATTATGATCTCTTGTAGATTATGAAGTTAACTATTGCTATGATGGTATTGATGTGATCTATGCCTCCTTTCGTAGCGTGAAGGTGACAGTGTGCATGCTACGTTAGTACTTGGTTTAGTTGTGTTGATCTATCTTACACTCTAAGGTTATTTAAATATGAACATTGAATATTGTGGAGCTTGTTAACTCCGGCATTAAGGGTTCGTGTAATCCTACACAGTTAGTGGTGTTCATCATCCAACAAGAGAGTGTAGAGTATGCATTTATCTATTCTGTTATGTGATCAAAGTTGAGAGTGTCCACTAGTGAAAGTCTAATCCCTAGGCCTTGTTCCTAAATACTGCTATCGCTGCTTGTTTACTGTTTTACTGCGTTACTACTGCTGCGTTACTACTGCTTGTTTACTGTCCTGGGCAAAGCACTATTCTGGTGCCGTTGCTACTACTTATTTATACCACCTGTATTTCACTATCTCTTCGCCGAACTAGTGCACCTATTAGGTGTGTTGGGGACACAAGAGACTTCTTGCTTTGTGGTTGCAGGGTTGCTTGAGAGGGATATCTTTGACCTCTTCCTCCCTGAGTTCGATAAACCTTGGGTGATTCACTTAAGGGAAACTTGCTGCTGTTCTACAAACCTCTGCTCTTGGAGGCCCAACACTGTCTACAGGAAAAGGTGGGGGCGTAGACATCAGTGTGATGTTTCTTTTTTTTCTTTTCATCCGCACGGTGGTTAGCGGCTCGTTCCTCCACATTCTACCAAATCGGCCGGACGAGTGCATTCTGCATCTATGCGGTATATTCCATTTCGAGGAACTAGTTGGTTCCGTTCCTTCTATCCAACCGAACACGAGAATGAGTGCTGGGTGCAGAACCGTCCCGTTCCATTCCTCCTAATTCTAGAACCGAACACACCCTTGTTTGATTAAAGCGTAAAATGGCAACGCCTTTTCTCCTAGCATGGCGACGAATCTGCTTAGAGCTGCGACTCGCCCAGTCAGCTGTTGTATTTCCTTCAGCTTTGTTGGCTTCCGCATTGTTACGATGGCTTGGATTTTCTCTGGATTGGCTTCAATTCCTCTTGCTGATACTAGGAACCCGAGAAGTTCTCCTGCGGGAATGCCAAAAGAGCACTTTGTCGGGTTCAGCTTGAGGCAGAACTTGTCAAGGTTGTCGAAGGTTTCCTTTAGATCCTCGATCAACGTTAACCCCTTCTTTGTTGTTATGACGACATCGTCTATGTACACTTGTACGTTTTTGCCAATCTGTGTGGCGAGACACTTTTGCATCATCCGCTGATATGTTGATCCCGCGTTTTTCAATCCAAAGGGCATTGTTCTGTAGCAGAACACACCATATGGTGTTATAAAAGCTGTTTTGACCTCGTCGTCTTCTTTTAATCTGATCTGGTTGTAACCAGAGTATGCGTCCAGGAAGGAAAGACGTTCACAGCCTGCCGTGGAGTCGATAATTTGATCGATCCTTGGGAGTGGAAAGAGATCCTTTGGACAATGTTTGTTGAGACACGTGAAGTCGACGCACATGCGAAGGACTTTCGTGTTTTTCTTCGGGACCAGTACGGGGTTAGCTACCCACGTGGCCTCTGAATGACTCTTTGATAAAGCCAGCCTCTCTGAGTCGATTGATTTCTGACAGCATAGCTTTGCAATTTGGTTCCGAAAAACGCCGCAAAGGTTGTTTTATTGGCCTCGCCATTGGATCCAAGTTAAGGTGGTGCTCGGCAAGTTCCCTGGGTACTCCTGGCATGTCAGCTGGACATCATGCGAAGATTTCCCAGCGCTCACGGAGGAACTCGATGAGCGTGCTTTCCTATGCGAGATCCATATTTGCTGCAATAGATGTCGTTTTCTTGGGATCTGTCGGGTGGATCTGTACCTCCTTAGAATTCTTGGTAGTGTGAAACGTTGGTTCCTTGAGTGGCCTACCTACATCTGGCAACACATCATAGCCTGTTGTTAACATTGATTCCATATACTCTGCTTGCATCCCGAAGGTTTCCGACAGTCGATGAAAATCCTTGTCGCACTTATCAGCTAGCGCAAAACTGCCTTTTACTGTAATCGGTCCCTTGGGTCCAGGGAGCCTCCACAACAAGTATGTGTAATGTGGTACCGCCATAAACCTGGCGTAAGCTGGTCGTCCCAACAAAGCGTGGTACTGTGACGGGAAATCGACAACCTCAAACTCCAGCCTTTCGATCATGTAATTCTCTCGGGTTCCAAACTGAACGTCGAGATTGATTTTCCCTAGTGGATAACTCGGCTTGTCTGGTGTGATCGCATGGAAACATGTGTCAGTTGGTTTTAGATTTGCCAGGGATATGTTCATTTTCCTCAATGTATCCGCGTACATAAGATTTAGACTGCTGCCTCCATCTATGAATACTCGTGAAACGTCGAATCCTGCGATTACCACTGGCAAAATCAATGCTGATTGCCCTGGTCGAGGAACTTGCTGTGGGTGGTCTGCTATGGTGAAGCCAATGTCCTACCCCGACCAATTCAGGTACTCAATTGTTGGTGGAGGCATCTTTTCTGCCATGAACACTTGTTGCGAAATTACTTTCTGAGCTATGCTAGATGGCCGAGCTTTCTGAATCATCGAGACCGCGCCACTGGTGTCGATATAGGGAGGTGGGTTTGGAGCTTCCACTATTTGTAACTGATGTCGATTTGCATCTGTAATTGCGGGTGGAGGTGGAAGGTGGATCTCACTTCTTGGCCCCTGAGGGTTTCTAGGTGTTGCCTGTGTGTTGGCATGCCCTGCATATCTCTGCATTGCTTGAAAAGTTCGGCAGTGCTTCTACAGATGCTCTGACTGCCTCTTTTCATTGTTATCGAGATAAAAGTGCATTTGGCATGGTCCGTTTAGGAGGTCCTCGGGTGAGACGTACGGCCTCTGAAACCTTGGTCCACTATTTTTTCTATTAGGACGGGAGTCGTCCTTGTAATTGCTACGCTGCTCGCCACTCCTCTGATAATCATCTCGATTGTTTCCTCCATTGTTTCCTCGAAATCCAGCTGATATTTGACCAGGAGCATTGTAATTTGAAAATTGTCGAGGAAATCGTCGCCTATTTTGAAAATTTCGACTGTGGACCTCCTCGGGCGACCTGTGCCGCTTGTTGTGAACAGCATCTTCTCCATCTGCCCACCGATTTGCTATTTCCATAAGTTCTGATATTGTTTTTGGATTAGTCCTTCCCAGATCCTCGACAAAGTCCTTCCTTCGAATACCAGCAACAAATGCATCTATAGCTCGCTCGTTAGATATATTCTCCGCCGAGTTTTTGATAATGTTCCATCTCTGGATATACATTCTCATTGACTCGTCGTATTTCTGTCTGCAGGCCCTCAACTGCTCCAGCAATGCAGGTTTCTTGCATGTGGATCGAAAATTCTTCACGAGTATGTCCTCAAAACTTTCCCAGCTGTCGACAGACCCAGTAGGAAGCTTATTTATCCATGATCGTGCGGCTCCACTCAAGTGTACTTGAATGCTCTGCATGGCTGTTGCTCTAGTTCCACCCATCAGCTTCACCGTCTCGAGATAATCAACTAACCAATCCTCTGGATCTTGCAGGCCGTCAAATTTTTTGTAATTATCGGGTAGCTTAAACCCTAACGGAACTCGAGTTTTGCGGACTCGTTTCGTAAAGCACGGGAGCCCGCACAAATCCTCTTCATCGACCTCTAGTGAATACCGACGTTCTCTTCTCTCTTGTCGCGCTCTATCCACTCTTGCTTGAGTTGCTGCATCTCTTGCCCCACTCGTTCTTGCGGGATCTTGCACCGCTGCAGTAGGTCGTGGACTATTTTGCCTTGCTGATCCTTCGGGGGGCGTGCTTCCAAACGCTGTTCCCATAACTCCAACTCCTGTCATGGCCATGTTATACAATGGTTCCCTTGGGTCTCCAGGAGGTGGTCTGGATGCCAAGATGAAAGCTTGTGTCGCCATGTATCCAGCTTCCGGTGTTTTGGGAATAATATTTCCCCTTGTGTCTATTGACATAAAGGACATGTCGAGGTTTTGAACTAGGTTCTCCCTTTTAGCCTCAGGTATATTTTGCAATCGAGGTCTTGTCCGGTTCCGAGCTTCTCTATGACTACTTCCCGAAGTTCCTGATTGTCGGCTCAACTCAGCTCTTCGCCTGCTTGACGCAGAAGCCGCAGCTTGTCTCTTGTCCAACTCAATTTTCTGTTTTTCGAGTTGCCGCCTGGCACGGGCGAGCCTATATTGATATGCTTGTAACTCCTGAGCTGTTGCAGTTACAGTCATTGGATCTGTGCCGTCAATGGCTCTTGCAACTCTGTCCCATACTGCTTGCGGAAATTGCACCATCTCTCGCGTTCCAGGCCCAACGTATTTGGTTCCCAAACCTCGCGTAAGATCAGCGGGGTCGACATATGGGTTTCCTGCATCATCGAAGTTCTCTGATGTCTCCTCCTGTGGTCGGCTTTCATCTCCAATTGCATAGATCTGATAATATTTTGAACTTCGACCTTGGTCGGGATTGGTGACACAGTCATGTAGATCGGTGAAGACCTCTCCAATAATAATGGATCTGTCGAGGAAGCCGAAGCTGTCGATGTTGTCAGAGTTGCTGCTTATATTGGAGTCCGCAGACGACTCGAAGGACATGTCGTCGAAGATTTTGACGAGCTTCTCGCTTGCCGCAGACTCGATGAAGCGTGGTGACGAAATTCCTTCGTCGCCTGTCTCGAACAGTGATGACGAATCCGAAAAATCGGAATCAACCGTCGATGATCTCGACGAAACGGGAACCTCGAGACGATACGATCCTTCTTTCTCGACGCGGAAGTGGAACCTTCCGAACGTCATCTCCATAGGCTTCTCCAAGTACGCATATGCATTCAAACGGGAGGGCGGGTGAGGAACAAAATTGACTAGATCAGTTTTGATCTGTTTACCTCTATCCATCGCGTTGCTTGCTACCGACGAAGTCGACGATCTTGAACGTGCCATCGAGATCAGCTCCTTGTCGCCTCTAATTCCCACAGACGGCGCCAATTGACAAGGGATTAACTTATCAATGCCTGCAAATTGTAGACTAGGGTTTAGTTGGAAGTAGAGGGCAAGTAAATCTCGAGGGTTTCAGCCGAGAAGTACTCGACGACTAAGGAACTAGGGTTGTGTTGGCAATAGATTCGATCCTCTCTTTGTCCCTCGACTCCCCCTTATATAGGAGGCGGAGCCGAGGATACCGTGTTACACAAGTTTACAGATTCCGGGAGACTCTCTGAGTTCAACCCGTAAAGTTACAAATCTCTATATTTCCTAATACAAATATATCTTTTCTTAACACTAATTGGGCTTCCGAACTTCGTATTCTTCGACATGTGGGCCTTCAGTAAACCCCGGGTACCATCTTCGGCAGGCCATTGGGGATGCCTATGTCACCCGCATCCATACCGTCTATTTTGCATCAAGATTTGTGCTAGCTTTTTTTCCCTGTCAAACGACTTCTTATTTTTGTATCTCTCGTACCAAACAATTTTTTAACTTGAAATTTTGCAGATCACTTAAACATAACAACTAGAATATCTAGAATATGGGAAAAATATTTTGGATTTTTTATGTCATTACATATATATATATATATTTCAAGAATTTATTTTAAATTTTAAAATAATTTGAAATTTTAAATTGCAAAAAAAATTCCAAACTATTTTTCCCCTATTCTGTTTGTTGTGTTTGAGTGACTTGCAGAAAAATCAAATCGAAATATTTTATAATTTACTAAATATAAAAAATAAAAAAATAAAAAAGGTTGCGCACCTGCGCTACTACACATTCCCCGTTTGCGATTCAGTTATTTGTACTTCACTCATTTTACTTCCTATGTTGTCCATATTGAAATATCTAAAACATCTTGTAATTCAAAACGGAGGAAATACGTCTGTTTAGAAAATGTATAGTGGTATTAGCTATAAAGTATGGAATCAAAGTTTTGTAACTTGACCGTTAACATGTAAAATATATTGATATTGATAAATTTAAAATATATACTTAGATTATCATGAAAACATTTTACATTTATCTACTTTTATAACCTTGTACTAACATATCAAAATTATAACAATTGCGAAATCTACACATGACTAGGTCTTAGTATTTAGGAACGATGGAATATATGACAAGTAAAGGACTATCTTGTTCTATCATTTTCTTCTTGAAATGTCAGATAAATTTGGAAACAATATGATAAAGTTTGTTGTGTTAAAACTATAAAGATATGTATTCACTTATATAGTTAATAGTTTTTTAAAAGGAGGATAACCCGAGTCTGCAACTCTGCATCAATTGATGCATATAGGATTCTTTATTAGGAGTCATGCAAGCCTGGCAAATGTAATCATACATAAAGTAAAAAAAAAAAAAAAAAAAAAAAAAAAAGCTCGAAGCCTCGTGCCTTGCAAAACTGCCTCCAACAGTTTACACCAATCCTTTGGTAAAAGGTGGAAACAAAGGAAATACACATGTGCTAGCTAGGCAAAGGCTTCAAGAAGGAAACGCCACCATGCACTGATGATGGCGAGTCCAACCGTAGATAGATCTCGGGATTTCCATCCTCAAAGTCATGCTTTGAGCCACCGCCTTTAACAAGGGCATGACGCAGATGCACGATTGTAATCAAGTGTTTCCACAGGAGTGTGGAAACTCGATGTTGAAGCCGCTCCTACCGTCGTCACTTGTCTTGCTAATGACTCATCGTTATCTGGGTGCCGCTGGACAAGAAACTAGAGGTCAATGGCGCCACATACTGCCGCCCTCTAGCAAGTGTCACGCCACCTTTGATTGAACATTAGCAGACATGACTTGATGTAGCCGGAAGAGATATTGCCTGGATAGCAACTACCAGGATCATGTATTTATATTTAATGCATCCTCATGAGGTGTCGTGCATAGTCGCTACTGGCTAGGCATGACTTGACATCTCCAACAAAACGCCGTGCATAGTTTTTTTTTGTTGCAATGTGTAGGTACCATTTTTGAATGTATAGCAAGCGAGAACTGAGCAACGAAATTTAGCATAGATGAACAAATACAAAAAAAAAACTCTTCAAAAGAAGTAACGTTCGTGTTTTAGAAAAGAGAAATGGGTAAAAGCAAACAAGGAGAACACTTGCACGTTCGAGCGTCTGCAAACTGCCTGACTTGGCAGATCCTCCAGCGATCCCATTGCAGCTTTACCCTTGCATGGTCACTATTTTATCCACTGGTGTCACTGACCTCCCCTCCTGCTGCAGGAAGCTACCAATACTATCCTATCATTGCAACAAGAAACGCACACCATCGATATTGGAGTCTCTCGTGTCACGGACATATATCCACCCTACCACCTTGTTTAATTATGTGCTCCTTACTTGTGCCAACATTGTTCTGGCATCATATGTATGGATTCCATTATAAATACTAGTATTGGTTTGTGGTGTTATTTTAGCATATTAGAGACCCCATGAAATGATATTTCTCTAGTTTCATTATTTGCAACTCTCCGTTATCCAACCGAGGTTTTTAAGGTGAACCTTTTCAGGCATATATGGTTCGACTTTGGATATGTCTGATTTGCGGAAATATAATGACGCAAAAACAGATGGAGAAGATAGTGTCGGCAGTGACCAAGAGAAATGGATGTTCAATGGTTAGCAGATGGATGCATGCACGGCCGATCGAGGAGGCGGGGGAAGCTATGTCTTTCAATTATTAAAAAATATGTGAAGGAAAATTCCAAGGTAGTACTATTTCCCATAGTAAGTAGTGATATGATGTCCCTGATTGCACAGTGTATACGGGGAGTTGTCATTCCGTAGTTGAGGTTATATGCAATGTTCGTTATCTCGTTTCACTCCTTCACGACATTATATTAGGCCAAACATCCACTTGTAATGTTCATGTACATGATAATGTTGGCGCTCTCACCTAACCGTCGAACTATGAAATATTGAATTACAACATTTCAAACTTGTAACACCAGATAAATACCCACATCCTGGATTCTAGATAGAGGTTCCACCGGCGTATGGTTTTTTGCTGAGTTAAGGAAGCAAGCTGGGGACAAGTTTGAAAGGGAGCCTGCAATAATGTGAATTGATGTGAACAAAATTTAACAAAGCTCTGCCACCGATTTCAAGCAACGGGCAGGTGGCTAGGGAAATGGAAGAACAAAGCTAGGCGACTACAACACTCACTTGGAAGTTGGAACCTATGATGAAGTTGACATCGACACATAAACGTATATATACCTCTCTTAATCGTCCCTCCTCCATTTTTTTTTGAACTTCCTCCAATTGTTTTTGGAGACAAGTACTCGCGCGTTCAGATGATTGCGTGCAGCCGACGGAGCTTGAGATGTCGGGGGCCCACATGCAGCGTTAGGCCCACGGAGTCTGGATCCCAAGGACAGGCAGGCAGGAAGAGATACCCACGCAAGGCGGAGCCCATCCGGCCTGCCCACGCCACGCCATGCAGCATCGATCACGTCTCCCTCTTGCGCTCCCATATGTACGTGATCAACCATGTGCCTTTGCATCATTCCTCGAACAAAAGATGTGCATCATCATTCATGCATAGCCCCCGTGCAGCTAAGTAGCCACTACCATGGCAGCCAGACCACCGGCCATGGCCTCCCGTGTCATGGATGCAAGATCGAACATTTGGCCATGAATGCAGCTATGCCGATCTGCGTGTGTGATCAGCATAGGTCTAGCATTGCTAGGCTGGTACAGATTTTTACCAAATAGATCGATACATACATTAATAAGCAAGTAAGTTGGAGCACAGCTTGCAAGTACCCTCCTTGAAGGTGTCGTCTAGGTGGTTCGTGGACTTCTCGGCGCCTGTTGGACGTGTGTTAGCCGCCGCCTAGAGCGTGGGCTTCTGAGGCGCTATGTAAATCGTTGTCGGCACTTATTGGTCGTCGCCACCTCCGGTCTAGTTTGGCCCTACCGCTCTCTCGCTGATCCTTAGGCGCTTATGGGCAGATGGTTGGTTGGCTCGGGTCATCTTGAAGTTGGAGCTAGCCTCTCAAGTGTGACGCGGCCTAGAAGTTTAGTGCATCTCCTCCTCGCTACTCTTAGAGGGTGACCATGCAAAGCAACTAATTGCCAGTTGACTATTATGGATAGTGTTATCAAACGTGTGGCGATGTGTTTGTATTGGATTGCCATTTGGGCGTTGTGTCTGTTGTCTTGGCCTCTTCTTCTATGAGATAGATACACATTCCAGAGTGTATTCTAGAAAAAAAAAATGAAGTGGGACCTCGTCCAAATTTTACTTCTAGTTTATTTTAGCATTTCGAGTGTAAATTTCAATCTTAAAATTTGCACTAGAAAAGCTAAAACGAACTTTAAGAGAGATTTAAGCGGTATTCCACTTGATACCTTAAGACACGCTTACTGATCTGCGGTTCTGCTTGTGTGTCGTCTATGGGTACATAGGTACTCCCTCCATTTCTACATGTAAAATAATTTCGCAGTCCACTTTAAGCAATGAAAAGGTGTTATATTTGAAGACGGAGGAAGTACGTGTGTGTCTGCACTCTCCTTGAGATGTGATAAAGGCATGTGTGTATGTGTAGTTTCTAGAAGAAGGGATATGGTCGTGCGATAAATAGCTTGGAGATAGTGGCAAAATGGTTCGTCCCGATTGTCTTCCGCGGGCGATGCCAGGGCGACTACCCAACCCTAGCTTCTAGCGGCCCACCTTCCCCTCCCCCTGCCACCGCCAGAGCGGCCCCGCGTAAATCTCACGCGGTTTCGGCAACGACGGACCTGACTCTACCCATGCGTTAGGAGGGAGGCAGGGTCTCCCGACCGGTGGCGGAAGTTCGACTTCGGCAAAGCAATGATGACGCGGTGGCACGGCCGTGGTGTTGTGGGGCAGCGCAGGATGGCAGGTGGTAGTGGGGCGCAACCGGCCAAGCCCGTTCATCCTAGATCTAGCCCTTTGAGCCCCATCTAGGTTGGGGTGTGCCGGACTGCCCTGTGTACCGTATGTTCGCGGCGATGAGGTTGCTTGTGATGGGGTTAGCGATCATGGTTGCCGAGCTGTTGCAGCATGGCAATGGGCTTGATGATCCTGGGCTAGGCCTGGCCGGACTCTCTTGGGACTGGTGTGCCTCCATGGGGGCTTTACGGGCCTGCGGGTCCGACCAGACACAACTGGGATGTGTGTGTTTGCGGCGGCGGCCGATCGACTACCGCCTTTGGAGGTGGAGGTAGTCCCCTCCCACGAGGATGCGGTACTGCTGGAGCCTCCCGCGCAACCCCTACCTTGTAGGACTTGTGACGGTAACCGCAGTGAGGCGATGGTGGTGGCTTTGTGTGACAGTAGTGTTGCATGTTCGCAAGCGGCGAGTTTGGTGGTGTCGAGGCCTCATCATGTCAGGGCTCCAGCGTGATGTATCACCGTAGGGTTGTGGATAGGTTATTTTGGGAGAAATCCTTGTCGGCTCGCCCGACACTGACGCAGCGCCATCCGTGGGTGGAACCATTCCTTCCTAGAGGGTGTCGTGGGTACCCTTCATCCACTTCCCTTTGTGTGTCCAGGGAAACCCTAGACCATCTCGTTCGAGCAGAAGCGTCGTCGCTTTCCTTCTTGAAGGTGTCGTTTGGTAGTTGGTACGTGACGATCTGGTGGTTGGAGCGTGGTGGAAGTTTTCTGGAGGGTGCAGCGGTTGCGGGATACCTTCGTTTAGTTGGTCCACATGTCTCTTTTTTTTATGTGTTTGCTGATGTCCCACAATTTTCTTTCTTTTCAAGACTCTGGTTGTATCGTGGGGTTGCTATATTAATATAGCGCAGTAAAAAACTTTTTCAACAATAAATAGGTTGGAGGGTACACTAGTGACGAGCCAGCATACTTTTGCTTGCAGAGAGAGATCGAGTGAAAAGATGCAGGCTTTACAGATGCCAAGGAAAAAGGATATGCGCGCGTACCGTGCGAACTTTGTGCAGAACAGATCAATCTCTCACAGTCGCAAAAAAAAAAAAAAAAAAAAAAAAAAAAAATCGATCTCTCACGTACATGTACGCGAGCCATGCATGCACGTGCTTACAAGCCTACGTACACGTACGATACGTCCCCGTTCCATCAATCACGCCACAATCTTACCCAAATCATTTCGAGGGTGTGTGTGTGAGGGGTGGCAATGAAGCTTCATATATAGTGGCCGCCCACGAAGGTACAGGACATGGATGTCGCCTCATTTCCATCCCCACGGGCCGGGGTTGTTGAATATAGTTATAGTGCGTTGCCCCTTTTCATCACTTCGGATTTTTATGATAATTAGCTGGTGCGTTAATTTTTTATGGTATTAGAGTTAAGAGGTTTCAACTCTAAACTCTCAAGTTTCAGATCACGTCAGTTTTAAAAACAAAAGAAAAAGATTCCACGACATGTAGACTAAAATAACCTAGACGTGAGGAGAAATGTTCATCAATCTTTTAATCCTTGTTCGCCTCATGAAACTCGTGACGGTAACCAGCCCTGCATAGTCTTATCGGGCCAGATACTGCTACTATGCTTAGACCAAGTACAATAAGTTCTAGTCAGCTGGCTATAAGGATTAAAATAATATATCTGTGTCTAGTTGGAGGAGAGAGAAGAGAAGAGAGAATGTAAGTGGGCTATTATGTAAAAGCTAGCTCTAGTATGTGCTCCTAGGCAAGTAGTTATCTCAATGAAAGGTGGATCATGTATTGAGAAAGTAATACGTAGTAGTACATTTTTATAGCCAACTATTGTATTTATTGACTACAAGTTGATTATAGATGACATGACATTTTCCTTACCGCCAACAACTGGCTATACTATTGGAGTTGCTCTTAGAGAGTGCACTGAAGTCATGTAGAATATTCTTGCATCACGCACGTCTATCCAGGAAGCGGCATCATTAACCAGGTAGCTTAGCTAGGCTTAGCCACGTTACTTACCCATGAAAGAGAGGCCTCACTGGCTCACTCACTGATCAGGTCTGTCGCTAGCTAGCTAGGCATCTCTCTCACTCACTGCAGGGTGCAGGCTGGCTGCGCACGTACGCATGCATGCATGTCCCTGACACGATCGATGCATGCGCAGGCGCAGGCGCGGCCGACGTGCGTGCGTGCGTGCTCGAGATGGACGGGATGCATGAGACGAGATACCTTCTCTACATGCGCACGCAAACGTACGCGCGCCGGCCTGCCCTAGCCACGCCAACGCCGGCCGCCACGTCGAGTCGAGTCGGCAATAATTGGGAGAGAATGTCTGATGCGCGTGCGCGCGCGCCGGAGTACGTACTACGTACAGCGTGTCATTTGATTCGTAGGAAGACGAGCAGGTACCGTGGGGTGATCTGATCTGAGGCCAACACGGCTTGTAGCATCTCACACAACATGTCGCGACGTACGCCTGCCCGCCGGCCGGAGAGCGTCCCCGACCGACCGCCGGTACGGATTTACAAGGATGCCGTGATGGTGAGTACCAGAAATTTTTCGGCGTGCCCACGTTTCCCCCTTGCAACGGCACGGGTTGCCGGTGCGGTGCGTTACACGCGCCCGGCCGCTCGGCAGGTTCACCTCCGGGTGTCGGCGCCGTCGTGGACGACGACGGACACGATCTCGTCGCCGTCGGACACCGCCGCCAGCGCCAGCATGTTGCGGGAGCTCCCGAACCGCTCGTTGGGCGCCCGCGCAATGGCGACCTCGTTGCCACCAGCACCCGCACCAGGGAGGGCGGCGGCGGGGTCAGTCTTCTTAGCGGTGAGCGAGTTCCGGAGGCTCGTGTCGGAGCGGCCCTTCTTCCGGGCGCCCGTGGCCCAGTTCGCCACGGACTCGTGCAGGCCCGAGCCGAGCGCCTCCAGCTTGATGTCTCCGCCCATCTGGCACAACAGTTTCAGCATTTCAGTATTTTTTTTTTCAACCTAAAAGAACTGTATGAGCAAAGGAGGAGGAGAGCTTACGTGAGTGACGATGGCGTACAACGGCAGGGTGATGTAGCTGCACACCACTTGGATGATCAAACTGCAAACGGGGCACATGGATCACTCTTAGGATGTAGCAAATTAAGGAATTATAACCAACCACTGTACGAGAAAGCCACGATACATGTGCAAGAACAAATCGCAGTTTTGCTGTGCATCTATATATATATTCAGTGCCAGTGACGCATTTCTTTTTTTGCACGTGATATGCCGGAGTTATTCTTGGTGCTAAGATACTTCTTTCAGGCCATCACGGTGACCATGGATACGATGAACTTTATAAGATTGCAGGCAATCCAGAATTATACTGACCCAATAACAAGTCTCGAAATGGCGTAAGCCTTCTGCTCCATGATGCACGAATTGAACCCGTATGTTACCTGTGGAGATGGCAGCTTCGTTAGTTTCAGGGCCTTACTAGGGGGGAAAAAATGAAATGCTTAAGCGAGAGCGTGAAATACCAAGACCCAGAAGAAGAAACCAATCTCGAAGGCGTTCTGGAACAGGATGAAATGGATAATATGAAGGACAATCGAAGGTTTGCCAAACCAGAAGTGCTCCTTGGATGGCTTTATTTTCGGGACTTGGTTCGTTTCGTCGGCTAGCGATGCTGCTGCCTCTTGAGCTAACCGAGTAATGATGTGCTGTAGCTTTGCGCCAACAACAAGCAGGAGCTGCAATTTACCCCATCATTCAGAATTCTTTTTGTTCCGGATAGATAAAGTGAGTTAGAACTGAAAATGCAAAATAGGATATTTGAATCGATAGATCTAGCTTAGCAGTGAAATACTTACAAACAGAGGCAGGAAAGCTAACCAGAAGTATGTATGCCATCCTGCATTTTGGCAGCAAGAAGTAAGACAAGAGTGTACACAACATAAATACTGTTAGATGCACACATACCCTGATCAACAAGAGGACTGATACTGATATATATAACACTCAAAGATAACAAGAATTATCTTCATTTAACAGATAAGTGTTTGGTTCACGTTATTCATCATATTCGATTAATTCGAGTTCAAAGGCAGCATGTATTGTAGAGCATCAAGTAAGATCGCTAGTTCATTGCAAACTATTGCACGGCAAATCAGCCACCTAAAAAGGACATCTGTTGAGCGATAGCTTCACCTAGACATACCATTTATATTCAGCAAAAGGAAAAGGATGACGAATAGCCACAGGAACCAGCTGCATGAAAGTTAATTTCTTAAGGCCACGTAATATTCAAGTCAAAGTTAAAACTTCTCTACAATGATACAAACCTGATACCAACAACCCTCTTAAAATCATGTTCCAGGGCACGGGTCATGTACTTGTGGAAATCAAAGTCTGGGCGCCGTGGGTAGTGTATCTGAATGAAATGAAATGGAAGACAGAAGGAATACCTATTAGCTTCTTCATTAGCAGTACGGAGAAATATATAAAAACAATATGCAAGGCTTAAGCCAAACGAAATATCTTACCAATACAAATGCTGATCTAAGGGCTACATAATCTGATTTACTCACAGAATCATGAAACTGCTTCAAGAATGCAATCTGCAATGTATGAATTGAACCTTCAGTGTGAGTTTCTAGATACAGACTACTAGACACACAATGGCACACGAAATGAAGAACACCTCAAATAGCAAACTATTGCAATAAATGTATATGCCATACTTTGAGATTTGGAAGATGTGTCTTCCAGCAAAGCAGTTCATTGTGGAAAAGTATAAATTAAAGTTTTGTGAGATATTGATTGATCCATTACAAATATGAAGCACCTTGAGTGATGATGTAGTAATGCAGTTTTCTGCAAATGGTTTCCATACTTTGAGGACAGTGTGTTCAAGCCAATTATCTTAGCAACCAGCAACCTATCGGCTGATTGACCTGATTTACTTTTTTCCAAATCACAAAACTGTCTACCATCTATGGGTAGATAACTAAAATGATCTTACTTTACACAGTTAATAATTTGGATAAATCCATGCACATAATCAAGCTTGCAGACAGAACATTCTAAATAACTGAATTCAGCAATATGACAGGATGGGCAGATGACTTACAATCCAGCTTACAACAGCCAGCTTCGTCCAAAATCCCTTTGTTCGATCAGTAACAAATTCTCCCTGGTATTCACGATGTAGCAAAACATGCGGTGGTGTAACTTTCCCTGGATGCTCTGTTTGCTGTACTGCAACTATTTTTCCGGTAAAAAACAAAACCTTTTAGGCGATGAGGTAACTTTTTAAGACCAGTATTATTAACCAATTAAGAAGACACAAATATCTATTTCATACAGAACTTACTAACACGTATAAAATAAAACACGCACAACCCTCTTACCAAAATAAAAAGGCTAATAGAAAAAGGAAGCAATATTGTATTGGCAATATTAGGATTCCGTACAAAATTGGACACTCAATTGCCCTCAAATCGTGAAGTTTCCACTTGCTCTAACATATCAGTGGTTTGTTCATGATGTGGTTTCCCCTTATTTTGTAGATGAGGAATCTTGAGCAATTACAAAGAGACTAACAGAATAGACAGCAAGTGAAGCTGCATATTCTTGCTGAATATGACAAACGGTCAGAATATGGACAGATGGGAATGGCGTGAGGAAGAGACCAGGGACACATCTAGTATAGCCGGCGGGGTGCGCCAGCATCACGAAAAAGTTTGATACTTTTTCAAGGATTGATTATGAGGTATATGGCTCAATGTGTAAGATGAACCAAAAATTCGGGCCCAGGTTGCCAGCTCACCCCACCTCTATGCTCTCTCTCCCCTCACTAGCCCAGTCCACCAGCTACCAACATAGCGCTCGCATTTCATGTATCTTGGTGACAGTTCCTTCCCAATTTATTACTAACAAAATGCAAAATGATGAGTGTTTAAGGACCTAAGGAATCTAGGTGACCTTTCTATTGAACATTTAGGAATACAAAATATGAGACTTACAAATTGTTGGACTTGCTTTGCAAATTGGTATTGCTCTAAACAGTAGCTAGAGGGTGTGGAAATATTAATTTTGTGCATTGAATCTTGCTAAGACCAAGTTGAATGTTTCCGGGGAACAAACATGCAACATGTGACATTGTGAGTTGTATTGCAATTGTGTACTCTTATGTCCATGCAGACCCTTATTTGAACTGTTTAATGAACTATTTACAAATTCCAAACACATTTTCTTCGGACCTGTGAAATTGTGTATTAATACAAGAATTTTAACTTGTGCTTGTAAGTTGAAGCTAGACCTATTTTTCAAAATCTTCTAATACAATGAAGCTGAGTTTGAAGAACAATGGTTTAAGACCAATCAAAAGGTGTTTTATTGCATCCAAATCATGCACCAACGTATCTTTCTGTCCTAACACATCTTAAAGCCCAAAATGAAGGCAGGAAAGAACCAATAAAAACAGCTTGAAGAACCTTGTAGAATACAATTTAAAATTGAATTTAACAGTGAATGGGGAAATAGTCGCTAGTAAGAACTGACTCTTTGTACTCTGTTGTTGTACATGCTCAAAGTTAATTATATATCACCATCCACTCTAAGTTTCTAACTATATTATCATAAAAAAGAAATTTCAAAATGTCAAAAAATTCTGAAGAAATATTTCGCGTGTTCATCTGGACATTCTATGTTCTCACACAAGTTTTCGGGAAGAAAGAACATTTTATGTGGACTGCGTAAATAGACAAGAAAAAAATGTCCTGTGAATAGTCATGTTGTAGCATCGAAATTTGTCATTTTTACATGGGACACAAAAAATGTTCTTTTTTCCCAAAAACTTGTGTGCGAGCATAGAATGCCTAGATGTACATGCGGATTTTTTTTCTGATTTTTTTAAACATTTTGAAATGTGTTTTCAAACAATGGGTTCATATGCACCCAAACTGGATTTCCGCTATGGAATATAATGTAACATAACATAAGGCGGGAAGCCTGCAGCATGTACTTCTTAAAATCAATCAAGGAAACAAAAAGTAGGGTAATAGCTGAACATAAGGAATGGAGCCTGTATTATGTACTTATTTAAATCAATCAAGGAAACAAAAGATAGGGCAATACGCACATTTCTGTTGTATTTCTCTGTGAATTCTGGTCTCCCAATGCTTCCATTTTCTTATCTAGAAAATTTTAGCCACAGTAAGTTTGTGATCCATAAACATGGTCATACGTAGCATAACATCATATTTGCAGACAAACCTTTGCTCCACCAAGCAATATTGTTGTCGCGCAGAAAACAACATGGACAAAGCCAAGTACAAATATAAATATGTGCAGCTGATGCAATGCCTCCAGTGATAACAAGGGAACATCACCCTGAAACAGAGAAAGCATGTATTTGATAATGATCATTATAGAACACATTTCTGCACAGCACAACTTAAACTGCTTTGTTTTTTAAGGACACCACTTAACATTTCTTCCTATACCACATATAAACGACAAAAGGTTTCGCTACCCAGCATAAAAGTATCTGTATCTACTTCCAAGCAACAATGAGTTATTCAATTCTAAGAAAGAAAGAAAGAACGGTCTGCAAATATAGTTCTCCTAACCTTTTTCTTGCAAACTATGCCACCTTTTTCTGCAACTTTGTGATTCTCTCTCTTGCATGGAAGCATGAAACGCGTAGCAGTTTCCGGAATGCAAATGTGAACAATAAAACCCTGAGAGAGACTCAGGACGAAGGAAATAAATCCAAGAAGCATTAACTCTGCATATGTAGCCATTGAACTAGATAAGACACAGAAGAAGAAAAATCCAAAACCATATACTAAATGTTGCAAAATATTTGCCAATCCTTTATGCGCTCTCCTTTTTACGATTTAATGAAGTCAAAGGGCTCCTTAAGCTACATACTCCTTTTCAAAAAAAAATATAATGATCAACTAATTAAGTTCTACAACAGATATTCCCAAGAGGCAATAGCTAATGTACAGTTACTAATGAGGAATCAACCTAAATGATCTAATTCTCATGCACGCTGATATGCTACATTGATAAGTGTCCCCGCAGTTGTTGATATATTCATGAATGTTACCTTCTTTTAGTCTCTGTAGAGCTGAAAACAGCGTTTTCTGCTTCTTATGTTTTAGTGCCTGCATGATTGTAGAAGAAAGCATAAGTAGGAGGTGGAAACCATTCTCTTTTTAGCACTGTTGGCTACTAACTGAAAGAGTCAGTGAATCAATTGATTATTATAACTTTCATGAGGATTTAATAACGGATTACATGCTTTTCTGAAATGCGCAACATCAAACTATATCATTGTTCCGCACAACTTTTTTCATCATTGTTAATGTTTCAATGGAATGATACAAAATGTTAGCCTCCTTAGAAGTCCTCTGACCCAAAACAGCATCCTGGGAAGTCAAGTAAGAGGAGACACCAATAACACAATTTGGGATCACAACAGGGGAATACTAACTGGGTGAAGCCAATCTGCGTCAGTCAGTAATAGTCAGCAGAAGCTGACAATGAAACTGCCTCGCCAAAAGAAAACTTCCTAGGCACTCCAACATAATTCACCAGACACCAGCAGATACACTAGTACATTTGCTTGTCCACGACTGAGTTAATAACGTAACCAGCGCGCTGCGCGCAAGAGCGCATACTGAATTTAGTGCGCGGAACAAGCTGTGCTAATAAACGGAACAGATGTTTGTGCAGGAGGTTGGAGTTAGGGGGCGCGTGCCTTGCCGAGGTAGTGGAGGAAGCGCTCGGCGGCGAGGGAGACGGAGACGATGGTGAAGCAGACGGCGGCGACGACCCAGGTGGGCGTGTGCTCGAGCGACGCGTCCTCCATGCCTCCTCCTCGTCGATCTGCTGCTGGTGGTGGTGGTGCGGCGGCTCGGCGACCATGGCTGCGGGGTCTGGGCGAGGTGGCGTGCGGTTAAGGGGGAGTCGAGCGGCGGCGACTGCGGCAGCGGCACGGAAGGAATCGGCCTGTCGCGTCGCGGCGCTGCCTTGCCGACCGCGGCCACCGGCTGGATTCCATCCCCGCCTCGTGCGCTCTAGCTGCTAGCTTAGTAGCTAGTGCTTGCTCCTTGCACGATGCGCGCGCGTGGGGAAGGGGAGGCTCAGGGCATGGTGGTGCTTTGCTTCGGCCGCCGGTTTGCTCGCGGCGCCACCGCGCCATTGCGCCAACGGTCTATCCCTTCCGGCGGCAGAAGGATGGACGACCTTCCGGCGGCCTGCTACGCGATGTGACCCGGCCCATAGGAGGAGGGCAATGGGGCGGCCGCCCTGGGAGGGGGCCTCCTATACACCGACCGGGTCGGTGCGGACGCGGTGCCGCACACCGGGGACTGCTTAACACCGACCTGGCAAAACCTATTCTCCGCTCATTGCGGAGGTTATCTGGGACGCCGCTTAGGGAAGCCAGTTATGGGCCGGGCCCATCTAGCTTCGTCCCCTTCAGGTTCTATTTTTTTAGTTGTTTCCTTTCGGCGATTTGCACAAAAATAACCCTTTTGTCAAACTATAGCACAGACTGACCCTCCGGCGAAACTATTTCACGGATCTAACCCTTTTGTGTGGCGCCCCTCTCACGGGCGCCACACATGCCAATGTGGCGCCCCTGGCGCTGGCGCCACACACCCAGCCGACGTGGCCCCCTCGCCGCTGAGCTGGTGCGCCCATCCGACGTGGCAGCATGTGTGGCGCCCCTCCCAACGGCGCCACACATGCACTTGGAATCCCCCAAAACATACTGTGAGACAAATCCTCTGGGACTTAGCCGTTTTGCGAGGCTCGATGTGTGGCGCCGATGACACGGGCGCCACACTAGCATGTGTGGCGCCGATGCCACGGGCGCCACACATAGAGGCTCGCGAAAATGGCTAAGGACTTATCGTCCGGAGCCCCTGGATGTTTTCGACCCAGAAGTTTATATAAGTTGACATGTGTGGCGCCGATGCCGCGGGCGCCACACAAGCACTTGTGGCGCCAGTGTGAAGGGCGCCACACTTTGACTTGTGTTAAAAACATGAAAAATCGTACCAAACTCCAACAGTTTTCATTGCATACAACAAGTAGCAGTCTCAAAACAAGTAGCAATCTCATGAACATACACAACAAGTAGCAATCTCAGAAGATGTAGTCCACATCGTAGCAAGTAAATTCAAACAACAAGTATCATTACAGACATTGTTCACAACTCGAAACTTATGAAGAGTTCACAACAACACGACACACATCCTAGTGTCGTCCTCGACGTGCCGTCCTCACGGGCTGCTTCCGGATGGCCATCCTCTTCGTCCGCTGCCGTGGCTGCTCCTGCTGCTCCTGCTGCTGCTCCTGCTGCTCCTCCTCCTCCTCCTCCTCCTCCTCTGAAGAGAACGGCTCGTCGTTCCTCATCTTCGACAAAGCTGATCTCCGCCGCGGCCCCTCATCCTCCTCAGTGACAACCTTCTTTCCTCGGTTGACATAATCTTCCGGAGTGTACCGGTTTGGACCCTTGCCCCTTGGCTTCAACTGGTAAGCTGACCGTGAGGCTTGCTTCGAGGTACGCTTTGGAAGTATGCCTTGACTCAGAATTAGCTCGTCCTCAGGAATCTTCACAAACACGAACACATGAGATTACAAAGTTGAAATTAGGAAGAACATGTTTGACAGCAACAAAATAGTCCATACCTCCCGCTCTTCTGAAGAGGAAGATGTAGCGATTTCGGCTTCCCGGCAACCTAGCAAGCTGGCTAACCGCCGCATCTTTCGTGCAGTGTTCTGCGTCATCCCGTTCATGGTTACAAATCCACCACATCATAGTATCGTACATTCAAAGTTGGTGATCATACCTTAATGAAATACCGCAACGGTCCGACAGGCTTGTCATCTGTCCCGCTCTGCTCCCACATAACCTCGCACTCCTCAGCTGTTTTTTCGATCTCCTTCCGCTGTGACAAATATAGCATACACAATTGAAGCGACCACATGGCAATGTAGATGATGTACTAGTTAGTGAGAGAATAGAATACCACGAAGTTCAGCTCGGAAGCAATAGAAGTCGATCTCCCTCTGCGAGCAAAGGTGTCGTGCTGGCTTTGCCCAACCTCATCGAACTGGATGGGGTCGTCCAAGATCTCCTCAGGATACGCGTGCTTAACTAACTCGATACGCGTGTTCTCATGGAACCACTCAAGGTAGTTGTTGAAAGCGTCGAAGTTGTGAGGCACAATCTGCTCAGGGCCAGCATTCCGTGCCGCTTCCAAACACTGTTGGAACGATGCGATGTGGCCGCTATGATGGACTGGCCAATTTGTGATCTTCCTCTGCCGCTGCCTATCAAGCCTGCAAGAATCAACAAGTTAGTTTGTACCTCTTCTATCAAGAATCTTCCATCGCATGATTCCGAAGTTTACCTATGAAGCGCCTTGTCCGTGTCTTGCCACCTTTGGTGGGCACTCGATACAGCCCAAACTGTCTCATCACTCTTTGCGGCTGGTGGTGTTCAACAAGCCACATGCATATGAGTGGGCAGCGCATACGCCAGAACCGCGCCTCCTCCGTGCACTTGTGGTTGAGGTCAGTCATCGACGCGCCAATACGGTAGTAGCTACCATATGGCTCCCATTCCACCTGCAGCATACAAATATCTCCGAATTTAGAACATGCCAGTAGAATCAATGAAAACTAGGATTCCAAAAGAGTGATCGGTTACCTGCTCAGCGGTAAGAGTGTCCAACTCCGCAGTGTACTGCATGTACATGATCTTTGGATCGCCCGACATCTCCGAGACATTGTCCCAAAGGTATGCCCAAGTGGGCTCCCGATCAAGAGAGTGAGGGTAATGAGGCCATGGCCTCTCGTTGAGTACCCTAGGCCGCCCAACTGATAGGCGGTCCCAGCTCCATACGGAAAGTAGGAGCATGCATCCACCAATACCGCCGCTCCCAGTCCTGCTCCCAGTTCTGCGACAAGCTTCGTCCAACTGCGCACGTAAGACATTTGGTTAGTACTTTGTCTAGCACACTACTATAGGAAAATAGTACATAGAGCAAATCATCACCTGCCGGTAGAGGTAGGCAAGTGCCGCTGTTCCCCAACTCCAACGGCCATCCAACACCATTAGCGCCTTCAGCCAACACCAATGGGCCAGCTTCCCCCCACTGTCAGGAAAGAGAGTCCTCGAAATCATGTACCATAAGTACACGCGGGCGTACGTCCTCCGAGTGTCCTCGTCGGCCTCTTCCGGGCATTCTCCAAAGTTAGTCCTGATCCATTCGAAAGACGCGCCGGCGGGAGCTCTCTTCTTTGGATCTGCTGGCGGCGGAGGAGCCATGCCAATAAGCACCTGCATCTGCTCGCGCCACCCATCAGAAGCTGTGTTCATACACAGTGGCTCGCCCTGAATAGGTAGTCCAAGGATCATGGAAACATCCTGGAGAGTAGGGGCCATCTCGCCGGCCCTCAAGTGGAAGGTGTGAGTCTCCGGCCTCCACCGGTCGACAAGGGCGGTGAGTGCCGAGGGGTTCATGAGTGGCCCCCCACGGCTTACAAGGGATATGAACGGGAGAAGACCGGTAGGCCGGATGAACTCCGTGTACCTCTCGTCATACGGTATATCCGATGTGCCATGGTAACGAATCTTCAAAGGTTGAAGATCCGTTCCCTTCTCCGTCATATGAACAACCCGGTGCACCATGTCGTACTCTTCATCAAGAAGCCACACCATCCTACATGTATGAGTGATACGTCTCCAACGTATCTATAATTTCCGATGTTCCATGCTTGTTTTATGACAATACCAACATGTTTTGTTCACACTTTATATCATTTTTATGCGTTTTTCGGAACTAACCTATTGACGAGATGCCGAGAGGCCGTTTGTCGTTTTCTGTTGTTTTTGGTTTCAGAAATCCTAGTAACGAAATATTCTCGGAATCGGACGAAATCAACGCCCAAGTTCCTATTTTCATCGGAAGCATCCAGAACACCCGGGAAGGACCAGAGGGGAGCCCTGGGGGCCCCACACCACACCCCGGCGCGGCCAGGGGGGGGGCCGCGCCCCCCTATAGTGTGGGCCCCCCAGAGACCTTCCGACTCCGATTCTTCGCCTATTTAAGCCGTCGTGACCTAAAACTTCGATACCAATTGACGAAACTCCAGAAAGACTCCAGGGGCGCCGCCACCGTCGCGAAACTCCAATTCGGGGACAGAACTCTGTTCCGGCACCCTGCCGGGACGGGGTAGGGCCCGCGGAAGGCTTCTCCATCGACACCGCTGCCATCTCCACCGCCATCTTCATCACCGCTGCTACTCCCATGAGGAGGGAGTAGTTCTCCATCGAGGCTCGGGGCTGTACCGGTAGCTATGTGGTTAATCTCTCTCCATGTACTTCAATACAATGATCTCATGAGCTGCTTTACATGATTGAGATTCATATGAGTTTTGTATCACAATTCATCTATGTGCTACTCTAGTGATGTTATTAAAGTAGTTCTATTCCTCCTGCACGTGTGTAAAGGTGACTAGTGTGTGCACCGTGTGGTTCTTGTCATAGGCTATGATCATGATCTCTTGTAGATTGTGGAGTTAATTATCATTATGATGGTATTGATGTGATCTATCTGGTTATGTTGATCTATCTTACACTATAAGGTTACTTAAATATGAACAAATTGTGGAGCTTGTTAACTCCGGCATTGAGGGTTCGTGTAATCCTACGCAATGCGTTCATCATCCAACAAGAGTGTAGAGTATGCATTTATCTATTCTGTTATGTGATCAATGTTGAGAGTGTCCACTAGTGAAAGTATAATCCCTAGGCCTTGTTCCTAAATACTGTTGAGTTACTACGCTTGTTTCTTTTTTCTTGCGTTACTACTGCTGCAATACTACCACCATCAACTACACGCCAAAGAAGCTATTTTCTGGCACCGTTGCTACTGCTCATATATATTCATACCACCTGTATTTCACTATCTCTTCGCCGAACTAGTGCACCTATTAGGTGTGTTGGGGACACAAGAGACTTCTTGCTTTGTGGTTGCAGGGTTGCATAAGAGGGATATCTTTGACCTCTTCCTCCCTGAGTTCGATAAACCTTGGGTGATCCACTTAAGGGAAAACTTGCTGCTGTTCTACAAACCTCTGCTCTTGGAGGCCCAACACATCTCTGAGGAAAAGGAGGGGGAAGTAGACATCAAGCACTTTTACGGCGCCGTTGTCGGGGAGGAAAGGTAAAAGGTACTCACACTCCGGACCTCGGCTACCAAGCTATTTTCCGCCATTGTAAGTACTCGAAGCTATTTCCTTTAGATCCTGCAATTGCAACTTTTTGTTTCTTGTTTACACTAGTTAGGCATAATGGAAAACAACAAAAAAATTGGTGAGCTTTTTAGTCTTTTTCCTGATTTAGAATTGTTTGATTCGAAAATTAAAAAACCTATGGAACCTTATTTGCATGCTAGTAGCGATGTTATTAGTATGAATGCAATTACTGCTAATGCTATGAAGAAGTCTAAGCTTGGGGAAGCTAGTTTTTGTGGTCTTTTAGCTTCCCATCTTTAGGGGAGAAAATTTGTTACGATAATGCTTTATCTCCCATATGCGATACCGCTAATGATGCTCCTGATATTTTGAATCCACCTGCTGAAAGTATTCCGTATAAAATACCTATGAAAATTATTGAACGTGTTATGGACAATCACTATAAAGGGGATGGAACTGTCCATCCTAGAGATCATTTATGTTTTTGCACGAATTATGTGGGTTATTCAAGTGTGCAGTATCTCTATGGATGAAGTGAGAAAGAAGCTATTCTCTGTTTATTTGTCGGTAAAGCGGCGCATTGGTATAAATTATTGGAGAATAGACATTCTCTTGGTTGGGAGGAAATTGCATCTCTCTTTTATTCTAAATTTTATCCTCCGCATGAAGTGCATATTGATAGGAATTATATTTATAACTTTTATCCTCGTGATGGAGAGAGTGTTTCTCAAGCGTGGGGAGATTGAAATCTCTAATGCTCAAATGTCCCATTCATGAGCTCCCGTAATGTTATTGTTAACAATTTTTATGCGAGACTTTCAGACAACACAAGGACTATCTGGACGCGTGTTCGGAGGGATCTTTCACAAGCAAGGAGGTTGAAGCTAGGTGGGATCTTCTTGATCGGATTGAGGACAACGCTGAAGGATGGGAGAACGACAAAGGTAAAGAGTCAGGTATAAATTATGATTATGAATGCATTGAAGCTTTTATGGATACCGATAAATTTGAAATATGAGTGCTACTTATGGTCTTGACTCTCAAGTTGTTGCAAATCTTTATAAATCCTTTGCTTCTCATTTTGAACTGCCTAAGAAGAATTTTGATAAGTATCATGAACCTTTTAAAGAGGCTTGCATGAAGAATGAAATTGTTGTTAATTATTGCCATAAGCATGCTCAAACTCCTAAGAGTGCTATTTCCTATAAGCATGTTAATTTTTGTGGAATACATAGACCATGTGGAATTAATCAAATCAAAGATGAATATTGTATCCATCATGCTAATGAAAAAACTAGAAAGTGGTTTAGGGCTCTAGATGATCTTGGTAAAAAAGTTTGTGCCCTCTATCCTTTTATTTGTGAAGTTTGCCATGAAGTGGGTCATTTTAATTTTCAATGCTCCTCCAATGATAATTTGAACCCAATGAGTGCTGCAAATTTGTATTGTGATGATGAAATTTCTCCTAATCAGCATGATGAACTTACTTTATTTTTGGGGTGTGAAGAACTATCGAGAAAAATCTCTTTGTTACATATGAGTGATCTTGATATTGATGATGTCCTGCATGGGTGTTTTTCTTATTGCATTGATAATAGCCATACAAATACTTACATACAAAATATTTTAGAAGATGACACCTTGCCAAAATATGATAGGACCGCTGTGTGTTTTCAACTAATTAATCAAAAGGAGGGATCCTCCCAAGTTTCTTCTATTGTTTCTGAAAGTAAATCAGGTTATGCGGACAAGCCACCCTTCAAGCCTCTTCCTCCTGAAGAAGGGAACGAGGAGAAGGAAGAGAAGAAGAAGAAGAAGGGAAAGAAGAAGAAGAAGAAGAAGAAGAAGAAGAAGGAGAATAAAAAGAAAGAGGTAACGGCGTATCCCCGCGTGAATGAGATAACGCTAGGTAACCGTAAGTATGTTGCTCCTAATGATTATTGTGATAATGAATCTGAATATGATGATCTTCCTATGCCCTTTACATACATTAGCAATCATGATTTGAATGAGCACACTACTTTTGATATTGCAAATCTGGGAAATTAATTCTGAAAATGATGACAATGTGCCTCCGATCTTTGATGATTATTATAAAGAATGCTATGATATAGGTTCTAACTATCCTTATGAAACTTGTCATAGTCATGATTGGGTTACCAAAAACAATTCTCTTAATATGCAACTTGTTTACCATGTTCAAATTCTTGATAATAATCTTGCTCCAATTACTATTAATGAGAATAACTCCTCTTATGCCAAATTTAATGATACTTCTATGCATATGAACCATGATAAGAATGTTTTAAGTGATGGGTATATTGTGGATTTCATCAATGATGCTACTGAAAGTTACTATGAGAGAGGGAAATATGGTCGTATGCATCTTAATAATATTAAGTTTCCCCTCTTTATGTTGAGAATCTTGAAGTTACTCGTGTTTTATCCTCTTATGCTTGTCACTTTGTTCTTCATGAATTCATTTGTGTACAAGATTCCTCTTCATAGGAAGCATGTTAGACTTAAATTTGTTTTGAATTTGCCTCTTGAAGCTCTCTTTTGCCTCAAATACTATTTCCCGCGAATGGTTTATTAAAACTGCTGAGCCCATCTTAATGGCTATAAAGAAAGAACTTCTTGGGAGATAACCCATGTGTTATTTTGCTAAAGTAATTTGTTTTATATTTGTGTCTTGGAAGTTGTTTACTACTGTAACAACCTCTCCTTATCTTAGTTTTGTGTTTTGTTGTGCCAAGTAAAGCCGTTGATAGAAAAGTAAGTACTAGATTTGGATTACTGCGCAGTTCCAGATTTCTTTGCTGTCACGAATCTGGGTCCACCTCCCTGTAGGTAGCTCAGAAAATTAAGCCAATTTACGTGCATGATCCTCAGATATGTACGCAACTTTCATTCAATTTGAGAATTTTCATTTGAGCAAGTCTGGTACCATTTTAAAATTCGTCAATACGAACTGTTCTGTTTTGACAGATTCTGCCTTTTATTTCGCATTGCCTCTTTTGCTATGTTGGATGAATTTCTTGGATCCATTAATGTCCAGTAGCATTATGCAATGTCCAGAAGTGTTAAGAATGATTGTGTCACCTCTGAATATGTTAATTTTTATTGTGCACTAACCCTCTAATGAGTTGTTTTGAGTTTGGTGTGGAGGAAGTTTTCAAGGATCAAGAGAGGAGTATGATGCAACATGATCAAGGAGAGTGAAAGCTCTAAGCTTGGGGATGCCCCGGTGGTTCACCCCTGCATATATCAAGAAGACTCAAGCGTCTAAGCTTGGGGATGCCCAAGGCATCCCCTTCTTTATCGACAACATTATCGAGTTCCTCCCCGAAACTATATTTTTATTCCATCACATCTTATGTGCTTTGCTTGGAGCGTCGGTTTGTTTTTGTTTTTGTTTGTGTTTGAATAAATTGGATTACATCATGCTTGT
This sequence comes from Lolium perenne, assembly GCF_019359855.2. Classification (NCBI taxonomy): domain Eukaryota; kingdom Viridiplantae; phylum Streptophyta; class Magnoliopsida; order Poales; family Poaceae; genus Lolium; species Lolium perenne. The sequence goes on from NC_067250.2 coordinate 261,536,608, forward strand.
GTGGGAGAGAGACACGCTCCGCTGGTTCGTATGAACACATGTGTTCTTAGCTCATAATATTCATGGCGAAATTTCTTCTTCGTTAAATTGTTATATGGTTGGAATTGGAAAATGCTACATGTAGTAATTGGTATGATGCCTTGAATAACTTGATACTTGGCAATTGTTGTGCTCTTGTTTAAGCTCTTGCATCATATACCTTGCACCCATTAGTGAAGAAATACATAGAGCTTGTTAAAATTTGGTTTGCATGAGTGGTTTCTCTAGAGTCTAGATATTTTCTAGTAAGATGTTTGAACAACAAGGAAGACGATGTATAGTTTTATAATGCTTGTAATATGTGTTTTATGTGAGTTTTGATGTACTAGTTCGTGCTTGTGTTTGCTTCAAACAACCTTGCTAGCCTAAACCTTGTATCGAGAGGGAATACTTCTCATGCATCCAAATCTTTGAGCCAAACAACACTATGCCATTTGTGTCCACCATACCTACCTACTACATGGTATTTTCCGCCATTCCAAAGTAAATTGCTTGAGTGCTACCTTTAAAATTCCATCATTTACCTTTGCAATATATAGCTCATGGGACAAATAGCTTAAAAAACTATTGTGGTATTGAATATGTAATTATGCACTTTATCTCTTATTAAGTTGCTTGTTGTGCGATAACCATGTTCACTGGGGACGCCATCAACTACTCCTTGTTGAATTTCATGTGAGTTGCTATGCATGTTCGTCTTGTCTGAAGTAAGAGCGATCTACCACCTTATGGTTAAGCATGCATATTGTTAGAGAAGAACATTGGGCCGCTAACTAAAGCCATGATCCATGGTGGAAGTTTCAGTTTTGGACATATATCCTCAATCTCAAATGAGAAATTTATTAATTGTTGTTACATGCTTATGCATAAAAGAGGAGTCCATTATCTGTTGTCTATGTTGTCCCGGTATGGATGTCTAAGTTGAGAATAATCAATAGCGAGAAATCCAATGCGAGCTTTCTCCTTAGACCTTTGTACAAAGTGCATAGAGGTACCCCTTTGTGACACTTGGTTAAAACATGTGCATTGTGATGATCTGGTAGTCCAAGCTAATTAGGACAAGGTGCGGGCACTATTAGTATACTATGCATGAGGCTTGCAACTTGTAAGATATAATTTACATGATACATATGCTTTATTACTACCGTTGACAAAATTGTTTCATGTTTTCAAAATAAAAGCTCTAGCACAAATATAGCAATCGATGCTTTCCTCTATGGAGGACCATTCTTTTACTTTTATTGTTGAGTCAGTTCACCTATTTCTCTCCACCTCAAGAAGCAAACATTTGTGTGAACTGTGCATTGATTCTTATATACTTGCTTATTGCACTTGTTATATTGCTTTGCATTGACAACTATCCATGAGATATACATGTTACAAGTTGAAAGCAACCGCTGAAACTTAATCTTCCATTGTGTTGCTTCAATACCTTTACTAAGAATTTATTGCTTTATGAGTAACTCTTATGCAAGACTTATTGATTCTTGTCTTGAAAGTACTATTCATGAAAAGTCTTTGCTATATGATTCAATTGTTTACTCATTGCATTTACATTGTTTCGAATCGCTGCATTCATCTCATATGCTTTACAATGGTATGATTAAGATTATGTTGGTAGCATGTCACCTCAGAAATTATCTTTTATCGTTTACCTACTCGAGGACGAGTAGGAACTAAGCTTGGGGATGCTGATACGTCTCCAACGTATCTATAATTTCCGATGTTCCATGCTTGTTTTATGACAATACCAACATGTTTTGTTCACACTTTATATCATTTTTATGCGTTTTCCGGAACTAACCTATTGACGAGATGCCGAGAGGCCGATTCTTTGTTTTCTGCTGTTTTTGGTTTCAGAAATCCTAGTAACGAAATATTCTCGGAATCGGACGAAATCAACGCCCAAGTTCCTATTTTCATCGGAAGCATCCAGAACACCCGGGAAGGACCAGAGGGGAGCCCTGGGGGCCCCACACCACACCCCGGCGCGGCCAGGGGGGGGGCCGCGCCCCCCTATAGTGTGGGCCCCCCAGAGACCTTCCGACTCCGATTCTTCGCCTATTTAAGCCGTCGTGACCTAAAACTTCGATACCAATTGACGAAACTCCAGAAAGACTCCAGGGGCGCCGCCACCGTCGCGAAACTCCAATTCGGGGACAGAACTCTGTTCCGGCACTCGCCGGGACGGGGAAGTGCCCCGGAAGGCTTCTCCATCGACACCGCTGCCATCTCCACCGCCATCTTCATCACCGCTGCTACTCCCATGAGGAGGGAGTAGTTCTCCATCGAGGCTCGGGGCTGTACCGGTAGCTATGTGGTTAATCTCTCTCCATGTACTTCAATACAATGATCTCATGAGCTGCTTTACATGATTGAGATTCATATGAGTTTTGTATCACAATTCATCTATGTGCTACTCTAGTGATGTTATTAAAGTAGTTCAATTCCTCCTGCACGTGTGTAAAGGTGACTAGTGTGTGCACCGTGTGGTTCTTGTCGTAGGCTATGATCATGATCTCTTGTAGATTGTGGAGTTAATTATCATTATGATGGTATTGATGTGATCTATCTGGTTATGTTGATCTATCTTACACTATAAGGTTACTTAAATATGAACAAATTGTGGAGCTTGTTAACTCCGGCATTGAGGGTTCGTGTAATCCTACGCAATGCGTTCATCATCCAACAAGAGTGTAGAGTATGCATTTATCTATTCTGTTATGTGATCAATGTTGAGAGTGTCCACTAGTGAAAGTATAATCCCTAGGCCTTGTTCCTAAATACTGTTGAGTTACTACTTGCTTGTTTCTTGTTTCTTTGCGTTACTACTGCTGCAATACTACCACCATCAACTACACGCCAGCAAGCTATTTTCTGGCACCGTTGCTACTGCTCATATATATTCATACCACCTGTATTTCACTATCTCTTCGCCGAACTAGTGCACCTATTAGGTGTGTTGGGGACACAAGAGACTTCTTGCTTTGTGGTTGCAGGGTTGCATAAGAGGGATATCTTTGACCTCTTCCTCCCTGAGTTCGATAAACCTTGGGTGATCCACTTAAGGGAAAACTTGCTGCTGTTCTACAAACCTCTGCTCTTGGAGGCCCAACACTGTCTACAGGAAAAGGAGGGGGAAGTAGACATCAATGAGCAACACATACAACATATTATGAGCCATTCTATATCAACATATTATGAGCCAAAATATGAGTTATTCCATCACAAATAATAGACATTTCAATACATACATACATAGAATTTGAACACATACATAACCATTTTATATGTACATAGCCAAATCTAGGGTTCATATCCAAATCCACTAACATATCTAGGGTTCCTACACATACACATTCAACACTTACATAGCCATTTCAACACATACATAGCCATTTCAACACATACATGTAAAATTTCATATCTAGGGTTCTACCAAATCTAGGGTTCATATCCAAATCCACCAACATATCCAAATCTTGCACTAACATAACAATGGTTCATATCTAAATCCACCAACATGAATTTCCATGTCTAGGGTTCATACCCAAATCTACCAAATCCACCAACAATAGTGGACGAATCAGAGGGAATCGAAGGGGAATACCTTGAGGAATGGAGGAGGAAGGACTTGGCCGGCCGGATCTGACGATTCCTTGGTCGATTTGGTGGGGGGGCCGAAGGGGAGGCGGCCGGCGGCGGTGGTTGGGGGAGAAGCAGAGAGAAGAGAAAGAAGAAAGAGAGGGTCGGGCTGGGCGCGGGCGCGGGCGCCACACTTAAGTGGATGTGTGGCGCCCGTGGCATCGGCGCCACACATGCTAGTGTGGCGCCCGTGTCATCGGCGCCACACATCGAGCCTCGCAAAACGGCTAAGTCCCAGAGGATTTGTCTCACAGTATGTTTTGGGGGATTCCAAGTGCATGTGTGGCGCCGTTGGGAGGGGCGCCACACATGCTGCCACGTCGGATGGGCGCACAAGCTCAGCGGCGAGGGGGCCACGTCGGCTGGGTGTGTGGCGCCAGCGCCAGGGGCGCCACATTGGCATGTGTGGCGCCCGTGAGAGGGGCGTCACACAAAAGGGTTAGATCCGTGAAATAGTTTCGCCGGAGGGTCAGTCTGTGCTATAGTTTGACAAAAGGGTTATTTTTGTGCAAATCGCCTTTCCTTTCCTTCTGAATTTAGGTTTTTTAACGGTTTTATGTTCTCATGTTAAAAAAAACGGTTTTCTATTCAGTTTATTTCGAACCTTCTCAATTTATAAAAAATTTCAATTTCGAACTTTTCAAAATTTGTTCAGATTTAAAATTTGTTTAGATTTAAAATTTGTTCAAATTTCGAAATTTGTTCAGACTATGAAATTTGTTCATATTCGAAATTTGTTCAGATTTCGTTTTTTTATTTAAATATGCTCAGATTTGAATTTTGAACTTTTCTCAAATTTAAAATTTGTTTAGATTTAAAATTTGTTCAAAATTAAAAATTGTTTAGATTTTGAAAAAGTTCAGTTTAAAAAAATGTTTACTTTGAAATTTGTTCATTCTAAAAAATGTTTACTTTTTTAAAAAATAATTTTGAAAAATGTTCGGTTTTCTAAAACTTCAGATTTAAAATGCTTTACAAATGAAAAAAAACAGAAAGAAAAAAGATAACGAAAAAAGAGGAAGTACCTTGAATTGGGCCGCTGCAGGAAGGCCCATAAGCTGGTGCTTCAGGCGGGAGGGAGACTCGCTCCCGCTCAAAGCGGGTAATAGGAGCTCCCCACCGACTTGGTCGGTACTTCCAGGGTACCGCACACCCCGCGGATTCCCAAAGTGGCCAGATGGGCCGCGGCCCAACAACATCAGGTAATACAGTTTTTCTTTTTTCTTTTTTCGTTTCTTTTTTTTTCGGCTGATTCTTTTTAGATCCGATTTTTTATTTTTTTTTAGTTTTTTCTGAAATTTAAATATTTTCAAAATTTGAACTTTTTTCAGATTGGAACAATTTTCAAATTGCAATAAATTTTAAATTTGACCAAAATTTGAACATTTTTTAGAATGAACATTTTTTCAAAAATTCGATTTTCCTCAAAATTTGAACATTTTTCGAAAATGAACATATTTTTAAATTTGAACATTTTTCGATTATGAACATTTTTCTGATATGAACAATTTTTAGCTTTGAACAATTTTCGTTTTGAACACTTTTTAAAATTTGAACTTTTTCGAATTTGAACAATTTTCAAATTTGAATTTTTTCGATTTTGAACAAAAATAAAAATAAAGAGAAAAGAAAGAAAACAGAAAAGAAAACAGAAAACAGAAAAAAGAAAAAAAAAAGTTCACTACTACCATACGCGGCCCCGAAGTATGCATAGGTGATGAGGACATCCCTACCTCACTACTACCTCCGTCATTACCAACTGAAGATGAACCTGCTGTGAAGCTCAAGTCCAATGAAGTCAGGATTGGACCAATGACACGAGCTCGTGCGAAGCTACTTAAACAACAGGTGAACTTGTTCCTAAATGATACCTTGATTGATGAGAACTTTATACTACCTAAGTCCTATTACTTATGTATCATCAGGTATGAAGAGGAGACAAGCATCGCACAAGGAGGAGAGGAGCAGCTGGACGTGAAGATGGACGTGAAGCTGGACAAGGAGCTGGACATGAAGATATCTCATGGACGCGCGAGGGAGGAGCGGGAGGAATGCGCGAGAGGAGAAGAAGAAGTCCAGGCCGGACCAGCGCCCGGTCAGACCGGCCCCCACGCCGGGCCGCCCGGTCCCTGGCCCGGTCGACCGGCCGCCAACCGGCCGCCAACCGGAGGGAGTGCATCGTACCGGGCAGAAACCGGAAACTTCGCTGTTTCCCGGTTGGCGACTGAAAGGATCGTATGCCGCACCTAGAGGGGGGGGGGGGTGAATAGGTGCTAACCAATTTTTAGTTCTTTTTCAATTTAGGCTTGACACAAAAGGTAAATTCTCTAGATATGCAACTAAGTGAATTTACCTATATGACAAGGCTAACAACTAAGCAAGATATATCTAAGCAATATAGAGATAGAGTGGGATAGAGGTAACCGAGAGTGGAGCACGCGATGACACGGAGATGATTCCCGTAGTTCCCTTCCTTTGCAAGAAGGTACGTCTACGTTTGGAGGAGTGTGGTTGCTACGAAAGCCAAACCAACAGCCACGAAGGCTTCACTCAGATCTCCGGTGAGCAACGCCACGAAGGCCTAGCCCACTTCCACTAAGGGATTTCCTCGAGGCGGAAACCGGGCCTTTACAAGGTTCTTGGGGCACACATCCACAACCAAATTGGAGGCTCCCAAATCTGTTACAACACAACAATCAACAACAATACATCAACACAAATCAACTAGGGAACCAAATAGGAACACTAGCATGAGATCCCTCAAACAAGAGAGGGGGAAATGAAGAACGCTTCGGTGAGGATGTAGATCGGTGTCTTCTCCTTCGAATCTCCAAAGATCAAGAGCTTTGGTTGGGGGAGGAAGGAGATCTAGTGAATCTTGACTTTCTTTGAGGTGGCTCTAATGGAGGTGGCTTGGCAGATTTCTTGGATAATGATTGAGCAAGCAACCAAGGAAGAAGAAGGGGGGTATTTATACCCCCTCTCAAAAATGAGCCGTTGCTGCTTCCGGGGGGCCGGATAATCCGGCCTAAGTAAGGGCCGGATAATCCGCCCCCCCCGGATAATCCGGCCTTCGGGACAAAACCATGACATTGTCCGGCCAAAAGTCCGGCCCATGTACTGAGCCACATTTCTTCCAGTCCTTAGCCAAAAACGAGGGGGCCGGATATTTCCAAAATATCCGGCCCGGATAATCCGGCCCTGGTACAATACCGGAACATTATCCGGGCAAATGTCCGGCCCCCATACTGAGCCGCATTCCCTCGAAGACTTAGCCAAAACCAAGGGGCCGGATATTTCAACAATATCCGGCCCGGATTATCCGGCCTGGCCAACTTTTTCTGATTCCTTTTTGACAGATGATCAAATCCATCACACAAGAATAAATATCTATGTAATCCCTGTACCACTTAAACAAACATTAGTGTATCATATATATTAACATCAAACACACAAAACATAAATGTTAGAGATGTTGTTTCAATCTCCCCCTTTTTGGTGTTTGATGACAATATACGGATTTGCAAGAGAATCACTAAAGAGACAAGCATGATGGCAAACCATAGAGGCACTCCCCCTACATGTGTGCATCTAAGTAATTTGCATTTGAATACAAATACACAACACATAGGAGTATGGTGCCTCAATATGAGAGATATCCAACATGAGCTCTAACACTAGACATTGACACATATGAAGTTGAGATAGGATGTAAGAAATCATACCCATGTGTAGATATATACTACGGAGATATAGCATCACACATAATGTAATATCCTTGATCTCAACAAATAGAAATCCGAAAACCATAACAATGTCTCACACCACATAACACATAGTTTTGAACGGCACACAAACAAACCAAATAGTTCAAATAAGAAGGAACACAAGCAATATAAGAATGATAAACGCATATGCTTGTGCCCAAACCATGCAAATCCCCGAGAATCCTAATAGAACACTTCTCCCCCTTTGGCATCGAGACGCCAAAAAGGGGACAAGCGCGATGCTACACGTCCCATGGGAATCACTCGGAGGCATAATCATCATCGGACTCTTGCACCTCTTCTTCTTCTTCTTCTTCTTCTTCCTCTTCATCAGTGTCAGGAGCATCCGGAGAGCGACGAGAGGTGTTGGACCTTTGAAGGCAATCATCAAGGTCACTCCACGGAACCTGAGCAGAGTGCCATCCACTGTATCCCTGGTGAGCTGGAGGCTGAGGCGGGGGACCTTGATCACCACTGAGCTTGTGTAGAATAACCGCCTGAGTATGCTTGATCTCAGAACGCTCACGGCTAGCTGCATAGTTCTCCTTATGGATCTCAATGTTCATGCAAAGGATGTGTCGCTGAAACCAACTAAGCCGGGTCACTTGCTTCCTCATAGCCGGGACATTAGGATGACGAGCAGGAGCAACACCACTAGAATGAGCAGCACCCATGAAAGAATCAGGTGCAGGTACAGCTGAGGAGACTGGCTTAAGCTTGTAGGCCTTCTTGACATGGTGCTTCACCAACGGATACCCACTCAAATCTTCACTCACAGTCACATAGTTGTTGATGAGAAGCTGGATGTAGGGTGCATAATGTATGGTGGTCCGGGAGACCATGGCATCACGGATCTCATGGAAGATAAAGTCCATGATATCAAGAGTGTAGTCCCGCACCTCATCACCATCACGAGCACACTTATAGCTGAGGTGCATAAGGTCCACAAGGACTCCCCGGAGAGCATCATTGTTACCACCACTTGGGCAAATGGTTGCCCGAAAGAACCGGAGCAACTGACTGTATATGAGGAGCAGCCCCTTAGTATAACCAATCCTTCCCGCGGAGGTATAGAGATTCGCAAGAGCATTCTTATCTGTCTGTTGTGGTCCATGAAGACGACGACCCTCATCAATAGGAACTCCAAGAATACCAGCAAAACGACGCAGAGTGGCACTGCAGTGAGTGGAGCCAGACATCCATTCCATAGTGCGTTCCTCATCATTCTTGATTGCCAAAGTGGCAAAGAATTGCTTCACCAAATCTGGGCTATAGTCACATTGAATCTTCATGATATCTTTCAAGCCCATTCTTCCAACTACCCAGATTGCATCTTCAAAGTGATCGTTTGCAGTCAGAATGTCCACATCAATAGCTTGCATGGGTCTCAGATTCTTCATGGGCTCATAGATGTCCTTGTAGATGTACATTTGCTCCATGCACCAGTATCTCCTGCCCTCTATCTCTTCATCCCTTGGAACATCTTCATACCAGTTCTTTAAGCGGATAGCGGAATAAGAAACTGGATCCATGGCCTTGTAGTTCTCCCTCACATCCTTGTTCTTCCTCCTTGAAGTGATGGACTTGCGAGGTGCATTGGGTGCAAACTCGTCACTAGATCGATCATGCCTTTGGCGTCTCCGACCACCCCGAGAAGCACCACCTGTGAGAAGCAAAGGCGGGTAGCAAAGAGAAGGTAATGCTCATAAGTCATGTAAGATATAGTAATATACTCGAGAAACATGCTATAAGTCGGTACAAATCTAGACATGATAGATTGAAGCAAAACTGCAGTGGCGATGAAGCTCCAGGCCGGATAATCCGGCCTGGCCGGATAATCCGGCCTGCTCGGGGGGAGGATAATCCGGCCCTGCGAGATGTGCAGATTTCCAATCAAAAACATGTCTAAGACTAGATCGGCCTCATGGCATGAAAGAGGAGTACACTACACGTGATTTGGAACAACTAGACACCAATTCCACCAAGAATATAGCACATATAAAACACAACATCTAGGGTTAGAGATTGTGAATCATACCCACATCCATTGTGGAAACCGCTTGGAGGAGACGGTAGCTAGGGAGGAGATGCACCCGATCCACCCAAGAACTCCGAGAGAGGGCGGACGGAGCGTCTCCGGCGAGGAGGAGGAGATCTGGCGGCCTTGAGAGGAGAGAGAGGAGAGAGGCGCGTGGGGGGGGGGGGAAGGTATGAACCGTTTTGCCCCCTGCGGCCTCGACCTCAACCCTTTCAAGATCTGCCCAGGTCGGATAATCCGGCCCTAGCTTAGGGCGGATAATCCGGCCGGGCCGGATATTCCGGGGTCGCCTGGGGCCGGATTATCCGGGGTTCTGGAAAATTCCAGAATCACCGGGAATCCGGCCCATCTTTCGTTGGTTATTTGCAAGTCCCATATATGATGTAATAAAATATCACGTCACATATAAGGTGCAAATTTACCAATAAGATGGAGCAACCTAGATCATCCGACCGAAAAACCTCAAACTCCAAGTTTTTACCAAACATGACAAATGAGCAAGATGGAAATGGCTTATAGGAGAGAGTAGGCTTAGGTTTTAGAAGATACAAACTGTTAATGGTACATGGTCACTCAAGTTTGCAAGGTATGAGCAAATAAGGCCAAACTAGAGTGATTTCCCATAAGAACATGGAGATGTCAATAAAATCCAATGAAAAACCAAACAACTCCAACTCTTCACGAAGAAGAGTGTGGTGGCCTAGGCCACCATATATGAGTGTTATGATATGGCACCGCGAAGATATATCTTGGGTCTAAATCAATACTCATCATTTAAGCTCACATATCAACATATGATATAACGAGAATGAAATCTTTAATGTTGGCATTATGGGGGGAGGGATAGCTCAATAATTTAAACCGCACTCCCCCTATTTCCATGCCCACATCTAAACCAAATAAAGTTTTGAGACGAAGGTGTGTTTGCAAGATGGTCAAGCTATACTCCTTGAATCGATGATATTTAGCTCATTCCTCAAATAAGTGAACCTTGCTTCATCAAGAGGCTTCGTGAATATATCGGCAAGTTGATCTTTGGTAGGAACATAGATAAGCTCAATATCACCACGGGCAACATGATCCCTAATGAAATGATTCCGGATCTCAATATGCTTCGTTCTTGAATGTTGCACCGGATTATAGGCAATCTTGATGGCACTTTCATTGTCACATAATAGAGGCACTTTGTCACAAATGACACTGTATTCCTTTAAAGTTTGCCTCATCCATAACAATTGAGTGCATCCACTTGCGGCGGCAACATATTCGGCTTCGGCGGTGGAGAGAGATATGCAATTTTGCTTCTTAGAAGACCAACACACCAAGGACCTACCAAGGAATTGGCAAGCCCCGGAAGTTGATTTCCTATCATCCTTGTCACCCGCCCAATCCGCATCGGTGTACCCATTGAGAATAAAACTTGAGCCTTTGGGGTACCAAATACCATATCTTGGGGTATCAACCAAATATCGAAAGATTCTCTTGAGAGCAATCATGTGGCTCTCCTTAGGAGAAGCTTGATACCTTGCACACACACCAACACTCAACACTATGTCCGGTCTAGATGCACAAAGGTAAAGCAAGGATCCAATCATGGAGCGATATACCTTTTGATCCACCTCTTTACCATTGGGATCAAGTGCAAGATGACATTTGGTAACCATAGGAGTAGCAACACCTTTCATCTCGGTCATCTTGAACCTCTTGAGCATGTCTTGGAGATATTTTGCTTGATTGATGAAGGTTCCTTCTCTCAATTGCTTGATCTTAAAACCAAGGAAAAACTTCATCTCTCCCATCATAGACATCTCAAACCTATCGGTCATAAGCTTTGAGAATTCATCATTGAAAGCTTTGTTAGTAGAGCCAAATATAATATCATCAACATATAATTGGCAAACGAAAAGCTCCCCATTGACCCTCTTAGTAAAAAGAGTGGGGTCGATTAGCCCAACATCAAACCCACGGTCTACCAACAATTCCTTAAGGTGCTCGTACCAAGCTCTAGGAGCTTGTTTGAGACCATAAAGTGCTTTATCAAGCTTGTAGACATGGTTAGGAAAGTTGAGATCCTCGAACCCCGGGGGTTGCTTAACATAAACCTCTTCATGTAAAGGACCATTAAGAAATGCACTTTTCACATCCATTTGTTGTAACTTAAAGTTATGATGCGATGCATAAGCAAGAAGGATACGGATGGACTCAAGACGAGCCACGGGAGCATAGGTCTCTCCAAAGTCAATCCCTTCAACTTGAGAGAAACCTTGAGCCACCAATCTTGCCTTGTTCCTCACAATATTTCCAAACTCATCTTGCTTGTTCTTGAATATCCATTTAGTGCCTATAACATTGCGGCACTCCTTTGGCTTCTTTACTAAGGTCCACACTTTGTTGCGCTTGAAGTTGTTGAGTTCCTCATGCATAGCTTCCACCCAATCCGAATCTTCAAGGGCTTCAAACACTTTCTTGGGTTCCACTACGGAGATATAGGCATGATGATTGCTAAAGTTAGCCAATTGCCTTCTTGTGGAGACTTTTGCTCGAACATCACCAAGGACCTTGTCATGAGTGTGTCCACGAATTTCAAGGGTCCTCTCTCTTCTTGCCAAACGATGGGCCTCGATCTCCTCCTTGGTTCTTCTTGGCCTTGGAGGTGTCACTTGATCAACTTGATCATTTGGGTCCCCGTCTTGACCTTCAACTTGAGCAACTACAATCTCTTGTGGGTGCTCAACATCATGTGCTTGATCTTGGACATCATTTGGTGCGGAGCAAATATCAAATGGATACTCGTCGGAACCATCATGGATTCTTGGTTGATCATGACCTTGATCTTGTTCTTGATCTTGTCCTTGATCTTGCACACTAGAGGGAGGGTTTTGTTCTTGTTCTTGGGTTGGTGCATCATTTGCTTCACTTGATGGGGTTTGTTGATGTTGAGAAGATGAGGGCTCCACCGTGGTAGAGCATAGTCCTTCCCGAGACGCCACACCGTGTCCCTCAATGGGGCGGAAAAATCCCACACCCATTCTTACTATGGCATCTTGAGGTATTTCATCACCTGCACAAACATCAACTTGCCCCACTTGGGAGCCATCATTTTCTTCGAACTTCACACTACAAGATTCAATGATAATCCCGGAGGATACATCAAAGATTCTATAAGTGTGAGATTCGGCACCGTAACCAACAAATATACCCTCCAAAGCTTTAGGAGCAAATTTAGACAAACGAACCCCTTTGATTTTGTAGAAACACTTACACCCGAACACCTTGAAGTATGAGATATTAGGCTTGTTCCCGGTGAGTATTTCATATGGAGTCTTGTTCAAGCCCTTGCGGAGATAGAGCCGGTTGGAGGAGTGACAAGCGGTGGAGATGGCTTCGGCCCAAAAGTTATAGCGGGATTTATACTCCGCCATCATAGACCTTGCCATATCCATAAGAGTCCGGTTCTTCCTCTCCGCAACACCATTTTGTTGAGGGGTGTAAGCAGCGGAATATTGATGACGAATCCCCTCATCACTAAGAAAATCATTGAGTGTGTAGTTCTTGAACTCGGAGCCGTTGTCACTTCTTATTGCCATAATGAGGAGGTTGTGTTGGCGTTGCACCTCGGTAGCAAAGTCAATGAATATTTGTTGAGTCTCATCTTTCGTCTTGAGAAAGTAGACCCAAGTGTATCTTGAGTAGTCATCGACAATCACCAAGCAATGTTTCTTCGCACCAAGACTTGCATGAGTAACGGGACCAAAGAGATCCACATGAAGGAGCTCCAAGATCCTCTTGGAAGAGATGATGGTCTTGCTTGGATGCGGAGAGTCATGCATTTTGCCTTCAACACAAGCCCTACAAACACGATCTTTGGCAAAAGATACATTTTCCATTAGTCCCACAATATGGTTCCCCTTGTGAAGACTTTGCAAAGTTCTCATGTTGACATGGGCTAGGCGGCGATGCCACAACCAACCCACGTCCGCCTTTCCGAATAGGCACATCGCACTTGACGTGGTGGTCCCCGAAAAGTCCACCACATACAAGTTGTGTTCGCGATACCCAACGAATGCGACTTTTAGAGTCTTGCTCCACAAGAGGACCACAATATCATTATCAATAAAGACGGCGAAACCCATCTTGCCAAGGGCGGAAACGGAAAGCAAATTGTAACCAAGGGTTTTGACAAGCATGACATCCACAAGAGTAATGTTGTGTGCAACCACAACCTTGCCAAAACCCAATACCTCGGATGTAGAATTATCGCCAAAGGAGACGGTGATATCATTTATGTTAGGCCTCAACTCCTTGACGAGGTTCTTGCCGCCGGTCATATAACTTGTACATCCACTATCAAGTACCCATTTTGAACCTCCGGCGGCATAGTCCTACATGAGATCAATTCTTGGATTTAGGTACCCATTTTTCAATGGGTCCTCTTTTGTTAGCAACAAGGGTCTTTGGAACCCAAATAGACCAAGCAACATAACCATCATATGGACCAACATACTTAGCATAAACATCACCATAATAATCTTTAAGGAGAACATAGTGAGGATTATCTATTCCCGCACCATCATCATTAATGGTGTTGCCCTTTCGGGGTTCACCATTAGCTTTCTCATGTGCGGGCTTGGTCTTTTTCTTGTTTGCCTTTTTAGCCTTGGAATTAAAACCAAGTCCCTCCTTCCCAATGTTTGACCTTTGCTTACTCAAAAGATCATCCAAGGAAAGTTTACTTTGGGGAGAGGAGGTCCTAGCAAGTTCATCTTTCAACCTAGCATTTTCCTCAATAACATTTGCATGATCACATGAAGGAGTAGAGGAGCTAGGCACATCATATGAGGCAAGCCTAATTTGAAGTTGCTCATAAGACTTGGATAAGAGAGTGTATTCACTCTTCAAAGCTTTGTGAGCTTTGTCTAGTTCATCTAGATCTTTCACAAGTTTCTCATGATCAACCTCAAATTGGGCCTTTTCCTTTTTAAGCACTTTAGACTTAGCCCTAGCAAGATCTCTAGCTTTTGTGAGCTTGTTAATTTTATCTTGAGGCTCTTTCAAGAGTTTCTAGCCTCTCCTCAAGAGAAGCTATAGTTTCTTGACTTTCCTCAAGAGCATTTTTAAGAGCATGGATTTCAAGAGAGTCCTCTCTCTCTATTTGACCCTTTTTCTCAAGCATATCACTTTATTGAGCTATACGGACCATGAGGCTAGAAACATGCTTCTTAGTGTTACCTTGTAGGTTAAGAATGAAATCATCAAACTCTAGCATTTCTTGTTTCACTTTTAGACTAGCATCATCAACCCCTAGATCACTAGATAAGTTAGGCATAGAGGGGTTAGGGGATGATACCTCGGAGGATTTAGCCATAAGGCAACTTTCTTCCTCCACATGAATGACCTCATTGGGGGATTCACTTGGTGATGAAGAGTTAGTGGAGAGGGAGGCAAGAGCGACCAATCCATTAGAGGTTGCATCTTCTTCATCATCAACATCATCATCTCCGGAGGTATACTCTTCTTGAGTTGATAGCACAATAGGTGTGTCCAAGGAGGACCTTGCCATGAAGCAATGTGCATTCTTGATATGAGGGTTCTCATTGGGAGATTCAAAGAGAGATGAAGAGGGTGTGTTGGTGGTGACGATGGCGGCCAATTCCTTTGAGCTTTCTTCATCTTCATCACCACTAGAACTTTCAACTTCATCGGTAGAATATTCTTCCCTTGTTACTAGCACAACTCTTGAGGGCCTCTTGCCCTTCTTGGTCTTGTTGTTGTAGAACTTCTTGTTGAGGGGCTTTGAATATTTGCCCTTTGAGTCTTTGCTCTTGTCCTTGGGAATGAGCCTTCCATTATGAAGCTCTCTATTCTCATAGGGGCATTCGGCAATGAAGTGGCGCTTGTCATCACAATTGTAGCATGATCTTGTCTTTGGACCAAAGCTAGTGAACCCACTTTTGTTGTTCCTCTTGATGTTGTCTTCCTTGGCCTTGGAGGGATCAATCCAAAACGACTTTGCATGGAAGGCCATGTGGTCATGGTAGTGGCATTGCAAATCTTCCGGATAGGTCATGCTCCAAGATGCCCTATAAGATTCTTGAGGAACCACTTCATCGACGGAGTTGACCACCAAGGCAAGGTTGGAACCTTTTGCCATCCCAAGAGCACGATTGCGAGAATCATGAGAGGCTTCCTCAAGCACCTTGAGAGCTTGCATCTCGTGCACGACTTGTTGAGAGGTGAGAGAGGAATAGCATTCCCTCCCCACAAGAGTCTTGACATCAATGGGTACAAATGGCATCATGCATTCAATGTACTTCTCCTTGATCCAAGTGTCATTTATGTGGGTGGCACCAATAAGCCGGAAGGCATCGGCAACGGTGAGAAGTCTTCCATACATATCTTCATGATCTTCATCCGGTAGCCTCAAGAACCCTTCGGCTTTATTCTTGAGGGCATTATACTTGTTCCTCCTTGTGCTCTCACTTCCAATGCAACTAGCGGCCAAACCATCCCAAGCTTCCTTGGCGGTGGTGTAGTTTCGGACACGATGCAATTCCTTTGTCCCCACACTTGATTGAATCATGTGCAAGGCGGTGTTGTTGAGTTGACTATCAACCGCTTCTCTTCTAGTCAAATTGTCGGGGTTGTATGGCTTGAAGCCCACCATGATGATTCTCCATAATTCATTTGAGGCACTACAAACATGAGAGCGGAACTCAAATTGCCAAGTATCGAAATTTTCAATAGAAAACTTAGGTGGGTCACCCCGAATGTTCAAATGAGGATGGGGAACCGGTATATCGGGTGATTGGAAAGGTGGAGGTACTCGATTGTAGCTCTCACTCCCATCGGTTCCCCTAGGAGATGCAATGGGAGATTTGATAGTGTTTAAGTTATCACCTTCCACGGGTTTGGTAGATGAGGGTAGGTCCGAAGCCTCTCCCTTATCTAATGCACCCGTGTCTTTTACCTCTACACTAGGAGCCTTGGGAAGGGCCGGAGCCAAAAGCTCGGCAATCATCTTTTTCATGCTTTCCATTTGGGCTTCCATGGAGGACTTCAACGAGTTGAAGTCTTCCACGGAGACCATCTTGGCGGCCCCTTCCGAGGACTCCTCGTCCGGCATACTCTTAGGCGGTTAAGCCCGAAATAAGAGCCGAGGCTCTGATACCAATTGAAAGGATCGTATGCCGCACCTAGAGGGGGGGGGGGGGTGAATAGGTGCTAACCAATTTTTAGTTCTTTTTCAATTTAGGCTTGACACAAAAGGTAAATTCTCTAGATATGCAACTAAGTGAATTTACCTATATGACAAGGCTAACAACTAAGCAAGATATATCTAAGCAATATAGAGATAGAGTGGGATAGAGGTAACCGAGAGTGGAGCACGCGATGACACGGAGATGATTCCCGTAGTTCCCTTCCTTTGCAAGAAGGTACGTCTACGTTTGGAGGAGTGTGGTTGCTACGAAAGCCAAACCAACAGCCACGAAGGCTTCACTCAGATCTCCGGTGAGCAACGCCACGAAGGCCTAGCCCACTTCCACTAAGGGATTTCCTCGAGGCGGAAACCGGGCCTTTACAAGGTTCTTGGGGCACACATCCACAACCAAATTGGAGGCTCCCAAATCTGTTACAACACAACAATCAACAACAATACATCAACACAAATCAACTAGGGAACCAAATAGGAACACTAGCATGAGATCCCTCAAACAAGAGAGGGGGAAATGAAGAACGCTTCGGTGAGGATGTAGATCGGTGTCTTCTCCTTCGAATCTCCAAAGATCAAGAGCTTTGGTTGGGGGAGGAAGGAGATCTAGCGAATCTTGACTTTCTTTGAGGTGGCTCTAATGGAGGTGGCTTGGCAGATTTCTTGGATAATGATTGAGCAAGCAACCAAGGAAGAAGAAGGGGGGTATTTATACCCCCTCTCAAAAATGAGCCGTTGCTGCTTCCGGGGGGCCGGATAATCCGGCCTAAGTAAGGGCCGGATAATCCCCCCCCCCCCCCCCCCGGATAATCCGGCCTTCGGGACAAAACCATGACATTGTCCGGCCAAAAGTCCGGCCCATGTACTGAGCCACATTTCTTCCAGTCCTTAGCCAAAAACGAGGGGGCCGGATATTTCCAAAATATCCGGCCCGGATAATCCGGCCCTGGTACAATACCGGGACATTATCCGGGCAAATGTCCGGCCCCCATACTGAGCCGCATTCCCTCGAAGACTTAGCCAAAACCAGGGGGCCGGATATTTCAACAATATCCGGCCCGGATTATCCGGCCTGGCCAACTTTTTCTGATTCCTTTTTGACAGATGATCAAATCCATCACACAAGAATAAATATCTATGTAATCCCTGTACCACTTAAACAAACATTAGTGTATCATATATATTGACATCAAACACACAAAACATAAATGTTAGAGATGTTCTTTCAGCGACCGGTTGACCGGACCACCGACCGGACCGGCCGGTCCACAGCCCGGTCGACCGGATTCCAGACCGGACCAGTCCGAGTCTGTCTCGACCAGATCTATTCTGGGTCGGTTTTACTTGTATTTTTTCGACCAGAACTCGTCCCGGACGCCTATATAAGTGCCTTGGACGACCCCCTAGATGCTTTAGACCACGTTTAAGATAAACCCTAGTTCTTAGTTGTTTGCTCTGCAAAACTATTGAATTCCCTACACCATATTGCTTGGATATTGTGTAGATCCTGTTTAAGTCTTGTGTGATCTGCTGTTCCATTGGGAATTAGACGGTTGCAACTTACCGCTTCGTGGTCGGCGGCTACGTGCGCAAGTGTGTGGAGTTGCGAATATCTTGCAGGGTTGAGAGCTGTTGCATCTGGCGACAGGGACCAATCGAGAGATCTCGTTGCGTCATACAAGTTATCATCCACTACATCGTCGTGTTTCTCCGCTGCTATCACCCCGTGATCATCATCACCACCGTTGCTTACTGAGAAGATCGGGCCACCCCTTATCATCTTGGTATCAGATTTCCAGTTTTCCTCGGTAAGCCATCCACAATCCACCCCATAGTTGAAGTTGTGAGTGTTTTCCTATCCAGAAAAAGCCATAAAAAGTTAGGGTTAGGGTTTGCCATAGCCTTAGATTGCACTAATTTCGAGTTTTAGTTGCTTTTCGTAGTTGTTTTTGCGTATCTTTCTCTTTCATCTAGTAGAATTGTTAGGGTTTGTATTTTCTCTATCATCTAGTTTATCATAGTGTGTCAGTTTTTGTTACTCCGAGTCCACATAGCGTACAGTGTGCTTGTTCCCAACCATAGACACAGCCTATCGATATAACGTGACTAGGAACTTCCCCAGAAGAGACTAGTTTTACCGCTCGACAGGCTGCTCATTAGGGTTTTGGTGCTTTGCATATCTTGTTGGCCGTGTTATCAAGGAGTTGAGTCATAAAATTAAAAAAAAAGAGAGAGAGAAAATTGAAAAGAAGCAAAAAGAGTTACATAGCTGCGTGTGTTATACAAAAAGAAAAATCCAAAAAGAAAAGTGAAGTGCTAGTTGAATCAAGTGAAGGCCTAAGTTTACTTTACTGCCCCCGTAGTTGAGCAATCTTGTGCCTGTCGCGTTGAGCTTTGCTAGCGTCTCTCTAGTGCATTGCAACTTTTCCTCCATATAGTTGCATTGCCCCATTATATCGCCTTGTGTGAGTATCTTTGGTTGTCTACGGTCACCGCTAGAGCTTGTTATTGGTGCAAATAGGTAGCCTACCTACAGCCCCACATATACCCTGCTTTGTCGTGTGATTGTTCTTATACCCTTGATATTCGCTTTGCTACATCCGTGCACTAGTTGTTACTACAAGTGGTAAGCAATACTAATTTACTTTGGAACGGTAAGATTTCCTTTTCTTATCAGTTTTGAGTGAGTTGTGAGCGTACCACCATATATTTTTGATTTAGTGCACTAACCTACTAATCATGTCTGCTAGTGATAATAAGATTGTTAACCAGGAAAACAAGAATTCGGCAGATATCATCACATGGAGGGAGTATGAAGCTCTTCGTAATGAGATGCGACGTGAATTCCGCACTAAGGATGATGAGCTTAAGGGTACAGTTGACGAGATCAAACAAACGCTGGATGCTACTAATGTCACCGTCACTGGATTGGCTGATCAAATGACGGATATCCAGCGCAATATTGCAGATATGCGGCTCGCTATTGAGAATTTGACTGCACAACAACAACAATAAGACGATGACGACGATCCTGAGCTTGCAGATGACGCACACAATGCTCGAGGTGCGCCTCGTGGTCATCGCCCTCGTGGCTGGGTTCCACTTGGCCGCAATGGTCGTGGACAAGATGAAGAAGATGGATTGGGTAAGCCCAAGTTTTCCATACCCAAGTTTGAAGGAGGAGCTGATGTTGAAGAATATCTCACTTGGGAGCTCAAGATTGAGAAGTTATGGAGCTTACATCCCAACTATTCTGAAGATAAGAAGATCAAGCTTGCTTCTTCTGAATTTGATGGTTATGCATTGCGTTGGTGGGATTCTTTGGTTCGTAACCGCGACGAAGATGGTGCACAACCTATCCGTACATGGCGTGCTATGAAGGAGGTTATGACTTCTCGTTTTGTGCCTACAAATTACATGCGGAATATATTTGATAAGCTAACACTATTGAGGCAAGGTGTGAAGACTGTTGATGAGTACTACATGGAGATGGAGATGCTAATGCAGCGTGGTCGTGTCCGTGAGTCTCTAGAGATGACAATGCAGCGTTTTCTCAATGGATTGAAGTATGAT
Organism: Lolium perenne; assembly: GCF_019359855.2. Taxonomy (NCBI): domain Eukaryota; kingdom Viridiplantae; phylum Streptophyta; class Magnoliopsida; order Poales; family Poaceae; genus Lolium; species Lolium perenne. The sequence goes on from NC_067250.2 coordinate 261,556,880, forward strand.
GTTAAAGGCATTGTTCGTCATTACACCTACACCAATATGAATCAATTGTTACATCATGCAAGAGAAGCTGAATCACAGTTGGCTGAAGAAGCAAAGGTTAAGGGACGTGCTACGGGAGGTGGGCGTTTTACACCCCGTGCGCCTTCTACAGCGCCGGCGCCTTCGACGCGCTCCGTTCCTTACTCTACCCCGCCTAGCAAACCGGTCTCCAATGTGTCTAATGCAAAGAAGTCCGAATCTGCTGGAAGTACGAGTGGTTCTAGCATGTCTACAGCGTGCAACCGCGATATGCTTTGCCATACATGTGGTGGCAAGGGTCACTTCAAGAGAGATTGTCCTAACCGCAAAGTCATGATTATCAATGAGGACAATGAGTATGAGACTGGAGATGATGTTGATCCAAATGCTCCAGACGATGATGACTATGACACTGATGGTGAAGATGCCTATCCTTCTGATGCTCGTACCATTGTTGTGTCGCAGCGTGCTCTTAATGTGTTGCCTAGTGCATCTACTCAGCGCTGCAATTTGTTCCAAACCAAAGCTTTAGTTGGTCCTGACAAGGCTTGCAAGGTCATTATTGATGGCGGGAGTTGCCGCAATTTAGCAAGCAAGGAGTTATGTACTAAGCTGAAGTTGAAGTACCTACCGCACCCGCATCCATATTATATTCAGTGGTTGAGCGACAATGGTGAGATGAAGGTAAACCACATGGTGCGTGTTGAGTTTGAGATTGGACCGTATAAGGATTGCATTGATTTTGATGTGGTTCCTATGACGGTTTGTCACCTCTTATTGGGTCGGCCTTGGCTCTATGACCGTTCTGTGCAACACAATGGCCGAGCCAATACATATCACTTGGAGTACAAGGGCAAGAAAATTAACTTACAGCCTATGTCACCACAACAAATTGTCAATGAGTCTCGTCAGAAGATTGAAGTGAATTTGGAGGATGCACCTCTAAATAGGCGAGCGAATTGTAATGTCGTGAGTGATATAACGAAAAGTGAGAGAGTGAATTCCTTAGTTTCATTAGCCACCAAAGAAGACATGAGAGAATTTAGTGAGGATCCTACGGCCATGCCTCTTGTGCTTTTGTACAGGGGTACGGTCTTGGTTACTAACGACATGACCCCTCTTCCTCTTGGTGTTTCTAATGTTTTGCAGGAATTTGGCGACGTGTTTCCGGAGGAGGTACCCGTAGGACTACCACCATTGCGAGGTATTGAGCATCAAATTGACTTGATTCCCGGAGCTTTGCTGCCCAATAGGGCGCCATATCGCACTAATCCCGAAGAGACGAAGGAGATACAGAAGCAAGTACAGGCGCTACTCGACAAAGGTTATATCCGCATAAGCCTTAGTCCTTGTGCTGTTCCTGTTATTCTAGTTCCTAAGAAAGATGGCACTTGGCGTATGTGCGTAGATTGTAGAGCTATAAACAACATTACTATTCGATATCGTCACCCTATTCCCCCGTTTAGAGGATATGCTAGATGAATTGAGTGGTGCTGCTGTGTTCTCTAAAATTGATTTGCGTAGTGGTTATCATCAAATTAGGATGAAAGAAGGGGATGAGTGGAAAACAGCCTTTAAAACAAAATTTGGTTTATATGAGTGGTTAATAATGCCTTTTGGGTTAACTAATGCACCTAGCACTTTCATGAGATTAATGAACCATGTTTTGCGTGAATTTATTGGCAAATTTGTGGTTGTGTACTTTGATGACATATTAATCTACAGCCGCAATGAATCTGATCATACTATACATATTCGACATGTTTTGCAAGTGTTGCGTGATAATCAACTATATGGTAATCTTGAGAAGTGCACATTTTGCAAAGATAAGGTCATATTTCTGGGTTATGTTGTCTCTAAGCATGGAGTAGAAGTAGATGTGTCTAAAATTGAAGCTATTCAAAATTGGCCTACTCCCATGAATGTGAGTCAAATAAGAAGTTTCCATGGTCTAGCTGGGTTTTATCGCAGATTTGTGCCCAACTTTAGTACTATTGCTGCACCGTTGAATGATTTGACTAAAAAGGGTGTTGTTTTTGAGTGGGGCGCAACCCAAGATCATGCTTTTGATGAACTTAAGAGATTGTTAACTTCTGCACCGTTGCTTGCACTTCCTGATTTCAATAAGCAATTTGAGATTGAATGTGATGCTAGTGGTATTGGAATTGGTGGTGTGTTGATGCAAGAGGGTCGCCCGATTGCATATTTTTCTGAGAAACTTTCTGGTGCTAAGTTGAACTATCCTATATATGATAAAGAATTGTATGCTTTAATTAGAGTTCTTGAGGTTTGGCAACATTATTTGTGGCCAAAAGAATTTATCATACATTCTGATCATGAAGCTTTAAAATACCTGAAAGCCCAATCTACTTTGCATAAGCGTCTAGCTAAGTGGGTTGAGTTCATTGAGTCTTTTCCATACATTATTAAACATAAGAAGGGAAAAGATAATATTGCTGCTGATGCTCTATCTAGGAAGAATATGTTATTAACTCAACTTGATGTTAAAGTTCCTGGTTTAGAGATACTATGTGATTTGTATGCTACTGATCATGATTTTGCTGAACCATATCGCTTATGTGCTCTTGGTAAAGCATGGGAAAATATCACATACATGATGGGTTCTTGTTTAGAGCTAACAAACTATGTGTTCCAGAATCGTCTGTGCGTTTGCTCTTATTGCAGGAATCACATACTGGAGGTTTGATGGGTCACTTTGGGCGTGAGAAGACGCTACTCATGCTAGCTGACCACTTTTATTGGCCAAAGATGAGACGGGACGTGGATCGATATGTGAGACGATGCATTACTTGCAACAAGTCCAAGTCCAAGCTGAAGCCTCACGGTTTGTATACTCCTTTACCGGCACCTACTACACCATGGGAAGATATTAGTATGGATTTTGTGTTGGGTTTGCCGCGTACTAAGAGAGGCCATGATTCTATATTTGTGGTAGTGGATAGATTTTCTAAGATGTCCCACTTTATTGCCTGCCACAAGAGCGACGATGCGTCGCATATTGCTAACCTGTTTTTCAGGGAGATTGTACGTCTACATGGAGTCCCGAAGACTATTGTTTCTGATCGTGACGTGAAGTTTATGAGCTACTTCTGGAAGACGCTTTGGAGAAAGCTGGGGACAAAACTGCTTTTCAGTACTACTTGTCATCCCCAAACTGACGGTCAAACTGAAGTGGTGAATAGAACATTGTCACAACTGTTGAGATCCATGATCAAGAAGAACCTGAAGGAGTGGGAAGAGTGTTTGCCGCATGTGGAGTTTGCTTACAACAGAGCGGTACACTCTACCACGGAGTTGTGTCCTTTTGAGGTGGTGTATGGTTTCAAACCCATTACTCCACTTGACTTGTTGCCTTTGCCCATACATGAGAGAGTCAATATGGAGGCATCAAAGAGGGCAGATTTTGTGAAGAAGATTCATGTGAAGACTAAAGAGTTGATTGAGAAGAAAGGCAAGAGCAATGCTGCAAGGATGAATAAGAAGCGCAAGGAGATGTTGTTCAAGCCTAGTGATTTGGTCTGGGTACATTTTCGCAAGGATAGGTTCCCGAAGTTGAGGAAGTCTAAGTTGACACCTCGTGGTGCTGGTCCTTACAAAGTGCTTGCCAAGATCAATGATAATGCATACTCGATAGATCTTCCAGAGGATGAGTTTGGTGTCAGTAATTCTTTCAATGTTGCTGATTTGACACCATATGACGGAGAAGACCTTGGAGCGTCGGGGTCGACGCCTTTTGAAGGGGGGGGGGGAGATGATGAGGACATCCCTACCTCACTACTACCTCCGTCATTACCAACTGAAGATGAACCTGCTGTGAAGCTCAAGTCCAATGAAGTCAGGATTGGACCAATGACACGAGCTCGTGCGAAGCTACTTAAACAACAGGTGAACTTGTTCCTAAACGATACCTTGATTGATGAGAACTTTATACTACCTAAGTCCTATTACTTATGTATCATCAGGTATGAAGAGGAGACAAGCATCGCACGAGGAGGAGAGGAGCAGCTGGACGTGAAGATGGACGTGAAGGCTGGACAAGGAGCTGGACATGAAGATATCTCATGGACGCGCGAGGGAGGAGCGGGAGGAATGCGCGAGAGGAGAAGAAGAAGTCCAGCCGGACCAGCGCCGGTCAGACCGCCCACGCCGGCCGCCGGTCCTCGGTCGGCTGACCGCCGCTAACCGGAGGAGTGCATCGTGCGAAACCGGAAACTTCGCAGTTTCCCTGTTATTAATATTTTTCTTTTTTGAAATCTATCATTTTTTATGAAACTATTTTTCGAGTTTTTTTCAAAATATGATTTTTTTTAATTCAACAGTTTTAAAATTTGAACAGTTTTATATTTTGAACATTTTTTGAAAATATTTTTTTCAAAATTAGAACATTTTCACGTTTGAACAGTTTTTAAATTTGAATGGTTTTAAAATTTTGAACATTTTTTACGAGATTTGAACATTTTTCAGGTTTTTTAAATTTGAATGATTTTTAAATTTGAACATTTTTTTTAACATTTTCTTAATTTAAACACTTTTTTAAAAAATCAAATATGAAAAATAAATATAAACAAAACCGAAAACAGAAAACAGAAAAAGGAAACCGAAAAGAAAAAAAAAAGAAAAACGAAACAGAAAAAAGAGAAAAACAAACTAACCGGCCATTGCACGCCTCGTGCGCTCTAGTTGCTAGCTTGCTCCTTGCACGACGCGCGCGCAAGGAGGGCGGAGGGCCTGAGGCTGAGGGGGTGCTTTGCTTCGGCCGCCGGTTTGCTCGTGTCCCGCGGCGCCATTGCACCAACGGTCTATCCCTTCCGGCGGCAGAAGGAAGGACGCCCTGTGGGCTGGATCTGTTTGCGGCCTACTACCCGATGTCCAGGAGCGGCCCATATGAATCAAGTGTGCTTTGATTGGTTCGTACGGACGGAACTAAGGCAGACGTGTTTTTCCTTCTGCGCACAAACGAGATAGGCCAAGTCCAAATTGAAGCATGCGTGCGACACTGCACAAACGCACGCTAACGGGCGATGTGTAGGCGCGCCCTCGCTCTCCCCCTTGGAAGAAATATGATCTCTCCACTTCTCCTTTGAACTCGCACCGTCGACTAGTCTCCTCCCGGCACCCTCAATTTCTCCCATCAAAATAGTCTGGACACCCTTTCAATTTTGATATCGGCGCAGCCCATATATTAATGGAGACAAACGGTATTATTTTGTTCCCCAATCACCTCTATTTCCATCCCCAATATTCCACGCAGTACAACATCAGAGATGTGAGATGGTACGTCTCCCACATCCCCTAATCCCACTTCAACTGGTTCGTTGTTAGCCTGTTAAAGAACATGTATCCATGGCTCTACCCGCTTCACACATCTTCAATTCTTCTCTTCTTAGGTCTGTTCTCGAGTTCTTCAACTCTTCAAGGTTTCATTGGATCTGATCTAAGCATGAGCTGTCGGCACATAAGGAGAAGAATAAGAGGCGGCTGAGTGTTGTAGACTGCAGATCAAGGAACCTAGATCAACAGTTCAACATCGAGCCATATGCCCGTATCCAGGTGCTATTAGGGATGGAGGTGGCAATGATGTCATCTGACACCAATGGATTCTGAAAAATCCTTCACTAATTTTGCAGTAATCATTGTTTATTAAAGATGACACCAGTGCTACAAAGGTTGATCCTATCAGATTATTTTTCTAGCTTCGTCCCTCGGTGCTATTGTTCCTTGTATTGATTGTTTTCTGCAAATTGTTTTGGTCATTTGGTGACATGTCTTCCAAAAAAAACTGACAATGAGAAAGAAGGAGAAAAAACGGAGAGATGAACTTGTAGAATCTCAAATATTTTCAATAGAAAAAAAGAACTTAGAACTTGCAAATTAATTGATGGTCTCTTTGTGGCACATAGAAGATTGATATTTTGTAGAACTACATTGCTACTTAATATCATGATTTAGTTCCCCGACCGATTAAAATAAATAATTTATGGTGTGAGTTTTGTAATTCAGAGACCATCAATATACGTTATGTAATGGGTTGCTTTGGAAATACAATGCATTCTAAAATATTATTTTTGTCAACAAGGGCCCTTTTTTGTCAGCTCTCCCTAGGCCCTGATATGTATGGATCGGCCATGGCGATGTCACTGCATGACAGCGGGCCGGTTATAGAGTCCAAATAAGGCCGAACGGGGTAAGACTGAAATTGGGATGATGGTTCCTAATCATAGGACATTTCTTTCTACGCCCCATGAGGCCAGGACTCCTAGAGAACCAACCTGTGGTTGGATGGTTAGGAGGGCAGTGGCACCCCCAGCCCACCAGAGTTCAAATCCCAGATTTGACACTTTGGTGTCTCATAAAGGCGGAATATTCTTCAGTGGGAGGCGACGTTCCCGTCGACAGCGAGGCGCCTGTGGTGACTTCGTCAATCTCAAGACCTGCCGGATCAGTTCTTCAATGCAGTCTCTTGGAGGTGCTCATAGGGGTAGGGTGTGCGTGTGTGCGTTCATAGGGGTGAGTGTGTGCGCGTATGTATGAGCGTCTTTGATTGTACTGTGTTTCGCAAAAAAAAAAGGCCAGGACTCCTACCAACACGACTGCCTACCAAGTAATTTTGGATAATCGAACCGAGCACGGGTGGATAAGGAGATGCAGCAGGCGGCGGGCGACGCGGACGGCGGCGGCTCGGCGCAGGCGGCGGGCGAAGCGGGCGGCGGCGGCTCGGCGCTGCAGTTGTGCGCCCCTGGCGCCGCCCGGCGAGATCCAGACGCCCGGCCCTCCCCAGTCGGGGGCGCGCCGCCTGCCGGGCCGGCTTCTCCCCTCGGCGTTTCGCGCAAGCAAGGTAAGTTCTGGGATCTCTCTGGTTCTGATGATGAGGAGGGCCTGGTGGTCTCCGCCTCTGATGGCTCGGAAGAGGAGGGAGCGGGCTCGGACCTCGAAGCTCTCCGACGGAGACGCCCGGCCGCCAGCACCCTTGGTGGTTTCATTCGGTGAGCTCAAGAGCTTGGGGGCTCTCTGCTCGCTGCACGGCGGTCGTCCTTTGCCCCGGGCGGCAAAGGTTCCTGGTTCCGGGGCTCGGCTCCACCGGCGCCGCCACGGCTCCGCCGCTTGAGAGGCTGTGCTCGGCCGGCGCGCAGCTCCTCCTCTGCGTGCGCTCGCCCGCATCCTCCAAGCTGGAACGGGGATCTGCCGGCGGAGGAGTTGGATTGGCCTGCCCTAGTTCCCAGCCGGACAGGTCCTGCTCCGATTCAGGGAGACGAGACGGCTGTTGGCGCCTCTTGGGGACGGGCCTCGCCGCCGGCAACGCCTCCGGCGGTCAACGGAGTACGGCGCCTGCTGGATCTGGATCGGGGAGATCCAGACAGTTTGAATTCCTTGGTCAGTGGGGACGAAGGGCGGGTGGGGCCCGCCCGGGCCGCGCTGTCGGTCACCTGCGTCGACTCCACGCCCACGGGCCTGGAGGGTGGGACGCTCCTCTCCCTGGGCTGGCCTGCTGCCTGGCCCATTTCGGCTGCGCCACCGGTTGCTTGGGAGGCCCGCTGGCTTAGCCCATCGCCTCGCCAGGTGGCCCAGCAGCCTGGCCCAGCCCATCCAGGCGGTTTACTTGGATGTGGTTGCCAAAAGGTTGCTCCGACCCCTCACTAGGGTTTCTAGCCAGATCGTGTGAAGTGAGACAACAACTCAACGACCCAACTGCGCCGCGCCACCGCCTCCTCCAACCAATCCTCCCCCCGCCGCCGCTCTCCCGTTCCTTTGCGGCGACGGTCATGGCGGGCGGTTTCGACGACGGTAGGAAACACCGCTACGACGACAGCGCGCGGCGCGATGGCGAGGCGGGTGGTGGAGGTGGCCGCCGCCGCCTTGATGGTGGCCGCACGAATCGTCTGGACGGCGGTGGTGGAGGCCGCCACGACGGTGCTGGCCGTCAGGATGGTGGAGGGCGCCAGGACGGCGGTCGCCAGGACGTCGCCGGTCGCCAGGACGTCGCCGGTCGCCAAGACGGCGGCGGCGGACGGCAAGATGGGGGTGGTGGCCGCTTCGATGGGGTTTCCCGCTACCATGACGGCGCTCCACGCCCCGACTCGGGCGGCTCCCGTTACCAAGATGATGACCCCTCCTTCCGCGACCAAGACCGCGGCCGTGGCTTCGACTACGGGCCCCCTCCGCCGTGGTGGGATGAGCAGCGTTGGAGGGAGGAGGCGCTGGCGCACCGCCGCTCCGATGGGGCGCCTGCCAGGGGCGGAAACGACCGCTCTGCTGCTGCGGGTCAGGGCGACCGCACAACACAGGGTCAGCGTCCTCAACAGAAGAACAAAGCGAAGAAGAACCAGGGCGAGGGAAGCCACCAACAGCCAAAAGGGAAGGCTAAGCAAAACCAGCCTCCCCGGGCAGGGGCACCGGCGGCGGGGGAATGCTTCAAATGCGGTAGGGAAGGCCACTACCAATCGGACTGCACCTTCGACCCCCTGTGCGTGGTGTGCAGCGGCGAAGGTCACTCCTCCGCCAACTGTCCTTCGAGGGGGAAAGGGCTCAGGCTTCAAACCATGGGTCACGCCATCTCCGGCGGGGGCTTTTACAACATTGACGTCGAGCCTATGCGTGGCGGACTGGGCAACGGGGACGTCTTCGCTGCCATAATCAAGTTTGACTCGGCGCCACTCACTGAGACTCAACTCTCCGATGAACTGAAGCACCTGGTTGACGAGATGTGGGACTGGCAAGTGCAGAGGCTCTCCGACTCCGAGTTCTCGGTGGTCTTTCCCACCCGCCAGACCCTGCGCCTGAGCACCGGGAGCGGGAAGCTTCACCTCCCCCTCAGCAAGACCGACACCCAGATCCGCGAGGCCTTCTTGGCCCCCAAGCCCAGCCTGGTCCTCCCTTCTACCTGGGTGCGCCTGTCTGGGGTTCCAGAGGACCTGATGACCAAGGACCGCATCATGGCGGCGTTCACCATGATCGGGAGGCCGATTGATGTGGACGAGCTTTCGATCCAGAAGCGGGACCGGGAGCCGATCCGTATGTGCTTTCACTGTCGCTATCCTGACCGCATCAAGGGATCGGTTCAAGTTTTCGTGAACGGTGAGGGGTACATCGTCGGAGTGCAGGCTGAGACCCCTCCTCGCGGTACTCCGGGTGCTGGGCCAGGGGGCCCTCCACCTCCTCCCAACGATGGTCTTGACGACGACGACTCGGATGACATCCCCTCAGACAGCGAGTGGAAAAAGCATCGCCGCATCCAAGACAAGAACAAGGAGGCTGCCAAAGACAAGGGTCCGTCCAGCTCCAACCCCTCGGCCACTGTGCTTGGCAAGCAGGGGCTGCTAGCCACCACTGCCCCGGCCATGGATGCGTGCAGCTTTGACGAATACGGCTCCAACCTGCACGTCGCGGTTGAGATCCTGCCCTCCCTCTCCCTCCTTGAACCTACCAAGAGCAAACTGGTTGTCCACCTGGTCCCAGCAAGCGGCGCGGAAGGGCCCCGCCTCCTTGCTGATGACTCCATTGACTCCACGGACCTGGACTCGCAGATCACCGACCCGCTACCCTCTTGGGTTGACGACAGCCAGCAGGCGGAGGGCCCGCCGGCCAAGATGGCCAAGCTCACGCCGGCCAGAGAAGTTGGCGGTTCGGTGGATGTGGAGGTGGTGGACGCCTCGGACGACGAGGAGCTGCTGCGGCCCATAGAAGCCGGAGTCCACAACAACCTGCTGAAGGAACTATCCGACGCCACCCCTCTTGCACAGGCTCGCCGCTCCAAGGCCGTCTACTCCAAGCGGGTGACCTCGGCGACGACTTCGGCGGTCAGGAAGAGCTCGAGGACCCACGGTGCTTCGGCGGGCACCTCAGCCCTCCTTCGCGCCCAAAGACTCACGGCGGAGAAGAACCTTGAGCGCAATGTAGGATAACGTTGCATAGAAAACAAAAAATTTCCTACCGCGAACACGAAATCCAAGCCAAGATGCAATCTAGAAGACGGTAGCAACGAGGGGATTATCGAGTCTCACCCTTGAAGAGATTCCAAAGCCTACAAGATGAGGCTCTTGTTGCTGCGGTAGACGTTCACTTGCCGCTTGCAAAAGCGCGTAGAAGATCTTGATCACGGCGCCACGAACGGGCAGCACCTCCGTACTCGGTCACACGTTCGGTTGTTGATGAAGACGACGTCCACCTCCCGTTCCAGCGGGCAGCGGAAGTAGTAGCTCCTCTTGAATCCGACAGCACGACGACGTGGTGTCGGTGGCGGTGGAGAACTCCGGCGGAGCTTCGCTAAAGCACGCGGGAGCTATGGAGGAGAGGGGGGCGGCTAGGGTTTGGGAGGGGGTGGCCGGCCACTCAAGGGGGGCGGCCAGGTTGTGGTCTTAGGGTGGCCGGCCCCCTCCCCTTGGCCCCTCATTATATAGGTGGAAGCCCCAAGTGTTGGACTACAAGTCTCCGAATAAGACCCGAACCCAAAACCTTCCATGTGATAGGGAAACCTACCCAAGGTGGGAATCCCACTTGGGTGGGATTCCCCCCTTCCATGTGGGGGGGTGGCCGGCCCCCATAGGGGGAGTCCACTTGGGACTCCTCCCCCACTAGGGTTGGCCGGCCATGGAGGTGGAGTCCCTCCGGGACTCCACCTTCCTTGGTGGTTTCTTCCGGACTTTTCTAGAACCTTCTAGAACCTTCCATAGAACCTTCCGCATCATTTTAATTCACATAAAATGACATCCTATATATGAATCTTATTCTCCGGACCATTCCGGAACTCCTCGTGATGTCCGGGATCTCATCCGGAACTCCGAACAAATATTCGAACTCCATTCCATATTCAAGTTCTACCATATCAACATCCAACTTTAAGTGTGTCACCCTACGGTTCGCGAACTATGCGGACATGGTTGAGTACTTACTCTGACCAATAACCAATAGCGGGATCTGGAGATCCATAATGGCTCCCACATATTCAACGATGACTTTAGTGATCGAATGAACCATTCACATACAATACCAATTCCCTTTGTCACGCGATATTTTACTTGTCCGAGGTTTGATCTTCGGTATCACTCTATACCTTGTTCAACCTCGTCTCCTGACAAGTACTCTTTACTCGTACCGTGGTATGTGGTCTCTTATGAACTTATTCATATGCTTGCAAGACATTAGACGACATTCCACCGAGAGGGCCCAGAGTATATCTATCCGTCATCGGGATGGACAAATCCCACTGTTGATCCATATGCCTCAACTCATACTTTCCGGATACTTAATCCCACCTTTATAACCACCCATTTATGCAGTGGCGTTTGGTGTAATCAAAGTACCTTTCCGGTATAAGTGATTTATATGATCTCATGGTCATAAGGACTAGGTAACTATGTATCGAAAGCTTATAGCAAATAACTTAATGACGAGATCTTATGCTATGCTTAATTGGGTGTGTCCATTACATCATTCATATAATGATATAGCCTTGTTATTAATAACATCCAATGTTCATGATTATGAAACTAATCATCCATTAATCAACAAGCTAGTTTAAGAGGCATACTAGGGACTTCTTGTTGTCTACATATCACACATGTACTAATGTTTCGGTTAATACAATTATAGCATGGTATATAAACATTTATCATAAACATAAAGATATATAATAACCACTTTTATTATGTCCTCTTGGGCATATCTCCAACAGTCTCCCACTTGCACTAGAGTCAATAATCTAGATTACATGGTAAGGTACCTAACACCCATGGCATTCTGGTGTTGGTCATGCTTTGCCCTAGGGAGAGCTTTAGTCAACGGATCTGCTACATTCAGATCAGTGTGTACTTTGCAAATCTTTACTTCTCCATCTTCGATGTATGTCGGGGGAATGACCCCCGGTATGGCAAAGTCCTCGAGTTTACGAGCGCGCAGGAGTTCGCGGATCAAGAAAATATGCTACGATGCAAAAGATATATAAAAAGAAGAAAGGAGAAGAACTATGCGCTGGGCCGGCTTCCGGCTCAGTGGCCCGTCCGGCTGCGGCCTCCCTGGCCGACTCCCGCGCTCCACCCGGCCTGCTCCAGCTCCTGCCCCCGGCTGGGCTGGCGTCCGGCCCGCCGGGTCGCCCCGCGCTGAGCCGGCTGATGGGCCCCGGCCGGTTCCCGGCTATGCGCCCCCACGGCCCATCCGGGTGCGCCCCTCCAGCACACGGGTCGGCCGGCATGCTCCTGGCAGCCTCGATCCGCTCGGCCGGCTTCAAGATTCATCCCGGCGCCCCTGCCAGCTCCTCCCTGATCGCTCCATCTAGCTGCCCACGTACCTGCATGGTGGCCGGCTGGCACTTCCTCTACGTGCCAGCTTCTCTACTACGTACCAGCATCCAGCTTCAAGACCAAGTGCATGGCCGGGTGTGGTCAATCCCCACGAGCCAGCTTCAACCATGGAGAGATAAGAACGATCGAGGATCCCAGGCATTGGATCCTCCTGCCAGACAACGATCGGGACAGGGAGTAGGCATCGTACGTGTCTGCTCTGCCAGCGACAAGACCAAGCGTACAGGCTAGGCTCATGTAGAGCAATAGTGTTACTGTGTGTACAGTTGATGGGACCCCAGTAGTCATCTCAGCTACAGTACATGCGGGCCACCACTTGTCCCCTGGGTGCCAGGCCTATATAAGGCACACCAGGAAGAGCCCTTGAGGCTGATGGCCAACATGGCCAAGGAGGCCAACGCTGCTCTCTCTCTCTCTCAGCTCACGTACGAGCTCCTCTCAAGCCGGCCAGACTCCCTTCAAGCCGGTCAGGCTCCTCTTAGCTCACGGTAGCTTCTTCCTTCTCAGGACAAACAGCTCTAGGAGCAACTATGTAACACCATATACTGTCATATACATCAGACATGCAGGAGTAGGGGTTTTACCTCCACCGTGAGGGCCCTGAACCTGGGTACATCACCGTGTGCTGTGTACCAATCCCGCCTCCGGATACCGTCGACGCCCATACAGGAACCACCTCTCTTTAGCTACCCCGTAGCATATGCCGTGACGATACCACGACATTTGGCGCCCACCGTGGGGCCCGCAGCGGCGCCGACCGGAGTTCGTCTGGACGGGACCCTTCCTCATCATCGTCACCGCCGCGGCCTTCATTGCCACCGGCTTCGCCGCCCTCTCTGGGCTCGGCTTCACAGCCATCGCCGCCGCCGGGAGTATCGCCGCCGCGGGCGGTCTTCGCTTCGCCTCCGCCGCGGTCTTCGCCGCCGCGGGCACCGCCACCCATCCTCAGGCACGGCTCCATCTTCTTCACCACCGCCGCGGCCCTCGCCGCCGCGAGCCTCCTCACCATCACCGCCACGCGCCCGGCTGGCTGCGGCCACATCGTCTCCGCCTGGTGCGTGGCCAGCATCATCGCCATCTTCCGCAGGAAGCTGCCGCGGATCTCCGGCCTCGTCCCCGCGCCCATACGCGCAAGCGTCAGCGCGCTAGCGGCAGCAAAGAAGCGGGAGCAGCGCATCAACCAAGCGGCACCATCTGCGCATGCGTTTGCACAAGCAGCCATGCGCGCAGCAGCAACTGACAAGTATTCAAGCTTGCACGGGAGCGCCAGCTCCAGAGCAGCGACCGGCCGCGCCTCCAGCGCTCCCCGGCCTCCTCGCCGCGGCTAGCGGCGGGCCGAGCACAAGCTCCAGCGCCCTGGTTTGGTCCGCGCGTCCGACAGCGCCGCCAGGCCCGCTGCTCCTCCATGCAGCAGCGACCATCTACCAGCTGCAGGCATCGCGCCCTACGGCGGCGTTCATCGCCCGCTCCTCTCCGAACAGCAGCAGCGCCGCGCCCACGCACGCGCCACGCCCCGTCCGGCTTCGGCTGCGACACGCCACCACCGCGTCCTGCACGCCCTGCGGGCTCGCCCCTGCCTACATCGTCCGGCTGCGCCCCATGCACTCCGCGGCTGGCCCCCGTACCTAGCAGCGTCGCGCAAGCATCAGCAGCAGCGCAGCGTACCCGTGCGAGCCCGGCTGCTGTACATCCTCCGTGCGCGAGCAGCAGCTTGCAGGCATGCGCGCGACGAACAACCAGCACATCACGCGTGCAGCGAACAGCAACGCTGCGAGGAAGCAGCAACATCAGACCGCGTAAACTGCCAAGCAGTGAACTGCAGCGCCGTTGGAGCTAAATCAGCTAAGTCTCGATCAATCCTCTCACTTTGCATCTCCAAAGAACACACGCAGAGAGAGCAACCATGAATTCTTTATTGTATCCTCACTGCCTTTTGTCTTGGCTAAAAGCGACATCATCAGGGAACAGCGCTGCATCTCAGCGCCAAGCGTCGGCCGCACGTGCCCAGTCTCCTCGCGGTAACCGGCGTCGCCCTGCCCTTGCTGGCCGGCCGCACCGCCAGCGCCTCACCTGCCGCCCCAGTGCGCAAGCAGCAGAACAGGCCCGGCCGGCTCTCGCGACTGCAGCACCTTCCCGGCCTCTGAGTGCGCCGCGCTGTGTGTCCTCGACCACCGCCCGCTCGCCTGCCGCATGAGAGCAGCAGCTCGTCCGCGCCCGAGCAACAGCTGCCAAGCGGCCGCGCGGACCCGCAGCACCGCCGGCTGCCGGCTCGCAGCAGTGCGACTCAAGCGCCACCGACCTGCTACGACTCCAGCGTGCGGGCTGCGCCCGCTTGCGCCCTCGCTTCGCCACCGTCCGGCTTCGCCCTGCGTCAGGCTGACCCGCGCACATCCTCATCTTCGCCTCGCGGTAACCGTTCATCCGGCTGCGCCGCCGCCGGCTTCCGCGCGCCCGGCAGCGTCCCACGGCGCCAACGCCGCACACCGCCGGCTGCGCACCAGGATCTTCCGGCCTCACCCGACGCGGCCTTCGCCGGCTTCAGCCCGCCACGGCCACCTCCGGCCGGCCTCCGCCGCGCCCAGCACCACTCCGGATGCGCCCCACACCGCCAGCACCGGCTGCTCCACGCAGCGCCCTGGCCGGCTTCGCCAACGCCCATCCTCGGCCGGCTTGCTGCGAGCATCTCCGGCTCCGGCTGCACGCGTCCCAGCAGTAGCGACATGCCTCGTCCGTCTCTGGCTCGCGCCCATGCCGGCCTCCTCCGGCTAACGCGCCTCGCCTCACATCTCGTTCGCCCACGCCGGCTGCGCCACGCGCGTCGCTCACATCGCTGCTACCGGTTGTCGCGCCACCGTCTCGGCCCCAGACGCTGCGCCACGTCGCCTGCCCGTGCGCCGGCCCGGCTGCCGCCCGTGTGCCGGCTCCGCCCGCGCTGCATGCCGGTTGGAGCAAAAGAAAAAAGAAGCAAGAAAACAATATGGCGGCTAGCAAATAGCAATCGGCTGAGAAAAAGAGAATAAGTGACCGGTTGAAATTAGAAAATACTTCACCGGTTCAAAAAGAAAAAAAAAAAAAGGGTTGCCGGCTGAAAAGAAGTTGCTTGCCGGTTGAGAAAAAGAAATGATGATCCGGCTGAAAATAGCTCACCGGCTAAAAAAAAAAAAAAAAAAAAAAAAAAGAATATCTATCCGGCTAAAACATGCCGCCTACTGAATCCGCTTGATGTTCGATCGATCGAGCCGGCTGCGCCGGTCCCGGCTGGGCGGGCTGTCCTTAACCCGGCTGGGGCTGGGTCTGTTTGGTTGGTCGCTCGACTCCGCTCGTACCGGTTCCGCCTGTCCAGGCCGGCTGGGAATGGGATGAGTGGAGCCTGCACCGACTGAACCAGCCCGAGCGTGTTTGGTCGCCCGTCCGGCTGAACCTGAGCAGCCGGAATCTGCATCGACTCGTACATCTGCAGCGCGTTTGGTAGCTTGGCCGGCTGGAGTCAAGCCGGCTGAGGCCATCAGCCATCGACACTTCCCCGCGCACGCGAATCGGCCACCCCGAGAGACACTCGAGGGCTGTCCCCTCTCACACCGGCTGCGCCTCCGCACCTCTTTCGGCTGCGCTTTCACCGCCACCGGCCGCGCCTTCGCCCTCTTCCGGCCGCGCCTGCGACTACTTTGCCGGCTGCGCCCCTCAGCGCCACCTGCAGCGCGTTTGATGGCTTGGCCGGCCGGAGCCAAGCCGGCTGAGGCCACCAGCCACTCCCTCGCCGCTACGGCTTCCACAACTCGTCATCACTATCGAGATCAACCCTACAGCGAAAACAAAATGTAAGTATCGTTGAGTAACTCTCCGCACCGCTGCTCAGCCGGGTAACCCGAGTTACACTCGGGGGCTACCCCCTCTTCCGCCGCACTTCGCTGCTTAACCCCGGACCGACTCAACTCGTCCCGGGGGCTCGCCGGCTGGTCCACGATGCTCTATCCCACAGACGGCTTAGTAGTGTGTACGGTACCAAAGGCCCACTCTTCGACTCAGCTGTTGTCCGCAACCCGGCTTCATGGCTAGCAAGAGCAAAAGCTGGAGGTCGCCTCACATGAACAACGTCCAAAGAGAGATCACCTTGGGCATCCCGGCCTTCGCCGATGTAGCTCGAATGAGTCCGCCCCTCAAAGTCTAAGTACTGTGCGCTCCACTTTGCGGCCCACTCTTGACCTAGCTACAGACCGCAATACGGCTGTATGGCTGGCAAGAGAAAAAGCCAAAGAGCGGGGGGGACATGAAAATGACTCCAGGGGGCTCGGACGAAACCGAGCCAACATCCCTCTACATAAAGCTAGCACTGCTAAGGCTGCACATATTATATGTCTTTACTGACTAACTTTGTCTCTTATATGACTATCTCCGATGGACTACATCGAGTTGGCGGACCCCAAGGTCCACCTTCCGGGTGCTCTTCAGCACGAGCCGGCGGACACCGAGTCCACCTTGCCAGCGGCCCAGAGCCTTCGAGCTGGCGGTCCTCAGCGACCACTTCCGGGTGCTCTTCAGCACGAGCCGGCGGACACCGAGTCCACCTTTCCGGCGCCCACGTGCCGTCGAGCTGGCGGTCCTCAGCGACCACTTCCGGGTGCTCTTCAGCACTAGCCTGAGGACACCGAGTCCACCTTGCCTGCTGCCCAGAGCCTTCGAGCTGGCGGTCCTCAGAGACCACTTCCGGGTGCTCTTCAGCACGAGCCGGCGGACACCGAGTCCACCTTGCCAGCGGCCCAGAGCCTTCGAGCTGGCGGTCCTCAGCGACCACTTCCGGGTGCTCTTCAGCACGAGCCGGCGGACACCGAGTCCACCTTGCCAGCGGCCCAGAGCCTTCGAGCTGGCGGTCCTCAGCGACCACTTCCGGGTGCTCTTCAGCACGAGCCGGCGGACATCGAGTCCTTCGCCGCTTCGTCCGGCTGTGCCTTCGTCGTCTGGTCCGGCTGCGACCTCGCCGCCTCGTCCGGCTGTGCCTTCGTCGCCTCGTCCGGCTGCGCCTTCGCCGCCTCGTCCGGCTGCGCCTTCGCGCCTCTTCCGACCGCGCCTTCGCCGTCTGGCTGCGCCTTCGCGCCTCGTCCGGCTGCGCCTCGTTCGGCTGCGCCTTGACCGGCAGCGACCTCGCCGCCACGACCCGCCGCGCCTACGCCCGCCTCGTCCGGCTGCGCCTCGTCGGCTGCGCCTTCGCCGCCTCGTCCCGCCGCACCTTCGCCGCCTCGTCCGCCGCGCCTTCGCCGCCTCGTCCGGCTGCTCGCCCGCGCCTCGTCCGGCTGCGCCTTCTTCATCCGGCTGCTCCTTCGCCGCCTCGTCCGGCTGCCTTCGCCGCATCGTCCGGCTGCGCCTTCGCGCCTCCTCCGGCTGCGACCGTCGCCTCGTCGGCTGCGCCTCGTCCGGTTGCGCCTTCGTCGTCTCGTCCGGCTGCGCCTTGTCCGGCTGCGACCGTCGCCTCGTCCGGCTGTGCCTTCGCCGCCTCGTCCGGCTGCGCCTTCGCGCCTCTTCCGACCGCGCCTTCCCCGTCCGGCCGCGCTTTCGCGCCTCGTCCGGCTGCGCCTCGTCCGGCTGCGCCTTGTCCGGCTGCGACCTCACCGCCTCGTCCGGCAGCGCCTTCGCCGCCTCGTCCGGCTGCGCCTCGTCCGGCTGCGCCTTTGCGCCTTGTCCGGCTGCGCCTTCGTCGCCTCGTCCGGCCGCGCCTTCGCCGCCTCGCCCGGCTGCGCCTTCGCGCCCCGTCCGGCTGCTCGCCGCGCCTCGTCGGCTGCGCCTTCTTCGTCCCGCCGCGCCTTCGCCGCCTCGCCCGGCGGCGCCTTCGCGCCTCGTCCGGCTGCTCCTTGGCGCCTCGTCCGGCTGCGCCTTCTTCATCCGGCGCCTTCGCCGCCTCGTCCGGCTGCCTTCGCCGCATCGTCCGGCTGCGCCTTCGCGCCTCCTCCAGCTGCGCCTCGTCCGGCTGCGCCTTGTCCGGCTGCGACCTCACCGCCTCGTCCGGCCGCGCCTTCGCCGCCTCGTCCGGCTGCGCCTCGTGTGGCTGCGCCTCGTCCGGCTGCGCCTTCGGCCCCTCGTCCGGCCGCGCCTTCGCCGCCTCGCCCGCCGCGCCTTCGCCGCCTCGTCCGGCTGCCTTCGCCGCATCGTCCGGCTGCGACCGCCGCCTCGTCCGGCTGCGCCCTCGCGCCTTGTCCGGCTGCGCCTTCGCCGCCTCGTCGGCTGCGCCTTCGCGCCCCGTCCGGCTGCGACCGCCGCCTCGTCAGCTGCGCCTTCGCGCCCCGTCCAGCTGCGCCTTCGCGCCTTGTCGGCTGCGCCTTCGCGCCTTGTCCGGCTGCGCCTTCGCCGCCTCGTCCGGCTGCGCCTTCACGCCCCGCCCGGCTGCGCCTCGTCCGGCTGCGCCTTCGCCGCCTCGTCCGACTGCGCCTCGTTCGGCAGCGCATTCGCCGCCTTGTCCGGCTGCGCCTTCACGCCTCGTCCGGCTGCGCCTTCGTCGCCTCGTCCGGCTGCGCCTTCACCACCTCGTCCGGCTGCGCCTTCGCCGCCTCGTCCGGCTACGCCTCCGCCGTCGTCCGGCTGCGCCTTCGCCGCCTCGTCCGGCTGCGCCTTCGCCGCCTTGTACCGGTTGCGCCTTCGCCGCCATGTTCCGGCTGCGTCCCCGCCATCATCCGGCTGCGCCTCCGCCATGTCTTTGCGGCACCGTACTGCTTTCGGCAGCGCCACAAGCTACATCAACATCGCCATCATCGTCTACATCAACAACATCGCGTCTTTGACCCTCCATGCGACTCGATTGTTCTTCGAGTCCCTTGTAGGCTCGGGGGCTAATGTCGGGGGAATGACCCCCGGTATGGCAAAGTCCTCGAGTTTACGAGCGCGCAGGAGTTCGCGGATCAAGAAAATATGCTACGATGCAAAAGATATATAAAAAGAAGAAAGGAGAAGAACTATGCGCTGGGCCGGCTTCCGGCTCAGTGGCCCATCCGGCTGCGGCCTCCCTGGCCGACTCCCGCGCTCCACCCGGCCTGCTCCAGCTCCTGCCCCCGACTGGGCTGTCGTCCGGCCCGCCGGGTCGCCCCGCGCTGAGCCGGCTGATGGGCCCCGGCCGGCTCCCGGCTATGCGCCCCCACGGCCCATCCGGGTGCGCCCCTCCAGCACACGGGTCGGCCGGCATGCTCCTGGCAGCCTCGATCCGCTCGGCCGGCTTCAAGATTCATCCCGGCGCCCCTGCCAGCTCCTCCCTGATCGCTCCATCTAGCTGCCCACGTACCTGCATGGTGGCCGGCTGGCACTTCCTCTACGTGCCAGCTTCTCTACTACGTACCAGCATCCAGCTTCAAGACCAAGTGCATGGCCGGGTGTGGTCAATCCCCACGAGCCAGCTTCAACCATGGAGAGATAAGAACGATCGAGGATCCCAGGCATTGGATCCTCCTGCCAGACAACGATCGGGACAGGGAGTAGGCATCGTACGTGTCTGCTCTGCCAGCGACAAGACCAAGCGTACAAGCTAGGCTCATGTAGAGCAATAGTGTTACTGTGTGTACAGTTGATGGGACCCCAGTAGTCATCTCAGCTACAGTACATGCGGGCCACCACTTGTCCCCTGGGTGCCAGGCCTATATAAGGCACACCAGGAAGAGCCCTTGAGGCTGATGGCCAACATGGCCAAGGAGGCCAACGCTGCTCTCTCTCTCTCTCAGCTCACGTACGAGCTCCTCTCAAGCCGGCCAGACTCCCTTCAAGCCGGTCAGGCTCCTCTTAGCTCACGGTAGCTTCTTCCTTCTCAGGACAAACAGCTCTAGGAGCAACTATGTAACACCATATACTGTCATATACATCAGACATGCAGGAGTAGGGGTTTTACCTCCACCGTGAGGGCCCTGAACCTGGGTACATCACCGTGTGCTGTGTACCAATCCCGCCTCCGGATACCGTCGACGCCCATACAGGAACCACCTCTCTTTAGCTACCCCGTAGCATATGCCGTGACGATACCACGACAATGTACTCGCGAATCGAATGATAACGTAGCTTGATATGCTTCAGCCTCTTGTGTGACCTTGGTTCTTGTGCATTGGCGATGGCACCCATGTTGTCACAATAGATGACTAGTGGGTCCAATGCACTAGGAACCACACCGAGCTCTACAATGAACCTCTTCATCCATACCGCTTCTGATGAAGCCTCTGAAGCCGCTATGTACTCCGATTCTGTTGAGGATTTCGCCACCGTGCACTGCTTCGAGCTTGCCCAGCTTCTTTGCGACACCATTCAATATAAACACGTACCCAGATTGTGACTTAGAGTCATCAGGATCAGTGTTCCAACTTGCATCGGTGTAACTTGTTACAACGAGCTCTTGGTCACCTCCATAACAAAGAAACATATCCTTAGTTCTTTTCAAGTACTTCAGGATATTCTTGACCGCTGTCCAGTGTTCCATTCCTGGATCACTTTGATATCTGCTAGTCAAACTAACAGCATGTGCTATATCCGGTCTTGTACATAGCATGGCATACATGATAGAGCCTACTGCCGAGGCATAGGGGATCTGACTCATCCTTTCTCTTTCTTCTGCCGTAGCCGGACCTTGAGTCTTACTCAAGACCTTGCCTGGTAACATAGGTAAGAATCCTTTCTTACTTTCGCCCATTCTAAACTTCTTTAGAATCTTGTCCAGGTATGTACTCTGTGATAGCCCTATTAGACGTCTTGATCTATCTCTATAAATCTTGATGCCTAATATATATGATGCTTCACCAAGGTCTTTCATTGAAAAACTATTATTCAAATAACCCTTTATACTGCTTAATAGTTCTATATCATTCCCAATCAATAATATGTCATCTACATATAATATCAGGAATGCTACAGAGCTCCCACTCACTTTCTTGTAAATACAGGCCTCTCCATGACACTGTATAAACCCGAAGTCTTTGATCACCTTATCAAAGCGTCGGTTCCAACTTCTTGATGCTTGCTTCAGTCCATAAATTGAACGCTGAAGTTTGCATACTTTGTCAGCATTTTTAGGATCGACAAAACCTTTGGGTTGTACCATATACAACTCTTCCTCAATGTCTCCATTAAGGAACGCCGTTTTGACATCCATCTGCCAAATCTCATAATCGAAAAATGCAGCTATTGCTAACAAAATCCTTACAGATTTTAGCTTCGCTACAGGTGAGAAAGTCTCATCGTAGTCAACACCTTGAATTTGTCGGAAACCCTTTGCGACAAGTCGAACTTTATAGACAGTAATATTACCATCAGCATCTGTTTTTCTCTTGAAAATCCATTTATTCTCGACAGCCTTGCGGCTATCAGGTAAGTCTACCAAAGTCCATACTTTGTTATCATACATGGATCCCATTTCGGATTTCATGGCTTCTTGCCATTTGTTGGAATCTGGGCTCATCATCGCTTCTTCATACGTCGCAGGGTCTTCATCATTGTTATCCACAATCATGACATTTAGACAAGGATCATACCAATCTGGAGTGGCACGTTCCCTTGTCGATCTGCGAGGTTCAGTAGCTATCTCATTTGAAGTTTCATGATCATTATCATTAGCTTCCTCTGTTACCGGTGCAGGCGGCACAGGAACATTTTCCGGTACTGCGCTACTCTGATCAACGAGCAGAGATCCTTCAATCTCATCGAGTTCTACTTTTCTTCCAATCACTTCTTTAGTGAGAAATTCTTTCTCAAGAAAGGTTCCGTTTTTAGCAACAAAGATCTTGCCTTCGGATCTGTGATAGAAAGTGTACCCTATAGTTTCCTTAGGGTATCCTATGAAGACGCATTTCTCCGCTTTGGGTTCTAGCTTGTCCGGTTGTAACTTTTTTACATAGGCTTCGCAACCCCAAACTTTCAGGAACGACAGCTTAGGTTTCTTATTAAACCATAATTCATACGGTGTCGTTTCAACGGATTTTGATGGTGCTCTATTTAAAGTGAATGCGGCTGTCTCTAATGCATAACTCCAAAAAGATAACGGCAAATCAGTAAGAGACATCATAGAACGAACCATATCTAAGAGAGTTCAATTACGACGTTCAGACACACCGTTTCGTTGTGGTGTTCCCGGCGGTGTCAATTGTGAAAGTATTCCGCATTTCTTTAAATGCATGCCAAACTCATAACTCAGATATTCACCTCCGCGATCAGATTGTAGAAATTTAATCTTCTTGTTACGTTGATTTTCTACTTCACTTTGGAATTCCTTAAACTTCTCAAAAGTCTCGGATTTATGTTTCATGAAATAGATATACCCATATCTACTCAGATCATCTGTGAAGGTTAGAACATAACGATAACCACCGCGCGATGCTACACTCATTGGTCCGCACACATCGGTATGTATGATTTCCAATAAGTCAGTAGCTCGCTCCATAATACCAGAGAATGGAGTCTTAGTCATTTTTCCCATTAGACATGCTTCGCATCTATCAAGTGACTCAAAGTCAAGTGATTCAAGTAATCCATCGGTATGGAGTTTCTTCATGCGTTTCACTCCAATATGACCAAGGCAGCGATGCCACATATAAGTAGAATTATCATTCAATTTAATTCGCTTAGCATCAATGTTATGTATATGTGTATCACTACTATCGAGATCTAACAGAAATAAGCCATTCTTTTCAGGTGCTCGACCATAAAAGATATTATTCATAAAAATAGAACAACCATTATTCTCAGACTTGAATGAATAACCGTCTTGCATTAAACAAGATCCAGATATAATGTTCATGCTCAACGCGGGTACAAAATAACAATTATTGAGGCTTAAAACTAATCCCGAAGGTAGATGTAGAGGAAGTGTGCCGACAGCGATCACATCGACTTTGGATCCATTTCCAACGCGCATGGTCACTTCATCCTTTAGTAGTCTTCGTTTATTCTTTAGTTCCTGTTTCGAGTTACAAATATGAGCAACCGAACCAGTATCAAATACCCAGGTACTAGTACGAGAACCAGTAAGATAAACATCTATAACATGTATATCAGATATACCTTCTTTCTTCTTCTTGACAAGGCCGCTCTTCAGATCCGCCAAATACTTGGAGCAATTACGCTTCCAGTGTCCCTTCTCCTTGCAGTAATAGCACTCAGCATCAGGCTTAGGGCCAGTCTTAGGTTTCACAGGAGGCGTGGCAGCTTTCTTGCCACTCTTCTTGTTCTTGCCTTTAGACTTGCCATGTTTCTTGAAGCTGGTGGTCTTGTTGACCATCAACACTTGGTGCTCTTTCTTAATTTCAATCTCAGCAGATTTCAGCATGGAGAAGAGTTCAGGTAACTCTTTGTTCATGTTCTACATATTGTAGTTCATCACAAAGTTCTTGTAACTAGGTGGCAGTGATTGAAGGACACGATTAATCCCCAGTCTATTAGGAATCACTATTCCCAAATCACTGAGTTTCTTCGCATGCCCGGTCATGGCGAGCATGTGCTCACTAATGGAGCTGCCTTCTTCCATCATGCAGCTGAAGAAGTGTTTCGATGCTTCATAGCATTCCACGGCCGCATGAGTCTCAAATATAGTCTTCAACTCATTGATTAACTCATGTGGATCGTGGTGCTCAAAACGTTTTTGAAGATCGGCTTCCAGACTGCATAAGATGGCACACTGAACTTGAGAGTACCGAGTTTTCCGAGTTGCGTAAACAGCTTTTACTTCATCGGTTTCAGTTTCTGCAGGAGGGTCACCTAGCGGTGTGATACGTCTCCGACGTATCGATAATTTCTTATGTTCCATGCCACATTATTGATGTTATCTACATGTTTTATGCACACTTTATGTCATATTCGTGCATTTTCTGGAACTAACCTATTAACAAGATGCCGAAGTGCCAGTTCCTGTTTTCTGCTGTTTTTGGTTTCAAAAATCCTAGTAACGAAATATTCTCGGAATCGGACGAAATCAACGCCAAAGATCTTAGAATCCCCGGAAGCATCCAGAACACACCAGAGAGGTCAGAGGGGGGCCACAGGCCCACCAAACCACACCCTGGCGCGGCCTAGGGGGGGCCCGCGCCCCCCTATGGTGTGGCCACCCCAGAAGCCCTCCTGCGCCGCCTCTTCGCCTATATAAAGACTCCGTCGCGAAAACCCTGATGCGTTCGACGAAACCCACAGAAACCTTCCAGAGCCGCCGCCATCGCGAAGCCAAGATCTGGGGGACAGGAGTCTCTGTTCCGGCACGCCGCCGGAACGGGGAAGTGCCCCCGGAAGGCTTCTCCATCAACACCGCTGCCATCTTCACCGCCATCTTCATCACCGCTGCTGCTCCCATGAGGAGGGAGTAGTTCTCCATCAAGGCTCGGGGCTGTACCGGTAGCTATGTGGTTCATCTCTCTCATATGTGCTTCAATACAATAATCTCATGAGCTGCTTTACATGATTGAGATTCATATGATGATGCTTGTAATCTAGATGTCATTATGCTAGTCAAGTGAGTTTTACTTATGTGATCTCCGGAGACTCCTTGTCCCACGTGTGTAAAGGTGACAGTGTGTGCACCGTGTGGGTCTCTTAGGCTATATTTCACAGAATACTTATTCACTGATGAATGGCATAGTGAAGTGCTTATTTATATCTCTTTATGATTGCAATGTATTTGTATCACAATTTATCTATGTGCTACTCTAGCAATGTTATTAAAGTAGTTCTATTCCTCCTGCACGATGTAATGGTGATAGTGTGTGCATCCGTGTTAGTACTTGGTTTATGCTATGATCATGATCTCTTGTAGATTATGAAGTTAACTATTGCTATGATAGTATTGATGTGATCTATTCCTCCTACATATGCATGAAGGTGACAGTGTGCATGCTATGTTAGTACTTGGTTTAGTCTTTTGATCTATCTTACACTATAAGGTTACTAAAATATGAACATTAATTGTGGAGCTTGTTAACTCCGGCATTGAGGGTTCGTGTAATCCTACGCAATGTGTTCATCATCCAACAAGAGTGTAGAGTATGCATTTATCTATTCTGTTATGTGATCAATGTTGAGAGTGTCCACTAGTGAAAGTGTAATCCCTAGGCCTTGTTCCTAAATACTACTATCGCTGCTTGTTTCTTGTTTCTTTGCGTTACTACTGCTGCAATACTACCACCATCAACTACACGCCAGCAAGCTATTTTCTGGCACCGTTGCTACTGCTCATATATATTCATACCACCTGTATTTCACTATCTCTTCGCCGAACTAGTGCACCTATTAGGTGTGTTGGGGACACAAGAGACTTCTTGCTTTGTGGTTGCAGGGTTGCATGAGAGGGATATCTTTGACCTCTTCCTCCCTGAGTTCGATAAACCTTGGGTGATCCACTTAAGGGAAAACTTGCTGCTGTTCTACAAACCTCTGCTCTTGGAGGCCCAACACTGTCTACAGGAAAGGAGGGGGAACGTAGACATCAAGCTATTTTCTGGCGCCGTTGCCGGGGAACGAAGAAAAGTTACACCGCAAAGATTTTCAACTCCCACGTCAACAGCTAAATTTCTGGCGCCGTTGCCGGGGAGATCAAGACACGCTGCAAGGGGAGTCTCCACTTCTCAATCTCTTTACTTTGTTTTTGTCTTGCTTTATTTTATTTACTACTTTGTTTGCTGCACTAAATCAAAATCCAAAAAAATTAGTTGCTAGTTTTACTTTATTTGCTATCTTGATCAAAAACACAAAAAAAAAATTAGTTACTTGTTTTACTTTACTTAATATCATGCATGTTTTTATTTCACTAGTTAAGCATAATGGAAAACAACAAAAATATGAGAGATCTTTATGAACTTTATCTTGAATTAGGACATGATGTGTTTGAAGAGAGAATTAAAAAACCCATGGAACTTTATATGCATGCTAATGGGAATGTTATTACTATGAATGCTTTGAACACCATTGTTGCTAATGCTATGGAAAATTCTAAGCTTGGGGAAGCTGGCTTTGATGAGCATGATCTTTTTAGTCCCCCAAGCACTGAGGAGAAAATTTTCTTTTATGATTACAATATGCCTCCTATATATGATGATAGCCACTTTGTTGAGTTTGCTCATGATACTACTGAAAGTTATTATGAGAGAGGAAAATATGGTTGTAGAAATTTTCATGTTACTAAAACATCTCTCTATGTGCTGAAATTTTTGAAGCTACACTTGTTTTATCTTCCTATGCTTGTCACTTTACTCTTCATGAACTTGTTTATTTACAAGATTCCTATGCATAGGAAGCATGTTAGACTTAAATGTGTTTTGAATTTGCCTCTTGACGCTCTCTTTTGCTTCAAATACCATTTCTTGCGAGTGCATCATCAAAACTGCTGAGCCCATCTTAATGGCTATAAAGAAAGAACTTCTTGGGAGATAACCCATGTGTTATTTTGCTACAGTACTTTGTTTTATATTTGAGTCTTGGAAGTTGTTTACTACTGTAGCAACCTCTCCTTATCTTAGTTTAGTGTTTTATTGTGCCAAGTAAAGTCGTTGATAGAAAAGTTCATACTAGATTTGGATTACTGCGCAGAAACAGATTTCTTTGCTGTCACGAATCTGGGTCTACCTCCCTGTAGGTAGCTCAGAAAATTAAGCCAAT
Organism: Lolium perenne; assembly: GCF_019359855.2. Lineage (NCBI taxonomy): Eukaryota > Viridiplantae > Streptophyta > Magnoliopsida > Poales > Poaceae > Lolium > Lolium perenne. The sequence goes on from NC_067250.2 coordinate 261,583,798, forward strand.
TTACGTGCATGATCCTCAGATATGTACGCAACTTTCATTCAATTTAAGCATTTTCATTTGAGCAAGTCTGGTGCCATTTTAAAATTCGTCAATACGAACTGTTCTGTTTTGACAGATTCTGCCTTTTATTTCGCATTGCCTCTTTTGCTATGTTGGATGAATTTCTTTGATCCACTAATGTCCAGTAGCTTTATGCAATGTCCAGAAGTGTTAAAAATGATTGTGTCACCTCTGAATATGTTAATTTTTATTGTGCACTAACCCTCTAATAAGTTGTTTCGAGTTTGGTGTGGAGGAAGTTTTCAAGGATCAAGAGAGGAGTATGATGCAACATGATCAAGGAGAGTGAAAGCTCTAAGCTTGGGGATGCCCCGGTGGTTCACCCCTGCATATATCAAGAAGACTCAAGCGTCTAAGCTTGGGGATGCCCAAGGCATCCCCTTCTTCATCGACAACATTATCAGGTTCCTCCCCTGAAACTATATTTTTATTCCATCACATCTTATGTGCTTTTCTTGGAGCGTCGGTTTGTTTTTGTTTTTGTTTTTGTTTGAATAAAATGGATCCTAGCATTCACTTTATGGGAGAGAGACACGCTCCACTGTAGCATATGGACAAGTATGTCCTTGGTTTCTACTCATAGTATTCATGGCGAAGTTTCTCCTTCGTTAAATTGTTATATGGTTGGAATTGGAAAATGATACATGTAGTAATTGCTATAAATGTCTTGGGTAATGTGATACTTGGCAATTGTTGTGCTCATGATTAAGCTCTTGCATCATATGCTTTGCACCCATTAATGAAGAAATACATAGAGCATGCTAAAATTTGGTTTGCATATTTGGTTTCTCTAAGGTCTAGATAATTTCTAGTATTGAGTTTGAACAACAAGGAAGACGGTGTAGAGTCTTATAATGTTTTCAATATGTCTTTTATGTGAGTTTTGCTGCACCGGTTCATCCTTGTGTTTGTTTCAAATAAGCCTTGCTAGCCTAAACCTTGTATCGAGAGGGAATACTTCTCATGCATCCAAAATACTTGAGCCAACCACTATGCCATTTGTGTCCACCATACCTACCTACTACATGGTATTTCTCCGCCATTCCAAAGTAAATTGCTTGAGTGCTACCTTTAAAATTCCATCATTCACCTTTGCAATATATAGCTCATGGGACAAATAGCTTAAAAACTATTGTGGTATTGAATATGTAATTATGCACTTTATCTCTTATTAAGTTGTTTGTTGTGCGATAACCATGTTCACTGGGGACGCCATCAACTATTCATTGTTGAATTTCATGTGAGTTGCTATGCATATCCGTCTTGTCTGAAGTAAGAGAGATCTACCACCTTATGGTTAAGCATGCATATTGTTAGAGAAGAACATTGGGCCGCTAACTAAAGCCATGATCCATGGTGGAAGTTTCAGTTTTGGACAAATATCCTCAATCTCAAATGAGAAAATTATTAATTGTTGTTACATGCTTATGCATAAAAGAGGAGTCCATTATCTGTTGTCTATGTTGTCCCGGTATGGATGTCTAAGTTGAAGAATAATCAATAGCGAGAAATCCAATGCGAGCTTTCTCCTTAGACCTTTGTACAGGCGGCATAGAGGTACCCCTTTGTGACACTTGGTCAAAACATGTGCATTGTGATGATCCGGTAGTCCAAGCTAATTAGGACAAGGTGCGGGCACTATTAGTACACTATGCATGAGGCTTGCAACTTGTAAGATATAATTTACATGATACATATGCTTTATTACTACCGTTGACAAAATTGTTTCATGTTTTCAAAATCAAAGCTCTAGCACAAATATAGCAATCGATGCTTTTCCTCTATGGAGGACCATTCTTTTACTTTCATTGTTGAGTCAGTTCACCTATTTCTCTCCATCTTAAGAAGCAAACACTTGTGTGAACTGTGCATTGATTCCTACATACTTGCATATTGCATTTGTTATATTGCTTTGCATTGACAATTACCCATGAGATATACATGTTACAAGTTGAAAGCAACCGCTGAAACTTAATCTTCCATTGTGTTGCTTCAATGCCTTTACTTTGAATTATTGCTTTATGAGTTAACTCTTATGCAAGACTTATTGATGCTTGTCTTGAAAATACTATTCATGAAAAGTCTTTGCTTTATGATTCAGTTGTTTACTCATGTCATTACCATTGTTTTGATCGCTGCATTCACTACATATGCTTTACAAATACTATGATCAAGGTTATGATGGCATGTCACTCCAGAAATTATCTGTGTTATCGTTTTACCTGCTCGGGACGAGCAGAACTAAGCTTGGGGATGCTGATACGTCTCCGACGTATCGATAATTTCTTATGTTCCATGCCACATTATTGATGTTATCTACATGTTTTATGCACACTTTATTTCATATTCGTGCATTTTCTGGAACTTACCTATTAACAAGATGCCAAAGTGCCAGTTCCTGTTTTCTGCTGTTTTTGGTTTCAGAAATCCTAGTAACGAAATATTCTCGGAATCAGACGAAATCAACGCCAAAGATCTTAGAATCCCCGGAAGCATCCAGAACACACCAGAGAGGTCAGAGGGGGGCCACAGGCCCACCAAACCACACCCTGGCGCGGCCTAGGGGGGCCCGCGCCCCCCTATGGTGTGGCCACCCCAGAAGCCCTCCTGCGCCGCCTCTTCGCCTATATAAAGCCTCCGTCGCGAAAACCCTGATGCGTTCGACGAAACCCACAGAAACCTTCCAGAGCCGCCGCCATCGCGAAGCCAAGATCTGGGGGACAGGAGTCTCTGTTCCGGCACGCCGCCGGAACGGGGAAGTGCCCCCGGAAGGCTTCTCCATCGACACCGCTGCCATCTTCACCGCCATCTTCATCACCGCTGCTGCTCCCATGAGGAGGGAGTAGTTCTCCATCAAGGCTCGGGGCTGTACCGGTAGCTATGTGGTTCATCTCTCTCATATGTGCTCCAATACAATAATCTCATGAGCTGCTTTACATGATTGAGATTCATATGATGATGCTTGTAATCTAGATGTCATTATGCTAGTCAAGTGAGTTTTACTTATGTGATCTCCGGAGACTCCTTGTCCCACGTGTGTAAAGGTGACAGTGTGTGCACCGTGCGGGTCTCTTAGGCTATATTTCACAGAATACTTATTCACTGATGAATGGCATAGTGAAGTGCTTATTTATATCTCTTTATGATTGCAATATATTTGTATCACAATTTATCTATGTGCTACTCTAGCAATGTTATTAAAGTAGTTCTATTCCTCCTGCACGATGTAATGGTGACAGTGTGTGCATCCGTATTAGTACTTGGTTTATGCTATGATCATGATCTCTTGTAGATTATGAAGTTAACTATTGCTATGATAGTATTGATGTGATCTATTCCTCCTACATATGCATGAAGGTGACAGTGTGCATGCTATGTTAGTACTTGGTTTAGTCTTTTGATCTATCTTACACTATAAGGTTACTAAAATATGAACATTAATTGTGGAGCTTGTTAACTCCGGCATTGAGGGTTCGTGTAATCCTACGCAATGTGTTCATCATCCAACAAGAGTGTAGAGTATGCATTTATCTATTCTGTTATGTGATCAATGTTGAGAGTGTCCACTAGTGAAAGTGTAATCCCTAGGCCTTGTTCCTAAATACTGCTATCGCTGCTTGTTTCTTTGTTTCTTGCGTTACTCTATTGCTGCAATACTACCACCATCAACTACACGCCAGCAAGCTATTTTCTGGCACCGTTGCTACTGCTCATATATATTCATACCACCTGTATTTCACTATCTCTTCGCCGAACTAGTGCACCTATTAGGTGTGTTGGGGACACAAGAGACTTCTTGCTTTGTGGTTGCAGGGTTGCATGAGAGGGATATCTTTGACCTCTTCCTCCCTGAGTTCGATAAACCTTGGGTGATCCACTTAAGGGAAAACTTGCTGCTGTTCTACAAACCTCTGCTCTTGGAGGCCCAACACTGTCTACAGGAAAGGAGGGGGAACGTAGACATCTGCGGTGACCCAGCATACCACTGCATGTTGTAGTATACAAGTCGTTGATATGATCTTTGTGAAGGGGCTTCCTCACAAATTGCCATATCCCTCAGAGTGGTACAACAGAAACATTGCAGGTCATAACACTCCATACTTTATTACAAACATTGTCTTAACAAGTTGGTATTCTCACAGGTCCTATGAGAACACCCTAAGATACTACTTAAGTACGATTAGAACTCATAACAAATGTAAAGAGCTCAACAACTTATTTAGGTAAGTTCTACGTTGCTCGGCTCTATGATACTAAGGGTATGTCACTACTCCTCCATCTCCGTGTCATCTGGTCCGTAGACTATCCCATAGTCTACGCCTTCCACTCCGCCGGTAAGATCAGGTTCATCGTAGACCAACTCGTAGCCTCCTTCTGGTGCTCCATCGTTGATAGCCTCCACTTCAGGATCACAGTCTAGCAAGGGTGTCGAAAGAAAGTGAGTACAGAGGTACTCAGCAAGTTCTAAAAGAATAAAAGGTGTTTGATGCACTAGCTACGACCATTGATCAGGAAATCGCAGGTCAATGCATGTTTTGAAAACATTTCTTCAAAAGGTTGCTTTTATTATGAAAACTATGCCCGTCAGTCTTCACAGGTTGACTAGAACTTCGTGGAGTTCCTTTCCTGCCGCGTTCGTAGTTCCCTTCCCGGAACAAGGAGTGACAGCCACAATTTGATACACTCTGCAGAGGTGCGTTACTTTTCCCACAAGAGATCTCACCCTTTTTGCCATCCGCAGGGACTTGCCCCCGTTCACACTTCCTTTGGTGTGAGGCCAGGTATAAAGATCCAAGCCCACACCGCCTTCTCCGCGACTGCAAACCCACCCTTTTGTCCACCCGCACACCTCCAGTAGACTTTCCTCCGATAATACGGCTTTACTCATGGTGTACTTTGGACAATCCTTCATAGATCGGAAGAGATTAACATCACCAATGGATGGGGATTTAAAAGGATTTCCCAACCTATTGTGGCAGTGCCTCCAGCACCCCACCGTCTCTCCGATCCGTTGGCGTGCAGAAGGGAAAAGATACAGCTGGCTTTTCCAGAGCCATTATAGATCTCATGGTCAACGCGGTTTGTACGGCGCTAGAATCACTGGACGGCATTGGTAATTAATCCTAGGGTGATATAACCCATTGCAATGGAACCTCCACCATATCAACACACACCATGGTTCCATTGCCAGCCACATAGTCATATTCATAGTTGGAAAATAACATTTCATTTGCGATGCAGGAATGATAAGTATATAGTTTTGCATTAAAGTAATAGAAAATAATCAAGTTGACATGAGCAAGGGTGAACTTGCCTCGTGGACTGCGAGATAGTGCGGTTCAATGCGCTTGATGGAACCTGGACCTCAGGTTCTGTAAGAAGCATCATTGTCCGGTAAGGACAATGTTATAAAACTCCAAATAATGCAATCATGGATGTATTATTTTATGTTGAATCCCTTTACCCCATTGAGTTATTACAAGTTAGGGTTGTATTTAAGATTTATGTCTTTGACGGTAATTTACAATTGATTTAAAAGTGTTAATCATGGTAATTCACACAAAGTACAACAATTTTCAAAGTAAAATGATTTTACTTGATAATTACCTTAGTCATTCCAAAATAATTTGAAATTATAGAGTTACCTCTATAGTTTTTGGAATAAAAAGAAATATAGTAGTTTTCTGGGAAAAATTCCCTTGTTCAAATGAAATGACTTGGAATAATAGAATCTCATTTTGAAATGTTGGAAAATAAGTATTTGAACTTATTTGAGATTTTTCCTTGAATTTTAAATACAAGGAAATAATAATTTAAAATTCCAAGTTATTATTTAAATTCTAAAAATTCATAATTTTGAATTTGTTCCATAATTTCATTTCATATTTTATTCTGGTTAAGATTTATTTTTCATTTATAAATCCAATTTTTATTGGATTTTTAGAATTGTTTATGATTTATAAAAATTTGGTAAAGTTTTGGTCTTTTATTAATTGTAAAATGACCAAAATACCACCTGGACCCTTATTGGGCCCAGCCCAATTAAACTAACCCAGGGACGGCCCAAATAGGCTGGCCCCCTTTTGGGTTCGATGGCGCCGAAGCGGCCCACCTTACTCAATCTCACTCGGCCCTCTCCTCACTCGTCTAACCCTAGCCTCTGGCGATCCCGTGGCGATGGCGTCGCCGCCATGGCCGCCGCTCTGCTCCGGCCATCACCGGCCTCCTCCGCCGTAGCCACCTACCGATCTAGAACCGCCTCGAGCAGATCTATCGATCTGTCCGAGCAGTTTTCCTCTCTTCGTCTTCTCCTGGCGGATCGCCTCGATCTGGATCCACTGGAGAATCGCCTCGGGCGATTGTGAAGCTCCGACGAGCTCTCGCCCTCGCCATCGACGTGAGCGCCTCCGAGACCGACCTGGCGCGGGTGCTGCTCGCAGCGCCTGTGCCGTCGTCTCCGTGCTGTGCTGCTGTGGTGGTGTTTGTCGGCGTAACGCCGGCGACTACCCTGGCTTTGCAGCTGCTATGGCCGCGCGGGCACTGCCTCGCCATGCCATAGCTTCTGCCTCCAGGCACGGGTAAGGTTCTCTGTTCCTCCTCCTACTCCTCTGTGCGCCTCCCCTTGTTACTGTGCTTCTTCCTCCTCATGCTATGTCACTCTCTGGTGATCTTGTGATCATCTAGAGTCATGCTACTGCTGCGCAATCTTGCTGTGCTTCGGTTTACTGCAAGCTTATGGTCAGATTACTAGTTATTGGTACTGGTACATGTCGATTTGCTTGCTGTTCATGTATTGCTTGCTTCTCTGCTACTCCTAGCTTGCTCTATACTTGCCATGCTATGCTGTGCTTGCTTATGGCTTGATATACCCTGCTGTTCATGCTTATAGGCTTGCTATGCTTACTGGTTTATTCATACTTGCTTGTCTAGGTGCACTTGTGATGCATCTGTGACACTTGTGTGTGTGCCAGAGGTGCCTGTGATATAATTCAGTACTAATTCTGCAAGCCAATGATCCATTGGATCATTTCTTGCTTGTTGGCTAATCCCTCTGTGTAGCTTGGCTTGCTATGATTGATCAATTTGATCAATAGCTTGTCAGTGATTGCTTACTGGCTAATTCTGTGGCTATATGAATCAATTATTTAGTGATGCTGATGCTCAAGCATCACTGTGTGGTTGCTTACTTGTGCTGTTGCTTATTTCTAGCTATCTAGAGTTGCTCTAGTGGCTATGAATTAAGTTGTCTTGCTTAACAAGATGTCTTTGTCATTTTTAGCATGGATCTGTAATAAATTCATGCTTGGATTATTTAATTAGGATGAACTGCTTATGCAGTGATGATTTAAATGTCTTGCTTGTATATGAGTTTGCTGTTCATGATTCTTTTACAAGCAGTTAAAATCTGAATCCATTTCTGGATAATGATGTGATCTATTTGGCTTTCTTTAATTGGTGCTAAGTGTGATGTGACCTCAGTAGCTTGCTACTGATTGGTTGCTCACATGATTGATTTGATCTTGTTGGCTACTCACTTTGCTTGCATATTTGGGGATCATATTAAGTATGAATGCCAATATGCTTGCCTCGTGAAGAAATCTAGGGTTTCGATGTTTGCTTGCTTAGGATCTTCTGTGTAGTCTTAGCTGCTAATCTATGCTATCTACTGGTGCTATCTGTGCATGTGATCTTGCTAGTGTGCATCTCTGTTCATGCTTTCTAGCCTCTCGTGCACATGATCTCGTATCCTGGATAGTGTCTATCTTAGTAGCCTTTGATCGGCAGTAATCCTTGGTGAAAACCAAGTGATGATCTACCCATATGAGCATCTGCTCATCCCATGCTTATGCATATGATGGATTAGATCCATTGGATCTCTTCCAGGAACTAGGTATACCTTGTTCCAGCTCCTAGAAAGTAATGCTTTGTTGTTGCGCCTTGTGGTTTGTGCAAAGCCCTTCACCTCCAGATCTTGGATGATCTTCTCGTGTCACCATGATTTCGATGGCTGAGGTTTTGTGTGTTTGTGCTGTTCTTAAGCAAGAACAGATGAACTATGTGTTGCTCAAACTTCACCCTTACCCGGTGATTCTTATCTCGTCGATCGTGCACCGGTTCTAGGGTTTGTGATCCTTTTATACCATCTCTTCTTTTACTCGACCATGACACACAAGGCCTGGTCACTTTGTGACTCATCCCTTGCATTGCCTTGCTGTTGCTGCCCAGCACACTTGAGCTGTGTGCTCTCATATGCTGAAACTTGAGCCTACTGCAGCTGCTCAGTTTTGGTCTGCCTGATCCTATCTTGTGCTGTCCTTGGCTTTGGACAAGCACAAGTGTGCTGTGACTTGGTTCTGTCCAAACTGAATATTGTGTCATTTGCTAACTCTAACATTTTGGCTAGTTTGATTCTTTGTTTTGCAGGTTTATGAAGTTGGACATGGCCGTAAGATATTCTCCAAGTCATATAGTCTAGGTTTTAGATTAGGAATAAACTTGTAATCTTCATTTTCATTTCTGCTTTCTTATTTATCAATTTTTGTATCAAGACTATTGAAAAGACTTTGTAATCTGTGTTGTTATCAATAAAGCCCAAGTTTTTGTTTATGAGCTTTTGATTATGTGATATTTATATTCTAGAATGAATATTGTATTTGTGATTCACTTTGAAATTCAAAGTTGTTTGAATTCATAAGTTGTTTGAATTATGAATTCCATTTATATTGTTAATTGTTTATTGTTTAATGTATTGACACTTGTCAAATGAAATCAATTCCCCAAATCAAGCAAGATACAAAAGAGATCATGTCGAAATTTCCCTAACTCACATTGCCTAACCCTAAGTGCAAAATGAGAGAGAACCTCGATCCCTCTTAGGTTTAGTTGCAATAAGGCGCGAAAATTTCCCCGTTTTGCGATGAAATGCACATCCCATTTCTAAATCTACCCTTCGTTGTTCCTATGTTCGGGTTATTACAGCCTCTCCCCTTAACAGAGACTTCGTCCCGAAGTTAAGATTGGTACCTGAACATCTCGGTAAGACTTCCCGAGTTCTTCTTCCGTCTCCCAAGTGGCTTCTCGCTCAGTGGTGATGTTGCCATTGCACTTTACAATATTTGATTGCCCTGTTTCTTAACTTCTTCCATTGTACTTCTAAGATCTTCTCGTGCCTTTCCACATAGGTTAGATCAGATTGCAATTCAATTTCTTCATATGTGATAGGATCATCCGGTGCCTTCAAACACTTTCTCGAGTTGTGATACATGAAATACATTATGAATTTGACTTAGTTGTGCCGGTAATTCCAACTCAAAAGCTGTTCCTCGATTCTCGACCGAGTATCTTAAATGGTCCGATATATCGAGGGCTGATCTTTCCGTTCACGGCGAACCGCTTAAGTCCTTTCATTGGGCTAACCTTCGATAACCCATGTCTCCCACTTTTGGTTCCCAATCTCTTCTCTTTAAGTCGGCGTAACTCTTCTGACGACTCTGAGCTATCTTGAGTCTATCCCGGATCACCTCGATGACGTCTTGTCTCTCCTTGATGTAGTCTGGTGTAAACTCCTTGTTTTCTCCGGTTTCAAACCAACAAATTGGTGATCTACACTTCCTTCCGCATGCTGCTTCGTACGGTGCCATCTGAATGCTACTCGATAACTATTGTTATATGAGAACTCTGCTAAAGGTAAATGATCTTCCCATGAGCCTCCAAAGTTCGTAGCACAAGCTCTAAGCATGTCCTCAAGTATCTCGATTGGTTCTTTCGGTTTGTCCTCCGGTTTGTGGATGATATGTCAGACTGAAATCCAACTTGGATCCCAAAGATTCTTGTAGTTGTTTCCGTAATGCTGATGTGAAAATCGAACCTCTATCTCGAGACTATCTTCTTTGGTACTCCATGCTTACTCACAATTTCCTTCACATATATATCCACAAGCTTTTCTCGCATTATCTTTTGTGTTTACGGCTATGAAATGAGCACTCTTGGTGAGTCTATCCACTATTACCCATATCATATCCTTCTTCTTATTAGTCATTGGTAAACCAAGAACAAAATCCATTCCTATTTCATCCCATTTCCATTCCGGTATCTCTAGTGGTTTGAGTAATCCCGCAGGACTCTGATGCTCTGCCTTCACTCGTTGACATGTATGACATTCCGAGACATATTGTGCTATTTCTCTCTTCATGTTGTTCCACCAGAACATCTCCTTCAAATCCATATACATCTTCGTACTTCCCGGGTGTATGGAATAAGGGGTTTCATGTGCTTCTTTTAATATGATTGACTTCACTTCTTGATCATCAGGTACACAGATCCTTTTCTGGAAGTATAATGAATCAAAATCCCCTAGATGGAATTCCGATGGTCTTCCTTCGCCAATCCTTTTTATCTCCTCTTGGATGAACAAATCATCCGCTTGCTTTCGGATAATCTCATATTTCAAGTCTGAGTACATCTCATCTATTATCCTCATGGTTGCTAAACTTCCTTTGACATCACCTTGAATAAACAAGATCTGAGCATCTTCTAACTCTTTCCGAAGTTCCTTTGGAATTTCCCATTCCGTAGGTTGATTCTCCGTACTCTTCCTACTTAAAGCATCTGCTACTACATTAGCTTTGCCTGGGGTATAGTTGATCTTAAGGTCGTAATCCTTAATCAACTCCAACCATCTCTTCTGTCTCATGTTTAATTCTTTCTGAGTGAAGAAATATTTCAAGCTTTTGTGATCGGTGTATAACTCACACTTGGATCCATATAGAAATTGTCTCCAACTTTTCAAAGCATACACAACTGCCGCTAACTCGAGATCATGTACTGGGTAGTTGTGTTCATGTGGTTTCAACTGTCTTGATCCATAGGCTATTACCTTCCGATCTTGCATAAGAACACATCCGAGTCCATTCTTGGAAGCATCACAATACACCGTATAATCCTTTCCAGGTTCAAAGAACTGCCAATACCGGTGCTTTGTGGTTAACTTATCTTTGAGTGTTTGGAAGCTGGCTTCACACTCATCAGTCCACACAAATGGAGCATTTTTCTTGAGTAACTTGGTCATTGGTCCTGCAATCTTCGAAAATCCCTCTATGAATCTTCTATAGTAGCCTGCCATACCAAGAAATCCTCGTATCTCCTTAGCATTTTTAGGTGATTTCCATTCCAATACGGACTGAACCTTATTTGGATTCACCGCTATGCCTTCTTTGGTTATCACATGTCCAAGAAATTCAACACTATCTAACCAAAACTTGCACTTGCTGAACTTCGCATATAGCTGATGTTCCCTCAAAGTTTGCGTAACTATCTTCAAATGTTTGGCATGTTCTTCTTTATCTTTGGAATAGATTAGAATATCATCTATGAACACTATCACAAACTTGTCCAAGTACTTCATGAATATCTTGTTCATCAAATTCATGAAAATTGCTGGTGCATTTGTTAGTCCAAATGGTACAACCAAGTATTCATGGTGTCCATACCTTGATACGAATGCTGTTTTTGGTACATCTTCCTTCTTGATCTTGATTTGATGGTATCCCGACCTTAAATCTATCTTTGAGAAGACTCCTGCTCCTTGAACTTGATCAAAAAGATCTTGAATTCTAGGTAAAGGATACTTGTTCTTGATAGTTACATTGTTCAAATTTCTGTAATCTCCACACATTCTCTTTCCTCCATCTCTTTTATCCACAAAAATAACTGGTGTACCCCATGGTGACACACTTTCTTGAATAAATCCCTTCTGTTCCAGTTCATCTATCTGAGCTTTTAGTTCCACTAACTCCTTTGGCCCCATCTTATATGGTGGTTGTGCTATTGGTGCTGTGCCTGGAATTAGATCGATTGTGAATTCTATCTCTCTATCGGGTGGCATCCCTGGTAGTTCCTTAGGAAATACATCCTTAAACTCATTTACTACAGGAATATCTTCAATTCTCACTTCCTTCAGGCTGTTGAGTTCCAATCCAATCTCCAACTCACTGTACCTATCGCCTTGGAACACTATTCTACCTCCGATGGAGTTGCGAAGTGACACTGTTTTGTCTCCACAGTTAATCACCGCTCCATTTTCTGTCAACCAATCCATCCCTAAGATGACTGATATGTCCTTCATGGGTATGATGAATAGGTCCGTGAAATACACACAGTCACATATGGTTAGGACTTGTGCTTCTTTCACGTGGGTTACTAAGATCGTTCCCCCCGCGGATAGGACAGTTATAGGGGTTTCTAACTTAGAACATCTAAGCCCGAATTTTTCCACAAACTCCAATGCAAGAAATGATGTGGTTGCTCCAGTATCAAATAATACTTTGCCAGGATGAGTAAGAATGCTTAGCGTACCTAAGACTGTTTGATCCGACTCTTCCGCTTGTTCCAAAGATGTGCAATTCAGCTTTCCATAAGGCTTTCCCTTCTTGTTGTTATAGTTGTAGTTGCGGTTGTTGTTGTTGTTGTTGCGGTTGTTGTTGTTGTTGTTGTTTCCACCTCGTCCTCCAGAGCTTTGTCCGCTCCAAGATGACTTGTTCGGACATTCCGGCTTGATGTGTCCTTCCTTCCCACAACCATAGCAGATGATTCTGGGTTTCTGACAGTCCTTCTGCAAATGCCCTCTCAGGCCACAACTGTTGCAGATGATCTGGTTAATTGGGTTCGACTCGACCTCCCGGTTATATTGATTACCAGTAGTAGGTCGATATCTGGGTTTGAAACTCCGATCAGGTATTGGTTTACTGATTGGGTACTTCCTTGGCTCTATACGAGCTCTCTTCCTCCTGTCCTCCTGGACTTGCCTGTAGTCATCCTCGAAAGTGATTGCCGAGTCAATCAGTTCCTGGAATTCGGCAGTCCGTGCCAACCTCAGTTGCATCTTCATGTATGGATTCATGCCTTTCATGAATCGCTTCTTCCGCTTCTCCTCGGTATCTACATCCTCAGGTGCATACCTGGATAACCTATTGAAATCCCGAACATACTGCATAATTGGTGCAGTATTCTATCTTAGTTCTTCAAACTCCCTCTTCTTCAACTCCACCACGCTGTCCGGAACATGAGCATCCCGAAACTTCTTCTTGAACTCCTCCCAGGTGAATACCTTATCCGGAGGGTGTACTGCTACAAGGTTCTCCCACCATGATGCTGCTGGTCCTGACAACAGATACGTGGTGTATCTAATCTTCTCCTCATCGTTGCATCCAACAGTCTTCAACTTCCGTTCCGTATCCATGAGCCAATCTTCAGCGTCCATTGGTTCTGGAGCTGATGTAAATGGTAATGGTCTTGCATTTTGGAAGTCCGATAGTGTTACTCCCTTGCCTTCATTACCCCTATCATTAATGACATGGGTAAAGAAATCCTGCATATTCTTGCTCCGCTTTCCCGGTAACGCCTCCTATCTTCCTCCATTGACCTCATATATTGTTGGAAGTCTGGGTGCAACATTGGGTGTGGTGGTGGTGGTGCGTTTTCTGCTCTAGCTGCCGCATCCGCTTCCTCTTTCTCTCGGCTTCCCGCTCTCTGCGAGCCTCTTCGCTTCTACTAATGCCATTTCCCCTAGTCCTGTAACAAAGAGCGATTACTCATAATTACACCATGCAAATGCTTTCTGAGCTCAACTCAATGCCCAGAACTAGTCACACAATGAAATCAAGAAGCAAATCCAAAACAAACATTTATTATGTATATACACCGTATAATACATAACACACTCACAAACTTATATTACATGTGGTACATATAAACCACTTATTTGGCTCAAAGCCCAAGCCAACGGAAATTTAAAATACGTTCTATTACAATACCACCTAGATTACTTTATTCTTCATTGGAACTCTACTCCTCATCGTCTTCATTCGCCTCCGCGTACATCCCTGGGGTCCATCCGGTACAACGGTCTGTCCTCCGAAGACCGTCCGAATGAAAGTTCTTCCCGTAGGTATGTAGTCCGAATCGGACGAAGTGCCGAGACAGAGATCCGTCATGCCAAAGTAACTAGATAAAGACTCGTACATATCCCCAAAGTGGAATACATCTCCTCTTCCCAGTCATCCATGGAGGATTCCTATTAACTTGACCCCTCATCTTCTTCTTCTTCTTTTTCTTGGTTCCGTAACTCTCACCTACAACGTCTTTGGGATGTTTTGGGTAATCCCATCTCCAAATCCAAAGAAATGGAGTTGGTGTCTTTCTCTTTCTGCTCAAAGCTTTGGTTAACATTCGGGTTAACCGCATCACTCTCATCTCCGGTATCACATGGAATTGGCTCCTCCTCATCACCGAAAGGTTCCCCGAAACGCCAACCCGTCGAGTTTTCAATTGGTGACTCCGAGCAATTTATGTTCCATGAGTGGTCTTCCCCATATCCAGTATCATATGATGCTGACACGTGTGGATAGTGCGGGACAAAGTTAGGTGTAAGTGGATCTCTTGTAGGTAGATTTCTCTTGAACCACTGGTCACTCAAATCTACATCACTATCTGGGTTAAAGAAGGGTGTAGTATGTTGTGGTTGTGCCCTCAAATCACGCATCCGAGTTTGAACTTTATCAGGGTCCGTGAACTCAGCTAGCATGTGGTCAATCTCACCTCTCATCTTCATGTGTAAAAGGTACATCGTGGTCAATAAAGACTTACAACTATCCATGTGTCGTGTCTGCAGCCTTCAGGACTTCGTGTGCTAACACCAAATGATTCGCAGTGGGATCCTCATCTTCCTCGGCATGAGGTATATGAGAAAACTCGAACATAGCAGTTCTACCGACTTGTGCTGCCTTATCTCAAGGATTGCCTTGAATAGACCCATATGGTAGGCTGTGGTGATAGTTTTTGCTTCTCCGTATGGCATTATACGACTCATCGCCAGCTTTTCCGTAGTTGGACCGATACTCGCACTTGGCTAGGATTTCCCCATCATAGTAAGTATACTTGATAACAGTATCCGTGGATCGCAATGAAGTTCCTTCGCATCCCACACAGGAGAGCTGTTATTGGTCCATCATAATCACCGAGCCAACCCTCAACTTTCCTCAAAGTCCTCTTAGGAAAAGTGTTCGCCATTATGGCTGTATACAAAAGCAGAATATTAGTGATGATAATGCATCATAATAGCTATAATAAAGAATTATCGCACTAAAATATATGGTTTTGCTATTCTCAAGTGAATAATCACCATACTTCTAGAGAATCCTTTACTATTTCTACTAGACTCCTACAGGTTCCTTCCCTATACTAGGTTTTTCCAACCTAAGGTCGCAACATTTGCTACGATACCACTGCGGTGACCCGACATACCACTTGCATGTTGTAGTATACAAGTCGTTGATATGATCTTTGTGAAGGGGCTTCCTCACAAATTGCCATATCCCTCGAGTGGTACAACAGAAACATTGCAGGTCATAACACTCCATACTTTATTACAAACATTGTCTTAACAAGTTGGTATTCTCACAGGTCCTATGAGAACACCCTAAGATACTACTTAAGTACGATTACAACTCATAACAAATGTAAAGAGCTCAACAACTTATTTAGGTAAGTTCTACGTTGCTCGGCTCTATGATACTAAGGGTATGTCACTACTCCTCCATCACCGTGTTATCTGGTCGTTAGACTATACCATAGTCTACGCCTTCCACTCCGCCGTAAGATCAGGTTCATCGTAGACCAACTCGTAGCCTCCTTCCGGTGCTCCATCGTTGATAGCCTCCACTTCAGGATCACGGTCTAGCAAGGGTGTCGAAAGAAAGTGAGTACAGAGGTACTCAAAGAAGTTCTAAAAGAATAAAAGGTGTTTGATGCACTAGCTACGACCATTGATCAGAAATCGCAGGTCAATGCATGTTTTGAAAACATTTCTTCAAAAGGTTGCTTTTATTATGAAAACTATGCCCGTCGGTCTTCACAAAGTTGACTAGAACTTCGTGGAGTTCCTTTCTGCCGCGTTCGCGATTCCCTTCCCGGAACAAGGAGTGACAGCCACAATTTGATACACTCTGCAGAGGTGCGTTACTTGTCCCACAAGAGATCTCACCCTTTTTGCCATCCGCAGGGACTTGCCCCCGTTCACACTTCCTTTGGTGTGAGGCCAGGTATAAAGATCCAAGCCCACACCGCCTTCTCCGCGACTGCAAACCCACCCTTTTGTCCACCCGCACACCTCCGATGAGACTTTCCTCCGATAATACGGCTTTACTCATGGTGTACTTTGGACAATCCTTCATAGATCGGAAGAGATTAACATCACCAATGGATGGGGATTTAAAAGGATTTCCCAACCTATTGTGGCAAGTGCCTCAGACCCCACCGTCTCTCCGATCCGTTGGCGTGCGAAGGGAAAAGATACAACTGGCTTTTCCAGAGCCATTATAGATCTCATGGTCAACGCGGTTTGTACGGGCGCTAGAATCACTGGACGGCATTGGTAATTAATCCTAGGGTGATATAACCCATTGCAATGGAACCTCCACCATATCAACACACACCATGGTTCCATTGCCAGCCACATAGTCATATTCATAGTTGGAAAATAACATTTCATTTGCGATGCAGGAATGATAAGTATATAGTTTTGCATTAAAGTAATAGAAAATAATCAAGTTGACATGAGCAAGGGTGAACTTGCACGTGGACCATGAGATAGTGCGGTTCAATGCGCTTGATGGAACCTGGACCTCGGGTTCAGAAGAAGCATCATTGTCCGGTAAGGACAATGTTATAAAACTCCAAATAATGCAATCATGGATGTATTATTTTATGTTGAATCCCTTTACCCCATTGAGTTATTACAAGTTAGGGTTGTATTTAAGATTTATGTCTTTGACGGTAATTTACAATTGATTTAAAAGTGTTAATCATGGTAATTCACACAAAGTACAACAATTTTCAAAGTAAAATGATTTTACTTGATAATTACCTTAGTCATTCCAAAATAATTTGAAATTATAGAGTTACCTCTATAGTTTTTGGAATAAAAAGAAATATAGTAGTTTTCTGGGAAAAATTCCCTTGTTCAAATGAAATGACTTGGAATAATAGAATCTCATTTTGAAATGTTGGAAAATAAGTATTTGAACTTATTTGAGATTTTTCCTTGAATTTTAAATACAAGGAAATAATAATTTAAAATTCCAAGTTATTATTTAAATTCTAAAAATTCATAATTTTGAATTTGTTCCATAATTTCATTTCATATTTTATTCTGGTTAAGATTTATTTTTCATTTATAAATCCAATTTTTATTGGATTTTTAGAATTGTTTATGATTTATAAAAATTTGGTAAAGTTTTGGTCTTTTATTAATTGTAAAATGACCAAAATACCCCCTGGACCCTTATTGGGCCCAGCCCAATTAAACTAACCCAGGGACGGCCCAAATAGGCTGGCCCCCTTTTGGGTTCGGTGGCGCCGAAGCGGCCCACCTTACTCACTCTCACTCGGCCCTCTCCTCACTCGTCTAACCCTAGCCTCTGGCGATCCCGTGGCGATGGCGTCGCCGCCATGGCCGCCGCTCTGCTCCGGCCATCACCGGCCTCCTCCGCGGTTGCCACCTACCGTTCTTGAACCGCCTCGAGCAGATCTATCGATCCGTCCGAGCAGCTTTCCTCTCTTCGTCTTCTCTGGCGGAACGCCTCGAACTGGATCCACCCGAGAATCGCCGCGCGCGATTGAGAAGCTCCGACGAGCACTTGCCCTCGCCATCGACGTGAGCGCCTCCGAGACCGACCTGGCGCGGGTGCTGCTCGCAGCCGCCGTGCCGTCGTCTCCGTCTTGGCCGGCTTGTGGTGGTGTTCGTCGGCGTAACGCCGGCGACTACCCCGGCTTTGCAGCTGCTATGGCCGCGCGGGCACCGCCTCGCCATGCCATAGCTTCGCCTCCGTGCGCGGGTAAGGTTCTCTGTTCCTCCTCCTACTCCTCTGTGCGCCTCCCCTTGTTACTGTGCTTCTTCCTCCTCATGCTATGTCACTCTCTGGTGATCTTGTGATCATCTAGAGTCATGCTACTGCTGCGCAATCTTGCTGTGCTTCGGTTTACTACAAGCTTATGGTCAGATTACTAGTTATTGGTACTGGTACATGTCGATTTGCTTGCTGTTCATGTTATGCTTGCTTCTCTGCTACTCCTAGCTTGCTCTATACTTGCCATGCTATGCTGTGCTTGCTTATGGCTTGATATACCCTGATGTTCATGCTTATAGGCTTGCTATGCTTACTGGTTTATTCATACTTGCTTGTCTAGGTGCACTTGTGATGCATCTGTGACACTTGTGTGTGTGCCAGAGGTGCCTGTGATATAATTCAAGATTAATTCTGCAAGCCAATGATCCATTGGATCATTTCTTGCTTGTTGGCTAATCCCTCTGTAGCTTGGCTTGCTATGATTGATCAATTTGATCAATAGCTTGTCGATGATTGCTTATCGCTAATTCTGTGGCTATATGAATCAATTATTTAGTGATGCTGATGCTCAAGCATCACTGTGTGGTTGCTTACTTGTGCTGTTGCTTATTTCTAGCTATCTAGAGTTGCTCTAGTGGCTATGAATTAAGTTGTCTTGCTTAACAGTATGCTGCTGTCATTTTTAGCATGGATCTGTAATAAATTCATGCTTGGATTATTTAATTAGGATGAACTGCTTATGCAGTGATGATTTAAATGTCTTGCTTGTATATGAGTTTGCTGTTCATGATTCTTTTACAAGCAGTTAAAATCTGAATCCATTTCTGGATAATGATGTGATCTATTTGGCTTTCTTTAATTGGTGCTAAGTGTGATGTGACCTCAGTAGCTTGCTACTGATTGGTTGCTCACATGATTGATTTGATCTTGTTGGCTACTCACTTTGCTTGCATATTTGGGGATCATATTAAGTATGAATGCCAATATGCTTGCCTGTGAAGAAATCTAGGTTTCGATGGTTGCTTGCTTAGGATCTTCGTGTAGTCTTAGCTGCTAATCTATGCTATCTACTGGTGCTATCTCGTGCATGTGATCTTGCTAGTGTGCATCTCTGTTCATGCTTTCTAGCCTCTGTGCACATGATCTCGTATCTGGATAGTGTCTATCTTAGTAGCCTTTGATCGGCAGTAATCCTTGGTGAAAACCAAGTGATGATCTACCAATAGGAGCATCTGCTCATCCCATGCTTATGCATATTAGGGATTAGCTCCCTTGGATCTCTTCCAGAACTAGGTATACCTTGTTCCAGCTCCTAGAAAGTAATGCTTTGTTGTTGCGATCTTGTGGTTTGTGCAAAGCCCTTCACCTCCGCATCTTGGATGATCTTCTCAGGTCACCATGATTTCGATGGCTGAGGTTTTGTGTGTTTGTGCTATTCTTAAGCAAGAACAGGATGAACTATGTGTTGCTCAAACTTCACCCTTACCTGGTGATTCTTATCAGTCGATCGTGCACCGGTTCTAGGGTTTGTGATCCTTTTATACCATCTCTTCTTTTACTCGACCATGACACACAAGGCCTGGTCACTTTGTGACTCATCCCTTGCATTGCCTTGCTGTTGCTGCCCAAGACACTTGAGCTGTGTGCTCTCATATGCTGAAACTTGAGCCTCTGCAGCTGCTCGCTTTGGTCACTGATCCTATCTTGTGTGTCCTTGGCTTTGGACAAGCACAAGTGTGTCTTGTGACTTGGTTCTGTCCAAACTGAATATTGTGTCATTTGCTAACTCTAACATTTTGGCTAGTTTGATTCTTTGTTTTGCAGGTTTATGAAGTTGGACATGGCCAGAAGATATTCTCCAAGTCATATAGTCTAGGTTTTAGATTAGGAATAAACTTGTAATCTTCATTTTCATTTCTGTTTCTTATTTATCAATTTTTGTATCAAGAATATTGTAAAGACTTTGTAATCTGTGTTGTTATCAATAAAGCCCAAGTTTTTGTTTATGAGCTTTTGATTATGTGATATTTATATTCTAGAATGAATATTGTATTTGTGATTCACTTTGAAATTCAAAGTTGTTTGAATTCATAAGTTGTTTGAATTATGAATTCCATTTATATTGTTAATTGTTTATTGTTTAATGTATTGACACTTGTCAAATGAAATCAATTCCCCAAATCAAGCAAGATACAAAAGAGATCATGTCGAAATTTCCCTAACTCACATTGCCTAACCCTAAGTGCAAAATGAGAGAGAACCTCGATCCCTCTTAGGTTTAGTTGCAATAAGGCGCGAAAATTTCCCCCGTTTTGCGATGAAATGCACATCCCATTTCTAAATCTACCCTTCGTTGTTCCTATGTTCTGGGTTATTACAACATCACGGTGCATCAAGCACATATTGCAGATTTCCGCCATTGAGGAAAATCCTCACATGACGGAACCAGTCGGTGAAGTTGCTACCGTTGCTCTTAAGCTTTTCTTTCTCTAGGAACTAGTTAAAATTGATTGAGGATGCCATATCTACAATATATTTGCAATAGTTTAGACTAATGTTTATGACAAATTGAGTTCAAATTTTAATTCAATATAATTAAAAACTAGGTGAACTCCCACTCAAAACAATATCCCTCGCATTGTCTTAGTGATCACACGAACCAAATCCACCACACCAAGTCCGATCATCACGAGACAAGATGTAACTTCAATGGCGAACACTCAAAGTGTTCATCATATCAATCATATGATTCATGCTCTACCTTTCGGTATCACGTGTTCCGAGACCATGTCTGTACATGCTAGGCTCGTCAAGGCCACCTTAGTATCCGCATGTGCAAAACTGGTTTGCACCCGTTGTATGCACTTGTTGATTCTATCACACCCGATCATCACGAGATGCTTCGAAACGACAAGTCTTGGCAACGGTGCTACTAAGGATGAACACTTTATTATCTTGAGATTTTAGTGAGAGGGATCATCTTATAATGCTACCGTCGCGATCTAAGCAAAATAAGATGCATAAAAGGATTAACATCACATGCAGTTCATATGTGATATGATATGGCCCTTTTGTCTTTGCGCCTTTGATCTTCATCTCCAAAGCACGGACATGATCTCCATCATCAACGGGCATGATCTCCATCATCGTCGGCGAAACACCAAGGTCAATGGCGCCGTCTTCATGATTGTCCTCCATGTAGCAACTATTACAACTACTTTGAAATACTACTCAACATGAAATTTAAAGACAACCATAAGGCTCCTGCCGGTTGCCACAATACAATAATGATCATCTCATACATAGTCATCATCACATTATGGCCATATCACATCACCAAACCCTGCAAAAACAAGTTAGACGTTCTCTAATTTGGTTTGCATATTTTACGTGGTTTAGGGTTTTCGAGTAAGATCCAATCTACCTACGAACATGAACCACAACGGTGATACTAGTGTTGTCAATAGAAGAGTAAATTGAATCTTTACTATAGTAGGAGAGACAGACACCCGCAAAGCCTCTTATGCAATACAAGTTGCATGTCGAACGAGGAACAAGTCTCATGAACGCGGTCATGTAAAGTTAGTCCGAGCCGCTTCATCCCACTATGCCATAAAGATGCAAAGTACTCAACTAAAGATAACAAGAGCATCAACGCCCACAAAACCATTGTGTTCTACTCGTGCAACCATCTATGCATAGACACGGCTCTGATACCACTGTAGGATAACGTTGCATAGAAAACAAAAAAATTCCTACCGCGAACACGAAATCCAAGCCAAGATGCAATCTAGAAGACGGTAGCAACGAGGGGATTATCGAGTCTCACCCTTGAAGAGATTCCAAAGCCTACAAGATGAGGCTCTTGTTGCTGCGGTAGACGTTCACTTGCTGCTTGCAAAAGCGCGTAGAAGATCTTGATCACGGCGCCACGAACGGGCAGCACCTCCGTACTCGGTCACACGTTCGGTTGTTGATGAAGACGATGTCCACCTCCCGTTCCAGCGGGCAGCGGAAGTAGTAGCTCCTCTTGAATCCGACAGCACGACGGCGTGGTGTCGGTGGCGGTGGAGAACTCCGGCGGAGCTTCGCTAAAGCACGCGGGAGCTATGGAGGAGAGGGGGGCGGCTAGGGTTTGGGAGGGGGTGGCCGGCCACTCAAGGGGGGCGGCCAGGTTGTGGTCTTAGGGTGGCCGGCCCCCTCCCCTTGGCCCCTCATTATATAGGTGGAAGCCCCAAGTGTTGGACTACAAGTCTCCGAATAAGACCCGAACCCAAAACCTTCCATGTGATAGGGAAACCTACCCAAGGTGGGAATCCCACTTGGGTGGGATTCCCCCCTTCCATGTGGGGGGTGGCCGGCCCCCATAGGGGGAGTCCACTTGGGACTCCTCCCCCACTAGGGTTGGCCGGCCATGGAGGTGGAGTCGGAGGGACTCCACCTTCCTTGGTGGTTTCTTCCGGACTTTTCTAGAACCTTCTAGAACCTTCCATAGAACCTTCCGCATCATTTTAATTCACATAAAATGACATCCTATATATGAATCTTATTCTCCGGACCATTCCGGAACTCCTCGTGATGTCCGGGATCTCATCCGGAACTCCGAACAAATATTCGAACTCCATTCCATATTCAAGTTCTACCATATCAACATCCAACTTTAAGTGTGTCACCCTACGGTTCGCGAACTATGCGGACATGGTTGAGTACTTACTCTGACCAATAACCAATAGCGGGATCTGGAGATCCATAATGGCTCCCACATATTCAACGATGACTTTAGTGATCGAATGAACCATTCACATACAATACCAATTCCCTTTGTCACGCGATATTTTACTTGTCCGAGGTTTGATCTTCGGTATCACTCTATACCTTGTTCAACCTCGTCTCCTGACAAGTACTCTTTACTCGTACCATGGTATGTGGTCTCTTATGAACTTATTCATATGCTTGCAAGACATTAGACGACATTCCACCGAGAGGGCCCAGAGTATATCTATCCGTCATCGGGATGGACAAATCCCACTGTTGATCCATATGCCTCAACTCATACTTTCCGGATACTTAATCCCACCTTTATAACCACCCATTTACGCAGTGGCGTTTGGTGTAATCAAATTACCTTTCCAGTATAAGTGATTTATATGATCTCATGGTCATAAGGACTAGGTAACTATGTATCGAAAGCTTATAGCAAATAACTTAATGACGAGATCTTATGCTATGCTTAATTGGGTGTGTCCATTACATCATTCATATAATGTTATAACCTTGTTATTAATAACATCCAATGTTCATGATTATGAAACTAATCATCCATTAATCAACAAGCTAGTTTAAGAGGCATACTAGGGACTTCTTGTTGTCTACATATCACACATGTACTAATGTTTCGGTTAATACAATTATAGCATGGTATATAAACATTTATCATAAACATAAAGATATATAATAACCACTTTTATTATTGCCTCTTGGGCATATCTCCAACACACAAGTCCCACTCCACCACCACCACCGACAAAGGTAATAACTTCGCTATCCTTGACCTCCTCTCTGATGCTCACTTGTCCTCGGTGATTCGCGATAGCTGCTTAGTTCTCTCTCCCAAGTCGGGCGACCCCGGGGAAGCTCTGTCCTTGATTCGAGCGAAAGAAAAGGTGCAAGCTGCGCTTGCTGAGACCGCGCGCCGCCTTGAGCTGGAGGCCAAGGCTGCGGCGGTGGCTCGGGCTGCGGCTGAGGAGGCTCTGAGGGTGGAGCCTGCCGAGGGCCTGGTCCCCTCTACTGCCGCATCGGACTCGCCTAGGGAGGGAGCCCCGGTGCCATCTCCATCTGCGCATGTGCTCGCCGCGGGGGCCGGCGATGAGCCTGCGCCGCCTCGCTCCCGTCCGAGAAGGGCATGCGCCAAGGTTCCCGCTCTTGCTGTCTCCAAGATACAGTACAAGAAGCGCGCGACCAAATGAGAGCCCTTATTTACAACATTAGGGGGTTTGGGGGACAAGGGCGTCGCACCCAACTCCGTGATTACATGCAACGCGACAGGATCGACATTCTGGGCCTGCAAGAGACTGTCCGTCAAGACTTCTCGGACTCGGAACTCAGAAGCCTTGAGTGCGGTGGCCAATTCTGTTGGAACTGGTTGCCGGCCTCAGGACACTCCGGGGGGATGCTTCTGGGGTTCCGAGACGAACGTTTCGAGGTGGGGACCTGGCGGAAAGGAAGGTTCTTTATCAGTGCCGACCTTTTCCATCGCAGTCGGAAAGCCAAATGGACCTACATCCTTGTCTATGGCCCGGCTGATCACTCCAGGACTAGGGAGTTCTTGGAGGAACTCTCTGCCGAGGTGGAAAGCTGTCGTTTCCCTCTCGTTGTAGGGGGTGATTTCAATCTCATTCGGGGTCCGGGGGACAAAAGCAATGACAATATTAATTGGCCAAGGGTGCGCCTATTCAACGATGTCATCGCGTCTCTCTCCCTAAGAGAGCTCAACCGAACCGGGGCCAGGTTCACTTGGACCAACAAGCAGCTTTCCCCCATCCGCTCGGTCCTTGACAGGGTTTTCGTCTCACCTTCTTGGGAGTCGCTCTTTCCCTTGTGCTCTCTTACGGCGGTCACCCGGGTGGGGTCCGACCACAACCCCCTCCTTCTTGACGACGGCGAACAGGGGATTCGCCGGCCCGCGAGGTTCTTCTTCCAATCCTGCTGGCTAAGGGTAGCTGGCTTTGAGCAGATGGTCAAAAACAAACTGACCTTCTGCATTCAGGAACGGGGGCCCCACCGCTGTAGCATCGATCTTTGGCAGTGCATCGCGCGATGCCTTCGCCAACACCTCCGAGGGTGGGGGGGCAATTTAGGCAAACTTAAGAGGGAGGCTAGGGACAACCTCCTCTCCCAGCTCAAGGAGCTTGACGCCCTTGCAGACTCCTCTGGCCTAGATGAAGAGGGTTGGGCACTCCGCTATTTCCTTGAGGACCAGATCGTGCAGCTCGACGGTGTGGAGGAAGATTACTGGCGGCAACGCAGCAGGCTACAATGGACCCTTAAAGGGGATTCTTGCACTGCCTTCTTCCATGCCTTCGCCAACGGGAGGCGCCGGAAGTGCCACATTCCTCGCCTGATGACTGAGGATGGGGAGATCTCGGACCAGGCTGAGCTGATGGGGCACATCTACCAGTTCTACCAGGGCCTTATGGGGGCTGAGGGGGAGGAAAGGGCTTTCTCCCTAGCTCAGGACCTTTGGCCAGTTAATAGGAGGATCGCCGACGAGGAAAACAGGGGATTGGAGCTCACCTTTACCCCGGCCGAGCTCGATGAAGTGCTTGATGGCATGAAACCAGACTCGGCCCCGGGCCCTGATGGGCTGCCGATCCTCTTTTTTAAGAAATTCTGGGACATCCTCAAAGGACCTATCCTCCAGATCCTTAATGACTTTGCCCTAGGGAGGGTTGACATTGCGCACCTTAACTTTGGAGTTATCTCTCTTATTCCGAAAGTTCAGGGCGCGGACACTATCAAGCAGTTTAGGCCCATCGCCCTTATCAATGTTATTTTTAAGTTTGTGGCTAAAGCTTACGCTACCCGTCTTGCTCCCCTTGCGCATAGGACGATAGACCGCAGCCAATCGGCTTTCATTAAGGGACGATGCCTGCATGAGGGTGTGCTCGCTCTCCACGAGGTTACCCATGAGTTGAGGGTTAAGAAACTCAAGGGCCTCCTCCTCAAGCTTGACTTCGAGAAAGCCTTTGATCGGGTCAGCTGGGACTTCCTGAGAGAAGTTCTGTTGAGGAAAGGCTTCTCCCCCATGATTGTACATTGCCTAATGCAGCTGGTCTCGGGTGGCCAAACTGCAGTCAACGTAAATGGTGTCATTGGGGAGAATTTCAGGAATGCTCGGGGTGTGAGACAGGGGGACCCTCTCTCCCCGATCCTTTTTGACTTCATGGTGGATTCCTTGGCGGCCATTATTGCCAGGGCCACCGAGTCTGGGCACCTCAAGGGTGTGGTGCCCCACCTGATCCCGGGAGGGATCACCCATCTCCAATATGCGGACGATACCCTTATCCTGCTTGAACCCTCCGACATCGGGTTGGCAAACCTTAAGCTCCTTCTTCTCTGCTTCGAGAACATGTCCGGGCTTAAGATTAACTTCGCTAAGAGCGAAGCTGTGGTGACAGGGGTCTCTGATTTGGAGCGTCAGAGGGTGGCTGACGCTCTCAACTGTAAGCTTGGGAGCTTACCGTTACACTACCTCGGCTTACCTGTGAGCGACCGCCCTCTCTCGGTTGCAGACTGGAACTTTCTCACGGAGAAGGTTGGCCACAGGGTTGATCCTTGGCAGGGCTTGTTCCTTGCATCCGCCGGAAGACTCGAGCTCACCAACTCTTGTCTCTCTAGCCTTCCGCAGTTTGCAATGGGACTCTATCTGCTGCATGACTCGACCCATGCGGTGATGGACAAATACCGGTCTCGCTTCTTTTGGGAAGGAGTGGGACCCAAACGCAAGTACCATATGGTGGACTGGGCCACGGTGTGCAAACCGCGGGAGTTTGGAGGTTTAGGGATCCTCAACACCAAGTTCATGAACATTGCCCTTATGTTAAAATGGATCTGGAAAATCTACCAGAATGAGGAAGGCCTATGGGCAGACCTTCTTAGGGCCAAGTACCTCGGGGATCATGACCTGTTCTCCCCGGCGGTGCCCACCAAAGGATCACAATTCTGGAATGCCATCCAGAAGATCAAATGGTATTTCAAGATGGGTGCGAAGCACCAGGTCTTCAGCGGTCAGAGGACCTACTTCTGGCTGGACTGGTGGACGGGGACGGGACCCCTTCGCTATACCTTTCCTCGTCTCTTTGCCTGTTGCGACAACCACTTCGCGACCGTGCAGGGAGTTAGGTCCAACGTTGGCTGGAGAATTCGTTTCCGGCGCACCTTTGGGCTTGCCGAGAGGGTTGAATGGGACAACTTATGTAGAGTTTTTGACCTCTCACCCGCTTCCGAGGGTGACGACGTGGTTCGCTGGGCGCTGGAGCCCTCCGGGGAGTACACCACCCGCTCTATGTACTCCAAATTGTCCCGGGGAGGGACGATCACGCACTTTAAGGACATTTGGCGCACTAGGGTACCGCCAAAAATCCGTGTCTTCCTCTGGCAGCTTATCCGGGGAAGACTACCCTCAGGAGACCAGCTTTTCAAACGGCATGGGCCATCGAACGGGCGATGTGCCCTCTGTGGCGAATGGGAAACTTGTGACCACATCTTCTTCACTTGCCACATCGCCAAGTTCATGTGGGCTGGCATTAGGGAGCTTCTCTCATGCTCTTGGAACCCGGCAGGGGCTGCGGACTTCGTCGCCATCGCCAACGGCTTGACGGGTAGATTGCGTAGGATAGCTTGGTTTACTTTTGCGGCGCAATGCTGGGCGCTTTGGAACATCCGCAATAAGCTAGCTATCGAGGGCACTATCATCTCCAACCCTGCTGACGCCACCTTCAAAATGTCTATCTACATGCAGAGCTGGAGGGTTCTGGTCAGACCGAGGGACCGACCACTACTGGACGTGGCGCTGGACGAGGTTAGGAGGCTACAGGCGCGGATCCGGGCCGGAGGACACTGACGCAGTCGATGACTACACGCTGCCTCTTCGACTCGCTCTGCATGCTATAGTTTTCCTTTTCCATCTATGTGTTTTTCTTGGGTACCAGACTTGTCTTATTTGTACTGAGGTATCAGCACTTTGGAGGTACTAGTTTGTGCTGTGGGTGTGTTGTATCGCTACTCTATGGTTTGCCGTGATGGCTTTATATATAAAGCCGGGCCAAGGGCCTTATGTTTAAAAAAGTAATTGTGGATACTGCAAAAGCTCTAGCCAAAGCATAAGAAGCTAATTTCAGTAGTGAGATGACATAGGTGAGAGTGATCCACTAAAATAAGAGTGAACACCACAAGCTAAATATAAGTGAAAAATGAAGAGTGTGTTCATAGCCATTAAAAGTAAGTTGAAGGTAGTACAAGACAACCCAACCACCATGATGCTCCCAGTCGGCTCGGGCGCTAACAGGCCAGACATGGCCAGTGTGTCCATGACCCTTTTCAAAAATAGATTCTTTTTTACAATCAATATAGTTGGATGTTGCTTCCAACATGGATGATCTCAGTGGAGCCGCTGGTGCTATCATCCGAGATAACAAATGTGATTTTGTAGTTGCCACTGCCAATTATATCTCTTATTATTTCTACAGAGTAAAAGCTATCATATTACGGCAAATGCTTTCACCCTAATAAAAATTCTAAATTGGGATCAATTCCATGTACCCAGTTGCCAAACATGTTAGCAACACTACATGATAGATGCGGCCTGGAAGGTAGTTGAATGTATGCCATGAGACAAACTTGTAATAGAACTATAGAAGAATAAATGTTTGATTTTTTTTTCTGATTGACAGAATACACACATTGTATCGTCATGCATGTTACCTTTGACAAGGTTATCATTGGTAAGGATTAATTACACCTTTACTGAAATACAGCACAAATATTTTAATTTTATGTCAAAAAGTGGTGCCTACATTTTCCGTATTTTCTTATTGTATCGGCTAGGATTTGTAGCTAAACTATCACTCTTTACATGTAGTTCAGCGAGAGTCCGAGAATTCACCATCCTCACGTGGATTCCATCAAAATTCTTCCGTCTCTGACGACAGTTAAAGCATTGACAGCCGCTCTAAAAGATCATTCGCTTAGGAAAAAAGGCGAGTCTCACAACCATGATCGTGCATGCTATTATCCGTGAAGTTGTGAAGATTTCATGCGCGCGCCAGGTCGCTGTTGCGCACTCGCATACTCCAGCGACTGATATTGCCTATTGGCGCGTGTCTTAATTAACCTGGCCGAGATTGGCCGGCCAAGGATGAGCCGCCGTGGTGGCATGGACCCTAACGAGCTTCGGTGCTACGGTCCAGACTAGGCGGAGGAGACCTGCAAAGACAAGCGACGGAGCAAGTGTGAGCAAGTGCGTTGTAGCCAAGCTGAAAGAGCGAAGGTTCCATTCCGGCCGCAACGCCGACCGTTGCATCCCAATGGAAGGAACCGGCCGGCTTGGAAAGACGAGCAAGCTACGTTGACAGACAGCTGCGTCATCGTTCCACTAATCCGTGATGCGGTCGAACCAAATGCGTAGACCTACTTGCATGGCGTGGGGAGAAGATGCATACGTAGACGCTTCTGCTAGTGGTGTTCCTGATGTAGCAACGGCTTTACTGACGGCGTCCAATATTCTCGAGGAAAAAGGCGCCGATGACCGAATGCAGATATGCGGTTATGCATGCGCGCTGATCATTGTCGTTCCGTGGTCAGACTCCAGAATGTAGGACTTCAAATCTGGTGTGCCTCGGCCATGCATGCTGCCTTATTATCTGGAAAATTCTACAGAGAAGAAACTGTTCATGCGGCGAACTGGTAAGCATAGGCAGCAATCATGCAGCTGGCAGGGATGGAACCACTCGATCAGGATGCAGAGGTAATTAGGATGATGTTGTTGCGCTGGCCCCGGCACAACGACGTCAAGTACGGCCGTTGGCGCGAGAGGGACATGCGTGGACAGTGAAGTTTATGCATCCTAGAGCCCGCACGCTAGCTGAACTTAGCACGAATTCATGACGAGATTTATAAACAGTGTGGGGGCAAATATGAGTGATTGGGACACCAACAGCAACGCCGATAGAACGGTCAGATAAGGCTGAGTTGAGTGGGTTTCTGGAGCGCATTTCCTCAAAACAGGGTTTAGACCCACTATACTAATATAGCAGCCACACGATATAATTAACTGCTTGAGTCTCAACAAAGCAAACCAAAATGAAACAGGAGAGAAACTAATGTTAACCGCATCGGATTGACAGAAATGATGATGATTCCCGGCCTCTAGTGAATTCTCGCAATGCTCTTACCACCCCTAAGCGCCGCATATCAAACAACACCTTCTGAAACAAAAGGTGTGAGTTAGATAAGACTGAGTTAAGTGTGCATGGCCTTGGTACGGTTGCGTGTTAATATAGGCGGTCACTAAGGACACGCACGAGTTGTACAAGGTTTAGGAATCGTGTCCATACACAATACGTGTATACACGTACACGATCAAACCGGCCTCGCTAGCCTAAACAATATCTAACACTTGTGATGCACATTCCAACTTCGCAAGGTTAAAAACAAGGTTGAAGAATGTAAGAGGAGTATATATCTCTACTATTAAAAGCAAACTGGTGAATGCCTGGTGTCACATTTTCAGGATGGACAATAATACCCCCACGTCACAAAGAAAATGCAACTAACAAAACAACCATCCACGCTTACTAATCTCTACTATTAGGCGTGGATAACAAATAACTCCACACCATTAGGCGTAGTTGTTCAAAATTTCAAATGGCACAACAAACCAGCTCCGTGGAAGCAGGCGTGGAACTGCGGAGGTTGCGTGTGCACTCCAACCAGTTTCTCAAGGCCTTGGAGGCCGCCATTGCTGCTCTCTCGCGCGGCTCCAGCTCCAGCGGAGAAACAAGGGCGGCGGTATGGGGTGAGGACGGGGTTGCTGGAACCAGCGTGCAACGACTCGGTCGGTGGGGCAATACGCTGAGGCCGGATGCCTCCATCCACAATCGGCAACGAGGGTGGCTGAATCTATCTCCAATGAACGACGAGGTCGGATTCTTCCATCACTGAACTGCGAAGACGCCGGCCACCGTAGATCTTCCCGTACCCAATCTCAACCTTCTACGCTGGCTCGGATTCTTTCGTCAGTCGCCATTGCACTGCGGCCGCGCATCCACGCCCATCGACCAAGCCCAACTCCGTCTCCTCCTTGCCGCGGAGCGTCTGTCTCTGGTGGTCGCAGCCTGCTATCGCTGAAGCTGATTCGCAGGCAGCGGGCGTCGATGTAGCCACAGGGCACGAACGACAGGAGCCTCATCAGCTTCATGTCGTCATGTGTATCCGAACAAGCGCACCGGTCCTCCAAATCTCTTTCCCGTCCTCTCCAGATCTCTCCCGATCTACTACTAATACCACAAACAATTCTCTGCCTAGAGTCCCCTCCCGGCCAGCGCCTATTCACTTCGCGGGAATGACAGTGTCTACGAGTGGGAATTAGATTCCGTAGCTCACAGCCTGAATTTTATTTCTATGTACTGTATGTGTGTGGATGTGCATGAAAATGGTTCAGTTTTCTTTGCTAAAAAAAAGGTTTACTTTTGATTCTGAATTTCGAAGTTACTGTACCATATTTCTCATTCTGAATCTCAGCAAATTCTCTCTAATCAATGGATTTCATCAAGTTTTGCTATGCTCTGGAATATGGTATCATCTGTATTCTGTGATTGAATGGGGCGAATAGGGTCAACATATCACATTGGTGCTAAATTCTTGACATTGAACCAAATAAACACTTTGCGGGTAAATTCTCTGATGCTAGCTAGGTTTCCAGTTAATAGTTCAGATGGTAGGTACTAGCTTCAAACACCCAATAATATATTTTCTTCTTTAACACAAAGGCAGTTTTGCTGAACTTAATTTTTCTAGCACTTCAATCATTTATTATGATGACCGCTGTATGCAAACATTTTGATCTCAGGGAAACCCAGCAGTTGCAGGACCCTGCTGCAATCGTGCGGAAGTCCATAGCGGCGGTGGAAGAGTGGCATAGTTTGCGGGCAAGGTCTGCGAATACGGCTACAAAACCGATCATGAGGTGGCAGGCACCATCAGATGGATGGTGCAAAGTAAACACGGACGGTGCTTACAGAAACGCGGAGGGCAACGCAGGAGGGGGTGTGGTTGTGCGTGACCACCATGGAGGCTTTCTAGCGGGAGCTTGCCATTTTTTCACCAACGTTGCCGATGCGGAAGGGGCCGAACTTCATGCATGTCGCCAAGGACTCCTGTTAGCGAGGAGGTTGCAGGTCGCAAAGGTCGTGTTGGAGACGGACAGTTCAGTGGTGGTGTCCAAACTAGCCCAGGAGGAGGTAGACCGGTCTTTTTATGGTCCTTTAGTTGAAGAGATCAAGGAACTGCTTCGAGGTTTCGAAGAAGGAATGGCGCAAGTTGTGCGTCGAACGGCAAATAGTGCTGCTCATATTTTAGCTAAGGAGGGCTGCGAGAATAATGTGTCTAGAATTTGGCTTGGTGTTCCACCAGCGTTTATTGTAAACATACTGGATGTTGATGTTTCAGGGAGGTAATAAAGCTCGCAGCATTTCTCTCAAAAAAAAATGATTGAAGCTTCCCCAAAGGTAATGAACATTGTTCCTGGTCCATCTCACGGATTCGACTTATATCCTATCTTTACATTATTTCTTCTTTTTCTGTAGTCATATATCTTATAGACTTTCATATTCAACTTATTCTTCCATGTTGCTAGAGCATTTTCTCGTTTTGTATTTTAAACTCAATGTATTTTATTCTTCCGCAGCAAAGCGCGGGCATTGTCCTAGTGCAATGTAATGCATAGATTATTTGGATTAGCCATAAGGATGGACTCGACTGTAACTAGTGTGCCACACGTAATGACTTAGTTACTAGCTTGCCAGGCGTGGAAACAATCGTCGGCCCTCTCGTGAGGCTAGTGTGCCTCCATCACCTTTATTGTTGCTTGGAAGATTGGGAAGCAGGGAATGCTCGAGGCTTCAAGCACACTTTACTTATGCCCTCTCGCATTATTATGGTACCAAAGAGGAGGCAAAGTTACACATCATCGAGGGCGACAAGTGTTTGCTGAATTTCATCTCGGAGAGAGAAATCCACTCTTGTGGTATTGCTAACGCTCATTTTTTCAGAAGCAGCTAGTTCTTGATCGATCAAGAATTAGCTGAATTCCTAGTCAAATGCAACTCACCGCTAACAAGAACCAGGATGCAAATCAGTAGTCACAAATATCTTTTGCTAAGTTGCAATCTACTTGCAACGGTGAAAAACCTCATTTCTAACCCACTTATAGATCACGATATAAATCTAGTAGCTCTGGAAATGACCGAGCTCTAGGCTAATTCTCGGCAACCGAGAACTAGCAGAACCGCATTTTTTCATGAGTCAATTACCTGTTGGACTTTATTTGCGTTATTTGCTTTCGTCCCGCAACTATGTTTTCCTCCCATCTTAATCAATCTACTTTTTAATCTTAATTCTCGGTCACTTGCAGCTCGCGGCTAACGCGAACCAGGATGCAAATCAACAGTTTTTTTGATAATAGGCACTTTATTACTTTGAGCAATAGACCCGGCCTCTGCATAGCTAAGAGGCACACAACCGCATAAATATCTGTTACAAAAATACCACTGAAACCGAAGGCAAATCAACTGTTATATTTTTTGCTCAATTGCGATCCACTTGCAATGGTAAAAATGCTCATTTTTTATCCACTTGTAACTCGCATAATGCACGAATCATGATGTAAATCTGCTCTATATGTAACCGTGCTCTAACCTAATTCTTGAAAAATAATTTTATGTGACCTCGTCACAAAATCACTTGTGTGGACCAACTCCAATAGTTGACACATGTCTCTAGCCACGTGTTAACTGTTGGAGTTGGTTCCAGGCAAGTGAAGTTGTGCAATATGTCCCATAAAATTATTTTCCCTAATTCTCCTTCTAACGTAGAACTAGCAAAACCGCATGTTTTCATGAGCCCGACTATGTGTTGGAATTCGTATATATTTTTTTTTGCTTCGACCCTCTATCTTAATTAACGGTAATTCTACTTATAGAACGTGCCTTGGATCACGTTTTCTATGATGCATGGTGTTAGCCCTAGGTTCTATAAGGAGTGGAGATGCCAACGACATGCATGCATGCTTGTAAGAAATCATTTCACAATCTGGAAATTCAAAATAAACTTTCTCTCATACTGTTAAACCAATTAGCAATCCGTCTTCACTATTATGTTTGTATAGACGAAGGCTTTAAAACAAGATCACACCTTAATAGGTTCTGACGAAAAAATGTCAATTGCTAGATTATATTGTAGCAAACAGGTTACTGGTTAACTGTTACTACTTAAATTGTACATAGTTATCGAATAATTTTTACATGTTTTTTCATAGCAATGATCTACATGTTGAGAGAGTGGATATTTGATTCAGTCTAATCACTTAAAAGATGGCATTATCATCACGCAATGCTTACATGGGTGATATCAAAGTTAAACAACATGTCAATCATTTGATTTTAACCTGGCAACCAATTTTGGTTAACCTGGTGATCAAATGACTGTAATATGTCAACTAGGTTGAAAAATTATAATTAAAATATATAAATATGGGATCTAATTTGGAAGATCTCGTCGCTAAGAGGCTAATCGTGAAAATGAATGTGAATTTCAACTTACGATTCAAGATAAAACATTTTAAAATTTGAAAAACTAAAGAAATTATACTCCGTGGCAATGAGCTGCATACATGTGGTGACATATTAAATCCGTGCCTACAAAACTCTAACCTCGGGCACGCGCCCTAGATCAATCTATGTTTCCATTCTATCTTAATTACTAGCATATCTTTTGGCTGGTTTATGAAACACATGCAGCGGCAGCGGGGCGCGGGGAAATCGACAGCCAATGTACGGTGGCGAGGCTACCGGCAAGCGAGGGCATCAAGCAGGTTGGTCGCAGCACCATAGATCAGACCTTCAGGGCACGTTAGAAATTGTAATGTGGACAGCGCTCGCCGTAGAGAACAGTCAGTGTTCTCCAATTACTGTAGCATACAGATCGGTAGCCATCTGAAAGCAACCCTGCAGTGTCCAATAACTCATCCCTAGCCTAGATGCAATGCCGTGCCGTCACGATTTCAGTTTCAATCAGTGGCTGTGGCGACCTCGTCCTTCCAATGTTAAGCTTGCACTTGTTCCTCCAGGTCCACGTACAGAGACGCCGGTCAGCAGAGTCTGCCGGAGACCGGAGTAGTGTGGTAGGCAACGCCAAGCAACAGCCAGTGCGCACGTCTCCTATCGTATCAGCAGCCGGCCCCAGGCTATATATATGTGATCGTCTGTGTTCACCCTCCACTCACCAAGCCGCCCCACTACCTGACGGCGCCACTTGTGCGATCCTGCCATAGTGCCATGGCCGCTGCTGTCTCGTCGTCT
This sequence comes from Lolium perenne, assembly GCF_019359855.2. Taxonomy (NCBI): domain Eukaryota; kingdom Viridiplantae; phylum Streptophyta; class Magnoliopsida; order Poales; family Poaceae; genus Lolium; species Lolium perenne. The sequence goes on from NC_067250.2 coordinate 261,618,896, forward strand.
CGCCGCCGCGGCCATGCCTGCTTCGTTCGCCTGGTCGCTGCCGCAGCCGTTGTTGCGGCATTCGTGGTCGGGGCTGCTCGTGCTGAGGTGGGGAGCTCCGGTGGTGATCGCGTGCTCCTCAACGTGGAGTCCCTCTTCCCCGGCCCGTCCTGCGCCGCGCCACAAGGTTAAGTCCCTTCCTGGCCCAGCTCCACCGCATCCATGGTCCATCGTCAAGTTGGCTGGTTGCTCTCTTCTGTCAGCTGATGTTGACTAGTAGCTATAGCTCCTGCTTCCGATCATGCTGGGATGGCTCGTGTGTTGATTCTTTGTTATCTGGATTACTTAAGTGTGGTTTGATTTCTATAGTTTTAGATACACATAATGACACAATAGAGTGCTATTGAAGTGTGTTTTTTTCTCATGACAACCCTGGTCTTAAGAACTGCTGAATAAGAAACTCAGGAAATGAGAGAAAATCCATGCAAGTAAATTTACAAAGTTCCTGAGCATGTGGCGGCAGCTGGTGAAAACTGGGTGCAACTTCAGATAAGTCATTCACACCTCAAAGTAGGTAACTTGAAAAAAATATGTTTACTTCACAAGAATAGCTGAAAGTGAGCAGACATACCTGTGTTGTCTATTACTGCCGTTTTTTTTTTGTCTGGTCGAACATGACCAGGTAGTTAGAGTGACAAGCTGACAATACAAGACCACTAGCTACATGACCAAGTCTGAGTGTGACAATGACATATGGTTCGATTTCATCGATTATTACAACTCTAATTCAAGAAATCATTTACTAGAACAAGTAGTTAACTGCCATCCTGAATTTTATCTAGCATTCCGCAAGAAAAGGTAAATTTTGAATTTTTCCTGAATTTTCTAACACTAGCCCGAACATGTCCCTGAAAATACAGAGCACAAACCCAACGCCGCGACGTCAGCGAGGATGAGGATCGCCCACCGGCACGGTCCGTGCTCCCCTCTGGCCGACGCGCACGGGAAGCCGCCGTCCCACGCCGAGATCCTCGCCGCCGACCAGAACCGCGTCGAGTCGATCCAGCACCGTGCGTCCGCGACAACGACAGATAAACTGACGAAGCGCACTGCAACTGTCCAGCCCAGCCTAAAGAAGAACCCTGCAGGGCACTCGACGTCCTCCTCCGCCCCGTCGCTGCCGGCGTCATCGGGGCGCGCGCTGGGCACGGGCAACTACGTGGTGACCATCGGGCTGGGCACGCCGGCGTCGCCGTACACGGTGGTGTTCGACACCGGCAGCGACACGACGTGGGTGCAGTGCCGCCCCTGCGTGGTCAAGTGCTACAAGCAGAAGCAGCCGCTCTTCGACCCGGCCAAGTCGTCCACCTACGCCAACATCTCCTGCGCGGACCCCGCCTGCGCCGACCTCGACCAGAGCGGCTGCTCCGGCGGGCACTGCCTGTACGGCCTCCAGTACGGCGACGGCTCCTCTACCGTCGGCTTCTACGCCCAGGACACCCTCACCATCGCGCACGACGCCATCAAGGGGTTCCGGTTCGGGTGCGGGGAGAAGAACAGCGGCCTGTTCGGGAAGGCGGCCGGCCTGATGGGGCTCGGCCGCGGGAGCACGTCGCTGACGGTGCAGGCGTCCGGCAAGTACGGCGGCGCGTTCGCGTACTGCCTCCCGGCGTCGTCGTCGGGGACGACGGGGCACCTCGACTTCGGCCCCGGCGCGGCCCCGGCCAACGCGAAGCTGACGCCGATGCTGACCGACAAAGGGAACACGTTCTACTTCGTCGGCCTCACGGGCATCCGCGTCGGCGGGGAGCAGCTGTCCATCCCGGAGACCGTCTTCTCCACGGGCGGCACGATTGTGGACTCGGGCACGGTGATCACGCGGCTCCCGGCGACCGCCAACGCCGCGCTCTCGTCGGCGTTCGACAAGGCCATGGCGGCGAAAGGGTACAAGAAGGCGCCGGCGTTCTCGATCCTGGACACCTGCTACGACTTCACAGGGGTCAGCGAGGCGGCGCTGCCGGCGGTGTCGCTCGTGTTCCAGGGCGGCGCAACCCTCGACGTGGACGCGTCCGGGATCATGTTCGCGGTCACGCCGGCGCAGGTGTGCCTGGCGTTTGCGTCCAACGGCGACGACACCAGCGTCGGCATCATCGGGAACACGCAGCAGAAGACCCACGCCGTGCTCTTCGACCTCGGCAAGAAGACCGTCGGCTTTGCGCCCGGTGCCTGCTAATTCATCATTGGTTTGAGCTCCTGCTGATTATTGGACAACTAAGCTGCGTCCAAAACACCAAGTAGACAGTGATTACTATACTACACATAAATAATTAAATACTGCGGCACTGCGATGAAATTTGTATACTTCGACACAAGCAAAGAGACAGAGAAGTGGTGACTACATGTTTTCGCTCTTTTATTGAACATATTTTTTTACGAATTTACTAATTCTCAGCTAGCTGGAAAATAACTCAAATGCTCAATCTAGTTTACAACCAACTGATTTGTATCGTACGCTTCATTAGTTAGAAGTGAAGTAGCAATTAAGATTTTCATCCATAAATAAGGTCAACTCGAATTTTTTCTGTTGCAAATGGGTTGCACCTAGAATTTCTCAGTTGCAAGCCGAGTTACAGTCGTGATTTTTCCTATTGCAAATTGAACTATAACTTAAAATTTTAAATAGAAAGGAAGCTCTAACAGAAAATATGGTTCACAGTACAAAATTATGGGATGACATCACTTGACTAAAAGTTTGTCACGTCAATTTTCTTTTTTAACTTAGGCATACTTAACAGGGAAGAGCGTGAAAGGATTCGCACAAGCAAGATACAAGCAAGTATGTTCCTTCCTGGGCATCTCTGAAATTACACATCTGACTATTAAGTTCCTGGAATGAATCTTAGTTGCTAGTCTAGCTTGATAGTGGGCTTTCACATTGGAGCTTCCGTGGAGATGTGCAAACTTGTTGACCTGAAAGGTGCTGCTGACGTAAATTCTTGCAACGAGTGTGGCATGACAGAATCTTAGTTGCTGGTATAGTTTGATGATGGGCTTTCACATTGGAACTTCTGTGGAGATGTGCAAACATGTTGGCCTGAAACATGATGTTCGCGCAAATCTTCTCTTTCTTAATAGATGGCCCCATTTTGCTGGTCTCACGTTAAGCCACGTCATCTAATTAACAACTTTCACCTCCCCGCTTGGTTCCCAACCGTGCCGTGCGGTCGAGCGCGGCTCCTCGCTTCCCTCTTAATTTCATTGCCGCACAAAGCATGTTCTTCACACATGGGCTAGATTATCCTTTCGTGGACTGGCTGATCCGTCGTGGGCTCATGGATCAATTTTGCGATTCACTGCGCGTTCGTCGTTCGTCGTGTGAAGGAAATGAGCAGCCGCCGTTCGTGTTCCTACTTCCTGGTGGTGGCTAATAACCGACAGTTAATCTTCTGGCGCTGCGACCTCGCCACGAATTCTCCCGCAGGCAAATGCTGATGAAATCATCTAATAAATCCGAGCATTCAACGAGCGGAAACGGATCGATGGAACTCATCCGCCGCGGCCTCCTTCAGGCGTCGCGCCTCTAGCCCTCCACACATGGCTGCCCCCATTTTAATTCTCAATCCCTCACCTTATGTTTGTCAATCTTTCAGGTTGTGCTCCGCCCGGCTCGGGAGTTGATCAATAAAATCCCCCCGCCACCTGATCTGATTGGATTTTGGTTGGATTGTACAAGCTGCTCGAGATCCACAAAATTCGGTGAAAAGCGGCCGCCCCCATCTGAAAGCGCCTTCAGGTTAAAAACCAAGTCGTGCTTCCATTCCATGGGCATCAACCACGCCTAGGTCGCCACCTTTGGCAGCGATTTCCATGCTGGTAGGTGGCAGCTCCCGATTTTAGTTCGCCCTTTCTTTCTATTTCCAGTCCCCCAACATATGTCCCTCAATCTGGTAGGTTGTGCTCCACCTCGAAATGCTCGACGATTTGCCCCTCCACCCGATTTGATTGTATTTTGCGTGCTACTAGCTCAAGCTGCCAATTATTTTGGATTATGCGCTGCTTGCTGAAGCTGGGAGAAAGCTGTTATCATCTCGTGTACGTTCTACTGACGCTGGACAGCAGTACCTGCTTGCATAGGTACACAAACTCTCATCTCCCACTCCAAATTTTTAATTTACATTGGATAAGCTCATCCATATTCTAGAATCTCCCATGGATTAATAGTTACACTGGAATTTTCTCTCCAACGTCAGGTCATCTCTCAAATCTCTCCCACGAGGGTGTTTATGGTTTACTGTTTCACAATAGTCTACCATCTCCAGGTCAGGAGCTTATATCTGTATACGGACGTCTTTCATCAGATTCTTAAATTCTTACAATTGATCAAGTGGGCTTTGGTATCAAAGATCGCACGGTTCATAAGCTATTCTTCTTGGCAGTGTCTTTGATGTAGCAGTTTTGGTATCAGAGATCACATTTTTATGCACGGTTCGTAAGTTCTTGCTTGCCCGGTTGTTTGCTTGGAATGCATCATTATTGACTGGTTTAGTTCTAGGTTTGGTTCTTGCAGAATCAAATAAATGATGACTGAATCTGATGTTCACAGAACATAAGATCCAGCAGGTGCACAATCGACATCAATACCAAGCCCGCATATAACCTCACGACTTAGTTTGAGTTGTATGTATTTATCTCATTTTATATACCCTAATTTCTTACATTCTTCCTGCCTTTTGCAACAGCTGCATCGAATTGCTTCTCATGATTTGCAACCAGGGGCCTGCCCTAGCAACCACGAACGCTATCAGATGTCAGAGCAACAAGCCTATTGAATTTACAAATGGTGAGCGGAAGCATGTATATTATTCTTGACTGCTTTCAGTTTTCAGAACCTACTAGCTACCCTGACCAGATATTGGGAACTATCCAGACCAGATATTGGGAACATATTGGCAATCATTTATAGAAAAATTCTAAGCTTCTATTTCAACAAATGCCGGTCATACACACAGCGAGATTTTATATATACCAGGTTTGCCAAGCGTTTATATTTCTCATACCTTGGATAAAATTGTCAGTGCAATCATTGTGTGTTCCACTGTTTTGACTTGATTATGCAGAGAAAAGTGGAGTAAAGAGCAAATTTGACAATGTTGAATTAGTCGACTATATACCTCCTGACACCACTGGTACAATTATCTGGATATCCCAAGATGTTTGCTTACTAACTTTTTTATGGATCCATAGTTGATGGCCACAAGTGCTTACATTTTTAAGATCAGGAAGCAATTGGTATTTACCTTATAACAAACACTTTTTGCAGCTCTGACCTCTCTTTTTTCAGTGTAGATGGAGCATTATTATGGTCAGTTTTTAGGACCTGCCGATGGTAGAGCAAGAAAAGAATTTTCAGTTTCAACTGAAACATAACTCTGGGGACATCAAATTCTGCATCGACTTTTAGTTCTATCCATCTGGGTCGCCAGCTGAGTTAATGACACCTCTCATTGTTCTTTCCTACCTATAGCGTGTCAGTTAAACATCATGTTCATCTAACAAGGTGAATGAGTTCTCATGTCTTGCATTGTCTACATGTGAACTTGCTAATGAATGAGTGAAGGTGCTTCGCTTGGACAGATCAAATATGTATGCAGTTTTGGTCACATTTGTTTACCATGGCACCCATCATTATATCCTCCCGATGAATACAATATGTACTGCTGATGTTAGTATAATCCATCTTTCAAAGAAATAATTTGAATTTAACTGCTCATACCCCCCCCCCCCCCCCCCCCCACCACACGAAATTGAAAGAATTATTGCCTGCGGTGATTGAGTTTTCAATATGAAAATAAGTATTGACAAAAAGTTATACGCACATACTTCCGCAGCAACGCGCGGGGTATCATCTAGTTCTTGAAACGAGTGTGGCATGAATCATGATCAACCAGTGTCCCGGCGCAACAGTGATGTCGTTACTTGCGGTTGTCAAAGAGGTTCTTTGTAATGCTGATGATAATTATTACTTGTAATATAGATCAGTGGATTTTTTCCACAAAAAAAAAATAAACCAGATAGTCAGAGTAGAAGTGAAGCACCTGTAGTTGAAGCCTTGAAGGGCTCTTGCTTTCTTTGTGGCTAGCTCAAGGGTCTAAGCTTTGCATCTAGGGGAGATGAGAAAATGGCATAACTAGCAGACCATCAATTCACAACTCTTTGATCCGCCGTCGGGGTCTAACCCTACCTCCTCCTCTCCCGCCCCGCACAGCCGCCCCCCGACCGCTACCCCACAGCCGCCGCTGCTGTCGGCCTCGTCCCCAGCCAGTGGCGAATCCAGCCCATTTTACTAGGGTGGGGCAGGCCTTAGTTGGGCTGAGCTTTTTTTTATTTTTTTTCCATATTTTCTACATAAGACATATGGGCTGGGCCAAATTTTAGGGTGGGGCGGGCCCCACCCTTCCACCCTGTTGGCTCCGCCCCTGTCCCCAGCCCCGGCCCCGGCCACAGCCCTGGCCCCGGCCTCGGTGGCGGTGGCGGCGCCCCTTCCGTCGAACGACGAGAGGGAGGAGAGGGTTTCCGCGGCGGCATTCCATGGGAGGTGATGAAGCGCCAGTGGAGGAAGCCGGGCGGCACGGATACTTGGCCGGGGCCTGATGCTCTCCTTCGGTAGCCATGGAGGATTCGGTGGAGCGGTGGCGGCCTCCTCCCCCGGTGACGGTTTGGCGGTGGTACGCATGATCCGCGCCGCCGTCCTTCCCTGGTGATCCGGCAGGAGGGACTGGCCGTTGGGGTTGTTGGTCTTGCTTTGTTTTTTTGTGGCGGTCCTCGGGTTTCTTGCAAACGAAGATGAAGATCTACCGGAGGTCAGTTTGCCTTGATCTGGCTAGAGAGATGAGTTCCGGAAAGCTCCACCGGCGAATGGAGCAGTGCATCTGTTGCGTGGAGTTTGCTGGATCGGGTGGTATTCGGTCGCGCTGAAGAACATCTCTCACATTATGTTTTGAAGTGTTTGATGTCAATACATGTGATACTCTAATGTTTGATGAAGTGTTGCAGAGATTATATATATACATATATGTGAGTGTCTTGTGTGGAAAAACAAGACAAAAGGATGCAGAAAAAGTTTCACCAGGCCGGATAATCCGGGCCGGATATTTGCAAAATATCCGGCCCCCAAAAATCGGGTAAGGACTTTTGGCGATGTGGCTCAGTACTACCCTGGACATGGGCCGGTTTTTTGGCCGGAATTTCCCCAGGGCCAGACTTTTTTTTTTGGGGGGGGGGGGGGGGGGGGGGCGGATTATCCGGCCCTAACTTAGGCCGGATTATCCGGCCCTCGAAAGTCACCAACGGCTGGATTTTGAGAGGGGGTATTTATACCCCCCTTCTTCTACCTTCCTCCTTGCTCAATTATTGCAAAAATTCTGCCAAGCCTCACCACCATTAGAGCCACCTCAAGAACACAAGATTTGCAAGATCTCCTCCCTCACCCAACCAAAGCTCTTGATCTTTGGAGATTCGAAGGAGAAGACACCGATCTACATCCTCACCGAAGCGATTTACATTTCCCCCTCATATGCTTGAGGGCCCTCTTGCTAGTGTTCCTCTTTGGATCCCTAGTTGTTTGTTGTTGATGTATTCTTGTTGTTGTGTTGTTACAGATTTGGGAGCCTCCAATTTGGTTGTGGATGTGTGCCCCAAGAACCTTGTAAAGGCCCGGTTTCCGCCTCGAGGAAATCCCTTAGTGGAAGTGGGCTAGGCCTTCGTGGTGTTGCTCACAGGAGACCTGAGTGAAGCCTTCGTGGTTGTTGGTTTGGCTTTCGTAGCAACCACACTCCTCCAAACGTAGACGTACCTTCTTGCAAAGGAAGGGAACTACGGGAATCATCTCCGTGTCTCCGTTTGCTCCACTCTCAGTTACCTCTATCCTATTCTATCTCCTATATATTGCGTAGCTATATCTTGTTTAGTTGTTATCCTTGTCATATAGGTAAATTCACATAGTTGCATATCTAGAGAATTTACCTTTGTGTCTAGCCTAAATTGAAAAAGAACTAAAAATTGGTTAGCACCTATTCACCCCCCCCCCCCTCTAGGTGCGGCATACGATCCTTTCAATTGGTATCAGAGCCTCGGCTCTTATTTCGGGCTTAACCGCCTAAGAGTATGCCAGATGACGAGCACTTGGAGGGGGCCGCAAAGCCGGTCTCCATGGATGATCTCAAGGCGGTGGAAGCATCCTTGAGATCCGCCATTGAAACCCAAATGGAAAGCTTGATGAAAATGTTTAACGACCGCTTTCCCGCGGCTCCCCCCATCATCCCCATCATAGAAGAAAAGGACAAGGGTGCGGTAGAAGAGGGAGATACTTCGGTATTACCCTCCTCTATCAATCCCTTGAATGGTGATAACTTAACCATTATTAAAACCTCCATTGCATCTCCTAGGGGAGCTAGTGGAGGTGTTAGCTACAATCAAGTGGCTCCGCCTTTCCTATCTCCCGATATACCGGTTCCCCATCCTCATATAAACATTCGGGGCGACCCACCTAAGTTTAATGAGAAAGATTTTGATACATGGCAATTTGAGTTTCGCTCTCATGTTCGCAGTGCCTCCAATGAACTTTGGAGAATCATCTTAGAAGGCTTCAAGCCTTACAACCCCGACAAGTTGACTAGAAGAGAAGTGGTTGATAATCAACTCAATGACATTGCCTTGCACATGATTCAAACTAGTGTGGGGACAAAGGATTTGTCTCGTTGATGACCCACAAGTATAGGGGGTGTATCGTAGTATCTTCGATAAGTAAGAATGTCGATCCCAACGAGGAGCAGAAGGTGTTGACAAGCAGTTTCGATGAAGGATTCACTGTAAATGCTCACAGACAAGTATTCAGGGGGTTTTGATGTAACAGTTGAATAAAGTACGAGTAAGTAAAGTGCGAGAGTAATAATTGCAGCGAGTGGCCCAATCCTTTTTAGCACAAAGGACAAGCCGGTTTGTTTACTTATAAAGACCAAAAGTTCTCGAGGACACACGGGATTTCAGTCTAGTGCTTTCGCTACATACGGCTAAATAATCTTCATTGTTATGATAGGTGTTGTGTGGGTGAACCTATGCTAATGTACCGCCCTTCCTAGGACTAATACATACTTGTGATTATACCCCTTGCAAGCATCCGCAACTACAAGAAAGTAATTAAGAATAAATCTAACCACAGCCTTAAACTCTGAGATCCTGCGATCCCTCCTGCATCGATATACCAACGGGGGTTTAGGTTTCTGTCACTCCGACAACCCCGCAATTAGCAAACGAATACAAGATGCATTCCCCTAGGCCCATAAATGGTGAAGTGTCATGTAGTCGACGTTCACATGACACCACTAGAAGAATAACACCACAACTTAAATATCACACCATTGAATATTACTCATCCATAGTTCACTACTAACATTTAGACTTCACCCATGTCCTCAAGAACTAAACGAACTACTCACGGGACATCATATGGAACATGATCAGAGGTGATATGATGATGAATAACAATCTGAACATAAACTTGGTTCAATGGTTTCACTCAATAGCATCAACAACAAGTAGGAATAGATACCGGGAGAGTTTCCCCTATCAAACAATCAAGATCAAACCCAAATTGCTACGGCGGTGACGAGGTGCTGCGGAGGAGATGGCGGTGATGATGGTGGAGATGATGATGATGGTGATGGAGATGATGTCCAGCTCGATGACGGTGACGATGGCGTCGATTTCCCCCTCCCGGAGGGAATGTCCCCGGCGGATTCCTGCCCGCCGGAGAGCTCTTTTCTCTCTGGTGTTCTCCGCCCCGCAGAGGCGGCTGTAACTCTTCGCGAGGTACCCTCTGTGGCTTAGGTTTTCGAGACGAGGATTTCGCGAAGAAAAGGAGGCGAAAGGGGTCGTGGGCCCCCCAGACCACATGGCGGCGCGGCCAGGGCATGGGCCGCGCCGCCCTAGGGTGTGGGCCCACCCTGGGTCCTCCTGGCCCCTCCTTCTGGCTTCCTCCGTCATCTTGAAAAATAGGATTTTTGGTATAATTTCCTCCCACAGTTGATCTTCCGAAATATTGCGTTCTGACGGTGCTTTTTCCAGCAGAATCCTGGCTCCGGTGCTTGATCCTCCAATAATGATGAAACATGCAAAATAGATGAAATAACATAAGTATTGTGTCCCAATATGAAATATATCAATGAATAACAGCAAATTATGATATAAAATAGTGATGCAAATTGGACGTATCAACTCCCCCCAAGCTTAGACTTCGCTTGTCCCCAAGCGAAACTGAGCTCGATAGACAGGACCACATGTTTATGGAGTGAAGAGTCGATAAATAAAATACGGACAAGAAGCATCATATTCATTCACACATGACATTATAGTAAACAACCTCTTATAACTCAACTTGAAACAAGTATAAGGTAATCACAAGTAAAGGTGCATAAGAAATCATAATTGGTGATGGCAAACTTCGTTCTTGGTCAGAGAACAATTAACAGATTATATTTACCTCATTGAGCAGCGCTCTCATGTTAAAGTTTATAAGGCACAACTTGCATACTCAATCATAATGGTCTTTTCATGATCATTGATAACTTGCAAAGCTATATTCATTCAGATAAAACTTGTACTAAACAAGGAAGAATAAAAACATGATGAAGTGAATCACAATATAATGGTTTGATCACAACAACTCAAATGCTTGCTCAAGATGGAGGGAAATAGGTTTACTGACTCAACATAAAGTAAAAGACAGGCCCTTCGCAGAGGGAAGCAGGGATTAAATCATGTGCTAGAGCTTTTTCAGTTTTGAAATCATATATAGAGATAATAAAAGTAACATTTTGAGAGGTGTTTGTTGTTGTCAACGACTGGTAGCGGGTACTCTAACCCCCTTGCCAGACAAACCTTCAAAGAGCGGCTCCCATATTATTTTCATTTTGTGTGGCACTCCTTCCAACCTTTTCTTTCACAAACCATGGCTAACCGAATCCTCGGGTGCCTGCCAACAATCTCATACCATGAAGGAGTGCCTTTTTATCTTAGCTTTATTATGATGATGACACTCCCCCCAACCTTTGCTTACACAAGCCATGGCTAACCGAATCCTCGGGTGCCGTCCATCAATCACATACCATGGAGGAGTGTCTATTTAGTTTAATTAATTTGGGACTGGGAATCCCATTGCTAGCTCTTTTGCAAAATTATTGGATAAGCGGATGAAGCCACTAGTCCATTGGTGAAAGTTGCCCAACAAGATTGAAAGATAAAACACCACATACTTCCTCATGAGCTATGAAACATTGACACAAATAAGAGATACTAAGTTTTGAATTGTTTAAAGGTAGCACATAAAGTATTTACTTGGAATGGCAGAAAATACCATGTAGTAGGTAGGTATGGTGGACACAAATGACATAGGTTTGGGCTAAGGTTTGGATGCACGAGAAGTATTCCCTCTCGGTACAGGTCTTTGGCTAGCAAGGTTAATTCGCAAGCATAAGAGTCGAAGGAAACAAACAAATATACATGTGATAGAAACAATCATGCATCTTCCTTGCAAGCACAAACAGTTTTAATCTTCAGAATAATAAGCTATGAGCTAACAAGAAAGAAAGACAATGAAACATCTACATGTATTTCTCTTTTCTATTTAAACCTCAAAGTGTTGTTGCTATTGACCAATGCTAAGTTTGCCAAAACCAAATAGATTTATTCAATGCTCCCAAAGTGATACCAATACTAACAACAAGGTAAATCATACGATAGAGATTGCAAACTAGAATAAGATGTGCAATATGTAAATGATAAGACTTCTCATTAATATTCCATAACGATAACTCACACCAAGGGATACATAGACAACCAACTAAAGAGAGATACTTCCAACTGCAACCCATCTTATATGATAACTTCCCTACTCATGATATGACACTACTTGACAATAAAAGTAAAAGGTAGTGATGATGTGATACCGCGGCACTCCCCCAAGCTTGGAACAAACCAAGGGGATGCCAATACCGATGATGAATTACTCCTTTGGTGATGGTGGTGATGAATTTCCGTCATCAAACTTCCAAGGAAGAGGCTCTCCATCAAGAAACGACATCTTGGTCTCGGGGATCCTGAAACTAGCAGCACGGCTTATGTATTTAAACCTGTTTTCATACTCACAGTTCTGATTCTGAAAATCATAGAGTTGTGCTTGGAGCTTGTTGGTGGTGTCGTGAAGTGAGAGGATGTCGCTCCAAAGCTTTGCAGTTTCCTTCTCATGTTCAGCAATGAGTTCAGACACAATCCTGTGGAAGATATCCACCTCACGCTCAGCCATCTTCTTGTATTTGAAAACCTCTTGTTCTAGCTTCTCCATCCTGTCTTCCAGGCTTCCTTCTCCTTTAGGACCCTGGACATCCTTGACCTGCAGTTCTCCTTCAACGAGCAGCAACTCCTTGGGGTGCATCCTCAGCTCCTCCATGTACAAGTTGCCAACATCCTTGCTGGAGCTGTCCTTCGGAGTTTCCGATGAAGACATGATGGCTCTAGATCCGAAGCAAATCCTGGCAGAAACAACTCGAAACAAAACACGTAGAGAAAACGATATACGGACCTCCAGGGGTCCGGGGGATTATATAGCAAAATTTTTCACGACAAACGGAAAGTACCAGATCGAACCAGAGTCGGAAAGGGGCGACGGGGCGGCCAAACCATAGGGCGGCGCGGGCCCTGGTCAGGCCGCGCCGGCCTATGGTGCCACGCCCTCGTGGCTCCTTTCCACTCCGTTTCGAACTCGTAATTTTTCATATTTTCCAAAAACAGCGAATATATTGTTCGGAAAGTAAATTGCGTACTTTTCATTACCAGTACTGTTACCTATTCAAAGTCAAGTTCTGGCGGACTGTCAATTTGCCCTTTGATGTAAGCTTCCGGTGTTTCCACTTGAATAATATCAACATCAACATTATAAGAATCACCTGAGATATAATGCTTGAGTCTTTGTCCATTCCCCACCTGCGTAGCACTTGCCTTGGAGAGAGCTAATTTTGATTGCTCCTGAACGATACACCTCCTCGACAACATATGGTCCTTCCCATTTCGAGAGTAATTTCCCGCAAAGAATGCGAGACGAGACCGATACAATAGGACTTTATCCCCAATATTAAATTCTCTTTTGATAATCCTCCTATCATGCCATTTTTTAACTTTCTCCTTAAAGAGTTTAGCATTTTCATAAGCTTCACTTCTCCATTCATCTAGAGAACTCAATTGCAACAACCTCTTATCACCGGCAAGTTTAGGATCTTTATTTAATTCTCTAACTGCCCAATAAGCTTTGTGCTCTAGTTCTAAAGGTAAATGACAAGCTTTCCCATAAACCATTTTATAAGGTGACATTCCCATGGGATTTTTATAAGCAGTTCTATAAGCCCATAATGCATCCTTCAATTTACTAGCCCAATTCTTTCTGGTTTTATTAACGGTCTTTCCCAAAATAGATTTAATTTCTCTATTCGATAATTCTACTTGACCACTAGTTTGAGGATGATAAGCGGAAGCAATTCTATGATTAATACCATACCTAGCAAGAGTTTTTCTAAAACCTCCATGAATAAAATGAGAACCTCCATCAGTCATAATATATCTAGGTACTCCAAATTTAGGAAAAATAATATCTAAAAGCATTCTTAAAGAGGTCTCACCATCAACACTCTTTGTAGGTATAGCTTCCACCCATTTAGTAACATAATCAACAGCAACAAGTATGTGAGTGTTACCTCCTGAAGACGGAAAAGGTCCCATGAAGTCAAATCCCCAACAATCAAACGGTTCAATAACAAGAGTATAATTCATTGGCATTTCATTGCGTCTGGAGATATTACCAACCCTTTGGCATTCATCGCAAGATAAAATAAACTTTCTCGCATCTTTGAAGAGAGTTGGCCAATAAAAACCTGATTGTAGAACCTTTTGAGCGGTTCTTTCTCCGGCGTGATGTCCTCCATAAGCACTACCATGACATTTACTCAATATCTCCTGTTGTTCATATTCGGGAACACATCTTCGCATAATACCATCCACTCCTTCTTTATATAAGTGTGGGTCATCCCAGAAATAATGCCTCAAGTCATAAAAGAACTTCCTCCTTTGCTGAGCTGAAAAGGTTGGAGGCAAGTACTTGGAAACAATAAAGTTAGCATAATCAGCATACCAAGGACTGTCTCGCGAGCTCACCTTTATTACAGCCAATTGTTCATTTGGAAAACTATCATTAACAGGAACAGGATCATAAGCAATATTTTCCAATCTAGACAAGTTATCAGCAACAGGATTATCAGCACCTTTCCTATCTACAATATGTAAATCAAATTCTTGCAAAAGAAGTACCCATCTAATAAGCCTCGGCTTAGCATCTTTCTTTGTCATTAGGTATCTAATTGCAGCATGATCAGTATGAATAGTAACTTTTGAATCAACAATATAAGATCTAAATTTATCACAAGCAAAGACTACAGCTAATAATTCTTTTTCAGTTGTAGCATAATTTCTTTGAGCAGCATCAAGAGTTTTACTAGCATAATGAATAACATTCAGCTTTTTATCTACTCGCTGTCCAAGAACAGCGCCTACAGCAAAGTCACTAGCATCGCACATAATCTCAAAGGGTAAGTTCCAATCAGGAGGTTCAACTATAGGAGCAGTTGTTAAGGCTTTCTTAAGAGTTTCAAAAGCTTCCTTACAATCATCATCAAAAACAAATGGTACATCTTTTTGAAGAAGATTAGTAAGAGGCTTTGAAATCTTGGAGAAATCTTTAATAAATCTCCTATAAAACCCAGCATGACCAAGAACACTACGAATACCTTTAACATCCCTCGGATAGGGCATCTTCTCAATTGCTTCAACTTTAGCTCTATCAACTTCAATACCTCTCTCAGAAATTTTATGTCCCAATACAATTCCTTCATTAACCATAAAGTGGCATTTCTCCCAATTAAGAACAAGGTTAGTTTCTTCACATCTCTGCAAAACTTTATCAAGGTTTCGCAAGCAACTATCAAAAGAATTCCCATAGACGGAAAAATCATCCATGAATACCTCTACAATACTTTCACAAAAACCATGAAAAATAGCAGACATGCATCTTTGAAAAGTAGCAGGAGCATTACATAAACCAAAAGGCATGCGTCTATAAGCATAAGTTCCATAGGGACAGGTAAAGGTGGTTTTCTCTTGATCTTTAGCTTTAACAGCAATTTGTGAAAATCCAGAATAACCATCAAGAAAGCAAAAATGAGTATTTTTAGACAATATTTCTAGCATTTGATCAATAAATGGTTGATGACCCACAAGTATAGGGGGTGTATCGTAGTATCTTCGATAAGTAAGAATGTCGATCCCAACGAGGAGCAGAAGGTGTTGACAAGCAGTTTCGATGAAGGATTCACTGTAAATGCTCACAGACAAGTATTCAGGGGGTTTTGATGTAACAGTTGAATAAAGTACGAGTAAGTAAAGTGCGAGAGTAACAATTGCAGCGAGTGGCCCAATCCTTTTTAGCACAAAGGACAAGCCGGTTTGTTTACTTATAAAGACCAAACGTTCTCGAGGACACACGGGATTTTAGTCTAGTGCTTTCGCTACATACGGCTAAATAATCTTCATTGTTATGATAAGTGTTGTGTGGGTGAACCTATGCTAATGTACCGCCCTTCCTAGGACTAATACATACTTGTGATTATACCCCTTGCAAGCATCCGCAACTACAAGAAAGTAATTAAGAATAAATCTAACCACAGCCTTAAACTCTGAGATCCTGCGATCCCTCCTGCATCGATATACCAACGGGGGTTTAGGTTTCTGTCACTCCGGCAACCCCGCAATTAGCAAACGAATACAAGATGCATTCCCCTAGGCCCATAAATGGTGAAGTGTCATGTAGTCGACGTTCACATGACACCACTAGAAGAATAACACCACAACTTAAATATCACACCATTGAATATTACTCATCCATAGTTCACTACTAACATTTAGACTTCACCCATGTCCTCAAGAACTAAACGAACTACTCACGAGACATCATACGGAACATGATCAGAGGTGATATGATGATGAATAACAATCTGAACATAAACTTGGTTCAATGGTTTCACTCAATAGCATCAACAACAAGTAGAGATCGATACCGGGAGAGTTTCCCCTATCAAACAATCAAGATCAAACCCAAATTGCTACAGCGGTGACGAGGTGCTGCGGAGGAGATGGCGGTGATGATGGTGGAGATGATGATGATGGTGATGGAGATGATGTCCAGCTCGATGACGGTGACGATGGCGTCGATTTCCCCCTCCCGGAGGGAATTTTCCCCGGCGGATTCCTGCCCGCCGGAGAGCTCTTTTCTCTCTGGTGTTCTCCGCCCCGCAGAGGCGGCTGTCACTCTTCGCGAGGTACCCTCTGTGGCTTAGGTTTTCGAGACGAAGGATTTCGCGAAGAAAAGGAGGCGAAAGGGGTCGTGGGCCCCCCAGATCACATGGCGGCGCGGCCAGGCCATGGGCCGCGCCGCCCTAGGGTGTGGGCCCACCCTGGGTCCTCCTGGCCCCTCCTTCTGGCTTCCTCCGTCATCTTGAAAAATAGGATTTTTGGTATAATTTCCTCCCACAGTTGATCTTCCGAAATATTGCGTTCGACGGTGCTTTTTCCAGCAGAATCCCGCTCCGTGCTTGATCCTCCAATAATGATGAAACATGCAAAATAGATGAAATAACATAAGTATTGTGTCCCAATATGAAATATATCAATGAATAACAGCAAATTATGATATAAAATAGTGATGCAAATTGGACGTATCAACTCCCCCCAAGCTTAGACTTCGCTTGTCCCCAAGCGAAACTGAGCTCGATAGACAGGACCACATGTTTATGGAGTGAAGAGTCGATAAATAAAATACGGACAAGAAGCATCATATTCATTCACACAGGACATTATAGTAAACAACCTCTTATAACTCAACTTGAAACAAGTATAAGGTAATCACAAGTAAAGGTGCATAAGAAATCATAATTGGTGATGGCAAACTTCGTTCTTGGTCAGAGAACAATTAACAGATTATATTTACCTCATTGAGCAGCGCTCTCATGTTAAAGTTTATAAGGCACAACTTGCATACTCAATCATAATGGTCTTTTCATGATCATTGATAACTTGCAAAGCTATATTCATTCAGATAAAACTTGTACTAAACAAGGAAGAATAAAAACATGATGAAGTGAATCACAATATAATGGTTTGATCACAACTACTCAAATGCTTGCTTAAGATGGAGGGAGATAGGTTTACTGACTCAACATAAAGTAAAAGACAGGCCCTTCGCAGAGGGAAGCAGGGATTAAATCATGTGCTAGAGCTTTTTCAGTTTTGAAATCATATATAGAGATAATAAAAGTAACATTTTGAGAGGTGTTTGTTGTTGTCAACGACTGGTAGCGGGTACTCTAACCCCCTTGCCAGACAAACCTTCAAAGAGCGGCTCCCATATTATTTTCATTTTGTGTGGCACTCCTTCCAACCTTTTCTTTCACAAACCATGGCTAACCGAATCCTCGGGTGCCTGCCAACAATCTCATACCATGAAGGAGTGCCTTTTTATCTTAACTTTATTATGATGATGACACTCCCCCCAACCTTTGCTTACACAAGCCATGGCTAACCGAATCCTCGGGTGCCGTCCATCAATCACATACCATGGAGGAGTGTCTATTTAGTTTAATTAATTTGGGACTGGGAATCCCATTGCCAGCTCTTTTGCAAAATTATTGGATAAGCGGATGAAGCCACTAGTCCATTGGTGAAAGTTGCCCAACAAGATTGAAAGATAAAACACCACATACTTCCTCATGAGCTATGAAACATTGACACAAATAAGAGATACTAAGTTTTGAATTGTTTAAAGGTAGCACATGAAGTATTTACTTGGAATGGCGGAAAATACCATGTAGTAGGTAGGTATGGTGGACACAAATGACATAGGTTTGGGCTAAGGTTTGGATGCACGAGAAGTATTCCCTCTCAAGATGGTCTTTGGCTAGCAAGGTTAATTAGCAAGCATAAGAGTCGAAGGAAACAAACAAATATACATGTGATAGAAACAATCATGCATCTTCCTTGCAAGCACAAACAGTTTTAACTTCAGAATAATAAGCTATGAGCTAACAAGAAAGAAAGACAATGAAACATCTATATGTATTTCTCTTTTCTAACTAAACCTCAAAGTGTTGTTGCTATTGACCAATGCTAAGTTTGCCAAAACCAAATAGATTTATTCAATGCTCCCAAAGTGATACCAATACTAACAACAAGGTAAATCATATGATAGAGATTGCAAACTAGAATAAGATGTGCAATATGTAAATGATAAGACTTCTCATTAATATTCCATAACGATAACTCACACCAAGGGATACATAGATAACCAACTAAAGAGAGATACTTCCAACTGCAACCCATCTTATATGATAACTTCCCTACTCATGATATGACACTACTTGACAATAAAAGTAAAAGGTAGTGATAATGTGATACCGCGGCACTCCTCCAAGCTTGGAACAAACCAAGGGGATGCCAATACCGATGATGAATTACTCCTTTGGTGATGATGGTGATGAATTCCTGACAAGCTTCTCAATAAGCTCCTGAAGCTCGTCAATCCTGTATATGAGATTGCGAATCATCTCTGAATTGTGCTCGACGCGGTTAAAGAGTCTGTCTGACGGCGAGTCCCAGCTCTTGGAGTTATTTCCCCACTCTTCAGCCTCAGGCTCCTTCTCTCCTGCAGTGTTAGAACGATCTATATCCCACTGGCTAGGCAATGCTGCCTTGGGAGTCCCTTCAATTTGATTATTGAAAATTAGATTGTGGAAGGGGTGATGAGTGCCTGATGGAGATGTTTTCGGAGCTAGGTAATGACGTGGAACCCCTCCTCCAGTGCGAATTCTTGCACTCTTGTTTGCACTAAAAGGGTTGTCCACCACCTTGATGCTTGCGATAGTAGCACGCGGGTGTGCGCGCGAGTCTTCCTCCACCTCTTCTTCATCCTCTTCCTTGACGTCCTTGTCTTCCTCTTTCCACCCAAGATCTCGATCATCTTCATCCGGAAACTCCTTGCCCTTGTTCTTGGAAACCATGGTGCTTCTAAACTGAAAACAGATCCTGGCAGAAACAGCTCGAAACAAAACACGTCGAGAACACGATATACGGACCTCCAGAGGTCCGGGGGATTATATAGCAAAAAATTTCACGACAAACGGAAAGTACCAGATCGAACCAGAGTCGGAAAGGGGCGACGAGGCGGCCAAACCATTGGTCGGCGCGGGCCCAGGCTTGGCCGCGCCGGCCTATGGTGGCGTCCCCTCGTGCGTCCTTTCCACTCCGTTTCGAACTCGTAATTTTTCATATTTTCCAAAAACAGCAAAAATATTGTTCGGAAAGTAAATTGCGTACTTTTCTTTACCAGTACTGTTACCTATTCAAAGTCGAGTTCTGGCGGACTGTCAATTTGCCCTTTGATGAAAGCTTCCGGTGTTTCCACTTGAATAATATCAACATCAACATTATAGGAATCACCTGAGATATAATGCTTGAGTCTTTGTCCATTCACCACTTGTGTAACATTGCCTTGGAGAGAGCTAATTTTGATTGCTCCTGAACGATACACCTCCTCGACAACATATGGTCCTTCCCATTTCGAGAGTAATTTCCCTGCAAAGAATCTGAGACGAGACCGATACAATAGGACTTTATCCCCAATATTAAATTCTCTTTTGATAATCCTCCTATCATGCCATTTTTTAACTTTCTCCTTAAAGAGTTGAGCATTTTCATAAGCTTCACTTCTCCATTCATCTAGAGAACTCAATTGCAACAACCTCTTATCACCGGCAAGTTTAGGATCTTTATTTAATTCTCTAACTGCCCAATAAGCTTTGTGCTCTAGTTCTAAAGGTAAATGACAAGCTTTCCCATAAACCATTTTATAAGCTGACATTCCCATGGGATTTTTGTAAGCAGTTCTATAAGCCCATAATGCATCCTTCAATTTACTAGCCCAATTCTTTCTGGTTTTATTAACGGTCTTTCCCAAAATAGATTTAATTTCTCTATTCGATAATTCTACTTGACCACTAGTTTGAGGATGATAAGCGGAAGCAATTCTATGATTAATACCATACCTAGCAAGAGTTTTTCTAAAACCTCCATGAATAAAATGAGAACCTCCATCAGTCATAATATATCTAGGTACTCCAAATCTAGGAAAAATAATATCTAAAAGCATTCTTAAAGAGGTCTCACCATCAGCACTTTTTGTAGGTATAGCTTCCACCCATTTAGTAACATAATCAACAGCAACAAGTATGTGAGTGTTACCTTCTGAAGACGGAAAAGGTCCCATGAAGTCAAATCCCCAACAATCAAACGGTTCAATAACAAGAGTATAATTCATTGGCATTTCATTGCGTCTGGAGATATTACCAACCCTTTGGCATTCATCACAAGATAAAATAAACTTCCTCGCATCTTTGAAGAGAGTTGGCCAATAAAAACCTGATTGTAGAACCTTTTGCGCGGTTCTTTCTCCGGCGTGATGTCCTCCATAAGCACTACCATGACATTTACTCAATATCTCCTGTTGTTCATATTCGGGAACACATCTTCGCATAATACCATCCACTCCTTCTTTATATAAGTGCGGGTCATCCCAGAAATAATGTCTCAAATCATAAAAGAATTTCCTCCTTTGCTGAGATGAAAAGGTTGGAGGCAAGTACTTGGAAACAATAAAGTTAGCATAATCAGCATACCAAGGACTGTCTCGCGAGCTCACCTTTATTACAGCCAATTGTTCATTTGGAAAACTATCATTAACAGGAACAGGATCATAAGCAATATTTTCCAATCTAGACAAATTATCAGCAACAGGATTATCAGCACCTTTCCTATCTACAATATGTAAATCAAATTCTTGCAAAAGAAGTACCCATCTAATAAGCCTCGGCTTAGCATCTTTCTTTGTCATAAGGTATCTAATTGCAGCATGATCAGTATGAATAGTAACTTTTGAATCAACAATATAAGATCTAAATTTATCACAAGCAAAGACTACAGCTAATAATTCTTTTTCAGTTGTAGCATAATTTCTTTGAGCAGCATCAAGAGTTTTACTAGCATAATGAATAACATTCAGCTTTTTATCTATTCGCTGTCCAAGAACAGCGCCTACAGCAAAGTCACTAGCATCGCACATAATCTCAAAGGGTAAGTTCCAATCAGGAGGTTCAACTATAGGAGCAGTTGTTAAGGCTTTCTTAAGAGTTTCAAAAGCTTCCTTACAATCATCATCAAAAACAAATGGTACATCTTTTTGAAGAAGATTAGTAAGAGGCTTTGAAATCTTGGAAAAATCTTTAATAAATCTCCTATAAAACCCAGCATGACCAAGAACACTACGAATACCTTTAACATCCCTCGGATAGGGCATCTTCTCAATTGCTTCAACTTTAGCTCTATCAACTTCAATACCTCTCTCAGAAATTTTATGTCCCAATACAATTCCTTCATTAACCATAAAGTGGCATTTCTCCCAATTAAGAACAAGGTTAGTTTCTTCACATCTCTGCAAAAATTTATCAAGGTTTCGCAAGCAACTATCAAAAGAATTCCCATAGACGGAAAAATCATCCATGAATACCTCTACAATACTTTCACAAAAACCATGAAAAATAGCAGACATGCATCTTTGAAAAGTAGCAGGAGCATTACATAAACCAAAAGGCATGCGTCTATAAGCATAAGTTCCATAGGGACAGGTAAAGGTGGTTTTCTCTTGATCTTTAGCTTTAACAGCAATTTGTGAAAATCCAGAATAACCATCAAGAAAGCAAAAATGAGTATTTTTAGACAATCTTTCTAGCATTTGATCAATAAATGGTAAAGGGTAATGATCTTTCTTAGTAACTTTATTAACTTTTCGAAAATCAATGCACATTCTATACCCTACAACTACTCTTTGAGGGATAAGCTCATCATTATCATTAGGCACAACAGTCATTCCTCCTTTCTTGGGAACGCAATGCACAGGACTAACCCATCTACTATCAGCAATAGGATATATAATACCAGCTTCAAGAAGTCGTAATACCTCATTTCTTACCACTTCCTTCATCTTCGGAATTAGACGACGCTGATGTTCAACAACAGGCTTTGCATCATCTTCCATATTAATAGCATGTTGGCAAATAGAAGGAGAAATCCCCTTCAAATCATCAAGAGTGTTGCCAATAGCGCCTCGGTGTTTCTTCAATATTTCCAATAACCTTTCTTCCTCAACCCCTGAAAGCTTAGAACTAATAATAACAGGATATATTTTCTTATCATCAATATGAGCATATTTAAGATTATCAGGCAAAGGCTTTAAATCAAAAACAGGATCTTCCTTTGGTGGAGGTGTTGTACCCAAATCTTCCACCGTAAATCATGCTTGAGAATAGGTTGGCGAAGAAAAATTTCCTCAAGCTCATCTCTTTCTTTCCTAAAAACTTCACTCTCGCTATCCTCCAAATGTTGCTGCAAAGGATTGTTAGGAACAAGAACGATAGATGCACATTGCTCCATTTTAAAATCATTACTAGGCAAATCAGCTTTATAAGGAGTTTTAGTAAATTTAGAGAAGTTAAACTCATAAGATTCACCAGCAAATTTAGTCAAAATTTTCTCTTTCTTGCAATCTATAATAGCTCCACAAGTATTTAGAAAAGGTCTACCAAAAATAATAGGACAATAATCACTAGCAGCAGAACCAAGTACCAAAAAGTCAGCAGGATATTTAATCTTACCGCATAAAACTTCCACATCTCGAACAATACCAATTGGAGAAATAGTTTCTCTATTAGCCAGCTGAATAACCACATCAATATCTTCAAGTTCGCAAGAATCAATTTCGTGCATAATCTCCGTGTAAAGCTCATAAGGAATAGCACTAACACTTGCACCAATATCACATAATCCATAATAGCAATGATCACCAATTCTAACAGATAGCATAGGAACACTAGCTTGTTTGGGTTTATTAGGATGTGAAACAATATTAGAAGCATCTTCACGAGAAAATAATATGACCATCCTCCACATTTTCAGTCACAAGATCTTTAATTATTGCAACAAAGAGGTTCAACTTTTATTTGTTCTTCAGGTTCTACAGGTTTCTTTTCACTTTTATGAACCGCACTATTTATAACAGTACTCCTTCATTTTAGCAGGGAAAGGAGTTTTTTCAATATAAGCTTCAGGAATAATATGATCAGCAGTTTCAACTACAACACATTTATTAATAGACGAATCAATTTTATCTTTATACGGTTCATGATACTTATCAAAATTCTTCTTTGGCAATTCATAATGAGAGGCAAAAGCTTTATAAAGATTTGCAGCAACTTGAGAATCAAGACCATATGTAGCACTCATATTACGAAATTTATCAGTATCAATAAAAGCTTCAATGCATTTATAATCATAAATTATACCTGATTCTCTATCCTTGTCGTTCTCCCAACCTTCAGTATTTTCTTGGATCCGATCAAGAAGGTCCCTTTTAAACTCTTCTTTGTTGCGTGTAAATGATCCGTAACAAGAAGTATCCAGCAAGGTCTTGTCTTGAAAAGAAAGTCTTGCATAGAAATTATCAATAATAACATTACCAGGAAGCTCATGAATGGGGCATTTGAGCATTAAAGACTTCAATCTCCCCCAAGCTTGGGCAATACTCTCTCCATCATGAGGCCAAAAATTATATATGCGATTCCGATCCTTGTGAATTTCACTTGGAGGATAGAACTTAGAATAAAATCGGGGCACAATATCATTCCATTCAAGAGAATCCCCATTATCCAGTAATTTATACCAATGCGCCGCCTTACCAGACAGTGATAAAGAGAATAGTTTCTTCCTCACTTCATCCATAGCAATACCTGCACATTTGAATAACCCGCATAATTCATGCAAAAACAGTAAATGATCACCAGGATGGACAGTTCCATCCCCTTCATAGCGGTTATCCATAACACGTTCAATAATTTTCATAGGTATTTTATATGGTATTACTTCCTCACCTGGCGCCTCATCCACTACCGTTGCAGTAGTAGTAGATTTCCCAAATAAAAATTGAAGAGAAGATCTCTCCATAATGACTTATAGCAGCAAAGTAAATAAAATCAGCACAACAGTAAAGGTTTTCCTTACCAATTCCACTTACCAATAGCGCTTTACTCCCCGGCAACGGCGCCAGAAAATAGTCTTGATGACCCACAAGTATAGGGGGTGTATCGTAGTATCTTCGATAAGTAAGAATGTCGATCCCAACGAGGAGCGAGAAGGTGTTGACAAGCAGTTTCGATGAAGGATTCACTGTAAATGCTCACAGACAAGTATTCAGGGGGTTTTGATGTAACAGTTGAATAAAGTACGAGTAAGTAAAGTGCGAGAGTAACAATTGCAGCGAGTGGCCCAATCCTTTTTAGCACAAAGGACAAGCCGGTTTGTTTACTTATAAAGACCAAACGTTCTCGAGGACACACGGGATTTTAGTCTAGTGCTTTCGCTACATACGGCTAAATAATCTTCATTGTTATGATAAGTGTTGTGTGGGTGAACCTATGCTAATGTACCGCCCTTCCTAGGACTAATACATACTTGTGATTATACCCCTTGCAAGCATCCGCAACTACAAGAAAGTAATTAAGAATAAATCTAACCACAGCCTTAAACTCTGAGATCCTGCGATCCCTCCTGCATCGATATACCAACGGGGGTTTAGGTTTCTGTCACTCCGGCAACCCCGCAATTAGCAAACGAATACAAGATGCATTCCCCTAGGCCCATAAATGGTGAAGTGTCATGTAGTCGACGTTCACATGACACCACTAGAAGAATAACACCACAACTTAAATATCACACCATTGAATATTACTCATCCATAGTTCACTACTAACATTTAGACTTCACCCATGTCCTCAAGAACTAAACGAACTACTCACGAGACATCATACGGAACATGATCAGAGGTGATATGATGATGAATAACAATCTGAACATAAACTTGGTTCAATGGTTTCACTCAATAGCATCAACAACAAGTAGACACTAGTAGGAAAACCCTTATAGGCAAAGCTTAGTTCTGTGGCGCACCACTAAAAATGCGCCACAGAAACTTTTTTTGTGGCGCACCAGGCAAGGTGCGCCACAAAAATAGCTTAATTTTGTGGCACACCAAAGAACCCTGCGCCACAAAAACTTGGTGGGCCCCACCAGCTGACACCCCCAATCATTGGTTTTACTATTTCTATGGCGCACGTACCGCAGTGCGCCACAAAAATAAGATATTCTGTGGCGCACGGCCACGGTGCGCCACAAAAATAAGCTATTCTGTGGCGCAGCTTGGCTCGTGCGCCACAGAAATAAGGTATTCTGTGGCGCATTTGTTCAGGTGCGCCACAGAATTAGCGAACCAGATATACAAAAGTGAGCCAACCTCCCACCTACCACACTACACAAGTCATTCTTCTTCCTCCATCTAGCTCGTCCCCCCCTTCTCTCTCATACCATTTTGACTCTACTTTTCACTTGCTTGGGTATTTATTGCACTTACTTTGGTTGATACTTAATTGGAGTTGAGGAGAAGGCTCTCCATACTCTCTCCTCCTCTCGAACTCATCGATCGCGGTCTCGTCTCAGTATCGAATCTAGAAGGTGAGTAGTTGGAGGAGACATACATATGCTTGGAGGAGACATGCATATGCTTGTAGATCTTGTGTGGCCGTCGTGTGTATGGATGCTTGTTGCAGGTGAAGCGCTTGTGTGTGTCGGTGTGGTGCATGGATGTTTGCCGAAATGTTGATTCATTTCCGTTTCGGCAAGTTTTGCACTACCCATATGTCCTACTTTGAGGAGAGGTCATGCCGAATTTTTCCGCTCCATGTAATACCTTGAGGAGAGGTACGGCCCATGCATGTGTGTGCATTTGGTGCGGTTCTAATTTCCTGTTCTATGTATACCATTTGCAGGCAAGCATGGTCCTCTCGATGAGTTCCGCTCGAATCTCTAGATACAAGATAGACGCGAAGGAGGACATGATTCGGAACAATAGGCGCCAGATAAGATGTCCGTGTCGATCATGCAAACTCGAGCGCTGGATCAACCCTGATTCCGGACAACTGGAGGAGCACCTGCTGAGGCGCGGTTTCATGCAAGACAACCAGGCGCGGCCGGCCCCATCAAATGGTGCGCATGAAGACCATGTCGAGCGAGATGACTATCATCATGAAGAAGACTATCATCATGCCGACGGGGACTATCATCATGAAGAAGAAGTCGGCGGAGAAGATCATCATGAAGAAGAAGATGCCGGCGGAGAACATCATCATGATGAAGAAGAAGATTCCGGCGCGACCCCGCTAATTTCGGCCTTGCGGGACTCTCATGTTCAAGATCTTCTCCTCCAGGAGACGAGCAACGATAGAGTTGCAGCTAGAGAGAGAGCCAAGCTGTCGCAAATGGAGAAAGACGGGATGACTCCGATCTTTCCTGGGTGTCGTCCGCAGGATACGCGCTTGCATGTAACGCTTGATTACCTGCAGATGAAGACGCAGAACAAGTGGACCGATTCCAGCTTCAGCAAGAACTTAAAATTCTGGCACGATCGTCTCCCGGAGGGGAACACATTGCCAAGTAGTACCGAGGAGGCCAAGAAAGTCGTGTGTCCCCTTGACCTACCGCACGAAAAATACCACGCCTGCATTAATGATTGTGTGATTTATAGGTGCGAGTAGAAGGACAGAACCACATGTCCGGTGTGTGGCCACGGACGGTACAAGGTTGGGAACAAGAATGTACCTCGAAAGGTGGTATGGTACTTTCCTATCACTCCCCGTCTGCAGCGGTATTTCGTGGACCCTAAGGAAGCAAAGCTCATGCAATGGCACGCGGAAAGGCAGAAGCCCGAAGAAGATCCGGAGATGGGCTATATGCGACACACCCTTCGAACGCTGGACGGTGGCAAACATTGGACATCGCCTTCCCTAGGTTCGGGGGCGACGCAAGGAACATCAGGCTGGGTATGAGCACCGATGGACTCAATCCGTTCGGCAACCAGAGTAGCATGCATAGCACCTGGCCTGTGTTTGTATGGCCTTACAACCTACCCCCGTGGCTGTGCACCAAGCAAAGGTACATACACCTGAGTATTCTCATTCAGGGGCCGAAACAACCAGGTGTCGACATGCATTTGTATCTCGGGCTGCTGAAAGAGGAGTTAGACACGTTGTGGAAGACGCCACCCGTACGTGGGACGCCTACACTAGAACTTATTTCGATATGAGAGCCGCGTTGATCACGACGGTCACGGACTATCCTGGTTACGCATATGTATCTGCCCTGTGGGCCACGGATTCAACGGCAGTGTGAAGTGCATGGACGATACCCCGCATCTACAACTACCAAGGGATCCCGGGTCCTCGAAAACCGTCTACCCAGGTGCTCGAAGGTGGCTTCGCTTGGATCACCCGTGGAGAAAACGCGGTGATCTGTTCAATGGTAAAGATGAGCCCGATGGACCCCCACGCCCGAGGAGCGGCGCAAAAATCGATGATCTTCTGAAAAATTGGAAGGAGTGCCCAGCGCCGGGAAAGAAGCGACCGAAGCCAGAGCCGCTGCTCGGTGTATGGAAAGCGAGGTCTGTTTTCCACGACTTGGAGTACTGGAAGGTCCTCCACACGCCCCACAGCCTCGATGTCATGCACATTACGAAGAACGTTACCGAGAGTCTGCTTGGCACTCTTTGCAACTCAGAAAAGTCCAAGGATGGACCGAAAGCAAGATACGATCTTAAACATTTTGGCATCAGGAAAGATCTTCAAGCCCCCGATACTGACGATGATGATGATGATGATGATGATCAGACGGAAGGGACTCAACGTCTCCGTAAAAGGGCTAAGAAGAACGCGGTGCAGCTTCCCGCTGCCTGCTTCACAACGAGTCCGGAGGAGCTCGAGCAGTTTTTCAGGTGCCTCCTAGGAGTGAAAGTTCCTCACGGTTACTCGGGAATATAAGCGAGATATCTGGACGTAGCGAAGAAGAGGTTCACCGGGATGAAGTCTCACGATTGCCACGTGCTAATGACGCAGATACTTCCCGTTGCGATCCGAGGCATAATGGACGAGCACGTCCGTGATACGCTGTTTGGCCTATGCAACTTTTTTGACGTTATCACCAGGAAGTCGATCGGCGTGAGGCAGCTCAAGATGCTACAGGATGAGATCGTGGTGATACTATATGAGCTCGAGATTTACTTCCCGCCTGCATTCTGTGATATATGCGTCCATCTCCTTCTCCATGTCGTTGAAGACATCAAGCAGCTCGGCCCAACGTTCCTCCACAACATGATGCCTTTCGAAAGGCAGAACGGTGTCATGAAAGGATACGTTCGCAATAGGGCCCATCCAGACGCAAGCATGGCCAAGGGGTTTCTAACCTACGAGTGCATCTCCTTCGCCGGAATTATCTAAGCACCGAGGACGACGAGGATCATGTTGGTCTACCCCCCAGGACACACCTCGGGAGGCTCGCTGGAGTCGGTCACCGCGAGGGCTACCGCTCAGTCCATGTCGGCATTGAAAATCGACGCGACGACTTTGACAGGGCTCACCGGGTCGCGCTACAACACTTAAAACTGATCGAACCTTTCGTGCAAGAGCACAAAAGCATGGTCGAGCAGAATTACATCGATATGGGCCGGCCGAGGAAGATGGGAGACGTAACCAAAGAGCACAACTCCAGCTTCACGCGTTGGTTCAAGCAAACTCAACTGCTTGAAGCACGAGAAATACGCCTTCTACCGAAGATGAAAAACTCATATACACCTTATCACAGGGACCCGCGCATAACGTAAGGACCTATCAGGGGTACGACATCAACGATTCAGATTCTACACCGAGGAAAAGGACAGAAATAGTGAAAATCAAAACTCGGGAGTAACTATGCTTTGTCATACGCCGATGACGAGACTAATGTCAATGAAAGATTTTTTGGAAGGATCGAGGAGATATGGGAGCTCAATTACTGTGGAGAGACGGTGCCAATGTTTCGTGTGAGATGGGCCAAGAAGGTCGAAAAAGAAGGCCGATATTTCACAACCATGGTTATACCCGATGCAAAATCGAAGAACGCATCCGCGAAAAATGAGCCATGGGTACTCGGTAGCCAAGTTGACCAATGCTTCTTCATCACCGATCCGTCGAGGCCTAGCCGTGTTGTCGTCAGGAGGGGCAAGAGGAGCATCATAGGAATGCAAGGAGACGCCAACGAGGAAGACTTGGACAAGAACGGTGACCCGAAGATTGAGGAGGAATTCGACAGGCACTTCGACATGCCTACTACTAGTAAAGTAAGAAGGAAGACCTCCCTACCCTCTAAAGGTTGTCCGTTCACGCGAAGAAATCTCAAGGTGGCCGGCATAAAGTATTCAACCGCCAACAACCGAAAGGGCAAGAAGATTGCGAAGAGACGCTAGCTAGAGCTCGAAGCCGGGACGAAGAAGATCTTTTTTTGGTCTATCACATGTGTGTGAGTGTGTGTTAGACAAGTACATCCATGTGTGTGTGAGAGAAACAAGAACGTACATGTTTGTATGAGACAATTAATTTATAATACTCTACTAATTACTAAATAATGTTGTGTTATTTATTGAAATGTAACTAAAATATGAAAAAAAGGAAGAAAAATTGTGTGGCAGCCAGGGTTCGAACCTGGCTACTAATGGGCTAACATTGACCTTAACCACTGGGCTAGTGCTAAGTAACTGTCAGTACACAGCAGTAAACCATTTTGTTTTGCTAAGTGTCTAAATTCTGTGGCGCACGCCCCTTTAGGTGCGCCACAGAATTAAGGGATTCTGTGGCGCATGTCAGAGCTGGTGCGCCACAGAATGCTTAATTCTGTGGCGCACATGGAGGGGTGCGCCACAGAATTTAGACACTTGGTGAAATATCGATCGACCCTTTCTTCCCCACACTCACAACAGCAGTTTCCTTCCCCGACAACCCTAGTGCCACTGCAACCACCACCACCACCAAGCGCCGCCACCTAGCGCTGCTGCCGCCGAGGAGGAGGAGGAGGAGGAGGACGGCCACGCCACCGCCGAGCAGGACGCCCAAGCCCGAGCCGCCACCGCAGATCGAGGAGGAGGACGCGCGAGCCCGAGCCGCCGCCGCAGAGGAGGAGGAGGAGGACCGCCACGCCGCCACCTAGCGCTGCTGCCGCCGAGGAGGAGGAGGAGGAGGAGGACGGGCACGCCACCGCCGAGCAGGACGCCCAAGCCCGAGCCGCCACCGCAGATCGAGGAGGAGGACGCGCAGCCCGAGCCGCCGCCGCAGAGGAGGAGGACGTACAACGCCATCACCACCGCGCCCTGCCACCGCCGCCGTTCGGTGAGAGTCCCTCTCCCCCTCCCCACTCCCTTGTCCCCCTCCCCACTGTCTTGTGCCCGAATTTCGGAGAAGAAGGGCAACATTGGTCAGATTTTGTATTGTCTCATGTTCTTGTTGTTTGCATTGCCATGATCCAAGCCATCCAAGCCATCAAAGAATTGCCATGATCCTAACAGTAGCTAATTTCTTGGTTATGGCATTATATTCTTTCTATGTGATGAAATTCAGGGGCTCCATAGCTAGATGTAGAAAGTTCTTGCTATTTTTTTAATTCATTGGTTGCTGTTTTTTTTAATTCATTGCTTGCACTAGAGCTAATAAAGTTCTTGCTATTTTTTTAATTCATTGGTTGCTGTTTTTTTTAATTCATTGCTTGCACTAGAGCTAATAAAGTTCTTGCTATTTTTTTAATTCATTGCTTGCTGTTTTCATGTAAGAAGATTATTTCATTGCTTGCTATCGTCTGATTGAATCCTAATGCAATGTAGTGAAGATTATTTCATGTAAGAAGGCTGAATAAACAAGAAGAAATACTAATGCAATGTGAATTATTTGTTTATATGTTTGGTATGTTGGTTTTGCAGTAAACAATTAATTGGTCTCTTGTGTTTTGCAGTAAACAATTATACAATTTTAGGACAATTTTAATTAGTTGATAAAGTAGCAGCAGTAGCTAGCAGTAGGTTTATTTAGTTGATATAATTTGGTGATTTAAATTTGCTACTGCTGGGTAATGCTATGCTAGCTATTGGTAGGTAATGCTATGTTAGCAATAGCTCATGCTCATTTTCTAAATTCGAATTGGCAGAGAAATGTAGATACAAATAATTGGTTGATTTAGGTTTTGAATGTAGTTAGTGAATTGGCAGATACAAATTGGTTAGTGAATGTAGTTAGTGAATTGGTTGATTTAGGTTTTGAATGTAGTTAGTGAATGTAGATACAAATTTACTACTGCTAGGTAATGTTTTGAATGTGATTTAGTTTTCGAATTGGCAGAGAAATGTAGATATTAATCTTGTCATTTAGTAAGAACAGAATTAGGGTGAGAGTTAGTGATCATGTGTGTGTTGCATGTGCTTGTGAATCACTTGTGTCTCCTGCTGCCATTTTATGTTTTGAATTCATTTATGAAATGATCATGCTCATGCTTCCTAGTTGCAAGATAAGAATGCATAGATGGTTTTAGTTCACCTTTGGCCACTGATTAAATAGATGGTTTTAGTTCACATATGACCACTAATTAAATACATGATTAAATGCATAGATGGTTGCAGTATATATACAGTATATATATAGTATATATGAACTGTGTTCGTTGAGAAAATGCAGTAGAGCTAATAAAGTTCTTGAAGTTCTCTCTGAAAAAGAATGAAGTTTGTTTAAATGAAAATTAAAATGAAGCTGCTACTACTCTGTTGATGTACATGGTTCAATAAAATGAACAATGCAGTAGGTTTTTTAATACAATGCAATAGGTTTTTTAATACAAATGAAAAAATGAACAAGCTAATGATGAAATGATACTGCCTAGTTGATTTTGAATGAAATGCTACTGCCTACTATTGAAGTTATTTTTCTAAGTCATTAGCTACTGCCTTGGCTGCACTAAATATGCTAACAGTTGGTTAAAAAGATGCTCCAGGTTTGTTGTAGTGCTCCAGGTGATTGCTCCAGGTTTTGTTTGATGTATTGTAGATTCTCCAGGTTAATTTGTTGTAGATGCTCCAGGTTAATAATATCTATTGTATTGATGCTCTAGGTTAATAATGCCTCCTGTACTGATGCTCCAGGTTTTGTTTGATGTATTGTAGATGCTTCAGGTTAATTTGTTGTAGTGCTCCAGGTTAAAAAAAATAGGAACTATATATGTCCAGCAATATATGTCCAGGTTTTCTGGTTTGTAGTACTAAGTGATATGGTGGATATGGTGGATATATGGTGTATATGGTGGATATATGGTGTATATGGTGGATATTTTTGCAGGGATTTCATTGAGTTGCCCATTTCTCCCGAAGCGTTGATTAACTTCCGTTTCGGTTGAGAAATGGGCACTCCTACGTAGAAAAAATAGCAAAGGTCATGCCGAATTTTTGGTTCACTTTTGTACTAACTTGTTGCCTCTTTTTAATGAAGTGCAAAAATAAACATGTCGGGCAACACTTCTAAGCCCAGGAGCCAGACCGAAGAAGCGACAGAGGCCCACACTGAGGTCGGGGAGGACTACGAGCAGCCCCGGAAGGCCGCCGCCGAGTCGCCCGACGATGAGGAAGAGGGCCGGGACACTGCCTCCGAGGGAGAGGGCCGGGGGGCCGCCGCCGACACCGGCGACGATGACGATACCTGGGACGACGCCGCCCAGACCGGTGAAGAGACGACCGGTGAAGAGAACGCGGCCAACCGCACGGAAGGTGATAGCGGCGGCAACCCTCAGGAGGGTAAGAAGAAGAGGACGGCGAGGAGGGCGAGGAGGGATCGGAGGCCGCAAGTGCTCGCCAACGTCACCGATGTTGTTACGGTAGTCTCCCCAAGTGGCCTACCGATGGAGCCTTCGTGGGTTGCCAAAGTGCGGCATGCAACTAGGGTGCATCGTCCGTGAAACCGTGCCGATCCTAACTCATGACCTCGTAAGCAAGGAGAACGAGGCTATCGTCCAATCCCTCCTCCGTAAGCTTCACCAACGATACACGTTCCCGGAGCCGTTCAATAAGAAGGTGGACTCTTTAGCTCTCACGAAGATGAGCACCGCCTTGAGCAGCTGGAAGAACCGGCTGAAGAAAAAGATCGACGCCGGTGAAAGCTGGGAGAGGATAAGTACCAAAGAACCGTCGCTCTCCTTAGAAGACTTTAATGCATTCAAGTCTTACTTAGAGAGTGACGATGTTAAAATGGACCGCCTGGGGGAAGAAAATGCGGGATTTGAACTTAGGGACCCACCATTGCGGAAGCGGCGGTTACCGAGGAAAACAGCCCACTTGGGACAAGGAGGATGCCGAGATGGTACGTCTGGGGAAAGAAAACCCCTGGCACAAAATCCAGGATGAACAGGCTAGGAACTTTGTCCGGTCCCGCTACTACTTAGACTGGAAGACGGGGGAATTTATTACGGATCACGAAGACGTGAAGGATTTCGAGAAGTACCTGGTAAGGATAGTTCTATATTATTTCGCTCATCTTATTAGGCAATGAAGCCAAATGGGCTAACCTTAAGTTCCTTTGTCTGAAGGATGAAGAGTTGACGAAGGCTGGCCCGTCGTCCCAGGGGTCGACGGAACCGTGGGACACGCCTTTCAACAGGGCGATGAACAAATACAAGGAGAGGGAGCTAGACAAGCCACCGACGTCGGGTGGCCGTGTGTCCGGCTTTGGCACAAGTATGAAGCTATCCGAGTACTACGGATCGGATGCCAAGACGAGAAAGCTGGAGAGGAGGTCATCGGCAAAGGATAAATCCGAGGTTCAGGAGCTGAAGAAGAAGGTGGAGTCACTAGAGAAGCTGGTGGCCGAAAAGCCTCTGGAGAACACGGAGATGATGAACAAGTTATTGGACGAGAAGATCCGTGAGATCATCCCCACTGGGTTGATGTAGGGGTTAGCTGCTTGGAATGCGGGAGGTCAAGTGGGGCCGATACATGTGCCCAGCATTAGCGGCAGCAACTCAAGCTTCCACGTGTCGCCGACGGTGCCGCTCCACCCGACGCCGGCGTCGGGGCTCCACCAGACGCCGCCGCAGCTCCAACCGCTGCCGCAGCTCCAACTGGTCGCATCGACGCCCCCAACCGACGCCCTTGTATCGACAGTAGCCGAGATCGACGCCATCAAGGAGGTAAACTCATTAGTTACTCCTTCGCGTCATCTTCTTTAACTATATATGCCTTTCGTGACTGCCATCTCACGATGCCCAACATGGCGCCCCTGACTCAGGATGAACAATGCATACTTCTGCAAACGGTGGAGCCCAGCGGCAAGTTGGTGG
The DNA here is from genome assembly GCF_019359855.2 of Lolium perenne. Taxonomy (NCBI): domain Eukaryota; kingdom Viridiplantae; phylum Streptophyta; class Magnoliopsida; order Poales; family Poaceae; genus Lolium; species Lolium perenne. The sequence continues at coordinate 261,653,402 of NC_067250.2, forward strand.
AAGTTGCTAGCGGCTATGTCATGGCTTCCCGCGTTATGCACGGCACTACATTGGCGAAAGACGTGGCGAAGGTCAAGTTGGTAATGGTAGTGCCGGAGTACCGCTACGCCATCCCCCCCTTTCAACCTCCGGCACGTACGAAGGCGACGTTTTCCCCCTTGGGGATTGCACCTCATGGCTTATGACATGGCCGAAGAACCAGATTCGTGCGGGGGGGTCTTCCGAGTGGTAAGAAAAGCACCGGCGCCACCTCCCTATCATCCGGCCCAAGATCGCCAGCGCCGACGACACCCTTAAGGAAACGGCGGTCGCCGCCCCACTACTGAAGGAACCGGCGGTCGCCGCCCCCACTACCCTGAAGGAACCGGCGGTCGCCGCCGCCACCCGGAAGGAACCGACGATCGCCATCACCACCAGACGCCACAAACAGTTGTTGGGAGCGCTACCGCAACGACCGTCTACTAGACACGCGGTACGCCAAGCGGCGGCATCGCAACCGCCACCACCTAAGGTCCAGGACATGGCGCCACTTGATGGCAACGATGTAGATGATGATGATGACATCGATGCCTACATCAACACTGGCGCCTGCAGCCAAGATATTTACATGCCTCCTATGGATGAACAAGCCTTCCGCACACACGGCGATCAACTTACTCGTCCCCCTACAGTCACGAAGCAGCGCCTGGTCTTCACGGGTCTTTCTCAAGACACTCCTCCGGAGGCTGGCAATCCAGCTCAAGTCAAGCCTGCTACCGTTTTCAGCCCTAACACGCTGCGTAAGACGATCATCGGGGAGCCACCCAAATCAACCCCAGCAACCTCAGAAGCACCACCAGCACCCGAAGCACCACCATCAGCACCACAAGCACCCCCAGTAGGTCAGGTGAAGAAGGGAAGGAAGAGAGGAGCCAAGAAGGGCGCATCTTCGAGCCAGCCTGCTCCTAAGAGGATCCGGCCGACGACATGGTACCACCTACCCCGGATGGCTTGCCCCGGTGTCATGAAGCTGGTAAACCTATACTGCCTCCGGACATGGAACACCTCGCAAGTGGACAAATGCTCCCTTTGCAGCACTCTATTCATTATCAAGAGAGCGTCCTTCTTAAAGAAAAGGATCCAAATTACCCGGTGTTCTCAGTCAAGGTGCCGTCCGACCAGAGCTTCGTCAATGAAGACCCCGCGGATATCTTCTTCATAGCGTTCGAGGACGTCTTCAATCTATTTCACTCGAAACGGCTCGACTATAACTTGGTGCGCCTATACGCGATCAATCTTCAGATGAAGATCAACAGAGAGAGACCCCGCCACATCGCGGTAGCGGATCCCTACTACATGCGCGATAGCCAGCTCCAGGACGGCTCAAGGACACGGACCAAGGCGGTGCGGTACCTCCGAACTTCATGCTCATGCACAAAGAGAGCAACACCATTCTTCTCGCTGTCTTTCCCGAGTAAGTACACATCCGCTCACGGCCGTCGTAACTTATGCTTTCTTATATATTTCTTCCATTGCCGATCATTTCCAACATTCCATTTCAATTGCATGTGTTGAGCAGGGACAAATACTGCACACTCATCATCCTAGATCCAAAGTGGTCACTAGCCCAGTATTTCGACTCGTCGAGTACGACGATGAAGAAAGACTACACGAGAATAAGGGGTGTTCTCAATGAGGCTATCCTTGGCTACTCCAAAAGTGGAGGCACCTTCGACAAGAATGGGCAATATATCAGGCCGGACACTAAAAAGATCGGGTTCAAGCACGTGATCAACTTCCCTTGTATCAAGCAGCCGGTGGCAGCATTAAGGAGGCCTTCTATGTCCTCCATCACCTTAAAGGGTTTGTCGAGGATGCAGAGATGATGTCTCTGCCACCTAGTAAGCGAGACCCCATTAAAATGTCGGGGAAATCAGTGATGATGATCTTAGAGAAGACTTCCATCGCATCCAAGTAAAGCTCTCGGAAATTATCTTACAAGATGTATCCAACGGATCGGGGCTCTTACACGCAGCCAGAGCGTTGCCTAAGAGGGATATCGAAGAACGCCTACATAGGTAGGGTGATGGAAGGACGTGGACGACGAAGGACTTGTACAAGCCGTTCCCGGAGCCGCTCAAGAAGACGTCTCGTTGACCGAGGCCGGTGTGCCTAGCTAGCATTACTTTGAATCGATAGACAATTTGTACCGTGTTGTAAACTAAACTTGCTTAATTTGCTCGAAACGGTGGTCGTCGTTGTTGGACTTCAATTTCTATTGTAGTCGTTATCGTTGAACCATATTACTTATGTGATACCGATGCTATATTTCTTTTAGGTTTATTATTATTTCCTTGCTTTAATTCTTGTGAATATGTATGCATGTGAACCCTCTAACTCTTTCCATTGCGTTATATACTAATATGCCTTGTGTCCATAGAGATGACGTACTACGTCGTGTTCGAGGGGCGGGTTCCAGGAGTGTACGAGGAGTGGGGGGAGTGCAAGAAACAGGTGCACAAGTTCAGCGGCAACTGCTACAAAGGGTACCCGACTAGACACGAGGCGGTTGCCAAGTGGAGGGTGCACCAAGCGAACAAGAGCAAGATGAAGGCCTTCCTTGTGCTCTCGCTCTTGCTCACCATCGTCGCGGCGGTACTCTATTTCATCCTAGTGTAGGCGGCCGCCGGTGTCACTTCGTTTGTATCTAGAGATGATGAGAACTTTCTTAATTTGCATGGATTATGAGTTGTATGGAGCTATATGTATAACTCGATCGGGCTCTAAGTAATGTGATGATGATGTGATGATTATATATGTCCATATTATATCTGTCTATATTATATCAGTATATAACCTGTATACTGTGTATAAAACCAGTATAAAACCTGTATAATACACCAGGGAGCACAAAATAGAGTATACCTGTAGATAGTTCTGTGGCGCACCAAAAAATAATTCTGTGGCGCACCTATTTCTGTGGCGCAGCTATATCACATGCGCCACAGAACTACTTATTTCTGTGGCGCACCGGCCCAAGTGCGCCACAAAAACCTTAATTCTGTGGCGCACGGCCAGATGCGCCACAGAAAGCTTATTTTTGTGGCGACGTTTCTGTGGCGCACCCTCCATGCGCCACAGAATCGAATTTTCGTGCGCCACTGATGAGGCTTTTCCTACTAGTGAGAGATCGATACCGGGAGAGTTTCCCCTATCAAACAATCAAGATCAAACCCAAATTGCTACAGCGGTGACGAGGTGCTGCGGAGGAGATGGCGGTGATGATGGTGGAGATGATGATGATGGTGATGGAGATGATGTCCAGCTCGATGACGGTGACGATGGCGTCGATTTCCCCCTCCCGGAGGGAATTTCCCCGGCGGATTCCTGCCCACCGGAGAGCTCTTTTCTCTCTGGTGTTCTCCGCCCCGCAGAGGCGGCTGTCACTCTTCGCGAGGTACCTTCTGTGGCTTAGGTTTTCGAGACGAAGGATTTCGCGAAGAAAAGGAGGCGAAAGGGGTCGTGGGCCCCCCAGACCACATGGCGGCACGGCCAGGGCATGGGCCGCGCCGCCCTAGGGTGTGGGCCCACCCTGGGTCCTCCTGGCCCCTCCTTCTGGCTTCCTCCGTCATCTTGAAAAATAGGATTTTTGGTATAATTTCCTCCCACAGTTGATCTTCCGAAATATTGCGTTCTGACGGTGCTTTTTCCAGCAGAATCCTGGCTCCGGTGCTTGATCCTCCAATAATGATGAAACATGCAAAATAGATGAAATAACATAAGTATTGTGTCCCAATATGAAATATATCAATGAATAACAGCAAATTATGATATAAAATAGTGATGCAAATTGGACGTATCAATGGTAAAGGGTAATGATCTTTCTTAGTAACTTTATTAACTTTTCGAAAATCAATGCACATTCTATACCCTACAACTACTCTTTGAGGGATAAGCTCATCATTATCATTAGGCACAACAGTCATTCCTCCTTTCTTGGGAACGCAATGCACAGGACTAACCCATCTACTATCAGCAATAGGATATATAATACCAGCTTCAAGAAGTCGTAATACCTCATTCCTTACCACTTCCTTCATCTTCGGAATTAGACGACGCTGATGTTCAACAATAGGCTTTGCATCATCTTCCATATTAATAGCATGTTGGCAAATAGAAGGAGAAATCCCCTTCAAATCATCAAGAGTGTAGCCAATAGCGCCTCGGTGTTTCTTCAATATTTCCAATAACCTTTCTTCCTCAATCCCTGAAAGCTTAGAACTAATAATAACAGGATATATTTTCTCATCATCAATATGAGCATATTTAAGATTATCAGGCAAAGGCTTTAAATCAAAAACAGGATCTTCCTTTGGTGGAGGTGTTGTACCCAAATCTTCCACCGGTAAATCATGCTTGAGAATAGGTTGGCGAAGAAAAATTTCCTCAAGCTCATCTCTTTCTTTCCTAAAAACTTCACTCTCGCTATCCTCCAAATGTTGCTGCAAAGGATTGTTAGGAACAAGAACGATAGATGCACATTGCTCCATTTTAAAATCATTACTAGGCAAATCAGCTTTATAAGGAGTTTTAGTAAATTTAGAGAAGTTAAACTCATAAGATTCACCAGCAAATTTAGTCAAAATTTTCTCTTTCTTGCAATCTATAATAGCTCCACAAGTATTTAGAAAAGGTCTACCAAAAATAATAGGACAATAATCACTAGCAGCAGAACCAAGTACCAAAAAGTCAGCAGGATATTTAATCTTACTGCATAAAACTTCCACATCTCGAACAATACCAATTGGAGAAATAGTTTCTCTATTAGCCAGCTGAATAACCACATCAATATCTTCAAGTTCGCAAGAATCAATTTCGTGCATAATCTCCGTGTAAAGCTCATAAGGAATAGCACTAACACTTGCACCAATATCACATAATCCATAATAGCAATGATCACCAATTCTAACAGATAGCATAGGAACACTAGCTTGTTTGGGTTTATTAGGATGTGAAACAATATTAGAAGCATCTTCACAGAAAATAATATGACCATCCTCCACATTTTCAGTCACAAGATCTTTAATTATTGCAACAGCAGGTTCAACTTTTATTTGTTCTTCAGGTTCTACAGGTTTCTTTTCACTTTTATGAACCGCACTATTTATAACAGAGTACTCCTTCATTTTAGCAGGGAAAGGAGTTTTTTCAATATAAGCTTCAGGAATAATATGATCAGCAGTTTCAACTACAACACATTTATTAATAGACGAATCAATTTTATCTTTATACGGTTCATGATACTTATCAAAATTCTTCTTTGGCAATTCATAATGAGAGGCAAAAGCTTTATAAAGATTTGCAGCAACTTGAGAATCAAGACCATATGTAGCACTCATATTACGAAATTTATCAGTATCCATAAAAGCTTCAATGCATTTATAATCATAAATTATACCTGATTCTCTATCCTTGTCGTTCTCCCAACCTTCAGTATTTTCTTGGATCCGATCAAGAAGGTCCCTTTTAAACTCTTCTTTGTTGCGTGTAAATGATCCAGAACAAGAAGTATCCAGCAAGGTCTTGTCTTGAAAAGAAAGTCTTACATAGAAATTATCAATAATAACATTACCAGGAAGCTCATGAATGGGGCATTTGAGCATTAAAGACTTCAATCTCCCCCAAGCTTGGGCAATACTCTCTCCATCATGAGGCCGAAAATTATATATGCGATTCCGATCTTTGTGAATTTCACTTGGAGGATAGAACTTAGAATAAAACCGGGGCACAATATCATTCCATTCAAGAGAATCCCCATTATCCAGTAATTTATACCAATGCGCCGCCTTACCAGACAGCGATAAAGAGAATAGTTTCTTCCTCACTTCATCCATAGCAATACCTGCACATTTGAATAACCCGCATAATTCATGCAAAAATAGTAAATGATCACCAGGATGGACAGTTCCATCCCCTTCATAGCAGTTATCCATAACACGTTCAATAATTTTCGTAGGTATTTTATATGGTATCACTTCCTCACCTGGCGCCTCATCCACTACCGTTGCAGTAGTAGTAGATTTCCCAAATAAAAATTGAAGAGAAGATCTCTCCATAATGACTTATAGCAGCAGGCAGAAATAAAATCAGCACAACAGTAAAGGTTTTCCTTACCAATTCCACTTACCAATAGCGCTTCACTCCCCGGCAACGGCGCCAGAAAATAGTCTTGATGACCCACAAGTATAGGGGGTGTATCGTAGTATCTTCGATAAGTAAGAATGTCGATCCCAACGAGGAGCAGAAGGTGTTGACAAGCAGTTTCGATGAAGGATTCACTGTAAATGCTCACAGACAAGTATTCAGGGGGTTTTGATGTAACAGTTGAATAAAGTACGAGTAAGTAAAGTGCGAGAGTAATAATTGCAGCGAGTGGCCCAATCCTTTTTAGCACAAAGGACAAGCCGGTTTGTTTACTTATAAAGACCAAACGTTCTCGAGGACACACGGGATTTCAGTCTAGTGCTTTCGCTACATACGGCTAAATAATCTTCATTGTTATGATAAGTGTCGTGTGGGTGAACCTATGCTAATGTACCGCCCTTCCTAGGACTAATACATACTTGTGATTATACCCCTTGCAAGCATCCGCAACTACAAGAAAGTAATTAAGAATAAATCTAACCACAGCCTTAAACTCTGAGATCCTGCGATCCCTCCTGCATCGATATACCAACGGGGGTTTAGGTTTCTGTCACTCCGGCAACCCCGCAATTAGCAAACGAATACAAGATGCATTCCCCTAGGCCCATAAATGGTGAAGTGTCATGTAGTCGACGTTCACATGACACCACTAGAAGAATAACACCACAACTTAAATATCACACCATTGAATATTACTCATCCATAGTTCACTACTAACATTTAGACTTCACCCATGTCCTCAAGAACTAAACGAACTACTCACGGGACATCATATGGAACATGATCAGAGGTGATATGATGATGAATAACAATCTGAACATAAACTTGGTTCAATGGTTTCACTCAATAGCATCAACAACAAGTAGGAATAGATACCGGGAGAGTTTCCCCTATCAAACAATCAAGATCAAACCCAAATTGCTACGGCGGTGACGAGGTGCTGCGGAGGAGATGGCGGTGATGATGGTGGAGATGATGATGATGGTGATGGAGATGATGTCCAGCTCGATGACGGTGACGATGGCGTCGATTTCCCCCTCCCGGAGGGAATTTCCCCGGCGGATTCCTGCCCGCCGGAGAGCTCTTTTCTCTCTGGTGTTCTCCGCCCCGCAGAGGCGGCTGTAACTCTTCGCGAGGTACCCTCTGTGGCTTAGGTTTTTGAGACGAAGGATTTCGCGAAGAAAAGGAGGCGAAAGGGGTCGTGGGCCCCCCAGACCACATGGCGGCGCGGCCAGGGCATGGGCCGCGCCGCCCTAGGGTGTGGGCCCACCCTGGGTCCTCCTGGCCCCTCCTTCTGGCTTCCTCCGTCATCTTGAAAAATAGGATTTTTGGTATAATTTCCTCCCACAGTTGATCTTCTGAAATATTGCGTTCTGACGGTGCTTTTTCCAGCAGAATCCTGGCTCCGGTGCTTGATCCTCCAATAATGATGAAACATGCAAAATAGATGAAATAACATAAGTATTGTGTCCCAATATGAAATATATCAATGAATAACAGCAAATTATGATATAAAATAGTGATGCAAATTGGATGTATCACTCGTGTTCGGAATTTCTCCACCGCCAAGGAAGCTTGGGATGGTTTGGCCGCTAGTTGCATGGGAACTGATAACATGAGAAGGAACAAGTATAATTCCCTTCGGAATCAAGCCGAAGGATTCATGAGGCTACCGGATGAAGATCATGAAGTCATGTATAGAAGACTCATCACCGTTGCGGATGCTTTCCGGAACGTGGGTGCCAAACACATTGATGACTCTTGGATCAAAGATAAGTATATCGATTGCATGATGCCGTTTGAACCCATTGATGTCAAGACTCTCATTGGGAGAGAATGCTTCCCCTCTCTCACCTCTCAACAAGCGGTGCACGAGTTGCAAGCTCTCAAGGTGCTCGAGCAAAACTCTCATGATTCTCGCAATCGTGCCATTGGAATGTCAAGAGGGAACAATCTTGCCTTGACGGTCAATTCCGTGGAAGAAGTGAACCCTCAAGAACCATATATGACATCTTGGAGTATGTCCTATCCGGAGGACTTGGAACTCTACTACAATGATCACATGGCATTCCATGCAAAATCCTTTTGGGTTGATCCATCCAAGGCCAAGGAAGACAACATCAAGAGAAACAACTCAAGTGGATTCACAAGCTCGGGCCCAAGAACAAGATCATGCTACAATTGTGGTGACAAGCACCATTTCATCGCCCAATGCCCCTATGAGCATAGGGAAACTCATGGTGGAAGGCTCATTCCCAAGGACAAGAGCAAAGATTCAAAGGGCAAAGATTCAAAGGCCCCCAACAAGAAATTCTACAACAAGAGCAAGAAGGGCAAGAGGCCCTCAAGGATTGTGCTAGTGACTAAGGAAGAATATTCTTCCGATGAAGTTGAAAGTAGTAGTGATGAAGAAGAAGAAAGCTCAAAGGAAGTGGCCGCCATTGTCACCACCAACATTCCCTCTTCATCTCTCTTTGAATCCCTTAATGAGAACTCTCCTATCAAGAATGCACATTGCTTCATGGCAAGGTCCACCTTGGACACATCTATTGTGCTATCAACTCAAGAAGAATATACCTCCGGAGATGATGAGTTTGATGATGAATAAGATGAAACTTCAAATGGATTGGTTGCTCTTGCCTCCCTCTCCACCAACTCTTCACCACCAAGTGAATTCCCCAATGAAGTCATTCATGTGGAGGAAGAAAGTTGCCTCATGGCTAAATCCTCCGAGGTATCATCTCCTAACCCCTATATGCTTAACATATCAAATGATCTAGGGGTTGATCATGCTAGTTTAAAAGTGAAACAAGAAATGCTTGATTTTGATGAGTTCATCCTTAACTTAAAAGGTGACACTAGAAAGCATGTTTCAAATCTCATGATTCGTCTAGCACAACTAAATGATACTCTTGAGAAAAAATGTCAAATTGAGAGAGAAGACTCTCTTGAAATACATGCTCTTAAAAATGCTCTTGAGGAAAGTCAAGAATACATAGCTTCTCTTGAAGAGAGGCTAGAAACTCTTGAAGAGCCTCAAGATAAAATTAACAAGCTCACTAAAGCTAGAGATCTTGCTAGGGCTAAGACTAAAGTGCTTAAAAAGGAAAAGACCAAATTTGGTGTTGATCATGAGAAACTTGTGAAGGATCTAGATGAACTAGACAAGGCTCACCAAGCCTTGAAGAGTGAATACTCTCTCCTCTCCAAGTCTAATGAGCAACTTCAAATTAGGCTTGCTTCATATGACATACCTAGTACCTCTGCCCCTTCATGTGATCATGCAAATATTATTGAGGAAAATGCTAGGTTGAAGGATGAACTTGCTAAGGCCTCCTCTCCCCAAAGTAAACTTTCCTTGGATGATCTTTTGAGTAAGCAAAGGTCAAACAATGGGAAGGAGGGCCTTGGTTATAATGCCAAGGCAAAGAAGGCAAATAAGCAAAAGGCCAAGCCCGCACAAGAGAAGAAGAAAGCTATCACTAATGTTGAAACCCCTAAGGGCAAAACAATTAATAATGATGATGTGGGAATTGCTAACCCTCACTATGTTCTATTTAAAGATTATTATGGTGATGTCTATGCAAAGTATGTTGGCCCATATGATGGTTATGTTGCTTGGTCTATTTGGGTCCCAAAGACCCTTGTTGCTAACAAAAGAGGACCTATTGAGAAATGGGTACCTAAAGCCAAGAATTGATCTTATGTAGGACTATGCCGCCGGAGGTTCAAAATGGGTACTTGATAGTGGATGTACAAGTCATATGACCGGCGGCAAGAACCTCGTCAAGGAGTTGTTATCACCAGAATTTGACGAAGTCAGAGGTGGGCCGCGATCAAGATGGGCTTGAAGAATATACATGGAAGAAATACGTGAATCGGCCTTATATGCAAAGTTTGGGCTAGTTTGCCCGTGTATCTGTAATATAGTAGGATACGTGTTGGTTAGATAGAGTTTGGCTCGTGCCCGGTTGGGATTATTCCCACGTTAGAAAGTCTACGGACTATAAATATGTATCTAGGGTTTATGAAATAAACAACAATCACGTTCACCACAAACCAATCCAGGCGCATCGCCAACTCCCTTGTCTCGAGGGTTTCTTCCGGGTAAGCATCATGCTGCCTAGATCGCATCTTGCGATCTAGACAGTACACGTTTATTCGCTATCCATGCGTTGCTCGTACTGAAGCCTTTTTGATGGCGAGCAACGTAGTTATCTTAGATGTGTTAGGGTTAGCATTGTTCATCGTATCATATGCTATCGTCGTGCAACCCTTAGACATCTAGCCGCCCTTACGCCTATCTTAGGTGTAAGGGCGGCACCCCGCTTGATCATTATTTAGTAGATCCGATCCGTTATGGTTGCTCCTTGTTCTTCAAGGATTAGTTTAATATCTGCATAGTTAGGCCTTACAAACGGGTTGAAGGATCCAGTGGCGCGTAGGGTGTAATTTGCTAGCCCTAAACAGGATGTTCCGGGGATCAACCTCGTGTTGGTTTTTAGGCCTTGTCTAGGGTCGGCTTACCATCACCGTGCGTGGCCGCCAGGCTCAATCACGAGTAGGATGTTCCGATTATGTGGTGAAAACCCTAAATCGTAGTAGGTCGTTTTAGCTTTATTTTGATCAAGCAGGACCACCATATATTCGTACACCCCGTACGGATCATGGGTGGATCGGCTCTTTGAGCCGATTCACAGGATAACTTGAGAGCCGATCGAGGCTCGTATTTAATGTTTACGTGTATGCCATGAAGGAAACTAAGCGAGGCACATCCATCACCTTCCTGACCAGGTATAGGTCAGGTGGCACGCCCTTGCACCAGCATCGGACGTGCGTGCCGAGTCTTTGCGGGCCGTCGCTCGGAGGGACCAGGGCCAGCCGTAGTCCTGGGAGCCTCCCGGCTCTACTGTGTTGCCCGTCGCTGCTCGCCGGTGGGTTTCTGACCGCAACACATTCTGGCACGCCCGGTGGGACAATCTTCGACATCAACCACATCGCCATCTACATCTGAGATGGCGGAAGGCACTCCAGTCACGTACGAGGATTTGACCGAGGAGCTCAAGAAGAAGTATGACGAGGTCAAAGCAATCCTCGAAGCCGACCTCATCGGCTCTTTTCACAGAACCCGCTCACATGGCATCAGGTGGAAAGGGTTCTCACCTGAAGGCGCGCTCGATGGAGTGGACCTGTCCGCCCCGTCAGAAGAACGCACCAGGTCCCTGCGTCAGGAGGTTAACTTCATGGTAGCTCATTCGCTACACCGCCATTCTGAGAGCCTGGTGAACACTTTGGAGCGTGTCGCTCTTCGGGTGATCCAGGAAATCATGAGGCATCAGTACTCTCCGTCGGGACCAGCTCTCGGGACTTACCAAGGAGAGATGCCACTCCAGTCCCGTCCACCGCTGCCATTCGCGTTGGCAGCACCAGAAGTGCCGAATTCACCGGCATACGTCGTCTACAAGATCGGTGGTGACCCTAGCGACTACCAGTTCTTGCATGAGGCGCCTAAGGAGATCCCTCACGGGTACACGTGCACATACGTGCGGCTGCGATGGCAGGTACTCACAAACCAGGCGCAACATCGGGGACACGGAACAACAGGAGGAACTTCGGGAACAGATCTTGAGAAGCAGACGTGGCTAGCTAAGTATGCCACTCCGACAAACCTCCAGAGCTTGGCTCCTGTAGTTGGCTCAGAGCTGGAAAAGCAAGCATGGCTGGCTAAGTATGCCACTCCGGCGAATCTTCAGAGTTCGACTCCTGCAGCCAGCACCGCGGATCAGATCAGTACGATCCTGAGAGACCAGTTCGGCATGGTGCCGAAAAGGAGGACAATCGGCTATTCCAAGCCGTACCCCAACGAGTACGAGTTGATCCCGCTACCACCCAAATATCGGCTCCCTGATTTCTCCAAGTTTAATGGATCAGATGGTTCCAGCTCCATCGAGCATGTGAGCGGATATTTGGCACAGCTGGGCACGCTCTCAGCATCAGATGAGCTGCGTGTGAGGTTCTTCGCACAGTCCCTCACAGGATCGGCTTTCGGGTGGTACACATCGCTGCCACCAGACTCAATCCGGACTTGGAAGCAGTTGGAAGAGCAGTTCCACATGCAGTATCACTCAGAGGCTTCCGAGGCTGGCATTGCCGATTTAGCACAAGTACGTCAGAAGCGCGGAGAAACAGTGTCAGAATACATCCAGCGCTTCAGGACCGTGAGGAACCGATGTTATTCGGCTCGTTTGACCGAAAAGGAAGCAGTCGAGTTGGCGGTGGTGGGTCTCGCATCACCGATCAAGGATATGGCTTCCCAAGCAGACTACCCTTCACTGGCGCACATGGTTCAGAAACTGTCATTATATGAGCAGCGCCACCCAGAGCTGTACCAGGACAAATTCAAGCGTGCAGTAGTCCTGGTTGAGACAGAAGAAGATGAAGGGTCTGCGGGAGATCAAGAGGTAGCAGTGGCTGAATGGACTCGGGGGGCAACCCCCATATCCTGCAAATGGGTTATGCCACCAGGCCCGCCCAGAGGGTTTGATTTTGACGTAACTAAAACTGAGCAAATTTTTGACCTTTTACTTAAGGAGAAGCAGTTGAAGTTACCTGAAGGCCTCAAAATCCCCACGGTACAGGAGCTGAACGGGAAGCCATACTGCAAATGGCATAACTCGTTCTCCCATACCACCAACGACTGCAGGGTGTGGTGTCAGCAGATCCAAATGGCGATAGAACAAGGACGTCTGATTTTCAACCAGTACGCCATGAAAGTCGACACTCACCCCTTCCCCGCCGTTAACATGGTGGAGTGCACTTACCCTGGAGGGTGCCAGCCAGGATTCTCGTTCAGCATCAACATGGTAGGACCTGGACACCACTCTGGTAAGGACGGAGACGAGGGCAGCTGCTCTCGTAGCAAGGACACAGAGGAAGCCGTTCCACGCGATCGGCTCCGTCACGATGGCAAGCGCTACATCACAGAGGGAGAAGTGAGGAATGTGAGATACCAGCGACCTCTCTCTGATCACCTCCTCAACAAGTATGTGAGTCAATATGACCAACGCCGATGACCCAACGACGATGGTGAAAGAGATCGTCTGGCTAGGGACGCCAGGAGACATCATCGGCATGATCGCGACGAGGAGAGATATGAGCGCCACGCCAAGGAAAGGTCAAGAGAGCAAGACGGCGAGGATAGGCACTGGGACTGTCCCTTCTTCAGACACTGCTGGGATTCAGGAATGAGCCGATTGCCTACTGATGGCGTGTAATTCACACGTTCGTTGGGAACCCCAAGAGGAAGGTATGATGCGCACAGCAGCAAGTTTTCCCTCAGAAAGAAACCAAGGTTTATCGAACCAGGAGGAGCCAAGAAGCACGTTGAAGGTTGATGGCGGCGGGATGTAGTGCGGCGCAACACCAGAGATTCCGGCGCCAACGTGGAACCTGCACAACACAACCAAAGTACTTTGCCCCAACGAAACAGTGAGGTTGTCAATCTCACCGGCTTGTTGTAACAAAGGATTAACCGTATTGTGTGGAAGATGATTGTTTGCAGAAAACAGTAGAACAAGTATTGCAGTAGATTGTATTTCAGTAAAGAGAATTGGACCGGGGTCCACAGTTCACTAGAGGTGTCTCTCCCATAAGACAAACAGCATGTTGGGTGAACAAATTACAGTTGGGCAATTGACAAATAAAGAGGGCATGACCATGCACATACATATCATGATGAGTATAGTGAGATTTAATTGGGCATTACGACAAAGTACATAGACCGCCATCCAACTGCATCTATGACTAAAAAGTCCACCTTCAGGTTATCATCCAAACCCCCTCCAGTATTAAGTTGCAAAGCAACAGACAATTGCATTAAGTATGGTGCGTAATGTAATCAACAACTACATCCTTAGACATAGCATCAATGTTTTATCCCTAGTGGCAACAGCACAACACAACCTTAGAACTTTCTGTCACTTGTCCCGGTGTCAATGCGCATGAACCCACTATCGAGCATAAGTACTCCCTCTTGGAGTTACAAGCATCTACTTGGCCAGAGCATCTACTAGTAACGGAAAGCATGCAAGATCATAAACAACACGTAGATATAACTTTGATAATCAACATAACAAGTATTCTCTATTCATCGGATCCCAACAAACGCAACATATAGAATTACAGATAGATGATCTTGATCATGTTAGGCAGCTCACAAGATCCGACAATGATAGCACAATGGGGAGAAGACAACCATCTAGCTACAGCTATGGACCCATAGTCCAGGGGTAGACTACTCACACATCACACCGGAGGCGACCATGGCGGTGTAGAGTCCTCCGGGAGATGATTCCCCTCTCCGGCAGGGTGCCAGAGGCGATCTCCTGGATCCCCCGAGATGGGATCGGCGGCGGCGGCGTCTCAGTAAGGTTTTCCGTATCGTGGCTCTCGGTACTGGGGGTTTCGTCACTGAGGCTTTAAGTAGGCGGAAGGGCAAGTCAAGAGGGGGCACAGGGGCCCCACACCATAGGTCGGCGCGGCCAGGGGGTGGGCCGCGCCGCCCTAGGGTTTGGCCACCCTGTGGCCCCACTTCGTTTCGTCTTCGGACTTCTGGAAGCTTCGTGGAAAAATAGGCCCCTGGGCGTTGATTTCGTCCAATTCCGAGAATATTTCGTTACTAGGATTTCTGAAACCAAAAACAGCAGAAAACGACAAGCGGCACTTCGGCATCTTGTTAATAGGTTAGTTCCAGAAAATGCACGAATATGACATAAAGTGTGCATAAAACATGTAGATAACATCAATAATGTGGCATGGAACATAAGAAATTATCGATACGTCGGAGACGTATCAGCATCCCCAAGCTTAGTTCTGCTCGTCCCGAGCAGGTAAAACAATAACACAGATAATTTCTGGAGTGACATGCCATCATAATCTTGATCATACTATTTGTAAAGCATATGTAGTGAATGCAGCGATCAAAACAATGTATATGACATGAGTAAACAAGTGAATCATAAAGCAAAGACTTTTCATGAATAGCACTTCAAGACAAGCATCAATAAGTCTTGCATAAGAGTTAACTCATAAAGCAATAATTCAAAGTAAAAGCATTGAAGCAACACAAAAGAAGATTAAGTTTCAGCGGTTGCTTTCAACTTGTAACATGTATATCTCATGGATATTGTCAACATAGAGTAATATAATAAGTGCAATAAGCAAGTATGTAGGAATCAATGCACAGTTCACGCAAGTGTTTGCTTCTTGAGGTGGAGAGAAATAGGTGAACTGACTCAACATTGAAAGTAAAAGAATGGTCCTCTATAGAGGAAAAGCATTGATTGCTATATTTGTGCTAGAGCTTTGATTTTGAAAACATGAAACAATTTTGTCAACGGTAGTAATAAAGCATATGCATCATGTAAATTATATCTTATAAGTTGCAAGCCTCATGCATAGTGTACTAATAGTGCCCGCACCTTGTCCTAATTAGCTTGGACTACCGGATCATCACAATGCACTGTTTTAACCAAGTGTCACAAAGGGGTACCTCTATGCCGCCTGTACAAAGGTCTAAGGAGAAAGCTCGCATTGGATTTCTCGCTATTGATTATTCTTCAACTTAGACATCCATACCGGGACAACATAGACAACAGATAATGGACTCCTCTTTTATGCATAAGCATGTAACAACAATTAATAATTTTCTCATTTGAGATTGAGGATATATGTCCAAAACTGAAACTTCCACCATGGATCATGGCTTTAGTTAGCGGCCCAATGTTCTTCTCTAACAATATGCATGCTTAACCATAAGGTGGTAGATCGCTCTTACTTCAAACAAGACGGACATGCATAGCAACTCACATGAAATTCAACAATGAATAGTTGATGGCGTCCCCAGTAAACATGGTTATCGCACAACAAGCAACTTAATAAGAGATAAAGTGCATAATTACATATTCAATACCACAATAGTTTTTAAGCTATTTGTCCCATGAGCTATATATTGCAAAGGTGAATGATGGAATTTTAAAGGTAGCACTCAAGCAATTTACTTTGGAATGGCGGAGAAATACCATGTAGTAGGTAGGTATGGTGGACACAAATGGCATAGTGGTTGGCTCAAGTATTTTGGATGCATGAGAAGTATTCCCTCTCGATACAAGGTTTAGGCTAGCAAGGCTTATTTGAAACAAACACAAGGATGAACTGGTGCAGCAAAACTCACATAAAAGACATATTGAAAACATTATAAGACTCTATACCGTCTTCCTTGTTGTTCAAACTCAATACTAGAAATTATCTAGACCTTAGAGAAACCAAATATGCAAACTAAATTTTAGCATGCTCTATGTATTTCTTCATTAATGGGTGCAAAGCATATGATGCAAGAGCTTAATCATGAGCACAACAATTGCCAAGTATCACATTACCCAAGACATTTATAGCAATTACTACATGTATCATTTTCCAATTCCAACCATATAACAATTTAACGAAGGAGAAACTTCGCCATGAATACTATGAGTAGAAACCAAGGACATACTTGTCCATATGCTACAGCGGAGCGTGTCTCTCTCCCATAAAGTGAATGCTAGGATCCATTTTATTCAAACAAAACAAAAAAACAAAAACAAACCGACGCTCCATGAAAAAGCACATAAGATGTGATGGAATAAAAATATAGTTTCAGGGGAGGAACCTGATAATGTTGTCGATGAAGAAGGGGATGCCTTGGGCATCCCCAAGCTTAGACGCTTGAGTCTTCTTGATATATGCAGGGGTGAACCACCGGGGCATCCCCAAGCTTAGAGCTTTCACTCTCCTTGATCATGTTGCATCATACTCCTCTCTTGATCCTTGAAAACTTCCTCCACACCAAACTCGAAACAACTCATTAGAGGGTTAGTGCACAATATAAATTGACATATTCAGAGGTGAGACAATCATTCTTAACACTTTTGGACATTGCATAATGCTACTGGACATTAGTGGATCAAAGAAATTCATCCAACATAGCAAAAGAGGCAATGTGAAATAAAAGGCAGAATCTGTCAAAACAGAACAGTTCGTATTGACGAATTTTAAAATGGCACCAGACTTGCTCAAATGAAAATGCTCAAATTGAATGAAAGTTGCGTACATATCTGAGGATCATGCACGTAAATTGGCTTAATTTTCTGAGCTACCTACAGGGAGGTGGACCCAGATTCGTGACAGCAAAGAAATCTGGAACTGCGCAGTAATCCAAATCTAGTACTTACTTTTCTATCAACGGCTTAACTTGGCACAACAAAACACAAAACTAAGATAAGGAGAGGTTGCTACAGTAGTAAAAAACTTCCAAGACACAAAATAAAAACAAAGTACTGTAGGTAAAAACATGGGTTGTCTCCCATAAGCGCTTTTCTTTAACGCCTTTCAGCTAGGCGCAGAAAGTGTGTATCAAGTATTATCGAGAGATGGTGTGTCAACCTTACCTTGGGCTTTACCCTTACCTTTCTTATTGTTTTTCTTTCCCTTGGGTTTAGGAAATATATGATTTCCCCCCGGTATAGAGGTGAATTTCAGAGTGCCTTCTCCAACATCAATGACTGCTCTCAATAGTTTCAGCAGGGATCTTCCGAGTGTGAGTTTTCCTGTTTCAATAACAAGATAATCAATGGATATTGTCCTTCCAAGAATGGTTGTATGCACACCTGCGGCTATTCCTTTAGGAATTATAGTAGAGTTATCTATGAGAGTTATTTCTTCTCCTCCTTCATCAACTCCCCAAAGTTTCAAAGATTTATAAATACTTTCAGGCATAAGGCAAAATTCATACATAATATCACAGTAGGCATGGAGAGTTCGATCACCGATAACAATTTTAACAGCAGGATCCCACAATGAGAGTTTAGAGTTCACTAAAACTTGTTCAAGACGATTACGAACGTGGCAATAGTTATCATTCAAGCGAGATGTACTTATCTCGAGATTATTTAATCTACTATATATGCTAGTGAGGGCTGAATCAAAGTTATTAGCTGAATCATGTGATGCAACCAACTTCTTTATGGCATTAAAAGCTTGATCCCCATTGCAATGAAGGAAATCTCCTCCCACTAAAGTATCTAAAGCATATCTATAGCGAACCATAAGACCAAAATAAAAATTACTAAGGAGCAAACTTAGAGTCATTTGAGGTTCAGTTTTACGATAAGAAGTAAAAATTCTAGACCAAGCATCCTTAAAACTCTCCTCATCCCCTTGTTTAAAAGTGAAGACTAATTCTTCAGGCGAAGAAGTAACAGGTTCAGAGCTAGACATGGTAACAAAAATAACTAATTTTTTTGTATTTTTAATATAGAGTGCAAGACAATAAAGCAAACTAGATAAAGTAAATGCAAGTAAACTAATTTTTTTGTGTTTTTGATATAGCAAACAAGATAGCAAGTAAAGTAAAACTAGCAACTAATTTTTTTTGTATTTTGATTTAGTGCAGCAAATAAAGTAGTAAATAAAACTAAGCAAGACAAAAACAAAGTAAAGAGATTGAGAAGTGGAGACTCCCCTTGCAGCGTGTCTTGATCTCCCCGGCAACGGCGCCAGAAAATATGCTTGATGGCGTGTAATTCACACGTTCGTTGGGAACCCCAAGAGGAAGGTATGATGCGCACAGCAGCAAGTTTTCCCTCAGAAAGAAACCAAGGTTTATCGAACCAGGAGGAGCCAAGAAGCACGTTGAAGGTTGATGGCGGCGGGATGTAGTGCGGCGCAACACCAGAGATTCCGGTGCCAACGTGGAACCTGCACAACACAACCAAAGTACTTTGCCCCAACGAAACAGTGAGGTTGTCAATCTCACCGGCTTGCTGTAACAAAGGATTAACCGTATTGTGTGGAAGATGATTGTTTGCAGAAAACAGTAGAACAAGTATTGCAGTAGATTGTATTTCAGTAAAGAGAATTGGACCGGGGTCCACAGTTCACTAGAGGTGTCTCTCCCATAAGACAAACAGCATGTTGGGTGAACAAATTACAGTTGGGCAATTGACAAATAAAGAGGGCATGACCATGCACATACATATCATGATGAGTATAGTGAGATTTAATTGGGCATTACGACAAAGTACATAGACCGCCATCCAACTGCATCTATGCCTAAAAAGTCCACCTTCAGGTTATCATCCGAACCCCCTCCAGTATTAAGTTGCAAAGCAACAGACAATTGCATTAAGTATGGTGCGTAATGTAATCAACAACTACATCCTTAGACATAGCATCAATGTTTTATCCCTAGTGGCAACAGCACAACACAACCTTAGAACTTTCTCACATCGTCCCAGGTGTCAATGCAGGCATGAACCCACTATCGAGCATAAGTACTCCCTCTTGGAGTTACAAGCATCTACTTGGCCAGAGCATCTACTAGTAACGGAAAGCATGCAAGATCATAAACAACACGTAGATATAACTTTGATAATCAACATAACAAGTATTCTCTATTCATCGGATCCCAACAAACGCCACATATAGAATTACAGATAGATGATCTTGATCATGTTAGGCAGCTCACAAGATCCGACAATGATAGCACAATGGGGAGAAGACAACCATCTAGCTACAGCTATGGACCCATAGTCCAGGGGTAGACTACTCACACATCACACCGGAGGCGACCATGGCGGTGTAGAGTCCTCCGGGAGATGATTCCCCTCTCCGGCAGGGTGCCAGAGGCGATCTCCTGGATCCCTCGAGATGGGATCGGCGGCGGCGGCGTCTCAGTAAGGTTTTCCGTATTGTGGCTCTCGGTACTGGGGGTTTCGTCACGGAGGCTTTAAGTAGGCGGAAGGGCAAGTCAAGAGGGGGCACAGGGGCCCCACACCATAGGTCGGCGCGGCCAGGGGGTGGGCCGCGCTGCCCTAGGGTTTGGCCACCTTGTGGCCCCACTTCGTTTCGTCTTCGGACTTCTGGAAGCTTCGTGGAAAAACAGGCCCCTGGGCGTTGATTTCGTCCAATTCCGAGAATATTTCGTTACTAGGATTTCTGAAACCAAAAACAGCAGAAAACAGCAACTGGCACTTCGGCATCTTGTTAATAGGTTAGTTCCAGAAAATGCACGAATATGACATAAAGTGTGCATAAAACATGTAGATAACATCAATAATGTGGCATGGAACATAAGAAATTATCGATACGTCGGAGACGTATCACCTACAATCGGCAACTGCCCAGAATGTAGACAGAAGAAGAAGGATGCATCTAATGTGTCCGTCTTCCAACGTCTAGGGCCTCTCCTGCCTCGGAACAAGCACGCTGAGTCCCCTCGGGTGGAAGATCTCGAGGATTTGGAAGACGATGAAGAAGAAGAAGATAAGTACCACCGGCCAAGGTGGTGCCCTGATGGACTCAGTCGTTCCCAAAAGCGTAGGGTTCAGCGACTACGTGGTTTGGAGGAAGCCGAAAGGTTATACCTGCACACGTTGAGGAAGGCGCGGCCTGATCTGGCCGCTAAAATTCAGCGAACCCTGGACGAAGAAGGTCGGCCACAAAGGAAAGAGTGGCGCCCCAGACAAAAGAAAGCCGATGATGAAACATCGGCTGGCACAAACATGGTGTTCATCCTTCCGACGGAGTTTAGTGCTCCAGGATTAGACGAAGCACCTGTGGCACAACTTGACTGCGGCCCACGGCCAGTTATCTTTGAGAAGCCACGAGAAAGAAGCTACAGACATCTGAAGGCCCTGTACTTGCGAGGTTATATCAATGGGCAGCCTGTCAACAAGATGCTGGTGGACACCGGAGCGACAGTCAACATTATGCCATACTCCATGCTACGTCGGTTGGGACGCTCTAGCTCGG
Organism: Lolium perenne; assembly: GCF_019359855.2. Taxonomy (NCBI): domain Eukaryota; kingdom Viridiplantae; phylum Streptophyta; class Magnoliopsida; order Poales; family Poaceae; genus Lolium; species Lolium perenne. Next base: position 261,674,432 of record NC_067250.2, read on the forward strand.
ATCTGATTAAGACCAACGTGACACTGAGCGATTTCAACGGCCAAGCGTCTGACGCACAAGGTGTTCTGAACGTGGATCTAACCGTAGGAAGGAAAACCATCCCTACGACGTTCTTTATTGTCGATAGCAAGAGCACCTATGCTGTCCTGCTGGGAAGAGATTGGATCCACGCCAACTGTTGCATTCCATCCACGATGCACCAATGCGTAATACAGTGGGATGGAGATGAGGTAGAGGTCGTCCATGCAGATGACTCAGCCGAGATTTCAACGGCTGGCATGAACGCTTGGGAGACAGCAGGCCAAGAGCCACTCTCAGGCATCAATTTGGACGACTGCGAGTGCATCGACGTGACAAAGGATGGGGTTAGGCTGGTCTTATCCACCGGCCTGACCGTGTAGCAAGAACAAACCTATGGACAAACGTGGCGAGGCCGATCCTTGGGATCGGCCCCAAAGATCTATGGAGGAACATTACAAAACCTTCATTGAGCGATTCAATCGACATGGAGGCCGATTCCAGCAATCGGCCAAAATTATCCTCACCATACGTTCTGTCTGTGTTCAACATCGATCTAATGGGCAGCGGTTTTACGTCGGCTGATGAGAGTCAACATTAGTCCTAACGGAGCCGACGTTCAAATACAGTGCCTTGGCTAACTACAGAGCCGATATCTGCAGTTACCTGACAGATTCGGCTCGGGGGGCACCTAGTCAGATGAACATATGCGATACATGTGCAGTGAAATATTGGGGGCCGATAGAAAATCGGCCAGTAAAAAAAATTCTCATGGTATACAGCCGATGCACGGACATCGACTTTAGAGCTAAGAAACAAAGCCGATGCACAGCCATCGACTCTAGTACAATTACACAGGAGCTACCCGCTGCGTGTTCAAGACGCGGATTTTCACCAAGTCAGCAGTACTCAGTTTTGGCATGCAAGGCAACCTTTTGCTCATTAAGCCGTTAGTGTTTCGTCTACAATATCGGTTTGCAGCGGAAGAAAAAGTGATCCAAGTTTGGCTGACTCTGCATAGTGGCTGTCTCAGAATTGCCTGAGTTCAAAGCCCTTTGTCTGATCTGTGCATCCTCACCGCTATTCTCGCCTTGACTGAGGCTCGGGGGGCAGCTGGCCTTGTAGATGCTCTGTTTTTAGAAGCCGATTGGGGTGTCATCGGTTGACCCTGCATCATAACCTTCTTCGAAAGCGGTGAGATGTTGCAGAAAAAGACTACTAGAGCGGCGGAAAGGAGCCTGAAAGGGAAGCTGTCATCTACAGGGTCAGGGCCGTTTCTGTTGCTGGGAAAAGATAGAGCAAGGCGCTATGTTCGGACTGCAAGGGGCAGTTAAGGATCACCTTCAGGCTGGAAACTATAACGTGGGCATTGGATGGTGTTGCCCAGGGACCCATTACAGTTGCGAACCCGCGCGGTTGACATCTGAGGTTCATATAGCCGTGGGTTGGATCTGTTCAAGCGGCGTTTTGAGGATCTGGGTTTTGCTCTTGCGGACAGGTCACAGATTACCACTTGGATGGACAATAGAGTTGGCTTTGTTCGCGTTTCATGGCAAGGTCCGATGCGCTGCCATCGGCTCTTAACTTGTTGACTTATTTTAGCAATCGGCAAATTTAGTAAAAGGACAGAATCGGCTGAGGAATTTCTTCTCCATTAGTAAGAGGGGTTTTTTACAATGAAGAGCCGATTGCTCAAGAAAAGGAGAACAAAAGAAGAGCCGATTGCTCAGGGACTACTAGTCCTACATTACTAATCCTCGCTGGCCTCATCGTCGGCATCGTGGCTGCCGTCGGCGCTGCTTCCAGAGAGTTCCTCGTCGCTGCTGCCCCAGCCCTCGACCGGAGCCTCTTCTTCCTCGTCATCATCATCATCCTCGCTGTTCGCCCAAGCGCGGAAGCGCTTCGCCGACGGATACCCAGCGGAGGAGGAGGAATCATCCTCCTCTTCTTCCTCTACTTCTTCTTCTTCCTCCTCCTCGTCGGAGGAGGTGGGGTTCGTCCAGGAGTGGAGGTCGTCTTCGCTCTCGCTCTTCAGTTCCCCTTCGAGGAGGAACCCGAGGTCGTCTTCCCCATCGGTCAGAGGTAAGTCACCATCTGACCCGACGAGTGCTTCGGGTGGGCCATCTGGCACGTGATCAAAGTTCCATTCCTGCTCGCTCGAGGAGGAAGATTGGAGGGAGAGGCCTGAGGAGTTGGAGGAAGAAGAAGACATTGCTACAAGGAAAGAGGGTTTTTTAGATGCCGATGGCTGGAACAGAGCGAGGGGATGAAGTGGCGAACCATTCGGCGCAGTTAAATAAAGGGGGTGTAGTGGAGATTCAATGCCACGGCAGTTTCCGAGGAGATGGTGCCCAACAAATTAAGAATTTTTGCCAGCTCACGCGAAGAAGTGGAAGGGGTAAGGCATCATGATGAAGGATACTGTGATGGTTCTGCCACGACATGACCCGACGAAGAAAGGGCGGAGTGATTTTGGAATTATCAATTCCAAAACCAGGGGGGCATGTGTTATCACCAGAATTTGACCAAGTCAGAGGTGGGCCGCGATCAAGATGGGCTTGAAGAATATACATGGAAGAAATACGTGAATCGGCCTTATATGCAAAGTTTGGGCTAGTTTGCCCGTGTATCTGTAATATAGTAGGATACGTGTTGGTTAGATAGAGTTTGGCTCGTGCCCGGTTGGGATTATTCCCACGTTAGAAAGTCTACGGACTATAAATATGTATCTAGGGTTTATGAAATAAACAACAATCACGTTCACCACAAACCAATCCAGGCGCATCGCCAACTCCCTTGTCTCGAGGGTTTCTTCTGGGTAAGCATCATGCTGCCTAGATCGCATCTTGCGATCTAGGCAGTACACGTTTATTCGCTATCCATTCGTTGCTCGTACTGAAGCCTTTTTGATGGCGAGCAACGTAGTTATCTTAGATGTGTTAGGGTTAGCATTGTTCATCGTATCATATGCTATCGTCGTGCAACCCTTAGACATCTAGCCGCCCTTACGCCTATCTTAGGTGTAAGGGCGGCACCCCACTTGATCATTATTTAGTAGATCCGATCCGTTATGGTTGCTCCTTGTTCTTCGAGGATTAGTTTAATATCTGCATAGTTAGGCCTTACAAACGGGTTGAAGGATCCAGTGGCGCGTAGGGTGTAATTTGCTAGCCCTAGACAGGATGTTCCGGGGATCAACCTCGTGTTGGTTTTTAGGCCTTGTCTAGGGTCGGCTTACCATCACCGTGCGTGGCCGCCAGGCTCAATCACGAGTAGGATGTTCCGATTATGTGGTGAAAACCCTAAATCGTAGTAGGTCGTTTTAGCTTTATTTTGATCAAGCAGGACCACCATATATTCGTACACCCCGTACGGATCATGGGTGGATCGGCTCTTTGAGCCGATTCACAGGATAACCTGAGAGCCGATCGAGGCTCGTATTTAATGTTTACGTGTATGCCATGCAGGAAACTAAGCGAGGCACATCCATCACCTTCCTGACCAGGTATAGGTCAGGTGGCACGCCCTTGCACCAGCATCGGACGTGCGTGCCGAGTCTTTGCGGGCCGTCGCTCGGAGGGACTAGGGCCAGCCGCAGTCCTGGGAGCCTCCCGGCTCTACTGTGTTGCCCGTCGCTGCTCGCCGGTGGGTTTCTGACCGCAACACATTCTGGCACGCCCGGTGGGACAATCTTCGACATCAACCGCATCGCCATCTACATCTGAGATGGCGGAAGGCACTCCAGTCACGTACGAGGATTTGACCGAGGAGCTCAAGAAGAAGTATGACGAGGTCAAAGCAATCCTCGAAGCCGACCTCATCGGCTCTTTTCACAGAACCCGCTCACATGGCATCAGGTGGAAAGGGTTCTCACCTGAAGGCGCGCTCGATGGAGTGGACCTGTCCGCCCCGTCAGAAGAACGCACCAGGTGAAGGAGATATGCCCTAGAGGCAATAATAAAGTGGTTATTATTTATATCTTTATGGTTATGATAAATGTTTATATATCATGCTATAATTGTATTAACCGAAACATTAGTACATGTGTGATATGTAGACAACAAGAAGTCCCTAGTATGCCTCTTAAACTAGCTTGTTGATTAATGGATGATTAGTTTCATAATCATGAACATTGGATGTTATTAATAACAAGGTTATATCATTTTATGAATGATGTAATGGACACACCCAATTAAGCGTAGCATAAGATCTCGTCATTAAGTTATTTGCTATAAGCTTTCGATACATAGTTACCTAGTCCTTATGACCATGAGATCATGTAAATCACTTATACCGGAAAGATACTTTGATTACATCAAACGCCACTGCGTAAATGGGTGGTTATAAAGGTGGGATTAAGTATCCGGAAAGTATGAGTTGAGGCATATGGATCAATAGTGGGATTTGTCCATCCCGATGACGGATAGATATACTCTGGGCCCTCTCGGTGGAATGTCATCTAATGTCTTGCAAGCATATGAATGAGTTCATAAGAGACCACATACCACGGTACGAGTAAAGAGTACTTGTCAGGAGACGAGGTTGAACAAGGTATAGAGTGATACCGAAGATCAAACCTCGGACAAGTAAAATATCGCGAGACAAAGGGAATTGGTATCGTATGTGAATGGTTCATTCGATCACTAAAGTCATCGTTGAATATGTGGGAGCCATTATGGATCTCCAGATCCCGCTATTGGTTATTGGTCGGAGTGAGTACTCAACCATGTCCGCATAGTTCACGAACCGTAGGGTGACACACTTAAAGTTGGATGTTGAAATGGTAGAACTTGAATATGGAATGGAGTTCGAATATTTGTTCGGAGTCCCGGATGAGATCCCGGACATCACGAGGAGTTCCGGAATGGTCCGGAGAATAAGATTCATATATAGGATGTCATTTTATGTGAATTAAAATGTCGCGGAAGGTTCTATGGAAGGTTCTAGAAGGTTCTAGAAAAGTCCGGAAGAAACCACCAAGGAAGGTGGAGTCCACATGGGACTCCACCTCCATGGCCGGCCAACCCTAGTGGGGGAGGAGTCCCAAGTGGACTCCCCCTTAGGGGGCCGGCCAACCCCCATATGGGAGGTGGAACTCCCACCTCTAGTGGGAGTCCTAGCTTGGCTAGGTTTCCCCCTCATATGGAAGGTTTTTGGTTCGGGTCTTATTCGAAGACTTGGACACCAACACTTGGGGATCCACCTATATAATGAGGGGCATAGGGGAGGGGGGCCGGCCACCAAAAAGCCACAAGTTGGCCGCACCCCCTTGAGGCCGGCCACCCCCTCCCAAACCCTAGCCGCCCCCCTCTCCTCCATATCTCCCGCGTAGCTTTAGCGAAGCTCCGCCGGAGTTCTCCACCGCCACTGACACCACGCCGTCGTGCTGTCGGATTCAAGAGGAGCTACTACTTCCGCTGCCCGCTGGAACGGGGAGGTGGATGTCATCTTCATCAACAACCGAACGTGTGACCGAGTACGGAGGTGCTGCCCGTTCGTGGCGCCGGAAGCGATCGTGATCAAGATCTTCTACGCGCTTTTGCAAGCGGCAAGTGAACGTCTACCGCAGCAACAAGAGCCTCATCTTGTAGGCTTTGGAATCTCTTCAAGGGTGAGACTCGATAACCCCTCGTTGCTACCGTCTTCTAGATTGCATCTTGGCTTGGATTGCGTGTTCGCGGTAGGAATTTTTTTTGTTTTCTATGCAACGTTTTCCTACAGTGGTATCAGAGCCGTGTCTATGCATAGATGGTTGCACGAGTAGAACACAATGGTTTGTGGGCGTTGATGCTCTTGTTATCTTTAGTTTGAGTACTTTGCATCTTTGTGGCATAGTGGGATGAAGCGGCCCGGACTAACTTTACATGACCGCGTTCATGAGACTTGTTCCTCGTTCGACATGCAACTTGTATTGCATAAGAGGCTTTGCGGGTGTCTGTCTCTCCTACTATAGTGAAGATTCAATTTACTCTTCTATTGACAACACTAGTATCACCGTTGTGGTTCATGTTCGTAGGTAGATTAGATCTTTCTCGAAAACCCTAAACCACGTAAAATATGCAAACCAAATTAGAGACGTCTAACTTGTTTTTGCAGGGTTTGGTGATGTGATATGGCCATAATGTGATGATGAATATGTATGAGATGATCATTATTGTATTGTGGCAACCGGCAGGAGCCTTATGGTTGTCTTTAAATTTCATGTTGAGTAGTATTTCAAAGTAGTTGTAATAGTTGCTACATGAGGTGAACAACCATGAAGACGGCGCCATGAACCTTGACGCTACGCCGACGATGATGGAGATCATGCCCGAAGATGATGGAGATCATGTCCGTGCTTTGGAGATGAAGATCAAAGGCGCAAAGACAAAAGGGCCATATCGTATCACATATGAACTGCATGTGATGTTAATCCTTTTATGCATCTTATTTTGCTTAGATCGCGACGGTAGCATTATAAGATGATCCCTCACATTAATATCAAGATAATAAAGTGTTCTCCCCTCGTATGCACCGTTGTAACAGTTCGTCATTTCGAAGCATCTCATGATGATCGGATGTGATAGATTCAACGATTCACATACAACGGGTGTAAGCCATGTTGCACACGCGGAATACTTGGGTTTGCTTGACGAGCCTAGCATGTACAGACATGGCCTCGGGACAATGGAAACCGAAAGGTTGAACACGAGTCATATGGATGATATGATCAACATGTTGATGTTCACCATTGAAACTACATCATCTCACGTGATGATCGGTTTTGGTGTAGTGGATTTGGATCGTGTACCACTTTACAACTATGAGGGATGTTGTATTATGTGGGAGTTCATTAGTAATTATATTAAAACATGAACTAATTATCATAAACATAGTCTGAGTAGTATTTTGAATTAATTTTGTAGTATTGGCATCCGTTTACTACTATGCGCTAGTCTTATAATTGAGATAGAAATACTGTTAAAATCTGACTAGAAACTTTACGGATTGGTACCGTATTGTTAATGAATCAAGAAATGATTAAGTCCTATTGCAAACTTTTAGTAAACCTCACTTTGTTGATTCAGAGAGCTATGGTTTCAATTAGTACCTAAAGTTATCTTGTCTCCGTGAAACTTGAAGTTCAAATCTGTTTGAAAAGTAAGGAGCTGAAAATTTAGTTTTCAGAAATAATCAAGGTACGAAATATATGTGATATCTAAGACCTTATTGCAAGATGATAGAATATAAATTTGGTGAGACTACATAAACTCATAAGTTTTATGGGAATGTACGAAGGTTGAAGACGCAAGGCGTCCCAATCCTCCAACTATTGGGGCACTAACAATATTCGCATATCCATGAAGTGATTGTCCTTAGTATGCACCGTTGCTAAGACTCGTCGTTTCGAAGCATCACGTGATGATCGGGTGTTATAGATTCTACGTGTGCTTCCAACGGGTGCAAGCCAGATTTGCATATGCGAATACTAAGGTTTGAACTTTATGAGCCTAGCATGTACAGACATGGTCTCAGAAAGTTATCATGAATTGATGGATAAAATTATGAGTGAAATTGTTCATCGTATTACAAAGTTACTAATAGTGAAATCTGAAACACTTGTCATATGATGATCAACTTCAAAGTAAGAACCTCAAGGTTATTGGTATTTGACCAACAAACCTAGAAGTTATTGATGTTGAAATGTTTTTCTGAATAATGAGGAAAGCTAAAAGAGAAACTGCAAAAGATATTTTGGCAAAAGAAAAGAAAAGACTAGAAAGTCTAGCTCAGGTGTATATAAATGATATACATGTTATGGTTGTATTCCTAGTTAAGTCACACAATGAAATTCTTGGGTATTAGTACCATATTGGTTGGTATGAAGTGTCATACAAAACAACGCAATACAAGAATACAATGGCCTAAGTGACTGACAAGGAATATGATAGGAATGCACGTCTGGAACAAAATAAAGTGTTATTATGTTCATCGTTGGCATTCTATCTAGCCCTTAGAATTTATAATAAAGAACTTAATAATTGTTATTTTGCTCTGGTCAAATGAAAACAATGAGTTGTCCAAATTATGACATTACTCCATGTACGATGGATAAGTTATTATAAATCTTGATGGTGAAACATACATACATAACACTGACGCTAAAAATGCCATAAGGCAAATGATTTGAATTCCACTTATTTGTGGAACCGCAATTTAGGTCATGTTAGAAAGGATCGCATGAAGGAACTCCATGCAAATGGATTTTTGGAGTCATTCGATTTGTTGAATCGTTTGGCACTTGCAAAATATTTTCTAAAAAGTAATGACTGAAATACCGTTCATAGGCCGGGCAACTAACTTAGTGAAAACATACATAATGATATATGTGGTTCACTGGGCATAGTTGTGTGCGGAAGATTCTTCTACTTCATGAAAACTTTCAAACAATGAATTGAGTATATATGTGGATATATTCAATAAGGAAAAATTAGAAACATTTGAATAGGATTCAAATAAATTTCAGCATGAAGTGGAAATCATCGTAATAGAAAAATCAAATATCTATGATTGGATCATGGTGGAAATATTTGAATTACGAGTTTTAGCGAACATCTAAGAGAGTTATGAAATTGTTCTACAACTTACATTTCTTGGAGTATCATAATGATGATATAGTATCCGAGATATGTATCCAAACCTTGTTGGATCAATGATGAGATAAAATATTGATGCCATTATATTTTGTGGATTATGCTTTAGTGACTACCGCTTTTACACTTAATAGAGCATCATCATGATCCGTTGAAATGACACCATACGAGTTATGGTATGGGTATGAATCCTAATAGTCTTTTCTTAAAATTTTGGTATGCATAGCATAAGTAAATAAGTTTACAACCAAAATCGGATGAATGTCTTTGTTGGTTATCCCAGAGAATTGATTGGGAATTCTTCCCACTATGTAGACAAAGACAAAAGTGTTTGTCAATATTTCTTATTTCCAAGAAATTGTTTCTAGCGAAGTATTTGAGTGGGAGGACAATAGAACTTGATAAGGTTTATGAACCTGAGCATAATGATCAGAGTAGCACAGCATCGGAATTGGTTTCGGAAGTGGCCACGATGATCATGGCTCCCATGACTACAAAGTGTTTTAGCCATGGAGATCGAATTACATATTGAACCTTGTAGGTATGGTTTACTTTGTGATCAAATAAATGATTTGTGGACAAAGGATTGATTTTGAACAATGATAAACCAACTACAAACAAAGAAGTTATGATGGGCCCTGACTCCGTTAAAATGGCCATACGCCATGAAATCCATAATAGATGAATACTTTTTGAAAGTAAATGGATCTATAGACTTGGATGAAATATCATTGAAGAAGCTCGACTTGTCGAAAAATTGTTTACGACAAAGTTCAAAGAGTTGACTACGATAAGATTAGATCTTTCGTAGCAATGCTTATAGTCTATGTGGATTATTCTAGTAATCACTACATATTTCTTTTATGAGATATGCTAGTAGGATGGCAAAATACACTACTTAACAGAAGTATGTATACAAGATACAACCAAGAGTTTTGTTGGTCCATGGAATACTAGATAGGTATACAAACTTCAATTGGATGAAGTAAGTATCACAGAGTTGGAATCTTCACCAGATGAAATAGTCAAAGATTTTTTGATTTCATCAGAGACGATGAAGAGGCTTGCATTTGCAAGAAATTAAGTGGGAGCGCTAAGACACATTTATAATACTTTATGTAGGTGACATATAGTTGGTTATAAATGATGTAATTATATACTTGATTAAAAGGTTTCATTGAGAATTAACTTTAATGAAAGGATATGGACTGAAACAAATTTAGTGTCAAGATCTATGAAGATAGATTGAAACACATAAATAAGTTTAAGTCAAAGTACATATGATGGATATTGAAGTAGTTCAATATAGAAATATTAAGAAAATGTTCTTGTCATGTGAAGGTTTAACAAGACTTGAGTGTATCTGACACTCAATGAGTAAAAACACATGAGTGATTATAGATCACGAATAATATGTACACAATCAGATATCATGTGCTATAAAGTGTTATGAGCATATACCAGAATGATTCATATGATGATCATTGGACGACAGTAAGAATATCCTTGAGTACTTTAGAAGAACTAAGGATATATATATATTTTTGTATGAAGAAATGACAAACAAATCACTGTAAGGTGTTACACCGATATTGGTTTTGTCACATATAAAATACAATTTCAATCTCAAATTAGAACTAAGTGTTGTTTAAAAGATAGCACAATAAGCTAGAAGTTGTCTATGCTAGATTTAGAAGAGTTCTAAATATTGTGACGGATTCTACAAAAGAAGGCAGAGTATGTCATTGTTTTGACAATGACAAAGGATGTTAAGTCAAGAGGTTCTTTGAGAACTTGGTGTAGTTCCGACGGTCGAACTTTGAAGCTATATTGTGTGTGACAATATAAGTGACATATTTCAGACAGCGGAATTAAGGTTCCACCAGAAGATCAAACATATTTAATGCCAACTCATTTGGAAATGAGTGATGCGTTGAGACGCAAATGAATTACAAAATACATACGTTTCTGAGCGTGTCAGATCCGATGACTAAAAACCTCTCCCGTGAGCAATACATGATAAAGCACCAGAAGGCCAAGGTGTTATATCTTTACAAATGTAAACTAGATTATTGACTCTAGTGCAAGTGGGAGACTGAAGGAGATATGCCCTAGAGGCAATAATAAAGTGGTTATTATTTATATCTTTATGGTTATGATAAATGTTTATATATCATGCTATAATTGTATTAACCGAAACATTAGTACATGTGTGATATGTAGACAACAAGAAGTCCCTAGTATGCCTCTTAAACTAGCTTGTTGATTAATGGATGATTAGTTTCATAATCATGAACATTGGATGTTATTAATAACAAGGTTATATCATTTTATGAATGATGTAATGGACACACCCAATTAAGCGTAGCATAAGATCTCGTCATTAAGTTATTTGCTATAAGCTTTCGATACATAGTTACCTAGTCCTTATGACCATGAGATCATGTAAATCACTTATACCGGAAAGATACTTTGATTACATCAAACGCCACTGCGTAAATGGGTGGTTATAAAGGTGGGATTAAGTATCCGGAAAGTATGAGTTGAGGCATATGGATCAACAGTGGGATTTGTCCATCCCGATGACGGATAGATATACTGGGGCCCTCTCGGTGGAATGTCGTCTAATGTCTTGCAAGCATATGAATGAGTTCATAAGAGACCACATACCACGGTACGAGTAAAGAGTACTTGTCAGGAGACGAGGTTGAACAAGGTATAGAGTGATACCGAAGATCAAACCTCGGACAAGTAAAATATCGCGAGACAAAGGGAATTGGTATCGTATGTGAATGGTTCATTCGATCACTAAAGTCATCGTTGAATATGTGGGAGCCATTATGGATCTCCAGATCCCGCTATTGGTTATTGGTCGGAGTGAGTACTCAACCATGTCCGCATAGTTCACGAACCGTAGGGTGACACACTTAAAGTTGGATGTTGAAATGGTAGAACTTGAATATGGAATGGAGTTCGAATATTTGTTCGGAGTCCCGGATGAGATCCCGGACATCACGAGGAGTTCCGGAATGGTCCGGAGAATAAGATTCATATATAGGATGTCATTTTATGTGAATTAAAATGTCGCGGAAGGTTCTATGGAAGGTTCTAGAAGGTTCTAGAAAAGTCCGGAAGAAACCACCAAGGAAGGTGGAGTCCACATGGGACTCCACCTCCATGGCCGGCCAACCCTAGTGGGGGAGGAGTCCCAAGTGGACTCCCCCTTAGGGGGCCGGCCAACCCCCCCATATGGGAGGTGGAACTCCCACCTCTAGTGGGAGTCCTAGCTTGGCTAGGTTTCCCCCTCATATGGAAGGTTTTTGGTTCGGGTCTTATTCGAAGACTTGGACACCAACACTTGGGGATCCACCTATATAATGAGGGGCATAGGGGAGGGGGGCCGGCCACCAAAAAGCCACAAGTTGGCCGCACCCCCTTGAGGCCGGCCACCCCCTCCCAAACCCTAGCCGCCCCCCTCTCCTCCATATCTCCCGCGTAGCTTTAGCGAAGCTCCGCCGGAGTTCTCCACCGCCACCGACACCACACCGTCGTGCTGTCGGATTCAAGAGGAGCTACTACTTCCGCTGCCCGCTGGAACGGGGAGGTGGATGTCGTCTTCATCAACAACCGAACGTGTGACCGAGTACGGAGGTGCTGCCCGTTCGTGGCGCCGGAAGCGATCGTGATCAAGATCTTCTACGCGCTTTTGCAAGCGGCAAGTGAACGTCTACCGCAGCAACAAGAGCCTCATCTTGTAGGCTTTGGAATCTCTTCAAGGGTGAGACTCGATAACCCCTCGTTGCTACCGTCTTCTAGATTGCATCTTGGCTTGGATTGCGTGTTCGCGGTAGGAATTTTTTTTGTTTTCTATGCAACGTTTTCCTACAGTGGTATCAGAGCCGTGTCTATGCATAGATGGTTGCACGAGTAGAACACAATGGTTTGTGGGCATTGATGCTCTTGTTATCTTTAGTTTGAGTACTTTGCATCTTTGTGGCATAGTGGGATGAAGCGGCCCGGACTAACTTTACATGACCGCGTTCATGAGACTTGTTCCTCGTTCGACATGCAACTTGTATTGCATAAGAGGCTTTGCGGGTGTCTGTCTCTCCTACTATAGTGAAGATTCAATTTACTCTTCTATTGACAACACTAGTATCACCGTTGTGGTTCATGTTCGTAGGTAGATTAGATCTTTCTCGAAAACCCTAAACCACGTAAAATATGCAAACCAAATTAGAGACGTCTAACTTGTTTTTGCAGGGTTTGGTGATGTGATATGGCCATAATGTGATGATGAATATGTATGAGATGATCATTATTGTATTGTGGCAACCGGCAGGAGCCTTATGGTTGTCTTTAAATTTCATGTTGAGTAGTATTTCAAAGTAGTTGTAATAGTTGCTACATGAGGTGAACAACCATGAAGACGGCGCCATGAACCTTGACGCTACGCCGACGATGATGGAGATCATGCCCGAAGATGATGGAGATCATGTCCGTGCTTTGGAGATGAAGATCAAAGGCGCAAAGACAAAAGGGCCATATCGTATCACATATGAACTGCATGTGATGTTAATCCTTTTATGCATCTTATTTTGCTTAGATCGCGATGGTAGCATTATAAGATGATCCCTCACATTAATATCAAGATAATAAAGTGTTCTCCCCTCGTATGCACTGTTGTAACAGTTCGTCGTTTCGAAGCATCTCGTGATGATCGGATGTGATAGATTCAACGATTCACATACAACGGGTGTAAGCCATGTTGCACACGCGGAATACTTGGGTTTGCTTGACGAGCCTAGCATGTACAGACATGGCCTCGGGACAATGGAAACCGAAAGGTTGAACACGAGTCATATGGATGATATGATCAACATGTTGATGTTCACCATTGAAACTACATCATCTCACGTGATGATCGGTTTTGGTGTAGTGGATTTGGATTTGGATCGTGTACCACTTTACAACTATGAGGGATGTTGTATTAAGTGGGAGTTCATTAGTAATTATATTAAAACATGAACTAATTATCATAAACATAGTCTGAGTAGTATTTTGAATTAATTTTGTAGTATTGGCATCCGTTTACTACTATGCGCTAGTCTTATAATTGAGATAGAAATACTGTTAAAATCTGACTAGAAACTTTACGGATTGGTACCGTATTGTTAATGAATCAAGAAATGATTAAGTCCTATTGCAAACTTTTAGTAAACCTCACTTTGTTGATTCAGAGAGCTATGGTTTCAATTAGTACCTAAAGTTATCTTGTCTCCGTGAAACTTGAAGTTCAAATCTGTTTGAAAAGTAAGGAGCTGAAAATTTAGTTTTCAGAAATAATCAAGGTACGAAATATATGTGATATCTAAGACCTTATTGCAAGATGATAGAATATAAATTTGGTGAGACTACATAAACTCATAAGTTTTATGGGAATGTACGAAGGTTGAAGACGCAAGGCGTCCCAATCCTCCAACTATTGGGGCACTAACAATATTCGCATATCCATGAAGTGATTGTCCTTAGTATGCACCGTTGCTAAGACTCGTCGTTTCGAAGCATCACGTGATGATCGGGTGTTATAGATTCTACGTGTGCTTCCAACGGGTGCAAGCCAGATTTGCATATGCGAATACTAAGGTTTGAACTTTATGAGCCTAGCATGTACAGACATGGTCTCAGAAAGTTATCATGAATTGATGGATAAAATTATGAGTGAAATTGTTCATCGTATTACAAAGTTACTAATAGTGAAATCTGAAACACTTGTCATATGATGATCAACTTCAAAGTAAGAACCTCAAGGTTATTGGTATTTGACCAACAAACCTAGAAGTTATTGATGTTGAAATGTTTTTCTGAATAATGAGGAAAGCTAAAAGAGAAACTGCAAAAGATATTTTGGCAAAAGAAAAGAAAAGACTAGAAAGTCTAGCTCAGGTGTATATAAATGATATACATGTTATGGTTGTATTCCTAGTTAAGTCACACAATGAAATTCTTGGGTATTAGTACCATATTGGTTGGTATGAAGTGTCATACAAAACAACGCAATACAAGAATACAATGGCCTAAGTGACTGACAAGGAATATGATAGGAATGCACGTCTGGAACAAAATAAAGTGTTATTATGTTCATCGTTGGCATTCTATCTAGCCCTTAGAATTTATAATAAAGAACTTAATAATTGTTATTTTGCTCTGGTCAAATGAAAACAATGAGTTGTCCAAATTATGACATTACTCCATGTATGATGGATAAGTTATTATAAATCTTGATGGTGAAACATACATACATAACACTGACGCTAAAAATGCCATAAGGCAAATGATTTGAATTCCACTTATTTGTGGAACCGCAATTTAGGTCATGTTAGAAAGGATCGCATGAAGGAACTCCATGCAAATGGATTTTTGGAGTCATTCGATTTGTTGAATCGTTTGGCACTTGCAAAATATTTTCTAAAAAGTAATGACTGAAATACCGTTCATAGGCCGGGCAACTAACTTAGTGAAAACATACATAATGATATATGTGGTTCACTGGGCATAGTTGTGTGCGGAAGATTCTTCTACTTCATGAAAACTTTCAAACAATGAATTGAGTATATATGTGGATATATTCAATAAGGAAAAATTAGAAACATTTGAATAGGATTCAAATAAATTTCAGCATGAAGTGGAAATCATCGTAATAGAAAAATCAAATATCTATGATTGGATCATGGTGGAAATATTTGAATTACGAGTTTTAGCGAACATCTAAGAGAGTTATGAAATTGTTCTACAACTTACATTTCTTGGAGTATCATAATGATGATATAGTATCCGAGATATGTATCCAAACCTTGTTGGATCAATGATGAGATAAAATATTGATGCCATTATATTTTGTGGATTATGCTTTAGTGACTACCGCTTTTACACTTAATAGAGCATCATCATGATCCGTTGAAATGACACCATACGAGTTATGGTATGGGTATGAATCCTAATAGTCTTTTCTTAAAATTTTGGTATGCATAGCATAAGTAAATAAGTTTACAACCAAAATCGGATGAATGTCTTTGTTGGTTATCCCAGAGAATTGATTGGGAATTCTTCCCACTATGTAGACAAAGACAAAAGTGTTTGTCAATGTTTCTTATTTCCAAGAAATTGTTTCTAGCGAAGTATTTGAGTGGGAGGACAATAGAACTTGATAAGGTTTATGAACCTGAGCATAATGATCAGAGTAGCACAGCATCGGAATTGGTTTCGGAAGTGGCCACGACGATCATGGCTCCCATGACTACAAAGTGTTTTAGCCATGGAGATCGAATTACATATTGAACCTTGTAGGTATGGTTTACTTTGTGATCAAATAAATGATTTGTGGACAAAGGATTGATTTTGAACAATGATAAACCAACTAAAACAAAGAAGTTATGATGGGCCCTGACTCCGTTAAAATGGCCATACGCCATGAAATCCATAATAGATGAATACTTTTTGAAAGTAAATGGATCTATAGACTTGGATGAAATATCATTAAAGAAGCTCGACTTGTCAAAAAATTGTTTACGACAAAGTTCAAAGAGTTGACTACGATAAGATTAGATCTTTCGTAGCAATGCTTATAGTCTATGTGGATTATTCTAGTAATCACTACATATTTCTTTTATGAGATATGCTAGTAGGATGGCAAAATACACTACTTAACAGAAGTATGTATACAAGATACAACCAAGAGTTTTGTTGGTCCATGGAATACTAGATAGGTATACAAACTTCAATTGGATGAAGTAAGTATCACAGAGTTGGAATCTTCACCAGATGAAATAGTCAAAGATTTTTTGATTTCATCAGAGACGATGAAGAGGCTTGCATTTGCAAGAAATTAAGTGGGAGCGCTAAGACACATTTATAATACTTTATGTAGGTGACATATAGTTGGTTATAAATGATGTAATTATATACTTGATTAAAAGGTTTCATTGAGAATTAACTTTAATGAAAGGATATGGACTGAAACAAATTTAGTGTCAAGATCTATGAAGATAGATTGAAACACATAAATAAGTTTAAGTCAAAGTACATATGATGGATATTGAAGTAGTTCAATATAGAAATATTAAGAAAATGTTCTTGTCATGTGAAGGTTTAACAAGACTTGAGTGTATCTGACACTCAATGAGTAAAAACACATGAGTGATTATAGATCACGAATAATATGTACACAATCAGATATCATGTGCTATAAAGTGTTATGAGCATATACCAGAATGATTCATATGATGATCATTGGACGACAGTAAGAATATCCTTGAGTACTTTAGAAGAACTAAGGATATATATATATTTTTGTATGAAGAAATGACAAACAAATCACTGTAAGGTGTTACACCGATATTGGTTTTGTCACATATAAAATACAATTTCAATCTCAAATTAGAACTAAGTGTTGTTTAAAAAATAGCACAATAAGCTAGAAGTTGTCTATGCTAGATTTAGAAGAGTTCTAAATATTGTGACGGATTCTACAAAAGAAGGCAGAGTATGTCATTGTTTTGACAATGACAAAGGATGTTAAGTCAAGAGGTTCTTTGAGAACTTGGTGTAGTTCCGACAGAGTCAGAACTTTGAAGCTATATTGTGTGTGACAATATAAGTGACATATTTCAGACAGCGGAATTAAGGTTCCACCAGAAGATCAAACATATTTAATGCCAACTCATTTGGAAATGAGTGATGCGTTGAGATGCAAATGAATTACAAAATACATACGTTTCTGAACGTGTCAGATTCGATGACTAAAAACCTCTCCCGTGAGCAATACATGATAAAGCACCAGAAGGCCAAGGTGTTATATCTTTACAAATGTAAACTAGATTATTGACTCTAGTGCAAGTGGGAGACTGAAGGAGATATGCCCTAGAGGCAATAATAAAGTGTTTATTATTTATATCTTTATGGTTATGATAAATGTTTATATATCATGCTATAATTGTATTAACCGAAACATTAGTACATGTGTGATATGTAGACAACAAGAAGTCCCTAGTATGCCTCTTAAACTAGCTTGTTGATTAATGGATGATTAGTTTCATAATCATGAACATTGGATGTTATTAATAACAAGGTTATATCATTTTATGAATGATGTAATGGACACACCCAATTAAGCGTAGCATAAGATCTCGTCATTAAGTTATTTGCTATAAGCTTTCGATACATAGTTACCTAGTCCTTATGACCATGAGATCATGTAAATCACTTATACCGGAAAGATACTTTGATTACATCAAACGCCACTGCGTAAATGGGTGGTTATAAAGGTGGGATTAAGTATCCGGAAAGTATGAGTTGAGGCATATGGATCAACAGTGGGATTTGTCCATCCCGATGACGGATAGATATACTCTGGGCCCTCTCGGTGGAATGTCGTCTAATGTCTTGCAAGCATATGAATGAGTTCATAAGAGACCACATACCACGGCATTTAGTAAAGAGTACTTGTCGGAGACGAGGTTGAACAAGGTATAGAGTGATACCGAAGATCAAACCTCGGACAAGTAAAATATCGCGAGACAAAGGGAATTGGTATCGTATGTGAATGGTTCATTCGATCACTAAAGTCATCGTTGAATATGTGGGAGCCATTATGGATCTCCAGATCCCGCTATTGGTTATTGGTCGGAGTGAGTACTCAACCATGTCCGCATAGTTCACGAACCGTAGGGTGACACACTTAAAGTTGGATGTTGAAATGGTAGAACTTGAATATGGAATGGAGTTCGAATATTTGTTCGGAGTCCTGGATGAGATCCCGGACATCACGAGGAGTTTCGGAATGGTCCGGAGAATAAGATTCATATATAGGATGTCATTTTATGTGAATTAAAATGTCGCGGAAGGTTCTATGGAAGGTTCTAGAAGGTTCTAGAAAAGTCCGGAAGAAACCACCAAGGAAGGTGGAGTCCACATGGGACTCCACCTCCATGGCCGGCCAACCCTAGTGGGGGAGGAGTCCCAAGTGGACTCCCCCTTAGGGGGCCGGCCAACCCCCCCATATGGGAGGTGGAACTCCCACCTCTAGTGGGAGTCCTAGCTTGGCTAGGTTTCCCCCTCATATGGAAGGTTTTTGGTTCGGGTCTTATTCGAAGACTTGGACACCAACACTTGGGGATCCACCTATATAATGAGGGGCATAGGGGAGGGGGGCCGGCCACCAAAAAGCCACAAGTTGGCCGCACCCCCTTGAGGCCGGCCACCCCCTCCCAAACCCTAGCCGCCCCCCTCTCCTCCATATCTCCCGCGTAGCTTTAGCGAAGCTCCGCCGGAGTTCTCCACCGCCACCGACACCACGCCGTCGTGCTGTCGGATTCAAGAGGAGCTACTACTTCCGCTGCCCGCTGGAACGGGGAGGTGGATGTCGTCTTCATCAACAACCGAACGTGTGACCGAGTACGGAGGTGCTGCCCGTTCGTGGCGCCGGAAGCGATCGTGATCAAGATCTTCTACGCGCTTTTGCAAGCGGCAAGTGAACGTCTACCGCAGCAACAAGAGCCTCATCTTGTAGGCTTTGGAATCTCTTCAAGGGTGAGACTCGATAACCCCTCGTTGCTACCGTCTTCTAGATTGCATCTTGGCTTGGATTGCGTGTTCGCGGTAGGAATTTTTTTTGTTTTCTATGCAACGTTTTCCTACACCAGGTCCCTGCGTCAGGAGGTTAACTTCATGGTAGCTCATTTGCTACACCGCCATTCTGAGAGCCTGGTGAACACTTTGGAGCGTGTCGCTCTTCGGGTGATCCAGGAAATCATGAGGCATCAGTACTCTCCGTCAGGACCAGCTCTCGGGACTTACCAAGGAGAGATGCCACTCCAGTCCCGTCCACCACTGCCATTCGCGTTGGCAGCACCAGAAGTGCCGAATTCACCGGCATACGTCGTCTACAAGATCGGTGGTGACCCTAGCGACTACCAGTTCTTGCATGAGGCGCCTAAGGAGATCCCTCACGGGTACACGTGCACATACGTGCCAGACTGCAGTAACTGGGTACTCACAAACCAGACTGCAACATCAGGGACTTCTGGAACAACAGGAGGAACTTCGGGAACAGATAGGCGAAAGGGCGGAGTCGGGGGAGCCAGGGGGCTCCCTCCCCACATCTGGGCGCGGCCAGGGGGGCACCCGCGCCGCCTTATGGTGTGGGGGCCCTGGGCCTCCTCTCCGTCCCCCCTTCGGTGTTTTGGTCCGTCTCGGTGAAATAAGATGTTTGGCTTTTGTTTCGTCGAATTCCGAGAATATTGTCCGAACAGCCTTTCTGGAACCAAAAACAGCAGAAAACAGGAACTGGCACTTCGGCATCTTGTTAGTAGGTTAGTTCCGGAAAATGCATAAAATCATTATAAAGTGTGAGCAAAACATGTAGGTATTGTCATAAAACTAGCATGGAACATCAGAAATTATAGATACGTTTGAGACGTATCAAGCATCCCCAAGCTTAGTTCCTACTCGCCCTCGAGTAGGTAAACGATAACAAGGATAATTTCTTAAGTGACATGCTACCAACATGATCTTGATCAATACTATTGTAAAGCATATGAGATGAATGAAGTGATTCGAAGCAATGGTAAAGACAATGACTAAACAACTGAATCATATAGCAAAGACTTTTCATGAATAGTACTTTCAAGACAAGCATCAATAAGTCTTGCATAAGAGTTAACTCATAAAGCAATAGATTCAAAGTAAAAGGCACTGAAGCAACACAAAGGATGATTAAGTTTCAGCAATTGCTTTCAACTTGTAACATGTATATCTCATGGATAGTTGTCAACATAAAGCAATATAACAAGTGCAATAAGTAAACATGTAAGAATCAATGCACACAGTTGACACAAGTGTTTGCTTCTAAGATAGAAAGAAGTAGGTAAACTGACTCAACATAAAGTAAAAGAAAGGCCCCTTCGCAGAGGGAAGCATGGATTACTATTTTTGTGCTAGAGCTTTTATTTTGAAAACATAGAAACAATTTTGTCAACGGTAGTAATAATTCATATGTGTTATGCATAAGACATCCTATAAGTTGCAAGCCTCATGCATAGAATACCAATAGTGCTCGCACCTTGTCCTAATTAGCTTGGATTTCCATGGATTATCATTGCATTACATATGTTTCAACCAAGTGTCACAAAGGGGTACCTCTATGCCGCCTGTACAAAGGTCCAAGGAGATAGATCGCATTTGATTTCTCGTTTTTGATATATCTCAACTAAGGACATCCATACCAGGACAACATAGAAAACAGATAATGGACTCCTCTTTAATGCTTAAGCATTCAACAACAGATAATATTCTCATAAGAGATTGAGGATTAATGTCCAACTGAAACTTCCACCATGATTCATGGCTTTAGTTAGCGGCCCAATGTTCTTCTCTAACAATATGCATACTCAAACCATTTGATCATGGTAAATCACCCTTACTTCAGACAAGACGAACATGCATAGCAACTCACATGATATTCAACAAAGGTGTAATAGTTGATGGCGTCCCTAGAAACATGGTTACCGCTCAACAAGCAACTTATAAGAAATAAGATACATAGCAACATATTCTTTACCACAATAGTTTTTAAGGCTATTTTCCCATGAGCTATGTATTGCAAAGACAAGGAATGAAATTTTAAAGGTAGCACTCAAGTAATTTACTTTGGAATGGCAGAGAAATACCACATAGTAGGTAGGTATGCTGGACACAAATGGCATAGGTTTTGGCTCAAGGTTTTGGATGCACGAGAAGTATTCCCTCTCAGTACAAGGCTTTGGCTAGCAAGGTTGTTTGAAGCAAACACAAGTATGAACCGGTACAACAAAACTTACATAAGAACATATTGCAAGCATTATAAGACTCTACACTGTCTTCCTTGTTGTTCAAACACTTCACCAGAAAATATCTAGACTTTAGAGAGACCAATCATGCAAACCAAATTTCAACAAGCTCTATGGTAGTTCTTCATTAATAGGTGCAAAGTACATGATGCAAGAGCTTAAACATGATCTATTTGAGAAAAACTATTGCCAAGTATCAAATTATTCAAGACAATATACCAATTACCACATGAAGCATTTGCTGTTTCCAACCAAATAGCAATTAACGAAGCGGTTTCAACTCCGCAATGAACATTAAAAGTAAAAGCGAAGAACACTAGTGTTCATATGAAAAAGCGGAGCGTGTCTCTCTCCCACACAAGGTATGATCCAATTTATTCAGAGAACTAAGATAACAAAATGAAAATAAAAGCACATAGACGCTCCAAGTAAAATACATAAGATGTGACGGAATAAAAATATAGTTTCACTAGAGGTGACCTGATAAGTTGTTGATGAAGAAGGGGATGCCTTGGGCATCCCCAAGCTTAGACGCTTGGGTCTTCTTGAAATATGCAGGGATGAACCACGGGAGCATCCCCAAGCTTAGACTCTTCACTCTTCTTGATCACATTATATCACCCTTCTCTCTTGACCCTTGAAAACTTCCGCCACACCAAACTTCTCATAAACTTCATTAGAGGGTTAGCGCATAATCAAAAATTCACATGTTCAGCGATGACACAATCATTCTTAACACTTCTGGACATTACCCAAAGCTACTGAAAGTTAATGGAACAAAGAAATCCGTTCAACATAGCAAAAGAGGCAATGTGAAATAAAAGGCAGAATCTGTCAAAACAGAGCAGTCCGTAAATACGAATTTTTTAGTGGCACTTAACAGGCTCAGATGAAAAAGCTCAAAACTAATGAAAGTTGCGTACATATCTGAGGATCACGCACGTAAATTGGCAGATTTTTTTTGATTCTTCTACAGAGAGATCTACCCAAATTCGTGACAGGTAGAAATCTGTTTCTGCACAGCAATCCAAATCTAGTATCAACTTAACTATTAGAGACTTTACTTGGCACAACAATGCAATAAAGTAAAGATAAGGAGAGGTTGCTACAATAGTAACAACTTCCAAGACACAACAAAACAGTAGCAAAATAAAAACATGGGTTATCTCCCAAGAAGTGCTTTCTTTATAGCCATTAAGATGTGCTCGGTAATTTTAATGATGCTCTCGCAAGAAATAAGAATTGAAGCAAAAGAGAGCATCAAGAAGCAAATTCAAAACACATTTAAGCCTAACCCACTTCCTATGCATAAGAATCTTGTACACAAATAAATTCATGAAGAACAAAGTGACAAGCATAGGAAGATAAAACACGAGTAACTTCAAAATTCTCAACATAAAGAGGGGAAACTTAATATTATTAAGATGCATATAACCATGTTTCCCTCTCTCATAATAACTTTCAGTAGCATCATTGATGAAATCCACAATATATCCATCACTTAAAACATTCTTATCATGGTTCATGTGCATAAAAGTATCATTATTTTTGGCATAAGAAAAACTCTTCTCATTAATAGTAATTGGAGCAGGATCATTATCAAGAATTTGAACACGGTAAACAAGTTCCATACTAAGGGAATGGTTTTTGGCAATCCCATCATAACTATGACAAGTTTCATAAGGATAATTATAACATGTATCATATCCATCTCTATAACGATTATCTAAACCAGAATATATAATATCATCATTCTCACTAAAAGTAAAGGTCTCAAATATAGGATCTTCAAGCACAACATCCCCAAGCTTAGAGCTTTCAATATCAACGTTTGAGGGAACATGAATAGTGCTAACATCATTACTTTCATAATCAGTACCAAAGAGATTTCCAATATCAAAGGTAGTGTGCTCTTTCAAATCATGATCACTAATATGGGTAAAGGGCATAAGAAGATCATTGTACTCAGATTCATTATCATAATAATCATTAGGAGCAACATACTTGCGGTTACCTATCGTTATCTCATACACGCGGGGATATGCAGTTACCTCTTTCTTCTTATTCCCCCTCTTCTTCCTCTTCTTCGTTTCCTTCTTCTTCTTTTCCTTCTCCTCGTTCCCTTCTTTAGGAGGGAGAGGCTTGATGGGAGGCTTCTCCACATAACCTGATTTATTTCCAGAAACAATAGAAGAAACTTGGGAGGATTCCTCCTTTTCATTAATAAGTTCAAAACACACAGCGGTCCTATCATATTTTGGCAAAGTGTCATCTTCTAAAATATTTTGTATGTAAGTATTTGTATGGCAATTATTAATGCAATAAGAAAGACACCCATGAAGGACACTATTAATATCAAGATCATTCATATCTAACAAAGAAATTTTTCTTGATAACTCTTCACACCACAAAAATAAAGTAAGTTCATCATGCTGATTAGGAGTAATTTTATCATCACAATACAAATTTGCAGCACTCATGAGGTTCGAATTATCATTGGAGGAGCATTGAAAATTAAAATGACCCACTCTATGGCAAAGTTCACAAATAAAAGGATAGAGGGCACAAACTTTTTCACCAAGATCATCTAGAGCCCTGGACCACTTTCTAGTTTTTTCATTCCTGTGATGGATACAATATTCTTCTTCAGTTTTATTCTTTTCACAAGGTCTATGAACTCCACAAAAATTAACATGCTTATAGGAAATAGCATTTTCAGAAGTTTGAACATGTTCATTGCAATCATTAATAACAGTTTCATCCTTCATGCAAGTGTCTTTAAAAGGTTCATGATACTTATCAAAATTCTTCCTAGGCAATTCAAAATGAGAGGCAAAAGCTTTATAAAGATTTGCAACAACTTGAGAGTCAAGACCATAAGTAGCACTCATATTTCAAAATTTATCAGTATCCATAAAAGTTTCAATGCATTCATAATCTTAATTTATACCTGACTCTCTACCTTTGTCGTTCTCCCATCCTTCAGTATTCTCCTGAATCCGATCAAGAAGGTCCCATTTAAACTCTTGTTTGTTGTGTGTGAATGATCCAGAACAAGCAGTATCCAGCAAGGTTTTATCTTGAAAAGAAAGTCTTGCATAGAAATTATCAATGATGATATTACCAGGAAGCTCATGAATGGGGCATTTGAGCATTAAAGACTTCAATCTCTCCCATGATCAGGCAATACTCTCTCCGTCATGAGGCCAGAAATTATATATGCGGTTTCGGTCTTTGTGAATTTCACTTGGAGGATAGAATTTAGAATAAAATAGAGGCACAATATCCTTCCAATCAAGAGAATGCCTATTCTTCAGCAATTTATACCAATGCGCCGCTTTACCAGACAACGACATAGAGAATAGTTTCTTCCTCACTTCATCCATAGAGATACCTGCACACTTGAATAACCCGCATAATTCATGCAAAAACAGTAAATGATCTCCAGGATGGACAGTTCCATCCCCTTCATAGCGGTTATCCATAACACGTTCAATAATTTTCATGGGTATCTTGAAAGGAATAGTTTCAGTAGGTGGATTTAAAATGTCACAAGCATCATTAGAGTTATCACATATGGGAGATAAAGTATCATCAGAGCAAATTTTCTCCCCTAAAGCTAGAAAGCTACAAAGATCATAAAAACTAGCTTCCCCAAGCTTAGACTTTTCCATAGCATTAGAAGTAATTGCGTTCATACTAATAACATTGCTACTAGCATGCAAATAAGGTTCCATAGGTTTTTCAATTTTCGCATCACATAATTCATGTCTTATTTCAGGAAATAGATTAAAAAGCTCACTGTTGTTTTCCATTATGCCTAACTAGTGAAAAATAAAAACAAGAAACAAAAAGATGCAATTGCAGGATCTAAAGGAAATAGCTTCGGGCACTCACACACCGGCAACAGTGCTAGGAAATAGCTTAGTAGTCAGAGGATGTGAATACCTTTTACCTTACCTCCCCGGCAACGGCGCCAGAAAATAGCTTGATGTCTACGCACGCTTCTATTCCTGTAGACAGTGTTGGGCCTCCAAGAGCAGAGGTTTGTAGAACAGAAGCAAGTTTCCCTTAAGTGAATCACCCAAGGTTTATCGAACTCAGGGAGGTAGAGGTCAGAGATATCCCTCTCAAGCAACCCTGCAATTAAGATACAAGAAGTCTCTTGTGTCCCCAACACACCTAATACACTTGTCAGATGTATAGGTGCACTAGTTCGGCGAAGAGATAGTGAAATACAAGTAATATGGATGATTATAAGAAGTAATTGCAATCTGAAATAAAAATGGTAGCAATCGAACATGTAGCAGAACTTGTTGGAAACGGTGTTTCAATGCTTAGAAACAAGGCCTAGGGATCATACTTTCACTAGTGGACACTCTCAACATTGCAATCATAATGGAATATAAATATAAGCACTTCACTATGCTATTCTGAATTACTCTCTGGCCGGATAACGAACACTAATTCACCGTGTAGGGCTGCAAAAGCAAACCTTAAAGATGTATTCCCAAGTACTAATAAACACCCCACGCTGTCACTGTGAGCATTCATAGGAGGTACTAACACACCACAATTTCATAGAGACATCCAACTCAAATCATAACCCAGTGAACAAGTATTCTGTGAAATATAGCCTAAGAGACCCACACGGTGCACACACTGTCACCTTTAGACACGTGGGACAAGGAGTCTCCGGAGATCACATAAGTAAAATCCACTTGAATAGCATAACGACATCTAGATTACAAAGCTCATCATATGGATCTCAATCATGTAAGGCAGCTCATGAGATCATTGTATTGAAGTACATGGGAGAGAGAGATTAACCACATAGCTACCGGTAAAGCCCTCAGCCTCGGGGGAGAACTACTCCCTCCTCATCATGGGAGACAGCAACGGCGATGAAGATGGTGGTGGTGTCGATGGAGATGATTCCGGGGGCAATTCCCCGTCCTGGCGGCGTGCCAGAACAGAGACTTCTGTCCCCCGAAACGGAGTTTCGCGATGGCGGCGGCGTCCCTGGAGTCTTTCTGGAGTTTCGTCAATCGGTGTAGGGTTTTCCGTCGCGAGGGAATATATAGGCGAAAGGGCGGAGTCGGGGGAGCCAGGGGGCTCCCTCCCCACATCTGGGCGCGGCCAGGGGGCCACCCGCACTGCCTTATGGTGTGGGGGCCCTGGGCCTTGTCAACACCCGGATTTTTAAGTCCGGATGCCTATTATGTCATACATCGCAATCCCAGGAAATTGTTGTTGCGAGGCATAATAGTTAAGTATCACAGTCATCAGTCATTACAAACCATAATGTCTTACAACTTGGAATCACATGATCCATATTACACAAATAGTTGATCTAATGATCAACGAACAAACACAAGTTCATAGCGGAAGCGTAAGATACAAGGACTCTCTAGTCCACAGGCCAACGCTTGACGTTAGAAGCTCCTAGTTGTGGTAGACGTCCTGCTGATCGTCCTCCTCGTACTGCTGCTCGGCTTCATATTCTGGCCATTTGAATAGCCAGGGACAAAGCCGTGAGTACTTTATGTACTCGCAATCTAATACTAATGTAAGTACTAACATCACTATTGAAGGTGTTCTAAGCTCTAAGGTTATTTGCATAAAGCCAATTTTATTTCATAAACACTTTTTGTAAACAACTCCTCATGTGCTAACTAACTCCAGTGGGAACATTAGAGTCATTCCCACAACTCAGTTGTGATTCAAAAATCACCGTTCAAGTTCAAGTTCAAAAATCATCAGTCACGAAGATATAAATTCTGATGACGGAAACAGAATGGCCTTTCCAATTGTCCATATCCGCGGACGCGGCTATTCGAATAGTTCTACACTCTGCAGAGGTCGCACACTTGTGCCACAACATTTGATTACATCCGTCAGGGATAAAACCCTGAATAATCGTAACTCAGTACGCGGATCATCAACCGTTAACCTTTCACTTACACACCCTAGTATAGGCACCTCTCCCCATGAGCTTGGCCTCCCGGTGAAAACCAACTGTTAACCCGGGAACTGCACAGGGCTTGGCCGTACAATTCACCTTCAATTCACATCATTTCTCAACAACGGAGGCAGCCTCAAGCATAACCCCTATGATGTGTGTTCAGAGGGAACCCATACTAAGACACATAAATTTCCAGCTAAGCCCTACCCATAATCAGGTATTGTGGGGGTACTTAGTATTGGTAAGGTATCGCATCCAACTCAATCATCAGTTTTTAGCCAAAGTCACCAAGTCAACTTCAGTGTCATATTCACCTTCAAAATCTTTCAATGGAAATGACTAATCATTCCAAGGTTTTCAACCATCATCATCTCATCAACACATGTTCCCATCTAGAGTAGTCAATTTAAATTTAGCACTAGCCACTATGTGTGAGGGGTGCTAAGTATTTGCTTTGCTTCTAGGCTAAGTTTGATACTCTTGTACTAACTCCATACTAATCTAGTAAATCATAAATCAAAAAGTACTTTGATAAAACAAAAGTAAATAAAGCTTGTAAAGTAAAAACTGGGAAATAGGATCATAAGCATAAAGTAAATGGGGTAATGCCTTGCTCATGGTGAGCTTTGCACTTTGCAAGAGTATTATCTTGCCTTGGTTGGGAAACTGGTCAAAGTGGTCTTCTTCTTCTTGGAAGTAGACCTCCTCCTCCTCCTGGTACTCCTCGGTACTAGCGTCTAAAATACGAATACGGAGTACACAATCATCACACCAAACTAATCTACTAAACTATGCACACACATGGTTCACACACTTAAACTAGCATCACATATGACTATTAAGTTGGTGGATGTGTTTTTCTTATTATTTAAGAAAAAAATATTTTCCTCTCATACTAAACTTAAATGTTACTTTGAATTATTCAGAGAAATAATTTCCTCTCATTATCTTATTAAGATTTAATTTCTCTTATGCATAATATGTGACCTAGGTTGACTCAAGTCAACCTCTTCACACTTATCATTTTGAGAAAATGATTTAAATGAGGTGAGCACCTCATACCATTTAATTCTAGCCTATCAAAGATTTAGTATCACCAACAATTCCTATGGGACCTAAATAACCAGAGTCTCCACTTCATTTGGAATTGATGGTGACAAGATTTAAATGAGGTAAAACTCCCTCATAAGATTTCTTAATAGTTTTGGACAAAAACTTTGACTAGAAATAGCCATAAAGGCATTTAAAACCACTAAGCCATGATCATTCAAAGTAAGCATGGCATATTTTTGTAGAAACAATTAGTATAAGTGAAAAGTGAATTATTGTAGGTGGAATTAACTGAAAAGCATTTTTGGTTGATTTTTAAGAATTAATACAAGGCAGAAAAGTCCCTGCTTTGTTTATTTTGTCACTTTAATTCTACAAAAGATCTAGGGTTCTATCCAGTGGCATTGTGTAGATAAAATCCTAAGGTTTCCAAAAATATAAAGTTTGTAAAATTTGGCCCAGTAGATTTGTCACTATTGAATTTCAAAGTTTGCATCAGTTTAAGCTATTTTTCTAATTTCCAAAATTGAATTCAAATCGGTGGGCTTGCGCGGGAAAGGAACTTGGGCTGCAAAGAGAAAAGGAGTTGGGCCGGCCCACTTCGCGTCCAGCGCGAGCAGGCCGTCTGACGGCGGGTCCCACTTGTCAGCGGGAGTTACTCACCGAACCGGTACGGGGAAGGAGAGGCGTTGGATCAGGCGATGATCTAACGGCCGAGGGTTGTCGTCGTCGACGGCGAGAAGCAGAGGCGAGCGCGGCGGCAGCAGGGGGTCGGAGAGGTCGTCGGAGCTTCGGCGGTCGTCGGAGTGGTGCGCCGCGACGTTGTCGACGATGGTGAAGCGCACGGAAAGCAGCGGCGCGTCTGGGCGGCCTCCTTCTCCGGCGAGCTTCGGCTACGGGCGGCGGCAGCGAGCTAGCAATTGCGGCGGTGCGGTGGCTAATAGATGAAATTGAGGCGGCGAGGAGAACTGTGGTGAGGTGGGGAAGAGATTGGCGTGCTCGGTTTGGGGCGCGGAGTGCTCCTTTATAGCGGCTCCGAGCAGCGGCGGGTGGTCACGGTGACGACGGCCATGGCGCTCTCCCGTCGATCAACGGCGTGGGCGAGGGTATGGCTTGGCTCGAACGAGCTCGGGGAGCGTCACGGTGTGCTCGTAACAGTTTTCGGTGGTCAAGCATAGTGGCGCGCGTCACGCGTCCGTGGGCACCGTGGCGGACGTCGTCGTCCTCCTCGACGGCGACAGGGCGCGGGAAGGCTCGTGGTGGTGTCCGGCGGGGTCCTGGTGTTGAGGCGAGTCGTCCTGCAGCGCCGGTGGCGAGGGACGGGCTGAGGTGACGAGGCGAGGCGCGCTCGGCGCGTCCAGGGCTGGCGCCATGCGCGTCCTGGAGCGTGTGTGTGCACGCTCGGGCGCGTCTGGCCACGTCGACGCCCGCGTGTGCACGCGTCGGGGTGACCATGGGGAGGCACGGGCAGGTTCGGGGAGTGCAGGAGCGTCCAGGACATGGTGGTGCATCTCTCGAGGTGAGAGGGGAGAGAGAGGGCATGGGATGGCCATGCCATGCCACGGCATGGTCATGCCATTGTCATGGTGAGCAAGTGGAGAGGTTGGCAGGGCTTGGCACCGGTGCTAGGATGTGTGATGAAGCTCCGCAGCTGCAGAGAGGTCAAGGTTGGACCAAGTCCAAGTAGAAAATGAGGTATGGGCTTAATTTGATTCCCTGCATACAAGGTGTTCGACAGAATGCCCGCAAGAAAAATATTTTTGAATTTTGAAATTCTTTTTGGTGGGTTGAAAACATATATTGAATGGAGCATTTTGGTGGTGGTGGTGGTCAAAATGGAATTGGTATGCAAAATCACATTTTGCATATGATCTTGTTTTTGTGAGAAAGTTCCAACTTTGCTTGCTTCCTATTTGAAATTGGTGATGAATTTGGGGTGATGGTTTTGGGCAAAGTTGTAGTGCTTGATGTTGTCTTGGATGGGGTGAAAAGGTTTGACAAAGTTTAGAAGTGGAAAGAAGAAAACCAGGGGCTCAAAGTGAGCATCAGACTAAAAATGGCTCATGTGACCATAATCACATGTGAGCTCAAAATTGCTTCAAATTTGATTTGAAAAGTGTTTGAGGGTTTCCAAAGTTGTTAATAAGTGTTTAGTAACCATTTACAAGTAATGGTGCAAACCAAGTTGGCCTAGATTAAGTATTTGCAAAAATGGCATAGGCCTTATAGGTGTGTGAAGTTGGGTTTTTATTATTTCTTTTCTATTTTCTTTTTATTTGACTTTGGGTGATCAAGTGATCATTGCTAGGGTTTTAGAGTGAGAGAGAACACATAAGCAAACATCATGGCAAGTGCACACTCAAAATAATTAATAAGGTGATCTATATGCATAAACCTATATGGTGAGAAAAGTTTTTGTTAACCCTGATTTTTGGATTCTTGAACTCTCTCTCTTGTTCATTTTATTGAAACTTGGGATGTTACAAACCCTTCCCCCTTACAAAAGATCTCGTCCCGAGATCTAGAGAAAACTAGGTACTAAAGAGATTTGGGTATTCCTTCTTCATATCTTCCTCGCGTTCCCAAGTTGCTTCTTCTTCGGTGTGGTTACTCCATTGTATTTTCAGGAATTTGATACTTCTGGTGCGGGTGGTCCTGAATGCTTCTTCAAGGATGCGAATAGGCACTTCGCGGTAGGTTAGGTCCTTGTTGATATCAATGGCTCTGTGGTCGATGTTCTTGAATACTTCGGTCTTCTCAGGCACTTCTAGACACTTCCGAAGCAGTGAGATGTGAAACACATTGTGTACGGCGGACATCTCTTCCGGTAGTTCCAACTGATATGAGACTTCTCCTCGGCGATCCAGAATCTTGAATGGTCCGACATATCTGGGGGCGAGCTTTCCTTTAAGTTGGAATCTCTGCATTCCTTTGAGGGGTGAGACTTTGAGATACACAAAATCTCCGATCTCGAATGTCATCTCTCGGCGTCTCTTGTCGGCGTAGCTCTTTTGTCTGGACTGGGCGGTCTTGAGGTACTCGCGGATCTTGTGCACCTTTTCTTCGGCTTCGCGGAGAACGTCGGGGCCGAAGACTTGACTATCTCCGACTTCCGACCAGTTCAGAGGGGTACGGCATTTCCTTCCGTACAGGGCTTCAAAGAGGGCCATCTGTAAGCTGGCTTGATAGCTATTGTTGTAGGAGAATTCTGCGTATGGTAGGCAGTCTTCCCATTTGGATCCGTACTCTAGCACACAGGCTCTCAACATATCTTCCAATATCTGGTTGACTCTCTCAGTCTGTCCGTCAGTCTGTGGGTGGTATGCTGTGCTGAAATTCAGACGGGTTCCTAGTCCTTCATGCACTTTCTGCCAGAATCTTGAGGTGAATTGTGATCCTCTATCTGACACAATTGACTTCGGTGTTCCGTGCAGGCTGACTATTCTGGAGATGTATAACTCTGCAAGCTTTGGGCCTTGGTATGTGGTCTTGACAGGGATGAAATGGGCAACCTTGGTTAACCTATCGATGACTACCCAAATGGAGTCATTTCCTCGGCTAGATTTGGGCAATCCTGTGATAAAGTCCATACCGACAGAATCCCATTTCCACTCAGGAATCTGTAAGGGTTGCAACAGTCCTGCGGGTCGTTGATGTTCTGCTTTGACTCGCTGACAGATATTGCACTTGGCGATGTAGCTTCCTATCTCTCGCTTCATTCCGTGCCACCAGAATTGTTCCTTCAGGTCTTGGTACATCTTGGTACCTCCGGGATGAATGGAGTACAGTGTATCATGAGCTTCTTTCAGAATGACTTGCTTCAACTCTGAATCTGTCGGTACACACAGGCGTTCGTTGTACCAAAGAACTCCTTCTTCATCAACGGTAAATCCTGGTGCCTTTCCTGCAGCTATCTGACTCTTTATTCCGTCAATGCTGGCATTTCCCTTCTGGGCTTCCTTTATCTGGCTCATCAAAGTGGGTTGGAGTTCAATGCTGGCGAGGAATCCTTCGCTCACTAGCTCTAGTCTGAATTGTTCAAACTCTTGGTACAGGCTTGGTTGCTCTATTGCGATCATGGAGTTTAACTGACACGGCAGTCTGCTCAAGGCATCCGCTACCACATTGGCCTTGCCGGGGTGGTAGTGAATTTCCATGTCGTAATCCTTGATTAATTCAATCCATCTGCGTTGTCTCATGTTCAGCTCCTTCTGGGTGAAAATGTACTTCAAGCTCTTGTGATCAGAATATATTTCGCACCGATTACCCATGAGGTAATGACGCCAAACCTTCAGGGCTAACACTACGGCTGCTAACTCCAAGTCATGAGTTGGATAGTTCTGTTCATGTTGCTTCAGCTGCCTTGATAGGTAAGATATCACTTTGCCTTCTTGCATCAACACACATCCAAGACCAGTCTTGGATGCATCACAATAGACATCAAATGGCTTGGTGACATCGGGCATGATCAGTATTGGGGCTGTGGTTAATCTGAGCTTGAGTAGCTGAAAGCTTTCTTCACACTTGTCATTCCAGTCAAATTTCCGGTCCTTCTTCAGCAGTTGAGTCATTGGTCTTGCGATACTGGAAAATCCTTCAACGAATCGGCGGTAATATCCCGCCAATCCTAGAAATGCTCGGACTTCCGTCTGGGTGGTTGGGGCCTTCCATTCCTCAACGGTTTTGATTTTTGCGGGATCTACAGCAATTCCTCCTGCAGACAAGATGTGTCCCAGGAATCCCACTTCTCTTAACCAAAACTCACATTTGCTAAACTTGGCGTACAACTGATGTTGCCTAAGGGTTTCTAGAACCACTTCCAAATGTTGCTCATGTTCTTCTTCTGATTTGGAGTAGATAAGGATGTCGTCGATGAAGACAACGACAAACTTGTCCAGGAATTCCATAAAGATCTTGTTCATGAGATTCATGAAGTAAGCGGGGGCATTGGTCAGTCCAAAGGACATGACATTGTACTCATACAGTCCATATCTGGTGGTAAAGGCAGTCTTTGGAATATCTGTTGCTCGGATCTTCAGTTGATGGTAACCTGTCCTCAGATCAATCTTTGAGAAAACTTGGGCACCGGTCAGCTGGTCAAACAGGTCTTCTATCTTTGGCAAGGGATATTTGTTCTTGATGGTGACATCGTTAAGCTTACGATAATCCGTAACCAAACGAGTGGCACCGTCCTTTTTATCCACTAACAAAACGGGTGATCTCCAAGGTGACGCACTTGGTCGAATCAGACCTTTGTACAGCATATCATCCAGTTGCTTTTTCAGTTCCATCAGCTCTGCGGGGTTCATGCTATAGGCTCTCTGGGCTATAGGTCCTGTTCCAGGGATTAACTCGATGATAAACTCGATATCCCGATCCGGGGGCATACCGGGTAGATCATCCGGAAACACATCAGGGTATCGACAAACGACCCTGATTTGATCCAGAGTTGGCTTGGCTACGCTTTGGTTGCAGGTAAATTTTCGGGGTAGTTTTTCCGACAAGTGTTCTATTATTATTCCGGTGCTACTTGTCATGGTGATGGCCTTCTTGGCGCAGTCTATCAATCCATGATGTTTCGCCATCCAGTCCATACCCAGGACTACTTCCAAACCTTTTGTTCCCAGAACAATCAAGTTTGCATAAAAGTCTATTTCATGGATTCTGATGGGTACATCTTTGCAAAATTTTCTAGCTTTAGTTGTTGATCCAGGTATTTGAACTACCATGACATGTTTCAAGCTGATTGGTTGAATCTTACTAGTGCACACAAAATCTTCTGTAACGAACGAATGCGATGCTCCAGAATCAAACAACACTCTTGCTGGTATTGAGTTAACAGAGAACATACCCAGCACCACGTCAGGTGCTTCCTGGGCTTCCTCAGCATTCATGTGGTAGAGGTGACCTCCGCGGTTGTTCGGGTTGTTGGGGGCGAACTTCTTGCCGGTGGAGACACGGCGTTGCTGCTGAGCAGGTGGTGCGGGGTTGCCTGCGAGCTTGGCGAGCCTCTTGGGACACTCATTGGAGTAATGCCCCACTACACCACACTCATAGCAAGTGATGGTGGTCTTGTCCTGCTTGTTCGCGACGGGGATTGCATTGCTCCCGGTCCTTGGTGCGGTATTAGAGTTGTTGTTGCTGTTGTTGTTGTTGGGGGCTCTCGGCGGAGCGCGGTTGAAGTTGTTGTTGGTGTTGTAGTTGCTGTTGTTGTGGTGGCCTCCTGGCCTGGGGTTTCCTCCACTCCGGTTCTGATAAACCGGACGGGACATCTGTGCATTGGGCTTGTTGGTCCTGAAGCCTCCGCCTGAGTTGGGGCGATACCTTGGGGCATTGCTAGGCCCATTCTGATTCATCATGCGGCGCTTGCGGTTCTCGCTGGCTTGGTGCAGTTTGCCCTCCATTTGGATGGCGGAGTCAACGAGGGCTTCGAGGTCGGCAAAGGGG
Source organism: Lolium perenne (assembly GCF_019359855.2). Taxonomy (NCBI): domain Eukaryota; kingdom Viridiplantae; phylum Streptophyta; class Magnoliopsida; order Poales; family Poaceae; genus Lolium; species Lolium perenne. The sequence continues at coordinate 261,709,429 of NC_067250.2, forward strand.
ATGTTGATCAACACAGTCTGCATCTCATCATGCAGTCCGTTCAGGAACCTTTCCTTCCTCTTCTCAGTAGTATCAGTCTCATCTGGGGCGTACCTTGACAGTGTGAGAAACTTGTCGCGATATTCCACCACGGACATCCGGCCTTGCTTCAGTTCACGGAATTCATCTCTCATCTTCTTTATCAGACCCGGGGGCACATGGTACTTGCTGAACTTGAGCTTGAAATCAGTCCAAGTCATGAACTGTCCCGCGTTCATGGCACGGGTGCTTGTCCACCAAGCTCTTGCTGGTCCTGCTAAGTAGTGTGTGGCAAACAGCACTTTCTCATTCTCTTCCACTCCAGCTACTTCTAGATTGTTCTCCATGGTTTGGAGCCAATCATCTGCATCAAGTGGTTCCTCAGTCTTGCTGAAAACTGGCGGGTTGGTATTCTGGAAGTTCTTGAGCTTGGATCCTGGATGATCATGGTGGCCTTGGTTGTTGTTGACAAGCTGTTGGAGTGCTGCAATGTTGGCTTGCCTTTCAGCTCTTTCTGCTTCTCTATCTTCCAGCATAACTTGCAACATCTGCATCATAGCGTCTTGATTCGTGTTGCGAGTTGGAGGGGCCATCTGAGTATCGAGATTGATCATGAGATAAGAGGGAAATTTCTATGGCTTGCTTTGTGTTTAAGTTCAAAGCTTAAAACTTGAAGTCTTTTCATGATGACACAACATTCATTCATTCATAGCAAACAACACATATTACAAGCTAGCACACTAAGGGTTTTAAGAACCCTTCTTCTCCAAGCTACGATACATGGGGCGGGATACAACTCACACCTACGATAGTGCATAAGTGAACTACTCCTCCTCCTCATCAACATCGATGGGGGTGTGGTCATCATCCTCGTCGTCCAGGAAGTCGTAGTCTTCCCCCTCGGTGTTCTCATCTTCCTCGAAGTCGTTGTCGTCACTCAGGTAGTTGCTTCCTCCCTGAATGTCTTCTCCATCTTCCTCCATTTTCTTCATCTGCTCCTCCTGGGCCTTGACAGTGGCCTCGAGTGCGGCTATCTTCGCGCGGAGGCGAGTGATGGTGGCATCTCTCTTCGCGCGCTGCTGGCGGAGAGTCCGGCGGTCGTTGGCGAGCATCTTGATGGCGTCTCCTTGCTCGATGATGCGGGCGTGAGTCTGGTTGGCGTACTCACGGGAGTGGTCGAGATCCTGCTGAGTGTGGTACAGCATGAAGTCGAGATGCTCCACATGGTGCTTCAGCTCCGGGTGAGATGACATGTCCATGGGCTCTCCAGCAGAGTTACGCCTCGCGAGGTGCGAAAAGCGAGGGTGCTTGAGTGCCTCCCCGCTCATCCCGCACAGGCGTGCGAGTCCCTCCTGAAGTCCGCGAGCAAGTCCGTCCAGCCAGTTGCTCTCCATGAAGGAGAAGAGGATCCTCTCAGAAGTGGGAGGCTCCATCTTGCCCCTCAAGTCAGCGGTGATGATCCACTGCAGCTCGCCTCCTGGCTGGTTCGCGATCTGCGATCCGTGGAACTCCGGGTGTGGGCGACCAAGGTGGTCGGACAGGGCGTTGAGGTCGTGCTCGAAGATCAAGCTTCCCCCATTCCCAAGCTGGTAAAACTTCGTGTTCACGGGCTCCATCTGAAAGTGAAGTAAAGGATTAAGTTAGAGAAGTGAACAAGTGTGGCAAAATTTTAGTTATATTTCTAAGGAAGAGCATGACTTTTTGTTTTTCCAAAGAGCTCAAGGAGAAGACAAAGATTAAAATTTTCAGAAATACTTCATTCCTTTTTGAAACTCAATTTTTCAGAACGTCCATTTCTAACTAGGGTCTCCTAAGGTCAAACAATGGCTCTGATACCAACTTGTCAACACCCGGATTTTTAAGTCCGGATGCCTATTATGTCATACATCGCAATCCCAGGAAATTGTTGTTGCGAGGCATAATAGTTAAGTATCACAGTCATCAGTCATTACAAACCATAATGTCTTACAACTTGGAATCACATGATCCATATTACACAAATAGTTGATCTAATGATCAACGAACAAACACAAGTTCATAGCGGAAGCGTAAGATACAAGGACTCTCTAGTCCACAGGCCAACGCTTGACGTTAGAAGCTCCTAGTTGTGGTAGACGTCCTGCTGATCGTCCTCCTCAGATCGCTGCTCGGCTTCATATTCTGGCCATTTGAATAGCCAGGGACAAAGCCGTGAGTACTTTATGTACTCGCAATCTAATACTAATGTAAGTACTAACATCACTATTGAAGGTGTTCTAAGCTCTAAGGTTATTTGCATAAAGCCAATTTTATTTCATAAACACTTTTTGTAAACAACTCCTCATGTGCTAACTAACTCCAGTGGGAACATTAGAGTCATTCCCACAACTCAGTTGTGATTCAAAAATCACCGTTCAAGTTCAAGTTCAAAAATCATCAGTCACGAAGATATAAATTCTGATGACGGAAACAGAATGGCCTTTCCAATTGTCCATATCCGCGGACGCGGCTATTCGAATAGTTCTACACTGCAGAGGTCGCACACTTGTGCCACAACATTTGATTACATCCGTCGTGATAAAACCCTGAATAATCGTAACTCAGTACGCGGATCATCAACCGTTAACCTTTCACTTACACACCCTAGTATAGGCACCTCTCCCCATGAGCTTGGCCTCCCGGTGAAAACCAACTGTTAACCCGGGAACTGCACAGGGCTTGGCCGTACAATTCACCTTCAATTCACATCATTTCTCAACAACGGAGGCAGCCTCAAGCATAACCCCTATGATGTGTGTTCAGAGGGAACCCATACTAAGACACATAAATTTCCAGCTAAGCCCTACCCATAATCAGGTATTGTGGGGGTACTTAGTATTGGTAAGGTATCGCATCCAACTCAATCATCAGTTTTTAGCCAAAGTCACCAAGTCAACTTCAGTGTCATATTCACCTTCAAAATCTTTCAATGGAAATGACTAATCATTCCAAGGTTTTCAACCATCATCATCTCATCAACACATGTTCCCATCTAGAGTAGTCAATTTAAATTTAGCACTAGCCACTATGTGTGAGGGGTGCTAAGTATTTGCTTTGCTTCTAGGCTAAGTTTGATACTCTTGTACTAACTCCATACTAATCTAGTAAATCATAAATCAAAAAGTACTTTGATAAAACAAAAGTAAATAAAGCTTGTAAAGTAAAAACTGGGAAATAGGATCATAAGCATAAAGTAAATGGGGTAATGCCTTGCTCATGGTGAGCTTTGCACTTTGCAAGAGTATTATCTTGCCTTGGTTGGGAAACTGGTCAAAGTGGTCTTCTTCTTCTTGGAAGTAGACCTCCTCCTCCTCCTGGTACTCCTCGGTACTAGCGTCTAAAATACGAATACGGAGTACACAATCATCACACCAAACTAATCTACTAAACTATGCACACACATGGTTCACACACTTAAACTAGCATCACATATGACTATTAAGTTGGTGGATGTGTTTTTCTTATTATTTAAGAAAAAAATATTTTCCTCTCATACTAAACTTAAATGTTACTTTGAATTATTCAGAGAAATAATTTCCTCTCATTATCTTATTAAGATTTAATTTCTCTTATGCATAATATGTGACCTAGGTTGACTCAAGTCAACCTCTTCACACTTATCATTTTGAGAAAATGATTTAAATGAGGTGAGCACCTCATACCATTTAATTCTAGCCTATCAAAGATTTAGTATCACCAACAATTCCTATGGGACCTAAATAACCAGAGTCTCCACTTCATTTGGAATTGATGGTGACAAGATTTAAATGAGGTAAAACTCCCTCATAAGATTTCTTAATAGTTTTGGACAAAAACTTTGACTAGAAATAGCCATAAAGGCATTTAAAACCACTAAGCCATGATCATTCAAAGTAAGCATGGCATATTTTTGTAGAAACAATTAGTATAAGTGAAAAGTGAATTATTGGAGGTGGAATTAACTGAAAAGCATTTTTGGTTGATTTTTAAGAATTAATACAAGGCAGAAAAGTCCCTGCTTTGTTTATTTTGTCACTTTAATTCTACAAAAGATCTAGGGTTCTATCCAGTGGCATTGTGTAGATAAAATCCTAAGGTTTCCAAAAATATAAAGTTTGTAAAATTTGGCCCAGTAGATTTGTCACTATTGAATTTCAAAGTTTGCATCAGTTTAAGCTATTTTTCTAATTTCCAAAATTGAATTCAAATCGGTGGGCTTGCGCGGGAAAGGAACTTGGGCTGCAAAGAGAAAAGGAGTTGGGCCGGCCCACTTCGCGTCCAGCGCGAGCAGGCCGTCTGACGGCGGGTCCCACTTGTCAGCGGGAGTTACTCACCGAACCGGTACGGGGAAGGAGAGGCGTTGGATCAGGCGATGATCTAACGGCCGAGGGTTGTCGTCGTCGACGGCGAGAAGCAGAGGCGAGCGCGGCGGCAGCAGGGGGTCGGAGAGGTCGTCGGAGCTCCGGCGGTCGTCGGAGTGGTGCGCCGCGACGTTGTCGACGATGGTGAAGCGCCTGGAAGCAGCGGCGCGTCCTGGGGCGGCCTCCTTCTCCGGCGAGCTTCGGCTACGGGCGGCGGCAGCGAGCTAGCAATTGCGGCGGTGCGGTGGCTAATAGATGAAATTGAGGCGGCGAGGAGAACTGTGGTGAGGTGGGGAAGAGATTGGCGTGCTCAGTTTGGGGCGCGGAGTGCTCCTTTTATAGCGGCTCCGAGCAGCGGCGGGTGGTCACGGTGACGACGGCCATGGCGCTCTCCCGTCGATCAACGGCGTGGGCGAGGGTATGGCTTGGCTCAGACAGGCTCAGGGAGCGTCACGGTGTGCTCAGAACAGTTTTCGGTGGTCAAGCATAGTGGCGCGCGTCACGCGTCCGTGGGCACTGTGGCGGACGTCGTCGTCCTCCTCGACGGCGACAGGGCGCGGGAAGGCTCGTGGTGGTGTCTGGCGGGGTCCTGGTGTTGAGGCGAGTCGTCCTGCAGGCGCTGGTGGCGAGGGACGGGCTGAGGTGACGAGGCGAGGCGCGCTCTGGCGCGTCCAGGGCTGGCGCCATGCGCGTCCTGGAGCGTGTGTGTGCACGCCTGGGCGCGTCTGGCCACGTCGACGCCCGCGTGTGCACGCGTCGGGGTGACCATGGGGAGGCACGGGCAGGTTCAGGGGAGTGCAGGGAGCGTCCAGGACATGGTGGTGCATCTCTGAGGTGAGAGGGGAGAGAGAGGGCATGGGATGGCCATGCCATGCCACGGCATGGTCATGCCATTGTCATGGTGAGCAAGTGGAGAGGTTGGCAGGGCTTGGCACTGGTGCTAGGATGTGTGATGAAGCTCCAGAGCTGCAGAGAGGTCAAGGTTGGACCAAGTCCAAGTAGAAAATGAGGTATGGGCTTAATTTGATTCCCTGCATACAAGGTGTTCGACAGAATGCCCGCAAGAAAAATATTTTTGAATTTTGAAATTCTTTTTGGTGGGTTGAAAACATATATTGAATGGAGCATTTTGGTGGTGGTGGTGGTCAAAATGGAATTGGTATGCAAAATCACATTTTGCATATGATCTTGTTTTTGTGAGAAAGTTCCAACTTTGCTTGCTTCCTATTTGAAATTGGTGATGAATTTGGGGTGATGGTTTTGGGCAAAGTTGTAGTGCTTGATGTTGTCTTGGATGGGGTGAAAAGGTTTGACAAAGTTTAGAAGTGGAAAGAAGAAAACCAGGGGCTCAAAGTGAGCATCAGACTAAAAATGGCTCATGTGACCATAATCACATGTGAGCTCAAAATTGCTTCAAATTTGATTTGAAAAGTGTTTGAGGGTTTCCAAAGTTGTTAATAAGTGTTTAGTAACCATTTACAAGTAATGGTGCAAACCAAGTTGGCCTAGATTAAGTATTTGCAAAAATGGCATAGGCCTTATAGGTGTGTGAAGTTGGGTTTTTATTATTTCTTTTCTATTTTCTTTTTATTTGACTTTGGGTGATCAAGTGATCATTGCTAGGGTTTTAGAGTGAGAGAGAACACATAAGCAAACATCATGGCAAGTGCACACTCAAAATAATTAATAAGGTGATCTATATGCATAAACCTATATGGTGAGAAAAGTTTTTGTTAACCCTGATTTTTGGATTCTTGAACTCTCTCTCTTGTTCATTTTATTGAAACTTGGGATGTTACAGGCCTCCTCTCCGTCTCCCCTTCGGTGTTCTGGTCCGTCTCGGTGAAATAAGATGTTTGGCTTTTGTTTCGTCGAATTCCGAGAATATTGCCCGAAGAGCCTTTCTGGAACCAAAAACAGCAGAAAACAGGAACTGGCACTTCGGCATTTGTTAATAGGTTAGTTCCGGAAAATGCATAAAATCATTATAAAGTGTGAGCAAAACATGTAGGTATTGTCATAAAACTAGCATGGAACATCAGAAATTATAGATACGTTTGAGACGTATCAAGGGTATATTTGTTGGTTACAGTGCCGAATCTCACACTTATAGAGTCTTTGATATATCTTCCAAGATTATCATTGAATCTTGTAGTGTGAAGTTCGAAGAAAATGATGGCTCCCAAGTGGGGCAAGTTGATGTATGTGCAGGTGATGAAATACCTCAAGATGCCATAGTAAGAATGGGTGTGGGATTTTTCCGCCCCATTGAGGGACACGGTGTGACATCTCGGGAAGGACTATGCTCTACCACGGTGGAGCCCTCATCTTCTCAACATCAACAAACCCCATCTCTTGAAGCAAATGATGCACCAACCCAAGAACAAGAACAAAACTCTCCCTCTTGTGTGCAAGATCAAGGACAAGATAAACCAAAGGTTCATGATGGCTCCGATGAGGATCCATTCAATTCTTGTCATTCACCGAATAATGTCCAAGATCAAGCACATGAAGTTGAGCAATCTCAAGAAATTGAGGAAGCTCAAACTGAAGGTCAAGACGGGGACCCAAATGATCAAGTTGATCAAGTGATACCTCCAAGGCCAAGAAGAACCAAGGAGGAGATCGATGCCCATCGTCTAGCAAGAAGAGAAAGGAATCTTGAAATTCGTGAACACACTCATGACAAGGTCCTTGGTGATTTAAGGGCAAGTGTTACCACAAGAAGGCAATTGGCTAACTTTAGCAATCATCATGCTTATATATCCTTAGTGGAACCCAAGAAAGTGTTTGAAGCCCTTGAAGATTCGGATTGGTTGGAAGCTATGCACGATGAACTCAACAACTTCAAGCGCAATAAAGTATGGACTTTAGTAGAGAAGCCAAAGGGGTGCCGCAATGTTATAGGCACTAAATGGATTTTCAAGAACAAGCAAGATGAGTTTGGAAATGTTGTGAGGAACAAGGCAAGATTGGTGGCTCAAGGTTTCTCTCAAGTTGAGGGAATTGACTTTGGAGAAACTTATGCTCCCGTGGCTCGCCTTGAGTCCATTCGTATCCTTCTTTCTTATGCATCGCATCATAACTTTAAGTTACAACAAATGGATGTGAAAAGTGCATTTCTTAATGGTCCTTTGCATGAAGAGTTTTATGTTAAGCAACCCCCGGGTTTTGAGGATCTCAACTTTCCTAACCATGTCTATAAGCTTGATAAAGCACTTTATGGTCTCAAACAAGCTCCTAGAGCTTGGTACGAGCACCTTAAAGAATTGTTGATAGACCGTGGGTTTGATGTTGGGCTAATCGATCCCACTCTTTTTTCTAAGAGGGTCAATGGGGAGATTTTCGTTTGCCAATTATATGTTGATGATATTATCTTTGGCTCTACTAACAAAGCTTTCAATGATGAATTTTCAAAGCTTATGACCAATAGGTTTGAGATGTCTATGATGGGAGAGATGAAGTTCTTCCTTAGTTTTGAGATCAAGCAATTGAGAGAAGGAACCTTCATCAATCAAGCAAAATATCTCCAAGACAAGCTCAAGAGGTTCAAGATGACCGAGATGAAGGGTGTAGCCACTCCTATGGTTACTAAATGTCATCTTGCACTTGATCCCAATGGTAAAGAGGTGGATCAAAAGGTATATCGCTCCATGATTGGATCCTTGCTTTACCTTTGTGCATCTAGACCGGACATAGTGTTGAGTGTTGGTGTGTGTGCAAGGTATCAAGCTTCTCCTAAGGAGAGTCACATGATGGCTCTCAAAAGAATCTTTCGATATTTAGTTGATACCCCAAGATATGGTATTTGGTACCCTAAAGGCTCAAGTTTTATTCTCAACGGATACACCGATGTGGATTGGGCGGGAGACAAGGATGATAGGAAATCAACCTCCGGGGCTTGCCAATTCCTTGGTAGGTCCTTGGTGTGTTGGTCTTCTAACAAGCAAAATTGTATATCTCTCTCCACCGCCGAAGCCGAATATGTTGCCGCCGCAAGTGGATGAACTCAATTGTTATGGATGAGGTAAACTTTAAAGGAATACGGTGTCATTTGTGACAAAGTGCCTCTATTATGTGACAATGAAAGTGCCATCAAGATTGCCTATAATCCGGTGCAACATTCAAGAACGAAGCATATTGAGATCCGGAATCATTTCATTAGGGATCATGTTGTCTGTGGTGATATTGAGCTTATCTATGTTCCTACCAAATATCAACTTGCCGATATATTCACGAAGCCTCTTGATGAAGCAAGGTTTTGCTATTTGAGGAATGAGCTAAATATCATTGATTCAAAGAGTATAGCTTGACCATCTTGCAAACACACCTTTGTCTCAAAACTTTATTTGGTATAGATGTGGGCATGGAAATAGGGGGAGTGCGGTTTAAATTATTGAGCTATCCCTTCCCCCATAATGCCAACATTAAGAAATCATTCTCTTTATATCATATGTTGATATGTGAGCTTCAATGATGAATAGTGGTTTGAGCCTAAGATATATCTTCGCGGTGCCATGCCATAACACTCATATATGGTGGCCTAGGCCACCACACTCTTCTTTGTGAAGAGTTGGAGTAATTTGGATCTTAATGATTTTATTTGACATCTCCTTGTTCTTATGGGAAATCACTCTAGTTTAGCCTTATTTGCTCGTATCTTTGCAAACTTGAGTGATCATGTACCATTAACAGTTTGAGCTTTCTAAACCCAAGCCTACACTCATCTATAAGCCATTTCCATCCTGCTCATATGTCATTTTTTGGTAAAAACTTGGAGTTTGAGGAATTTCGGTCGGATGATCTAGGTTGCCCCATCTTATTGGTCAATATGCATCTTATATGTGACGTGAAACTTCATTGCACCACATATGGGCTTATGCAAATAACCAACAAAAGATAGGCAGGATTTCCGGTGTTCTGGAATTCTCCAGAAAACCAGATAATCCGGCATGTTGGCAACCCGGAAAATCTAGCCCGGTCGGATTATCCGCCCTTACGTAGGGCCGGATTATCCGGCCTAGGTAGGTTGCGAAGGGATTTGAGAGGGGCCGCGGGGTGGACGGTTGCAACAGCAACCAGTCTCCCCTACGCGCCCTCTCTCTCCTTCAAGGCCGCCGGAGCTCCTCCTCCTCACCGGAGCCGCCCCGTCCGCTCCCTCTCAGAGTTTTTGGGTGGATCGGGTGCCCCTCCTCCCTAGCTCTCATCTCCTCCAAGCGGCTCCTCCAATGGATGAGGGTATGGCTCACAATCCCTAACCCTAGGTGTTGTGATTTATATGTGCTATTTTCTTGGTGGAGATGGTGTCTAGTTGTTCCAAATCATGTGTAGTATACTCCATTTTGCGTTCTATGAGGCCGATCTGGTTCTAGACAAGCTTTTGCTTGAGATTCTGCAGATTCGCAGGGCCGGATTATCCGCCCCCCCCCCCCCCCCGCGCCAGCCGGATTATCCGGCCAGGCCGGATTATCCGCCCCTCGGGGACCCCGGATTATCTGGCCTGGAGCTATGTTGCTGCTGCAGTTTTGATTCAATCTATAATGTCTAAACTTTTATCGCCTCATAGTATGTTTCTAGAGTACATTACTGTATCAATGCATGACTTATGAGCATTATATTCTCTTTGTTATCCGTCTTTGCCTCTCACAGGCAATGTTCAAGAAATCGTTTATCTTAACTTATCGGTGGGCCTTAACATGAAGATTAATCGCTTATCGGCCGATTAATCGATTTTATCGGTCAACCATTTATCGGCTTATTTTCATATAAATCCTAATTTTCGACACTAAATTTTCTATAATATGTTATGAAAAAATAATATTTGAGCATTGCACATAAGTATTACCTTGATTCCTTGCATTTGAATAAATATTAATGAAAATTTTGAGTTAATGCATAATTCTACAAAACCATATGACGAAAATATCGACAGTCATACCAATTTTCATTAAAATTTTGCTAACAACCAGCCGAAATATCGGCCATGAGATTGAAAATCGGGCGAAATATCGGCTCTCGTGCAGAAAATCGGCCGAAATATCGGTGGAGCGATAAACTGGCCGATATGCTAAAATCTTATCGGTTACCACCCGATTCACGATAAATCGGCCGATAAATCGGTATCTCGGCCGATTTTTTGAACAGTGCTCACAGGTAGTGGTGCTCGGAGGCGCTCAAGGCATACCCGGTCGAGTGATGAATTAGCTCAGAATGCTCCTCGCAAGTCCGCCACTCTAAGGCGGAAGGGCAAGTCAACTAGGGAGAACTACAAGTCCATGGATAGTGTCTCTTATGCAGCTATCCGACAGAAGAACTGGTATGAAGACATTGAGAGGGATGATGAGATTGAGGACAAGCGCTTCTGGTGCATGGAGCAGGAGTTCATTTTCAAGGATATATATGAACCCATGAGGAAAGTGAGACCTATGCAAGCAATCAATGTGGATCTTCTGGCTGTCAATAATCACTTTGAGGATGCCATCTGGGTCACCGAAAGGATGGGTTTGCAGGATCTGATGAAGATACAATGTGACTATAGTCCTGACTTGATTAAGCAATTCTTTGCTACACTTGCCTTCAAGAAAGATACTGAGCGCACTATGCAGTGGATGACTGGCTCCACCCCATGTGAGGCAACCTTGCGCCGGTTTGCCTCTATTCTTGGTCTTTCAGCAGAAGGTGGTCACCGCCTCCATGGTCCTCAGAAGACGGATAAGATGGGGCTATTTGATCTCTATGACTCGTCTGGAGCTGTTGGTTCTACCAAGGGGCTCCTTCCTATCTATAGTCAGTTGCTCCGTTTCTTTCAAGCCACCATTGCTCCAAGTGGTGGAAACAATGATGCAATCTGTGGAGCTCTTGTGGATCTTATGCACCTCGGCTTTCAGTGTGCTCGTGACGGTGATGAGGAATTAGACTTCACCCTTGATATCATGGACTACATCTTTAATGAGATTCATGATGCCATGGTCTCCCGGACCACTATGCCCTATGCTCCATATATTCAACTTCTCATCAACAACATTGCTGCACTTGATGAAGACTTGAGTCGTTTCCCTAAGGAGAAGCACACTGTCAAGAAGGCTTACAAGAAGAAGCCTGTTCCCCCTGCTACACCTGCTTCTGGCTCCTTTATGGGAGATGCCCGCTCTAGTGGCTTTGCCCCCGCTCGCCATGTTGATACTCATGTGATCCAGAAGCATGTGAAGAAGCTTAGTTGGTTTCAGCGCAATGTTCTGTGCACGAACATTGAGATTCACAAGGAAAACTTTGAGGCCAGCCGTCAGCGCTTAGAGATTCAGCATACTCAGGCGGTCATTCTTCACAAGCTCAGTGGTGAGAAAGGACCTCCGCCTCAGCCTCCAATTCACCCATCTTACAGTGAGTGGCACTCTTCCCATGTTCCATGGACTGATCTTGAGCAGTGCATTCAGAAGGCCAACTTCGCTCGCGACTCTCCTCCTGCCGCTGATAGTGATGATGAGTACCAAACCGAAGAGGAATCCGAGTGATCTCCATGGGGCGAGTAGCATCGCGTGTTTCCCCTTTTTGGCGTCTCGATGCCAAAGGGGGAGAAGTGTTCTATTAGGTCTTCTCTACGGGGATTTGCATGGTTAGGGCACAAGCATATGCGTTTATCATTCCTTTATTGCTTGTGTCCTCCTTTATGTCATTTATTTGAACAATTTGGCTTGTTGGTTTGCTCGTTCAAAACAATGTGTTATATGTGGTTGTGAGACATTATGTTAAGGATTTCGGATTTCTATATGTTGAGACCAAGGTTTATTATATTGTGTGTGATGTTATATATCTGGTATTATATATCTCCATATGGGTATGATCTCTATCACCTTGTCTCAACTTCATATATGTATATGTCTCTTGTTTGAGCTCATGTTGGATACCTCTTGTGTTGAGGCACCTCGCACCTATATGTTGTGTATTTGTATTCAAATGCAAATTACTTGTATGCACACATGTAGGGGAGTGCCTCTATGTTTTGCCAACATGCTTGCTCTCTATAGTGTTTTTCTTGCAAATCCGTATATTGTCATCAAACACCAAAAAGGGGGAGATTGAAAGAACATCTCTCACATTATGTTTTGAAGTGTTTGATGTCAATACATGTGATACTCTAATGTTTGATGAAGTGTTGCACAGATTATATATACATATATGTGAGTGTCTTGTGTGGAAAAACAAGACAAAAGGATGCAGAAAAAGTTTCACCAGGCCGGATAATCCGGGCCGGGTATTTGCAAAATATCCGGGCCCCAAAAATCGGCTAAGGACTTTTGGCGAAGTGGCTCAGTACTACCCTGGACATCGGCCGGTTTTTTGGCCGGAATTTCCCCAGGGCCGGACTTTTTGGGGGGGCCGAATTATCCGGCCCTAACTTAGGCCGGATTATCCGGCCCTCGAAAGTCACCAACGGCTGGATTTTGAGAGGGGGTATTTATACCCCCCCTTCTTCTACCTTCCTCCTTGCTCAATTATTGCACAAATTCTGCCAAGCCTCACCACCATTAGAGCCACCTCAAGAACACAAGATTGCAAGATCTCCTCCCTCACCCAACCAAAGCTCTTGATCTTTGGAGATTCGAAGGAGAAGACACCGATCTACATCCTCACCGAAGCGATTTACATTTCCCCCTCATATGCTTGGGGGCCCTCTTGCTAGTGTTCCTCTTTGGATCCCTAGTTGTTTGTTGTTGATGTATTCTTGTTGATTGTTGTGTTGTTACAGATTTGGGAGCCTCCAATTTGGTTGTGAATGTGTGCCCCAAGAATCTTGTAAAGGCCCGGTTTCCGCCTCGAGGAAATCCCTTAGTGGAAGTGGGCTAGGCCTTCGTGGTGTTGCTCATAGGAGACCTGAGTGAAGCCTTCGTGGCTGTTGGTTTGGCTTTCGTAGCAACCACACCCCTCCAAACGTAGACGTACCTTCTTGCAAAGGAAGGGAACTACGGGAATCATCTCCGTGTCTCCGCGTGCTCCACTCTGGGTTACCTCTATCCTATTCACCCCCCTTCTAGGTGCGGCATACGATCCTTTAACGCGCGCGCCCATGTTTTTATTCCGACCATCTGGTTCCGGAGGGAGCGGCGCGAAACTCTATTCTGTGTTGATATCAAGTGACTTTTTGGCCCATGGTGAATTCAGAAGAAGGAATATCATGAAAGCCGGATTGGTGGACTTGCTAAATGAGGTTCGAGTCTCCATGATGTTGAGGGATTTGCTTGGCATTCCGGGCTCCGCTGCAGTGGTATGCATATGGGGACGGTAGCACAGGTGAAGTTGAGAGTCTTACCTCTCAGGGTGAAAACCCAAGGTCTGGCCTTAACTGGTTGTGTCTGGCAATGACCTTGTTGGAGGCATTGTTTTGAGAGTGGGAACTATCTTCAGGGTGAAAACCTAAGACATTTGGTCGGGCGACGACGACGCTGGTGCACTGTTCCCTTCTTGGAGGCGTCTCTTTTGGAGAGTCTGTATTTCAGGTGTTGTCACGGTGGTGGTTGTATTGCTGTTGCTACGTCTAGAATGCTGTAGCGGGACTTTTATTTCTTAGTTTTTTATACTCTTTTTTGGCTGTGTGCATCCGTACTGCCACTGGGGTGGGGTGTTGTTGCAGAGGCCGGGTGTAATTGATATCTTTTGATACTAATATATTCCCTTTATCGAAAAATCTAGGGGTGATGATGTTGGAGGCGACATGGCCGAGACATATAACTGCTTTGCATGTGGGTTGCGCTTCAACCGGATGAAGATGCCAATTTCTGCTAGAGTTGTTGTAGTGTTGTGAGAACTGAGTTCTACCATAGTGGCAAGGCTAGCGAGTGCGCAGCCAGCCCAACCGGGTTCGAATCCCCATCTAGCGGTAATTTCGGTAGGAGGGGTGGACTTTAAACCGGGTTATCATCCTAGCGTCCATTCACGGGGAGAGTCCCATCCTACCTAACAACGTATAGCCAAGGGAGGGATCATTCCCCCGTTGGTCAACGTTGTCGTAGTGTTGTGCTCTAATTTCCAATCAGCATCGTAGAGAACTGCTTCTCCATTTGGCTCAGAAGAGGGTTTGAAAGTGCATCCCCTTTCCTGAACAAGGTCTTCAGTTGACGCTTGGCCTTCAAGCTTCAAGTCCTGCATGATGGTAGTACCAACAACAGAGACATGGCTAGGCCTAGAGAATTTTTTTTGTAAAAGAAAGCAAAGCTTCTAGCTTATCAGGAACATTCTGGTGCACACCAGCAAGAGTTTCAGTTTAGATATACCAAGGATGAGTAAACCAAGCTTCTTTTGGAAAGGGGTCAAGAAATAATAAATGAAATTCTTCTTCCAAACATCCACATCTAGAACAATCACGTTCAATATGCTTTGAGAATTTGCTTGTATGTGCACCTATAGTAATTGCATCTATGAAGTAGCCTCCATGCAAAGGTGTGAACTCGAGGCGCCATGTTCGAAGCCTGCCGGATCTGATTGTAAAGAGATAACCTGAAAGGGAACTACCTTAGGTTGTTGATCTGCCTGCAAAGGGAGGTAAATGAAAAATTGCATGTATGTGCTTTTGGAGGTTCATAGGAGTTAACTTCCACACGAACATGTCCTATCCAATTGAGCTTATAGTTGGAGTTTGAAGGTTGGCGTTTGCACTGTGAGGAGTAACGGAGACATGACTAAATCAACATTCCAAGTTGTTTGTTTGCTAGGGAAAGGAGGAGATACAAGACCTCACAACCTACCAGCCTATGTGAAAAAGGTAAATTTCGAGGAGAAAAACAAACACAAGCATACACACAAGTGACACAAGAATTTACATGGAAAATCTCCTTAACACGACGAGGGAAAAACCACGGGTGTGGTCCATGCAAGCTTGACTACGACCACTGCTAGACCGTCTGAGTGGATCTTCTGATGGACTATCTTGTGCTAGTGCTTCATATTGATCATGTTGTTCTTCTTCAGCATTATCATACTCTTGTTGTTGGGGAGCATCTTCATCACCTGCAACACTATGTGAATCATCTTTCAAATCTTCTGCATCATCATCTTCAGCTTGTTGTTGAGCCGAATCTACATGACCTAGGTCAGAATCATTTCTATCTTGCTATTGTCTTTGAGGAGGAACACTCACCAGAATTGACTCCGGAACTTTCTCCTATTTCTTCACAATATCCTCAGTTTTTTGATCTTCAACAAACACAATGTCACGGATTCTCACGACATTTCTTTCTATTGGACCATACTTTGAGGTTACTTTGCCAATCTCCAGGCTATCGAGAGAATGAGCCCTTGGTTCATTTCCTACAAGTTTCTAATTAACTCCTAGTCCACCAATTTTATTTTTATGCAAATGTGAGCTCATGCCTCATGCATAAGCTCTTTGTTGTTGATTCATATTTCACACCCTACCCACCAAAAAATTGTGATGATAGATATGAGCTTTGTAAGGAACTTCTTAGAAAAAAATGTTGAACGTATATAGTAGACATGTGTGGAAGCAAACACAAACTGAATAGGCGTAAGCCTAGCTGCATGAGAGAGAATATTCACCCTATGCGTAGCTAATGTAGGTACAGTGAGAGCTTCTTCGCTGCAACAACAAAGAGATAAAGGGATATGAAACATCCTTCTTATAAATCTGATACTTTTTTTTAGATCAAAGACCTCTCAGCCCAGCTTATATTGAAAGCTTTTATAGTGTCTTACAACACAAAAAAGAAAAGGAAAAACGAAACTAGCAACCTCCTGTGAACTAAACATAGACAGCTGATAACCACACCAGGAAGGCAGCAAATAAAACGAAGAAAATGGGAACACAGTCCTTTCAAACCTAATATCTCTTCACAAAAAACAACACATGAGAAAGCTACAGGGAGGCACAGAACAAATGTAAAGACCCGCAGCCCAGTCCTCTGCCGCAGCCTCATGCTATTCTGCTCCTACCACCACCATCAGCTCTCCCAGGATTCAACTCTTTGATCTTAGAGTCAAGCTTCAGCATCATGTCTTCAATCCCCGATAGCTTCTTGGCACCGATCAATGGCTTCCACTGCAACATTAGAGAGAAAGCTCTGTATATCGGTTGGAAAGGAGAAAACGGCACTTTATGCTGAAGAATTCGTTCGTTTCTGGTAACCCACAAGGACCAGAAAACAGTTGCTGCCAACAACCAGGAAATATGATTATATTTGTTTCCCCCGGCAGTGAGGAAAATATCCACAAAGTCACGGAAATGCAATTTTGATCTCAGGTGCATATGCTCCTGCTACAGAGAAAAACATTTTAAAATATCATAAAAAATACGAACACAAATTTCACGCGTATATGTCAACAATCCATATGTGTATGCCAAGTTTCGCGCGAAACCGATAGGTTTGGTGTCCTATGTAAAAATGACAAGCAAAACGTCTTGTGAAGAGCTTATATTTAGCACCAAATTTTAACTTTTTTCCACATGACACAAAAAGTATCGATTTTTCGTGAAACGACTTTGCAAACACATAGAACATCAAGATGTATCTGTAACATTTTTTATCGGAATTTTTTGACATTATATAATATGTTGAAATTTAATTTCAAAAATCAGGAGCATGTGCTCCCGGGAGCAGAAACAGCATGTCCACAAAGTCATCCCTACACCCAGACAAGTATTGCTTACCAAAAGCCTCCCTTATGACACACCAAAACAAATTCCGCTAATGATACTTTTGAAGCGAGCATTAGATTAATCGTTAATGATAATAGAAAAAGTCAGCGAATGCATGCATAAGATTTATAAAATGAACATACAACCCTTTAATTACATGCTAAGGTGGAATCGACAAACTGCCATTCTAACATGTCAAAAGCTTTTGCCAAGTCAGTTTTATCAGGAAATCATGGATATCCCATGAAGACAATGAGAAAGAGTGCGCAATTTCTTGGGCAGCTATGATTCTAATGTGTCAACCTTCAATGAAAGGTTGGTACGAGGGATGGATATAACTTGCAATACGATCTAGCACAGACGCGAGTCAGCAGAGTCTACCTTCCAGCACCTGTGATCCACTGCAATGCAACAAGTGCTGAATTTTGGTCAGAGTGCGGGGGCTGACGACCAGGCACCCCCCCCACCCCCCCCCACCCCCACCCACCCCCCCCCCCCCCACCCCACAGAGGGTAGTAGTGTGGTAGGCCAGTGCGCACGGCTCTTATCGTAACATCTCCAGACTCACTGTATATAAGACAGGATAGGAGCTGTGTGATCGTGTGTGTACCCTCCACTCACCGGCCCACTACCTGAAGACCACTTGTGCGGTCCTGCCATGGCCGCTGCTGCTTCGTCTCCCCGCTGCCCCAGCCATGGCTTCCTTCGTCTGCTTGCTGCCGCCGCCGTTCTCGCGGCATTCGGGTTCGCTCGTGCTGCCGCCGGGAGCTCGGGGGATGAAACCGTGCTGCTCAACGTCCAGTCCCTGCTGCCTGGCCGGTCGTGCGCCGCTCCACAAGGTTAATTCCTGGCCGAACAAGCTCATGATCATCGATCATCGATCACATCTACGTAGCTACCTATTGTTTTTGTTCTGTTAGCTTGAATTGTTTTTGTTCTTTCTTACTTTCCAAGAATCTCTCCCTGACTGAATCCATGGATGTCTGCTTTGCCACTTGTGATTCTTTTAAACAAAAACCTTGCCACTTCTGATTTGGTTCCTCTAGTTTTGGATAGCTAGGTAGATATATAAGTGTGACGATTTTCTCCAAACCATCTGGAGTTTAAGAACTTCTGAATAAGAAACTCAGGAAGTACTGCATGTGAAAAATCTGAAAGCAAAATTTCGCCCGAGACATGTGCGAAATTCTTGCAGCAGCTAAAAACTGGGATGGGAAGGTGCATCTTCAGGAAATTAAGTCGTTTACAGCATAATGTTGGTATAATGAGTAGTGCAACACAAAGCTGTTTACCCCATAACAGCTGAAGTGGACAAAACTACATGTGCTGTCTTTTACTGCCCGTTCTTTGTCTGGTCGAACATGGCCAAGCAGCTAGAGTGACGGGCTGACCAGAAACGACCACTGGCTACAACTTTTCTATCATGTCTGATAAGGATGGTTCGATTTACTCGATTTAAATTTCAGAATTTTCTGACACCAACACGAACATTTCCCTGCAAATTCAGAGAAAAAAAAACCTGCGGCGTTTTACTAGATGAGCCTACTGTAATCCTGAATTTTAATTTCTGAATTCTGTGACAGCAACCCTAACATGTCCCTGAAAATTCAGAGAACAAACCCAACGGCGCGACGTCTGCGAGGATGCAGGTAGTCCACCAGCACGGTCCATGCTCGCCTCTGGCCGACGCGCACAGGAAACCGCCGTCCCACGCTGAGATCCTCGCCGCCGATCAGAACCGCGTCGAGTCGATCCAGCGCCGTGTGGCCGCGACGGCCAGCAAACTGAAGAAGCGCGCCGCACCTGTCCAGCCCGGCCCGAAGAAGAACCCCGCCGGGATCCATCCGGGGCACTCGTCGTTCTCCTCCGCCCCGCTGCTCCCGGTTAGTTCGGGGCGCGCGCTGGGCACGGGCAACTACGTGGTGACGCTGGGGCTGGGCACGCCGGCGTCCAAGTACACGGTGGTGTTCGACACCGGCAGCGACACGACGTGGGTGCAGTGCCGCCCCTGCGTGGTCAAGTGCTACAAGCAGAAAGATCCGCTATTCGACCCGGCCAAGTCCTCCACCTACGCCAACGTCTCGTGCTCCGACTCCGCCTGCGACGACCTCGACGAGAGCGGCTGCACCGGCGGGCACTGCCTCTACGCCGTCCAGTACGGCGACGGCTCATACACCGTCGGCTTCTTCGCCCGGGACTCCCTCACCATCGCCCACGACTCTGTCAAGGGGTTCCAGTTCGGGTGCGGGGAGAAGAACGACGGCCTCTTCGGGATGACCGCCGGGCTGCTGGGGCTCGGCCGAGGGAAGACGTCGCTGACGGTGCAGGCGCAGTACAGGTACGGCGGCGCGTTCGCGTACTGCTTCCCGGCGTTGTCCACGGATACCACGGGGTACCTGGACTTCGGTCCCGGCGCGTCGCCGGCCAACGCGAGGGTGACGCCGATGCTGACAGACAACGGGCCGACGTTCTACTTCGTGGGCCTCACGGGCATCCGCGTCGGCGGGAAGCAGCTGTCCATCCCGGAGACCGTCTTCTCCACGGGCGGCACGATTGTGGACTCTGGCACGGTGATCACGCGGCTCCCGGAGACCGCCTACTCCGCGCTGTCCTCGGCGTTCACCGCGGGCATGGCGGCGCGAGGGTTCAAGAAGGTGCAGGGGTACTCTATCCTGGAAACCTGCTACGACTTCACGGGGATCAGCGAGGCGACGGTGCCGACGGTCTCGCTGGTGTTCAAGGGCGGCGCGTGCCTGGACGTGGACGAGTCCGGCATCCTGTACGCGATCAGCCAGGCGCAGGTGTGCCTGGCCTTCGCGTCCATCGGCGACGACGAAAGCACGGGCATCCTTGGGAACACGCAGCAGAAGACCTACGGCGTGGTCTACGACCTCGGCAAGAAGACCGTCGGCTTCGCCCCCGGTGCCTGCTGATCACAGGATAACTAAGCTGCGTCCACCAAGTGGTCGATCGGTGAATTACACTATATTTGCAGCATACTGCAACTGTAACTCTTTAAGCGATGAATGTGGTACACTTCGACAAGTAAAGAAACGGAGAAGTGGTGACACGGTGTGTTCGTGACATAGTAGTGCATGTTTTCTCAAGAGTCGTTGGTCGTTGGATGGAGTCAACTACAACCGTCAGATCTGCATCTTTCCCACCTGAACACATGCATGCTGCTTTTCACTTGGTAGTATGGTTTCCCAAACGGCCAAAATAAATATAAACATCAACACTTCGTCTTCCCTCTTTTCACTTTGAGGGGTCTCCAAACATCTTGTGTTATTCTCCAATAAGTCTATATCACTTAAGCACATGGTTAGTGAACCCTAAGTTTACATAGGTTTTCTGAATAGGTGGTTTAAATTGTTTATGAGATGGGCTTAATATTTGTAAAATAAAACTACCGTTTAATTTCTCAAGCACAAAACCTATGTAAACTAGACACCTATGTGCAACAACAACTGATGTTAAGAAAGACAATCAACTATGTGATATCAATATATATAATTTCAAGTATGAAGGCTATCACAAAGTAAAGTAAATAAGTAAATAGCTCGGGTATAGGAATAACCGATGGGATATGAAAACGACGATGTATCTCAAAGTTCACTTCCTAAAGAAAGCTAATCTCAGTTGGAGAGGTGTGGAAGCACAATGCCCTTCCAAGTGTCGTGATAGCTCACGGTAATCTCCTGGCACTCCTTCACAATGCAAGATGCCACAATCCACTAGGGGATCCTTGATACGGTTGGAAATGAAACGAAAACGAAAACGGACAGAAACATGCTTTATCGTTTTTGTTTTCCTCTATCTTGTCGGAATCGAAAATGGAATCGAAAACCCCGAAAACGAATATGAAAACGGAAATCATCGGATATGAATACAGAACAGATACGTAGCGGATACATTACGAAAACGGATATTTGCCAGAACATAATGCGGCATAATACCTTGATTTGTAGACCGAAAGACACACATAAATAAAAGAACAGTAAGACAAGATATATCACTTAACTTCGACAAGCGGCAATTCAACATAAAGTAACACACATAGTTTAACGGATGCATGCACACGCAATTATACAAAGTGATTAGGGTTAGAGTAATTAGTGGACTTGATACGTGGTCAAGCCTAGTTTCATGTGTAAATGTAAGCCTACTAAATGCACGGATCACTCTAGGTTATATTTCCGGAAACTTTCCGTAATTATTTTTCTGGAATTTCCTCTGACGTTTTCGTTTCCGTCGGAAAGGGCTCCCTCGTTTTCTTTTCCGTTTCCGTTTATGCTTTTGTCGTTTCCATTTCTTTTCCTCCAAATGCCGCTACCTTTTTCGTATTTGGCCCTCCATTTATTTTTTCTTCGGAAACGGACGAAAAGTTTCCCTTTCATTTTCAACCCTAATCCTTGACGTGGTCACCAAACCCGTACAAGTTTGTAGCAATCTCCACAACTTAATTGGAGGCCCCAAGTAATCAACCACAAAAGCCTTGAAGCGTGAGGAATCTTCCCAACTTAATTGGAGGCCCCAAGTAATAACTACCAAGGTCATGAGTTGTATAGGATCCAAAGACCCAAGAGGATCAAGCTCCGGGTACAAGCACCCGATAGTAATGATCGCACACACTTTCTGATGAGGGGTGACCTCGACAATGCCCATGAATATGGACTTGGGGTTTCGGGGAGAAGACGGCGATGGAGATTCCGGGAGAGAGAGTACGCACACGACGTACCCAAGTTTAGGTCCCCACGGTGGAGGATCGCTACATCCTGACCAATGCAGTATATGCCAATAATGTTACAGGGTACCTGTCGGGGGATGACGTCGGGAACACCAAAGTTGGTGATTTAATGATCTAATATAAGGAGAAGAATTTACAAAGAAGTGGATAAATTAGGAGCAAGAGGCGGCCGTGATAGAGCAGCCTCGGCCCAAGAGATAGCATCACCAAAAAAAACCGGATTAAAAGGCCGACCAAGTCAGACCACCCAACATTTCGGGCACTCGACATTCCTCCAAGCAGGGCACCTGACATTCCGGGAACCCGACGTTCCTCCAAGTTGGTCCGCCCGACTGATGAGCGCAGATTGCACACCGTTGGGGAACACCAAGAGGAAGGTATGATGAGCACAACATCAAGTTTTCCCTCAGTAAGAAACCAAGGTTTAATCAATCAGTAGGAGAAAGGCGTGACTTCTGAAGGTGTTGCTGGCTGACTATTGGCAGGACGCACTACCGGCGTGAGTAACAACGTGGAACCTGCACACAACACAACCAAAATACTTTGCCCCAACTTACAGTGAGGTTGTCAATCTCACCGGTTTTGTTGAACACAAAGGATTAAATGTATCAAGTGGAAGGAGATGTTTGCAGTAATTAAAGAGAACAATGCTTGCGAAAGTAAGCAGAACATGATTGCAATGGTGGAATTTATCAGTGTAAAGGAAAGGACCGGGGTCCACAGTTCACTAGAGGTGTCTCTCCATAAAGATAAATAACATGTTGGGTGAACAAATTACAGCTGTGCAATTGACAGAATACCGACCATACATGATAAGATTATTACTATGAGATTCGTTTGGGCATTACAACATAATATATAGATTGTAATCCAACTGCGTCTATGACTAATAATCCACCTTCCGGTTATCGTCCGAACCCCTTCCAGTATTAAGTTGCTAGCAACAAATTATCGCATTAAGCAATGTGTGTAAAGTAAACAATAGAATTACCCTTGGATAAAACATTATTGTTTTCTCCCTAGTAGCAACATCACATCTACAATCTTAGAAGTTATTGTCACTCTTCCAGAAAACTAGAGGCATGAACCTAATATCGAGCATAAATACTCCCTCTTGAAGTCACAAGCATTTACTTGGCCAGAGTATCTACTAGTAACGAAGAGCATGCAAGATCACAAATAACATATGAAAAGAATATATAATCGATGTCAACATAGTATTCAATATTCATCGGATCCCAACAAACACAACATGTAGCATTACATGAGGATGATCTTGATCATGTAGGGCAGCTCACAAGATCTAAACATGAGGCACAAATTGGAGAAGACAACCATCTAGCTATTGCTATGGACCCATAGTCCAGGTATGAACTACTCACGCATCACTTCGGAGGCAGGCATGGCGATGTAGATGCATCCGGCGATGATTTTCCCCTCAGGCAGGGTGCCGGGAAGAACTTAAGAAACCTCCTGAGCTAGGGTCTGCTATGACGGCCGCGACGGAACTTTTCGTGGATGGAGACTCGTGTGTTCAGGGTTTTCCCGAGATCGTGGATAAATAGGCGGAAGGGCGAGGTCGGTGGAGGTCAGGGTGGCCCACACCACCCCTAGGCGCGGTCCCAGGCCAGGCTGCGCCTAGGTGTGGTCTGGCCGCCCTGTTGCCTTTCTTAGACTCCCCTTCGGACTCCGTCTTCGTTACGGTAAAATATTGACTTCGACTTTTGTTTCGTCCAATTTCGAGAATATTTCCTGTTCAACTTTTCTGAAATACAAAATAGCAGAAAACAGGGAACTGGCACTGTGGCATCTTGTTAATAGGTTAGTGCCGGAAAATGTATAAAAGTGCAACGAAGTATGAGCAAAACATATATAAATTAGTGTAAACAAGCATGGATCATAAAAAATTATAGATACGTTTGAGACGTATCACCGACATAGACCAAGTCAGTCCATCTGGCATTCCTCCAAGCTAGGCAACCGACATTCCAGGCACCCAAAGTTCCTCCAAGCCGGGCACCCGACATTCCTCCAAGCCGGGCACCCGACATTTTCCAAGTCGGCTGCCCAACGGCTCGTATGACACTCCAGCACCAGGCTACTCCAGCATGCTCCCCCAACCCAGTACTCCTCTAGGCAGCGCCTAAAAACGCACTCCCCCTATGCCAGTCTTGGGATGCCCGTTTCTTAGACCGACATACCTTTCATCGAGCCAAGTACGAGAAGATAAGATCGATGATGAGAAGATGTAGTGGACAAGCAGATAAAGAGAAGACCAAGGACATCGACAAGACCCAAGCATGCTAGGACCATACTCATGACGCATGCGAACATCATGACAAGACCCCAGTAGTCACACCGTGTATAGTACCTTGTACCTTGTGGGCCATCTCATGTCCCATGGGCTCCATATATAAGGGGCACCAGGGGAAATGCTCAAGGAAGCCCCTTTGGGGCCTTATTCTCCCCCAGCTTTCTGATACGAGCACCTCTCTTCTTCCTCTAGCTAGCTCTTCAGTTCATAGTTGAAACCATTAGAGACACAGCTCAAGGACCACCATTGTAGCTCCCGTATACGACATGCAAAAGTAGGGGTTTTACTTCCTTACAAGGGCTCTGAACCTGGGTAGATCCTTGTGTTCGTGTGTTCTTCCGTGCGCAGTCTTCACCGCATCATCCCTCCCTGGATCCTCCTGAGTCCATCGGCCCCAACTTAAGCCTACCTAGCTAGGCATCTGCCGTGTTCACCACCACGACAGTACCACCATAGGCGGAGTTGTGTCTAGTCTATCTTGTGATCTCATATGATATTACATGCCCTCAATGGGTGCCCCTGCTTGGCTTTATATATGCAACCAAACTAGGGTTTATAAGAGTCCTAGTCAACTACGCATTGGAGTTTCCTTCTTTTATCTTCCCTTGATTGATGCGCCAGGTTCTTGGGCGTTGACTGTTTGTTGCACTATAGGCTTCAGGGCCTTCGACTCAACCACACCCGATATAGCAATAATTGTTATCCAAAAGGGTGTGCCCACGTCAGTAGCCCTCAAGTGTCTAGGGAAGTCGAAGAATTGCGAAGAGACTCAAAGATTGCGAATACCGCCTCTGAATGTCTTGATCAGTCGAAGAATATCAAATCCGTACTTGCATAAACTACCGTAGATGAAGTTGCAAAGTTGTTTTTTATCGGGTGCGCGGCCAGCGCTGCCGATGGGGAGTATTCCCTGATTCTACGGGCGGGTGCTTGTAGCCACGCGTAGACTCAAGTTGTACCACTCGAGGAAGAACTCGATGAAATCGTCGACTTCTTTGCATCCACGATCTCCTGATGGGAGTAGGCTCCACTTGGGTCGTAGACTCGAGTTGATTCTACAAACCTTGATTCATTCACCTGCAAAACAAACTCGAAACTCTGTTTGAGTAAAGAATTATTAACCTGATAGATTTTTTGTTCACCGGAACTATCGAGTGCCTTATTTGACTAACACAGTAGCCGAAGTTTATCGGGTTCTTGCTTCTCCGATGTTGAAATTTTCTGTCGGGTGCGCGACCAACGCTTTCGATGGAAGTAGCCCCCGAATCTATGGATGGGTACTTGCAGCCGCATATAAACTTAAGTTGTACTACTCGAGGAAGTAGTTGACTTAAGCTTTTTGAAGCACCCGAGGAAGTATCCGTCTTGGGAGTTTGAAGCACTCGAGGAAATATATCCGTCTCGATCTTTTTGAAGCACCGGAGTGATGGGATTCGTAGCATAGAAAATAAAAAAAATCCTACCGCAAGAACGAATAACAAGCCAAGATCCAATCTAGAAGATGGTAGCAACGAGAAGATCATGAGACTAACCCTCAAATATTTCCAAAGCCTACAAGATTAGATCTCGTTGTTGCTGTAGTCGATCACTTGCCGCTTTCAAAAGCGCGTAGAAGATCTTGACGGTGCCACAGTCGGGCAGCACCTCCGTACTCGGTCACACGTTCGGTGTTGATGATGACGTCCTTCTCCCCGTTCCAGCGGGCATCGGAAGTAGTAGATCCTCCTCGGAATCCCGACAGCATGACGGCGTGGTGGCGGTGGTGGTGGAGAACTCCGGCAGGGCTTCGCCTAAGCGCTGTGGGAGGTGTATGAGGAGGGAGGTGTGCTAGGGTTTGGGAGAGAGAGGGGGGCTAGGGCGCCGTCCATGGGAGCCCTATGTGGTGCGGCCAAGTCTAGGGCTGCCCCCTCCCTCTCCTCCTCATTATATAGGTGGAACCCCAAGGGTTTGCCCAAAGTCATCGAATAAGACCCCAATTCAAAAACTGCCTTATGGATGAAACCTAGAGGGACAGGGACTCTCCCCTTCCCCCTTTCTTTGGCCGGCCAAGGAGGTGGAGTCCTCCATGGACTCCACCCTCCCACTTGGTTGGCTGGTTGGGTTTAGTGGAGTCCAACCGGTACTCCACCTTCCATGGTGATTTCATCCGGAAGGTTCTAGAACATTCTAGTGCCTTCCATAAATGCACCGGATCATTTCCAAACTTGGAAAGTGACTTCCTATATATGAATCTTATTCTCCGAACCATTCCGGGCCTCCTCGTGATGTCCTGGATCCCATCCGAGACTCCGAACAAACATTCGAACTCCATTCCATATTCCATATCTACTTAAAACGACATCAAACCTTAAGTGTGTCACCCTACGGTTCGTGAACTATGTAGACATGGTTGAGACTTTTCTCCATAATGGCTCCCACATATTCAACGATAACTTAGTGATCGATTGAACCATTTACATACGATACCAATTCCCTTTGTCTTGCGATATTTTACTTGTCCGAGGTTTGATCATCAGTATCTCTATACCTCGTTCAACCTCGTCTCCGACAAGTACTCTTTACTCGTACCGTGGTATGCCATCTCTTATGAACCATTCATATGCTTGCAAGCTAATCAGACGATATTCCACCGAGAGGGCCCAAAGTATATCTATCCATCATCGGGATGGACAAATCCCACACTTGATCCATATGCCTCAACTCATACTTTCCGAATACTTAATCCCACCTTTATAACCACCCATTTACGCAGTGGCGTTTGATGTAATCAAAGTACCCTTCCGGTATAAGTGATTTACATGATCTCATGGTCGAAGGACTAGGTAACTATGTATCGAAAGCTTATAGCAAGTTGAACTTTAATGACTTGATCTTATGCTACACTTATATGGGTGTATGTCCATTATATCATTCACCTAATGACATAACCTTGTTATTAATAACATCCAATGTTCATGATCACGAAACCATGATAATCTATTAATCAAGAAGCTAGTTATACAAGAGGCTTACTAGGGACTCCTTGTTGTTTACATAACACACATGTATCAATGTTTCGGTTAATACAATTATAGCATGGTATGCAAACATTTATCATAAACACAAAGATATATTATAATAACCATTTTATTATTGCCTCTTGGGCATATCTCCAACAGTCTCCCACTTGCACTAGAGTCAATAATCTAGTTTACATTTGTAAAGATATAACACCTTGGCCTTCTGGTGCTTTATCATGTTTTGCTCACGGGAGAGGTTTTTAGTCAACGGATCTGACATGCTCAGAAACGTATGTATTTTTCAATTCATTTCCGTCTTAACGCATCACTTATTTTCCAAATGAGTCGGCATTAATCGTATTTGTTCGGTCTTCTGGTGGAACCTTAATTCCGCGGTTTGAAATATGTCACTAATATTGTCACACACAGTATAGCTTCAAAGTTCTGACACTATCGGAACTACACCAAGTTCTCAAAGAACTTTTCGACTTAACATCCTCAGTCATTGTCAAAACAATGACATACTCTGCCTTCGTTTGTAGAATCCGTCACAATATTTAGAACTCTTCTAGCATTGTGCTACCTTTTAAACAACACTTAGCCTAATTGAGTTTTGAAATTCATTTTTATATGTGACCAAACTAATATCGGTGCAACACCTTACAGCGATTTGTTTGTCATTACTCCATACAAAACTATATATATATCCTTGGTTTTTCTAAAGTATCCAAGGATATTCTTACTGTCGTCTAATGATCATCACATGAATCATTCTCGTACATGCTCATAACATTTTAGAGCACATGATATCTGATTGTATACATATTAATCGTGATCTAAAATCACTCATGTGTTTTTACTCATTGAGTGTCAGATACACTCAAGTCTTGTTAAACCTTCACATGACAAGAACATTTTCTTAATATTTCTATATTGAACTACTTGAATATCCATTCTATGTACTTTGACTTAAACTTATTATGTGTTTCAATCTATCTTCATAGATCTTGACACTAAATATGTTTCAGTCCATATCCTTTCATTGATGTTAATTCTCAATGAAACCTTTTATTCACATCAAGTATATAATTACATCATTTATAACCAACTATATGTCATCTACATAAAGTATTATATATATGTCTCAGCGCTCCCACCTAATTTCTTGCAAATGCAAGCATCTTCATCGTTTCTGATGAAATCAAAAACTCTTTGACTATTTCATCCGGTGAAGATTCCAACTCCGCGATACTCACTTCATCCAATTGAAGTTCGTATACCTATCTAGTATTCCACGGATTAGCAAAAACTCTTGGTTGTATCTTGTATACACCTTTAATACACACTTCTGTTAAGTAATGTATTTTGCCATCCTACTAGCATATCTCATAAAAGAAATATGTAGCGATTACTAGAATAATCCACATAGACTATAAGCATCGCTACGGAAGATCTAATCTTATCGTAGTCAACTCTTTGAACTTTGTCGTAAACAACTTTTCGACAAGTCGAGCTTATTCAAGGATATTTCATCCAAGTCCATCAATTTTATAGATCCATTTACTTTCAAAAAGTATTCATCTATCTTGGATTTCATGGCGCATAGCCATTATAACGGAGTCAGGGCCCATCATAACTTCTTTGTTTGTAGTTGGTTTATCATTGTTCAAAATCAATCCTTTGTCCACAAATCATTTCTTTGATCAAAAAGTAAACCATACCTACAAGGTTCAATAGGTACTTAGATCTCCATGACTAAAACACTTTGTAGTCATGGGAGCCATGATCGTCGTGGCCGCTTCCGGAACCAATTCCGATGTTGCGCTACTCTGATCATTATGCTCAGGTTCATAAATCTTATGGAGTTCTATTGTCCTCCCACTTAAATACTTCGCTAGAAAACAATTTCTTGGAAATAAGCAAGTAACATTTAACAAACACTTTTGTCTTTTACTTCATAGTGGAAAGAATTCCCAATCAAATCTCTGGGATAACCAACAAAGACATTCATCCGATTTTGGTTGTAAAGTTATTTACTTATGCTATGCATACCAAAATTTAAGAAAGAACTATTAGGGTTTATACCCATGCCATAACTCGTATGGTGTCATTTCAACGGATTATGATGATGCTCTATTTAGTGTAAAAGCGGTACTCTCTAAAGCATAATCCACAAAAATATAATGGCATCATATTATTTTATCTCATCATTAATCCAACAAGGTTTGGATACGTCTCTCGGATACTTCATCATCACTATGATACTCCAAGAAATGTGAGTTGTAGAACGATTTCATAACTCTCTTAGATGTTCGCTAAAACTCGTAATTCAAATATTTCCACCATGATCCAATCATAGATATTTGACTTTTCTATTACGATGATTTCCACTTCATGCTGAAATTTATTTGAATCCATTCAAATGTTTCAAACTTCTTCCTTATCGAATAAATATATCCACATATATATACTCAATTCATTGTTGAAGTTTTCATGAAGTAGAAGAATCTCCCGCACACAACTATGCCCAGTGAACCACATACATCATCATGTATGTTCCCACTAAGTTAGTTGCCCGTTCAACTCTTGGCCTATGAACGGTATTTCAGTCATCCTCTTTAGAAAAGATTTGCAAGCGCCAGACGATTCAAAAATCGAATGACACCAAAAATCCATTTGCATGGAGTTCTTTCATGCATTCCTTTCTAACATGACCTAAATGGCGGTTCCACAAATAAGTGGAATTCAAATCATTTGCCTTATGGCATTTTAGCGCCAGTGTTATGTATGTGTGTTTCACCATTAAGATTTATAATAACTTATCCATCGTACATGGAGTAATGTCATAATTTGAACAACTCATTGTTTTCATTTGACCAGAGCAAAATAACAATAATTAAGTTCTTTATTATAAATTCTAAGGGCTAGGTAGAATGCCAACGACAAACATAATAACATTTTATTATGTTCCAGACGTGCATTATTACCATATTCCTTATCAGTCATTTAGGCCATCGTATTCTTGTATTGCGTTGTATTGTATGACATCTCATACCAACCAATCTGGTACAAATACCCAAGAATTTCATTGTGTGACCAATCAAAGAATACATCCATAACATGTATATCACCTATATACACCTGAGCTAGACTTTCTAGTCTTTTTATTTCTTTCCGCCAAAATATCTTTTGTAGTTTGTCTTTTAGTTTTTCTCATTCTCAGAAAACACTTCACCTTCAATAACTTCTAGGTCCATTGGTCAAATACCAATAACCTTGAGGTTCTTACTTTGAAGTTGATCATCATATGACAAGTGTTCCAGATTTTACTATTAGTAACTTTGTAATATGATGAAAAATTTCACTCATAATTTTATCCATCATATCATGACGAATTTCGAGACCATGTCTGTACATGCTAGGCTCGTAAAGTTTAACCTCAGTATTCGCATGTGCAAATCTGGCTTGCACCCATTGTATGCACACGTAGAATCTATAACACCCGATCATCACGAGATGCTTCGAAACGACGAGTCTTAGCAACGGTGCATGTCGTTGCCTATTCGACGGTACTCCAGAGGAGGGATCCTCATGGAGGGGAGAAGAAGTAGGGGCCATTGGGCGGAGAGTCCTCGGGATGGTGGTACGCGATTTACCCAGCTTCGGACCACCTGCACGATGGCAAGGCCTACTGCTTCTTGTCTGGAATTATCTAGGCGCTTTCGCGTTGTTACAATGAGTTGTGGTTGTGCCTCTAGGGCTCCCGCGATCTAGCTTATAAAGGCGCACGGATCTAGGGTTTACATGGAGAGTCTTAGCCAGAATACAAGTTGCCTAACTATGGTACAATGTCTTGCCGTGTACGTCAAGGATCCGCCTTCCATCAGGGCCGTGCAGGATCCGGATACTTCATGGGCCTTCACGGATCCGGCCTCCTTCGTAGGTCGGTTGGGATCCGGCTTCCTGTTCCTGGGCTGGACTTCATCCTTCAGGATCTACAGCAACTGGGCCGCCCGATGGGCCACATGCCACATCACCGTCTATGGGCCACCCGGGCTTGCCGGATCTAGGCACTGTCGTTGATATACCCATAAAGTATACCCACAACAGTAGCCCCCGAAGTTCTCCGAGATTCATCATTCCTCCGACTTCATTCAGCTCGGATCCGAAGAGAATCTTGAAGAGCTTCCAAAACTTCCTTGTTTCCGATGTCATCTTCTCGAAAATCTCTTGATCTTTAGTAACGGCAACGTAGTAGATTTTCCTCTTTTCCCGCGCACAACTTTCTTTTTCCCGCGCTAAACTTTCGGAGATGCAAATCTTTAGCCGGAAATTTTGGGAGCGCACAGTTAAGTTACCTCCACGTCGTTTTACCGCTTTTAACCTAAGACACATGTCAAACATCCAACAGTGCGACCGTTCAGTTTCCACCGTCAGATCTGATACACGAATTTCCGTGTGAGGTCTATAAATATCCCCACGCGCGGTAACTTTTCATTCTTTCACCTCCTCACCCACTTCGTCTTCTTCCTCGCGCCGCACCGCCAGTCAGATCTTAACTCCGGCGAACTTCCCTGCGGAAAGCTTCGCGCACCGCCTCTCCAAGCCTCCCCTTGCACCAAGATCGCTACGGTTGATCGGGAAATCCTTCCCGCTGCCGATTCATGGTCACGCAGCGAGGTTTGCTTCAAGTCCGGCGACCTTCTCTTCACCGGAGCCTCGTCGGACCACCGCGCCATTAATGGTACGTGCGTCGGCCTCGTAAAAGAAAGACCTAGTGTAGATCCGGTTACTTAATTAAGTTCCGCATGGGTGCAGCCAGAAGCATGTCACATGGTTCACCAAACTGTACTGGTAGTTCTCCGAATAGCCCGGAACCCAGTACATTAGAACCAATCTGCCCGGAACCCATTGCGTACTTGCCACCATACGTTTCCGACATCAGGCTAGCTCAACCATTCTCCACCTCTTCCAGCACTGCGCTAAACCGGATTCCCACCCTCAAAGAACTTGAAGAAGAACTCGAGGGTCAAGCCAGGATGGCGACCAAGGTGCAGGAGGCGGAAAACAAGAGGGCTTCCAAGGCCCGGAACCGCGAAGGCGAGAGGGGTCAGTGGTGGCCTTGTGAAACCACCGATGCGGAGCTGAGGGAGCTCCAGAACGAGGGCATGATCTCCTCTCATTGGAGTTTCATGCGTGACTCCGACGTCCCCAAGCCTGATGCAGACGAAAGGGTCATGACCAAAGCTTGGGTTGAACGCGGTCTATCGCTTCCCCCTTCGGAATTCTTTCTCTCCATCCTTAACACATACGGGCTTCAACCCCACAACATCTGCCCAAACTCATATCTACTTCTTTCCAACTTCGCAACTCTCTGCGAAGGGCATCTTGGAATCCGGCCAGATGTTCGGTTATGGCAGTTTTTCTTCCGGGTGAAGAAAGAAACAAAAGACAAGGCCATGGTGAACTGTGGGAGCATGACTTTTATGCTCCGACCTGGCCGTATGTATCCGCCCCATGACTCCCACGAATCCGTCCGGTACTGGAACGCCGGATGGTTTTATGAGAAGAACATCCCAGTTTCGGCCGTCCATGAAGGACTGCCCAAGTTCAACAACAAGCCTTCGGAAGAACTGGTGAGCTGGAGCTTCATCCCCTCGCTCGCTCTAATTCCAACACTGGAAAAGGCTGCTCGGAGAATCTCCTGGTTAGTCCACGATGGGCTAACCGGAGCCCAACTTACCCTTAGCTGGTTTTCCCGGAGGATCCAGCCTCTGCGGTTCAACGCACGCTTAATGTGCGCGTACACCGGGGCAGACGACCCTCTCCGAGTAACGCGCCATGATCTCTGATGTCTACGCACGCTTCTATTCCTGTAGACAGTGTTGGGCCTCCAAGAGCAGAGGTTTGTAGAACAACAGCAAGTTTTCCCTAAGTGAATCACCCAAGGTTTATCGAACTCAGGGAGGTAGAGGTCAGAGATATCCCTCTCAAGCAACCCTGCAATTAAGATACAAGAAGTCTCTTGTGTCCCCAACACACCTAATACACTTGTCAGATGTATAGGTGCACTAGTTCGGCGAAGAGATAGTGAAATACAAGTAATATGGATGATTATTAGTAGCAATTGCAATCTGAAATAAAAATGGCAGCAAGCGAACATGTAGCAGAACTTGTTGGAAACGGTGTTTCAATGCTTAGAAATAAGGCCTAGGGATCATACTTTCACTAGTGGACACTCTCAACAATGATCACATAATTGAATAAATAAATGCTACTCTCAAACACTCTCTTGTTGGATAACAAACACCATTCATTGTGTAGGGCTACAAGAGCACCCTCAAGCCGGAGTAAACAAGCTCCACAACTTCATAAAGGAATCACACACGATGTGCACACTGTCACCGTCACACCGTGGAGAGTGAATCCGGAGTTCATATTAAAGTAACCTCTAGAGTGCATAATAGACCGTTGCAATTTAGACCGAGTACTAACATAGCATACACACTGTCAACGATAGCTATGAAAGGGGGAATAGATCACATCAATACTATCATAGTAATAATTAACTTCATAATCTACAAGAGATTACAATCATAACCTACGCCAAGTACTACATGATGCACACACTGTCAACTTTACATCATGGAGGAGGAATAGACTACTTTAATAACATCACTAGAGTAGCACATAGATTAATAGTGATACAAACCTCATGATCACATAAAGATCACACCATGGGAGAGAGAGATGAACCACATAGCTACCGGTAAAGCCCTCGGCCTCGGGGGAGAACTACTCCCTCCTCATCATGGGAGACAGCAACGGCGATGAAGATGGCGGTGGTGTCGATGGAGATGACTCCGGGGGCAATTCCCCGTCCCGGCGGCGTGCCGGAACAGAGATTCTGTCCCCCGAAACTTGTCTTCGCAATGGCGGCGGCTACGGAACTCTTCGTGGAATATGACTGGATGATTTAGGGTTTTCGCGACTGGAAGAATATATAGGCGGAAGGGCGGCCTCGGAGGAGCCAGGGGGTGGCCTCCCCATAGGCTGGCGCGCCTGGGGGCCTGGCCATGCCGCCCTGTGGTGTGGGCCCCTGCTGGCCGCCTCTGACTCTCCTTCGATGTTCTGGAACCCTCCATGGAAAATAGGGTCGTGGGCTTTTGTTTCGTCCAATTCCGAGAATATTTCCTGTGTAGGATTTCTGAAACCAAAAACAGCAGAAAACAGGAACTGGCGCTTCGGCATCTTGTTAATAAGTTAGTGCCGGAAAATGCATCAAAATGATATAAAGTATGGATAAAACATGTAGATATTGTCATAAAACTAGCATGGAACATAAGAAATTATAGATACGTTTGAGACGTATCAAGCATCCCCAAGCTTAGTTCCTACTCGCCCTCGAGTAGGTAAACGATAACAAGGATAATTTCTGAAGTGACATGCTACTATCGTAATCTTGATCAATACTATTGTAAAGCATATGAGATGAATGAAGTGATTCAAAGCAATGGTAAAGATAATGACTAAACAACTGAATCATATAGCAAAGACTTTTCATGAATAGTACTTTCAAGACAAGCATCAATAAGTCTTGCATAAGAGTTAACTCATAAAGCAATAGATTCTTAATAGAAGGTTTTGAAGCAACACAAAGGATGATTAAGTTTCAGCAATTGCTTTCAACTTGTAACATGTATATCTCATGGATAGTTGTCAACATAAAGTAATATAACAAGTGCAATAAGTAAACATGTAAGAATCAATGCACACAGTTGACACAAGTGTTTGCTTCTAAGATAGAAAGAAGTAGGTAAACTGACTCAACATAAAGTAAAAGAAAGGCCCTTCGCAGAGGGAAGCAAGGATTACTCACGTGCTAGAGCTTTTTATTTTGAAAACATGGAAACAATTGTGTCAACGGTAGTAATAATTCATATGTGTTATGCATAAAACCTCCTATAAGTTGCAAGCCTCATGCATCGAATACCAATAGTGCCCGCACCTTGTCCTAATTAGCTCGGACTTCCATGGATTATCATTGCATTACATATGTTTCAACCAAGTGTCACAAAGGGGTACCTCTATGCCACCTGTACAAAGGTCCAAGGAGATAGATCGCATTTTATTTCTCAATTTTGATAGATCTCAACTTGAGGATATCCATACCGGGACAACATAGAAAACAGATAATGGACTCCTCTTTTATGCTTAAGCATTCAACAACAGATAATATTCTCATAAGAGATTCTGAGGATTAATGTCCAAGCTGAAACTTCCACCATGATACATGGCTTTGGTTGGCGGCCCAATGTTCTTCTCTAACAATATGCAGACTCAAACCATTTAATCATGAGAAATCTCCCTTACTTCAGACAAGACGAACATGCATAACAACTCACATGATATTCAACAAAGAAAAAAGTTGATGGCGTCCCCAGAAACATGGTTACCGCTCAACAAGCAACTTATAGGAACTAAGATACATAAGCGACATATTCATTACCACAATAGTTTTTAGGCTACTTTCCCATGAGCTATGTATTGCAAAGACAAGGAATGAAATTTTTAAAGGTAGCACGCAAGCAATTTAATTTGGAATGGCAGAAAAATACCACATAGTAGGTAGTTATGGTGGACACAAATGGCATAGGTTTTGGCTCAAGGCTTTGGATGCACGAGAAGCATTCCTTCTCAGTACAAGGTTTTGGCTAGCAAGGTTGTTTGAAGCAAACACAAGTATGAACCGGTACAACAAAATTTACATAAGAACATATTGCAAGCATTATAAGACTCTACACTGTCTTCCTTGTTGTTCAAACACTTTTACCAGAAAATATCTAGACCTTAGAGAGACCAATCATGCAAACCAAATTTCAACAAGCTCTACAGTAGTTCTCCACTAATAGGTTTAAACTACATGATGCAAGAGCTTAAACATGATCTACTTGAGAGCTCAAAACAATTGCCAAGTATCAAATTATTCAAGACAATATACCATTTACCACATGAAGCATTTTCTATTTCCAACCAAATAGCAATAAGTGAAGCGATCAACTTTCGCCATTGAACATTAAAAGTAAAAGCGAAGAACACTAGTGTTCATATGAAAAAGCAGAGCGTGTCTCTCTCCCACACAAGGATTGCTAGGATCCGAATTTATTCAAACACAAACAAAAATAAAAGCACACAGATGCTCCAAGTAAAGCACATAAGATGTGACGGAATAAAAATATAGTTTCACTAGAGGTGACCTGATAAGTTGTTGATGAAGAAGGGGATGCCTTGGGCATCCCCAAGCTTAGATGCTTGAGTCTTCTTGAAATATGCAGGGATGAACCACGGTGGCATCCCCAAGCTTAGACTTTTCACTCTTCTTGATCATATCATATCATCCTCCTCTCTTGATCCTTGAAAACTTCCTTCACACCAGACTCAAAACAATCTCATTAGAGGGTTAGTGCATAATCAAAAATTCACATGTTCAGCGAGGACACAATCATTCCCAACACTTCTGGACATTACCCAAGGTTACTGAAAGTTAATGGAGCAAAGAAATCCACTCAACACAGTAAAAGAGCAATGCGAAATAAAAGGCAGAATCTGTCAAAACAGAACAGTCCGTAAAGACGAATTTTTTCGAGGCACTTAACAGGCTCAGATGAAAAAGCTCAAATTGAACGAAAGTTGCGTACATATCTGAGGATCATGCATGAAATTTTTCAGCATTTTAGAGTTTCCTACAGAGAGATCAACTCAAATTCGTGACAGCTAAAAATCTGTTTCTGCGCAGGAATCCAAATCTAGTATCAACTTTACTATCAAAGACTTTACTTGGCACAAAAACGAAATAAACATGATAAGGAGAGGTTGCTACAGTAGTAACAACTTCCAAGACACAACAAAACAGTAGAAAAAATAAAAACATGGGTTATCTCCCAAGAAGTGCTTTCTTTATAGCCATTAAGATGGGCTCAGTAATTTTAATGATGCTCGCACAAGAAATAAGAGTTGAAGCAAAAGAGAGCATCAAAAGCAAAGAAGAAACACTTTTAAATCTAACCCACTTCCTATGAAAAGGAATCTTGTAAATAAATAAGTCATGTAAGCATAATGCAACAAGCATAGAAAGGCAACACAAGCGCAACTTCAAGATTCTCAACATAAAGAGGGGAAACTTAATATTATTAAGATGCATATAACCATGTTTCCCTCTCTCATAATAACTTTCAGTAGCATCATGAACAAACTCAACAATATAACTATCACATAAAGCATTCTTATTCTCATGCATAAAAGTATCATTACTCTCCACATAAGCATAATCAATTTTATTAGTAATAGTGGGAGTAAAACTATCACAACCATCATTGTAATTATCATAAATTGCAGGCATGGTATAATCATAATAAACTTTATCCTCCATAGTAGGTGGCACCAAAATACCACTATCATTATAATCATCATAAATGGGAGGCAAAGTATCATCAAAGAAAATTTTCTCCTCAAAACTTGGGGGACTAAAAATATCACAACCAGCTTCCCCAAGCTTAAATTATTCCATAGCATTAGCAATAATAGTATTCAAAGAGTTCATGCTAATAACATTGCTACAACTATTTTGCAAACAAAGTTCCATGGGTTTTTTAATTCTCTCTTCAAACACATCATGTCCTAATTCAATATAAAGTTCATAAAGATCTCTAATTATTTTTTTTCCATTAAGCCTAACTAGTGAAAAAATAAAAACAAGAAACAAAAAGATAAAATTGCAGAATCTAAAGGAGATACCTTCGAGCACTCACACACCGGCAACAGTGCTAGGAAATAGCTTACTAGTAGGAGGATGTGAATACCTTTTACCTTACCTCCCCGGCAACGGCGCTAGAAAATAACTTGATGTCTACGCACGCTTCTATTCCTGTAGACAGTGTTGGGCCTCCAAGAGCAGAGGTTTGTAGAACAGCAGCAAGTTTCCCTTAAGTGAATCACCCAAGGTTTATCGAACTCAGGGAGGTAGAGGTCAGAGATATCCCTCTCAAGCAACCCTGCAATTAAGATACAAGAAGTCTCTTGTGTCCCCAACACACCTAATACACTTGTCAGATGTATAGGTGCACTAGTTCGGCGAAGTGATAGTAAAATACAAGTAATATGGATGATTATAAGTAGCAATTGCAATCTGAAATAAAAATGGAAGCAAGCGAACATGTAGCAGAACTTGTTGAAAACGGTGTTTCAATGCTTAGAAACAAGGCCTAGGGATCATACTTTCACTAGTGGACACTCTCAACAATGATCACATAATTGAATAAATAAATGCTACTCTCAAACACTCTCTTGTTGGATAACAAACACCATTCATTGTGTATGGCTACAAGAGCACCCTCAAGCCGGAGTAAACAAGCTCCACAACTTCATAAAGGAATCACACACGATGCGCACACTGTCACCGTCACACCGTGGAGAGTGAATCCGGAGTTCATATTAAAGTAACCTCTAGAGTGCATGATAGACCGTTGCAATTTAGACCGAGTACTAACATAGCATACACACTGTCAACGATAGCTATGAAAGGGGGAATAGATCACATCAATACTATCATAGTAATAATTAACTTCATAATCTACAAGAGATTACAATCATAACCTACGCCAAGTACTACATGATGCACACACTGTCAACTTTACATCATGGAGGAGGAATAGACTACTTTAATAACATCACTAGAGTAGCACATAGATTAATAGTGATACAAACCTCATGATCACATAAAGATCACACCATGGGAGAGAGAGATGAACCACATAGCTACCGGTAAAGCCCTCGGCCTCGGGGGAGAACTACTCCCTCCTCATCATGGGAGACAGCAACGGCGATGAAGATGGCGGTGGTGTCGATGGAGATGACTCCGGGGGCAATTCCCCATCCCGGCGGCGTGCCGGAACAGAGATTCTGTCCCCCGAAACTTGTCTTCGTGATGGCGGCGGCTACGGAACTCTTCGTGGAATATGACTGGATGATTTAGGGTTTTCACGACTGGAAGAATATATAGGCGGAATGGCGGCCTCGAAGGAGCCAGGGGGTGGCCTCCCCATAGGCTGGCGCGCCTGGGGGCCTGGCCGCGCCGCCCTGTGGTGTGGGCCCCCTGCTGGCCGCCTCCGACTCTCCTTCGATGTTCTGGAACCCTCCGTGGAAAATAGGGCCGTGGGCTTTTGTTTCGTCCAATTCCGAGAATATTTCCTGTGTAGGATTTCTGAAACCAAAAACAGCAGAAAACAGGAACTGGCGCTTCGGCATCTTGTTAATAAGTTAGTACCAGAAAATGCATCAAAATGATATAAAGTATGGATAAAACATGTAGATATTGTCATAAAACTAGCATGGAACATAAGAAATTATAGATACGTTTGAGACGTATCAATCTCCCTGCTGATTCTCTCAAGAGGAGAATCAAGACACTCGTGAAGATAGGCCGGGGCCAACCGGTCCCGGGACTGATTAAGGACATCAACACGAACGACCAATGTCCTCCGGTAAACTCTTGTTCCTTTGCTATTCTTTAACTTCTCATATGTTTTGATGTGTTCTAATTTATTCTTGAATCCTCCTCTCAGCTCGATACTTTGGCGGAGGAAGACTTGCGCAGCATACTTCGAGTCCCCGTCAGTGGCGATGCGGCGGAGGAGGATCCGGTGGACGACGACGAGGAAGAGGAGCACGTGCCCCGCAAGGCTGCTCCTCGACCTTCAAAGCGTCCCCGCACCAAAGCTTCCGGCTCCGAAGCCGGAGCTAGCGGCGAGGCCTCCGCCAAGAAGCCCAAGGTCACGAAGCCACCTCCGCTGAACTCCAAGAAGGCGGAGCGTGAACGTATCAAGCTGTTGGCAACAGCAGGAAAGCGATCGCACCCCAACATTCCTGGTGCCACCACCGCGTAAGTTTCCGAGCACGGTGCGTCTTCTGTTTTTTTTGTAAACTTGTTGCTCATCTATTTCCTTTTACCTGTTTGTAGAAATCCGAGTACCACCACCGCGCGGACCAATGTCCAAGAGCCCATCACTAAGTATATGAAGAAGTCTCCGGCTATTGGTCCCGCAACGCCAGTTCCGCCAAGCACCTCCCATGCTACTCCCCGGCCATCTCCTCCTCAAGCAGAGCAATCTCCCCCTCCAGCCACCGAAACTCCACCGGAGATAATTCCGGTTAGCAGCGAGAAGGTGGGCGGGGAGAACTCCAGAGCCAAAGGCCCTACCCCCGAAGAGGCTGAAGTTGAGAGCCGAGAGGAGGTGGAAGTCAACTCTACGGGAAAAACTGAAGCTGCGGCCAGTGATATCGTCGTTTTTACGAAGAACTTCGGAGATCCGGCTGATCTTACCTCCACCCCCAAGGCCTATGTGACATAGGCATCCCAAATGGGCCTGCCGAAGATAGTACCCGGGGTTTTACTGAAGGCCCACTACCCGAAGAATAAGAAGATTCGGAAGCCCAAGATATTATTAAGGGAAGCTAGAGTTGTAATAGGAAGTGTTATTTGTAATCTTGCGGGATGAGTTAGAAACCATCCCGGACTCTGTAACTTGTACAACACGAATCCCTCGGCTCCGCCTCCTATATAAAGGGGGAGTCGAGGGACGAGGAAGGCATCGAATCATTGTTTACAAACCCTAGTTTTCATAATCGTCGAGTACTTTTCGGCTGAAACCTTTGAGATCTACTTGCCCTCTACTTCCAACTAAACCCTAGCCTATAATCCATAGGCATTGACAAGTTGATACCTTGTCAATTGGCGCCGTCTGTGGGAACTAGAGGCGTAAGAATCTGATCTCGATGGCACGTTCAAGATCTTCGACATCATCAACTGCAAGCAACGCAATGGATCGAGGTAAACAGATCGCTGCTGGTCCTGTCGATTTTGTTCCTCACCCACCCTCCCGTTTGGATGCATATGCGTATCTGGTGGAGCCTATGGAGATGACGTTCGGAAGGTTTCACTTTCGCATCGAGAAGGAAGGATCGTATCGTGTCAAAATTCCGATTTCGTCGGGATCATCGGCGGTCGATTCCGATTTTTCAAGCTATACACCGTCAACCGAATCAGGAGAAGAAGAAACTTCGCCGTCGCGCTACATCAGCATCAGGGCAAGACAGAAACTCGCCAAGATCTTCAGCGACATGTCATTTGAGTCATCTGCGGACTCATATATAAGCGATGGCTCAAGCAGTGTCGACAGTTACGACTTCATCGACAAATCTACTACAGTGGGCAAGGTCTTCACCAATCTCAACAATGGTGTCACCAAACCCAACATAGATCTGAATACAAAATATCATCAGATTTATGCCATTGGAGAGACAAGCAATGATCAAGAGCAAACATCTGAGGCTTTCGACGATCTGGGAAATCCATACGTCGATCCCTCCGATCTACGACGAGGCTTGGGCAATAAATATGTCGGACCACAGCCGCGACACAGAGTTCAACTCCCGCAAGCAGCATGGGATAGAGCCGCGAGAGCTATAGATGGCTCAGAACCAATGGCTACCACAGCCACGCCAGAGGAATTACAAGCATATCAATATAGGCTCGCACGAGCGGCAAGGGAATTGGAAAAACAGACAGCTGAGTTAAACAGAAGAAAGGAGGCAGCTTCTGCATCCAGCAGGAGAAGAGCAGAGCTAAGCCGACAATCTAGAACTTCGGGTGATAGCCACAGGGAGGTTCGGAACAGAGCGAGATCAAGGTTACAACACATACCCGAAGCAGAAAGAGAGCACCTTGTCCAAAACCTCGACATGTCCTTTATGTCAATAGACACAAGAGGAAACATCATCCCTAAGACACCAGAGGCTGGGTATATGGCGACACATGCTTTTATCCTCGCATATAAACCACCTCCAGGAGATCCAAGGGAAACATTGTACAACATGGCGATAGCAGGAGTTGGAGCCATGGGGACGGCGTTCATATCAACACCTCCCGAAGGAACAACAAGGCAAAATAGTCCACGACCTGCGGCGGCAGTAGCAGCAGCTCCTGAAGGACCAAGTGGAGCAAGAGATACGGCAGCACAAGCAAGGGTCGACAGAGCGCGACAAGGCAGAAGAGAACATCGGCAGTCCCCAGAATTAAACGACGAGGATATGTGCGGTTTGCCGTGTTTCACGCGGAGAGTGCGGAAAACTCGAGTACCTTCGGGATTCAAGTTGCCTGATAATTTCAAAAAATTCGACGGCCTTCAAGATCCAGAAGATTGGCTAGTTGATTATCTCGAGACGGTAAAACTCACAGGTGGAACCAGAGCAACAGCTATGCAAAGCATTGATACGTCTCCAACGTATCGATAATTTCTTATGTTCCATGCCACATTATTGATGTTATCTACATGTTTTATGCACACTTTATGTCATATTCGTGCATTTTCTGGAACTA
The DNA here is from genome assembly GCF_019359855.2 of Lolium perenne. Classification (NCBI taxonomy): domain Eukaryota; kingdom Viridiplantae; phylum Streptophyta; class Magnoliopsida; order Poales; family Poaceae; genus Lolium; species Lolium perenne. Next base: position 261,751,944 of record NC_067250.2, read on the forward strand.
ACCTATTAACAAGATGCCGAAGAGCCAGTTGCTGTTTTCTGCTGTTTTTGGTTTCAGAAATCCAAGTAACGAAATATTCTCGGAATTGGACGAAATCAACGCCCAGGGTCCTATTTTGCCACGAAGCTTCCAGAAGACCGAAGAGGAGACGAAGTGGGGCCACGAGGTGGCTAGACTACAGGGCGGCGCGGCCCAAGCCCTGGCCACGCCGGCCTGTAGTGTGGGCCCCTCGTGCCGCCTCTTGACCTGCCCTTCCGCCTACAAATAGCCTTCGTCGCGAAACCCCCAGTACCGAGAGCCACGATACGGAAAACCCATCGAGACGCCGCCGCCGCCAATCCCATCTCGGGGGATTCTGGAGATCTCCTCCGGCACCTTGCCGGAGAGGGGATTCATCTCCCGGAGGACTCTACGCCGCCATGGTCGCCTCCGGAGTGATGTGTGAGTAGTCTACCCCTGGACTATGGGTCCATAGCAGTAGCTAGATGGTTGTCTTCTCCCCATTGTGCTTCATTGTCGGATCTTGTGAGCTGCCTAACATGATCAAGATCATCTATCTGTAATTCTATATGTTGCGTTTGTTGGGATCCGATGAATAGAGAATACTTGTTATGTTGATTATCAAAGTTATGTCTATGTGTTGTTTATGATCTTGCATGCTCTCCGTTACTAGTAGATGCTCTGGCCAAGTAGATGCTTGTAACTCCAAGAGGGAGTATTTATGCTCGATAGTGGGTTCATGCCTCCATTGATATCTGGGACAGTGACAGAAAGTTCTAAGGTTGTGGATGTGCTGTTGCCACTAGGGATAAAACATTGGTGCTATGTTCAAGGATGTAGTTACTGATTACATTACGCGCAATACTTAATGCAATTGTCTGTTGTTAGCAACTTAATACTGGAGGGGGTTCGGATGATAACCTGAAGGTGGACTTTTTAGGCATAGATGCATGCTGGATGGCGGTCTATGTACTTTGTCGTAATGCCCAATTAAATCTCACAATACTCATCATAACATGTATGTGCATGGTCATGCCCTCTTTATTTGTCAATTGCCCAACTGTAATTTGTTCACCCAACATGCTATTTATCTTATGGGAGAGACACCTCTAGTGAACTGTGGACCCCGGTCCAATTCTCTTTACTGAAATACAATCTACTGCAATACTTGTTTTACTGTTTTCTGCAAACAATCATCTTCCACACAATACGGTTAATCCTTTGTTACAGCAAGCCGGTGAGATTGACAACCTCACTGTTTCGTTGGGGCAAAGTACTTTGGTTGTGTTGTGCAGGTTCCACGTTGGCGCCGGAATCTCTGGTGTTGCGCCACACTACATCCCGCCACCATCAACCTTCAACGTGCTTCTTGACTCCTCCTGGTTCGATAAACCTTGGTTTCTTTCTGAGGGAAAACTTGCTGCTGTGCGCATCATACCTTCCTCTTGGGGTTCCCAACGAACGTGTGAGTTACACGCCATCAAGCTCTTTTTCTGGCGCCGTTGCCGGGGAGATCAAGACACGCTGCAAGGGGAGTCTCCACTTCCCAATCTCTTTACTTTGTTTTTGTCTTGCTTAGTTTTATTTACTACTTTGTTTGCTGCACTAAATCAAAACACACAAAAATTAGTTGCTAGTTTTACTTTATTTGCTATCTTGTTTGCTATATCAAAAACACACAAAAATTAGTTACTTGCATTTACTTTATCTAGTTTGCTTTATTTACTGTTGCTAAAATGGCCAACCTTGAAAATACTAAGTTGTGTGACTTCACAACCACAAATAATAATGATTTCCTATGCACACCTATTGCTCCACCTGCTACTACAGCAGAATTCTTTGAAATTAAACCTGCTTTACTGAATCTTGTTATGCGAGAGCAATTTTCTGGTGTTAGTTCTGATGATGCTGCTGCCCATCTTAATAATTTTGTTGAATTGTGTGAAATGCAAAAGTATAAAGATGTAGATGGTGATATTATAAAATTAAAATTGTTCCCTTTCTCATTAAGAGGAAGAGCTAAAGATTGGTTGCTATCTCTGCCTAAGAATAGTATTGATTCATGGACTAAATGCAAGGATGCTTTTATTGGTAGATATTATCCCCCTGCTAAAATTATATCTTTGAGGAGTAGCATAATGAATTTTAAACAATTAGATACTGAACATGTTGCTCAAGCTTGGGAAAGAATGAAATCTTTGGTTAAAAATTGCCCAACACATGGACTGACTACTTGGATGATCATCCAAACCTTCTATGCAGGACTAAATTTTTCTTCACGGAATTTATTGGATTCAGCTGCTGGAGGTACCTTTATGTCCATCACTCTTGGTGAAGCAACAAAGCTTCTTGATAATATGATGATCAATTACTCTGAATGGCACACGGAAAGAGCTCCACAAGGTAAGAAGGTAAATTCTGTCGAAGAAACCTCTTCCTTGAGTGATAAGATTGATGCTATTATGTCTATGCTTGTGAGTGATAGGACTAATGTTGATCCTAATAATGTTCCGTTAGCTTCATTGGTTGCACAAGAAGAACATGTTGATGTAAACTTCATTAAAAATAATAATTTCGACAACAATGCTTACCGGAACAATTCTAGTAACAACTATAGGCCATATCCTTATAATAATGGCAACGACTATGGTAATTCTTATGGGAATTCTTACAACAATAATAGGAATTCACCCCCTGGACTTGAAGCCATGCTTAAAGAATTTATTAGTACACAAACTGCTTTTAACAAATCTGTTGAAGAAAAGCTTGGGAAAATTGATATACTTGCTTCTAAAGTTGATAGTCTTGCCTCTGATGTTGATCTTTTGAAATCGAAAGTTATGCCTAATAGGGATATTGAAAATAAAATTGTTACTACATCAAATGCCATCCAAGTTAGAATTAATGAGAATATAAGATTGATGGCTGAACTGCGTGCTAGGTGGGATAGAGAAGAAAACGAAAAACTAGCTAAAGAAAAGAATGTAGCTAAAGTTTGGACTATTACCACCACAAGTAATGCTAATGCTACACATGTTGCTGCACCTCCTACTATTAATAATAAAAGAATTGGTGTTAGCAATGTTTCCACTTCTAATGCAAAGCACGAGAAACTGCCTGAAACTGCTAAAGCTATTTGAAACGCTGCGATAAAACTGCTGAAATTTTTTCCAACATTGGGGATGATGATCCCATTGCTTTAGATTATAATGGTTTGAATTTTGATGATTGCCACATCTCTGAAGTTATAAAGTTCTTGCAAAAACTTGCTAAAAGTCCTAATGCTAGTGCTATAAATTTGGCTTTCACGCAACATATTACAAATGCTCTCATAAAAGCTAGAGAAGAGAAACTAGAGCGCGAAGCCTCTATTCCTAAAAAGCTAGAGGATGGTTGGGAGCCCATCATTAATATGAAGGTTAAAGATTTTGATTGTAATGCCTTATGTGATCTTGGTGCAAGTATTTCCGTTATGCCTAAGAAAATTTATAATATGCTTGACTTGCCACCGCTGAAAAATTGTTATTTGGATGTTAATCTTGCTGATCATTCTACAAAGAAACCTTTGGGGAAAGTTGATAATGTTTGCATTACCGTTAACAATAACCTTGTCCCCGTTGATTTTGTTGTCTTGGATATTGAATGCAATGCATCTTGTCCCATTATATTGGGAAGACCTTTTCTTCGAACTGTTGGTGCTATCATTGATATGAAGGAAGGTAATATAAAATATCAATTTCCTCTCAAGAAAGGTATGGAACACTTCCCTAGAAAGAGAATGAAGTTACCTTTTGATTCTATTATTAGAACAAATTATGATGTTGACACTTCACCTCTTGATAATACTTGATACACACTTTCTGCGCCTAGCTGAAAGGCGTTAAGGAAAAGCGCTTATGGGAGACAACCCATGTTTTACCTACAGTACTTTGTTTTTATTTTGTGTCTTGGAAGTTGTTTACTACTGTAGCAACCTCTCCTTATCTTAGTTTAGTGTTTTGTTGTGCCAAGTAAAGTCGTTGATAGAAAAGTTCATACTAGATTTGGATTACTGTGCAGTTTCAGATTTCTTTGCTGTTAAATTCTCTGTAGGTAACTCAGAAAATTATGCCAATTTACGTGTGTGATCCTCAGATATGTACGCAACTTTCATTCAATTTGAGCATTTTCATTTGAGCAAGTCTGGTGCCTCGATAAAATTCGTCAATACGAACTGTTCTGTTTTGACAGATTCTGCCTTTTATTTCGCATTGCCTCTTTTGCTATGTTGGATGAATTTCTTTGATCCATTAATGTCCAGTAGCTTTATGCAATGTCCAGAAGTGTTAAGAATGATTGTGTCACCTCTGAACATGTTAATTTTTATTGTCGCTAACCCTCTAATGAGTTGTTCTAAGTTTGGTGTGGAGGAAGTTTTCAAGGATCAAGAGGGAGTATGATGCAACATGATCAAGGAGAGTGAAAGCTCTAAGTTTGGGGATGCCCCGGTGGTTCACCCCTGCATATTCTAAGAAGACTCAAGCGTCTAAGCTTGGGGATGCCCAAGGCATCCCCTTCTTCATCGACAACATTATCAGGTTCCTCCCCTGAAACTATATTTTTATTCCGTCACATCTTATGTGCTTTGCTTGGATCGTCGGTTTGTTTTTGTTTTTGTTTTGTTTGAATAAATGGATCCTAGCATTCACTATATGGCAGAGAGACACGCTCCGCTGTTGCATATGGACAAGTATGTCCTTAGGCTTTACTCATAGTATTCATGGCGAAGTTTCTTCTTCGTTAAATTGTTATATGGTTGGAATTGGAAAATGATACATGTAGTAATTGCTATAAATGTCTTGGGTAATGTGATACTTGGCAATTGTTGTGCTCATGTTTAAGCTCTTGCATCATATGCTTTGCACCCATTAATGAAGAAATACATAGAGCATGCTAAAATTTGGTTTGCATATTTGGTCTCTCTAAGGTCTAGATAATTTCTAGTATTGAGTTTGAACAACAAGGAAGACGGTGTAGAGTCTTATAATGTTTTAAATATGTCTTTTATGTGAGTTTTGCTGCACCGGTTCATCCTTGTGTTTGTTTCAAATAACCTTGCTAGCCTAAACCTTGTATCGAGAGGGAATACTTCTCATGCATCCAAAATCCTTGAGCCAACCACTATGCCATTTGTGTCCACCATACCTACCTACTACATGGTATTTCTCCGCCATTCCAAAGTAAATTGCTTGAGTGCTACCTTTAAAATTCCATCATTCGCCTTTACAATATATAGCTCATGGGACAAATAGCTTAAAAACTATTGTGGTATTGAATATGTACTTATGCACTTTATCTCTTATTAAGTTGCTTGTTGTGCGATAACCATGTTCACTGGGGACGCCATCAACTACTCTTTGTTGAATTTCATGTGAGTTGCTATGCATGTTCGTCTTGTCTGAAGTAAGAGCGATCTACCACCTTATGGTTAAGCATGCATATTGTTAGAGAAGAACATTGGGCCGCTAACTAAAGCCATGATCCATGGTGGAAGTTTCAGTTTTGGACAAATATCCTCAATCTCATATGAGAAAATTATTAATTGTTGTTACATGCTTATGCATAAAAGAGGAGTCCATTATCTGTTGTCTATGTTGTCCCGGTATGGATGTCTAAGTTGAGAATAATCAATAGCGAGAAATCCAATGCGAGCTTTCTCCTTAGACCTTTGTACAGGCGGCATAGAGGTACCCCATTGTGACACTTGGTTAAAACATGTGTATTGCGATGATCCGGTAGTCCAAGCTAATTAGGACAAGGTGCGGACACTATTAGTATACTATGCATGAGGCTTGCAACTTGTAAGATATAATTTACATAACTCATATGCTTTATTACTACCGTTGACAAAATTGTTTCATGTTTTCAAAATCAAAGCTCTAGCACAAATATAGCAATCGATGCTTTTCCTCTTTGAAGGACCATTCTTTTACTTTCATTGTTGAGTCAGTTCACCTATTTCTCTCCACCTCAAGAAGCAAACACTTGTGTGAACTGTGCATTGATTCCTACATACTTGCATATTGCACTTATTATATTACTCTATGTTGACAATATCCATGAGATATACATGTTACAAGTTGAAAGCAACCGCTGAAACTTAATCTTCTTTTGTGTTGCTTCAATGCTTTTACTATGAATTATTGCTTTATGAGTTAACTCTTATGCAAGACTTATTGATGCTTGTCTTGAAGTGCTATTCATGAAAAGTCTTTGCTTTATGATTCACTTGTTTACTCATGTCATATACATTGTTTTGATCGCTGCATTCACTACATATGCTTTACAAATAGTATGATCAAGGTTATGATGGCATGTCACTCCAGAAATTATCTGTGTTATCGTTTTACCTGCTCGGGACGAGCAGAACTAAGCTTGGGGATGCTGATACGTCTCCAACGTATCGATAATTTCTTATGTTCCATGCCACATTATTGATGTTATCTACATGTTTTATGGACACTTTATGTCATATTCGTGCATTTTCTGGAACTAACCTATTAACAAGATGCCGAAGTGCCAGTTGCTGTTTTCTACTGTTTTTGGTTTCAGAAATCCTAGTAACGAAATATTCTCGGAATTGGACGAAATCAACGCCCAGGGTCCTATTTTGCCACGAAGCTTCCAGAAGACCGAAGAGGAGACGAAGTGGGGCCACGAGGTGGCCAGACTACAGGGCGGCGCGGCCCAAGCCCTGGCCGCGCCGGCCTGTAGTGTGGGCCCCTCGTGCCGCCTCTTGACCTGCCCTTCCGCCTACAAATAGCCTTCGTCGCGAAACCCCCAATACCGAGAGCCACGATACGGAAAACCTTACTGAGACGCCGCCGCCGCCAATCCCATCTCGGGGGATTCTGGAGATCTCCTCCGGCACCTTGCCGGAGAGGGGATTCATCTCCCGGAGGACTCTACGCCGCCATGGTCGCCTCCGGAGTGATGTGTGAGTAGTCTACCCCTGGACTATGGGTCCATAGCAGTAGCTAGATGGTTGTCTTCTCCCCATTGTGCTTCATTGTCGGATCTTGTGAGCTGCCTAACATGATCAAGATCATCTATCTGTAATTCTATATGTTGCGTTTGTTGGGATCCGATGAATAGAGAATACTTGTTATGTTGATTATCAAAGTTATGTCTATGTGTTGTTTATGATCTTGCATGCTCTCCGTTACTAGTAGATGCTCTGGCCAAGTAGATGCTTGTAACTCCAAGAGGGAGTATTTATGCTCGATAGTGGGTTCATGCCTCCATTGATATCTGGGACAGTGACAGAAAGTTCTAAGGTTGTGGATGTGCTGTTGCCACTAGGGATAAAACATTGGTGCTATGTTCATCTCCTCTCGGGGGATTCTGGAGATCTCCTCCGGCACCTTGCCGGAGAGGGGATTCATCTCCCGGAGGACTCTACGCCGCCATGGTCGCCTCCGGAGTGATGTGTGAGTAGTCTACCCCTGGACTATGGGTCCATAGCAGTAGCTAGATGGTTGTCTTCTCCCCATTGTGCTTCATTGTCGGATCTTGTGAGCTGCCTAACATGATCAAGATCATCTATCTGTAATTCTATATGTTGCGTTTGTTGGGATCCGATGAATAGAGAATACTTGTTATGTTGATTATCAAAGTTATGTCTATGTGTTGTTTATGATCTTGCATGCTCTCCGTTACTAGTAGATGCTCTGGCCAAGTAGATGCTTGTAACTCCAAGAGGGAGTATTTATGCTCGATAGTGGGTTCATGCCTCCATTGATATCTGGGACAGTGACAGAAAGTTCTAAGGTTGTGGATGTGTTGTTGCCACTAGGGATAAAACATTGGTGCTATGTTCAAGGATGTAGTTACTGATTACATTACGCGCAATACTTAATGCAATTGTCTGTTGTTAGCAACTTAATACTGGAGGGGGTTCGGATGATAACCTGAAGGTGGACTTTTTAGGCATAGATGCATGCTGGATGGCGGTCTATGTACTTTGTCGTAATGCCCAATTAAATCTCACAATACTCATCATAACATGTATGTGCATGGTCATGCCCTCTTTATTTGTCAATTGCCCAACTGTAATTTGTTCACCCAACATGTTGTTTATCTTATGGGAGAGACACCTCTAGTGAACTGTGGACCCCGGTCCAATTCTCTTTACTGAAATACAATCTACTGCAATACTTGTTTTGCTGTTTTCTGCAAACAATCATCTTCCACACAATACGGTTAATCCTTTGTTACAGCAAGCCGGTGAGATTGACAACCTCACTGTTTCGTTGGGGCAAAGTACTTTGGTTGTGTTGTGCAGGTTCCACGTTGGCGCCGGAATCTCTGGTGTTGCGCCGCACTACATCCCGCCGCCATCAACCTTCAACGTGCTTCTTGACTCCTCCTGGTTCGATAAACCTTGGTTTCTTTCTGAGGGAAAACTTGCTGCTGTGCGCATCATACCTTCCTCTTGGGGTTCCCAACGAACGTGTGAGTTACACGCCATCAAGCATCCAGGTGCATTTGAGTGGAGCCGCACGATCTTGGATAAAGAAACTCCCTCCAGGATCTATCGACAGTTGGGAAAGCTTCGAGGACATGTTCGTCAAGAACTTCAGGTCCACATGCAAAAAACCTGCGTCGTTAGAAGAATTGAGAGCATGTCGACAAAAGCCAGACGAGCCAATGAGAAAATATATCCAAAGGTGGAACATCATCAAAAACTCGGCAGAAAATATATCTGACGAGAGAGCGATAGATGCGTTTGCCGCAGGAATCAGGCGTGGAGATTTTGTCGAGGACTTGGGAAGGACCAACCCAAAGACAGTATCCGCGTTAATGGAAATAGCAAACAGATGGGCAGATGGAGAAGATGCTGTCCACAGCAAATGGCACAGGTCGCCAGAGGAAGACCGTGGTCGAAACTATCAATCGAGGCGACGATTTCCTCGACAATACCCGAACTATGATGCTCAAGGACAAATTTCGGTAGGTTTTCAGGCAAACACAGGAGGAAACAACAGAGATGATTATCAGAGAAGCAATGAGCAGCGAGGCGATAATAGGGACGATTCTCGAAACAACAAGCAAAATAGCGGGCCTAGGTTCCCGAGACCTTTCGTGTCTCCTGAAGAGATGATGAATGGGCCATGTCAGATGCACTTTTTTCTTGACAGCAACGGGAAAAGACAGTCAGGTCATCTGCAGAAAGATTGTCGCAATTTCCAGGCAATGTTAAGGTGGGCGGAGCACGCTAACGCTCGGGCAGTACAGAGAAATCCTCGAGAACCCAGGAGCGAGATTCACTTGCCACCTCCCCCCGCGATTACAGAGGACAATCGACATCAGCTCAGAATAGCGGCAGCACATCCACCACCACCTTACGTTGATCCTAACTCCAACGGAGCGGTGTCGATGATTCAGAAGGGAAGGCCATCCAATAGAGCTCAGAAAGTAATCTCACGACAGGTGTTCATGGCAGAAAAAATGCCTCCACCAACAGTCGAGTATCTTAATTGGTCAGGGCAAGATATTGGCTTCACCATAGCAGATCATCCGCAGCAAGTTCCCCGACCAGGACAGTCAGCACTTATCTTACCAGCAGTTATTGCGGGATTTGATGTCTCTCGAGTGTTCATAGACGGCGGTAGCAGCTTAAACCTTATGTATGCAGATACATTGAGGAAGATGAACATATCCCTAGCAAACTTGAAGCCAACAGACACGAGGTTCCATGGTATCACACCGGAGAAACCAAGTTATCCATTGGGGAAAATCAATCTCGACGTTCAGTTTGGAACCCGAGAGAATTATAGAATCGAGAGGCTGGAATTTGAAGTTGTGGATTTTCCATCGCAGTACCACGCTCTGTTGGGACGACCAGCATATGCTAGATTTATGGCGGTGCCACACTATACCTACTTGTTGTGGAGGGTGCCTGGACCAAAGGGACCTATCACAGTCAAAGGAAGCTTCGCCTTAGCCGATAAGTGCGATAAGGATTTTCATCGGATATCAGAAACTTTCGGGATGCAAGCTGAGTATTTGGCGTCAAGGAGTATGACTGACTACGACGTGCTGCCAGACGTTGGAAGGCCAAATAAAGAATCAACTTTCAATACCGAGAAAAATTCTAAAGAGGTACAGATTCACCCGACAGACCCGAAAAAGACGACATCCATTGCAACAAATATGGATCTCGCATAGGAAAGCGCGCTCGTCAAGTTCCTCCGTGAGCACTGGAAAATCTTCGCATGGTGTCCAGCTGACATGCCAGGAGTACCCAGGGAACTTGCCGAGCACCACCTCAACTTGGATCCTCTCGCGAGACCAATCAAACAACCCTTGCGGCGTTTTTCGGAACCAAACCGCAAAGCTATGCTATCAGAAATAGATCGACTCAAGGATGCTGGTTTTATCAAAGAGATATCTACAGAAGCCACATGGGTAGCTAACCCAGTGATGGTGCCGAAGAAACACACGACAGTTCTTCGCATGTGCGTCGACTTTACGTGTCTCAATAAACATTGTCCTAAGGATCACTTTCCCCTCCCAAGGATCGATCAAATCATCGACTCCACGGCAGGATGTGAACGTCTTTCCTTCTTGGATGCATACTCTGGTTATAACCAGATCAGACTGAAAGAAGACGATGAGGCCAAAACAGCGTTCATAACACCCTACGGCGTGTTTTGCTACAGAACAAAGCCCTTTGGTCTAAAAAACGCGGGAGCAACATATCAGAGGATGATGCAGAAGTGTTTGGCGACACAGATTGGGAAAAACGTGCAAGTATACATCGACGATGTCGTCATAACGTCAAAAAAGGGGGCAACGCTGATCGAGGATCTCAAGGAAACCTTCGACAACCTCGACAAATTCTGCCTCAAGTTGAACCCGACGAAGTGTTCTTTTGGCGTTCCAGCAGGAGAACTTCTAGGGTTTCTAGTTTCAGCAAGAGGAATTGAAGCAAATCCCGACAAAATACAAGCTATCGTAATAATGAGGAAGCCAACAAAGTTGAAAGAAATACAGCAGCTAACTGGGTGAGTCGCAGCTTTGAGCAGATTCGTCGCCAGGCTGGGAGAAAAAGCGTTACCATTTTACGCTCTGATAAAGCAAGGAGAGAAATTCCAGTGGAACAAAGAGGCCGACAGAGCTTTCGAGGATTTGAAGCGCACAATCTCGACACCACCAATCTTGGTGGCGCCGAAGGAAAAGGAACCTCTCCTGCTGTATATTGCAGCCACGCCCCAAGTGGTTAGCACGGTGCTAGTTGTTGAAAGAGAAGAAGAAGGAAAACTCCATGGAGTGCAAAGGCCAGTATACTTCATCAGTGAAGTTTTATCGCCTTCCAAACAGCGGTACCCGCAGCACTTAAACTAGCATATGGAGTAATTGCAACGGCAAGGAAGTTGCGCCACTATTTTTCGGCACACCCAATAATAGTAGTCAACGAAGCACCTCTTTCAAATATACTAAACAATCCAGAAGCTACAGGGCGTGTCTCCCTTTGGGGAATAGAACTCTCCCCTCGGGACATCACGTATGAAAAAAGAAAGGCGATCAAGTCACAAGTTCTGCCAGATTTCATTGCAGAGTGGATGGAGCTACAAAACACGGGACCCCCAGATTTGTCGAGAACCTGGACCATGAACTTCGATGGATCCAAGAGAGCAGAAGGAGCTGGCGCAGGAGTAGTACTTATATCACCTGAAGGCGACAAATTGAAATACGTCCTTCGGATGACGTTCCCTAACGCATCCAACAATGAAGCAGAATATGAAGCCCTCATACACGGGATGAAGATGGCGAAAGCTTGCGGCGCAACTCGACTAAAAATCTTTGGCGACTCACAATTGGTGGCTCAGCAGGTTATGAACCAATGTGACGCAGTCAACGATAGCATGATGGCATACAAGGAGGTGTACAATGAGCTAGAAAAGCTGTTTGATGGATGCGAGGTAAATCACATCAGTAGATTAAGCAATGATGAAGCCGACGTTCTCGCAAACATCGGGTCGCAGTGCCTCCCAATCCCACCCGGAGTATTGGGAAGAAATAGCGGAGAGATCCACGAAGCCGAAAAAGGTGCAGAAAAAAGCAAAGGAAGGAAAAACTTCGGCGCCCCTCAAAGAAACCACGGAGGATGAAGAGGACCAAGAACTTGTGATGATGGTAGCAGTCCCTTGGATGCAAGCGTATATATCATATATCCTCAGGAAAGAAATACCAGACGATCCAGTTGAGGCCAGGCGAATTATTCGACGATCCAAAGCTTTCACAGTAATCAAAGGGGAGTTATACAAGCGAAGTATTTCAGGCGTTCTGCAAAGGTGTGTTACACCCGAAGAAGGAAGAATAATTCTGAAAGACGTACACGAAGGAATATGTGGCCACCACGCAAGTAGTCGAGCTATTGCAGCCAAGGTTTTTCGAGCAGGATTCTATTGGTTGCCAGCAATCGAGGATGCCAAGGAAATAGTACGAACCTGCGACGCGTGCCAAAGGTTTGCCGCAAAACCTCACTCTCCAGCGGCAGAACTAACACCAATACCATTGTCATGGCCCTTTTCCCGATGGGGACTCGATATGGTGGGCAAGTTGCACAAAGCTTCGCCTGGAGGGTATGAGTACTTGCTGGTCGCTGTCGACAAATTCACCAAGTGGGTAGAAGCGAAGCCAATAAATTCACCAGATGCAGCGTCGGCAATAAAGTTTGTGAAAGGCCTCGTTTTTCGGTTTGGCGTGCCTCATAGCATTGTTACGGCATAAACGGTTCAAACTTCACATCCAAGGAATTCAAGGAATACTGCGCAGAAGTAGGCATCAAATTGCACTTTGCGTCAGTTGGGCACCCGCAAACTAACGGACAAGTCGAGAAAGCCAATGGTATCATCTGCAACGGCCTCAAAAAGCGCCTGCTAGGACCGCTTGAAAAAGCTCGACATACTTGGCCAGAGGAATTGCCAAGTGTTTTGTGGAGCATCCGAACAACACCAAATACGGCAACACAAGAAACTCCGTTTTTTCTCGTCCACGGAGCCGAAGCAGTACTACCAATTGAAATAGAGCATGATTCTCCAAGGGTAACAGAGTACGACGAAGAAACATCACAAAAAGCTCGGGAGGACGATCTGGACGCACTCGATGAAGCTCGTGATGAAGTACTTTCACGAGTCACCAAATACCAGCAAGACCTCAAAAACTACCACAGTTGACGGTTAAGACCAAGATCTTTTCAAGTTGGGGATTTGGTCTTGCGGTTAAATCAAAAAAGTACTGAGAAGCTCGAATCACCATGGTTGGGGCCTTACGTTGTCACGGAAGTCATCGACGGAGGCGCATACAGGATCAAGGACAAGAAGACAGGGGCTCCAGAGAAAAACCCCTAGAACGTAGCACAGCTCAGGCGGTTCTACGCCTAGAGTCGAAATATAGTCCTTCTCTGTAAAAATACAATGTACTGAAACGCCCGTGAGTTTTCAGACGCACTCTTTTCCTTTTCGGGGCACCGAGTGGGGCCGGAAAGGTTTTTAATGAGGCGGGCTCGCGGTGCTGCAATATAATAAAGATAGTGGAGATATATTTCTTATCCTTCGACACGCTCGGGGGCTCAACGCCTTCAAGTCTCAAAATACGTACAATATAGACAAATTAGACTTACCAACATATTTCGCCTTGGTACACTAAATACCTCGCCAAATATCGGAAGCTAACAAATTATAAATATAGTGTACACGTCAAAAATCTTATTGCTTTGGTCCAAGAAACCTCGCAACAAAAATATAGAACTTCGACATTAAGATGCTCGGAGGCTTGCAACCTATTTGATGAAAAAATAAAGATATCTCCTTACGGCAAGAGCAAGAATCTTCGAGATGGAAAAAACAATACAAACTCTAGCCAGAAGGCTCGGGGGCTCCAACAATATAGAGCACTTTACAATATACAACAAATTTCTTCGGAAATAAAAAAGAAATCAAAAAAGATACAGACATAATGTTTTCCAATATGGTACAAATCAGTCGAAGCCTAAAATATTATCTATGGACAGGCCTCTGTTTGATTTATGTGCAGCATAGGACCCCTTGACGAAGAATTCTGAGTCCATCCGAAGAAGCTCATCTATCATCGACTCGGCCACAGGAGTTACCATCTCATTGATTGTGTCAATATCATTTTTTCGCCGCGATTTCTTGGCCAGGCAATCAGCAACAATCTTCGTCAGGTCTAATTTTGGATGGCAAATATTTATCATAATCATGGCAAACCTTGCTCCAGCAGTCAATTGAGCTCGCACAAAATTATGAATGCGGGGAGCATCTCTGAATACCTCCAGCAACTCAGGAAGAGTTTTGGGTACTTCATTCCGAGGAAACAAAGTCTTGTAAACAAGGGTTAATGTTGTCGTGCAAAAATTGAGAAATTCGCGTACTTGGCAAGCACGATCTTGGAACCTAACAATTTGCTGGGTTCGTTCAGGAGTGGCCCAGAATAAACAGCCATGGTTAAGGGAAAGATTGACAAGAAGATTTGTTCTCTCGTTTACTCTTCGATCTTCGGCGTCAGCATCAAGAACCGAGCCTATTAAGCGACAAGGCAAGAAATTTGAAGGGGGGCACAGCAAAATAAAGAAGAGGCATTGTGAGGTTGGAAAAACATACCTAACATATCTGTGCTAGCCTCCAACATTAGCTCGAGCATGCTATTTTCTCGGGTAGTGGCTTCCTTTGCTTCCAATACAGCAGTATCCTTGGCAGCCATAGCCTCTTTGGCTTGCTGGAGAGCAAGTTTTTCTTGTTCGGATGCTTTCCGAGACTGTTCCATCATTGCCAGAGTTTGTTTCTTCATGGATTGAAGTTGTTGTCGAAGTTCTTGCAAATCCTCCTAGAAATGTTTGCTCGAAGAACCTTCAAGGGGGTCATTATCAACTAGCATTTTCTTCGAGAAGGAAGAAGCAGGTGAAGCATCGGCAGTGCAAGGATTGGTTGAATAGTTATCAAATATTAACTGGAAAAGAAAGCGCCAGGATCAATGATAGTGCCAGAAGGAATTTCATTAATTTCTAGAAAAATTTACATGGACATTAGAAAAGAAGTTTCTCCAAAAGGACTACCAGGATAATTGTCGCCACAGCTAGATTGGCGACAAGGGCAAAAGAGACAGAGAAAGCAAAAAACAAAGAGGCATGCAACTAGACCTCCGGCCTCGATGAACTAGGAGTTGAAGATGGCTTGATCCCGAGATAGGCCAGAATTTTCTTCGTATTGGGCTTGGCTGCCTTGATCAAAGACCGCCATCTTGCTTGCTCTATCTGCTCGGTGTCGCCAACTTTCATCCAGTCAACAGTTTGTTGGCTGTCAGCGACCAAGGCAACAGTGCTTTCGACAGCAATTTTCATGTTCTCCTGGCGCATTTTCAGCCCAAGGTCTTCTGATGGATTGAAGCTCTGGGCAAGGGCAAGGAAAGTCTTGGGCTCCTCTTTCTTCGGGAAGAAGTAGGGGAATAGTTTTGACAATCCTGCGTCAGCATTCATCACGCCTTCACGAATTTCGGATCCATGAAGCTCCAAATAAGAAAGTGTGTCCAGGAGAGGATCATTGTCGGGATTCTCTAGCTCAAACTCTTGGTTTGTTTGGCCTGCAACAGGGAATAAACGTCGGTCAAAAGCAAGAAAAAAGCAGGTCCCATAAAAAATAGAAGAGATCGATAACATTACCTTGAAAGCGCCGGTTTTGCGATTTCAGGCGCTTGAGGATCCCCTGCTCACGAGTGGCCTGTGCGGCTTTGTGCTCGTTTAAAGCAGTTTCAGCATCTTCAAGTTTCTTCTGCAGTTCCTCGACACTAGCAGCTTTTGCCTAGGCTTCATTAGCCTCTGCTTTGGCTTCGCTAGCAACAAGTTCGGCTTTCTTGCGGGCCGCTTCACTTTGCTCCAGTTTTTGAGCAAGAGTGTCGGCGAGCTTGTTGGCCTCTGCAAGTTTCTCTGTTGAAATAGAAAAGAAAGGTCAAAATTGCGACAAAAAACAGGAGCAAGAAGTCAGAAACAACGACAGCAAAAAAGTTATTACCTTCAGTTCTGCTGGCATACTCACGGTACCCAATGAATTGGGATCCAATGCGAATAAGCTCTTTGATCATGGGCTGTCAACAAAGAACAAAGAAAGAGAAACATCGGTATGGGAAAAGAGTGAAGGTGTAAAAAAGCAAATAGAGGAAATATAGATATTGGCAAGAAAGTTAAAAAACTTACATCATCCAAGAGTGGAGTAGAAGAGCTACCCAATTGAGGGGCAGGTTCAATGATCGTTTCGATCCTTGTCCTTTTCAGTGAAGGAGCAAGGGGGCTCGATGGCGGAGTAGTGGTGACGACGTTTTGTTGAGGAGGCGAGGATTCTTCTCCTTCAACTAGTGTATCCGAGGCAAGTAAAGTATGTGACGTGCTCGTTCGAGGAGCCACGTCACAAGTTGGTACTTCTTCCTCATCATCGCTGTGATTAAAAATTGACAGCATAAAAAGCAGGATAAGACAAAAATTTCGAGTACAGAAATAAGGGGAAATAAAAGTGACTCACGAGCTGACGAGGGATTCGAGATATGGATCATAAGCTGCCTTCTGTCGTGAAGGATCAACTTCTTCAGCTTTGGAGGTGCCGGAATCTTCGACATCATTCCTCTTCCTTTTGCCTTTTGGAGAAACAGCGGGAGGAGGAGATTGTGCAGACGCGGTACCTTCGGAAGATCCCGCAGATTTTCGAGAATCCACGGGTTCATTCACAAAAGACGGAGCTTCTTGATTGTCATAGTGACAATGGCCCTTTCTTCGACTTCTCCACCTTCAGGAAGAGGAGGAAGCGAGACAAGATCTGGATGATTCTGTGCAAAGTAAAGCAGGGAGAGATGTCAGAAATGAAGTTACAAAAAAGATAGCAAAGCAACAACAAGACAGTAGACAAAGATTACCTCGGGAAGTGGATTGGCGGCGCTGAATGGCGTCACACGGCAAGAAGAAGGGACAGCATCTTTTTTGCTGAGAGATGAAATTTTTCGGACAAGTCTTTGTAAATCCTTGACCTCCAAATTCACCGACAGCCGATCCACGTCCTCGTCACCAGCATATTTCCATAGAGGATATTTGCGAGCCTGAAGCGGCTGCACTCTAGTCCTAAGAAAGTATGCAGTAATTTGGACACCCGATAACTCTTTGCTGCGAGTATTTTGCAACTCGTGGATACGAGCCATCAAGTTTTCTGTCGACACCTTTTCTTCTTCGGTGGCCTCCGCGTCCCAGGAGCGGCGGCGAAAGATTTTCTCGGCGCCATCAAAAGGAGGGATGTTGTCCTCCGCACATCCATGGTTCTCCTCCTAAATGTACAACCACTTCTTGCGCCATCGTTGAACTGAGTCAGGAAGCTTGACGTCGAAGTAGTCGACAGTGGGCCGAACAGAAATCACAACGCCGCCTATATTATAGGCGACATTGGGCGAGCCATTCCGGCGGCAGAAGAAAATGCGCTTCCATAGCGCCCAGTTAGGCTGGACGCCAAGGAAGGCCTCGCACAGAGTGATGAAAATAGAGATATGGAGGATTGAATTTGGCGTGAGGTGGTGGAGTTGCAGACCGTAGATAAAAAGAAGTCCACGGAGAAAAGGATGAATGGGGGCGGAAAGACCGCGGATGAGGTGGTCGACAAAACTTACCCGATACCCCATTGGAGGGGTTGGGTAGCTTTCCTCACTGGGGAAGCACAATGCCTTGGGTTTCTTGCTAATCCCCAGCTTCCTCAGCATGTTGACGTCTTGAGTGGAAATCTTCGATCTCTCCCACTCCGTTGTCCCCAGATCCACGGCGGCCATGGAGGATTCCGGCGTGCTGTGCCTCGTCAATCGACGCGGTGGCATCAACAATGGCGCGAGGTTCGCAGCTTGGAGACGAAGAGCTTAGGTGGCTGTGGGTCGCAGGAGGAAGTTTGCAGATGAGAGCAGGAGGACGGTGCGAGCGGAAGTGCTCAAGGAGGAAGAAGACGGACTTATATAGGGGTGCGGTGAAACGACGAACCGTTGGATAAGGAAAATGTGTGACAGATGATAGCCACATGGCAACAAGGGTAAAAAAGTAATTCAATGTTACGGAAGTTACGGTGCGTGCGCCAGAAAAAGCGGAGGACGTGTGTCCCCCACTTGCACGACGTGTCAAGATAGTGGATTAAATGGGCCCGCATGGCAGCGAGAAAAGACTTGTCGCAAATTTTTGACAAGCAATCGTGGCTATCGTCAGCAACAACATCATCTTGGCAGAAGAAAAAATTCGACTCAATAGCTTAATAAAAGGCGACACGGAAAAATAATGTTGAGCCTTTGATCAAATACAAGTTTTTGATCAAATGCTCGGGGGCTACTTTGGAAAAAAGAAAAAAGATCCAGAAAGACAAAATAGAAATGGCGTGAGCCTATGACCAAATACAAATATTTGTTCATAGCCTCGGGGGCTACTCCCATCGGGAGCGCTGTTCGCGCACCCGAGAAATTATAAAACTTCGGGAGATAAAAGAAAATATATCGGCATAAGGCGCGGAGCCTACACCCAAGTACAAGTCCTTGGCTGTAGCCTCGGGGGCTACTCCCATCGGGAACGCTGCTCGCGTGCCCGATGAAATTATAAAAAGAAATAAAGAAAGAGAAAAAGAAAGATAGAAGAGCAAAAGAGTATATTTCGAGTTATAATTAACTCTACATATACTCCCATCGGGAGAGCAATATAAGTCATCTTTGACTCGTGAAAATGTGCCATTCCAACAGCCGAAAAAGCACTCGACAATATATTCTCAGAACGCCAAAGTTGCGATCAATTTCTGAATGCCGCGAATTTGCGAAGGTAAGACCCCAGATCCGTTCTGCTGGGCGTGGCATCGCCAAAGACTGCGCTCTGCTACTTTTATCCGTATCAACAGATACGAAGAAAAATCCTAACGGACGTGTTAGGTACCCGATAAATTTTACTGGGACTCGACAGAATGGTAAGACCTTAAGCGGCGCCTGTCGAAGTTTACACTGGTATCCCGAGGTCATGTCCAGGGACGTGATCTTGAAGTAGGTTTTTGCGGATTGCCACTAGAGCAGTTAACTAGTACCTGATCCGTCAGATGAACTAGCCCCAACTACCATTATCCCTGTACAATATAGATGTTTATGAGAAGAAATATAGAAAAATCAAAGCTGTCGAATAAAGATAAACAGTGGAGATTTTCCTTGACCCTACGATTCAAGCAAAATCTCGGGGGCTACTGACATAGGCATCCCAAATGGGCCTGCCGAAGATAGTACCCGGGGTTTTACTGAAGGCCCACTACCCGAAGAATAAGAAGATTCGGAAGCCCAAGATATTATTAAGGGAAGCTAGAGTTGTAATAGGAAGTGTTATTTGTAATCTTGCGGGATGAGTTAGAAACCATCCCGGACTCTGTAACTTATACAACACGAATCCCTCAGCTCCGCCTCCTATATAAAGGGGGAGTCGAGGGACGAGGAAGGCATCGAATCATTGTTTACAAACCCTAGTTTTCATAATCGTCGAGTACTTTTCGGCTGAAACCTTCGAGATCTACTTGCCCTCTACTTCCAACTAAACCCTAGCCTATAATCCATAGGCATTGACAAGTTGATACCTTGTCACTATGCAACAAAGTTTTTTAACAAGCTCACCAAGGCGGAGAAGTGGGATCTTGAACAAGACCTGCTCAATGCCATGATGAGAAATGCCTGGGGAAAGCCTGATACCGAATCTTCGGAAATTCAGGACTTCAAGAAGGGAGTTGGCCAGTTCCTCGACAAGCTCCTCTGCAAGCAAAAGGTACTCCCCAGTAGCCCCCAAGTATATAGGCGGAAACTAGTTGATAGTTAGCACCTAAATACTTAGAAGAAACTTTAACTGAAGAGAAAAAATTAAAAAGCCGTAGTAGCCCCCAAGCATTATGGCGGAAAAAAGCTTCTGGCACAATGCTTCCGAAGGACTTACTTGTATAAAATCCGGAATTTACTCCTGCTCTGTTGTACTTTCAGGAACAGCAAGCTCTACATTATGAGCTTCATAAGAATATTGCCCTGCAGCGCCGCGTTACCTTGGGCCAGGCGGAGCAAATTAAAAGTATTAAGCAGGAAAACACGGATCTGAAGAAGCAACTGGCAGATGCCCAAGGTCGGGTTCCGCCTCAATTGTTGATAATTCATGATCCGAGTTCCGAACTAATCTTGATGTATCTTGGACAGGTGCATCTTCCTCCCTTGCCGCCGCATCCTCCGAGCACGAGACTCTGCGCTCCGCCCGAAAAGATCTAGAGACGAAGCTCGCAGAGGCGGAGAAAAAGCTGACGGATAAGAGCTCCGAACTCATCCAGAAAACTGGTGAGTTTGAAATGAAGAGAAAAGCTGATAGCGAGAGTATCCAAAGGCAGCAGAAAGAGCTTAATGGACTCTGGAGGTATATGGAAACCGCGGAACAGCATTGGGATCTGCTCAACGAGGATATCCTGGATACGAATCCGGAGATTGTTTTGACAACTTATGCATTGTGCTAAATCTGTATGTTGATATCTTTTTATCTCGTGCAGAGCTGCTCGGATACCACGAGAAACATCGGAACCTATTCCCTCGGGATGATCTGCTTCAACTTGCCGGGGATGACTGCAAAGACCTCATCTCCGCATGTCAGAAGATATGTCATAACTTATCCATCAAGAAGAGCCGAACTTGCGAAGTTCGAAAGCTTATCAAGAGGATGGACATTCTTCCGGAGCTGGTGGTGGATCTGCAGGCATCGTCAGCTCGAGGTGTTGCCGCCATGTCCTTGGCTATGTGCCTTGCACACAACCCGGATCTTGATCTTGACAGGGTGACCATCGGCGTTCCTCAGAATGCGGATGTAAGCGCGCTACTGGACGCAGTTAGTGGCTACGACACCCGTATTGCCCGAAGAATCTGCCACGATGAATTTTATGACAAGGTGGTTCTTCCTGCCGACGAACCTCTTGAAGCAGAGCTCCATAAGAAACGCGAGGTGGAAGCCTGACCTGCTCAATCCGGAAGCCAATACACCTGGACAAGTTCCAAGGACAAAGGTGGCGCCACGTCTCCGGCTGAAGATGATGAAAAGAGTGATGATGATGTTTCCTCTCCGGCCAAGGGCAAAGAAGAAGAAGATCCCAAGGGTGACGACAAGGGCGAGGCTTCTCCGGCTAAGGAGAAGTAAAAAACTTATTCCTGCGGGAAGAAAGACAATGCATCATTTTGGCCCCTAGAGGGTTTGTAATATAACTTAAATTCTTAAGTAGCTAGGGACGAAACACTTATGCGTGGGCGGAAAAAACTTATCCTGCTATCCGTTTTTTATTTGCGTGTTTCGTTTGTTTGAAAGCAAGTGCTGGTTTTATGTTTTTCGGCTTGCTCATTTGACCTTCCGCGAGCCGGAGGACCTTAGCCGGAGATGCTCGCCAGCGGCGACGAAGCCCAATGGCGATCCGTCAATAACCGCGGAAACAAGCCCCCAGCGTAGGTGCCGGAAGTCGCTACCAGGAATCCATGAGTTCGCAACGAAAAGCATTTCCGCCAGAAAACTTAAGCTCGCGTCCTAAAGGACGATTTTGAAAAAATCACAACTTTCATACACGCCTAGGCGGAAAGATCCAACTCTGCGGTTTTAGTTGGAAAACATACACGATCCAAAAATGAACGAGTAAAGGAGGTGACGTGGGCATAACCCTTCGGGTAACCGACATTGCCCTACCCTATACGATCCAACTGGAGGCCCGTGAAGGTACTCAATGACAAAGACGGGCCACTTGGATGGCGCGGCAGAAGATTCCTTGGCGAGCAAGACAACGAAGGAAAGTTTAGAGATAGACCTACTGTAAAATCTAGTCGTACTCGGTTAGACCTCTTGAGACCTGGCCTCCTATATAAAGGCCAGGAGAGGGGATGCCGAGGGACACGGACAATCTTAGCCATCTTAGCCACCAGAAGTCTAGAACTAGGTCGCCGCAGCACTTAGCCTCTCGACGAGATCTCAGCCGAACCCTTCGGCACCCCATTGTAACCCAATATTCTCATAATCAAGATCAGACAGGCAGGACGTAAGGGTTTTACCTCATCGAGGGCCCCGAACCTGGGTAAATTGCTCTCCCCGCTTGTCTGTGAACCGATGTCTCGTGTCAGCTTACAGGATTCCATCAACCCTAAGCCCCTATCGGAGGGCATTGCCGAGGAGCACCCTCGACAATTGGCTCCGTCTGTGGGAACCCTGCCGGCACAAGATCGGTCATCGGCAGATCCAGTCATGTCATCGGCAACTTCATCGACACCGTCATCGCCAAGCCTGGGAAGCCCGATTCGATTCGGCTCCTATGAATTCACCCCGCACAGCGACTCATCTCGCTCGACCTTCTCAGATCTACAAGGAAACATGGAGATGACCTTCGGCAGCGTCCACTACAACTTCAACGCGGAAGGAATTCTTCGACTGCTGGAGCCACTCACCTCTGGATCGACAGATCCAAGCGCGTCGTCATCAATCGACCTTTCGGCTGGTCTGACGGACTCAACGGACTCGTCTGTGTCATCGACCTCTCGTTCAACGTCTTCCATGTCGGTTGGATCTGACAATCCCGCATCTTCGGAGATGACCTCATACTACTGCTTGCACTGCGATGCCAGGCACGGGCTAGGTTCAAGCGACACACCGTTCATCTGCAATGCCCAGTATTCATCGGGAGAGGACAGTGTCGACAGCATCGTCCAAGGTACCACCCGGAGAACGGCACACCACCAGGTTTATGTCGCCAATAACACGGGAAACACAAGGCACAGGGGAGACGGAGATCACACCCCTCGTTCCAGTAGACAAGCAAGCTTCGAAAATAGCGCTAGCAACAACAACAGCGATTACACCATCGCGGACGAGGAGTGGGCAACAGCCAAGGCAGCCGTACTTAACAACACGCCGCTCCCCACAGGAACCTTGGTTGGAACCCTCAACGCTTATCGCTCTATACTAGAGAAAAACCGCGAGCACCTATCGAAAGAGCAAGCCGCCCTCGAGAGACGCTTAACTGCTGCGGAACAATCTAGGAGAGGTTCGCGAGGAAGCGCCTCTCGAAGCACTCAAGGGGCAGGCAAGCACCGATCAAGATTGTCCAGACTCTCGGAAGATGACGCCAGGGAAATAACATCAAACCTGACCAAATCTTTTATGACCACGGACACTGCGGGCATGCCACGGCCAAAAACCGTCGCAGGAGCAACTGCCAATCTCGCGGCATACCTCATCAATCAGCGCCCTGAAGGTTCCATGGCCCAAGCCCATCGAGGTGCCCTAGAAAGTCTCGCGATACTGGGGGACAACTTGGTCCCACGGAAGGAAAAGACCACGCTACAGGCCAGTGGCTCAAAGCACCATGCGAGAGATGCTTGAGATGAAATCACTCAGAGCAGAATCGACAAAGCAAGGTGACGACGCGCCGCTAGGGAGGAATATGACAGTGATTCTTCAGATGAAAGCCGGGAGAACGATGGCGAGCTGAGGGGGGTCGATTGTTTAAGCTACAAAATCCGCGAGGCGATGCCCCCCAGAAAATTCAAACCTACTCCTACTGACGCCGCCAAATATGATGGACAGCAGGAGCCGAGGTCCTGGATAGACGACTACTTGCAGACTGTGATCCTGCACAAAGGAAATCAGATAGCAGCGATGCAATGCTTGCAGCTTTACCTAAAATACTCAGCACGAGCCTGGTTAAGAGGTCTGCCGAAGGGTTCCATCAAATCATGGGACGACCTAGTAGACGCTTTTGTTGCCAATTTCCAAGCAACATACAAGAGGCCCGTCGGGATTGGGGAATTACGGCATTGCGAGCAAAAGCAGAAGGAATCGATGCGTGCATACATCGGGAGATTCACAAAGCTCTTAAACGCTGCCGAAGACGTTTCTGTTGACAGAGCAATCGATGCCTTCAGGGACGGCATCTGACATGAAAGCTACATAGAGGAACTCGGGCGTAAAAAACCAAAAAAAATAACCAAGGTAATGGAAATCGCCAACAGCTGGGCTGATGGCGAGGACAACGTACGAAGGCCACGACAACGCAGTGATGACGAAGATGACGACCAGCCGAAGCATGATTCAGGTGGACGAAGGGATCGTCACAAGAAAAGGAAAAACCGCAGCTACGACGACAATACCCTGGTAGCCGCAGGATACTCTGATCGGCAGGACGATCGAGATGACGACAGACGAGACGATCGGCAGGATGGTAACTGGAATAATTCTGGAAACCGCGGCAACTACAAACCGCGACCACAGAGGACTCCCGAGCTACTCTTCGCCGAGCAGATCAACGCTCCTTGCTACTTGCACTCTTACATTGATTCCAAGGACAACAAAACAAAGTCAAGCCACCTGCTCAGAGATTGTAGGCAGTTCCTTGACATGGAGAAACTCATTCGGCAGAAGCAACAGCAACCACCACCTCCACCACCACCACCACCCCAGCACCAAATCCAGCAGGCTCAGCCTCATCAACCCAATGAGGCGTTTCCACCACCACGTGGGCAGATGAGCATGATCCACAGGACAGGTGTCTCGAGAAGAGATATGAAGAAGCTTACCCGAGAAATTAATCTGGCAGAAAGTATCATGGCGAACATTCCTGAGTATGTCGAGTGGTCGTCTCAGAACATTACGTTCAGTCGAGCAGATCACCCAATGACCATACAAAAACCAGGACACGCTGCCTTAGTAGTCGAGGCACAAATCGGGGGGTTCAAGATGAGCAAAGTCTTCATGGACGGTGGAAGCGGGCTAAACCTGATATTCGTCGACACAATCAAAAGTATGAGGATCACCATGAGGATGCTAGAAGAAACAGACACTTGCTTCCACGGGATTTTCCCAACTTCACCGGCGTACTCTCTTGGCAAAGTTTACCTGAACGTCATCTTTGGCAAAACCGACAACTTCAGGAAGGAAAAGATCGAGTTTGAAGTAGTGAACTGGGAATCACAGTATCACGCTATACTCGGGAGACCAGCTTATGCCAAGTTCATGGCTGTACCGCATTACGCATACCTCAAGCTGAAAATGTCTGGGAACAACGGGACAAACATCACAGTCTATGGAAGTTTTTCACGCTCGGACAATTGTGATCGCGACTTTCAGAGGATGAGAGTGGATTTCGTGACTAGGTGTATACGTGAGCACCCTCTAGATGCCGCACGATCTGCTTTGAGATTTGGTTCTCGTCAATTCGGTCTGTTGCCTTGACGTTGTCTTATGCATCACTAATCGTACTTGGCGTGGGCTGCGGGTCCCGCGTTTCAATGATTGATAACAGGGGATTGCTAAAAATGTGATTTGGGTGTGTTGTTAGTGCTGATGTGGTTTGCTAACCCAACAATGATGGTAACAGAGAATGGCTAAATATGACACGTGTCAGCCAATGGATGCGTGCTCACGTATACACCCGGTCACCAGGCTTCTTTTGTTCAGAGGATTGCTGCGAAGTTTGGGTTAAAACAAGAAATTGTCGATCCTCCGCCGAAGCTATCGATACGTGAAATTAAGGAGGAGAAACATGTCAGGGAAAGCAAGAAGAAGCCAGCCGACCTTGCTCCAGAAGCTTCGGCAGCAAAAATTTCGGCAGATGATGGCACAGCAGTCTTAGGAGACAGCAAGACATTGGCAATCGCTATCGAGACCCCCACTGCAATCAACGACGCTTCAAAAACCGCTAACGTGGTAGACAAGCCAGAAGATAAGAAGAACCTTTTCCTTGCTTAGAATAGTCGAATAATGTTTAGCTCTCCCTTTTATTTTCAGCAGGGCTCCCCCTTTTTCGCCCTTTAGTCCCGTGTTTACCTTATTAATGAGAACTTCAGTTTTGATTCCTTGATAAGCATTGCAGTAATTCCAAGAACCTAATCCGCATCATCGTAACCTTTGCTTACACCCCTCAGTGAACGATGGTGCAATGTAGTGCGCAGCAAAAGAATATGCTCCGAAAAAGCCTCTACGAGTGCTAAAGGATGCAAAAATAAACAAGGATGACGATCTTTTCCTCTGCTATAGATGCCTCTACGAGCGCCGTAAATAGCAAGAGTCTGGAATTATACAACCCACGTTCGATATTTTACTTATGGAAATATCAAAGGACAACGGGCTCATCGGTAGAGTTAATGCTCCCGATATGTTCGGGAGCTGCTGTCAGAACATACATCGGTTGAAAGCAAAGTTGCGCATACAACGGGTTTAGCAAGACCTGCAACGCGAGCTGATCACTCAAACAATTTGCTGACCAACAAGAACACATACGTTCAAACGGGCAATTAAGATTTGCTCCTTAAAAAAATTTGCCAACGGCATCGACACGGTAACAGTACATATACATGTATCTACCGAACTTAAAGTTTCAACTATACAATCCAAACGCTTGGATAAAGTAGCCTATTTACAATAAAAACTTAACCCTGAATTACTCTTGCGGAGTTTCTCGTTCTTCAGGTACCTTCGAATCCTCTTCAAGCTTGTCAACAATTATATTGGCGGGTAGCACTACCTTCGGGTACAGTGTCTTCAAATCACCAACTGCGTTGGCGATAGACAGCAGATTCGCCGAAGGATACCGTGCAAGGACAAGGGCAAGTGTAAACCTGGCCCCTGCAAAAACCTGAGCTCGCACCAGGTCTCGAATTTTCTTGGTGTTCCCAAATTCAGACATCAGAGTCAACAGCGTAGGAGGAACATCGTTCAAGGGGAACATCGTTTCCAAATTACCCTCAGGGCTTTGTAGCACTTGTCGAAGAAATGATGGACCTGTTGGACCCGATCTTGGAATTGCACGACAGCCGAAGCTTTCGAGTGCTCCCTCCAGAAAATTTCTTCGGCTGATGACAGTTGAGTCAATGCGTTCACGCGCTCATGAATTCGCTTGTTCTCTTCAGCACGGTTCAGGGCTATGACTAGCAAAGGAATTAATGGAAAGATCAGACAATATGTTCGACAAAGAATAATAAGTACAAGGACCAAGAAAACTTGCAGTTCAAACTTTCAGTGGCCTTATGCAGTTCAGTAAGAGCATAGCGCTCCACGTCGGCTGCAATTTTGCCCTTCTTCCTGACAATGGCAGCCAAGGCATAGGTACTGCGCATATCCTTTTCCATATGCGCAATCCGATCCTTCATGCGTTGGATCCGATCCCCTTCAGAAAGAGCACCCGAAGAATCATCGACAAATGCAGGCACTGGGAAAATCTGCAAAGAACAGCGTCAAAGGTATGACGGGTTGCATTGCTTCAGCATCAGAAATAACCCCCCATCGGGAGAATGCAAGCATAAAAGTCATAGCGAGGGTACACTAAGCAAACATTGCTAGTACGGAATTTATTACAATCACAAGGTTTGTGACAAAACAATGTTTCACATCAATTCAAAATGAAGTTTGTTACAACAATCAAGGGGCTTGAGTCTGAGTCGATAAACTTGGGCCAGCCGACGTTCTCTTTGATGAAACCAGTTCAAGGAGCTGACGCGCACATGTAAGAGCTGACGTTTTGAAGGCGCTTAAATCAATTAACTGCCCATCTTGATCTTTTGGAAGCTCCCTAGACATCTTCTCAATGTCGGCCTTGAAGCCATGACCCATCATAAGTTGGAAGGCTAGAAGTGCACCATAAGTACGTGAAGTACATTTGAATACCTCTATAACTTCCTTGGTGTCGACTGCGAAAGCATCGATCAGCTGCCCCAGAGTTTTATCTTGATTAATCTTGGGGAAGATCATCGAGTACATCCGTGCCATGGCACCTTTACCCTTTTCAAGAAGCTCCCGTGTAAGCTGGTGTGCGGCAAGAGTCATCGACACACTGTTTGCCGGAGAGTTGTTCGGGACCTTATCCAAGGCATCGGCAGGGATGTCAGCAGCTTCTGCAAGGGAATGAAATGGGGAAAATCACTATCAGAGGCTTGAATTTCCAGTGTAATAATCAACAGGAAAGCATAAAAAGGATTACCAAGCAAAGCTAAGGAAGACTGGCGAAGAAGTTCATCCCTCTCAATCACCCGAGCTTCGGCAACCAGCCTGGACGCCTCCTCTTCCTTCAGCCTCTCCTTCAGCTTGTTGAGCTCCTCCTTCAGGGAGTCGACCTCTTGGCGAGCAGTAGCGGCTATTTTGTTTGAACCTTCCAACTTCAAGGAAGAGGAGTTAACTTCTTTTTGCAGCCGAACCTTGTCCGCTTCCAGAGAAGTAAACTGGGAGGCGAAGGCCTCCAAGGAAGATATAACGCCTCGCAGATCCTTAAGGAAAGGAGAAAATAGATGTTTGACGAAGAATCGTTAATCAAGGCATATTCAGGAAAGATAGCGGTACGATCGAGAGAGACTTACAGTTTTTCCTGAAGGAGGAGTTGCAGCGGCGATAGTCGAAGGAATGTCCTTCCCCTTAGAAAGGGAGAAGGCAGTCGATATCTGAGCCGCGGGGGTTGCAGTAGGAGCCGAAGCTTCGGAAGCTGCGACGTCTGGCAGAGGAGCGTCAGATTTGGCCTTCTTTTTTTTTGAAAGAGAACTGTGAGGCAAAGCCTCACATCAATTTATTTATTGAAATCAAAACCCAACAAAGTTACATATGTACAGAAAAAACAAGAAAACAGAAAAAGAAACTAAGGTAGAGAGTCAATCCAAGCCTGAAGTTGAGCAACATCCTTTTTCTTGACCCTATGCTTATGCAGATACAAACCATTAATGAATTCCCTCTTCCATGATCTAAAGGATGGCCTTTGCTGCTGAAAAATCATGCCATTCCTTTGATTCCAAATGTACCAGGTTGCTAAAATGACCACCTCAGTGAAAAAAGGTTTTCCAAACTCTTTCCTTGCAAGTATAAATTTATCCTCAATGGTTACCCCCATGGACCAATCAATCTGTAAATAAGCCCACACCCTCATGCTGAACACATAATCAAAAAATAGATGAATTATGTCCTCATACGTGTGTGAATGGCAAAGAACACAATGGTGATCTGATGTGACATTCCAGTGCCTCCTTTTCAACATATCTTTTGTATTGAGCCTATCACTCATTAACAGCCAGGCAAACACCTTAAGTTTCTGTATACACTTACTGCTCCAAATCCAATGATACACCTTATGATGGGGATATGCCCATAGGGGGTGGGTCGCCAGTCCCAGTCGCCATGAAGATAGAGGCTTGGGTGGATCGCCAGTCGCCTAAGCGACTGGGCCCTAAGGCGACTGGGCCGTGATCCCAAGGAGGAGGTCCACACGGCTGGACAAGAAGATTACTTGCGAGAGGGATAGCGGATCCCGGATTAGTAGCAACTGATATGATTCGGAGTTATCTCCATGTAACCCTAGGCCGGGGGTGCTTATATAAACCCCCGAGCTTAAACCCTAGAGGGCACCTTACTCGAGATCCAATCTCCCCCTGTAAGCTCTCGGCGTAGCCGCCGACTGAGCCCCCCCATTGTAATTCTCCACTGAGCAATAAAGATCTAGCAGGACGTAGGCCTTTTACTCTCCGGAGGGGCTGAACCTGGGTAAAACCCTTGCGTCTCTTGCACCTCGACCCGCAGATGGCAATGTTCCCTTCCCCTCGCATCAATGAAGTGCTACCCCCTGTAGCATCTGCCGTGGTTACATCCACGACAGTGGCGCCCACCATGGGGCATGGGACATCAAGCCTTCGAGCTACGGCGAGGCCCTACTCGCCAGTTCGGCGGCCGGTTGCTTCCGGCAGGATGATCGCCACCGGCAATTTCTTCCACATCCAGCCAAGCACCTACCGGCCCGCCTCGTCACCTCTCACACACGCCTGGATGGTGCCGATCGGCTCCATCAACCTCTTCGTTGGGCTCGCCGGCGTCGCCGATCCCTCGAGCCTCGCCCCCGCCGCTCACACGACCCCTTCGCGCCCGGGCAGCTCCTCACCGCTACTCGCCCGGTCACCGGCGAGGTATACGCGGAGGCTGAGGCGGCCCTGGGAGACGATGCCGAGTCGGCGGTCGTGGCACCGACCGCTAACTCCACCGTTGCCTCGGCAGCCACCGACTCCGCCGACACCGCTCCAGTCGCCGATTCCGCCGACACCATCCCGGCCATCAAATCCATCATCGCTGCGATCGACGCCGACTTCACCGACATCATCGCTACAACGTCGGTTGCGGGATCCACCGCTGCGTCCCCGACTGCCCGCTCCATCGCCACAGCATCGACCAAGGACTCTATCTCCCTGGTCTCCCACCCGAGCGACTTCGAAGGTGGCTTCGAGGACGACTCCATCCTCTCCCTCTTCGGCAGCGATTACGACTCGGACTCGCCGAGGCCCCGCGTTACCGCTACCCGACCGCAGTCTTCATGGCAGGGGGTGAAGGAGAGATCCCGCCGACGCCTTCACCACTCCCCTCCCCGCAACCGCCACCGCGACCGAGATCGAGGCGCACCGGGCGGCCCTCGAGGAGCAGAGGAAAATGGAGCTCGCCGAAAGGCAGAAATTCCGCCTCGAGCAAGATGAAGTAAGGGCCGTGTCCCACTATCGTCAGCAGCGAAACCGCCGGCGCATGGAGCGCGCCCGCGCGAGCGACTTTCCCAGCGCACGCCTTAACTTCGACGACCCAGACGGAGAAATCCGGGTCGCCCGAGTCCAAAACCCTGACATCCCGGAAGGAAGTCGGGCTGCTGCAGATAGAACAGCGCGCGGAGCACCACCGCCACCCCCACCACCACCACCCGAAGTTCCTCGGGCAGAGGTCGACGCCAACGGCCTACCACTGCACTCGTCTCCAGCCGACAACGTGGCAGCTGCGCAGGCCGTCCTCGCAAGAATCCCCGAAACGGGAGACGGCGCGATCCTCGTCCAGCACGCCAAGGCTTTGGTAGCCAAGGCATTGGAGCAGCAGCACGCCGCAGCCGACTCGCAGGGGCGACTCTATTCGCGCACATCCGCCAGTCGCGCGGCGTCGTCAGACGCGGCAAACCGCGCAATCGTCAACGCCAACAACGGCCCGCCGCCAGCACCGCGCGCGGCCCACTCGTCTAACAACCGAGTCGAGCCGCGCCCCGCGCGGGTGATGGTCGCCGCTAACGGGCAGCCAGTCGACGCCCGAACCCACATCGTCAACGACCAAGAATGGCGGGCGCGCAATCGATTGAACGACCGCCACGCCGATGAAGCCCCGCGCCAGAGCGCGTTCACCCGAATCGGCCCCGCTTGCTTCGGGCCGATGATTAGAGGCGAGCCGCACTGTGGGGTTCAAAGGACCCCGCGACATCGAGAAGTACGATACAAGCATTGACCCCACTGTCTGGATCGACTCGTACGCCATGGCAATGGGGATCCAGGGCCACTCCGAGTTACTCGCAGCGCGATACCTGCCCCTCATGATGGACGGCGTCAATCGCCATTGGTTCAACACCCTCACCGTCAACAGCATCGACTCCTGGGAAGAAGCCCGCGCCGCGTTCATCCAGCACTTCGCCAGCGCATACACCCGTGCTACAACCATAGAAGACCTAGATCGCTGCGTCCAAGGCCCGCGCGAGTCGACCCGCCGGTGGGTGCAGCGCTGGCAGGACATGTGGACGACCTCCAGCGGCATCAGCACGGACACGGCAATCTACTGCTTCCGACGCTGCTGCCGGTACGAACCACTAAGCGCCAAGCTCCGTCGCGTCAGCAGGGACAATATCTCAATCTCCGAGCTCTTCGACATCGCCACCCGCTACGCCGATGAAGACCCTACAGTCGACTCGGACGACGAGTACGGTCAACGACGCAATCGCCGCCCTGCGCACACGGAGCCTCGGCGTGGCGACTACCGTTTCGCCGGCCGGTCCAACAACGGCAAGCGCCGCGGAGAGGGAGGACACAACGAGCTAGTTGCTACCACCGATTACGAGCAGCGCGAGCCAAAATCGTTTCGGCGCGACACTCGTCCACCTCGGGAGGATCGGCCTCAGCCCAAGCGCTTCGACGCCCGCAGCCTCCTAGACGCACCATGCATCTATCACAGCAAGGAGGGCAAGCCCGCCAACCACACGACGGGAAATTGCTACTCCCTGAAGCAGATAGAAAGAGCTCGCCGCGCCAAGGAAAACGACGGCGGCAACCAGCACAAGGAGCGCGCCAAGGACCAAGACCAGCACAAGGGAGAGGGCTTGGTCGCAGCGCCGGCTCGCTCCACACCTTCACCGGGGTCGGCGACAGGCGGGACAGGAAGGTCCTCGCAAGGGCAGTGGCGGTACACGCAGTCATACTTTCCGACGTACCCCGGTGGCTCAACTGGTCCGAGCAAAGCATCACCTGGAGCCGCGAAGATCACGCCCCCCGCATCGAGTACCCCGGGCGAGTGGCGCTAGTCGTCAGGCCCAAGGTCGCCGACGACCGGCGACCACAAACCCTGATGGACGGGGGAAGCTCCATCAACATCATGTACTACGACACCTTCCAGCGGCTTGGCCTGCCGGACTCACGCCTTGAGAACACCAAGGTCACGTTCCACGGCATCGTCCCCGGGCGGAAGGCCTTCCCGATCGGCAAGGTGACGCTGCCCGTCACCTTCGGCACGCCCGTGAACTACCGTACCGAGCGGATAACGTTCGAGGTGGTGAACTTCAAAAGCTCTTACCATTGCGTACTCGGCCGACAAGCGTTCGCCCGCTTCATGGCGACCCCACACTACGCGTACAACATGATGAAGATGCCAGGGCCTCGAGGCGTCATCACCGTCCATGGCGACCCGGAGATGGCATTGGAATGTGAGGACGACAGCGCCAAGCTCGCCGACGCCGTCATCGCCGACGAACAAGACAACTCCGCCGAGCTCGCCAAGTACCCAGTCGACCGCAACGACCCCGCCATCCTGGAGAAGCCAACCGAGCTCGACTCGTCCGCAGCAACCTTCAAGGCCGCAGCAGGCACCCGCCAAGTAGATCTTGTAGAAAACGATCCAAGTAGGCAAGTTACCATTGGGACGGGCCTGTCCGCCCAATAGGAAAGCGCGCTCATCAAGTTCCTCCGTGAGAATCGAGATATCTTTGCATGGAAACCATCTGACATGCCAGGTGTCCCGAGAGAACTTGCTGAGCACAAATTACATGTCGATCCCACCGCGCGACCCGTTAGGCAGGCAATGCGCCCTGTGGGAGAAGAACGGCGACGCGCAATCGCCGAAGAAGTAAACCGGCTGCTCGCTGCCGGCTTCATCATAGAAATCAAGCACCCGAAATGGCTGGCAAACCCAGTCCTAGTGCTAAAGAAGAACAAGACGTGGCGAATGTGTATCGATTACACAAGCCTCAACAGCGCGTGCCCCAAGGACCCATTCGTCCTACCGCGAATCGACCAGATTATCGACGCGGTCGCCGGGTCCGAGTCGCTATGCTTCCTTGATGCATACTCCGGGTACAATCAAATAAAGATGGCCAAGGAAGACCAAGAGAAGACTGCATTCATCACACCCCTAGGCGCCAAAACATACACGTCCATGACCTTCGGCCTCAAGAACGCCGGAGCAACGTACCAGCGGTGCATGAACAGCTGCTTAGAAAGCCAGATCGGCCGCAACGTGCATGTCTACATCGACGATGTGGTGGTCAAATCGACTCGACAGACCGACCTCGTCAGCGACCTCGCCGAAACATTCGCCAACTTACGGCGGTACAAGATCAAGCTCAACCCTTTGAAGTGCACCTTCGGGGTTCCATCAGGACAGCTGCTAGGCTACGTCGTCTCCAAGCGAGGCATCGAACCTAACCCGGAGAAGACACTGGCGGGCCTGCGCACGAAGCGGCCCGCATGCCTGGTCGACGCGCAAAAACTCGCCGGTCGAGTCGCCGCCCTCAGTCGCTTCATACCCCGGCTCGGAGACAAGGCCATGCCACTATACCGCTTGCTCAAGAAGTCGGAATCATTCCGGTGGACAGACGAGGCGCAGCGGGCCCTAGAGGAACTCCAGCACGCCCTCTCGAATGCCCCTATCCTCGCGGCCCCGCTGCCAAAGAAACCATGCTCCTATACGTCGCCGCGTCGAACCGCGCTATAAGTGCCGTCATGGTCGTCGAACGGAAGGAGGAAGGAAGGGAGCAACTGGTACAACGCCCGGTCTACTACATCAGCGAAGCCTTAATCGAATCCAAGCAACGGTATCCACACTACCAGAAGCTGGTGTACGCCGTCCTCAGGGCCCAGCGGCGACTGGCCCCTTACTTCCACGAGCACCCCATCAAGGTAGTCGCCTCAACACCACTCGCCGACATCATCCGCAACCGCGACGCAACTGGCCGGATCGCCAAGTGGGCCGTCGAGCTCGGCGTCCACAACATCACCTACGAGTCACGCCACGCCATCAAATCTCAAGCACTCGCCGACTTCCTCGCCGACTGGGAAGAGGCCCAGCAGCCAAGCTCCCCCGCGGACCTCAAACATTGGACGTTGCACTTCGACGGTTCTAAAAACCTCGAAGGAGCAGGCGCGGGAGTCGTCCTCACATCACCAAAGGGCGACACAGTGAAGTACGTCCTGCAACTCAGATTCGAGCCATGCACCAACAACATGGCCGAGTACGAGGCGCTCCTGCACGGCATGCGAGTCGCAAAAGAGATGGGCGCAACACGGCTGCGCTGCCTCGGCGATTCCGACCTAGTCGCCAGCCAAACTTCCGGCACCTGCGACGCCACAGACGCCAACATGATCGCATACAAACGCGCCGTCGACCAAGCCGGGCGCTAGCTTCGCCGGTCACGTCGTCGAGTGGGTTGACAGCGCAAGAACGAAGAAGCCGACGCGCTAGCCAGAATCGGGTCCAAGCGACTTCAACCTCCTCCGGCGTCGTCCTGGACATCCTCAGCCACCCCTCGGTGCGCGCACCGCGCGAGCTGGACATTGCCGAGCCACCTGCTCCCGACTCCGCCTTAGTCGCACTCGCCGTCGACAGCACCGATTGGACCGAGCCATACATAAGCTACCTCGAGAGCCAGGCACTGCCGATGGATGAAACCAAAGCACGCGCCATCGTGCGCAGATGCAAGTCCTTCACCATCATCAACAATGAGCTATACAAGCGCAGTGTCTCGGGAGTGTTCCAACGATGCGTCACCACGGCGGAAGGGCGCAACATTCTCGCGCGACATCCACGCAGGGACTGCGGCCACCACGCAGCGCGCGGTCAATCGTCGCCAAGGCCTTTCGACACGGCTGCTACTGGCCCACCGCCCACGCAGACGCACTCGCCCTTGTCCGTTCCGGCGCCGGGTGCCAAAAGCAGGCAAGCCACTCGCACATGCCAGGATCGGCATTGAAGACCATCCCCCTCACCTGGCCCGTCGCCGTATGGGGCATGGACATGGTGGGAAAATTCAAAACGGCCCCGGCGGATATACTCACCTCCTGGTAGCGGTGGACAAGTTCACCAAATGGGTAGAAGCAAAGCCCATAAAGAAGTGCGACGGGAAGACGGCCACAAAGTTCCTACGCGAGCTCATCTATCGGTACGGCTACCCTCACAGTATCATAACCGACAACGGCACCAACTTCGCCAAAGGGGAGATGGCTGACTTTTGCGAAGAAAAGGGCATCCGACTCGATCTCGCCTCAGTCGCCCACCCCGAGTCGAACGGCCAAGCAGAAAGGGCAAACCAGAGCATCCTGCACGGACTCAAACCACGCCTGGTCGT
Organism: Lolium perenne; assembly: GCF_019359855.2. Classification (NCBI taxonomy): domain Eukaryota; kingdom Viridiplantae; phylum Streptophyta; class Magnoliopsida; order Poales; family Poaceae; genus Lolium; species Lolium perenne. The sequence goes on from NC_067250.2 coordinate 261,787,673, forward strand.
GCCCCTAGAGCGCGCAGCCGGCTGCTGGGCAGAGGAGCTCTCTTCAGTACTATGGGGCATCCGCACAACGCCTAACAGGTCAACCGGCTTCACGCCTTTCTTCCTGGTATATGGCGCCGAAGCCGTCATGCCCACGGACATCGCCTACGACTCACCTCGGGTCGCCAATTACGCCGAAGAAGACAACGAGCGAGCTCGCCAAGATGACATCGATCTCCTCGACGAGGCCGTGAGACCTCGCACTCTCCGTAACCGCCATTTACCAGCAGGACCTCCGTCGCTACCACGATCGCCGCGTTCGGAGTCGCTCCTTCCAAGTCGGCGATCTGGTACTCCGGCTAATCCAGGACAAGAAAGGGATGCACAAGCTGTCCCCGCCCTGAAGGACCATTCGCCGTCAGCCGCGTACTCGGCAACGACTCCTACTACCTCATCGACGTCCGCAAGGACGACAAAGGCGAGCCGCTCACTAAAGAGGTGGAGCGCCCTGGAACATCAACCTCCTCCGGCGGTTCTATACCTAAGGGAAAAATGTAATCCGAAAATTCAGAGGGTAATAAAAATCGCCGACCATTTTTTGATCTCAAGCTCCGACTACCTCTCCTTCACCCGCCAAATATCGTCATCTCTCATCCCGGGACATACCGGCTTAGTCGCCGCGACAAGCGACTAGGAACTGAGAGACCTCCGGTCGCCGCTGCTGGAAGAGAGAAGTCCACGATCGGCCAAGTAGCCGGGCTAACACGGGATGGCGGCGTGACCGAGGCGCAACACCAGGCCCGGTCACCCACCATCTCTCACGCCATCGGGTGAAAACGGCGATCGGAACCCACAGCAGGGCCGCACGCTCGGCCAGCCCCACGGGCCTCGGCGACCGCCTTGTGCTACGTTATAAAGCACACCAATGCCCTCCTCTACCTTAGGTTGGCGAATTGCGTGGCTAAGTACTTCGACTAGGGACCCCGCAAAACGGACCCGCGGCTCGCCAAGGAAAATACGCCCGCAATGATCCCCTTTGGAGTCGCCTAGCTACATGATCACCGAGCCACGACGAGTGGCGCGCTACATCCGCACAGCGCAAACTACACCACACCACTACTCCACCCATGAGGCTGCTATTCGTACTATCATGACTACGTCATCGCGACTGGGGACGCCCAGCTCGAAAAGGAAAACGATCAAGTCGATAGCCTTCATTGGGGTCGCAAGGCGACCGACCAAGGCCATGGATAGTCGGAACCAACTCCAATGCATCGCCGTCTCAAATAATGCAAAAGCAACCACCGAATCACATTTAAGCAAAAGTCATCATTCTATTTACAACTAACACCCGCTCGGGAAATCTAGCTACTTCTTACACAGTACTCAGGAAACTACGAGGACGACCCCGGAGCCCCCTCTACGACAGGCTCGACGCCGTCATCGCCGTGACGAAATTTCGGCGTGTACACCACGACCGGATATGTAGACAGCGAGCCGGCGGCAGCAGCATGGAAGAGGCGCTCCGCGGGGTAGTCCACCGGGCCCGGCTCCTTCTCCGCGTCACCAGGAGCCGCTTGGCTGGGGATATGAGTCTCCAAGTCCGCGGTCGCCCGTACTCGGTCGGCGAAGGGGCGCACCGCATCCATCAGCCGCAGCACTTCGGCAACATCGAGCTCCCCAGTCTCCGAGGGGACGCCAGCGGTGACCTCCGCCACGTCGAACCCTTCGTAGTAATGCGCCAAAGCACCATGCTCAGAGCCATGGTAATGCCAACGCGGCAGAAGAGCGACGAAGCCAGTCAACAACAGCCGGAATGTTGGACACGGCCTTGAAGACGGATGGCGTGTCCCGCGGAATCACCTCCCGCGGGCTCGAGTGCGGAGCGCGGCAAGTATCTCCCCGCGCAGCGATGATACGCGCGGTCGCGGTCGACAGCATTCCCGTGGAGTCGCCGTCTCCACGAAGTCGCACGTACTGCAGTCAACAACACAAGGAAAAGGGAAAAATGAGAACTTCCCCTTCAACGCCGACTCGCCACGCTCGGGGACTGGCCCCCGAGGCCGACTCGCCACGCTCGGGGACTGGCCCCCGAGGCCGACTCGCCACGCTCAGGGACTGGCCCCCGAGGCCAACTCGCCACGCTCGGGGACTGACCCCGAGGCCGACTCGCCGTGTTCAGATACTCAAACCGCCGGCAAATAAAACAAGAAGTGCGACAACAAGAACTTACCAAGAATCTGCCGCGACATCTCACGACGAAAGCCTCGGTTGGTCTTCTCGGCCTGCACCGCCGTGGACGATGCCCTCGGACGCCTCCTTCTCCGCAGCAAGTTCTTTGGCGTGCTGCTGCTTCAAGGCCGCCACCTCCTCCCGCAGAGACGCGGCAGCCCCACGTGCAGAGTCCCGCGCATCAGTCGCGGCCTCCAGCTTCACCTTGTATTCGGTGATGACGTCCTCCAGCTCCCGGCCCTTCTGCTCCAGGACCTTCGTCAATTCCGCCACCTCCGCTTTCGCCCTTTTCCGGGCCTCTTCGGCCTGCTGCGCCCGGAACTCGGCTTCACGGTAGAAGGACTCCTTGACGAACCCTTCCCGAGCCTCGGCAAGAGCCTTTGCCTGCGCCTCTGCTACAAGAAAAGGAAACGGTGAGAACGAACGCCCGGGCCAGTGACACTGAATGAGGACGGCGAGTGGGCATGACTTACTGCCCAGGGCAATCAGCTTCCGGTTCTTCTGGGACGCCTCCTACACAAGCGCGGTCATCCGCTTAATCTCCGACTACGGAAACCAAACAAAAATGCCAAGGTCAACAAACAAAAAGCAATATAGACTCGACTCGCCCTTTCAGACCAAGTCGACCCTCGGGGACTGGGGGTGACTAGGCCACGTGTTCAGCGACACTTACCACATGCGCCTCGCCAAGCGCCGTGTGGAGCTCAGTGAAGGTCAATGAAGACGGCGGCGGATGACGCGACTCGGTCGCCCCGTCCGCTCGCATCACCGCCTCAGTCGACGGAACCTCGCCCGTCCGCGTGTCGGTGTCACTGGGCGGGCGCGGTCCCTGGCGGCCTTCGACCGGCGCTCTTTCGCTGGCTCCAACAGGCCGCCCTCCTCGACGATGTCCTCTTCAACTTCGGGTGCCTTCGCCCTCGGTCGATCCAATGTCGGTCGACTCCTCCTCCACCACAGGCGGAGCAACGTCCGGACCCGTCGCCACACTCGCCATGCCCCCGCGAGCCATGCTGGGTAGAGGAAAACGTTGGCGGTGGGCTCGACGTGGCTAGTGCTCTCCTTCTCCGCTTGACTCCGGCGGCGGGCTCTTCTGAGCCGACCCCGCACCCCCAAGGTCGGACGGCGCCGCCTTCCTCTCCGCGGCTTTCTTCTTTGCCTCGGCCGCCCTCGTGGCCGCCACCCCGGCCGCGGGCGGCTTCGCCAAGGTCTTCTTCTTGGACCTACAGAGAGGCGAGGTGAGTCGACACTCAGTCCAGTCGCAGGAAGGATAAATTCGACAAGAAATACTTACTTCACCGTGGGAATCGCTTTTACGCCCGGACCGGCCCGAGCTCCCGCATCGATCGCGTCCTTCAAGGGACGCTGAAGCCTCATGGACCCTTCCAGGAGAGTGGGGCGCAGTCGCTTCGATAGCGGCTCGGCCCCTTCCTTGGAGGGCTCCGCCTTGTCTTCCGGACGGGAGGTCGCCTCCTCTTCAGCCGCGCCCTGGGACGAGGACTCGGCACCCCTCTTCGACCCGCGCGGGAGTCTGATGAAGTCCCGCGCCTCCGAGTCCGACTCGGTGCGCTCCTCCTCCTCGTCGACCTCTTCCTCCTCGCCTTCGGTCATCTCCGGTGGTTCCTTTCCGGCGAGAGGAGGGAGGTGGTCCGCGATCTTCTGCCAACGCTGCAATCGAATCAAAGGAACAAGTCGTAAAGGAAGAAGCGCGGCTAGCCCGAGCGACGTCGCGATGTGACGCCTTACCGGAGGCGCTGGGGTGTCTTCGGTGTAGGGCTGCAAGCCGTCCTCGAAGGAAGTAAAGGTGGCAGTGGTGATCTTAGCGAGCGCCTTCCGGTACTCGCCCTCGTCCCACTCGGTCGCCGTCGACCGGGTGCGGTCGTTCTGTCCCCGGTACTCCCACATGGGGTGAGCTCGGCACCGCAGGGGGATCAGCCGCCGGCCAAGCCAACAGTTGTACATGTCGACCGCCGTCAGGCCGTCATCTTTTAGCGCCTGGATCGCTTGGCGCATATCCTTCACCACCTTCTCCTGCTCGCGCGGCAGCGACCGGACATTGAGGCGCCGCGGGACGCTCGGCTCGGGACTGTATTGGGGAATGCATACCTCGCCCGGGGGAGTGTACTCCTTGGCGTAGAACCGTAAACGACGCCACAGCGATCGCGCCTTCTTGGGGAGCGCCATGTCGATGAAGCTTTCCCCGGACTTCACCTGGAAGGTGATCCCCCCGTTCGGGATGAGTGCTTCGCTGTTCTTGCTGGCCCGAGTCGCCCGCCCGTGGAAGATGGACACCCACAGCGGGAAGTAGGGCGGACAGCCCAAGTAGCATTCGCACAGCGCCACGAACAGAGAAATCTGCGGGACGCTGTGCGGCCCGAGGTCGGAAACCTTGATGCTGTAGAAGGCCAGCAACTGCCGGAGGAAATCGGAGGTGGGGAGAGCGAACCCGCGATCGAGGAAGCTCATGAAGATCACGAACTCCCCGGGCCGTGGGAGGGGCTCCGTCTCGTTCGCCGGCGGAACCCGCCATCGCTCCTGGTTGAACTCCGGGATGACTCCGGAGGCGACGTACGGGAGGAGAGACTCCCGCGTGACCTTCGACTTGCCCCAACCCTTCGCCGCCATGGATGCGTGTGGAGTGTGGAATGAAGATGAGATGAAGAGAAGATGGGGGATGAATGCGGAGGAGTGTTGAACCCTAATCCTAGGGGCGACCCTTTATACCGCCCGCACTCGCTCAGATTGAGGATGAGATCTGTTCGTTGAATTGTCCCGGAATCGCCGCCCCGCAATCAACGGTCGAGATCTGCGCCGTCACCGGCTGAATAGCCGTTAAACTAGCCGTTAGCGGTCACGTCGAGCCCAACGGTCAACAACATGCAGACGGTGTGCGCCTCGGTCAACGTGAAATCTAGCCGTTGGCCTCTCCACGTGTCTCTATGGTGACTACGCGTCGACTGGCAAACGGCGACTGGCTAGAGCCGACTGTCACACGCCGACTGACTGATCAAATTATGGCGACTGAGACTGCCACCGCACCCGCGACTTTATCTTTGGAAGCCCGGCGGCGACTCATCTTGATCCATCACCGCGCCTCTCCAAGACTTGTTCCAGATCCGCGCTTCTTCACCACCGCGCTTGGGGACTACTGATGGGGATATGCCCATAGGGGGTGGGTCGCCATCCCGGCCGCCATGAAGATAGAGGCTTGGGTGGATCGCCGATCGCCTAAGCGACCGGGCCCTAAGGCGGCCCGGGCCGTGATCCCAAGGAGGAGGTCCACACGGCTGGACAAGAAGATTACTTGCGAGAGGGATAGCGGATCCCGGATTAGTAGCAACTGATATGATTCGGAGTTATCTCCATGTAACCCTAGGCCGGGGGTGCTTATATAAACCCCCGAGCTTAAACCCTAGAGGGCACCTTACTCGAGATCCAATCTCCCCCTGTAAGCTCTCGGCGTAGCCGCCGACTGAGCCCCCCCATTGTAATTCTCCACTGAGCAATAAAGATCTAGCAGGACGTAGGCCTTTTACTCTCCGGAGGGGCTGAACCTGGGTAAAACCCTTGCGTCTCTTGCACCTCGACCCGTAGATGGCAATGTTCCCTTCCCCTCGCATCAATGAAGTGCTACCCCCTGTAGCATCTGCCGTGGTTACATCCACGACACCTTATCACAGGTGACATTACTAAAGACATGACGATAAAAGCGCTGAGCAGTATAATTGCCGTCCTTCCAAATAGTTCTCCATTTATCTTTCCCATTAGGCTGTAAGACAACATCCTGAATCAAGTTCTGCAACTCTAACAATTCCATAGCTGCCTGACTGGACAGAGGTCTTTCAAACATATCATGAATATCAGGGGTTAATAATGCCTCCTTGACAGAAAGAGTCTGATTTAAAGAGTAAGAATAAAGCCTGGGAAACTTCTCTTGAGGACAAATACCATTCCACTTATCTGCCCAGAATAAAGCTGTGCTCCCATCCTTGATAATGACTGATGTGACAGATCTATAAAGGTCAGACAATTTCATCACATCCCTCCACCAAAAAGACCCACAAAGCTTAGATGCATGAGGCACTCCTTCTGGATAATAATTCCAAACCAACTGCACCCATGGCAAGTCAGCACGATTAAAAAACTTATGCAAGTGCTTCAACAAGAGTGCTTCATTTTGCAACTTAAAGTCCAAAACCCCCAAGCCTCCATTCTGTTTTGGTTTGCAAATCATATTCCAGGAGGCCAAAGACTGATTAGTGATACACTCCCCCTTTTTCTTTCTCCACAAACACTGCCTAATAATCCTGTTAAGCTGCTTGATAATGCCAACGGGTATGCTCAAGGTACATAGGAAAAAAATAGGCATCAAACTTAGGCAAGATTGTATCAATTGAAGCCTCCCCCCATAAGCTAGCAAAGAAGAGCTTGCTGTCAACCTCCTCTCCATTCGATCAACCATAGGTAACAAATCCTGCATGGATGGCCTGGTAGTCCCCAAAGGCAACCCCAAATAAGTGAAAGGCATGACCCCAACCTCGCAACCAAATTCCCTGGCTAAAACAGCCACCTCCTCATCAGATAAGTTCAAGGGTAACATGCATGACTTATGAAAGTTTACTTTCAAACCAGTTGAAGAGCTGAAATCCTGTAAAGCTTCCTTGAGTACAGACAACTGAACACTGTCAGCAGGAACTATCAACAAGGTGTCATCTGCATACTGAATAATTGGGAAGTTTGGATCCCCAGTATGAATGGGCAAGGAAATAAGACCTCTTTGTAGTAAATCATTCACTACTGACTGCAGCAAATCTGCCCCAAGAACAAAAAGCAAAGGAGAAAGAGGATCACCCTGCCTTACCCCCCTCTTGCATTTAAATTGTTTGCTAGGAACCCCATTGATCAAAACTGAAGATATTCCAGACTCAAGAATCATTTTTACCCATGCAATCCATTCCTTATTGAAACCCTTTTTCCTTAGAATCTCATAAATCACCTCATGCTCAATGGTGTCAAAAGCCTTCTCAAAATCTAGTTTCAAAATTACCACTGGTTTCTTGGATGCCTTACACTGATGTATATATTCAAAAGTCCAAGCTAGACAGTCATGAATTGTCCTGCTTTTAATAAACCCATACTGGTCCTTATGTATACATTGCATGATAACCTTCTGAAATCTATCTGCCGCCATTTTTGTTAAAAACTTAAGACAACAATTTGTCAAAGAGATTGGTCGATAGTCATTAATACTTTCTGGTGACTGCTTCTTAGGGATTAAAGAAATGTATGAAGTATTAATATGCTCAAGATTAATAGTGCCCTTAGAAAACTCCATAGCCAGATTATAAAAATCATGTTTGATAATATGCCAGCATTTCTTCATAAATAAACCATTGAAACCATCAGGTCCAGGGGCATTATCAACTGGCATTACCTTAACAACTTTGTCCATTTCTTCTGTAGTGAAAGGCACTGCTAGATCCTCCAAGCCATCCACTCGTTTCAGAAGAGTATTTAAATCAAATTTCATTTCAATACCTTGAGAAGATCCCATCCGAGATTTATAGCAGTTCCAAGTAATACCTGCCATCTCCTCATGATTACTAACTTGCCTCCCGTCCTCAGACCTCAAAGATGCAATGTTATTTCTCCTATACCTTTCTGTCGCCATTGCATGGAAATATTTTGTATTTTCCTCCCCTTGCTTTATCCATCGAATGGTGCACCTCTTTTTCCAGTATCTGTATTGAGCATGCAACAATTTATCCTGGTGTTGCTTGACTAACTTTCTGAAATTTTCCTCAGGCAAAAACAGATTCCTGTACTCCTCCAAATTATCAAAGAAAAGAATAACCAAATTACACTTAGCAATTAAATCCTTTATCCTGGACTGTTGGGGGGATGACCCCCGCTATGCCAAAGGCATGCCAAACCGGATGGTTCGAGCCATCAGGATACCGGTTAAATGTTCATACCGGAGCATAAGATAGGCGTTTGGCTGAGCAGGGCTAAGCCGGTATCCTCAGGGGAGTGATACCGGAACCGGATAGAAAAGGTACCGGGCCACCGGAAAGAAGAGCATGTCGGCAAGACTGGTCAAAGATCCTCTCCAGAGCTAGAAGACAAAGATGAGCTAAGCAAAGTAGCTTTAAACGAAGGGCTGACGATAAAGAAGAGGATGACGAAGAAAGAAGCCGGAGGACGTCAGCCTCCCTGATTAAAGAGGACCCCGGTGTCATCTATGATTAAAGTAGCTTTGTAAAGTAGCTTTGTAAAGTAGTTTGTCTAGTCAAAGATGCCATTAGGGTTTCTTGCACTGTAAGCCACCCTCTCCCCTATATAAGGAGAGGGGGCAGCCCTCCTTACGGGCGACGGACGGACGGAAGTAGCAAGGCACGAAGCACCAACCTGTAACTTGTGAGAATCAATGAAGAAAGTGATCTAGAGCGAGTTCTTCCTTGTGTCTTTCTTCTTCAACCTCTGGCCTTGGCCAAGTTCTTGAGGAAACCATCCGGAAGTTCATCCCATCTGATCACAAACCCTCCCCCGAATCCTCTAGCGTCCATTCGGCCCCAATCTAAGCCATCCTATGGCATCTGTCTGTTCACCACGACGACAGTTGGCGCCCACCGTGGGGCATGAAGTGGCGCTTGCAGGAGTTCATATTCGGGCGGGCATCCTCGAGGTCGCCGGCGAGCGTACAGTGTCCGCGCTCGTGCAGCGCATCTACGCCATGGACTTCATCAACGACAACGCGGGCTGCTTCGCCAACGGCGGCATCTTCCCCAAGAACGGCCGCATCATCGAGTTTGGCAGCCACCGCGTCTACTTCGGCACCGTCCCTGTGTGCCAGCGCCTCTCGCCGGTGCTAGTGGCACCGGACCCGCCTAGATGGCTCTGTGCTGGCCGCGCCGCCGGCAGCGTTGAGGTAATGATGACATGCGTGGTTGGTGCAGGAAAAGAAGCTGTGGGTGAAGGTGCTGGACGTGCGGTTTCGACCCGTGCGGCCAAGCCACCGCTGGAGCGCGACGCAGGCGCAGCAGGAGCATCGTCCGCGCCACCAGAAACACCGCTCCAAGCGGCGATGAACGTCCTCGCCACCCCCATCGCGCAGAACATCGACCCGGCAGCGGCTCAGGCGGAGCTGGAGGCGCAGCGCCAGAAGGTGCTCGAGAGCGGCAAGGACATCATCCGGGCGCAGCGCGAGCTGAACCTAACCCTACGTGAGTATAACGCTGCCCATGGCTTTGCTTCAGTTAGCGCGCATGCTGCTAGGATGCCGGAGAACCGGCTAAAAGCTCGCAACCTAGATCAGGATTTGCGCAAAGAAATTCTTACCGGCAAAAGTACCTCTGCATCTGTTAGCATCGTGGAAAAACCTAAATACAGTAGCCCGGATAAAACTATAAAAGCTGCTAAAGCTGCAGTAGAGCTATGCGAGTCGCTTTCCGGAGATGCTCTGGCAAAACAGCAAGAGCGTGTTAGAGAGCTGCTAGAAACTATTGAGCAGCAGAATGCTGAGCAGTTGGCTAAGCTGAACAAGGCCGCGGCCTCAAAATCCGCGCGTTCAACAAAGAATGCCGGAAGCAGGTCCCATGGGCAGGCATCATCCCCCCATCCGGACAAAAGAAGAGAAAGAGAAATGAACGCGCAGCAGATGACCGTGTACGATCCGGTTCTTGCCGGAAAGCAACAAGCCGGGCAACATGATGCCGGTAGAAAAAGCCAAGGGGCAGGTCGAGGCTACGCCAGAGGAGGCTATGCCGGAAACAATCATGCCGGTAGACAAGAAACCGGGCAAAATTATCGAGCTGCAAGGGTAGCGTACGATGAGGAGGAAATAGATCCCCCGAGGTACCGGCAGGCAAGGGCCGCGGTACCGGAATGTTATGATGAAGCTGATTCTGCAAGACCGGCAGCATACTGGAACCCATTGGGAGAACGCTTAGGAAAGAGATACTTACCGGAACGGGATGCGAGGCACCGTCTGGATAGAGTGTACTTGTAAGAAATGATCGAGGAGGAAGGTCCCCCGGGCCCAAGGTGCTTTGGCCCTAGGATCATGAAAGAAAAACCACCAGTTCGCAACTTCATGTTGCCCCGTGACACAAAAACATACGATGGCACTACCAAGCCGGAAGACTGGCTCGCGGATTACGTGACCACGGTATACGTCGCGGGCGGCGGAGGAACCGTAGCAGGAGGAGGAAATCGGCGTTGGGCCGTGAGAATCATACCATCATTTTTGGTTGGACCGGCAAGAATCTGGCTAAACAACTTGCCGGCAGGAAGCATAAATGGCTGGCTGGATTTTGAGGAGGCTTTTGTGAGCAATTTCAGCAGCACCTATCAAAGGCCAAACAGGCCGCAGCAACTCGCTCTGTGCATACAGCGCGCGAACGAAATGGACCGGGATTATCTGGCCCGGTGGAACACTACAAGGAACTCCTGTGAAGGGGTAATCGAGGCACAGGACATTGCTTGGTTTAGCAGTGGGTGTAGAAGAGGTTCACCGTTGTGGCAAAAGCTGCAGCGGAACATGCCAACGACATTGGCGGAGATGATACGTGTGGCGGATAGCTATGCGTTGGGAGACCCAACGCAGCCAGCAGTGCAACCTGAGCCGGAACAGCTGCGCCAAGAGCAACACCGGGATAACCGGAATAACAAAAGAAGAGAAGATTTTCCGGATCGAATGTACGGTCCGCAGCAAGTTGCTGCTGTGCAGGAAAACTCTGAGGCCAGCGGCAGTCAGAGGCAAAGAACCGGATCGCAGCCGTGGGCAGGTCCTAAGAAACAATGGGTAGAAAAGAAACCCTGGGTCCAGAAAAGGAACTGGCAAGAACCCGCAAAGTACACCATGGAAGCTGCCATGGACCAACCTTGCCGGTGGCACACACCGAATCCGGCACACCCGTCAAACCACTTGACGAAGGATTGTACCTGGACCAAGTACTTGATGTAGAAAGGAACGGTAAAAGATGCACAACCACCACAAGACATGCCGCGGCAACAACAGCTACCGCCACCACCGCCACTTACCGGGGCAAACGCCTTACCGGTGCAGCCAAACCGGCAGCAGTACCAGCAAGTTAACCGGGTGGAGCAAAACGATGATCAACCACCTCCACCGGCACCTTTAGGCCAGAATGTTTACGAGGGCCCGCATATGTGCTGTGTTGTCTTCGTCACTGAGCCAACAGACAGGCAAAGTATGCACCGTCGCTCCATGGAGGTAAACGCCGTGATGCCGGCAGTCCCCAAATACATGCTGTGGTCAGATCAGGAAATTACCTGGTCATTTAAGGATCACCCCAAAATCATGCCGAATCCAGGTGGATATGCTCTTGTTGTGGACCCAATCATGAAAGGGCCGCAAACTCGAGTAAAATTCAGCAAGGTGCTGATAGACAACGGTAGCAGCATAAACATCATGTACAAGCATACCATGCATACGCTGGGCATAACAGAAAACATGCTTCAGCCAACGCGTACAACGTTCCACGGGATCGTTCCGGGCTTGTCCTGTGCTCCGGTAGGAAAAGTTCGGGTGGACGTAGCATTTGGAGGACGTGACAATTGCCGGGTTGAAAATGTCGAGTTTGAGGTGGAGGACCTAGACAGTCCTTACCATGCGTTGTTGGGAAGACCAGCATTGGCAGCTTTCATGGCTACCACCCATACGGCTTACCTCAAGATGAAGATGCCGGCACCTCGTGGACCCTTGACCGTGGTGGGGAACTACAAAGTCTCACTGGAAACTGCATCTGCCGGATCAAACTTAGCGGAATCACTGGTGATCGCGGAGGAAAAGAAAAGGATGCAAACAGCGGTTGCGCTGGCTCAGTCCTCACAGTTGAGCTTAGCGGCAATGAGTGGAAACTTGGGCTCGCCGGCATTCAAGCCGACGAATGAAACAAAGGACATTGTGCTGGATCCAGCTTACCCGGAGCGCACCGTTCGCATTGGTGCCGGACTTGATCAAGCATAGGAAAACGCGCTCGTCAGCTTCCTCCATGAGAATCGGAATATCTTTGCCTGGTCAACTGATGACTTGGTAGGTGTTCCGAGGGAGCTGGCTGAGCACTCTTTAAACGTCCGGAAGGATGCCAAGCCGGTGCGACAACCCTTGCGCCGGTTCGCTGAAGATAGAAGGAAAATCATAGGAGAGGAGGTGACAAAGCTGCTCGTTGCCGGATTCATTGTGGAGGTCACGCACACAGAGTGGCTGGCCAATCCGGTAATGGTTGAGAAGAAAAAAGATGAGAACCTGGAGGCAAAAGCTCCAAAGGTATGGCGCATGTGCATTGACTACACCAACCTAAACAAAGCTTGCCCGAGAGATCCTTTCCCTTTGCCACGAATCGATCAAGTGATTGATTCAACTGCTGGGTGTGAGTTGTTGTCCTTCCTGGATGCGTATTCCGGTTTCCACCAGATTCCCTTGACAAAGGAAGATCAAATAAAAACTGTGTTCATTACCCCGCACGGGGCTTATTGCTATGTTACTATGCCCTTTGGTTTGCGCAACGCTGGTGCAACGTACCAGCGCTGTATGCAAAAATGCTTGTTTGATCAAATCGGAAAGAATGTGCAAGTCTATGTAGACGACATTGTGATAAAAACTAAGGTAAAGAACACCTTAATCGATGACATCCGGCAAACATTCGATAACCTAAGACGGTTCCGGATGAAACTTAATCCGGCAAAATGCACCTTCGGTGTCCCTGCCGGCAAGTTGCTCGGTTTCCTGGTGTCAAGCCGGGGCATAGAAGTCAATCCGGTAAAAATCCGGGCAATAGAAAGAATGACTATCCCACGAGAACTAAAAGATGTGCAAAAATTTACCGGTAGCTTGGCATCGCTAAGCCGGTTCATAAGCAGGTTGGGAGAAAAAGCTCTGCCACTCTATGCTCTCATGAAAAAATTTGACACGTTCGTCTGGACCCCTCAGGCAGACGCAGCATTTAAGGAGCTAAAAACAATGCTAGCCACAGCACCCATACTGGCTTCACCTCTAGAAAGAGAGCCTATGCTATTATACATAGCGGCAACAAACCGGGTTGTGAGCGTAGTGGTTGTGGTTGAAAGAGAAGAGGAAGGAAAAACCGTCCAGAGGCCGGTATACTACCTGAGCGAGGTGCTCTCCCTCTCAAAGCAAAACTACCCTCATTTCCAAAAAATGACTTATGGCGTGTACATGGCCGCCACAAAGCTCAAGCATTATTTTGAAGAACATCCTATGAAAGTGGTGAGTGAAGCACCAATCTCCGATATCATGTGCAACAAAGACGCCAGCGGCCGGATTGCAAAATGGGCAATCCAGATATCACCATACGTGCTGGTATATGAAAGAAGAGATGCCATAAAATCACAGGCTTTGGCTGACTTCCTCGTCGATTGGGCGGAAATGCAATACAAACCGCCAGATCAGAGGATAGAATACTGGAAGATGCACTTTGATGGATCCAAACTTAAAGAGGGTCTAGGTGCTGGTGTGGTGCTTACCTCGCCAAAAGGAGAACACCTCCGGTATGTTTTGCAAGTACATTTCAGGGCATCGAATAACGTCGCTGAGTATGAGGCCTTGATCCATGGATTAAAGGTCGCAAAAGAAATCGGTGCGCACCGGATCGTTTGCTATGGGGATTCAGATCTTGTGGTACAGCAGTGTTCCGGGGATTGGGATGCAAAAGATGCCAACATGTCCTCGTACCGGTTTCACGTGCAAAAGATTGCCGGATTCTTCGAAGGGTGTGAGTTTCACCATGTGCCACGCGCAGAAAATGAAGCCGCGGATGCTTTGTCAAAGCTGGGCTCATCCAGGCAAGTAATTCCTCCCGGAATAGCTTTAGCTCACTTAAGAGCACCATCGATTAAACCAAGCCCGGAATCAGAATCAATTTTTTTACCGGAATCACACGTAGTGCCCATGGATATCGATGAAGGAAACTCGGGGACTGCTCCGGCAAGCTCGGGGACTGCTCCGGTAAGCTCGGGGACTGCTGTACCCATACCGGAAGAAATGATGCTGGTAGACAGCATGGAGATAGATGCACCGGTGTTTTTGGTTAGAGAGACACCGTCGTGGGTTAAACCCATTAAGGAATTCCTGATCAACGGCACCTTACCGGCGAAAATGAATCAAGGAGAATTCAAAGAAGGTCCAAAGCATATACATTCATCAATGGTGAGGTGTACAAGAGAAGCGTTACCGGTGTCCTTCAAAGATGTGTGGAACCGGAAGAGGGGAAAGAAATGCTCGAGGAGATTCACCAAGGAGAATGTGGGCATCATGCTTCATCAAGGGCGCTGGTAGCAAAAGTATTCCGGCATGGGTTTTATTGGCCCACTGCTTTGGAAAACGCTGAGGATTTAGTGAGAAAATGCAACGGGTGCCAGAGGTACGCCAAGCAAAATCATACCCCAGCGTCCGGTTTAAAGACAATACCATTAACATGGCCGTTCGCCGTTTGGTGCCTCGATATGGTTGGCCCATTCAAAACAGCAAGAGGCAGCATGACTCACATCTTGGTTATGGTGGATAAATTCACCAAATGGCTAGAAGTGAAACCTATCGCAAAATGTGATGGGCACACAGCGGTGAAGTTCTTAAAAGATATCATTTTGCGGTATGGATACCCGCACAGCATCATTACTGACAATGGAACCAACTTTGCTCAAGGTGAGTTCAAAAGGTTTTGTGAGGACAAGAACATCCGGTTGGATTTGTGCTCAGTGGCACACCCACAAGGCAACGGCCAAGTGGAAAGAATGAATGCTTTGGTGCTCTCCGGTATCAAACCTAGACTCATTGATGCAGTGGAAAAATCACCGGGATGTTGGCTTGATGAGATACCATCAGTGCTATGGAGTATAAGAACAACTCCAAACCGGTCTACCGGATACACTCCGTTTTTTATGGTCTATGGAGCAGAAGCAGTCATACCAACTGATATCATTCATGATTCACCAAGGGTACAGCTCTATACTGAGCAGGAGGTCAAAGAGGCCAGAGAAAATGATGTGGACTTGCTAGAAGAAGCAAGAGAGCTGGCTTTGGCAAGAACAGCCATTTACCAGCAAAACCTCAGACGCTATCATAGCCGGAAGGTTAACCCGAGAGTTTTCCGAGAAGGAGATCTCGTGCTACACCTAGTGCAGCGCACTGAAGGCTGGCATAAGCTTTTACCACCATGGGAAGGTCCCTTCATTGTAAGCAAGGTGCTTCACAATGATGCATACTACTTGATCGATGCACATGAGTGGAAAAAAGGAAAGGTGGATAGGTCCAGAGAGGAGAGCAAGCGTCCATGGAACGTAGCTCTGTTGCGTCCTTTCTACTCTTGAAGTTGTGGTGTAAGAAGTTCCTTTTTGTACCTTAATTCCTATGAATAAAAGATGCCGGAACCTTGAATAAAAGATGTCGGAACCTTGAATGAATCTCGGGGACTACCCCAATAAGGTTGCATGCAACTTGTTTATTTTTTCAGTTTACCGATTGCTTATTGAACGTTTTTTCTTTCCGGTTTAGTAGTGTGCTAAATCCTACCGGAGTCTTCGACTCTGCTGCTGTCCGCAACCCGGCTTCATGGCAAGCAAGATAAACCGGTAGGGGATAAGCACATGAACTGCGGAGAGGGAGAGCAGGAAAGAACAATCCAGAAAATTTGACTAACCCCGGTTAAACCGGTTTTTTGCAAAATTTCGAAGTTATTTCTAAGTTCAAGAAAATGCTTGTTTGGTGAAAGAACCTTGCGCTCATACGCCAAAGAACGCCCAGAGAAGGCAGGCAGAGCCAAGGCAAAAGAACCAAGTGTGCATCGAATTGGATGCGGAAACAATTTGAAAATCTTTGCAGTGCAGGATAAAAGCAGAACCAAAAGCAAATATGCTAAGGCAAACTTAAGATAGTTAACTACCGGTATAACTTACCGGCATAAAATGTTGTGTGACAACCAAAAGCGAACTTAAAGTTTTACATCATACACCCCGGCATACCGGGGTCAAATTTAACAAGTTTTGTTGTAAAGCAAGCAGGAGCGGATAAATTGTTCAGGCGATGGGGGCATCAGGTGGAGCAGCACCGGTCTCGGTGTCTTCAGGGGGAGCAGTGCTGGCCTCGGGAGCTTCCGGCGGCACGTCCTCGGCGGCCTCATCTTCATCTCCCTCTTCTTCTTCCTCATCGCTGAGGTAGTCCTTGACACCAGGAGGGGGATGGATGAAGGTGCGGACCTCGGCATACTCAGCAAGCCGGTAGGCCCGGTCCTGCCGCTTCGCGGTAAGCGCTGGATCCGTGTCGGTGGGAGCATCTTGGCGTACGCCTTGAAGAGCGTCCAGATCCAGATCCGGGTACCAGGAGCATGCGGAGCGCAGCGCCGTGTCCGCTCCGGCACGAGCCGCGGAGCATTGCCACTCGCGAATCCGGCGCCCGGCATCCTTGAGCCGATGGGCGGTAAGCGTGATGTTTGCCGGCATCTCCTCCTCAGGCCACAACACCTTGAAGAGTTGGATGGCAGCGTCCGGTAGGTCGCCAAGAAGCCGGTCGACGGAGCGCATATGTTGGACTCGCGCGGAGAGGGCGACCAGATAGTCGTACCCGTCCCAGTGCGCGTCCATATTGGGAAATTCCCGCGCCACCCGATCCTCCATCACCTTCTTCATGGCGTGGGCCTGGGAGTCCGGGAAATGCTCTACAGGAGGAAGGGAAAAGCATAAACACAAGATACCGGAAAATAGCATGCCGGAAGAAAAAGGAACACGGATACATCTTCAAAAGGAGAAAGCTTATAAGCGAGAGAAGGGACAAGGCAGGGACTTACGGAAAGCCAGTGCGTCAATCTGCATAACCAACCGATCATATTCCTTGTGATCAGTGGTCATGGTATCAATGAGGCGTTCCGCTGCCTTCCGCGCCTTCCTTTCCTCCTCCAGCTCTGCCGTCAGTACTGTGTTGGAGTTCGTGGAGTCCTCCACGACCTCCGCCAGCCTGGCCTCAGCTGCGACCCGGGCATCCTTCAGGGCTTGCTCATGCTGGAGCGTGGCTTGCATAGCCTGTTCCTTCAGCTCCCTCGAGGCGGTCTTCTGGGCGTCCAGTGCCTCGTGGTGCTCCTTGATGAGCTGCTCTTTCTCGCCTAGATACCGGAAAGAAACGTGTTAGCAAGTGGCAATAAACGAAATGAAAAAAGAACGGGTCAGCTGGAAAAGAAAGGGTGGTACCTTGAAGCTTGGCAACCTGGGCCTTAAGGGCCTCGATGGTAGCTTCCGGAACAGCTGTTAAACAAAAAGATGCGTAAATATCAAAGAAGAAAACATTCCGGTGAAAAGATGCCGGAGGAAAAGAAACAAAACAAACCTTGGCAGTGGCTGTGGGCCTCGGCAAGGTCCCGATGCTCCCACAGAAGCTCCTCAAAGAGTTGCTTCCGGGCATCCGCGGTGCTCTGTTCAAAGGAAGATGGTTGTGAGAAAGAAAGAAACAAAGATCTTAACCCAAAACTCGGGGACTGGCTATGCCGGTTTCGCGCGTTTCTAGTTAAAGTTTCGCGCTAAAAGCTACGCTCTCAACACGAAACTCGGGGACTGGGAGGATAGACAAGATCCGGAAAGAAAAGAAACCGGCATCAACAAAAATTACAAGAGGGTTGGCAAAACTTACCACCACGTTGCTGGTGGCATCGTACCATGCACTGTCAAACTCCTTCACGACGCGTTTAAGCCGCGTGAAGTGTTCTTCAGTGGACCGAGGCCCAGCAGGGTCTGGCGCTGGAAGGCGGTCCTTCCCCAGGCCGCGGGTAGATGCAGAGATATCCGCATCGTTCCACTTTTGGGCGTAGGGGAGAAGGTGCCCCAGGTCCTTGCCCTCGCGATTCAGCACAACGATCCGGCCTAGGAGGCCGGAAGGTTTCTTCTCGACAGCAGCAGCAGCAGGGCCGACGTGCAGCACCACGGACCGCGAGCCGCCTGAGGCGTCGCCCTCCACGGCCTTGCCCCGAGAAGCCCCGGGCTTGAGGAACTTGGTGATCTTGGGGGTCTCTGGCGGCGCCATTCGCTTGGCCACGGAAGGTCCTTGGCTTGGCGACGGTGTCGGCGTGGTCCCGGTAGGAGGAGAAGATACCGGCGCGGAAGTATCCGGCGCGGTGGGGGAAGAGCTTGGCTGCTTCTTCTTTTTTCTTCGGGGGAGGAGGAACCAGAGGTTCCGCCTGCCCGGCATCTGTCTCGTCGGCGCCGATGTTGCTGGCGCCGGTGTCTTGGGCTTCTGGAGGGGAGGTGAAATCCTCCTCCGCGCGGTGATCAGGAGGTGTAGGGGCCGCGCACCCCGAACTTGTAGTGCCTCCCGGAGGGGAGGCAGAGGTGTTGCCGGCACCAGATGGTGCCGGACTTGAGTGAGGAGGAGGAGTTGAGGTCCTTGCGGAGCCGGCAGAGCCCTCCGGCTTCGAGCCAAGCTCAAGCGCAGGGCTGAAAGAGAGAAAAAAGAGAGCGAGTTGGAAAAAAGCAACCGGAAAAGAACTTGGTGGAAACAAAGAGGGCATAAAAAGAGATGAAGAACTTACCCGGAAGAAACCGGCATCCGCTTTTGCTTGTAGCGCTTCGTGCTTACCTGCTTCCCTCCAACGATTTCTGTCCGAGGGCGTTTGGCAGGAGGAGCATGGCTAGGGCCGGCGCCAGCAGCTGGAGCATTATCTTTCTGGCCTTCGGCCATAAGTTTGTCCAGGAATTCATCCCCAACCTCAGCCTGCAGGGGAGCCACGTGCTCATGGACCTGTGGGTTGACGTTGGCTGAGGGAATGTCTACAGAACAACAATAACAAAAGAATATGAGAGATCAAACAGAAAAGCTACCTCAAGCAAGGTCAGGTCATCAGACGAACCAGCTGGTTCCGGCGGGGACTTGCCGAGGCGTGAGGCTGGAATCCGGCCCATCCTTAGATCCAGCCAGTGAATGAAAGGATCCGGATCGTACTTATCCAACGGCCTCTTCCGGCAAGGGCCTCGTTGATCTAAGTCAATCCGGGGGAAGCGGTCCCTGGCCTGAAAACAAAGGAAAAAAGGGGATTAGTCGCAAGTATGAAAGTTACCGGTAAAACGACCCGAGCCGCGCAAATTCTTACTTCTTGGGATGGAGGATTTCTGGAGCTGAGAGGGCAAAGGCCCCACTCCCAGTCATCCGGCATGTCCGTTTGGCATATTTGGTTAGCCTTCAGGACCACGTCCGCCTTGCTCAAGGGCAGGCCGGTGATCTTGGTGGGATCACCGGGGCCATACATCTCGCTAATCTTGTGAGCGCGCTGCTTAAGGGGAAGCACCCGGCGGCAGATGAAGGTGCGGATGATATCGTCGGAGCAAATGTTGGTGTTCTTCATCAACTTCAACATGAAGCGTACCACCCGGTTCGTCTCGTTGTGATCCGTACCAGGGTTGTAGTGCCAGTTGATCTTGGCGGGCGGCGCCGGGTTGAACGCCGGCAAGTTGATGAGATCGGTGGCGCTCTTGTTCTTCACGTAGAAGAACGTCGTCTGCCACAACCGGCAAGACTCGAGGCCGTTGAACTTAAAAAAGGGGCTCCCTTGACGGGATCCGATGATACAAGACCCGCATTGTACGGGGGGTTTGGGCTTGGGAATGTCCTTGCCCTGGACCGAATTGATCCGGAGAGAGAAGAAGCGGGCAAACGTCTCGCGAGCGGGACGGATGCCGATGTAGCCCTCCATGAAGGCCACAAAACAAGAAAGATAAAAAACGGCATTGCCGGGAAGGTGGTGAGGTTGGAGTCGATAGAAGTCAAGGAATTGGCGGAAGAAATTGGAGGCAGGAAGGCCGAAGCCACGCTCAAAATGAGCAAGGAAAACAACGACCTCACCGGGTTCGAGCACCGGTTCGATCTCGTCACCTGGAAGCCGGCAGATGACTCCTTCCGGAATTCTCCTGGACCGGTAGAGCCAGTCGATCTCGTATTGAGTCACGTCGGAACCCCTCCAGGCTCCGCGTGTCTTACCGGAAAGATCCTTTCCGGAGGCCCGGCTAGATGTGCCGGCCTCTTGATCTCGGCTAGACGCCAAATCCATCCGGGCGAGATCTTCAGTTAGCCCGTCGGAAGTACCACTGCCTTGATTACTAGAGGTGGCGGCGGGGAGAGACCCTTCGCTAGACATATGGATCTAGGCGACGCCGGAATCTACCAAAAAACAGTTTTCCCCAGAGAGACCCTCGCGCGAAGATCTACGAGTAAGAGAAAAAGAAAAATAAAGAGGGGATAAATACTCTACCGCCCCAAGATCTGGAAAGCAAGAAGAAAAGAGGTAGAGGCGGGTCGGGCCTAACCTGAGGCGGCGGAGTCGCAGAAGAAGGGGTTCGCCGGAGAGACGGTGAGCCTGCGGCCGGCGAAGAGGTCCGTCGACGGCGAGGTGAGGAAGAGCTTGAGGAAGCACCAATGCAGCAACCGCGACAGGTGTGCTGCAGAGGTTCCTCACGCGGTGGAGTTCAGCGGCGTCCGGCGGAACGGCAGCGGAAGTCCGTCGGGCGGCAGAGCTTGAACGGCGAACGGAGAGGCGGAGGCGCAGAGGACAAAGGCACTGAGCGCGAGGAAGTGGAGAATGCGAGGAGAGGAAGAAGAAGGAGCGGTTCCGCTTTATAAAGGAAGAGGGTGACGTGGGCCAGAAAACCGCTGGGCCTCGGTGGTTTAGATCGTGGGCCGCGATGGTTCGCTCCACGGGCCACCACGTGGCGCGCAAACACGCGTGCAGAAAACAGTTTGCCACAAGAAGGCCACACGGATCTGGGACGGCCACGAGGATCCGGTGTGCCGCCATAAATGCTGGCACAGAAGCCGAAGGGAAGTGACCCCTGGCACTGGCGCGTCAGTCACAGTGCGCATGTCTCTGTCATGTGCGGGGCCCAAGATATTCTCGACTTCGCCAAGGAGGTGTTTAATGGCTAAGATACCGGAGGATAAGATACCAGAGAATGACTTGAAAAGAAAGATAATGAAAATCCGGGCAAAGATGCCGGATCCAAGCCCAACGCCGGATGGATTAAACCGGTATCCAAAGACGTGAGAACCTGGCATGGTCTGTTGGATAGGATCCGCCAGACTATACCAGCTTCGGGGACTAATGTTGGGGGGATGACCCCCGGTATGCCAAAGGCATGCCAAACCGGATGGTTCGAGCCATCAGGATACCGGTTAAATGTTCATACCGGAGCATAAGATAGGCGTTTGGCTGAGCAGGGCTAAGCCGGTATCCTCAGGGGAGTGATACCGGAACCGGATAGAAAAGGTACCGTGCCACCGGAAAGAAGAGCATGTCGGCAAGACTGGTCAAAGATCCTCTCCAGAGCTAGAAGACAAAGATGAGCTAAGCAAAGTAGCTTTAAACGAAGGGCTGACGATAAAGAAGAGGATGACGAAGAAAGAAGCCGGAGGACGTCAGCCTCCCTGATTAAAGAGGACCCCGGTGTCATCTATGATTAAAGTAGCTTTGTAAAGTAGCTTTGTAAAGTAGTTTGTCTAGTCAAAGATGCCATTAGGGTTTCTTGCACTGTAAGCCACCCTCTCCCCTATATAAGGAGAGGGGGCAGCCCTCCTTACGGGCGACGGACGGACGGAAGTAGCAAGGCACGAAGCACCAACCTGTAACTTGTGAGAATCAATGAAGAAAGTGATCTAGAGCGAGTTCTTCCTTGTGTCTTTCTTCTTCAACCTCTGGCCTTGGCCAAGTTCTTGAGGAAACCATCCGAAAGTTCATCCCATCTGATCACAAACCCTCCCCCGAATCCTCTAGCGTCCATTCGGCCCCAATCTAAGCCATCCTATGGCATCTGTCTGTTCACCACGACGACATGGACAAACTAGTTTTCCACTTCTTGAGGCTAGCTCTCAGCCCCTTCAATTTCTTAACAAGCAATGCCGCTGCATTACTTGCTACATACTCCTTCAGCCATGCACTAGAGACACACTCCAAAAACCCAGGCTGCTCTGGCCAAAAATTCTCAAAACGAAACAGACTGACCTTAGGAATGGAAGTTTGGATAGTTACATTGCATGGGACGTGATCCGAAGTTGTTTTTGCAAGAGGATGAACCAATGTATTGGGATATGAATCTGTCCAATTTACAGACGTGAAAAACCAATCCAACTGCTCCAAGAGAGGTTCCTTTTGCATATTAGACCAAGTGAAGGATCGGCCTTTAAGTGGTAATTCAATTAGACCCAAGTGATTTATTATCTCATTAAAAAGAAAAATGTCATTAATGTCTCCTCCCGGTGTCGGGGGGAAGACCCCGGGTAGGGCAATGGACGCGGAGCAGCCGGCTGGCCACTGGCCGGCTCGCGGCAAAGGCCGGCTGAGGAGCAGCCGGCTGGCGCCGTGGCCGGCTGGTCCGGAAGCCGGCTGGCTCTAGGTCCTAGTCGGCCTGGCTACGGCCACCAATGCTGTAGTTGGGCCGGCTTCTACAAGCCATATCCGATCGGGGTTTGTACCTCGGACCGACTCGAGGTCTGGCGAGTCTTGCACCGGAAGGAACCGGGTAGGTGATCCGGTTCCCAAAGTCCACGCTGACTCCATCTTCCGTAAAACGCGGGGCACCTTTGTGGAGCAATAGTGCCACGCGCCGGACAGGCCGTCGGGGCTTACGACGATCCGTACTGGCTACAGTGGCTGACGGCGACAGGGACACCTCCTCCATACCGCTGACCGTGGCAGCCGGATGGGACAGGCCACGATGCCTCAACCACTCCTGACGTCACCGCCTCGGGAAGGAGCGGAAGCCGGAGCCGGCCAAGCCGGCCAGTAAACTATAGGGTCTTATATGTAAAGTGCCGGTGCCTATATAAGCCGCACTACCCCCTCTCGTGTAGGGGATCGATCATTTATTGCTTTCACCCACCTACAGAGCTGCCCTGTGAGAGAGACCATCGTCTCCCTTAGCCTCTCAGGAGCAGCCGGACACAGCTCTAGGAGCACCATTGTATTGTGTGATCATCATATACACTCATAGCAGGAGTAGAGGTTTTACCTCCATCGGAGGGCCTCGAACCTGGGTACGTCGCCGTGTCGCTCGTGCCCATACCCGCATCCGGATACCGCCGTGAGATCCCTCAGGAACCACTTCGATTAGCCACCCTATGGCATATGCCGTGACGATACCACGACACCCGGCTTATTTCTGTTATCTTGTGAACGAATAAAATTGAAATCACCCATGAACAACCAATCCTCATCATCAGGAACATTCAGATTATATAGCCACTGCACAAAATTATCTCTGTCCTCCCCCTGACACGGACCATAAACATTGACAAGTGTCCATTGTTGATTGGAATGAACCGAGGTGAATTTAATTATTATACCAAATTTCTGAAGATCAATTAGCGTCCCAGTGAACATAGCCGAACTCCAAACCACCAACATTCCCCCCGACGCTCCCACAAACGATGAACAAACAAAATTATCAAAATGTCGCGGACAAAAACCCCTTATAAATTTGCGATCAAAGGACTCTTTCTTTGTCTCTTGCAGGCATAAAATGGCACAATTACTTTCCTCCATTTTTTCCCTGACTTTTAACTGTTTAGCCTCAGCATTTATTCCCCTAATATTCCAACCCAAGACTGACCAAAAGCGACAATTCATTAAGCAACATAGATCATGAATCCCAACAGTGAATCAGCGTAGCCAACCCACCTTACAAACTGAACCAAAAGCATCATAGCAACATTTAAGTGACAGGTTCCACCAAAATAAACATGAACAGCTAGACCATCTTCCAAAATAAGATCACTTCACCCAATAGAACCACTGCACCCATGAAAATGTAAGCGATCACTAATCATCAGATTTACTGGGCGAGGCATCACCATCCCGCGGCTTTGCTGTAAGCTTCGCCACCGTCAGATCTTCAGGGTCCATCTGCAGTAGTTCTCCAATATGCTGCATCACAGGAATTGAAACCATCACGCCAGTCTCACTCGTCTTTTTGCTAGATGACTGCGATCCCTCCGAATTCCTACTCACAGATGTCGCAACAACAGATGATGACTCCACCTTCCTTGTACGCTTCTTCGATCTTGGCTGCAGGTCCTTGATCGGTGCCACTCTGAAGCCCTTGCCCGAAGAGACGCTGCGAGTAACACGCTGAAAAGCTGGATCAATGAACGCCACCGTCTTTCGCTTCCGAACTGTCACCTTGACAGCAGGCGGCACAGAAGACGAACCAAGACAGAAAGTCGACACCGACATTGCAGCATCAGGTGAACTTGCCTCTGTAGAAGGAACAGAAACATCACTCGAAATATCCTGGAGGTCCTTGTCCTGACCAACTTGTTCTTCAGAGACATTAGTAAGAAACATTCCCTGCGCTTTGAAACAAAAATCCCCTGGAGCAGCTCTCGGCTTAACCGTAAGGAAAATTCTCTTATCGCTAGCAGACCCAGATGCAAGAGGACTGCGAATCTGAAACGCCATTTCCCATGTTCTCTTGACATATCGAAAAGACGACATTTGCATGGACAGAGGGATAGTCTTGGCATATAATTCAGGCAAGTAAGTCAGCATCAACTTATCCCACATCATATGAGGCGGCAGAATCGGACGAAGCTCCACTCGCCCTACTTGCAGAACATTAAAATTTCCAGCACCCTGCAAAGCACCCTCCATATTCACTGAACCAGTAGAGTTATCAGAGAGATCCATCACCATAGACTGCTGATTCTCCACCATGTGATTCTCATTTGCTTGTATAGGCTCCTCCATTGGCACTTCTGGCTGCTCCTCGACAGCATCCCAGCCAATCTCTGGGTACTGTGGTCCCACGAACATATTCAAATTCGGCTGTAGATTGCCTGGCATCGGATGAGGGTTACCGTCAGGCGGCATGGGGTCCTCGTCAGCAGGCAACTGCTCAGAAAAGTCTGCAGACAGAATGAAGACAGGCGCAGTCCACGACTCCCTCACACCTCCTACCGTGGAGAACTTCCCAAAAACAACATCCCTGTGCACTAGAGCTGGAGAGGCAAACGAGGCGTATACTAAGATTCTTTCCTTGATAGGGTCCTCACGATTCCAGTGATGAAATTTTCCAAAAGTAGCCACAGCAGAGGATATGTCAAAATCGTTTCTATAATCTGGAGGTGTGCCTAAAATCATTAGCCATCCTCTACGGAAACCCAGAGCAGCCCTATGATTCTGTGGAGCATCATCAGCTCGAATAAAGCGAACGAAGCGATTAAGAAGTTGATAGTGTCCATGCTGAACCAGAGCATTAACCGCATTGGGGCTACTGAGTTGAAAGAGGCCGGCTCCAAATAGGCTTGGTTGATTATCCAAGACATTGCGGTTCAGAGGACCAATGAGAAGATTAAGCACCTGTTGCCTCCAGAAGAGTTCATCAGCTGGCGGCGGAGCTGGCTCGACGACGGCGATGCAGAAATCGTGATGCTGCTCCAGAGGGTCCTGCGGCGCATTGTAGAAGGTCCGCGGCAACCTCGTTGGCCCTCCGTCGATGACCTGGTGACCCCAGGGCAACCATGGAGTGGGATCCACCTCAAACACCGCCATTGCAGTAGATGAATCTAGGTTTGGAGTAGAACGAGGCGACGGCAAAGCGACAGCCGGAGGTGCCGAGGAAAGAGTAATATTGTCAGGCGAAGCCGAAACGGCAGGGGTTTGTCTAGGCGCTTCCCCTTTCGGTAATGGGCCAGATCCCTTAGGAACCCATTTTTGGGCCTTTGACTTCTTTTGATATTTAAGACACTTCGGGTAACCGACATTTCCCTACCCTATACGATCTAGCTGGAGGCCCGTGAAGGTACTCAATGACAAAGACGGGCCACTTGGATGGCGCGGCAGAAGATTCCTTGGCGAGCAAGACAACGAAGGAAAGTTTAGAGATAGACCTATTGTAAAATCTAGTCGTACTCGGTTAGACCTCTTGAGACCTGGCCTCCTATATAAAGGCCAGGAGAGGGGCTGCCGAGGGACACAGACAATCTTAGCCATCTTAGCCACCAGAAGTCTAGAACTAGGTCGCCGCAGCACTTAGCCTCTCGACGAGATCTCAGCCGAACCCTTCGGCACCCCATTGTAACCCAATATTCTCATAATCAAGATCAGACAGGCAGGACGTAAGGGTTTTACCTCATCGAGGGCCCCGAACCTGGGTAAATCGCTCTCCCCGCTTGTCTGTGAACCGATGTCTCATGTCAGCTTACAGGATTCCATCAACCCTAATCCCCTATCGGAGGGCATTGCCGAGGAGCACCCTCGACAGGAGGTAAAAGACTCAAAGAGTGAACCAGATGCTTTATTTCATTGATCATGTATCATAAATATTACAAGGTATGTAATGCGAAATTTGCTAAGTGTGGAAAGGACGTAGCTGTGCTATATTCCAGGGACGGTCTGTTTCATCATATATGTCATCCGTATCCTCTCGCTTGCGTTTCCGGTACCAGTTAGCAGGTCTGTCTTTTAACTCCCGGAAATCGACGAGGTAGTACGATCCATTGTGGAGCACTTTGCTGATGACAAATGGTCCTTCCCATGGAGATTGCAGCTTGTGATCTTTCACCTGACGAAGGCGAAGGACTAGATCTCCGGCCATGAACGAGCGATTCCGAACTCGATGACTGTGATAGCGTTGGAGCTTCTGCTGGTAGATGGTGGAGCGTTGGTCAGCTAAATTCCAAGCTTCTTCGATCAGGTCCACAGAGAGCTGTCGAGCCTCATCAGCAGTTTTTTCATCGTAGGCGGAGACTCGCGGCGAATCGTGGATGATGTCGGAGGGGAGCACGGCTTCGGATCCATATACCAGAAAGAACGGAGTGAATCCGGTTGACCTGTTTGGGGTAGTCCTTAAACTCCACAGAACAGAGTCTAACTCATCAGCCCAAGCTCCGGCTGTGCGTCGCAGCGGTCCTTCAAGGCGTGGTTTAATTCCGGATAGTATGAGGCCGTTGGCTCTTTCGACCTGACCATTAGATTGTGGGTGAGCCACAGATGCGAGGTCAAGCCGGATCCCTATGTCATGGCAATAATCCTTCAATTCTCCTTGTGCGAAGTTCGTGCCATTGTCTGTGATTATGCTGTGTGGGATGCCGAATCTCGTCACGAGGCTGCAAACAAATTTTAGTGCCGTAGCACCATCGGCTTTTCTCACTGGCTTCGCCTCGATCCATTTGCTGAACTTGTCAACAGCGACCAGGAGGTACTCAAAACCGCCAGGAGATGATTTCTTTAACTTTCCAACCATATCGAGCCCCCAGACCGCAAACGTCCAGGTGATAGGGATGGTCTTCAGTTCTTGGGCTGGAGCGTTTGGTTGAGTGGCGTAGTACTGACAACCTCGGCAAGTTTTTACCAGTTTATCAGCGTCTTCTTTAGCTGTGAGCCAGTAAAATCCGAGCCGAAAGGCTTTGGCAACGAGGGACCTGGGGGCGGCCTGGTGCCCGCAATCCCCTGCGTGGATCTCCCAGAGGATTTCAATGCCGTCTTGATTGGAGACGCATTTGAGAAATACCCCAGTTGCGCTTCGTTTGTAGAGCTGTCCATCAACTATTGTGTAGGATCTTGCTCGCCTTGTGATCTGTCGTGCGAGGACCTCGTCCTCCGACAACTTTCGATCAATAAGGTAATCCAGGAACGGCTGTGTCCAGGCCGGAATGATAGCCATCACTTCTCTAGCCGGAGATACTGCCATATCCGGATTTTCCGGGTTAGCGCCCTTTACTGAGGGTATCCGTAGGTGCTCCAGGAAAATGCCTGGCGGAATTGGTTTCCTGCCGGATCCGAGCTTGGATAGCATGTCTGTCGTTGTGTTATTGTCTCGCCTGACGTACTTGACTTCGTATCCGAGGAAGCATTTGGCGATCTCGTCAACTTCGTCTCTGTAGGCCGCCATAACGGAGTTTCTGGCATTCCAGGTTCCGGCTACTTGTTGTGCCACCAGGTCGGAATCTCCACAACATATGATGTGCTTGATCCCAATTTCCTTGTTGATGCGCAGACCGTGTAGTAGAGCCTCGTATTCCGCCATGTTATTTGTAGCTTCGAAGTGAATCTGCAGAACGTACTGCATTTCTTCTCCGGTGGGGGACTTCAGGGTGACTCCGGCTCCTGAGCCATGATGCTGCTTGGATCCATCGAAGTGCATGACCCATGTTTCTGGTTCCGGCTCCAGATTTGCATCCGGAGCCTCTGTCCAATCTGCGATGAAATCTGCCAAGACCTGGGATTTGACCGCAGTCCTGGCTTTGTAATTGATGTCGAAGGCGGATAATTCAATGCCCCATTTTGCTGTGCGTCCTGTGGTGTCCGCGTTGTTAAGAATCGTCGGCAGCGGAGCCTTGCTCACAACTGTTACCGGGTGCTCTTGGAAGTAATGTCTCAGCTTCATGCTGCCTAGGAACACGCCATAGGCTAGCTTCTGAAAGTGAGGATATCTTTGCTTGGATTCCGTCAGTACCTCGCTAATGTAATAGACTGGTCTTTGGACTCCGTACTCGTGACCTTCTTCCTTTCGCTCCACCACGATGACGAGACTGATGACTCTGTTGGTAGCTGCCAGGTAAAGGAGCATGGGCTCTAACTCTTCTGGAGCTGCTAGGATAGGTGGGGAGGTGAGTATTTTTTTCAACCCCTGAAGTGCTGCATCTGCTGCATCGTCCCAGACAAACTTGTCTGTTTTCTTCAGCAGTTTGTACAAAGGTAGCGCCTTCTCGCCAAGACGGCTAACAAACCTACTGATTGTTGCGACACAACCAGTTAGTCGTTGCACATCTTTGAGACAAGTTGGCCTTTTGATACACAGGATTGCCTTGATTTTTTCCAGGTTAACTTCAATGCCTCTGTGAGAGACGATGAAGCCAAGGAGTTTTCCGGCTGGAACGCCAAAGACGCACTTCAGCGGATTCAACATCATCTTGTACCGACGGAGATTCTCAAAGGTTTCTGTGAGGTCGCTGATCAGGTCGGATCCTTTTCGGGTCATGACCGCGATATCGTCGACGTAAGCGTGCACGTTCCGGCCAATTTGGTCCTTCAGGCACCGCTGCATCGTACGCTGGTAAGTGGCACCTGCATTTTTCAAACCAAAGGGCATGGTGACATAGCAGTAAGTGCCGAACGGGGTGATGAACGAGGTCGCCTTTTGGTCGGACTTCTTCATACGGATCTGATGATACCCGGAATATGCGTCAAGAAAACACAGAAGTTCCGCCCCTGCCGTCGAATCAATGACTTGGTCAATGCGCGGCAAGGGGAACGGATCCTTCGGACAATGCTTATTCAAGCCGGAGTAATCGATGCACATTCTTAGTATTTCAGTGTTCTTTTTGGGTACAAGGATGGGGTTTGTGACCCAATCAGTATGGATAACTTCTATTACAAAACCTACCTCTAGTAACTTTGCTAGTTCCATTCCTATGGCGCGACGCTTCTTATCTCCAAAGTGTCGCATAGCTTTCTTCACCGGTTTAGCCCCCGGATTTATGTTGAGGTAGTGATTGGCGAGTTCCCTAGGTACTCCGGACATGTCAGAAGGTTGCCATGCGAAGATATCCATGTTAGCGCGGAGGAACTCGACGAGCGCATCTTCCTATTTGGGGTCCATGTTGGCTCCGACTGAAACCTGCTTGGAGCTGTCGCCTACGATGAGGTCATGCTTCTTGGTTTCTATCGCGGCCTTGAACGAGGTCTTCTGTTCGGAGATCTGCTTCTTGGTGGTGTGCATCTCTTGCGGATCCACCGCGGCTCTGTAGCCTTGCAGCTCCTCTCCGGATATCACAGACTCTGCGAAGGCGGCTTCGCCTAACTCGCACTCGTGAGCCTTCTTGTAGTCTCCGGATACGGTAATAATACCCTTGGGACCCGGAATCTTGAGCTTGTTGTAGATGTAGCAAGCTCTTGCGTGGAACTTGTGGTAGGTGGGCCTGGCGAAGATGACGTGGTAGGAGCTCTTGAAGGGCACGACCTCAAACGTGATCATCTCTTCGCGAAAGTTATTGGCATCGCCGAAGGCCACGGGAAGTCTGATGCTGCCCAAGGAATTTGCCCTTTTACCCGGAACTACACCATGAAATTCAGTGGTGACATCCCCAAGCTTAACTCCTGCTCGTCCTCGAGTAGGTAAGTGATAAAAAGAATAATTTTTGAGGTGACATGCACCTTCAAAGTTCAAAGGATGACTAGATACAAATAATTTAAGAACAATTAATAACACATTCATGATTCAATCAATAATAATTTCAGGACCATGCACATAGAACTAAGAATGACAACTATGCTCTCATAAGACGGTGCATATAACTTAGAAGATGAAGACTCAACATAAAAGTAAAAGAATGCCCCTTCGCAGAGGGAAGCAGAGATTAAACATGTGCTAGAGCTTTTTATTTTGAAAACATAGAGATATAAAATTTTAAGAGAGGCAATTGTGTCAACGGTAGCAATAAGTAATATATGTTATGTATAAAACTTCCTATAAGTTGCAAGCCTCATGCATCGAATACTAATAGTGCCCGCACCTTGTCCTAATTAGCTCGGATTTCCATGGATTATCATCGCATTACATATGTTTCAACCAAGTTTCACAAAGGGGTACCTCCATGCCACCTGTACAAAGGTCTAAGGAGAAAGTTCGCATTGGATTTCTCGCTTTTGATTATTCTCAACTTAGACATCCATACCGGGACAACATGGATAACAGACAAATGGACTCCCCTTTAAGCTTAAAGCTTTTGGCAACATACATTTCTCATAAGAGATTTTTGAGGTTTTAATGTCCATGCTGAAACTTCCACCATGTAAACATGGCTTTGGTTAGCGCCCCAATGTTCTTCTCTAACAATATGCATACTCTAACCTTTTTATCATGGTTATCTCCTTTACTTCAGACAAGACGGACATGCATAGTAACTCACATGATATTTATCAAAAATATGATGATGGTGTCCCCATGTCAGCATGGTTGCCACACAACAAGCAGCTTATAAGAACTAAGATACATAAGTGACATATTCCTCACCACAATATTTTTTTAGGCTACTTTCCCATGAGCTATGTATTGCAAAAACAAGGAATTATTTTGAAGGTTTTAAAGGTAGCACATGTAAATTTACTTGGAGTGGCGGTGAAATACCACATATAGGTAGGTATGGTGGACACTTTTGGCATATTTTGGTTTTTGATGGTTGGATGCACGAGTAGAGATCATACTCAGTACAGAATGAAGGCTAGCAAAAAGAAAGATAGCGACCAACTAAGAGAGCAATAATGGTCATAATCATGCATAGCGACAAAACTTATTATTTAAAGCATATGGTGATATTAAAAGTTTAAACCAAATGATCAATTCAACCCAATTGAAACATCAGAGGAGATCTTCCATTTGCATCACTATTAATATGAAACCTTTTTACTCGTATCCAACACCAATCAACTTATTTGAAACAACTCTCATTTATAATATTCATTAAAGATCAGAGAGCTAATCATATATAACAAAAGCATACTAACAAGCTCTGAACAAAATAGGAGTGAAAAACCAGAGCTAAACGCAGTACTAGCAAAAACTAGCACAATTACCCGTGCTTTGCTACGGAACTACATTTGTAATATTATGAACTAATTTAACATGTAGTATTACTTTTTGAAAATATGACATAATTTATTACAAATGCACATGCTCAATAAAACATGCCTGCCAATAGATGATATTTTTCTATCAAGTGTAATGAGATGACAAACAAATAATAATGGAGCCATTATTTAAAAGTTCACCGGCACCTTTTTCTTTTAAAGTTGCATATAAGGGCATGTATATTAGTTATGTGAGAACCCTCAACCTAAGGTCTAGACGGAATAAAAAAATCCTCTGTAATGGATTTTTTTTCTATGGCTAGCACCAAAAAATAGTTAACTTATCAGCTAAGCTGAGTTATGTCTGCCTGCAAGATTAGCACACACATAAAAATAAGCAATAAATTTCCTGATGGGCTTTTGCGAGACCTCAACAGGACTACAGGAGGCAAACCATAAAAATCAATGCCAAATATTGAAGCGGAGGAAATGAATGAATCACAAGCCAAAGTAACAATATCCCTTCCGCTAAAGTATTATCTTGAACGAATCATATTTTCTGAAACTTGCACCTTATACAGTGAAATCGAAGTAACAATATCCCTCCTGCCAAAGTATTTTCTCATCCTTATCTTTCAGGTTGCTATATTCACATATCATCTCTTGACTACTCCGTATAAATCAGCGTGTATGTGTCAGATTACCACGTGGGAGCACACCGTCAAAGTCCAGGTTGATCCAGTTCTTTTACCGAAGTTCTCGCAATGTTCGTGTCAGATCCGGATCAGATTTCTTGCTTATTCATGTGTGAGTCGGGACGTACGTGACTGGGCCGGTTTTACAGACTTTGCATGTCCGTGTGGTTACGTTTTTGGGCCGTGGGCCTGACTCGAGAGTTATTAGCGATCGAGGAAGCGAAGGTATTAGCATTAGAGGCGAGCGACGTACGTACCAACGGATTCAGATTTAATAGTAAAGATAAAACGCTCGTTGAACAATAAGAGTGAAAACTAGAGCGTTCATACAATTAAAACGGAGCGTGTCTCTCTCCCAAACAAACATGGTATGATGGTGCCCACTTTATTGAAAATAAAATACACAACAGAAAATAAAGACGCTCCAAGAATAACACATAGTATATGAAGCAATAAAAATATAGTGAACAGAAACAGGACCTGATATTTTTATTGATGAAGAAGGGGATGCCTTGGGCATCCCCAAGCTTTGACGCTTGTACTTCTTGAATATATCTTGGTGTGATATGGGCATCCCCAAGCTTGAGCTTTTGTCCATTCTTCATCTCATCTTATCATTCTTCTTTCCTACACTTGAAAACTTCCTTCATACAAAACTCATCATAAATCTCATTAGCAGTGTTAGTGCAATGATAATATTAATCAAATATACAAAGTTCAGTATGACATATGAAAATAATTTTAATAAGCATTAGCTACTGTAGCAACTTCAATAAGGTTCTTTGATCAAGATAACTCAAAAAGGTGGGCAAAAAGATGCAAATGCAAAACAGTGCAAGAATCTGTCAAAACAGAACAGTTCGTAAAAATTGATTTTTGAAAAATAGTTACGCTGCGTAACTCGAAAAACTCTGAACTAATAAAAGTTAGATAAATACCTGGGGAAGATGCTCGTAAATTGGCAGCTCAAACTTACGTTCTGGTGATTTTCGGAGATTTTTCTCATGACGAACCAGAAACAGTAAACAAGATTGCAAATCTCTCAAATACCACTTTCTTACCATTAGAGGCAATTCTTGGCACAAAAACAAAACTAACATGATAAGGAGAGGTCATTATAGTAGTAATGACTTCCAAGACTCAACAAAGCAGTAAATAACAGAAATATAAATATATTGGGTTGTCTCCCATAAAACTCTTTCTTTATAGCCATTTAAGATGGGCATGATTATTTGATGGAGCTCTCAAACCCCCTTTTTTTGTTGTTTTCCAATTATAAGTGAAACTGACAAAGAAACAAGAACCAAATAAAGACCCTAATAAAACTAAATAGGATAAAACCAAAGATAATAAAAGCAACTATATACAATGCTTACATGTGGATGGGTAATATTGAGTTTGAAGGAGACAACCTCATGTTGGTTGATGAATAGGGGGATGCCTTGGGCATCCCCAAGCTTAGATATTTGCATCTTCTTGAATATTCTCTTGGGATCCATCTACACATCCCCAAGCTTGAGCTCTTGCATCCTCTTGCTCATCTCATATCACCATATTGATTGGAACTTAAAAATTGCATCCACATAAAGCTTCACAAAACTCATTAGTAGGTTAGTACTCATTAAATAAAATCCACAAACGTTCAAGTATCCCTAATTTCTATAAAATATATCAAATATTTAGCCACTGTAATACTGATGTTTCTTATTATTTCAATCGTACGTCGAAAACGAAGGAAACTTTTGAATCCTAAGTACAATATTTAAACAAAGAGAATAGAAATCTGTCAAAACTGAACACTCTGTAAAGATGTCACTCAATGAGATAGTTACGTAGCTAAAATCAAAAAACTCATGATTAATGAAAGACAGATCATAACCTCAGGTCTATGCACAAAAAATTTCAGATCAAAATGCCATACTGAGATTTTTCACGAATTTTTGCAGCAAAGCACAGAAAAT
This sequence comes from Lolium perenne, assembly GCF_019359855.2. Classification (NCBI taxonomy): domain Eukaryota; kingdom Viridiplantae; phylum Streptophyta; class Magnoliopsida; order Poales; family Poaceae; genus Lolium; species Lolium perenne. Next base: position 261,822,107 of record NC_067250.2, read on the forward strand.
CTGTCTCAACAGAATCAGTCCGTAAAGATTGAATTATTAGATCTGTCTACGTACCTCAAATCAGAAAAGTCAGAACTAACGAAAGTTAGATAGCAAGCACTACTATGCACTCAAGAAATTTCAGATCAATATCACGTTCTGGTGATTTTTAAAATTTTCTACAGTGGAGCACAGGAAATCTGTTTTCTAGGCAGCATAGTGACAAACTTGCATAACAAACTAGGGGTTATCTATACATTCTATTTACAGCGGGATATGTACACTATATACACCATATACACTATTTACAAGTTTTTAATGAAAAGCTTCCATGGAAAGAATTGTTTTGGTTTCGCAGGCATGAACACAAGTGTCAAAAGGTCGACCCCCACTTTACCATTACTCATCTTTCCAATCACTTTTTTTTTCTGAGAACATTTTTTTATTTTTTTTATATAAGAAGTACAACTAATTTTTTTTGTAATTCGCATTCCCTATCCATACAAGAGATAGAGAACAACTAGGTACAGGAATTAAAACTATTTAGAGATAAAGCAAACAAGTGCACACGAAAATATTCACCTACGCTATGGCTCCCCGGCAACGGCGCCAGAAAAGGTCTTGATAACCCACAAGTATAGGGGATCGCATGTAGCCTTTTCGATAAGTAAGAGTGTCGAACCCAACGAGGAGAGAAAGGTAGGATAAACATTCTCTCAAGTTCTATCAACCACTGATACAACTCTACGCACACTAAGCGTTTGCAATATCTAGGAAATAAAACTAGAGCGATAACGGGTATGAGAGGTGACTTTGCAGAACAATAAAATACACGGAATAAATGTTAGTGTTGCAGCAATAAAACAAACTAAACTAACAGTACCATGAGTGTGGAAAGGCGGTGGTAATAGTGGTGGCTTTGTCCAAGATCAATTAGTGAAGATCTTGGGTTCAATGTCTTCGATGCAGCTTTCTATGTAGGAGAGGCTAAATATACATGTTTTCCCTCCGGGATTACAAGTACTATATGATTGGCTTGCTAGCAAATATCCGTAAATACTAGCAAGCATTAAGGTTTCCCCAACCATAGCCTTAAGTAAATGGTCCTCTTAGGGCATCTCCAACCGGGCGACCCAAACGGACGCGCTGGGCCGTCCGTTTTGGGCCGTTTGCGTACCCGAGCGGACGCGCGGACGGAGCCCCGCGTCCGCACGTCCGTTTGGGTCGCGCGCTGCGCCCAACGCGCCAGATTTGGGTCGCGGCGCCCCATGGTATGTTTTTCTTGTAAATTCACTAGAAAAACGCAAAATAAATTATAGAAAAAATATATAAAGTAGTTCAAATGCTCAAAATGTATTACACATTACATAGTCCATGTAATCAAGGATAAAGTATTATTCAAATAAAATGAAAAAACGATACAAAATGCTCTAGGCTTAATCATTGTTGTTTGCAGCATTGTTGCCTACATGCTGCCACATGTGCTCGACCAAATCAGCCTGAAGCTGGTTGTGCACAGCTAGATCTCGAATTTCATGGTGCGCATGAAGAATGTCCTGGAATGATGCCGGAGCACGTTGAGGAGTAACCAACTCTCCTTGGCCTTCCCAGTCATTATCAAAGAGTGAATCATCCCGCTCTACCTCAACAATCATGTTATGCATGATTACACAAGCGGTCATCACCTCCCACAGAGTTTGCACATCCCAGGCTCTGGCAGGGTGTCTGACGATAGCCCAACGAGCTTGGAGGATGCCAAACGCCCGCTCGACATCTTTCCGGGCTGCCTCCTGCTCTTTGGCAAACCTTGCCTCCTGCTCTGAGTTGGGGTTTCGGATTGTCTTCACGAGTGTAGCCCAAGGTGGATAGATACCATCAGCAAGGTAGTACCCCTTGGTGTAGTGGTGGCCATTGATCTCAAAATCCACATCAGGGGACTGATCGTACGCTAGCCTATAAAACACCGGAGAGCGCTGCAGCACATTGATGTCATTGTGCGAGCCAGCCATTCCGAAGAATGAGTGCCAAATCCATGTGTCATGGGAAGCAACAGCTTCAAGAATGACTGTGCACCCCTCAGAATGGCCGCTGTATGCCCTGCCAAACCAACGGTGCAGTTCTTCCACTCCCAGTGCATGCAGTCTATGCTGCCAAGCATCCCAGGAAAACCCCTGGAAGCGTTGATCGACAACAGACGAGCTGTGTCCTCTGCATTAGGTTGACGGAGGTACTGTTCTCCGAACGAACCGATCACAGCTCTGCAGAACCTGTACATCGATTCCAAGCCGGTTGACTCACTCATGCGCGTGTACTCATCTACGAAATCACCGGCAACGCCATATGCGAGCATCCTAATCGCTGCCGTGCATTTCTGGTACGAAGAGAGGCCTACCTTGCCAATTGCATCCACTTTCGCACAGAAGTAGTCGTCGTAGATCTTGACGCCATCCATTATCCGGCGGAACAGCGGCCTGGTCATCCGAAAACGACGGCGAAACAAGTGCGGCACGAACAATGGAGTGGGTTGGAAGTAGTCGTTGTAGAGCTGGTCGTGGCCGCGTTCTCTTTTGCGGTCCAAGGCGGCCGCGCGCCCCGGCAAGGACCCCCGGAACACGGGGATTTGCGAGACAGTGTGCTCGTGGATGAGCAGCGCAGCATCCGTGAAAAAATCGTCGTCGGACTCCTCTTCCGACGACGTGTCGATGAAGTTCTTGAAGTAGTATTCGTCGTCGCTGTCCACCATGATCTGAAAAGGACACATTTTAGTTCGAGCATTTGAACGAACACCTCGCAGGCGGAGGCGATCCAAATGCTTCTCTAGGGACCTGCAGCCATGGCCGTCTCAGCCGACTTGCGGTCTGGAAAGACGGTGCAGGAGAGCTCACCTCCGGCGGAAACGGCGCAGCTGCGAACGGCGGGAGGTGTCGCGACGGTGAGAGGACAACAGCGCCGGCGGCGGCCTCCTCCGACTCTGCTACGAGTCGGCGATAGCAGCGCGGGACCTCGACCTATGCTTCCGCCCCGCTTGCCGGCGTCTCGACGACGATGGCCGGCGTCGACGCGCTCCCAAATCGCCGGTCCGTGGGTGGCGGCGGAGCGGTGGGGAGATGTGTGCGACGGCCTTGTGTTTTGGGTGGCAGACAGGCGGGCCAGGGCGGACAAGGGGAGGACGCAAGCGACCAGCCTTTCGCGTCCGCGGCCACGCAAACCCGTCCAAGATTTGGGCCGGGTTTGGATCGTCCCGGACGCGCTGGGCCATCCGTTTTAGGGATGGGTCCGCGCGCTGGGACGCGGTTTTGTCCGTTTCGACCCATCCAGACGCGCGGGCGCGGGATGGGTCGCCCGGTTGGAGATGCCCTTACTCCCATACATGCAACTATCCGGTTCGCGTCCTTAGGTTTCTGTCACTTCGGCAGAACTTCCCCCTTCTAGTATACAAGTACTACCAATCCTATGGTGCTTGATCCATGCGCGCACAAATATAATGGGCACCAAGGACGGTAACATATCAACATACAACTCTAATGAACCAAAGAGAAACAACCAATCAATCAAAGAACAAATAAACTATGGCAACATGACATAGATCATAGGATTATAACTTATAGCATCAAACACCATGTTTACATAGGGCGGTACAGAGGTTTGTGAGAGGATGGACCACTGAATACAATGAGGAGTTGGTGATGGAGATGGCGGTGAAGACGTTGGAGAGGGGCTCAGCGAGGAGCGCCGGGAGGCGGAGGCGTGGGCGGCGACGGCGCGGGGGACTCCTTCCCCGCCGCCGACATCATGGGGGAGCGCCGCCCCTTAGCCTTCTTCTTCCTTGAGTTGGTGCTGGTGTAGATGAGTGTTTCCCCCTCCTTGGCTGCTGCCAAGGAGGAGGATTTTCGTGACAATGCTTGGGGGCCTCCAAAAATAGGGTTTCCCATCAATATATAGTGTTGGAGATGCAATCTAGGCCATGGGATGGATGCCCCTTTGATCCAAGGGCTCTTGGGCACCTCTAGAACCTTCCTAGGACTCCCCTCTGTCCTTCATGAGCCTCACAACTCATGGCTGGGCCGAAATATCCAGGTATGGAAAGAGTTTGTGTCAAATACGTCACCAACTTTCGGAGTCCCGAGACTGCACGAACCTCCGCAGTAATTCTACTTTTCCGGATGCATACGTTGTCCGTTCTGGACGAATAAGATGTCCAATTTGTTCGGTTTGAAATTCTCTACAACTTTGTAGTTTACCACTTTTCCATTGGACGTCGTTTTGATGGAGTTTCGAAGCAATCTTTGAAAAGTGTTCAGCACGGACAGATTTCGGGAAATTCCAGATTTCACCATAATGAGCTATTTCCTTCCATATTTGCCTATTTCCTGCACAACAAAGTTGAAACCAAGAACTTGTGCACTTTTGCAACTATTAATAGGTTAGTCCCTTAAAACATATAGTAATTGGTGTAAAACAAGCATGGAACATCAAAAATTATAGATACGTTTGCGACGTATCATGGTGCTGTGTTTGAGCTGTTCCTTACTAAGGTTCATCCGCTCCAGAATCTCCAGGTACATGATGTTCAGGCTGGCTCCGCCGTCCATGAGGCACTTGGAGAAGTCATGCCCGTCGATGCGGGGACTTACAACCAAGGCATACCACTCTTTCGGAATGACAGTAGAATGATCCTTCCTATCAAACGTACACGGAGTTTCCGACCACCTGACATACTGCGGCATAGCGGGGACTGGGACGTTCAGGATCCGGAGAGCTGATTTGCTTGCACGGACTGTTGGGGTTCCGAGGAAGGTGTGGTACGCGCCCACACTCTTTTTGTCGAAGGGGTTGGGTTTAGCTGCGGATCCACCTTTGGGATCCGGCGAAGCATCATCCTCATCCATCGCCTCAGAACTGTCTTCCTCCTTGTCCTTGTTCTTGCCCTTGCCTCCTTTGCCGCGTGGGCAGTGCTTCCGGGCTCGCTTGTATCCTGCTTCCGGGTCAGATTTGAGATCATTGACCCACTTGCAGTTGCGGTTGGTGTGAGTGGACTTCCCTGTAGCCGGATCCAGATGGGCCAGGCAAGGCATGTCTCTGTACTCTTCATAAGTTTGGGGAGCGCGGGTTCCGGCAGCGGTGACCTCGTCACCACGCTGCTGGCCCCTTCCAACTCTGCCTCCGCGGCCGCGACCTCTTCCGCCTCCTTGGCCTCCGCGCTGGAAAGCCATGGCGATCAAGTCGGATCCTCCACTTCTTTGGTCATCAGGGGAATTTTTCCGCTTGGTGCCGCTACTGCTGCCGTTATCACGGTTCTTCTTTTGCTGATGCAGGGGAATCACTGTAGCTGCTAGATCTCCACCTGCATCGTCATCGGTGGCAGTATGATCGCTGGTGATGGTGATCATGTCATCCAAAGTCAGTTTGTTTGCATTGACCAAGCAAGTTAGCTTGTGCCGCATCAATCCTCCTCTCTGCAACCCACCAATAAAGGCGTGCATTGCTGTGCGGTTATCAACGTTCTCGCACTCGTTCCTGGTTTGCAACCATCGGGTGAGGAAGCTCCTTGATGTTTCACCCTTCTTCTGGATGCATGCCTGTAGGTCGCTTGTTGTGGCAGGTCTCTTGTAGGTGCCCCTGAAGTGCTTCTCGAAGGCGTTCTTCAGGTCAAACCAGCAAAAGATGGAGTTCTTCTCGAGGTCACTGAGCCAGATTCGGGCTGGACCTACAAGGTACAACTGGAGCATGCGGTAGGCGATGTTAGGGTTTCCACCGGCGAAGGTTACTGCATTGTAGTACTCCTCTATCCAGATATCCGGCCTTTCGGTGCCATCATAATGCTTCAGGTTTCCGGGTAGCTTGAGGTTCATCCTTGGCTTTGGTTCCTCTCGAATCATCCTGCCAAAGCACTTTGGGCCGATGCAATCAGTTTTGTACTCGTTGAGGCGTTCCCGGGCATCGCGTGGGCCGCCATCCGGGGTTTTTGATCGGGAGCGAGATCTCCGGCCACCGCCTCCGCCTCCCCCTCCTTCACTTGGTGGTGGTGAGGGAGACCTGCGAGGGGGCCTGTAAGATTTTTTGCTTCCGCCATCGGATTCCCCGCGATCTTCCCGTTGCTCGCTCCGCCTCCGGTGGCTACCTTCACCTTGGTGATAGTCTCCTCCGTCGTTCCGGCTTCGGTGGGGCTCTGGTTCGCGTTCCGACTCCTCCTGGGCTCAGGTTCGCGATCATTGTTCCGGCTCCTTCTGGGCTCAGGCTCACGATCGTTGTTCTGGTTCTGGCGGGGTTCCGGCGTACGCTCCCTGGTTCTCGGCGGCGGCATGTTGTCGCGGATGTTGATTCCACCGGCCCCGTGGGGCCTGGTGTTTCCGGCTGGACTACGGCGGCGAGGAGGCGGGGGACGCGGGTACCCGTTAGGCACGGGTTCCGGTACTTGTTCCTACCAGTGTACATTGCATCCTTTCCCTTCTTTGGATCTGACGGAGGCGTCTTTGATGGTACGGGGATCGGATTTGGGTGTTCCCTGGTTTTTCTTCTACGCTCCGTGGATCCGGTACGCGATTCGTCGTCGGGATGGCGATTGGCGTGGGCATCCTTCTGCGCGGTAGATACACAGTGATCCGGATTGGATTCCAACCTGCGCAAAGTATCTGCCTTACTCTGCTGCTTCATTGCTGAGGCAACGAGCGTACGAACGTAGTCGATGTCAATCTCCTCGTCTTTCTTTTTCAAGATCTCCACAGCCTTTTTCATGTTATCCTTCGGAGTTGTGAATGGCTGTTGCTCAGTGGGGGTCGCGAAGGTGATCTTGCGGGGAGGTATAGCTTCCCGCCTGATTTGATCGGCCTCATGCTGAAGCTCGGTGACCTTGTCTTCCCAGTGCTTTTGGAGCTGCTTGACTTTTACCAGTTGTTCGTCAACCTGGCGTTCTCGCTGGTGGAAATTTTACACGAAGTGTGCGGCCTCTTTCCTCTCGTCCAGCATTGCTGCTGCGGTGGTGGCGAATTTCTTAGCTGTTGCCAGCATCTCCTGTCTTTTGGCTTCTAGAGCCTCCAGATCTGCAGCATCGTCAGGAGTTATGGGTTTGTTGAGGATCTCCGAGTGTGCGATTGCGTCCATGCCTGCCTGCTCAACCAGTTCTTCTAGGGACAGGACTTCCTTACGCGGTCGTTCCCGCGATAGCGGAGATCTTGCATAGGATGGCTGTGGGTCGGAAGTGGTGTGCTCATCTGCTGATTCCTGCTGATCCAGCGCCGCTAAGGTTGCGAGAACCTGCTTAGGCTGGGCGGAATCTACTTCAATTTGCTCACCGCCTCCGAGTTCTTTCAACTTGCGATCGTACTCTTCAGTGTCCATGGAGGAGGTATCGTCAGAAGTTGGGCTTAGGTTGCCCAGGATCGATTCTTCACCCGGGGCGTCGCTTTCTCCGACAGCCTCCTACTGATCCGGAGCGTCGCCGTTTTCCGGTGCCACAACCTGCATGGGGCTAGCTCCGGCTTCTTGAGGGGCGGCTCCTGCGGTATGGGCTATGAAGTGCACGAAGTGACACCTTTGCTTCTCTAACACCTGGGAGACCCAGGCGGATCTGCATTGGTCTTCCACCTTTATTTCCTGCTCAGGGGCGGATTGGGTGGGTTTTGATTTTCCAGATCTAAGGCGGAATCTTCCTTAAGAAGTTCCTGCGACTCAGATCGGATCTTCGCGACTGCGTCCTGCTCAGCGGCGGTCGCGTCAACGTTACTTACCAGTGCGTTCCCATCGGAATCGACGGTCTCGCCGATGAAGAGGTGTATCCCGCCGATCGGGATGATGGAGAGCTTGACGGGGTTTGTCTTAGCCGGAATCCAGCACTCGTCCTCAGGGACGATCGGGAAGTTTCCGACGTACTTGACGCGCCCCACGGCGATGGTGTCGCCGATGCCTCCGAAGGTAGAACCCTCCCGGTTCCGGCCTCCAGACGCCGCTGGCCCCACGGTGGGCGCCAACTGTCGTTGCCTATTCGACGGTACTCTAGAGGAGGGATCCTCATGGAGGGGAGAAGAAGTAGGGGCCATTGGGCGGAGAGTCGTCGGGACGGTGGTACGCGATTTACCCAGCTTCGGACCACCTGCACGATGGCAACGCCTACTGCTGCTTGTCTGGAATTATCTGGGCGCTTTCGCGTTGTTACAATGAGTTCTGGTTGTGCCTCTAGGGCTCCCGGGATCCGGCTTATAAAGGCGCACGGATCTAGGGTTTACATGGAGAGTCCTAGCCGGAATACAAGTTGCCTAACTACGGTACAATGTCTTGCCGTGTACGTCAAGGATCCGCCTTCCATCAGGGCCGTGCAAGATCCGGATACTTCATGGGCCTTCACGGATCCGGCCTCCTTCGTAGGTCGGTTGGGATCCGGCTTCCTGTTCCTGGGCTGGACTTCATCCTTCAGGATCTACAGCAACTGGGCCGCCCGATGGGCCACATGCCACATCACCGTCTGTGGGCCACCTGGGCTTGCCGGATCTAGGCACTGCCGTTGATATACCCATAAAGTATACCCACAACAGTGCATACTAAGGACGATCATTTCATGGATATGCGAATATCGTTAGTGCCCCAATAGTTGGAGGATTGGGACGCCTGGCGTCTTCAACCTTCGTACATTCCCATAAAACTTATGAGTTTATGTAGTCTCACCAAATTATATTCTATCACCTTGCAATAAGGTCTTAGATATCACATATATCTCATACTTCGCTTATTTTTAAAAACAGAATTTTCAGCTCCTTACTTTTCAAACAAATTTGAACTTCAAGTATCACGGAGACAAGATGACTTTAGGTACTAATTGAAACCATAGCTCTTTGAATCAACAATGTGAGGTTTACTAAAAGTTTGCAATAGGACTTAATCATTTCTTGATTCTTTAACAATAGGGTACCAGTCCGTAAAGTTTCTTATCAGACTTAACAATATTTCTATCTCAATTACAAGACTAGCGCATGGTAGAAAACGGATGCCAGTTCTACAAATTAATTCAAAATACTATTCAGACTATGTTCATGATAATTAGTTCATGTTTTAATCTAATTACTAATGAACTCCCACTTAATACAACATCCCTCATAGTTGTTTAGTGGTACACGATCCATATCCACTACACCAAAAACCGATCATCATGTGAGATGATGTAGCTTCAATGGTGAACATCAACATGTTGATCATATCATCCATATGACTCGTGTTCAACCTTTCGGTTTCCTGTGTTCCGAGGCCATGTCTGTACATGCTAGGCTCGTCAAGCAAACCCAAGTATTTCCGCGTGTGCAACATGGCTTACACCCGTTGTATGTGAACGTAGAATCTATCACATCCGATCATCACGAGATGCTTCAAAACGACGAACTGTAGCAACGGTGCATACGTGGGAGAGCACTTTATTATCTTGATATTAATGTGAGGGATCATCTTATAATGCTACTGTCGCGATCTAAGCAAGATAAGATGCATAAAGGATTAACATCACATGCAATTCATATGTGATATGATATGGCCCTTTAGTCTTTGCGCCTTTGATCTTCATCTCCAAAGCACGGACATGATCTCCATCATCAACGGGCATGATCTCCGTCATCGTCGGCATAGCGTCAAGGTCCATGGCGCCGTCTTCATGGTTGTTCACCACATGTAGCAACTATTACAACTACTTTGAAATAACACTACTACATGAAATATAAAGACAACCATAAGGCTCCTGCCGGTTGCCACAATACAATAATGATCATCTCATACATATTCATCATCACATCATGGCCATATCACATCACCAAACCCTGCAAAAACAAGTTAGACGCCTCTAATTTGGTTTGCATATTTTACGTGGTTTAGGGTTTTCGAGCAAGATCCAATCTACCTACGAACATGAACCACAACGGTGATACTAGTGTTGTCAATAGAAAGAGTAGATTGAATCTTCACTATGGTGGGAGAGACAGACACCCGCAAAGCCACTTATGCAATACAAGTTGCATGTCGAGCGTGGAGCAAGTCTCATGAACGCGGTCATGTAAAGTTAGCCCGAGCCGCTTCATCCCACCATCCCGCAAGATGCAAAGTACTCTAACTAAAAGCAACAAAAGCATCAACGCCCACAAAACCATTGTGTTCTACTTGTGCAACCAATCTATGCATAGACACGGCTCTGATACCACTGATGGGATTCGTAGCATAGAAAACAAAAAATTTCCTACCGCAAGAACGAATAACAAGCCAAGATCCAATCTAGAAGATGGTAGCAACGAGAAGATCATGAGACTAACCCTCGAAGATTTCCAAAGCCTACGAGATTAGATCTCGTTGTTGTTGTAGTCGATCACTTGCCGCTTTCAAAGCGCGTAGAAGATCTTATCGGTGCCACAGTCGGGCAGCACCTCCGTACTCGGTCACACGTTCGGTGTTGATGACGACATCCTTCTCCCCGTTCCAGCGGGCAGAGGAAGTAGTAGATCCTCCTCGGAATCCCGACAGCACGACGGCGTGGTGGCGGTGGTGGTGGAGAACTCCGACAGGGCTTCGCCTAAGCGCTGTGGGAGGTGTATGAGGAGGGAGGTGTGCTAGGGTTTGGGAGAGAGAGGGGGGCTAGGGCGCCGGCCATGGGAACCTGATACGTCTCCAACGTATCTATAATTTCTGATGTTCCATGCTAGTTTTATGACAATACCTACATGTTTTGTTCACACTTTATATCGTTTTGATGCATTTTCCGGAACTAACCTATTAACGAGATGCCGAAGTGCCAGTTCATGTTTTGTGCTGTTTTTGGTTTCAGAAATCCTACAAAGGAAATATTCTCGGAATTGGACGAAATCAACGCCCAGTATCTTATTTTTCCCGGAAGCTTCCAGAGCACCGAAGAGGGGCCAAAGGGGAGCCAGGGGGCCCCCACCCCACAAGGCGGCGCGGCCAAGGGGGGGGGCGCCCCCCTATGGTGTGGCCCCACCAGGACTCCTCCGAGGCTGCCCTTCCGCCTATATAAAGCCTCCGTCGCGAAAACCCTAAAAGAATAAGCCACGGGACGAGAAAAGTTACGCAGCTGCCGCCATCGCGAAGCCAAGATTCGGGGGACAGAAGTCTCTGTTCCGGCACGCCGCCGGGACGGGGAAGTGCCCCCGGAAGGTATCTCCATCGACATCACCACCATCTTCATCGCCATTGTTGTCTCCTATGATGAGGAGGGAGTAGTTCTCCATCGAGGCTAAGGGCTCTACCGGTAGCTATGTGGTTAATCTCTCTCTCATGTACCTCAATACAATGATCTCATGAACTGCCTTGCACGATTGAGATCCATATGATGAGCTTTGTATCACTATTAATCTATGTGCTACTCTAGTGATGTTATTAAAGTAGTCTATTCCTCCTTCATGATGTAAAGGTGACGGTGTGTGCATCATGTAGTACTTGGCGTAGGTTATGATTGTAATCTCTTGTAGATTATGGAGTTAACTATTACTATGATAGTATTGATGTGATCTATTCCCCCTTTAGTAAAGGTGACAGTGTGTATGCTATGTTAGTACTCGGTCTAAATTGCAACGGTCTATTATGCTCTAGAGGTTACTTAAATATGAACACCGAATGTTGTGGCGCTTGTTAACTCCGGCTTGAGGGAGCTCTTGTAGCCCTACACAATGAATGGTGTTTGTTATCAAACAAGAGAGTGTATGTAGCACAAAGGAAGAGAAGTTATTTATTTATGTGATCATTGTTGAGAGTGTCCACTAGTGAAAGTAGGATCCCTAGGCCTTGTTTCCGAATAGAAAAGTTACACCACAGAGAATTGCCTCCCACGCCAGCAAGCTATTTTCTGGCACCGTTTCCAACAAGTTCTGCTACATGTTTACTTGCTGCCATATTTATTTCAGATTGTTATTACCACTCATATTCATCTATATTACTTGTATTTTACTATCTCTTCGCCGAACTAGTGCACCTATACATCTGACAAGTGTATTAGGTGTGTTGGGGACACAAGAGACTTCTTGTATCTTAATTGCAGGGTTGCTTGAGAGGGATATCTCTGACCTCTACCTCCCTGAGTTCGATAAACCTTGGGTGATTCACTTAAGGGAAACTTGCTGCTGTTCTACAAACCTCTGCTCTTGGAGGCCCAACACTGTCTACAGGAATAGAAGCGTGCGTAGACATCAGAGCCCTAGGTGGTGCGGCCAAGTCTAGGGCTGCCCCTCCCTCTCCTCCTCATTATATAGGTGGAACCCCAAGGGTTTGCCCAAAGTATTCGAATAAGACCCCAATTCAAAAACTGCCTTATGGACGAAACCTAGAGGGACAGGGACTCTCCCCTTCCCCCTTTCTTTGGCCGGCCAAGGAGGTGGAGTCCTCCATGGACTCCACCCTCCCACTTGGTTGGCTGGTTGGGTTTGGTGGAGTCCAACCGGGACTCCACCTTCCATGGTGATTTCATCCGGAAGGTTCTAGAACATTCTAGCGCCTTCCATAAATGCACCGGATCATTTCCAAACTTGGAAAGTGACTTCCTATATATGAATCTTATTCTCCGGACCATTCCAGACCTCCTCGTGATGTCCTGGATCCCATCCGAGACTCTGAACAAACATTCGAACTCCATTCCATATTCCATATCTACTTAAAACGACATCAAACCTTAAGTGTGTCACCCTACGGTTCGTGAAGTATGTAGACATGGTTGAGACTTTTCTCCGACCATTAACCAATAGTGGGATCTGGAGATCCATAATGGCTCCCACATATTCAACGATAACTTAGTGATCGATTGAACCATTTACATACGATACCGATTCCCTTTGTCTCGCGATATTTTACTTGTCCGAGGTTTGATCATCGGTATCTCTATACCTCATTCAACCTCGTCTCCGACAAGTACTCTTTACTCGTACCGTGGTATGTCATCTCTTATGGACCATTCATATGCTTGCAAGCTAATCAGACGACATTCCACCGAGAGGCCCCAGAGTATATCTATCCGTCATCGGGATGGACAAATCCCACTCTTGATCCATATGCCTCAACTCATACTTTCCGAATACTTAATCCCACCTTTATAACCACCCATTTACGCAGTGGCATTTGATGTAATCAAAGTACCCTTCCGGTATAAGTGATTTACATGATCTCATGGTCGAAGGACTAGGTAACTATGTATCGAAAGCTTATAGCAAGTTGAACTTTAATGACTTGATCTTATGCTACACTTATATGGGTGTATGTCCATTATATCATTCACCTAATGACATAACCTTATTATTAATAACATCCAATGTTCATGATCACGAAACCATGATCATCTATTAATCAACAAGCTAGTTATACAAGAGGCTTACTAGGGACTCCTTGTTGTTTACATAACACACATGTATCAATGTTTCGGTTAATACAATTATAGCATGGTATGCAAACATTTATCATAAACACAAATATATATTATAATAACCATTTTATTATTGCCTCTTGGGCATATCTCCAACACGGAGGAAGTATCCTTCTCCAGTTTTTGAATTGCAAATAATTTGAAGATTAGGGCTAGCCACAACCTTGATAAGAGCATCTCCACTCGTCTCCCCGACGAGGCCCCCGAGCGACGTTTTTCCCAAATTCGGCCCAGTCGCGCCCCCGGTTCCTCATTTTCGTCCGGATTTGGCCCTTCATCCATCCGGCGAGCCCACGCCATCCCCGGTCCCCCGGGGAGCTATCGGGGAGTCCAGACGAGTGAAAAGCGGGGAAGGGCCCGATCTGTCGGCGACTGGACACACGAACCCCACCACCACCTCGCTCAAAATCCCCCCCACCCCTCGTATCTCTCTCGCCGCCGGCACTACCCCGCCTGTTTGTTGCCCAGATTCCGCCGTCCCTCCTTCCCACCTGCCTATTTTCCGCCGTCTTTCAACGACGGCCTATCTGCCTGCTCCTCCGCCTGCCTGTTTTTCGACGACGGCCTAATCCTCGTCGTTCGCGTCTCGGCTAGCCTCGACCACGCCCGTCAGGTGTTCGTCCATTTGCCTCACTGGCCATGGACTCGGACGAAGAGGAGGAGCAGATGTTCGTCGAGCTTATGCGAGAAGAGATGGCAGCCGCCGCCCAAGACGAGGAGCACATGATGATCCTCGGTTGCTTATCAAGCATGTACGCCGGGTGGCAACTGGTCGACGTGGTGGGTCGGCACCAGGTCGCCGGAAGTGCAAGCCGAGACAACGAATGGAGGGCTACTGCATGTTGTACGCCGACTACTTCGCCGACAATCCATTACACGGTGAGACTGTTTTGAGGCGTCGTTTCAGGATGAGCAGAAAGCTATTTCTGCAAATTGTGTATGCCATCCGAGACTTTGACCCCTACTTCAGATGCAAGGCGGATTGCACTGGCTTGGTTGGATTTTCGTCACTGCAGAAGTGCACAGTGGCTATGAGGATGCTGGCGTATGGAGCTCCCGGTGATGGTGCAGATGACTATCTTCGGATGGCGGAGTCCACCGCCCTTGATTGTTTCTACCGGTTCTCCAGGGCCGTCATAGCAGTGTTCGGGGACTTTTACTTGAGATCACCCACTGTCGAAGACACTCAGAGGATCCTTGCAACAAATGAAGCTAGGGGTTTTCCAGGGATGCTTGGAAGCATTGACTACATGCATTGAAAATGGAAGAACTGTCCGTTTGCGTGGCAGGGAATGTACAAGGGTCACAAAAAAGGCTGCACTGTGGTACTTGAAGAAGTGGCTACCCATGATCTCTGGATTTGGCACTCTTTCTTTGGTACGCCTGGATCCAACAATGACATCAACGTCCTAAACTGCTCCCCGATCTTTTCCAAGCTTGTTGAGGGTCATGCTCCCCCGGTGAACTATGTGATCAATGGTCGGCACTACAACAAAGGATACTACTTTGCAGACGGTATCTATCCAAAGTGGGCAACATTTGTGAAGACTATCTCGAAACCCGGCACCCCCAAACATTCCGAGTTTGTCAAGAAACAAGAAGTTTGCCGAAAAGACGTCGAGCGTGCATTTGGTGTGCTCCAGCAGAGATTTGCCGTCGTCCGGTTTCCCGCTATGACTTGGTCCAAAGATCAGATGTGGGAGGTGATGAACTGTTGTGTGTGCTTATACAATATGATTATTAAAAATGAGCGAAAACATCCGGTTCATCTGGCTTAGCAAGAAGCATCATATGAGAGAGAGGGTCCTCTTGCACAGTCTAATCACCAGGTGCCGACATCATGGGCCGCCTTCATTGCTATGCGCAAGGAGATTCGAGACTCTACAATGCATCAACAGCTGCAAGATGATCTGGTGGAGCACATATGGACGCTCCGAGGCAACGCCGACGCCAACACCGACGCCAACTAGTCTGTCTTTATTAATTTGTTTCAAAACTTGTGAAATTATGTGCTTCATTTGTTTCAGCACTTGTTAAACATTGTACTGATTTTCGCCGAATTTGTTTCAGCAATTTTTGCCGAACTTGTTAAATTTTATGTCGATTTTATTTGAAATATGTCAAATGGCCGAGGTTGGGGGTGTCCTGCCGGTGGGACGGCTGGAACTTGGGCGCTCCCAAGACCAAATTTTCCTCCAATCCGAAGAAAAATTTCGCCGGATTTAGACGTAGGGGAGCGCCAACGAGTGGAGATGCAGTTGATCGTAGTACAGTCACATGGTTAGGTTTGAGACCTGACGTTGTCAATCAGATTCTTGAGCATGATAGATCCTTTTTATCAGGGAAAAAATGGGAAAAGAGCACTGGAAAAATTTAGAGAAGAAAAAAATGAGAAAAAAATAACTCCCACCCGCTTTCTTTTCTGAATTTCTGATCGCCCCTCTTTGACTCTTCCCCCCTTTCCACACCCACGCCGTTTTCTCTCCACCCCTGTCAACCTTCGTCCGCCTCCTCACTCTACCTTTGACTGCGCCCTTCTCTCCGCCTCTCTCTCCTGGCCGCCGTCACCGCACGCGCACCCCGCGGTTGCACAAGCCTCCCCAGCGGGAGCACGAGGCCGAGAGGAAGCAACAACCCTACCCCGGGCCGGCCCCAAGGTGAGGAGCCCTCTGCGCCGCCATTGTCTCCCCCTCCCCCCTCTCTCGCGGCGCTTCTCTGGTTCCCGACGCGTCCGCGGCGATTTCTCCGCCCGAAATGAGGCTTCTCGGGGTTACACGGTGCTGGCGGGGGTAGGATTTGGCGGCGGGTTTCTTGGTCCTCTCGGTGGGTTCCTCCGGGTTTCCGCTCCGGATTCCGCGGGCTCCGCGAGGTTTTTGTGGGGTTTCTTGATTTTTTTCCCCTTCTTACGCCGGCGCTTGGGTTGGAGACATCTCGCTGGGTTCTCGCGCGTCTGGTTGCCTGTTCGCAATGCTCAAGGGCTGGATTGGATCTTTGCGGGATAAACCGAATTGCATGTTCGATCCAACCGTCAGACTAGTTTACTTTCCGCAAGAACGCGCATGAAATTGAGGAATTTACGTTCTTGTTTTGGGGGGGGGGGGGGGGGGGGGGAATTATGGAGTTCTAACAAAACCGGGTGATTTTGGCGGTGTGGGCTGTTGTTGCCTGTTCGAAAGGATTAAGGTCGTATGCCTAGAGGATGCAAGAAGACCATTGCGTTTTATGTTGTTGTTGTTTTTCCGTGTGGAGAATTATACTGAACATAGTAGTACGGAGTGCCAGATCTTGTCGTCAAACGGAATTTACTGTCCAGAATCTGAATGCTTCAGCATTTTTCTGAACATTCATAAATGTATGGTTGAAGTGACGCACGGCATGCGTGGGTGGGTCAGCAGGTGATTTATCAAAACGGCCCATTCGATGCGATAATTCTTCTGGCGGGATTGGGTGTTGTAGTCAGTATGGTCTAGTCTTGCCTATCTCTGTTTCAGGATTCGAGCAACTTATGTTTACATTTGCTGTCCAAGTGATTCAGTTTGCTTTCTGTATCACGAAAAGTACCCTTTATGTTTCTTGGTATTTTAGTTTTGACAAAAGTCTAGAAATTCGCCACATACATCACTGGTTGTTACTTGTTTTCAGAGTATCACAAAAAGTACCCTGTATGTTTCTTGGTATTTTAGTTCTGCCAAAAGTCTAGAAGTTCGCAGCATACATCACTGATTCTTACTTGTTTGCTAGTAAAATTGCAGCATACCATGACAAATCAGGCTCTAGTTTTTGTCACTGGTTTTCTCCTGTCTGGTTGTGACACGGATTGGTCTGCATTGTTTGTGTAATGTGTACAGCTTAAATGTGTCGGCCTGTTGGAGTTGCCCTTATGGTGCATGATGTAGACATGTCTTAAATCATGATTGTTTTTTGACTTAAATTACCTGAAACCCTGTTATATGCATGATCAACTCATCATATTGCAGATTGTTGAGCTACAATGGGAGTGGCAGGTCACAACGATCCTTTGTTAGGTGAAACAACGTGCGGATCTTTGCTGCAGAAACTGCAGGTGCTTTGCTCCGCCCCCATTTAATATGCATTGTTTTTCTCCTGCGCTTTACTAGAGCTAATTTGAACAATGGCAATTCAAGCACCATTGGAACTGATGGGTGTTATTTCAGCTGATATGGGATGAGGTTGGTGAGACCGACGATGATCGCGACAAGATGCTACTTCAGCTTGAGCAGGAGTGCTTAGATGTTTATAGGAGAAAGGTTGATCAGGCTTCTACTTCCAGGGCACATCTCCTTCAGCAGCTAGCCAACTCTAGATCCGAGCTTACTAGACTCCTCTCTTCACTGGGAGAGTTGTCTATTTCTGGTGTCATAATTGTAAGTATCTGGGAATAGCCAGTCAAATCCATTCCATGTCAACCTAACTCCTTTGTATGCACACCAGTATACTTAGCTGGTACTTGATAGTTTGTCATAGTTCTACTTAGCTTTATCTTGAATATAATATATCTCTCCTCAAAAAAGAAAAATAATTATCTCTTCCACTTATATAGTGCATGTCTCCTTTCTGCCGATTTACAGCCTGACAAGACAACTGGTACAATCAAGGAGCAACTAGCAGCGACATCACCATTCTTGGAACAGCTCTGCAGGAAAAAAGAGAAGAGGGTGAAAGAGTTTGCTGATGTACAACTCCAGATTCAAACAATACGTGGTGAAATTGCAGGGAGTCTACAAGTTGGTGATCACTTGGAAACACCCCATGTTGACGAGGATGATCTTTCAATGAAGAAATTAAATGAATTTCTCTTTGAACTACAGGCACTGCAAAAGGAAAAGGTGCGTATTGGATATTGATTCTGTAGTTTTCTTTGCACAATGTAAGAACCGGTTATTTTGCTGTTCATGTTCCAATGTTCGAAAGCTCAAAGCCTAGAGGAATTATAAGTTTAGCAGTGCACATGTAATTTGCATTTTTCCCAAGTTCTCTTCATATGCCAATGCTATATGTATAACACCACAGTTATGTATCATTATTAGTGAGCAAAGCAATAGGCTACTGATATAGCTGCTGGCTGTTATTGCAATATATGTACTCTGGAATATGTAAAATATCCTGATTTGATATGGTGTTCTCATCTTCTGTATTGCAGAGTACTAGGCTGCACAAGATTCTCGACTTGGTGAGCTCAGTGCATGACCTTTGTTCTGTCCTTGGGATGGATTTCTTGAACACAGTTACTGAAGTTCACCCTAGCCTCAGTGACTCTGTTGGTGCTGATTCCAAGAGTATTAGTGATGAAACACTATCTAGGCTGTCTAAAATGGTGACTGAACTTAAAGAAGAGAAAGTAAAGAGGCTTGAAAAGGTAAATCCACAGTGAGCCTCTTGTTATTGTATATCTGGTTTTTTAGGTGTCTTTGATATGTTTACATGATCCGATTTGATTTCTGATTAAATGCTATGCTCTCATAGATTCAAGCTCTAGCTTCCCAGCTAACTGACCTTTGGAACTTAATGGATACCACTGTGGAGGAACGACAACTTTTTGATCATGTCACTTGCAATATGTCCTCAGCATTGGACAGAGTGACAGCTCCAGGAGCTCTGGCTCTTGATGTAATTGAGCAGGTTAAGATTTCTTTTCTTCTCTCAGTGAGTTGGACTTATTGATGAAGTAACATACTATTGTTCACCAATGTCCTAACATATTTTTGCACTCTACAGGCTCAACTTGAAGTTGAAAGGCTGGATCAGCTAAAAGCCAGTAGGATGAAGGAAATTGCATTCAAAAGGCAGACTGAACTTGAAGATATCTATGCCCAGGCTCATATTGCAATAGATACTAGTGCTGCAAGAGATAGGATACTGTCTGTTATTGATTCTAGTATGTTTGAGCCTTCGGAACTACTGGCCGATATGGAGAGCCAGATACTTAAAGCAAAAGAGGAGGCCTTGAGCAGAAAGGACATACTGGAGAAGGTTGACAGGTGGATGTTAGCATGTGAAGAAGAGAGCTGGCTTGAAGACTATAGCCGGGTATGCAAAATGTGTTACCTTAACTGTTCTCTGTCTTGGTTTTAATGGCTGAAATGGAGAATTTTGTGTTCCTTTAGCATTGTTCTTCTGATTATATTCTGCAATCGACTAGCATTGTTTATTCAGTACTTTTTTTTACTGTGGACGCTTACATTGATGTTCTCTTATTGGCAGGATGATAACAGATACAGTGCAACTAGAGGCGCACATCTGAACCTTAAACGTGCAGAAAAAGCTCGTCTTTTGGTTAATAAAATTCCAGGTATGTTCTCAAAACTGTTTCTCCATGGGAATTGCATGACATTACATGTGGCGCTCGTAGCTTCCACTGCATGAGAACTCACATTACATACATGTTACATGATATGTGATGGGACGTCAATGCTATTCCTAACATGATTTAACTTTTCATGAACATTGATGGCTGTTTGCTGCAGCTATTGTTGACATGCTGGTGGTGAAGACCCAGGCTTGGGAACAAGACCACAACACAGCATTCACCTACGATGGTGTTGCTCTTCTTGCAATGCTGGAGGAATACAGAATCCTGAGACAGGAAAAGGAGGAAGAGAAGCGGAGAATGAGGGTATTCCTTTATGCCATTCCTTTGTCTTGTATGATAGTTGGTTTTGGTAATAATCTCCACAAATCCCATACTCATCCTTTCTATCTGCCATTCCAGGACCAGAAGAAGATAAACGACCAGCTAGCTGCCGAGCAGGAGAAGCTGTTCGGCTCGAAACCGAGCCCAGCCCGGCCCCAGTCGGCGAAGAAGTTGCCTGGGCCTCGGGCGAACTGCGGCGCGGTGAATGGCACGCCAAACCGGAGGCTATCGGTGCTGCAGAGCGGTGGTAGGTCGGCGAGCCGGGATGGGCGGAGGGAGACAGTCAGGCCGTCGGCGCCTGTGAACTATGTCTCCCTCACCAAGGATGATGTGGCTTCGCAGGCTTCTTCAACTTGACACATGGCTTCTCGGTGCCAATGTGGCAGAAATATATTTGTGCAGTAGCTGGAAAATTATAGAGCTTAGCTTAGCTTTATCTGGGTGGAGCAAGTGGAATGATGTAGTCGTGGAGGGATTGACCGTGGTTTGACTGGATGGATGTTCGTCTTGTGTTGTAGATCGAATGCTATGGAAAACTGGGATTGTGCAATATATCTCCTTGCTTTCTGATCTGCATACTTTATTTCGCAGCTACATAGTAACTTTTACATTTTACTAGCAATCATCGAAATTTTTAACACCAGGCAACTGGAAAGAAAAGAAAAATCATGGAAACACAAGCGCACACAGCAATCTGGATTTGGAGAAGCTATGTACATCGTTGGTCGAGCGTCTCGGTTTCAGTAGTCCGTTGGAGGTTGGCGGGGATCGTACACATTGGCCTCGGCTTGATGATCCTTCTGCAGCTGCTTCTGCTCTCTCTGCCGCGCCTTCTTGCTCACCTTGATTGCATCGATCATGACACAACATTTCGCATCAGCACAGGACATTACTAACCATGGTGGTAAACTGAGTGATTTGATCGTTACCTTGTGTGATCTCGCTTGGAGACCGTGGTCTGACGCGGCCGCCGCCACCTTCCGGCGCGGCAGGTTCCGGGCACCCCTGGGCCGGTTGTTCTTGCCGGGCCTGTAGCAGCTCAGGCTGCCACTCCGCCCCCCGGCGCTGGAGCCGTCGAAGCTGACGGCGGCGGACACGCTGTTGGACCCGCAGCTCTCCTTCTCCTCGACGGCGGCGACGTCCTGCCGTCTCCTCACCGGCACCACCACCCGCCGCCCGGCCACCGCCGACCCAGCATCCGTCGCGTTCTTGCTCGCAGAGTCGTCGGCGCCTGGCTCGGCCTGCCGCGTCGCCATCCAGCGCTCCAGCCAGCTCCACCCCACGTTGAAGTCCCCCTGGTCCGACCGCGACGACCGCTTCTTCGTGCCGCCGCCGCTCCTCAGCTAGTTCCGACCAAGACGCAGGACACAGATCACATCGGTCACTAGGCCATGAAACTGAATTGTACACCAGTCGGCCGTCGCCTGATAATTCAGAGCTCCACCAGTGCAATGTGCGTACCTGCTGCGAGAAGGCGTATGCGAGGGCTCGCTCCCGCCGCGTGGTGGCCTCCATCCTGCTCTGGATCCTCATCCGCAGCACGTTCGAGCTCAGCGTGCTGTCGTCCCACTCCTCCTGCAATCGATCAACAAATCGACCGTCACCAAACTGAACTGAACTTTTTGTCAACACAAGTTGTTTGTGTGCTGTAGCTGTGCAGTACCTTGGCTCTGAAGACCTGCGGTGGCCGCGTCTTCTGGCTGGCCCGGTGCTGCGCCGACGGCGTCGGCGACGCGCCGCCGTCGTCGCTCAGCCGGAGGTTGCTCAGGGACTCCCCTACCTGGACCTCCACCGACGCCGCCATGGACGCCGAGACGGGGGTCGCGGGCTCCTCTTCAGCGTAGCATCCCTCCTGCCCCGAGCTCCTTCTCAGCACCTCCTGCAGCAGTCGCCTCCTTGCCTGCCGACAAGTGGCAGAGCGATGAGCGATCTGTTTCCACCTCGACGCAGTTCGGGCTATGATTTATGAATGCAGGATTTATTCAAGAACGCACCATGAATCTCCTGAACGCAGACTGGATCAGCCTCGCCGCCTCCTCCTCGCCGACCGGCCTCGTCGACACGCCGTCCTCCACGGCGTCTCCACCAATCCGATGCCGAGGCTCTTCAGGATTGCTGCTGTCGGCACCACCGACCTGATCTGCCACCGGAACTCGAGTCACCGGGCAAGTCTCGAAGCTTCCGGCGGAGGCAACCGTCCCGTCATCGTCGTCGTCCTCCTCCTCCTCCTGGTCGACGGCCGCCGCGCCGGCCTCGTCGCCGCACAGGTACAGCCGGAGAGAGCTCCGCCACCTCTTGCGGTCGCCAGGGCTCCGTTCCTGCAAGAAATTTGTTCGCACGGAGCGCCATTGTTGTCATTTCAGGAACCGCAAACTCCAAGAACTGCTGTCGAGAATGCACTCACGCTGTTGCCGGCGCCGCCGCCCGAGCTGCAGGGGCTCTTGGAGAGGACCCTCCGGACAATGCCGCCGGCGAGGCCCATCTCTTGCAGCGTGGCACGCCGCGTCACCCTGACAAGGTCGTCACTCGCTCACCGGCTGATCCACAGTGATGGCAGGACGGCGCGTGAGCTGAGCTGTGGCCGTCCCCTTATAGCGAGACTGCGTCAGCGGCCGTGGACTGAGCTGAGCAGTTGGGGTAAATCCAAAACAGGCAAAGCTCTCTCGCAGGGTGCTTTGGCCCGGTGCAGCTTTGTGTAAAGGCGCGGGCATTTGATTGGCGGATCCGTGGGGAAGAAGAGGGGGAGCACACGCCGCGGTGCGGTGGCCTTGATGATGGCCATGGCCATGGACGGACCCATGTGTTGGTTTTCTTTTGGGTATGGCAGAGGAGGCCGAGGCTTTAGAGCTGGAGTCGAGCGTCTTGCTCCACACTGCTCTTTCTTCCTCCGGGCATGTTTTGAAATGTTTTTTCTGGTAAACATAATATATTAAGCTAGCAAACCGTCTCATTAAAAAATTTCTAGTCTTCTTAGGTACCTAGTAACAAAAAGAGTGCATCTAAAACTTGCTGCTTCGAATCAAAGGATAGTTACATCGTTTAGGAGAGCTTGCCGAATGAAGCTAGGGGTTCATCGACCTAGTTACAAGAAGAAGCTGAATTAAAACTAAAGCTAGCTAGCTACTCATGAGTTACTACATTACTCTCTCTCCCACGATGACTAAAAGCAACCTTCCCTATCATCCGGCAAGAAACAGTGATCTAATTAACTCGGGGAGGAAGAGGTTACCAAAAGAAACGGTGTTCCGCTACAGTCACAGATCAGTTTGCATTCGTTGTCCGGTTCAAACCACCATTGATATCGGGAAGGATGTCTCGTCATCGAACGAAATTCCAAAGGCTACTTATTAAAGATGATGTCTCCATCGGCACGAGTGACAAAAGGAAGACGGTGACCAAAACCCTAAACTTACCTATTGAACAACTACTTCTATTAAAATTTGAAAAAAACAACTACTTCTATTGGAAAACTCCACCCATAGATCAGGTTCACCGCCCCTCGTGACGCCAGCAAGGCTGGCTGGAGGAGAGGAAACCAATGGATAATGGAGGCAGAGCTGTGGTGTCTAGAGTTTTGGAAGAGAGACGGCGGCTAAAAAGATCGCAAGGAGAAGATCTTATTAACACAGGCATCCGATGTTAAACCAGTAACTAGATAATCATCCATCACATCCGTTCACATTGACTGACTGCCACTATCAGTCGATTTATGATCAGGGAAGTACAGAACAGACAGTCGAACCACCTCTGTCGACTTCTGCACCAGTGGTGCTCGTACACGGTTCAGGTGCACAAATCTGTCGGCAGGGGGTTGCAGCCGCGAGTGAGCTTAGCGTTCTGAGAAGGAAATTACCAGGAAAGAATGTCGGATGGGTCCGGAAATAAAGGCTCTAGACGTGCACACTTTTTAACTGGATCGGCACATGGCATGCTCGCCTCATCCAACCTAATCTTGGCCTTTGCTTGCTACCACGGGCAGGTATATTCCTCGCTGTCAGTCACTCTAGCTCACTCTCAGCTGAGCTGAAATCTCAACTCCATCATGCTGCAGATCTCACTAGGTTCTGCAGTCTGTACCTGCCTGCCGACAGTATCTCATAGCCCAGCCCAGGACCAGACTCTCATAACTCTGGAGTCTCAACTCCACTCTCCTGTGCCCATGGCATGAACACTGTAGCATCGGTCTCCGTTTCCCAGAGTCAATTCGAGACAGTTGATGCACAAGTCCAAATCGGCACAGCCTCAGGTCGAGATGCACAGACGGTAGAAAATTCTTGATCTGTTGGAAACTGTAGGCACTGGATGCGCCTGCGCGGGGAGTTCTCATCGCGTTTGGCTTCATCCGAAAGGCGAGAGAAGCTAAAATTTTACCATTCTTCTGGCTGGATCAAGCACCCAAGCTGATGAAATAGAGAAACCCAAGCAGAAATGAAGTCAGGACGTAAATGAGCAGGCTAACACATGACTGGAAGTAGCTAAATAGCCGTTATAGCAACAAGAAGTTGCCAGAGATTTACTTGAGAAACTAGGAGTGCACGTCTAACAGCTGGAGGCCTGGACTAAACCTAAGATGAAGCATTGGGCCATGTATGTCTCTTAGTTGTCCCTTCTAGTACATCTGACTTATTCCATCTACAGAAAAGTACATGCATACTACAGAGGATTTAATTATGCAAATGAGGTAGGGTCATCAAATCATCATATTAGTACTTACCAATAGCCCCACTTATTCAATGTTTGTGCTACACCAGTCGCGATTGGCACAGGTGACGCAGCGTAAGAGTTCTCTCTCCTAGCATAGAGCATCGTCCTCCTATCTGTCATATACACGAGTGATGCAATCAGGTCAAGCTCCGCAGAGCTCAAAGTGCTAGAGAGCCTGGAAGATGGAAAAAATTAAGCTCACGACCAAGCTCTCAACTCTGACGTCCCAACTCTACTGTTCTGTGCCCATGGCCTGAACATTGCAGCACCAGTCTCCGCTTCCTAGGGTCAACTCGACCTAGCTGAGGCAAGTCCATCGGCAGACTCGGTTCGAAATGTACTGATGGTGGAACTTTCTTGATCTGTTCAGAAATTATAGGCACTGGATGGGCGGGGAGTTCTCTGTTGGTTTGGCTTCATCTTTAAGGTGAGAGCAGCTGAAATTTTACCATGCTTCTGGCTGAACCCAGCATGTAGCACCAGCTGGTGGCTGATGAAATGGAGCAACCCACTCATAGATCAGGTTTCCTGTGCCTATGGCAGGAATACTGCAGCATCGGTCTCCGTTTCCCAGAATCAACTGGAGCCAGTTGAGGCACAAGTCCAAATCGGCACATCCTCACGTTGAAATGTACTAACGCTGGAACTTTCTTGATCTGTTATGGAATTGTAGGAACTGGATGTGCGAGGAGTTCTCATCGGTTTCGGCTTCATCCGAAAGGCGAGAGAAGCTGAAATTTTACCATGCTTCTGGCTGGATCCAGCACCCAGGCTGATTCCTGATGAAACATGGAGAAACCCAAGCAGAAATGAAGTCAGGACGTAAATGAAGGCAAGCCATTATAGCAAACAAGAAGCTATTTTTGCAACAGATTTACTACAAAAACTAGGAGTGCACATTTAACAGCTGGAGGCCTGGAATAAACCTAAGATGAAGCATCGACATAGGTAGGCCATGTATATCTCTCAGTTGTCCCTTCTAGTACATATGACATATTCCGTCTACAGAAAAGTACATGCATGCTACAGAAGATTAATTATGCAAATGAGTACTTACCAATAAGGGCGACACAGGGTAAGAGTTCTCTCTCCTAGCATAGAGCATCGTCCTCTGTCATATACACGATTGATGTGATCAGGTCAAGCTCTGCAGAGCTGAGAGCGCTAGAGAGCCCGGAAGATGGAGAAATTAAGCTCAGGACAGAGCTCTCAACTCTGAAGTCTCAACTTCACTGTCCTGTGCCCATGGCCTGAAAACTGCAGCACCGGTCTCGGCTTGCCATAGTCAACTCGGCCCAATTGAGGCACAAGTCCAAATCAGCAGACTCAGGTTGAAATATACCAACAGTGGAACTTTCTTGATCTGTTCAGAAATTTTAGGCACTGGATGGGCGGGGAGTTATCGTCAGTTTGGCTTCATCTTTAAGGTGAGAGCAGCTGAATTTTACCATGGTTTTGGTTGAATCCAGCACGTAGCACCAACTGGTGGCAGATGAAATGGAGCAACCCTAGCGAAAATCAAGTCAGGACCTAAATGAGCAGGCAAACATAGGACTAGATGTAGCTCGCTAGTCGTTGTAGCAAACCACAAGTTCTGATTGCCAGAGATTTACTATGGAAACTAGAAGTTTAACAGCTGGAGCCTGGACTAAACCTAAGACAAAGCATAGACATAGGTAGGCCATGTATGTCCCTGAGTTACCTTCTAGTACATCTGACATATTCCGTCTAATAAAAGTACATCTGACATATCCATGCTACAGAAGATTAATTATGCAAATGAAGTAGGTAAGGTCATCAATCATCATATTAGTACTTACCAATAAGCTCCACTTATTCAATATTTCTGTTACATCAGTTGCGACTGGCCGCAGGGTAAGAGTTCTCTCTCCTAGCATAGATCATGTTCTCTGTCATATACACAAGTGATGTGATCAGGTCAAGCTCCACAGAGCTCATCGTGCTAGAGAGCCTGGAAGATGGGGAAATTAAGCAAAAACAAAACAAAACAAATATTCTTGATGACAATGAGCTAAACATCACTTCTTTTATCTATGGTTCAGACAAGTTCTACTAAAATCCTAAGAAATCCAGCCAGCAGGCATTATCTGAATCCATCAATATCATTAGAATTGAGTGCAAAAATCAAGAAGTAAAAACACATCGATCGAGAACTTGTGCATTAGCATATGTCCATATGCTTCAATTCATGTCATTCTTAAGTACTATTAAGCTTTCTTTCTCAAACTGTCAAACACATGTCAGTTGTATTAGAAGTTCTCCAAATTGTGTGATCTAAGGCTAAACCTTAACATTTTCTTTGTGGCATGGAAGAGAGTTGTGATGCCAAACAATACAATCTTTTGTTTTTTGAACTGCCAGACAATAAAACCTTGATATTATGTACATGCGTTAATCATTGTTATTTGCTATGACCAACAATAGTATTCACTTCACTTCAGTACCATGAATACTAGCAAACGCTTGCTACTATTTCACATTATCACCAAAAGGAGCCTGTCAATGAACAACAAACTATATGGAAAAAAGTTGCAATATCAAAAAACAAGATTGCGTTCAAACCAAGTGTAAAACGCAGAAGCTGATTTGAGATTATTGTATATGTCATGCATGTCGAAGATGAAATATAGCTCAAGACACACAGATGCCTCTGAAGAAAGTACACAAAGCAATCCCAAAAGCCTTTGCAGCTGGATTAATAACAGGTTAAATGCTACTAACTATGATATCCGCAAGTACTGGAAGCAAGCATTTCATCTCTTTAAGCAGAGAGATCAGGGGAGAAAAAAAGGCCAACATGTGGACAGCTTGCCTGACAGTTCCACTTTTGTGTTCATGCTTGGCTGAGGCCAACCCATACATCCAAGCCTGGCCTTTCTAACAAGTCTCTGGCACTGCACCCATAAAAACTATATGCCGCCAAGCACACAAGACTATATTCGCTGAGCAAATTATTCACGATTTCAATCAATTTACAGGCTGGAGTTTGTAAGATGCCACCTGGTGTCAATTTTCACCCCTGCAAGTAGAGCCTTTTGGGAACACTGCTTAAATTCATCCCAAAATCTGGCTCAGAATGACTCATGAGCACCAATCAGAGGACATCATCGCCAACAAACCAGAAGAAACACATAACAATGTTATGGGCTTCTGCCATCTGTGATGATGTCCTCAGAGGCAACAAGTTCTGAAGGTGCACCTTTAGCATTCCATACATGTAATTTACTTCTGTTTACATCAATCCAGCTCGTCCCGGGTTCCTTTTTCACCTTTCTTGATTGCATCAACTTCCTTATCTCCGAAGCATCTTCCCACCGTCCAACTGTTCTGTACACATTTTCAAGAAGAACGTAGCTCAAGTGGTAGTGAGGCTCTAGCTCCATCATTTTCTTGGCAACCCTTTCTGCTACATCTGGGTTAGAATGTGTGGCAGAAGCGCCAAGGATTGCTGCCCACAAGGAGGAATCATCTCTGAAGGGTGACTTATTTATCAGATCTTCAGCCTCTTCCAGCAGTTGTACTCTGCTGAGAAGATCAACAATGCAATTGTAGTGTTCGATTCCAGCGGCAATGCCATAGTCCTTGCTCATAGAGTTGAAGTAGTTCCGTCCCTCCTCAACCATTCCAGTATGACTACATGCAAAAAGAACACCAATGAAACTGATGTAGTCAGGCCTGGCTCCTTCCCTGACCATCCGATTGAACAGATTGATAGCCCCCTCGGCGTGGCCATTCTGAGCGAAGCCGCAAATCATGGCATTCCAAGTAATCGTATTACGGACACTGCTCGCCTCGAAAATTCTGTAAGCGTAGTCTAGAGCGCCACATTTTGCATATAGGTCTACAAGCGCGGACTCAACAACCACGTCTCTCCAGCCACCGTTCCTCAGAAACCGGCAATGGATCTCTTTTCCCGGCTTCACAGAAGATAGACCAGCACATGCCCTCAAAACAGTCCCCAAACTGTATAAGTCATCGTATTCCTTATCCATCTGCCGAAATAGCGCGAGAACCTTCTCGTACTCCGCGTTCTGGCAGTACCCACCGAGCAACGCACACCATGAAACCGCATTCCTGACCTGCATCCTGTCAAACACCTTGCGCGCCTCCAGCATCATCCCGCACTTGGCGTACATGTCCAGCGTGCTGCTCTCCACGATCACATTATTACCACACAGGCCACGGGTCAGTACCTGGGCATGCGCCTCGCGGCCTTGACTGATTCTCCTCAGGTTCCCCAGCGCCGTCATCATCGAACCAAACGTGCAGCCATCCGGCTCGACCCCACGCGTCATGACCATAGTCCGGAACCACCTCATGGCCTCCTCGAACCAGTCGTTCCGCACGAAGGCTGATATCAATGAGGTGTAGCATATCCCATCGGGGGCGCGCATTTCCTCGAACGCCTTCCGGGCGTCTCCTGGTGAGCCCGCGTGGCCGTACATGTCCACTAGCGCGCTCAGCACGATGTCGTCGTCGTCGAATCCCCGGACAAGGATGCTCCCGTGGACGCAGGCGCCCGCGTTGCGGTCGCGGAGCATGGCGCAGGCCTTGACGGCGGCCGAGAGCGCGTGGGCGCTGGGCGAGACGCCGTCCGCGCCGGCGACCATGGACCTGAGGGAGTGGAGCGCGCGGCGGGGAAGCCCCGCGCGCAGGAACGCGGCGAGGATGGAGGAGTGCGCGACGACGTCGCGGCGAGGCAGGTCGTCGAACGCCCTGAGCGCGTGCGGGAGGTGGCGTGGCAGGCGGAGGTAGAAGGCGAGGAGGGCGTTGGCGACGTAGCGGTCGGCGAGGACACCCGCGCGCGCGGCGCGGGCGTGGAGGCAGTATCCGAGGCGGGGCGGCGGGTGGCGGAGCAGGACGGCGGCGAGGGAGACGGGGGACGAGGGGTGCGCGGCCGCCAGGCGCGCCGCGGCGGGGAGGTCGTGGGAGTCGAGGAGGCGGATGACTTGGTGGTGAGGCGCGGTGAAGGTGGTCCTCGGCGGGGGCATCGGACGGCGGCGCTCCAGCCGGCGGCGCCGGGGAGTGGCGGTGGCAGTGGCGCGACGTCCCGTCTAGTGTTTGTTTCCGCGGAGGAAAGCGATACGCAAGACTTCAATTTCATCGCCGACTGATATGGGGCGAATTTTTTTAAAATAATACGAATTAATTATTTAATTCTAGGACTATCACACGAGATTTTCAAAAATTTCCAAAAGTGAGACTCGGTCGGCCGGCAGCAGGCCGATCGGACCCAAAATGTCAGCCTCGTTGGTTCATAGCTGACCAACTGGACTGCTAGAGACCAACTGGACTGCTACACCCCAACTGGCTTGCTAATACCCGATTAATTGCATGGATGTATTTCCTTCGTTCGCATGATGCTTAGGGTTGGCACGAGTATCGCTAGATACATAGTTCATACATAAAGTCTGATACGTAGGTGGTGCATACATAAATGTCTGATACATAGATACATAAATGTCTGAAACTATGGACGGTGTCTGGGGTTTCGTGGGGGCGGCGTAGCACGGGGTGTCCAACCGAACCTGTCCGGGGCCCTGGTTATGCGAGCAGGGATCCAGGAACCGGACTCGGGGTCGTACTGTGTCTCCTGTGTGGGCTCTGGTGGAGGAGTCTGCATACCAACATAGTTCTGCTGCGTGCTGTAATACTCCATGTGCTCAGGATCCTGATCACTAGCTCCCCATGAAGGATTGGACGCAGTGTGCTGCGTGTATCCTGTGCCACGAAACATAAGTGATGTCAAACTAAGTGGAGTATAGTCTATATAGAACACAATATATAGAATAGTACATACCCTGTGTGTATCCTGCTGCCACTGGTCGAAAGCAGCTTGCTGCTGATAGTACTGCAAGTCGTCGAAGGAAGGAGTGTGATGCTGCTGCTGCCACGACGAACCTCCTGCCTGGTCAGGAGGTGGTGGTCTGGGTGTCGCCGTCGGCGTGAGACGAGGCCGTGATCCGTGCTGCTGGTACTGAAAGTCGTCGACGGAAGGAGTGTGCTGCTGCCACGACGAACCTCCTGCCCGGTCAGGAGGCGGTGGTCTGGGTGTCGCGGTCGGTGTGAGATGTGGCCGTCGCTGCTGCTGTCTGGAGGGTCGCGGTGGAAGGAGGTGGCGCTGAACGACGTCGGAACTACGGCTGCACGTGATAGCCGAGTAGATCCCGCGTAGCTTGTCCTCGAGTCGCCTCAACTAGGACACATGTTGGTCACGCTGTAGAAGAGGCGCACTGGACACTTGACGTGTGTACCGAGCGACTTCATCCTGTAAATCTGCAGTCAGCTGACCCTGAAAAATGATGGTAGCCTATAAATCGTAGAACCCAATAGATAAACGACAAGTATGATGGTGGAATAGAAAGTTGTACGTACCGCATGCTATCGACTACCGGCTGTGGACTGAGTCGGGTACATATCGTGCATAGACGTCGGTGGCGCCTCAGCTGGATCAGTCGGCGGGATGAGGCGCACTCGCGTGGCTGCGGTGTACCTCTGCAGATATGCGTCAAACTCCTGTGGGTCAAACTGCTCATCGTTCGGCCAGACGTGTGTTGTCGCGTCATCCCACTCAGCAACATACAAGCCAACGCGCTGAAGCCACCATGTCGAGGAGTGGCTAGTACCCTTCCTGTTGTACCTACAGAAAATAATTGTGTCAGTAAGCCGAACCATGATGAACAGTCTTAAACTTAGCGATGCTCAGAACTTACTTGTGGACGTAGGCAGGGAGAGGTGCTATCGGTGGTGGAGGATCGACCAGCTGCCGAGAGCCGAACTGCCTCATGATCCTCTGCTGGGCCATTATCTCCACGGACGCATGGAAGATGATCTTCGACTGTGTCATCCAGTACGCACAATCTCTATAGCAGAGGTTAGAGATCCCGCCGGGGTACCTTGCATGCACGGCGGCGGCCATATAGGGCTGCCAGATCACCGCCCTATCATCGAGCACGTCGAACTGCTCGGTGAACGCAGGGTAGCAGTTCCTGACCTGGTCGCGAGCAAATCGTCTCTGCAGAGAGAAATAGTCAGTACTCATGCAAAACTATAAATTACGAAAGAACTATGTTCGACAGTCTACATACCTCGCGACGTGTCCAAAGTATGCCGAAAGTAGGCATATCAATGTGGTCCGGATCATCCAACTCGTTTGCCCCGAACCGCTGAGCATCTATGTCTGGCCGACCAATCGGGAACCTCTCCCAGGACCACAGCTGCAAGAACAGTGGGCAGCCAAGAAGCCCAGACTTGGGGGAGACAAGTGTACAAGCATTGCACAAACCTCGGTATGTGGATGCTAGAACCGCGGAACCCCAACTCCGCTGTATGATGTCGTCGGCGGTTTGTGCCTCTGCTATCTCCAGTGCAATGGGGATGAAGCGCCTGCTGATGGTGGTCTGATGGTTCTCTGTGAACATGACCTTCCCAAGCAGCCACAATATGTACGCCTCGAGACTCCTAGTGATCTGTGCCTCACTCATCGGCGGTGTGAACTGTGAAACCTACAACCATGAAAAAAAAGATGTTAGTTATAACAACGCAATAATCATAAATAAATTTGTTATAACAATGGTTACCTCGAAGTTGAGTAACCAGTCACACTTTGGACCGTGGTCCTCACAGAGAAACTCAGTCTGGCCCGCACGAGTTCCCTCAAAACGTGCAGACATTTCTTGATCCCAAAGCACTGGTTCTGCCAGCGGGCCTATGGGCTGACCCGCCAACGGTAGGCCCAGTAAGAAAGACACGTCCTGGAGAGTAGGGGCCATCTCTCCCCATCGAAAGTGGAACGTGTGTGTCTTGGGCCTCCACCGATCCACCAGGTTGGTCAGTAGGGAGTGGTCCTGCTGAAGGCGCTTGATCGGTGTGCCTACTCGCTCACCGATGACCTCTGACCTAGTGGCCTCAACCAACCGTGCAAAAGGTAGAAGTCCAGCCCACTTCAACCTACAAATTCATATAAGAATCCAATTAGTATGTGCCAGTACTTCAAATTGAATGTATCAAATAAATCGCACATACCTCTGAACCCAACCGGGGTGTATCTGCCAATTTTGATTACCCCCGCGTGTCACCATTGGTGACAAGCTATTAGGGTTGGCCTCTAGCTTGGCCGCACGGTGCGCCCTCTCAATGTCCCTATTGAGCAATGATCTTCCTGCCATTTCTGTAAACAACAAAACATTCGTTATTACTCATTACAAATGATAACATAGTTGCAAAACCAAAATGACATAATACAGATATAAATTATTGTAACGTACATGACCATAATAAAATTGCAAAGTAGTTCCATACTTATTACAAATTCATTGTTCAATACATAAATGTACAATAAGATAGGTTCACATTTCAAATTGCAAAGTAGTTTCGTACTTATTACAAATTCATTGTTCACTACATAAAGTTGCAAAGAAGTTGCGAACTAGTTTCTTCCCCTCCCGCGACGTCCCCTTGTGCCTCGCTGCCCCCTTCTTGCTGTGCCAGTGCCGAAGGTTGGACAATTAGTGTCCCAGTGACCCAATTCATTGCATAGGAAACATTATCTCGTTGGCCCCCCTGCTTCAGATTCATCCATATCATTTCGGATGCGTTGCGACGACCTTCTACCGATGCCTGTCCTCAGTAGCGCCGGGTGTGGGATATATCGCCTTTTAGCAGGGTTTACAGTGTTGAAATTTTCCAATGACCGAAATCCTTGCAGCTCTCCAGTCCAGGTGTTCAGCACGGCCTCCTTAAGGTAATACAGAGAGACGAACGAGATTTCCGGCATCCCAAGGACACCGCAAACAGCTAGCACATGCGAGCAAGGAAGATGAAGCAACTTTGGTTTGTTG
Organism: Lolium perenne; assembly: GCF_019359855.2. Taxonomy (NCBI): domain Eukaryota; kingdom Viridiplantae; phylum Streptophyta; class Magnoliopsida; order Poales; family Poaceae; genus Lolium; species Lolium perenne. The sequence continues at coordinate 261,855,690 of NC_067250.2, forward strand.
CATGTGCACTCGCACGTTGGCCATTCTTCACTGCCAATTTTCACATCATGCGTCCTCTGCGGATTCCCACACCCGAACCTATCTGTAGGTAAGCGGACTTCGAACCTTCTTTCCACATTCCCAATGGGAACAACGGCGAGATGTCTAGCTTTCTCCTTCTTCTTATGCATGTACTCCATAATCTTCGAACAATACGGTGTGCCTGGGTTGTTCACCATATGAATCTGCGCCTTCTCGCGTCTCTCTCTGTAATATTTAACTGTGCCCATGAAAATACCCTCTACTATTGCTGTAAGTGGCAAAGCCCTGTTGCCTCTCAGCACAAAGTTATACGATTCTGCGAGGTTGGTTGTCATGACGCCGTATCTAGCTCCATGTGTGTCGTGCAACAAGGACCACCTCTCTGTAGGCTCGTGCTCTATCCACTGCTCAAAGTTTTTAATCTGCCTTCCCTCCCTTCTCCTTGTTCCGGGCGGGTCAAATCCTGGCAAATCACACAGACCTTGGGGTTCCTCGTAAACTGGTGCTTCTACCACTGCTGTTTGTGCTGCAACTGCCTGCATATGTGCTACTATGTTTGCATCTCGTGCTGCCTTCCTCTGCACAACTTGTTGCTTCGTGAACTCCTGGAGTTTGGTACACAAAAAATTATACTTCCACTGCTGGTTCTGGATGCACAGCTTCTTGAAGAGATTCATAAGGTTCTTGTTCCTGAATTGTGTGTAAAAATTGGCCCCCAGGTGGCGCATGCACCAACGGCTCTGAATGTCAATCCATGGCATTTCTTGCCCTGGCTCTTTGGGTGTCTTAACAGCTTTCAGTATACTTGCATGTCTGTCATGAAGGATGCAAACATTCGGCGTCTCCTTCACAATTGAAATCTTCAACTGTCTGAAGAACCATAACCAGCTTTCGGTGTTCTCACTCTCCACGAATGCAAAAGCGAGTGGAACGATTTGATTGTTTCCGTCCATTCCAATGGCGGTCAAGATTTGACCCTTGTACTGACCGGTGAGAAACGCGCCGTCCACACATAACACGGGTCGACAATGCCTGAAAGATTCGATGCATACACCGAACGAGAAAAAACTCTATGCAGAACCCTGTAAGTTGGGTACTCCGGAAAAAACAAGTCCTGGATGTTTATATATGTGTCTGGGTTCCTCTCCTGCAGTGTCCGCAACAAACGAACAACTGCGTCGTATGCGTCTCGAAACGAACCAAATCTCATCTCCAGCGCCCTTTGTTTAGCCCTCCAAGCCTTGCCATAAGAAATGTTGTACAAATGATGCTTCTTCACATTCTTAATTATGCCCCTTACTCCCATGGCTTGCCCTTCCACTATTTCAGTGTACAGCAGCCGAGCTATCAGATTAGACGACAGGTTGCAATGGTCGTTGCGGATACTTGCAAGCTCACAAGTGTGCGCCATAAAGTCGCTCACACGCCATGTTGTGTCATACTTAGGAACATACCCATGCACCCTTCCGGGACAATTAATGTCATGGCATTCCATCGTCAGGTATTTTCCAGATGACACGGTTGTTTTGAGCAACCTTTGAGTCGCCATTGCCCACTTAACTATTACATCCTGCACATGTCGCTTGGACGGAAACATAGCCCCTACGGCGACATTATTCTGGTGATACTCCCAGTTAGAATCAAGGCCATCGTTGATTGTCATTGCAGATGAAAAGTTCTGATTCCATCTGCCAGGAATAGGCACCTCCGCGCCATCATCAGACCCATCAGAATCATCAGCATCACTTTCACCTTCTGTATCTTCCTCTTCCATCTGGTTCTGCATGTATCCATTTTCTTCGTCACCATCAACCTCACCGTCTTCTCCTACGTAACCATCACCCTGCCCACCATAAACATTTTCCGCATGACTGCTCTGTCCAGGCTCGTAACCACCGCCAGCACCGGGTGCTTGACTGCTCTGGCCTGATTCATAACCACCGCCACCGCCCGGTGCTTGACTGCTATGGCCTGATTCGTAACCACCTCCTACACCATAACCGCCTTCAGGAGGCGCTACCTCCTTCGCCACCGGAAGAACTAATGCCACAGGGTTAGTTCCTCTCCTATCAGACCCTTTTAACCAGCTCACCCACTTAGAGGTATCATCTACAAGCCTCAGATACCATAAAATGTTTGATAACGACTTAGTCCATAATGCATGCACACCCACTGTATGCACTTCAGGATTAAGCCCGAAACATTCTGTCAACCAGTCCTTCACCTGCTCAATTGTCCATGTTCTAGGGGCAGTCAAATTCATCTCTACATACTTGAACTCACTCAGATCAACTCCCATCTCATTTGATCGGACACTATCCAAACCATAGTAAAATACTATCTTCACTACATCTGTCATCTTTGCTCACCTAAAAAAATTTCCATCCGCGTCAACAAACGTAACTACTACACATCACATAAATACACTAACACCAACAACACCGCACATTAACCTACATAGTTAACACTACTATGCAAAGATTAGGGTTTACCCTTGTAGCGTGAGCAGCCTCTCCAACCTGCAGAAAGACGAGCAAAGACGTAACAGACGCAAAGCAGCTCAAAGACCACCACGAACCAGCAGCAGCTCAGCCCCTAACACCACCACCAACCTCCACCACTTCATCACCATTGCTGCTAAATAGCACCACCAATCGTCTCCAAAACCTAACCCATCTGTAGATCGGGCTTCCCTCAACTAATAGCAGCAAAATGGTGAAGTTTTATCGGCTAAATCACTAGGGATCTGCGAAAAATGGTGAAGTTTCGAGCTGTTCTTGCGTGCAGGGAAGAGAGAAGGGAAGAAGAGAGGAGGAAGAAGAGAGAAAAGGAGGCCGGCCCGTGTCTCTGCGGCAGCGCGTGGAAAGGAAGCGAGCGTGGGACTGCGCCGCGCGTCCGGGCATGCACAACTTTGGATGCTGCCGTCCGATCGGCCTGCAGCGGACCGACAGGGTGCTGTCGGTTGGTCGGGTACAGCGTCGACCTGCAATCGGCCTGCTACCATCCGATTGGCCCACCGAAGTCCGACCGGGTCCTACTTTTGTTAATATTTGAAAACGCGTGATAGTCCTGGAATTAAATAATTATTTCGTATTATTTAAAAAAAAAATCGCCTGATATGGGAACAGTGTGGTAGAGATATTCAAGCTCTTTTCAGCAATTACAAAATAAAGTTAAAAAAAACATGAAACCAAAAATCTGTAAGTACTGAAAACAGTTTTTATAATTTTAACGTAAACCGCAATGCCAAGGCGATGTGTATGCGTACATCTTTTTTTGGGAGCAACCACGCATTTTATTAATAGAAAATCTAGTTACATGAGTAAAAGAACGTGGTTTCTTGAAAACAAACTATCCATAGTATTTCCAGCACTAGTCGAAGCTATTGGGTGCAGCCAAACTCTAACACCGTCTAGACGCACATTGGAAGAGACGCCGAGACTCCACCCAGATCCAAAAGAGCACCACCGAAATAGAACATCGGTAAGAGACCAACACCAACATGCTTGGGGAAAGCAATCAAACGGCTTGGTCGACGTCGCTGGTGATTTGAGAGTGTGAATCACCATTGTTGAGGGTGTAGCCGCCATAAAAATATTTTAAGTACAATCCTCCTCGCAGCAACCATGAGAAAGAAAAATCCAAAATTAACATGAAGCAAGATCTGAAGACATATACATAGAATATTATAATCTTCAAGCACAACCGTTGACGTCGTGAAGGATCTCGTCATCGAATGAAGAATCCAAGATCACTTATTGTATACAATGCAATCTCCAGTTAAGTGGATGCTAGAAAGAAGACGACTAACAAAATCTAAAAAAAAAATACTATTTTTTATTAAAAACTCTTTACATATAATGGCTTTTCTAATCCTCCTAACACCGACGAGGCTAGCCGGAGGAGGGGAAACCAACTTATGAATAAAGCGGAGGTAGAGGCGGCGCTACAGTTTTTTTCTTGCTCTCTTTCGTGCGGTGATAACTTAAAAAAAGGCTCCCTTTTCACAACACGATACGATTTTATTGTAGGCAATACACTACATGACAGTAATATGGATCGACTGGACTCTTGGATTACAACCTTAAACCTGACCAAATTCACTACTCAGCACCTTACCGTTCCTTATTGACTTGGATAAACTAAGACCGACAAAGCAAAGCGCAACGCAACGACACCCTACTACTCCTCGTGAGCCTTCTCCTCACATGCATCTTCCTTGCCATTTTTGGTCACTTCCTCCTCGGCTGCCTCCGCCGCCTCTTCAGGAGCGACAGATGCTGCCACCGGAGCCTGGTCATCTGCGGGCGCAACAACCTCTTCGTCAGTCTCGTCGTCGATGGGAATGACCGCCGTTTTCTCGGTCTTCTTTACCCCTTCGGGCGCAGCGACCTCATCATCGGTATCGTCGTCCACGGGAACGATCGCCCCCTTGGCCTTGGCGGCTGCTTTGTCTGTCTTCTTCGCCCCACGGCCGGATCGTCCTTCCTTGGTGTGCTCAGCTTCTGCTTCTGCAGGGCCGTTCTGGATGGCGAGCTTGGCTGCGACCTCCTGTGCTATGCCCTGACCCTCATCGGTGTTGGTGTCGGTGTCGGTGGCGGCGACTTCCAGCTCGCCCTTGCCCTCCTCGTCCTTGCAGCCCCCATTATCGTCGTGTACCTTGGCATGAGAAGCTGGTTCTTTCACCTCGGCGCAGGGCGTGTCTTGGATGATCTGGTGGTTCTTCTCTTCCTCCTTTACGCAGCTGTTGTCGTGCGCAGGTGCCGCCACGACTTGCTGAACCTATGATCCAAAAGACAGAAACAAAAGTGACTAAAACACGCCACGCAAGTAATATGTTGATTTACGCTTATATATGCATGGTACAGTTGAGGCTCATTGCCATTCAGGTATGCCGAGACTGTGAGACACCATGAGAAATCAAGGAAGCACTACTAGCTAGCTATTTGGTTTAAACCTGAGCCGTCGCCATTGTGCAGGAGGAAAGACAGTGCTGCCGACGTTTGGGTGAGAGAGGCAGAGAGAAGAGTAAGCTAGCTTGGATGGCTTTCGTCTTCGAGGATCAAGGTGTGCTTTATATAGAGGGATGGGCATGCATGTCCTGATGGTTGGCCACCAAATGCAGTTAAATCAGCAGATATACACGTATGGAGCATTGGAGCTACGAGGTTCTTGGATCAATCAAAAAATTCAGTTGGGATTTCAAAACGCCTCCAGCTGCCTCTCTCGCATGACGCGCGGCCTCCTCCATGGCAGCTCAGTGATCCATACCTACGGGGAGATGCCCTGCACAGAGGGGACACGAGATCGTCAGATGGATGGATCGGGCTCGATCGATGTGTGCACGGCCGGCGCCGTGTGCTCGCCGGCGGCCTCGTGCTGCGCTGTGCAGAGCCTATGGGCGACAGGCGCAGTCACACACGGCGACCCATGCTGTACTGTACCGTCCCCTTGGGCTCGCCTCAGCGCCGTGTGCGGTGTAGCGCCGCTTGTCTGGGAGAAGGGCGACGGCCGCGCGCGATGCCGCCTCGGCCGGGACGAAGGCTTTGGGCTGTGAGCGAATGGGTCGAGCGGGAGGCCCGGGGAGAACTACCGGCTGGGGGCTTGCCACGCCTCGAGCCCACCTTAAGAAATTGGACCGGGATATCGCGCGAACTGTCTCCCATGGCGGTGCGATCGGGAGCACACGTTTAAAATTTGGGCGACGGTGATTTCTTGAAAAAACATTGAAACTTTTTTTTTGAAAAAAAATAAATAGAAGTCCACTAGTTATTTACCATGGCAAAACTTTGTGAATGGGTCGCCCGAGCGTCAAAACGGGCACGTTCGGCCGTTATGAAAACCGAGAAATTTGAGTTTTTTTTTAAAATCATATCTCTATATATAAAACACACCAGCAAGCCGCCTCATTAAAAACCTTCCAGTCCCCTTAGGAACCCTGGTAAGGAAAAGAGTGCGTCAAGAACTTGCTGGGTCTAAATCAATGTATGGTTACATCATCTACGAGGGTAGGCAGAATAAAGCTAGGGGGATCATCGTCCCAGTTACAAGAGATTTTTATCAATATAACACTTCCTCGCTAGCTCGTGAGCCACTTTATTTGCTTTCCTTGGGCAGTGGACATAGGAGACTTTACCTATAGATAATCCCAGGTCAATACAATCTGCATAAATCGCTGCCGAATTTGTCCACCACATACTTGAACCATTAAGCGCTACAATATTTTCCAGAGAATGTGACTCAGCAACAATAGCACAACACCCATGTCTAGCAGCTAGTAAGAGCCCCTCTTTAATTGCCAACGCCTCCACCATGGATGCTGAAACAACATGAGGGATAAACTTTGTGGCTGCAGATATGAAGTGGCCCTGGTAATCACGAAGAACTGCACCTGTAGCACCCTTCCCTGACTCCTCAATAAAAGAGGCATCCACATTAAGTTTCACCCATCTAGGACAAGGTTTGGTCCAAGCAATAGCCGGGAGGTTTACCACAACCATAGTTTTCTTAGCATTAGCAGTAATAGAGATTATAGATAGCTTACATCTGTTTATAGGTGGAACATCCTCATCATGCGTTCTCCTCCTTCTAATCCACCATAGGTACCAACAGGCAACCATCATAATCTCTTTAAGACCAACATCAAAATTCTAGAAGCTCAAATCCTCTTTACATAATAAGTGTTCAATGATAGCTGATCCAGAACGATCACTTAGCACGGCATCATCCACAACGCTAGTCAGACCGAGAGCATCCTAGATTTCTTTCGCCCTAGGATAGAGAAAGAGGAGATGAGCAATATCCTCCGGACCCGTAGAACAAATAGGGCATTGGCCCGACGTTCCAATATGGCGATTTACCAGAATACTTTTTAGAGGGAGGATACCATGTAATGATCGCCATACAATTTTTATTTTATTTTACTTGACAGCTTCAGCTTCCATAAAATTTTCCAAACTGGATTCGTTGCAGAAACACCTGGGAGAGCAAGCAGCCTACCCGAGGCTCCAAAATGGTGCCTCCATTGAAGGTGGTATGCAGAACGTACAATATACATACCATGCTTACTGAAAGACCACGCAACAAAATCCTCGAAACCATGATGATTAATTGGGATCTGTAGAATGCGAGAGACATCCAAATGGTTGAAGATACTACGCATCAAGGTTTCGTCCCAAAGGCCTGTGATTGGGTCTAGAAGCTAGCTCACTTTGGTATACACAGTATTGCCTCTAATGGTAGTAACTTTCCTGTCATGACTGGAAGGAATCCATGGATCTGTCCAAATTTTAATTTTCTCACCATCGCCAACTCTTCAGATATAGCCCCTTTTAAATGTGGGGATACTTGTTGAAATACTCTGCCAAGTGAAGGAGGAACCCCCCTTCGGTCCAGCCCTTATAACATCTCCATCTGGGAAATACTTAGCACTCAGCACCTGTGCACACAAAGAAGATGAGTCGGAAATCAATCTCCAAACTAGCTTACCCAACATGGCTAGGTTGAAAGAATGGAAGTCCCTAAACCCCATGCCCCCTTCATTCTTTGGGTAACACAACTTCCACCAAGCATACCAATGCATTTTGTTACTATTTTCATCATCTCCCCACCAAAACTTTGATATAGCATCCATCATTTTCTTACAGACTCCTTTGGGTATAAGGAAGACAGACATAGCGTACACAGGGATAGCCTGGGCCACTGTCTTTAGTAAAATTTCTTTACCACCAACAATAGATAGGTGTTTTTCCTTCCACCCATTAATTCTCTGAATAATCCTTTCAATGAAGTGTTCAAAATTATCACTTTGTCCGCCCCCACCAGAGCAGGCGGCCCCAAATATTTATCCGAGAGGGCCTCACTATCAATATGTAATTCTTCACAAATCTCAGCTCTAAGAAGTACATTAGTATTTGGAGAGAAGAAAATGCTTGACTTAGGCAGACTCACTAACTGACCAGAATTTGCACAATAAGTATCCAGAACTTGTTGCAAGGAAGTTGCATTATTCATATCTGACTTCATGAGAATTAGGGAATCATCAGCAAATAAAAGGTGTGAAACTGACGGTGCATTTCTGCACACCCTAACCCCATCAATACCACCAACTTCTTCTTCATGCAGCAGAAGACTAAATAAACCCTCTGCACAAATAAGGAACAAATAGGGAGATAGCGGATCTCCCTGCCGGAGACCCCTCGTAGGAGTAAACATATCCGTCTCTTCAAAGTTAAACCGTACTTGATATCTCACGGATCTAACACAAGCCATCATAAGAGTGATCCATCTTTCATCAAACCCAAGCTTCCGCACCATATTCTCAAGAAAAATCCACTCAACTCTATCGTATGCTTTGTGCATATCCAACTTCATAGCACAATAGTCAGTCGCCCCAACTCTTTTATTTTTAATCGCATGAATAGATTCATAAGCCACAAGAACATTGTCAGTGATTAGCCTTCCAGGGACAAAGGCACTTTGCATAGGGGAAATTACCTCTGGGAGAATGACCTTGAGGCGAAGAGCAAGCATCTTTGAAATAATTTTGTATATAACATTACATAATCTAATAGGCTGGAATTGAGAAACCAGCTCTGGATCATCAATCTTAGGAATCAGCACCACAGTTGTATCATTCCAACCATCAGGAATGATTCCAGAATTAAGGGCCTGAAGAATTTCCTGAGTAATATCATCGCCACAAATGTTCCAATTTTTTTATATTTTAAAGATTAACACCTTGGCCTTCTGGTGCTTATCATGTTTTGCTCACGGGAGAGGTTTTAGTCAACGGATCTGACACGCTCAGAAACGTATGTATTTTGCAATTCATTTGCGTCTCAACGCATCACTCATTTTCCAAATGAGTCGGCATTAATTTTATATGCTTAGTCCTCTGGTGGAACCTTAATTCCGCGGCCTGAAAATAAGTCACTAATATTGTCATACACAATATAGCTTCAAAGTTCTGACACAATCGGAACTACACCAAGTTCTCAAAGAACTCCTTGACTCAACATCCTCAATCATTGTCAAAACAGTGATATATTGTGCCTTCGTTTGTAGAATCCGTCACAATATTTAGAACTCATCTAAATCTAGCATAGACCTCTTCTAGCTCATTGTGCTACCTTTTAATCAAAACTTAGCCTAATTGAGATTGAAATTTTATTTTTATATGTGACCAAACTAATATCGGTGCAACACCTTACATCGATTTGTTTGCCATTACCCCATACAAAAACTATATATATATCCTTGGTTCTTCTAAAGCACTCAGGGATATTCTTACCGTTGTCTGATACGTCTCCAACATATCTATAATTTCTTATGTTCCATGCTAGTTTTATGACAATACCTACATGTTTTATTCATACTTTATATCGTTTTGATGCATTTTTTGGAACTAACCTATTAACAAGATGCCGAAGTGCCAGTTCCTGTTTTCTGCTGTTTTTGGTTTCAGAAATCTTACACAAGAAATATTCTCGGAATTGGACGAAACAAAAGCCCACGATCTTATTTTTCCACGGAGCTTCCAGAACATCGAAGAAGAGTCGGAGACGGGCAGTGATGACCCACAAGTATAGGGGATCGCAACAGTCTTCGAGAGAAGTAAAACCCAATTTATTGATTCGACACAAGGGGAGACAAAGAATACTTGAAATCCTTAACAGTGGAGTTGTCAATTCAGCTGCACCTGGAAACATACTTGCTCGCAAGAGTTTATCAGTAGTAACAGTTTTATAACAGTAGCAGTAGTGAAATAACAGCAGCAGAGTAACAAAAACAGCAGTAGTGATTATAGTAAACAACAAGATTAAAATACTGTAGGCACATGGATGGATGAATGGGCGTTGCATGGATGAGAGAAACTCATGTAACAATCAAGGTAGGGCATTTGCAGATAATAATAAAGCGGTATCCAAGTACTAATCAATCAATAGGCATGTGTTCCATATTTAGTCGTACGTGCTCGCAATGAGAAACTTGCACAACATCTTTTGTCCTACCAGCCGGTGGCAGCCGAGCCTCTAGGGAATCTACTGGAAATTAAGGTACTCCTTTTAATAGAGCACCGGAGCAAAGCATTAACACTCCGTGAACACATGTGATCCTCATATCACCGCCTTCCCCTTCGGTTGTCCCAATTTCTATCACTTTGGGGCCTCGGGTTCCGGACAACAATACGTGTATACAACTTGCAGGTAAGATCATAAAGCAATGAATATCATCATGAATTGATAACATGTTCAGATCTGAGATCATGGCACTCGGGCCCTAGTGACAAGCATTAAGCATAACAAGTTGCAACAATATCATAAAAGTACCAATTACGGATACTAGGCACTATGCCCTAACAATCTTATGCTATTACATGACCAATCTCATCCAATCCCTACCATACCCTTCAGCCTACAACGGGGGAATTACTCACACATGGATGGGGGAAACATGGCTGGTCGATTGAGAGGCGTCGGTGGTGATGATGGCGATGATCTTCTCCAATTCCCCGTCCCGGCGGAGTGCCAGAACGGAGTTTCTGGTCCCGAGACGGAGTTTCGCGACGGTGGCGGCGTACTGGATGGTTTCTGGCGACTCCGACTTCTCGTCTCGCGTTTTTAGATCGAAACCCTTAAGTAGTCCAGAGAGGGGCATCAGAGGCCAGCCGAGGCGGCCACACAGTAGGGCGGCGCGCCCCCCTCCTGGGCCGCACCGGCCTGGTGTGTGGGGGCCTCGGGCCTCCACCTGGCTTGCCCTTCTGGCTCCGTAATTCTTCTGGAAAAATAAGACCTTTGACATAAATTCCGGGGATTTTCCTGAATGTTGGATTTCTGCACAAAAATGAGACACCATAGCAATTCTGCTGAAAACAGCGTTAGTCCGTGTTAGTTGTATCGAAAATACACAAATTAGAGGCAAAACAATAGCAAAAGTGTTCAGAAAAGTAGATACGTTTTGGACGTATCAGGCAGCAGGGGGCCCACACCATAAGGCGGCACGGGTGGCCCCCTGGCCGCGCTCAGATGTGGGGAGGGAGCCCCCTGGCTCCTCCGAGGCTGCCGTTCCGCCTATATATTCTATCCGCCTCGAAAACCCTAAAAATATAAGCCACGGGACGAGAAAAGTTACGCAGCCGCCGCCATCGCGAAGCCAAGTTCGGGGGACAGAAGTCTCTGTTCCGGCACGCCGCCGGGACGGGGAATTGCCCCCGGAAGGCATCTCCATCGACACCACCGCCATGTTCATCACCATTGCTGTCTCCTATGATGAGGAGGGAGTAGTTCTCCCTCGAGGCTAAGGGCTCTACCGGTAGCTATGTGGTTCATCTCTCTCTCCCATGGTGTGATCTTTATGTGATCATGAGCTTTGTATCACTATTAATCTATGTGCTACTCTAGTGATGTTATTAAAGTAGTCTATTCCTCCTCCATGATGTAATGTTGACAGTGTGTGCATCATGTAGTACTTGGCGTAGGTTATGATTGTAATCTCTTGTAGATTATGAAGTTAACTATTACTATGATAGTATTGATGCGATCTATTCCCCCTTTCATAGCTATTGTTGACAGTGTGTATGCTATGTTAGTACTCGGTCTAAATTGCAACGGTCTATTATGCTCTAGAGGTTACTTAAATATGAACTCCGAATGTTGTGGAGCTTGTTAACTCCGGCTTGAGGGAGCTCTTGTAGCCCTACACAATGAATGGTGTTTGTTATCAAACAAGAGAGTGTATGTAGCACAAGTGAGGAGAAGTTATTTATTTGTTATGTGATCAATGTTGAGAGTGTCCACTAGTGAAAGTAGGATCCCTAGGCCTTGTTTCCAAATACTGCAAACATCGCTTGTTTACTGTTTTACTGCATCTTTATTTCCTGCAATATTACCACCATCTGTACCACCTGTATTTCACTATCTCTTCGCCGAACTAGTGCACCTATACATCTGATAAGTGTATTAGGTGTGTTGGGGACACAAGAGACTTCTTGTATCGTAATTGCAGGGTTTCTTGAGAGGAATATCTTTGACCTCTACCTCCCTGAGTTCGATAAACCTTGGGTGATTCACTTAAGGGAAACTTGCTGCTGTTCTACAAACCTCTGCTCTTGGAGGCCCAACACTGTCTACAGGAATAGAAGCGTGCGTAGACATCAAGCTATTTTCTGGCGCCGTTGCCGGGGAGGTAAGGTAAAAGGTATTCACATCCTCCTACTACTAAGCTATTTCCTAGCACTGTTGCCGGTGTGTGAGTGCTCCAAGATATTTTCTTTAGATCCTGCAATTATATCTTTTTGTTTCTTGTTTTCACTAGTTAGGCTTAATGGAAAACAACCAAAAAATGAGAGATCTTTATGAACTTTATCTTGAGTTAGGACATGAGGTGTTTGAAGAGAAAATTAAAAAACCTATGGAACTTTATATGCATGCTAATGGCAATGTTATTAGTATGAATGCTTTGGACACCATTGTTGCTAATGCTGTGGAAAATTCTAAGCTTTGGGAAGCTGGTTTTGAGGAGCATGATATTTTTAGTCCCCCAAGTTTTGAGGAGAAAATTTTCTTTGATGATACTTTACCTCCTATTTATGATGATTATAATGATAGTGGTATTTTGGTGCCACCTACTATGGAGGATAAATGTTATTATGATTATACCATGCCTGCAATTTATGATGATTACAATGATGGTTATGGTAGTTTTACTCCCACTATTACTAATAAAATTGATTATGCTTATGTGGAGAGTAATAATTTTTTGCATGTAGCTCATGATAAGAATGTTTCATGTGATAGTTATATTGTTGAGTTTGTTCATGATGCTACTGAAAGTTATTATGAGAGAGGGAAACATGGTTATATGCATCTTAATAATATTAAGATTCCCCTCTTTGTGTTGAGAATCTTGAAGTTGCGCTTGTGTTGCCTTCCTACGCTTATTGCATTATGCTTACATGACTTGTTTATTTACAAGATTCCTTTTCATAGGAAGTGGGTTAGGCTTAAATGTGTTTTGAATTTGCTTCTTGGTTCTCTCTTTTGCTTCAATTCTTATTTCTTGCGCGAGCATCATTAAAATTACTGAGCCCATCTTAATGGCTATAAAGAAAGCACTTTTTGGGAGATAACCCATGTTTTTATTTTGCTATTGTTTTGTTGCGTCTTGGAAGTTGTTACTACTGTAGCAACCTCTCCTTATCTTTATTTTATTGCATTGTTGTGCCAAGTAAAGTCTTTGATAGTAAGGTTGATACTAGATTTGGATTACTGCACAGAAACAGATTTTTTACTGTCACGAAATTGAGCAGCCCCGTCTGTAGGTAACTCAGAAAAATCTGCCAATTTACGTGCATGATCCTCAGATATGTACGCAACTTTCATTAAATTTGAGCTTTTTCATCTGAGCAAGTTAAGTGCCCCAGAAAAATTCGTATTTACGGACTGTTCTGTTTTGACAGATTCTGCCTTTTATTTCGCATTGCCTGTTTTGCTATGTTTGATGGATTTCTTTGTTCCATTAACTTTCAGTAGCTTTGTGCAATGTCCAGAAGTGTTAAGAATGATGATGTCACCTCATAATATGTGAGTTTTTGATTATGCACTAACCCTCTAATGAGTTTGTTTCGAGTTTGGTGTGGAGGAAGTTTTCAAGGATCAAGAGAGGAGGATGATACAATATGATCAAGAAGAGTGAAAAGTCTAAGCTTGGGGATGCCCCCGTGGTTCATCCCTGCATATTTCAAGAAGACTCAAGCATCTAATCTTGGGGATGCCCAAGGCATCCCCTTCTTCATCGACAACTTATTAGGTCACCTCTAGTGAAACTATATTTTTATTCCGTCACATCTTATGTACTTTACTTGGAGCGTCTGTGTGCTTTTATTTTCATTTTGTTATTTTCATTCTATGAATAAATTCATGCTTGTGTGGGAGAGAGACACGCTCCGCTCTTTCATGTGAACACTAGTGTTCTTCGCTTTTACTTTTAATGTTCATGGCGAAGGTTGAAACTGCTTCGTTAATTGCTATTTGGTTGGAAACAGAAAATGCTTCATGTGGTAATTGGTATATTGTCTTGAATAATTTGATACTTGACAATTGTTGTGCTCAAATAGATCATGTTTAAGCTCTTGCATCATGTACTTTGCACCCATTAATGAAGAACTACCGTAGAGCTTGTTGAAATTTGGTTTGCATGATTGGTCTCTCTAAGGTCTAGATATTTTCTGGTAAAGTGTTTGAACAACAAGGAAGACAGTGTAGAGTCTTATAATGCTTGCAATATGTTCTTATGTAAGTTTGGCTGTACAGGTTCATACTTGTATTTTCTTCAAACAACCTTGCTAGCCAAAGCCTTGTACTGAGAGGAAATACTTCTCGTGCATCCAAATCCTTGAGCCAAAAACTATGCCATTTGTGTCCACCATACCTACCTACTACATGGTATTTCTCTGCCATTCCAAAGTAAATTACTTGAGTGCTACCTTTTAAAATTTCATTCCTTTTCTTTGCAATACATAGCTCATGGGAAAATAGCCTTAAAAACTATTGTGGTATTGAATATGTTGCTATGTATCATATTTCTTATAAGTTGCTTGTTGAGCGGTAACCATGTTTCTGGGGACGCCATCAACTTTTACACCTTTGTTGAATATCATGTGAGTTGTTATGCATGTTCGTCTTGTCTAAAGTAAGGGTGATTTATCATGATCAAATGGTTTGAGTATGCATATTGTTAGAGAAGAATATTGGGCCGCTAACTAAAGCCATGAATCATGGTGGAAGTTTCAGTTTGGACACTAATCCTTAATCTCTTATGAGAATATTATCTGTTGTTGAATGCTTAAGCATTAAAGAGGAGTCCATTATCTGTTTTCTATGTTGTCCCGGTATGGATGTCCTTAGTTGAGATCTATCAACAACGAGAAATCAAATGCGATTTATCTCCTTGGACCTTTGTACAGGCGGCATAGAGGTACCCCTTTCTGACACTTGGTTGAAACATATGTTATGCAATGATAATCCATGTTAATCCAAGCTAATTAGGACAAGGTGCGAGCACTATTGGTATTCTATGCATGAGGCTTGCAACTTATAGGATGTATTATGCATAACACATATGAAGTATTACTACCGTTGACAAAATTGTTTCTATGTTTTCAAAATAAAAGCTCTAGCACAAAAATAGTAATCCATGCTTCCCTCTGCGAAGGGCCTTTCTTTTACTTTATGTTGAGTCAGTTTACCTACTTCCTTCTATCTTAGAAGCAAACACTTGTGTCAACTGTGTGCATTGATTCTTACATGTTTACTTATTACACTTGTTATATTGCTTTATGTTGACAACTATCCATGAGATATACATGTTACAAGTTGAAAGTAATTGCTGAAACTTAATCATCCTTTGTGTTGCTTCAATGCCTTCTCTACTTTGAATCTATTGCTTTATGAGTTAACTCTTATGCAAGACTTATTGATTCTTGTCTTGAAAGTACTATTCATGAAAAGTCTTTGCTATATGATTCAGTTGTTTAGTCGTTATCTTTACTATTGCTTCGAATCACTTCATTCATCTCATATGCTTTACAATAGTATTGATCAAGATTATGTTGGTACCATGTCACTTCAGAAATTATTCTTTTTATCGTTTACCTACTCGAGGGCGAATAGGAACTAAGCTTGGGGATGCTTGATATGTCTCCAACGTATCTATAATTTCTTATGTTCCATGCTAGTTTTATGACAATACCTACATGTTTTATTCATACTTTATATCGTTTTGATGCATTTTCCGGAACTAACCTATTAACAAGATGCCGAAGTGCCAGTTCCTGTTTTCTGCTGTTTTTGGTTTCAGAAATCTTACACAGGAAATATTCTCGGAATTGGACGAAACAAAATCCCACGATCTTATTTTTCCACGGAGCTTCCAGAACATCGAAGAAGAGTCGAAGACGGGCAGCAGGGGGCCCACACCATAAGGCGGCGCGGGTGGCCCCCTGGCCGCGCCCAGATGTGGGGAGGGAGCCCCCTGGCTCCTTCGAGGCTGCCCTTCCGCCTATATATTCTCTCTGCCTCGAAAACCCTAAAAACATAAGCCACGGGACGAGAAAAGTTACGCAGCCGCCGCCATCGCGAAGCCAAGTTCGGGGGACAGAAGTCTCTGTTCCGGCACGCCGCCGGGACGGGGAATTGCCCCCGGAAGACATCTCCATCGACACCACTGCCATCTTCATCACCATTGATGTCTCCTATGATGAGGAGGGAGTAGTTCTCCCTCGAGGCTAAGGGCTCTACCGGTAGCTATGTGGTTCATCTCTCTCTCCCATGGTGTGATCTTTATGTGATCATGAGCTTTGTATCACTATTAATCTATGTGCTACTCTAGTGATGTTATTAAAGTAGTCTATTCCTCCTCCATGATGTAATGTTGACAGTGTGTGCATCATGTAGTACTTGGCGTAGGTTATGATTGTAATCTCTTGTAGATTATGAAGTTAACTATTACTATGATAGTATTGATGCGATCTATTCCCCCTTTCATAGCTATTGTTGACAGTGTGTATGCTATGTTAGTACTCGGTCTAAATTGCAACGGTCTATTATGCTCTAGAGGTTACTTAAATATGAACTCCGGATGTTGTGGAGCTTGTTAACTCCGGCTTGAGGGAGCTCTTGTAGCCCTACACAATGAATGGTGTTTGTTATCAAACAAGAGAGTGTATGTAGCACAAGTGAGGACAAGTTATTTATTTGTTATGTGATCAATGTTGAGAGTGTCCACTAGTAAAAGTATGATCCCTAGGCCTTATTTCCAAATACTGCAAACATCACTTGTTTACTGTTTTACTGCATCTTTATTTCTTGCAATATTACCACCATCTGTACCACCTGTATTTCACTATCTCTTCGCCGAACTAGTGCACCTATACATCTGACAAGTGTATTAGGTGTGTTGGGGACACAAGAGACTTCTTCTATCGTAATTGCAGGGTTGCTTGGGAGGAATATCTTTGACCTATACCTCCCTGAGTTCGATAAACCTTGGGTGATTCACTTAAGGGAAACTTGCTGCTGTTCTACAAACCTCTGCTCTTGGAGGCCCAACACTGTCTACAGGAATAGAAGCGTGCGTAGACATCATTGTCCAATGATCGTTACATGAATCATTCTGGTATATGCTCGTAACACTTTAGAGCACAGGACATCTGATTTTGTACATATTATTCGTGATCTAAAATCACTCATGTGTTTTTTACTCATTAAGTGTCAAATACACTCAAGTCTTGTTAAACCTTCACATGGAAAATAACCCTTCTTAATATATTTATATTGAACTACTTCAATATTCATTCTATGTACTTTGACTTAAACTTATTATGTGTTTCAATCTATCTTCATAGATCTTGACACTAAATATGTTTCAGTCCATATCCTTTCATTGAAGTTAATTCTCAATGAAACCTTTTAATCAAGTATATAATTACATCATTTATAACCAACTATATGTCATCTACATAAAGTATTATAAATATGTCTCAGCTCTCCCACTTGATTTCTTGCGAATGCAAGCATCTTCATCGTTTCTGATGAAATCAAAAACTCTTTGACTATTTCATCCGGTGAAGATTCCAACTCCGTGATACTTACTTCATCCATTTGAAGTTCGTATACCTATCTAGTATTCCACGGACTAGCAAAACTCTTGGTTGTATCTTGTATACACCTTTAATACACACTTCTGTTAAGTAATGTATTTTACCATCCTACTAGCATATCTCATAAAAAAATATGTAGCGATTACTAGAATAATCCACATAGACTATAAGCATTGCTACGGAAGATCTAATCTTATTGTAGTCAACTCTTTGAACTTTGTCGTAAACAACTTTTCAACAAGTCAAGCTTCTTCAATGATATTTCATCCAAGTCCATCAATTTTATAGATCCATTTACTTTCAAAAAGTATTCATATATCTTGGATTTCATGGCGTATAGCCATTTTAACGGAGTAAGGGCCCATCATAACTTCTTTGTTAGTAGTTGGTTTATCATTGTTCAAAATCAATCCTTTGTCCACAAATCATTTATTTGATCACAAAGTAAACCATACCTACAAGGTTCAATAGGTACTTCGATCTCCATGGCTAAAACACTTTGTAGTCATGGGAACCATGATCGTCGTGGCCGCTTCCGGAACCATTTCCGATGCTGCGCTACTCTGATCATTACGCTCAGGTTCATAAACCTTATCAAGTTCTATTGTCCTCCCACTTAAATACTTCGCTAGAAAACAATTTCTTGAAAATAAGCAAGTAACATTAACAAACACTTTTGTCTTTTACTTCATAGTGGAAAGAATTCCCAATTCTGCGATAACAACAAAGACATTCATCCGATTTTGGTTGTAAACTTATTTACTTATACCAACTTTTTAAGAAAGGACTATTATGGTTTATACCCATGCCACAACTCGTATGGTGTCATTTCAACGGATCATGATGATGCTCTATTCAGTGTAAAAGCGGTAGTCTCTAAAGCATAATCCACAAAAATATAATGGCTTCATTTTATTTTATCTCATCATTAATCCAACAAGGTTTGGATACGTCTCTCGGATACTCCATCATCACTATGATACTCCATGACACGTGAGTTGTAGAACAATTTCATAACTCTCTTAGATGTTCGCTAAAACTCGTAATTCAAATATTTCCACCATGATCCAATCATAGATATTTGACTTTTTCTATTACGATGATTTCCACTTCATGCTGAAATTTATTTGTATCCATTCAAATGTTTCAAACTTCTTCCTTATCGAATATATCCACATATATATACTCAATTCATTGTTGGAAGTTTTCATGAAGTAAAAGAATCTCCAGCACACAACTATGGCCAGTGAACCACATACATCATCATGTATTTTTCCACTAAGTTAGTTGCCCGTTCAACTCTTGGCCTATGAACGGTATTTTAGTCATTCTCTTTAGAAAAGATTTGCAAGCGCCAAACGATTCAAAAATCGAATGACTCCAAAAATCCATTTGCATGGAGTTCCTGCATGCGTTCCTTTCTAACATGACCTAAATGGCGGTTCCACAAATAAGTGGAATTAAAATCATTTGCCTTATGGCATTTTAGCGTCAGTGTTATGTATGTGTGTTTCACCATTAAGATTTATAATAACTTATCCATCGTACATGGAGTAATGTTATAATTTGAACAACTCATTGTTTTCATTTGACCAGAGCAAAATAACAATTATTATGTTCTTTATTATAAATTCTAAGGGCTAGATAGAATGCCAACGATGAACATAATAACACTTTATTTTTGTTCCAGACGTGCATTCCTATCATATTCCTTGTCAGTCACTTAGGCCATTGTATTCTTGTATTGCGTTGTTTTGTATGACACTTCATACCAACCAATATGGTACAGATACCCAAGAATTTCATTGTGTGACCAAACTAGGAATACATTCATAACATCTATATCATTTATATACACCTGAGCTAGACTTTCTAGTCGTTTCTTTCTTTCTGCCAAAATCTTTTGTAGTTTCTCTTTTAGATTTCCTCATTCTCAGAAAACACTTCACCTTCAATAACTTCCAGGTCCATTGGTCAAATACCAATAACCTTGACGTTCTTACTTTGAAGTTGATCATCACATGACAAGTGTTCCAGATTTTACTATTAGTAACTTTTTAATATGATGAACAATTTCACTCATAATCATATCATGACGACTTTTTGAGACCATGTCTGTATATGCTAGGCTCGTAAAGTTTAACCTTAGAATTCGCATATGCAAATCTGGCTTGCACCCGTTGTATGCACACGTAGGATCTATAACACCCGATCATCACGAGATGCTTCGAAACGACGAGTCTTAGCAACAGTGCATACTATGGACGATCACTTCATGGATATGCGAATATCGTTAGTGCCCCAATAGTTGGAGGATTGGGACGCCTGGCATCTTCAACCTTCATACATTCCCATAAAACTTATGAGTTTATGTAGTCTCACCAAATTATATTTTATCATCTTGCAACAAGGTCTTAGATATCACATATATCTTATACCTCGCTTATTTCTGAAAACAAAATTTTCAGCTCCTTACTTTTCAAACAGATTTGAACTTCAAGTTTCAGGGAGACAAGATGATTCTATGTACTAATTGAAACCATTGTTCTTTGAATCAGCGATGTGAGGTTTACTAAAAGTTTGCAATAGGACTTAATCATTTCTTGATTCTTTAACAATACGGTACCAATCCGTAAAGTTTCTTGTCAGACTTAACAGTATTTCTATCTCAATTACAAGACTAGCGCATGGTAGAAAAACGGATGCCAATTCTACAAACTTAATCCAAAATACTATTTAGACTATGTTCATGATAATTAGTTCATGTTTTAATCTAATTACTAATGAACTCCCACTTAATACAACATCCCTCATAGGTGTTAAGTGATACACGATCCAAATCCACTACACCAAAACCGATCATCACGTGAGATGATGTAGCTTCAATGGTGAACATCAACATGTTGATCATATCATCCATATGTGTAATATCCCAGGTAATGGGGTTACAAAAATAGAGGAATCAGATGTGTGCATTGCATTCATGCATAGAAAATCTGGGGAATTTTCGCGCTTTAAAGTAAAACAGTCACAGTAACTGAAGTTTCACTTGACCTTGGTGGAATTGAAGTAGCTCATCAAGTCAAGCGCTACAAACTTCAATGTGACTTTGTTCAAACCTTGTTTTGGGTAGAGATGATTTGATCTAAGGGGTTAGATCAAATGGAACTAATAATCAACACAACAACACTTTACTCATTGATCAATTGCTTGATCTTATAAAAGATTATAATATGGTAATCCTTAATAACATATGAACATACATTCATTTGGAAATCAAGTAACAATAAATGGAGAAACCATTCTTGACTTATCTTTTCCATGTCTTAAATTAATCCATGATCCTACCATGAACCTCATTGTATTTATTTACCTCATTCTTGGAAACATGTCATGGATATCAACTCTAAAAATATATATTCTTCTCTATTCCAAATCTTTTAAGCATCAAACCTAGAGAGGTGAGAGTTCCATTACAATTATTAGGGAAGCAATAACAAACCTTGAGCTAAACCTTGGATATACATCCAAGTATTCAAATCATCATCTCTAGGAGGAACCCTAGGATATTATTCAGGACATTCCTAGAGAGAGAAACCATTTATGTTAAACATAAATATTAATGATCACATCAATCCCTATGGGGCCTAACCTTAAGTTAGTATTAAAGTCCTTTCCAAAATGAGAGAGACCAATCATACAAAACATAGCTTTATCTATTTAAGAATAAAGGACAACCATTGAACTAGAATATTAGGAGTACACCATAAACCCTAGAATAAACCATTCCTATATAAGAGAGCTCAAGATATGGTGTTACACTCAAGAAAGTTAAAGCCAACACCTGAATGTGAGGAAGAGAACTATCCATATACCCAGATGATACTATCAACATTATTTAAGTGGAACCCTAACAGAATATCTTAGGCATTCTCCTGAGATATAATCTATAGAGACAACCATAGCCATGTCCACCCTAGAAACTATAAGAGAGGTATTATGCTTAGTTGATCAAGACAATACTTGATCTTAGAAGTGAGAAACCTAACTCAGGAGAGATACACTTTAGGAAGCCAAACCTTGATCATTATAAATTGAGTGATGATCATAAACCCTAAGTATTTGAAATAAAGATATTAAGAACAAGTAGATCATATATAATATATGATCATGCTTTGGAGATATGTGAGGATAAGTTAAACCCTACTGGTATAAGTAAATCCCATTTCCACATGAAATTATAGGGAGATCACTAGTAAGAAACTCTAGACTTATATCCCAACCTTAACTTGTGAACCACTTGATGATCACAATTAGAATCCTACCATATCTATATTTCATAAATTAATGAACCTAAGAAAACCTTAGAGTTAAACTCTATATTTTATATGGTGAGAAACCAATCACCCATAAAAAACCAAAGTTAACTATAAAAAGAACCATAACCACTTTAGTTACTTCAACAATAGATTAAGGATAATAATAATAGAAGTCTATTAGTAAAAGATAACACCAATTCTCAGATCCTTAGTAACTAGAGGAGCACATGGAATACTAAGCAAGTAACCATCTTATCATGGTTAGGGGAGATTAACCCTAGCACATGCAATATGGTGTCATTTTATCTCTATAACCTACAATTATAACTCAACCCTAGTTTGAGTATCACTTGGGTGATCACAAATAAAACCAGACCATAATTAAGATTCAAACCAAGTGCCATTAAGTAACTATAATTAGAACTCTAGAATTGCACTTTAATTAAATCCTATGCTTAATTATGGAGCATAAGATGAACCTAGTCTAAACCCTACAACTTAAACCTATATGGTGGTGATTAACCACCTATCATTATAGTTAAGACCAAACCATGATGAGAGTAGAATTACCCTAGGTATTTCAAGGTGTTATTGAATATAACTCTAGTGCTACCTTTGAAAAAGGGTTATACTAAAACTTACAAGACCTTAACAAATAGATGCTCACATAAAATGTTATGCAAGTAATCAAGTTATCAAATATGAAGTCAAGTCCTTAGAAATATTTAGCAGATGAAATCATGACATTAAAGCACTTCTTATTAGGAATCCATAAGCAAATATTACTTTCAAATTATTTCTTACAAAGAAATACTAAACAAAACTCTACCTATCACTAAGTAACAAAACTATCATTTTAGAAAACAAATTGAATGTCTCCAATGATAATATTCAGATTCATGTCCATATGGAAATTTAATCCAAACATCAATACTAATTAATAAACTAATGTTATAGTATTTTATTAAAGTTGCTAATACATCACTAAATACTTTGTAGAACCCTGGACTGATATTTGTATGAATTATAGTGAGCAAGACCTGCAAATAGAAAATAATTCAAATCTGAATTTAAAACAGAAATGAAAAATAGAAAATAAAAACAGAAACAGAAAAGAGTGAAGAAAAACTTACCTGGACCTCACTCGGCCACCACAGTCCAGCAAAACGGCCCAAGAAGCAGCCCAGGCCCAGCTCAAACCAGCCCAACACCAGCCCTAATACCTCTTCGCGAGGATAAACATGAAGGAGGCGTCCTCGCCTTCGTCTTCGTCCTGGACGCGCACGAGGCCGCCACCGCGATGGCCAGAGCCACGTCCCGCGGTCGCCGCCGCCGCCGCTGACCGCCAGCACACGCCGAAGCCGTATAAATGGCGCAGGAGCCCTTCCATTCCCCTCTCTTCGTCCAATTCCTCCCCAGTTCGAAACCCTAGCATGCTCAGACTCCGACCGCCGCCGTCGATGGAGCCCATCCCAGACCTCGCCCTGACCACCATTAGAACCGCCGTGCTCTACTTGCTACTACTGCGCAAGGAATCGAGGTGGGGCATCCCAGAACATCGCCGTCGAGCTCGTCTTCCCCGACGCCAGGAGCGACGAATTCCGGCGATACCGTCCACCTCTGGCCTCGCCGACACGCCCGGCGTGCTCGTGGTGAGTCACTGGCTCCCTAGCACCTCATGGCATCCTCCCTAGTCCCCTGCATCGCCGTGGCGCCATACGTCTGCGAGCGCCGCCGCGGTACCTCGCCGGAGAGCTCGCTCCGATGACCAAAACGGAGCGGCGCTACCACTAGTCGCTTAGTCACGCCGCCCTCTCTCCAACGAGCCCCCGCATAGCCCCGCGGGGAACCGTAATCGCCGGCGACCATCAGGGTCTGCCGCCGGTCACCGCACCCTGGCCACCTTGGCGATTTTGACTTCGGTCAAAGCCACCGTGGCAAGTGACCTGGCCTATGGCCCACGCGTCAGTGGCCCTGGGTGAAACTCACCCGGGTGCACTCAATCGTTTTTCTGTTTTAAAATTTAAATTGAATAATTACTGCAACTTCAAATAATTATAGAAAATTCAATTTAAGTCAGAAAAATAAAAATAAGATATCAAAATTCTTATAAAGAAAAACTCTATCCAATAAAAATGTAAAATGAAATTTTTATTTTTAATAAAAAATTAATTATTTAATACTTGTTATTTAAGCCTTATTAATTAATTCTAAATTCAATTAAATTCAATAAATAAGGAAAACTTTAAAAATAAAATTGAAACCAGTAAATAAATAAAGAAAACTTTAAAACTAATTTTTCTTTATTATTTTATTAAATCCTTATTAGGAGGATTTTAAACCCTAATTAATAATTACCCTAATTAGTAAATTATTTAAAAATAATAAAAAGCCAAATTGAATATTAATTTTATTTCAAAGTTATTAATAACTTCAACTTTAACAAGAAGTTATTAATCATAGAATTAAATGGTAAATAGCAAACCCTAAATTCCACATGGAATGATATTATAACCCTATCATTTCATGTGACTCCTAAAACCCTAAATTAATTAGGAACCCTAGTTCCATTATTACATGTGAACCCTAATTTGCTTCTAACCTAAACCTAAGGTTAGAACAGGTGAGCATGGTACTTTATTTCAAGTCATAGAGCCATCATCAGCAACTAAAAGACATACTTATGTCCACATAAAATGTAGAACCCTATCACTAGCAATTTAGTATCCCATGTATTCATCTTAATCAAACTTAGATAATCAAATAGAACCAACCAGAGTTCCTATCCTTAGAGGCAACAACCTTATTCATCCATGCTTAGCATCATACCATTGTGATGAACCCTAATAACAACTATACCAAATATTGTGCATTACCTAACCATACTCCCCTAAACCCCACTAGTGTAAGATAATTATTAAACATCCTATTTAGGAAACCACTATTCCTTAGTTAGCAAATCCAATAGCACAACCTAAACAACCTCAACCTAATTGATATACTTCTTATTATTTAAGAAGTATGTTCTTCAAAAGTTATTCTTTTGAAGTAAACAGAGAACCATCATCAACCCTGCTTATAAAGACCCATAAAACCTAGCTAGCTATCACCAACAAGATAAACCAGTCTTGATAGCAACCTTGTATGAACAAATGCTTAGGATGCCTAGGCTTAACTCAGCCTTACCAGACATAGGTGTCGATGAATCCAACATTGTTGGGATACATCTAATACTTACTCCAGAAACTAAATGAAACCATAGTCAACCATAGAACCCCATCAACCTAATTATCATACTTGTTCTTTATTAAAGAACATGTTCTTCAAAAGTTATTCTTTTGAAGTATATGATAATCAATCATTAACCATGCCATATAGTACTAAAACTAACCACTGTTCTTTACTTGTTAACATTATGCCAATTATCAGTCTTCGTGTGCTCAATTGATTACTATGCTTTATTATCTACCTGTTTATAATACCAAGTAATCACACCTGAATAAGAACCTTATATGTGAATCACTCTAAAAGTGCAACACACCCTAAACCAATCATTACAACTCACTGATCCTAAATCATCGGGGTTAGTTCACGCTTAGAGCGATTGCATCTCATTCTTATGCATTATTGCATCCTTGCCAATCTTTTAAACATCGTCCTTACCGGACGATGATGCTATTTCAGAATTTGGAGTTATTGCGTATCGAAGACCTTGCCTGCATAATCTTGCAGTCAAGAAATGCAAGTTCATCACTTGCTCATGTCATTTGAGTATTTCTATCAAATTACTTGCAAAGTATTATGGTTATCACTATTGCATAAAAATCAAAACCACTACTTTCATAACTATGAATATGACTATGTGGTGGGCAATGGAACCATGGATTGTGTTGATATGGTGGAGGTTCCATTGCACGGGTTTATATCCATCTAGGATTAAACAACAAATGTCGCCAGTGATTCTTGTGCCGTAATACCCGTGTTAACCATAAGATCCGGAGTGAGACGGAGTAGTCAAAAGTGTTTCCACCTCTCGTTCATCAACGGATGCGCTTTACCGTAGTACACTTGTAATCCAAGGGGGCAAGCGGTGAGGCTGGGGAGTCCTAAGTCCCCACGGCATAGTCCGTAGTACACTTGTCGCCCGAAGGAGCAAGCGGTGAGGCTGGGGAGTCCTAAGTCCCCACGGTATTGCAGTCTATGATGGGTTGCAGCTACCGGCGTAGGAGTGTATGGTAGAGCCCAGCACTGACGTCGTGGTCGGGGTCCACCTTGAAATCTACAGGAATAATGGGACCGGCGTGGACCCAGGGTCGGCGCATGCAACAACGGGTGGGTGTTCGAGGTAGCGGAAGAACATGATTGGCTAGACCTTATACCGGGCCTCACACCATAGGAAGTGTGGACAGGAATGTACACCTGGTTGGCACCAAGGTTAAGATCTCTTATGGGTAAAGCAACACACCTCTGCAGAGTGTAAAGAATCGTGACCTGTCACTCCCTGTTCCAGGATATGGAACTGCGAACGCGGCCGGAAAGGAGCTCCATGAAGTTCTAGTAAACCGGTGAAGGCTGACGGATATAGTTCTTCTGAATAAAAGCAACCTTTTGAAGAAATGGTTACGAAAACTTGCATTGGTATTAGACTTTCTGGTCTAATGCTGTAGCTAGTGCATTAAACACCTCTTTCCTATAATGAACTTGTTGAGTACGCTCGTACTCATCCCACTCTTAAATCCCCTGCTTAGATATGGAGGCATCGAAGGAGGATCTACAGTGCAACTCGAAGGCCAAGGAGCCAACAACTACTTCACGAGACAGGACCCTATCAGCGGAGTCAGATACGTCATCCAACAAGGAGAAAACCTAGATTAGCAGTAGAAAGGAACTAGCTTCCTCAACCTAGCTCCTACTTAGCTAGAATCTATTCTTAGCCTCTATAGCTAGTCAAATACTCTACAAATAGAGTTCGTGATAGGATTAGACTACGAGTCGTTCTTCTGGAGTTTATTTGCAGATTTACCTCATTGTAAAGTAGGAGGCTATGCTGATCTTATGTAATAGAGTCAATGTTGTAATTCTATAGACATGCCTTGGACCCGCATATGTTTCTGTTGTACCACTCTGAGCGATATAATACTAGTGGAATGGTGTTTCATTGGTGTTATATCAGACTTGCATACTACACCATGCAGTGGTATGCTGGGTCACCACAATATGACTCGTGTTCAACCTTTCGGTTTCCTGTGTCCCGAGGCCATGTCTGTACATGCTAGGCTCGCCAAGCAAACCCAAGTATTTCCGCGTGTGCAACATGGCTTACACCCGTTGTATGTGAACGTAGAATCTATCACATCCGATCATCACGAGATGCTTCGAGACGACGAACTGTAGCAACAGTGCATACGAGGGGAGAACACTTTATTATCTTGATATTAATGTGAGGGATCATCTTATAATGCTACCGTCACGATCTAAGCAAGATAAGATGCATAAAGGATTAACATCACATGCAATTCATAATATGTGATATGACATGGCCTTTCTTCTTGTGCTTTTGATCTCCATCTCCGAAGCACATGAGCATGATCTCCATCATCACCAGCATTGCACCAAGGTCCATGGCGCCGCTTCATGGTTGTCCATCATTTATAGCTACTATAACAACTACTTGAAATAAAGCTATTACATGATGAATAGACACGCAGGTCTTAACAAATTTAAAGACAACCATTAGGCTCCTGCCGGTTGCCATAATACAATAATGAACATCTCATACATCAAATATAATCATCATCACATCATGGCCATATCACATCACCAAACCCTGCAAAAACAAGTTAGACGCCTCTAATTTGGTTTGCATATTTTACGTGGTTTAGGGTTTTCGAGTAAGATCCAATCTACCTACGAACATGAACCATAACGGTGATACTAGTGTTGACAATAGAAAGTGCAAATTGGAATCTTCACTATGGTGGGAGAGACAGACACCCGCAAAGCCACTTATGCAATACAAGTTGCATGTCAAGCGTGGAGCAAGTCTCATTAGACGCGGTCATGTAAAGTTAGCCCGGACCGCTTCATCCCACCATCCCGCAAGATGCAAAGTACACAAACTAAAGCAACAAAAGCATCAACGCCCACAAAACCATTGTGTTCTACTCGTGCAACAGATCTATGCATAGACATGGCTCTGATACCACTGATAGGGTTCGTAGCATAGAAAACAAAAATTTTCCTACTGCAAGACGAATAAATCCAAGATCTAATCTATGGAACACCCAAGATCTAATCTACAAGATCGGAGCAACGAGATTGATGTGAGACTAACCCTCGAAGATTTCCAAAGCCTACGAGATTAGATCTCGTTGTTGGTGTAGACGATCGTCCCCAGTGCTGCAATCCGGCAACACTTCCGTACTCGGTCGCGCGTACGGTGTCGATGAAGCCCTTCCTCTCCCCGTTCCAGCGGGCAGAGGAGGTGTGGTAGATCTCCTCCAAGTTCCAGCAGCACGACGACGTGGTGGTGGTGGTGGAGGAAGAAAAGCTGCAGGGCTTCGCCAAGCCGGAACAGCATATGGTGGAGGAAGAGAGGGGGCGGCCAGGGTTGTGGTGAAGGGACAAGTGGCCGGCCACCCCCTCCCCTCTTTATATAGGGGGCCAGGTCGGTGGGGTGGCCCCCTTTCCCATCAAGGGTTAGGGGGGCCGGCGGCCAAGTGGGGGGGGGGGGGGAAGAGGGAATTCTTCCCCCGAAGTTGATCCCCCCTAGGGTTTTGGGGAAACCCTAGGGGTTTGGCCGGCTGGGCCTTGGGGGGCATGTGCCCCTAGCCCATTATGCTAGGGAGAATCCCCTCGGCCCATGCTAGGCCTCCTAGGGTCGTGGGCCCACTGGTGGGACCCCCGGAACCTTCTAAAACCTTCCCGGTCATCCACCAGAAAAATCCCGAACTTTTCTGAAACCTAGAAATCAACTTCCCTTATATGAATCTTATTCTCCAAACTATTCCGGACCTCCTCGTGATGTCCTGGATCCCATCCGAGACTCCGAACAAACTTCGTCTCCATACCATATTCAAATCTAGTTATGCGACATCGAACCTTAAGCGCGTCACCCTACGGTTCGCGAACTATGCAGACATGGTCGAAACTCCTCTCCGAGCAATAACCAATAGCGGGATCTGGAGATCCATAATGGCTCCCACATATTCAACGATGACTTAGTGATCGATTGAACCATTTACATACGATGCCAATTCCCTTTGTCACACGATACTTTACTTGTCCGAGGTTCGATCATCGGTATCTCCATACCTTGTTCAACCTCATTACCGACAAGTACTCTTTACTCGTACCGTGGTATTTCATCTCTTATGATCCAATCATATGCTTGCAAGCTAATCAGATGACATTCCACTGAGAGGGCCCAGAATATATCTATCCGTCATCAGGATGGACAAATCCCACTATTGATCCATATGCCTCAACTCATACTTTCCAAATACTTAATCCCATCTTTATAACCACCCATTTACGCAATGGAGTTTGATGTAATCAAAGTACCCTTCCGGTGTAAGTGATTTACATGATCTCATGGTCGAAGGACTTAGGCAACTATGTATCGAAAACTTATAGCAAATTGAACTTAATGACTTGATCTTATGCTACGCTCATTTGGGTGTATGTCCATTATATCATTCACCTAATGACATAACCTTGTTATTAATAACATCCAATGTTCATGATCACGAAACCATGATCATCCATTAATCAACAAGCTAGTTATACAAGAGGCTTACTAGGGACTCCTTGTTGTTTACATAACACACATGTATCAATGTTTCGGTTAATACAATTATAGCATGGGATGTAAACATTTATCATGAACACTAAGATATAACAATAACTAATTTATTATTGCCTCTTGGACATATCTCCAACACCCTTTACCATCTAGGGTTGGGGGGGGGGGGGCGGCCAAGTGGGGGGAAGAGAGATTTCTTCCCCCCAAGTTGATCCCCCCTAGGGTTTTGGGGAAACCCTAGGGGTTGGCCGGCCTGGGCCTTGGGGGGCATGTGCCCCCGGCCCATTAGGCCAGGGAGCATCCCCTCGTCCCATGCTAGCCCTCCTAGGTCATGGGCCCCATGGTGGACCCCTCCGGAACCTTCTAGAACCTTCCAGTCTTCCACCGAAAAATCCCGAACTTTTCCGAAACCCAGAAATCAACTTCCCTTATATGAATCTTATTCTCCGGACTATTCCGGACCTCCTCGTGACATCCTGGATCCCATCCGAGACTCCAAACAAACTTCGTCTCCATACCATATTCAAATCTACTTATGCGACTTCGAACCTTAAGCGCGTCACCCTGCGGTTCGCGAACTATGCAGACATGGTCGAGACTCCTCTCCGAGCAATAACAAATAGCGGAATCTGAAGATCCATAATGGCTCCCACATATTCAACGATGACTTAGTGATCGATTGAACCATTTACATACGATGCCGATTCCCTTTGTCACACGATATTTTACTTGTCCGAGGTTCGATCATCGGTATCTCCATACCTTGTTCAACCTCGTTACCGAAAAGTACTCTTTACTCGTACCGTGGTATGTCAACTCTTATGATCCAATCATATGCTTGCAAGCTAATCAGACGACATTCCACCGAGAGGGCCCAAAGTATATCTATCCGTCATCAGGATGGACAAATCCCACTATTGATTCATATGCCTCAACTCATACTTTCCAAATACCTAATCCCATCTTTATAACCACCCATTTACGCAATGGTGTTTGATGTAATCAAAGTACCCTTCCGGTGTAAGTGATTTACATGATCTCATGGTCGAAGGACTTAGGCAACTATGTATCGAAAGCTTATAGAAAATTGAACTTAATGACTTGATCTTATGCTATGCTTATTTGGGTGTGTGTCCATTATATCATTCACCTAATGACATAACATTGTTATTAATAACATCCAATGTTTATGATCACGAAACCATGATCATCCATTAATCAACAAGCTAGTTATACAAGAGGCTTACTAGAGACTCCTTGTTGTTTACATAACACACATGTATCAATGTTTCGGTTAATACAATTATAGCATGGGATGTAAGCATTTATCATGAACACTAAGATATAACAATAACTAATTTATTATTGCCTCTTGGGCATATCTCCAACACAAGGTCCACACAATCAACAAACACCGCCAAAGATTCATCAAACAAAATCCTGTCCCCCGTACAAGCTTCAATAATATCCATCGAATCCGACTCTGCTATGATAGTAGAGCATCCCAGTTGGACGGCCAGGGTTAATCCCTCTTTCATCGCTCTTGCCTCAGCTGCCCTAGCCGATCAAGTATTCTGGAGGAAAATAGAAGTCGCCGCAATAAACTTACCCTTATAATCCCTTAGGATAGCTCCGGCTGCCCCATTCATAGAATCAGAGAAAAAAGAACCATCAACATTCAGTTTGATTTGGTGCATACCCGGTTTATTCCATCTTATCACCTGGACCCTCTTACTATCATGAGCTTTAGCGCAATTTGCTGCAATTGCTAGCACCGACATTCTGCATTGGGCCATAGGCGGAATGTTCTCATCATGAGTTCTTCGGTGATGAATCCACCATAAATACTAGCATGCGCGCGATGACGATGGTTTCCTTCAGTCCAAAAGTAAAACCCTGGAACGTGTTGTCCTGGAGCATCATGATATGTTCAAGAACTGCTGATCCAGCCCAATCAGCTAGCATTGCTTCATCAATGACATGGTCGAGACCCAATAAGGACCACAATGCCGATGCAGGTTGGCATTGGAATAGAAGGTGTAGAATATCCTCCGGAGCCTGAGAACAGATCGGACACTATCTGCTAGTACCAACATATCTATTAGCTAGGATAGATTTCAGGGGCATCAGCCCATGAAGAGAACGCCATGCAAAAATATTGATTTTACTTGGTATTTTGAGCTGCCATAATTCCTTCCAAACTGGGTTATGGATGGATGTTCCAAGGATAGCCATATTACCTGACCGATGAGCAAAGGAATGCTTCCATTCGAGGTGGTACGCTGATCGGACCGAGAACTGACCATTCCGATTATGATTCCATGCGATAAAACCATCAAACCCATGAATGTTTAAGGGAATTTGGAGTATACTGTTAACATCAATAGAATAAAAGTGAGCCCTGAGAAATCCCTCATTCCACGTCCCAGTATTAGGATCAATTAATTCATCCACCTTTCTAAACCCGAGGTGTAAGAACTCTTCTATCAGCACTCGAGGGGATCCATGGATCACGAAAAATATCAACTTTCTCGCATGTACCGATCCTCCATATATATCCTCTTTTAAAGGTGGTTAATCCAGCGACAATGCTTTGCCATGTGAATGAGGAGGCCGCCTTTGGACCCGCCTTAAGGATATCCCCGTGAGGGTAATATTTAGCCCGAAGCACCTTCGCACAAAGAGAATCAGGCTCGCAAATGAGGCGCCAGACTTGTTTACTCAGCATTGCCAGATTGAAGGAGTGAAAATCACGGAAGCCCAACCCTTTATCTCGTTTTGGGTAGCACATTTTACACCAGGCTAGCCAATGCATTTTTTGTCATTTTCATCATCACCCCACCAGAATTGTGGTATTGCATCTGTCATGCGCTTGCAGAGCCCTTTTGGAATTTGAAAAATCGACATTGTATAGACCGGGATAGCCTGTGCCACAGCTTTTAAAAGGATCTCCTTACCACCAATGGAGAGATGCTTCTCCTTCAACCCATTGATTCGTTGAATAATTCTCTCGATAAAATGCTCAAAGCAATCACTCCTATCCGCTCCCACCAAAGCAGGCAATCCCAAGTATTTATCAGAGAGAGCCTCAGTGTCAATATGGAGGTCCTCACATATCTCATCTCTCACTAGAGCATGCGTATTAGGGGAAAAAATATGCTTGATTTAGGCAAACTCACCAATTGCCCAGAATTAGCACAATAGGTATCCAGAACTCGCTGTAAGGAAGTTGCATTATTCATATCCGCCTTCATGAGAATAAGGGAATCATCAGCAAATAAGAGATGTGAAACTGATGGTGCATTTCTGCACACCCTGACCCCATCTATGCCACCAACTTCTTCTTCATACAGCAACATACTAGATAAACCTTCCGCGCAAATAAGGAACAAATATGGAGAAAGAGGATCCCCTGTCTAAGACCACGAGTAGGAATAAACGTATCACTATCCTCAGAATTGACCCTACAATCTCTCGACAAACTTTCTAGGGCGTCGGCCGCCGCTAGCTGGTGTTTCCCCTCTTCAGCCGCCAGATGATAGGAAGGTACTCAGATCAGGTGCCATCAAGTCCGTCAATTCCCGCACGCTGCTCGCCCTCGATCGCCACGCGCCTCCATTGCCCGCTCCCGCTCCTCCGGTGTGATGCCTCGCCTCGCGCACCCCTGGCCCCACGCGCTCGCGTCACGCGTGGTGATTCCCCGCCTGGTCCGCACTCTGCTCGCTTGCCTCGTCTCCGTTCGATCCTGCCGCTCGGGCCGATATATCCGGCCCAATATTCCTGTTTTTTTTTTAGCTACTGCCCGTAACTAATTCGGTATTGATGGACTAATTAATTACGTCCTAGCAGTATAGTCCATTCGTACACCAGCATAAGCAATGTATATGTTTATTAATGAGATGTTTCTTAGATTTTTTTTATCTGCTAGCCTTCTATTCCTATATTCCTTTGTTGTTGATTCAGTTAAAGTGTTCGTGAATGAAAGAACACTTTTTTTCAGCAATTTCATTCAAGAAAAGAATATATAATCATAATTGATGGTCCAAAATATGGTTAAGTGGCAATCGGTGTTGAATTAGCCTCCATATGTATAGAAATGTAGATGTCTCACGTGAAGACTACTTGAAATTGCTTGACAAGGTCTATTTTTTCATAAATATTCTCACAAAGTTTACACAGTTCGACTTTAGCCAAACCTAAAAGGCGGTGTAATTGTGATCGGAAGGAGAAGTGTATGAAAAGCAGATAATCTGATCAATGTAAAAAAGGAATTTTGTTGTTGTCAGCACAAGAATCAAAATCAATCAAGCTTCTTGCCTTTGGCTGGCTCTGAGCCGGCACATACATTAATTTTCTTCACAAAAGAATAATGATCAAACCCAGGAAGAAATTAAACTAATAGATGATCTCCTGGAGCGGTCTGTGTCTCTTCTCTCTTTGTTGTAAAAAATCAAAAATAAAAAAGATGAAAATTAATTTACGTGGTAGATTACAAATACGAAGAAAGAAATCATGCATGCCACGCAGGAGAGTGCCTGGTGGCAACGATCCCCAGGATGCACGCGTGGTCTGGTGGTTAATTATCTCTTCAAAACTGGCTTATGTCGGATGCCAGACGGTGTGGAAGAATGGCTAGCTCACGCGTCACAGCTGTTAGCCTTGTCGACACCCTTAGCGGTGACCTTGGCGTTGGTGCAAACAGCCATGGTCTTGTTGTTCTTGCCGGTGTACTCAATCTTGACGTCGTTCATGGTGACACCTTCACACGGCTTCTTGTCGGAGCAAAGCAGGCTGACGGCCTCGGGGGTGGAGGAGGTGCCGGTGATGTTGGTGAATGTGACGTCCTTGACGGTGACCCTGGCGGAGTCTCCCTTGGAGGTGCAGATCTTGTTGGGGCAGTACTTCTGGTCGATGATGATGGGGTAGCCGACGTCGTCCATCTGAACGTTCTCGTAGTGGAAGTTGGACGCTACGACCGGCGACTTGGCGTCTTCGTACGACTTGATCCGGAGGCCGTTGGTGGAGCCCTTGAGCACGCAGTTCTTGACGGTGACGTCTGTCACGTCCTTCTCGTCCTTGTACCGTCCGAGGCTGCCCACGCTGATGCCGTGGCCTGGACCGCAGGTGACGCCGCTGATGTTGACCTCCTTGCTGCCGGGGCCGATGGAGATGCAGTCGTCGCCGACGCCGATCTTGGTGTCCATGATTGTGACCTTGGAGGAGTCGCCCATGTGGATGCCGTCGGTGTTGGGGCTGTCCCCAGGCGCGCTGACGATCACGTCCTTGACAGTCACGCCCTTGCACTCGTAGATGTTGAGGTGGAAGAACTTGGAGTTGAGGATGGTGATGCCTTCGATGAGCGCGTCGTCGCAGAAGTCCAGCACCAATGACTGCATCGCCACATGCATTGATTTGATTATTTGAGAAATAAGCACGTCAATGAAATGTTTGCAAGAACGATGCAATTATACACACGTACGTTGGGCAGGATCTTGCAGTCGTAGCTCTTGGCGCAGCTGTTCTTGGTCCAGACGGCCTTGCCCTGGCCGTCGAGCGTGCCTTTGCCAGTGATGGCGAGGTTCTTGACGCGCATGATCTCGATCCAGTTAGACTTGTACTTGGCCAGGTCGTTGGAGGCCAGAAGGTTGCCCTCTAGCTTGATGGTCACGCTGTCCCCCTTACATGGTCCGGTGAAATTCAGAGGTCCAGTCAGGAAATCCCCCTTTGGGATGACGATCGTCTGTTTCCCGGTGCCACCGCATGCCGAAGCCCATGCCTCCTCCACCTCCTGCCATCGCATCGCACCACGACCACATGATCAGTTATCGTAACTCATCGTCACCCATGCATATCGTCGTCGTTTCTTGATTGCGTACCTTGGTGCAGTCTGTCTTGCCATCGTCTTTGGCGCCGAGCTTGGTGATGTCGTAGGTCCCGTCAGCCTCGGACGCTGCGCCCTCCGTCTTCTCATCCTTCTTCTCATCCTTCTTCTCCTCCTTGTCTTTGGCGTACGCCACGCTCACCACCAACAAGAGGAAGAAGACTCTGATCGCAACATCCCTGATCGCCATTTTGGTTGTGCAAGCTCCCTGGTCCTTGATGCTGTGAGAAGCTCGAGTGGTGAAGCTTTATATACATCTAGGTTCGGGGGACAAGTGTTCGCTATGTTTATGGCATGCCCATTTGCTATTTTCTGGTTGTGGATGCCGGTTAAGCAGGGTTGCTGTCCACTAGTTATTTTTAGTTCACCTCTGTGAGATCAGAGTAGCTACTAATTTGGGTAAGACCTAGCTAGGGATGAGATACTGTAGCGGAACTTTTATTTATTAGTTTTCTTTTTCTCTTTTTTCGCTGTGTGCATTCGTAATGTTATTAGGACATTGCGTTGTCGTAGAGGCTGGGTGTAATTGGTATCTTCTGATATTAATATAGTTTTTTATCGAAAAATATTTGATGTCAAGCGACTAGTCATCAGTTCGCTATAGACGGTTTAAGTTTTACATGCATGGTGGTCTCCAGGACACCGCTGCAAAATTCTTGGCCCAGCGGCTATAAAAACAGGAACCATCAGCGGCTTCCTTAACCTTCCGATTTATTTAAGCGAGCGCTCTTGCGCATCTGATCATGGGAGTACAAAATGGTTATTATGTATCAAAAAAAATTCAGTGTACGTAATGCTGGTCTTCAATAACTTTTCCTATAGTCTGTCAAGTCACAAAAATAGGGTGCAAAAAATCTTCTAATGGTACAAAATAATCTCACATGTAACATTGTACACCACTTATGTAACAAATGTTAGTCCCTACTGAGGTTTCACTTTAAATGGCTG
This sequence comes from Lolium perenne, assembly GCF_019359855.2. NCBI lineage: Eukaryota > Viridiplantae > Streptophyta > Magnoliopsida > Poales > Poaceae > Lolium > Lolium perenne. The sequence goes on from NC_067250.2 coordinate 261,892,322, forward strand.
ATAAATCTACTGCTATTTTTATTGGTAGATGTGAAGATGTTTCTATCATGATTGCTAATGTGCAAATTCCTACGAATTTTGTGATATTAGAAATGGCTGAAGATGATAACTTATCTATTATTATTGGTATATATTTTCTAAATACTACATGAGCTGTGATAAATTGTACTGAAAGCAATTTCACCTTCCATGTAAAAGGTAAAGAGCACACTATACATTTTCCAAAGAAAAATTCTGTTGAATTAGCCAAGAAAAGTGTTAATGCTATTAAACCAAGGGTTCTTAAAATTGGAAGATTTGAAATACCGATTCCTCCTCCAACACCCAAGTACCAAACATTAATGGTTGGAACGATTCCAATTCATTATGAGGCACCCTGCAAATTTCCTTCATTTTATTATTGAATCATTGTTTCTATCTTTATCATAGTGATAATGAGACTTCATCAACCTCATTCTTAACATGATAATGATAAGATAATGATTCCCATTAAATTATTGTTGCATTAGTAGCAAAGTTATTTGAATTCTTTTACTTAATGTTGAGTTTCTTTAATTATTTTCTGCCGTATTTTGATAGTTGTTGAGTTCTGAAATGTTTTACATAGAAAAAGTTCTCCAAAAAACGCCAAAAAAATTCCCAGGTCATTTTTCTGCAGGGGATGCACCAGGCGAAAAGACAAGGCAAAATAGAAAACATGGGAGAAAATAGCACTGGTGGCGCGCCCACCCATGCAAGGTGCGCCACCTGGCCTTGTGGGCCCCGCAGGGGGAGTTAGGTGAGGACCAAGCTCCTAGGCTCTTCCCCTCGACTCAAAACCTGACCAGGTACCACTCAAAAAATAAAAAATCTCCTGCTCCCTTCCCGCTCAATTTTGATCTCCAAATTTGGGCAACTATTTTCACATCCCTTTGGAGGGATTGCTCCTTGGTATGTGACTCCTGCACCGATCCAATTTATTTTTGATATAATGCTTTATATTTTGAGGAGGATGCTGCTTTTAGTGTCACATATTATGCTGAGAAATCCATGGATTTGCAAATTTTAGGTTGAAATAACTTATAGTTTTGCTTGGTAGAGCCTTCTGTGAGTATTCTTAGGTGGTTATAATTTGCTAGATCTAATTACTTAGTTGTTTGTGGTTAAGGTGATGCAAGGTTTCATCACCCATGGACAAGGAAAAGGGACTCTTTAGTGGGCTAAGGTCAAGAAGGAACTCCAAAGTGTACATACCTTGATGATGAACATCAGTGGGAAAATGATATGATTTGCAAGGCGGAATGCTTAGACATGCACACCACAAGATGGCAAGATCCAAGTATGTTGAGTGTGCTGCATGTAAAGGAATATTTCAACCACTTCATGAATCAAACAAGGTTTGGAGGCTTTGCAAGCTACCCACAAAAGACTTATGCGGAGATAAGTCGTGAATTCCCCGTCACCTTTAGGTTTGTGCACACAAAAGAAAAGGTAGACATGAAAGGTAAAATCACTCCTAGCACCTTTGATGTTAAATTTTTTAGGATGCAACACAGATTTGTCATGTCCTTGGATGAATTTTGCAAAGCTATTGATGTTCCTAATCTAATGAGTTGGGAAGAAATCCCAAATGACAATGATGCTAGCCTCCAGGATTTCTGGAGAAGCATAAGTGTAGATGTACCCATGGACAACCATAGAGGAAAATTTACTCATATTCAACATCCTAGGCTTACATATTTTGCTTTGTTCCTAGTTAGGGGATTCTTGGCTAGGAAGAACACCACTCCTTGCACTTGTCCTATATTTACTTATTGAGTGTGCAAAGGAGGGAACATTTCATGATTATAATTTGGGTGCAATTCTTGGTAGGACATTGTCATATGTTGTAGCCCATAATTATTCTAAACCTATTTATGCTGGAGCTATTGCCACCATGATCTATGAACATATTAAAATTTAGAGGAAGTTTAAACATTAAAGGAACTGAAATCCTAGAATCTAACCTGTTGGATTCCACTTTGTTGCTTAATATGGGAATAATAAGAATGTGGAATAATGACATTGTCACATATAGATACATGGGTAGGCGTGGTATCTTTGAATGTACTTTGCTCCCTCGTCTTCAATATTTTGACTGGTTATCAAACAAATAAATTGTTGAGGTGGAAGAACATCAATGGGAAGCAGCTCCTGCAACACCAATAAATGATGCATGGTAGGAGGTTCCTGAACCCCAACCAGGATGTGTTGGAGGAGATTCCTGCACCACCAGCCCAGGACGCATGGGAGTATGCGCCTGAAGCACCTGAGTACCACCATGGGGAAGGATTTTTTTCCTAGTGGGGGAATGAGGGGGATCCTTCAGAGTGGGCACAGTGGGGGTAGAAAGTACCCTACTATGATGATGAATCATATGGTCGGGGGCCAAACCCTGACTACCCTGGCTACTAACTTCCACCCAAGCTTGGGGGAGTATGTCTTATTTTCCTCATCTCCATTGTATATTTTCATGCTAGCCTTGTTTAAGTTGATTGGATTGCAGTTTTTGTTAGTTTACGATTTGGAAAACCCAATTTTTTTTTATTTTATCCTTTGCATGTTGTTTTCTTTTAGCAAAAACCCAAAAAGGTTTTCGTTTTTTAAAGCAATGTAAAGAGAGTAACAAAATCTGCATGATGATGCCCAATGTTTTATTTTTAGTTCTTCACCTGTAAATCCGACTGGGATGATTTTTTGGCATAAATTATAACTTTGCATCTCCCACACTCACAAAAATTGGTAAAAATTCTTGGGATGTTTAAGTATGTCAAAACGTGGATGCATAGCTGCTGGAATTTGTTGGCAGATTTTGATTTTCATCACTAAAAGTGGCTAGTGGAACTTGCAAATGATCCAAAATGAATGCTATAAATATATGGATCACATCCACCATGAATCACCTTATTGACATCATTCTATTAAGATTGCTAAATGATGTTTTGAGTGAACCAAGTATCTGTTAACTCTATATGTGAGCATATTGCGCAGTTCAAGTTGGGAGACGAAGAACAACAATGATAAATCAGTATGTGAGGATTTATGAAAGAGGTATGACACCTTTTCTATATTTATGTATGGAATTTAACAATAGAAAATACGTGTGCATAGTTTCACCAATACTTGGGAAAGTGATATTAGATGTTTACTATCTTTGTGTTCTCCTCGCTATATATGATGCAAATGAGATATTATTGATGAACATTACTTATACTTGATTGAGAGATAGTATCTTTGAATAAAAGTCTATGCATCCCATTATGCTTGTTATTGCGGACTTGGTACATATTCAACGATGAATAATATTCCTATGTGTCTTTAAAATATGAAGGTTGATGTTTGTGTGATGGTCTAGTCTTTTAAATACTAAACATCATAGTTGAAGCATATGTAAGTTGGTTGATAGTATATTTAGTTGACCAACCAACCTCCTACTAGTCTTTGAACCAATGATCCACCACCTAGAAAAAGAAAATGAAAAATGAAAAAAAAGAAATAGGAAAAGGAAAAGGAAAAGAAGAAAAGAAGAAAAAAAAAAAGAAGAATAGAATGAACCCAATGAGTTGGCCATTATGATGACACCAAAAAAAAAGGGCTAAAACAAAGAAGTGCCCAAAGGCAAATCAAATAAATGCCTATACACTCCAAAGGGGAAAGGCCTTAGCCACTCATATAAGGTGTTAAAGCTAACAAGCAAGCACATATCCCACTTCCACTCTATCATTTGGTCAACTAAAGATACTAGCTACTTACTCATGTATGAGTCTTCTATGCGTGTTTAATATTATAGGACTGGAAGGATAAAACATCCTCCCATTATTTGGTTTGCGATGCAAGCATGATGAATTACTAGTCAACAATTGAAGAAATCAAATGTCTCAAAAACCTTGCTAATGAGTCATGGTTCAGTCAAATGCGATGTCGGAGAATTTTACTTATTGCTACTATCAATTAATCATATCCAAATAGTGTTGCCATATATTATTTCTTTTACACCATGCATAGATAGCAGTTCTCAACACCCGGATTTTTAAGTCCAGATGCCTATTATGCCATTCATCGCAATCCCAGGAATATTGTTTTTGCGAGACATAATAGATTGATATCATAACACATCATTCACTACAACACATAATCATCTTACAACAAAGGATCACATGATCCAGTCTTAATACATCATAGTGGATCTAGAGATCCTATTACAAAACACATAGAGGAAGCGAAGTAGCGGTCTGGTTCATCTGTTCCACATGCAACTATTGACGTCAGGAGTGGTCCTAGTTGTCGTAGACGTCCTGCTGTCCATCTTCAGTGTACTGGTTCTGATACTCCTCTTCACAGTCTGGCCAGTTGAATAGCCAGGGATAAAGCCATGAGTACTTTAAAGTACTCGCAAACTAATACTAGTGTAAGCACTATCAACTATAGTAAGGGGGTGCTAAGCTCTAAGTTTATTTGCATAAAGCCAATTTTAGTTCACAAACCTTTAGTAAAAGCCTCTTAATTTGCTAACTAACTCAAGTGGGAACATTAGTGTCATTCCCACAACTCTGTTGTGTTTCAATTCAAATTCACCATTCACCTTTCAAGTTCAAGTCACAAGTCACATGTCACATTTTTGAAAATGATCCGATGACGGAACAGTATGGCCTTTCCAACCGTCCATAGCCGTGGACGCGGCTATTCGAATAGTTTTACACTCTGCAGAGGTCGTACACTTGTGCCACAACATTTGCAATAATCCGTCAGGGTTAACTGGCCCTGATTTATCACACTCCGTGTGCGGACTACCAACCATAACCTTTCACTTACATATCCTAGTATAGGCACCTCTCCCCTTGAGCTTGGCCTCCCAGTGAAGACAAACGGTCAGCCTGGGAACTGCATAGGGCTTGGGCTGGACATTCACCTCATTTCACGTCATTTCACATCATTTCTTTTGTTGTAGAGGCAGCTTTCGGCATAACCCCGATGACACTTGTTTAGAGGGAACCCATACTAAGATACATAAACTTCCAGTTAAGCCCTTACCCATAATCAGGTATTGTGGGGGTACTTGTAAAATTGGAATGGTATCGCATCCGAACCCAACCATCAGTTTTTGTAAAATTCACCATGTCATTCACCCGTTATATTCACCTTCAAAATCTTTCAATAGAATGACTCCTCATTCCAAAGTTTTCAAAGTCATTTCATTTCACATGCTCCCATCTAGAGTAGTCAATTTTATTTGTTAGCACTAGCAACTAGTCATGAGGGGTGCTAATTAGCTGGTATTGCTCTAGGCTAAATTTGATGCTCTTGTACTACTCCATATCTAGACCAAGTGAATCATGAATCAAAAAGTAAACTTTGATAAACCAAAGTCAAAACTTGTAAGGTAAAAACTTGGGATAGGATCATTAAGCATAAAGTAATATGTAATGGTGCCTTGCTCTTGTAGAGCTTTGCATTAGGGTAGCTTGCAAGAATATTAGCTTGCCTTCAGTGGTGTATTGATCAAAGTTCTCTTCTTCTTCTTGGTAGAATACCTCCTCCTCTTGATAGTCTCCGGTACTAGCGTCTATAAACGAATACGAGGATACAATCACCAAACAAAACTTAAATGCTAGACTAAGCACACACATGAGTCACACAAGTTAGGCTAGCATCACAACATTATTATTATGTTGGTTGACTTTGTTTTCTTCTTAAGAAAAATAATTTCCTCTCATTACAAATATTAATTAAGGTTTCTATTTAATTCTTTGGAGAAATAATTTCCTCTCATTGAATCTTGTTAAGATTTAATTTCCTCATATGATAATATATGAACTCATGTTGACCAAGGTCATCACTTCATAATCATCATTTGGGAAAATGATTTAAATGAGGTGCTACACCTCATGCAATTTAATACTAACATGGTAATGATTTAATGTCCTCAAATAATTCAATATGAGATAAAAATTAGACCATAGTTACTACCTCATGTTGATTTACTTAAGACAAAGATTTAATTGAGAAGAATCCATCTCAAATAACAATGTATGGTCACATGTTGACCAAGGTCAACACTTCCCACTTATTATTTGAGAAACATAATTTAAATGAGGTTCTATACATCATGCAATTTAAATCCTATTTGATTTAATATCCTAAAGTGAGCAAATATGAGACCAAGCAACAAGGGTCATCACATTACTTCATACCACTTGGGAATATGATTTAAATAAGGTGCTACACCTCATAGATTTAAAATCCTAAATTTGGAAATAATTTAAATGGGCTAGTATTGACTAATTTTTTTGATTCTAGCCCATGATCATATGAAGCAACCCTATCATATTCTTACATAATCAATTAGAGTATTTGAAATGTGAATTATGAGAATTTGAAACACCTCAAAATTCATTATGGTTGATTTTATAAATTTATTTGAATTCTGAAAACTCTCTGTCTTGTTATTTTTACTATTTAAATTCTATAATAGATCTTGATGTAAATCCAGTGGGGTTGGATAGAACATTTCATGAGCTTTCCCAGTATATAAAATTTGTCAAATTTGGTTTGGTGGATTTTGTTTTATTTAAATTTAAAGAGGACATCTGTAAGCATTTGAATTAATTTGATTTAACCTAGTTTTGAATTCACGGGCCGGCGGGAAAACAAGGTGGGCTGCACAGAGGGGAAAAGGATTGGGCCGGCCCAGCTAGCGCGTCTCGCCCGCAGCGGGCCGCCTGACAATGGCCCCCGCTTGTCAGTGGCTCTATAAAACCGAAACGGTATGGTTTGGTTTGGACCGTAAGATTATAAGTGAGATCAACGACTCACGTGCGTCGTCCACGTCGACGAGAGGGGAGGTGCTGGCATGGCGGAGGAAGGGGGTCGGCGTCGATCCTGGGCTCCGGCGAGCGGCGGCGTTGACGCGAGGCGACGTTGTCGACGACGGCGAGCTCAACGGTGGTCGTGGGAGCTCCGGGGATGGACGAAATCGACGACGCCTTATGCAGCTCCGCCCGGACTTGAGCTGGCGATTGGGGTTCTACCGGCGACAATGTGGAGAGGTGGTGGGCGGAGGAGGATCAGAGAGAGGAGGGAAGTCGATTGGTGTGAGAAATGGAGGCTGGGGTGCTCCCCATTTATAGCGGCGCTAGGTGGCCGAGGGTGCGGGTGAGGTCATCGCCGTCGACGCGCCTACAGTGGGCTAGCGTCACGGGCGAGGGTGCTGTAGGGTTGGTGACGTCGAGGCGGACACGACGGGCGTCCGGGCGTTGAAAATGGAGCACTGGAGCGTCGTCGTCATTATCGTGTACCCGAGCACGGCGGCGGACAGTCGTCGTCCGTGACGATAGCGACAGTGCTCCCCCATCCAAAACACCATGTCTGGGAGCTAGCTTACGTCGTGGAGGGTGTTCGTGTAAAAAGAGAGAGGGAGGGAAGGTCTGAGGCGGTGAGGTACTGCCGTGCCCTGTCGTGTCCAGAGCGTCGTTGTGCACGCTCTGGCACGACCTGGCCGCGGTGACCACATCACGGTCTGGCGTGTGTCGTGTTCCCCTTGACCTGAAATCATGTCTGGCGTGTTCAGGGTGATGAGGTCGACTGGTTTGACAAGATTAGAGAGGTAGGAGAGGACAAGGGGCAGGTGGTGTGATGGTGGTGAGCAAGGGGGCCGGCATGGTCTTGTTCTATGATTTTGTGTGCATACTTCGTTGTCTCTGAGGGCATGGCAAGCATGAGTGAGGTGAGGCCAGGCTATTTGACATGGTGGGCAAGGTGGGAGTGAGCTAGGGTATGCACAAATGATCAATGTCAACATGTGTGTGACATATGCAATGACTTGGAGTGTCCTTGTGTCAAGGTGATCATGGCAAGGCTAGATGAGGTCATTGAGAGTGGTTAGGGGTACAATGTACTATGGATGATCACAAGAGAGAGAGGGTGAGGTGGTGAATAGTGGTTAAATAGTGGTTGTACCCTAATTCTATTCTATGTGCTCCACATACATGGCAAGCAAAAGTCTCTTGTGAGTTGAATTTTGACCAAAATTCTGCATGGTTGAGTTCTAAATAATGTTTGGCATCCAATGGTGGCATTGGTTTGGGTTTTGGAGTTGATTTGTGACAATTCTAAATATTTGGGTAATCTAGAATCTATTTCAAAATGGCATCTTGGCATGCTTATATTGAGAGTTTGACTTTGAACCAGCAAGGTTGACTTTGATCAAGTTGTTCACTTTCATGAGTTCTTGGATGAGGTGCAAATAGTTGGCAAGGTTTGGTTTAAGAAACTCTTAATAAAAGGGCTCAAAGTGGGTAAGATATTAAATATGGCACAAGTGACCATTATCACATGCAATTTGGAATTTGTATTTCTTTGATTTTTGATTTGATTTTTCTTGACCCAAATGATGTTGTTTAGTGTTAAAATGGTATAGGGTAGTGATCCAACCATTCATACCAAGTATTGAGGTCATTTTCTCAAATTTACATTTTTGCCAATTCCTCTCATATGCCTCTATGGACATTTTGATTTTTCTTTATTTTGTTTTGTTTCACCTTGGCTTGGCTTTGTTGAGTACTAGGTAGGGTTTCTTAATATTTTCAAACCATCTAGCAAAGGTAGATCATGTCCTAGACCTAGTTTTCAAATATAGTCTTAGGCTCATATGTGTATTTCTATTTTTATCTCCTTTTCTTTTTATTTGATCAAAGGGCATGGTGTAGGGTTTATTTAAGGTTAGATGAGGTTTAGTGTTGGTTTCAAACCATTTGGACAAGGTAGAGGTGCTTAGGTCAAGTTTTGGTAATATGGCTATGTGCCACATATGCCTCTATGCATATGTTTATTTTATTTTTGTTTCTCACTTGATTTGGTTGGTAGGTACTAGGTTAGGTTTGTTGATGTTTTCAAAACCTCTAAACAAGGTAGAAAAGCCTAGGTAAAAGTTTTACCAAAAATAGCCATAGGCACATAGGCCCTTTTTTATTTAATTTAATTTCTTTTTATTTTGTTCATAAAGGATGGTGAGAAGAGGGGTGAGGTTTAGGGTTTAGTGGGGTCTAACAATGGTTCACCACTATTTAGAAAAGTAAGAAGGGTATTAGTCAAGATTTGCATACTAGGGCTATATGCCCACATATGTCTTTATATTTTATTTTAGTTTCTTCATATTTGACCTATTTGGTTTTGAGAAGGTTAGGGTTTGGGGTTTTGGAATTATGTTCAAAGTAATAAACAAACAATCATGGCAATAACACAAGTATTGGGTATGAGCACTATGCATAGCTTCATATGTAATAATTTTTTTTGTTGGTTCTCATTTTTGGAAAAAGGAAATTCATTTTCTTCTTTGTTTGAAAATTTGGGATGTTACAAACCCTCCCCCCTTAAACAAATCTCGTCCCGAGATTTTAAGAAAAGTTAGGTTCCTAAGAGAGATTGGGCAATTGGATTAACAGGAAAACATACTTGGCATGGCCTGAGGGGCTTCCTGTGCTTCTGTTGTATTGGTGTGGTAGAGGCGGCCGTTGCGGTTGTTCTGGTTCCTTTTTGCTGCAAAACGGCGCTGTTGCTGAGCAGCTTGTGCAACCGGAGTTGTTATAAGAGATGAAAAAGGAGGCTTCATTACAGCTAGAAGCAAAAAAATTTACCATGCTTTTGATGGCGGATCCAGAGAAATGGGAAAGTATGTATGGTCAGCATTACTTTGCTTCTACCTGTGCAGCGGTGTTGGCGGCAATCTTGGCAAGCTTCTTGGGGCACTCATTGGAGTAGTGACCCACAACTCCACATTCATAGCATTTCACAGTTGACTTGTCTTTGGGGTTGACGGGAACAGCGTTGCTTCCAGTCCTAGGGGCAGTATTGGAGTTGTTGTTGTTACCATTGAAGTGGTTGTTGTTACTGTTGTGGGTGTTGTTGTTGTTGTTGTTGTTGTTGTGGTTGCCTCCGGGCTTCGGGGGTCCTCCGTTGTTGTTGGTGTAGTTTGGGCGGTATGACTGAGCAGGGGGGTTGTTGTATCTTGAGGCAAATCCTCCAGTTGAGTTGTTGCGGTGTTTCTGTGCATTGTTGGGTCCATTCTGGTTCATCATTCTTCTCTTGCGGTTCTCGTTGGCTTGGTGCAGCTTTCCTTCCATCTGTATTGCTGAATCTACCAGGGCTTCGAGGTCAGCGAACGGAATGTTCACTAACACAGTTTGCATTTCGTCATGCAGTTCGTTCAGAAATCTCTCCTTCCTTTTCTCGTTGGTGTCGGTCTCATCCGGGGCGTACCTTGACAAGGTGAGAAACCTGTCGCGGTATTCCACCACGGACATCCTTCCTTGCTTGAGTTCGCGGAACTCGTCTCTCATCTTCTTGATCAGTCCTTGGGGCACGTGATACTTGCTAAACTTCAGTTTGAAGTCTTCCTAGTTCATCATTTGTCCGGCATTCATTGCGCGGGCACTCGTCCACCAGGCTCTGGCAGGTCCTGATAGGTAGTGGGTGGCAAATAGTACTTTCTCTGCGGCTTCAACTCCCGCAACTTCTAGGTTGTTCTCCATTGTCTGGAGCCAGTCATCTGCATCAAGGGGCTCTTCTGTTTTGCTGAACATTGGAGGGTTGGTGTTCTGAAAATTCTTCAGCTTCGATCCAGGGTGATCGTGGTTTCCATGGCCTTGATTGTTGTTAGCAATCTGTTGCAGTGCAGCTATGTTGGCTTGTCTTTCAGCTCTCTCGGCTTCGCGGTCTGCCATCATCATCTGGATCATCTGCATCATTGCGTCTTGGTTGGTGCTGCGGGTTGGAGGGGCCATCTGATCATTGAGGTAGATAATAAGATAAGAGGGAAATTTCTATGGTTTGTTTGAGTTTAAAGTTTCACAAAGTTTCAAAACTGGAGTAGTGTTGAGGGGGTAAAAACCAACAACACTTTTTCATTCATACCAAACATCACATATTACAAAGCTAACACACCGTTGGTTTTAAGAACCATTCATTCGCTCTACGATACAAGGGGATCCTGATACACACTCACGCATACTAGTGCTCTCTTGCGTAGGTGTGAGTTCTACTAAAGTGATCAAGTGTGTAAAATTTTAGGTAGAATTTCAAGGAAGAGTAGAGCATGGATTTCTTTTTTTTGAAAAGATCTCAAAGATAAGGGTGAGAATAAGTTTTCATAAATATTCCCTTCATTTGTTTTGGAAACTAAGTTTTTCAGACGTCCATTCTAACTAGGATCTCCTAAGGTCAACAATGGCTCTGATACCAACTTGTCAACACCCGGATTTTTAAGTCCAGATGCCTATTATGCCATTCATCGCAATCCCAGGAATATTGTTTTTGCGAGACATAATAGATTGATATCACAACACATCATTCACTACAACACATAATCGTCTTACAACAAAGGATCACACGATCCAGTCTTAATACATCATAGTGGATCTGGAGATCCTATTACAAAACACATAGCGGAAGCGAAGTAGCGGTCTTGTTCATCTGTTCCACAGGCAACTGTTGATGTCAGGAGTGGTCCTAGTTGTCGTAGACGTCCTGCTGTCCATCTTCAGTGTACTGGTTCTGATACTCCTCTTCACAGTCTGGCTATTTGAATAGCCAGGGACAAAGCCATGAGTAATTTAAAGTACTCGCAAACTAATACTAGTGTAAGCACTATCAACTATAGTAAGGGGGTGCTAAGCTCTAAGTTTATTTGCATAAAGCCAATTTTAGTTCACAAACCTTTAGTAAAAGCCTCTTAATTTGCTAACTAACTCAAGTGGGAACATTAGTGTCATTCCCACAACTCTGTTGTGTTTCAATTCAAATTCACCATTCACCTTTCAAGTTCAAGTCACAAGTCACATGTCACATTTTTGAAAATGGTCTGATGACGGAACAGTATGGCCTTTCCAACCGTCCATAACCGTGGACGCGGCTATTCGAATAGTTTTACACTCTGCAGAGGTCGTACACTTGTGCCACAACATTTGCAATAATCCGTCAGGGTTAACTGGCCCTGATTTATCACACTCCATGTGCGGACTACCAACCATAACCTTTCACTTACGTATCCTAGTATAGGCACCTCTCCCCATGAGCTTGGCCTCCCAGTGAAGACAAACGGTCAGCCTGGGAACTGCACAGGGCTTGGGCCGGACATTCACCTCATTTCACGTCATTTCACATCATTTCTTTTGTTGTAGAGGCAGCTTTCGGCATAACCCCGATGACGCTTGTTTAGAGGGAACCCATACTAAGATACATAAACTTCCAGTTAAGCCCTTACCCATAATCAGGTATTGTGGGGGTACTTACAAAATTGGAATGGTATCGCATCCGAACCCAACCATCAGTTTTTGTAAAATTCACCATGTCATTCACCCGTCATATTCACCTTCAAAATCTTTCAATAGAATGACTCCTCATTCCAAAGTTTTCAAAGTCATTTCATTTCACATGCTCCCATCTAGAGTAGTCAATTTTATTTGTTAGCACTAGCTGACATAGGCATCCCCAATGGGCCTGCCGAAGATGGTACCCGGGGTTTACTAAAGGCCCACGACCCGAAGAATAAGAAGATTCGGAAGCCCAAGATGCTATTAAGGAAAGCTAGAGTTGTATTAGGAAACGATATTTGTAATCTTGCGGGACGGGTCAGAAACCCTCCCGGACTCTGTAAACTTGTGTATTACGAAACCCTCGGCTCCACCTCCTATAAAAGGGGGAGTCGAGGGACAAAGAAAGGATCGAATTTACTGTCAACACAACCCTAGTTCTATATTCGTCGAGTACTTTTCGGCTGAAACCTTCGAGATCTACTTGCCCTCTACATCCAACTAAACCCTAGTCTACAATCCGTAGGCATTGACAAGTTAATACCTTGTTAATTGGCGCCGTCTGTGGGATTTAGAGGCGACTAGGAGCTGATCTCGATGGCACGTTCAAGATCGTCGACTTCATCGGTAGCAAGCAACATCATGGACAGAGGTAAACAGATCGAAACTGGTCTCGTTGATTTTGTACCTCACCCGCCCTCCCGTTTGGATGCATATGCGTATCTGGAGGAGCCCATCGAGATGACGTTGGGAGAGTTCCACTTCCGCGTCGAGAAGGAAGGATCATATCGTCTCGAAATTCCGATCTCGTCGGGATCATCGGCGGTCGATCCCGATATTTCGAATTCAGCATCGTCAACAGAGTCAAGCGACGGAGAAATTTCATCGCCACGCTTCATCAGCACCAGGGCAAGCGAAAAGCTCGCCAAAATCTTCAGTGACATATCCTTCGAGTCATCCGCGGACTCCGATATAAGCGATGACTCGAATAGCGTCGACAGCTTCAACTTCATCGACAGATCCACTACTGTGGGCAAGGTCTTCACCAATCTATATGATGGTGTCACCAAACCCAGCAAAGTTAAAAATTCAAAATATCATCAGGTTTATGCCATTGGAGAAACAAGTCGCGATCAGGAGGAGACATCAGAGGCTTTCGACGAATTGGGAAATCCATATGTCGATCCCTCTGACCTAAGGCGAGGTTTGGGCACTAAATACATCGGGCCTACACCATGTGTCAGAGTTCAACTTCCACAAGCAGCATGGGATAGAGCAGCGAGAGCTATGGATGGTTCTGAACCAATGGAGACAACCGCTACGGTGGAAGAACTGCAAGCATACCAGTATAGGCTCGCCAGAGCGAGAAGACAATTGGAAAAAGAGACAGCTGCTCTGAACAGAAGAAGGGAGGCAGCTTCCGCATCAAGCAGGCGAAGAGCAGAGTTAAGTCGACATTCAGGAACTTCGGAAGATAGTCATAGAGAAGCTCGTAGGAGAGCAAGATCTCGGCTGCAAAACATACCTGAAGCAGAAAGAGAGACTCTAATCCAAAACCTCGACATGTCCTTTATGTCAATTGACACGACGGGGAATATTATTCCAAAAACACCGGAAGCAGGGTACATGGCGACACAAGCTTTCATCCTAGCGTCCAGGCCACCTCCCGGAGATCCAAGAGAAGCGTTGTATAACATGGCCATGGCAGGATGTGGAGCCATGGGAGCAGCGTTCGCAGCTACACCTCCCGAAGGAACTGCAAGGCAAAATAGTCCGAGACCTACCGCAGCAGTGCAAGATCCACCGAGAGCAAGTGGAGTCAGAGACACAACGACTCAGGCCAGAGTGGATAGAGCGCGACAAGAAAGAAGGGAACATCGGCATTCACCAGAAGTTGCTGATGAAGATATGTGTGGACTCCCGTGTTTTACGAGACGAGTTCGAAAAACTCGAGTCCCGTCAGGATTCAAGTTACCCGATAGTTTCAAGAAATTCGATGGCCTGCAAGATCCTGAGGATTGGCTAGTCGATTATCTGGAGACGGTGAAATTGATAGGTGGCACCAGGGCAACAGCAATGCAGAGTATTCAAATACACCTGAGTGGAGCCGCAAGATCATGGATAAAGAAACTTCCTCCGGGATCCATCGACAGCTGGGACAGTTTTGAGGATGTGTTCATCAAGAACTTCCGATCAATCTGCAAAAAACCAGCATCACTTGAAGAGCTGAAATCGTGTCGACAAAAACATGATGAATCGATGAGAAAGTACATCCAAAGGTGGAACATCATCAAAAACTCGGCAGAGAACATATCTGACGAGAGAGCAATAGATGCGTTTGTGGCAGGAATTCGGCGAGGAGATTTCGTCGAAGACTTGGGGAGAACTAACCCAAGGACAGTGTCAGCACTAATGGAGATAGCAAACAGATGGGTAGACGGAGAGGATGTCGTTCATAATAAGCGACACAGGTCACCAGAGGAGGACCGTAGCCGAAACTTTCAAAATAGAAGGCGATTTCCTCGGCAATTCTCGAGTTACGATGCTCCTGGTCAAATATCGGCTGGTTTTCGGGGAAACAACGGAGGAAACAATAGAGATGAATATAAAAGAAGTAATGAGCAGCGAGGCGACAATAGAGATGATTCTCGAAATAACAGGCAAAATAGCGGATCAAGGTTTCAGAGATCTTTTGTAACTCCCGAAGATATGATGAACGGGCCATGCCAGATGCATTTTTATGTCGACAACAATGGAAGAAGGCAGTCAGGACATCTGCAGAAGGACTGCCGTAATTTTCAAGCAATGCTGCGAGTAGCAGGGATAGCCAACGCTCAAGCCACAAATCGAAACCCTCAAGGGCCTAGGAGTGAGATCCACTTACCACCTCCTCCCGCGGTTACAGACGAAAATCGACACCAGCTCAGAATAGCGGCAGCACCACACCCACCTCCATATGTGGACCCTAACTCCAACGGTGCGGTTTCGATGATTCAGAAAGCTAGGCCATCTAACAGGGCTCAGAAGGTAATCTCGCGGCAAGTGTTCATGGCAGAGAAGATGCCTCCACCAACGATAGAATACTTAAATTGGTCGGGACAGGACATTGGCTTCACAATTGCGGATCACCCGTAGCAAGTTCCTCGACCAGGGCAGTCAGCACTTATCTTACCAGCGGTGATCGCTGGATTCGACGTATCTCGAGTCCTCATAGACGGAGGCAGCAGTCTAAACCTTATGTATGCAGATACATTGAGGAAGATGAACATATCCCTGGAAAATCTAAAACCAACTGACACGCGTTTCCATGGAATCACACCAGAGAAGCCGAGTTATCCGTTGGGAAGGATTAATCTCGACGTTCAGTTTGGGACCCGAGAAAATTACAGGATAGAATGGTTGGAGTTTGAAGTTGTGGATTTCCCATCACAATATCACGCCTTGTTGGGGCGACCAGCATATGCAAGGTTTATGGCGGTACCACATTACACGTATCTGCTATGGAGGTTGCCTGGGCCCAAGGGACCAATCACAGTCAAAGGAAGCTTCGCGCTAGCTGATAAATGTGACAAAGATTTTCATCGACTATCAGAAACTTTCGGGATGCAAGCAGAGTACGCAGTGTCAAGGCTCATGACTGATTATGATGTGTTGCCAGATGTAGGGAGATTTAACAAGGAACCAACCTTTAACACGACGAAAGATTCCAAGGAGGTGCAGATCCACCCGACAGATCCGAAGAAAACGACGTCCATCGCGACAAACATGGACCTCGCATAGGAAAGCGCGCTCGTCGAGTTCCTCCGTGAGTACTGGAAAATCTTCGCATGGTGTCCAGCTGACATGCCAGGAGTACCCAGGGAACTTGCCGAGCACCACCTAAACTTGGATCCAATAGCGAGACCAATCAAACAACCTTTGCGGCGTTTTTCGGAACCTAACCGCAAAGCAATGCTGTCAGAAATCGATCGACTAAGAGAAGCTGGTTTCATCAAGGAGCTGCATACAGAGGCCACATGGGTAGCAAATCCAGTGCTGGTCCCGAAGAAAAACACTAACGTCCTTCGCATGTGTGTCGACTTTACGTGTCTCAACAAACATTGTCCAAAGGATCACTTTCCCATCCCAAGGATCGATCAAATTATCGACTCCACGGCAGGCTATGAACGTCTTTTCTTCTTGGATGCATACTCTGGTTATAACCAGATCAGATTAAAAGAAGAAGATGAGGTCAAAACAGCGTTCATCACACCTTACGGCGTATTCTGCTATAGAACAATGCCTTTTGGTCTGAAAAACGCGGGAGCAACATATCAGCGGATGATGTAGAAGTGCTTAGCAACACAGATCGGGAAAAACGTACAAGTATACATCGATGATGTCATCATAACATCAAAGAAGGGGGCAACGTTAATCGAGGACTTGAAGGAAACCTTCGACAACCTTGACAAATTTTGTCTCAAGCTGAATCTGACGAAGTGTTCTTTCGGCGTCCCTGCGGGAGAACTTCTTGGGTTCCTGGTCTCAGCAAGAGGGATTGAAGCTAATCCTGAAAAAATCCAAGCTATCGTAACAATGAGGAAGCCAACAAAGTTGAAAGAAATACAGCAATTAACTGGGCGAGTCGCAGCTTTAAGCAGATTCGTCGCCAGGTTGGGAGAAAAGGCGCTACCGTTTTACGCCTTAATCAAACAAGGGGAGAAGTTCCAGTGGAATGAAGAGGCAGATAGAGCCTTCGAGGATCTTAAACGCATAATTTCGACACCACCAATCTTGGTGGCGCCAAAAGAAAAGGAAAACTCCATGGAGTGCAGAGACCGGTATACTTCATCAGCGAAGTTTTATCGCCTTCAAAACAGCGGTACCCGCAATACCAGAAGCTAGCATACGGAGTGTTTACAACCGCAAGAAAATTGCGGCACTATTTTTCGGCGCATCCGATAATAGTGGTCAACGAGGCGCCTCTATCCAATATACTAAACAATCCAGAAGCCATAGGTCGTGTCTCCCTTTGGGGAATAGAACTTTCTCCTCGGGACATCACGTACGAAAAAAGGAAAGCAATAAAGTCGCAAATTCTGCCAAATTTCATCGCAAAGTGGATGGAGCTGCAAAATACAGGACCTCCGGATTTATCGAGAACCTGGACTATGAACTTCGATGGATCCAAAAGGATAGAAGGAGCTGGAGCAGGCGTGATACTAATATCACCTGAAGGCGACAAATTAAAGTATGTCTTACGGATGACGTTCCCAAACGCATCTAATAACGAGGCAGAATACGAAGCTCTTATACATGGGATGAAGATGGCGAAGGCTTGTGGTGCAACTCGACTGAAAATCTTTGGCGACTCACAATTGGTGGCCCAACAAGTCATGAACCAATGTGATGCAGTCAATGATAGTATGGTGGCGTACAAGGAAATATATAACGAGCTGGAGAAACTGTTTGATGGATGCGAGGTGAACCACATCAGCAGGCTAAGCAATGATGAAGCCAATGTTCTTGCAAACATTGGGTCGCAGTGTCTCGCGATTCCTCCAGACGTGTTCTGGGAAGAGATAACAGAGAGATCCACAAAGCCGAAGAAATCAAAAAAGAAGGAGAAGGATGAAAAATCCTCGGGGGCTGTGCAAGAAACACTGGAAGAAGAAGAGGAACATGATCTAGTATTGATGGTGCAAATCCCATGGATGCAGGTGTACATATCATACATCCTAAGGAAAGCAATACCCGACGACCCAGTTGAAGCAAGGCGAGTTATTAGGCGCTCCAAAGCTTTCACTGTGATCAAAGGAGAGTTATACAAACGAAGTATTTCGGGGGTGTTACAAAGATGCGTTACACCCGAAGAAGGAAGGGTAATTCTGAAGGAAGTACACGAAGGAGTATGCGGTCATCACGCAAGTAGCCGAGCTATTGCGGCCAAAGTTTTTCGAGCTGGATTTTACTGGTTAACAGCAATCGAGGATGCGAAGGAGATAGTACGAACTTGTGACGCGTGCCAGAGATTTGCCGCGAAGCCTCATTCTCCGGCAGCGGAGCTGATGCCAATACCAATATCTTGGCCTTTTGCTCAATGGGGCCTCGATATGGTGGGAAAGTTACACAAGGCCTCGCCAGGAGGATACGAGTATATGCTCGTTGCTGTCGACAAATTCACCAAGTGGATAGAAGCAAAGCCGATAAATTCACCAGACGCAGCATCAGCAATAAAGTTTGTGAAAAGCATTGTTTTTCGATTTGGAGTACCTCATAGCATCGTCACGGACAACGGAAGTAACTTCACATCCAAGGAATTCAAGGCATACTGTGCAGAGGTGGGCATCAAATTGCACTTTGCGTCAGTTGCGCATCCGCAAACAAACGGCCAAGTCGAGAAAGCCAATGGTATAATCTGCAATGGTATCAAGAAGCGCTTGTTAGGACCACTGGAAAAAGCTCGACATACTTGGCCAGAGGAGCTGCCAAGTGTGTTGTGGAGTATCCGAACAACACCAAACACGGCGACACAGGAAACTCCGTTTTTTCTAGTCCATGGAGCTGAGGCAGTACTGCCAATAGAGATAGAGCATGATTCTCCAAGAGTCACTGAGTTTGATGAAGAAGCTTCTAGGAAAGCATTGGAAGACGATGTCGATGCATTGGACGAAGCCAGAGACGAAGTACTGTCGCGGGTCACTAAGTACCAGCAAGACATGAAAAATTACCATAGTCGACGTTTGCGGCCAAGATCCTTCCATGTTGGAGACTTAGTTCTGCGACTCAATCAAAATAGTACTGAAAAACTCGAGTCGCCATGGCTTGGCCCTTACATCGTCACAGAAGTAATCGAAGGAGGAGCATACAGGATAAAGGACAAGAAGACGGGGGATCCCGAGAAAAACCCCTGGAACGTGGCGCAGCTAAGGCGTTTCTACGCCTAGAATCGAAATATAGTCCTCCTTGTAAAAATACAATGTACTGAAATGCCCGCGAGTTTTCAGACGCACTCTTTTCCTTTTTCGGGGCACCGAGTGAGGCAGGGAAAGGTTTTTAATGAGGCGGGCTCGCGGTGCTGCAATATAATAAAGATAGTCGAGATATATATCCTTTTTCGATAGGATCGGAGGTTTATGTCCAAAAATTA
Source organism: Lolium perenne (assembly GCF_019359855.2). Taxonomy (NCBI): domain Eukaryota; kingdom Viridiplantae; phylum Streptophyta; class Magnoliopsida; order Poales; family Poaceae; genus Lolium; species Lolium perenne. The sequence goes on from NC_067250.2 coordinate 261,911,774, forward strand.
CAACATATATTACTGACAAATATTTCGCTTTGGTGGAAAACACCTCGTGAAATAAACGAAGAGACAAAATAGCAATCAGCACAAAAACACTCGGGGGCTCGTACCCGCAAATACAGTATATTCAATATAGTTTAGTGGCTTTGGTTTAAACCTCGCATACACAATAAAGAGATCCACCACCGAGTCACTCGGGGGCTTGATGAAGAAAAATAAATACTTTAGCTGGCTTTACAATATAGAATATGTTTACAACATACAAGATGCAATTCCTGAGAAGGCTCGACAAGCTACAAGAAAAAATATCAATTCCTGCCTAATATACTATCTATGGATAAACCTTTGTTATTCGCAGCAGTTGTCGTATGTTCAGCATAGCTCCCTTTGATAAAGAATTCAGAATCCATCCGAAGAAGTTCGTCCATCATTTCTTCGGCTACCGGAGTTACAATATCATTGATTTTGTCGATGTTCCTTTTTCGTTTCGACTGCTTGGCCAGGCACTTGGAGACAATCGTCGTCAGGTCTAATTTTCGGTAGCAGATCTGTATCATAATCATGGCGAATCTTGCTCCCGCGGACAATTGAGCTCGCACAAAGTTATGGATACGAGGAGCATCCCGAAATTTTTCCATCAAACCAAGAAGAGTGTCGGGTGCCTCGTTCCGAGGAAACATTGTCTTGTAAACCAAGGACAAGGTCCTGGTGCAGAAATCAAGGAAGTCGCGAACCTGACAGGCGCGGTCTTGAAACCTGACAATCTATCGGGTACGTTCTGGAGTGGCCCAGAAAAGAGAACCATGGTCAAGAGAAAGGTTAACGAGAAGATTTGTCCTTGTGTTCACCCTTTCGTCTTCGGCAGCAGCGTCGAGAAAGGAACCTATTTGGCGACGGCACAGGAATTTCAAAAAAAAGATACAGCAGGAAGACAGAAGTTTTGATTTGAGAAAGCATACCTGACATATCCGCACTCGCTTCATTCATCAAATCGAGCATAAAACTCTCTCGAGTGGTAGCCTTTTCAGCTTCAGAAACGGCGGCTTCCTTAGCAGCTATGGCTTCTCGAGCTTCTTGAAGTGCAGTTCTCTCTTTTTCGGATGCCTTGCGAGATTGCTCCATCATCACGAGTGTTTGTTTCTTCGCATACTGAAGTTGTTGACGGAGTTCTTCCAAGTCTTGCGATAAATTCTTACTCGAGGAATCTTCACCAAGTTCAGTATTAACAAGCGCTTCCTTCGGGCGAGAAAAAGTAGGCAAAACATCGGAAGGGGCAGGAGTTGGTGTATAGTTATCGAACGTTAACTGAAAGAAAAGGCTCGACATCAATCATCAAGCAAGACAGAATTCCATTAATTTTCAGAATATTTACAAGACATTACAATGGAGAAAGCCCTAACAAACTAGTGGGGTAGGCGTCGCCAAAGATACTTTGGCGACATCATCAAAAGAACAAAGAAAAGAAAAAGAAAGGGTGGTCTACTTGACCTCCGGCTTGGACGCGCTTGGAGCAGGAGTTGGTTTAACACCAAGGAAGGAAAGGATTGGCTTTGAGGGAGGCTTGGCGGCTCTAATTAAAGATTGCCATTTCTTCGTTTCCATCTCCCCTATGTCGCCAACCTTGGTCCAGTCGACGTTTTGCTGGCCATTAGCAATCAGCGCGATGGTGCCCTCAACGCCAATCTTCAGGCCCTCTTGGCGAAGTTTGAGCCCAAGATCTTCCGGCACGTTGAAGGATTTGGCAAGAGCAACAAAAGTGTTGGGCTCCTCTTTCTTCGGGAAGAAGTAGGGGAAAAGCTTCGACAGACCTGCCTCGGCGTCAGCAAGGTCTTCGCGTGCTTCATCCCCATGGATTTCAAGAAGAGTCAGCGCGTCGAGAAGCTCGTCGCCTTCAGGACCATCCACTTCGTATTCTTGATGAGTTCTCCCTGAAGACAAACAAAGGATAGCTCATAAATACATGCTCGGAAAATATGAAGTAACCCGAGAAAAACAGCAGGGATCAAAGCACTTACTAACAAAACGTCGACTCTGCGACTCCAGGCGAGTGAGGATTTCTGTTTCTCGAGCAGATTGCTGTTCTATATTCTCGCTCAAAGAAGTTTCCGCGTCATGAAGTCTTTTTCGAAGATCTTCGACGGCGGCAGCATCGGCTTCAGCTTTCTTACGGGCCTTTTCGCTCTGCTCTAACTTGGTAGCAAGAGCGTCAGCACGCTTATTGGCTTCCGCAAGATCTCCTGGCAAAATAAGCGACAATCAAATATTATGACAAAAATAGTGGAGTACATGCAACAAAGGAGGAGGATAACAAAAGTACCTTCCAACTTTTTGGTATGATCATGATACCGAACAAATTGGGTACCAAGACGGATAAATTCCTTCATTAAAGGCTAAAGAGAGAACAAAAAGAAACAGAAGTCAATATTGCCAGTCTAGATTCGACAACATATCGCCAGAAACAACGGAGATGAAAGTACTGAAAGGTTCGGAACATAAACAAAAAGAGAAGATTGAAACACTTACGTCATCTAATGAAGGTGTCGAAGAGCTACCAGGGAACAGGATAGGTTCCTTGGATGGCTCGACCCTTGCCCTCTTTGGCGAAGAGGCACGGGGGCTTGCAGGTGGAGTCGAATGCTCGACGTTTTGCTGTGGGGGCGAAGTTTCATCCCCATCATGCTGAGCTTCGGATACAACTAAAGTACGCGACGTACTCATTCGAGCAGCCGCGTCAATAGGTTGTTCTTCTTCCTCGTCACCACTACAGTAAAATGGCGACAGTATAAAAAGCAAGATAGACAAAAAACGTCAAGAGCAAAAAAGTAAGAAGTAAGGAGTAACTTACGAGCTGACGAGGGCATCATTGTATGGATTGAAATCTGCCTTCCTATCTGAAGGATCAGCTTCTTCGGCTTTGGAGGTGCCGGAATCTTTGACTTCATTCCTCTTCCTCTTGTTCTTGGGAGAAACAGGAGGAAGGGAGTGTGTCGAGGAAGTGGCTTCAGACTCAGCGTTTTTTTCAGAAGAAGCCGCGGATTTGTGAGAACCCGCGACTTCACTGTCAGGGCGCGAGGTTCCTTGGTTGTCATCATCGACAACGGCACGATCTTCAACTTCTCCACCCCCAGGAAGAGGAGGAAGAGAAGTGCGAACGGGATGGTTCTGGGAAAAAGAAAGAGTGTCGATGAAAAAAGGGAATTTATGCAAAAAAAGATAGCAAGACAGTAGTCGATGAAAAAGTAAAACTCGAGGAGACAATATAGCAATTAAGTGGAAAAATTACCTCAGGTAGGGGATTGGCGCCACTATATGGCGCAATGCGGCAAGAAGTTGGAATGCTGTCCTTCTTGCTAAGCTTTGACATCCTTCGGATCAATTTCTCCAAGTCCTTCACAGGAAGGTCCTTGGAAATTCTCTTGACATCTTCATCACCAGCATACATCCAAAGGGGATTTTTGCGAGCTTGTAGAGGTTGTACTCTAATCCTAAGGAAATACCCTGTGATCTGGATACCCGACAATTCCTTGCCACGGGTGACAAGGTATTAACTTGTCAATGCCTACAAGTAGTACACTAGGGTTTCGTTGGATGTAGAGGGCAAGTAGATCTCGAAGGTTTCAGCCGAAAGGTACTCGACGATGTAAAAACTAGGGTTTGTGAGACAATGAATCGATCCTTTCTTTGTCCCTCGACTCCCCCTTATATAGGAGGCGGAGCCGAGGGATTCGTGATACACAAGTTTACAGAGTCCGAGAGGGTTTCTAACCCGTCCCGCAAGATTACAAACGATGACTCCTATTACAACTCTAGCCTTCCTTAATAGTATCTTGGGCTTCCGAATCTTCTTATTCTCCGGGTCGTGGGACTTCAGTAAACCCCGGGTACCATCTTCGGCAGGCCCATTGGGTATGCCTATGTCAGTAGCCCCCGAGATTTTGCTTGAATCGTAGAGTCAGGGAAAATCTCTACCTTTATATTTTCTCAATAGCACTAAGCTTTACCATATATCTTTGCATACAAATTTCTATATTGTACAGGGATAATGGTAATTGGGGCTAGTTCATCTGACGGATCAGGTACTAGTTAACTGCTCTAGTGGCAATCCGCAAAAACCTACTTCAAGATCACGTCCCTGGACATGATCTCGGGATACTGGTGTAAACTTCGACAGGTGCCGCTTAAGGTCTTACCATTCTGTCGAGTCCCAGTCATATTTTATCGGGTACCTAACGCGTCCGTTAGGGATTTTCTTCGTATTTGTTGATACGGAAAAAAGTAGCAAACCGACATCAGAGACGGCGCCACGCCGCTCAGAACGGATCTGGGGTCTTACCTTCGCAAATTTTTGCGGCATTCAGAGATTTATTCGCAACTTTGGCGCTCTGAGAATATATTGTCGAGTGCTTATTCGGCTGTTGGAATAGCACATTTTATTGAGTCAACGGATGACTTATATTGCTCTCCCGATGGGAGTATATGCAGAGTTATTTGTATAACTCGAAATATACTCACTTCCTCTTTCTTTTTCTTTTTTCTCTCTTTTTTTTTATAATTTCATCGGGCACGCGATCAGCGTTCCCGATGGGAGTAGCCCCCGAGGCTACAGTCAAGAACTTGTGCTTGAGTGTAGGCTCCATGATACGTCTCCGACGTATCGATAATTTCTTATGTTCCATGCCACATTATTGATGATATCTACATGTTTTATACACATTATATGTCATATTTATGCGTTTTCCGGAACTAACCTATTGACGAGATGCCGAAGGGCCAGTTCCTGTTTTCTGCTATTTTTGGTTCCAGAAATCCTAGTAAGGAAATATTCTCGGAATTGGCCGAAATCAACGCCCAGAGTCTTATAATTGGACGAAGCTTCCAGAACACCCGAGAGCCGCCAGAGGGGAGCCCTGGGGGCCCCACACAACACCCTGGCGCGGCCAGAGGGGGGGCCGCGCCCCCCTAGTGTGTGGGCCCACCAGGCCCCCTCCGAGGCTGCCCTTCCGCCTACTTAAGGTCTCCGTCGCGAAAACCCTATCACGTTGGACGAAACCAGAGAAAACCTTCCAGAGCCGCCGCCATCGCGAAGCCAAGATCTGGGGGATAGGAGTCTCTGTTCCGGCACGCTGCCGGGACGGGTAAGTGCCCCCGGAAGGCTTCTCCATCGACACCACCGCCATCTTCATCAACGCTGCTGTCTCCCATGAGGAGGGAGTAGTTCTCCATCGAGGCTCGGGGCTGTACCGGTAGTTATGTGGTTCATCTCTCTCCTATGTACTTCGATACAATAATCTCATGAGCTGCCTTACATGATTGTGATTCATATGATGATGCTTGTAATCTAGATGTCATTATGCTAGTCAAGTGGGTTTTACTTATGTGATCTCCGGAGACTCCTTGTCCCACGTGTGTAAAGGTGACAGTGTGTGCACCGTGTGGGTCTCTTAGGCTATATTTCACAGAATACTTATTCACTGTTATGAATGGCATAGTGAAGTGCTTATTTATATCTCTTTATGATTGCAATGTGTTTTGTATCACAATTTATCTGTGTGCTACTCTAGTGATGTTATTAAAGTAGTTTATTCCTCCTGCACGGTGTAATGGTGACAGTGTGTGCATCGTGTAGTACTTGGAGTAGGCTATGATTGTGATCTCTTGTAGATTATGAAGTTAACTATTGCTATGATAGTATTGATGTGATCTATTCCTCCTTTCGTAGTGTGAAGGTGACAGTGTGCACGCTATGTTAGTACTTGGTTTGGTTATGTTGATCTGTTATGCACTCTAAGGTTATTTAAATATGAACATTGAATATTGTGGAGCTTGTTAACTCCGGCATTGAGGGTTCGTGTAATCTTACATAGTTAGTGGTGTTCATCATCCAACAAGAGGGTGTAGAGTCTAGCATCTATTTATTTATTCTGTTATGTGATCAATGTTGAGAGTGTCCACTAGTGAAAGTATGATCCCTAGGCCTTGTTCCTAAATACTGCTATCGCTGCTTGTTTACTGTTTTACTGCATTTTTACTTCCTGCAATATTACTACCATCATCTGCACGCCAGCAAGCACTTTTCTGGCGCCGTTACTACTGCTCATATTCATTCATACCACCTGTATTTCACTATCTCTTCTCCGAACTAGTGCACCTATTAGGTGTGTTGGGGACACAAGAGACTTCTTGCTTTGTGGTTGCAGGGTTGCATGAGAGGGATATCTTTGACCTCTTCCTCCCTGAGTTCGATAAACCTTGGGTGATCCACTTAAGGGAAACTTGCTGCTGTTCTACAAACCTCTGCTCTTGGAGGCCCAACACTGTCTACAAGAATAGAAGCGCCCGTAGACATCAAGCACTTTTCTGGCGCCGTTGCCGGGGAGGAAAGGTAAAAGGCACTCATACTCCGGTCCCAGGTAAAGTACTTTTCTGGCACCGTTGTGTGTGTGCTCGAAGCTATTTCCTTTAGATCCTGCAATTGCATCTTTTTGTTTTTTGTTTACACTAGTTAGGCATAATGGACAACAATGAGCTTCTTATTCAATTTCCTGATTTAAGACATGGATGGTTTGATGCGAAAATTAAAAAACCTATGGAACATATTAGTATGAACGCTTTGAACACCATTGTTGCTAATGATATGGAAAATTCTAAGCTTGGGGAAGCTGGCTTTGATGAGCATGATATTTTTAGTCCCCCAAGCATTGAGGAGAAAATTTACTTTGATGATACTTTTGCCTCCTATTTATGATGATTATAATGATATTGGTCTTTTAGTACCGCCTGTTATGCAGGATAAATTTGATTATGATTACAATATGCCACCTATATTTGATGATGAGAATAATAATGATAGCTACTTTGTTGAATTTGCTCCCACTACAACTAATAAAATTGATTATGCCTATGTGGAGAGTAATAATTTTATGCATGAGACTCATGATAAGAATGATTTATGTGATAGTTATATTGTTGAGTTTTCTCATGTTGCTACTGAAAGTTATTATGAGAGAGGAAAATATGGTTGTAGAAATTTTCATGTTACTAAACCACCTCTCTATATGCTGAAATTTTTGAAGTTACACTGGTTTTATCTTCCTATGCTTGTTACTTTGCTCTTCATGAACTTGTTTAATTACAAGATTCCTATGCATAGGAAGCATGTTAGACTTAAATTTTTTTTGAATTTGCTTTTTGATGCTCTCTTTTGCTTCAACTCTTATTTCTTGCGAGTGCATCATTAAAACTGCTGAGCCCATCTTAATGGCTATAAAGAAAGCACTTCTTGGGAGATAACCCATGTGTTTATTTTGCTACAGTACCTCTATTTTATATTTGTGTCTTGGAAATTGTTACTACTGTAGCAACCTCTCCTTATCTTATTTTATTGCATTGTTGTGCCAAGTAAAGTCTTTGATAGTAAAGTCAATACTAGATTTGGATTACTGCGCAGAAACAGATTTCTTGCTGTCACGAATTTCGACCTGCCTCTCTGTAGGTAACTCAGAAAAATCTGCCAATTTGCGTGCTTGATACTCAGATATGTACGCAACTTTCATTCAATTTGGGCATTTTCATCTGAGCAAGTCTGGTGCCATTTTAAAATTCGTCTTTACGGACTGTTCTGTTTTGACAGATTCTGCCTTTTATTTCGCATTGCCTCTTTTGTTACGTGGGATGGATTCCTTTATTCCATTGACTTCCAGTAGCTTTGGGCAATGTCCAGAAGTGTTAAGAATGATTGTGTCACCTCTGAACATGTTAATTTTTTATTATGCACTAACCCTCTAATGAGTTTGTTTCGAGTTTGGTGTGGAGGAAGTTTTCAAGGGTCAAGAGAGGAGGATGATATACTATGATCAAGAAGAGTGAAAAGTCTAAGCTTGGGGATGCCCCGGTGGTTCATCCCTGCATATTTCAAGAAGACCCAAGCATCTAAGCTTGGGGATGCCCAAGGCATCCCCTTCTTCATCAACAACTTATCAGGTTCCTTCTCTTGAAACTATATTTTTATTCGGTCACATCTTATGTACTTTACTTGGAGCGTCTGTGTGCTTTTGTTTGTGTTTTTGTTTGAATAAATGCTTGTGTGGGAGAGAGACATGCTCTGCTGGTTCATATGAACACATGTGTTCTTAGCTTTTAATGTTCATGGCGAAGGTTGAAACTGCTTCGTTAATTGTTATATGGTTGGAATCGGGAAATGCTACATGTAGTAATTCTAAAATGTCTTGAATAATTTGATACTTGGCAATTGTTGTGCTCATGTTTAAGCTCTTGCATCATATACTTTGCACCTATTAATGAAGAAATACATAGAGCTTGCTAAAATTTGGTTTGCATAATTGGTCTCTCTAAAGTCTAGATAATTTCTAGTATTGAGTTTGAACAACAAGGAAGACGGTGTAGAGTCTTATAATGTTTACAATATGTCTTTTATGTGAGTTTTGCTGCACCGGTTCATCTTTGTGTTTGTTTCAAATAACCTTGCTAGCCAAAACCTTGTATCGAGAGGGAATACTTCTCATGCATCCAAAATCCTTGAGCCAACCACTATGCCATTTGTGTCCACCATACCTACCTACTACATGGTATTTCTCCGCCATTCCAAAGTAAATTGCTTGAGTGCTACCTTTAAATTTCTATCATTCGCCTTTGCAATATATAGGTCATGGGACAAATAGCTTAAAAACTATTGTGGTATTGAATATGTACTTATGCACTTTATCTCTTATTAAGTTGCTTGTTGTGCGATAACCATGTTCCTGGGGACGCCATCAACTACTCTTTGTTGAATATCATGTGAGTTGCTATGCATGTCCGTCTTGTCTGAAGTAAGGGAGATTTACCACTCATTTAATGGTTAGAGCATGCATAATGTTAGAGAAGAACATTGGGCCGCTAACTAAAGCCATGAATCATGGTGGAAGTTTCAGTTTTGGACATATATCCTCAATCTCATATGAGAAAATTAATTGTTGCTAATTGCTTATGCATTAAAGAGGAGTCCATTATCTGTTGTCTATGTTGTCCCGGTATGGATGTATAAGTTGAGAATAATCAAAAGCGAGAAATCCAAATGCGAGCTTTCTCCTTAGACCTTTGTACAGGCGGCATAGAGGTACCCCTTTGTGACACTTGGTTAAAACATGTGTATTGCGATGATAATCCTGGTAATCTGAGCTAATTAGGACAAGGTGCGGGCACTATTAGTATACTATGCATGAGGCTTGCAACTTGTAAGATATAATTTACATGATACATATGCTTTATTACTACCGTTGACAAAATTGTTTCATGTTTTCAAAATAAAAGCTCTAGCACAAATATAGCAATCGATGCTTTCCTCTTTGAAGGACCTTTCTTTTACTTTTATGTTGAGTCAGTTCACCTATCTCTCTCCACCTCAAGAAGCAAACACTTGTGTGAACTGTGCATTGATTCCTACATACTTGCATATTGCACTTGTTATGTTACTTTACATTGACAATATCCATGAGATATACATGTTATAAGTTGAAAGCAACCGCTGAAACTTAATCTTCCTTTGTGTTGCTTCAATACCTTTACTTTGATTTATTGCTTTATGAGTTAACTCTTATGCAAGACTTATTGATGCTTGTCTTGAAAGTGCTATTCATGAAAAGTCTTTGCTTTATGATTCATTTGTTTACTCATGTCATTACCATTGTTTTGATCGCTGCATTCATTACATATGCTTACAATAGTATGATCAAGGTTATGATGGCATGTCACTCCAGAAATTATCTTTGTTATCGTTTACCTGCTCGGGACGAGCAGGAACTAAGCTTGGGGATGCTGATACGTCTCCGACGTATCGATAATTTCTTATGTTCCATGCCACATTATTGATGATATCTACATGTTTTATACACATTATATGTCATATTATGCGTTTTCCGGAACTAACCTATTGACGAGATGCCGAAGGGCCAGTTCCTGTTTTCTGCTGTTTTTGGTTCCAGAAATCCTAGTAAGGAAATATTCTCGGAATTGGACGAAATCAACGCCTAGAGTCTTATAATTGGACGAAGCTTCCAGAACACCCGAGAGCCGCCAGAGGGGAGCCCTGGGGGCCCCACACAACACCCTGGCGCGGCCAGAGGGGGGGCCGCGCCCCCCTAGTGTGTGGGCCCACCAGGCCCCCTCCGAGGCTGCCCTTCCGCCTACATAAGGTCTCCGTCGCGAAAACCCTATCACGTTGGACGAAACCAGAGAAAACCTTCCAGAGCCGCCGCCATCGCGAAGCCAAGATCTGGGGGACATGAGTCTCTGTTCCGGCACGCCGCCGGGACGGGGAAGTGCCCCCGGAAGGCTTCTCCATCGACACCACCGCCATCTTCATCAACGCTGCTGTCTCCCATGAGGAGGGAGTAGTTCTCCATCGAGGCTCGGGGCTGTACCGGTAGCTATGTGGTTCATCTCTCTCCTATGTACTTCAATACAATAATCTCATGAGCTTCCTTACATGATTGAGATTCATATGATGATGCTTGTAATCTAGATGTCATTATGCTAGTCAAGTGGGTTTTACTTATGTGATCTCCGGAGACTCCTTGTCCCACGTGTGTAAAGGTGACAGTGTGTGCACCGTGTGGGTCTCTTAGGCTATATTTCACAGAATACTTATTCACTGTTATGAATGGCATAGTGAAGTGCTTATTTATATCTCTTTATGATTACAATGTGTTTTGTATCACAATTTATCTGTGTGCTACTCTAGTGATGTTATTAAAGTAGTTTATTCCTCCTGCACGGTGTAATGGTGACTGTGTGTGCATCGTGTAGTACTTGGCGTAGGCTATGATTGTGATCTCTTGTAGATTATGAAGTTAACTATTGCTATGATAGTATTGATGTGATCTATTCCTCCTTTCGTAGTGTGAAGGTGACAGTGTGCATGCTATGTTAGTACTTGGTTTGGTTATGTTGATCTGTTATGCACTCTAAGGTTATTTAAATATGAACATTGAATATTGTGGAGCTTGTTAACTCCGGCATTGAGGGTTCGTGTAATCCTACACAGTTAGTGGTGTTCATCATCCAACAAGAGGGTGTAGAGTCTAGCATCTATTTATTTATTCTGTTATGTGATCAATGTTGAGAGTGTCCACTAGTGAAAGTATGATCCCTAGGCCTTGTTCCTAAATACTGCTATCGCTGCTTGTTTACTGTTTTACTGCATTTTTACTTCCTGCAATATTACTACCATCATCTGCCGCCAGCAAGCACTTTTCTGGCGCCGTTACTACTGCTCATATTCATTCATACCACCTGTATTTCACTATCTCTTCGCCGAACTAGTGCACCTATTAGGTGTGTTGGGGACACAAGAGACTTCTTGCTTTGTGGTTGCAGGGTTGCATGAGAGGGATATCTTTGACCTCTTCCTCCCTGAGTTCGATAAACCTTGGGTGATCCACTTAAGGGAAACTTGCTGCTGTTCTACAAACCTCTGCTCTTAGAGGCCCAACACTGTCTACAAGAATAGAAGCACCCGTAGACATCACTCCACGCCTTATGTCGCTATATTTTTGTCCTATCGCATAATTTTCAAATCTATCGGGTGCGCGAACAGCGCTCCCGATGGGAGTAGACCCGAGGCTATGAACAAATACTTGTATTTGATCATAGACTCTCGCCATTTCTATTTTGACTTGCTCAACTTTTTCATTTTTTCCAAAGTAGCCCCCGAGCATTTGGGCAAAAACTTGTATTTGTTCAAAAGCTCTCGAAACAATCTTATGCTGTCGCCGTTCTTGCAAAGCTTCATAGCCGAGATTTTCTTTTACCAAGGTGACAGCACCGCTGATGACAGCCACGACCAATGTATCAGGAAATCACGAGAGCCTCTCTCTCTGGCTTGTGGGCCTAAATTTCGCACCAGTTTGACACGTCGCGCAAGTGGGGGACACACGTCCTCCGCTTTTCCTGGCGCACGTACTGTAGCTGCTGCACTTTCTCACTTATATCAAATTACCGTTTACCCCTTGTCCACGTGTACACCATCTGTTCCGCAATCTTTCAATCCAACGGCGTGACGGTTCACCGCACCTCTATATAAGGGCGTCGTCTTCCTCCTCTAGTCCTTTCGCTCGCGCCGCTCCTCTGCTCTCCTCTGCCAAAATTCTCCCTTGCGCCTCCAAGCTCTTGAGCTCAACCATACTCACACCTTACTCCGGCGCCATTGTTGATGCCTCCGCGCAGACTCACCAGGCACAGTACGCCTGAATCGAAGATGGCAACCGAAGATCTAGGGAGCACGGAGTGGGAGAGATCCAAAATCTCCCCTCAAGACATCAACCTGTTGAAGAAACTGGGGATCAACAAGAAGCAGGACGCGCTTCGCTTCCCCAGCGAAGAAAGCTATCCAACCCCTCCAATGGAGTATCGGGTCAGTTTTGTCGACCACCTCATCCGTGGTCTTTCTGACCCCATCCATAATTTCTTACGGGGGTTGCTTTTCATGTACGGACTGCAACTTCACCACCTTACCCCCAATTCCATCCTCCATATCTCAATCTTCATCACGCTTTGTGAAGCTTTCCTTGGAGTCCAGCCTAACTGGTCTCTATGGAAACGCATTTTCTTTTGCCGCCGTAATGGCTCTGCCAATGTTTCTTATAACATTGGTGGCGTTGTTATTTGCGTCCGCCCCGACGTTGAGTACTTTGATGTCAAATTCCCTGACTTAGTACAAGGGTGGCGCAAAAAGTGGTTATACATTCATGAGGAGAATCATGGCTCTGCTGAAGACAACATTCCTCCTTTTGATGGTACCGAGAAAATTTGTCGCCGTCGTTCCTGGGACGCAGAGGCTACCGACGAAGAAAAAGCGGCGACAGAAGCCTTGATGACGCGCATCCATCAGCTCCAAAACACCCGAGGACAAGAATTGTCGGGGGTCCAAATCATGGCGTACTTCCTTAGGATCAGGGTGCAACCTCTGCAAGCCCGAAAAAAATCCCCTTTGGATGTATGCTGGCAACGAAGATGTGGATCGCTTGTCGACAGATTTATCGGTCCAGGACTTAGAGAAACTTGTCCGAAAAATCTCGTCGCTGAACAAGAAAGACGCCGTTCCTTCAACTTGCCGCGTGACACCATTCAGCGCCACCAACGCACTTCCTCAGGTGATATATTGTTGTCATATGTTTATTTATGGACTCCTTCTTTTTCCCCTTTGGTACTGTCAGTTCTTGGATTGCTATGACTGATATGAATCTATGTCGACATATTTCTATTTTGTGCAGAACCATGATACTACATCACCTCTTCCTCCCCTTCCTGAAGGTGGAGATGTCGAAGAACGGGCTGTTGTCACCGACGACAACCAAGGTACTTCTCGCCTTGAGAGTGAAGTCGCGGGTTCTCGAAAATCCGCGGCATCCTCTGAAAAAGAGATTGAAACTGAGGCCACCGAATCAACACGCTCTTCTCTCCCAGCTGCTTCCCCGAAGAATAAGAGAAAAAGGGATGACGTTGTTGATTCCGGCACCTCCGAAGCCGGTGTTGCACGTGCCAAAGAACCTGCACCTAATGCTGAAAAGAGAGCCTTTGACCCTTACGAGGCTGCTCTTATCATCTCGTAATTTTTTGATGCACTATACTTGTTTATTTTTGATAATGCTCTCTTTTGTTTCTTATCTTGTCGCTTTATTTTTGTAGTGGCGACGAAGATGAGGATACACCTATTGATGCGACTGCTCGAACGAGCACGTCCCGTACTTTAGTTGTTTCTGAATCTCGACCCGATGGGGACGAAACTTCGCCTCCCCAACAAAACATCGAACAACCACCACCAGTTGAGAGCCCCCGAGCTTCTTCTCCAAAGAGAGCGAGGGTCGAGCCATCCAAGGAACCTATCCAATTCCCTGGTAACTCGTCGACACCTTCATTGGTTGACGTAAGTTCCAAGCCTTTTAATGCTTCCATCTCCCCTTTGTTTTTTTGCTAAATGTTGTCAAATTTATACTGGCTATATTGACTTCCTTTCTCCCTTGGTCATCTCTTCAGCCTTTAATGAAGGAATTTATTCGTCTCGGTACTCAATTCGTCGGGTACCGTGACCATACCAAAAAGCTGGAAGGTATTACGTTTATTCTCCTCCTCTGTTGCATGTGTACCATTCTTTTGATCATGATATCTGACTGTCGTTCATTTGGCCAGGAGATCTTGCGGAGGCCAACAAACGTGCTGACGCTCTTGCTACTAAGTTAGAGCAAAGCGAAAAGGCTCGCGGGAAAGCTGAAGAGGATGCCAAGAAGGCTAAGGAGGATGCCGCCACTGTCGGAGAACTCCGAAAAAGACTTCACGACGCGGAAACTTCTCTGAGTGAGAACATAACTCAACAATCCGCTCGTGAACAAGAAATCCTTACTCGCTTGGAGTCACAATGTCGACGTTTTATTAGTAAGTGCTCAGATCCTTGCTGTTTCCTTGTGTCGTTTTTGTTCCCTTTTTCATTTGACCAACTCTTTTTCACTTTATTCAGGGAGAACCGGTCAAGAATATGAGCTAGAAGGTGCCGAAGGTGACCAACTCCTTGACGCGCTTTCTCTTCTTGAGATCCATTGTGATGAGGCTCGCGATGGCCTTACTGAAGCGAAGGTTGGGCTGTCGCGGCTTTTTCCATACTTTTTCAAGAAGAAGGAAGTGCCCGCGACTTTTGTCGCTCTCGCCAAGTGCTTTAGTTCTCAAGAAAACCTTGGACTCCAACTTCGCCAAGAGGGGTTAAAAGTTGGCGTTGAGGGTACAATTGCCTTGGTTGCTGACAGCCAGCAAAACGTCGACTGGGCAAAAGTTGGCGACACGGAGGAAATGGAGACGAAAAAGTGGCAGGCACTGATTAAGGCTGCCAAGCCCAACTCGAAGAAGATCCTTGCCTATCTTGGATCCGGTCCAAATCCTGCGCCTAGCTCGTCGAAGCCGGAGGTCAAGTAGACCAACTTGCCTCTGCTTCTAGTTTTAACTCTCTTTTGGCGCTTGATACGTCTCCGACGTATCGATAATTTCTTATGTTCCATGCCACATTATTGATGATATCTACATGTTTTATACATACTTTATGTCATATTTATGCGTTTTCCGGAACTAACCTATTGACGAGATGCCGAAGGGCCAGTTCCAGTTTTCTGCTGTTTTTGGTTTCAGAAATCCTAGTAAGGAAATATTCTCGGAATTGGACGAAATCAATGCCCAGGGTCCTATTTTTACACGAAGCTTCCAGAAGACCGGAGGGGAGACGAAGTGGGGCCACGAGGTGGCCAGACACTAGGGCGGCGCGGCCTGGGCCTTGGCCGCGCCGACCTGCTGTGTGGGGCCCTCGTGTGGCCCCCTGACCTGCCCTTCCGCCTACTTAAAGCCTCCGTCGCGAAAACCCTACCAAGTTCGACGAAACCAGAGAAAACCTTCCAGAGCCGCCGCCATCGCGAAGCCAAGATCTGGGGGACAGGAGTCTCTGTTCCGGCACGCCGCCGGGACGGGGAAGTGCCCCCGGAAGGCTCCTCCATCGACACCACCGCCATCTTCATCAACGCTGCTGTCTCCCATGAGGAGGGAGTAGTTCTCCATCGAGGCTCGGGGCTGTACCGGTAGCTATGTGGTTCATCTCTCTCCTATGTACTTCAATACAATAATCTCATGAGCTGCCTTACATGATTGAGATTCATATGATGATGCTTGTAATCTAGATGTCATTATGCTAGTCAAGTGGGTTTTACTTATGTGATCTCCGGAGACTCCTTGTCCCACGTGTGTAAAGGTGACAGTGTGTGCACCGTGTGGGTCTCTTAGGCTATATTTCACAGAATACTTATTCACTGTTATGAATGGCATAGTGAAGTGCTTATTTATATCTCTTTATGATTGCAATGTGTTTTGTATCACAATTTATCCGTGTGCTACTCTAGTGATGTTATTAAAGTAGTTTATTCCTCCTGCACGGTGTAATGGTGACAGTGTGTGCATCGTGTAGTACTTGGCGTAGGCTATGATTGTGATCTCTTGTAGATTATGAAGTTAATTATTGCTATGATAGTATTGATGTGATCTATTCCTCCTTTCGTAGTGTGAAGGTGACAGTGTGCATGCTATGTTAGTACTTGGTTTGGTTATGTTGATCTGTCATGCACTCTAAGGTTATTTAAATATGAACATTGAATATTGTGGAGCTTGTTAACTCCGGCATTGAGGGTTCGTGTAATCCTACACAGTTAGTGGTGTTCATCATCCAACAAGAGGGTGTAGAGTCTAGCATCTATTTATTTATTCTGTTATGTGATCAATGTTGAGAGTGTCCACTAGTGAAAGTATGATCCCTAGGCCTTGTTCCTAAATACTGCTATCGCTGCTTGTTTACTGTTTTACTGCATCTTTACTTCCTGCAATATTACTACCATCAACTGCACGCCAGCAAGCACTTTTCTGGCGCCGTTGCTACTGCTCGCATTTATTCATACCACCTGTATTTCACTATCTCTTCGCCGAACTAGTGCACCTATTAGGTGTGTTGGGGACACAAGAGACTTCTTGCTTTGTGGTTGCAGGGTTGCATGAGAGGGATATCTTTGACCTCTTCCTCCCTGAGTTCGATAAACCTTGGGTGATCCACTTAAGGGAAACTTGCTGCTGTTCTACAAACCTCTGCTCTTGGAGGCCCAACACTGTCTACAAGAATAGAAGCACCCGTAGACATCAAGCACTTTTCTGGCGCCGTTGCCGGGGAGGAAAGGTAAAAGGCTCTCATACTCCGGTCCCAGGTAAAGTACTTTTCTGTTGCCGTTGTGTGTGTGCTCGAAGCTATTTCCTTTAGATCCTGCAATTACATCTTTTTGTTTCTTGTTTACACTAGTTAGGCATAATGGACAACAATGAGCTTCTTATTCTATTTCCTGATTTAAGACATGGATGGTTTGATGTGAAAATTAAAAAACCTATGGAACATATTAGTATGAACGCTTTTAACACCATTGTTGCTAATGATATGGAAAATTCTAAGCTTGGGGAAGCTGGCTTTGATGAGCATGATATTTTTAGTCCCCCAAGCATTGAGGAGAAAATTTACTTTGATGATACTTTGCCTCCTATTTATGATGATTATAATGATATTGGTCTTTTAGTACCGCCTGTTATGGAGGATAAATTTGATTATGATTACAATATGCCTCCTATATTTGATGATGAGAATAATAATGATAGCTACTTTGTTGAATTTGCTCCCACTACAACTAATAAAATTGATTATGCTTATGTGGAGAGTAATAATTTTATGCATGAGACTCATGATAAGAATGCTTTATGTGATAGTTATATTGTTGAGTTTGCTCATGATGCCACTGGATATTATTATGAGAGAGGAAAATATGGTTGTAGAAATTTTCATGTTACTAAAATGCCTCTCTATGTGCTGAAATTTTTAAAGCTACACTTGTTCTATCTTCCTATGCTTGTTACTTTTTTCTTCATGAACTTGTTTATTTACAAGATTCCTATGCATAGGAAGTATGTTAGACTTAAATTTGTTTTGAATTTGCCTCTTGATGCTCTCTTTTGCTTCAACTACTATTTCTTGCGAGTGCATCATTAAAACTGCTGAGCCCATCTTAATGGCTATAAAGAAAGAACTTCTTGGAAGATAACCCATGTGTTTATTTTGTTACAGTACTTTTATTTTGTATTTATGTCTTGGAAGTTGTTACTACTGTAGCAACCTCTCCTTATCTTAGTTTTGTTGCATTGTTGTGCCAAGTAAAGTCTTTAATAGTAAAGTCAATACTAGATTTGGATTACTGCGCAGAAACAGATTTCTTGCTGTCACGAATCTGGGCCTAATTCTCTATAGGTAACTCAGAAAATTATGCCAATTTACGTGAGTGATCCTCAGATATGTACGCAACTTTCATTCAATTTGGGCATTTTCATTTGAGCAAGTCTGGTGCCACTTTAAAATTCGTCTTTACGGACTGTTCTGTTTTGACAGATTCTGCCTTTTATTTCGCATTGCCTCTTTTACTATGTTGGATGGATTTCTTTGTTTCATTAATGTCCAGTAGCTTTGGGCAATGTCCAGAAGTGTTAAGAATGATTATGTCACCTCTGAACATGTAAATTTTTATTGTGCACTAACCCTCTAATGAGTTTGTTTCGAGTTTGGTGTGGAGGAAGTTTTCAAGAATCAAGAGAGGAGGATGATATAATATGATCAAGAAGAGTGAAAAGTCTAAGCTTGGGGATGCCCCGGTGGTTCAGCCCTGCATATTTCAAGAAGACTCAAGCATCTAAGCTTGGGGATGCCCAAGGCATCCCCTTGTTCATCGACAAAATTATCAGGTTCCTCCCTTGAAACTATATTTTTATTCCATCACATCTTATGTGCTTTGCTTGGAGCGTCGGTTTGTTTTTGTTTTTGTTTTTTTTTGAATAAAATGGATCCTAGCATTCATTGTGTGGGAGAGAGACACGCTCCGCTGTTGCATATGGACAAATATGTCCTTAGGCTTTACTCATAGTATTCATGGCGAAGGTTGAATCTTCTTCGTTAAATTGTTATATGGTTGGAATCGGGAAATGCTACATGTAGTAATTCTAAAATGTCTTGAATAATTTGATACTTGGCAATTGTTGTGCTCATGTTTAAGCTCTTGCATCATATACTTTGCACCCATTAATGAAGAAATACATAGAGCTTGCTAAAATTTGGTTTGCATATTTGGTCTCTCTAAAGTCTAGATAATTTCTAGTATTGAGTTTTGAACAACAAGGAAGAAGGTGTAGAGTCTTATAATGTTTACAATATGTCTTTTATGTGAGTTTTGCTGCACCGGTCCATCCTTGTGTTTGTTTCAAATAACCTTTCTAGCCTAAACCTTGTATCGAGAAGGAATACTTCTCATGCATCCAAAATCCTTGAGCCAACCACTATGCCATTTGTGTCCACCATACCTACCTACTACATGGTATTTCTCCGCCATTCCAAAGTAAATTGCTTGAGTGCTACCTTTAAATTTCCATCATTCGCCTTTGCAATATATAGCTCATGGGACAAATAGCTTAAAAACTATTGTGGTATTGAATATGTACTTATGCACTTTATCTCTTATTAAGTTGTTTGTTGTGCGATAACCATGCTTCTGGGGACGCCATCAACTCTTTGTTGAATATCATGTGAGTTGCTATGCATGTCCGTCTTGTCTGAAGTAAGGGAGATCTACCACTCATTTAATGGTTAGAGCATGCATAATGTTAGAGAAGAACATTGGGCCGCTAACTAAAGCCATGAATCATGGTGGAAGTTTCAGTTTTGGACATACATCCTCAATCTCATATGAGAATATTAATTGTTGTTACATGCTTATGCATTAAAGAGGAGTCCATTATCTGTTGTCTATGTTGTCCCGGTATGGATGTCTAAGTTGAGAATAATCAAAAGTGAGAAATCCAAATGCGAGCTTTCTCCTTAGACCTTTGTACAGGCGGCATAGAGGTACCCCTTTGTGACACTTGGTTAAAACATGTGTATTGCGATGATAATCCTGGTAATCCGAGCTAATGAGGACAAGGTGCGGGCACTATTAGTATACTATGCATGAGGCTTGCAACTTGTAAGATATAATTTACATGATACATATGCTTTATTACTACCGTTGACAAAATTGTTTCATGTTTTCAAAATAAAGCTCTAGCACAAATATAGCAATCGATGTTTTCCTCTTTGAAGGACCTTTCTTTTACTTTTATGTTGAGTCAGTTCACCTATCTCTTTCCACCGCAAGAAGCAAACACTTGTGTGAACTGTGCATTGATTCCTACATACTTGCATATTGCACTTGTTATATTACTTTACATTGACAATATCCATGAGATATACATGTTATAAGTTGAAAGCAACCGCTGAAACTTAATCTTCCTTTGTGTTGCTTCAATACCTTTACTATGAATTTATTGCTTTATGAGTTAACTCTTATGCAAGACTTATTGATGCTTGTCTTGAAAGTACTATTCATGAAAAGTCTTTGCTTTATGATTCAGTTGTTTACTCATATCATTACCATTGTTTTGATCGCTGCATTCATTACATATGCTTACAATAGTATGATCAAGGTTATGATGGCATGTCACTCCAGAAATTATCTTTGTTATCGTTTACCTGCTCGGGACGAGCAGGAACTAAGCTTGGGGATGCTGATACGTCTCCGACGTATCGATAATTTCTTATGTTCCATGCCACATTATTGATGATATCTACATGTTTTATGCATACTTTATGTCATATTTATGCGTTTTCCGGAACTAACCTATTGACGAGATGCCGAAGGGCCAGTTCCTGTTTTCTGCTGTTTTTGGTTTCAGAAATCCTAGTAAGGAAATATTCTCGGAATTGGACAAAATCAACGCCCAGGGTCCTATTTTTACACGAAGCTTCCAGAAGACCGGAGGGGAGACGAAGTGGGGCCACGAGGTGGCCAGACACTAGGGCGGCGCGGCCTGGGCCTTGGCCGCGCCGGCCTGCTGTGTGGGGCCCTCGTGTGGCCCCCTGACCTGCCCTTCCGCCTACTTAAAGCCTCCGTCGCGAAAACCCTACCAAGTTCGACGAAACCAGAGAAAACCTTCCAGAGCCGCCGCCATCGCGAAGCCAAGATCTGGGGGACAGGAGTCTCTGTTCCGGCACGCCGCCGGGACGGGGAAGTGCCCCCGGAAGGCTCCTCCATCGACACCACCGCCATCTTCATCAACGCTGCTGTCTCCCATGAGGAGGGAGTAGTTCTCCATCGAGGCTCGGGGCTGTACCGGTAGCTATGTGGTTCATCTCTCTCCTATGTACTTCAATACAATAATCTCATGAGCTGCCTTACATGATTGAGATTCATATGATGATGCTTGTAATCTAGATGTCATTATGCTAGTCAAGTGGGTTTTACTTATGTGATCTCTGGAGACTCCTTGTCCCACGTGTGTAAAGGTGACAGTGTGTGCACCGTGTGGGTCTCTTAGGCTATATTTCACAGAATACTTATTCACTGTTATGAATGGCATAGTGAAGTGCTTATATATATCTCTTTATGATTGCAATGTGTTTTGTATCACAATTTATCTGTGTGCTACTCTAGTGATGTTATTAAAGTAGTTTATTCCTCCTGCACGGTGTAATGGTGACAGTGTGTGTGCATCGTGTAGTACTTGGCGTAGGCTATGATTGTGATCTCTTGTAGATTATGAAGTTAATTATTGCTATGATAGTATTGATGTGATCTATTCCTCCTTTCGTAGTGTGAAGGTGACAGTGTGCATGCTATGTTAGTACTTGGTTTGGTTATGTTGATCTGTCATGCACTCTAAGGTTATTTAAATATGAACATTGAATATTGTGGAGCTTGTTAACTCCGGTATTGAGGGTTCGTGTAATCCTACACAGTTAGTGGTGTTCATCATCCAACAAGAGGGTGTAGAGTCTAGCATCTATTTATTTATTCTGTTATGTGATCAATGTTGAGAGTGTCCACTAGTGAAAGTATGATCCCTAGGCCTTGTTCCTAAATACTGCTATCGCTGCTTGTTTACTGTTTTACTGCATCTTTACTTCCTGCAATATTACTACCATCAACAGCACGCCAGACAAGCACTTTTAAAGCGCCGTTGCTACTGCTCGCATTTATTCATACCACCTGTATTTCACTATCTCTTCGCCGAACTAGTGCACCTATTAGGTGTGTTGGGGACACAAGAGACTTCTTGCTTTGTGGTTGCAGGGTTGCATGAGAGGGATATCTTTGACCTCTTCCTCCCTGAGTTCGATAAACCTTGGGTGATCCACTTAAGGGAAACTTGCTGCTGTTCTACAAACCTCTGCTCTTGGAGGCCCAACACTGTCTACAAGAATAGAAGCACCCGTAGACATCAGCGCTGTTGCCTTACTAGATTTGATGACAACTGCTTCAGTAGTTCACTAGGAGTCCTTCTTTTGTAACAGCTATGTATATATTTGGAGAATTAATGGAAATCTATCTTTGCTTGATGATTGATGTCGAGAATCTTTATTTTTCAGTTCATTTTTGACAACTATACTGCGACTCCTCCTTCCGATCCTTTTCCTGCGTCCTGTTTGAAGAAACCTGTGGCTGTCGAGCAATTTGAAGATTCGTCGAGTAAGGGTTCGGCACAAGACTTGGAAGAACTTCGCCAACAACTTCAATCTATGAAGAAACAAACGCTTATGATGATGGAGCAGTCTCGAAAATCTTCCGAGAGGGAAAAAATTGCGCTTCGGCAAGCTCAAGATACCATGGCCGCAAAGGAAAACGCAGTTGCTGAGGCTGCTGTAGCTTCTGCTCGAGAAAATTGCATGCTTGAACTAATGGCGGAATCAAGCTTGGATATGGCAGGTATGCGTCATTAACTTGATCATACTGAATTTTTATCTTGCTTGTTTTCCCTTTGTCTGCTAATTCTTTTCTTGAAACAGGTTCTTTTTTGGACACTGTGACCGAGGATGAACGTGTTGAAGCTCGATCCGCTGTGCTTCTCAGACTTGCGAAGGAGCATGGTTCCAATTTTTGGGGCACACCTGAACGTACTCGCCAGATCGTCAGATTTCAAGACCGTGCACTTCAGGTCCACGAGTTTCTTGACTTCTGCACGAGAACCTTGTCTTTAGTTTACGGCACCATGTTTCCGCGTAATAAAATGCCAGAAACCCTTCCTGCTCTGATGGAGAAATTTCGGGATGCTCCTCGAATCCATGGCTTTGTGCGAGCTCAATTAGCTGCTGGCGCAAGGTTTGCTATGATTATGATAAAGATCTACTGCCCAAAGTTAGACATGGGTCAAATTGTTCCCGGGTGCCTGGCCAAGATGGCGAAAAGGAAAAGGAACTTCGGCAAGTATGATGATATTGTAACCCCTGTTGCAGAGGATATGATGGACGAGCTTCTTCGGATGGACGCCGGCTTCTTCGTAAAGGGCAGCTATGCTGAACATAGTACTCGTGCTGTGAGTAATGAACGGTCGACTATAGATAATATACTGGGCAACAATTGAAGATTTATTGCCCAAGTATTGTATCCTGTATGTTGTAGACATAATCTATATTGTAAAGCCAACAAATGTATTTATTTTTCCTCATCAAGCCCCCGAGTGTTTCGATGACTGATCTCTTTGTTGTGTATGCGAGGTTTTTAGACCAAGGCAATCGGAATATACTATATTTGCGGGTCCGAGACCCCAAGTGTTTTTTGCTCTGTTTTGATTGCTATTTTGTATCTTCTTTTTGTCTGGCGAGGTATTTGGTATCAAGGCGAAATATCTTTGTCAGTTAGATTCATCTATATTTTATATATATATTGTAGCTTTCGAGGTTTAAGCCCCCGTGCGTTGTCGAAGGAAAAGATATATATCTCCACTATCTTTATTATATTGCAACACCGCGAGCCCGCCTCATTAAAAACCTTCTCCGGCCCCACTCGGTGCCCCGAAAAAGGAAAAGAGTGCGTCTGAAAACTCGCGTGCGTTTCATTACATTGTAGCTTTACAAAGGAGGGCTATATTTTGGCACTAAGCGTAGAAACGCCTTAGCTGTGCTACGTTCCAGGGGTTTTTCTCGGGAGTCCCTGTCTTCTTATCTTTGATCCTATATGCTCCTCCTTCGATTACTTCTGTGACGACGTAAGGGCCAAGCCACGGCGACTCGAGTTTTTCAGTACGATCTTGATTGAGTCGCAGAACTAAGTCTCCAACCTGAAAGGACCTTGGTCGCAAACGTCGACTGTGGTAATTTTTCAGGTCTTGCTGATATTTAGTGACCCTTGACAATACTTCGTCTCGAGCTTCGTCGAGTGCATCGACGTCATCTTCCAATGCTCTCTTGGAAGCTTCTTCATTGTATTCAGTGACTCTCGGAGAATCGTGTTCTATTTCTATCGGCAATACTGCCTCTGCTCCATGGACCAGGAAAAATGGGGTCTCCTGTGTCGCTGTATTTGGTGTTGTTCGGATGCTCCATAGCACACTCGGCAGCTCCTCTGGCCAAGTATGTAGAGCTTTTTCCAGTGGCCCTAACAAACGCTTCTTGATGCCGTTGCAGATGATACCATTGGCTTTCTCGACTTGGCCATTGGTTTGAGGATGCACGACTGACGCGAAGTGTAATTTTATACCCACCTCTGCACAATACACCTTGAATTCCTTGGACGTGAAGTTACTGCCATTGTCGGTGACGATGCTATGAGGCACTCCAAATCGAAAAACAATGCTCTTCACGAACTTTATTGCGGACGCTGCATCTGGTGAATTTATCGGTTTCGCTTCTAAACACTTGGTGAATTTCTCGACAGCGACGAGCATATACTCGTATCCCCCTGGCGAGGCCTTGTGTAACTTTCCCACCATGTCGAGACCCCACTGAGCAAAGGGCCAAGATAAGGGTATTGGCATTAATTCCGCTGCCGGAGAGTGAGGTTTTGCGGCAAATCTCTGGCACGCGTCACAAGTTCGCACTATCTCCTTCGTGTCCTCAATTGCTGTCAACCAGTAGAATCCTGCTCTGAAAACCTTGGCTGCGATAGCTCGACTGCTTGCATGATGGCCGCATACTCCTTCGTGTACTTCCTTCAGAATTACCCTTCCTTCTTCGGGTGTAACACATCTTTGTAACACACCCGAAATACTTCGTTTGTACAACTCCCCTTTAACCACCGTGAAAGCTTTGGATCGTCTGATAACTCGCCTTGCTTCAACTGGATCGCCGGGTATTGTTTTCCTTAGGATATATGATATGTACGCCTGCATCCATGGGATTTGCACCATCATTACTAGATCCTGTTCCTCTTCTTCTTCTTCCGATGTTTCTTTTGCAGCCCCCGAGGGTTTCTCGTTCTTCTCCTTCTTTGTTGATTTCTTCGGCTTTGTGGATCTCTCTGTTATCTCCTCCCAGAACACGCCTGGAGGGATTGCAAGGCACTGCGATCCGATGTTTGCAAGAACGTCGGCTTCATCATTGCTCAACCTACTGATGTGATGTACCTCGCATCCATCAAACAGCTTCTCCAGCTCGTTATACATTTCTTTGTACGCCACCATGCTATCATTGACTGCATCACATTGGTTCATGACTTGCTGAGCCACCAATTGTGAGTCGCCAAATATTTTTAGTCGAGTTGCGCCGCAGGCTTTTGCCATCTTCATCCCATGTATAAGAGCTTCATATTCTGCCTCATTGTTAGATGCGTTTGGGAACGTCATCCGTAAGACATATTTCAATTTGTCGCCTTCAGGTGATATGAGTATCACGCCTGTTCCAGCTTCTTCTAACCTTTTGGACCCGTCAAAGTTCATAGTCCAGGTTCTTGATAAATCCGGAGGTCCTGTGTTTTGCAACTCCATCCACTCTGCGATGAAGTCTGGTAGAATTTGCGACTTTATTGCCTTTCTTTTTTCATACGTGATGTCCCGAGGAGAAAGTTCTATTCCCCAAAGGGAGACACGGCCTGTAGCTTCTGGATTGTTGAGTATATTGGATAATGGCGCCTCATTGACCACTATTATCGGATGCGCCGAAAAATAGTGCCGCAATTTTCTTGCGGTTGTGAATACTCCATATGCTACTTTTTGATACTGCGGGTACCTCTGTTTTGAAGGCGATAATACTTCACTAATGAAATATACTGGCCTCTGCACTCCATGGAGTTTCCCTTCTTCTTCTCTTTCGACAACTAGCGCCGTGCTGACTACCTGGGGTGTAGCCGCAATGTATAGCAGGAGGGGTTCCTTCTCTTTTGGCGCCACCAAGATTGGGGTTGTCGAGATTGCACGTTTAAGATCTTCAAAAGCTCTATCGGCCTCTTCGTTCCACTAGAACTTGTCTCCTTGTTTGATTAGGGCGTAGAACGGTAACGCCTTTTCTCCCAGCCTGGCGACAAATCTGCTTAAAGCTGCGACTCGCCCAGTTAGCTGTTGTATTTCTTTCAACTTTGTTGGCCTCCTCATTGTTACGATAGCCTGGATTTTTTCCGGATTAGCTTCGATCCCTCTTGTTGAGACTAGGAACCCGAGAAGTTCTCCTGCAGGGACGCCGAAAGAACACTTCGTCGGATTCAACTTGAGGCAAAATTTGTCAAGGTTGTCGAAAGTTTCCTTCAAGTCCTCGATTAATGTTGCCCCCTTTTTTGATGTTATGACGACATCATCGATGTACACTTGTACGTTTTTCCCAATCTGTGTTGCTAAGCATTTCTGCATCATCCGCTGATATGTTGCTCCCGCGTTTTTTAGACCAAAAGGCATTGTTCTATAGAAAAACACGCCGTAAGGTGTGATGAACGCTGTTTTGACCTCGTCCTCTTCTTTCAATCTGATCTGGTTATAACCAGAATAAGCATCCAGGAAGGAAAGACGTTCACATCCTGCCGTGGAATCCATAATTTGATCGATCCTCGGGAGGGGAAAGTGATCCTTTGGACAATGTTTGTTGAGACACGTAATGTCGACACACATGCGAAGGACTTTAGTGTTTTTCTTCGGGACCAACACTGGGTTTGCGACCCACGTGGCCTCTGTATACAGCTCCTTGATGAAACCAGCTTCTCTCAGTCGATCAATCTCCGACAGCATAGCTTTGCGGTTTGGTTCCGAAAAATGCCGCAAAGGTTGTTTGATTGGTCTCGCTATTGGATCCAAGTTTAGGTGGTGCTCGGCAAGTTCCCTGGGTACTCCTGGCATGTCAGCTGGACACCATGCGAAGATTTTCCAGTGCTCACGGAGGAACTCAACGAGCGCGCTTTCCTATGCGAGGTTCATGTTTGTTGCGATGGACGTCGTTTTCTTCGGATCTGTCGGGTGGATCTGCACTTCCTTAGAATCTTTGGCGGTATTGAAAGTTGATTCTTTGTTGGGCCTCCCTACATCTGGCAGCACATCATAATCAGTCGTGAGCCTTGACGCTGCGTACTCTGCCTGCATCCCGAAAGTTTCTGATAGTCGGTGAAAATCTTTGTCACATTTATCGGCCAGCGCAAAGCTTCCTTTGACTGTGATTGGTCCCTTAGGTCCAGGTAACCTCCAAAGCAGGTACGTGTAATGTGGTACCGCCATAAATCTGGCATATGCTGGTCGTCCCAACAAAGCGTGATACTGCGACGGGAAATCTACAACTTCGAATTCCAACCTTTCTATCCTGTAATTTTCTCGGGTCCCAAACTGAACGTCGAGATTGATCCTCCCCAGTGGGTAAGTTGGCTTCTCTGGTGTGATTCCGTGGAAATGTGTGTCGGTTGGTTTCAAATTTGCTAGGGAGATGTTCATCTTCCTTCGCGTATCTGCGTACATAAGGTTTAAACTGCTGCCGCCATCTATAAACACTCGAGATACGTCGAATCCTGCAATTACTGCTGGTAAGATAAGTGCTGATTGCCCTGGTCGAGGAACTTGCTGCGGGTGATCCGCTATTGTGAAGCCGATGTCTTGCCCTGACCAATTTAAGTACTCAACCGTTGGTGGAGGCATCTTCTCTGCCATAAACACTTGCCGCGAGATTACCTTTTGAGCCCTGTTAGATGGCCTAGCTTTCTGAATCATCGAGACCGCGCCATTGTTGTTAGGATCAACATATGGAGGTGGTTGCGGTGCTGCCGCTATTCTGAGCTGATGTCGATTTTCGTCCGTGATTGCGGGAGGAGGTGGTAAGTGGATCTCACTCCTGGGCCCCTGGGGGTTTCTGTTTGCTGCTTGAGCATTGGCCATTCCTGCGACTCGCAACATTGCCTAAAAATTACGATAGTCCTTCTGCAGGTGTCCTGACTGCGTTTTCCCGTTGCTATCGAGATAAAAATGCATCTGGCATGGCCGTTCATAATATCTTCGGGAGTTACGAAAGATCTCTGAAACCTTGACCCGCTATTTTGCCTGTTATCTCTATTGTCGCCTTGCTGTGCATTACTTCTTTGGTAGTCATCTCTATTGTTTCCTCCATTGTTTCCCCGAAAACCAGCCGATATTTGGCCAGGTGCATCGTAACTCGAGAATTGTCGAGCAAATCGGCGTCTATTTTAAAAATTTCGACTGCGGTCCTCCTCTGGGGACCTATGTCGTTTGTTATGTACCACATCTTCACCATCTGCCCATCTGTTTGCTATTTCCATTAATGCTGATACTGTCCTTGGGTTTGTCCTTCCCAAGTCCTCCATGAAATCTCCTCGTCGAACTCCTGCTACAAACGCATCTATCGCTCTCTCGTCAGATATATTTTCTGCCGAGTTTTTGATGATGTTCCACCTTTGGATGTACTTCCTCATTGATTCATCATGCTTTTGTCGACATGACCTCAGCTCCTCTAGTGTCGCGGGTTTCTTGCAGGTTGATCGGAAATTCTTGATAAACACATCCTCAAAACTCTCCCAGCTGTCGATGGAGCCTGGGGGAAGCTTCTTTATCCATGTATTTGAATGCTCTGCATGGCTGTTGCTCTGGTTCCGCCTATCAATTTTACTGTCTCGAGGTAATCGACTAGCCAATCCTCGGGATCTTGCAGGCCATCGAATTTCTTGAAACTATCGGGTAGCTTGAATCCTGATGGAACTCGAGTTTTTCGGACCCGTCGTGTAAAACACGGGAGTCCAAACATATCTTCTTCAGCAAGTTCTGGTGAATGCCGACGTTCCCTCCTTTCTTGTCGCGCTCTATCCACTCTGGCCTGAGTCGTTGTGTCTCTGGCTCCACTTGCTCTCGGTGGATCTTGCACTGCTGCTGTAGGTCTCGGACTATTTTGCCTTGCAGTTCCTTCGGGAGGTGAAGCTGCGAACGCTGCTCCCATGGCTCCACATCCTGCCATGGCCATGTTATACAACGCTTCTCTTGGATCTCCGGGAGGTGGCCTGGACACTAAGATGAAAGCTTGTGTCGCCATGTACCCTGCTTCCGGTGTTTTTGGGATAATATTCCCCCTCGTGTCGATTGACATAAAGGACATGTCGTGGTTTTGGATTAAAGTCTCTCATTCAGCCTCCGGTATATTTTGTAACCGAGATCTTGCTCTCCTCCGAGCTTCTCTGTGACTATCTCCCGAAGTTCCTGATTGTCGACTTAACTCCGCTCTTCGCCTGCTTGACGCGGAAGCTGCCTCCTTTCTTCTATTCAAAGCAGCTGTCTCTTTTTCCAATTCTCTTCCAGCTCGGGCAAGCCTATACTGGTAGGCCTGTAATTCTTCGACCGTAGCAGTTGTCTCCATTGGTTCAGAACCATCCATAGCTCTTGCTGCTCTATCCCATGCTGCTTGTGGAAGTTGAATTCTAACGCGTGGTGTAGGCCCGACATATTTAGTGCCTAAACCTCGCCTTAGGTCAGAGGGATCGACATATGGATTTCCCAATTCGTCGAAAGCCTCTGATGTCTCCTCTTGATTGCGACTTGTTTCTCCGATGGCGTAGATCTGATGATATTTTGAGTTCTGAACTTCGCTTGGTTTGGTGACACCATCATAGAGACTGGTGAAGACCTTTCCAATAGAGATGGACTTGTCGATGAAGTCGAAGCTATCGGTGTCGCTCGAATCATCGCTTATATAGGAGTCCGCGGATGACTCGAAGGACATGTCGCTGAAGATCTTGGCGAGTTTTTCGCTTGCCTTGGTGCCGATGAAGTGTGGCGACGAAATCTCCCCGTCGCCTGACTCGATGGATGATGCTGAGCTTGAGGAGTCAGGATCAACCGCCGATAATCCCGACGAGATCGGAACTTCTAGATGATACGCTCCTTCTTTCTCGACGCGGAAGTGGAACTTTCCAAACGTCATCTCCATGGGCTCCTCCAGATATGCATATGCATCCAAACGGGAGGGTGGGTGAGGTACAAAATCAACTAGAACAGTTTCGATCTGTTTACCTTTGTCCATGATGTTGCTTGCTACCGATGAAGTCGACGATCTTGAACGTGCCATCGAGATCAGCTCCTTGTCGCCTCTAGATTCCACAGACGGCGCCAATTGACAAGGTATTAACTTGTCAATGCCTACAAGTAGTAGACTAGGGTTTCGTTGGATATAGAGGGCAAGTAGATCTCGAAGGTTTCAGCCGAAAGGTACTCGACGATGTAAAAACTAGGGTTTGTGAGACAATGAATCGATCATTTCTTTGTCCCTCGCCTCCCCCTTATATAGGAGGCGGAGCCGAGGGATTCGTGATACACAAGTTTACAGAGTCCGAGAGGGTTTCTAACCCGTCCCGCAAGATTACAAACGATGACTCCTATTACAACTCTAGCCTTCCTTAATAGTATCTTGGGCTTCCGAATCTTCTTATTCTTCGGGTCGTGGGCCTTCAGTAAACCCCGGGTACCATCTTCGGCAGGCCCATTGGGTATGCCTATGTCAACGGGTGTTCTGGAGCTCACGGATGCGAGTCATCAGCGCCTCTGTCGCCGATTTCTCTTCTTCGGTAGCTTCAGCGTCCCAGGATCAGCGGCGAAGAATCTTGGTTTTTCCGTCAAAGGGAGCAATGTTGTACTCCACTGAATCAGAGCTCTGTTCATGTATATAGAGCCATCTCTTGCGCCACCCTTGGACAGAATCGGGGAATTTGACGTCGAAGTATTCAACGTCAGGACAAACACAGATAACGACGCCGCCGATATTATAGGCGACGCCGTGGGCGCCATTACGGCGGATGCAGAAAATGCGCTTCCACAAAGCCCAATTAGGATGGACTCCGAGGAAGCACTCACACTGTGTGATAACAATCGACACGTGGAGAATGGAATTGAGCGTCAGCTGATGAAGCTGAAGCCCATAAACAAAAAGAAGACCACGGAGAAACTCGTGGATGGGGGGAGAAAGACCGCGGATCAGATGGTCAACAAAACTGACCCGATACTCCATTGGAGGTGATGGGTAGCTTTCCTCGGAGGGGAAGCGCAGCGTGTTCTCCTTCTTGGTGAACCCCAGCTTCTTCAGTAGGTTCATATCTTGATTGGAGATCTTGGATCTCTCCCACTCCAGATCTTCGGCGGCCATCTTCGACTCCGGAGTGATGTGCCTAGTCAAACGGATGCGAGGCGGCATCAATGAGCTTGGTGGCGAAGGGTGTGAGTATGGCTGAGCGCTTGAAGCAATGAGAGCAATGGAGGATCTTGCAGAGGAGAAGCAGAGGTGCGGCGTGAGCGAAAGGACTGGAGGAGGAAGATGATACCTTTAGATAGAGGTGCGCTGAACCGTCACGCTGTTGGATCGAAAGATTGCGGGACAGATGGTGTACACGTGGACAAGGGGTAAAAAGTAATTTCATATAGACGAGAAAGCACAGCAGCTACAGTACGTGCGCCAGGAAAAGCGGAGGACGTGTGTCCCCCACTTGCGCGACGTGTCAAACTGGTACGAAATTTGGGCCCACAAGACAGAGGGAGAGAAGTTCTCGCGTTTTCCCGATACAGTGATCGTGGCTATCGTCAGCAATGATGTCACCTTGGCAAGAGAAAATCTCGGATACGAAGGTTTGTAAGAATGGCGGCAGTAGAAGATTGTTTCGTGAGCTTTTGAACAAATACAAGTTTTTGCCCAAATGCTCGGGGGCTACTTTGGAAAAAAGAAAAATTTGAGTATGACAAAATAGAAATGTCGAGAGCCTATGACCAAATGGAATCATTTGTTCATAGCCTCGGGGGCTACTCCCATCGGGAGCGCTGGTCGCGCACCCGATAAATATAAAAATTCGAGAAAGAATGAAAATATATTGACATGAGGCAATAAAGTGTTGAGCCTACAACCAAGCACAAGTCCTTGGCTGTAGCCTCGGGGGCTACTCCCATCGGGAACGCTGTTCGCGTGCCCGATGAAATTATAAAAAAAAAGAGAGAAAGAAAAAATAAAAAAGAAGAAGTGAGCATATTTCGAGTTATACAAATAACTCGACATATACTCCCATCGGGAAGGCAAAATAAGTCATACATTGACTCGATGAAATGTGCTATTCAAACAGCCGAAAAAGCACACGACAATATATTCTCAGAGCGCCAAATTAGCGAATAATCTCTGAATGCCGCAAAACATTGCGAAGGTAAGACCCCAGATCCATTCTGCGCGGCGTAGCGCCGTCTGTGACGTCGGTTTGTACTTTTTTCCGTATCAACAGATACGAAGAAATATCCTAACGGACGCGTTAGGTACCCGATAAAATATGACTGGGACTCGACAGAATGGTAAGACCTTAAGCGGCGCCTTTCGAAGTTTACACCAGTATCCCGAGATCATGTCCAGGGACGTGATCTTGAAGTAGGTTTTTGCGGATTGCCACTAGAGCAGTTAACTAGTACCTGATCCGTCAGATGAACTAGCCCCAACTACCATTATCCCTGTACAATATAGAATTGCATATCTAAAGATATGTGATGAATTCGGCAGATGTGTTGAATGATAAAATTTGGGATTTTCCATGACTCTGCGATTCAAGCAAAATCTCGGGGGCTACTGACATAGGCATCCCCAATGGGCCTGCCGAAGATGGTACCCGGGGTTTACTAAAGGCCCACGACCCGAAGAATAAGAAGATTCGGAAGCCCAAGATGCTATTAAGGAAAGCTAGAGTTGTATTAGGAAACGATATTTGTAATCTTGCGGGATGGGTCAGAAACCCTCCCGGACTCTGTAAACTTGTGTATTACGAAACCCTCGGCTCCACCTCCTATAAAAGGGGGAGTCGAGGGACAAAGAAAGGATCGAATTTACTGTCAACACAACCCTAGTTCTATATTCGTCGAGTACTTTTCGGCTGAAACCTTCGAGATCTACTTGCCCTCTACATCCAACTAAACCCTAGTCTACAATCCGTAGGCATTGACAAGTTAATACCTTGTCACTAGCAACTAGTCATGAGGGGTGCTAATTAGCTGGTATTGCTCTAGGCTAAATTTGATGCTCTTGTACTACTCCATATCTAGACCAAGTGAATCATGAATCAAAAAGTAAACTTTGATAAACCAAAGTCAAAACTTGTAAGGTAAAAACTTGGGATATGATCATTAAGTAAAGTAATATGTAATGGTGCCTTGCTCTTGTAGAGCTTTGCATTAGGGTAGCTTGCAAGAATATTAGCTTGCCTTCAGTGGTGTATTGATCAAAGTTCTCTTCTTCTTCTTGGTAGAATACCTCCTCCTCTTGATAGTCTCCGGTACTAGCGTCTATAAACGTATACGAGGATACAATCACCAAACAAAACTTAAATGCTAGACCAAGCACACACATGAGTCACACAAGTTAGGCTAGCATCACAAAATTATTATTATGTTGGTTGACTTTGTTTTCTTCTTAAGAAAAATAATTTCCTCTCATTAAAAATATTAATTAAGGTTTCTATTTAATTCTTTGGAGAAATAATTTCCTCTCATTGAATCTTGTTAAGATTTAATTTCCTCATATGATAATATATGAACTCATGTTGACCAAGGTCATCACTTCATAATCATCATTTGGGAAAATGATTTAATTGAGGTGCTACACCTCATGCAATTTAATACTAACATGGTAATGATTTAATGTCCTCAAATAATTCAATATAGATAAAAATTAGACCATAGTTGCTACATCATGTTGATTTACTTGAGACAAAGATTTAATTGAGAATAATCCATCTCAAATAACAATGTATGGTCACATGTTGACCAAGGTCAACACTTCCCACTTATTATTTGAGAAACATAATTTAAATGAGGTTCTATACCTCATGCAATTTAAATCCTATTTGATTTAATATCCCCAAGTGAGCAAATATGAGACCAAGCAACAAGGGTCATCACATTACTTCATACCACTTGGGAAGATGATTTAAATGAGGTGCTACACCTCATAGATTTAAAATCCTAAATTTGGAAATAATTTAAATGGGCTAGTATTGACTACATAGCAAATTTTTGATTCTAGCCCATGATCATATGAAGAAACCCTATCATATTCTTACATAATCAATTAGAGTATTTGAAATGTGAATTATGAGAATTTGAAACACCTCAAAATTCATTATGGTTGATTTTATAAATTTATTTGAATTCTGAAAACTCTCTATCTTGTTATTTTTACTATTTAAAATCTATTATAGATCTTGATGTAAATCCAGTGGGGTTGGATAGAACATTTCATGAGCTTTCCCAATATATAAAATTGGTCAAATTTGGTTTGGTGTATTTTGTTTTATTTAAATTTAAAGAGGACATCTGTAAGCATTTGAATTAATTTGATTTAACCTAGATTTGAATTCACGGGCCGGCGGGAAAACGAGGTGGGCTGCACAGAGGGGAAAAGGATTGGGCCGGCCCAGCTATCGCGTCTCGCACGCAGCGGGCCACCTGACAATGGCCCCCGCTTGTCAGTGGCTCTATAAAACCGAAACGGTATGGTTTGGTTTGGACCGTAAGATTAGAAGTGAGATCAACGGCTCACGTGCGTCGTCCACGTCGACGAGAGGGGAGGTGCTGGCACGGCGGAGGAAGGTGGTCGGCGGCGACCCTGGGCTCTGGCGAGCGGCGGCGTTGACGCGAGGCGACGTTGTCGACGACGGCGAGCTCAACGGTGGTCGTGGGAGCTCCGGGGATGGACGAAATCCATGGCGCCTTCTGCAGCTCCGCCGCGGACTTGAGCTGGCGATTGGGGTTCTACCGGCGACAATGTGGAGAGGTGGTGGGCGGAGGAGGATCAGAGAGAGGAGGGAAGTCGATTGGTGTGAGAAATGGAGGCCGGGGTGCTCCCCTTTTACAGCGGCGCTAGGTGGCCGAGGGTGCGGGTGAGGTCATCGCCGTCGACGCGCCTACAGTGGGCTAGCGTCACGGGCGAGGGTGCTGTAGGGTTGGTGACGTCGAGGCGGACACGACGGGCGTCCGGGCGTTGAAAATGGAGCACATGAGCATCGTTGTCATCATCGTGTACCCGAGCACGGCGGCGGACAGTCGTCGTCTGTGACGACGGCGACAGTGCTCCCCCGTCCAAAACACCGTGTCTGGGAGCTAGCTTACGTCGTGGAGGGTGTTCGTGTAAAAGGAGAGAGGGAGGGAAGGTCTGAGGCGGTGAGGTACTGCCGTGCCCTGTCGTGTCCAGAGCGTCATTGTGCACGCTCTGGCACGACCTGGCCGCGGTGACCACGTCACGGTCTGGCGTGTGTCGTGTTCCCCTTGACCTGAAATCATGTCTGGCGTGTTCAGGGTGATGAGGTCGACTGGTTTGACAAGATTAGAGAGGTAGGAGAGGACCAGGGGCAGGTGGTGTGATGGTGGTGAGACGGGGGGCCGGCATGGTCTTGTTCTATGATTTTGTGTGCATACTTCTTTGTCTCTGAGGGCATGGCAAGCATGAGTGAGGTGAGGCCAGGCTATTTTACATGGTGGGCAAGGTGGGAGTGAGCTAGGGTATGCACAAATGATCAATGTCAACATGTGTGTGACATATGCAATGACATGGAGTGTCCTTGTGTCAAGGTGATCATGGCAAGGCTAGATGAGGTCATTGAGAGTGGTTAGGGGTACAATGTACTATGGATGATCACAAGAGAGAGAGGGTGAGGTGGTGAATAGTGGTTAAATAGTGGTTGTACCCTAATTCTATTCTATGTGCTCCACATACATGGCAAGCAAAAGTCTCTTGTGAGTTGAATTTTGAGCAAAATTCTGCATGGTTGAGTTCTAAATAATGTTTGGCATCCAATGGTGGCATTGGTTTGGGTTTTGGAGTTGATTTGTGACAATTCGAAATATTTGGGTAATCTAGAATCTATTTCAAAATGGCATCTTGGCATGCTTATATTGAGAGTTTGACTTTGAACCAGCAAGGTTGACTTTGAACAAGTTGTTCACTTTCATGAGGTCTTGGATGAGGTGCAAAGAGTTGGCAAGGTTTGGTTTAAGAAACTCTTAATAAAAGGGCTCAAAGTGGGTAAGATATTAAATATGGCACAAGTGACCATTATCACATGCAATTTGGAATTTGTATTTCTTTGATTTTTGATTTGATTTTTCTTGACCCAAATGATGTTGTTGATAGTTAAAATGGTATAGGGTAGTGATCCAACCATTCATACCAAGTCTTGAGGTCATTTGCTCAAATTTACATTTTTGCCAATTCCTCTCATATGCCTCTGTGGACATTTTGATTTTTCTTTATTTTGTTTTGTTTCACCTTGGCTTGGCTTTGTTGAGTACTAGGTAGGGTTTCTTAATATTTTCAAACCATCTAGCAAAGGTAGATCATGTCCTAGACCTAGTTTTCAAATATAGTCTTAGGCTCATATGTGTATTTCTATTTTTATCTCCTTTTCTTTTTATTTGATCAAAGGGCATGGTGTAGGGTTTATTTAGGGTTAGATGAGGTTTAGTGTTGGTTTCAAACCATTTGGGCAAGGTAGAGGTGCTTAGGTCAAGTTTTGGTAATACGGCTATGTGCCACATATGCCTCTATGCATATGTTTATTTTATTTTTGTTTCTCACTTGATTTGGTTGGTAGGTACTAGGTTAGGTTTGTTGATGTTTTCAAAACCTCTAAACAAGGTAGAAAAGCCTAGGTAAAAGTTTTACCAAAAATAGCCATAGGCACATAGGCCCATTTTTTAATTTAATTTAATTTCTTTTTATTTTGTTCATAAAGGATGGTGAGAAGAGGGGTGAGGTTTAGGGTTTAGTGAGGTCTAACAATGGTTCACCACTATTTAGAAAAGTAAGAAGGGTATTAGTCAAGATTTGCATACTAGGGCTATATGCACACATATGTCTTTATATTTTATTTTAGTTTCTTCATGTTTGACCTATTTGGTTTTGAGAAGGTTAGGGTTTAGGGTTTTGGAATTATGTTCAAAGTAATAAACAAACAATCATGGCAATAACACAAGTATTGGGTATGAGCACTATGCATAGCATCATATGTAATAAAAGTTTTTGTTGGTTCTCATTTTTGGAAAAAGGAAATTCATTTTCTTCTTTGTTTGAAAATTTGGGATGTTACAACAGTACACCAACATAGTGGATATTTAGTAACACTTTACTATTCATTGATGAAGTTATGTATCAAATACTTGCCATGTTTAATCGATTATGCATGCATAGAGAAAAGTTCTTGTCAAAGTCTTTTATCTCTTCTACACTATGTTTGAGTTGTTTGAGGACAAACAACGAGCTAAGTTTGGGGAGCTGATACACCTCAAATGTATCTACTTTTCCAAGCACTTTTCTCAAGGATTTGCTCCGGAATCTCACCATACTTGGATAAAACTGCTGAATCTGACGGTGTTTTTAGCAAAAGTCTTCTTTCTGTCTATTTTCGCAGGAAATAAAATCGGGGAAAAATACCACATAAGTTTTTCACCAAAAGACGGGACCTTGATGACCCACAAGTATAGGGGGTGTATCGTAGTATCTTCGATAAGTAAGAATGTCGATCCCAACGAGGAGCAGAAGGTGTTGACAAGCAGTTTCGATGAAGGACTCACTGTAAATGCTCACAGACAAGTATTCAGGGGGTTTTGATGTAACAGATGAATAAAGTACGAGTAAGTAAAGTGCGAGAGTAATAATTGCAGCGAGTGGCCCAATCCTTTTTAGCACAAAGGACAAGCCGGTTTGTTTACTTATAATGACCAAACGTTCTCGAGGACACACGGGATTTTAGTCTAGTGCTTTCGCTACATACGGCTAGTTAATCTTCATTGTTTTGATAAGTGTTGTGTGGGTGAACCTATGCTAATGTACCGCCCTTCCTAGGACTAATACATACTTGTGATTATACCCCTTGCAAGCATCCGCAACTACAAGAAAGTAATTAAGATAAATCTAACCACAGCCTTAAACTCTAAGATCCTGCTATCCCTCCTGCATCGATATACCAACGGGGGCTCAGGTTTCTGTCACTCCGGCAACCCCGCAATTGGCAAACGAGTACAAGATGCATTCCCCTAGGCCCATAAAGGTGAAGTGTCGTGTAGTCGACGTTCACACGACACCACTAGAAGAATAACACCACAACTTAAATATCATAACATTGAATATTACCCAACCATACTTTACTACTAACATTTAGACTTCACCCATGTCCTCAAGAACTAAACGAACTACTCACGAGACATCATATGGAACATGATCAGAGGTGATATGATGATGAATAACAATCTGAACATAAACCTTGGTTCAATGGTTTCACTCAATAGCATCAATAACAAGTAGAAATCAACACCGGGAGAGTTTCCCCTATCAAACAACCAAGATCAAACCCAAATTGTTACAGCGGTGACGGTGTGCAGCGGTGGAGACGGCGGTGATGATGATGAAGGTGATGATGATGGTGATGGAGATGATGTCCAGCTCGATGACGGTGACGACGGCGTCGATTTCCCCCTCCGGGAGGGAATTTCCCCGGTGGATCTCAGCCTGCCGGAGAGCTCTTTTCTCTCTGGTGTTCTCCGCCCCGCAGAGGCGGCTGTGGCTCTTCGCGATGTACCCTCTGGAGCTTAGGTTTTTGGGACGAAGGCGTACGCGAAGAAAAGGAGGCGAGAGAGGGCTGTGGGCCCCCTCCTCACAGGGCGGCGCGGCCAGGCCTTGGGCCGCGCCGGCCTATGAGGTGGGCCCACCTCGGGTCCCCTCGGCTCCCCCTTCTGGCTCCCTTCGTCATCTGGAAAAATAGGATTTTTCGTATAATTTCCGTCAACTGTTGATCTTCCGAAATATTGCATTCTGAAGGTGCTTTTTCCAGCAGAATCCTGGCTCCGGTGCGCGATCCCCAAATAATCATGAAACATGCAAAATAGATGAAATAACATAAGTATCATTTCCAAATATGAAATATATCAATGAATAACAGCAAATTATGATATAAAATAGTGATGCAAATTGGACGTATCAACTCCCCCCAAGCTTAGACTTCGCTTGTCCCCAAGCGAAACTGAACTCGGTAAACAGGACCACATGTTTATGGAGTGAAGAGTCGATAAATCAAATACGGACAAGAAGCATCATATTTATTCACACAAGACATTCTAGTGAACAACCTCCTCATATAACTCAACTTGAAACAAGTATAAGGTAATCACAAATAAAGGTGCATAAGAAATCATAGTTGGTGATGGCAAACTTTGTTCTTGGTCAGAGAACAGTTAACAGATTATACTTATCTATGGAACAACGCTTTCATATTAAAGCTTATGGTAAACTTGCATACTCAATCATAGTAATCATTGATAACTTTCAAAGCTATATTCATTCAGATAAAACTTGTACTAAACAAGGAAGAGTAAAAGACATGATGAAGTAAATCACAATATAATGGTTTGATCACAACAACTCAAATGCTTGCTTAAGATGGAGGGGAATAGGTTTACCGACTCAACATAAAGTAAGAGACAGACCCTTCGCAGAGGGAAGCATGGATTACTATTTTTGTGCTAGAGCTTTTCATTTTGAAAACAAGAAACAATTTTGTCAATGGTAGTAATAAAGCATATGTGTTATGTATAAGACATCTTATAAGTTGCAAGCCTCATGCATAGTATACTAATAGTGCTCGCACCTTGTCCTAATTAGCTTGGATTAACACAGATTATCATTGCATAGCACATGTTTCAACCAAGTGTCACAAAGGGGTACCTCTATGCCGCCTGTACAAAGGTCTAAGGAGAAAGCTCGCATTGGATTTCTCGCTTTTGATTATTCTCAACTTAGACATCCATACCGGGACAACATAGACAACAGATAATGGACTCCTCTTTAATGCATAAGCATTCAACAACAATTATTATTCTCATAAGAGATTGAGGATTAGCTGTCCATACTGAAACTTCCACCATGAATCATGGCTTTAGTTAGCGGCCCAATGTTCTTCTCTAACAGTATGCATACTCAAACCATTTGATTGTGAAAACCGCCCTTACTTCAGACAAGACGAACATGCATAGCAACTCACATGATATTCACCAAAGGTAAAAGAGTTGATGGCGTCCCCAGAAAACATGGTTACCGCACAACAAGCAACTTACTAAGAAATAAGACACATAAGTACATATTCTTCACCACGATAGTTTTTAAGCTATTTGTCCCATGAGCTATATATTGCAGAGGTAAAGGATAGAAATTTTAAAGGTAGCACTCAAGCAATTTACTTTGGAATGGCAGGGAAATACCATGTAGTAGGTAGATATGGTGGACACAAATGGCATAGGTTTGGGTTGAGGTTTGGATGCACGAGAAGCATTCCCTCTCAGTACAGGTCTTTGGCTAGCAAGGTTAATTAGCAAGAACAAAAGTTGAGGGAAACAAACAAATATACATGTGATAGAAACAATCATGCATCTTTCTTGTAAGCACAAACAATTTTAACTTCAGAATAATAAGCTATGAGCTAACAAGAAAGGAAGACAATGAAACAACTATATATATTTCTCTTTTCTACTTAAACCTCAAGGTGTTGTTGCTATTGACCAATGCTAAGTTTGCCAAAACCAAATAGATTTACTCAATGCTCCCAAAGTGGTACCAATACTAAAATCAAGATCAATCATATAATAGAAATTGCAAACTAAAATAAGGTGTGCAATATGTAAATGATAAGACTTCTCATTAATATTTCATAACGATAACTCACACCAAGGGATACATAGACAACCAACTAAAGGAGAGATACTTCTACACTGCAACCCATCTTATATGATAACTTCCCTACTCATGATATGACACTACTTGATAGTAAAAAGTAAAGGGTAGTGATGATGTGATACCGCGGCACTCCCCCAAGCTTGGAACAAACCAAGGGGATGCCAATACCGATGATGAATTACTCCTTCGGTGGTGATGGTGGATTCTTGACAAGCTTCTCAACAAGCTCCTGGAGCTCATCAATCTTGTACATGAGGTTGCGGATCATCTCCGAATTGTGCTCGACGCGGTTAAGAAGTATGTCCGACGGCGAGTCCCAACTCTTGGAGTTATTTCCCCACTCTTCAGTTTCAGGCTTCATCCTTCCTGCAGTGTTAGAACGATCTATATCCCAATTGCTAGGCAATGCTGCCTTGGGAGTCCTTTCAATTTGATTATTATAAATTAGATTGCAGAAGGGGTGATAAGTGCCTGGAGAAGATGTCTTTGGAGCTAGATAGTGACGTGGAAATCTTCCTCCGGTGCGAATTCTTGCGCTCTTCTTTGCATTAAAAGGGTTCTCCACCACCTCGATGCTTGCAATGGTAGCACGCGGGTATGCGCACGAGTCTTCCTCCACTTCTTCTTCATCTTCTTCCTTGACGCTCTCGTCCACCTCTTTCCACTCGGGATCTTGAATATTTTCCTCAATAGGCTCCTTGTCTTTGTTGTTGGAGACCATGATGCTTCTAGATCAAGAACAAATCCTGGCAGAAAACAGCTAGAAACAAAACGCGACGAGAAAACGATATACGGACCTCCAGGGGTCCGGGGGATTATATAGCAGGAATTTTTATGACAAACGGAAAGTACTAGGTCGAACCAGAGTCGGAGAGGGGCAACGAGGCAGCCTCCTCACAGGGCGGCGCGGCCAGGCTGGGGCCCGCGCCGGCCTGTGGGGGCACCTCCTCGTGCGCCTCCTCCACTCCGTTTCGATCTCGTAATTTTTCATATTTTCCAAAAACAGCAAAAACATTGTTCGGAAAGCAAATCACGAACTTTTTATTACCTGTACTGTTACCTATTCAAAATCGAGTTCTGGCGGACTGTCAATTTGACCTTTGATGAAAGCCTCTGGTGTTTCCACTCGAATAACATCAACATCTACATTATAAGAATCACCTGAGATATAATGCTTGAGTCTTTGTCCATTCACCACTTGCGTGGCATTGCCTTGGAGGGAACTAATTTTAATTGCTCCTGAACGATACACCTCCTCAACAACATACGGTCCTTACCATTTCGAGAGTAATTTCCCTGCAAAGAATCTGAGACGAGACCGATACAATAGGACTTTATCCCCAATATTAAACTCTCTTTTGGTAATCCTTCTATCATGCCATTTCTTAACTTTCTCTTTAAAGAGTTTAGCATTTTCATAAGCTTCACTTCTCCATTCATCTAGAGAACTTAATTGCAACAACCTTTTATCACCGGCCAGTTTAGGATCTTTGTTTACTTCTCTAACAGCCCAATAAGCTTTGTGCTCTAGTTCTAAAGGTAAATGATAAGCTTTTCCATAAACCATTTTATAAGGTGACATTCCCATGGGGTTTTTATAAGCAGTTCTATAAGCCCATAGTGCTTCCTTCAATTTACTAGCCCAATTCTTTCTAGTTTTATTAACAGTCTTTTGCAAGATAGATTTAATTTCTCTATTTGATAGTTCTACTTGCCCACTAGTTTGAGGATGATAAGCGGAAGCAATTCTATGATTAATACCATAT
Organism: Lolium perenne; assembly: GCF_019359855.2. NCBI lineage: Eukaryota > Viridiplantae > Streptophyta > Magnoliopsida > Poales > Poaceae > Lolium > Lolium perenne. The sequence continues at coordinate 261,954,134 of NC_067250.2, forward strand.
TTAGCAAGAGTCTTTCTAAAACCACCATGAATAAAATGAGCACCTCCATCTATCATAATATATCTAGGAACTCCAAATCTAGGAAAAATAATGTCTAAAAGCATTCTTAAAGAGGTCTCACCATCAGCACTTTTTGTAGGTATGGCTTCCACCCATTTAGTAACATAATCAACAGCAACAAGTATATGAGTGTTACCTTCTGAAGAGGGAAAAGGTCCCATGAAGTCAAATCCCCAACAATCAAACGGTTCAATAACAAGAGTATAATTCATAGGCATTTCATTGCGTCTGGAGATATTACCAACCCTTTGACATTCATCACAAGATAAAATAAACTTCCTTGCATCTTTGAAGAGAGTTGGCCAATAAAAACCTGATTGTAGAACCTTTTGCGCGGTTCTATCTCCGGCGTGATGTCCTCCATAAGCACTCCCATGACATTTACTCAATATCTCTTGTTGCTCATATTCGGGCTTTATATAAGTGTGGATCATCCCAAAAATAATGCCTCAAGTCATAAAACAATTTCCTCCTTTGCTGAGCTGAAAAGGTTGGAGGCAAGTACTTGGAAACAATAAAGTTAGCATAATCAGCATACCAAGGACTGTCTCGCGAGCTCACCTTTATTACAGCCAATTGTTCATTTGGAAAACTATCATTAACAGGAACAGGATCATAAGCAATATTTTCCAATCTCGACAAATTATCAGCAACAGGATTATCAGCACCTTTCCTGTCTACAATATGCAGATCAAATTCTTGCAAAAGAAGTACCCATCTAATAAGCCTTGGCTTAGCATCTCTCTTTGTCATAAGGTATCTAATTGCAGCATGATCAGTATGAATAGTAACTTTTGAATCAACGATATAAGATCTAAACTTATCACAAGCAAAGACTACAGCTAACAATTCCTTTTCAGTAGTAGCATAATTTCTTTGAGCAGCATCAAGAGTTTTACTAGCATAATGAATAACATTCAGTTTTTTATCTACTCGCTGTCCAAGAACAGCGCCTACAGCAAAATCACTAGCATCACACATAATTTCAAATGGTAAGTTCCAGTCAGGAGGTTCAACTATAGGGGCAGTTGTTAAGGCTTTCTTTAGAGTTTCGAAAGCTTCCTTACAATCATCATCAAAAAAAAAAGGTACATCTTTTTGAAGAAGATTAGTAAGAGGCTTTGAAATCTTGGAGAAGTCTTTAATAAACCTCCTATAAAACCCAGCATGACCAAGAACACTACGAATACCTTTAACATCCCTAGGATAGGGCATCTTCTCAATGGCTTCAACTTTAGCTCTATCAACTTCAATACCTCTCTCGGAAATTTTATGTCCCAATACAATTCCTTCATTAACCATAAAGTGGCATTTCTCCCAATTAAGAACAAGGTTAGTTTTTTCACATCTCTGCAAAACTTTATCAAGGTTCCGCAAGCAATTATCAAAAGAATTTCCATAGACGGAAAAATCGTCCATGAATACCTCTACAGTACTCTCACAAAAGCCATGAAAAATAGCAGACATGCATCTTTGAAAAGTAGCAGGAGCATTACATAAACCAAAAGGCATACGCCTATAAGCATAAGTTCCATAGGGACAAGTGAAAGTGGTTTTCTCTTGATCTTTAGTTTTAACAGCAATTTGTGAAAACCCAGAATAACCATCAAGAAAGCAAAAATGAGTATTTTTAGATAACCTTTCTAACATTTGATCAATAAAAGGCAAAGGGTAATGATCTTTCTTAGTAACCTTATTAACTTTTCGATAATCAATGCACATTCTATACCCTACAACTACTCTTTGAGGTATGAGCTCATCATTATCATTAGGCACAACAGTCATTCCTCCTTTCTTAGGAACACAATGCACAGGACTAACCCATCTACTATCAGCAATAGGATATATAATACCAGCTTCAAGGAGTCTTAATACCTCATTTCTTACCACATCCTTCATCTTAGGAATTAGACGACGCTGAGGTTCAACAACAGGCTTCGCATCATCTTCCATATTAATGGCGTGTTGGCAAATAGAGGGAGAAATCCCCTTCAAGTCATCAAGAGTGTAGCCAATAGCACCTCGGTGTTTCTTCAGTATTTCCAATAACCTTTCTTCTTCAAACTCTGAAAGCTTAGAACTAATAATAACAGGATATATTTTCTTATCATCAATATGAGCATATTTAAGATTATCAGGCAATGGTTTTAAATCAAAGACAGGATCTTCCTTTGGTGGTGGTGTTGTACCCGGATCTTCCACCGGTAAATCATGCTTAAGAATAGGTTGACGAAGGAAAATTTCATCAAGCTCATCTCTTTCTTCCCTAAAAGCTTCACTCTCACTATTCTCCAAATGTTGCTGCAAAGGATTACTAGGAGCAAGAGCAATAGATGCACACTGTTCAACTTTAAAATCACTATTAGGCGAATCAATTTTATAAGGAGTTTTGGTAAATTTAGAGAAGTTAAACTCATAAGATTCACCAGCAAATTTAGTCAAAATTTTCTCTTTCTTGCAATCTATAATAGCTCCACAAGTATTTAGAAAAAGTCTACCAAAAATAATAGGACAATATTTACTAGCAGCAGAACCAAGTACCAAAAAGTCAGCAAGATATTTAATCTTACCACATAGAACTTCCACATCTCGAACAATACCAATTGGAGAGATAGTTTCTCTATTAGCCAGCCGAATAACCACATCAATATCTTCAAGTTCACAAGAACCAATTTCGTGCATAATCTCCGTGTAAAGCTCATAAGGAACAGCACTAATACTTGCACCAATATCACATAAACCATAATAACAATGATCACCGATTCTAACAGATAGCATAGGAACACTAGCTTTCCTAGACTTATTAGGATGCGAAACAATATTAGAGGCATCTTCACAGAAAATAATATGACCATCATCCACATTTTCAGTCACAAGATCTTTAATAATTGCAACAGCAGGTTCAACTTTTATTTGTTCTTCAGGTTCTATAGGTTTCTTTTCACTTTTATGAACCGCACTATTTATAACAGAGTACTCCTTCATTTTAGCAGGGAAAGGAGTTTTTTCAATATAAGCTTCAGGAATAACATGATCAACAGTTTCCACTACAACACATTTATTTATAGATGAATCAATTTTATCTTTATACGGTTCATGATACTTATCAAAGTTATTCTTAGGCAATTCATAATGAGAAGCAAAAGCTTTATAAAGATTTGCAGCAACTTGAGAATCAAGACCATAAGTAGCACTCATATTACGAAATTTATCAGTATCCATAAAAGCTTCAATGCATTTATAATCATAATTTATACCTGATTCTCTATCCTTGTCGTTCTCCCATCCTTCAGTATTTTCTTGGATCCGATTAAGAAGGTCCCTTTTAAACTCTTCCTTGTTGCGTGTAAATGATCCAGAACAAGAAGTATCCAGCAAGGTCTTGTCTTGAAAAGAAAGTCTTGCATAGAAATTATCAATAATAATATTACCAGGAAGCTCATGAATGGGGTATTTGAGCATTAAAGACTTCAATCTCCCCCACGCTTGGGCAATACTCTCTCCTTCATGAGGCCAAAAATTATATATGCGATTCCGATCTTTGTGAATCTCACTTGGAGGATAGAACTTAGAATAAAACCGGGGCACAATATCATTCCATTCAAGAGAATCCCCATTATCCAAGTAATTTATACCAATGCGCCGCTTTACTGCAGACGATATAGAGAATAGTTTCTTCCTCACTTCATCCATAGCAATACCTGCACATTTGAATAAACCGCATAATTCATGTAAAAACAGTAAATGATCTCCAGGGTGGACAGTTCCATCCCACATATACGGTTACCCACTACACGTTCAATAATTTTCATAGGTATTTTGTATGGTATTTCTTCCTTACCTGGCGCCTCATCCACTACCTTTGCAGTAGTAGTAGATTTCCCAAATAAACACTCAAGAGAAGATCTCTCCATAATGAATTATAGCAGCAGGCAGAAATAAAATCAGCACAAACAGTAGAAAATAGTCTTGATGACCCACAAGTATAGGGGGTGTATCGTAGTATCTTCGATAAGTAAGAATGTCGATCCCAACGAGGAGCAGAAGGTGTTGTCAAGCAGTTTTGATGAAGGACTCACTGTAAATGCTCACAGACAAGTATTCAGGGGGTTTTGATGTAACAGATGAATAAAGTACGAGTAAGTAAAGTGCGAGAGTAATAATTGCAGCGAGTGGCCCAATCTTTTTTAGCACAAAGGACAAGCCGGTTTGTTTACTTATAATGACCAAACGTTCTCGAGGACACACGGGATTTTAGTCTAGTGCTTTCGCTACATACGGCTAGTTAATCTTCATTGTTTTGATAAGTGTTGTGTGGGTGAACCTATGCTAATGTACCGCCCTTCCTAGGACTAATACATACTTGTGATTATACCCCTTGCAAGCATCCGCAACTACAAGAAAGTAATTAAGATAAATCTAACCACAGCCTTAAACTCTAAGATCCTGCTATCCCTCCTGCATCGATATACCAACGGGGGCTCAGGTTTCTGTCACTCCGGCAACCCCGCAATTGGCAAACGAGTACAAGATGCATTCCCCTAGGCCCATAAAGGTGAAGTGTCGTGTAGTCGACGTTCACACGACACCACTAGAAGAATAACACCACAACTTAAATATCATAACATTGAATATTACCCAACCATAATTTACTACTAACATTTAGACTTCACCCATGTCCTCAAGAACTAAACGAACTACTCACGAGACATCATATGGAACATGATCAGAGGTGATATGATGATGAATAACAATCTGAACATAAACCTTGGTTCAATGGTTTCACTCAATAGCATCAATAACAAGTAGAAATCAACACCGGGAGAGTTTCCCCTATCAAACAACCAAGATCAAACCCAAATTGTTACAGCGGTGACGGTGTGCAGCGGTGGAGACGGCGGTGATGATGATGAAGGTGATGATGATGGTGATGGAGATGATGTCCAGCTCGATGACGGTGACGACGGCGTCGATTTCCCCCTCCGGGAGGGAATTTCCCCGGTGGATCTCAGCCTGCCGGAGAGCTCTTTTCTCTTTGGTGTTCTCCGCCCCGCAGAGGCGGCTGTGGCTCTTCGCGATGTACCCTCTGGAGCTTAGGTTTTCGGGACGAAGGCGTACGCGAAGAAAAGGAGGCGAGAGAGGGCTGTGGGCCCCCTCCTCACAGGGCGGCGCGGCCAGGCCTTGGGCCGCGCCGGCCTATGAGGTGGGCCCACCTCGGGTCCCCTCGGCTCCCCCTTCTGGCTCCCTTCGTCATCTGGAAAAATAGGATTTTTCGTATAATTTCCGTCAACTGTTGATCTTCCGAAATATTGCATTCTGACGGTGCTTTTTCCAGCAGAATCCTGGCTCCGGTGCGCGATCCCCAAATAATCATGAAACATGCAAAATAGATGAAATAACATAAGTATCATTTCCAAATATGAAATATATCAATGAATAACAGCAAATTATGATATAAAATAGTGATGCAAATTGGACGTATCAGACCTGGAGCTTGGAATCACACGAGGGGAGCCACGAGGCCCAAACTAGGCGTAGTGGCGCGCCCACCATCATAGGGCGCTCCACTAGGGCCCGTTTGGCCCTCGATCATCGTCTCGCCTCCCCCCTTTGCATGTCGCCTTATATACCCTAAAAACCTATCCTGCTAGAAGCACAGAGCTTTTCACGAAATAGAGCGCCGCCAAGACCACGTTCTTCGTTTCGGGGGTCAGATTGATGCTGCTCTCCACCCTAGAGAGGAGGATTTTGAGGGTTTCTTCACCGTCACCGCCACCATCGTCATCACTAACAACCATGTGCTCACTCTCCATCATCACGAGTGAGTAGTTCTTTGTAGGCCTAAGAGGTGGATGGGGTTTGGATGAGATTGATCATGTAATCATCCATATGTATCGAGACTTGAGGTGTTTATCTTGAGGATATTCATGTATGAGTGTTGGTACACCTTTGCTGTGTTTAATGCTTGTTACTAGGGCTCGAGTGACATGATTTCAGCACTAAACCTTTATTGTTCTATCATATATATGAGGCTGGTATTTTTATGCAAGGTGTATTGCTTATTATTGTGTTGAAGCTACAAATTCCTAAAGTGAAAATTATGGAAAAACAAGGGGAATATAGGATAGTTCGAGGATATTGTGTGCTCATGAACTTAATGCTTTATTATGGGCTATTTGAAAGGATAACCTTAATTGGTTGTAGTTCCAAGGTGGCCCCGGTAAAATGGGCAGGCAGGACAAAAGAGTTATGCAAATTCTCTTTATTAGTATGCATAGCTATATTACGATCACATACCTACACACAAATGAATTTGATATGTATGCTATGCTATTAGGATTAAATTATATGATCAATATCATTCATGCAACACCCCGCTATCACCTCAAGCCTACGTTTTTAGCCACTGAAATTTACACATCACTACTTTAGGTGAATACTGGAAATATGTTGCTATTATTTACTGTTTGTCCTATTTCTTTGAATCAACTGCTATAAATCACCACTTTCTTTGTGAGTTTATTGATATACATGTGTGATTGAGAGTGATATCTCAATTGCTAAAATCTTATTGGTATTATTGTGTTCCCCTTGAGTTTGGGTAATACTTTCCATCGAAGATTTCAGTGATCCCCTATACTTGTGGGCATCAATGGTTCAACTTGAGTAGAACTAGGATCCACTTGATTTGAGTTCTAATCTTCCCCGTAATTTGCTTGATCAACAACTCATGGGTCTCTATGATCAAGATATGCCCAATTCCCATAGCCTTGATGACTTGAGAAGAATCTCCATCACCTACATCACTTGGAACAACTTGCTCCGCTTAGGATCCATTATGATCTCGAAGAACTCCACATCAAGATACTTCAACGCAACCATTAGTTTTATTGTATTATCTATAGTCATGAGAGTTATCCGCATAACCAACAACGACACTCTCTAGTTTCAAATTTATCGAGCATTACCATCTTGTTCTTGACCATGCACTTGCATGCAAAGACACCAATGTACATGACATTGGGATTGTTCCCCGTGATGAGCTCGTACGGGGTCTTGTTGTTCAACAGACGGAGGAAGATCCATTTAGAATAATGAACCGTGGTGGAGATGGCTTTTCCCCAAAAGTTATAGGGAGACTTAAATTCATCCAACATTGTTCTTGCCATCTCAATAAGTGCCCAGTTCTTCCTTTAAATAACACCATTTTGTTGAGGGGTATAGGGTGCGGAGAACTCGTACTTGATCCCTTCATCTTGAAAGAACTCGCTCATGGTGTAGTTCTTCAACTTGGAACCGTTGTCATTGCGAATGGTTTTGATCTCTGCTTCATATGTGCGTTGGGATTGCTTGGCGAAGTCAATGAAGTACTTGTGGGTTTCATCCTAGGACTTGAGGAGGAACACCCATGTGTATCTTGAATAATCATCAACAATGAAGAGCCTGAATTTGCTTCCTCCAAGAGACTCATAACCTGATGGCCCAAAGAGATCCAAGTGAAGGAGCTCCAAGGGACGAAAGGTGGTGATGACGTCCTTGAAGGGATGCCTTTTCCCATGTTGGTTCCCGGCAAAACATACACACAAAAACACGATCTTTTTCAAAAGTAACACCCGTTAGTCCAACAATGTGTTCACCCTTAAGGAGTTGTTCAAGATTTCTCATGTTGATGTGGCCTAGGCGGTGATGCCAAAGCCAACCCTCGTCAACCTTGGCCTTTAGACTTGTAGGAAGAGAGGCACTCTCTTTTGAGAGATCAACCACGTTGGAGAGGTGTGGGACCCCACAAAGGATCTCCCAATGCCACAAAGGCTCACCTTCTTCTCCGTGGTGTATCCCACGAATGAATAGCTTGCTCACTCGTGGTAGACTTTAAGCTAGTCTCGAAACTCTCACAAACTTCTTCTTGGATCAAATCAATAACCCGGATGCTTCCGAGTGACCCTATCCTCCTAGGGTTTCCCACAAACCTAAGAGTAACAAGCTTGCTCGATGAACTCAAGGGGGAATGAAGTTTGTCTTTATGGGATCGTAGATCAAGACCTCCAATTGCTTTCCACCAAAAGGATTTGGCTTTGGTTCGATAGAATGGGAGATCCAAGCTTTTATGTGTTTCAACAATGGTGGGTCAGAGAGTACAAGGATATGATATGAATGGTTGACCTAACCCTCTCAAGCTGGAAGAAGGGGTATTTATAGTCCAAGAGAAATATAGCCGTTTCGGGAAAGTCCCGCGACACAAACCAGCAGCAAAATCGGCAGAGCTGGTTTCCCCGCCGGTTTGGTCCGGCTGACAGACCGGCGCGCCAGAACTACCGCCGACATGCAGCCTGGGCGGAAACCATATCAGTTTGCCGATTTTCTCGCTAGAACGAAACCTACCCGCCGGAAACAAAACGGTTTCGCCGGAAGTGCTTACATGTATGCCTTTTGGCACAAACTGGAATAAGTTCGTCTCGCCGAAAATTTCCAGCAGGGGAGCCGACGCCACCAGTTTCTGCACCGAAATCGCTAGATCCTTCTAAAATGATGATTTCTCCAAAAACTAAACTCACCAGAAAAATGTGATGGGTCAATTTGGTGGTAGAATGTATTTGTATGTCTTGGGGAGCATCCACACCGAGTTGATCGAGACAACCCTCTTAATAGTGCGGTGTTTCCTATGACTCAAATATAAAATAGTAGAGAAAATAGACAAAACACTATCGCTTCTCTCGACCACCAAATGGGGGGACTCTCAGCACCTGCGTATACACTTATAGAGGCCATTAGTCGACACATTAGCTCTAGCGTGATCATTAGCAAACATAACGATAATGGGTAAAATACCTTTTACACTGGTTGCAGTGGCGACTCCTTTCTCTACCCGGTGCAGGCGGCCTGACTTGGGAAGGCGTGTCCCGGTGGCGGTGCATCTTAGCCCGCGATGTTCAGGCGCGAACACGGATGACAACACGGTGACGATGCTGCCACTTAGCGGCGGGATCGGTTTGCTGCGGTGCTTCACTGGCCTCGCCTTACAAGCCCAAATCTAGGGCAGGAACGGATTTGTCGGGCTTGGCCGAGCCGCCTCTGGTGGTACTGATAAACAGCTTGTGATGGTAGTGGCGGTGATGATGCCATGTCTTCTGCTCTGTGGCGGCGGGAGTTCCATGAGCCTGGTCTGGGCCCGGGCGGACCTATGTCGTAGAGCTCGAGGGCAGCGATGGCGGTGGACTAAATGGTGTAGCGTGGGGGTGGGGTTTGTGTCCCTGATGCCGCGTCTGTTCTGCAGCTGCCAATGGCGATGGAGGAAGTCCTCCGGGTGGTTGTGCTATTGTCGCCCTCTAGTTCCATTTTTGGTCTGGTGTACTTCGATCTATAGCCGTGTCTGTTTCGCTACCGTCTATGGCGTTGGAGGTTTGTCCCTACTGTGTCAATGCGGTCCAGCCGGCCCTTGTCTACGGGTCTCTTCTCTGCCCAGGTGGCCTTACAGTGTTTGCCATGGTGAGTCAATGATGGTGACCGAAGATCGTGGTGGTGCATGTTGGTGTGCGCCAAGTTTGGTGGAGTGCTACAGATTGTTTTAGGATGTGGTTTTTTGGGGGCCGGGAGAAATCTTTGTCAGCTCAGCCGGCACCGATGTGGTGACGCATGCGGGAGCCTCCGTTCCTTCCTGAATGGTGTCGGGTGTACCCTTTTCTCCACTCCCCTCTGTGTACCTAGAGAAATCCTAGGACATCAACATCGTTATCGTTGCATCTCTTGTTGATGGTGTTGCTTGGTATGCATCTCTTGTTGATGGTGACGCATGCGGGAGCCTCCGTTCCTTCCTGAACGGTGTCGGGTGTACCCCTTCTCCACTCCCCTCCGTGTACCTAGAGAAATCCTAGGACATCAACATCGTTATCGTTGCATCTCTTTTTGATAGTGTTGCTCTGTACGCGACGATTCGGAGACATAGAAGCTTGGTGGGACTTCTCCGGAGGGCGCAATGGTTGTGCGTCCGTTCCTCTTGCTTTCTCTTGTTTTTTCTCTTGAACTTGTTTGTGTAGTGAGTCTCACCGTTGTATTGTGGTACGTGTTGCTAAACATAGCGGGATGAAATCTTATTTCAACAAATCATAAGCGGAAATCCACGTGCCTGCCCTTGCCAAGCAGCCTACTGCTACTTAGGCGAGAGACAATGTAGCCACCAAACGTGGTAGAAAACCGGGGCTCATGGCAAGAGCAGCAGCCTAACTAACAACGCTATTTTTTCCCTATCGTTCTGCTGTAATCGCGTAACAAACAACATTATACTACCACAGAGCTCCAAGAATGCGTTATTGGAGCACTGGCAGCATGCATGAAGCATAACAGAACAAGGCCCTGGTGCCTTTGCGCCTGCAGCTGCTGCTTCCGATTCGATCGACCCCGGCCGCGTGATTATAAGATGGCAAGACATTCATGCTCTGGTCATCGCGTGATGAGTTTGTTTCTGCACACAAGACTATCAGACATGGCGTTTCCCCTTGCCGCTCTGTTTTTTCTGGTCACGGCTAGGTGGTGCCTGCAGGTCGCTCATGCCGGCCGCCAGGTGTTCGACGTCATGGACTTCGGCGCGATCGCCGACGGTGAGACGGATGACTCCAAGGTAATCGATCGTCGGAGTTCGATTGTCCATCATTTGCCCAACCAGGAATTTGTAGGAGCTTAATTTCTTTCTGAATGGGTTTCTTTGCGCAGGCTTTTCTACGGACGTGGACCAAGGCCTGCGCGTCGCCGGGGAGGCCGTCCGTGGTGGTTCCCAAGGGCGAGTACCGGCTTCACCCGGTGGTCTTCCGCGGCCCGTGCAAGGGCTACATGGAGCTGCGCCTCTCCGGCGTCCTCCGCGCGCCGGACGACCTGGCCGCATTCCGCGGCAGCCACGAGTGGATCAACTTCGCCAACGTCGACGGGCTGCTCGTCACCGGCGGCGGCACGTTCGACGGCCGCGGCGCCTCGTCGTGGCACCTCAACGAGTGCCCCAGGAATCCGAACTGCACGCCCCTCCCCGTCGTAAGCCACGCAACTACTCTCTCACGCTTTCAGCCACCATCGATCCGCGCGATGTGAGCTTTAATTAGCTTGACCATTTCTCCGGGCGGGCAGTCGATCAAGCTGGGGCGCGTGAGGAACGTGACGATCACGGGGGTGACGTCGCTGGACAGCAAGTTCTTCCACGTGATCATCATCGGCAGCCAGGACGTGGCCATCCACCGCGTCACCATCCGGGCGCCGCGGGACAGCCCCAACACGGACGGCGTCCACATCCAGGCCTCCTCCAACGTGCGCATAACCGACACCGCCGTCGCCACCGGGGACGACTGCGTCTCCGTCGGCCCCGGCAGCGCCGACATCACCGTGTCCGGGGTCTCCTGCGGCCCGGGCCACGGCATCAGCGTTGGCAGCCTCGGGAGGCGCCCGGGGGAACAGGACGTGCGCGGCCTGCGCGTGTCCAACTGCACCTTCGCCGGCACGGCCAACGGCGTGCGGATCAAGACCTGGCGCGGCGGCGTCCTCCCGGGCTCCATTGTGTCCGGGCTCGTCTTCGAGGACATCGTCATGAGGAAGGTTCGCAACCCCATCATCATCGACCAGGAGTACTGCCCCTACAGCTCCATCTCCTGCCGCCATGAATCGGTCAGAACCCAGCCCACATATCTCGATTCCTTGTCCACGAAACCGACCGTACATTGGCTGGGTTTCACTCTCTCATCACTGGATTCGATATGCCTTCGACCGTCTGTTCATGCAGGCGCAGCTGCCGTCCGTGGTCAAGATAAGCGACGTCAAGTTCAAGAACATCAGGGGCGTGTCGGCCACGCAGGTTGCCGTGAAGCTGTGCTGCAGCGGCGCGAACCCATGCCATGGCCTAGAGCTCAGGGACATCGACCTTAGTTACGTCAAGCGTAGCGTCGCCACCGAGTCGCGGTGCGCGAATGTCGCCGGTGGTATCGCCGGAGGCACGCTTGTACCTCCCTCGTGTATATGAGTGTTGTCCAACGGTGAATCAGATCGTAGGCGCCTTTTGACATCCGAATTTGAGAATTAACATGGGGGTGAACTTTCGTACATATAAAATAACAACTACCTCGCCACTTTACAGTACAGCTAGCCGGTTTATAAACCCGAAAATGAAGCAGTGAAGCACTCCGACCTTGAATACACCATCGTCATGATCCAAAATCAAGCTAGTATATCTTTTTTTTTTAGATAAAAGGGAGTTATCCCCGATTTCATTAAGGAAACTAGTTTTACTACAAAGTACTCCGTAACAGCCTACACCACTATAACACCACACAGAAAGGGTACTTAAGGTTTTTACAGACCAGGTTCAAACAGCCGAAGGAGAAGAATGAAAGGGAGAGAGGAGGGGAAAATGCAGCTACAGCAGAAAGAAATCACTACAACTACTCCTGCTTATAACTTTGCAAGCTTACTTCCTTCTCCAGTTCTTCCTTCATTCTTCCCGTTCCTTTTTTTTTTTCTCTACATCTTCAACCTTGGCGCGCATCCAGGAGATCCATCTTCTTCTCGAACCAAAGACTTCCTTAGCTATTTTTTCCAGCACTCTTGCGCAGAATTCCAACTTGTTCTTAGCGTCCTCCTTCATCTGCAAACAGCTCCACGAATTAATATAATAGCAGATTTTTAGAATAACAATCTAAGGTTCTTCAGGCCATGTTTTTTCGAAGCATGCCAAATTTCTGGTTTTCCATATACTTCAAATAACAGCGGCAACCCCAACAGCAAGGATCTCTTTCTTCTTCCCTCCAAAACTTTTCAACCAGGTGGAAATACAGTGATTAGCCGAATCAAAATGGAAGTTAAAACCAAACGTGCAACTAACCACATTCCAAATGTACCTAGCCAGAGGGCATTTGAAGAAAAGATGATCAATAGTTTCATTAAATCCACAAAAGAGACATTTCTCCTCATATTTTCCTCCCCTTTGCATCAAAACATCTCTTGTAAGTATGTTCTTCTTTAGCAGTTTTTTTAGGTTAAACCATTATTCAGTATAACCCCTTCCAGCAGTTTTTTTAGGTTAAACCATTGTTCTCTAAGTTCCCCAACGAGTCTGTTTAACTGAAACTGCACGCCAACAGTTGATGAAAACTGACGGCGCAAAATTCTATTTTTTTGCAACAGTTGACCACACAATAGGTACCAATGTTTCTACAAACACATTATATGTATGAGAAGGATCATCTTTTGTACAAGTACCGTGACCAAATTCTGAGATTAACATGGCGCATTCTCTGTTCGCCTCGGTAGCGCAACACTCGACTTAAACCGCTGCTAAAATCCCCATAAAACACCACGAAAACAGTAACATGTTACTACAATCGCCAAAATACAACATCTTTTCGCTACTTGATACCTCAAAATCGACTACAATGAAGCAGATCACAGGGGGACTGCAACGATGCCAAAACCTCAAGAAATCGAGCAGATGTTCCGGCCGAGGGATCTGGGGCACATACTATACTGTGGCTGTTCCTCGTTCCATGCGTGGAAGTGCAGGTCTGGCGGCATCTCGCTGGAATCTTCGTCGCGGATGGCGCCTGAGCGAAACCGTGGCCGCCGGCTTCGTCGAGGAGAAATAGCAACTGAATCTCAATTCGTGATTCTGTTGCTTTCTTTGCCACGAAAAGGTAAGGACCAATATACATTAAACATAAAAGCATGGTCTCTTTTCATAAAAAGCCCATGGCTAACGACTGGGAAGGATCTGGAACAGGAAAAGACAACCTCAAGGTCCTACTTGCAAAACTTCATATGATAACTGGGTCCACCGTGGCACCATTTCGGCCTTTTTTGACTAATCTGATTCGGACTTACAACTTGTTGTACCCGGCTTCCCAGTTTGCAACTTAATGTACTAATTTGCACATGAGATACAAGTTGTTGTATCTGGGATGTAATTAGCTCGTAGTTAACGGTAGATTGATTTTACGAACGAGCGGCACCTTGAACTTGAAGGCACTTGTGGCATGCCCCTGCTGTTAAGTGTTTTCCACTCTCAAACACTAACCAGTCATTTCACCTGATGTTTTTCTTTTCCTTAGAATGCAGAAGTGTGATGCAGAGGGAGAGGGAGACGTGTGAACATAATTGTACGAGGCACCATTTCAATCTTAAAGTTTACATAAATATAAAGCAGATTCGAACTTTCCACAATTATACATAAAATAAACTACTGCTTTTCTAACTGATATCTTCTATAATATAATTATACATATAATAACTCCAAATATTTCTCTCACCACAGATGTATGCATGTCCTCCTCATATATACTTTGCGGCGGCACTGACCCATTTCACTTTTCCAACGGCCACAGAAGTTACCACAGCTTCCGCAAGTTGTTTCTACTCCACGGCATGTCTGGCTACTCCATGGACCAAAAGTCGTCCCTAGAGAAGGCTAGAGCCTCGCCGATGCCACCCTCCTCATCAGATTCAAGATTGATGGTCGGAATTGGATCGGCATCGAATGTGAACAGGCGGACGGCGTGGCGGCCACCACAATGCGATTTCTGCGTGAGCTCGGAGTCTTGCTCGATCTAGGAGGAGCCGAGTATGGAGACGATGCACCACCATGTTCAAGAAACCATGTATAGTTAATTTGGCGGCAGCGGTTGGAGCTGCCGCTGCTAGCGAGGGTTGAGCCATGGAAAGATCAGAGGACTGGTCGTCGGTGGCAAGGAGAGGAAGATTAGGTTAGTGCACAACGTGGATGCAAGGAGGAGGGAATGGGCCGCTCAGCACGTGCGTCCGGCCGAACCGGAATTAATGGCGACCGGGACTAGTCACGAGATGAGAAGGGCATTGATTGGGCTCGCAAAATAGGCAAGAGATGGAAGACGATGGGGCAGACGAGCGTCGAGGTCGGTAGCGTAGGCAGCGAGCAAGCTTTCTGAGGAGCAGCATCATTGAACACAAGCTGCATGGACACGCACGAGAGCGCCATGTGACCCACGCGTGAAATTTTTCCACGTTCGAACGGTGCATGTTAGTTCATACTCAGTCCCACCCGTGAACTTTATATGGGTCCCACCTTAGTACACAAACGGTCAAAGGGTGTGGACCGATGGAAACACATCGTTTGGTTATTTGCGAGGCTGGTTTCGAAGGAAGAGGCCAAAAGCAAGGAGTGTTTCTAGCGTTGGACAACACTGAATATCACAAGCCAATGTGGGGTAGGAAACTAGTTCTCCAAAAAATTATGTGTAAATAGCTTTTATTGCATGAGCCATTTTTTCTTAGTTACACAACCTACCAATAACTTAAAAATGTAAGTTGCAACCCACTCGCAGCAGGAAAAATCTCAGTTAAAATGGTACGTGTAAGTGAAAAATCTCAGAAATGCACCACTTGCAACTAAAAATATCTAAGTTGCATCTCCACATGCAACTGAAAAATCTGAGTTGCAACTCATATGTCACACAAAGTGCAATGCAAATTAGTCGGTTCTGGAGTTGATTGAGCACTAACTTAATTCTCTGTCGACCGAGAATAAACAAAACGGATATGCTTAGATTTTATATTGTAGAAAGCTATCTAATATTTAGAGAGGGAATTAAACAAAATATTTGCATGTCTCTTTGAAAAAGGTACCCCTCCGATCCACAATAAGTGTCGAGGTCTTAGTTCAAATTTGACTAAAATGAACTACAACCCTCACACTTATTATGTATCGGAAGGAGTAGTATTTCCAAGCAAAACAAACGGAAATGAGTTTGTACACGCACACATGGGTACACGAGCTATCCAGCCACCCATTACCTCGTGATTCGGATAAGTAGCACACATGAGTTGAATTTTTTCATTTGGCCAAATCTGACTATTGGAAAGAGAATCTCTGAAAAGCTAGATAGGACGTGCCCCTGTCCTACATGTGCGCGAGCTCTCTCTCTGGTGTCTCCCTATCTTTCTCCTCAACCACATGAAGCCTAGTCTCGCCATGTCTTCCTTTTCGTTCTCCCGAGCTCTCCCGCAGTGTCCATTGGCAAGCTCCGACCTGGGAGCAACAACTCCACGGCTTCGGCCTTGACGCCGTGCAGCTTGGAGGCTGTGCCTCCCCGCCCTGGCCGCGTCCGGTCCTCGCCGCCTCGGCCACGCCAGTCATCTCCCCGGCCGCACCCGTCCCTGCCCTGGTCGCGCACGTCGCCTCTCCGGCCGCACCCCAGCCGCGCCCATTTCCTACCCCGGCTGCACCCGTGCCTCCCGCTCCGGTCTGGCCGCGCCCGTCGTCGCCTCGTCCTGAGTTCGCGGGAGCTGCAGCGCAAGCCCGACTATGTGCTGAGTCCGCTGCCACCATCTTCTCGTGTGGATTCATTGTCTTGTCTCCCATAGGCCGATAGCTAGCTATTCTTTCTTCTCTATCCTCTACTAGTACTTGTCTCTTCTCTGAATCGGTGATATCAGGCAACTCCACTGATATCTTGTCCATAGGCGCTCGCCGCAAAGACGAACGGCACGGTGCGCGTCTGGCTCGATATCGATGGGCGCGACTGCATATTCACGGCGCGGATGAGCGAGCCCGCGGTGACCATGACCACCAATGCCGTCGCGCCGTTCGGCAGCTTCGTTGCGTCACGAGGGCCAGTATCAATTCACGTCGGCCCAGCGCACTGCCCGCTCCTTCTCGGCTGCGACGAAACCTCAAAAGCAATGCTTTTTACTAGTCTCGTTCATCGTTCTCCCTTCAGTTCTCGCAGCCGGAAATCATGGTTCAGAGCAGCAACCAAAGCCAGCAGCCTGTGAACCAAATAAGCCACACAGTAATCGTCTGAAGAAGTACTCTGCAACACGCTCACATGTTTTCTTCGCCATTCCGCACTACTATATCTCTCTCTCCCTCTCAACAAGAACAGACTGAAAAAATTCACCGTTCCACATTTTGGAGGCAGGCACACGCGCCTGAGCTGTCAAGCTCGAGCTCGCCAGGGCAGGGCGCGCTCGTCCGGGGGATGGCGTCGTCAGTCGTCACTGGCACACTCGTGGAGATGGACGACCTGTCCTCTCCTAGTGACCACGCCGGAGACCACGACTGGAGTCAGAGAGCCGATGGGGAGCTTGTCGTTCCGGGGCATGGAGTCCGACACACGACAGAGAGCTCCTGACGTCGCTGCTCTTAATCTGGTAACGGCGGAGCCGGACTGCCAGAGCACTTACGGTCGACGCCACAGCAGAGGAGGCGCATGTCGTCGGGCTCAGGCGGCGGGCGAGCCCGACCTTGGGGCAGGTGAGCGCGCGGTAGGTGCGCGGCTGGCGAGAGGAGGCTGCAGGCGAGCGTCCGATGAGCGTGTGCGAGAGTGCTCGACGGCGGCCAGGCAGAGAGCTTGAGGCAGAGGAGCCGGCGGCAGCAAGCTTGAGGCCGACCACCACCACGAGCAGCTCGTCGCCGCCCCACACCCACCACCGGCTCCATTCGTAGGAACAAGATGGGGTTCGTCATTAGCTGGAGTACTAGGCATATAATATGTGGCAGCTAGGGCATTGCTCTAGGGCATGGCATATGTGGGCCTGTAAAAGGAGTACAGGAACGACGTGACTACTCTGTACCAACTGCCGAGAATAGTGAAAGAAGTTTATGATTTGCTGCACGGATCTCCAACAATAACGTGTGGACATGATAGCTTCCTTACCCATACTTGTGTGTACAAAATGAAACATGAAGTCTTTATTTCTTCTGGCCCTATAGATAACGATGGCCTCTCTCCTTGAACTTGCTCTTTCATGTAAAAAGATTTTCCCTGATTCCTTTACAGATATGATCATTCATGTTAGTTCAAACTGAACAAGTCAGAAAAATCATTATTTCCATGAAGAAAACTCCTGTTGAAAGTGTCCCAAGTGAAGTGATAAATGTCTAGTAGAGAGAGATTTTGAAAATGTACATAGGGTGAATTTCAGTGGCGGGGAAGAGAAGAATATGTGATCTCTGGTTTGAAGTGTACCTTGGCCACACATGTATATTCTGATATTAAGAAGACAACTAGTGCAAAAACTTAAAGAACTTGTACTTACAAAAAAAATGATCGATTAAGTTACACAACCAAGAATAAATTATATATGTCGAACCAATATTTAGTATGCTTTGTGACACTTTGCATGCATCAATCTTGAAGCTCTTGAACTCTTGTAACCAATGTGCCACTATATTGTTTCCTTTTTGGATCAAAATTGTAAAGCTCACAAATAGATCAACGGATATGGGCTGGCTCAGCATTAAGAAGTTTTGAGTCTAGAGATCGAACTAATAAGTGCAGAAACCCGTACAACTTGACGGCAAATTGTCGTCTTCTGAGATTTCTATTCCTTAAGCTTCTGTCTTCTATAAGTCCTCTGATTGATACCAGCAATTCCCGATCTCGTCTTGCTCCATGTATGCCTGTAAACACATACCATGTTCCACTTGCATTCGTATCCATTTTCATATTTACCGACGGGCTAATACAACACAATTTGGTAAGGGCATATTTTGAGTTTACAGGCATATTCATCGAAACTAAATACTCCTTCTTTTCAAAATAGAAGGCATTACATTATTAGACGTATGGTGGATGTTTTAACTCTTTGATCATTAATAATTCAAAAACACGTGCATGTAAATGTAATTGTTGTGTGGCATATGCCCTTAATTTTGCTCTGATCATTGATTTGTCCTGCAGATGCATTTCACATATCCTTCTACTATTTTTTGTACAGAAGGTGAATAGCAAGGATAGGGTTCAGTTTTTATAACCATGTTATCCTGATTCATGTTTATCGTTTCTCTGATTGCTATACAGATGGATATAATAATTAAGTTTTAACTTCATTTAACGAGTCTTGTTTAAATTGTAAAAAAAAATAGCACATCACAGTTAATCTTAGAAACGAGCGTAGCATTTACTTATTTTGATGTTTTTAGCATCAGAAATGTGCAAACTCAAAGTGCCTAGCTAGGTCTTACCCAAATTAGAACCTACTCTGATCTCACAGAGGTGAACTAAAAATAACTAGTGGACAGCAACCCTGCTTAACCGGCAGCCACAGCCAGAAAATAGCAAATGGACATGCCATAAACATAGCGAACACTTGTCCCCCGAACCGAGATGTATATAAAGCTTCACCACTCGAGCTTCTCACAAAATCAAGGACCAGGGAACTTGCACAACCAAAATGGCGTTCAGGAATGTCGCGATCAGAGTCTTCTTCCTCTTGTTGGTGGTGAGCGCGGCGTTCGCCAAAGACAAGGAGGAGAAGAAGGAAGATAAGAAGGAAGATAAGAAGGATGAGAAGACGGAGGGCGCAGCGTCCGAGGCTGACGGGACCTACGACATCACCAAGCTCGGCGCCAAAGACGATGGCAAGACAGACTGCACCAAGGTACGCAATCAAGAAACGACGACGATATGCATGGGTGACGATGAGCTACGATAACTGATCATGTGGTCGTGGTGCGATGCGATGGCAGGAGGTGGAGGAGGCATGGGCTTCGGCATGCGGTGGCACCGGGAAACAGACGATCGTCATCCCAAAGGGGGATTTCCTGACTGGACCTCTGAATTTCACCGGACCATGTAAGGGGGACAGCGTGACCATCAAGCTAGAGGGCAACCTTCTGGCCTCCAACGACCTGGCCAAGTACAAGTCTAACTGGATCGAGATCATGCGCGTCAAGAACCTCGCCATCACTGGCAAAGGCACGCTCGACGGCCAGGGCAAGGCCGTCTGGACCAAGAACAGCTGCGCCAAGAGCTACGACTGCAAGATCCTGCCCAACGTACGTGTGTATAATTGCATCCTTCTTGCAAATTAACATTTCATTGTGCTTATTTCTCAAATAATCAAATCAATGCATGTGGCGGTGCAGTCATTGGTGCTGGACTTCTGCGACGACGCGCTCATCGAAGGCATCACCATCCTCAACTCCAAGTTCTTCCACCTCAACATCTACGAGTGCAAGGGCGTGACTGTCAAGGACGTGATCGTCAGCGCGCCTGGGGACAGCCCCAACACCGACGGCATCCACATGGGCGACTCCTCCAAGGTCACAATCATGGACACCAAGATCGGCGTCGGCGACGACTGCATCTCCATCGGCCCCGGCAGCAAGGAGGTCAACATCAGCGGCGTCACCTGCGGTCCAGGCCACGGCATCAGCGTGGGCAGCCTCGGACGGTACAAGGACGAGAAGGACGTGACAGACGTCACCGTCAAGAACTGCGTGCTCAAGGGCTCCACCAACGGCCTCCGGATCAAGTCGTACGAAGACGCCAAGTCGCCGGTCGTAGCGTCCAACTTCCACTACGAGAACGTTCAGATGGACGACGTCGGCTACCCCATCATCATCGACCAGAAGTACTGCCCCAACAAGATCTGCACCTCCAAGGGAGACTCCGCCAGGGTCACCGTCAAGGACGTCACATTCACCAACATCACCGGCACCTCCTCCACCCCCGAGGCCGTCAGCCTGCTTTGCTCCGACAAGAAACCGTGTGAAGGTGTCACCATGAACGACGTCAAGATTGAGTACACCGGCAAGAACAACAAGACCATGGCTGTTTGCACCAACGCCAAGGTCACCGCTAAGGGTGTCGACAAGGCTAACAGCTGTGACGCGTGAGCCATTCTTTCACACCTTCGACGCCCCCATCGTCTCTTACCTCCCACAGCAGACATTTTTGAAGAGATAATTAACAAGACTACACGTGCCACCTGAAGATCGTTGCCTCGAGGCACTCTTATGTACGGCATGATTTCTTTCTTCGCTGTATTTGTAATCTACCAGGTTTTTTAATTTCCTTTTTTTTTTTGTTACCATCCCGGTCGTTTCTCTGTCAAGAGAAGATACAGACCGCTCCAGGAGATCATCTACTAGTTTAATCTCTTCATGGGTTTATTATCATTGTCCTTTTGTTAAGAATTCATGTATGTGCCGGCTCAGAGCCAGCCAAAGGCAAGGTGCTTGACTGTCGATCTAATTTTGACGGTTTGATTTATTTTTATTCTTGTGCTGGCAAAATAAAATAAAAATAGATTGATGGATTGACTTACTCGGCTAGAAGGCTTCCCAAGTTCCCATGCACTCATTAATCTGGCTTTCCGATATAAATTAACTTGACATTTCGAGATATTATTAAGACATATTTGTTGCCATTGTTGCCCCACTTTCATTAACGATACTAGAAGAATATCCCACCCATTAAGGCAGGAGTCCCTTCAAGATCTCTATTGGTAAATGAAAGAGTATACTAACATGCATGAAACATGAGGTTGTCTAAGACTCAATTAGTCAAAATAATTGAGATGCTGAATTTAAGTGAAATGGTTGTGTAGTTGATGGTTAAAACTTGGCCATGTGGACAATAGAATATCTTAAAGAATGGATAATGTGAATACGATGCATGTGAAGATATACTATAATTTAAGAGGCTTACTGGGATGACATGGGTAATTGAATGGTTAAAAGAATGGGAAAATAGATACCTTGCATGTTAAGATAAAGTGTAATTAATAAATACTAGTGAGAAAAGCGTGCTTTGCCGCTCCGCCTACAGAATGTTTTGGCACTTCGTGGCCAGAATGATAGGGTTGCAGCTATTTTTGGCGGCCTCACCAACAATCGAGACACATATAGTGTTATTAGTTTTGTTTTAGCGTTGTCGATAAATTATAGGTGGGTATGCACGCTGGTAATAGTTAGCATTGATCGAGCATTCTCTGCCATGTTGGTAATAGCTAGGAGTGATCGAGCATGATATGGATATCCAGACCTGGTACTAGGACAGCCATTGATATGATGATTAAGTCTAAGGTTGTACCAGTATTTTATCATAGTCTTGTTATTAGGAAATAATAATATAGTTAGGTCATGTGGTGGGCCATTAGGGTTTAAATTAGTGTTTCTTTGACTTGGGCCTGTCCGAGTCAAACTAGGTGAGGCCCAATAGGGCTGGCCGGCCACCTCCCCCTCATATAAGGAGGTGGGGCGGCTAGGGTTTAGGGTAGGCTAGTTTTGATTCAGATCATGTAGAACCTCGAGTTCAAGATATCTCCGACCCTATGGGATCGGCGTGTGTGACGACGTCTCGGACGTTCGTCCGGTTATCCAATAAAGGTGTGAGAGTTCTTGAGTCTGTCAAGAGTAATCATATGTGCTTGCGTATCCTTGAATCTGTCAAGGGAGTTCAAGATCTATCGGTCCTATGAATCATCAAGGTGCATCGCGAAAGATCGGAAAAACGACCCCTTATCAGTACGACATATCCTAATGAGAAATGAACTATCGCAGTTCTTGATACAATTGGAATGCCACGTAGGCTTTCTTTCTCTTTGGGGTTTTTGGCGTCTTATGTTTACATTTGGTGCCATTCTTGTAAATATTTCTATGTGCTCGCATACTCTAAAAAAAAGAGCAATACATATATAGCAATGTTCCAGCTCTACTTCCACGCAAATAAGAAAACATAGGTTTGTTGCCGTGCAGCAAATCATTGCCGTGAGCTACCGCACGGCAAAGATTTCTTTGCCGTGCGACGCAAGAGGCACGCACGGCAAAGAAAATGTTCACGGCAAAGATACAGGGTGGCGCACGGCAATGATTTGCTGCACGGCAACCTCACGCGTGCCGCACGGCAACGTCCCCTCACACGGCAAAGTACCTCAAACGCGCACGGCAAAGAAATCATGACGGCAAAGGCAAAATAAGGCCGCACGGCAAAGAAACTATGCTCGGCAAAGGACTGGGACGTTGCCGTGGGCTTCTCTTTGCCGTGAGGCCAGATAAAATGCACGGCAAAGGAGCCTTTGCCGTGCGACTCCTTCTTTGCCGTGTGTTGTACTTCATTTTATTTGTTTTTCTTTCTATTTTATTTCATCTCATACTTATATTTTTTTTTTATTAGTTTCACTTTTTGATGAATATTTATTAGTGTTACTTAAGACAATGTGCAATACAAAATTACTCTCCATGTTCATCCCCCACATATATCAGGGATTCGGAGCAATTAATACGCGCTTCGGAAAATCTGCTAAGTGTTATCGCCCAAATGTGAGGAAGGTCACACCGGGGAGCTACTTTTGCACCATTAGACCTTGCACCACACTTTAACACATATCATAGGTCGACATGCAAGATTTGGTGGGGTTCCGTTGCTCCGGCGGTCGTTCTCCCCCTCCTCCCCCCAAAACAGCGGAACGTGTGCCCCGGCGGGTCTACCCCCCTAGATTTCTCCGCGCGAGGGTGCACCAATGTACTTTTTCATTCTTTTAGGTTTGTTTAGGACATATACACATGGAGAACCAAGATTGGGACCCTTTGGCACATACACCCGCAGCTCGAGCCATTATCACACGATCGACGGTGAGCCGGATCTACTGGTTAGGGTTAGGTGTAGGGTTAGGGCTAGGGTTTAGGGGGTAGGGCTAGGGTTTAGTTTAAAGGTAAGTATTTATGGTTAGGTATAGGTTTAGGGTTTAGGGTTAGGGTTAGGGTTTATGATGCATGGTTCTGCAGCTCCGGCGTCGTGGTTTAGGGATTTAGAGGGGTTTAGGGCTCGAAGCCTCCCCAGTTTAGGGTTTAGGGTTTAGGGGAGCTACTTTTGCACCATTACACCTTGCACCACACTTTGACACATAGCATAGGCCCACATGCAAGGTTTGGTGGGGTTCCGGTGCTCCGGCGGTCGTTCTCCCCCTCCTCCCCCCAAAACAGCGAAACGGGTTCCCCGGCGGGTCTACCCCCCTAGATTTCTCCGCGTGAGGGTGCACAATTGTAACTTTTCATTCCTTTAGGTTTGTTTAGTACATATACACATGGAGAACCAAGATTGGGACCCTTTGGCACATACACCCGCAGCTCGAGCCATTATCACACGATCGACGGTGAGCCGGATCTACTGGTTAGGGTTAGGTGTAGGGTTAGGGCTAGGGTTTAGGGGGTAGGGCTAGGGTTTAGTTTAAAGGTAAGTATTTATGGTTAGGTATAGGTTTAGGGTTTAGGGTTAGGGTTAGGGTTTATGATGCATGGTTCTGCAGCTCCGGCGTCGTGGTTTAGGGATTTAGAGGGGTTAATTTAGGGCTCGAAGCCTCCCCAGTTTAGGGTTTAGGGTTTAGGGGAGCTACTTTTGCACCATTACACCTTGCACCACACTTTGACACATATCATAGGTCGACATGCAAGATTTGGTGGGGTTCCGGTGTTCCGGCGGTCGTTCTCCCCCTCCTCCCCCAAAGCAGTAAACGGGTTCCCAGCGGGTCTACCCCCCTAGATTTCTCCGCGCGAGGGTGCACCAATGTAACTTTTCATTCTTTTAGGTTTGTTTAGTACATATACACATGGAGAACCAAAGATTGGGACCCTTTGGCACATACACCCGCAGCTCGAGCCATTATCACACGATCGACGGTGAGCCGGATCTACTGGTTAGGGTTAGGTGTAGGGTTAGGGCTAGGGTTTAGGGGGTAGGGCTAGGGTTTAGTTTAAAGGTAAGTATTTATGGTTAGGTATAGGTTTAGGGTTTAGGGTTAGGGTTAGGGTTTATGATGCATGGTTCTGCAGCTCCGGCGTCGTGGTTTAGGGATTTAGAGGGGTTTAGGGCTCGAAGCCTCCCCAGTTTAGGGTTTAGGGTTTAGGGGAGCTACTTTTGCACCATTACACCTTGCACCACACTTTGACACATAGCATAGGCCCACATGCAAGGTTTGGTGGGGTTCCGGTGCTCCGGCGGTCGTTCTCCCCCTCCTCCCCCCAAAACAGCGAAACGGGTTCCCCGGCGGGTCTACCCCCCTAGATTTCTCCACGCGAGGGTGCACCAATGTAACTTTTCATTCCTTTAGGTTTGTTTAGTACATATACACATGGAGAACCAAGATTGGGACCCTTTGGCACATACACCCGCAGCTCGAGCCATTATCACACGATCGACGGTGAGCCGGATCTACTGGTTAGGGTTAGGTGTAGGGTTAGGGCTAGGGTTTAGGGGGTAGGGCTAGGGTTTAGTTTAAAGGTAAGTATTTATGGTTAGGTATAGGTTTAGGGTTTAGGGTTAGGGTTAGGGTTTATGATGCATGGTTCTGCAGCTCCGGCGTCGTGGTTTAGGGATTTAGAGGGGTTAATTTAGGGCTCGAAGCCTCCCCAGTTTAGGGTTTAGGGTTTAGGGGAGCTACTTTTGCACCATTACACCTTGCACCACACTTTGACACATAGCATAGGCCCACATGCAAGATTTGGTGGGGTTCCGGTGTTCCGGCGGTCGTTCTCCCCCTCCTCCCCCCAAAACAGCGAAACGGGTTCCCCGGCGGGTCTACCCCCCTAGATTTCTCCGCGCGAGGGTGCACCAATGTAACTTTTCATTCTTTTAGGTTTGTTTAGTACATATACACATGGAGAACCAAAGATTGGGACCCTTTGGCACATACACCCGCAGCTCGAGCCATTATCACACGATCGACGGTGAGCCGGATCTACTGGTTAGGGTTAGGTGTAGGGTTAGGGCTAGGGTTTAGGGGGTAGGGCTAGGGTTTAGTTTAAAGGTAAGTATTTATGGTTAGGTATAGGTTTAGGGTTTAGGGTTAGGGTTAGGGTTTATGATGCATGGTTCTGCAGCTCCGGCGTCGTGGTTTAGGGATTTAGAGGGGTTTAGGGCTCGAAGCCTCCCCAGTTTAGGGTTTAGGGTTTAGGGGAGCTACTTTTGCACCATTACACCTTGCACCACACTTTGACACATAGCATAGGCCCACATGCAAGGTTTGGTGGGGTTCCGGTGCTCCGGCGGTCGTTCTCCCCCTCCTCCCCCCAAAACAGCGAAACGGGTTCCCCGGCGGGTCTACCCCCCTAGATTTCTCCGCGCGAGGGTGCACCAATGTAACTTTTCATTCCTTTAGGTTTGTTTAGTACATATACACATGGAGAACCAAGATTGGGACCCTTTGGTACATACACCCGCAGCTCGAGCCATTATCACACGATCGACGGTGAGCCGGATCTACTGGTTAGGGTTAGGTGTAGGGTTAGGGCTAGGGTTTAGGGGGTAGGGATAGGGTTTAGTTTAAAGGTAAGTATTTATGGTTAGGTATAGGTTTAGGGTTTAGGGTTAGGGTTAGGGTTTATGATGCATGGTTCTGCAGCTCCGGCGTCGTGGTTTAGGGATTTAGAGGGGTTTAGGGCTCGAAGCCTCCCCAGTTTAGGGTTTAGGGTTTAGGGGAGCTACTTTTGCACCATTACACCTTGCACCACACTTTGACACATAGCATAGGCCCACATGCAAGATTTGGTGGGGTTCCGGTGCTCCGGCGGTCGTTATCCCCCTCCTCCGCCCAAAACAGCGGAACGTGTGCCCCGGCGGGTCTACCCCCCTAGATTTCTCCGCGCGAGGGTGCACCAATGTAACTTTTCATTCCTTTAGGTTTGTTTAGTACATATACTCATGGAGAACCAAAGATTGGGACCCTTTGGCACATATACCCGCAGCTAGAGCCATTATCACACGATCGACGGTGTGCCTGGTCTACTGGTTAGGGTTAGGTGTAGGGTTAGGGCTAGGGTTTAGGGGCTAGGGCTAGGGTTTAGGTTAAAGGGTAAGTATTTATGGTTAGGTATAGGTTTAGGGTTTAGGGTTAGGGTTAGGGTTTATGATGCATGGTTACTGTGACTCCGGCGTCGTGGTTTAGGGATTTAGAGGGGTTTAGGGCTCGAAGCCTCCCCAGTTTAGGGTCTAGGGTTTAGGGGAGCTACTTTTGCACCATTACACCTAGCATCACACTTTGACACATATCATAGGTCCACATGCAAGGTTTGGTGGGGTTCCGGTGCTCCGGCGGTCGTTATCCCCCTCCTCCCCCAAAAAGCAGTGAACGTGTGCCCCGGCGGGTCTACCCCCCTAGATTTCTCCGCGCGAGGGTGCACCAATGTAACTTTTCATTCTTTTAGGTGTGTTAGGATTTAGGGTTAGGGTTTAGGGTTAGGGTTATGATTTAGGGTTATATGATTTAGGGTTATATGATTTAGGGTTAGGGTTATGATTAATGTGGCTAGATCAATGGGTTAGGATTTAGGGTTAGGGTTAGGGTTATGGTTAATCACACATTTCTTGAAAAACATGAAACATATAGTATTAAATAATACACATTTTGAAAAACAAGTTTAATATAATTTACAAATAAAACTTAATGTTATTGATAATTTACAATTAAAATTCTTAGTGTTATAGAAGTGGTAAAAATAATAAATAATTCTTTGACGTGCGCGCAGCGCACGGCAAAGAAGCTTTACCACGCACGGCAAAGGCACTGCTGCGCACGGCAAAGCTTCGCCGCACGGCAAAGGTTCTTTGCCGCACGGCAAAGAAGGCCGCACGGCAAAGAATGCGGATAAGGCGCGGTCGGGACGTCCTGAGCCAGAGAAGTTTCTCCCCATCCTCCACGCATCTGCATCGACCTCCCCACACGCCGACCTCCCCACACGCCGCCGCCGCCACCTCGACCACGCCGCCGCCGCTGCCTCCTGCTGCTCCTCCCAGGCGCCGCGCCGCCACCTCGACCACGCCGCCGCCACCTGCTGCTCCTCCCGGGCGCCGCGCCGCCGTTGGCCCCCACGACGCCGTCGCCGCCACCGCCTGCTCCTCCCAGCCGCCGCTGCCCGGCCCACGACCACGCCGCCGCAGCCCCTTCCCCCGGTCACAGGTCCCAGGTCAGGCCCCCCTCCCCCTCCTCCTTCCCATTCGCACACCGTGGCGACCGCCGACAGCAGCACCACCACGACGGGGCCGCGGCACCCGGTGACAAGGTATCAACTTGTCAATGCCTATGGATTGTAGGCTAGGGTTTAGTTGGAAGTAGAGGGTAAGTAGATCTCGAAGGTTTCAGCCGAAAAGTACTCGACGATTATGAAAACTAGGGTTTGCAGACAATGATTCGATTGATTCTTCGTCCCTCGCCTCACCCTTTATCTAGGAGGTGGCGCGAGGGATTCGTGCTATACAAGTTTACAGAGTCCGGGACGGTTTCTAACTCATCCCGCCAGATTACAAACAACACTTCCTATTACAACTCTATCTTTCCTTAGTAAATCTTGGGCTCCCGAATCTTCTTATTCTTCGGGTATTGGGCCTCCAGTAAACCCCGGGTACCATCTTCGGCAGGCCCATTTGGGATGCCTATGTCAGTAGCCCCCGAGATTTTGCTTGAATCGTAGAGTCAGGGAAAATCTCCACTGTTTATTTTTATTCGGAAGCTTTAACTTTTTTATACTTCTTCACATAAAATTCTATATTGTACAGGGATAATGGTAGTTGGGGCTAGTTCATCTGACGGATCAGGTACTAGTTAAGCGCTCTAGTGGCAATCCGCAAAAACCTACTTCAAAATCACGTCCCTGGACATGATCTCGGGATACTGGTGTAAACTTCGACAGGTGCCGCTTAAGGTCTTACCATTCTGTCGAGTCCCAGTCAAATTTATCGGGTACCTAACGCGTCCGTTAGGATTTTTCTTCGTATCTGCTGATACGGATAAAGGTAGCAGAGCGCAGTCTTTGGCGATGCCACGCCCAGCAGAACGGATCTGGGGTCTTACCTTCGCAGATTTGCGGCATTCAGAAATTGATCGCAACTTCGGCGTTCTGAGAATATATTGTCGAGTGCTTTTCCGGCTGTTGGAATGGCACATTTTATCGAGTCACATATGACTTATGTTACTCTCCCGATGGGAGTATATGTAGAGTTAACTATAACTCGAAATATACTCTCTTGCTTTTCTATTTTTCCTTTGTTAACTTCATCGGGCACGCGAACAGCGTTCCCGATGGGAGTAGCCCCCGAGGCTACAACCAAGAACTTGTGCTTGGTTGTAGGCTCGACATTTTAGTCCACCTTGTCGCTATATTGTCATTATTTCCCAATATGATCTCTTGCTTCTTCTTCTTTTTTTTTTTTTTTTTAATCTCTCGGGTGCGCGAACAGCGCTCCCGATGGGAGTAGCCCCCGAGGCTACAGCCAAGGACTTGTGCTTGGTTGTAGGCTCCCACAATTTCTATATTGTCATACTCGAAATTTTACTTTTTTCCAAAGTAGCCCCCGAGCATTTGGGCAAAAACTTGTATTTGGTCAAAGGCTCCCGAAGTATTGAATAATTCTTTCTGTCGCCAGTCTTCTTTTATTTATCTTGTCGACATGCTTCCCTTAATCAAATTTGCTTCATCCTTCTCGAATAGTCGTAATTTTTCTGCTCTGTGGGTCCATTGTTTCTACCATGTTGACACGTCGTGCAAGTGGGGGACACACGTCCTCCGCTTTTCCTGGCGCACGTACGGTAACGCCTATCTCAGTAAAAATACTGTTTTGCCCTTGTATCTAGAAGATCCATTCTCACCACACGATTTCTTCATCCAACGGCACACTGCCTCACCCGAGTCTTATATAAACCTTTCTTCAACCTCCGTTCATCCCCTCGCTTGCGCCGCTCACCTGTTCCTCTTCGCAAAACTCCCCCTGCGCCCAACTCTCTCCAATCTTCCGCACGCACACACATTGCTCTGCCCATTGCCGTTGATGCCACCGCGCGCGCGTCTGACTCGCCACAGCACCCCAGAATCCAAGATGGCCGCCGAGGATCTTGAGTGGGAGAGATCCAAAATCTCCAACCAAGACACCAACACGCTGAAGAGGCTTGGCCTCATGAAGAAAGAAGGCGCCATCCGCTTCCCTAGCGAAGAAAGCTACCCCAATCCTCCAATGGAGTACCGGGTTAGTTTTGTTGATCATCTAATCCGCGGCCTTTCGACCCCAATCCACGATTTCCTCCGCGGCCTTCTTTTTGTTTATGGGATTCAACTGCACCAGTTGACCCCCAACTCAATCCTTCATATTTCTATTTTCATTACGCTTTGCGAATGTTTCCTCGGAATCCCTCCCAATTGGGTTCTGTGGAAACGCATTTTCTGCCTCCGCCGCAATGGCTCCCACAACGCCACTTATAACATAGGTGGCGTTGTTATCTGTGTCCGTACTGATGTCGACTACTTCGACGTCAAGTTTCCCGATTCTGTCCAAGGATGGCGCAAAAAGTGGCTCTACATTCACGAAGAAAGTGCCAACTCCGTTGAGCACAACATAATCCCCTTCGACGGAAGTGCCAAAATCCAACGCCGCCGCTCCTTCCAATGTTTCGCCTTCTTCTTCCCATGCGAGGAGAGCTTTTGCTGATATCGCTCCTGTCGACGATACCTTGTCGCAAGAACTGGATGAACTTCGGCAACAACTTCAGTATGCGAAGAAGCAAACACTTGTGATGATGGAGCAATCTCGTAAGTCATCTGAAGCCGAAAAAATTGCTCTTCAGCAAGCTCACGAGGCCGTGGCTGCTAAAGAAATTGCTGCTTCCGAAGCTGAAAAGGCGACTACTCGAGAAAATTTCATGCTCGAATTAATGAATGAAGCCAGTGCAGATATGTCGGGTATGCCTGTTTCATCCTCTGATATCTTCCATCTTCATGCTACTGTCTTTTTAAAGGTTTCCACTTCTTTGTTTTGATAGGTGCCTTTACTGATGCTGCTGCCGAGGAAGAGAGGGTAAATGCTAG
Organism: Lolium perenne; assembly: GCF_019359855.2. Taxonomy (NCBI): domain Eukaryota; kingdom Viridiplantae; phylum Streptophyta; class Magnoliopsida; order Poales; family Poaceae; genus Lolium; species Lolium perenne. The sequence continues at coordinate 261,984,771 of NC_067250.2, forward strand.
GACAACCCTCCTTGTTAATCTTTCCCTGGACCATGGTTCTTTGTTTTGGGCTACCCCAGAAAGGACCCGCCAAATTGTCAGATTTCAATATCGCGCCTCTCAAACTCGCGATTTCCTTGATTTCTGTACGAAGACCTTGTCCATGGTTTACAACTCCATGTTTCCTCGGAACGTCCAGCCAAAAACTCTTCCTGACTTGATGGAAAGGTTCAGGGATGCTCGCAGTATCCATGATTTTGTCAAAGCTCAACCTGTAGCCGGCGCCGCATTTGCTCTTATCATGCTCCAGATCTACCACTCGAAACTTGACCTTACCCAGGTTGTCGAGAAAGTTCACCAAAAGGTAAAACGTCGGAGAGTTGGTGTTGACAGGATTAACACGAAGGTTACGCCTATAGCCGAAGAAATGATTGAGGACCTGCTTCGGATGGATGCCGACTTTTTTGCCGATGGCCATTATGCCGATTTTCTTGGTGCTGCTCCTGAAGAAAACAGAGTTACTCTTGATGACATATTGAATCAAGATTAGTTATTTTCTTCTTGTAGACATTTTTTGTTTGTAATCCATGACTATATTGTAAAGCAATCATTATATTTCTCTGTTTGTCTAGCCCCGAGTGTTTCGGTGTATATTTGCGAGGTTTTGAACCAAGGCATTTATATAATTATGGCGGAGATGAGCCCCCGAGCTTTTTATTGAGTACTATTTTGTATTTCTATCGTCTCACGAGGTATTTGAATACCAAAGCAAGGCTTTTCTTTTGTCGATGAGCTATATTTGAAATTCGTCGGAGCAAAGACTTTGATCATGTCGATAAAGAAGAAAAGTTATACTGTCACTATCTTTATTATATTGCAGCACCGCGAGCCCGCCTCATTAAAAACCTTCTCCGGCCCCACTCGGTGCCCGAAAAAGGAAAAGAGTGCGTCTGAAAACTTCGCGGGCGTTTCAGTCCATTGAAGTTTTACAAAGACTATATTTCGACTCTAGGCGTAGAACCGCCTAAGTTGCGCCACGTTCCAGGGGTTTGGCTCCTCCACCCCTGTCTTCTTGTCCTTTATCCTGTATGCTCCTCCTCCGATTACCTCCGTGACAATGTAAGGACCAAGCCATGGTGACTCGAGTTTTTCATGACTTTTTTGCGTGAGCCGAAGAACTAGGTCTCCCACCTGGAAAGATCTTGGCCGTAAACGTCGACTGTGGTAATTCTTCAAGTCCTGTTGATATTTGGTTACCCGAGATAATACTTCATCTCGAACTTCATCAAGTGCGTCAACGTCATCTTCTAACGCTTTTCTCGACGTTTCTTCATCATATTCAGCGACACGTGGAGAGTTATGCTCTATCTCTATTGGTAGTACCGCTTCTGCTCCATGAACCGGGAAAACGGAGTTTCTGCGTTCTTTGTGTTTGGTGTTGTTCGGATGCTCCACAACACGCTTGGTAGTTCTTCGGCCAGGTATGTCGAGCTTTTCCAGTGGTCCTAATAAGCGCTTCTTGATGCCATTGCAGATGATGCCATTGGCTTTCTCGACTTGCCCATTGGTTTGAGGATGTGCAACTGACGCAAAGTTCAGCTTGATACCCACCTCTTCGCAATAATCTTTGAATTCATGGGATGTGAAGTTACTGCCGTTGTCTGTGACGATGCTGTGTGGCACTCCAAATCTGAAGACGAGGCCTTTGACAAATTTTACTGCGGATGCTCCGTCTGGTGAATTTATCGGCTTCGCTTCTATCCACTTTGTAAACTTATCGACAGCTACCAGCATGTACTCTTTTCCTCCTGGCCAGGATTTGTGTAACTTGCCCACCATATCAAGTCCCCATTGAGCAAAGGGCCATGATAATGGTATTGGTGCTAGCTCTGCTGCTGGAGAGTGAGGTTTTGCGGCAAACCTTTGACACGCGTCGCAAGTTCTTACTATGTCCTTGGCGTCCTCGATTGCTGTCAACCAGTAGAATCCTGCCCGAAAGACCTTGGATGCGATAGCTCGACTACTTGCGTGGTGGCCACATATTCCTTCGTGTACATCCTTCAGGATTATTCTTCCTTCTTCGGGTGTGACGCACCTTTGCAAGACGCCTGAAATACTTCGCTTATACAATTCTCCCTTGACCACCGTAAAAGCTTTGGAGCGTCGAATTACTCGCCTTGCCTCAACTGGATCGTCGGGTATTTCTTTCCTTAGGATGTATGATATGTACGGTTGCATCCATGGTATTTGTATCACCATGACCAGGTCCTGATCTTCTTCTTCGTCCTTTTGCTTGTCCTTGGTAGCCCCCGAGGGTTTCTTCTCCTTCTTTTTTGATTTTGTCGACTTAGTGGATCTCTCTGTTATCTCTTCCCAGAATACACCTGGCGGGACTGCAAGGCATTGCGACCCGATGTTTGCAAGAACGTCGGCTTCGTCGTTGCTCAATCTACTAACATGGTTTACTTCGCATCCATCGAACAACTTCTCGAGCTCGTTGTACACTTCCTTGTATGCCATCATGCTATCATTGATTGCGTCACATTGGTTCATAACTTGCTGTGCCACCAACTGTGAATCGCCAAAGATTTTCAGTCGAGTTGCTCCGCAGGCTTTCGCCATCTTCATCCCGTGTATTAGAGCCTCATATTCTGCTTCATTGTTAGATGCGTTAGGGAACGTCATCCGAAGGATGTACTTCAATTTGTCGCCTTCAGGTGATATGAGTACTACTCCTGCGCCAGCTCCTTCTAGTCTTTTGGACCCGTCAAAATTCATGGTCCAAGTTCTCGACAAATCTGGAGGTCCTGTATTTTGCAACTCCATCCACTCTGCGATGAAGTCCGGCAGAACTTGCGACTTGATTGCTTTTCTTTTTTCATACGTGATGTCCCGAGGGGAAAGTTCTATTCCCCAAAGGGAGACACGACCCGTAGCTTCTGGGTTGTTCAATATATTTGACAAAGGAGCTTCATTGACCACTATGATCGGATGTGCCGAAAAATAGTGACGCAATTTTCGTCTTTGTCGTGAACACTCCGTATGCTATCTTTTGGTACTGCGGATACCTTTGTTTTGAGGGCGATAAAACTTCGCTAACGAAGTATCTTGCAGCCTCTGCACGCCGTGGAGCTTTCCTTCTTCTTCCCTTTCGACAACTAGCGCCGTGCTCACTACTTGGGGCGTGGCTGCGATATACAACAGGAGAGGTTCCCTTTCTTTTGGCGCCACCAAGATTGGTGGTGTCGAGATTATGCGCTTCAAATCCTCGAAAGCTACGTCGGCTTCTTCGTTCCACTGAAATTTATCTCCTTGTTTTATCAAAGCGTAGAACGGCAACGCTTTTTCTCCCAACCTTGCGACGAATCTGCTCAAAGCTGCGACTCGCCCGATTAGGCTGTTGTATTTCTTTCAACTTTGTTGGCTTCCTCATTGTTACGATAGCTTGTATTTTATCGGGATTTGCTTCAATCCCTCTTGCTGAGACTAGGAAACCCAGAAGTTCTCCTGCTGGGACGCCGAAAGAACACTTCGTTGGGTTCAGTTTGAGGCAGAACTTATCGAGGTTGTCGAAGGTTTCCTTGAGATCCTCAATCAGCGTTGCCCCCTTTTTTGATGTTATGACGACATCATCGATGTATACTTGCACGTTCTTCCCAATCTGTGTCGCCAAACACTTCTGCATCATCCTCTGATATGTTGCTCCCGCATTTTTTAGACCAAAGGGCATTGTTCTGTAGCAAAACACGCCGTAAGGTGTAATAAACGCAGTTTTTACTTCATCTTCTTCTTTCAATCTGATCTGGTTGTAACCAGAGTATGCATCCAGGAAGGAAAGACGTTCACATCCAGCCGTGGAGTCGATAATTTGATCGATCCTCGGGAGGGGAAAGTGATCCTTTGGACAATGTTTATTGAGACACGTAAAGTCGACGCACATGCGAAGGACCTTAGTGTTTTTCTTCGGCACCAGCACGGGATTTGCTACCCATGTGGCTTCTGTAAATATCTCTTTTATAAATCCAGCTTCTTGTAGTCGATTGATTTCTGATAGCATGGCTTTGCGGTTTGGTTCCGAAAACGCCGCAAAGGTTGTTTGATTGGTCTCGCTAGTGGATCCAAGTTTAGGTGGTGCTCGGCAAGTTCCCTGGGTACTCCTGGCATGTCAGCTGGACACCATGCGAAGATTTTCCAGTTCTCACGGAGGAACTCGACGAGCGCGCTTTCCTATGCGATATCCATGTCGTTTGCGATAGATGTCGTCTTTTTTGGGTCTGTCGGGTGAATCTGCACCTCTTTTGAATTTTTCTCGATGCGAAAGTTGATTCTTTGTTTGGCCTCCCAACGTCTGGCAGTACGTCGTAATCAGTCATGCTTTTTGACGCCAAGTACTCAGCTTGCATCCCGAAAGTTTCTGACAACCGGTGGAAATCCTTGTCGCACTTATCGGCTAAGGCAAAACTTCCTTTGACTGTGATTGGTCCCTTTGGTCCAGGCAACCTCCACAACAAGTATGTATAGTGCGGCACCGCCATAAATCTAGCATATGCTGGTCGTCCCAACAGAGCGTGATATTGCGACGGGAAATCCACGACTTCGAACTCAAGCCTCTCGATTCTGTAATTTTCTCGGGTCCCAAACTGAACGTCAAGATTGATCTTTCCCAATGGATAACTTGGTTTCTCTGGTGTGATGCCGTGGAACCTTGTGTCTGTTGGTTTCAAGTTTGCTAAGGATATGTTCATCTTCCTCAATGTATCGGCATACATAAGGTTTAAGCTGCTGCCGCCGTCTATGAACACTCGAGAAACATCAAATCCCGCGATAACTGCTGGCAAAATAAGTGCTGATTGCCCTGGTCGAGGAACTTGCTGCGGATGATCTGCTATTGTGAAGCCGATGTCTTGTCCTGACCAATTAAGGTACTCAACTGTTGGTGGAGGCATTTTCTCTGCCATAAACACCTGTCGTGAGATTACTTCTGAGCTCTATTGGACGGCCTTCCCTTCTGAATCATCGACACCGCTCCGTTGGAGTTAGGATCAACATAGGGTGGTGGTGCGAGTGCTGCCGCTATTACGAGCTGATGCCGATTGTCATCTGTAATCGCAGGAGGAGGCGGCAAGTGGATCTCACTCCTGGGTTCCCGAGGATTTCTCTGTGCTGCTCGCGCATTGGCGTTCTCTGCATACCGCAACATTGCCTGAAAATTTCGACAGTCCTTCTGCAAGTGCCACCCGTCTTTTGCCGTTCTTTGTCGAGGAAAAATGCATCTGCACGGTCCGTTCATCATCTCTTCAGGGGACACGAAAGGTCTTGGGAACCTAGGCCCGCTATTTTGCCTGTTGCGTGAATCATCCCTGTTATCACCTCGCTGTTCACTGCTTCTCTGGTAATCATCTCTGTTGCTTCCTCCTGTATTTGTCCGAAAACCTGCCGAAATTTGTCCTGGAGCGTCGTAGTTCTGGTACGTCCGAGGAAATCTTCGCCTTGGTTGATAGTTTCGACCGCGGTCCTCCTCTGGCGACCTGTGTCGTTTGTTGTGGACAGCGTCTTCTCCATCTGCCCATTTATTTGCTATCTCCATTAACGCGGATACTGTCTTTGGATTGGTCCTTCCCAAGTCCTCGACAAAATCTCCACGCCTGACTCCTGCAACAAACGCATCTATTGCTCTCTCGTCAGATATATTTTCTGCCGAGTTTTTGATGATATTCCACCTCTGGATGTACTTCCTCATTGGCTCATCTGGCTTTTGTCGACACGCTCTCAACTCCTCTAACGACGCGGGTTTTTTGCACGTGGATCTGAAGTTTTTGACGAACACATCCTCGAAACTTTCCCAGCTGTCGATGGATCCTGGGGCGAGTTTCTTTATCCAAGATCGTGCGGCTCCACTCAAGTGCACCTGGATACTTTGCATGGCTGTTGCCCTAGTTCCTCCTGTGAGCTTCACCGTTTCCAGATAGTCGACTAGCCAATCCTCTGGATCTTGGAGGCCGTCGAACTTCTTGAAGTTATCGGGTAACTTGAATCCTGAGGGGACTCGAGTTTTTCGGACTCTCCTCGTAAAGCATGGCAAGCCACACATATCTTCGTCGTTCAACTCCGGAGATTGCCGATGATCCCTTCTGCTCTGCCGCGCTCTGTCGACTCTTGCTTGTGCTGCTGTGTCTCTTGCTCCACTTGGTCCTTCAGGTGCTGCCGCTGTTGCTGCTGCAGGTCGTGGACTATTTTGCCTTGCCGCTCCTTCGGGAGGCGTTGATACAAACGCTGTCCCCATAGCTCCAACTCCTGCTACCGCCATATTGTACAGTGTTTCCCTTGGATCACCTGGAGGTGGTTTAGATGCAAGGATAAAAGCATGTGTCGCCATATACCCAGCCTCTGGTGTCTTAGGGATGATGTTTCCTCTTGTATCTATCGACATAAAAGACATGTCGAGGTTTTGGACCAAGTGCTCTCTTTCTGCTTCGGGTATGTGTTGCAGCCTTGATCTTGCTCTGTTCCGCGCCTCCCTGTGGCTATCACCCGTAGTTCTAGATTGTCGACTTAGATCTGCCCTTCTCCTGCTGGATGCAGAGGCTGCCTCCTTTCTCCTGTTCAACTCAGCTGTCTGTTTTTCCAATTCCCTGGCAGCTCGTGCGAGCCTATATTGATATGCTTGCAATTCCTCTGGTGTGGCTGTGGTAGCCATTGGTTCTGTGCCGTTCATAGCTCTTGCGGCTCTGTCCCACGCTGCTTGTGAAAGTTGAACTCTATCTCGCGGCTCTGGCCCGACGTATTTGTTGCCCAGGCCTTGGCGCAGATTGGAGGGATCGACGTATGGATTTCCCAAACTGTCGAAAGCCTCAGATGTCTCCTCTTGATCTTCAATGGCGTAAATCTGATGATACTTTGTACTCAGATCTACGTTGGGTTTGGTGACATCATCGTTGAGATTGATGAAGACCTTGCCCACTGTGAGAGATTTGTCGATGAAGTCGTAACTGTCGACATCGCTTGAGCCATCGCTTATATATGAGTCCGCAGATGACTCAAACGACATGTCGTTGAAAATCTTGGCGAGTTTCTCTCTTGCTCTGGTGCTGACGTAGCGTGTCGCCGAGGTTTCTTCTTCTCCTGACTCGATAGACGATGCATAGCTTGAAAAATCGGAATCGACCACCGACGATCCCGACGAAATTGGAATCTCGACACGATACGATCCTTCCTTCTCGACGCGAAAGTGGAACCTTCCGAACGTCATCTCCATGGGCTCCGCCAGATACGCATATGCATCCAAACGGGAGGGTGGGTGAGGAACAAAATCGACAAGACCAGCAGCGATCTGTTTACCTCGATCCATTGTGTTGCTTGCGGTTGACGATGTCGAAGATCTTGAGCGTGCCATCGAGATCAGCTCCTTACGCCTCTAGTTCCCACAGACGGCGCCAATTGACAAGGTATCAACTTGTCAATGCCTATGGATTGTAGGCTAGGGTTTAGTTGGAAGTAGAGGGTAAGTAGATCTCGAAGGTTTCAGCCGAAAAGTACTCGACGATTATGAAAACTAGGGTTTGCAGACAATGATTCGATTGATTCTTCGTCCCTCGACTCCCCCTTTATATAGGAGGTGGAGCGAGGGATTCGTGCTATACAAGTTTACAGAGTCCGGGACGGTTTCTAACTCATCCCGCCAGATTACAAACAACACTTCCTATTACAACTCTATCTTTCCTTAGTAAATCTTGGGCTCCCGAATCTTCTTATTCTTCGGGTATTGGGCCTCCAGTAAACCCCGGGTACCATCTTCGGCAGGCCCATTTGGGATGCCTATGTCACCCGGCGTGTTAGCGCGTTGCACCCGGCGACGGCGGCCTCCGGGCCGAGGTAGTTGGCGCTGAGGTCGAGGGACGCGAGGCGCGGGATGCGGCAGAGCGACGCGGGGAACGGGCCGGCGAGGTTGGTGTTAGCGAGGGAGAGCGCGGTGACGGCGCCGGCGGCGTCGCAGGTGACGCCCGTCCAGGCGCAGGGCGTGGCGGCGGTCGGGTTCCAGTCGGTGAGTGTGCCGTCGGGCACGGTGAGCGCGCGCTTGGCGTCGAGCAGGTGGAGGCCGTCCTGGGTCAGGGCTTGCGACGGCGTGGCCAGCAGGCCGGCATTGGCCGCGACGGCGAGCAGCAGGAGGGGGAGGAAGGCGCCCATGGCGGCGGCGGGAGGGTTCTTTGTCTGCGCGCGCGCGAGGCGTGTCAGGTCAGGGTCAGGCGCAGGACGGCGACATGGTCGTCGGCATTGGGAGCGGCACGGCAAATGATGGGCGGAAGGCACACGAGCTGGTGAGTGGTCTTATTGAGATGGAGATGGGTTGGGGAGAAGACAAGCAAGTTGAGGTAGCTGAGCTGAGCAGAGGTGTGAGTGTGGAGTGGATGGAAGCTGAGCAGAGGTGTGTACCGGAAGCATGGCGGCCACGGGCAGACCCGCAAGACTTGAAAGCTTTTCCATGGAGTTGTTTGAGGAGGGGAGGTAGAAGATAAGGAACGGATAAATTATCCATGTAGAGATGACGGCCTAGCTAGCTTTACTGGCATCCCGGTATGCACATACGGCGAGCAAGTGACTGAAAGTTCTGCCACGGATCAAAAATGGTTCAAAGTCTTGTAAAATATAAGCAGTTGGTGCATAGCAGAGCGTCGACAAATGCTCCGAGCCCTCGCTGTCCTCTTCTTAGATGTAACATTGCATTACCTCATTCACAAAGCAGCAAAAGTAACATTGGCTTTCTACTGCTCCATATACTCTATATACGCGCATACATGGTAATTATTAATAGCCCCTAATTGGTTTTTTTTTGTTATGCAGGCGATGCTTCGAGGTGGACACGAGGGGCGGCGTCGCGGGGGTGTTTGACGGGGCGTTTCGGATCTTCTTCGACGATTCTCTCAGAGGGTCGTTGGTCTTCTTCGCCGGCTGTCGGTCACGCTTCGAGGGTGAGAATCCGTTCGCCTCTCTTGTACCTAGGTTTTTTCTTTATGTCTAGATCACCAAGTCTGTCGCGATACCTAGGCGTCTCTTCCCGACCGTAAGGGTTACGCGGATAAATATGCATTAGTGGTCTCGCATATTATGAACCGTAACTCTTACGGCATTTATCGGGACAGCCGGCGGATGCGTAGTTGGGTACGTTCTCCCAGCTCTACCCCGATCCGAGACAGGATTTCGGTAGCGCCTCCCCGTTGTTCTCCGGATGCACACCCCTCTCGGCTTTTTGCCGAGACGTGTATCGGGAGAGCAGCGGGGAGGTGCTGCCGAAATTCTGTCTCGGATCGGGGTAGAGCTGGGAGAACGTACTCAATCTACGGATCCGGCGGCTGCTAGGAGCCCACCTAGTAGAGTTTCAGGTTGATGCACGCGTAAAATAAATAAATATATGATGCATTTATTTCCTATTTGATATATAAATGCTATGTTCGTCTGTTTTGTTGCTGATTAGAGGATGGATAATCGTGGCTGGATGTACGATGGCAGAATCAGTCAGTGGAACTATACTGATGAATGGGGAGAAAAGACCGAGCAGTTTGTGGATAGGGCATTTGCCATCCCTAGCAGACCTATAAGTGTTTGGTGCCCTTGTAGTAAGTGCGCTAACCGAAAGGCACAGGACAAGGAAACTATGAGTATGCACCTGATCAAGTTTGGGTTCACACCGTCCTACAGGATTTGGACTTACCATGGAGAAAAGGCAAAGAAACGTGCTAGGAAGGAGGTGCGGCAGATTCAACCTAGGGGGGAATATGACACTAGTTTTGATAGGTGCTTAGAAAACTTGGCTAATGGTAATGTGCCTGAAAGCTCTCATGTAGAGGTGGAGACACCTCAGGATGCGGAGACAAGTGAGGACCCGGAGGAAAACACAAAGGAGTATTATGAGGCTCTGTTTGCTTCGCAGAAACCCCTACATGAAAATACAGAGGTTACCCAACTAGATGCCATCGCTCGCCTTATGGCCTTGAAGTGCCATAGGAACTTGTGCAGAGATGGGTTCGATGAACTTCTGGTCATCGTAGGCAGCAAACTTCACCACTAAGCACTATGATCCCAACATTCCCACAAACTTCACCACTAAGCACTATGATCCCAACAAGATCGAAGCATCCATAGCCGAGGCAGTCCTGAACGTGGAGGTGGCAAACTTCACCACTAAGCACTATGATCCCAACATTCCCACAAAGCACAACCCGGTCCTCCGTTACAATGCCGCCAACAATGAAGAAGTACCCAAGCTTAGCATCTTCGTGGGGCTTGGTGGCAAGTCAAGTGGCTCGAAGCCGTACAGAACGGACCTACCTGAGCGGACCTTGATCCACTCGTATGTCTTAAACACCATGGTCGAAGTGAAGCCGTACATCGAGTAAGTGCGAACCATTTAATTATTCGCAAACATTCACTCGTATGTTCGTGGCTAACTCTTCCTCTTTTCATCGGTATAGGAAATTCAAGGCTATACATTGGAAGAATACCCACAGGGAGCCTACCCCGGAAGAATCCAAGCAAATTTTCGATAAGGGAGGCGGTTTCGGTTTCAGTAGCTGGTTTTGTAATTTGGTACTATTCTATCCAAATTAGCTAGCACTTCCGACATTTATCGGTCATTTCTCGTTCTAAACTTCTTGTGCTAAACTTGTAGGCAAGAACTGACAAAGAGATGAAGTCAGAGCTAAGAAAAATTGCTAGGGGCTTTGACCATTCCGTAGAAGCGTTCAACTCCTATGACGTGAACGGGTATCGCTTCCAGACCCATCAATACACAACAAGCCGGCCCAACGCGAAGACAATAAATAGCGGGGTGGTATGTCAAGGTGATGATGGGCTCCATTACTATGGAAGAGTCGAGGGTATATACGAGCTGAATTACGGGTTTCACAAAGGGCTAAATCCCGTCGTCTTCAAATGCCATTGGTTTGACCCACGTCGGGTGAGACGGGATCCTGAAATTGGGTTGGTCGAAGTTGAAAGGAACTCCGTTTATAAGGGAGAGGATGTGTACATCTTGGCAACCCAGGCCTTTCAAGTATTCTATCTCCCGTACGCGTGCAGAAACCCGACAAAACGTCTACATGGATGGGATGTTGTGATGACGGTGCCTTCACGCAATAGGCCGCCCCCGCCAAACAAGGACGATTACCGCCGCTAGACCCCGCAGCAACGAGTGTCGAGTTTTATCAGGAAGAAGGGCTCCCCGGCCATTTCACAATCGGCTTGCCGACTATCGATGACATGGTCGTAGACGATGAACAAGAAGACGCGGGCATGGATGGAGACAATGCAGAAGATGAAGCTGAGGATGTCTGTGCCCCGGAAGACCTGAGTTTGCTCGAGGCGTTCAAAGCAGGGATTGACCTCGATGCAGATGGACCACCTCCAGGTTTCATTGATGATTATTGGTTCGCCGAGCCTGATGACGATGAGGAGACACGCGGTCCAATCACGGATGGCGACACAGGCTACTGATCTATGTAGTAGTAATTGTGAGGCTAGCCTATTTGTAATAACTCCGTGTAATAGAGATTGTCTAGCTAGGTTATTTGTAAGAACTCCGTGCTATGTTTGAGAGAACTCTATGGTAGCTATTTGTTGCTTCCACTAATTAATGTTCATCCTTTTGCATTATTTGTTGCTTTCATTAATGTTCATCTACTTATATTTCTGTTGCTTTCACTAATATTTATCTCTTTGCAATATTGCGTACTAATAAACCACTCTCTTCATTTGTGTTTGCAGGTGATTGAAGCATGCCGCCAAAAAAAAGGGGTGGCGGTCTTAAAAAGAAGCTCAAGGACTTGGCAGGTGTAGGGACTTCGAGGCGGGGCCGAGCTACTACCCCCCCTCCTAGCCCCCCTCCTGTCGCTCCCACAGGGCGGCCGCGTAGGAAGAATGCGACGCGGGTACTCACTCCTAGTCCTAGCCCCCCTCCCGCAGCCGTTGATTATGACGTGGTGGTGGACCCGGAGCACCCGGGGGGTGGGGAGGACCTGGTGGTGGTGGTGGGTGGGGAGGACCAGGAGGAGGAGGGGGGTGGGGAGGACCAGGAGGAGGAGGGGGACGAGGAGGACCTCTCGGAGGATGAGGGGTTGGGGAACTTAGTGTTCGATCCTGATCCAAGCCTAGAGTGGTGTGAGCCGGAGGATTACCGATGCGTTCCGACTTTGGAGAGGCTGAGGCCACGTGATAGGAAGCCATATCGGCGTGGGATAACACAGCTCCCCTCGCTGAGGAGCTGGCGCTACAGGCACGTTGTTCTTGTGCCCTATGGAAGGAGGTACATGTTATTTTTTGCCATTTCGTTATCGCAATTTTGTCATTATCAAAATTATTATCACATACATATTGATGTTGTCGTTTCATGGTGCAGCTCGTTCCAGTTTGAAGACCCGACGCAGAGACCGCCACGTGGGTACTCGAACATCCTTGGGGGCCTACTTAGGTGGTATTTCCCTGGGATAGTCAACTTCCCTACTGGTGGCTGCGACGTAGCTTGGAGGTGGGCGCACTACAGCCTCGCGGAAGATCCTCTTGGCCGCGGCACCGCGGCGGATATGGTTGTTGCCAAATTCTGGGTACGTGACTTTTGACTTCTTACCATTCATACACTCTCCTTGGTTCACAATAATTGCACTAATGCCCCTTGTTTTACCTATGTGCATGGTTGCAGAAATACTTCAAGAGGGCCGAGGGCAAGGAGAATGCGTGCGATGATGTCCTACACCAGCTTGCAAGGAAGAGGGTGACTGGCATGCACTACGAGGCACGTATTCAATGCGTCCGCGACTGGCACGCCGACCGCTTCGTCCACATGAGTAAGGAGGACGCTCACGACACGCTCATGCAGCCGTGGCAGTACTTGCAGGTATTTGCATTTATGTGTTATTGATTTCTTTATCGCCATGTAGTTTATTTTACCATAATGGGTTTATCTTGTGCATGTAGAACCCTCCTCAGTACGTCGGCAACGACGATAGGTGCTTTCGTGCGATGGTCATGTGGTGGACATGCCCCCAGTACCTCAAGAAGCACGAGGAGGGCAAGGCGAAGCGGGCAGAGATGCGAGGTGGATCGCATATCCAAGGCAGCATCCCCATCTCTCTTCACCTGCAGAAGGAGGTGAGCAAATTAATGGTTCCTTCATTCTTTGAATTCATGTTATATATTTGTTAACTCCGCAAGGGTGTGTCACTTCACTCAATTACATGTTCTCTTTTGCAGGAAGTCAGGACAGGAGCGAAGCCTAACGTCTTTGCCGTGCTAAAGAAGATGAAGCAAAGGAAGACGCCTGATCCTGAGACGGGGTCCTTGTGGGTTAACCCGCAATCCGAGACCCAGTTCACGTCGTATGTCTCCAAGTTCAAGCAGAAGTACGGCGAGGAGGCCAATCCAGAGGCCGAGGACTTTGACCCTGAGGTCGCGGTGCTTGCGGGAGAAGGCTTGAAGCATGGCCGCCTATGGTTTGGTGACGGGTGCGTCGACCCAGCGAGGGTTCCCTCTCTCCGCCAGATCCGTCGTGGTCGTAAGAGCGGCCAGCCTGAGGTAGAGCCCCGGCCACGGGCTTCGGATCTAGCTATCGAGCGGTTACGGGTATGTTCTTCCTCGGGTCTCTACATTTCCTTTACATGCTTTCCATTGAAATGTTAATGACATCGCGGCAACACAACGTAGGAGGAGATGGCAGCGAAGGAGCAGGCGGCCCAGGAGCAAAGGGCGCAGATGGAGCAGCAGATTCTGCAGTACCAGCAGCAGCAGACACAGATGATGCAGCAGATGCAACAGCAGCAGCAGATGATGCAGCAGCAGCAGGCACAGATGAGCTGGCTGATGAGCCAGACGGCTCTGTCTTCTCCACCGGGGAGTCTTCCTCCTCCACCTTACTCCATGTGGATGCCGCCACCGCCCACTCAGACCCCGGGGACACCTATCACCGTCAACAACATGAACATCATCCGGAGCATGAACCTCGGTGAGTCCTCTTGTGCCCAACCCGCTACTTGTACTTGTTCAAGTGTTCAATATGCAAATGCAAATGTTCATTCCATCAACCTGCTTATAGATTATATGTCACAAGGCAATGACAATGAGGCCGGCGGAAGCGGAGGAGGACAAGGTTGATGGCATGGTCTTCGTGCACTCGTCGTCGTTGCAATGGATTGTTCGCACTTGTTATGGATTGTAATAATGGACATTGCTATGCATGAACTATGTGTGCTCGATGTGGACTCTATGTAACGGATTGTATGCATGAACTATGTGTGCTCGATGTATTTGTGGTGTTGTTGATGTGTTTGGTGATCTTATGTTGATATATATGTTATATATGCTATATTTGTGAAATGCAATATTTGAAATACAGGGATAATTGAAAAATAGCAAAAAAATGAAAAAACCAGGCCCCTTTGCCGTGTGTGTGCACACGGCAAAGGACATTTGGTCTCTTTGCCGTGTGCACACGCACGGCAAAGGGGCCACGTGTCGCCCAACTGTGCTCCTGGGAGCTCCTGGGGGGCGTGCCTGCATGGTTCTTTGCCGTGCGTGGCAGAGCAAGGCCGCACGGCAAAGCTCCGCACGGCAAACATTGTTGCGCACGGCAACGCAGGGCGCACGGCAAAGAAGCAGGGCGCACGGCAAAGCAACGGCGCACGGCAGCGATGGCGACGCACGGCAAAGATGCCTCGCACGGCAGCGTCCGCAGCGCACGGCAGAGATGGCGACGCACGGCAAAGGGCGTTGCCGTGCAATCCGTCCATGCGCACGGCAAAGGCGGCTTTGCCGTCGAAGACGTTGCCGTGCAAACTATGCCGTGCGTGCACGCACGGCAAAGCCTTTGCCGTGCGTACAGGCCTCTTTGCCGTCCAAAGCCTCGCACGGCAAAGCCTGTTTCTCCCGTAGTGAAGGGTTCAGACCTTTTTTTTGAACTTTAAAAAACATGAAATTTTGATTGTTACATAGTCACTACAGGAATGGGTTGATATGCCGACGGCCAGGGACCCTCGGCGTATCCGGTTTTGGCCGTCAGCGTAGGCTACGCCGAGGGCAACCCTCGGCATAGCTCCTCGGCGACGATCTTCCTCGGCGGAGCCACTATTGCCGTCGGCGTAGCACGCTACGTCAACGGCAAAACCCTCGGCATACTAATTTAAAAAATTCAAATTTTCTTTTTCACAAAAACAATTCAATTTTTTTTTGCTATGCTGACGGAAAAACCCTCGTAGAGTTTTACGTTTTTACAAATTTTAATTTGTTTTACACCATTTTTTTACTTATTTATCTTTCACCGAAGACACTTTTAACTCTAAGTACACTTAATCTTAGGTCAAATTACAATCATGGTTAAATTTCCCAATCGATCACCCATCCTCACACTACTCTAGTCTTAGCACTCTTAACTTCTTGGTTGCATTCGGATGAGATTACATTAAAGACTGGACACCTTGCTGATAATAATAGCATATCAACCCTATTAACCATTGGACCGTGATGTCACACCTTTTTATTTTTGAATTCCAAACAATTACTTAAGTAAACAATAATGAATATATAAGTAATAATAATATTGAATTCAAATAAGAATAAAATGATTTTTTGGTCTTTTTTCTATTTAATATGGAATAATTCATATCTTTAAATCGGAAAATCGAAATTTTACAAAAATAATGTGTCTAAATCGATCAGAAAAATGAGAGGAATCTACATATAACATCCATATCATCTTTTGAACCTAAAACTTAGAGGAATCCAAATATGACGTCCAGTTTGTCATCTAGCCAAAAGGCACCCCCGGAGATACGGAATGGCCGTACCAGGCGCGCTGGTGCACTGTTCACCAGCGCGCTAAACAGAAAAAAAAATTAGGACATAAATCGATGTGACGTAGATCTAAAACCATTTTTCCGAAATTTATTGAGCGACGAAAAGTGTACCCCTAGTTTAAATCCGGTCAGTTTCCAGCGGATTCGGCGGGACACCGCAGGAAGCCGCATGGATTCCCAGATAGCTAGCACGCACATATAGTATGTGATAGGTGGTGCGGAGGCGGTCTCCTACCACTACACGGAGGTCTCGCGCAATACTAAAATGCGCCATATGTAGCTGTTTCACAAAAAAGTAGTTTTAGCAACCCGAAAATGAAAAAACCATTGCATGTGGGTTGGATTGGAAATCCGCACCTGGAGGTTTGCTTCCCGTCCCAGTGCCCACGCACGTGCCAAATATGGCCTCGTTCCGACAAACTATGCGGTGTCACAGGCCATTTCCTACTCATCTATCTATTGTATACTAAAAGCACAATACGAAGGTCGAAGGTCTAAAATAGAGACACCACGTTAATCCACAACATCAAAATTATAATACATGTTAGATCTATAGTTTACGGATATGATTTAACGAGACACTAATAATTACGTACATAATCGTGTAACCATATTTGACACGTTAAAAAGAAGCATATGTATTAGAAAAAGGAAGAGAAATCATGTGACGTGAAAAGGAATGAGTCTTGAAAAAAATTGATGAGCAAGACGTATATCACTAGGGCTATAGACTGTTCAATAAAAACAAAGAAAATTGTATTTGTTGGATATCAAATATTTTACTTAATACTCGCTTCGTTCCAATATTTAAGTCGTAAATTTTTTCTCAAAAAAATTATATACTAAAAGCACAATATGGAGATCTAAAATAGAGACACCACGTTAATCGACATCATCAAAATTATAATACTTGTTAGATCTATAGTTTACGGATATGATTTAACGAGACACTAATAGTTATGTACATAACCGTGTAACCATATTTGACACGTTAAATAAGATGCATATATATGTATTAGAAAAAAGGAAGAGAAATCACGTGACGTGAAAAGGAAGGAGTCTTGAAAAAAATTGATGAGCTTTACAAGACGTATATCTCTAAGGCTCTAGACTGTTCAATAAAAACAAAGAAAATTGTATTTGTTGGATATCAATTATTTTACTGAATACTCCCTTTGTTCCAATATTTAAGTCGTAAATTTTTTCTCAAAAAATAAATTTGTATTGTTGGATATTAATTATTTTATTTAACACTTCCTTCGTTCCAATATTTAAGATGTAAATAATTTCTCAATTTTTCATCAGAAAACTAGGCATTAGCAAATTCAGGTGCGAGTTAGTCGCTACTCTCCCGAAACTGTTATTTCGTTCCCGTTTTCCGTCCGACGTCTCCGAGCCTAGCGTAGATCTAGGCCACCACATGGTCAACTACATCCATTCGTCCATTCGAAGGAAGCCGCGTGTGCTTCTGCGATGTCGAGCAGGTGTCCCACCACTTTGTCTGCATTATCCACGAGACGAGCAACACAACAACAAGCGTGAGGCCCCTAGCTTTGTATGAGAGATGGCCGATTTTTCGCAAAAAAGAAGAAGATCCGTACAACTCTTATAGTCTTTGGTTTAGACGACTATCATAATGTACTTAACATGGAGATAATTAGGCGGCTGACTCCTGTGAAAAAAATCAAACGGAGCACAATCCCGTCTGTTTAATATACTTTAGATGGAGAAGGTATCAATGAATGATGCTACCGAGGAGTGGCGATGACACGTTAAGCAGAATTTCGTCCCATGAAAATAGTAGTGATTAATTGTGTGATGATATGTAGTGAATTTGTGACTAATTATCATTTTCAAAATTATGACCAATGTGAGTCGATATAGTCATCTGACATGATAAAATAAATACATATAATTAAGACTGTCGATGCCTTGTATGAAGAAGCGGGGACAATAGGTAGGAAATAAAAAAAAGACGAATAGCACTGCCTATGAAAGAAAAAAAAAGGTGAGTTAGCGTTTTAGTAAATCGTGCATTAAATATTGTTCAACAACTTAAATTTGGTCTAACAATTTTTCATATGGGTACTATTTTACTAAACAAAACATTTTGTGTAGTCATAAAACAATGTAATTTATAGTTCCACACATCTAGTATCTCTGAAACCATAAATTAATTTCATAGACATGTTCAACATGTTGAAGATGAAATGCGAGGGCCACCTTGCTAGTTTCCCTTAAAAGCAATATAGAACTCCGGACTTTATAGCCCTGTTCGTGAAGGGTTTTCCAAAATAATTGTTGTATCCCAATTCTGACTTTTGGAGTGGTCACTAGGACACATAAAATGAGTCATGCGGCTCCGCGGGATTTTCTGACTTCGTTTAAATTGTCATCTGGCCAAAACGGGAACCCGATGACACATAAGAAAGTGTTTGAATTGTTACTATGTTAACATGGTACTATACATGATTCAAATATGCATGATTTTGACATAAACGGATGGAGGATATTTTTCTGAACATTTTGACACGTTATATGAATTTTTCTGACGTCATATGAATTAGTTATGATTTTTATAAAATTAGACAAATTTGAAGGATGGCCTACGCCGAGGGTGGCCGTCGGCGTAGCCCTGTCTACTCCTAGGGCCAAAGGTATACCGAGGGCTGCCTTCGGCGTAGACCTCGCTACGTGGATGGCAACGCTACGCTGGCAGGCTGGCTTGGCCGGACCATACGCCGACAGCCCCGACTTTTTGCTGTCGGCATATCGCACCATTCCTGTAGTGAGTCGAGCTGCACATTTACAACTTATATACTTATAGCCCACAATTGGAGAGGCCGAATCTAGTTTGTTTCAGAATTAAGAATTAAGTATCAAAAGTAATAAATCAACAGATGCCAGTAAATACAGTGCTAAAAACAGTTGAAAATAACATTAATGAATGTAAACAGTCACACAAGCTCGTAAGCATCTCTTCTGAACAAATTGATCTCTAAACTGGTCCAATTAGAGTAACATATTGAATAATCTCATGAGCTTGCTCCTCGTCAGGTTTCATACATCATACACAAAGAATTACAATGTCGCATTACAAAGATCCTGGTCTCCTTGCACGTCATATCTACTACCTGTCGCTTGATAGACATCATACGACAGAGAGTACGATTTTGCGACAAATGGCTTACGGGTCCCCTTTGTTTTCGTTTTACAGCTAAGTAAAACACCTTCTAAAGCTCGAGGATCAACTTCAAGATGTTCCATCCCACAAAAACATGCAAGGAAAAAATGAGAAGAAAGTATCATTAAATATACACTCCGTACTTTGTTCTTGATTGAATTCTCATCCCTCGCTGTCTATGCACGTTAGTCGTATACCTATGTCTTTCCTTGAAATAATTGCCACTATCCTATGATCCAAATTCGGGGCAGATTACAAAGAAATGGTCAAAAGGATCATGAACTGACAAACCCAACATCTGTTTACCAACTTGGACCAGCAAAGTAATCTACGCACTTACTTCATATTCTAATGTTATAGTGCCACTACTGATGCACCAATGCTCTTGGTTCCCTGTTGAATTGAAAAAATAAGTGTATTAAAGTCATCATATCAAACAAAAATGTAAATACAGGGAATGTGGTACAGTACAACTAAGCTCCAATCTCATAATTCGATGTCCATTCCAGCAGCGCTCCATGGAGGCGCAGCGGCACGTCGTGCCCATATCGTGGCTGCGATATGGAAACTTCTAAGAGGCTGTGCTGCTGTTTCTGCACCCGGGTGCATATGCACCCTTTATTTGAAATGCATATTAAACATATTTCCAAATGTTAAAAAAATAAAAACAAAAATGCCCCGTGTATACCTTGACATGTTACATGTTCACAAAGTTGTTTCAACAAAAACCGATATGTTTTGTGCCCTGTACTAAAAAGACAAATTTTTGGTGTTAAAATAGTCTATTTCTCGAGGCATTATTTGTCTTTTTTACACATGGTACAAAAATTGTTGGTTTTACGTGAAACTTTATGTGTACACATAGAACATGTCCCTCTACATGCTAAATTTTTTTCCTAAATTTTTTTACTTTTTGAAATATGTTTTATACATACCAGGTGCATATGCACCCATGATCAGTTTTGGTTTTCCGTGCTGCTTTACACTATTTAGAAGCTAACTTAGTCCATAAGACATTTTCGATACTGTTCTACATATAGTCAAATGCTTGGATTTACACAAGCTCTAGTGTTTAATGTATTAATGATCAAAACTGATCTACAAACTGAGAGATTTCTAGAAGAATTACATAACACTCAAAAGTTAAAATGTGGAAGGATTAAAGACGCATCCTCTTAACTGAAGACATTAAATAGCCTCTAAACAACCTAGTTTCGAAAATTTGATCCACTAAGCAAGCACGGCTGCTTAATGCCAGGCACAAAGAAAACATCAACATACTGAAGAAACTGAGAGATCCCTAGAAGTAAGATCTTGGCGTCCCTCTACATGTAAGAGTTCCCTCAGGGTGGCACTTCATATTCTGCAATCATGTCATCTTAAGAAACAAATTGAGTACATCATTATGGCATAGCACTTAGTCGAGTACATAGTCGTGCATATATTCATATATATAGAAGACAAATGCATTTCTCTTACATGCAGTTCTTTAAGGAACAAAAGGTAAGATGTCAAAGGAGTAAAACTGAGATCCGGTGAATTTAAAACAGACCAACCAGTTAACTTTTAGCAGCCTACATGATCATATTTGCTTCTCTGTTGACTTTTTTACATTCGTGCTGGCCTCGTAGATGAGCCGAGTCAATCGCGAAATCTATATATCCTTGTCAAATGCTGGAAGTGGGCGACCACCTCTAGGGTTACGGTGCCCTATTAGCAAAACAAAAGCACACCCCTCTTATTTTATTGGGTATCTACTTGGTGAATGGAGAAAAAATGTATGCCCTGTACATTGAACTAATTTCCATCCGATGTCCAAGGAGTATATCCACATAAATACATAATAGGTAGAAACATGAACTAAAACATTCTAGAAGTAGAAAGATGTATTCTACTCACTCTGGGCACACATCTGTCTGAGATAACTGTTGGCTTGGAAATGACAAGATGCTACTAACTTCTGATCTTGCATGGCCCACAACTTTCATCTTCTATGTAGTTCAGCAGTCAGATCATCCTGTCAGCCACCAAAAGAAGACCCTTTTCAGTGTTCAAATACATATATCATTTTTTTTGTCTACACGTTATGCAATGGAGCAGGGGAATCAATTCTCATGAAAGAAAATGTCCCATCAAAACCTTATTAACATGTTTCTCTCCTATTTAAGACACCATCAACACATGAAGAATTTTATCTTCGGAGAAGGGAATATAGTGCAGGGCATAAGATTTATTTTATATAAGGAAGACATTGTGTAAATTTCCAACTGAAGTAGCACCTAGATGGCTAGACCTTTATATGGTTTTCCATTTAGGGCAGAATGAGAACATCCAATAGTTGGCACTACATCACTGCAATAGGCTATAAACAAAAATGCTTCTATTTTTTATCACATAAATAATCTATGTTGCATTTAGTGTTGGAAAAAATATAACAAAATATTAAATGATGTTTACAATTAGTGAATATAGTTGGTAGCAATTCTGAAATATCATTGTAAAATACAGTCTCTCTATAATAGTAACTATGGTGTATAAACTTAAGATGGTGACCTTAATAACTTGAATTTTTCTCCATAACGCACAATTGCTCCGGACAGATTGACCAATCAGGGTTGTCTTATTGTTTAGAACACATATCTAAGTTGCTCGAGTCTTATGAAAGCGATGTCATTCGTTGTTTGTAAATATATATCAGCTCATCATAAATGAATTCGTTATCAACCTGAAAGAAAATATGCTAACCTAGGAATGATCCAGTGAGTATTTCCTCCTAATTGGACATCAATATCTCATATCTCAACTTCTTTGACTGCAATGGAATGCATGGCTATTCATGTTCTCGAGTACAAATTAATCATATGAATCGATGATCACATACCTGAAACAAAAAAGGCCATCATCATACATAAGCTTATATATAGTCCCAGGGCTCTCCTATTGGCAATAAACATAAAGTGCTCCAGCCTAACGCTAAGTTTCCAATCGCTTGAAGAACTCAACCGGGAAAAAAAAACCCGCAGAAAATCCTATTCCCCAAACAGAGTTTCTCAGCTCCACAAGACAACAGTCTAGAGCAGTATACACAAACCATATGCGACTAAACCACACAAAATAGGGCATCTAAGTGCTTCAGGCTTAAAGTGATGTCCAAAGCAATTTAAGAAAACATGAAAGGCAGGTTAAGAATTATTTTTAGATCCCAAATTTTTATCATATTTCGCGTTGTCTTTAGCTCTTGTCATGTCGCAACCTTGGTTTCACAAATGCCTTTTGATGCCATTTATTGAATACCCAAAACAAAATATCAAAGAGGTAATGTGAGATGAACTTACAGCCTAACCAAGCTTACAGCCTTTGCAAACACATCCAGCTTAATCTCACAAGAATGCATTTTTGACACACTGATCCTTCTCCGAAGCATTACCTGACAAATGTAATAAGATATTACCAGGTCAGATTGATTCACTATCCAACATGCTAACAGATTTTAGCAAAATATTGAACTTTGCAGATTGCAAATAAAGATTTAGTGTATTTGGTGAAGTGTAAACTAACAGTTGAGAACACGGATCGAACTACCAAGCTCTACTTAGTTTTACCTGGAGTAATGCACCGTGAGAATCTCATCACACAAGCAGATTCGGCAAAGGAGTGACAAATTTTCTAGCAGTGCCTGAATTTCCCACGAGACAACCAAGTTACGATATCGCAAATTGCTAGAGAAGATAGATAAGAGAAATATAACTTAAAAAATACAATCAATGGGACCCAAATAATATAGATAGAAGCATGATAACTGCTATAGTAATTAGCTTATTGTAGAATATGCTAACATATTGATTAAACCTTTGTTCTTTGCCACTTCTTTACCTAGAAAACTAGCGAATTGGCCCGCGTATTTGCGCGGCTAGATTTGTTATGAGTTTTACGTACAAATAATATTTAGTTTCTTTTCCATTTTAATCAATTCCTCCCTTTATTTTTCTTTATGCTTATGTACATGTTTATTAAATTATTTGATATCGTTTATTGATGGTAAAATTTCGGACACATTGATTCATAGAACCTTATTAGATGATTGAGGAAATTAAATATTAAATATGTATCAACCTTTTATCCAGTCATCATCATTTTCTATAGAAACTCCTTAAATGATCTTATGATTACACTTTTTGATATTTATATACTTAATTTTATAATAAGAGGATATATTCAGTATTTTTTCTATTTGTAACACGTGTGTTAGTGTAAAATTAATTACATGCATATATAAACTTGTCACATGCATATACAAACTACTGATGTAACCTCACAAACCAAACCTAAATAATTTCATTACATGGTGTTTTTCATTTCTAACAGGAGGAGAGCATAAATTATATGCACATGGAACAGAAACTACAAATAGTTTAGAAGTTTTGAATAATAGGATAAGCCTTTCACAAAAAGATTGCTCAGAGGAGAAATTGATATGTACACTGATTTGGTAGAAAATCACAATAAAGGATAAATTATTTGGAGTAATTGATTAACCTCCAAAACATGTCTGCAAAAGAAGGTTTCTGTAGTATCCACTGAAAACATCAACCCTACCAAATAACCAAAGCCGCTGGATCTACTCCATGTAAATGGGTACAGTTCACCTTGAGTCTAATATGGAATCTCCTTGCCTCGTTTGACATAGAGCACCGCCGCCCGACGCATCCTAGACGACTCATGCAGTTCTTGCACTTTTTGTCAAAGTAATTCAATCGATAGATAATTAAATCAGCTACAGATGTATGCATTATATTTGAGGGCACCCTAGAAAACAAAATATAGCTAGGGATAGTCATTTGCATCACTATCACTAACCAGGAATTTTTTTTATGCCAAAGTACTTAGTAAGCTCATTTTACCAAAATCTTAAGCTGACATATACTTGCAACAAAACTAATGCAGTGTAGGGACTATAGTACTTCCATGGACGATTCTTATGTTTTACGTTCAATTCGAAGGAGGAGAGGATTATTTAAAAAAGCTTACGTCCAAGTGCTATTGTTTCCTTTAGATTTCTCGTTACCACTCTACAAATTCCTACAATAATGGTATGGAGCTTTGCCCTAAGACTCAATATTTGTGTCAGACATCGCATAATGAATCACCATGTTTTTTTTGTCAAATTCGTCTCTTAGGATGCAGATCAAGACAAAGTATATACACACACTAATATGTGTTAGAAAGATATGTACAGTTTGAACATCTCATCAAAACAATGAATTCAAACCTGCTGCGGATCACCACCACTTCCCAAATAAGAAAAAAACTACAGAAACTCAAGGTAGCAACACCACCTCTTTTAAGTGTTACAGTTGTATCCAACCCACTTTGTTTATTCTCTACTTATGTTTTTGTTGATTTGCTAATTGATATACCATAATATGGTAAAATGGAATCCACTTGGTGAAATATATATACACTAAATGTGTCTACGGTAATGGTACTCCCTCCATTCACTAATATAAATGTTCACTAATTAGCTTGACAAAACTCTTATATTGGTAAAAAAAGAAAGTATTACATAAATATACCCGTCCAAGAAATGAAACACACAGTGACACTATTTTTTCTAACAGCCTCATGAAGCAAAACCTAACGAATTGCAGTAATATTCAGTAATTCACATGTGACCGAAACTGAAAAACAGAAACATGATGTGTATACATGAACGAAAATTAAGGTAGGAACAGGCTCCGTTATGCACCATTATTTTGTAACACCATTATGCCATTAGGACAACCACAACTGTACTACAGTATTTCATATTCTTGGAAATTTGTCGAACACTATTTTTTATTGTTGTATTTTTTAAGCAATGGATCAACTTCTCTTCATTACATCTCATTCATGGCTTTTCTAACGGAAGGAAAAATAGGAACAACTAATACAATATTGCGAGATGGAAGTAGTACAAACGTATCCATGCCTAATTACGTAATATATCTTTCCAAGTCATCGAAATATTACTACGCAAAAAAATGACATCAATCTGTGCAGATTCTTCTCGTCATCTTACCTCAATGGTACATGAAGAAATAATAGTTTCTACCTTCAGAATGTTCAATTAATAGCCTCTGCTGAGGAACACCTAAGAAACAAATTAAATAGCAAGGCACATAGCACATGTTATAATTTCAAACATGATATTCAAAAAAGGATGTGAAATCAGAAGCTTCTCCAACTAAATATGGTTATTACAATTTATTCCTTTGTCCTAACCTTGCCGGAAGAGACTCTGTCCAAAAACTAACAGCTGTTCGTTACCCTTTGTTGAAAGATCAGAAGTCATAGTATCTAAAAAGGATGGATCAAGAATAGAATCTTATCTCCTCGTCGAGCCTCTTGTGGTCGACTCCTGACCTGAAATTCTTTATTCAAGCAATCAACCAGGCTAGCATATATATAGGAAGAAAGAGAAAGATATGCATAAATTCTAAAATCTAATACTTCCATAAATACATCAGTAAGCAACTACAGAGACACGTGTATATATATTCAGGAGGATTACCAGCCGGCAGATGGCAGTGTCAACCTAATCAAGCATGAACGATGGCATCATCGCCAAACGAAACAATTTATTGCTGCGTTTCTCTTCAGGGCATCTGTACATTCTGATCGGAGATTCACGAATACGATTCCTTGACTTCGCAGCCAGATGTGCTTGTTGCCGTATTCGTTGTACCAACAGAATAGATTGAACTCCAGCTATCATCTCATTATCTCCTAAGAAAAAGCGCCTTCCATCGCCTAGTCGAGTCTTCAAGGCCGACGGCTTCCTCTCCGATGCCTGCTGCGACCGTCGGACGGGAGATAGCCGCGAACGTCGGACGGCAAATCGTCGATCTCCTTCTCGTTGACGTGTTGACGGTGCGCGATCGTAGACCTGTTAGACGTGCTGATTCCAACCATTAAAAACTGAAGGCAAGGCTTCCTTCCATCGCCTAGTCGAGTCTTAAGGCCGACGGCTTCATCTCCGATGCATGCCGCGAGCGTCGGATGGCAGATCGCCGCGAGCGCCGATCTGTTAGACGTGCTGATTCCAACCATGAAAATCTGAAGGCAAGGCTTCCTTCCATCGCCTAGTCGAGTCTTAAGGCCGACGGCTTCATCTCCGATGCATGCCGCGAGCGCCGGACGGCAGATCGCCGCGAGCGCCGGACGGCAGATCGCCGATCTCCTTCTCGTTGGCGTGTTGACGGTGCGCGTTCCTAGACCTGTTAGACGTACTGATTCCAACCATGAAAATCTGAAGGCAAGGCTTTGCAGATCTTACCGGCCTGATTTTGTACGTATCAATATCCATCTTTTATACGTCTCGTTTAGAGATCGCTGACGTGTGTGCCACGAATGAATCTAAGCCATTGAGTTGTTTAGACTTTAGGGGAACCTATCTACACCATCGATTGTTTGTTATAATAGATAGATGCTATAGCTTTCAGGATCAAGTAATAACGAACTACGTCATACATTGACAAAGGCCTTGCTAATTTCCTAATATATAACTTCCAACCCTTAACTAAGCACATGTGGCATTGTGCTGCTACAATTATCTAAAAGTACATGAGACGAACTACTCCGTACATGATTCATATGATTATAGTGTGAGGCGCTGTATTTTATATCCTGGCACCTGGCTCATAAGAAGAAAAGAAATGCATACCTCCGCAGCAAAACTGAATCACAGCAAGTAAAAAAAAAAAAAAAAACAGAATCCTCACCACCTGCAACCAGACCAAGGCCTATACCAACACGTCGTAACCTTCAGTTTCATATTGTAAAGTTTTAATCTATCAAAGTAGATCACGTGCAGCACATTCAGTTAATTACTCCATATCAGCGCATTACAAATCAAAACAACTACCTGGGTCAGAACGAGGCTTGGCTCTTGCGAGTGGTTATGGGCCGGGCGAGCTCGAGATATCCACCCCTACATCCTTGCATCTGGCTGAGTGGCTCGACGCCCCCAGTTGCAGATAAGGGGTGGAGAGCAGACGAACAGCACAGACACCGAATAGCAGAAGAAAACCAGCTGCTGGATTCAGACCCCAAGCCCCATCAGCGACTCCCAGCAGCAACACTGCCGCCCTATGGCGGGTCTGGCCGACCCACCCGCCACATCCTGGAGCAACAACCCCTCGCCCGGCCAAAACGGGGTCAACAACACCACACCAAGGAAGAAAACGTCCACCCTCGCCGCCGGAAGGAAAAAAGTACCCCACTCTCGGCGGATGCAACCGCGCAACAAATCGAGAACACCGAGCCGACAACGACTTGCGACAGCCTATCATCGACGTTGGCTAGAATCAGCCGAAGGGGTGGCTTGTTTTAGATGGAGGGCTCGTGCTCGAACTGCGCGCAGGAGATTGGGGGTGGCGTGGGGGCTCGCTGCAGTGGCTGACGCACAAAAATACCCCAGGGTGGGCACACCTCTAATCTCTATTTTTATTGCTCATGTGTGATAAAAAATTGCTCAAATAACTAAATATAAAACGTCTAAAAATTCAGGGTGGGCCATGGCCTACCCGCCCACCCTTCTGCGTGCAGGAGGACGAGGGAGGGCGGCAGCCAGCACACTGGAGGTTGGGAGGCGGTGCGAGGGTCCCCAGCGACGGGAGGAGGTGGGGGAGCCGCAGCCAGCACGCGGGAGGTGGAGTAGGGGGGTGGCCGAGGCCGTGGATGGGAGCACAATGGCGACGGTTGCTGGGAATCCGAGGGTTTGGAGGTCGGTGCGGGAGATATTGAGCACCCTTTATTTTTTACTGGACTACACCCTACCCAAAAAACGATGCAACAACCAACGTATCGCTAGACAGCAGACATGTAACAGAGGGTATGGTTAGCTCACTTCAATCTACCCGAGCTGGTGATCCCGATCGTTGACAGCCATGATCGTACGGTCCAGAAAGAGTGTGCGGATTACCCTTAGCACGCTGGGTTTTCACGAGGATTAATTGCTTTAATTAATTACTAGTATTCATTAATATAGTTTATTATGGATAGCTTACACGTTGAGAAAGATATAAGATCTATGGGAGGTGAAAATACATTCCATATACTAGGTTTTTTTATAAGGAAATATATTAATATCAGGAGATAACAATTACACCCAATCTCTCCAATAATGCAACACCCTAATGGCAGTACGGATGCACACAGCCAAAAAAACGGAAAAAAAACTAAGAAATAAAAAGCCCCGCTACGGCATTCCAACTATAGCAGCAACAATACAATCACCACCAATACAGCACCTGAACTTCAGGCTCTTCAAAAGCGACACATCCAAGAAGGACACAATGCACTAACATCGTCGTCGCCCGATCAAAAGATCTCAGGTTTTCACCCAGAAGATAATCTCCGCTCTCAAAACAATGTCTTCAACAAGACCATTTTCAAGCACAACCAATTAAGGACATCCCTTGGATTTTCACCCTGAACTTCACCTGTGTTGCCACCCCCGCCTGCATACTGCTGTTGTGAAATCCAGAATACCAAGCCAGTCCCTCAAAGCACAGAGACTCGAACCTCAATTGCCAGTCCTCGAAACCTGCCTTCATGATATTCTCCACACCTCTAATTTCACCATGTATCATGTCATCTGATGTCAACACAGAATATAGCATCGCCCCGCTCCCTCCAGAACCAAACGGCCCGAATCCACCTCCCTACCACCATGGTAGGTTATCGCGCCCAAGCATGGCGGGCCGCCGAAAACACCTTCTCAGGGCTGCCGCCCCGGCGTCCGCGCTAGAGCAGACCGCACTGTCCTCAACCAGCCTCACGACTCGCGCCACCGCCTCCAAAGCGCCCACCCTCAAGCCGCAACGTGAGACGAGACCCCCGCCGCCGCCCACTACTGAGCGGGCTTTGCCCGTCGGAGCACCCAAGCAGCGGCGGAGAGGAGGGGAGGCAGGAGGGAGGCGGATGGCCCGGCGGCTATGGTTTGCTCCGCCCGAGTCACCCATGCGGGGACGACGCGGGGGTTATATTGATGGAATAAAAAAAGTAGCCTCTAAAAATGGGGGAGAATTTCACTTCCCGGCCTCTGCAACAACTAGAGATGCACACAACCATTAAGCATAAGTACTAAGATTTTTAATCTTGGTAAAGATTAAAGCATAGCCCTCAGAATAAATTGCGTGAGTATCAGGTCTAGCCTGGGCCTCAAGTATAATAGGAACCTGAATTCAGGTCCATGAGGATTTGAACTCAGGTGATGGTTTTGTACATCCACTCCCCCAACCAGTTGAGCTAGGCTATGTTGGTTTCACAAAAACTATTATTCTAGCTACTAAATAATATTTCGGACACTAAAGACCGGAACATGAGCACCACATAGAAAAAACATAAGTCAAATCATACCATAAACTCCTAACTAAACAAAGATGAATGGTCCTTAAGCGGGTCATCCTCTGACAGCAGGAGACAATTACTCACTGTCCTCGTGATTTTCCAAGTCTTTCCATGGGCGGCTGCTCGCCCTTCCTCATTTTTCTCCTTTGATTCATCCATGGGTGCCTCTTCCATAATTAGTGTCGCCTCCTCTCCCTAGAGTTGTAATCCTAAAACCTCTTTCATGAGCATGTCAAATCCTTTGACTAAAACATCTTTCATGAGTAAAAACATGATCAGCACCAGAAGACCATGGATGTTAGATCTTTACAAATGTGAACTAAATTATTGACTCTAGTGCAAGTGGGAGAATATTGGAAATATGCCCTAGAGGCAATAAGGGATTTCTATTTTCGTTCCCTCGGTTCCTTAGTTGTGCTCAGTTTTCCCCAGCTACTTAGTTTTTCCTCAGTTTTCCCCAAGTCCTTGTTTGAAACCCGCAGAAGCAGCTCAGACGGCAGGATTGCCGTTTAGTTGGCCGTTCCGTGCTGACGTGTGGGGCCGCATCGTGTGGGCCCGCGTCTCGTGGGGCTGGTAGAAAGGGACCGTGTGGGACAGGACGAGATAGTGTTTGGTTGCACGTGAGCAGGAGCTGGGTTTTGTCTCTCTCGGCCCAAATTGGCATTTTTAAGAGCACCTTTTCCCCTCTTTGTCTCTCTGTCTTTTTCACCAAATTAGTATCAAATCTAGAGAAGCTTCTATTTCCGCCTTTTGGCCCTCGTTTTTTGCCCAATATGGCAGCAAATCTAGAAGCTAGTATATGATAAATTCACAACAGCATAATCAGAAAACTAAGTATAATACATAAACTGCATACAGCAGCCAAAAGCAGCCAATAACGTTGTTAATGTTCACGACAAACCAAGCTGAAAAAAATACAAGACGCACGCAATGTATGGCCAACAAGAAGATTCCTCATTGCTCATATATTTCTTCGTCGCCCCATTCGTGCATTATCCCAAGGAAATATTCATTGAACTACTTCCGTCTGCAGTGTGCGGCCAATACATCCTCCAGACGGTATGGCCTGTGTTCATTTCTTAGACCGTAGTTTTCCATTCTATCCACATATCGTGGCCACTCATCCCAGGCCTTTGTATCATGAATGTACTCTCTGATATAACCCAAATCGGCGTAGTAGATGCAGCCAGGTCGAAGTGTCGGGTGCACTCTGGTGTCGACGGAGATACACCGGATATAATGCACAAAGAAGACATGACTGCCAATGTTACTGATCGGATGGAGAGAGCGGCTCTGAGTGTCCACACGGTACACCAATGGTTGGTCCTCCAAAAGCATGTTGTCCAACAACACAAGCAGCAGATCACCATCCGACTTCATAAGATAGAACTTGTCATTTCCAAGTTGTGGAAATGAAATTAGTGTCTCCATCTTGACAGTGCTCACGTGCTGCTGCAACTGTACATTGGTGCACGCCATACTTCCGGACTCAAAATTGTCCACAGCTATTGCATGCAGTTCACCATTGAACGGGGTAATGCAACGCAAACCATGGTTCTCGATCGAAAAACTTCCATCTCCCCAATCTTCATATATATCCTTAGTTGGAGTGCTCTCATCGACCCAACTAATTTCGTTCGGGTAATGTGAGCAAACGAAGACCATAGTCGGCGATTTGATTACAGCGACTGAATCCAGAAAAACAGATGGCATCTGCGCCTCAAACATAGTGTTCGATGCCTTTGTGAGTGGGTTCAGAAGCCGTATCTTGTGCGGCGGGTTCTTCTGGGCAAGCACGATGACGCCACGGCAAAAACCGACGAAGTAGTATCTAAAATATATTGATGAAGATAACATTCAGGAAGATAGCGAGCCAGGCTGGGATAGAACAGTAGGATAGAACTGAGCTCCTGGGTCGCTCCCCGCGGGCGACCTGGGTGCTAACCCCATCCGCCAGGAGAGGCTCCGCCTCCAACCCCATCCCCCGCCGCCGCCGGCAGGCGTCGCCGGGCAAAGCTCGTGCGGCGTGGGCGGCGGCGGGATCTCCCTTCCCGGCTCCATAGGCGGGCTGCGCGGGGCAGCTTCGCCGACCGGCAGCGCGGGCCGACGCCTGGCTTCGGCGCAGGGCGGCGCGGGGCTCCCACTGCTGCTTCTTGGCCGGCCACGCTCAAGCGAGCGATGGCGCAGTTGTGGCTGGCCGCGCTCAAGCGAGCGTCGGGGCGGTTCCTCGTGCTCAAACGAGCGGATGGCCTCTGTGCGGACGCCGAGGGTCACGACCTCGGGTTGCGGCGGTCGCGACCGGCGATTGTTGAGGGCGCCGGCCTGGCTCGGTTCTGCACAAGCGCGTTGGCGGCCTGAGAGGTCCGTGGTGCGGAGGAGGCAGGGGGGTCGCTGCGGGCAGGGCCGATCTGGGCTTCTACGGGCCCATGGCGCGGTTCCTCGACGGCGTGGCGGCTGGTGACCGAATCCTCGACGGCTCCCGTCCTGATCTAGTGCTCCGGCAGCTGTTGGCTACGGAGTGAGATGCTGCTTCTGGCTGCTGCGTCGGGTGTGGGCATCGGGTGGTCGGCGGCAAGATCCCATGCTCTGTTGGTTGCGTTCCTTCTACCCGAGCTTCAAGCGGGGCTCGATGGCGGAGATGGCATGCCAGGCGAAAGCTTTGCATCTATTTTGGTTAGGTGCCGATGACGGCGGTGCCCGTGGGTACCGTTCTCCTTCTTGAAGGCGTCTTCGAGAGCTACATCTCTTGTCGTCGCGGGTGTCGGTGGCCTCCGGGTGAAAACCTAAGCTCCCAGGGAGCGGGCGACGACGACATCTATGTCGCTACCTTCTTGAAGGCGCCGTCTTTGGAGGCATCGACACTTGTGGTGTGGCAGGTTTGCGTCAACTAGGCATGGTTGCCTTGCAGCCGAAGTTCGTGGACGCCGGGGCAGCGGCTCCGGACGGTGGATGGTGCGTCGAGGTGGCGGCCTCGAATGGCCTTGCAGCTACAGGCATATGGGGTGTGGTTGTGGTCTAGCAAGGCAAGGGTGGCGTGCTTGTGCTACGCGGGTAGCGAGTCTGTCGGCCCGGTCGACGCGATCAGGAGGTCGGTCTGGCTGGCACGTCGGGGCGGCGGCCCCGGACCTTTTGGCGCGATGTTCGTGGTCTGCGGATGGTCGTCTTGTGTAGTTTGGGCTACGAGGCATCTACTCCGTGCGGCGTTGCGGCTCATGACTGAGCAGGGGAAGCTGGAGCGGCGGCTCCAGGCACAGATGTGTTTGTTTTGTGCAATAGTGGCTTTGTGTCGTGTGGGCGACGAGGCTATGTTGTTTGTGCGGTTTTTTGGCCCTTTTTTCCTCAAAAACAGGGTCGATCTGTACGGTTTTTGGACCCGGTTTTCCTTATAAACTGGGTCATTCGGTCGTCTTGACATTTTCCTCTATTGCGATGAATATAGCAGTTCTCCTGTTGTTATTCAAAAAAAAAAAGATAACATTCAGCACTAAGATTGAAAATAAGAATAGATTAACCCTATAGATATGGAGGAATTTGAACCTTGCACGAACTTCCGATAGATCTATGGTGACGTAGCGGGATGTGCCGAGTTGGAGGAAGATGAACTCAGCGGCGCGTGGAAGGGCGTGGTCTAGCATGATCCATTCGTGCAGGTGCACGTCGGGCTCAGGTAAACCTGAGCGCCAATTTCTACAGACTTGCCTCATAGCAGAGTAGGCGTCCACGTACTCCTCATTCACCAGTAAGCATTCGCCGATCTTGTGAAGTGGTCCGTCACCCATGAGAGAGGCCCAGCTCACGGAGGCGCCGCGCTTGGATGCGCCGCCCTCGGAGGCGACGGGCTCGACGGCGATGGGCTCTACAGCGACGGGCTCGGCGGCGACGGGCTCGGAGGCGACGGGCTTTGAGGTGACGGGCTCGGCGGCGACGGGCTCGGAGGCGATGGGCTCGGAGGCGACGGGCTCGGCGGCGACGGGCTCGGCGGCGACGGGCTCGGATGCGACGGGCTCGGGGGTGATGGCCGCCGGCTCATTCTTCTTCTCCATCGCCGGCAGGGCTCGTACGACGGTTGGGGTTTTTTCCTTCGATTTGGATAAGTTGATGGGACGTGAGAGGCGTGGTTTTGTGCGTGAGCGAGAATGGGACATACTGTGTGCAGAGGGAGGGAGAGAGGGGCTTACGCGTCCTAAATGCGACCCGCGTCCTACGCGTCCACTAGTGCACGTTTGCACCGCGACACGCGTCAACAATGGGACGTCTTCCACTTCTGCACCGCAACACGCGTCCTCGAGTCTAACCCTGGAAATTTAGATATACCCTCGAGTCATATACTAGCATTTTTTGTGTGCTCAGTTTTCCCCTTGAGTGCTAATACTGGCTAGTGCAATATACTCAGTTTTACCCTCAAGTGGTTGGTCAACAGAGAGTCAACAAATGGGATTAACTAGTTAAATGAGTTATTTAATGTGAAAAAAATTCCGAAAAAGAGTGGCACTTACTCATGGAGTCTTTACCACAAATTGCCACTTCTCAAATCATAGATAAATCATAGATAAATCAAGTTTTACCACAAATTGCCACTTCTCAAATCACCTAGTAGCTATGAAGGTGCATGGTTTTCCACAATAAGCCCTACCCAAAACGGCTTTCCCCAAAACATACTTTGTCTGAATGAGGCCATAATTTTCACACTCATGTATATTTGTATTTTAAATAGTTTGAGGTAGGCCAAGATGGGTTTTATTGTACAAAACACGCATTTTTCATTTTTTAAATCTCATATTTGAATCCCTTAGTCTGTTTACTACTCACTTGCCCTTGGTTTCTTGATACTACTCAGTTTTGCCCTCTTCCTTCACAAATTCTCACAGACACCCAACATTGTCCTGATTGGTCTAGCCCATGTCATGCGGATCGTGCCCACCGACCGTTGATCGTATGATTTAATGGGCAGGATAACCCCTATCTCTCTCTGGTCGGGGCCACCACCCTCTCTCTCTCTCTCTCTGTCGGCGGTTAGCTTCCACCCTCTATGTATGCTAAAGGGCGGTTACCCAGTACGCTAAAGTTTGGTTTTCTGCATTATTTTTCACGAGCTAAATTATATACTCTTTTAGGCATTATTTTTCACGCAAAAAATGATAAACCATCACCGATTTGTACTTTTCACGCAAAAAATGATACACCATCACCCATTTGTTGTAGCCATTACTTTTCACGCAAAAAATGATACACCATCACCAATTTGTTGTAGCCATTACTTTCCACGCAAAAAATGATACACCATCACCCATTTTTTGTAGCCATTACTTTCCACGCAAAAAATGATGAACAATCACCAATTTCTTGTAGCCATTACGGTAAAATGATAAACTATCACGAATTACCATTTCTTTTAGGAATTACTTTTCACGGTAAAATGATAAACTATATCACGAAGTTCCATTTCTGCCAAGATAGTCTGCATTACTTTTTTGTTGAGATATACTCCCTCTGTCGACAAATAAGTGTACTTCTAGCTTTTGTACTAAGTCAAATATTTTAAGTTTTGACCAACCGTAAATAAAAAAGTAGCAACATATATGATGAGATTTTGGTATAATTTGAAACTACATTTCAAAACGAATCTCGGGATACTAAATTATTGTCATAAATGCTACTACTTTTTCCTATATATGTGGTCAAAGTTTAAAAAGTTTGACTAAACACAAAACCTAGATGACTACCCCCACAATGGTCATGTCCTCCTTAATTTATTGTGTAAACCCCCACAACGGTCACCTCCTCCTTAATTTATTGTGTAAACCCCTACAACGGTCATCTCTCCCTTATAAACACCCACAACGGCCATCCCTTGTGTCAATAGGTTTTGCCTCTCTCTTCTTCGTTCACATACACTTGATCCATTTCCATGGCTTCCACGTCTCGGACACGGACCGGAAGGGGAAGGGGAAGGGGCGGCCGGGGTGGTGGATCATCATCATTGCCACGACCACTGTCAACACTGCCATTGATCATAGAGGAGTTCTTCATCGTCGTCTATGAAGACCCTTTGGTCAAGAAGGTACGTACGCGTTCCCACATATATGATGCATGTGATTAATTATGGGCATGTTCTAAAAAATCTTTAATTTCAAACGATCGGCGCTCGATCTCTTTGCAGGCACTCCCAAAAAAGTTTGCGGACTATCTTGACGGCCAGGAGCCAGTTAAGGTGTATCTGCGAGCAGCTGACTGTGGTCCTCGTCTCTGGACCGTGGAGGTCCTATTTGACGGTCAAGGCCGGATGTACCTCGACAAGGGCTGGAAGAATTTCGCCATCGCGCACGGTGTGGATTTCGGCTGCTTCGTACACTTCAAATATGAAGGCGATGATGTGCTCACAGTGAAGGTGTTCGACGGAACAATGTGCAGGAAGTACTACTACTCGGACGACGAAGATACTGACGATGAAAGCGACGACGACGTGAAGCCATGCATCCATCCCCTTTAGATAAGGGGATTATGACCAAGAATATATATGTAGCTTCATATGCATCGAGATTTAGAGATCTAGCTATTTTCCTATATATTATGCATTTAAAAATTATATCGCAATTTCCACCATGATTCAAGCACCACAGCTTCCAAACGATGTCGATATCGGCATGGTCAGAACGGCTATGCTCGCCGCCACTGCTAGGTCACCGTCGGGAAGCACCATGTTTAGCATAAGATTCACTTTAGATTAAGCTGCGAAAATAGTCACCTGTCATTGGCTGAGGCGGCCCCACAGAGCGGCTCTATATGATATTCTCTAAATAAATAGACGACCCCAGCGGTCATTGGCTGCGGAGGCCCCACAGAGCGGGAATATATGATTTTCTCACCCCACTGGTCATTGGCTGCGGCAGCCCCACAGAGCGGCAATATATGTCTTTCCTGAAAAATAGACGACCCCACTGGTAATTGGCTGCGGCAACCCCACAGAGCGGTTATATATGTCTTTTCCTGAAAAATAGAAGACCCCACTGGTCATTGTCTGCGGCAGCCCTATAGAGCGGCCCCATTTGTCATTGGCAACACCGCGTATACAATCAGGAAATAAAACGGCCCACGCGTCAGCGACAGATGGATGGCTACCCATCAGCATGAGACAGTCAGAGAGGAACTGCTCTCTGTGCAGCCCCACCCGTCAGATTAACGGTAAGGCCTCTGACCTGACGGCAACCCTCCCGTCCGAGCGTCTACGAGGGGTTTCAAACTAGAGGGATGAGAAAACTGAGGAAAAGTTAAGAGGCTGGGGAAAACTGAGCACAACTAACGAACCAGGGGCACGAAAATAGAAATCCCTAATATAATTATTATCAAATTTCCTTGTTCATGGAAAATGTCTATACTCCATGCTAGAACTATATTAAGAGGAAACATTATGCTTATGTGGTTTGTAGACAACACCATGTCCCTAGTAAGGCTTTACTAGACTAGTAAATTAACAATCGATTTATGTCATTAGGAGAATCAAATGATGGAAAAGGCATAACTAAGTGAAGCAACGAGATCTTGTCAATGTTTAATTGTTGTAGATTTAAAATGTCAAATATACCAATCCTTAGACAATGAAATTATGATACCCCGTAGTACCAGAAGAATGCTTTGAGGGCACCAAGAGTTGCTTCGTAAATGGGTGATTATAAAGGTGTATTTGGGTATCTACTTATTGGGTAGTATGAATCATGAGTGGAATTTATTCACCGTTTGATGGATAGATATACTTAGGACCCGCTCAAGCAACACACGTTCTATATCGCTTGCAAGCACATGACTAATGAGTTAATCACAATAGAATGATGTGTTACGGTAAGAGTAAAGAGTACTTGCTGCAAACGAGATTGAACTAGACATGGTGATATAGACGATTGAAACTTGGGAAAGTAAAATATCATGAAACTAATGGAATGGAATATTGGATTGTTTCAATCCTTGACATCGTGGTTCCACCGATAAAGATCTTCGTTCATATGTTGGAGCCATTATGGACATCTAGGTCTCACTATTGATTATTGATCAGAGAGGTGTCTCGACCATGTCCGCATATCCTTGAACCTGTTGGGTCATACAGTTAACCCTTGATGATGCTCGACTAGAAACGAGATATTCATGATGCTGAAACCAAAGGTTTTTTCAGAGTCTTGTATGGGATCCAGGATATCATGAGAAATATCAGAATGGTCCGGAGATAAATAAAATCATATTGGAAAGTATTTTCAAGGTTACGTAAGAATTTTTGGTATTGTACTGAAGGTTCTAGAAGGTTCCTAAGGGTACCATAGTCAGGACCACCTGTCCCGAATGACCCACATGGACCGAAGGGGGTTGTATAGGCCCACATGGGCTAGGAACACACAAACCCCCCAAGGCTCATGCGGCTGGATCAAGTGTATATGATCAAATCCCTTTAAAATAGGGGGTGGGGGGGGGAAGTCTTCCCCTCTTTTTGGCCGATCCTAGGGCTTGGAGGAGGGGCAGCCCATTGCGCCTATATAAGAGGGATGGGAGGGCTGGGTCACAGCACATCATCCCTGGTCGCCCCTGCCCTATATTCCTTCCTCCTCCTC
This sequence comes from Lolium perenne, assembly GCF_019359855.2. Taxonomy (NCBI): domain Eukaryota; kingdom Viridiplantae; phylum Streptophyta; class Magnoliopsida; order Poales; family Poaceae; genus Lolium; species Lolium perenne. The sequence continues at coordinate 262,022,753 of NC_067250.2, forward strand.
CGCATATGCTTAGGTGAAGCCCTGCCGGAATACCGCCATACCTCCACCACCATGTCACCATGCTGCTAGAACCAATATCATCTACTACTCCCTATTGTTATCTGGATCAAGGGAAGGAGTCTTCATCAAACCGTATGTGTGCATAACTCGGAGGGACCGCTGGTTGTTGTACTGATCGGATTGGATCGCGGAGATAACGATTGTATCAACCGCATTGTAAAACGCTTCCGCTTAGCGACCTACAAGGGTTTGTAAATTTGATCTTTCTCATTGGTTCCATATTCTTAGAATAGATCTGGCCTCTTCCAAGATTGGGTCTTGGTTTTCTTTCGCGGCTTGTAGGAATTTTTGTTTTGTATGTTGCGAATCTCATCACATTTGTGATCATTCGAGAGTTCGTGTTTAGCTTTGTCCATTTCATGTTTTGTCTCATCGGTTCATGTTTTTCTATGTTTCGCACCGAGATGATATTAACACAACTTCGCTGGCTCCCATCTTCCCCTCCTCTGGTGTCCTCACCGTCCGGATTTAGCATCAGAGGGGAGGCGGTACCTACTCTATACATAGTTGTTTAGGGTTTGTAGTAGTTTCCAGCTGGCGTCTAGCGCTTTGCCAAAGGGATAGTGGTTTATGATGCATACGAGTTATGTCTGTCGGCTTGTGGTGGTGATGCTCCTACTCATCATACTCTGGAGGTTTGAGTCGGGGATGGGAAGGAGTTTGTCTATAGCCTCTCCGTTAAATAAGCTCGAAGTGCACCTGTCAACACCCGGATTTTTATGTCCAGATGCCTATTAAATAGCAATCCCAGGAATATTGTTTTTGCGAGACATAATAGATTGATATCACAGAACATCATTCATTACAAACCATAATTGTCTTACAACAAAGGATCACATGATCCAGTCTTAATACAACATAGGGGATCTAAGGATCCAATATAAAACACATAGCGGAAGCGAAGTAGCGGTTGTGGTCCATCTGTTCCACAGGCAACTGTTGACGTCAGGAGTGGTCCTAGTTGTCGTAGACGTCCTGCTGTCCTTCATCCTGGTACTGGGGCTCATCTTCATAGTCTGGCCATTTGAATAGCCAGGGACACAGCCATGAGTACTTTAAAGTACTCGCAAACTAATACTAGTGTAAGTACTATCAACTATGGTAAGGGGGTGCTAAGCTCTAAGTTCATTTGCATAAAGCCAGTTTTATTTCATAAATATTTAGTAAACAAGACTCTTCATTTGCCTAACTTAACTCAAGTGGGAACATTAGTGTCATTCTCACAACTCTGTTGTGATTCAAAGTCAAAGTCACCTTTCAAACTCAAGTCACAAATCACCATTCATATTTTGGAAAAGTTCTGATGACGGAACAGTATGGCCTTTCCAACTGTCCATGACCGCGGACGCGGCTATTCGAATAGGTTTACACTCTGGAGAGGTCGTACACTTGTGCCACAATAATTGCAATAGTCCGTCAGGGGTAACTGGCTCTGATTTATCGCACTCAGTGCGCGAACTACCAATCATAACCTTTCATTTACATACCCTAGTATAGGCACCTCTCCCCATGAGCTTGGCCTCCCGGTGAGAGCAAACCGCCAACCCAGGAACTGCACTGCACAGGGCTTGGGTAGAACATTCACCTCATTTCACATCATTTCACTTTCAATGGAGGCAGCCTCGGCATAACCCCTATGACGCTTGTTCAGAGGAAACCCATACTAAAATACATAAGTTTCTAGTTAAGCCTTACCCAGATTCAGGTATTGTGGGGGTACTCGAAATTGGAATGGTGTCGCATCCGAACCCAACCATCAGTTTTTGGTAAATTTCACCCAGTCATTCACAAGTCATATTCACCTTCAAAATCTTTCAATAGAATGACTCATCATTCCAAGGTTTTCAAAGTCATTGGTTTTCACAAGTTCCCAGCTAGAGTAGTCATTTTTAATTTTAGAACTAGCAACTAGTCATGAGGGGTACTAATAAACTGGTAGCTCTCTAGGCTAAGTGTGATGCTCTTGTACTACTCCATATCTCGACCAAGTGAATCATGAATCAAAAATAAACTTTGGTAAATCAAAGTCAAAAACTTGTAAGGTAAAAACTTGGGATGGGATTATTAAGCATAAAGTAGAAGGTAATGGTGCCTTGCTCTTGTAGACCTTTGCAATAGGGCAACTTGCAAGAATATTAGCTTGCCTTGATTGGGGTAGTGATCAAAGTTCTCTTCTTCTTCTTGGTAGAAATCCTCCTCCTCTTGATAGTCTCCGGTACTAGCGTCTATAAACGAATACGAGGATACCATCACCAAACAATAGTTAAGTAGACTAGTTTAGCCTTAATGGCTCACTCAAGATGATCTATCATCATCATCTATATTACTCAACATTAGACTAGGGTTTCTTCTTTAGTGTTTAGAAAACAACTCTTCTTAATGAAATAGGGATTAGGGTGTCTATTTAGTTCTTTGGAGAAATAATTTCCTCTCATTGAATCTTCTTAAGATTTAATCTCCTCAATTCATAAAGGTGAGATCATGTTGACCAAGGTCAATACTTCACATTTATCATTTGAGAAAAATGATTCAAATGAGATTCATCATCTCATGTAATTTAAATACTACTTTGATTTAAGATCCTCAACTGAGCAAGTATGAGACCATGCAACAAGGGTCATCACATTGCTTCATACTACTTGGGAAGATGATTTAAATGAGGTGCTACACCTCATAGATTTAAAATCCTAAATTTGAAAATAATTTAAATGGGCTAGTATTGACTACATAGCCAATTTTTGATTCTAGCCCATGATCTTATGAAGCAACCATGTCATATTTTTGCATAAAAAATTAGGGTACTTGAAATGTGAATTATAGCAATTGGATTCATCTTAAAATTCAATAGGGTTGATTTTATAAATTTATTTGAAGTTGGAAAACCTTCTGACTTGTTATTTTTACTATTCAAATTATACAACAGATATTGATTTGAATTCAGTGTGGTTTGATAGAGATTTTCATAAGCTTTCCAAATATATAAAATTTGTCAAATTTGGTCGAGTAGATTTGGAGATATTGAATTTCTAGCAAAGCATCAGTAAGTAAAAATAACAGAAAATAAATAAAACCGATTTGAATTCAAACTCTAGGCGGGAAGCGAACTGGGCCGGCCCAGCTGCTGCCCGGGCCGTGCGTGCATGGTGCATGCACGTCGCCCGCGCGCGGGGCGCGCAGAGCGTTGGATCTCGATCCAACGGCTCTGAGCCGTCGTCTACCTCGCGATACTGAGAGCTTGCGGGGGCGATTTCTCTCACCTCGGGGCTCGGATGACGGCGGGGTTGGGCTCGTTGGACGGGGATTTTCAGACTTCAAGATGGTATAGGGGTTGGTGGCTGTGGTGGTGAAAAATGGCGCTGCTTTGAGTGATGCCGCTGGGTGCCCGTGGCGAGCTCCTTGCTCCGGTGAGCTGCGAGGAGGGAGGAGTGGCTCTAGGAGGGAGAGAGGGATGCGTCTAGGCATTGTGGTGTTGTCCAAGGGCAGGGGCGGGGTTTATATAGGGTCCAGGGATGAGGAACGCGGCATGGCGGCATGGCGGTCGACGTCGCCGGGCGCGTCGTGCACAGTTGCCTCCGGCCTGGCTACGGCGTCTAAAGGTGAGGTAAGTGGTAGGTGTTGACGCGCGCATAATGGCTTGCTTGCGGGCGTCGTGTACAGGGCGCACGGGGACGATGCCAACGTCGGCGTCCTTGCGGGCGTCGCGTCGTGTCGCCGTCCTGGCGCGCGTGCAGGCCAATGACCGTGTCTGGCAAGTGTGCGGGAGTGAGGAGGTACTGGTGGCGCAGGGAGACGTGCTGGTTTGCAGTGTGCACGCGGGGAGAGGGTGGTGTCCACGGTGGTGAGCGGGTGACATTGGCATGGTATGTTTTGGTCAACATCTTGCTCTCCTCCACCAAGGACTGGTACCAGCAGGTGTAGAGGGTCAATGCCAATGTAAATGACATGGTGAGAGAGAGGGAAAAGGGCCAGGACAGGTGGGTGCATGGTGGTGACCAAGTGAGTGGCATGGTGATGGCATTGGATGTGCAAGTGGGTTTTCGGGTCAACTCTTGTAGGGTGGTGTTCAGAGGAGTGAGATGAGCCTACTTGACAAGGTTAGAAGGACAAAAGATGTAGGGTGACATGGGTTGGCATGTGATGTCCATTTTAATGGCATGGCTTGGCATTGGTCCTTGGTGTATTATTTTCTTGGTCTATGAGTGCTGCAAGCTTAGTGGTGGTTAGTCCAGGGTAGGTGACATGTTGAGCAAGGTTGGGGAAGGAGAGAGTATGCACAAATAGTTTTGTCCAATTTAGAGGACATAGGCAAGGACATGGAAAGTACTTGTGTCATGGTGGTCATGTCTATGCTTGATGATGTCAAAAGAGGGTGGTTGGAGGTACCGAGTGTACTATAGCTGAGCTCAAGAGAGAGAAAAGGGAGATAGTACATAGTTGGTGGAATAGTGGTTGTACCCTATGTAACAATTTGATTCTCTTGTAAACATCTCATGTGTGTGTGAATTTTACTAAGTTTATTCATAGATGGGTTCTAAATGATATTGGTCAGCCACTCATGGCATTGGTTTGAATTTTGGGGTGGATTTGTGAAGATTCTAAAATTTGTGGGAATCTAGAATTTGTTTCAAAGTGGCATTTTGGCTTGAATATTTTGAGCAATGGTCAACGATCTGGTCAAAGTGGTCAACACCAAAGTTGTTCATCTTGATGAGGTCTTGGATGAGGTGCAAAGAGTTGTGAGGGTTTGGTTTGAAAATCTCTTAATACAGAGGCTCAAAGAGGGTAAGATATTAAAAGTGTCACATGTGACCATTATCACATGTAACTAGTTTTTGATTTTTCCTTTGATTTGATTTGAGTTTCTTTGATTCCAAAAGTGTTCTTAAGTGTTTAGTAACATTCTCCAACCAATGGCACAAGCCAAATTGGCCTAGGTTAAAGATTTTCGAAAATGGCCTAAACCATATGTGAGGGTTTTTGTGATTTCTCAAATCCTTTTTCTTGCTTCCTCTTTGATCCAAAGGATCATTGTTTTGGGTTCAAAGAGGTTGGTTGGGTGAATGGAGGGTTTCACCATTTGGGTAAAGTGAATAGGGCATAGGCCATTATTAGAGAAATGGCCATAAGCCCACATATGCCTCACCCTTTATTTTATTTTCTTTGCTAAAAGTCCCTCTTTGGTTTTGAGAAGGGTAGGGTTAGGGTTCAGAAAATATTTCAAAATACTTCACACAAGCATCTTAGCAAAATTCACAACAATTGTGTAGGAGCACTATGCACCAAACTCAATTGAATTAAAGTTTTTGTTGGCTCCAATTTTTGAAAAAAGGAAATTCATTTTCTTCTTTGTTTGAAAATTTTGGGATGTTACAGCACCCTTCACATATGGAGGTCAAGGTTAGAGATGTATCTCCTCATATGGAGGAGAAAGGTAGCGAATCGATTCTAAGGCGAGGGCTCATCAAGCTGTTCCTGAAGCTCTCTTACAGAGTTCATCCATGAAGACCAAGATTGCTAATATGATTTATGGCAAAAAATGGCCACTCCGCGCACCAGAAATTATACATCCTCCACTGCATGATGGCAAAGCAGACGATCCTATGACTTGGCATGGTGTTCCACGCTGACGGCGACCCAAGTGGCGTAGTCCCCAGTGTCGACACTAGTGGCCGTGGCTCGGGTCCTTCTCTGAGCTCGAGCAGAGAAGAAAGAGTTGAATTATTTTTACAATTTTTAGAATAGGTCCAGTTTTTTATTTTTGTACTTGGCCTGGGTCCTCAATGTAATTTATGCCGCTGCTTAATACAGCTTCTACTTTCTAGGGCTCCCGGGCCTCTTCTTCATTCAAAAACAAATAAACACACTTCAATTGGAAATTAAACATAATAAAAAAATACTAACCGTACTTTCGTAGAAATTAGACACCATTTGAAATCTACAATCATGGGAAATCCTTCTTGCAGGAGTTGCGTCAATTTTAGAAAACTTGGAAATTCCTCACAAAGGTAACTTTAGAAATCGATGGCTTATTTTGCATTTTTTTTTTCCGAAAATCTTCATTTTTGTTTTGTTGGTTTTCTTAGCTAAAGGATGTTCTCTTGTGAAATAAGAGAATGCTTTTTTTTTCATTGTCCCATTTTTCTTGCCTTAGCAACTCAATTTTCTTCTAAAATTTTACTAATTCCCATTTGTTGCTAGAGATGACAATAAAAAATAATACATTGTACCACCTATATTTATTGCCTTCTCTAGATGACATGCACTGGTAAGAGTAGACGTGTCTTCCCTACTATTGCATTCTTTTTCGACTACTTTGCAAAAGACAAGCGCATTAGAGTTATCTATTTTTTGTTGTGATGACATTTTGTATGTGTTCCAACATAGAATCTACATACATTAAAATGGAAACACAAACACACAAAAAAACAGTGGTGAACGGCAGCAAACGACTGGGTCCAGCTTGAAATGGGCGAGCCCATCCCAGGCCTGATTTGCAAGTAAGTAAGTCCGCCTCTTTTCGACTGGGCTTGTATGAAACGGCCAGTACAAAACAGATGCACGGTCCGGGAAAAAAAATTGAATGGAGAACACGGCAGCGATGGCGCACCACGCAAAGACAGGTGTGCGGCGACATACGGAATGCATGCGGAATTCTTCCACACCCTGCACCTGGCGGTCCTAATGGCGCCTTCCTTTGCTCGCTTCTTTAGAGTGCGAATATTTCGCAACTAGTTGCGTTCATATTACATGATTGAATATTACATTTTTAAATTTTTTAAAAATATGAACTAAAATAGTGGACATAGGTTATGTTGTGCCCTTATGCACATATAGAATTTTATTCCAAAATATGACCATATGTGATCTGTGAAAAATAGAAAAAACTAAAATGAATAGTATTCCATAACTATTCACGTATTATTTATCTTTTTTGCGTAGGCCAATCATTTTTTATTTTTTCCGATAAAACTGCAAATGCATAATGCGCAACCTAATATATTCCTAGACTTTTTTTATATTTTTATAAACTTGAAAATGTGACCTCTAACAATGGGATGTATTTTTTTTTGAGGGGAATTGGTGGATGGGGAGCAGCGGGCGGTGGCAGCGGATCGATCGTTTCGTCGGTCGGTATCCTATGTAGAAGGTGGGTGATGTCTACGCACGCTTCTATTCCTATAGACAGTGTTGGGCCTCGAAGAGCAGAGGTTTGTAGATCAGCAGCAAGTTTCCCTTAAGTGAATCACCCAAGGTTTATCGAACTCAGGGAGGTAGAGGACAAAGATATCCCTCTCAAGCAAACCCTGCAATCACGATACAAGAAGTCTCTTGTGTCCCCAACACACCTAATACACTTGTCAGATGTATAGGTGCACTAGTTCGGCGAAGAGATAGTGAAATACAAGTGGTATGAATGAATATGAGCAGTAGTAACGGCGCCAGAAAATAGCTTGCTGGCCTGCAGTTGATGGTAGTAATATTGCAGGAAGTAAAGATGCAGTAAAACAGTAAATAAGAGATGATTGCAGTATTTGGAAACAAGGCCCAGGGATCATACTTTCACTAGTGGACACTCTCAACATTGCAATCATAATTGAATATAAATAAGCACTTCACTATGCTATTCTGAATTACTCTCTAGCAAGATAACGAACACTAATTCATCATGTAGGCAAACCTTAAAGATGTATTCCCAAGTACTAATAAACACTCCACGCTGTCACTGTGAGCATTCATAGGAGGTACTAACATACCATAATTTCATAGAGACATCCGACTCAAATCATAACTCAGTGAATAAGTATTCTGTGAAATATAGCCTAAGAGACCCACACGGTGCACACACTGTCACCTTTACACACGTGGGACAAGGAGTCTCCGGAGATCACATAAGTAAAATCCACTTGAATAGCATAACGATATCTAGATTACAAGCTCATCATATGAATCTCAATCATGTAAGGCAGCCCATGAGATCATTGTATTGAAGTACATGGAGAGAGATTAACCACATAGCTACCGGTACAGCCCTTAGCCTCGATGGAGAACTACTCCCTCCTCATGGGAGACAGCAGCGGTGATGAAGATGGCGGTGGTGTCGATGGAGATGCCTTCCGGGGGCACTTCCCCGTCCCGGTAGCGTGCCAGAACAGAGACTCCTATCCCCCAGATCTTGGCTTCGCGATGGCGGCGGCTCTGGAAGGTTTCTTGTACCGTGGCTTTTTCGTATCGAAGATTTAGGTCAGGGACCTTTAAATAGGCGAAGAGGCAGAGTCGGAAGGGTTACGGAGCCGCCACACAACAGGGGGCGCCCCCACTTGGGCCGCGCCAGCCTCCTGTGTGGTGGCCCTCTGGCTCTCCCCTGCTCCCTCTCGGGTGTTCTGGAAGCTTCGTGGAATTCTAAGATGCTGGGCGTTGATTTCGTCCGATTCCGAGAATGTTTCCTTACTAGGATTTCTGAAACCAAAAACAGCAGAAAACAGCAACTGGCCCTTCGGCATCTCGTCAATAGGTTAGTTCCGGAAGACGCATAAATATGACATATAATGTGTATAAAACATGTGAGTATCATCATAAAATTAGCATGGAACATAATAAATTATAGATACGTTTGAGACGTATCAAGCATCCCCAAGCTTAGTTCCTACTCGCCCTCGAGTAGGTAAACGATAACAAGGATAATTTCTGAAGTGACATGCTATCATAATCTTGATCATACTATTGTAAGCATATGAGATGAATGCAGCGATTCGAAGCAATGATGAAGATAACGAGTAAACAAATGAATCATATAGCAAAGACTTTTCATGAATAGTACTTTCAAGACAAGCATCAATAAGTCTTGCATAAGAGTTAACTCATAAACCAATAGATTCAAAGTAAAAGGCATTGAAGCAACACAAAGGATGATTAAGTTTCAGCAATTGCTTTCAACTTGTAACATGTATATCTCATGGATAATTGTCAACACAAAGTAATATAACAAGTGCAATAGGTAAACATGTAGGAATCAATGCACACAGTTGATACAAGTGTTTGCTTCTAAGATAGAAAGAATAGGTAAACTGACTCAACAATAAAGTAGAAGAATGGCCCTTCGCAGAGGGAAGCATGGATTACTATTTTTGTGCTAGAGCTTTTCATTTTGAAAACATAGAAACAATTTTATCAACGGTAGTAATAAAGCTTATGTGTTATGTATAAGATATCTTATAAGTTACAAGCCTCATGCATAGTATACCAATAGTGCTCGCACCTTGTCCTAATTAGCTTGGATTAACATGGATTATCATTGCATAGCATATGTTTCAACCAAGTGTCACAAAGGGGTACCTCTATGCCGCCTGTACAAAGGTCTAAGGAGAAAGCTCGCATTGGATTTCTCGCTTTTGATTATTCTCAACTTGGATATCCATACCGGGACAACATAGACAACAGATAATGGACTCCTCTTTAGTGCATAAGCATTCAACAACAGATAATATTCTCATAAGAGATTGAGGATTAAATTTCCAAACTGAAACTTCCACCATGAATCATGGCTTTAGTTAGCGGCCCAATGTTCTTCTCTAACAATATGCATACTCAAACCATTTGATCATGAAAATCGCCCTTACTTCAGACAAGACGAACATGCATAGCAACTCACATGATATTCAACAAAGGTGTAAAAGTTGATGGCGTCTCCAGAAACATGGTTACCGCTCAACAAGCAACTTATTAAGAAATAAGACACATAAGTACATATTCTTCACCACAATAGTTTTTAAGGCTACTTTTCCCATGAGCTATATATTGCCAAGACAAAGGATAGAATTTTAAAGGTAGCACTCAAGTAATGTACTTTGGAATGGCAGAGAAATACCATGTAGTAGGTAGGTATGGTGGACACAAATGACATGGTTTTTGGCTCAAGGATTTGGATGCACGAGAAGAATTCCTCTCAATACAAGGCTAGGCTAGGAAGGTTGTTTGAAGCAAACTCAAGTATTAAAGGTGCAGCAAAGCTCACATATGAACATATTGTAAGTATTATAAGACTTTACATTGTCTCCTTGTTGATCAAACACCTTAACCAGAAAATATCTAGACTCTAGAGAAACCAATCATGCAAATCAAATTTTAACAAGCTCTATGTAGTTCTCCATTAATAGGTGCAAAGTACATGATGCAAGAGCTTAAACATGATCTATATGAGCACAACAATTGCCAAGTATCAAATTATTCAAGACATTATACCATTTACCACATGCAGCATTTTCTGTTTCCAACCAAATAACAATGAACGAAGCAGTTTCAACCTTCGCCATGAACATTAAAGATAAAGCTAAGGACACATGTGTTCATATGAACCAGCGGAGCGTGTCTCTCTCCCACACAAGCATTTATTCAGAGAATGAAAATAACAAAATGAAAATAAAAGCACACAGACGCTCCAAGTAAAGTACATAAGATGTGACGGAATAAAAATATAGTTTCACTAGAGGTGACCTGATAAGTTGTCGATGAAGAAGGGGATGCCTTGGGCATCCCCAAGCTTAGATGCTTGAGTCTTCTTGAAATATGCAGGGATGAACCACGGGGGCATTGATATGTCTCAAACGTATCTATAATTTCTTATGTTCCATGCTACTTTTATAATGATACTCACATGTTTTATACACATTATATGTCATATTTATGCATTTTTCGGAACTAACCTATTGACGAGATGCCGAAGGGCCAGTTGCTGTTTTCTGCTGTTTTTGGTTTCAGAAATCCTAGTAAGGAAATATTCTCGGAATCGGACGAAATCAACGCCCAGCATCTTAGAATTCCACGAAGCTTCCAGAACACCCGAGAGGGACCAGGGGAGAGCCACAGGGCCACCAGACAACAGGGCGGCGCGGCCCAAGGGGGGGGGGGCGCCCCCCTATTGTGTGGTGCCCCCGTAACCCCTCCGACTCCGCCTCTTCGCCTATTTAAAGGTCCCTGACCTAAATCTTCGATACGGAAAAGCCACGGTACGAGAAACCTTCCAGAGCCGCCGCCATCGCGAAGCCAAGATCTGGGGGACAGAAGTCTCTGTTCCGGCACGCCGCCGGGACGGGGAAGTGCCCCCGGAAGGCATCTCCATCGACACCACCACCATCTTCATCACCGCTGCTGTCTCCCATGAGGAGGGAGTAGTTCTCCATCGAGGCTAAGGGCTGTACCGGTAGCTATGTGGTTCATCTCTCTCTCCCATGTACTTCAATACAATGATCTCATGAGCTGCCTTACATGATTGAGATCCATATGATGAGTTTGTAATCTAGATGTCGTTATGCTATTCAAGTGGATTTTACTTATGTGAGCTCCGGAGACTCCTTGTCCCAAGTGTGTAAAGGTGACAGTGTGTGCACCGTGTGGGTCTCTTAGGCTATATTTCACAGTGACAGCGTGGGGTGTTTATTAGTACTTGGGAATACATCTTTAAGGTTTGCCTACATGATGAATTAGTGTTCGTTATCTTGCCAAAGAGTAATTCAGAGTAGCATAGTGAAGTGCTTATATTTATATCCAATTATGATTGCAATGTTGAGAGTGTCCACTAGTGAAAGTATGATCCCTAGGCCTTGTTTCCAAGCATCGAATCACCGTTTACTTACTGTTCCACTGCATGTTTACTTCCTGCAATATTACTACCATCAACTGCGCACCACTAAGCTATTTTCTGCCGCCGTTACTACTGCTCATATTCATTTATACCACTTGTATTTCACTATCTTTTCGCCGAACTAGTGCACCTATACATCTGACAAGTGTATTAGGTGTGTTGGGGACACAAGAGACTTCTTGTATCGTGATTGCAGGGTTGCTTGAGAGGGATATCTTTGTCCTCTACCTCCCTGAGTTCGATAAACCTTGGGTGATCCACTTAAGGGAAACTTGCTGCTGTTCTACAAACCTCTGCTCTTGGAGGCCCAACACTGTCTACAAAAATAGAAGCACCCGTAGACATCAAGCACTTTTCTGGCGCCGTTGCCGGGGAGGTAAGGTAAAAGGCACTCACACTCCGGTCCCAGGTAACTAAGTTATTTTCTGTTGCCGTTGTGAGTGCTCGAAGCTATTTCCTTTAGATCCTGCAATTGCATCTTTTTGTTTCTCTTTTTACACTAGTAAGGCATAATGGACAACAATGAGCTTCTTATTCTATTTCCTGAGTTAAGACATGGATTGTTTGATGCGAAAATTAAAAAACCTATGGAATCTTATTTTGCATGCTAGTAGCAATGATATTAGTATGAACGCTTTGAACACCATTGTTGATAATGATATAGAAAGTTCTAAGCTTGGGGAAGCTGGTTTTGATGAGCATGATATTTTTAGTCCCCCAAGCATTGAGGAGAAAATTTTCTTTGATGATACTTTTCCTCATATTTATGATGATTATAATGATAGTGGTCTTCTAGTGCCGCCTACTATGGAGGATAAATCTAATTATGATTACATATGCCTCCTATAATTGATGATAGCTACTTTGTTGAATTTGCTCCCATTACAACTAATAAAATTGATTATGCTTATGTGGAGAGTAATGATACTTTTATGCATGTGAATAAGAATGCTTTATGTGATAGTTACATTGTTGAATTTGTTCATGATGCCACTGAAAGTTATTATGAGAGAGGAAAATATGGTTGTAGAAGTTTTCATGTTACTAAAACACCTCTCTATATGCTGAAATTTTTGAAGTTACACTTGTTTTATCCTTCTATGCTTGTTGCATCATGCTTCATGAATTTATTTGTGTACAAGATTCCTTTTCATAGGAAGTGGGTTAGACTTAAATTTGTTTCATACTTGCTTTTTGATGCTCTCTTTTGTTTCAACTCTCATCCTTATGAGTGCATCATTAAAAACTGCTGAGTCCATCTTAATGGCTATAAAGAAAGAACTTCTTGGGAGATAACCCATGTGTTTATTTTACTTCTGCACTTTTGTTTTATATTTGAGTGTTGGAAGTTGTTATTACTGTAGCAACCTCTCCTTATCTTTATTTTATTGCATTTTTGTGCCAAGTAAAGTCTTTGATAGTAAAGTCAATACTAGATTTGGATTACTGCGCAGAAACAGATTTCTTGCTGTCACGAATTTCAATATGCCTCTCTGTAGGTAACTCAGAAAAATCTGCCAATTTATGTGCGTGATCCTCAGATATGTACGCAACTTTCATTCAATTTGAGCATTTTCATCTGAGCAAATCTGGTGCCTCAAAAAAATTCGTCTTTACGGACTGTTGTGTTTTGACAGATTCTGCCTTTTATTTCGCATTGCCTCTTTTGCTATGTTGGATGGATTTCTTTGTTCCATTAACATCCAGTAGCTTTGTGCAATGTCCAGAAGTGTTAAGAATGATTGTGTAACCTCTGAATATGTGAATTTTTTATTATGCACTAACCCTCTAATGAGTTTGTTTTGAGTTTGGTGTGGAGGAAGTTTTCAAGGGTCAAGAGAGGAGGATGATATACTATGATCAAGAAGAGTGAAGAGTCTAAGCTTGGGGATGCCCCCGTGGTTCATCCCTGCATATTTTAAGAAGACTCAAGCATCTAAGCTTGGGGATGCCCAAGGCATCCCCTTCTTCATCGACAAATTATCAGGTCACCTCTAGTGAAACTATATTTTTATTCCGTCACATCTTATGTACTTTACTTGGAGCATCTGTGTGCTTTTATTTTCGTTTTGTTATTTTCATTCTCTGAATAAATACATGCTTGTGTGGGAGAGAGACACGCTCCGCTGTTTCGTATGAACACATGTGTTCTTAGCTATACTTTTAATGTTCATGGCGAAGGTTGAAACTGCTTCGTTCATTATTCTTTGGTTGGAATCAGAAAATGCTGCATGTGGTAAATGGTATAATGTCTTGAATAATGTGATACTTGGCAATTGTTGTGCTCATATAGATCATGTTTAAGCTCTTGCATCATGTACTTTGCACCCATTAATGAAGAACTACATAGAGCTTGTTAAAATTTGGTTTGCATGATTAGTTTCTCTAGAGTCTAGATATTTTCTGGTTAAGGTGTTTGAACAACAAGGAGACAATGTAAAGTCTTATAATACTTACAATATGTTCATATGTGAGCTTTGCTGCACCTTTTATACTTGAGTTTGCTTCAAACAACCTTGCTAGCCTAGCCTTGTATTGAGAGGAATTCTTCTCGTGCATCCAAATCCTTGAGCCAAATACTATGCCATTTGTGTCCACCATACCTACCTACTACATGGTATTTCTCTGCCATTCCAAAGTACATTACTTGAGTGCTACCTTTAAAATTCTATTCTTTGTCTTTGCAATATATAGCTCATGGGAAAATAGCCTTAAAAACTATTGTGGTATTGAATATGTAGCTATGTATCTTATTTCTTATAAGTTGCTTGTTAAGCGGTAACCATGTTTCTGGGGACGCCATCAACTTTTACACCTTTGTTGAATATCATGTGAGTTGCTATGCATGTTCGTCTTGTCTGAAGTAAGGGAGATTTTCATGATCAAATGGTTTGAGTATGCATATTGTTAGAGAAGAACATTGGGCCACTAACTAAAGACATGAATCATGGTGGAAGTTTCAGTTTGGACATTAATCCTCAATCTCTTATGAATATATTATCTGTTGTTGAATGCTTATGCATCAAAGAGGAGTCCATTATCTGTTGTCTATGTTGTCCCGGTATGGATGTCTAAGTTGAGAATAATCAAAAGCGAGAAATCCAATGCGAACTTTCTCCTTAGACCTTTGTACAGGCGGCATAGAGGTACCCCTTTGTGACACTTGGTTGAAACATATGCTATGCAATGATAATCCATGTTAATCCAAGCTAATTAGGACAAGGTGCGAGCACTATTGGTATACTATGCATGAGGCTTGCAACTTATAGGATGTCTTATACATAACACATATGCTTTATTACTACCGTTGACAAAATTGTTTCTATGTTTTCAAAATGAAAAGCTCTAGCACAAATATAGTAATCCATGCTTTCCTCTGCGAAGGGCCAATCTTCTACTTTATTATTGAGTCAGTTTGCCTATTCTTTCTATCCCAGAAGCAAACACTTGTGTCAACTGTGTGCATTGATTCTTACATGTTTACCTATTGCACTTGTTATATTGCTTTATGTTGACAATTATCCATGAGATATACATGTTGAAGTTGAAAGCAACCGATGAAACTTAAATCTTCCTTTGTGTTGCTTCAATGCCTTTACTTTGAATTTATTGCTTTATGAGTTAATTCTTATGCAAGACTTATTGATGCTTGTCTTGAAAAGTACTATTCATGAAAAGTCTTTGCTATATGATTCAGTTGTTTACTCATTGTCTTCATCTTTGCTTCCAATCGCTGCATTCATCTCATATACTTTACAATGGTATGATCAAGATTATGATAACATGTCACTTAAGAAATTATCTTTGTTATCGTTTACCTACTCGAGGGCGAGTAGGAACTAAGCTTGGGGATGCTTGATACGTCTCAAACGTATCTATTATTTCTTATGTTCCATGCTACTTTTATGATGATACTCACATGTTTTATACACATTATATGTCATATTTATGCATTTTCCGGAACTAACCTATTGACGAGATGCCGAAGGGCCAGTTGCTGTTTTCTGCTGTTTTTGGTTTCAGAAATCCTAGTAAGGAAATATTCTCGGAATCGGACGAAATCAACGCCCAGCATCTTAGAATTCCACGAAGCTTCCAGAACACCCGAGAGGGAGCAGGGGAGAGCCAGAGGGCCACCAGACAACAGGGCGACGCGGCCCAAGGGGGGGGCGCCCCCCTATTGTGTGGCGCCCCCGTAACCCCTCTAACTCCGCCTCTTCGCCTATTTAAAGGTCCCTGACCTAAATCTTCGATACAGAAAAGCCACGGTACGAGAAACCTTCCAGAGCCGCCGCCATCGCGAAGCCAAGATCTGGGGGACAGAAGTCTCTGTTCCGGCACGCCGCCGGGACGGGGAAGTGCCCCCGGAAGGCATCTCCATCGACACCACCGCCATCTTCATCACCGCTGCTGTCTCCCATGAGGAGGGAGTAGTTCTCCATCGAGGCTAAGGGCTGTACCGGTAGCTATGTGGTTCATCTCTCTCTCTCCCATGTACTTCAATACAATGATCTCATGAGCTGCCTTACATGATTGAGATCCATATGATGAGTTTGTAATCTAGATGTCGTTATGCTATTCAAGTGGATTTTACTTATGTGATCTCCGGAGACTCCTTGTCCCACGTGTGTAAAGGTGACAGTGTGTGCACCGTGTGGGTCTCTTATGCTATATTTCACAGAATACTTATTCACTGAGTTATGATTTGAGTTGGATGTCTCTATGAAATTGTGGTGTGTTAGTACCTCCTATGAATGCTCACAGTGACAGCATGGGGTGTTTATTAGTACTTGGGAATACATCTTTAAGGTTTGCCTACATGATGAATTAGTGTTCGTTATCTTGCCAAAGAGTAATTCAGAGTAGCATAGTGAAGTGCTTATATTTATATCCAATTATGATTGCAATGTTGAGAGTGTCCACTAGTGAAAGTATGATCCCTAGGCCTTGTTTCCAAGCATCGAATCACCGTTTACTTACTGTTCCACTGCATGTTTACTTCCTGCAATATTACTACCATCAACTGCACGCCACTAAGCTATTTTCTGCCGCCGTTACTACTGCTCATATTCATTTATACCACTAGTATTTCACTATCTCTTCGCCGAACTAGTGCACCTATACATCTGACAAGTGTATTAGGTGTGTTGGGGACACAAGAGACTTCTTGTATCGTGATTGCAGGGTTGCTTGAGAGGGATATCTTTGTCCTCTACCTCCCTGAGTTTGATAAACCTTGGGTGATCCACTTAAGGGAAACTTGCTGCTGTTCTACAAACCTCTGTTCTTGGAGGCCCAACACTGTCTACAAGAATAGAAGCACCCGTAGACATCAGGCATCCCCAAGCTTAGACTTTTCACTCTTCTTGATCATATTGTATCATCCTCCTCTCTTGACCCTTGAAAACTTCCTCCACACCAAACTCAAAACAAACTCATTAGAGGGTTAGTGCATAATTGAAAATTCACATGTTCAGAGGTGACAGAATCATTCTTAACACTTCTGGACACTGCACAAAGCTACTAAAAGTTAATGGAACAAAGAAATCCATCCAACACAGCAAAAGAGGCAATGCGAAATAAAAGGCAGAATCTGTCAAAACAGAACAGTCCGTAAAGACGAATTTTTTTGAGGCACCAGACTTGCTCAGATGAAAATGCTCAAATTGAATGAAAGTTGCGTACATATCTGAGGATCACGCACGTAAATTGGCAGATTTTTCTGAGTTACCCACAGAGAGGCATATTGAAATTCGTAACAGCAAGAAATCTGTTTCTGCGCAGAAATCCAAATCTAGCATCAACCTTCTATTAGAGACTTCACTTGGCACAACATTGCAATAAAATAAAGATAAGGAGAGGTTGCTACAGTAGTAACAACTTCCAAAACACAACAAAACAGTAGCAAAATAGACACATGGGTTATCTCCCAAGAAGTGCTTTCTTTATAGCCATTAAGATGGGCTCAGCAATTTTAATGATGCACTCGCAAGAAATAAGAGTTGAAGCAAAAGAGAGCATCAAAAAGCAAGTTCAAAACACATTTAAGTCTAACCCACTTCCTATGCATAGGAATCTTGTACACAAATGAATTCATGAAGAACAAAGTGACAAGCATAGGAAGATAAAACACGAGTAACTTCAAGATTCTCAACATAGAGAGGGGAAACTTAATATTATTAAGATGCATATAACCATGTTTCCCTCTCTCATAATAACTTTCAGTAGCATCATTGATGAAATCCACAATATAACCATCACTTAAAACATTCTTATCATGGTTCATATGCATAAAGGTATCATTAATTTTGGCATAAGAAAAACTCTTCTCATTAATAGTAATTGGAGCAGGATCATTATCAAGAATTTGAACATGGTAAACAAGTTGCATACTAAGGGAATGATTTTTAGCGATCCCACCATAACTATGACAAGTTTCATAAGGATAATTATAACATGTGTCATAGCATTCTTTATAATAATCATCAAAGATCGGAGGCATAGTGTCATCATAAGAAATAGAATAATTATCTTTCACAGTATGTTCATCTGTGACCATACCATCATTGTTACTAGAAGGAGATGTATCAAACATATAATGATCAGTAGCAAAAGGATTTTCAAACACCTCATCCCCAAGCTTGGAGCTTTCAATATCATTATGGGAGGAAGCATGGATAGTACTGATACTATGGCAATTATTAACATCATCATTTTCAGAATTAGTTTCCCAGAGATTTCCAATATCAAAAGTAGTGTGCTCTTTCAAGTCATGATCACTAATGTAGGTAAAGGGCATAAGAAGATCATTATATTCAGATTCATTATCATAATAATCATCAGGAGCAACATACTTACGGTTACCTATCGTTATCTCATACACGCGGGGATATGCCGTTACCTCTTTCCTTTTATTTCCCCTCTTCTTCTTCTTTTCCTTCTCCTCGTTCCCTTCTTTAGCGGGGAGAGGCTTGATGAGGGGCTCCTCCACATAACCTGATTTATTTCCAGAAACAATAGAAGAAACTTGGGAGGATCCCTCCTTTTCATTAATAAGTTCAAAACACACAGCGGTCCTGTCATATTTTGGCAAAGTGTACTCTTCTAAAATATTTTGTATGTAAGTATTTGTATGGCAATTATCAATGCAATAAGAAAGACACCCATGCAGGACAACATCAATATCAAGATCACTCATATGTAACAAAGAGATTTTTCTTGATAACTCTTCACACCACAAAAATAAAGTAAGTTCATCATGCTGATTAGGAGTAATTTCATCATTACAATACAAATTTGCAGCACTCATGGAGTGCGAATTATCATTGGAGGAGCATTGAAAATTAAAATGACCCACTTTATGACAAAGTTCACAAATAAAAGGATAGCTGGCACAAACTTTTTTACCAAGATCATCTAGAGCCCTAGACCACTTTCTAGTTTTTTCATTAATATGGTGGATACAATATTCATCTTCGATTTGATTAATTCCACAAGGTCTATGCATTCCACAAAAATTAACATGCTTATAGGAAATAGCATTCTTAGGAGTTTGAGCCTGTTTATTGCAATCATTAATAACAATTTCATCCTTCATGCAAGCATCTTTAAAAGGTTCATGATACTTATCAAAATTCTTCTTAGGCAATTCAAAATGAGAGGCAAAAGCTTTATAAAGATTTGCAACAACTTGAGAGTCAAGACCATAAGTAGCACTCATATTTTGAATTTTATCAGTATCCATAAAAGTTTCAATGCATTCACAATCATAATTTATACCTGACTCTTTACCTTTGTTGTTCTCCCATCCTTCAGTATTCTCCTGAATCCGATCAAGAAGGTCCCTTTTAACCTCTTCTTCATTGCGTGTAAATGATCCAGAACAAGTAGTATCCAGCAAGGTTTTATCCTGAAAAGAATGTCTTGCATAGAAATTATCAATGATGATATTACCAGGAAGCTCATGAATGGGGCATTTGAGCATTAAAGACTTCAATCTTCCCCATGCTTGGGCAATACTCTCTCCATCATGAGGCCAGAAATTATATATGCGGTTCCGGTCTTTGTGAATTTCACTTGGAGGATAGAATTTAGAGTAAAATAGAGGCACAATATCCTTCCAATCAAGAGAATCCCCATTCTTCAGCAATTTATACCAATGCGCCGCTTTACCAGACAGCGATATAGAGAATAGTTTCTTCCTAACTTCATCCATAGAGATACCTGCACACTTGAATAACCCGCATAACTCATGCAAAAACAGTAAATGATCTCCTGGATGGACAGTTCCATCCCCTTCATAGCGGTTATCCATAACATGTTCAATAATTTTCATAGGTATTTTATATGAAACACTTTCAGCAGGTGGATTTAAAATATCAGAAGCATCATTAGAGTTATCGCATATGGGAGATGAAGCATTATCAGAGCAAAATATTTCTTCCAAAGCTGAGGAGCAAAAAAAGATTATTTTTATATAAACTAGCTTCCCCAAGCTTAGACTTTTCCATAACATTAGCAGTAATTGCATTCATACTAATAACATTGATACTATCATGCAGATAAGGTTTCATAGGTTTTTTAATTTTCGCATCAAACAATTCATATCTTAACTCAGGAAATAGATTAAAAAGCTCATTGTTATTTTCCATTATGCCTAACTAGTGAAAAATAAAAACAAGAAACAAAACGATGCAATTGCAGGATCTAAAGGAAATAGCTTCGAGCACTTACAACGGCACCAGAAAATAACTTAGTTACCTGGGACCGGTGTGTGAGTGCCTTTTACCTTACCTCCCCGGCAACGGCGCCAGAAAATAGCTTGATGTCTACGCACGCTTCTATTCCTGTAGACAGTGTTGGGCCTCCAAGAGCAGAGGTTTGTAGAACAGCAGCAAGTTTCCCTTAAGTGAATCACCCAAGGTTTATCGAACTCAGGGAGGTAGAGGACAAAGATATCCCTCTCAAGCAACCCTGCAATCACGATACAAGAAGTCTCTTGTGTCCCCAACACACCTAATACACTTGTCAGATATATAGGTGCACTAGTTCGGCGAAGAGATAGTGAAATACAAGTGGTATGAATGAATATGAGCAGTAGTAACAGCGCCAGAAAATAGCTTGCTGGCGTGCAGTTGATGGTAGTAATATTGCAGGAAGTAAAGATGCAGTAAAACAGTAAATAAGCGATGATTGCAGTATTTGGAAACAAGGCCTAGGGATCATACTTTCACTAGTGGACACTCTCAACATTGCAATCATAATTGAATATAAATAAGCACTTCACTATGCTATTCTGAATTACTCTCTGGCAAGATAACGAACACTAATTCATCATGTAGGCAAACCTTAAAGATGTATTCCCAAGTACTAATAAACACCCCACGCTGTCACTTTGAGCATTCATAGGAGGTACAAACACACCATAATTTCATAGAGACATCCGACTCAAATCATAACTCAGTGAATAAGTATTCTGTGAAATATAGCCTAAGAGACCCACACGGTGCACACACTGTCACCTTTACACACGTGGGACAAGGAGTCTCCGGAGATCACATAAGTAAAATCCACTTGAATAGCATAACGACATCTAGATTACAAGCTCATCATATGGATCTCAATCATGTAAGGCAGCTCATGAGATCATTGTATTGAAGGACATGGAGAGAGATTAACCACATAGCTACCGGTACAGCCCTTAGCCTCGATGGAGAACTACTCCCTCCTCATGGGAGACAGCAGCGGTGATGAAGATGGCGGTGGTGTCGATGGAGATGCCTTCCGGGGGCACTTCCCCGTCCCGGCAGCGTGCCGGAACAGAGACTTCTGTCCCCCAGATCTTGGCTTCACGATGGCGGCGGCTCTGGAAGGTTTCTCGTACCGTGGCTTTTCCGTATCGAAGATTTAGGTCAGGGACCTTTAAATAGGCGAAGAGGCGGAGTCGGAAGGGTTACGGAGCCGCCACACAACAGGGGGGCGCCCCCCCCCCCTGGGCCGCGCCAGCCACCTATGTGGTGGGCCTGTGGCTCTTCTCTGCCCCCCCTCCGGTGTTCTGGAAGCTTCGTGGAATTCTAAGATGCTGGGCGTTGATTTCGTCCGATTCTGAGAATATTTCCTTACTAGGATTTCTGAAACCAAAAACAGCAGAAAACAGCAACTGGCCCTTCGGCATCTCGTCAATAGGTTAGTTCCGGAAGAAGCATAAATATGACATATAATGTGTATAAAACATGTGAGTATCATCATAAAAGTAGCATGGAACATAAGAAATTATAGATACGTTTGAGACGTATCAGTGGGGAGTGTTCGCCGAGGGGAAACCCTTGGCCTCTTGGGCCACGATGGCGACGTCCGCGGACGCCGTTCACTTCTTGATGGCGTTGTTGAGGCTTCTCCTTGTCCTTCTACGTGCTCCGGGTGAAATCCCAAGATCCTCGGATCGGGTGGTGACGGCGCTCTTGTGTCATGATCTTCTTGAAGACACCGTCTTGGAGCTCACTGTGGGTGGCTCTCCGTTGGTGGTGTGGTTGAGGCACGGTATTTGACGAGCAAGGTGCTTCGGGTGGAAACCTAAGATCTGTGGATCGGGCGGTGACGGCGCTCTCGTGCCGTGTTCTTCTTGAAGACATCGTCTTGGAGCTTACAGTGTTTCTTCGGATGTCATTGGCTTTTCGCTTGGCGACCTTCAGCAAGGCTTGTGTCCTACCATGCTTCCTCGTCGAGTTTCCATGGTGTTGATTGTTGGGGTTCGAACGGCGGTGGTCGATGCGTAGTGGTGGTCGGCCACTGCTGGCGCTACCCGCGGTGGGGAGTTCTGTTGATGGCGTGCGTGTTCGATGTCTCTCTCTAGGGTGAGCTCCGGCCGACACTGTTGATGTCCGGTATCTTCTTCGAGTCTTTGTAGGCTTCGTAAGGGTCGTGATCGTCGTTCGAGTTTTCGGTTGTAGCCATGTTGGCAATTCATGTGGGTGTGTGAGTGTGTGTTGTAAGCTGTGTCCAGCTCTCTGTACCTTATTGCCGTTGAGGGCGTTATTATTTTAACATTAGGCCTGTGGCCTTTGATTTAACAAAATCCCTTCAAAAAGGACGAGTAAGTTTTCATCTTTTCCTAGCTTTCCGTCAACCTTTCATTGAGTTAGTTCAAGGTTAACTGTAGGACCGTTAAGTTTGCGTCAAGATTTTTGCGCATGGGAATTGTATATGGCTGCCCTTGTACCTTTTTTCCTAGTTACACGTGATAAATTTCACATAAAATTGAATGCCTTCGTCTAACCAAACATTATGATAATTATATGTTAATCGAGAACTAGATGGCTTTTAATCTATATCTATATCTATACCTAATAATAAAGAGAGAAGTGTTTCCGCGGTTTGATCAGTTCCACAAGTTTGGTTTCCTACGTCGGTTTTGACGCGTTAGAATCGGTTCCATGTAGGATAGGATCGATACAATCTATATTTGACCATGTATTTGAGAAAAATTTCAAGGTCTTTAATCTCTTTCTTCTTCCAAGACGCAGTCTTATACTTTTCAAAAGACAGCCATAGAAAAATGACAGATATGCCGAACTGAGATCTATAAATACCAACAAGGTTTCTCCCCTAATTTTGAGCTGTGATGCCAAGCTTACGCGCAAGATGCAACCACTAAAAAAATCAACCAACATCGATAAGAGTACCAGCACCACCAGTATTTTAGGAATTGGTGATTAGATTGTTCCGTGCAATGTAAAGTCACGGCTGAAAGATCTTGTTGGAATGATTGTGCTCTTCCAGTGTGCCACGGAGACACATAAAACATCAAAGTGAAGGAGTCATCAAGGACCCAACAGTTCATTACAAGAAAAATCTCTATAATGCCAATAGTGCAGACGGTTCATCAAAGTGAAGAAGG
This sequence comes from Lolium perenne, assembly GCF_019359855.2. Taxonomy (NCBI): domain Eukaryota; kingdom Viridiplantae; phylum Streptophyta; class Magnoliopsida; order Poales; family Poaceae; genus Lolium; species Lolium perenne. The sequence goes on from NC_067250.2 coordinate 262,046,347, forward strand.
ACTCGTCAAGGAAACTTTGGTGGTGATGAGGATGATGATGATGATGATGTGGAGGAGGAGGCTGCCGGATTGACAGTTACATTGTTCGCTCAAGATGCAACCTTACTAAGCTGAGCAATAACATACCATCTCTTGGAAATTATGCCGCCACTCAATACCTTCATGGGGGTGCCATTGTGACATGGCTGACAAGAACAAATGTCAATATAAACACTATGATACGTTTACTTCAACTTATATGTTTTTCTTCTATTTGTTGCCATTTTCATGCATGCATATCTTTTGGTAGGGATACTCGTTTGAAAATGCATTTTTTGTTGGCATACTAAAAATTACCACAAGAGTGGGTATCCTCGTTTGGCATCCATGCTAAAGGCGTGGCTGAAGTACGGGTTGGAGCAGATGGTGTCATCACCAATCTTGGTTACCAAACGGAGCGAGATGGCCGTGTGATGTTCTTCATTGAAGGAGGGAGGGGCTTTGCCAGGAACCAAAATTTGTTATTTTTCATCTACATCATCAACAATTATTAGTTGTTCGTGTAGTGATCTTCTAATAAAGTACTCATCTCCATGCTATAAGTGTTGAACTATGTTGTCCTTTGTGAATGTGAGCTATGTTGAGATTTAGATGGGTGATGAACTATATGATAAAATCCTCTATATGTGAACTGTGCTGAGATTTCTTAGTTGTGTTTTGCTGCAAATTAATAATAGCTACGAAATTTTTTATTTCAGAAAATTACGTTAGAGGCATGCCGTACTAATGCCACACGTCTAGACTACATGATACATGTCGTGTGTCCCTGGCATGCCGCATTTATGAAAAATACCGGTGGCATGGCTAAGGCACGTCACATGTACCAAATATCATTGACACCAGTGACGCGTCCAATCCACGCCACTAGGGGTGATTTCGCCACGCTACTGCTACAGTTTTTGTACTAGTGGAAAACTTTAATCTAATCTATTTAGAACACTACTATATTATTATAGGATAATCTATATCTATACATAATAATAAAGGAGCTAAGATTTCTATCAAAATATTTTCATCCAACTTTTTTTTTGGACAATTTTTCCCTCCCACCAAATCACATATTACAGCACAATGCCATGGTACCAGTTCGTCTCTATATGTCGATGTTTTCGCACTTCAGTCCCTCGAATCCGTCAGTGCGTAATCCCCCACCGCTCCCCATCCATCCACTCCCATCTTGAAGCTCTGATCTCTCACGTGGTGTCGCTAGAGCGTTGGGGCGAGGTCGATGCGGGAACCGGCGAGAAGTCGCGCTCCTGCGGGGCGGGTCTTGCGGCGTGGTGGCGCTGTTGGAGGCTCAAGTAGTGCACGTCGTGGCCGGCGAGGGGAGGTGCTAGAGGCGAGCGTCCGGAGGCGCGCTGGCATGCCATGCTTTGGGGTAGGTAGGGCAGTGGTGAGCAGCTGCTAGTGGCTAGGAGCTCGATCCAAGCAGTGGGTCGGCGGGGATGCGCGCGTTGTCGCGGGCGGCGAGGGGAGGTGCTAGATGCGGGCGTCCGGAGGCGAGCTGGCCGGCGTGCTTTGGGATAGCCGGATCCTGGATAGGTAGGGCAGCGGCGAGCAGCTGCCGGCAGATATGAGCTCGAGGAAAGCGCGTCGTGTAGGAGGGAAGCCGGACGGAGCTGGTGCTCGAGGAAATTGGGGAGGAGCGGTTGTGTGTAGAGCTGGGATTTGACTCACCACTTGTTACGATCCGAAACACCTTTTTTTGGGGGGTAGCCTTTATTAATCAGAGGGTACAGATACAAGAAAGCCCTCTGGCGGCCCAACTAGACACACACGGCGGCCCGGATCATCGTAAACTGCACTCCTAGCAAGACAGTGTGCCTCCATATTGGAACTCCTAGCTTCATGGCGGAACTCAAGAGCATCGAAATTGCCATGGATTCCCTAATCTCTCTCACAATGTGAGCATAGCTTCTGAGGGTCCCTTCGGCCAAGCTAGGAACAACATTCTTGCAGTCTGTTGCCACCATAACCCTCCGACCATCTATGTCCTTGGCCAGAGCGTAGGCCTCCCTGCACGGCCAACGCCTCGAGGGTTTCGGCGCCTGACTTTCCAGGGAAAACGAGCCTCGATGCCCCAGAAAACACTCCTTCCTTCGTCCTGGCGATCGTTGCCACCGTATCGCAACGTCCATTCTTGCCCACCGCTACGTCAACATTGATCTTGATCATCCCCTTAGTGGCGGGATCCATCCCGTCGCCCGCTGCTTAGTAGCGATGTCTGGTTCCTTCTTCTTCAAATCATTGCACTGTTTGAGATCAGTCACAAACCTCTCCACGAACAAATGAACCGACAAAGGGCTCTGAAATATCTGCTCATGGATCTCCTTCCTTCTGGCGTGCCAGATGGCCCAGAACGTAACCAGCACCATCGTGAGGTCATCGTGTTTTAATGTTTTGATCAACCCTGCTATCCAAGCCCTAGCATCGCCTTCCTCCGAACAACTCACGTGTTCCGTTATTTCTTCATCCAGCAATGCCCACACGCATTGAGCACCAGCAGAGCGTGACGCCAGGAGTCACAAGCGCCACACATCCGGCAGCGGTCGTCTTCCGCCATACCCCGTCTATGCCGCAGTACATTAGACGGCAAGGACTGCTCGGCTAATCTCCAAAGAAAAACCCTTATCTTAGATGGAACTTTGGTTTTCCAGATCGAGCTCCATTCCTTTGCTATCCCTGCTTCATTTGAACTCGTGGCCTACGGTCCGAAACGGGAGATGCTATCCACCGAGCTGGTCGGTGCCAAAGCGGTCGCCGCACACCCCGCGCGCCCCGGATTACTAACTGGGCCGCGCATCCCAACATCAGGTAAGCCGGTTTTTTACTTTTTCGTTCCTTTTTTTTCTGTTGTTTGTTTTCTTTTTGAAAAGAATCTTTTTTAAAAATCTGAACATTTGTAAAAAAATTTAAAAAATCAAATTAAAAATAAATCACTTTTTAAAAATCTGAACATTTTCAGATTTGAACATTTTTTAATTTGAACAAAAATGTATTTTTTTCTATGAACAATTTTTGAATTTGAACATTTCTGAATTTGAACAAAATTTATATTTGAACAATTTTCGAATCTGAACGATTTTCATATTAGAACAATTTTCAAATTTGAAAAAATTTCATATTTGAACAAATTTCGGATATGAACGATTTTCATATTTGAACAATTTTTGAATTTAAACAGCTTTCATATTTACAATTTTCGAATTTTAGTAATTCTCAAATTTGAACGTTTTTCTAATTTAAACATTTCTCGAATATAGACTTTTCCAATTTGAACAAAAGAAAAAATAAACAGAAAGAAAAGAAAAGAAAACGGAAAAACAAAATAAGAAAATAAAAGAGAAAACGAAAGCGAAAAACGCTAAATGGGCCAGGCCGAATACCCGATCAGGATGTGCGGCAACCGCATCAGCACCGACCTGGTCGGTGTATAGGACTGGCCGTCCGGAACGCCTGCTCCGTATTGATTGACCGTGTGCCTGCTGCTAATGGGCTGCTGCTGCTGATGGGCTAAAATTTCCTAGGGCGCTGCTCTCTTGCTTCCTGAAATTCCGGTCCATCCAGACCGTGCAGTACAAAAAGCAAGGAGAAAGTTAAGCACCGAGCCAGGCAAGAGAGAATACGTACATACTTTTGTAACGAATAGTCCCACATCGCTTCCTTACATTGGGACATATCGGTTTATATACGTTTGCAAATTAAGTAGAGCATCATCTAGCCAAGTCGGAATCAACAAGTCGATTAGGAATTAAATTTCCTGATGTGCTGCCTGAGCGAATTTAGGAGTCCCCAGATGTTGGGCTACACCGAGACTCGCGTTGGTGTACATAAAAGTTGAAACGCGGGGCTGGCCCGTGCTTGGCCGCCTATGTATTTTTCCTGTTTTAATTAATAATTTTTTACTTTTCCGCAGCAACGCGGGAGCATTTGTGCTAGTTATAATAAGGGCATATGCCCTGGGAAGATTTTCCGTGCGACGGTAGGAGTTAGCATCCAACCCTCCAATAGCAGAGCAACCAACATCCACATGCATGCATGAAATCTTTTTCACATCCAAAAATTCAATAAATTTTCTCTTAAACGTTAATCCAATTGACGATATGGTTTCACAGTCGGCTTCATATAGACGTGGGCTGTAAAATAAGATTTCATCTTAATATGTTTTGATTAAAAAAAAAACCAACATGAGTTCCCAGGTTATAGTAGTAACGTAGCTATTAGGTTATCTGTTACCACTTAAATTGTACATAGTTACATGATTTTTTTTTTCCATAGCAATGGTCTACACGTTCAGATAGTGTGTATTTTGATCCAGTCTAATGCGTGAAGAGCGAAGTAAAAAAAAAAAAACTAGCAATCGTATGATTTAACCTGCCAATCAACATTGGTTAACTTTGTAACAAAGTAAGTATAACCTGGCAACTAGGATCCAAAAAGTGTTGTCAAAATATATCAACATAGAATCTAGTTTTGAAGATCTTATCGTGGAAAAGCTAAACGTAAAAATATATCTGAATTTCAACTTACAGTTCAATAAGATTAAATTTCATGGGTTGTCATATTTAATTCGCGCATATAAAATGTTAATCTTAGGCGCATTCCCTAAATAGCATAATTCATTATTAAATACCTTAACACATAGATCGGGTTTTCCATCCCAAGCTGAGGAGGCCAACCGAAGGAGAGAAATGTATGGTGAAGATGAAGGTGAAGGTGACGGCTAGGCTTCTAGAGGTGGCAGAAGGGAGGGGACATGAGTTTGATGGAGTTGATTCGCCGCAACAGTGACGCCTGCTGTGTAGTGCCTGATTTCACTATGCTGCCCGGGCTAGAGCTAGGGTGTAAATGCAACAGCAATGATTTAGCTATCTGAAACTACACGCGCGATCTACATATGAATCCCGGCCGGGCATTAACCGAACTTGGAGGCCCTGCAGTGATCAGTTACATGCTGCCGGCCGGATCGATGGGATCCATGCACACACGTAATTGCTGCTACTACAACAAGCACATTCATGATGCATCCATGCTGTCCAACTCCATACTATTCCCCGTCCATCATGGCGATCAGAGCCGGTCCATCCATCGGCAGTGCGCATGCTGGCTAGACAACCCCCTCTCGCGGCGTTCGTGCCGTCGACCCAGCTGGGCGCCGCCTGTTCACCCACAGTGGCCGATCGGATGCAATGTGCGCAGACAGACATGCACCAACGGATTCAGAGAACAGCATGCGTGCTGCGGACCGAGGCCGATCGAGGCCGGGTAGGAGACGGTACAGTGCCGGCCTGGCGAGATCCGGGGCAGCCGGCCGTCGTGCATCATTCTGTCCCGCCGTGCTCCGTCCGTCGATCGTTCGCCTGCAGGGATCGAGTATATTCCTGTGCGCGCCTCCTTCGCAGCTGTGCGCTCACAGTAACCTCCATGGATGTATCCATGGCGGTCTTCTCCGCGTCGGTCCAAGTGAATGTGTGGTAGCCAGAGCGCGGCATGACGGCGATCGGAGAAGTCTAGTTAATCGAGAGCCATAGGTATTAGGTGGCCCGATAGGTAGGCCGTTTCTGGGATCAGCCCGGATCTGGAAGCTCTCCTCAGCGACAGTGTCGGCGATGGCGTTTTCTAGGGGTTTAATCATTGATCCTACCTGTCCTGGCGAGATATATGGATGATCCACTTCTGGTGACCTATGATCGGGGACACGTTTACCACAGCACGGATATACAATGATATATGGGCATCCATGGAGCATTTTTTTTACTTCACCTATGATCGTGATCGGGCCTACTTCAGAGTTCAGACAGGAGAACATATCTACTGCTACCACCCCTTTAGGTGCTACCGTGCTACCGTACAAAAAAAAACGTATTTTATACGTGTCAAAAAATTATACGAAAAATTGTGAGTGCTCATGAAGCATGTCCCTACAACATCTCAAAATTTCATATCCAAAAACGACATGCACACTGAGAAATAAAAAAGAGAAAATCAGCATGAATAGTGTCATTCTCTGATTTGTCTTTTTGTGACACTAGGTAGCAGAAAATCAGCATGAACAGTGTCATTCTCTGATTTGTCTTCCTGTGACACTAGGTAGCACTATTCATGCTGATTTTCTCTTTTTTGTTTCTCAGTGTCCATGTCGATTTTGGGTATGAAATTTTGGGATGTTGTAGGGACATGCTTCATGAGTACTCACATTTTTTCGTATAATTTTTTGACACGTATAAAATATGTTTTTTTGTACGGTAGCACGGTAGCATGCAAAGAGGTGGTAGCACTAGATATCTTCTCATTAGAGCAGCTGAAATTATGGAAACCACCCAGCCAATTTGTCTAGGAAAGTCCGATCTGGCATGGATATCTACAAATAAATTTATGACGATAGGCCGTCAATAATACTGTTCTTTTTTTCTTCCAGTACTTATTAACAAGCACTGAATTATTGTTCTTTTGTGGGGAAGAAGAAGGATTGAATTGAAAGAGATTATCAAACCGTGGATGTCTGTACTATGTGCGTTTAAGCTGTGGAAACCAGAGAGGGGTCACTGATTAGAGGAAGCAAATGGACCAGTATGGGTGTCCCAGGGGCCACTGCAACAGTGAAGTTGGTCATTAGATTCTTTTTGTATGGGAGGACTGCTCGACTGCAGTTTCCCAATGCCAACTTCAACCCTTCATGGTATCAAGATCTCTGTACTGCAACTCTCTATCTCTCCCGCCTCCATCTCTCTCTCCCCATTTCCGTATGCAAGGAATCTCCTTGCTTTCTTGATGTTACAAGGCCGAAACTGATTAAATGCGATGAGGACCTCCAAACCACTAGCGAGCTAGTAGCCTAGTGTACTACCACATGTTTAACTGCAAATAGGCCCTTGCATATTGGTCCATGGGGCAACAATAACTGGCGGAAGCTATACATGTGTTTATTTCTTCGGATTTGCTAGTCTTACGAGAATTTCTTAAATCTCAGTCACCCATATAAAATTGATTCAGTTCCACTTTTTCTCGCAAAAAAAAGCAAAGTGCAACTGGACCGCGACGTGCATTAGTTTTAACTGCAGTTGCACTTTTCTTAGGTGACGGGACTTAAGAAAATCTGAGAAATAGACAAACTCTTACTTTTTCGTGGGGTAATTCATTCAAGGATCTTAAACAGTCCAGAGAAATTCAGAGGACAAACTGTCCCTAGGGTCCCAAGGCATCGCCTAAACATACTACATATGGAACGTTAGAGTTGCTCCAGCAAGCCACATCCCGACATTGTTTTTTTTGCAGGTAAAATCATGAATTTATTAATCAATAGGGTTTAGAGGGAGGTCATGATCAAGCACCTCAAATAAAAAAAATGAGGACCTGAAGCATGCCAAGTTACATTTCTTCCTTCTGATCTCTTAAATTGGCGAGGGGGTGATTAGCCATATTTTGAACACGATCCGCTTTTATAAATGAAATGGTTCTACTTCCTTTGGACAAATTCTTAATCTCCGAAATGAGTAAATGACGAGCGGTTCGGAGAATTCTCAACAATTGCATCCACCAGGTCGGGACAGTCCAGCACTACGAGGACTGGTTTGTTGCTCCATTTCAAGGCCAGAACTAGGCCTTAATGACATGCCATAGTTTCTGCATCCAAAGGATTTGAAAAATCCATCAGATTTCGACAGGCTGAGAAGGCCACCTGTTCCTCCTCATCTCTAAGTGTCATACCAGTTCCGGCAGTATTATCTTCTAGGTTAACCGAACCATCATAGTTCAATTATACTCTTCCATAAGGTGGTCTCATCCAATTCTTGTCCGGGGGTTCTTTATGTTAGATTGATCTCCACCATGATCGAGCCCAATAGCTCAACGTGCCCCTTGGCCACGCCCTGATCCAGGGTGCCCAACCGAACTCTGGTTGGTGGGCCCCTATCGCCACGCTACATAAAGAGGTGGGCGACCGGACGCTCACGTTACGAGGTTCACCTGTGCGCCGCAAGCCCCACCGACATCCCCTTCCGTTCTAGGATTGGCGTAGGCTGGCGGGAAGTTCCGCCACCGCCGCTACTGCCTCACCCACACCATCGCCACCACCATGTCGAACATCTCTGGTTCCTCTAGCCAGTGTGAAGGTATGCCTCTCTCTCTCACGCAGAAACCACACACATTCTTTCACAGAGATAGTTGCACCCGACGAAGATCTACACTAGTTCGTTCTAGGGTTCTAACATTTGTATCAGACCCCACTAGTTTTGGTAGATCTTTTGTTTCGGATAGAACAGATCACAAAAACAGCAAACCCTAGTTCATCACTGGGCCAAAACCCTAACCCTAATTAGGGAAAAGGAATAAGAAGAAAAGGGGCAAAGAAATCTCACTGGGCCATGGCCTCGAGCTCACCGGCAAAGAAGCGCCGCCGTAAGGTCGTGCCGTTCCTCTCGATCCCGATGCGCATCTGCAAGCCGAGGTACCGGGAAGAAAAACAGCACCCCCACCGGGGCAAAGGGCGCCTCCGCTGAGCCAGTTGACGGCACGGCTGATCTACCGATCCCAGGCATTAACCGAACCTGGCAGCTTTGCAGTAATCACTGATCAGTGACATGCTGCCGCCGGTCGGATCGATGGAATCCATGCACGCACGTAAATGCTACGTAGGTGCATCCATGCTGTCCTGAACTCGAAACTATTCCCCATCCATCATGGCGATCAGAGCCGGTCGATCCATCGGCAGCGCGCACGCTGGCTAGACACCCCCCTCTCGCGGCGCGCATTGGCGCCGTCGACCCAGCTCCGCACCCTGTTCACCCACAGTGGCCTATCGAATGCAATGCGCGCAGACGGACATGCGGCAATGGATTCAGAGAACAACATGCATGCTGCGGGCCGAGGCTTGGCGAGATCCGGGGCAGGCGGCCGTCGCGCACCATTCTGTCGCTCGCGCCGTCCTCCGTCCCGTCCGTCGATCGCCTGAGTATATTCCTGTGCGCGCGCGCGTGGCGGCAGTTCTGCGCTCACAGTGGCCTCCCTGGACGTATCCATGGCGGTCGTCGCCGCGTCGGTCCAAGTGAATGTGTGCTAGAGCACGGCATGACGGCGACCGGAGCGAGAGCGGATGTGGCTAGTTAATTAAGCTAGAGCCATAGGCATTAGGTGTGGTGGCTCGATAGGTAGGCCGTTTCTGGAAGCGCGTCGGCGACAGTGTCGATGGTGGCATTTTCCTGGGGTTTAATCATTGATCCTACATGTCCTTGCGAGATCTATGGATGATCATCCACTTCCACTTCTGGGGATATACAATGATATTGGCATCCATGAGCTTCTTAGAAGGATACGATGAAGCTTCTGAAAATTCGTCTCTGGCAGTCCGATCTCGCGTCGATATCGAGAAATTTATGGCGAAGGGCCGTCAATAATACTGTTCTTTTCTTCCAATAATTATCAAGAAGCACTGAATTGTTCTTTTGTGGGGAAAAGAAGGCATAAACTGGAAGACATTAGAACGTGGATGTCTGTATTATCTGCGTGTAAACTGAGGAAACCACAGAGGGGTTACTGATTAGGGGAAACAAATGGACCAGTATGGGTGTCCAAGGGGCCACTAGAACAGTGAAGTTCTTCATGAGATTCTTTTTGTACGGGAGGACCGCTCGACTGCAGTGTTCCATGCCAACTTCAAGTCTTCAAGGCATCAAGATCGATCTCTCTATTGCAACTCTCCATCTCTCCACGTCCATCTCTCTCCCCATCTCTATTATGCTTAGAATCTACCTGTACCTACACTGCCTAGCCGGCCTTATGCCTGCTTGATGTAACAAGGCCGAAACTGATTAAATGCGTTCGTTACTTCCAAACCACTAGCTAGAGTACTAGTACAATGTGTTCAACTGCAAAGAGGCCCTTGCATGGACCGCGGGGAAGAAGTCCTGGCTTATCTATATATCTTATAAAGCAAAATACTACTTAGAGGCCATTTAAGTAGCTGAAATCCACTTTTGATCTTGGAAGCATATGCTCCCACCCGAGAAAAACATTTTAAAATGTTAAAAAAATTTGAACAAAATTTTTAGCGTGTATATGTCGATATTATATGAGTTGCATACTGAGTTTTTCCTTTCAAGCTTTATTGAGGTCATGTTCCATAAATAAAATTGTACCATCGGCGTATTAAAGGATTGATAAGCCCCCATCAACCAGATGTGGGATCACCCCTTCAATTTGACAATCAAACTTAGCACATTCGATCAAGATAGCGAGCATATCAGCCACAATATTGAATAAAAGTGGTGATAGAGGGTCATCTTGGCGCAAACCTTTTCTTGTCTGGAAAAATCTTCATGTGTCATCATTAACACAGATCGCAACAATTCCTCCGGACACGAAATAATTGATCAAATCACACCACTCTGGTGAAAAAACCTTTCATCATGAGTATCTGATGGAGGAAAGACCATTTTACTTTATCGTAGGCCTTCTCGAAATCTAGCTTAGAAATAACACTGTTCATCTTTTTGGTATGCAGTTCATGCACCGCTCCATGCAAGCCCGCCACTCCGTCAAGGATATTTCTTCCTTGCATGAATGTGGTTTGCGACGGTTGAACTACATGATCCGTCACAGTATTTAGTCTAATGATGGTCACTTTCGTGAAAATCTTAAAACTTACATTTAATAGGCAGATAGATCGATATTGTTGACTCCTGTCTACCTCATTAACTTTCAGTAGCAAGATTACTCCACCAAAATTTAGACGAAATAATTCTAGTTGTCCAGCATGTAGAATGTTGAATATATCTAGAAGGTCTGATTTAATAGTCTCCCAAAAAAGTTTGATAAAACTCAGCAGGAAACTATCCAGACCTGGGGCTTTATTACGTTTCATTTGGAAAATAGCCTCCTGAACCTCCTCCTCCGGATAAGGTGCTGTCAGAAGACCATTTTCTTCCATAGACACTTGGGGTATGTCATCCGTTAAGGTCTCATCTAGAGAAAAAGAACTCTCCTCTGGAAGACCAAATAGACCTTTATAATAATTCGTGATGTATGACTTGAGTTGCTCATGACCTTCAATCTGCCATTCATCTTGTACCAGAGAATGAATACCTTTTTCTCTATATCTGCTATTGGCAATGCCATGGAAATATCTCGTATTCGAATCTCCTTTCAAGATGAACTAGGCGTTAGATCGCTGGTACCATTTAAGTTCCTCCTCACTAAGAAGATCCGCTATTTGTGCATTGGATTGACATTTTAATTCAATCTCTTGCGTAGATAGAGGTCTTAACTCCACCAAAGCCTCCAAATTATCAATAATTGATGATATACGAGTCTTTTCTTTTTTGAGAAGACCAAAGATATAGGAGGTCCAACCAAAGAGGTGTTTACGCATTGCACGTAACTTATTAACCGGATGGTAAATGGAAATGTCTCACATGAACATGCTTCGTATTTGATAGTCTTTTGTCTTTAGCAGATTCGCTTCTGAAGCCTTTGGCGATGCACTTTATCAGGCAATAACTTACCACGTTCTTCAACTATGTAAGTACTTCATGGATTAGTGTTGTATTTGAGAGAGTTTTTATTCATGTGTGTTCCTGTTCGTAATTGTAGGTGAATGAGGCATATGTGATTATCGCCATATTTTTCTTATAAATATTTTATCAGTTCACGCAAGTACCCTGCAGAGCATTTCCTTGATTGCTATCTCAAAAGATGTTCGTCTTTGGTTTGCTGAAATTTCAGCCTTAAGGAAATCAAGCAGATTTTTACACACGTATGGATTTAATTGAAATGTGGTATTGAATTTCAAATCTTCTTCTTGCGACAGTCGGGTCTTCTCTTATATAATTTCTTCGGCTATGAATGATAAGGTCCCTTTACTCTTTCAACTAGCAAGGTGGCCCTCGCGAATGCGAGGGCATCGTCTCTATCTTATTGAATTTATTTATTAAATAAAGTTATCATGTAATATATAAATGAAACATGTAATTCTTAATCATAGGATTATATAACTTGTGCAAACATCATGTGAGGTAAAACTATCACATGAGTGAGAAATATTTCAAATCTCTTTAGTTTATGGCAAGTAGTTATTGTGTAACCTCTAAGGACATTTTTGAATTGTAGGCATTTCGTACGAATTTTGTATTTTTTAATACTTGGAATTTTTTCCTTTGGATTGCCAGGATTATGCTACCAAAATTCTTATGGATTGGTATGGCCCAATTCTAAGAAAACTTTAAGACCACCCGAACCACTTTTTTAAGACTCAATCATGTAGGATCAACAAACTTTTTGTTTCGCGGTGAAATGACTATTCATGTTGTTCTCCAGTGTTTTAATTTGAACCCTCTAGTTTTCGCTCACAAAGTTGTTAGAGTATCGTGTTTCTCTCAGTCCTACATTTATCAACCCTCCAATCCAAAGAGGTCATAAAAATACCATGACATATGTTCTGTAATGTCTCTATCCTGAAAATAGGTAGTGCGATTTTATTTTTACTTTTTGATGTTATCCCTTAATGTTGAATGTAGATGTTCTACTTTCTCGCTAACACATAATTATCTTGCCACATATCCGAGAATAAACCAACTTTGATGGCACATATTTCTTGTAGCATATTGAAAATTAAAAAAATACGTACATTAACACGGTATTCAATATTTCAATATTTCACAAATTTATTGCATGAACTTCTCAAATATTATTTCATTATCCCATTGCAGCACCAATTTTGAGATTTATCAAAACAATTTACAAATTCATTCGAAATTCATCAAAATTCTTTACATTTGTTAAAATTATGTAAGTACCTTTAAATTTTGTCCGACATTAGTTTTTCTCATTGCTAATCGGAACAAACAGGTTTATCACAAACACTTGTCGAGAAAACATACGGTGTTCATGTCTCCATAAAATCTCCTTTCTGCCAGCATAGGTGGCAGAGAAATAGTGTATGTGTTATAATACGTGAATATATGTATCAGAAAGACCGGTCCAAATACCCCGAAATGTATCAAACCAATTTCCAAATTCCATCAAAATTTCTAAAAATATCTAAATTTGACCAAATTATGCAAATAATCATATATTTCATCTAGTAGGATTTTTTTCTCGGTGGTAACAAAAAACCTGGTTTCTGGCTAGATATCGAAAGTACCGGTTGGAAAAAACTGTGCTCAAGTTTCCGGCGAGAAAAGAAATGTTGTGTTCATGTCTTCTTATAATTGCTTTGATGCCAAGACAGAATGTATATAAATAATGTTTGTGTAAAAATATGTGATTATAGGTACCAGAAATACCACCCGAGATTTTTCAAACAAACATAAATATTATTTCAATTTTTCTAAACTATAGTAAATTATTGAAATAGCGGTAAATTTCACCCAGGGGTATTTTTTCTCAGTACTTTTTATTTTTAGCTCTCACGCCTATATAGCTTTCTTCCTATACCTAGCTAGCGCATATTTCTTATTTCCTTTAAAATAAACTTTTTTGTAAATGGAAATAGCTCACGTCCTTTTATTTAACACATAGCTCATATCCTATATATAGCTACGATACTGTTTTTGAACGGTGCCTTTTTTTTTCAAACACACATAGCTTATGTCCTATCCACGTAGTTTTTCTTTTTTATTGGAGTAGAGAAGATGGAGATGTTAACTAACACGATGAAAAGGAATCGTGTGGGTACAAAACAGTTTAAGGTATGGGAAAAGAATAAGTGCACAACATATATGGCATCCAGAGTTCTAATTAGAGTAGATTGATCGTCTTGCTCGTGGTATCAGCATCGGCCCGTCCGTACTTTTTTTTTAGATATGTACGTACGTCTATTTGGATATTCCAAACGTGTGTACCTATGTGACGTTTACGTGTGAAAGTATAGAGATGGTAAACCTAGAGGGGGGTGAATAGGTTTCTACAAATTTTAATTCTTTCTTTGTAATATTAGGCTTTGCGGAATATAAAGATGAGCCTAATGCAAACTAGGTGAAGCAACCTATATGAGGATACAACTAACTCGAGCACGAAGGCTCTCACAGGCAGTTAAATCACAAGTAAGGAGTTCGGTTAGAGATAACCGATAGCACGCGGAGCCGAGGATGTATTCCCGTGTTCCCTTGCTTTGCAACAAGGTACGTCACGTTTGGAGGAGTGGAGGTCCCACGAAGGATTCCCCGCGCCACGAAGGCTCACCCTATTCTCCGGAGCCTATCCCACGAAGGAATAGCTCACTCACTTGTGGTAGACTTTGAGGTAGCCTCCAAACCTTCACAATCTTTCCCGGAGCAAATCCACAGCCCGGATGCTTCCGGACTCCTCTTGCCCACCTAGGGTTTCCAAGGAACCCTAGGAAGCAAGCTTCTCAATGAATACAAGGGGGAATGAGATTTGGCTTGGTAGAACGGTAGATCGGGTCCTCCTCTAATGATTCCCCGGAGGGATTTGAGTTTGGGTGGAGGAGGAGGGAGATCTGAGGCTTTTGGTGTTTCTAGCAATGGAGTAAGAGAGAGAGAGCTCAAGAACAGTTTGTAGTGTAGTGCCTAACCCTTCCAAGGTAGAAGAAGGGGTATTTATAGTGTTCTTCAAAATCTGGCCGTTGGTCAACTTGCCACATCAGATTTTCTTCGAGGAAGCCGGTTGACCGGGTTTGGCGCCGGGCCGTCCGGCGCACAGTCCGGTCAGACTGGGCTCTCGACCGGGCCGGCCGGTTTCAACCGGAGCAGGGACCGGAACTTGACCGGAGGAGCTTCTGGGCTTACTGGAATGCGCCCGGATGGCACAAGCGCGGAATCCGGTTGGCGCCGGGGCATCCGGTCGGTAGCCCGGTCCGACCGGGCTGGTGACCGGATGCGCCGGTCCTAACCGGGCTAGAGACCGGGCGGCGACCGGAGGGCTTCCCCCCTTTACTGGATCCTGCCCGGATGGCACAAGCGCCGGAGCCGGTCCTGACCGGGCTGGCCGGTGCCAGGGCCGGTCCGACCGGGCCAGTGACCGGCCAGACACAGGAAAATCCTGTTGATTCTTTCGTCGAATTGGGGGGGGTCTCCATTGCCTTCTTCTTCCATTGATACACCTTTATACCTCTTTGGCTAATACCTGGGAATCATCTTGTAGTCATGTATTAGTCCAAATACACTAGCACGGTGTCATTGTTACCAAAATAATGGATAAGGGTAAAATACCCTTACAATCTCCCCCTTTTTGGTATACGATGACAAACCGAGCTAGAGTCACAAATAGATATTATGATAAGCTCTAAACCTTGATTCCATATAAGATATTACGAAAGCTCCCCCATAATGTGTGCACTTGGAGAATTTGCGTTTGAATGCAAAGTGCACCATTTGTGAAATATGAGAAGCTCCCCCAATATCTTTAGGAAACAAGCATGGTATGAGATGTGCATATCAAGATATATAAGCATAGCACACATAATCATCCTAACATAGAGTAGCACACATAATAGTCGTCCATACACATCCATACACGAATTATTGGAAATAGCAAATGGTTCTTGAAAAACTCAAAGTAAACAAGCACAAGCCATATAAAATCCAAATAAAGCAACTCCCATGGCTTGTGGCAACACCCCGTGAATCCTAGACTCTACTCTCTTCTCCCTCTTTGGCATCGGAACACCAAAAAGGCGAAGAAAAAGAGGAGAGATGCTAGCGCACCCATCAGAAGATCTCATGCCCAGCGGAGTATGAGCTCTCGCCATCATCACGCGTATCTGTAGCACCTTCATCTTCTTCATCATCATCATCAGTAGGGACACGAGCAGGCTGAGGAGGAGGAGGAGGACCACCAAAGCCGTACCATGTAGGATCAAAGTTCTGGAACATCTGATCAGTGAGGGGAGGAATCTCCCAGTTAGGTGCATGAACAGGCTCCAACTCAGGGCCAGGAGGAGGAAAAGTGATATTCCGAGTGGCCATGTACTCATTCTGGCGCCTTCTCGTCTCTTGGGTCATAGCAAGGCTTTGATGTGCAACATCATTAGTATTCTTGCACATCTGCCACATGGAGGAGAAGAACCGAGAGATACCATGCTGTGGGCGCCGAGTGAAGCTGGAGCTAGTAGGGTCATGGCGCTCCTTGGACCGGCGCTCAGGAGGTGTCATGTCGGGGACATCCGGTCTATCACCTTGGACAGGAACCTTGAATGCTTCCATCTTGACCCGTTCACCATGCGTATTGAGAGGAGCAGGCACAACCTTGTTGATGAGAAGCTGGATGTATTGAGCATAGTTCGGGGTCATCCTGTCGCGAACACATCTCCTCAGCTCAGAGTAGATGAGATCACATCCATCAATGCGTCGCCGGTACTCAGGGTTGCAGTAGTACATCAAGTTCAAGTGATATCCTCGGCATTCACTTGTATCGCCTGACTTGCTGATGAGAGACTCTCTGAATAACTTGGCAAGCAGGAGATAGGAGTAGAACATGCCAGATATGGTGGGAGGACGAGCGGTGGGCTCCCGAGGATAGCAGAAAGCAATGTCTCCTTTGTTGAACTTCTGTTGAGAGTAAAGCTTGAAACCGTGAGCGCGACCTCCACCAAACCCAAGGGCTTCACACAAGTCAAGATAGTTGCAGGAGTACTTCTCTTTGCCTGTCATCCATGTCATGGTACGGGCTGGATCATCATGGAAGTACACGGTACAGTGGAATTGCCTTACCAAGAGTGGGCAATAGCATCCATCAGAAGGCGTCAGACATACAAGCTCATACAGCCCCATGTTCTTCAAAGTCTCAACCACAAACCGATGTGTGGTGGCTGCATGCATCTCAATAACATCCTTGACAGCCTTGGGCATAACAATGCAGCCATTCTTCATGTGCTCTCGGGAGTCATAGTACTCATGCCACATCCTCTCGCCGACTGGGTCCAGAAGAACTTGTCGCCCCCGGTGTAAGTGGGAGCCTCAAAGCGATAGTGATTGGTTTCTCGAAGCCTTTTCCATGCACCAATATGGACATCGCCAACATTGAAGTCTGGCAATTCCTCATCATCTCCTTGTGCAGCGTGCTTATCTTTCCTTTTCTGGGCAGTGTGCTTGGTGCGGCCTCCAGCTGAGCTGCCACCAGTAGTCTGAGGAGCACGACCAGTAGAGCGCCGTGGTGGAACCCCTGAGTGCCTCCCTCGCTTGGCAACAGTGCCACGGTCCTCATCACTCCATTCATCACCTGTGAATCAGCAAAATAGAGCGAGGATAGCAAAGAGGTAAGTGTACATGTCATCAGCATATATGAGGAAGCCAAAAGCATAGCCTATATTCAAGTGTTTCGACGAGATCATGCGAAAAAGCTGGGCGAGCCGGCGCAGGGGCCGGTCCGACCGGACGACAGACCGGACGAGCCGGTTGGCCATCCGGTCGACCGGGCGGTGCGCCGGACCAGCCGGTCGAGAGGCCGGTCGACCGGGCTGTAGACCGGGTCATGCTGAGTTGTGATGTTTGCCCAGAAATTCGACACAAAATCATGCAAAAACTCACAAACTTGAACATAGATTATACCAGGAGAGTGAACAATGTGCATAGGAGGGCTGTGACACTCTAGGTGGCATGAGGACTTACTAACCCTAACCCTAACCCTAACTTTTCTCAACTTTCCTCAAAAATGGGCAATGGGAGAGGGAAAGCAAGAGGGAGAGGGATAGGGAGAAAGATTTACCCGAAGACATCATCCTCTTTGCCCAAGTGAGCAAGAAGAACTCGTGAAGAAGGCTTGAGGACCAAATCCCCAAGATCTCCCAAAATAGCTTGAGAGGGACCAAATGCTTTGGTGAAGATGCTTGAGAGATCCCGATCTATGGTTGTGTGAAGTTTGGGGAGAAACTAGTGGTGGGAAGTGCCTAGGACGTGGTGGAGATGGTGGAGGCGGCGGCCATGGTGGTTTGAGAGGTGGGGGATAATGAGGAAGAAGATCCCCAAGGGGTATCCTCTCCAAGTCATAACAGCCCGCACGGCCGGTCGGGCGCCCGGTCGACCGGGCCAGGCGCCGGACGATCCGGCGCAAAGGCCGGTCCGACCGGGCCAGTGACCGGCCAGAGTCAGTTTACCCAAAAATGTGTCATTTTGCCTCGTTTTGCCCCTATTCTTTGTGTAAATGTGTGTGAGTGCTCAAATGATGACATGTACATATAGATAGATAGATGATGATGAGATGAGCATAGACATGGGGTTGGAAACACAAAGTTCTCTAGGCATACCCATTGGAGAGAAAAAAAAACAAACAAGATGTGAATAGCAACAATGGGCATGATTCGAAGTGTATATCAAGAATCATAAGTCATTTTGGAAATGATGCTCGCACTAAAATCATTGGGCCTTATATAGTCAAATCAATTTGTAATGAAGGCTCAATGAGGGGCGGGGGATTACTCCCCCTATGTGAAAGCGCAAATGTCATGTGACCGCGAAGAGACATGCTTGGGTCCATATAATGACATTGGGTCTATTTATGTTGCACACATAGGTATGCATCATACCAAGACATGGTAAGATGACTATCCCCATATGTGCTATACCTCTAAGCTAGATAGCAAGATAAATGCAAGAATATAGTGCAAGAAGTTAATCAATCCAAGTTTTTAGGATCAAGAATACCAAGTTCTCCTCTCAAGTTAACAAAGCGGGCTTCATCCAAAGGCTTAGTGAAAATATCCGCCAATTGGTAGGTTGTTCCCACATGAGTGAGATCAATATCCTTATTGGCAACATGATCACGTAGGAAGTGATGGCGAATGTCAATATGTTTGGTGCGACAATGTTGAACCGGGTTGTTGGCGATCTTTATTGCACTTTCATTGTCACAAAGAAGAGGCACCGTACCAAGAGACACACCATAGTCTTTCAAGGTTTGCTTCATCCATAACAATTGAGTGCAACAAGATGCCGCGGATATGTATTCGGCTTCGGCGGTGGATAGGGCGGTGGAGTTTTGTTTCTTGGATGACCAACTCACCAATGACCGGCCAATAAATTGGCAAGCCCCGGAGGTAGACTTCCGATCAACCTTATCACCGGCCCAATCGGAATCCGAATAGCCAATGAGTTCAAAGGTTGACCCCTTTGGATACCATAGCCCGAGAGTAGGAGTGAGAACAAGGTATCTTAGTATCCGTTTGACCGCCACTAAATGGCTCTCCTTGGGAGCGGATTGAAAACGAGCACACATCCCTACACTTAGCATGATATCCGGCCTAGAGGCACAAAGGTAGAGCAAGGATCCTATCATGGAGCGGTATACCTTTATGTCCACATCCTTCTCACCGTCACATGAACCAAGTTGCCCCTTTACGGGCATGGGTGTCTTCATTGGACTCGCATTGGTCATGTTGAATTTCTTGAGCATATCCTTCACATACTTTTCTTGAGAGATAAAGGTGCCTTTTGCAAGTTGCCTCACTTGGAAGCCTAGAAAGAACTTCAACTCTCCCATCATGGACATCTCAAATTTCCTAGTCATCAATAGCTCAAAAGCTTTGTTATGATTGGGGTTAGTTCCACCAAAAATAATATCATCAACATATATTTGACATATAAAGAGGCCACCCCCTTTAACCCGCTTGGTGAAAAGGGTGGAATCGACCGTACCCATGCAAAACCCATCATGTAGTAAGAAATCCCTAAGGAACTCATACCAAGCACGTGGAGCTTGCTTGAGACCGTAGAGTGCCTTATGGAGTAAATACACGTGGCTGGGTCGGCATGGGTCTTCGAAACCCGGGGGTTGAGCCACATATGCGGTTTCTTTTAGGGGACCATTCAAAAATGCACTTTTCACATCCATTTGATATAATTTGAAATTGTGGAAAGATGCAAATGCAAGCAAAAGACGAATAGCTTCAAGACGGGCTACCGGCGCAAAGGTATCCTCAAAATCCATACCTTCTATTTGGGCAAACCCTTGCGCCACTAACCTTGCTTTGTTTCGTATAACAATGCCATTCTCATCTTGCTTGTTCTTGAATACCCATTTGGTCCCAATGACATTGATGCGATGATCCTTGGGTCTCTCAACTAGAGACCATACTTCATTACGAGTGAAACACTCCAATTCTTCTTGCATGGCAATTACCCAATCCGGATCGACCAAGGCTTCATGTACCTTAAGTGGTTCAAAACTAGACACAAAAGCATGATGTTGACAATAAGTGATAAGTAATGCATGGTGTCTACGAGTTACCACTCCTCTTGAGATGCTACCAAGGACTTGATCCACTTTCATGTCACTTGCCCTTGTAGCGGCCTTGATCTTCCGAACGGTTCCTTCATGATCAATGAATTCATCTCTTGCTAGTACTTGATCATGAGGGACCACTTGAGCTTTCTTGGCGAAGGTGATGAACTCTCTATGGGTCTCGTCCTTAGACTTAAGGAGAAAGACCCAAGAGTATCTTGAGTAATCATCAACAATGACAAGTCCATACTTGCTCCCACCAAGAGTATCATAATGTGATGGCCCAAAGAGGTCCAAATGAAGGAGCTCCAAAGGACTAGATGTGGTAACAATACTCTTGATGGGATGCTTCTTCTTGAGTTGCTTTCCGGCTACACATGCACTACAAACACGATCTTTCTCAAAAGAAACGCCGGTTAGTCCCACAATATGCTCACCCTTTAGGAGTTGTTTAAGATTCCTCATGTTAACATGACCAAGGCGGCGATGCCACAACCATCCTTCGTCATGCTTGGCCGCCATTAGACATGTGGAGAAGGAGGGGCTCTCTTTCGAGAGGTCAACCACGTAAAGGTTGTTCTCCACATATCCAACAAGGACCAATTTGAGATTGTCACTCCTAAAGACTTGCACATAATATTTAGTGAAATATGAATTGTACCCGGCATCGGCAAGATGATATATAGAAAGTAAGTTATAGCCAAGGTGTTCAACAAGCATAACCGTCTCAAGGCACAAGTCCTTAGAGATTGCTACCTTGCCATACCCAAGTACCTTTCCCTTTGAGTTGTCACCAAAGGTAATGCTTGACTTCTTGTTGATATCTTCAATGAATTGATCAAGCACACCTTTTCCTCCGGTCATATGATTGGTGCATCCACTATCAAACACCCATTTTGGACCACCGGAGGAATACCCCTACAAAATCAAGTAGAGGATTTAGGAACCCATCGATTAATGGGTTCCTTTGCAATGGCAACAATATCTTTTGGTACCCAAATTGAGTACTCTCTATAAGCATAGCCATTAGGAGGGCCAACATAGTTAGCATAGACATCACCATAATAATCAACAAATAATGCATAGTGATCGTTTGGCCCCGTGCGGTCACCACTAGTGGCTTTGCCCTTTGAGGCTTTGCCATTGTTAGTGACCTTCTTGTTCTTATCTTGAGCGGGTTTCTCCTTCTTGTAGTTGTTCTTCTTGTGGGACTTGGGGACATATCCAAGTCCATACTTTTGATTGTTTGACCTTTGCTTACTCAAGAGGTCATCCAATCCCATCTTGTTCTTGGCGGTGGTGAACTTTGCAAGTTCCTTTGTTAGCCTAACATTTTCCTCAAGAATAGATGCTTGCTCACAAGAAGATTCATTAGGATGATAGTCAAGACCATATTTGGTCACCAAGGACTCAAGATATGCATTGGTCTCAACATGCAAAGAAAGTTCCTCTTGTAAACGAATATGTTCCTCAACAAGTTTAGCATGCTCACTAGTAAAGGAAATGGAGGAACAAGCAAGCTTTTCAACATCAATGGGATCCTTCATTGATCCAAGAGCTCTTTTGTAGGATTCTTGAAGTAGATCATGGTTCTCTCCAAGTTTCTTGAGCTCATCCTTGACAAGCTTGTTAGCTCTTTCAAGGTGGTCAAGATCCCTAGTGAGAGAAGCATGAGCAACTTCAAGTCTCTCCTTTGAGACATTGAGCTCTTGGGTCAATAATTGAGCCCTATCAATAGTTTCTAGGTCCTTAACTTTATCAAGTTCATAAGTTTCAATTTGTTGCTTAAGGCCTTGAGATATGCACCTTTCGGTTTTTAGCTCTTGTCTTAGGAGATTGAATCTCCGTTCCTTCTCATTCAATTGATATTCTAATTCCTCAATGGACTCATCCTTTTCTTTGAGTGAGTCCATCAAGAAATCAAACTTGACAAGAGCTTCACCACGAATGGTGCATCTAACATCATAGAGTTCCTTAAGCACAATTAATTCTTCTTGATCTTCGTTCTCATCATCAAGAACACTAGATAGGGAAGGTGGAGATTCCATTACCTTGGTTTCCCTTGCCATAAGACAAGAGCCAATGATTGGAGAGGAGGGAGAGTCATCGGAGTCATCATCTTGAGTTGTTCTTGCCATGAAGGAAAAGCCAACATCATTCTCCGTGGAGTAATCTTTGGAGTAGTCATATATGAAGAGTGACCCGGGCTTAGAGAAAGCTAAACCGGCCACTCCGGCCTCCTTCTCCTCATCTTCCTCTTCTTCATCGGACAAGTACTCGGCCCCAACAAAAGCTCTTCCCTTGTTCTTCTTGTACCGATCGTTGATTGGGTTCGGCTTCAATCTTGGCTTGACCCCTTTAATGAACTTTGGCTTGTCTACCCTTTTCTCATAAGGGCACTCATTTGCAATGTGGTTATCTTCATCACAATTGTAGCAAGTTCTCTTCTTCTTCTTGTCATTGAGGAGCATTGGGAACTTTGCCTTGTACTTCTTGGCAAAGAAAGCAAAGTCGGTAGCAATGTCACTAGTTGAAGTCATCTCTTCATATTCTTCAATTTCATAGTCTTCTTTGCTTTCATGGTCGGCTCTAGCTTTGAGAGCAAGGTTGTGTGACGCTTCATGGTTGTGTGAGGCTTCATCAACACGGTTCATTGCCTTGAGCCTCTTTCCGGCTTTGGCCATGCTTTCATTGGCGGCCACATAGGAGACTAGATCATCGGAGTTGAGATCGGCACTCTTGGTCATGATTTGCAAGTTGAGTGCAAGGTTGGTGTCTTCTTGTTTGACGGCAATCATAGCAATGACCTTGGATTTTATGAAGGCTTCGTTCATCTCGAAGCCGTCATTGTACTTCTCAGCACCAAGTCCCTTGACCCTTACTTTCAGAGCACCAAGCCTAGCATAGGCATCGGATACGGATTCTCCATCTCGAATCATGAACTGGTGGGCCTCTTGCTTTGCGGTCTCATAAAGAGCTGATTGGATCAAATCGGTTCCCTCTTGGAGTACTACGATCCGATCCCACAACTCTTTAGCGGAGACAATGTCATCGACTTGATCAAGAAGCTTGCGGTTGATGCCACTTCTAATCTTGTCACGTGCGGATGCATTGAGTTGACGGTTGTAGAACTCGGTGGAGGTCAACCGAGTAGGATCTTGTGGCTCCCGATGTCCATGAACAATGAGCTCCCATAGCTCCACACTGCAGCTGCGAATATGAGATTCCATAGCAGATTTCCAATGTGGAAAGTGAGTTCCATCGTAATGGGGAACGGTCCCACTATGGTTTATATGAGGCATGGGTGAAGTGTTTCTGGGATAGTCATGGTTAACATCATGGTAGGTTTCCTTAGAGGCCGAAGCCCCACTAGGAGTTCCACCCGCAGTTAGGTTCTTAAGCATGGCAGTCATTTCTGTCATTTGGTTTTGTAGCTCATCCTCATTTTTCTTCTTCTCGGCATCATATGCCAAGAATCTAGATTTCATTTCTTTAACCGAAAGGTTAGAGTCATCATCTAGACCCTCGAAGAGTTTATCCATCTCACTCTTAAGGCGGTGAAGCCCTTAATAAGAGTCCAGGCTCTGATACCAATTGAAAGTATAGAGATGGTAAACCTAGAGGGGGGGGTGAATAGGTTTCTACAAATTTTAATTCTTTCTTTGCAATATTAGGCTTTGCGGAATATAAAGATGAGCCTAATGCAAACTAGGTGAAGCAACCTATATGAGGATACAACTAACTCGAGCACGAAGGCTCTCACAGGCAGTTAAATCACAAGTAAGGAGTTCGGTTAGAGATAACCGATATCACGCGGAGACGAGGATGTATTCCCGTGTTCCCTTGCTTTGCAACAAGGTACGTCACGTTTGGAGGAGTGGAGGTCCCACGAAGGATTCCCCGCGCCACGAAGGCTCACCCTATTCTCCGGAGCCTATCCCACGAAGGAATAGCTCACTCACTTGTGGTAGACTTTGAGGTAGCCTCCAAACCTTCACAATCTTGCCCGGAGCAAATCCACAGCCCGGATGCTTCCGGACTCCTCTTGCCCACCTAGGGTTTCCAAGGAACCCTAGGAAGCAAGCTTCTCAATGAATACAAGGGGGAATGAGATTTGGCTTGGTAGAACGGTAGATCGGGTCCTCCTCTAATGATTCCCCGGAGAGATTTGAGTTTGGGTGGAGGAGGAGGGAGATCTGAGGCTTTTGGTGTTTCTAGCAATGGAGTAAGAGAGAGAGAGCTCAAGAACAGTTTGTAGTGTAGTGCCTAACCCTTCCAAGGTAGAAGAAGGGGTATTTATAGTGTTCTTCAAAATCTGGCCGTTGGTCAACTTGCCACATCAGATTTTCTTCGAGGAAGCCGGTTGACCGGGTTTGGCGCCGGGCCGTCCGGCGCACAGTCCGGTCAGACCGGGCTCTCGACCGGGCCGGCCGGTTTCAACCGGAGCAGGGACCGGAACTTGACCGGAGGAGCTTCTGGGCTTACTGGAATGCGCCCGGATGGCACAAGCGCGGAATCCGGTTGGCGCCGGGGCATCCGGTCGGTAGCCCGGTCCGACCGGGCTGGTGACCGGATGCGCCGGTCCTAACCGGGCTGGAGACCGGGCGGCGACCGGAGGGCTTCCCCCCTTTACTGGATCCTGCCCGGATGGCACAAGCGCCGGAGCCGGTCCTGACCGGGCTGGCCGGTGCCAGGGCCGGTCCGACCGGGCCGGTGACCGGCCAGACACAGGAAAATCCTGTTGATTCTTTCGTCGAATTGGGGGGGTCTCCATTGCCTTCTTCTTCCATTGATACACCTTTATACCTCTTTGGCTAATACCTGGGAATCATCTTGTAGTCATGTATTAGTCCAAATACACTAGCACGGTGTCATTGTTACCAAAATAATGGATAAGGGTAAAATACCCTTACAACGTGCCATAAATTTACTTTTGTACACACATATTATTGTACGTAACACTTCATATCTTTTAATCTCAACCGTTAAGATTAAAATCATTGGTTTATTTTATTAGTATATTATCAAAAACACCATTATTTTGCTTTTATTATATAATAGATATGCTAAACTCTCGACTGAGAAAAGAGATGATTTATGATTGGGCAACACATGGACTTATTTTATATGGTTATGGAGCTTGAGTTTGGCCGATTTCAAGGTGCTCTGGAGTATGCAAGGTTAAAAACTGGAATCAAGTGCCATCTTTAATTGGGAAGATCAAATTGGTATTGGTTCTTAGAATGCATGTAAGTTGATTGATTTCTACAGTTCTGACTACGAGTTCGTATATCGACAAAGTTCATTCATATGCATCTTCCATACCATTTTCCTACTACACTTATGCATTTTTCTATTATTTTCCTTTTGCTTGACATCTATTCACCGCGCTGCATTTGATAGAGTTTACAAAAAATTCAGATCTTCCCCTAAAAAAATATATATCTACGTTCTTTTAACAATCAAGTCTTTCAAAGTCAGCCATATTTGACGTTTCAACCTTTGTGCAATAAATTGTATAGCTTTTTAGAAGGAAACAACCTATTTGTATTGGAAGTTTCTTTTTATAAGAAAATAAGAAACTTTTTTTTCATAATAGAGTTCTCAAGGGGTATTCTTCTAGTTTTAATGTAAGAAATAGCCAGTACGATCTGGTATTGCACGCACAGAGACTCTAACCTAGGCGAACATCAAACCATGACTACCATCCAGGCTACCCCACGGTTCTCAAAGCCGTACAATTGATGCATGGGAATCAGGCAACATTACTCACATACTCTCTCCGTTCCAAATTAATTATCACAAATTTATATGGATTTACATATCTAGGCAGTGGCGGAGGTAGAGCATTCGGTAACCGGGTGCCTAGGGGTGCCACATCAGATAAAAATCATATTTTACAAACATGGTCAAAAAATGCTTATTTACAAAGAAAACAAATTATACCCGGTGTAATATATATGCACCCCCCCCCCCCCCCCCCCTCCCCCTAGCTACAGGTAACAACTGTATCTTGAC
The DNA here is from genome assembly GCF_019359855.2 of Lolium perenne. Classification (NCBI taxonomy): domain Eukaryota; kingdom Viridiplantae; phylum Streptophyta; class Magnoliopsida; order Poales; family Poaceae; genus Lolium; species Lolium perenne. Next base: position 262,072,573 of record NC_067250.2, read on the forward strand.
ACATTTTAGTGTGTAGATATACGTGAATGTAGACAAATCTGCGATATCTAATTTAGAACGGAGAAAGTACTAGTTAAAGGGTTTGACATGGAACATGCAGCCATAAGAATTAACGGGAAACTATACATCTGTTTACTTCTTGGTGGGCAATACATTCAAGGATCTTAAGCAGTTCAGAGAAATTCAGAGGACAAACTGTCCTTAGCATCGCAAGGCTATCGCCTACAAGAAAACATTCTACGTACGGTAGTGAGGGTCACTCGAGCGAGCCGCGTCCTCCATGATTTATAGGTCCTTGAAAAATTGTTGCGTATAATCACAGATTGTGGTGCGTGTACTTGTAGCTTGGGGCGCCTCATCTCAACTCAATTTGAAAGGAAATGATTGACCCAATTCACTGTAGATGTCATGGATGCCTGCTCGAACTTATATGTAATCATGTAACATATGCCAATGCAGGAATGTTATAACATTGTGTGGTTGTTCGCTGCAGCGACGACATCAAACTACTGTCCTTTCAGAGAACGGTGTTGAATTATGGTGATCCTCTCCCGCAAAAAAAAAAAAAAGAAAAAGAATTATGGTGATCCTGACACTTAAGAGATGGGAAGCCATTGCTAGCTATGGACTATATGGAGCTACGGGTCACCTGCCATTAAGCTAGTTTGCTAGGTACTGCATTCTATTTGGATGTTCATGCCGGCTCTATCACAAGTCATTTAAGTTTTTGTATCAAACAATCTGATCTTATTGGTCAGTTAAACAAATAATATTCGACCAAGAATCGTCTTAGAGAGGGACAAATAGGTTTTGAACCGTGAGAGCCGCCAACGCCGCTACAGGAATCCCACCGTCATCTTGTCGCTGCGAGATGAGGGGAATCTCCTGTTCTTCTAGTTGTGTCCAAAATTCTTTATTAGGATTAAATTTGTGTTCTTTGTCGGCAATGCCTGGTGGTGGTGTGGTGTCATCAAGAATAAAGTACTCTAGTTTTTTCCTGTTGTGGCACCTTACGGCCGGGGTGGTGCTACAAAGGTAGATAGTTTTACTGTCTGCATATTTGATATTTCCATTCCGGATTTTAGGTTTGTGTCCTCGTAGAACGATTTATATGTATATGTCGAGTTTATACTAGCGTCCTGCTGCTTTTGTTGGTGTGATCATTTGTGGCGTTTGAGTCTTTCTTTGGACTTATGGTGAAAATCTTACTGTCATTCAACATGTATTTACATATGGGATCATCCTCTGACCAAGAACGTTCAAGGCTTGTCTTTCTAGATGGGCAACTCAAGGGACTTTCTGGACCTTTTGAACATAATCAAATCCCTCTGTACATAAAAAGATATCAAAGATTTATTTAAATTTAAATGTATCTACACATTATACAGTGGCTAGATACAGCTAATTTAGACAAACATCTTTTAATGAACAGGGTAGTATATTATCTTATCCTACGTGATAACACTAGTAGAAAAAAGGCCTTCCATCCCAACCCATTAGTCCCCAAATATTTTGACCCGGGACTAATGGAGTCTTTAGTCCCGGTTCTCCTGGTGAACTGAGACTAATGCTCCAGCCCGGGACTAAAGGGTACCCTTTAGTCTCGGTTGGTAACACCAACCAGGACTAAAGGGTTATGGTGGGTTGCGGCCGGCGCAGGCCTCTTTAGTACCCTTTAGTCTCGGTTCATAACACCAACCGGGACTAAAGGTTATATTTCTGAGATAGAAAATTCAAAAAATAAAATCTTTTGAGATTCCTATATGTTACGCAACCTACTATTAGGGAAAATAAAGAAATTCGAATTTTCACTTATTTTGCAAAAAGATTTGAAAAATGGTAAAACCGCATTAACTTTTGCATACGACGTCGAAAAAAACCGTATAATATATCAAAATCATCGTGGGTTTACCCGGTTAGCCAAATTTTAGATTCTCAAAATTCCAAATGAAAATACGAAAGCAGGAAGATTTTAGTTTTTGCTATAAATTATAGATTTTATTTTTTTATTTTTCTTAAAAATAAAATTAAAGATTACTATTACTTTTAACCAATTTTTAGATTTTCAAATTTTTAGGTTTTAGGTTTGGCAAAAAAAAAATTAAAAATTTAAAAAAAAATTAAAAATACAAATTAAAAAGTTAATGTTTATTTATTTATTCAAGTTCATTATTACATCATTACTTTTGTTTATTAAAAGAATTATTTGAAATTCAAATAATAAATAAATGTGACATCAACCAACATGTTAACAGGATTGATATGATATTAGTATCACATACATGCGCGCGAAGCACTTGGATGCGGGACGGAATGGAACTCGGAAGTTAAGCCCCGGTTGCACAACCGGGACTAAAGCCCGTTGTGAACCGGGACTAAAGGCCCTTTTTCCACTAGTGTAAATATTTAAGGTCAGAATTACTGAGTAACTTCATTTCCGTCGGGAGCGAATAGCAATATCCGTACTAATAAATTTCAAAAGGAAAAAAAGCGACAAAGTTGGCACAGCATTTGACAGTACATGAGCTCGGTGACGGCGTAATGTAGGCAAAGAACACTATTGCAGCACATTGTTGCTGCACCGCTGCTGTTGGCTTACAAATCCAGCTGTGTATTCCTCTCAACGAAAAGGACCTGTCGTTAATTATGTATATAGTATAACTTTTGTTTTAGAGAGACTCATTAATGATGTTGAGCTAGCATGCCTCTCGCAGTGGTGAGAGAAATGTACACAAGGATCCACGTCAGAATTTTGATAGCGTGTCATGGTACGTGCAGTGCCATTGTGCCAGCCACATACCAGGAAAGGCTAAAAACCATCACGATAAACAGTTTTTTTACAGATCACCCGTAAAGAAATTTTGAAGACACGTTTGGAGTCAAAATTTGTAGGCTGTCTACAGTTAGCTACTTTTATTGGTGTATATCACATTGTACTACTTGTAGGTTATATATGACTAAGTACTCACTTCATCCACAGATAAATGTACTTTTATTCTTTATTTTAAGTCAAATTTAAGAAGAAAAAATTACTAATTATATAGGGTCAAACTTTTAGAACTTTGATCACGCATATTGTTCCAAATAGGTAGATTAGGAACTTAAAAATTATATATGTATGAATGCGTCTTGGCTACAATTTATGTGTTCTGCTATATATAATGCAACAGAAATTAATAATCAAAGTTATATCCCAAAGACGTGTCATTGTCCAAAAATTTCACATATCTGTGAACAATGTGCGTGGACACGAAGGATTCATGTGTTGTCTCAGAAAAATAAATATAGGTGTTTTTCGTGGCAATTCCTAGAATGTCTAATAAGGGATCTTGATAGAGTGCACATTTCGTGTGTTTTTAATCTGGAATGGGAGTTATGTATATCTTCTTTTCTTTCTTTTTTCGAAAACAGGAGGGAGCCCAACCTCTGCATTCACTAATGTGTATAGCCTTTCACTGCATTATTAGAATTCAGGCATACTCTCAAACATGTTGCACCGCAATGATCACACAAGATCTATGCATCGATTAACCATTTAAAAGAAGAAAATCAAAAAAGGCTCTGGTGCAAAGACATGTGCATCAACAGGTGAGTCTTCCATCAAGCCACTAGCAGTACCAGCTGAATAAATCACGTGTAACCGTTTTCAAACAGCTGCATCTAGTCTACATATGGATCTAGTGGGACGTCAAAGGGATAACCCTAGAAAAAACTTCATGTTTTCACCGAAAGAAACAAACGTAGTTCAAAATACAAATATGCCACCTATATGGTGGATTTGCCCGCGCAAAAAAAAAAGAATAATACGCAGTGGATGGACCAATGAACCATGTGTGCACAACAAGAAATAATTCACGTCCTTTCCAAATATAACACATTTTGAAAGTACCAACTACTAAATCGTCTTACATTCAGAAATAGATGGAAGTACATAGGTAGGCGTGCAAACAAAACAAGAATCCATTTTTATCCTAGCAAAAAGAATAAACGAACATATATCCCATCATCGTACAGGCAGATCTCGACAGATGCACGTACGAAGTACTTGCTTAATATCTTATATTTAAGAACGGATGGAAGTATGTATGTAGGCGAGGTACGACCAAAACAATAGAGAGTCCACTTTTATCGTAGCAAAGAATAAAAGAACATCATATATATCACCCCATCGTTGTACATATAGATCTGGACTTGTGCACGTACTGTCTTAATATCTGGATTCCAAACACCCACCTATCAGCTTCTCACCCATCACAGCAACATGCAACTACACATGAGAGAGAGAAAGGGAAGAGAGATGCACGCACGGAAAGCATGGATGAACACAGAGACACACACGACTTGAAGGAGGGAGAGGAGGGTAGGGGCAAAGCGAACTGTCCCGATTGAGCCCATGAATGCTCTAGCTTGGTGGAGCGGGAGGAACAGGATCGAGGGGAGGAATTATACCTCTTGCTTCCTCCCACAGTGCTATTTCCATGCATTTAAGCACACCACTGTTCATCATCCGGCATCCGCCTTCGTTCCATTACACCTTCAGTACCTGTCGAGCGGTTGGGCGCTGCTACTACACCGCATGCATATCCTGCATGCAGCACGCCCATAATTTCTGTCCATAACAAGCAATCCCTCATCGAGTAATACCTAATACGTCGCAGTATTATCCCTGGTAGATCTGCACTCTTTTTCTCAAGAAAACAGAGGTCACAATGCACACAGCCAACACAATTGACACATGCAATCTTACAAAAAGGGCACGTCTAGATATCAAGTGACTTGGGCTTAACTAAATCTCAGTCAGATCATGCTATTCAAGTCTCAGTTACAATCTAGTTGCAACTCAGAGGTTAGCACAAATCTTGAAGCAAAATTAGTAGTGTGGATTGCAACTAGTAAAATCTCAGTTGCAACCACCTGCAACTAGAGAAGTCTTAATTGCAAGCCACTTGCAACTGACATATCAACACAGATCACAAGGCAAATTTAATAACTAAGAAGTCGACTGAGATACAGTAAAAATAAGACGTCTGATTTCTACCAAATCTGTTTTTATAATGTACAAACAGGAGAACATCAAACTTCATTAACGCCAATAAAATCTAGTCTGATCTCAGAAGGAGTACATAAACTTGTAAAATCAACTCTTTTAATCAAGCATCATAGTAATCTCATAAGATAATTATTCACATTATTCTCATGTCATTAATGAATTCATTAAGGCAGACGAACATTCTTAAATCCTCATTTTACTAAGCGGGTGTGTATGGCCTTCACGTGCCTAACGGACATTATTATACTATCCATGTTTTCGTCGTCTTGAAAACCGCCTACTACCTCGATACCGATTTATATAGGTAACACATTTCGAGGAAAAAGTTTAACTATAAATTTGGTCAACAATGTATGAGATATATGCCACAAAAATTATAAAAACGTATTGGATTCATATTCAAAAGAAGTTTTCAATAGTATAATTTTTCTGATATATATCTAATATCTTATATTTTATTGATCAAATTAGTAGTCGGAGTTTTTTATCGAAATATGTAATACCCGTGTATATCGGTATGGAGGGAGTACATGTAATGTAAGCTATAATTTAATGTTGTCATTGCAACTATAAAAAAATGCAAATCCAACTACAACATTATGAGATACCTTATTTGTTTTGGCAAACTTGAACCCGTGTGCAGGATTTGTCATGCTACAAACTGGTAGTAAACTTTGGCAAATTATAAGGTTAAGTGATAACTTTGTGATTGAACCGTGGAGATGATCCATGACAGTCTGCTAGAACAATTCTAGATAGGCTGATTACCAGTCGATCACTACTCACTATAGGGCATCTCCAACGAGGAGATCCAAATCGGATATGCCTGGCTATCCGGATGTGGCGGTTTGGTTGGCCGCACGGACACGCAAACTTGGGGTGGTGGCCGACAGTCCGTTTGGGTCGCCCAGTGCGCCCAACACAAATCAAAAATACCAACAATAAAAATGAAAGAGGAAAAAAAGTAACTAATAAACAGACTTCATTAAAACATATGCCCTATTTGTTAGAAATAATCTTATCATAGTCTAGTTAGAGTCTAGTCTTAGTATTTCGTGGCTAGAAGATGTTTGGTCAGTTCACGTTTAGTGTCTAGTACATGATCGTTTAGGAGTCTCCTAGCTGTTTTAGGTATGTCTTAGTATACGTGTCCGTGTTCATGTTCGACTAGGAATAGAAGTAGCTAGCTGTTTTGAGTTAGTTTAGGTGTTGGTGTCCGGTTCGAATAGGTTTAGCTCGTCTTGGTCAGTGCGGCTGGTCGTGTATATATACACGTCAAGGCTGCACTTTGTAATATGAAGTTGTACGGAGAAAAATAGAAAAACAATAAAGAGAGAAAAATTTAGAGGATGCGACACGCACCCTTGGCGATAAATTTTGTGTCGCGTGTGTTCGTCTAGTTTAATGTGATTGATTCGTGGGCGAATTCCAACAATTGGTATCAGAGCGAGGTCCAAGATTTGAAGCCACGCTTGCCCCGGGGAGGCGACCCATACTAGCGCCTCGGGGCGGGCGATCGTCGTTCGGCGAAACGACCAGGAGGAGACGGCGGAGAGTTGTCGTCGCAAGGTGGTGGAGCTGCGGATGATCGTTGACGGGAGAGGTGGTGCCGAGGTGCGGTGCCGGGAGTCTCATCAAGATCGTCTTCGGAGGAGTCGGATGAGTCAAAGAGTCAAGTGTGTGTACGTCTACACGTGCGGTTGTCGTCGTGTCAGTAAGTCGTCGTTGTGTCCAAGTGCTCGTCTCCGTGAAGATTTGTTGCAGTTGAAGCGCGTCAAGTGTGTGAGGTGTGCACGGTGTTCCGTGAGTTATGTCCATGTCCTCGTGGAGCGTCCTGGTTGTGGCCAGCAGGGTTTGGTGCGATGCCGAAGGCGGACGGTGGTAGGGAAAGCTACCGTAAAGCGAGGAGGTGTGTGTGCGGTAGGAGGAGAAGCTACTGTGCGCAAGTACAAGAGGAGTATGGTGCGTACCGAGTGTGAGGACCGCAACAGCGCTGGCACATATGTGCGAACCGAGTGCGGGAGGCCGATCAATGGCGGTGGCAAAGCATAGCAGAGCAGAGGTGCATTGCATGTTTTCTGCGTGGTCATACTGACTGTACGGACATAACAATGAAGACTATGAAGTTGTGACGTGAAGCTGCGGAAGTCAAGATCGGGAGGAGCACGAGGAGATGATAAGTTCAAGATTAGGAGGAGATTGTTAGAAATAATCTTGTCATAGTCTAGTTAGAGTCTAGTCTTAGTATTTCGTGGCTAGTAGATGTTTGGTCAGTTCATGTTTAGTGTCTGGTACATGATCGTTTAGGAGTCTCCTAGCTGTTTTAGGTATGTCTTAGTATACGTGTCTGTGTTCATGTTCGACTAGGAATAGAAGTAGCTAGCTGTTTTGAGTTAGTTTAGGTGTTGGTGTCCGGTTCGAATAGGTTTAGCTCGTCTTGGTCAGTGCGGCTGGTCGTGTATATATACACGTCAAGGCTGCACACTTTGTAATATGAAGTTGTACGGAGAAAAATAGAAAATCAATAAAGAGAGAAAATTTTTGAGGGTGCTACACGCACCCTTGGTGATAAATTTTGTATCGCGTTTGTTCGTCTAGTTTAATGTGATTGATTCGTGGGCGAATTTCAACACTATTGTGGGCAAATTTATAAAAAAGAAAGCCCTATATGGGCTTTTAAATAACTAAACAAAACCCTAGCTAGGGTTTGGGGTGGATGCGATGGCCACCGGCGCGCCGCCTAGTCCCTGTAGAAGTCGTCGTCGTCGTCGCCGTCCTCATGGTCGTCGCCGTCGATGAAGATGACGCCCCCAGGCGGTGAGGCGTTGTTGCGGCTCGAGACGTCGGAGCGCGCCAGGGATTCCGGCCACGGCGACCACTGGGCCCGTTCCCAGGCCGAGCTTGGGTCCGGAGGGCTGGCCTGCCTACGCAGGCGTGCCAGCCGCGCCTCCTCCTTCTCCCGTTGCGTAGCCACAGCCGCCTGCAAATCCACCTCGTGCTTGAGGCGGACATGGTGCTCTTCCTCCTCCCGGAGTGCGGCTTGACGCATGGCCTCCTCCTGCCGGCGCGCCATGTCGAGGAAGGCTCAGGCGCCGGCGTCCTCGCGCGTCGTCCTGGCCTCCTCCTCCAGCGTGGAGGTGTGGAGCACCTCGGCGAGGTGCAACCACTTGGCCAGCTCCTCGAGGTCATTCACCTTGACGGATGCCACGAGCGCGGCGTGCATCTACGGGTTTTCCTCCTCCGCCTCCATGGGCGGCGACAGTGGCGCGACCACTTGGGCCGCGTCGTTGATGTAGAGGCCGCCTTGGCGGAGGGGAGGCCTCCTGGCCGATACCGGTGGCGTGCGGGGCATCGCGCGAGGCCTCACCGTGGCCACACGGGACACGAAGAAGGTTCCGGTGAAGCTGGTCGTGCTCCACCTTGAACTACATGTCCCAATAGGGACTCTTCTCCGCGTATGTCGGGTCCTGCCGGAGGTCCGGCGGGAGCTAGGCGCGGCGCCGCTGGATCTCGGCGAGCTCGGCCAGTTGCGGGGATCGGTGGCACCGGGACCCGATCTGGGCTCAGGTGCCTCCCGTGGGGGAGGTGGATGCCCCCCCCCCCCCACGGCATGGGGTCGCCGGCCTCGCATCACAATTGCGCCACCACCACAGTGATGTAGATGCGGTCGCGCTCGGCCGCCAGCGGCGCCATCGAGAATGCGGCCGGCGCTGCCGGCCTCGTGGTCGGTCCCGCCGGGACCGAACTCTTTCTTCGGGGCCATGGCGGCGGAGCTCGTGCGTGTGGAAAAGCGGATGGGTGTGGACTGGACCGGATAGGGACAATCCCCTCCCGATCCACATTAAATAGGATGTGGGCCCTAGGATGCGAGTAGAAGGACGCGGGAGGGCGCCACGTGCCGTCCGCGGCCACGCAAACCTGAACCAGATTTGGGCCGGCTTTGAGTCGTCCCGGACCCCGCAGCTATCCGTTTTTGGGATGTGTCGCCACGTTATGCCACAGATTTATCCGGCACGACCCATCCAAACGTGCGGGGGCCGGATGGGTCGCTCTGTTGAAGATGGCCTTGGGGCAGTTGAAAATAACATGAAGAAAAATGCAACTGTTTGGCATTCAATTCCTTTTAGAATTCAAAATCGAGCAAACTGTAGATTACGGCATGGCCTACCAGCTATCTATGGATGTGGACGGGCTGAATGTATGGGCCCACTGTGCATGAATGGCTGGGCCTTAGTTAGCTAGGCTCGGATGGTGGCTTATGGTGATTGTGGTGGGCTTACGGAATGCAGGAGCTGGATGTCTTCGGAGGCTAGCTTGTGACTGGGGGCAGGCCCTGCTGTTCTACTGTTCATTTCAGTCGGAGGAATTAATTGAGTGTTGATGCTGTCCCTCTCCCTTGTTGCGGATTTGATTTTCATAGCCCTCAGATCGATCTTAGAACTCTGTGTAGTAATTGGTTCCTATCAACGACTTACCTGACCTATACTAGTAACTTAATTTGACCAAGAATGAATCACCGTTGTAAGATCGACATGGTCCTGCCTTGAGACCTGCAGGATCATCTGAAAACGATAGATGATCCCCGGTTCAGACAATCTAAGAGAACATGAGTAGTAGTAGTAGTCGTAGTAGTATAGTACACTTGACTTCACTTGTTTTTAATTAGGGTTAAGTAGCCGGTAAGACAACTAACAAAACACCTCGATATACTTGGACAAGTTTATACGTCTCAGGCTATTTCAACGCAGAACAATCAACTTGTCAAGGACCCTTTCTATGCTGATATCATATACATGAGGAGGTTATTTTTCAGAAATTCAGCGATCCCTCGTTGCATATGGCCAGCTCAGACGGGAGACGTCACTGCCCGTGAGGCCATGACAGGAAGGAGATACAGACATCAGGCGATGGACGAGCCCTGGCGGACTCCGGCGCGCCTAGCCCGCCGGCGGTCAGGCTCTTCTATCCCTCCGACGGTGTTCCCTGCTCCCTCTCACGGCCGATTCGATCCGCTCGACGATCTGGAGGTGGAGGATGGAGTTTCGGTGGCTGAGGAGGTGGCGTGGGCTGGCCTTGAAGATGATCCGGATGTGCTGCCGATCAACAAGGATCTTGATCGTGATGCGCTCTTGGAGGATTTTTGGGCGAAGATCGGCTACCCGGCGGCGGCATCCAGGTCCTGGGGGAGGAATGCTTCCACGGTGGCGAAGGTTGTGCCGCGGGCGCGCTCGTCGTCTCCTCCGCGTGCTGCTGCGGTGCCTCGTCGGGCGTCCTCTAGCTCGCCGACGGGAAGGCGGCTTCCGCGGCAGCCGGTGCGCCTTAAAGGATGGAAAGGCCCTCTTCCGCCCAAGAGGTTCACGCCGCCGGCGGTTTTCGGTGACTTCCTCGACGCAGCCGCCAAGGGAGCAAGGCGGACGTCCGGCGACGAGCTCCGGCCAGCGAGCGAGGCGGCTTCTCCGCCTTCGGTTCAAACGGAGGCGGCGGGATCGTCGCGCCTTGGGCCGCGGCAGTGTTGGGCCAAGCTGGGCCGCGCGCTAGTGGGCCTGCAGCGTGGGGTTAGACGGGCGGGTGTGTCGACGATCGATCATGCAATCATACGATCGTCACCACGCCGAAACCACGTCGCCTCCGCCTCGTATTCATCAACGCCGCCGCCCCTTCCACCTGAGCCTCGCCTAATCCTCTCGCCGTCGGCCGCCTCCGTTGGGTGCACTCCGTTTCGTCGATCGTTCGCCGACGTCGTGGCGTCGGCCGCCTCGGGTCCCATGGCCGGGCCGCCCCGCTCCGTTCCTCCGGGGACGGCGCCCGTTCCCCCGGGGACGGCGCCCACTTCTTCGGCGCCGGCTCGTCCGCAGGCGGCGGCAGCTGCGTCGGTAGCCGGAGGGTACCAAGGCCCTCCGGGGTTCCAGGGTTGGCCGCAGGGGGCCCTCATGCCGCCGGCCCCTGTTCCACCGCCCCGGCCTCAGGCGGGTTTTCGCCCGCCGCAGCCGCGCATGCCGGCTGCTCCGTTCGTACCCCCTCAGCAGCCGCCGTATCATCCTCAGCAGCAGCCATACCCCCAGTACCCGCCGCAGCATCAGTATGCACAGTTTCAAGGTCTTTATTTCCCCGCTACTAATCCTTTGCAGGAGCCGGTGGTGTCACAGGTACCACAGCAGGTTATTCCGCCGGCGCAGCCTGGGCAGCAGAAGAAGAGGAGGAAGAAGAAACCCGTCGCAGCGGTGGGGACAGCGGGAGGTGGTACTGTTGTGCCGCCGGCTCCTATGCAGGGTCACATGCAGGACCTACACCCGGCTGTTGGGCCTTCGGCAGTGTTGGAGACGGTTCCTGCACCGCTGATGCCGGTTGTTCCACCGGTGGTTGCTGCGCCTGCGGCGACTGCACCTGTGGTGAAGCCGAAGAAAGCGGGTCGCTGTTGGAAGTGCGCGGTCAACACTCATGCTTCTAAGGACTGTAAGGTTCCTCATTACTGCTTGGTTTGTGACTCTGGGGCTCATCCGACTATTCGTTGCCCTGTGCTGAAGACCCCGAGACCTATGAGTTTTTTTGTGGGTTGCGGTAATGACGCCACGTTAGATCTCCAGGTTCCTGACTCAGTTTATAAGCCACAGTTGTTATCCAGCGGAGCACCTACAGCTTTGGTTCAGGTGTCAGGGGAGGGGACTGTTGCAGCGGCAGATATTCAGAATCTCATGGCGCGCATGTGTCCGGGGAATCCCACTTGGAAGTGGGAGGCGCAGCCTCATGGTGATAACGCTTTTCTGATTGGGATCCCCACCGCTGAGGACTTGTCGAGGATTGACGGCATGCAGATGAGTGTGCCGAAGATTAATGCACAGGCCATGGTTTCTTCTTGGACTCAGCTGGATGTTGTGCCAGAGTTTGTGATGGAGCCTGTTTGGGTGCTTGTCGAGGGTGTCCCGAATGCTCTACGCCACTTCCTCGGTCTTTGGGCTGTTGGTACGTTTATTGGTACTACTGTTGATGTGGATTTGTACACCTTGAGGAGTCAAGGGATAGTTCGTATTCAGGTGGCCATGAGAGATACTTCTGTTCTGGAGAAAGATAAGGCCAAGCACGGACCTCCATGCTTAGAGGTGCTGGCTCGCTTGCAGCTTAATGGATACAGGTTCAGATTTCGCCGTGAGCCTTCTGAGTACACACCGGACCCCAGGTTTCGTCCTTTCTTTTGGAAGGGTGAAGATGAGGATGATGCGGCTCATGGTGACGATGATGGTTTTGATGATGCCGCGGCGGAGGGGGCACCAGGGGCCTCACTTATGGACGTTGATGGTCATGCATCTTTGCCTACTTCTGGCTCAGCTTCGGTGCCGGTTACTCAGGTCGCCATGACCCCGTTTAACCACTCGCCGACGACTGACAGGGGCAAGGCGATTGTGGCTAGAGCTTTGTCGGTGTCGCCACACTTGGTGGCAACTCCGCCTCCGTCGCGTGTTCGGACTTTCATGCAGGGGAGGACTCGTCCGGTGTCTTCGTCTCCTGCTTCTCTCGGTGGTCCTCTAGCTGCTCCCACTCCGTCTTCTACCTCGCCACAGACGGAGAGGGGGCTGCTACGGGCTTCTTCTTCGACGGATGGCTCGTCGGACTTGGGGGTGCAGCGACACGCCGCGGTGGTGGTGGAGCAGCAGCAGCCGGCCTTGAGCTCGGCGTCGTCGCAGCTCCCTGCCGCTGTTGCGGCGACGCAGCAGCACACCTCTGGTCCGGCGGGGGTTCAGCAGCTGGCGCAGCACCAGGACGTTGGAGCGGTGGGGCAGCAGCCACCACCCCCTGCCTCGGCGACACTGCAGCAGCCGGCCAGGGGCTGTGGGGGACTGCATGCAGTCCCGGCCACGCCTGGGCAGCAGCCGGCCTCGGGCCAGAGCGCCCCGTCGCCGGGCGGAGGGCCTGGGGTGGCGCCGTCCTCGCCCCGTGCGCCTCAGGAGGAGGGGCAGGACTGGTTGGGGAGGAGCCCCGGCCAGTCACCTATGTGGCGACGCAGCAGATCCCCGGCGCCCTCGCCGCCTATGGGGGTTTCGGCGTCGCGGTCGGGTTCGGTGCAGGGGGCTTCATCGCCATCTACCCCTGCATCGAGATCTTCTTCACCAGCGTCAGGACGGTCTTCTTCACCACGTTCGTCTCCGCCTCCGTCAGCGGCCCCCGTTTTGCAGCCTCCCCCCACTATTCCTCCACCAGTGGCGCAGCCGCCGGTGAGGAGGAGTGGGAGGTTTGCTACGACGGAGGGTGGCGTGGAGGCTACAGATGAAGACGTGATGCAGAGGGCTATGCGGCGTAAGGCGGAAAAGAACCTCGACACGGCAGGTACCAGTTTTTCATCCAAGTCCTTCACTTCTTTTTCTGATACTAGAATTTCTTCGAATTTAAGTAGAGTAGGTATTTCTTTGGGTAGAGGTTCGGATGAGATTTTAGCTTCAGCTCATGTGTTGAGACAGACGGAGCTTGACCGTTTAACGGTTGCTCCAAATGGATCCACTGAGCTGGCTACTTCCACTGTTGACGATGACGAAGATGATGGCATCCTAGATGGTCATCTTCTCTCGGCTTTAGTTGGGGGTGTGACAGAAGTTGATTTAGACCACTCAGAGCTTAGTTCAGTTTATGACCTCTCCGCCTCTGAACGTGGTTCTAGATCATCGGCTGGAAAGAAATCTCGTAGATATGGCAAAAAGTCTAAATCCAAAATAGTTTCTCGATGAACGGCATGTTTCGGAATAGCAGAGGTCTTGGTGACTTGGCTAAGCATTCTCACATTGCCGATGGTTGTAGAGATTATGATTTAGATTTCATTGCTATATCGGAGACGGGTAGGCGGAATTTCACACAAAGTTTTCTTGACAGATTGTCAGGCGGAATTAACTTTCAGTGGTTTTCTCGCCCACCCCGTGGTAGATCCGGTGGCATTTTACTTGGCGTCCGTATTGATACCATGACTGTCTTAGCTAGTTCTGATGGAGAGTACCACATTAAACTCGACATTCAGAATAAAGCAGACGGGTTCAAGTGGACTTTGGTCGCTGTGTATGGTGCCGCTCAGGATGCTTTTAAGGCTGACTTTTTGCGTGAGTTGGTTAATCTTACAAAAGATAATCCCTACCCGATTTTAATCGGAGGCGATTTTAATTTGTTGAGATTCCCTCATGAGAAAAGCAAAGGCCGTTTTGATGGACATTGGCCTTTTCTATTCAATGCTGTCATTGACAGTCTTGATTTAAGGGAGGTGTTCATGTCTGGTCGACAGTTTACTTGGGCCAACAGCTTGCCTGAACCCACCTACGAGAAACTAGATCGCGTGTTGATGGACACCGAATGGGAAAATAAATACCCTATGGTGTCTGTCCGTGCACTAGAACGTATTGTAAATCTGTCTGACCATGCCCCCATCCTTCTAACCACTGGGGAACCCCGCCCTGTGTGTAAGCGGCCGTTCAAATTTGAACTTGGCTGGTTACATAGGGATGGTTTTCATGATATGGTTAAGAAGGTTTGGGAGAGACCGGTCGGTGGCAGCTCTCCAATTCTGAGATGGAACAATAAGATGCGATCATTACGCAAACATCTCGGTGGTTGGGCTGCCCATACGGCTGGTATTCTTAAAAAAGAGAAGGCTCGCTTATCTAAGGTCATTGATGAGCTTGAGGCCTTTGCGGAGGTTAGACCGTTGTCGACGCAGGAGATTGAACTCAAAAATCAATCAAATGCGCAGATGGCGAGTCTTCTTCGTGAGGAGGAACTCAAATGGTACCAGAGATCCAAAGCCCAGTTCATTTTAGAGGGAGATTCAAATACGCGATATTTCCATGCTTTAGCCAATGGAAGACATCGGAAAAAACGTATCCATTCTCTTACTCAAGATGAAGGGGTGATTGAAGGCCATGAGCAGCTCAAATCGTACATTACTAATTATTATAAAGGCTTGTTTGGTCCTCCGGAGGAAAGTACTTTCTCTCTTAATGAGGATTTAACGGCCGATATACCCCAAGTTTCCGCTGAGGAAAATGGTCTACTAACCGCACCTTATACTGAGGAAGAGGTTCAGAAGGCAGTTTTCCAAATGGAATGCAATAAAGCACCGGGTCCTGATGGTTTCCCAGCTGAGTTTTATCAAACTTTCTGGGACACGATTAAATCGGACCTTCTAGATTTGTTCAGTGACCTACACTCTGGACAACTAGAATTATTTCGTCTAAATTTTGGTGAAGTAATCTTGTTACCGAAAGTTAATGAGGCAGAAAGGATTCAACAATATAGACCTATCTGCCTATTAAATGTAAGTTTCAAGATTTTCACGAAAGTGGCCACCATTAGACTTAATACGGTAGCGGATCATGTTGTCCAGCCATCACAGACGGCCTTTATGCAAGGAAGAAACATCCTTGATGGAGTGGCGGTCTTGCATGAGACGGTACATGAGATGCATTCTAAGAAATTAAATGGGGTTATTTTGAAACTAGATTTTGAAAAGGCGTATGATAAAGTTAAGTGGTCGTTTCTTCAGCAAACACTCAGGATGAAAGGTTTTTCTCCAGAGTGGCGCGCTCTGATAAATGATTTTGTGTATGGTGGTAGTGTCGCAATCCGGGTCAATGATGACACCGGTCACTATTTCCAAACACGAAAGGGGTTACGTCAAGGGGATCCGTTATCACCGATGTTGTTTAACATTGTAGCGGATATTCTGGCTATACTCATAGAGCGGGCTAAGGCTGATGGCCAGATTGAAGGTGTGATTCCACATCTAGTTGATGGTGGCTTATCTATACTTCAATATGCCGATGATACAATTCTATTTATGGATCATGATCTTGAAAAAGCTCAGAACTTGAAATTAATCTTGGCGGCCTTTGAGCAATTGTCAGGATTGAAAATCAATTTCCATAAGAGTGAATTGTTCTGCTTCGGTGATGCCCAAAATGATGCGACTCTGTACGCAGAGTTGTTTGGTTGTGGGCAAGGCCAATTTCCGATTCGTTATTTGGGTATTCCGATTCATTATCGGAGACTTACAATCGCGGAATGGAAATTAGTGGAAGAAAGACTACAAAAACGTCTTAGTAGCTGGAAAGGCAAGTTGCTGTCCCTAGGTGGAAGATTGATACTCATTAATTCGGTACTCACAAACATGGTACTGTATATGTTATCATTTTTCATCTTACCAAAAGGAATTCTGCATAAACTCGATTATTATCGATCCAGATTCTTTTGGCAAGGGGACAGTGAGAAAAAGAAATATCGACTGGTTAAGTGGAGTATAGTTTGTAGTCCCAAAGACCAAGGTGGGCTTGGAGTTCATGATTTGGAAGTCAAGAATTCGGCCCTATTGGGAAAATGGCTGTTTAAGCTCCTCACTGAGGATGGGATTTGGCAGACTATCCTTCGGCGAAAGTATATCGGTTCGAAGACATTATCCCAAATGGTTTGGAAACCAGGGGATTCTCACTTCTGGGCCGGGCTAATGGCGACTAAAAATGAATTTTTTCGCCATGGCACTTTCTCAATCAGAAATGGAGCACAAATACGTTTCTGGGAAGATGCTTGGCTTGACAACGCACCCCTAAGTGAACAGTATCCTGCTCTTTATAGGATTGTTCGCCGTCAAGGTGACACCATTGCTACTGTAATGGCTACCTCACCCCCGAATGTGACGTTCAGACGGGTTTTACTTGGACAAAGACTTGCGGCATGGAATACCTTAATTCAACGGCTTGGGGATATTCAATTATCGGACGAACCGGACGAATTTAGATGGAACCTTCATGCCAACGGTGCTTTCTCTGTGAAATCTTTTTACAACGCGATCCTTCTTTCTGATCTACCAGTTGATAATAATAAAAAGATTTGGAAGATGAAGATACCATTAAAAATTAAAATTTTTGGATGGTATCTTCGTCGAGGGGTAATCCTCACCAAAGATAATCTTGTTAAGCGTAATTGGCATGGGAGTACTCGATGTGTTTTCTGTCAACAGGACGAAACAATCAAGCATTTGTTCTTCCAGTGCCAATTTGCGAGATCTATATGGTCAGTCATCCAAGTAGCGTCTACCCTGTATCCTCCGACTAGTGTTGCCAATATTTTTGGTAATTGGCTCCATGGGGTTGATTCAAGGTTTAAGTTACTTCTTAGGGTGGGGGCGCTAGCAGTTATCTGGGCGCTTTGGCTATGTAGAAATGACAAGATTTTTAATGATAAAAATTGCTCTTTGTTGCAGGTCATCTACAGATGTACAGGTATTCTCCGTTCGTGGTTACCTCTTCAGCGAGTGGAGAACCGAGACCTGTTTACGGAGGTCTGCACACGGTTGGAGGCTACGGCGAGGGATACTTTTTCCCAACATGGGTGGCAGCATAGTCTACGGATAGATGCCCCACCTATCTCTTAGGCGTTTTATGTTTCATCTTGATGTGTATCTCGCCTAGTTTTTTCGTTTTTATCACTTTTGAACCTGAGACAACATAAACGGCTGTGTGCATCCTGGTTATGCAGAGGCTGGATGTAATTGCTTCTAAAAGTAATGAAAGCATCCTTTATCGAAAAAAATATACATGAGGAAACAACAAAACCAAAACGCCAAAACGTCCTGAAGCATACATACGTATAGGTGTAAGTTTATTTGTCTCTACGTGCACTCGACTAGGTCTTCATAGTCTACATGTTAAAAATACACTCAAAGTTGACTGGATCTAGAAATTTTAATCTACCAAGTAGCTAAAGAAGCTAATATTCGTCCGACGAACGAGCTCGGTGAAGTTGAGAGTTCAAATTATAACCTACTAAATGTATGTTCTAAGGGCTAATTATGAGCAATCCAACTTTTCATCATCATCGGTACATCTTTCACATGGATTTGATCAACTCTTATGTAGTATGATCACAAATAATGACAAGTTGGGGCTTGCTACATCAAATGCAGGTGAAAATGAAGAAATGCCAACTATGCTCAGCCGGCTGTTCAGATTATTGGCTCGCAATATGGATATAATCATCATTATGCATGTGACTTTCAGACGTTGAGCTCTACCTTAGTCCTAGTTGCATTTCATATATCTGTATTACTCTTAATAATGATCTAGTTCAAGTGATTGAACATCAAAGAAAATTATGATACTGATACACTAAAAAGTACAAGGCATATTTGTCCTTCCAAGTTTTGTATTTTTTTGTATCCCCAATCCTTTTTTGAGGTAATCATGTACTTCATTACATAAATTGTATATAGAGATTACACACATGGTCACCATATGAAACAAACATGAATGTCAAACAATTTTGCACAAAGAGCCCTGTAAGAAAAAAATACAAATCACCCCTGGATAATCCTATGATACGCTGAATCTTCCACCATCGACCTCACCGCTAGAGGAAGAAGCAAACTGCCACCATACCCAAATTTGGGAAAGCACCTTGGCATAAATATATATACTTTTCGAGATGATAACTGGAGCACCACAAGTGAAGAGACTGAGACTTTATGGCACACCATCCAGGGATCTTCCCATAGTCACCATATCGGGACACCATTGACTTCATCCGACGTCATCAAAGAAGAGGGACGTCACCGCCTGCAGTCATCCACATGCCCAACGGTGAAACACCAAACAATATCGCAGCAGCCGACACGAGTGCCAGCCAGAGAGTATGCAGCACACCCAGTAGCATACACGAATATAACTGTCTGTAGGATGGTGAGATCAACGGGCTATCTTCCCCTCAACGCCACTGGTTGGAGCACCATCAAGATGGAGGAAGAACTGAGTGAATTTATTTTGACGCGGCCGCATCTCCTCCACAAAAGCGACACCCAAGGAAACAATAAGCCTACCCTACCTACGGGCTAGAACATAAGCGGCAGGGCCCCCCACTTCCTCCTATCGTTGAAGCGGCCGCATGGACCTTTGTCACCGCCTTCGAAATTAGGGGCTAGTTGTCTCTCTTAAGAGGTTGGGTAAACCATAGTTAAGTGGGCATAACCATAGTCGTATGAGAAATTGCTTTTGAATACAAATGTATTGAATCAAAAGTCTACATTTCTCGAAAAGAACGTTGAACACCCGGTCTCCGCATCAATAAGTGCACGCAACCTAAGGAAAGGCTACATATAAGTACATTAACCGTAGGACAATCATGTTCTTGAAACCTTTTTTTTGTTTAGGTTAAATCAAGACAAGAAGTCAGGATTTTTTAGATAAAAGGTCGTCCCAGCCTCTGCATCAAAATGATGCATATGGCCTCTTTATTACTTTATTGAGAGTGTGCACTTATTACAAATCAAAGACCAATCATGGTCAACACAAGAAGTCAGGATTATCAACAAGCAGAGTACATATTATGTATTTTTTTTTTTTTTGCGAGAAGAAACAGGTGATATTAAACCAGAGTCCTTACAGAACAGTCCCTGAAAAACAAGAAAAATACAACCCAGTCCTGAAGGACCTCAACGTCGTCGTCGCCGAAGAAGACGTGCCGCTGGCGCGCCGCCGCCGCTCCTCCTCTGAAACCTTGGATTGGAAGGAGTCCCATGGCGGACGGGAAGTCGACGGACCTCAGCTCCGAAGAGCCTCCGCCCCACAACGCCGCCGACGCCGTCGATCTGGTTCGCATCACCCGCCGCTTCCGAAGCTTCAAACACCGGAGTCGCCGCTCCTCGATCTCCGGCACGGGAAGAAGGCGCACCACAGCTCCACCGAGCCGCGAGCGCCAGGAAGGAGGCCGGGCCGCGGCCGCGCTCCTGAGAGCACCACCACCGGTGAGGACGCCCGCCTCCGCAAAAGGCCACACCGACCGCGCCGCCGTCACCAAAACGCCGCCGGGAAGCCACCTACGGGAACCTACACTATGTACACGCCGGGATCCGGCGATTCCCCGCCCTCCCGCCGCCGGAGCGGCCGCCGGAGGCGAGGAATCGACCGGATCTCGCGGCGGCGAGGTGGTTCGCGAGGGGAGTTTCAGAAATCGTCTATCTGCACTGTAGCGGGAGATAGGGTTCAGCCAAGGCTCTGTACATATTATGTTTTATATTAGCGTGCATACTAATCCCTCTAGAAAACTTGTGACGCTAGCATGCAGTAGCCATCAGGGTATGTGTGGAACCTATTGATCAAGAGGAAGCCGAGGAATCAATAAAAATATGATGTCGTTCTCAAGGAAAAGAAGTAAGGCTAGTGCCAACGCGGGCTGGAGGCGGGGCGGTACCGCCCGCGTCGGGGCGAAAGGCGGGCGAGACGCTAGCGGCGGGCGGTGAATCCACCGCCCGGCGGTAGGGGCGGTACCGCCCGCCTATAGCCCGCGTTGGAGGCGAGAGCGGGGCGAGAGGGAGGCGATAGCGGTGCTAGTGGGGGCGGTAGGGAGGCGGTAGGGAGGAGAGAGAAGTGAGAGCTGGCACTATAGCCCGTGCACTGGCACCGTGGGGTGAGAGTGGGGTGAGAGTGAAGGTAAAAACTGACGTGGCGGGTGAGAGTGGGGTGATGCATTGACACCAGCCTAATGGATATCTTGATGTAATCGCATGGACATAAGACGAGATCACGTAGATCTTGTCAACTGTGTTGACATGGTTTGAGTAAGACTAACAAAGGATTCTCATATAAGTTCCGAGTTACTAATTCGTGGTTAATTAAATTAGTCCAAGTGCCACGAGCAATACGTACGTATTGACTGAAAGAGTTCGAGTCCTTGACACACGGCCAGACGGGCCTACATGTTGGTGCACCGACGATGCATACTCATAACATGCAGGACTTTTATGCCTGACTAGTTAGCCACTATGTTCAGAGCTTTTGTTTCCTAGCTCACGTTGGGGTGGCTATATTTCGAATCAGTCTCTACATTAATTTCTAGATCGAGTCTACCCATTGATCATGCATGATGCATGCATGCAGATTTTGCTCGCATTTAAATATGCTTACTCCGTTTTTATATAATATAAGATCATGCATTCATATTACAGGTATCACGAAATCACAGTCTATTGTTCTCGTCTTTTAGGCTAATTAACATGTGCATGTAGTGTCTATTTCTGTATGACAGCACGCAACGTTTGTATTAATGAGTACCATTTTACAAGGCATTATATTTTATACTCCCTCCGTCTATTTTTTTTAAACAGGGGTAAAAGCTTTGCCCCAATCAATTAATTAAGAAGATAATTTTGACAAGAAAGTGCGAACCAAAGATACAACAACGGGACTACTCTCCTGGCATGATATTACCCAAACACTTTGCACCCGCGGTAACCCACAAGCGGGCTAGATACCGATGTATCTAGATATATTTAAGTTAGAGATACATCTATATTTAGTTAGAGATACATAGGTGTCTAGCCAACCCGTTTAAAGTAGGTGTCTCATTTTTGTCTAGATACGGATGTATCTAGATATATTTTAGTTAGAGATACATCCATATCTAGATAAAGCTGTGACACCTATTTTTAGACGAACGATGTATATAAAACAGAGGGAGTACTCTATTCTATACAAGTTCAGCCTTTGGCTGGCCTAGAAGCTTGCGCAAGCCTAGGCAAACATATCTAAGATGTCCCTTTTTAAGTACGAAATCATTGCAAGTATCAAAAAAGTAAGGCATTGTGCGTCGTTAAGCCTAGGCAACTGCCCGTGCTAAAGGGGCGGGAGATTGGCCCATACTTCGGCCACCCAAGAATTTACTCTTTCCGTTCTAAAATAGTGTATATTATAGCTCTAAAATTTATTTTGAAATAAATTTATATTATAGCTTTTAGGCAACAACAACACTAAAAACAAAGTGATTTTACTCTCTTTATTAGATGTTGTTATTTTCATTGTAGCTTGTATTGATTATTCACGTACGTATCTAAATAGTACTAATAAATGAAACATTTTTTATTTTTTCTAGAATGTAGACTAAATTAGAACGGAAGGAGTATCTCTCAAGTAAAAAAATTGCACTGATATATGGATAACTCAGTAATACACGCTAAAGCAGGTGCTCATCTTGAGTGAAAAGTGTAATTTAGAGTGTAAAAAGTCCGACATGTGTTCCAAATTCTTATATATTTGCAGATTTCCATGAATTAAAAAAAGGTGGTAACTCTGTTTTCTTGTGCAAACAAGACACACTTAGTGATTGAATTTGCTTGTTTAGAACAACGAATTTGGTTTTCCGTGAACTGTATAAAATTGTTTCCCTTGAAAAATATAGGCATGTATAAAGGACTTGAACAATTGTGTGCCTTTCTTGTTAAGATTGTATTGACAACCGGAAAGTTATTCTACTATTCACTGGGGGAGCATGTCTGAAGATGAGCTCAGGAGCTCACTTCCCAACTACCACTAATTGAGCATATTCTACTAAATGAGCGACAACTAATATAAAATGAAGGGAGTATTATATGTCTTTTTAAGAAATTTACCTCTGTATTTGTTCAATCAAGTTACTAGCTATCATATTTGTTATTAATTAGTTTGTGGAATAAATAACGGCTCAACTTCCTTCACATTTTTTCAACAATGCTGCAAAGTCATGTTTGCCGATGCTGCTTGACCTCTTCTAAACGAAAGAAGTGACACTATGACAGTCAAATAGAGTACTAGAAACGTATGAACTGGTGTCCATTAGTTTTTCAGCGCTCGGCACTATGGCTAGCAACACGAACAAATGAGTTCACTGATAATATGGTCTGACTAATGTCTTTCACTTGACCTGGTCTCGTATGAATATTCTTGGTGATGGTGCTCTAAACTATTTTTGTTTCAAGAATTAGAACAACTGCTATATATTAAAATCGTTAGAAACATTCTTATTAATTAAATACAATTAAATATTATGGCAACAATATAAGAATAACTAACGTGTGTATCCATTTGAGCTTGGATGGACAACACGGTAAACACGAATTTAAGTTGGAACTTGAATAGTTGCCTCGTGATGGCTTTTACTATATGGTAAAATAGGTGTGGGAAAAACTTTTATGATAAAATTATACGTCATAAGAAAGATATAATCGCCATGGTTTTGGGGCATCTCTACCAAATGTGGGGTTCAAATAGGATTTAATTGGCCATGGGATTGTGGCATGGAACGCTCTATTAGGATGGTTAGGAATGTTCAAATTATCTCAAGTAACGGATGAAGTCCGTTGGAGTCTACATGAGAATGAAGTTTTTTAGTTGATTCTATGTATGGATCACTCATGCACCCAGAAATGCGAGCCGGTAACTACTAAAAAATATAGTAAATGAAAATGCTGCTGGAAAATAAAAAAGCATTGGGTGGCACCTTCGCGAAGGGGTAATTGTTACCAAGCATAACTGACAAGGTATCGGCTTGTCAATTCCTACAGATTGTAGACTAGGGTTTTCAAGAAAGTAAAGGGCAAGTAGATCTCGAAGGTTCAGCCGGAAAAGTACTCGACTGTTCTGAAAACTAGGGTTGTGTTCACAATGAAATCGATCCTCTCTTTGTCCCTCGACTCCCCTTTATATAGGAGGCGGAGCCGACGGTTTCGTGATGTACAAGTTACAAAGTCCGGGAGACTTTTGGAGTTCGTCCCGTAATAGTTACAAATCAATATTCCTAATACAACTCTATCTTTCCAAAACTATCTCTCGACTGGGCTTCCGGGCTTCATAAACTTCAGGTCATGGGCCTTCAGTAAACCCCGAGTACCATCTTCGGCAGGCCCATTGGGGATGCCTATGTCAGTAGCCCCCGAGATTTTGCTTGAATCGAAAAATCAGGAAAAATCTCCATCTTTCCAATTATCGTATAACTTCTTCGAGTCAACAAATAACTTTCATAAAACAGTCGTATATTGTATAGGGATAACGGTAATTGGGGCTGGTTCATCTGACGGATCAGGTACCAGTTAACTTCTCTTGTGGCAATCCGCAAAAACCTACTTCAAAATCATGTCCCTGGACATGATCTCGGGATACTGGCGTAATTCGACATGTGCCGCTTAAGGTCTTACCAGATGCCGAATTCCAGTCATGTTTTATCGGGTACCTAACGCGTCCGTTAGGATTTTTCTTCGTATCTGCTGATATGGAAAAAGTAGCAAAGCGCCGTCAGAGGCGGTGCCACGCCGCACAGGACGGATCCTGGGGACTTACCTTCGCAAAGTATTGCGGCATTCAGAGATTAATTCGCGACTGAGGCGTTCTGAGAATATATTGTCGAGTGCCTTTTTCGGGTGCTGGAATAGCACATTTATTCGAGTCAACGGATGACTTGTATATTTTTATCTTGTCCTCCCAATGGGAATATATGAAGAATTATTTGTATAACTCGAAATATGCTCACCATGCCTTTTTTAATTTCATCGGGCACGCGAACAGCGTTCCCGATGGGAGTAGCCCCCGAGGCTACAGCCAAGTGCATGTACTTGGTTGTAGGCTCACCTTTTTAGCATCTTTGTCGCTATATTATCATCTTTTCGAACTCTCCCATATTTATCGGGTGCGCGACCAGCGCTCCCGATGCGAGTAGCCCTCGAGGCTACAGTCGAGTATGTATACTTGGCTGTAGGCTCAACTTGCTTTACTGTTGAATAACTCTATATTTTATCCTCCGCCATCCTCTTATCAGAAGGATAAAGAATACTTCTAATAAGAGTAGCTCCCGAGCATATGAACAAATACTTGTATTTGATCATAGGCTCTCGCCTTTTCTTTGTTGCAATACTCGAAACTTCCATGTCGACATTCTTGATGAAACTCCTCGAAGTTCTCTTTTAGTAACGTTGTTGTTGATAACGGCTGTAGACGAACGTTTATCTTTCTGAATCCACTCCTTTACCAAACCTCTTTAAAAAGTATCCCCCGAGCATTTAAACAAAAACTTGTAATTGATCAAAGGCTCCCGAAAGTATCATTAATCCTCTCTGTCACCAATCCTCATAGCACCGCAGTCGAAGTTTTCTTTAGAATGACATCAGTGCTGACGGCAGCCACGACCGTTGTACCGGGAAGACGCGAATTTTGTCCTGTCACTGACCTGTGGGCTCGAAACTCCGTGATTTTTGACACGTTACGCAAATGGGGTACACACGTCCTCCGCTTTTTCTGGCACGCGCGCTGTAGCGTCTGTCCAGTTCCGTCACAGTAAAAAGACCTTTTTACCCATGGAAACACGTGTAGGGCATCAAGTACATTCTTTTCACCATCCAACGGCGCGGCGATTCATTAGCCCACTATAAATAAACTTCTCCTTCCTCCTGTTATCCTCTTCGCCCGCCACGCTCCTGCTCTTTCTCTTTCCAAAATCCGCCATTGCTGTTAAAAAAGCTCCCGCGCTCGTCCTCATCCTCCATATCTCCAGTGCTCACGTTGATGCCGCCGCGCTCGAAGCTCACGAAGCACACCACCCCAGAAGCAAGCATGGCGTCACAAGATCTGGAGGTTTCTGAGTGGGAGAGATCCAAGATCTCGAACCAAAACCTCAACCTGCTGAAGAAGCTCGGGTTGACGAAGAAAGAAGAATCGCCGACCTTTCCCATCGAGGAAAGCTTCCCTACTCCCCCCATTGAATATCGGGTAACTTTCGTTGACCATCTCATCCGCGGTCTTTCCCCTCCAATCCATGAATTCCTTCGTGGATTACTTTTTGTTTACGGGCTGCAGCTGCACCAGCTGACCCCCAATTCAATCCTCCATGTCTCTATCTTTATCACCCTCTGTGAGTGTTTCCTCGGGACCCATCCAAATTGGGTCTTGTGGAAACGCATTTTCTGCATCCGCCGCAATAGCTCCCGCTACGTCGCTTATAATATAGGTGGTGTTGTTATCTGTGTCCGTCCTGACGTCGATTATTTCGACGTCAAATTCCCCGACTCTGTCCAAGGGTGGCGCCGTAAATGGATGTACATCCGCGAGGAGTATCTTGGCTCCCAGGAGTACAACATCGCGCCTTTTAACGGTAGCGCCAAAATCCTTCGACGCCGATCCTGGGATGCGGAAGCTACCGAAGAAGAAAAAACAGCGACAGAGGCGCTGATGAAACGCATCCACGAGCTCCAGAAACCTGCGGTAAGGAACTGTCGGGTGTTCAAATTACTGCGTACTTCCTGAGGATTAGGGTGCAGCCTCTATAGGCTCGTAAACACCCTTTATGGTTGTATGCTGGCAAGAAAGATGTCGACCGCCTATCCAAGGATCTCTCTGTGAAGGATTTGGAGAAGCTGGTCCGACGTGTTTCATCGTTGATCAAAAAAGATGCGATTCCAACGTCGTGTCGCATAGAGCCATATAGCAGCACCAACACTCTTCCCAAAGTAAGTAACTTTTGCCTCTCGAGTTTTTTAATACTTATATTGGTTGACTTACTTTCTTGACTGTTCTCTTGTCGATC
Organism: Lolium perenne; assembly: GCF_019359855.2. Taxonomy (NCBI): domain Eukaryota; kingdom Viridiplantae; phylum Streptophyta; class Magnoliopsida; order Poales; family Poaceae; genus Lolium; species Lolium perenne. The sequence goes on from NC_067250.2 coordinate 262,098,962, forward strand.
TTTTTTTTAACTATCCCTTTCTCCTGTTTTTCCTTCCACAGAACCACCAAGTTATCTCTTCTCTGCCTCCCTTACCTAAAGGTGGGGAGGTCGACGAAAGAACTATCGTTACCGACGATTCCCAGGGTACTTCTCGCCCTGAGAGTGAAGTCGCGGCATCTAACAAATCTGCGGCTTCCTCTGCAAGAGAGACTGAATCTGAGGCGTCCGAGTCCGTACACTCTCTCCTTTCCGCTGCTTCCCCAAAGAACAAAAGGAAGAGAGGTGATGTCGAAGACTCCGGCACCTCCAAAGCCGGTGAATCCCCTGTCAAGGAAACTTCCCCCGAAGAGGAAGATGCCTTCAACCCTTACAATGATGCTCTCGTCAGCTCGTAAGTTACACTGTCGTATTTTCCTTTTGATATATTGCTTTTTTGAGTATTCTTATACTATCTTTTGCACATAGTGGCGACGAAGAAGAAGAACCTACTGTCAATGTGACTGCTCCCACGAGCACGTCACAAACTTTAGTTCTTTCAGAGACTCGCCCTGCCACGGAGGAAACCTCGCCTCCTCAGCAGGACATAGGACAATCGACTCCTGTCGGCAGCCCCCGTGCCCCTTCGCCGAAGAGAGCAAGGGTTGGGCTTGGCAAAAAACCAAGCCTCTTGGCCGGGAGTTCGGCAACTCCTTCTATGGACGATGTAAGAACCCTTACCACTATTTTGTCTTTCGTCGAACTTTTCTCCTTTTTGACCTTCTGAGCCACTTTCTTTTTTCAGCCTCTGATGAAACAATTTATTTGTCTTGGTACTCAATTTATTGGGTACCGTGACACTGTTGATAATTTGAAAGGTACTCCTTTCCCTCATCCCATCCTATCGAGTAATCTTTCTTTTGCTATTTTGTCTTGACATTGTCATCCTCTCTCTTGCTAGAGGCTCTCGCCAACGCTAATAAGCGTGCCGATGACCTTGCCCTCAAGCTGGAGCAAAGAGAAAAAGCTCGCGAAAAGGCCGAGCTAGACGTTGCCTCTGTTGGGAGTCTTTGAAAGAGACTCCATGAAGCTGAAATTGCTTTAAGCGACAAGACAGCTCAGCAAATCGCTCGCGAGGTGGATGTCATCGCCCGCTTGGAGTCGCAGAATCGGCGTTTTGTCAGTAAGTTCGCAAATCACTTTGATCAAGTTGCTTCCCACATTATCTTCTCCTTATACTTGTTGCTAACCCGAAATTTGTTTCAGCAGGGAAGATGAGCCAAGATTTTGAACTTGAGAAGCCTGAAGATGACGTCTTCTCGACGCTCTTTCCCTCCTCGAAATTCATGGGGATGAGGTGCGCCGCAGTATCTTTGATGCTAAGACGGCATTTTCGCGCCTTTTCCCCTACTTCTTCCCGAAGAAAGAACAGCCCGACACCTTCGCTGCCCTTACCAAGCACTTCGTTCCTGAAGAAGATCTTGGGCTGACTCTCCGGCGGGAGAACTTGAAGATTGCCGTTGAAGGCACCATAGCTTTGGTTGCCGAAAGCCAGCAAAGCTGGTGAGGTGAAGAGGATGAAGACAGAGAAGTGGCAATCCTTGATTAGGGCTGCCAAACCACACTCGAAGAAGATCCTCTCCTTCCTCGGATACAAGCCAACTCCTTCCCCCAGTTCTGCGAAGCCGGAGGTCAAGTAGACCATCTTGTCCCTGTTTTTCTTTTTTCTTCTTCTTTTGTTGCAGTCGCCTTAGTAGTCTCTTGCGATAGCCTGCCATTGGTTCACTAGGAACCAATTCTTCTAATGGTCGTGTAAATATCCAAATGAATTAATGGAATGCTATTTTGCCAAATGATTGATGTCAGGATTTTCTTTCCAGTTGGTTTTTGACAACTATACCGCGACTCCTCGTTCCTCGGATGCCTTGCCCGCTTCCTCCTACTCGAGGAAAACTTCCGCTGACGATTTCATCGAAGGTTCTTCAAACGCTGATCCAGTACAGGATTTGACCAAACTTCGATAGCAACTCCAAGAAGCCTTAGCTTTAAAAGAGGTTGTAGTCGCTGAAGCTGCACAGGCTAGTTCCCGAGAAAATTATATGCTTGAGTTGATGACTGACGCCAGCCTGGATATGGCGGGTATGCTTCATATCTTTGAAACACCTCTCTACTTATATTTACTTGTTTTTCCTCTCTTACTATGATACTTCCGTCGAATAGGTTCCTTTTTGGATGCTACTGCTGAAGACCAACAAGTTGATGCGAGATCAAATTTGCTTGTCCAGCTTGCTCTGAACCATGGTTCCAATTTTTGGGCAACACCAGATCGTACTCGAGGAATCGTCAGATTTCAAGATCGTGCAAGTCAAGTCCGTGATTATCTTGATTTCTGCACAAGGACATTGGCTCTGGTTTACAACACCATGTTTCCTCGAAACTCCTAGCCGAAGACCCTTCCTGATTTGATGAATAAATTCAGAGATGCTCCTAGAATCCATGATTATGTGAAGGCGCAATTGACTGCCGGAGCTAGGTTTGCTATGATCATGTTGCAGATCTGCTACCCGAAGTTAGATTTGACCAAAATCGTTGAATTTTGCCATGCCAAACTGAAGAGACGGAGGAGTAATATCGAAAAATCAATGAAGTCGTAACACCCGTGGCTGAGGAAATGATGGATGATTTACTTCGGATGGATGTTGAGTTCTTCGTGAAGGCCGCAATTATGCTGATCACCTGAGTGCCACTGCTGACGATCAAAGAGTGAACATAGATGACCTGATGGGTCATGAATGAGAGTCTTCTTCTCCTGTCGAATTTTTTCTTGATGAAAGGTCCCTGTATATTGTAAGCACTATGTATATTGTTAAACAACTTATGTGTTTTTCTTTCTTTCTAGCTCCCGAGCGTTTCGGTGGCTAGTGTTTTTATTTTTATTGGTTTGCGAGGTGTTTTAGACCAAGGCAAATAACTTTGTAGATTGTATATTGTAAAGACTTGTGTATATATATTGAATTTGTGGGTTGCAAGCCCCCGAGCCTGTCAAAGAAAAAGATGCATATCACCAATATCTTTACTATATTGCAGCACCGCGAGTCCGCCTCATTAAAAACCTTCCAGCCCCACTCGGTGCCCTGAAAGGAAAAGATTGTGTCTGAAAACTCGCGGGCGTTTCAGTACATTGTATGTTTACATGTGTGACTATATTTCGACTTACGCGTAGAAACGCCTAAGCTGCGCCACGTTCCAGGGATTTGGCTCGGCGATCCCTGTCTTCTTGTCCTTTATCCTGTATGCTCCTCCTTCAATTACTTCGGTGACGATGTACGGGCCTATCCATGGCGACTCGAATTTTTCGTGGCTATCTTGCGTGAGCCGAAGAACTAGGTCGCCCACTTGGAAAGACCTTGGTTGCAAACGTCGACTGTGGTAGTTTTTCATATCTTGCAGGTACTTGGTGACCCTTGAGAATACCTCGTCTCGAGCTTCGTCGAGTGCATCAACATCATCAACCCGAAGGGCATTTTCTATAGCAGAACACGCCATAGGGTGTTATAAAAGCTGTTTTGACCTCATCTTCTTCTTTTAAGCGAATCTGATTGTAACCAAAATACACGTCCAGGAAGGAAAGACGTTCACAGCCTGCCGTGGAATTGATAATTTGATCGATCCTTGGGAGGGGAAAGTGATCATTTGGACAATGTTTATTGAGACACGTGAAGTCGACGCACATGTAGCTCTTTGATAAATCCGACTTCTCTGAGTCGATTAATTTCCAACATCATAGCTTTGCGGTTTGGTTCCGAAAAACGCCGCAAAGGTTGTCTGATTGGCCTGGCCAATGGATCCAAGTTAAGGGGGAGCTCGGCAAGTTCCCTGGGTACTCCTGGCATGTCTGCTGGACACCATGCGAAGATTTCCCAGCGCTCACGGAGGAACTCGACGAGCGCACTTTCCTATGCAAGGTCCATATTTGTGGCGATAGCTGTCGTCTTCTTGGGATCTATCGGGTGAATCTGCACCTCCTTTGAATTTTTGGTTGTGTTGAAGGTTGGCTCCTTTAGCGACCTCCCTCCATCAGGCAACACGTCATAGTCAGTTGTTAGCTTGGACGCCATATACTCCGCTTGCATCCCGAAGGTTTCTGACAGTCGATGAAAATCCTTGTCGCACTTATCCGCTAGCGCGAAACTGCCTTTTACTGTGATTGGGCCTCTGGGTCCAGGGAGTCTCCACAACAAGTATGTATAATGTGGTACCGCCATAAACCTGGCATACGCGGGTCGTCCCAGTAGAGCGTGGTACTGTGATGGAAAATCCACGACTTAGAACTCCAGCCTTTCTATCCTGTAATTCTCTCGGGTTACAAACTGAACGTCGAGATTGATCTTTCGCAGCGGATAACTTGGCTTGTCTGGTGTGATACATGGAACCGCATATCGGTTGGTTTCAAGTTTGCCAGGGATATGTTCATCTTTCTCAATGAATCTGCGTACATGAGGTTTAAATTGCTGCCTCCATCTATGAATACTCGTGAAACGTCGAATCCTGCGATTACTGCTGGTAAGATCAAAGCTGATTGCCCTGGTCGAGGGACTTGCTGCTGGTGGTCCGCTATGATGAAGCCAATGTCATGTCCGGACCAATTCAGGTACTCGATTGTTGGTGGAGGCATCTTTTCTGCCATGAAGACTTGTCGCAAAATTACTTTTTGAGCCCTGTTGGATGGCCTGGACTTCTAAATCATCGAGACCGCGCCATTGGTGTCGATATAAGGAGGCGGGTGTAGAGCTGCCGCTATTTGTAACTGATGTCGATTTTCGTCCGTGATTGCGGGAGGAGGTGGAAGGTGGATTTCACTCCTTGGCCCCTGAGGGTTTCTATGTGCTGCCTGTGCGTTGGCAGACGGCGCCAATTGACAAGGTATCGACTTGTCAATGCCTATAGATTGTAGACTAGGGTTTTCAGGGAAGTAAAGGGCAAGTACATCTCGAAGGTTCAGCCGGAAAAGTACTCGACTATTATGAAAACTAGGGTTGTGTTCACAATGAAATCGATCCTCTCTTTGTCCCTCGACTCCCCCTTATATAGGAGGCGGAGCCGAGGGTTTCGTGATGTACAAGTTATAAAGTCCGGGAGACTTTTTGAGTTCGTCCCGTAATAGTTACAAATCAATATTCCTAATACAACTCTATCTTTCCAAAACTATCTCTCGACTCGGCTTCCGGGCTTCATAAACTTCAGGTCATGGGCCTTCAGTAAACCACGAGTACCATCTTCGGCAGGCCCATTGGGGATGCCTATGTCAATAACCATGCAAAAGGAAATTGGCGTGGAAGTAAGAAGTGTCTTTTCTGTCACCGTGAAGAGATAGCTAATCACTTATCCTTACAATATACATTTGCGTAATCTATATATTCAGTCTTCCAAGTAACTTCTGACTTGTATCTGCAACACACTGCAAATATTTTTTGGCAACTGGTTACATTGAATTGATCACAAATTTAGATTCCCTATTAGGGTGGGAGCGATTGCCGTAACATGGTCGTTTTGGATATGTACGGAAGACATGGGTTTTTAATGGTAAGAATTTTTCTCTTATGAGGTCGTCTAGCACTGTAACCATTCGCTCCATTCTTGTACAATGGGTGGAGAATTGATACATGTTATGAATATGTCCATACGGTTGGATGATATGTTGAGGGATATTTTTATCCCACGTGAATGATAGAGTGATCTTCGGATTTCCCTCTAACACCATCGGTGTTGTCTGAGCTCCACTTGATTCTTGCATTTCTCTCTGAGTGATACTATCTTTGGGTAATAGTCGCTCTATTTCGAGAAACTAACTAACATGTGTCTTCAAGTGCATAAGAGGCCATAAAGGGAATCCAAAGCAGGACATGAATCATGTACGCGTTGTTCGAAGTTATGACCAATGAGTAAATCATAGTAGTCGTAGTCTTTGTGGCAACAACATCAACATACTTTGCCAATGGTGAACATGAGCGGTCCTGATAGCTCGAAATTTAGCACTATTTACTGAGGTTTTTAAGTATACTATTACTCATATTGGCACTCATTTCATGCTCCAGCTAGATACACCTGTGCATATTTTGCATACTTATGAGATCTTGTTCGTTTTCATATGAGCTTCGCATATTTATTAGTTTTAGTAGGATTTTTTATGTCTCCCTTATCTTTGACATGTATTCAGATGTTATTGGAGATCATGGAAAAAGGAAGCAAAAGGGACTAAGAGGGCACAATGTGGAAGAGTTACAGGCACCAGACTTAGCCATCTGAGGTGTGGGAAAATTGATATTTTCCAACATCTTATATTTACGATCTAAGGCCATGATGTTGTAGCCCTCGTCCATACGAGTTCAACGAGCCGAAGAACACCCAAATTGGAGTTCATATGAAGAAATGGCGTCGAGATCGAATAGAAAACCATCTGCAAGTTTAACGAGCACCGGTACGGGCGGGTCTGCCCGTACCGTCCGCCCGTACCGGTCTCCGTCGGCTCCGTTTCGTCAAACGGAACATATGTGAATGCCCGATGGGCATATTCGGCCCCAGTCTCCGTCGGTTCGCGAAACCGGCCTCCAGCGCCTATATAAAGAGGGGTCGACGCAAGGAGAGGCATCACTTCATCATCCATGCCCTAGGGGCGGAGCCCTGCTGCTCCGCCGCTGCAGCCGCCATCTCCACAAGCCGCCGCCTCCATCACCATCTACACCAACATAGAAGAGGATGAGGAGGATAGGATCTTGAAGGGCAATGCATCGATCTCCATCATCATCATCATCATAAACGTCTACATCTTCGATCCCCTTTGTCTACTTGGTTGTAATCCGAACCATATTAGGATTTACACTTGTATGCAATTGAAACTTCATATTCATATTGCTTTGATGTTGATCCCCTTCATGCTTGAGTAGGTCCTTTGTTCTTGATGAGATTTGGAGAAACTCTAGTAATATTATGATGTGAAATATAGATGTTTTATACCTTTGTTCTATCAATATGTGTTAGTTTTCTCTCTTGATGTTATGTGAAGTGGGCCACATAATATATGCCTTATGGTCTAGAGAGGGAACTACCCTTAGACGTGTGGTAGAGTGAACGGCGGGAAGTGACATGCCCGTATCGGTGCTCTAACACATGGATGAGGCGGATAAGGAGGGATTCACTAAGCTCATATCAATAACTATGGGAAAACCCTTAATAGCAATAGTCAATATGTGGCTTGCAGAAAACTAGCTGCTGTGGTTATTTAGAGATGCGATGACCGATGGTTTTATGGATGCAACTTATTATGGAGCTCTCCCCACACATAGCATGGAAAAGATGTACGTCATCTTAATCATAAGTAATAGCAATACTAGAGGTGGAACCTACAATCCTTGAGAACCCTTCAACCATATCACAAAAACGCTCTCTTGCTTTATCTTACTTTTATTATTATTCATCCATGAGTGATTGATTGATGCGGTTCTAGGTCGAGGTATGACCTAGTGCGCTAAACTAGAATGTATAGTTAGTATTTATGTACATGAGTTACAAAGATGAGTTCACAAAACCCTTTGACCCAGAAATGTACCTCTGCCTTGCAAGTGACATGTAAGATTGTGCATAGTACACATTGTGCCGCAGCCTGGTAATCAAATGGGGAACATTTATTTGTCTACGGAATCTCTTGTAAATAATGGATCACACATATATTCGTCCATCTAGTACTAGTGAGACCGAAGCGTAGAAACTACCTCTCATTCCATTCAATGTTATATATAGCTAGAATACCTTTTAGTTTACTTTGTTCTTGTTTAGTTATTTATTATTAGTTACTTCAAACCACCCTCAAATCCTTACCATCTTATCACCTTATACTATAGGCTATTTCTAAACCATGGTTTGGGTGCGAACGTGGTTGTGCCTGACAACGGAGTTGCAGGGTTATGTTTATTGCCATTTGCAAAGCTCCTTTAATTGGGATGAACTTGATGGGATTCGTAGCATAGAAAACAAAAAATTTCCTACTGCAAGAACGAATAACAAGCCAAGATCCAATCTAGAAGATGGTAGCAACGAGAAGATCATGAGACTAACCCTCGAAGATTTCCAAAGCCTACGAGATTAGATCTCGTTGTTGTTGTAGTAGATCACTTGCCGCTTTTAAAAGCGCGTAGAAGATCTTGACGGTGCCACCGTCGGGCAGCACCTCCGTACTCGGTCACACGTTCGGTGTTGATGATGACTGATGGCGCGTGAAGCACACGTCCGTTGGGAACCCCAAGAGGAAGGTGTGATGCGTACAGCAGCAAGTTTCCCTCAGTAAGAAACCAAGGTTCTCGAACCAGTAGGAGATGAAGGCCACGTGAAGGTTGTTGGTGAAGGAGTGTAGTGCGGCGCAACACCAGGGATTCTGGCGCTAACGTGGAACCTGCACAACACAATCACAATACTTTGCCCCAACTTAACAGTGAGGTTGTCAATCTCACCGGCTTACTGTAAACAAAGTATTAAACGTATGGTGTGGAGAATGATGTTTGTTTGCGATGAACAACAAAGAACAAAGATTGCAGTAGATTGTATTTCAGATGTAAAAGAATGGACCGGGGTCCATAGTTCACTAGTGGTGTCTCTCCAATAAGATAAATAGCATGTTGGGTGAACAAATCACAGTCGGGCAATTGACAAATAGAGATGCACATACATATATCATGATGACTACTATGAGATTAATTAGGGCATTACGACAAAGAACATAGACCGCTATCCAGCATGCATCTATGCCTAAAAAGTCCACCTTCGGGTTAGCATCCGCACCCCTTCTAGTATTAAGTTGCAAACAACAGACAATTGCATTAAGTACTGTGCGTAATGTAATCAACACAAATATCCTTAGACAAAGCATCGATGTTTTATCCCTAGTGGCAACAGCACATCCACAACCTTAGAACTTTCTATCACTGTCCCAGATTCAATGGAGGCATGAACCCACTATCGAGCATAAATACTCCCTCTTGGAGTCACAAGTATCAACTTGGCCAGAGCCTCTACTAGCAACGGAGAGCATGCAAGAACATAAACAACACATATATGATAGATTGATAATCAACTTGACATAGTATTCAATATTCATCGGATCCCAACAAACACAACACGTAGCATTACAAATAGATGATCTTGATCATGATAGGCAGCTCACAAGATCTAAACATAGCACAAGAGGAGAAGACAACCATCTAGCTACTGCTATGGACCCATAATCCAAGGATGAACTACTGTCAACACCCGGATTTTTAAGTCCAGATGCCTGTTATGCCATACATCGCAATCCCAGGAATATTGTTGTTGCGAGACATAACAGTTGAATATCATAAGTCATCATTCATTACATACCATAGTCGTCTTACAAATAGAGATCACATGATCCATATTACACAAATAGTTGATCTATCGATCAACATACACAAAGTTCATAGTTTCATAGCGGAAGCGTAAATAGAAGGGACTCTCTAGTCCACAGGCCAACGTCTGACGTCAGAAGATTCCCTAGTTGTCGTGGGCGTCCTGCTGGTCGTCATCTTGATAGTTCTGCTCCTCTTCATAGTCTGGCCATTTGAATAGCCAGGGACACAGCCGTGAGTACTTTAAAGTACTCGCAAACTAATACTAATGTAAGTGCTAACAATTCTAGTAAGGGGGTGCTAAGCTCTAGTTTATTTTGCATAAAGCCAATTTTAGTTCACAAACATTTTAGTAAACAACTCTTCATGTGCTAACTAACTCAAGTGGGAACATTAGTGTCATTCCCACAACTCCGTTGTGATTCCAAGTCAATGTCACCTTTCACCATTCATAGTTTTCGAAAAGTTCTGATGACGGAACAGTATGGCCTTTCCAACTGTCCATAACCGAGGACGCGGCTATTCGAATAGGTTTAACTCTGCAGAGGTTGTACACTTGTGCCACAACAATTGCAATAGCTCGTCAGGGGTAACTGGCCCTGATTTATCGTACGCATTACGCGAACTACCAATCATAACCTTTCATTTACATACCCTAGTATAGGCACCTCTCCCCATGAGCTTGGCCTCCCAGTGAAGACAGACGGTCAGCCTGGGAACTGCACAGGGCTTGGGCCGGACATTCACCTCATTTCGCATCATATCATATCATCTCATTTCGTTTGTTGTAGAGGCAGCTTTCGGCATAACCCCGATGACGCTTGTTTAGAGGGAACCCATACTAAGACACACAAACTTCCGGTTAAGCCCTACCCAGATTCAGGTATTGTGGGGGTACTGGTAAAATTGGAATGGTATTGCATCCGAACCCAACCATCAGTGTTTTTTTGTAAAATTCACCAAGTCATTCACCAGTCATATTCACCTTCAAAGTCTCTCAATAGAATGACGCATCATTCCAAGGTTTTCAAAGTCATTTCAATTCCCAAGTTCCCAAATGGAGTAGTCACTTCCAAATTAGCACTAGCATCTATGTATGAGGGGTGCTAAGTATTTTGCTTTGCTTCTAGGCTAACTTTGATACTCTTGTACTAATCCAATACTAACCAAGTGAATCATGCATCAAAAAGTACTTTGATAAAACAAAAGTAAATAAAGATTGTAAGGTAAAACTGGGAAATAGGATCATAAGCATAAAGTAAACGGGGTAATGCCTTGCTCATGGTGAGCTTTGCACTTTGCAAGAGTATTATCTTGCTTTGCTTGAGGGAGACTAACTTTACCACTCTAGTAAATTTCTCTACTTTGACCCAAGTTAACTATAAAAGGAACTTCTTGAGAAACAAGTAAAAACTTGTAAGATATAAACTTGGGATAGGCTTAAGTAAGAAAAGATAAGGTTCATGGTGCCTTGCCCCAAGGGGCTTTGCACTTTGCAAGAATATTAGCTTGCATTGGTATTGGCTTGCAATAATATCAGCTTGCCTTGGTTGAAGTGGGGGTCCAAGTTCTCTTCTCCTTCCTCTTTGTAGAAGTACTCCTCCTCCTGATAGTCTCCGGTACTAGCGTCTAAAATACGAATACGGGGTACACAATCATCATACCAAACTTACATACTAAACTAAGCACACACAAGCTTTACATAACTTAAACTAGCATCACACACTACTATTAAGTGGGTGGAGGTGTTCCTCTTATTTAAGAAAAATAATTTCTTCTCATACTAACTTATGTGTTACTTTTAATTTCTTAGAGAAAATAATTTCCTCTCATTATCTTATTAAGATTTAAATTCTCTCATGAACAATATATGACCTAGGTTGACCAAAGTCAACCTCTTCATACTTATCATTCAAGAAAATGATTTAAATGAGGTTCCATACCTCATACAATTTAATACTAGCATGGTAGTTATTTAATGTCACCAAATACTCAACATGAGATTATATAGACCATGGTCACTACCTCATGTTGAATTACTTGAGACCAAGATTTAAATGAGAGGGAAACCTCTCATATGATTTAACACATAGTTGTAACTAGGTTAACAACTACCATTGAGGTGATTTAACATCTTCAACAATTCATTTGCTATTCTAACATTACTTGTATTTACACCAATTATTTTATTCACACAAATACTACAATTGGGGTGCATTGGTTGTGTTGCTTGAGGAAAATAATTTCCTCTCCTTACATATATAAATGATAATTTCCATATGGTTCTTGAGAAATACTTTTCTCTCATTGAAATCTTCTTAAGATTTAATTTCTCAAACAATCATACATGAATTCATGTTGACCCAAGTCAACCATTCATCATCATCATTTGAGAAATTGATTTAAATGAGGTAGAGTACCTCATACCATTTAATAACACTACATATGATTTAAATCCCTAAGTAATTCATATAAGTGAGTTTGGCCAGGGGTCCAAACATCACATGAATTCATTTGGGAGAAGATTTAAATGAAGTATAAGACTTCATATGAATTACTTAATAGTTTTGGACAATATCAACTAGTTAAACTAGCCATATTATCCACTACTTAAACTAGGGCATGATCATGCAAAGTGACCACACCATTTTCTTGCATAAACAATTAGTGTAAGTCAAATGTGAGCTATTGGAGTTGGAATTGACTCAATATCTATTTTGGTTGATTTTTAAGAATTATTCTAAAGCAGAAAAGTCCCTGCCTTGTTTATTTTGCTACATTAATTCTACAAATAAGTTTGAGATGGGACCAGTGGCATTTGATAGATAATTTCACTAGCTTTCCAACGGTATAAAATTCATCAAATTTGGATAAGCCAAACAGATTCTATTGAATTTTGAAACAGGGTCAGTATTCAATTTGGTTTAACAGAAAATCAAAATTTAAATGATTTGGGCTGCGCGGGAAAGAAACTGGGCCGAAAGATTTAAATGCCAGAAGGGCCAGCCCAGCTAACGCTGCGGGCCTGCTGACAGCAGGACCCACCCATCAGTGACCGCTACTTACCGAAACGGTACAGAGGAATGTGGGCGGTTGGATTAGATGCAGATCGTGCGGTCGAGGCGTCATCGTCGTCGACGACGAGAGGACCTTGCTGCCGCGGCGGCGGTAGGGGGTCGACGGCGAGCTGGGACTCCGGCGAGGATCAGCGACGGTGCAGGGTGGCGTTGTCGAGGACGAGGAAGCAGATGGCGCAGATGGCGGCTCGAATGGTGGCCTGAATCGACGGCGGCGATCTCAGGTCCGCCGCGGGCTCCGGCGTTCGATTGGGCGGCTCCGGTGGTTAATCAAAGAGGGGAAGAGGTCGAGGAGGATCAGGGAGAGGAGGGGAGGAACTTTGATGTGGAGGAGATAGCGCGGGGACGGCTCTATTTATAGTTGCGGGGGTGTGCTGCGGGGCAGTGGTGGTGGCGACATGCGCGCGGCGTTGCCGGCGATGGAGAGGGGTAGGAGGGAGCAGGGCGAGGTAGGTGGCGTCCAGGCGGTGCTAGTAGGCTAGACGGCGAGGTGGGGGACGGTCTGGTGGCGGCGCATTGCGTCCAGGTCTGCGGCGGCGTTCGCGGGAAAACGGCGACGGTGTCGACGGCTACGGCGCTTGCGCGGGGCACGGCGCGTGTCTGGCGGGTTCTGGTCGCGGCGGCGAAGCTCGTCGTGCAGCGAGGGGGTCCAGGGGAGGTGTGCTGCGGCGAGGCGACTCGTGGCCAGGGCATTTCCATGGGCGCGCGCACGACGTCCTCGGCATGGCCCTGGGCTGATCTGGGCGCGTGCGTTTCGGCCGCTGTCGTCATTCATCTCGACAGGGGCATGGCTAGGGAGGTCTAGGGAGGTGAGGTGGAGCTCCAGGACATGGTGGGCACGGCTGGTGAGGGAAGGAGAGGAGGGATGCATGTCCATGTGTGACATGGCCGGCATGGCCATGCACACACTTGGTTTTCTTGTCCCCTTAGGTTTTCTTTGGGTTGGCTAGGGTGAGAAAGGTCAAGGGAACAAGGTGGAGAGATTTGGGGCAGGGTAGGGTTAGCTAGGACACTATTTGAAATAGTGTCAAATAGTTCCCTATTTGTATTTCACAAATTTTGTCCAAATTTGATTTAGTTCAAAAGGTTGACCAATTTGAAAAGGGTGTGTTTGGTTTGGTTCTAAATGACCAGAGGCAAAGAGAGGTGGTGGTGGAATTTAGAAAATCAAAATATTGCAAAGCTCACTAAGTGGGAGATTGTTCCACTTAATTAAAAGTTGCAACTTTGCATGAGCATAGTTATTGATCAAAGATGATTTTGGCAGGGTGCTCTTTACAAAAAGAGTTCACCTTGATGTCGACTTTGAAATGGTGCAAAGAGTTAGCACGAGTTAGTTTGAGAAAATTGAATGGCAAGGGCTCAAAGTAGTGATCAGACTAAAATTGGCAGATTTGACCATTATTGTATGTGAGCCTAATTTGAGTTTGAATTTGATTTGAATTGTGTTTCTTTGATTCCAAAAATTGTAATAAGTGTTTAGTATCATATTACAACTAATGGTGAAGGCCAAAATGGTCTAGGGTCAAGATTTATAAAAATGGCAAACACCATATGTAAGGGTTTTGGGATTTTCTAGCTTTTATTCTTTTATTCCTCTTTGCTTCATTTTGACAAGAGTGAGGTTTATTTGGTGTTAGATTGAGTTAGGTGAAAGGTTCAAACCATTTTGAGGCAATGGAGGTGGCTAGGTCAAGATTTGATAAATTGGCCCTATGTGTATGTGAGTGAAAATGGAAATATCTCACTATTTGATTTCTCTCCATTTGATTTGACTTTTCTTGACTCCAATGTGATTCTTATTAGTTTAGAAACATTTTCAAACCATTGAAACCATTCCAAAAGGTCTAGCTCAAAGATTTGTAAAATTGGCCATAACACATGAGAGGTGATGTGTCAATTTTTCTTATTCTTGTAAGGTGCTCCCCTTGCTTCACTTGGGCAAGGTTGAGGGTCAATGTAGGGTTAGATTAGGTTTAGAGATGGTTTCACACCATTTGGTCAAGGTAGAAGTACATAGGACAAGAATTGGTGAAAATGGCTATGTGTCACATATGCTTCTATGCATATGTGGCATTTGATTTTTAATTTGACTAGGCTTGACCCAATTGAGGTTGTTGAGTGCTGAAATGGTATATAGGAGTGATCCAACCATTCACTACAAGTCTTAGGGTCAAGATCCTCAATCTCACAAATTTGATATTTTGCTCTCATATGCCTCTATGGCATTATTACTTTCTTTTTAAAATCTTTTGTTTCATTTTGGATTGGGTTGGAGAAGTACTAGATAAGGTTTAAGAAGGTTTTCCAATCCTCTAAATAAAGTAGAAAGGCCTAGGGTAAAGTTTTACAAAAATAGCCATAGGCACATATGCCTCTATGCATATGTTTAATTTTATTTTGTTTCACACTTGAATTGGTTGGTAAGTGCTTTGTTGAGTGGGTTGAGGTATTTCAATTCATCTACTCAAGGTAGATAAGGCAAAGCTCCTCATTTTCCACAAGTATCCATAGGCTTGCATATGCCTTTTTCTTAAATAAGATCTTTCCTTTTTATTTTATTTCTCAAAGATTGATGACAAGAGGGATGTGGTTTAGGGTTTAATAAGTTTTGCAATGGTTCACCACCATTTAGCAAAATAAGGAAAGGTAGGGTTCAAGAATTACATATTAAGGCTATAGGCCCACATATGGCTTTTCCTTTATTTTATGTTTCTCAAAATAGATCCAAGTGATTTTTGAGAAGGTTAGGGTTTAGGGTTTTTCTTATTTGATTTCTTTCTCTTTTAATTTTATTTGGTTTGTGATCTTCCCTTGATCACTTTAGGGTTTTAGGGTTTATCACATAAGCATAATAACACTCATCATGGCAAAAACACAAGTAATAGGTAGGAGCACTAATCATAGTACCCTATATAAGAAAAGTTTTTGTTGGTTCTCATTTTTGGAAGAATGAAATTTATTTTCCCATTGTTTTGAAATTTGGGGTGTTACAAACCCTTCCCCCTTAAGCAAATCTCGTCCCGAGATTTTAAGAAAAGTTAGGTTCCTAAGAGAGATTGGGTGATATGATGTAGCAGGGAACATACTTGGCATATTCTGAGGTGCTTCTTGCGCTTCGGTGGCCGTCATGTTGTAGTAGCGACCGTTGCGGTTGTTCGGGTAGTTTGGAGCAAACTTTCTTTTAGTTGCGATACGGTGTTGCTGCTGTGCAGGTGCAGCGGTGTTGGAGGCCATCTTGGCAAGCTTCTTGGGGCATTCATTGGAGTAATGACCCACAGTTCCACATTCATAGCAGGTTACCGTTGACTTGTCTTTTTGGGCAATGGGTACAGCATTGCTTCCAGTCCTTGGGGCATTGTTGGCGGCTTTCATCGGGCACTTGTTAGAGTAATGCCCAGTAATACCACATTCATAGCAGGTTACAGTGGACTTGTCTCTGGGGGCATGGTTGGGTATTGGGATGAGCTGCTCCAGTGATGCTATCCTTACGCGGAGGCGAGCAATGAGGTAGTCCTTCTTGGCGTGCTGATGGCGAAGTGCCTTGCGCTCCATTGCAAGGATTTTGATGGTGTCAGTCATCTTGGCGTGCTCAAGGTGCATCTGGTTGGCCTGGGCACGGGAGTTGTTGCGGGTAGGAGGGGCCATCTGAACATTGAGGTAGATGATAAGATAAGAGGGAAACTTCTATGGTTTGTTTGAGTTAAAGTTCAAAAAGTTCAAAACTTGAAAACTTGAGTAGTGTTGAGGGGGTAATAACCAGCAACACTTTTTCATTCATACCAAACATCACACATTACAAATCTAACACACCGTTGGTTTGAAGAACCATTCATTCGCTCTACGATACAAGGGGATCCTGATACAACTCACACCTACTTAAGTGCTGGGGTGATACTACTCTTCCGGGTGGATTCTTCTTCTTCACGGGTGAGGTGCTTGGCAAGAGGCGAGGGCGTTGTCCAAATCCCTGCGGGTTTTGTACTGCCTGAAGTCCTGATGTGCTACATCAGGGTTCATCTCCGGGGGTGGGGGCATGGTCATCGGTCTTCCCATGGAGTCATGTCTTGGGTAGTAGATGAAACGAGTGTTCTTGATCTTGTCCTCATTTTGTCCACACAGACAGGAAATTGCTTCTTGCATAGCGTTGACTAGTCCTTCCTTCCAAGTGCTTCCCGTTACAGAAATCCAGATGGTTTCCCATACCGGGGCATCAAGCTTCCTTCGTAGATCAGTAGAAACGTCCCACCGAGGTGGTTCTCCTAACTGAGTTTTGAGGGGTATTCCGAAGAATTCGGGATACGGGTGTCCTAGATATTCCACTAGTTGCTTCAACTCCTTTTCGAACCTTAGGTCGCCTTCGGGACCAAGCTGATAGGACTCCCATTGGTACTTCGTCTGTGAGCAATTAGGATAAGTAAGTTAAAGAAGTAGTCAAGGGTGCAACAGTTTAGGTAGGCTTGTAAAGAAAGTAAAGTATAGATTTCTCATTTTTTTGCAAAAGATCTCAAGGATAAGAGTAAGAACAAGTTTCACAAATATTCACTTTATTGGTTTTTTGAAACTAGGTTTTTCAGACGTCCATTCTAACTAGGGTCTCCTAAGGTCAAACAATGGCTCTGATACCAACTTGTCAACACCCGGATTTTTAAGTCCAGATGCCTGTTATGCCATACATCGCAATCCCAGGAATATTATTGTTGCGAGACATAACAGTTGAATATCATAAGTCATCATTCATTACATACCATAGTCGTCTTACAAATAGAGATCACATGATCCATATTACACAAATAGTTGATCTATCGATCAACATACACAAAGTTCATAGTTTCATAGCGGAAGCGTAAATAGAAGGGACTCTCTAGTCCACAGGCCAACGTCTGACGTCAGAAGATTCCCTAGTTGTCGTGGGCGTCCTGCTGGTCGTCATCTTGATAGTTCTGCTCCTCTTCATAGTCTGGCCATTTGAATAGCCAGGGACACAGCCGTGAGTACTTTAAAGTACTCGCAAACTAATACTAATGTAAGTGCTAACAATTCTAGTAAGGGGGTGCTAAGCTCTAGTTTATTTTGCATAAAGCCAATTTTAGTTCACAAACATTTTAGTAAACAACTCTTCATGTGCTAACTAACTCAAGTGGGAACATTAGTGTCATTCCCACAACTCCGTTGTGATTCCAAGTCAATGTCACCTTTCACCATTCATAGTTTTTGAAAAGTTCTGATGACGGAACAGTATGGCCTTTCCAACTGTCCATAACCGAGGACGCGGCTATTCGAATAGGTTTATCTCTGCAGAGGTTGTACACGTGTGCCACAACAATTGTAATAGCTCGTCAGGGGTAACTGGCCCTGATTTATCGTACGCAGTACGCGAACTACCAATCATAACCTTTCATTTACATACCCTAGTATAGGCACCTCTCCCCATGAGCTTGGCCTCCCAGTGAAGACAGACGGTCAGCCTGGGAACTGCACAGGGCTTGGGCCGGACATTCACCTCATTTCGCATCATATCATATCATCTCATTTCGTTTGTTGTAGAGGCAGCTTTCGGCATAACCCCGATGACGCTTGTTTAGAGGGAACCCATACTAAGACACACAAACTTCCGGTTAAGCCCTACCCAGATTCAGGTATTGTGGGGGTACTGGTAAAATTGGAATGGTATCGCATCCGAACCCAACCATCAGTGTTTTTTTTGTAAAATTCACCAAGTCATTCACCAGTCATATTCACCTTCAAAGTCTCTCAATAGAATGACGCATCATTCCAAGGTTTTCAAAGTCATTTCAATTCCCAAGTTCCCAAATGGAGTAGTCACTTCCAAATTAGCACTAGCATCTATGTATGAGGGGTGCTAAGTATTTTGCTTTGCTTCTAGGCTAACTTTGATACTCTTGTACTAATCCAATACTAACCAAGTGAATCATGCATCAAAAAGTACTTTGATAAAACAAAAGTAAATAAAGATTGTAAGGTAAAACTGGGAAATAGGATCATAAGCATAAAGTAAACGGGGTAATGCCTTGCTCATGGTGAGCTTTGCACTTTGCAAGAGTATTATCTTGCTTTGCTTGAGGGAGACTAACTTTACCACTCTAGTAAATTTCTCTACTTTGACCCAAGTTAACTATAAAAGGAACTTCTTGAGAAACAAGTAAAAACTTGTAAGATATAAACTTGGGATAGGCTTAAGTAAGAAAAGATAAGGTTCATGGTGCCTTGCCCCAAGGGGCTTTGCACTTTGCAAGAATATTAGCTTGCATTGGTATTGGCTTGCAATAATATCAGCTTGCCTTGGTTGAAGTGGGGGTCCAAGTTCTCTTCTCCTTCCTCTTTGTAGAAGTCCTCCTCCTCCTGATAGTCTCCGGTACTAGCGTCTAAAATACGAATACGGGGTACACAATCATCATACCAAACTTACATACTAAACTAAGCACACACAAGCTTTACATAACTTAAACTAGCATCACACACTACTATTAAGTGGGTGGAGGTGTTCCTCTTATTTAAGAAAAATAATTTCTTCTCATACTAACTTATGTGTTACTTTTAATTTCTTAGAGAAAATAATTTCCTCTCATTATCTTATTAAGATTTAAATTCTCTCATGAACAATATATGACCTAGGTTGACCAAAGTCAACCTCTTCATACTTATCATTCAAGAAAATGATTTAAATGAGGTTCCATACCTCATACAATTTAATACTAGCATGGTAGTTATTTAATGTCACCAAATACTCAACATGAGATTATATAGACCATGGTCACTACCTCATGTTGAATTACTTGAGACCAAGATTTAAATGAGAGGGAAACCTCTCATATGATTTAACACATAGTTGTAACTAGGTTAACAACTACCATTGAGGTGATTTAACATCTTCAACAATTCATTTGCTATTCTAACATTACTTGTATTTACACCAATTATTTTATTCACACAAATACTACAATTGGGGTGCATTGGTTGTGTTGCTTGAGGAAAATAATTTCCTCTCCTTACATATATAAATGATAATTTCCATATGGTTCTTGAGAAATACTTTTCTCTCATTGAAATCTTCTTAAGATTTAATTTCTCAAACAATCATACATGAATTCATGTTGACCCAAGTCAACCATTCATCATCATCATTTGAGAAATTGATTTAAATGAGGTAGAGTACCTCATACCATTTAATAACACTACATATGATTTAAATCCCTAAGTAATTCATATAAGTGAGTTTGGCCAGGGGTCCAAACATCACATGAATTCATTTGGGAGAAGATTTAAATGAAGTATAAGACTTCATATGAATTACTTAATAGTTTTGGACAATATCAACTAGTTAAACTAGCCATATTATCCACTACTTAAACTAGGGCATGATCATGCAAAGTGACCACACCATTTTCTTGCATAAACAATTAGTGTAAGTCAAATGTGAGCTATTGGAGTTGGAATTGACTCAATATCTATTTTGGTTGATTTTTAAGAATTATTCTAAGGCAGAAAAGTCCCTGCCTTGTTTATTTTGCTACATTAAGTCTACAAATAAGTTTGAGATGGGACCAGTGGCATTTGATAGATAATTTCACTAGCTTTCCAACGGTATAAAATTCATCAAATTTGGATAAGCCAAACAGATTCTATTGAATTTTGAAAACAGGGTCAGTATTCAATTTGGTTTAACAGAAAATCAAAATTTAAATGATTTGGGCTGCGCGGGAAAGAAACTGGGCCGAAAGATTTAAATGCCAGAAGGGCCAGCCCAGCTAACGCTGCGGGCCTGCTGACAGCAGGACCCACCCGTCAGTGACCGCTACTTACCGAAACGGTACAGAGGAATGTGGGCGGTTGGATTAGATGCAGATCGTGCGGTCGAGGCGTCGTCGTCGTCGACGACGAGAGGACCTTGCTGCCGCGGCGGCGGTAGGGGATCGACGGCGAGCTGGGACTCCGGCGAGGATCAGCGACGGTGCAGGGCGGCGTTGTCGAGGACGAGGAAGCAGATGGCGCAGACGGCGGCTCGAATGGTGGCCTGAATCGACGGCGGCGATCTCAGGTCCGCCGCGGGCTCCGGCGTTCGATTGGGCGGCTCCGGTGGTTAATCAAAGAGGGGAAGAGGTCGAGGAGGATCAGGGAGAGGAGGGGAGGAACTTTGCTGTGGAGGAGATAGCGCGGGGACGGCTCTATTTATAGTTGCGGGGGTGTGCTGCGGGGCAGTGGTGGTGGCGACATGCGCGCGGCATTGCCGGCGATGGAGAGGGGTAGGAGGGAGCAGGGCGAGGTAGGTGGCGTCCAGGCGGTGCTAGTAGGCTAGACGGCGAGGTGGGGGACGGTCTGGTGGCGGCGCATTGCGTCCAGGTCTGCGGCGGCGTTCGCGGGAAAACGGCGACGGTGTCGACGGCTACGGCGCTTGCGCGGGGCACGGCGCGTGTCTGGCGGGTTCTGGTCGCGGCGGCGAAGCTCGTCGTGCAGCGAGGGGGTCCAGGGGAGGTGTGCTGCGGCGAGGCGACTCGTGGCCAGGGCATGTCCATGGGCGCGCGCACGACGTCCTCGGCATGGCCCTGGGCTGATCTGGGCGCGTGCGTTTCGGCCGCTGTCGTCGTTCATCTCGACAGGGGCATGGCTAGGGAGGTCTAGGGAGGTGAGGTGGAGCTCCAGGACATGGTGGGCACGGCTGGTGAGGGAAGGAGAGGAGGGATGCATGTCCATGTGTGACATGGCCGGCATGGCCATGCACACACTTGGTTTTCTTGTCCCCTTAGGTTTTCTGGGAGTTGGCTAGGGTGAGAAAGGTCAAGGGAACAAGGTGGAGAGATTTGGGGCAGGGTAGGGTTAGCTAGGACACTATTTGAAATAGTGTCAAATAGTTCCCTATTTGTATTTCACAAATTTTGTCCAAATTTGATTTAGTTCAAAAGGTTGACCAATTTGAAAAGGGTGTGTTTGGTTTGGTTCTAAATGACCAGAGGCAAAGAGAGGTGGTGGTGGAATTTAGAAAATCAAAATATTGCAAAGCTCACTAAGTGGGAGATTGTTCCACTTAATTAAAAGTTGCAACTTTGCATGAGCATAGTTATTGATCAAAGATGATTTTGGCAGGGTGCTCTTTACAAAAAGAGTTCACCTTGATGTCGACTTTGAAATGGTGCAAAGAGTTAGCACGAGTTAGTTTGAGAAAATTGAATGGCAAGGGCTCATAGTAGTGATCAGACTAAAATTGGCAGATTTGACCATTATTGTATGTGAGCCTAATTTGAGTTTGAATTTGATTTGAATTGTGTTTCTTTGATTCCAAAAATTGTAATAAGTGTTTAGTATCATATTACAACTAATGGTGAAGGCCAAAATGGTCTAGGGTCAAGATTTATAAAAATGGCAAACACCATATGTAAGGGTTTTGGGATTTTCTAGCTTTTATTCTTTTATTCCTCTTTGCTTCATTTTGACAAGAGTGAGGTTTATTTGGTGTTAGATTGAGTTAGGTGAAAGGTTCAAACCATTTTGAGGCAATGGAGGTGGCTAGGTCAAGATTTGATAAATTGGCCCTATGTGTATGTGAGTGAAAATGGAAATATCTCACTATTTGATTTCTCTCCATTTGATTTGACTTTTCTTGACTCCAATGTGATTCTTATTAGTTTAGAAACATTTTCAAACCATTGAAACCATTCCAAAAGGTCTAGCTCAAAGATTTGTAAAATTGGCCATAACACATGAGAGGTGATGTGTCAATTTTTCTTATTCTTGTAAGGTGCTCCCCTTGCTTCACTTGGGCAAGGTTGAGGGTCAATGTAGGGTTAGATTAGGTTTAGAGATGGTTTCACACCATTTGGTCAAGGTAGAAGTACATAGGACAAGAATTGGTGAAAATGGCTATGTGTCACATATGCTTCTATGCATATGTGGCATTTGATTTTTAATTTGACTAGGCTTGACCCAATTGAGGTTGTTGAGTGCTGAAATGGTATATAGGAGTGATCCAACCATTCACTACAAGTCTTAGGGTCAAGATCCTCAATCTCACAAATTTGATATTTTGCTCTCATATGCCTCTATGGCATTATTACTTTCTTTTTAAAATCTTTTGTTTCATTTTGGATTGGGTTGGAGAAGTACTAGATAAGGTTTAAGAAGGTTTTCCAATCCTCTAAATAAAGTAGAAAGGCCTAGGGTAAAGTTTTACAGAAATAGCCATAGGCACATATGCCTCTATGCATATGTTTAATTTTATTTTGTTTCACACTTGAATTGGTTGGTAAGTGCTTTGTTGAGTGGGTTGAGGTATTTAAATTCATCTACTCAAGGTAGATAAGGCAAAGCTCCTCATTTTCCACAAGTATCCATAGGCTTGCATATGCCTTTTTCTTAAATAAGATCTTTCCTTTTTATTTTATTTCTCAAAGATTGATGACAAGAGGGATGTGGTTTAGGGTTTAATAAGTTTTGCAATGGTTCACCACCATTTAGCAAAATAAGGAAAGGTAGGGTTCAAGAATTACATATTAAGGCTATAGGCCCACATATGGCTTTTCCTTTATTTTATGTTTCTCAAAATAGATCCAAGTGATTTTTGAGAAGGTTAGGGTTTAGGGTTTTTCTTATTTGATTTCTTTCTCTTTTAATTTTATTTGGTTTGTGATCTTCCCTTGATCACTTTAGGGTTTTAGGGTTTATCACATAAGCATAATAACACTCATCATGGCAAAAACACAAGTAATAGGTAGGAGCACTAAGCATAGTACCCTATATAAGAAAAGTTTTTGTTGGTTCTCATTTTTGGAAGAATGTAATTTATTTTCCCTTTGTTTTGAAATTTGGGGTGTTACAACTACTCACGCATCAGTCCGGAGGCGGGCATGGTGATGTAGAGCCCTCCGGTGATGATTCCCCTCTCCAGCAGGGTGCCGGAGGCGATCTCCTGAATCCCCCGAGATGGGATTGGCGGCGGCGGCGTCTCTGGAACTTTTCTCGTATCGTGGCTCTCGGTCATAGGGTTTTCGCGACGGAGAGAATATATAGGCGAAGGGGCAGAGTCGGGAGGCGCCCGAGGGGCCCACCCCATAGGGCGGCGCGCCCAAGGGTGGGGCCGCGCCCCCCTAGGGTGTGGCCGCCTCGTCGCCCCTCTTCGTCTCCTCTTCGGACTTCTGTAAGGCTCCGTGCAAAATAAGACCGTGGGCTTTTGTTTCGTCCAATTCCGAGAATATTTCGTGTGTAGAAACCAAAAACAGCAGAAAACAGGAACTGGCGCTTCGGCATCTTGTTAATAGGTTAGTGCCGGAAAATGCATCAAAATGATATAAAGTGTATATAAAACATGTGAGTATTGTCATATAACTAGCATGGAACATAAGAAATTATAGATACGTTTGAGACGTATCAAGCATCCCCAAGCTTAGTTCCTACTCGCCCTCGAGTAGGTAAACGATAACAAGGATAATTTCTGAAATGACATGCTACTATCATAATCTTGATCAATACTATTGTAAAGCATATGAAGTGAATGAAGTGATTCGAAGCAATAGTAAAGATAATGACTAAACAACTGAATCATACAGCAAAGACTTTTCATTAATAGTACTTTCAAGACAAGTATCAATAAGTCTTGCATAAGAGTTAACTCATCAAGCAATAGATTCTTAATAGAAGGTTTTGAAGCAACACAAAGGATGATTAAGTTTCAGCAATTGCTTTCAACTTGTAACATGTATATCTCATGGATAGTTGTCAACATAAAGCAATATAACAAGTGCAATAAGTAAACATGTAAGAATCAATGCACACAGTTGACACAAGTGTTTGCTTCTAAGATAGAAAGAAATAGGTAAACTGACTCAACATAAAGTAAAAGAAAGGCCCTTCGCAGAGGGAAGCATGGATTACTCATGTGCTAGAGCTTTTTATTTTGAAAACATGGAAACAATTTTGTCAACGGTAGTAATAATTCATATGTGTTATGCATAAGACCTCTTATAAGTTGCAAGCCTCATGCATCGAATACCAATAGTGCTCGCACCTTGTCCTAATTAGCTCGGATTTCCATGGATTATCATTGCATTACATATGTTTCAACCAAATGTCACAAAGGGGTACCTCTATGCGGCCTGTACAATGGTCCAAGGAGATAGATCGCATTTGATTTCTCAGTTTTGATAGATCTCAACTTGAGGACATCCATACCGGGACAACATAGAAGACAGATAATGGACTCCTCTTTAATGCTTAAGCATTCAACAACAGATAATATTCTCATAAGAGATTGAGGTTTAATGTCCAAACTGAAACTTCCACCATGATACATGGCTTTGGTTGGCGGCCCAATGTTCTTCTCTAACAATATGCATACTCAAACCATTTAATCATGATAAATCACCCTTACTTCAGACAAGATGAACATGCATAGCAACTCACATGATATTCAACAAAGGTGTAAAAAGTTGATGGCGTCCCCAGAAACATGGTTACCGCTGAACAAGCAACTTATAAGAAATAAAATACATAAGCTACATATTCAATACCACAATAGTTTTTTAAGCTATTTTCCCATGAGCTATGTATTGCAAAGACAAGGAATGAAAATTTAAAGGTAGCACACAAGCAATTTACTTTGGAATGGCAGAGAAATACCACATAGTAGGTAGTTATGGTGGACACAAATGGCATGGGTTTTGGCTCAAGGTTTTTGGATGCACGAGAAGCATTTCCTCTCAGTACAAGGCTTTGGCTAGCAAGGTTGTTTGAAGCAAACACAAGTATGAACCGGTATAGCAAAACTTACATAAGAACATATTGCAAGCATTATAAGACTCTACACTGTCTCCTTGTTGCTCAAACACTTTTACCAGAAAATATCTAGACCTTAGAGAGACCAATCATGCAAACCAAATTTCAACAAGCTCTACAGTAGTTATCCACTAATAGGTTTAAACTACATGATGCAAGAGCTTAAATATGATCTATGAGAGCTCAAAACAATTGCCAAGTATCAAATTATTCAAGACCATATACCATTTACTACATGAAGCATTTTTTGTTTCCAACCAAATAGCAATCAACGAAACGGTTTTCAACTCCGCCATGAACATTAAAAGTAGAACTAAGAACACCAGTGTTCATATGAAAAAGCGGAGCGTTTCTTTCTCCAATATAAGGAATGCTAGGATCCGATTTTATTCAAACAAAAACAAAAACAAAAACAAACAGACGCTCCAAGTAAAACACATAAGATGTGACGGAATAAAAATATAGTTTCACTAGAGGTGACCGGATAAGTGGTCAATGAAGAAGGGGATGCCTTGGGCATCCCCAAGCTTAGATGCTTGAGTCTTCTTGAAATATGCAGGGATGAATCACGGGGGCATCCCCAAGCTTAGACTTTTCACTCTTCTTGATCATAGTATATCATCCTCCTCTCTTGACCCTTGAAAACTTCCTCCACACCAAACTTAAAACAAACTCATTAGAGGGTCAGTGCATAATCAAAAATTCACATGTTCAGAGGGGACACAATCATTCTTAACACTTCTGGACATTACCCAAAGCTACTGAAAGTTAATGGAACAAAGAAATCCACTCAACATAGCAAAAGAGGCAATGCGAAATAAAAGGTAGAATCTGTCAAAACAGAACAGTCCGTAAAGACGAATTTTTTAGAGGCACTTAACAGGCTCAGATGAAAAAGCTCAAAACTAATGAAAGTTGCATACATATCTGAGGATCACGCATGAATGTTTGCAGCATTTTACGAGTTTCCTACAGAGAGATTTACTCAAATTCGTGACAGGTAAAAATCTGTTTCTGCGCAGGAATCCAAATCTAGTATCAACTTTACTATCATAGACTTTACTTGGCACAACAATATGATAAGGAGAGGTTGCTACAGTAGTAACAACTTCCAAGACACAACAAAACAGTAGTAAAATAAATAAAAACAACATGGGTTATCTCCCAAGAAGTGCTTTTCTTTAACGCCTTTCAGCTAGGCGCAGAAAGTGCAAATCAAGTATTGTCAAGAGAGGAAGCATCAACATCATAATTTGTTCTAATAATAGAATCAAAAGGAAACTTCATTCTCTTTCTAGGGAAGTGTTCCATACCTTTCTTGAGAGGGAATTGATACTTAATATTTCCTTCCTTCATATCAATAATAGCACCAACAGTTCGAAGAAAGGGTCTTCCCAAAATAATAGGACAAGATGCATTGCATTCGATATCCAAGACAACAAAATCAATAGGGACAAGGTTATTGTTAACCGTAATGTGAACATTATCAATCCTCCCCAAAGGTTTCTTTATAGAACTATCAGCAAGATTAACATCCAAATAACAATTTTTCAATGGTGGCAAGTCAAGCATATCATAGAGTTTCTTTGGCATGACAGAAATACTTGCACCAAGATCACATAAAGCATTACGATCAAAATCATTGACCTTCATTTTAATGATGGGCTCCCAACCATCTTCCAACTTCCTAGGAATAGAAGCTTCAAGTTTTAATTTCTCTTCTCTAGCTTTAATGAGAGCATTTGTAATATGTTTTGTAAAGGCCAAATTTATAGCACTAGCATTAGGACTTCTAGCAAGTTTTTGTAAGAACTTAATAACTTCAGAGATATGACAACTATCAAAATCTAAACCATTATGATCTACAACATTCTGAAAAATTTCAGCACTTTTATCACAAACAGTTTCAGCAGTTTCAGGCAATTTTGCACGCTTTGTACTAGGAGTAGAAACATTGCCAACACCAATTATTTTACCATTGATAGTAGGAGGTTTAGCAATATGTGAAGCATCAACATTACTAGAGGTGGTAATAGTCCAAATTTTAGCTACATTATTCTCTTTAGCAAGTTTTTCTTCTTTTTCTTCTCTTCCCCACCTAGCATGCAATTCAGCCATCAATCTAATATTGTCATTAATTTGAAATTGTATGGAGTTTGCTGTAGCAAATGACTTAATATCTTTATCTTCATTAGGCATAATTTTCAATTTTAAAAGATCAACATCAGCAGCAAGACTATCAACCTTAGAAGCAATAATATTAATTTTACCAAGCTTTTCTTCAACAGATTTATTAAAAGCAGTTTGTGTACTAATAAATTCTTTAAGCATGGCTTCAAGACCAGAGGGTGCACTCCTACTATTGTTGTAAGAATTACCATAAGAATTACCATAACCATTACCATGATTAGAAGGATATGGCCTATAGTTGTTACCAAAATTATTCCTATAAGCATTGTTGTTGAAATTACTATTTTTAATGAAGTTCACATCAACATGCTCTTCTTGAGCAACCAATGAAGCTGGAGGAACATTATTAGGATCAACATTAGATCTACCATTAACAAGCATAGACATAATAACATCAATCTTATCACTCAAAGAAGAGGTTTCTTCAACAGAATTTACCTTCTTACCTTGAGGAGTCCTTTGATGGGATTCGTAGCATAGAAAACAAAAATTTCCTACCGCAAGAACGAAACACAAGCCAAGATCCAATCTAGAAGACGGTAGCAACGAGGGGATCACGAGACTAACCCTTGAAGATTTCCAAAGCCTACGAGATTAGATCTCGTTGTTGCAGAAAATGATCACTTGCCGCTTTCAAAAGCGCGTAGAAGATCTTGACGGTGCCACAATCGGGCAACACCTCTGTACTCGGTCACACGTTCGGTGTTGATGAAGACGACGTCCTTCTCCCCGTTCCAGCGGGCAGCGGAAGTAGTAGATCCTCCTCGGAATCCCGGCAGCACGACAGCGTGGTGACGGTGGGGGTGGAGAACTCCAGCAGGGCTTCGCCTATGCGCTGCGGGAGTTGTATGTGGAGGAGGAGGCGGCTAGGGTTCGGGGAGCGGCTAGGGTTTGGGGCGCCGACCAAGGGGGTGCGGCCAACTAGTGGTCTTGGGGTGGCCGGCCTCCTCCCCTTGCTCCT
This sequence comes from Lolium perenne, assembly GCF_019359855.2. Classification (NCBI taxonomy): domain Eukaryota; kingdom Viridiplantae; phylum Streptophyta; class Magnoliopsida; order Poales; family Poaceae; genus Lolium; species Lolium perenne. Next base: position 262,127,347 of record NC_067250.2, read on the forward strand.
CCTTATATAGGTGGAAGCCCCAAGTCTTGTCTCCCAAGTCTTCGAATAAGACCCCAACTCCAAAACCTACCTTTGGTGGGAAACCTACTAAAGGGGGGAGTCCTACTCAAGGTGGGGCTCCCACCTTTCCTTGAGGTGGGGTGGCCGGCCACCCTTGGTGGAGTCCACCTGGGACTCCTCCCCTTAGGGTTTGGCCGGCCTAGCATGTGGAGTCCCTCTGGGACTCCACCTTCCATAGCGCCTTCCTTCCGGACTTTTCTAGAACCTTCTAGAACCTTCCATAAATGCACCGAATCATTTCCAAAACTTGGAATATGACTTCCTATATATGAATCTTATTCTCCGGACCATTCCGAAACTCCTCGTGATGTCCTGGATCCCATCCAAGACTCCGAACAAAACTTTGAACTCCATTCCATATTCCATATCTACTTAAACGACATCAAACCTTAAGTGTGTCACCCTACGGTTCGCGAACTATGCAGACATGGTTGAAACTTCTCTCCGACCAATAACCAATAGCGGGATCTGGAGATCCATAATGGCTCCCACATATTCAACGATGACTTAGTGATCGAATGAACCATTTACATACGATACCTATTCCCTTTGTCGCGCGATATTTTACTTGTCCGAGGTTTGATCATCGGTATCTCTATACCTCGTTCGACCTCGTCTCATGACAAGTACTCTTTACTCGTACCGTGGCATGTAGTCTCTTATGAACCATTCATATGTTTGCAAACTAATTAGACGACATTCCACCTAGAGGGCCCAGAGTATATCTATCCGTCATCGGGATGGACAAATCCCACTGTTGATCCATATGCCTCAACTCATACTTTCCGGATACCTAATCCCACCTTTATAACCACCCATTTACGCAGTGGCGTTTGATGTAATCAAAGCACCCTTCCCGCATAAGTGATTTACATGATCTCATGGTCGAAAGGACTAGGTAACTATGTATCAAAAGCTTATAGCAAATGAACTTAATGACGTGATCTTATGCTATGCTTAATTGGGTGTGTCCATTACATCATTCACATAATGACATAACCTTGTTATTAATAACATCCAATGTTCATGATCACGAAACGATGATCATCTATTAATCAACAAGCTAGTTATACAAGAGGCTTACTAGGGACTCCTTGTTGTTTACATAACACACATGTATCAATGTTTCGGTTAATACAATTATAGCATGGTATATAAACATTTATCATAAACACAAAGATATATAATAACCAATTTATTATTGCCTCTTGGGCATATCTCCAACAGTCTCCCACTTGCACTAGAGTCAATAATCTAGATTACATTGAAAGGTACCTAACACCCATGGCATTCTGGTGTTGGTCATGCTTTTCCCTAGGGAGAGCTTTAGTCAACGGATCCGCTACATTCAGATCAGTGTGTACTTTGCAAATCTTTACTTCTCCATCTTCGATGTACTTGCGAATCGAATGAAAGCGCAGCTTGATATGCTTCAGCTTCTTGTGTGACCTTGGTTCTTGTGCATTGACGATGGTACCCATGTTGTCACAATAAATGACTAGTGGGTCCAATGCACTAGGAACCACACCAAGCTCAACAATGAACCTCTTCATCCATACCGCTTCCCATGAAGCCTCCAAAGCCGCTATGTATTCCGATTCTGTTGAAGACTTCGCCACCATGCACTGCTTTGAGCTGCACCAGCTTACTGCAGCACCATTCAATATAAACACGTACCCAGACTGAGACTTAGAGTCATCAGGATCAGTGTTCCAACTTGCATCGGTGTAACTGGTTACAACGAGCTCTTGGTCACCTCCATAACAAAGAAACATATCCTTAGTTCTTTTCAAGTACTTCAGGATATTCTTGACCGCTGTCCAGTGTTCCATTCCTGGATCACTTTGATATCTGCTAGTCAAACTAACAACATGTGCTATATCCGGTCTAGTACACAGCATGGCATACATGATAGAGCCTACTGCCGAGGCATAGGGGATCTGATTCATCCTCTCTCTTTCTTCTGTCGTAGCTGGACCTTGAGTCTTACTCAAGACCTTACCTGGCAACATCGGTATGAATCCTTTCTTACTTTCATCCATTCTAAACTTCTTTAGAATCTTGTCTAGGTATGTACTCTGTGAAAGCCCTATTAGGCGTCTTGATCTATCTCCATAAATCTTGATGCCTAAAATGTACGCTGCTTCACCAAGGTCCTTCATTGAAAAACACTTATTCAAATAACCTTTTACACTGCTTAATAGTTCTATATCATTCCCAATCAATAATATGTCATCTACATATAATATCAGGAATGCTACAGAGCTCCCACCCACTTTCTTGTAAATACAGGCCTCTCCATGGCACTGTATAAACCCGAAGTCTTTGATCACCTTATCAAAGCGTCGGTTCCAACTCCTTCATGCTTGCTTCAGTCCATAAATGGAACGCTGAAGTTTGCATACCTTGTCAGCATTTTTAGGATCGACAAAACCTTTGGGTTGTACCATATACAACTCTTCCTCAATGTCACCATTAAGGAACGCCGTTTTTACATCCATCTGCCAAATCTCATAATCGAAAAATGCAGCTATTGCTAACAAAATCCTCACAGACTTTAGCTTCGCTACAGGTGAGAAAGTCTCATCGTAGTCAACACCTTGAATTTGTCGGAAACCCTTTGCGACAAGTCGAGCTTTATAGACAGTAACATTACCATCAACATCTGTTTTTCTCTTGAAGATCCATTTATTCTCGACAGCCTTTTGGCTATCAGGTAAGTCTACCAAAGTCCATACTTTGTTATCATACATGGATCCCATTTCGGATTTCATGGCTTCTTGCCATTTGTTGGAATCTGGGCTCATCATCGCTTCTTCATACGTCGCAGGGTCCTCATCATTGTTATCCACAATCATGACATTTAGACAAGGATCATACCAGCCTGGAGTGGTACGTTCCCTTGTCGATCTACGAGGTTCGGTAGCTACCTCGCTCGAAGTTTCATGATCATTATCATTAGCTTCCTCTATTACCGGTGCAGGCGGCACAGGAATATCTTCCGGTACTGCGCTACTCTGATCAACGAGAGAAGGTTCAGTAACCTCGTCGAGTTCTACTTTTCTTCCAGTCACTTCTTTAGTGAGAAATTCTTTCTCAAGAAAGGTTCCGTTCTTGGCAACAAACATTTTGCCTTCGGATCTGTGATAGAAAGTATACCCAATAGTTTCCTTAGGGTATCCTATGAAGACGCATTTCTCCGCTTTGGGTTCTAGCTTGTCTGGTTGTAACTTTTTTACATAGGCTTCGCAACCCCAAACTTTAAGGAACGACAGCTTAGGTTTCGTATTAAACCATAACTCATACGGTGTTGTTGCAACGGATTTAGATGGTGCCCTATTTAAAGTGAATGCAGCTGTCTCTAATGCATAACCCCAAAACGATAACGGCAAATCAGTAAGAGACATCATAGAATGAACCATATCTAAGAGAGTTCGATTACGACGTTCGGACACACCATTGCTCTGTGGTGTTCTCGGCGGTGTCAACTGTGAAAGTATTCCGCATTTCTTTAAATGCATGCCAAACTCATAACTCAGATATTCGCCTCCGCGATCAGAACGCAGAAACTTGATCTTCTTGTTACGTTGATTTTCTACCTCACTTTGGAATTTCTTAAACTTCTGGAAAGTTTTGGATTTATGTTTCATGAAATAGATATACCCATATCTACTCAGATCATCTGTGAAGGTTAGAACATAACGATAACCACCGCGCGAGGCTACACTCATTGGTCCGCATACATCGGTATGTATGATTTCCAATAAGTCTGTAGCTCGCTCCATAATACCAGAGAATGGAGTCTTAGTCAGTTTTCCCATTAGACATGCTTCGCATCTGTCAAGTGACTCAAAGTCAAGTGACTCAAGTAGTCCATCGGAATGGAGTTTCTTCATGCGTTTCACTCCAATATGACCAAGACGACAGTGCCACATATAAGTAGAATTATCATTCAATTTAATTCGCTTAGCATCAATGTTATGAACATGTGTATCACTACTATCGAGACTTAATAGAAATAAACCATTCGTCTCAAGTGCATGACCATAAAAGATATTATTCATAAAAATAGAACAACCATTATTCTCAGACTTGAATGAATAACCGTCTTGCATTAAACAAGATCCAGATATAATGTTCATGCTCAACGCAGGCACTAAAGAACAATTATTGAGGTTTAAAACTAATCCCGAAGGTAAATGTAGAGGAAGCGTGCCGACAGCGATCACATCGACCTTGGATCCATTTCCAACGCGCATCGTCACTTCATCCCTCGATAGGCTTTGTTTATTCTGTAGTTCCTGTTTCGAGTTACAAATGTGAGCAACCGAACCAGTATCAAATACCCAGGCACTAGTACGAGAACCAGTGAGATAAACATCTATAACATGTATATCAGATATACCTTTCTTCTTCTCGACAAGGCCGCTCTTCAGATCAGCCAAGTACTTGGGGCGATTACGCTTCCAGTGCCCCTTCCCATTGCAGTAATAGCAGTCAGTATCAGGTTTAGGGCCACCCTTAGGCTTCTCAGGAGGAGGCGCGGCAGCTTTCTTGCTGCCCTTCTTGAGGTCCTTCTTAGGTTTGCCCTGCTTCTTGAACTTGGTGGTCTTCTTGACCATCAACACTTGGTGCTCTTTCTGTATCTCAACCTCAGCAGATTTTAACATGGAGAAGAGTTCAGCTAACTCCTTGTTCATGTTCTGCATACTGTAGTTCATCACGAAGTTCTTGTAACTTGGTGGCAGTGATTGGAGAACACGATGAATACCCAGCTTGTTGGGAATGATAATCCCCAAGTCACTGAGCTTCTTCGCGTGTCCGGACATAGCGAACACGTGCTCACTAACGGAGCTGCCCTCTTCCATCATGCAGCCAAAGAACTGCTTTGAGGCCTCATAGCTCTCCACAGCCGCATGAGTTTCAAAGATAACTTTGAGCTCATTGATCATATCACAAGGATCATGGTGCTCAAAACGCATTTGGAGCTCTGCCTCTAGGCTGCACAGGATGGCACACTGAACTTGAGAGTACACTTTAGCCCAATTCTCGAAAGCATTCTTTTCTTCCTTGGATACTGCAGGGGGTGGTGGGGAACCTAGCGGTGCATCAAGCACATATTGCAGATTTCAGCCATTGAGGAAGATCCTCACATGACGGAACCAGTCGGTGAAGTTGCTACCATTGCTTTTAAGCTTTTCTTTCTCTAGGAACTGGTTAAAATTGATTGATGGGGACGCCATGATCTACAACATATATTTGCAATAGTTTAGACTAAGTTTATGACAAATTGAGTTCAAATTTTAATTCAACAAAATTAAAAACTAGGTGAACTCCCACACAATACAATATCCCTCGCATTGCTTTAGTGATCACACGAACCAAATCCACCACACCAAGTCCGATCATCACGAGACAAGATGTAATTTCAAGGGCAAACACTCAAAGTGTTCATCATATCAATCATATGACTCATGCTCTACCTTTCGGTATCCCGTGTTCCGAGACCATGTTTGTACATGCTAGGCTCGTCAAGGCAACCTTAGTATCCGCGTGTGCAAATCTGGCTTGGACCCGTTGTATGCACATGTAGAATCTATCACACCCGATCATCACGTGATGCTTCGAAACGACAAGTCTTAGCAACAGTGCTACTAAGGATGAACACTTTATTATCTTGATATTTAGTGAGAGGGATCATCTTATAATGCTACCGTCGTGATCTAAGCAAAATAAGATGCATAAAAGGATTAACATCACATGCAATTCATATGTGATATGATATGGCCCCTTTGTCTTTGCGCCTTTGATCTTCATCTCCAAAGCACGGACATGATCTCCATCATCAACGGGCATGATCTCCATCATCGTCGGCGTAGCGTCAAGGTCCATGGCGTCGTCTTCATGATTGTACTCCCATGTAGCAACTATTACAACTTCTTTGAAATACTACTCAACATGAAATTTAAAGACAACCATAAGGCTCCTGCCGGTTGCCACAATACAATAATTATCATCTCATACATATTCATCATCACATTATGGCCATATCACATCACCAAACCCTGCAAAAACAAGTTAGACGGTTCTAATTTGGTTTGCATATTTTACATGGTTTAGGGTTTTTGCATAAGATCCAATCTACCTACGAACATGAACCACAACTGTGATACTAGTGTTGTCAATAGAAAGAGTAAGTTCAATCTTTACTATAGTAGGAGAGACAGATACCCGCAAAGCCACTTATGCAATACAAGTTGCATGTCGAGCGTGGAGCAAATCTCATGAACGCGGTCATGTAAAGTTAGCCCGAGCCGCTTCATCCCACTATGCCACAAAGATGCAAAGTACTCGAACTAAAGACAACAAAGCATCAACTCCCACAAAACAATTGTGTTCTACTCGTGCAACCAATCTATGCATAGACCTGGCTCTGATACCACTGATGGGTGATAACGCGTGAAGCACACGTCCGTTGGGAACCCCAAGAGGAAGGTGTGATGCGTACAGCAACAAGTTTTCACTCAGTAACAAACCAAGGTTTATCGAACCAGTAGGAGTCAAGGGCCACGTGAAGGTCGTTGGTGACGGAGTGTAGTGCGGCGCAACACCGGGGATTCCGGCGCCAACGTGGAACCTGCACAACACAATCAAAATACTTTGCCCCAACGTAACAGTGAGGTTGTCAATCTCACCGCCTTGCTGTAAACAAAGGATTAAATGTATAGTGTGGAAGATGATGTTTGTTTGTGAAGAACAGTAGAGAACAATGATTGCAGTAGATTGTATTCAGATGTAAAAGAATGGACCGGGGTCCACAATTCACTAGTGGTGTCTCTCCCATAAGATAAATAGCATGTTGGGTGAACAAATTACAGTTGGGCAATTGACAAATAGAGATGCATACATATCATGATGATCACTATGATATTTAATCAGGGCATTACGACAAAGTACATAGACCGCTATCCAGCATGCATCTATGCCTAAAAAGTCCACCTTCGGGTTAGCATCCGCACCCCTTCCAGTATTAACTTGCAAACAACAGACAATTGCATTAAATATGGTGCGTAATGTAATCAACACAAATATCCTTAGACAAAGCATTGATGTTTTATCCCTAGTGGCAACAGCACATCCACAACCTTCGAACTTTCTGTCACTGTCCCAGATTCAATGGAGGCATGAACCCACTATCGAGCATAAATACTCCCTCTTGGAGTCACAAGTATCAACTTGGCCAGAGCCTCTACTAGCAACGGAGAGCATGCAAGAACATAAACAACATATATATGATAGATTGATAATCAACTTGACATAGTATTCAATATTCATCAGATCCCAACAAACACAACATGTAGCATTACAAATAGATGATCTTGATCATGATAGGCAGCTCACAAGATCTAACATGATAGCACAATGAGGAGAAGACAACCATCTAGCTACTGCTATGGACCCATAGTCCAAGGATGAACTACTCACACATCAATCCGGAGGCGGACATGGTGATGTAGAGCCCTCCGGTGATGATTCCCCTCTCCGGCAGGGTACCGGAGGTGATCTCCTGAATCCCCCGAGATGGGATTGGCGGCGGCGGCGTCTCTGGTAGTATTTCCGTATCGTGGCTCTCGGTAATATGGTTTTCGCGACGGAGAGTTTAAGTAGGCGGAAGGGCAGGGTCGGTGGAGGCCTGAGGGCCCCACACCATAGGGCGGCGCGGGCCCCACCCAGGCCGCGCGGCCCTGTGGTCTGGGCGCCTCGTCGCCCCACCTCGTATGCTCTTCGGTCTTCTGGAAGCTCTGTGGAAAAATAAGACCCTGGGCGTTGATTTCGTCCAATTCCGAGAATATTTCCTTTGTAGGATTTCTGAAACCAAAAACAGCAGAAAACAACAACTGGCTCTTCGGCATCTCGTTAATAGGTTAGTGCCGGAAAATGCATAATAATGACATAAAGTGTGTATAAAACATGTGAGTATTGTCATAAAACTAGCATGGAACATAAGAAATTATGGATACATTTGAGACGTATCAAGCATTCCCAAGCTTAGTTCCTACTCGCCCTCGAGTAGGTAAACGATAACAAGGATAATTTCTGAAGTGACATGCTATCATAATCTTGATCAATACTATTGTAAAGCATATGAAGTGAATGAAGTGATTCGAAGCAATGGTAAAGACAATGATTAAACAACTGAATCATATAACAAAGATTTTTCATGAATAGTACTTTCAAGACAAGCATCAATAAGACTTGCATAGGAGTTAACTCATAAAACAATAAATTCTTAGTAGAAAGTTTTGAAGCAACACAAAGGAAGATATAAGTTTCAGCAGTTGCTTTCAATTTCAACATGTATATCTCATGGATAATTGTCAACACAAAGTAATATGATGAATGCAAATAAGCAATTATGTAGGAATCAATGCACACAGTTAACACAAGTGTTTGCTTCCGGAAGGGACACTTTTCGCGGTACTCAAAGCCAAAGATGGCGACGGCTGCTGCAGGCGTGTTGGATTGGTATCCATGCCTTCTCGGCACTGGTGTCAAGGAAGGAGGAAGCAGAATGGTGGCAATTGCACCGTGGTCGAAGATGATGACCTGCTTGCGCTTGGTTGTAGTTCTTTCTGCAGGGGTCTTCTCTCAAGTTTATGGGATGATGACATAGGGCTCCAGAGATCTTCATGGGCTATGGTGGTCTTAGGGTGTTCTAGGTGTTTTTGGTCCTTTGTATTTGTGTTTCTCTGTGCTTGTAAGGGTCAACAACTTTGTATCTTTCCGTGATGTGAATGCAGAGAAATTCTAAAATAAAAAAAAGATAGAAATAAGTAGGTAAACTGACTAAACATAAAGTAAAAGAATGGCCCCTTCGCAGAGTGAAGCATGGATTACTATTTTTGCGCTAGAGCTTTTATTTTGAAAACATAGAAACAATTTTGTCAACGGTAGTAATAATTCATATGTGTTATGTATAAGACATCCTATAAGTTGCAAGCCTCATGCATAGAATACCAATAGTGCTTGCACCTTGTCCTAATTAGCTTGGATTTACATGGATTATCATTGCATAACATATGTTTCAACCAAGTGTCACAAAGGGGTACCTCTATGCCGCCTGTACAAAGGTCTAAGGAGAAAGTTCGCATTGGATTTCTCGCTTTTGATTATTCTCAACTTAGACATCCATACCGGGACAACATAGAAAACAGATAATGGACTCCTCTTTAATGCATAAGCATTCAACAACAGATAATATTCTCATAAGAGGTTGAGGATTAGTGTCCAAACTGAAACTTCCACCATGATTCATGGCTTTAGTTAGCGGCCCAATGTTCTTCTCTAACAATATGCATACTCAAACCATTTGATCATGATAAATCACCCTTACTTCAGACAAGACGAACATGCATAGCAACTCACATGATATTCAACAAAGGTGTAATAGTTCATGGCGTCCCCAGAAACATGGTTACCGCTCAACAAGCAACTTATAAGAAATAAGATACATAGCAACATATTCAATACCACAATAGTTTTTAAGGCTATTTTCCCATGAGCTGTGTATTGCAAAGACAAGGAATGAAATTTTAAAGGTAGCACTCATGTAATTTACTTTGGAATGGCAGAAAAATACCACAGAGTAGGTAGGTATGGTGGACACAAATGGCATAGGTTTTGGCTCAAGGATTTGGATGCACGAGAAGTATTTCCTCTCCGTACAAGGCTTGTGCTAGCAAGGTTGTTTGAAGCAAACACAAGTATGAACCGGTACAGCAAAACTTACATAAGAACATATTGCAAGCATTATAAGACTCTACACTGTCTTCCTTGTTGTTCAAACACTTCACCAGAAAATATCTAGACTCTAGAGAGACCAATCATGCAAACCAAACTTCAACAAGCTCTATGGTAGTTCTTCATTAATAGGTGCAAAGTACATGATGCAAGAGCTTAAACATGATCTATTTGAGCACAACAATTGCCAAGTATCAAATTATTCAAGACAATATACCAATTACCACATGAAGCATTTTCTGTCTCCAACCATATAACAATGAACGAAGCAGTTTCAACCTTCGCCATGAACATTAAAAGTAAAGCTAAGAACACCAGTGTTCATATGAAACAGTGGAGCGTGTCTCTCTCCCATACAAAGAATGCTAGGATCCGATTTTATTCAAACAAAAACAAAAACAAACAGACGATCCAAGTAAAGCACATAAGATGTGACTGAATAAAAATATAGTTTCACTAGAGGTGACCTGATAAGTTGTCGATGAAGAAGGGGATGCCTTGGGCATCCCCAAGCTTAGATGCTTGAGTCTTCTTGAAATATGCAGGGATGAACCACGGGGGCATCCCCAAGCTTAGACTTTTCACTCTTCTTGATCATATTGTATCATCCTCCTCTCTTGATCCTTGAAAACTTCCTCCACACCAAACTCAAAACAAACTCATTAGAGGGTTAGTGCATAATCAAAAATTCACATGTTCAGAGGTGAAATAATCATTCTTAACACTTCTAGACATTGCACAAAGCTACTGAAAGTTAATGGAACAAAGAAATCCATCAAACATAGCAAAACAGGCAATGCGAAATAAAAGACAGAATCTGTTAAAACAGAACAATCCGTAAAGACGAATTTTTCTGGGGCACTTAACTTGCTCAGATGAACAAGTTCAAATTGAATGAAAGTTGCGTACATATCTGAGGATCACGCACATAAATTGGCAAATTTTTCTGAGTTACCTACTAACGGGGCTGCTCAATTTCGTGATAGTAAGAAATCTGTTTCTGCGCAGTAATCCAAATCTAGTATCAACCCTACTATCAAAGACTTTACTTGGCACAACAATGCAATAAAATAAAGATAAGTAGAGGTTGCTACAGTAGTAACAACTTCCAAGACTCAAATATAAAATAAAAGTGCAGAAGTAAAATAATGGGTTGTCTCCCATAAGCGCTTTTCTTTAACGCCTTTCAGCTAGGCGCAGAAAGTGTGAATCAAGTATTATCGAGAGATGAAGCATTAGCATCATAATTTTCACAATTTGTCACAATAGGTATATTAGATGCTCCATCATCCATAGTGGTACTAAGGGCTTTGTCAATTTTAGGCCTATAATAGTTTTTTGGCTTAGGCACCTTAGAGACATACATGAACTTTTGCTCCTTACCCACATAAGCTTTCTCCTTAAACTTAAGAGAAGAAAAAGTTGAACCCAAGGTTCCCATAGCTTCTTCAAGTTCACTAATCCTATGGGTTTCATTATCATGAGTAGCACAAGTTTCTAAGATAGCGATTCTCTCATTAATTCCACCTGGAGATTTATCAAGTTTAGCAGTGGTATTAAGTAATATTCCCAATTTAGTCTTAATACTTGGAAGATTTTGCTCTATGGTCTCTAACTTTTTTATGACATCTTCAAGAGAGATTTCAATTTTAACTTCATTAACAGGTGGTATTCCAACTAGACTCTCAATAATGCAACTAGCTTCTAAAGCAGGAGCGCCTAGGATATTACCTCCCGCAAGAGTATCAAGAACATACCTATTCCAGCTAGAGATACCAACATAAAAGTTCCTAAGCAGGATAATAGTGGAGTGTTTATTAGTGCACCTATGATGAGCATCACTAATTCTATACCAAGCATCTTTATACTTGCTCCCCCTTGTTGCTTAAACGAACGAACTTCAACTTCAGGATTACTCATTTTTAATAGTAGTAAATAAAGCAAACTAAATATAATAAATGCAAGTAACTAATTTTTTTGTGTTTTTGATATAAGAAGCAAACAAGACAAATGAAATAAAGTAAAGCAACTAATTTTTTTGTGTTTTTGATATAGAGAAAGCAAACAAAGCAGAAAATAAAATAAAGTAAAGTAAGACAAAAACAAAGTAAAGAGATTGGATGTGAGAGACTCCCCTTGCAGCGTGTCTTGATCTCCCCGGCAACGGCGCCAGAAATTTAGCTTGATAACGCGTGAAGCACACGTCCGTTGGGAACCCCAAGAGGAAGGTGTGATGCGTACAGCAACAAGTTTTCACTCAGTAACAAACCAAGGTTTATCGAACCAGTAGGAGTCAAGGGCCACGTGAATGTCGTTGGTGACGGAGTGTAGTGCGGCGCAACACCAGGGATTCCGGCGCCAACGTGGAACCTGCACAACACAATCAAAATACTTTGCCCCAACGTAACAGTGAGGTTGTCAATCTCACAGCCTTGCTGTAAACAAAGGATTAAATGTATAGTGTGGAAGATGATGTTTGTTTGCGAAGAACAGTAGAGAACAATGATTGCAGTAGATTGTATTCAGATGTAAAAGAATGGACCGGGGTCCACAATTCACTAGTGGTGTCTCTCCCATAAGATAAATAGCATGTTGGGTGAACAAATTACAGTTGGGCAATTGACAAATAGAGATGCATACATATCATGATGATCACTATGATATTTAATCAGGGCATTACGACAAAGTACATAGACCGCTATCCAGCATGCATCTATGCCTAAAAAGTCCACCTTCGGGTTAGCATCCGCACCCCTTCCAGTATTAACTTGCAAACAACAGACAATTGCATTAAGTATGGTGCGTAATGTAATCAACACAAATATCCTTAGACAAAGCATTGATGTTTTATCCCTAGTGGCAACAACACATCCACAACCTTAGAACTTTCTGTCACTGTCCCAGATTCAATGGAGGCATGAACCCACTATCGAGCATAAATACTCCCTCTTGGAGTCACAAGTATCAACTTGGCCAGAGCCTCTACTAGCAACGGAGAGCATGCAAGAACATAAACAACATATATATGATAGATTGATAATCAACTTGACATAGTATTCAATATTCATCGGATCCCAACAAACACAACATGTAGCATTACAAATAGATGATCTTGATCATGATAGGCAGCTCACAAGATCTAACATGATAGCACAATGAGGAGAAGACAACCATCTAGCTACTGCTATGGACCCATAGTCCAAGGATGAACTACTCACACATCAATCCGGAGGCGGACATGGTGATGTAGAGCCCTCCGGTGATGATTCCCCTCTCCGGCAGGGTGCCGGAGGCGATCTCCTGAATCCCCCGAGATGGGATTGGCGGTGGCGGCGTCTGTGGAAGTATTTCCGTATCGTGGCTCTCGGTAATAGAGTTTTCGCGACGGAGAGTTTAAGTAGGTGGAAGGGCAGGGTCGGTGGAGGCACGAGGGCCCCACACCATAGGGCAGCGCGGGCCCCATCTAGGCCGCGCGGCCCTGTGGTCTGGGCGCCTCGTCGCCCCACCTCGTATGCTCTTCGGTCTTCTGGAAGCTCTGTGGAAAAATAAGACCCTGGGCATTGATTTCGTCCAATTCCGAGAATATTTCCTTTGTAGGATTTCTGAAACCAAAAACAGCAGAAAACAGCAACTGGCTCTTCGGCATCTCGTTAATAGGTTAGTGTTGGAAAATGCATAATAATGACATAAAGTGTGTATAAAACATGTGAGTATTGTCATAAAACTAGCATGGAACATAAGAAATTATGGATACGTTTGAGACGTATCAATGGGATTCGTAGCATAGAAAACAAAAAATATCCTACCGCAAGAACGAAACACAAGCCAAGATCCAATCTAGAAGATGGTAGCAATGAGGGGATCACGAGACTAACCCTTGAAGATTTCCAAATCCTACGAGATTAGATCTCGTTGTTGCAGAAGATGATCACTTGCCGCTTTCAAAAGCGCGTAGAAGATCTTGACGGTGCCACAATCGGGCAGCACCTCCGTACTCGGTCACACGTTCGGTGTTGATGAAGACGACGTCCTTCTCCCCTTTCCAGCGGGCAGCGGAAGTAGTAGATCCTCCTCGGAATCCTGGCAGCACGACGGCGTGGTGGAGGTGGTGGTGGAGAACTCCGGCAGGGCTTCGCCTATGCACTGCGGGAGTTGTATGTGGAGGAGGAGGCGGCTAGGGTTTGGGGAGCGGCTAGGGTTTGGGGCGCCGGCCAAGGGGGTGCGGCCAACTAGTGGTCTTGGGGTGGCCGGCCCCCTCCCCTTGCTCCTCCTTATATAGGTGGAAGCCCCAAGTTTTGTCTCCCAAGTCTTCGAATAAGACCCCAACTCCAAAACCTACCTTTGGTGGGAAACCTACTAAAGGGGGGAGTCCTACTCAAGGTGGGGCTCCCACCTTTCCTTGAGGTGGGGTGGCCGGCCACCCTTGGTGGAGTCCACCTGGGACTCCTCCCCTTAGGGTTTGGCCGGCCTAGCATGTGGAGTCCCTCTGGGACTCCACCTTCCATAGCGCCTTTCTTCCGGACTTTTCTAGAACCTTCTAGAACCTTCCATAAATGCACCAGATCATTTCGAAACTTGGAATATGACTTCCTATATATGAATCTTATTCTCCGGACCATTCCGGAACTCCTCGTGATGTCCTGGATCCCATCCGAGACTCCGAACAAAACTTCAAACTCCATTCCATATTCCATATCTACTTAAACGACATCAAACCTTAAGTGTGTCACCCTACGGTACGCGAACTATCCAGACATGGTTGAGACTTCTCTCCGACCAATAACACATAGCGGGATCTAGAGATCCATAATGGCTCCCACATATTCAACGATGACTTCGTGATCGAATGAACCATTTACATATGATACTGATTCCCTTTGTCACGCGATATTTTACTTGTCCGAGGTTTGATCATCGGTATCTCTATACCTCGTTCAACCTCGTCTCATGACAAGTACTCTTTACTTGTACCGTGGCATGTAGTCTCTTATGAACCATTCATATGTTTGCAAACTAATTAGACGACATTCCACCGAGAGGGCCCAGAGTATATCTATCCGTCATCGGGATGGACAAATCCCACTGTTGATCCATATGCCTCAACTCATACTTTCCGGATACCTAATCCCACCTTTATAACCACCCATTTACGCAGTGGCGTTTGATGTAATCAAAGTACCCTTCCCGCATAAGTGATTTACATGATCTCATGGTCGAAAGGACTAGGTAACTATGTATCGAAAGCTTATAGCAAATGAAGTTAATGACGTGATCTTATGCTATGCTTAATTGGGTGTGTCCATTACATCATTCACATAATGACATAACCTTGTTATTAATAACATCCAATGTTCATGATCACGAAACTATGATCATCTATTAATCAACAAGCTAGTTATACAAGAGGCTTACTAGGGACTCCTTGTTGTTTACATAACACACATGTATCAATGTTTCGGTTAATATAATTATAGCATGGTACATAAACATTTATTATAAACACAAAGATATATAATAACCAATTTATTATTGCCTCTTGGGCATATCTCCAACATCCTTTCGGTGTGCCATTAAGAGTAGTTGATCATCATATCATCAAGAAGTTTTATTGCGGCACCCAAAGTGATGGACATAAAAGTACCTCCAGCAGCTGAATCCAATAGGTTCCTCGAAGAAAATTTTAATCCTGCATAGAAGGTTTGGATGATCATCCAAGTAGTTAGTCCATGGGTTGGGCAATTCTTTACCAAAGATTTCATTCTTTCCCATGCTTGGGCAACATGTTCATTATCCAATTGCTTAAAATTCATAATGCTACTTCTCAAAGATATAATTTTAGCAGGAGGATAATGTCTACCAATGAAAGCATCTTTACGTTTAGTCCATGAATCAATACATACTATTCTTAGCCAAAGATAGCAACCAATCTTTAGCTCTTCCTCTTAAGGAGAAAGGAAACAATTTCAGTTTTATAATATCCCCATCTACATCCTCATACTTTTGCATTTCACAAAGTTCAACAAAATTATTAAGATGGGCAGCAGCATCATCAGAACTAACACCCGAAAATTGCTCTCTCATAACAAGATTTAGTAAAGCAGGTTTAATTTCATAAAATTCTACTGTAGTAGCAGGTGGAGCAATAGGAGTGCATATAAAATCATTATTATTGGTGCTAGTGAAGTCACACAACTTAGTGTTCTCAGGAGTATTCATTTTAACAGTAATAAAGACAAGTAAAGCAAACTAAATAAGGTAAAGTAAAGCAAGTAACTAATTTTTTTGTGTTTTTGATATAAAGAAAGCAAACAAAAAAGAAAATAAAGTAAAGTAAAGAAAGACAATAAACAAAGTAAAGAGATTGGATGTGAGAGACTCCCCTTGCAGCGTGTCTTGATCTCCCCGGCAACGGCGCCAGAAAAATGCTTGATGGCGCGTGAAGCACACGTCCGTTGGGAACCCCAAGAGGAAGGTGTGATGCGTACAACAACAAGTTTCCCTCAGTAAGAAACCAAGGTTATCGAACCACTAGGAGATGAAGGCCACGTGAAGGTTGTTGGTGAAGGAGTGTAGTGCGGCGCAACACCAGAGATTCCGGCGCCAACGTGGAACCTGCACAACATAATCACAATACTTTGCCCCAACTTAACAGTGAGGTTGTCAATCTCACCGGCTTGCTGTAAACAAAGGATTAAACGTATGGTGTGGAGAATGATGTTTGTTTGCGATGAACAACAGAGAACAGAGATTGCAGTAGATTGTATTTCAGATGTAAAAGAATGGACCGGGGTCCACAGTTCACTAGTGGTGTCTCTCCAATAAGATAAATAGCATATTGGGTGAACAAATTACAGTAGGGCAATTGAAAAATAAAGATGCACATACATATATCATGATGACTACTATGAGATTTAATTAGGGCATTACGACAAAGAACATAGACCGCTATCCAGCATGTATATATGCCTAAAAAGTCCACCTTCGGGTTAGCATCCGCACCCCTTCCAGTATTAAGTTGCAAACAACAGACAATTGCATTAAGTACTGTGCGTAATGTAATCAACACAAATATCCTTAGACAAAGCATCGATGTTTTATCCCTAGTGGCAACAGCACATCCACAACCTTAGAAGTTTCGGTCACTGTCCCAGATTCAATGGAGGCATGAACCCACTATCGAGCATAAATACTCCCTCTTGGAGTCACAAGTATCAACTTGGCCAGAGCCTCTACTAGCAACGGAGAGCATGCAAGAACATAAACAACACATATATGATAGATTGATAATCAACTTGACATAGTATTCAATATTCATCGGATCCCAACAAACGCAACATGTATCATTACAAATAGATGATCTTGATCATGATAGGCAGCTCACAAGATCTAAACATGATAGCACAAGAGGAGAAGACAACCATCTAGCTACTGCTATGGACCCATAGTCCAAGGATGAACTACTCACGCATCAGTCCGGAGGCGGGCATGGTGATGTAGAGCCCTCCGGTGATGATTCCCCTCTCCGGCAGGGTGCCGGAGGCGATCTCCTGAATCCCCCGAGATGGGATTGGCGGCGGCGTCTCTGGAACTTTTCTCGTATCGTGGCTCTCGGTCATAGGGTTTTCGCGACGGAGAGAATATCTAGGCGAAGGGGCAGAGTCGGGAGGCGCCCGAGGGGCCCACCCCATAGGGCGGCGCGCCCTGTTGGAGATATGCCCAAGAGGCAATAACAAAAGTGGTTATTATATATCTTTATGTTTATGATAAATGTTTATATACCATGCTATAATTGTATTAACCGAAACATTGATACATGTGTGTTATGTAAACAAACAAATGAGTCCCTAGTAAGCCTCTTAACTAGCTTGTTGATTAATAGATGATTAGTTTCATAATCATGAACATTGGATGTTATTAATGACACGGTTATATCATTATATGAATGATGTAATGGACACACCCAATTAAGCGTAGCATAAGATCACGTCATTAAGTTATTTGCTATAAGCTTTCGATACATAGTTACCTAGTCCTTATGACCATGAGATCATGTAAATCACTTATATCGGAAAGGTACTTTGATTACATCAAACGGCACTACGTAAATGGGTGTTTATAAAGGTGGGATTAAGTATCCGGAAAGTATGAGTTGAGGCATATGGATCAACAGTGGGATTTGTCCATCCCAATGACGGATAGATATACTCTGGGCCCTCTCGGTGGAATGTCGTCTAATGTCTTGCAAGCATATGAATAAGTTCATAAGAGACCACATACCATGGTACGAGTAAAGAGTACTTGTCAGGAGACGAGGTTGAACAAGGTATAGAGTGATACCGATGATCAAACCTCGGACAAGTAAAATATCGCGTGACAAAGGGAATTGGTATCGTATGTGAATGGTTCATTCGATCACTAAGTCATCGTTGAATATGTGGGAGCCATTATGGATCTCCAGATCCCGCTATTGGTTATTGGTCGGAGTGAGTACTCAACCATGTCCGCATAGTTCGCGAACCGTAGGGTGACACACTTAAAGTTGGATGTTGAAATGGTAGAACTTGAATATGGAATGGAGTTCGAATAATTGTTCGGAGTCTAGGATGGGGTCCCGGACATCACGAGGAGTTTCGGAATGGTCCGGAGAATAAGATTCATATATAGGATGTCATTTTAAGTGTTTAAAAATGATCCGGTGCATTTATGGAAGGTTCTAGAAGGTTCTAGAAAAGTCCGGAAGAAATCACTTTGGAAGGCGGAGTCCCGAAGGGACTCCACCACCCATGGCCGGCCAACCCTAGAGGGGTGGAGTCCCAAGTGGACTCCACCATAGGGGCCGGCCACCCCCCCACATGGAAGGGTGGGAATCCCACTTGGGTGGGAGTCCCACCTTGAGTAGGTTTCCCTACAACATGGAAGGTTTTGGTTTCGGGTCTTATTCGAAGACTTGTAGTCCAACACTTGGGGTTCCACCTATATAATGAGGGGCATAGGGGAGGGGGCCGGCCACACTAAAGCCACCACCTTGGCCGCACCCCTTGGAGGCCGGCCACCCCCTCTCCCCAAACCCTAGCCGCCCCACTCCTCCTTCTTCCCCGCACGCTTAGCGAAGCTCCGCCGGGATTCTCCACCGCCACCGACACCACGCCGTCGTGCTGTCGGATTCAAGAGGAGCTACTACTTCCGCTGCCCGCTGGAACGGGGAGGTGGACGTCGTCTTCATCAACAACCGAACGTGTGACCGAGTACGGAGGTGCTGCCCGTTCGTGGCGCCGTGATCAAGATCTTCTACGTGCTTTTGCAAGCGGCAAGTGAACGTCTACCGTAGCAACAAGAGCCTCATCTTGTAGGCTTTGGAATCTCTTCAAGGGTGAGACTCGATAATCCCCTCGTTGCTACCGTCTTCTAGATTGCATCTTGGCTTGGATTTCGTGTTCGCGGTAGGAAAAAATTTGTTTTCTATGCTACGTTATCCTACAGTGGTATCAGAGCCAGGTTTATGCATAGATGGTTGCACGAGTAGAACACAATGGTTTTGTGGGCGTTGATGCTTTTGTTATCTTTAGTTTGAGTACTTTGCATCTTTGTGGCATAGTGGGATGAAGCGGCTCGGGCTAACTTTACATGACCGCGTTCATGAGATTTGCTCCACGCTCGACATGCAACTTGTATTGCATAAGTGGCTTTGCGGGTGTCTTTCTCTCCTACTATAGTGAAGATTCAATTTACTCTTCTATTGACAACACTAGTATCACCGTTGTGGTTCATGTTCGTAGGTAGATTGGATCTTACTCGAAAACCCTAAACCACGTAAAATATGCAAACCAAATTAGAAAATGTCTAACTTGTTTTTGCAGGGTTTGGTGATGTGATATGGCCATAATGTGATGATGACTATGTATGAGATGATCATTATTGTATTGTGGCAACCGGCAGGAGCCTTATGGTTGTCTTTAAATTTCATGTTGAATAGTATTTCAAAGTAGTTGTAATAGTTGCTACATGGAGGACAATCATGAAGACGGCGCCATTGACATTGGTGCTTCGCCGACGATGATGGAGATCATGCCCGTTGATGATGGAGATCATGTCCGTGCTTTGGAGATGAAGATCAAAGGCGCAAAGACAAAAGGGCCATATCATATCACATATGAACTGCATGTGATGTTAATCCTTTTATGCATCTTATTTTGCTTAGATCGCGACGGTAGCATTATAAGATGATCCCTCTCACTATAATATCAAGATAATAAAATGTTCATCCTTAGTAGCACCGTTGCCAAGACTTGTCATTTCGAAGCATCTCGTGATAATCGGGTGTGATAGATTCAACAAGTGCATACAACGGGTGCAAGACAGTTTTGCACATGCGGATACTAAGGTGGCCTTGACGAGCCTAGCATGTACAGACATGGTCTCGGAACACGTGATACCGAAAGGTAGAGCATGAATCATATGATTGATATGATGAACACTTTGAGTGTTCGCCATTGAAGTTACATCTTGTCTCGTGATGATCGGACTTGGTGTGGTGGATTTGGTTCGTGTGATCACTAAGACAATGCGAGGGATATTGTTTTGAGTGGGAGTTCACCTAGTTTTTAATTATGTTGAATTAAAATTTGAACTCAATTTGTCATAAACATTAGTCTAAACTATTGCAAATATGTTGTAGATATGGCGTCCCCAATCAATTTTAACCAGTTCCTAGAGAAAGAAAAGCTTAAGAGCAACGGTAGCAACTTCACCGACTGGTTCCGTCATGTGAGGATCTTCCTCAATGGCGGAAATCTGCAATATGTGCTTGATGCACCGCTAGGTGACCCTCCTGCAGAAACTGAAACCGATGAAGTAAAGAATGTTTACGCGACTCGGAAAACTCGGTACTCTCAAGTTCAGTGTGCCATCCTGTGCAGTCTGGAAGCCGATCTTCAAAAACTTTTTGAGCACCACGATCCACATGAGTTAGTCAATGAGTTGAAAACTATCTTTGAGACTCATGCGGCCGTGGAATGCTATGAAGCATCGAAACACTTCTTCAGCTGCATGATGGAAGAAGGCAGCTCCGTTAGTGAGCACATGCTTGCCATGACCGGGCATGCGAAGAAACTCAGTGACTTGGGAATAGTGATTCCTAACAGACTGTGGATTAATCGTGTCCTTCAATCACTACCACCTAGTTACAAGAACTTTGTGATGAACTACAATATGCAGAACATGAACAAAGAGTTACCTGAACTCTTCTCCATGCTGAAATCTGCTGAGATTGAGATCAAGAAAGAGCACCAAGTGTTGATGGTCAACAAGACCACCAGTTTCAAGAAACAGGGCAAGTCTAAAGGCAAGAACAAGAAGAGTGGCAAGAAAGCTGCCACGCCTCCTGTGAAACCTAAGACTGGCCCTAAGCCTGATGCTGAGTGCTATTACTGCAAGGAGAAGGGACACTGGAAGCGTAATTGCTCCAAGTATTTAGCGGATATGAAGAGCGGCCTTGTCAAGAAGAAGAAAGAAGGTATATATGATATACATGTTATAGATGTTTATCTTACTGGTTCTCGTACTAGTACCTGGGTATTTGATACTGGTTCGGTTGCTAATATTTGTAACTCGAAACAGGAACTAAAGAATAAATGAAGACTACTAAAGGATGAAGTGACCATGCGCGTTGGAAATGGATCCAAAGTCGATGTGATCGCTGTCGGCACACTTCCTCTACATCTACCTTCGGGATTAGTTTTAAGCCTCAATAATTGTTATTTTGTACCCGCGTTGAGCATGAACATTATATCTGGATCTTGTTTAATGCAAGACGGTTATTCATTCAAGTCTGAGAATAATGGTTGTTCTATTTTTATGAATAATATCTTTTATGGTCGAGCACCTGAAAAGAATGGCTTATTTCTGTTAGATCTCGATAGTAGTGATACACATATACATAACATTGATGCTAAGCGAATTAAATTGAATGATAATTCTACTTATATGTGGCACTGTCGTCTTGGTCATATTGGAGTGAAACGCATGAAGAAACTCCATACCGATGGATTACTTGAATCACTTGACTTTGAGTCACTTGATAGATGCGAAGCATGTCTAATGGGAAAAATGTCTAAGACTCCATTCTCTGGTATTATGGAGCGAGCTACTGACTTATTGGAAATCATACATACCGATGTGTGCGGACCAATGAGTGTAGCATCGCGCGGTGGTTATCGTTATGTTCTAACCTTCACAGATGATCTGAGTAGATATGGGTATATCTATTTCATGAAACATAAATCCGAAACTTTTGAGAAGTTTAAGGAATTCCAAAGTGGAGTAGAAAATCAACGTAACAAGAAGATTAAATTTCTACGATCTGATCACGGAGGTGAATATCTGAGTTATGAGTTTGGCATGCATTTAAAGAAATGCGGAATACTTTCACAATTGACACCGCCGGGAACACCACAACGAAACGGTGTATCCGAACGTCGTAATCGAACTCTCTTAGATATGGTTCGTTCTATGATGCCTCTTACTGATTTGCCGTTATCATTTTGGAGTTATGCATTAGAGACAGCCGCATTCACTTTAAATAGAGCACCATCAAAATCCATTGAAACGACACCGTATGAATTATGGTTTAATAAGAAACCTAAGCTGTCGTTCCTTAAAGTTTGGGGTTGCGAAGCCTATGTAAAAAAGTTACAACCGGACAAGCTAGAACCCAAAGCGGAGAAATGCGTCTTCATAGGATACCCTAAGGAAACTATAGGGTACACTTTCTATCACAGATCCGAAGGCAAGATCTTTGTTGCTAAGAACGAAACCTTTCTTGAGAAAGAATTTCTCACTAAAGAAGTGACTGGAAGAAAAGTAGAACTCGATGAGATTGAAGAATCTCTGCTCGTTGATCAGAGTAGTGCAGTACCAGAAGATGTTCCTGTACCGCCTACACCGACAACAGATGAAACAAATGATAATGATCATGAAACTTCAAATGAGATAGCTACTGAACCTCGCAGATCGACAAGGGAACGTGCCACTTCTGATTGGTATGATCCTTGTCTAAATGTCATGATTGTGGATAACAATGATGAAGACCCTGCGACGTATGAAGAAGCGATGATGAGCCCAGATTCCAACAAATGGCAAGAAGCCATGAAATCCGAAATGGGATCCATGTATGATAACAAAGTACGGACTTTGGTAAACTTACCTGATAGCCGCAAGGCTGTCGAGAATAAATGGATCTTCAAGAGAAAAACAGAAGCTGATGGTAATATTACTGTCTATAAAGCTCGACTTGTCACAAAGGGTTTCCGACAAATTCAAGGTGTTGACTACGATGAGACTTTCTCACATGTAGCGAAGCTAAAATCTGTGAGGATTTTGTTAGCAATAGCTGCATTTTTCGATTATGAGATTTGGCAGATGGATGTCAAAACGGCGTTCCTTAATGGAGACATTGAGGAAGAGTTGTATATGGTCCAACCCAAAGGTTTTGTCGATCCTAAAAATGCTGACAAAGTATGCAAGCTTCAACGTTCAATCTATGGACTAAAGCAAGCATCGAGAAGTTGGAACCGATGCTTTGATAAGGTGATCAAAGACTTCGGGTTTATACAGTGTCATGGAGAGGCCTGTATTTACAAGAAAGTGAGTGGGAGCTCTGTAGCGTTCCTGATATTATATGTAGATGACATATTATTGATTGGGAATGATATAGAACTATTAAGCAGTGTAAAAGGTTATTTGAATAATAGTTTTTCAATGAAAGACCTTGGTGAAGCATCATATATATTAGGCATCAAAATTTATAGAGATAGATCAAGACGTCTAATAGGGCTATCACAGAGTACATACCTGGACAAGATTCTAAAGAAGTTTAGAATGGACGAAAGTAAGAAAGGATTCTTACCAATGTTACCAGGCAAGGTCTTGAGTAAGACTCAAGGTCCGGCTACGGCAGAAGAAAGAGAAAGGATGAGTCAAATCCCCTATGCCTCGGCAGTAGGCTCTATCATGTATGCCATGCTATGTACAAGACCGGATATAGCACATGCTGTTAGTTTGACTAGCAGATATCAAAGTGATCCAGGAATGGAACACTGGACAGCGGTCAAGAATATCCTAAAGTACTTGAAAAGAACTAAGGATATGTTTCTTTGTTATGGAGGTGACCAAGAGCTCGTTGTAACAAGTTACACCGATGCAAGTTGGAACACTGATCCTGATGACTCTAAGTCACAGTCTGGGTACATGTTTATATTGAATGGTGCTGCAGTAAGCTGGGCAAGCTTGAAGCAGTGCACGGTGGCGAAATCCTCAAAAGAATCGGAGTACATAGAGGCTTCAGAGGTGATGGCGTGTACAGCACACGTCCGTTGGGAACCCCAAGAGGAATGTGTGATGCAGACAGTAGCAAGTTTTCCCTCAGAAAGAAACCAAGGTTTATCGAACCAGGAGGAGCCAAGAAGCACGTTGAAGGTTGTTGGTGGCGGGATGTAGTGCGGCGCAAGACCAGGGATTCCGGCGCCAACGTGGAACCTGCACAACACAACCAAAGTACTTTGCCCCAACGAAACAGTGAGGTTGTCAATCTCACCGGCTTGCTGTAACAAAGGATTAGATGTAGTGTGGATGATGATTGTTTGCAGAAAACAGTAAAACAAGTATTGCAGTAGATTGTATTCGATGTAAAAGAATGGACCGGGGTCCACAGTTCACTAGAGGTGTCTCTCCCATAAGATAAATAGCATGTTGGGTGAACAAATTACAGTCGGGCAATTGACAAATAGAGAGGGCATGACAATGCACATACATGATATGATAAGTATTGTGAGATTTAATTAGGCATTACGACAAAGTACATAGACCGCTATCCAGCATGCATCTATGCCTAAAAAGTCCACCTTCAGGTTATCATCCGAACCCCTTCCAGTATTAAGTTGCAAACAACAGACACTTGCATTAAGTATGGTGCGTAATGTAATCAATAACTACATCCTCGGACATAGCATCAATGTTTTATCCCTAGTGGCAACAGCACATCCACAACCTTAGAACTTTCTGTCATCGTCCTGCATTTAATGGAGGCATGAACCCACTATCGAGCATAAATACTCCCTCTTGGAGTTAAGAGTAAAAACTTGGCCAGAGCCTCTACTAATAACGGAGAGCATGCAAGATCATAAACAACACATAGGTAATAGATTGATAATCAACATAACATAGTATTCTCTATCCATCGGATCCCGACAAACACAACATATAGCATTACAGATAGATGATCTTGATCATGTTAGGCAGCTCAGAAGATCGAACAATGAAGCACATAAGGAGAAGACGACCATCTAGCTACTGCTATGGACCCATAGTCCAGGGGTGAACTACTCACTCATCACTCCGGAGGCGACCATGGTGGTGAAGAGTCCTCCGGGAGATGATTCCCCTCTCCGGCAGGGTGCCGGAGGCGATCTCCAGAATCCCCCGAGATGGGATTGGCGGCGGCGGCGCCTCAGTAAGGTTTTCCGTATCGTGGCTCTCGGTACTGGGGGTTTCGCGATGGAGGCTTTAAGTAGGCGGAAGGGCAGGTCAAGAGGCGACGCGAGGGGCCCACACAACAGGGCCGCGCGGCCAGGAGGTGGGCCGCGCCGCCCTGGCGTGTCGCCGCCTCGTCGCCTCACTTCGTTTCCCTTTCGGTCTTCTGGAAGCTTCGTGGCAAAATAGGACCCTGGGCGTTGATTTCGTCCAATTCCGAGAATATTTCTTTACTAGGATTTCTGAAACCAAAAACAGCAGAAAACAGCAACTGGCTCTTCGGCATCTCGTTAATAGGTTAGTGTCGGAAAATGCATAAATACGACATATAATGTGTATAAAACATGTAGATATCATCAATAATGTGGCATGGAACATAAGAAATTATCGATACGTCGGAGACGTATCAGCATCCCCAAGCTTAGTTCCTGCTCGTCCCGAGCAGGTAAACGATAACAAAGATAATTTCTGGAGTGACATGCCATCATAACCTTGATCATACTATTGTAAGCATATGTAATGAATGCAGCGATCAAAACAATGGTAATGACATGAGTAAACAACTGAATCATAAAGCAAAGACTTTTCATGAATAGTACTTCAAGACAAGCATCAATAAGTCTTGCATAAGAGTTAACTCATAAAGCAATAAATCAAAGTAAAGGTATTGAAGCAACACAAAGGAAGATTAAGTTTCAGCGGTTGCTTTCAACTTATAACATGTATATCTCATGGATATTGTCAATGTAAAGTAATATAACAAGTGCAATATGCAAGTATGTAGGAATCAATGCACAGTTCACACAAGTGTTTGCTTCTTGAGGTGGAGAGAGATAGGTGAACTGACTCAACATAAAAGTAAAAGAAAGGTCCTTCAAAGAGGAAAGCATCGATTGCTATATTTGTGCTAGAGCTTTTATTTTGAAAACATGAAACAATTTTGTCAACGGTAGTAATAAAGCATATGTATCATGTAAATTATATCTTACAAGTTGCAAGCCTCATGCATAGTGTACTAATAGTGCCCGCACCTTGTCCTAATTAGCTTGGGTTAACACTGATTATCATTGCATAACATATGTTTCAACCAAGTGTCACAAAGGGGTACCTCTATGCCTCCTGTACAAGGGTCTAAGGAGAAAGTTCGCATTGGATTTCTCGCTTTTGATCATTCTTCAACTTAGACACCCATACCGGGACAACATAGACAACAGATAATGGACTCCTCTTTTAATGCTTAAGCATTCAACAAAAGATAATATTCTCATAAGAGATTGAGGTTTTATGTCCAAACTGAAACTTCCACCATGATTCATGGCTTTAGTTAGCGGCCCAATGTTCTTCTCTAACAGTATGCATACTCAAACCATTTGATTGTGAAAACCGCCCTTACTTCAGACAAGACGAACATGCATAGCAACTCACATGATATTCAACAAAGAGTTGATGGCGTCCCCAGGAACATGGTTATCGCACAACAAGCAACTTAATAAGAGATAAAGTGCATAAGTACATATTCAATACCACAATAGTTTTTAAGGCTATTTTGTCCATGAGCTATATATTGCAAAGGCGAATGATGGAAATTTAAAGGTAGCACTCAAGCAATTTACTTTGGAATGGCGGAGAAATACCATGTAGTAGGTAGGTATGGTGGACACAAATGGCATTGTGGTTGGCTCAAGGATTTTGGATGCATGAGAAGTATTCCCTCTCGATACAAGGTTTAGGCTAGCAAGATTTATTTGAAACAAACACAAGGATGAACCGGTGCAGCAAAACTCACATAAAAGACATATTGTAAACATTATAAGACTCTACACCGTCTTCCTTGTTGTTCAAAACTCAATACTAGAAATTATCTAGACTTTAGAGAGACCAAATATGCAAACCAAATTTTAGCAAGCTCTATGTATTTCTTCATTAATGGGTGCAAAGTATATGATGCAAGAGCTTAAACATGAGCACAACAATTGCCAAGTATCAAATTATTCAAGACATTTTAGAATTACTACATGTATCATTTCCCGATTCCAACCATATAACAATTTAACGAAGAAGATTCAACCTTCGCCATGAATACTATGAGTAAAGCCTAAGGACATATTTGTCCATATGCAACAGCGGAGTGTGTCTCTCTCCCACACAATGAATGCTAGGATCCATTTTATTCAAACAAAAACAAAAACAAAAACAACCGACGCTCCAAGCAAAGCACATAAGATGTGACTGAATAAAAATATAGTTTCAGGGGAGGAACCTGATGATGTTGTCGATGAAGAAGGGGATGCCTTGGGCATCCCCAAGCTTAGACGCTTGAGTCTTCTTAAAATATGCAGGGGTGAACCACCGGGGCATCCCCAAGCTTAGAGCTTTCACTCCTCTTGATCATAATATATCATACTCCTCTCTTAACCCTTGAAAACTTCCTTCACACCAAACTTCAAGCAAACTCATTAGAGGGTTAGTGCACAATCAAAAATTCACATGTTCAGAGGTGACACAATCATTCTTAACACTTCTGGACATTGCACAAAGCTACTGGACATTAATATATCAAAGAAATTCATCCAACATAGCAAAAGAGGCAATGCGAAATAAAAGGCAGAATCTGTCAAAAACAGAACAGTCCGTAAAGACGAACCTGGAAGGGGCACTTAACTTGCTCAAACGGAAAAACTCAAAACTAATGAAAGTTGCGTACATATCTGAGGATCACGCACGTAAATTTGCAGATTTTTTTGATTTTTGTTCAGAGACTTCTGCGCGAATTCGTGACAGACAGCAATGCTGTTTCTGTGCAGCAATCCAAATCTAGCATCAACTTTACCATAAAGACTTTACTTGGCACAAAAACATGATAAGGAGAGGTTGCTACAGTAGTAAAAAACTTCCAAGACTCAAATATAAAACAAAGTACTGTAGTAAAAACATGGGTTGTCTCCCATAAGCGCTTTTCTTTAACGTCTTTCAGCTAGGCGCAGAAAGTGTGTATCAAGTGTTATCGAGATATGAAGCATCGACATTACCTTGGGTGTTGGGAGTTTCCTTAACAATGCATTGTATCTGGTCTATATAAGTAACTCCTATTTGTACGCTTTTAGGCTTACTATTCTCATCAAACAAATTTTCAGGAACAAGCCAAGCATAATTATTTTCTAGAGCTTCATGCATTCCTAGGAGCTTACTAGGTATCGGCGCTTTAATTTCCTTACCATCATTAACATTACTAGTGTACCTTATTCTATCCATGTCCATCTTTTCAAGTGTTCTTTTAAAATCGGGGAACATACCGAGCCTCTTATGCTTGATAAAAACTTTCCTAGCTTCTTTAACTATATCTTCAAATTCTCTAGCAAGGACTTTTAAAACAAAATTTCTCTTTTCTCCCATCTCCATATCAGAAAGTGTAAGAAACATATGTTGTATTATGGGATTGAGATTAACAAATTTAGTTTCCAACATGTGTACTAAACAAGCAGAAGCACTTTCATAAGTAGGAGCAACTTTTAATAATGGTATATCTTCAAAATCTTCATCCATACTAACATGAGTGAAAAATGCTTCTATATTATCTCTTCCAATGATAGACCCTTGTCCTACCGGTATTTTTTTTAGAGTGTGATTAGGAGGAAACATGATGAAATAAACAAAAGGTAAATAAAGTAAATGCAAGTAACTAATTTTTTTGTGTTTTTGATATAGAGAACAAGACAAGTAAATAAAGTAAAACTAGCAACTAATTTTTTTGTGTTTTGATATAATGCAGCAAACAAGAAAGTAAATAAAGTAAAGCAAGACAAAAACAAAGTAAAGAGATTGGATTGTGGAGACTCCCCTTGCAGCGTGTCTTGATCTCCCCGGCAACGGCGCCAGAAAAAATGCTTGATGGCGTGTATAGCACACGTCCGTTGGGAACCCCAAGAGGAAGGTGTGATGCAGACAGTAGCAAGTTTTCCCTCAGAAAGAAACCAAGGTTTATCGAACCAGGAGGAGCCAAGAAGCACGTTGAAGGTTGTTGGTGGCGGGATGTAGTGCGGCGCAACACCAGGGATTCCGGCGCCAACGTGGAACCTGCACAACACAACCAAAGTACTTTGCCCCAACGAAACAGTGAGGTTGTCAATCTCACCGGCTTGCTGTAACAAAGGATTAGATGTATAGTGTGGGTGATGATTGTTTGCAGAAAACAGTAAAACAAGTATTGCAGTAGATTGTATTCGATGTAAAAGAATGGACCGGGGTCCACAGTTCACTAGAGGTGTCTCTCCCATAAGATAAATAGCATGTTGGGTGAACAAATTACAGTCGGGCAATTGACAAATAGAGAGGGCATGACAATGCACATACATGATATGATAAGTATTGTGAGATTTAATTGGGCATTACGACAAAGTACATAGACCGCTATCCAGCATGCATCTATGCCTAAAAAGTCCACCTTCAGGTTATCATCCGAACCCCTTCCAGTATTAAGTTGCAAACAACAGACAATTGCATTAAGTATGGTGCGTAATGTAATCAATAACTACATCCTTGGACATAGCATCAATGTTTTATCCCTAGTGGCAACAGCACATCCACAACCTTAGAACTTTCTGTCACTGTCCCAGATTTAATGGAGGCATGAACCCACTATCGAGCATAAATACTCCCTCTTGGAGTTAAGAGTAAAAACTTGGCCAGAGCCTCTACTAATAACGGAGAGCATGCAAGATCATAAACAACACATAGGTAATAGATTGATAATCAACATAACATAGTATTCTCTATCCATCGGATCCCGACAAACACAACATATAGCATTACAGATAGATGATCTTGATCATGTTAGGCAGCTCACAAGATCCAACAATGAAGCACATAAGGAGAAGACGACCATCTAGCTACTGCTATGGACCCATAGTCCAGGGGTGAACTACTCACTCATCACTCCGGAGGCGACCATGGCGGTGAAGAGTCCTCCGGAAGATGATTCCCCTCTCCGGCAGGGTGCCGGAGGCGATCTCTAGAATCCCCCGAGATGGGATTGGCGGTGGCGGCGCCTCAGTAAGGTTTTCCGTATCGTGGCTCTCGGTACTGGGGGTTTCGCGACGGAGGCTTTAAGTAGGCGGAAGGGCAGGTCAAGAGGCGACGCGAGGGGCCCACACAACAGGGCCACACGGCTAGGAGGTGGGCCGCGCCGCCCTGGTGTGTCACCGCCTCGTCGCCTCACTTCGTTTCCCTTTCGGTCTTCTGGAAGCTTCGTGGCAAAATAGGACCTTGGGCGTTGATTTCGTCCAATTCCGAGAATATTTCTTTACTAGGATTTCTGAAACCAAAAACAGCAGAAAACAGCAACTGGCTCTTCGGCATCTCGTTAATAGGTTAGTGCCGGAAAATGCATAAATACGACATATAATGTGTATAAAACATGTAGATATCATCAATAATGTGGCATGGAACATAAGAAATTATCGATACGTCGTTACAAATAGTATTCAATATTCATCGGATCCCAACAAACGCAACATGTATCATTACAAATAGATGATCTTGATCATGATAGGCAGCTCACAAGATCTAAACATGATAGCACAAGAGGAGAAGACAACCATCTAGCTACTGCTATGGACCCATAGTCCAAGGATGAACTACTCAGCATCAGTCCGGAGGCGGGCATGGTGATGTAGAGCCCTCCGGTGATGATTCCCCTCTCCGACACGGTGCCGGAGGCGATCTCCTGAATCCCCCGAGATGGGATTGGCGGCGGCGTCTCTGGAAATTTTCTCGTGTCGTGGCTCTCGGTCATAGGGTTTTCGCGACGGAGAGAATATATAGGCGAAGGGGCAGAGTCGGGAGGCGCCCGAGGGGCCCACCCCATAGGGCGGCGCGCCCTGTTGGAGATATTCCCAAGAGGCAATAATAAAAGTGGTTATTATATATCTTTATGTTTATGATAAATGTTTATATACCATGCTATAATTGTATTAAGCGAAACATTGATACATGTGTGTTATGTAAACAAACAAATGAGTCCCTAGTAAGCCTCTTAACTAGCTTGTTGATTAATAGATGACTAGTTTCATAATCATGAACATTGGATGTTATTAATGCTAAGGTTATATCATTATATGAATGATGTAATGGACACACCCAATTAAGCGTAGCATAAGATCACGTCATTAAGTTATTTGCTATAAGCTTTCGATACATAGTTACCTAGTCCTTATGACCATGAGATCATGTAAATCACTTATATCGGAAAGGTACTTTGATTACATCAAACGCCACTGCGTAAATGGGTGGTTATAAAGGTGGGATTAAGTATCCGGAAAGTATGAGTTGAGGCATATGGATCAACTGTGGGATTTGTCCATCCCAATGACGGATAGATATACTCTGGGCCCTCTCGGTGGAATGTCGTCTAATGTCTTGCAAGCATATGAATAAGTTCATAAGAGACCACATACCACGGTACGAGTAAAGAGTACTTGTCAGGAGACGAGGTTGAACAAGGTATAGAGTGATCCGATGATCAAACCTCGGACAAGTAAAATATCGCGTGACAAAGGGAATTGGTATCGTATGTGAATGGTTCATTCGATCACTAAGTCATCGTTGAATATGTGGGAGCCATTATGGATCTCCAGATCCCGCTATTGGTTATTGGTCGGAGTGAGTACTCAACCATGTCCGCATAGTTCGCGAACCGTAGGGTGACACACTTAAAGTTGGATGTTGAAATGGTAGAACTTGAATATGGAATGGAGTTCGAATATTTGTTCGGAGTCTCGGATGGGATCCCGGACATCACGAGGAGTTCCGGAATGGTCCGGAGAATAAGATTCATATATAGGATGTCATTTTATGTGTTTAAAAATGATCCGGTGCATTTATGGAAGGTTCTAGAAGGTTCTAGAAAAGTCCGGAAGAAATCACTTTGGAAGGCGGAGTCCCGAAGGGACTCCACCACCCATGGCCGGCCAACCCTAGAGGGGTGGAGTCCCAAGTGGACTCCACCATAGGGGCCGGCCACCCCCCCACATGGAAGGGTGGGAATCCCACTTGGGTGGGAGTCCCACCTTGAGTAGGTTTCCCTACAACATGGAAAGTTTTGGTTTCGGGTCTTATTCGAAGACTTGTAGTCCAACACTTGGGGTTCCACCTATATAATGAGGGGCATAGGGGAGGGGGCCGGCCACACTAAAGCCACCACCTTGGCCGCACCCCTTGGAGGCCGGCCACCCCCTCTCCCCAAACCCTAGCCGCCCCACTCCTCCTTCTTCCCCGCACGCTTAGCGAAGCTCCGCCGGGATTCTCCACCGCCACCGACACCACGCCGTCGTGCTGTCGGATTCAAGAGGAGCTACTACTTCCGCTGCCCGCTGGAACGGGGAGGTGGACGTCGTCTTCATCAACAACCGAACGTGTGACCGAGTACGGAGGTGCTGCCCGTTGGTGGCGCCGTGATCAAGATCTTCTACGCGCTTTTGCAAGCGGCAAGTGAACGTCTACCGCAGCAACAAGAGCCTCATCTTGTAGGCTTTGGAATCTCTTCAAGGGTGAGACTCGATAATCCCCTCGTTGCTACCGTCTTCTAGATTGCATCTTAGCTTGGATTTCGTGTTCGCGGTAGGAAATTTTTTGTTTTCTATGCTACGTTATCCTACATGCCCAAGGGTGGGGTCGCGCCCCCCTAGGGTGTGGCCGCCTCATCGCCCCTCTTCATCTCCTCTTCGGACTTCTGGAAGGCTCCGTGCAAAATAAGACCGTGGGCTTTTGTTTCGTCCAATTCCAAGAATATTTCCTGTGTAGGATTTCTGAAACCAAAAACAACAGAAAACAGGAACTGGCGCTTCGGCATCTTGTTAATAGGTTAGTGCCGGAAAATGCATCAAAATGATATAATGTGTATATAAAACATGTGAGTATTGTCATATAACTAGCATTGAACATAAGGAATTATAGATACGTTTGAGACGTATCAATGACGTCCTTCTCCCCGTTCCAGCGGGCAGCAGAAGTAGTAGATCCTCCTCGGAATCCCAACAGCACGACGGCGTGGTGTCGGTGGTGGTGGACATCTCCGGCAAGGCTTCGCCTAAGCTCTACGGGAGAAGTGGGAGGAAGGGGGCGACTAGGCTTTAGGGAGAGGGGGCGCCGGCCTGGGAGCCCTTGGGGGTGCGGCTGGCTTGGTGTGGCCGGCCCCCTCCCTCTCCTCCTCTTTATATAGGTGGAATCCCTAGGGTTTGCCCAAAATTCAAAACCTTCCATATGGACGAAACCTAGGGGGATAGGGACTTCTCCCTTTCCTTCCCTCTTGGCCGGCCAAGATGGTAGAGTCCACCATGGACTCCACCTTCCCTCTTGGTTGGCTGGTTAGGGTTGGTGGAGTCCAACCGGGACTCCACCTTCCATGGTGATTTCTTTCGTAAGGTTCTAGAACATTCTAGCACCTTCCATAAATGCACTAGATCGTTTCCAAACTTGGAAAGTGACTTCGTATATATGAATCTAATTCTCCGGACCATTCCGGACCTCCTCGTGATGTCCTGGATACCATCCGAGACTCCGAACAAACTTCGAACTCCATTCCATATTCCATATCTACTTATGCGACATCGAACCTTAAGTGTGTCACCCTATGATTCGTGAACTATGTAGACATGGTCGAGACTCCTCTCCGACCAATAACCAATAGTGGGATCTGGAGATCCATAATGGCTCCCACACATTCAACGATAACTTAGTGATCGATTGAACCTTTACATACGATGCCGATTCCCTTTGTCACGCGATACTTTACATGTCCGGGGTTCGATCATCGGTATCTTCATACCTTGTTCAACCTCGTTACCGACAAGTACTCTTTACTCATACCGTGGTATGTCATCTCTTGTGACCTAGTCACATGCTTGCAAGCTAATCAGATGACATTCCACCGAGAGGGCCCAGAGTATATCTATCCGTCATCAGGATGAACAAATCCCACTATTGATCCATATGCCTCAACTCACACTTTCCAAATACTTAATCCCATCTTTATAACCACCCGTTTACGCAATGGCGTTTGATGTAATCAAAGTACCCTTCCGGTGTAAGTGATTTACATGATCTCATGGTCGAAGGACTTAGACAACTATGTATCGAAATCTTATAGCAAATTGAACTTAATGACTTGATCTTATGCTACGCTCATTTGGGTGTGTGTCCATTATATCATTCAACTAAGGACATCACCTTGTTATCAATAACATCCAATGTTCATGATCACGAAACCATGATCATCCATTAATCAACAAGATAGTTATACAAGAGGCTTACTAGGGACTCCTTGTTGTTTAGATAACACACATGTATTAATGTTTCGGTTAATACAATTATAGCATGGTATGCAAACATTTATCATAAACACAAAGATATTATAATAACCACTTTATTATTGCCTCTTGGGCATATCTCCAACAGTCTCCCACTTGCACTAGAGTCAATAATCTAGTTTACATTGTAAGGTACCTAACACCCATGGCATTCTGGTGTTGGTCATGCTTTGCCCTAGGGAGAGCTTTAGTCAATGGATCTGCCACATTTAGATCTGTG
The DNA here is from genome assembly GCF_019359855.2 of Lolium perenne. Classification (NCBI taxonomy): domain Eukaryota; kingdom Viridiplantae; phylum Streptophyta; class Magnoliopsida; order Poales; family Poaceae; genus Lolium; species Lolium perenne. The sequence continues at coordinate 262,162,315 of NC_067250.2, forward strand.
TGTACTTTGCAAATCTCTACTTCACCATCTTCGATGTACTCGCGAATCAAATGAAAACGCAGCTTGATATGCTTCAGCTTCTTGTGTGACCTTGGTTCCTTGGCATTGGCGATGGCACCCGTGTTGTCACAATAGATGACTAACGGGTCCAATGCACTAGGAACCACACCAAGCTCAACAATGAACCTCTTCATCCATACCCCTTCCGATGAAGCCTCCGAAGCCGCTATATATTCTGATTCAGTTGAAGATTTCGCCACCGTGCACTGCTTGGAACTGCTCCAGCTTACTGCAGCACCATTCAGTATAAACACGTACCTAGACTGAGACTTAGAGTCATCAGGATCAGTGTTCCAACTTGCATCGGTGTAACTGGTTACAACGAGCTCTTGGTCACCGCCATAACAAAGAAACATATCCTTAGTCCTTTTTAAGTACTTCAGGATATTCTTGACTGATGTCCAGTGTTCCATTCATGGATCACTCTGATATCTGCTGGTCAAACTAACAGCATGTGCGATATCCGGTATAGTACACAGCATGGCATACATGATAGAGCCTACTGCTGAGGCATAGGGGATCTTGTTCATCCTCTCTCTTTCTTCTGCCGTAGCCGGACCTTGAGTCTTACACAAGACCTTACCTGGCAACATAGGCAAGAAACCTTTCTTGCTTTCATCCATTCTAAACTTCTTTAGAATCTTGTCCAGGTATGTACTCTGTGAAAGCCCTATTAGGCGTCCTGATCTATCTCTATAAATCTTGATGCCTAAAATGTACTCTGCTTCACCAAGGTCTTTCATTGAAAAACACTTATTCAAATAACCTTTAATACTGCTTAGTAGTTCTATATCATTCCCAATCAATAATATGTCATCTACATATAATATCAGGAACGCTACAGAGCTCCCACTCACTTTCTTGTAAATACAGGCCTCACCATGAGTCTGTACAAACCCGAAGTCTTTGATCACCTTATCAAAGCGTCGGTTCCAACTCCGGGATGCTTGCTTCAGTCCATAAATGGAACGCTGAAGTTTGCATACCTTGTCAGCATTTTTAGGATCGACAAAACCTTTGGGTTGTACCATATACAACTCTTCCTCAATATCACCATTAAGGAACGCTATTTTGACATCCATCTGCCAAATCTCATAATCGAAAAATGCAGCTATTGCTAACAAAATCCTCACAGACTTTAGCTTCGCTACGGGTGAGAAAGTCTCATCGTAGTCAACTCCTTGAATTTGTCGGAAACCCTTTGCGACAAGTCGAGCTTTATAGACAGTAATATTACCATCAGCATCTGTTTTTCTTTTGAAGATCCATTTATTCTCGACAGCCTTTCGGCTATCAGGTAAGTCTACCAAAGTCCATACTTGGTTATCATACATGGATCCCATTTCGGATTTCATGGCTTCTTGCCATATGTTGGAATCTGGGCTCATCATTGCTTCTTCATACGTCGTAGGGTCTTCATCATTGTTGTCAACAATCATGACATTTAAACAGGGATCATACCAATCAGGAGTGGTACGTTCCCTTGTCGATCTGCGAGGTTCAGTAGCTTCCTCGTTCGAAGTTTCATGATCATCATCATTTGCTTCCTCTCCTATCGGTGCAGGCTGCACAGGAACATCTTCCGGCATCGCGCTACTCTGATCTATGAGAGAAGGTTCAATAACCTCGTCGAGTTCTACTTTCCTTCTAGTCACTTCTTTAGTGAGAAACTCTTTCTCAAGAAGGATCCGTTCTTGGCAACAAAGATTTTGCCTTCAGATCTGCGATAGAAAGTGTACCCAATTGTTTATTTAGGGTATCCTATGAAGACGCATTTCTCCTCTTTGGGTTCTAGCTTGTCAGGTTGTAACTTCTTTACATAAGCTTCGCAACCCCAAACTTTAAGGAACGACAGCTTAGGTTTCTTCCCAAACCATAATTCATACGGTGTCATTTCAACGGATTTAGATGGTGCCCTATTTAAAGTGAATGCGGCTGTCTCTAATGCATAACCCCAAAACGATAACGACAAATCGGTAAGAGACATCATAAACCGAACCATGTCTAAGAGAGTTTGATTACGACGTTCAGACACACCATTGCGCTGTGGTGTTCCCGGCGGTGTCAACTGTGAAAGTATTCCGCATTTCTTTAAATGCATGCCAAACTCATAACTCAGATATTCGCCTCCGCGATCAGAACACAGAAACTTAATCTTCTTGTTACGTTGATTTTCTACTTCACTTTGGAATTCCTTAAACTTCTCGAAAGTTTCGGACTTATGTTTCATAAAGTAAATATACCAATATCTACTCAGATCATCCGTGAAGGTTAGAACATAACGATAACCACCGCGCGATGCTACACTCATTGGTCCGCATACATCGGTATGTATGATTTCCAATAAGTCTGTAGCTCGCTCCATTGTATCAGAAAATGGAGTCTTAGTCATTTTTCCCATTAGACATGCTTCGTATCTGTCAAGTGACTCAAAGTCAAGTGACTCAAGAAGTCCATCGGAATGGAGTTTCTTCATGCGCTTCACTCCAATATGACCAAGACGATAGTGCCACATATAAGTAGAATTATCATTTAATTTAATTCGCTTAGCATCAATGTTATGAACATGTGTATCACTACTATCGAGATTTAACAAGAATAAACCATTCATTTCAGGTGCATGGCCATAAAAGACATTATTCATATAAATAGAACAACCATTATTCTCTGACTTAAACGAATAACCGTCTTGCATTAAACAAGATCCAGATATAATGTTCATGCTCAACGCAGGTACCAAATAACAATTATTGAGGTTTAAAACTAATCCCAAAGGTAGATGTAGAGGGAGCGTGCCGACGGCGATCACATCGACCTTGGATTCATTTCCAACGCGCATCGTCACCTCGTCCCTCGCCAGGCTTTGCTTATTTTCGCAGTTCCTGTTTCGAGTTACAAATGTGAGCAACCGAACCAGTATCAAATACCCAGGCACTACTACGAGAACCAGTAAGATAGACATCAATAACATGTATATCAAATATACCTTTCTTCTTGATGAGGCCGCTCTTCAGATCAACCAAGTATTTGGAGCAATTCCGCTTCCAGTGCCCCTTCGCCTTGCAGTAATACCACACAGTATCAAGCTTAGGGCCAGCCTTAGGCTTCTCCGAAGGCGCAGCAACTTTCTTGCCGCCCTTCTTGAAGTTGCCCTTGTTGTTAGGCTTGCCCTGCTTCTTGAAACTGGTGGTCTTGTTGACCATCAACACTTGGTTCTCTTTCTTTATCTCAACCTCAACAGATTTCAGCATGGAGAAGAGTTCAGGTAACTCTTTGTTCATGTTCTGCATGTTGTAGTTCATCACGAAGTTCTTGTAACTAGGTGGCAGTGATTGGAGGACACGATGAATACCCAGCTGGTTAGGAATCACTATCCCCAAGTCACTGAGCTTCTTCGCATGCCCGGACATAGCGAGCACGTGCTCACTAACGGAGCCGCCCTCTTCCATCATACAGTCAGAGAAGTGTTTCGAGGCCTCATAGCTTTCCATGGCCGCATGAGTTTGAAAAATAGTTTTCAACTCATTGACCAGCTTATAAGGGTCGTGGTGCTCAAACGCTTTTGGAGCTCCGCCTCTAGGCTGCACAGGATGGCACACTGAACTTGAGAGTACCGAATGACCCGAGTCTCGTAAACATTCTTTTCGTCCTCAGATACTGCAGGTGGTGGTGGGGGACCTAGCGGTGCATCGAGCGCATATTGCAGATTTCCACCATTGAGGAAAATCCTCACATGATGGAACCAGTCGGTGAAGTTGCTACCATTGCTTTTAAGTTTTTCTTTCTCTAGGACTGGTTAAAATTGATGGAGGGGGCCACCATGATCTATAACATATTTGCAAAGAGTTTAGACTAATTTTATGATAAATTGAGTTCAATTTTAATTCTTAAATTAACTAGGTGAACTCCCACTCAAAACAACATCCCTTGTATTGTCTTAGTGATCACACGAACCAAATCCACTACACCAAGTCCGATCTTCACGAGAAAAGATGTAGCTTCAAAGGCGAACACTCAAAGTGTTCATCATATCATTCATATGACTCATGCTCTACCTTTCGGTATCCCGTGTTCCGAGACCATGTATGTACATGCTAGGCTCGTCAAGGCAACCTTAGTATCCGCGTGTGCAAATCTGGCTTGCACCCGTTGTATGCACATGTAGAATCTATCACACCCGATCATCACGTGATGCTTCGAAACGACAAGTCTTCGCAACGGTGCATACTAAGGATGGACACTTTATTATCTTGATATTTAGTGAGAGGGATCATCTTATAATGCTACCGTCACGATCTAAGCAAAATAAGATGCATAAAGGATTAACATCACATGCAATTCATAATGTGTGATATGATATGGTCTTTCTTCTTGTGCTTTTGATCTCCATCTCCAATGCACGGACATGATCTCCATCATCACCAGCATGGCATCAAGGTCAGTGGCGCCGCTTCATGGTTGTCCATCACTTATAGCTACTATAACAACTACTTGAAATAAAGCTATTACATGATGATTAGACACACAGGTCTTTAACAAAAATTAAAGACAACCATTAGGCTCCTGCCGGTTGCCATAATACAATAATGAACATCTCATACATCAAATATAATCATCATCACATGGCCATATCACATCACCAAACCCTGCAAAAACAAGTTAGACGCCTCTAATTTGGTTTGCATATTTTACGTGGTATTGGGTTTTCGAGTAAGATCCAATCTACCTACGAACATGAACCACAACGGTGATACTAGTGCTGACAATAGAAAGTGAAAATTGGAATCTTCACTATGGTGGGAGAGACAGACACCCGCAAAGCCACTTATGCAATACAAGTTGCATGTCAAGCGTGGAGCAAGTCTCATGATACGCGGTCATGTAAAGTTAGCCCGGGCCGCTTCATCCCACCATCCCGCAATATGCAAAGTACACAAACTAAAGCAACAAAAGCATCAACGCCCATAAAACCATTGTGTTCTACTCGTGCAACAGATCTATGCATAGACACGGCTCTGATACCACTGATGGGTTCGTTGCATAGAAAACAAAAAAATTCCTACCGCAAAGACGGATAAATCCAAGATCTAATCTATGGAAAAGCAAAGATATAATCTACAAGATCAGAGCAACGAGATGGAGATGAGACTAACCCTCGAAGATTCCAAAGCCTACGAGATTAATCTCGTTGTTGGTGTAGACGATCGTCCCGGTGCTACAATCCGGCAGCACTTCTGTACTCGATCGCGCGTACGGTGTCGATGAAGCCCGTCCTCTCCCCGTTCCAGCGGGCAGCGAAGGTGTGGTAGATCTCCTCCAAATCCCAGCAGCACGACGGCGTGATGGTGGTGGTGGAGGAGGAAAAACTGCAGGGCTTCGCCTAAGCCGAAGGAGCGTATGGTGGAGGAGAGAGGGGGCGGCCAGGGTTTGGTCTGAGGGATGAAGTGGCCGGCCACCCCTCCCCTCTTTATATAGGGGGCAGGTCGGTTGGGGTGTCCCCCCTTTCCCATCTAGGGTTGGGGGCCGGCGGCCAAGTGGGGAAGGGGGGGAAACTTCCCCCCAAGTTGATCCCCCCTAGGGTTTTGGGGAAACCCTAGGGGTTGGCCGGCCTGGGCCTTGAGGCTTGGTGCGCCTGGCCCATTAGGGCTGGGCAGCACCCCCTCGGCCCATGTGGGCCCCTCCTAGGTCGTGGGCCCCATGGTGGACCCCTCCAGAACCTTCTAGAACCTTCCAGTCTTTCACCGGAAAAATCCCGAACTTTTCCGAAACCTAGAAATCAACTTCCCTTATATGAATCTTATTCTCCGGACTATTCCGGACCTCCTCGTGATGTCCTGGATCCCATCCGAGACTCCGAACAAACTTCGTCTCCATACCATATTCCATATCTACTTATGCGACATCGAACCTTAAGCGCGTTACCATACGGTTCGCGAATTATGCAGACATGGTCGAGACTCCTCTCCGAGCAATAACTAATAGTGAGATCTGGAGATCCATAATGGCTCCCACACATTCAACGATAACTTAGTGATCGATTGAACCATTTACATACGATGCCGATTCCCTTTGTCACGCGATACTTTACTTGTCCGAGGTTCGATCATCGGTATCTCCATACCTTGTTCAACCTCGTTACCGACAAGTACTCTTTACTCGTACCATGGTATGTCATCTCTTGTGATCCAATCACATGCTTGCAAGCTAATCAAACGACATTCCACCGAGAGGCCCAGAGTATATCTATCCGTCATCAGGATGGACAAATCCCACTATTGATCCATATGCCTCAACTCATACTTTCCAAATACTTAATCCCATCTTTATAACCACCCATTTACGCAATGGTGTTTGATGTAATCAAATTACCCTTCTGGTGTAAGTGATTTACATGATCTCATGGTCGAAGGACTTAGACAACTATGTATCGAAAGCTTATAGCAAATTGAACTTAATGACTTGATCTTATGCTACGCTCATTTGGGTGTGTGTCCATTATATCATTCAACTAATGACATAACCTTTTTATCAATAACATCCAATGTTCATGATCACGAAACCATGATCATCCATTAATCAACAAGCTAGTTATACAAGAGGCTTACTAGGGACTCCTTGTTGTTTACATAACACACATGTATCAATGTTTTCGGTTAATCCAATTATAGCATGGTATGCAAACATTTTTCATAAACACAAAGATATTATAATAACCACTTTATTATTGCCTCTTGGGCATATCTCCAACAACTTTACACACATTGCTTAATGCGATAGTCTGTTGCTTGCAACTTAATACTGGAAGGGGTTCGGATGATAATCTGAAGGTGGATTATTAGTCATAGACGTAGTTGGATTACGGTCTATGTATTATGTTGTAATGCCCAATTAAATACTACAGTAAACTTTATCTTATCATAGCATGCATTGTCATGCCCCCACATTATCAGTTGCCCAACCGTAATTTGTTCACCCAACAATTGTTATTTGAAGAGTTACCACTAGTGTAGATAGCTGGGAACCCCGATCCTTCTATCATCATCATTGCTTTATAGTCAACTCCGCACTGGAATACTTTCCGGTGCCATCTCCTCTGTGCTACTGCTGTTGTATTAATATTGCCATTGCTCTCATATTACTGCTGCTTTCACATCACCCGTGTTACTAGTGCTTTTCCAGGTGCAGCTGAATTGACAACTCCGCTGTTAAGGCTTAAAAGTACTCTTTACCTCCCCTTGTGTCGAATCAATAAATTTGGTTTTTACTTCCCTCGAAAACTGTTGCGATTCCCTATACTTGTGGGTCATCAGACCTCTTTTATCTTGTATCTTTATATGAGGCCCATCTCTGGGTACTTGACTTTTTTTTAAATGTTCTGGCACTACATCGTATATTATCTATGAATTTGCTTTACTGGCGTATATTATTTATATTGTGCATAGAAATGTCGTCGTATGTTGTTTACAAGGGTAGGGTTCCCAGAGTCTATGCCAATTGGGAAGACTGTTGGATACAGGTGCACCATTTTAGTAACTGCATCTGCAAACGATACATCACTTTGGAGGAGGTGGAACCTAGATACGCGCATTATCTAGCTAGAGAGAGGAGATAGATGAGCAGGAACCGGATGAAGTCCACCTTTCATCCTAATGCTGCTCATCGTGAGTGCATTTCTAATCTATGTGATTTTAGTTTAGGGTACTAACTAGCTTGTCATCTTTGGTTCTAACATTTAAGATCAAACAATGGTTTGGTCACCGGTATAATTGTATCATAATGCTTGTGTGTATGGAATGGTGCTCCGGTGATGGCGCCAGACAATCTTAGTGGCGGTTGTTGTGGAAGCGGTTGGGAAACCCTAAGAGGAAGGTGTGATGAGCACAGCAGCAAGTTTTCCCTCAATACGAAACCAAGGTTTAATCAACCAGTAGGAGAAAGACGTGACTTCTGAAGGTGTCGCTAGCTGACTAGTGGCAGGGCGCACTACCGGCATCAGCAATAACGTGGAACCTGCACACAACACAACCAAAGTACTTTGCCCCAACTTGCAGTGAGGTTGTCAATCTCACCGGTTTACTGAACACAAAGGATTAGACGTATCAAGTGGAAAGAGATATTTGCGGTAATTAAAGAGAACATGAATTGCAGTAAGTACACAAAACAGGCTGATTGTATTAGTGTAAAGGAAAAAAGACCGGGGTCCACAGTTCACTAGAAGTGTCTCTCCATAAAGATAAATAGCATGTTGGGTGAACAAATTAGAGCTGGGCAATTGACAGAATATGGACCATACGTGACAAGATGATTACTATGAGATTTGATTGGGCATTACAACATAATAAATATACCATAATCTAACTTCGTCTATGACTAATAATTCATCTTCCGGTTATCGTCCGAACCCCTTCCAGTATTAAGTTGCAAGCAACAGATTATCACATTAAGCAATGTGTGTAAAGTAAACAATAGAATTACCCTTGATAAAACATTGTTATTTTCTCCCTAGTGGCAACATCACATCTACAATCTTAGAAGTTATTGTCACTCTCCCAGAAAACTAGAGGCATGAACCTACTATCGAGTATAAATATCCCCTCTTGGAGTCACATACATCTACTTGGCCAGAGTATCTACTAGTAACAGAGAGCATGGAAGATCACAAATAACATATGACATAAATATATAATCGACCTCAAAATAGTATACAATATTCATCGGATCCCAACAAACACAACATGTAGGATTACATAAAGATAATCTTGATCATGTAGGGAGCTCACAAGATATATACATCATGCACAAATTGGAGAAGACAACCATCTAGCTACTGCTATGGACCCATAGTCCATGGATGAACTACTCACGCATCCCTTCGGAGGCGGGCATGACGATGTAGATGCCTCCGGTGATGATTTCCACCTCCGGTAGGGTGCCGGGAAGAGCTTCAGAATCCCCCAAGATGGGTTATGTAATGGCGGCCGCGACGGAACTTTTCGTGGATGGAGGCTCGGGTCTTCAGGGTTTTCCCGATATCGTGAATAAATAGACGGAGGGTTTAGGTCGGTGGGGTGCCTAGGGGCCCCACACCACCCCTAGGCGCGGGCCACACCCAGGCCGCGCCATGGGGTGGTCTGGCCGCCCTGTGGCGCCTCTTCGACCCCCCTCTACACTATGTCTTCGTTTCGGTAAAATATTGGCTTCGGCTTTTGTTTCGTCCAATTCCGAGAATATTTCTTGTACAACTTTTCTGAAATACGAAAACAACAGAAAACAGAGAACTGACACTGTGATAACTTGTTAATAGATTAGTGCCGGAAATCATGTAAAAGTGCAACAAAGTGTAAGCAAAACAAATATGAATTGGTGTAGACAAGCATGGAGCATAAAAAATTATAGATACATTTGAGACATATCAATATGTATTTAGTACTGCTTATGTATGTATAATACAGAGAAACGGCATCGTAGGCAACCGTACGGTTGGACAGTTCTAGAAGTACTGGCAGTGCGGGCAACATGCTGCCACTAAACTTAGTGCCAGCTTACCGCGGCCGCACGCGACTGGTAAGTACCCTACTAGCTGCATGCAAAGCCCGCACGTGACAAGTAACCCTTAGCACTAGCGAGCCTGCACACGCGAATGGTAGCCAAAATCTGCATGCCAGTGGTAGGCAATTCTGTACTAGTGTCATCACATAACACCATCTCCTGTTAGGCAAAAAAATATTTGCAATTCATCTGCACTTGTATAATGACACTAAAAATTATCGTCCATAAACAATTTAAGAGGATGGTGATGCAATTTGAAATCATTTTACTAACAGTTCTATAATGTATTACAATTTAATTTACCTTGTACAATAGTAGTACTAATTATTACAATTCACAAGATCTGCACAATAACCATCTTAATGCTAACAATATTATACATATGAACTACACAAATCATCTTAATACTAATATACTACACAAATCATCCTAATACTAACAATAAAACAAATTCACATAACAATCTATCTAACAATTTCACTAAAAATTTAGAAAACAATGTATCTAACAATTAATCCTACATTGAAAAATACTAGACGAGGGAAAGGCTCACCGATCGATGGAGGCCGCGATGTGGATGAAGATGGGACGATGGCGAGGTGGACATAAACATGGAGGCAGGTCGACGATGAAACAAACATGGTTGGGGGAAGGGGGCTGCATGGAGGAAATCTGGCCGCGGCAGCGTGGAGGAAGGACGGGGATGGGGCATGGAAGAAAAGGGGCGGTGGCGGCGTGAAGTAACTGCACATCGGCAGGTGGAGCGGATCGAATGGGAAACTGTGGAATAGGGTTTTTGAGCCGCCGCGCATATACACAAGCGTGGGGTAGGCAACATATGTTAGTGGCGTGTCCCAGTAAGCCACGCTGCCAGTTGGAGGACTGTGGGTTTGGCCAACAATACTGGTGGCGCGACCCAGAAAGGCACGCCACCATTATTACCATTACAAGAATTCATTGGGCCCCACAAATTAGTGGCATGCCTGTGAAAATGATACGCCGTCAGTAGAAAAATACAGGTAGCATTGACTGTTTTGCAAACGCCGCCAACATAATGTCACCTATAACGTTTTTCCTACTAGCGATGCCACTTGAGATTTTCAGGAATTTAGTGGATTAATAGGCCTAAATCCCACGGAAAATTCCAACATCATCAAGTTCTTGCTTTTTAATTGATAAATGAACAATATATATCACCTGGCAGGCATATCAATTTTATGTTTAAATGCCCATAAATATTGAAGAAAAAACAATATGAATATGACCACACATACAACGCATAAAACACTACTCACATCTCCTACTGAAGACTAGGGGATATATCACATAGATTTTACATTGATGAAATCATCGCAAAGGCCTCATCATCAACAAAAGCATATAATGGCACGTCAAAAGTATATATGGACTACAAAACTACCCCTTCAACGGAAACATTAGCTTATGTTTCTTTCACCTTTGTCATATATATATCCTTAAAAAAGCGAAACACGAGGATAGATAGTGCTACCTATGTTGAGCACCATCTTTGGACTCACGGATAAAATACGGGTTTTGGTTGTTCTTTATGATAATGGGAATTTTTCTTTCAACTATTGGTTGATTTCGTACCTATTTTCTGATATTCAGTGCCAAACATCTTCTAACATAATATTTATAACCCAAATAAACTTGGTAGACCTCGCCACTTAGCAATATATGTATGATGCATAGATGCGCTATTCTATCTCACACGCCAATCTCACAATTAAAAAAATTATGAAACTTGCAAGATTGAACAAAAACCCGATGATCCGAGTAGAGTGAAATAAATAACATAAACATTCTACATACAATGAAAGTCAAAATTACTAAGATGTTAATGGAAAAATTATGGAAACAAACAAAAAACTCATAAATTTCCATGAAATCGAAACATTCTTGGAAGATTTCTGACATTTCTCTTTTTCTAAGTTATTTTAATAACTTCAAGTCTTGTGATTTTTTTCTTGAACATATCATTTTTCTACTGTAGTTTGCATAGAATCTTCTACGAATTGTATAATCCGAAGAAACATGTTTTCCTTGTTTTTTTCCTAAATCTAGAAAAATCTATGATTTTCATTCTAGCTATGTTGCACCATGTGAAAATCATGATCATTTTCACTCGCCAAATATATCTATTTTGGGGTCAAAGGTGCCTTGTACATATTAGATTTCATGGGTTAAATCGGAAATTGATTAAAACCCAAGATATCAAGTAATAATGGTTCTTCCGTAATACATACTGCCTCCATCCATAGATATATGTCATCCTAGAAAGTGTACTAACTTTAACTATTACATATTGATATCCACATTGTTAGACTAGCCACAATGGGAGTATCATAGGTAGTATCATGCATTCCATGCATGCAAAATGCTGATGTGGCAGTGCAATTAAGGATGAGAGAGAGGGTACTAGTATCATAGGTAGATACTGTATCATACCACATACTACAAGAAAAATTAATGTCAAGTAAATCTTGTACATATATTTGCATTGAGATTCTACAAAACAATTAATATATGGAGACTATGATACTAGTATATGATACCATGCATTGTGAAGATAGTAACATCTATTAGTATCATACGCATGATACTTCTATATGATACTATGCATTGTGACTAGTCTTATGCTGAAACTAGCATGTGTATAGAATTATCACGAGAGATACTTTCAGAATATGGATTTATATTATTACCAATATATGTAATAACGATCAAAGGTGCTTCTCGGAGAACGTTTCAATTTCCAAAAGGACATGTATTTATTATGTACAGAGTGGGAGCGTTATAATTTATTTTCAAAGAATTGTCATATGCGCTGTATAGTGTGATTTGTCCCAGGTTGTACCAACAAATAGCTTACTTATTAAGGAGAACTGCTCCATGATCTAAACTAATCAAAATAGGAGTCTTTAAACATACAAAGATACAAGCATCAAACCAACATGCAGGCACACTCATTATTTAATCACCAAGGCAATCTATGACTTAACATGGAAAAGCTACAGACAAAAAAAAGGTTATGCTTTAGTATCCACTACGCAAAGCAAAAGCCACAAGCGGGATAGCTAGCTATAGCCATACAGTTCGTTAGTTTGATTGTTTCTTGGCAATACACAAGCAATTCATATGATTAATTTGCACCTATGGCCAAGGCAGAACAGTGTTGTTTGTTGGTACTACTCCATCCCCCTCTCTCTATCTCTAACCATTTCTCTCTCTCTCTAGGTGGGGTCACGGCATGCACGTCGCTAGCGCAAAGCGTATGCAATGGAAGCTAGTCCTGGGCCATCTAAGCATCTTCTTCTCCGTGATCTAGTATCTCTCTGCTTGGGTTTGTTTTGTACACCTACATGGTGCATGCATGTGCACGTTTCACTGCTTTAATTTTATCTTTTACTTGAGCATGCTAAAACAAACGTTAAGTTGCTGAGGAGAAACAGGTTCATAGGGTAACTGTTTCAGTATATGGTCACAGAATTTTCTGCAGGCATAACTGTTGAGTGACATAAATATTTGTCTGTGGTCAATTAAAGAATTGTAGGGGATATTTGGTTCCCATACTTCCATGGGAATAACAAGGGAAGGAGAGAACAATTCAACCTTCCAAGTCCCAAGATTTAATTATGAATGAATCACCATTTACTGACTACAGACATGCTAGCAGCAGCACTAGTAGTAAGTGTAGTATCCACACTCCTCTTCTTCCCCTTCCAAACCTTTTGATTTTGTTCCTACTCGCCATCAAAACTTTTCCTCTCTCTATGCTGTCAGCCAGGTGATCCTCATCCCTCTCCCTCTTCTCTCTCTAGTGAACTTCCCTTTCTCCCTCTACAGCCTCATTTGCACCTTTAGGGCTACTACCCGCACACACAACGCCTTTATCTGGGTCGCTCTCACTCTGCCTTCCTCTCTCATCTTCTTCTTCTCGATCGTGGTGATCCATACACTCAAGCCTCTCTCTCTCTTTCTCGGCTTATATTAGCTGCCATCCCCCCTCCACAGTTCTTCTTCTATCTTGAGCTGCACCGCTAGTGGATCGATCCATCCATCCATCCATCCATGGGAGATCCCTACACGAATTTCTTGAGAGGCTACAACCTGCGCTATTCCAACCCAGCTTCTTCCTCCTCCTTTCCCAGCTACGCCTCCTACCTCCACCACCCACCATCTCCCTCGTCCCCTCCCATCAGGGAAGCCCTCCCCCTCCTCAGCCTCACGCCCTCCTCCTCAACCCACCAGCACCACCATCAACACCATGATGAAGAAGATCACAAGGACAAGCTCATCACCACGGCCGCCTGCAGCAACCAAGCTGCAGAAACTGCTGATCAGGGAGCCGGGGAGGTCACCGTGGCCCTACACATAGGCCTTCCCAGCCCCGGCCCCTCCGACGCAGCAGCCGGCCACCATCAGGAACAAGATGCAGCAGCAGGCGGAGCTGAGGAGAGAAGCGAGAAGCAGCAGGAGGAAGGAGAAGAGGAAGGGGAAGCGGAGGAGGAGGACGGGAGCACGATGGCGCTGGGGGTGGGGTGCGCGTCGCTGGGCGTAGGGAGGCTGACCAAGGGGCAGTACTGGATCCCCACCCCGTCCCAGATCCTCATTGGACCCACGCAGTTCTCCTGCCCCGTCTGCTACAAGACCTTCAACAGATACAACAACATGCAGGTGAGGCGATCGGATCAATACATCCATTCATGGATGGATCTCTTCCATTCCTTGTCGCATCGATCGTGCATGCATCGGATTTCTTTTTCTTTATTTCTGTTTCTGTTTGTTCTGAACTTGTGATTCAGTTTGGTCTTGGTAGGAGGGTTTTGGGTTAATTTTGCATGTTTGGTTCTGAACCTTTTTTTTTTTTTGATCTTTGCTGCTCGAATTTCAGCATTGTGCATGCACCTCTGGCTTCCTTTGTCCTATGAGAGGTGCAGTGGTGGTGGATCTAGGAGCAAGTGCCGCTGGGCACTTGATCTCTCTCTCTCTCTCTCTCTCTCGGCCGTACCTTTGATTTGACTGAACCTGGGAGGAGGAGAGAGGGCATGCACGCAGTAATGGCTCTGGAACGTCACGGCCATGGACATGGAGAACTCTGAGCTCCTATGCTGGTACTGGTCAGTACTAGTACTGATCGATCTTGGAGTTTGTGCTTGTGTTGCCTTTTCAATTCGAAGCAGGCTGGATCGCAGAGAGAGAAGGGGGGAGATCTGATGAGGTGAAAGATCTAGCAAAAAGGCATCTTTATTTCTTTGATCAGTTCCTTCAAGGTTACACAGATCGCTGCAAGCGAACGCCGGCCACAGACTACCCTTCCCTGCAACAAACCCCACCACGAGCAGTGCCCTCCCTCACACTGCCACACAGTCCATTTGCTCAGACCCCTTCTTGATAACATCCCTTTTGTTCTCTCCCCAATTGATACATCTACTATGCAGCTAGCTAGGCATCCAAGATATGAGAGATGGTCCCTCTGCAACTTAAATTATGCCCCCATCCCCCGGTGCCCCAAGCACGTGAAGATGGAGAGCCATCACTTCGTCTTGCACCTTCGTAGCTCTCCCCCTCCTGACTAGCCACAGTGCATGCAGCAGCAATGCGGTTCCATATAGCTCCCAACGGGCTGCACACACGCAACGAACTCACACCACTACTCCATATCCATTTCGTCCATGTCGATGCATGTCATGTGTAAACCATAACGACCCTGTCTGATCTACCAGTGTAATTTCTTCTGATCCATGGATATATACGATGCAGATGCACATGTGGGGTCACGGGTCGCAGTACCGGAAGGGGCCCGAGTCCCTGCGCGGGACGCAGCCAACGGCGATGCTCCGGCTGCCGTGCTACTGCTGCGCGTCGGGGTGCCGGAACAACGTCGACCACCCGCGCGCCCGCCCGCTCAAGGACTTCCGCACCCTGCAGACGCACTACAAGCGGAAGCACGGCATCAAGCCCTTCATGTGCCGCAAGTGCGGCAAGGCCTTCGCCGTGCGCGGCGACTGGCGCACCCACGAGAAGAACTGCGGCAAGCTCTGGTACTGCGCCTGCGGCTCCGACTTCAAGCACAAGCGCTCCCTCAAGGACCACATCCGCGCGTTCGGCCGCGGCCACGCCCCCTGCGGCATCGACTGCTTCGACCTCGACGACGACGACCGCGACCCCTCCTCTGAGGTCGACCACGCGGCCGTCACCACCGCCGCCGGCGCCGGAGCTGGCGTTGTTGGCAGCGACCATCGCCACTGGAAGAGCAACTGATTGATCGAGCTCTAGGGCTACGGTCTACTACTGGGTAAGTATATACGCATGTCAGTTGAGGTGTGGGACGAGCGCTAAGACACCTAGCTAGCTATTAGTACGTGCTATCTGTAATTCTGTATACTCTACATGGAGCTGCAAGCAGGCGTACATAAGGATCCATAGTGCCAACGATGATGGGGTGTGTTTTAATTGAGAAAAAAAGATGAATTATACATATGCAGCTTCATTAATCAAGGGATATCGATCTGTGCATGTATGGTTATGAGAGAGGCGAGTGCATTTCTAATTGTTTGGGTAGCCTAGCTAGCTTTCATTGTATGTGTTGACTATATGGTGATATACGGATTTATCAAATGTTAATTCAAAGGAGTTACTACATTCAAGCAAATACTTGTCTTGTTATCTTCTGTGCTTATCTGGCCTTGAATTTTTTTTCTTGTGTTTTGTCAGCATCTCGGATGTTTTTGGGATGCTTAACCATAACATTCTTTTTCGAACCATAATATTTTTCCCTTGATAAAATAATAGATTTAGTTCTTCTTTTCTCTTCATTGAATTAGTGATGCAAACACCATAAATTATCTATAGCTCATAAGCAATTGTTTTCATACCACCGATTAATTAGGCCCATTTTCAACGTGAGATACTTCCAACTTAAGTGAGGTTTGAAATTTGTATTACATTCAATGGGATAATATATGCTGAGTTCCTTGCTGTATTTATTTTCTCGAGAGAAAATGCCTGAGAACTTGGTACTTTATTTCGTCTAGAATACAATGAGCCTATGCTTTGCCAGATTTAACTTTCGATATATGAACTTGAAATAAAATTGATATAATCGTGTTTCGATGCCGAATCAGATTACTTGTATACAGTCGTTGGACTATCTCAACTAAAGTTTTCTTCAAAATCTCTTGTGTTTCATATATTTTGACAGGCTCACTACTAGTACTATTCGTATATGCTAGCTTATCAACTTGGTTTGTTGATCATCCCCATTATCACGCATGCATCTAGATTGAGATTTGCTGAGTACCAGTAAGACACCTGTTCTATTGCAAGGAACATAACAGCAATGTGAAACATAGTTTACTCAAGTTATATGTACAATTTCCTTTGATCATTTATTGGGGGCCGTAGAGGAGACAGTAGCTTGCTGCTATATTCGTAGGTTTGTATGGTATCGGTTGGCGATGAGGGTCTACAAAAAGAATGGACAGAAGACCACCAGTTCAAATCTTCAAATATTTCTTCTCTTCACTTACCCTTTCCTAATTAATGTAAATATACTATCTTGTGTAGACTAATTAATTTGTGTGTGCTCGATATCAACTCATTTGCCTTTTCATGCTAGGAAAAAAGGTTCAAAGAAAATGACTATATATAAGGGTATTATCTTTAGTATTTTTCCTTCTCAAGTCAGGATACTTGAAAAAGTGGTTTTTTCAAAACTAATAGTGCAAAAAAAAAAAAATATATATTGGCATGTGCGCTCGTGTGAATGTGTTTCATTCTATGTGAACCGTTGCAAATTTCATAGTTGTCGTTTGTCATATACTTTGGCAGGTATTATTCTTTTTAACCCATACATCATTGAGACTAGTCACAATGGAAAGTATCATATACTAGTATCATGCACATCATACTAGTTTATGATACTACCCCCATAATGCATAGTATCATAAGATAGTATCATAGTATCATCATATTTAATGTTTTGTAAAATCTCAATGCAAATTTGTGTACATGATGTGTTTGTCTTTAAAATTTCTAGTTTTACGTGCTATGATTCTGTATCATATTACGATACCGCTACCATCTCTCACATCTCGTTAATTGATGCGCCACATCAGATTTTTGTCAATATAACATGCATGATACTACTTATGATACTCTCATTGTGGCTAGTCTGAAAGACTTTGTAGATTTGTTTCACTAATTTGCATTGAAAGCTAGGGCACTCCATAGTCTATACCCATAAGGACTATGGACATGTGTGCATCCAGGGAAAGCAGAGAGGCCTGAAGATTCGATCATTCATATGAAAAATAATCGTAATAGTCGACATAATAAAATGTATATCGTTCTGCATTACATGTTTTGTAAGATCCTAGAATGACATCTATGTTGGACGGAGTCAAATATAGTGCATGCACGTGTATCTATTAATGGAAAGAATGCACCAAATAAATGTTAATGCATCTAGAAAAATTATTATGCTGATGTTTCTCAAATACTTCTTCCATCCATATCTACATGGTGTCCTCGTGTTCGGTGATTAAACTTTGATCATCAATTTGATCCATAATATATGGTTTAGGTGCTACAAAAATTAAACGGTTCAAAATTTTAATTGAAAATGAATTCGGTCAAATTATTTTTGTGACCACCACCTCCTTTGTTGGTTAAATCAATGATCAAAGATTGACCTCAAAATATGTAGGAGTCATGTAAACAAGGACGGAGGCTGTATAATATAACTGAACTTGCTAATGCAAGATTGGAAAAGATCATGCATGCATGGTGAAAATTCACACGCCTCAGTTTGTATAAAGGAGATAATAAAAGGGGATTAGCGGCTAGCAAGCTAGAGCTGTGTATATGCTCCGTGTCTTCAGTGCATGCATGCAGCGCACCCTGGTGGATCCCAATCCATGAGAATCTCGTAGCTTGTTTTGCTTTAATGCTCCCTCATCTTTTGCAAAGACACTGCTAGGCTTTATCCCTTTGAGCAACCTCCCCTAAGCCCGAGAGAGAAGCCGTTCAAGGATGTGTGTGAAGCCCATGATGCTGGCTTTTGCCCCTATGGCAAATGCAGTGCTTTATTTTTTGCAAAAAGTTTCAGCGATCTATTAATTATCATCAGCAGCAACATAACGGATTAAAAAGTAACAATTTTTTTTTTTTTTTGGAGAACTAAAAAGTAACAAATATTACCAATGGGTAGTTTGACCATCTAGTGATGGCTACATGCACTAAAGTGAGCCAAAGCCGAGCCCTTCTCCTCGAGCCTCCCTTGCCGGGAAAAACTTGCCGTAAAAAAGATTGTTATAGTATACAGACGAAAAGTCTTCATGCTAAAGCCGCAAATGACAAGCGCACTAGAGCAACAAGCATGTCAATGATGAGAATCGTAGATCCGAAAAGCCAGCAACCACAATAAGAAACACGAAAACTGGCTGGATCATAGGAGATCCGCTAGGAAGACGACTCCACGGTCCACGCGCTCTCCGTTGTCACTAGGCGCATCACCGGAGCGGGAATAGGGCAGAGAGGACCTTATTCTCACTTCAGGATGTGGCCACCGCTTCACCATCCTGAAGAAAACACTAAAACTACCTACAAAAGAAAGAGAATCCTACCACCGGTGAGGGGTCGTGGTCCTTTACACTTCCGGGGCCCCAAGGACCATCGGAGACGAGATGGACTGGCGGCTTTGCCAGCAGGGGTGGCGGAATTCCTAGATGCCTTCTGGATTTTCTCCTCGTTCCGTGTGGTCGTACCGATTCATTGTACCTGGCTAAGTATATTGCCGCCTTCGATCTAAATGCAGTGTGCTTTCAACTAGTAAAGAATCACGAGATATGGATCTGTATATCTATCCATGTCCAATTTGCATGGATTAACACATGAGAAAGTTGTAGTGGAAAAGGCAACGATAAAATGATTGCGCAAATCGGATTAATGGCCTATATCAGCTGGTGAACTATGCCTTTGTCCTAGTACAGTTTCTTTAATCTTTGCCCGCCGCTGATTACAGCTGCAATGATCAAAGTAACAAAAGAGGTGCTTAAAGATTGCTCTTTTTCTCTTGCCTGTTACCCTTAAGCTTTAGTTCTTTTGCTAGCCTTTAGCTTGGCTAAGCTCCTTTTTCAGGTTTATAGCCTGCTAATTTGAAAATTATTTTTTCGGCAGACTATATACTCATGTTTAAGTCAATACATTAATGAAATAAATTCATCTGTAAAAAACTTATGGTAATGAATCTACCAAATATATGGTCTATTAGATAGGAGCATATTAGTCCAATCTGCAATATTGGTCTATTCGGTAATGATGATCTGTCAGTAGAATATGTGCCGTTCAAATGATTGTTTCATAGAAATTATGTGTACTACATTAATTAACTGTATATTCACACAGTGGAAACCTGTTTACTTGTCAGGCAGATGACGCAGCCAATGCCAACATACAGTTTTAAGCGTCATACAAAAAATGGTCCAGGATAACCTTTTGTTTGTTAGCTTTCATCAATTTCTTTCTTATGGCCGACTGCCTGCACCTAGCCTGTATACCTTGTACTGCTGTGCGAGTCTGCGTTGTAACTCATTCTTCTCTGAACAAAATAAAGCTTGCCGGGCCGCGACCAAAATTAGCTGGACGTACATGCATGTTTATACACGTTTGGTTCTAGATATATAGCAGAACAAGTGATGTTTTGGCACATGGGAGCGTATGCTCCCTTTATTTTGAAATACATGTTAGACATATTTTAAAATGTCAAAAAAATTGAAACAAAAATTTCGCACGTACATCTTCATGTGCTACGCGCTCACAAAGTTGTTTCATGAAAAATCGACATGTCATGTGGCGTGTGTAAAAAACACAAAATTTGGTGCTGAAACAAAGACTTATCACAAGATAAATTTTTTCTTTTTCGTTTAGACTACAAAAAATATCATTTTTTCGTGAAACTTGACGAATACGCATATATTATGGAGATGTACATGTAAAAAAAATTCAAATTTTTTTAACATTTGGAAATATGTTTTTATGGTAGAGGGATCATACGCACCCGGGAGCCAAATTGAGTTTCTGAACAAGGGAACTTGGTCATGGCAATATACTACAAGGTACTTCCTCTGTTTCTCCAAATAAGCTGCACACGGATTTTACGATGAAATTTGACTCAAAGAATTGAGCAATAATATGTGAATCATATAATACATGATTGATATTATTAGATTTCTATTGAAAAAGACTTTCTAATGATACCAATTTAATATTCAATGTTATCTATATACATGATTTATTTCTTGATCAAAGACAATACTTGAAAAGTCTCCATGCGGTAGTGAGTATTATTATACACCCTCCCTTCAAGTGAGTAAGGCTTCTAATTTTTCGGTCAAACCAAGTAAAGTTTGACCAAACTTTTTGATAAATCTATCAACAAATGTGATTTTCAATAAAGGAAAAATATTAATATGAAGAGATAACAATTACACCTAGCCTCTGCAACGAAGCAATACCCTAATGGTAGTACGGATGCACACAGCCAAAAAAAGAATACTAAGAAATAAAAAGTCCCGCTATGGTATTCCAGCGCTAGCAGCAACAACAGATCCACCACCAAGACAACACCTGAAGTCCAGACACTCCAAAATTGATGCATTTAAGAAGAACAGTGTACAAGCATCGTCGTCGCCTGATCAAAAGATCTTAGGTTTTCACCCTGAAGATGGTCCCCACTCTCAAAACAATGCCTTCAACAAAGCATTGACAAGCACAACCAATTAAGGCAAGACCTTGAATTTCACCTTGAAAGGTAAGGCTCTGAACTTCACCTATGCTGCCACCCCACTTGCTTACCGCTGCTGCAAACCCAGAACACCAAGCAAGTCCCTCAACATCACAGAGACTCGATCCTCCATTGCTAATCCTTCAATCCGGTCTTCATGATATTCTCCATCTCTGATTTCACCATGGACGGGAATGGCATCTGATGGCAACACAGAACAGAGCTTTGCTTCGCTCCCTCCAAAACCAAACGGTCGGAATAAAAGCATGGGTGCGCACGACCGAATACCACCTGATCCAGCGAACTCCAGGCATAAGGTGCACTATTACATTCGCCGGCGGAGCCTTCCGGAACTCTATACTCCAGCCAAATCCAGTAGGACATGCATCAGGAAGATCTTCATCTTGGTGCTCGAGGAACCCTAGGACCGCCACCATTATTTAGGCCGATCCCCCACGCAACTGGCCATCCTCGTTGTCCATCTCACCGGAAAAGCCGGCAGAACAAATGACCCTGGGATGCGTGCGAGAGCCAGCAGGGCACGCAGCAGCCCTCGACAGTCGCGAGACCGCAACCTGCAAAGCCCATTTGGGCCCAGATTAGGCCTTGGCCGCGCCGCCGACTGCAACAACCACGGAGGTCATCACCGGCAGCAACCACCAAGGCTCCTCGCAGCCCTAGGCGCCGGCCTCCACCGCACCTCACCACCAGCAACACCGCCACAGGACGGCAGACCTAGGCGGGAGACCTAGGCCCATAGCATGCCTCCATCGATGGGCGAGACAGCCGCCGCTTGGACGGGGAACGCCGCCCCGACCGCCGCCCACGGCCATCCCGTAGACGCTACCCTAGCCGCATCTTCAAGGACAGCCACCCCCAATCCCCCCACCCTTAGCACCTTAGGTACCAGGGGCCGCGGCCAACGCCGACGGCAGGGGTGACAAGGGATTAACTTGTCAATACCTACAGATTGTGGACTTAGGGTTTCGTAGAAAGTAGATCTAGAAGGTTCAGCCGAAAAGGTGCTTGATTAAGAAACTAGGGTTTATGCTGAAAATGGATTCGATCCTTTCTCCTTCCCTCGGCTCCCCTTTATATAGGAGTAAGAGCCGAGGGATTTCGTGTTGTACAAGGTACAAGCTCTGAGAAGCCATCCGGGTCTTTCCCGTATGATTACATGATTCGTGAGTCCTAATATAACTCTATATTCCTTATCGAGGTTCGTCGGGCTTCTGGGCCTTAAAAACTTTGAGTCGTGGGCCTCCAGATAACCTCGGGTATCTTATTCGGCATGCCCATTCAGGATTCCTATGTCAAGCGGTGGGAGGGAGCTCGAGGAAGGGAGGGGAAGGAGGCGACGGGATTTGAGCCCCCGGCAGCGCCCTGAGGAGCACCGTAGGAGGAGGGGCGGGTTCTGCATTTTAAGTTCTCCCCATCTTGTAACCTAAGATAGCAACAAATATGATATTCTATAGTTATCATATAAAACATATTTCATGATATATCTAATGATATTGATTTTGTAGTTTGCATGTTAATGATTTTTTGGATCAAACTTTACATGATTTGACTTTTCAAAAAATAATATAAGTCTGATTCATTGGAATGGAAATAGTATAAAATTATTGGTGAGCTTCATTAGTTTCCTACTTTTCAAAAAATATCATCATAACTTAAATTGATATAGCATTAATTAACTTATTAAATAATTAATTTACTCTTAGTAAATATTCATTGCAAGACTTGGTAGATATTCTTCATCAGTTACATTTTGGCTTAATTTCAAATTTTCATAAAGCTATCAAATAGGGAACTTTAGTAAGGCCCTCCCTGAAAACAAAATACCTAACTTTTCTCTCATGTTTGTTTAGTTTTTCTGAAACTTTTGACTATTGTAATCTCCAAGTTACCGCAATTTTTGATGAGATACTAAAAATACTTCACGAGAAAAGCTACTTTTATGGACATAATTTATTAGGATATATAATTAGAGAAATTGAGTAAAAACAATAGTAAGCATATAATGTGTAGTGAAAACATTTGTTGTTTCAGCAAGTTTCAGTTGGAGATTCCAGGGTAATATGATGTATCTTAAAGTGACAAATCAAGTTTCAGTTGGGGTTTCTAGGGTAATATGATGTATCTTGAAGTGACAAAGCAAGTTTCAGTTGGACAATATCTACATGAATTATTTTTTATTGTTTTCAATCCTAGGAAACGGACCAAATCAATATAAATTATTCTCCAAGAGTATGTGTTGCATGAAATTATTTCATATCACATAAGACCAAAACTTTACTATCTAGTATATCAATAATAACAAGATGGTTCTGTTTAAATAATACTAATGCCGCGTAACATAGTGTCTGATTTCTGGACCTAGTTGTGTGTACTCTTGTATACCAAGGCTAAGTGAACCCCTTCCTTCATCTAATTAAAAACTCTAATGTTAACCGCTTCATATTTATCCTGTTCCCATTCTCAACAAAAAAAATCAAAGAATTGTACTAAGTAGTACCAGTAGTGCAATAAAAATAATAGTGTGGGGGAGTCAAACGCCTCCCGGTCTCCCAGCCCAAGGCAAGAAATGGACTTGGTTTACAGAATGCTACAAATTTAGTCCACTCTGAAATTCTATATAGATTTTAGAAGATTGTGTCCTTTAGCAAAGAATTTATACAACCGTACACATTCTGTTATGGTCCATGTTGCATGCAATTTCAATGGAATTTTTTTATTGTGTCCGACCTAATGAAAGATTACTAGTACATTTGGAATTTAAAAAAAAAACTTTCTGTAGTTCAATCATAATATCATATGGCCTCTCTTAATTTCGTATAGGTATTTCAGATTCTAGTGGGATTTGGCATGGCATGCATTCTTTTTTTGTATGATTTTTCAGTTGCCGTGTCCTTTGAAATATTCTGAATCAAAGAAGCCTTTAAAGTGCATCATATGATGTTACCCTTTGACAGTTAAGAAGGTCAAGGCTCGCGAGCTCCAGTGAGCCCGGTAATTTTCAAAAATAGAAATCACATTCAAAAGTTTCAGAACAATATAAGAACTTTTGTACACATATGTGAAGATGATTTTTAAGGACATGTAAAATGTTGTACGTAGTATTTTGGGATACACAAAATTGACAAAAATGAGAGCCTGAGTAAGCATTCATTGGTTTTTAGTTTGCTCTCCACATTTGTACTTTTTATATAGGCCACAAATGAAAACATAATTCAACGAAACATTACACATAGATACTGGACATCCATATGTACTTGGACATTTTTTCAGACTATTTTAGGTGAAAAATGATGTTTCCAATTTTTTAAAAAGGGAACTCCATGGAGCTCGTCCTCCATTTGGAGCTTCGGATCATATACCCTCCTGTGTGTAAATCTTCAACAAGAAAAAAAAAGATACTCCAACTATATAGTATATATATCCACTAATACAAGAAGTTTACAGTTATTTTTTAGAGCAACAGAAATTTATAGTTATGCATACTCATCGCTCCCATCTTTCCCCTGGCCCTATCTACTACTCTACTCGCTCAATTGCTTGTTTCTTCTATGACCAGGTACTAGATTCTTTCAATTCAACATGACCAAGGAGTAAGCAATGCGTGTAATGATTAGCTACAGCTCTCACAGCGGAAAAAAGGAAGCCCATGATAAATAAATAAATAAAATAGAACTACTCTCTCACTATTCATTTCTCTGTCTCGTCGCTTCCCTTGTTGAGCAAAACAGGTGAGCACTTTCAGCTTGTCAATGCACATCCCATTCTGTTCCCATGCTTGTTTCTCTTCCACGGTCAGCACCCAGCATGCACAATGCAGCGGTGTCAGATGAAGAGAGAGAGGTCCCAGCGTATTGTTCTTGTCACTGCACCGGGGCGCAGTTGTATGAGGCTTTTCAAAACCTCTGCTGCCGCTCGGCGGCATTGATGCAAGCGATTGCAGCAAAGGAGCAGCTTTAGTTTTAATATTCTTGCTGCTGCCTCCTGTTGTCTTCTCTGCAGGACGTAGAACTCGCTGTAGCTTCGCTTGTCATATGATGATTCGTTTCGTTCAGATTCAAAGCTCTTTGTTCTTAGTGCGACAGATGGAGCAGGCTGTGATACTAAAGATCGAATGGTTAGCTTGCTTTATGGAGCAGGAAACATGTAACTGCACACGGCAACTGATTATTTATTCAGAGGAACGGAAGACGGAGGCAGATCGGAGTGAGTAGCATGCATGTACTGTGATTGATTATCTGAATACCGGACCAGTACTACATCACATCCTCAGGGTAAATTATGGGATTCCCATGTCATTCTCCGATGCCCTTGATACTTTTTTTTCGAGAAAGGACGGTGCTCGATGTTTTAAGCATTACACCGACCGTCTGCAAAGTTAAGATGCACACAGCCGTTTAAAAATTCAGTATCAAAATAAAATGATTACAGAAAGAAACAAAAGGAGAAAAGCCAACTAGTTTGCATCTCCATTGGCTTCTAACCTACGGCTATGCAACCATCCATATTGGGAAATAAACTCCTTGGCCGTATTCTTCAACCGTGTACACATCTCCATAAATAGATCTCAGTTCTCGAAGCGTTGAAGCAGCAACCATGAACGAAGCATAGTTGTACAATTGTAGATAACCTGCATATTAGAAGAATTATTGTCATTAAAAATCTTATCATTTCTACACAGCCAAAGCAACCATACAGCTGCAATCGCTCCCACTCAGATAATCGTCTTATACCTAGAATCCACCCCACTTATCCAATTGCCAAAAACGTTAGCAATACTACGGGCTAGGTATATAGTAGAACATATCTGAATGATTGACCATATAGATCTAGTAACCCGGAAATTGAAGAAAATGTGTTTTATTTTCTCTTCTTCATGACAGAACACACATTTCTTACAAGTTTTATAAGGTTATCTTTAGTAAGAATTACACCTCGACGAAGATACCATACAAAGACCTTTGTTTTCAGAGGTATTTACATCTTCTAGATGGATTTGTTATTTACGACCGGTTGAGTAGGAATACAAAGAGCTTTGTACATCAAGCTAGCTCGAAAATGATGTGATCTGAATTCTGTGTTCTAAGGTCATCTCCAATGGGGCGACGCAAACGGACGTTGAGTGACCGTTTGCATCCGCGGAGACCGAAAATGTGTCTGGGTCCTGCTCCAGCGGGGTGACGCAAAGTGGTCGGGACGTCCGCGGCGACGCAAACCTAGCCCAAATATGCGCCAGGTTTGCGTCTCCGTGGACTCTGCGCGGTCGCGGCGAGCGTCCTCCTTTTCTTACCCGGTCCCGCACGTCAGGAACAGCGAAATTGACCGCTTCGATTTGCTTATTTTCCCCCTTCTTTGCTACCCTAGTGCTATGCCACCATCCTAATCCCACCCGCCGCCTGATACGTCTCCGACGTATCGATAATTCTTATGTTCCATGCCACATTATTGATGATATCTACATGTTTTATGCATACTTTATGTCATATTTATGCATTTTCCCGCACTAACCTATTAACGAGATGCCGAAGAGCCAGTTGCTGTTTTCTGCTGTTTTTGGTTTCAGAAATCCTAGTAAGGAAATATTCTCGGAATTGGACGAAATCAACGCCCAGGGGCCTATTTTTCCACGAAGCTTCCAGAAGACCGGAGGACTTACGAAGTGGGGCCACGAGGCGCCGCCACACTAGGGCGGCGCGGCCCAAGCCTTGGCCGCGCCGGCCTGTTGCGTGGGGCCCTCGTGTGGCCCCCTGACATGCCCTTCCGCCTACATATAGTCTTCGTCGCGAAACCCCCAGTACCGAGAGCCACGATACGGAAAACCTTACTGAGACGCCGCCGCC
Source organism: Lolium perenne (assembly GCF_019359855.2). Classification (NCBI taxonomy): domain Eukaryota; kingdom Viridiplantae; phylum Streptophyta; class Magnoliopsida; order Poales; family Poaceae; genus Lolium; species Lolium perenne. The sequence goes on from NC_067250.2 coordinate 262,189,591, forward strand.
GCAAATCCTATCTCGGGGGATTCAGGAGATCGCCTCCGGCACCCTGCCGGAGAGGGGAATCATCTCCCGGAGGACTCTTCACCGCCATGATCGCCTCTGGAGTGATGAGTGAGTAGTTCACCCCTGGACTATGGGTCCATAGCAGTAGCTTGATGGTCGTCTTCTCCTTATGTGCTTCATTGTCGGATCTTGTGAGCTGCCTAACATGATCAAGATCATCTATCTGTAATGCTATATGTTGTGTTTGTCGGGATCCGATGGATAGAGAATACTATGTTATGTTGATTATCAATCTATTACCTATGTGTTGTTTATGATCTTGCATGCTCTCCGTTATTAGTAGAGGCTCTGGCCAAGTTTTTACTCTTAACTCCAAGAGGGAGTATTTATGCTCGATAGTGGGTTCATGCCTCCATTAAATCTGGGACAGTGACAGAAAGTTCTAAGGTTGTGGATGTGTTGTTGCCACTAGGGATAAAACATTGATGCTATGTCCGAGGATGTAGTTATTGATTACATTACGCACCATACTTAATGCAATTGTCTGTTGTTTGCAACTTAATACCGCAAGGGGTTCGGATGATAACCTGAAGGTGGACTTTTTAGGCATAGATGCATGCTGGATAGCGGTCTATGTACTTTGTCGTAATGCCCAATTAAATCTCACTATACTCATCATATCATGTATGTGCATGGTCATGCCCTCTCTATTTGTCAATTGCCCGACTGTAATTTGTTCACCCAACATGCTATTTACCTTATGGGAGAGACACCTCTAGTGAACTGTGGACCCCGGTCCTATTCTTTTACATTGAATACAATCTGCTGCAATACTTGTTCTTTACTGTTCTTCGCAAACAATCATCATCCACACTATACATCTAATCCTTTGTTACAGCAAGCCGGTGAGATTGACAACCTCACTGTTTCGTTGGGGCAAAGTACTTTGATTGTGTTGTGCAGGTTCCACGTTGGCGCCGGAATCCCTGGTGTTGCGCCGCACTACACTCCGCCGCCATCAACCTTCAACGTGCTTCTTGGCTCCTACTGGTTCGATAAACCTTGGTTTCTTACTGAGGGAAAACTTGCTGCTGTGCGCATCATACCTTCCTCTTGTGGTTCCCAACGAACGTGTGTATTACACGCCATCAAGCTCTTTTTCTGGCGCCGTTGCCGGGGAGATCAAGACACGCTGCAAGGGGAGTCTCCACAATCCAATCTCTTTACTTTGTTTTTGTCTTGCTTCATTTTATTTACTTTCTTGTTTGCTGCATTATATCAAAACACAAAAAAATTAGTTGCTAGTTTTACTTTATTTACTGCCTTGTTCTCTATATCAAAAACAAAACAAAAATAGTTACTTGCATTTACTTTATTTACTTTTTGTTTATTTCATCATGTTTCCTCCTAAGTACACTCTAAAACACATACCGGTAGGACGTGGGTCTATAATTGGGAGAGATAATATAGAAGATTTTTTCACTCATGTTAGTACCACTAAAGATTTTGAAGATAGACACTTGGTAGAACTTGCTCCTACTTATGAAATTGCTGCTGCTTCTTTAGTTCACATGTTAGAAACTAAATTTGTTAATCTTAATCCTATAATCCAACACATGTTTCTCACACTTGATGATATGGAAGAAGGGGAAAAGAAAGATTTTGTTTCAGAAACCCTTCTTAAAGAATTTCGTGGTGTAGCAAGAGAGGCTAGAAAGGTCTTTATCAAATACAATATGCTTGGCTCTTATACCAATTTTGTTAGTATCCTTGAAAAGATGGATATGGAGAGAGTAAGGTACACTAATAATATTAATGATGGTGGGGAGATTAAGACAACAATACCTTGTAAGCTCCTGGGAATGAATGACGCTCTAGAAAATAACTATGGTTGGCTTGTTCCTGAAAATTTGTTTGACGAGGATAGCAAACCTAAGAATAATGAAAAGGGAGCCTCTGAAACTCACATAGATAAGATAAAATGCATAGTTGAGAAAACTCCCAACACCTATGTTGATGCTTCATCTCTCGACAATACTTGATACACACTTTCTGCGCCTAGCTGAAAGGCGTTAAAGAAAAGCGCTTATGGGAGACAACCCATGTTTTTACTACAGTACTTTATTTTATATTTGAGTCTTGGAAGTTGTTTAATACTGTAGCAACCTCTCCTTATCTTAGTTTTGTGTATTGTTGTGCCAAGTAAAGTCGTTGATAGTAAGGTTCATACTAGATTTGGATTACTGCGCAGAAACAGATTTCTTTGCTGTCACGAATCTGGGCCTAATTCTCTGTAGGTAACTCAGAAAATTATGCCAATTTACGTGAGTGATCCTCAGATATGTACGCAAGTTTCATTAAATTTGGGCATTTTCATCTGAGCAAGTCTGGTGCCACTTTATAATTCGTCTTTACGAACTGTTCTGTTTTGACAGATTCTGCCTTTTATTTCGCATTGCCTCTTTTGCTATGTTGGACGAATTTCTTTGTTCCATTAATGTCCAGTAGCTTTGTGCAATGTCCAGAAGTGTTAAGAATGATTATGTCACCTCTGAACATGTAAGTTTTTATTGTGCACTAACCCTCTAATGAGTTGTTTCGAGTTTGGTGTGGAGGAAGTTTTCAAGGATCAAGAGAGGGAGATGATACAATATGATCAAGGAGAGTGAAAGCTCTAAGCTTGGGGATGCCCCGGTGGTTCACCCCTGCATATTTTAAGAAGACTCAAGCGTCTAAGCTTGGGGATTCCCAAGGCATCCCCTTCTTCATCGACAACATTATCAGGTTCCTCCTCTGAAACTATATTTTTATTCCATCACATCTTATGTGCTTTGCTTGGAGCGTCGGTTTGTTTTTGTTTTTGTTTTTGTTTGAATAAAATGGATCCTAGCATTCATTGTGTGGGAGAGAGACATGCTCCGCTGTTGCATATGGACAAATATGTCCTTAGGCTTTACTCATAGTATTCATGGCGAAGGTTGAATCTTCTTCGTTAAATTGTTATATGGTTGGAATCGGGAAATGCTACATGTAGTAATTCTAAAATGTCTTGAATAATTTGATACTTGGCAATTGTTGTGCTCATGTTTAAGCTCTTGCATCATATACTTTGCACCTATTAATGAAGAAATACATAGAGCTTGCTAAAATTTGGTTTGCATAATTGGTCTCTCTAAAGTCTAGATAATTTCTAGTATTGAGTTTTGAACAACAAGGAAGACGGTGTAGAGTCTTATAATGTTTACAATATGTCTTTTATGTAAGTTTTGCTGCACCGATTCATCCTTGTGTTTGTTTCAAATAACTTTGCTAGCCTAAACCTTGTATCGAGAGGGAATACTTCTCATGCATCCAAAATCCTTGAGCCAACCACTATGCCATTTGTGTCCACCATACCTACCTACTACATGGTATTTCACCGCCATTCCAAAGTAAATTGCTTGAGTGCTACCTTTAAAATTTCCATTCTTTACCTTTGCAATATATAGCTCATGGGACAAATAGCTTAAAAACTATTGTGGTATTGAATATGTACTTATGCACTTTATCTTTTATTAATTTGTTTGTTGTGCGATAACCATGTTCCTGGGGACGCCATCAACTACTCTTTCTTGAATATCATGTGAGTTGCTATGCATGTCCGTCTTGTCTGAAGTAAGGGAGATTTACCACTCATTTAATGGTTAGAGCATGCATAATGTTAGAGAAGAAAATTGGGCCGCTAACTAAAGCCATGAATCATGGTGGAAGTTTCAGTTTTGGACATACATCCTCAATCTCATATGAGAACATTAATTGTTGCTACATGCTTATGCATTAAAGAGGAGTCCATTATCTGTTGTCTATGTTGTCCCGGTATGGATGTCTAAGTTGAGAATCTAAGTTGAGAATAATCAAAAGCGAGAAATCCAAATGCGAGCTTTCTCCTTAGACCTTTGTACAGGCGGCATAGAGGTACCCCTTTGTGACACTTGGTTAAAACATGTGTATTGCGATGATAATCCTGGTAATCCAAGCTAATTAGGACAAGGTGCGGGCACTATTAGTACACTATGCATGAGGCTTGCAACTTGTAAGATATAATTTACATAACACATATGCTTTATTACTACCGTTGACAAAATTGTTTCTTGTTTTCAAAACCAAAGCTCTAGCACAAATATAGCAATCAATGCTTCCCTCTGCGAAGGGCCTTTCTTTTACTTTTATGTTGAGTCAGTTCACCTATCTCTTTCCACCTCAAGAAGCAAACACTTGTGTGAACTGTGCATTGATTCCTACATACTTGCATATTGCACTTGTTATATTACTTTACATTGACAATATCCATGAGATATACATGTTATAAGTTGAAAGCAACCGCTGAAACTCAATCTTCCTTTGTGTTGCTTCAATACCTTTACTTTGATTTATTGCTTTATGAGTTAACTCTTATGCAAGACTTATTGATGCTTGTCTTGAAAGTACTATTCATGAAAAGTCTTTGCTTTGTGATTCATTTGTTTACTCATGTCATTACCATTGTTTTGATCGCTGCATTCATTACATATGCTTACAATAGTACGATCAAGGTTATGATGGCATGTCACTCCAGAAATTATCTTTGTTATCGTTTACCTGCTCGGGACGAGCAGAAACTAAGCTTGGGGATGCTGATACGTCTCCGACGTATCGATAATTTCTTATGTTCCATGCCACATTATTGATGATATCTACATGTTTTATGCATACTTTATGTCATATTTATGCATTTTCCGGCACTAACCTATTAACGAGATGCCGAAGAGCCAGTTGCTGTTTTCTGCTGTTTTTGGTTTCAGAAATCCTAGTAAGGAAATATTCTCGGAATTGGACGAAATCAACGCCCAGGGGCCTATTTTTCCACGAAGCTTCCAGAAGACCGGAGGACTTACGAAGTGGGGCCACGAGGCGCCGCCACACTAGGGCGGCGCGGCCCAAGCCTTGGCCGCGCCGGCCTGTTGTGTGGGGCCCTCGTGTGGCCCCCTGACCTGCCCTTCCGCCTACATATAGTCTTCGTCGCGAAACCCCCAGTACCGAGAGCCACGATACGGAAAACCTTACTGAGACGCCGCCGCCGCCAATCCCATCTCGGGGGATTCAGGAGATTGCCTCCGGCACCCTGCCGGAGAGGGGAATCATCTCCCGCAGGACTCTTCACCGCCATGATCGCCTCCGGAGTGATGAGTGAGTAGTTCACCCCTGGACTATGGGTCCATAGCAGTAGCTAGATGGTCGTCTTCTCCTTATGTGCTTCATTGTCGGATCTTGTCAGCTGCCTAACATGATCAAGATCATCTATCTGTAATGCTATATGTTGTGTTTGTCGGGATCCGATGGATAGAGAATACTATGTTATGTTGATTATCAATCTATTACCTATGTGTTGTTTATGATCTTGCATGCTCTCCGTTATTAGTAGAGGCTCTGGCCAAGTTTTTACTCTTAACTCCAAGAGGGAGTATTTATGCTCGATAGTGGGTTCATGCCTCCATTAAATCTGGGACAGTGACAGAAAGTTCTAAGGTTGTGGATGTGTTGTTTCCACTAGGGATAAAACATTGATGCTATGTCCGAGGATATAGTTATTGATTACATTACGCACCATACTTAATGCAATTGTCTGTTGTTTGCAACTTGATACTGGAAGGGGTTCGGATGATAACCTGAAGGTGGACTTTTTAGGCATAGATGCATGCTGGATAGCGGTCTATGTACTTTGTCGTAATGCCCAATTAAATCTCACTATACTCATCATATCATGTATGTGCATGGTCATGCCCTCTCTATTTGTCAATTGCCCGACTGTAATTTGTTCACCCAACATGCTATTTACCTTATGGGAGAGACACCTCTAGTGAACTGTGGACCCCGGTCCTATTCTTTTACATTGAATACAATCTGCTGCAATACTTGTTCTTTACTGTTCTTCGCAAACAATCATCATCCACACTATACATCTCACTACAAGAAAAGTTCTGATAGACAACGTCTCAAAATCGTCCGCTAAGGGGTATTTTTCGTCGCCTATGGGCCTAACCCGACGATATGGGTTCTGTTGTGGAAACTGCGTCAGGCAAAGTCTTACGACGATTTTTTCGGTCCGTCGCGCTTGGGCGCCCTTCCGCCACGGAAAATCGGACCGTTGCCCAAGTGTTTCCGGGAGCCCGTTGACTGCTGATGTCATGCAAACTGACACGTGCGTACGCCGTTAATCGCGATTAACGGCGTTAACCTGCCGAAACCCCGTGGTAGATGGTAGGCCCACACGAGGCCTGCCACGTCTTAAGCGGGCCGGCCCATTAAGTTTGCGGGCCGGGCCAGCTGACTTAGTTTGACCGGTCAACTATATAGCTGGGTTGGTCCATTAGTTACGTGGGCCGGGCCTAACCTCTAAGGTTGACTGGTCAAAACTTCAATGGGCCGGCCCACTAAGCATGTGGGCCGGGCCGAATGCACTCGATTGACCGGTCAACAGGCAAAAGGGCCGGCCCACAAGACATGTGGGACCCACTTTCCTGGTATCGGGCCGGCCCATTTATAAAGTGGGGTCCACATTAAAGCAACTGGGCCGGCCCAAGAAGTTATTTGGCCGGCCCAATTAGCATGTGGGTCCCACTTTCCTGCTATCGGGCCGGCGCATTTAGTGCGTGGGGTCCACATTTGATCAAATGGGCTGGCCCAACAAGCCAGTGGGCCGGGCCAAAAGCACCGATGGGTCCCACTTTCCTGTTAAAGGGCCAGCCCATTTAGTATGTGGGGTCCACCATATAGCAAGTGGGCCGGCCCAACAAGATAGTGGGCCGGGCCAAAAACACAGGTGGGTCCCACTTTCCTGTTAAAGGGCCGGCCCATTTAGTATGTGGGGTCCACCATATAGCAAGTGGGCCGGCCCAAGAAGATAGTGGGCCGGGCCAAAACACTGGTGGGTCCCACTTTCCTGTTAAAGGGCCGGCCCATTTAGTATGTGGGGTCCACCGTATAGTAAGTGGGCCGGGCCAACACGCTAGTGGGCCGGGCCAAAAACACAGGTGGGTCCCACTTTCCTGTTAAAGGGCCGGCCCATTTAGTATGTGGGGTCCACCATATAGCAAGTGGTCCGGCCCAACACGCTAGTGGGCCGGGCCAAAAACACAGGTGGGTCCCACTTTCGTCTTAAAGGGCCGGCCCGTTTAGTATGTGGGGACCACCACAAAAGCAATTGGGCTGGCCCAACTAGTTAGTGGGCCGGCCCAGTAGTGGGTGGGGTCCACCTTAAAGCAAGTGGGCCGGCCCAATAAAAGTGTGGGGTCCACAGTAAATCAAGTGGGCTGGCCCAATAAGTAAGTGGGCCAGCCCGTTTAGTTGCTGTTTATATGCCGGCGTAAAAGGCGCTTTAGGATTTTGCGGGCCGGCACGTATGTGATTTCGCTTAATTGGGCCGTCTAAGGGATAGGAATTCGTGATTTAGATACTGAGAATATTTACGCAGCATTGATTTCTGTCGGATAGCCTCACTTACCACAAGCACCAAAGAAAAAATGCGCGAAAGAACTATAAAAACTAACTAAATATTACATCAGCTGCAAGGCTTTGAAAAAATATTACAGAACCCAGAGAAATTGAATGGTAATTAAACCTAGCAATACAATGAAGCGATCCGGCAATCTTTTAAGTTGTCCATGCAGCACCTATATCTGAAACAAAGACATTACAAGTTAAGACAGCAACAATGGAAATGCAAAGACACTGCAATATTGTTTGCCAAAGAATTTGGAACTCATCATTTCGTCGTTATAACAAGATCATTGTAATGCGCACAATAAGCAAACAAAGAGTGCATGCCGCATACCAACAGCCAATATAACAGAAAGCATGTTAGAATGAAACAAAGAGACTTACTACCGCCGAGTCCCATGCAAACCAACATGTTCAGGAGTACAAAATTGGCATGAACAACATAGTAGCAAAGCTATAAATTTTGTAACAACGATCGAGCAAGATGAAGTTATGATGGCTACATCTACAGAGCAGGGAATGTAAACCAAAAATAGAAGTTACGATGGCAAAAGCTAAAGAGGAGGGAATGTGAACCAACATGTGCCAAGTGCAATTACTTCATTTTGGCCGTGAACTAAATAATACTCCTGAACTTATAGTGAAGGGGATGCAAATCAAGATGTTTCGGGATATAAACTTGTAATGAGCAACACATAGAGGATAGTTAATGCTGGAGCTTAGGATGGACCAGATACAGAATATAGTGGGATCACCTGTGAACTTGTATAAGAGGGAATGCAAACCAATATGTTCAGCTTTCCATATGTGAGCGTCATGCCGAGTCAGAGAAACAAGTCAATAATGCAGCTTTTGAAGAACAAGATGGCACGCAAAATTATTATCTAGTAGTATGACAAGTTTATTTGTACTACAGGCTAGATAGCAGAGTGATAGCATGCCAAACTAAGTCCTTACTTTGTTAGCTTACAATGAACTAGATACAAAACAATGGCATCACCTGTAGTACAGGGAATGCAAGCCAACATGTTCATGGAGTAAAAAATTGGCACAACCAACATCGTAGCAGGCCATAATTTTTGTAACAACGACTGAGCAAGATAAAGTTATGATGGCTAGATCTACAGAGCAGGGAATGTAAACCAAATATAGAAGTTACGATGCCAAAAGCTATAGAGCAGGGAATGCGAACCAACATGTGCAATTACTTAAAATTGGCCATGAACTAAATAATAGCAGGATGTTACTATAATACCTATAATTTTTGTAACAACGACTGAGCAAGATAGAAGTTATGATGGCTACATCTACGAGCAGGAATGCAAACCAAAATGTTCAATCGCTTAAAGTTAGCAATGAAGTAGAAAATAGCAACGTGTTACGGTCATAGCTAGGAATGAACTAAAAGAGCTTCAGACAAACAAGCATCTGAACCCAGAACATGGCGCTAAAACAAGGGACTTACATTAGGAGAAGCACTCTGTGGGAGTCACAGCAGATCTTCCTGGGGTTGATATGATTACTCATCTCATCTGCAAAAACGTAACGGCGCGTCGTTAGCACAAACAGGTTCCCCCAAGATTAAACAAGAACTTGCAGGCAAGCAATAGAAAAGCGACAGTAGAAGAGTTTAGATCATGCAAGGCGCCGGTGAAGCAGATCCGGTTCATGCACAGCGGTGCCGGTGAGCAAGATACGATGCGGTGGACGACGGATCCGGCGAAGCGGCTCCGGTGGGGTGGACGATACCGCAGCTGAAGCGACTGCGGTAGACTGCTGGATGAGCATATGGTTTCGAGGTTCGGCGGGGATGATCCGGTCCGGTTGATGACGGCGTCGATGAAGCGGCTCCGGCAGGCAGCCGGATGACGAGGATCGCGAGGGCTCGGGTAGGCCAGGGAAGTCCGGCGGGGATGTTCCGGTGCGGTGGTCGTGGAGGTGGGAGAGAGGGACTTGGGAAGTTCCGGTGGGTGGTCTGAAGGAAATGTATTTTTTTTGGGAGGGTTTCCGGGCTAGGGAGGTGGTGATCCAAAAAATGACGGGCAGACCCCCCCACCAACCGACTTTGCTGCCATCTCCACAGGGGTAGAATGGGAATTTGGAAGCGTGTGAAATTTTTGTATTTTGTGGGTGGGAAGTTTTGCCGCTAAGAGATTTTGAATTTGGCCACCGTCCAAGTATAATGATAAAAAATTGTGAGACCGTACTAGTACCTCTGTTCAAGGCCGAGTGCAAAATCAAATCATCATCACGTTGAAAATTTGTTACCAACTTACCATGATCATGATCTACCTCTGAAAATGGGCACATCCACTAAAACTTGCAAAGTATAATGATACAAATTTGTGAGACCGTACTAGTACTTATGTTCAAGGTCGAGTGCAACATCAAATCATCATTACATTGAAAATTGTGTTACCATGATCATGATATTTCTCTGAATTTTGCGCATCCGCTAAATCTCGCAAAGGATAATGATAAAAAAATGTGAGATTGTACTAGTTCTTATGTTCAAGGCCGAGTACAAGATCAAATCATCATCACGTTGAAATTTGTTACAATGATCATGACATATCTCTAAAATTGGTGCATCCGCTAAATCTTGCACGTGGCGCATTTTCGGTGCGGAGCAACAGGTCGGTGCTATCAAGGTTGAGGCGTCGGTAGCGTCATCGGGCTCTCCTCTCTTGATAGATCTTCTACATGGCGCGGCGCACCACCCGCCGATAAGCAGTCACATGTGAGACCGAGGTGGAGACGTCCCCGGCATCCTCGAGGCGTTGCCGCCCTTCTACGAGCCAGCGTCGACTCAAGGTATGAATCCATGTGGTGCCTTAGATTTATTGTTCTTCTCTTATGATTATTTTGAGCCGAACATGTGTGCTCTTTCTCTGAATATATTGCTTGAAAAGCTTACCAAGTTACTTAAATTCACTTCGTTCTTAATCTTGCGAGCTAATATTGTTATTTTAATGAACGGTGGTGCGCGCAAGCAGAATTATTTGTGGGTGTGTTGAGCTGTTAGGCATAAGTCGAAATCCTCATCTAAACGAGGCCTCAGCTTAACACATAAAAAAGGTGTTCAATCTCGCCCACAATACCCTCTTCTTTCCTCTCCCTTTATTGGAACTTGTTTTGCAGACAAGGAAAGTGGCACGTGTAATGTGAGTAAAACCCTCTTAGCCAAAATCATCTACGAGCAAGATTTTCTATATTGTAGATGCCCCAATTGACTCTCTTCCCCAAAGTAGTTTTTTTATGTCAGTATAGACTTCTTTACTGGATGTATACTATCGTACATGGCATGCATTTGCCTAATGAGCAGCATTTTATTGCTATTCTAGCCAACCTGATCGATATGTCAAGCTTCATGCACGAGATGCCATGTTTAATTTACTCCCTCGCTCTGATCCATATTTCTTGATGTGAAATGAATGTGAATCGGAGGGAGTACTTTTCTTAGATAGTACTATATCATTCCAAAAAAAGTACTACTACATCACAAATGCATCAAAAGAGTACTACATCACAAGACCACCACGGTTGTACTAGTAGAGTTTAATGCTGAACTTCCAAAGGGATTAAGATTACACATATGAACTTTAAACATGACCAGGAGCATGAGGGCCAGCAGCAGGGGCGTCGACGTGGAGCAAGCTAGGCAAGACGTAATTCTGGAGGAAGAGGCCATATGATGCGTGCTTGGCCTTGGTTGCAGGGCGGTGTTTCCCCCTATGTACTTAGGCCTACACCCATCGCATGTTGGATCAGGCTGTGGATGTCCTTCTAGAGAAATTTGCCACATAATGGGCAAAATAGCTCCCCGCGCATGCAGAAACGAATTTCACCACCCTTCAGCCGCTTGAGAACATAGCGGCTTTTCCGGTCCCTGCGCACCTTGTTGTTGTCCATGTCATCAGAATACTCCTATGAATTATAAAGTACTACATAATCAGGTTTTTTATGACAGATCGAATAAATACTCCACTAACATAATCAAACCTTAGAAACCCTAAAATTAAATGTGTAGAACAAGTAAATGGCAGAAGAAATCGTAATAAATCATGAGAAACCCGATGAACAACCATGAACATAAGCCACAACAATTGCAAGTCCACTAAGTATGAACACATAAATTGATTATATGACTACATGGCAGATTAGTCGAAATTAAACTAGAATCTGATCTTACGAATCGTAGAATCAATTACATCTACAAGAACAAGGTAGGATATCAAATCAATCAAGAACCAGGCTCGTGCAAACCATGTGAACAGCAATATGACACAAAGAGGGTTGGGACAGTTTCGGTAAAAGAGAAGTACCTCCTCGTCATCACCCTCAACATCCTCCTGGAACTGAACGTTTGGGCCGAAATCGTCGAAGGGGTCGAGGTTCGCGTCCAGCATCGGGCCTAGGAAGACCTCGCCGTGGTGGCCTGCAACGCCGTGCACATCTTCGGCGGGATAAACAACATTGGTATCCACCTTCTGCTCGACGGCCAGGACGCCCGTTTCGACCGAGGTCGAAGAACCAGACAAGCAGAGGAGACGAGCGGCATGGGTGCCCGGTGAAGCCTCACCCATCGTGACGGCCAGGACGCCCATTTCGACCGAGGTCGAAGAATCCGACAAGCAGAGGAGACGAGCGGCCTGGGTGCCCGGTGAAGCCTCACCCACCGCGACGGCCACTACCGTAGAGGCATCCTCTGCGTGGGCGGTCGCCTATTGCTCCGCCTCGTATGCAATACCTATCTTCATGCTGCTGCGGTTGGAAACGGGAAAGTCGATGCCTCAGAGGTGCGGTGAGTGGATGGGGGGTTTTCACAGTGTGGGGGAGGCAAGTTGGGGGAGTAGAGAGGACGAGCTCGCGAGAGATGATGAGGCCGATTATGTTATAGCCTCTGACTCTCTGTATCCAGTAGTGGACGTGTGAAGTCATGCATGTACTCGACTTTCCACTTTCTGGGAGACGTGTACGAAACTTTTTTTGGGACCATTTAACTTCATGTGGGACTCATGTATACCAATACTTCCAAACGTCATAAGTAATTCAAAATCATTCAGAATAATATGAGACCTTAACATTTTATTTTTTGTGTCGATATTGTCTATGAAAAATAACATCCTTCAAAAAATAAATCCCCTATGCCAATCCGATCATGCCCGTCTACTCCAACTAGCTTCCTCGAGTAATTTGTCACCTTACATTCTTAAAATGAACCAAAATTTGGCACAGGGGTGCATCATCACATGGAAAATGATGTTACCATTCTGTCTTCCCATTTTTTTTGAATTTTTCAAAATTTTCATGCCCTAACGGAAAAAATGTACTCCTTCTAAGAAGCATGTATCAGAATGGCATTACCAAAACCTAGGGGTGGGGTGGGGGGAGGGGGCACATGGTGGTGTGAGGATACATCCCATTTGGACCACACAACACCATTTGGACCAACCAAAAAAACCACCCTACACAAACCCTGGTCAAAACTAGTTTGACCAATATTACAAAAGTTGTACGGAGTACATAATTCAGAAACCGTCAGAAATATACGAAGCATTCAGGAGTCCCCAAAGTCAGTGACTTTGAGTCACTTACAACTGTGGTCCACATATCAGTCACCCAAAGTCATGGCAAAGTTAGCTTGGCAAAGTCACCGACAGACAAAGCAAGCAAGGAATGCATAACTCCGTAGCACCGAAAGACATCTCACAGAAAAGGCTAGTACTACCTTTTCTTCCCGGATAAGCAAAAATAGCTGATCGGCATCGACGAAATGCACCAGGTCCGCAATGTACTCCAGCTATATAAGTGAAGCATGCCTACCACTGAAGAGGAAATTCAAGATTCCACCAGATCCCCATATCACTCTTTTGCATAAAACACAGACATATCTTTTGCACAATTCACCACTTGTTGGTCTAATCTATCGCAGCTTCCATCAGTTGGTCATCCAATTAACGATTTAACGGATTAGAAAAATAAGCGGTGGAATTAGAAGTACTAGTAGCGAAATGTGCAAAATATACCGTCCTTCCCGAGGGGGTTTGTCCAGAAGAGGGCCGGATGACAATGTCCCGGGTGCATCCAGAAACGAGAGGGGTAGTTTCTAATACATGTAAGAAATTATTTTACAAAAAGGTACATATTAAGTAGTACAACTATTAGTACAGTACTACTATTTCGAGGGAAAATGCCATGTTGTGCGACCTCTAATCAATGAGTAGAAGTTGTAGGTGCGCATAACATGCATTGCTGAAAGCTGGTTCCGCTGGAATTTGAGCTCAGCCGGGGCGGATTCTGCGAAGTTCGCCCGACGTCACTCATGTATCCCACCAAACTGCTCACTTCTTTCAATGTCTCTTCTCTTTCACTGCAGCTCTCCAATATCAGGTGCATCAACTTATCTTGTGCCTTCTGCCTCTCGAGAAGGGCAAGGATGGCGATGTCAGCATATTCAAGGTTCAACTTTTGGAGCTGTACTTTATCCTGAAGAAGGATTTTGTACTCTATATCAGACTTGTCTCTTTCGAGGCACACAGTCTTGAGTATGCTGCTGGCTTTCTCCGCTGATGCAATGTTCCTCTCTTTCTGCTTAATCAGCTCGTTCTTCAACATATCGCGCTCATTGTGAAGGCTGCAAGTGAGCTCCACAAGAGTTTTCGAATTCTTCTTCTTGGCAGCCAAATCGTCTCGGAGGCGATCACACTCTAAGCTGAGCTCCTCATTTTTTTCCATCAAGATGGTGACAGTGGTGTCGATAGTCAGCGCCGCTTCCTTCAGGGCGAAATCATCGGTAGCAAGTAAGCGCAAAGGAAGAAGAAGAAGAAGAAGAAGAAGATAACTACACAGTGCTTGGTGCTACCTCATTTCGCCGGGGTAGGGCCGGGTTGAAATCATCGGACGACGATGATTCCTTGGTCGTGGAAGTTGGTGCAGTACGGGCGTCGTTGGAACTTCCAACCCTTTAAGATGTATAACCATAGAGACTCTTAAAGAGCTTGAGCCCGGGCAAGAAGAAACGAAAGTACATGGCGAAGGAAACTAACCCGGTGAGCACAGTTTTTCGGCGACGGCGGCAGCGGCGGCGACGGCGAGCCCACTTGGTTTCTGGAACCGTCTCTCGAAATTTCGAGCCGGCGTTTTTTATCCGCGTACTTGACCGCCGGTGACCTGAAGTTTGAACACATTAATTGCTGGAGGAGAGAGCGACGAAAGAAACGAAAGTACATGGCGAAGGAAACTAACCCGGTGAGCACAGCACGGACGCGTTTCGGCGGCGGCGGTGACGGCGAGCCCACTTGGTTTCTAGAAGCGTCTCTCGAAATTTCGAGCCGGCGTTTTTTCTCCGCGTACTTGACCGCCGACGACCTGAATTTTGAAGACATTGCTGGAGGAGAGAGCGACGAACAAATGTTTGTTAGGTGGAGAGAGGAAGAAAGTGAATGGAACGAGAGAGTTTAGCGTTTTTCCCTTATAGTCATAGTCGCTAACCGTGACGCGGGAATGTTGGTCGTCGGCGTTTAATGGTCTCCCGCGTGGAAACCGAGGCGGCCACGAGGCAGCGGCTGGCCACGCGGCGTCCAGTCGCCTACGCCGCTGTAAATGAGGGTAGTTGCCTACCACCACCAGGTGACATGCACCTTTTGCATGTCACCGTGTGACATGCGGCCTAAATTCAAATTTAAAACATTGCGAAAAAAATCATGCATCCGGTGACATGCCCATGGCATGCCACCGATGAAGAGTTCTGTGCCATGCACTCTGGCACTCTGCGCCGTCTTGGATCAGAAAATGAGCGAAGAACGAGGACGAGGCACTAGTTCAAATTTAGGATGAAGTTTAAGTTTTATTTTGGTTTAAATTAGATTAGAGGGAGTAGTACTCTTACTTTATTACTCGTACTTGTGTTAATGTAGTAGTATTATTATGGTGGTGTACTTGCGTTCATGTACTTGTTTCAGCTGTTTTGGTGAAGGAGACATGCATCACCTTTTTTGGTGATGTATCTAGTCGTCATGTAGCCCTTGTCAAATTCCTCTGATATACTGATGGGAGGGCTTGTTCACCCCATACTGATGGGAGCCCTTGTCAAATCGTAATCATAGCCAAAAGGCGCATTTTTCCCGATATTACTCGATGCTTAAGGCGCGGGTGGTTGTGGTTCAGTTATCTCCCTAATTTGCACCTGCTTTCCCGTTTCCACTAGTCGAAAGTCGAAACCTGGCCACATTAACCCAAGATCCTGAAGCCGCCGCCTCAACCCTAGCCGCCTCCAGTTCTTCCTCCTCCATAGATTGGTTCCCCCTCCTCCGGTTGGCTTCGCCGGCGTCAGGAGGAGTGGGGAACCCGATCTATGCGTGGAGTTTCGAATAAAAGTACTGTTTTCATTAGATTATATTAGATTCTGTTAGGATTTTGGTAGCCGCCTTCTTGTTGGTTTCCCCTCAATGGAGATGGCATCGTCTGCAATAAGTGATCTTCGGCCTTTCGTTCGGCGACGAGATCTTCTTCCCGGCGTCAATGGTGGTCTTGAACGATCACAATTTTCTAGGTATGGGCCTTTGGATCTTGCTTCGCCAGATCGATTTTGGATCTTTTGTCTTTGTTGCCGTGGGGAGGATTATCCTCACAGTTTTTGTCCCGGCTGCTACGTCCTCGACAATGGTGATTCGTACTCTCGGCTCTCCATCGACGATGACAAAGCTAGTCGGTTATTATTCCCTGATATACTGGTGTTGGTACTCTTGCCGATGTTGTATGACTGCTTTAATGGTTGCGTGCATGCACGCAGCTTTGGCATTGCGGCTCAAAAAATCATGGGAGAACTTTCATCGGTATCTACAGGTCTATGGTTAGTTATCTATTTTTGGCTGCCTTCAGAAAAGTACAAGATTGTGTTCTGGAAGAAGAAAAAAATTGAAGACCTCGAAGATTTGTTACTATCTTTTAGACTTTATTTTGTAATCGTTGGAGTCAGTTCATGTATCTCTACCATGTACTATTTGTTGCTATGAATATATGTGGTATTGATTGTCAAAAAAAAATACCAAGATCCTGAAAAACTGTTGGTCTATCCCGAGAAACGAGGAGGTTTAAGGAAACGAGGAGTCCAGCGCGCGCGGAAGGAGCTTTAATCGTGCGAGCATGCAGGGGCAAAATGAGGAAACTAGCGATTACTTTCTCTCCTGCCAGTCTTATACCTTCATAAATGGGCAAACTGAGCACGTTGTAGCTAATTCTTTTATTAATTATAAGCTGCTATATTAGTCAATAAGATTGCCTTATGTTTTTCCTCAGTTTTCGCCAAGCCCTTATTTGTAACCCGCAGAAGGAGCTCAGACGGGAGGATTCCAGTTTAGTTGACCGTTCCGTGCTGACGTGTGGGGCTAGTAGAAAGGGACCGCGTGGGACAGGACGAGACCGCGTTTGGTTGTACGTGAGCAGGAGCTGGGTTCTGTCTCTCTCGGCGCGAATTGGCATTTTTAAGAGCACCTTTTCCCCCTCTGTCTCTTTGTCTTTATTAACCAAATTAGTATCAAATCTAGAGAAGCTTGCATTTCTGTCTTTCTTCAATTATTTGTGCCTTTTGGCCCTCGTTGTTTGCCCAATATGGCAGCAAATCTAGTACTCCCTCTGGTCCATATGTATGTAGTTAAATCTAGAAGCAAATCTCCAGGGTAATGTACGCCAAATTCACAGTCATAGTAAATCTAGAAAACATAGTAGGGCCAACAAAATATAGTAGAATAGGGATCCCTCCCTAGATAATAAGCCGCATACACAGCAGCCAACATAGTAACAGGTTCGAGGTTCTTCACAACACCATCATACTAACAACATAACAACAAGGGATCCCTAGCTAACAACAAAATAGAAGCTGCTTTGCAGCAGCAGCACACGTCCAGGACTCCGCCTACCCCATCTGCCTCTGCCTCCACTTGTTGCTCCCCTTGGGAGCCTTGGGCTTGAGTGGAGGCATGCGCCCGGCGGAGATCTCCACCCGCTGGACGCTGCAGAGGTGCATGCCGAGCGCCTTGTGCTTGGCGCGGAAGGAGTAGGGGTTCACCGACGCACCGACCTTGGGGAAGATGTTGCCGATGTTCTCGGCATGCGTGAGGAGGCAGTTGAAGTCAGTGCCGCCGAGTCTCCTAGTGCAGAAGGGGCACCTGTAGACACCCTTGGCGACGTCGAGGTAGGAGACGTACTGGCCGACCTGCAGCCTCCGCAGCACCTGGCGAGTCTTGGTGTGATGGTCCTCGTCGTCGCTGCCGACGTCGCTGCCAGACACCTGATCCATATCAAACTGGAACTTGAGTGAAGGAGTTGCAACGATGTCTAACGTGCATGATAACAAAGTAAGGAAAAACAGAGCCAGCCTCGCTTAGAGTGGAGACAATTATATGTCTGCATGGATGGTGTTAGCGAACCAAAGCTCATGCACAACAGATTTGTACACAGCAATGGTTCGCTGAACCCACTCTGTAAAAATTTGTGCCCAACGATTCATCATAGGCAAAGAAACAGATTCCAGATCTGAATTTGAACAGATTCCAGATTATTTGCAAAATTAAACGGTTTATATCTTTTGACTCGTGCATAAAATAACTGATTGAGATCCCATGATTACTTGCATAAATTAACTGATTGAGATCTCATTATTACTTGCATAAATTAACCGAACGGCCGAACTCCAAATCTTCGACGAAATCAAGAAGGGGTCAAAGCAAAATGGAATAAAATCGGCGCAAATATTAACCCAATACTCATCCATCTACAGATCGGCACTAATAGTTACTAGGGAACCAGCAAAAATAGGGTTCAAAGAGGAATGGGGAACAAAAAAAGGGAGCAAACCATAGTTACCTCGTTCCATGGGTCGTCCATGCAGGTGTCGTAGGGGTTCGGAGGCGGGATGTACGGCACCTCCTCATAGGGGTCCCATCTCGGCGGGATCCGACTGCCACCGGCAGCGGCGACGGCCGTTGAGGGGACGGCATCGAAGAGGGAGGCATCGCGCTTGGAGCCGACGGCGTCATGGACGATGGGATTCGCATTCTCCTTGCACATCATCTCGCCGGCAGAGAGGGAGAGGGTTTTTCTCTTTGGAGAAGATGATGATGGGACGTGAGAGGAGGCGTTGCATCAGCTAGTGAGAGAGACAGAGAGAGTGCGAGGAGACGTCTATAAAGGCGAGGGGTGGTTAATGTGACCCGCGTCCTACGCGTCCACCATTTAACGTCTGCACGTCTTGGGCTTCTGCAACGCGACACGCGTCCACGATTGCACGTCTTCGACTTCTGCACCGCGACTCGCGTCGCACTCGTCAACAATTGCACGTCTTCCACTTCTGCACCGCAACACGCGTACTCGAGTCTAACCCTGGAAATTTAGATATACTCTCGAGTCTTATACCGTAGCATTTTTTGTGTGCTCGCTTTTCCCATTGAGTACTAATGCGGCTAGTGCAATATACTCAGTTTTACCTCAAGTGCCTGGTCAACAGAGAGTCAACAAATGGGATTAACTAGTTAAATGAGTCAACAAATGGGATTATCAGTTCGTTTTCACGTGTTAAACGTGTCTAAATATTGGTCAAACCTAGGATTTGACCAAGATTCAAATGGGCAGAAAATTAAAAAAAACAGAAAAATGAAAAACCAAAGCACATAGTCTTCTTATGTCATATAGTAAGCATTAAAGGTGATAAACAAGGTCTAGACATATTCAAACCATACAAATCATGTATCTACCCCCTAACCCCTAAACTCTGTCTTATGAAGTCAAGCATGAAGAGAAGTGGTTTTGGGTTTCAAACATGGAAATTTCAAAAACCTCCCAAAAACTTCATTTTAGAGTGACTAAGAATGATACATGCTTCCCTTTTCATTTTCATGTTTTAAACTTGTTTAAATCTTGGTCAAACCTAGGATTTGACCAAGATTCAAATAAATGAAAATTAAAAAAAATGAAAAATGAAAAACCAAAGCACATAGTCTTCTTATGTCATATAGTAAGCATTAAAGGTGATAAACAAGGTCTAGACATATTCAAACCATACAAATCATGTATCTACCCCCTAACCCCTAAACTCGTCTTATGAAGTCAAGCATGAAGAGAAGTGGTTTTGGGTTTCAAACATGGAAATTTCAAAAACCTCCCAAAAACTTCATTTTAGAGTGACTAAGAATGATACATGCTTCCCTTTTCATTTTCATGTTTTAAACTTGTTTAAATCTTGGTCAAACCTAGGATTTGACCAAGATTCAAATGGGCATCAAAATTTAAAAAAATCAGAAAAATGAAAAACCAAAGCACATAGTTTTCTTATGCCATATAGTAAGCATTCAAGTTGATAAACAAGGTCTATACATATTTAAACCGGACAAATCATGTATCTATACCCTAAACCTTAAACTGTCTTATGAAGTCTAGCATGAAGAGAAGTCGTTTTGGGTTTCAAACATGGAAATTTCAAGAACATCCCAAAAGCTTCATTTTAGTGTGACTAAGAAGGATCAAGGCTTAGCTTTTCATTTTCATGTTTTAAACTTGTTTAAATCCTGGTCAAATATAGGTTTGACCAAGATTCAAATGGGCATAAAATAAAAATATAGAAAAATGAAAAACCAAAGCACATAGTCTTCTTATGTCATATAGTAAGCATTAAAGTTGATAAACAAGGTCTAGTCTTATTCAAACTAGACAAATCATGTATCTAACCGCTAACCCCTAAACTCGTCTTATGAAGTCTAGCATGAAGAGAAGTCGTTTGGGTTCAAACATGGAAATTTCAAGAACATCCCAAAAGCTTCATTTTAGTGTGACTAAGAAGGATCAAGGCTTACCTTTTCATTTTCATGTTTTAAACTTGTTTAAATCCTGGTTAAATCTAGGATTTGACCAAGATTCAAATGGGCATAAAATAGAAAAATAGAAAAATGAAAAACCAAAGCACATAGTCTTCTTATGTCATATAGTACGCATTAAAGTTGATAAACAAGGTCTAGACTTATTCAAACTAGACAAATCATGTATCTATCCGCAAACCCCTAAACTCTATCTTATGAAGTCAAGCATGAAGAGAAGTGCATGGTTTTGGGTTTCAAACATGGAAATTTCAAAAAACTCCCAAAAAATTCATTTTAGAGTGACTAAGAAGGATACATGCTTCCCTTTTCATTTTCATCTTATATACTTGTTTAAATCTTGGTCAAACCTAGGATTTTACCAAGATTCAAATGTGCATCAAAATTCCAAAAAAAAATCAGAAAAATGAAAAAACAAAGCACGTAGTTTTCTTATGTCATATAGTAAGCATTAAAGTTGATAAACAAGGTCTAGACATATTCAAACAAGAAAAATCATGTGTCTACCCCTAACCCTAAACTCTGTCTTATGTAGTCAAGCATGAAGAGAAGTGCTTTTGGGTTTCAAACATGGAAATTTCAAAAACCACCCAAAAGCTTTATTTTAGAGTGACTAAGAAGGATCCATGCTTATCTTTTCATTTTCATATTTTAAACTTGTTTAAATCATTGTCAAACCTAGGATTTGACCAAGATTCAAATGGGCATAAAATTAAAAAAATCAGAAAAATGAAAAACTAAAGCACATAGTCTTCTTATGTCATATATATAGTAAGCATTTAAAAGATGATAAATAAGGTCTAGACAATTCAAATAATACAAATCATGTATCTACCCCTAACCCTAAACTCTATCTTATGAAGTCAAGCATGAAGAGAAGTGGTTTTTGGTTTCAAACACGAAAATTTCAAAAACCTCCCAAAAGCTTCATTTTAATTAGACTAACTTATTAATTATGAAGGATCCAGGATTGATTACATTTTCATTGTCATGTTTTAAACTTTTTTAAATCTTGGTCAAACCTGGGATTTGACCAAGATTCGAATGGGCATAAAATTAAGAAAAAAATCGTAAGAATGAAAAACCAAAGCACATAGCCTTCTTATGTCATATAGTAAGCATTCAAATTGATAAACAAGGTCTAGACATGTTCAAACCAGAAAAATCATGTATCTACCCCGAACCCTAAACTATGTCTTATGAAGTCAAGCATGCATGAAGAGAAGTGGTTTTGGGTTTCAAACATGAAAATTTCAAAAACCTCCCAAAAGCTTCATTTTAGAGCGACTAATAAGGATCGATGCTTACCTTTTCATTTTCATGTTTTTACTTATTTGAATCTTGGTCAAATCCTAGGTTTGACCAAGATTTAAACAAGTTTAAAACATGAAAATGAAATGGGAAGTGTGTATCCTTCTTAGTCAGTCTAAAATGAAGCTTTTGGGATGTTCTTGAAATTTCCATGTTTGAAACCCAAAACCACTTAAGACAGAGTTTTTGGTTAGGTGTAGATACATGATTTTTCTTGTTTGAATATGTCTAGACCTTGTTTATCAACTTGAATGCTTATGACATAAGAAGGCTATATATGTGCTTTGGTTTTCCATTTTTTTCATTTTTATGCCCATTTAAATATTGGACAAATCCTAGGTTTGACCAAGGTTTAATCAAGTTTAAAACATGACAATGAAAAGGTAAGCATGAATCCTTTCTTAGTCACTCTAAAATGAAGGTACTTGAAATTTTTATGTTTGAAACACAAAACCCATGTTCTAGTCATATGTTTGACTTCATAAGAGAGAGTTTAGGGTTAGGGGTAGATATGATACATGATATTTCTGGTTTGAATATGTCTAGACCTTGTTTATCAACTTGAATGCTTACTATATGACATAAGAAGGCTATATATGTGCTTTGGTTTTTCATTTTTTTTTTTTTTTGAATTTTTACGCCCGTTTGAATCTTGGTCAAATCCTAGGTTTGACCAAGGTTAAAACAAGTTTAAAACATGGCAATGAAAAGGTAAGCATTGATCCTTCTTAGTCACTCTAAAATGAAGCTTTTGGGAGGTTTGTGAAATTTCCATGTTTGAAACCCAAAATCACTTCTCCTCATACTTAACTTCATAAGACAGAGTTTGGGGTTAGGGGGTAGATACATGTTTTGTGTGGTTTGAATATGTCTAGACCTTGTTTATCAACTTGAATGCTTACTATATGACATAAGAATACTATGTGCTTTGGTTTTTCATTTTCTGATTTTTTAATTGTTAAACCCATTTGAATCTTGGTCAAATCCTAGGTTTGAGCAAGATTTAAACAAGTTTAATACATGAAAATGGAAAGCTAAGCATGAATCATTCTTAGTCACTCTAAAAATCTTTCGGTCTGCAGAAGAGTCCAATCTGCAATCAGTAGTTACAAAAGCGACCCACCTTAGGGATGGATAATAAGACTTGGGCAATATAAACGTTGATACTTACTTTGTGATACTAAAATATATGTATCTAGACATATTTCAGTTGTAGATACATCCATTTTAACATCAAGTAATATGGATCGGAGGACTAGCTAAAGAACAATGAGAGGCAGTGTTTCTCTCCCCCAGCCTACTTGGCGGAGTGGCCCTCCATCAGGACGTACAGGTGGTGATTCCGCTTCTCTCGTTGGAATTCCTTATCCCCCAGCCTACTCGGCGACGTGCGCTCCTCAGTGACCTGCGCGAGGGCGCCTCGGCGACCTACGCAAAGGTGGCTGGACTCGGAGCGCATCGACTTCCTTCTGCGGTGCCTGGATTGGATCGACCATCACGCGTGTCCTCCACCATATTGTTTTTCTTCAAGATGCTGTCATCCATCATCTTCTTCACCGCATCATGTTGGGTGTTGAGGCTCCCGTTGAGAGCTTGAACGCACCTGTTTGATAGCTCGACGTTTTCTTCGCGAAGAAAGCCGCACTCGATCTTAAGCATCAAATTCTCGCCCTTGAGCTTCTTGATGACAGAGTTCGTTTCCTCACTTGATGGAACGCTCACATCATGCAGCTTGCCCCGGCCGATGACCTCGTCCTTCAAAGTATCGACATCATCGCGAAAGTTGGAGGCGAGTTCCACGAGAGTTTTAAGCTCATCTCTGAAACACGCCGATGCTTCCTGCATGGCAATATCATCAGTACCGAAACAAAGTGACGAGAGGAAGACGAAAATGTCCAATCAGTGGTAACCTCTAAGCGCAGGAGACAGGGGTTGAAGTCGTCACGAGAAGATGTCAGGGTGCGTCGTGGGGCACTGAGATATGTATAAAAAGGATTAATACGGAATAAAGAGTTGGGACCTCCGGGCCAGGAAGAATCAAGAAACATGGCGATGGAAACCAACCAGGAATCTTCGACCGCACGACTGACGCCGTTCCGAGACGAGCGCGAAGCAGGGCCTTCGTTTTCTGGCGGGCCCTTTCTCGCGGCCAGCATCTGGATAGACCGCCGGCGGGAACTCTCCGCGTCCTTGGTCAACACTAGATGGTGCTTCTTCAAGCGAGATGGTGGCCTTGACTTCGGAGGCATCGCTGGAAGTGGAAGGAGACTGGAAGTGAAGCAAGAAGGGGATGGAAGAAGTACTCCCCCCTATTAAAACCAGACAACCGTCTACTGCCCTCGCTTCGAGCAACCTGGTCCGCCCATCCTAAATCAACGGCCGAGAGGGGGCTCCCTTGCGAACTGAGATCCAGTGACTTTACCCAACAGAAGTTACCATGAACTTTACCTATACGAGCCATCAGGTTAAGATCCAACGAACATGGTCGATCTAAAATTTGAAATTAAAATTTATGTAGCTCAGAAAAAACAGAAAAACTTTACATTAAGACGTATTCTCGGAAAGTTCCAGTCCATTTAAAATATTAGTTTAGTTTAAGTTTGAAATTTGGATCAACCGCGAGCGTTGGATCTTGATCGAATGGCTCACGTGTGTAAACTCGCATGGTGACTTCTCTTAGTGAAGTCACTGGATCTCAGTCCGCGAAGGGTCAGGACGCGGGAGCAGAAGCAAATGAATCGAGAGCGGTCCGGAGTATCCTGTCCGTCCACCGTAAATCAACGGGACAGAGCGGCTACCTTCTCTTCGAAGGCTCTGGCGCGCAACCCGAGGAATGGACATCTGTCGGCTAGTATAGAATTTTATAGCACGCCATTAATCGAGCTAGCAGTACTGTACTACTGGAGTACAACTCTGATGGACGTCCAAAGCTCTGAATAGTCAGGGGAAACAATGAATGCGAGCCAGGGTAGTACAAAGATTACCGTAGTAGTGAAGCAATGGGGATTATACGGAGCAAGTACGGAGTACCGAGTACAGTACTACAAAAGTGCTGTTCGTTGTTTTCGCAGTTCATTTTAGCGTAACGTCCAGGTTGTTGTCGAACCAGCTGTTAGATTTTGGGTAATTATTGTTAAGTTGCTGCTTCTTAATTAAAATTTATCAAAGTCATGTACTAGACTAGATCGATTTGTGAGAACATCCCAAAAGCTTCATTCATTTTAGAATGACTAAGAAGGATCCATTCTTACCTTTTCTTTTCATGTTTTAAACTTGTTTAAACCTTGGTCAAACCTAGGATTTGACCAAGATTTAAATGGGCATAAAAATTCAGAAAAAATCAAAAAATGAAAAACCAAAGCACATATATAGCCTTCTTATGTCATATAGTAAGCACCGGAGTTGATAAAAACTCTGTCTTATGAAGTCAAACATATGAAGAGAACTGGTTTTGGGTTTCAAACATGGAAATTTCACAAACCTCCCAAAAGCTTCATTCTACACTGACGAAGAAGGATCCAGGCTTACCTTTTCATTTTCAATTTCTTAACTTGTTTAAATCTTGGTCAAACCTAGGATTTGACCAAGATTCAAATGGGTATAACAATTCAAAAAAAAACGGAAAAAAACCAAAGAACATAGTCTTTTGATGTCATATAGTAAGCATTCAAGTTGATAAACAAGGTCTAGACATATTCAAACCAAACAAATCATGTATCTACCCCCTAACCCTAAACTATGCCTTATGAAGTCAAGCATGAAGAGAAGTGATTTTGGGTTTCAAACATGGAAATTTCAAAAACCTCCCAAAAGCTTCATTTTAGAGTGACTAAGAAGGATCCATGCTTACCTTTTCATTGCCATGTTTTAAACTTGTTTTAACCTTGGTCAAACCTAGGATTTGACCAAAATTCAAATGGGAGTAAAAATTCATAAAAATTCAAAAAAAATGAAAAACCAAAGCACATATATAGCCTTCTTATGTCATATAGTAAGCATTCAAGTTGATAAACAAGGTCTAGACATATTCAAAGCAGAAATATCATGTATCATATCTACCCCTAACCCTAAACTCTGTCTTATGAAGTCAAACATATGAAGAGAACTGGGGTTTTGGGTTTCAAACATAAAATTTTCAAGTACCTTCATTTTAGAGTGAGTAAGGAAGGATTCATGCTTACCGTTTCATTTTCATCTTTTAAACTTGTTTAAACCTAGGATTTGACCAAGATTTAAATAGGCATAAAAAATTCGAAAGAAATCAAAAAATGAAAAACCAAAGCACATATATATAGCCTTCTTATATCATATAGTAAAAAATTCAAGTTGATAAACAAGGTCTAGACATATTCAAACAAGAAAAATCATGTATCTACACCTAACCATAAACTCTGTCTTAAGTGGTTTTGGGTTTCAAACATGGAAATTTCACAAACCTCCCAAAAGCTTCATTTTACAGTGACTAAGGAGGATCCATGCTTACCTTTTGGATTAAACGTTTGAAACCAAAAACCACTTCTCTTCATGCATGCTTGACTTCATAAGACAGAGTTTAGCTAGGGTTAGGGGGTAGATACATGATTTCCTGGTTTGAATATGTCTAGACCTTGTTTATCAACTTAATTGATTGCTTACTATATGACATAAGAAGACTACGTGCCTTGGTTTTCATTTTTTTGTTTTTTTTGAATTTTATGCTCATATATTTGAATCTTGGTCAAATCTTAGGTTTGACCAAGATTTAAACAAGTTTAAAACATGAAAATGAAAAGGGAAGCATGTATCCTTCTTAGTCACTCTAAAATGAAGCTTTTGGGATGTTCTTGAAATTTCCATGTTTGAAACCCAAAACGACTTCTCTTCATGCTAGACTTCATAAGATCAACAGGGGGTAGATACATGATTTGTCTGGTTTGGATATACCTAGACCTCGTTTAACTTGAATGCATACAATATGACATAAGAAGACTACGTGCTTTTGTTTTTCATTATTCTGATTTTTTTGAATTTTGTGCCCACCCATTTGTATCTTGGTCAAATCCTAGGCTTGATAATGATTTAAACAAGATTAAAATATGAAAATGCAAAGGTAAGCATGGATCCTTCTTAGTCACTCTAAAATGAAGCTTTTGGGAGCAAAACCACTTCTCTTCATATGCTTGACTTCATAAGACGGAGTTTAGGGGTTAGGGTGTATAGATACATGATTTGTCTAGTTTGAATATGTCTAGACCTTGTTTATCAACTTAATTGGCTTACTATATGACATAAGAAAACTATTTGCTTTGGTTTTTCTTTTTCCTGATTTTTTTCAATTTTGATGCCCATTTGAATCTTGTCAAATCCTAGGTTTGACCGAGATAATTTAAACAAGCTTAAAACATGAATATGAAAAGGGAAGCATGTATCCTTCTTTGTCACTCTAAAATGAAGTTTTTGGGAGGTTTTTCAAATTTCCATGTTTGAAACCCAAAACCACTTCTCTTCATATGCTTGACTTCATAAGACAGAGTTCAGGGGTTAGGGGGTATAGATACATGATTTGTCTAGTTTGAATATGTCTAGACCTTGTTTATCAACTTTAATGCAAACTATATCACATAAGAAAACTATTTGCTTTGGTTTTCTTTTTTCTGACTTTTTTTTCAATTTTGATGCCCATTTGAATCTTGTCAAATCCTAGGTTTGACCAAGATAATTTAAACAAGCTTAAAACATGAATATGAAAAGGGGAGCATGTATCCTTCTTAGTCACTCTAAAATGTAGTTTTTGGGAGGTTTTTGAAATTTCCATGTTTGAAACCCAAAACCACTTCTCTTCACATGCTTGACTTCATAAGACAGAGTTTAGGGGTTAGGGGTATAGATACATGATTTGTCTGGTTTAATATGTCTAGACCTTGTTTATCAACTTTAATGCTTACTATATGACATAACAAGACTATGTGATTTGATTTTTCATTTTTCTGTTTTTTATTTTTCTGCCCATTTGAATCTTGGTCAAATCCTAGGTTTGACCAAGATTTAGACAAGTTTAACACGTAAATGAGTTAACTTGGATTTCCTACCCTTGAATCCATAGGAAACTTTGTTCTAATGCACTATTATAATCAATCGAGTTTTTACACCAACAGGTCTATCACTTACGTGTGGTGCCCACGCTTGAGGTCCCACACTTCAGTGAGCACAAGTCACGTGCAATAGGTATGCAAACTCCCAGCCATCTTCTTTGTCAAGAGAAGACGCATCAGGATGCGTATTGGAAGTCTGTGGGTCCTTCTGGATCCTTCCGTTGTCCCTCTCACAAAAAAAACAAATCTCTCTCATTCTCGGCCTCGCTCGACTCGCTCGCTCGCTCGCTCGCACCTCCTGCTCACTGACAAACCCTGCACAAAAGTCAACATCATCACCCGAAAAAGGGGAGACACCATAATGCTCTCCCTTCTTCTCTCCTTCCGAGTGATCCCTCTTCCTCCGAGTTTCACTCGACGGGCAAACACCCATGTGCTGCATAGTGGAGTAATAAAAAGGTAGTACTCGTAGAAAAATCGATATACGAATCTGTAATTAAATAGGTTAAACTAGGGTTTTGCCCAGTTCTACAGATCAAGGGTTCAAAAAAATCCAACTACGGGGTTCGAACAACACGATTCTAATTCAAGAATTTTTTCGACCTAGGTCACCCAAATGGCCTCAAACTATAGGGTTAGCATCTAGTGCAGTATGTGTGAAAATGTATGCACTATGTGTGCTATAACTTGTATGTCTTTCATATTTGAACCAAATTTGAATAAGTTTGAAATATTTGAAAAGGGGCTTTTGGCTTAAACGTTTGAAACCAAAAACCACTTCTCTTCATGCATGCTTGACTTCATAAGACAGAGTTTAGCTAGGGTTAGGGGGTAGATGCATGATTTTCCTGGTTTGAATATGTCTAGACCTTGTTTATCAACTTAATTGAATGCTTACTATATGACATAAGAATACTATGTGACTTGTTTTTTATTTTTTGATTTTTTTAAAATTTTATGCCCATTTGAATCTTGGTCAAATCCTAGGTTTGAACATGGTTTAAACAAGTTTAAATCATGAATATGGAAAATTAAGCATCTATATATCCTTCTTACTCACTCCAAAATGTAGCTCTTGGGAGGGTTTTTCGAAATTTCCATGTTTGAAACCAAAACCACTTCTCTTCATGCATGCTTGACTTCATAAGACAGAGTTTAGGGTTAGGGGTAGATATATACATGATTTTCTGGTTTGAATATGTCTAGGCCTTGTTTATCAACTTGAATGCTTACTATATATATGACATAAGAATGTTATGTCCTTTGTTTTTTCATTCTTTTGATTTTTTATGAATTTCCATGCCCATTTGAATCTTTTGGTCAAATCCTAGAGGTTTGACCAAGATTGAAACAAGTTTAAAACATGAAAATGAAAAGGGAAGCTTGTATATCCTTCTTAGTCACTCTAAAATGAAGTTTTTGGGAGGTTTTTGAAATTTCCATGTTTGAAACCCAAAACCACTTCTCTTCATGCTAGACTTCATAAGACAATTTAATTAGGGGTTAGGGGGTAGATACATGATTTGTCTGGTTTGAATATGTCCAAACCTTGCTTGTTTATCAACTTTAATGCTTACTATATGACATAAGAATGCTTACCATATGTTTGAATTTTAAAAGCATATAGTCTTCTTATGTCATATAGTAAGCATTCAAAAGTTTTTCTTTGAGAGAGTAGCATGCATGCATTCAAAAGTTGATAAATAAGATTTGTACATATTCAAACCAGACAAATCATGTATCTACACCCCCTAACCCTAAACTCTGTCTTATGAAGTCAAGCATGAAGAGAAGTGCTTTTGGGTTTCAAACATGGAAATTTCACAAACCTCCCAAAAGCTTCATTTTACAGTGACTAATTAAGAAGGATCCAGGCTTACCTTTTCATTTTCATTTTTTAAACTGCTTGTTTAAATCTTGATCAAACCTAGGATTTGACCAAGATTCAAATGGGCATAAAAAATCAGGAAAAATGAAAAAATGAAAAAACAAAGCACATATATAGCCTTCTTATGTCATATATATAGTAAGCATTCAATTAAGTTGATAATTTTAAACAAGGTCTATACATATTCAAACCAGAAAAAAGCATGTATCTACCCATGCATATATATATAACCCTATACTTTTGTCTTATGAAGACGTCAAGGATGAAGAGATGTGGATTTGGGTTTCAAACATGGAAATTTCAAAAACCTCCCAAAACATGTATATATCTACCCCTAAACCCTAATCTTTGTCTTATGAAGCCAAGCATATGAAGAGAAGTGATTTTGGGTTTCAAACATGGAAACTTCAAAAACCTCCCAAAAGCTTCATTTTAGAGAGACTAAGAATGATCCATGCTTACCTTTTCATTGCCATGTTTTAAACTTGTTTTAACCTTGGTCAAACCTAGGATTTGACCAAGATTCAAATGGGAGTAAAAATTCAGAAAAATTCAAAAAAAAATGAAAAACCAAAGCACATATATAGCCTTCTTATGTCATATAGTAAGCATTCAAGTTGATAAACAAGGTCTAGACATATTCAAAGCAGAAATATCATGTATCATATCTACCCCTAACCCTAAACTCTGTCTTATGAAGTCAAACATATGAAGAGAACTGCGGTTTTGGGTTTCAAACATAAAATTTTCAAGTACCTTCATTTTAGAGTGAGTAAGGAAGGATTCATGCTTACCGTTTCATTTTCATGTTTTAAACTTGTTTAAACCTAGGATTTGACCAAGATTTAAATAGGCATAAAAAATTCGAAAGAAATCAAAAAATGAAAAACCAAAGCACATATATATAGCCTTCTTATATCATATAGTAAAAAATTCAAGTTGATAAACAAGGTCTAGACATATTCAAACAAGAAAAATCATGTATCTACACCTAACCATAAACTCTGTCTTAAGTGGTTTTGGGTTTCAAACATGGAAATTTCACAAACCTCCCAAAAGCTTCATTTTACAGTGACTAAGGAGGATCCATGCTTACCTTTTGGATTAAATGTTTGAAACCAAAAACCACTTCTCTTCATGCATGCTTGACTTCATAAGACAGAGTTTAGCTAGGGTTAGGGGGTAGATACATGATTTCCTGGTTTGAATATGTCTAGACCTTGTTTATCAACTTAATTAATTGATTGCTTACTATATGACATAAGAAGACTACGTGCCTTGGTTTTCATTTTTTTTGTTTTTTTTTGAATTTTATGCTCATATATTTGAATCTTGGTCAAATCTTAGGTTTGACCAAGATTTAAACAAGTTTAAAACATGAAAATGAAAAGGGAAGCATGTATCCTTCTTAGTCACTCTAAAATGAAGCTTTTGGGATGTTCTTGAAATTTCCATGTTTGAAACCCAAAACGACTTCTCTTCATGCTAGACTTCATAAGATCAACAGGGGGTAGATACATGATTTGTCTGGTTTGGATATACCTAGACCTCATTTAACTTGAATGCATACGATATGACATAAGAAGACTACGTGCTTTTGTTTTTCATTATTCTGATTTTTTTGAATTTTGTGCCCACCCATTTGTATCTTGGTCAAATCCTAGGCTTGATAATGATTTAAACAAGATTAAAATATGAAAATGCAAAGGTAAGCATGGATCCTTCTTAGTCACTCTAAAATGAAGCTTTTGGGAGCAAAACCACTTCTCTTCATATGCTTGACTTCATAAGACGGAGTTTAGGGGTTAGGGTGTATAGATAAATGATTTGTCTAGTTTGAATATGTCTAGACCTTGTTTATCAACTTAATTGGCTTACTATATGACATAAGAAAACTATTTGCTTTGGTTTTTCTTTTTCCTGATTTTTTTCAATTTTGATGCCCATTTGAATCTTGTCAAATCCTAGGTTTGACCGAGATAATTTAAACAAGCTTAAAACATGAATATGAAAAGGGAAGCATGTATCCTTCTTTGTCACTCTAAAATGAAGTTTTTGGGAGGTTTTTCAAATTTCCATGTTTGAAACCCAAAACCACTTCTCTTCATATGCTTGACTTCATAAGACAGAGTTCAGGGGTTAGGGGTATAGATACATGATTTGTCTAGTTTGAATATGTCTAGACCTTGTTTATCAACTTTAATGCATACTATATCACATAAGAAAACTATTTGCTTTGGTTTTCTTTTTCTCGACTTTTTTTCAATTTTGATGCCCATTTGAATCTTGTCAAATCCTAGGTTTGACCAAGATAATTTAAACAAGCTTAAAACATGAATATGAAAAGGGGAGCATGTATCCTTCTTAGTCACTCTAAAATGTAGTTTTTGGGAGGTTTTTGAAATTTCCATGTTTGAAACCCAAAACCACTTCTCTTCACATGCTTGACTTCATAAGACAGAGTTTAGGGGTTAGGGGTATAGATACATGATTTGTCTGGTTTAATATGTCTAGACCTTGTTTATCAACTTTAATGCTTACTATATGACATAAGAAGACTATGTGATTTGATTTTTCATTTTTCTGTTTTTTATTTTTCTGCCCATTTGAATCTTGGTCAAATCCTAGGTTTGACCAAGATTTAGACAAGTTTAACACGTAAATGAGTTAACTTGGATTTCCTACCCTTGAATCCATAGGAAACTTTGTTCTAATGCACTATTATAATCAACCGAGTTTTTACACCAATAGGTCTGTCACTTACGTGTGGTGCCCACGCTTGAGGTCCCACACTTCAGTGAGCACAAGTCACGTGCAATAGGTACGCAAACTCCCAGCCATCTTCTTTGTCAAGAGAAGACGCATCAGGATGCGTATTGGAAGTCTGTGTGTCCTTATGTATCCTTCCGTTGTCCCTCTCACAAAAAAAACAAATCTCTCTCATTCTCGGCCTCGCTCGACTCGCTCGCTCGCTCGCTCGCACCTCCTGCTCACTGACAAACCCTGCACAAAAGTCAACATCATCACCCGAAAAAGGGGAGACACCATAATGCTCTCCCTTCTTCTCTCCTTCCGAGTGATCCCTCTTCCTCCGAGTTTCACTCGACGGGCAAACACCCATGTGCTGCATAGTGGAGTAATAAAAAGGTAGTACTCGTAGAAAAATCGATATACGAATCTGTAATTAAATAGGTTAAACTAGGGTTTTGCCCAGTTCTACAGATCAAGGGTTCAAAAAAATCCAACTACGGGGTTCGAACAACACGATTCTAATCCAAGAATTTTTTCGACCTAGGTCACCCAAATGGCCTCAAACTATAGGGTTAGCATCTAGTGCAGTATGTGTGAAAATGTATGCACTATGTGTGCTATAACTTGTATGTCTTTCATATTTGAACCAAATTTGAATAAGTTTGAAATATTTGAAAAGGGGCTTTTGGCTTAAACGTTTGAAACCAAAAACCACTTTTCTTCATGCATGCTTGACTTCATAAGACAGAGTTTAGCTAGGGTTAGGGGGTAGATGCATGATTTTCCTGGTTTGAATATGTCTAGACCTTGTTTATCAACTTAATTGAATGCTTACTATATGACATAAGAATACTATGTGACTTGTTTTTTATTTTTTGATTTTTTTAAAATTTTATGCCCATTTGAATCTTGGTCAAATCCTAGGTTTGAACATGGTTTAAACAAGTTTAAATCTTGAATATGAAAAATTAAGCATCTATATATCCTTCTTACTCACTCCAAAATGTAGCTCTTGGGAGGGTTTTTCGAAATTTCCATGTTTGAAACCAAAACCACTTCTCTTCATGCATGCTTGACTTCATAAGACAGAGTTTAGGGTTAGGGGTAGATATATACATGATTTTCTGGTTTGAATATGTCTAGGCCTTGTTTATCAACTTGAATGCTTACTATATATATATGACATAAGAATGTTATGACCTTTGTTTTTTCATTCTTTTGATTTTTTTATGAATTTCCATGCCCATTTGAATCTTTTGGTCAAATCCTAGAGGTTTGACCAAGATTGAAACAAGTTTAAAACATGAAAATGAAAAGGGAAGCTTGTATATCCTTCTTAGTCACTCTAAAATGAAGTTTTTGGGAGGTTTTTGAAATTTCCATGTTTGAAACCCAAAACCACTTCTCTTCATGCTAGACTTCATAAGACAATTTAATTAGGGGTTAGGGGGTAGATACATGATTTGTCTGGTTTGAATATGTCCAAACCTTGCTTGTTTATCAACTTTAATGCTTACTATATGACATAAGAATGCTTACCATATGTTTGAATTTTAAAAGCATATAGTCTTCTTATGTCATATAGTAAGCATTCAAAAGTTTTTCTTTGAGAGAGTAGCATGCATGCATTCAAAAGTTGATAAATAAGATTTGTACATATTCAAACCAGACAAATCATGTATCTACACCCCCTAACCCTAAACTCTGTCTTATGAAGTCAAGCATGAAGAGAAGTGCTTTTGGGTTTCAAACATGGAAATTTCACAAACCTCCCAAAAGCTTTCATTTTACGATGACTAATTAAGAAGGATCCAGGCTTACCTTTTCATTTTCATTTTTAAACTGCTTGTTTAAATCTTGATCAAACCTAGGATTTGACCAAGATTCAAATGGGCATAAAAAATCAGGAAAAAATGAAAAAATGAAAAAACAAAGCACATATATAGCCTTCTTATGTCATATATATAGTAAGCATTCAATTAAGTTGATAATTTTAAACAAGGTCTATACATATTCAAGCCAGAAAAAAGCATGTATCTACCCATGCATATATATATAACCATATACTTTTGTCTTATGAAGACGTCAAGGATGAAGAGAAGTGGATTTGGGTTTCAAACATGGAAATTTCAAAAACCTCCCAAAACATGTATATATCTACCCCTAAACCCTAATCTTTGTCTTATGAAGCCAAGCATATGAAGAGAAGTGATTTTGGGTTTCAAACATGGAAACTTCAAAAACCTCCCAAAAGCTTCATTTTAGAGAGACTAAGAATGATCCATGCTTACCTTTTCATTGCCATGTTTTAAACTTGTTTTAACCTTGGTCAAACCTAGGATTTGACCAAGATTCAAATGGGAGTAAAAATTCAGAAAAATTCAAAAAAAAATGAAAAACCAAAGCACATATATAGCCTTCTTATGTCATATAGTAAGCATTCAAGTTGATAAACAAGGTCTAGACATATTCAAAGCAGAAATATCATGTATCATATCTACCCCTAACCCTAAACTCTGTCTTATGAAGTCAAACATATGAAGAGAACTGGGGTTTTGGGTTTCAAACATAAAATTTTCAAGTACCTTCATTTTAGAGTGAGTAAGGAAGGATTCATGCTTACCGTTTCATTTTCATGTTTTAAACTTGTTTAAACCTAGGATTTGACCAAGATTTAAATAGGCATAAAAAATTCGAAAGAAATCAAAAAATGAAAAACCAAAGCACATATATATAGCCTTCTTATATCATATAGTAAAAATTCAAGTTGATAAACAAGGTCTAGACATATTCAAACAAGAAAAATCATGTATCTACACCTAACCATAAACTCTGTCTTAAGTGGTTTTGGGTTTCAAACATGGAAATTTCACAAACCTCCCAAAAGCTTCATTTTACAGTGACTAAGGAGGATCCATGCTTACCTTTTGGATTAAATGTTTGAAACCAAAAACCACTTTTCTTCATGCATGCTTGACTTCATAAGACAGAGTTTAGCTAGGGTTAGGGGGTAGATACATGATTTCCTGGTTTGAATATGTCTAGACCTTGTTTATCAACTTAATTAATTGATTGCTTACTATATGACATAAGAAGACTACGTGCCTTGGTTTTCATTTTTTTTTTTGAATTTTATGCTCATATATTTGAATCTTGGTCAAATCTTAGGTTTGACCAAGATTTAAACAAGTTTAAAACATGAAAATGAAAAGGGAAGCATGTATCCTTCTTAGTCACTCTAAAATGAAGCTTTTGGGATGTTCTTGAAATTTCCATGTTTGAAACCCAAAACGACTTCTCTTCATGCTAGACTTCATAAGATCAACAGGGGGTAGATACATGATTTGTCTGGTTTGGATATACCTAGACCTCGTTTAACTTGAATGCATACGATATGACATAAGAAGACTACGTGCTTTTGTTTTTCATTATTCTGATTTTTTTGAATTTTGTGCCCACCCATTTGTATCTTGGTCAAATCCTAGGCTTGATAATGATTTAAACAATATTAAAATATGAAAATGCAAAGGTAAGCATGGATCCTTCTTAGTCACTCTAAAATGAAGCTTTTGGGAGCAAAACCACTTCTCTTCATATGCTTGACTTCATAAGACGGAGTTTAGGGGTTAGGGTGTATAGATACATGATTTGTCTAGTTTGAATATGTCTAGACCTTGTTTATCAACTTAATTGGCTTACTATATGACATAAGAAAGCTATTTGCTTTGGTTTTTCTTTTTCCTGATTTTTTTCAATTTTGATGCCCATTTGAATCTTGTCAAATCCTAGGTTTGACCGAGATAATTTAAACAAGCTTAAAACATGAATATGAAAAGGGAAGCATGTATCCTTCTTTGTCACTCTAAAATGAAGTTTTTGGGAGGTTTTTCAAATTTCCATGTTTGAAACCCAAAACCACTTCTCTTCATATGCTTGACTTCATAAGACAGAGTTCAGGGGTTAGGGGGTATGGATACATGATTTGTCTAGTTTGAATATGTCTAGACCTTGTTTATCAACTTTAATGCATACTATATCACATAAGAAAACTATTTGCTTTGGTTTTCTTTTTTCTGACTTTTTTTTTCAATTTTGATGCCCATTTGAATCTTGTCAAATCCTAGGTTGACAAAGATAATTTAAACAAGCTTAAAACATGAATATGAAAAGGGGAGCATGTATCCTTCTTAGTCACTCTAAAATGTAGTTTTTGGGAGGTTTTTGAAATTTCCATGTTTGAAACCCAAAACCACTTCTCTTCACATGCTTGACTTCATAAGACAGAGTTTAGGGGTTAGGGGTATAGATACATGATTTGTCTGGTTTAATATGTCTAGACCTTGTTTATCAACTTTAATGCTTACTATATGACATAAGAAGACTATGTGATTTGATTTTTCATTTTTCTGTTTTTTATTTTTCTGCCCATTTGAATCTTGGTCAAATCCTAGGTTTGACCAAGATTTAGACAAGTTTAACACGTAAATGAGTTAACTTGGATTTCCTACCCTTGAATCCATAGGAAACTTTGTTCTAATGCACTATTATAATCAACCGAGTTTTTACACCAACAGGTCTGTCACTTACGTGTGGTGCCCACGCTTGAGGTCCCACACTTCAGTGAGCACAAGTCACGTGCAATAGGTACGCAAACTCCCAGCCATCTTCTTTGTCAAGAGAAGACGCATCAGGATGCGTATTGGAAGTCTGTGGGTCCTTCTGGATCCTTCCGTTGTCCCTCTCACAAAAAAAACAAATCTCTCTCATTCTCGGCCTCGCTCGACTCGCTCGCTCGCTCGCACCTCCTGCTCACTGACAAACCCTGCACAAAAGTCAACATCATCACCCGAAAAAGGGGAGACACCATAATGCTCTCCCTTCTTCTCTCCTTCCGAGTGATCCCTCTTCCTCCAAGTTTCACTCGACGGGCAAACACCCATGTGCTGCATAGTGGAGTAATAAAAAGGTAGTACTCGTAGAAAAATCGATATACGAATCTGTAATTAAATAGGTTAAACTAGGGTTTTGCCCAGTTCTACAGATCAAGGGTTCAAAAAAATCCAACTACGGGGTTCGAACAACACGATTCTAATCCAAGAATTTTTTCGACCTAGGTCACCCAAATGGCCTCAAACTATAGGGTTAGCATCTAGTGCAGTATGTGTGAAAATGTATGCACTATGTGTGATATAACTTGTATGTCTTTCATATTTGAACCAAATTTGAATAAGTTTGAAATATTTGAAAAGGGGCTTTTGGCTTAAACATTTGAAACCAAAAACCACTTCTCTTCATGCATGCTTGACTTCATAAGACAGAGTTTAGCTAGGGTTAGGGGTAGATGCATGATTTTCCTGGTTTGAATATGTCTAGACCTTGTTTATCAACTTAATTGAATGCTTACTATATGACATAAGAATACTATGTGACTTGTTTTTTATTTTTTGATTTTTTTAAAATTTTATGCCCATTTGAATCTTGGTCAAATCCTAGGTTTGAACATGGTTTAAACAAGTTTAAATCATGAATATGAAAAATTAAGCATCTATATATCCTTCTTACTCACTCAAAAATGTAGCTCTTGGGAGGGTTTTTCGAAATTTCCATGTTTGAAACCAAAACCACTTCTCTTCATGCATGCTTGACTTCATAAGACAGAGTTTAGGGTTAGGGGTAGATATATACATGATTTTCTGGTTTGAATATGTCTAGGCCTTGTTTATCAACTTGAATGCTTACTATATATATATGACATAAGAATGTTATGTCCTTTGTTTTTTCATTCTTTTGATTTTTTTATGAATTTCCATGCCCATTTGAATCTTTTGGTCAAATCCTAGAGGTTTGACCAAGATTGAAACAAGTTTAAAACATGAAAATGAAAAGGGAAGCTTGTATATCCTTCTTAGTCACTCTAAAATGAAGTTTTTGGGAGGTTTTTGAAATTTCCATGTTTGAAACCCAAAACCACTTCTCTTCATGCTAGACTTCATAAGACAATTTAATTAGGGGTTAGGGGGTAGATACATGATTTGTCTGGTTTGAATATGTCCAAACCTTGCTTGTTTATCAACTTTAATGCTTACTATATGACATAAGAATGCTTACCATATGTTTGAATTTTAAAAGCATATAGTCTTCTTATGTCATATAGTAAGCATTCAAAAGTTTTTCTTTGAGAGAGTAGCATGCATGCATTCAAAAGTTGATAAATAAGATTTGTACATATTCAAACCAGACAAATCATGTATCTACACCCCCTAACCCTAAACTCTGTCTTATGAAGTCAAGCATGAAGAGAAGTGCTTTTGGGTTTCAAACATGGAAATTTCACAAACCTCCCAAAAGCTTCATTTTACAGTGACTAATTAAGAAGGATCCAGGCTTACCTTTTCATTTTCATTTTTTAAACTGCTTGTTTAAATCTTGATCAAACCTAGGATTTGACCAAGATTCAAATGGGCATAAAAAATCAGGAAAAAATGAAAAAATGAAAAAACAAAGCACATATATAGCCTTCTTATGTCATATATATAGTAAGCATTCAATTAAGTTGATAATTTTAAACAAGGTCTATACATATTCAAACCAGAAAAAAGCATGTATCTACCCATGCATATATATATAACCCTATACTTTTGTCTTATGAAGACGTCAAGGATGAAGAGAAGTGGATTTGGGTTTCAAACATGGAAATTTCAAAAACCTCCTAAAACATGTATATATCTACCCCTAAACCCTAATCTTTGTCTTATGAAGCCAAGCATATGAAGAGAAGTGATTTTGGGTTTCAAACATGGAAACTTCAAAAACCTCCCAAAAGCTTCATTTTAGAGAGATTAAGAATGATCCATGCTTACCTTTTCATTGCCATGTTTTAAACTTGTTTTAACCTTGGTCAAACCTAGGATTTGACTAAGATTCAAATGGGAGTAAAAATTCAGAAAAATTCAAAAAAAAATGAAAAACCAAAGCACATATATAGCCTTCTTATGTCATATAGTAAGCATTCAAGTTGATAAACAAGGTCTAGACATATTCAAAGCAGAAATATCATGTATCATATCTACCCCTAACCCTAAACTCTGTCTTATGAAGTCAAACATATGAAGAGAACTGGGGTTTTGGGTTTCAAACATAAAATTTTCAAGTACCTTCATTTTAGAGTGAGTAAGGAAGGATTCATGCTTACCGTTTCATTTTCATCTTTTAAACTTGTTTAAACCTAGGATTTGACCAAGATTTAAATAGGCATAAAAAATTCGAAAGAAATCAAAAAATGAAAAACCAAAGCACATATATATAGCCTTCTTATATCATATAGTAAAAAATTCAAGTTGATAAACAAGGTCTAGACATATTCAAACAAGAAAAATCATGTATCTACACCTAACCATAAACTCTGTCTTAAGTGGTTTTGGGTTTCAAACATGGAAATTTCACAAACCTCCCAAAAGCTTCATTTTACAGTGACTAAGGAGGATCCATGCTTACCTTTTGGCTTAAACGTTTGAAACCAAAAACCACTTCTCTTCATGCATGCTTGACTTCATAAGACAGAGTTTAGCTAGGGTACGTTAGGGGGTGTAGATACATGATTTTCCTGGTTTGAATATGTCTAGACCTTGTTTATCAACTTAATTGATTGCTTACTATATGACATAAGAAGACTACATGCCTTGGTTTTCATTTTTTTGTTTTTTTTTGAATTTTATGCTCATATATTTGAATCTTGGTCAAATCCTAGGTTTTACCAAGATTTAAACAAGTTTAAAACATGAAAATGAAAAGGGAAGCATGTATCCTTCTTAGTCACTCTAAAATGAAGCTTTTGGGATGTTCTTGAAATTTCCATGTTTGAAACCCAAAACGACTTCTCCTTCATGCTAGACTTCATAAGATCAACACGGGGTAGATACATGATTTGTCTGGTTTGGATATACCTAGACCTCGTTTAACTTGAATGCATACGATATGACATAAGAAGACGTACTATACGTGCTTTTGTTTTTCATTATTCTGATTTTTTTGAATTTTGTGCCCACCCATTTGTATCTTGATCAAATCCTAGGCTTGATAATGATTTAAACAAGATTAAAATATGAAAATGCAAAGGTAAGCATGGATCCTTCTTAATTAGTCACTCTAAAATGAAGCTTTTGGGAGCAAAACCACTTCTCTTCATATGCTTGACTTCATAAGACGGAGTTTAGGGGTTAGGGGGTATAGATACATGATTTGTCTTGTTTGAATATGTCTAGACCTTGTTTATCAACTTAATTGGCTTACTATATGACATAAGAAAACTATTTGCTTTGGTTTTTCTTTTTCCTGATTTTTTTCAATTTTGATGCCCATTTGAATCTTTGTCAAATCCTAGGTTTGACCGAGATAATTTAAACAAGCTTAAAACATGAATATGAAAAGGGAAGCATGTATCCTTCTTTGTCACTCTAAAATGAAGTTTTTGGGAGGTTTTTCAAATTTCCATGTTTGAAACCCAAAACCACTTCTCTTCATATGCTTGACTTCATAAGATAGAGTTCAGGGGTTAGGGGGTATAGATACATGATTTGTCTAGTTTGAATATGTCTAGACCTTGTTTATCAACTTAATTGGCTTACTATATGACATAAGAAAACTATTTGCTTTGGTTTTTCTTTTTCCTGATTTTTTTCAATTTTGATGCCCATTTGAATCTTTGTCAAATCCTAGGTTTGACCGAGATAATTTAAACAAGCTTAAAACATGAATATGAAAAGGGAAGCATGTATCCTTCTTTGTCACTCTAAAATGTAGTTTTTGGGAGGTTTTTGAAATTTCCATGTTTGAAACCCAAAACCACATCTCTTCATGCTTGACTTAATTTATAAGACATAGTTTAGGGGTTAGGGGGTAGATACATGATTTGTATGGTTTGATATTTCTAGACCTTGTTTATCAACTTTAATGCTTACTATATGACATAAGATGACTATGTGATTTGGTTTTTCATTTTTCTGTTTTTTATTTTATTTTTCTGCCCATTTGAATCTTGGTCAAATCCGAGGTTTGACCAAGATTTAGACAAGTTTAACACGTGAAAACGAATAAGTAAGCCTGGATCCTTCTTAGTCACTCAAAAATGTACCAATCGATAGATGTGTTAACTTTGCTTCATGGAAATAATAATGTCATGTAAATGAGTTAACTTGGATTTCCTACCCTTGAATCCATAGGAAACTTTGTTCTAATGCACTATTATAATCAACCGAGTTTTTACACCAACAGGTCTGTCACTTACGTGTGGTGCCCACGCATGAGGTCCCACTTCAGTGAGCACAAGTCACGTGCAATAGGTACGCAAACTCCCAGCCATCTTCTTTGTCAAGAGAAGACGCATCAGGATGCGTATTGGAAGTCTGTGGGTCCTTCTGGATCCTTCCGTTGTACCTCTCACAAAAAAAACAAATCTCTCTCATTCTCGGCCTCGCTCGACTCGCTCGCTTGCACCTCCTGCTCACTGACAAACCCTGCACAAAAGTCAACATCATCACCCGAAAAAGGGGAGACACCATAATGCTCTCCCTTCTTCTCTCCTTCCGAGTGATCCCTCTTCCTCCGAGTTTCACTCGACGGGCAAACACCCATGTGCTGCATAGTGGAGTAATAAAAAGGTAGTACTCGTAGAAAAATCGATATACGAATCTGTAATTAAATAGGTTAAACTAGGGTTTTGCCCAGTTCTACAGATCAAGGGTTCAAAAAAATCCAACTACGGGGTTCGAACAACACGATTCTAATCCAAGAATTTTTTCGACCTAGGTCACCCAAATGGCCTCAAACTATAGGGTTAGCATCTAGTGCAGTATGTGTGAAAATGTATGCACTATGTGTGCTATAACTTGTATGTCTTTCAAATTTGAACCAAATTTGAATAAGTTTGAAATATTTGAAAAGGGGCTTTTGGCTTAAACGTTTGAAACCAAAAACCACTTCTCTTCATGCATGCTTGACTTCATAAGACAGAGTTTAGCTAGGGTTAGGGGGTAGATGCATGATTTTCCTGGTTTGAATATGTCTAGACCTTGTTTATCAACTTAATTGAATGCTTACTATATGACATAAGAATACTATGTGCCTTGTTTTTTTATTTTTTGATTTTTTTAAAATTTTATGCCCATTTGAATCTTGGTCAAATCCTAGGTTTGAACATGGTTTAAACAAGTTTAAATCATGAATATGAAAAATTAAGCATCTATATATCCTTCTTAGTCACTCCAAAATGTAGCTCGATCTTGGGAGGGTTTTCGAAATTTCCATGTTTGAAACCAAAAACCACTTCTCTTCATGCATGCTTGACTTCATAAGACAGAATTTAGGGTTAGGGGTAGATATATACATTATTTTCTGGTTTGAATATGTCTAAACCTTGTTTATCAACTTGAATGCTTACTATATATATATATGACATAATAATGTTATGTCCTTTGGTTTTTCATTCTTTTGATTTTTTATGAATTTCCATGCCCATTTGAATCTTTTGGTCAAATCCTAGAGGTTTGACCAAGATTTAAACAAGTTTAAAACATGAAAATGAAAAGGGAAGCTTGTATATCCTTCTTAGTCACTCTAAAAT
The DNA here is from genome assembly GCF_019359855.2 of Lolium perenne. NCBI lineage: Eukaryota > Viridiplantae > Streptophyta > Magnoliopsida > Poales > Poaceae > Lolium > Lolium perenne. The sequence goes on from NC_067250.2 coordinate 262,232,614, forward strand.
GATGTTTTTGGGAGGTTTTTGAAATTTCCATGTTTGAAACCCAAAACCACTTCTCTTCATGGTAGACTTCATAAGACAATTTAATTAGGGGTTAGGGGGTAGATACATGATTTGTCTGGTTTGAATATGTCCAAACCTTGCTTGTTTATCAACTTGAATGCTTACTATATGACATAAGAATGCTTACCATATGTTTGAATTTTAAAAGCATATAGTCTTCTTATGTCGTATAGTAAGCATTCAAAAGTTTTTCTTTGAGAGAGTAGCATGCATTCAAAAGTTGATAAATAAGATTTGGACATATTCAAACCAGACAAATCATGTATCTACACCCCCTAACCCTAAACTCTGTCTTATGAAGTCAAGCATGAAGAGCAGTGCTTTTGGGTTTCAAACATGGAAATTTCACAAACCTCCCAAAAGCTTCATTTTACAGTGACTAAGAAGGATCCAGGCTTACCTTTTCATTTTCATGTTTTAAACTTGTTTAAATCTTGGTCAAACCTAGGATTTGACCAAGATTTAAATGGGCATAAAAAATCAGAAAAAACAGAAAAAATGAAAAACCAAAGAACATAGCCTTCTTATGTCATATAGTAAGCATTCAAGTTGATAAACAAGGTCTAGACATATTCAAACCAGAAAAAGCATGTATCTACCCCTAACCCTAAACTCTGTCTTACGAAGTCAAGCATGAAGAGAAGTGGTTTTGGGTTTCAAACATGGAAATTTCAAAAACCTCGCGAAAGCTTCATTTTAGAGTGACTAAGAAGGATCCATGCTTACCTATTCATTTTCATGTTTTAAACTTGTTTAAACCTTGATAAAACCCAGGATTTTACCTATTTAATCATAGATTCATAGGTCGATTTTTTACTTTTATTATTATTACTATGCAGCACATGTGTGTTTGCCCGTCCAGTGAAACTCGGAGAAAGAGGGATCACACGGAAGGAGAAGAAGGGATAGCAGTCACGGGGCCCCTCTTATTATTTATGGTGTATATCTTTTTTCTGGTGATGTTGACTCAGTGCAGCGTTTGTCAGTGCGCGGGAGGTGCGAGGCTGCGAGCGAGCGAGTCGAGCGAGGCCGAGAATGAGAGAGATGTTTTTTTCTTTTTCTTTTCCGTGAGAGGGACAACAGAAGGATCCAGAGACGACTTCCACTACGCATCCTGGTGCGCGTCTTCTCTTGACAAAGAAGATGGCTGGGAGTTTGCGTACCTACTATAGTACTACTACACAAGAAACATATACATGTCAAACTTTTCAATCATGACCCACATGCATTTTATGTATATATTCACAACTTTTAATGCATCATGAAAACTCAGCAAAATATGTGCATTTTGGGTTGTCGCACATAAATGTGCTTTTACTTGTCTGCCACCAATCCAATTTTCATGTGAGGGGGAAACATGACACACGATGGACATTTCCAATGTTTCACGAATTAATTATCTCAATTTGCATCCATATATATATGCGCCTGGTTACTGAAAGATCGAACCAAAGGTGAACTTGAAACATTTTCATTTTCATGTTTTAAACTTGTTTAAATCTTGGTCAACCCTTGGATTTGACCAAGATTCATAAAAAATTCAAAAACATAGTCTTCTTATGTCATACAGTCAACATGCAAGTTGATAAAACAAGATCTAAACATATTAAAAGAAGAATCATGTATCTACCCCCTAACCCTAAACTCTGTCTTTTGAAGTCAAACATGAAGATACGTGGTTTTGGGTTTACAAGATGGAAATTTCAAAAACCTCCGAGAAGCTTAATTTTGGAGTGACTAAGAAGGATACATGCTTACTTTTTCATTTTCATGTTTTAAACTTGTTTAAAGCTTGGTCAAACCTAGCTAGCTAGGATTTGACCAAGATTCAAGTGCGCATAAAAAATTCGAAAAAACCCCCAAAAATGAAAAACCATAACACATAGTCTTCTTGCGTCACATATATTGTAAGCATTCAAGTGTTGATAAACAATATCTAGACATATCAAACAAGAAAAATCATGTATCTATACCCCTAACCCTAAATTTGTCTTATGAAGTCAAGCATGAAGAGAAGTGGTTTGGGTTTTCAAACATGGAAATTTCGAAAACCGCCCAAAAGCTTCATTTCGTACTGACTAAGAAGGATCCATGCTTACCTTTTCATTTTCATGTTTTAAACTTGTTTAAATTCTTGTTCAAACCTAGGATTTGACCAAGATTCAAATGGGCATAAAAACAATCGAAAAATCAAAAATGAAAAACCAAAGCACATAGTCTTCTTATGTCACATAGTAAGCCATTCAACTTGATAACAAGGTCTAGACCTATTCAAACCAGAAAAATCATGTATCTACCCCTAACCCTAAACTCATCTGTCTTATGAAGTCAAGCATGAAGAGAAGTGGTTTTGGGTTTCAAACATAGACATTTCAAAAGCCTCCCAAAAGCTTCATTTTGGAGTGACTAAGAAGGATCCATGCTTAATTTTTCATTTTAATGTTTTAAACTTGTTTAAATCTTGGTTAAACCTATGATTTGACCAAAATTTGATTCGGCATAAAAATTCAAAACAAATCAAATAAATGAAAAACCAATGCACATAGTACATCTTCTTATGTCATATACTAAGCATTCAAGTTGATAAGCCAGGTCTAGACATATTCAAACTAGAAAAATCATGTATCTACCGCTAACCCTAAACTCGATTTGTCTTATGAAGTCAATCATGAAGAGGTGTTTTGGGTTTCAGACATGGAAATTTCAAAAACCTTCCAAAAGCTTCATTTTGAAGTTACTAATTAAGAAGGATCACTACAAGAAAAGTTTGGCAACTTTTCTTGTAGTGGATCCAGGCTTAATTTTTCATTTTCATGTTTTAAATTTTGGTCAAACCTAGGATTTGACCAAGATACAAATGGGCATAAAAATTCAGGGTAGCATCATACCCCCTCCTTCCCGCGTAGAAAAAGTGTTAGGCGAGTAGTAGAATGGCATGACCAACAAGTTTCAAGTAAAAATTTTAATATGACCAAAATATACCAATTGATAGATGTGTTAACTTGGCTTCATGGGTGTGTGACCTAAGATTGAGCCATGGTACATTTTGCCAATAAAGTAGCAATTGAGTTGGCTTTCTACCTTAGTAGGCGTGCATTGGAAGGATGCATTATGCCGGCAAAGTTTTCAAACGTTCAAACTTTTCCGGTTTCTCATACAGTATTTGGCTCCTTGAGAAGCATTGATGTGATCATATAAGGTTATGCAAAACTTCGCCTTTCCCGTACTTACCCGAGCACTCGACACCCCTCGTCCCATGGCGACTCCTCCAGCCATAGCCCCGTGCACCCAGGCTCCACGACTCAGCCTCGGAGGGGTGTGCGCTAAAAGCTCGCAAATGTCTGTGTGCCATTGGTGTGCGATGAAGCAGGCGGCTCTGTGTCTTGCTGTGGCTAGACTCCTGGCGCCCTTTGATCTAGGAGAGGGAGTGGAGGGAGGGGGTCCCATGAAGCGGCGGTGGCCCAGGTATCGGCGGCAGCCCAGGTAGCAGCGGCAAAGTGGGCTGTTCGGAGCATAGGCATGCGCCGGGGGCGAACCTCGCCGGGTGAGGATGCTTCCATTGTGAAGAAAAACTTGCCATCCAGGGCTTCGGGTTCGCCAACAAACTCAGCGCCTCGGTCCATGGCGTTGCCGTCGTGGGGACGTCGGGGGCGGCGGCGACGTGCTGCAGCCCCAGCCTTTAGTGGGGACCAAAGTGCGACCGACCACATCACGGCGTCGGCAGCATTGGGGATGCCGATGGGCATCCAATGCCACACACAGATTTGGGAGGTTCTGGCCGGGCCGAGTTCCAAACTTCCATCATCGGAGCCGAGGGCTTGGTACTTCAAATTCCGAATCAGGCAATCCTTCGACCCCAATCAGCTTCTGCCTGTGGTCCAAATCCGAGATATCTTGGCGGCAGCTATGCTGGTTAAGCTTAGCCGGACAGCGGCAATCGACGATCTGCAAAACCTAGATGCCTTCCGAGGATTTGCAGCAGCCGTCAATGCACTCGTGGAGGCATCGCATGCTGGTAGCAGCGGCGAATGCGGGTATGTTGTTTTACTCCCTTTGTATGCTTTTGTCATAAAAATCAATTTGCTAATTCTCATTCGATTGAAAATTAGACCCATTCACCATCAACTCTCAAACAGTGGACACTAGTAATATGTAGAACTAGAAATTACACAAGATTTCTGTACTCCTAGTACTATTACTTCGACGCTACATGTTGTTTACACGAGGAAATTGCACAAACTACCCCTTATTGCTGCCTTCGTTGCGTAAAACACTTTTTTAAACTGTAATTTTTTTCCGCACAAACCACCAACTATCGTGTTCTGTTGCAGGGAGGTTCAAATTTAGGATTGAGCTGTTTAAGAGCAAATCAGATGATCGGGGACCACCAACTACTATAGTTTTAATTGCAAATAGAATTGATTTTGCAAAATTATGAAACGCACATAACGTTTGAATTACTACAATTTTTTTGAAGGTTTGATATTTTCATCATTTTTGTGTGAATCTTACACCAAGTAACACAACTTTCAGACGGAATACAAAATATTTTCAAACTTCCTAGATTTGATAGCTCAAATATTTTTAATTACTAGTTTTTCAGTATTTTAAAAAGTTGAAACACTATATTTTGGCTGAATGTTAGAAAATATATTTCATGATTATCCCATATTAGTTAAGAAGTACATAAACTAGTAGTAGTAATAAAGAACAGAGGGAGTTTATGGAGATACATCCATTAAGGGCATGTTAGTGTGTGTTGGTGTATTACTTATGCCTTCTTTGGTTAATACACTTCTCAAGTGATCCCCGCAAACCCTCTATTCTTGCCTAGAATACAAAAACTCCCCATCAAAGTATTAGTGCATTTTTTGGATGAGTATTCGAGAGGATTGGGTGAACACCAAGGATTTGCATAGGAAATTGGTACAATTGAATCCTTGGCTATTTGATTTGTAGGATTGTTTCCGATAGGAATTTTTCCTAAGGATTTCTTTGCACAGATTCCATAGAAAATTAAACATCTACTCATGCCTCTTTTTAAGAATGCTTTACTTTTCCTATGGTGGAATCAAACAAAGTTTGGATTCTATGAATTCCTATAGGATTGGAGTGGACATGACATTGCAATCCTACATTTCCCTATTCCTACATCTTTCGGTAGGCATTTGCCTAGAATAAATAACCATGTGTATTACGGAGTAGCAATAAAATATAGATTTATTTCTCTAAAGCATCTTGCACTGTACTAGTACATGGCTTAAGAGACAATATTTTTACCATTTTTTTTGCGAGAAGACAATATTATTACCATAGTTACTAAGTACATTTTATTGGATGATGAAGTGATAGCCCTCATCAATGCATTGTGAATTATTAGGGCATGGGTCGCACGTGATTTACGAGTACACCGCACGATCGAGAGCCGCCGTCCCTCTTTGCTTTCTACCGATGCAGCGGAGCTCCTCCCCACACCCACGAATAACTGAAAGCCACAACTGCTGGGGAAAAATCTTGCGCCGAGAAAATCTACAACCGTGGTTGAGTACATGTGTTTCTTAAGATACGAGTGCTCCAATGCATTTTTTTCTTTCCTTTTACTAATTTACCTTGAAAATCCCGCACGTCCAATTATTTGTGGACGGAGGGAGTATCACGCCAAGAGGAAGTAGGACAATAGTGGGCGCTTATAGCCCGCCTACGTGGTACTTTTGCCAGCTGTTGGCTCTTCTATTGTTCTTGCTCTAAAGAAACCCCGATTGTGAAAGGCCAAGGCGTACTTCTTTTGGTCACGCAAAATTCAAAATACTGCCATGGACATTGAATTGACATGACAACACATAGCTTGGGATGTCCAAATTTGCACGTTAGACCAGTGACTTGTTCTTCACCTTTTCAGAGGGAACAGTGACTTTTTATTATGGGTCTATACACTTTCCAAGAAACAGGAGGAGATCTTGTGTAGAGTGTAGAGGAGCGAAGTCAAGCGCCCCGCCCCCACCTGCCCTATTTCGGTTCACCTCCATCGTCTACCTCCGCCCCCGCCCGCACCAATCGACCACCTTCCATAGCACGCGCCAGTGCCGCCGCCATGCAGCTTTAGAATCAATTCCACCGCCCAGTTTGAGAGCCTCCGTTCTTCATCTTCCCCGCCACCTGCCGCCATCGAACCCAAATTAAACTCCAATCAGTTGAACCCAAACCTCATAGACCCACCCCCTGCCCTGCGATGGCGGCATCGAACAAGGAAAATGATGACTACGAACTGTTTCGAAGGTCTTTTCCGAAGGTCCCCTTGAAGAACTCGTAACAAGATGCGACGTCATCACCGCCGCGAGCCTCGTCGGTTCGTCCAAACTATTTTTCGACTCTGCAAATGATAGTGCAACTCTATCTTTTTCTCTCCCGTTTGGCCTGCCATGTGTTCTTCATTCTCACCCGACGAAGGTAGCACGGGATTGCAAGCCGACGCCGCTGGACAGGTTCTCCTCCGACGCTGTGATGCCAGACGGTACGGGTAAGCAGTGGGTAGGTGCCAATGGAGATTGGGTTGCCATGGTTGACACCGGCTTTCACCTTGCAAATGGAAACTTGTCACCGTCTACACTCGCCGCGAAAGTCCCCGCCCCGTGCCGTTTGAAACCACCCCCATTCCAAATATATACCACCACAACCTTCGTACTATTATATTTCACAAGATATATATTTGCCAAGTTCCCACAGCCGCTGGGCCTACAAAAATTTCTCTCTTGTTGCTGTTTTTGACATCAGAGTTGCCCTCCTTTGCGGCGAAGATTCGGATGGACAGTTCTTACAGAGCCCAAGTCCCACATCTTTTACAATTACAGCGATGCAATTCTCCACAATGGGCTTGTGTTTGCCACAACTCATACCGGCACTTGTTCACGCATGGAATCCTCGGCAAGCTGGTAATTTTCCTCCGGACGTAGTGTATGATGAGCTTCATTATTGATGGTCAGTAAAGATAATTTTAATGCACAAACTTATTAATTTTCGAACCTGACTGATCGACTTGGAGGCTTGGGGCATATTTGCTTCGGATGAAATTTCATTGGTATTTAGACTTTTTATTCGAGATGATTACCATAGAAAAATTTGAGGATTGTATAATTAGGAGTTTTATTCTCAGATTGAATTATGTTGGATTTTGACCTCTACTTGAACTTCTTGAAATGAATCCTTTGGTTTCCCATGTGATGTACTCAAATACACCAATATGCTGTATTATTGAATGGAAATGCCATTATATCATCCCATCTGAATCCTAATGCGTTTTCCCAATTCTTACGTTTTCAGATTTGTGCAAACCAAACATACCCTTCTTAACAGTAATTTCGTTTTCAAGCAGGTCCTCCGCTGATCGTAGAGCCACCGCCCATTGTGTTTGAATGGCGGTGTGCACTTGATGATGCTCTTGGCCATGATCACGAGGTCGATTATGGCATGTGGTGGTTAGCAAGATCTATAGATGGTTCTAGACTTCTTCGATCCATACACTGGGCATTCTTGATGAAAGGGAATATTCCTGTAAAGTTTGCCATACTGCTTCGATCGTCGTGTTCATCATGGTCGCCTTTGTTGGCAACTATGCTTCTGGGTTTGGTTGCCTGGTGTTCACAAAGGACACTAGTAAGTTAAATGAAGGTATTCCATGGGAAAAGATTGATGACCTTGGAGAATATTCTCTTTTCCTTGGAGTGAACTATCCGATTATGCTGCCATTAGGCGGTGCAGATGTTGTCCCAGGATGTCTGACGAGAAGAAATTGTGTGTACACCTTGCCGAATGAAGCATGGCTTCGCAATTCGCAGCTGCCTGAAATATGCCGATTCAGTCTGAATCGTGAAGATTGCGCCGTTGGTTTCCAAACCAACGCCTTGGAGAAAACATGCAAAACAAAAAAAGATAGGTACCTGGTAAAGACACCACTTTGGTTCATCCCAAACTTCGCCAACGCCCCGGATTGGAACAAGTGTGATGTTTAATTCTGAAACAGGGCCTGCAGCCATTGTAGCTACTGATAGTATGTAATTTCATAGCTAATGAACGAGGCAATTGTGGTCTACTAATTACAACTATTTTGTAAAGAGGTGGTCTATAAGTATACCCCTCTCTTCATTGATGCATTTGTGGTCTACATGATGGTACTCTTAAATATATTGGTGTGGCTCCTCAACACATAATGTGGGGGTATTATTGTGTTAAAGTTGAAGGCTTGATCAACTATAGGTTCACTTCTCTAGTTACATTACTAGGTACTCCGGTTGGCTATGTTGTGATGAACACATTGTGTTCTGTTGTTCGGTGAAGACAAAAGTAGAACTATGGTATGCTTATGTTTAAGAGCAAGCGAGGGTTTAGCTTGAGATGTTAAAATTCAGATTTGAACTATTTTTTGATATGGAAATTTGAAATATATATGGTACTGTATATGATTATGTATAACAACAAGCGACGAAAGGGCTGATGCTCCTATTCCTTGTCGGCGGGAGGACTATGTGTGCGGCGACTTGAGCCAAATTAGAAGGCCATAGCTATGTTGATTGGTCCTTGAAGTTGGAGGGGCTAGGATTTCGGATGAGCGGAGTGGGGGAAGTTGTTGCTCATGGAACAAAAGTCCTTAAAATAGTAATGTTAGTATATAGGAGTACAAGGTATATACTTGTACTATTTTAGTACTATAATAAGTATATCGGGTTCATCAAAAAGAATTATCTCGGGTTCACAACCACGTGGGGTCAAGGTGAGGGAAAGTTGGTCAATACCTCTTACCGCTATATCCCCACCCCAAGTTCTAATGCGCAAGTGTTGTTATTTTTTTAAAGGGAAATAGTGGTTCCTCTCCCCCGAAAACATGCCCCGCATCTCCACCTCCTAGTATCGTAGTACTACTACTGCATCTTCTCCAAAAAAAACCCTCTTCTGTCTCTTTCTCCCGTTCACCCCTCTCTCCCTTGCATTAGATTACCGACTCCAATGAAGCAGAAGCGTAAGGTTGAGGAGATTCCTGATTGCTACCACCAGTCCATGGGGTGGGGCAACCTCCACTACCCACTGGTGGAGAACATAGCCGAGCGGGCGGATATCCTCAGCACTGGTCGCCTCGCTCGAGGCATGATCGGCATGCGGCATGCCATCCGCGGAGCGCAAAAGGTTCCGTTCGGTTTACCGAGCCTGCTCCACTGCGACCCCGAGACATGGCCAGACGACCGCGACAATACTGTAAGAGTATTTATTTATTTACTCATCTCGTTTCAGCTTGTGTTTTTTCAATCAACTTTTCTTATTGCCAAACATCATGCATGAATTTAGACTCAACATCATCACCTGATGTGGGAGATCTTTGTAAAGGTTTGCTGCCTTCACTATGCACATGTACTCTTCGGAATTGCTTTATTTATCCATTACATCTGTGCTTCAGTTCTGCACAATCCGCTCTTCATTCTGTCGAATACCTTGCATGCATAGACAATTTTGAAACAAATCCTATTTGCAGGGCATTCACGCGTTGCTGATGCCATTAGACAAGCCGACAGTTCCAGCATTTATCCATACCAAGGAGGAACTGGATGGACATGGACCCATGCACTGGGTGGGTTGTAACGGCGACTGGGTGGCATTTGTCCAGCAGGACGGGCACTTGACGATCCGCAACATATACATATCAGATACTATTATACCTCTTCCATCTCTGCAACATACCCATGCAGGAATTTCTTTGGGCCCTACTAGTGAATGGTGGCATGGCAGCCCACCATTCCTGTTCAAATACAAAATAGATAAAAGTTTGGAACTGCTCAAAGTACGGATCGTCAAGAGGCCGTACAAAGATGATCTAGCAGGGCCATGGCATTACGAGGTAATCGTTGTATTTGACGAATTGATCGCTATCCTACAAGCGCCCCTAGAAAAGGAGTGGAATATCCTGAGAAACCCTGAATTCTTTGATAGAAACAGCTATGTCGATGCCATGGGCATTCCTGGATATGGTACAAGTTCACACCTACATCGTGTATACGCAGTTACATATCCGTATGGAGATGTTCTGGTTTGGGAACCATATACCTGTGGTGAGTCTTTGTTTTATGTCTTAACTAGTAAATGGCATGCTGCACATGTTGGACTAATTACGATTCGCAATACTGATGTATAAAAGTTGCGTTCTAAATGTTGTTCAAACTTTCAATACAACTAATAATTTGGTTATACCATCAAAATAAGTGTGAGCATACAGTTTATAAATATGAACAAAAATTTGGAACCTTTCTTAATCACTATCAAGTGGGACGTGTGATATCGGTGTGAGACTGCTCTGATTTTTCTTCACAATGGAAACATGACGGTTCTAGAAACAGTGGACACTGGTGTGGTATTTTTTTCACGCGAATACCTCTAATCCCAACCATTAGATTTTGGACACCAACAGTTGGAATTGCTGCTACATGTCTTGTTAAAAACTGGTGCCTTATAGTAGTAGAAAATAGAAGATAGAAGAGAAGAGATAATTTTCAGTGTAGTTCCTACTTGCTGCATTGTGGTTGATCTTTGTGCATTGCAGGGACACATGCAGCCCCGCGTCTCATTGACGCCATGTCATTGAAGATGAAGAAGCAAAAGTGGCTGCAATTTTCGCTCAAATCGAGGGAGATGCTGTCATGGAAGATGATGAAGCAAATGTGGCTCAAGGCGATGGAGGTGCCGATGAAGATAATGATGCTGATGAAGAAGAATTAGAAGAAGAAGAATTAGAAGAAGACGAATTCGATGATGAAGAATTAGATGATGAAGAATTAGATGATGATGGTGATAATCATAATTATGAAGATGAAGATGTATTTCTTGGATTTTCTGACCAGCGCACTTGGTTCCTGGCACCAATGAGAGCAGAGTCCATTACTGGTGAATCTGATCTCGCGTGGATTCAGGTTAAAGGTTATCGGCCCATCCTCGGTCCTTCAATATTACATATGGGTAACAAGCTGAGGTCTTATCCTTTGGTACGGTGCTACGTTTTCTTGAGATCGGCCCATACCTTGGACCCTGTAGAAGAGGCAAGGTGGGAAAGATTGAACAATTTGAAGGGGCGTTCTTTATTTCTTGGACTCAATCACCCAATTTTCATGCTACCCCCGCCAATCGACGCAGAGGCTGCAGAACCAGATTTCCAATTGTTCAAACATGACTGTGTCTTTGCTACCCACAATCGCGCCCGTGATACATGGATACGTCCAAGGCCAAATTGGTGCAGAATGCACGTCAATGGAGGTCCTGCCATAGGCTCAAGATTGCAGTACAAAAAAGAGAAGATTGAACATAGAGCCGAAGCACCCATGTGGTTCGTCCCAACACTTCCACCTGTTTTTCCTTGAGAAATAAGAGACAGATGGTGACCTTATTTTATAGAGAAAACATAGTGTTCGTGAACTTAACCTCATGAACATTCGCTGTTCGGTTTTTGCTGAAATCAAAATTTTGCAGAGATGAAGATCTTTGTTTGAATCCCGTCTTGAACATATTTTTCACAAATTAGCTACCCGTATTGTGATGAATACATGCTGGTTTGTTGTTTGGTGCGAGTGAGACATGAAGATCTTTGTCCCGAATACCACAATGGACATCTTTTTTTTCTTCAAAAATTAGCTAAGCTCACGCTATTAGGCGCAAATGCCTATTAAGAGATTTGGTGCTCTTGGGCACCAGTGCTCCTGCTATTTTAGAAAAAATAAAAAATATATTTATTTGTTCAAAAAATTAGAAAAAAATCATGGAGTAGCTAATGAATTGTCCCATAAACGTGCAAAATTTCAGTTTCAAATACAAAAAATTCTGGGCTACACAAAAGTAACAAACGTGTGGATCTGGGTATGCATATTTCAAATCTCCAAATTTCAACAGATTTTGTCTTTTTTGTGTAGTCTACAATATAAAGAATGTCATATTAAAATTTTACACGCTTGTAGGTTACTTTATTTATTATGTCTACATTCATTTTCAGATTTTTTTGAAACAAATATGTATGATATTTGATTTTTTTTAAACAGCAGAGCACCTTGGTGCCCATTAGCCAAAGACACTTTTCGCAAATGCCTTCAATAAAGGAACGGATGGTGACCTTATTTTATAGAGAAACCATAGTGTTTGTGAACTTAAAGTCATGAACACACGCTGTTCGGTTTTTGGTGAAATCAAAATTTAGCAGAGATGAAGATCTTTGTTTGAATCCCGTGATGAACACATTTTTCCTAAATTAGCTACCAGTATTGTGATGAATACATGCCGGTCTGTTTTTCGGTGGAGTAGCAGACATGCAGGGGATCGAAAGAAACGGCAAAGTAGCCAGAAATCAGGGGTCAAATATAAATTCAAGAAAGGAAACGTTTATTCAACAGTCAGGCTGACATGTGGGACGTATCTTGCAGCCGCGGCCTCAACATTTATCATTCAGAGAGGATGACATGTGGGACCCACGAACCAGCATCGTTCTCGACGTTTCTCAAAGGGGGCAGGAGATCGAAAGAAAAAGGCAAGTAGCTCGAAATCAGGTGTCCAAAAATTCCAAGAAAGGAAAGGTTTATCGCACAAAGAGGCTGACATATTGTACCCAGTTTGCAGCAGCGTCATCAACTCAAAGGCGGTGGAGTTCGAAAGAAAAAGGCAAATAGCCAGAAATTAGGGGTCAAAAATAAATCCAGCAAAGGAAACTTTTATCGTACAAAGAGGCTGACATGTGGGACCCAGCCAGCAGCGTCCTCAACGTTTCTAAGGTGGCAGGCAATGGAAAAAAGGCAAATAGCCAGAAATTAGGGGTCAAAAATAAATGCAACAATAGAAACTCTTATTGTTCATAGAGGCTGACATGTTGGACCCATGAGCCAGCAGGGCCCTCAACGTTTCAAAGGCGTCACGGGATCAAAAGAAAAGAACCAAGTAGCCATTAATTAGGTGTCAAAAATAAATCCAAGAAAGTAAATGTTTATTGTTCTTAGAGGCTGACATGTGGGAGCTATGCGCCAGCAGCGTCCTCATCGTTTCAAAGGCGGTCGGGGATCCAAAGAAAAAGGCAAATAGCCAGAAATCAGGGGTAAATATCCAAGAAAAGAAATATTATTGTTCATAGAGGCTGGCATGTGGGACCCATGAGCCAGCAGCGTCCACAATTTCAAAGGCGGCACAGGATCGAAAGAAAAAGGCAAGTGACCAAAAATCAGGGGGTAAAAAATCCAAGAAAAAAACTTTATTGTACATAGAGGATGACATGCGGGTCCCATGAGCCAACAACTTACTCGTCGTTTCAGAGGGCCGAGGCGGCATGAGATCGAAAGAAAAAGGAAAGTGACCAAATATCAGGAGCAAAAAATAATCCATGAAAAGAAACTTTCATTGTACATAGAGGATGACATAGGGTCCCATGTTGTAGCAGCGGTCTGAACGTTTCAAAGACGGCATGAGATCGAAAGAAAAAGGCAAGTGACCAAATATCAGGAGCCAAAAATAATCCAAGAAAAGAAACTTTTATTGTACCTTTGAGAGTCGGCATGAGATTGAAAGAAAAAGGCAAGTGACCAAATATCAGGAGCCAAAAACCTAGAAAAGAAACTTTTATTGTACATAGAGTATGACATGCGGGTCCCATGACGCTGCAGCATCCTCAACGTTTCCAAGGCGGCAGGGGATCAAATGAAAAGGAAATAGCCAAAAAGCAGAGGGTGAAAAAAATCGAAGAAAAGAAACTTTTATTGTTAATAGTGGATGACATGTGGGACCCATGAGGCAGCAGCATCCTCAACGTTTCCAAGCAGCAGGGGATCGAAAGAAAAAGGAAATAGCCAAAAATCAGAGCATGAAAAATAATCCAAGAAAAGAAACTTTTATTTTACATAGAGGATGACATGTGGGTCCCATTTTGCAGCAGCGGTCTCAACGTTTCAAATGCGGCTTGAGATCAAAAGAAAACGAAAGTAGCCCAAAATTAGGGGGAATAAAACTCCAAGAAAAGAAAGTTTTTTGTACATAGAGGATGACATACGGGTCCCAAGGCGGCAGGGGAACAAAAGAAAAAGGAAATAGCCAAAAATCAGAGGGGTGAAAAAAAAATCCAAGAAAAAAGAAACTTTTAGAGTTCATAGTTCATAGAGGATGACATGCAGGTCCCATGAGGCAGCAGCGTCCTCAACATTTCCAAGGCGGCACACAGGACCAAAAGAAAAAGGATGTACCCCTGCTGGGCCTTTTGATCAAAAAATAATCCAAGATAAGGAAGATATAAATTGGGGCTGCCTGGCCATCTGGGCCTTCTAACCTGCTGGACGTCTTTTGACTCGTACAATTTCAGCCCACTCCAAAACAAGAAAGTCCTATGCTTCGCAAAAACAAAACAAAAACAAGGAGATTCATATTAGTTCGTTTATGTAAAAATAAAGATTTAATTTATCCGTTTGCAATAGCTCAGAGCGAAATACACTTTTTATTGTCTGCAAAATAATCAAGATATCACATGTTTCTTGTACGGGGAGGCTGACATCGGGACCCATGAGCCAGCAGCGTCGTCAAAGTTTTAAAGGCGGCAGAGGATCCAAAGAAAAAATAAATCAAAAATCAGTTGGTAAAAAAATCGAAGGAAAGAAACATTTATCGTTCTGAGAGGATGACATGCGGGACCCATGTGGCAGCAGCATCCTCAACGTTTCCAAGGCAGCACGGGATCAAAAAAAAGGCAAAATAGCCAGAAATTAGGGGTCAAAATAACTCCAAGAAAAGAAAGGTTTATCGTCCATAGAGGCTAACATGTGGGACCCATTAGCGAGCAGATTCTTCAACGTTCAAAGGCGGCAGGGGATCAAAAGAAAAAGGAAGTAGCCAGAAATTAGGTGTAAAAAATAACTCCAACAATGGAAACTTTTATTGTTCATAGAGGATGACATGCGGGACCCATGAGCCAGTAGCTTCCTCAACGTTTCAAAGGCGGCATGGGATCGAAAGAAAAAGGCAAGTGACCAAATATCAGGAGCCAAAAAAATCCAAGAAAAGAAAGTTTTATAGTACATAGAGGATGACATGCGGGTCCCATTTTGCAGCAGCTGTATCACCGTTTGAGAGGCGGCAGGGGATCGAAAGAAAAAGGCAAGTGACCAAATATGAGGTGCCAAAAATAATCAAAGAAAAGAAAGTTTTCAACGTTTCAAAGGCGGCAGGGGATCAAAAGAAAAAGGAAGTAGCCAGAAATTAGGGGTCAAAAATAACTCCAAGAAAGGAAACTTTTATTGTTCATAGAGGATGACATGCGGGACCCAAGCGCCAGCAGCTTCCTCAACGTTTCAAAGGCGGCATGAGATCGAAAGAAAAAGGCAAGTGACCAAATATCAGGACCCGAAAATAATCCAAGAAAAGAAATTTACTCGTACATAGAGGATGACATGTGGGACCCATTTTGCACAGGACCAAAAGAAAAATGAAGTAGCCGTAAATTAGTGGGTGAAAAAAATCCAAGAAAAGAAAGATTTCAATTGGGCTGCATCTGGACATCCGGGCATTCGAACTATCCTGCTGGGCCTTTTGACTCGTACAATTTCAGCCCACTCCAAAACAGGAAAGTTCGGTTTTTTCTCAAAAAAAAAACAGGAAAGTCCTATGCTTCGCAAAAACAAAAAACAAGGACACTCAACATATAAGTTTGTTTATGTAAAAATGAAGATTTAATTTATCCGTTTGCAATAGCTCAGAGCGAAATACACTTTTTATTGTCTGCAAAATAATCAAGATATCACATGTTTCTTGTACGGGGAGGCTGACATCGGGACCCATGAGCCAGCAGCTTCCTCAACGTTTCAAAGGCGGCAAAGCGATCGAAAATAAAATAAAAAACTAAAAATCAGTTGGTAAAAAAATCCAAGAAAATAAAACATTTATCGTTACGAGAGGATGACATGCGGGACCCATGAAGCAAGAAAGCATCCTAACGTTTCAAAGGCGGCAGGGGATCAAAAGAAAAAAAGGAAATAGCCAGAAATTAATTAGGGGTAAAAAATAAATCCACCAAAGGAAACTTTTATTGTTCATAGAGGATGACATGTGGGACCGACCTGCCAACAACGTCCTCATCGTTTCAAAGGGGGCAGGGGATCAAAAGAAAAAGGCAAATAGCCAGAAATTAGGGGTCAAAAATAACTCCAAGAAAGGAAACTTTTATTGTTCGTAGAGGATGACATGGGGGACCCATGAGCCAGCAGCTTACTCAACGTTTCAAAGGCGGCATGAGATCGAAAGAAAAAAACGCAAGTGACCAAATATGAGGTGCCAAAAATAATCCAAGATTTATTGTACATAGAGGATGACATGCGGGTCCCATTTTGCAGCAGCGGTCTCAATGTTTGAAATGCGGCTTGAGATCAAAAGAAAAAGAAAGTAGCTAGAAATTAGGGGGACAAAAAATCAAAGAAAAGACTGTTGATGGACATAGAGGTTGACATGCGGGTCCCATGTGCCAGCAGCTTACTCAACGTTTCAAAGGGGCCAGGGGATCAAAAGTAAAAGGCAAATAGCCAAAAATCAGAGGATAAAAAAAAATCCAAGAAAACAAACTTTTATAGCACATAGAGGATGACATGCGGGTCCCATGAGCCAGCAGGTTCCTCAACGTTTCAAACGTGGCATGATATCGAAAGAAAAAGGCAAGTGACGAAATATCAGGAGCCAAAAATAATTCAAGAAAAGAAACTTGATTGTACATAGAGGATGACATGCGGGTCCCATGTGTAAGCAGCTTACTCAACGTTTCCAAGGCGGCAGGGCATCAAAAGAAAAAGGAAATAGACAAAAATCAGAGAGTGAAAAAAAACCATAGAAAATAAACTTTTATAGCACATAGAGGATGACATGCGGGTCCCATTTAGCAGCAGGTTCCTCAACGTTTCAAACGTGGCATGAGATCGAAAGAAAAAACGCAAGTGACCAAATATCAGGAGCCAAAAATAATCCAAGAAAAGAAAGTTTTATAGTACATAGAGGATGACATGCGGGTCCCATTTAGCACCAGGTTCCTCAACGTTTCAAACGTGGCATGAGATCGAAAGAAAAAGGCAAGTGACCAAATATCCAGAGCCAAAAATAATTCAAGAAAAGAAACTTGATTGTACATAGAGGATGACATGCGGGTCCCAATTAGCAGCAGCGGTATCACCGTTTGAGAGGCTGCACGGGATCGAAAGAAAAAGGCAAGTGACCAAATATCAGGAGCCAAAAATAATCCAAGAAAAGAAATTTTATTGTACGTAGAGGATGACATGCGGGTCCCATTTTGCAGCAGCGGTCTCAACGTTTCCAAGGCGGCACAGAACCAAAAGAAAAATGAAGTAGCCAGAAATCAGGGGTGAAAAAAATCCAAGAAGAAAGATTTCAATTGGGCTGCATCTGGACATCTGGGCTTTCGAACTATCCTGCTTGGCCTTTTGACTCGTACAATTTCAGCCCACTCCAAAACAGGAAAGTTCAGAATTTTCTAAAAAAACAGGAAAGTCCTATGCTTCGCAAAGACAAAAAAACAAGGAGATTCAACATATAAGTTTGTTTATGTAAAAATAAATATTTAATTATCCGTTTGAAATAGTTCAGAGCGCAATACATTGTTTATTGTCTGCAAAATAATCAAGATATCATATGTTTCTTGTACGGGGAGGCTGACATCGGGGACCCATGAGCCAACAGCGTCGTCAACGTTTTAAAGGCGGCAGGGGATGGAAAGAAAAAATAAACCAAAAATCTGTTGGTAAAAAATCCAAGAAAAGAAACATTTTCGTTCTGAGAGGATGACATGCGGGACCCATGAGGCAGCAGCATCCTCAGCGTTTATTGTTCATAGAGGTTGACATGTGGGACCCGTGAGCCAGCGGCGTCCTCAACGTTTTAAAGGCTGCAGGTGATTGAAAGAAAAAATAAGCCAAAAATCGTTTGGTCAACAAAATCCAAGAAAATAAACATTTACCGTTCTGAGAGGATGACATGCGGGACCCATGAGGCTGCAGCATCCTCAACGATTCCAAGGCGGCAGGGGATCAAAGAAAAAAAAAGAAAATATCCAGAAATTAATTAGGGGTTCAAAAAAAATCCATCAAAGGAAACTTTTATTGTTCATAGAGGATGACTTGTGGGACCGACCTGCCAACAGCGTCCTCGTCGTTTCAAAGGGGCAGGAGATCAAAAGAAAAAGGCAAATAGCCAGAAATTAGGGGTCAAAAATAACTCCAAGAAAGGAAACTTTTATTGTTCGTAGAGGATGACATGCGGGACCCATGAGCCAGCAGCTTACTCAATGTTTCAAAGGCGGATGAGATCGAAAGAAAAAGGCAAGTGACAAAATATCAGGAGCAAAAGATAATCCAAGAAAAGAAACTTTATTGTACATAGAGGATGACATGTGGGTCCCATTTAGCAGCAGCGGTATCACCGTTTGAGAGGCGGCAGGGGTTCAAAAGAAAAAAGAAATTGCCAAAAATCAGAGGGTGAAAAAACCCAAGAAAATAAACTTTTATAGTACATAGAGGATGACATGCGGGTCCCATGAGCCTGCAGGTTCCTCAACGTTTCAAACGTGGCATGAGATCGAAAGAAAAAGGCAAGTGCCCAAATATGAGGTGCCAAAAAAAACTCCAAGAAAAGAAAGTTGATTGCTCATAGAGGATGACATGCGGGTCCCATTTAGCTGCAGTGGTCTCACTGTTTGAGAGGCGGCAGGGGATCGAAAGAAAAAGGCAAGTGAACGAATATGAGGTGCCAAAAATAATCCAAGAAAAGAAAGTTTTATAGTACATAGAGGATGACATGCGGGTCCCATTTAGCGAAATGCGGTATCACCGTTTGAGAGGCGGCAGGGGATCAAAAGAAAAAAGAAATTGCCAAAAATCAGAGGGTGAAAAAAAACCAAGAAAATGAACTTTTATAGTACATAGAGGATGACATGCGGGTCCCATGAGCCTGCAGGTTCCTCAACGTTTCAAACGTGGCATGAGATCGAAAGAAAAAGGCAAGTGAAAAAATATCAGGAGCCAAAAATAATTCAAGAAAATAAAGTTTTATAGTACACAGAGGATGACATGCGGGTCCCATTTAGCAGCAGCGGTATCACCGTTTGAGAGGCGGTAGGGGATCGAAAGAAAAAGGCAAGTGAAAAAATATGAGGAGCCAAAAATAATTCAAGAAAAGAAAGTTTTATAGTACATAGAGGATGACATGCGGGTCCCATTTAGCAGCAGCGGTATCACCGTTTGAGAGGCGGCAGGGGATCGAAAGAAAAAGGTAAGTGACCAAATATGAGGTGCCAAAAATAATTCAAGAAAAGAAAGTTTTATAGTACATAGAGGATGACATGCGGGTCCCATGAGCCTGCAGGTTCCTCAATGTTTCAAACGTGGCATGAGATCGAAAGAAAAAGGCAAGTGCCCAAATATGAGGTGCCAAAAAAAACTCCAAGAAAAGAAAGTTGATTGCTCATAGAGGATGACATGCGGGTCCCATTTAGCTGCAGCGGTCTCACTGTTTGAGAGGCGGCAGGGGATCGAAAGAAAAAGGCAAGTGACCAAATATCAGGAGCCAAAAATAATTCAAGAAAAGAAAGTTTTATAGTCCATAGAGAATGACGTGCAGGTCCCATTTAGCAGCAGCGGTATCACCGTTTGAGAGGCGGCAGGGGATCGAAAGAAAAAGGCAAATGACCAAATATGAGGTGCCAAAAAAAAATCCAAGAAAAGAAAGTTTTATAGTACATAGAGGATGACATGCGGGTCCCATTTAGCAGCAGCGGTATCTCCGTTTGAGAGGCGGCAGGGGATCGAAAGAAAAAGGCAAGTGACCAAATATGAGGTGCCAAAAAAAATCCAAGAAAAGAAAGTTTTATAGTACATAGAGGATGACATGCGGGTCCCATTTAGCAGCAGCGGTATCACCGTTTGAGAGGCGGCAGGGGATCGAAAAAAAAGGCAAGTGACCAAATATGAGGTGCCAAAAAAAACTCCAAGAAAAGAAAGTTGATTGCACATAGAGGATGACATGCGGGTCCCATTTAGCAGCAGCGGTCTCAACGTTTCCAAGGCGGCAAGGGATCAAAAGAAAAAGGAAGTAGCCAGAAATCAGGGGGTCAAAAAAAATCCAAGAATAGAAAGAATTTTGGTTCATAGAGGATGACATGCGGGACCCATGATCCTGCATCGTAAACGGCTCGATCGGAGAACGTTGAACGAGATGGCGCGATCGAGAAAAAAAACAATGCCAGAGAGGCTGCCATCTGGGCCCTACATCCCTCGGCGGTGCGGATTTGCGTTGACTCAGCCGGCGAACCCGAGATTTCGAGATGCACCACGTCCCGGGCCACCATACGCGATGTTTTGGCCGCTTTCGTCGGGCTAGGTGGCCTCAAAAACGAGAAAAAAAAAGTTTTCACATGCACCACGGAGGGACCCAAAATCGTCGGCCATGGTACACCAGCAACCACGGCGCGACTTCAACTTCGTCGGCCATGGCAACTTTTCTTGTAGTGTCTAATCCTTTGTTACAGCAAGCCGGTGAGATTGACAACCTCACTGTTTCGTTGGGGCAAAGTACTTTGTTGTGTTGTGCAGGTTCCACGTTGGTGCCGGAATCCCTGGTGTTGCGCCGCACTACACTCCGCCGCCATCAACCTTCAACGTGCTTCTTGGCTCCTACTGGTTCGATAAACCTTGGTTTCTTACTGAGGGAAAACTTGCTGCTGTGCGCATCATACCTTCCTCTTGGGGTTCCCAACGAACGTGTGTATTACACGCCATCACCGCCACCCCGCCGCACCGCCGCAGTACACGCCGTCCGCTCGGTTCTCACCGCACCGGAGAACAGGATCTCAGTCGGGGTAGGCTCTGGCGCGCACCTGTCGCCTGTTTTGGGGCCAAACTTTGTCGGTTGCGCCGCCCGGCCTTGCCGCCCATGACCTGTTCGGTCAATTGCGCCGGTAGGTTTCTTACTCGTGTTTTCGGCGCTATTGTGCACGGCCATTGATCCACAGTTACTACTCACGCAGATGGACATGTGGCAGATGTTGGAAAAGTTCCGCGCGGAGGTCGTTGACTCCTCTTTCGACGAGGTGTTAGATCAGTCGACACAGACAATGTCTACTGTTGCGGCCTCCATCCTCCACGAGTACAACTCAAGCCAGACACTGATGCATCGGGGCTCTGTGAAGGGCCGGTCAAAAAACATGTCGCGCAACAGAGTGGAAGGTCACCTCCGGCTCCACAAGGACTACTTCCACCGCACCAATCCGGTGTACAAGGAAAAAATGTTTCGGCGCCGGTACATGATGTCAAGGGATCTGTTCATGGTCATTCTACGGGGCGTCAGAAACTACGACCCCTACTTCCAATGCAGGCCCGATGCAACAGGTGCGCTATGCTCCACCTCCTACCAAAAATGCTTCGCAGCTATTCGCATGCTATCATATGGAATGGCTGCTGATATATTCGATGAGTATCTTCGAATGGGTGAGAGCACCTGCCTTGAGTCCACGTACAGGTTTTGCCGAGCCGTGATTGCCGTGTTCGGACAACATTACTGTAGGGAGCCAACTGTTGAGGATACAAGGCGGTTGTTGTCTATCAACGAGTCTAGAGGGTTCCCAGTAATGATTGGCATCATAGATTGCATGCACTGGGAGTGGAAGAAGTGTCCATTTGGATGGCAGGGTCAGTACAGCGGGCATTTGGAGGGACAGACTGTCATTCATGAGGCTTTCATATCTCAAGATTTATGGATTTGGCATTCATTCTTTGGCATGACCGGTTCCAACAACGACAATAATGTGTTGCACCGATCACCGGTTTTCAACAGGCTTATGCAAGGCAGAACTCGCCGGGAGAGCTACGAGGTCAATGGGAATGCGTATGACAAGCCATATTATCTTGCTGATGGCATCTACCCTGACTGGGCCACACTAGTGAAGACTGTCTGTAATCCAAACTAGCAGAAGACGAGGAGGTTTGCCAAGATGCAAGAGGCTTGTAGGAAAGATGTGGAGCGAGGATTTCGTGTGCTCCAAGCTCGGTGGGCAATTGTCCGTCACCCGACAAGAACATGGTCGCTCAAGACCATGCATGAGGTGATGACATGCTGCGTGATCATGCACAACATGATCATTGAGAACGAGCGTCTTGATGGCCGCAATGAGCACCACTGGGATTTCCAAGGTGAGCTGATTGCGCCAATCCCTGGGGCATTATCTTGGGAGGACTATCTGCATATGAATGTAGAAGCCACTGACGAGGCCATGTGCAAACGCCTGCAGACGGATCTGATTGAGCATCAGTGGGCATTGGCTGGCCATGAAGACATTGCCTAGAGGAATATCGTCTTATTTTCATGTAGACTTTTAAAAATTTGGATGTAATAGTGTAAGGGTATTTTACCCTTATCCATTATTTTGGTTACAATGACACCGTGCTAGAGTATTTGGCCTAATACATGTTTGTAAGGATAATCCCAGGTATTAGCCAAAGAGGCATAAATGGTGTATCAAGGATAAGAAGGCTAAAGGAGACCCCCCACTTCGACAACAATCAAAAGGGGTTCTCCAGCAGGCAGCCGGTCATAGACCCGGTTGGACCGGCCCGTGCGCCGGCAGCCTCCGGTCTGTCGCTCGGTCGATCGGGCGCTGGGCCGGGCGCTCCGGCGCCAACCGGCCCCTGCGCTGACGCCAACCGGGCGACGTACTGGAAGACACGAAGTTTCCCCCGGTCAAGGTCCGGTCTGCCGCCTGGTTTGGACCGGCGGGTCCGGTCCCTGGCCCGGTCCGACCGGGCTCCCGACCGGGCGCCCCGGCGCCAACCGGGCTCTACGCTGACAGCAACCGGAGGGAGTACTGGGCGACATTTCAAGGCTCCAGTTGGGGTCCGGTCTTCCGCCCGGTTTGGACCGGCGGGCCCGGTCCCTGGTCCGGTCCGATCGGCCCCTGCGCCGGACGCTCCGGTCTGTGGTCCGGTTGACCGGGATTCTCGGGAGGAAGTTGATGTGTCAAGTGAGCAACGGCCATATTTCAAGTGACACTATAAATAGCCCTTCTCCTACCTCTGAAAGCTCAGGCACTACACTAGAAACTGTTCTTGAGCTCTCTCTCTCATACTCCATTGCTAGAAACACCAAAAGCCTCAGATCTCCCTCCTCCTCCACCCAAACTCAAATCCCTCCGGGGAAACGATAGAGGAGGACCCGATCTACTGTTCTACCAAGCCAAATCTCATTCCCCCTTGTATTCATCAAGAAGCTTGCTCTCTAGGGTTCCATGGAAACCCTAGGTGGGCAAGAGTGGTCCGGAAGCATCCGGGATGTGTATTTGCTCCTGACAAGATTGTGAAGGTTTGGAGGCTACCTCAAAGTCTACCACAAGTGAGTGAGCTATTCCTTCGTGGGATAGGCTCCGGAGAATAGGGTGAGCCTTCGTGGCGCGGGGAAACCTTCGTGGGACCTCCACGCCTCCAAACGTGATGTACCTTCTTGCAAAGGAAGGGAACACGGGAATACATCCTCGTCTCCGCGTGCTATCGGTTATCTCTAACCGAACTCCTTACTTGTGATATAACTGCCTGTGAGAGCCTTCGTGCTTGAGTTACTTGTATCCTCATATAGGTTGTTTCACCTAGTTTGCATTAGGCTCATCTTTATATTCCGCAAAGCCTAATATTGCAAAGAAAGAATTAAAATCTGTAGAAACCTATTCACCCCCCCCCCCCTAGGTTTACCATCTCTGATCTTTCAAATAGCTATGACCACTATTTATTTTGTTGTTTTGAAACATCCCAATTCATACCGACGCGCAAATGCGTCGGGCCGCTGGAGGCACCCCAAGGTGCAAACGGACGCGCGGACAAAAAGGTAATTTTCATGTCGGCGGGGCGACGGAAACGGACACACGCGGACAATTTAAACGTCTGAAATGCGTCGCCCCATTGGAGATGCCATAAGAGCATCTCCACTCGTCTGGCCTCCCCACGCCGAAATCCGGACGAAACAACCGCCGGATTGGACGAAATTAATTCGTGGGGAGAACCA
This sequence comes from Lolium perenne, assembly GCF_019359855.2. Classification (NCBI taxonomy): domain Eukaryota; kingdom Viridiplantae; phylum Streptophyta; class Magnoliopsida; order Poales; family Poaceae; genus Lolium; species Lolium perenne. Next base: position 262,256,755 of record NC_067250.2, read on the forward strand.
TATTTCCAGTTGTCCACCCGGAGTTTGGCGGACAAAGTCGAAATTCAAACAAGTCGTCGTCCCGCTACAAATTCGATCGGCAAAAGGATCAGCCACAGATCGGCGATCGGAGGGAAATTACACTGAAACAGGGGCGTCGGTAGTCCCGTCTGGCACGGCGGCGTCACACGCCGTGGTCAAAGCGGCGGCCGACGCCGCGGCCGCAGTCGACGTTGAAGCAGCGGCAGTCGACGTCGTAGATGGTGAGGACGACGAGGTAGGCGCCGGAGACGACGAAGAACTGGCCGGAGCGGGTCGGAGGATGTCGCTGCGATGTCCCTCGTACCAATTCCTCGTCTCCTCGTCCATCAGTTCCGTGTTGCCGCCCATCAGGAACGCCAAGTCTGTGTTCCTCTTCTTCGCCGCGGCCGTCGTCTTCAGCAGGGCGATCCGGGCGCCTTGGTTGGCGAGCATCTCCCTCCACCTGCCGTCGAACTTGTCGTCCCTCCCGGCGGCGTGCGTCCTCGCGTCGACCCAGCACTTGTCGAATGACGCCTGCATTCTCTCGGCGGGATGGCCCATCTTTTTGAGATCTTTGAGCTTTTTCTGGCCGAGTTCCGGGCGGCCATTCGACGAGCCTGGCGCCGGAGCGTCGGGGTTGTACTGTTCGGTTTTGCTCTTCGAGAGGCTCGTGCGGGTTTCCGTCCACTTCTCGCACTTCTCGATGCGGGAGTAGACATTCAGAAACTTGAACTGCAAGCCGGTGTCATCGTGGTACATGTCGAAAGCACGACGCACCTGGGGAAAAAGAGGACGGCGATATGGGTCAGTTCACGGCGATCAGTAGGTCGACGGAGGAGGCACGGCGTATGCATACCTTGGCTTCAAAGTCTTCGCCGCTCACCGGGTTGTTTTTGAGCTCCTCCTGTATGCCGTGCCATTTGCTGCACGCCGTCTGTATGATCCCCCAATGGGTGGCCATGGCCTTGTCTCCCCGGTTCATGATCGTCTTGTTGAAGTAGGGATCGACGAGCTTGCGCTCGTCGAACGCTGCCTTCACTCGAAGCCAATACGTGTCGAAGGACTGATTCGCCCCGGTTATGCCGTCCATGGACACGGTCATCCAAGCTTCGGCGAGGCACTCCTCTTCCCTCGGCGTCCATTTGATGCGCGGTTCGGCCGGCGGCGCGTCCTTCTTCCTCTTCATCTTTCCCTTCAGCGGGTTGTCATCGGCGACCTCGACTTGGGTTGGTTCTTCCTCTTCTTCTTCTTTGACGGCTTGGCTTCCGTCGGCCACATCCTCCGCCCACTGGTTACGCTCCGTGACAGCTGCCGTCGCTCTCGCCTCCTCTTGCGTGAAGAACCCCGGGCTCGCAGCGGCGATGATACGTCTCAAACGTATCTATAATTTTTTATGTTCCATGCTAGTTTTATGACAATACCTACATGTTTTGTTCACACTTTATATCGTTTTGATGCGTTTTCCGGAACTAACCTATTGACAAGATGCCGAAGTGCCAGTTCCTGTTTTCTGCTGTTTTTGGTTTCAGAAATCCTAGTAAGGAAATATTCTTGGAATTGGACGAAATCAATGCCCAGCATCTTAGAATTCCACGAAGCTTCCAGAACACCCGAGAGCCACCAGAGGAGAGCCACAGGGGGCCCACACATGGGGCTGGCGCGACCAGGGCTGGGCCCGCGCCACCCTATTGTGTGGCGGCTCTGTACCCCCTCCGACTCCGCCTCTTCGCCTATTTAAAGGTCCCTGACCTAAATCTTCGATACGGGAAAAGCCACGGTACGAGAAACCTTCCAGAGCCGCCGCCATCGCGAAGCCAAGATCTGGGGGACAGGAGTCTCTGTTCCGGCACGCCGCCGGGACGGGGAAGTGCCCCCGGAAGGCTTCTCCATCGACACCACCGCCATCTTCATCAACGCTGCTGTCTCCCATGAGGAGGGAGTAGTTCTCCATCGAGGCTAAGGGCTGTACCGGTAGCTATGTGGTTAATCTCTCTCCTATGTACTTCAATACAATGATCTCATGAGCTGCCTTACATGATTGAGATTCATATGAGCTTTGTATCACTATTCATCTATGTGTTACTCTTGTGATGTTATTAAAGTAGTCTATTCCTCCTTCACGGTGTAATGGTGACAGTGTGTGCATCGTGTAGTACTTGGCGTAGGTTATGATCATAATCTCTTGTAGGTTATGGAGTTAATTATTACTATGATAGTATTGATGTGATTTATTCCCCCTTCATAGTGTAAAGGTGACAGTGTGTATGCTATGTTAGTACTCGGTTTAAATTGCAAAGATCTATTATGCTCTAAAGGTTACTTAAATATGAATGCCGAATGTTGTGGCGCTTGTTAACTCCGGCTTGAGGGAGCTCTTGTATCCCTACACAACGAATAGTGTTCATTATCAAACAAGAGTATATGTAGCACAAAGGAAGAGAACTTATTTATTTATGTGATCAATGTTGAGAGTGTCCACTAGTGAAAGTATGATCCCTAGGCCTTGTTTCCAAATACTGCAATCATCGTTTGTTTACTGTTTTACTGCATCTTTACTTCCTGCAATATTACTACCATCAACTGCACGCCAGCAAGCACTTTTCTGGTGCCGTTACTACTGCTCATATACATTCATACCACTTGTATTTCGCTATCTCTTCGCCGAACTAGTGCACCTATACATCTGACAAGTGTATTAGGTGTGTTGGGGACACAAGAAACTTCTTGTGTCTGATACGTCCAAAACGTATCTACTTTCCCGAACACTTTTGCTATTGTTTTGCCTCTAATTTGTGTATTTTGGATGCAACTAACACGGAATAACGCTGTTTTCAGCAGAACTGTTCTGGTGTCTCGTTTTTGTGCAGAAATCCAACTTTCAGGAAAATCCTCGGAATTTATGCAGAAGGTCCTATTTTCCCAGAATATTGGCGGAGCCAGAAGGGCAAGCCAGGTGGGGGCACGAGGGCCCCACACACTAGGCCGGCGCGGCCCAGGAGGGGCCCGCGCGGCCCTAGTGTGTGGTGGCCTCGGCTGGCCCCCGACGCCCTCCTTCGGACTACTTATTGCCTTCGACCTAAAAACGCACGGGAGGAAGTCGAAGTCGCCAGAAACCCTCCAGAACGCCGCCACATCGCGAAACTCCGTCTCAGGAGCCAGAAGTCTCCGTTCTGGCACTCCACCGGGACGGGGAATTGGAGGAGATCATCACCATCATCACCACCGACGCCTCTCCATCGACCAGCCATGTTTCCCCCATCCATGTGTGAGTAATTCCCCCGCTGTAGGCTGAAGGGGATGGTAGGGATTGGATGAGATTGGTCATGTAATAGTATAAGATTGTTAGGGCATAGTGCCTAGTGTCCGTAATTGGTACTTTGATGATATTGTTGCAACTTGTTATGCTTAATGCTTGTCACTAGGGCCCGAGTGCCATGATCTCAGATCTGAACATGTTATTATTTCATCATGATATTCATTGTTTATGGTCTTACCTGCAAGTTGTATACACATGTCGCTGTCCGGAACCAATGGCCCCGAAGTGACAGAAATCGAGACAACCGGAGGGGATGGTAGTGATGTGAGGATCACATGTGTTCACGGAGTGTTAATGCTTTGCTCCGGTATTCTATTAAAAGGAGTACCTTAATATCCAGTAGTTTCCCTAGAGGCCCGGCTGCCACCGGCTGGTAGGACAAAAGATGTTGTGCAAGTTTCTCATTGCGAGCACGTACGACTATAATTGGAACACATGCCTATTGATTGCTTTGTACTTAGACACCGTTTTATTATTATCTGCAAATGCCCTGCTTGATTGTTACATGAGTTTCTCTCATCCATGCAACGCCCGTTCATCCATCCCCGTGCCTACAGTATTTTAATCCTGCTGTTTACTATAATCACTGCTGCTGTCTTTGTTACTCTGCTGTTATTTCACTATCACTGCCATCGCTATAAAACTGTTACTACTGATAAACTCTTGCGAGCAAGTCTGTTTCCAGGTGCAGCTGAATTGACAACTCCGCTGTTAAGGCTTTCAAGTATTCTTTGTCTCCCCTTGTGTCGAATCAATAAATTGGGTTTTACTACCCGTGAAGACTGCTGCGATCCCCTATACTTGTGGGTCATCAAGACTGTTTTCTGGCGCCGTTGCCGGGGAGCATAGCTTTATTTGGAAGTTCACTTGGGTTGGTATTGTTCGCTGCAAATTCTCCATCATGGGTAAATCTCGCGATACTAAGGTCGCCATATTACCATCCACTACAAGAAAAGGTACAACTCTTAGTACCTCTGCTGCTCTTGATTCACCATCTGTGATAAGTAAACTTGTTTCACCACCACAAGCTTCAAATGCTGGTACTTCTGCTGAATCTGAAAACTCTTCTTATAATTTTGATGATGCTTCTGCTGTGCTTGATAACGATGGTTCGTTAGGATCTTTTCTAGATGCTACAATTGCTAAGTCTAGACAAATTGAAAATACTGAAACTCCTAATGAAAATGCTGCTACACCTGTTAATTCACCTGAGTCTGTTGAATATTCTAGTGATGATCTTGATGAAGATTATGTGGAACTTGATGATGATTTTATTGAAAAATGCAATGCTACTACTGATGCAAGAAAAATTAAAAAGTTGCTTGCAGAACATGCTGTTAGATATAAACTGTCTCCTGATCCTAAATTTGCCACATCTCCTATAAACATTAAGGATAAGGATTATGATTTTTCTCTTGATCTATCTCATATAGCTATTGTTGAGAAAACACCCTTTTGTGGTACTGAAAAAGAAAGTGCTGTTGAACACATGATTGAGTTATCTACTCTGAGTGGCTTGTTTTCTGATGATGTAAAGAAGCGTACTTACTTTGTTGCTAAAATCTTTCCATTCTCATTAAAGGATGACGCTAAAACTTGGTATAATAGTTTGCCACCTGATTCTATTAAAAGTCCAAAAGAATTGCTTGATGTTTTCTTCCGGAAATACTTTCCTTCTAGTGCTCAACATATTGCTTTGCAGAGAATTTATAATCTTGACCAGGAAGATGGAGAGAAATTGCCTGAGGCTTGGGCGAGATTTTGCTCTCTTATTAGAGCTCGGCCTGAACATGATTTGGAAAAGCATGATTTACTTGATATATTTTATAGTGGACTAACCATTGAGTCTAGGGCATACCTGGATAGTTGTGCTGGTTGTGTTTTCAGGAAAAGAACTCCAGACGACGCTGAAGAATTATTGGCTAAAATAGGCCGGAATCATGATGATTGGACTACACCTGAACCAACCCCGACACCGATATTGAAGAAGAGGGGTATGATTAAATTAAATGATGAAGATATGAGGGAAGCCAAGAAGTTTCTTAAGGAGAAGGGTATTAAACCTGAAGACGTGAAGAATTTACCTCCTATAGAAGATTTATGTAAGATAACTCCCCCTTCATCAATGATTGAGGTACACTCTCTTCAACGCTTTACTAGGGAAGATATTCCGTATTCGAAACCTCCTGCTCAATGCTTAGATGAGTTTGATAATTATATTGTTAAGCAAGAAAATTTTAATATGAGAGTAGAGAATCATTTAATGGAAAATTCTCGAGCTATTAGTGAATTGCATGGTATTGTGGAGAGAACCTCCAATGATGTTAAGATGCTTGTTAAACATTTTCATATGGTTCAAACTCAAATTGATCAACTCACTAAAGTGCAAAATGACTTGTTGGGAAATAATTCTAAAGAAAAACATGCTTATGAAGTAACAACTAGAGGTGGTGTTTCTACCCAGGATCCACTATATCCTGAAGGACATCCCAAAAGAGTTGAACAAGATTCTCAACGAACTAAAACTAGTGCTCCATCTAAGAAAAAGAAAAAGAAACATAAGAATGTTGTAGAATCCTCTGAACCTGTTAATGATCCTAATAGTATTTCTATTTCTGATGCTGAAACTGAAAGTGGTAATGAACATGATAAAGATAATGATAAGAATGATACTCCTGATAAAGAAGAGGTTGAAGAAGAACCTGAAAAGCATGTTAAAAACAAAAAGTATACTAAAGAAGATTTTATTGCTAAGAAACATGGTAATGAAAGGGAACCTTGGGTTCAAAAGCAAATGCATTTTCCTGCTAAGAAACTAAAATCAAAGGAAGAGGAACACTATAATAAATTTTGTGATTGGATGAAACCTTTATTCTTGCAAATCCCTTTGACTGATGCTATTAAATTGCCTCCTTATTCAAAGTATATGAAAGATATTGTCACTAACAAAAGGAAAATTCCTAATGAGGAGATTTCCACTATGCTTGCTAATTACTCTTTCAATGGTAAGGTTCCAAAGAAGCTTGGCGACCCAGGTATTCCGACTATTCCTTGTTCTATTAAGAATAATTATGTTAAAACTGCTCTATGTGACTTGGGAGCCGGTGTTAGTGTTATGCCTTTTTCTCTTTATAAGAGACTTTACTTAGATAAGTTGATACCTACTGATATATCTTTGCAAATGGCTGATAAATCTACTGCTATTCCTGTTGGTATATGTGAGGATGTTCCTGTTCAACTTACTAATAACTGCTTGATATTAACTAATTTTGTTGTGTTGGAAATGCCTGAAGATGATAATATGTCTATTATTCTTGGGAGACCTTTTCTTAATACCGCAGGGGCTGTTATTGATTGCAATAAAGGAAAAGTTACTTTCAATGTTGATGACAAGGAGCATACCATTTATTTTCCCAAGAGGATTGAGAAAGCATGTGGAGTTAATACAATTTCAAATGTGAGAACTATCAAAGTTGGAACTATCGATTGTCCTATATATGAGCCTAAAGAAGAATATCAAACTCTTGTGATTGGATCCATATCAATACAATTCAAGGTAACATGATTGATTTGAGGTTTATTTCTTCTTATGCTATGTAAAATTTATTTGGTGGCAAGACTTGATCAACCTTGTTAACAAATACTTTTTATATGCATAGAGGAGGTAAACAACATCTCTTTCTTCCTCCACTTGTTCTACTTGCTGTAGCACTCTTGTTTTGTAAAGTTTCTTAGTTAGTTAGAGATTTCAAAAAATTTCCTAGCCAGTAATAATAAACTTAATACCCAGAAATGTGCATTTTTCAAAATTTTCAAAAATTCACAAAAATTATACTGTTGGTCCTATTTTTCGACGAGGCACCTGGGAGCACCTGGGGATGACCAGTGGGGCACCCCAGGGTGGCACCCCACAGGCCGGCGCGGCCAGCAAGGGTGGCGCGCCACCCTGGTGTGTGGGTCCCCCTTTGCCCCACTTCATCATCCCTTCCTCCCATTCTCTTGTCTCTCCCGAAAAAACTCGCACCAGGTTCTTCTCACTCGTGTTTTTGCTCAAGAGCTCCAGATTTCTCGATCTCTTTGCTCAGCCCAGATTTCTGTCTGAAATTTGGCACATTTGCTCTTCGGTATGTGATTCCTCCAACCATCCAAGTAGAATTTTGTTTGGTGGAGTATATCTTGAATATTTTGCTGCTGTAGGTAACATGTTTAGTGAGCTTGCATGCTTGTTCTAAGATGTATAAACTAGTTTTGATGCATGTTTAGTACTCTAGCAAGTTCCTATGGTAGTTTCTCTCGATTATATGTCACCAAATCAAATTTTATATCGTTTGTTGAAAAATTTCAGAAAATGGAGGGAGTAGGCACCAACTCAACCAACAAGAATTGGAGGTGCAACAGGTTATGAGAGTTCACCGCGAAGAAGGAGTATACCCCGCTTACTACCCGTGCGTGGATTTTATGAGAAGTGCAGGAATCTTGCAAGATGTTCAAAGTCTAATCTCTCGTGCAGGGTTGGATGATTTTGTTGATGGTGAACCATGCCAATATGCAAAACTGACTATGTCTGTAGTGCAGGATTTTAAAATCAATTGGTCGCGATCTAACCCCATGGTTCAGTACAAAATTTATAATAAAACTGTCAACTTGCCAATCAATGATTTTTGTGCAGCAATCAGAGTGCCGCAATGGGGATCATGCGAGAAGATAAGAGGATCGCCGCAAGAGTTCTTGGACCTTTTCAAGATGATTTGTCATGGAAGAAGCTTCTCAGAGGATGGTGGTAAAATCAGTAGCATTCAACTCCCAGCTATTCGCTACTTTGCTTATTTCATCACCAAGTGCGTTCTAGCAAGAAAGAATGGAAGTAAAATATCTATCCAGGATTTAGCCTTTCTAGCTGCTGCATTACAAGGTGATAAGACTTATAACTTGGGTGCTTTGATAGCCAACAGACTTGCTACTAACCGTGAGAAGGGAGGAATTTGTGGAGGTCTCATCGCCTCTCGTTTATTAGCTATGCATGGTGTGGAACCTCACCACCTTGATATTCAACTTCCCATAGAGAAACTTGATATAGTCTCCATGATTAAGCATGAATTTGTTTCTGATTCATCTAATTTGAGCAACCTGTCTTATAGAATAACATTTTACAAGAAAGCTTGGAGAATAACTAAGAAAACTGAAAAATTAGTAGGACTGCCTGCACCTGCTCTGTTTAACCTTGATTCCAGGGAGGATTGGTCAGTCACGGAAAGTGCAGTTAATGCACACATAGAGGGAGGAGGCCATCGTGCAAGAGACAACACGGAGGAGGACGAGGAACACCTCGACTCGTCATCCGATGCAGCAAGTTCTTCGCATCCACAAGCTGGGCATGAGGAGCCTCCACGCTTTCTTCTGCATCGGGACTTTATTATGACTACGCCATGTATGATCCACCGGCATGGAACCCAGACCCTCGTTGGGGTTGATCTCCACTTAGGCCAAAAGCCTAAGCTTGGGGGGGAGGTATACCGGCATCACTCATTGTTTGCATATTATGGTTGCTGGATACTTGTACATACTTGTTTAGTTTCTTTGAGTGGTTTTCTAATGAGAGGAAGATGATATTTGGGGAGGTGCTGCCTGAAAACAGATTCTGGACTGTTACTAGAAAAATTCGTGCGCACAGCCAGAACGTTATTTTGAGCTTCCAATTTTTCTGCATGTTCCCCAGGTTGTTATCTAACTTTCATTAGTTGAACACTTTTCGATCTGAGCAACGGAAGATTTTTGTAAAAATCGATTTCTGTACTGCTGTCAGGTTTTGGCAGATTTCTGTCATCCTGCTTTTATGTGTTTCTTCTAGTCTTCATTCTCTTGTTTTTGTTTTGTTTCTTTCCTAAAACACAAAAAGACCAAAAATATTTCTGTTGTTTCTCTTTACCATTTGTTATTTTGGTTTCTTGCTTTCATTTTGCTTTATTTGCTATCGTTAGTTTGCTATAAGAAAACCCAAAAAGATTTTGCTTTGTTTGCTTGTTTCCTTTTGTTCTTGTTTCAAATTTGAAAACACCAAAAATATTTGCTGTTCTTCTTTGGTTTTGTAAAGTTCTTTATGAATTCAATGGTCTTCGGTGGCTGGAGCCTGGTTTTCATTCCATATCATTCAAGCTACACAAGTGAAAAGGCAATAATGACGATCTACGACAATCTGATTGTGGTGAGAGGCTGGTATGAACTCTATTTGTTTTCATTTTTGTACATATACTCATCCATGTGAGCATGCTTGGTTGGTTCATGTGAGGTATATGTCACTTAAGAAAGTCTAGTAGTTCATGATCTCTCATGTTAAGCTCCAATTTATTAATATGAGTAGCATGTCATGGATGTTTGCTTGCATTGTTTTATTCATAAATAGATATGATATTGTGGTATCCTCCTCTGAATAATTCGTTTGAATTAACTTGGCACATGCTCACGCATGCATATGACTGAACAAAAGTCAATTAAGCCTCAATGATTTACATTGCTTCAGAGTCCTTGTATCACTTTTATGCCTCTGTTAATTTATTTTGCCGCAAGCATGATTATGACAGTTACTGCTCTCTTGATTTGTCGCTCCCTAGTCTTTTGCTAGCCTTCACTTGTACTGAGCGGGAACACTGCTCGTGCCTCCAAACACATGAAAACCAAGTTATTCCAGAGTGTCCACCATAAATACCTATGCATGGCATTTCAAACCATTCCAAGTAAATTCTCATGTGCTACCTTTAAAACCCTTCAAAATGCTTCTCAATTTGTGTTAACGTTTTATAGCTCATGATGAAGTATGTGGTGTTTATCTTTCGATCTTGTCATTTACTCCGGACGGACTTTCACCAATGGACTAGTGGCACATCCACTTATCCAATAAATTTGCAAAAAGAGCTGGCAACGGGGTTCCCAGCCCCAATTAACTAACTTTCATAAATTTACAAATAGACACTCCTCCATGGTATGAGATTGTTGGCAGGCACCCGAGGATTCGGTTAGCCATGGCTTGAGAAAGCAAAGGTGGGGAGGAGTGTCATCTAAATAAAACTAAAATAAAAAGGCACTCCTTCATGGTATGAGATTGTTGGCAGGCACCCGAGGATTCGGTTAGCCATGGTTTGTGAAAGCAAGGTTGGAAGGAGTGCCACCCAAAAATAAAATTTCATGGGAGCCACTCTTGAAAGTCCGGTTGATGAGGTAGTTAGAGTGCCCATTACCATTCGTTGACAACAACAAACACCTCTCAAAACCATTTTACTTCTGTCTTTATAAAAACTAGCAAAGTGACCCGCGCATTTGCGCGGCTAGATTTGTGAGTAAGTGTGTAAATAACTAATATAGTTTTTTTAAATATATTCATTTTCTTAGATTTCTAGTAAAATAATAATGTATGGAATGGCTAAAATTAGTTGATACTGAGATCGACTTATGGATTTGAGATCATTATAAAGAAATTAAATTTATGTACTCATTTATTCGGGTATTAACATATTCTACAACTATCCTTAATGGAGCTATATTATTGTTGAAGTCATGAGCTTGCACAAATGTGAACATATCATCCTTTCACCATGCATGCGCGCAAGTAAAACGCAGTGGCTGCAGCCCATCACGGTATTCTTGTTATCCTTAACCATCATTATAAACTTGTATTTGTGTATAAACACTGCAGAGCCAATACAATTACTTGTTCTGGCCAGTCTTATTCTTCCGTTCCTCTGCATATGGGCAATATCTACTTTCGTATAAAAAAAAAATTAGGTTTATGTTTTTTCATAGAACATATGTATAGCTACTATTGCTACCACAGTACGCGTACAAATACTTGAGGCATAAGATAAGGCAATCCATGCTGAGATCTGTTAGTTCCGTATATCTTGGGCAAGAGTACAAATTAATAACAATACTAATCAATACTTGAGTAAAAAATTAGGGAAATTTCAACACATAGAAAGCAATTCAGCTTGCAGAATACGGAAATAATCAAAACATAGTCTTCCATAGCTCAGAATGATATTGCTACACATTTGAAACATTTTGAATAGGTTGAGATTATGTTGATACCATCATCGTTGCATAAGCTTAGCCAAGCAATTTGGGCAGCTCCGATCACTTCCATGATCTGCCCCTTGAGAAAATTAGCAAAGAATATGTACTGTATTGACTATTGCGAGATCAGATATACTATGAAGCAAAATCAAGTTGCACTAAAATTCACGTTTCTAGCAGTAGCACTGATAGGTAAAATACATCTAGATTAGAAATCATTTCTCACAGTACCACTCACAGGTGCCGGAGCCATCCGTCGTTCGCGCCAGCCCTTACGAACTGGTCAACCTCCACAATCCTCCGGCCTGTAGCCACCGAAAGTGACACTGCTAGCTCCGCCGTCGTCTCCACCAGAACCCCAGCGTCCATCCATGGTGATAGTTATTAAGGGATTCAGGATTCAGAGAAACAAAATGCTACAATATCATGGCAGGAAATCAAACCAGTTCAGTCGAGTGTAATTCCATACATGTGTGTTACCGATGGCGATGCCATTCCTGTTCGCAGCATCAACGTCGATGTCGTTGTACCCTACGACCGTGTTGCTAAAGGCCGTCCCGCCAGCGCATTTGAACGCAGAGAAGAGCAATTACCCAAAATCTTTTTTGTGCTGAATTCACTTTGCTAGAAGTAGCACTGACATGTAAAATCAAGCTAGATTAGAAATCATTTTTCTGGCAGTACCATTCACAGGTGTGGGAGCCATCCGTCGTAGAGTCCATCCCTCATGAACTGGTCGGCCTCCACAATCCTCCGGCCTGCAGACACGTACTGAAAGCCACACCGCTAGATGCGTCGTTGTCTCCATTAGAACCCCTATGTCCATCGATGATGATAGTTATTAAGAGATTCAGGATTTAGAGAAACAAAAAGCTATACTACATATCATGGCAGGAATTTAAATAAGTTCAGTCGAGTGTAATTACACACATCTGTGTTGCCGATGGCGATGCCATTCCTGTTGGCAGCATCAATGTTGTTTATACCCTACGGCCATGTTGGCGAAGGCCGCCCCGCCAGCGCGCTTGAGAGTTGAGAATAGCACTTACCCAAAGTCCTTTATGTGCTGCAGTTTTATCAATATAACGGAATATAGTCGAATGAAATTCAGGAGTTAAATGTTGTGATCTACAATCTGGAGTTACGTTCAGATTTAGCAAAAAGGGTTTTGTGTTTGCCTAATACTCAGTACAATTTATGGTCAAGGCCCCATACATGCCTGCAAACACCTAATAATTAACTACCACTTTCACAACCAAAATACTATTTTTAGGAATTATAGTAAAATTTCAAAATAAGCACTAACGTGTTTGTGCATGCTCTATTTAGTTTGATCATTGTATAATTATATTTGTGGCAAGCTTAGAAAACTGAAAAGTATTTGAAACATAGCCAGGGAAAGGGCAAAAGATAAGATTGTAATAGAACCTGCCAATTCAAGCATGAAACTCGTTTACGTCCAGCCAACAGAAACCTACACTTCAGTTTCCACGTCCAATGAGTGGACGAAGCAGGTGCAGTGATTGGCATCGGCAAAACGTATAAGATCGAGTTTGACCCGGCCAAACCTATTGCACATTATCGTGATACCTTTGCATCGGGATAACGCCAACAGTAAACAATCTGTACAGTACATTTCTCCTATAAAAGCTCCTAGATGACCCGGCCAACCAAGCCATCCAAAGGGGGCAAATCCATCGTGATCGTCCATTGGCTGAAAATACTGTAGCTCTCCACCCCCGCGTCAATGACAGCAGCTGGATTCGGTAATTTTTTGTTTACCCGCCGCAGCTTGTTCACAGTCTATGACGTGTGGGCCTGTTTTCTTGTGGGACCGGTGATAAGAGGCAGCAGCTAGAACTCGTCTGCGTCCCTCGTTTCAGTTGTTGCTCCGTGGAAAGCGGTGAAAACCCTACATCCGGATCGGTCTCTCCTCCCCCAATCCCTGCCTCTCTCTCTTCCCCATCCTCTCTTCCTACGGGAGCCCCCGGAGGTGGCGGCGGCCAGAATGGAAGGGGCCGGACCTCACCGCTCCTCTTCTGTGCGCTGGAGAGAAGCAGCGAGGGCGCCGCCGCCTCGTGCCTCGCATAAGGAGGCAGCGCGGACACGACCGCCGCCGCTGGTAGAGGGCCATGGTCGCCGCCGGTCGCGGGGGTCGCGGGGGTCGCGGGCGTCGCCGTGCCAAGATTATGAGAGCACACCGAGTCGGGCGGCGACGCAGAGAGCGGTGGCGGCGCGCAGCTTTGAGAAGCTCATCCACGGCCGGCGGAGCTCGAGATCTCCGGTCAAGGGCGCCTCCCCCGCCTCGTCATCCCTTGCCTCTGCACCCGACGAGGACGACCCGCGAAGAAGCAGCGGACGGCGCTCCTCCGCCTCCTCGAGCCCCGGAGTTGCGGTGAGGCTAGCGGCGACGCCCACTCCTCTCCTCGTCCCCGTCCTCTCCTCTTCCTCCGCCCTCGAGGTCTTCTTCCGGCGGAGCGACGGCAGGGAGCACAAGGGCGGCGGCGGCTGTTGGATGCTCGTTTCCTCCCAGGCACCCACGACCTCGCGGGACGAGGTATGAGGCGAGCTCGCTGCTGCAGCTTAGATCTCGGACGACTACCGTGGCCTGCAGGCTGATGTGTGGATTTTTGGGTGCTTATCCTTGTGCTCAGCACCATGGACGCCTCCACCGTTTTGCTGCCCAGGAGAAGCATCTGCAACCTCGTCCCTCTCCCCTCGTACCTCCTTTCGGCTTCAGCCTGCAGTCACCTCCCTTTGGGCCATAGGAAGCAGCATCAGCCGATGCCCCACAACGATGCACGGCCGCATCCCCTGCAGGTCCAGGAAGTCAGGACGACTCACCGCTCCTCTCCATTCCCGGTGATATTTCCTGCCCAGCACAAGGTATATGTGATTTCAATCTTTCTCTCTGAATTATCCCTGACTGTGTATCTGTTCGTAGTGGGAATGGATCTTCCCACCTGATTCGTAGCCTTTACATGCTTTCTATAGGTGCATATTGTGCCATACCAGATCTATTTTCTGAGCTGCATGTTGATAGATGGTACATGTTGTAGTAGCAAGAAAACTGGCTGTGAAATATACATTGGCTTCTTGTGCTGATCTGATGTAGGCATTATTAGTCATTTATTATTTATCCCTATCAATATGGTGCTTAAAAATAATAGTTTTGAGTTATCTACATTCCGTTCTATGCTATGTAGGCCAATATAGATATGCTTAGTATTGTATGTAATCATGTGGTAAATAAGGTAATTAAGCTATCTAATTATATACTTCAAGCTCCTGCTTCCTCTCTCCCTCTCTCGTTTTTGTGATGGTATTTTGATATGTGCCTGTGTTGTTGCTTTGTAGGTTACGAGCTGCAGCGAGGGGCCGCAACCTATCGGCGTGAGCAGCGTTCAAGACCATCGGCGCCATGCGTCGAGTGGAAACGGCGGGCACGGTCCAGACATCAGGGTGAGCTCATCCCAGTAGTTGTTTAGCTGCAGAATTATGTAGTTCCAACCAACTGGTTATTATTATTGGTTTCCAAGAGTAGCTCTAAAGGACTGCCAGGTTAACTAAACTTTGTTGATTCATTATTTCTGCTTGCAGGAAGCTACTATTCAACAGAGACACAAGTAACAACAATATTCCACATAAAAAAATGATAGGATTTTCAATTCCAACACGAGGTCTATATACTATGATCCAACCATCTAAAATAATCCAACGGTGTTTGACCCTTCCAGGTTCGATGTATGCATTGCAGGCTAAAAGAATTAGTGCCACATATATAACTTTGTGACATAGGCTGATGGTACATTTTGTTTGACAGCTGCAGAACATGCCGAAGAACAATAATCCAAAAAAAAAAGAGGGGTAAGCATTGTTTTGTAGTATTTCATATTTAGAGGAAAGAATGTCAAACTGATTCTAATTTTAATTTTGGTTATGACGCACTGCTACATATCTTGAAATAGCAAGGTAATTCTATAATTATGAATTTCTGGTCATCATCTCCCTTCCATCAATTCTTGAGTGGTTTGCTCATCAGGGTTTGAACTTTTTAGTACTTAAAACCAATATTACTTGAAATTATTTCACCTGATTTATCATTTGTTCTTCCATTCCGTTATTTTGACTCTGTTGCTCTCCTGTCTATTCACAGAAATGCTACCTGAATTTTTCTTTCTTCATAAGAGATCATTTAGTTGGTATTGTTGAATGTTACAGATTCTATTAACCAACTCTGTTACAGCTGACAGAGTTGAGTGTATAAGCTAGCGACAGAGGCTGCAAGCATGGGTTACAATGAGGCTGCAAGCATGGCTTACCTAAGTGGAGCGTCATTTGTTGTTTAAATTTCCTACTATTGATACTGTGGTTCTGTCTTCGTGTCTGATGGTACAGCAGAAACTGAATTTGTGCCATCAGAAACTGAATTTGTGCTCTCTAACTTATTCTGAACTTGTTTTTCTTATATTGTTTCTAGGACTATCACTTAAGTCTCGGGATTTGCCGGCATTGTTTCTAGCTGTTAGGTTGTACATCATCTCACCCACACAATGCTGGATTCAGGTACACTAGCTACTACTCTTTTTGTCATTTACTTGATTCAGTTGAGACTGATGTCAACATATATACTGGAAAAGGACAACTTGGCATGTATTAACTTCTGGACTATTCTAATGCACGTCATCGGCCAGAGAAGGCGGGGGTCCGTGGATGCTAGCAAGGGAGGCAACTTGGCTCGGACCGGCCATAGCGCTGGTGTTGTTGTCTCCCCACCGTCCTCCTTTGTCTCCCAGCCACGGCTGGCTTCAATCTCTCCTCTGATGTGATGCTATGTGAGCAAGAAAAAGAGCAGAAAAGTTCTGTATCACCATCCAGCGTCCACACAGCCAGATAAGTTTTGGATAACACATGTACTCTGACCTGCTCAATAGTCTGAAATGCCTTCATTATTAGGCAGATAATGTTACTGCTCTGAATAATTCTTTTTTGTTTAGAGCAACGGTGTTTTGAGTAACTCTCCTAGGTATTATATATTGCTATATTTATGCTGATACTGAATTTTGCATTCTGAAGTAGCTTAGCGTAATTTGCAGTCCTGATTAGTGAAAGTATCCCAGCACAAGGTATATGTGATTTCAATCTTTCTCTCTGAATTATCCCTGACTGTGTATCTGTTCGTAGTGGGAATGGATCTTCCCACCTGATTCGTAGCCTTTACATTGTTTCTATAGGTGCATATTGTGCCATACCAGATCTATTTTCTGAGCTGCATGTTGATAGATGGTACATGTTGTAGTAGCAAGAAAACTGGTTGTGAAATATACATTGGCTTCTTGTTCTGATCTGATGTAGGTATTATTAGTCATTTATTATTTATCCCTATCAATATGGTGCTTAAAAATAATAGTTTTGAGTTATCTACATTCCGTTCTATGCTATGTAGGCCAATATAGATATGCTTAGTATTGTAAACAAGTATGCAAAGGTGTCACAATAATTACTTGATCTTACTCTATTTCCTCTAACATTTATTACATGACATTAAGTTGATATGTTGCATTTAGGAGCGAACCTTCTAAATATGGTGATGCCCATTACTTTTTAAAAAACTATAATCGATCATTTCATGTCATGAGAATGAGTGGGCAGCCCATATAACCTAATAAGAGAGTTCATGTAGCAGTAGTCTGCTTTCTGTAGCAATAACTTGTTTTGTGGTGTTTGGTCTTTAATTCTTATTTATCATATATGATTGCTTGAGGTTTGCTAATCCATGGTTTGATCCTGAAATTTACTTACATATATCTATGGGATGCCGCAGACAAGGGGACAAGGAGGTGAGCAACGGCGATGAGGGAGGAGCAGACTCACCGGCTCGGACTCCTCGGCGTTGGAGAAGCATGGTCGGGAGGCAGTGCGGGCGCCGCTGCCTCGTGCCTCGCTCGGGCCGCTGCGTAGAGCGCCAGGAGGCCATGGTAGCCGCCGGTCGCGGGCATCAGGCTGTGGCCGCGTCAGCCGCCGCCCCAGCGGTCTTCTCTCTCTACCCACAGGGTGGTCGCCCTCTCTGGTGCGTCGGAGCGCCGGATCGGGCGATGTGAATCAATGGTGAGCCAAGGTGAGCGAATCTTTCCACGCCGGCTACGTCGTCCTCCTCCCCTTCTTTCAAGTTTCAAGATGATCTACTGCAACATCTCTTCACCTGGACCGTTGCAGCTGCATGGAGCAGCCATTGGTGGAGAGGACACCACGCCGACGAGCAGTGGTGGTCACCCAGATCCCAGCAAAGCATGGGGACGGGTGTCCTCTGCCAGAGCCGGGCTTCCTTGTCAACGATCTCACCATCTACAGCAGCTCCGCAGGTATATGCATCTTCTTATCTATTTGATTTTTCTCAGTTTGGTCGATAGTTCTGTTCCACAGTTTAATTCTCTTATCCCTTCAAGAATTAATATTGTTGCCATATTGTGACAGCCTTGCAGTGTATTGCTTGCTGAAAAATTGTCAATGAATCAAGTCGTGGGGAAAAAGTGAAAGGTAACGAATGATCCAATGATCTCTATTGTGTGCAGATTGGCGTTTTCACTTATCTCCTTAAAAAATCTAAGCTCCTGCTCTGCTTTGGTTTAGCAGGCAAAGCGAGTTATGACAATAATGTGTGATTGTTCTGAAAGTGAGCAGACATACGGCAGTACTCTAGCCATAGAGTGAGATGGAAAATTAAGGTGAGTAGAAAGGTACAAGATAGGCAATCCTTAATATCATGGCCTGTCAGGTTTACTCTTTCTATATAGTACTGGTTAATTTTGTACTTATCTCTGCAATGACTGTCACCATACAGATGTCTTATTTTGAACGTCTCCATATTAGATGTTGTAGCCAGTAGACAGTATCACTGACTGGGATATTTACCTATGCTTTCAATAAATCCCTTTAGTATCTAATAGTTGACTGAGTTCAATTGTGAAAATGGCAACTGATGAATGGGAACTAGAGAGTCTCAACTAAAGGAAATATTAGAGTTCAATTATGTTCTTCTCAACTTTTTTGCATCTGACATATACATATATACTACAGTCCATGTCCAGGATGGTGCGGGCTGGAGCGGTGGAGGTTCGGCGTCTTCGCCTCACTGCCGTGCATAGAGCTGCTTCTACTGCTATGCCTCTCTTCTCAATGTCTCTTGGGTTGTTTCTTGCTGCTGCTGCTGGCAGTTGGCTGAGGTGGAGTTCGCCTTGCTTCTCTGCAGCATTATCTCGTGCTTCGTTTCCTCCTTACTCTTAATTATTTTGGTAGAATCTTCTATTTTCCTTACTGCGAGTCTACGTTGCTCCTATACTTCTTTGGTCCGTTTGTTTGTGCTTCTTTCTCATATGTGTATATGTTATAAGGTTGCTATGGGTCTAAGAGTGGGGATGATTGCTTTTGCAAATCCATGAGCCGGCCGGCTATCTGTTTCAGAGTAAAATCTGATTAAAAATGCCTTGTGTTACGACCTGAATTCCTGCATGTTGATATGTTTTAGAATCTTACTGTAAACCCTACTCAAAAATCATCTCTTGCTTTTGAACCCCAAAAGGTTAAAATTTGTACCGGTGCATCTACTCCCTTCCTAATATGCAATCCAACAATTGTTTCATATATGAAGCAAGGGGCTAATAGTTTTTCCTGTTTTGTTAGACGGTGAACAGCAGAATACTTAATTGCTTATCGATGCCTGCTCATAGATTAATGTTTTTTTTTCAGGTTTTTCATGTTCAGAGATATTTGGATAGCTGCTACTATCTAGAGGTTTAATAGGCCAGAATCTGGAAGCTCCATGTTGCCAGTTTGATCTAACCAATATATTTTCAGACTTGATATCCCTAAAAAAATGCCCATTTGGTGCAAGTTGACCCAGTTAAATTATTATTTGCCCCTTTGATATCCCCAAAAAATGCTCATTTAGAGGTTTGGAGTTTATTTATCAAGCACTTGGATTGTTACTTCTATGATGTTTTCTTCCTTGCACTTGCTTTCGTTGCTTGGTTTTGAAAAAAAGGTAGATCTCTCTGGAACCCTTGTTTCTCTTTAATGAGTTTAATGGCCAATCGTTGTTACTCCTCTGTTGTTTGGTTCCTTGCAATTACTTATGTTTAGCTGGTTGGTTCTTGCTTTTGGAATAATACATGGTTCTTACAAAAACCTTGTTTCAGCTTTAGCAAGTTCGTACCCATGGATACAGTTTTAATTAACAATTTGTTCCTTGTTTTCGCCTACGCTCTCCATATGTGGCTTACCGTTACATTCTTGATGTTCGTTTCTTCCTCTACTTTGTTTTTCTTTGGTGTGTGATTTAGGTGGAGTAAAGGTTTGCGGGCCAAGCATTATTTCTACGCACTTTTCTTGCTTTTCCTTGCTTCTGTTGTATTTCTTCTTGCTGTTGAAAAGATGTAAATCGGTGAAAGATGTTTATTTATCTTGGATAAGTTTGCGCTCATGGAAAAAAGGTTTGTTGGACACCCACTGTTTATTTTTATGGAGTTTTCTTCTGTTTGTTCTTATTTATTTACTTCTTAGTTTCGAGTAGATAAAAAATTGTCGGTACTTCTCTTATCTTTGGTGAGTTGGTATCTGATTGTGTGGCCATGAAAGAAATGTGTTCTGCTCAAGCATTGGTATTTCTATGCCATTTCCTTACTTTCGCTTGCTTCTATTTAATTATTTGTTTGTACTAAAATGATATATCTCTCTCAGAAAAGCTTGTCGCGGTCACCAAGAGCTCGCCTGGGAGCCGCCGTGAGCACTCTGTCTTCTGGGAGCCGCCATGAATCTTGCACACGACGTCACGTGATTTGTTGTGCAGTTTTTTTTTGTATCTCCTCCTCCTGAACTTGGTCATGTTCTTCTATTTTCATCTGCAGGAATTAAACGATGCGGTACAACAACTTCAGCAGGGGACAGTGAAGACCATGGGAGGGGCTTGGGGAACTATGGGCAGCGGCATGCAGAGCTGATGCCAGTGCACCAACGGGAGCTTCTGACAGAACTCGATCCCATGTTACTGTTAACACAGAAAAAACAGAGGAATCTCAATGTCCGGAGGAAGCTAAGCTTCATCGCCACCGCCCCTCGCTTCCTTACGTCTTCCACCACCGGTGTCCAACGTGATGTTCACCGGCAGACCAAGCTCAAAGATGGAGTTAGAGTTGAAGTGAGGTTTCTCCAGTGTGATTTGTCAGGTTGGCTACCGCCTCGTGAATTTGTACATGATGAGACGGTCTGGTAGTAATTTATGCTATAAATATGAGTTTTTCATGCAATAAATTTAAGTTTGAATCAGATACTTGCGTGAGTGGAGCAGTGGGCCGAGAGATTCAGCCATTTCGTAAGAGCTTCGACCTGATTATGCAATGTTGTCGCCCGCAGGGCAATGTTCGCAAAATTTCCATAGAATGAATGTGAAGTCCACCACTTCGATTCTGTAATATATTATGATGGTTACAATTGACGGTTGCAATACCGTTTCACTTTTGCCTTTGCGTCTTTATTAACAAACCATAGATAAAAATGAAATAAGTTATGCTTTTCGCAATTAGTTTATATGTAAAATATACTACCCTTTGAAGATGTGGGTCATTTGTATTTATTATGTGAGCTTCCCGTTTCAATTTTCCAATGGTATTGTTGATGCTTTCAGTTTGGTATTATCGAGTTCAAGCACTCAGAAGCCAGAAGAACTACTCTTTGTTGAGATGAAATCTATTTTGCAGGCGGGATGCATGACCTTGCATGCTTCCTTTGCTCAACATGTGAATATAATCCATCAGACCTTCTACCCTGATGGCCAAGATCGATCTACTTTTGAAGCTTCATATTGCTTGCCACATATGGTGCACACGTGTTTGTCTATCCATGCTAAACCCAATCCGATCATGCGACCGTCCTATGCAACGTTGTTGGCTGCATGATCGTATTGTTGAACCTTAGCTTCAACTGTTTCATAGGAGCTTTAACCTCATCCTTTCATATGACTGTTTTATGCAGTGTTGTTGACTTCAGGACACTAAATTTCGGTTGAATATATATTGAAATTCCACCGCATATGTTTTGTAATATACTTATGACAAATTAATATTAGATAAAGCAGTACATATTTCTATCTATTTATGTTGGAATCTATGCTATAGGTATCTAACGGGAACCTATCACAAGCCTCATGGTTTAAAGCCAGTAAATCTCAAACATATATAACACCAATAGAACTTATGGTTATAATGTTGTCTCGCTTTTGCCTTTGCGCCGGGGCCCGGGGCGCAATGGGGCACCTATTTCACTTATTGAGTATCCTCTGCTATATGAGCTATTTTTCTATAAGTGTCTTTGCGTTTTTTTTTTCTGATTATCACCATGTATTCACTTACTGATTATTACCATGTTTTTCTAGGAGCTCATCATATGTGAATATTTTATTGCTTTGGATGTCATGATGAACTTTGGTTTTGTTCATTTGTAGCACATGGCTTCACTTCTGGCCTGTGTCCGGCCTTTTCCGAACATGTCAAAGTTTGTGAATATTTGTACATAGAGGCAGCGTCATATTTGATATGTGTATAGGGGGCAAAGACATGAAGAATCACCAAAAATATAGATTTAAGCACGGAAATAAATTAATTGTTAAATTACCATCATATATGTTAGCATCCATTGGCATACTGATTTAGCCATTTCTTGCTTTGGAAGCACATAATTAGTAACTCATGTACAGATTCTGCCATTTGCGCGATAGCGCAACGGGTCATCTAGTAGCTATAGAGGACGCCGAGAGGAAGATAGCTGGAGGCGTAGCATCACGCACGGACGAAGAGAAGCAAGAGTCCACGGAAGATACCTCCGGCAACGCGACCAGCCATCCGGCACGGCGACGATGTGCGTAGCAGAGGCGGCAGCGACGATAGTCGTAGGAGAGGCGGCGGTAGATTAAACGACAGCTTGATAAATAGGTTTTATCTTGGATGGTCAGCCGTATCTTGAATAAACACGGGGCGGACGTTCTAATCTGATTATGCGTTTTGTGTGTGACTCTTTTAAATCTGAGCCATTCTTTTTCAAGTGATAAATCTGAGCCGTTATTTGTCTTTTGTTTTAATTATATAATAGATGAAAAGCTCTAGTGCATGTTAATTCCTGCTTCCCTCTGCGAAGGGTCAATCTTTTACTTTTACATTGAGTCTCCATCCTTTCTTTGAGTACTTTCTTGAGAGCACAACTGTCATTCTTAGTGTAATATGCTTGTCTCAAAATATGATTGATTGTGGTATAACTTTGATGCTTTTATCTTTGACAATCACTATTTCTAGTCTTTCTATGAACTTCAGAGGTGCCTGAGCATTTATGTTTTGCTGATCAAATATGGGCAAGCGAGATACCACTCTATCATACTCTTTTATGAACATTGCAATCCTGCTTATATACATGATTCATGATGCTTATTATTAATTGTTGGTACCTTTACATGATTGACATAGCTATTAGATGATCTTATTTGCATGTATCTTATTATGAACTGCCTAAGTATTAGCCATAGCATGAGAATATTTACATCATATGAACAAATGTGTTCGTGAAAGTTCTTTTATCGCTCAGTTGTTAACTGAATTGCTTGAGTACAAGCAATAAGCTAAGCTTGGGGGGAGTTGATACGTCCAAAACGTATCTACTTTCCCGAACACTTTTGCTATTGTTTTGCCTCTAATTTGTGTATTTTGGATGCAACTAACACGGACTAACGCTGTTTTCAGCAGAACTGTTCTGGTGTCTCGTTTTTGTGCAGAAATCCAACTTTCAGGAAAATCCTCGGAATTTATGCAGAAGGTCCTATTTTCCCAGAATATTGGCGGAGCCAGAAGGGCAAGCCAGGTGGGGGCACGAGGGCCCCACACACTAGGCCGGCGCGGCCCAGGAGGGGCCGGCGCGGCCCTAGTGTGTGGTGGCCTCGGCTGGCCCCCGACGCCCTCCTTCGGACTACTTATGGCCTTCGACCTAAAAACGCACGGGAGGAAGTCGAAGTCGCCAGAAACCCTCCAGAACGCCGCCACATCGCGAAACTCCGTCTCAGGAGCCAGAAGTCTCCGTTCTGGCACTCCGCCGGGACGGGGAATTGGAGGAGATCATCGCCATCATCACCACCGACGCCTCTCCATCGACCAGCCATGTTTCCCCCATCCATGTGTGAGTAATTCCCCCGCTGTAGGCTGAAGGGGATGGTAGGGATTGGATGAGATTGGTCATGTAATAGTATAAGATTGTTAGGGCATAGTGCCTAGTGTCCGTAATTGGTATTTTGATGATATTGTTGCAACTTGTTATGCTTAATGCTTGTCACTAGGGCCCGAGTGCCATGATCTCAGATCTGAACATGTTATTATTTCATCATGATATTCATTGTTTATGGTCTTACCTGCAAGTTGTATACACATGTCGCTGTCCGGAACCAATGGCCCCGAAGTGACAGAAATCGGGACAACCGGAGGGGATGGTAGTGATGTGAGGATCACATGTGTTCACGAGTGTTAATGCTTTGCTCCGGTATTCTATTAAAAGGAGTACCTTAATATCCAGTAGTTTCCCTAGAGGCCCGGCTGCCACCGGCTGGTAGGACAAAAGATGTTGTGCAAGTTTCTCATTGCGAGCACGTACGACTATAATTGGAACACATGCCTATTGATTGCTTTGTACTTAGACACCGTTTTATTATTATCTGCAAATGCCCTGCTTGATTGTTACATGAGTTTCTCTCATCCATGCAACGCCCGTTCATCCGTCCCCGTGCCTACAGTATTTTAATCCTGCTGTTTACTATAATCACTGCTGCTGTCTTTGTTACTCTGCTGCTGTTATTTCACTACTGCTACTGCTATAAAACTGTTACTACTGATAAACTCTTGCGAGCAAGTCTGTTTCCAGGTGCAGCTGAATTGACAACTCCGATGTTAAGGCTTTCAAGTATTCTTTGTCTCCCCTTGTGTCGAATCAATAAATTGGGTTTTACTACCCGCGAAGACTGTTGCGATCCCCTATACTTGTGGGTCATCAGTATCGTGATTGCAGGGTTGCTTGAGAGGGATATCTTTGACCTCTTCCTCCCTGAGTTCGATAAACCTTGGGTGATCCACTTAAGGGAAACTTGTTGCTGTTCTACAAACCTCTGCTCTTGGAGGCCCAACACTGTCTACAAGAATAGAAGCACCCGTAGACATCAAGCACTTTTCTGGCGCCGTTGCCGGGGAGGAAAGGTAAAAGGCACTCATACTCCGGTCCCAGGTAACTAAATACTTTTCTGGCGCCGTTGTGTGAGCGTTCGAAGCTATTTCCTTTAGATCCTGCAATTGCATCTTTTTATTTCTTGTTAAACACTAGTAAGGCATAATGGAAAACATCTGTGAGCTTTTCAAACTATTTCCTGAGTCAAGACATGAATGGTTTAATGCGAAAATTCAAAAACCTATGGAACCTTATTTGCATGCTAGTAGCAATGATATTAGTATGAACGCTTTGAACACCATTGTTGATAATGATATAGAAAATTCTAAGCTTGGAGAGGTCGGTTTTGATGAAAATGATCTCTTTAGCCCTCCGGGTATTGAGGAGAAAGTTTATGTTGATTATGATATGCCTCCTATATATGATGATTATAATGATAGTGGTCTTTTGGTGCCGCCTACTATGGAGAGTAAATTTTGTTATGATTATACTATGCCTCCTACACTTGATGAGAATAATAATGATAGCTACTTTGTTGAATTTGCTCCCACTACAACTAATAAAATTGATTATGCTTATGTGGAGAGTAATGATACTTTTATGCATGTGAATAAGAATGCTTTATGTGATACTTATATTGTTGAGTTTGTTCATGATGCCTCTGAAAATTATTATGAGAGAGGAAAATATGGTTGTAGAAATTTTCATGTTACTAAAACACCTCTCTATATGCTGAAATTTTTGAAGTTACACTGGTTTTATCTTCCTATGCTTGTTACTTTGCTCTTCATGAACTTGTTTATTTACAAGATTCCTATGCATAGGAAGCATGTTAGGCTTAAATGTATTTTGAATTTGCTTCTTGATGCTCTCTTTTGCTTCAACTCTTATTTCTTGCGAGTGCATCATTGAAATTACTGAGCCCATCTTAATGGCTATAAAGAAAGCATTTCTTGGGAGATAACCCATGTGTTTATTTTACTACAGTACCTTTGTTTTATATTTGAGTCTTGGAAGTTGTTACTACTGTAGCAACCTCTCCTTATCTTTATTTTATTGCATTGTTGTGCCAAGTAAAGTCTTTGATAGTAGGGTTGATACTAGATTTGGATTACTGCGCAGAAAAGATTTCTGTCTGTCACGAATTTGGGCAGGATTCTCTGTAGGTAACTCAGAAAAATCTGCCAATTTACGTCCGTGATCCTCAGATATGTACGCAACTTTCATTCAACTAGCAAAGTGACCCGCGCATTTGCGCGGCTAGATTTGTGAGTAAGTGTGTAAATAACTAATATAGTTTTTTTAAATATATTCATTTTCTTAGATTTCTAGTAAAATAATAATGTATGGAATGGCTAAAATTAGTTGATACTGAGATCGACTTATGTATTTGAGATCATTATAAAGAAATTAAATTTATGTACTCATTTATTCGGGTATTAACATATTCTACAACTATCCTTAATGGAGCTATATTATTGTTGAAGTCATGAGCTTGCACAAATGTGAACATATCATCCTTTCACCATGCATGCGCGCAAGTAAAACGCAGTGGCTGCAGCCCATCACGGTATTCTTGTTATCCTTAACCATCATTATAAACTTGTATTTGTGTATAAACACTGCAGAGCCAATACAATTACTTGTTCTGGCCAGTCTTATTCTTCCGTTCCTCTGCATATGGGCAATATCTACTTTCGTATAAAAAAAAAATTAGGTTTATGTTTTTTCATAGAACATATGTATAGCTACTATTGCTACCACAGTACGCGTACAAATACTTGAGGCATAAGATAAGGCAATCCATGCTGAGATCTGTTAGTTCCGTATATCTTGGGCAAGAGTACAAATTAATAACAATACTAATCAATACTTGAGTAAAAAATTAGGGAAATTTCAACACATAGAAAGCAATTCAGCTTGCAGAATACGGAAATAATCAAAACATAGTCTTCCATAGCTCAGAATGATATTGCTACACATTTGAAACATTTTGAATAGGTTGAGATTATGTTGATACCATCATCGTTGCATAAGCTTAGCCAAGCAATTTGGGCAGCTCCGATCACTTCCATGATCTGCCCCTTGAGAAAATTAGCAAAGAATATGTACTGTATTGACTATTGCGAGATCAGATATACTATGAAGCAAAATCAAGTTGCACTAAAATTCACGTTTCTAGCAGTAGCACTGATAGGTAAAATACATCTAGATTAGAAATCATTTCTCACAGTACCACTCACAGGTGCCGGAGCCATCCGTCGTTCGCGCCAGCCCTTACGAACTGGTCAACCTCCACAATCCTCCGGCCTGTAGCCACCGAAAGTGACACTGCTAGCTCCGCCGTCGTCTCCACCAGAACCCCAGCGTCCATCCATGGTGATAGTTATTAAGGGATTCAGGATTCAGAGAAACAAAATGCTACAATATCATGGCAGGAAATCAAACCAGTTCAGTCGAGTGTAATTCCATACATGTGTGTTACCGATGGCGATGCCATTCCTGTTCGCAGCATCAACGTCGATGTCGTTGTACCCTACGACCGTGTTGCTAAAGGCCGTCCCGCCAGCGCATTTGAACGCAGAGAAGAGCAATTACCCAAAATCTTTTTTGTGCTGAATTCACTTTGCTAGAAGTAGCACTGACATGTAAAATCAAGCTAGATTAGAAATCATTTTTCTGGCAGTACCATTCACAGGTGTGGGAGCCATCCGTCGTAGAGTCCATCCCTCATGAACTGGTCGGCCTCCACAATCCTCCGGCCTGCAGACACGTACTGAAAGCCACACCGCTAGATGCGTCGTTGTCTCCATTAGAACCTATGTCCATCGATAATGATAGTTATTAAGAGATTCAGGATTTAGAGAAACAAAAAGCTATACTACATATCATGGCAGGAATTTAAATAAGTTCAGTCGAGTGTAATTACACACATCTGTGTTGCCGATGGCGATGCCATTCCTGTTGGCAGCATCAATGTTGTTTATACCCTACGGCCATGTTGGCGAAGGCCGCCCCGCCAGCGCGCTTGAGAGTTGAGAATAGCACTTACCCAAAGTCCTTTATGTGCTGCAGTTTTATCAATATAACGGAATATAGTCGAATGAAATTCAGGAGTTAAATGTTGTGATCTACAATCTGGAGTTACGTTCAGATTTAGCAAAAAGGGTTTTGTGTTTGCCTAATACTCAGTACAATTTATGGTCAAGGCCCCATACATGCCTGCAAACACCTAATAATTAACTACCACTTTCACAACCAAAATACTATTTTTAGGAATTATAGTAAAATTTCAAAATAAGCACTAACGTGTTTGTGCATGCTCTATTTAGTTTGATCATTGTATAATTATATTTGTGGCAAGCTTAGAAAACTGAAAAGTATTTGAAACATAGCCAGGGAAAGGGCAAAAGATAAGATTGTAATAGAACCTGCCAATTCAAGCATGAAACTCGTTTACGTCCAGCCAACAGAAACCTACACTTCAGTTTCCACGTCCAATGAGTGGACGAAGCAGGTGCAGTGATTGGCATCGGCAAAACGTATAAGATCGAGTTTGACCCGGCCAAACCTATTGCACATTATCGTGATACCTTTGCATCGGGATAACGCCAACAGTAAACAATCTGTACAGTACATACCTATAGAGGACGCCGAGAGGAAGATAGCTGGAGGCGTAGCATCACGCACGGACGAAGAGAAGCAAGAGTCCACAGAAGATACCTCCGGCAACGCGACCAGCCATCCGGCACGGCGACGATGTGCGTAGCAGAGGCGGCAGCGACGATAGTCGTAGGAGAGGCGGCGGTAGATTAAACGACAGCTTGATAAATAGGTTTTATCTTGGATGGTCAGCCGTATCTTGAATAAACACGGGGCGGACGTTCCAATCTGATTATGCGTTTTGTGTGTGACTCTTTTAAATCTGAGCCATTCTTTTTCAAGTGATAAATCTGAGCCGTTATTTGTCTTTTGTTTTAATTATATAATAGATTTGAGCATTTTCATCTGAGCAAGTCCAGTGCCTCTAAAAAAATTGTCTTCACGGACTGTTCTGTTTTGACAGATTCTGCCTTTTATTTCGCATTGCCTCTTTTGCTGTGTTGGATGGATTTCTTTGTTCCATTAACTTCCAGTAGCTTTGGGCAATGTCCAGAAGTGTTAAGAATGATTGTGTCACCTATGAACATGTGAAATTTTGATTATGCACTAACCCTCTAATGAGTTGTTTCGAGTTTGGTGTGGAGGAAGTTTTCAAGGGTCAAGAGAGGAGGATGATATACTATGATCAAGAAGAGTGAAAATTCTAAGCTTGGGGATGCCCCCGTGGTTCATCCCTGCATATTTTAAGAAGACCCAAGCGTCTAAGCTTGGGCATCCCCTTCCTCATCAACAATTTATCAGGTTTCTTCTCTTGAAACTATATTTTTATTCGGTCACATCTTATGTACTTTACTTGGAGCGTCTATTTGTTTTTGTTTTGTTTGAATAAATTCATGCTTGTGTGGGAGAGAGACACGCTCCGCTGTTGCGTATGAACACTTGTGTTCTTAGCTTTACTCTTAATGTTCATGGCGAAGGTTGAAACTGCTTCGCTCATTGATATATGGTTGGAAACGGAAAATGCCGCATGTGGTAATTGGTATAATGTCTTGAATAATTCGATACTTGGCAATTGTTGTGCTCATATAGATCATGTTTAAGCTCTTGCATCATATACTTTGCACCTATTAATGAAGAACTACATAGAGCTTGTTAAAATTTGGTTTGCATGATTGGTCTCTCTAAGTCTAGATATTTTCTGGTTGAGGTGTTTGAACAACAGGGAGACGATGTAAAGTCTTATAATGCTTACAATATGTTCATACGTGAGTCTTGCTGCACCGTTTTATACTTGAGTTTGCTTCAAACAACCTTGCTAGCCTAGCCTTGTATTGAGAGGAATTCTTCTCGTGCATCCAAATCCTTGAGCCAAAACCTATGCCATTTGTGTCCACCATACCTACCTACTACATGGTATTTCTCTGCCATTCCAAAGTAAATTGCTTGAGTGCTACCTTTAAAATTTCATTCCTTGTCTTTGCAATATATAGCTCATGGGAAAATAGCCATAAAAACTATTGTGGTATTGAATATGTTGATATGTATCTTATTTCTTATAAGTTGCTTGTTGAGCGGTAACCATGTTTCTGGGGACGCCATCAACTTTTTACACCTTTGTTGAATATCATGTGAGTTGCTATGCATGTTCGTCTTGTCTGAAGTAAGGGCGATTTTCATGATCAAATGGTTTGAGTATGCATATTGTTAGAGAAGAACATTGGGCCGCTAACTAAAGCCATGATCCATGGTGGAAGTTTCAGTTTGGACAATTAATCCTCAATCTCTTATGAGAATTTTATCTGTTGTTGAATGCTTATGCATTAAAGAGGAGTCCATTATCTGTTGTCTATGTTGTCCCGGTATGGATGTCTAAGTTGAGAATAATCAAAAGCGAGAAATCCAATGCGAGCTTTCTCCTTAGACCTTTGTACAGGCGGCATAGAGGTACCCCTTTGTGACACTTGGTTGAAACATATGTTATGCAATGATAATCCGTGTTAATCCAAGCTAATTAGGACAAGGTGCGAGCACTATTGGTATTCTATGCATGAGGCTGGCAACTTATAGGATATCTTATACATAACGCATATGCTTTATTACTACCGTTGACAAAATTGCTTCTATGTTTTCAAAATGAAAAGCTCTAGCACAAAAATAGTAATCCATGCTTCCCTCTGTGAAGGGCCTATCTTCTACTTTATTGTTGAGTCCGTTTACCTATTCTTTCTATCTTAGAAGCAAACACTTGTATAAATTGTGTGCATTGATTCTTACATATCTACCTATTGCACTTGTTATATTGATTTATGTTGACAACTATCCATGAGATATACATGTTACAAGTTGAAAGCAATTGCTGAAACTTAATCATCCTTTGTGTTGCTTCAATACCTTCTACTTTGAATCTATTGCTTTATGAGTTAACTCTTATGCAAGACTTATTGATGCTTGTCTTGAAAGTACTATTCATGAAAAGTCTTTGCTATATGATTCACTTGTTTAATCATTGTCTTTACCATTGCTTTGAATCACTCCATTCATCTCATATGCTTTACAATAATGTTGATCAAGATTATGTTGGTAGCATGTCACTTAAGAAATTATCATTGTTATCGTTTACCTACTCGAGGGCGAGTAGGAACTAAGCTTGGGGATGCTTGATACGTCTCAAACGTATCTATAATTTCTTATGTTCCATGCTAGTTTTATGACAATACCTACATGTTTTGTTCACACTTTATATCGTTTTGATGCGTTTTCCGGAACTAACCTATTGACAAGATGCCGAAGTGCCAATTCCTGTTTTCTGCTGTTTTTTGGTTTCAGAAATCCTAGTAAGGAAATATTCTCGGAATTGGACGAAATCAACGCCCAGCATCTTAGAATTCCACGAAGCTTCCAGAACACCCGAGAGCCACCAGAGGAGAGCCACAGGGGGCCCACACATGGGGCTGGCGCGGCCAGGGCTGGGCCCGCGCCACCCTATTGTGTGGCGGCTCCGTACCCCCTCCGACTCCGCCTCTTCGCCTATTTAAAGGTCCCTGACCTAAATCTTCGATACGGGAAAAGCCACGGTACGAGAAACCTTCCAGAGCCGCCGCCATCGCGAAGCCAAGATCTGGGGGGACAGGAGTCTCTGTTCCGGCACGCCGCCGGGACGGGGAAGTGCCCCCGGAAGGCTTCTCCATCGACACCACCGCCATCTTCATCAACGCTGCTGTCTCCCATGAGGAGGGAGTAGTTCTCCATCGAGGCAAAGGGCTGTACCGGTAGCTATGTGGTTAATCTCTCTCCTATGTACTTCAATACAATGATCTAATGAGCTGCCTTACATGATTGAGATTCATATGAGCTTTGTATCACTATTCATCTATGTGTTACTCTTGTGATGTTATTAAAGTAGTCTATTCCTCCTTCACGGTGTAATGGTGACAGTGTGTGCATCGTGTAGTACTTGGCGTAGGTTATGATCATAATCTCTTGTAGGTTATGGAGTTAATTATTACTATGATAGTATTGATGTGATTTATTCCCCCTTCATAGTGTAAAGGTGACAGTGTGTATGCTATGTTAGTACTCGGTTTAAATTGCAAAGATCTATTATGCTCTAAAGGTTACTTAAATATGAATGCCGAATGTTGTGGCGCTTGTTAACTCCGGCTTGAGGGAGCTCTTGTAGCCCTACACAACGAATGGTGTTCATTATCAAACAAGAGTATATGTAGCACAAAGGAAGAGAACTTATTTATTTATGTGATCAATGTTGAGAGTGTCCACTCGTGAAAGTATGATCCCTAGGCCTTGTTTCCAAATACTGCAATCATCGCTTGTTTACTGTTTTACTGCATCTTTACTTCCTGCAATATTACTACCATCAACTGCACGCCAGCAAGCACTTTTCTGGCGCCGTTACTACTGCTCATATACATTCATACCACGTGTATTTCACTATCTCTTCGCCGAACTAGTGCACCTATACGTCTGACAAGTGTATTAGGTGTGTTGGGGACACAAGAGACTTCTTGTATCGTGATTGCAGGGTTGCTTGAGAGGGATATCTTTGACCTCTTCCTCCCTGAGTTCGATAAACGTTGGGTGATCCACTTAAGGGAAACTTGTTGCTGTTCTACAAACCTCTGCTCTTGGAGGCCCAACACTGTCTACAAGAATAGAAGCACCCGTAGACATCAGGCGGCCGCGGAGCCGGAGTCGATCATCTCGTTCCTCACCTCATCGTTCGGCGCCGCCATCGCACCGAACGGGAGTGGCCCTCGTCGCAGGGCCGGCGAGAAGCCCTCGTTCAGGTTGCCGCCGGCGAGATCGGGCGGCGATGGCGTGAACCTGGATGGTTGGCCGTAGGTCGCCTCTTGGAACATGGCAGGCGACGACGGGGAGAAGCTCGAAGGGGAGAAAGCCGATGGGGAACTGCTCGTACCTTGGATGGGCCACTGGCCGGGGAACATAGCGGCGCCGCCGCCGCGACCATGGCCCATGCTCATGGCCATGGAGACCTTCCTCGCTTGTTCGTCCTCCGCCGCCAACGCCGCCCTCTTCGCGTTGAGTTTCTTCTCCCTCTCCGCCCTGGCGCTTGTTTCGACCTGTCGCCGGAGCTCGTCCGCCGCCCACTGTGCGTTGGACACACCCCGCGGCCGCTCCCTCTTCGCCTGCGACTTCCTCGGCTTCGGCGGCATGGTGGTGGACGAGAAAGAGGAGGAGGAGAATGGAGACGGCTACACAAATCCGGCGGGAGAGAATGGGGATATGCAAGCAAATTGGAGGAAAATCGACAGGATTTGGCGGTCCAGGGTCCACACGCCTCTTTCGCGCAAAATTCTTTCATCCGGAGTCCCCGAGCGCGCCTCGGGGGACCGGGGTTGGTGTGGGCTCGCCGGATGGATGAAGGGCCAAATCCGGACGAAAACGAGGAACCGGACGCGCGACTGGACCGAATTACGCCGTCCGGATGGAAAAATCGTCGCTCGGGGAGCTCGCCGGGGAGACGAGTGGGGATGCTCTAAGTAGTGGTAACTTGGTAGATGCATGAGTCCTGCAGCAATGGAGAGTCAAAAAAGAAGGATTCGTTTGACAAGTCACTTCAGGCTAGAATCCGTACACCGTCGCACTGGACGTGTTCATGCACGGGCAGTGAGTCCGTGTCAAAATGACCTGGGCTTACAAACACGTACGTCCTCCGTACAACCCTCCTTCGTGATGGATTATTTTTTTCCCATCCACATGCACATTTTCATTTGAGTTATTACATTAGCTTGAAAAAACTAGGGCATGCATGTTACTTAGGGTGTTTTTTGACAAATCTAACCCCTAGATGAAAGTAATTCTCGTCTGGCCCCTTGAAAAACTATTTTGAAAATTGACCTCTGAGTTTGGCGTCATGGAGGGTGAAGCCAAAATTGTGCAGGTGGACGCCATTGGAAAACATCGCCGAAGCAGGTCAGCGCCAAGCCACATGATGGAAAAGTAAGGTCGGCGCCAATGGCAATGCCGCCGAACTACTAAGGGTGTTTCTATGCCGTTTTGCTTTGGCGCCCACATGCACACAACTTTGGCTCCATTCATGATTACGCCAATTACATGGGTTAGTTTTCAAAATAGTTTCGTCAAAGGGTCAGGCAAGAAATTAATTTAGCCTAGAAGTTAGATTTTTCAAATACTTTAGCAGGAGTGTGGCTAAAAGGGATTGTCTCCATTGTCCTACTTCCATCTAAGAATAAACGGGGTACATTAATTACAATGAACTTCTCAATGGCATCAATAATGGTATTAGGACAGACCGAACGTTTTTTTTTTAGCTGTGAGCATTCTTAATGTCTCGGCTAGTTTCGGACATTATGTTGATGCAGGTTGGATATAATTTCTATCTTCGCAATATTATTATATTAGATTCTGCAATTTCTTTACCAGATCTTCGGCGCACGGTGCAAAGGGCGAGGATGGAGAAGATGAACAATATGGGGCGAGGACAGAGCATTCGAGACAACTCGTGGTCATCTCCTCCTTTTCTGAACGTTAATATTGAGCAAATGTTTTGTGGAGCAGATCAGTCAGAATTTGTCGCGTCAGTTCCTAACTGTTGGCATCCATCTTCGCTTTGAAAATTTAAGAAGTGGCAACTCGTTCGCTCCATTTCTAAAATGCGAGTTCTAAAATCCGTACGGTTCACTCCCAATAAATTTATCTTTTCAACTCATGTGTAATCTGGCAATCATCCTAAGACAGTACTAGTTCGACCCTCATGATTTTTAAACAGGAGGTTCTAGCCCCGCGTTCCATTAAAAACGCATTAACGGCAAGTATAAGGTGCTGAAAGATCAACTTACAGCCTCCAAAACAACAAACGACGATGGGATAAACAAAGAAAACAACTTGGACTTTGAGGCCATCAACCACCGGTATGATCACACGAGTAGACAACACCGTGAAGACAAGCACGTCACCAGAGAAGCCTGCCTTCGTCACTTTCCAACTCAGCAGATCCCATATGTCATCTGTTTCCGTTTCCACCTCCGAAGAAGGCCCATGCCTTCTCGCCCTGGCTAAGGCTGGTGTTGTACTGTCGGAAGGTAGAGCCGCTCACCCGAGAGTGCGGATGCATGGCCAAGGACATTATGTTAAGGAAGTGAGCAAGCACGGTCACCTCTGCACGCAAACTGCGCACGACCGGCCTCGTTGACCACAACACCAATCAACTGACAAGACGCAAGCTTTAGGACCATGTCACCTGAAGACACGGCAAGAAGATGTCAGTCGCGCGGCCGTGAAGGCCAGACCTCAATCCGATCGAGCACGCCACCGCAACTCCTCCGAAAGACGGCGCCACAGGAAGACCAGACCACATGCAGCCCAAACCCCCTTCCGCGGACCCAAAACAGCGCCGCCAAGGGGGAAAACGATGATGAAGCGTCGCCGTCGCCCAATCTGTGGATTTTGGGGTTTTACCAGGGCACAAGGAAGGAGGGGAAAGGGATGTACCTCGATGTCGCCTCCAAGGAGGAGAACATCGTCAGAGACGTCTGCGACGTCAGGACGCCATCGCCGGCTAGGGATTCTCCCGGGAAGAGCCCCAGCCCTATCACACCGAGACGGCTCCATATCCAAAGGAATCGGTACCCAAAGGGTGGGATCTGCGCGGTGTGGAGTCGTCGTCTTCAGAGATGATGGAAGTCAACGGGGTGGCCTCCACGCACCACCGTCAACCGTCCCCTCGTCACCCACGCGACCAGAGAGGGTGGTCAGCAGCACCGACGAGTGTTTCCTTCCACCAGGATCCACGCGGCCCTCACCAGAAGAGGCCGCCGCAACGAACACCGAATCCCTCCGCCAGGGAAGCATAGTCGCGATAGCCTTGCCGTCACCGTCCTTGGCACCACGCCGGATTTCCGGCGGTCTCCTCTAACGGCGGCAACGGAGAGGGGGAGTTGGGGAGGGGCTTGGCGGCTAGGGTTTGGGGTCCTCCGGTGCCGCGCCGACCGGGAGCGACAAGCGAGGAAGGGGAATCATTTGTTTCGGCCTCCTTGACTCGGTGAAACATGTGGCCCCTATAGCCAGAGATACTCGTTCGAACCTCATGATCAGGATCACGCGTGGGCAATCAACTAGGGCGCGTTTGGTAGTCTGCATGACTTTCCTGCATGACTGGCGCAGTGGGAAGGAGTCCCCTGCGCGTCGCAGACGGGCCATGGGCCATAAAAGTCACGTTGTTTGGTGGCCCGCATAGAGTTTTTTCGGCCCCGTGGAGATTTGGGCTCTGCCCGTTTGGTAGGTCGGTTTTCAGGCCTCGTAGTAGCCCAGAACGGCGTCGCTATTGTTTGGTTGCAACCCAGAAACTGCTTCTGCTTACCTCTTACCTTCGGTGGTGAGATTACCAGCGATCAATAGCACAAGGAAGAACACAGTTCATAGTTCAGACAAACTTAGCAGTGATAATAGTTCAAACACGTTCGTAGTTCATGACACAGGACGATCATAGTTCAGGACACACCATAGAC
The DNA here is from genome assembly GCF_019359855.2 of Lolium perenne. NCBI lineage: Eukaryota > Viridiplantae > Streptophyta > Magnoliopsida > Poales > Poaceae > Lolium > Lolium perenne. The sequence goes on from NC_067250.2 coordinate 262,292,986, forward strand.
GATCATAGTTGAACAAGACAACTGGAACAACAAGTACACACAGACCAGGAGCTTCAGACGTGACTTTGGAAGACGACACACCTGGTGGCGTCGCCATGGTAACGACACATGGTCATCACCTCAGTGCAGGTGTAGTCGAAGATGACCACATTGTACTGGAAGGTGGACACCTTCTTGAAGATGAGGAACTGGCCTATCTGCAGCTGATGAGCGACAGTGAAGGCCACCCACCCCTGGTCGATGTATGCGCCATCGCCTTCTCTCACCATAGTCATCCTCCGGTAGCTGCCTGTGTTGGTGGTGACGATGATGTTCGAAGGGATTTCTCCGAACCACCTAACGAAATCATGAGGGATCCGTAGCCGGTTGAAGGTTGGCTTGAAGACGATGCGCAGGAACTCGTCCGACCCCACGTCCGGCTGGAAGTGGCCGATGTTAGCCACCCTTCGCTTTTTGGACGGTCCCTCGTCGGGGGTCTCGGGTGACCCAAGCTTGAGCTTCTCAATCTGCCACAAGAACACATTAGAGGTGTGCATACTCACAAGTATATAGATGAAAACGAACATTGGAAACATGTGATGCCTCATACATTGGATCACAAGGCAGCTCAAGGGACTGCCCTCAAACTAAGTCTAGTGTGCAATAAATCACACACCCACGACTAAGTTTGAGGGCAGCACATTGCCTTCCATTGTGCCATTGTTGAATCTTTGGCCAATGCACTAGACAAACCAAAACGAGGCCTCATATGTAGGATCACACGGCAGGCAAAGTGAATGTCCCCAAACTAAGTCTAGTGTGCCACTAATATGGCACACATGACTAAGTTTGAGGGAAGCACCTTGCCTTCCAGTGCGCCATTGTTGAATCATTAGCCAATGCACTAGACAAACCAGAACGAGGCCTCATATGTAGGATCACACGGCAGGCAAAGGGACTGCCAGCAAACTAAGTCTAGTGTGCAAGTAATATGACACACACGACTAAGTTTGAGGGCAGCACCCTGTCTTCCGTTGTGCCATAGTTAAATCATTGGCCATTGAACAACTGAAGAAGTACAAATGGAAAGCAAGGTAGCATATGCCTCATAGAATGAGCACATATGGAGGAGATGTTTGATCTGAACCAATGGCATGGTGATGTTCAGTCATGCCATAGGTTCAGATCAATCATCTCCTCACACTATGATTACCGGTTACAATCATCGGCCTAGTTCAATCAGAAACTACACAATCTACAGAAACCTACCACGACTCATTCCGCACAGCAATCTCAACATGCTAAACCCCGGCACAAAAAACCCTTCCGCTCTTTGCATGCACAGTAAGATCTGCCAGTTTCAGCAATTGAAAGCACAATCTAGGAAGGATCTACCGCAATCCGACACTATAGTAACAGATCTCAGCAAATCGATGCAAGAACTGAACAAGAACTGGAAGAAATGGGGACGAACACCTTGCAAAACGTCAATCCGACCGCTATCCTAACGGAAACTCTAGCAGATCTAATGTGCATGTCGTCAGAAATGCCCGAGAATGGCATGTTTGAACAGAACGAGTACAAAGGTGAGAAGGAGAGGTCGTTACCGCCATTCTTCCGGCCGAGGACGAGCTCGAGGTCGCGGGCGAAGATGAGATGCCGATGAGGACTGCGGAGCAGATTGCGGCCGATGTCGAGGTCCTGGTCACCGACGTCTCCTCCTCCGGTAGCGGTGCTCCACCGTGCGTCGGTGCGGCGGATTGGTCGGCGGGAGGGGAACCACCGGGTGATGTGACAGTTTGGAGGAGGTGAGAGTGCGATCGTGACTGAGAGGAATGAGATGGGAGCGGTGAGGCTAATTATGGCGCGTGTTCCCGAAGGGACGCGGCGTCTCCGCCTCCCTTCTCCACGCGTGCAGGCTTCTGGCCGCAACGGACCTGGCCCCGAAGAAACTGCCATTCCGGACGTTCCTCCAGGGCATGTTCCAGGGGTGCTTTAAAACCCGATTCATGCAACAACACAGTGGGCTGCAGGCATCCAAATAGGCTAAAAATTGCTAACCCGATACGAGCCAAGGTGTCTGCAGGCTACCAAACGCGCTCCTAATATTGTTCTCGAGAGAAGAATGCCATCGCACGCATGTACCAAACAAGGTCAGGCGTGCTGGTGGCCATGGAATTGGGATTATTTTGATTTGGAAACAATAAGCGAGCAAGGATGCGGGCAGGATGCACACACGGCGTGCGTCGGTGTTGTTTTTTTTTTAAACGCAAGGCTCGAAATGAGCCCGACTTTGAATTAACAAAGCCATCAACCGGCCAGGAGTTACATCAAGAGTTACAACACACGCACACGCGCACACGGAACCCACAACAAAAGACAACACATAAAAAGCCCAGCCGAAGCGCAAGCTTGATCCATGTCGAGGGAGCCTTGTCTTCTGTTGAACCGGAGCAATCACGACCGTGTCCACACCAACAAACCTCCACCGCATCAAGACTGCAACCCAAGGAGAACTCAACGACGGGCCGACCACCTAGCAGGGCTTGAGGAACCAAAGGAGGGGGGGTCTTGCGGCGACGCCTCCAAGAAGGTGAATGGCGCAAGAACGCGTCATCGTCGTCGGCAGAGACAGAGGTCCTGCAAAGTTTTCACCCAGACCCGAGAACCACCACCCCCGGAGCTCGGGCTAGGTCCAGACCAAAACCGCAACATCTTCCCCTGGCGTTGAGATAGGCACACCGGCACGAGCTACGACCAGACGCGAACCTAGCAAAGCCCCCCAAGGCGCTAGCGAGGGCGTCAGCTACCGCAACTGAGCCGTGTAGAAGTAGCCAGGCCGGTGTTGTTAGACTTTGTACTCTACGTTATACTATATATACATATCTCATGTCTAGTGCCATGATGGATGATTTTCCCATCTAAAAGGGCATGTGAGCGTGTACAAGGGAGGGTGAATAGACGCTACATAAATATTTATCTTTTTTCAATTTCTATGACGGAGCGGAAACTAAAGGTTAATTTAAAAGCAAAGATGAACCTAAATGGGCGCAGTGCAAATGTACCAAAATAAAACAAAATGAAAATGAAAAAGGAAAACAACAAAAAAGTAAATTTAAACTAGTGGTTCATTAAACTTAGCCCTATTTTTGGCAATTTTTACACAAAAAAACCCCTATATGGACTTTAAACTAAAAAAAAGCAAACCCTAGGCCAGGGTTTGGGAGCACGGTGGCCGCCGGCAATAGTACTCCCAGTAGTACTCGTCGTCATCGCCGTCGATGAGGACGACGCCCCCCGGCGGCGACGCGCTGTTCCGGCTGGACACGCCAGAGGGCGCCGGGGACTCCGGCCAGGCGACCACTGCGCCCTTTCCCAGGCGGAGCGCGGGTCCGGAGGGCTCGCCAGCTGGCGCAGGCGTGCCCTCCGCGCGGACTCCTTCCGGAGCTGCTCCGCCGCTGCCGCCTGCAGCTCCGCCTCCTGCCGGAGCGCGGCCCGGCGCTCCTCCTCCTCCCGGAGTTCCGCCTGGCGCGTGGCCTCCTCCTCACGGCGAGCCATCTCGAGGAAGGCCCATGCCTCCGCCTGGGCGTCCTCCTGGGCCTTGCTAGCCATCTCCTCCAGCGTGGAGGCGCGCAGCGTCTCGGCGAGGTGCGGCCATTTGGCCAGCTCCTCGAGGTCGCTGAGCTCGCGGGACGCTGCGAGCGCCGCCTGCTACTCGGGGTCGTCCTCCTCCTGGCGCTCGGGCTGGGGTTGGGGCTGTGGCGCCGCCCCCGCCGCCGCGCTGTACACGCCCCCCGGGGGGCGGCCCGCCCGCCCAGCAGGCGTGCGCGGCTGCGCGCGAGGCCGTGCCGTCGCCGATGTGAAGCATGTGTGCCGGCGCGCATCGTGCTCCACCTCGAACCACAAGTCGCAGTTGGGGCTTGTGTCGCCGTATGCGGGGTGCTCCCGGAGGTCCGTCGGCAGCTGCGCGCGGCGCCTCCGGATCTCCGCGATGCGGGCGCGGCCGGAGCCCGGGATCGGCGGCACCGGAACCCGATCTGGGCTCAGGTGCCAGCCTTGGGGGAGGTGCACGTCCCCCGCCCCCCTGTAGGGATTCGTTGCATGGAAAACAAAAAAATTTCCTACCGCGAGAACGCAATCCAAGCCAAGATGCAATCTAGAAGATGGGAGCAACGAGGAGATCATCGAGACTCACCCTTGAAGATTTCCAAAGCCTACAAGATGAGGCTCTTGTTGCTGCGGTAGACGATCACTTGCCGCTTGCAAAAGCGCGTAGAAGATCTTGATCACGGCGCCACGATCGGGCAGCACCTCCGTACTCGGTCACACGTTCGGTGTTGATGAAGACGACGTCCTTCTCCCCGTTCCAGCGGGCAGCGGAAGTAGTAGCTCCTCCTTGAATCCGGCAGCACGACGGCATGGTGGCGGTGGCGATGGAGAACTCTGGCGGAGCTTCGCTAAGCGTTGCGGGAGAGGTGGAGGAGATGGGGCGGCTAGGGTTTGGGAGAGGGGGAGGTGGCCGGCCACTATGAGGGGTGCGGCCACAATGGCTTTGGTGTAGCCGGCCCCCTCCCCTTGCTCCTCATTATATAGGTGGAACACCCAAGAGTTGGTCTACAAGTCTTCGAATAAGACCCCAAACCAAAACCTTCCATATGACATGAAACCTACCCAAGGTGGGATTCCCACTTGAGGTGGGATTCCCACCTTTCCTTGGGAGGGGGTGGCCGGCCACCTTTGGTGGAGTCCACCTGGGACTCCACCCTCTAGGGTTGGCCGGCCATGGTGGTGGAGTCCCTCCGGGACTCCGCCTTCCAAAGTGATTTCTTCCGGACTTTTCTAGAACCTTCTAGAACCTTCCATAAATGCACCGGATCATTTTCAAACTTATAAAATGACTTCCTATATATGAATCTTATTCTCCGGACCATTCCGGAACTCCTCGTGATGTCCGGGATCCCATCCGAGACTTCGAACAATACTTCGAACTCCATTCCATATTCAAGTTCTACTATTACAATATCAAACCTTAAGTGTGTCCCCCTACGGTTCGCGAACTATGTAGACATGGTTGAGATCTCTCTCCGACCAATAACCAATAGCGGGATCTGGAGATCCATAATGGCTCCCACATATTCAACGATGACTTAGTGATCGAATGAACCATTCACATACGATACCAATTCCCTTTGTCACGCGATATTTTACTTGTCCGAGGTTTGATCATCGGTATCACTCTATACCTTGTTCAACCTCGTCTCCTGACAAGTACTCTTTTCTCGTACCGTGGTATGTGGTCTCTTATGAACTTATTCATATGCTTGCAAGACATTAGACGACATTCCACCGAGAGGGCCCAGAGTATATCTATCCGCCATCGGGATGGACAAATCCCACTGTTGATCCATATGCCTCAACTCATACTTTCCGGATACTTAATCCCACCTTTATAACCACCCATTTACGCAGTGGCGTTTGATGTAATCAAAGTACCTTTCCAGCATAAGTGATTTACATGATCTCATGGTCATAAGGACTAGGTAACTATGTATCGAAAGCTTATAGCAAATAACTTAATGACGTGATCTTATGCTACGCTTAATCGGGTGTGTCCATTGCATCATTCATATAATGATATAACCTTGTTATTAACAACATCCAATGTTCATGATCATGAAACTATGATCATCTATTAATCAACAAGCTAGTTATATAAGAGGCTTACTAGGGACTCCTTGTTGTTCACATAACACACATGTATCAATGTTTCGGTTAATACAATTATAGCATGGTATGTAAACATTATCATAAACACAAAGATATATTATAATAATCATTTTATTATTACCTCTTGGGCATATCTCCAACAGTCTCCCAGTTGCACTAGAGTCAATAATCTAGTTTACATATGTAAAGATATAACACCTTGGCCTTCCGGTGCTTTATCATGTTTTGCTCACGGGAGAAGTTTTAGTCAACGGATCTGACATGCTCAGAAACGTATGTATTTTGCAATTCATTTGCGTCTTCACGCATCACTCATTTTCCAAATGAGTCGGCATTAAATATGTTTGGTCTTCTGGTGGAACCTTAATTCCGCGGTCTGAAATATGTCACTAATATTGTCACACACAATATAGCTTCAAAGTTCTGACACTATCGGAACTACACCAAGTCCTCAAAGAACTTTTTGACTTAACATCCTCAATCATTGTCAAAACAATGACATACTCTGCCTTCTTTTGTAGAATCCGTCACAATATTTAGAACTCTTCTAAATCTAGCATTGTGCTACCTTTTAAACAACACTTAGCCTAATTGAGATTTGAAATTAATTTTTTTATGTGACCAAACAAATATTGGTGCAACACTTTACAGCGATTTGTTTGTCATTACCCCATACAAAAATATATATATATCCTTGGTTCCTAACCTTTTAGAGCACATGACATCTGATTTTGTACATATTATTTGTGATCTAAAACCACTCATGTGTTTTTACTCATCGAGTGTCAAATACACTCAAGTCTTGTTAAACCTTTGCATGAAAAGAACACCTTCTTAATATTTCTATATTGAACTACTTCAATATCCATTCTATGTACTTTGACTTAAACTTATTATGTGTTTCAATCTATCTTCATAGATCTTGACACTAAATATGTTTCTGTCCATATTCTTTCATTGAAGTTAATTCTCAATGAAACCTTTTATAATCAAGTATATAATTACATCATTTATAACCAACTATATGTCATCTACATAAAGTATTATAAATATGTCTCAGCGCTCCCACTTAATTTCTTGCAAATGCAAGCATCTTCATCGTTTCTGATGAAAACCAAAACTCTTTGACTATTTCATCCGGTGAAGATTCCAACTCCGCGATACTCACTTCATCCAATTGAAGTTTGTATACCTATCTAGTATTCCACGGACTAGCAAAACAATTGGTTGTATCTTGTATACACCTTTAATACACACTTCTGTTAAGTAATGTATTTTGCCATCCTACTATCATATCTCATGAAAGAAATATGTAGCGATTACTAGAATAATCCACATAGACTATAAGCATTGCTACGGAAGATCTAATCTTATCGTAGTCAACTCTTTGAATTTTGTCATAAACAACTTTTCGACAAGTCGAGCTTATTCAAGGATATTCCATCCAAGTCCATCAATTTTATAGATCCATTTACTTTCAAAAAGTATTCATCTATCTTGGATTTCATGGCTTATAGCCATTTTAACGGAGTCAGGGCCCATCATAACTTCTTTGTATGTAGTTGGTTTATCATTGTTCAAAAACAATCCTTTGTTCACAAATCATTTATTTTATCACAAAGTAAACCATACCTACAAGGTTCAATAAGTACTTCGATCTCCATGACTATAACATTTTGTAGACATGGGAGCCATGATCGTCGTGGCCGCTTCCGAAACCAATTCCTGATGCTGCGCTACTCTGATCAATATGCTCAGGTTCATAAACCTTATCAAGTTCTATTGTCTTCCCACTCAAATACTTCGCTAAAAACAATTTCTTGGAAATAAGTAAGAAACATTGACAAACACTTTTGTCTTTGTTTCCATAGTGGAAAGAATTCCCAATAAATTCTGTGGGATAACCAACAAAGACATTCATCCGATTTTGGTTGTAAACTTATTTACTTTATGCTATGCATTCCAAAATTTAAGAAAGGACTATTAGGGTTCATACCCATGCCATAACTAGTATGGTGTCATTTCAACGGATCATGATGATGCTCTATTCAGTGTAAAAGCGGTAATCTCTAAAGCATAATCCACAAAAATATAATGGCATCAATATTTTATCTCATCATTAATCCAACAAGGTTTGGATACATCTCTCGGATACTCCATCATCATTATGATACTCCAAGAAACGTGAGTTGTAGAACAATTTCATAACTCTCTTAGATGTTTTCTAAAACTCGTAATTCAAATATTTCCCCCATGATCCAATCATAGATATTTGACTTTTCTATTACGATGATTTCCACTTCATGCTGAAATTTATTTGAATCCATTCAAATGTTTCAAACTTCTTCCTTATCGAATATATCCACATATATACTCAATTCATTGTTGGAAGTTTTCATGAAGTAGAAGAATCTCCCGCACACAACTGTGCCCAGTGAACCTCATATATCATAATGTATGTTTCCACTAAGTTAGTTGTCCGTTCAACTCTTGGCCTATGAACGGTATTTTAGTCATTCTCTTTAGAAAAGATTTGCAAGCGCCAAATGATTCAAAAATCAAATGACTCCAAAAATCCATTTGCATGGAGTTCCTTCATGCGCTCCTTTCTAACATGACCTAAATGGCGGTTCCACAAATAAGTGTAATTCGAATCGTTTGCCTTATGGCATTTTAGCGTCAGTGTTATGTATGTGTGTTTCACCATTAAGATTTATAATAACTTATCCATCGTACATGGAGTAATGTCATAATTTGAACAACTCATTGTTTTTATTTGACCAGAGCAAAATAACAATTATTAAGTTCTTTATTATAAATTCTAAGGGCTAGATAGAATGCCAACGACGAACATAATAACACTTTATTTTTGTTCCAGACGTGCATTCCTATCATATTCCTTGTCAGACACTTAGGCCATTGTATTTCTTGTATTGCGTTGTTTTGTATGACACTTCATACCAACCAATATGGTACAAATACCCAAGAATTTCATTGTGTGACCAAACGAGGAATACATCCATAACATGTATATCATTTATATACACCTGAGCTAGACTTTCTAGACTTTTCTTTCTTTGTGCCAATAATCTTTTGTGGTTTCTCTTTTAGCTTTCTGATGACCCACAAGTATAGGGGGTGTATCGTAGTATCTTCGATAAGTAAGAATGTCGATCCCAACGAGGAGCAGAAGGTGTTGACAAGCAGTTTCGATGAAGGATTCACTGTAAATGCTCAGAGACAAGTATTCAGGGGGTTTTGATGTAACAGATGAATAAAGTACGAGTAAGTAAAGTGCGAGAGTAATAATTGCAGCGAGTGGCCCAATCCTTTTTAGCACAAAGGACAAGCCAGTTTGTTTACTTATAATGACCAAACGTTCTTGAGGACACACGGGAATTTAGTCTAGTGCTTTCGCTACATACAGCTGATTAATCTTCATTGTTTTGATAAGTGTTGTGTGGGTGAACCTATGCTAATGTACCGCCCTTCCTAGGACTAATACATACTTGTGATTATACCCCTTGCAAGCATCCGCAACTACAAGAAAGTAATTAAGATAAATCTAACCACAGCCTTAAACTCTGAGATCCTGCTATCCCTCCTGCATCGATATACCAACGGGGGCTCAGGTTTCTGTCACTCCGGCAACCCCGCAATTGGCAAACGAGTACAAGATGCATTCCCCTAGGCCCATAAATGGTGAAGTGTCGTGTAGTCGACGTTCACACGACACCACTAGAAGAATAACACCACAACTTAAATATCATAACATTGAATATTACTCAACCATACTTCACTACTAACATTTAGACTTCACCCATGTCCTCAAGAACTAAACGAACTACTCACGAGACATCATATGGAATATGATCAGAGGTGATATGATGATGAATAACAATCTGAACATAAACCTTGGTTCAATGGTTTCACTCAATAGCATCAATAACAAGTAGAAATCAACACCGGGAGAGTTTCCCCTATCAAACAATCAAGATCCAACCCGAATTGTTACAGCGGTGACGAGGTGCAGCGGTGGAGATGGCGGTGATGATGATGGAGATGATGACGATGGTGATGGAGATGATGTCCAGCTCGATGCCGGTGACGATGGCGTCGATTTCCCCCTCCGGGAGGGAATTTCCCCGGCGGATTCCTGCCCGCCGGAGAGCTCTTTTCTCTCTGGTGTTCTCCGCCCCACAGAGGCGGCTGTGGCTCTTCGCGATTGACAAGGTATTAACTTGTCAGTGCCTACGGATTGTAGACTAGGGTTTAGTTGGATGTAGAGGGCAAGTAGATCTCGAAGGTTTCAGCCGAAAAGTACTCGACGAATATGAAAACTAGGGTTTGAGAAACAATGATTCGATGCCTTCTGTGTCCCTCGACTCCCCCTTATATAGGAGGCGGAGCCGAGGGATTCGTATTGTACAAGTTACAGAGTCCGGGAAGGTTTCTAACTCCTCCCGCAAGATTACAAATAATGCTTCCTATTACAACTCTAGCTTTCCTTAACAATATCTTGGGCTTCCGAATCTTCTTATTCTTCGGGTAGTGGGCCTTCAGTAAATCCCGGGTACCATCATCGGCAGGCCCATTGGGGATGCCTATGTCAGTAGCCCCCGAGATTTTGCTTGAATCGCAGAGTCAGGGAAAATCTCCACTGTTTATTTTTACTCGACAATTCAAAACCTTTCTATATTTCTTCACATAAATTTCTATATTGTGCAGGGATAATGGTAGTTGGGGCTAGTTCATCTGACGGATCAGGTACTAGTTAACTGCTCTAGTGGCAATCCGCAAAAACCTACTTCAAAATCACATCCCTGGACATGATCTCGGGATACTGGTGTAAACTTCGACAGGTGCCGCTTAAGGTCTTACCATTCTGTCGAGTCCCAGTTATATTTATCGGGTACCTAACGCGTCCGTTAGGATTTTTCTTCGTATCTGTTGATACGGATAAAAGTAGCAAACCGACGTCAGAGACGGCGCCACGCCTCACAGAACGGATCTGGGGTCTTACCTTCGCAAAGTTTTGCGGCATTCAGAAATTGATCGCAACTTTGGCGTTCTGAGAATATATTGTCGAGTGCTTATTCGGCTGTTGGAATGGCACATTTTATTGAGTCAAAGATGACTTATATTGTTCTCCCGATGGGAGTATATGCAGAGTTATTTATAACTCGAAATATACTCTTTTGCCCTTTTATCTTTCTTCTTTTCATTCTTTCTTTCTCTCTCTCTCTTTTTATTTATAATTTCATCGGGCACGCGAACAGCGTTCCCGATGGGAGTAGCCCCCGAGGCTACAGCCAAGGACTTGTCCTTGGTTGTAGGCTCCACGCCTTATGCCGCTATATTTTCTTTTTCTCCCGAAGTTTTATAATTTCTCGGGTGCGCGAACAGCGCTCCCGATGGGAGTAGTCCCCGAGGCTATGAACAAATATTTGTATTTGATCATAGGCTCATGCCATTTCTATTTTGTCTTTCTTGATCTTTTCATTTTTCCAAAGTAGCCCCCGAGCATTTGATCAAAAACTTGTATTTGATCAAAGGCTCTCCGATATTTTTTCATGTCGCCTTTTTATGCCGCTGTTGAGTCGAATTTTTCTCTCTGACAAGGTGACGTTATTGCTGACGATAGCCACGATTGCAAATCCGAAAATGGCGAGAAGTTTTCTCCCACTGCCTTGCGGGCCCAAATTATCCATTATCTTGACACGTCGTGTAGGTGGGGGACACACGTCCTCCGCTTTTCCTGGCGCACGTACCGTAACTTCTCCAGTGTTAAAATACTTTTTTACCCTTGTTTCCACGTGGTTATCATCTGTCACACATTTTTTCCATCCAACGGTCCGCCGCTTCGCCGCACCTCTATATAAGATCTCCTTCTTCTTCCTCGAGCACTTCCGCTCGCGCCGCTCTCCTGCTCTTCTTTACAAAACCTCCGCCTGCGCCCCACAACTTCCTGAGCTCATCTTCTCCAAGCTGCATTCCTGCGCCATTGTTGATGCCACCGCGTCGGTTGATCAAGCGCAGCACGCCTGAATCGTCAATGGCTGCCGTAGATCTGGGAAGCGCGGAGTGGGAAAGGTCCAAAATTTCCTCTCAGGACATCAATCTCTTGAAGAAGCTAGGGATTAGCAAGAAGCCCAAAGCGCTGTGCTTCCCTAGTGAAGAAAGCTACCCCACCCCTCCAATGGGGTATCGGGTAAGTTTCGTCGACCATCTCATCCGCGGTCTTTCCACCCCCATTCATCCTTTTCTCCGTGGATTGCTTTTTGTTTATGGTCTTCAACTTCACCACCTCACGCCCAACTCAATCCTCCATATCTCCATTTTCATCACCCTCTGTGAGGCCTTCCTTGGCGTCCAGCCTAACTGGGCGCTATGGAAGCACATTTTCTTTTGTCGCCGCAATGGTTCTCCCAATGTTGCCTATAATATAGGCGGCGTTGTTATTTCTGTTCGCCCCACAGTCGATTACTTCGACGTCAAACTCCCTGACTCAGTTCAAGGGTGGCGCAAGAAGTGGTTGTACATCCAGGAAGAGAACCATGGATGCGCTGAAGACAACATCCCTCCTTTCGATGTTGCCGAAAAAATCCTTCGCCGCCGCTCCTGGGATGCGGAGGCTACCGAGGAAGAAAAAACATCGACAGAGGCCTTGATGTCTCGCATCCACGAGTTGCAAAATACTCGCGGCAAAGAATTATCAGGCATCCAAATCACAGCGTATTTTCTTAGAACTAGAGTGCAGCCTCTTCAGGCTCGCAAAAACCCTCTCTGGAAGTATGCTGGCGACGAGGACGCAGATCGGTTGTCAGTGGATTTGGAGGTCAAGGATTTAGAAAAGCTTGTCCGAAAAATCTCTTCTCTCAGCAAAAAAGATTATGTCCCTTCTTCTTGTCGTGTAAAACCGTACAGCGCCACCAATGCGCTTCCCAAGATAAACTTTGTCGATTGATTTGTTATTGCCTTGCTATCTTTTTTATAACTCCTTTTTGACATCTTCCCCAGTTTTTATATAGAACCATCCAAATCTTATCTCGCTTCCTCCCCTTCCTGAGGGTGGAGAAGTCGAGGAAAGGGCCGTTGTCACTGACGACAACCAAGATGCCCCCTCTTTTGTGAATGAACCCGCAGATTCTCGAAAATCTGCGGGGTCTGTTGAAAAGGAGGCTGCCTTTGAAGGTACTGCGTCAGCACAATCTCCTCCTCCTGCTGTTTCTCCAAAGAACAAAAGGAAAAGGAGTGATGTCAAAGATTCCGGCACCTCCAAAGCCGAAGAAACTGTTCCTTCACATCAGAAGGCAGCTTATGATCCATACCTTGAGGCCCTCATCAGTTCGTAAGTCACCTCTTTTTTTTATTTTTATTTTTGTACTCGAAGATTTTTCTCTATCTTGCTTTTTATGCTGCCAACATTTAATCGCAGTGATGATGAGGAAGAAGTACCAGCTTTTGATGTGGCTGCTCGAACGAGTACGTCACATACTCTAGTTGTTTCGGAGACGCCAGTTGAAGGAGAGGAATCCTCGCCTCCTCAACAAAACGTCGGCGCTTCTACTCCTCCTTCAAGCCCCCTTGTCCCTTCACCGAAAAGGGCAAGGGTTGAAACAATCCCGGAGCCTACTTTCCAATTGAGTAATTCCTCTAACCCTCTCTTGGATGATGTAAGTTCTTAATTTTCTTGTCACTGTCTATATTTCCTCTGTTAGCTTCTTTATGCCATCATATTTTTCCATACCGACATTTTCTTTCTTTATCCTTCTTTGACAGCCTATGATCAAAGAGCTTATTCGTATCGGTGCCCAATTCATTGGGTATCGTGAGTATGCGAGTAAGACTGAAGGTAATGCCTTGCTGCTTCTTTTTGCCCTTGCCTTCTTACTCTTTTGTTGTCGATGTTTTTAACTAAATTTAACTTTCTTGGCAGAAAAACTGGCGGAGGTCAACGAACGTGCCAATACACTTGCTCAAAAATTAGAGCAAAGTGAAGAGGCTCGTAAGAAGGCCGAATCAGATGTTATCCAAGCTAGAGCAGAGGCTGATAAGGCCAAGGCCGATGCTGCTGGTGTCGAAGATCTTAGGATGAGACTTCACGATGCCGAGACTTCGCTGAGCGAGCATATAGCCGCACAATCTGCTCGCGAGGAAGCGATCATTAAGCGCGTAAGGTCGCAAAACCGTCGCTTTGTCAGTAAGTATCTGAACCACTTCACATCCTTTCGACTTTATTTCCTTCACTCGTTTGTTGATCAATAAGTTTTTATCTTGACAGATAAAACATCTCAAGAATTTGAACTTGAAGATCCCGACAACGATCCTCTTCTTGACGCCATTTTGTTCCTTGAGTTTCATGGAACAGAAGCACGCGAGGGCATTGATCAAGCTAAAGCAGGGTTGTCGCGACTCTTCCCCTATTTCTTCCCGAAGAAAGAGGAACCCGCAACTTTCCTTGCTCTTGCCAAGTGCTTTAATCCACCAGAAGATCTTGGACTGAAGATGCGCCAGGAGAACATGAAGATTGCTGTTGAAAGCACTGTTGCCTTGGTCGCTGATAGCCAACAAACTATCAACTGGGTGAAAGTAGGCGACACAGAACAGATAGAGCAGACAAAATGGCGATCGTTGATCAAGGCGGCAAAGCCCAACACGAAGAAAATCCTGTCCTATCTCGGGATCAAGCCATCTTCAACTCCTAGCTCATCAAAGCCGGAGGTCTAGTTGAATGCCCCTTCTTTTTATTTTTCCTGTTTCTTTAGCTATTGTCGCCATATTAGTTTTGGCGACAATTACTTTTGAAGAACTCCTTCTGTAATATCCATGTAAATTTCTTGAAGAGCAATGGAATTCTGTCTTGTGCAATCCTTTGATATTGGAATTTTCTTTTCCAGTTGATATTTGATAACTACTCTGCCGATCCTCATTCTGCCGATACTTCTCCTGCTTCCTCCTTCTCGAAGAAAACACTAGTCAATGATAACTTTGTCGACGGTTCTTCGGGACAACATTTGTCGGCAGATTTGCAAGAATTGCGCCAACAACTCCAATCTATGAAAAAACAAACTCTTGTGATGATGGAACAATCTCGACAAGCATCCGAGAGAGAGAATATTGCTCTTCAACAGGCAAGAGAAGCCATTGCTGCAAAGGATGCTGCTGTTGCTGAGGCTACCGAAGCTTCCTCTCGAGAAAATTATATGCTTCAGCTAATGACTGACGCCAGCCTGGACATGACAGGTATGTTTCATGTTCATAACCATGCTGGATGTTATTTTTGCTTATTTTCCTTCCTTGTCAATTTATTCGCTGTACCAGGCTCATTTTTGGATACTGCTGCCGAAGATCAACGTGTTGAAGCTCGAGCCAATGCTCTGCTCAGACTGGCCGCACAACATGGTTCTAACTTTTGGGTTACTCCCGAGCGTACCCGTCAAATTGTCAGATTCCAAGATCGCGCGGGTCAGGTCCGTGATTTCCTTGACTTCTGTACGAAGACTTTGTTTTTAGTTTATGGAACCATGTTCCCTCGCAACAAAATGCCAGAAACTCTTCCTGCATTAATGGAAAAGTTTCGAGATGCTCCTCGAATCCATGGCTTTGTGCGGGCTCAACTCTCTGCTGGCGCAAGATTTGCTATGATGATGATAAAGATTTGCCATCCAAAATTGCCCATGGATCAAATTGTTCCCACGTGCCTGGCTAAAATGTCGAAGAAAAAGAGAAATATGGGCAAGATTGATGATCTGGTGACTCCTGTAGCCGAAGATATGATGGATGAACTTCTTCGGATGGGCGCTGAATTCTTCGTGAAGGGTAGCTATGCCGAGCATAGTACTCGTCCTTCCAATGAACGAGTAACCATAGACCATGTGCTAGGTATCCACTGAGGGTTTTTCCTTTTTTTTCTTGCTGTAGTTTCACCATTGATACGCCTTTGTAAACATGATCTATATTGTAAAGCTGTCAACTCTGTAAGTATGTATTGTTTTTATTTTTGATCGTCCAGCCCCCGAGCCTTTGGCTGGAGTTTGTACTATTTTGTTATCTCGAAGATTTTTCTCTTATTGCGAGAAGGTATATATATTTTGCTATCAATGGGCATGAGCCCCCGAGTGTCTTGGTGGTCACGTTCTATATTTTTGTTGTGAGGTTTTCAGACCAAAGCAATAATATTTTGACGAGTACGCTATATTTACAGTTGTTAGCTTCCGATGTTCTATTTGGCGAGGTAATCTTGTACCAAGGCGAAATATTTCGGTAAGTCTAGTTTATCTATATTGTATATATTTTGTGACTTGAAGGCATTGAGCCCCCGAGCGTGTCGAAGAATAAGAAGTATATCTCCACTATCTTTATTATATTGCAGCACCGCGAGCCCGCCTCATTAAAAACCTTTCTCGGCCCCACTCGGTGCCCCGAAAAAGGAGAAGAGTGCGTCTGAAAACTCGCGGGCGTTTCAGTACATTGTATTTTTACAGAGGAGGACTATATTTCGACTCTAAGCGTAGAACCGCCTGAGCTGTGCCACGTTCCAGGGGTTTTTCTCGGGAACCCCTGTCTTCTTGTCTTTTATCCTGTATGCTCCTCCTTCGATTACTTCCGTAATGACGTAGGGGCCAAGCCATGGCGACTCGAGTTTTTCAGTACGCTCTTGGTTGAGTCGCAAAACTAAGTCTCCAACTTGAAAAGATCTTGGTCGCAAACGTCGACTGTGGTAGTTTTTCAGGTCCTACTGATATTTGGTTACCCTTGATAATACTTCGTCTCGAGCTTCGTCGAGTGTGTCGACGTCGTCTTCCAATGCTTTCCTGGAAGCTTCTTCATTATACTCTGTGACTCTGGGGGAGTCGTGCTCTATTTCTATCGGCAGTACTGCCTCTGGTCCATGGACAAGGAAAAACGGGGTCTCCTGTGTTGCTGTATTTGGTGTTGCTCGGATGCTCCATAACACACTTGGTAATTCTTCTGGCCAGGTATGTCGAGCTTTTTAGTGGTCCTAACAAGCGTTTCTTGATGCCATTGCAGATGATGCCATTGGCTTTCTCGACTTGACCATTGGTTTGAGGATATGCAACTGACGCGAAGTGCAATTTGATGCCTACCTCTGCACAGTACGCCTTGAACTCCTTTGACGTAAAGTTGCTGCCATTGTCTGTGATGATGTTGTGAGGTACTCCAAATCTAAAAACGATGCCCTTCACGAATTTTATTGCTGATGCTGCATCTGGTGAATTTATCGGCTTTGCTTCTATCCACTTGGTGAATTTATCAACAGCAACCAACATGTACTCGTATCCTCCTGGCGAAGCTTTGTGTAATTTTCCCACCATATCGAGACCCCATTGAGCAAAAGGCCAAGATAAGGGTATTGGCATTAATTCTGCTGCCGGAGAGTGAGGTTTTGCGGCAAATCTTTGACATGCGTCACAAGTTCGCACTATCTCTTTCGCGTCCTCAATTGCTGTCAACCAGTAGAATCCTGCTCGAAAAACTTTGGCTGCAATAGCTCGACTGCTCGCGTGGTGGCCACATACTCCTTCGTGTACATCCTTCAGAATTATCCTTCCTTCTTCGGGTGTGACGCACCGTTGTAACACACCCGAGATACTGCGTTTGTATAACTCCCCTTTGACCACCGTGAAAGCTTTGGATCGCCTAATAACTCGCCTTGCTTCAACTGGATCGTCGGGTATTGTTTTTCTTAGGATGTATGATATGTACGCCTGCATCCACGGGGTTTGCACCATCAATACTAGATCTTGTTCCTCTTCTTCTTCTTCCAATGTTTCTTTCGCAGCCCCCGAGGGTTTCTCGCTCTTCTCCTTCTTTGTTAATTTCTTCGGCTTCATGGACCTCTCTGTTATTTCTTCCCAGAACACACACAGGGAATTGCGAGAACCTTTGCGACCCGATGTTTGCGAGAACATCGGCTTCATCATTGCTCAGCCTACTGATATGGTTTACTTCGCATCCGTCAAACAGCTTCTCCAGCTCATTATACATCTCTTTGTACGCCACCATGCTGTCATTGACCGCATCACATTGGTTCATGACTTGCTGAGCTACCAATTGTGAGTCGCCAAATATTTTTAGTCGAGTTGCGCCACAGGCTTTCGCCATCTTCATCCCATGTATAAGGGCTTCATATTCTGCCTCATTATTAGATGCGTTTGGGAACGTCATCCGCAGGACGTATTTCAATTTGTCGCCTTCAGGTGATATGAGTATTACCCCTGCTCCAGCTCCTTCTAACCTTTTGGACCCGTCGAAGTTCATAGTCCAGGTTCTCGATAAATCCGGAGGTCCTGTGTTTTGCAACTTCATCCACTCTGCGATGAAGTCTGGTAGAATTTGTGACTTTATTGCCTTTCTTTTTTCATACGTGATGTCCCGAGGAGAAAGTTCTATTCCCCAAAGGGAGACACGGCCTGTAGCTTCTGGATTATTGAGTATGTTGGATAAAGGCGCCTCATTGACCACTATTATCGGATGCGCCGAAAAATAATGACGCAATTTTCTTGCGGTTGTGAATACTCCATATGCTAGCTTTTGGTACTGCGGGTACCTCTGTTTTGAAGGCGATAGTACTTCGCTGATGAAATATACTGGCCTCTGCACTCCATGGAGTTTTCCTTCTTCTTCTCTTTCGACAACTAGTGCCGTGCTGACCACCTGAGGTGTAGCCGCAATATATAACAGGAGCGGTTCTTTCTCTTTTGGCGCCACTAGAATTGGTGGTGTCGAAATTTTCCGTTTGAGGTCCTCGAAGGCCCTATCTGCCTCTTCGTTCCACTGGAACTTCTCTCCTTGTTTGATTAGGGCGTAGAATGATAGCGCCTTTTCTCCCAGCCAGGCGATGAATCTGCTTAAAGCTGCGACTCGCCCAGTTAACTGCTGTATTTCCTTCAACTTTGTTGGCTTCCTCATTGTTACGATAGCTTGGATTTTTTCGGGATTTGCTTCAATCCCTCTTGCTGAGACTAGGAACCCGAGAAGTTCTCCTGCAGGGACGCCGAAAGAACATTTCGTCGGATTCAACTTGAGACAAAATTTGTCGAGGTTGTCGAAAGTTTCTTTCAAGTCCTCGATTAGTGTTGCTCCCTTTTTTGATGTGATGACGACGTCGTCGATGTACACTTGTACATTTTTCCCAATCTGTGTTGCTAAGCACTTCTGCATCATCCGTTGATATGTTGCTCCCGCGTTTTTCAACCCAAAGGGCATTGTTTTGTAACAAAATACGTCGTACGGTGTGATGAACGCTGTTTTAGCTTCGTCGTCTTCTTTTAATCTGATCTGATTGTAACCAGAATATGCGTCCAAGAAGGAAAGACGTTCACATCCTGTCGTGGAGTCGATAATCTGGTCGATCCTTGGGAGGGGAAAGTGATCTTTTGGACAATGTTTATTGAGGCACGTAAAGTCGACACACATGCGAAGGACTTTCGTGTTTTTCTTCGGCACCATTACTGGGTTAGCTACCCAAGTGGCCTCAGTAGATATCTCTTTGATGAAACCAGCTTCTCTAAGTCGATCAATTTCTGACAGCATGGCTTTGCGGTTTGGTTCCGAAAAACGTCGCAAAGGTTGCTTGATTGGTCTCGCAATAGGATCCAAGTTTAGGTGGTGCTCGGCAAGTTCCCTGGGTACTCCTGGCATGTCAGCTGGACACCATGCGAAGATTTTCCAGTGCTCACGGAGGAACTCGACGAGCGCGCTTTCCTATGCGAGGTCCATGTTTGTTGCGATGGACGTCGTTTTCTTCGGATATGTCGGGTGAATCTGCACTTCCTTAGAATCTTTTGCTGTATTGAAAGTGGGCCTCCCTACGTCTGGCAGCACATCATAATCAGTCATGAGCCTTGATGCTGCGTACTCTGCCTGCATCCCGAAAGTTTCTGATAGTCGATGAAAATCTTTGTCGCATTTATCGGCTAGCGCGAAGCTTCCTTTGACTGTGATTGGTCCCTTAGGTCCAGGTAACCTCCAAAGCAAGTACGTGTAATGTGGTACCGCCATAAACCTGGCATATGCTGGTCGCCCCAACAAAGCATGATACTGCGACGGGAAATCCACAACTTCGAATTCCAACCTCTCTATCCTGTAGTTTTCTCGAGTCCCAAACTGAACGTCGAGATTGATCTTCCCCAGTGGGTAACTTGGCTTCTCTGGTGTGATGCCGTGGAAACGTGTGTCGGTTGGTTTCAAATTTGTGAGGGAAATATTCATCTTCCTTAGCGTATCTGCGTACATAAGGTTTAGAATGCTGCCGCCATCTATGAATACTTGAGATACATCGAATCCCGCAATTACTGCTGGTAAGATCAGTGCTGACTGCCCTGGTCGAGGAACTTGCTGTGGATGATCAGCTATTGTGAAGCCAATATCTTGCCCTGACCAGTTAAGGTACTCGACTGTTGGTGGTGGCATCTTCTCTGCCATAAACACCTGTCGCGAGATTACTTTCTGAGCTCTATTGGATGGCCTGCCTTTCTGAATCATCGAGACCGCTCCGTTAGAGTTAGGATCGACGTAGGGCGGTGGAGCAGGTGCTGCCGCTATTCTGAGCTGATGTCGATTTTCGTCTGTGACCGCGGGAGGGGGTGGCAAGTGAATCTCACTCCTAGGTCCTTGAGGATTTCTGTGAGCTGCCTGAGCATTTGCATGTCCTGCCCATCTTAACATTGCCTGGAAATTTCGGCAATCCTTTTGCAAGTGTCCTGACTATCTTTTTCCATTGCTATCGAGAAAGAAATGCATCTGACATGGCCCGTTCATCATCTCTTCGGGAGACACAAAAGGTCTCTGGAACCTTGGCCCGCTATTTTGCCTGTTATCTCTATTGTCGCCTTGCTGTGCGTTACTTCTCTGGTAGTCATCCTTACTGTTTCCTCCATTGTTTCCCCGAAAGCCAGCCGATATTCGGCCAGGTGCATCGTAACTTGAAAATTGACGGGGGAATCGACGTCTACTTTGAAAATTTCGACTGCGATCTTCCTCTGGGGACCTATGTCATTTGTTATGTACCGCATCTTCGCCATCTGCCAATCTGTTTGCTATCTCCATTAAAGCTGATACTGTTCTTGGGTTTGTCCTCCCCAAGTCTTCCACGAAATCTCCTCGTCGAACTCCTGCAACAAATGCATCTATCGCTCTTTCGTCAGATATATTTTCTGCCGAGTTTTTTATGATGTTCCACCTTTGGATGTACTTCCTCATTGATTCATCATGCTTTTGTCGACATGACCTCAATTCCTCTAGTGTCGCAGGTTTCTTGCAGGTTGACCGGAAATTCTTGATAAACACGTCCTCGAAACTTTCCCAGCTGTCGATGGAACCTGGGGGAAGCTTTTTTATCCATGATCTGGCGGCTCCGCTCAGATGTATCTGGATGCTCTGCATGGCTGTCACTCTGGTCCCACCTATCAATTTTACTGTCTCGAGATAATCCACCAGCCAATCCTCGGGGTCTTGCAGGCCATCGAATTTTTTGAAACTATCGGGTAGCTTGAATCCTGATGGAACTCGAGTTTTTCGGACCCGTCGTGTGAAACATGGAAGTCCACACATGTCCTCTTCAGCAAGTTCTGGTGAATGCCGACGTTCCCTTCTTTCTTGTCGCGCTCTATCGACTCTGGCCTGAGTTGCTGTGTCCCTGGCTCCACTTGCTCTTGGTGGATCTTGTACTGCTGTGGTAGGTCTCGGACTATTTTGCCTTGCAGTTCCTTCGGGAGGTGTAGCTGTGAACGCTGCTCCCATGGCTCCACATCCTGCCTTGGCCATGTTGTACAACGCTTCTCTTGGATCTCCGGGAGGTGGCCTGGACGCTAAGATGAAAGCTTGTGTCGCCATGTACCCTGCTTCCGGTGTTTTTGGGATAATATTCCCCCTCGTGTCGATTGACATAAAGGACATGTCGAGGTTTTGGATTAGAGTTTCTCTTTCAGCTTCCGGTATATTTTGCAGCCGAGATCTTGCTCTCCTCCGAGCTTCTCTGTGACTATCTCCCAAAGTTTCTGAGTGTCGACTTAATTCCGCTCGTCGCCTGCTTGATGCGGAAGCTGCCTCCCTTCTTCTGTTCAAGGCAGCTGTCTGTTTTTCCAACTCTCTTCCAGCTCGGGCGAGTCTATATTGATAAGCTTGCAGTTCTTCGACTGTAGCAGTTGTCTCCATTGGTTCAGAGCCATCTAAAGCTTTCGCAGCTCTATCCCAGGCTGCTTGTGGAAGTTGAACTCTGGCACGTGGTGTGGGCCCGACATATTTAGTGCCCAAACCTCTCCTTAGATCTGAGGGATCGACATAGGGATTTCCCAAATCGTCGAAAGCCTCTGATGTTTCCTCTTGATCGCGACTTGCTTCTCCAATGGTATAAACTTGGTGATATTTTGGAGTTTTCGCTTTGCTTGGTTCGGTGACACCATCATAGAGATTGGTGAAGACCTTCCCAATAGAGATGGATTTGTCGATGAAGTCGAAGCTATCGGTGTCACTCGAATCATCGCTTATATAGGAGTCCGCCGATGACTCGAAGGACATGTCGCTGAAGATTTTGGCGAGTTTTTCACTTGCCCTGCTGCCGATGAAGCGTGGCGACGAAATCTCCTTGTCGCTTGACTCGACGGATGATACTGAGTTTGAGAAATCAAGACCATCCACCGATAATCCCGACGAAATCGGAACTTCGAGACGATACGATCCTTCTTTCTCGACGTGGAAGTGGAATTTTCCAAACGTCATCTTCATGGGCTCCTCCAGATACGCATATGCATCCAAACGGGAGGGCGGGTGAGGAATAAAATCAACGAGACCAGTTTCGATCTGTTTACCTCTGTCCATGATGTTGCTTGCTACTGATGAAGTCGACGATCTTGAACGTGCCATCGAGATCAGCTCCTTGTCGCCTCTAGATCCCACAGACGGCGCCAATTTACAAGGTATTAACTTGTCAGTGCCTACGGATTGTAGACTAGGGTTTAGTTGGATGTAGAGGGCAAGTAGATCTCGAAGGTTTCAGCCGAAAAGTACTCGACGAATATGAAAACTAGGGTTTGAGAAACAATGATTCGATGCCTTCTGTGTCCCTCGACTCCCCCTTATATAGGAGGCGGAGCCGAGGGATTCGTATTGTACAAGTTACAGAGTCCGGGAAGGTTTCTAACTCCTCCCGCAAGATTACAAATAATGCTTCCTATTACAACTCTAGCTTTCCTTAACAATATCTTGGGCTTCCGAATCTTCTTATTCTTCGGGTAGTGGGCCTTCAGTAAACCCCGGGTACCATCATCGGCAGGCCCATTGGGGATGCCTATGTCAGCGATGTACCCTCTGGAGCTTAGGTTTTCGGGACGAAGACGTACGCGAAGAAAAGGAGGCGAGAGAGGGCTATGGGCCCCCTCCTCACAGGGCGGCGCGGCCAGGCCTTGGGCCGCGCCGGCCTATGAGGTGGGCCCACCTCGGGTCCCCTCGGCTCCCCCTTCTGGCTCCCTTCGTCATCTGGAAAAATAGGATTTTTCGTATAATTTCCGTCAACTGTTGATCTTCCGAAATATTGCATTCTGACGGTGCTTTTTCCAGCAGAATCCTGGCTCCGGTGCACGATCCTCAAATAATCATGAAACATGCAAAATAGATGAAATAACATAAGTATGATTTCCAAATATGAAATATATCAATGAATAACAGCAAATTATGATATAAAATAGTGATGCAAATTGGACGTATCAACTCCCCCCAAGCTTAGACTTCGCTTGTCCCCAAGCGAAACTGAACTCGGTAAACAGGACCACATGTTTATGGAGTGAAGAGTCGATAAATCAAATATGGACAAGAAGCATCATATTCATTCACACAAGACATTCTAGTGAACAACTTCCTCATATAACTCAACTTGAAACAAGTATAAGGTAATCACAAATAAAGGTGCATAAGAAATCATAGTTGGTGATGGCAAACTTTGTTCTTGGTCAGAGAACAGTTAACAGATTATACTTATCTATGGAGTAGCGCTTTCATATTAAATCTTATGGTAAACTTGAATACTCAATCATAGTAATCATTGATAGCTTTCAAAGCTATATTCATTCAGATAAAACTTGTACTAAACAAGGAAGAGTAAAAAACATGATGAAGTAAATCACAATATAATGGTTTGATCACAACAACTCAAATGCTTGCTTAAGATGGAGGGGAATAGGTTTACTGACTCAACATAAAGTAAGAGACAGACCCTTCGCAGAGGGAAGCATGGATTACTATTTTTGTGCTAGAGCTTTTCATTTTGAAAACAAGAAACAATTTTGTCAACGGTAGTAATAAAGCATATGTGTTATGTATAAGACATCTTATAAGTTGCAAGCCTCATGCATAGTATACTAATAGTGCTCACACCTTGTCCTAATTAGCTTGGATTAACACAGATTATCATTGCATAGCATATGTTTCAACCAAGTGCCACAAAGGGGTACCTCTATGCCGCCTGTACAAAGGTCTAAGGAGAAAGATCGCATTGGATTTCTCGCTTTTGATTATTCTCAACTTAGACATCCATACCGGGACAACATAGACAACAGATAATGGACTCCTCTTTAATGCATAAGCATTCAACAACAATTATTATTCTCATAAGAGATTGAGGATTAGCTGTCCATACTGAAACTTCCACCATAAATCATGGCTTTAGTTAGCGGCCCAATGTTCTTCTCTAACAGTATGCATACTCAAACCATTTGATTGTGAAAACCGCCCTTACTTCAGACAAGACGAACATGCATAGCAACTCACATGATATTCAACAAAGGTAAGAGTTGATGGCGTCCCCAGAAAACATGGTTACCGCTCAACAAGCAACTTACTAAGAAATAAGACACATAAGTACATATTCTTCACCACGATAGTTTTTAAGCTATTTGTCCCATGAGCTATATATTGCAGAGGTAAAGGATAGAAATTTTAAAGGTAGCACTCAAGCAATTTACTTTGGAATGGCAGAGAAATACCATGTAGTAGGTAGATATGGTGGACACAAATGGCATAGGTTTGGGTTGAGGTTTGGATGCACGAGAAGCATTCCCTCTCAATACAGGTCTTTGGCTAGCAAGGTTAATTAGCAAGCACAAAAGTTGAGGGAAACAAACGAATATACATGTGATAGAAACAATCATGCATCTTTCTTGTAAGCACAAATAATTTTAACTTCAGAATAATAAGCTATGAGCTAACAAGAAAGGAAGACAATGAAACAACTATATATATTTCTCTTTTCTACTTAAACCTCAAGGTGTTGTTGCTATTGACCAATGCTAAGTTTGCCAAAACCAAATAGATTTACTCAATGATCCCAAAGTGATACCAATACTAAAATCAAGATCAATCATATAATAGAAATTGCAAACTAAAATAAGGTGTGCAATATGTAAATGATAAGACTTCTCATTAATATTTCATAACAATACCTCACACCAAGGGATACATAGACAACCAACTAAAGGAGAGATACTTCCACACTACAACACATCTTATATGATAACTTCCCTACTCATGATATGACACTACTTGATAGTAAAAAGTAAAAGGGTAGTGATGATGTGATACCGCGGCACTCCCCCAAGCTTGGAACAAACCAAGGGGATGCCAATACCGATGATGAATTACTCCTTTGGCGATGGTGGTGATGAATTCCCATCATCAGACTTCCAAGGAAGAGCCTCTCCATCAACAAACGACATCTTGGTCTCGGGAATCCTGAAACTAGCAGCATGGCTTATGTGTTTAAACCTGTTTTCATACTCACAGTTCTGATTCTGAACGTCATAGAGTTCAGCTTGGAGTTTGTTGGTGGTGTCGTGAAGCGAGAGGATGTCGCCCCATAGCTTTGCAGTTTCCTTCTCGTGTTCAGCAATGAGTTCAGACACAATCTTGTGGAAGATATCCACCTCACGCTCAGCCATCTTCTTGTAGTTGAAGACCTCTTGTTCTAGCTTCTCCATCCTGTCTTCCAAGCTTCCTTCTCCTTTAGGACCCTGGACATCTTTGATCTGCAGCTCCCCATCAACGAGCAGCAACTCCTTGGGATGCATTCTCGGCTCGTTCATGTACAAGTTGTCAAAGTCCTTGCAGGAGCTGTCCTTTGGAGTTTCTGACGAAGACATGATACCTCTAGATCCAAAGCAAATCCTGGCAGAAATAACTCGAAACCAAACACGTCGAGAAAACGATATACGGACCTCCAGGGGTCCGGGGGATTATATAGCAGGAATTTTTATGACAAACGGAAAGTACCAGGTCGAACCAGAGTCGGAAAGGGGCGACGAGGCGGCCAGCTCATAGGGCGGCGCGGGCCAAGGCCTGGCCGCGCCGGCCTATGGGGGCACGCCCTCGTGCGTCTCCTCCACTCCGTTTCGATCTCGTAATTTTTCATATTTTCCAAAAACAGCAAAAACATTGTTCGGAAAGCAAATCGCGAACTTTTTATTACCTGTACTGTTACCTATTCAAAGTCGAGTTCTGGCGGACTGTCAATTTGACCTTTGATGAAAGCCTCTGGTGTTTCCACTCGAATAACATCAACATCTACATTATAAGAATCACCTGAGATATAATGCTTGAGTCTTTGTCCATTCACCACTTGCGTGGCATTGCCTTGGAGGGAACTAATTTTAATTGCTCCTGAACGATACACCTCCTCAACAACATATGGTCCTTCCCATTTCGAGAGTAATTTCCCTGCAAAGAATCTGAGACGAGACCGATACAATAGGACTTTATCCCCAATATTAAACTCTCTTTTGATAATCCTTCTATCATGCCATTTCTTAACTTTCTCTTTAAAGAGTTTAGCATTTTCATAAGCTTCACTTCTCCATTCATCTAGAGAACTTAATTGCAACAACCTCTTATCACCGGCTAGTTTAGGATCTTTGTTTAGTTCTCTAACAGCCCAATAAGCTTTGTGCTCTAGTTCTAAAGGTAAATGACAAGCTTTTCCATAAACCATTTTATAAGGTGACATTCCCATGGGGTTTTTATAAGCAGTTCTATAAGCCCATAGTGCTTCCTTCAATTTACTAGCCCAATTCTTTCTAGTTTTATTAACAGTCTTTTGCAAGATATATTTAATTTCTCTATTTGATAGTTCTACTTGCCCACTAGTTTGAGGATGATAAGCGGAAGCAATTCTATGATTAATACCATATTTAGCAAGAGTTTTTCTAAAACCACCATGAATAAAAGGAGAACCTCCATCTGTCATAATATATCTAGGAACTCCAAATCTAGGAAAAATAATGTCTAAAAGCATTCTTAAAGAGGTCTCACCATCAGCACTTTTTGTAGGTATAGCTTCCACCCATTTAGTAACATAATCAACAGCAACAAGTATATGAGTGTTACCTTCTGAAGAGGGAAAAGGTCCCATGAAGTCAAATCCCTAACAATCAAACGGTTCAATAACAAGAGTATAATTCATAGGCATTTCATTGCGTCTAGAGATATTACCAACCCTTTGACATTCATCACAAGATAAAATAAACTTCCTTGCATCTTTGAAGAGAGTTGGCCAATAAAAACCTGATTGTAGAACTTTTTGCGTGGTTCTATCTCCGGCGTGATGTCCTCCATAAGCACTCCCATGACATTTACTCAATATCTCTTGTTGCTCATATTCGGGAACACATCTTCGCAGAATACCATCCACTCCTTGTTTATATAAGTGTGGGTCATCCCAAAAATAATGCCTCAAGTCATAAAAGAATTTCCTCCTTTGCTGAGCTGAAAAGGTTGGAGGCAAGTACTTGGAAACAATAAAGTTAGCATAATCAGCATACCAAGGACTGTCTCGCGAACTCACCTTTATTACAGCCAATTGTTCATTTGGAAAACTATCATTAACAGGAACAGGATCATAAGCAATATTTTCCAATCTAGACAAATTATCAGCAACAGGATTATCAGCACCTTTCCTATCTACAATATGCAGATCAAATTCTTGCAAAAGAAGTACCCATCTAATAAGCCTTGGCTTAACATCTTTCTTTGTCATAAGGTATCTAATTGCAGCATGATCAGTATGAATAGTAACTTTTGAATCAACGATATAAGATCTAAACTTATCACAAGCAAAGACTACAGCTAACAATTCCTTTTTAGTAGTAGCATAATTTCTTTGAGCAGCATCAAGAGTTTTACTAGCATAATGAATAACATTCAGTTTTTTATCTACTCGTTGTCCAAGAACAGCGCCTACAGCAAAATCACTAGCATCACACATAATTTCAAATGGTAAGTTCCAGTCAGGAGGTTCAACTATAGGGGCAGTTGTTAAGGCTTTCTTTAGAGTTTCAAAAGCTTCCTTACAATCATCATCAAAAACAAAAGGTACTTCTTTTTGAAGAAGATTAGTAAGAGGCTTTGAAATCTTGGAGAAGTCTTTAATAAACCTCCTATAAAACCCAGCATGACCAAGAACACTACGAATACCTTTAACATCCCTAGGATAGGGCATCTTCTCAATGGCTTCAACTTTAGCTCTATCAACTTCAATACCTCTCTCGGAGATTTTATGTCCCAATACAATTCCTTCATTAACCATAAAGTGGCATTTCTCCCAATTAAGAACAAGGTTAGTTTCTTCACATCTCTGCAAAACTTTATCAAGGTTCCGCAAGCAATTATCAAAAGAATTTCCATAGACGGAAAAATCGTCCATGAATACCTCTACAATACTCTCACAAAAGCCATGAAAAATAGCAGACATGCATCTTTGAAAAGTAGCAGGAGCATTACATAAACCAAAAGGCATACGCCTATAAGCATAAGTTCCATAGGGACAAGTGAAAGTGGCTTTCTCTTGATCTTTAGTTTTAACAACAATTTGTGAAAACCCAAAATAACCATCAAGAAAGCAAAAATGAGTATTTTTAGACAACCTTTCTAACATTTGATCAATAAATGGTAAAGGGTAATGATCTTTCTTAGTAACCTTATTAACTTTTCGAAAATCAATGCACATTCTATACCCTACAACTACTCTTTGAGGTATGAGCTCATCATTATCATTAGGCACAACAGTCATTCCTCCTTTCTTAGGAACACAATGCACAGGACTAACCCATCTACTATCAGCAATAGGATATATAATACCAGCTTCAAGGAGTCTTAATACCTCATTTCTTACCACATCCTTCATCTTAGGAATTAGACGACGCTGAGGTTCAACAAGAGGCTTTGCATCATCTTCCATATTAATGGCGTGTTGGCAAATAGAGGGAGAAATCCCCTTCAAGTCATCAAGAGTGTAGCCAATAGCACCTCGGTGTTTCTTCAGTATTTCCAATAACCTTTCTTCTTCAAACTCTGAAAGCTTAGAACTAATAATAACAGGATATATTTTCTTATCATCAATATGAGCATATTTAAGATTATCAGGCAATGGTTTTAAATCAAAGACAGGATCTTCCTTTGGTGGTGGTGTTGTACCCAGATCTTCCACCGGTAAATCATGCTTAAGAATAGGTTGATGAAAGAAAATTTCATCAAGCTCATCTCTTTCTTCCCTAAAAACTTCACTCTCACTATTCTCCAAATGTTGCTGCAAAGGATTACTAGGAGCAAGAGCAATAGATGCACACTGTTCAACTTTAAAATCACTATTAGGCGAATCAACTTTATAAGGAGTTTTGGTAAATTTAGAGAAGTTAAACTCATAGGATTCACCAGCAAATTTAGTCAAAATTTTCTCTTTCTTGCAATCTATAATAGCTCCACAAGTATTTAGAAAAGGTCTACCAAAAATAATAGGACAATATTTACTAGCAGCAGAACCAAGTACCAAAAAGTCAGCAGGATATTTAATCTTACCACATAGAACTTCCACATCTCGAACAATACCAATTGGAGAGATAGTTTCTCTATTAGCCAGCCGAATAACCACATAATTATCTTCAAGTTCACAAGAACCAATTTCGTGCATAATCTCCGTGTAAAGCTCATAAGGAATAGCACTAATACTTGCACCAATATCACATAAACCATAATAACAATGATCACCAATTCTAACAGATAGCATAGGAACACTGGCTTTCCTAGACTTATTAGGATGCGAAACAATATTGGAGGCATCTTCACAGAAAATAATATGACCATCCTCCACATTTTCAGTCACAAGATCTTTAATTATTGCAACAGCAGGTTCAACTTTTATTTGTTCTTCAGGTTCTATAGGTTTCTTTTCACTTTTATGAACCGCACTATTTATAACAGAGTACTCCTTCATTTTAGGAGGGAAAGGAGTTTTTTCAATATAAGCTTCAGGAATAACATGATCAACAGTTTCAACTACAACACATTTATTTATAGATGAATCAATTTTATCTTTATACGGTTCATGATACTTATCAAAGTTCTTCTTTGGCAATTCATAATGAGAGGCAAAAGCCTTATAAAGATTTGCAGCAACTTGAGAATCAAGACCATAAGTAGCACTCATATTACGAAATTTATCAGTATCCATAAAAGCTTCAATGCATTTATAATCATAATTTATACCTGATTCTCTATCCTTGTCGTTCTCCCATTCTTCAGTATTTTCTTGGATCCGATTAAGAAGGTCCCTTTTAAACTCTTCCTTGTTGCGTGTAAATGACCCAGAACAAGAAGTATCCAGCAAGGTCTTGTCTTGAAAAGAAAGTCTTGCATAGAAATTATCAATAATAATATTACCAGGAAGCTCATGAATGGGGTATTTGAGCATTAAAGACTTCAATCTCCCCCACACTTGGGCAATACTTTCTCCATCATGAGGCCAGAAATTATATATGCGGTTCCGATCTTTGTGAATCTCACTTGGAGGATAGAACTTAGAATAAAACCGGGGCACAATATCATTCCATTCAAGAGAATCCCCATTATCCAGTAATTTATACCAATGCGCCGCTTTACCAGGCAATGATATAGAGAACAGTTTCTTCCTCACTTCATCCATAGCAATACCTGCACACTTGAATAAATCGCATAATTCATGTAAGAACAGTAAATGATCTCCAGGGTGGACAGTTCCATCCCACAATATAACTGATTACCCACTACATGTTCAATAATTTTCATAGGTATTTTGTATGGTATTTCTTCCTTACCTGGCGCCTCATCCACTACCTTTGCAGTAGTAGTAGATTTCCCAAATAAACACTCAAGAGAAGATCTCTCCATAATGAATTATAGCAGCAGGCAGAAATAAAATCAGCACAAACAGTAGAAATTTCCCTTACCAATTCCACTTACCAATAGCGCTTCATGAAGGAGATATGCCCTAGAGGCAATAATAAAGTGGTTATTATTTATATCTTTATGTTTATGATAAATGTTTATATATCATGCTAGAATTGTATTAACCGAAACATTAGTACATGTGTGATATGTAGACAAACAAGAAGTCCCTAGTATGCCTCTTAAACTAGCTTGTTGATTAATGGATGATTAGTTTCATAATCATGAACATTGGATGTTATTAATAACAAGGTTATGTCATTGTGTGAATGATGTAATGGACACACCCAATTAAGCGTAGCATAAGATCTCGTCATTAAGTTATTTGCTATAAGCTTTCGATACATAGTTACCTAGTCCTTATGACCATGAGATCATGTAAATCACTTATACCGGAAAGGTACTTTGATTACACCAAACACCACTGCGTAAATGGGTGGCTATAAAGGTGGGATTAAGTATCCGGAAAGTATGAGTTGAGGCATATGGATCAACAGTGGGATTTGTCCATCCCGATGACGGATAGATATACTCTGGGCCCTCTCGGTGGAATGTCGTCTAATGTCTTGCAAGCATATGAATGAGTTCATAAGAGACCACATACCACGGTACGAGTAAAGAGTACTTGTCAGGAGACGAGGTTGAACAAGGTATAGAGTGATACCGAAGATCAAACCTCGGACAAGTAAAATATCGCGAGACAAAGGGAATTGGTAATATATGTGTATGGTTCATTCGATCACTAAAGTCATCGTTGAATATGTGGGAGCCATTATGGATCTCCAGATCCCGCTATTGGTTATTGGTCGGAGTGAGTACTCAACCATGTCCGCATAGTTCTCGAACCGTAGGGTGACACACTTAAAGTTGGATGTTGAAATGGTAGTTCTTGAATTATGGAATGAAGTTCGAATATTTGTTCGGAGTCCCGGATGAGATCCCGGACATCACGAGGAGTTAGGAATGGTCCGGAGAATAAGATTCATATATAGGATGTCATTTTATGTGAAATAAAATGTCGCGGAAGGTTCTATGGAAGGTTCTAGAAGGTTCTAGAAAAGTCCGGAAGAAACCACCAAGGAAGGTGGAGTCCACAAGGGACTCCACCTCCATGGCCGGCCAGCCCTAGTGGGGGTGGAGTCCCAAGTGGACTCCACCATAGGGGGCCGACCACCCCCACATGGGAGGTGGGAATCCCACCTTTGGGTGGGAGTCCTAGTTGGGCTAGGTTTGCCCCCTCCTATGGAAGGTTTTGGTTTCGGGTCTTATTCGAAGACTTGGACACCAACACTTGGGATCCACCTATATAATGAGGGGCCAAGGGAGGGGGCCGGCCACCTCAAGACCATAGCTTGGCCGCCCCCCTTGAGTGGCCGGCCACCCCCTCCCAAACCCTAGCTTTGCTCCTCCACTTCATATTGTCCGGTTTGCTTAGCGAAGCTCCGCCGGACTTCTACACCGCCACCGACACCACGCCGTCGTGCTGTCGGATTCAAGAGGAGCTACTACTTCCGCTGCCCGCTGGAACGGGGAGGTGGACGTCGTCTTCATCAACAACCGAACGTGTGACCGAGTACGGAGGTGCTGCCCGTTCGTGGCGCCGGAACCGATCGTGATCAAGATCTTCTACGCGCTTTTGCAAGCGGCAAGTGATCGTCTACCGCAGCAACAAGAGCCTCATCTTGTAGGCTTTGGAATCTCTTCAAGGGTGAGACTCGATACCCCTCGTTGCTACCGTCTGCTAGTTTGCCTCTTGGCGTGGTTTGCGGGTTCGCGGTAGGGAGATTTTTGTTTTCTATGCAACGTTATCCTACGGTGGTATCGAGCCGTGTCTATGCATAGATGGTTGCACGAGTAGAACACAATGGTTTGTGGGCGTTGATGCTCTTGTTATCTTTAGTTTGAGTACTTTGCATCTTTATGGCATAGTGGGATGAAGCGGCTCGGACTAACTTTACATGACCGCGTTCATGAGACTTGTTCCTCGTTCGACATGCAACTTGTATTGCATAAGAGGCTTTGCGGGTGTCTGTCTCTCCTACTATAGTAAAGATTCAATTTACTCTTCTATTGAAAACATTAGTATCAACGTTGTGGTTCATGTTCGTAGGTAGATAAGATCTCTCTCGAAAACCCTAAACCACGTAAAATATGCAAACCAAATTAGAGACGTCTAACTTGTTTTTGCAGGGTTTGGTGATGTGATATGGCCATGATATGATGATGAATATGTATGAGATGATCATTATTGTATTGTGGCAACCGGCAGGAGCCTTATGGTTGTCTTTAAATTTCATGTTGAGTAGTATTTCAAAGTAGTTGTAATAGTTGCTACATGGAGGACAAACATGAAGACGGTGCCATTGACCTTGGTGCTACGCCGACGATGATGGAGATCATGCCCGAAGATGATGGAGATCATATCCGTGCTTTGGAGATGAAGATCAAAGGCACAAGAACAAAAGGGCCATATCATATCACATATGAACTGCATGTGATGTTAATCCTTTTATGCATCTTATTTTGCTTAGATCGCGACGGTAGCATTATAAGATGACCCCCCACTAAAATCTCAAGATAATAAAGTGTTCATCCTTAGTAGCACCGTTATTAAGTCTTATCGTTTGAAGCATCTCGTGATGATCGGGTGTGATAGATTCGATAAGTACATACAACGGGTGCAAGACGATTTGCACATGCGGATACTAAGGTGGCCTTGACGAGCCTAGCATGTACAGACATGGTCTCGGAACACGTGATACCAAAAGGTAGAGCATGAATCATATGGTTGATATGATGAACACTATGAGTGTTCGCCATTGAAATCACACCTTTTCTCGTGATGATCGGGTTTAGGTGCGGTGGATTTGGTTCGTGTGATCACTAAGACAATGCGAGGATATTGTTTTGAGTGGGAGTTCACCTAGGGTTTTAATTATGTTGAATTAAAATTTGAACTCAATTTGTCATAAACTTAGTCTAAACTATTGCAAATATATGTTGTAGAGATGGCGTCCTCAATCAATTTTAATCGGTTCCTAGAGAAAGAGAAACTTAAGAGCAACGGTAGCAACTTCACCGATTTGGTTCCGTCATGTGAGGATCTTCCTCTGGCGGAAATCTGCAATTTGTGCTTGATGCACCGCTAGGTGACCCTCCTGCAGAAGATGAATCCGATGAAGTAAAAGTTGTTTACGCAACTCGGAAAACTCGGTACTCTCAAGTTCGGTGTGCCATCCTGTGCGATGCGGAATCCGATCTTCAAAAACGTTTTGAGCACCATGATCCTCATGAGTTGATGAATGAGCTGAAAGCTATATTCGAGACTCATGCAGCCATGGAATGCTATGAAGCATCGAAACATTTCTTCAGCTGTATGATGGAAGAAGGCAGCTCCGTTAGTGAGCACATGCTCGCCATGACCGGGCATGCGAAGAAACTCATTGACTTGGGAATAGTGATTCCTAACGGTGAGGATTAATCGTGTCCTTCAATCACTGCCACCAAGTTACAAGAACTTTGTGATGAACTACAATATGCAGAACATGAACAAGGAGTTACCTGAACTCTTTGGCATGCTAAAAGCTGCTGAGATTGAGATCAAGAAAGAGCACCAAGTGTTGATGGTCAACAAGACCACCAGTTTCAAGAAACAGGGCAAGTCTAAGGGAAAATTCAAGAAGGGTGGCAAGAAAGCTGCCACGCCTCCTATGAAACCTAAGAACGGCCCTAAGCCCGATCTTGAGTGCTATTACGCAAGGAGAAGGGACACCGGCGTAATTGCTCCAAGTATCTGGCTGATCTAAAGAGCGGCCTTGTCAAGAAGAAGAAAGAAGGTATATCTGATATACATGTTATAGATGTTTATCTCACTAGTTCTCGTTCTAGTACAGGTATTTGATACTGGTTCGGTTGCTCATATTTGTAACTCGAAACAGGAACTAAAGAATAAACGACAACCGCTGAAAGATGAAGTGACGATGCGTCGTTGGAAACGGATCCAAGGTCAATGTGATCGCAGTCGGGACACTTCCTCTACATCTACCTTCGGGATTAGTTTTAAGCCTAAATAATTGTTATTATGTACTGCGTTGAGCATGAACATTATATCTGGATCTTGTTTAATGCAAGACGGTTATTCATTCAAGTCTGAGAATAATGGTTGTTCTATTTTTATGAATAATATCTTTTATGGTCGAGCACCACAAAAGAATGGCTTATTTCTGTTAGATCTCGATAGTAGTGATACACATATACATAACATTGATGCTAAGCGAATTAAACTAAATGATAATTCTACTTATATGTGGCACTGTCGTCTTGGTCATATTGGAGTGAAACGCATGAAGAAACTCCATACTGATGGATTACTTGAATCACTTGACTTTGAGTCACTTGATAGATGCGAAGCATGTCTAATGGGAAAAATGACAAAGACTCCATTCTCTGGTATGATGGAGCGAGCTGCGACTTATTGGAAATCATACATACCGATGTATGTGGACCAATGAGCGTAGCATCGCGCGGTGGTTATCGTTATGTTCTAACCTTCACAGATGATCTGAGTAGATATGGGTATATCTATTTCATGAAACATAAATCCGAAACTTTCGAGAAGTTTAAGGAATTTCAAAGTGAAGTAGAAAATCAACGTAACAAGAAGATCAAATTTCTACGATCTGATCGTGGAGGTGAATATCTGAGTTATGAGTTTGGCATGCATTTAAAGAAATGCGGAATACTTTCACAATTGACACCGGGAACACCTCAACGAAACGGTGTGTCCGAACGTCGTAATCGAACTCTCTTAGATATGGTTCGTAGTATGATGTCTCTTACTGATTTGCCGTTATCTTTTTGGAGTTATGCATTAGAGACAGCCGCATTCACTTTAAATAGAGCACCATCAAAATCCGTAGAAACGACACCGTATGAATTATGGTTTAATAAGAAACCTAAGCTGTCGTTCCTGAAAGTTTGGGGTTGCGAAGCCTATGTAAAGAAGTTACAACCGGACAAGCTAGAACCCAAAGCGGAGAAATGCATCTTCATAGGTTATCCTAAGGAAACTATAGGATACACTTTCTATCACAGATCCGAAGGCAAAATCTTTGTTGCTAAGAACGGAACCTTTCTTGAGAAAGAATTTCTCACTAAAGAAGTGACTGGAAGAAAAGTAGAACTCGATGAGATTGATGAATCTATACTCGTTGATCGAGTAGCGCGATCGAAGTTGTAACTGTACCTCCTACACCGGCAACAGAGGAAGCTAATGATAATGATCATGAAACTTCGAACGAGGAAACTACTGAACCTCGCAGATCGACAAGGGAACGTGCCACTCCTGATTGGTATGATCCTTGTCTAAATGTCATGATTGTGGATAACAATGATGAGGACCCTGCGACGTATGAAGAAGCAATGATGAGCCCAGATTCCAACAAATGGCAAGAAGCCATGAAATCCGAAATGGGATCCATGTATGATAACAAAGTATGGACTTTGGTAGACTTACCTGATAGCCGAAAGGCTGTCGAAAATAAATGGATCTTCAAGAGAAAAACAGATGCTGATGGTAATATTACTGTCTATAAAGCTCGACTTGTCGCAAAGGGTTTCCGACAAATTCAAGGAGTTGACTACGATGAGACTTTCTCACCTGTAGCGAAGCTAAAATCTGTGAGGATTTTGTTAGCAATAGCTGCATTTTTCGATTATGAGATTTGGCAGATGGATGTCAAAACGGCGTTCCTTAATGGAGACATTGAGGAAGAGTTGTATATGGTACAACCCAAAGGTTTTGTCGATCCTAAAAATGCTGACAAAGTATGCAAACTTCAGCGTTCAATCTATGGACTGAAGCAAGCATCGAGAAGTTGGAACCGACGCTTTGATAAGGTGATCAAAGACTTCGGGTTTATACAGTGTCATGGAGAGGCCTGTATTTACAAGAAAGTGAGTGGGAGCTCTGTAGCATTCCTGATATTATATGTAGATGACATATTATTGATCG
Source organism: Lolium perenne (assembly GCF_019359855.2). NCBI lineage: Eukaryota > Viridiplantae > Streptophyta > Magnoliopsida > Poales > Poaceae > Lolium > Lolium perenne. The sequence goes on from NC_067250.2 coordinate 262,329,971, forward strand.
GGAATGATATAGAACTATTAAGCAAAGTGTTAAGGGTTATTTGAATAATAGTTTTTCAATGAAAGACCTTGGTGAAGCATCGTATATATTAGGCATCAAGATTTATAGAGATAGATCAAGACGTCTAATAGGGCTATCACAGAGTACATATCTGGACAAGATTCTAAAGAAGTTTAGAATGGACGAAAGTAAGAAAGGGTTCTTACCTATGTTACCAGGCAAGGTATTGAGTAAAACTCAAGGACCGGCTACGGCAGAAGAAAGAGAAAGGATGTGTAACATCCCCTATGCCTCGGCAGTAGGATCTATCATGTATGCTATGCTATGTACTAGACCGGATATAGCACATGCTGTTAGTTTGACTAGCAGATATCAAAGTGATCCAGGAATGGAACACTGGACAGCGGTCAAGAATATCCTGAAGTACTTGAAAAGAACTAAGGATATGTTTTCTTTGTTATGGAGGTGACCAAGAGCTCGTTGTAAACGGTTACACCGATGCAAGTTGGAACACTGATCCTGATGACTCTAAGTCACAATGCAGGTACGTGTTTATATTGAATGGTGCTGCGATGGTGGGCAAGCTCGAAGCGGTGCACGGTGGCGAAGTCTTCAACGAGAATCAGAGTACATAGCGGCTTCGAGAGGCTTCATCGAAGCGGTATGGATGAAGAGGTTCATTGTAGAGCTCGGTGTGGTTCCGAGTGCATTGGACCCATTAATCATTTTGTGATAACATGGGTGCCATCGCCAATGCACAAGAGCCAAGGTCACACAAGAGGCTGAAGCATATCAAGCTGCGTTACCACTCGATTCGCGAGTACATCGAAGATGGAGAAGTAAAGATTTGCAAAGTACACACTGATCTGAATGTAGCAGATCCGTTGACTAAAGCTCTCCCTAGGGCAAAGCATGACCAACACCACATGGGTGTTAGGTATATTACAATGTAATCTAGATTATTGACTCTAGTGCAAGTGGGAGACTGAAGGAGATATGCCCTAGAGGCAATAATAAAGTGGTTATTATTTATATCTTTATGTTTATGATAAATGTTTATATATCATGCTAGAATTGTATTAACCGAAACATTAGTACATGTGTGATATGTAGACAAACAAGAAGTCCCTAGTATGCCTCTTAAACTAGCTTGTTGATTAATGGATGATTAGTTTCATAATCATGAACATTGGATGTTATTAATAACAAGGTTATGTCATTGTGTGAATGATGTAATGGACACACCCAATTAAGCGTAGCATAAGATCTCGTCATTAAGTTATTTGCTATAAGCTTTCGATACATAGTTACCTAGTCCTTATGACCATGAGATCATGTAAATCACTTATACCGGAAAGGTACTTTGATTACACCAAACACCACTTTGCGTAAATGGGTGGCTATAAAGGTGGGATTAAGTATCCGGAAAGTATGAGTTGAGGCATATGGATCAACGGTGGGATTTGTCCATCCCGATGACGGATAGATATACTCTGGGCCCTCTCGGTGGAATGTCGTCTAATGTCTTGCAAGCATATGAATGAGTTCATAAGAGACCACATACCACGGTACGAGTAAAGAGTACTTGTCAGAGACGAGGTTGAACAAGGTATAGAGTGATACCGAAGATCAAACCTCGGACAAGTAAAATATCGCGAGACAAAGGGAATTGGTAATATATGTGTATGGTTCATTCGATCACTAAAGTCATCGTTGAATATGTGGGAGCCATTATGGATCTCCAGATCCCGCTATTGGTTATTGGTCGGAGTGAGTACTCAACCATGTCCGCATAGTTCTCGAACCGTAGGGTGACACACTTAAAGTTGGATGTTGAAATGGTAGTTCTTGAATTATGGAATGAAGTTCGAATATTTGTTCGGAGTCCCGGATGAGATCCCGGACATCACGAGGAGTTCCGGAATGGTCCGGAGAATAAGATTCATATATAGGATGTCATTTTATGTGAAATAAAATGTCGCGGAAGGTTCTATGGAAGGTTCTAGAAGGTTCTAGAAAAGTCCGGAAGAAACCACCAAGGAAGGTGGAGTCCACAAGGGACTCCACCTCCATGGCCGGCCAGCCCTAGTGGGGGTGGAGTCCCAAGTGGACTCCACCATAGGGGGCCGGCCACCCCCCCACATGGGAGGTGGGAATCCCACCTTTGGGTGGGAGTCCTAGTTGGGCTAGGTTTGCCCCCTCCTATGGAAGGTTTTGGTTTCGGGTCTTATTCGAAGACTTGGACACCAACACTTGGGATCCACCTATATAATGAGGGGCCAAGGGAGGGGGCCGGCCACCTCAAGACCATAGCTTGGCCGCCCCCCTTGAGTGGCCGGCCACCCCCTCCCAAACCCTAGCTTTGCTCCTCCACTTCATATTGTCCGGTTTGCTTAGCGAAGCTCCGCCGGACTTCTACACCGCCACCGACACCACGCCGTCGTGCTGTCGGATTCAAGAGGAGCTACTACTTCCGCTGCCCGCTGGAACGGGGAGGTGGACGTCGTCTTCATCAACAACCGAACGTGTGACCGAGTACGGAGGTGCTGCCCGTTCGTGGCGCCGGAACCGATCGTGATCAAGATCTTCTACGCGCTTTTGCAAGCGGCAAGTGATCGTCTACCGCAGCAACAAGAGCCTCATCTTGTAGGCTTTGGAATCTCTTCAAGGGTGAGACTCGATACCCCCTCGTTGCTACCGTCTTCTAGATTGCATCTTGGCTTGGATTGCGTGTTCGCGGTAGGAAAATTTTTGTTTTCTATGCAACGTTATCCTACACTTCACTCCCCGGCAACGGCGCCAGAAAATAGTCTTGATGACCCACAAGTATAGGGGGTGTATCGTAGTATCTTCGATAAGTAAGAATGTCGATCCCAACGAGGAGCAGAAGGTGTTGACAAGCAGTTTCGATGAAGGATTCACTGTAAATGCTCAGAGACAAGTATTCAGGGGGTTTTGATGTAACAGATGAATAAAGTACGAGTAAGTAAAGTGCGAGAGTAATAATTGCAGCGAGTGGCCCAATCCTTTTTAGCACAAAGGACAAGCCGGTTTGTTTACTTATAATGACCAAACGTTCTTGAGGACACACGGGAATTTAGTCTAGTGCTTTCGCTACATACAGCTGATTAATCTTCATTGTTTTGATAAGTGTTGTGTGGGTGAACCTATGCTAATGTACCGCCCTTCCTAGGACTAATACATACTTGTGATTATACCCCTTGCAAGCATCCGCAACTACAAGAAAGTAATTAAGATAAATCTAACCACAGCCTTAAACTCTGAGATCCTGCTATCCCTCCTGCATCGATATACCAACGGGGGCTCAGGTTTCTGTCACTCCGGCAACCCCGCAATTGGCAAACGAGTACAAGATGCATTCCCCTAGGCCCATAAATGGTGAAGTGTCGTGTAGTCGACGTTCACACGACACCACTAGAAGAATAACACCACAACTTAAATATCATAACATTGAATATTACTCAACCATACTTCACTACTAACATTTAGACTTCACCCATGTCCTCAAGAACTAAACGAACTACTCACGAGACATCATATGGAATATGATCAGAGGTGATATGATGATGAATAACAATCTGAACATAAACCTTGGTTCAATGGTTTCACTCAATAGCATCAATAACAAGTAGAAATCAACACCGGGAGAGTTTCCCCTATCAAACAATCAAGATCCAACCCGAATTGTTACAGCGGTGACGAGGTGCAGCGGTGGAGATGGCGGTGATGATGATGGAGATGATGACGATGGTGATGGAGATGATGTCCAGCTCGATGACGGTGACGATGGCGTCGATTTCCCCCTCCGGGAGGGAATTTCTCCGGTGGATTCCTGCCCGCCGGAGAGCTCTTTTCTCTCTGGTGTTCTCCGCCCCGCAGAGGCGGTTGTGGCTCTTCGTGATGTACCCTCTGGAGCTTAGGTTTTCGGGACGAAGACGTACGCGAAGAAAAGGAGGCGAGAGAGGGTTGTGGGCCCCCTCCTCACAGGGCGGCGCGGCCAGGCCTTGGGCCGCGCCGGCCTATGAGGTGGGCCCACCTCGGGTCCCCTCGGCTCCCCCTTCTGGCTCCCTTCGTCATCTGGAAAAATAGGATTTTTCGTATAATTTCCGTCAACTGTTGATCTTCCGAAATATTGCATTCTGACGGTGCTTTTTCCAGCAGAATCCTGGCTCCGGTGCGCGATCCTCAAATAATCATGAAACATGCAAAATAGATGAAATAACATAAGTATGATTTCCAAATATGAAATATATCAATGAATAACAGCAAATTATGATATAAAATAGTGATGCAAATTGGACGTATCACTTTCCTCATTATTCAGAAAAACACTTCAACATCGATAACTTCTAGGTTTGTTGGTCAAATACCAATAACCTTGAGGTTCTTACTTTAAAGTTGATCATCATATGACAAGTGTTCCGGATTTCACTATTAGTAACCTTTTAATATGATGAACAATTTCACTCATAATTTTATCATATCATGAAGACTTTTCGAGACCATGTCTGTACATGCTAGGCTCGTAAAGTATAACCTCAGTATTCGCATGTGCAAATCTGGCTTGCCCCCGTTGTATGCACACGTAGAATCTATAACACCCGATCATCACGTGATGCTTCGAAACGACGAGTCTTAGCAACAGTGCATACTAAGGACGATCACTTCATGGATATGCGAATATTGTTAGTGCCCCAATAGTTGGAGGATTGGGACGCCTTGCGTCTTCAACCTTCCTACATTCCCATAAAACTTATGAGTTTATGTAGTCTCACCAAATTATATTCTATCATCTTGCAATAAGGTCTTAGATATCACATATATCTCATACCTTGATTATTTCTGAAAACAAAATTTTCAGCTCCTTACTTTTCAAACAGATTTGAACTTCAAGTTTCACGGAGACAAGATAACTTTAGGTACTAATTGAAACCATAGCTCTTTGAATCAACAATGTGAGGTTTACTAAAAGTTTGCAATAGGACTTAATCATTTCTTGATTCCTTAACAATACGGTACTAGTCCGTAAAGTTTCTTGTCAGATTTTAACAGTATTTCTATCTCAATTACAAGACTAGCGCATGGTAGAAAATGGATGCCAATACTATAAAATTAATTCAAAATACTACTCAGACTATGTTTATGATAATTAGTTCATGTTTTAATCTAATTACTAATGAACTCCCACTTAATACAACATCCCTCATAGTTGTTAAGTGGTACACGATCCACATCCAATACACCAAAACCGATCATCGCGTGAGACGATGTAGCTTCAATGGTGAACATCAACATGTTGATCATATCATCCATATGACTCGTGTTCAACCTTTCGGTTTTCGTTGTCCCGAGGCCATGTCTGTACATGCTAGGCTCGTCAAGCAAACCCAAGTATTCCGCGTGTGCAACATGGCTTACACCTGTTGTATGTGAACGTTGAGTCTATCACATCCGATCATCACGAGATGCTTCGAAACGATGAACTGTGCAACGGTGCATACGAGGGGAGAACATTTTATTACCTTGATATTAATGTGAGGGATCATCTTATAATGCTACCGTCGCGATCTAAGCAAAATAAGATGCATAAAGGATTAACATCACATGCAATTCATATGTGATATGATATGGCCCTTTAGTCTTTGTGCCTTCGATCTTCATCTTCAAAGCACGGACATGATCTCCATCATCAACGGGCATGATCTCCATCATCGTCGGCGTAGCGTCAAGGTCCATGGCGCCGTCTTCATGATTGTTCACCTCATGTAGCAACTATTACAACTACTTTGAAATACTACTCAACATGAAATTTAAAGACAACCATAAGGCTCCTGCCGGTTGCCACAATACAATAATGATCATCTCATACATATTCATCATCACATTATGGCCATATCACATCACCAAACCCTACAAAAACAAGTTAGACGTCTCTAATTTGGTTTGCATATTTTACGTGGTTTAGGGTTTTCGAGTGAGATCTAATCTACCTACGAACATGAACCACAACGGTGATACTAGTGTTGTCAATAGAAAAAGTAAATTGAATCTTCACTATGGTGGGAGAGACAGACACCCGCAAAGCCACTTATGCAACACAAGTTGCATGTCGAACGTGGAGCAAGTCTCATGAACGCGGTCATGTAAAGTTAGCCCGAGCCGCTTCATCCCACCATGCCACAAAGATGCAAAGTACTCGAACTAAAGACAACATAAGCATCAACGCCCACAAAACAATTGTGTTCTACTCGTGCAACCATCTATGCATAGACACGGCTCTGATACCACTGTAGGGATTCGTTGCATAGAAAACAAAAAAATTTCCTACCGCGAGAACGCAATCCAAGCCAAGATGCAATCTAGAAGATGGGAGCAACGAGGAGATCATAGAGACTCACCCTTGAAGATTTCCAAAGCCTACAAGATGAGGCTCTTGTTGCTGCGGTAGACGATCACTTGCCGCTTGCAAAAGCGCGTAGAAGATCTTGATCACGGCGCCACGATCGGGCAGCACCTCCGTACTCGGTCACACGTTCGGTGTTGATGAAGACGACGTCCTTCTCCCCGTTCCAGCGGGCAGCGGAAGTAGTAGCTCCTCCTTGAATCCGGCAGCACGACGGCGTGGTGGCGGTGGCGATGGAGAACTCCGGCGGAGCTTCGCTAAGCGTTGCGGGAGAGGTGGAGGAGAGGGGGCAGCTAGGGTTTGGGAGAGGGGGAGGTGGCCGGCCACTATGAGGGGTGCGGCCACAATGGCTTTGGTGTAGCCGGCCCCCTCCCCTTGCTCCTCATTATATAGGTGGAACACCCAAGAGTTGGTCTACAAGTCTTCGAATAAGACCCCAAACCAAAACCTTCCATATGACATGAAACCTACCCAAGGTGGGATTCCCACTTGAGGTGGGATTCCCACCTTTCCTTGGGAGGGGGTGGCCGGCCACCTTTGGTGGAGTCCACCTGGGACTCCACCCTCTAGGGTTGGCCGGCCATGGTGGTGGAGTCCCTCCGGGACTCCGCCTTCCAAAGTGATTTCTTCCGGACTTTTCTAGAACCTTCTAGAACCTTCCATAAATGCACCGGATCATTTTCAAACTTATAAAATGACTTCCTATATATGAATCTTATTCTCCGAACTATTCCGGAACTCCTCGTGATGTCCGGGATCCCATCCGAGACTTCGAACAATACTTCGAACTCCATTCCATATTCAAGTTCTACTATTACAACATCAAACCTTAAGTGTGTCACCCTACGGTTCGCGAACTATGTAGACATGGTTGAGATCTCTCTCCGACCAATAACCAATAGCGGGATCTGGAGATCCATAATGGCTCCCACATATTCAACGATGACTTAGTGATCGAATGAACCATTCACATACGATACCAATTCCCTTTGTCACGCGATATTTTACTTGTCCGAGGTTTGATCATCGGTATCACTCTATACCTTGTTCAACCTCGTCTCCTGACAAGTACTCTTTTCTCGTACCGTGGTATGTGGTCTCTTATGAACTTATTCATATGCTTGCAAGACATTAGACGACATTCCACCGAGAGGGCCCAGAGTATATCTATCCATCATCGGGATGGACAAATCCCACTGTTGATCCATATGCCTCAACTCATACTTTCCGGATACTTAATCCCACCTTTATAACCACCCATTTACGCAGTGGCATTTGATGTAATCAAAGTACCTTTCCAGCATAAGTGATTTACATGATCTCATGGTCATAAGGACTAGGTAACTATGTATCGAAAGCTTATAGCAAATAACTTAATGACGTGATCTTATGCTACGCTTAATCGGGTGTGTCCATTACATCATTCATATAATGATATAACCTTGTTATTAACAACATCCAATGCTCATGATCATGAAACTATGATCATCTATTAATCAACAAGCTAGTTATATAAGAGGCTTACTAGGGACTCCTTGTTGTTCACATAACACACATGTATCAATGTTTCGGTTAATACAATTATAGCATGGTATGTAAACATTATCATAAACACAAAGATATATTATAATAATCATTTTATTATTGCCTCTTGGGCATATCTCCAACACCCCCCCCCCCCCCACGACATTGGGACGCCGGCATCCCAGAACATCTGAGGCCACCGCTACGGTGACGTAGATATGGTCGCGGATGGGAGGAGCCGGCGGCCCCATCTCGAACGCCGTCGGCGTGATTCACCGGCTGCTGCCGGCCTCGTGGTCGTTCGCGGATGGGGTCGCGTGCGTGTGGCCGGAGTGGAGAGTGGGGACTGGATAGGGACAGTCCCCCTCCCCCGGTCCACATTTAATAGGACTGGGGCACCGACAGCTGAGCCAGCCACGCGGACCAAGCAGACACGCGAGGATGCCGCGTGCCATCCGTGGCCACGCAAACCTGGCCCAGATTTGGGCCGGGTTTGCATCGTTCCGGACGCCGTGGCCATCCGCATTTGCGGTGCGTCGCCGCGTTGGGCCGCGTTTTTGTACGGCTGGACCCATCCGGACGCGCGGGCGCGGGATGGGTCGCCGCGTTGGAGATGTCCTTAGGCCGCATTGTCCGGATCTCCGAGGGAGCGGATCATTAAACTTCTTGATAATTGAATCTAGGTTTCCCATCTATGCTCGGAAAGAACTAAACATTTAGGTGAGATCCCATGAAAACATTGGCAACTAAACATTTTTTCTTTGCACAATATTATAAAGAGATAGGTATTGTTTGGCCGACGGTGTGTCACCTAGCCAAGTATTCTCCCAAAACCGAATCTTAAGGCCATTTCCTACGCTAACATTATGCTCCTCCGTGCGCAACTTTGTTTGCGTCCAGCCGGCATGCCCCGAAACAGATGCATGTATGCGCGCAATAGCTTGGCATGCATCCATCATTCAGTGTTGGATAATCTACTCTAACCTTGATCAAAGAATAGCTTGCGCACTGCGCCTGTTTAATTTCCTGAGCTGTCGATTCTGCATTTAGCAGTTCATTGTTGCTGGCTTGCTGCATGCATATGTGTAAAGAAAATGTGCCCTGACGTACGGCGCAAGCTTTTGTGCGGTTGATTTCAGCGGTTTCCCTTGTCGGAGGATGCTCCACAATTCCATTATTCTACTTTCGAGACGAGATAGATTCTCAATGATTTTGGCAAAGAGGCTTGAGGGAGAAGAAAGCGTGTGGGCGACATGGGATCAAAGAAAAAAGCAAAAGATAAGAAAAGGAGAGCTGCACACAGACGGAAAGAGCATTTCTTGGCCTCTTCTTCCTCTCTTTCCTCTTTATATCAAGGACCATGGATTGGTGGAAAAGGAAGAAAGCCAGGGTACGTGGAGCACACGGCCAGATCCTACTAGTAACGAATCAAATCATGGGATCACGTAGGCGAGGTAGGTTGTGTAGGATAATGCAGGTTGCGCTAGGGATTCGGGAGGCTACCAAAAGGAAAACATCGAGGCTTATATGCCTGGGGTCCTATCCAATCCACCAAAGCGCGCGCATTTTCAAAGCAAAAAAGCTATACCAGCATCTTTGAAAAGACATAACCTAGCAAGTGGAACTGGTATTGGGACTTGAGATGTCAAGATATACTACTACGTTAGGGATACTCAATTTAATCATACGTCCAAATGACATCTATTTGACCATAATTGCATCGCTTTGTTCAAAATAATAACAAGTTCGAACTATACAAAAGAAACATGTATGCAAACATGACTGATCGTCCTAGGAAAACTACATATGGCATTAACCAACTTCATCGTTCACCGTCCTAATTAAGATGCAAGTTTTCAGCCGGAACTCATTCTACAGATCCATTTAATCACAAGTGAAAACAAAACATATTTTGGCTTTAGGCGCTTTTTTATTGCTTTGTTTTGAAGAGAGGGAGCATAATTATTTCTCCTTGGCTAATGGCGAACGAGCTCTCTCATAAAACGAATAGCAAATTCTATGAGGAAACTGTTCTCACAAAGTTAGATATGAACAAATCTTCGACATTTTAGATTGGCCCTTCCTTTTCTGAAGTATTGGCAATATTAGGTAAAGAAAGATGGATAGACTATGTTCGTTTAATTTTTACTAAGTATTTGTTTTCACTGCTCTATAATGCATGGTTGTGTGCATGAAAGAATCGTCATGGGGATAATCGAGACATGTCCAACAAGGATTGTGCGCATGTAACCCTGCCGTTGGGGAGGGTATGGGTACATACGTGCTTTTGCCCACACCCATGCACACGAAGCACCCTACCCATTCCTACCCTCCCCATTTATCCATTGCACATTTAAAATCAGATTTACCATATCCATTGAGTATTTGGGTAGGAACGAAAGAATGAAACAAAGAACTGATTGCCGTCCTAGTGCATGAGCTCATAAATTCAGAGGAGGGAGATGGCGTGGACCTAAGAAGAGGGCCTATGGGTCATCGGAGCCCTGAGAGGCGGACCGCGTGTTGTGTCCTCTCCGTGAATCAGAGATGGAGCTCAGGCTCACAAATGGAAAAGATGCGGAGGAGAGGAGCCGAGATCTCGCGATGGAGGCCAGAGGTGCGGGCAGACGGAGCCTTGGGAGGCACGAATGTGGTGGCGGTGACGGAGGAATGCGTGAAGGAGGCGGCGGAGCGGCGTGACAGAATGACGCGGCGTGAGAGTGACGTGAGGGAGGCGGCGTCCACAGAGGAAGGAGCAAACCTGGAGAACCAATCTCTTGCCACCACCCGTGCAGTATGGTCGCCGTCGAGCAGGCCGTTATCGTTATCGATTTTGGAGAGAGAGAGAGAGAGGGGGCAATGAATTGGATGAAACAAGGATTCACATCGTTACCCTCCTAGTTTATGGATATTCCCTGGGTTTAGGCACATGTTGGTGTCCCTTACTATCATGTTACAAAGATGTTAGAGGTACAACCTAGTATGTTAGGGTTTCCCGCCTTTCTTTTTTCTACATTGCGATTGGGTCGAAAATATAATTTTAATTGGTGACAAATAGAGGAACTACACGTCTAAACACTCTAGGCTTCAGTCGAAGGCCCAAGAGGTGGATCAAAAACTGTGAACGGTGACAGCTCGGTGCATGTTGGTAAATTTCAAAATCTATGCATGATGGTAAGAACATGCAGATTTGAAAAAATGTGCATTGGCTTTACCAGTTTACCTAGCAGTTTATAATGGACAATGAAAAACCAATCAAAAAGATAATTACATTGTTTTGCCTAACCCTTTGGACGGAACTGTAGTTGAGGACCTTGATTGTTTTTTTTTTGAAACTTAAACCCATATATTAAGTTCAGCAAGCCGCCTCATTAAAAACCTTCCAGCCCCCTTCGGTACCCTGGAAGGAAAAGAGTGCGTCTGAAACATGCTGCCTACTAAACATAGTATTGTTACATTGTTGTGAACAACGTCATATCATTCATTACAGAAGACAAAATAAAACTTGGGGTATCACCCTCCCAAAACTGATTCTCATTTGATCTATAAGCATAATTTGCCAAATCATGAGCCACTTGATTAGCTTCCCTATGGAAGTGAGTAAACGAGATCTCCGTCATGTCACTATCCTTCTGGAAGCATTCAACTAGAATAGCAGCATAAGGGCTATTAATCTCCACTTCACCATTGCATGTTTTGATAATTTCCAGGGAGTCCGTTTCTACTTGACAGGAAGTACAACCCAGCTTCTCCAGAAGTTCAAAACCCCTAAGCATCGATGTTGCCTCCGCGGTCGCCGGGCTGAGCACGCATATTATCAAGTGTACAATAGTACCCCGCCATTACCTCCCCTTTATCATTTCTCAGAATTCCGCTCGTCGCACCAGAACCATCTGCAAAATAGGATGCATCAGTATTAAGTTTTAGCTTTCCCTTTGTCGGTTTCAACCACTTGAACTCCTTTTCCTTCGACTTCCCCTGGCTGGCTCCAAAATTTGCAGTGGGTGCCTTAATAGCAAAAGCTGAACTCTTTGGAGGGCTAACCCTATCTCCTTTCACTGCTTCCCTCCTGTGCCACCAAATATACCATCCTCCCACCGCTATTAATTCATGTAATGTGACCTGCTCAAGGTTAGGAACATCTTTATTAGGTGATCGGAGGATGTACTCAAGAATAACAGAGCCTGAACGATCAGCTAGAAGTGCATGTTGTATCTCATCCGTTAACCGCAATTCACTCCAGATTTCTTTTGCTCTTAAACAGCCAAACAGAATATGGCATATGTCCTCCGGGCCACTCTTACAAATTGGACATTGTGGAAACACCTTTATATGACGTCCTGCCAAGATGGCCATACCAGGAAGTACACCATGCAGCGCCTTCCATAGAATTTTTTTCACCTTACTTGTAATATTTAACTTCCACATATAATGTCCCATACTGGATTAATTAGAGCTGATCCCTATCCATCTCTTCTTCTTGTCATATGTCCAAACAAATGCTCCCACTGAATATGATAAGCAGATCAAACAGAAACATAAATTGTTCGTATAATGCCAAGCCACGAAGTCATCTGACAGCTGATGACTCAGAGGGATCCTCAGAATTCTTTCTACATCTACCTGCAAAAAAACTGATCTCACAAGCTCCTCATCCCAACTATTTTTAGCCGGATCAATAAGATCATTGACTGTCCTTAACAGAATATTTCCCCTTCTCGTGTACACTTTTCTTATCGGGCTTGATGGGATCCAGTGATCCTCCCAGATATTCACATTTTCACCAATACCGATTCTCCATATATGGCCCCTTTTAAATGTGTGTAAACCCTCCACAATACTTTTCCCAGTAAACGACGAACCACTCTTTGGACCCGCATATAAGAGGCTAGTATTTGGGTAATATTTGGCCTTGATCACCCTTGCACACAAAGAATCTGGCTTTGATACTAGCTACCAACTTTGTTTCGCTAACATGGCTAGATTGAAGGAGTGTAGGTCTCAGAACCCCATCCCTCCCATATTTTTGGGATACACATTTTTCACCAAGCAAACCAGTGCATCCTCCTTTGCCTCTGTATCACCCCGCCAGAAACCAGCCATTGCATCATTGATGTCTTTGCAAAGTTTTTTTTGGAATTTTGAACATCCCCATTGCAAATACTGGAATGGCCTGAATAATTGCTTTCAACAGAATTTTCTTGCCTCCCATGGACAGAAAGCGCTCCTTCCATCCTTTCAGTCTTTCAATAATTCTTTCCATTAAGTAGATAAAGCTATCAATACGATCTAACCCCACCATGGCCGGCAAACCAAGATACTTCTCAGATATAGCTTCTGTCATAATATTCAACTCCTGGCAGATATGAGCTTTCACATCCACCTCCACATTAGGACTAAAGAAAATACTACATTTTGCTTCACTCACCAATTGACCTGAACTTGCACAGTATTTTTTTGAAAGGAATACGGTAGGGGAAGCCCCTACAGTGATTTTATTTTTAAATTATAAGAACCCAAATTCGCATCTCCGGAGACTTGAACCTGGGTGGCTGGGTTGTACATCCACTTGAACTTGCACAGTATTGATCCAAAACTTGTCTCAAGGAGGTTGCATTTGTTAAATTCGCCTTCAACAGTATTAGGGAATCATCAGCAAATAATAAGTGGGAAACTGATGGTGCATTTCTGCAGACCCAAATACCTTCAATGCCACGAACATCCTCTCTATGAGTCAAAGCACTAGAAATCTCTGCACAAATAAGGAATAAGTAAGATGAAAGAGGATCCCCTTGGCGGAGACCCCTAGTGGGAATAAATTCTTCCGTCTCCTGGTCATTGTACCTCACTCTATACTTTACCGAACTCACACAAGCCAATAACAGATCCACAAAACCCCTGTCAAAACCAAGTCTTGTAAGCATTCGGTCAAGAAAGCCCCATTCAACACGATCATAAGCCTTGTGCATATCCAATTTCACAGCGCACAGACCCTCTTTTCCCAACTTCTTGTTCTTTATTTTATGCATGCATTCTTAGGCCAAGAGAACATTATCAGTTATAAGACATCCCGGCACAAAGGCGCTCTGAACTTGAGAGATAACTTCATCCAAGATCAGTTTCAGTCGAGCTGCTATCATTTTGGAGATAACCTTATAGAGGACACTACAGAGATTGATGGGCCTGTACTGGGATATGTTCTCTGGAGACAACTCCTTTGGTATTAGAACAATAACCGTGTCATTCCAACCTTGTGGTATAGTTTTATGATTGATAGCATCCAAAACCTACATTGTCAGACTCTCCCCTAGCAGGTGCCAACATTTCTTGAAGAAAAGCGCATGTAGACCGTCCCTTCCTGGTGCCTTCATATCTCCAATAGAGAATAAAGCCTTCTTCACCTCCTCTGCAGTATATGGCTTTTGTAAATTTTCATTCATCTCATTGGTAACCCTGGGCATCACTTTCTCCAAGAGAGCCGGATCTGGTTCGGCCACTTCTATAGCAAATAAACCCGCAAAGTATTTAGATATCATCGGATTCAGTTGCTCCGTCCCCTCAACCATATTGCCGTTCAAATAACTGAGACTTCTAATTCTATTTCTAGCCCGTCTACTAGTGGCAGAATTATGGAAGAAATTTGTATTTTTATCACCCCATTGCAACCAGTTTACTCTACTACGCTGTGCCCAGTATATTTCTTCCTGCTTTAGCAGCTTTTCCAACTCCGCAACCAAATCTCTGTCACGGGCAATATTCTCCTCTGTCATCTCACTTCGGGTAATATCTTCCATCTCTTTTCTAATTGAGTTAATCTTCCTTTGAGGTTTCTTTAGAATCATACGATCCCATCTGTGTAAATTATCATGTACCAAAGCCAACCCCCCTACCAGGCCATTCTCCACTTGATGGGCTGACGCCTCCCATGCATCCTTGACTATTTCTTGGAAATTCTTTTCTTTTAGCCATCTAGCCTCAAACCCAAGCAACAACGACCCCTGCAGCTCATGGTCTTGCACTTCACCAAATTTCAACAAGATAGGCCGATGATCCGACCTGCTATAATCAAGATTCTCAACCGTAGCGTCAGGGAATATTGATCTCCAAGCATCACATGCCACTGCTCTATCCAGCCGCTCCCTTATGCCTCCTCTATGCCAGGTGAACTTATCCCCTGTATACCCCGGATTAGAAAGCCCAGAATCAATTAAAGCATCCTGAAAAGCAAGCAAAAATTTGTTAGGCCTTATTTTCCCTCCCTCCTTCTCAAAAGAGTAGAGGATCTCATTAAAATCTTCCATCACCACCCAGGGCATTGATGTAACTCTTTTCATCTCTCTAAGACGCTCCCAAGATAAGTGTTTATTTGCCTAGCTAGGTTCACCATAAAATCATGTGAATCTCCAAATATTATCCTGCCCCAGCCCAATATAAACATCGATGTAGTGATCGGTTTTATGCCTCATGGACATCACCACCTCCTTCTTCCACATAAGCAATAGGCCACCCTTCCGTCCATCACTCCCCACAATTTCCTTTTGATCCATATTTAATCTTGTTTTCAGACATTCTGCCGGCCACTCCTCTAGATGTGTCTCCATAAGAAAAATAATATCCGCATTTTGACGCTTCTGAATTTTCACAAGCGTCGTGACAGCCGTAGTTTTCAGAAAACCACGGCCATTGTAACTTAAGAGTTTCATTGCTCCCGGACAACCTCCGATCCAGAGGTCGCCGATAAATTTTGGTTGTTTGTATCTTCTCATGTTCGTGTCCGTTTGGGAAGCTGAATCTTCTCTGGCGATGCCAAAGCAGCAATAGCAGCCCCTTTCCCCGGCTCCAATTGATTTATAATCCCTACCACCACGCTGGTTTTTCCGAGGTCACCCAATCCTTCACTATTACCCGATCCGACAGTACTCCTCTTCCTCGCATTAAACACATCGGCCATTTCTTCATCATCACGTTGGGCACCAGAGCCCCATGCAATATGGAGATTATCATATGTATCTTGGGTTGATCGCCCCTTCCTCTGCCTGATGGCATTCTTCCGCTTGTCTGATCCAGGCCACTGCCCCATCCTCTACCTCCTTGTGAATCCCGTCCTCTACTCCAACCTCTACCACGACCACGGCCACCAACTGCCAACATAAAATCACCCCACTCTAATTTAGATTCATCATGTTCACATGTCCCACATTCTTTGTACCAATGCCCTAGAATACCACATGCACCACAAAACAATGGTAGTTTCTCATATTTCAGCTGGTACCAATCCTTCTTCTTTTTGTCTTTTGTTATTGAAACAAATCTGGACAGCTTCTTTGTAACATCAATCTTTACCCTTACTCTAGCAAACTCACCGACGAAACCTACGGGGAGAGTAATCTGGACATCTTTTACTTCACCACTACACATACCTCGAATCACCGGTTCCTTAAGATATATAGTTATCCGGGAGTTGGAGCACTCGCACCCAGACGACAATCTTATTAAGAACAATGGTCCTAGGGTTTTGGAATCCATCATACTCTTCCATCAGCAAAGCAAAATTGTTAAAAAAGCGCCAAGGCCCCATATTCATCGCTTTATCCCAGTCTTCTAGGCAACCGAATTGGACAGAGAACAGATTCTCCTCGAGTTTTCTCTAGATTACCTCTTTTGCTGGATTCCATGAAGACCTCATGTCGGCGTATAGGGCGCTAGGGCTGAAGCCCCTCGTCGTGTGAACCTTCGCAACAGCAAGCCACTTCGTCTTCACATGTGGATCGGGCGCTTCGTCTTCCCACACAAAACCCTCTTCATCCTCTTCATGCAGATTCAATCTACCGAGGAGATCATCCACATCCTCTTTCCCTCCCGTTGTCGATCTACTCGATTCCGCCTTCTCTTCCATCGCGACCCTGAGGGGAGAGAGCCGCCGGCTTGGTGGAACTACGGCAAGAAGTCGTCGGAGGACAGAAACCCTAGCTTTTTACGCTAGGGGACAACCACGAGGAGGACCTTGATTGTTGACATGTTGTATCGTGGTCATTGCATATGAGCTACGGACAAAGCTTCGTTGGTCCGTGCTTTTCCCTGCACTGAGGCCATCTCCAACGGGGCGACGTATATCAAATGCCCAAAAGCGATCACACGCGTTCGTTTGCGTCACCCCGCGGACATATTTTGATCACGCATCTGTTTACGTCTGGGTATGCTCCCAGCAGGGCGACCCATTTTTTTGTTTTCCGAAATATTTAAAAAACATAATGTACTATAAACTATACAAATTACAGTTGGTAGAAGCCTAGACTACTTGCTGCCCGACGGTCTGGTCCCGTCGTTTCGTTCCTCCCTCGTCTACTTCTCCGCCGCCTGCCGTGCGGCCGCTAGAGCTCGGTGCGCCGCCGCGTCCTCTAGCAGGCACCGCCGCAGCGTCTCATTCGCGGCATCCTCGGTCTTCTTGAGCGTCTTGAAGGATTCTCCGCCGCCTTCAGGATCATCAGAAGAGCATGAGATGTCGGAGAAGTCATCCTCTGCGGCGGCCGCCACCCTGTGGAACATCTATGTGTCTCGGCGGAATATTCATTCAGTGGGAGGCGACGTTTTTGTCGACAGTGAGGCGTCTATGGTGACTTCGTCAATTTCAAGATCCAATCCGTCGGCTCAGGTTTTCGAAGGTGCTCATAGAGGTGGGTGTACGTGTGTGTGTTCATATAAGTGAGTGTATGCACGTGTATGTGAGCGTCTATGTTTTAACTGTGTTTCTCAAAAAAAAAAATCCAGATCGAGCCAACAACAGAAAGGGTACTAAGATCAGGGAAGCAAAATTTAGTAGTAGTAGGAGCAGTGGAAAAGGGGTTTGCGGGCTCTCTGGGGCGACAATACAATTTCTCGGTGTTCTTCTATGTACACGAGCCGCTAACGTTCGGCTGTAGTTCCTGCCAGCCATGTGCAGCTGGGCTTAATGTAGTTGGCAAAGGCCCATAATCCAGGGGCATTATCAAAAAACCATACAGGCATACACTGCACTGCAAGAAACAATGCAAATGGTACGAAGAAAGAAAACAGCGCAGCATCGAACAAACAAGTCGATTTATATATAATATTATTATTGCATGATATGTTTTAAACAAAACAGAAACTACATATTACAGCAATGAGTAGAAATAAAGCGAATCGGATTTTTGAAAAAAATATGATAAAAGCAGCACGGCATTGTTTGATGCGACGCTGCTCCCTCCTCCTCTCCCCACCTCCATCATATAGCAGCAGCAGCAGCCTAGAACGAACGAACGAGCGCGCGCGAACGAGTCGACGCCGGCATTGAATCAGTGGAGGTAGTAGGCGAGGAAGGAGACGAGGAGCGCGACGGGGGCGGCCGCGGCGGTGGAGGCGCCGCTGGTGGCCGGGCCGGCAGCCGCGCCGGCGGCGGCGCCGGCGGCGGGCGCCTCGGAGGGCGCGTCGGTGGTGGCCAGCACCGCGGAGGCCGAGGCGGCGGCGACGACGAGCGCGACGAAGACCATCTTCTTCATCTCCATCGGGTACGTACGGCGGGCGAGCGACGGAGTTTATTCGTCTCCGATCGAGCAGACCGAGTTTATTTGGTGGGCTCGTGAGTAGCTTAGGCGTTGCCGATGCGTGGAGCTGGGGATTTATAGTATGGTGCAGTTGGGGACGAGTGGTTAGCAGAAGATTTGCTAGGATTAGTGCTTGCTTAATTTGGGGTGGAAATGCAGCGAATTGTGGCTGGGGATTGTGCGAGGTTAGCGCGCCGCTGGACACGGCTGGTGGTGCCTTAATTTGGTGCCTTTTGGAGAGAAGTTTGCGGCGGATTCGCTGGATCGGTTGGGACGTCAGTACGATGAACCAGCAAGAAGTGATTATCAGTGTCTGTCTGGAAATGCAGGAGACGGGACATGTTTTCTACCACCTCGCAGAGGCAAATTTTGGATTCGGATAGAATGTATTCTCGGATATGACCTTTTCGCTCATACCAAAAGGTCCAAATGCATCTATTATATATATATAAATATTAAATGTATTTTAAAATGTCAAAACACTCTGAAAAAAAAAACAAAGTTTACATCCGAACATTTTGTAGCGGGGAAAGACAGTTTTTATGGGCTATATAAAAAGCAGTTAAAAACTTTGTGTGTTGACATAGAATATACAGATGAACACCACGAATGTATTGTGTTTCACAAAAAAATCGAAAGTAAGAGTACTCTGCTTAGCTCTACATGAATACGGACATGTTGAATGGAAATATGCGCCTTTTATAAGGAGAAATGTGAGACTAGAAACAAACACGAGAGCGGAAATTGCAGGAGTCAGTAAATGAACAGATTCTGATAGAAAAGGATAAAACATGTCAGGACACACTAGCAAAACAACACATTGGTTCGCAACTGCAGAAGGTTTCACATAAAGTAACAGACATAATTTAACACCTTTTTTTTTTTGAGAAAAACATAATTTAACACTAAAAAAAAGTATCAAGTTGCATGTACTATATGGGCTGCCAAGAGCGGAATGTACAATCAAAGGCGGACCTAGGATTTTTGTGAAGCCTGGGCATACAACAAAGTTGGAGTCTAATTAAAAGAAAATATCAAGGGAAGATGCAATTTTAACCAAGGAATTCAAGACTGAAGCCTGGGCAAGTGCCCAGGCAACAGGGATGCTGGATCCGCCCCTGTGTACAATGCACTGCACGGGCAAGAATATGGGCTACCAAGAGCGAAATGTACAATGCACTACACGGGCAAGGTGAGCTGTCCAGGTAGGTGAGCTGAAAATCTAAAGCATTCCCTCCATTTCACTAGAGTTAAACCTTAGTAGCTTTTCTGGCAAATGCATACGCTTTAGTCTGTGCGTTCCCTCGTTTTGGTCGATACCTCTAATCCGTTTTAAAAATGGCGAGTGCTGAGCGTCCCCCGGGGGATCCCACGCGCCGATCCTCCGGGTCGCCAGCCGTTCGATTGATCCGTTGGATGAGAACCCGCGTCTCGGTCTGTTGTGTCATGTCTACGACACTGGAAACCAGCAGGTCCCACCACGTGCGGAGCCCTTCCTTGACTTTTCTCGTCCACACACGAAGGTTTTCTTCCATCTCACCTCCATATGCTGCCATGTTTCTATCGCATGGAGCTCCCCCTCCAGCTAACGTGTAGCCATGGCTGCCCTGTAGGTGCCCATGCACTTTGCTGCCGCCTGTGGCTGCTGCAAGCTGTGAGCCATCTGTCGTGGGCGCTGCTGGAAGCGGAAGTGACGGGACTCGCCGGCGCTGCTAGACGATGGGAGGCGAGCTGCAGGATGGACGCCTCGTAGTTTTTAGTTGTCCACCGGCGGGTGCTGCAAGAGGCAGTGGCGGGTGCTACCTAGGGCGTCGGCGGCTGCTAGAATAGTCGGCGGCGAGTGCTACAGGCGGCGGCAGCTGCTGCTGCTACCAAGGACGTCGGCCGCTGCTACCAAGGGTGTCGGCCGTTGCTACAACAGGCGACGGCTGCTACTACCAAGGGCGGCTGCGGCTGCTACAATAGGCGGCAACCGCTGCTACCAAGGTCGTCGGCCGTTGCTACCAAGGGTGTCGGCCGTTGCTACAACAGGCGGCGGCTGTGCTGCTACAAAGGGCGGCCGTGTCTGCTACAAGGCTACAATATGCGGCGGCCGCTGCTACGGCGTCGGGCGCTACTACCAAGGTCGTCGGCCGTTGCTACAACAGGCGGCGGCTGCTGCTACCAAGGGCGGCGGCAGCTGCTACAACAGGCCGCGGCGAGTGCTACAAAGCGGCGTCGGCTGCTGGTACCAATGGCGGCCGCGGCTGCTTCAATGGGCGGCAGCGAGTGCTACAAGCTGCGTCGGCGGCTGCCTACAATGGGCGGCGGTTGCTACAATGGATGGCGACGACTTCTACAAGCGAGCTCGCCGAGGTAGAGTGCAGCGACTCAAGGGCGACCTTCCTCGATCATGAAGATGGCGGCCAGCGATGGGGCGACCTCACGGAGGTGGAGGACAAGGGAGATGCCCCCATGGGGCGGCGCGGGCCTGGTTGCCGAGATGGCCGCCGGCTGGCGTCGAGGCGAGCTCACGGAGGTGAGGTTGAGGACGAGCGAGATGTCCCCATGGGCCGGCGCTGGTATGGTCGCGGAGATGCTGGCCGGCGGCGGGGCGAGCTCACGGAGGTGAGTTGGGAGGACAAGGGAGATGTTCCCAAGGGGTGGCACCACTGGCGCGGGCGTGCTCGCCTAGATGGTGGCCGGCGGCCCGACGAGCTCACGGAGGTGGACGGGTCCCCGTGGGTCGGTCGGTGCGGGCGTCCTCGTCGAGGTGACGCCGCCGGCGAGCAAGCTCTGTTTCTCGAGGAGAGAGGAGCATCGGAGAAAATAATTTGGGAACCTGTAGCTCACCGAGGAAGAAGGCGATTAACGCAGGGAGAAGATAAAGACCGGTTGTTGTGGGCCCAATAGGACACGTGGCTTGCAACGGAGGCGGAGGATAGCACGAACGGATCCTCCGGGTGATCTAGAGCATTTTCCTTTAAAAATATATCTAAAAAAAATCTCACATTAGTGAAAAGAGGAAGTACGTTCTTCAGTGAAAACGGTACAACATGGTAGTGAATGTTCCACTGGCGATCCGTGGGTGACGTGGTGCCTATGGAAATAGGCAGTGGCCCATCACGGTCCATGCATCAGTCTAACCCGAATACCAGGCCGGAGCGCTAGTTTCCCAGGATGGGCCTGAACGAGACGGCTAGAGGCCCATGTAGGTTGTACACCTTCACTCACCTCTGAAGAAAAAACTTGAGCGTCCGTAGCGGCAGCGGGCCCACCTTTGAGACCGCCGCAGGCTGGCGCCGTCGCGTCGCAGTGGCCTGTGGGGTTCGCGTAGGTTTTACGGGCAGCGCGGGTGGCCCACCATCGCCGTCACCAAGACACGTCGGATTGGATACTCACTCTGCATCGCCGAGCTGCTACGCCACGTGATTGGTGATTCCCTGGAGCGATGATCAGCCGTCTTATCAAAGAATCGCGTGTCAGTCTGTGAGCAAAATTCAGCGTGTCAGGATTTAAGAAAGTTAGTGCAAAAATAACCCATCGCTGGAATAACCACAGTCCACAGGCTACGCGTATCGGCGTATGCCAGATCGAAATCCCGAAAGTGACCCGGCCACCTGGGGCAGTATTTGGACTTTGGAGGCGTTAACCCTCTTTTCCTTTCCACTGCGCTTCATCAATTATAATACTATACTAACTCTGTTCATGGAAAAAAATATCCTAACTTTGTCCGTGTTGGCACATCTACCCACATAATTAATAAGAAAAGCTAGTAAAAGACCCTGATATACTTTTTCTACTCAATAGAAAGACTACCGATGATCGATCTATGAGTCAGTACGTACTTCCACTAAGAAATCGTACTTGTAACAATTCGCCAAAGCTAAGTTTGTCAAGTTTGACGGGCACGAAAGTGTGATTGAGAATTTAGAAGCCACAAGAGTGTGATTGAGAATTTAGAAGCCACAAAGTGTGGCAAAAGCTGGCGATAAGTGTGATTGAGAGTTCTCGTTTGTTACTTTAGTTTTTTTTTCATCATCTTCTTCGATATGGTGAAGTGGTAGTGTCGTTGTCTAATCGACGGTACCTCGGAGGAGGGATCCTCACGAGGGGGAGAAGAAGTAGGGGCCATAGGGCGGAGTGCACACGGGACGGTGGTACGCGATTTACCCAGCTTCGGAACACCTGCACGATGACAGGGCCTACTGCTGCTTGTCTGGAATTATCTGGGCGCTTTCGCGATGTTACAATGAGTTGTGATTGTGCCTTTAGGGCTCCCGGGATCCGGCTTATAAAGGCGCATGGATCTAGGGTTTACATGGAGAGTCCTACCCGGATACAGGTTGCCTAACTACGATACAATGTCTTGCCGTGTACGTCAAGGATCCGCCCTTCCATCTATGTCGTACCGAATCCGGGTCCCTTAATGGGCCTTCGAGGATCCGGGTTCCTCCTCGAGGTCGGTCGGATCCGGCTCCCTGCTCCTGGGCCGGACTTCTTCCGTCAGGATCAACAGCAACTGGGCCGCCCGATGGGCCACATGCCTTATCACCATCTGTGGGTCACCCGGGCTTGCCGGATCTAGGCACTGTCGATGGTACACCCATGAAGTATACCCACAACAGTAGCCCCCAGAGTTCTCCGAGTTTCGCCTGCTGTTTCCGCCTTGCTAGTCCATTATGGTCTCCGGCAATGTTGGTAACGCGGAGAAACTTAAAGAACTCCAACTTCACATTTTCTTCTCTTCCCAACCTTTAGTCGGAAAATACTCCCATCCTGCGGGACTTCATCCATCGACGGTTCAAAATACGTCTCCGGGTTACTCCCCTGCTTTGCGAATGAGAGCTATTGATCTTCACGCGACTACCCGGAATCTTAAAAGACTCAAACGGTTCCGCCAATTCTGGCGCCATTTTCGCGCGATTTGCGCGGTAACTTATCTCTAGCCATTTTTACCGTTTAGGGTTTTGGACACGTGTCACGCATCCAACGGTGCGACGCTTGCGTTTCGACCACGGGATGCGGAGCACGAATCTCGTCCCTCCGGCCTATAAATATCCGCCGTCGACCCCTAATCCTCATTCACCCCCCTTTCTACCTCTCTGCGAAGCGCCGCCCTCGAGCTTTCTCTCCGCCGTGCCGGAATCTGCCGGAACCTCACCGGAGTTTCGCCGGAGCTGCTTCGCCACCGCACAGAGTTCGTCCTGTTCTTAACTTCAGCGAGCCACCGCGCAAAAACCTCGTCGCCGGCGACTCCGACCACCGCGGAATCCATCACAGTGAGTCCTCGCGCTTCGTCCTCGCGCCGTAGTTGGTAGGGATGAACTTTAGGATGACGACGTTGGATCCGACTAAACTTTGCATTTCCGCGATCTTTTTTATCTTCAGATGTCTTCCGCGACTCCGCCTCCAACCGCTGAGCCAATCTTGGCAACCCCAATCTCCTCCGCCCTTCCACCCTTCGTCCCAGTCCAGCTGGATCCTTCAAAGGATTCCGACAAGGACGCCGAAGGGACCTCTGCTAACCCGGAGAAAGCCTCTGGGAAGGATCAGGCGGAGCACAAGGCGGAAGAGATCGCCGCCAAAAAGTCGAAGGCTCGTCAGCGAGATTCTGAAGCCAAGGGGAAATGGTGGCCTTGTAACACCACTGAGATGGAGCTAAAGAACCTCGAGGCGGAAGGCTTCCTGCAACCCGGAAGCTGGAGGTCAGTTCCAAACGCCTTAGCTCCAGCCCCCCAAGACAACGAGATGGTGCTGACAAAAGCACTAGTGGAGCGGGGCTTCTCATTTCCGCCTTCGGACTTCTTCCTGGAGATCCTGAAGGTTTATGGGCTCCAGCCCCATAACATTTCTCCGAATAGCGTGCTTGCGATCAGCAATCACGTCACCCTCTGCGAGGGCCATCTCCGGGTAACTCCCGAGCTCTCCCTGTTCCAATATTACTTTACCGTCAAGAAGGAGAGGATCCGCCAGTCCACCGAGCTGGCGACGTGCGGATCCATCACTTTTATGATCCGCCCTGGCCGCGTCTACCCTCATACCGACCGCCACGAATCCGCGCGGTACTGGTCTGGGGGCTTCTTCTACTTGAAGGACGTCTCCGACCCGGCGAGCACAAGGAGATTGCCGCCGTTCAAGAACTACCCCGCCACCGAGCTTCCGGCATGGTCGCACTGCCCCCACCTCTCCGAGTCGCCCCAACTCACACGCGCCGTAAGGCGGATTTGCAAGCTCACGGGAGAGGGGCTGACAGGGAAGGACCTGACCCTGTCCTGGTTCACCAAGCGGATCCAGCCGCTCCAACACAGGGATCGCCTGATGTTCCAGTACACAGGGCGCGACGACCCGATGCGCGCAACAAAGGATAATCTCTCCGCCGATGCCATCGACAAGAGGATCCGGCTCCTCATCAAGATTCCGCGTGAACTTCACGTTCACGTGTGCAACAAAGACATTCACATGAATGGTTCCGGAACCGCGGTACGTCATCTTGACTTAGTCTACTGTTTCTTTTGCATTCAAACTTTTTGTCTAAGTGTTAGCTTTGTGCCTTAGCTCGAAGCCCTCGAGGAAGGCGAACTCGGAACTCTCGTCCGAGTCCCCACCACAGGCACCACGGATCCGGAGGCCGCATCGGAGGCGGAAGCTCACGATGCTCCGCGCCCTTCTAAGAGGAAGAGGCATGCTCCCTCCAGCCCCACCGCAAAACGCGCCCGCGAAGTGCTCAGCACCGCGGCAACTCGGAAAGCGGAGGCGGAGAAAAAGCGGCTCAAGCTTATTGACACCAGCAACAAAGGCCAGCCCGACATCCAGCAGTTCTTCAAGCCTTCCGGGTAAGCGCTTCGTTTCCGGAATACAAATTCTTCTGTTTTCACAAGTAAACCTTACTTAGTTGCTATGCTTTTTCCTTTTACTGAAGTTCCGGAAGCCAGCCCCCAAAAGCTCCAAGAGTCCTGAAGAAGAAGGTCAAGCCGTCTCCGGCTTCAGTTCCTGTCACATCTCGGAGTTAGAATAAGGTTCCCACGGTAACAGGGGCCGATTGGATTTGTTTGTTTGGCGGATATCCTGGAATCTAGTTGATTTTTGTTCGTGTTGGTGTAGTTTTGGTTTTTGCTCTTCTGATCTATGATTGTCATTATTGGTTGTGGTTGATCTATTATTCTCATTATTGGTTGTGGTTGATTCTCTGGTGCAATAGTCGGACAACTTTCCCATCAATCTGGTACAACAAGCTTTGCTACAAACAAGATTTGCACTGCTCCGGTGATGGAGGGGCAAGGTCGGAGGCATGCATTTGGTTCTATCTACTGTCTATAGTAGTCGCTAGATGGTCCAAAGATCTATATGTAATTCAATGAATAAGGTCCTCGCTCCATTGATGGAGCTAGTACCAAGGGAGGGGCATGGAGTTTTGTGTCCAGCGAATCTCATGAAATCTGGTAGATTTTCGTGTTCGCTAGTCTAGTTTCATATTTGTCTCTTTCGAGCTACGTTTTCTCGTTATTGATGATGGTTGCCACTCCAGTGTGTTGGTTTTTTTAAGTGTACTACTGTTGATGATTGGTAAATCCGTTAAGTTTTATTTTGCGAAAAGGAAATAGTGCCAGCTAGAGATGGGCACAAAAAACCAATGACCAAAAACCGAAACCGAAAAGACCGAGATCGAAACCAAAAAGAGAAATCAAAATACTGGTGGAAAATTTTATGGACCAAATTTAGTTTAGTCAATTCGATCATTTAGTTCCCAGTGACCGAATAGACCGATCGTTATGTGAGACCGCTCCAATCTCTAGAACCGTGTGGCGTGCATCAATTGTGTTATTGTTGTATGTCGATCAAACTGGTATAGCATGGTTTTGCTTTCGTTTGGTATCGTTGTATGCCGATCAAATTGCTATAGCATGGTTTGGCTTTTGTTTAGTACTGTTGAATGTTTATTCTTGACAATTGATAAGA
This sequence comes from Lolium perenne, assembly GCF_019359855.2. Lineage (NCBI taxonomy): Eukaryota > Viridiplantae > Streptophyta > Magnoliopsida > Poales > Poaceae > Lolium > Lolium perenne. The sequence continues at coordinate 262,356,419 of NC_067250.2, forward strand.
ATATATGCGTTGAAAAAATGCTTAAAATACCACTCGAGTGCTCCTGATTTTACGGAAAATGCATGAGCTTTGTGTTGAGTGTTGACAACATCGACCAAACTATTTGGTCATGATCGAATCTGAACGCGAATCATTAGGAACCCGAATTTGTCAGGTAGTAAAACAAGCAACTTAGCTCGGTCCTCATTTTTTCATTTTTGCGGGTAGGCTCTATCTTGAAATATTGAGATCGACTCGGAGCGCCGGAAGCCAGGAAAGAAACATACTCCGTAGAAACGATGAGGTGAGGCAAACTGGTACCGGATTGTTGAAATGATGCGATGCCCTCCAGATGCAATCAGGCTTGCGCGCGTGGTCGTGTTGCACAGCCGAAAGGAAAAGCATCGGCGGAACACACACACGTAGCCTTCCTGATGATGACCACGTGGACAACACCAGAGCTCCATCCGTACGGAACGAAACTGCGATCCAGCCACGCAAGTAGGATAAACACTGCCGCGTGGGGTCCACGTACGGCTCGGCTCGGCTCGCTGCGACGAACGGCGGGGGCGGACGGACCCAACTGAGACGCTGACCACCTGCCGAATGAGCGAGCTAGCATAGCATAGCAGGAACGCACCAGCTCGTGCGTATGTACCGCGGACCTGCGGCGCACTGCCAAAAGCAGCGCGTCGCCCGTGCCTCGTTTTACCTGCCAGGCATCGGACGGCGCAACAGGGACACTGGCCAGCTATGAATTCTGGGCAAAATTTATAGGGATCCTATATATTTTGGGATAGAGAGAGTAGACAACTGGGTGGCCAGTTTATGCGATGAGAACACGGCTCTCAATTTTAAAATACAAAAGTAGCCTACATTCGTTTTAAGCAATCTTCCCGGCTTATATTAATTGTATCACAATGGAGGGAGCAGAACATAAAAAAAAAAGTCTGCATTTGATTAGAGCTAGCAACATGTAAAAGCCACCCTTGGAAATCTCAAAAAAAAAAAAAAGCCACCCATGGAGTTCAAAGGGAGTATTTTATCTATACATCATATAAGAGAACATATCTCATCTTGGTCTAGAGAGGAATTCATAGTATTCGCTCGGGTTAGATTCTTATCATACCTTTAATTCAAAAGATGTCAAAATACATAATAGAATTATCATTATCTATCATATTTGGTTGGAAACCTAAAAGAATTAGCATAAAAGGGGGTTTCAATGCACCACCACACCAAGTAAATCATGTAGTTCATTTCCCCCATCGACCCCTCTCCTAGCGCTATAGTAATTTGAGAGTCCACCTGGGAATACCGGATCGATCGATGCCGTCTCTGCTGGAATAGCCAACCGCAGACAAACTAGGGTAGGCGCAAGAGTAGAAGGTTCGACGGTTTGCCGGTAGAGGGCTTTTTTCCCAATAGATGGATAGGAGTTTCAGATCTTGGCACCCAGAGTTCCTCCTTATCGCCTCGGTGCTCCTCCGGTCAGAGCAAGGGTGGAGAGGAGGGTCGCCGTCTCCTTGAATAAATTTGTGCTTGTTGGCGACCTTTGTGATGCATGTGGTGAAGGCACTCATGGCCGGCCATGTTGGCGAGGGTGGGAGCCTTTGCGATGGGCGGTGTTTGTGTAGTGAAGTTACTCCCGCCGACCATGGCGGTCAGAGAGAGTGGACGAACACGACGGTATCCTCCGCATCGGTCAGGTGTTGGTTCTGCCCTCCTGCGGTGGGGGATTATCGGTGTAGAGCTTCGAATCATGCAGGTTCAAGTTCTTTCTCGTCTTCCAAGTTGTCATGGTGGCGGTGTGAGGCTGGAACAAAGGTTGCTTCTTATGCTTGATCTGAGATCTACATGAAGGCAAGGGCGACGCACATTTGCGCCAGTTGGAAGTTGCATCTTGTGGAGTTCCCAAGCGAAGGCACAATCGTTGATGCTATCCCATGGCCTACGACGCCACTCCATGCTCGGTTGCTGCCGAAATACCTCTTCCTCTTGATGCTGAGGATCTTAGATCTCGGTGTGGGATTCAATATATGCCGGTGCCACCCCAAGTGGGTCAGTCCGTGATGGTGGTGTTGGTGTCCGGGCCTTGAGGTCTACGACTACCGGCGGTGAAGACGAAGGACCCAATTGTTTTTTCTGTTTATCTTTCAAGGTTCATTTTGAAAAGTCCAAGGACTGGCTTGTTATTTCCCCTTTCTTTTGGGATCCTCGATGTAAATCTATAGGCACCGCATCATTAATGCAGTTGCTAGGCCCTTCGGGTTTTCCCGTGCAAAAAAAAAAAAAAAAAAAAAAAGTCATGTACATACTTCCCCGCAAAAAATCCTTGTACATATTGTTGTGTGGATGTTGATTTTACTCCATAATAGAACGGAAAATAAATTTAATACGAATCCAACGTATCAAATCAGAGGGGAACGAAGACTCATATCCAATGTTATTAGTATCACAATTTTGTTATGCGATACTACAAACAACGAAAATTGAGTAAAACTATATTATATGATTTTAATACTAAGTAGAATCTATATTTTCATGATCTTGACATTTATGATTCCATGGTTCGTGATCCTACCGTACCGTTCATATCTAATTCAAAATCGCGACTCTGAAAATTTTGTTCTTAATAGTGTTGAATCCTTCACCACATATTCTTCTGTTGAAAGTGTGTACGATATCTTACATCCATCACTCGCTTCTTCCTTACCTAGTGACAAGTTCATGGTCAAATTCCAGTGAAGCTCTTAAAAAGCAAATCTGAAGAAAACAATGCAGAAATCAGTGTGCTACTACCTGTCTCGAAGAGATTTTTTTCTTCTCAGAAACCAAGTACGATTAGAAAAGCGCTAGGCGGCAATCCAACGGCAGGGACCGCCATAGAAGAAAAAAAATCGGCGCGGGGCCCCTGGAGGGGCATCCCGGTCATTCCCATTCCCAGCGCCTCTTCCTCCTCCCTTTTTATCTCTCTCCCCACCTCCCCACGTTTCGCCCCCATTTCCAAGCCCACCGAATTGCTCGCTCGCGATTCCTCTCCCCTCGCCTCCGACTCCTCCCCCTCCTAGGGTTCGTACCGGATCGATCTCCAGCTTTCAGGGCTCCGGCTCGACCTCGCGCCGGTCGATCCGGCTGGTTTCCCCGGAAATTTTCCGTGCTGATTTTTGTTCTGTTGTCTCTGTGCAGGGATCGCCGGAGAGGAATCGCGACGAGGGCTTTCTTGTACCAGGTTCGTCCCTCGCCAATTCTTCCGTCCCTACTGATAATTTTCTGTCTGTCTTGGTATGCTCTGTCGGTAGTCTCCGTGCCTTCCATGGTCAAAAGTTCCAATTTTTTTTGGCGGTGATTGCCCTGGTTGCGTAGAACCCGCAGACCAGCCCCGATTTGTTCAATTCTGTATCACTGCGACGAACCGAGAGCGAATTCGGTGCTCGGATGCACAGGCGCCGCGCGCCCTCCTTTACACGTATCCCGTTCGGTGTGCGTTTGTTGCAGCTAGCGTAGTTGATGCGGGCGGCGGGTGCTTTCTTTCTTTCTTTCGCCAAAGTTAGTGCGCAGATATGGCTTGCTACTTTACGGATTTGCTGCCCCGTTGCGTAAAGCGGCGTAAAGTTGGGGCCTTTCTTTACAATTAATTCCCCCCCTGCTCTGTTCTCGTCTGATGCTAGTGTTAGGTGATTGTTAGGCTGCTGTTGGCTAATTGTAAGGCAGGCAGGTTGCATCTTTTAGTACTACCTTCAGTTTGCTATTTGACCATCAAGCTGTTACCTTTTTTTTTAAAAGATGCTTGGTAGAGTAAGTTTACTTTTCTGGGGTAGGATTCATTTTGCTTCTACATGTCTGAAGATTACCTGTCAAACAGTTTTGCCTTGAAATGGCTAATTATGAACTGTGCGGTGATTGCTTGATACACATGTGCGCCTGTGCTGTTTACGCTTGCAGACTTCTTCTGTTAACAGTGATGCTATATCTGATTTCCAGTAAACCAAGCCATGGAGCACAAGGAGACCGGCTGCCAGTCCCGGGAGGGCCCCATCCTCTGCGTCAATAACTGCGGCTTCTTCGGCAGCGCCGCTACCATGAACATGTGCTCCAAGTGCCACAAGGAGATGACGCTCAAGGAGGAGCAGGCCAAGCTGGCCGCCTCCTCTTTCGACAGCATCGTCAACGGCGCCGATGCCACGAAAGAACATCTTGTCGCTGCCAACACGGCGGCGGTAGCCGTTGCTCATGTTGAGCTGAAGACGACAGTCATTGCGCAGCCTGCCGTTGTTGCTGGTCCCAGCGAGCCAGCCCCCAAAGGCCCAAGCCGTTGCAGCACCTGTAGAAAGAGGGTCGGCCTCACCGGATTCAACTGCCGATGCGGGAACCTGTACTGCGCGATGCACCGCTACTCCGACAAGCACGAGTGCAAGTTCGACTACCGGGCGGCGGCCATGGACGCCATCGCAAAGGCCAACCCGGTGGTGAAGGCCGAGAAGCTCGACAAGATCTAGGTGTGTCTGAAAAGCTCCACGAAACGAAGGTCCCAATCTGTGCTACCTCATCATCGTACGTGCGTCTTTGCTGCATTATCCTTTCATGTTACAATCTAGTTGTTGGGCATCCTGATGCATGGCACGCCTCGGCAAGCTTCAAGGGTTCTCTCACTCTCTGGCCAGTACGAACGGTCTCCATGTTGGCTATGTTGTGTAAGCTTTTATTCTATGGTCGTCTTTGCGAGGCGGCGGACTGTATCGTGGCTTTGCATTTAGCTAGCATCCTGTAATGTACTGTATCGTGTCCTGCTGTCTTACGGTTGTAACCGGTAATAGTAAAACCAGTAATCGTCGATGTCTGTTGTAATGGTGGCCGCCATGATCATCTTCGCATCTGGTGCTTTCTGATCTTGAGACCGCAAAATTGCTGATAAAATTGGCATCATCAGGTATCTTTGCTATCTCCACCAGAAGATAAAAGTTCAGTGTCAGGTGAGATGTTGGTGGAATGCTGCTGGGAGGTTGGTTGGTGCAGTCTTCCCCTACCTTATGGCATGTTGTGAGGTGGCCTGATATCTAGAGAACTATGGCACGTTGTGCTCGTCTTATGTAGAAGCTTGGTCCGACTAGGTTGGAAGATGATCGAAACGTCAGGCAGTGTGGAATTACTCTCTATGTTTGGCTGATGGGATGGGTTTCTTTCTACTTTCTAGGCGCGATCGTCCCTTGTGCTTGGCTTTGACGATCATGCCTTCCTTGGTTATCTACGAATGTGTTCACTCTTGTATCCCATTGTTTTTTGATTCTCCGTTGGCGGCACGCTCCCCTGGATGGATCTGCCATTGAATGTTTCGACGGGCTCCTCCCTCGCTGTCACCAGCAACACTTGGATCTTGGATCTTGTGTCGATGTACACTCCAAATAAACAAATTTCCTAAAGTTCATATGTGTATCTTCGAGTTCCCGACCCTCTGTTTTTGTGCATGTTCCAGTGTCCAGTGACAGTGACGCTTCCCTGCAATAATTCGGCACGATCCTCACTATTTCCCGTCTGCCAAAACTTCATTCAGACAAAAGAACGGAAGAATCAACCCACAATGTAATTCTCTTCCACCTCCAAACATTCCACAAGAATTATTTTCTTTTTCTACTTCTAGTCTAGCCTCGGAGAGAAGACTGTCAGGCTCCAAGGTTGAAGTAGACGGTGTAAAATTCATCTCTCAACGTGAACAACGGCTCCAGGAGGAACCCCCTCCTCGTCCCCCTGGCGGCGAAGCTGATCGGGTGGTACCGCCGCAGCGGCTCGGCCCGCTTGAAGCTCGCCGCCTTCAGGAACCCCGCTTCACCGCCACCGCTGCCGCTGCGGCAGCCGACCTGAACCTTGGCGCCTGCGGTCAACATGAAGCACCCCGGCCTGGTCCCGAGCTCCAGAGACACCGACCCCGGCTGCCCGTCGATCCCCAGTACGGCGTTGAACAAAGATCCCGGGCCCTTCTCTGACGACACCGTCAGGCCATTGGTGATCACCATTCCCGGCAGGCCGAACGGCTCGATCATCGCCGAGCTAGGCTCCTTCGTCGTTGCGGGAACCAACCGGAACGTGGCGTGAACGGCGTCGTCGGTGCCGCCTCCTTCGGGCCGCGGCTGCATCGTCAGGGAGGTGGCGATGGTGGTCGAGAGGACGAATGTGCTGCCGCCGGATTCTTGCGTGAGCGTCACCAGCTGGGAGTTGTACGACGAAGGGACAGGGGTGATCCAGTCTGAGATGGCGGCTCCGGTCTTCGCGTCCCAGTCTCCGGTGGTGAGGCCGGCGAGGAGGAAGGGGCCGAACAGAACTGCTTGCAGAGCTGCGTACGCTGGCCGGTCATCTGGACACATATATCACTTAACGTGAGGATGTTACATGAAGTTTTTATTTCAGTGGACTAGGTTAGCAGTATATCAAGTCAAGCTGAAGTTTGATGCACAGAAAAAAAAATCTGTAAATTTCAGACCTTTACTTATATTCTTAGGTTAATTCAAGGTGAAGTTTATCAACGCATAATAAAAAAAATGAAAAACTCAAACCTTTTATTGCTTCTGTTCTCAGGTTAATAGGTAACTGGATTTCCAGATCATCGCCGCTAACCCAGTGCTTGGTGACCGAGAGGAAAGACCCTGGTAAAAATCAAGATTGAGTGAGAACAATCATCTCTGGGGTTCATCAAACATTCAGTACATGGAAAATCCAGTCTTTCTTGCATTCTTGTGAGCCTACCTGGAGATGCTAGTTGCAAATCTTTGCCATTCAAAGTTGCTTTTGCCCCATTCACAGATGTCCAGGAAGGTATTCTCACATTCACCGTCGCGTACTGACCGTTCGTCTGCGCACCATAAAGCAAGCTGACTAAATACCGATCTTTCACAAACATTTCATCGTTGAAGAAGTTTTTGGTTTACCTTTGCAGATATGGAGAGTGAAACTTGAAGATTCTGATCAGACGAGCTGAGGGGTTTCACTTGCTGAGTAACAGTAAGACCTGCAGATTTCCAGTTGAACGTGTTCGGTATGTACTGTACAATGTATAGCGCCGGCTTGCTGCCTTTCTCCTCAAAATAGATCGAGTCCCCAAGCTTTGAGAAGGATTCTATCCCTGCGGATAATAGATGAAACAGTTGAGAACCTTTACATTTCCATTTGCAGGTTCTGAATCTTCACAACCGTCTACTTACCTGTCCCGTAGCAGCACCAAAATGAATCATACTTCGTCCCCCAACCATGGTAGCTCTCTGCCTTTGATTTTCCGGGGCCCTGGGGCAGCATGTAGATCATGACACCAGGATCCCTCCCTCTCTGAATGCTCAGGACACCGTTTATGAGGGCACGCTCGTAGTAGTCGATGTATGTGATTTCCTTTGTCCACCTAAACAGGTGGCGAGAAACCTGCATACATTCTTTAGCACAACGGTTCTTGAAATAAAAGTTCAGTTTGACGGTCATGAAGAGCTAAATCAATCACCTTGAGCATGTTGTAGGTAGTGCAGGACTCCTCATTCTCAGTGGTCAGAGTCTCTGCCAAACGTTTTGGGTTGTACCTGACAACATCATTTCAAACATGAAAATTTTGACACATTGCAGTTGCAAAAACTTGTGCCATCATTCTAGAATTCCTTACCAGAATTCACTGACAGATGTGCCACCGGTTGCATAGGTGTGGGAAGAATTTACAACGTCCAGAAAGAATGTTGCAATGTCCTGTTCCATGTATATGCTATTGTCAGTCTCACCTCCATCACAACTTAAAACTCCAGGAATGAATATTAAACTTTTACCTTGTAGAGAGGATCACCAGTAACCTCATATCTCATTTGCCCGCCGACAACAATCGGAATATGCGTATTGGTGTGGAAGCCAGAAAGACTGTCAGCCTGAAAGATAAAATGGAAGAAAGACATCGTCGCACATCGTTGTTCATAAAATGGAAGAAAGATAAAATGGAAGAAACACAGGGCAGCGTAGGAAGAAGCTCTCTTCAGACCTGAGCCGCAAGCAATCCCAGGAAGCACGGCTTGTCGAAGAGATGGGCGAGCACCAAGTGCCTCTGATCATTCTGGTGAAAGAAACGAAGCATATCAGCTTAGTTTCAGAATGAGCATCAAACACGGCCTGAACACGCATAGCAATGCGAGGAAATGAATTAGTAATTGGTTTACCGTGATGGCGTAGAGCTGGTAGAGCACGTCGTTCATGCCGCCGGTCTCTTCGTTGAGCGACGTCCAGTGCCGCTCGATGGTGTGCCGCTGGATCACGCTCCTGACGCGGTCGCCGAAGTAACCGGCCATGGCGACCACCATCTCCAGAGCCTTTCCGTTGCCGGCCACCGTGTACTGGTCGAGTAACCCCTGCATGATCTGTCATTCCACCGCAAAGAAAAGTTCAGTGTTGCAGCACAGCAGAGTTGTTCAGGTAGTATGGTTTGGAAGAGGAGGCCAGGAGGGTACCTTGTGGATGGTGTAGTAGGGCGCCCAGACTGGCTGGATGGCCTCGAAGCGGTCGAAGAACTCGGCGGGGAAGGCCGAGAGGTAGCCCCTGCCGCCGTTGGGCGCCGCCTGCTGGCAGGCGTGGAGGGCGTCCACCACGGCGGACATCTTGCCGGCGAGCGTGCCGTTGTGCGTGCTCGCCCACATCTTGGCCGCCGCGCTCATGTAGTGCCCTGCATTGCCAATTTGCCATGTGCGAGGTGAGGTGCTGCTCCATTTTGGTTCCATTATCTTTTCAGTTTCAAACTTTGTCTGTTCAGTTTCAAACTATTTTTTTGAACTCATGTTCAGTTTCAAATTTGAAACCTGGACTTATAGCCCAATGGACTGGGTATCGACTAAGACAAGCCAGCCCATCTAACTTGTTTATGGGCTAAAATCACAGCCCAAAGCTTCGTCCCGAAATTCTTCTTTCCGGGCCGAATTGCGCTGGAACCATCCACACCCCGTCCAACCCTCCAGCCTGTATTATGGTTTGCTCAAGAAAAAATCAGCCATGTACGGTGGGTAGGGAGCACCTTACGGGAATTCCCATCTCATCTGAGTTTCACAGTAATTTCACAGGAGTCTCATCTGACGCTGCGTCTAGCGTAATGTAACGATGGCCATCTCCACGGTTATTGGAAAGTGATTCGAGATGGCCACGCTGTGAGCACGAGTAGTAAGTAGTAACTGGCACGAGAGTAAGTGGCAAACTGACAATTAAGATGGCGTGCGAGCGTACGTACCGACGAAGTGGCCCCGGAGCTCGCCGTCGGCGGCCTCCCAGCCGCCGTAGGGCGCCCCCGGCGTCGGCAGCCCGGCCTGCTTCCGGAAGCTCCACACCAGCCTGTCCACGTCCAGGAGCAGCAGGTACTCCAGGTTCGTCTGCTGCGCGCGCCCGTACACCTCGTCGCCGGGGTCCAGCCGCACGTCGTGCAGCGACGCCTCCACCAGCACCGGCGGCCTCTGCTGCTGCAGCCCCTCCGCCGACGACGAGCCCACGGCGCCGCCCTTGAGCGCCCGGTACAGCATCGCCCAGTCGAGCTCCTCCGCTGGCGCGGCGCCGGCGGTGGCGAGGGGGCGTAGGTCCATCCACGTCGACTCCTCGGTGGGGTTGACGTGCTCGTGGAAGAGCTCCCGCAGCCGCCACTCCTCCGCCCCCGGCGTCCCCTGCAGCCGCGCCCGCACCGTGTGCGACGACAGCTGCGTCGGCACGTTCGTGCACTCCTTCGCCGTCACCACCGCCGCCGCCACCATTGCCAACGCCACCACCACCACCACCAAAGACGGCCCCGACGCCATTGCTCTCCAAGATGGGACACACTGCTCACTCGCTCAGTGTGGCGGCCACTAGTCCACTCTACTGCAACTACCGCCCGAGCTTTTATGGGCAAGAATCTCAAGTAATCCCAAAAGCTTTTAACGCCTCAATGGCTGTGCTGTAGGAGTACTACGTGAGCACAGCAAAAAGACAGCGTCTAATTAACAAGTCTCGAGAAATTTTATTGACTGTCTACGAGCGAGCGAGCGAGCGCGGCACGGTCGAGAAGAGAGTAAACACGAGCTTGGCTTATCGGCTATACTCGATCACGTGCGGCGCTCGCGACACGGCGTTCACTCCTTGTCACGTTGCGTCTTCTTTGTCCCGGTGCGTTCCCGTGAGAGAAGTAGCAGACCGGCAGGCACTAGCTAGCTTAGCTTTCTTTTCTACAATCAATGGCATATATGTATTTATAACAGTAAATAGGATATGATAGAGATGTACTAGCTAGCTTAGTAGTATCAAACGTAGTATCATGCATTGCATACATGCAAAAAGAGAGAGTACAGTAGAAGTATCATAGGTGTATAACGTATCATAGCACGTACTACTAAAAAATTTAATATAAAATAAATCTTGTACTCCATGCATTGTGGAGATAGTAACACTATTATATCATAGTAGTACTAGAACATGCTATGATTTACCATAGGTGGATAACTGACAATTTAGTATAAAACATGTTATAGTAATATCATAGGTGGATAACGTATCGTAGCACGTAGTACTAGAAAATTTAGTATCATAGGTGGATAATCGAGAACATACGAGTTTCTTCTCGGTTTTCTCAGAATTTCTTCGAGGATGACCGAGCCAGATCTTTCAACACTGACCGCTTGGTTTATTAGCTCATCCCAGAGCTTTCCGAACCTCCTTTGCGCGTCTACACGTAAACATGAGGTGTCATATATCTTCACAGCCTTGCATATGTTCTCTGCTGTTACGAATTAAAGATTCTTGGGCAAGAGAAACCGTGTCGACCAAAAGCTAGGCTTTGACCACATTGCAAACATTACACCATAGTACCATACTCGCAAGGTGTACCATGATGACAATAATAGCATAAACATGCGCCTAACTGGACGACATTTATGTTCACGCGGCGCATGTATGCGAGGTGCACGGATCAACATCTTAAACCAACCTCCAGAAATGTCAACACCATCACACCCACACACCCACACATGCTGCTTTTATTTTACAAGATGGATGCAAGAGCATTGTTTTTCTGACGCAAGATTCACGAGCATTATTGGTCATGGGGGATACTGCAACAGCACACATAGTAATTGTGCATCCCGTAGCACATGTGTCTGTCTTCCTCTGAAACTCTGGTCTGTCGTCCTCTCCATCTCACATGGATCAAGCAAGACTGTAACGGCACATTTCAGCTGTCAGCGGTAGCAGTGACTAGGTTGAAGTACACGGTGTAGAACTCGTCCTGGAGGCTCTGCAGCGGCTCCAGCAGGAAGTTCCTCTCCGTGCCGCCCGCCGCGAAGCTCAGCGGATGGTAGGTGCGCAGCTCGTCAGGCAGCCGACCTGGGCCTTGTCGCCGGGGCTGTAGCCGATGGCGCCGCCACCGGGGGCAGTCACGAAGCAGCCTGGCCTGGTGCCAAGCACCAGGGACACCGAGCCAGGGACCCATCCAGCCCGGGCAGGGCGTTGAAGAGGGCGGCATCCAGTCCTTGCAGCAGGGTGAGATTGAGGCTGTTGGTGATCCCCATGCTCGGCTTGTCGAATGGCGCGATCGTCACGTTAGGCTCTTGCAGCGGCAGAAAGCCGCCAGCATCGAGGGCCAGGATTTTGTTGATGAAGAAGGTGGCATGTACGGATGTGTCGCTGCCGGCCACGGGCATCTCGTCCATTGTCAGCGTACCATCGGTAGCGGACACCGACAGGACGAAGGTCTGTTTGCCGGAACGCTGCATCAGACTGATGAGATACGAGTTGAGCGACTGAGGGACTGGGACAATCCAGTGGTTGATGGAGGTGGCGTTCCTGGCGTCGACTTCCCACATCCCTGGGGTCAGGCCGCCATTGGAGTGCTCGCTGGTGTTCACGGTCTTGTTGCCGTGTGTCAGGCCGGCCAGGAGGTGTGGCCCGAACAGCACTGCTTGGATGGATGAGTACTCCGGTCGGTCATCTGAAAATGAAAATTCAGACTTTCAGACTATTCAAGTCCAGAGTGTACAGACACCTTACGTTCTGCCCAGAAAGATTCAGACATTGTCCGACATTTCGTACCTTTAATTGCCTCGGTTCTTAAGTTAATGGGAAACCGGAGCAGCAAGGTATCGTCGCCCCAGAGTTTGGTCAACGTGAGGAAATCACCTGTAAGAGGACGACAATCATGAAGCAGGGGATCTCTCATCTGAAATATCAGTATCATCTCATTAGTGAAGTTACCTGCAGATGTCAAGTTGAGTATTTGGCCATTCAAAGTTGCCGTGGCACCGTCTGTAGATGTCCATGATGGGACCCTCACGCTAAACTTTGCTGCTTGGGGATCTCCCTGCATTTATGAGGATGCAAAATAAATGATTTCTTTTTTTCTGATTCTTTGATCCAAGTATCAAACAAGCTGGCCAGGGCACAATGGCAGAAGGTCGTTATTCAGAAGTTACCTTTGCAGAAATGGAGATTGTAACTTCAAAGTGAGAATCGGTTGAGAACAGTGGCTTGGCCTGCTGCACCACAGTAAGGCCTGCCACCTTCCAGTCGAAGGTGCTCGGTATGTGCTGAACAATGTACAGCCCTGGTATTTCGCCCTCCTCCAGGAAGTATATGGTATCTCCTAACTTGGAGAATGACTCTATCCCTGTCAAATTGTCAATGTAATCTCGATTTCAGAAACAAAAGCAGCATCAGCAACACAATCACTTCCTCAGGTACTCAACACATACCTGTCCCGTAGCAGCACCAGAATGTGTCATTGGGACCTCCCCATCCCCCCGGCATCTTGGGGGAAGGCCAGAAGGGGGCGCGCCACTGATGCTCTTGGATCTCCCAGGACCCATGGGAAGAAAATAGATCATGACGCCAGGCTCTGTTCCCCTCTGGTTGCCCATGATCCCACTGATGAGCAATCTCTCATAGTGGTCAGCGTACTTGACTTCCTTTGTCCACCTGAACAGGTTTCGGGAGACCTGCAACGCAGTTCAGAAATTACATTCTGAAGAATATAATGCTTGTGATGAGAGGCCTAGAAAACAATAGTTCACCTTAAGCAAGTTGTAGGTGGCACAAGTCTCCTCGTTCGAACTGATTTTGATCTCGTCAACTAGTCGCTTCGGGTCATGCCTGGCATGTAAAAAGAAGTTCGGTAGGGAGAAGTCCTAAGACAAGAATATAGTGATCGATAATTATTATCACTCACCAGTGTTCCATGGTAGATGTGCCTCCTGTTGCAAATGTGTGAGAAGAGTTTACAACATCAAAGAAGAATGTTGCAATGTCCTGTGCCATGGGTTAGTTTAGTATTCATTTCAGTCACGTTATGAAAAATGGATGAAGAAAGCTCGCGTAATTTATATTTGCTGCTTGAAAAACAATCCGACATAATAGTGCACACTTACAAGTTCAAACTTATGACATTGCCCATCAAGGTAGATGTCTTTGTTAACAATCTAAAACAACTTTCCATTTACCTTGTAAAGATGGTCACCAACAACTTCATATCTCTTTTGTGCACCGATTAGGACAGGAACATGAGTATTAACATGCAACCCTGCTATATCATCATCCTGAAAGAGAAGGTTCACATCACCGAATGTTTCTTAAAAAGTCTGAAATCTCAAACATAATGAATCAAAATGAAACCCAGAGTTCCAACATGAAGGCTGAGTGGTCCGAGGAAGCATGGTTTGTCGAAAAGATGGGCCATAGTTAGGTGCTTCTGGTCTTTCTGCAAAGAGTTCAGAAACAATTCTAAGAATGCCACATATATACCACAATCTGAAGCCAAGATTACTAAACAGTACTAAATGTAACAGCAGTACAGCACTGATATTACCGTTATAGTATACAGCTGATACATCACATCGTTTAATCCACCGGTCTCCTCGTTCATTGCTTCCCAGTGCCTCTGAATAGAATACTTCAGAATCAAATTCTTCACACGTTCACTGAAGTAATCGGTCATCCACACCACCATCTTAAGACCTTTTGGATTTCCAGCTAATGTGTACTGATCCAGAAGGCCTTGCATAATCTGTCAAAACAGTAGAGTGACATGTATAGCTTACAACAACAAAGATATCATACACGATGTGACTTCACCAGGTGAACGTTCCAAATCAACACAACAAGTTGGATGGAATTCTGTTCTTGTGCAAACCTTGTGAATTGTGTAATACGGTGACCAGGCCTCGAAAAGCTCCTCGTACATGTCGAACATCTTCTCGGGATAAGCTGAGAGGTACCCTGTGTTCATCTTCTTCTGGCAGTGGTCGAGGATGTCTACCACCCTGGTCATCTTCTCCCTGAGGGTGTCGTTGTGGCCCACATGTGCGCGCTCGCGCTCAAGTAGTGCCCTGCGACCGAACACATACAAACAGTGTTTTTCCCTCGCTCGATTGGAGAAAATTCATTGAAGGGGAGAGATGAGACGACCAGAAGGGACAAGAACTGACCTACGAAATGCCCACGGAGTTGGCCGTCTGGCGCCTCCCAGCCGCCGTAGTGCTCGCCAATGGTGGGTAGGCCTGCCTGCTGCCGGAAGCTCCAGGTGAGGCGGTTGGCGTCAAGGTACAGAAGGTACTCAAGGTTGGTCTGCTGGCCCTGCCAGTACATGGAGCCTGGGTTGAGGCGAACATCGTGCAGGGATGCCTGGGACAGGTACTCCTCGGGGGCATGGTCGTGTCGCCACCACGAGTGAGGCTCCGGTAGAGTGCCAGCCAGTCGAACTCCGCCTTGGAGCCGAGCTTGCGTGGAAGGAGAGTCATCCATGTCGCCTCCTCCGTCGGGTTCAAGTGGGGCAGACCGTCGTTGTGCCTGCCCTGTGTGTCGTTGAACAGCCTGTCCACGCACAGGTGCAGCGCGGTGGCGCCCTCCAAGAACGCCATGCACAGCAGCAGCAGTGGTATCATGCTTCGTGCCATTGATTACTACGAGCCTACACTCCACAGACCACAGGTGATTTGCACTTGCGCAGGTCACAAGGGAAAGGGAAAGGCGTATATATAGGCATACAGAGATCAAGAAGAGCTCGGGAGCTCTCAGTCAGAATATCATTGACGTGTGGTAACTGAAAAGACAGTACACAGAAGTAATCGCAAAGTGAGGTGTTAAGAAATGATTTTTTTTTTAGCTTGGACAACCGAAAAAATTGACAAATGAAACATCCACAAAATTAGACTGTTTGTGTAACTGTAACACACTGCCTCCAACGACTGAGTGAGTGAATAGGACAAGGACTGACATAGTGTCAATCGGCCCATTCTTCGCAATAAAATTTTCAGCACACGTAAAGCCTGAGTTCAACCCTGCACAATCCACTTTTTATTTGACAGTTTAGGATCTCCTATCATGGACTAAATTACATATATTTGATTAGAATGTAATAACATGATTATTTGTGGCATTTGTCTCGGTGTTAAACTGTTAGGTGGAATGGGCATCATGAAACAATTAGTATGCTGGATCATTTACATGGCCATTAAACTGAAGCTTCTAATAGTACACAATCTCTCCGGACAAGACCGAATCCCAAAATAATTCCTCAAAGTTAAGGCATTCCCAAGTTATCTTCTAGAGCTTGTCTGTTTGCGCAAAAATTGACTTGCATGAAATTATGTGTAGGCTACTAGTAAATACTGGACGACTTACATGACCATTACAATGAAGCTCCTAATTAGACAAAAAAGACATAAAAAATGAGGATCCTAATAATATGCAATCTCTTCTTATTACAATACTAAATACCAAAATAGGTCCTCAAAGCTAAGATAATCCCAACTTATCTTACAGATCTTGTCTTTTTTGCGCCGTTGAACTTACCAGATTTGCAGGGATGAAACCAACCTGCTCATTCAGGTAGTACATGTGCAATACATACCATGATAGCTAATGTCAGCCTTTCTCAAAATTTGGCTTTTTGCTAGTTCATGAACAAACACCAACAATCAATGCCCACGACTGTCCAAGGTCCTCTATACTATGTAACTAAGGTACCTATTTTGAAAACCTCAGCAGTTTTTTAGTACACTGAGACAAGATAAGGAAACAGTTGTAGCTACATGGACAAAAGCTTCCACGACAGCTGACTAAGGATGATAATTTTTATAGAGACATGCAACAAAAGCTTTCACAATAGCTAATGCCAACCATGATCTTGTCAGCATTGTAGTTTCATGATCGGACAAACAATAGGAATCAATTATAGCTACAAGCAAACAAGTTTCCACAATTGATAGTGCCAGATCTGAATACCTGACAATTCGAGGAACCATGCAGTTGCACGAATAATAGCTTCAGTTGTAGCAGCTGCTCACTTTGGTATGTTTTATGGGGCCTTCCATGAGCACATCACACAGACTAAAGCCCTGAATCTCGCTTGGCGCGGCGAGCTACAAATGGTGATCGAGAGAGACAGAGAGCACAAGCTTCCTGTAACCAAAATAGCAACACAAAATATGTCCATCATGGTGAGCAAGAGAACAAGGTTTATTCACACACATAGAAACTCTGGAGAGAACAGGTTAGGTTTAGCTGTCTGATTTAGATCTTAGCCACATACATCTTTCACTGCCCTGTCTACGCTAAACATTGTAAATATGTCCAAGAGGGAAATTCTGGTTTACTTTTCCACTACAGAAAGAACATAATCTAAAATACTCACTTTTTTTGTCATTTGTCAACAAGGTAATCACTGTGGAACCTACAGTAACCAGCAACTGGAGATAGCCTGAAACTATGTGTGCACAGTAAAATTTGGAAAGATCATTAATAGCTGGATCACAGCATCAGCTGCAATTCTGCAATGATGGTGTATGTGTATATGTACTGTCTCCAGATTTCTACTAGCTCCTCAGTCCAGCTAAATCGGTCAATGCCAGAAATATTTTTACACTTTTCCTTTTTATGAAATGGAGGGAAATGTTTGTAATAACGTAAGTGTTTACCTCAAGCATGTAATAGGTGATGCACCACAATGTTTAGGATACTATGGCAATTTAAATGTACAGGTCCAAAACACCCCAGATAACCCGGAAGTCTGCAAGTGTAGCAGCATGTGAAGTTATTCCTAGAGAATTAGAGGATATATTTTTCACGTAAGCTGCTTACAAGAGCAATAAGTTACAATATAATTTTGGAAAACCACATTATTTCATCTTAACATATGAATGAGCTAAAGCGGATTGAAAAAAAAGACATGTTTAGCAGCCACAAACTTACAAGTATGGAGTATTAAGAATAACTAATTGTGGTTCTTTGCCGCAAACCTTCACTGATCTCGCTTGATACCTGAACTCAGAATGAGCAGGGCATAAGATATTTCCCATTCAATCCTCTCATATTCAACATCCCGTTGCTTATTCTGTTAGATGTATTATCTGCATAAAAACAGCTCCGCCTATCAGCAAAGCTATATGAATATGGCGACGGTTTTCACCAGTAATCTCCACAGGTGCAAGCTCCATCTGCAAGTAGATGAAACCGATTTTTGTCCCGGAGAGATATCTCCCTTCCATAAACTTTTGAAACAAACTTCGCAAAATTATGGCAGTCGACACAGATGCGAAGATTCTTCATAATCCGGATAGTCAAGCCTGGAGGAGTGTTCATCAGCCCAAAAGTTATCGCCAGCTTCTCACTGTGGCCAAGAAGCATTCGTTCTTTCTGCTCATCATCAACATCATGCAGGACACAGCTCAGGTCGGGAACAAAGCCAGCTGCTTTAAGATCGACATATAGCTCTTTTATCTTAGCATCTATATCTTTCTTGCTGGGATGGAAACGTTCACTTGAGCGGAAGGTGTGGATAACCTTGTCAAGAATCATCCAGCTCTGCCCTGGTTCTTTGGACACTGTCTTCTCCAGCATTAACTTCCTCACTCTGAAAACATCTTTCCACATTCCAGCAGCAGCATAGATATTAGAAAGAATCACATAGTTGCCAGCATTTCCTGGCTCCATGTCCAGAAGCTTCTGAGCAACAACCTCACCAACAGATACGTTAACATGAACTCTGCAAGCACCAAGCAATGAACCCCAAATTGCTGGAGTTGGATCAAATGGCATTTTTTCTATCAAATCCAAAGCTTTCTGTAGTCGTCCAGCACGGCCAAGAAGGTCAATAACACACCCATAGTGTCCAATGGTGAGCATTGCATTTTGTTCTTTAACTATGAGATCGAATATATCAAGGCCCTCATCAACCAGCCCGCCATGACTACAACCAGATAACACAGCCAATAGGGAAACACTGTCAGGCTTCACTTCTTCAGTCATAGTTCTAAAGAGCTGAACGACTTCATGCCCTATGCCATGTCTACCATATCCCATAAGCATCGCATTCCAGCTGATGGCTGATCTCTGAGGCATATGGTCAAATACTCTCCTTGAGTATAACAGCTTTCCGCATTTGGAGTACATATCTATCAAAGAATTCTGCAGAACAACGAAAAATGGTAACTCTTTACGAAGTATTAGCCCATGAACTTGCTTTCCATAATCCAGGGAGGCCAGGCCAGACAATGAAGTGAGAAGGGTCGTGAAAGTAACATAATTGCATTGCATCCCTGCACTGTATAACTGCCTGAACAAGTCCAAGGCTTCATCATCGAGGCCCAGCTGAGCATAGCCAGATATAATGGCTGTACAGGAAACAGTGTCTCTTTCTGGAAGCATGTCGAAAACCCTCCGAGCTTCTTGGATATTCCCTGACTTGGCATACATGTCAAGAAGGGAGCTTCCAACAAAGATGTGTGACTCGAAATTTGTCTTGGCAGCGAGAGAATGGACTTGCTTGACCTGGTGTATGCTTTGAGGGCCAGAGCATGATCTAAGAACAGTTGCCAAAGTGAACTCATTAGGCTTGCATCCTGCCAGTTAAAAGTACAAGGGTTGGATTACACATTTGACATAATGTGTGTAGGTTGCTCCTTGCAGGTAATCAAATACATATCCAATCGGTTCAGATTTTCGGGGGCTTGGAAACAAACATACAAACTGGAGGAATGAGTGAATGAAATCATGAAGAGTTACATAGCAGGTTGTTGGTAACCGTGGTGCAAAAAGATTGCTAAGTTTTGTTAAAGGACTGTGGTGCAGGACAAATGATAACAGAGATAACAAAGATACATCGGAACATGGAAAGATTGAAATGGTTTACCAGCTCTAAGCATTCGGACGAACAGCTCCAAGGCCTCGGCGTGCCGGCCGCTCTGCGAATACCCCGAGATCATGGCCGTCCACGACACCACATTCCGCTCAGGCATCCCGTCGAGCACGTTGCGCGCGTCGTCCAGCGCGCCGCACCTCACGTACATGATGACCAGCCGCGTCGCCAGGTACACCGGCGGGCGGTACCTCGCGATGACCATGTGCGCGTGCACCTGCCTGCCCTCCCTGAGCGCCCGCCTCTCGACGCACGACGTGACGGCGGCGTCGTAGTCGTGGAACCTCGCGTCGGCTCCGGGGACCGCCAAACCCGAGGTTGCGGCCGCACCACACATGCCGCAGCGCTCGAAGCGGGGAACCATGGCACGCCGGAACCCGCGTGCGACCAGCATGGCCCCGTTGCCGCCAAGAGCGCCGGAGTCACGCTCGCGCCGCCGTCGAGGTGGTGCGCATGTTGTGCCGCCCCGATTCTGTTCGTAGTTACGTGACTTAAATATATCGTCACTCAGCCTCACACAACAACAAAAATTTGGCCAAACTTTAATTTTGGTTTGACTTAAAAAAAAACTAGCACAAAAGTCTGTGAGTTGCTACGAGTGATTTTTTTTTCCAAACGATCCAAGGATCGGCTTTTTCATTACCAGGTGATAACGAAAAACAACGCGAGTATCTCTTGCCTACCAGGCAAGTTTACACACACCAACCCATATATACAAATATTGTCTAAGGCTAACCAGAACCGAAACGAACTAGCAGTTTTACATCCAACAAACGACACAGCCCACCAGCTTTAACAACTGGCAAAGGATTACGACAAAAGCCAGCCAAAATAGGGAAGTAACAAAGAACCCCCAGGCACCATCGTTTTTTCTTCAGACTTCACTGGGCAATATCATTATGATCGTCATCTTCCACACTGTCCTCTTCAACAGCATCGCTGTTGGAGATATGTCCAAGAGGCAATAATAAAAGTGGTTATTATATATCTTTATGTTTATGATAAATGTTTATATACCATGCTATAATTGTATTAACCGAAACATTGATACATGTGTGATATGTAAACAACAAAGAGTTCCTAGTATGCCTCTTAACTAGCTTGTTGATTAATGGATGATTAGTTTCATAATCATGAACATTGGATGTTATTAATAACAAGGTTATATTATTGTATGAATGATATAATGGACACACCCAATTAAGCGTAGCATAAGATCACGTCATTAAGTTATTTGCTATAAGCTTTCGATACATAGTTACCTAGTCCTTATGACCATGAGATCATGTAAATCACTTATACCAGAAAGGTACTTTGATTACATCAAACGCCACTACGTAAATGGGTGATTATAAAGGTGAGATTAAGTATCCGGAAAGTATGAGTTGAGGCATATGGATCAACAGTGGGATTTGTCCATCCCGATGACGGATAGATATACTCTGGGCCCTCTCGGTGGAATGTCGTCTAATGTCTTGCAAGTATATGAATAAGTTCATAAGAGACCACATACCACGATACGAGTAAAGAGTACTTGTCAGGAGACGAGGTTGAACAAGGTATAGAGTGATACCGATGATCAAACCTCGGACAAGTAAAATATCGCGTGACAAAGGGAATTGGTACCGTATGTGAATGGTTCATTCGATCACTAAAGTCATCGTTGAATATGTGGGAGCCATTATGGATCTCCAGATCCCGCTAATGGTTATTGGTCGGAGAGAGTTCTCACCCATGTCCACATAGTTCGCGAACCGTAGGGTGACACACTTAAGGTTTGATGTTGTAATGGTAGAACTTGAATATGGAATGGAGTTCGAAGTATTGTTCGAAGTCTCGGATGGGACCCCGGACATCACAAGGAGTTCCAGAATGGTCCGGAGAATAAGATTCATATATAGGAAGTCATTTTATAAGTTTGAAAATGATCCGGTGATTTTACGGAAGGTTCTAGAAGGTTCTAGAAAAGTCCGGAAGGAATCACTAAGGAAGGAGGAGTCCCTCCCCATGGTCGGCCAACCCTAGTGGGGGAGTCCAAGGTGGACTCCACCTAAGGGGGCCGGCCACCCCCCCACATGGAAGGGGGGAATCCCACCTCAAGTGGGAGTCCCACCTTGGGTAGGTTTCCCTACTACATGGAAGGTTCTTGTGTTGGGGTCTTATTCGAAGACTTGTAGTCCAACACTTGGGGATCCACCTATATAATGAGGGGCATAGGGGAGGGGGCCGGCCACCCCAAGACCACAAGGTGGCCGCACCCTATAGTGGCCGACGCCCCCCTCTCCCAAACCCTAGCCGCCCCCTCTCTCCTCCACCTCTCCCGCACGCTTAGCGAAGCTCCGCCGGAGTTCTCCACCACCACCGCCACCACGCCGTCGTGCTGCCGGATTCAAGGAGGAGCTACTACTTCCGCTGCCCGCTGGAACGGGGAGAAGGACGTCGTCTTCATCAACACCGAACGTGTGACCGAGTACGGAGGTGCTGCCCGATCGTGGCACCGTGATCAAGATCTTCTACACGCTTTTGCAAGCGGCAAGTGATCGTCTACCACAGCAATAAGAGCCTACTCTTATAGGCTTTGGAAATCTTCAAGGGTGAGTCTCGATCATCCCCTCGTTGCTCCCGTCTTTTAGATTGCATCTTGGCTTGGATTGCGTTCTCGCGGTAGAATTTTTTTTGTTTTCTATGCAACGAATCCCTACAGTGGTATCAGAGCCGTGTCTATGCATAGATGGTTGCACGAGTAGAACACAATGGTTTGTGGGCGTTGATGCTTTTGTTGTCTTTAGTTTGAGTACTTTGCATCTTTGTGGCATAGTGGGATGAAGCGGCTCGGAATAACTTTACATGACCGCGTTCATGAGACTTGTTCCTCGTTCGACATGCAACTTGTATTGCATAAGAGGCTTTGCGGGTGTCTGTCTCTCCTACTATAGTGAAGATTCAATTTACTCTTCTATTGACAACATTAGTATCACCGTTGTGGTTCATGTTCGTAGGTAGATTAGATCTCTCTCGAAAACCCTAAACCACGTAAAATATGCAAACCAAATTAGAGACGTCTAACTTGTTTTTGCAGGGTTTGGTGATGTGATATGGCCATAATGTGGTGATGAATATGTATGAGATGATCATTATTGTATTGTGGCAACCGGCAGGAGCCTTATGGTTGTCTTTAAATTTCATGTTGAGTAGTATTTCAAAGTAGTTGTAATAGTTGCTACATGAGGTGAACAACCATGAAGACGGCGCCATGGACCTTGACGCTACGCCGACGATGATGGAGATCATACCCGTTGATGATGGAGATCATGTCCGTGCTTTGGAGATGAAGATCAAAGGTGCAAAGACAAAAGGGCCATATCATATCACATATGAACTGCATGTGATGTTAACCCTTTTATGCATCTTATTTTGCTTAGATCGCGACGGTAGCATTATAAGATGATCCCTATCACTAAAATTTCAAGATAATAAAGTGTTCATCCTTAGTAGCACCGTTGCCAAGACTTGTCGTTTCGAAGCATCTCGTGATGATCGGGTGTGATAGAATCAACAAGTGCATACAACGGGTGCAATCCAGTTTTGCACATGCGGATACTATGGTGGCCTTGACGAGCCTAGCATGTACAGACATGGTCACGGAACACATGATACCGAAAGGTAGAGCATGAATCATATGATTGATATGATGAACACTTTGAGTGTTCGCCATTGAAATTACATCTTGTCTCGTGATGATCGGACTTAGGTGTGATGGATTTGGTTTGTGTGATCACTAAGACAATTCGAGGGATATTGTTTTGAGTGGGAGTTCACCTAGATTTTTAATTATATTGAATTAAAATTTGAACTCAATTTGTCATAAACTTAGTCTAGACTATTGCAAATATATGTTGTAGATATGGCGTCCCCAATCAATTTTAACCAGTTCCTAGAGAAAGAAAAGCTTAAGAGCAACGGTAGCAACTTCACCGACTGGTTCCGTCATGTGAGGATCTTCCTCGCTGGCGGAAATCTGCAATATGTGCTTGATGCACCGCTAGGTGACCCTCCTGCAGAAACTGAAACCGAGGAAGTAAAGAATGTTTACGCAACTCGGAAAGCTCGGTACTCTCAAGTTCAGTGTGCCATCCTATGCAGTCTGGAAGCCGATCTTCAAAAACGTTTTGAGCACCACGATCCTCATGAGTTTGTCAATGAGCTGAAAGCTATATTTGAAACTCATGCGGCCGTGGAATGCTATGAAGCATCGAAACACTTCTTCAGCTGTATGATGGAAGAAGGCAGCTCCGTTAGTGAGCACATGCTCGTTATGACCGGGCATGCAAAGAAACTCAGTGACTTGGGAATAGTGATTCCTAATAGACTGGGGATTAATCGTGTCCTTCAATCATTGCCACCTAGTTACAAGAACTTTGTGATGAACTACAACATGCAGAACATGAACAAAGATTTACCTGAACTCTTTGGCATGCTAAAAGCTGCTGAGATTGAGATCAAGAAAGAGCACCAAGTGTTGATGGTCAACAAGACCACCAGTTTCAAGAAACAGGGCAAGTCTAAGGGAAAATTCAAGAAGGGTGGCAAGAAAGCTGCCACGCCTCCTATGAAACCTAAGAACGGCCCTAAGCCTGATGCTGAGTGCTATTACTGCAAGGAGAAGGGACACTGGAAGCGTAATTGCTCCAAGTATCTGGCTGATCTGAAGAGCGGCCTTGTCAAGAAGAAGAAAGAAGGTATATCTGATATACATGTTATAGATGTTTATCTCACTGGTTCTCGTACTAGTACCTGGGTATTTGATACTGGTTCGGTTGCTCATATTTGTAACTCGAAACAGGAACTAAAGAATAAACGAAGACTACTGAAAGATGAAGTGACGATGCGCGTTGGAAACGGATCCAAAGTCGATGTGATCGCTGTCGGCACACTTCCTCTACATCTACCTTCGGGATTAGTTTTAAGCCTAAATAATTGTTATTTTGTACCCGCGTTGAGCATGAACATTATATCTGGATCTTGTTTAATGCAAGACGGTTATTCATTCAAGTCTGAGAATAATGGTTGTTCTATTTTTATGAATAATATCTTTTATGGTCAAGCACCTGAAAAGAATGGCTTATTTCTGTTAGATCTCGATAGTAGTGATACGCATATACATAACATTGATGCTAAGCGAATTAAATTGAATGATAATTCTACTTATATGTGGCACTATCGTCTTGGTCATATTGGAGTGAAACGCATGAAGAAACTCCATACCGATGGATTACTTGAATCACTTGACTTTGAGTCACTTGATAGATGCGAAGCATGTTGATGTCTACGCCCCCTCCTTTTCCTGTAGACAGTGTTGGGCCTCCAAGAGCAGAGGTTTGTAGAACAGCAGCAAGTTTTCCCTTAAGTGGATCACCCAAGGTTTATCGAACTCAGGGAGGAAGAGGTCAAAGATATCCCTCTCATGCAACCCTGCAACCACAAAGCAAGAAGTCTCTTGTGTCCCCAACACACCTAATAGGTGTACTAGTTCGGCGAAGAGATAGTGAAATACAGGTGGTATGAATATATATGAGCAGTAGCAACGGTGCCAGAAAATAGCTTGCTGGCGTGTAGTTGATGGTGGTAGTATTGCAGCAGAGTAACGCAAAGAAACAAGAAACAAGCGGCGATAGCGATATTTAGGAACAAGGCCTAGGGATTACACTTTCACTAGTGGACACTCTCAACATTGATCACATAATGCATAGATAAATGCATACTCTACACTCTTGTTGGATGATGAACACATTGCGTAGGATTACACGAACCCTCAATGCCGGAGTTAACAAGCTCCACAATTCAATGTTCATATTTAAATAACCTTAGAGTGCATGAAAGATCAATTCGACTAAACCAAGTACTAGCATAGCATGCACACTGTCACCTTCATGCTATGTAGGAGGAATAATACACATCAATACTATCATAGCAATAGTTAACTTCATAATCTACAAGAGATCATAATCATAGCATAAACCAAGTACTAACACGGATGCACACACTGTCACCATTACACCGTGTAGGAGGAATAAAACTACTTTAATAACATTGCTAGAGTAGCACATAGATAAATTGTGATGCAAACACATTGTAATCATAAAGAGATATAAATAAGCACCTCACTATGCCATTCATAACAGTGAATAAGTATTCTGTGAAATATAGCCTAAGAGACCCACACGGTGCACACACTGTCACCTTTACACACGTGGGACAAGGAGTCTCCGGAGATCACATAAGTAAAATTCACTTGACTAGCATAACGACATCTAGATTACAAGCATCATCATATGAATCTCAATCATGTAAGGCAGCTCATGAGATTATTGTATTGAAGTACATAGGAGAGAGATGAACCACATAGCTACCGGTACAGCCCCGAGCCTCGATGGAGAACTACTCCCTCCTCATGGGAGCAGCAGCGGTGATGAAGATGGCGGTGGAGATGGCAGCGGTGTCGATGGAGAAGCCTTCCGGGGGCACTTCCCCGTTCCGGCGGCGTGCCGGAACAGAGACTCCTGTCCCCCAGATCTTGGCTTCGTGATGGCGGCGGCTCTGGAAGGTTTTCTCTGGTTTCGTCGAACGTGATAGGGTTTTCGCGACGGAGGCTTTAAATAGGCGGAAGGGCAGCCTCGGAGGGGGCCTGGGGCCACCACACCATAGGGCGGCGCGGCCCCCCCTCTGGCCGCGCCAGGGTGTGGTGTGGGGCCCCCAGGGCTTCCCTCTGGTGGCTCTCGGGTGTTCTGAATGCTTCCGGGCAAAATAGGAACCTGGGCGTTGATTTCGTCCGATTCCGAGAATATTTCGTTACTAGGATTTCTGAAACCAAAAACAGCAGAAAACAGGAACTAGCACTTCGGCATCTTGTTAATAGGTTAGTTCCAGAAAATGCACAAATATGACATAAAGTGTGCATAAAACATGTAGATAACATCAATAATGTGGCATGGAACACAAGAAATTATCGATACGTTGGAGACGTATCACATGTCTAATGGGAAAAATGACTAAAACTCCATTCTCTGGTATGATGGAGCGAGCTACTGACTTATTGGAAATCATACATATCGATGTGTGCGGACCAATGAGTGTAGCATCGCGCGGTGGTTATCATTATGTTCTAACCTTCACAGATGATCTGAGTAGATATGGGTATATCTATTTCATGAAACATAAATCCGAAACTTTCGAGAAGTTTAAGGAATTCCAAAGTGAAGTAGAAAATCAACGCAACAAGAAGATTAAATTTCTACGATCTGATCGCGGAGGTGAATATCTGAGTTATGAGTTTGGCATGCATTTAAAGAAATGCGGAATACTTTCACAATTGACACCGCCGGGAACACCACAACGAAACGGTGTGTCCGAACATCGTAATCGAACTCTCTTAGATATGGTTCGTTCTATGATGTCTCTTACTGATTTGCCGTTATCATTTTGGAGTTATGCATTAGAGATAGCCGCATTCACTTTAAATAGAGCACCATCAAAATCCGTAGAAACGACACCGTATGAATTATGGTTTAATAAGAAACCTAAGCTGTCGTTCCTTAAAGTTTGGGGTTGCGAAGCCTATGTAAAGAAGTTACAACCGGACAAGCTAGAACCCAAAGCGGAGAAATGCGTCTTCATAGGATACCCTAAGGAAACTATAGGGTACACTTTCTATCACAGATCCGAAGGCAAAATCTTTGTTGCTAAGAACGGAACCTTTCTTGAGAAAGAATTTCTCACTAAAGAAGTGACTGGAAAAAAAGTAGAACTCGATGAGATTGATGAATCTTTACTTGTTGATTAGAGTAGCGCAGTACCGGAAGCTGTTCCTGTACCGCCTACACCGGCAACAGAGGAAGCTAATGATAATGATCATGAAACTTCGAACGAGGAAACTACTGAGCCTCGCAGATCGACAAGGGAACGTGCCACTCCTGATTGGTATGATCCTTGTCTAAATGTCATGATTGTGGACAACAATGATGAGGACCCTGCGACGTATGAAGAAGCGATGATGAGCCCAGATTCCAACAAATGGCAAGAAGCCATGAAATCCGAAATGGGATCCATGTATGATAACAAAGTGTGGACTTTGGTAGACTTACCTGATAGCCGCAAGGCTGTCGAGAATAAATGAATCTTCAAGAGAAAAACAGATGCTGATGGTAATATTACTGTCTATAAAGCTCGACTTGTCGCAAAGGGTTTCCGACAAATTCAAGGAGTTGACTACGATGAGACTTTCTCACCTGTAGCGAAACTAAAATCTGTGAGGATTATGTTAGCAATAGCTGCATTTTTCGATTATGAGATTTGGCAGATGGATGTCAAAACGGCGTTCCTTAATGGAGACATTGAGGAAGAGTTGTATATGGTACAACCCAAAGGTTTTGTCGATCCTAAAAATGCTGACAAAGTATGCAAACTTCAGCGTTCAATCTATGGACTGAAGCAAGCATCGAGAAGTTGAAACCGACGCTTTGATAAGGTGATCAAAGACTTCGGGTTTATACAGTGTCATGGAGAGGTCTGTATTTACAAGAAAGTGAGTGGGAGCTCTGTAGATTTCCTGATATTATATGTAGATGACATATTATTGATTGGGAATGATATAGAACTATTAAGCAGTGTAAAAGGTTATTTGAATAATAGTTTTTCAATGAAAGACCTTGGTGAAGCATCGTATATATTAGGCATCAAGATTTATGGAGATAGATCAAGACGTCTAATAGGGCTATCACAGAGTACATACCTGGAGAAGATTCTAAAGAAGTTTAGAATGGACGAAAGTAAGAAAGGGTTCTTACCTATGTTACCAGGCAAGGTCTTGAGTAAGACTCAACGACCGGCTACGGGAGAAGAAAGAGAAAGGATGAGTCAGATCCCCTATGCCTCGGCAGTAGGCTCTATTATGTATGCCATGCTATGTACTAGACCGGATATAGCACATGCTGTTAGTTTGACTAGCAGATATCAAAGTGATCCAGGGATGGAACACTGGACAGCGGTCAAGAATATCCTGAAGTACTTGAAAAGAACTAAGGATATGTTTCTTTGTTATGGAGGTGACCAAGAGCTCGTAACAAGTTACACCGATGCAAGTTGGAACACCGATCCCGATGACTCTAAGTCACAAATGGTACGTGTTTATATTGAATGGTGCTGCAGTAAGCTGGGCAAACTCGAAGCAGTGCACGGTGGCGAAGTCTTCAACAGAATCATTGTACATAGCGGCTTCAGAGGCTTCATCAGAAGCGGTATGGATGAAGAGGTTCATCGTAGAGCTCGGTGTGGTTCCTAGTGCATTGGACCCACTAGTCATCTATTGTGACAACATGGGTGCCATCGCCAATGCACGAGAACCAAGGTCACACAAGAGGCTGAAGCATATCAAGCTGCGTTACCACTCGATTCGCGAGTACATCGAAGATGGAGTAGTAAAGATTTGGAAAGTACACACTGATCTGAATGTAGCAGATCCGTTGACTAAAGCTCTCCCTAGGGCAAAGCATGACCAACACCAGAATGCCATGGGTGTTAGGTACCTTACAATGTAATCTAGATTATTGACTCTAGTGCAAGTGGGAGACTATTGGAGATATGCCCAAGAGGCAATAATAAAAGTGGTTATTATATATATTTATGTTTATGATAAATGTTTATATACCATGATATAATTGTATTAACCGAAACATTGATACATGTGTGATATGTAAACAACAAAGAGTTCCTACTATGCCTCTTAACTAGCTTGTTGATTAATGGATGATTAGTTTCATAATCATGAACATTGGATGTTATTAATAACAAGGTTATATCATTGTATGAATGATATAATGGACACACCCAATTAAGCGTAGCATAAGATCACGTCATTAAGTTATTTGCTATAAGCTTTCGATACATAGTTACCTAGTCCTTATGACCATGAGATCATGTAAATCACTTATACCGGAAAGGTACTTTGATTACATCAAACGCCACTGCGTAAATGGGTGGTTATAAAGGTGGGATTGAGTATCCGGAAAGTATGAGTTGAGGCATATGGATCAACAGTGGGATTTGTCCATCCCGATGACGGATAGATATACTCTGGGCCCTCTCGGTGGAATGTCGTCTAATGTCTTGCAAGCATATGAATAAGTTCATAAGAGACCACATACCATGATACGAGTAAAGAGTACTTGTCAGGAGACGAGGTTGAACAAGGTATAGAGTGATACCGATGATCAAACCTCGGACAAGTAAAATATCGCGTGACAAAGGGAATTGGTATCGTATGTGAATGGTTCATTCGATCACTAAAGTCATCGTTGAATATGTGGGAGCCATTATGGATCTCCAGATCCCGCTATTGGTTATTGGTCGGAGAGAGTTCTCACCCATGTCCACATAGTTCGCGAACCGTAGGGTGACACACTTAAGGTTTGATGTTGTAATGGTAGAACTTGAATATGGAATGGAGTTCGAAGTATTGTTCGAAGTCTCGGATGGGATCCCGGACATCACGAGGAGTTCCGAAATGGTCCGGAGAATAAGATTCATATATAGGAAGTCATTTTATAAGTTTGAAAATGATCCGGTGATTTTACGGAAGGTTCTAGAAGGTTCTAGAAAAGTCCGGAAGGAATCACTAAGGAGGGAGGAGTCCCGGAGGGACTCCACCTCCCCATGGCCGGCCAACCCTAGTGGGGGAGTCCAAGGTGGACTCCACCTAAGGGGGCCGGCTACCCCCCCCCCCCCCCCCACATGGAAGGGGGAATCCCACCTCAAGTGGGAGTCCCACCTTGGGTAGGTTTCCCTACTACATGGAAGGTTCTTGTGTTGGGGTCTTATTCGAAGACTTGTAGTCCAACACTTGGGGATCCACCTATATAATGAGGGGCATAGGGGAGGGGGCTGGCCACCCCAAGACCACAAGGTGGCCGCACCCTATAGTGGCCGGCGCCCCCCTCTCCCAAACCCTAGCCGCCCCCTCTCTCCTCCACCTCTCCCACACGCTTAGCGAAGCTCCGCCGGAGTTCTCTGATACGTCTCCAACGTATCGATAATTTCTTATGTTCCATGCTACTTTTATGATGATACTCACATGTTTTATACATACTTTATGTCATATTTATGCATTTTCCGGCACTAACCTAATAACGAGATGTCGAAGAGCCAGTTGTTGTTTTCTGCTGTTTTTGGTTTCAGAAATCCTAGTAAGGAAATATTCTCGGAATTGGACGAAATCAACGCCCAGGATCTTATTTTTCCACGAAGCTTCCAGAAGTCCGGAGAGGAAACGAAGTGGGGCGACGAGGCGCCCACACAACAGGGCGGCGCGGCCCAGGCCTTGGCCGCGCGGCCCTGGCGTGTGGGGCCCTCGTGGCGCCCCCTGACCTACCCTTCCGCCTACATAAGCCTTCGTCGATAATAGTTCCAGTACCGAGAGCCACGATACGGAAAACCTTCCAGAGATGCCGCCGCCGCCAATCCCATCTCGGGGGATTCAGGAGATCGCCTCCGGCACCCTGCCGGAGAGGGGAATCATCTCCCGGAGGACTCTTCACCGCCATGGTCGCCTCCGGAGTGATGTGTGAGTAGTTCACCCCTGGACTATGGGTCCATAGCAGTAGCTAGATGGTCGTCTTCTCCTAATTGTGCTATCATTGTTGGATCTTGTGAGCTGCCTAACATGATCAAGATCATCTATTTGTAATGCTACATGTTGCGTTTGTTGGGATCCGATGAATAGTGAATACTATGCTATGTTGATTATCAATCTATTATCTATGTGTTGTTTATGATCTTGCATGCTCTCCGTTATTAGTAGAGGCTCTGGCCAAGTTGATACTTGTAACTCCAAGAGGGAGTATTTATGGTCGATAGTGGGTTCATGTCTCCATTAAATCTGGGGGAGTGACAGCAACCCCTAAGGTTGTGGATGTGATGTTGCCACTAGGGATAAAACATCAATGCTATGTCTAAGGATGTATTTGTTGATTACATTACGCACCATACTTAATGCAATTGTCTGTTGTTTGCAACTTAATACTGGAGGGGGTTCGGATGATAACCTGAAGGTGGACTTTTTAGGCATAGATGCATGCTGGATAGCGGTCTATGTACTTTGTCGTAATGCCCAATTGAATTTCACAATACTCATCATAACATGTATGTGCATGGTCATGCCCTCTTTATTTGTCAATTGCCCAACTGTAATTTGTTCACCCAACATGCTATTTATCTTATGGGAGAGACACCACTAGTGAACTGTGGACCCCGGTCCATTCTTTTACATCAAATACAATCTACTGCAATACTAGCTCTACTGTTCTCTGCAAACATCATCATCCACACTATACATCTAATCCTTTGTTACAGCAAGCCGGTGAGACTGACATCCTCACTGTCACGTTGGGGCAAAGTAATTTGGTTATGTTGTGCAAGTTCCACGTTGGCGCCGGAATCCCTGGTGTTGCGCCGCACTACACTCCGCCGCCATCAACCTTCAACGTGCTTCTTGGCTCCTACTGGTTCGATAAACCTTGGTTTCTTACTGAGGGAAAACTTACTGCTGTACGCATCACACCTTCCTCTTGGGGTTCCCAACGGACGCGTGTTGAACGGAAAAGACATACGTCAACCACGCGCAGCAAGTAGATTTTCTGGCGCCGTTGCCGGGGAGATCAAGACACGCTGCAAGGGGAGTCTCCACCTCCAATCTCTTTACTTTGTTTTTGTCTTGCTTTACTTTTATTTACTTCTTTGTTTGCTGCACTAAAACAAAACACAAAAAAAATTAGTTGCTAGTTTTACTTTATTTACTATCTTGTTTGCCATATTAAAAACACAAAAAAATTAGTTACTTGCATTTACTTTATCTAGTTTGCTTTATTTACTATTGCTAAAATGAGTAACCCTGAAGTTGAAGTTCGTTCGTTTAAGCAACAAGGGGGAGAATGTTTAAAAGATGCTTGGTATAGAATTAGTGACGCTCATAATAGGAGCACTAAGAAACACTCAACCACTATCTTACTTAGGAATTTTTATGTTGGTATCTCTAGCTGGAATAGGTATGTTCTTGATTGTCTTGCGGGGGGTAATTTCCTAGGCACTCCCGCTTTAGAAGCTAGTTGCATAATTGAGAGTCTATTTGGAATACCACATATTAATAAAGTTAAAATTGAAATCTCTCTTGAAGATGTCATGAAAAAGTTGGAGACAATAGAGCAAAATCTTCCAAGAATTGAGACTAATTTGGGAGCATTACTTGATAGCACTGACAAACTTGATAAATCTCTAGGTGGAATTAATGAGAGAATTGCCATCTTAGAAGCTTGTGCTATTCATGATAATCAAACCCAAAGGATTAGTGAACTTGAAGAGGCTATGGGAACATTGGGTTCAACTTTTTCTTCTATTAAATTTAAGGAGAAAGCTTATGTGGGTAAGGAGCAAAAGTTCATGTATGTCTCTAAGGAGCCTAAACCAAAAAACCATTATAGGCCTAAAATTGACAAAGCTCTTAATACCACTATAGATAATAGAGCATCCAATGCTTCGTCTCTTGATAACACTTGATGCACACTTTCTGCGTCTAGCTGAAAGACGTTAAAGAAAAGCGCTTATGGGAGACAACCCATGATTTTACTACTGCACTTTTATTTTATATTTGAGTCTTGGAAGTTGTTACTACTGTAGCAACCTCTCCTTATATTAATTTTGTTGCATTGTTGTGCCAAGTAAAGTCTTTGATAGTAAGGTTCATACTAGATTTGGATTGCTGCGCAGAAACAGATTTTTTGCTATCACGAATTTGAGCAAGAGTTTCTGTAGGTAACTCAGAAAATTCTGCCAATTTACGTGAGTGATCCTCAGATATGTACGCAACTTTCATTCAATTTGAGCATTTTCATCTGAGCAAGTGTGGTGCGCCTATAAAATTCGTCTTTACGGACTGTTCTGTTTTGACATATTCTGCCTTTTATTTCGCATTGCCTGTTTTGCTATGCTTGATGGATTTCTTTATTCCATTAACTTTCAGTAGCTTTGTGCAATGTCCAGAAGTGTTAAGAATGATTATGTTACCTCTGAACATGTGAATTTTGATTATGCACTAACCCTCTAATGAGTTGTCTTGAGTTTGGTGTGGAGGAAGTTTTCAAGGATCAAGAGAGGAGGATGATACAATATGATCAAGGAGAGTGAAAGCTCTAAGCTTGGGGATGCCCCGGTGGTTCATCCCTGCATATTTCAAGAAGAATCAAGCGTCTAAGCTTGGGGATGCTCAAGGCATCCCCTTCTTCATCGACAACATTATCAGGTTCCTCTAATGAAACTATATTTTTATTCCATCACATCTTATGTGCTTTACTTGGAGCGTCTGTATGTTTTTATTTTTGTTTTGTTTGAATAAAGTTGGATCCTAGCATTCATTGTGTAGGAGAGAGACACGCTCCGCTGTTGCATATGGACAAATATGTCCTTAGGCTTTACTCATAATATTCATGGCGAAGGTTGAACTGCTTCGTTAAATTGTTATATGGTTGGAAACGGGAAATGTTACATGTGGTAATTGGTATAATAACTTGAATAATGTGATACTTGGCAATTGTTGTGCTCATGTTTAAGCTCTTGCATCATATACTTTGTACCTATTAATGAAGAAATACATAGAGCTTGCTAAAATTTGGTTTGCATGATTTGTCTCTCTAAGGTCTAGATATTTTCTAGTAAGGGTCGAACAACAAGGAAGACGGTGTAGAGTCTTATAATGCTTACAATATGTCTTTTATGTGAGTTTTGCTGTACCGGTTCATACTTGTGTTTGCTTTAAACAACCTTGCTAGCCTAAACCTTGTATTGAGAGGGAATACTTCTCATGCATCCAAAATCCTTGAGCCAAACACTATGCCACTCGTGTCCACCATACCTACCTACTACATGGTATTTCTCCGCCATTCCAAAGTAAATTGCTTGAGTGCTATCTTTAAACACTTCAAAAGTTATTACCTCTTATTTGTGTCAATGTTTTATAGCTCATGAGGAAGTATGTGGTGTTTATCTTTCAATCTTGTTGGGCAACTTTCACCAATGGACTAGTGGCTTCATCCGCTTATCCAATAATTTTGCAAAAAGAGCTGGCAATGGGATTCCCAGTCCCAAATTAACTAACCTTCATAATTTTACAAAAACATAGACACTCCTCCATGGTATGTGATTGTTGGACGGCACCCGAGGATTCGGTTAGCCATGGCTTGAGAAAGCAAAGGTGGGGAGGAGTGTCATCTAAATAAAACTAAAATAAAAAGGCACTCCTTCATGGTATGAGATTGTTGGCAGGCACCCGAGGATTCGGTTAGCCATGGTTTGTGAAAGTAAAGGTTGGAAGGAGTGCCACCCAAAAATAAAAAAAATGTTTCATGGGAGCCGCTCTTTGAAGGTTTGTCTGGCAAGGGGGTTAGAGTGCCCACTACCATTCGTTGACAACAACAAACACCTCTCAAAAATTTACTTTTATGCTCTCTTTATGTTTTCAAAATAAAAGCTCTAGCACAAACATAGCAATCAATGCTTCCCTCTGCGAAGGGCCTTTCTTCTACTTTTATGTTGAGTCAGTTCACCCATTTCCTTCTATCTCAAGAAGCAAACACTTGTATTAACTGTGCATTAATTCTTACATACTTGCATATTGCACTTATTATATTACTTTATGTTGAAAATATCCATGAGATATACATGTTACAAGTTGAAAGCAACCGCTGAAACTTAATCTTCCTTTGTGTTGCTTCAATGCCTCTAGTATGAATTTATTGCTTTATGAGTTAACTCTTATGCAAGACTTATTGATGCTTGTCTTGAAAGTACTATTCATGAAAAGTCTTTGCTATATGATTCAATTGTTTACTCATTGCATTTACATTGCTTCGAATCGCTGCATTCATTACATGTGCTTACAATAGTATTGATCAAGATTATGATGGCATGTCACTTCAGAAATTATCTTTGTTATCGTTTACCTACTCGGGACGAGTAGGAACTAAGCTTGGGGATGCTGATACGTCTCCAACGTATCGATAATTTTTTATGTTCCATGCTACTTTTATGATGATACTCACATGTTTTATACATACTTTATGTCATATTTATGCATTTTCCGGCACTAACCTATTAACGAGATGCCGAAGAGCCAGTTGCTGTTTTCTGCTGTTTTTAGTTTCAGAAATCCTAGTAAGGAAATATTCTCGAAATTGGACGAAATCAACGCCCAGGATCTTATTTTTCCACGAAGCTTCCAGAAGTCTGGAGAGGAAACGAAGTGGGGCGACAAGGCGCCCACACAACAGGGCGGCGCGGCCCAGGCCTTGGTCGCGCGGCCCTGGCGTGTGGGGCCCTCGTGGCGCCCCCGACCTACCCTTCCGCCTACATAAGCCTTCGTCGATAATAGTTCCAGTACCGAGAGCCACGATACGGAAAACCTTCCAGAGACGCCGCCGCCAATCCCATCTCGGGGGATTCAGGAGATCGCCTCCGGCACCCTGCCGGAGAGGGGAATCATCTCCCGGAGGACTATTCACCGCCATGGTCGCCTCCGGAGTGATGTGTGAGTAGTTCACCCCTGGACTATGGGTCCATAGCAGTAGCTAGATGGTCGTCTTCTCCTAATTGTGCTATCATTGTTGGATCTTGTGAGCTGCCTAACATGATCAAGATCATATATTCGTAATGCTACATGTTGCGTTTGTTGGGATCCGATGAATAGTGAATACTATGCTATGTTGATTATCAATCTATTATCTATGTGTTGTTTATGATCTTGCATGCTCTCCGTTATTAGTAGAGGCTCTGGCCAAGTTGATACTTGTAACTCCAAGAGGGAGTATTTATGCTCGATAGTGGGTTCATGTCTCCATTAAATCTGGGGGAGTGACAGCAACCCCTAAGGTTGTGGATGTGCTGTTGCCACTAGGGATAAAACATCAATGCTATGTCTAAGGATGTATTTGTTGATTACATTACGCACCATACTTAATGCAATTGTCTGTTGTTTGCAACTTAATACTGGAGGGGGTTCGGATGATAACCTGAAGGTGGACTTTTTAGGCATAGATGCATGCTGGATAGCGGTCTATGTACTTTGTCGTAATGCCCAATTGAATTTCACAATACTCATCATAACATGTATGTGCATGGTCATGCCCTCTTTATTTGTCAATTGCCCAACTGTAATTTGTTCACACAACATGCTATTTATCTTATGGGAGAGACACCACTAGTGAACTGTGGACCCCGGTCCATTCTTTTACATCGAATACAATCTACTGCAATACTAGCTCTACTATTCTCTGCAAACATCATCATCCACACTATACATCTAATCCTTTGTTACAGCAAGCCGGTGAGATTGACAACCTCACTGTCACGTTGGGGCAAAGTAATTTGGTTGTGTTGTGCAGGTTCCACGTTGGCGCTGGAATCCCTGGTGTTGCGCCGCACTACACTCCGCCGCCATCAACCTTCAACGTGCTTCTTGGCTCCTACTGGTTCGATAAACCTTGGTTTCTTACTGAGGGAAAATTTACTGTTGTACGCATCACACACCTTCCTCTTGGGGTTCCCAACGGACGCGTGTTGAACGGAAAAGACATACGTCAACCACGCGCAGCATTCTCCACCACCATCGCCACCACGCTGTCATGCTGCCGGATTTAAGGAGGAGCTACTACTTCCGCTGCCCG
Organism: Lolium perenne; assembly: GCF_019359855.2. NCBI lineage: Eukaryota > Viridiplantae > Streptophyta > Magnoliopsida > Poales > Poaceae > Lolium > Lolium perenne. The sequence continues at coordinate 262,393,301 of NC_067250.2, forward strand.
CTGGAACGGGGAGAAGGACGTCGTCTTCATCAACACCGAACGTGTGACCGAGTACGGAGGTGCTGCCCGATCGTGGCACCGTGATCAAGATCTTCTACGCGCTTTTGCAAGCGGCAAGTGATCGTCTACCGCAGCAATAAGAGCCTACTCTTATAGGCTTTGGAAATCTTCAAGGGTGAGTCTCGATCATCCCCTCGTTGCTCCCGTCTTCTAGATTGCATCTTGGCTTGGATTGCGTTCTCGCGGTAGGAAATTTTTTGTTTTTTCTATGCAGCGAATCCCTACAATCGCATCCTGCATCTCTGATCCTCAGTGACCTTTGCATAGGAACAGGCATGTTCCGAGCTCCTGCAGTGGCTGACATAGGCATCCCAAATGGGCCTGCCGAAGATGGTACCCGGGGTTTACTGGAGGCCCAATACCCGAAGAATAAGAAGATTCGGGAGCCCAAGATTTACTAAGGAAAGATAGAGTTGTAATAGGAAGTGTTGTTTGTAATCTGGCGGGATGAGTTAGAAACCGTCCCGGACTCTGTAAACTTGTATAGCACGAATTCCTCGCTCCACCTCCTATATAAAGGGGGAGTCGAGGGACGAAGAATCAATCGAATCATTGTCTGCAAACCCTAGTTTTCATAATCGTCGAGTACTTTTCGGCTGAAACCTTCGAGATCTACTTACCCTCTACTTCCAACTAAACCCTAGCCTACAATCCATAGGCATTGACAAGTTGATACCTTGTCAATTGGCGCCGTCTGTGGGAACTAGAGGCGTAAGGAGCTGATCTCGATGGCACGCTCAAGATCTTCGACATCGTCAACCGCAAGCAACACAATGGATCGAGGTAAACAGATCGCTGCTGGTCTTGTCGATTTTGTTCCTCACCCACCCTCCCGTTTGGATGCATATGCGTATCTGGCGGAGCCCATGGAGATGACGTTCGGAAGGTTCCACTTTCGCGTCGAGAAGGAAGGATCGTATCGTGTCGAGATTCCGATTTCGTCGGGATCGTCGGCGGTCGATTCCGATTTTTCAAACTATGCATCGTCAACCGAGTCAGGAGAAGAAGAAACCTCGGCGACATGCTACGTCGCACCGAGCAAGAGAGAAACTCGCCAAGATCTTCAACGACATGTCGTTTGAGTCATCTGCGGACTCATATATAAGCGATGGCTCAAGCGATGTCGACAGTTGCGACTTCATCGACAAATCTCTCACAGTGGGCAAGGTCTTCATCAATCTCAACGATGATGTCACCAAACCCAACGTAGATCTGAGTACAAAATATCATCAGATTTACGCCATTGAAGATCAAGAGGAGACATCTGAGGCTTTCGACAGTCTGGGAAACCCATACGTTGATCCCTCCAATCTGCGACAAGGCCTGGGCAACAAATACGTCGGGCCAGAGCCGCGAGATAGAGTTCAACTGTCACAAGCAGCGTGGGACAGAGCCACGAGAGCTATGAACGGCACAGAACCAATGGCTACTACGGCCACACCAGAAGAACTGCAAGCATATCAATATAGGCTCGCACGAGCTGCCAGGGAATTGGAAAAACAGACAGCTGAGTTGGACAGGAGAAAGGAGGCAGCCTCTGCATCCAGCAGGAGAAGGGCAGATCTAAGTCGACAATCTAGAACCACGGGTGATAGCCATCGGGAGGCGCGAAACAGAGCAAGATCAAGGCTGCAACACATACCCGAAGCAGAAAGAGAGCACTTGGTCCAAAACCTCGACATGTCCTTTATGTCGATAGATACAAGAGGAAACATCATCCCTAAGACACCAGAGGCTGGGTATATGGCGACACATGCTTTTATCCTTGCATCTAAACCACCTCCAGGTGATCCAAGGGAAACACTGTACAATATGGCGGTAGCAGGAGTTGGAGCTATGGGGACAGCGTTTGTATCAACGCCTCCCGAAGGAGCGGCAAGACAAAATAGTCCACGACCTGCGGCGACAACGGCGGCGGCACGAAGGGCCAAGTGGAGCAAGAGACACAAACGCACAAGCAAGAGTCGACGAGAGCGCGGCGAGAGCAGAAGGGATCATCGGCAATCTCCGGAGTTGAACGACGAAGATATGTGTGGCTTGCCATGCTTTACGAGGAGAGTCCGAAAAACTCGAGTCCCCTCAGGATTCAAGTTACCCGATAACTTCAAGAAGTTCGACGGCCTCCAAGATCCAGAGGATTGGCTAGTCGACTATCTGGAAACGGTGAAGCTCACAGGAGGAACTAGGGCAACAGCCATGCAAAGCATCCAGGTGCACTTGAGTGGAGCCGCACGATCTTGGATAAAGAAACTCGCCCCAGGATCCATCGACAGCTGGGAAAGTTTCGAGGATGTGTTCGTCAAGAACTTCAGATCCACGTGCAAAAAACCCGCGTCGTTAGAGGAGTTGAGAGCGTGTCGACAAAAGCCAGATGAGCCAATGAGGAAGTACATCCAGAGGTGGAATATCATCAAAAACTCGGCAGAAAATATATCTGACGAGAGAGCAATAGATGCGTTTGTTGCGGGAGTCGGGCGTGGAGATTTTGTCGAGGACTTGGGAAGGACCAATCCAAAGACAATATCCGCGTTAATGGAGATAGCAAATAAATGGGCAGATGGAGAAGACGCTGTCCACAACAAACGACACAGGTCGCCAGAGGAGGATCGCGGTCGAAACTATCAACCAAGGCGAAGATTTCCTCGGACGTACCAGAACTACGACGCTCCAGGACAAATTTCGGCAGGTTTTCGGACAAATACAGGAGGAAGCAACAGAGATGATTACCAGAGAAGCAAGTGAACAGCGAGGTGATAACAGGATGATTCACGCAACAGGCAAAATAGCGGGCCTAGGTTCCCAAGACCTTTCGTGTCCCCCGAAGAGATGATGAACGGACCGTGCCGGATGCATTTTTCCTCGACAAAGAACGGCAAAAGACAGTCAGGGCACTTGCGGAAGGACCGTCGAAATTTTCGAGCAATGTTGCGGTATGCAGAGAACGCCAATGCGCGAGCAGCACAGAGAAATCCTCGGGAACCCAGGAGTGAGATCCACTTGCCGCCTCCTCCTGCGATTACGAGATGACAATCGGCATCAGCTCGGAATAGCGGCAGCACTCGCACCACCACCCTATGTTGATCCTAACTCCAACGGAGCGGTGTCGATGATTCAGAAGGGAAGGCCGTCCAATAGAGCTCGAGAAAGTAATCTCACGACAGGTGTTTATGGCAGAGAAAATGCCTCCACCAACAGCTTGAGTACCTTAATTGGTCGGACAAGACATCGGCTTCACAATAGCAGATCATCCGCAGCAAGTTCCTCGACCGGGGCAATCAGCACTTATTTTGCCAGCGATTATCGCGGGATTTGATGTTTCTCGAGTGTTCATAGACGGCGGCAGCAGCTTAAACCTTATGTATGCCGATACATTGAGGAAGATGAACATATCCTTAGCAAACTTGAAACCAACAGACACAAGGTTCCACGGCATCACACCAGAGAAACCAAGTTATCCATTGGGAAAGATCAATCTCGACGTTCAGTTTGGGACCCGAGAAAATTACAGAATCGAGAGGCTTGAGTTCGAAGTCGTGGATTTCCCGTCGCAATATCACGCTCTGTTGGGACGACCAGCATATGCTAGATTTATGGCGGTGCCGCACTATACATACTTGTTGTGGAGGTTGCCTGGACCAAAGGGACCAATCACAGTCAAAGGAAGTTTTGCCTTAGCCGATAAGTGCGACAAGGATTTCCACCGGTTGTCAGAAACTTTCGGGATGCAAGCTGAGTACTTGGCGTCAAAAAGCATGACTAATTACGACGTACTGCCAGACGTTGGGAGGCCAAACAAAGAGTCAACTTTCAGTACTGAGAAAAATTCAAAAGAGGTGCAGATTCACCCGACAGACCCAAAAAAGACGACATCTATCGCAAACGACATGGATATCGCATAGGAAAGCGCGCTCGTCGAGTTCCTCCGTGAGAACTGGAAAATCTTCGCATGGTGTCCAGCTGGCATGCCAGAGTACCTGTGGAACTTGCCGAGCACCACCTAAACTTGGATCCACTAGCGAGACCAATCAAACAACCTTTGCGGCGTTTTTCGGAACCAAACCGCAAAGCCATGTTATCAGAAATCAATCGACTACAAGAAGCTGGATTTATAAAAGAGATATTTACAGAAGCCACATGGGTAGCAAATCCCGTGCTGGTGCCGAAGAAAAACACTAAGGTCCTTCGCATGTGCGTCGACTTTACGTGTCTCAATAAACATTGTCCAAAGGATCACTTTCCCCTCCCGAGGATCGATCAAATTATCGACTCCACGGCTGGATGTGAACGTCTTTCCTTCCTGGATGCATACTCTGGTTATAACCAGATCAGATTGAAAGAAGAAGATGAAGTAAAAACTGCGTTTATTACACCTTACGGCGTGTTTTGCTACAGAACAATGCCCTTTGGTCTAAAAAATGCGGGAGCAACATATCAGAGGATGATGCAGAAGTGTTTGGCGACACAGATTGGGAAGAACATGCAAGTATACATCGATGATGTCGTCATAACATCAAAAAAGGGGGCAACGCTGATTGAGGATCTCAAGGAAACCTTCGACAACCTCGATAAGTTCTGCCTCAAACTGAACCCAACGAAGTGTTCTTTCGGCGTCCCAGCAGGAGAACTTCTGGGTTTCCTAGTCTCAGCAAGAGGGATTGAAGCAAATCCCGATAAAATACAAGCTATCGTAACAATGAGGAAGCCAACAAAGTTGAAAGAAATACAACAGCTAACTGGGCGAGTCGCAGCTTTGAGCAGATTCGTCGCAAGGTTGGGAGAAAAAGCGTTGCCGTTCTACGCTTTGATAAAACAAGGAGATAAATTTCAGTGGAACGAAGAAGCCGACAGAGCTTTCGAGGATTTGAAGCGTACAATCTCGACACCACCAATCTTGGTGGCGCCAAAAGAAAGGGAACCTCTCCTGTTGTATATCGCAGCCACGCCCCAAGTAGTGAGCACGGCGCTAGTTGTCGAAAGGGAAGAAGAAGGAAAGCTCCACGGCGTGCGAGAGGCCAAGATACTTCGTTAGCGAAGTTTTATCGCCCTCAAAACAAAGGTATCCGCAGTACCAAAAGATAGCATACGGAGTGTTCACGACAAGCACGAAAATTGCGTCACTATTTTTCGGCACATCCGATCATAGTGGTCAATGAAGCTCCTTTGTCAAATATATTGAACAACCCCGAAGCTACGGGTCGTGTCTCCCTTTGGGGAATAGAACTTTCCCTCGGGACATCACGTATGAAAAAGAAAAGCAATCAAGTCGCAAGTTCTGCCGGACTTCATCGCAGAGTGGATGGAGTTGCAAAATACAGTACCTCCAGATTTGTCGAGAACTTGGACCATGAATTTTGACGGGTCCAAAAGACTAGAAGGAGCTGGCGCAGGAGTAGTACTCATATCACCTGAAGGCGACAAATTGAAGTACATCCTTCGGATGACGTTCCCTAACGCATCTAACAATGAAGCAGAATATGAGGCTCTAATACACGGGATGAAGATGGCGAAAGCTGTGAGCAACTCGACCGAAAATCTTTGGCGATTCACGCTTGGTGGCACAGCAAGTTATGAACCAATGTGACGCAATCAATGATAGCATGATGGCATACAAGGAGGTGTACAACGAGCTCGAGAAGTTGTTCGATGGATGCGAAGTAAACCATGTTAGTAGATTGAGCAACGACGAAGCCGACGTTCTTGCAAACATCGGGTCGCAATGCCTTGCAGTCCCGCCTGTGTGTATTCTGGGAAGAGATAACGAGAGAGATCCACTAAGTCGACAAAATCAAAAAGAAGAAGAAGAAACCCTCGGGGGCTACCAAGGACAAGCAAGAGGACGAAGAAGAAGATCGGGACCTGGTCATGGTGATACAAATACCATGGATGCAACCGTACATATCATACATCCTAAGGAAAGAAATACCCGACGATCCAGCTTGAGGCAAGGCGAGTAATTCGACGCTCCAAAGCTTTCACGGTGGTCAAGGGAGAATTGTATAAGCGAAGTATTTCAGGCGTCTTGCAAAGGTGCGTCACACCCGAAGAAGGAAGAATAATCCTGAAGGATGTACACGAAGGAATATGTGGCCACCACGCAAGTAGTCGAGCTATCGCAGCCAAGGTCTTTCGGGCAGGATTCTACCGGTTGACGGAATCGAGGACGCCAAGGACATAGTAAGAACTTGCGACGCGTGTCAAAGGTTTGCCGCAAAACCTCATTCTCCAGCAGAGCTAGCACCAATACCATTATCATGGCCCTTTGCTCAATGGGGACTTGATATGGTGGGCAAGTTACACAAATCCTGGCCAGGAGGAAAAGAGTACATGCTTTGGTAGCTGTCGATAAGTTTACAAAGTGGATAGAAGCGAAGCCGATAAATTCACCGTGCACGGAGCATCCGCAGAAAATTTGTCAAAGGCCTCGTCTTCAGATTTGGAGTGCCACACAAAGATCGTCACGTACAACGGCAGTAACTTCACATCCCATGAATTCAATGATTATTGCGAAGAGGTGGGTATCAAGCTGAACTTTGCGTCAGTTGCACATCCTCAAACCAATGGGCAAGTCGAGAAAGCCAATGGCATCATCTGCAATGGCATCAAGAAGCGCTTATTAGGACCACCGGAAAAAGCTCGACATACCTGGCCGTAAGAACTACCAAGCGTGTTGTGGAGCATCCGAACAACACCAAACACGGAACGCAGAAACTCCGTTTTCCCGGTTCATGGAGCGAAGCGGTACTACCAATAGAGATAGAGCATAACTCTCCACGTGTCGCTGAATATGATGAAGAAACGTCGAGAAAAGCGTTAGAAGATGACGTTGACGCACTTGATGAAGTTCGAGATGAAGTATTATCTCGGGTAACCAAATATCAACGGGACTTGAAGAATTACCACGATCGACGTTTACGGCCAAGATCTTTCCGTGGGAGACCTAGTTCTTCGGCTCACGCAAAAAGTCATGAAAAACTCGAGTCACCATGGCTTGGTCCTTACATTGTCACGGAGGTAATCGGAGGAGGAGCATACAGGATAAAGGACAAGAAGACAGGGTGGAGGAGCCAAACCCCTGGAACGTGGCGCAACTTAGGCGGTTCTACGCCTAGAGTCGAAATATAGTCTTTGTAAAACTTCAATGTACTGAAACGCCCGCGAGTTTTCAGACGCACTCTTTTCCTTTTTCGGGGCACCGAGTGGGGCCGGAGAAGGTTTTTAATGAGGCGGGCTCGCGGTGCTGCAATATAATAAAGATAGTGACAGTATAACTTTTCTTCTTTATCGACATGATCAAAGTCTTTGCTCCGACGAATTTCAAATATAGCTCATCGACAAAAGAAAAGCCTTGCTTTGGTATTCAAATACCTCGTGAGACGATAGAAATACAAAATAGTACTCAATAAAAAGCTCGGGGCTCATCTCCGCCATAAATATATAAATGCCTTGGTTCAAAACCTCGCAAATATACACCGAAACACTCGGGGGCTAGACAAACAGAGAAATATAATGATTGCTTTACAATATAGTCATGGATTACAAACAAAAAATATCTACAAGAAGAAAATAACTAATCTTGATTCAATATGTCATCAAGAGTAACTCTGTTTTCTTCAGGAGCAGCACCAAGAAAATCGGCATAATGGCCATCGGCAAAAAAGTCGGCATCCATCCGAAGCAGGTCCTCAATCATTTCTTCGGCTATAGGCGTAACCTTCGTGTTAATCCTGTCAACACCAACTCTCCGACGTTTTACCTTTTGGTGAACTTTCTCGACAACCTGGGTAAGGTCAAGTTTCGAGTGGCGAGATCTGGAGCATGATAAGAGCAAATGCGGCGCCGGCTACCGGTTGAGCTTTGACAAAATCATGGATACTGCGAGCATCCCCGAACCTTTCCATCAAGTCGGGAAGAGTTTTTGGCTGGACGTTCCGAGGAAACATGGAGTTGTAAACCATGGACAAGGTCTTGGTACGAAGTCAAGGAAATCGCGAGTTTGAGAGGCGCGATCTTGAAATCTCGACAATTTGGCGGGTCCTTTACGGGGTAGCCCAAAACAAAGAACCATGGTCCAGGGAAAGATTAACAAGGAGGGTTGTCCTAGCATTTACCCTCTCTTCCTCGGCGGCGGCATCAGTAAAGGCACCTATCAAAACAAAGAAGTGGAAACCTTTAAAAAGACAGTAGCATGAAGATGGAAGATATCAGAGGATGAAACAGGCATACCCGACATATCTGCACTGGCTTCATTCATTAATTCGAGCATGAAATTTTCTCGAGTAGTCGCCTTTTCAGCTTCGGAAGCAGCAATTTCTTTAGCAGCCACGGCCTCGTGAGCTTGTTGAAGAGCAATTTTTCGGCTTCGGATGACTTACGAGATTGCTCCATCATCACAAGTGTTTGCTTCTTCGCATACTGAAGTTGTTGCCGAAGTTCATCCAGTTCTTGCGACAAGGTATCGTCGACAGGAGCGGTATCAGCAAAAGCTCTCCTCGCGTGGGAAGAAGAAGGCGAAACATTGGAAGGAGCGGCAGATGGAGTATAATTGTCAAATATCAACTGAAATTTAAACAAGACAACATCAAACAACCAGCAAAGATAGAAGTTTTCATTAATTTCTTGGAATAATTACAAGGGCATTACAGTGGAGCTAAGGAAGTACGTGTCGCCAAATGACTACTTTGGCGACAGGAGCAAAAGAAATAGAAAGAAAAACAGAGGCATGCAACTAGACCTCCGGCCTTGACGAGCTAGGAGTCGACGATAGCTTAATCCCGAGATACGCCAAGATCTTCTTGGTGTTGGGCTTGGCCGCCTTAATCAGTGACTTCCACCTTGACTGCTCTATTTGCTCGGTGTCGCCAACTTTTATCCAGTCAATAGTCTGTCGACTGTCAGCAACCAACGCGACAGTGTTCTCAACGGCGACCTTCATATTTTCTTGGCGCACCTTCAGTCCAAGGTCTTCCGAAGTATTGAACATCTTGGCGAGGTTAAGGAAAGTTGCGGGTTCTTCTTTCTTCGGGAAGAAGTAAGGGAACAACGCCGACAATCCTGCACTAGCATTCGCCACGCCTTCACGAATTTCGCGCCCGTGAAACTCCAGAAGAGAAAGTGCGTCAAGGAGAGGATCGTTGACGGGATTATCCGAGGATCAAAATCCTGGTTTGTTTGGGCTGCCACACAAGACAAGACATCAGTCAACAACCAAGAAACAGGAAGTGCAATAAAATAAAAGAGATTGATAATATTACTCAGAGTACGTCGACTTTGCGACTTCAGACGCTTGAGGATTCCTTCTTCACGAGAAGCTTGTGCAGCTTTGTGCTCATCGAAGGCAGCTGTCGCATCCTCAAGTTTCTTCTGCAGTTCCTCGACACCAGCAGCTTTCGCCTTAGCTTCATCAGCTTCGACCTTGGCTTTGCTAGCAGCGAGTTCGGCCTTCTTGAGAGCCGCCTCACTTTGCTCAAGTTTTTGAGCAAGTGCGTCGGCGCGTTCGTTGGCCTCTGCAAGTTTCTCTGTCAAGATATAGAAAATAGAGAGAAGAAAGATCAAAAATCGCGGCGAGCAACAGGAGTGACAAATTAAGAAAAAACAGCAAGTATGAAAGTCGTTACCTTCGGCTCTGTTAGCACATTCACGGTACCCAATAAATTGGGAACCGATGCGGAGAAGATCCTTGATCATAGGCTGTTCAACGTGAACACAGTAAGAGAAACATCGGCATGAAAAAGAGAAAAGGTGTGACAAAACAAAATAAGAAAAATATAGATGTCGACAAACTTACATCATCTAAGAGCAGAAGTCGACGAACTGCCCAACCGAGGGCAGGATCAGCAATCTTTTCCACCCTTGCCCTTTTTGGTGAAGGGGCACGGGGGCTTGATGGCGGAGTAGTGGTGACGACGTTTTGTTGAGGAGGCGACGTTTCTTCTCCTTCAACTAGCGTGTACGAGGCAAGTACGATCGTGACGTGCTTGTCCGAGGAGCCACGTCAGTAACTGGTACTTCTTCCTCCTCATCACTGTTGATCAAAAAATCGGCAGTATAAAAAGCAAGACAAGATAAATATTTCGAGTACAAGAATAGAGAGAGATAAAGACGACTTACGAGCTGACGAGGGATTCAACATAAGGATCGTAAGCTGCCTTCGGATGGGAAGGAACAACTTCTTTAGCCTTAGAGGTGCCAGAATCCTCGGCATCAGTTCTTTTCCTTTTGTTCCTTGGAGAAACAGCAGGAGGAAGGGACTGCGTTGACTCAACGGCTTCGTACTCAACTTCTTTTTCATGAGAAGCCGCAGATTTGTGAGAACCCGCGACTTCACTTTCAGGAACAGAAGAGCCTTGAGTATCTTCGGCAACGATGGCCATTTCTTCGACTTCTCCACCCTCAGGAAGAGGAGGAAGGGAAGTCATAATAGGATGGTTCTGTAAAAAATAGTGACAAAAAGGAAATTAAAGAGAAGACAATACAATGAGATGCGTAACAAGATAAAAACTCGGGAAGACAATATACCTCGGGGAGTGGATTGGTGGAGCTGTACGGTTCCACGCGACTTGGGGAAGGAATTGGGTCTTTGCCCAGACGAGAAAGTCTTCGAAGCAACTTCTCGAAGTCCTTGGTGGACAGATCATCGGAGATTCTGTTGGCGTCATTTTTACCAGAGTACGTCCAAAGGGGATTTTTGCGAGCCTGAAGAGGCTGCACTCTAATCTTAAGGAAGTAGGCGATGATTTGAACACCCGAGACAGCTCCTTGCCTCGAGTGTTTTGAAGTTGATGAATACGAGACATGAGTGCCTCTGTCGCCTTTTTCTCTTCCTCAGAAGCCTCGGCATCCCAGGAGCGGCGGCGCTGGATTTTGGCACTTCCGTCGAAGGGGATTATGTTGTGCTCAACGGAGTTGGCACTTTCTTCATGAATGTAGAGCCACTTTTTGCGCCATCCTTGGACAGAATCGGGAAACTTGACGTCGAAGTAGTCGACATCAGTACGGACACAGATAACAACGCCACCTATGTTATAAGTGGCGTTGTGGGAGCCATTGCGGCGGAGGCAGAAAATGCGTTTCCACAAAGCCCAATTGGGAGGGATTCCGAGGAAACATTCGCAAAGCGTAATGAAAATAGAAATATGAAGGATTGAGTTGGGGGTCAACTGGTGCAGTTGAATCCCATAAACAAAAAGAAGGCCGCGGAGGAAATCGTGGATTGGGGTCGAAAGGCCGCGGATTAGATGATCAACAAAACTAACCCGGTACTCCATTGGAGGATTGGGGTAGCTTTCTTCGCTAGGGAAGCGGATGGCGCCTTCTTTCTTCATGAGGCCAAGCCTCTTCAGTGTGTTGGTGTCTTGGTTGGAGATTTTGGATCTCTCCCACTCAAGATCCTCGGCGGCCATCTTGGATTCCGGGGTGCTGTGGCGAGTCAGACGCGTGCGCGGTGGCATCAACGGCAATGGGCAGAGCAATGTGCGTGCGTGCGGAAGATTGGAGAGAGTTGGGCGCAGGGGGAGTTTTGCGAAGAGGAACAGGTGAGCGGCGCAAGCGAGGGGATGAACGGAGGTTGAAGAAAGGTTTATATAAGACTCGGGTGAGGCAGTGTGCCGTTGGATGAAGAAATCGTGTGGTGAGAATGGATCTTATAGATACAAGGGCAAAACAGTATTTTTACTGAGATAGGCGTTACCGTACGTGCGCCAGGAAAAGCGGAGGACGTGTGTCCCCCACTTGCACGACGTGTCAACATGGTAGAAACAATGGACCCACAGAGCAGAAAAATTACGACTATTCGAGAAGGATGAAGTAAATTTGATTAAGGGAAGCATGTCGACAAGAAAAATAAAAGAAGATTGGCGACAGAAAGAATTATTCAATACTTCGGGAGCCTTTGACCAAATACAAGTTTTTGCCCAAATGCTCGGGGGCTACTTTGGAAAAAAGTAAAATTTCGAGTATGATAATATAGAAATTGTGGGAGCCTACAACCAAGCACAAGTCCTTGGCTGTAGCCTCGGGGGCTACTCCCATCGGGAGCGCTGTTCGCGCACCCGAGAGATTAAAAAAAAAAAAAGAAGAAGAAGAAAGAGATCATATTGGGAAATAATGACAATATAGCGACAAGGTGGACTAAAATGTTGAGCCTACAACCAAGCACAAGTTCTTGGTTGTAGCCTCGGGGGCTACTCCCATCGGGAACGCTGTTCGCGTGCCCGATGAAGTTAACAAAGGAAAAATAGAAAAGCAAGAGAGTATATTTCGAGTTATAGTTAACTCTACATATACTCCCATCGGGAGAGTAACATAAGTCATATGTGACTCGATAAAATGTGCCATTCCAACAGCCGGAAAAGCACTCGACAATATATTCTCGTAACGCCGAAGTTGCGATCAATTTACGAATGCCGCAAATCTGCGAAGGTAAGACCCCAGATCCGTTCTTTGGGCGTGGCATCGCCAAAGACTGCGCTCTGCTACCTTTATCCGTATCAGCAGATACGAAGAAAAATCCTAACGGACGCGTTAGGTACCCGATAAATTTGACTGGGACTCGACAGAATGGTAAGACCTTAAGCGGCACCTGTCGAAGTTTACACCAGTATCCCGAGATCATGTCCAGGGACGTGATTTTGAAGTAGATTTTTGCGGATTGCCACTAGAGCAGTTAACTAGTACCTGATCCGTCAGATGAACTAGCCCCAACTACCATTATCCCTGTACAATATAGAATTTTATGTGAAGAAGTATAAAAAAGTTAAAGCTTCCGAATAAAAATAAACAGTGGAGATTTTCCCTGACTCTACGATTCAAGCAAAATCTCGGGGGCTACTGACATAGGCATCCCAAATGGGCCTGCCGAAGATGGTACCCGGGGTTTACTGGAGGCCCAATACCCGAAGAATAAGAAGATTCGGGAGCCCAAGATTTACTAAGGAAAGATAGAGTTGTAATAGGAAGTGTTGTTTGTAATCTGGCGGGATGAGTTAGAAACCGTCCCGGACTCTGTAAACTTGTATAGCACGAATTCCTCGCTCCACCTCCTATATAAAGGGGGAGTCGAGGGACGAAGAATCAATCGAATCATTGTCTGCAAACCCTAGTTTTCATAATCGTCGAGTACTTTTCGGCTGAAACCTTCGAGATCTACTTACCCTCTACTTCCAACTAAACCCTAGCCTACAATCCATAGGCATTGACAAGTTGATACCTTGTCAGTGGCATTCCTTGCACAAGCTAACTTCAGCAGACCATCAGCTCCCAGACGTAGATCTTCAGCATCCTTCTCACCATGTAGACCTGCCCAGTATTTCATGAAAACAGTGGAATAACTGATCAGTTCAACAGGATCCTTGATCAACTTGTGCTCAAAGCAGGATCTATTCCTAAGCTTCCAAATCACCCAGCAAATTGCAGCCAACCCCGCAATCTGCGTGTTTCTGCTTGCAGGGATAAAACGAGGGATCCACCAGAAAAATTGAGTAAAAGAGCCAGGTCTGGATTCTGCTCCAATCAATTTGCCAACTGCACTCCAGACAAATTTTGCAACAGGACAGGAGAAAAAGATGTGAGAGATGCTCTCAGGATTATTGTAGAACTGACAAGATGCATTTCCTTGCCAATTTCTTTTCAACAGATTGTATTTTGTGGCTATAGCATTATGCCATATCATCCATAGCCAAATCTTAATTTTCAGAGGAATCTTACTCTTCCATAGATGTTTGAAGGTTCTATCTATACCATTGCTGCACAAGTGGTTATATACAGATTTGACAGTAAATTTGCCACTTTTTGTCCATTTCCAGTGAGGTTTATCCTGCCTGTCACTTAACATAGTTTGTGACATGATCTGATTCAGGCTATGAATCTGCCAAGCTAAATCAGGTGTCATCCACCTTCTAAAAGAGAAGTTCCAGTTCATATTGGCAGCGTCAGCAACTGTCACATCTTGCTCTATGCATATGTCAAAGATCTCAGGGAATCTGTCCTTCAAAGGGATTTGATCACACCATGCATCACACCAAAAACTTGTTTTTCTGTCATTCCCCACTTTCATTCTTCTCCCTTTCAGATAAATATGTTTCACCTGCAGCATATCAGACCAAAGAGGGGAGCCCCCAGGTCTTTTTTTGTATGATATACCCCACCATGAGTCATATATTTATTCTTCATCAGATCCTGCCAAGGGCCAGAATCATTCTCCAGCTTCCACCACCATTTACACATTAAGCTGATATTGAACAGATGCAGATTTTTTATGCCCAGACCACCTTTTCTCTTTGGCTTGCATATCCATTTCCATTTGACAAAATGATATTTCTTTTTATCAACACTCCCAGCCCAGAAAAAGGACCTTATTGGTTTGTCAAGCTGCTCAATGGTTGATTTATGAAGCAACCTCATAGACATCTGATATACAGCCACACTGGACAGGCAAGCATCAATTTTAACAACTCTCCCTCCAATGGACATGGTATTCCCCACCCACCCACTCATTCTTTTCTTTGTCTTTTCACCCAGAAATTTCATCTCAGCCATTGTGGGTCTTCTTGCACAAACAGGAGTGCCAAGATATTTAATGGGCCAAGTCCCCTGTTGACAGTTGAAGAGAGCAGCAAAGAACTGTGATTTCACTTCATCCTCCTGTATCATCATGACCTCACTTTTTCAAAGTTGATTTTGAGCCCAGACATTGTTTCAAAAATATACAGAATGAGTTTCAAATTCACTGCTTGTTCAGCAACATCATGAATGAGCAAAATGGTGTCATCAGCATACTGCAATAAGGAAATGCCATTCTCCACCAGGTTATCTGCAAGCCCTTTGATAAGGCCATTCTGCTGTGCCAGAGTAATCATCTTAGACAAACTATTGGCAGCCATATTAAACAGGAAAGGGGCAAAAGGGTCTCCTTGTCTGACACCTTTACAGCTAGCAAAATAAGGGCCAACATTATCATTCACTTTCACACTCAGAGTACCATTAGTTACCACTTTCTTAATCCATACAAGCCAACTGTTACTGAAGCCTTTCTGTGAACAGCATTCAAACAAAAATTCCCAGTTTACTTTGTCATATGCCTTTTCAAAGTCAATTTTCAACACAACCCCCTGCTGTTTTCTGTGTTTAGCCTCTCTCAGAACCTCCTGGAGCAGCATAACCCCATCTGTGATGTATCTCCCTCTGATGAAGGCAGTTTGATGATTGGACAAAAATTTCTCCATGACTGGTGTCACTCTGACAGTAAGTGTTTTGGTAAAGATTTTGAACAGAACTTGCAATAGGCAGATTGGTCTGTATTTTTGTATCTTGTCAGCATCATCACCTTTTGGGATTAAAGTAATAATCCCATAATTGATACTGGCAAGATCAATTTTGTGTTCATAAAAATCATGAAACACAGCCATAATGTCATCTTTGATGATATCCCAGCAAGACTAATAAAATTCAATGGGGAAACCACCAGGCCCTGCTGCCTTGTTCTTCTCCATCTGATCTACTACATCTTTAACTTCTTTTTCAGTAAATCTTCTGGATAAGTTCTCTCTATCAGTGTCATCAAGCTTTTCTGCATTATCCCAAATATCAGGATTTAGTCTGACCCCTCTATCTTCTGCAGGACCAAAGAGACCTTTATAGAACTGAGTGGCATGGTTCAGCAACTCTTCATCACCTTGAATAACAGAATCTCCATTTTTCAAAGAAAAGATCTTAGATTTTCTTTTACAACCATTAGCCATTCTATGAAAGAAGGTTGTGTTGTTGTCCCCTTTTAGCAGCCAATTATCTCTTGCCCTTTGTCTCTAGAAGCATTCCTCCTTATCTAGTAAATCAAGCATTTCTTGCTGTAGAGCAGCTTTCTGCTGAATTTCAGTATCAGACAGAGGTAATATTTCTTCTTTTAGCTCCAGTTCAGCAAGCAGGAGAGAAATGTCACCTTTCCTTTTCTTATATCTCCCTTTTAAATTGTGACCCCACCCCTTTAGACTATTCTTCACAGCTTTCAGCTTTTTCTGAACTTTATCCAAACTGTTCTTTGCTCTGATATTTTGTTGCCAAATTCTATCAACTCTGGCAATGAAATCATCCTCCTGTATCCAGTTTTTTTCAAACCTGAAAGGGAATTTCTTTTTTGGTTTATCCTCCATGGTATCAAGGATTAAGGGATTATGATCAGAGACATCTCTATTCAACTTGTGAACTGTTGTCAAAGGAAATAAATCTTCCCAATCACTGCTCATCAAGAATCTATCCAATTTTTCAAGAGTAGGATCCTTCTGATTATTGGACCAAGTATATTGACCTCCAGACAAATGAATTTCTCTCAAAGCATAAGAATTAATAATGGAATTGAACATATCTGTCCATTTATTGGTTCTCATATATTTATTTCTTCTCAGAAGAAAATCTGATGATATTAAAGTCTCCTCCAATGAGAACAGGGTGTCTTTGATCACTGCACACCATGCCAAGCTCTGTCAGGAAATCTTCTTTATCATTTATGTGAGAAGCACCATAGACAATAACCAGGCACCATGTCACTTTGAGCTTAAGATCCATCAAAGTAACTTTGATGAAAAATCTACCAGCCACAGTATCACTGATAGAGAATCTGGATAGCCTAAAACCACCCAGAATTCCACCACTTCTACCAGTAGAGCCAATCCACTTCCATTCAAACAGATTCTGTGGATCAATAGTCCTGAAAAAAGCAGGAGAGTAATCCTTCTTGATTGTTTATTGCAGACCAATGAAATCCACCTCTTGATCTCTGATGAAGTCAACCAAAAATCGACTCATACCCTTTTTCCCCACACCCCTGCAATTGAGAGTTGCACCTATCATAGGTACTTAGGGTTTCTTTTTCTACATCTGGTTCCAGTGACAATTCCACTCAAAGGGTGAGCATTGTTCACCTTCCCCAAGGCAACACTTGATTTAGACTGTGCCCCTTCAGGAGAACCACCTGATTTTGATGGTGGCTCTCTTCTTCTCCCAGAATTGAACAGACTTCTCCTTTTCTTTCTTTTCTTCCTGGACAAAACAGGAGTAAAACCATCTTCATCTTCACAACCTTGTTCTTTTTCAAAGCCCAAGAGCAAGATTCTTTCTGTATCTGACTCATCTTCTAGTTCATTACCTGTGTGAGCTATAGAAATGGCATGTCTAGCCTGTTCTAGATCTTTCAGATAGTTTATGTTTTCCATAGTAAAAGTTTCAGGATTGATCCCCATTTCTAAGGCTCTTTCATGTATAGCATCATCATCAAGTAAAGCAAAAGAATTATGAGAAGTTAGATTTGTACCTGGTACATCTCTTGCAGCAGCCTGTTTGATTGCTTTCTCAGGAATTCTGGTGGAGTGTGAGTCTTGAGCCATAATCCTGGTGCTCATGCGCATAGGTTGAGTATCACCACCTGCTTGAGAAGAAGAAGCATCAAATCTTGGTTCATTAGTCTCCCCACCTACTGGATTATCTACTTGAGATAAAGGGTCCTCTTGAGTGCCATCCACTTCAAACTGATCTCCCTCATCAGGAACCATTGCAGCATTTCCTGCCTGCTGAAGAGTAGGAACAGCTAACGCAAGAATCCCCTGGCCAGGATTGATGTACTGAATAGATGTAGCTGCATCCTCAGAATCAGAACCTTCACAATCCACTTTTTCCTCAGAGACATCACATTCATTAGTTGCCTCACTGATAGTGCCCAATTCCTTCCTGTATTGTTTATGAAACATGTAGGATTTATCACTGCCAAAATTCACCAAGGTATGCAGAAAATTAGCATAAGATGGTGAAACAGATGCACTGGATGAAGCCTGTCCAGGAGATACAGATCTTGGAGCAATAGAATTAGAGAGATGTGTAGAATCCTTATGTTTCTCACTGGGTGGCATGGAACCAGAAGCACTAGTGTTTGTGTCATGCTTATCATAATCCATTGTATCTTTCATAGTGCACTCCTGGGTGATTGTTTCAAAGAGCTTTCTCTTGCCAGAACTCTTCTCAGAGGCCACAACAATGGATGCAGCAGTTTTCCTATGAGAGGCATTGTTTCTATCAGTGTTCCCATGGACTTTAGGGGGAGCAGATTGAGATCTAGCTTCAGAATCCAGCCTGCCAGTCCTTTGCCTTTTTGGAGATCCATTACCAGTTCCATCTCCTTAATTTGGATCAGCAACCACAATCCTAGTACCAGGGACAGGAGTGGGATCACATAACTCTCTGGTGTACTGCAATTCATAAAAGCCACCTTTGATCTCAGCAATTCTGGTGTTTGGAACCAGGGACAAATCCTGACTTCCAATCTTCACTCTAACATAAGAAAAGTTTCTCAGAAAGTTTTTATCCATAGATAGTGGTTTTCCAACAAGGCTAGCAGCATAGAACACAGTAGACCTTTTTCTGAAATCCATTGGAATCCCTTTCACCCTGAACCAAGCTTCTTGCATCACAGCTATAGGTTGAATGTCACCAACCCATTTCTCCAAAGAGATGATAGCTCCTGGAACAGTCTTCATGAACAATTTCCCAAAATGAGCCAGTTCATCTATGGCCTTAGCAGAAGGGAACCTTGTTCTAAACTCAGTGGGAGAGACCTCTTTGGCAAAAAATCGCCAGTTTATCTTCATGGATTCAGCCCAGACATTGAATTCATGTTCAATGTTCCTGCAATTAACATCACCTTTTTCCACAGTAATGTGAGCATAATTTAACTGCTCAACTAGATGAGAATCAGCTTCAGGAACAAGAATGGAGTAAAACCCAGATCCAAATTCCTCACTGCCATAGAAAGGAGCCCTGTAATCCCACGGTTCCCTAGTTTGGCAGACATCAAAATGATGCTCACCACAGCAGTGCATACAAGATCCATTGAATTTAGTGAACCTAGTATTAGTGGATTTGGCAGTAGATTGATTCAAGCCTAGACCAGATGGAGGTACAGAGGACCCCATCGGATCTGGCACAGCATTTGCTAAGGGAGCAACATTGAGGTTGGACACTGACTGAGGTTGATTCATACTGGCGTCCCCCTTATCAGTTCCTATCGCAGCAATCGTAGGTAGAATAGAAGGTGAGTTGTTCAGACTTACTTCAGTTGATCTATTCAGATCCTCCAGATGAGACGAAGCACCAGGCAACATCTTAGATCGGTGCGCCCAGCGATCACGAGTGCGCTGCTCTTCCTCCTTGCGCCGTTTGTCTTCCAGGGCCCGTTCACGAGCCACCCTCTCAGAGATGCGAGAGGCTTCACGGAGTCGGTTGATACGTCCAAAACGTATCTACTTTCCCGAACACTTTTGCTATTGTTTTGCCTCTAATTTGTGTATTTTGGATACAACTAACACGGACTAACGCTGTTTTCAGCAGAACTGTTCTGGTGTCTCGTTTTTGTGCAGAAATCCAACTTTCGGGAAAATCCTCGGAATTTATGCAGAAGGCCCTATTTTCCCAGAATACTGACGGAGCCAGAAGGTCAAGTAAGGTGGAGGCCCGAGGGCCCCACACCATAAGGCGGCGCAGCCTAGGGGGGGCCCGCGCGGCCCTATGGTGTGGCCCCCTCGGCCGGCCTCCGACGCCCTCCTTCAGACTATTTATCGGCCTCGACCTAAAAACGCACGGGGAGAAGTCGAAGTCGCCAGAAACCCTCCAGAACGCCGCCACATCGCGAAACTCCGTCGCGGGAGCCAGAAGTCTCCATTCTGGCACTCCGCCGGGACGGGGAATTGGAGGAGATCATCGCCATCATCACCGCCAACGCCTCTCCATCAACCAGCCATGTTTCCCCCATCCATGAGTGAGTAATTCCCCCGCCGTAGGCCGAAGGGGATGGTAGGGATTGGATGAGATTGGTCATGTAATAGCATAAGATTGTTAGGGCATAGTGCCTAGTGTCCGTAATTGGTACTTTGATGATATTGTTGCAACTTGCTACGCTTAATGCTTGTCACTAGGGCCCGAGTGCCATGATCTCAGATCTGAACATGTTATTGTTTCATCATGATATTCATTGTTTTATGATCTTACCTGCAAGTTGTATACACATGTCGCTGTCCGGAACCAATGGCCCCGAAGTGACAAGAATCGGGACAACCGGAGGGGATGGTAGTGATGTGAGGATCACATGTGTTCACGGAGTGTTAATGCTTTGCTCCGGTACTCTATTAAAAGGAGTACCTTAATATCCAGTAGTTTCCCTTGAGGCCCGGCTGCCACCGGCTGGTAGGACAAAAGATGTTGTGCAAGTTTCTCATTGCGAGCACGTACGACTATAATTGGAACACATGCCTATTGATTGCTTTGTACTTGGACACCGTATTATTATTATCTGTAAATGCCCTGCTATGATTGTTACATGAGTTTCTCTCATCAATGCAACGCCCGTTCATCCGTCCCCGTGCCTACAGTATTTTAATCCTGCTGTTTACTATAATCACTACTGCTGTCTTTGTTACTCTGCTGCTGTTATTTCACTACTGCTACTGCTATAAAAATGTTACTACTGATAAACTCTTGCGAGCAAGTCTGTTTATAGGTGCAGCTGAATTGACAACTCCGCTGTTAAGGCTTCCAAGTGTTCTTTGTCTCCCCTTGTGTCGAATCAATAAATTGGGTTATACTACCCGCGAAGACTGCTGCGATCCCCTATACTTGTGGGTCATCAAGACTGTTTTCTGGCGCCGTTGCCAGGGAGCATAGCTTTACTTGGAAGTTCACTTGGATTAATATTGTTCGCTGCAAATTCTCCATCATGGGTAAACCTCGCGATTCTAAAGTCGCCATATTACCATCCACTACAAGAAAAGGTACAATTCTGAGTACCTCCGCTACACTTGATTCACCATCTGTGATAAGTCAACTTGTTTCACCGCCACAAGCTGGTACGTCTGCTGAATCTGAAAACTCTCATAATATTGATAATGTTTCTGCTGTGCTTGATGATAGTGGTTCATTGGGATCCTTTCTAGATGCTACAATTGCTAGGTCTAGACAAATTGAAAATGCTGAAACTCCTAATGAAAATGTTACTACACCTGTTAATTCACCTGAACTTGATTATTTTAGTGATGATCCTGATGAAGATTATGTGGAGCTTAATGATGATTTTATTGAAAAATGCAATGCTACTACTGATGCAAGAAAAATTAAAAAGTTGCTTGCAGAACATGATGTTAGATATAAACTGTCTCCTGATCCTAAGTTTGCCACATCTCCTATAAACATTAAGGATAAAGATTATGATTTTTCTCTTGATCTATCTCATATAGCTATTGTTGAGAAAACACCCTTTTGTGGTACTGAAAAAGAAAGTGCTGTTGAACACATGATTGAGTTATCTACTCTAAGTAGCTTGTTTTCTGATGATGTCAAGATGCATACTTACTTTGTTGCTAAAATCTTTCCATTCTCATTAAAGTATGACGCTAAAACTTGGTATAATAGTTTGCCACCTAATTCTATTAAAAGTCCAAAAGAATTGCTTGATGTTTTCTTCCGTAAATACTTTCCTGCTAGTGCTCAACATATTGCTTTGCAGAGAATTTATAATTTTGACCAGGAAGATGGAGAGAAATTGCCTGAGGCTTGGGCGAGATTTTGCTCTCTTATTAGAGCTCGGCCTGACCATGATTTGGAAAAGCATGATTTACTTGATATATTTTATAGTGGACTAACCATTGAGTCTAGGGCATACCTGGATAGTTGTGCTGGTTGTGTTTTCAGGAAAAGAACTCCAGACGACGCTGAAGAATTATTGGCTAAAATAGGCCGGAATCATGATGATTGGACTACGCCTGAACCAACTCCAACGCCAATATTAAAGAAAAGGGGTTTAATTAAATTGAATGATGAAGATATGAGGGAAGCCAAGAAGTCTCTCAAGGAGAAAGGTATTAAATCTGAAGATGTGAAGAATCTTCCTCCCATAGAAGATATATGTGAGATAATTCCCCCTTCATCCATGATTGAGGTAAACTCCCTTCAACGCTTTACTAGGGAAGATATTCCGTATTCGAAACCTCCTGCACAATGCTTAGATAAGTTTGATAATTATATTGTTAAGCAAGAAAATTTTAATATGAGAGTAGAGAATCATTTAATGGAAAATTCTCGAGCTATTAGTGAATTGCATGATATTGTAGAGAGAACCTCCAATGATGTTAAGATGCTTGTTAAACATTTTCATATGGTTCAAACTCAAATTGATCAACTCACTAAAGTGCAAAATGACTTGTTGGGGAATAATTCTAAAGAGAAACATGCTTATGAAGTAACGACTAGAGGTGGTGTCTCTACCCAGGATCCTCTATATCCTGAAGGGCATCCCAAAAGAATTGAACAAGATTCTCAACGCATTGAACCTAGTGCTCCTTCTAAGAAGAAAAAGAAGAAGAAACATAAAAATGTTGTAGAATCCTCTGAACCTGCTAATGATCCTAATAGTATTTCTATTTCTGATGCTGAAACTGAAAGTGGTAATGAACATGATAAAGATAATGATAAGAAGGATGCTTCTGATAAAGAAGAGGTTGAAGAAGAACCTGAAAAGCATGCTAAAAATAAAAAGTACACTAAAGAAGATTTTATTGCTGAGAAACATGGTAATGAAAGAGAACCTTGGGTTCAAAAGCAAATGCCTTTTCCTGCTAAGAAACTAAAATCAAAGGAAGAAGAACACTATAATAAATTTTGTGATTGGATGAAACCTTTATTCTTGCAAATCCCTTTGACTGATGCTATTAAATTGCCACCTTATTCAAAGTATATGAAAGATATTGTTACTAACAAAAGGAAAATTCCTAATGAGGAAATTTCCACTATGCTTGCTAATTACTCTTTCAATGGCAAAGTTCCAAAGAAGTTGGGCGACCCAGGTATACCTACTATTCCTTGTTCTATTAAGAATAATTATGTTAAAACTGCTCTATGTGACTTGGGAACCGGTGTTAGTGTTATGCCTTTTTCTCTTTATAAGAGACTTTACTTAGACAAGTTGATACCTACTGACATATCTTTGCAAATGGCTGATAAATCTACTGCTATTCCTGTTGGTATATGTGAGGATGTTCCTGTTCAAGTTACTACTAACTGCTTGATATTAACTGATTTTGTTGTGTTGGAAATGCCTGAAGATGATAATATGTCTATTATTCTTGGGAGACCTTTTCTTAACACTGCA
The DNA here is from genome assembly GCF_019359855.2 of Lolium perenne. NCBI lineage: Eukaryota > Viridiplantae > Streptophyta > Magnoliopsida > Poales > Poaceae > Lolium > Lolium perenne. The sequence continues at coordinate 262,416,534 of NC_067250.2, forward strand.
GGGGCTGTTATTGATTGCAATAAAGGAAAGGTTACTTTCAATGTTGATGATAAGGAGCATACCGTCTATTTCCCCAAGAAGATTGATAAAGTATGTGGAGTCAATACTATTTTTAATGTGAGAACTATCAAAGTGGGAACTATTGATTGTCCTATATATGAGCCTAAAGAAGAATATCAAACTCTCGTGATTGGATCCATATCAATACAATTCAAGGTAACATGATTGATTTGAGGTTTATTTCTTCTTATGCTATGTAAAATTTATTTGGTGGCAAGACCTGATCAACCTTGTTAACAAATACTTTTTATATGCATAGAGGAGGTAAACAACATCTCTTTCCTCCTCCACTTGCTCTAGTTGCTGTAGCATTTTTAATTTGCAAAGTTCCTTAGTTAATTGGAGATTTCAAAATTTTTCCTGGCCAGTAATAATAAACTTAATACCCAGAAATGTGCATTTTTCAAAGTTTTCAAAAATTCACAAAAATTATACCGTTGGTCCTATTTTTCGACGAGGCACCTGGGAGCACCAGAGGATGACCTATGGGGCACCAGAGGGTGCCACACCACAGGCCGGCGTGGCCAAGGAGGTGGGCGCGCCACCCTGTGGTGTGGGCCCCTCCTTGCCCCACTATCTCATCTCTTTCACCCAGCATCTTCTCTCTCCCGAAAAAACTCGAACCAGGTTTCTCTCACTCGCGTTTTTGCTCAAGAGCTCAGGATTTTTCGATCTCTTTGCTCAGCCCAGATTTCTGTCTGAAATTTGGCACATTTGCTCTCCGGTATGTGACTCCTCCACCTATCCAAGTAGAATTTTGTTTGGTTGAGTATATCTTGAATATTTTGCTGCTGTAGGTAACATGTTTAGTGAGCTTGCATGCTTGTTCTAAGTTGTATAAACTAGTTTTGATGCATGATTAGTACTCTAGCAAGTTCCTATAGTAGTTCCCCTTGATTATATGTCACCAAATCAAATTTTATATTGTTTGTTGAAAATTTCAGAAAATGGAGTGGAGTAGATATCAACTTAACCAACAAGAATTGGAGGTCCAACAAGTTATGAGAGTGAATCGTGAAGAGGGAGTATACCCCTCTTACTACCCGTGCGCGGATTTCATGAGAAGCGCTGGAATATTGGAAGATGTTCGGAGTCTAATTTCTCGAGCAGGGCTGAGTGATTTTGTTGAAGGAGAGCCAAGACAATATGCAAAATTAACTATGTCTTTTGTGCAGGACTTTAAGTTCAATTGGTCGCGATCTAACCCCACGGTTCAGTATAAAATTTACAATAAAGCTGTCAACTTGCCATTCAGTGATTTTTGTGCAGCAATTAGAGTACCGCAATGGGGATCATGCGAGAAGATAAGGGGATCGCCGCAAGAACTCTTAAGCCTCTTCAAGATGATTTGCTATGGAAGGAGTTTCTCAGAGGATAGTGGTAAAATCACTAGCATTCAGCTCCCGGCTATCCGCTACTTTGCCTATTTCATTACTAAATGCGTTCTTGCTAGAAAGATTGGTGGTAAACTTTCTATCCCGGATTTAGCTTTTCTAGCTGCGGCACTGCAAAGTAGTAGGACTTATAATTTGGGGGCATTGATAGCTTATAGACTCGCTACTAACCGTGAGAAAGGTGGAATTTGTGGAGGTCTCATCGCCTCTCGTTTACTAGCTTTTCATAATGTAGAACCTCATCATTTTGATATTCCATTCTCCATAGAAAAACTTGACATAGCCTCTATGATTAAACATGAATTTGTTTCTGATTCCTCCAACTTGGGTAACCTGTTTTACAAGATGACATTTTATAAGAAAGTCTGGAGAATAACTAAGAAAACTGAGAAACTAGTAAGATTGCCTGCGCCTGTTCTGTCTAACCTTGATTCCAGGGAAGATTGGTCGGTCACAGAAGGTGCACTGGATGCACACATAGAGGGAGGAGGCCATCATGCAAGAGACGACACGGAGGTCGAGGAGCACCTCGACTCATCATCCGATGCAGCAAGTTCCTCGCATCAACATGTTGGGCATGTGGAGCCTCCACGCTTTTCTTCTGCACAGGAACTTTACTATGACTACGCCATGAACTATCCACCGGCGAGGAACAGCGACCCTCGTTGGGGCTGAACTCCACTTAGGCCAAAAGCCTAAGCTTGGGGGGAGGTATACCGGCATCACTCATTCTTTGCATATTATGGTTGTTGGATACTTGTACATACTTGTTTAGTCTCTTTGAGTGGTTTTCTAATGAGAGGGAGATGATATTTGGGGAAGTGCTGCCTGAAAACAGATTCTGGACTGTTACTAAAAAAATTCGTGCGCACAGCTAGAACGTTATTTTGAGCTGCCAATTTTTGTGCAGGTTCCCCAGGTTGTTATCTAACTTTCATTAGTTGAACACTTTTCGAGCTGAGCAACGTAAGATTTTTGTAAAAATCGATTTCTATACTGCTGTCAGGTTTTGGCAGATTTCTGCCATCTCGCTTTTCTGTGTTTCTTCTAGTTTGCTATTTCTTATTTTTGCTTTGTTTCCTTTCCAAAACACAAAAAGACCAAAAATAATTCTGTTGTTTCTCTTCATAATTTGTTTGCTTTGGTTTCTTGCATTTGTTTCGCTTTATTTGCTATTGCTAGTTTGCTACAAGAAAACCCAAAAAGATTTTGCTTTGTTTGCTTGTTTCCTTTTGTTCTTGTTTCTAATTCGAAAACACCAAAAATATTTGCTGTTCTTCTTTGGTTTGTAAAGTTCATCTTGAGTTCAATGGTCTTCATTGGCTGGAGCGTGGTTTTCATTTCATATTATCCAAGGTACACAAGTGAAAAGCAATAATGACGATCTACGACAAATGGATTGTGGTGAGAGGCTGGTATGAACTCTATTTGTTTTCATTTTTGTGCATATACTCATCCATGTGAGCATGCTTAGTTGGTTCATGTGAGGTATATGTTATTTGAGAAAGTCTAGTAGTTCATGATCTCTCATGTTTAACTCCAATTTATTAATATGAGTAGCATGTCATGGATGTTTGCTTGCATTGTTTTATTCATAAGTAGGTATGGCATTGTGGTATCCTCCTCTGAATAATTCATTTATATCGACTTGGCACATGCTCACGCATGCATATGACTGAACAAAAAGTCAATTAAGCCTCGATGATCTATATTGCTTCAGAGTGCTTGTATCACTTTTATGCCTCCATTAATTTATTTTGCCGCAAGCATGATTATGACAGTTACTGCTCTCTTGATTTGTCGCTCCCTAGTCTATTGCTAGCCTTCACTTGTACTGAGCGGGAACGCTGCTCGTGCTTCCAAATACCTGAAAACCAAGTTGTTCCAAAGTGTCCACCATAAATACCTATGCATGGCATTTCAAACCATTCCAAGTAAATTCTCATGCGCTACCTTTAAAACCTTCAAAATGCTTCCCAATTTGTGTTTATGTTTCATAGCTCATGAGGAAGTATGTGGTGTTTAGCTTTCAACCTTGTCATTTACTTTTGACGGACTCTCACATGGACTAGTGGCACATCCGCTTATCCAATAATTTTGCAAAAAGAGCTGGCAATGGGATTCCCAGTCCCAAATTAATTAACTTAAATAGACACTCCTCCATGGTTTGTGATTGTTGGACGGCACCCGAAGGATTCGGTTAGCCATGGCTTGTGTAAGCAAAGGTTGGGGGGAGTGTCATCATCATAATAAAACTAAAATAAAAAGGCACTCCTTCATGGTATGTGATTGTTGGCAGGCACCCGAGGATTCGGTTAGCCATGGTTTGTGTAAGAAAGGTTGGAAGGAGTGCCACATAAATATGCAAATAATTCATGGGAGCCGCTCTTGGGAGTCCGGTTGGCAAGGTAGTTAGTGTACCCATTACCATTCGTTGACAACAACAAACACCTCTCAAAATGATTTTACTCCTGATTTCAAAAATGAAAAGCTCTAGCGCATGTTAATCCCTGCTTCCCTCTGCGAAGGGTAAATCTTTTACTTTTATGTTGTGTCTCCATCCTTTCTTTGAGCACTTTCTTGAGAGCACAACTGTCATTCTTAGTATAATATGCTTGTCTCAAAATATGATTGATTGTGATATAACTTTGATGCTTTTATCTTTGACAATCACTACTTCTAGTCTTTCTATGAACTCCAGAGGTGCCCGGGCATTTATGTTTTGCCAATCAAATACAGGCAAGCGAGATACCACTTTATCATACTCTCTTATGAACATTGCAATCTTGCTTACATGCATGATTCATGATGCTTATTATTAATTGTTGGTACCTCTCCATGATTGACATAGCTGTTAGATGATCTTATTTGCATGTATTTCATTATGAACTGCTTAAGTATTAGCCATAGCATGAGAATATATACATCATATGAGCAAATGTGTTCGTGAAAGTTTTTTTATCGCTCAGTTGTTAACTGAATTGCTTGAGGACAAGCAATAAGCTAAGCTTGGGGGGAGTTGATACGTCCAAAACGTATCTACTTTCCCGAACACTTTTGCTATTGTTTTGCCTCTAATTTGTGTATTTTGGATACAACTAACACGGACTAACGCTGTTTTCAGCAGAACTGTTCTGGTGTCTCGTTTTTGTGCAGAAATCCAACTTTCGGGAAAATCCTCGGAATTTATGCAGAAGGCCCTATTTTCCCAGAATACTGACGGAGCCAGAAGGTCAAGTAAGGTGGAGGCCCGAGGGCCCCACACCATAAGGCGGCGCGGCCTAGGGGGGCCCGCGCGGCCCTATGGTGTGGCCCCCTCGGCCGGCCTCCGACGCCCTCCTTCGGACTATTTATCGGCCTCGACCTAAAAACGCACGGGGAGAAGTCGAAGTCGCCAGAAACCCTCCAGAACGCCGCCACATCGCGAAACTCCGTCGCGGGAGCCAGAAGTCTCCGTTCTGGCACTCCGCCGGGACGGGGAATTGGAGGAGATCATCGCCATCATCACCGCCAACGCCTCTCCATCAACCAGCCATGTTTCCCCCATCCATGTGTGAGTAATTCCCCCGCTGTAGGCCGAAGGGGATGGTAGGGATTGGATGAGATTGGTCATGTAATAGCATAAGATTGTTAGGGCATAGTGCCTAGTGTCCGTAATTGGTACTTTGATGATATTGTTGCAACTTGCTATGCTTAATGCTTGTCACTAGGGCCCGAGTGCCATGATCTCAGATCTGAACATGTTATTGTTTCATCATGATATTCATTGTTTTATGATCTTACCTGCAAGTTGTATACACATGTCGCTGTCCGGAACCAATGGCCCCGAAGTGACAAGAATCGGGACAACCGGAGGGGATGGTAGTGATGTGAGGATCACATGTGTTCACGGAGTGTTAATGCTTTGCTCCGGTACTCTATTAAAAGGAGTACCTTAATATCCAGTAGTTTCCCTTGAGGCCCGGCTGCCACCGGCTGGTAGGACAAAAGATGTTGTGCAAGTTTCTCATTGCGAGCACGTACGACTATAATTGGAACACATGCCTATTGATTGCTTTGTACTTGGACACCGTATTATTATTATCTGTAAATGCCCTGCTATGATTGTTACATGAGTTTCTCTCATCCATGCAACGCCCGTTCATCCGTCCCCGTGCCTACAGTATTTTAATCCTGCTGTTTACTATAATCACTACTGCTGTCTTTGTTACTCTGCTGCTGTTATTTCACTACTGCTACTGCTATAAAACTGTTACTACTGATAAACTCTTGCGAGCAAGTCTGTTTCCAGGTGCAGCTGAATTGACAACTCCGCTGTTAAGGCTTCCAAGTGTTCTTTGTCTCCCCTTGTGTCGAATCAATAAATTGGGTTATACTACCCGCGAAGACTGCTGCGATCCCCTATACTTGTGGGTCATCATCGGTCTTCATCCAGTCGACAGCGCTCCTCAACCCGACGTCGCTCCTCTTGACGGAGGCGCTCTTGATCTGCTTGACGTCTATCATCTTCCCGGCGGCGCTCTTCATCAGCTCTCCAAATAGCATCACAGCGCCTCTCATCTTCCCACCGACGTTGTTCGTCACGGCGATCAGCTTCGGATCCAGGACGAGGACGATTACCAAAGTAGTTTCACGGAGGCGATCTCCGCGGAGGGGAGCGCCTCGGCCCTCCGTATCTTCGATCCATTGGTGGTGGCGATTGGAGAACTTGAGCGAACGATCTCTGATCTCCGGTGAGATTTCTAGGGCAATACGGTGGTGAATCTGTGGAGGGGATCTGGGGGCGAGATGCGGCGGGGGTCGGGACGAACACAACTACCCCAGTGAGATTGGATCTAGGGTTGAATCTCGGCGACGTGGGCGAGGATATTGCTGATACATGCACAGTATTGGGCTGCAGCCCAGCTCCAAGTTGTAGGCAGGCCGCCATGGATCGAGCCGCACCGAGCCGGATCACTTCGCAAGCACGCACACATGGCGACTTACGAAGCAAATCGCGACGAGAACAGGCCTCCGTAGGAATTATCGGGCCAATTTTCACCCAGGCGCCATTAATCCACCTGCAAGCTCCATTGGAGATCGAAATCAAGTCCACCTCCGGCCCAATCTGCATGAAATCAAAACGATGAATCGTGGCGCGAAAACCCACCGATCTGATGAATCCCTGAACTCGCTGTAGAATCCCGTTGGTGGGGATGATGATAGAGGCCTTCCACGTCTTGATCGGTGGTGGAGGGTGGGAGGGGGCGGAGCCGGTGATGGCGGCGGCGGAATCGCCGGGATCGGTGTCAGAGGCTGTGGTGGTAGCTATGAATCGCCGCCGATCGCCGCGAGGTATGCCGCGAACGTCGAGGACGACTAGCACGCCCAAGTTTAATTACACCTGCTCACCGCTACGAGTGATTGTTATTTAATATTTGTTCCTGAAATCGGTAATGACTTCCATTGTGTCACTACAGGTTGGCTCCGTTTATTAATAGGACTTTAATAGGACTTGTGTAGAATTTGGATCTCATGGAAAAAATTCTACACAATTTATTTGACTCAAATAAAGATATTCCATAGATTTTTTTTTTTAGAATAGAAAGCTTTCATTCAATAAGGGTAGAGTCTTTTACAATGCCACTATTACATAAATCCGAAATAAATCCCGGCACAGGCGCCAACCACAACAAAGAGGAATTCGACTTCTTATCAAGGTTTGCCAACTCGTGAGCAACAAAGTTATCTTTCCGGCTGATGTGCCGAATATTATAGGACTGGGAGGAGGCCAACATATCTTTACATTCCTGGACAGGTTTTTACATACCTGTTGCGCAACCTTCACGGCCACCGCACAATCAAACTCCAGTCCAAATAGGATTGCACAGGCTTCTGCTTCTTCAGCACATGAACACGACGCCAGCTGGGTGCTCGCCGCGAGGATCACTGAACCATTCAAGTCCCTGACCACAATTCCAGCGGTGGCTTCATACGAGTCTTCATTGAAAGTCGCGTCGACGTTCATTTGCAGAGAGTTCATTTTTGGTCGTAACCAATTAGAATCATTTGGAAGAATGGCGTTGCTAGACTTGCCATTGTTGAATGTAGATGGGCTGCAGCCCAATAAGGCAGGATTGCACAGGCTTCTGCTTCTTTAGCACATGAACACGACGCCAGCTGGGTGCTCGCCGCGAGGATCACTGAACCATTCGAGTCCCTGACCACAATTCCAGCGGTGGCTTCATACGAGTCTTCATTGAAAGCCGCGTCGACGTTCATTTGCAGAGAGTTCATTTTTGGTCGTAACCAATTAGAATCATTTGGAAGAATGGCGTTGCTAGACTTGCCATTGTTGAATGTAGATGGGCTGCAGCCCAATAAGGCAACCCATATGGTCTACAATTCCTGAAATCTCAAGGCCTATCACGTTGGCAGTTTGGGACAGCCTTGGGGGACAAAGTTTAGTCCCACATTGCTAGTTAGGAGAGAGTTGGAGTGGTATATAAGGGCTGCTGTTCTAGTCCTTCCAAGTGAGTGAGATTAGAAGGAGCCCTCGCGCACTCCTCCTCCTCCGCCCGCCCCGCCTCGGCTCGGTACGGCACGTCGCGTTTCGTGACTCGAGTTCGAGTTCGAGACACACTCAAGGAAGCCTAAATTTTTGCTTGGTGCACCAACTGAGTTGGGTACGTGTCGGCCTGCATGTGCATGCTCGCCACGTGTCCCTGGCTTCCTACGCGTGGCAACGCGGTTGGGGCGGCTCTCCTCCCAGGCTATACAAGGAGACCGATCAGATCTGGAGAACAGTGCTCTTAGATCTCTCTCACGAAGTTCCTTTTGCTGCGCTACTCTCTAGTCTTCCCCATCCCGGCGACTGCGTGCACAGCCGTTTGGGAGAGCAGGCCTCTGAAACCCCGTCCGTTGAGATCCTGCACCGGGAGACGGGTGATAAGGTTTTTGGGGAGCGTCTCGGTGCGACTGCTCGCTGCTGTTCGTGCTCATCTTCGATGGTTCGGCTGCTTCATCGACAGATCCGACTACACCATGGCCGACATCAACAACTCCCATGGTGGTGCTGGTGCTGCTGCTGGTGCGACCTTCCCGGTCACGATGTACGTGTTTTTCCTCTCCTACCTTGCACTGCTACTTGTTCCATGTTCAGATCTGATGCATGTGCTTAGTCTGATGTGTGTGGTTAAGTATGCTTGTGCATCTGTAATGTTAATTTCGGTAATTAAAGTCACACGGAAATTGCCTAATAATCCAACAATCCAAAAACTTTATATGCTTAGGCAATTTTCACCGTCTTGTTTTGCTGCTGCGCTCAAACCGAGCCCATTTACGGGTTCTCATTTCAAGAGATGGCAGAATAAAACCCTCTTGTGGCTCACTTCTATGGGCGTGCACCGAGTTGCGGAAGGTACTCCCAGAGGTCCGCTTACTCCTGACAAGGATAAAGCGTTCGGGGATGCCACCGTAATCTTTGTGGGTGTCGTCCTAGGTGTGCTTGGAGACAAGTTGGTTGATGCTTATCTGCACATCCGAAATGGGAAGGAACTATGGGATGCACTGGACGCTAAGTTTGGTGCTGCCGATGCCAGAGGTGAACTGTATGCTATGGAGCAGTTCAATGACTACATAATGGTTGAGAACCGATCTGTGGTAGAACAGGCTCATGAGATACAGATCAGGGCAAAGGAACTTGAGCTCCTCAAGTGTGTGCTACCGGACAAGTTTGTCGCGGGATGCATTGTCGCTAAGCTTCCCCCTTCATGGAGGAACTTTGCCACTTCTCTGAAACATCAGAGGCATGAGTTCTCTGTTGAGAATATCGTGGGCTCTCTAGATGTTGAGGAGAAGGCGAGGGCAAAAGACAAACACACTGGAGGAATCGAGGGATGTTCTGCTGCCAATATGGTACAGAAAAATGCCCACAAGTCCAAGGGAAAGAACAAGGGAGTCTCCCAGACTACCAACTTCAAGAAGAAGGGGAAAACGGAGAAGAAAGATCCTTGCTGGGTGTGTGGCGAGATAGGCCATTGGGATAATCGTTGTCCACAACGCAAATGAAAGAAAGGTCAGGCTGGACAGAACTCAAATTCTGTCAACATGATCGTTGGAAGCACAAAGGAAGGAACTACAGGGTATGGTAATATATTACCTACTGTTCTTTCGGTGTTTCAGCCCACGGAATGGTGGGTTGATACATGTGCCAATGTTCATGTGTGTGCTGACATCTCCATGTTTACCTCTTATCAGGCCCGAGGTTCCTCAGTAATGATGGGGAATGGGTTACATGCTACTGTTCGTGGTGTTGGCACGATAGATCTGAAGTTTACTTCGGGAAAGATCGTGCAACTGAAGAACGTGCTGCATGTCCCTTCTATCAAGAAGAATCTCGTTAGCGGCTCCCGTCTTATGAAAGATGGGTTTAAGTTGGTGTTTGAGTTCAATAAAGTTGTAATGTCTAAGTATGGAACTTTTGTTGGAAAGGGCTATGAATGTGAGGGAATGTTTCGCTTCTATCTAGAAGACTTCTGTGATAATGTTGTGAACCATGTAAGTACTAGTGTTAATGAAACTAATGTTTGGCATTCACGACTTTGTCATGTTAATTTCGGTTGTATGACGCGGCTTGCTGATATGAGTTTAATTCCGAAATTCACCTTTGTCAAAGGCTCTAAGTGCTATGCTTGTGTGCAAGCAAACCAGCCTCGCAAGCCTCATAAGCCTGCGAAGGAAAGAAACTTGGCACCACTAGAGCTCATACATTCAGATCTATGTGAAATGAATGGTGAGTTGACAAGAGGTGGAAAGAAATATTTCATGACTTTGATTGATGATTCCACTAGGTACTGTTATGTGTATCTCCTGAAAACTAAAGATGAGGCTCTTAGTTTCTTTAAAATCTATAAGGCCAAAGTTGAGAATCAACTTGAAAGAAAGATAAAAAGGGTTCGGTCCGATCGTGGTGGAGAGTACTTTTCTAATGAGTTCAGTTTATTATGTGCGGAACATGGTATAATCCATGAGAGGACGCCTCCCAATTCCCCACAATCCAATGGGATTGCGGAAAGGAAAAAACCGTACTCTAACAGATTTGGTTAACGCCATGTTAGATGTTTCGGGTTTATCCAAGGAATGGTGGGGGAGGCTATATTGACTTCAGGTCATGTCCTAAACCGTGTTCCAACCAAGAATAAAGAGATTACCCCTTATGAGGAATGGGAAAAGAAAAGACCAACACTCTCCTACCTACGAACTTGGGGTTGTTTGTCTAAAGTGAATTTTCCAATCACCAAAAAGCGAAAGCTTGGACCAAAAAACCGTGGACTGTGTCTTTCTTGGCTATGCTGCCCATAGCATTGATTATAGATTTCTTGTGGTGAAATCTGGAGTGGACGACATGAATGTTGGCACCATCTTTGAATCAAGAGATGCTACATTCTTTGAGGATATACTTCCTATGAGAGATATGCATGGCATGCCTAGTTGGGAATCTGATCCAATACATGAAACTCCTATGGAGTCTGATGAGGAATCTGATGACGAGAGTTCGGATTCTGATGAAGATGACAATGAAGCTCCCACAAGGAGTAAGAGACAAAGGAAAGTCTTTTGGTAATGATTTCATTGTGTATCTTGTGAATGATACTCCCACTACCATTTCAAAAGCTCTCGCATCTCCTGATGCAGACTACTGGAAGGAAGCGGTTCAAAGCGAGATGGATTCCATCTTGGCTAATGGAACGTGGGAGTTAACTGAGCGTCCTTATGGGTGCAAACCTGTAGGATGTAAATGGGTATTTAAGAAGAAGGTTCGAGCTGATGGTACTAGTGAGACGTACAAAGCTCGGCTTGTAGCCAAAGGCTATACCCAAAAGGAAGGAGAAGATTTCTTCGATACCTACTCACCTGTGGCGATATTGACCACCATTCGAGTACTATTGTCATTGGCTGCCTCACACGGTCTTCTCGTTCATCAAATGGATGTTAAGACGGCTTTCCTAAATGTAGAGTTGGATGAGGAAATTTACATGGAACAGCCTGATGGTTTCGTACTAGAAGGTCAAGAAAGAAAGGTGTGTAAATTAAAGAAATCTTTGTATGGTCTTAAACAAGCTCCCAAACAATGGCATGAGAAGTTTGAAAGAACTCTGACATCTGTGGGCTTTGTTGTTAATGAAGCCGACAAATGTGTGTACTACCGCCATGGTGGGGGTGAGGGAGTTGTCCTATGCTTGTATGTGGATGACATACTAATTCTTGGGACAAGTCTCAAAGTGATTGAGGAGGTCAAAACCTTCTTATCTCAGTGTTTTGAGATGAAAGATCTTGGAGAAGTTGATATTATATTAAACATCAAGTTATTGAGAGATGAGAATAATGGGATTACACTTGTGCAATCTCATTATGCTGAGAAGGTGTTGAGCAGATTTGGCTATGCTGATTGCAAATCTTCTCTCACACGTTATGATCCCAGTGTCTTGCTTCGAAAGAATGAAAAGGCAACTAGAGATCAATTAAGATACTCTCAAATCATTGGTTCACTCATGTATTTAGCTTGCGCTACGAGGCCTGATATCTCGTTTGCTGTATGCAAACTTAGCCGGTTTGTGGCCAACCCGGGAGATGATCATTGGCATGCTCTTGAGAGAGTAATGCACTATCTAAAGGGAACCATGAGTTATGGAATTCATTATACCGGGTATCCAAGAGGACTTGAAGGGTATAGTGATCCAATTGGATTTCAGATACTAAAATGAAGGCCACAAGTGGATATGTTTTCACTCTTGGTGGTGGTGCTGTTTCCTGGAAGTCTTGCAAGCAGACCATCTTAACGAGGTCAATTATGGAAGCAGAACTCGCAGCATTAGATACAACTACTGTCGAAGCGGAATGGCTTCGTGAGCTCTTGATGGACTTGCCTATGGTTGAAAAACCAATACCGGCCATCCTCATGAACTGTGATAATCAAACTGTGATTATCAAGGTGAAAAGTTCTAAGGATAATATGAAAAGTTCCAAACATGTCAAGAGGAGACTGAGATCTGTCAGAAAACTGAAGAACTCCGGAGTGATAGCATTGGATTATGTCCAAAGTGCTAAAAATCTGGCAGATCCTTTCACAAAAGGACTATCAAGAAACATGATAGACCTTGCGTCGAGGGAGATGGGTTTGAGACCCACTTGAGTTGCCGAGGGGGTAACCCAACCTATGTGATCGAAATTCCGTGAACTAGGACCTGGGAAAACAAACCGGAGCAACTGAGAGAGAAAATTTAATACTCCCACTCCGCTGCAGGTGCAATTCTCTCATAGCTACTGTAAGGCAGGTTGACAATGTCTTAATGTGTTCTGAGCGGCTCTTGATGAGCGAAGACACTGTCCTACAGGGCGATCTTTGAAGAACACACCCATATGAGCGACACTACTGGTCATAGTGTGGGAGATTTTGGTAAATCTCTAGTAAGTTCACGAAGGGCCGAGGAGTATGACTTATAAGCTCCACCCGAGGGGAAGGATATGGTAGCCTAGTACCGTGCCGACATTGAGTGAAACTTGCTGCACAAAGACTGACAATTCAACGCATAGTCCATTGTTCAGTTGTAGTCAAGCGTAACTCCTTGTCTAGGTGGAAGTTCAACTTAACAGTCTCCACTGAAGTGTAGGTATATTAAACAGTGAATGGAACTAATATGTCATCTGATGTGCATATGAGATCTGGTGGGGGATTGTTGAATGTAGATGGGCTGCAGCCCAATAAGGCAGCCCATGTGGTCTACAATTCCTGAAATCTCAAGGCATGTCACGTTGGCAGCTTGGGACAACCTTGGGGGACAAAGTTTAGTCCCACATTGCTAGTTGGGAGAGAGTTGGAGTGGTATATAAGGGCTGATGTTCTAGTCCTTCCAAGTGAGTGAGATTAGAAGGAGCCCTCGCGCACTCCTCCTCCGCCCGCCCCGCCTCGGCTCGGCACGTCACGCACGCACGTCGCGTTTCGTGACTCGAGTTCGAGTTCGAGACACACTCAAGGAAGTCTAAATTTTTGCTTGGTGCACCAACTGAGTTGGGTACGTGTCGGCCTGCATGTGCATGCTCGCCGCGTGTCACTGGCTTCCTACGCATGGCAACGCGGTCGGGGCGGCTCTCCTCCCAGGCTATACAAGGAGACCGATCAGATCTGGAGAACAGTGCTCTTAGATCTCTCTCACGAAGTTCCTTTTGCTGCGCTACTCTCTAGTCTTCCCCATCCCGGCGACTGCGTGCACAGCCGTCCGGGAGAGCAGGCCTCCGAAATCCCGTCCGTTGAGATCCTGCACCGGGAGACGGACGATAAGGTTTTTGGGGAGCGTCTCGGCGCGACTGCTTGCCGCTGTTCGTGCTCATCTTCGACGGTTCGGCTGCTTCATCGACAGATCCGACTACACCATGGGCGACATCAACAACTCCCATGGTGGTGCTGGTGCTGGTGCTGGTGCTGGTGCGACCTTCCCGGTCGCGATGTACGTGTTTTTCCTCTCCTACCTTGCACTGCTACTTGTTCCATGTTCAGATCTGATGCATGTGCTTAGTCTGATGTGCGTGGTTAAGTATGCTTATGCATTAGTAATGTTAATTTCGGTAATTAAACTCACACGGAAATTACCTAATAATCCAACAGCCATAGCAGGTTTCATTTGCAAGAGGTCGAGGAGCGTCATTGATCACACCTGCATCCGTTTGGAGGAAATTTTCATGGCTCAGAAGACAGGCCACCGATCTGGCAATAGTCTCATCACCCTTGTCGTGAATGATGTCATTGCGGAGATGCCAAGATCTCCATATCAACAAAAGTACCTGAGAAGAAACAGAGGGTGTTAGGTTCAAAATGATGTTCTGAAGCCAGTCAGGGCCGGAGTAACTGAACACACTTTCAGGAGGAAGCGCCTAATGGTCTCTCATGGCATGTCTAAGGGCAAGAGACTTGGTACATCTGACAATAGCATGGTGGCTATCTTCATCCTCCTAGCCACAAATATTACAGATGCCGTTGATCTCAAGGTTTCTTCTCTTCTTGTTTAATTTTATAGCGAGATTATCTCTAGCCACTCTCCACCCAAAGATTTTCACCTTTTTTTGGAACCTTTGCTTTCCAAAAGCAGTTCCAGATTTTCCTAGAATTGTCCAGGCTAGTACTGCTACCCACCTTTCATCTGGTTCCGTTTTTGATGTTGTAGGCCAATCTTTAAGCACTCTTTATAGTGAAGATACTATCGTTTTTGTAATGCCAAGCTACAATATCCTTAGTGTCCGAGCTAGGGATTTTCTGGTTCAAAATCCATTGAGAATCTTGGTCATAGTAGATTTCCCTAACCTTGGTTTCATACCAGGTTTTGGTTTGAGGGTCAATGAGTTGGCTAACACGTCTTAGTCTGCTTTTAGTTTTCCCCCTAGTAAGCTTCAGGTTGTGATCTCTGGGAATCCAATTGTCGCGCCAGATATCAATGTCCTTCCCATTACCTACCTGGGTGGTGACACCTTCTTTTAGAAGCTCAAGACCATGTTCGATGTCGTGCCAAGAAGGGGAGGCATCCTTCCTAAACACCGTGTCCAAGAAATTACCTCTGGGGTAGTAAATGGATTTTAACAGTCTGGCGCACAAGTTGTCGGGGTTTTTGAGCAATCTCCAGCACTGTCTAGCCAGGAGCGCCTGGTTCATAAGCTTACTATCTTTGAACCCCACTCCCCTAGATCTTTAGGGCTAGAGAGGGTGTCCCAGTTTTCCCAATGGACCTTCCTTTTCAGCTCGTCTTCCCCCCACCAAAAATCTATCACAAGTTTGGTATATATAGTCATCATCGAACCCAGCATGAAGCTTAAAAATACCCATCACGTGGTTTGGTATAGCCTGAGCCGGCCACCGACTTAATTAACTCATCTTTGGCTCCCATAGATATTAACTGTTCAATCCAATTGTTGAGCTTTTTTGATAGCCTATCCTTAGAAGGTTGGAACTTGCCTTTCTTCATTCTACCTTCAGGCGTAGTAAAGCCCAGGTACTTGTCTTCAAAATCTTGCTTAGAGATAGCAAGAATCTGCCTGACAAGGTTCTGATTTGTGGTACTACAACTGTCGCTGAAGAGGATGGAGCTTTTGTTGACACTAAGGAGTTGGCCCGATCCCTTCTCAAATGTGGCAGTGATTTCCCTCATGGTAGCTGCTTGACTAGGGTTGGCTTTGAAAAAGACCAAGCAGTCATCCGCAAACAACAGATGAGATATACCCGGAGAGTTTCTGCAAATTTTAAACTCTTGAAGCTTGTTGTCCTGTACCGCCTTGTTGATGATTTTTGACAGACTTTCAGCAACGAGGAGGAAGAGATAGGGGAGAGGCCCCCCCCCCCTGCCTCAAGCCTCTAGTTTGGGCGAAGGTCTCAATGAGTTGGCCATTAACTTGGACTGAGAAGATGACTGAGATGACGCAGGTCATGACCCAAGAAACCCAAACTTTATGAAAACCCAACTTGAGGAGTAGTATCACTAAGAATTCCCAGCCCATGCGGCCATAGGTTTTAGCAAGGTCCATTTTGTAAGCACAGAATGACTCATCAGCTTTATTGGATTTGTGGATGTCATGGAAGCATTCGAAGGCAATGCGGACGTTGTCCGAAATCAGTCTACCAGGAAGAAAGGCACTTTGGTTTTCCGAAATCAGATTATGAAGAAGAGGGTGGAGTCTATTAACCATGCACTTGGAAATAATTTTGTAGATGACGTTGCACAAGGAGATGTGTCTATACTCAGCCAAATCAAACGCATCAGCTATCTTGGGAATAAGGATGATTTTTGTACGGTTGAAGTCGTTCGGGAGCTTACCCTCTTAGAAGAAATTCTTAATAGCAGCACAAACCTCATCTTTTAGAAGGCCCCAGTTCCTTTGAAAAAATCCAGCTGACAATCCGTCTGGCCCGTGGGCCTTCAGTGGTCCAATTTGGAACAAGGCGTCACCGATTTCCTTCTCAGACAGGTCAACAAGAAGAGAGTTGTTGGTCTTCTCAGAAACCATAGGTTGGATTAGGTGGATAATCTGCATCGGGTCTACAGTTGTGTCCTTTTGGTACATGTGCTAGAAGAAGCTATTAGCAATATCCCTGAACTCATTTTCATCCGTTGTCACTGAGCCATCATGTCTTCTTAGTTTCCTGATCCTGTTCTTCTTAGCTCTTCCATTAGCTTTACGGTGAAAAAAGTTTTTCCAAAGATATCCCATAGAAATAATCCTATAGAAATCTTATAGTGTAAATCTTATGAGATCAAGCCATACCTTATGAAAAAATTGTTTGCTACAATTACACAGTTCACCTTCCCATAAGATTTAAGTAGGTTAGGCATCTTAATCCTATTTTTTTCTATTTCTATATTTTTTATATCCCATGAATTAGAACGTCTAAATATCTTTTTACGTGTCTTCGTGGAAGGGCTTTCTTCACGAGTTCCTGTAGTGAGAAAGTAGCAAGGCACAATAGAATATAGAACTAGTATCACTTTGTGCATCCTAACAAAAGAGAAAGCTTTTCAAGCTTTTCTGCATTAGTGTGTTTTTCAGCTTCCAAGGCACCCAACTAAATCGATAGCTCATGTGGCGTATGTAGCCAGGTGTTTGAAGGTCATACATATACCCTGTCCAACACATATACCAACAGACCTAGGAAACATATGACACGTTGGACGTGGGAATTTCTTTAGTACCGCCTCGCTTAGATAGTTTTCATTGCACACACGGAGCAACGAACGATGGAAGTACCAAACCAAACCACGGATTTTTTTCCCTTTATTATTAGATATATTATTAGGTATAGACATAGATGTGCAGAAAGATAAGGCATTATATGTGATACATCCAAACATCACATTTGCAGAGATATATCTACCTATCAATGTGCTACAGAAGGAATGCTGAAATAATACTACAGATGATTTACTCGAGACTATAGAGGAAATACTAAAGTAATATTACAAATGATGAGTTATTTTTACACTCTTGTGGTCCATTTCTAGATATTAACATCGCAAAAGATTTAGAGCTATGTCGTATAATTGCAACAATTATCAATACTAAGTTCAGACTATTTGATATCAAAGTTTCTATGGTAAAGTATTCAATGATACTTTTGTCATTGTGTTTGTACAAGGTTGTTGTGCCAACATGTCCTTTTTAGTAATTAATTTTTTTATAAGGTTAACTTATGAAATTTTGTAACTCGAAATAAATAAAATAAGGTTTGACCTTAACTTACATGAGATGAGAAACCCTCATACGTCATCTTATGCTACAGAATTGGTGACTTGACCATGTCGATTTTATGCTCGCGGGTGGCAGGGGAGAACTTGAGGAGTTGTTATCAGGGAAGGATGGGAAGACAATCCAGATATATCACCTTATATGACATCTGGACCTTTTCACAAAATTAACTACTTTATTCATTTTGGTCGGCAGGAAGGACATGGCGAAGGATATGATAGTCTCGTGATCGATGACCATTGCAGATTATGTGACTATGACAATCCACTATTCTTAAGGATATTTATGACCTGGTAAAAAATGCCATCACAGTTATGTTATTCTTCATGATGAAAAATAATTCAATATAAGGGGTAAGGGCATGGGCGGCTGTATCAACTTTTTGGAGACGTTTGATTTTATTGTCCGACTGAGACAACAACAAGCAGAGACGGGCCAGTTATAAAACAAGCAGAGTCGAAAGAAAAATTATGGTAGTCTCAGGTATGTGTCATGAGACGGTTTTTATTTTGTTTTGGATAAAACAGCTCTAGCGGGCGTATGTAACTCTCCGTTTTGTACTAGTGGTGGCAGTGTGCACAATACAAGTGGTAGCCACTTCAAGAAAACAGCAGCCTATTTTGGCTCCTTAATTTGGCCAATAACAATAGAAACACTTTTTTGTGTGACAAACCAAACAAACTCTAGTTGGTAAAGTGGCTGGCAATGAGAAGTTGTGCATCTGTTAAAAAATGGGGCTATGATTCGAAAATTTGTCATGCATAGTTCTTGTGTGTTATCACCAGAATTTGACCGGATCAGAGGTGGGCCGTAATTAAAGATGGGCTTGAAGAATATACACGGAAGATATACATGAATCGGCCTTGTACACGAAGTTTGGGCTAGTTTGCCCGTGTATCTGTAAATATAGTAGGATACGTGTCGGTTAGGTAGAATTTGGCTCGTACACGGTTGGGATTATTCCCACGTTAGAAAGTCTACGGACTATAAATATGTATCTAGGGTTATTGAGAGAAACAACAATCACGTTCACCACAAACCAATCTAGGCGCATCGCCAACCCCTTGTTTCGAGGGTTTCTTCCGGGTAAGCATCATGCTGCCTAGATCGCATCTTGCGATCTAGGCAGTACACGTTTATTCGTTGTTCATGCGTTGCTCGTGTTGAAGCCTTGTTGATGGCGAGCAACGTAGTTATCATAGATGTGTTAGGGTTAGCATTGTTTTACCGTGTTATATGCTTTTATCCATGCAACCCTTAGACATCTAACCGCCTTTACACCTATCTTAGGTGTAAGGGCGGCACCTTGCTTGGTCCGTGTTTAGTAGATCCGATCCGTTATGATTGCTCCTTGTTCTTCAAGGATTAGTTTAATATCTACATAGTTAGGCATTGCAAACGGGTTGAAGGATCTAGTAGCACGTGGGGTGTAGTTTGCTAGCCCTAGATAAGATGTTCCGGGGATCAACTTCATGTTGGTTTTTAGGCCTTATCTAGGGTTGGTTTATTATCACCTTACGTGGCTGCCAGGCTCAATCACGTGTAGGATGTTCCGATTATGTGGTGAAAACCCTAAATCGTCGTAGGTCGTTTTAGCTTTATATTGATCAAGCAGGACCACCATGTGATCGTAGACCTCATACGAATCATGGATGGATCGGCTCCTTGAGCCGATTCACAGGGAAACCTGAGAGCCGATCGAGGCTCGCATTTAATGTTTACGTGTATGCCATGCAGGAAACTAAGCGAAGCAAATCCATCACCTTCCTGACCAGGTATAGGTCAGGTGGCACGCCCTTGCACCAGCATCGGGACGTGCGTGCAGAGGCTTTGCGGGCCGTCGCTCGAGGGACCAGGGCCAGCCGCAGTTCTGGGAGCCTCCCGGCTCTACGTGTTGCCCGTCGCTACTCGCCGGTGGGTTTCGGACGCCAATACATTCTGGCACGCCCGGTGGGATAGTCTTCAACGTCAACGGCATCATCATCCGAATCTGAGATGGCGGAAGGTCCTCCAGTCACGTACGAGGATCTGACCGAGGAGCTCAAGAAGAAGTATGACGATGTCAAAGCTATCTTCGAAGCCGACCTCATCGGCTCTTTCCAGAGGACCCGCTCACACAGCATCAGGTGGAAAGGGTTCTCACCTGAAGGCGCGCTCGATGGAGTGGACCTGTCTACCCCTTCAGAAGAACGCACCAGGTCTCTGCGTCAGGAGGTTAATCACATGGTAGCTCATTCGCTACACCGCCATTCTGAGAGCCTGGTGAACGCTTTGGAGCGTGTCGCGCTTCGGGTGATACAGGAAATCATGAGGCATCAGTACTCCCCGTCAGGACCTGCTCTAGGGACTCACCAAGGCGAGATACCACTCCAGACCCGACCACCGCTGCCGTTCACGCTGGCAGCACCAGAAGTGCCGAGTTCACCGGCATTCATCGTCTACAAGATCGGTGGCGATCCTAGCGACTACCAGTTCTTGTATGATGGAAGAGCAGTTCCACATGTAGTATCACTCAGAGGCTTCCGAGGCTGGCATTGCCGATCTAGCACAAGTACGGCAGAAGCACGAGAAACAGTTTCAGAATACATCCAGCGCTTCAGGGCCATCAGGAACCGATGCTTTTCGGCTCGTTTGACTGAAAAAGAAGCAGTCGAGTTGGCGGTGGTGGGTCTCGCATCGCCGATCAAGGATATGGCTTCCCAAGCAGACTACCCTTCACTGGCGCATATGGTTCAGAAACTGTCATTATATGAACAGCGCCACCCAGAGTTGTACCAGGACAAATTCAAGCGTGCAGTAGTCCTGGTTGAGACAGATGAAGATGAAGGCTCTGCTGGGGATCAAGAGGTAGCAGTGGCTGAATGGACTCGGGGGGCAAGCCCCGTGTCCTGCAAGTGGGTTAAGCCACAAGGTCCTCCAAGAGGGTTTGACTTCGATGTGACCAAAGCTGAGCAAATTTTCGACCTCTTACTCAAGGAGAAGCAGCTAAAGTTACCCGAAGGCCACAAATTCCCTACGGTGCAAGAGCTCAACGGCAAGCCATACTGCAAGTGGCACAACACGTTAACCCATACCACCAACGACTGCAGGGTGTGGCGTCAGCAGATCCAAATGGCGATAGAACAAGGGCGTCTAATTTTCAGCCAGTACGCCATGAAAGTTGACACACACCCCTTTCCCGCCGTTAACATGGTGGAGTACGCTTACCCCAGGGGGTGCCAGCCAGGTTTCTCGTTCATCATTAACATGGTAGGGCCTGTGCACCACTCTGGTAAGGACAGAGAGGAGGGCAGCCGCTCTCGTGGCAAGGACAAAGAGGAAGCCGCTCCACGCGATCGGCTCCGACACGATGGCAAGCGCTACATCACAGAGGGAGAAGTGAAGAATGTGCGATATCAACGACCTCTCTCTGACCATCTCCTCAACAAATATGTGAGTCAGTACGACCAGCGCCGGCGATACAGCGACGACGACGAAAGAGATCGTCTGGCTAGCAGGGATGCCAGGAGATATCGTCGGCATGATCGCGACGAGGAGAGATATGAGCGCCATGCCAAGGAAAAATCAAGAGAGCAGGACGACGTGGACAAACACTGGGATTGTCCTTTCTTCAAGCATTGCTGGGATTCAGGGATGAGTCGATTGCATACAATCGGCAACTGCCCAGAATGTAGACAGAAGAAGAAGGGCACAGGAGACGTGTCAGTGTTCAAGCGTCTAGGACCTCTCCCATCTTGGAACAAGCAAGCTGAGTCCTCTCGGGTGGAAGATCTCGAGGAGTTAGAAGATGACGATGCAGAAGAAGAAGATAGATACCACCGGCCAAGGTGGTGCCCTGATGGACTCAGCCGTTCCCAAAAGCGTAGGGTTCAGCGATTACGTGGCTTGGAGGAAGCCGAAAGGTTATACCTGCACACGTTAAGGAAGGCGCGGCCTGATCTAGCCGCGAAAATTCAGCGAACTCTGGACGAAGAGGGTCGACCACAAAAGAAAGAGTGGCGCCCCAAGCAGAAGAAAGCCGATGATGAGACATCGGCTGGCACAAACATGGTGTTCATCCTTCCAGCGGAGTTTTGTGCTCCTGGAACAGAAGGGGCATCTGTGGCACAACTTGACTGCGGCCCAAGGCCGGTTATCTTTGAGAAACCACGAGAAAGAAGTTACAGACACCTGAAGGCCCTGTACTTACGAGGTTATATCAATGGGCAGCCTGTCAACAAGATGCTGGTGGACACCGGAGCGGCAGTCAACATCATGCCATACTCCATGCTACGTCGGTTGGGACGCTCTAGCTCGGATCTGATCAAGACCAACGTCACATTGAGCGATTTCAACGGCCAAGCATCAGAAGCACAAGGTGTTCTGAACGTGGATCTGACCGTAGGAAGGAAGACCATCCCTACGACGTTCTTCATTGTCAATAGCAAGAGCACCTACGCTGTCCTGCTAGGGAGAGATTGGATCCACGCCAACTGCTGCATTCCATCCACGATGCATCAATGCTTAATACAGTGGGATGGAGATGAAGTAGAGATCGTCCACGCAGATGACTCAGCCGAAATTTCAACGGCTGGCATGAACGTTTGGGAGACGGCAGGCCAAGAGCCACTCTCCGGCATCACTTTAGTCGACTGTGATCGCATCGACGTAACAAAAAATGGGGTGAGGCAGGTCTTATCCACCGGCCTGACCGTGTAACAAGAGCAAAAGTTATGGATGTACGTGGCAAGGCCGATCCTTGTGATCGGCCCCAAAAAATAAAAAGTGATGATCTTGTCTCAGGCATGCCACGTAGTCGTAGTGACGCACGAACAAGATGTAAACCTTCATTGAGAAATGCAATCAAAATGGGGGCCGATTCAAGCAATCGGCCCATATTATTATCCTCGCCATGCGTTTTGCCTGTGTTCAGCGTTGATCTAACAGGTGACGGAAAGCTAGGGTATGGGTTTACATCAGCTGATGAACTAGAAGAAGTCAATATTGGTCATGATAGAGCCGATGTTCAGATGTAGTTCTTCGAAGGACGGCAGAGCCGATATCTGCAGTAACCTGATAGATTCGGCTCGGGGGGCACCTAATCAGACGAACATGTGCGATACATGTGGACAATGAAATATGGGTGGCCGATCGAAAAATCGGCCAGTAAAAAAAAATGTACATGCGAGTCACAGCCGATGCACAGACGTCGACTTGAGAAAATATCCGAAGACAACAGTATACAAGTACAGCCGATGCAAAGACATCGACTTCAGAATATAAAAAGCCGATGCACAGCCATCGACTCTAGAGGTACAAGTTCAGCAAAACATGTATCAGTTTACACAGAGAGGCTCTACTGAAGAAACGCGTTGAGGGCATGAAGGGCGTCAGCACGGATACGATCAGAGCACGGAAACATCGTCCTTGTCTTTGCCCGTCACCAGCTGACTGCTCAGGGCACGAATTTCAGCCAGATCGGTCTTCAGATCGGCTGTGAGGCCTTTTGCTTCCTCTTGAGAGCGGGCAATAAGGGCTTCCTTGTCTTGGATAAGCTGCTTGGTTACCATGACCCTCTCTTCAAGGTTCTCCAGTTCCTTACGCAGGGATTCGAGTTCGGCACTGTTGGCGGAGGTGTTAGTTTTGGCGTCCAAGGCGGCCTTTTTCTCGTTGAGCCGTTGACACTTGTCTGCAATATCAGCTCTCAACGGTAGCTGGGCGTGGCGAAGGTTAATTCTTTGACGAGCCGACTGCACCCTTGGCCTGAAAACCGACAGAGTCACAGCTGGCCAAAGCTTCACCTGCAGTGTCACCGGGAGATGGGGCTGGATGTCTTCGAGGATGCCCTTGATTTCCTCGGGGTTTTCAACCAGGGTCTCAACTGAGGAGGAGAGCAGAGCCTTGAGACGCTGGAGTGGACCATGGGCCGTGCTAGGACTTGGCTCTTCACCTGCCTTGGAAGTAGCTGGTTCGATGGATTCAGGGTCGAACGTCAGCAAGCTTGAGAGATCACAACCCTGACATGACGAACAAGAACATCATTAGTATACAGCAAAGAAAAGGGTAGAGCCAAGGGAGTGGAGTGTACCTCTCCCAAAGTAGGAGGAACAGCCGATGTTGTGATAATCGGCTTTTCCGTGGACTTGGCTAGGTTAGCCACTTGGTCAGCCCCGCTCGTTGAGGTTGCTAGGTCTAGCGTGGCGGATGGCATCAGTACCTCTTCAACATCCCCACTAGAGGTCTCATTAGTCTGCAAAAGAAATGGTGAGCCGATCCGAGTAGCAATGGGACGGCGTGAAGTATGAACCAGTGAAGTAATTACATTTGAAACCTCCTGGCTTGGCGAGGAAACTCGTGGGTCTTTGCGAGCCCTCTTGACGCATCGGCGCTTCACGCGTGACCCTGTTTTGATCGGAGCTTGAGAAGCAGCAGGTTCGGGAGTCGACCTTTTCTTAGAAGCCGACGCTGGCGAGTCCGTCTGGCTCTGTGTGGTGGATCTCCCGGAGTTGTCCGGGCTCGAGTCCCTTCGGCTGGACTGTGCCTCCCCGCTGGAATTCTCTTCGGTGGAGGTCTGTAAAAGAGAAGTACAAGCATGTTGCAAAAGCCTGGGAGGAAAGATAAAATTAGTCAAGGCACAAATCAGCTTACGTGCAAGCTTTCTTGGGCAAGAATAGGGGCCTTGCGCTTGAGGGGCTTCTTGGCAGCTACTTTCCTCACTGCCTTCCTCGCCTGGATTGAGGCTCGGGGGGCAACTGGCCCCGAGGATGCTTTACTCTTGGGAGCCGATTTCGGTGAAATCGGCAGGCTCTGCATTATGACCTTCTTCAGTGGTGGCGAGTTCTGGCAGAAGAGAACCACAGGGGCTGGTGGAAGGAATGTGAAAGGGGAGCCATCGGCTTGCATGGGTTCTGGGCCGTCTTGCCGCTGCAAAGGAATAGAGCCAGGTTACAGACAATCATCATGAGCCATTGCAAGAAATTTATAAGTAATGGTACCTGGTCTGCAGGAACATCGTAGTCGGCGTCAAGTTGCTTCAGCAACGGTCCTAGAGCTTTCCTGAAGGCGTGGGTCTTCCACATGGACCACCAAGTCTCAAAACCATCGGTAGTGGTGGTGAAACGGAGGTTGTGAGGAATTGGAATGGCCACAGCATCAAAGAAGGTATAGCACCTTTGGCCAGTGAGGATGTCAGGCAGTTCAGCTCTGCTTGCTGTCAGGTGGTGGAGAAAGAAGTGTGGGGGCACTTGCCCGAGACCAAACTGCCGGGCTACTACCACCGGTTGGTAAGACTCATAACCAGGCTTGATGATCCTGTTTGAGGTACTCATGCCAACTGGGAGAAAGCAAGGACGGATCATGATAGAGTACAAGTGCCGAGTGCTGGGGTCATCGGCAAAGCTGTCCAATCTAAAGGAGACTGGATTCTCAAAGTTCTCAGACTCAGTATAAGGAAAGAACAGGGGGTTGTCCAAGCCTTGGAAGAAAACCCTGAACCACTCTGACGCTTCTTTAGGGATCAGCCTGCTGCCTGGGAGGCTATACAGAGCTTGGCCGTAGCTAGTGCATCGGATCTCCTTCCCATCAGCATCTGGGAAGGTGTAGGTGGTCAAAGGTGGAAAGTTTGGGATCTGGTTCTGAAAGTACAACTGGGCCCATAACTGAATGAACCACCAGGGGCCTCCTGTTTTAACTGTCTTTTGGGAGAACAGTTTGACAGACATCAGTTGGAGAGATCGATAGACCTCTCCAAGGAACAGTTTACCAATGCCAAGTTGTGTGCCTTTGGCGAGTTCATAGGCCAGGGAAAGGTAATTCTTGGTTGGGGCGAGTGATGGGCCACAGAATATGAAGTGCTCCAACCAGAAGTTCAAGAAGGCCGTGTGTTCTCTCTCTGTCACAGGGCCTTTGGTTTTCATATAACGTTTGAGGTAGGCACCCCAGCTGGTACACTCTTTTTTGGAGGAAAGGGTGAAAGGGACCTTTGGCAGCTTAAAGGCAGAGGGGCTTGAGGATGCAATGTCTAGGCCTGTGATCATGGCCACGTCCAGCAGAGTTGGTGTCATGGGGCCATGGCCGAACATGAAGCAATTCAGTGCATCAGACCAAAAGTAGCCGATGGTTTTCAGAATGTTCTCATTCTTTTCAAGAGGAGACAATGATAATGACAAAGCATCGGCTATCCCTATCGTTTCCCAGGTGGCATAATGGGTTTTAGACACTCTACTGTACCATGCCACCCAACCCTCAGGAGGATTAGGCCAGGCTCGCAGGCAGTCGGCCCAGGAAGTTAGATCTAAATTCTGGTTCACGAAGGGGATTCTATTGACCTCACACGAGATTAAGTTAGCGGGACTCTCAGAAGAACGGGGGCCAAGACACATAGAATTTGGGAGAGAAGGATGCGGCAGCAGGATGTCTGAAATCTAAAATTAATAACAAAATAGGGCATTAATTCAGGTGATTGCTGTTAATCCTAACATTTACTCGGATGGCGAGGGGCGGTTAAGGATTACCTTCAGACCGGAGACCATGGCGTTGGCGCTGGATGATTCCGCCATTGGACGCGCTGTGGAGTTGGAATGGCGCGGTTGAGATCTGAGATTCGTGTGGCTGTGAGTTGGATCTGCTCGGGCGGCGATTTGGGATCTGAGTTTGCTTTCTCAGACGGAGGTCGCAGGTTACCGTTTGAAGGGGCAACTGGGTTGGCCTTTCTCGCGTTTTATGGTAGAGGCCGATGCGATGCCATCGGCTCTTTTGGGGGATTGTTTGACTTTGACTATCGGCAAAATTAACTGGAAGCACTTCTTCATTAATAAGAGGGTTTTTACAATGAAGAGCCGATTGCTCAGAAAAGGAAGAACAAAAGAAGAGCCGATTGCTCGAGTACTACTAGTCCTATACTACTAATCTTTGCTGGCCTCGTCGTCGGCATCGTAACTGCCGTCGGCGCTACTTCCAGAAATTTCCTCGTCGCTGCTGCCCCAGCCCTCGGCCGGAGCTTCTTCCTCCTCGTCATCATCGTCGTAGTCACTGTCCGCCCAAGCGCGGAAGCGCTTTGCCGGCGGATACCCGGCGGAGGAGGAGGAGTCGTCTTCCTCCTCTTCCTCCTCTTCCTCCTCTTCTTCTTCTTCCTCTTCCTCATCGGAGGAGGTGAAGCGTGCCCAGGAGTGGAGGTCGTCCTCACTCTCGCTCTCCAGTTCCCCGTCGATAAGGAACTGGAGGTCTTCCTCCCCATCGGTCAGGGGCAAGTCGCCATCTGACCCGACGAGGGCCTCGGGTGGGTCATCTGGCACGTAGTCAAAGTCCCACTCTTGCTCTGACATCGGCTCGCTCGAGGAAGAGGATTGGAAGGAGAGAGCCGATGAAGCAGAGGAGGAGGATGAGTCCATGGTGGAGGAGGGTTTTTTCGATGGCCAGAGCAGAGCAAGGGGATGAAGAGGTGAACTGTGCGGCGTGGTTAAATAAATGGGATGTAGTGGAAATTTAATGCCATGGCGGTTTTTGAGGAGGCGATGCCAAAACGCTGTCAAATCTTGCAGAGAAGTTGAGAAGGCAGGGCATCATGATGAAGAATACTGCGACGGTTCTGCTCTGCCACGACATGACCTGACGAAGAAAAAGCAGAGTGGTTTTGGAATTATCATTTCCAAAACCAGGGGGGCATGTGTTATCACCAGAATTTGACCGGATCAGAGGTGGGCCGTAATTAAAGATGGGCTTGAAGAATATACACGGAAGATATACATGAATCGGCCTTGTACACGAAGTTTGGGCTAGTTTGCCCGTGTATCTGTAAATATAGTAGGATACGTGTCGGTTAGGTAGAATTTGGCTCGTACACGGTTGGGATTATTCCCACGTTAGAAAGTCTACGGACTATAAATATGTATCTAGGGTTATTGAGAGAAACAACAATCACGTTCACCACAAACCAATCTAGACGCATCGCCAACCCCTTGTTTCGAGGGTTTCTTTCGGGTAAGCATCATGCTGCCTAGATCGGCGATCTAGGTAGTACACGTTTATTCGTTGTTCATGCGTTGCTCGTGCTGAAGCCTTGTTGATGGCGAGCAACGTAGTTATCATAGATGTGTTAGGGTTAGCATTGTTTTACCGTGTTATATGCTTTTATCCATGCAACCCTTAGACATCTAACCGCCTTTACACCTATCTTAGGTGTAAGGGCGGCACCTTGCTTGGTCCGTGTTTAGTAGATCCGATCCGTTATGATTGCTCCTTGTTCTTCAAGGATTAGTTTAATATCTACATAGTTAGGCATTGCAAACGGGTTGAAGGATCCAGTAGCACGTGGGGTGTAGTTTGCTAGCCCTAGATAAGATGTTCCGGGGATCAACTTCATGTTGGTTTTTAGGCCTTATCTAGGGTTGTTTTATTATCACCTTACGTGGCTGCCAGGCTCAATCACGTGTAGGATGTTCCGATTATGTGGTGAAAACCCTAAATCGTCGTAGGTCGTTTTAGCTTTATATTGATCAAGCAGGACCACCATGTGATCGTAGACCTCATACGAATCATGGATGGATCGGCTCCTTGAGCCGATTCACAGGGAAACCTGAGAGCCGATCGAGGCTCGCATTTAATGTTTACGTGTATGCCATGCAGAAAACTAAGCGAAGCAAATCCATCACCTTCCTGACCAGGTATAGGTCAGGTGGCACGCCCTTGCACCAGCATCGGGACGTGCGTGCAGAGGCTTTGCGGGCCGTCGCTCGAGGGACCAGGGCCAGCCGCAGTTCTGGGAGCCTCCCGGCTCTACGTGTTGCCCGTCGCTACTCGCCAGTGGGTTTCGGACGCCAATATTGTGGTAACCATGCTCACATGTGGCAAGATCGAAGCAAGGCGATGTCCAACATGCATTGTGCCAAAATATATAAAGAAGGATTCTTCTCTCAACAATATTGGTATGCCATGACGTTTGTTATTTTTCTAGACAGATGTAGTACAAGAAAAATGGTGACTTCATGCATGCTTTATTTTCCAGTTTTTGAATATGTTCGAATCATATTTGGCTTGATTTCAAATTTAGGTAAAAACTTCTTGGCACTCGACTTGTGTGCTACTATACTTGGATGCAACACACATTTTTGTTGACCATTGTTGTGGGATTCAACATCTTCAAGGCACACCCAATTTTTTCCCATTTTTTATTTGTAATTAGTTTGCTTGTGGCGATCACCATTCAAATTTGAACTTAAATGGATTAAAAACAATCCAGTATATGGTTTCATGCTAAGTTAATTTGACAAACCTTCGAAATGGCGATCCTACCACGTGCGACCTACCCGTGAATTTTAGATTTTTCGCAGTGTGTATGCACACTGCACACATTAGCGAATAAAAAACACCTATTTTGACCCTTTGGCCACTAATAAAAATAAATAAGACATTTATGTGTGGCAAACCAACAATCTCTACTTCGCAAAATTGCACATATCTGCAAAAATGGGGCCATGATCCAAAAGTTTACCGTGGTTTTCGTAGTAACCAATTAAGCTCACATATGGGAAGAAACTAGCGAGGCGGACTCCAACATATATGGTTTCAAAATATGTGAAAGATTTTTGTCAAGTTTGAAATGGATATTGCATGAAGCATGCTCGAATGGGCAGGAAGCGAAATAGTCATACATGACACCATATATTGTTTGTGAATGACTCTTCACCCAAAACCCCTATGTATGATTGGTGTGGAATTTTTACTAGGCAGATGTACATACATGGCATGTGATGACTGCATGTGCATATTTCACTTTTTTTTGATGTGTTTGAACCTTGTTTGGTTGATTTTAAATTTGTCTCAAACTTTAGGTGTGTGCCATCTTGTACTATAGGTGGACGCAGAACCCATGATTGGGCATTGTTTTGGGGTACCTCCAAGTATTTTAAACCAAATGATTATGAATTTTAATTAAATGTTAAATTAGAATTCATTCGGCTAAAACTCGAAAATAAATCCAGATATAGTTGCACATCGAGATATTTGTATAAGGTAGACCACACGCATTGCTACACATGCCTTATATACGGTGGTGTTTTTTCTCATAAAGTGGATGCCCTAATCACCCCAAGCTTGGGACATATTGTGAATCTTGTCATGGCAAATAACATTGCGAGACTTTCCATCTTATTTTTTATATAGAAATGATTATCCAATATGGCATTGTAAAGTTCGAGAAAAAGATGTGTTCTTCATGCAGTTACAAACAAATAAGGTGCAAAATAGACACATTGGATTTTCACACGAAGTAAACAATATAGGATGACAAATTCTTGGAAGTGACGGATTTTATAGATTTCCAAGTTTTTCCAGTTTAGATTAATTAACTCAACTTTCTCTAGACACAAATATCATATCACGGAACAAGAACGAGAATAGACTGAGGTGTGGGAAACTGGAGCATTACACCCGGAATCCGGGATTGTGTACCTGATCTATGCTATACACTTTGTCTTTGAAAGGAGGGTGAAGAAGTAAGAACACGTACACATATGCTACATGTTTTATTTAGACATTCTTACAGTCACATATGGATAATACATAAAACCACCATATTTGTTTGCTTTAGCCACGGTGATAAAATTACTCAGGCTCGAGTGAACTCGTCGAAGGGTCGGTCAATGTACATCTATTACCGATTCATCTGCATGATATAATTAAGCTTATTAAAAACCATTATAGAACATCATGATTAGTGAAACGATGTATATATATACACATGCATTTTATCAATGACAGGTGGAAGGATAAAGTTGTTAACCTCGATGGAGAAGAAAAAAGACAGTTAAGTGTGGCTTGTTTTATGTGAACTTAAGTGGCAAAACCTCTTAGGAATTTCATCGAACGGCTCTTGTGCATATGAAGAGGGCAAAGCAATATACACCCCTATTGTACTAACAAGTGAAAAATAGCTAAGTGTGGCTCATACTTGGGCAAGGGCAAGGTATTTGTAGGCAAATGGGCACTTGGTCCCGGTTGGTAAGGCAAACCGGGACCAAAGGGTATGCCTTTGATCCCGGTTGGTAATACAAACCGGGACCAAAGGGTTTCGAGGCCTGGCACGGCAGGCCGTGCCCTGCCGCAGGCCTTTAGTCCCGGTTTGTAATACAAACCGGAACCAAAGGCCCCAAACAAACCGGGACCAGAGGGTGGGGTCGCTCCGCGCCGAACGAACCGGGACCAATGTCCCCACTGGTCCCGACTCGTTTTAAAACCAGGATTATTGCTCCCATGGGTGCTGGACAAAATGTCTGTTCTCTATTAGTGTGATGTATCTAAAGGTGTTGATTTTGGACTATACATAATAATAATAATTTTTCCTAAAAATTTAGTCAAACTTCATGTTGTTTGAGTTTTAAAAATATAAAAGCCTTATTAATTTGAACGGATGTAGTACTTTATATGTATTTAAGGCCAAATTATTTTGCTCTCATACATCGAAAGTCATTGTATTGTTTTCCGAGGACTGACGGACAGTTGAAGCTCAAACATTAAAACACCTTCCCATAGACAATACAAGTATGGAAGCAGAGCATCAAATAGTTGTAGTCGTAGTTCGTGTTAATATAAGCATGAGATGGATCGACCACTTCATCGATCACTGCTTCTGCTGCTGCGGCTGCGATAGGGTGGACGTGTCGAAGGACCTCCGCCTTACGAGTAAGCAGGTGACCATGGCGGACGGCTTCTGCGAGTGCGTGTCGTCGAGCGTGCACAACACGAGGTCTGGCCGGTGCAGCGTCAGCGGGAGCCGGTCCTCGCCGATGACCAGTGCGGTGGCGTCCAGGAGAACGTGCCAGGCGTTGCGATGCGCCTCCGAGACCCAGTGCAGGGAGTAACTTGGCGGAGGCGGAGCAACTCCGTCACTATCTGCGGCTGAGACGGCGGGGTAGGCGAAGAGGCCCTTGGGCGCGAGCTTGGACTTGCGGCGGAAGTACTGGCTCAGCTGAGAGCCCTTGATGCGGAGGTCCAGCCAGGATTCCGGCGCGGCGATGACCTTAGCCTCCTTGTACGAAGCGAAGGCGCGGATGCAGTCGCGGTCCTCACCTAGGATCGACATGTAGTAGTTGTTCCGGAAGAATGGGTAGCTCTCACCGACCTGCGCATATGCAACTTCTTTTTCAGGTGGCTTAAGTTAAACAAGTGTTTTCTCTCTAATAAAGTTACACATATGTTTAGATTTCATTTCCAAATTAAAGGACTGTGGCAATTTTTGTACCAAAAACTGTTTTTATTTTCAGTTATAGTGGAAAGATATGTAAATTTTCCTCAATGAGAATGGAGTTTCATATGTCAGTTTCAACGACCTTAATTATGTAAGTGTTGAGGACCCTACCAGCATCATTGCGTCCTTGGGCGTGGCGGCGAAAAGCACGAGGTACTCGTCGTCGGTAAGCCCGCAGTGCCGGAGCACCCTATTCCGGGCCTGGATCTCGGGTATGGAGATGAAACTTCCCGTGAAGGATGACTTCTTTGTCAGGATGTCCAGCAGCCGCGACGGCTCCAGCCTAACCATGTCGATGTCTGGCCTCGCCGACGATGGTGACCCCGTCGGCGACGACCTCCGCCTCTCACTAGATCCACCCTCCGGCGAGGTCATACTGCCAGTGCTGTAGTAGGTGGAGTAGAGGTCGTCCTTGTCGCAGCTTTCCTCCTCGATGAGGCCGTGTGAGTACTGCGGGTACTTAGCCATCACGTACTGCTCCACGTAAAGCCGCTCGCCGGGCGTGATCGGCCCCGACCACCGCAGATCGAGGCCGTGTAGCGTCGAGATAGCCTCCGCGACGATGTGCGGCGGGATGTACTCCCGTGGGCACACCTTCTGTAATTTGGGGGCCGATATGTTTCGATGAATTCATAGGTTCAAAACCGAGCTTTGTTATAGACGAGAATTTAATGGAGTTACCTTAACAACCATGCTGTTTGGCCTTGAAGTGCTCGCAGTTGGAGGTTTGGCTACCAAGGAACGAACTCCTTTAAATTCTCCATCGGGTACACCCTAAATTATTAGTGAAGGCAAATCAAAACAGGAACACTGTGATTTTATGTTCTATCAAAAAAATTATAGCACAATATGGAGATATCTGATCATGCTTGCAAGAATATGAACAGTAGAACTTATGTTTTGACAAAGCACAGATAGATAATTTGCCACCAGTTTGCTGAAAAGCATACCTTTTGTTCCATGAGGAGATGAAACTCATCCAATTTCCCACACATGTTGTGTTCTAGACCTGTTGGCCTACAATGAAAATTCTAAGTGACAAAAACAATCGTGAAGGTGTATGATGAAGTCAATTAAGTATACGGTGATGCATAGCATCAAGTAGCAAGAAAGATGGCTGTTATTAATATGTTGGATCTCTGTCTCGGTTGCTTCTCAACTTGGCTTTTAGGGGTGGGGGGGTTGGCACTAGCTGTTTAACCATGGTTTGCCTTGGAATATAGTAGCAGCTAAGTTCGCCAGCTGTTTAACCATGGTTTGCCTTGAAATATAGCAATATACCACCCCGGTTGTACACTAGTTGATGAACACATAAGAAATATGGATGTCCCTGTCAATGAATCATAGATTAATTTTAGTGATAGCAAATATAAAGTTGTTTTACGTGTTGAACAATTGATATTAATAATTGTTGTGGCCATGGAACCCGGCTACAGGTATATTCCATGTTCGTCCCTCCATTATTGGTTGCTTGGACTTTATTAGAATGTAAATGTATTTCAACGACATCAATTAACTATTAACTCGATTTAAAAGAGAGATACATAGCGTGATGGACCATTCAAAGTATACAGACTTGGTCTTGCAGGAGTAGTTCTTTAGAGCATCTCCAACAGGCGTGCTATAATGCACACGCGCTAAATAAACCGCCAATATACAGCGCACGCAGACGGAATCGGTCCTCCAGCAAGTGCGCTATACGCGGCGGCGCTGCAAAAAATTTGGAGCGTGCGGCTTTTTGCACTATCCGGAGCGCCAAATATGACGCGTCGGCTGCAGCGCGCGGCATGTATGCGGATGCGCGCGAATACACAACGGCTGAAAATTCCCCCAGCGGCCTCCATTTTCCCACCGTGCCACTGCCGCACGATTCCGCCGCCGGCCCTGCTGTAGCTCGCCGCCGCGCCGTAGATCCGCCTCGCCCGTGCCTCCTGCCGGCAGTTCCGGCCGCTCCGCCGCGTTGTACCGACCGACCGCCATTGCCAACGATGGGCACAAGGCCGGCGCTTCTCCCCGCCTCCCCCGCGCCTTCTCCTCACCATACCCCGCGCCGCCGTCGCCATGCCGTCGTCGTCGAGCCTACTGTCAACATGGCGCAGCCAAGATGCTCGCTGGTTTGCTCGCAAGGTATGCGTCTCTGCCGACCGCCATCATTTTGTCGATTTTTTGCTAGTAGCTAGTTGTAGTGAAGTCATTGCATATTGATATTTGTAGAGTTCATCATACGATTCATCGGATGACGAGTACGACCAAGAGGAAGAAGAGAACATATCCATACTATTAGCAATTCGCACCGTCAAGAAGCCAAAAATAGGTGGATCGGTGTTCGGTAGACAGAAGTTGAGGAGAGAAAGGATTGAAGTGCATGAGAGCATCTCCAGCTTTGTCCCCCAAAGCGTCCCCCAAACCCCCAAAGCCTCTTTTTGTCCGGCGCGGCCCGATACGGTGTCCGGCGCCCCGAGCCCGTCCCCGCCCCACAGGGGATGCTCCGGGCACGCCGGACACAACGAAAAGCAAGGCGGGATCCCATCTGTCGGCGACTATTTCCATAACCATTGTTTCGCGCCTTTTATTTCTCGTCACGCCTTCCCTCCCGCCCTCGCACCCCTCTGCCGCCGCTGGATTTGCCGGCCGTTTTGATGACTGATCTCTTCTGAGAGTCGGCACCTTCGTCACGGCTGGTGCTCTCGTCGGCCGCTTCGCCAGCGCGTCCTAGAATGCGGCGTCTAATCCACCCCACCTTCACGCACACAAGGTGTTCGACGACTTGCCAGGTAGGCCCGATTGGCCGCTGTTCATTTCCTCGTCTGCCGTGGCGCAATTTTAACCATTGATTTTGCTTCAGACATGGATAGCGACGACGAGATGCTTGTCTGACTGCTGGAGGACGAGCAAGCCTTCGACGACGACATCCGGGAGCATTTGCTGAACATCGCGTCCCTCCAAGACATGATTGACACCGAGGCGAAGAAGCGGAAGAGGCCCCGCCGTGGAGGATCAAAGCCGGGGAGAAATAAGTCGAAGCCTCGACAGAGGATGGAGGGGCATACCATGTTGTACAATGACTACTTCGCAGATGAGGCAATACATACCGACAATTTTCGGCGCTTTTATAGGATGAGCAAGGGTTTGTTCATGAATATCCTCCATGGCGTTCGAGAGTTCGACCCCTACTTCAAGCTCAAGCACGACGTTGTAGGCCTTGTCGGGTTCTCGTTGATTCAGAAGTGCACCGCCGCCATGAGAATGCTTGCATATGGAGCGCCTGCTGATACACAGGACGACTACCTCCGCATGAGTGAGTCTACTGCCGTTGAGTGCATGTACAAGTTTTGCCGAGCTGTGGTGGGAAAGTTTGGAAAATACTACTTGAGAGGGCTAACTGAGGAAGAGACTTCAAGGATCTGTTGCGGTCAAAAACCCACCGGTGAGCAGCGACGGGCAACACAGGAGAGCCGGGAGCAACTTAGGGCTGCGGCTGGCCCTGGTCCCTCCGAGCGACGGCCCGCACAGAACTCCGGCACGCACGTCCGATGCTGGTGCAAGGGCGTGCCACCTGACCTATACCTGGTCAGGAAGGTGATGGAGATGCCTCGCTTAGTTTCCTGCATGTCATACACGTAAACATTAAATACGAGCCTCGATCGGCTCTCAGGTTGTCCTGTGAATCGGCTCAAAGAGCCGATCCACCCATGATTCGCACGAGGTGTACGAATATATGGTGGTCCTGCTTGATCAAGATAAAGCTAAAACGATCTACGACGATTTGGGGTTTTCACCGCATAATCGGATCATCCTACTCGTGATTGGGCCTCGCGGTTACGCACGGTGATCGTAAGCCGATCCTAGACAGGGCCTAAAAACCAACACGAGGTTGATCCCCGGAACATCCTGTCTAGGGCTAGCAAACTACACCCTACGCATCGCTGGATCCTCCAACCCTTTGTAAGGCCTAACTATGCAGGTATTAAACTAATCCTTGAAGAACAAGGAGCAACCATAACGGATCGGATCTACTAAATAATGATTAAGCGGGGTGCCGCCCCTACACCTAAGATAGGTGTAAGGGCGGCTAGATGTCTAAGGGTTGCACTACGACAGCATATGATACGAAGAACAATGCTAACTCTAACACATCTAAGATAACTACGTTGCTCGCCATCAAAAAGGCTTCAGTACGAGCAATGCATGAACAACGAATAAACTTATACTGCCTAGATCGCAAGATGCGATCTAGGCAGCATGATGCTTACCCGGAAGAAACCCTCGAGACAAGGGAGTTGGCGATGCGCCTAGATTGATTTGTGGTGAACGTGATTGTTGTTTATTTCATAAACCCTAGATACATATTTATAGTCCGTAGACTTTCTAACGTGGGAATAATCCCCACCGTGCACGAGACAAACTCTAACTAACCGACACGTATCCTACTATATTACAGATACACGGGCAAACTAGCCCAAACTTTGCAT
Organism: Lolium perenne; assembly: GCF_019359855.2. Lineage (NCBI taxonomy): Eukaryota > Viridiplantae > Streptophyta > Magnoliopsida > Poales > Poaceae > Lolium > Lolium perenne. The sequence continues at coordinate 262,452,944 of NC_067250.2, forward strand.
AACAGGCCGATTCACGTATTTCTTCCATGTATATTCTTCAAGTTCATCTTGATCGCGGCCCACCTCTGACTCGGTCAAATTCTGGTGATAACACATGCCCCCCTGGTTTTGGAATTGATAATTCCAAAATCACTCTGCTTTTCCTTCGTCGGGTCATGTCGTGGCAGAGCAGAACCGTCGCAGTATCCTTCATCATGATGCCTCGTCTTCTCAACTTCTCTGCAAAATTTGACAGCTTTAGCACCACTTCCTCGGAAACTGCAATGGCATTAAATCTCCACTGGGCTCCTCCTTATTTAACTGTGCCGATTGATTAGCCCTCTTCATCCCCTTCCTCTGTTCTAGCTATCGGCACCGAAAAAACCCTCTTTCCCTGTAGCAATGTCTTCTTCTTCTTCCTCCTCCGCCTCGTCGGTCTTCTCCGACTCTTCCTCATCTCGCGAGCCGACGCCGGAGTGGGGCTCGTTGGCGGCGCACGACATTCTCGCCCCAATGACGTGGGACAAGGAGGAACATGATTCCTCCATCTGGTCCAAGGATGACAAATCCTTGACCGACGGAGAGGGCGACCTTCGATTCCTCGTCGAAGGGGAAGAGGAGGCGGCGAGCGAGGACGACCGCTTCTCCTGGGACGATTTCACCTCCTCCGAAGAAGAGGCGGAGGAGGACGACAACGACTCCCTCGAAGGTTACCCACCGGCGAAGCGCCTCCGCACCTGGTGGGACGACGACAGCGATGACGACGATGAGGAGGATGAGGCTCCCGTAGAAGGCTACGGGAGCTCCGATGAGGAGCCTCCCAGCAGCTGCGCCGGCGGCAGCGACGACGATGAGGGCAGCAACGGCCCTTAGATTAGGGACTAGTAGTAGTAGTCGGCTTTTGTTCTCTCTCCTCTGAGCAATCGGCTCTTTCTTTTGTAAGAAATCCCTCTATTAATGAAGAAAATATTCCTCAATTAATTTTGCTTCCTTGTCAACTTTGCCGATCGTCGAACGAAGTCGCTGTACAGAGAGCCGATGGAAGGGCATCGGCTTGCATTATAAACGCGATTTGAGGCCAAGCCGTCGCCTAATCACGCGGTCCAACAGGTCTAACTCACGTCCAAACCATCCTCCAACCTTAAACGCGCAGATTGAACTCCTCAGCAACCCACTAGGAGATTTATCCCAAATATCATGATTTCTGGTCTGAACCGATTCCGTTAACCTGCTTAATTGAGCTTATTCCTCTAGAGTCGATAGCAATGTATCGGCTTTATTATTCTGAAGTCGATGCCCGTGCATCGGCTGTACTCGCATACTGTTGTCTCCGTATGTTTGCTCAAGGCGATGTCTGCGCATCGGCTGTGATGATTTGATTTTTTTTTACTGGCCGATTCAAAATCGGCCTCCATACATTACTGCCCATCATCCCACATGCTTGGGAAATACTTCTTGAGGTGTTGACCATTGACGGCTACTGGGAACTTAACGCCGTCCAACTGCTCCAGCATGTATGCATTACCCTTCAAGGCCTGGACGACTTTGTACGGACCGTGCCAATTAGGAGACCATTTGCCATATGCCTTGTCCCTAGTTCCTAACGGCAACACAGCTTCCCAAACTAGATCACCAACTTGAAACTCCATTGGTCTAACCTTCTTATTGTAGGCACGAGCTACCCTGGCTTTGTTCTCTTTAATCTTCTCCAACGACCAAAGCCTAAGTTCTGTTGCGTCCTCAATAGTGTCACTCATCAAAGCTGCATATTCTTCAGCTGTTAGATCATTCTGAAACGTGACACGTCTTGATCCAGCCGTAATTTCCCAAGGTAATATGGCTTCCTGTCCATAGACGAGCTGGTACGGCGAAGTTTTTATAGCTCCATGGCACGACATGCGGTAGGCCCACAAAGCTTCTGATAACTTTTCATGCCAATCCCTAGGGTTCTCGTCAATTTTTCTCTTGATCAGCTTGATCAGGCTCTGATTGGACGCTTCAGCTTGCCCATTGGCTTGAGCATAGTATGGAGATGATCGGATCAGCTTAATCCCCATGTCATCGCCGAACTTTCTGAATTCTTTAGAAATAAAGACCGAACCTCCATCGGTCGTGATAGTTTGGGGAATCCCGAACCTATGAATGACGTGTTCTTTCACAAACTTGATCACATCTTCTGATTTTACCTTCTTCATAGGGACGGCCTCCACCCACTTGGTGAAGTAATCTGTGATAACCAAAATCCATTCATGTTTTTTACTCGACGCCGGATGGATTTTGCCGATCATATCCATGCCCCACCCTCGAAACGGCCAAGGCTTGATGATAGGGTTCATTGCTGACGCGGGTACCATCTGAATCTTCCCGAACATCTGGCACGCTTGGCACCCCTTGTAGTACTTGAAGCAATCTTCAAGCATGGTGGGCCAATAAAACCCTGATCGCCTAATTAGCCACTTCATCTTATGAGCCGACTGATGAGTTCGACAGGCGCCTTCATGCACCTCATGTAAGAGCCGATTAGACTCAGTTGGTCCCAGGCACTTGAGTAGTAACCCTTCCAACATCCTGTAGAACATGTCGTCTCCTATGAGGACATACTTCATGGCTTTGTATCTTATCCGTTTAGGTGCCCCCCGAGCCGAATCTTTTAAGTAATTGAAGATTTCGGCTCTCCAATCATCCTTTTCCAGGAACTGCACCTGAACTTCTGACCCGTCAGATATGTCTATATAGCCTGACGCCATTTGTGCAAGATTGTTGGCCTCGGTGTTTTGGGATCTTGGGACCCAATTAAAGTTGATGTACCGAAATTGTGTCATCAACTCACGGCATTCCATCCAATATGGGAAAAGCGATTCACTCTCGCACTTATATTCATCCGTGAGCTGGTTAATCACCAACTTGGAGTCTCCAAAAAGCTCTACTGCTTCTGCCCCGGCTTCCAGTAACAGCTCCATTCCCTTACGCACTGCCTCGTATTCCGCGACATTGTTGGTGCAAGGGGTAGATAGTCTGATGGAAAAGGAGTATGCTGCCCTCCGAGGCGACACGAGCAGAATGCCGATGCCACAACCATCGTCGCAAGCTGATCCATCGAAGAACATAGCCCATGCACGTATAGACAGTGCTGCTATATTGGTACTGATCCGTTCAGCTATAAGATCGGCCAACGCTTACCCCTTGACTGCTTTCGCAGGCTGATACCGAAGATCGAACTCTGACAACGCAAACATCCACTTACCAAGTCGGCCTTTCAAAACAGGGGCCGACAGCATGTGCTTGCCAACGTCTGACTTGCATATGACGATGATTTCTGCCGTCAAAAGGATGTGATGAAGCTTGGTGCAGGTGAAGAACAGGCAGAGGCAAAGCTTCTCGACCTCAGGATACCTTGTCTCTGCGTCCAACATCCTTCTGCTGAGGTAGAAAACGACCTTTTCAACACCCTCGTAGAGTTGCACCACCACCGAAGCGATGGACGTGTCAGCTACTGACAAGTAGATGTAGAACGGCCTGTCTTGTTGGGGTGGAACTAGCACAGGCGGCATCGTCAGATACCGCTTAATCTCATCAAACGCCTGCTGCTGTTCTGCCCCCCAGTGAAACTCGTCATCAGATTTAGTTTTCACCAGTGCTATGAACGACTCGATTCGTCCTGACAGATTAGAGATGAATCGTCGGACAAAATTGATCTTGCCGATGAGACATTGGAGTTCCTTCTTCGTGGTGGGCGGCTGCATGGTACGCACCGCCTCTTGACTTTTCAGGCCGATCTCAATTCCCCGTTCATGAACCAGAAAACCTAGGAACTGACCAGCCGTCACACCAAAAGCACACTTCTTCGGATTCATTCTCAGTCCGAACTTCCGAGTTCGGTCTAGGACGCGCCGTAAATCATCCAAGTGTCCCTCCATGGAGACAGATTTGACTACCACGTCGTCGATGTAGATTTCCACCAACTTGCCGATCAGATCGTGAAATATATAGTTCATGGCTCGTTGGTACGTTGCACCAGCATTCTTCAACCCAAAGGTCATGACTACATATTCAAACAAGCCTACTGCCCCTGGTACTCTGAATGCGGTCTTGTGTATATCTTCTGGAGCCATGAAGATTTGGTTATAGCCGGCGTTGCCATCCATGAAGCTCAACACCTTGTGGCCAGCAGCTGCATTAATCAATGTTTCTGCCACAGGCATCGGATACTCATCTTTTGGAGTGGCTCTGTTGAGATCCCGGAAATCGATGGCCACACGCCATCGGCCGTCCTTCTTCTCTACAGGAACGATACTGGAGATCCACTCAGCATATCTGCATGGCCTGATGAACCCGGCGGCCAACATCTTCTCGATCTCTTTCTTGACTTCTTCCAGAATTTCGGCCCTCATCTGACGTGCTCGTTGTTGGAACGGCCGAAATCCTTTCTTAAGGGGGAGCCGATGTTCAATGATGCTCCTGTCTAACCCAGGCATCTCTGTGTAATCCCATGCAAAGCAATCTGGATATTCTTTTAACAGAGCTATCATCTGACCCCTGAGCTGTGGATCTAACTTCTTGCTGATAAAAGTTGGTCGCGGCTTATCCCCAGGACCGATGTCGACTTCCTCTAGCTCATCAGCCGATGTAAACCCATACCCTAACTTCCCGTCACCCGTGAGGTCGACGCCAAATGCAGGGAGAGCGTGTGGCACGGATAATACGGGCTGATTGCTGGAATCGGCCTTCATCTTGATCGTAACCAGGATTTTTTGGAAGCGTCGGGACCGATCGCGTGGAACGGCTCCCTCCTTGTCCTCGCTATGAGAGCAACTGCCCTCGTCTCTGTCCCTACCAGGGTGGCGCCCAAGTCCCACCATGTTGATGCTGAATGAGAATCTTGGCTGGCACCTCCCGGGGTATGTGCATTCCACCATGTCGACGGCGTATGCCGGCGAATTCGGCACTTCTGGTGTTGTCAACGGGAATGGCGGCAGTGGACGGGATTGGAGTGGCATCTCTCCTCGGTAAGTCCCGAGAGCTGGTCCTGAAGGGGAGTACTGATGCCTCATGATTTCCTGGATCATCCGAAAAGCGACACGCTCCAACGTGTTCACCAGGCTCTCAGAATGGTGGTGCAGTGAGTGAGCCACCATGTAGCTAATCTCCTGACGCAGGGACCTGGTGCGTTCTTCTGACGGGGCGGACAGGTCCACTCCATCGAGCGCGCCTTCCGGTGAGAACCCCTTCCACCCGACGCCATGTGAGCGGGTTCTGTGAAAGGAGCCGATGAGGTCGGCTTCGAGGATCGCTTTGACCTCGTCATACTTCTTCTTGAGCTCCTCGGTCAGATCCTCGTACGTGACTGTGGTGCCGTCCGCCATCTCAGATGTAGATGGCGATGTGGTTGATGTCGAAGATGGTCCCACCGGGCGTGCCAGAATGTGTTGCGGTCAGAAACCCACCGGTGAGCAGCGACGGGCAACACAGGAGAGCCGGGAGCAACTTAGGGCTGCGGCTGGCCCTGGTCCCTCCGAGCGACGGCCCGCACAGAACTCCGGCACGCACGTCCGATGCTGGTGCAAGGGCGTGCCACCTGACCTATACCTGGTCAGGAAGGTGATGGAGATGCCTCGCTTAGTTTCCTGCATGGCATACACGTAAACATTAAATACGAGCCTCGATCGGCTCTCAGGTTGTCCTGTGAATCGGCTCAAAGAGCCGATCCACCCATGATTCGCACGAGGTGTACGAATATATGGTGGTCCTGCTTGATCAAGATAAAGCTAAAACGATCTACGATGATTTGGGGTTTTCACCGCATAATCGGATCATCCTACTCGTGATTGGGCCTCGCGGTTACGCACGGTGATCGTAAGCCGATCCTAGACAGGGCCTAAAAACCAACACGAGGTTGATCCCCGGAACATCCTGTCTAGGGCTAGCAAACTACACCCTACGCATCGCTGGATCCTCCAACCCTTTGTAAGGCCTAACTATGCAGGTATTAAACTAATCCTTGAAGAAAAAGGAGCAACCATAACGGATCGGATCTACTAAATAATGATCAAGCGGGGTGCCGCCCCTACACCTAAGATAGCTGTAAGGGCGGCTAGATGTCTAAGGGTTGCACTACGACAGCATATGATACGAAGAACAATGCTAACCCTAACACATCTAAGATAACTACGTTGCTCACCATCAAAAAGGCTTCAGTACGAGCAACGCATGAACAACGAATAAACTTATACTGCCTAGATCGCAAGATGCGATCTAGGCAGCATGATGCTTACCCGGAAGAAACCCTCGAGACAAGGGAGTTGGCGATGCGCCTAGATTGATTTGTGGTGAACGTGATTGTTGTTTATTTCATAAACCCTAGATACATATTTATAGTCCGTAGACTTTCTAACGTGGGAATAATCTCCACCGTGCACGAGACAAACTCTAACTAACGGACACGTATCCTACTATATTACAGATACACGGGCAAACTAGCCCAAACTTTGCATAACAGGCCGATTCACGTATTTCTTCCATGTATATTCTTCAAGTTCATCATGATCGCGGCCCACCTCTGACTCGGTCAAATTCTGGTGATAACAGGATCATGGCACAAAATGCTGCCATAGGATTCCCTGGAATGCTTGGAAGCATCGATTGCACGCACTGGTCATGGAAGAACTGCCCGTTTGCCTGGCAAGGTATATACAAAGGGCTTCATGGATATTGCAGTGTGGTGCTTGAAGTTGTAGTAGATTAAGACATGTGGATTTGGCATTCCTTCTTTGGCATGGCGGGATCACACAATGACATCAACGTGTTGCAGCAGTCTCCGGTGTTCAGCAGACTAGTGGAAGGGCATGCTCCACCATACAACTATAAGATCAATGGACACCAATATACCAAAGGCTATTATCTAGCCGATGGTATATTCCAAAATGGGTCACTTTTGTCAAAAAAATCTCGGCTCCATTAGGTCAGAAAATTGTTACTTTGCTGCGCGACAGGAGGCTTACATGAAGGATGTCGAGCGGGCATTTGGCGTGCTTCAAGCTCAATTTTCAATTGTCGGTACCATGCTCTAAGCTGGCCTCACGACCAAATGTGGGAGGTGATGCAGGCATGTGTGATCATGCACAACATGATCATTGAGGATGACCGCAAGAATCATGCCAGGACACATGTTGGTCCCTATGAGTGGCAGTGCCCTCTTGCGGAGGTTGATCATGAGCGTCCTGCAGGTTTTGCTGATTTCCTCGCCATGCACGCAGAGATCCGTGACAACAATGTTCACGATCAACTTCAAGTTGATCTCGTTGAGCATATGTGGAGGATCAAAGGATTATCAGCAAATGCCACTGCACCTTGATCTAGCGCTATTTATTGCATTTGTTTAGTTGTTTTATTGTTTGTTGTATTTTAATTTGAAAACAATCTCGGCAAACATATTTATTTGTATGCTATATTTAATAAATGGTTGTGTTTTCGAAAACCCTATAAAAAGTTTGGGGGCGGCGTTTGGGGGATGCGACTGGGGAGCGACGTCCCCCAAATGCGGCGCGAACAAAACACGTCCCCCAAATGCTCGATCCGACGCCGTTTGGGGGACGCGGCTGGAGATACTCTGAGAAGTTGATGCGGTCGTATTTCAATGAGAATCCGATATTTCCCGAAAGCTACTTTCGGTGGCGTTTTCGGATGAGCATCGACTTGTTCAAGCACATCACAACGGAGGTGACCAAGTATGATCGATTCTTTGAGAAAAGGAGAAATGTCGCCGGAGAACTTTGTCATATTACATATCAGAAGGTGACCGCCGCCTTGCGTATGTTGGCATATGGTATACCGGCGGATCTAATTGACGATCATTTTTCCATGGGATAGAGCAATTATATCTTGTGTGTTAAGCGCTTTGCTGTGGCAATTGTGAATGTTTTCAGATCCACATACTTGAGAGCCCCCAATGCTCAAGACCCGACAAGACTTTTGGAGTTCAACGTCGACCGGGAATTTCCAGGTATGCTTGGCTACATTGATTGTATGCATTAGAGTTGGGAAGAATTGTCCAGCAGAATGACATGGACAATTCAAAGGGTACAAGAAGGATGCCACTATAGTCCTTGAAGCGGTCGCCGATCATGAGACTTCGATATGGCATGCACTTTTTGGAATGCCCGGGTCTTGCAATGACATCAATGTTCTTCAACGGTCACCACTAATGACAAGACTTGCAATGCGGGAAGGTCCATCAGTGGAGTTTGAAGCAAACTACAACTATGGCTACTTCCTCGCCGACGGCATATATCCAAGGTGGCAAACATTTGTGAAGCCGGTTATTCAACCACAAGGTAAAAAATGAACTCAATTTCACAATGCACAAGCGACGGCTAGAAAAGATGTAGAGAGAGCATTTGGTATTTTGCAAGCTCAATTTGCCATTGTGAGGGGGCCGGCTAGATTTTAGGATCAAGAGTGCCTTTGGTATATCATGACCGCTTGTGTCATCATGCATAACATGATTATAGAGGATGATCATGGGAAAAATGTAGATCATACCCACTACGAGTTGATGGGGGTTCCCGTGCAAGTGAGGAGGTCCGCACATAGGATTGCCCGGTTCATTGCCTCGTACCATGCCATTCGCTCCAACGACACACATGATGAGCTCCAAAAAGATCTCATGAAAGAATGGTGGAATTGGCATGGACAACAATAGTTGCATACTTGTTGTATTTGTTTGAAAACTATATGTTGTATTGTTGTATGTTGATCCGTAAACTTGTTGTATTTGTCGTGAACAATTTGATGTACTTGTTGTATTTGTTGTGAACAATTTATTGTATTTGTATGGTACATTTATTTGTGAATTTATGAAGCTTGTTTGATCTTCTTTGATGCACAGTTGTGTGTGATTGTTGTTTCCGCCGCACTGCGCGCTGTATAATGGAGCATCCGGCGGAGAAACATTTTTAGCACTCACGAATGCGCTCTAGTTTAGTGCCTCCGGTGGGGGAAAATTCAGGGCAGCATGCGGTAAACGTTACGGCGCGGTCCCAGCGACATATAGCGCGCCTGTTGGAGATGCTCTTAGTAGTATCTCCGTTTCAATGAATAAGACTCATGCTTTAATTTAAAACTAGAAAAATTGCGAGTTAATAGCATAAAACCACCACTTTACAGTTGAAATTTACCGAATAACCGCTACCACATAAAAAAAAAACCACTATCAATTCGTTTCAAACCGTTGTCTGTCAGGGAGCTGTTTTCGTCGATCCTTGGCGTGTGGACGAACAATGGCGGCGGCGCGTTTCTCTCTCATCGTGGATGTCGGCGAGGTCGGAGCTCAGAAGGGTCTCTTTGTTTTTCCTTTCGTTTTCTGGGTTTTTCTGTAAGTTCGCAGTATCATTGAATCGCTTTCTTCTTCGCAAAAAAAAAGTATTAGAAGGGCCGGTCCATAGTGGCGGGGCAGAGGGGCGCTCGCCCCGGGCCCTCAATAGTTAGGGTCCTAGTCCAAGATTTGTTTACACACTTATATACATACTCTTTGGGAAGTAGAGTTTGGAATAATTCTAGAAAATATAGAAGGTTGAAGTTGTAGCTTAACGTGCCTATACTCCGACTCCTTCTCAAATGTGCAGACCAACACCTGCCCTCATAATTTTTTCTCTAATTTTTTCTATTTCTCGCAAACAATACACATGTACACAAGCATAAATAAATAGTTTCAAACGTCTTTACCAATATTCTAAAGACCATGGATCTTTCAAATGTAAATATTATTTAGTTTGTTATTGCATTACCCTAATATTTATCTTTCTGAATAATAATTTTATTATTTTTTATGTGTGATCAAGTGGTGAAGGTTGACTGAGATATTTAAGGGTCCTAAAACACCAATCATGCTTAAACTTTAAGTAAGATATATAAATTTAGCATAAATGGATATCTTTGAGGAATTTTTCAGAGTAGAGGGGGCATCGCCCCTAGAAAAGCTTAGCCACTATGAACCACGCCCCCTTTGTGTCGTTTCGCTCTAGGACCCCCGAAATCTATGGACCGGCCTGAGTATTAGCAACTCACAAAGAATTTGTCACAGTAGATTTAGCCAGGGTCTAAAGTCGCAGTACATGTTAATATGATATCAAGATTACTACATTCAACCAAACCAAGACCTAGATCTGTACGAACGGCTGATATGTCTTGTCCAGATTGATGTAGCGGTTCAGTTTTTCTTTAGATAAAAGGCATAATGCTCAACTTTAAATTAATAAATACAAAGGTTTAAGAGTACACGAAAACTTCATGCTACGGATTACAGCTCCAAAAGCACACAAACAAAGACAACCAAGGTCGGCATCCCCACTAACAAACGACTAGAACAAACAACACATTGTGGGAGGAGGTCTTCAGCTTCATTGCTTGGATTATGTCATCAGCTTCTTGGCTTCATGGCCCGCGTACAGCTCCCTTAGCTCTCGCGCCATCCAGTTTAGGCCCTCATTTTTCATTGTGTTTTACTTAAGACTCCACAGCTGCAAGAAAATCACAATTTTATATATTATGTCAGCAGGATGATTGATCACCTTTTTCTTGATAGTGAGTTTATTACGAATGTTCTACAACGCCCAGGATTGCGCAAGGAAAAGAACCCAAAGAATACGACGCTTGAATCCTGTGAAAGAAGACAAAATTGCATGAAATTGGGCAAAGGTGGCGGGGCGCCAATTGCACCCAAGCAGCTCATGTAGACTGACCAAGCAAATTGTGCAATGGAACATCTGAATAAAATGTTGGTTAGCAACTCCCAACGCCCCGTAGAGAGAGCAACACCCGTTCGAGGGGCCATGACGGATGCCAATCTGCTGGCTGAAAGGGGGCTTATCAAGAGCTAGCTACCATGAGAAGATTTTTATCTTAAGGGGAAGTTTGGCTTTCCACATGTCCCTGAAGTGCACGACAGTCACGCCTTGAGGTAAACTAGTCTATATAGACTTGACAGAGTGAAGGGTTTTGGTGCCCAAGAGGCAATAATAAAGGAATATTTATTATCATCAATCCATGTTCATGATAATGTTTATATACCATGCTTATTGTATTATACGAAAATATAATACATGTGTGGAATATGAACACAATGTGTCCCTAGTATGCCTCTATACTAGTTTGTGAAATAAGTGTTGGTTGTTGGTTTCCATAGCCATGGACATAGTGTCACTTATTAGCGAGGTCATATTATTAAGGAGAATAATATGATGGACTTGACCTAATCAAAGTGTAGCAATTAATCGCATTACATAGTTCTAACTGTGAAGCTTTCTCGTTGTCATCTATACTATTCCCTTGACCATGAGATTATACAACTCCCGGGTATTGGAAGTATGCATATCTTGTTACAAACGTCACTTCGTAATTGGGTGATTATAAAGCTATCTCGCATGTATTCTATAAGGTACTTGTTGGGTTGTATGTTATCAAGAGTGGGTTTTGTCCATCCAACAGTAACGGAAAGATATTCTGGGCCCTCTCGGTAATACACACTCAATCGCTTGCAAGTCCGTGACTAGGTCACATGAGGGTGCACTATTACAACGAGAAAATAGTACTTACCGGTAACGAGATAAGAACAAGGTATGAAGCTAACAATGATCAAATCTCGGGTAACTAAGATATCACAGGACATGGGAATTATGTATGAATGACATAAGTGGTTCACTCGATAAGATCACCGTTGAATATGTGGGGGTTAATATGGATCTCTAGATCCCTCTATTAACCATTGGCTAGGGACATATTCATGTCTGCATAATCGCGAACCCGTAGGGTCACGCACTTAAGGTTCAACGTAGCTAGGGATAGAGAGATATCAAGTGCAGTGTTTTAGTGTCCTGAATGGATTCAAGGATATCACGGATGGATTCGGAAGGGCGAAAAACCTATAGGAACATATATGGGAAGTATCGGAATGGTTCCGGAAAGTTCCGGATTTTCCATTTGTACCGGAAAGTTCCAGAAGGGGAGAACCCACCTAGCCTAGGGCCAGGTGGGCCTCATCCACACACGAAGTGGGCTGGCTGGCTGCCATGGACGAGTGGGAGAGGGAAATTCCTCCCTCCACTCGTTTTGGAAGTGGGAGAGAGGAGCTTTCCTTTTCCTATTCCAATTAACTTGGGGACTTCCTTATTTGGTTCCAATATGAGTTTTTGACAAGGTTTGACCGAGAGTCCAATTAGAATTCAAAGATCCTAAAACCTCTCAGGTCTGAGCCTTTATATACGGGAGCCCCGGGGTTGTCCACAACATCAGAAATCCACAAGAGCCACGCATCCTCGAGCTCCCCACGCCCAGCGCCGCCGCTAAGCCACCGCCCGCCTGTCACCAGCCTCCTCGCCGTCGTAGACCATCTCCCGTCCTAGTCTAGGTCCTCCTCCATCCTCCATTGTTTACCTCCATTGGTCCTCGGACCTCCGCCGGTGATCGCCGGAATCTCGTCGGAACCCTAATTCTGGCAAACTCCGAAAAGATAGTCCGGGCGAAGCCTTCCAGATTTGCACCAAGTTCGTTGTCACGCCGGAGAGATCTCTCTACCTCGACTCCAACTTTCTAGAACAAGAAGGAGCCGACGTCGTCAAGTCGTACGTGTGCATCACCTCGGAGCCACCGCACAAGCGACGAAGTTGATCAAGTTCGGTCGCCAAGATTGAACAGATCGTGATCGTCTACATCGACACCAACCGTTAAGCTTCCACACCCGATTTGCAATGGTACGAAAATCAAGTTATCACATTGTTACATGCTACCTTATCATTACATGCATCTCCTAGATTATATCTTGGTGGTTTATTCGTTGTTGCGTAGGAATTTTTTGTTTTTTATGCTACGAATCCCTGCATCATTGTCATACAAAGTTCACAAGGTTCAATCTTTAAGTAATAACAATAAGCATGTGAGATATAAAGTGATAACTTCTACAATCTACAAAACATTCTCAACAATTAGCGGTCTTGTGTTACAACAAATGAAAAGTATTACAGACCATAAAGCATGCTTGGATGAACCTATATAATTTATGGAAGAATCTTTTGTTTCTTTTCTTCTATATTTTGGATACTCTTATTTTCATTCTTTTGACTCTTGGATAACAGAAAGTAAGTAGGAAATATATGTGCTAGGCCTCCAATAAAGTAAAAGATAGTTGAGAGCATAAAATAAGATTTTGGCACATGTAGCTCATGTCAACGGTACTCATAAGGATGGGGGTCCAAATGATGCGATGGCGGACGACGGGAAATCTCGAGGTGATCCGTGGAGGAAGGAGAGCAAGTAGCAAGCAACCTCAGGAGATGCGCTGAGACGGCCGAAGCTGCGACAGAGGTGGCAGCCGGAGCTGCAACCGAGGAGGCCACAACCCTAGCGTGAAAGGCGCTCTCTAGAAGAAAATGCGGCGTGCGAGTGCGGGATGGGGATGCCGGATGGGCGAGGGTGGTCAAACAGCAAACCAACTCCCGAGTCCTGATGCGTCAAGACCCACGCCAGCTGCACCCGAGAGACCGACGACCAAGCCCACGAAAATGGCACGACACGACACTATTTTTGGATAAAGGGAATATATTAATATCAAAAGATGCCAATTACACCCCAGCCTCTGCAACAACGCAACACCCTAATGGCAGTACGGATGTACACATCCAAATAAGATAAAAGAAAACTAAGAAATAAAAATCCCGCTATAGTATCTCAGACCTAGCAACAGTAATACATCCACCCCCTAGACAACACCTGAAATATAGACTCTCCAAAAGCGACGCATGCAAGAACGGAACATTGCACCAACACCATCGTCGCCTGATCAAAGATCTTAGGTTTTCAGCCTAAAGATAGTCCCCGCTCTCAAAACAATGCCTCCAACAAGGTCATTGCCAGGCACAACCAGTTAAGGCCAGACCTTGAGTTTTCACCCTGAAACGTAGGGCTCTGAAATTCACATGTGCTGCCTCCTGATATGTCGCAAACGTATCTAGAATTTTTGATGCTCCATGCTTGTTTTACACCAATTTATATATGTTTTGCTTACACTTCGTTGCACTTTCATACATTTTCCGGCACTAACCTATTGACAAGATACCACAGTGCCAGTTCCCTGTTTTTTGTTGTTTTGTATTTCAGAAAAGTTGTACAGGAAATATTCTAGGAATTGGACAAAACAAAAGTCAAAGATCTTATTTTTCGTAACGAATACGAACTCTACAGGAGAGACGAGGGGCGTCATAGGGCGGCCAAACAAGGCCTAGGCGTGGCCCAGGCCCTGGCCGCACCTAGGGGTGGTATGGGGCCCTTGGCCTCCCCCGACCTTGCCCTTCCGCCTATAAATTCCTCCCGACGCGAGAACCTTAAATAAACCAGCCTCCATCCACGAAAAGTTTTCTAGCTCCGCCGCCGCCGAAGACAAGATCCGGGGGACAGAAATCTCTATTCTGGCACGCTGCCGGGACGGGGAATTGCCCCCGGAGCCATCTCCATCGACTCCACCGCCATCTTCATCACCGTTGCTGACTCTCATGATGAGGAGTGACTAGTGATGTCTACGCACACTTCTATTCTTGTAGACAGTGTTGGGCCTCCAAGTGCAGAGGTTTGTAGAACAGCAGCAAGTTTCTCTTAAGTGGATCACCCAAGGTTGAGGTCAAAGATATCCCTCTCAAGCAACCCTGTAATTACGATACAAGAAGTCTCTTGTGTCCCCAACACACCCAATATACTTGTAAGGTGTATAGGTGCACTAGTTCGACGAAGAGATAGTGAAATACAAGTAATATGGATAATTACGAGTGGTAACTGCAATCTGAAATAAAAATGGCAGCAAGCAAACATGTAGCAGAACTAGTTGTAAACGGTGTTTCAATGCTTAGAAACAATGCCTAGGATCATACTTTCACTAGTGGAAACTCTCAACAATGATATCATAATTGAATACATAGATATTATCATTTCACTATGCTACTCTGAACCACTCTCCGATTTGATAATAAACACAAATTCACTGTGTAGGGCTGCATATTAAAGTTCGCATTCCCAATCTATGGATACCCCACGCTATCACTTTGAGCATACAAAGAGGTTACTAACTAGACACCACAATTCATAAGTATTTCTGTAAATTAAGCTTAAGAAACAAACACGGTGTGCACACTGTCACCTTCACACCGTTGGACAAGGTGTCCCCGAAGATCACATAATAAAACCACTTGAGTAGCACAATAGTTGAAGAATAACATCTAATTATTCAACTACATTACAATGCTCATGATCACATAAAGATCATACATGGAGAGATAGATAGACCACATAGCTACCGGTAAAGCCCTCAGCCTCGGGAGAGAACTACTCACTCCTCATCATGGGAGTCAGCAACGGCGATGAAGATGGAGGTGGAGTCGATGGAGATGGTTCCGGGGGCAACTCCCCGTCCCGGCAGCGTGCCGGAATAGAGACTTCTGTCCCCCGGATCTTGTCTTCGGCGGCGGTGGAGCTACATAACTTTTCGTGGACAGAGGCTGGTTGGTTTAGGTTTTTCCCGAGATCGTGAATAAATAGGCGGAAGGGTGAGGTCGGTGGCCACCTGGGTGGGCCACACCATGCCTTGGCGTGGGCCCAGGCCTGGCCGCGCCAAGGGGTGGTTTGGCCCCCTATGGATCCTCTTTGTCTCCCCTTCGGACTTCGTCTTCGTTACGGTAAAATATTGACTTCGGCTTTTGTTTCGACGAATTCCGAGAATATTTCATGTATAACTTTTCTGAAATACAAAATAGCAGAAAACAGGAACTGGCACTGTGACATCTTGTTAATAAGTTAGTGCTGGAAAATGTATAAAAGTGCAACGTAGTATGAGCAAAATATATATGAACCGGGGTAAAACAAGCATGGAGCATCAAAAATTATAGATACGTTTGAGACGTACCAAGCATCCCCAAGTTTAACTCATGCTCGTCCTCGAGTAGGTAAGTGATAACAAAATAATTCGTGAGGTGACATGAAGCCAACACAAACTTGATCAAGTTATTGTAAAAGCATTATAATCTAGGATCAAAGTACTCTAAACATAGGCATGACAGATATAATTCTAAGAATAGAACTTAGCAACTATGTTACAACATGAAAAGTAACTCAAATAAAGGATCATGAATAATTGTGCATTGAAAGCAACTGTTTGTATATGAGCATAGATAAAACATAGAAAAGTGGTACTCATTTTGTCCTTTATGAAGTAGCAAAACATAAATATTAGGACACCATTAAAGTTCAAAGGGTGACTAGATACAAGTAATTTGAGAACAAGCAATAGCATAATCATGAATCAATCAATAATAATTTTGGGACTATGCACATTATACTAAGAATGACAACTATGCTCTCTTAATTGGTGCATAAAGAAGAAGATAAAGACTCAACACAAAAGTAAAAAAAGGCCATGCGCAGAGGGAAGCAAGATTACTCATGTGCAAGAGCTTTTTATTTTAAATGCAATAGGAGTGTTGAAAATATATTTTTTAAGAGGTATGCATGTATACGTGAACGAATGGCATCAAATAATCTATCATCCTTTCATATAGTGACCTCAATAGCGGCTCACATGTAGTTCTCCATTGCACACCATTATTTAGGATCTCTTCAGTACATAATGTGCGGATCATTATTTGTTTATTTTATATTTTATTTGGGATGGACACCTAGTTGCCTTGCTCTTTTTGCAATATTAAGGACTTAGCACATTATTCATGCTTATTCAAGGTGTGAAGTCATGAAAAGACAATAAAAAATTCAATACTTCCTCATGAGCTAAAACAAAACACAAAACAGGTAATAATGTTGAAGGTTTAAAGGTAGCACACAAGCAATTCACTTTGGAGTGGCGGTAAAATACCACATATAGGTATGTATGGTGGACACAATTGACACTTTGGTTTTTGGTGGTTGGATGCACGAGTAGAGCTCATACTCAGTACAGGCGCAGTCGCGCAGGCTAGCAAAAAAACTGGGAGCGACCAACTAAGAGAGGAATAATGGCTATAATCATGCATAGCGACAAAACATTATTAATCAAAGCATAAAGTGATATTACAAGTTAAAAAACTAAATGATCATAGAGGCATTAGGTGACTGGTTTTTAGTCATAACATGGTGTAAGCATGTGTCGAGTCAACCCAATAAAGCATCAAAGGAGAATACCACAATATTATGTTTTGTATGATGAAAAAACATGAATCTTTCAATGGGACATTATGCACTCTCAGCTATTTGAGACAAGTCATACTACAACAATAAGTACTAAGCATATGATAATAATAACATCCAACATGACATGTCAAAGTCTATACCACAGTCTAGACAAGCTTCCTTTTGCATCACTATAAGCATGAAACATTTTAGTCGTCTCCAACACCAATCAACTTATCTGAAACAACTCTCATAGATAATAATCAATAAATACCAGAGAGCTAATCATACCTTAATAAACAAAACTAACAAGCTCTGAACAAAATAAATATAGAAAATCAAGAGCTAAATGTAGTACTAGCAAACTAGAACACCCGCAGAACAATAAGAGCGAAAACTAGAGTATTCTATGCAATGAAAGCGTGTCTCTTCCCACACAAGAATGCTAGGATCCAACCATGTGCTACAACAACAAAAACAAAGAAAAACTAAAAACAAAAATAAAGATGCTCCAAGAACAACACATAGTATATGAAGCAATAAAAATATAGCGTTAAGAAAGATGACATGATGCTTTGTTGATGAAGAGGGGATGCCTTGGGTATCCCCAAGCTATGACGCTTGTACCTCTTTGATATTTATTGGGGTGACATGGGCATCCCCAATATTGAGCTTTTGTCCATGCTTCATCTCATTACATCATTCTTCTCTCCCTATACTTGAAAACTTCCTTCATATAAAACTTCACACAATTCTTATTAGCAGCATTAGTACAATCAAAATTACAAATCCACTTAAGTTCAGTTCTAACATATATAAAACATATATTAAAGCATTGGCTACTGTAGAAACTTCTTCAAAAAGCTCTTTCTCTCAAAAGAACTCAAAAATAAAGAGATTACGAGGCAAATGCAAATAGTGGTAGAAATCTTTCAAAACAGAACAGCGGGTAAAGATCGATTTTTTAGAAAATATTCTGTTGCTCAGATCGAAAAGTGTTCAAGTAACAAAAGTTATATAATAACCTGGGGAATATGCACAAACATTGGCAGCTCAAAAGTACGTTCTGGCTGGTAATACGAATTTTTATGGTGACATCGCAGAATCTATTTTCAGGACAGCAACTTTTCTAAATCTTATTTTCTCTCTATTAGAGGCTATTCTTGGCACAAAATATAAATAAAAATTATAAGGAGAGGTTATTACAGAGGTAATAACTTCCAAGACTCAACAAAAAAAAATTACATAAATAAATATGGGTTATCTCCCAAGAGTGATTTTCTTTAACGCCTTTCAGCTAGACACAGTAGTTTGAGAAGATGCTCACATAAGAAATATGAATTGAAGTAAAAGAGAGCATCAAGAAGAAAATATAAAACAAATTTAAGTCTAACCCACTTCCTATGCATAGAAATTTTGTACACAAATAAATCTACAAAGAACAAAGTGACAAGCATATGAAGATAAAACAAGAGGAACTTCAAAACTTTCAGCATATATAGAGGTGTTTTAGTACCATGAAAACTTCTAGAACCATATCTTCATCTCTCATAATAAATCTCAGTAGCAACATGAATAAACTCAATAACATAACGATCACATAAAACATTCTTATCATGAGCCACATGCATAAAATAATTATTACTCCTCACATAAGCATAGTCATTCTTATTAATTGTAGTGGGAGAAAATTCAACAAAATAGCTATCATTATTATTCTCATCACCATAATCATAAAATATAGGAGGCATATTGTAATCATAATTAATTTTCTCCTCAATAGTAGGTGGACTGAAAATAACATAATCATCATTGTAATCATCATATATTGGAGACATAGTATCATCATAGCAAATTTCCTCCTCTAAAGCTGGGGAACTAAAAAGATCATTTTCATAAAAACTAGATTCCCCAAGCTTAGACTTTTACATAGCATTAGCAATAATAGTGTTCAAAGAATTCATACCAATAACATTGCTATTAGCATGCAAATAAAGTTTCATAGGTTTTTTAATTTTCTCTTCAAACACCTCATGTCCTAACTCAAGATAAATACTATAAAGTTCTCTAATTTTTGTTGTTGTTTTCCATTAAGCCTAACTAGTGAATATAAAAACAAGAAACAAAAAGATATAATTGCAGAATCTAAAGGAAATAACTTTGAGCACTCACCAACAACTAAAAGACTTACTAGCAAGAGGATGTGAGTAACTTTTACCTTACCTTCCAGGCAACGGCGCCAGAAAAAGAGCTTGCTGTCTACGCACGCTTCTATTCTTGTAGACAGTGTTGAGCCTCCAAGTGCAGAGATTTGTAGAACCGCTCCCACATTCATACCACTGTTGCGAATCCCGGAACACCAAGCAAGTTCCTCAACATCGCGGAGACTTGAACCTTCTTTAGCTAATCCTCCAATCCCGCCTTCATGAAATTCTCTGCTTCTGACTTCACCATGGACCAAAAGTCACTTGATGTCAACACAGAACAGAGCTTCGCGCCGCTCCCTCAGGAACCAAACAGTCGGAATAAAAACATGGGTGCGCGGGACCGAATACCACCCGATCCTGTGAACTCCAGGGAAAAGATGCACTATTCCATTCGCTGTCGGAGCCTTCCGGAACTCATCACGCCGGCTAGATGAAGAAAGATCGGCATCCGGAACGACTTTATCTTCGCGAAAGAAAAACTCTAGGACCACCACCATGAAAGTCGGAACGGCCGCCCCCCACACCGCCGCCATGGCTGGGAACCGCGGTCCATCTTCCTCCTCCAACCCGGCCGGTGGAGGTCAGCAGCGATCTCGTTGCCGCCCTTTCCCCGCCGAGTTCCGCCACACCACCGCGTCTCCTGCCACGATCTAGGTGAAGTAGCCGAAGGCCACCGCCACTAGAACCGCCATCCACTGTCGCCACCCTTGTAAGACCCCGCCTCTGCGCGAAGGGGAGTCCATGGACGCGCCACCATCGCCCCTACCTTTGGCAGCCGGACGCGGCCGCCACCGCCGACCCTGATGGCGGCAACGGCCAGGAGGAGGGGGATGGGACTCCTCTTCTTGAGTTCGGGTCATCGCCCGGAGCCACCTCGTGTCGGGGGGAAGACCCCGGGTAGGGCAATGGACGCGGAGCAGCCGGCTGACCACTGGCCGGCTCGCGGCAAAGGCCGGCTGAGGAGCAGCCGGCTGGCGCCGTGGCCGGCTGGTCCGGAAGCCGGCTGGCTCTAGGTCCTAGTCGGCCTGGCTACGGCCGCCAATGCTGTAGCTGGGCCGGCTTCTACAAGCCATATCCGACTGGGGGTTTGTACCTCAGACCGACTCGAGGCTGGCGAGTCTTGCACTAGAAGGAACCGGGTTGGTGATCCGGGTTCCCAAAGTCCACGCTGACTTCATCTTCCGTAAAGCGCGGGGCACTGTGGAGCAATAGTGCCACGCGCCGGACAGGCCATCATGGTCTACGTCGATCCGTACTGGCTACAGTGGCTGACGGCGACGGGGACACCTCCTCTCCATACCGCTGACCGTGGCAGCCGGATGGGACGGGCCATAAGGCCTCAACGGCTCCTGACGTCACCGCCTCGGGAAGGAGCGGAAGCCGGAGCCGGCCAAGCCGGCCAGTAGACTATAGGGTCTTATATGTAAAGTGCCGGTGCCTATATAAGCCGCACTACCCCCTCTCGTGCAGGGGATCGATCATTCTCAGTTCATTCCACCCTTAGCTCTGCCCTGTGAGATAGACCATCGTCTCCCTTAGCCTCCCAGGAGCAGCCGGACACAGCTCTAGGAGCACCATTGTACTGTGTGATCATCATATACACTCATAGCAGGAGTAGAGGTGTTACCTCCATCGGAGGGCCTCGAACCTGGGTACGTCGCCGTGTCACTCGTCCCCATACCCGCATCCGGATACCGCCGTGAGATCTCTCAGGAACCACCTTCGATTAGCCACCCTATGGCATATGCCGTGACGATACCACGACATTTGGCGCCCACCGTGGGGCCTTCAGCATCCTCGGCCGGTGTCTTCATCCGGACGGGCCTCACCATCACCACCGGCGAGCGAGTCGCTTCAGGCTTGATCTGGAGATTCGGCTCCCTCGACTGCGTCAGCGACAACGCTGGCTGCTTCGCTGACCGGCCCTTCCCTGCCGGTGGCAGCGTCATCTCCTTCGGCGGCCACGACGTCTACGTCGCCACCGTCGCACCGCCGCGCTACCCGCGGCAGGTGCTGCGCTGCGCAAGCCCTCCTCCGCGAGCCGGCAGCAGCGCTCCCGCCAGCCCCGCCATCGTGCAAGTCATGATGGCTGGCGAGGAGCTCCCAACCAAGAACCCGCGCACTCGCGGCCCCAACCTGGAGCGCAACGTCGACCCCAACGCCTCCGGCTCGGGCCCAAAGGCGCCACCACCACCGTCCCGGCTGGACGAGGTCCGGGCGAAACTGAGCACCCCGCTCACGCCTGGCACCGACCCCACCACCATCGAGGCGGATTTGGAGGCGCACCGCCAGCTCCTCCTCAAGCAAACAGAAGAACTGGCTGCTGCTAAGCGCCAGATGGAGATCACCCAGCGCGAGTACAACCGCGCTCACGGCCTCACTCCAGGCGGCGACGGTCCCAGCCGAGCCGGCCAGATCCGCCGTAGGGGCCGCGACCTTGGCGCCGAGATCGCCCGCGACGGTGCTCCTTCGCCGACTCTGTCCGCAGAGCAACCCGTCTACAACACCCCCGACAAGAACATGCGCGCGGCACAAGCCGCCGCAGAAGAGCTGAACCGCCTTGAAGGCGAAGAGTTACGCCGCTAGACCAAGCGGGTGACTGAGCTGCTCAACGCAGCCACCAGGCAGGCGGCCGACCCCAGGTATGTCAATGCCCCCAGAGCTTCCCACGCTCGTGGCGCTGCAGGCAACGACAGAGAAGGCGCCAGGGACACGGCCGAGTCCGCCTCCCCAGCACCAAGCCGGCACCGTGACTCCCGGGCCACGCACGCAAGCTCGGGCCGGCTGAGCCACCAGCCGAGCGGCAGCAGCCGCAGCCGGCCTCCCCCAAGCCAGAACCAGGAGCAAGACTCCGAGCCCCGCCGCCAGCACCGGCCGGCTCCGGAAGCAACCGGCACCCGCCAGCCGGCACGTTCCCGGCTGGGCCCCCGCATCGAGCCCGTCGACGCCAGAGACCGCCTCGATCGGCTGGTCGAATCCCGCATCGCGGAAGAGGAGGCGCCGGCTTGCCCCAAGTGCTTCGGCCCCCGCATTGCCAACGAGCCCGTGCTTGACGGCTTCCAGCTCCCCCGCGACACGCCCAAGTACGACGGCACCGCCAAGCCGGAGGACTGGCTGCAGGACTACTCCACCGCAGTCGGCATCTCTCGAGGCAACAAGCGTTGGGCGGTACGCTACTCCCCCCTGATGCTGGTCGGCTCCGCCCGCACCTGGCTCAACAACCTGCCAGCCGGCAGCATCAACGGCTGGCTGGATTTCGAAAAGGCCTTCGTCAGCAACTTCACCGGCACCTATCGCCGGCCGGGTCGCCCTCAGCAGCTTGAGATGTGCAAGCAGGGCCCGGACGAGACGGACCGCGCATACCTGACGCGCTGGTGCGAGATGCGTAACTCCTGCGAGGGTGTGCACGAGATCCAAGCCATCAGCTTCTTCATGGGAGGCTGCCGGCCCAACACCATGCTGTGGCACAAGCTGCGCCGCAGTGACCCCAAGTCGATGGCCGCCTTGATGGCCATCGCGGACAAGTACGCGCTGGCTGAGGAAGCCGGCAAGGCGCCGGCTGATATTTCACCGGCCCCAGCAAGAAGGGACAACAACAAGTCGGCTGAGCACAAGCCGGCAGACGGCGCCTCTCATGGCAGCCGGCGGGACAACTACCGCGGCAAGCGTCACAGCGACCAGCCGGACCGCCGGTACGGCTCCGCCCACGTAGCCACCGTGGCAGACAACGCGGCAGGCGGCAGCCGCCGCCAGAAGCAAGACCGGCAGTGGAAGCCGAAGTACACCTTCGAGCAGATGCTCGACTCACCGTGCAAGTACCACAGTGGCAAGAACCCCTCCAACCACACCACCCGCGACTGCCACTTCATGAAGCGGCTGACAAGCGGCGAACCTCTCCCGCCTCCACCCCCGCCTCCACCAGCCGGCGGGCCGGGTGGCCAAGCCGGCGCAGAGAACGCCAACCTCGAGCACCACGAGGCTAACCAAGTGCACCATGGCGGCCGATACCTGGCCGAAGATGCTACCTACATCATCTTTACTTCCGAGCCCGAGGACAAGACGAGCCAGCAGAGCCGTTCCCTCGAGGTCAACGCGGTCATACCGCCGGTCCCCCAGTACCTAAACTGGTCAGAGCAGGCCATCACCTTTGATCGCCGCGACACACCGGCTGTCCTGCCGAGGCCGGGCAGCTACGCCATGGTCCTCGACCCCACCATCGGCACAACCCGGCGCAGCGTGCGTTTTTCGCGCGTCCTCATCGATGGCGGCAGCAGCATCAACATCCTCTACCGCGACACCGCCCGCAAGCTAGGCATCCAGGAAGCCGAGCTGCGTCCCACCCCCACCGTTTTCCATGGCATCGTGCCGGGCCACTGCTGCCAGCCGATTGGCCGGATCACGCTGGAGGTGATGTTCGGGAAGCCGGATCATTTCCGCACCGAGAAGATCGAGTTCGAGGTGGTGGACCTCGTGAGTCCCTACCACGCGCTCCTGGGCACGCCGGCCCTGACCAAGTTCATGGCGGTGCCCCACTATGGGTACCTGAAGATGAAGCTGCCTGGCCCCAAGGGGGTCATCACCATAGCCGGCGACTATCGCCGCTCCATGGACTGCGCCACGCAGAGCTCCAAGATGGCCCAGACGCTGGTCATCGCCACCGAGAAGCAGCTCATCCACGACGCCGTCGCCCTCGCCAAGGCCGCGCAGACAGACATGCCGGCTGCAGGCAACCCGGCTGGGACGACTCACTTCCAGCCGGCCGACAACACCAAGAAGATCCTGCTGGACCCGGCGCAGCCGGACAAGTACGTCACCATCGGTGCCGGCTTGAGCAGGAAATAGGAAAGCGAGCTCACCAGCTTCCTCCGTGAGAATCGGGACATCTTCGCATGGACTCCAAGAGACATGCCGGGTGTGCCGAGGGAGTTGGCTGAGCACCACCTCCACGTCCGGCCTGAAGCCAAGCCGGTGAAGCAGCCTCTCAGGCGCTTCGCCGAAGAACGAAGGAAGGCCATCGGTGAAGAAATCGCCCGGCTGCTGGCAGCCGGCTTCATCATGGAAGTGCTGCACCCGGACTGGTTGGCGAACCCGGTCCTGGTTTTGAAGAAGAACGGCTCCTGGCGCATGTGTATCGACTACACCAGCCTGAACAAGGCGTGCCCGAAGGATCCCTTCACCCTGCCGCGCATAGATCAAGTCATAGACTCGACTGCCGGCTGTGAACTGTTGTCTTTTCTAGATGCCTATTCAGGCTACCACCAGATTCCTTTGAATCCGGATGATCAAATAAAGACTTCGTTCATTACCCCGTACGGGGCTTATTGCTACACGACTATGCCGTTCGGCTTGAAAAATGCAGGCGCCACCTACCAAAGGTGCATGCAAAAATGCTTGCAGGATCAAATCGGCAGAAACGTTCACGCATATGTGGATGATGTCGTCGTAAAGACCAAGGAGACGACTACCCTCCTTGATGACCTGAGAGAAACCTTCACCAATTTGAGAAGATTTCGGATGAAGCTCAACCCGGCCAAGTGCACATTCGGCGTGCCGTCTGGCCAGCTCCTTGGCTACCTCGTCTCTCAGCGAGGGATCGAAGCCAACCCGGACAAGATCAGTGCCCTGGAGAAGATGGAACTGCCGCAGTGCCTCAAGGACGTCCAGAAGTTCGTTGGCTGCCTGGCTTCCTTGAGCCGCTTCGTCAGCCGGCTGGGGGAGAAGGCACTGCCCCTGTATCAATTGATGAAGAAGGCGGACAAGTTCGTCTGGTCACCACAGGCGGATGAAGCCTTCCGTGACTTGAAGCGCGTGCTCTCAACCGCGCCAATCCTTGCAACGCCGGCTTCAATGGAGCCGATGCTGTTGTACATCGCAGCCACCAACCGAGTGGTTAGCGTTGTCCTGGTGGTGGAGCGCAAAGAAGCCGGCAGGGAGCAGCTAGTTCAGCGCCCAGTCTATTACCTTAGCGAAGTGCTCTCCCAGTCGAAGCAAAACTACCCCCACTACCAGAAGGTCACCTACGGCGTCTACATGGCGGCCAAGAAGCTCAAGCACTACTTCCAAGAGCACCCCATCAAGGTGGTTGCCACAGCGCCCTTGGCGGAAATCATCGGCAGCAAGGATGCCAACGGCCGGGTTGCCAAGTGGGCCCTGGAGCTAGCCGCCCACACCATCCTCTACGAGCCACGCACAGCCATCAAGTCGCAGATCCTCGCGGACTTCTTTGTCGACTGGGCTGAGATGCAGTATCTGCCGCCTGTGCCGGATTCCACACATTGGAAGATGCACTTTGACGGCTTGAAGATGCGCAACGGCTTGGGAGCCGGCATCGTCATCACCTCTCCCAAGGGAGATCGACTGGACTACGTCCTGCAGATCCACTTCGCCGCATCCAACAATGTGGCGGAGTATGAAGCGCTCATTCATGGGCTGAAGCTGGCCAAGGAGATTGGCGTGCGTCGCATACTCTGCTTCGGTGACTCCGACCTGGTTATACAGCAAGCATCTGGCGACTGGGACGCGAAGGACGCCAACATGGCCTCATACCGCTTCCATGTCCAGCAGCTATCCGGCTTCTTCGACGGCTGCGAATTCCACCATGTGCCACGAGCAAACAACGAGGCGGCTGACGCCTTGTCCAAGATTGGCTCAACCCGGCAAGCCATTCCGCCGGGCATCGCCTTGGCGGTTCTCAAGAAGCCGTCCATCATACCGTCACCGGACTCGGATTCAATATTCGTGCCGGCTGACCCGGGGGCTGCTCAGCCGAACCCGGGGGCTTCATCGCCCAAGTCGAGGGCTTCAAAGCCAAACCCGCCGGCTACCATGCCGAACCCGGGGACTTCTCAGTCCAACCCCGGGGCTTCATCGCCAAACTCGGGGGCTAGCAAGCCGAACCCGCCGGCTAGCAAGCCGAACCCGGCGACCATGCAGTCGAATCCGGAAGCTCCCACGCAGGAGGCCCTGTTGGTCAGCGTATTCGAGATAATATGCGTACCTTCATGGGCACAAGAATTCCTCTCCTACCTCACCGATGGTGTGCTGCCTGATGATAGAGTCCAGGCCAGGCAGATTGAGAGAAGGGCCAAGGCCTATACCATCATCAACCACCAGCTGTACAAACGCAGCGTAAGTGGGGTGTTCCAGCGGTGCGTCGAGCCGGCTGAAGGGATTGAACTCCTACGAGAAATCCATCAAGGAGAGTGCGGACATCACGCCTCATCCAGAGCCATAGTGGCCAAAGCTTTCCGGCACGGTTTTTACTGGCCGACTGCGCTCAGAGACGCAGAAGAGTTGGTGAAGAAGTGCAACGGCTGTCAGCGCTTCGCAAAGAAGAGACACCAGCCGGCTTCCGCCTTGAAAACCATCCCCATCACATGGCCGTTTGCCGTATGGGGCTTGGATATGGTGGGTCCGTTCAAAACAGCGCGAGGCGGCATGACACATCTCTTGGTGATGATTGACAAATTCACCAAGTGGATCGAAGCCAAGCCAATCAAGAAGCTGGACGGTTCCACAGCCGTCACATTCCTCAAGGAAATCATCGTGAGGTTCGGCTACCCCCACAGCATCATCACCGACAACGGCAACAACTTCTCCCAAGGCATCTTCTCTCGCTATTGCGGGGAAATGGGGATCCGGATGGCCCTAGCCTCTGTGGCGCACCTAGAGTCCAACGGACAAGTGGAGAAGGCTAACGGCTTGGTCCTAGCCGGCATCCGGCCCCGGCTGGTGGAGCCGCTCGAGCGAGCAGCCGGCTGCTGGATCGAAGAGTTGCCCAATGTGCTGTGGAGCCTGCGCACAACGACAAACCGCTCAGTCGGCTTCACGCCATTTTTCCTCGTATACGGGGCCGAAGCCGTTTTGCCGACTGATATCGAGCACGACGCGCCAAGGATCAAGCTGTACACTGAAGCCGAAGCCAAAGAAGCTCGCGAAGATGGAGTCGACCTGGTCGAAGAGGCCCGGCTGCTGGCTGCGTCCAGATCTACCATCTACCAGCAAAGCCTCCGACGCTATCACAGCCGGAAGGTCCAGCCCTTAGCATTCCGAGAAGGAGACCTAGTGCTCCGGCTGATCCAGCGGACAGCCGGGCAGCATAAACTGTCATCCCCATGGGAGGGTCCCTTCATCGTGAGCAAGGCAGTAGGCAATGATTCCTACTATCTCATAGATGCCCAAGAGGCTAAGAAAAACAAGCCGGACAAGGCTGACGAGGAGACTAAACGTCCCTGGAATGTCAACTTACTCCGCCCATTTTACACATGAGAGCAGGAATGTATGTATCCCTTGTATCCCTTTTGTAAGCTATGAAAAAGCACGTGCCAAGAGCGCCATTTCCGACAAGTTTTTCGCGTACTCTACCTTATTTCGCCAATTGGCTTGAACCCTCTCATGCGGTTGGCTCAGTAACGTGATCCGGTTCCCGACAGTCGGCTTCCGATCCAGCTACAGACCGCAACCCGGCTGTCCGGCTGGCGGGAGTAAGGCCTAGGGAGCCGGCACGCGAAAAACGACTAAGGGAAAGAGTAAAAGCGAGTTGACTTGCAACTTTTCATATAAGTGCCGGATTGCCGAATTCAGCTCGTTCGACTGAAATACTGTCGGCCTCACCCAGCGGCCCGCTCTTGATCCGGCGACGGATCGCAAGTCGGACGTACGACCGGCAAGAGCACAGCCAAAGAGTGGGGCGGATGGGAAAAAGCGAACAAGTCGAAAGAAAGCAACTCGGCACACAAATGATTAACAAACACATTAAAGTGTGACATAATGAAAGGACGATAATGTTCATACATGTGCACCCGGCATTCCGGGGATTTAATAAATTGTCTTGGCAAAGCAACAACAGAAACAGGTAAACTAAGCAGCGGCTGGAGAAGGACCAGCCGGAGGAGCGTCGGCGGAGCCGGCTGCCGGGTCGTCTTCGGGCGCGTCTTCCGCCTCCTCATCTTCCATCTCGTAATCCTCATCAGATTGAGGGTTCGGGTCCGCGACGAAGAGGCCCTTGTCGACGAAGTCGGCGATGGCGCTGGCTCGGGCAAGCCGGGCGGTCTTGTGTTCGGCCGGGAGCTTGTCCTCCATGCCGGCTCGCCGATACTCGAGCTGCCCCAGGTCCACCTCGTTGTACCGGGAGAGGACAAAGGACAGCGCCATGTCGGCACCAGCGCGCGTGGCAGACTCCTTCCAGTCGAGGAAGCGATCCGGCGCCCGCTCCATCAAGGAGGTGAGGTTGGAGATATCTTGCGGCACCGCCTCCGTGGGCCACAGCATCGGGACCAGCTCCTCAGCCGCCTTCCGGAGCTCCCAGCCGAGTTTGGTGATGGGCTCGACGCGGGCAGCCATGGACGCCATATAGTCCTCCATGGTGAAGTACTCCGAGCTGCCCTCGCTAGTCGCCCGCCTCCTGGACTCGCGCGCAACGCCAACGGCTGCTAACGCCGCATCCTGCGTTTCCGGGAAGGCCGCTGCAAGAAGAAGCAAGTCAGAAATCATCGAAGCCGAAATAAGCTGAAAAATGCAAATTTTCGAAGTCCTAAGACAAAAAGGAAAAGCCTGGCGGCAGCCGGCAAGAACCGACTGCCCCCAGCCCAAAGATGGAGATAGCGAAGAAATCAGAAGTTTCTGCCGCCGGCTGCCAACGAAAGCCGGCAGCCGACAGCCGAAAGCCGGCAAAGGGAAGGGAACATAGAGATGCACTCACCCGACAAGCCACGATCAAGCGCGCCAATCTCGTCCGTCCAGCGCTTGGCGGTGGCCGACAGCTCTGTGGACTTGGTGGTGACCTCCTCCTGAAGCGCAAGCCGCTGCTTCTCCACCTCAGTCAGCCGCCGGCTCAGATCCTCCACCTTCTCCTTCTCCGCCGTCCTAAGGGAGGCAAGCTCGGTGAGGTGGTTCTGCTCAAGCAGGCGCAGCCGCACCAGTTCCCCCTCAGCCACCTTGAGCTTGGCGGCTGCAGATCGGCCCGCCTCCTCGCTCTCGGCGCACTGGGCGCGAGCAGCCCGGAGATCCGCCTCCAGCCGCGGGACCTTGGCGGCTTCAACTGCGAGGCAGCCGGAAAGAAACGTCAGCCAACGAAGACTAAAAAGAAAGAAGACATCGAGTCGGAAGAAGCAAGATCCTACCCTTGACGGCCGCGAGCTCGCGAGCCAAGTCGGCCCGGTCCAGCTTGGCCTTGTGGTAGTGGGTCACGGCGCGGTTGTATAAGTTGGTGCGCCGATCCGCCACAGCCTAAGGAAAAAAGAAAAATCAGTATGCTAGGCGAAACCCGGACCGGCTCCGAGCAGCCGGCCCATGCCTCGGAGGGCTACCAGGATGATAACCAAATCGAAAAACAGATGAAGCTTACCTTGCTGGCTTCCTCCACCTTGGCGAGGTTGGCCGCGGCCTCGGCAGCCCTAGCCTTGAGGTTGGCCTGCAGGCTGGAGAAGAACATCTCCACCGATGCTTGGCCAGGGTTCCCCTCCCGGCTGGTCACCTCATAGGAGTCGGCGCGGAGCCACGCCTGCTCCATAGTGCCAGCCGAGCCAAGGCTGGAGTCGGAGGCGGACGGCACATGCAGAAGCAGAGCGCCCTTGGCCACGTGCAGGCCCTGCTGCGGCGCCGATGGGGCTCCAGTCCTCACCAGCGCGCGCGAGTCGGCGCCCTCCGTGCGCGCCGGCTCATCCCTTGCCGGCTCCTGCCTGGCCGGCTCCTCCGTCGTCGGCTCCGGCGGTGGCGGCGCTCCGGGCGAAGCAGATGGCCCAGTCGGCGCAGCCATCTCCGGCGCCCGAGGTGCCCCCTCCGGGCTCTCATCCGGCACCACCACGCTTGGCCTGGCTCCGGCTCCGGTCGCGGGCAGTGCAGCCCTGCCGGCTCCGGCTCCGGTCGAAGGCGGCATGCCCGGCCGGCCCCGGCGGCCGGGTCCGTAAGACGAGTCCGGCGCGGGAACATGTCGTCCAGCGTCAGCCGGGCGCGTCGGCTCGGCCCGCGTGCCGCGATCAGGCGCTGAGGCCAGCGGCACGGCGAAGGAAGGCGCCCCTGCGGGAGGCGGAGTACCCGCAGGCGGCGGCGGCGTAGGTGCGCGCGATGGAGGCTGTGGCGTCGGCTCCCTCCTTTGGCGCGGAGGCGGCGACACGACGCGCGGAGTCTGCCGGGAGCCGCCGCCCTGGGCAAACTTGATGGGGGCCCTAGCCGGACAAACAAGGAGAAGATAAGCATAGAGAGTAAGGAAAGAAAAGGAATCAAACAGAAGAAAAAGAGAGCTCACCCGGCCTGCTCCGGAACCTTCTTCGGCTGCTGCCGGCGGAGCTTCTTCGCCTTCGCCTCCAAGGCGGCAGTAGAGCGGGGGTCGCCAACCCGTTTCTTCCCCTTGAGCGCCGAAGTCGCCGTGGTGCTTGGCGGCCTCGCGCGCAGGGGCACGGCGGGGATCGGCCCCGTGGCAGACGTCGCCGGCTCCTCGTCCTCCTGCTGCTCCGGTGAAGGGGGCGGATTGTGCTCCCCATGGCCGCCTAGGTCAGGCGCCTGCAGCAGGTCGTCGTCGCCAGCCTGGTCGCCGGCTTGGTCAGCCGGATCGGCGTGATCCGGCGTCCACCTCCTCATCGCCAGGTCGCCATCCTCGACGTTCTGGCGGTCAAAGAGCTAGAAAAACAGAAAACATGAGCAAACAACAAGCCGGAAGTCGGCAAAAGGAAAAGGAAGTCGGCCTCGCAGCCGCAAGCCGGAAGCCGGCGAGAACACAAAGCTTACCAGCTCGGGTTGGTGGTCCCTGTCGCGGGGCGCCAGCCCGTAGTTCCATTCGTCCGGCATGTTCGCCTTGGTGATGTTATTCACCCGGTGGGCCACCTGGGCCTTGGAGAGCAGCGCCTTGGACGTCCGGTTCGGGTCGAACCGGCCGGACATATGCCCGATTTTGTGGGTGCGCATTTGGAGCGGCAGCACCCGGCGCTCGGCGATGGTGCAGAGGAGGTCCTCGGCGGTCAGCCCGTTCGCGACGGCCGCCCCCAGGAAGTCCCAGAGCTGATTCACTTCGGCGTCCGGGTCCGTCGTGCGGGCGTTGTAGCTCCAGTTGATCCGGCCGACTGGAGGAGCCGGGTTGAACTCCGGCAGGTTGATCCGGTCGACAAGCTGGCCCTCGTTGCGCACGTAGAAGAACGACATTTGCCAATTCTTCACCGAGTCAACGGTTGGAATTTTGGGGAAGGGCGTACCCGGCCGGGTGTAGATCGAGGCGGCGCCGCAGGCCCGCAGGCGGCCCTCAGTGGTTTGCGCCTTGAGGTAGAACAGCCGGCTCCAGAAGTCGATATCCGGCCACAAGCCGGCGTAGGCCTCCATGAAGGCCACGTACCAGCTGAGGAGGATGCAGGCGTTGGCCGGCAGGTGGTGCGGCTGCAGGCCAAAGTTGTCGAGGAACTGGCGGAAGAAGGTGGAGGCCGGCAGGCCCAGCCCGCGATCGAGATGCGCGCCGAAGACGACGCGCTCGCCGGGCTGCGGCTCGGGCTCCGTCTCCTCGCCGGGCGCCCGCGTGACCACCGACGACGGGATCCGGCGGAGGCGCACCAGCCGCTCGATGTCGTCCTCCCGCATGTACGAGCCCCTCCACGATCCGCTGGCGGAGGCCATCGTCGAGGAAGAAGAAGAAGATGACCACGAAAGGCGGAAAGGCGAGGAAGAACCTTGCGACGGCGGCGGCGACGACGGCGGCGGAGGACGCTCCGTCGAAACGCGGGGCCCCGTGGCGCCGGCTCGTCGGAGTAGCGGCGGCGGATCGGTGGAGATTCGCTCGCCGGAGTTCGCCAGCGGGAGACGTTCGCCGGAGCAGCAACGGGCTCGAGCGTGAAGAAGAGAGCGAGAAGAGCGGGAGCGCGAGGAAGACGAAGTGAGGCAAGTGGCCGCCTCGGTACCCTCCCCCGCGGCATTTATAGCCGACCGCGGCGGACGGTTAACCTCCAAGTGGCGATCGTGGCCACGTCGCCCGGATCCTCTGCGCATTAACTTCCCCCACGACCACTGCCGTTACTGGAAACCGCCACGCCACGTCGCCCACGACCGCACCGGATCCGGAGGGGACATTGATTTGACCATACGAACCGGCGGCAGAGCCCATGCGTCAGACCGGTCAAGTCGGGTGCAGGGCCCGAGGCGGCGGAGACTCCGGCGCGCCGCAAGCCGGAGCCGAACAATAAGTTCAACTCGGACCAAAAGTCATCCAGCAAGGCGGAGACACCACCAAAACTTGCGAGAAAGCGAAAGCTGCATAAGTGTGAATAGTGGCCGACTAGAAGCAGCCGGCCGGAACGAGCCGGACGAGGGCGCAGCCGGCTGAATGGAAATTCTCAGTCGGCCCCTCAAAGTGCCGTCAAATATATTCGAGAAGCCAGGAAAACCTGCCTAGGTCCTTCTAAACGCAGGACCTTGCCAGCTTCGGGGGCTAATGTCGGGGGGAAGACCCCGGGTAGGGCAATGGACGCGGAGCAGCCGGCTGACCACTGGCCGGCTCGCGGCAAAGGCCGGCTGAGGAGCAGCCGGCTGGCGCCGTGGCCGGCTGGTCCGGAAGCCGGCTGGCTCTAGGTCCTAGTCGGCCTGGCTACGGCCGCCAATGCTGTAGCTGGGCCGGCTTCTACAAGCCATATCCGACTGGGGGTTTGTACCTCAGACCGACTCGAGGCTGGCGAGTCTTGCACTAGAAGGAACCGGGTTGGTGATCCGGGTTCCCAAAGTCCACGCTGACTTCATCTTCCGTAAAGCGCGGGGCACTGTGGAGCAATAGTGCCACGCGCCGGACAGGCCATCATGGTCTACGTCGATCCGTACTGGCTACAGTGGCTGACGGCGACGGGGACACCTCCTCTCCATACCGCTGACCGTGGCAGCCGGATGGGACGGGCCATAAGGCCTCAACGGCTCCTGACGTCACCGCCTCGGGAAGGAGCGGAAGCCGGAGCCGGCCAAGCCGGCCAGAAGACTATAGGGTCTTATATGTAAAGTGCCGGTGCCTATATAAGCCGCACTACCCCCTCTCGTGCAGGGGATCGATCATTCTCAGTTCATTCCACCCTTAGCTCTGCCCTGTGAGATAGACCATCGTCTCCCTTAGCCTCCCAGGAGCAGCCGGACACAGCTCTAGGAGCACCATTGTACTGTGTGATCATCATATACACTCATAGCAGGAGTAGAGGTGTTACCTCCATCGGAGGGCCTCGAACCTGGGTACGTCGCCGTGTCGCTCGTCCCCATACCCGCATCCGGATACCGCCGTGAGATCTCTCAGGAACCACCTTCGATTAGCCACCCAATGGCATATGCCGTGACGATACCACGACACCTCGCGCGAGACGACCCAGGGCGAAGTGGGAAGGGAGGATAGGGGATGGGAGGGGGCCCTGGTGGAGAGAGGGAGGGGCGGCGGTGTTGTTGGGAGGGTGGAGGGGCGGTTCTAGGTCAGGGAGGGGCGGCGGGCGGGCAGTACGACGCTTTTTAGCACAAGATATGGGAATGCAGCGATTGCACCAACATTACATGTTGTAAGTAATTGCAGAGATCAGGGGAGAAGGTGGTAGCAAAATAAGGAAAGAAATTAATCTCACACGAATCTACGTGCTCAAATTGCATCATTGCTAAGAGCATCTCCAGCCGTTGGGGCTCCCCGGGCCGAATCCGGCGCTATTTAGTGCCGGATTGGACGAAAGTTTGGCCCGGAGAGCGCAAGTTCCAGCCGTCTCCCCAGTAGACACCCGGGGTTCTGCGTTTTTCAGAGGAAAGCGTCCCTGGATGCCAAATTTCCTGCATAATTCGGCGAATTTGATCAGTTTTGCCAACATTTGGCTTATTTTTACAAATAAACGTTACAGTTCAACAAAACAAGACAAGTTTTCAAACAAATCAAATGGAAACTAGTTGGTGTTGCCTCGAAGCATCCATATGTGCTCCACCAGATCATCCTGCAGCTGTTGATGCATTGTGGAGTCTCGAATCTCCTGATACATAGCGATGAACGCAACCCACGATGCTAGCACCTGGTGGTTAGGCTGTGCAAGAGCACCCTCTCTGTCATATGGTGCAGCTTGCTCGCTCGGAGGAACCGAACACTTCCGCTCATTCTCGATAATCATGTGTGTAAGCACACACAACAGTTCATCACCTCCCACATCTGATCTTTGGACCAAGTCAAAGCAGGGAACCGGACTACATCAAATCTCTGCTGGAGGACACCAAATGCACGCTCGACATCCTTTCGGCAAGCTTCTTGTTCCTTGGCAAACTGCTGCTCCTTCGAAAGGGCGGGGCTTGAGATAGTCTTCACAAATGTTGCCCACTTTGGATAGATACCGTCTGCAAGATAGTATCCATTGTTGTACTGCCGGCGATTGATCATAAAGTTAACCGGGGGAGCATGACCCTCAACAAGCTTGGAGAAGACCGGCGAGCACTCCAAGACGTTGATGTCGTTGTTGGATCCTGACATACCAAAAAAGGAGTGCCTAATCCAGAGATCATGGGTAGCCACTGCCTCAAGTATCACAGTGCAGCCCTTTTTGTGACCCTTGTACATTCCCTGCCAGGCAAACGGACAGTTCTTCCATTTCCAATGCATGCAGTCAATGCTTCCCAGCATCCCTGGAAATCCTCGAGCTTCATTGACAGCGAGGATCTTAGCAGTGTCTTCGACAGTCGGTGATCTCAAGTAGATGTCCTTGAACACTGCTATCACCGCCCTGCAGAACCGGTAGAAACAATCAAGGGCGGTGGACTCCGCCATCCGAAGATAGTCATCGGTGGAATCACCAGGAGCTCCATATGCCAGCATCCGCATAGCCGCTGTGCACTTTTGGAGGGCGGAAAACCCTGCCATGCCGGTGCAATCCAACTTGCATCTGAAATAGGAGTCGTACTCTCGAAGGGCATACACAATTTTCAGGAAGAGCTTCCGGCTCATCCTGAAACGACGCCTAAAAACAGCCTCACCGTGCAATGGATCGTCGGCGAAATAGTCGGCGTAGAGCATGCAATAGCCCTCCATTCGCTGCCTCAGCTTGCACTTCCGGCGACCTGGTGCCAACCCACCACGGCGACCAATGACCGACTCGGCGTACAAGCCGGACAGGCAAGCTAGGATCAACAGGTGCTCCTCGTCTTGGGCGGCGGCTGCCGTTTCTTCTTCAAGAAGCTCGGCGAACATCTGCTCCTCCTCCTCGTCGAAGTCCATGTCCGGCCAGGCAATTGGACGAACACCTACCAGGTATATCGACGAGGAGCGACGCGAGGGAGCTGCCCGGCGGCGGAAAATAGGCAGAGGGCATGACGGGCGGCGGAATATAGGCTGCTGGGTGGAGGAACAGCAGAGTTGAGGCAACCGGCCGGCGGATTGGAGAGGGGTGGTGCCGGCGGCGACAGAGCAACGGGAGGGGAGGCGAGATTTGCGTCGACAAAGTGGTGGGGTTCATCTGTTCTCTCGCCGACAGAGCAGGCTCGTCCCCGCTTTTCTCTCACCCGAAGTCCCCGATCGCACCCCGGGGGCCGGGGACGGTCTGGGCTCTCCGGACGGATGAAAGGCCTAATTCTGACGAAAACGAGGAACCGGGGGCCGACTAGACCGTTTTCGTCCATCCGAGTGAAAAAAAAGGTGTCCTGGAGGCCTCCTCGGGGAGACGGCTGGGATGCTCTAAAGCCTAGTGAGCCAGCACCGCTGGAGCATGGAGAGTAACCCGTATAACCAAGCGCCCAGCCGAAGTTCCGTGAACAAGTGACGCCAAGGCCAGGAACACAACACAGCCCAAGGCACACCAACATCCACACAAAGTAGACAGAAGGCAAATCGTTGCTTTGCCACATTCGAAGAATCCAATCGACGGAGGTGCAAAACCCAGTCCTTGTTCATCAAACAATGCTGCTCATCTATATACCTAATAATAAAGAGAGAAGTGTTTCCTTGGTTCGGTCCGTTTCGTCCGTCTGGTTTCTGGTTCATCCGTCATCCGTCGTCTGTCCCAATCCATCGCTACTTAGTCCCTGCCGATCAAACGCTAGGTGTGGGCCGGCCCAGTCAAAGCCATTGTTGGTCACGCACCGTACGTGTCCTTCCCGAACGCGTGAAACCCCATCTCTCAATCAAGGGAAACCAAGTACATGAAAACAACTCCAGGTCGATTACGACACCCGCTCCCACCCCTGGTTCCGTATATAGGCGACCACAACCACAACGGGTGACAACGAGTAGAAGAGTCGACCGCACAAGAGATCTACCAAGCCGACTTTCAACATTGGATGAAGAAGATCACCGGCCGCCACGGCGGCTACGCCATCGTTTCCGCCCACTCCAAGACCATCTGGGAGGACCCCCATGGTGGCCGTGTGAGTCCACTTATTTCGATTGCGTGCGGCGCCGGTGTGTATGCGTCCCGTTCCGACCCCGCCGTCGCCACTGATCCGTAGTCCGCCGTGTGCAAAAGCAGATGTTGCCACACACGTACGAAAGCTTGATCGATCTTTTCCTGTTCGATCAAGCTATATCTGAATGGCCGTATGCATCGGCGGAAGCTCATCTTCCTCTCTGGACGGAAACCATGGCGTCGCCTCAAAGACGTCCGGCGTACATCGCCTCAAAAGGTGTCCCGGTCCGACTGATTGCTGTCTGCTTCAAGATCAGCCATGTGCTGAGCCGCGGCGGCGTTTCCCAGCCGGCCTGCCACGCCTCCAAAACAGGTCCAGCTGATCGATGTTGCTACGAATAAGCTTACACTACATATTAATTAGCGCGTCTTGCTAGCTTCCTAACAAGAGTACCAGATCAATCAGGCCTGCTTATGCTCTGCTGCCCGAAGACGATTTTGGGCTGCTTGAGGAGGCCACGCCGGCTGTGGCTTACCAAGCCCAGCAACAGCAGGACACTGCCAATGGGTGCTAGATTAAGGTGGGATTGAAATCCGACGAGGACGACGTCAGTCTGCTCCAGGAGGCAACGCCGGCGGCAGCTCTCCATGGCCAGAAACAATAGACACGCGACCGGTGCGGCGCCTTCCGGATGTCTACGCCAATGCCTTCGTGAACGAGTGAAAGATCGCCCACCGATCCACATCACACAACATCCAAAAGTTCAGCTCAGTTGCACGACTCCAACTAGGATTATGGTGAGCTGGTCTCGGTTGTGTTTGATGCAGCGATCGACGTTGTGCCTCCGTTCGCTTCTCCAATGCTCATCTCTAAGCTGCTTTCGGTCTACTGGGCTGATCAAGATTTTTCCGCCGCTCGATCTGCACAATAGCTGATAACAACAGGTGTGTCTTCACGTGATCAAGCGCCACGGTCGATCGAGCTCAAAGGAATCGACATGCAGCTATTCTCTATCCAATACAACGTGCTCCCGTGGTGTGCTAGGGTTGCATCCCTGTGCTAAAGTCAATCTGGAAAGCAAAGTGAGATTCATCAATTTCTAATTGCGCGCGTGGAGGAAACATAAGCTTGTTTGATTCTTCAGTTGTCCGCCCACCGAGTCCACGAAAATCACTACTGCTGCTCCTTCTGCCTAGGTTGATAATTCTGACCAGTAGCAACAGGTTCTTGGGCACAGGTTGATCGATAATTTCTTTTATTCTTTCTCCTGCGTGACTGCGTCTGAATCTTAGCTTACTATTGTTTTTCCCCGCTAAGTCAGATCAGATTATATAGGTAACACTTACTTTCCAATGTATCCCAATTTATTTTAGATTACAGAGTTCGTTCTTCTCTTTTATAGTAAAAAAGCTATGGCAGATGAGATGCGTTGTGTTAATCCACATGTTAGTAGTGGAGCTCATATTATATCATCTTTATTTGCCGAGTAACCAACCAAGCTAACATATATGATACGTGTAATGCTGAATAATACCACCTCGATCCCTTGCAACGTGTCCCACCAATATATATAGCAAAATGCGGAATCAACATATGCTTCGACATTTTAAGACCGGATGACTCATCAACACTCTCTCCGTAGCGAAGCACGGGCTTTGTCCTAGTATAATCTTAAGATTAGGCAGCCACTATAGTCAGAAGGAATACTCCCAAGAATACATCATTAAGAACCAGAAACTGCAATCCCGCTCGCCTACCTCTACAGAGATAGCTGCAGGGAAACCTGATACGATTCTAACCCATCCTCTTCGGCTCAGCTCCACCTCGCCAACAGTATTTCCTATCCCCGTCGTATGTACATCACCTCAAAATGCTGCCGTTGAAACAAGTCCCTTCGCCGCACTGTCCATCCGTTGTCGATGCCCAAATAATGTCTTGATTGCTTGCTCCCATGGCATCCTGCCGTTGATATCGACTACAGTTCGTGTTTAGCTCGCTCTCTTTTTGCAAAATAAAATGTTTAGCTCGCTCTCCAGTCCTGCAATCTACTGTTGTAGCTCACAGCTCTGTCTTTAGCTTGCTTGCTGGCTGCTGCTGCGGTCCTGTAGAAAGACATGAAGATAATCCAAGTCAGTGGTAGGGTTCTGTTTTTCGATCTCATGTAGCATTTGGCCACAGCCGGACAGTAACTGAGATACTAAAACTAACAGCTGGTAATCAGGTGCATCATCAGTTATTTTCTAACCATATCTGGTACTAAGAAGTTTGAGAGCATTGTCGTATAAGAACAACATAATATGAGTTAGCATGTCTATTTTTCTATAAAGGAATTTTTGTACAAATAGTCAAACAAAATTAGAGAATTTTTTGATGTGAGGTCACGAATTATAGCTATCCAGAGCCGCAAGGCCGGGTTGCATGATAATGGTGATGGCTCGAGTCTGGACAAAGCTTGCTGTGTGCCACTCAGCTGTGAGCAAGCACCAGTACCTGAAGAAGCTGCAATAATTTCTGGCGAAAAACAGATTCTGCCAGCCGTAATGCAGTACATATATCATCTAGTCAGGAGGAGGGGCCCTAATGGTTTTAATGATTCTTGAACGCTTTGCATGATTGGGCCTGTACCTCCAATAGCACTTGTCCCTCCAAAATGCACCCTGCTTCGATCCAGAGCCTCATATCGATTGCCCCAGATCCAAACGGCAGATCGAGAAGGCTGTTAGGCCTTCTCTTCCTTTTTTCTCTAGTGGCAACGCAAAAGCAGTACACTCCTGACGAGAAAACTGCAACATCATTGCGATGCAAACAATGGAGCTGGCTCCCTGGTTTCTATGACACGAGCCACATGGTCGTTTACAAGCTATAGAATTGACCTCTAAACTGGCAATTGGTCCCGCAACAAGATGTCAAAATCCACTATCCAGTGATGCTGCTCCATCTATAGCTAGAAGGATAGTCACATAGTATAAGCTATTGTGGAAGTTTGTGTCATGTAAATTCAGTCTATTTGAACTGCCAGGATTGCGGGAAAAATTGACCAGATGGCAGGGATGCATATCAGCTGGCACCATAGTCTAGACAATACAGGTCAGTTTATGTGGGAATTGTATTTGTAGATGCAATGGGGTGCATGTGCTTAGGTACTTTTGCATCTCGAAAAGATCTACAAAAATTCACGGCTATACATCATGTTAAAATGCAAAGGCCAGGTGTAATGCTTGAACCTTTTAAGTAATAAAGCACCTTTTATTGAACAAAAATACATCATGTTAAAATATTTGCACCTGCAAAAATTCATGCAAAATATGCTCAATCTACACTGTACACGACATGCAGAATAACTGTTTGAACAGTTCCAGTTGCAAAAAAAACCTCTTGCCTCTTTTGTATAGCGTAACCTTGCATGATTTTGTGCAGATGCTCGTGTTATAACACGATGTACATCCATGAATTTCTTTTTCAACAGGTACAAGTACCTAAACCCTAAACTCACAAACCACCCTTACACGTAACAAATCAACTCACATTTACTTTTAAAGTTTGCACTTCACTACTGTCTTTAATTCAGAAAGTTAGACGATTGCAGTACAAGCAACCAGCCCAATGCTAGAGATAGTGGCATCGGGGTTAAAGTGATTGTAGCTGGCAGCCTCCATTACAGGAA
This sequence comes from Lolium perenne, assembly GCF_019359855.2. Taxonomy (NCBI): domain Eukaryota; kingdom Viridiplantae; phylum Streptophyta; class Magnoliopsida; order Poales; family Poaceae; genus Lolium; species Lolium perenne. The sequence continues at coordinate 262,493,291 of NC_067250.2, forward strand.
AGAGGATCCCCAGACATGCAGTGGACAACATACAGAACGGTGGACCCTTCACAGTTGTCCGAGTGGTCAGAAGGGCCAAAGGGACCAGATCTGCATCTACAGGCCTTATGTAGCCAAGCCCAAACGGAAAGACGGGGGCGCTATCGTTTCTAGACATGCATTTATGATTTGGGCCCAGCCACACCCACCAGCTGGGTCCGCTAGTGCCAGAGAGAACAGATCCACCAGACGAACACATCTATGGCCCCTACCACCCAAAATAGTGGTGATGATGGCAATAATGATTGAAAGAACAACAAATAAAACGAGCAAAGATCCAAGAAATGCATTCTTAAATCTTCCGACCGAAGTTATAGTCTCCTGCTTTTTGCTAGTGAATGTTCATTAGCTATGTGTTTCAGCCTGTCCATAATAATCAACATACTAATGTTGATGCAACTTAAACTACTTACAGCACTACATGTTTTCATGAGTTAATCATTTTCCTAACTTGCATTTCTGTATAATCATGTTTGCCGAAAGGAGGCTATCTGTTAGCAATGCTAGGACATCAGACATTTAGCATGGTTCTAATGGGCTATGGTATATTTTTCATAGCTTGTCTTTTCAAAAGCTTTAGTTATTTCCATATTTTGAGCTACATCACACATTTCACGTTCACCTATCTACTTAAACACCCCGGACAGAGGAAGAGAAAACAGTGGTGGTCCGAGCAAGGTTGAGAAACTTGGAAGTAAATGACAAGCAACTAAATTCAGTCAGACAATAGGCTAAATGTGTGCTCAATAGTTTTACCAGAGCTTGCGAGATCATAGCCGAAGAGAGATGAACTGGTGCTGCTAAAGACAGGAGGGTGAACATCCTCCCGCTTATCCCACTGAGAAGCTGGTTGCTGTGGATGTGCTAAATCACCATGCCAGAACTGCTGTTGTAGCTGCATGAGATTCCTTGCTCCATTGACGCCCATGTCAGGCCAGCTGACTTGCTCCATGTCCATTCCACTCTTACAGTTCAAACCTGTTATCCTTCCACACTATAAAGTATAAACACCATAGTAAGCATTTTAAGACTAACAACAGATTACGTAATAAAGGGGAACAAGTGCTGAATTTCCCAGTAGCAAAGTAGTTTACTTAAAAATGGATCATGGATGAACTTTTGGCCAAGCGGACTTATGAAGTACTTTCATCAAATTACTACTTAAATATATAGTTAAAGAATTATAAACATGCCAATTTGAACTTTTGCAGGTTATTTTTTGGAAATGCAGCGTTGATTCAAATATCCTCATCAGCAGTCCCTTTGTACATACCGACAAAAAATTTCAAACGATATCCTTGATGTAAAACTATTTATTCCAGGGAATACTCAAATTACCATTGTTTCAAGTTTAGAAAAACTATTTTACTACTCATTTCTTTTATAGTAGCATCATTTTTTTCAGAAGGGCAAAGCTACAAGATGCAGTAACAGTACACCAATAGGCCATTAAAGCAGAATGCAAATACGCACACACAGTTCCTTCCAAATCGGCAATATTTGTGAAACCATCAAGTCAGGAAGCACCAACAAATGGTACCATTATTGATTGACAATTCTAACATTCCCCATTTGTTGTGTGCAGTATGAACATTGGTTGGAGGGCAATAACCGGCAGGTACGTACCATAGTGGTAAAGTTGCTTACAATTATTTGACAGTCCCGATTTGCTGTGTGCAGTATGATCATTGGCTGGAGGGCAATAACTGGCAGGTATGTATCGTAGTGATGAAGAAACTTACAATTGTTGGTTCGGTAAAAATATTTCCTTTTAACCAGACAAGGACAGTAGCATATTTCAGTGTTGTTGTGGTGGGTGACATAGGATTCTCTCCATAGGCAGGTTGTCTCAATAGTTAATATTGAAAATGAAGCAGCTAAATGCAAGGAAAAAATATTATCTTGGCCGTGGACTTGACAGTTGACACAAAGTGCAGTTAACAATGACCTAGTAGTCTGGAGGAATTTTTTTTTAAAATAGAAATCCATGCAGGCCCAACTTGTGGAAAGCTTTGCAATAGAAAAAGGATGAGAAAAGAATGGTACCTCTGTAGTTAAAAAGTTGTCTATCCCACCAAAGTCGACTCTCGGGTTTACTGCTGCGAGTCTCATTGACAGGTACTGGACAAACCACAAGGACAAGAGAAAACAATTAGGAAGGATAAAACAATTGGGAATATTTCACTCATTCCTTGATGAATAAGGAGGTGCATGTTATGTGTAAAGTAAGTGGCATTTGGGATTTACAGGTGTTACAACGGTTAACAATAGTTACCTCAACTTGTCTTTGAAGAGACTGAACATGATTTATGATCTCATCCAGTACCAGCGCTGTTCCTGATACCTGATAAAATCCAACGTATGAAAAAATATTTGTTAATTATGTCAAACCATATTGTGTAATAAAAGGTAAAAGCAAACCAAATTCCCACAGTTATTGCAAGGAAACATGAATCGTAGGCTTTACAGCAAACCAGATTTGTATTTAAGCTACAGCCATGTCAATGTCATACATGAGTCGCATATAGGTAAGGCGCTAGAAACCAGATTTGTATTTGAGGGATAGCCATGCCCCATGCCATACATGAGTATAGCCGTATAGGTAAGGAAGGCATTGCAAAAATTTGATTTGCCATTCTGAACATTTGTATCTCGTCCGTCAGCTGTGCAAAATTGGTGTGCCCTGTACAACAACATCAGGGCCTCTTTGCAATTTTCGACATAATTATTTGATCAGAGTCCTTAAGCAGGTGCAAAAAAGCTACCAGCTCATACTGACATCAACCGATCAACGCAACAATAGGATCGTCCTCACACGAATCTCCCAGTAGGTGAATTGACCTATACTACGAATGTTTTCCAATCCGATTGACAGCTCTAGTCGTCTACCCGAAAAGCTGCAGCCATCCAGAACCACCGAGCCAATGGCCAACCACTTTTCCATAAATCCACACATTAATGAAGCACGAAGAGCAGCCATCCATCCTCCCGAAAGGCAAACCTACCCGCGCTGGGCAATGGGCATGGAGCTCACCGTAGTCTTGCTTCCACACCCAAACTTGCCGACCCATGAGAACATTATTGCGCGCTGATAAGGGCGGGGACTATCAGCGGCGCGGCGTCCCCAGCGACCGAAGAAGCAAGCAAGCTCCATCAGGCTACCCTCCTCCGTCGCCTTTCGAGGTGGCTGCCACATTCCGCCCAGACAGCCGCTGCCGGGGCCGAACCCCATTCCCCTCCCCTAGAGCTAGCACCGGATGGATCATCGTCCACAAGCTTGGAGAAGCAACCGAGGCCAGCCAGCATTATCCCGCCACTACTCTCCACCACACATCCGTCGTGCAAACACGACCATGTGTTGGTGTCGCTACGTAAGCTGTATCTGGGCATTGCCACGTTTGGGAACGCATTGCATTTTGAAAAGCTCTTTTCTGCTATAGTATGATCTGTGCGACGAGTGAGCCAAAACACGCGGTCCATACCGCGCCCAAGACGTCCGAACCCTTCACGGCGTTGGACCAGCTGTATCACCGAAAGCAGTAAAAAAGAAGCACCGAAGGTCACGAAGGTGTACTTTTCGCGCATACTAGGAGGAGCATCCAAAGTTTACAGAGGGCTGGCTCCGTGGCACTATTTTTCTACAGCCTTTTTCAGATTGGGAGCTCTGCTACTGCTAAGTTACTGTTGAACTGCGGGAAGGAAGGAGGCGCAAAATGGACTCAAGGATAGATTGGTTGGGATGAGGGAGAGGGTGAGAAATTGCAGACCTTGCTGCATCCAGGGACCAGCTCCTTGAGCAGCTCCATCCTCGCGTTTATCTTCTCGCGCCTGGCCTGTTATGTTTGGAATGGGACAGAAGAAAATTAGCGGGAGAGATGATGAATTAAGGAATAATAATATTATAATAAGCAACAGAATCAAGCCCCCCTGAAAAGTGGCTACTACAGTAGAAGCGGCGTCACTTGGTCCTAATCACCCAATCATTGCCACGATTTAGAGAGCAAAATCGTAGGGATTAGCCGGGGGTTTAGCATTAGCTTAGCGGCGGGCGAGCTGGAGTCATACTCACCCGCTCGGCGAGGCTGTGGCTGTCGGTGGCCTGGCCCCTGCGGGCCCTGACGTGCACGTACGCCGGCTTCTCGTCCTCGCCCGACCCCTTGTCCTCGCCGCCGGCAGCCGTCGTCTTCCCCTTCTTCGCCGCCCTCCCCTGCAGCCAGACGCCCGACGATCAAACCTCGCGCAGCACGGAGTGTGGGAGCGTGTATACAGCTATACATACCTTGGAGGCGGGCTCGGCCTTGCGCTTGTTGGCAGCGGAGGCTGGAGGGGGAGGCGGTGGCGGGGACGGGGACGGGGACGCGAAGGAGGAGAAGCGGGCGGCGCGGTCGACGAGGTGCGGGTCGGAGGGGAAGGTGGGCGCGGGCGCCGCGACTGGGAGCAGCAGCTCGATGGCCTGGGAGGTCGGGAGCCCCAGCAGCGCCGTGAATGTGCCGCCGCTGCCGGAGGAGGCCGCGGCGGAGGCGGGCGCCAGGGCCGGGATCTCGCCCCCGGCGGCCGGGAGGTCCGGCGTCGGCGAGGAGTGGCGCATTGGGGCGGCGCTGCGGAGGCGGCGGGCGGCGGGAAGTGGCTGCGGAAATGGGGGGAGAGGGGAGCGGAGGGCAGGCGGGAGAAGAGCAGTGGCGTATTTATAGGGGTCTGCGTGCTCGCTTTGCTTCGCTTCTGCGGTTCTGCTCGTGGAGTCGTGGTGGGTGGTCAAAGCGGGAAGAAGAAGAAGAAGAAGGCAGCTGGGTTTTTTTTTACTGCGGTTTCCCTTTTCTTACTGGAGGAATAGATAGGACAGAGCTGGCGTGTAGAGGTTGATCGGTGTTTTGACTTTTACCGTTTCGGGCAGTGGGCCGGGCGGAAGAAGTGGACCGTGCGGCGGTGGTAAAGCTGAAGCAGCTGTTCGAACTGTTCAGTAGAAAAACAGAATGGATATTGTAGTACGAGTACTCGTATTTTAAACTGAATTCGTAGAAATTTGGTACAACTTTTAATCCTATTACTACTTGTTCCTTGAACTATTGAATCCTGAACTAAATTAAACCTTAGAGCTATTTGACTAAGCTACTAGCCAACGTCCTAGGTAATTATTTGTTCTAACTCTCTTGAGTTGTTTCATCTACGGACTCGGTGCACCGCCGCTTCGAGCAGTAGCAGCTTCGCGTAAAGGGTCATGAAGAAGCCCAGCGCAGTGAGGACAACAAGGAGCATGGATGCATCGACCGTGGCCCTGCGGTGGTGCTTGAATGTGGCCTAGCCATGGACATTGTTGTCTGCGTAGCCTTAGGCAGCCCTACGTCCATTCTTCATGTCTAGGCATCTCATCGTCTAGCCATCATCGTCAACACAAAGGGAACTGACCATGGGGCCTCAAAATCGTCGCCACGCTCCTCTTTTTCATTTTTTAGTCGCAACCAAACTAGGTGTGTCACGTCCGAGTGAGGGAGGGCGGACACATCCTCTATAATCGTTGTTCATGGTCCTATCCATGAACTCTCGCGCTGCCATGCCTCGGCCATGGCCAGAGAGGATATGCGTTATAGGCATCGATAGAGGTCCGTCCTTGTCCTTCCCCCGTGTTCCCGTGTTCTTTTCCGGGGCTAATGTAGGCGCTTGACAGGGACGCAGTCAGCAACGTCGTACGAGCCTGCCAGCCCGGATGAAACAACGGCTGCTTGCGAGCTCTAGCCACCGGTGAGGAGTTCGGCGCTCCCGCTCATTCACCTCTCCTTGCCCGTCCCCTCCCCTCCACCTTCCCGTCATGTTCCCCTCCGACCAGAGCAGGACGGTGATCCCTCCCCATGCCAGTGGCGAACCCAGAAAAATATATGAGTGGGGGCAAATGAATGAGTAGGGGCATTTCTTGTATAAATTGGCAACTACGTGTCGTGTTGTGGTGTGTATAAGTTCCTATTGCTTTGACCTACTTCAAGGTCGTTAATAAAAAGTTCTACATGTTGGTCCATTTTTGGAGAGAGCTCAAGGACTGCCGCAAGTGGAGAGTCGGTATGCGGCCTACAAAAGGATTCTTAGGAATGGCGGCGGCGTTGAATCGACGGTCATTGGTCTCAAAGAGGAAGGCCCAAACAGTGGCGCCCTTCCATGTAGGCCAAGGGACCACAAGGCCACCAATGACAATCTCAAGCGTGATGCTTTCACAGTTGCATTGAGCGAGACCTTGAAGGGGTTGATGGTCGAGAAGGGTGAGGCACTTGCCAAGAGAGACGAGAAGCGGCACCGAGAGAAAGAGGCCACTTGTGCTAGCTTCATGGACCTTAGAAAGAGAGCTCTTGAAATCCAAGCCATTGAGATCGAAACCAAATTGATCGCCGAGAAGAACCGGATCATATTCGCCAACTTCAGCTTGATAGAGCCGGAAATAATAGCTTGGTTCCAGAAGAAACAAGCCATCGTCTGCCAACGTGATGCGCGATCACACACACACATACATATATATCTTTAATTTGTCTAGGTTGTATGAAACTTGTGTTGTTTTACACATTGGTTCGAGAAGAAACAAGTATGTGATTCACTGGCCGTGTGGTAATTTATTATCGTTATAGTCGTTTTTTGTGACCTATTTTATTCATGTGTTGTTTGGTAAAGTAGCGAAGAAAAAATAAACGCGCAAGAGCCAATACAGACAAAAATACGTTGGGCTAGCCGCTGAGCTGCCTCGACCTGAACGAACAGAGGTAGCCAGGCGGTAGATTTTGTATCAGTGGCGGAGCCAGGATAGCAAGGATGTGTAGATAGCACGCTGAAGATACTCTTAGTTAAGTTAAGATAATTACACCTCTACGTACTCAACTTGTACGCGTCAGTTTGTGTGGCTGCACGTTTAGCACCGGCGCCCGACGTAAACAAAGGGAGACGAGCACGCACGTGGTAGACTCCGAGACTGTGTGTATACCCTCGTGTAATCGTGCGAGGACACGAGCATGAACGAAACAGTTTCTGAAGAGTCAAAGGCCATGTGCCGCTGTCTTTGCCTGCTCAAGTGTGTGCGTCAACTCAACTCGACCTACGGGGAAGGGAAGAGCAAAAAAGCTTGCGACGGCAGCACCGTCACGGGCCACGGGGCGAAGATTCCGAAGCCTCCTTCCGTCCATCGGTACGTCCGCCGCGCGCACCACACTCCACACACGAGCATACACTCGATGTTTTTTTTTTTGTTTTGTTGAGGGAATGCACCAGGGTGTACTAAAACGCCTACGTCAACCTGTGCATTCCACCGTCCCGCGAGGGCCTGCCATTCACCACGCCAGCCCAGCCGATCCCTGCGCCGAACCGAGCCCACAAGTGTTCGCCGTGCTGGGCCTCCATACATTTTCTGCCTCAGAGACTAACAACTTGCTCCGCTCCATTTTGGGCCATGGAACTCCTTTCCCCGTTCTGCATTTACTAAACTTTCCCTGTTTGTTCTCAAAAAAAAAAAAACTAAACTTTCCCTGTTGTCCTCTCAAAAAAAAAAAAACCTTTCCCTATTATGCGTTTGCCCTTTTACGCTTTCTCGGAAGGAAGTCAGGTTGTCAAGTTCAAATGACAGAAAACTCTGCTAAACGGTAATCTAGAATGCCCCATTAAGTTATTGGTAGGTCTCGCACGCTCGAAGATACTCTTCCATGATATATACATATTAAGCATTTGTGCAAACGAGATAACACAATATAATACATCAACCGGCACAAATAATTTGTAAAGAGTGACACGGTTATTCGCCTTGTGTATGTTTAGGGTTGAGCACACCATAGAAAAGATTAGATTAAATGCCTGGCATTATATTCTAAACTACAGTAATTTCCATTGCGAAGTTTGACTTGAAATTCTTTGATAATCCTAAGTTGACCGATACATTCATATGTATAAGTCCAATATGAGAAGTGCAATTTTAGTTTTGTGGAAAGTGATGAGAGAGTTCGGAACAAGTAAAAGAGTTTAGTATAAACTACATTGGCATGCCTTTTGATTAAACTTGTTGGGAAACTTCATATAAAAGTGAATGAAACAACTCATAGATACAGCTGCACATATTAAGCATTTGAGCGAACGAGATAACACATATAAAACACAATATAATACATCAACCGGCACAAATAATTTGTAACGAGTGACACGGTTATTCGCTTTGTGTATGTTTAGGGTTGAGCACACCATATAAAAGATTAGATTAAATGTCCGGCATTATATTCTAAACTACAGTAATTTCCATTACAAAGTTTGACTTAAAATTCTTTGATAATCCTAAGTTGACCAAGACGTAGTAATAAGTTCAATATGAGAAGTGCACTTTTAGTTTTGTGCAAAAGTGTTGAGAGAGTTCGGAGCAAGTGAAAGAGTTTAGTGTAAACTACATTGGCATGCCTCTGGATCAAACTTGTTGGGAAACTTCAGATAAAAGTGAATGAAATAACTCATAGATCCAGTCTCAAGTTCGCAACATTTAGGAATATGCAAATTAAATGCACCGGATTAGGGGAAATAATGGGAAATGTTTTCGTTACGAAAGGTATTAAGGTAGAAACCTAGGAAGAACAGGAAGGCTAAATTGTTTAGTTGGTGTAGATGAGTTTTTTTATTACAACGACCGTCTGCACTTTGGCTAGCCTGCCTAATCGAGTAATTCTGAAAAAATAGGCAGTGAAATGATGTAAATATCGCGCTTAAAATATAAAGAAATTAGATATTGCAAACATTGCGCCATCGACAAGCCTGAGCGGCCACCCGAGCAGGATTAGGTGGGTGGTAGGTTTATTGCCACCTTTGCATGTTGTAATTAGTGATATGTGTAACACCCAACGATAAGGATGGGCAAAGGGGAGAAGTGAGTGAATTGTGCATTTCATTCTCATGCATCCAAAATGTGGGGGAATTTCTAACTTTTTAAATTGAAGTGCATAAATATTTAAATCTAAACTCCAAATTTGAAACTAAATTCTAAACTACAATAATTTCCATTATGAAATTTAATTTAAAACTCCATTACGGGAATTATTGTGCATACTCATTCCAGGAGCCCCTATTCATCACTCCGTTACGCGTACCCTCCCTGTTGGGTTGTTCGGTTATTCTCCTAGTTTTTTTTTTGTGTTTTCTCAATTTTTATTTTTAACCTTTATTTAAATATACTTCAGGCTTTTAATAAAAAAAAACTTGTTCAGATTGAGAAACGATTCAGATTTGAAAAATGTTCAAAGATGAAATTTGTTCAAATTAAAAATGTTCAAAACTAAAAAAATCAAATTAAAAAATGTACAAAACTGAGAATTGTTCAATAAAAATAATGTTCAGCGATAAAAAATGTTCGAGACTGGAAATTATTAATTTTTTTAAAAAACTTAGATTTTAAAACTATTTTTTAATAAAATAGAAGAAAAAGATAGAAAATGGGAAAACCGAACAAACCGACTTAACCTAAGAACCAAACAAATAATTAGAAAACTCCAATCAGAAGCTTCTAGAATATTCCGAAATACGCCGACCTGATCAGTGTATAGAACTTGCCCTCAGAGCTTCCTAGATTGGGCCAGTCCATTTCTCGCCTTTTTTTCCCTTCTCTACCACGTTTCATTTCTTCTTTCACTTGCTTTTTGTTTTCTTTCTTTATTTTTTCTTCAGGTTCTTCTCTTATTTTATGTTTTCATTTCTATTCTTTTTTAGTTTCCTTTCCTATTTCTGTATCTTTCTATTTTTTTGGGGGGTAATGCATAGATTATAGATATATGAGTATGAAACAATGGACAATTTTGCACATCTTTCCAACCATGGACTTTTTTCAATTATGGACCTTCTATAAAATAATAGCTTTTTAAATGGACATGTTTTAAATCAGGAACATTTTATTAAATCCAAAAAAAAATTGCGAGTGAACATTATTTAAATATGAACCTTTTTTCCATTGAACAATTTTTAGTTTGAACATTTTTCAAGCGAATATTTGTTCACATGTTTTTTAAAATCATGAACAATTTTTTAAAAAAATCTGCACCTTTTTACCTGGTGAACCGCTATTTTTAAATCCGAACGTATTTTTAAATCATGAATACTTTTAAAGTACGAATCTTTTTAGATCATTTTTAGAGTTCAGGGACATTTTTAAATCTATTAATAGTGAACATTTTTTAGCTTTGATTTTTTTTAAAGTTACTGGAATATTTTTAATAGGCCGTTAAGAGATGTTGTTCAATATTTGTGCGTTAGGCGAAAAGCTGATCTATTTTTTTATTTGGGTGTGACTAGTTCTCAGTGTACCGATCGAGAACTAACTTAGTTCTTAGTCAGCTGAAAACTAACTTAGTTTTTAGTTCTTAGTCTAACTAGTTCTTAATCTATCGAGAACTAACTTAGTTCTTACTACCTCCATCACAAGGCTTAAGGTCTATTTTTTCAGAAAGTCAAACAAAGTAAAGTTTGACGAACTTTTAGAAGAATTTATGAATAAATATGATATTTTATAGGTACCATATGAAAATATATTTCATTATCTATCTAATGATATTGATTTTGTACTTTTCATGTTAATGATTTTTGATAAAAAACTTAGTCAAACTTAACTATTTTGACTTTCTAAAAAAATATAGGCCTTAAGTCTTGGGATGGAGGTAGTAGTTATTAGTCTAATTGTTTTTCTTTTGAAATTGAGGCAAAAGATTTGCCCTTTTCATTAATAAGAAGAAGTATAGAGTGACCAGTTTACTAGCGGAAAACCAGCCCAAGAACCGGTACAACCACCCTCGCCGACCGAGGGCACACTCAGCCACCTAGCAACCCGCAGAAGCTACACACACCACCGAAGCGAGGGCCATCGTCGAGGTTGCCCACCAATGTCATCGTCATCACTCTGTGGCGACTCCATCTTCTCCAAAGAGACAACCATCAAAAGAGACCTTGTCCTAGCGGCACCATGAAGCTCAATCGGCATATGCCAAACAAGTGGCTCCTCGTACAGAGCTAGGCAGCTCTTGCTTTGATGACGAGCTCCGGATAGTAGATGCGCAAGACCCACGCCAAAGAAGTTCTTCACCACCGGACCATCCCTAGCAGGTTATTTTATCCCGCTCAAATGATGACACTAGAAAACCTTAGCAGCTCCGACTTCCCAACGAGAGAAGACCACCACAGCGAGAGAAGACCAACACAAGCCGGAACTAGCCGACTAACAAGTTCTTGCCACCACCGGACCATCGCTCATCAACGATATCGTTGCCACGCAAGCCACCACATGGAACTCTCTCGTTGCCAACCGGGCATCTGCCAGTTGCGACGCCGTGCACATCCAGCCCATGGAAAGCATGTAGAGGCCAATGATCTTCAAGATAGCGTCTTAAAGAGGGTATCAAAGTGTAGACGCCGCCGCCACCGGGGAATTTATTTTTTGCCCAACTTTACTTTGGTAGTTTATCTTTTGCCCTTATTTACCTGGTTACTTTCTTTTGCCCCAGAATATTTTGAAACTCGATGATTTGCCCCTTTCCATTTGTTTAGTACTATTGGGAACGTTGTGCTGATTTGCAAATACCACTCTACCCTACCTCGTTCCTTTCCCCAAATTCTTCTTCCTCCTCTTATCACACTCTAGCATGGCGGCATCTCACGCAAGGTCTTGATCTCACGACGGCAGGAGACGGCACCGCGGTGCCGGTGCCTCCACCTCCGTCGTTGCTCACATACCCCTCCTCGCTCCTCCCCTCATAGCGCACCTCTGCCTCCATTGCTCCCCATCCTCCCATCCCAAGTCCTAACCCCCACGACGACGGGTGCCGTAGCGGTTGACGAAGGCGGCCAGGGCCCGGGTGTCCCGGAAGGGCGGCACGTATCTGGCAAAGCGCTCGCGTAGGGAAAGTCCGGTGCGAGGGTCCTCCATGGTGCAGTGCTCGACCTTTTCATCGATGATGCCCGCCGGCATTTCCTGCACAACGGCGTTGCTGGGAGGGCGGGGTCACTTGAGGCGCTGATGAAGTTGAGTAGGCGGCTGGGGGTTTCTTGGCCCAAACAAAAAGAGGCGGAGGTCCTCGGCGATCTCGTACCTGCACCCAGCCATGTACCCGTGGGCATGGCATCTTCTCCTGTGTTCCACAGTCGGTACGAAAAGACGAACCAGAGATCGAAGCCAAACACCAATCGGGTGTAATGTTGTCATTGCGCCAGGCCCAGGCTGTCTGTGGGAAAATCGTAAATGTGCAAAGAAATCTAGGCAAATAAGTGATTATCAAGTAAAGGAGGGAAAAAGATTAAGTACCAAAGTAAAGTGGGGCAAAAATAAAATTCCCTACCGCCGCCCGACCCCTTGTCGAGGTCTAGACTTTTGCCCGAAGAGCATGGCCCGGGGATTGTGGGTGTCGAAGAGCTCCACGGTGGCGCCTCCACAAAGGATCATGCCGTCGTGGTGAAACAACAGATGCCATATGAGGCTTAAGTTGGGGTCGGATGTACGCTTGAGGATCCGGGTGAGGGGAAGGTTTAGAGGAAAAGGGAGGTAGAACTCAGAGTTGTATTGAACTCAGGAACTTAGCCAAATGGCCAGAGGTTGAAGACGTACGAACTACAAGGTGAAAACCTACAGCCCAACGATCTATCTCTGTCTGAACCTTTCGCACAGGGGTGCCCCTCCTCTCCTTATATAGTGGAGAGGAGGCTTACAGAGGAAGAAACCCTAGGGATATCTTTGGTGACCTAAGCTACTTTATAAAGCTACTTTGGTGACCCCCGGTATGATGCTTCTGTCTTTAATCAGAGGGCTGATGACCTCGTCCGGCTTCTTTTACATCATCATCCGCTTTGGCGTCAGGGCTTCGATTAAAGCTGAAGTGCTTCGCTCATCTTGTCCTTTAGTCCTTGTGAGAATCTTTGACCGGGGTGCCGACGTGCTACAGTTGAGCCTATGCCGGATCTACGGTATCTTTACATGTGAGCTCCGGCTTATTTTCCTTTGTAGCTCAATCTCCTCTGTTTCCCGTACTCCGGCATACCCCTCCTAGTATACCGGTATGTACCTACTTAGCATTGTTAATCTTACATCTCAGGATTCAGATTGATCTTTAATCTGGTATACAAATGGTTTATCATTGTATATTTGCAATAGTCTTGACATACCGGGGGTCATCCCCCCGACAGATCATGACGTCCATGGATGTCGTCACCATTGGCCGATAAGCCGGGCAGACTTCATCCGGAGCCTCAATAGACCACCAGCCCGCGCATCCGGCATCGTTGAACCGCAAATCCACTGACTCGTGCACCTCCAAAGCAGCAACATCACCACTGCCAAATCAGAGCACCACACCACCACCATCACCACATCTGGGAGCTCTTGGAGTGAGGCACCGCTGCCACCAATCACACCATGCGGAGCAGACAAGCTAAGCCGCAATAGACCACCGTAAGATCCAAATCGAGCCACAAAGGCCAAAACTGGCGCTTTCCCAACAACCCGCCGCCGATGACACCTACCGTTCGAGCAACCCAGATGCCACCGAACACCGCAGAGAGGGGTCCATCGACCAACGCCATGGCGGGCATGGAGCCGTGAGCCGCCGGGCTGTAGGCCGAGAACACCCATATCCGATCATCGTGTTGCCCCCGCAGCCACAATGGCTGCCTCCTCCGCGAGATCCCGGGGCTGCCGCCCCGCTCAACCCGACGCCGCGCTAGCCGAACCAGCGACCAACGCCTCCGACTAGGTGGAAGAATCGCATGCCGCACCTAGAGGGGGGTGATTAGGTGCTACCCAATTTTTAGTTCTTTTTCAATTTAGGCTTGACACAAAGGTAAATTCTCTAGATATGCAACTATGTGAATTTACCTAGATGACAAGATAAACAACTAAGCAAGATATAGCTAGGCAAGATATAGTAGAGCTAATAGGGGTAGAGATAACCAAGAGTGGAGCACGCGGAGACACATAGATGATTCCCGTAGTTCCTTCCTTTTGAGGGGAATTTTGTCTATGTTTGTAGGAGTGTGGTCGCCACGAAGGCCAGACCAACGCCACAAAGGCCTCACTCAGGTCTCCTGTGAGCAACGCCACAAAGGCCTAGCCCACTTCCACTAAGGGATTTCCTCGAGGCGGAAATCGGGCCATTACAAAGTTCTTGGGGCACACATCCACAACCAAATTGGAGGCTCCCAGTATCTGTAACAACACAACAAAAATAACAAGAACAGATCAACCGCGAGCAACTAGGGTTTCAAAATGGAACACTAGCAAAGGGTCCCTCAACCAAATGAGGGGGGGGGGAAGTAAATCGCTCCGGTGAAGATGTAGATCGGGGTCTTCTCCTTCGATTCTCCAAAGATCAAGAGCTTTGGATGGTTGGAGGAGGAGATCAAGTAATTCTTGTATTTCTTGGAGTGGCTCTAATGGTGGATGAACTTGGGAAAGATGAGAAACTTGAGCTGGAAGAAGACCCATTGTAGCCGTTGCAGAATATTGGGGCCGAAAATTCCGGTGTAAGTTGGGCCAGAATTTCCGCCCCTTCGACACAAATGTCCGGTCAAATTTCCAAGGGTGTCCAAGGTACCCGGACCTCCAGGTCCTTAGCAAAAATTTGGGGGCCAGAAATTCCAGAAATCCTTCCTTCTTCTTCCTTTTCATCCACACCTTTTCCCCTTTGAATACTTCTTTCTTCAAGCTATAAAGTAGATCTTTTCTGCACACTAAGCCACATTAGATCATCACATATGTTGTCATCAAACATACAAAATATAATTATGAGAGATGTTCTTTCAATCTCCCCTTTTGGTGTTTGATGACAACACAAAGATTTGCAATAAACTTACTATAGCACTTAACAATATGTTGACACATAGATAGAGGCACCCCCTAGATGTGTGCATATAAGTAGTTTGCATTTGAATACAAATGCACCACACCAGGGCCGGGCCAGCAAATTCCGGGGCCCTGTGCAAAACTCTAAAATGGGCCCTATGTTACTTGAAAAATTGAACTAATGAGCAGCATGTTTGCTAATTTTTTTTAGCAATTAGACGGTTTGCAGAACTCCGATCGTCTCGCAATGTCATGGTCTGGTCAAATTGTTGCACCGGCAATTGAGGAGACATAACCGATAACTGCTAAAGTTAATCGGCCTTGTACTTGTAAAAACAAGGAAAATATTTTGGGACGATCGGCGAGAAAATAAAAGGTCACGGTGGCTCCTAGTGGTATGACGCTATCGCTAGCTATAGACTCCATATTCCTAACCGCAGTTCGAACGGGTCTACTCTCACTGGTAGAAAAAGAGGCTTCCGTCCAGCCCCATTAGTCGCGAAACTGTAGGAACCGCGACTAATGAAGTCTTTAGTCATGGTTCGGCAGGCGAACCGCGACCAAAGGCCTGGGCCCAGGGCGCTCGGTGGCCAGCTGGTGCACGTGAGGGGCTTTAGTCGCGGTTGGCCAGGCCAACCGCGACTAAAGGTGCCCGAAGGCGTTTAGTCGCGGTTGGCCAGGCCAACCGCGACTAAAGCTCCTCCCCTATATATACCAGTTCAGCACACTCACTTAGCCATTTGGTGCCACTTCTGTTCACAAACTTCACAAGGAGGTGTTAGGTTTGCTTTTGGCTCCTCTTATGCACACAAAGTGTTTGATGAAATGCCCCAAGAGCATGAAATAAACATGATATGAAGTGTCGGAGCCACACTTGAGCTTCTTCATTTATTTTTTCCTCCTCGATCGCGGTTAGCAAGTTGAACCTTTCATATGTGTCACTGATAAAATATGCATGTGTGTAGTTCATTGTTTAATTTATATTGTTTATAGCTAGTTAGTTTAACAAATGCATGATGGTTAATTATATATTTTATATTATAATAATGCAGATGAATCGGCAATGGATGTACGGTAACCGACTCTCCGGCGAGTTCACTACGGGTTTGAAAGATTTCCTCATAGTGGCTAATGCGAACAAGCAGAAGGGTTTTGTTATCTGTCCATGTGTTGACTGTAAGAATCAGAAGGGTTACTCTTCCTAAAGAGAAGTTCACATGCACCTGCTTCGGCACGGTTTCATGCCAAGCTATAATTGTTGGACCAAGCATGGAGAAAGAGGGGTTATAATGGAAGAAGATGAAGAAGGGGATGATTTCATCGATGAAAACTATCTTGATCATTTCGGAGATACTTTCATGGAGGATGCTGAAGGTGAAGGGGAAGGTGAAGGGGAAGGGGAAGGTGAAGAAGAGGCACGTGATGAGCCCGTTGATGATCTTGGTCGGACCATTGCTGATGCACGGAGACGCTGCGAAACTGAAAAGGAGAGGGAGAATTTGGATCGCATGTTAGAGGATCACAGAAAGTCGATGTACCCCGGATGCGATAATGGTCTGAAAAAGCTGGGCTGCACGCTGGATTTGCTGAAATGGAAGGCACAGGCAGGTGTAGCTGACTCGGCATTTGAAAACTTGCTGAAAATGTTGAAGAATATGTTTCCAAAGAATAACGAGTTGCCCGCCAGTACGTACGAAGCAAAGAAGGTTGTCTGCCCTCTAGGTTTAGAGGTTCTGAAGATACATGCATACATCAACGACTGCATCCTCTACCGCGGTGAATACGAGAATTTGAATGAATGTCCGGTATGCACTGCATTGCGTTATAAGATCAGAGGCGATGACCCTGGTGACGATGTTGAGGGCGAGAAACCCAGGAAGAGGGTTCCCGCCAAGGTGATGTGGTATGCTCCTATAATACCACGGTTGAAACGTCTGTTCAGGAACAAAGAGCATGCCAAGTTGTTGCGATGGCACAAAGAGGACCGTAAGTCGGACGGGGAGTTGAGACACCCCGCAGATGGAACGCAATGGAGAAAGATCGACAAAGAGTTCAAAGATTTTGCAGCTGACGCAAGGAACATAAGATTTTGCAGCTGACGCAAGGAACAAGTTGCCCAGCTCGGGGAATAAAGTAAACAATCGATTGCCCCGCTCATAGTGAAAGCCGCCGGTCCGGATGCCCCCGATATCATAGCAGCTGCGGCAGCACAGGGATTGACTGTAACGAGTGCCAGAGAACAAGCGGCCAACTTAGGTATGACTCTTCGTGCAGTGTTAGGCTGTAACACCCCAAATTTTAAAACAAAGAGAAAATGAATGTCCTTTTTTCAAAAATGAGAACCAACAAAAACTTTTCTTACATAGAGTGCTATGCATAGTGCTCATACCTAATACTTGTGTTTTGCCATGATGAGTGTTATTATGCCTATGTGATAAACCCTAAAACCCTAAAGTGATCAAGTGAAGATCACCAACCAAATAAAATAAAAGAGAAAGAAATCAAATAAGAAAAACCCTAAACCCTAACCTTCTCAAAAATCATTTGGATCTTTTTTTTTGAGGAACCAAAAATAAAAGAAAAAGGCATATGCAAGCCTATGGCTATTTTTGCAAATATTAAACTTTGCTTTGTCTACCTTGAGTAGATGATTTTGAAATACCTCAACAAACCTAATTTAAGGCTTACCACTCAAATCTTGGTGAAACCAAAATACAAAACAAAAATCAAATAAAGCATATGCATAGAGGCATATGTGGCACTTAGCCAAAATATCAAATCTTGACCTAGGCACCCACTTTGCCCCAAAATGGTTTGAACCCTTTACCCAAACCATTCTAACACCAAATAAACCTCACACTTGCTTAAGTGAAGCAAAGAAAAAGAAAAGAATAAAAGTTAGAAAATCACAAACCCTCACATATGGCTTATGCCATTTTTCTAACTCTTTGACCTAGACCATTTTGGTCTTCACCATTAGTTGTATGATGTTTCTAAACACTTATTACAACTTTTGGAATCAAAGAAACACAAATCAAATCAAACCCAAACTCAAATTTTGGCTCACATATGATAATGGCCAAATCTGCCAATTATAGCCTGGTCACCACTTTGAGCCTCTGTAACTCAAAATTTTCAAACTAAACCTTGCTAACTCTTTGCACCTTGATGGCGTGTAACTCACACGTTCGTTGGGAACCCCAAGAGGAAGGTATGATGCGCACAGCAGCAAGTTTTCCCTCAGAAAGAAACCAAGGTTTATCGAACCAGGAGGTGCCAAGAAGCACGTTGAAGGTTGATGGCGGCGGGATGTAGTGCGGCGCAACACCAGGGATTCCGGCGCCAACGTGGAACCTGCACAACACAACCAAAATACTTTGCCCCAACGAAACAGTGAGGTTGTCAATCTCACCGGCTTGCTGTAACAAAGGATTAACCGTATTGTGTGGAAGATGATTGTTTGCAGAAAACAGTAGAACAAGTATTGCAGTAGATTGTATTTCAGTAAAGAGAATTGGACCGGGGTCCACAGTTCACTAGAGGTGTCTCTCCCATAAGACAAACAGCATGTTGGGTGAACAAATTACAGTTGGGCAATTGACAAATAAAGAGGGCATGACCATGCACATACATATCATGATGAGTATAGTGAGATTTAATTGGGCATTACGACAAAGTACATAGACCGCCATCCAACTGCATCTATGCCTAAAAAGTCCACCTTCAGGTTATCATCCGAACCCCCTCCAGTATTAAGTTGCTAACAACAGACAATTGCATTAAGTATTGCGCGTAATGTAACTAGTGACTACATCCTTGAACATAGCACTAATGTTTTATCCCTAGTGGCAACAGCACATCCATAACCTTAGAGGTTCTTGTCACCCCTCCAGATTCACGGAGACATGAACCCACTATCGAGCATAAATACTCCCTCTTGGAGTTACTAGCATCAACTTGGCCAGAGCATCTACTAATAACGGAGAGCATGCAAGATCATAAACAACACATAGATATAACTTTGATAATCAACATAACAAGTATTCTCTATTCATCGGATCCCAACAAACGCAACATATAGAATTACAGATAGATGATCTTGATCATGTTAGGCAGCTCACAAGATCCGACAATGATAGCACAATGGGGAGAAGACAACCATCTAGCTACTGCTATGGACCCATAGTCCAGGGGTAGACTACTCACACATCACACCGGTGGCGACCATGGCGGCGTAGAGTCCTCCGGGAGATGATTCCCCTCTCCGGCAGGTGCCGGAGGCGATCTCTGGATCCCCGAGATGGGATCGGCGTTGGCGGCGTCTCTGGAAGGTTTTCCGTATCGTGGCTCTCGGTACTGGGGGTTTCGTCACGGAGGCTATTTGTAGGCGGAAGGGCAGGTCAAGAGGCGGCACGGGGGCCCCACACCATAGGGCCGTGCGGCCAAGGGGGGGGCCGCGCCGCCCTAGGGTGTGGCCCCCTCGTGGCCCCTCTTCGTCTCTCCTTCGGACTTCTGGAAGCTTCGTGGAAAAATAGCCCCCTGGGCTTTGATTTCGTCCAATTCCGAGAATATTTCCTTACTAGGATTTCTGAAACCAAAAACAATGACTTGACAAGCGGCACTTCGGCATCTTGTTAATAGGTTAGTTCCCAAAATGCACGAATATGACATAAAGTGTGCATAAAACATGTAGATAACATCAATAATGTGGCATGGAACATAAGAAATTATCGATACGTCGGAGACGTATCAGCATCCCCAAGCTTAGTTCTGCTCGTCCCGAGCAGGTAAAACGATAACACGTATAATTTCGGAGTGACATGCCATCATAATCTTGATCATACTATTTGTAAAGCATATGTAGTGAATGCAGCGATCAAAACAATGTATATGACATGAGTAAACAAGTGAATCATAAAGCAAAGACTTTTCATGAATAGCACTTCAAGACAAGCATCAATAAGTCTTGCATAAGAGTTAACTCATAAAGCAATAATTCAAAGTAAAAGCATTGAAGCAACACAAAAGAAGATTAAGTTTCAGCGGTTGCTTTCAACTTGTAACATGTATATCTCATGGATATTGTCAACATAGAGTAATATAATAAGTGCAATAAGCAAGTATGTAGGAATCAATGCATAGTTCACACAAGTGTTTGCTTCTTGAGGTGGAGAGAAATAGGTGAACTGACTCAACATTGAAAGTAAAAGAATGGTCCTCCATAGAGGAAAAGCATCGATTGCTATATTTGTGCTAGAGCTTTGATTTTGAAAACATGAAACAATTTTGTCAACGGTAGTAATAAAGCATATGCATCATGTAAATTATATCTTATAAGTTGCAAGCCTCATGCATAGTGTACTAATAGTGCCCGCACCTTGTCCTAATTAGCTTGGACTACCTGGATCATCACAATGCAATCGTTTTAACCAAGTGTCACAAAGGGGTACCTCTATGCCGCCTGTACAAAGGTCTAAGGAGAAAGCTCGCATTGGATTTCTCGCTATTGATTATTCTTCAACTTAGACATCCATACCGGGACAACATAGACAACAGATAATGGACTCCTCTTTTATGCATAAGCATGTAACAACAATTAATAATTTTCTCATTTGAGATTGAGGATATATGTCCAAAACTGAAACTTCCACCATGGATCATGGCTTTAGTTAGCGGCCCAATGTTCTTCTCTAACATATGCATGCTTAACCATAAGGTGGTAGATCTCTCTTACTTCAGACAAGACGGACATGCATAGCAACTCACATGAAATTCAACAATGAATAGTTGATGGCGTCCCCAGTAAACATGGTTATCGCACAACAAGCAACTTAATAAGAGATAAAGTGCATAATTACATATTCAATACCACAATAGTTTTTAAGCTATTTGTCCCATGAGCTATATATTGCAAAGGTGAATGATGGAATTTTAAAGGTAGCACTCAAGCAATTTACTTTGGAATGGCGGAAAAATACCATGTAGTAGGTAGGTATGGTGGACACAAATGGCATAGTGGTTGGCTCAAGTATTTTGGATGCATGAGAAGTATTCCCTCTCGATACAAGGTTTAGGCTAGCAAGGTTATTTGAAACAAACACAAGGATGAACCGGTGCAGCAAAACTCACATAAAAGACATATTGAAAACATTATAAGACTCTACACCGTCTTCCTTGTTGTTCAAACTCAATACTAGAAATTATCTAGACCTTAGAGAAACCAAATATGCAAACCAAATTTTAGCATGCTCTATGTATTTCTTCATTAATGGGTGCAAAGCATATGATGCAAGAGCTTAAACATGAGCACAACAATTGCCAAGTATCACATTACCCAAGACATTAATAGCAATTACTACATGTATCATTTTCCAATTCCAACCATATAACAATTTAACGAAGGAGAAACTTCGCCATGAATACTATGAGTAGAAACCAAGGACATACTTGTCCATATGCTACAGCGGAGCGTGTCTCTCTCCCATAAAGTGAATGCTAGGATCCATTTTATTCAAACAAAACAAAAACAAAAACAAACCGGCGCTCCAAGAAAAAGCACATAAGATGTGATGGAATAAAAATATAGTTTCAGGGGAGGAACCTGATAATGTTGTCGATGAAGAAGGGGATGCCTTGGGCATCCCCAAGCTTAGACGCTTGAGTCTTCTTGATATATGCAGGGGTGAACCACCGGGGCATCCCTAAGCTTAGAGCTTTCACTCTCCTTGATCATGTTGCATCATACTCCTCTCTTGATCCTTGAAAACTTCCTCCACACCAAACTCGAAACAACTCATTAGAGGGTTAGTGCACAATATAAATTAACATATTCAGAGGTGACACAATCATTCTTAACACTTCTGGACATTGCATAATGCTACTGGACATTAATGGATCAAAGAAATTCATCCAACATAGCAAAAGAGGCAATGCGAAATAAAAGGCAGAATCTGTCAAAACAGAACAGTTCGTATTGACGAATTTTAAAATGGCACCAGACTTGCTCAAATGAAAATGCTCAAATTGAATGAAAGTTGCGTACATATCTGAGGATCATGCACGTAAATTGGCTTAATTTTCTGAGCTACCTACAGGGAGGTGGACCCAGATTCGTGACAGCAAAGAAATCTGGAACTGTGCAGTAATCCAAATCTAGTACTTACTTTTCTATCAACGGCTTAACTTGGCACAACAAAACACAAAACTAAGATAAGGATAGGTTGCTACAGTAGTAAACAACTTCCAAGACACAAAATAAAAACAAAGTACTGTAGGTAAAAACATGGGTTGTCTCCCATAAGCGCTTTTCTTTAACGCCTTTCAGCTAGGCGCAGAAAGTGTGTATCAAGTATTATCAAAGGATGATGCATCGGCATTCTTACCAGGGGTGTTACTCTTACCTTTCTTACTCTTATTCCTACTCTTTGGTCTAGGGAATACATGACCGCATCCGGGTGTAGAGGTAAAATTTAGAGTGCCTTTCCCAACATCTATGATTGCTCCCATGAGTTTCATCAGGGATCTTCCAAGCGTGATTTGTCCTGTCCCTACACATTCAATAACGAGATAATCAATGGATACCGTCCTTCCAAGAAAGGTTGTGAAAACACCTTCAGCTATGCCCATAGGAATTACAACAGAGTTATCCGCAAGAGTTATTTCTTCTCCCCCTTCAGTAAGTCCCCAAAGTGTCAAAGATTTATAAATTTTTTCAGGCATGAGGCAAAACTCGGACATAATATCACAACGAGCAGGAAAAGTTTCACCACCAATAGTAACTTTAACAGTAGGCACCCACATTGAAGGTTCAAAGCTTAATGGAACATAATCATAATATTCACGAATTCGATTATACACTTCTTTTAAACAGGATATATTTGTTTCAATAGTGTCTAATCTATTATTCATACTAGCATGAGATGGATCAAAATTATTATCGGAGCTAAATGATGTAATCAATTTCCTTATAGCATTAAAAGCTTGATCCCCATCACAATGAAGGAAATCTCCTCCCACTACAGCATCTAAGGCATATCTATAGCGAAGAATAAGCCCGAAATAGAAATTACTAAGAAGCAAACTTAAGGTCATTTTAGGTTCAGTTTTACTATAAGCATCAAAAATTCTAGACCATGCTTCTTTAAAATTCTCTTCACCTCCTTGTTTAAAGGTGAAGATTGATTCCTCAGGTGATAGAGTAACAACTACGGGACTAGACATTATAATAAGGTAAATGCAAGTGAACTAATTTTTTTGTGTTTTTGATATAGCAAACAAGATAGCAAATAAAGTAAAACTAGCAACTAATTTTTTTGTATTTTGATTTAGTGCAGCAAACAAAGTAGTAAATAAAACTAAGCAAGACAAAAACAAAGTAAAGAGCTTGAGAAGTGGAGACTCCCCTTGCAGCGTGTCTTGATCTCCCCGGCAACGGCGCCAGAAAAAGAGCTTGATGGCGTGTAACTCACACGTTCGTTGGGAACCCCAAGAGGAAGGTATGATGCGCACAGCAGCAAGTTTTCCCTCAGAAAGAAACCAAGGTTTATCGAACCAGGAGGAGCCAAGAAGCACGTTGAAGGTTGATGGCGGCGGGATGTAGTGCGGCGCAACACCAGGGATTCCGGCGCCAACGTGGAACCTGCACAACACAACCAAAATACTTTGCCCCAACGAAACAGTGAGGTTGTCAATCTCACCGGCTTGCTGTAACAAAGGATTAACCGTATTGTGTGGAAGATGATTGTTTGCAGAAAACAGTAGAACAAGTATTGCAGTAGATTGTATTTCAGTAAAGAGAATTGGACCGGGGTCCACAGTTCACTAGAGGTGTCTCTCCCATAAGACAAACAGCATGTTGGGTGAACAAATTACAGTTGGGCAATTGACAAATAAAGAGGGCATGACCATGCACATACATATCATGATGAGTATAGTGAGATTTAATTGGGCATTACGACAAAGTACATAGACCGCCATCCAACTGCATCTATGCCTAAAAAGTCCACCTTCAAAGTTATCATCCGAACCCCCTCCAGTATTAAGTTGCTAACAACAGACAATTGCATTAAGTATTGCGCGTAATGTAACTAGTGACTACATCCTTGAACATAGCACTAATGTTTTATCCCTAGTGGCAACAGCACATCCATAACCTTAGAGGTTCTTGTCACCCCTCCAGATTCACGGAGACATGAACCCACTATCGAGCATAAATACTCCCTCTTGGAGTTACTAGCATCAACTTGGCCAGAGCATCTACTAATAACGGAGAGCATGCAAGATCAT
Organism: Lolium perenne; assembly: GCF_019359855.2. Lineage (NCBI taxonomy): Eukaryota > Viridiplantae > Streptophyta > Magnoliopsida > Poales > Poaceae > Lolium > Lolium perenne. Next base: position 262,517,424 of record NC_067250.2, read on the forward strand.
AAACAACACATAGATATAACTTTGATAATCAACATAACAAGTATTCTCTATTCATCGGATCCCAACAAACGCAACATATAGAATTACAGATAGATGATCTTGATCATGTTAGGCAGCTCACAAGATCCGACAATGATAGCACAATGGGGAGAAGACAACCATCTAGCTACTGCTATGGACCCATAGTCCAGGGGTAGACTACTCACACATCACACCGGAGGCGACCATGGCGGCGTAGAGTCCTCCGGGAGATGATTCCCCTCTCCGGCAGGGTGCCGGAGGCGATCTCCTGGATCCCCCGAGATGGGATCGGCGTTGGCGGCGTCTCTGGAAGGTTTTCCGTATCGTGGCTCTCGGTACTGGGGGTTTCGTCACGGAGGCTATTTGTAGGCGGAAGGGCAGGTCAAGAGGCGGCACGGGGGCCCCACACCATAGGGCCGCGCGGCCAAGGGGGGGGCCGCGCCGCCCTAGGGTGTGGCCCCCTCGTGGCCCCTCTTCGTCTCTCCTTCGGACTTCTGGAAGCTTCGTGGAAAAATAGGCCCCTGGGCTTTGATTTCGCCCAATTCCGAGAATATTTCCTTACTAGGATTTCTGAAACCAAAAACAGCAGAAAACAGCAACTGGCACTTCGGCATCTTGTTAATAGGTTAGTTCCAGAAAATGCACGAATATGACATAAAGTGTGCATAAAACATGTAGATAACATCAATAATGTGGCATGGAACATAAGAAATTATCGATACGTCGGAGACGTATCACACCTCATCCAAGACAACATCAAGGTGAACACTTTTTTGTAAAGATCACCATGCCAAATTCTTTCTAGATCAATAGCTATGCTCATCCAAAGTTGCAACATTTTAATAGGTGGAACAATCTCACACTTAGCCAAATTTGCAAAACTTTGAATTTAACAATTCCACCACCACACTCCATCACCTCTGGTCTTTTCTAACTAAATGAAATACTCACAATTCAAAACTTGCAACCATTTGAATTGAATCAAATTTAAACAAAATTCACAAATAGCATCTATGTGACTATTTGACACTATTTAAAATAGTGCTCTACACAAACCTAATCTACACCACACTACTCTAACTGGTTCCCCTGCCCCCTCTCACCCTTAATGACAAATAGAAACCCTAAGGAGGGCTAGGCATGGCATGGACATGGCCATGCCGGCCATGGACACCATGTCCACCCAACCCATCTCTCCTTCCTTCCCCAACCCTGGCCACCGTGCCAATGCTTGCCACCACACCCTACTGGATCGCCTAGAGCAAGCCCTCGTCGAGGAGGAGCTCGACAGCCGCCGGAACGCGCGCGCCCAGCACGGCGACGCCATGCCGAGGACGTCGCACGTGTGCACGCCCGCAGACGCCGCTGGACACGCGCCGCCTCGCCACCCTACGCCCTGCTTGGACCCCCTGTGAGCGAGTTGAGCACCTGCGTGACACCGCGACGCCGCCAGACACGCGCGCAACACCAACCCGTGCCCGCTGCCGCCGGAGAAGGAGACCCTGATCCACCGCAGACGCGCCCGACGCGGAAGCAAGGCGACCAAACCACGCCCTGCCCGACCAAGCTGTCGCCACCCAGAGGACCGCCATGATGCACTGAGCAGTGCGCCGCCCTCGCCTAGCTAGATAGCTCGCCGGAGAAGCCGCGCCATGGTCGACTTCTTCACTGCCCCGCAGCACCCTCGCGTCGCTATAAATAGAGCACTCCCCTCGTCGATCCAAGCACACCATCGCCTTCCCCTCTTCTCACTCGACCACCTGAGCCACTCCACTGCCTCGATTAGCCACCGCCGCCGCCCAATTGAAGCCTCACTGCCCGTGACCGCCGCCGAAGCTCGCCGTCGATTGGAGCCGCCCCAGGACAAGCCGACGGTACCAGGAGCTTCGCCGTCGTCGACATCGTCCTCGAGCACACTGCCCACCCTAGCTGGAGCCACGTTGATCTCTCCGACCCCCTAGTGCCGCCGCGCCAGTGAGCTTCTCTCGCCGGCGACGGCGATGAACGAGCGCCGTTCGATTAGATTCAAATCCAACGAACCACTTTAAAACGTACCGCTTCAGGATTTAACAGCCACTGACGCGTGGACCCCACGCTATCAGCAAGCCCACGTGTCTGTAGACCGTGGTGGGCTGGACTGGGCCGTTTTAATTCGAACTGGCCCAGTTTCGTTTTCCCGCCGGCCCTGTTAATTCAAATTGCATTTAAACAAATCCAAACATTTTCAATACTGCCCAAACTTTGAAAATCCATAGATTCAAATTGGCTTAACCAAATTCAATGAATTTTATATGGTTGGAAAGCTAGTAAAAAGATCTACAAAATGGCACTGGTCCCCTGACCAGATTAGTTGCAGAATTAATCTGATAAAAAGAAGAAGGCAGGGACTTTTCCCTATTCAAATAATTATTAAAAATCAACTAAAATAGATATTAAGTTATTTCCAACTCTAATAGCTCACATTTGACTTACACTAATTGTTTATACAAGAAAATGGTGTGGTCACTTTGCATGATCATGCCCTAGTTTAATTAATGGACAATATGACTAGTTTATATAATTGATATTGTCCAAAACTATTATGCAAATCATATGAAGTCTTATACTTCATTTAAATCTTGTCTCCAATGAATTCATGTGATGTTTGGACCCCTGGCCAAACTCTCTTAGATGAATTACTTGGAGATTTAAATCATTTGTAGCTTATTAAATAGTATGAGGAGGTCTACCTCATTTAAATCATTTTCTCAAATGAGGATAATGAATGTTTGACTTAGGTCAATATAAGTTCATGTATGATTGTTTGAGAAATTAAATCTTAAGAAGATTTCAATGAGAGGAAATTATTTCTCAAAGACCTTATGGAAACTATCATTTACATATTAAATGAGAGGAAATTATTTCTCCTCAAGCAACACAACCAATGCACCCTAATTAGTTTAATTATGTGCTTAGAATAGTTTGTGTGATTATATGTGATGTTTGGAATAGCCATTGAATTAGTTGAGTGATTATTCTCGTATTTAAATTTAGACGCTAGCACCGGAGAATACCCGGAAGAAGAAGGTTGCTACCAAGAGGAGGAAGAGGAAGGCTTTGAGAACTACCAAGGCAAGCTAATATTCTTGCAAAGTGCAAAGCCCCTTTGGGGCAAGGCACCATAGTCTTTCTTTTCTTACCATAAGCCTATCCCAAGTTTCTACCTTACAAGTTTTTACTTGTTTTCTCAAAGAGTTACTTTTATAGTTAACTTTGGTCTGAAGTAAAGGAGGTTACTGGAGTAGTTAATATAGTCTCAAGCTAGCCAAGCAAGATTAGCACCCCTCATGATTAGTGCTAGTGCTAAATATTAAAACTTGACTAATCTAGATGGGGACATGTGACTTTGAAATGAATTTGGAAACTTTGGAATGATGAGTCATTCCATTGAATGATTTTTGAAGGTGAATATGACCAAGAGAAGATGGTGATTTTTGATAAAAATGATATTTGTTTGGATGCGATACCTTTCCAATAATGAGTACCCCCACAATACCTGATTATGGGTAGGGCTTAACTGGAAATTTACGCATCTTAGTATGAGTTCCCTCTGAACACACATCATAGGGGTTATGCCGAGGCTGCCTCCGTTGTTGAGAAATGATGTGAATTAAGGTGAATTGTACGGCCAAGCCCTGTGCAGTTCCCAGGTTGACAGTTGGTCTTCACTGGGAGGCCAAGCTCATGGGGAGAGGTGCTCATACTAGGGTATGTAAGTGAAAGGTTACGGTTGATGATCCGCGTACTGAGTTACGATGATTCGGGGTAATCCCGACGGATGAGATCAAATGTTGTGGCACAAGTGTGCAACCTCTGCAGAGTGTAAATCTATTCGAATAGCCGTGTCCACGGTTACGGACGGTTGGAAAGGCCATACAGTTGTCCAATGTCAATCTTTGAAAATGATGATGAATTGAATTGAGAAGTGGTGAATTGAATTGAAATCACCACTTGAATGGTGGGAATGACACTAATGTTCCCACTTGAGTTAGTTAGCACTTGAATAAGCTTTTTCGCAAAGACTTATGAACTAAAACTAGCTTTATGCAAATAAACTAGAACTTAGCAAACCTTACTAGAAATGTCTAGCACTTACATTAGTATTAATTTGCGAGTACTAGAAGTACTCACGGCTTTGTCCCTGGCTATTCAAATGGCCAGAGTATGAAGATGAACAAGGAGATGACCAGCAGGACGCCTACGACAACTAGGAGTCTTCCGACGTCAAGCGTTGGCCTGTGGACTAGAGAGTCCTTGTATCTTACGCTTCCGCTACGAACTTGTGTTTGTTCGTTGATCAATAGATCAACTATTCGTGTAATATGGATGATGTAATTCCAATTGTAAGACAATATGGTTTGTAATGAATGATGACTATGATACTTAACTATTATGCCTCGCAACAACAATAATCCTGGGATTGCGATGTATGACATAATAGGCATTCGGACTTAAAAATCCGGGTGTTGACAAGTTGGTATCAGAGCCATTGTTTGACCTTAGGAGACCCTAGTTAGAATGGACGTCTGAAAGACTTAGTTTCAAAAACCAATGAAGTGAATATTTGTGAAAACTGGTTCTTACTCTTATCTTTGAGATCTTTTTCAAAAATGAGAAAGCTATACTCTACTTTCCTTGCAAGCCTACATAAAATTTTGCACACTTGACTACTTCTTTAACTTACTTACCCAAATTGCTCACAGATGGAGTACCAATGGGAATTCTATCAGCTTGGTCCCGGAGGCGACCTAAGGTTCGAAAAGGATTTGAAGCAACTAGTGGAATATCTAGGACACCCGTATCCTGAGTTCTTCGGAATACCCCTCAACAACCACTCCGGAGAACCCCCTCGGTGGGAAGTTTCTACTGATCTACGAAGAAAGCATGGAGCCCCGGTATGGGAAACCATTTGGTTTTCTGTAACGGGAAACACTTGGAAGGAAGGACTAGTCAGAGCTATGCAAGAAGCAATTTCCCGTCTGTGTGGACAAAATGAGAACAAGATCAAGAACACTCGCTTCCTCTACTACCCAAGACATGACTCCATGGGAAGATCGATGACCATGCCACCACACACGGAGATGAACCACTATGTAGCACACCAGGACTTCAGGCTGTACAAAACCCGCAGGGATTTGGACAACGCCCTCGCCTCTCGCCAAGCACATCACCCGTGAAGACGAAGAATCCACCCCGAAGAGTAGTATCACCCCAGCACTTAAGTAGGTGTGAGTTGTATCAGGATCCCCTTGTATCGTAGAGAGAATGAATGGTTCTTCAAACCAATGGTGTGTTAGATTTGTAATGTGTGATGTTTGGTATGAATGAAAAAGTGTTGCTGGTTTTTACCCCTCAACACTACTCAAGTTTTCAAGTTTTGAACTTTTGAACTTTAAAAACCCAAACAAACCATAGAAAGTTCCCTCGTATCTTAGCATCTACCTCAATGATCAGATGGCCCCACCAACCCGCAATGCCAACCAAGACGCCATGATGCAAATGCTGGAGATGATGATGGCAGACCGCGAAGCCGAGAGAACTGAACGCCAAGCCAACATTGCTGCACTGCAACAGATTGCTCAGAACAACAATGGCCATGGAAACCACGACCACCCTGGGTCAAAACTGAAGAACTTTCAGAACACCAACCCACCTATTTTTAGCAAGACCGAAGAGCCCCTCGATGCTGAGGACTGGCTCCAGACAATGGAGAACAACCTCGAAGTTGCGCAAGTGGAAGCCACAGAGAAAGTGCTATTCGCCACCCACTACCTGTCAGGACCTGCACGAGCCTGGTGGACAAGCGCCCGCGCAATGAATGCGGGACAGATGATGACATGGGAAGACTTCAAGCTGAAGTTTAGCAAGTACCATGTGCCCCAAGGACTGATTAAGAAGATGAGAGACGAGTTTCGCGAACTCAAGCAAGGCAGGATGTCCGTGGTAGAATACCGCAACAGATTCCTCACTCTGTCAAGGTACGCCCCGGACGAAACCGACACCAACGAGAAGCGGAAGGAAAGATTTCTGAACGGATTACACGACGAGATGCAGACAGTACTGGTCAACATTCCCTTTGCTGACCTAGAAGCCCTGGTGGACTCCGCCATCCAGATGGAAGGAAAACTTCACCAAGCCAACGAGAACTGCAAGCGCCGGATGATGAACCAGCATGGGTCCAGCAATACCCAGAAGTACCGCAACAACTCATCTAGAGGATATGCTCCAAGATACAACAAGCCCACTGCTCCGAATTACCGCCCAAACTACACCAACAACCACGGAGGACCCCCGAAGCCCGGAGGCAACAACAACAACAATCACAACAACAACAACCCCAATAACAACAACAACACCAAACCCAACAGCAACAACAACAACGGGAACAACAACAACACCGCCCCCAGAACTGGAAGCAACGCCATCCCCGTCGCCACCAAGGACAAGGCCACCATCACTTGTTATGAGTGTGGAGTGGTTGGGCATTACTCCAATGAGTGCCCCAAGAGACTCGCCAAGATTGCCGCCAACACCGCTGCACCTGCTCAGAACCAGTGCCGCTTTGCCGCAAGAAGGAACCAGAACAACAACAACGGCCGCCTCTACAACATGACTGCCACAGAAGCACAAGAAGCACCTCAGGCCATGCCAAGTATGTTGTCCTATTAAATCATATCGCCCAATCTCTCTTAGGAACCTAACTTTTCTTAAAATCTCGGGACGAGATTTGTTTAAGGGGGAAGGGTTTGTAACACCCCAAATTTTAAAACAAAGAGAAAATGAATGTCCTTTTTTCAAAAATGAGAACCAACAAAAACTTTTCTTACATAGAGTGCTATGCAGAGTGCTCATACCTAATACTTGTGTTTTGCCATGATGAGTGTTATTATGCCTATGTGATAAACCCTAAAACCCTAAAGTGATCAAGTGAAGATCACCAACCAAATAAAATAAAAGAGAAAGAAATCAAATAAGAAAAACCCTAAACCCTAACCTTCTCAAAAATCATTTGGATCTTTTTTTTGAGGAACCAAAATAAAAGAAAAAGGCATATGCAAGCCTATGGCTATTTTTTTTTGCAAATATTAAACTTTGCTTTGTCTACCTTGAGTAGATGATTTTGAAATACCTCAACAAACCTAATTTAAGGCTTACCACTCAAATCTTGGTGAAACCAAAATACAAAACAAAAATCAAATAAAGCATATGCATAGAGGCATATGTGGCACTTAGCCAAAATATCAAATCTTGACCTAGGCACCCACTTTGCCCCAAAATGGTTTGAACCCTTTACCCAAACCATTCTAACACCAAATAAACCTCACACTTGCTTAAGTGAAGCAAAGAAAAAGAAAAGAATAAAAGTTAGAAAATCACAAACCCTCACATATGGCTTATGCCATTTTTCTAACTCTTTGACCTAGACCATTTTGGTCTTCACCATTAGTTGTATGATGTTTCTAAACACTTATTACAACTTTTTGAATCAAAGAAACACAAATCAAATCAAACCCAAACTCAAATTTTGGCTCACATATGATAATGGCCAAATCTGCCAATTATAGCCTGGTCACCACTTTGAGCCTCTGTAACTCAAAATTTTCAAACTAAACCTTGCTAACTCTTTGCACCTCATCCAAGACAACATCAAGGTGAACACTTTTTGTAAAGATCACCATGCCAAATTCTTTCTAGATCAATAGCTATGCTCATCCAAAGTTGCAACATTTTAATAGGTGGAACAATCTCACACTTGGCCAAATTTGCAAAACTTTGAATTTAACAATTCCACCACCACACTCCATCACCTCTGGTCTTTTCTAACTAAATGAAATACTCACAATTCAAAACTTGCAACCATTTGAATTGAATCAAATTTAAACAAAATTCACAAATAGCATCTATGTGACTATTTGACACTATTTAAAATAGTGCTCTACACAAACCTAATCTACACCACACTACTCTAACTGGTTCCCCTGCCCCCTCTCACCCTTAATGACAAATAGAAACCCTAAGGAGGGCTAGGCATGTCATGGACATGGCCATGCCAGCCATGGACACCATGTCCACCCAACCCCTCTCTCCTTCCTTCCCCAACCCTGGCCACCGTGCCAATGCTTGCCACAACACCCTACTGGATCGCCTAGAGCAAGCCCTGGTCGAGCAGGAGCTCGACAGCCACCGGAACGCGCGCGCCCAGCACGGCGATGCCATGCCGAGGACGTCGCACGTGTGCACGCCCGCAGACGCCGCTGGACACGCGCCGCCTCGCCACCCTACGCCCTGCTTGGACCCCCTGTGAGCGAGTTGAGCACATGCATGACACCGCGATGCCGCCAGACACGCGCGCAACACCAACCCGTGCCCGCCGCCGCCGGAGAAGGAGACCCCGCCGCAGACGCGCCCGACGCGGAAGCAAGGTGACCAAACCATGCCCTGCCCGACCAAGCTGTCGCCACCCAGAGGACCGCCATGATGCACTGAGCAGTGCGCCGCCCTCGCCTAGCTAGATAGCTCGCCGGAGAAGCCGCGCCATGGTCGACTTCTTCACTGCCCCGCAGCACCCTCGCGTCGCTATAAATAGAGCACTCCCCTCGTCGATCCAAGCACACCATCGCCTTCCCCTCTTCTCACTCGACCACCTGAGCCACTCCACTGCCTCGATTAGCCACCGCCGCCGCCCAATTGAAGCCTCACTGCCCGTGACCGCCGCCGAAGCTCGCCGTCGATTGGAGCCGCCCCAGGACAAGCCGACGGTACCAGGAGCTTCGCCGTCGTCGACATCGTCCTCGAGCACACTGCCCACCCTAGCTGGAGCCACGGTGAGCTCTCCGACCCCCTAGTGCCGCCGCGCCAGTGAGCTTCTCTCGCCGGCGACGACGATGAACGAGCGCCGTTCGATTTGATTCTAATCCAACGAACCACTTTAAAACGTACCGCTTCAGGATTTAACAGCCACTGACGCGTGGACCCCACGCTGTCAGCAAGCCCACGCGTCTGTAGACCGTGGTGGGCTGGACTGGGCCGTTTTAATTCGAACTGGCCCAGTTTCGTTTTCCCGCCGGCCCTGTTAATTCAAATTGCATTTAAACAAATCCAAACATTTTCAATACTGCCCAAACTTTGAAAATCCATAGATTCAAATTGGCTTAACCAAATTCAATGAATTTTATATGGTTGGAAAGCTAGTAAAAAGATCTACAAAATGGCACTGGTCCCCTGACCAGATTAGTTGTAGAATTAATCTGATAAAAAGAAGAAGGCAGGGACTTTTCCCTATTTAAATAATTATTAAAAATCAACTAAAATAGATATTAAGTTATTTCCAACTCTAATAGCTCACATTTGACTTACACTAATTGTTTATACAAGAAAATGGTGTGGTCACTTTGCATGATCATGCCCTAGTTTAATTAATGGACAATATGACTAGTTTATATAATTGATATTGTCCAAAACTATTATGCAAATCATATGAAGTCTTATACTTCATTTAAATCTTGTCTCCAATGAATTCATGTGATGTTTGGACCCCTGGCCAAACTCTCTTAGATGAATTACTTGGAGATTTAAATCATTTGTAGCTTATTAAATAGTATGAGGAGGTCTACCTCATTTAAATCATTTTCTCAAATGAGGATAATGAATGTTTGACTTAGGTCAATATAGGTTCATGTATGATTGTTTGAGAAATTAAATCTTAAGAAGATTTCAATGAGAGGAAATTATTTCTCAAAGACCTTATGGAAACTATCATTTACATATTAAATGAGAGGAAATTATTTCTCCTCAAGCAACACAACCAATGCACCCTAATTAGTTTAATTATGTGCTTAGAATAGTTTGTGTGATTATATGTGATGTTTGGAATAGCCATTGAATTAGTTGAGTGATTATACTCGTATTTAAATTTAGACGCTAGCACCGGAGAATACCCGGAAGAAGAAGGTTGCTACCAAGAGGAGGAAGAGGAAGGCTTTGAGAACTACCAAGGCAAGCTAATATTCTTGCAAAGTGCAAAGCCCCTTTGGGGCAAGGCACCATAGTCTTTCTTTTCTTACCATAAGCCTATCCCAAGTTTCTACCTTACAAGATTTTACTTGTTTTCTAAAAGAGTTACTTTTATAGTTAACTTTGGTCTGAAATAAAGGAGGTTACTGGAGTAGTTAATATAGTCTCAAGCTAGCCAAGCAAGATTAGCACCCCTCATGATTAGTGCTAGTGCTAAATATTAAAACTTGACTACTCTAGATGGGAACATGTGACTTTGAAATGAATTTGGAAACTTTGGAATGATGAGTCATTCCATTGAATGATTTTTGAAGGTGAATATGACCAAGAGAAGATGGTGATTTTTGATAAAAATGATATTGGTTTGGATGCGATACCTTTCCAATAATGAGTACCCCCACAATACCTGATTATGGGTAGGGCTTAACTGGAAATTTATGCATCTTAGTATGAGTTCCCTCTAAACACACATCATAGGGGTTATGCCGAGGCTGCCTCCGTTGTTGAGAAATGATGTGAATTAAGGTGAATTGTACGGCCAAGCCCTGTGCAGTTCCCAGGTTGACAGTTGGTCTTCACTGGGAGGCCAAGCTCATGGGTAGAGGTGCTCATACTAGGGTATGTAAGTGAAAGGTTACGGTTAATGATCTGCGTACTGAGTTACGATGATTCGAGGTAATCCCGACGGATGAGATCAAATGTTGTGGCACAAGTGTGCAACCTCTGCAGAGTGTAAATCTATTCGAATAGCCGTGTCCACGGTTACGGACAGTTGGAAAGGCCATACAGTTGTCCAATGTCAATCTTTGAAAATGATGATGAATTGAATTGAGAAGTGGTGAATTGAATTGAAATCACCACTTGAATGGTGGGAATGACACTAATATTCCCACTTGAGTTAGTTAGCACTTGAATAAGCTTTTTCGCAAAGACTTATGAACTAAAACTAGCTTTATGCAAATAAACTAGAACTTAGCAAACCTTACTAGAAATGTCTAGCACTTACATTAGTATTAGTTTGCGAGTACTAGAAGTACTCACGGCTTTGTCCCTGGCTATTCAAATGGCCAGAGTATGAAGATGAACAAGGAGATGACCAGCAGGACGCCTATGACAACTAGGAGTCTTCCGACGTCAAGCGTTGGCCTGTGGACTAGAGAGTCCTTGTATCTTACGCTTCCGCTATGAACTTGTGTTTGTTCGTTGATCAATAGATCAACTATTCGTGTAATATGGATGATGTGATTCCAATTGTAAGACAATATGGTTTGTAATGAATGATGACTATGATACTTAACTATTATGCCTCGCAACAACAATAATCCTGGGATTGCGATGTATGACATAATAGGCATCCGGACTTAAAAATCCGGGTGTTGACATAGGTCTTGAGGAGGCGCCAATGAGTGAACCAGTAATTACATATGTGCGGAATGGGCCCCTCGTCGAGCCTGCGCAGGAAGAGGATCTACCTCAACAAATGAAAAAACTGCTAAATTGGTACAAGGGTTACATAAAAAATAAAAACGCCAAAGAATATATTTATGCGGAAGTTAGACATGAGCATCACTTCAAACATTACTATGTAACAATTCATATGAGTGAATTGTTCCAGCTTTTCAATCTGCGCGAGCTCGACAAATCTATCATCAGTTGCTACGTTCTGTAAGTGATTTATTTCTACCCCATCTCGTTCATTGCCTGCACTATATATATGTCCTAACTATATTGTTGTGTACGCTATTATGCAGAATGAAGATTAAGGAATGCAAAGTAAAGAACATCCATGATGTTGGGTTCATTGACCCACACATCGTTAATGGATATGTGTTAGAACATCACCCCGCCGGCGTGGAGGAAGACCTGTGGCGGTTTTTTAGAAAACAGGAACTCAAAAGTGATATTCTATTTCCTTACCATTTTGGGTGAGTGTTTCTGTCTTGAGCACATTCTCTTTTGTTTACTCCATGCATGGTATGTGGCTAATCGATGAGTTATGCATGACTGTGCATGTATCGTGTCCGCAGGTTCCACTGGATTCTGCTAGTAATTCAATTTCACGACTCCACAGTTCTCGTCCACGACTCTCTGAATATGGATCCAAAGCTTTGGGCCAACATTAGAAAAATGATGCAGAAGTAATTATTTTCATTCATTTGCGCTCTATATCGATCGGCCTATTTCGTTCATTTCCTAATATCAAGTAACTAATAACTCTCTTGTTCATTTAATTTTCTTTGCCTCGTAGGGTTTGGAGACGGTTCGTACATGAAAAGGTCGGTGAATTCAAAAAAGAGCTACAATTTAAAAGGTCAGTGGCTGGGACTGGGGATATTCAGCCAGCGGGGACCAATCTATGTGGATACTATGTCTGTGAGATGATCCGGAGATACACCTCTGAGCGGGTTCCGTGTGATAACAATGAGAAGAGGAATAACCTCCGGAAGATGCTTAGTCTAGAAGCTCGCTTCCGACCACTTCAAGAGGAACTAGCTGGATGGTTCACGAGGGAAGTCCTCCATCCTAAAGGAGAACACTATGTAGAGGACGTAGAACTTCATATGCATTAAATTATGTATGGAAACTTGTTCAAAATTGTATATGGTCATCCGATGATATTGAATATATATTGTATATTCCTCTTGAATTCTTTTCGGTTCTAATTTCAAATTTGATTGAAATTGTACATTCATATGCATGTATGTAGTACCGTAGAATATGTGAAACTCCTTCAAAATTAAAATAAAGCACAAAAGAAATAAAACAATACAAATTAAAAAGAAAACAGGTTTAGGGGGGGGGGGGCTAAAACCCTAAACCTGCGGCGGCCTTTAGTCGCGGTTGTCCAGAAGAACCGCGACTAAAGGTCCTCCGCCCCGACGGTCGCCTGGCGCCCACATGGACGGGCCTTTAGTCGCGGTTCGTAAGCAACCGCGACTAAAGGGGGGAGCCTTTAGTCGCGCTTATTTGGTCGCAGTTGCGCAACCGCGACTAATGGCAGTTGCGAACCGCGATCAAAGGCCCTTTTTCCACCAGTGTCTGGTCGTAGCGGCAGCGGCTGCTCTGCTGAGCGCATGGACGTACTGGTACGTACGCTACCAAACATACGCTACCAAACATGCGCTCAAAAATAGAAAATGGGCCTTGCACAACTCCACTTAAGCCCACCTATTAAGGCCCGTTTCACCTCTCTTCCTCCTCACGAACGTAACTGTCCTCGATGGAAACAAATCACTCTCGTTAATGGCTGCTCCTTTCTACAGAAGTCATAGGAACCGATCGGGGCTGCTAGGTAACCTGCTCCACATCAGGATAGTAGGGGCTCCCGTCCCTGCTCGCATCTATGGTGGTCCGCCAGTGCCAGCGGGAGTGCAGCTTGATAGACTTCCAAGTCTAAGGCATATATGAAAATTTGGGGCCCCCAAAAATCTGGGGCCCTGTGCGGCCGCACAAGTCGCACTCCTGCAGGCCCGGCCCTACACCACACATAGGTTTGAGTGACCTCGACAGATAGGCTAGGCAACATGATATGAGCAAGAAGCATAATCACATATAGTTGAGACTTTGAGATAGAGATCATACCCATATGGTGATATAGAATACCGAATACCATGAATTACACACCATATATTAATGCATAGTATCAACATATAAAATACCGAAATCCATGACTCACATAATAAGCCATACTCCAAGCACACATAACATAGTTCAACACAAATGAAAGCAAAATGTTGAACAAATAAAAGGGACACAAGCTCTCAAAGAGTGATAAAGGCATATGCTTGTGTCCTCCCATGCAAATCCCGGAGAAACCCTACATAGAACAACTTCTCCCCCTTTGACATCAAAACGCCAAAAAGGGAGAAGAGCGATGCTAAGCGTCCCAAGAGTATCATTCCGAGCCCGAGCCTGACTCAGACTTGTCCTCATTGTCCTCAACGGCCGGTGGAGTAGCGCGAGAGATTCCGCTCCTCAACATACTCTGCTCGATCTCTGACCAATGAACCTGTGAAGAGTGCCAGCTGCTGTAGGAGGGGTGCACAGGAGGCTGAGGAGGAGGACCTTGCTCACCACTAAGCTTATGCAGCATGACCGCCTGTGTATGCTGGATATCGGCATGCTGACGTCTAGCCTGGAAGTTCTCCTTGTGTATCTCAATGTTCATGTAGAGGCCATTCCTTTGGAACCAGTTCAGCTTCTTTACCTCCTTCTAAATATGAGGAGAGGCAGCTGAGCGGGCAGGCTCGGTGCCACTAACACAGGCATCACCCATAAAGGACCCAGCCGTAGGGGCAGGAGGGGTGTCAATCTTCCTCTTCTGATAGGTCTTCTTCACCCTATGTTCAACTCAAGGGTACTCACTCAAATCCTCAGTCACCACTGTGTTGTCAATGAGCAGCTGAATATATGGAGCATAGGGCATGGTAGTCCTACTCACCATCGCATCGTGTATCTCGTGGAAGATATAATCCATAACATCAACAGTGAAGTCCTTCTCCTCCTCATCTTCAGCACACTCACCGGCAAGAGAAAGAAGGCTCGCCAGTGCTCCATGAATGGCATCACAGTTCCCTCCACTTGGGGCAATGTTGTCCCGGAAGAAACGAAGAAGTTGATCATAAAGTGGAAGGAGACCAGTAGTGGTGCCAACTTTTCCATGCTTAGAATAGAGATCAAAGAGTGAGTCCTTGTCAGGGGCTATTGGACCATGGAGACGATGGCCAGCACAGAAGGGATATCCAAGAAGCTTAGCAAACTTGTGAAAGTTGGCTTGACAGGGAGTAGTGCCAGTCATCCACATCATGGTGCGTTCCTCATCCTTTTTGAATGCAAGAGTGGAGAAAAACTGTTGAATAAGAGGAACATTGTAGTCATGATGCAGTCGCATCAGCTTATATATGCAGCCCCATTTGTTCAGTCACCCACACAGCATCCGCAAAGTGATCCTTCTCAGCAAGTGTATCCAGAGTAAGAGGATGCATCGGTCTCACTTTGTCCATCTTCTGATAAATGTCTTTGTAGATAAACAAATGCTCAGTGCACCAGAAACGAGTGTCCTCATTCTCCAAGTCCCTCTCCACATCCTCATACCAGTTGCATACTCAATGGAGTCCATATCCTTGTAGTTGATCCTCAAGTCCTTTCCTTTCCGGCCCATGGTGGCGTACTTCCTCGGAGCAGAATGGCTAATTTCTTGGTCTTTGCGAGGGAAGTGTCTCGTGCGCGAGCTACCTGTGAGATGAAATAGATGGATAGCATGGGACGAGTGAGCACACAAGTCATATCAAAGAAACATGCAGTATACAGTAACATCAATCTAGGTTTGCAACTATTGTGGACAAAGGCGTTCAAAAAATGTGCTGCAGACACCTTCCCAGGCCGGAAATTCCGGTGTCGCCAGGGGGGCGGAAATTCCGCCCCCTCCCCCCGGAACTTCCGGTCTGCATCGGGGCCAGAATTTCCGCCCCGGCGATAGAAAAGATTTTGAGCAAAATATAGGTCTAAGCACTAGATCGACACACTAGATTGATTCTACCATGTAATGCACGACATTTTAACCACTAGGGATGCAGATCCTCCAAGCATATTGACAAAGAAAAAACTTAAGACTCCAAACTAGATAGCTAAGTTTACCGGAGTCCATGGGCAAAAATGCTTGGATAGAAGTGACCCTAGAGGGATACGTTGCATAGAAATCAAAAAATTTCCTACCACGAGAACGCAATCCAAGCCAAGATGCAATCTAGAAGACGGGAGCAACGAGGGGATGAACGAGTCTCACCCTTGAAGAATTCCAAAGCCTACAAGATGAGGCTCTTGTTGCTGCGGTAGACGATCACTTGCCGCTTGCAAAAGCGCGTAGAAGATCTTGATCTCCGTGCCACAATCGGGCAGCACCTCCGTACTCGGTCACACGTTCGGTGTTGATGAAGACGACGTCCTTCTCCCCGTTCCAGCGGGCAGCGGAAGTAGTAGCTCCTCCTTGAATCCGGCAGCACAACGGCGTGGTGGCGGTGGCGATGGAGAACTCCGGCGGAGCTTCGCTATGCTATGCGGGAGAGGTGGAGGAGAGGGGGGCGGCTAGGGTTTGGGAGAGGGGTGGCCGGCCACTATGGGGTGCGGCCTCCTTGAGGGCTTGTGGTGGCCGGCCCCCTCCCCTATGCCCCTCATTATATAGGTGGAACCCCCAAGTGTTGGACTACAAGTCTTCGAATAAGACCCCAACCCAAAATTTCCATGTAGTAGGGAAACCTACCCAAGGTGGGACTCCCACCCAAGTGGGATTCCCACCCTTCCATGGGGGGGAGGTGGCCGGCCACCTTAGGTGGAGTCCACCTGGGACTCCACCCCTAGGGTTGGCCGGCCATGGTTGGTGGAGTCCCTTCGGGACTCCGCCTTCCAAAGTGATTTCTTCCAGACTTTTCTAGAACCTTCCATAAATGCACCGGATCATTTCCAAACTTGGAATATGACTTCCTATATATGAATCTTATTCTCTGGACCATTCCGGAACTCCTCGTGATGTCCGGGATCCCATCCGAGACTTCGAACAATACTTCGAACTCCATTCCATATTCAAGTTCTACTATTACAACATCAAACCTTAAGTGCGTCACCCTACGGTTCGCGAACTATGTGGACATGGGTGAGAACTCTCTCCGACCAATAACCAATAGCGGGATCTGGAGATCCATAATGGCTCCCACATATTCAACGATGACTTTAGTGATCGAATGAACCATTCACATATAATACCAATTCCCTTTGTCACGCGATATTTTACTTGTCCGAGGTTTGATCATCGGTATCACTCTATACCTTGTTCAACCTCGTCTCCTGACAAGTACTCTTTACTCGTACCGTGGTATGTGGTCTCTTATGAACTTATTCATAT
Source organism: Lolium perenne (assembly GCF_019359855.2). Classification (NCBI taxonomy): domain Eukaryota; kingdom Viridiplantae; phylum Streptophyta; class Magnoliopsida; order Poales; family Poaceae; genus Lolium; species Lolium perenne. The sequence goes on from NC_067250.2 coordinate 262,534,396, forward strand.
GCTTGCAAGACATTAGACGACATTCCACCGAGAGGGCCCAGAGTATATCTATCCGTCATCGGGATGGACAAATCCCACTGTTGATCCATATGCCTCAACTCATACTTTCCGGATACTTAATCCCACCTTTATAACCACCCATTTACGCAGTGGCGTTTGATGTAATCAAAGTACCTTTCCAGTATAAGTGATTTACATGATCTCATGGTCATAAGGACTAGGTAACTATGTAACGAAAGCTTATAGCAAATAACTTAATGACGTGATCTTATGCTACGCTTAATTGGGTGTGTCCATTACATCATTCATATAATGACATAACCTTGTTATTAATAACATCCAATGTTCATGATCACGAAACCATGATCATCTATTAATCAACAAGCTAGTTATACAAGAGGCTTACTAGGGACTCTTTGTTGTTCACATAACACACATGTATCAATGTTTCGGTTAATACAATTATAGCATGTTATGTAAACATTATCATAAACACAAAGATATACTATAATAACCATTTTATTATTGCCTCTTGGGCATATCTCCAACAAAAACCGCGGGAGGGGAGTGGCTGGAGTTGCTCTGACGAGGTCAGGAGACCGCCGGCGGCTAAGAAGAAGAGAGAGGGCGCGGGGGTGGGAAACTGGTTGCTTTGCAACTGCCTACCCCGCGTGCCCTTACAAACCTCCTCGCAGAATGCCAGGCCGGAAATTCCGGCCTTAGTTAGATGCGGAAATTCCGGCCACCAGCAGGGGCGGAAATTCCGGCCTCCAGCAGGGCCGGGTATTCCGGGTTTCTGAAATAATCAGAAATTTGAAATATCTGGCCCATCAAGCATGGTTATTTTCACTCACCCATATATGAGATAATACAATGGGTATCATGTCATGTATCGGTGGCAAATTGACTAGCTAGATGAGAGGCCAACAATTTCCGTCCAACGACCTCCGAACCAAGTTTTAGCAAAAAGACTTGTGTGCAAGATGAAAAAGTTTATCGAGGAGAATAGGCTTGTGTTTAGATAGCACAAACTATTAATGGTACATGATAACTCAGGTTTGCAAGATATGGAAAATAAAGGCCAAACTAGAGTGATTTCACATAAGAACAAATAGATGTCAAATAAATTCCATTAAGATCCAAATAACACCAACTCTTCACAAAGGAGAGGGTGGTGGCCTAGGCCACCATGTATGAGTGTTATGGTATGGCACCACGAAGATATATCTTGGGTCCAAAACCAATACTCGTCATTTAAGCTCACTTATCAACACATGATATAGAGAGAATGAATATTTACTATTGGCATTATGGGGGGCAGGGATAGCTCAATAATTTAAACCGCACTCCCCTATCTCCATGCCCACATCTAAACCAAATAAAGTTTTGAGTAGAAGGTGTGTTTGCAAGATGGTCAAGCTACTCCTCGAATCAATGATATTTGGCTCATTCCTCAAATAGCAAAACCTTGCTTCATCAAGAGGCTTCGAGAATATATCGGCAAGTTGATCTTTGGTTGGAACATAGCATAGCTCAATATCACCACGAGCAACATGATCCCTAATGAAATGATTCCGGATCTCAATATGCTTCATTCTTGAATGTTGCACCGGATAATAGGAAATCTTGATGGCGCTTTGATTGTCACATAAAAGAGGCACTTTTGTACAAGTGACACCGTATTCCCTTAAAGTTTGCCTCATCCATAACAATTGAGGGCATCCACTTGTGGCGGCAACATATTCTGCTTCGGCGGTGGAGAGAGATATACAATTTTTCTTCTTAGAAGACAAACATACCAAGGACCAACCAAGAAATTGTCAAGCCCCGGAAGTTGATTTCCTATCATCCTTGTCTCCCACCCAATCCGCATCGGTGTATCCATTAAGATAAAAACTTGAGCCTTTAGGACACCAAAGACCATATCTTGGGGTATCAACCAAATATCGAAAGATTATTTTGAGAGCTATCATGTGGCTCTCTTTAGGAGAAGATTTATACCTTGCTAACACACCAACACTCAACACTATGTCCGGTATAGATGCACAAAGGTAAAGCAAGGATCCAATCATGGAGCGATATACCTTATGATCCACCTCTATACCATTGGGATATAGTGCAAGACGACACTTGGTAACCATTGGAGTGGCTACACCCTTCATTTCCGTCATCTTGAACCACTTGAGCATGTCTTGGAGATATTTTGCTTGATTTATGAAAGTCCCTTCTTGATACGTCTCAAACGTATCTATAATTTCTTATGTTCCATGCTAGTTTTATGACAATACCTACATGTTTTATTCATACTTTATATCATTTTTATGCATTTTCTAGAACTAACCTATTAACAAGATGCCGAAGCGCCAGTTCCTGTTTTCTGCTATTTTTTGTTTCAGAAATCCTACACAGGAAATAATCTCGGAATTGGACGAAACAAAAGCCAAACCTCCTGTTTTTCCGAGGGACACACGGAGCCAGAAGGGCAAGCCAGGGGGAGGCCCACGGCCTCCACACCATAGACCAGCGTGGCCAAGAGGGGGGGCGCGCCGCCTTATGGGGTGGGCCCCTCGGGCACCCCCTCGCGCCGCCCTTTCGCCTATAAATTGCCCCAGATGCGAAAACCCTAAAACAACAAGTCATATTCCACGAAGAGTTCCGTAGCCACCGCCATCGCGAAGACAAGTTTCGGGGGACAGAATCTCTGTTTCGGCACGCCGCCGGGACGGGGAAGTGCCCCCCGGAATCCATCTCCGTCGACTCCATCGCCATCTTCATCGCCATTGCTATCTCCCATGATGAGGAGGGAGTAGTTCTCTGATACGTCTCAAACGTATCTATAATTTCTTATGTTCCATGCTACTTTTATGATGATACTCACATGTTTTATACACACTTTATGTCATTATTATGCATTTTCCGGCACTAACCTATTGACGAGATGCCGAAGAGCCAGTTGTTGTTTTCTGCTGTTTTTGGTTTCAGAAATCCTACAAAGGAAATATTCTCGTAATTGGACGAAATCAACGCCCAGGGTCTTATTTTTCCACGAAGCTTCCAGAAGACCGAAGGGGATACGAAGTGGGGCGACGAGGCGCCGCCACCATAGGGCCGCGCGGCCAAAGGGGGGCCCACACCGCCCTATGGTGTGGGCCCCTCGTCAGCCCTCCCGCCTACTTATAGCCTTCGTCGCGAAAACCCCTGTACCGAGAGCCACGATACGGAAAACCTTCCAGAGACGCCGCCGCCGCCAATCCCATCTCGGGGGATTCAGGAGATCGCCTCCGGCACCCTGCCGGAGAGGGGAATCATCTCCCGGAGGACTCTTCATCACCATGATCGCCTCCGGATTGATGTGTGAGTAGTTCACCCCTGGACTATGGGTCCATAGCAGTAGCTAGATGGTTGTTTTCTCCTCTTGTGCTATCATGTTAGATCTTGTGAGCTGCCTATCATGATCAAGATCGTCTATTTGTAATGCTACATGTTGTGTTTGTTGGGATCCGATGAATATGGAATACTATGTCAAGTTGATTATCAATCTATCATATATGTGTTGTTTATGATCTTGCATGCTCTCCGTTGGTAGTAGAGGCTCTGGCCAAGTTGATACTTGTAACTCCAAGAGGGAGTATTTATGCTCGATAGTGGGTTCATGCCTCCATTAAATCTGGGACAATGACAGAAAGTTCTAAGGTTGTGGATGTGCTGCAATAGGGATAAAACATCAATGCTTTGTCTAAGGATATTTGTGTTGATTACATTACGCACCATACTTAATGCAATTGTCTGTTGTTTGCAACTTAATACTGGAAGGGGCGCGGATGCTAACCCGAAGTTGGACTTTTTAGGCATAGATGCATGCTGGATAGCGGTCTATGTACTTTGTCGTAATGCCCGATTGAATCTCACTCTACTCATCATGATATGTATGTGCATTGTTATGCCCTCTTTATTTGTCAATTGCCCAACTGTAATTTGTTCACCCAACATGCTATTTCTTATTGGAGAGACACCACTAGTGAACTGTGGACCCCGGTCCAATTCTTTTACATCTGAATACAATCTACTGCAAACATTGTTCTTTACTGTTATTCGCATACAAACATCATTTTCCACACCATACGATTAATCCTTTGTTTACAGCAAGCCGGTGAGATTGACAACCTCACTGTTAAGTTGGCGCAAAGTATCTTGATTGTGTTGTGCAGGTTCCACGTTGGCGCCGGAATCCCTGGTGTTGCGCCGCACTACACTCCGCCACCAACAACCTTCACGTGTTCCTTGACTCCTACTGGTTCGATAAACCTTGGTTTCTTACTGAGGGAAAACTTGTTGCTGTACTCATCATACCTTCCTCTTGGGGTTCCCAATGGATGAGTGCTTTACCGTCATAAGGAAGCTACTTTCTGGCGCCGTTGCAATCCAACTCCCACGTCAGCAGCTACTTTTCTGGCGCCGTTGCCGGGGAGATCAAGACACGCTGCACGGGGAGTCTCCCACTTCCAATCTCTTTACTTTGTTTTTGTCTTGCTTTACTTTATTTTATTTACTGCTTTGTTTGCTTTCTTATATCAAAATACAAAAAGTTAGTTACTTGCTTTACTTTATTTACTGTCTAGTTTGCGTTCTCTATATTAAAAACACACAAAAATTAGTTACTTGCATTTACTTTATTTAGTTTGCTTTATTTACTACTGTTAAAATGAATACTCCTGAGAATACCAAGTTGTGTGACTTCACTAGCACAAATAATAATGATTTCATATGCACACCTATTGCTCCACCTGCTACTACAGCAGAATTTTTTGAAATTAAACCTGCTTTACTAAATCTTGTTATGAGAGAGCAATTTTCTGGTGTTAGTTCTGATGATGCTGCTGCCCATCTCAATAATTTTGTTGAACTTTGTGAAATGCAAAAATATAAGGATGTAGATGGTGACATTATAAAATTAAAATTGTTTCCTTTCTCCTTAAGAGGAAGAGCTAAAGATTGGTTGCTATCTTTGCCTAAGAATAGTATTGATTCATGGACTAAATGTAAGGATGCTTTCATTGGTAGATATTATCCTCCTGCTAAAATTATATCTTTGAGAAGTAGCATAATGAATTTTAAGCAATTGGATAATGAGCATGTTGCCCAAGCATGGGAAAGAATGAAATCTTTGGTCAAGAATTGCCCTACCCATGGACTCACTACTTGGATGATCATCCAAACCTTTTATGCAGGATTGAATTTTTCTTCACGGAACCTATTGGATTCAGCTGCTGGAGGTACTTGTATGTCCATCACTCTAGGCGCCGCAACAAAGCTTCTTGATGATATGATGATAAATTACTCTGAATGGCACACGGAAAGAGCTCCACAAGGTAAGAAGGTAAATTCTGTTGAAGAAACCTCCTCCTTGAGTGATAAGATTGATGCTATTATGTATATGTTTGTGAATGGTAGATCTAATGTTGATCCTAATAATGTTCCTTTAGCTTCATTGGTTGCTCAAGAAGAGCATGTTGATGTGAACTTCATTAAAAATAATAATTTCAACAACCATGCTTATAGGAATAATTTTGGTAACAACAACTATAGGCCATATCCTGCTAGTGGTAATGATTATGGTAATTCTTATGGTAGATCTGTTTCGCCTAATGAGGAAAAGATGTTAGAAATTGAAAGAGCTACTAAGAGCTTTATGCAATCACAATATGAGCAAAATCAATTGTTTACTAAAACTATGAATGAACAATCTGGCTTGTTGAAAAATATAGGAAATCAACTTAAAAATTTGAATATGGAGATTTCTGGTTTGCAAACTAAGCTTTCAAATGCTGAAAACCGAATCTCACATGTCTGCGTCACAATCTTCTTTAATTAATAAAATGGCTGCTAAACCTGAGGATAATGATAATAAAATTGTTACTACAGCAAACGCCATACAAGTTCGAATCAATGAAAATATTAGATTGATGGCTGAATTGCGTGCTAGGTGGGAAAAGGAAGAAAATGCTAAAGAGAATAATGTAGCTAAAGTTTGGACTATTACCACCACTAGTAATGTTGATGCTTCACATGTTGCTACACCCCCTACTATCAATGGAAAATAATTGGTGTTGGCAATGTTTCTACTCCTAATGCAAAGCGTGCAAAACTGCCTGAAACTGCTAAAACTGCTGAAACTGCTTATGATAAAACTGCTGAAATTTTTTCAAAATATTGGGGACAATGATCCCATTGCTTTAGATCATAATGGTTTAGATTTTGATGATTGTCACATCTCTGAAGTTATTAAGTTCTTACAAAAACTTGCTAGAAGTCCTAATGCTAGTGCTATAAATTTGGCCTTTACAAAACATATTACAAATGCTCTCATAAAAGCTAGAGAAGAGAAATTAAAACTTGAAACTTCTATTCCTAAGAAGTTAGAAGATGGTTGGGAGCCTATCATTAAGATGAAGGTCAATGATTTTGATTGTAATGCTTTATGTGATCTTGGTGCAAGTATTTCTGTTTTGCCTAAGAAAATCTATAATAGGCTTGACTTGCCACCATTGAAAAATTGTTATTTGGATGTTAATTTTGCTGATAATTCTACAAAGAAACCTTTGGGGAGGATTGATAATGGTCGCATTACGGTTAACAATAACCTTGTCCCCGTTGATTTTGTTGTCTTGGATATTGAATGCAATGCATCTTGTCCCATTATTTTGGGAAGACCTTTTCTTCGAACTGTTGGTGCTACTATTGATATGAAGGAAGGTAATATTAAATATCAATTTCCTCTCAAGAAAGGTATGGAACACTTCCCTAGAAAGAGAATGAAGTTACCTTTTGATTCTATTGTTAGAACAAATTATGATGTTGATGCTTCATCTCTTGATAATACTTGATTCACACTTTCTGCGCCTAGCTGAAAGGCGTTAAAGAAAAGCGCTTATGGGAGACAACCCATTATTTTATTTCTGCAATTTTTGTTTTATATTTGAGTCTTGGAAATTGTTACTAGTGTAGCAACCTCTCCTTATCTTTATTTTATTGCATTGTTGTGCCAAGTAAAGTCTTTGATAGTAAAGATGATACTAGATTTGGATTACTGCGCAGAAACAGATTTCTTACTGTCACGAAATTGACCAGCCCCGTCTGTAGGTAACTCAGAAAAATCTGCCAATTTACGTGCGTGATCCTCAGATATGTACGCAACTTTCATTCAATTTGAGCATTTTCATCTGAGCAAGTTAAGCGCCCCAGAAAAATTCGTCTTTATGTACTGTTCTGTTTTGACAGATTCTGCCTTTTATTTCGTATTGCCTGTTTTGCTATGTTTGATGGATTTCTTTGTTCCATTAACTTTCAGTAGCTTTGTGAAATGTCCAGAAGTGTTAAGAATGATTATGACACCTCTGAATATATGAATTTTTATTATGCACTAACCCTCTAATGAGTTTGTTTTGAGTTTGGTGTGGAGGAAGTTTTCAAGGGTCAAGAGAGGAGGATGATACAATAGGATCAAGAAGAGTGAAAACTCTAAGCTTGGGGATGCCCCCGTGGTTCATCCCTGCATATTTCAAGAAGACTCAAGCATCTAAGCTTGGGGATGCCTTGGGCATCCCCTTCTTCATCGACAACTTATCAGGTCACCTCTAGTGAAACTATATTTTTATTCCGTCACATCTTATGTGCTTTACTTGGAGCGTCTGTATGTTTTTATTTTAGTTTTTGTTTGAATAAAATCGGATCCTAGTGTTCCTTTTGTGGGAGAGAGACACGCTCCGCTGTTGTGTATGAACACATGTGTTCTTAGCTTTACTCTTAATGTTCATGGCGAAGGTTCAAACTGCTTCGTTCATTGTTATATGGTTGGAAACAGAAAATGCTTCATGTGGTAATTGGTATAATGTCTTGAATAACTTGATACTTGGCAATTGTTGTGCTCAAATAGATCATGTTTAAGCTCTTGCATCATGTACTTTGCACCTATTAATGAAGAACTACCATAGAGCTTGTTGAAATTTGGTTTGCATGATTGGTCTCTCTAAAGTCTAGATATTTTCTGGTGAGGGTTTGAACAACAAGGAAGATAGTGTAGAGTCTTATAATGCTTGCAATATATTCTTATGTAAGTTTTGCTGTACCGGTTCATACTTGAGTTTGCTTCAAACAACCTTGCTAGCCTAAGCCTTGTATTGAGATGGAATACTTCTCGTGCATCCAAATCCTTGAGCCAAAAACTATGCCACTTGTGTCCACCATACCTACCTACTACATGGTATTTCTCTGCCATTCCAAAGTAAATTGCTTGAGTGCTACCTTTAAAATTCCATTCTTTGTCTTTGCAATATATAGCTCATGGGAAAAATAGCTTTAAAACTATTGTGGTATTGAATATGTCGCTTATGTATCTTATTTCTAATAAGTTGCTTGTTGAGCAATAACCATGTTCCTGGGGACGCCATCAACTATTTCACCTTTGTTGAATATCATGTGAGTTGCTATGCATGTTCGTCTTGTCTGAAGTAAGGGTGATTTATCATGATCAAATGGTTTGAGTATGCATATTGTTAGAGAAGAACATTGGGCCGCTAACTAAAGCCATGATCCATGGTGGAAGTTTCAGTTTGGACAACAATCCTCAATCTCATATGAGAATATTATCTGTTGTTGAATGCTTATGCATTAAAGAGGAGTCCATTATCTGTTGTCTATGTTGTCCCGGTATGGATGTCTAAGTTGAGAATAATCAAAAGCGAGAAATCCAATGCGAACTTTCTCCTTAGACCTTTGTACAGGCGGCATAGAGGTACCCCTTTGTGACCCTTGGTTGAAACATATTTTATGCAATGATAATCCATGTAAATCCAAGCTAATTAGGACAAGGTGCGGGCACTATTGGTATACTATGCATGAGGCTTGCAACTTATAAGATGTCTTATGCATAACACATATGAATTAGGGATTTCTATTTTCGTGCCCTCGGTTCCTTAGTTGTGCTCAGTTTTCCCCAGCTCCTTAGTTTTTCCTCAGTTTTCCCCAAGTGCTTGTGTGAAACCCGCAGAAGCAGCTCAGACAGCAGGATTCCCGTTAAGTTGACCGTTCCGTGCTGACGTGTGGGGCCATGCCGTGTGGGCCCGCGTCGCGTGGGGCTGGTAGAAAGGGACCGTGTGGGACAGGACGAGATAGCGTTTGGTTGCACGTGAGCAGGAGCTGGGTTTTGTCTCTCTCGGCCATTGGCATTTCCCTTTTAAGAGTACCTTTTCTTCCTCCTTCTCTCTGCCTTTTTTCACCTAATTAGTATCAAATCTAGAGAAGCTTGCATTTATGTCTTTCTTCAATTATTATTTGTGCCTTTTGGCCCTCGTTGTTTGCCCAATATGGCAGCAAATCTAGTAGGGAGCCCAATCTAGTACTCCATCTGGTCCATATGTATGTAGTTAAATCTAGAAGCAAATCTACAGGGAATGTACGATAAATTCACAAGGTCATATAGTAGAATAGGGATAGATAATAGGGATCCCTCCCTAGATAATAAGCTGCATTCAGCAGCCAAACATAGTAGGGTTCGAGGTTCTTCACAGCACCATCATACTAACAACATAACAACGAGGGATCCCTAGCTAACAACAAAGGGATCCCAACAACAAAATGGAGGAGGCAGCAGCAGCACACGTCCAGGACTCCGCCTACCCCATATGCCTCTGCCTCCACTTGTTGCTCCCCTTGGGAGCCTTGGGCTTGAGCGGAGGCATGCGCCCGGTGGAGATCTCCACCCGCTGGATGCTGCGGAGGTGCATGCCGAGCGCCAAGTGCTTGGCGCGGAAGGAGTGGGGTTCACCGACGCGCCGACCTTGGGGTTGGTGTTGCCGATGTTCTCGGCATGCGTGAGGAGGCAGTTGAAGTCAGTGCCACCGAGCCTCCTAGTGCAGAAGGGGCACCTGTAGACACCCTTGGCGATGGCGAAGTAGGAGACGTACTGGCCGACCTGCAGCCTCCGCAGCACCTGGCGAGTCTTGATGTCATGGTGCTCGTCGTCGCTGCCGACGTCGCTGCCAGACAGCTGATCCATATCAAACGGGAACTATTAGTGAATGAGTTGCAACGATGACTAACGTGCATGATAACAAAGTTAGGAAAAACAGAGGCAGCCTCAGTTAGAGTGGACCCGATTATATGTCTACAGGGATGTAGTCAGCGAACCAAAGCTCATGCACAACAGATTTGTACACAGAAATGGTTCGCTGAACCCTCCCTGTAAAAATTTGTGCCCACCGATTCATCATAGGCAAAGAAACAGATTCCAGATCTGAACTTGAACACATTCCAGATTATTTGCAAAATTAAATGGTTGATATCTTTTGATTCGTGCATAAAATAACTGATTGAGATCCTATGATTACTTGCATAAATTAACTGATTGAGATCCCATTATTACTTGCATAAATTAACCGAACGGCCGAACCCCAAATCTTAAACGAAATCAAGGAGGGATCAAAGCAAAATGGAATAAAATCGGCGCAAATATTAGCCCAATACTCATCCATCCATAGATCCATATACACCAGCAAAAATAGGGTTCAAAAAGGAATGGGGAACAAAAAAGGAAGCAAACCGTAGTTACCTTGTTCCATGCGTCCTCCATGGAGTTGTCGTAGGGGTTCGAGGGCGGGACGTACGACACATACTCGTAGGGGTCATATCCCAGCGGGATCTGACCGCGACCGGCGGTAGCAGCCTCCGATGCACCGGCGGAGGAGGCGGCGACGTCCGTTGAGGGGACGGCGTCGAAGAGGGAGGCGTCGCGCTTGGAGCCGAGGGCGCCGTGGACGATGGGATTGGCATTCTCCTTGTCCATCTCGCCGGCAGAGGAGAGGGAGAGGGAGAGGGTTTTTTGCTTTGGAGAAGATGATGGGACGTGAGAGAGGCGGCGTTGCGTAGGCGAGTGAGAGTGACAGAGATAGTGGGAGGAGGCGTCTATAAAGGCAAGGGGTGGTTAATGCGACCCGCGTCCTACGCGTCCACCACTGCACGTCTGCACGTCTTGGACTTCTGCAATGCGACACGCGTCCACGATTGCACGTCTTCGACTTCTGCACCGCGACCCGCGTCTACGCGTCAACAATTGCACGTCTTCCATTTCTGCACCGCAACACGTGTCCTCAAGTCTAACCCTGGAAATTTAGATATACTCAGGTATAACCACGAGTATTATACTAGCATTTTTGTGTGCTCAGTTTTCCCCTTGAGTGCTAATACTGGCTAGTGCAATATGCTCAGTTTTACCCTCAAGTAGCTGGTCAACAGACAGTCAACAAATGGGATTAACTAGTTAAATGAGTCATTTAATGTGCAAAAAATTCCAAAAAATAGTGGCACATACTCATGGAGTCTTTACCACAAATTGCCAGTTCTCAAAACATAGATAAGTCATAGATAAATCAAGTTTTACCACAAATTGCCACTTCTCAAAGGCCTTCTCAAATCACCTAGTAGCTATGAAGGTGCATGGTTTTCCACAATAAGCCCTTCCCAAAACAGCTTTCCCCAAAACATACTTTGTCTAAATGAGGCCACAATTCTCACACTCATGTATATTTGTATTGCAAATAGTTTGAGATAGGCCAAGATGGGTTTCATTGTACAAAACACGCATTTTCCATTTTTAAAATCTCATATTTGAATCCCTTAGTCTGTTTATTACATAGGTGCCCTTGGTTTCTTGATACTACTCAGTTTTGCCCTCTCCCTCCACAAATTCTCTCACACGTGCAACATTGCCCTGATTGGTCTAGCCCATGTCACGCGGATCGTGCCCGCCGACCGTTGATCGTATGATCTAACGGGCAGGATAACCCCTCTCTCTCTCTCTCTGTCGGCGGTTACCTTCCACTCTCTAAGTATGCTAACGGGCAGGATAACCCCTCTCTCTCTATCATTTTCATGCGCTAAAAATTATAAACTCTTTTAGGCATTACTTTTCACGAAAAAATGATAAACCATCACCGATTTGTTGTAGCCATTAATTTTCACGCAAAAAATGATAAACCATCACCGATTTGTTGTAGCCATTAATTTTCACGAAAAAAACTGATAAACCATCACCGATTTGTTGTAGCCACGAAGAAAATGATAAATCATCACCGATTTGTTGTATCCATTACTTTTCACGCAAAAAATGTTAAACCATCACCGATTTCTTGTAGCCATTACTATTCACGGTAAAAATGATAAAGGAACCAATCTATCTATCTCTGTATTTGAAGTTTGGAAGGGTTCACCATCTACTTATGTTAACTTTCGAGGTTTTGACCTGAAAACAAATGGGTATTATAAAGGGAAATAAAAGTTCAAAAAAATGTAAAAAAGAAACAATCTACCTATCTTTGTATAGAAGATTGTGTGTATGATTTTTGAGGTCATTTAGAGAAGGTAGAAAAAATCCCTTTTGAGAAGGTCGAAAAAATCTAACTTGTTACAAAAGTTGGTTTCAGTGAGACCTAACCAAATTTGGCATACATTATGCCATATCTATAACAACAAGGAATATCTAAAAGGGAAATTTTTACAAAATTTGAAATTTAGGGCGAAAATGATGCCATACATGATGCTGTTTTTCGAGGTTTTGACCTAAAAATCAATTGGGTATTATAAAGGGAAATAAAAAGTCCGAAAAATATAAAAACAAAACAATTTATCTATCTATGTATAGAAGATCATCTGTCTGAAATTTGAGGTCATTTAGAGAAGGTAGAATAAATCACCTTGTTAGAAAAGCTGGTTTCAGTGAGACGAAACGACATGCGTTTAAGCAAAGTGATTTTTTCGAACATCTCCAAATGACCCCAAATTTGCCATACATGATGCCATACGTGTAACAATAAGGAAACCCATCTAAATAGTGTCAAAAAAGTTTGCCCAACCGTATAGCTCTATCAAAAAGAACCTCACCATGGCGCTAGTATAATTTTGGGCTTAGTTACAAACTTTCGTTACGTACCTAACCTTCAACACGAAAATTGTTTCAAATCACTTTTGGCGTACAAGAAACAAATCCCACCTTGATTCGAGCACCACAGCCTCCAAATGATGCCGATGCCGATATCGGCATGGTCAGAACGGCTATGCTCGCCGCCACTGCTAGGTCACCGTCGGGATGCACCCTCAATCCCGTCCCCTCATTCGATCACTGACACACCAGAGATACCGCCGAGGCCAATGCCGAACGTACATGTTGATGCCAATGCCGAACATGCATGCACGCTGCTGTGGGCACGGCCACGCCGCCCCGCTATGTTGGACGTCACAGACCACCGCGAGGTCTTTCCCTTCGCCACCACACTCTTCTAGCACCCATCTATACACGCCAGAAAGGAGAGACACTAGTTTTCTCTACATTGCTCGCGTTCGTGTCGGACACGGTCAGTCAAAGTTTTGAGGTATTCGTCGATGTCGTTGACCATTTCTTCTCTTCTTTGCATGGTTAAACGCGTCTAGTTCATATCTATCTAATGCGTCTGGTCTCGCCTCATGCAGTTCTTTGTGGACGTCGATCTCATCTCGGCACCCCGCAGGCCACCTCCTCTGTGCCATCGCTGTAGAGCTCCGTTTAAAAATCTATTCCTACCCGTGTATTGCCCCTTGTATCAGCGCCATGGCCCACTTGTCATTCGATATATCGAAGCCCCACTCGTGCGCGTTTTGGTCAGGGATACAGCGATGCTTACGGTCAAACAAAGATGGATGGTCTGACGTGTCTTTGTGGGCTCTACATGGCCCCACTAGTCAGAAGATAACGGTCAATCGTCGGGCAACCGACCGTTACAGCACCTGTGATGGTTTCAGACAAGGTCTTGGGGAAAACTGAGGAAAAACTAAGGAGCTGGGGAAAACTGAGCACAACTAAGGAACCGGGGGCACGAAAATAGAAATCCCTATGAATTATTACTACCGTTGACAAAATTGTTTCTATGTTTTCAAAATAAAAGCTCTAGCACAAATATAGCAATACATGCTTCCCTCTGCGAAGGGCCCTTATCTTTTACTTTTATGTTGAGTCAGTTTACCTACTTCTTTCTATCTTAGAAGCAAACACTTGTGTCAACCGTGTGCATTGATTCTTACATATTTGCTTATTTGCATTACTTTGTGTTGACAATTATCCATGAGATAAACATGTTGAAGTTGAAAGCAACTGCTGAAACTTATATCTTCCTTTGTGTTGCTTCAAAAGTTTCTACTAAGAATCTATTGCTTTATGAGTTAACTCCTATGCAAATTTTATTGATGCTTGTCTTGAAAGTACTATTCATGAAAAGTCTTTGCTATATGATTCAGTTGTTTATTCATTGTCTTAACCATTGCTTCGAATCACTTCATTCATCTCATATGCTTTACAATAGTATTGATCAAGATTATGATAGCATGTCACTTCAGAAATTATCCTTGTTATCGTTTACCTACTCGAGGGCGAGTAGGAACTAAGCTTGGGGATGCTTGATACGTCTCAAACGTATCTATAATTTCTTATGTTCCATGCTACTTTTATGATGATACTCACATGTTTTATACACACTTTATGTCATTATTATGCATTTTCCGGCACTAACCTATTGACGAGATGCCGAAGAGCCAGTTGCTGTTTTCTGCTGTTTTTGGTTTCAGAAATCCTACAAAGGAAATATTCTCGGAATTGGACGAAATCAACACCCAGGGTCTTATTTTTCCACGAAGCTTCCAGAAGACCGAACGGGATACGAAGTGGGGCGACGAGGCGTCGCCACCATAGGGCCGCGCGGCCAAAGGGGGGCCCGCGCCGCCCTATGGTGTGGGCCCATCGTCAGCCCTCCGACTCTGCCCTTCCGCCTACTTATAGCCTTCGTCGCGAAAACCCCTGTACCGAGAGCCACGATACGGAAAACCTTCCAGAGATGCCGCCGCCAATCCCATCTCGGGGGATTCAGGAGATCGCCTTCGGCACCCTGCCGGAGAGGGGAATCATCTCCCCGAGGACTCTTCATCACCATGATCGCCTCCGGATTGATGTGTGAGTAGTTCACCCCTGGACTATGGATCCATAGCAGTAGCTAGATGGTTGTCTTCTCCTCTTGTGCTATCATGTTAGATCTTGTGAGCTGCCTATCATGATTGCTGACGTGGGAGTTGACGTGGGATCAACGTCGCCAGAAAGTAGCTTCCTTGTGACGGTAAAGCACTCGTCCGTTGGGAACCCCAAGAGGAAGGTATGATGTGTACAGCAGCAAGTTTTCCCTCAGTAAGAAACCAAGGTTTATCGAACCAGTAGGAGTCAAGAAGCACGTTGAAGGTTGTTGGTGACGGAGTGTAGTGCGGCGCAACACCAGGGATTCCGGCGCCAATGTGGAACCTGCACAACACAACCAAAGTACTTTGTCCCAACGAAACAGTGAGGTTGTCAATCTCACCGGCTTGCTGTAGCAAAGGATTAGATGTATAGTGTGGATGATGATTGTTTGCAGAAAACAGTAAAACAAGTATTGCAGTAAATTGTATTCGATTAAAAGAATGGACCGGGGTCCACAGTTCACTAGAGGTGTCTCTCCCATAAGATAAATAGCATGTTGGGTGAATAAATTACAGTTGGGCAATTGACAAATAGAGAGGGCATGACAATGCACATACATGATATGATGAGTATTGTGAGATTCAATTGGGCATTATGACAAAGTACATAGACCTCTATCCAGCATGCATCTATGCCTAAAAAGTCCACCTTCAGGTTATCATCCGAACCCCTTCCAGTATTAAGTTGCAAACAACAGACAATTGCATTAAGTATGGTGCGTAATGTAATCAATAACTACATCCTCTGACATAGCATCAATGTTTTATCCCTAGTGGCAATAGCACATCCACAACCTTAGAACTTTCTGTCACTGTCCCAGATTTAATGGAGGCATGAACCCACTATCGAGCATAAATACTCCCTCTTGGAGTTAAGAGCAAAAACTTGGCCAGAGCCTCTACTAATAACGGAGAGCATGCAAGATCATAAACAACACATAGGTAATAGATTGATAATCAACATAACATAGTATTCTCTATCCATCAGATCCCAACAAACACAACATATAGCATTACAGATAGATGATCTTGATCATGATAGGCAGCTCACAAGATCCGACAATGAAGCACATAAGGAGAAGACGACCATCTAGCTACTGCTATGGACCCATAGTCCAGGGGTGAACTACTCACTCATCAATCCGGAGGCGACCATGGCGGTGTAGAGTCCTCCGGGAGATGATTCCCCTCTCCGGCAGGGTGCCGGAGGCGATCTCCTGAATCCCCCGAGATGGGATTGGCGTCGGCGGTGTCTCTGGAAGGTTTTCCGTATCGTGGCTCTCGGTACTGGGGGTTTCGCGACGAAGACTTTAAGTAGGCGGAAGGGCAGGTCAGGGGGCCACACGAGGGGCCCACACACTAGGTCGGCGCGGCCAGGGCTTGGGCCGCGCCGCCCTGTAGTGTGGCCACCTCGTGGCCCCACTTCGTCTCCTCTTCGGTCTTCTGGAAGCTTCGTGTGAAAATAGGCCCCTGGGCGTTGATTTCGTCCAATTCCGAGAATATTTCCTTACTAGGATTTCTGAAACCAAAAACAGCAGACAAAGAATCGGCTCTTCGGCATCTCGTTAATAGGTTAGTGCCGGAAAATGCATAATAATGACATATAATGTGTATAAAACATGTGAGTATCATCATTAAGGTAGCATGGAACATAAGAAATTATAGATACGTTTGAGACGTATCAAGCATCCCCAAGCTTAGTTCCTACTCGTCCCGAGTAGGTAAATGATAACAAAGATAATTTCTTAGTGACAATGCTACCAACATAATCTTGATCAATACTATTGTAAGCACATGTAATGAATGCAGCGATTTGAAACAATGGTAAATGACATGAGTAAACAATTGAATCATAAAGCAAAGACTTTTCATGAATAGTACTTCAAGACAAGCATCAATAAGTCTTGCATAAGAGTTAACTCATAAAGCAATAATTCAAAGTAAAGGTATTGAAGCAACACAAAGGAAGATGAAGTTTCAGCAGTTGCTTTCAACTTGTAACATGTATATCTCATGGATATTGTCAATGTAAAGTAATATAACAAGTGCAATATGCAAGTATGTAGGAATCAATGCACAGTTCACACAAGTGTTTGCTTCTTGAGGTGGAGAGAAATAGGTGAACTGACTCAACATAAAAGTAAAAGAAAGGCCCTTCGCAGAGGGAAGCATTGATTGCTATATTTGTGCTAGGGCTTTGGTTTTGAAAACAAGAAACAATTTTGTCAACGGTAGTAATAAAGCATATGAGTTATGTAAATTATATCCTACAAGTTGCAAGCCTCATGCATAGTATACTAATAGTGCCCGCACCTTGTCCTAATTAGCTTGGATTACCGGGATTATCATTGCAATACACATGTTTTAACCAAGTGTCACAAAGGGGTACCTCTATGCCGCCTGTACAAAGGTCTAAGGAGAAAGTTCACATTGGATTTCTCGCTTTTGATTATTCTCAACTTAGACATCCATACCGGGACAACATAGATAACAGATAATGGACTCCTCTTTAATGCATAAGCATGTAGCAACAATTAATGTTCTCATATGAGATTGAGGATATATGTCCAAAACTGAAACTTCCACCATGATTCATGGCTTTAGTTAGCGGCCCAATGTTCTTCTCTAACAGTATGCATGCTCTAACCATTAAATAAGTGGTAAATCGCCCTTACTTCAGACAAGACGAACATGCATAGCAACTCACATGATATTCAACAAAGAGTAGTTGATGGCGTCCCCAGGAACATGGTTATCGCACAACAAGCAACTTAATAAGAGATAAAGTGCATAAGTACATATTCAATACCACAATAGTTTTTAAGCTATTTGTCCCATGAGCTATATATTGTAAAGGTGAAGAATGGAAATTTTAAAGGTAGCACTCAAGCAATTTACTTTGGAATGGCGGAGAAATACCATGTAGTAGGTAGGTATGGTGGACACAAATGGCATAGTGGTTGGCTCAAGGATTTTGGATGCATGAGAAGTATTCCCTCTCGATACAAGGCTTAGGCTAGCAAAGTTATTTGAAACAAACATAAGGATGAAGCGGTGCAGCAAAACTCACATAAAAGACATATTGTAAACATTATAAGACTCTATACCGTCTTCCTTGTTGTTCAAACTCAATACTAGAAATTATCTAGACCTTAGAGAAACCAAACATGCAAATCAGATTTTAGCATGCTCTATGTATTTCTTCATTAATAAGTGCAAAGTATATGATGCAAGAGCTTAAATATGAGCACAACAATTGCCAAGTATCACATTATTCAAGATATTATACCAATTACCACATATATCATTTTCCAATTCCAACCATATAACAATTTAACGAAGAAGAAACTTTCGCCATGAATACTATGAGTAAAGCCTACGGACATATTTGTCCATATGCAACAGCGGAGCGTGTCTCTCTCCCACACAATGAATGCTAGGATCCATTTTATTTAAACAAAACAAAAACAACAACAAACCGACGCTCCAAGCAAAGTACATAAGATGTGACGGAATAAAAATATAGTTTCACTAGAGGAACCTGATAATGTTGTCGATGAAGAAGGGGATGCCTTGGGCATCCCCAAGCTTAGACGCTTGAGTCTTCTTGATATATGCAGGGGTGAACCACCGGGGCATCCCCAAGCTTAGAGCTTTCACTCTCCTTGATCATAGTGTATATCATCCTCCTCTCTTGATCCTTGAAAACTTCCTCCACACCAAACTCAAAACAAACTCATTAGAGGGTCAGTGCATAATCAAAATTCACATATTCAGAGGTGACACAATCATTCTTTATACTTCTGGACATTGCACAAAGCTACTGAAAGTCAATGGAATCGAAAAATCCATCAAGCATGACAAAACAGGCAATGCAAAATAAAAGGCAGAATCTGTCAAAACAGAACAGTTCGTAAAGACGTATTTTTAACAGGCACCAGACTTGCTCAGATGAGAAAACTTAAAACTAATGAAATTTGCGTACATAGCTGAGGATCACTCACGTAAATTGGCATAATTTTTTGAGTTACCTACAGAGAATTAGACCCAGATTCGTGACAGCAAAGAAAACTGTTTCTGCGCAGTAATCCAAATCTAGTATCATCCTTCTATTAGAGACTTTACTTGGCACAACAATGCAATAAAACTAAGATAAGGAGAGGTTGCTACAGTAGTAAACAACTTCCAAGACTCAAATATAAAATAAAAGTGCAGAAGTAAAATCATGGGTTGTCTCCCATAAGCGCTTTTCTTTAACGCCTTTCAGCTAGGCGCGGAAAGTGTGTATCAAGTATTATCAAGAGACGAAGTATCAACATCATAATTTGTTCTAATGATAGAATAAAAAGGTAACTTCATTCTCTTTCTAGGGAAGTGTTCCATACCTTTGTTGAGAGGAAATTGATATTTAATATTACCTTCCTTCATATCCATGATAGCACCAACAGTTCGAAGAAAAGGTCTTCCAAATATAATGGGACAAGATGCATTGCATTCAATATCCAAGACAACAAAATCAACGGGGACAAGGTTATTGTTAACGGTAATGCGAACATTATCAACTCTCCCCAAAGGTTTCTTTATAGCATTATCAGCAAGATTAACATCCAAATAACAATTTTTCAATGGTGGCAAGTCAAGCATATTATAGATTTTCTTAGGCATAACGGAAATACTTGCACCAAGATCACATAAAGCATTACAATCAAAGTAATTGACCTTCATCTTAATGATGGGCTCCCAACTATCCTCTAGCTTCCTAGGAATAGTAGTTTCAAGTTTTAGTTTCTCTTCTCTAGCTTTTATGAGAGCATTTGTAATATGTTTTGTGAAAGCCAAATTTATAGCACTAGCATTAGGACTCTTACCAAGTTTTTGTAAGAACTTTATAACTTCAGAGATGTGGCAATCATCAAAATCTAAACCATTATGATCTAAAGCAATGGGATCATTGTCCCCAATGTTGGAAAAAATTTCAGCAGTTTTATCACAGCAGATTTCAATGATTTGATGAGTTTTTCGCGCTTTGCATTAGAAGTGGAAACATTGCCAACACCAATTCTTTTAACATTATTAGTAAGAGGTGCAGCAACATGTGTAGCATTAGCATTGCTAGTGGTAGTAATAGTCCAAACTTTAGCTATATTATTCTCTTCTAGTTTTTCATTTTCTTCTTTTTCCCACCTAGCATGCAGTTCAGCCATTAATCTTATATTCTCATTAATTCTAACTTGGATGGCATTTGCTGACAATCCGAATGAATCAGTCTTTCTACAGAGGTAAATTTGTGCCTATTAGGCAAGAGGATAGCAAGTTCTAAGTAACAATTTTATTTTCATTATCCCTATTAGGCATAACTTTCAATTTCAAAAGATCAACATCAGCAGCAAGACTATCAACTTTAGAAGCAAGTATATCAATTTTCCCAAGCTTTTCTTCAACAGATTTGTTAAAAGCAGTTTGTGTACTAATAAATTCTTTAAGCACAGCTTCAAGTCCAGGGGGTGTGTTCCTATTATTGTTGTAGGAATTCCCATAAGAATTACCATAGCCGTTGCCATTATTATAAGGATATGGCCTATAGTTGTTACTAGAATTGTTCCGATAAGCATTGTTGTTGAAATTATTATTTTTAATGAAGTTTACATCAACATGTTCTTCTTGTGCAACCAATGAAGCTAATGGAACATTATTAGGATCAACATTTGTCCTATCATTCACAAGCATAGACATAATAGCATCAATCTTACCACTCAAGGAAGAGGTTTCTTCGACAGAATTTACCTTCTTACCTTGTGGAGCTCTTTCCGTGTGCCATTCAGAGTAATTAATCATCATATTATCAAGAAGCTTTGTTGCTTCACCAAGAGTGATGGACATAAAGGTACCTCCAGCAGCTGAATCCAATAGGTTCCGCGAAGAAAAATTCAGTCCTGCATAAAAGGTTTGGATGATCATCCAAGTAGTCAGTCCATGGGTTGGGCAATTTTTAACCAAAGATTTCATTCTTTCCCATGCTTGTGCAACATGCTCAGTATCCAATTGTTTAAAATTCATTATGCTACTCCTCAAAGATATAATTTTAGCAGGGGGATAATATCTACCAATAAAAGCATCCTTGCATTTAGTCCATGAATCAATACTATTCTTAGGCAGAGATAGCAACCAATCTTTAGCTCTTCCTCTTAGTGAGAAAGGGAACAATTTCAATTTTATTATGTCACCATCTACATCTTTATACTTTTGCATATCACAAAGTTCAACAAAATTATTGAGATGGGCAGCAGCATCATCAGAACTAACACCAGAAAATTGCTCTCGCATAACAAGATTCAGTAAAGCAGGTTTAATTTCAAAGAATTCTGCTGTAGTAGCAGGTGGAGCAATAGGTGTGCATAAGAAATCATTATTATTTGTGTTTGTGAAGTCACACAACTTAGTATTTTCAGGAGTACCCATTTTAGCAACAGTAAATAAAGTAAACTAGATAAAGTAAATGCAAGTAACTAATTTTTTTGTGTTTTTAATATAGCAAACAAGATAGCAAGTAAAGTAAAACTAGCAACTAATTTTTTTTGTGTTTTGATTTAGTGCAGCAAACAAAGTAGTAAATAAAATAAAGCAAGACAAAAACAAAGTAAAGAGATTGGATTGTGAAGACTCCCCTTGCAGCGTGTCTTGATCTCCCCGGCAACGGCGCCAGAAAAAGAGCTGCTGACGTGGGAGTTGACGTGGGATCAACGTCGCCAGAAAGTAGCTTCCTTGTGACGGTAAAGCACTCGTCCGTTGGGAACCCCAAGAGGAAGGTATGATGTGTACAGCAGCAAGTTTTCCCTCAGTAAGAAACCAAGGTTTATCGAACCAGTAGGAGTCAAGAAGCACGTTGAAGGTTGTTGGTGACGGAGTGTAGTGCGGCGCAACACCAGGGATTCCGGTGCCAACGTGGAACCTGCACAACACAACCAAAGTACTTTGTCCCAACGAAACAGTGAGGTTGTCAATCTCACCGGCTTGCTGTAGCAAAGGATTAGATGTATAGTGTGGATGATGATTGTTTGCAGAAAACAGTAAAACAAGTATTGCAGTAAATTGTATTCGATTAAAAGAATGGACCGGGGTCCACAGTTCACTAGAGGTGTCTCTCCCATAAGATAAATAGCATGTTGGGTGAACAAATTACAGTTGGGCAATTGACAAATAGAGAGGGCATGACAATGCACATACATGATATGATGAGTATTGTGAGATTCAATTGGGCATTACGACAAAGTACATAGACCGCTATCCAGCATGCATCTATACCTAAAAAGTCCACCTTCAGGTTATCATCCGAACCCCTTCCAGTATTAAGTTGCAAACAACAGACAATTGCATTAAGTATGGTGCGTAATGTAATCAATAACTACATCCTCGGACATAGCATCAATGTTTTATCCCTAGTGGCAACAACACATCCACAACCTTAGAACTTTACATCGCATCCCAGATTTAATGGAGGCATGAACCCACTATCGAGCATAAATACTCCCTCTTGGAGTTAAGAGCAAAAACTTGGCCAGAGCCTCTACTAATAACGGAGAGCATGCAAGATCATAAACAACACATAGGTAATAGATTGATAATCAACATAACATAGTATTCTCTATCCATCGGATCCCAACAAACACAACATATAGCATTACAGATAGATGATCTTGATCATGATAGGCAGCTCACAAGATCCGACAACGAAGCACATAAGGAGAAGACGACCATCTAGCTACTGCTATGGACCCATAGTCCAGGGGTGAACTACTCACTCATCAATCCGGAGGCGACCATGGCGGTGTAGAGTCCTCCGGGAGATGATTCCCCTCTCCGGCAGGGTGCCGGAGGCGATCTCCTGAATCCCCCGAGATGGGATTGGCGGCGGCGGCGTCTCTGGAAGGTTTTCCGTACCGTGGCTCTCGGTACTGGGGGTTTCGCGACGAAGACTTTAAGTAGGCGGAAGGGCAGGTCAGGGGGCTACACGAGGGGCCCACACACTAGGTCGGCGCGGCCAGGGCTTGGGCCGCGCCGCCCTGTGGTGTGGCCACCTCGTGGCCCCACTTCGTCTCCTCTTCGGTCTTCTGGAAGCTTCGTGTGAAAATAGGCCCCTGGGCGTTGATTTCGTCCAATTCCGAGAATATTTCCTTACTAGGATTTCTGAAACCAAAAACAATGAGATAACGACAATCGGCTCTTCGGCATCTCGTTAATAGGTTAGTGCCGGAAAATGCATAATAATGACATATAATGTGTATAAAATATGTGAGTATCATCATAAAAGTAGCATGGAACATAAGAAATTATAGATACGTTTGAGACGTATCAATGATCAAGATCATCTATTTGTAATGCTACATGTTGTATTTATTGGGATCCGATGAATATGGAATACTATGTCAAGTTGATTATCAATCTATCATATATGTGTTGTTTATGATCTTGCATGCTCTTCGTTGCTAGTACAGGCTCTGGCCAAGTTGATACTTGTAACTCCAAGAGGGAGTATTTATGCTCGATAGTGGGTTCATGCCTCCATTAAATCTGGGACAGTGATAGAAAGTTCTAAGGTTGAGGATGTGCTGTTGCCACTAGGGATAAAACAGCAATGCTTTGTCTAAGGATATTTGTGTTGATTACATTACGCACCATACTTAATGCAATTGTCTGTTGTTTGCAACTTAATACTGGAAGGGATGCGGATGCTAACCCGAAGGTGGACTTTTTAGGCATAGATGCATGCTGGATAGCGGTCTATGTACTTTGTCGTAATGCCCGATTGAATCTCACTCTACTCATCATGATATGTATGTGCATTGTTATGCCCTCTTTATTTGTCAATTGCCCAACTGTAATTTGTTCACCCAACATGCTATTTCTTATTGGAGAGACACCACTAGTGAACTGTGGACCCCGGTCCAATTCTTTTACATCTGAATACAATCTACTGCAAACATTGTTCTTTACTGTTCTTCGCATACAAACATCATTTTCCACACCATACGATTAATCCTTTGTTTACAGCAAGCCGGTGAGATTGACAACTGATACGTCTCAAACGTATCTATAATTTCTTATGTTCCATGCTACTTTTATGATGATACTCACATGTTTTATACACATTATATGTCATTATTATGCATTTTCCGGCACTAACCTACTAACGAGATGCCGAAGGGCCAGTTGCTGCTTTCTGCTGTTTTTGGTTTCAGAAATCCTAGTAAGGAAATATTCTCAGAATTGGACGAAATCAACGCCCAGGGGCCTATTTTTCCACGAAGCTTCCAGAAGACCGAGGGGGAGACGAAGTGGGGCCACGGGGCGCCGCCACACTAGGGCGGCGCGGCCTACAGGGGGCCCGCGCAGCCCTAGCGTGTGGGGCCCCCGTGACTCCTCCGACTCCGCCCTTCCGCCTACTTAAAGCCTTCGTCGCGAATACCCCAGTACCGAGAGCCACGATACGGAAAACCTTCCAGAGACGCCGCCGCCGCCAATCCCATCTCGGGGGATTCAGGAGATCGCCTCCGGCACCCTGCCGGAGAGGGGAATCATCTCCCGGAGGACTCTTATGAGAATCATCTCCCGGGGGATCAAATGGTTTGAATATGCATACTGTTAGAGAAGAACATTGGGCCGCTAACTAAAGCCATGATCCATGGTGGAAGTTTCAGTTTGGACAACAAACCTCAATCTCTTATGAGAATATTATCTGTTGTTGAATGCTTATGCATTAAAGAGGAGTCCACTATCTGTTGTCTATGTTGTCCCGGTATGGATGTCTAAGTTGAGAATAATCAAAAGCGAGAAATCCAATGCGAACTTTCTCCTTAGACCTTTGTACAGGCGGCATAGAGGTACCCCATTGTGACACTTGGTTAAAACATATGCTGTGCTATGATAATCCATGTAAATCCAAGCTAATTAGGACGAGGTGCGGGCACTATTGGTATACTATGCATGAGGCTTGCAACTTGTAAGATATAATTTACATAACACATATGCTTTATTACTACCGTTGACAAAATTGTTTCTTGTTTTCAAAATAAAAGCTCTAGCACAAATATAGCAATCCATGCTTCCCTCTGCGAAGGGCCTTTCTTCTACTTTTATGTTGAGTCAGTTTACCTACTTCCTTCTATCTCAAGAAGCAAACACTTGTGTTAACTGTGCATTGATTCCTACATACTTGCATATTGCACTTGTTATATTACTTTATGCTGACAATATCCATGAGATATACATGTTATAAGTTGAAAGCAACCGCTGAAACTTAATCTTCCTTTGTGTTGCTTCAATGCTTTTACTTTGAATTTATTGCTTTATGAGTTAACTCTTATGCAAGACTTATTGATGCTTGTCTTGAAAGTACTATTCATGAAAAGTCTTTGCTATATGATTCAATTGTTTACTCATTGTATTTACCATTGCTTCGAATCGCTGCATTCATTACATGTGCATACAATAGTATTGATCAAGATTATGATAGCATGTCACTTAAGAAATTATCTTTGTTATCGTTTACCTACTCGGGACGAGTAGGAACTAAGCTTGGGGATGCTTGATACGTCTCAAATGTATCTATAATTTCTTATGTTCCATGCTACTTTTATGATGATACTCACATGTTTTATACACATTATATGTCATTATTATGCATTTTCCGGCACTAACCTATTAACGAGATGCCGAAGAGCCAGTTGCTGTTTTCTGCTGTTTTTGGTTTCAGAAATCCTAGTAAGGAAATATTCTCGGAATTGGACGAAATCAACGCCCAGGGGCCTATTTTTCCACGAAGCTTCCGGAAGACCGAGGGGGAGACGAAGTGGGGCCACGGGGCGCCGCCACACTAGGGCGGCGCGGCCTACAGGGGGCCCGTGAAACCCTAGCGTGTGGGGCCCCCGTGACTCCTCCGACTCCGCCCTTCCGCCTACTTAAAGCCTTCGTCGCGAATACCCGTACCGAGAGCCACGATACGGAAAACCTTCCAGAGACGCCGCCGCCGCCAATCCCATCTCGGGGGATTCAGGAGATCGCCTCCGGCACCCTGCCGGAGAGGGGAATCATCTCCCGGAGGACTCTTCACCGCCATGGTCGCCTCCGGATTGATGTGTGAGTAGTTCACCCCTGGACTATGGGTCCATAGCAGTAGCTAGATGGTCGTCTTCTCCTCATTGTGCTATCATTGTCGGATCTTGTGAGCTGCCTAACATGATCAAGATCATCTATTTGTAATGCTACATGTTGCGTTTGTTGGGATCCGATGAATATGGAATACTATGCTATGTTGATTACCAATCTATTATCTATGTGTTGTTTATGATCTTGCATGCTCTCCGTTGCTAGTAGAGGCTCTGGCCAAGTTTTTGCTTGTAACTCCAAGAGGGAGTAATTATGCTCGATAGTGGGTTCATGCCTCCATTAAATCTGGGACAGTGACAGAAAGTTCTAAGATTGTGGATGTGTTGTTGCCACTAGGGATAAAACATCAAGTGCTATATCTAAGGATGTATTTGTTGATTACATTACGCACCATACTTAATGCAATTGTTTGTTGTTTGCAACTTAATACTGGAAGGGGTTCGGATGATAACCTGAAGGTGGACTTTTTAGGCATAGATGCATGCTGGATAGCGGTCTATGTACTTTGTCGTAATGCCCAATGGAATATCACACTACTCATCATAACATGTATGTGCATTGTTACGCTCTCTTTATTTGTCAATTGCCCAACTGTAATTTGTTCACCCAACATGCTATTTCTTATGGGAGAGACACCACTAGTGAACTGTGGACCCCGGTCCATTCTTTTACATCGAATACAATCTACTGCAATACTCGTTCTACTGTTTTCTGCAAACATCATCATCCACACTATACATTTAATCCTTTGTTACAGCAAGCCGGTGAGATTGACAACCTCACTGTTAAGTTGGGGCAAAGTAATTTGGTTGTGTTGTGCAGGTTCCACGTTGGCGCTGGAATCCCTGGTGTTGCGCCGCACTACACTCCGTCACCAACAACCTTCAACGTGCTTCTTGACTCCTACTGGTTCGATAAACCTTGGTTTCTTACTGAGGGAAAACTTGCTGCTGTACAACATCGTACCTTCCTCTTGGGGTTCCCAACGGATGAGTGCTTTACCGTCACAAGGAAGCTACTTTCTGGCGACGTTGCAATCCCACGTCAACTCCCACGTCAGCAGCTCTTTTTCTGGCGCCGTTGCCGGGGAGATCAAGACACGCTGCAAGGGGAGTCTCCACCTCCAATCTCTTTACTTTGTTTTTGTCTTGCTTTACTTTTATTTACTTCTTTGTTTGCTGCACTAAAAAAACACACACAAAAATTAGTTGCTAGTTTTACTTTGTTTACTATCTTGTTTGCCATATTAAAAACACAAAAAAATTAGTTACTTGCATTTACCTTATTTTTATTATCATGACTAGTCCTGTAGTTGTTACTCTATCACCTGAGGAATCAATTTTCACTTTTAAACAAGGAGGTGAAGAGAGTTTTAAAGAAGCTTGGTCTAGAATTTTTGATTCTTATAGTAAAACTGAACCTAAAATGACGCTAAGTTTGCTTCTTAGTAATTTTTATTTTGGGCTTATTCTTCGTTATAGATATGCCTTAGATGCTGTAGTGGGAGGAGATTTCCTTCACTGTGATGGGGATCAAGCTTTTAATGTCATAAAGAAATTGGTTGCATCATCTAGTTCCACTAATAATTATGATCCATCCCTTGTTAGTATTTATAATAGATTGAACACTCTTGAGACAAATGTATCTTGCTTAAAAGAAGGGTATGGTCGGATTCGTGAGCACTTTGATTATGTTCCAATAAACTCTGAACCATCAATGTGGGACCCCACTATTAAAGTTACTATTGATGGTAAAAAAATTGATGCTCGTTGTGATATTATGACTGAATTTTGCCTTATGCCTGAAAGTATTTATAAATCTTTGACACTCTGGGGACTTACCAAAGGAGGAGAAGGAATAACTCTCACTGATAACTCTGTTATAATTCCCAAGGGAATAGCTGAAGGAGTATTCACAAACCTTCTTGGAAAAACGGTATCCACTGATTATCTCGTTATTGAATGTGTAGGTACAGGACAAATCACACTTGGAAGATCCCTGCTAAAGCTCTTTGGAGTAATCATAGATGTGGAAAAAGGCACTCTAAGTTCCTCCATACCTGGATGCCATCATATATTCCCTAAACCAAAGAGTAAGAAGGGTAGGCACGGAGCCGCTGGTAAGAATGCCAATGCTTCATCTCTTGATAATACTTGATAAACACTTTCTGCGCCTAGCTGAAAGGCGTTAAAGAAAAGCGCTTATGGGAGACAACCCATGATTTTACTACAGCATTTTTGTTTTATATTTGAGTCTTGGAAGTTGTTACTACTGTAGCAACCTCTCCTTATCTTAGTTTTATTTCATTGTTGTGCCAAGTAAAGTCTTTGATAGTAAAGTTCATACTAGATTTGGATTGCTGCGCAGTAACAGATTTCTTACTGTCACGAATTTGAGTCGCCCCATCTGTAGGTAACTCAGAAAATTATGCCAATTTACGTGCGTGATCCTCAGATATGTACGCAACTTTCATTCAATTTGAGCATTTTCATCTGAGCAAGTTTAGTGCCCCAGAAAAATACGTCTTTACGTACTGTTCTGTTTTGACAGATTCTGCCTTTTATTTCGCATTGCCTGTTTTGCTATGTTTGATGGATTTCTTTATTCCATTAACTTTCAGTAGATTTGTGCAATGTCCAGAAGTGTTAAGAATGATTGTGTCACCTCTGAATATGTGAATTTTTGATTATGCACTAACCCTCAAATGAGTTTGTTTTGAGTTTGGTGTGGAGGAAGTTTTCAAGGATCAAGAGAGGAGGATGATACAATATGATCAAGGAGAGTGAAAGCTTTAAGCTTGGGGATGCCCCGGTGGTTCATCCCTGCATATTTCAAGAAGACTCAAGCGTCTAAGCTTGGGGATACCCAAGGCATCCCCTTCTTCATCGACAAATTATCAGGTTCCTCTAGTGAAACTATATTTTTATTCGGCCAGATCTTATGCGCTTTACTTGGAGCGTCTGTATGCTTTTGTTTTTGTTTTGTTTGAATAAAGTTGGATCATAGCATTCATTGTGTGGTAGAGAGACACGCTCGGCTGTTGCATATGGACAAATATGTCCTTAGGCTTTACTCATAATATTCATGGCGAAGGTTGAACTGCTTCGTTAATTCATTATATGGTTGGAAATGGAAAATGCTAGATGTGGTAATTGGTATAATATCTTGAATAATGTGATATTTGGCAATTGTTGTGCTCATGTTTAAGCTCTTGCATCATATACCTTGCACCCATTAATGAAGAAATACTGTAGAGCTTGTTAAAATTTGGTTTGCATAATTGGTCTCTCTAAGGTCTAGATATTTTCTAGTAAGGGTCGAACAACAAGGAAGACGGTATAGAGTCTTATAATGCTGACAATATGTCTTTTATGTGAGTTTTGCTGTACCGGTTCATACTTGTGTTTGCTTTAAACAACCTTGCTAGCCTAAACCTTGTATCGAGAGGGAATACTTCTTATGCATCCAAAATCCTTGAGCCAAACACTATGCCACTTGTGTCCACCATACCTACCTACTACATGGTATTTCTCCGCCATTCCAAAGTAAATTGCTTGAGTGCTACCTTTAAAGTTTCCATTCTTTATCTTTGCAATATATAGCTCATGGGACAAATAGCCTAAAAACTATTGTGGTATTGAATATGTACTTATGCATCTTATCTCTTATAAGTTGCTTGTTGAGCGATAACCATGTTCCTGGGGACGCCATCAACTTTTTCTTTGTTGAATATCATGTGAGTTGCTATGCATTTTCGCCTTGTCTGAAGTAAGGGTGATTTATCATGATCAAATGGTTTGAATATGCATACTGTTAGAGAAGAACATTGGGCCGCTAACTAAAGCCATGATCCATGGTGGAAGTTTCAGTTTGGACAACAAACCTCAATCTCTTATGAGAATATTATCTATTGTTGAATGCTTATGCATTAAAGAGGAGTCCACTATCTGTTGTCTATGTTGTCCCGGTATGGATGTCTAAGTTGAGAATAATCAAAAGCGAGAAATCCAATGCGAACTTTCTCCTTAGACCTTTGTACAGGCGGCATAGAGGTACCCCATTGTGACACTTGGTTAAAACATATGCTATGCTATGATAATCCATGTAAATCCAAGCTAATTAGGACGAGGTGCGGGCACTATTGGTATACTATGCATGAGGCTTGCAACTTGTAGGATATAATTTACATAACACATATGCTTTATTACTACCATTGACAAAATTGTTTCTTGTTTTCAAAATAAAAGCTCTAGCACAAATATAGCAATCCATGCTTCCCTCTGCGAAGGGCCTTTCTTCTACTTTTATGTTGATTCAGTTTACCTACTTCCTTCTATCTCAAGAAGCAAACACTTGTGTTAACTGTGCATTGATTCCTACATACTTGCATATTGCACTTGTTATATTACTTTATGCTGACAATATCCATGAGATATAAATGTTATAAGTTGAAAGCAACCGCTGAAACTTAATCTTCCTTTGTGTTGCTTCAATGCTTTTACTTTGAATTTATTGCTTTATGAGTTAACTCTTATGCAAGACTTATTGATGCTTGTCTTGAAAGTACTATTCATGAAAAGTCTTTGCTATATGATTCAATTGTTTACTCATTGTATTTACCATTGCTTCGAATCGCTGCATTCATTACATGTGCTTACAATAGTATTGATCAAGATTATGATAGCATGTCACTTAAGAAATTATATTTGTTATCGTTTACCTACTCGGGACGAGTAGGAACTAAGCTTGGGGATGCTTGATACGTCTCAAACGTATCTATAATTTCTTATGTTCCATGCTACTTTTATGATGATACTCACATGTTTTATACACATTATATGTCATTATTATGCATTTTCCGGCACTAACCTATTAACGAGATGCCGAAGAGCCAGTTGTTGTTTTCTGCTGTTTTTGGTTTCAGAAATCCTAGTAAGGAAATATTCTCGGAATTGGACAAAATCAACGCCCAGGGGCCTATTTTTCCACGAAGCTTCCGGAAGACCGAGGGGGAGACGAAGTGGGGCCACGGGGCGCCGCCACACTAGGGCGGCGCGGCCTACAGGGGGCCCGCGAAACCCTAGCGTGTGGGGCCCCCGTGACTCCTCCGACTCCGCCCTTCCGCCTACTTAAAGCCTTCGTCGCGAATACCCCAGTACCGAGAGCCACTATATGGAAAACCTTCCAGAGACGCCGCCGCCGCCAATCCCATCTCGGGGGATTCAGGAGATCGCCTCTGGCACCCTGCCGGAGAGGGGAATCATCTCCCGGAGGACTCTTCACCGCCATGGTCGCCTCCGGATTGATGTGTGAGTAGTTCACCCCTGGACTATGGGTCCATAGCAGTAGCTAGATGGTCGTCTTCTCCTCATTGTGCTATCATTGTCGGACCTTGTCAGCTGCCTAACATGATCAAGATCATCTATTTGTAATGCTACATGTTGCGTTTGTTGGGATCCGATGAATATGGAATACTATGCTATGTTGATTATCAATCTATTATCTATGTGTTGTTTATGATCTTGCATGCTCTCCGTTGCTAGTAGAGGCTCTGGCCAAGTTTTTGCTTGTAACTCCAAGAGGGAGTAATTATGCTCGATAGTGGGTTCATGCCTCCATTAAATGCAGGACGATGTGAGAAAGTTCTAAGATTGTGGATGTGCTGTTGCCACTAGGGATAAAACATCAATGCTATATCTAAGGATGTATTTGTTGATTACATTACGCACCATACTTAATGCAATTGTCTGTTGTTTGCAACTTAATACTGGAAGGGGTTCGGATGATAACCTGAAGGTGGACTTTTTAGGCATAGATGCATGCTGGATAGCGGTCTATGTACTTTGTCGTAATGCCCAATTGAATCTCACACTACTCGTCATAACATGTATGTGCATTGTTATGCTCTCTTTATTTGTCAATTGCCCAACTGTAATTTGTTCACCCAACATGCTATTTCTTATGGGAGAGACACCACTAGTGAACTGTGGACCCCGGTCCATTCTTTTACATCGAATACAATCTACTGCAATACTCGTTCTACTGTTTTCTTCAAACATCATCATCCACACTATACATGTAATCCTTTGTTACAGCAAGCCGGTGAGATTGACAACCTCACTGTTAAGTTGGGGCAAAGTAATTTGGTTGTGTTGTGCAGGTTCCACGTTGGCGCCGGAATCCCTGGTGTTGCGCCGCACTACACTCCGTCACCAACAACCTTCAACGTGCTTCTTGACTCCTACTGGTTCGATAAACCTTGGTTTCTTACTGAGGGAAAACTTGCTGCTATACAACATCATACCTTCCTCTTGGGGTTCCCAACGGACGAGTGCTTTACCGTCACAAGGAAGCTACTTTCTGGCGACGTTGCAATCCCACGTCAACTCCCACGTCAGCAACAACCTCACTGTTAAGTTGGGGCAAAGTATTTTGATTGTGTTGTGCAGGTTCCACGTTGGCGCCGGAATCCCTGGTGTTGCGCCGCACTACACTCCGCCACCAACAACCTTCACGTGTTCCTTGACTCCTACTGGTTTGATAAACCTTGGTTTCTTACTGAGGGAAAACTTGCTGTTGTACTCATCATACCTTCCTCTTGGGGTTCCCAACGGACGAGTGCTTTACCGTCACAAGGAAGCTACTTTCTGGCGCCGTTGCAATCCAACTCCCACGTCAGCATTCTCCCCCGAGGCTGAGGGCTCTACCGGTATCTATGTGGTTCATCTCTCTCTCCCATGGTGTGATCTTTATGTGATCATGAGCTTTGTAATGTAGTTGAATATGTAGATGTTACTCTTGTCTATTATGCACTCTAGAGGTTACTTTAATATGAACTCCGGATTCACTCTCCACGGTGTGATGGTGACAGTGTGCGCATCGTGTGTGATTCCTTTATGAAGTTGTGGAGCTTGTTTACTCCGGCTTGAGGTGTGCTTTTGCAGCCCTACACAATGAATGGTGTTTGTTATCCAACAAGAGAGTGTTTGAGAGTAGTATTTATTTATTCAGTTATGTGATCATTGTTGAGAGTGTCCACTAGTGAAAGTATGATCCCTAGGCCTTATTTCTAAGCATTGGAACACCGTTTCCAACAAGTTCTGCTACATGTTCGCTTGCTGCCATCTTTATTTCAGATTGCAATTACTACTTACAATCATCCATATTACTTGTATTTCACTATCTCTTCGCCGAACTAGTGCACCTATACATCTGACAAGTGTATTAGGTGTGTTGGGGACACAAGAGACTTCTTGTATCCTAATTGCAGGGTTGCTTGAGAGGGATATCTTTGACCTCTACCTCCCTGAGTTCGATAAACCTTGGGTGATTCACTTAAGGGAAACTTGCTGCTGTTCTACAAACCTCTACTCTTGGAGGCCCAACACTGTCTACATGAATAGAAGCGTGCGTAGACATCAAGCTATTTTCTGGCGCCGTTGCCGGGGAGGTAAGGTAAAAGGTATTCACATCCTCCGACTAGTAAGCTATTTCCTAGCACTGTTGCCGGTGTGTGAGTGCTCGAAGCTATTTCCATTAGATTCTGCAATTATATCTTTTTGTTTCTTGTTTTTATTTCACTAGTTAGGCTTAATGGAAAACAACAACAAAATTAGAGATCTTTATGAAATTTATCTTGAGTTAGGACATGAGGTGTTTGAAGAAAAAATTAAAAAACCTATGGAACTTTATATGCATGCTAATGGCAATGTTATTAGTATGAATGCTTTGAAAACCATTGTTGCTAATGCTATGGAAAATTCTAAGCTTGGGGAAGCTGGTTTTGATGAGCATGATATTTTTAGTCCCCCAAGCATGGAGGAGAAAATTTACTTTGATGATACTTTACCTCCTATATATGATGATTACAATGATGACTATCATATTTTCAGCCCACCTACTATTGAGGAGAAAATTAATTATGATTACAATATGCCTCCTATATATGATGATTATGGTAATGAGAATAATAATGATAGCTATTTTATTGAATTTGCTCCCACTACAATTAATAGTAATGACTATGCTTATGTGGAGAATGATACTTTTATGCATATGAACCATGATAAGAATGTTTTAAGTGATGGTTATATTGTGGATTTCATCAATGATGCTACTGAAAGTTATTATGAGAGAGGGGAACATGGTTATATGCATCTTAATAATATTAAGTTTCCCCTCTTTATGTTGAGAATCTTGAAGTTGCGCTTGTGTTGCCTTTCTATGCTTGTTGCTTTGTGCTTTCAGTACTTGTTCCCTTACAAGATTCCTTTTCATAGGAAGTGGGTTAGACTTAAAAGTGTTTCTTATTTGCTATTGATGCTCTCTTTTGCTTCAACTCTTATTTCTTGCGAGAGCATCATTAAAATCACTGAGCTCATCTTAATGGCTATAAAGAAAGCACTTCTTGGGAGATAACCCATGTTTTTATTTTGCTATTGTTTTGTTGTGTTTTGGAAGTTGTTACTACTGTAGCAACCTCTCCTTATCATGTTTATTTCATTGTTGTGCCAAGTAAAGTCTTTGATAGAAAGTTGATACTAGATTTGGATTTCTGCGCAGAAACAGATTTTTAGCTGTCACGAATTTGAGTTGTTCTCTCTGCAGGAGAATCTACAAATTCTATAAAAATTCATGAGTATTCCTTAGATATGTACGCAACTTTCATTCAATTTGAGCTTCTTCATCTGAGCATGCTAAGTGCCTCTAAAAAAATCTTCTTTACGGACTGTTCTTTTTTTGACAGATTCTGCCTTTTATTTCGCATTACCTCTTTTACTATGTTTGAGTAGATTTCTTTGCTCCATTAAATTTCAGTAGCCTTGGGTAATGTCCAGAAGTGTTGGGAATGATTGTGTCCTCGCTGAACATGTGCATTTTTGATTATGCACTAACCCTCTAATGAGATTGCTTTGAGTTTGGTGTGAAGGAAGTTTTGAAGGATCAAGAGAGGAGGATGATATAATATGATCAAGAAGAGTCAAAAGTCTAAGCTTGGGGATGCCCCCGTGGTTCATCCCTGCATATTTCGAGAAGACTCAAGCGTCTAAGCTTTGGGATGCCCAAGGCATCCCCTTCTTCATCAACAACTTATCAGGTCACCTCTAGTGAAACTATATTTTAATTCCGTCACATCTTATGTGCTTTACTTGGAGCGTCTGTGTGTTTTTATTTTCGTTTTGTTATTTTCATTCTCTGAATAAAATCGGATCCTAACATGCTTGTGCGGGAGAGAGACACGCTCCGCTTTTTCATATGAACACTAGTGTTCTTCGTTTTACTTTTAATATTCATGGCAAAAGCTGAAAGCCGCTGCACTTATTGCTATTTGGTTGGAAGCAGAAAATGCTTCATGTGGTAATTGGTATATTGTCTTGAATAATTTGATACTTGGCAATTGTTTTAAGTTCTCAAGTAGTCATGTTTAAGCTCTTGCATCATGTGGTTTAAACCTATTAGTGGAGAACTACCGTAGAGCTTGTTGAAATTTGGTTTGCATGATTGGTCTCTCTAAAGTCTAGATATTTTCTGGTAAAAGTGTTTGAGCAACAAGGAAGATAGTGTAGAGTCTTATAATGCTTGCAATATGTTCTTATGTAAGTTTTGTTGTACCGGTTCATACTTGTGTTTGCTTCAAACAACCTTGCTAGCCAAAGCCTTGTACTGTGAGGGAATGCTTCTCGTGCATCCAAAACCTTGAGCCAAAACCTATGCCATTTGTGTCCACCATAACTACCTACTATGTGGTATTTTTCTGCCATTCCAAAGTAAATTGCTTGCGTGCTACCTTTAAAAATTTCATTCCTTGTCTTTGCAATACATAGCTCATGGGAAAGTAGCCTAAAAAACTATTGTGGTAAAGAATATGTCGCTTATGTATCTTATTTCTTATAAGTTGCTTGTTGAGCGGTAACCATGTTTCTGGGGATGCCATCAACCTGTCACACCTTTGTTGAATATCATGTGATTTGCTATGCATGTTCGTCTTGTCTGAAGTAAGGGAGATTTGCCATGAGTTAAATGGTTTGAGTATGCATATTATTAGAGAAGAACATTGGGCCGCCAACCAAAGCCATGTATCATGGTGGAAGTTTCAGCTTGGACATTAATCCTCAAATCTCTTATGAGAATATTATCTGTTGTTGAATGCTTAAAGCATAAAAGAGGAGTCCATTATCTGTTTTCTATGTTGTCCCGGTATGGATGTCCTCAAGTTGAGATCTATCAAAATTGAGAGATCAAATGCGATCTATCTCCTTAGACCTTTGTACAGGTGGCATAGAGGTACCCCTTTATGACACTTGGTTGAAACATATGTAATGCAATGATAATCCATGGAAATCCGAGCTAATTAAGACAAGGTGCGGGCACTATTAGTATTCGATGCATGAGGCTTGCGACTTATAGGTGGTTTTATGCATAACACATATGAATTATTACTACCGTTGACAAAATTGTTTCCATGTTTTCAAAATAAAAAGCTCTAGCACATGAGTAATCCCTGCTTCCCTCTGCGAAGGGCCTTTCTTTTACTTTATGTTGAGTCAGTTTACCTACTTCTTTCTATCTTAGAAGCAAACACTTGTGTCAACTGTGTGCATTGATTCTTACATGCTTGCTTGTTTGCACTCATCATATTACTTTGTATTGACAATTATCCATGAGATATACATGTTGAAAGTTGAAAGCAACTGCTGAAACTTAAATCTTCCTTTGTGTTGCTTCAAAACCTTCTATTAAGAATCTATTGCTTTATGAGTTAACTCTTATGCAAGACTTATTGATGCTTGTCTTGAAAGTACTATTCATGAAAAGTCTTTGCTATATGATTCAGTTGTTTAGTCATTATCTTTACCATTGCCTTGAATCACTTCATTCATCTCATATGTTTTACAATAGTATTGATCAAGATTATGATAGCAGCATGTCACTTCAGAAATTATCCTTGTTATCGTTTACCTACTCGAGGACGAGTAGGAATTAAGCTTGGGGATGCTTGATACGTCTCAAACGTATCTATAATTTCTTATGTTCCATGCTAGTTTTATGACAATACCTACATGTTTTATTCATACTTTATATCATTTTTATGCATTTTCCGGAACTAACCTATTAACAAGATGCCGAAGCGCCAGTTCCTGTTTTCTGCTGTTTTTGGTTTCAGAAATTCTACACAGGAAATATTCTTGGAATTGGACGAAACAAAAGCCAAACCTCCTATTTTTCCGAGGGACACACGGAGCCAGAAGGGAAAGCCAGGGGGAGGCCCACGGCCTCCACACCATAGGTCGGCGCGGCCAAGAGGGGGGGGGGCGCCGCCTTATGGGGTGGGCCCCTCGGGCACCCCCTCGCGCCGCCCTTTCGCCTATAAATTGCCCAGATGCGAAAACCCTAAAACAACATGTCATATTCCACGAAGAGTTCCGTAGCCGCCGCCATCGCGAAGACAAGTTTCGGGGGACAGAATCTCTGTTCCGGCACGCCGCCGGGACGGGGAAGTGCCCCCGAAATCCATCTCCATCGACTCCATCGCCATCTTCATCGCCGTTGCTGTCTCCCATGATGAGGAGGGAGTAGTTCTCCCCCGAGGCTGAGGGCTCTACCGGTATCTATGTGGTTCATCTCTCTGTTGGAGATATGCCCAAGAGGCAATAATAAATGGTTATTATGTATCTTTGTGTTTATGATAATGTTTACATATCATGCTATAATTGTATTAACCGAAACATTGATACATGTGTGTTATGTAAACAACAAGGAGTCCCTAGTAAGCCTCTTGTATAACTAGCTTGTTGATTAATAGATGATCATAGTTTCATGATCATGAACATTGGATGTTGTTAATAAACAAGGTTATGTCATTATATGAATGATGTAATGGACACACCCAATTAAGCGTAGCATAAGATCACGTCATTAAGTTTTTTGCTATAAAGCTTTCGATACATAGTTACCTAGTCCTTTCGACCATGAGATCATGTAAATCACTTATACCGGAAAGGTACTTTGATTACATCAAACGCCACTGCGTAAATGGGTGGTTATAAAGGTGGGATTAAGTATCCGGAAAGTATGAGTTGAGGCATATGGATCAACAGTGGGATTTGTCCATCCCGATGACGGATAGATATACTCTGGGCCCTCTCGGTGGAATGTCGTCTAATGTCTTGCAAGCATATGAATAAGTTCATAAGAGACCACATACCACGGTACGAGTAAAGAGTACTTGTCAGGAGACGAGGTTGAACAAGGTATAGAGTGATACCGATGATCAAACCTCGGACAAGTAAAATATCGCGTGACAAAGGGAATTGGTATCGTATGTGAATGGTTCATTCGATCACTAAGTCATCGTTGAATATGTGGGAGCCATTATGGATCTCCAGATCCCGCTATTGGTTATTGGTCGGAGAGAAGTCTCAACCATGTCTACATAGTTCGCGAACCGTAGGGTGACACACTTAAGGTTTGATGTCGTTTAAGTAGATATGGAATATGGAAAGGAGTTCGAAGTTTTGTTCGGAGTCTCGGATGGGATCCAGGACATCACGAGGAGTTCCGAAATGGTCCGGAGAATAAGATTCATATATAGGAAGTCATATTCCAAGTTTGGAAATGATCCGGTGCATTTATGGCAGGTTCTAGAAAGTTCTAGAAAAGTCCGGAAGAAATCACTATGGAAGGCGGAGTCCCGGAAGGACTCCACCTAGCATGGCCGGCCAACCCTAAGGGGGTGGAGTCCCAGGTGGACTCCACCATAGGTGGCCGGCCACCCCACCTAAGGGAAAGGTGGGAGTCCCACCTTGGGTAGGACTCCCTCCTTGAGTAGGTTTCCCACTTTTGGGAGTTTTTGTTGTTGGGGTCTTATTCGAAGACTTGGACTACAACTCTTGGGGACTTCCACCTATATAATGAGGAGCCAAGGGGAGGGGCCGGCCACACCAAAGCCTTCTAGGCCGCAGCCCCCAAGTGGCCGGCGCCCTAGACCCCCTCTCTCCCCAAACCCTAGCGCCCCTCCTCCACATATCTCTCCCGCAGCGCATAGGCGAAGCCCTGCCGGAGATCTCCACCACCACCGTCACCACGCCGTCGTGCTGCCGGGATTCCGAGGAGGATCTACTACTTCCACTGCCCGCTGGAACGGGGAGAAGGACGTCGTCATCAACACCGAACGTGTGACCGAGTACGGAGGTGCTGCCCGATTGTGGCACCGTCAAAATCTTCTACGCGCTTTTGAAAGCGGCAAGTGATTGTCTACCGCAGCAACGAGAGCCTCCTCTTGTAGGCTTTGGAAATCTTCAAGGGTTAGTCTCGTTCATCCCCTTGTTGCTCCCATCTTCTAGATTGCATCTTGGCTTGGATTGCGTTCTCGCGGTAGGAAATTTTTTGTTTTCTATGCTACGAATCCCATCAGTGGTATCAGAGCCGTGTCTATGCATAGATGGTTGCACGAGTAGAACACAATTGTTTTGTGGGCGTTGATGCTTTGTTGTCTTTAGTTCGAGTACTTTGCATCTTTGTGGCATGGTGGGATGAAGTGGCTCGGGCTAACTTTACATGACCGCGTTCATGAGACTTGCTCCACGTTCGACATGCAACTTGTATTGCATAAGTGGCTTTGCGGGTGTCTGTCTCTCCCACCATAGTGAAGATTCAATTTACTCTTTCTATTGACAACACTAGTATCACCGTTGTGGTTCATGTTCGTAGGTAGATTGGATCTTACTCGAAAACCCTAAACCACGTAAAATATGCAAACCAAATTAGAGACGTCTAACTTGTTTTTGCAGGGTTTGGTGATGTGATATGGCCATAATGTGATGATGAATATGTATGAGATGATCATTATTGTATTGTGGCAACCGGCAGGAGCCTTATGGTTGTCTTTAAATTTCATGTTGAGTAGTATTTCAAAGTAGTTGTAATAGTCGCTACATGAGGTGAACAACCATGAAGACGGCGCCATGGACCTTGACGCTACGCCGATGATGATGGAGATCATGCCCGAAGATGATGGAGATCATGTCCGTGCTTTGGAGATGAAGATCAAAGGCGCAAAGACAAAAGGGCCATATCATATCACATATGAATTGCATGTGATGTTAATCCTTTATGCATCTTATTTTGCTTAGAACGCGACGGTAGCATTATAAGATGATCCCTCACATTAATATCAAGATAATAAAGTGTTCTCCCCTCGTATGCACCGTTGCAACAGTTCGTCGTTTCGAAGCATCTCGTGATGATCGGATGTGATAGACTCAACGTTCACAAACAACGGGTGTAAGCCATGTTGCACACGCAGAATACTTGGGTTTGCTTGACGAGCCTAGCATGTACAGACATGGCCTCGGGACAACGGAAACCGAAAGGTTGAACACGAGTCATATGGATGATATGATCAACATGTTGATGTTCACTATTGAAGCTACATCATCTCACGTGATGATCGGTTTTGGTGTAGTGGATTTGGATCGTGTACCACTTAACAACTATGAGGGATGTTGTATTAAGTGGGAGTTCATTAGTAATTAGATTAAAACATGAACTAATTATCATAAACATAGTCTGAGTAGTATTTTGAATTAATTTTGTAGTATTGGCATCCATTTACTACTATGCGCTAGTCTTGTAATTGAGATAGAAATACTGTTAAAATCTGATAAGAAACTTTACGGTTTGGTACCGTATTGTTAAAGAATCAAGAATTGATTAAGTCCTATTGCAAACTTTTAGTAAACATCATATTGTTGATTCAATGAGCTATGGTTTCAATTAGTACCTAAAGTTATCTTGTCTCCATGAAACTTGAAGTTCAAATCTGTTTGAAAAAGTAAGGAGCTGAAAATTTAGTTTTCAGAAATAAGCAAGGTATGAGATATATGTGATATCTAAGACCTTATTGCAAGATGATAGAATATAATCTAGTGAGACTACATAAACTCATAAGTTTTATGGGAATGTATGAAGGTTGAAGACGCCAGGCGTCACAATCCTCCAACTATTGGGGCACTAACAATATTCGCATATCCATGAAGTGATCATCCTTAGTATGCACAGTTGCTAAGACTCGTCGTTTTGAAGCATCACGTGATGATCGGGTGTGATAGATTCTACGTGTGCATACAACGGATGCAAGCCAGATTTGCACATGCGAATACTAAGGTTAAAACTTTACGAGCCTAGCATGTACAGACATGGTCTCGGAAAATTCGTCATGATATGATGGATAAAATTATGTGTGAAATTGTTCATCATATTACAAAGTTACTAATAGTGAAATCTGAAACACTTGTCATATGATGATCAACTTCAAAGTAAGAACCTCAAGGTTATTGGTATTTGACCAACAAACCTAGAAGTTATTGAAAGTGAAGTGTTTTCTGAGAATGAGGAAAGCTAAAAGAGAAGCTACAAAAGATATTTTGGCAGAAAGAAAAGAAAAGACAAGAAAGTCTAGCTCAGGTGTATATAAATGATATACATGTTATGGTTGTATTCCTAGTTAGATCACACAATGAAATTCTTGGGTATTAGTACCATATTGGTTGGTATGAAGTGTCATACAAAACAACGCAATACAAGAATACAATGGCCTAAGTGACTGACAAGTAATATGATAGGAATGCACGTCTGGAACAAAATAAAGTGTTATTATGTTCGTCGTTGGCATTCTATCTAGCCCTTAGAATTTATAATAAAGAACTTAATAATTGTTATTTTGCTCTGGTCAAATGAAAACAATGAGTTGTTCAAATTATGACATTACTCTATGTACGATGGATAAGTTATTATAAATCTTAATGGTGAAACACACATACATAAACACTGACGCTAAAATGATTTGAATTCCACTTATTTGTGGAACCGCCATTTAGGTCATGTTGGAAAGGAACGCATGAAGAAACTCCATGCAAATGGATTATTGGAGTCATTTGATTTTTGAATCATTTGGCGCTTGCAAATCTCTTCTAAAAGGAATGACTGAAATACCGTTCATAGGCCAAGATTTGAGCGGGCAACTAACTTAGTGGAAACATACATGATGATGTATATGGTTCACTGGGCATAGTTGTGTGCGGGAGATTCTTCTACTTCATGAAAACTTCAAACAATGAATTGAGTATATATATGTGGATATATTCGATAAGGAAGAAGTTTGAAACATTTGAATGGATTCAAATAAATTTCAGCATGAAGTGGAAATCATCGTAATAGAAAAGTCAAATATCTATGATTGGATCATAGTGGAAATATTTGAATTCTAGTTTTAGCGAACATCTAAGAGAGTTATGAAATTGTTCTACAACTCACGTTTCTTGGAGTAACATAGTGATGATGGAGTATCCGAGAGATGTATCCAAACCTTGTTGGGTCAATGATGAGATAAAATATTGATGCCATTATATTTTTGTGGATTATGCTTTAGAGACTACCGCTTTTACACTAAATAGAGCATCATCATGATCTGTTGAAATGACACCATACAAGTTATGGCATGGGTATAAAACCTAATAGTCCTTTCTTTAAATTTTTGGTCTAAGAGTTTACAACCAAAATCGGATGAATGTCTTTGTTGGTTATCCCAAAGTATTGATTGGGAATTCTTTCCACTATGGATACAAAGACAAAAGTGTTTGTCGATGTTTCTTATTTATTTCCAAGAAATTGTTTCTAGCGAAATATTAGAGTGGGAGGACAATAGAATTTGATAAGGTTTATGAACCTGAGCATAATGATCAAAGTAGCGCAGCATCGGAATTGGTTCCGGAAGCGGCCACGACGATCATGGCTCCCATGACTATAAAGTGTTTTAGCCATAGAGATCGAAGTACATATTGAACCTTGTAGGTATGGTTTTCTTTGTGATCAAATAAATGATTTGTGAACAAAGGAATGATTTTGAACAATGATAAACCAACCACAAACAAAGAAATTATGATGGGCCCTGACTCCGTTAAAATGGCTATGCGCCATGAAATCCAAGATAGATGAATACTTTTTGAAAGTAAATGGATCTATAAAAATGATGAAACTTGACTTGTCAAAAAGTTGTTTACGAGAAAGTTCAAAGAGTTGACTACGATAAAGATTAGATCTTCCGTAGCAATGCTTATAGTCTATGTGGATTATTCTAGTAATCACTATATATTTCTTTTATGAGATATGCTAGTAGGATGGCAAAATACATTACTTATCAGAAATGTGTATTAAAAGTGTATACAAGATACAACCAAGAGTTTTGCTGATCCGTGGAATACTAGATAGGTATACAAACTTCAATTGGAAGAAGTAAGTATCGCGGAGTTGGAATCTTCACCGGATGAAATAGTCAAAGAGTTTTTTGATTTCATCAGAGACGATGAAGAGGCTTGCATTTGCAAGAAATTAAGTGGGAGCGCTGAGACATATTTATAATACTTATGTATATGACATATAGTTGGTTATAAATGATGTAATTATATATACTTGATTATAAAAGGTTTCATTGAGAATTAATTTCAATGAAAAGGATATGAACTAAAACCTATTTAGTATCAAGATCTATGAAGATAGATTGAAACACATAATATGTTTAAGTTAAAGTACATAGAATGGATATTGAAGTAATTCAATATAGAAATATTAAGAAGGTGTTCTTTTCATGTGAGGGTTTCACAAGACTTGAGTATATTTGACACT
The DNA here is from genome assembly GCF_019359855.2 of Lolium perenne. Taxonomy (NCBI): domain Eukaryota; kingdom Viridiplantae; phylum Streptophyta; class Magnoliopsida; order Poales; family Poaceae; genus Lolium; species Lolium perenne. The sequence continues at coordinate 262,578,325 of NC_067250.2, forward strand.
TGACGAGTAAAAACACATGAGTGATTTTAGATCACGAATAATATGTACAAAATCAGATGTCCTGTGCTCTAAAGTGTTATGAGCATATATCAGAATGATTCATATGATGATCATTGGATAACAGTAAGAATATCCTTGAGTGCTTTAGAAGAACCAAGGATATATATATAGTTTTGTATGGAAAAATGACAAACAAATCGCTGTAAAGTGTTACATCGATATTTGTTTTGGCACATATAAAATAATATTTCAATCTCAAATTAGACTAAGTGTTGTTTAAAAGGTAGCACAATGAGCTAGAAGTTGTCTATGCTAGATTTAGAAGAATTCTAAATATTGTGACGGATTCTACAAACGAAGGCAGAGTATGTCATTGTTTTGACAATGAATAAGGATGTTAAGTCAAGAAGTTCTTTGAGAACTTGGTGTAGTTCCGATAGTGTCAGAACTTTGAAGCTATATTGTGTGTGACAATATTAGTGACATATTTCAGACTGCGGAATTAAGGTTCTACCAGAAGACCAAACATATTTAATGCCGACTCATTAGGAAAATGAGTGATGCGTTAAGACGCAAATGAATTGCAAAATACATACGTTTCTGAGCGTGTCAGATCCGTTGACTAAAACCTCTCCCGTGAGAAAAACATGATAAAGCACCGGAAGGCCAAGGTGTTATATCTTTACAAAAGTAAACTAGATTATTGACTCTAGTGCAAGTGGGAGACTGTTGGAGATATGCCCAAGAGGCAATAATAAATGGTTATTATATATCTTTGTGTTTATGATAATGTTTACATATCATGCTATAATTGTATTAACCGAAACATTGATACATGTGTGTTATGTAAACAACAAGGAGTCCCTAGTAAGCCTCTTGTATAACTAGCTTGTTGATTAATAGATGATCATAGTTTCATGATCATGAACATTGGATGTTGTTAATAAAAAAGGTTATGTCATTATATGAATGATGTAATGGACACACCCAATTAAGCGTAGCATAAGATCACGTCATTAAGTTTTTTGCTATAAAGCTTTCGATACATAGTTACCTAGTCCTTTCGACCATGATATCATGTAAATCACTTATACCGGAAAGGTACTTTGATTACATCAAACGCCACTGCGTAAATGGGTGGTTATAAAGGTGGGATTAAGTATCCGGAAAGTATGAGTTGAGGCATATGGATCAACAGTGGGATTTGTCCATCCCGATGACGGATAGATACTCTGGGCCCTCTCGGTGGAATGTCGTCTAATGTCTTGCAAGCATATGAATAAGTTCATAAGATACCACATACCACGGTACGAGTAAAGAGTATTTGTCAGGAGACGAGGTTGAACAAGGTATAGAGTGATACCGATGATCAAACCTCGGACAAGTAAAATATCGCGTGACAAAGGGAATTGGTATCGTATGTGAATGGTTCATTCGATCACTAAGTCATCGTTGAATATGTGGGAGCCATTATGGATCTCCAGATCCCGCTATTGGTTATTGGTCGGAGAGAAGTCTCAACCATGTCTACATAGTTCGCGAACCGTAGGGTGACACACTTAAGGTTTGATGTCGTTTAAGTAGATATGGAATATGGAAAGGAGTTCGAAGTTTTGTTCAGAGTCTCGGATGGGATCCAGGACACCACGAGGAGTTCCGGAATGGTCCAGAGAATAAGATTCATATTTAGGAAGTCATATTCCAAGTTTGGAAATGATCCGGTGCATTTATGGCAGGTTCTAGAAAGTTCTAGAAAAGTCCGGAAGAAATCACTATGGAAGGCGGAGTCCCGGAAGGAATCCACCTAGCATGGACGGCCAACCCTAAGGGGGTGGAGTCCCAGGTGGACTCCACCATAGGTGGCCGGCCACCCCACCTAAGGGAAAGGTGGGAGTCCCACCTTGGGTAGGACTCCCTCCTTGAGTAGGTTTCCCACTTTTGGGAGTTTTTGTTGTCGGGGTCTTATTCGAAGACTTGGACTACAACTCTTGGGGACTTCCACCTATATAATGAGGAGCCAAGGGGAGGGGCCGGCCACACCAAAGCCTTCTAGGCCGCAGCCCCCAAGTGGCCGGCGCCCTAGACCCCCTCTCTCCCCAAACCCTAGCGCCCCTCCTCCACATATCTCTCCTGCAGCGCATAGGTGAAGCCCTGCCGGAGATCTCCACCACCACCGTCACCACGCCGTCGTGCTGCCGGGATTCCGAGGAGGATCTACTACTTCCACTGTCCGCTGGAACGGGGAGAAGGACGTCGTCATCAACACCGAACGTGTGACCGAGTACGGAGGTGCTGCCCGATTGTGGCACCGTCAAGATCTTCTACGCGCTTTTGAAAGCGGCAAGTGATCGTCTACCGCAGCAACGAGAGCCTCCTCTTGTAGGCTTTGTAAATCTTCAAGGGTTAGTCTCGTTCATCCCCTCGTTGCTCCCATCTTCTAGATTGCATCTTGGCTTGGATTGCGTTCTCGCGGTAGGAAAATTTTTGTTTTCTATGCTACGAATCCCATCACTCTCTCTCCCATGGTGTGATCTTTATGTGATCATGAGCTTTGTAATCTAGTTGAATATGTAGATGTTACTCTTGTCTATTATGCACTCTAGAGATTACTTTAATATGAACTCCGGATTCACTCTCCACGGTGTGATGGTGACAGTGTGCGCATCGTGTGTGATTCCTTTATGAAGTTGTGGAGTTTGTTTACTCCGGCTTGAGGTGTGCTTTTGCAGCCCTACACAATGAATGGTGTTTGTTATCCAACAAGAGAGTGTTTGAGAGTAGTATTTATTTATTCAGTTATGTGATCATTGTTGAGAGTGTCCACTAGTGAAAGTATGATCCCTAGGCCTTGTTTCTAAGCATTGAAACACCATTTCCAACAAGTTCTGCTACATGTTCGCTTGCTGCCATCTTTATTTCAGATTGCAATTACTACTTACAATCATCCATATTACTTGTATTTCACTATCTCTTCGCCGAACTAGTGCACCTATACATCTGACAAGTGTATTAGGTGTGTTGGGGACACAAGAGACTTCTTGTATCTTAATTGCAGGGTTGCTTGAGAGGGATATCTTTGACCTCTACCTCCCTGAGTTCGATAAACCTTGGGTGATTCACTTAAGGGAAACTTGCTGCTGTTCTACAAACCTCTGCTCTTGGAGGCCCAACACTGTCTACAGGAATAGAAGCGTGCGTAGACATCACTTCTCTCAATTTCTTGATATCAAAACCAAGAAAGAACCTCATCTCTCCCATCATAGACATCTCAAACCTATCGGTCATAAGCTTTGAAAAATCATCATTGAAAGCTTTGTTAGTGGAGCCAAAGATAATATCATCAACATATAATTGGAAAATGAAAAACTCCCCATTGACCCTCTTAGTAAAAAGAGTGGGATCGATTAGCTCAACATCAAACCCACGGTCTATCAACATTTCTTTAAGGTGCTTGTACCAAGCTCTAGGAGCTCGTTTGAGACCATAAAGTGCTTTATCAAGCTTATAGACGTGGTTAGGAAAGTCGGGATCCTCAAACCCCGGGTGTTGCTTAACATAAACCTCTTCATGCAAAGGACCATTAAGAAATGCACTTTTCAGATCCATTTGTTGTAACTTAAAATTATGATGTGATGCATAAGCAAGAAGGATATTGATGGACTCAAGGCGAGCCACGGGAGCATAGGTTTCTCCAAAGTCAATTCCTTCTATTTAGGAGTAACCTTGAGCTACCAATCTTGCCTTGTTCCTCACAACAATTCCATGCTCATCTTGCTTGTTCTTGAATATACATTTAGTGCCTATAACATTGAAGCACTCCTTTGGCTTCTCTACTAAAGACCATACTTTGTTGCGCTTGAAGTTGTTGAGTTCATCGTGCATAGCATCCAACCAATCCGGATCTTCAAGTTGATCAAAAACTTTCTTTGGTTCCACTAAGGAGATATAAGCATGATGATTGCTAAAATTAGCCAATTTCCTTCTTGTGGAAACTCTTCCTCTTACATCACTTAGGACCTTCTCACGAGTATGTTCAAGAATTTCCAAGTTCCTATATCTTCTTGCAGGACGACGGGCCTCGATCTCCTCCTTGGTTCTTCTAGCCCTTGGAGGTATCACTTGATCATTTGGGTGTCCATCTTGACCATCAACTTGAGCTTGCTCAATCTCTTGAGTTTGCTCATCATCATGCGCTTGATCTTGGACATCATTTGGTGAGTGATGAATAACAACTGGGTACTCATCGGAACCATCATGAATCCTTGATTGATCTTGTCCTTGATCTTGCACACTAGAGGAAGGGTCTTGATTTTGTTCTTTGGTTGGTGCATCATTAGCTTCAAGAGATGGAGTTTGTTGATGTTGTGAAGATGAGGTCTCCACCATAGTGGAGCATAGTCCTTCCCGAGACGCCACACCGTGTCCCTCAATGGGGCGGAAAAATCTCACACCCATTCTTACTATGGCATCTTGAGGTATTTCATCACTTGCACAAACATCAACTTGCCCCACTTGGGAGCCATCATTTTCCTCGAACGTCACACTACAAGATTCGACGATAATCCCGGAGGATTTGTCAAAGACTCTATAAGTGTGAGATTCGGCACCGTAACCAACAAATATACCCTCCAAAGTTTTAGGAGCAAATTTAGATAAACAAACTCCTTTGATTTTATAGAAACACTTACACCCGAACACCTTGAAGTAGGAGATGTTAGTCTTGTTTTCGGTGAGTATTTCATATGGAGTCTTGTTCAATCCCTTACAGAGATAAAGCCAGTTGGACGAATGACATGCGGTGGAGATAACTTCGGCCCAAAAATTGTAGCGGGATTTTTACTCCGTCATCATAGATCTTGCCATATCCATAAGAGTCCGGTTCTTCCTCTTCGCAACACCATTTTGTTGAGGGGTGTATGCAACGGAATATTGATGTCTTATCCCGTCATCATCACTAAGAAAATCATTGAGTGTGTAGTTCTTGAACTCGGAGCCGTTGTCACTTCTTATAGCCAATATAGGGAGGTTGTGTTGACGTTGCACCTCGGTGGAAAAGTCAATGAAGATTTGTTGAGTCTCATCTTTCTTCTTGAGAAAGTAGACCCAAGTATATCTTGAATAGTCATCAACAATCACCAAGCAATGTTTCTTCGCACCAAGACTTGCATGAGTGGTAGGACCAAAGAGATCCACATGAAGGAGCTCCAAGATCCTCTTGGAACAGATAATAGTCTTGCTTGGGTGCGGAGAGTCATGCATTTTTCCTTCAACACAAGCCCTACAAGCACGATCTTTGGCAAAAGAAACATTATCCATTAGTCCCACAATATGTTTCCCCTTGTGAAGACTTTGCAAAGTTCTCATGTTGACATGGTCCAACTGGCGATGCCACAACCAACCCACATCCGCCTTTCCGAATAGGCACATCGCACTTGACGTGGTGGCCCCTGAGAAGTCCACCACATACAAGTTGTGTTCGCGATACCCAACGAAAGCGACTTTTAGAGTCTTGCTCCACAAGAGGACCACAACATCATTATGAATAAATACGGTGAAACCCATCTTGCCAAGGGCGGAAACGGACAACAAATTGTAACCAAGGGTTTTGACAAGCATGCCATCCACAAGAGTAATGTTGTGTGCAACCACAACCTTGCCAAAACCCAATACCTTGGATGTTGAATTATCACCAAAGGAGATGATGATTTCATGAATATTGGGCCTCAACTCCTTCACTAGATTCTTGCCGCCGGTCATACGACTTGTGCATCCGCTATCAAGCACCCATTTTGAACCTCCGGCGGCATAGTCCTACATGAGATCAATTCTTGGATTTAGGTACCCATTTTTCAATGGGTCCTCTTTTGTTAGCAACAAGGGTCTTTGGGACCCAAATAGACCAAGCAATATAACCATCATAAGGGCCAACATTTTGCATAAACAACACCATAATAATCTTTAAATAAAACATAGTGAGGGTTAGCAATTCCCGCATGATCATCATTAATGGTTTTGGCCTTAGGGGCATCACCATTAATGACCACCTTTGTCTTTTCTTGTGCGGGTCTGGCCTTCTTCTTGTTTGCCTTCTTTACCTTGGCATTAAAGCCAATGTCCTCCTTCCCATTGTTTGATCTTTGCTTACTGAAGAGGTCATCCGAAGATAGCTTAATTTGGGGAGAGGATGCCTTAGCAAGTTCATCCTTCAACCTAGCATTTTCCTCAACAATATTTTCATGATCACACGTAGAGGTAGAGGAGCTAGGCACATCATATTTAGCAAGTCTAGTTTTAAGTTGCTCATTTGACTTGGTGAGGAGAGAGTGTTCACTCTTCAAGGCCTTGTGAGACTTGTCTAGATCATCTAGATCCTTAACAAGTTTCTCCTGATCAACACCAAGCTTGGCTTTTTCCCTTTTAAGCACTTTTGCCTTAGCCCTAACATGATCTCTTTCTTTGATGAGTTCAACAATTTCATCTTGAGGCTCTTCAAGAGTTTCTAGTTTCTCTTCAAGAGAAGCTATAGTTTCTTGTCCTTCCTCAAATTCCATTTTTAGAGCGTTAATTTCAGGAGAGTCCTCTCTTTATATTTTACATTTTTCATCAAGCATATCTTCTAGTTGTGCTAGACGAGACATGAGAGCCCCAACATGCTTTTTGTTGTCACCATTTAAGTTAAAAATAAAAGCATCAAACTCTACCATTTCTTGTTTAACTTTTAAGCTAGCATGATCAACCCCTAGAGCATTTGGAATGTTAGGCATAGAGGGGTTAGGGGATGATACCTCGGAAGATTTAGCCATGAAGAATTTTCTTCCTTCATGTGAACATTCTCATTGGGGGATTCACTTGGTGATGAAGAGGTAGTGGAGATGGAAGCAAGAGAAACCAACCCATTGGAAGTTTCATCTTCTCCTTCATCATCATCATTGTGACGCCCCGGAACCGGTACCATGAGGATTCCAGCGATCCCGCCAAAATCCGCACGATATCGATTCAGAGACGCCCTCCGACACGACGTGCGCGACGAATCACACACGTGATGCCAGAGGAATTAACACGAGCGGTAACATTACAACAGGATTACAATAGAGCCCACAAGAAACATATATTACAACAACGACTCCAACGAGTCAAGATACAAATATACAATACAAAGATCCAAATCATACAGAAGATCGAATACGTCCGAGTACGGACAAGATACAAATTGGACTAAGAGTCCTGAAGATAACCAGTGGCGTCCATAACCCTGCCCAGGCCAAGCCGGAAGGGTAACCTTGCTAACGTCGTCATCTTGTACCTGTCAAAGTCGGGCCATCGGTTGCCGACAAAAGGGAGGAAACAGAAGAGAAAAGGGAAAAGGCGAGAGTAAGTACGAAGGAACGAACTCCGGCACTTAGCGAGACTAGAAATGGCTATGCTCGCCGGGCGAGTATAAATATATATCGCCTGGGGCTATATGGTAGGTTTAGCGGCAGCAAAACTATAACCAATAGAGACACGCTACAACATCCGTCTACTCAGATAAGATAAGAGAGCGCATAAGGTAACAGATAAAATACTACACAAACATAGCCCAGCCGATTACACATATCCCCTCCAACAATTGCGAAGAGGCAATGTAAAAGGCACTCAACGGTGGACATGTTTTATTAGGTATCGGTTGTAGTAATGCTATATTACTACGCAAGTTATTAGCAGATTAATAACAACAAGCGTAAGGTGTAAGTTGTTCTATGATCAAGCTATACAATTCCAAGTCGTCCATAACCGCGGACACGGCTTATCGATAAGATGTACACCCTGCAGGGGTTGCCCAAATGTAACCATACGCATGCTCGACCCGCTTCTTACAGGCGATGTCTCACAACAAGACCGTTCCCAGTTCAACAAGAAAGTCTAGGGGGGCCACCCAACTAAGCTACCCGTGACGAAGTTCGGCCGTACTCCGAGACGGACCCAGAGGTTGCGTAGGCGTCTAGGCGGGCACTAACGGCCAAGCACTAGATAAGTCGTCTAGCAATTATGCAGTGCAGTACATAAATAAGCCACCCGAAGGCAACAGGAAGTAAACACCCGAAGGCAACAGTAATAAACATGCATGCGCCAAATAAAACCAAGGTGGTGGCCCCCTTTTCAACTAACTCGAGAAAAGGTAATGGGTGAGGGGGGTCCCAGTGAATCCTCACGCATGGGTAGAGCGCTCAATCTCGGAACAGATAACAAGAACTCGGGTCCTAGGGGACATTAGCGAGTCAAAGTTCCGATGCTTTCGCAAAGGGGCTCACAGATGCCTCTTCTTACAATTTTAGTTGTTAACAATTAAGTAAAGCATGTGTATCTCCAACAAACTAATATAGCATGTGATAACCTCCCAATAACCCAACATATCCCGATAACAGATCGAGATAAACAACAGAGCCTAAACACGCCTACGACTCGCAAGGCTCAAACATCAAGCAACGGCTATGGGTAAGGAATGATGCATATAGGATTATTATGGTAAACAAGTGGGTAGGACACGTGACTCGATAAAGAAGCGCAACTTAAGGATAGCAATGCGAGGGAGAGAGTAAAATAGGTGAAGAGAGAGGGCTCGCCTGTGGAAAGCTGCAGAAGAACTTGTCGGAGAACCCATCGTATCTCACAACACCACTTCGTGATCCTATCCGGGAAGAAGCAAATGCTGGACAAACAACGGGATGCACCACTTACTACTACGGAAGAAGAACCAGCATGATCAAGATGATATGCATGACATGGCAACGATGGTGCAATGCAACTTATCCATATTAAGCGGGATCGGAACCCCGGACAAACAAATTAGGTTGGAGTTGCATATCTACCGGCAAAGTTAAGTGTTGATTAGCATGTTACAACAAGGCAGGGAGAGCTACTTCAATATTAAACGGAGCGGGGAAAACCTAATTGGAATTCCGAAATACTCCGCATGTTATGTGAGGTGAACATGCATAACTATCAACGCGCGACATGATGCGAGATGCAAACAGATAAATGGATGGCATATTAATGTTCCTCACATTTTTCTGATCAAAATTGATGTATAACACTTTTTATTTCGAGTTACGGTATAAAAGTTATTAAAGAAATGGGTTTTCCAGCATTTTTAAATATAGAAAACAGATTTATTAATTGAGAAAGGACCTGGAATTAATTTTCGAAAAGGGGGGAGGGCCCCGGGTTGATTACAAAACATGGCAGAGGGTTATCGTGAAAAGCTCAAGAGGTAAGGGCTGCGGGTTTAGAAAGAAAAGGTGCAGGGGCTGGATGTAAAAGATCCAGATCTGGATCTGGAGGGGGTTTTCTCACCCAGGGGAAGGCGAGCCGGGGAGGCTGGCAGGTGGGGCCGGCGGAGAGGACCTGGCGCTGACGTGGCGAACCTTGCTTGCAAGGGGGATGTCGCGCGCGTCGCGGGAGCGGCGGTGACCGCGGCTCGGTGTCGCAGGCGCGGGCGCGTCAGGGCACCCCAGGAAGCGAGGTAGGGCGTAGCGGCTTCGGCTCGGCGGCGTGAACCATCTGGAGGCTGCGCCGCCAGGAGGAGGTCGCTGGAGGCGGCGGCGGCGAACATCTGCGGCATACGGCGTCGGCATCACATAGGGAAGGGGAAACAAGAAGCAAAGAGGAGAACTAAGGTGTCCAGGACGTGCGCAAGGGTACCAGGAAGCTCTAGGAGGGGTTGGTTTGGCCGGAGGAGGTTGAGGTCGGCCGGCACGACGGTTTTTCTCCGTCGGGGACGAAGAAGAAAGGGCGATCTCCCGCTTGATTGAGGACCTCCCGCTTCGATTCCTTGCACGAGGACGTAGAGGAGATCAGGGCGCGTCGATTGGCGGCGGCAGCGCATGTTGGGGTGGTCGGAGGCGGACGATTGATGGTGAGGAGGCGGCGGTACTGTGATGTTTCCCCTTTTTCGTTTCTTGCCGAGGAAGAAGAAAAGGGGAGGAGAGGAATACTTGGCGAGGAGGAAAAGATGGAGCAGGGGATGGGGACCTCGGTGGTGTGCTGTCTCTAGAGATAAAGCAGGGGAAGGAAGGACCACGCGGGGCATAAAGTGGAGGCGCCGTGTTCCTCCCTCTCTGCTTCGGCGTGAGACGCGTGAGGGAAGGAGACAAAGAAAGAGAAAGAAGGGAGCGAAGGGGTATCGGGCTGAGCGAGCTGGGCCAGAGGGAGGAAGGGGGAAGCTGGGCCAGGCCAGAGTTTGGTTGCGGGAGAGGAACATGAGGAAGGCCAGGGGAAGAGGGGCCCAGGGAAGGGTTTAGTTTTTGTTTTCTTTTTCTGTTTTCCTTTTTCTCTTTTTATTCAAAGCTGTTTTGAAATTGAATTTGAATCAAGGTGAGGATGAGATTAAAAATAGTTTTACAAAAATAGTTATTTACTTTTAATCAAAACAAAACTCATTTTAATTCAAAATTAATTGTTGAACAACTTAATTATAAAATAGGAAAAAGAGAGGGGGGGTTTATTTAGAAAAACCATATGAGAGGAGGATAAACTGAATTAGGGTTTGATGAAAAAGTTTTGATTTTGTAAAACAAGGATGATATGATGCATGCATGATGCACAAAAGAAAAGAACAAACAATTCTATTTAGGGTGCTGCCCTGGGCCGTTACAATAATCCCCGGATGTGTATTCTTCTTGAGTTGTGAGCACAATAGATGTATCCAATGAAGACCTTTCCATGAAGCAATGTGCATTTTTCATATGAGGATTCTCATTGGGGGATTCAAAGAAGGATGAAGAGGGAATATTGGTGGCGGCAATGGCGTCCACTTCCTTTGAGGTCTCTTCATCACTATCACTATCATTGTCATCGGAAGAATACTCTTCTTTAGTCACTAGTAAATATGCCCGTGCGTTGCAACGGGACAGGGACAATCTAAATCGTGGATATAATTTTAGCGCAAAATGGTGTGTTCTGTAGTCAAGCGTGCCACCACGGTCTCCTCTTCTCGCGCTTCTCCGCAAGCGTCAGTAGTGCTAAGAGCCGGTATCAGTATCACCATCTCATGCTATCGATCATCCACTCCAACACCATGAAGCCAAGGCCTTTGTCCGCCACATCACATGTGTAAAACTTATACATGAACTTGTTCAACCATCTTTATATCCATCTCATCAAGTGTCAAGTTTGGCATATATCTGGATCAAGTACCACAATGTGTGATTATGAAAGAACCACAAGTTGATGCAAGAAACTATAATCTCAGAAGCAGCCTTTGTAACAACAATAACAATACCAAATCAGTACCAAATTAACCTATATCACTTCCAGGTAAATGCACTCACTCAATAATGAAAACCTTCAATCCCAAATATGAGCCCAAGATTCTAATCTCGTACGAAAACAAAGGAGACTCCCAAGTTTGCACAATGCCAGGAATCGGCACGAATACTACTTCCAATTTGCAAAATCTCACACAAAAGGAAGACTACATGATGGAAAACAAACAATGTAGTATTTTAGTTTCTGGTCTCTGTTCCCATTCTAATTGGCCAAAGAAACTACAATAGCCTGATGCTGGACGTGCCAACTCTTACGCTAACTTACCAAAGCCTGATGTGGCATTACACTTGGTACTGAGGCAGTAGTGTGCGGATACGGGGCATATTGAAGGAATTCTACAGTAGTTTGCCTGACATACCGTGCAAAGACCTTCTCAGTGTCATCTGCAATGGTAAGTGCAACTGAAAGCCATGCGTTCATCCATTGTGGCAGATGACTTTACAGAAGGTACAACACAGTCCATCTGGTTGTTCATTCACAACATAGCCAGAGATATTGTGGAATAAAGAAAACTTTAAACTGTGGTCAAGTAGAACACAGCATATCTGTACATCAAGATATAAAATGAAAGCAGGATGTTAGCACAAAGAAATGATTATATTTGAAGAATGCACTCAAATTCTTAGAAACGCCACTAAAAAAAGGTATGCTACTCCTCATAATAAAGGGTATCTGAGACTACTTTTATTGTATTTTAACATATTGGTGGTGATACAGTGGTTGTTTTCTTAAGCATTGTCAACATCTTAACTTGAAATGCCGTGATAAATTATGCCGGCATGTTGAATTTAGCAGCACTGGCAGCAAGCTCAAGTGATATATTCTGGAAATTGATGGGGCAAAGGATAAACCATTGAAAAATACAATAAGCAGTGTCGGACAATGCATCAGAAAAGAAGTTCTCACATTTCCTTTTAAAGGCATACTCATATAATATTAGTAGCCTCTTCGTGTGCCCCTGTATTTGTCTCCAAATCAGCATCAGGTGCACATTTTGATTTATTTAGCGGACACAAATCCAATCGAATTTCTAGAATATATTTACAACAAAGTTCAATAGCCTTCAAGGCATTACAGATATTTGTAGCTTTAAAGAATCCAATGATGAGTGAGGTGTACACTCGATGAGCCGCGCGTGGAAGAAAACGGCGAGCTCAGCTGGTGTGCGATGTAATGCATCACTTTGAGCATATATGAGATTTATTAATATTCCTGGCTGGCCAATAAGGGATAGGTTATTACCTCTTCTTTCATCTCTTCTTTCATCTCGTTCTGGATACTGGATAGTAGTAGATGTCTACATGTTTGGGAACATCTTAAATAACACTGGCAGTAAGAGCTCCATAAATGAAATTATGATGCACATCGAAAGGTACCAGCCTGAACATGTCCGTTGTTTGTGTGTGTAACCTGTTTTCCTCTCTCTCCTTGTAAGGCTCTTCTCACGAGCAAGTTAGTTCATAACCAATAATGCTGCAAGTTATAATTTAATTATTACTTGCAATGCTTCAACTTGGTGGCCCATTCAGCTCTTAACCACAATACAAAATATAAATTAATGGATGCATTATGTATATATAGCGAGCATTGCACTTTGAGAACATATCCAACCATGAAACTGGATTAAATAGAGCTGGTATAAAAATTAAGATGGGGATATAACAAAATAGTAATAGGAAAACACTAAGAAGGATGCAATGTGTACCTTTAATAGTGTATTGTCCCAGTGCATCTATGGGTCGAGGAGAGTACGACCGGTCACGATTTGGATCCTCCGCAGTAGACTTATTGGAAAGCACACATGGATTTCGGTTGTGGACCACACAAACCACAGTGTGTCGGTGACCCCGACCTCGGGGTACCACATTAGTTAGCCACAGTGTCTCCTTCTCTTCTCAACTCTTACTACCTTTTTACTCTTTAGTACACATCCGCCTCGCCGGACCGCAACATTTATAGGCCCGCCAAGCTCAAAGACATTCTTCAGGTTCAGAATCATCCCCATCAACACTGCTATGGTGACTCAACGGAATGATGTCCGATCATCTGAACCTGAAAGGGATGTCCGACCACCATAATAATCAAAGAGTTGTACTGTTTGTAGGTAAAAAAGAAGTGTGCATTTGATTTTTTTTGCTGTGAGGTACAAGTGGTAATACTTTGTTGGAAAACAATATTTCTGAGATGACTCACACAGCTTCCTTACCTTAGGCATCTAACAAGCCATGGAATCGTGTCAAGCATAATATACCTAACTACATCTATGTCAAGCATAGAACAATATCAGTTCTGGAGCCTCTCACTTCATCTATGTTCTCATCTAGCAGTACATCAGCCAAGCACGACTGCATAAGGTTCAGATAATCCTAACTACATAATGGTAGCAAGCTTTATAATGACATGATACAAAGGATTCTGAAAATATAACACATATCACGAGCAATTTTGCAATTTCCTAATATTTTCCTGAGTACACCCCATGGTCACACATTACTACAGCTAGAAGATAGGAGAACTGAGTCAGTTTGCTAAAATAAAATTTGTGAGGGAAACACTGAGTTAGAGATTTTTTGTAACTCTGCAATCAATTAGCCAGCAGAAAACCAAAAGATGTCTCACATGGTACAGATTATTTGCTCCTTCCGGACAAATCAAAGGTTACAAGATGGATCATCCCATGTGTTGCACAGAAACCAAATAGACATAAAGAAACAGTAGATGGTTTGGTACAAACAACAAATGTCAATACCAAAATATGGAAAAACAATATCAAAATGTACTTGAAGATAGTTGTCGTGGATATCATGTAAGAGCACAATACAGCTTTGCCTAGCTCTGTGTACATTAGAAGTAAAATGCATGATCTAGTTTTGCTAGAAATCCATTGTACATTCCAAAGATCAGCAAGTTAGTTCTCTAGAAAGAATTAAGATATAATTCAAAATTTATGCAGAGATACAACGAATGGACACTTACCTTTACAAACAGCAAGGACAGGTGGAGCACTGCTTGAATTTCTGCCATTAGTAAAAAAAGCTGTTGGGGACTAAATGTCCACACACATTTTTTTCTATAAACACTTTAATAAACAAACAATCTGTCCTGTCTATAAACTATCCAAACTCTTACAAATTCACCTAGTTGCAGGCTAGTGATATGCAACAATTACTAAAAATAAGCTAAAGCAGAAAAAGTTGACTGTTAATTTCTGCAGGAAGTTCTCATTTCATGATATTTCAAGCGAGAATTACGTCAACTGTATGCATACCAAGTAGTGAAGAGAAAACGGATGCCAATGCTCAATAAAAACAACAATCCAAGTACTCGCTGGCTCTAATTCAGCACATAAGTAAATAATGATCATTCTCGGGAAAATTGTTTTTCTGTAGTTTTCTATGCAAATACAATTATACTGTATCTAGACTATTGAAAGTTTAGAGTACCTTGAAAATGATCTAGACGATTAAATAATGTGAAACCAGCCATTCATCTGTTTTGGTCAGTCAAGGTTGCTCAGATCAAAACTTTGAGATAAAAGTTTCTGAAATGAAGAAGCAAGTGGCTGTTATCATCCATCAAACATGCATATAAAATCTTAATATTATTGAAATCACTCACATGTATAGAATATAGGAGCATTGGCCTAGAGCTATGCCTGGAAAATGGGGAGGACAGTGCCAATATTTGCAGCAAAGAAAGATTTCGCAAGAGGTAGAAAAGCATTTGGGAGGTCCTGGAGTCACTGGAGATGCATGTCTGCCAGAGCGGTCCCCTTGCCATGCATTCTGCCAGAGCAAGTCGACGATGTCGAAATTCAAATCCTTGTGCAGTGATCCTTGGAATATATTATTAATCAATTTTTGTTGTAAAAGGATCATGCTAATAATATATTCCAAAACTCAATAAACTTTCACCCTTGCTAGTTATAACATTAAGGAAAATAAGGTTTAATTTAATTCGTCTCTTCACTACTGAACGCCCACTTTCTGCTAGCCTTGATTGCTACCATGCACAGATTTTCAATGAATTTTAAAATCTTGGTGGGAAAATACTCACGTCCAATCACCGTGCTCGTTACAAAAATCACATCAGAAGCACAAAACAAAATTAATTCCCTTCATGGAATCAAAGAAAAACCTCAGGTTACTACATATGGGTTCAGTGGGCTCTTTCATTGTCGGTCTTGCTAGATTGTACATCCTGAAAAAGGATACTGAATTAACGTTGAACTTGAACAAAGTTGCAAATTTCGGTTACAAGGAAACATGGTCTTATAATCTTCAGTTAATCTTAATGTGGCACATCATCGTGACCATGCTCATTGCTCTAGTAGCAAAGTGAGAAGGGAATAATGAACCGAGAACTTGGTGTGATTCATAGTTCACGTACCTCCTATTTATCGGTGGTCCACGGAATAACTTGCGTGGGCGGCTTGCGCAGTCTCTCCTCCAGCAGCAGCATCCTCTCTCCCAAAATTTCCTTCCTCCTTCCTATTTTCTGAGCAGCAGAACAGAGAGGTACAGTTTCTTCAGTTACCAACCATACACAACTTCTGAACAGACTCTCCGAACATACACAAGCGGGATGAATAATTGTTTCTTTTGTTGTTGTTGTGGATACCTGAGGTCCACAAATTGAAAGGATGCTGCCTCGTTACATTCCTGCTCCAGCTACTCTCTAACCCAATGCTCTGCACCAAGAACATCAACAAAAAGAATTACCCCAAAAAACATCTCTGATAATAATTCTGGATTTCACAAAGGAAGAAACAACCGTAGAACAAAATGCAGAATAGTAAAGATTGGCTTTTGACAAAAGGCATATATTAGAAAGTTGGATATATTTAAGTGGATCATGTGGACAACACTTTCATAGATACGGAAAACCAATTAAAAGCGCGTGAAGTCGCGTCATGCTTACAGTTGTTGTTGTTGGCTCAATTTGATTATGTGCTTCAAATAGCTCTCATTGGCTAAAAAAGGTCTATAACGGTTATATGCAATTTAACAATCTCATATGAAACATGAAATTTCAAACATCGAGTCATTTGACAGACATAGAAAAAAAGGATTTTTCTTACATACCGAAGGTCGGGAGTACTATTATTGAACACGAAAGACTGATCACCAAAAATGAACTAAAAAGTAATACATTATCTGAGCCTAGCCTTTATAATATTACGGGAAACTTAGATCCTCTCCGCTGTGGGGGTGGATCTATTGTCAGAACAGTTACGGAAGACAATTATCACAACCATGTATTTGTGACACTTATTAGGATTTACTCATTAGGACAGCTAAAGTTTTAAAGTAGCAATTTCTTTATTTGAAGAGTAACCAATATCAGAAAAAACGGAAGGTGAATGAAAGATTTCTAAAAGACCTACTACAGAGCAATACAAGCCCAAGGATCTAAAAAACACTAAACAATTCCCAAGGCAATACCTTACCTCGTCGTACATATAAAAGGGCATCATATGAATCATCGTCGAAACTGTCAACCGCATATAAAAGCCAGCTGCCCGTCCCTCAGCGTACTCCACATATTCCTTCTACCCTGCCATTTTGAGTTGAGTGCCTCCAGCACTGCAGCATTGCTGCTGAAAAATACATGTGCAGAAAACCCCATTGCTGAAGATGTTTTCTTCTAGATGTCCTCTTTAAGAATAGATGGCATTGTCATGTTTGAGATAGAAAAATTATCAGTCCATGCAGATCAACTAGGAAGCATTGGCGCGGCGCCACGCCGCGCCCGTCAAGTGATTCTAATTGATAGAGGGATCCCATATAATGTTAATCTATATAGCTTAAAGAATTTGTCTACATGGTAAAACAATTTTTTCTAAAATATATAAATCAGTTACACATTCAGTCTTGGTCGTTCCAAATCAAAGTGTCCGAGCAGACACGCTATCGTCAGGTCTTCCGCACAGCTGCATTTATATTCGCTGAATCCATCTATGAAGTGGACCTGTAGCTCGTCATAACCCGTGACTCCTCCTATGATTACTTAGGACCCCGAGTTCATGAACTCCTGCAGAAATTGCCGTGTGGCTTGCTTCCCATCTCATATGCCAGATTGCCCTAAGGAACACTCATTTTCGGACGTGCTCATGCGTTAGTAATGTAAACATGGAGATTGTTTTGCTGGTCCATCTCAGGACATGAGACAGCAACACAACACATGTCCGATATGTTGAAGGTTGAATGCCTGAAACACAGACATCACACGGGAAAATATGTAAATAAAGGGAGGTGACCTCATCCTTAGCAGCGAAGGAGACACAGTCTCCATTAACCTCACATGCTCAGAGAACTCATAAAATATTAGACAAAACTCAATATAATTATGATAGTGCACCACCTCTAAAGAAATACATAAATGAGACAAACTACATTACACAATATTGAAGACCATCTAAGAGAACAATGGTAGGTAACCTGAACGATATTTGGTTCAGGAGATTGCCTTTGATTTATCCATAACGGAAACCAAGTTTTTCTCAACAAACAACTTAGAGCATAGACATAACAGATTGTGAACAAATGCTCGTTGGTTAGTAAAATGAAAATGAAAACAAAAATATGCTACTTTTTATTGAACTGTCGAAAAATCAAGATTTATATATGTCGATGGTTGTTCATCATTAAAAGAAATTAACATTAAAACTGGAATTTACATAGGCTGTGCATCTTAATTTAATTTTGTTTCTTTCAAGGGATAACTATACGTATAAACGTGTAGGATTTCTTTCTTTAATGGCAATCAGTATATACAGAAATAATCCAGAATATATTTATATCCTTCATTATCATTGCAAAGAAGATTCAAGGAAAGGAGCTACTTAACTACTAACCTGAATGGTAGAACCAATATCTCAACCTATGGTCAATTGGTCGTCATTATCATTTGAAGACTGGGGCCATGTACAAACAGTTAGAAACTTCAGAAGGTGCGATAATATAGTTAATGTGAGGTCTACATTCACCTATCTAAAAGGCTTTTTATTAGCAACAATAAAATCAAAGAAAATATAATATACTATTTCTTCATGGCAATCTAAGGAGGTATAATTCAAAGAAAAGTAGTATACAATTTTGCATAAATAATATAGGAACAATACATATGAAGAAGATAAGCATGTACAAAAAGAATAACTTGCAGATATATAGCTATCCAAATGATGTTGAGGCACCATGGATGTGAATTCAATTACACAATAACACTTAAAAATAGTGTAATATTGTCCACTGTGAATGCCAAAGATTAGAGCAGATCACCAAAAATATGCAGCATGCCAAAGATTAGAGCAGATCACCAAAAATGTTTGTCATTGAATTACTATATAAAGATAGATTTTTGTTATTGGAAAGGTTAGGCATAATGCATCAATATGGGAATTACTCGATAGAACAAAATACATACTTCCAATTATATTGATAAGCATATAGTAGGAAATAATCACAAGCATGATGAGGAATACATTACAAAATAAATAGTGACATCTGATAAATTAACGGAGACATGAGATCTAAATTTATGACGAATACACATATAAAATACTTTACACAGTATAGTCATACAGTTCAGCTAAACAAAGAGAACACACAAATATTACGCAATGCATAGGTGTTCTGGTCGTCTTATGTAAGTATTCTGGAAGGCAGCTTCTGCACTTTCTAGCCGTAGTCACAACGACTGATTCCGCTCTGCCCATGACCCCCACAACTGTAGAAATATGGAGAAGCAACAAATGAGATAGATTAATATGAATTTATTAATTATAAAACTGTAACTTGCTAGATAACTATACGAAATGAAAAGAAATATCATTGCTGAAAAGCTTCAGTTGAAGCGGTACTTGACCAGCACAAGTAACAATGAAAGCATAAGAAGCTGATGGTCGAAATTTCCTTTTGCTTCTGAATGGTGAAACCTCATTCGACGATTGTATGTTTAATCAGGATATCAGTAAGTCCAAAACTCCTATGTCAGAATGTACTTCTACAAAATTAACAACCGAGTTTCCAGTAGGGAGCATTCGTTCAGTTTTTCTTCAAGCTTTCATGTGGAAATTCTGAGAGCAGATGGCAGATTCCAAATAATACAGCCTATGTTTAATCCCTTCTCTGTTTGCATCAATAAACATGTGCATACCAAAAGTAGATTGCATAGCCTGAATATCTGGCAATAATGAATCCAACTGCAATCAGGAAACTCTGAAAGTTTATATCTCTAGGAAGTTACAGTTTTGTTCTCACATCTACCATGATTGGACTACATGGTATTCCTTCAGAAAGTAGAAGCAATGTCGTCGTGGTGAAGCTGTGGCCTTTTTACAAACATATAATTAATCACCTCGACTTTCATTGCCAACTCTGTTGTAAAATCTGCAGGTAAGAAACCCACTGATATTTAGATTTAACATGGCAGAGCCTTGTTCTAATCATGCAACAGGTAGCCTGCTGAAAACTCACTTTTGAGCTTGTTATGTCTACGCAGATTTTTTAAAAAAATCACTGCCATGGAGTGCGAGATGCAAGAAAGCAAATACCAAACAAACATTCTTTATCCGTCCTAGAGAGACCTGCTGGAAGCAAGCTCCTCCTCACCCATCCGTGGGTGATGAACACCACAAGGCACTGCATCTCGATGTTATTCAAAAGGAGGTTATCAACTGATATTGCTCAACCTTTTTTTAATTTCCTTGTTTTTCCATCTGCCATGGACATATTAAGAGTATTAACCAATCAACAATCAACTTTCTATGGATGATACAGTGCGGGTATAGAACAAACTCCAGGATACATGAAAGATAGGTGCTAGCTTGATTCGATTAACAGCAAATTGTATAGGGAATACACATACATCTACACAAACCTTTCCATCAAAAACACAGAAAGTTGCGTATATGCTGCAAGCGAACATAGTACACCAGTGGAAGTATCTAAACTGAAAGTTGAGAGCACTTTGACATTTCATAGGTTGGCCCCATACAAAATAAGATGTATCCATTACACAACATTTTTTAGCCACGGTTTAAACATGCCGTATTAAATGAGATCAGCAAGATCTGAATATGTACGCCAGGAAATACTCCAGAAGTGTTTACATGTGTAACAATCAACATGTGATAAATTCTAAATTATCCAGTTGAATGGACTAATGTTTATGTTAGATAGATTTGTTCAACATTCCTGATTCCTAGTATATTCATTCCCAGATTATAATTACTATTATCCATTATTTTGCAGGTTATTTATTATATTGTTATCTTGATTCTTGGGAATTGCATGGTGGTACTGTTTGAAGATTTTTCATTCAGAATCGAGAAAAAATGAATCACGGCGCAACAATACTCTATAAATAGGCCTTTATATTAACTATAAATGTATGGTGAAAACGGATGAAAGAAAGCAACATGCAGGCGATGCGTAGATAACCTTTAGTAATATCTAAACTCATACATCTCTTTAGAAAAATATGTGAAATTATATATTAAACTTTACGCTCTACATCCATTCTTAATTTAGTTGGAACATTATAATCTATAAGAATCACACGTCCATACAGGACTTCTAAAAATCTTTACTACCCTCTACTATTACTTTGTCAGTAATGTCTAATAATAGTATTCAGGACCTTTGACACGACTCAAAGGTGATTTCATTTGATTTTTATTTCATTATACCGGTTTTCATAAGTCTCAACAGTTTGATCATAAAAAATAACCATACAATATATAGGTGTTCTATTTGCACATTACCTCAAACATATCTGGACGTTGGAAGATTGGATTCTGCAACTGCGTATAGGAAAATATCATGTTGCAAGCGATGTTGTTCCCTTGGAAGGATTAGTGCAGCAGAGGGTCAATTCTTTCATCGCAGAAGTCAAGTTTGCCGCTTCTTGCAGGGTCCATGTATATTGGGCCTGGCAACATTGGAGCAGCCGTGCTAGTCTTCCCATCGCGGCTCAGGGAACACAGTAGCTGAGAAGAACATAACCCCAAGTGGCTTGCCTCCCCTCCCTAAATGCTACAGAAGATAATCGATTAACACATATGACATGTACAAAATCGCTTTTTTCTTGATTATTATAGTAAACAATATTTGTCAGACCAAACCGATTAGGTGGTTCTGTGATGAAAATAACAGATGGAGAATAGGTTCTGAACCACTGGCTTCCAGCCTTCCAGTAACAGCAGCAGACTGATCTACTTCAAGAATCACCTCAGTACACCATCTCCTCTCCTGCATCAACAATCATGAGTTTGGTTACCATGCAATGCAGCGTGGTTTGGACATGAAATTGTCAGAGTTATTAGGTCGGAAAATAAAAGGATTGGTGAGAGGCTGTATTGAATCGTATCACTTCCCTAGGTCGATTGCAGTGTCAAGGAATATCTGCAGTTCATAAGGGGATTACAAAAAGACGGTGATGCAAAGGATGAAGAGTATCATGTGCTCTCTAGGCTCTAGCGGTTTAAGCAGGAGGCGGAGGCACATCTACGTCAGACATCAACACCTAAACCCTGATCTTGCCGGCAGATCCACACGTGGAGAAAGTGGAGATAAGCCCGAGAGAGAAACAGAGGGCAGAGATCTTACATGTGCCGACGCCGGAGACTCCGGCCCTGCTGCGCTCCTTCTAGTTGGTGCTGAAGAGGCTTGCCGGGAGGGGATTGTCAGCGTCGATCCAAGCCTCGTCTGTCAGCAGGGCGGAGATCTTACCAGTGCCGACGTCGGAGAGGCCGACCTTCCTGAGCTCCTTCTTCTTGCTGCTGAAGAGGCTTTCCGGGAGGGGATTGTCAGCGTCGATCCAAGCCTCGTCCGTCAGCAGGGCGGAGATCTTACCAGTGCCGACGTCGGAGAGGCCGACCTTCCTGAGCTCCTTCTTCTTGTTGCTGAAGAGGCTTGCCGGGAGGGTCTTGTCAGTGTTGATCCAGGCCCCGTCTGTTGGCCTTGTCGTCGTGACCCAGCATATACGGCGCGACGAAGCCATTGACGGTACTGGTGAGAAGAGGTAGCTCACCGCCTCACCGGCATGTTGCGACATGGTGACAGGCACGGCGCCAGGGCCACATCTTGATTCTTGAGGAAGGAGCCAACTCGCCTGGAGCACATGGAAACAATCGATGGCATCTTGACACATCTTTGATATTCAGAAGCTGTGGGGGTGGATTGGCGGAGAGGAAGAGAACGTGGGACAGTCGAGATGGGAACTCGAGAGGACGTGACTTTTCTAGATGCAACCAATATCAGTGCAAAGTAAAATCGAGGGTGACCGGCAACCCAAAGCAAGAATAGCGAATGGTAAACATGGGGCAACCGGTAACCGGGAAGCATCGAGGTGAAAAAAAAAATACCAAACAGAAATTAATCTATCCCAATGTGTGAAGAGATAGTGAGGAAATTAACGCATCTACAGTACCCCAGTTACTATGGAATCGCTAAACTGATTGAAAATTATACAGTGTATAATAATATACAAGTCTTCCCTCAAGATATAATCATAAGTATTTCTGATGGATCTCACTCACTGAATGTTTCGGCAAAGCATCTAACAGTCGGAAGAATAACTGTTGAAGAACATGAACACGTAAACAACTGTGTTTCACACTTTCAGTTAGCGCCCTCTCAATAAAATGCTGCATACAGTATCATGGCATCATTTACGACATGGATTACATAAGAATACAGAGATGAGGTCTGGAAGTACGAGGGAGCTCACATGGCTGCCAGCCATCGGGTATTCTCATTTCAAGAATTCCCCAAATCAATGTAGTAGTATCACATAAGACACCAAGATTTGCCTGTAGAATGACTGAACCGGAAAGAATACTACCTGTCAAAATGAAGATCAAAAATCATAATCAATTACAGTCCGAGGAGGACAGGCAATGTGCGACGAGGTGTTGTTGAACGACCAGTTTCGGCAACCTATGCAGCAGCTCTAACCCTACTCCAAGGAGGATGGAACAAGTAGTGGTAGGCGTGAGGGTCTCGCTATCTCGGCCTCAACTCAGGTCACATTGTGCGGAAGGAAGGCCGCAGAGAAACCCCGGAAGCAGCGTCAGCCCGAAGGAAGGCCGAGCGAAGTACAACGGGGGTTATTCCGTTGGAAGACATAGCAACCATGTAACACCTCCCTCCCTCTTCCTCTGAGATCGGAGGGAGTCAGAGGAAATGAAGAGAGGCACGTGGATGGAGAATTCTAGCGGAATAGGAATTGGTGGGATCTGCGCCAACCCTGGACGGCGGACGTGGAACCAACGGAAGAGGAATCGGTGGAAGGAGATGTCTCGGCGTCCACAGATCCCGTGGAGGATTACACGGACAGGTGCGGGTCTTGTCTATCCAGCAGCCTATGGAGATCGCCATCCACGGCGTCCTCCAGCCCGGCCAGCGGAGTATGAGGCAACGCGCCGTCGCTGCGTCTCCATCAGGAGGGCGCAGGCTCGTGGCCGAGATTCAGGGCGATGGCGGCGGGATTAGGTGCGGGGGGAAGGAGATGACAAGGAGGCCAAGGAGTGCGCGGGTGCGTGTTGACGGGGATGACCTGGATGACTGGATGGCGTAGTGCTACTGGTTTGTTGGGCTTGGCCCAGGCGGGACGACTATCAAGCTGACGACGAAACGTTTTGACGTATTGGAGGCTGGCCGAATAAGGAACATGTTCCTCCTTTTTAACTAGTGTAGATTAACACAATCCTTGATGGCCTCTTGTTCTTCCTATTCTTGATGTAGAATTTCTTGTTGAGGGCCTTTGAATCTTTGCTCTTGTCCTTGGGAATGAGCCTTCCACCACGAGTTTCTCTATTCTCATACGGGCACTCGGTGATGAAATGAAACTTGTCACCACAATTTAAGCAAGATCTTGATCTTGGGCCCGAGCTCTTGAACCCACTTGCGTTGTTTCTCTTCATGTTTTCTTCCTTTTCTTTGGATGGATCAACCCAAAAGGTTCTTGCATGGAATGCCATATGGTCATGGTAGTGGTATTCCAAATCCTTCGGATGGGACATGCTCCAAGAGGTTCTATATGGTTCTTGAGTGTTCACCTCTTCCACCGTATTGACCTTCAAAGCAAGATTTGTACCTTGTGCCATCCCTATGGCACGATTCCGTGAGTCTTGAGAGTTTTGTACGGCCACCTTGAGTGCTTGCATTTCATGCACCACTTGATAGGAGGTTAGCGTAGCATAGCTTTCTCTTCCAAGGAGACTCTTGACATCGATGGGTTCATAAGGCATCATGGAATCAATATACTTGTCCTTGATCCAGAATTCATCAATATGTTTGGTACCCGCATTCTGAAAGGCATCAGAAATGGTGATAAGCCTTCTATACATCTCATGATGATCTTCATCTGGCAACCTCATGAATCCTTCGACTTGGTTCCGAAGAGCACTATACTTGTTTCTCTTCATGCTTTCACTTCCCATGAAGATAACGGTCAAACCCTTCCAAGCTTTCTTGGCGGTGGTGAAATTTCGAACATAAGCCAAGTCCTTTGTCCCCACAACGGTTTGAATCATGTTCAAGGCAATAGAGTTGAGTTGGTTATCAACCTATTCTCTTCTATTCAAGTTGTTGGGGTTGTAAGGCTTGTAACCTTCCTCAATGATTCTCCAAAGCTCATTGGGAGGCACTGCAAACATGAGAGCGAAACTCAAATTGCCACTTATTAAAATCTTCAACATTAAACTTGGGTGGATCACCCCTATTGTTTATATGAGGGTGGGGAACCGGGATGTCGGGAGAGCGGAAAGGTGGAGGAACGACATTGTAGCTCTCACCATCACCCGTTCTAGGAGAAGTGCGGGGGGTTTTAATTTTATCTAAGTGATTGATGTCTACGCACGCTTCTATTCCTGTAGACAGTGTTGGGCCTCCAAGAGCAGAGGTTTGTAGAACAGCAGCAAGTTTCCCTTAAGTGAATCACCCAAGGTTTATCGAACTCAGGGAGGTAGAGGTCAAAGATATCCCTCTCAAGCAACCCTGCAATCACGATACAAGAAGTCTCTTGTGTCCCCAACACACCTAATACACTTGTCAGATGTATAGGTGCACTAGTTCGGCGAAGAGATAGTGAAATACAAGTAATATGGATGATTGTAAGTAGTAATTGCAATCTGAAATAAAGATGGCAGCAAGCAAACATGTAACAGAACAGTAAATAAACGGTGATTCGATATTTGGAAACAAGGCCTAGGGATCATACTTTCACTAGTGGACACTCTCAACATTGATCACATAACTGAATAAATAAGTGCTACTTTCTCTACACTCTCTTGTTGGATAACAAACACCATTCATTGTGTAGGGCTACAAGAGCTCCCTCAAGCCGGAGTTAACAAGCTCCACAACATCCGGAGTTTATATTTAAGTAACCTTTAGAGTGCAAGATAGACCATTGCAATTTAAACCGAGTACTAACATAGCATGCACACTGTCAACGTCAGGCTATGAAAGGGGGAATAGATCGTATCAATACTATCATAGTATTAATTAACTCCATAATCTACAAGAGATCACAATCATAGCTTATACCAAGTACTACATGATGCACACACTGTCAACATTACATCATTGAGGAGGAATAGACTACTTTAATAACATCACTAGAGTAGCACATAGATGATATTCAACTAGATCACAAAGAGAGAGATGAACCACATAGCTACGGTAGAGCCCTCAGCCTCGGGGGAGAACTACTCCCTCCTCATCATAGGAGACAGAGCGGTGATGAAGATGGCGGTGGTGTCGATGGAGATGCCTTCCGGGGGCAATTCCCTGTCCTGGCAGGGTGCCGGAACAGAGACTTCTGTCCCCCGAATCTTGGCTTCACGATGGCGGCGGCTGCGTAAATTTTCTCGTCCCGTGGCTTATTCGTTTTAGGGTTTTCGAGGCGGAGGCTTTAAGTAGGCGGAAGGGCAGCCTCGGAGGGGTCCTGGTGGACCCACACCATAGGGGGGCCCCCCCCTTTGCCGCGCCGCCAGGTGGGGTGGGGCCCCCAGGGCTCCCCTCTGGTCCCTCTCTGGCTTTCTGTAAGCTTCCGTGAAATATAAGACCCTGGGCGTTGATTTCGTCCAATTCCGAGAATATTTCCTTTGTAGGATTTCTGAAACCAAAAGTAGCAGAAAACAGGAACTGGCACTTCGGCATCTTGTTAATAGGTTAGTTCCGGAAAACGCCTAAAATCATCATAAAGTGTGAACAAAACATGTAGGTACTGTCATAAAACAAGCATGGAACATCAGAAATTATAGATATGTTGGAGACGTATCAGCATCCCCAAGCTTAGTTCCTACTCGCCCTCGAGTAGGTAAACGATAAAAAGATAATTTCTGAAGTGACATGCTACTAACACAATCTTGATCCAATAATGATGTAAAGCATATGAGCTGAGATCAAATCATTCAAAGCAAATGTCTATAGTTGATATAAGAGATGATAATGCAAGAGTTAAACAAGCTAGAAGTTTTCATGAACTATTGCTTTAAAGACATGAAACCGTACAAAGTTCATTAAAGATGTTTTAAGTATCCAGCATAGAAGTTCTATCCTTCATTCCAAGCATCAAGTAAATTTTTACAACAAAGAAGGATTCAGTCAAGTAAAAATAAACATGAACATCATGAATCAACTATTTCGAAGCTTACTCAACCGGTGAGCGCAAGCATTTGGTATTGGCACCAGGATGTTATGGCATAAAGAATGTTAATGGGGGTTTGGAAGGCCAATAAAAGAAAGTCTCACAAAGCTATAAGTGATCATTAGACAAGAGGAAGTCTTATAATCGAAGCTATGCAAGGAGTAGTGATTGCCATGCAACGGATGCACATAGAGCTATATGTGTATGAAAGCTCTCCAATGGAACTAGTGGGGGTGCATCCAACTTGGTTGCCCCCACGAAGACCTAGAGCACTTTTGAGGAGGCTCATCCCAAGTTCTATAGTGTAAATTCCCCACATAGTTATACTAGTAAAACATGAAAACTCTCTCATATGGAGTATAGGTGCTAAACATGAGCACAAATGATGACTATGAATACTGCAGGTGCTAAAACATGAGCACAAGTGTGGATAAAAGATAGTGATGTTGCCCCCTTTTTCTTTTTTTTTCTTTTTTTTCTTTTCTCTCTTTTTTTCTTTTTCTTTTTCCGTTTCTCTTTTTTTTTATGGCCTCCATGGCTCTTTTCACTTTTAGGGGCAACATCCTAATATGACAACACACTTTTTGGTACAAATAACTCATAATGAATAAAACATGATGTATGAAACTGTATGCCTCTGCCAGTGTAGCAGGATGTGCAATGATCTAGCGTAACATGGGTAAACCACACATCAGCTGTATAGAATCATGCAAAGCAATATATAAATAATAAATGACAACAAGTCATGTAATGTAAAATGAAAGTTGCATGGCAATATATCTCGGAACAGCTATGGAAAAGTTGTGGTAGGTAGGTATGGTGGCTGTTTTGAGGAAGATGTATGGCTTATGTGTAGGAGGACAAGACAAAGTCCTCCCACGGGTTTGGATGTACTGGCGAAGTATGCACAATTCTCAATGTGAGCAAAAGGCAATGCACAATACCGAAGAGGCTAGCAAATTTGGATGGTGGAAGTGCCAAAAACCGTAGCTTAACATTAGTCAAAAAGAACTCACAAGCTTATTGCAAACATCTAGCAGGTTCAACATTAAGAGCATGATTAAAATTTGCTCCAAGGAGGGCCGTTCACGGTGGCACAAGTACCCCGCTAGCTCCCTCGACCTTCAACACAACTTAGTTATTACGATGAACTCTCCGACATGGAAAGCTATCAAGTCCAACTACACCTTCAACCATTTAAGTAGACTTTGTAGTACGACACAAGCTTAAAGACAACAATCCACTACTAATTTTAACTTATTTATCCAGCAAGCTTTACCATCTAAATACCTCAAAACGTTTGCAAAGAATCAAGTTATCAAAGCTCAATGATCTACAAGATTATGCAAGTATTTCATTATACCACTACCACATGCAACATTTTCTGTTTCCAACCATAATAATGATGAACGAAGCAGTTCAACCTTCGCCATGAACATTAAAAGTAAAGCTAAGAACACATGTGTTCATATGCAACAGCGGAGCGTGTCTCTCTCCCACATAAGCATGAATTTATTCAGAGAATGAAAATAACAAAACGAAAATAAAAGCACACAGACGCTCCAAGTAAAGCACATAAGATATGACGGAATAAAAATATAGTTTCACTAGAGGTGACCTGATAAGTTGTCGATGAAGAAGGGGATGCCTTGGGCATCCCCAATCTTAGATGCTTGAGTCTTCTTGAAATATGCAGGGATGAACCACGGGGGCATCCCCAAGCTTAGACTTTTCACTCTTCTTGATCATATATCATCCTCCTCTCTTGATCCTTGAAAACTTCCTCCACACCAAACTCAAAACAAACTCATTAGAGGGTTAGTGCATAATCAAAAATTCACATGTTCAGAGGTGACACAATCATTATTAACACTTCTGGACATTGCCCAAAGCTACTGAAAGTTAATGGAACAAAGAAATCAATCAAACATAGCAAAACAGGCAATGCGAAATAAAAGGCAGAATCCATCAAAACAGAACAATACGTAAAGACGAATTTTTCTGGGGTACTTAACTTGCTCAGATGAAAATGCTCAAATTGAATGAAAGTTGCGTACATATCTGAGGATCACGCACCTAAATTGGCAGATTTTTCTGAGTTACCTACAGACAGGGCTGCTTAATTTCGTGACAGTAAGAAATCTGTTTCTGCGCGGTAATCCAAATCTAGTATCATCTTTACTATCAAAGACTTTACTTGGCACAAAAATGCGATAAAATAAAGATAAGGAGAGATTGCTACAGTAGTAACAACTTCCAAGATACAACAAAATAGTAGCAAAATAAAAACATGGGTTATCTCCCAAGAAGTGCTTTCTTTATAGCCATTAAGATGGGCTCAGTAATTTTAATGATGCTCGCACAAGAAATAAGAGTTGAAGCAAAAGAGAGCATCAAAAGCAAATAAGAAACACTTTTAAGTCTAACCCACTTCCTATGAAAAGGAGTCTTGTACACAAATAAATTCATGTAGAACAAAGTGACAAGTATAGGAAGATAAAACACGAGTAACTTCAAAATTTTCAGCATGTAGAGAGGTGTTTTAGTACCATGAAAATTTCTGCAACCATATTTTTCTCTCTCATAATAATTTCCAGTAGCATCATGAACAAACTCAACAATATAACTATCACATAAAGCATTCTTATCATGAGTCTCATGCATAAAATAATTACTACTCCCGACATAAGCATAGTCATTCTTATTAATTGTAGTGGGAGCAAATTCAGCAAAGTAGCTATCATTATTATTCTCATCATCAAATATAGGAGGCATAGTATAATCATAATAAACTTTATCCTCCATAGTAGGTGGCACCAAAATACCACTATCATTATAATCATCATAAATGGGAGGCAAGGTATCATCAAAGTAAATTTTCTCCTCAAAACTTGGGGGACTAAAAATATCACAACCAGCTTCCCCAAGCTTAAATTCTTCCATAGCATCAGCAATAATATTGTTCAAAGAGTTCATGCTAATAACATTGCTACAACTATTTTGCAAACAAAGTTCCATGGGTTTTTTAATTTTCGCATCAAACACATCATGTCCTAATTCAATATAAAGTTCATAAAGATCTCTAATTTTTTTGTTGTTTTTCCATTAAGCCTAACTAGTGAAATAAAAACAAGAAACAAAAAGATGCAATTGCAGGATCTAAAGGAAATAGCTTCGAGCACTCACGCACCGGCAACAGTGCTAGGAAATAGCTTAGTAGTCGGAGGATGTGAATACCTTTTACCTTACCTCCCCGGCAACGGCGCCAGAAAATAGCTTGATGTCTACGCACGTTTCTATTCCTGTAGACAGTGTTGGGCCTCCAAGAGCAGAGGTTTGTAGAATAGCAGCAAGTTTCCCTTAAGTGAATCACCGAAGGTTTATCGAACTCAGGGAGGTAGAGGTCAAAGATATCCCTCTCAAGCAACCCTGCAATCACGATACAAGAAGTCTCTTGTGTCCCCAACACACCTAATACACTTGTCAGATGTATAGGTGCACTAGTTCGGCGAAGAGATAGTGAAATACAAGTAATATGGATGATTGTAAGTAGTAATTGCAATCTGAAATAAAGATGGCAGCAAGCAAACATGTAACAGAACAGTAAATAAACGGTGATTCGATATTTGGAAACAAGGCCTAGGGATCATACTTTCACTAGTGGACACTCTCAACATTGATCACATAACTGAATAAATAAGTGCTACTTTCTCTACACTCTCTTGTTGGATAACAAACACCATTCATTGTGTAGGGCTACAAGAGCTCCCTCAAGCCGGAGTTAACAAGCTCCACAACATCCGGAGTTTATATTTAAGTAACCTTTAGAGTGCAAGATAGACCATTGCAATTTAGACTGAGTGCTAACATAGCATGCACACTGTCAACATCAGGCTATGAAAGGGGGAATAGATCACATCAATACTATCATAGTAATAGTTAACTCCATAATCTACAAGAGATCACAATCATAGCTTATACCAAGTACTACATGATGCACACACTGTCAACATTACATCATGGAGGAGGAATAGACTACTTTAATAACATCACTAGAGTAGCACATAGATGATATTCAACTAGATCACAAAGAGAGAGATGAACCACATAACTACGGTAGAGCCCTCAGCCTCGGGGGAGAACTACTCCCTCCTCATCATAGGAGACAGCAGCGGTGATGAAGATGGCGGTGGTGTCGATGGAGATGCCTTCCGGGGGCAATTCCCCGTCCCGGCAGGGTGCCGGAACAGAGACTTCTGTCCCCCCGAATCTTGGCTTCGCGATGGCGGCGGCTGCTTAACTTTTCTCGTCCCGTGGCTTATTCGTTTTAGGGTTTTCGAGGCGGAGGCTTTAAGTAGGCGGAAGGGCAGCCTCGGAGGGGTCCTGGTGGACCCACACCATTGGGGGCGCCCCCCCTTTGGCCGCGCCGCCAGGTGGGGTGGGGCCCCCAGGGCTCCCCTCTGGTACCTCTCTGGCTCTCTGGAAGCTTTCGTGAAATATAAGACCCTGGGCGTTGATTTCGTCCAATTCCGAGAATATTTCCTTTGTAGGATTTCTGAAACCGAAAATAGCAGAAAACAGGAATTGGCACTTCGGCATCTTGTTAATAGGTTAGTTCTGGAAAACGCATAAAATCATCATAAAGTGTGAACAAAACATGTAGGTACTGTCATAAAACAAGCATGGAACATCAGAAATTATAGATACGTTGGAGACGTATCAGTGATCACCATCCAAAGGCTTTGTAGTAGAGTGTGAGCCCGAAGCATCTCCCTCTACTACAAGGTCCTTGTCCTTATCCTTTTCCTCTACAACGGGAACGGCGGGAGGGGCGGTGTTATAAGCCCTGAAAGGTATATCTTTATACTTTCCATTTGAACTTCCATGGAGGATCTCAAGGATGTTTCCATCAACTTGAGATCTTCCATATAGGCCGGCTTAGTGGCCCCTTCCACAGGCCCATTATCCGGTATACTCTTAGGCGGTTAAGCCAGAAATAAGAGCCGAGGCTCTGATACCAATTTAAAGGACCGTATGCCGCACCTAGGGGGGGGGGTGATTAGGTGCTACCCAATTTTTAGTTCTTTTTCAATTTAGGCTTGACACAAAGGTAAATTCTCTAGATATGCAACTATGTGAATTTACCTAGATGACAAGATAAACAACTAAGCAAGATATAGCTAGGCAACATATAATAGAGCTAATAAGGGTAGAGGTAACCGAGAGTGGAGCACGCGGAGACACGGAGATGATTCCAGTAGTTCCTTTCTTTTGAGGGGAAGTACGTCTACGTTTGGAGGAGTGTGGTCGCCACGAAGGCCAGACTGAAAGTATAGAGATGGTAAACCTAGAGGGGGGGTGAATAGGTTTCTACAGATTTTAATTCTTTCTTTGCAATATTAGGCTTTGCGGAATATAAAGGTGAGCCTAATGCAAACTAGGTGAAGCAACCTATATGAAGATACAACTATCTCGAGCACGAAGGCTCTCTCAGGCAGTTTAAATCACAAGTAAGGAGTTCGGTTAGAGATAACCGATAGCACGCGGAGACGAGGATGTATTCTCGTGTTCCCTTGCTTTGCAACAAGGTACATCACGTTTGGAGGGGTGGAGGTCCCACGAAGGATTCCCCACGCCACGAAGGCTCACCCTATTCTCCGGAGCCTATCCCACGAAGGAATAGCTCACTCACTTGAGGTAGCCTCCAAACCTTCACAATCTTGTCCGGAGCAAATCCACAGCCCGGATGCTTCCGGACTCCTCTTGCCCACCTAGGGTTTCCAAGGAACCCTAGGAAGCAAGCTTCTCGATGAATACAAGGGGGAATGAGATTTGGCTTGGTAGAACAGTAGATCGGGTCCTCCTCTAGTGATTCCCCGGAGGGATTTGAGTTTGGGTGGAGGAGGGAGATCGGAGGCTTTTGGTGTTCCTAATAATGGAGTAAGAGAGAGAGAGAGCTCAAGAACAGCTTGTAGTGTGTTGCCTAACTGTTCAGAGGTAGGAGAAGGCCTATTTATAGTGTTCTTCGAAATATGGCCGTTGGTCACTTGCCACCTCAGCTTTTTCCTCGACAAACCCGGTTGACCGGACCACAGACCGGACAGCCCGGTGGTGAGGCCGGTCGGACCGGATCAACGACCGGATCCCCTTTGCGTTGTCCTGGAGCTCCTTCGGTTGGCGGCCGGTTGCCGCCCGGTTGCCGCCCGGTCGACCGGGCCGAGCGCCGGACTCCCCGGTCTGTAGGCCGGCTGACCGGTCGGCAACCGTAACTGCTGGCTCTTCGTTTGGAGCCCGATTGCCGCCCGGTTGACCGGGCCGAGCGTCGGACTCCTCGGTCTGTAGGCCGGCTGACCGGTCGGCAACCGGATCTGCTGGCTCTTCGTTTGGAGCCCGGTTGCCGCCCGGTGGACCGGCCAGCACGCCGGACTGGCCGGTTGCTGGCCCGGTTGGACCGGGCTGCAGACCGGATTTCTCTTGTAGACCCCTTTTTGATTGTTGTTGAAGTGGGGGGTCTCCTTTAGCCTTCTTGTTCCTTTTATACACCATTTATGCCTCATTGCCTAATAGCTGAGATTATCCTTTTAAACATATTAGGCCAAATACTTTAGCACGGTGTCATTGTTACCAAAATAATGGATAAGGGTAAAATACCCTTACAATCTCCCCCTTTTTGGTATACGATGACAAACCGAGCTAGAGTCACAAAATAGATATTATGGTAAGCTCTAAACCTTGATTCCATATAAGATATTACGACAGCTCCCCCATAATGTGTGCACTTGGAGAATTTGCGTTTGAATGCAAAGTGCACCATTTGTGGAACATGAGAAGCTCCCCCAATATCTTTAGGAAACAAGCATGGTATGGAGATGTGCATATCAAGATATATAAGCATAGCACACATAATCATCCTAACATAGAGTAGCACACATAATAGTCGTCCATACACATCCATACACGAGTTATTGGAGGTAGCAAATGGTTCTTGAAAAACTCAAAGCAAACAAGCACAAGCCATATAAAATCCAAATAAAGCAACTCCCATGGCTTGTGATAATCAAAGAACCCCGTGGTCCTAGACTCTACTCTCTTCTCCCCCTTTGGCATCGGAACACCAAAAAGGCGAAGAAAAGAGGAGAGATGCTATCGCACCCATCAATAGTGACCAAGCCCGATCGAGGAGGAGCTCTCGCCAGCATCGCGTGCATCCGCATCACCCTCATCGTCATCACCATCATCATCATCAGTAGGAGTGGGAGCACGAGCATTCCTAGAAGGGAGAGCACCATGAGCGTACACGGAGAAGTCGAAGTTCTGGATCATCTCATCGGTAAGAGGAGGCATCTCCCACTGAGGTGCTACCACAGGCTCCATCTCAGGTCCAGGAGGAGGAACAAGGTGGTTCCTTGAGGCCATGAACTCAGTCTGGCGCCTCCGTGTCTCCTGGGTCATAGTAAGGGTCTGATGTGCAACATCATTGCTGTTCTTGCACATTTGCCACATGCTGGAGAAGAAGCGAGCGGCCCCATGCTTGGAGAGCCGAGAGTAGCTGGAGCTAGCATCATGATCATGGTGTTCCTTGGAATGACTCTCAGTGGAGGGCATCATGGAGGGAACGTCTGGACGGGTGGCCTCCTGAATGGGTATCCTGAATGGGTCCATGATGACTCTTTCACCAAGAACGTTGAGAGGAGCGGGAACAATGTAGTTGATGAGCCGCTGAACATACTGAGCATAGTTGGGAGTCATGCGGTCCATAATTGATCGCTTCAGTTCACAGTAGATAATATCACAGCCATCAATCTTCCTTACCCTGTCAGGATGACAATAGTACATCAGATTTAGGTGATAGTTCCAGACTTCACTGGTGTCGCCAGACTTGCTGATGAGGCTCTCACGGAACATCTTGGCAAGTACAAGATATGAGTAGTACATCCCAGAGATAGTGGGAGGTCCAGGCGTAGGGTTCGCAGGATAGCAGAAGGAAATGTCACCCTTAGTAAGCTTGGGCCGTGAATGAATCTTGTACCCTGGAACACTGTCATCATCACAATCCATGGCTGCACGGAACTGAGAGTAAGAGCATGAGTACTTCTCCTTGCCAGTCATCCAGGTGATGGTGCGGTCCGCATCATCATGGAAGAAGACGGTGCAGTGGAACTGACGGACAAGGAGGGGACAGAAGGTAGGATCATCTTGTTGATCATCAGGCTTGAGGCACACAAGGTCATACAATCCCATACCCTTCAAGGTTTGCACCACAAAGCGGTACTTTGTGGCGTCGTGCAAGGCAAACTCGTCAGGATTGATGGCCTTGGGCGATACAATATCACCATTCTTCATAAACTCATGAGAATCATAGTAACCATCCCATAGGGTTGCTTGTGTCTTGGTCCAGAAGGACTTGTCCCCACGAGTGTAAGTCTGTTGCTCAAAGCGAGATTCACCGTCCTCCATTCCTGCCACTCAACACGGTTTGCATGCCCAACATTGATAGTTGGCACTATCTCATCATCCTCTTGGGCGGCATGCTTATCCTTTTTCTTGCCACCAACAGACTTGGTTCTACCCCGAGCTGAGCTGCCAATGTCAGTACCCTGATGAGCTGGAGGAGGTGCGCGACTACTAGAACGGCGGGGAGGATCAGCAGTCCTTCTTCTCTTGGCAACATTGCCACGTGGCTCACCACTCCAACTACCTGTGAATGAGAAAATAGAGCAAGGATAGCAGTGGGGTAGGTGTACATGTCATCAGTAAGAGGGAAGCCAAAAGAGCATAGCATATATCCAAGTGTAGTGATGAGATTGTGCGAAAACTGGGCAATCCGGTGCACAGGCCGGTCCAACCGGGCAGCAGACCGGACGAGCCGGTTGGCGCCCGGTTGACCGGGCCGCACGCCGGGCCGGCCGATTGAGCGGCCGGTCGACCGGGCTGGGGACCGGATCTGTCGATGTGTGAAGTTTTGCCCAGATTTTCTACCACAAATTCATGCAAAAACTCATAAACTTGAATATAGACTATAGCAATATAATGGAGTAAGTGCATTGTGTGGTGAGACACTCTAAAGGCATGAGGACTTAGAAACCCTAACCCTAACCCTAAAATTTCCCCAAAACTTGTCCAAAATTTGCAATGTGTGAGGGAGACTAGAGGATAGGGAGAAAGGGAGAGTACATTACCCGAAGACATTGTCCTCCTTGATCAAGAGAACAAGAAGAACACAAGGTAAGGCTTGAAAAACCAAGAACACCAAAAATTCCCAAACTAGCTTGAGAGGGCTCAAATCCTTCGGTGGAGATGTCCCAAAGAGCCCGATCTATGTTTTGGTGGAGTTTGGGGGGGGGGGGGGTTTGTGGTGGGAACGGCCTAGATCTTGGTGGAGGTGATCAGGGCGCCGGCCATGGAGTGTGGAGGTTGGGGAACAATGGGGAAGATGACCCCAAGGGGTATCCCTTCCCCAATTTATAGTAGGTTGCGCGGCCGGTCGGGCGCCCGGTCGACCGGACCTGACGCCGGCTGACCCGGCCCAGATCCCGGTTGGCGCCCGGTCAACCGGACTATCCGGTCAGAGACCCGGTCCAACCGGGCCAGGGACCGGCCAGCCCAGATTTGTCTAATTTTGCCTCGTTTTTGCCCCTATGCTTTGTGTAAACGTGTGAGAGTGCGCAAATGATGACATGTACATATAGATAGATAGATGATGATGAGATGAGCATAGACATGGGGTTGGAAACACAAAGTTCTCTAGGCATACCCATTGGAGAGAAAATCCAAACAAAATGTGAATAGCAACAATGGGCATGATTCGAAGTATATATCAAGAATCATAAGTCATTCTGGAAATGATGTTCGCAATAAGATCATTTGGCCTTATATAGTCAAATCAAGTTGTAATGAAGGCTCAATAAGGGGCGGGGGATTACTCCCCCTATGTGAAAGCGCATTTGTCATGTGACCGCGAAGAGACATGCTTGGGTCCATAAAATGACATTGGGTCTATTTATGTTGCACACATAGGTATGCATCGTACCAAGACATGGTAGGATGACTATCCCCATATGTGCTATGCCTCTAAGCTAGATAGCAAGATAAATGCAAGAATATAGTGCAAGAAGTTAATCAATCCAAGTTTTTAGGATCAACAATACCAAGTTCTCCTCTCAAGTTAACAAAGCGGGCTTCATCCAAAGGCTTAGTGAAAATATCCGCCAATTGGTAGGTTGTTCCCACATGAGTGAGATCAATATCCTTATTGGCAACATGATCACGTAGGAAGTGATGGCGAATGTCAATATGTTTGGTGCGACAATGTTGAACCGGGTTGTTGGTGATCTTTATTGCACTTTCATTGTCACAAAGAAGAGGCACCGTACCAAGAGACACACCATAGTCTTTCAAGGTTTGCTTCATCCATAACAATTGAGTGCAACAAGATGTCGTGGATATGTATTCGGCTTCGGCGGTGGATAGTGCGGTGGAGTTTTGTTTCTTGGATGACCAACTCACCAATGACCGGCCAATAAATTGGCAAGCCCCGGAGGTAGACTTCCGATCAACCTTATCACCGGCCCAATCGGAATCCGAATAGCCAATGAGTTCAAAGGTTGACCCCTTTGGATACCATAGCCCGAGAGTAGGAGTGAGAACAAGGTATCTTAGAATCCGTTTGACCGCCACTAAATGGCTCTCCTTGGGAGCGGATTGAAAACGAGCACACATCCCTACACTTAGCATTATATCCGGCCTAGAGGCACAAAGGTAGAGCAAGGATCCTATCATGGAGCGGTATACCTTTATGTCCACATCCTTCTCACCGTCACATGAACCAAGTTGCCCCTTTACGGGCATGGGTGTCTTCATTGGACTCGCATTGGTCATGTTGAATTTCTTGAGCATGTCCCTCACATACTTTTCTTGAGAGATGAAGGTGCCTTTTGCAAGTTGCCTCACTTGGAAGCCTAGAAAGAACTTCAACTCTCCCATCATGGACATCTCAAATTTCCTAGTCATCAATAGCTCAAAAGCTTTGTTATGATTGGGGTTAGTTCCACCAAAGATAATATCATCAACATATATTTGACATATAAAGAGGCCACCCCCTTTAACCCGCTTGGTGAAAAGGGTGGAATCGACCGTACCCATGCAAAACCCATCATGTAGTAAGAAATCCCTAAGGAACTCATACCAAGCACGTGGAGCTTGCTTGAGACCGTAGAGTGCCTTATGGAGTAAATACACGTGGTTGGGTCGGCATGGGTCTTCGAAACCCGGGGGTTGAGCCACATATGCGGTTTCTTTTAGGGGACCATTCAAAAATGCACTTTTCACATCCATTTGATATAATTTGAAATTGTGGAAAGATGCAAATGCAAGCAAAAGACGAATAGCTTCAAGACGGGCTACCGGCGCAAAGGTATCCTCAAAATCCATACCTTCTATTTGGGCAAACCCTTGCGCCACTAACCTTGCTTTGTTTCGTATGACAATGCCATTCTCATCTTATTTGTTCTTGAATACCCATTTGGTCCCAACGACATTGATGCGATGATCCTTGGGTCTCTCAACTAGAGACCATACTTCATTACGAGTGAAACACTCCAATTCTTCTTGCATGGCAATTACACAATCCGGATCGACCAAGGCTTCATGTACCTTAAGTGGTTCAAAACTAGACACAAAAGCATGATGTTGACAATAAGTGATAAGTAATGCATGGTGTCTACGAGTTACCACTCCTCTTGAGATGCTACCAAGGACTTGATCCACTTTCATGTCACTTGCCCTTGTGGCGGCCTTGATCTTCTGAACGGTTCCTTCATGATCAATGAATTCATCTCTTGCTAGTACTTGATCATGAGGGACCACTTGAGCTTGATCATGAGTTGAGGATGTTTCTTGATCATCATCATGATCTTGCTCCGTGGAATGAGGATCTTCTTCTTGTTCTTCGGATTGTGACTCATCTTGAGTAGAGGATGGTTCTTGAGTTGCACTTGATGGTTTGGCTTGAGTTGAGCTAGGCTCCACTTGTGGCGTGCTTGAAACATCTACTCCATCATCTTGATCATCATTATGAACCTCCATGGGCCGGATGTGTCCAATGCCCATATGCTTGATGGCACTAGATGGATCATCATCATTACCTGCAACACATGGAACAACTTGCTCCACTTGGGAGCCATTATCCTCCAAGAACACCACGTCACAAGATACTTCAATAGTCCCGGTGGACCGGTTGTAGTATCTATAGGCGTGAGAGTTCTCCGCATATCCAACAAATATACCCTCTATGGTTATAGTTTCAAATTTACCGAGCTTTCCTTTGTTGTTTTTAACAAGACATTTGCATCCAAAAACACGAATGTACATGACGTTAGGCTTGTTACAGAAGGAGCTCGTATGGGGTTTTGTTGTGGAGGGGACGGAGGAAGAGCCGGTTGGAGTAGTGGACGGCCGTAGAGATGGCTTCTCCCCAAAAGTTGTGGGGTGAGTTGAATTCACTCAACATGGTTCTTTCCATCTCAATGATAGTCCGGTTCTTCCTTTCAACAACACCATTTTGTTGAGGGGTGTATGGCGCCGAAAACTCATGCTTGATGCCCTCATCATCAACAAACTCTTGCATAGTGTAGTTCTTGAACTCGGTGCCATTGTCGGTCCTAATTGCCTTGATCTCGGATTCATACATGCGTTGAGCTTTCTTGGCGAAGATGATGAACTCTCTATGGGTCTCGTCCTTAGACTTAAGGAGAAAGACCCAAGAGTATCTTGAGTAATCATCAACAATGACAAGTCCATACTTGCTCCCACCAAGAGTATCATAATGTGATGGCCCAAAGAGATCCAAATGAAGGAGCTCCAAAGGCCTAGATGTGGTAACAATACTCTTGATAGGATGCTTCTTCTTGAGTTGCTTTCCGGCTACACATGCACTACAAACACGATCTTTCTCAAAAGAAATGCCGGTTAGTCCCACAATATGCTCACCCTTTAGGAGTTGTTTAAGATTTCTCATGTTAACATGACCAAGGCGGCGATGCCACAACCAACCTTCGTCATGCTTGGCCGCCATTAGACATGTGGAGAAAGAGGGGCTCTCTTTCGAGAGGTCAACCACGTAAAGGTTGTTCTCCACATATCCAACGAGGACCAATTTGAGATTGTCACTCCTAAAGACTTTCACACAATAATTAGTAAAATATGAATTGTAACCGGCATCGGCAAGATGATATATAGAAAGTAAGTTGTAGCCAAGGGATTCAACAAGCATAACCGTCTCAAGGCACAAGTCCTTAGAGATTGCTACCTTGCCATACCCAAGTACCTTTCCCTTTGAGTTATCACCAAAGGTAATGCTTGACTTCTTGTTGATGTCTTCAATGAATTGATCAAGCACACCTCTTCCTCCGGTCATATGATTGGTGCATCCACTATCAAACACCCATTTTGGACCACCGGAGGAATACCCCTACAAAATCAAGTAGAGGATTTAGGAACCCATCGATTAATGGGTTCCTTTGCAATGGCAACAATATCTTTTGGTACCCAAATTGAGTACTCTCTATAAGCATAGCCATTAGGATAGCCAACATAGTTAGCATAGACATCACCATAATAATCAACAAATAATGCATAGTGATCGTTTGGCCCCGTGCGGTCACTACTAGTGGCTTTGACCTTTGGGGCTTTGCCATTATTAGTGACCTTATTGTTCTTATCTTGAGCGGGCTTCTCCTTCTTGTAGTTGTTCTTCTTGTAGGACTTGGGAGTGTATCCAAGTCCAAACTTTTGATTGTTTGACCTTTGCTTACTCAAGAGGTCATCCAATCCCATCTTGTTCTTGGCGGTGGTGAACTTGGCAAGTTCCTTTGTTAACCTAACATTTTCCTCAAGAATAGATGCTTGCTCACAAGAAGATTCATTAGGATGATAGTCGAGACCATATTTAGTCACCAAGGATTCAAGATATGCATTGGTCTCAACATGCAAGGAAAGTTCCTCTTGTAAACGAACATGTTCCTCAACAAGCTTAGCATGCTCACTAGTAAAAGAAGTGGAAGAACTAGCAAGTTTTTCAAAAACAATGGGATCCTTCATTGATTCAAGTGCCTTTGTGTAGGTTTCTTGGAGTAGGTCATGGTTCTCTCCAAGTTTCCTGAGCTCATCCTTAACAAGCTTGTTAGCTTTTTCAAGGTGGTCAAGATCCCTAGTGAAAGAAGCATGAGCAACTTCAAGTTCCTCCTTTGAGGCATGGAGCACTTGAGTCAAAGATTGAGCCCTATCAATAGTTTCTAGGTCCTTAACTTTATCAAGTTCATAAGTTTCAATTTGTTGCTTAAGGCCTTGAGATATGCACCTTTCGGTTTTTAGCTCTTGTCTTAGGAGATTGAATCTCCGTTCCTTTTCATCCAATTGATATTCTAATTCCTCAATGGACTCATCGTTTTCTTTGAGAGAGTCCATCAAGAAATCAAACTTGACAAGAGCTTCACCACGAAGGGTGCATCTAACATTGTAAAGTTCCTTAAGCACAATTAATTCATCTTGATTTTCATTTTCATCATCAAGAACACTAGATAGAGAAGGTGGAGGTTCCATTACCTTGGTTTCTCTTGCCATTAGGCAAGAGCCAACGATTGTAGAGGGGAGAGAGTCATCGGAGTCATCGTCTTGAGTTGTTCTTGCCATGAAGGAAGAACCAACATCATTCTCCGTGGAGTAATCCTTGGAGTAGTCATATGTGAAGAGTGACCCGGGTTTAGAGAAAGCCAAACCGGCCACCCCGGCCTCCTCCTCCTCATCTTCCTCTTCTTCATCGAACAAGTACTCGGCTCCAACAAAAGCCCTTCCCTTGTTCTTCTTGTATCGATCATTGATTGGGTTTGGCTTCAACCTTGGCTTGACCCCTTTGATGAACTTTGGCTTGTCTACCCTTTTCTCATAAGGGCACTCATTTGCAAAGTGGCTATCTTCATCACAGTTGTAGCAAGTTCTCTTCTTCTTCTTCTTGTCATTGAAGAGCATTGGAAGCTTTCCCTTGTACTTCTTGGCAAAGAAGGCAAAGTCGGTACCAATGTCACTAGTTGAGGTCATCTCTTCCTCTTCTTCAAATTCATATTCTTCTTCTCCTCCATGATCGGCCCTAGCTTTGAGAGCAAGATTGCATGGCGCTTCATGGTTGTGTGAGGCTTCATCAACACGGTTCATCGCCATGAGCCTCTTTCCCGCTTTGGCCATGTTTTCATTGGCGGCCACATAGGAGACTAGATCATCGGAGTTGAGGTTGGCACTCTTGGTCATGATTTGTAAGTTGAGTGCAAGATTGGTGTCTTCTTGTTTGACGGCAATCATAGCAATGACCTTGGACTTTATAAATGCTTCATTCATCTCGAAGCCGTCATTGTACTTCTCAACACCGAGTCCCTTGACCCTTACTCTAAGAGCACCGAGTCTTGCATAAGCATCGGCCACGGACTCTCCTTCTCGAATCATGAATTGATGAGCTTCTTGCTTTGCGGTCTCATAAAGAGCGGATTGGACCAAATCGGTTCCCTCTTGGAGTACTACGATTCGATACCACAACTTTTTAGCGGACTCTATGTCATTGACTTGATCAAGGAGCTTGCGGTTGATGCCACTCCTAATCTTGTCACGGGCGGAGGCGTTGAGTTGACGGTTATAGAATTCGGTGGAGGTCAACCGAATGGGATCTTGTGGCTCCCGGTATCCATGAACAATGGTCTCCCACAACTCCACGCTGCAGCTGCGAATATGAGATTCCATAGAAGATTTCCAAAAAGGAAAGTGAGTTCCATCAAAATGGGGAACATTCCCAGTATGGTTTATATGAGGCATGGGTGAAGTGTTTTTGGGATAGTCATGGTTGACTTCGCGATAGCTCCCTAGTGAGGCCGAAGCCGTACTAGGAGGCCCACTAGTCAAGTTCTTAAGCATGGTAGACATCTCTGCCATTTGGCTTTGTAGCTCATCCTCCTTTTTCTTCTTCTCGACATCATATGCCAAGAATCTAGATTTCATCTCTTTAACCGAAAGGTTAGAGTTTTCATCTAGACCCTCGAATAGTTTTTCCATCTCACTCTTAAGGCGGTGAAGCCCTTAATAAGAGTCCAGGCTCTGATACCAATTGAAAGTATAGAGATGGTAAACCTAGAGGGGGGGGGGGGTGAATAGGTTTCTACAGATTTTAATTCTTTCTTTGCAATATTAGGCTTTGCGGAATATAAAGGTGAGCCTAATGCAAACTAGGTGAAGCAACCTATATGAAGATACAACTATCTCGAGCACGAAGGCTCTCTCAGGCAGTTTAAATCACAAGTAAGGAGTTCGGTTAGAGATAACCGATAGCACGCGGAGACGAGAATGTATTCCCGTGTTCCCTTGCTTTGCAACAAGGTACGCCACGTTTGGAGGGGTGGAGGTCCCACGAAGGATTCCCCACGCCATGAAGGCTCATCCTATTCTCCGGAGCCTATCCCACGAAGGAATAGCTCACTCACTTGAGGTAGACTTTGAGGTAGCCTCCAAACCTTCACAATCTTGTCCGGAGCAAATCCACAGCCCGGATGCTTCCGGACTCCTCTTGCCCACCGGATCTGCTGGCTCTTCGTTTGGAGCCCGGTTGCCGCCCGGTGGACCGGCCAGCACGCCGGACTGGCCGGTTGCTGGCCCGGTTGGACCGGGCTGCAGACCGGATTTCTCCTGTAGACCCCTTTTTGATTGTTGTTGAAGTGGGAGGTCTCCTTTAGCCTTCTTGTTCCTTTTATACACCATTTATGCCTCATTGCCTAATACCTGAGATTATCCTTTTAAACATATTAGGCCAAATACTTTAGCACGGTGTCATTGTTACCAAAATAATGGATAAGGGTAAAATACCCTTACACAGACCAATGCCACAAAGGCCTCACTCAGGTCTCCTGTGAGCAACGCCACAAAGGCCTAGCCCACTTCCACTAAGGGATTTCCTCGATGCGCAAATCGGGCCTTTACAAATTTCTTGGGGCACACATCCACAACTGAATTGGAGGCTCCCAATATCTGTAACAACACAACAACAATAACAAGAACAAATCAAACAAAAGCAACTAGGGTTTCCAAATGAAACACTAGCAAAGGGTCCCTCAATCAAATGAGGGGAGGAAAGTAAATCGGTTATGTGAAGATGTAGATCTGGGTCTTCTTCTTCGATTCTCCAAAGATCAAGAGCTTTGGATGGTTGGAGGAGGAGATCAAGTGATTCTTGTATTTCTTGGAGTGGCTCTAATGGTGGATGAACTTGGGGAAAGATGAGCAACTTGAGCTGGAAGAAGAAGGGGGTATTTATACCCCCACCCATTGTAGCCGTTGCAGAATATTGGGGCCGGAAATTCCGGTGTAAGTTGGGGCCGAAATTTCCGCCCCC
The DNA here is from genome assembly GCF_019359855.2 of Lolium perenne. Taxonomy (NCBI): domain Eukaryota; kingdom Viridiplantae; phylum Streptophyta; class Magnoliopsida; order Poales; family Poaceae; genus Lolium; species Lolium perenne. The sequence goes on from NC_067250.2 coordinate 262,622,714, forward strand.
CCGGAATTTCCGCCCCTTCGACACAAATGTCCGGTCAAATTTCCGGGGGGTGTCCAGGGTACTCCGACCTCCAGGTCCTTAGCGAAAATTTGGGGGCCGGAAATTCCAGAAATCCTTCCTTCTTCTTTCTTTTCTTCCACACCTTTTTTCCTTTGAATACTTCTTTCTTCAAGCTATAAAGTAGATCTTTTCTGCACACTAAGCCACATTAGATCATCACATATGTTGTCATCAAACATACAAAATATAATTATGAGAGATGTTCTTTCACTAGGCTAGCATGACGACTTCTTCTACTCCTCCACAAAAAATCCCCCAACCTTTGGCGGCAAGGGCACCGCCGCCACCTCGTGCTCGCGGCATCGGCGGCGGGAGGTAGCTCGAAACCCGAGTAGGCCCGTGCGGGAGCGACGCAGTGTTTGAGAGAGTTTTTTCCATATCTTTTCTTAGTCTAATTTAGTTTGTAGACTATGAGAACTAACTTAGTTCTCGGTAGATCGACATTATTGAATCTCAGTTATAACCTACGTTGAAACTCATCATTAACACGAATCACAAAGCAAATCTAACGGTTTATAGACATTTTTGGTAGTTACAACCTTACTTATAACTGAAAAATTCAGTTGCAACCACATTTTCAATTTTCAATTGAATAGTTACAACCCAACTTAATATTTTTAAAAACGTCTATTGTTTTTTTATTTTTAACCAGCAAATCCTTTTTTTTTTAGCTAGCTAGCTAGTTTCACTTGTACACCCATCAATCGGTGCTTTCGAAAGCTACCACACTGCACGGTCCTTTGTCGATTTACTCAAGAGGAAACGAAATATCCCGAATTCCCCATACAAGAGTAGCATAGCCCCTGCAACGGTCTGCGGGATGGAGATGACGAGTTCTTCGGGAGTCGGCGAGACTCAGGGGTCAGGATCGGTGGTGGAGGTGCAAGTGGCTGCGGCGGCGCTGCGGCGGTCGGAGGTGTTCCACGTCGTGAAGGAACTGGTCGGCTTCGTCCTCTATATGCACCACCAGATCCCCTCGTAACCTCCCGTCCCCCCTCTCTTTCCCGCTCTCGTGCTATGTTAGAATCTGCTGTGCTTTCAAATGGTTTCTACCAAGCCGGATAGTAGCCGGATTTGAGCAACCTTTGTGCTTGTGGATCTAGTTTGCATACGATTCGAGTGGATTTCCAAAATCCGTCACAAATTTGAACTTCCCCTTTGCGGGGACGAGAGGTTAGGGTTTGGATCAGAACGATTCCACTGGATTCGACCATTACTTCGCTCCTCTCCGTCAATTCGTTTCGTTCGGGATCAGAATTAAATGTTACAGGGTGACGAGTTAAGCGGGCTTTAGTTCGGACATTACATCGTTCCTCTCCGTCAATTAGTTTCGTTTTTGATATGTTCTCTTAGCTCCTGCGTTCGCTGTTACCGTGCTGCTGCTTGGTAGTATCGTTGCAGGATGATAATTTAAGTGGGATTTAGCTAGGGCATTACTTCATTGCTGTTCCATCAATTTGTTTTGTTTTGATACGTGCTCTTAGCCTATGCATTCTCGCTGCTACCTTAATGCTGCTTGTTATTCTCCTGTGTTAATGTCGGATGATGTGTGGTGCTCTGTTGTTATTCCCGTAAATTGTTTTCATTACCGATCGTGTGTCTTAATGAAATTTGCAGAATTTGTTAACGATATTACATTTTACTACTCCCTACATACTGGTTTATGAGGTTAATAAGCACTTTGAGAAAAAACTTTGACCATTCATTTGGTCGAAAAAATATGAGATATATGCCACAAAAATTACAACATTGGAAACTTATTTTGAATATGAATCCTATGATATAATTTTTTGTGGTATATATCTCATATTTTGTTGACTTAAGTTTTGTATTCCTGCCTAACTTAGCTTTTATAATGTGGTGTTAGGTGGTGCGTGCTTGGGTCATGTTCTTTTCACTATAGAGGCTTGCCGTGAGGATATGGCCTTGGGCCCTTGCCGTGTGATGCTAGCCAGTGATGGTGGTGGCACGCTGCCAGTTATAGGCTAGGATATGATAGGAGATGGAGATACATGGATTAACTCTTTGGTTGACTGATAATCAAACAGAATCAGTCATTATATAGGCAGCTCAAATGCCAAGGGTGGAAAGCAATTTTTTTTTTGAAATATCTCTTAAATGGATCTAAGCTTCTTTTTTTATAAGCAATTAGGATCATTATCAGTAATTTTGTCTGGTTGCACCTCCTGGGAATCCCTCTTGGCTTGGCTGTACAGGCCACATGACATGTGGACCATGTGGAATTTTTCAATTTACATATGGTTTCACTCTGAATTCGCACTGCCAGAACACTGTCCTTCCCAGTATGCCTTACTCTGGCACGTGTTTCCTATACCTGTAGATCAGATACTTAAGGGTTGTTATTGGGTGAATGGAAAGTGTTGTCCCAGCATTTTAAGGTTCAAAAAGGCGCTAGGCGTGAATTCCTAGTTTTGGCTTTGACTAGCTCCTATACTCCGATCTCTCCTAAACCCTAGGCATGATTAAGCGCTAGGCGTCCTGTTGTTGCCTCACGCCTAGGCATGCTTCAGTGCACGCCTAGGCGAGCAATTTTCACCATGGCATGTTGACAAGTAAAATATAGTTGGTAGCCAATACTGTTAAAGTGTGCACCCTGGAGTCCTGTTTGCTGTGACTACTATGTCCAGAATGACGGACACAATGTTATGCTTTCCAAATACCCGTGCATCAGTGGCGATGAAACCTTCAACAGTTTCATAATGTGCCGTTTGCTTAATTTTAAGTGTGCAATCCTGAATAGAAATAAAGAAACATGGACATCATGTAGTCTAGCTTATATAGTATATCCATTTAGCAGAGTAGGTTTGCCAGTTATTTACTTTGTTTCTACAATTGTAGGTGGATTTGAAGTTTATTCAAATTTTTAATATTTTCAGGGTGTTGCAGAATCTTGAAAATGAATTTGCAGGTTTAAAGGAGGAAATGGTATGTTTAGTAAACATGTTTATGTTGTTATCCCTTTACTCAACGGGCCTTTAATTATTCATGGTCATCTCTAGATGGAAATGGCAGCAACATCAGCAGAACTGAAACCTTCTGATCAGAGAAAGTACAACACACGAAAAAGGGAGGTTAGATGCAGAATCAAGAAGCGCGAGAAGTTAATGAATGGCATATCTGCCTTACTCTCTGCTCTTCAGAAAGCGCTTGATGAAGTTCCTAGCATTGAAGGAGTTGCCTTAATTTTGGGGGGCAGTCTTGTTCGACCTTTGTTTGTCTATGACATTACAGTTACTCATGGTAAATTTGATTCTGGAAGTGCCAAAGAGCAAACTACGACCAAGTTAGCTCAGTCTGTTTCTCGAAAGGTGAGCTACCCTTTTTTGGTACTACATGAAGGATCATTTCCTAGAGGCTAGAACAATTACCATTACTTCACCAGTTCCTGCTTTATATCCCCACATGAACATGTATATTTCCAGGCCATCCGAGCTCTCATATCAGGTGGTGCGGGGAGTTTATCTTACACAGGTATTGGTTATTGGCTTCTTATTATATACACCTGGCTGGGCATGCATTCAACTTTTTGGCTTACTGCTTTTACTCTCACTGTTTTGGAAGGCCCTACCAAGCTGTTTCTACTGGTCAGATGTCCCTGTTCGTTGAACTTACCCCTGGATTTCATGCCCAAACGTGATTTCCGTTACAGTAAGAAGGTGTGAACTTTATGAATTATATGGCTAACTTACTCTATTGGTTATACCATCCATTTTTCGATGATAAACGTATGAATGCAAACTTCTGCTTGCAGATTGCGCCCCAGCATATGTCTATAAAATGTAATGCATCGGAATCCCAAAAGAATAATAAGCATGTTACATCACTCGTGGATGCTTTATGTTGCAGCTCAGAATCTTTTCCTTCAGATGTTATCTGGTAATATTCCTTACCATCATTTTGTTTTGCGGGTAGTATTTCTGATCATCTTTCTTTTATCGCATTGATCACTATTGTTAGTTTCTGCTATGATTTTCGACCCTTTTATATTGGTGTATTAATAGTTCGGCGAGAGTCTTATCTTAGAGCGGTGGACCTCACATCGTATTTATCTATCTATCTATTTATTTTATTTTATTTGTTCATCATTAAGTATTTACCAGAAACCAGATTATGTTACTAAACTGCATGCATTCCTAGGCATTGCACCTTGCAGATTTAGCTCTTAGTTCCTTTGAGGTTTTCATCACCCCAGGCATCTTGACAGTGAACGTTGCTCGTTTGATTTTGATGTTTTGAACTATATATTGATTTGGTACGTTCTCAAATTGTCGTCAAAATGCTGATCATGTGAGTGCTTTACCTGCAGCTTACCCGTTCTTTCTAACCGAAGTTAAACATGCTAACTAAATACATATTATCTCTTGTAGGTTCCAGTGCAAGCACACGATAAGAGGCTTGCCATGCAAGGCGTCATTAGAAGGATGATGATCGGCTCATCCTTGTTGTCCGACATCGATTTGCCAATTGAAAAATGCTGTAGCGAGGTGAACCCCCGGGGTCCTGATTGTGTAAATGTACGAAAGGATCAGCATTCTCAATCTTAACATGTCCGTCTTGTGGCACATCCCAACACACGGCTCCGCTCGTGCATTTGAGGGTCGCACAACGTAGCAATCCAGTTGAAAATGCAGAATTAACCATGTCCACTTTTTTTCTGTTCATTTCTACGGGAATGGCTTGTGGCATGCACATCAGTTCCCTCGAGTACTTGCAACAAACTAGTAAAGGTGCACGTGCAACACACGTGTAAACATCTACGGAGTACAATAAAAAGAATTTTTTTGAATGTTATTTCTTTTTTACCGAGTTTTTTTTACTGAGTCACTTTTTTTCTAAAACTTTAGGTAACTTTATTACCGAATCAAAACACGGTCAGCGACCATTACAGCGATAAGAAAAAGGGGAGGATCATCTAACCAGAGCTCCTAGTGCCCTGTTCTGAACCGTGGCGAGCACGCGGACAATGTTCAATCGTTGCCATGCCTAGCGACAATAATAGTTGCCTGCAGTCATCAATGAACGCTGCACTAGAACCTTTGTATTCTGAAGGGTTTTGAGTTAAGAGCACCTCTAGTAGAGACCGAAAAAGTTGGAAGCGGAAAAGGCTCATCCAGTCCCAAAAAACCTGTGTTAGGTTGATTTTACCACGTGCAGAATAGAAACCGGAAAATCGGAACTGAAGAAACAAAATTAAATTCTCACGAAAGAATTCATCTATGAACATATAGATGATAGTTGATGCTCCAATTGAGCATCAAACTTTACATAATTTATATTAATAACCTAAATTAACTAATAGCCACCACTGCTTGACCTAATTTTGACCAAAATGCGGCCCCGAGGGCCTCTGCGCGCAGCGGCGGAGGTGGTGGCGGAGAAAGGTGAAGCGTGGAGCTCCTACTTCAAGTCAAACTCGACGATCTGGAGCTTGACGCGGTAGACGCGCTCCTCCCGGCGAGCCACCTTGTACTCGCGGACCTGGCGAACGGCGTCGGCCTCCTCCCGGCGCCAGCGTGCTCGCACCTTCGCCTGGGAGATGGCCTCCATCTGCGCGATGACGGCGTCCTCCTCCTGGTCGTCATGGACGTAGTCGCCCCCGGAGAACATTGGCTCCCACGCCGGCGCCGTGTCCTCCTCCTCCTCCGAGCTGTCGTACACGGGCAGGCGAGGGGGACGGCAGGACCCGCCGAAGGAGGACCCCTCTACTCCATTCGCGTACTTCACGAGCTTCCGTGGGGGCGTGATCCCCCAGTTCATCCACCGGTAGGCACTGCGCTTGCGCGTGCCGTCCGAGCGGTTGAATTTTCGCCGCTCCGCCTCCGTGCGGAAAATGGGGGGTCGCGGCGGCGAATCCCCGCCGCCCAAACCACCGCCTTCCCTAGCGGAGCTACCGCGGCTAGCCATGGGGAGGTGGTGCCGAACTCGCCGAGCATCTGTCGCCGTTTTTTGCACGAGGAAACAAAGGACAGGCGGGAGGCGGCACCGGCACGACATCAGGTGATGTTGTGGACATCGTCAGCACTAAGATTTTGGCTTTGGCTCGCAGCCTCCCACATACTGCTATTGCTGGCGTTCCGCAGCAACCCAGCTACACGAGCTTCACAGCGGTTTCAGCGCAACGGGAACGTGGAACACAAATGTGGCGAGTTCGGCACCACCAGCGCGGGGACTCCAGCCCAGGTTACCTATTACTCGTTTCCTCCTTTTCATCGATCTGGTGTTTTCTCTCCCATCTTTTACTTCCATTAGAAGTTCAGTCTGAACATCACCAGTTCACCACAATGTTATTTTTCCTTGGATTCATTCCAGTCTTGCTATTTCACTCCCACAGTAGTGCTGAACACAAGCAAGTTTGCCGCGTCGTCTGTCCTGGTGGTCTTCAGCTCTTTCAGTTCTTCCTTGTCGTGCAGTCGTGTGAAATTGTAGAACTTGGTTAGTTTATTTCGTGTGCATCAGTGAACTAATTGTTTGGCATTTGAACTTATTTCGGCTGCCTTGAATATGAATACTCTCTACAGTGCATGGAGCAGCTGTTCTTGGTGTCCCTGTCAAAGCCACTGTAAGAGAGGTGAGGGTTACTCTATGCATCCATATGATAATCAATATGATGAGCTTCCAAACATATTTGATCAACTTAATTTTTTCGGTGTGTAGAAGAAATGTATTGTTTATATATCTTTTGGTACCTTGGTTTAGCCATATACGATTAAAAACAAAATCAGCTGACCTATGATGACCATGCCCATTGATATGTGTTCTATTCATTCATCTGTGCCATGTAGATAAGTCCTATTTTTATGAGATTCCAAATGCATGATATGATTTCGTGCTCTTTTAGATTAATGCTGACTTATGCCCTATAAATTAAGTTGATTTATATTTTTGGTGATGTGCATGGTCACTCCATTATTCTTTTCTGGTATAAGTTGCCTCCCACTGTTTTGCCATTATTTCCTACAATCTGCTACATGGATATTTGTTCCAATTCACTATCACGGATAGGATTTCAAATGGGAGGAATGTTCACAATAGTTTGAGAAGCTAAAACGGGATGCCCACAAATTATTTAGGACAATATTGTGCTCCAGTTGGTAGATATATAACAACATTACAGAGAGGGATATTGAGGTGTATTTCTTTCACGAACTGAGAATATTTCTTTCCATGACTGAATATCTAAGAATATGATGTTCTTCCTCTTTTTTTTTTCGCTACATGATCTGTTATGAATTACTGCAAATACATGTTGAACTCACTCATTTCAGATTAATGCATGTTCCAAGCTAAGATTAATTCCCAAAGTATAAGATTCTTTAAGATGCGAGTGGATGCATGCTTTAGCTAGCCTACCAGATTTTCTTTCTTTTAGATTAACCATGGAAATGGGCTGTCTTAATCACATATGTCAGCTGAGAGCTGATTTTGGCCAATCCTTCTCTTTTCTCAGATTGCTTACACTTTATTCATCTTAATGTGTTTCCCTTTTCAGTAATAATATTTTCTTGCAAAATATCTTAGTCCAATATATCTGAAACAGCTACACTGTCAAAGTCTGGTTTCCCTCTTGTGTTCATTAGTTTTGGTTTAGGAATTAGGAACAATGCAAAAACACATGCGCACTTACGAAACAGTCCACACCAAAGTATCCACTTGCAGTATTTTGATGTGAATTATTACACTCATATTTTACTTCACTATTTCAGAGGAAGTGGAAACTGTATGATTTGTTGCGGTGTCGCCTAACAATATTTGTAGCTGCAGGCTGCGGTGGTGCCGCAGGTGGCCATCAAGATGGAGCTGCAGCCTGCAGGCAACAGCTGCAACACATACCATCCATTTGGAGTAGTTCGCGACACTACGGGAAAGCAGGGCTTTGCCGTGCGCCACTTTGCACGGCAAAGACGCCTGTATGCACGGCAACGGCTTTGCCGTGCGTGCACTCACGGCAACGAGTGCCCGGCAAAGTCTTCGACGACAAAGCCGTCTTTGCCGTGCGCATGCAAAAACTGCACGGCAAAGCCCTTTGCCGTGCGTTACCATCGATGCCGTGCGTGAGCATCTCTGCCGTGCGCCACTTCTTTGCCGTGCGGCAGGGAGGCTGCCGTGCTCCCCGACATTGCCGTGCGCCACCAGTCATTGCCGTGCGCCTGTCAATGCCGTGCGCCCAGCCAGTGCCGAGCTGCTCACCTTTGTCGTGCGGCCTAGCCCTAGCACGCACGGCAAAGGCCCCTACAGGCACGCCCCAGACAGCTCCCAGGAGCACAGGCTTGCGCCACGTGGCGCCTTTGCCGTGTGTATGCATACGGCAAAGTGACCAAAAGTCCTTTGCCGTGTGCATACACACGGCAAAGGCCCCTGGTTTTTTCAATTTTTTGCTGCTTTTCATTAATCCCTGCATTTCAAAATTGCATTTCACATATATATAACATATACAACATATATATTCACCATAGCATCACCAAACACATCAACAACACCACAAATACATCGAGCACACATAGTTCATGCATAACAAAGTGCAATGTCCATTATTACAATCCATAACAAGTGCAACATCCATAACAAGTGCGAACAATCCATTACAACGACGACGAGTGCACGAAGACCATGCCATCAACCTTGTCCTCCTCCATTGCTTGCGCCCGCCTCATTGTCATTGCCTTGTGACACATAATCTACAAGGTTTGATGGAATTGGCATTTGTCATTTGCATAATGATCACTTGAACAAGCACAAGTAGCGGGTTGGGCACAAGTGTAGGAGGACTCACCGCGGTTCATGCTCCGGATGATGTTCATGTTGTTCACGGTGATAGGTGTCCCCGGGGTCTGAGTGGGCGGTGGCGGCATCCACGGCATGGAGTAAGGTGGAGGAGCAGGAATACTCCCCGGTGGAGAAGACAGAGCCGTCTGGCTCATCAGCCAGCTCATCTGTGCCTGATGCTGCTGCATCATCTGCTGCTGTTGCATCTGCAGCATCATCTGTGCCTGCTGCTGCTGATACTCCAGAACCTGCCGCTCCAAGTTCCGTGCGTGCTCCTGGGCCGCCTGCTCCTTTTCTGCCATCTCCGCCTACGATGTGTCCGCGATGTCATTAACATTTCAATGGAAAGCATGTGCATGTAAAGGAAAGGTAGAGGCCCGAGGAAGAACATACCCGTAACCGCTCGACAGCTAGATCCGAAGCCCGTGGCCGGGGCTCTACCTCAGGCTGGCCGCTCTTACGACCACGACGGATCTGGCGGAGAGAGGGAACCTTCGCTGGGTCGACGCACCCGTCACCAAACCATAGGCGGCCATGCTTCAAGCCTTCTCCCGCAAGCACCGCGACCTCAGGGTCAAAGTCCTCGGCCTCTGGGTTGGCGTCCTCGCCGTACTTCTGCTTGAACTTGGAGACATACGACGTGCACTGGGTCTCGGATTGCGGGTTAACCCACACGGACCCCGTCTCAGGATCAGGCGTCTTCCTTTGCTTCATCTTCTTTAGCACGGCAAAGACGTTAGGCTTCGCTCCTGTACTGACTTCCTGCAAAAGAGAACATGTAATAAAGTGAAGTGGCACACCCTTGCAGAGTTAGCAAATATATAACATGAATTCAAAAAATGAAGGAACCATTAATTTGCTCACCTCCTTCTGCAGGTGAAGAGAGATGGGGATGCTGCCTTGGATATGCGATCCACCTCGCATCTCTGCCCGCTTCTTCTTGCCCTCCTCGTGCTTCTTGAGGTACTGGGGGCATGTCCACCACATGACCATCGCACGAAAGCACCTCTCGTCGTTGCCGACGTACTGAGGAGGGTTCTACATGCACAAGATAAACCCATTATGGTAAAATAAACTACATGGCGATAAAGAAATCAATAACACATAAATGCAAATACCTGCAAGTACTGCCACGGCTGCATGAGCGTGTCGCGAGCGTCCTCCTTAGTCATGTGGACGAAGCGGTCGGCGTGCCAGTCGCGGACACATTGAACACGTGCCTCGTAGTGCATGCCAGTCACCCTCTTCCTTGCAAGCTGGTGTAGGACATCATCGCACGCATTCTCCTTGCCCTCGGCCCTCTTGAAGTATTTATGCAACCATGCACATAGGTAAAACAAGGGGCATTAGTGCAATTATTGTGAACCAAGGAGAGTGTATGAATGGTAAGAAGTCAAAAGTCACGTACCCAAAATTTGGCAACAACCAAATCCGCCGCGGTGCCGCGGCCAAGAGGATCTTCCGCGAGGCTGTAGTGCGCCCACCTCCAAGCTACGTCGCAGCCACCAGTAGGGAGATTGACCATCTAAGTAGGCCCCCAAGGATGTTCGAGTACCCACGTGGCGGTCTCTGCGACGGGTCTTCATACTGGAACGAGCTGCACCATGAAACGACAACATAAATATGTATGTGATAATAATTTTGATAATGACAAAATTGCGATAACGAAATGCCAAAAATTAACATGTACCTCCTTCCATAGGGCTGTAGAACAACGTGCCTGTAGCGCCAGTGCTTCAGCGCGGGGAGCTGTGTTATCCCACGCCGATATGGCTTCCTATCACGTGGCCTCAGCCTCTCCACAGCTGGAACGTAGGGGGGTAGACCCGCCGGGGCACACGTTCCGCTGTTTTGGGGGGGAGGAGGGGGATAACGACCGCTGGAGCACCGGAACCCCACCAAACCTTGCATGTGGACCTATGATATGTGTCAAAGTGTGGTGCAAGGTCTAATGGTGCAAAAGTAGCTCCCCTAAACCCTAAACCCTAAACTGGGGAGGCTTCGAGCCCTAAACCCCTCTAAATCGCTAAACCACGACGCCTGAGCTGCAGAACCATGCATCATAAATCCTAACCCTAACCCTAAACCCTAAACCTATACCTAACCATAAATACTTACCTTTAACCTAAACCCTAGCCCCTAAACCCTAGCCCTAACCCTACACCTAACCCTAACCAGTAGATCATGCACACCCTCGATCGTGTGATAATGGCTCTAGCTGCGGGTATATGTGCCAAAGGGTCCCAATCTTGGTTCTCCATGTGTATATGTACTAAACAAACCTAAAAGAATGAAAAGTTACATTGGTGCACCCTCGCGCGGAGAAATCTAGGGGGGTAGACCCGCCGGGGCACGCGTTCCGCTGTTTTGGGGGAGGAGGGGGATAACGACCGCCGGAGCACCGGAACCCCACCAAACCTTGCATGTGGAACTATGATATGTGTCAAAGTGTGGTGCAAGGTCTAATGGTGCAAAAGTAGCTCCCCGGTGTGACCTTCCTCACATTTGGGCGATAACACTTAGCAGATTTTCCGAAACGCGTATTAATTGCTCCGAAACCCTGATATATGTGGGGGATGAACATGGAGAGTAATTTTGTAGTGCACATTGTCTTAATTAACACTAGTAAATATTAATCAAAAAGTGAAACTAATAAAAAATAAATATAAGTATGAGATGAAATAAAATAGAAAGAAAAAACCAATAAAATGAAGTATGGCGCACGGCAAAGAAGGAGTCGCACGGCAAAGGCCCCTTTGCCGTGCAATTTGTCTTGCCGCACGGCAAAGGGTGCGCCACGGCAACGTTCAGACCCTTTTGCCGTGCATCTTTACTTTGCCGTGCGGTGTGCAGGATCTTTGCCGTGATGCTTTTCTTTGCCGTGCGTGCTTCTTAGGCTTTGCCGTGCAAAGCTTCTTTGCCGTGCGCCACTGAAGAGTATGCCGTGCGGCTCTTCTTTGCCGGGCGCTGCTAGAAATCGTTGCCGTGCGGTACGTCTTTGCCGTGCGTCCTGCTTGCCCCGCACGGCAAAGATTTCTTTGCCGTGCAGCGGCTCACGGCAATGATTGCCTGCACGGCAGCGGCAATTTTTCCCGTAGTGCGATCTGGTCTGCATGAGTGCCTTATCGGCACTACAAGTGTCCCTAGCTTGCAAGATTTATTAAAACCTTGTGAGCAAAAAATCAAGAAGTAAACGAGACTTACAACTAACTAGCCATGTGTTACTTTCGTAAGCCAGCTTGCCTTGCAAAATTTTCTATCTTTGTTTTCTACATCTTCGTTATCATTAAGCAAATTATGGGTTTCTGCTACTAATAACAAATTAAGTTCTCATTTGCTTTTTCCAACACTATTCACACGAGAACTGATATTTATTTTGTTTCCTTTCCCATGTGAGCTCTGAAGTTGTTACTCTAGGCCCTAATTGAATATTTGATGTGATTTTTCTTTGGTCCATGGTCTTAGTATGTCAGCTAATATTTTTTCGTTCTTTTCGGTTAATAGGTCATAGAAGTTTCATGTGCCTATATGCTCAGTTCATGTATTCTCTGTTGTTCCTGGTATCCATTTCGTGTGTTGGTATTGTTCTTACTTTACATCATTTCTTCGGAGGAATATTTCTTCTGCAATTCTCCGTAATTCGTCTTATCTTTTGTTCTGAAGAAAAACTAGACTTACTCGTAGAAGAAAGTATAGAGGAGATGATTTTAGAAGTGCGCCTTGCTTCCTATAACCAGAGCCATTTGGGAGGTTAGTGAGAAGTACGGGAGAACATTTGCTGGCCTGAAGTGTAACTAGATTCATAGCTTCACCTTCTTTCTTTGTGTTACTAATTGGTGGGATTTTTTTTTCTCATCCTGATCCATTGATTCGTTTTCGAGGAGCTGGCGTCTGACTCGAACTAATATGGATGAGGGGTAATAGTAAGGTTCTCCTTAATTTGTGCACTCTACAAAACAATAGTAAAGTTAGTTATGAAGGATATTTATTGACTGGATTTTTGTCATGGAGATCAACATAATCAATGCAATACATTTAGGCGCTTACTTATTTTTTTTTTGACCCTTGCGGGTTTAATTTTACATGATTTATGAAACTAAGGCTAGATTTTCTCAGCTATGTTGTTTTCCTTTTGATATTGCCTTTTTTATCTCTAGGATGAGTAGTTACCAGCCTAGGAAACGTCCTACGTACATGTCATCTAAAATGTAGTTTGCTAGCAAGATGGAAGGTGAGATGCTACAAGTAAACATGTAATGGTCTCCTGTAGTTTTGGTAATTGGTAACACATTTTTGTCTCTAGAATGAGTAGTTTCACCTCTACATCAAAGCAGCATGTCATCAATGACCTAGACAAACCCTCATAGACTCGACCGGTCAAATCCAGTTAAATGTAATATGAGTTCTAATGCTTTTTTACTCTAATCCAATCCAAAATATCCCTTTCTGGATAGGATTGATGTGGGTTGCTGGGACCTCAAAATCTTTTTACAAATGTTTTCTATGTAATGGGAAAAACATAAAACTTAGAAAGATTGGTGGACTGGTGACGGCTCACTCTTAACTTGATTTACGATTTATTTTATATCTGTGACGAGCTTGATGATTGTGTCTCAGATGCCTGGGATGGGGTTGACTTCAAACATACCTTTAGAAGAGAAGGTGACACTTATTACCATGTTTTATGGGATTAACTTATTTATATCCACTGTGATGTCTACTGATGAACAAGATACGCCTCTTTGGTCCTTTCTTATTATGGTATTTATCCATTCTTCTATTTACTCTAAATGGGGACAAACTAAAATAAACTATTGCATCAATATATGTACTAGCACAGTCCTGTGGTCTATCCAGATTCCGGAAGTTGCGGAAAACAATGGAAAATTTTGAACTGCATTTGGGATCCTGCGATCCATTACTTTCACTCCAGGAGACTGTTGTGCAAGGAAAAAAAAAACAAGTCGCTACTGGATCCTAGCCTACACCTAATTACTACAAGTTGGTTCTGAGGGAAGTTGTGTTCGCTTCTTTCCTGACCCTCTGTGATGCCCTGTAGTAGACTAGAGTATGAAAACTGCTTTAATCTCGCATTTGACTCATAAAGTTTGAACTATCACCCTGTTACTTTGTGGTTTCATGCCTGCAATGAAATCTGGGGGACCCTTTGATTTCTCAATAAAATCCAGTTCAATGTTAGCTTTTCTGGCGTGGCGGTGGTCATGCACCCAAAACCTGATACTTTACAGACCTGTAGCATCTTTGTTGAGTTCACTGAAGAAAATGTGTGATGTCCATTTTCGATTAAAGCTACTAAGTGACAGTGCATATATGTTGCATTTCCCCCTAGATTACCCTACTATCTATATCGTTTGAACACTGGATTCATCACGGGGAAATAGAACTGATAGTGAAACCTAAGTAGACTTCACTTGGCTACGTGGTCACTCAGATTGTCCAGCTTGTGGTAATGACCTACCTTGCACATCGAGTATATACAGCCCTTTTGGTTGGTGAAGACTCACGATACATGAACAAATGATAACGGCAATATTGGCAACACAATCACCACATATAAGTGCACTGCATGGTGCATTGGCATCAATGTCGTACCAGCTTCCTCATGCATTTAAGTGTTACCATTTCATCTTACTGATTTAACTTAAGTCTCCACGGAGGGGGACTACAAGTGTTCAGTAGCCAATAAAAACTGATACACTACCTGGCGCAGTCAGTAGCCGTTGTTGGGACCAAATGGTAGGGTGATTTATCACTTTCTCTTTACTCTGTTATTCCTTATAGCCGTAATCATGTTAGTCTCTAATATATGTTATTCCTTATAACCGTAATCAGTTTAGTCTCTATATAGCCAATGTGAACAAAACTGTTCTGAATATAGCATAAGAGAACAATTCTTCATCTTGAAACCCCTCTTGCTGTCTATAGAGCCAAAAATGCTCCACATGCACAAAAGGACAGCTTGACTGTTCATACTTGAATTTCAGTCTTTTATGTTTGTTCAAATACACAGATGGTCCTTCCATTCATTGGTATCACCTCACGGGCACGGTGTGCCGCCGCGACAGGCCTTGCTAGTGCATATATAGTGGTCGACGGAAACCTTCTCTTAAAAGATTATATTTGTCCGGTCTAAAAATAAATGACTTAGATATGTCTAGGTTTGCATGCATCTATACACTAGATCACTTCAAGGTTCATGCAGTCAAAACAATTTTTGTTTTTGTTTTTTTGAAAGGGGGCAAAAGCTTTGCCCCATTCTTTGAATAAGAAAGAGTTATGGTTTGTTACAAGCCGAGTACAAACTCGGAAAACAAAAGATCACTCTCGCGGCATGATAGAACCCAAGTGTGTAGCACCCGCCGCGCTCCAAAGAGCCGCCTCTCCTTTAATTTTAGCTACAACAACCATCGGCATGGTGGAAACCTTACGGAAAACCCTCGCATTGCGCTCGTTCCAAATTTCCCAAGAGGTGAGCATGATGAGAGACGCTAAGGATTTCCGTCTCGTGCCATTGACGAAGATGAAGCTTAGCCACCAATCTTCGACCGTCACGAAGTTAGGCCAATTAGAGGTGTCGACCGAGATGATCCCAAGCCAAGAAAGTAAAGAGTTCCAAATCCTCCGGGAGTAGCGGCATTTGAAGAGGAGGTGTGTTGCGGACTCGGGTTCCCTCATGCATAATTGGCAAACCCCGCAATTTGGCAATCCACGCTTTTGGAGCCGGTCGGCCGTCCAGACACGATCTTGCAACACGAGCCATGCAAAAAGCTTGCACTTAGGAGGGGCCCAATTGTTCCACACCAATTGGGGCATAGGGGAAAAGGTCATGCCCTCAAATTGGGCCTTGTATGCCGACGCGGCCGTGTAGACACCCGAGTTAGTGAACTTCCATTTGATGTCATCCGTAGTGCCCTCGGATAGGCGAACCTCATGAACCCTTGACCATAGATCCACAAACTCGGAGATGTTGTTTGTCGAGATGCCCCCGGCGGTGTCGATCTTATCAATCCAAAAATCAAGGTGTAGCCCTTTATTGACGGTGAAGTTCTTGCGTTTAGAGATGGCGAAAATGGATGGTGCAATGTCCTTAGGCTTCACACCATCAAGCCAAGGAGCATGCCAAAAACTCGCAATGCGCCCATCTCCGATGGTTATGGTGGTAGCCGCATAGAAAAAATTCATATCCGCGTCATCACAAGGGTGGTCCGCACCAATCAACGCCTTAGAGGGATCTTTCCAAACAAGCCACGGCCACCTGGGAGGATGAGAAGATGTTGACACCACCCGTTTTACTTGCCCTTATTATAAGATCGTGCATTATTTGAAATAACAAAACCTGGGTGAAGCTATCACCATGTCACATGTAAGTCGATGGCACTGTTTTTATGCGATATCAGTGTTAGTTGGTTCATTCCATTGCCCCATAAAAGTAGTAACCAATAGAGAGATGCTTATTAAGACATGGGGTGATTTATTAACCAGATATGGCAAAAATTCTTGTCTTCGGTTCGGTCACGACTCATATCCCAATCAAACATCACAACACATAGTTAAGCATAAGAACAGTTACGATCACTGTAGTAGCAAACCTGTATTAATACGTAATATTACTTATGATGGCAAATAACATAAACTAGTATCATCCCATAGTCTGTATCTTTGATAGTGCATATTATCATAATTGAGATTTTTCTTTTATATAGTATCATAGTTGAGATATCTTCGGTGGCTTTATTTATAGTTTTGTAGGAGTCAATGTCTCCTATGTTGTGGTATGTTACGGTAACGTAACATTTTACTACTACTATCTTATCTTCCCTTCTTTAATATCATGCCATGTCGGCGGTACATCTAGTTGATTTTGCATTATGATGCATGATACATGATATGCCATGTATTGTCCCCCACTATGAGAGGTCTACGGGACGCTTGAAGCAACTTGGAGGGTCTTGCGGGGTGCAGCTGGCGGTGACGGAGTGCCAGTACCGCTGCCACCGCCAATGAAGCCTGTGCTGCGTGCGCTGAAGGGCGCCGGAGGCACTAGTGGAAAACAGGGCTTCCGTGGGAGCCTTTTGTCGCGGGCGCGCCTGCACCCGCGACAAATGGCCTGGCCACGTCGCCCCGAAACCATGTGGAGCGCGCGGAGGCTTTTGTCGCGGCCTTTTGTCGCGGGCCGTATTACGACCCGCGACAAAAGGGGTAGGAGCGACGTGGCCACCCCTTTTGTCGCGGGTCGTAATACGGCCCGCGACAAAATGTCCATGCCTATATATATAGAAGCAGCCAGCCCCCCACCTCATTTTTTCCTTGGTGGTGAAGGTGGAGGTGTATGCTAGCTCATTTTTTCTACATGTGCACAAGAGGTGTTTGATGGAATGCTTGTGAGAGGGATGCCACTTGGTTTTATTTGATAAGATTTCTCCTCTTTTTGATCCTAAAAGGTTAGCAACTATTTTCTCGACTATATATATATGCATAGTCCATACAATACTAATTTTAGCAAGGTGATTGCATCTGATACATATATAATTGTACTTATGATGCAGATGAGTCATCCATGGATGTACGGTAACCGATGTGCTCCCGCTTTCAGAGAGGGCGTGAATTCTTTCCTGCTTGTGGCCGAGGCCAACAAGTCGAAGCAAGGTTTTATGTGCTGTCCATGTCTAAAATGTAAGAACGAGAAGGATTACTCTTGCTCAAGAGATATTAAGAGCCACCTGCTTCGGTTTGGGTTCATGTCCAGCTATAATGTTTGGACCAAGCACGGAGAAGAAGGGGTTATGATGGAAGACGGCGATGAGGAAGAAGATAATGATGAGAAGTACCGATCTATGTTCTCTGAATGCTTTCATACCGCAATGGACGACAATGAAGAAGAAGGAGGTGAAGAACAGGCATCAGATGATCCTGTTGATGATGATCTTCGTCGGGCCATTTCTGATGCAAGAAGAGACTGTGACACGGATAAGGAGAGGTTACAGTTCGACAAGATGTTAGAGGACCACCACAAATTGTTGTACCCAGGTTGTGAAGATGGGCATAGAAAGCTGGGTAGCATATTGGAATTGCTGAAATGGAAGGCAGAGGTCGGTGTGACTGACTCGGGATTTGAGAAATTGATGATAATATTAAAGAAGCTGTTTCCAAGAAATAATGAATTGCCCGTCAGTACATATGAAGCAAAGAAGTTTGTCTGCCCTCTAGGATTAGATGTGCAGAAGATACATGCATGCATTAATGACTGTATCCTCTACCGCGGTGAGAAGTATGAGAATTTGAATAAATGCCCGATATGTGGTGCATTGCGGTATAAGATCAGAAAAGATGACCCTGGTGATGTTGAGGGCGAGCCACCCAGGAAGAGGGTTCCTGCGAAGGTGATGTGGTATGCTCCAATAATACCACGGTTGAAACGTTTGTTCAGAAACAAAGAGCATGCCAAGTTGTTGCGATGGCACATGGAAGAACGTAAGAAAGACGCGTTGTTGAGGCACCCCGCTGATGGTCGGCAGTGGAGAAACATCGGGAGAGAGTTTCCGGATTTTGCAGGTGAGGCAAGGAACTTATACTTTGGTCTAAGTACAGATGGCATGAATCCTTTTGGGGAGCAGAGCTGCGATCCACGACACCTGGCCCGTGACTCTATGTATCTACAACCTTCCTCCTTGGTTGTGCATAAAGCGGAAGTTCATTATGATGCCAGTGCTTATCCAAGGCCCAAAGCAACCGGGCAACGACATTGATGTGTACCTAAGGCCATTAGTCGATGAACTTTTGGAGTTGTGGGCCAAACCAGGTGTACGTGTGTGGGATGAGCACACGGAGCAAGAATTTGACCTACGAGCGTTGCTATTCGTAACCATCAATGATTGGCCTGCTCTCAGTAACATTTCAGGACAGACGAACAAAGGATACAATGCATGCACACACTATTTAGATGAGACTGAAAGTAAATATTTGGGAAAAAGCAGAAAAGTTGTGTACCCGTTCAATCGTCGTTTCCTTCCGCGCAAGCATCCCTTAAGGAAAAAAGGCAAGCATTTCGATGGCGAGGCAGACCGCCGTCCGAAGCCTGTCCCCCGTAGTGGTGCTGATATATTTGACATGGTGAAGGATTTAAATGTTATCTTTGGAAAGGGTCCAGGCAGTCGACCTGTTCCGAAAGACGATGACGGACACGCGCCCATGTGGAAGAAGAAATCTATTTTCTGGGAGCTAGAATATTGGAAAGTCCTGGAAGTCCGCTCTGCAATCGACGTGATGCACCTGACCAAGAATCTTTGTGTGAATATTCTAGGTTTTACGGGCGTGTATGGAAAGACAAAAGATACAACGAAGCACGGGAGGACCAGGAACTTCATAAAGGACGAAACGGCAATCATCCGGGCAGTTTGTAGGGCCTGCGGCCTACGCTCTTACCAAACAAGAGAAGGAGATCTTTTTTGAAGCCCTATTCAGTATCAAGGTTCCGTCTGGTTTCTTGTCGAATATAAAGGGGATAGTAAATATGAAGGAGAAAAAATTCCAGAACCTGAAGTCCCATGACTGTCACGTGCTTATGACACAATTGCTTCCGATTACATTGAGGGGACTTCTACCAGAAAATGTTTGACTAGCCATTGTGAAGATATGTGCATTCCTGAACGCAATTTCTCAGAAGGTAATGGATCCAGAAACTTTGTCAGGATTACAGGAAGATGTGGTCCAATGTCTTGTCAGCTTCGAGTTGTTGTTCCCACCATCCTTCTTCAATATTATGACGCACCTCCTCGTTCACCTAGTTGAAGAGATTAGAATTCTCGGTCCTATATTTCTACACAATATGTTCCCCTTCGAGAGGTTCATGGGAGTCTTAAAGAAATATGTTCATAACCGAGCTAGGCCGGAAGGAAGTATCTCAAAGGGCTACGGAACTGAGGAGGTCATTGAGTTTTGTGTTGACTTTCTTCCTGACCTTAAGCCGATTGGTGTTCCTGAATCTCGGTATGAGGGGAGGCTGACTGGAAAAGGCACACTAGGAAGGAAAGCAACGGTGTGGAGGGACAAGATTTCTTTCAATCAAGCACACTACACAGTTCTATACAATTCCAGCTTGGTGGCTCCGTACATCGAGAAACATAAGAATGTTTTACGAGAAATAAACCCGGGCCAGCCCAAGTCCTTGATTACACGTCAACACATGAATACCTTCGGCAGTTGGTTGCAAAGACATCTCATTAATGACCCATCTGCGGTGGAGCAGGTTTGTACTTGTTGGCCAGGTTACCATCTTCAAACATATGTACATTCCAAGGGTACGAGATAAATGGGAATACATTTTACACGATCGACCAAGATAAAAAGAGCACCAACCAAAACAGCGGTGTCCGCTTCGATGCAACAGACGAGAATGGGCAGACCACCACATATTATGGATACATAGAGGAGATATGGGAACTTGACTATGGTCCCACTTTTAAGGTCCCTTTGTTTCGGTGCAAATGGGTGAAGCTCAGCGCTATACATATTGACGATAAGTATGGTATGATAACGGTGGATCCCAACAATCTTGCGTGCACAGACGAGCCTTTTGTCCTAGCCAGCGAGGTGGCTCAAGTTTTCTACGTGAAGGACATGTCTAGCAAATCAAGAAAAAGAAATCAACAAAAGAATACATCAACCGAGGAGCCAAAGCGCCACATAGTTCTTTCGGGGAAAAGAAACATCGTGGGAGTGGATGACAAGACAGACATGTCAGAAGATTATAATAAGTTTAAAGAAATTCCGCCCTTCACGGTGAAAATTGACCCAAGCATCTTGCTAAATGATGAAGATTCTCCATGGCTACGGCGTAGAAGATCACAACACTAGATGGCGATGTAATAATGTATTCTTCATATATAGTTCCCAAGACAATCTCTACATTTATGTAATAATGAGAACCCTTTCCCCAACACTGTTAGAGGAGACGGAGTCTTTCACGGGCTTGCATGGAAATTTTTCCGAGGAGCAGCTTCCGAAGATGCCGTAGGGCGTGTGCACCAACGACATCTTCGAGAAGCTGCGCCACGGGAGATTTCCCAACCCTTTCCTTCATCCATGGGAATGAAACTGTGCTTGGCTTGTTGATCTGCTTGGCAAGGCGTATCGATGCTCCTTTTATAGGCACGGCACCGCTTCTACTTTGTCTTATTCCTTCGACAGGCCGTCGTGCGCTACATGCTTTATCTCATCGAGCAGTGCGTCCACCCACGCGTCCTTATCCTGCCGACACCTTTAGTCGCGGTTGCAGCCACCAACCGTGACAAAAGGTTACCGACACATCCTTATCCTGCCGACAGCTTTAGTCGCGGTTGCAGCCACCAACCGTGACAAAAGGCCCTCCTAGATAAGCCTCCCCCAGTCTTTTGTCGCGGTTTGAGCCTCCACCCGGGATGAAAGTTTCGCGCGCCACTTCGTTCCCGCCTATTTTCTTCCCGCATTCCCGCCATTTTTCCCCTATATATATGTAGGCTTGGACTCATATCTGCAAACCTCATCACTCTCTCCCATGGCTTCCATCGTATGTCTAACACCCCGGGAGGCGGAGGCGCTTTGCGCCTCGAACTACCCCTGCCCGCCCGGCTACCGTGTCCCGACCGGCTGGTTGCTGAGCGTCGGAGGCGTACCGGTCCCTCCTATCCCTCTTGGTGTGCCACGCGAGATGGCCATCACGAACCACTACTATTTCGAGCTCACGCCTGAGCAGCGGAGGAATCCCCAGTGGCATCCCGACTACAACCCGACTTGGGACAGCTTCTTCATCAATCGGCGTGAGAGGGCGGTTGCCAGGTACGAGGAGAATGGCCCGCCTCCTTCGAACTTCAACGAGGCCGGCCGTCGGATGTGGTGGCGCGGTCGGACTCTCCAGAGCGTCCTAGCCTATCGTGGCCCCCGCCTGCGCTACCCTCAATCCCAGCCCACGCGTGCTCACCCGCCGAGGTTGGACAACCGCGACCCCGATGCTAGCGACGATGACGTCGGCGACTATGATGACTACAGTGGCGAGTATTATAGGGCTAGGCACGACTATGATTGAATGGCTCCAACATTCGAATCTGGCCATGTATCATAATTTTCAGTTGAGCTCTGTACTTTAATTTCAGTTCAGTCGTAATGTAATAAATTTCGTGTCAATCACTTTATTGAACAAACAACCGTCAACGACTTTATAAACTAAATTTAAACTAATAGAACCGACAACGACTTTATTGAAATTACAATAAAATAGATAAATTACTAGTCTAGTCTCAGTCGTCGTCGGAGGTTGTCTCCGTCCAAATGTCATCCCACCGAGGGTCGTCTTCGGTCCAAGTTGTATTCGGGTTCTCGAGCTCGAAGTTGGCGACGGCCCGACGGTGGCGCCTGTTGGACCTGCGTTGTGCCCTAAGGATAGCGAAGAACGCGTCGGTGTTCTCGACGTCGTTGGGGAACTGCGCCCTCCACTGGCGCATCAACTGCTCGTCGTGCTCGGCGATGGCGATCCTGCGCTGCACCTGGCGGTGCCGTCGACGGTCCTCGTCGTCGACGAGGCACGGCGGTGGCGCGAGGAACTCTGCCTCCTCTAGCGATTCAACATCCGGGAAGTTCATGTCGCGCCGTGGCCGCCGAAAACGCCACGCCGCCGCGTCGTAAGCGAGCGCCGCCAGCTCCGGCGTGTTGTACGTGCCGAGGGTGAGGCGGAAGCCACCGGCGCGTATCTCGGCGTAGAACCTACCGCTCGGACGCACTCGAACGCCACGGAAACCGGACGCCCCTCGACGACGTGGAGGCATCCCGGAGATGAATGAGCGGAGGAGGCGGTGGCGACGTGTGGTTGCACCCGCACTCGTCGCTATATATAGCGCACGCGGGGCATGGCACGTGTAAGCCACGGCTACACACGTCGCACGCCGGCGTCGACGGGTGAGGCACGTGGAAGCGGTGGCCACACGTCGCACGACGGCGTCGGCGGGTGAGGCACGTGGAAGCGGTGGCCACACGTCGCACGACGGCGTCGACGGGACGCGACACGTGTGGCACGGCGGCGGTGCACAGGGGTGAAACATACCCGACTATCAACGTTTCATATGACGCGAGATGTAAATAGGTATATGGATGTCATATTCATGTTCATTACCTTTTTCTGATCAATATTCATATATAAAACATTTGTATTTGAGTTACCATTCAAAAGTTATTGAAATAATACTTTTATTAATTTAAAATACAAAAAATAAAGGGTGAAGAGGCCTCTAGATGGGCTGATCCGTGGCACAGCCCATCCAACGGCTCTAGGCCGTTGGATTCAAACGGCCAGAGCCGTTGGATGGGCTGTGCCGCGGATCAGCCGCAAAGGCCCCACCCGCGACAAAAGGGGGGTCTTTTGTCGCGGGTCAAGCCCCCACCCGCGACAAAAGGGGGGTAGGTATAAGAGGGGCCGTCGCGGGCGGAGCCGCCACCCGCGACTCCTGGAGGCCAACACTTAGACAAATTTGCGCCGCCAGGCTGCCCAAATTCGCCGCCGCCGCCGCCGTTCGCCGGCGTTCCCTCGTCCTCCGACGCGCCGCCTCGACCTCCTCTGCCGCGCCGCCGCGCTCCTCCTCTGCTGTGCGCCGCCTCGACCTTCTCCGACGCCGCGCCGCCTCGACCTCCTCCTCTGCCGCGCCGCCGCGCCCCGTCGACCCCCTCCGCCGCCGCCGCGCCGCTCGACCTCTCAGGTAGCACACCACGCCGCGCCACACCGCCGCCGCCGCCGTGCCATTGGCCTGCAGACGCCGCGCGCCGCCGCCTCGGCCATTTTTTTTAATTTTTTAGTTTTTAGTTAATTAGTTTTATGTAATTTTAGTTAATTTTAGTAGTTAGTAGTTAGTTTGTAGTTAGTTAGTTAGTTAGTTAGTACAGTTTTAGTTTTAGGTTTAATTAGTTAGTATAGTTTTTGTTACTTACTATATATAGTTTTAGTTTTAGATTTAGTTATTATAGTTTTAGGTTTAGTTAGTATAGTTTTAATTATAAGTTTTAGGTTTAGTTAGTATAGTTTTAATTAGTTTTAGGTTTAGTTAGTATGTATTAAGTTAATTAGTATATGTATTAAGTTAGTTAGTTTAGTTAATTCTTATATTTATGTATTTAGTTAGTTAGTATATGTATGGATTTAGTTTGTAATTTAGTATATGTATTTTGTATAGTTAGTTTATAATTAGTATATGGATTTAGTTTGTGCTTTAGTATATGTATTTGGTATACGGACGACTCCTCCACCGACACCCTCTCTCGCAAACTAGCTAGCGTCGCCGACACCCTCTCTCTCGCAAACACGCGTCCACCGACAGCCTCTCTCTCTCTCGCAAACTCGCGTCGCCGACACCCTCTCTCTCTCTCTCGCAAACACGCGTCGCCGACACCCTCTCTCCCTCTCTCGCAAACACGCGTCGCCGACACCCTCTCTCCCTCTCTCGCAAACACGCGTCGCCGACACCCTCTCCCTCTCGCAAACACGCGTCGCCGACACCCTCTCCCTCTCGCAAACACGCGTCGCCGACACACTCTCCCTCTCGCAAACACGCGTCGCCGACACCCTCTCCCTCTCGCAAACACGTGTCGCCGATTAGGGTTAGGGTTTGGTTTGCG
The DNA here is from genome assembly GCF_019359855.2 of Lolium perenne. Lineage (NCBI taxonomy): Eukaryota > Viridiplantae > Streptophyta > Magnoliopsida > Poales > Poaceae > Lolium > Lolium perenne. The sequence continues at coordinate 262,647,212 of NC_067250.2, forward strand.
TTTGATTAGGGTTAGGGTTTGGTTTGTGTTTGATTAGGGTTAGGGTTAGAACATGTACTTATCGATTTAATTCTTTTGCAGAAACAATGGATCCATTCGAACGGGACTTGGAACAGGAAGACATGTTCGCGAAAATAATCCGCGATGGTACAGAAGCCGACCGAGATGGAGAATCCCGCGGCTCCGGTCATGGAGAACCCGACGGCTCCGGTCATGGAGAAGCCGACGAAGACTCCGGTGATGGAGAAGCCCGCGGCTCCGGTCATGGAGAACCCGACGGCTCCGGTCATGGAGAAGCCGACGGCTCCGGTGACGGAGAAGCCGACGGCTCCGGTGACGGAGAAGCCGACGACGGCTCCGGTGACGGAGAAGCCGACGACGGCTCCGGTGACGAGGTATTAATGGAATTCTATATGTACATATGTATTGAGGCATTAGTATAGAGGCATTAATGCAATTCTATATGTATTCTCTTAGGCCTCCGAAGATAAGATAGAGAAACGAGGCCCGGCAAAGAAGTTGACCAAAAAAGACCACTTCACAATTGAAGCTATATCACCGGAAGGCCAACCGGTGGTACCCGAGATTGTCGGAGTGAAGTTCAAAAATCAGTGCGGAGTTGTGGTTAGAGATCGTATCCCGATCACTGTCAGAGAATGGAACAAGACGAAGAATGTGTCCGAAAATCAGGTTGCCGATAGGTATAAAGACACACTTTTCAGAGACCTCATGGCACATTTCACTTTGCCAGATTTGGGATCGGAGTCTGAGAATGCTAAGCAGCGAGCGCTAGTGAAGAAATGGGCTCTTAAGAAGATGGGGGAACTTTTCCGGGCGTATAAGAACCGGTTATGGAAAAATTATAAGAAAGACAAGAAGCCTCCATTATTCGAGAACTACCTAGCGAAGCAGGAGCATAACTGGGAAGAATTTGTGAGGTACAAAGAATCAGAGGAGGCTGTGAACCTGTCAACGAAAAACAAGAAGAATGCAAGCGAGAAGAAATATCACCATCATACGGGGCGAGGGGGCTACGGAAGAGCCATGCCTAAGTGGGATGCACAAGAGGCTGAGATGGAGCTGAACGAGATAACTCCAGAACCCACGCGAGAAGGATGGGACACAAGGGCTCGAAATTGGTTCCTCGCGCATGGCTGTGAGTATGACATGAAGACAGGGAACATTGTTGAAAGTGACACCAGGGTTAGGGTACCCAGGCAAAAATGGATTGAAGTGACGACAGATATAAAGGCGGGAAAACTAAAGTTTGCTCCCGATAGAGAGAAAGACTTGCTGACGCTTGTCCTCGGTAATCCTGAGAAGGGAGGCCGACCAAGAGGCTTCGGCCCTAGTGTTCCGTGGTCGCTTGGGTGTCCGGCCGCCGCGGAGACTTATAGAAGCCGAGCGAGAGCTAAACAACGCCAGTGGAGGTGCGGGAATGACCGGATGGCCGAGTTCCAACGCCGACTTGACCAGCAGCAGCGGGAGCTTCAGCAGCAGCAGCGGGAGATAAATGAACTAAAAGGACAGCGCCCGCCAGATAATACCGCTGAAATATCTCAGCGACGAGACAGCAGCGTGGCCGACTCGGAGGCCCCTCCTACACGGATGATGATAGATGCCGGTCCTGGCGACCCCTTGGATGGAATCAAGGAGCAAACACCTTGTGATCTCCATGAGGTGTTCAGGAAGGTTTCTGTTAAGGTGGCGGTCGGCTATGTCTTACCGGCATTTGGACCTGAAGGTGAGCCGGCAACATGGCATGGCAATCCGATTCCAGCTGGCTATGCTCGTGTCGGGGTGGATTCAGTTGTCCCGTCGTGGGAGACATTGGAGCTCGATATCCCTGGAGGTGATGGGGGGCTTACACTCAGAGAGGTGCTGGGAGAAATCATTATCTGGGAAAAGAAGAACATCAGGCTGCCAGGCTGGGTAGCACCTAGTACCGGTCGTCCCGACGGGTCACCATCACCTCCTCCCGGGTGATCGCAGGCCACCATCACCTCCTCCTACTGATCACATGTCGCCACCATCACCCCGTGGGTACGACGTCGACCACGACATCGGTAGTCCATCTCCATCTCCAGCGCCGCCGCCTCCGCCCACTAAGACTCGGAATGCACCCAGCCGGAAGCGTTTCAAAAGTCCTGTCCGCAAGAAGTCGCCCCTCCCAAAAGTACCAAAGGTTCCCCCCCCCCCCCGTCCTTGGGATCTTACTGTCGAGGAAAATGCGGCCGCTGTTGCGAAACACAACAATGATCATTTCCAAAAGCCAAAACCTCCAGCGCGAGCCATACACGAGAGAAGCAAATAGAATATGCTACTAGTTTTCTGAACACACCATCGCAGTATGAGTTACACGAGAAGAAGGATGACTATACACGCACTCTTGCGAAGGTAATTGATCAAAAGAAGGATGAAAAGGCTAAGGAGAAGGACATTGCTGGCACGAGCAAATCATCAGCTAGAAGTGCAGCTGAGAAAAAGTCAAGTTCAACAAGTGCACCCCTCAAGGCCAAGCAAACGACAAAAGGCAAAAAGAGAAAGGAAGTTCCTCTCCTCGGTGCTCAGCCCAAACAATCGATCCCAGCACTCAAAGTGCTTAATGTTCCCAAGCTGTACCAGGAACATCATGGTGGTATCGATATGGAAGAAGCTGCAAGGCTAGCGGCTGCTTGTTCAGTTACCGTGGAGGAATTGCTGTCTGCAGCAGATGCTGCAATACCCACTGCTGATATAGCTCCTAAATTTATCTACGGGGCCGACTTGGTCAGCAGAGAGCAGCTGCATAAACTGCCAACACATATGCGGAATTTGCATCAGTGGTACCTTGATGCATGCAAGGAGAAGATAATGTACATCGTGGCGAGTATACCATGGGAATATTACTACCGAAAGGAGGAGATCCATATTGAGATGAATGAACTCTGGCAGTTATTCAATCTAGAAGCCCTCGACAAATCTCTCATGAGTTGCTACTGCTTGTAAGTTGTTAACTACATATAAGTTCATTTTCATTCAGTTCATGTTCGTTTTCATTGCATATATATACTCATTATATCTTATGGGTTCTCTTATGCAGACTGAAGATCAGTGAATGCAAAAGTAATAATATTATCAATGTTGGGTTTGTTGACCCAGATAAAATACATGTTGAAACGGTGAAGCATAAACGCGAAGAAACGGGGGGAAACCTACTAAGGTTTTTGGGGGAGCAATATTTCTGTGATTCAATATTGTTTCCTTACAACTACGAGTGAGAGTCTTAATGATCTTTTATGCACATTCAATTTTTTCTTACTCGATGTTAAGTGTAATTCCTGACGTATATGCATAACATGTGCAGCTTCCACTGGATTCTACTAGACATTCAACCTGATAAGGGAATAGTTGAAGTAAAAGACCCACTGAGTAGAGGCCTGGACGGGTTCCAGGACTTGCAGAAGTTGCTCCAAGTGTAATTTCCTTCATCGCCGCGCTTTATCTTTCGTGAGATATCAATTAATTATCCACTCATTCAATCATTCTTTTGCCTGGCAGGGCTTGGCAAGCTTTGAAGAATGTTCATAAGAAGATTACCTTTGCAAAGAAGCTAACATTTAATCCTGTACCGTGCCCCCAGAAGCCACAAGGGACGAATCTATGTGGATACTACGTTTGCGAGTCCATTCGCATGTTAACCACTGAGAAGCAGAACCAAAATAAATTCGACGTAAGCAATAACATTCACAACTTTATTTATTATCATCAATATTTCGTTATCAAGACTGATATAGTCATACTCATCTCATTTTCGTATATAGGTCGACTTCATGCGGGACAGAATCCAACCAAAGGAACACGCACTAGGAATCGCGGAGGAACTGGCGGGACTTTTGGTTAGAGAAGTAATAAACAACAAAGGCTTGTTTAGTCCAAATAGATGCTCTACCTCCAAGTAGACGGTCGTTAGTACCGTTTGTCGATCGTGAGCTCCATGTATATATGTAGGGAATCTACGAATATGTGTAAGGGGAATCGACTTCTGCTTCCAATATTTGTTTGATCGATCTATATATATATAATGAATGAACGTGTACAACTTCTAGTAGCGTACAAATATATGCAACTTTTATTTTCGAACGAAAAAAATGAAATAACAGGCGGTCGGTGGCGGGGGGGAGGGGTGCTGCACCCCTCAAACCCTAAAGCAGCAGCGTTGTGCGCGCGCCACGTAGAGGGCCTTTTGTCGCGGGTGGTAATACCGCCCGCGACAAAAGGGCCTGTGCCCTGCGCGCCCCGCGGCTGCCACGTGGTGGACCTTATGTCGCGGGTCGTAAGCAACCCGGGATAAAAGGCCTCCCTTTTATCGCGTCTTGCTTGTCACGGCTGGCCGCCCGCGACAAAAGGCCCTAACCACCCGGATCAAAAGGCCTGTTTTCCACTAGTGAGGAATGCCTCGCACACGGTTCCCGTCCGGAGCAACTGCATGCATGTATACATATCGATCATTGATATTTGATCATCAGCGCGTCCACAACTCAATGAACATAAGCCGGCCGGGCCTTCCTATGCGTATTGTTCGTATCAGGGAAACAAGTAATTTCGAAACAGTTTGTAGTTACCTTGAGCCGCCGCCGAGCATGTCAGTGAACAGCATATCAGTGCTAGCACTGCTACAACGCGTGCGAGGGAAAAGGTACGCTCCATGTTTCTCTGAACCTCTCAACTAGTCTCGGTCCTTTCGTGGCTTCTTTTATAGGGAGAATGCGTAAGAAGTGCTGCTCCATGCTGCTCTTAAAACTGAAGATCTTCTGATTTTGGTTGGCTGGGATGTCTCTGTTTCCGGCCACTCGGATAGAACGCAAGATTAGAGCATCTCCAGCCACGTCTCCAAAACATCCAACAAATGGTGCCAAATCGAGCGTTTATGGAACATGTTTTGTTCGTGTGGCGTTTGGGGGACGTCGTTCCCCAGCCACGTCCCCCAAACGCCGCCCCAAACTTTTTTTAACATTAAAATTCTCTTTTTTTTGCATTTTTATTTCAATAGAGAGAAGAAATATTTCACAAACTAATACATAATTGGGAACATGGTTTACACAAACTAAGACATAGTTTGGAACATGGTTTACACAAACTAATACATAGTTTGAACCATGGTTGACACAAATTAAAACATTAGAAAATGAGGAAACCTAACTAGTGTTGGCATCGCAGATTTCGTGTATTCGCTGCCAAGAAAGAACACTCTCAGGCACTCCCGGTCACCCAAACTGGAAAATCCAGCTGGTGATGATAGCCCGTTGGTCCTTTCGAGGAAGAATATCCAGAAACCTCCGTGACCATTTTCGCTGTGAAGAAAGAACACTCGGCGTGTTCAATCGTCCTCCTCATCGTCGTCGCCATGGTAGTGCCGGCGGCAGCGCGTGTCGTCGAACACCTCGACGCTCATATCCCCCTCGCCTAGGTACGAGAATGTGAGCAGGCAGCTGTCTTCGAGGTTGTGGTAGCACGCAAACTTCTCCCAGCCGATGTGGAGATACATCTTGCCGCGCCCGTCGAAAAGCACGTCCACCGCCACCGGCAGCAGTCACAGCCAGCCTCCCGTAGATGCAGCGCGGCCGTCTCGTTGCCAGCGACGAAGTCGGCGAACTTGTCCGGCAGCCTCTGGATGCCGAGTGGGTCGCCCTTGAGGATGACGATGAACTCGAACAACACTTCCTGCTATTCCTGCAGATCCGACGATGAAGACGACAACGACATCGCAGGCGACAACGACCGTGCAGCTCTGCCACGACCACGAGATTAGCCGCGACCTCGGCCTCGGCCTCTACCAGCCATGGCGTCGACTCTTGAGATGGTGGCGGCTAGAGTTGGGGAGAGATGCGCTAGGGTTTGTGTGTGAGGGACGATGAGAGAGCGTCCCGTTTTATAGGCCGGAGGGTGACGGGGGAGCGGTGGCGCTCATTAACGCCAGCACGCAGAGCTAGGCGCGACGTTTCTCTGCACCTCTGCCGGAACTGCACCGTCGCTGCGCACCAATAACTTCCATCGCGAGGTAGGCGACGATTAGGTTAAACTTGAATGTGCCGCTGACGTGCCGGTCCCGCCACTCCTCGCCACTCCCCACCACGTTTTTCCTTGTGTCTGGCGTGCCCGGAGCGTCCCCTGTGTAGCGGGAACGGTCTCAGGGCGTCGGACACCGTATTGCCTTGCCGGACGGAAAGAGCCTTTGGGGCACATGGTTGGCGATGTTTTTTTATCCGACGTGCCCCAAATTTCTTTGAGAAACTTTGGGAACGGGCTGGAGATGCTCTAATCCAGTGGCCAAGTCGTCCGTTTCATTGTCAACAGGGACACTTTCGAAATTCAACTAGTTTGCTGACAAGTAGTCAATGTTTGCTGCCCTATTGCAGGCTTTCCCTACGTGTATTTATGTACACGCTCCCTGCCTCTATCCATCCAGCTCATTCATTTTGAGCGTGATAGTGAGTCCAACGCATGCTTCAGGCCATCATAGTCAAAGCAGTCGTTTTGAATACCATGACGCTCATCTTAGGTTATTTGTAATGCGAGTGAATTTCACATTCTATAGTCGCTTGTTGTGTATTCGTGACCCTAGTATAAGAGCATCCCAGCCGTTGAGGCTTCCCAGGCCGAAATCCGGCGCTATTTAGCATCGGATAGATATATTTTTTTGACTTGGGGAGGCCTATTTTCCCAGTGGCGAGCTCATGATCGCCTTCTGACGCGCACCCACCGCGTGCATAGCGACGGTGCAGTCGACGGGAAGGGTAACCGTCGGAGTGCCCTCGACGCATTGAACCGTTGTAATGGTCCGTGAAGTGGTGTGGCGAGCCCAAACGCCTCGTCGGGAACGGTCGGCCTCGACGCGAGAACCGCCGTAATGGAGCACGAACTCCGCGGAAGAGCAACCGCCGCTCTCTTCGTCGAGAGACCTACATATACGGTTTCCGACGGCTGACGCCATTCATCTATTCTCTCCTCACCATCCTCTGTCAACCATGAGCGAGTCTCTTGGTCATCGGACACCGACAACGAGGGGAAGCCGCCTGGATGGCGCCATTGGTGGGATCAAGCTGCATCGCCCAGCAGCGACGATTCCCCCTGCCGGCCAGCGAGGACGAATGAGATGACGATGAGGAGGAGGACGAAGAGGCCGAGGAGCGGGCCAAGGAAGAGGCCGAGGAAGAGGAGAAGGAGCAGCAGGAGGAGGAGGACGAAGAGGCTGAGGACGCTGGCGACGAGGAGGACTCAACTTCCTCCGACGAGGAGGTGACTAGCCGGAAGCGTCGCCTCCACGACGATGAGTGATACGTCTCCGACGTATCGATAATTTCTTATGTTCCATGCTTGTTTTATGATAATAACTACATGTTTTGTTCACACTTTATATCGTTTTTATGCGTTTTTCGGAACTAACCTATTGACGAGATGCCGAAGTGCCAGTTCCTGTTTTCTGCTGTCTTTGGTTTCAGAAATCCTAGTAAGGAAATATTCTCGGAATTGGACGAAATCAACGCCCAAGATTTTAAAATCCCACGAAGCTTCCAGAACACCCGAGAGCCACCAGAGGAGGGCCCTGTGGGCCCCAGACGATAGGCTGGTGCGGCCAGGGTGTGGGCCGCGCCCCCCTACTGTGTCGCCGCCTCGTCGACCTTCCGACTCCGCCTCTTCGCCTATATAAAGGTCCCTGACCTAAATCTTCGATACGAAAAAGCCACGGTACGAGAAACCTTCCAGAGCCGCCGCCATCGCGAAGCCAAGATCCTGGGGACCAGTCTCTGTTCCGGCACGCCGCCGGGACGGGGAAGTGCCCCCGGAAGGCTTCTCCATCGACATCACCGCCATCTTCATCAACGCTGCTGTCTCCCATGAGGAGAGAGTAGTTCTCCATCGAGGCTAAGGGCTGTACCAGTAGCTATGTGGTTCATCTCTCTCCCTATGTACTTCAATACAATAATCTCATGAGCTGCCTTACATGATTGAGATTCATATGATGATGCTTGTAATCTAGATGTCGTTATGCTAGTCAAGTGGATTTTACTTATGTGATCTCCGGAGACTCCTTGTCCCACGTGTGTAAAGGTGACAGTGTGTGCACCGTGTGGGTCTCTTAGGCTATATTTCACAGAATACTTATTCACTGTTATGGATAGCATAGTGAAGTGCTTATTTATATCCCTTTATGATTGCAATGTGTTTTGTATCACTATTTATCTATGTGCTACTCTAGTGATGTTATTAAAGTAGTCTATTCCTCCTGCACGGTGTAATGGTGACAGTGTGTGCATCGTGTAGTACTTGGCGTAGGTTATGATTATGATCTCTTGTAGATTATGAAGTTAATTATTGCTATGATAGTATTGATGTGATCTATGCCTCCTTCATAGTGTGATGGTGACAGTGTGCATGCTATGTTAGTACTTGGTGTAATTGCAATGATCTATCATGCACTCTAAGGTTATTTAAACATGAATATCGAATATTGTGGAGCTTGTTAACTCCGGCATTGAGGGTTCGTGTAATCCTACACAATTAGTGGTGTTCATCATCCAACAAGAGAGTGTAGAGTATAGCATTTATCTATTCTGTTATGTGATCAATGTTGAGAGTGTCCACTAGTGAAAGTATAATCCCTAGGTCTTGTTCCTAAATACTGCAATCACTGCTTGTTTACTGTTTTACTGCATCTGTACTGCCAGCAATATTTGCACCATCAACCATACGCCATTTGTAGCATCAAGCTATTTTCTGGTGCCGTTACTGCTGCTCATATACATTCATACCACCTGTATTTCACTATCTCTTCGCCGAACTAGTGCACCTATACATCTGACAAGTGTATTGGGTGTGTTGGGGACACAAGAGACTTCTTGCTTTGTGGTTGCAGGGTTGCCTGAGAGGGATATCTTTGACCTCTTCCTCCCTGAGTTTGATAAACCTTGGGTGATCCACTTAAGGGAAACTTGCTGCTGTTCTACAAACCTCTGCTCTTGGAGGCCCAACACTGTCTACAAGAATAGAAGCACCCGTAGACATCAAGCACTTTTCTGGCGCCGTTGCCGGGGAGGAAAGGTAAAAGGTACTCACACTCCGGATCTCGGCAACTAAGCTATTTTCCGGCACCGTTGTAAGTACTCGAAGCTATTTCCTTTAGATCCTGCAATTGCATCTTTTTGTTTCTTGTTTTACACTAGTTTGGCATAATGGAAAGCAACATGGAGCTTTTTATTCTTTTTCCTGAGTTAAGACATGGATGGTTTGATTCGAAAATTAAAAAACCCATGGAACATATTAGTATGAACACTTTGAACACCATTTTTGCTAATGATATGGAAAATTCTAAGCTTGGGGAAGCTGGCTTTGATGAGCATGATATTTTTAGTCCCCCAAGCATTGAGGAGAAAATTTACTTTGATGATACTTTGCCTCCTATTTATGATGATTACAATGATAATAGTCTTTTGGTGCCGCCTGTTATGGAGGATAAATTTGATTATGATTACAATATGCCTCCTATATTTGATGATGAGAATAATAATGATAGCTACTTTGTTGAATTTGCTCCCACTATAACTACTAAAATTGATTATGCTTATGTGGAGAGTAATAATTTTATGCATGAGACTCATGATAAGAATGTTTCATTTGATAGTTATATTGTTGAGTTTGCTCATGATTCTACTGAAAGTTATTATGAGAGAGGAAAATATGGTTGTAGAAAATTTCATGTTACTAAAACACCTCTCTATGTGCTGAAATTTTTGAAGCTACACTTGTTCTATCTTCCTATACTTGTTACTTTGCTCTTCATGAACTTGTTTATGTACAAGATTCCTTTTCATAGGAAGCATGTTAGGCTTAAATGTGTTTTGAATTTGCCTCTTGATGCTCTCTTTTGCTTCAAATACTATTTCTTGCGAGTGCATCATTAAAACTGCTGAGCCCATCTTAATGGCTATAAAGAAAGAACTTCTTGGGAGATAACCCATGTGTTTATTTTGCTACAGTAACTTTGTTTTATATTTGAGTCTTGGAAGTTGTTACTACTGTAGCAACCTCTCCTTATCTTTATTTTATTGCATTTTTGTGCCAAGTAAAGTCTTTGATAGTAAGGTTCATACTAGATTTGGATTACTGCGCAGAAACAGATTTCTTGCTGTCACGAATCTGAGCCTAATTCTCTGTAGGTAACTCAGAAAATTATGCCAATTTACGTGAGTGATCATCAGATATGTACGCAACTTTCATTCAATTTGAGCATTTTTATTTGAGCAAGTCTGGTGCCTCAATAAAATTCTTCTTTACGGACTGTTCTGTTTTGACAGATTCTGCCTTTTATTTCGCATTGCCTCTTTTGCTATGAGGGATGGATTTATTTATTCCATTAACTTCCAGTAGCTTTAAGCAATGTCCAGAAGTGTTAAGAATGATTGTGTCACCTCTGAACATGTGAATTTTTGATTATGCACTAACCCTCTAATGAGTTTGTTTCGAGTTTGGTGTGGAGGAAGTTTTCAAGGGTCAAGAGAGGAGGATGATATAACATGATCAAGAAGAGTGAAATCTCTAAGCTTGGGGATGCCCCCGGTGGTTCATCCCTGCATATTTCAAGGAGACTCAAGCGTCTAAGCTTGGGGATGCCCAAGACATCCCCTTTTTCATCGACAAATTATCAGGTTCCTCCCTTGAAACTATATTTTTATTCGGTCACATCTTATGTACTTTACTTGGAGCGTCTGTATGTTTTTGTTTTTGTTTTTGTTTGAATTAATGCTTGTGTGGGAGAGAGACACGCTCCGCTGGTTCGTATGAACACATGTGTTCTTAGCTTTTAATGTTCATGATGAAGGTTGAAACTGCTTCGTTCATTGTTATTTGGTCGGTTCAGGAAATACTACATGTGGTAGTGGTATAATGAAACACTTGCATAATCTTGTAGATCATTGAGCTTTGATAACTTGATTCTTTGCAAATGTTTTGAGGTATTTAGATGGTAAAGCTTGCTGGATGAATAAGTTAAAATTAGTAGTGGATTGTTGTATTTAAAGCTTGTGCCGTACTACAAACTCTATTTAAATAGTTGAAGGTGTAGTTGGACTTGATAGCTTTCCATGTCTGAGAGTTAATCGTAATAACTAAGTTGTGCTGAAGGTCGAGGGAGCTAGCGGGGTACTTGTGCCACCGTGAACGGCCCTCCTTGGAGTAAATTTTAATCATGCTCTTAATGATGAACCTGCTAGTTGTTTGCAATAAGCTTGTGAGTTCTTTTTGACTAATGTTAAGCTACGGTTTTTGGCACTTCCACCATCCAAATTTGCTAGCCTCTTCGGTACTGTGCATTGCCTTTTGCTCACATTGAGAATTGTGCATACTTCGCCGGTACATCCAAACCCGTGGGAGGACTTTCTCTTGTTCTCATACACATAAGCCATACATCTCCTCAAAACAGCCACCATACCTACCTACCACAGCATTTCCATAGCTGTTCCGAGATATATTGCCATGCAACTTCCATTTTACATTACATGCCATGTTGTCATTCATTATTTATATATTGCTTTGCATGATCCTATACAGCTGATGTGTGATTTACCCATGATACGCTAGATCATTGCACATCCTGCTACACTGGCAGAGGCATACAGTTTCATACATCATGTTTCATTCATTATGAGTTATTTGTACCAAAAAGTGTGTTGTCATATTAGGATGTTGCCCCTAAAAATGAAAAGAGCCATGGAGGCCATCAAAAAGAGAAAAAAGAAAAGAAAGAAAAAAAAGGAAAAAAGAAAAAAAAAGAAGAAAAAAAGGGAGAATAAAGAAAAAGGGGGCAGCATTACTATCTTTTATTCACACTTGTGCTCATGTTTTAGCACCTGCATATTCATAGTCATCATTTGTGCTCATGTTTAGCACCTATACTTCATATGAGAGAGTTTTCATATTTTACTAGTATAACTATGTGGGGAATTTACACTATAGAACTTGGGTTGTATATTCCAATGATGAGCCTCCTCAAAAGTACTCTAGGTCTTCGTGAGCAACCAAGTTGGATGCACCCCCACTAGTTCCATTGGAGAGCTTTCATACACATATAGCTCTATGTGCATCCGTTGCATGGCAATCACTACTCCTTGCATAGCTTCGATCATAAGGCTTCCTCTTGTCTAATGATCACTTATAGCTTTGTAAGACTTTCTTCCATTTGGCCTTCCAAACCCCCATTAACGTTCTTCATGCCATAACATCCTGGTGCTAATACCAAATGCTTGCGCTCACTGGTTGAGTAGACTTCGAAACAGTTGATTCATGATGTTCATGTTTATGTTTACTTGACTGAATCCTTCTTATGTTGTGAAAATCTACTTGATGCTTGGAATGAAGGATAGAACTTCTACGCTGAATACTTAACACATCTTTAATGAACCTTGTACGGTTTCATGTCTTTGAAGCAATAGTTCGTGAAAACTTCTAGCTTGTTTAACTCTTGCATTATCATCTCTTATATCAATATAGACATTTGCTTTGAGTGATTTGATCTCAGTTCATATGCTTTACATTATTATTGGATCTAGATTATGTTGGTAGCATGTCACTTCAGAAATTATCTTTGTTATCGTTTACCTACTCGAGGACGAGTAGGAACTAAGCTTGGGGATGCTGATACGTCTCCGACGTATCGATAATTTCTTATGTTCCATGCTTGTTTTATGATAATACCTACATGTTTTGTTCACACTTTATATCGTTTTTATACGTTTTCCGGAACTAACCTATTGACGAGATGCCGAAGTGCCAGTTCCTGTTTTCTGCTGTTTTTGGTTTCAGAAATCCTAGTAAGGAAATATTCTCGGAATTGGACGAAATCAACGCCCAAGATCTTAAAATCCCACGAAGCTTCCAGAACACCCGAGAGCCACCAGAGGAGGGCCCTGTGGGCCCCAGATGATAGGCTGGCGCGGCCAGGGTGTGGGCCGCGCCCCCCTACTGTGTCGCCGCCTCGTCGACCTTCCGACTCCGCCTCTTCGCCTATATAAAGGTCCCTGACCTAAATCTTCGATACGAAAAAGCCACGGTACGAGAAACCTTCCAGAGCCGCCGCCATCGCGAAGCCAAGATCTGGGGGACAGGAGTCTCTGTTCCGGCACGCCGCCGGGACGGGGAAGTGCCCCCGGAAGGCTTCTCCATCGACATCACCGCCATCTTCATCAACGCTGCTGTCTCCCATGAGGAGGGAGTAGTTCTCCATCGAGGCTAAGGGCTGTACCGGTAGTTATGTGGTTCATCTCTCTCCCTATGTACTTCAATACAATAATCTCATGAGCTGCCTTACATGATTAAGATTCATATGATGATGCTTGTAATCTAGATGTCGTTATGCTAGTCAAGTGGATTTCACTTATGTGATCTCCGGAGACTCCTTGTCCCACGTGTGTAAAGGTGACAGTGTGTGCACCGTGTGGGTCTCTTAGGCTATATTTCACAGAATACTTATTCACTGTTATGGATAGCATAGTGAAGTGCTTATTTATATCCCTTTATGATTGCAATGTGTTTTGTATCACTATTTATCTATGTGCTACTCTAGTGATGTTATTAAAGTAGTCTATTCTTCCTGCACGGTGTAATGGTGACAGTGTGTGCATCGTGTAGTACTTGGCGTAGGTTATGATTATGATCTCTTGTAGATTATGAAGTTAATTATTGCTATGATAGTATTGTTGTGATCTATGCCTCCTTCATAGTGTGATGGTGACAGTGTGCATGCTATGTTAGTACTTGGTGTAATTGCAATGATCTATCATGCACTCTAAGGTTATTTAAACATGAATATCGAATATTGTGGAGCTTGTTAACTCCGGCATTGAGGGTTCGTGTAATCCTACACAATTAGTGGTGTTCATCATCCAACAAGAGAGTGTAGAGTATAGCATTTATCTATTCTGTTATGTGATCAATGTTGAGAGTGTCCACTAGTGAAAGTATAATCCCTAGGTCTTGTTCCTAAATACTGCAATCACTGCTTGTTTACTGTTTTACTGCATCTGTACTGCCTGCAATATTTCCACCATCAACCACACGCCAGTTGTAGCATCAAGCTATTTTCTGGTGCCGTTACTGCTGCTCATATACATTCATACCACCTGTATTTCACTATCTCTTCGCCGAACTAGTGCACCTATACATCTGACAAGTGTATTGGGTGTGTTGGGGACACAAGAGACTTCTTGCTTTGTGGTTGCAGGGTTGCTTGAGAGGGGTATCTTTGACCTCTTCCTCCCTGAGTTCGATAAACCTTGGGTGATCCACTTAAGGAAAACTTGCTGCTGTTCTACAAACATCTGCTCTTGGAGGCCCAACACTGTCTACAAGAATAGAAGCACCCGTAGACATCAATGAGGCGGGACCATCTAGGAAGAAGAAGTAGTTTAAGTTTGTTTTAAAGTTTTTATATGTAATTTTTATATTTATTCGTCGCACCACTTGAGAGTACAAAGCTTTCGTTCGACGAGGGTATTGCCGTAGATCGGGAAGACGAGGGTAGTGCCGTAGATCGGGAAGACGAGGGTATTGCCGTAGAAACCCAGACCATTGTCGCCGACAGGTTGGGGCCACCAGATGGTTCCCGCGATTTTCTCTCGTCCGGAGTTCCCGAGCGCTCCCCGGGGGGCTGGGGATGGCCTGGGCTCTGCGGATGGATGAAAGGCCTAATCCGGATGAAAACGAGAAACCGGGGGCGACCGTTTTTGTCCATCCTGAAAAAAATGCATCCTGGGACCTCGTCGGGGAGACGGCTGGAGATGCTCTAAGTATGGCAATATGCATAACCAAGTTATGGGAGTTTCTCTGGGGTGGTAATCATCTGTACAGCCATATTATCTGTTGGGCATTAGAGGCGTGCTTATCCAGCTGACATGATATTTATTTATGAATATCAATGCGTAGTTGGATTTAATTGATTTTTGAAAGGGTGAATTAAGGCATGAGGCTGCTCTTTCTGCATCATAGAAGTGAATCCTAACCGTGATTTTGTTGCTTCTACAATCAAATGGAAAAATTAAGATCATTGTTAGCTTTTCAGAAGGAGTACAAGGAAATGAAATTAGCCTAACTCACTTGGTTAGGAAAATGTATGTACAACCCAACTACTTAGCTTTAAGTCCTCACAAACACAAATTTATATTCATATTATTTAGAATTTTTTTGTTGTAGGGGTATCCAGGGCTGTCTCCAGGAATTTACGACCCCAATGCGAAATGCTAAATGGAGCCCTAAAATTTGAAAACTTCATGTAACAAAAGTATAAGCTCAACTAGTCATAAAAATTCAAATAAATGTTATTCCTATGATATTTAGAACCATACTAAATATCAGTGCTAAAAGAGTAAATACGACAATATATGCATGCGAATTTTCTGTGTAGTATAATCCGAAATATGTACAAAGTATTTAATATTTCATTAACATGATACTAAAACAATATGTACTTTGCAATTGAGTAATAAAGCTACATATAGTTTGAATGCAGCTGTACGGCCAACTACCTCAATCAAAATCAATAATCTTATACTATATCATAAATTTGACTTCGGATTAAATTCTTGTGTAGTGTAAATTTAATCTCTCGCCTCATACAGTTCTGGGTTACTAATACTATATGAAATACGTTATGTAATGCGAAAATGATCTAACCAAAAACATAATCAGTATTTTTTTATAGTCTAGAAACCCTTAAAATATATAGTACCTTAGGGTTTAGGTAGGACACGAGTTGTGACATTATCCTGTAACTTCGAACATCTTCGGCAGATCAGCTACTCGTGCCGGACAGGGGGACCTTCGGGGCTTCGACGAACTGGAACAGACTAGCAAGTTAGCCCCATGTAAAAATGGATCGATTGATACTCTCTCTGTCCTTGAATAACTCTACGTTTTTTTATTTTTAGAAGTCAATTACTTTTAAATTTATCCATATTTTACACAAAAATAACAACACACTTCACATCAAATTACTATATATATTATTGAACTATATTGGAAGATAAATCTAGCAATATTAATCCCATATTAATTTAGTGTCATAAATGTTGCTACTTTTTTTTTAGAAAGTTGATCAAAGTTAATAAGGTTTGACTTAAAATATGTCTTAACGTACCCCTATTTGAGGACGGAGGGAGTAGGTGGATCATCCAACTAATTCTTACATGGCGCTTTGGGATTTGGGATGTTCAACATCAATTGGGTACTTAAGATTAGGTTTCTTATGGTAGATAAAGAATCGTTGGGACATGCAAGCAACTCACAAAACATGCGGAAGGATTGGCTTCTCCAGTCAGGGGCATGTGTGATCTCTCATCTCGAACATGGCCTTCAATGGGCCTTGTGTGTATCGAGCATCAGATGAGTACAATCGACACATGTTACTTTTATGATGCCTATTTTTTACTAGGTTTTGGTTGCAATTATAAGATAAGTGATGGAAACAACAACTCTTTCATAAGATCTTCTTATTTAGCAAGTTTGTCCTCTCATGCAGTTGGACCATCATAATTCATATTTTCTTCTCTATCATATGTACATAGATGTAGCATCCCTATCCGTATGATGGGTGGCGCAAGCAGGGTCTCACCGTGAGTATCTGAGTTAGCAGATTTGTGAGTACATAGAGAGGACAAAATATTAATAATTCAAGCACCGGTCCAATTACTTCGTAAAGCTAGATTTCTTCCTTGATATCCCAACAGATCCCCATGTGTAAATGTGTGAATGTAGTTGTGGGGAACATCACATAGTTTTTTTTTCTTTAACCGTGTCTGAGTTTGTGATGTAGTACCTAGCGTTGCAATGCGCTCTTTGAAATCGGATAAACAATTTCAGTTGCTACTCTTAATGAAATTATGTAACAAGCACATGTTTTTGACAAAAAAAAATCTAGTAATATTTATACCATGGGTTATCTTTTGAGGCGAATTTGGGGTCGTAACAAATTTTGAGTACATATTCTATTTCAAAATACAAAAAACATGAAGATGATCTCTAGCTAGGGACCGATCTAATCATGGCTTAGGTGGTTCACACACACCTAATCAAGATTTTTTAAGCAAGTTGCTAAAAAAAAGTTAGCATGTGTGCCACCCTAAAACGTTTATTTGAAGAACAGCACCCTGGTGGCTCAAAATGCAACAATTAATGAAGTACAAGGGATTCAAGTCTTACTCCACCCCTGGCTACAACCACATGCATTAGCCTTGTCTAGGTTCACCACAAAAGGGTGGGCAGCAAATTACCATTATCTATAGCATAATCAGCCTTGCCAATTGGATCAGTACTGCCGATGGAGTTCTTAAAGTACGAATGCCAAACTCATTCTAGGCCGATTTCTGTGAAGTTGCAACTAAACTCTAGATTCAGGTACATTTGGAATTCCTAGTGTCTCCCTGACATGGGTATACCCTTCGGGTACCCATTATTAGTATACCTGGATCGGCTCGGTCCAATATGGAGAAGGCCCAACAAGGCAACCCGAAAAAGTAGTCGACTAGGACTCTTGTAAAACCCTAGGCTGGTTGCATATATAAGTCAGGGCACCCGAAGTAGAGGGGCCAACAGATAGACAAGAGATAGACACCATAGCTCCGCCTATGGCGGCACCTTGTAAACATACTTATACTCATATACTGGATTGCTAGCAGCACGTAGGGATCCTCCACCGAGGGGACCCGAAGCTGGGTACGTCGTGTGCCTAATCTCGCTCCCGGAATCTCCATTGTCGCTCTCTCCCGAAACCCAAATCTACAATACGTAGGCATTGCCGAGGTGTTCCCTCGTCAATTGGCGCCGACCTTGGGGATCACGACGGTTGGATTTTGTTATCCGGGCGGGATCCATCAAGTTTTTCATCAACATCAAGATTGAAGACGAAAAAAAAAACTTAGATCGCATCTACTTCGCAAGCTACCACCACGGTGCAATCAGTAAGCTGATCGGAAATCTGCTGGTTCCGACCGTGCTCTCCAAGAACAAGTCAATCAAACGTGAAGACAACCCGTGGCCAAACAGCACTCCACGTAAGAGAAAAAGGAGAGAAGTTTGGTTGGCGTACCCGCATCAATGCCATCAAACAACCACTTCGTGAAGAAAAATAGAGCTAAGTATTCTCACATGTATTCAGACTAGTACTACTGTGTAGATCTTTTGACTCGTCTACATTACACTTACGCAAAGATATAGCTAGCTGCTCGGCCAGCAAGATGGAACTCATGGCATGAAGCGGTGCAGCCTAGATGCGTCGACGAAATCTCAATATGAATCGCTCAAGTTTGACCTCGCTATTTCTTCATGATGGAGATAGCCGGTGACCCGCATAAAAGAACAATCAGGTGTTATTTATCTCGCTGCATCATTATAGATCACAAATTACCTCTATTCGTTGGGCCTGTTTTGTTTTTTGTCTGCAGATTTATTTACGCCTAGAACAATCAAGATCAACCGCAATCGTGCACGCGCCATCACACACCCACCAGCGCGCACTAGTGGTCGTGAATTTTTTATCCGACACAAAGAACAAACAGATCAGAACAAACTCCGGCTATCTCGCCTATCGCGGACCCGACATCACGGACTCGACATACTCGGCTGCTCACCGTTGTGGACCCGCTACATCGACTGCGTCCTCTTCATCGACTATGACGGCCACATCGACTACTTCTGTCCAGGCATCGCGCATTGACTACTTTCGGTCAGGCGCCGCCACAACCGATAAAAAAACTAAGTGTTACTCTTCAAAAAGTCAATCATTATTCATTTTCGCCACACCCGAATACTCGGGACTGCAACATTGCATCACTACAGCAAATTCACCCGACATCCGGGGCTGCGCCATTACTTCATTATCACAAATATACTCGATTACTTGGTGATTTTCTTTTGTTCGGCCCTGGATGTATCTTCTCCGGCTCAGTGGAATTATTTTCTTCGGCTCAGTGGAATTATTTTCTTCGACTTAGTGGATTTATCTTCTTCGGAACAGTGGATTTATCTTCTTCGGCTTGCTGGATTGTTTCTCTTCGGGTTATTATTGGTTCACTCTTATACAATATTACCCGATGTGTTTCTGGGACAATGGATTCATCTTCTATGGTTATTGCTAGAACTATTTTCTTCGGATCAATGGATTCATCTTCTATGATATCAGCGGATTTATCTTCTATGATTATTACTGGATAATTCGGGCCAATGGATTCATCCTCTATGATATCGACGGATTTATCTTCAATATATGCTCTATATTTAATGACGTAATCTTCAATATGGATTCATCTCAAATACTTCATCTGGGATTCATCTTCGTATATTATTGTCTATGGCTTCATCTTAAATGGCTTCACCAAATATGACGCCGCGACTCCATCAACTTATTTCGACGTCACGCCTAAACGCTCGGGGGCTCAACAACGATTTCGCCTCGGGTCACGACTGCACAATCATGACATCACCTCAGCAACGCTCGGGGGCTCGGCTATTTCTTCATCAACAATTTCGCGGCATCCACTTTTGCTATTTGGTGGTTTCTACTTTGGCTAGATTTCTTATCTACACTCGAAGACTTCATCATGCATCGACTTCGTCGTGTCCAAAAAGCTAAGTGTTCTTTTATTTTGCACAAAGTTGATTATCGTTTACTTTCGTCGCACCCGACACTTGGGGGGTGCGTGGCATATATTCACTTTACATATCATCGAATATGAGCATCTGACACCGCATGCGAAAAAGAGAGTCAAGGAAAAGATAGAAAAAATTTGTTTATTTGTGCAGGAGAAAGCAAATTCAACATATATGAGAGAGAACCCGACGAAATTGTCTACAGGGAGAACTCGACGAAATTGTCTTCAAGAAAGAACAGGTCCCGAAAAAACATCCTCAAGGAGGTCCCGAAAAATTATCCTCAAGGAGTACCCGAAGAATTATCCTCAAGGAGGACCCGAAGAATTATCTTCAAGGAGGTCCCGAAGAATTATCTTCAAGGAGGTCCCGATCTTCAAGGAGGTCCCGAAGAATTATCTTCAAGGGGGTCCCGAAGAATTATCTTCAAGTGGGTCCCGAAGAATTATCTTCAAGGAGGTCCCGAAGAATTATCTTCAAGGAGGACCCGAAGAATTATCTTCAAGGAGGACCCGAAGAATTATCTTCAAAAAGGACCCGAAGAATTCTCCTCAGGGAGGACCCGAAGAATTGTCCTCAAAGAGGACCCGAAGAAATTTTCCTGAAGGACGAACTCGACGAAATTTTCATCAAGGAGGAACCAAAAAAAAAGTGGACAAATCTTCGGGTCCATTGACTCGTCATATTGTTCCGAGCAAGAGCATCGGTGATGTACCCGACAATATAGAATAACCAATATATTCAGCTGTCTCATCAAGCCCGAGAAAAAAATAGAAGAACCCGCAAAATGGGTCATTGCATCAGCCGAACAAGGCACTTGACAAAATATTCTCAGAGCGCTAAAGTCGCGAATAATCTCTGAATGCCGCAAAACTCTGCGAAGGTAAGACCCCGAGATCCGTCCTATGTGGCGTGGCATCGCCAAAGACTGCGCTCTGCTACTTTTTTCCACATCAACAGATGTGAAGAAATATCCCGGCGGACGCGCTGTGGACCCGATAACATTACTGGAATTCGGATCATGGTAAATCTTTAAGAGGCACGTGAAGAATTACGCCAGGTCCCGAGATCATGTCCAGGGACGTGATCTTGAAGTAGGTTCTTGCGGGATTGCCACAAGAGCAGTTAACTGGTACCTGATCCGTCAGATGAACCAGCCCCATTTACCATTATCCCTGAACAACATAAATAGCAACGGCCTGGAGTCAATAAAAAGAGGGGTTGCGCCCAGAAATATGGTTAAGTTCGTTATTGAGTAGTACAACTTGAGTCTATGCCCAGGTGCAAGCACCTTCCCATAGGCTCGGGGGCTACTCTTATCAAGAGCATTGTTCACCCTCTCAATAAGATACAAGAAAGAGGAAAAATTGTGGAGTCGATTAAAAACAAGTTGAGCCTACACCCAAGTGCAAACACTTGGCTGTAGCCTCGGGGGCTACTCCCATCGGGAGCGCTGGTCGCGCACCCGATAGAAAAATAACTTCGACAACATCTACGACAATCAAGCTTTGTAGACTCAACTCGATTCTACGATTCGAGTGGAGCCTACTCCCATCGGGAGCCCATGGCACTAGTAGGAAAAGGCTCATCAGTGGCGCACCAAAAATCAATTCTGTGGCGCATGTGCGGTGCGCCACAGAATTCTCGCCACAAAAATAACGTTGCTGTGGCGCACCGGCCCATGCGCCACAGAAAGTCTTATTTCTGTGGCGCACCTGCGGTGGTGCGCCACAGAAACTTATTTCCGTGGCGCACCGGCGGTGGTGCGCCACAGAATTTTTTTTCAAAATTCAAAAAAAATGGCGGCCAGATCTAGATCTAGATCTTGCCGCCGAAATTTTTAATTTTTTTTTATTTCGCTGGAAGGTAGCCGGAGGTGGGTGGGTGGGTGAAGGAGGAGGACGGCCGGAGGAGGAGGAGGAGGAGGTGGTGGTGGTGGTGGAGGAGGTGGTCGCCGGTGAAGGAGGAGGACGGCCGGAGGAGGAGGAGGAGGAGGTGGTGGTGGTGGTGGTGGAGGAAGAGGAGGTGGTGGTGGAGGAAGAGGAGGTGGTGGAGGAGGAGGAGGTGGTCGCCGGAGGAGGAGGAGAAGGTCGTCGTCGTCGGAGTAGGTCGCCGGAGTAGGAGGAGGAGGAGGCCGGCCGGAGGAGGAGGAGGTGGTCGCCGGAGTAGGAGGTCGTCCCCGGAGGTGAAGGAGATATGCCCAAGAGGCAATAATAAAAGTGGTTATTATATATATCTTTATGTTTATGATAAATGTTTATATATCATGCTATAATTGTATTAACCGAAACATTAGTACATGTGTGATATGTAGACAACAAAGAGTCCCTAGTATGCCTCTTAACTAGCTTGTTGATTAATGGATGATTAGTTTCATAATCATGAACATTGGATGTTATTAATAACAAGGTTATATCATTATATGAACTAGATGATTTCCCGCGCTTTGCTGCGGGAATACGTGGTTTAAATAAAACACCATGTAGCGGTTAAAATATGTAGTATGTAGTATGATGTATGCACATTGATGTTTATTGTAATGTGATAAACTTGATGATATGGTGCTCTTTTGGTCAGCTCGTTCATACTAAGATAAAATAAGTTCACCGTGCATCCTCTATTCTTCTGCATATGTTGGTACAATATAATTATTAGGATACGTTCGTACAAAGTACCACAGAAATGCATTGCTACATTAGAATACAGAAATAGGTTACTTAGAGATATTGAGAAGAAAAACAGAATAAACAATTTCTTGAAAATAAAGCTGGTCTATTTTCTTTAAACAATTATAAGACATATATTTAATCTGAAGGTGGACATGGAAATAAGTCCCCGAGATTTTAGACCTCTGAATTCAGTTTTACATGTAGGTGTTCCGACTTTAATTCTCCATCAGTCAATGCTTAGAAGTATATTTTCAAAGAATTTCCGCTCACATAATTTTAATGTTAGGGTAGAGGAAGTCCAAGCATGGCAGGGTAAATCAACAATCCTACAAAAGGTACAACTGTATTCCCCGACATGATCATGATAGAAGGCCAGATTATAAATTTTTAATCTTGGCGGAAGAACTTTGGGTATTGATGCTGCCATGAAAGAGGTGCCAAAAATTAGGTGGTTAAGCACGTGAGTTGACTGGAGAATTCCAAAGCCAATTTAAATGGGAGGGACTTGAGAGGTGCACATCACCTATTTGTAGTCTTTGTTCGTACCAAAAGAGTATATGTTCCATACATAAGTCCATTGATCTAGATCAGAAGAAAGTAGAGCATGAACCTGAATAAATTGCTGATAAGCCTGAACGAAGAGGGGAGGTGGAACAGAGTTGAGAAATCCTCAACCTGTCAACCATGCAAGTTTCATGAGCACTATTTTTACCAAAAGATGGAACTGAATAAAGCTCTAGTCATCTGCCAAAGAGAACTCTCTATTTTTAGTATCAAGAGCACTCTCAGATTTTACTATCCTCAAGGCAATGCAGGTCACCCTTGTGTTGTGATTCTGTACAGGATATCACGAGTTTTGTCGCTCATTGCCTGCAGTAAGAAATAAAAGGGAAACATTACTTAGAGATGCTAGATTATTCCACAGTAAAGAAATATAAAGGAAGGCTAGAGCACTGACTTTGATCCTTGGGAAATATCGGCCCATCCAAACATACAAGCAAAGAAGAAAAAGAGAGAATGAACTAAGGGGCTGTACCCTGGGCAACTCCAAATCGATGCAGGAAAATTCGAATACACAGGAACAGGCAACATCCTCTATATTTACTCCCAAGATTACAGAGATTTGGGAGGAGAAATCAGATGATCCACAGGGGCCTAATAACCATGAAGAGAAGTGGCATGTAACCGTGAAGAGACAGAGGAAGATGAACTGAAACTGATAGAACACAGCTGATGTGGGGGGAGGGTGGTTGAAATAGATATCCACTATTATATTGGAATTGAATGTGCAAAAAGTCCTCTTACACCTAAGGTTCAAACACACACCAACAGAAAAGCATAAAACTTATCGGATCTACAAATTTGAAGTAGATAATAAATCGAAGAGCTCACTCTTTAGTCTAAGTATGCTCACATCATCCATTAATTGGAACATCTTCACATGATCTATAGTCCATCTTTAGATGTTTAAACTCCAGTTCAGTCCTCCTAAGATTATGGCACACATATATTATCCTGAAACCAGCTTAGCACCCACCTATATTTCGTGAAGCATGATAGGAAAAAGCTTCCTTTCTTTGCTCATGGGTTTGACAAAGAGGCTTTTGCTCGCAGCCAGCAGAAGATCAAAATCCAGAACTTGTACATCCTTGATTTGCAGGTAGAGACTTCAACAATCAATTATCATATATGTGGGTTAACGAAGGGGCAACCTTGTCACTTCCAAGATGACCTTAAACTTTCCTTTGGTAATACCAGATTTAGCAATGCAAAACAGAAAATTAGCATGTCTTAGAAGCAACATCAAGTTGGTTAAAAAGATGTCATGAAATAGCACGGTTAGTAACAAATCCGAACATATTCCGGCTTAACTGAGCTAACCTGATTCATGGTAAGGAATATGAAGAAATCCGTTTGTAGATTTGAAGGGTAAAAGGTTGAATGAAGGTATAAACTATTATTGCAACCTCAATTTGTCCTTTACATTTATGTAGACATATGCCACACATGTGATCCTTTCTTGTATGCAACTATATCTCCTGGGAGCAAATTGGCTGCAGCAAGAGCACAAACCATAAGTCACATCTAAATCAAAAAGGTGCAGCACAGAACCTTGGCATGTCAAAGAAATCCCGGGAAGTAGGAAAGTATCCGTGTCACATGAGAAACCCAAGCGCTCAGAGGTGGGGCGTAGAATCTGGCCAAGGCATGCACCAGACCAGAGTGTCAGAACTGTGTTGGTGTCCATGCAGTTACCGTGTGATCTACAACAGGGAGAACAGAGGCAAGGTGGAGTGAGGACACCGGGCACAAATGATGCAGGCACAGAAGAATAAGAAGGAGGCCGGCCATCCGGCAATCGTTGAGCTGTCTAGGAAGTTACTCCACCCCGATTCATATCTACCACTACCACCACAGGAAGAGGAAGACTAAAAGCTTGCAAGGAAAGGTTGGTTTGCGTGGCGTGGTAGGGGATGAGTCATGATAAATATTGTGCAAAATAAGGCTAATTAAAGAAAAACTGTTATTTGCTGAGGTGGCATCTTGATGAGGTGGCATGCTTGCATGTTGAGAGAATTCACCTTAGTGGGTTGCTCCTATTTAGATATTATAGATGATGTAATGGACACACCCAATTAAGCATAGCATAAGATCACGTCATTGAGTTATTTGCTATAAGCTTTCAATACATAGTTACCTAGTCCTTATGACCATGAGATCATGTAAATCACTTATACCGGAAAGGTACTTTGATTACACCAAACGCCACTGCGTAAATGGGTGCTTATAAAGGTGGGATTGAGTATCCGGAAAGTATGAGTTGAGGCATATGGATCAACAGTGGGATTTGTCCATCCCGATGACGGATAGATATACTCTGGGCCCTCTCGGTGGAATGTCGTCTAATGTCTTGCAAGCATATGAATAAGTTCATAAGAGACCACATACCACGGTACGAGTAAAGAGTACTTGTCAGGAGACGAGGTTGAACAAGGTATAGAGTGATACCGATGATCAAACCTCGGACAAGTAAAATATCGCGTGACAAAGGGAATTGGTATTGTATGTGAATGGTTCATTCGATCACTGAAGTCATCGTTGAATATGTGGGAGCCATTATGGATCTCCAGATCCCGCTATTGGTTATTGGTCGGAGTGAGTACTCAACCATGTCCGCATAGTTCGCGAACCGTAGGGTGACACACTTAAGGTTTGATGTTGAAATGGTAGAACTTGAATATGGAATGGAGTTCGAATATTTGTTCAGAGTCCCGGATGAGATCCCGGACATCACGAGGAGTTCCGGAATGGTCCGGAGAATAAGATTCATATATAGGAAGTCATATTCCAAGTTTGGAAATGATCCGGTGCATTTATGGCAGGTTCTAGAAGGTTCTAGAAAAGTCCGAAAGAAATCACCATGGAAAGTAGAGTCCCGGAGGGACTCCACCTTGCATGGCCAGCCAACCCTAAAGGGGAGGAGTCCAAGGTGGACTCCCCAAGGGTGGCCGGCCAACCCCCCTCATGGAAGGGGGGAATCCCACCCCAAGTGGGATTCCCACCTTGGGTAGGTTTCCCTACACATGGAAGGTTTTTGGTTCGGGTCTTATTCGAAGACTTGTAGTCCAACACTTGGGGCTTCCACCTATATAATGAGGGGCATAGGAGAGGGGGCTGAACACAATAAGCCCATAGCTTGGCCGCACCCCTAGGTGGCCGGCCACCCCCTCTCCCAAACCCTAGCCGCCCCCTCTCTCCTCCTCTTCTCCCGCACGCTTAGCGAAGCTCCGCCGAAGATCTCCACCACCACCGCCACCGTGCTGCCGGATTTAAGGAGGAGCTACTACTTCCGCTGCCCGCTGGAACGGGGAGAAGGACGTCGTCTTCGTCAACACCGAACGTGTGACCGAGTACGGAGGTGCTGCCCGATTGTGGCACCGTGATCAAGATCTTCTACGCGCTTTTGCAAGCGGCAAGTGATCGTCTACCGCAGCAGTAAGCCTACTCTTATAGGCTTTGGAAATCTTCAAGGGTTTGTTTTGATCATCCCCTCCTTGCTCCCGTCTTCTAGATTGCATCTTGGCTTGGATTGCGTTCTCGCGGTAGGAGAATTTTTGTTTTCTATGCAACGAATCCCTACAGTGGTATCAGAGCCGTGTCTATGCATAGATGGTTGCACGAGTAGAACACAATGGTTTTGTGGGAGTTGATGCTTATGTTGTCTTTAGTTTGAGTACTTTGCATCTTTGTGACATAGTGGGATGAAGCGGCTCGGGCTAACTTTACATGACCGCGTTCATGAGACATGCTCCTCGTTCGACATGCAACTTGTATTGCATAAGAGGCTTTGCGGGTGTCTGTCTCTCCTACTATAGTGAAGATTCAATTTACTCTTCTATTGACAACACTAGTATCACCGTTGTGGTTCATGTTCGTAGGTAGATTAGATCTCTCTCGAAAACCCTAAACCACGTAAAATATGCAAACCAAATTAGAGACGTCTAACTTGTTTTTGCAGGGTTTGGTGATGTGATATGGCCATAATGTGATGATGAATATGTATGAGATGATCATTATTGTATTGTGGCAACCGGCAGGAGCCTTATGGTTGTCTTTAAATTTCATGTTGAGTAGTATTTCAAAGTAGTTGTAATAGTTGCTACATGAGGTGAACAACCATGAAGACGGCGCCATGAACCTTGACGCTACGCCGACGATGATGGAGATCATGCCCGTTGATGATGGAGATCAGGTCCGTGCTTTGGAGATGAAGATCGAAGGTGCAAAGACTAAAGGGCCATATCATATCACATATGAATTGCATGTGATGTTAATCCTTTATGCATCTTATTTTGCTTAGAACGCGACGGTAGCATTATAAGATGATCCCTCACATTAATATCAAGATAATAAAGTGTTCTCCCCTCGTATGCACCGTTGCATTGTTTGACGTTTTGAAGCATCTCGTGATGATCGGGTGTGATAAACTCAACATACAACGGGTGTAAGCCATGTTGCACACGCGGAATACTTGGGTTTGCTTGACGAGCCTAGCATGTACAGACATGGCCTCGGGACAACGGAAACCGAAAGGTTGAACATGAGTCATATGGATGATATGATCAACATGTTGATGTTCACCATTGAAGCTACATCATCTCACGTGATGATCGGTTTTGGTGTAGTGGATTTGGATCGTGTACCACTTAACAACTATGAGGGATGTTGTATTAAGTGGGAGTTCATTAGTAATTAGATTAAAACATGAACTAATTATCATAAACATAGTCTGAGTAGTATTTTGAATTAATTTTGTAGTATTGGCATCCGTTTTCTACCATGCGCTAGTCTTGTAGTTGAGATAGAAATACTGTTAAGTCTGATAAGAAACTTTACGGACTGGTACCGTATTGTTAAAGAATCAAGAAATGATTAAGTCCTATTGCAAACTTTTAGTAAACCTCACATTGTTGATTCAAAGAGTTGTGGTTTTAATTAGTACCTAAAGTTATCTTGTCTCCGTAAAACTTGAAGTTCAAATCTGTTTGAAAAATAAGGAGCTGAAAATTTAGTTTTCAGAAATAATCAAGGTATGAGATATATGTGATATCTAAGACCTTATTGCAAGATGATAGAATATATTTTGGTGAGACTACATAAACTCATAAGTTTTATGGGAATGTACGAAGGTTGAAGACGCAAGGCGTCCCAATCCTCCAACTATTGGGGCACTAACGATATTCGCATATCCATGAAGTGATTGTCCTTAGTATGCACCGTTGCTAAGACTCGTCGTTTCGAAGCATCACGTGATGATCAGGTGTTATAGATTCTACGTGTGCTTACAACGGGTACAAGCCAGATTTGCACATGCGAATACTAAGGCTAAACTTTACGAGCCTAGCATGTACAGACATGGTCTCGAAAATTTCGTCTTGATATGATGAATAAAATTATGAGTGAAATTGTTCATCATATTAAAAGGTTATTAATACAGAAATCCGGAACACTTGTCATATGATGATCAACTTCAAAGTAAGAACCTCAAGGTTATTGGTATTTGACCACCAAACGTAGAAGTTATTGATGTTGAAGTGTTTTTCTGAATAATGAGGAAAGCTAAAAGAGAAACTGCAAAAGATATTTTGGCAGAAAGAAAGAAAAGACTAGAAAATCTAGCTCAGGTGTATATAAATGATATACATGTTATGGTTGTATTCCTAGTTAGGTCACACTATGAAATTCTTGGGTATTAGTACTATATTGGTTGGTATGAAGTGTCATACAAAACAACACAATACAAGAATACAATGGCCCAAGTGACTGACAAGGAATATGATATGAATACACGTCTGGAACAAAATAAAGTGTTATTATGTTCGTCGTTGGCATTCTATCTAGCCCTTAGAATTTATAATAAAGAACTTAATAATTGTTATTTTTCTCTGGTCAAATGAAAACAATGAGTTGTTCAAATTATGACATTACTCCATGTACGATGGATAAGTTATTATAAATCTTAATGGTGAAACACACATACATAACACTGACGCTAAAATGCCATAAGGCAAATGATTTGAATTCCACGTATTTGTGGAACCGCCATTTAGGTCATGTTAGAAAGGAACGCATGAAGGAACTCCATGCAAATGGATTTTGGAGTCATTTGATTTTTGAATCATTTGGCGCTTGCAAATCTTTTCTAAAGAGAATGATTAAAATACCGTTCATAGGCCAAGAGTTGAACGGGCAACTAACTTAGTGAAAAATACATGATGATGTATGTGGTTCACTGGGCATAGTTGTGTGCGGGAGATTCTTCTACTTCATGAAAACTTTCAACAATAAATTGAGTATATATATGTGGATATATTCAATAAGGAAGAAGTTTGAAACATTTGAATGGATTCAAATAAATTTCAGCATGAAGTGGAAATCATCGTAATAGAAAAGTCAAATATCTATGATTGGATCATGGTGAAAATATTTGAATTACGAGTTTTAGCGAACATCTAAGAGAGTCATGAAATTGTTCTACAACTCACATTTCTTGGAGCATCATAATGATGATATAGTATCCGAGAGATGTATCCAAGCCTTGTTGGATTAATGATGAGATACAATATTATGACGCCATTATATTTTTGTGGATTATGCTTTAGTGACTACCACTTTTACACTGAATATAGCATCATCATGATCCGTAGAAATGACACCATACGAGTTATGGCATGGGTATAAACCCTAATAGTCCTTTCTTTAAATTTTTGTCTAAAAGTTAACAACCAAAATCGGATGAATGTCTTTGTTGGTTATCCCAAAGAATTGATTGGGAATTCTTTCCACTATGAAGTAAACAACAAAAGTGTTTGTTAATGTTACTTGCTTATTTCCAAGAAATTGTTTTCTAGCGAAGTATTTGAGTGGGAGGACAATAGAACTTGATAAGGTTTATGAACCTGAGCATAATGATCAGAGTAGCGCAGCATCGGAAATTGGTTCCGGAAGCGACCATGACGAACATGGCTCCCATGACTACAAAGTGTTTTAGCCATGGAGATCGAAGTACATATTGAACCTTGTAGGTATGGTTTACTTTGTGATCAAATAAATGATTTGTGAACAAAGGATTGATTTTGAACAATGATAAACCAACTACAAACAAAGAAGTTATGATGGGCCCTGACTCCGTTAAAATGGCTATATGCCATGAAATCCAAGATAGATAAATACTTTTTGAAAGTAAATGGATCTATAAAATTGATGGACTTGGATGGAATATCCTTAAAGAAGCTCGACTTGTCGAAAAATTGTTTACGACAAAGTTCAAAGAGTTGACTACGATAAGATTAGATCTTCCGTAGCAATGCTTATAGTCTATGTGGATTATTCTAGTAATCACTACATATTTCTTTTATGAGATATGCTAGTAGGATGGCAAAATACATTACTTATCAGAAGTATGTATTAAAAGGTGTATACAAGATACAACCAAGAGTTTTGCTGGTCCGTGGAATACTAGATAGGTATACAAACTTCAATTTGATGAAGTAAGTATAGCGGAGTTTGAATCTTCACTGGATGAAATAGTCAAAGAATTTTTGATTTCATCAGAGACGATAAAGAGGCTTGCATTTGCAAGAAATTAAGTGGGAGCGCTGAGACATATTTATAATACTTATGTAGAAGACATATAGTTGGTTATAAATAATGTAATTACATACTTGATTAAAAGGTTTCATTGAAAAATTAACTTCAATGAAAGTGATATGGACTGAAACAAATTTTGTGTCAAGATCTATGAAGATAGATTGAAACACATAATATGTTCAAGTCAAAGTACATAGAATGAATATTGAAATAGTTCAATATAAAAATATTAAGAAAATATTCTTGTCATGTTAAGTTTTAACAAGACTTGAGTGTATCTGACACTCAATGAGTAAAAACACATGAGTGATTATAGATCACGAATAATATGTACACAATCAGATGTCATGTGCTATAAAGTGTTATGAGCATATACCAGAATGATTCATATGATGATCATTGGATGACAGTAAGAATATTCTTGAGTACTTTAGAAGAACTAAGGATATATATATATATATAGTTTTGTATGGGAAATGACAAACAAATCGCTGTAAGATGTTGCACCGATATTTATTTTGTCACATATAAAAATAAAATTTCAATCTCAAATTAAACTAAGTGTTGTTTAAAAGGTAGCACGATGAGCTAGAAATTGTCTATGCTAGATTTAGAAGAGTTCTAAATATTATGACGGATTCTACAAAATAAGGCAGAATATGTCATTGTTTTGACAATGACAAAGGATGTTAAAGTCAAGAGGTTCTATATTGTGTGTGACAATATTAGTAACATATTTCAGACCACGGAATTAAGGTTCCACCAGAAGACCAAACATATTTAATGCCGACTCATTTGGAAATGAGTGATGCGTTGAGACGCAAATGAAATACAAAATACATACGTTTCTGAGCATGTCAGATCCGTTGACTAAAACCTCTCCCGTGAGCAACACATGATAAAACACTAGAAGGCCAAGGTGTTATATCTTTACAAATGTAAACTAGATTATTGACTCTAGTGCAAGTGGGAGACTGAAGGAGATATGCCCAAGAGGCAATAATAAAAGTGGTTATTATATATCTTTATGTTTATGATAAATGTTTATATATCATGCTATAATAGTATTAACCGAAACATTAGTACATGTGTGATATGTAGACAACAAAGAGTCCCTAGTATGCCTCTTAACTAGCTTGTTGATTAATGGATGATTAGTTTCATAATCATGAACATTGGATGTTATTAATAACAAGGTTATATCATTATATGAATGATGTAATGGACACATCCAAATAAGTATAGCATAAGATCACGTCATTGAGTTATTTGCCATAAGCTTTCGATACATAGTTACCTAGTCCTTATGACCATGAGATCATGTAAATCACTTATACCGGAAAAGGTACTTTGATTACACCAAACGCCACTGCGTAAATGGGTGGTTATAAAGGTGGGATTAAGTATCCGGAAAGTATGAGTTGAGGCATATGGATCAACAGTGGGATTTATCCATCCCGATGACGGATAGATATACTCTGGGCCCTCTCGGTGGTATGTCGTCTAATGTCTTGCAAGCATATGAATAAGTTCATAAGAGACCACATACCACGGTACGAGTAAAGAGTACTTGTCAGGAGACGAGGTTGAACAAGGTATAGAGTGATACCGATGATCAAACCTCGGACAAGTAAAATATCGCGTGACAAAGGGAATTGGTATCGTATGTGAATGGTTCATTCGATCACTGAAGTCATCGTTGAATATGTGGGAGCCATTATGGTTCTCCAGATCCCGCTATTGGTTATTGGTCGGAGTGAGTACTCAACCATGTCCGCATAGTTCGCGAACCGTAGGGTGACACACTTAAGGTTTGATGTTGAAATGGTAGAACTTGAATATGGAATGGAGTTCGAATATTTGTTCAGAGTCCCGGATGAGATCCCGGACATCACGAGGAGTTCCGGAATGGTCCGGAGAATAAGATTCATATATAGGAAGTCATATTCCAAGTTTGGAAATGATCCGGTGCATTTATGGCAGGTTCTAGAAGGTTCTAGAAAAGTCCGGAAGAAATCACCATGGAAAGTAGAGTCCCGGAGGGACTCCACCTTGCATGGCCAGCCAACCCTAAAGGGGAGGAGTCCAAGGTGGACTCCCCAAGGGTGGCCGGCCAACCCCCCTCATGGAAGGGGGGAATCCCACCCCAAGTGGGATTCCCACCTTGGGTAGGTTTCCCTACACATGGAAGGTTTTTGGTTCGGGTCTTATTCGAAGACTTGTAGTCCAACACTTGGGGCTTCCACCTATATAATGAGGGGCATAGGAGAGGGGGCTGAACACAATAAGCCCATAGCTTGGCCGCACCCCTAGGTGGCCGGCCACCCTCTCTCCCAAACCCTAGCCGCCCCCTCTCTCCTCCTCTTCTCCCGCACGCTTAGCGAAGCTCCGCCGGAGATCTCCACCACCACCGCCACCACGCCGTCGTGCTGCCGGATTTAAGGAGGAGCTACTACTTCCGCTGCCCGCTGGAACGGGGAGAAGGACGTCGTCTTCATCAACACCGAACGTGTGACCGAGTACGGAGGTGCTGCCCGATTGTGGCACCGTGATCAAGATCTTCTACGCGCTTTTGCAAGCGGCAAGTGATCGTCTACCGCAACAATAAGCCTACTCTTATAGGCTTTGGAAATCTTCAAGGGTTAGTCTTGATCATCCCCTCGTTGCTCCCGTCTTCTAGATTGCATCTTGGCTTGGATTGCGTTCTCGCGGTAGGAAATTTTTTGTTTTCTATGCAACGAATCCCTACAGGAGGAGGTGGTGGTGGTGGTGGAGGAAGAGGAGGAGGAGGAGGCCGACCGGAGGAGGTGGTCGTGGAGGAGGAGAAGTGGAGGAGAAGTTTGAGAAGTGAGGAGAAGTGGAGGAGAAGTGGAGGAGAGCGGCACAAAATTCAAATTTTGGACGTTAATTCTGTGGCGCATGGGCACTAGGTGCGCCACAGAATTTTTTTTTATTTTTTTGTATTTTGCAGCAAAAAATCTTTAACTGCCCGTAACTTTTTACTCTTTTGGAATTTGTAGATTCTAAAAATTGTCCAACCGGGCAAGCCTGGGTGAATTCGGATGTAGATTTTTCGTGGGAACATTTTAATATATTATGCGTTTTTTTTCGAGTTCGTATGCAACCAGAAATCCAGTTTGATGATTTTCCCACGCAATTTTGCAAAAAAAGTCGAAATTATTGTTTGTTAATTCTCAGTGGTAAAAGATGACATAATACATGGGCATCTTGAAGGAATTTATTTTTTGAATTTTTTATCTATTTTTTTATTTTTTAAAGAGGTACAAAAGGCGATCCACGGGGGGGGGGGGGGGGGGGGGGTTGGAGTTGCGTGGGGAGCCAAAAAAAAATCTGTGGCGCATGGAACTCATTCTGTGGCGCACCATCCCACGTACGCCACAGAAAGTCTTAATTCAGTGGCGCACCAGGACCAGTGCGCCACAGAATGTCTTATTTCTATGGCGCACGTGATCCTGTGCGCCACAGAAATAGTGAAACCAATGGTTGGGGCTGGCCCCACCAAATTTATGTGGCGCATGGATCCATGGTGCGCCACAAAATTAAGCTATTTCTGTGGCGCACCGTGCCTGGTGCGCCACAAAATAACTTTCTGTGGCGTATTTTTTGTGGTGCGCCACAGAACTAAGCTCCACCTATAAGTGTTTTCCTACTAGTGTGGATTTCATCAAGTCCTCCAGAAATATAGTTAAGTTTTTCATCGAGTAGTACAACTTGAGGCTATGCCCAAGTGCAAGCACTTGCCCATAGGCTCGGGGGCTACTCCCATCGGGAGCGCTGCCGCGCACCCGATAGAAAATAATTTCGAGACATCATCTACGCTACACATGATCTACGATATGGACCTCGCCTTGTATTTCTTCGATGTCGGAGATGATAATGCTTGGAGTCTCTACGCAAGTCTTCGACTTCCCTAGACACCCGGGGGCTACTGACATGGGTATACCCTTCGGGTACCCACTATTAGTATACCTGGATCGGCTCGGCCCAATATGGAGAAGGCCCAACAAGGCAATCCGAAGAAGTAGTCGACTAGGACTCTTGTAAAACCCTAGGCTAGTTGCATATATAAAGCTAGCCAGGGCACCCGAAGTAGAGGGGCCAATAGATAGACAAGAGATAGACACCATAGCTCCGCCTATGGCGGCACCTTGTAAACATACTTATTCTCATATACTGGATTGCTAGCAGCACGTAGGGATCCTCCACCGAGGGGACCCGAAGCTGGGTACGTCGTGTGCCTAATCTCGCTCCCGAAATCTTCATCGTCGCTCTCTCACGAAACCCAAGTCTACAATACGTAGGTATTGCCGAGGTGTTTCCTCGTCACTCCCCTTCCTACTAACCTAGATAATTGACCTCATTACCAAGAAGGTTATGGGAGCTAGACAATTTCGCCACTTTGGTACTTCATATTTTGCTAGTGGAGAGACCTCGGGTTTTTTAGTGTGGGGTTCCTCTAAAGGCTTGGCCATGATATATGGTCCCACTACTTGGTATTAACTCTGGGGACACGAGCATGCACACGAATTAGGGTTAGGCTTGAATTGGATCATAACTAAAAACATTAGTAAGAATTGGATCATAGCTAAAAGCATTAGTAATTGACATGAAAGACATCCAAGGTGTACGATGTTGATTAAAGCTTAGGGAAAGTGGATGTACAATCCAACCATTTAGGTTTAAGTATTCACAAACACAAATTTAGGTTCATTTTTTTGTAGGGGCATCTAGGGCTATCTCCGGGAATTTACGGCTCCGGTGCAAAATGCTAAATGGAGCCCTAAAATTTGAAAACTTCATGTAACTGAAGTATAAGTTCAGTTCATCATAAAATTTCAAATAAATGTTATTCCTATGATATTTAGAACCATATAAAATACCAATGCTATGTCCCCAAATTTTTTATGCAGTATGATCCAAAATATGGACAAAGTATTGGATATTTCATTAATATCAGACTAAAACAATATGTACTTTGCAATTGAAAAATAAAGCTACATAAAGTTTGAATGCAGCTGTACGGCCAACTACTTCAATCAAAATCAATAATCTTATACTATATCACAAATTTGACTTCAGATTAAATTCTTGTGAAGTGTAAATTAATATCTCGCCTCATGCAATTCTGGGTTACTACTACTATATGAAATACCTTATGTAATGCGAAAATGATCTAACCAAAAACATAATCAGTATTTTGTATAGTATAGAAGCCCTAAAAATATATAGTACATTAGGGTTTAGGTAGGACATGAGTTGTGACATTACCCTGTAAGTTCAGACACCTTTGGCAGATTGGCTAGTCTTGCCGGACTAGCGGACCTTCGAGGCTTTGAAGAAGTGGAATAGACTGGGAAGTTAGCCTCATGTAAAAATGGATCAATTGATCGATACTCTCTCCGTCCTTGGATAAGTGTACGTTTTTATTTTTAGAAGTCAAGTATTTTCAAATTTAACCATAGTTTTACACAAAAATAGCAACATAGGTCACATCAACTACTGTATTATTAAACTATATTGGAAGATGAATCTAGTAATATTAATTTAGTGTCATAATTGTTGCTACTATTTTCTAGGAATGTTTTCAAATTTAATAAGATTTGACTTAATATACCCTCATTTGAGGACGAAGGGAATACGTGCATCATCCAACTTATTCTTGCATGGCGCTTTGGGCTTTGGGCCGTTCAACATCAATGGGGTACTTACAGATTCGGTTTCTTATGGCAGATCGGGGCATGCGACAACTCACAAAACAAGCAGAAGGATTGGCTTCTCGAGCTCTCCCTAATCAGTGGCCCCACAATTTTGGGGGCCCTGTGCGATCTCTCATCTCGAACATGGCCATCAACGGGCCTGGTGTGTATCGAGCATCTGATATGTACAATAGACATATGTTGTTGCTTTTATGATGCCTATTTTTGACTAGGTTTTGGCTGCAATTATAAGATAAATAATGGAAACAACAACTCTTTCATAAGATCTACTTATTTAGCAATTATTTGTCCTCTCATGCGTTTGGACCATCATAATTCATATTTTCTTCTCTATCATATGGACATAGACGTAGCATCACTATCCCTATGATCGGTGGTGCAAGCAAGGTCTCACCGTGGGTACATAGAGAGGACAAAACATTTATAATTCATGCTCTGGTCCAATTACTGCATAAAGATTTCTTCCTTGATACACCAACAGATCCCCATGTGTAAATGTGTGAATGGTTGTGGCGAACATCACATAGTTTTTTTTTTCTTTAACCGTGTCCGAGTTTGTTGTGTAGTCCATAGCGTTGCAATGCGCTCATTGAAATCGGATAAACATTTTTTGTTGCTACTCTTAATGAAATTATGTACCATGCACATTCTTTCTGAAAAAAAAATCTCGTAGGATTTTTTTTTTCGATAAAGGAGCATCGCCCCAGCCTCTGCATCAATAGATGCACATGGCTTTCTTTATTAAAACTCAAGTGTCAATTCACCATAAACCATCCTCACTTATTACAATCACTGAGAATCTAAATTCGAAACAGAAATAACCAGGCCATAAAAAGTCTAATAGAAGTACCACAACCCCTTCTAAAATGTGTCTTCCAGGAATAAAAGCTGTCTGAGAAGGTCTGATGACTTTTTGAGCTACCTCCGAAATACGATTAGTGGCAACTTTAGTGAAAATTTTAAAGCTCACATTAAGTAAGCAAATTGGTCTATATTGTTGAATCTGAGTTGCATTTTCCTTTTTCGGTAATAAAGTAATCACCCCAAAGTTCAATTTATAAAACGGTAGTTCCCCTTTCTGAAAGCTATCAAATAAAGCCAGCAGATCAAACTTAATAACCCCCCGAAAATGTTGATAAAACTCCGCAGGGAAACCATCTGGTCCGGTGAACTTATTATGTTCCATTTGAAAAATAGCATCATAAACCTCCTTCATCGAGAAATTCTTAATTAACACTTGATTCTCCTCCGCTGACAATTGCGGAATATCTTGAACTATGATTTCATCTAGCACAACCGAACTAGGCTCAGGATTACCGAAAAGTTTTTTATAGTATTCCAAAATATAAACCCTTAAATTATCATCACCTACAATGGTTCCCTCATCTTGTTCCAGTTGATAAATTTTCTTTTTCCTGTGCTTACCATTAGCTATAAGGTGAAAATATTTGGTATTATCTCCCCCTTCTTGAATATATTTAATTTTGCCCTTTGAGGCCACTTGATCTCTTCATCTCGTACTTTTTTTTTTTTTTTTTTTTGCGAAAATTCCACCGATCTATTAATAATCATCAACAGTAGTACAAAGATGCCTAAAAGTAATAAAAATTACAAAAAGGTCATTGGACCACCTAGCGACGACTACAGACACTAGCACGAGCCGAAGGCGCGCCGCTGTCCTCGCCCCTCCATCACCGGAGCCAGGCAAAGCTTGTCGTAGTAGAGCTTGTTGTAGTAGACAGACGGGAAGTCGTCGTGCTAAGGCCCCAAAGGACCAGCGCACCAGAGCAGCAACCATCGCCAATGATGAGAACCGTAGATCGGAAGAGACTGACCTGAAACCACACAATCGAACACGAGAGACGACCGGATCTCGGGAGATCCGCCGGACACACAACTCCACACGCCCTCCGCCGACGCTAGATGCACCACCGGAGCGAGGATAGGACGGGGAGGACCTTATTCTGACTTCAGGAAGTAGCCGCCGCCTCACCATCCTGAAGAAGACACCGAGAACAAACTAAACGAAGAACTGAAACCTTCCCGCCGGCGAGAGGCTGCGGTCCGCCACACCTCCAAGGCCCCAAGGCCACCGGAGGCGGAGCGGACCGGCAGCGTCGCCGACGAGAGGGACGAAACCCTAGATG
Organism: Lolium perenne; assembly: GCF_019359855.2. Taxonomy (NCBI): domain Eukaryota; kingdom Viridiplantae; phylum Streptophyta; class Magnoliopsida; order Poales; family Poaceae; genus Lolium; species Lolium perenne. The sequence continues at coordinate 262,685,588 of NC_067250.2, forward strand.
GGTTTTACGCCGCCACCTGATCGCCTGTGTCTTTCCCGTATGATCTCTTCATCCTGAACAAATTTGTACTGGCAACTAGAATAGCATGAGCGCGATTAGCGGAGGGCCGTTGGAGGCGACGCGAGGTAGGTTCTGGGCGATCTCGCCGGAAGATGACTCCGACGACGAGTCAACAGCGGAGGCGACGCAGTCTTCGGCTTCATACTGCACGCCGGTGGAGGATGACGGACGCGATCTCTCGGCGGCGTCGTTGTCTGCTGTACACAGGCGGGAACAGAAGAGGCAGCGACAGCGGGCGGCGGCGCTGCAGCTCAGACCAGGTACGCCATCATCAACCTCTCCCTTCCGTTCTATGTCTCGGTCATCTCCATTGACAGAGACGGAGAAGATGAACAGGTGCAAGACGCCGGTAATGTCACCGACAACTTTTTGAAGCTGAGCATGAGCGCCCACTTGATCTCTTCATCTGCATGAAGCTGCAACTAAACTCTAGATTCAGGCACATTTGGAATTCCTAGCGTCTCCCATTCCTACTAACCTAGCTAATGGACCTCGTTACCAAGAAGGTAGTGTGAGACAATATCGCCACTTTGGTACTTCATATTTTGCTAGTGGAGAGACCTTGGGTTTCTTAGTAGGGTTTCTTTGGAAGCTTGGCCATGATATATACTCCTACTACTTGGTATTATCTCTGGGGCCACGAGCACGTACATGAATTAGATCATAACTGAAAGCATCAAAAGTTGACATGAAAGACATCCAAGGTGTACGCGGTCGATTAAAGCTTAGGGAAAAGCGAGGAGGCAGGTCAAAAAACCTTGGAGTAAAGTCATTGCATCCTCTTTGGCCTGGTAGGCTGGTACTGTGGTATGCTATTACTTCATGTGTGCTTACATATAGAAGGACGATGCTTGTGGTAGTTTTCCTCTAGAGTAGCACATGTGTAGTGACCAAACCAGGATTCCAGCACAGGCCCAAACGTAAATGATCATAACTATCCCAAAAAAAATAACATATTCGATAGCATACAAAACATTGCACAATTATCAATCAATTGTTATAGTATCTGAACCCAATGCTTGATTTGAAAATTGTTGGTTGCTTAAGTTGAACTTGAATCTTATGTTGTTGATGTTGTTTCGGTTTCAGGAGTTGATTGACTGGGTAGTGATTAATACAACCTATTTATTTCTTACGGTACATGTCTACATGAATTTGATGAAAAAAATAAAAAAATTGGTAAATATTGAGATTTGATGTGGATTAGGTTATTTTGGCAAATCAACGGTTGATAGCTTTTTCTTCAAGAGTAAACAACTTTTGTTAGGAGGCTTGAAGCCGCACGACTAGACGGCGGGGGACTATGACTACTGGATTTGTCTCGACCAGCAGGGTGATTGCTGCAGAGTGTGGGGCTGTGAAGGCGAGTCCCAGAGCGCGCAATGCTGGGCCAGCGCCTCAGCGGTATTATTAGAGTTTGTTTTGTGTTATGTTAGGACTCTAGTCTAAGTCGGTTTGGGCCTAACCCTAGGCCGGCCGACCCTCTCTTATATATAAACATTGTAATATTGTCTAAATCAATACACGTTATTATTCTCCCAAACTATCATGGTATCAGACGCCTAGGTTTTTCACACCTAGATGGGTCCGCCCACTCCACCGCCGCCGCAGACGCGTCCACTCTGGACCGCGGCCGAGGCGCACGCCAGCGCTGACGCCAATCTATCTTCTTCCTCTACCTCTACTCTCCACCAAAATCCCCAACAAAGTTCGCAGCCCCCACAACTTACCCTAGCAGACACGATCGCCGACGTCTCTCCGTTCGTCCTGATCGTCCCCGATATCTCCAAGCATAACTTTTACGATCGGTGATACGTCCCAAACGTATCTATAATTTTTGATGCTCCATGCTTGTTTTGTTACAATTCTTATATGTTTTATGTGCACTTTTCCACACTTTTTAGCATTTTCTAGGACTAAACTATTAACGCAGTGCCGCATTGCCAGTTCCTGTTTTCTGCTGTTTTTGTGTTTTAGAAAAGTTGTATATGAAAGTTTCTCGGAATTGGACGAAACAAAAGCCCAGAGTATTATTTTTCCGGGACGAAGACGGAGCCAGAAGGACACGCGCAGGAGAGCTGCCATGTGGTAGTACATAGGGCAGGCGCGGCCCCACCCTTGGCCGCGCCTGGCCCATGTACTGGCGCCTCGTCGTCTTGTTTGCTCCGCCCTTCCGCCTATTTATTTGTAACATCCCAAATTTTTCAAACAAAGAAGAAAATGAATTTCCTTTTTTTCCAAAAATAAGAACCAACAAAAACTTTTATTACAGCATGTGCTATGCATAGTGCTCATACTTAATCTTTGTGTTATTGCTATGTTGTGTGTTTACAATCATTGACAATGTGCCAAAACCCTAAACCCCACCCCTTTTCAAAACCAAGGAGAAATCAAGAAATTAAAATAAAATAAAAAGAGAGGCATATGTGGGCATATAGCTATACTTGCAAATATAGGTGTATGCCCTATTTACCTTACCAACATGGTTTGAAACCCTTGAACAACTCAACCTCACACTCAAGCAAACTAAAACCATGCTCTTTGAGATCAAAGGGAAGCAAACAAGAAAATTAGAAAATTGCAAAAACCCTCACATATGGCTTATGGCCATTTTTGAAAATACTTAACCTAGGACAATTTGACTTGTGCCATTGGTTGGAAAATGTTATTAAACACTTAAGAACACTTTTTGAATCAAAGAAACCCAAATCAAAGCAAAGGAAAATTTAAAATCTTGCCACATGATAATGGTCAAAATTGACAATTATATCATGATACCCACTTTGAGCCCTTGTATCTAGAGATTCTTAAACCAAACTCTCCCCACTCTTTGCACCTCATCCAAGACTTCATGAAAGTGAACAACTTAGTCAAAGTCAACCTTGCTGGTTCAAAGTAAAACTCTAAAAATAAGCATGCTAAGATGCCACTTTGAAACAGATTCTAGATTACCCAAATTATTAGGATTTTTACAAATCAATTCCAAAACCCAAACCAATGTCACAATGGATGCCAAACATTATTTAGAACACATCTATGCAGAAATTTGGCCAAAATTCAAACACACATGAGACCATGGCTTATGATCAAATTGTTTACATAGAGGTACAACCACTATTTCAACCACTTTGTACCCCTCACCCCACCTCTCTTGTACTCCTCCATAGTACACCAGGTACCACAACAACTCCCAATGACCTCACTTAGCCTAGCCATGCTCACCCTAGCACAAGGACACTCAATGTCATTGCATGTGTCACATATACATGTTGGCATTGATTAATTGTGCATACCCTAGCTCTCTCCAACCTAGCAAACCTTGTCAAACTCTTTGTTCTCACCCCCCTACAGCAGGCCATGCCCTCGGAGACAAAGAAAAATGCACAATTGATCCCATGCCATCACCATGCTGGCCACTTGATCACCACCATGCCAACCCTCACCATGGCCCTGCTCTCTTTCTCTCACCTTGTCCTGAAGGCTCACCTCATCACCCTGTACCTGCTGGCGCGAGCCCTGGCAAAGGAGAAGCCGACAATGCCCAGAACACGCCGTGCCCAAACTTGCCAGGACGCGCGAGAGCGTGCATGGACGCGCCCTGGACACGCCGGTACACGCACGCGTCCCGTCGACACAGCTCTCCCTCACCCACTCCTTTCACCCACCTACTCACCACGACTCCAGCAACCCCGTAGACAACCTCATTGGCTCGCCGGCGCCCTGTAGACGACGACATGGTCGACATCCTCCGCCACGGGTCCTGCAGTACACGACGTCGCCTGCCCGCCTCCGTCAACACCTGTCCTCGCCATGACACTCGTTAGGTCCGTGGTGACATCGCCTACACGACGCGCCTACTCCCCTGGCCCCGCGTGACCTCCATCGCCGTCGTCACCCCTCACCTGCTCCGCGCCCTCGGCCACCTCGCGTCGCTATAAAAGGAGAGCGCCCCGGCCTCCATTGAGCACAACAATCCACTCCCCTCTCTCTTCTGCCTCTCCTCGACCCTCTTCCCCTTCACATTAGCCACCACGCCGCTCCAATTTCGCCGGAGACCGCCGCGGCAGTAGCTCGATGAAGGAGAAGCTCCAGGCAACCTCCGCCGCTCCCTTGACCCTCCTTCGACTCGCCATCGACTCCTCGATCGTTTGCCCGCATCGCCAACCCTCGCCGCGCCTCCGGCCTGCCGCCGTCGACCCCCTCTGCCGCGCCCAGGGTTTACTCGCAGTCGCGGAAGGTGACGATCGTGCACCGTCCGATCCTCTTTTAATCTAACGGCCGTCGCTGCGTACCGTTTCGGTGAAGGGAAATAGAGGCTGACAGTGGACCCCGCCATCAGGCCACTCGAGTCCCGCGTGGCAGCTCAGCTGGGCTGGCCCGTTTAACCCCTCTCTGGCCCATTTCCTTTTCCCGCCTAGGTCCAAAAATTTGAATTCGAATTAATTCATTTCATTCAAATTGCATACTGGTGTCAAATAAAAAATTTAATAACTTCAAATATACAAAGCCAAATTAAAGGAAATTTATATATCTAGAAAGCTTGTGAAATTATCTATCCAACTACACTGGTCTCAACCCTAGATTCATTGTAGAATTTTTCTGATAAAAATAACAAGGCAGTAGGTTTCCAAACTTCAAATAATTATTAAAAATCAACCATAATGAATTTTGAGGTGATTCAAATTCTCATAATTCACATTTCAAATACTCTAAATGTTTATGTAAAAATATAACATAGTTATTTCAGATGATCATGGGTTAGAGTCAAATAATGGCTATGTAGTCATTACTAGCCCATTTAAAATTATTTTCAAATTTTGGAATTTAAATCTATGATGTGTGGCACCTCATTTAAATCAATTTCTCAAGTAATTCAAGGTGAGGTGATGACATTTGTCTACATGACCCCATATGTTATTATTTGAGAATATTAAATCATGTCTATAGTAGTATTTAAATTGCATGAGGAGTAATACCCCATTTAAATTATTTTCCCCAGATGATAAATATGAAGTAATGACCTTGGTCAACATGTACTCATACTTTATTAGTTTAGGAGATCAAATCTTAACAAGATTCAATGAGAAGAAATTATTTCTCAAGAATAATAAATAGAAACCCTAATAAATATTTCAATGAGAGGAAATTATTTTCCTACCCCTAAATAGAAAACCCTAGTTGTTGCTAAGTAATTTTTATGATGATAGATCATTTTGAGTGAGCCATTAAGGCTAAGTAGTCCCTTAAGTATTGATTGGTGATTGTTATCCTCGTATTCATTTATAGACGCTAGTACCGGAGACTACCAAGAGGAGGAGGTCTACTTTGAAGAAGAAGAAGAGAACTTTGATCACTACCCCAACCAAGGCAAGCTATACTCTTGCAAGTTCCCAAGTGCAAAGGTCTAATAGAGCAAGGCACCATTACACTTCTATTTTTTGTTTAAAGATCCAATCCCAATTTTTATTCTTGCAAGCTGCTACTTTATTTATCAAAGCTTAATTTATAGTTAACTTTGGTCTAAGTATAGAGTGTTACAAGAACATCAAAAGTAGCCTAGAGAAATACAAGTTAGTTAGCACCCCTCATGGCTAGTTGCTAGTGCTAAACTCAAATTGACTACTCTAGATGGGAAACAGGTGAATCAAATGACTTTGAAAACCTTGGAATGATGAGTCATTCTATTGAAAGCTTTTGAAGGTGAATATGACTTGTGAATGACATGGTGAACTTTACCAAAAAACTGATGGTTGGGTTCGGATGCGATACCATTCCAATTCTTAAGTACCCCCACAATACCTGAATCTGGGTAAGGCTTAACTAGAGACTTATGTATTTTAGTATGGGTTCCCTCTAAACAAGCGTCATAGAGGTTATGCCGAGGCTGCCTCCGTTGAAAGTGAAATGACGTGAAATGAGGTGAATGTCCTACCCAAGCCCTATGCAGTTCCCCGGCTGACGGTTTGTCTTTACTGGGAGGCCAAGCTCATGGGGAGAGGTGCCTATACTAGGGTATGTAAATGAAAGGTTATGATTGTTAGTTCACGCACTGAGTGCGATAAATCAGGGCCAGTTACCCCTGACGGACTATTGCAATTATTGTGGCACAAGTGTGCGACCTCTGCAGAGTTTAAACTATTCGAATAGCCGCGTCCGTGGTCATGGACAGTTGGAAAGGCCATACTGTTCCGTCATCAGAACTTTTCAAAATATGATAGGTGACTTGTGACTTGTGACTTGAAAGAGAAATGTGACTTTGACTTTTGAATCACAACTGAGTTGTGGGAATGACAGTAATGTTCCCACTTGAGTTAGTTAGACAACTGAAGAGTCTTTTATTACCAAAATGCTTACGAAATAAAACTGGCTTATGCAAATGAACCTAGAGCTTAGAACCCCCTTACTATAGTTGATAATGCTTACACTAGTATTCGTTTGTGAGTACTTTAAAGTACTCATGGCTGTGTCCCTGGCTATTCAAATGGCCAGACTATGAAGATGAGCCCCAGTACCAGGATGAAGGATAGCAGGATGTCTATGACAACTAGGACTACTCCTGACGTCAACAGTTGCCTGTGGAGCAGATGGACTACTACTACGCTACTTCCGCTGTGTGTTTTGTATTGGATCCTTAGATCCCCTATGTTGTATTAAGACTGGATCATGTGATCCTTTGTTGTAAGACAATTATGAGTTGTAATGAATGATGTTCTGTGATATCAATCTATTATGTCTCGCAAAAACAATATTCCTGGGATTGCGATGTATGGCATAATAGGCATCTGGACTTAGAAATCCGGGTGTTGACAAGTTGGTATCAGAGCCATTGTTTGACCTTAGGAGACCCTAGTTAGAATGGACGTCTGAAAAACTTAGTTTCAAAACAAATGAATTGAATATTTATGAAAACTTATTCTCACTCTTATCCTTGAGATCTTTTCAAAATGATAAACCCATGCTCTATTTTTCCTTATATTACTACATAAAAATGTTTACACACTTGCTCACTTCTCTAACTTACTCATCCTAATTCTTCACAGATGGAGTACAACTGTGAGTCCTATCAGCTTGGCCATGGAGGAGACCTAATGTTCGAGAAGGATTTGAAACAACTGGTCGAATATCTAGGACGCCCGTATCCCGAGTTCTTTGGAGTGACACTCAATAATCGTCGGGAAGACAAGCCCAATGGGAAGTTACTGCAGATCTGAGAGGAAAGCTGGGAGCCCCAATTTTGGAAACTATATGGTTTTCTGTAAAGGGAAACACTTGGAAGGAAGGACTAGCCCAAGCCATGCAAGAAGCAATTGCCTGTCTGTGTGGACAAAATGTGAACAAGCTCAGGAACACTCGCTTCATTTACTACCCAAGACATGACCCCATGGGAAGACCAATAACCATGCCACCGCATCCGGAGATGAACCACTATGTCGCATACCTGGACTTCATGCTGTACAAGACCCGCAAGGAGTTGGACAACACCCGCGTATTTCGCCAAGAACATTACCCCTGAAGACGAAAAACCCACCATGAAGAGTAGCATCCCTAGAGCACTCTCGTAGGTGTGAGTGGTATCAGGATCCCTTGTATCGTAGAACGAATGAATGGTTCTTAAAACCACCGGTGTGTTTGTTTGTAAGGTGTGATGCTTGGTATGAATGAAAAAGTGTTGTTGGTTTTTACCCCGTCAACACTACTCAAGGTTTCAAGTTATGAACTTTTTAAACTTTAAACCAAACAAACCATAGAAATTTCCCTCTTATCTTATCATCTACCTCAATGTTTAGATGGCCCCACCAACCCGCAGCACCAACCAAGACGCCATGATGCAGATGCTCCAGATGATGATGACAGACCGAGAAGCCGAGAGAGCTGAATGACAAGCCAATATTGCCGCACTGCAGCAGATAGCTCAGAACAATCAAGGCCATGGAAACCACGATCACCATGGATCAAAGTTGAAGAACTTTCAGAACACCAACCCACCTATGTTTAGCAAGACAGAAGAGCCCCTAGATGCTGATGACTGGCTCCAAACAATGGAGAACAACCTGGAAGTTGCGGGAGTAGAAGCCGCAGAGAAAGTACTGTTCGCCACCCACTACCTGTCAGGACCTGCCAGAGCCTGGTGGACAAGTGCCTTTGCAATGAATGCGGGACAGATGATGACTTGGGAAGACTTCAAACTCAAGTTCAGCAAATATCATGTGCCCCAGGGACTGATCAAGAAGATGAGAGACGAGTTCCGCGAACTCAAACAAGGAAGGATGTTCGTGGTGGAATACCGCGACAGATTCCTCACCCTGTCAAGGTACGCCCCGGATGAGACCGACACCAATGAGAAGAGGAAGGAAAGATTTCTGAATGGACTGCATGATGAAATGCAAACTGTGTTAGTGAACATTCTGTTCGCTGACTTGGAAGCTCTTGTGGACTCAACCATACAGATGGAAGGGAAACTGCATCAAGCCAACGAGAACCGCAAGCGTAGGATGATGAACCAGAATGGACCCAGCCATACCCAGAAGTACCACAACAATTCAACCGGAGGATTTACCCCAAGACACAACAGGCCAACTACTCAGACCTACCGCCCAAACTACTTCAACAATAATGGAGGACCCTCGAAGCCCGGAGGCCACCACCACCACCCCAACAACAACAACAACAGCAACAACAACAACAACCAGAATGGTGCCAACAACAATAACCCCAATACTGCCCCAAGGACTGGAAGCAATGCCATCCCCGTCACCCCAAAGGACAAGTCAACGATAACCTGCTATGAATGTGGAACTGTTGGGCATTACTCCAATGAGTGCCCCAAGACACTGGCGAAGAAAGCCCCCAATACCACTGCACCTGCCCAGCAACAGCGCCGCTTCGCAGCTAGAAGAAACCCGAACAACCGCAACGGCCGTCTCTACCACATGAATGCAACAGAAGCCCAGGAAGCCCCTCAGGCCATGCCAAGTATGTTTTCCTGTTAATCCAATTGCTCAATCTCTCTTAGGAACCTAACTTTTCTTAAAATCTCGGGACGAGATTTGTTTAAGGGGAAAGGGTTTGTAACATCCCAAAATTTTCAAACAAAGAAGAAAATAAATTTCCTTTTTTCCAAAAAAAAGAACCAACAAAAACTTTTATTACAGCATGTGCTATGCATAGTGCTCATACTTAATCTTTGTGTTATTGCTATGGTGTGTGTTTAAAATCATTGACAATATGCCAAAACCCTAAACCCTACCCCTTTTCAAAACCAAGGAGAAATCAAGAAATTAAAATAAAATAAAAAGAGAGGCATATGTGGGCATATAGCTATACTTGCAAATATAGGTGTATGCCCTATTTACCTTACCAACATGGTTTGAAACCCTTGAACAACTCAACCTCACACTCAAGCAACCTAAAACCATGCTCTTTGAGATCAAAGGGAAGCAAACAATAAAAATAGAAAATTGCAAAAACCCTCACATATGGCTTATGGCCATTTTTGAAAATACTTAACCTAGGCCAATTTGACTTGTGCCATTGGTTGGAAAATGTTACTAAACACTTAAGAACACTTTTTGAATCAAAGAAACCCAAAGCAAAGCAAAGGAAAATTTAAAATCTTGCCACATATTATAATGGTCAAAATTGACAATTATATCATGATACCCACTTTGAGCCCTTGTATCTAGAGATTCTTAAAAAAAACTCTCCCCACTCTTTGCACCTCATCCAAGACTTCATGAAAGTGAATAACTTAGTCAAAGTCAACCTTGCTGGTTCAAAGTCAAACTCTAAAAATAAGCATGCCAAGATGCCACTTTGAAACAGATTCTAGATTACCCAAATTATTAGAATTTTCACAAATCAATTCCAAAACACAAACCAATGTCACAATGGATGCCAAACATTATTTAGAACACATCTATGCAAAAATTTGGTCAAAATTCAAACACACATGAGACCTTGGCTTATGATCAAATTGTTTACATAGAGGTACAACCACTATTTCAACCACTTTGTACCCCTCACTCCACCTCTCTTGTACTCCTCCATAGTACACCAGGTACCACAACAACTCCCAATGACCTCACTTAGCCTAGCCATGCTCACCCTAGCACAAGGACACTCAATGTCATTGCATGTATCACATATACATGTTGGCATTGATTAATTATGCATACCCTAGCTCTCTCCAACCTAGCAAACCTTGTCAAACTCTTTGGTCTCACCCCCTACAGCAGGCCATGCCCTCGGAGACAAAGAAAAATGCACAATTGATCCCATACCATCACCATGCCGGCCACTTGATCACCACCATGCCAACCCTCACCATGGCCCTGCTCTCTTTCTCTCACCTTGTCCTGAAGGCTCACCTCATCACCCTGTACCTGTTGGCGTGAGCCCTGGCCAAGGAGAAGCCGACAATGCCCAGAACACGCCGTGCCCAAACGTGCCAGGACGCGCCAGAGCGTGCATGGACGCGCCCTGGACACGCCGGTACACGCACGCGTCCTGTCGACACAGCTCTCCCCTCACCCACTCCTTTCACCCACCTGCTCACCACGACCCCAGCAATCCCGTAGACAACCTCATTGGCTCGCCGGCGCCCTGTAGACGACGACATGGTCGACGTCCTCCGCCACGGGTCCTGCAGTACACGACGTCGCCTGCCCGCCTCCGTCAACCCCTGTCCTCGCCATGACACGCGTTAGGTCCACGGTGACATCGCCTACACGACACGCCTACTCCCCTGGCCCCGCGTGACCTCCATCGCTGTCGTCACCCCTCACCTGCTCCGCGCCTTCGGCCACCTCGCGTCGCTATAAAAGGAGAGCGCCCCGGCCTCCATTGAGCACACCAATCCACTCCCCTCTATCTTCTGCCTCTCCTCGGCCCTCTTCCCCATCACATTAGCCACCACACCACTCCAATTTCGCCAGAGACCGCCGCGACAGTAGCTCGATGGAGGAGAAGCTCCAGGCAACCTCCGCCGCTCCCTCGACCCTCCTTCGACTCGCCATGGACTCCTAGATCGTTTTCCTGCATCACCAACCCTCGCCGCGCCTCCGGCCAGCCGCCGTCGACCCCCTCTGCCGCGCCCAGGGTTTGCTCGCCGTCGCGGAAGGTGACGATCGTGCACCGTCCGATCCTCTTTTAATCTAACGGTCATCGCTGCGTACCGTTTCGGTGAAGGGAAATAGAGGCTGACAGTGGACCCCGCCGTCAGGCCACTCGAGTCCCGCGTGGCAACTCAGCTGGGCTGGCCCGTTTAACCCCTCTCTGGCCCATTTCCTTTTCCCGCCTAGGCCCAAGAATTTGAATTCGAATTAATTCATTTCAGTTAAATTACATGCTGGTGTCAAATTCAAAATTTAATTTTAAATCTACAAAGCCAAATTTAATGAAATTTATATATCTGGAAACTTGTGAAATTATCTATCCAACTACACTGGTCTCAACCCTAGATGCATTGTATAATTTATGTGATAAAAATAACAAGGTAGTAGGTTTCCAAACTTCAAATAATTATTAAAAATCAACCATAATGAATTTTGAGGTGATTCAAATTCTCATAATTCACATTTTAAATACTCTAATTGTTTATGTAAAAATATAACATAGTTATTTCAGATGATCATGGGTTAGAATCAAATAATGGCTATGTAGTCATTACTAGCCCATTTATAATTATTTTCAAATTTAGGAATTTAAATCTATGAGGTGTGGCACCTCATTTAAATCACTTTCTCAAGTAATTCAAGGTGAGGTGATGACATTTGTCTTCATGACCCCATATGTTATTATTTGAGAATATTAAATCATGTCTATAGTAGTATTTAAATTGCATGAGGTGTAATACCCCATTTAAATCATTTTCCCCAGATGATAAATATGAAGTAATGACCTTGGTCAACATGTGCTCATATTTATTATTTGAGGAGAATAAATCTTAACAAGATTCAATGAGAGGAAATTATTTCTCAAGAATAATAAATAGAAACCCTAATAAATATTTCAATGAGAGGAAATTATTTTCCTACCCCTAAATAGAAAACCCTAGTTGTTGCTAAGTAATTTGTATGATGATAGATCATTTTGAGTGAGCCATGAAGGCTAAGTAGTCCCTTAAGTATTGATTGGTGATTGTTATCCTCGTATTCGTTTATAGACGCTAGTACCGGAGACTACCAAGAGGAGGAGGTCTACTTTGAAGAAGAAGAAGAGAACTTTGATAACTACCCCAACCAAGGCAAGCTATACTCTTGCAAGTTCCCAAGTGCAAAGGTCTAATAGAGCAAGGCACCATTACACTTCTATTTTTTGTTTAAAGATCCAATCCCAATTTTTATTCTTGCAAGCTTCTACTTTATTTATCAAAGCATACTTTATAGTTAACTTTGGTCTAAGTATAGAGTGTTACAAGAACCTCAAAAGTAGCCTAGAGAAATACAAGTTAGTTAGCACCCCTCATGGCTAGCTGCTAGTGCTAAACTCAAATTGACTACTCTAGATGGGAAACAGGTGAATCAAATGACTTTGAAAACCTTGGAATGATGAGTCATTCTATTGAAAGCTTTTGAAGGTGAATATGACTTGTGAATGACATGGTGAACTTTACCAAAAACTGATGGTTGGGTTCGGATGCGATACCATTCCAATTCTTAAGTACCCCCACAATACCTGAATCTGGGTAAGGCTTAACTGGAAACTTATGTATTTTAGTATGGGTTCCCTCTAAACAAGTGTCATAGAGGTTATGCCGAGGCTGCCTCCGTTGAAAGTGAAATGACATGAAATGAGGTGAATGTCCTACCCAAGCCCTGTGCAGTTCCCCGGATGACGGTTTGTCTTCACTAGGAGGCCAAGCTCATGGGGAGAGGTGCCTATACTAGGGTATGTAAATGAAAGGTTATGATTGGCAGTTCGCGCACTGAGTGCGATAAATCAGGGCCAGTTACCCCTGACGGACTATTGCAATTATTGTGGCTCAAGTGTACGACCTCCGCAGAGTTTAAACTATTCGAATAGCCGCGTCCGCGGTCATGGACAGTTGGAAAGGCCATACTGTTCCGTCATCAGAACTTTTCAAAATATGATAGGTGACTTGTGACTTGTGACTTGAAAGAGAAATGTGACTTTGACTTTTGAATCACAACTGAGTTTTGGGAATGACACTAATGTTCCCACTTGAGTTAGTTAGACAACTAAAGAGTCTTTTATTACTAAAATGCTTATGAAATAAAACTGGCTTATGCAAATGAACCTAGAGCTTAGAACCCCCTTACTATAGTTGATAATGCTTACACTAGTATTTGTTTGCGAGTACTTTAAAGTACTCATGGCTGTGTCCCTGGCTATTCAAATGGCCAGACTATGAAGATGAGCCCCAGTACCAGGATGAAGGACAGTAGGACGTCTATGACAACTAGGACTACTCCTGACATCAACAGTTGCCTGTGGAGCAATGGACTACTACTACGCTACTTCTGCTGTGTGTTTTGTATTGGATCCTTAGATCCCCTATGTTGTATTAAGAATGGATCATGTGATCCTTTGTTGTAAGACAATTATGAGTTGTAATGAATGATGTTCTGTGATATCAATCTATTATGTCTCGCAAAAACAATATTCCTGGGATTGCGATGTATGGCATAATAGGCACCTGGACTTAGAAATCTGGGTGTTGACATTATTCCTCGTATCGGGAAAACCCCAGGGACGAGAGCCTCCATCCACGAAAAGTTCCGACGCCGCCGTCAACCGAAACCCTTGTTCGGGAGGGTTCTATAGTCCATCCCGGCACCCTGCCGGAGAGGGAAATCACCGCCGGAGGCCTCTACATCGCCATGTATTCATCTGAGGTGATGCGTGAGTAGTCCTCCACGGTACCATGGGTCCATAGCAATAGCTAGATGGCTGTCCTCTCCTTGTTGTGCTTCATGTATAGATCTTGTGAGCTGCCTAACATGATCAAGATCATCTATTTGTAATTACTACATGTTGGTTTGATGTGGATCCGATTTATAGAGAGATTGCTTTGGTTGAGATTATGTATTATGCTATTATGATCTTGCATGCTCTCCGTTTTTAGTAGATGCTCTGGCCAAGTAAATGCTAGCGACTCCAAGAGGGAGTATTTATGCTCGATAGTGGGTTCATGCCTCTATTTAACCATGGGAAGTGACCTTGTTCTCTACGGTTGTAGATGTGCCGTTGCTACTAGGGAGAAAACAACGGTGTTCCATTCAAGGGTAGTTTCATCATTTACTTTACACACATTGCTTAAAGCGATAGTTCGTTGCGTGCAACTTAATATTGGAGGGTGTCGCGGATGCAATCCTGAAGGTGGATTATTAGTCATAGATGCAGTTGGATTACGGTCTATGTATATTGTTGTAATGCCCGCATACTTTCATAGCATGTATTTTTCACCAACCATTAGCGTAGAATCTTTGTTTGTCAATTTCCCATCTGTAATTTGTTTACCCAACATATTTATTTTATTGGGGAGGCGCCTCTAGTGAACTGTGGACCCCGGTCCTTCTTCTTTTAATTGCAATCTTCTGCAACATTTTTCTGTTCTGTTCTCTGCAAAAAATTACTCTTCCACGTGGTTCGTTTAATCCTTCGTTTTCAGCAAAACCAGTGAGCTTGACAACCTCGCTGAAAGTTGGGGACAAAGTACTTGGTTGTTTATGTGCAGGTCTCCACGAGTTGGTTCGCAACACCTCGGGAGAGAACGCTTTTCTCCTACTGGTCGATAAACCTTGGTTTCTTACTGAGGGAAAACTTCCTGTTATGCTTCTCATACCTTCCTCTTGGGGTTTCACTCAACGTTGCGCATAAATTCTCCTTTATCAACTCCGCGCTTAGCAAGACTTTTTCTGACGCCGTTGCCGGGAAGAAAAGCATCTCTTCTGCGAGGGGAGTCTCAGTCTCTCATTCTCTTTCTTCTTTGTTATTGTTTTGCTTGCATATTTTATTTTTATCCTGTTTGCATTATTTTTATTAAATGGCTACTCTGAGAATACTAAGTTGTGTGATTTCACTAGCACCAACAACAATGATTTTATTTGCACACTCATTGCTCCACCCGTTCCTGAAGCAGCTTTTTATGAGATTAAGCCTGTCTTGTTGAACTTTGTTATGAAAGAGTAATTTTCTGCTGATGATGTTGCTTCTCACCTCAACAATTTTGTTGAGCTATGTGAGATGCAAAAATATAAGGATGTAGATGATAATATTATTAAGTTGAAATTGTTTCCTTTCTCATTAAAAGGTAGAGCTATTTTTGTAGGCTAGTGTGGAAAAAATATTGTGTACCTACTTCTACTTAGCATGGTGCAAGTGCACTACACAAGACTCACGACAAGGGTTTTGCCTGCTAGATCCGTTGTCACAATCTCCCGCGCGTCGTCTTCTTGCTTTTGTTTACTGACCACATGGAGGAAGCTTGTGAGCCCGATGGAAGGATATGAGCCAAAGATGCCTTTGCAGCTAACAAATATGCTGACTAAGTTTGCCATAAGTATGCTCTCATGCAAAGCCTTTGCTGACAGTAATGGTTCTTTGACGTGGGTTTACGAGTTACGGTCCACGTAGCCAAAGCCAAATCAATGCAACAATCTATACCTAATAATAAAAGCAAAAGGGTTTCTCCCTCGGTAGTCATCCAACTTTTTATTTGACGGTTTTACCCTCCCACCAAATCGCATAATACTGTATCTGCCATGAAATTGTAAGGGTTCGTTTAGAAACGGTTCGATCCCAAACCGAAGAAACTTTCCCGTGAATCGTCTGTGCCCATCTCCTTCCTCCCGCGCTCTTTCTGCCTTTTGCGCCGCCA
This sequence comes from Lolium perenne, assembly GCF_019359855.2. NCBI lineage: Eukaryota > Viridiplantae > Streptophyta > Magnoliopsida > Poales > Poaceae > Lolium > Lolium perenne. The sequence continues at coordinate 262,701,489 of NC_067250.2, forward strand.
CAACTTTCACCAAGAGCATCGTGCGCCGTCCAGCCGCGAGCGCCGACGTCCTCATCCACCTCGAATATGCTGTGTCCGACGAGGTGGTAATCGAAGCTGAGATCGAGGCCTTGCTGCACAACTCTCTAAACATGTGGGACTTTCGGCAGACGAATCCAGATCGGCAAGATGGTAATCGATCCCCAGCGACGGCGTATATGCATCACTTTATTCATGGATTTTGCTGTTGCTTCTGCCTCCGGCGTGGTGGTGCCTGCCATGCCCTCTTGTAGCGCCCAGCAATTCGTATACTACGGAAAAGGATGAAGCTGTAGGGCAATCACACAGTGACCTGGGTGGAGATTGGAGCGATTTGGACCTCTTGATCCCTATCAAAATTGAAGACACGGAGAGATAATGCCTGTAACCATGTTCCTAATGCCATATAAAGCTCTGTTCCGTTAGGTCTGCTACTATGAAATTTCAAATATGTTTCTTCCGCTCTAAGTTTGCTCATATATGTACATAGTAACATAGATATAAATATATAATTGTGCAGCTAACCTTTTTTTGGCGGACGATTGTGCAGGTAACTTGAACATAAGATGTTTCTTTGAAATTCCAAGAAAGTAATTATGTAGTTGGTGCTGGAGATAGACCTATCAACCATTTGTTGGCGAATTATCCCTTCACCAAATATCAATTTGAACAAGCACCAAGAACCAGATGATGTTCTGGCTCAGCATGGAGTTGACTGGAGAGACGAATAGCCCAAGAGGAGGTGGCGAGCGGATAAATTGTTCTACATCCCAGGGAAAGGGAATGCTGGTAGATTTGGAATAATCTGCGACTTAAAACCCTGCCAATTGACAATTTTGGAGAAGGTATGTCAACTTGTGATAGCATGTAAAATGCCTATACTGATAACAAACTCTTGATTTTTGGATTACATATGCAGTGTTTGCCTGCTTATGTGCATAATATGCTTCATCGCTTATGTGCATAATGTGCTTCATCGACTAGGCCACACACAAATGCATCTTTTGACCGTGAGGCATTTGGCAAAATAAGCATACTTTTGGCTCTTTACATGCATACGAAATTGAAATCTATGTACACGATAATCTGACTTTAACATCACTGTTTTCACTGTTTTTTGGTTTGATAATATGCAAGGTTGCCACTTCTTAAGAAATACATTTCTTTCTTATTTTCTTCATGCTAAACGGTGTATGTGTGGAACTAATGACGAATCTTGGCAGTTCATTTCTTTTGGAAGATGGAATTTGAAGCAGTAATATATATACTCCATGGTTGATAGCAACCGAGCCTTCTTGAGTTCCACCGGACCGTGAGAATCATGGAATCATGGACCTACTCAAATTAATTGCTAGCAAGCTTGTTTAGATAGATTTTTGAATTGATTGTTTCCCATTTGGTTTGGTTCTCTCAAATCATGCTAGGTTTTTCGCAACAGGCTTCTTAATGTGTCTTTCGTCATGAAAATTATGGAAAAAAGCATAGTAAAAAATGCCGCCATATATGCGAAACTTAGTAGTAGTACTTTCGATTGGAAGGAGAGGGAAGTGGAGGGTGATGCCTGAGAGTAGAAGGAAGGAGAGGGTTGTCCTCTAATACGAAGCATTACTATCATTAACCAATGGCACCGTGGGTAATTGGTTGAGAAGAAACAATCCACTATTCATTATTAGTATATATAGATATGGATAAAGATGAGATGCGTCAGCGTGAATGGGTTTTCTCCCGATGCAACGCATGGACACTTTTGCTAGTAATCCTTAATACAAATCAATGAACCAAGCTCTAGGAATTAACTAAACATGTAGCAAGCCGTCATGGAGGCTGTCGATGAAGTCAGACGAATACCAGCAGCAGAATCGGAGGGCGAGGCAGACGCACAAGGCGCTGCCAAGGACCGCCATCAGGGCGCCGCCCAAGGCCACGGAGACGGACGCAGCCATGCCCATGACGGGGTAATCTCCGGCATCATCCAAGCTGCGGCAGAAGACCAGCACCACGATCAGGATGCCGGCGATCGCCCAGGTGGAACCAACCACGGCCCACATGCAGCCGTCGAGGGCTCTGACAGTGCTGCCGGGGTCCGGCACCGTTGCTTCGCTGACACCGTCGTCCTCCAGATCCATGTCCGCCGTATCCGAACGATCGCGTAACGTATGCTGATGCTTCCCGACCGGCAGGGCTATATCTAGCTAGGAAGATTACCTAGTATTGTCCGTTTAAGGTCGGTGTCTCATCCGATTTGAATTAGTTGTAGGCGTCGTATCTTATGAATCCACATGTTTGCTGCATCCGTGTATCCAGAGCGTTTTAATCCTCCGATCTTGATCCTACGTATCCGCTCACTCCAAAGCAATTATGCATTGAAGCACCCGCCGTCAACCCTTTTATTTTGCAATTTAACCCCTGAATACCTGAATCACATCACAAACCCTTGTCTTCTCCCGACGGCGACGGCGACTAGCTCGGCACCGAGTCTGCAGGACGCGTCCCAAAGAAAATCGACAGGAGCTCGCCAGCGCCAGGACTGAGATGCCATTCGACGGTCCAGGCGCAACGGCCGTGCAGGTTCTTGGCCATCTTAGCACATATCCTCCTTCTCGCCGGCCCCTGATGCCAAGCCCGCCGCCGGCCGGCATCGGCAGCCTGCGCACGGTCGGCTTACACTACGCCCTCGTCCAGTGGACTCTCCTGTATACTAACTCCTGGAACGCTGGCCGGTTCTACAGACTCGCGTGGGCTGGGGATTCTCTTGCAGAGCACGATGATTGTTTTTCTGAATTTGCTTGTTCTTGTCTGATGTACTATCTAGTACTTCCTTGGATGCAGTTTACTAATTGCTGTCCGTGTAGCTAGAGACTCATAATGTGAATGTACATCGTTGATGAATATCGATTTCTCCAGAGAGAATTGTATATGTTATTCTGAAGGGAAATTTCAGTAACAACCAATTGCAATTTAAGATGTTCTTATGTGATTTAATATAACTGAATAAGGCCATAGATACAATCTGATATCTTCATAGAAAATGGTTGCTACAAAGAAAGCTGTGCAAATTAAGATTGAGAACATATTCAGTTCTCTTAACACTGCCAAACAAGTACTTGGAAGAAATGTAGAGATACATTTTGCAGTGTCCTAATCTAGCCTTTTGGCAATCTCCGTGCCCTGTGTTTGCCTGCTGTGAGTCCAGTTCAATTAGGAGCATATAGCTAGCCAGCTGCTAGTCCCTAGGTGAGCTAGCTTTGGATGTGGAGATTATTCAGTGACGTTGCATCAGAAGAGATCGAGTCAGCCTGACGCCTGGCGTGCGTACATCGCCGGAAAGAACACGACGCCTCGTCGGAAGATCGGGCTGAAGCGAACAGCTGCCGGATTCCTCCGTCCGTCTAAGTACCGAGTACGCCGCGACTTCTCCGTCTATATCTGACGGTCGCCGCCATGGTGATCGAAACCGGCAACAGTAGTAGATCGCGGGGAAGGACATGGGATTCCGGTGTGTGGTGCGGTAACTGCGGTCGATTGGTGTGCGTGTGCAAATATGCAGGGCTTACTTAGGGAGGCGGCGGGCGTGTTTTTGTAAGATTACACAAGAAGCGTTTCCAAGGCTACGATTTTGATCAGCCGGTCAACAATAATTTGGATGCAAGGATACACGTTTGTCTCGGATTCATAAGATACGACGCCTTAGTTGTAACAATAGCTAATTTTTTTGGAGTAAGCCGTATCTAAGCTGATTTCGTACTAGTAATAGTAACTGGTTCCAAGTTCCAACTAAGAATAGTTTAGCTGACATGAATCTTCATCAGAACCCGACGGCGGCAGAGGAAGACAGCAGCACCGGGCGGCCATGGTGGCCAACACGGCGGCCCCGTTGACCAGGAACGAGATGGCCCCACAGACGGTGGCAATGCCCTCATCTCCGTGCCAGCTGATAGGGTCTACTTTCTTCCTCGCACCCCGCTCCGGGTTTCGTGCCCACAACTTCCACAAACTTCTTAGTAGTAAGTGACTAAGGTGCTTTTTTTGAACAAGGATAGGGCCTAGAAGGCCCCAAAGGATTTCATTCAGCGCACACGTGGCGGGTACAAATTACAAAGAGGCTCTTTGGCATCTCTCGCTCTGAGAAACCTGAAATTTGAAAAAAGGCCCTCTAAAGTTACAAGGAGCACCCTGGAACAAAAAGAAGAAACGCAATCAGGTCCCTGTGCTCCGCCACCACCAGTCGTCGGTATCCTCAAGGCGTCGCCGCCGAGGAACTGGGCGCAAAAGCTCGAACGCCCGAATCCGACGAAGCTCCGTCGCTGCTGGACACCAAGGAACCACTGGGGACAAACCACTTGGTGGAAGCCTGGCGTCGAGCTCCAGCCGCTTGGGGGAAGGACCTCCACACAGGAGGTAGAATTGATGCCGCCATGCCGGCAGAAGGGTGCGGAGGCAAGCAGGCCATCTGCGTGATTGAGCTCGATGAAGAAACACATATAGCACCACGCAGGAAGGTGTCGTCGATGCTGACCTTGGAGAGTAGCCGGTCCGCCGCACCTTTCCTCCTCGCCGCCACGGCAGGCCGGGAAAGCGCGCAACAAAGAGCTCCACCACCTCGAACAGCTCCGGCGACAAGGACATCCACCTCCCAGATCCAAAACCAGTGGATCTTGCTCCTACCCCTCCAGACCACCATGGCCAGCAAGGAGAGGAACAGAAACCCGCTTCACCGCACCAGATCTGCCCTCCTCCTTGCCACCACGTCCGGACAGGAGAGCTTCACCGACGCCGAGAGATCGTGGAAGAACAGAGCCAGAAGCCACCGATTTATTGGGGAAGACGGTGTTGCCGACGCCCCGCTTCCCTCCAACCGCAGGAGCAGAAGACCAGGCAGCAGCAACCCTAGAAACACCATGGATCCAGTGGCCGGGATCCAGGGCTCCGCCTCCAGCTACGGGCAAACCGCCCAGAACGCCGACAGAGGCCGGAAAACACAAAGAAACTATAGATCCTAACCCTAGTCTACTCCGGCGCCATACTGAGACACACTCCGGCCAGCTATTCCGGCGGAGTGGTCGTCGGCGGCCTGGCCAGAGGCGAGATACCCTCAAAGTACTGTAGACGCGTGAGAGCCTATGAGGGGGAAAAGAGAGCGGTCCTTGTGTAGTAGTAGCGTCTGTCCTAAGGTGCTTTCAGCACGATGCGCCGTGTTCAGAACTGCCGATCCCTGTCTCCAGCGTGTAGAACACATCTTCACTCTTATAGCAACGCAGGGCCCAGGCTTTATTTCCAGATAAAGTTACAGGCTACAAGCTACAGGCAGGCATATACTTCCTACCTACCTAATGTGACCCGGTGCACATAGGGATTTAATGCCCATTAATGTGATGGAAATACATATGCTGTCAGCCACGCGTTGCTATCTAATTGGATACGTTTTCATCCTCACCTGTACCCGGGTTCCATTCACCATTTTCGCATGTGCACCATCATATATCCCGCTAAGCGCATCCTCATAGCTCAAAATACAACAATTACAGAAACTTGATGGATAGGTCATGCTGCACCCCTGGCTTGAACCACATGCATTAGCCTTGAGTTCACCAGAAAAGGGTGGGCACCAACGAGCACAAATACAATTTTATCTAGCATAGATTTTTTGCCAAGTGCATGGCGAAATTTTTACATCTCCTAGTGTTGTGGTTAAAGTACGAAAGTTGGCCTCATTGTAGGTATATTTCCAGGAGACCGCAACTAAACTCTAGATCCAGGTACTTTAGGAATTCCTAGTGTCCCCCGTTCCTACCAACCTAGCTAATAGACCTCATTGCCAGCAAGGTAGTGGGAGACAATACCATCACTTTGGGAGTACTTTACATTGTAGTGGAGTATCTGTATTGTAGAGAGTAGAGACCTTGGGTTTTGTAGTAGGATTGCTCTGGAAGTTTGGACACGATATATATGCATACGACTTGATATTATTTCTGCGCATGACCATGTATATGAATTGGGTCATTATTGAAAGCATTAGTAATTCACGTGAAAGCCACCCACAGTGTACGATGTCGATTAAAGCTTACGAAAGAGTGAGGTGGTTGGTCAGATAAAACCTTGGGGTGAAATTGCTGCAGCCTCTTTGTCCTGGTACGCTCGGCTGAAGCCATGTGTGCTTTCATATAGAAGGGTAACAGTTATAACGCGAATATTCGGAACATGGTTTCTGGTGAACCTAATTAGAGCAGTTTTAAATTTGATTATACTTACAAGTTTTATTAAGTTAATTGGTGTCCACATACTAAATTACAGGCCTTTCGGAAATGTACAGAATTCTTTTAGACTGTTCATTGTAAATTTATTATTTTTTCCAAGCTACATATTTTCGAATTTCGGTACATAATGTGGCACGCACATAAGTACATGTATCTCTCTACATATAAAAAAATAAATTAATTTTTTTAGAGGTATGAAAATACGGATTTTTGGGCCGCATAGTAAACTGGGTTTCATTAGACCGAGGTGCCGCTGCGTATATCTACAACATTTATGGTAGTTTTCACATGTGCAGTGACCCAATCAGGATTAGAGTAGGGGGCAAAAACTAAGTGCACATAACTATGCACATTTAACAACACAAAAAATATTACATAATTATAATCAATCTTTTATCTTTAAATAGAAGACCCCCACCACTACATGATTTTTCTGGTCTGTGGTGAAGCCACATCACCCCTTTTCTTCCCACCCTGTGCGCTCGAGTAGAGCGGGATCGTGGGTCACTTCTCCCCGCTCTGTCCCTCTGTTTCTTTATGCCCCACAAAACCGTTGTTCTTCTTCTTCCTCCGCCACTGCAACCGTCCGTTCTTCTTCCCACAAATGTTACGAATGCGACTTACGGCCTCCTTCTCACAAATTCTCATGAAACCACCAAATAACTCCTAGCATTCAATGTGTGAAAACTTCCCACTACGAGTGAGTACAATAAGATACACTCGGCTGGCTACAAGAGATAAAATAGTATATTCATGCTATAGTTGGTATGACAAACCACTATAGCCAGCTGCTACTATTGTTCTTGCTCAAGTAGGATAGAAATCATCAGCCGCCTCTATCGGGTTAAAAACCAGGACATGCTTCCAAGTTCTGCCAGCGGCCTTCCCGCGTCATCGTCTCTGCCAGCGGCCTCGACGCTACTACATGGCCACTCTCCAATTCAATTCCTCGGTTATTATCCTGAAATCTTACGGGCGGACGCGTGCTAGACGGGCGTCCTAGGCACACGCACCAGACGACAGCTATTACGTCCCAGCTGTCAAAGAAATGGTAGGTAGCTGATATCAGATGTCATTTTTTTAATGTAACTTTTTGATGTAGCCCCCGTCACCGACGTCGCTACACCAAGACCAACAAGTCCCCCAAGTGGACCGATGACACGAGCCCGAGTCAAAGCACTACATGATGAGGTGAACTCGCTCCTCACCACCCTTGATCTTGGTACACCGTTGGATGGATTGCTACCTCATGCCGACGTGTTATGTGTCATTAGGTACAAGGAGCATCAAGGTCACCAAGAGGAGGATACGCCATGGTCAAAGGGAGGAGAGGAGCAGCTGGACAAGAAGATGGACATGAAGATGGACATGGAGCTGGACAGGAAGTCGCCCGAAGAGCGCAAGGAAGAGAAGACGGACGGCCGGCCGTAACCCGGTCGGCCGGCTCCCGACCGGACCACCCGGTCCACAGCCCGGTCGACCGGCCTCGACCGGACCGGACCGCCGGTCCAAGAACCGGGATTTGCGCTCGTGACATCCGGGCGCCATCCAGGGGACATGGAGCCTCGTCCGGTCGCCGCCCGGTCCAGGCCCGGTCTGAAACCGGACCGCCCGGTCACGAGCCCGGTCGACCGGCCCTCGACTGCCCGCCCGGTCACAGGCCCGGTCGACCGGCCTCCCGACCGGCCTGCACGACTTAAGTTATATTTTCGGCCCGAACTTACCTTTTCGGCCCATGACGCCTTGTAAGACTATAAATACCCCAGGACGCCCCTTTAGCTCTTTAGACTTGTTTTGAACTCAAACCTAAATTTGAGCTTAGTCTCCCTTGGGTATCATCCCTCTGTAATCAAGGCACCTTGGTTGTTGATTTGGAACTTGTTGAGTGAGATTCTAGTACAAGATACTCTCTCTCCCTCACCAAGCTCTTCTTCTCCAATCCCAATCTCTCCCCGGGGAATTCTACCGCGTGTCTCTTCCTCGGAGATTCTATTGGCGTGGTCCATCGAGCCACGGAGGTAAGCATCGGGTGTATCGGGGTGTGTGTGTGCGTGAGTCTCGGAGTTCCTCGTGTTCATCGCCGTGTTCTTCGTGTTCCTCGCGTTTTCCCATCTTCCCCCTTGGTTTCGAAGTCAATCCGCGAGATCGGGCCACACACGGGGTCTTAGACCTCATCATATGGTATCAGCAGCTCTTGGTTACCGCGGATTTGACCTCCCACCCACCCGATTTCGTTCCTAGAAAATTTTCCAAAAAAATCCCCAAAAATAGCCCTAAATTGCCTCTTGACCGATCTGTGATTTGGTTGCGTTTTGAGTGGTTTTGGTCCGTGGATCTGGTGTTGTTGTGCTTGATCTACTATTTCCCCAACTTTTAGCCTCCAATTCCATTGTTTCCCCTCGATTTGGTCGATTTGGCTTGGTTTTCGTGAAGAACAGGAGAGAGAAAGTTCATCCCGCGAAATCCGGTTGAGCAGCCGGTCAACCGGGCCCACGACCGGCCGAGCCGGCCCAGCACCCGGTCAACCGGGCGGCAACCGGGCAAGCCGGTCCAGAACCCGGTCCAACCGGGCCTCCGACCGGGCGACGCAACGCCCCCTTCGACCTCGACATCCGGCGATCTCCACCACCACCACCACCACCACCACCATCGCAGGTATAACTTGCAGGTCACCTTGTAACCCCTCTTCCTTTTGCGATCTATCCCATCGAGCATTGCTTGTTTAGTGTTGCGAGACATTGCACGTGGCCCCGCATTGTGAGGTGTGTGTGTCGCGTTGAGTAAGGCACCCAAGCAAACACTCGTGTGGCAAGATAGCAAAAGCGAGGCTAACGCTAACATAGTGCGTCAAAAAGCCCCAAAAACACAAAAAGAGTGCGAGTAGCACCATACATCCATACATCCATACATCCATACGCCCATATACACAAAAGTGTCCACGTGCCACCAAAGATACAAACGAGTGCAAGTGCCGCCATATACAAAAGAGAAAAAGCTTTTAAGCAAAGAGAGATAGGAGAAGAGAGGCCACGTGTGAATCTTGTTGTCTCTTCCTTTGCAACCAAAGCTTTGGCTCTCCTTGTGTTAGTGTGACACCGAGCACTTATACATACACTTTTCCGCTCACTTTTGGTTGCACTAACCCCGCTTATCTCGTGTGTGTGTTCCACAACTTTTTCCGTGTTTATAGTGATCTTCACATTGACATTTGGATTTTTGGACTTTACCCACTTTTAACAACATACTCGATCTTGGATTTGTCTTTTGGCTTTCCACAACACTCGCCTAACACCATATTTGCTAGCTTTTGCGTGTGGTTTTGCGTGTGTTCCCGATACACTTGATCTTGCTTTCGGTTTGGTGGATTGCCTCAATACTATCTTACCTTGGTAAGAGTGCGAGGTAGTCTCCTTCCACTAACATACACAACACAGTTCTTGTCTTTCCATCATGGATAGGAATGGAGATACCAATAGGGATGAAGAGATCCTTCGCAACACCGAGAGGTTGGCTACTCAACACAACCTATGGACGCAACGACAAGAGTTCAAGGAGCAACTCTCCCTCTTCGAGACGCGCATCGATGAGCAATACAATGAAGTGGCTCACAACTTCTCCACCGTGAACCACGACTTGGCCCTTCTTCGTGAAGCTACGGACAACTTGAATGGCCAAATGGCGGCCAATGATGCCAACATGGAGCGGCGCATGGATAGCCTCGAGCGCGCCATCACCAACTTGGGTCGCCATCGTCGACACCGTTCTACTTCCTCTTCATCAAGCTCTTCCTCAAGGCATGAAGACCATTACTCTCATGGTGGCATTTCATCCCCAAGCTCTTCCTCAAGGCGTGAAGACCATCATCGACCTCATCGCCAACCTGCTCGTCATGAAGACTCTCACTCCAACTCTAGGCGTGGAGAAATACATCGCCATGCTCATCCACATGAGCGTCCTCCACAAGCTCAAGGCCTTCACCAAGATCGTCACCAAGCGGATCGCCATGCCCACCATGGACGTGATGGCCATCCCCAAGACCAAGATCCTCAAGATCCACCTCGGCGAGATCTTCGTCGCCACCCTCACCATGATCAACGTGGACGAGGAGAACTACACCATGATCAAGATGAGAGACCCAACATTGAGCATCGTCCTCAACCGCGACAAGATCTTCAACCACATCCTCACCGTGAACCAAGTGAAGCAAGTGTTCAACTCCAACGCCAACCCAATGCTATGGTTGGCCATAGAAGACCTCCTATTCCACCTCTAGCCGCACGAGTTGACGGCGCCCCTCCTCGTAGAAGAAACTTGGAGGATGAAGAGAACATGTATGGCAAGCTCAAGTTCAACATGCCTAAGTTCAAAGGTGAAGACGACGCCGAAGCTTACCTCTCATGGGCACTCAAGGTGGACAAGATCTTCCGCATCCACAACTACTCCGGTGCCAAGAAAGTGGCTATGGCATCACTCGAGTTTGAAGACTACGCCAACACTTGGTGGGAGCAAGTCCTTACTCTTCGCGAAGAAAAGGGTGAACCTCCAATTGACACTTGGGAAGATATGAAGAAGGAGATGCATGCTCGTTTTGTCCCCGCACACTACATGACCGACCTCTTCAACAAGCTCCAAAAGTTGAAGCAAGGCACCAAGACCGTTGAGGAGTTCTACAAGGAGATGGAGCTCACTATGATGCGAGCCAACATCCAAGAATCCGAGGAGCAAACCATTGCTCGCTTCTTCAATGGCCTTACTTATCCCATCAAGAGGATTGTCGAGTTCCAACCTTACTCCAACATGGTTGAGCTAGTCCACCAAGCATCGAAGGCCGAGCGCCAAGTGATTGAGGACATCAAGTACTCCAAGGCCAAGTCCTATTTCTCCTCCAAGCTCGCTACATCGACTCCTCCTACTACATCAACTCCTTATGCTACAAGTGCCAAGGCCGACGCATCCTCTACACCTTCCAAGAAACCGACTATCCAAAGTCGCATGAAGCAAACGGTCTCCTCCACCGCCTCCTCTAAGGCATCCACGGGACCCTCTAGTGTCACTTGCTTCAAGTGTGGCACCCAAGGTCACAAATCGTTTGAGTGCAAGAACACCAAGGTCATGATCACTATGGAGAATGGTGACATCGAGACTCTTGATGAAGATGAATATGAAGCCCTTGTGCAAGCCGCCGTGGAAAGTGAAGAAGCTTATGAGCAAGAAAGTGGAGAAGATCCTCTCTTATGTGAGCATGACCCAAGTCCCTCACTTGTGGTCACAAGGGTGCTAACCACACAACCTCATGCTATGGAAGACCAACGGTGCAACATCTTCCAAACCCGTGCCGGAATTGGTGGCAAGTCGATCAAGGTCATCATAGATGGTGGAAGTTGCCATAACCTTGCAAGCACCGAGTTGTGTGAGAAGCTCCACCTTACTCTCCGCAAGCATCCTCACCCCTACCATATCCAATGGTTGAGTGACAAGGGCAGCGTCAAGATACAACATACCGTCACCGTCAACTTCAAGATCGGCCCTTATGAGGACACCATCGAGTGTGACGTGGTACCCATGACGGTGTGCCACATGTTGCTTGGCCGCCCTTGGCAATATGACAAGAAGGCTATACATGATGGACTCTCCAACACATACACCTTCAAGGTCAACGACAAGAAGTTCGAGTTGCGCCCGATGACTCCTAGCCAAATCATCGCGGACAATGCGAAGGCTTTAGCGAGGGCACAACTCCACACCCACCATAGTGAGATGAGAGGAGAGGGAGCGACCCACCACAAAGAGAGTGAGCGCCACAAGCCATATATGAGTGAGTCCAAGAGTGTCCTTCTAGCCACCAAGAGTGAGTGGAGAGAGCTCCAAGAAAACCCATCCACCATATTGCACTATGTGCTCATATGCAAGGGACCCGCGTCGGAGACTAACGACTTAATCAACATTCCTCCGTCTTTGTTGTCTCTTTTGCAGGAATTTCAAGACGTCTTCCCCGACGAGCTCCCTCATGGACTACCACCACTCCGCGGCATAGAACACCGCATCGACCTCATACCCGGCGCTCCGCTCCCAAACCGTGCCGCCTACCGCACCAACCCCGAAGAGACCAAGGAGATCAACCGTCAAATTCAAGATCTCCTCGCCAAAGGGTATGTCCGTGAAAGCCTTAGCCCTTGTGCGGTTCCCGTGATCCTTGTGCCTAAACCGGATGAGACGCAACGGATGTGTATGGATTGTCGCCCCATCAATGCCATTACCGTCCGTTACCGCCATCCCATTCCGCGTTTAGATGACATGCTAGATGAACTTAGTGGTGCCACGATTTTCTCTAAAGTCGATTTGCGTAGTGGTTACCATCAAATCCGCATGGCTATTGGTGATGAATGGAAAACGGCATTCAAGACCAAACTTGGTCTCTATGAATGGCTCGTTATGCCTTTCGGTCTTTCCAATGCACCATCTACTTTCATGCGCCTCATGAATCACATCTTGCGTCCTCTCATTGGCAAGAGCGTGGTTGTTTACTTCGATGATATTCTTATTTATAGCAAAAACCTCGAGGACCATGTGCAACATGTGAGAGAAGTCTTGTGCATCTTGCGCCATGAAAAGCTTTATGCTAACCTCCCCAAGTGCACATTTGCTCAAAACAAATTGATTTTTCTTGGTTTTGTGGTTTCCGCTAATGGGATTGAAGTTGATTCTTCCAAGGTGGAGGCCATCCATAATTGGCCTACCCCTACAAATGTCGGCCAAGTCCGAAGCTTCCATGGACTTGCCGGGTTTTATCGCCGCTTTGTGAAAGACTTTAGCACCATCGCTTGCCCTTTGAATGAGCTTACCAAGAAGAATGTTCCGTTTGTTTGGGGCAAGGCCCAACAAAATGCTTTTGATGAGTTGAAGAAACGTCTTACCGAAGCTCCACTTCTTGTTCTTCCAAATTTTGCCAAAACTTTTGAGATTGAGTGTGATGCAAGTGGGCTTGGTATTGGCGGTGTTCTTATGCAAGAGGGCAAACCCGTGGCATACTATAGTGAGAAGTTAGATGGCGCACGCCTCAACTATCCTATATATGACAAGGAGCTCTACGCTTTGGTTCGTGTTCTTGAAGTTTGGCAACACTATCTTTGGCCAAAAGAGTTTATCATTCATTCCGACCATGAGTCCTTGAAGTATTTGAAAAGCCAACACAACTTGAACAAACGACATGCAAAATGGGTCGAGTTCATTGAGTCCTTCCCATATGTGATAAAATACAAGAAGGGCAAGGACAATGTTGTGGCGGATGCTCTTTCCCGCAAAAACACCCTTTTGCTAACTCGTTTGGATTTTCATGTTTTGGGACTTGAAGAGATCAAAGAACTCTATCCGTCCGATTCTTTCTTTGCTTCCATTTTTGAGAAGTGCTCCGTTGAGCGAGGAGTAGATGATTTCTATTTGCATGATGGCTATTTGTTCAAAGCCAACAAGGTTTGCATTCCCGCGTCTTCGCTTCGAAAATTGCTTTTACAAGAGTCTCATGGAGGAGGTCTTATGGGCCACTTTGGCCGTGACAAGACATATGCCATGCTCTCAACCCACTACTATTGGCCAAAGATGAAGCGAGATGTGGAGCGCCTTTGCCGTCGGTGCACAACATGCTTACAAGCTAAGTCTACCTCCAACCCTTATGGTCTCTACATGCCATTGCCTATTCCTTTTGCACCATGGACAGATATTAGCATGGATTTCGTTCTAGGCTTGCCTCGCACTAAGCATGGTCATGATTCCATATTTGTTGTAGTGGATAGATTCTCTAAGATGGCTCATTTCATACCTTGCCATAAGAGCGACGATGCTTCACACATTGCTTCATTGTTTTTCAGGGAAATCGTTCGCCTACATGGAGTACCGCAAAGCATTGTGTCGGATCGAGACGTCAAGTTCATGAGCTATCTTTGGAAGTCGATCATGGCGAAGTTTGGAGTCAAGCTCTTGTTCTCATCATCATCGCACCCGCAAACGGACGGCCAAACGGAAGTGGTCAATCGAAGCCTCTCCACCCTCCTACGGGTCCTCGTGAAGAAAAACTTGAGGTCATGGGAGGAGTGCCTTCCCCACGCCGAGTTCGCCTACAACCGCGCCAAGCACAAGACTACATCAAGGAGCCCCTTCATGGTCGTCTATGGCTTCGAACCTTACACGGCACTCGACATACTTCCGCTTCCTCTCCACGAGCGCATCAACATGGACTTCGACAAGCGCGCCACCGCCGTCAAGAAACTACATGAAGAGACAAGGGCAACCATACAAGAACATGTTCTTCGTCAAGCCAACCGCCTCAACGCCAAGAAGAAGGCAAGGATATTCGAAGAAGGAGACCTCGTTTGGATCCACCTCCGAAAGGAAAGGTTCCCTCATGAGCGCAACTCCAAGCTCAAGCCAAGAGGAGATGGCCCCTTCAAGGTCCTCAAGCGCATCAACGACAACGCTTACGTCATCGACATACCAACATCCAAGTACTTGGTGAGCAACACGTTCAACGTCTCGGACTTGTCACCCTATCATGGAGATGAGGAGGTGCAAGAGTCGAGGACGACTCTTTCCCAAGGGGGGGGAGATGATGTAGCCCCCGTCACCGACGTCGCTACACCAAGACCAACAAGTCCCCCAAGTGGACCGATGACACGAGCCCGAGTCAAAGCACTACATGATGAGGTGAACTCGCTCCTCACCACCCTTGATCTTGGTACACCGTTGGATGGATTGCTACCTCATGCCGACGTGTTATGTGTCATTAGGTACAAGGAGCATCAAGGTCACCAAGAGGAGGATACGCCATGGTCAAAGGGAGGAGAGGAGCAGCTGGACAAGAAGATGGACATGAAGATGGACATGGAGCTGGACAGAAGTCGCCCGAAGAGCGCAAGGAAGAGAAGACGGACGGCCGGCCCCGAACCCGGTCACCCGGCTCCCTGACCGGACCACCCGGTCCACCGCCCGGTCTGACCGGCCTCCTGACCGGACCGCCCGGTCAGCAACCGGGATTTGCGCTCGTGACATCCGGGCGCCATCCAGGGGACTTGGAGCCTCGTCCGGTCGCCGCCCGGTCCCAGGCCCGGTCTGAAACCGGACCGCCCGGTCACAGGCCCGGTCGACCGGCCCCCTGACCGGCCCGCCCGGTCACAGGCCCGGTCTGACCGGCCTCCTGACCGGCCTGCACGACTTAAGTTATATTTTCGGCCCGAACTTACCTTTTCGGCCCATGACGCCTTGTAAGACTATAAATACCCCCAGGACGCCCCTTTAGCTCTTTAGACTTGTTTTGAACTCAAACCTAAATTTGAGCTTAGTCTCCCTTGGGTATCATCCCTCTGTAATCAAGGCACCTTGGTTGTTGATTTGGAACTTGTTGAGTGAGATTCTAGTACAAGATACTCTCTCTCCCTCACCAAGCTCTTCTTCTCCAATCCCAATCTCTCCCCGGGGAATTCTACCGCGTGTCTCTTCCTCGGAGATTCTATTGGCGTGGTCCATCGAGCCACGGAGGTAAGCATCGGGTGTATCGGGGTGTGTGTGTGCGTGAGTCTCGGAGTTCCTCGTGTTCATCGCCGTGTTCTTCGTGTTCCTCGCGTTTTCCCATCTTCCCCCTTGGTTTCGAAGTCAATCCGCGAGATCGGGCCACACACGGGGTCTTAGACCTCATCACTTTTAAACCGTGCGCCGAAATTACAATTCGTTTTCACTTCTAAAATCCCCACGACGAGAGCTTCGAAACTAGACCACTTTTTCATACGTTTCGATGAATTTTTTAACAAGCAACTTTGATACGCGATAGAGTAACTATGTCGTGCAGCAAAACAACTTTGGTATGCGACAAAACAACTTTGGTGTGTAACGAACATGTACGCTTTTTGGTACAACTTTGGTGCCCGGAGAAATTTCAATATGTGACAAAAAAAACCTTAAGTGCCCTGGAGAGCAACTTTGGTGCCCGGTGACGTAGTTTTCGAATCCTGCAGAGCAACTTTGGCGCCCGACCGAGCAATTTTAGTGTCCTGCAGAGCAACTTTGGTACTCGACAGAGCAAATTTGGTTTGTGACGGCCCAATTTTGACGTCCAACAAAGCAACAATGGTATTCACCAAATAAATTTTGATGGATGACTGAGCAACTTTAGTGTCCATCGTTGCAACTTTCGTTGTGAATGTAGATTTACGCTGTGCAGCAAAATTGCTTCACCCCGTTAGGCATCACGTGTTTGGGGTGCGCTCTCTCTGCCCATCGAGGGCAGAGGCACTGTCTACACGTGTCGTAGTTGTTTTAATCAGTTATTGTGTGATTACGCTAACTACACAGTTGCCGATCATTGCTGTCAACCTAGTTTTTTTTTAATCACCCATCAAACTTGCTTCGTCGGGTATCAAAATTGCTTCATCGCACATCAAAGTTATTTCGTCGTGCTTCTTAAAAAATTAGTTAAAACATATGAAATATGGTCTAGTTTTAAAGTTCTCATCGTGAAACTTCCAAAAATGAAAACGAAAATCATGATTCTGATGCCCGGTTTAGAAGTTATGTTTTTTAAGGTACAATGAAATTAATGCACGTCAGCTGACTGCATATTATACTGGGAGGAGTCTCTTACCTTTTTGTCCGTACCGATCAGATAAGGACAACAAATTTCTATTTTAGGATGTGCTCAAAACCTCTAACGAGCATGCAGACGCTCGCTAGATCTGTTCAATCCCTCAACATATCTTTGAATTCTGCCAGGTTGAAATCCAACTTCAAATCCGCTTGAAGTTTTTCCTCAGCGTCCGATTCGATTGGATTCCGGCTAATGCTACCTGAATCCCCCAGATTTGTTTGGATTTGTGGGATTGTGGGTTTCCTAGCTGAAGCTAGGAGGCATGAACTGCCTACGGACGCTGCCAGAGATCTGGCTTCAATTCCACATGACGTTTTTCCTCTACTCCGATTTGATTGGATTCTGATGGTACCTCAATCCTCCAGATTTCTTTGGATTTATTGGATTTGTGGGTTTGCTCGCTCAAGCTAGGAGGTTTCTACTGCCTACGGACGCTGCACAACACCTAATTGCATCGGTACGCAAGTTGTATTCTACTAATCCTGAATTTATTAAATTTACATTGGATGAGCACATCCATCATCTATTTCTGTAATCATGCATGGTACCGTACGGAAGCTCTAATATTATGCTCCTGCTGTTATACTGTATTTGTATCATGAAATCTTCCCTGAATTTACTACCATGCAATCTTTGGTCAAAGTACCAGAACAGCGATACCTGCTTCTTTTCAATTCGCCTGTATATATGCTGTTGCAAAGATGGATAGCTCTGAAAATTCTAAGAATAACACGAGCCATATTGGTAGGAATTCTGTGTCATCTAGTCATGGACGAAAATGTCGTCAGTGACAACATGTTGTTACCCCTCAACTGAACCATTATTCTTCCAACAACCGGCGCCGGCGTGTGCACCAAAGAAATAGAGGTTAGTCAGGGTCAACATCTCTCATACTGACTGATATATACGTATCGATGACCGAAGTGTATTTGTTTCGTCCTCGCGCTCCCGTGGGCGCGTGGGCGAAACCCTAACCCGCCGCGCCGCCACTCCCTCCCCGGGTGCGTCTCCCGCTTCGCCGCCGCCAAGGGGCGCGCCCTGAGCGAAGCTCGGGCGGCGCCGGCGGCGGCGGGGCACCTCCTCTCCTCCACGCGGTGGCGGCGGCGCGGGCCGTGGCGGCTGGTGGGGCGCGGCGCTGGGCGGAGGGCGTCGCGGCGCGGCTGTTCGGTGGCGGCGCGGAGACTCCGAGGCCTTTGGCGTGCTCCTCGCGGTGGCGGCTCCCTCCGGAGCATCCGCAGCGGCGAGCGGCGCGAGCTCTGCCTGCTCCTGGCAGCGGGCGACGGGAGGCGGCGCTCGGGGCGGTGATTCGGCGGCTGCTCGAGTCGGCAGCGGCGCCGTTCTTGAGGAGGGCGGCGGGGAATGGGACGGGCAGGGGCAGAGGCCGGCTGGTCGCCGCGTGCTCGGGCCGTGGCAGGGGCCCTGGGCCTTGCCGAGATCTCCCGTAAGCCCCAGATCCAGATCTGGCGATTTCTACAGCCGTGGGGGCTGTGGGGCGTCGATCCCCCGCTGCGCCCTCTCTCGTGGTGGTGCAGGTGCGTGCCGTCGCGTGTCCGCAGGTCCGTGTTCTTCGTGGTGGTTCTCGTCTTCCTCAGTTCAGCGGCGAGCAGAGTTTGGGCGCCGGGGCGGCGGCCCTGGTCGGTGGGGGCCATTTTGGTTAGCGGGCGTGCCAGTGGCTCAGGAGCTGGCCGGAAACCATGGTCGCGGGGGCGACGTGGTGGCTGGCGAGCAGCATGCGGTGGCAGCGGGTCGATCGTTCGTCGGTTGATTTCCTGTGTAGAAGGCGGGGAGTGTTTGCCGTGGGGAAACCCTTGCCCGCTCGGGCCACGACGGCGACGTTCGCGGACGCCGCTCCCTTCTTGAAGGCGTTGGTGAGGCTTCTCCTTGTCCTTCTACATGCTCCGGGTGAAAGCCCAAGATCCTCGGATCGGGCGGTGGCGGCGCTCTTGTGTCGTGATCTTCTTGTAGACACCGCCTTGGAGTTCACAGTGTGCGGCTCTCCGTTGTTGGTGAGGCTGAGGCGCGGTTTTCGACGAGCAAGGTGCTTCGGGTGAAAACCTAAGATCTGCGGATCGGGCGGTGACGGCGCTTCCGTGTCGTGTTCTTCTTGAAGACATCGTCTTGGAGCTTACCATGTTTCTTCGGATGGCGTTGGTTCTTCGCTTGGCGAACTTCGGCAAGGCTTGCATCCTGCCCTGTCTCCTTGTTGAGTTTCCATGGTGCTGCTTGTTGGGGTTCGATCGGCGGTGGTCGATGCACAGTGGTGGTCGGCCACTGGTGGCGCTGCCCGCGGCGGGGAGTTCTGTTGACGGCGTGCGTGTTCGATGGCTCTCTCTAGGGTGAGCTCCGGCCCGACACTGTTGCTGTCCGGTTTCTTCTCCGAGTCTTCGTAGGCTTCGTAAGGGTCGTGATCGTCGTTCGAGTTCCCGGTTGTAGCCATGTTGGCAATTCGTGTGGGTGTGTGGGTTTGTGTTGTAAGCTGGGTTCAGCTCTTTGTACCTTGTCGCCGTTGAGGGCGTTATTAATTTAACGTCGGGCCTTTGGCCTTTGATCTAAAAAATATATATACGTATCGATTTATTCAATTGACATCATATTGATCAAAATACATCAGGTATAGAAGAACGGTCAGTATGTCTAAGATTAAATGAGGAATCATTTACATCAGTTCTTCAAACACCAACAGGTAGGATGCTTATATTTTTCTATATTTACTATTTCCCGCTGGTGTAAGGCACAAGAAATACCATCGAGTTGTTCTGCACCCTTTGATGGTCAATTGTCTACACCATCGAGTATACAACAACGGAAGGGCCCTAAGAGGGAGATGCTGACCAAGACATGTATGCTGCTCGAGCAGCCATCATCGTCGTCTCAAAAGGCAACTACTCTATTGTTGTTTATACAACTTTGTTGATAGTGTCCCTGGGCATCGTGTGCATTTGGTGTGTGTGCACAACATTGGTATATTTGTCGTTCTTCTAGGAAAAAAATGCTGCCAATTAAGACATAAAAATACCTTATATATAGTACTTCAATGATTTTTTTTTAAAGGTCCATTTTAAAGTTGCTGCAATAACCAGTAACCAAATTTGAGGCACCACAACATCCCTCTGTATAAGAGGAACAATATCAGTTAATTTGACCATATCAAAATACACGTACAACATTTAACACACACGCTTCTCCGGTAAGCTATACATGGAGCAACAAGGAGATAGAAATAAGTATTGCTGTTGCGGTCAGAAACCCACCGGCGAGCAGCGACGGGCAACACGGTAGAGCCGGGAGGCTCCCAGAACTGCGGCTGGCCCTGGTCCCTCCGAGCGACGGCCCGCAGAGATTCGGCACGCACGTCCGATGCTGGTGCAAGGGCGTGCCACCTGACCTATACCTGGTCAGGAAGGTGATGGATGTGCCTCGCTTAGTTTCCTGCATGACATACACGTAAACATTAAATACGAGTCTCGATCGGCTCTCAGGTTGTCCTGTGAATCGGCTCAAAGAGCCGATCCACCCATGATCCGTACGAGGTGTACGAATATATGGTGGTCCTGCTTGATCAAAATAAAGCTAAAACGACCTACTACGATTTAGGGTTTTCACCACATAATCGGAACATCCTACTCGTGATTGAGCCTGGCGGCCACGCACGGTGATCGTAAACCGACCCTAGACAGGGCCTAAAAACCAACACGAGGTTGATCCCCGGAACATCCTGTCTAGGGCTAGCAAACTACATCCTACGCGCCACTGGATCCTTCAACCCGTTTGTAAGGCATAACTATGCAGATATTAAACTAATCCTTGAAGAACAAGGAGCAATCATAACGGATCGGATCTACTAAATAATGATCAAGCGGGGTGCCGCCCTTACACCTAAGATAGGCGTAAGGGCGGCTAGACGTCTCAGGGTTGCACGACGATAGCATATGATACGATGAACAATGCTAACCCTAACACGTCTAAGATAACTACGTTACTCGCCATAAAAAAGGCTTCAGTACGAGCAACACATGAACAGCGGATGAACGTGTACTGCCTAGATCGCAAGATGCGATCTAGGCAGCATGATGCTTACCCGGAAGAAACCCTCGAGACAAGGGAGTTGGCGATGCGCCTAGATTGGTTTGTGGTGAACGTGATTGTTGTCTATTTCATAAACCCTAGATACATATTTATAGTCCGTAGACTTTCTAACGTGGGAATAATCCCAACCGGGCACGGGCCAAACTCTAACTAACCGACACGTATCCTATCATATTTACAGATACAAGGGCAAACTAGCCCAAACTTTGCATATAAGGCCGATTCATGTATTTCTTCCATGTATATCCTTCAAGCCCATCTTGATCGCGGCCCACCTCTGACTCGGTCAAAATCTGGTGATAACACATGCCCCCCTGGTTTTGGAATTGATAATTCCAAAATCACTCTGCTTTTCTTCGTCGGGTCATGTCGTGGCAGAACCGTCACAGTATTCTTCATCATGATGCCCTGCCTTCTCAACTTCTCCGCAAGATTTGATAGCTTTGGCATCACTTCCTCGGAAACTGCTGTGGCATTAAATCCCCACTATACTCCCTTTATTTAACTGTGCCGAACGGTTCGCCACTTCATCCCCTTGCTCTGCTCCGGCCATCGGCACCTAAAAAACCCCCTTTCCCTGTAGCAATGTCTTCCTCTTCCTCCATCTCCTCAGGCCTCTCTCTCCAATCTTCCTCCTCGAGCGAGCAGGAGTGGAACTTTGATCCAGTGCCAGATGGCCCACCCGAAGCACTCATCGGGTCAGATGGTGACTTACCTCTGACCGATGGGGAGGACGACCTCGAGTTCCTCATCGAAGGGGAACTGAAGAGCGAGAGCGAAGACGACCTCCACTCCTGGGCGAACTCCACCTCCTCCGACGAGGAGGACGAAAAAGAAGAAGCAGAGGAAGAAGAGGAAGAGGAGGAGGATGATTCCTCCTCCTCCGCTGGGTATCCGCCGGCGAAGCGCTTCCGCGCTTGGGCGGACAGCGAGGATGATGATGATGACGAGGAAGAAGAGGCGCCGGCCGAGGGCTGGGGCAACAGCGACGAGGAACTTTCTGGAAGCAGCGCCGACGGCAGCTACAATGGCGACGATGAGGACAGCGACGACCCCTAGAACAGGGGCCAATTAGTGTAGGACTAGTAGTAGCAGTGCACCAGGCATCGGATGCCCCTTTTGAGAGCCATCGGCTCTTCCTTGTAAAGCCGTTCCTTTGAATCAATAAGAATTGTTCTTCCAATTTGACTCTCAATTAATCCAATTCCAAGTCTTCCGTTTGCCGCACCAAGACCGATAGCAACGTATCGGACTTTTCGCCTCAGACGCCCATGAAGCCAGACTCAGACACCAATTAGACCATCAGTCAAGCACTTCTCAAATTCAGACTGTAATTTGATATCTGACCATAATACTTTGCAATCCTATAGCCGATGGCTGTTCATCGGCTATTTTGAGAACCCAGTCTCCTTCATCTTCTTGCAGCAACAGGACGGTCCAGAGCCTGTAGATGACGACGGCTTCCCTTTCAGGCTCCTCTCCGCAGCTCTAATAGTCTTCTTCTGCAACAACTCACCGCTTTCGAAGAAGGTTATGATGCAGGGTCAGCCGATGACACTCCAATCGGCTTCCAAAAACAGAGCGTCTACCAAATCAGCTGCCCCCCGAGCCTCAGTTAAGGTGAGAACAGTGGCGAGGACACACAGTTCAGTCTAAGGGCCTTGAACTCAGGCAATTGAGACAGCCACCATGCAGAGGTCCTAGCCATTCCTACGAGCGTAGCTGAGAAGGTGGCCAACTTAGCCAGGCCGACGGTAGATCTTGTGTAAATGTACTAGAGTCGATGGCTGTGCATCGGCTTTGTTTCTTAGCTCTAAATTCGATGCCCGTGCATCGGCTGTATATCATGAGAATTTTTTTTTACTGGCCGATTTTCCTATCGGCCCCCAATATTTCACTGCACATGTATCGCACATGTTCATCTGATTAGGTGCCCCCCGAGCCGAATCTGCCAGGTAACTGCGGATATCGGCTCTGTAGCTAGCCAAGGCACTGTATTTGAATGTCGGCTCTGTTAGGACTAGTGTTGACTCTCATCAGCCGACGTAAAACCGCTGCCCATTAGATCGACGTTGAACACAGACAGAATGTGTGGTGAGGATAATTTTGGCCGATTGCTGGA
The DNA here is from genome assembly GCF_019359855.2 of Lolium perenne. Classification (NCBI taxonomy): domain Eukaryota; kingdom Viridiplantae; phylum Streptophyta; class Magnoliopsida; order Poales; family Poaceae; genus Lolium; species Lolium perenne. The sequence continues at coordinate 262,724,599 of NC_067250.2, forward strand.
ATCGGCCTCCATGTTGATCGAATCGCTCAATGAAGGTTTTGCAATGTTCCTCCATAGATCTTTGGGGCCGATCCCAAGGATCGGCCTCGCCATGTTTGTCCATAGGTTTGTTCTTGCTATACGGTCAGGCCGGTGGATAAGACCAGCCTAACCCCATCCTTTGTCAGGTCGATGCGCTCACAGTCGTCCAAATTGATGCCTGAGGGTGGCTCTTGGCCTGCTGTCTCCCAAGCGTTCATGCCAGCCGTTGAAACCTCGGCTGAGTCATCTGCATGGACGACCTCTACCTCATCTCCATCCCACTGTATTACGTATTGGTGCATCGTGGATGGAATGCAACAGTTGGCGTGGATCCAATCTCTTCCTAGCAGGACAGCATAGGTGCTCTTGCTATCGACAATAAAGAAAGTCGTAGGGATGGTTTTCCTTCCTACGGTCAGATCCACGTTCAGAACACCTTGTGCGTCAGACGCTTGGCCATTGAAATCGCTCAATGTCACGTTGGTCTTGACCAGATCCGAGCTAGAGCGTCCCAACCGACGTAGCATGGAGTATGGCATAATGTTGACTGCCGCTCCGGTGTCCACCAACATCTTGTTGACAGGCTGCCCATTGATATAACCTCGCAAGTACAGGGCCTTCAGATGTCTGTAGCTTCTTTCTCGTGGCTTCTCAAAGATAGCTGGCCGTGGGCCGCAGTCAAGTTGTGCCACGGGTGCCTCGTCTAATCCTGGAGCACTAAACTCCGTCGGAAGGATGAACACCATGTTTGTGCCAGCCGATGTTTCATCATCGGCTTTCCTTTGCTTGGGGCGCCACTCCATTTTTTGTGGTCGACACTCTTCATCCATGGTTCGTTGAATTTTCGCGGCCAGATCAGGCCGCGCCTTCCTTAGCGTGTGCAGGTATAACCTTTCGGCTTCCTCCAAGCCACGCAGTCGCTGAACTCTACGCTTTTGGGAACGGCTGAGTCCATCAGGGCACCACCTTGGCCGGTGGTACCTGTCTTCTTCTTCTTCATCACCGTCTTCCAAATCCTCGAGATCTTCCACCCGAGAGGACTCAGCGTGCTTGTTCCGAGGTGGGAGAGGCCCTAGACGTTTGAACACGGACACGTTAGCTGCATCCTTCCTCTTCTGTCTGCATTCTGGGCAGTTGCCGATTGTAGGCAATCGGCTCATTCCTGAATCCCAGCAGTGTATGAAGAAGGGGCAGTCCCAGTGCCTATCCTCATCGTCTTGCTCTCTTGAATTTTCCTTGGCGTGGCGCTCATATCTCTCCTCGTCGCGATCATGCCGACGACGTCTCCTGGCGTCCCTAGCCAGACGATCTCTTTCATCATCGTCATTGGGTCGTCGGCGTTGGTCATATTGACTCACATACTTGTTGAGGAGGTGATCAGAGAGAGGTCGCTGATATCTCACGTTCCTCACTTCTCCCTCTGTGATGTAGCGCTTGCCATCGTGACGGAGCCGATCGCGTGGAACGGCTTCCTCTGTGTCCTTGCTACGAGAGCAGCTGCCCTCGTCTCCGTCCTTACCAGAGTGGTGTCCAGGTCCTACCATGTTGATGTTGAACGAGAATCCTGGCTGGCACCCTCCAGGGTAAGTGCACTCCACCATGTTAACGGCGGGGAAGGGGTGAGTGTCGACTTTCATGGCGTACTGGTTGAAAATTAGACGTCCTTGTTCTATCGCCATTTGGATCTGCTGACGCCACACCCTGCAGTTGTTGGTGGTATGGGAGAACGAGTTATGCCATTTGCAGTATGGCTTTCCGTTCAGCTCCTGTACCGTGGGGATTTTGAGGCCTTCGGGTAACTTCAGCTGCTTCTCCTTAAGTAAGAGGTCAAAAATTTGCTCAGTTTTAGTTACGTCGAAATCAAACCCTCTGGGCGGACCTGGTGGCTTAACCCATTTGCAGGATATGGGGGTTGCCCCCCGAGTCCATTCAGCCACTGCTACCTCTTGATCTCCCGCAGACCCTTCATCTTCTTCTGTCTCAACCAGGACCACCGCACGCTTGAATTTATCCTGGTATACATCTGGGTGGCGCTGTTCATATATTGATGCCTTCGCACCATGTGCGCCAGTGAAGGGTAGTCTGCTTGGGAGGCCACGTCCTTGATCGGTGATGCGAGACCCACCACCGCCAACTCGACTGCTTCTTTTTCAGTCACACGAGCCGAATAGCATCGGTTCCTAACGGTCCTGAAGCGCTGGACGTATTCTGACACTGTTTCTCCGCGCTTCTGACGTACTTGTGCTAACTCGGCAATACCAGCCTCGGAAGCCTCTGAGTGATACTGCATGTGGAACTGCTCTTCCAACTGCTTCCAAGTCTGGATTGAGTCTGGTGGCAGCGATGTGTACCACCCGAAAGCCGATCCTGTGAGGGACTGTGCGAAGAACCTCACACGCAGCTCATCTGATGCTGAGATCGTGCCCAGCTGTGCCAAGTATCGGCTCACATGCTCGATGGAGCTGGAACCATCTGATCCATTAAACTTGGAGAAATCAGGGAGCCGATATTTGGGTGGTAGCGGGATCAACTCGTACTCGTTGGGGTACGGCTTGGAATAGCCGATTGTCCTCCTTTTCGGCACCATGCCGAACTGGTCTCTCAGGATGGTACTGATCTGATCCGCGGTGCTGGCTGCAGGAGTCGAACTCTGAAGATTCGCCGGAGTGGCATACTTAGCCAGCCATGCTTGCTTTTCCAGCTCTGAGCCAACTACAGGAGCTGAGCTCTGGAGGTTTGTCGGAGTGGCATACTTAGCTAGCCACGTCTGCTTCTCAAGATCTGTTGCTGAAGTTCCTCCTGCTGTTCCAGAAGTCCCTGCTGTTGCAGTCTGGTTTGTGAGTGCCCGATTCTATCGCAGTCTGGCACGTATGTGCACGTGTATCCGTGAGGGATCTCCTTAGGCGCCTCATGCAAGAACTGGTAGTCACTAGGGTCACCACCGATCTTGTAGACGACGTATGCCGGTGAATTCGGCACTTCTGGTGCTGCCAACGCGAATGGCAGCAGTGGACGGGACTGGAGTGGCATCTCTCCTTGGTAAGTCCCGAGAGCTGGTCCTGACGGAGAGTACTGATGCCTCATGATTTCCTGGATCACCCGAAGAGCGACACGCTCCAAAGTGTTCACCAGGCTCTCAGAATGGCGGTGTAGCGAATGAGCTACCATGAAGTTAACCTCCTGACGCAGGGACCTGGTGCGTTCTTCTGACGGGGCGGACAGGTCCACTCCATCGAGCGCGCCTTCAGGTGAGAACCCTTTCCACCTGATGCCATGTGAGCGGGTTCTGTGAAAAGAGCCGATGAGGTCGGCTTCGAGGATTGCTTTGACCTCGTCATACTTCTTCTTGGGCTCCTCGGTCAGATCCTCGTACGTGACTGGAGTGCCGTCCGCCATCTCAGATGTAGATGGCGATGCGGTTGATGTCGCAGATTGTCCCACCGGGCGTGCCAGAATGTGTTACGGTCAGAAACCCACCGGCGAGCAGCGACGGGCAACACGGTAGAGCCGGGAGGCTCCCAGGACTGCGGCTGGCCCTGGTCCCTCCGAGCGACGGCCCGCAGAGATTCGGCACGCACGTCCGATGCTGGTGCAAGGGCGTGCCACCTGACCTATACCTGGTCAGGAAGGTGATGGATGTGCCTCGCTTAGTTTCCTGCATGGCATACACGTAAACATTAAATACGAGCCTCGATCGGCTCTCAGGTTGTCCTGTGAATCGGCTCAAAGAGCCGATCCACCCATGATCCGTACGAGGTGTACGAATATATGGTGGTCCTGCTTGATCAAAATAAAGCTAAAACGACCTACTACGATTTAGGGTTTTCACCACATAATCGGAACATCCTACTAGTGATTGAGCCTGGCGGCCACGCACGGTGATCGTAAACCGACCCTAGACAGGGCCTAAAAACCAACACGAGGTTGATCCCCGGAACATCCTGTCTAGGGCTAGCAAACTACACCCTACGCGCCACTGGATCCTTCAACCCGTTTGTAAGGCCTAACTATGCAGATATTAAACTAATCCTTGAAGAACAAGGAGCAATCATAATGGATCGGATCTACTAAATAATGATCAAGCGGGGTGCCGCCCTTACACCTAAGATAGGCGTAAGGGCGGCTAGACGTCTCAGGGTTGCACGACGATAGCATATGATACTATGAACAATGCTAACCCTAACACGTCTAAGATAACTACGTTGCTCGCCATCAAAAAGGCTTCAGTACGAGCAACACATGAACAGCGGATGAACGTGTACTGCCTAGATCGCAAGATGCGATCTAGGCAGCATGATGCTTACCCGGAAGAAACCCTCGAGACAAGGGAGTTGGCGATGCGCCTAGATTGGTTTGTGGTGAACGTGATTGTTGTCTATTTCATAAACCCTAGATACATATTTATAGTCCGTAGACTTTCTAACGTGGGAATAATCCCAACCGGGCACGGGCCAAACTCTAACTAACCGACACGTATCCTATCATATTTACAGATACAAGGGCAAACTAGCCCAAACTTTGCATATAAGGCCGATTCATGTATTTCTTCCATGTATATCCTTCAAGCCCATCTTGATCGCGGCCCACCTCTGACTCGGTCAAAATCTGGTGATAACAATTGCTTAGTAAACCATATATATTTATTTATATTTCACATTGCTACATTCATGCACATTTCTTTTTATCCAGCACACCAGTGAGGCCCATCGAGTAAATACTTCCTTCTTCAGATAATCAACAAATAGAAGTCATCAAGGTGTATGCCGAGGGAGTAAAAACTCAAGGACATTAGACCGCCCCTCATCTAACTTTACAAGAGGGGAAACAAGGAGCACCTTCACGTGCTGACATCACAAGCATACATGTACAGATTATACGTTCTTCACAATTGAATACATTAAAAGTGGTCACAATTGAATACATTAAAAGTGGAAAGAGGCATGGCATGACTATCCTCTGCGATGACCAAAAGATCTACAAAGACACTGGATAGTTACCAATGCACTCATCAAGTACTCAGACCATGTAATAGGTTTTTTTTTTACCAAAATTTGAATAAATGAAATGTGTTGCTTTACATCAAATCTTTCATGAAGATATGCACATGAATTATTATTCTATACATAGCTAAAAAATCCCGCTACAACGCGCGGGGTATCATCGAGTTGTTATAGTATTTGAACCCAATGCTTAAATTGAAGTTGTTCCTTGCTTAAGTTAAACTTGAAAGTGATTTTATTGATGTTGTTTTGGTTTCATGGGTTGATTGATTGGGTGGTGACTGAGACAACCTCTTTATCTTGCATTTCTATGACAAGAAATTGATGCAAAATAAATTATGTGGAGAAGTTAGGGGATTTTTCTACCTTATTGATGAAAGAAAATAAATAAAAACAAGTGAGATATTGTAACATCCCAAGTTTCAACAATAATAATCAAGAAAGAAAATTTCCCAAACTCAAAATTTGCAACAAACAAAAACTTTTTCTATGCATATAGTGCCACATATAGTTTCATGCATAATAGTTTTTTCCTTTTGTGCAATTGCCATGATGAGTGTTAGTATGTTGATCAAGCGTGCTTAAACCCTAAACTAAGATCACCTAACCCCAATTTGAGAAGAATAGAAGAAATAGAGAAAAACCCAATTCTCACTCACATACACATAAGGTCAAATTGCAAATCTTCACCAAAGGCCACCATTGCTTGATCTCTTGCTTGTAGAATGCTTATATATGATAAACAAACACAATTTCATCAAAGAAACAAGAATCAAACCAAAGCAAATCTCAAAACCTACATACATGTGATAATGGTCAAAAGTGACTTTTATAAAATGTTCCCTACTTTACCCATCTGGTTTTATCTTTTCTTAATATAAACTTGGTCAACCCTTGCCATGTCATCCAAGACCTTGTCAAGGTGAACAACTTTCATGTTGACCACCATGGCTAACATTGACCAGGTTGACCAGTATGGAGTTGACAAGTGGTGATGTTGAAACAAAGTGAAGATGACCCCAAATTTGAAACTTTGCAAATCAACTCCAAATTGAATGCCACCACCACCAATCTTTCACCTTAATTATATGTTTGAGACTCACCAAAAAGAAATCCAAAATTCCTCAAAAATATTCTTGCGGGCATTGTGCCGAACACCTGGCAGACATTGTTCCAGATTTGTGTTACACCCTATTACACGATGGATTTTGTCCTAAACCGACTTTAACTCGTGATCATCAGCTCCCTCTGCATCCCCTGCATTGAGCCTAGCCTTTGGCACCATCGTTTAAAGTGAAGAAATGAGGAGAGGAGCACCAACCCGTACCATGCCGGCCACCTTTGGCCAATCTCTCTCTGGCCTCCCTCTCAACCCATCTCCTTGTCCTAGAGCATCTCTGCTGCTTAAGGAACCCCACCATGCACGGCTGAGCATCGCCAAGCCACGGCATTGGCCAGAACGCGCGCGTCCAAAACCCTGCCAGTGCATGCCAGCCGACGCGGTGAGCGTGCTCTGGCCGCGCCAGTACGTCGCGCGCTCGAGCGTCGTCGTCCTCCCCTGCACGAGCTAGCACTGCGTCGAGCATCTACACGCCACCCTCTACGAGCTAGACAAGCTCCATAGCCTGCCCCTGCACCATCACCGTCGTCCTCGTCGGAATCATCCCGCACGTACTGCCGCACTCAAATCAAGCCACCGATCGATCCCGTCGCCCTTTTCTCTGCGCCGCTGCACGTTGAGCATCGCCAGGACGACGCCTACGCCTAGCCGTCCTTGCCTTGCCCTTTCGTTCACCGTAGACGCCGCGCCGTGGCCGCCCCTTCACAGCACCCCACGGCACCCTCCATCCGCTATAAATAGAGGAGCTCTGAGCTCCATTCCTTCACACCATCTGCTCCCCTCTCAGCACTGCCTCTTCTCCACCCATCAATTCCACTCCACCTCGCCGGAGCAGCGCCAATCGCGAGCTCGTCGCCGCCGGAGTGCGCGGAACATCTACATCGCCTGGAGCCTCGCCGAGCTCCGCCGCTGTACCAGGGACTTCCTCATCTACTTCCACTTCACCGAGCAGCTTGCCCTCCCTCGCCAGCGGCCTGGTACTCCCTCCGACCCCCTGGTCACGACGCCAGCGCGTCGGGATCTCGTCGGAGACGACGACGATCACCGACCGCTCGATCCCTTTCTAATCCTACGGTTCACATCTTGCGCAACGTTTCGCTGGTTTAAAAGCCACTGACGGGTGGCCCCCACCTCGTCAGGGCGGCCCAAGTGCACCAGATGCTTGTTGGGCTGCGCTGTGTAGTTTAAAACCGTTTCGGCCCGTTTACATTTCCCGCCTAGCCCAACAATTCAAATACTGGATTTGTTAATTATTCAAATGTCCTGCAGATGAGTTAGTAAAATTTGAATAGTTTGAAATCTAAAATTCCAAATCTAGCAAACTTTATACCGTTGGAAAGCCCATGAAATTATCTATCCAATGCCACTGGTCCCATCTCCAAATTCATAGTAGAATTAAACTGCTAAAAATAACAAGACATGGACTTTTGCAAATTGAAACTTTATTTAAAATTCAACCATAATTGATTTTAAATTGATTCCAACTCTAATAAATCACAATTGATGTCTTCTAATTGATTATGCAATAATCTAGACAGGTTGTTTGTATGATCATGGACTAGATCAAAATAATGGCTATGTAGTCAATTCTAGTGCAATTAAATTTTGGAATTCAAATTCTATAAATAGTATGAGAGCTACTCTCTCATTTAAATCTTGATCCTAAGTAATACAACCAGAGGAAATGACATTAGGCTAATAAACCTCTGATTATTATTATTTAGAGATTTTAATTCATTTAAATGGTAGTCTTAAATTGTGTGAAGTGTAGCACTTCATTTAAATTATACTCCCATATAATAGATATGGAATGTTGACCTTGGTCAACTTATATTTCATACCTGATTATTATTTGAGGAGATTAAATCTTAATAAGATTTAATTAGAGGAAATTATTTTCTCTAAAGATCTAAATAAGAAAATCAAAGTAATAATTACAATGAGAGGAAATTATTTTTCTCTTAACTAAGAACCAACCAAGTAATCCACCATGCCATGATTGATATGATGCTAGGATTAGTGTGTGAATCTTTGGTGTGTTTTAGTTTAGTATGTGAGTTGGTTTGGTGTTTATACCTCGTATTCGTATATAGACGCTAGTAACGAGGAGTATCAAGAGGAGGAAGCCTACTCCCAGGAGGAGGAGGAGAACTTTGACAACTACCCTGCTCAAGGCAAGCTAACCCTTGCTAACCACCAAGTGCATAGCTCTACAAGAGCAAGGCACCATCACCCTTTAATTTATGTCTTACCTATCCCATGTTTTTACCTTACATTTACTTTTGATCATTTATTTCAAAGTACTTTTTGATTTATGATTCACTTGGTCTAGAGTAGAACAATATATGAAGTTAGCTTAGAACAAATCAAAGCTAGATAGCACCCCTCCTGAAATAGGTGCTAGTGCTAATCAAATAAAATTGACTACTCTAGATGGGAACATGGTGAAGTGAAATGACTTTGAAAGAATGTGAAGTTGAAGGTGACATGGTTGACTTGGTGAAGTTAAATGAAAACTGATGATTGGGTTTGAATGTGACACCCTTCCAATTAAACAAGTACCCCCACAATACCTGATTATGGGTAGGGCTTAACTAGAAACTTGTGTATTTTAGTATGGGTTCCCTCTAAACAAGCATCATAGGGGTTACGCCGAGGCTGCCTCCGTTAAGTGTGAAATGATGTGAAAATGAGGTGAATGTACGACCCAAGCCCTGTGCAGTTCCCGGGTTAACAGTTGGTTTTCACCGGGAAGCCAAGCTCATGGGGAGAGGTGCCTATACTAGCATATATAAGTGAAAGGTTATGGTTGATGATCCGCGTACTGAGTTACGATGATTCGGGGTTATCCTCGACGGATGTAATCAAAAGTTGTGGCACAAGAGTACAACCTCTGCAGAGTGTTAAACCTATTCGAATAGCCGTGTTCACGGTTACGGACGATTGGAAAGGCCATACTGTCTCCGTTATCAGAGTTTGATCTTAAAAAGGATTGATGAATTTGAAAGATGATATGGATTTGAATCACAATGATTTGTGGGAATGACTCTAATGTTCCCACTTGAGTTAGTCTAGCAAATGATAAGGCTTACTAAATGTTTATCAAACTAAAACTTGGCTTTATGCAAATGAACCTAGAGCTTATAACCCCTTAATATACTTAGTAAGTAATTACTTGAGTATTAGTTTGCGAGTACTTTAAAAGTACTCATGGCTTTGCCCTGGCTATTCAAATGCCAGGCTTTGAAGGAGAGCAACAGTATCAGGATGATGGACAACAGGACGTCTACGATAACTAGGACCGTCTTCTAACGTCAAGCGTTGCCTGTGGAATAGATAGTCCACTACTACTTCGCTTCCGCTACTATTTGTGTTGTTGAACAATATATTTGTGTAATATTGGATCATGTGATCTATGGTTGTAAGACAAGTATGTGTTGTAATAAATGATGACTCTATGCTACTTACTATTATGTCTCGCAAAAACAATATTCCTGGGATTGCGATGTACGGCATAATAGGCATCTGGACTTAAAAATCCGGGTGTTGACAAGTTGGTATCAGAGCCATTGTTTGACCTTAGGAGACCCTAGTTAGAATGGACGTTCAAAAACTTAGTTTCAAATTCAAGGAATTGACTAGTTATGAAAATTTTATTCATCCCCTTATCTTTGAAGAATCTTTTACAAACCTTAAATTCATGCTCTTCCTTATGAGTAAATTAAAATTCTGAACACTTGCACTTCTCTAACTTACTCATCTAATCCCTCTACAGATGGAGCCCATCATCCCAGCGGAGCCTTTCCTCCAGACTGAGTTCTACCAGCTGGGGAATGGTGGCGAGATCATTTTCGAGAGGGACCTCTTCGCCCTTTCGGAATTCCTCGGACGCCCACCTCCGGAAGTCTTCGGTGGACAGGTGAATGACCAGCCCGGTGGTCAGCTCCAATGGGTCATCATGGTTGACCTCCGTGGAAGGTTCACGCTTCCCATGAGCCAGAGGATCCAGTTCTCCTTCCGGGAGAACAACTGGGCAGACGGGCTCGCCCGTGGACTACAGGAGGGGCTCGCACGTCTGTGCAGGCAAAATGCTATGGACCTCGAGGGGAATCGCTTTGCTCACTATGCAAGGCACAACTCTCTTGGGGTGCCCATGAACCTGCCGTCGCACCCTCAACTGCGCCACCATGTGGATCATCTCGACTTTATGTTGAATGAGACCCGCATCGACTTGGACAACTCCCGCGAGTATGCCAACCACACCCACCTTCAGCTGGCTCAGCAGGCGGAGACCATCAAGGTCATCGCCGGGGAGCGTCGGGCTCTCCGCCGCCTCAACCTGAAGAAGGACTACTCCATCAACCGCCTCAAGGCCAGGATCGCCACACTGAAGGCGACCATCGAGACCCAAGCCGAGCAGATCAAGGAACTGGAGGGCGAAGGTGAGGGGGAGAACATCCAGGGGGACGGCTACTCCTACGTGAGCAACGACGACGACTACGAGGAGGAAGACGACGACCTGGACTTCCACCCCTACGAGGATGGCCACGAGCACCTTGCAGCCGGGATAGACAACGTCTACCCGATCAACGTCGATGGAGAGTAGTCCCGTCTGAGCACTTGCGTCCCATGATATGTATCGGTCCTTTGTATCCGCCCCATGTATCGTAGATTGTTGAAAGGGTTCTTCAAACCCTCCGGATTGTTGGCTTGTAATATTTGCTACCTTCATGACTATGTTTGTGTGTGTAATATTATTATATTATAAATCAAGTTTTAAATTGTGTGATTTTATCCCAAAATGAGCCATAGAAATTTCCCTCTCGTCTCATGATCCATATCCCTGTTCAGATGGCACCTCCAACCCGCAACATGACTCAGGAGGCGATGATGCAGATGTTGCAACAGATGTTGGCTGATAGAGAGGTTGAGAGAGCTGAACGGCAAGCCAACTTAGCTGCACTTCAACAGATTGCTCAGGGCAATCAAGGCCACAGAAACCAGGACCACCCAGGGTCGAAGCTGAAGAACTTCCAGAACACCAACCCACCGGTGTTTAGCAAGACAAAGGAACCCCTCGATGCTGATGATTGGCTCCAAACCATGGAGAACAATCTTGAGGTTGCCGGAGTTGAGGACAACGAGAAGGTGTTGTTCGCCACTCACTATCTGGCAGGACCTGCACGTGCCTGGTGGACAAGTGCCCGCGCATTGAATGCGGGGCAAATGATGACTTGGGAAGATTTCAAACTCAAGTTTAGCAAGTATCACGTGCCCCCGGGCCTGATCAAGAAGATGAGGGACGAGTTCAGGGAACTGAAGCAAGGCCGGATGTCCGTGGTGGAATACCGCGACAAGTTTCTAACTTTGTCAAGGTACGCCCCGGATGAGACTGATACTACTGAGAAGAGGAGTGGCATGTAACCGTGAAGAGACAGAGGAAGATGAACTGAAACTGATAGAACACAGCTGATGTGGGGGGAGGGTGGTTGAAATAGATATCCACTATTATATTGGAATTGAATGTGCAAAAAGTCCTCTTACACCTAAGGTTCAAACACACACCAACAGAAAAGCATAAAACTTATCGGATCTACAAATTTGAAGTAGATAATAAATCGAAGAGCTCACTCTTTAGTCTAAGTATGCTCACATCATCCATTAATTGGAACATCTTCACATGATCTATAGTCCATCTTTAGATGTTTAAACTCCAGTTCAGTCCTCCTAAGATTATGGCACACATATATTATCCTGAAACCAGCTTAGCACCCACCTATATTTCGTGAAGCATGATAGGAAAAAGCTTCCTTTCTTTGCTCATGGATTTGACAAAGAGGCTTTTGCTCGCAGCCAGCAGAAGATCAAAATCCAGAACTTGTACATCCTTGATTTGCAGGTAGAGACTTCAACAATCAATTATCATATATGTGGGTTAACGAAGGGGCAACCTTGTCACTTCCAAGATGACCTTAAACTTTCCTTTGGTAATATCAGATTTAGCAATGCAAAACAGAAAATTAGCATGCCTTAGAAGCAACATCAAGTTGGTTAAAAAGATGTCATGAAATAGCACGGTTAGTAACAAATCCGAACATATTCCGGCTTAACTGAGCTAACCTGATTCATGGTAAGGAATATGAACAAATCCGTTTGTAGATTTGAAGGGTAAAAGGTTGAATGAAGGTATAAACTATTATTGCAACCTCAATTTGTCCTTTACATTTATGTAGACAGATGCCACACATGTGATCCTTTCTTGTATGCAACTATATCTCCTGGGAGCAAATTGGCTACAGCAAGAGCACAAACCATAAGTCACATCTAAATCAAAAAGGTGCAGCACAGAACCTTGGCATGTAAAAGAAATCCCGGGAAGTAGGAAAGTATCCGTGTCACATGAGAAACCCAAGCGCTCAGAGGTGGGGCGTAGAATCTGGCCAAGGCATGCACCAGACCAGAGTGTCAGAACTGTGTTGGTGTCCATGCAGTTACCGTGTGATCTACAACAGGGAGAATAGAGGCAAGGTGGAGTGAGGACACCGGGCACAAATGATGCAGGCACAGAAGAATAAGAAGGAGGCCGGCCATCCGGCAATCGTTGAGCTGTCTAGGAAGTTACTCCACCCCGATTCATATCTACCACTACCACCACAGGAAGAGGAAGACTAAAAGCTTGCAAGGAAAGGTTGGTTTGCGTGGCGTGGTAGGGGATGAGTCATGATAAATATTGTGCAAAATAAGGCTAATTAAAGAAAAACTGTTATTTGCTGAGGTGGCATCTTGATGAGGTGGCATGCTTGCATGTTGAGAAAATTCACCTTAGTGGGTTGCTCCTATTTAGATATTATAGATGATGTAATGGACACACCCAATTAAGCATAGCATAAGATCACGTCATTGAGTTATTTGCTATAAGCTTTCGATACATAGTTACCTAGTCCTTATGACCATGAGATCATGTAAATCACTTATACCGGAAAGGTACTTTGATTACACCAAACGCCACTGCGTAAATGGGTGGTTATAAAGGTGGGATTAAGTATCCGGAAAGTATGAGTTGAGGCATATGGATCAACAGTGGGATTTGTCCATCCCGATGACGGATAGATATACTCTGGGCCCTCTCAGTGGAATGTCGTCTAATGTCTTGCAAGCATATGAATAAGTTCATAAGAGACCACATACCACGGTACGAGTAAAGAGTACTTGCCAGGAGACGAGGTTGAACAAGGTATAGAGTAATACCGATGATCAAACCTCGGACAAGTAAAATATCGCGTGACAAAGGGAATTGGTATCGTATGTGAATGGTTCATTCGATCATTGAAGTCATCGTTGAATATGTGGGAGCCATTATGGATCTCCAGATCCCGCTATTAGTTATTGGTCGGAGTGAGTACTCAACCATGTCCGCATAGTTCGCGAACCGTAGGGTGACACACTTAAGGTTTGATGTTGAAATGGTAGAACTTGAATATGGAATGGAGTTCGAATATTTGTTCGGAGTCCCGGATGAGATCCTGGACATCACGAGGAGTTCCGGAATGGTCCGGAGAATAGGATTCATATATAGGAAGTCATATTCCAAGTTTGGAAATGATCCGGTGCATTTATGGCAGGTTCTAGAAGGTTCTAGAAAAGTCCGGAAGAAATCACCATGGAAAGTAGAGTCCCGGAGGGACTCCACCTTGCATGGCCAGCGAACCCTAAAGGGGAGGAGTCCAAGGTGGACTCCCCAAGGGTGGCCGGCCAACCCCCCTCATGGAAGGGGGGAATCCCACCCTAAGTGGGATTCCCACCTTGGGTAGGTTTCCCTACACATGGAAGGTTTTTGGTTCGGGTCTTATTCGAAGACTTGTAGTCCAACACTTGGGGCTTCCACCTATATAATGAGGGGTATAGGAGAGGGGGCTGAACACAATAAGCCCATAGCTTGGCCACACCCCTAGGTGGCCGGCCACCCCCTCTCCCAAACCCTAGCCGCCCCCTCTCTCCTCCTCTTCTCCCGCACGCTTAGCGAAGCTCCGCCGAAGATCTCCGCCACCACCGCCACCACGCCGTCGTGCTGCCGGATTTAAGGAGGAGCTACTACTTCCGCTACCCGCTGGAACGGGGAGAAGGACGTCGTCTTCGTCAACACCGAACGTGTGACCGAGTACGGAGGTGCTGCCCGATTGTGACACCGTGATCAAGATCTTCTACGCGCTTTTGCAAGCGGCAAGTGATCGTCTACCGCAGCAATAAGCCTACTCTTATAGGCTTTGGAAATCTTCAAGTGTTAGTCTTGATCATCCCCTCGTTGCTCCCGTCTTCTAGATTGCATCTTGGCTTGGATTGCGTTCTCGTGGTAGGAAAATTTTTGTTTTCTATGCAACGAATCCCTACAGTGGTATCAGAGCCATGTCTATGCATAGATGGTTGCACGAGTAGAACACAATGGTTTTGTGGGCGTTGATGCTTATGTTGTCTTTAGTTTGAGTACTTTGCATCTTTGTGGCATAGTGGGATGAAGCGGCTCGGGCTAACTTTACATGACCGCGTTCATGAGACATGCTCCTCGTTCGACATGCAACTTGTATTGCATAAGAGGCTTTGCGGGTGTCTGTCTCTCCTACTATAGTGAAGATTCAATTTACTCTTCTATTGACAACACTAGTATCACCGTTGTGGTTCATGTTCGTAGGTAGATTAGATCTCTCTCGAAAACCCTAAACCACGTAAAATATGCAAACCAAATTAGAGACGTCTAACTTGTTTTTGCAGGGTTTGGTGATGTGATATGGCCATAATGTGATGATGAATATGTATGAGATGATCATTATTGTATTGTGGCAACCGGCAGGAGCCTTATGGTTGTCTTTAAATTTCATGTTGAGTAGTATTTCAAAGTAGTTGTAATAGTTGCTACATGAGGTGAACAACCATGAAGACGGCGCCATGAACCTTGACGCTACGCTGACGATGATGGAGATCATGCCCGTTGATGATGGAGAACAGGTCCGTGCTTTGGAGATGAAGATCGAAGGTGCAAAGACTAAAGGGCCATATCATATCACATATGAATTGCATGTGATGTTAATCCTTTATGCATCTTATTTTGCTTAGAACGTGACGGTAGCATTATAAGATGATCCCTCACATTAATATCAAGATAATAAAGTGTTCTCCCCTCGTATGCACCGTTGCATTGTTTGACGTTTTGAAGCATCTCGTGATGATCGGGTGTGATAAACTCAACATACAACGGGTGTAAGCCATGTTTCACACGCGGAATACTTGGGTTTGCTTGACGAGCCTAGCATGTACAGACATGGCCTCGGGACAACGGAAACCGAAAGGTTGAACATGAGTCATATGGATGATATGATCAACATGTTGATGTTCACCATTGAAGCTACATCATCTCACGTGATGATCGGTTTTGGTGTAGTGGATTTGGATCGTGTACCACTTAACAACTATGAGGGATGTTGTATTAAGTGGGAGTTCATTAGTAATTAGATTAAAACATGAACTAATTATCATAAACATAGTCTGAGTAGTATTTTGAATTAATTTTGTAGTATTGGCATCCGTTTTCTACCATGCGCTAGTCTTGTAGTTGAGATAGAAATACTGTTAAGTCTGATAAGAAACTTTACGGACTGGTACCGTATTGTTAAAGAATCAAGAAATGATTAAGTCCTATTGCAAACTTTTAGTAAACCTCACATTGTTGATTCAAAGAGTTGTGGTTTCAATTAGTACCTAAAGTTATCTTGTCTCCATAAAACTTGAAGTTCAAATCTGTTTGAAAAATAAGGAGCTGAAAATTTACTTTTCAGAAATAATCAAGGTATGAGATATATGTGATATCTAAGACCTTATTGCAAGATGATAGAATATATTTTGGTGAGACTACATAAACTCATAAGTTTTATGGGAATGTACGAAGGTTGAAGACGCAAGGCGTCCCAATCCTCCAACTATTGGGGCACTAACGATATTCGCATATCCATGAAGTGATTGTCCTTAGTATGCACCGTTGCTAAGACTCGTCGTTTCGAAGCATCACGTGATGATCGGGTGTTATAGATTCTACGTGTGCTTACAACGGGTACAAGCCAGATTTGCACATGCGAATACTAAGGTTAAACTTTACGAGCCTAGCATGTACAGACATGGTCTTGAAAATTTCATCATGATATGATGGATAAAATTATGAGTGAAATTGTTCATCATATTAAAAGGTTATTAATAGAGAAATCCGGAACACTTGTCATATGATGATCAACTTCAAAGTAAGAACCTCAAGGTTATTGGTATTTGACCACCAAACCTAGAAGTTATTGATGTTGAAGTGTTTTTCTGAATAATGAGGAAAGCTAAAAGAGAAACTGCAAAAGATATTTTGGCAGAAAGAAAGAAAAGACTAGAAAATCTAGCTCAGGTGTATATAAATGATATACATGTTATGGTTGTATTCCTAGTTAGGTCACACTATGAAATTCTTGGGTATTAGTACTATATTGGTTGGTATGAAGTGTCATACAAAACAACACAATACAAGAATACAATGGCCCAAGTGACTGACAAGGAATATGATAGGAATACACGTCTGGAACAAAATAAAGTGTTATTATGTTCGTCGTTGGCATTCTATCTAGCCCTTAGAATTTATAATAAAGAACTTAATAATTGTTATTTTGCTCTGGTCAAATGAAAACAATGAGTTGTTCAAATTATGACATTACTCCATGTACGATGGATAAGTTATTATAAATCTTAATGGTGAAACACACATACATAACACTGACGCTAAAATGCCATAAGGCAAATGATTTGAATTCCACGTATTTGTGGAACCGCCATTTAGGTCATGTTAGAAAGGAACGCATGAAGGAACTCCATGCAAATGGATTTTGGAGTCATTTGATTTTTGAATCATTTGGCGCTTGCAAATCTTTTCTAAAGAGAATGATTAAAATACCGTTCATAGGCCAAGAGTTGAACGGGCAACTAACTTAGTGAAAAATACATGATGATGTATGTGGTTCACTGGGCATAGTTGTGTGCGGGAGATTCTTCTACTTCATGAAAACTTTCAACAATAAATTGAGTATATATATGTGGATATATTCAATAAGGAAGAAGTTTGAAACATTTGAATGGATTCAAATAAATTTCAGCATGAAGTGGAAATCATCGTAATAGAAAAGTCAAATATCTATGATTGGATCATGGTGAAAATATTTGAATTACGAGTTTTAGCGAACATCTAAGAGAGTCATGAAATTGTTCTACAACTCACATTTCTTGGAGCATCATAATGATGATATAGTATCCGAGAGATGTATCCAAGCCTTGTTGGATTAATGATGAGATAAAATATTATGACGCCATTATATTTTTGTGGATTATGCTTTAGTGACTACCACTTTTACACTGAATAGAGCATCATCATGATCCGTAGAATTGACACCATACGAGTTATGGCATGGGTATAAACCCTAATAGTCCTTTCTTTAAATTTTGGTCTAAAAGTTAACAACCAAAATCGGATGAATGTCTTTGTTGGTTATCCCAAAGAATTGATTGGGAATTCTTTCCACTATGAAGTAAACGACAAAAGTGTTTGTTAATGTTACTTGCTTATTTCCAAAAAATTGTTTTCTAGCGAAGTATTTGAGTGGGAGGACAATAGAACTTGATAAGGTTTATGAACCTGAGCATAATGATCAGAGTAGCGCAGCATCGGAAATTGGTTCCGGAAGTGACCATGACGAACATGGCTCCCATGACTACAAAGTGTTTTAGCCATGGAGATCGAAGTACATATTGAACCTTGTAGGTATGGTTTACTTTGTGATCAAATAAATGATTTGTGAACAAAGGATTGATTTTGAACAATGATAAACCAACTACAAACAAAGAAGTTATGATGGGCCCTGACTCCGTTAAAATGGCTATATGCCATGAAATCCAAGATAGATAAATACTTTTTGAAAGTAAATGGATCTATAAAATTGATGGACTTGGATGGAATATCCTTAAAGAAGCTCGACTTGTCGAAAAATTGTTTACGACAAAGTTCAAAGAGTTGACTACGATAAGATTAGATCTTCCGTAGCAATGCTTATAGTCTATTTGGATTATTCTAGTAATCACTACATATTTCTTTTATGAGATATGCTTGTAGGATGGCAAAATACATTACTTATCAGAAGTATGTATTAAAAGGTGTATACAAGATACAACCAAGAGTTTTGCTGGTCCGTGGAATACTAGATAGGTATACAAACTTCAATTTGATGAAGTAAGTATAGCGGAGTTTGAATCTTCACTGGATGAAATAGTCAAAGAATTTTTGATTTCATCAGAGACGATAAAGAGGCTTGCATTTGCAAGAAATTAAGTGGGAGCGCTGAGACATATTTATAATACTTATGTAGAAGACATATAGTTGGTTATAAATAATGTAATTACATACTTGATTAAAAGGTTTCATTGAAAAATTAACTTCAATGAAAGTGATATGGACTGAAACAAATTTTGTGTCAAGATCTATGAAGATAGATTGAAACACATAATATGTTCAAGTCAAAGTACATAGAATGGATATTGAAATAGTTCAATATAAAAATATTAAGAAAATATTCTTGTCATGTTAAGTTTTAACAAGACTTGAGTGTATCTGACACTCAATGAGTAAAAACACATGAGTGATTATAGATCACGAATAATATGTACACAATCAGATGTCATGTGCTATAAAGTGTTATGAGCATATACCAGAATGATTCATATGATGATCATTGGACGACAGTAAGAATATTCTTGAGTACTTTAGAAGAACTAAGGATATATATATATAGTTTTGTATGGTAAATGACAAACAAATCGCTGTAAGATGTTGCACCGATATTTATTTTGTCACATATGAAAATAAAATTTCAATCTCAAATTAGACTAAGTGTTGTTTAAAAGGTAGCACGATGAGCTAGAAATTGTCTATGCTAGATTTAGAAGAGTTCTAAATATTATGACGGATTCTACAAAAGAAGGCAGAATATGTCATTGTTTTGACAATGACAAAGGATGTTAAAGTCAAGAGGTTCTTTGAGAACTTGGTGTAGTTCCGACAGAGTCAGAACTTTGAATCTATATTGTGTGTGACAATATTAGTAACATATTTCAGACCACGGAATTAAGGTTCCACCAGAAGACCAAACATATTTAATGCCGACTCATTTGGAAATAAGTGATGCGTTGAGACGCAAATGAAATACAAAATACATACGTTTCTGAGCATGTCAGATCCGTTGACTAAAACCTCTCCCGTGAGCAAAACATGATAAAAAACCAGAAGGCCAAGGTGTTATATTTTTTCAAATGTAAACTAGATTATTGACTCTAGTGCAAGTGGGAGACTGAAGGAGATATGCCCAAGAGGCAATAATAAAAGTGGTTATTATATATCTTTATGTTTATGATAAATGTTTATATATCATGCTATAATTGTATTAACCGAAACATTAGTACATGTGTGATATGTAGACAATAAAGAGTCCCTAGTATGCCTCTTAACTAGCTTGTTGATTAATGGATGATTAGTTTCATAATCATGAACATTGGATGTTATTAATAACAAGGTTATATCATTATATGAATGATGTAATGGACACACCCAATTAATCATAGCATAAGATCACGTCATTGAGTTATTTGCTATAAGCTTTCGATACATAGTTACTAGTCCTTATGAGCCATGAGATCATGTAAATCACTTATACCGGAAAGGTACTTTGATTACACCAAACGCCACTGCGTAAATGGGTGGTTATAAAGGTGGGATTAAGTATCCGGAAAGTATGAGTTGAGGCATATGGATCAACAGTGGGATTTGTCCATCCCGATGACGGATAGATATACTCTGGGCCCTCTCGGTGGAATGTCATCTAATGTCTTGCAAGCATATGAATAAGTTCATAAGAGACCACATACCACGGTACGAGTAAAGAGTACTTGTCAGGAGACGAGGTTGAACAAGGTATAGAGTGATACCGATGATCAAACCTCGGACAAGTAAAATATCGCGTGACAAAGGGAATTGGTATCGTATGTGAATGGTTCATTCGATCACTGAAGTCATCGTTGAATATGTGGGAGCCATTATGGATCTCCAGATCCCGCTATTGGTTATTGGTCGGAGTGAGTACTCAACCATGTCCGCATAGTTCGCGAACCGTAGGGTGACACACTTAAGGTTTGATGTTGAAATGGTAGAACTTGAATATGGAATGGAGTTCGAATATTTGTTCGGAGTCCCGGATGAGATCCCGGACATCACGAGGAGTTCCGGAATGGTCCGGAGAATAAGATTCATATATAGGAAGTCATATTCCAAGTTTGGAAATGATCCGGTGCATTTATGGTAGGTTCTAGAAGGTTCTAGAAAAGTCTGGAAGAAATCACCATGGAAAGTAGAGTCCCGGAGGGACTCCACCTTGCATGGCCAGCCAACCCTAAAGGGGAGGAGTCCAAGGTGGACTCCCCAAGGGTGGCCGGCCAACCCCCCTCATGGAAGGGGGGAATCCCACCCCAAGTGGGATTCCCACCTTGGGTAGGTTTCCCTACACATGGAAGGTTTTTGGTTCGGGTCTTATTCGAAGACTTGTAGTCCAACACTTGGGGCTTCCACCTATATAATGAGGGGCATAGGAGAGGGGGCTGAACACAATAAGCCCATAGCTTGGCCGCACCCCTAGGTGGCCGGCCACCCCCTCTCCCAAACCCTAGCCGCCCCCTCTCTCCTCCTCTTCTCCCGCACGCTTAGCGAAGCTCCGCCGGAGATCTCCACCACCACCGCCACCACGCCGTCGTGCTGCCGGATTTAAGGAGGAGCTACTACTTCCGCTGCCCGCTGGAACGGGGAGAAGGACGTCGTCTTCATCAACACCGAACGTGTGACCGAGTACGGAGGTGCTGCCCGATTGTGGCACCGTGATCAAGATCTTCTACGCGCTTTTGCAAGCGACAAGTGATCGTCTACCGCAATAATAAGCCTACTCTTATAGGCTTTGGAAATCTTCAAGGGTTAGTCTTGATCATCCCCTCGTTGCTCCCGTCTTCTAGATTGCATCTTGGCTTGGATTGCGTTCTCGCGATAGGAATTTTTTTGTTTTCTATGCAACGAATCCCTACAGGAGGAGGTGGTGGTGGTGGTGGAGGAGGAGGAGGAGGAGGAGGCCGACCGGAGGAGGTGGTGGTGGAGGAGGAGAAGTGGAGGAGAAGTTTGAGAAGTGAGGAGAAGTGGAGGAGAAGTTTGAGAAGTGAGGAGAAGTGGAGGAGAAGTGGAGGAGAGTGGCACAAAATTCAAATTTTGAACGTTAATTCTGTGCCGCATGGGCACTAGGTGCGCCACAGATTTTTTTTTTATTTTTTTGTATTTTGCAGCAAAAAATCTTTAACTGCCCGTAACTTTTTACTCTTTTGGAATTTGGAGATTCTAAAAATTGTCCAACCGGGCAAGCCTGGGTGAATTCGGATGTAGATTTTTCGTGGGAACATTTTGATATATTATGCGTTTTTTTTCGATTTCGTATGCAACCAGAAATCCAGTTTGCTGATTTTCCCACGCAATTTTGCAAAAAAAGTCGAAATTATTGTTTGTTAATTCTCAGTGGTAAAAGATGTCATAATACATGGGCATCTTGAAGGAAGTTATTTTTTGAAATTTTTATCTATTTTTTTATTTTTTAAAGAGGTACAAAAGGCGATCCACGGGGTGGGGGGGGGGGGGGGTTGGAGTTGCGTGGGGAGCCAAAAAAAATCTGTGGCGCATGGAACTCATGTGCGCCACAGAAATGTGTAGTTTCTGTGGCGCACCATCCCACGTGCGCCACAGAAAGTCTTAATTCAGTAGCGCACCAGGACCAGTGCGCCACAGAATGTCTTATTTCTATGGCGCACGTGATCCTGTGCGCCACAGAAATAGTGAAACCAATGGTTGGGGCTGGCCCCACCAAATTTATGTGGCGCATGGATCCATGGTGCGCCACAAAATTAAGCTATTTCTGTGGCGCACCGTGCCTGGTGCGCCACAAAATAACTTTCTGTGGCTCATTTTTTGTGGTGCGCCACAGAACTAAGCTCCACCTATAAGTGTTTTCCTACTAGTGTGGATTTCATCAAGTCCTCCAGAAATATAGTTAAGTTTTTCATCGAGTAGTACAACTTGAGGCTATGCCCAAGTGCAAGCACTTGCCCATAGGCTCGGGGGCTACTCCCATCGGGAGCGCTGCCGCGCACCCGATAGAAAATAATTTCGAGACATCATCTACGCTACACATG
The DNA here is from genome assembly GCF_019359855.2 of Lolium perenne. NCBI lineage: Eukaryota > Viridiplantae > Streptophyta > Magnoliopsida > Poales > Poaceae > Lolium > Lolium perenne. Next base: position 262,747,075 of record NC_067250.2, read on the forward strand.
ATCTACGATATGGACCTCGCCTTGTATTTCTTCGACGTCGGAGATGATAATGCTTGGAGTCTCTACGCAAGTCTTCGACTTCCCTAGACACTCGGGGGTTACTGACATGGGTATACCCTTCGGGTACCCACTATTAGTATACCTGGATCGGCTCGGCCCAATATGGAGAAGGCCCAACAAGGCAATCCGAAGAAGTAGTCGACTAGGACTCTTGTAAAACCCTAGGCTAGTTGCATATATAAAGCTAGCCAGGGCACCCGAAGTAGAGGGGCCAATAGATAGACAAGAGATAGACACCATAGCTCCGCCTATGGCGGCACCTTGTAAACATACTTATGCTCATATACTGGATTGCTAGCAGCACGTATGGATCCTCCACCGAGGGGACCCGAAGCTGGGTACGTCGTGTGCCTAATCTCGCTCCCGAAATCTCCATCGTCGCTCTCTCACGAAACCCAAGTCTACAATATGTAGGTATTGCCGAGGTGTTTCCTCGTCACTCCCCTTCCTACTAACCTAGATAATTGACCTCATTACCAAGAAGGTTGTGGGAGCTAGACAATTTCGCCACTTTGGTACTTCATATTTTGCTAGTGGAGAGACCTCGGGTTTTTTAGTGTGGGGTTCCTCTAAAGGCTTGGCCATGATATATGGTCCTACTACTTGGTATTAACTCTGGGGACACGAGCATGCACACGAATTAGGGTTAGACTTGAATTGGATCATAACTAAAAACATTAGTAAGAATTGGATCATAGCTAAAAGCATTAGTAATTGACATGAAAGACATCCAAGGTGTACGATGTTGATTAAAGCTTAGGGAAAGTGGATGTACAATCCAACCATTTAGGTTTAAGTATTCACAAACACAAATTTAGGTTCATTTTTTTGTAGGGGCATCTAGGGCTATCTCCGGGAATTTACGGCTCCGGTGCAAAATGCTAAATGGAGCCCTAAAATTTGAAAACTTCATGTAACTGAAGTATAAGTTCAGTTCATCATAAAATTTCAAATAAATGTTATTCCTATGATATTTAGAACCATATAAAATACCAATGCTATGTCCCCAAATTTTTTATGCAGTATGATCCAAAATATGGACAAAGTATTGGATATTTCATTAATATCAGACTAAAACAATATGTACTTTGCAATTGAAAAATAAAGCTACATAAAGTTTGAATGCAGCTGTACGGCCAACTACTTCAATCAAAATCAATAATCTTATACTATATCACAAATTTGACTTCAGATTAAATTCTTGTGAACTGTAAATTAATATCTCGCCTCATGCAATTCTGGGTTACTACTACTATATGAAATACCTTATGTAATGCGAAAATGATCTAACCAAAAACATAATCAGTATTTTGTATAGTATAGAAGCCCTAAAAATATATAGTACATTAGGGTTTAGGTAGGACATGAGTTGTGACATTACCCTGTAAGTTCAGACACCTTTGGCAGATTGGCTAGTCTTGCCGGACTAGCGGACCTTCGAGGCTTTGAAGAAGTGGAATAGACTGGGAAGTTAGCCTCATGTAAAAATGGATCAATTGATCGATACTCTCTCCGTCCTTGGATAAGTGTACGTTTTTATTTTTTAGAAGTCAAGTATTTTCAAATTTAACCATAGTTTTACACAAAAATAGCAACATAGGTCACATCAACTACTGTATTATTAAACTATATTGGAAGATGAATCTAGTAATATTAATTTAGTGTCATAATTGTTGCTACTATTTTCTAGGAATGTTTTCAAATTTAATAAGATTTGACTTAATATACCCTCATTTGAGGACGGAGGGAATACGTGCATCATCCAACTTATTCTTGCATGGCGCTTTGGGCTTTGGGCCGTTCAACATCAATGGGGTACTTACAGATTCGGTTTCTTATGGCAGATCGGGGCATGCGACAACTCACAAAACAAGCAGAAGGATTGGCTTCTCAAGCTCTCCCTAATCAGTGGCCCCACAATTTTGGGGGCCCTGTGCGATCTCTCATCTCGAACATGGCCATCAACGGGCCTGGTGTGTATCGAGCATCTGATATGTACAATAGACATATGTTGTTGCTTTTATGATGCCTATTTTTGACTAGGTTTTGGCTGCAATTATAAGATAAATAATGGAAACAACAACTCTTTCATAAGATCTACTTATTTAGCAATTATTTGTCCTCTCATGCGTTTGGACCATCATAATTCATATTTTCTTCTCTATCATATGGACATAGACGTAGCATCACTATCCCTATGATCGGTGGTGCAAGCAAGGTCTCACCGTGGGTACATAGAGAGGACAAAACATTTATAATTCATGCTCTGGTCCAATTACTGCATAAAGATTTCTTCCTTGATACACCAACAGATCCCCATGTGTAAATGTGTGAATGGTTGTGGCGAACATCACATAGTTTTTTTTTCTTTAACCGTGTCCGAGTTTGTTGTGTAGTCCATAGCGTTGCAATGCGCTCATTGAAATCGGATAAACATTTTTTGTTGCTACTCTTAATGAAATTATGTACCATGCACATTCTTTCTGAAAAAAAATCTCGTAGGATTTTTTTTTTCGATAAAGGAGCATCGCCCCAGCCTCTGCATCAATAGATGCACATGGCTTTCTTTATTAAAACTCAAGTGTCAATTCACCATAAACCATCCTCACTTATTACAATCACTGAGAATCTAAATTCGAAACAGAAATAACCAGGCCACAAAAAGTCTAATAGAAGTACCACAACCCCTTCAAAAATGTGTCTTCCAGGAATAAAAGCTGTCTGAGAAGGTCTGATGACTTTTTGAGCTACCTCCGAAATACGATTAGTGGCAACTTTAGTGAAAATTTTAAAGCTCACATTAAGTAAGCAAATTGGTCTATAAAGTAATCACCCCAAAGTTCAATTTATAAAGCGGTAGTTCCCCTTTCTGAAAGCTATCAAATAAAGCCAGCAGATCAAACTTAATAACCCCCCGAAAATGTTGATAAAACTCCGCAGGGAAACCATCTGGTCCGGGGGACTTATTATGTTCCATTTGAAAAATAGCATCATAAACCTCCTTCATCGAGAAATTCTTAATTAACACTTGATTCTCCTCCGCTGACAATTGCGGAATATCTTGAACTATGCTTTCATCTAGCACAACCGAACTAGGCTCAGGATTACCGAAAAGTTTTTTATAGTATTCCAAAATATAAACCCTTAAATTATCATCACCTACAATGGTTCCCTCATCTTGTTCCAGTTGATAAATTTTCTTTTTCCTGTGCTTACCATAAGGTGAAAATATTTGGTATTATCTCCCCCTTCTTGAATATATTTAATTTTTCCCTTTGAGGCCACTTGATCTCTTCATCTCGTACTTGATCTCTTCATCCTGAACAAATTTGTACTAGCAACTAGAATAGCATGAGCGCGATTAGCGGAGGGCCGTTGGAGGCGACGCGAGGTAGGTTCTGGGCGATCTCGCCGGAAGATGACTCCGACGACGAGTCAACAGCGGAGGCGACGCAGTCTTCGGCTTCATACTGCACGCCGGTGGAGGATGACGGACGCGATCTCTCGGCGGCGTCGTTGTCTGCTGTACACAGGCGGGAACAGAAGAGGCAGCGACAGCGGGCGGCGGCGCTGCAGCTCAGACCAGGTACGCCATCATCAACCTCTCCCTTCCGTTCTATGTCTCGGTCATCTCCATTGACAGAGACGGAGAAGATGAACAGGTGCAAGACGCCGGTAATGTCACCGACGACTTTTTGAAGCTGAGCATGAGCGCCCACTTGATCTCTTCATCTGCATGAAGCTGCAACTAAACTCTAGATTCAGGCACATTTGGAATTCCTAGCGTCTCCCATTCCTACTAACCTAGCTAATGGACCTCGTTACCAAGAAGGTAGTGTGAGACAATATCGCCACTTTGGTACTTCATATTTTGCTAGTGGAGAGACCTTGGGTTTCTTAGTAGGGTTTCTTTGGAAGCTTGGCCATGATATATACTCCTACTACTTGGTATTATCTCTGGGGCCACGAGCACGTACATGAATTAGATCATAACTGAAAGCATCAAAAGTTGACATGAAAGACATCCAAGGTGTACGCGGTCGATTAAAGCTTAGGGAAAAGCGAGGAGGTAGGTCAAAAAACCTTGGAGTAAAGTCATTGCATCCTCTTTGGCCTGGTAGGCTGGTACTGTGGTATGCTATTACTTCATGTGTGCTTACATATAGAAGGACGATGCTTGTGGTAGTTTTTCTCTAGAGTAGCACATGTGTAGTGACCAAACCAGGATTCCAGCACAGGCCCAAACGTAAATGATCATAACTATCCCAAAAAAATAACATATTCGATAGCATACAAAACATTGCACAATTATCAATCAATTGTTATAGTATCTGAACCCAATGCTTGATTTGAAAATTGTTGGTTGCTTAAGTTGAACTTGAATCTTATGTTGTTGATGTTGTTTCGGTTTCAGGAGTTGATTGACTGGGTAGTGATTAATACAACCTATTTATTTCTTACGGTACATGTCTACATGAATTTGATGAAAAAATAAAAAAAATTGGTAAATATTGAGATTTGATGTGGATTAGGTTATTTTGGCAAATCAACGGTCGATAGCTTTTTCTTCAAGAGTAAACAACTTTTGTTAGGAGGCTTGAAGCCGCACGACTAGACGGCGGGGGACTATGACTACTGGCTTTGTCTCGACCAGCAGGGTGATTGCTGCAGAGTGTGGGGCTGTGAAGGCGAGTCCCAGAGCGCGCAATGCTGGGCCAGCGCCTCAGCGGTATTATTAGAGTTTGTTTTGTGTTATGTTAGGACTCTAGTCTAAGTCGGTTTGGGCCTAACCCTAGGCCGGCCGACCCTCTCTTATATATAAACATTGTAATATTGTCTAAATCAATACACGCTATTATTCTCCCAAACTATCATGGTATCAGACGCCTAGGTTTTTCACACCTAGATGGGTCCGCCCACTCCGCCGCGGCCGCAGACGCGTCCACTCTGGACCGCGGCCGAGGTGCACGCCGGCGCTGACGCCAATCTATCTTCTTCCTCTACCTCTACTCTCCACCAAAATCCCCAACAAAGTTCGCAGCCCCCACAACTTACCCTAGCAGACACGATCGCCGACGTCTCTCCGTTCGTCCTGATCGTCCCCGATATCTCCAAGCATAACTTTTACGATCGGTGATACGTCCCAAACGTATCTATAATTTTTGATGCTCCAAGCTTGTTTTGTTACAATTCTTATATGTTTTATGTGCACTTTTCCACACTTTTTAGCATTTTCTAGGACTAAACTATTAACGCAGTGCCGCATTGCCAGTTCCTGTTTTCTGCTGTTTTTGTGTTTTAGAAAAGTTGTATATGAAAGTTTCTCGGAATTGGACGAAACAAAAGCCCAGAGTATTATTTTTCCGGGACGAAGACGGAGCCAGAAGGACACGCGCAGGAGAGCTGCCATGTGGTAGTACATAGGGCAGGCGCGGCCCCACCCTTGGCCGCGCCTGGCCCATGTACTGGCGCCTCGTCGTCTTGTTTGCTCCACCCTTCCGCCTATTTATTTGTAACATCCCAAATATTTCAAACAAAGAAGAAAATGAATTTCCTTTTTTTCCAAAAATAAGAACCAACAAAAATTTTTATTACAGCATGTGCTATGCATAGTGCTCATACTTAATCTTTGTGTTATTGCTATGTTGTGTGTTTACAATCATTGACAATGTGCCAAAACCCTAAACCCCACCCCTTTTCAAAACCAAGGAGAAATCAAGAAATTAAAATAAAATAAAAAGAGAGGCATATGTGGGCATATAGCTATACTTGGAAATATAGGTGTATGCCCTATTTACCTTACCAACATGGTTTGAAACCCTTGAACAACTCAACCTCACACTCAAGCAAACTAAAACCATGCTCTTTGAGATCAAAGGGAAGCAAACAAGAAAATTAGAAAATTGCAAAAACCCTCACATATGGCTTATGGCCATTTTTGAAAATACTTAACCTAGGACAATTTGACTTGTGCCATTGGTTGGAAAATGTTATTAAACACTTAAGAACACTTTTTGAATCAAAGAAACCCAAATCAAAGCAAAGGAAAATTTAAAATCTTGCCACATATGATAATGGTCAAAATTGACAATTATATCATGATACCCACTTTGAGCCCTTGTATCTAGAGATTCTTAAACCAAACTCTCCCCACTCTTTGCACCTCATCCAAGACTTCATGAAAGTGAACAACTTAGTCAAAGTCAACCTTGCTGGTTCAAAGTAAAACTCTAAAAATAAGCATGCTAAGATGCCACTTTGAAACAGATTCTAGATTACCCAAATTATTAGGATTTTTACAAATCAATTCCAAAACCCAAACCAATGTCACAATGGATGCCAAACATTATTTAGAACACATCTATGCAGAAATTTGGCCAAAATTCAAACACACATGAGACCTTGGCTTATGATCAAATTGTTTACATAGAGGTACAACCACTATTTCAACCACTTTGTACCCCTCACCCCACCTCTCTTGTACTCCTCCATAGTACACCAGGTACCACAACAACTCACAATGACCTCACTTAGCCTAGCCATGCTCACCCTAGCACAAGGACACTCAATGTCATTGCATGTGTCACATATACATGTTGGCATTGATTAATTGTGCATACCCTAGCTCTCTCCAACCTAGCAAACCTTGTCAAACTCTTTGTTCTCACCCCCCTACAGCAGGCCATGCCCTCGGAGACAAAGAAAAATGCACAATTGATCCCATGCCATCACCATGCTGGCCACTTGATCACCACCATGCCAACCCTCACCATGGCCCTGCTCTCTTTCTCTCACCTTGTCCTGAAGGCTCACCTCATCACCCTGTACCTGCTGGCGCGAGCCCTGGCCAAGGAGAAGCCGACAATGCCCAGAACACGCCGTGCCCAAACATGCCAGGACGCGCCAGAGCGTGCATGGACGCGCCCTGGACACGCCGGTACACGCACGCGTCCCGTCGACACAGCTCTCCCCTCACCCACTCCTTTCACCCACCTACTCACCACGACTCCAGCAACCCCGTAGACAACCTCATTGGCTCGCCGGCGCCCTGTAGACGACGAAATGGTCGACATCCTCCGCCACGGGTCCTGCAGTACACGACGTCGCCTGCCCGCCTCCGTCAACCCCTGTCCTCGCCATGACACTCGTTAGGTCCGCGGTGACATCGCCTACACGACGCGCCTACTCCCCTGGCCCCGCGTGACCTCCATCGCCGTCGTCACCCCTCACCTGCTCCGCGCCCTCGGCCACCTCGCGTCGCTATAAAAGGAGAGCGCCCCGGCCTCCATTGAGCACACCAATCCACTCCCCTCTCTCTTCTGCCTCTCCTCGACCCTCTTCCCCTTCACATTAGCCACCACGCCGCTCCAATTTCGTCGGAGACCGCCGCGGCAGTAGCTCGATGAAGGAGAAGCTCCAGGCAACCTCCGCCGCTCCCTCGACCCTCCTTCGACTCGCCATCGACTCCTCGATCGTTTGCCCGCATCGCCAACCCTCGCCGCGCCTCCGGCCTGCCGCCGTCGACCCCCTCTGCCGCGCCCAGGGTTTACTCGCAGTCGCGGAAGGTGACGATCGTGCACCGTCCGATCCTCTTTTAATCTAACGGCCGTCGCTGCGTACCATTTCGGTGAAGGGAAATAGAGGCTGACAGTGGACCCCGCCGTCAGGCCACTCGAGTCCCGCGTGGCAGCTCAGCTGGGCTGGCCCGTTTAACCCCTCTCTGGCCCATTTCCTTTTCCCGCCTAGGTCCAAAAATTTGAATTCGAATTAATTCATTTCATTCAAATTGCATACTGGTGTCAAATAAAAAATTTAATAACTTCAAATATACATAGCCAAATTTAAGGAAATTTATATATCTAGAAAGCTTGTGAAATTATCTATCCAACTACACTGGCCTCAACCCTAGATTCGTTGTAGAATTTTTCTGATAAAAATAACAAGGCAGTAGGTTTCCAAACTTCAAATAATTATTAAAAATCAACCATAATGAATTTTGAGGTGATTCAAATTCTCATAATTCACATTTCAAATACTCTAATTGTTTATGTAAAAATATAACATAGTTATTTCAGATGATCATGGGTTAGAATCAAATAATGGCTATGTAGTCATTACTAGCCCATTTAAAATTATTTTCAAATTTTGGAATTTAAATCTATGATGTGTGGCACCTCATTTAAATCACTTTCTCTAGTAATTCAAGGTGAGGTGATGACATTTGTCTACATGACCCCATATGTTATTATTTGAGAATATTAAATCATGTCTATAGTAGTATTTAAATTGCATGAGGAGTAATACCCCATTTAAATTATTTTCCCCAGATGATAAATATGAAGTAATGACCTTGGTCAACATGTACTCATACTTTATTATTTTAGGAGATTAAATCTTAACAAGATTCAATGAGAAGAAATTATTTCTCAAGAATAATAAATAGAAACCCTAATAAATATTTCAATGAGAGGAAATTATTTTCCTACCCCTAAATAGAAAACCCTAGTTGTTGCTAAGTAATTTGTATGATGATAGATCATTTTGAGTGAGCCATTAAGGCTAAGTAGTCCCTTAAGTATTGACTGGTGATTGTTATCCTCGTATTCATTTATAGACGCTAGTACCGGAGACTACCAAGAGGAGGAGGTCTACTTTGAACAAGAAGAAGAGAACTTTGATCACTACCCCAACCAAGGCAAGCTATACTCTTGCAAGTTCCCAAGTGCAAAGGTCTAATAGAGCAAGGCACCATTACACTTCTATTTTTTGTTTAAAGATCCAATCCCAATTTTTATTCTTGCAAGCTGCTACTTTATTTATCAAAGCTTAATTTATAGTTAACTTTGGTCTAAGTATAGAGTGTTACAAGAACATCAAAAGTAGCCTAGAGAAATACAAGTTAGTTAGCACCCCTCATGGCTAGTTGCTAGTGCTAAACTCAAATTGACTACTCTAGATGGGAAACAGGTGAATCAAATGACTTTGAAAACCTTGGAATGATGAGTCATTCTATTGAAAGCTTTTGAAGGTGAATATGACTTGTGAATAACATGGTGAACTTTACCAAAAAACTGATGGTTGGGTTCGGATGCGATACCATTCCAATTCTTAAGTACCCCCACAATACCTGAATCTGGGTAAGGCTTAACTGGAGACTTATGTATTTTAGTATGGGTTCCCTCTAAACAAGCGTCATAGAGGTTATGCCGAGGCTGCCTCCGTTGAAAGTGAAATGACGTGAAATGAGGTGAATGTCCTACCCAAGCCCCCGTGCGATTCCCTACCGACGGTTTGTCTTTATTGGGAGGCCAAGCTCATGGGGAGAGGTGCCTATACTAGGGTATGTAAATGAAAGGTTATGATTGTTAGTTCGCGCACTGAGTGCGATAAATCAGGGCCAGTTACCCCTGACGGACTATTGCAATTATTGTGGCACAAGTGTACGACCTCTGCAGAGTTTAAACTATTCGAATAGCCGCGTCCGTGGTCATGGACAGTTGGAAAGGCCATACTGTTCCGTCATCAGAACTTTTCAAAATATGATAGGTGACTTGTGACTTGTGACTTGAAAGAGAAATGTGACTTTGACTTTTGAATCACAACTGAGTTGTGGGAATGACACTAATGTTCCCACTTGAGTTAGTTAGACAACTGAAGAGTCTTTTATTACCAAAATGCTTACGAAATAAAACTGGCTTATGCAAATGAACCTAGAGCTTAGAACCCCCTTACTATAGTTGATAATGCTTACACTAGTATTCGTTTGCGAGTACTTTAAAGTACTCATGGCTGTGTCCCTGGCTATTCAAATGGCCAGACTATGAAGATGAGCCCCAGTACCAGGATGAAGGATAGCAGGATGTCTATGACAACTAGGACTACTCCTGACGTCAACAGTTGCCTGTGGAGCAGATGGACTACTACTACGCTACTTCCGCTGTGTGTTTTGTATTGGATCCTTAGATCCCCTATGTTGTATTAAGACTGGATCATGTGATCCTTTGTTGTAAGACAATTATGAGTTGTAATGAATGATGTTCTGTGATATCAATCTATTATGTCTCGCAAAAATAATATTCCTGGGATTGCGATGTATGGCATAATAGGCATCTGGACTTAGAAATCCGGGTGTTGACAAGTTGGTATCAGAGCCATTGTTTGACCTTAGGAGACCCTAGTTAGAATGGACGTCTGAAAAACTTAGTTTCAAAACAAATGAATTGAATATTTATGAAAACTTATTCTCACTCTTATCCTTGAGATCTTTTCAAAATGATAAACCCATGCTCTATTTTTCCTTATATTACTACATAAAATTTTTACACACTTGCTCACTTCTCTAACTTACTCATCCTAATTCTTCACAGATGGAGTACAACTGTGAGTCCTATCAGCTTGGCCATGGAGGAGACCTAATGTTTGAGAAGGATTTGAAACAACTGGTCGAATATCTAGGACGCCCGTATCCCGAGTTCTTTGGAGTGACACTCAATAATCGTCGGGAAGACAAACCCAATGGGAAGTTACTGCAGATCTGAGAGGAAAGCTGGGAGCCCCAATTTTGGAAACTATATGGTTTTCTGTAAAGGAAAACACTTGGAAGGAAGGACTAGCCCAAGCCATGCAAGAAGCAATTGCCTGTCTGTGTGGACAAAATGTGAACAAGCTCAGGAACACTCGCTTCATTTACTACCCAAGACATGACCCCATGGGAAGACCAATAACCATGCCACCGCATCCGGAGATGAACCACTATGTCGCATACCTGGACTTCATGCTGTACAAGACCCGCAAGGAGTTGGACAACACCCGCGTATTTCGCCAAGAACATTACCCCTGAAGACGAAAAACCCACCATGAAGAGTAGCATCCCTAGAGCACTCTCGTAGGTGTGAGTGGTATCAGGATCCCTTGTATCGTAGAACGAATGAATGGTTCTTAAAACCACCGGTGTGTTTGTTTGTAAGGTGTGATGCTTGGTATGAATGAAAAAGTGTTGTTGGTTTTTACCCCGTCAACACTACTCAAGGTTTCAAGTTATGAACTTTTTAAACTTTAAACCAAACAAACCATAGAAATTTCCCTCTTATCTTATCATCTACCTCAATGTTTAGATGGCCCCACCAACCCGCAGCACCAACCAAGACGCCATGATGCAGATGCTCCAGATGATGATGACAGACCGAGAAGCCGAGAGTGCTGAACGACAAGCCAATATTGCCGCACTGCAGCAGATAGCTCAGAACAATCAAGGCCATGGAAACCACGATCACCATGGATCAAAGTTGAAGAACTTTCAGAACACCAACCCACCTATGTTTAGCAAGACAGAAGAGCCCCTAGATGCTGATGACTGGCTCCAAACAATGGAGAACAACCTGGAAGTTGCGGGAGTAGAAGCCGCAGAGAAAGTACTGTTCGCCACCCACTACCTGTCAGGACCTGCCAGAGCCTGGTGGACAAGTGCCTGTGCAATGAATGCGGGATAGATGATGACTTGGGAAGACTTCAAACTCAAGTTCAGCAAATATCATGTGCCCCAGGGACTGATCAAGAAGATGAGAGACGAGTTCCGCGAACTCAAACAAGGAAGGATGTTCGTGGTGGAATACCGCGACAGATTCCTCACCCTGTCAAGGTACGCCCCGGATGAGACCGACACCAACGAGAAGAGGAAGGAAAGATTTCTGAATGGACTGCATGATGAAATGCAAACTGTGTTAGTGAACATTTTGTTCGCTGACTTGGAAGCTCTTATGGACTCAACCATACAGATGGAAGGGAAGCTGCATCAAGCCAACGAGAACCGCAAGCGCGGGATGATGAACCAGAATGGACCCAGCCATACCCAGAAGTACCACAACAATTCAACCGGAGGATTTACCCCAAGACACAACATGCCAACTACTCAGACCTACCGCCCAAACTACTTCAACAATAATGGAGGACCCTCGAAGCCCGGAGGCCACCACCACCACCCCAACAACAACAATAATAGCAACAACAACAACAACCAGAATGGTGCCAACAATAATAACCCCAATACTGCCCCAAGGACTGGAAGCAATGCCATCCCCGTCACCCCAAAGGACAAGTCAACGATAACCTGCTATGAATGTGGAACTGTTGGGCATTACTCCAATGAGTGCCCCAAGACACTGGCGAAGAAAGCCCCCAATACCACTGCATCTGCCCAGCAACAGCGCCGCTTTGCAGCTAGAAGAAACCCGAACAACCGCAATAGCCGTCTCTACCACATGAATGCAACAGAAGCCCAGGAAGCCCCTCAGGCCATGCCAAGTATGTTTTCCTGTTAATCCAATTGCTCAATCTCGCTTAGGAACCTAACTTTTCTTAAAATCTCGGGACGAGATTTGTTTAAGGGGAAAGGGTTTGTAACATCCCAAAATTTTCAAACAAAGAAGAAAATAAATTTCCTTTTTTCCAAAAAAAGAACCAACAAAAACTTTTATTACAGCATGTGCTATGCATAGTGCTCATACTTAATCTTTGTGTTATTGCTATGGTGTGTGTTTAAAATCATTGACAATGTGCCAAAACCCTAAACCCTACCCCTTTTCAAAACCAAGGAGAAATCAAGAAATTAAAATAAAATAAAAAGAGAGGCATATGTGGGCATATAGCTATACTTGCAAATATAGGTGTATGCCCTATTTACCTTACCAACATGGTTTGAAACCCTTGAACAACTCAACCTCACACTCAAGCAAACTAAACCCATGCTCTTTGAGATCAAAGGGACGCAAACAAGATTTGTTTGGATTTGTGGGATTGTGGGTTTCCTAGCTGAAGCTAGGAGGTATGAACTGCCTACGGACGCTGCCAGAGATCTGGCTTCAATTCCACATGACGTTTTTCCTCTACTCCGATTTGATTGGATTCTGATGGTACCTCAATCCTCCAGATTTCTTTGGATTTATTGGATTTGTGGGTTTGCTCGCTCAAGCTAGGAGGTTTCTACTGCCTGCGGACGCTGCACAACACCTAATTGCATCGGTACGCAAGTTGTATTCTACTAATCCTGAATTTATTAAATTTACATTGGATGAGCACATCCATCATCTATTTCTGTAATCATGCATGGTACCGTACGGAAGCTCTAATATTATGCTCCTGCTGTTATACTGTATTTGTATCATGAAATCTTCCCTGAATTTACTCCCATGCAATCTTTGGTCAAAGTACCAGAACAGCGATACCTGCTTCTTTTCAATTCGCCTGTATATATGCTGTTGCAAAGATGGATAGCTCTGAAAATTCTAAGAATAACACGAGCCATATTGGTAGGAATTCTATGTCATCTAGTCATGGACGAAAATGTCGTCAGTGACAACATGTTGTTACCCCTCAACTGAACCATTATTCTTCCAACAACCGGCGCCGGCGTGTGCACCAAAGAAATAGAGGTTAGTCAGGGTCAACATCTCTCATACTGACTGATATATACGTATCGATTTATTCAATTGACATCATATTGATCAAAATACATCAGGTATAGAAGAACGGTCAGTATGTCTAAGATTAAATGAGGAATCATTTACATCAGTTCTTCAAACACCAACAGGTAGGATGCTTATATTTTTCTGTATTTACTATTTCCCGCTGGTGTAAGGCACAAGAAATACCATCGAGTTGTTCTGCACCCTTTGATGGTCAATTGTCTACACCATCGAGTATACAACAACGGAAGGGCCCTAAGAGGGAGATGCTGACCAAGACATGTATGCTGCTCGAGCGGCCATCATCGTCGTCTCAAAAGGCAACTACTCTATTGTTGTTTATACAACTTTGTTGATAGTGTCCCTGGGCATCGTGTGCATTTGGTGTGTGTGCAGAACATTGGTATATTTGTCGTTCTTCTAGGAAAAAAATGCTGCCAATTCAGACATAAAAATACCTTATATATAGTACTTCAATGATTTTTTTTAAAACGTCCATTTTAAAGTTGCTGCAATAACCAGTAACCAAATTTGAGGCACCACAACATCCCTCTGTACAAGAGGAACAATATCAGTTAATTTGACCATATCAAAATACACGTACAACATTTAACACACACGCTTCTCCGGTAAGCTATACATGGAGCAACAAGGAGACAGAAATAAGTATTGCTTAGTAAACCATATATATTTATTTATATTTCACATTGCTACATTCATGCACATTTCTTTTTATCCAGCACACCAGTGAGGCCCATCGAGTAAATACTTCCTTCTTCAGATAATCAACAAATAGAAGTCATCAAGGTGTATGCCGAGGGAGTAAAAACTCAAGGACATTAGACCGCCCCTCATCTAACTTTACAAGAGGGGAAACAAGGAGCACCTTCACGTGCTGACATCACAAGCATACATGTACAGATTATACGTTCTTCACAATTGAATACATTAAAAGTGGTCACAATTGAATACATTAAAAGTGGAAAGAGGCATGGCATGACTATCCTCTGCGATGACCAAAAGATCTACAAAGACACTGGATAGTTACCAATGCACTCATCAAGTACTCAGACCATGTAATAGGTTTTTTTTTTACCAAAATTTGAATAAATGAAATGTGTTGCTTTACATCAAATCTTTCATGAAGATATGCACATGAATTATTATTCTATACATAGCTAAAAAATCTCGTTACAACGCGCGGGGTATCATCGAGTTGTTATAGTATTTGAACCCAATGCTTAAATTGAAGTTGTTCCTTGCTTAAGTTAAACTTGAAAGTGATTTTATTGATGTTGTTTTGGTTTCATGGGTTGATTGATTGGGTGGTGACTGAGACAACCTCTTTATCTTGCATTTCTATGACAAGAAATTGATGCAAAATAAATTATGTGGAGAAGTTAGGGGATTTTTCTACCTTATTGATGAAAGAAAATAAATAAAAACAAGTGAGATATTGTAACATCCCAAGTTTCAACAATAATAATCAAGAAAGAAAATTTCCCAAACTCAAAATTTGCAACAAACAAAAACTTTTTCTATGCATATAGTGCCACATATAGTTTCATGCATAATAGTTTTTTCCTTTTGTGCAATTGCCATGATGAGTGTTAGTATGTTGATCAAGCGTGCTTAAACCCTAAACTAAGATCACCTAACCCCAATTTGAGAAGAATGGAAGAAATAGAGAAAAACCCAATTCTCACTCACATACACATAAGGTCAAATTGCAAATCTTCACCAAAGGCCACCTTTGCTTGATCTCTTGCTTGTAGAATGCTTATATATGATAAACAAACACAATTTCATCAAAGAAACAAGAATCAAACCAAAGCAAATCTCAAAACCTACATACATGTGATAATGGTCAAAAGTGACTTTTATAAAATGTTCCCTACTTTACCCCTCTGGTTTTATCTTTTCTTAATCTAAACTTGGTCAACCCTTGCCATGTAATCCAAGACCTTGTCAAGGTGAACAACTTTCATGTTGACCACCATGGCTAACATTGACCAGGTTGACCAGTATGGAGTTGACAAGTGGTGATGTTGAAACAAAGTGAAGATAACCCCAAATTTGAAACTTTGCAAATCAACTCCAAATTGAATGCCACCACCACCAATCTTTCACCTTAATTATATGTTTGAGACTCACCAAAAAGAAATCCAAAATTCCTCAAAAAAATTCTTGCGGGCATTGTGCCGAACACCTGGCAGACATTGTTCCAGATTTGTGTTACACCCTATTACACGATGGATTTTGTCCTAAACCGACTTTAACTCGTGATCATCAGCTCCCTCTGCATTCCTGCATCGAGCCTAGCCTTTGCCACCATCGTTTAAAGTGAAGAAATGAGGAGAGGAGCACCAACCCGTACCATGCCGGCCACCTTTGGCCAATCTCTCTCTGGCCTCCCTCTCAACCCATCTCCTTGTCCTGGAGCATCTCTGCTGCTCAGGGACCCCACCATGCACGGCTGAGCATCGCCAAGCCACGGCATTGGCCAGAACGCGCGCGTCCAAAACCCTGCCAGTGCATGCCAGCCGACGCGGTGAGCGTGCTCTGGCCGCGCCAGTACGTCGCGCGCTCGAGCGTCGTCGTCCTCCCCTGCACCAGCTAGCACTGCGTCGAGCATCTACATGCCACCCTCTACGAGCTAGACAAGCTCCATAGCCTGCCCCTGCACCATCACCGTCGTCCTCGTCGGAATCATCCCGCACGTACTGCCGCACTCAAATCAAGCCACCGATCGATCCCGTCGCCCTTTTCTCTGCGCCGCTGCACGTTGAGCATCGCCAGGACGACGCCTCCGCCTAGCCGTCCTTGCCTTGCCCTTTCGTTCACCGTAGACGCTGCGCCGTGGCCGCCCCTTCACAGCACCCCACGGCACCCTCCATCCGCTATAAATAGAGGAGCTCTGAGCTCCATTCCTTCACACCATCTGCTCCCCTCTCAGCACTGCCTCTTCTCCACCCATCAATTCCACTCCACCTCGCCAGAGCAGCGCCAATCACGAGCTCGTCGCCGTCGGAGTGCGCGGAACATCTACATCGCCTGGAGCCTCGCCGAGCTCCGCCGCTGTACCAGGGACTTCCTCATCTACTTCCACTTCACCGAGCAGCTTGCCCTCCCTCGCCGGCGGCCTGGTACTCCCTCCGACCCCCTGGTCACGACGCCAGCGCGTCGGGATCTCGTCGGAGACGACGATGATCACCGACCGCTCGATCCCTTTCTAATCCTACGGTTCACATCTTGCGTAACGTTTCGCTGGTTTAAAAGCCACTGACGGGTGGCCCCCACCTCGTCAGGGCGGCCCAAGTGCACCAGATGCTTGTTGGGCTGCGCTGTGTAGTTGAAAACCATTTCGGCCCGTTTACATTTCCCGCCTAGCCCAACAATTCAAATACTGGATTTGTTAATTATTCAAATGTCCTGCAGATGAGTTAGTAAAATTTGAATAGTTTGAAATCTACAATTCCAAATCTAGCAAACTTTATACCGTTAGAAAGCCCATGAAATTATCTATCCAATGCCACTGGTCCCACCTCCAAATTCATAGTAGAATTAAACTGCTAAAAATAACAAGACAGGGACTTTTGCAAATTGAAACTTTATTTAAAATTCAACCATAATTGATTTTGAATTGATTCCAACTCTAATAAATCACAATTCATGTCCTCTAATTAATTATGCAATAATCTAGACAGGTTGTTTGTATGATCATGGACTAGATCAAAATAATGGCTATGTAGTCAATTCTAGTGCAATTAAATTTTGGAATTCAAATTCTATAAATAGTATGAGAGCTACTCTCTCATTTAAATCTTGATCCTAAGTAATACAACCAGAGGAAATGACATTAGGCTAATAAACCTCTGATTATTATTATTTAGAGATTTTAATTCATTTAAATGGTAGTCTTAAATTGTGTGAAGTGTAGCACTTCATTTAAATTATACTCCCATATAATAGATATGGAATGTTGACCTTGGTCAACTTATATTTCATACCTGATTATTATTTGAGGAGATTAAATCTTAATAAGATTTAATGAGAGGAAATTATTTTCTCTAAAGATCTAAATAAGAAAATCAAAGTAATAATTACAATGAGAGGAAATTATTTTTCTCTTAACTAAGAACCAACCAAGTAATCCACCATGCCATGATTGATATGATGCTAGGATTAGTGTGTGAATCTTTGGTGTGTTTTAGTTTAGTATGTGAGTTGGTTTGGTGTTTATACCTCGTATTCGTATATAGACGCTAGTAACGAGGAGTATCAAGAGGAGGAAGCCTACTCCCAGGAGGAGGAGGAGAACTTTGACAACTACCCTGCTCAAGGCAAGCTAACCCTTGCTAACCACCAAGTGCATAGCTCTACAAGAGCAAGGCACCATCACCCTTTAATTTATGTCTTACCTATCCCATGTTTTTACCTTACATTTACTTTTGCTCATTTATTTCAAAGTACTTTTTGATTTATGATTCACTTGGTCTAGAGTAGAACAATATTTGAAGTTAGCTTAGAACAAATCAAAGCTAGATAGCACCCCTCATGAAATAGTTGCTAGTGCTAATCAAATAAAATTGACTACTCTAGATGGGAACATGGTGAAGTGAAATGACCTTGAAAGAATGTGAAGTTGAAGGTGACATGGTTGACTTGGTGAAGTTAAATGAAAACTGATGATTGGGTTTGAATGCGATACCCTTCCAATTATACAAGTACCCCCACAATACCTGATTATGGGTAGGGCTTAACTAGAAACTTGTGTATTTTAGTATGGGTTCCCTCTAAACAAGCATCATAGGGGTTACGCCGAGGCTGCCTCCGTTAAGTGTGAAATGATGTGAAAATGAGGTGAATGTACGACCCAAGCCCTGTGCAGTTCCCGGGTTAACAGTTGGCTTTCACCGGGAGGCCAAGCTCATGAGGAGAGGTGCGTATACTAGCATATATAAGTGAAAGGTTATGGTTGATGATCCGCGTACTGAGTTACGATGATTCGGGGTTATCCTCGACGGATGTAATCAAAAGTTGTGGCACAAGAGTACAACCTCTGCAGAGTGTGAAACCTATTCGAATAGCCGTGTTCACGGTTACGGACGATTGGAAAGGCCATACTGTCTCCGTTATCAGAGTTTGATCTTAAAAAGGATTGATGAATTTGAAAGATGATATGGATTTGAATCACAATGATTTGTGGGAATGACTCTAATGTTCCCACTTGAGTTAGTCTAGCAAATGATAAGGCTTACTAAATGTTTATCAAACTAAAACTTGGCTTTATGCAAATGAACCTAGAGCTTATAACCCCTTAATATACTTAGTAAGTAATTACTTGAGTATTAGTTTGCGAGTACTTTAAAAGTACTCATGGCTTTGCCCTGGCTATTCAAATGCCAGACTTTGAAGGAGAGCAACAGTATCAGGATGATGGACAGCAGGACGTCTATGATAACTAGGACCGTCTTCTAACGTCAACCGTTGCCTGTGGAATAGATAGTCCACTACTACTTCGCTTCCGCTACTATTTGTGTTGTTGAACAATATATTTGTGTAATATTGGATCATGTGATCTATGGTTGTAAGACAAGTATGTGTTGTAATAAATGATGACTCTATGCTACTTACTATTATGTCTCGCGAAAACAATATTCCTGGGATTGCGATGTACGGCATAATAGGCATCTGGACTTAAAAATCCGGGTGTTGACAAGTTGGTATCAGAGCCATTGTTTGACCTTAGGAGACCCTAGTTAGAATGGACGTTCAAAAACTTAGTTTCAAATTCAAGGAATTGACTAGTTATGAAAATTTTATTCATCCCCTTATCTTTGAAGAATCTTTTACAAACCTTAAATTCATGCTCTTCCTTATGAGTAAATTAAAATTCTGAACACTTGCACTTCTCTAACTTACTCATCTAATCCCTCTACAGATGGAGCCCATCATCCCAGCGGAGCCTTTCCTCCAGACTGAGTTCTACCAGCTGGGGAATGGTGGCGAGATCATTTTCGAGAGGGACCTCTTCACCCTTTCGGAATTCCTCGGACGCCCACCTCTGGAAGTCTTCGGTGGACAGGTGAATGACCAGCCCGGTGGTCAGCTCCAATGGGTCATCATGGTTGACCTCCGTGGAAGGTTCACGCTTCCCATGAGCCAGAGGATCCAGTTCTCCTTCCGGGAGAACAACTGGGCAGACGGGCTCGCCCGTGGACTACAGGAGGGGCTCGCACGTCTGTGCGGGCAGAATGCTATGGACCTCGAGGGGAATCGCTTTGCTCACTATGCAAGGCACAACTCTCTTGGGGTGCCCATGAACCTGCCGTCGCACCCTCAACTGCGCCACCATGTGGATCATCTCGACTTTATGTTGAATGAGACCCACATCGACTTGGACAACTCCCGCGAGTATGCCAGGGGGACGGCTAGTCCTACGTGAGCAACGACGACGACTACGAGGAGGAAGACGACGACCTGGACTTCCACCCCTACGAGGATGGCCACGAGCACTTTGCAGCTGGGATAGACAACGTCTACCCGATCAACATCGATGGAGAGTATTCCTGTCTGAGCACTTGCGTCCCGTGATATGTATCGGTCCTTTGTATCGGCCCCATGTATCGTAGATTGTTGAAAGGGTTCTTCAAACCCTCCGGATTGTTGGCTTGTAATATTTGCTACCTTCATGACTATGTTTGTGTGTGTAATATTATTATTTTATAAATCAAGTTTTAAATTGTGTGATTTTATCCCAAAATGAGCCATAGAAATTTCCCTCTCGTCTCATGATCCATATCCCTGTTCAGATGGCACCTCCAACCCGCAACATGACTCAGGAGGCGATGATGCAGATGTTGCAACAGATGTTGGCTGATAGAGAGGTTGAGAGAGCTGAACGGCAAGCCAACTTAGCTGCACTTCAACAGATTGCTCAGGGCAATCAAGGCCACAGAAACCACGACCACCCAGGGTCGAAGCTGAAGAACTTCCAGAACACCAACCCACCGGTGTTTGGCAAGACAGAGGAACCCCTCGATGCTGATGATTGGCTCCAAACCATGGAGAACAATCTTGAGGTTGCCGGAGTTGAGGACAACGAGAAGGTGTTGTTCGCCACTCACTATCTGGCAGGACCTGCACGTGCCTGGTGGACAAGTGCCCGCGCATTGAATGCGGGGCAAATGATGACTTGGGAAGATTTCAAACTCAAGTTTAGCAAGTATCACGTGCCCCCGGGCCTGATCAAGAAGATGAGGGACGAGTTCAGGGAACTGAAGCAAGGCCGGATGTCCGTGGTGGAATACCGCGACAAGTTTCTAACTTTGTCAAGGTACGCCCCGGATGAGACTGATACTACTGAGAAGAGGAAGGAGAGGTTTCTGAATGGACTGCATGATGAGATGCAGACTGTGCTGATCAACATCCCCTTTGCTGACATGGAAGCCCTTGTTGACTCCGCCATCCAGATGGAGGGGAAGATACACCAAGCCAATGAGAACCGCAAGCGCCGCATGATGAATTAGAGTGGGCCCAGCAACAACAAGTATCGCCCTAGCTCAAGTGGAGGGTTCGCTCCAAGAAACAATAAGCCCCCGATGCAGAATTCACGTCCGGGTTATCAGAACCGGAGTGGAGGAAACCCCAGGCCAGGAGGCAACTACAACAACAACAACAACAACAACAACAACAACAACAACAACAACTTCAACCGTGCTCCGCCCCGAGCCCCCAACCACCACAACAACAACTCCAACACCGCTCCAAGGACTGGGAGCAACGCCGTTCCCATCACCCCCAAGGACAAGTCCACCTTCAACTGTTACGAGTGCGGAGTGGCGGGGCACTTCTCCTACGAGTGCCCCAAGAAGCTCGCCAAGACCGCCGCCAACACCTCTGGCCCTGCTCAGCAGCAACGCCGTGTCACCAACAACAAGAAGTTCGCCCCCAACAACCCGAACAACCGCAATGGCCGCCTCTATCACATGAATGCGGAAGAAGCTCAGGAAGCCCCAGATGTTGTGCTGGGTATGTTCTCTGTTAACTCAATACCTGCAAGAGCGTTGTTTGATTCCGGAGCATCGCATTCGTTTGTTACCGAAGATTTTGCATGCACTAGTAAGATTCAACACATCAGTTTGAAGCATGTCATGAAGTTCAAATACCTGGGTCAACAACTAAAGCTAGAAAAAATTGCAAAGATGTGCCTATCAGAATTCATGAAATAGAATTTTATGCAAATTTGATTGTTCTGGGAGCCAAAGGTTTGGAAGTAGTCCTGGGTATGGACTGGATGGCAAAACATCATGGACTGATTGATTGTGCCAAGAAGGCCATCACCATGACTAGTAGCACCGGAATAATAGTCGAGCACATATCTGAAAGAATGCCCAGAAAGTTTACCTGCAACCAAAGTCTAGCCAAACCCACGTTGGATCAGATCAGGGTCGTTTGTCGATACCCCGATGTGTTTCCAGATGATCTACCCGGTATGCCCCCAGATCGGGATATCGAGTTTATCATCGAGTTAATCCCTGGAACTGGACCTATAGCCCAGAGAGCCTATAGCATGAACCCGGCAGAGTTAGTGGAACTGAAGAAGCAACTGGATGATATGCTATTCAAAGGTCTGATTCGACCAAGTGCGTCGCCTTGGAGATCACCAGTTTTATTTGTGGATAAGAAGGACGGTGCCACTCGTTTGGTTACGGACTATCGTAAGCTTAACGATGTCACCATCAAGAACAAGTATCCGTTGTCCAAGATAGAAGATCTGTTTGACCAGCTGACCGGTGCCAAAGTGTTCTCGAAGATTGATCTGCGGACAGGATACCATCAACTGAAGATTCGTGCCACCGATATCCCCAAAACTGCCTTTACCACCAGATATGGATTGTATGAGTACAATGTCATGTCATTTGGATTGACCAATGCCCCCGCTTATTTCATGAATCTCATGAATAAGATCTTTATGAACTTCCTGGACAAGTTTGTCGTTGTCTTCATCGACGACATCCTCATCTACTCCAAATCCGAAGAAGAACATGAGCAACATTTGGAAGTGGTCCTAGATACCCTTCGGGAGCATCAGTTGTATGCCAAGTTCAGTAAGTGTGAGTTTTGGTTGAAGGAAGTAGGATTCCTGGGTCATATCTCGTCTGCCGGAGGAATTGCCGTTGACCCCTCAAAAATCAAGACCGTTGAAGAATGGAAAGCCCCAACCACTCAGACCGAAGTCCGTGCATTTCTCGGATTGGCGGGATATTACCGCCGATTCGTTGAAGGATTCTCGAGCATAGCAAGACCGATGACTCAGTTATTGAAGAAAGACAAGAAGTTCGAATGGACTGACAAGTGTGAAGAGAGCTTTCAACAGCTCAAGAGCAGATTGACATCAGCCCCAATACTAGTTATGCCGGACATTACCAAGCCATTTGATGTGTACTGTGACGCCTCCAAGATTGGTCTTGGATGTGTGCTGATGCAAGAAGGCAAAGTGATATCTTACCTGTCAAGACAGCTGAAGCAACATGAGCAGAACTATCCAACCCATGACTTAGAGCTAGCAGCCGTGGTTTTAGCACTAAAAGTATGGCGTCATTACCTCATGGGTAATCGATGCGAGGTTTACTCGGATCACAAGAGCCTAAAGTATATCTTCACGCAGAAGGAGCTGAATATGAGGCAGCGCAGATGGATAGAGTTAATCAAGGATTACAATATGGAAATCCACTATCACCCCGGCAAGGCCAATGTGGTAGCGGATGCTCTGAGTAGACTGCCGTGTCAGTTGAACTCCATGTTAGCAATCGAGCAACCCAGCTTGTTTCAAGAGTTTGAACAGTTTAGACTTGAACTGGTTAGCGAAGGATATCTAGCCAGCATTGAACTCCAACCCACCCTAATTAGTCAGATCAAGGAAGCTCAGAAAGGAAATGCTAGCATCGATGGGATAAAGAGACAAATAGCTGCAGGAAAAGCACCGGGATTCACCGCAGATGAAGAAGGAGTACTATGGTACAACGGACGCCTGTGCGTGCCGTCAGACTCAGAGTTGAAGCAAGTCATTCTGAAAGAAGCCCATGACACCCTTTACTCCATTCATCCTGGAGGAACCAAGATGTACCAAGATTTGAAGGAACAATTTTGGTGGCATGGAATGAAGAGAGAAATTGGAAGCTACATCGCCAAATGTGACATCTATCAAAGAGTCAAAGCAGAACATCAACGCCCCGCAGGACTATTGCAACCCCTACAGATTCCCGAATGGAAGTGGGATTCTGTAGGAATGGACTTCATCACCGGACTGCCCAAATCTAGTAAAGGGAATGATTCCATCTGGGTAGTGGTCGACAGACTGACCAAAGTCGCCCACTTCATCCCCGTCAAGACCACCTATCAAGGACCGAGACTCGCAGAGTTATATATCTCAAGGATAGTCAGCTTGCACGGAACCCCGAAGTCGATAGTATCTGATAGAGGATCCCAATTCACCTCCAGATTCTGGCAGAAAGTACATGAAGGACTCGGAACTCGTCTGAATTTCAGCACCGCCTATCACCCGCAGACAGATGGACAGACTGAACGAGTCAACCAGATACTGGAAGATATGTTGAGAGTATGTGTGCTAGAGTATGGATCCAAATGGGAAGACTGCTTACCATACGCAGAATTCTCGTACAACAACAGCTATCAAGCCAGCTTGCAGATGGCCCCCTTCGAAGCACTGTACGAAAGGAAGTGCCGTACCCCTCTGAATTGGTCGGAAGTCAGAGAGAGTCAAGTCTTTGGACCAGATATTCTCCGAGAAGTTGAAGAGAAGGTTCACAAGATCCGCAAGTACCTCAAGACAGCCCAATCCAGACAGAAGAGCTACGCCGACAAGAGACGCCGAGAGATGACCTTCGAAATCGGAGATTTCGTATATCTCAAAGTGTCCCCCCTTAAAGGAATGCAGAGATTCCAGCTTAGAGGAAAGCTGGCACCCCGATATGTCGGACCCTTCAAAGTCTTGAGCCACAGAGGAGAAGTGTCTTATCAACTGGAATTACCGGAAGAAATGTCAGCGGTGCACAATGTGTTTCACATCTCGTTACTCCGGAAGTGCTTAGAAGTACCTGAGAAGACCGAGGTTTTCAAGAACATCGATCATCGAGCTGTGGATCTCAACTCAGATCTGACATACCGCGAAGTACCTATTCGCATCTTGGAGGAAGCTTTCAGAACCACCCGTACCCGGAGTATCAAGTTTCTGAAGATCCAATGGAGTAATCACACCGAAGAAGAAGCCACTTGGGAGAGAGAAGACTTCATGAGGACTGAGTACCCAGATCTCTTTAGTACGTAGTTTTCTCTCAGATCTCGGGACGAGATCTTTTGTAAGGGGGAAGGGTTTGTAACATCCCAAGTTTCAACAATAATAATCAAGAAAGAAAATTTCCCAAACTCAAAATTTGCAACAAACAAAAACTTTTTCTATGCATATAGTGCCACATATAGTTTCATGCATAATAGTGTTTTCCTTTTGTGCAATTGCCATGATGAGTGTTAGTATGTTGATCAAGCGTGCTTAAACCCTAAACTAAGATCACCTAACCCCAATTTGAGAAGAATAGAAGAAATAGAGAAAAACCCAATTCTCACTCACATACACATAAGGTCAAATTGCAAATCTTCACCAAAGGCCACCTTTGCTTGATCTCTTGCTTGTAGAATGCTTATATATGATAAACAAACACAATTTCATCAAAGAAACAAGAATCAAACCAAAGCAAATCTCAAAACCTACATACATGTGATAATGGTCAAAAGTGACTTTTATAAAATGTTCCCTACTTTACCCCTCTGGTTTTATCTTTTCTTAATCTAAACTTGGTCAACCCTTGCCATGTCATCCAAGACCTTTTCAAGGTGAACAACTTTCATGTTGACCACCATGGCTAACATTGACCAGGTTGACCAGTATGGAGTTGACAAGTGGTGATGTTGAAACAAAGTGAAGATGACCCCAAATTTGAAACTTTGCAAATCAACTCCAAATTGAATGCCACCACCACCAATCTTTCACCTTAATTATATGTTTGAGACTCACCAAAAATAAATCCAAAATTCCTCAAAAATATTCTTGCGGGCATTGTGCCGAACACCTGGCAGACATTGTTCCAGATTTGTGTTACACCCTATTACACGATGGATTTTGGCCTAAACCGACTTTAACTCGTGATCATCAGCTCCCTCTGCATCCCTTGCATCGCGCCTAGCTTTTGCCACCGTCGTTTAAAGTGAAGAAATGAGGAGACGAGCACCAACCCGTACCATGCCGGCCACCTTTGGCCAATCTCTCTCTGGCCTCCCTCTCAACCCATCTCCTTGTCCTGGAGCATCTCTGCTGCTCAAGGAACCCCACCATGCACGGCCGAGCATCGCCAAGCCACGGCATTGGCCAGAACGCGCGCGTCCAAAACCCTGCCAGTGCATGCCAGCCGACGCGGTGAGCGTGCTCTGGCCGCGCCAGTACGTCGCACGCTCGAGCGTCGTCGTCCTCCCCTGCACCAGCTAGCACTGCGTCGAGCATCTACACGCCACCCTCTAGGAGCTAGACAAGCTCCATAGCCTGCCCCTGCACCATCACCGTCGTCCTCGTCGGAATCATCCCGCACGTACTGCCGCACTCAAATCAAGCCACCGATCAATCCCGTCGCCCTTTTCTCTGCGCCGCTGCACGTTGAGCATCGCCAGGACGACGCCTACGCCTAGCCGTCCTCGCCTTGCCCTTTCGTTCACCATAGACGCCGCGCCATGGCCGCCCCTTCACAGCACCCCACGGCACCCTCCATCCGCTATAAATAGAGGAGCTTTGAGCTCCATTCCTTCACACCATCTGCTCCCCTCTCAGCACTGCCTCTTCTCCACCCATCAATTCCACTCCACCTCGCCGGAGCAGCGCCAATCGCGAGCTCATCGCCGCCGGAGTGCACGGAACATCTACATCACCTGGAGCCTCGCTGAGCTCCGCCGCTGTACCAGGGACTTCCTCATCTACTTCCACTTCACCGAGCAGCTTGCCCTCCCTCGCCGGCGGCCTGGTACTCCCTCCGACCCCCTGGTCACGACGCCAGCGCATCGGGATCTCGTCGGAGACGACGACGATCACCGACCGCTCGATCCCTTTCTAATCCTACGGTTCACATCTTGCGTAACGTTTCGCTGGTTTAAAAGCCACTGACGGGTGGCCCCCACCTCGTCAGGGCGGCCCAAGTGCACCAGATGCTTGTTGGGCTGCGCTGTGTAGTTTAAAACCGTTTCGGCCCGTTTACGTTTCCCGCCTAGCCCAACAATTCAAATACTGGATTTGTTAATTATTCAAATGTCCTGTAGATGAGTTAGTAAAATTTGAATAGTTTGAAATCTACAATTCCAAATCTAGCAAACTTTATACCGTTGGAAAGCCCATGAAATTATCTAGCCAATGCCACTGGTCCCATCTCCAAATTCATAGTAGAATTAAACTGATAAAAATAACAAGACGGGGACTTTTGCAAATTGAAACTTTATTTAAAATTCAACCATAATTGATTTTGAATTGATTCCAACTCTAATAAATCACAATTGATGTCCTCTAATTGATTATGCAATAATCCAGACAGGTTGTTTGTATGATCATGGACTAGATCAAAATAATGGCTATGTAGTCAATTCTAGTGCAATTAAATTTTGGAATTCAAATTCTATAAATAGTATGAGAGCTACTCTCTCATTTAAATCTTGATCCTAAGTAATACAACCAGAGGAAATGACATTAGGCTAATAAACCTCTGATTATTATTATTTAGAGATTTTAATTCATTTAAATGGTAGTCTTAAATTGTGTGAACTGTAGCACTTCATTTAAATTATACTCCCATATAATAGATATGGATTGTTGACCTTGGTCAACTTATATTTCATACCTAATTATTATTTGAGGAGATTAAATCTTAATAAGATTTAATGAGAGGAAATTATTTTCTCTAAAGATCTAAATAAGAAAATCAAAGTAATAATTACAATGAGAGGAAATTATTTTTCTCTTAACTAAGAACCAACCAAGTAATCCACCATGCCATGATTGATATGATGCTAGGATTAGTGTGTGAATATTTGGTGTGTTTTAGTTTAGTATGTGAGTTGGTTTGGTGTTTATACCTCGTATTCGTATATAGACGCTAGTAACGAGGAGTATCAAGAGGAGGAAGCCTACTCCCAGGAGGAGGAGGAGAACTTTGACAACTACCCTGCTCAAGGCAAGCTAACCCTTGCTAACCACCAAGTGCATAGCTCTACAAGAGCAAGGCACCATCACCCTTTAATTTATGTCTTACCTATCCCATGTTTTTACCTTACATTTACTTTTGCTCATTTATTTCAAAGTACTTTTTGATTTATGATTCACTTGGTCTAGAGTAGAACAATATTTGAAGTTAGCTTAGAACAAATCAAAGCTAGATAGCACCCCTCATAAAATAGTTGCTAGTGCTAATCAAATAAAATTGACTACTCTAGATGGGAACATGGAGAAGTGAAATGACTTTGAAAGAATGTGAAGTTGAAGGTGACATGGTTGACTTGGTGAATTTAAATGAAAACAGATGATTGGGTTTGAATGCGATACCCTTCCAATTATACAAGTACCCCCACAATACCTGATTATGGGTAGGGCTTAAGTAGAAACTTGTGTATTTTAGTATGGGTTCCCTCTAAACAAGCATCATAGGGGTTACGCCAAGGCTGCCTCCGTTAAGTGTGAAATGGTGTGAAAATGAGGTGAATGTACGACCCAAGCCCTGTGCAGTTCCCGAGTTAACAGTTGGTTTTCACCGGGAGGCCAAGCTCATGGGGAGAGGTGCCTATACTAGCATATATAAGTGAAAGGTTATGGTTGATGATCCGCGTACTGAGTTACGATGATTCGGGGTTATCCTCGACGGATGTAATCAAAAGTTGTGGCACAAGAGTACAACCTCTGCAGAGTGTTAAACCTATTCGAATAGCCGTGTCCACGGTTACGGACGATTGGAAAGGCCATACTGTCTCCGTTATCAGAGTTTGATCTTAAAAAGGATTGATGAATTTGAAAGATGATATGGATTTGAATCACAATGATTTGTGGGAATGACACTAATGTTCCCACTTGAGTTAGTCTAGCAAATGATAAGGCTTACTAAATGTTTATCAAACTAAAACTTGGCTTTATGCAAATGAACCTAGAGCTTAGAACCCCTTAATATACTTAGTAAGTAATTACTTGAGTATTAGTTTGCGAGTACTTTAAAAGTACTCATGGCTTTGCCCTGGCTATTCAAATGCCAGACTTTGAAGGAGAGCAACAGTATCAGGATGATGGACAGCAGGACGTCTACGATAACTAGGACCGTCTTCTAACGTCAAGCGTTGCCTGTGGAATAGATAGTCCACTACTACTTCGCTTCCGCTACTGTTTGTGTTGTTGAACAATATATTTGTGTAATATTGGATCATGTGATCTATGGTTGTAAGACAAGTATGTGTTGTAATAAATGATGACTCTATGCTACTTACTATTATGTCTCGCAAAAACAATATTCCTGGGATTGCGATGTACGGCATAATAGGCATCTGGACTTAAAAATCCGGGTGTTGACAAGTTGGTATCAGAGCCATTGTTTGACCTTAGGAGACCCTAGTTAGAATGGACGTTCAAAAACTTAGTTTCATATTCAAGGAATTCACTAGTTATGAAAATTTTATTCATCCCCTTATCTTTGAAGAATCTTTTACAAACCTTAAATTCATGCTCTTCCTTATGAGTAAATTAAAATTCTGAACACTTGCACTTCTCTAACTTACTCATCTAATCCCTCTACAGATGGAGCCCATCATCCCAGCAGAGTCTTTCCTCCAGACTGAGTTCTACCAGCTGGGGAATGGTGGCGAGATCATTTTCGAGAGGGACCTCTTCGCCCTTTCGGAATTCCTCGGACGCCCACCTCCGGAAGTCTTCGGTGGATAGGTGAATGACCAGCCCGGTGGTCAGCTCCAATGGGTCATCATGGTTGACCTCTGTGGAAGGTTCACGCTTCCCATGAGCCAGAGGATCCAGTTCTCCTTCCGGGAGAACAACTTGGCAGACGGGCTCGACCGTGGACTACAGGAGGGGCTCGCACGTCTGTGCGGGCAGAATGCTATGGACCTCGAGGGGAATCGCTTTGCTCACTATGCAAGGCACAACTCTCTTGGGGTGCCCATGAACCTGCCGTCGCACCCTCAACTGCGCCACCATGTGGATCATCTCGACTTTATGTTGAATGAGACCCGCATCGACCTGGCTATTCAAATGCCAGACTTTGAAGGAGAGCAACAGTATCAGGATGATGGACAGCATGACGTCTATGATAACTAGGACCGTCTTCTAACGTCAAGCGTTGCCTGTGGAATAGATAGTCCACTACTACTTCGCTTTCGCTACTATTTGTGTTGTTGAACAATATATTTGTGTAATATTGGATCATGTGATCTATGGTTGTAAGACAAGTATGTGTTGTAATAAATGATGAATCTATGCTACTTACTATTATGTCTCGCAAAAACAATATTCCTGGGATTGCGATGTACGGCATAATAGGCATCTGGACTTAAAAATCCGGGTGTTGACAGATATAAAATTCGACGGAGATTGGATTCTTTAAAAGTCAGTTGTTGGTAACTTTTCTTCGAGAGTAGTCAACTGTTGATGGCTGGCTAGAAGCCACACGGTGAGACGGCGTCACGGTGGAGACTACGACTACAGGCTTGGCCATGACCAACATGGTGTATGCTGCGGTGGTACAATAGTGAAGGAATGTCCATCGAATTTAGGGTGTGTTGCGGTCAGAAACCCACCGGCGAGCAACGACGGGCAACACAGGAGAGCCGGGAGCAACTTAGGGCTGCGGCTGGCCCTGGTCCCTCCGAGCGACGGCCCGCACAGAACTCCGGCACGCACGTCCGATGCTGGTGCAAGGGCGTGCCACCTGACCTATACCTGGTCAGGAAGGTGATGGAGATGCCTCGCTTAGTTTCCTGCATGGCATACACGTAAACATTAAATACGAGCCTCGATCGGCTCTCAGGTTGTCCTGTGAATCGGCTCAAGGAGCCGATCCACCCATGATTCGCACGAGGTGTACGAATATATGGTGGTCCTGCTTGATCAAGATAAAGCTAAAACGATCTACGACGATTTGGGGTTTTCACCGCATAATCGGATCATCCTACTCGTGATTGGGCCTCGCGGTCACGCACGGTGATCGTAAGCCGATCCTAGACAGGGCCTAAAAACCAACACGAGGTTGATCCCCGGAACATCCTGTCTAGGGCTAGCAAACTACACCCCACGCGTCGCTGGATCCTCCAACCCTTTGTAAGGCCTAACTATGCAGATATTAAACTAATCCTTGAAGAACAAGGAGCAACCATAACGGATCGGATCTACTAAATAATGATCAAGCGGGGTGCCGCCCCTACACCTAAGATAGGTGTAAGGGCGGCTAGATGTCTAAGGGTTGCACTACGACAGCATATGATACGAAGAACAATGCTAACCCTAACACATCTAAGATAACTACATTGCTCGCCATCAAAAAGGCTTCAGTACGAGCAATGCATGAACAACGAATAAACTTGTACTGCCTAGATCGCAAGATGCGATCTAGGCAGCATGATGCTTACCCGGAAGAAACCCTCGAGACAAGGGAGTTGGCGATGCGCCTAGATTGATTTGTGATGAACGTGATTGTTGTTTATTTCATAAACCCTAGATACATATTTATAGTCCGTAGACTTTCTAACGTGGGAATAATTCCAACCGTGCACGAGACAAACTCTAACTAATCGATACGTATCCTACTATATTACAGATACACGGGCCAACTAGCCCAAACTTTGCATATAAGGCCGATTCACGTATTTCTTCCATATATATTCTTCAAGTCCATCTCGATCGTGGCCCACCTCTGACTCGGTCAAATTCTGGTGATAACAGGGTGATTTCCCTTCTTCGTTAAAAAAAGAGATAGTGCAGTTCTGCTCCCTGTTCGTTTCGATCACCCGACCCGTCCTCGTGATTCGGTTGCTCAACTTACCAATTTTGGTGGGGAGACACTGAGAACAAAAAAGAAAGAATGCACTGGTTCGCATGGTAGAAAATATTTCCCAAAAAAGATGGGTGGTATGGGATTCAGGGATCTACTCACCTTTAACTTGGCAATGCTTGCAAAACAGAGCTGGAGATTATTATCAAACCCGGATTCCTTAGGTGCCCGTGTTCTTAGAGCAAAATATTACCCCGTTGGTAATTTATTAAAGGCTGGTCCAAAAAAAATCTTCATTTGCGTGGCAAAGTATAGTCATTGGTTTGCAAAAGTTTAAGAGGGGTCATATCGAATTGGAACAGGTGTGAAGGTAAATATTTGTAATGGCCATTGGTACCATATCTAGTCCAACAAGGAAAGTTCTCTCAACGCGTGGTCAATGCTTACTCCAGACAGCCAGTGAGTTAATTGACCCTATCACTATGACGTGGGATGAAGGTTTACTCAGAGCCAACCTTCCATTAAGTGAACCACTACCTGATGATTTTGTGGTCTGGCATCATACAAAAAAAATCCATCACGGTGAGGTCTTTTTTTTGCGAAAATTCCACCAATCCATTAATAATCATCAACAGTTGTAGAAAGATGCTTAAAAGTAATAAAAATTACAAATAAGTCGTTGGACCACCTAGCGACGACTACAGACACTAGCACGAGCCGAAGGCGCGCCGCCGTCCTCGCCCCTCCATCACCGGAGCCAGGCAAAGCTTGTCGGGAAGTCATCGTGCTAAGACCCCAAAGGACCAGCGCACCAGAGCGGCAACCATCGCCAATGATGATATCCATAGATCGGAAGAGACTGGCCTGAAACTACACAATCGAACACGAGACGACGATCGGATCACGGGGGATCCACCGGACACACAACTCTACGCGTCCTCCGCCGGCGCTAGATGCGCCACCGGAGCGAGGATAGAACGGGGAGGACCTTATTCTGACTTCACAAGTAGCCGCCGCCTCACCATCCCGAAGAAGACACCGAAAACAAACTAAACGAAGAACTAAAACTGAAACCTTCCCGTCAGCGAGAGGCCGTGATTCGCCACACCTCCAAAGTCCCAAGGGCACCGGAGGCGGAGTGGACCGGCAGCATCGCCGGCGAGAGGGACGAAACCCTAGATGGGTTTTAGAGCCGCCTCAAAACGCCTGCCTTGCTGTTTCCGTACCGGTTCAGAATCTGATCTTTAGTTCTTTACCGTTCACGGCGAGGTCTTCTTATTATACATAGTGGAATCACCAGTTCGGTCATGGGTCTCAGCGAGCTGATGGACAAGGAGCATCGAGGGTTGACCAGTTCGGGAGAAATTGTGGAAACTATCTGTTCCAAGTAAAATTCATATCTTTCTTTGGAAGGCTCTCCATGGCGCCATACCAGCTAGAGCAGTTCTTGATTCAAGACATATCCGTGTTTCGGCTGAATGCGCCGTCTGTCACCAAGGTGCAGAAGTTATCAAGTATTTGCCATTTTTTACTTGTAGAAGAGCAAGGGATATCTGGGATGCACTTGTATTGAATGCGATTATCGATCGCCATCTAATCATTGACTGATCAGGATCTGTAGTGTTGGAGAATCTTCTCTGTTTGCCGAACAAGAAGTCGCTAGTTCTTGGTCAGCTAGGTTTAAAAGAATCTATCGCTATTGGGTGTTGGTGACATAGGCATCCCTAATGGACCTGCCGAAGATGGTACCCGGGGTTTACTGGAGGCCCATGACTCGAAGAATAAGAAAAATCGGAAGCTCAAGTTATTATTAAGGAAAGCTAGAGTTGTATTAGAAAATAATACTTGTAATCTGGCGGGATGGGTTGGAAACCCTCCCGGACTCTGTAACTTGTGTATTAAAAATCCCTCGGCTCCGCCTCCTATATAAGGGGGAGTCGAGGGACAAAGAGAGCAACGATTCATTGTCGCACGAAACCCTAGTTTTCACATCGTCGAGCACTTTTCGGCTGAAACCTTCGAGATCTACTTGCCCTCTACTTCCGACTAAAACCCTAGTCTACAACTTGTAGGTATTGATAAGTTAATCCCTTGTCAATTGGCGCCGTCTGTGGGAATTAGAGGCATCAAGGATCTGATCTCGATGGCACGCTCAAGATCGTCGACTTCATCAACTGCAAGCAACGCGATGGACAGAGGTAAACAGATCGAAACTGGTCTAGTTGATTTTGTTCCTCACCCGCCCTCCCGTTTGCATGTATATGCGTATCTGGAGGAGCCTATGGAGATGACGTTTGGAAGGTTCCACTTTCCCGTCGAGAAAGAAGGAGCTTATCGTCTCGAAATTCCGATCTCGTCGGGATTATCAGCGGTCGATCCCGATTTTTCAAGTTCTACATCGTCAATCGAGTCAGGCGACGAGGAGACTTTATCGCCACGCTTCATCAGCACCAAGGCAAGCGAAAAACTCGCCAAGATCTTCAGCGACATATCCTTCGAGTCATCTGCGGTCTCCGATATAAGCGATGACTCGAGCAACATCGACAGCTTCAACTTCATCGACAGATCCACTATTGTTGGAGAGGTCTTCACCAATCTCTATGATGGTGTCACCAAACCCAACATGGTTCAGTATCCAAAATATCATAAGATCTATGCAATCGGAGATCCGAGTCGCCCACAAGAGGAGACATCAGAGAACTTCGACGAGGCGGGAAATCCATATGTCGATCCTGCAGATCTCACGAGAGGTCTAGGAACAAAATATATCGGACCAGGAACACGAGAGATGGTGCGATTTCCGCAAGAAGTATGGGATCGAGTCGCAAGAGCTATTAATGGTACAGAGCCAATGACCGTAACGACGACACCTGAGGAGTTACAAGCATATCAATATAGGCTTGCACGTACCAGGCGGGAGCCCGAGAAGCAGAAAATCGAGTTGGATAGAAGGCAGGAAGCAGCCTCTGCGTCAAGCAGGCGGAGAGCTAACTTGAGTCAACTGTAATATCCCAGGTAATGGGGTTACAAAAATAGAGGAAACAGATGTGTGCATTGCATTCATGCATAGAAAATCTGGGGAATTTTCGCGCTTTAAAGTAAAACAGTCACAGTAACTGAAGTTTCACTTGACCTTGGTGGAATTGAAGTAGCTCATCAAGTCAAGCGCTATAAACCTCAATGTGACTTTGATAAAACCTTGTTTTGGGTAGAGATGATTTGATCTAAGGGGTTAGATCAAATGGAACTAATAACCAACACAATAACACTTTACTCAATGATCAATTGCTTGATCTTATAAAAGATCATAACATGGAATTCCTTGCCATAACATATGAACCTAACATTAATTGAAAATCAAGTAACAATAATTGGAGAAACTATTCTTCACTTATCTTCTCCATGTCTTAAACTAATCCATGCTCTTACCCTAAACCCTATGATACCCATTCTACTTTAATCTTGGAAACAAGATAAGGAGATCCAACTAAGGAATATAATTCTTCTCTATTTCAAATTATTATACATCAAAACCAGAGAGGTGAGAGTTCTATATTATTTATTAGAGAAGCAATAACAAACCTGGAGCTAAACCTTGGATATACATCCAAGTCTTCAAATCATCATCTTTAAGAGGAACACTAGGATATTATTAAAGACAATTCCTAGAGAGAGAACCTAATTATGTTAAACCTAGACATTGATGATCACATCATTTTCTATGGAGCCCAAACTTAGGTTAGCATTAAAGTCCTTCCCCAAATAAGAGAGAGACCACTCATACCAATCTTAGCTTTACCTATTTAAGAATAAAGGACAACCATTGAACTAAAGTATTAGGAGTTAAACCATATCATTTGGGAGTGGTGAGCTAGCCAATACCAAATGGAGTAAGATCATATCCATGAATTGATGAAGTAAAGTAGCAACTAATTCAACCAAGATAGCCAAGTGGAGTTTTAGACTTGATACCTATTGAGATATTGTGAGTACACCAGAAAATCTAGAATCACTATTCCTAAATGAGAGAGCTCAAGCTTTGGTGTTATACTCAAGATAGATGAGGCAGCACTTGAAATGAAGGGAGAGAGCTATCCATATATCCTGATGATTAAATCATCATTCCTTGAGAAG
This sequence comes from Lolium perenne, assembly GCF_019359855.2. Classification (NCBI taxonomy): domain Eukaryota; kingdom Viridiplantae; phylum Streptophyta; class Magnoliopsida; order Poales; family Poaceae; genus Lolium; species Lolium perenne. Next base: position 262,782,821 of record NC_067250.2, read on the forward strand.
AATCATAAGTAATTATCTCAGGCATTCTCCTGGGATATAAATCTAATGAGATAACCATGACCATGTCCACCTAAGGAAATATAAGAGAAGAACTATACCCTAGCTATTCAAGTCAACACTTGATATTGGGAGTGAGAAACCAAATTCATCATATATACCTTAGAAAGCCCAACCTTGATCATTATAAATTGAGTAGTGATCATAAACCCTAAGAACTTGAGGTAGAGGATATTAAGAACATAAGGAAAACGTAGTGCCAAATTCTATACTTTGCATGGTGAGAAACCATACATCATTATAACCAAAGTTAACTATAAAAAGAACCATAACCACTTTAATTACCTTAATGATAGATTAATGCTAATATTAGAAATCTATTGTTATAAGATAAAACCAATTCTCAATATCTTAGTAACCAGAGGAGAACATAAAATGTTAAGTAATCCACCACCTTACCATGGTTAGGGGAGATTAAACCCTAGCAAATGCAATATGATGTCATCCCAATTCTATAAACTAGAATTTTATCTCAACCCTAGTTTATGTATCACTATGGTGATCATAATATGAACCTAGGCCATAATTGAGATTCAAACCAATTGCCATTAGGTAAATATCATGATAACCCTAAGAATTGCTCATTAACTAAATTCTATGCTTCACTAATTAAACCTAAGAAACATCTAGTGCTTAAACTCATAATTAAATCAATGGGTGGTGATCAACCACTTATCTCTGTAAATAAAGCCCAACCTTGAGGAGAGTAATGCATACTCTAGGATTTTAAGTTATATAAAAAATATAGAACTAATACTAACCTTGAATTTGGGTTATTATCAAACCTACAAAATCCTAAGAAAATGTTGCTCACATGAAATGCCAGTGACTAATTCCTCAAATGGAAACCAAGACATAGTAACAATCTCTGGAATACTTTGAGATGAAAGTATCAACTCTCATCATTCTAAACAGAACTGATTGCATAATAAAAAGAGAATTAAAGTAAAAATATAAGATTAGGTCCAAATGTTATTTTAATTGCATTCACAAATATGCAAGTCATTCAATATAAAATAAGAATTCAAAATAGAACAAGGAAACAATGGTCAGTATACTAAATTTTGAATGAATGAGCATAATTACAAATTATTTACAAACAGTATTGAATTCAAATCTGAATCCAAACTAGAATTGTAAAACAGAAAATAAAAGAAAAAAGAAGAGAAGAGGGAAAAACTCACCTGGACCTTACCAGAGCGCAGCAGCCCAGCAGAAGCCCATCAACACGGCCCAAGCCACCACCCAGGAGCAGCCCACGTACCCCTTCGATCAAATATCGGAGGAGAGGCTCATCCTCATCTTCTCCTCGCGCATGGACGCCAGCAGCACGCCGTGCTCCTCTTCTCCTCTCTCGCTGTCGACCCCTCCTTCATCGACGTTGTGACGAGGCTCGCCCTGGAGCCGTATAAAGCCCTGGACGAACCCTAGCCCGACCTTCTTCTTCCTCTGCTCAATTTCTGCCCAAAACGAAACCCTAGCCCGTACGGCCTCCGGCCATCACCGTCGAATGGGACATCCCCGTGCCTCGCCATGACCACCGTTGGAACCGCCATGCTCGACTTGCTCTGCTTGCAAAAGGAATCGAGCTAAGGTGAGCCGTAGCGCCGTTGTCAACCTCGCCTCTCCGACGGCCGGCGCCATTAAATTCGGCGAACCAGACCACCATTGACCTCGCCGTCAAGCGCGTCATGCTTCTGGTGAGCTTATGATCTCCCTAGCATGCTCGCCGAATTCAATTGCACGCCGTAGCTCCACCGTGTTGGTTAGTCGTGATCACTGCCGCTCTTCCTCGCCGCCGGGCACGCTCCGGCGACCATACCGGAGCGGCGCCACCACTATGAGGCTCGCCTCGGCGTCCTCGTTCCAACGCACACGCACATGCCCCCGCGGGAACCAGGAATCACCGGCGCCGTCGATCATTGGCCGCCGGCAGAGCCCATGGTTACCACATCGGCACCATGTGGCAGCCAACGTGGCTTAGGCCCACCTGCCAGTGACCCTGTGTAGCAGTAGCCTGGGTGCGTTTAGCAAATCTTTTCGTTTTATTTCAAAAATGCATTAATACCTGCAACTTCAAATAAATTTAGAAAATCAAATTTAAGTCAGAAAATATAAATAAGATATTAAAATTCTTAGAAAAGAAAACTCTATCCAATAAAAATATAATATGAAATTTTTATTTTTAATAAAAATTCAATTATTTAATACTTGTTAGTTAAGTCTTTTCTTTTAATTCAAAATGCAATTAAAATTCAATAATTAGGAGAACTCTCTAAAATTAAATAAAAACCAGTAAATAAATAAAGAAAACATTAAATTAATTTTCTCTATTTGTTAATTTATTAAATCCTTATTAGAAGAATTTAAACCCTGATTAATAATTACCTTAATTATTATTGCTTAAAAATAATAAAATGTCAAATCCAATATTATTTTTATTTCCAAGTTACTAATAACTTCAACTTTACCATGAAGTTATTAATCATAGAATTAAATTGTAAATAGCAAACCCTAAATTCCACATGGAATGATATTGCAACCCTATCATTTCATGTGACTCCTAAAACCCTAAATTAATTAGGAACCCTAGTTCCATTATTACATGTGAACCCTAAATTGCTTCTAACCTAAACCCTAGGTTAGAACATGTGGTCATGGTACCTACTTCCAAGTCATAGAACCATAGCAACAACTAAATACTTGTCTTGGACACATAAAATGTAGAAGACCTATCACTAATATATGGGTATCCCATGTGTTCATCCTCATCAGACCTAACTAACAAGTGGGGTCAATCAAGTGGAAACCCTAAATCCTATTACCAAAGCCATCATCCTTATTGATCCCTAATTAGCATCACACCATTGTGATGAACCTTAATAGCAACCATACCTACTATTTTACATTACAGAACCCTGTTCCACTAAACTCTATTAGTGTTGGATACTTATCAACCATCCGATTTAGGAGCCAATTATTCCTTACTTAATAGAACTAACAGTAAAACCTAGACAACCTCAACCCTAATTGTAATACTTCTTATTACTTAAGAAGTATGTTCTTCAAAAGTTATTCTTTTGAAGTAATTAAGGAGTAGTCATTAAACCTGCTTCATAGGATCTATAAACCCTAGCCAACCATCACCAATAAGATATACCACCTTGATAGAAACTATTGGTAAATAAAATGTGTAGGCTTAATTCAACAATACAAACCCTAGTAGCTGATGAATTCAACTAGGTTGTGATCCATCTAATATCTACTCAAGAGCTAACGAGAACCATAGTTAACCATAGAACCCCACCAACCTAAGTACCATACTCGTTCTTTATCAAAGTACATGTTCCTCATAAGTTATTCTTTTAATGTATATGATAATCAATCATTAACCATGCCATATAGTACTAAAACTGACCACTGTTCTTTACTTGTTAACATTATGCCAATCATCATTCTTTGTGTGCTCAATTAATTATTATGCTTTATTATCTATCTGTTTATAATACCAAGTAATCACACCTGAATAAGAACCTTGTATGTGAATCACTCTAAAAGTGCAACACACCCTAAACAATTCATTACAACTCAATGATCCTAAATCATCGGGGTTAGGTCACGCTTAGAGCGATTGCATCTCATACTTATGCATTATTACATCCTTGCCAATCTTTTAAACATCGTCCTTACCGGACGATGATGCTATTTCAGAATTTGGAGTTATTGCGTACCGAAGACCTTGTCTGCATAATCTTGCAGCCAAGAAAGGCAAGTTCATCACTTGCTCATGTCATTTGAGTATCTTTATCAAATTACTTGCACAGTACTATGATTATCACTATTGCATAAAAATCAAAACCACTATTTTCATAACTATGAATATGACTATGTGGTGGGCAATGGAACCATGGATTGTGTTGATATGGTGGAGGTTCCATTGCAAGGGTTTATATCCATCTAGGATTACAACAACAAATGTCGCCAGTGATTCTTGTGCCGTAATACCCGTGTTAACCATAAGATCCGGAGTGGGACGGAGTAGTCAAAAGTGTTTCCACCTCTCGTTCATCAACGAATGCGCTTTACCGTAGACACTTGTATCTGTCGGGGGCGAGCGGTAGGCTGGGGAAGCCTTAAGTCCCCACGGCATTGTCCATAGACACTTGTCGCCCGAAGAACAAGCGGTAGGCTGGGGAAGCCTTAAGTCCCCACGGTATTGTGGTCTATGATGGGTTGCAGCTACCGGCGTAGGAATGTATGGTAGAGCCCTGCATTGACGTCGTGGTCGGGGTCCACCCTGAAATCTACGGGAATAATGGGACCGGCGTGGACCCAGGGTCGGGGCATGCAACAAAGGGTGGGTGTTCGAGGTAGCGGAGGAACATGATTGGCTAGACCTTATACCGGGCCTCACACCAAAGGAAGTGTGGACGAGAACTAGACTCGGTTGGCACCAAGGTTAAGATCTCTTATGGGTAAAGCAACACACCTCTGCAGAGTGTAAAGAACCGTGACCTGTCACTCCCTGTTCCGGGATATGGAACTGCGAACGCTGCCGGAAAGGAGCTCCATGAAGTTCTAGTAAACCGGTGAAGGCCGATGCACATAGTTCTTCTGAATAAAAGCAACCTTTTGAAGAAATGGTTATGAAAACTTGCATTGGTATTAGACTTTCTGGTCTAATGCTGTAGCTAGTGCATTAAACACCTCTTTCCTATAATGAACTTGTTGAGTACGCTCGTACTCATCCCACTCTTAAATCCCCTGCTTAGATATGGAGGCATCGAAGGAGTATCTACAGTGCAACTCGAAGGCCGAGGAGTCAACAACTACTTCAAGAGACAAGACCTGTCAGAGGAGTCAGATACCACATCCATCAAGGAGAAAACCTAGTTTAACCATAGAAGGGAACTAGTTTCCTAAACTTAGCTCCTACTTAGCTAGAATCTATTCTTAGCCTCTTTAGCTAGTTAAATACTCTACAAATAGAGTTCGTGATAAGACTAGTCTACGAGTCGTTCTTCTGGAGTTTTTTTGCAGATTTACCTCATTGTATAGTAGGAGGCTGTGCTGATCTTATGTAACAGAGTCTGTATGTAATTCTATAGACATGCCTTGGACCCGCATATGTTTCTGTTGTACCACTCTGAGCGATATAATACTAGTGGAACGGTGTTTCATTGGTGTTATATCAGACTTGCATACTACACCATGCAGTGGTATGTCGGGTCACCACAGTTGGTATCAGAGCAAATGCTTTGACCCTAGGATTAAAACCCTTTAAAGGAGACCTATAGGATTGGTAGTGTCTATAGGAAGTTGTCCTAGGTAAACCAAATACTTCTTATGACTTGAGATGGATATTCACTTGAGAATAATCCTGACACACTTGAGTCAGCATTTTTTTTACCTAACTTACCAAGATAAAGTAAAGTTAGTCAGCTAATCCCAAACGTGTAGTATACCATTAAGTCCTTAAAACAATAGATGAGTAGATCACAGTTGGTATACAATACATGGTAGTCCAAAGAGAGGATACAACCATAAGGAAGATATCCTATTGGAAGATGTGTACCAACACATGTTATAGTTAAATAAGAATTACTCAGCCCTGCACTAGAAGTAATATCAAGTGATGAAGATAATTAAGATATCCTAATAGAAGATGTAGACCCAAACAAGTAATAGGGTAAGTAAAATTTATCTAAACTTGTGAAATAACTGATAGTAAGTGATACAAACAAGTGATATGAGTAGTATATACCATGATGAGTCAATCATGGGAAATAAGGAAGAGTGATAGGAATAAAATTTGTCTACTTACATGGTAGAGTTGCTAATCATATATGATTCACTTGAGAGTCATTATGTGATGGACTAGAATCTGATAATTAATTAAGAGGAGTACAATAATAAGCCAAGTGCAAAACAATAGTGCAAGAATTATGTTCCAAAACAATGGGAAGTGTGCCAAGCACATCATGACCATAGTTTTATAATATAAACACTTGAAAGGATAGAAGCTATATTCCAATAGATATGTGTTTAGAGTAGCCATACTAGAACCTAGACATATCATGTGAGTTAGTCCTCAACAAAAATGGAAGTTAAGTAGTACTTCCAAAGAAAATTAGGTTAACCTTAGCTATCCTAGACCACTTTGTTTCAAGTTTATCTCATTGCAATTGTGCAATTAAGGTAAATGTTGAGACAAATAGTAGAATCCCATATACTCGTGCTAAGTATCACGATATAAACCTATCTTATGTGGTGTTATATACTACACATCTCAGCCTGATGTTTAGAGATGTCTTACTCAACTAGTATATTCAGGCTTAAGATGGTGTGTATTATATGCACAAAGCTGAATCTTCTTGGATTTTATTGGATTTTCATTGTTTGACTAGATCCATACATGAAGTTTGATGTTGATATGCAAATGCATGTTGCAATATCAAGTCCTTGCTTGATGCTATAGATCTAGAGGGTAATAGTAATCGTGTGAGGAAGTGACGAATTCTGAAGATTCGGAAGACAAGATGAAGGTCCATCAGAGAAAGGAAACAAAGTTGTGGGAAGCAACCACAATATTCAGAAGGAAGTACCAATCAAAACTCATGCTTTACCTCAACAGAGGAGTACTTTAGTACAGGAGAAGCATGAAGGTGAGAAATCTGGTGATTATGGTGAAGGTCAAGCAGATCCATAATCAACATATAAGAGGGAATGCATGGGAAATCACTTAGGATACTATATTCATAGTGTCAGCTAGCGGTTATGAACCCTCGAAAACGGAAGATGAATTATGAAACCATAGAAAATATAAGGAGACCATAGTTGGTATCAGAAGACCACAGTTGTGGTATAGGATCAATACTGCGAGATAAAGTAGAAGATTTCCCGACCAATTGGTCAGAACCTATAATAGAATCCATTTTTAGATAACAAATAGCCACAATTGGTATCAAGTAGTCCACCATTGGATTATTTGTACCAAGAAGTTGTGAACAAATAAAAAATTTGCTAGCCAAATAACAGTGACCTATAATCATTTAGTCAAAGGATTCACATTGGATGTCCACAATTGAGTGGATACACCACAAACAATCTTCGTGAGACTTTTAGAAAAGTATAAACCATAAGTTAGACTCAGACCAACATTCTAACCATAAGTCCAATAGTTGGAAGAAAAGGAGTTGAAGAACATAAGAAAACTCTAAGGGGTAGAGTAAACATTGAGTTGGAAGTACAATGACTCAATACTTTAAGCTAGATAGAAGCAGAAGGTCTGAACTGAGAGGAAGTTCAATCTTATTTTCATAAGATTGTTGAACACTACTTTCAGAAGAATGTCAGACCAGAAGCCGAGGTTCATACCTCGAGGAAGTAAGAAGTGGACTATAACTTGAGAAAGTGAGTAATATTTACTCAGAAGTACGAGAGCTCAAGACAGCTGATGTTAATGAAGTTAGAAAAAGGAAATACCAAAGACCAAATATAGCTCAAGAAGGTCACAGACTAAAGGAGTTTAACAGTACTAAAATCAAAGACTAATAGAATGATTCCTTTCATGGAACCTAAAGAACCCAAAATAGTTATAGGTATCAATTATAAACCATGATTGGATGGACTAAATGAGTCTAATCCATTCTTAGAGGAATAAACCACCATGAGCATTTCCATGTTAAGTACCATACTTAGTACCATTATTGCAGTTTTGGTAGTAAGGGAAAGCAAAGACCTATTTACCAATTAGGAGTATGTTATCAAACTAGTCTTCAGTTAAGACTAGCAGCATCAGAAGAAGTCTCAATCAGTGAATCTTAAATGAGAAAGGAAACAAGCTTATAGAGTTGGAAGAAATCAAAGAATCAAAGTAAGAACCATGGTTAAGAGACAAACTCTAATGGATTCCAGGAAGAATCTGGACAAGTGATATATTCAATTATATCTAGTGAGATCACTACGGAGTTCTTGAAAAGTTTAAGTCTGCATAAGTCAGAACCACACTTCGGAAACGTGAGAGAGTTCAAACTTCGAGGACGAAGTTTAGTTTAAGGGGTAGAGACTGTAATATCCCAGGTAATGGGGTTACAAAAATAGAGGAAACAGATGTGTGCATTGCATTCATGCATAGAAAATCTGGGGAATTTTCGCGCTTTAAAGTAAAACAGTCACAGTAACTGAAGTTTCACTTGACCTTGGTGGAATTGAAGTAGCTCATCAAGTCAAGCGCTATAAACCTCAATGTGACTTTGATAAAACCTTGTTTTGGGTAGAGATGATTTGATCTAAGGGGTTAGATCAAATGGAACTAATAACCAACACAACAACACTTTACTCAATGATCAATTGCTTGATCTTATAAAAGATCATAACATGGAATTCCTTGCCATAACATATGAACCTACCATTAATTGAAAATCAAGTAACAATAATTGGAGAAACTATTCTTCACTTATCTTCTCCATGTCTTAAACTAATCCATGCTCTTACCCTAAACCCTATGATACCCATTCTACTTTAATCTTGGAAACAAGATAAGGAGATCCAACTAAGGAATATAATTCTTCTCTATTTCAAATTATTATACATCAAAACCAGAGAGGTGAGAGTTCTATATTATTTATTAGAGAAGCAATAACAAACTTGGAGCTAAACCTTGGATATACATCCAAGTCTTCAAATCATCATCTTTAAGAGGAACACTAGGATATTATTAAAGACAATTCCTAGAGAGAGAACCTAATTATGTTAAACCTAGACATTGATGATCACATCATTTTCTATGGAGCCCAAACTTAGGTTAGCATTAAAGTCCTTCCCCAAATAAGAGAGAGACCACTCATACCAATCTTAGCTTTACCTATTTAAGAATAAAGGACAACCATTGAACTAAAGTATTAGGAGTTAAACCATATCATTTGGGAGTGGTGAGCTAGCCAATACCAAATGGAGTAAGATCATATCCATGAATTGATGAAGTAAAGTAGCAACTAATTCAACCAAGATAGCCAAGTGGAGTTTTAGACTTGATACCTATTGAGATATTGTGAGTACACCAGAAAATCTAGAATCACTATTCCTAAATGAGAGAGCTCAAGCTTTGGTGTTATACTCAAGATAGATGAGGCAACACTTGAAATGAAGGGAGAGAACTATCCATATATCCTGATGATTAAATCATTATTCCTTGAGAAGAATCATAAGTAATTATCTCAGGCATTCTCCTGGGATATAAATCTAATGAGATAACCATGACCATGTCCACCTAAGGAATTATAAGAGAAGAACTATACCCTAGCTATTCAAGTCAACACTTGATATTGGGAGTGAGAAACCAAATTCATCAGATATACCTTAGAAAGCCCAACCTTGATCATTATAAATTGAGTAGTGATCATAAACCCTAAGAACTTGAGGTAGAGGATATTAAGAACATAAGGAAAACCTAGTGCCAAATTCTATACTTTGCATGGTGAGAAACCATACATCATTATAACCAAAGTTAACTATAAAAAGAACCATAACCACTTTAATTACCTTAATGATAGATTAAGGCTAATATTAGAAATCTATTGTTATAAGATAAAATCAATTCTCAATATCTTCGTAACCAGAGGAGAACATAAAATGTTAAGTAATCCACCACCTTACCGTGGTTAGGGGAGATTAAACCCTAGCAAATGCAATATGATGTCATCCCAATTCTATAAACTAGAATTTTATCTCAACCCTAGTTTATGTATCACTATGGTGATCATAATATGAACCTAGGCCATAATTGAGATTCAAACCAATTGCCATTAGGTAAATATCATGATAACCCTAAGAATTGCTCATTAACTAAATTCTATGCTTCACTAATTAACCCTAAGAAACATCTAGTGCTTAAACTCATAATTAAATCCATGGGTGGTGATCAACCACTTATCTCTGTAAATAAAGCCCAACCTTGAGGAGAGTAATGCATACTCTAGGATTTTAAGTTATATAAAAAATATAGAACTAATACTAACCTTGAATTTGGGTTATTATCAAACCTACAAAATCCTAAGAAAATGTTGCTCACATGAAATGCCAGTGACTAATTCCTCAAATGGAAACCAAGACATAGTAACAATCTCTGGAATACTTTGAGATGAAAGTATCAACTCTCATCATTCTAAACAGAATTGATTGCATAATAAAAAGAGAATTAAAGTAAAAATATAAGATTAGGTCCAAATGTTATTTTAATTGCATTCACAAATATGCAAGTCATTCAATATAAAATAAGAATTCAAAATAGAACAAGGAAACAATGGTCAGTATACTAAATTTTGAATGAATGAGCATAATTACAAATTATTTACAAATAGTTTTGAATTCAAATCTGAATCCAAACTAGAATTGTAAAACAGAAAATAAAAGAGAAAAAGAAGAGAAGAGGGAAAAACTCACCTGGACCTTACCAGAGCGCAGCAGCCCAGCAGAAGCCCATCAACACGGCCCAAGCCACCACCCAGGAGCAGCCCACGTACCCCTTCGATCAAATATCGGAGGAGAGGCTCATCCTCATCTTCTCCTCGCGCATGGACGCCAGCAGCACGCCGTGCTCCTCTTCTCATCTCTCGCTGTCGACCCCTCCTTCATCGACGTTGTGACGAGGCTCGCCCTGGAGCCGTATAAAGCCCTGGACGAACCCTAGCCCGACCTTCTTCTTCCTCTGCTCAATTTCTGCCCAAAACGAAACCCTAGCCCGTACGGCCTCCGGCCATCGCCGTCGAATGGGACATCCCCGTGCCTCGCCATGACCACCGTTGGAACCGCCATGCTCGACTTGCTCTCCTTGCAAAAGGAATCGAGCTAAGGTGAGCCGTAGCGCCGTTGTCAACCTCGCCTCTCCGACGGCCGGCGCCATTAAATCCGTCGAACCAGACCACCATTGACCTCGCCGTCAAGCGCGTCATGCTTCTGGTGAGCTTATGATCTCCCTAGCATGCTCGCCTAATTCAATTGCACGCCGTAGCTCCACCGCGTCGGTTAGCCGTGATCACTGCCGCTCTTCCTCGTCGCCGGGCACGCTCCGGCGACCATACCGGAGCGACGCCGCCACTATGAGGCTCGCCTCGGCGTCCTCGTTCCAACGCACACGCACATGCCCCCGCGGGAACCAGGAATCACCGGCGCCGTCGATCACTGGCCGCCGGCAGAGCCCATGGTTGCCACATCGGCACCATGTGGCAGCCAACGTGGCTTAGGCCCATCTGCCAGTGACCCTGTGTAGCAAAGAGCACAGGTGCGTTTAGCAGATCTTTTCGTTTTATTTCAAAAATGCATTAATACCTGCAACTTCAAATAAATTTAGAAAATCCAATTTAAGTCAGAAAAATATAAATAAGATATTAAAATTCTTAGAAAAGAAAACTCTATCCAATAAAAATATAATATGAAATTTTTATTTTTAATAAAAATTCAATTATTTAATACTTGTTAGTTAAGTCTTTTCTTTTAATTCAAAATGCAATTAAAATTCAATAATTAGGAGAACTCTCTAAAATTAAATAAAAACCAGTAAATTAATAAAGAAAACATTAAAATTAATTTTCTCTATTTGTTAATTTATTAAATCCTTATTAGAAGAATTTAAACCCTGATTAATAATTACCTTAATTATTATTGTTTAAAAATAATAAAATGTCAAATCCAGTATTATTTTTATTTCCAAGTTACTAATAACTTCAACTTTACCAAGAAGTTATTAATCATAGAATTAAATTGTAAATAGCAAACCCTAAATTCCACATGGAATGATATTGCAACCCTATCATTTCATGTGACTCCTAAAACCCTAAATTAATTAGGAACCCTAGTTCCATTATTACATGTGAACCCTAAATTGCTTCTAACCTAAACCCTAGGTTAGAACATGTGATCATGGTACCTACTTCCAAATCATAGAACCATAGCAACAACTAAATACTTGTCTTGGACACATAAAATGTAGAAGACCTATCACTAATATATGGGTATCCCATGTGTTCATCCTCATCAGACCTAACTAACAAGTGGGGTCAATCAAGTGGAAACCCTAAATCCTATTACCAAAGCCATCATCCTTATTGATCCCTAATTAGCATCACACCATTGTGATGAACCTTAATAGCAACCATACCTACTATTTTACATTACAGAACCCTGTTCCACTAAACCCTATTAGTGTTGGATAGTTATCAACCATCCGATTTAGGAGCCAATTACTCCTTACTTAATAGAACTAACAGTAAAACCTAGACAACCTCAACCCTAATTGTAATACTTCTTATTACTTAAGAAGTATGTTCTTCAAAAGTTATTCTTTTGAAGTAATTAAGGAGTAGTCATTAAACCTGCTTCATAGGATCTATAAACCCTAGCCAACCATCACCAATAAGATATACCACCTTGATAGCAACTATTGGTAAATAAAATGTGTAGGCTTAATTCAACAATACAAACCCTAGTAGCTGATGAATTCAACTAGGTTGTGATCCATCTAATATCTACTCAAGAGCTAACGAGAACCATAGTTAACCATATAACCCCACCAACCTAATTACCATACTCGTTCTTTATCAAAGTACATGTTCCTCATAAGTTATTCTTTTAAAGTATATGATAATCAATCATTAACCATGCCATATAGTACTAAAACTGACCACTGTTCTTTACTTGTTAACATTATGCCAATCATCATTCTTTGTGTGCTCAATTAATTATTATGCTTTATTATCTATCTGTTTATAATGCCAAGTAATCACACCTGAATAAGAACCTTGTATGTGAATCACTCTAAAAGTGCAACACACCCTAAACCAATCATTACAACTCACTGATCCTAAATCATCGGGGTTAGGTCACGCTTAGAGCAATTGCATCTCATACTTATGCATTATTACATCCTTGCCAATCTTTTAAACATCGTCCGAGGACGATGATGCTATTTTAGAATTTGGAGTTATTGCGTACCGAAGACCTTGTCTGCATAATCTTGCAGCCAAGAAAGGCAAGTTCATCACTTGCTCATGTCATTTGAGTATCTTTATCAAATTACTTGCAAAGTACTATGATTATCACTATTGCATAAAAACAAAAAACCACTATTTTCATAACTATGAATATGACTATGTGGTGGGAAATGGAACCATGGATTGTGTTGATATGGTGGAGGTTCCATTGCAAGGGTTTATATCCATCTAGGATTACAACAACAAATGTCGCCAGTGATTCTTGTGCCGTAATACCCGTGTTAACCATAAGATCCGGAGTGGGACGGAGTAGTCAAAAGTGTTTCCACCTCTCGTTCATCAACGGATGCGCTTTACCGTAGACACTTGTATCTGTCGGGGGCGAGCGGTAGGCTGGGGAAGCCTTAAGTCCCCACGGCATTGTCCGTAGACACTTGTCGCCTGAAGAACAAGCAGTAGGCTGGGGAAGCCTTAAGTCCCCACGGTATTGTGGTCTATGATGGGTTGCAGCTACCGGCGTAGGAATGTATGGTAGAGCCCTGCATTGACGTCGTGGTCGGGGTCCACCCTGAAATCTACGGGAATAATGGGACCGGCGTGGACCCAGGGTCGGGGTATGCAACAAAGGGTGGGTGTTCGAGGTAGCGGAGGAACATGATTGGCTAGACCTTATACCGGGCCTCACACCAAAGGAAGTGTGGACGAGAACTAAACTCGGTTGGCACCAAGGTTAAGATCTCTTATGGGTAAAGCAACACACCTCTGCAGAGTGTAAAGAACCGTGACATGTCACTCCCTGTTCCGGGATATGGAACTGCGAACGCTGCCGGAAAGGAGCTCCATGAAGTTCTAGTAAATCGGTGAAGGCTGACGGACATAGTTCTTCTGAATAAAAGCAACCTTTTGAAGAAATGGTTATGAAAACTTGCATTGGTATTAGACTTTCTGGTCTAATGCTGTAGCTAGTGCATTAAACACCTCTTTCCTATAATGAACTTGTTGAGTACGCTCGTACTCATCCCACTCTTAAATCCCCTGCTTAGATATGGAGGCATCGAAGGAGTATCTACAGTGCAACTCGAAGGCCGAGGAGTCAACAACTACTTCAAGAGACAAGACCTGTCAGAGGAGTCAGATACCACATCCATCAAGGAGAAAACCTAGTTTAACCATAGAAGGGAACTAGTTTCCTAAACTTAGCTCCTACTTAGCTAGAATCTATTCTTAGCCTCTTTAGCTAGTTAAATACTCTACAAATAGGGTTCGTGATAAGACTAGTCTACGAGTCGTTCTTCTGGAGTTTATTTGCAGATTTACCTCATTGTATAGTAGGAGGATGTGCTGATCTTATGTAACAGAGTCTGTATGTAATTCTATAGACATGCCTTGGACCCGCATATGTTTCTGTTGTACCACTCTGAGCGATATAATACTAGTGGAACGGTGTTTCATTGGTGTTATATCAGACTTGCATACTATGCCATGCAGTGGTATGTCGGGTCACCACATCAACATTCTGGTACTTCGGGAGATTGTCACAGAGCAGCTCGAAATAGAGAGAGATCTCGGCTGCAAAATATACCTGAGGCAGATAGGGAGAATCTGGTTCAAAATCTCGACATGTCCTTTATGTCGATAGACACGAGGGGGGATATCATCCCTAAGACACCAGAAGCTGGATACATGGCGACGCAAGCGTTCATCCTCGCATCCAAGCCACCTCCCGGAGATCCAAGAGAAGCATTGTACAACATGGCTATGGCAGGAGTTGGAGCCATGGGAACGGCGTTTGTAAATTCGCCTCCCGAAGGATCAGCAAGGAAAAATAGTCCACGACGTACTGCAGCAGCACCAGGTCCTGAGAGAACAAGTGGAGCAAGAGACACAGCAGCACAGGCACGGGTGGACAGAGCACGACAAAATAGAAGGGAACATCGGCATTCCCAGAGATAGATGACGAGGATATGTGTGGGCTGCCATGCTTTACAAGGAGGGTTCGGAAAACTCGAGTTCCTTCAGGGTTTAAATTACCCGATAATTTCAAAAAATTCGACGGCTTGCAAGACCCAGAGGATTGGCTAATCGATTATCTCGAGACGGTAAAGCTGGTAGGAGGAACTAGAGCAACAGCCATGCAGAGCATCCAAGTACATCTAAGTGGATCCGCGCGATCTTGGATAAAGAAGCTTCCTCCGGGCTCCATCGACAGCTGGGAAAGTTTCGAGGATGTGTTCGTCAAGAACTTCCGATCCACCTGCAAAAAACCCGCATCACAAGAAGAGTTGAGAGCATGTCGACAAAAGCATGATGAATCAATGCGAAAGTACATCCAAAGGTGGAACATCATTCAAAACTCGGCAGAGAACATATCTGACGAGAGAGCGATAGATGCGTTCGTAGCAGGAATCCGACGAGGAGATTTTGTCGAAGACTTGGGGAGAACCAACCCAAAGACAGTATCAGCATTGATGGAGATAGCAAACAGGTGGGCATATGGAGAAGATGATGTCCACAATAAGTGGCACAGGTCGCCTGAAGAAGACCGCAGTCGAAATTTCCAAAATAGACGACGATTTCCTCGGCAGTACTCGAGCTATGACGCTCCTGGCCAAATATCGGCTGGCTTCCGAGGAAATAATGGAGGAGGCAATAGAGATGACTATCAAAGGAGCAGCGAGCAGCGAGGCGACAATAGAGATGACTCCCGAAATAACAGGCAAAATAGTGGGCCAAGGTTGCAGAGACCTTTCGTGTCTCCCGAGGATATGATGAACGGGCTGTGTCAGATGCATTTCTATCTCGACAACAATGGGAAGAGACAGTCAGAACACCTGCAGAAGGACTATCGAAATTTTCAAGCAATGCTAAGGTTTGCAGGGCAAGCCAATGCTCAGGCGACAAATAGAAATCCTCAAGGGCCCAGGAGTGAGATCCACCTGCCACCTCCTCCCGCAATTACAGACGAAAATCGACACCAGCTCAGAATAGCGGCAGCACCATTGTAGGGATTTGTTGCATAGAAAACAAAAAAATTTCTACCGCGAGAACGCAATCCAAGCCAAGATGCAATCTAGAAGACGGGAGCAACGAGGGGATGATCGAGACTCACCCTTGAAGATTTCCAAAGCCTACAATATGAGGCTCTTGTTGCTGCGGTAGACGATCACTTGCCGCTTGCAAAAGCGCGTAGAAGATCTTGATCACGGTGCCACAGTCAGGCAGCACCTCCGTACTCGGTCACACGTTCGGTGTTGATGAAGACGACCTCCTTCTCCCTGTTCCAGCGGGCAGCGGAAGTAGTAGCTCCTCCTTGAATCCGGCAGCACGACGGCGTGGTGGCGGTGGCGATGGAGAACTCCGGCGGAGCTTCGCTAAGCTTTGCGGGAGAGGTGGAGGAGAGGGGGCAGCTAGGGTTTGGGAGAGGGGGTGGCCGGCCACTATGGGGTGCAGCCAGCTTGAGGGCTTGTGGTGGCCGGCCCCCTCCCCTATGCCCCTCATTATATAGGTGGGACCCCCAAGTGTTGGACTACAAGTCTTCGAATAAGACCCCAACCCAAAACCTTCCATGTAGTAGGGAAACCTACCCACGGTGGGACTCCCACCCAAGTGGGATTCCCACCCTTCCATGTGGGGGGATGGCCGGACCCCTTAGGTGGAGTCCACCTTGGACTCCCCCCTCTAGGGTTGGCCGGCCATGGGAGGTGGAGTCCCTCCAGGACTCCTCCTTCCTTAGTGATTTCTTCCGGACTTTTCTAGAACCTTCCATAAAATCACCGGATCATTGTCAAACTTATAAAATGACTTCCTATATATGAATCTTATTCTTCGGACCATTCCGGAACTCCTCGTGATGTCCGGGATCCCATCCGAGACTTCAAACAATACTTCGAACTCCATTCCATATTCAAGTTCTACCATTACAACATCAAACCTTAAGTGTGTCACCCTACGGTTCGCGAACTATGTGGACATGGATGAGAACTCTCTCCGACCAATAACCAATAGCGGGATCTGGAGATCCATAATGGCTCCCACATATTCAACGATGACTTTAGTGATCGAATGAACCATTCACATACGATACCAATTCCCTTTGTCACACGATATTTTACTTGTCCGAGGTTTGATCATCGGTATCACTCTATACCTTGTTCAACCTCGTCTCCTGACAAGTACTCTTTACTCGTACCGTGGTATGTGGTCTCTTATGAACTTATTCATATGCTTGCCAGACATTAGACGACATTCCACCGAGAGGGCCCAGAGTATATCTATCCGTCATCGGGATGGACAAATCCCACTGTTGATCCATATGCCTCAACTCATACTTTCCAGATACTTAATCCCACCTTTATAACCACCCATTTACGCAGTAGCATTTGATGTAATCAAAGTACCTTTCCGGTATAAGTGATTTACATGATCTCATGGTCATAAGGACTAGGTAACTATGTATCGAAAGCTTATAGCAAATAACTTAATGACGTGATCTTATGCTACGCTTAATTGGGTGTGTCCATTACATCATTCATACAATGATATAACCTTGTTATTAATAACATCCAATGTTCATGATTATGAAACTAATCATCTATTAATCAACAAGCTAGTTAAGAGGCATACTAGGGACTCATTGTTGTTTACATAACACACATGTATCAATGTTTCGGTTAATACAATTATAGCATGGTATATAAACATTTATCATAAAAATAAAGATATATAATAACCACTTTTATTATTGCCTCTTGGGCATATCTCCAACAGTCTTCCACTTGCACTAGAGTCAATAATCTAGATTACATTGTAAGGTACCTAACACCCATGGCATTCTGGTGTTGGTCATGCTTTGCCCTAGGGAGAGCTTTAGTCAATGGATCTGCTACATTCAGATCAGTGTGTACTTTGCAAATCTTTACTTCTCCATCTTCGATGTACTCGCGAATCGAGTGATAACGCAGCTTGATATGCTTCAGCCTCTTGTGTGACCTTGGTTCTTGTGCATTGGCGATGGCATCCATGTTGTCACAGTAGGTGACTAGTGGGTCCAATGCACTAGGAACCACACCGAGCTCTACAATGAACCTCTTCATCCATACCGCTTCTGATGAAGCCTCTGAAGCCGCTATGTACTCTGATTCTGTTGAAGACTTCGCCACCGTGCACTGCTTCGAGCTTGTCCAGCTTACTGCAGCACCATTCAATATAAACACGTACCCAGACTGTGACTTAGAGTCATCAAGATCAGTGTTCCAACTTGCATCGGTGTAACTGGTTACAACGAGCTCTTGGTCACCTCCATAACAAAGAAACATATCCTTAGTTCTTTTCAAGTACTTCAGGATATTCTTGACCGTTGTCCAGTGTTCCATCCCTGGATCACTTTGATATCTGCTAGTCAAACTAACAGCATTTGCTATATCCGGTCTAGTACATAGCATGGCATACATAATAGAGCCTACTGCCGAGGCATAGGGGATCTGACTCATCCTTTCTCTTTCTTCTGCCGTAGCTGGTCCTTGAGTCTTACTCAAGACCTTGCCTGGTAACATAGGTAAGAATCCTTTCTTACTTTCGTCCATTCTAAACTTCTTTAGAATCTTGTCCAGGTATGTACTCTGTGATAGCCCTATTAGGCGTCTTGATCTATCTCTATAAATCTTGATGCCTAATATATACGATGCTTCACCAAGGTCTTTCATTGAAAAACTATTATTCAAATAACCTTTTACACTGATTAATAGTTCTATATCATTCCCCATCAATAATATGTCATCCACATATAATATCAGGAATGCTACAGAGCTCCCACTCACTTTCTTGTAAATACAGGCCTCTCCATGACACTGTATAAACCCGAAGTCTTTGATCACCTTATCAAAGCGTCGGTTCCAACTTCTCGATGCTTGCTTCAGTCCATAAATTGAACGCTGAAGTTTGCATACTTTGTCAGCATTTTTAGGATCGACAAAACCTTTGGGTTGTACCATATACAACTCTTCCTCAATGTCTCCATTAAGGAATGCCGTTTTGACATCCATCTGCCAAATCTCATAATCGAAAAATGCAGCTATTGCTAACAAAATCCTCACAGATTTTAGCTTCGCTACAGGTGAGAAAGTCTCATCGTAGTCAACTCCTTGAATTTGTCGAAAACCCTTTGCGACAAGTCGAGCTTTATAGACAGTAATATTACCATCAACATCTGTTTTTCTCTTGAAGATCCATTTATTCTCGACAGCCTTACGGCTATCAGGTAAGTCTACCAAAGTCCATACTTTGTTATCGTACATGGATCCCATTTCGGATTTCATGGCTTCTTGCCATTTGTTGGAATCTGGGCTCATCATCGCTTCTTCATACGTCGCAGGGTGCTGCGCATAGTTGATGTATGTCTTTCCGTTCAACACGCGACCGTTGGGAACCCCAAGTGGAAGGTGTGATGCGTACAGCAGTAAGTTTCCCTCAGTATGAAACCAAGGTTTATCGAACCAGTAGGAGCCAAGAAGCACGTTGAAGGTTGATGGCGGCGGAGTGTAGTGCGGCGCAACACCAGGGATTCCGGCGCCAACGTGGAACCTGCACAACACAACCAAATTACTTTGCCCCAACGTGACAGTGAGGTTTTCAATCTCACCGGCTTGCTGTAACAAAGGATTAGATGTATAGTGTGGATGATGATGTTTGCAGAGAACAGTAGAACGAGTATTGCAGTAGATTGTATTCGATGTTAAAGAATGGACCGGGGTCCACAGTTCACTAGAGGTGTCTCTCCCATAAGATAAATAGCATGTTGGGTGAACAAATTACAGTTGGGCAATTGACAAATAAAGAGGGCATGACCATGCGCATACATGTTATGATGAGTATTGTGAGATTTAATTGGGCATTACGACAAAGTACATAGACCGTTATCCAGCATGCATCTATGCCTAAAAAGTCCACCTTCAGGTTATCATCCGAACCCCCTCCAGTATTAAGTTGCAAACAACAGACAATTGCATTAAGTATGGTGCGTAATGTAATCAACAAATACATCCTTAGACATAGCATTGATGTTTTATTCCTAGTGGCAACAGCACATCCACAACCTTAGAACTTTCTGTCACTGTCCCAGATTTAATGAAGGCATGAACCCACTATCGAGCATAAATACTCCCTCTTGGAGTTACAAGCAAAAACTTGGCCAGAGCCTCTACTAGCAACGGAGAGCATGCAAGATCATAAACAACACATAGATAATAAATTGATAATCAACATAGCATAGTATTCCATATTCATCGGATCCCAACAAACACAACATGTAGCATTACAAATAGATGATCTTCATCATGTTAGGCAGCTCACAAGATCCAACAATGATAGCACAATTAGGAGAAGACGACCATCTAGATACTGCTATGGACCCATAGGCCAGGAGTGAACTACTCACACATCACTCCGGAGGCGACCATGGCGGTGAAGAGTCCTCCAGGAGATGATTCCCCTCTCCGGCAGGGTGCCGGAGGTGATCTCCTGAATCCCCCGAGATGGGATTGGCGGCGGCGACGTCTCTGGAAGGTTTTCCGTATCGTGGCTCTCGGTACTGGAGTTATTATCGACGAAGGATTATGTAGGCGGAAGGGTAGGTCAGGGGGCGACGCGAGGGGCCCACACGCTAGGCCGGCGCGGCCAGGGCCAGGGCCGCGCCGCCCTATTGTGTGGCCGCCTCGTCGCCCCACTTCGTTTCTCCTCCGGACTTCTGGAAGCTTCGTGGAAAAATAAGATCCTGGGAATTGACTTCATCCAATTCCGAGAATATTTTCTTACGAGGATTTCTGAAACCAAAAACGGCAGAAAACAGCAACTGGCTCTTCGGCATCTCGTTAATAGGTTAGTGCCGAAAAATGCATAAATATGACATAAAGTATGTATAAAACATGTGTGTATCATCATAAAACAAGCATGGAACATAAGAAATTATCGATACGTTGGAGACGTATCAGCATCCCCAAGCTTAGTTCCTACTCGTCCCGAGTAGGTAAACGATAACAAAGATAATTTCTGAAGTGACATGCTATCATAATCTTGATCATACTATTGTAAGCATATGTAATGAATGCAGCGATTCGAAGCAATGGTAAATATAATGAGTAAACAATTGAATCATATAACAAAGACTTTTCATGAATAGTACTTTCAAGACAAGCATCAATAAGTCTTGCATAAGAGTTAACTCATAAAGCAATAAATTCACAGTAGAGGCACTGAAGCAACACAAAGGAAGATTAAGTTTCAGCGGTTGCTTTCAACTTGTAACATGTATATCTCATGGATATTGTCAACATAAAGTAATATAATAAGTGCAATAAGCAAGTATGTAAGAATCAATGCACAGTTCACACAAGTGTTTGCTTCTTGAGATGGAGAGAAATAGGTAAACTGACTCAACGTAAAAAGTAGAAAAAAGGCCCTTCGCAGAGGGAAGCATTGATTGCTATGTTTGTGCTAGAGCTTTTATTTTGAAAACAAGAAACAATTTTGTCAACGGTAGTGGTAGTAATAAAGCATATGCATTTTGTAAATTATATCCTACAAGTTGCAAGCCTCATGCATAGTATACCAATAGTGCCCGCACCTTGTCCTAATTAGCTCGGATTACCTGGATTATCATCGCAATACATATGTTTTAACCAAGTGTCGCAAAGGGGTACCTCTATGCCGCCTGTACAAAGGTCTAAGGAGAAAGCTCGCATTGGATTTCTCGCTTTTGATTATTCTCCACTTAGACATCCATACCGGGACAACATAGACAACAGATAATGGACTCCTCTTTAATGCATAAGCATTCAACAACAAATAATATTCTCATAAGAGATTGAGGATAGTTGTCCAAAACTGAAACTTCCACCATGGATCATGGCTTTAGTTAGCGGCCCAATGCTCTTCTCTAACAATATGCATACTCAAACCATTCAACTCATGGTAAATCGCCCTTACTTCAGACAAGACAAACATGCATAGCAACTCACATGATATTCAACAAAGGGTAGTTGATGGCGTCCCAGGAACATGGTTATCACTCAACAAGCAACTTATAAGAGATAAGATGCATAAGTACATATTCAATACCACAATAGTTTTTAGGCTATTTGTCCCATGAGCTATATATTGCAAAGGCGAAGAATGGAAATTTAAAGGTAGCACTCAATCAATTTACTTTGGAATGGCGGAGAAATACCATGTAGTAGGTAGGTATGGTGGACACAAGTGGCATAGTGTTTGGCTCAAAGATTTTGGATGCATGAGAAGTATTCCCTCTCAATACAAGGCTTAGGCTAGCAAGGTTATTTGAAACAAACACAAGTATGAACCGGTACAGCAAAACTCACATAAAAGACATATTGTAAGCATTATAAGACTCTACACCGTCTTCCTTGTTGTTCGACCCTTACTAGAAAATATCTAGACCTTAGAGAGACCAATCATGCAAACCAAATTTTAGCAAGCTCTATGTGTTTCTTCACTAATAGGTGCAAAGTATATGATGCAAGAGCTTAAACATGAGCACAACAATTGCCAAGTATCACATTATCTTTACTATTAAATTATAATAGGTGGCTGCCTGGTGTCACAAACGGGCTAATGTTTTTTCTCAGGCCCAACATCTTCTGGAAATTCTAGGCCCAATATGTCTTAATATAGATCTATTCGGTCGCACCTTACCAATCCGGATCAGGCCGTTCTGGCTTCCACCATCGATCGTATTATATGCTTCTCCCAGAAATTTTATACGTGATGTACACGGTTTGGCTAGCATGCAGAATCCTGCAAGAAAAGAACCGGATTAATACGCACGACAGTTACGCTTGAGGGAGGCAGTTAGTCCTAGCGCGGGGCCTCCGGGCCCGTGTCGTACTGAACTCTGAGATCTTTACGGTCTCACACAAGATACACATGGAAACTTGAGAATCCTGGCCATTCCCGATCGAGCCTATTATTCTTGCCTTCCCCGAGCCAATAAATACACGATCGATTGCCCTGCAATAGATCGATCTAAGCACACGCGAATAAAATAAGGGCGACTCCTTCCTAGCGGCGGTCATGGGCAGGGTCGTGGACGGCGACGACATCGGCCAGCACAACTTTCAGTACAGCTGCGTGGATAGCAGGAACGCGAGGTATCTCATGGAGTAGACGAGTAGTTCTGCAAGCCATGAAACCAACCGCGCTTGCTCGATGTTGTCCGTCGGTCCAGAGCTGCCATCCGCAACCACAAGCCATGTAATGATGTACTGGAAAAGCCATGAAGATGTTCTACAACGGTGATGTACTCTCGACCCTCGACCCGGACGACCCATATTTCCGGCTACTATGATCCATCCATCCATACAATGTTAGTTTCAATGCAATCAAATGAAATCTATGCAGATAGAAGGATTTATAATTTGGTGATGCTTCTTTGTACTACATGTCTAAATGTGTATCTAAGACAAATGATTTGCAATATAGATAGCACTGGGCCTTCCTCAGCCTATGATTTTTTTTCACCTTTATAGAATTTTGATTGCACATAAATGTCATATCTGTATCTACCATGATACTTTTTCTCTGCAACATTTTTGTCTGTGAGCTTCAATACTTTACAGCATTACAACGAGGCAAGAATTATGGCATGAATTCTATGCCATCTTCAGATCTTATTTTAGTTATATTAGCATGTCCCTGACAGGGTTACTTAACTTCTAAATTGATCTATCGTATGAATGGAAATCTAGAAAATAATTTTGTATTTCTAAGTTTCTACATTATATTAGTGTTACTCCGCGTTCAATTAATAAGCATTAGAATCCTTCAATATAATATTTTGATTCAGAATTTGTGCTCTTTAGGTTGCAAAGGATTTTATTTGACAAGTTTAGCTTATCATTTATTCATAAAGGAGTTTGGTTTCTCCCTTTTCATCTATAGATACGTGTGAATCAGATGAAACTGTTTTGAGAAATTTATGTACTTTTATGTATTTTTATATAGGAGAATTTATTTAGTTTTTTGCATTTATATACACATATGTACATAATAAATTATATTTGAATGGGAAAAGCAAATTTAAATAGTTTTCAATGCCAACGAGAACTTGCTTTGTGTGGTCGGTGACATCTATTTTTCGTCTTCCGTTGCAACGCACGGGTTTATTTCCTAGTTCAAGATATTATACCAATTACCACATGTAGCATTTCCCGTTTCTAACCATATAACAATTTAACGAAGCAGATTCAACCTTCGCCATGAACATTATGAGTAAAGCCTAAGGACATATTTGTCCATATGCCACAGCGGAGCGTGTCTCTCTCCCACACAATGAATGCTAGGATCCAACTTTATTCAAACAAAAACAAAAACAAAAGCATACAGACGCTCCAAATAAAGCACATAAGATGTGATGGAATAAAAATATAGTTTCACTAGAGGAACCTGATAATGTTGTCGATGAAGAAGGGGATGCCTTGGGCATCCCCAAGCTTAGATGCTTGAGTATTCTTGAAATATGCAGGGATGAACCACCGGGGCATCCTCAAGCTTAGAGCTTTCACTCTCCTTGATCATATTGTATCATCCTCCTCTCTTGATCCTTGAAAACTTCCTTCACACCAAACTCAAAACAACTCATTGGAGGGTTAGTGCATAATCAAAATTCACATGTTCAGAGGTGACATAATCATTCTTAACACTTCTGGACATTGCACAAAGCTACTGAAAGTTAATGGAATAAAGAAATCCATCAAGCATAGCAAAACAGGCAATGCGAAATAAAAGGTAGAATCTATCAAAACAGAACAGTAAGTAAAGACAAATTATTAAGAGGCACCAGACTTGCTCAGATGAAAATGCTAAAATTGAATGAAAGTTGCGTACATATCTGAGGATCACTCACGTAAATTGGCAGAATTTTCTGAGTTACCTACAGAGCCTACTGCTCAAATTCGTGACAGCAAGAAATCTGTTTCTGCGCAGCAATCCAAATCTAGTACGAATCTTACTATCAAAGACTTTACTTGGCACAACAATGCAACAAAATTAAGATAAGGAGAGGTTGCTAAAGTAGTAAAAACTTCCAAGACTCAAATATAAAACAAAGTGCAGAAGTAAATCATGGGTTGTCTCCCATAAGCGCTTTTCTTTAACGTCTTTCAGCTAGGCGCAGAAAGTGTGTATCAAGTAACATCAAGAGACGAAGCATCAACATCATAATTTATTCTAATAATAGAATCAAAAGGTAACTTCATTCTCTTTCTAGGGAAGTGTTCCATACCTTTCTTGAGAGGAAATTGATATTTAATATTACCTTCCTTCATGTCAATAATAGCACCAACAGTTCGAAGAAAAGGTCTTCCCAATATAATGGGACAAGATGCATTGCATTCAATATCCAAGACAACAAAATCAACGGAGACAAGGTTATTGTTAACCGTAATGCAAACATTATCCACTCTCCCCAAAGGTTTCTTTGTAGAGTTATCAGCAAGATTAACATCCAAATAACAATTTTTCAATGGTGGCAAGTCAAGCATATTATAGATTTTTCTAGGCATAACGGAAATACTTGCACCAAGATCACATAAAGCATTACAATCAAAGTCATTGACCTTCATCTTAATGATGGGCTCCCAACCATCCTCTAACTTCCTAGGAATAGAAGCTTCACGTTCTAATTTCTCTTCTCTAGCTTTTATGAGAGCATTTGTAATATGTTTTGTAAAGGCCAAATTTATAGCACTAGCATTAGGACTCTTAGCAAGTTTTTGTAAGAAGTTTATAACTTCAGAGATGCGGCAATCATCAAAATCCAAACCATTATAATCTAAAGCAATGAGATGCAGCAAGACTATCAACTTTAGAAGCAAGTATATCAATTTTCCCAAGCTTTTCTTCAACAGATTTATTAAAAGCAGTTTGTGTACTAATAAATTCTTTAAGCATGGCTTCAAGTCCAGGGGGTGTATTCCTATTATTGTTGTAAGAATTCCCATAAGAATTACCATAACCGTTACCATTATTATAAACATATGGCCTATAGTTGTTACTAGAATTGTTCCGATAAGCATTGTTGTTGAAATTATTATTTTTAATGAAGTTCACATCAACATGTTATTCTTGAGCAACCAATGAAGCTAACGGAACATTATTAGGATCAACATTAGTCCTACCATTCACAAGCATAGACATAATAGCATCAATCTTATCACTCAAGGAAGAGGTTTCTTCGACAGAATTTACCTTCTTACCTTGTGGAGCTCTTTCCGTGTGCCATTCAGAGTAATTAATCAGCATATTATCAAGAAGCTTTGTTGTGGCACCTAGAGTGATGGACATAAAGGTACCTCCAGCAGCTGAATCCAATAGGTTCCGTGAAGAAAAATTTAGTTCTGCATAAAAGGTTTGGATGATCATCCAAGTAGTCAGTCCATGGGTTGGGCAATTTTTAACCAAAGATTTCATTCTTTCCCATGCTTGGGAAACATGCTCAGTATCCAATTGCTTAAAATTCATTATGCTACTTCTCAAAGATATAATTTTAGCAGGAGGATAATATCTACCAATGAAAGCATCCTTACATTTAGTCCATGAATCAATACTATTCTTAGGCAGAGATAGCAACCAATCTTTAGCTCTTCCTCTTAATGAGAAAGGAAACAATTTTAATTTTATAATGTCACCATCTACATCCTTATACTTTTGCATTTCACATAATTCAACAAAATTATTAAGATGGGCAGCAGCATCATCAGAACTAACACCAGAAAATTGCTCTCTCATAACAAGATTCAGTAAAGCAGGTTTAATTTCAAAGAATTCTGCTGTAGTAGCAGGTGGAGCAATAGGTGTGCATAAGAAATCATTATTATTTGTGTTTGTGAAGTCACACAACTTAGTATTTTCAGGAGTACCCATTTTAGCAATAGTAAATAAAGTAAACTAGATAAAGTAAATGCAAGTAACTAATTTTTTTGTGTTTTTAATATGGCAAACAAGATAGTAAATAAAGTAAAACTAGCAACTAATTTTTTTGTGTTTTGTTTTAGTGCAGCAAACAAAGTAGTAAATAAAAGTAAAGCAAGACAAAAACAAAGTAAAGAGATTGGAAGTGGAGACTCCCCTTGCAGCGTGTCTTGATCTCCCCGGCAACGGCGCCAGAAATTTACTTGCTGCGCATAGTTGACGTATGTCTTTCCTTCAACACACGACCGTTGGGAACCCCAAGTGGAAGGTGTGATGCGTACAGCAGTAAGTTTCCCTCAGTATGAAACCAAGGTTTATCGAACCAGTAGGAGCCAAGAAGCACGTTGAAGGTTGATGGCGGCGGAGTGTAGTGTGGCGCAACACCAGGGATTCCGGCACCAACGTGGAACCTGCACAACCAAATTACTTTGCCCCAACGTGACAGTGAGGTTGTCAATCTCACCGGCTTGCTGTAACAAAGGATTAGATGTATAGTGTGGATGATGATGTTTGCAGAGAACAGTAGAACGAGTATTGCAGTAGATTGTATTTGATGTTAAAGAATGGACCGGGGTCCACAGTTCACTAGAGGTGTCTCTTCCATAAGATAAATAGCATGTTGGGTGAACAAATTACAGTTGAGCGATTGACAAATAAAGAGGGCATGACCATGCACATACATGTTATGATGAGTATTGTGAGATTTAATTGGGCATTACGACAAAGTACATAGACCGCTATCCAGCATGCATCTATGCCTAAAAAGTCCACCTTCAGGTTATCATCCGAACCCCTCCAAAGATTAAGTTGCAAACAACAGACAATTGCATTAAGTATGGTGCGTAATGAAATCAACAAATACATCCTTAGACATAGCATTGATGTTTTATCCCTAGTGGCAACAGCACATCCACAACCTTAGAACTTTCTGTCACTGTCCCAGATTTAATGGAGGCATGAACCCACTATCGAGCATAAATACTCCCTCTTGGAGTTACAAGCAAAAACTTGGCCAGAGCCTCTTCTAGCAACGGAGAGCATGCAAGATCATAAACAACACATAGATAATAGATTGATAATCAACATAGCATAGTATTCCATATTCATCGGATCCCAACAAACGCAACATGTAGCATTACAAATAGATGATCTTGATCATGTTAGGCAGCTCACAAGATCCAACAATGATAGCACAATTAGGAGAAGACGACCATCTAGCTACTTCTATGGACCCATAGTCCAGGGGTGAACTACTCACACATCACTCCGGAGGCGACCATGGCGGTGAAGAGTCCTCCGGGAGATGATTCCCCTCTCCAGCAGGGTGCCGGAGGTGATCTCCTGAATCCCCCGAGATGGGATTGGCGGCGGCGGCGTCTCTGGAAAGTTTTCCGTATCGTGCCTCTCGGTACCGGAGTTATTATCGACGAAGGCTTATATAGGCGGAAGGGTAGGTCAGGGGGCGACGCGAGGGGCCCACACGCTAGGCCGGCGCGGCCAGGGCCAGGGCCGCGCCGCCCTATTGTGTGGCCGCCTCATCGCCCCACTTCGTTTCTCCTCCGGACTTCTAGAAGCTTCGTGGAAAAATAAGATTCATGGCATTGATTTCGTCCAATTCCGAGAATATTTCCTTACTAGGATTTCTGAAACCAAAAACAGCAGAAAACAGCAACTGGCTCTTCGGCATCTCGTTAATAGGTTAGTGCCGGAAAATGCATAAATATGACATAAAGTATGTATAAAACATGTGTGTATCATCATAAAACAAGCATGGAACATAAGAAATTATCGATACGTTGGAGACGTATCACACGGTCTTCATCATTGTTGTCCACAATCATGACATTTAGACAATGATCATACCAATCAGGAGTGGCACGTTCCCTTGTCGATCTGCGAGGTTCAGTAGTTTCCTCGTTCGAATTTCATGATCATTATCATTAGCTTCCTCTGTTGCCGGTGCAAAGTGCACAGAATAACTTCCGATCGCGCTACTCTGATCAACGAGTAAAGATTCATCAATCTCATCGAGTTCTACTTTTCTTCCAGTCACTTCTTTAGTGAGAAATTTTTTCTCAAGAAAGGTTCCGTTCTTAGCAACAAAGATCTTGCCTTTGGATCTTTGATAGAAAGTGTACCCTATAGTTTCCTTAGGATATCCTATGAAGACGCATTTCTCCGCTTTGGGTGCTAGCTTGTCCGGTTGTAACATCTTTACATAGGCTTCGCAACCCCAAACTTTAAGGAACGACAGCTTAGGTTTCTTATTAAACCATAATTCATACGGTGTCGTTTCAACGGATTTTGATGGTGTCCTATTTAAAGTGAATGCAGCTGTCTCTAATGCATAACTCCAAAATGATAACGGCAAATCAGTAAGAGACATCATAGAACGAACCATATCTAAGAGAGTTCGATTACGACGTTCGGACACACCGTTTCGTTGAGGGGTTCCCGGCGGTGTCAATTGTGAAAGTATTCCGCATTTCTTTAAATGCATGCCAAACTCATAACTCAGATATTCTCCTCCGCGATCAGATCGTAGAAATTTAATCTTCTTGTTACGTTGATTTTCTACTTCACTTTGAAATTCCTTAAACTTCTCGAAAGTTTCGGATTTAAGTTTCATGAAATAGATATACCCATATCTACTCAGATCATCTGTGAAGGTTAGAACATAACGATAACCACCGTGCGATGCTACACTCATTGGTCCGCACACATCGGTATGTATGATTTCCAATAAGTCTGTAGCTCGCTCCATCATACCAGAAAATGGAGTCTTAGTCATTTTTCCCATCAGACATGCTTCGCATCTATCAAGTGACTCAAAGTCAAGTGATTCAAATAATCCATCGGTATGGAGTTTCTTCATGCGTTTCACTCCAATATGACCAAGACGACAGTGCCACATATAAGTAGAATTATCATTCAATTTAATTTGCTTAGCATCAATGTTATTAATATGTGTATCACTACTATCGAGATCTAATAGAAATAAACCATTCTTTTCAGGTGCTCGGCCATAAAAGATGTTATTCATAAAAATAGAACAACCTTTATTCTCAGACTTGAATGAATAACCGTCTTGCATTAAACAAGATCCAGATATAATGTTCATGCTCAACGCAGGTACAAAATAACAATTATGTAGGTTTAAAACTAATCCCGAAGGTAGATGTAGAGGGAGTGTGCCGACTGCGATCACATTGACCGTGGATCCATTTCCAACGCGCAGCGTCACTTCATCCTTCAATAGTCTTCGTTTATTCTTTAGTTCCTGTTTCGAGTTATAAATATGAGCAACCGAACCAGTATCAAATACCCAGGTACTAGTACGAGAACCAGTGAGATAAACATCTATAACATGTATATCAGATATACCTTCTTTCTTCTTCTTGACAAGGCCGCTCTTCAGATCAGCCAGATACTTGGAGCAATTACGCTTCCAGTGTTCCTTCTCCTTGCAGTAATAGCACTCAGCATCAGGCTTAGGGCCGTTCTTAGGTTTCATAGGAGGCATGGCAGCTTTCTTGCCACCCTTCTTGAATTTTCCCTTAGACTTGCCCTGTTTCTTGAAACTGGTGGTCTTGTTGACCATCAACACTTGGTGCTCTTTCTTGATCTCAATCTCAGCAGCTTTTAGCATGCCAAAGAGTTCAGGTAACTCTTTGTTCATGTTCTGCATGTTGTAGTTCATCACAAAGTTCTTGTAACTAGGTGGCAGTGATTGAAGGACACGATTAATCCCCAGTCTGTTAGGAATCACTATTCCCAAGTCACTAAGTTTCTTCGCATGCCCGGTCATAACGAGCATGTGCTCACTAACGGAGCTGCCTTCTTCCATCATGCAGCTGAAGAAGTGTTTCGATGCTTCATAGCATTCCACGGCCACAGGAGTTTCAAATATAGCTTTCAGCTCATTGACCAACTCATGAGGATCGTGGTGCTCAAAACTTTTTTGAAGATCGGCTTCCAGACTGCACAGGATGGCACACTGAACTTGAGAGTACCGAGCTTTCCGAGTCGCGTAAACATTCTTTACTTCATCGGTTTCAGTTTCTGTAGGAGGGTCACCTAGCGGTGCATCAAGCACATATTGCAGATTTCCGCCAGCGAGGAAGATCCTCACATGACGGAACCAGTCGTTGAAGTTGCTACCGTTGCTCTTAAGCTTTTCTTTCTCTAGGAACTGGTTAAAATTGATTGGGGACGCCATATCTACAACATATATTTGCAATAGTTTAGACTAAGTTTATGACAAATTGAGTTCAAATTTTAATTCAACATAATTAAAAATCTAGGTGAACTCCCACTCAAAACAATATCCCTCGAATTGTCTTAGTGATCACACGAACCAAATCCACCACACCTAAGTCCGATCATCACGAGACAAGATGTAATTTCAATGGCGAACACTCAAAGTGTTCATCATATCAATCATATGATTCATGCTCTACCTTTCGGTATCACGTGTTCCGAGACCATGTCTGTACATGCTAGGCTCGTCAAGGCCACCTTAGTATTCGCGTGTGCAAAACTAGCTTGCACCCGTTGTATGCACTTGTTGAATCTATCATACCCGATCATCACGAGATGTTTCAAAATGACAAGTGTTAGTAACGGTGCTACTAAGGATGAACACTTTATTATCTTGATATTTTAGTGAGAGGGATCATCTTATAATGCTACCGCCGCGATCTAAGCAAAATAAGATGCATAAAAGGATTAACATCACATGCAGTTCATATGTGATATGATATAGCCCTTTTGTCTTTGCGCCTTTGATCTTCATCTCCAAAGCATGGACATGATCTCCATCATCAACGGGCATGATCTCCATCATCGTCGGCGTAGCGTCAAGGTCCATGGCGCCGTCTTCATGGTTGTTCACCTCATGTAGCAACTATTACAACTACTTTGAAATACTACTCAACATGAAATTTAAAGACAACCATAAGGCTCCTGCCGGTTGCCACAATACAATAATGATCATCTCATACATATTCATCATCACATTATGGCCATATCACATCACCAAACCCTGCAAAAACAAGTTAGACGTCTCTAATTTTGTTTGCGTATTTTACGTGGTTTAGGGTTTTCGAGAGAGATCTAATATACCTACGAACATGAACCACAACGGTGATACTAGTGTTGTCAATAGAAGATTAAATTGAATCTTCACTATAGTAGGAGAGATAGACACCCGCAAATCCTCTTATGCAATACAAGTTGCATGTCGAACGAGGAACAAGTCTCATGAACGCGGTCATGTAAAGTTAGTCCGAGCCGCTTCATCCCACTATGCCACAAAGATGCAAAGTATTCAAACTAAAGACAACAAAAGCATCAACGCCCACAAAACCATTGTGTTCTACTCGTGCAACCATCTATGCATAGACCTGGCTCTGATACCACTGTAGGGATTCGTTGCATAGAAAACAAAAAATTTCCTACCGCGAGAACGCAATCCAAGCCAAGATGCAATCTAGAAGACGGGAGCAACGAGGGGATGATCGAGACTCACCCTTGAAGATTTCCAAAGCCTACAAGATGAGGCTCTTGTTGCTGCGGTAGACGATCACTTGCCGCTTGCAAAAGCGCGTAGAAGATCTTGATCACGGTGCCACAGTCGGGCAGCACCTCCGTACTCGGTCACACGTTCGGTGTTGATGAAGATGACGTCCTTCTCCCCGTTCCAGCGGGCAGTGGAAGTAGTAGCTCCTCCTTGAATCCGGCAGCACGACGGTGTAACATCCCAAAAATTTCAAAACAAAACAAATGAATTTCCCTAGTTCCAAATTTTGGAACCAACAAAAACTTTTATTAAATTAAGTTTGATGCATAGTGATCTTGCTTAATCCTTGTGCTATTGCCATGTTTGCTTGTTAAAGTATTTTGAAGTGATCTTAAACCCTAAACCTCACCCCTCTTTTCACCATCCTAGTTAAAATAAAATGAAAGGAAATTAAATAAGAAAAAGGCATATGTGCCTATGGCTATTTTTATAAATCTTTACCCTAGACCTTTCTACTTGCTTAGAGGTTTGGAAAATCTTCATACACCTTACCTAGTACTTATCAAACCCAATCCAAGTTGATCCCAACGAAAATAAAAAGAAACTAAAAATGCCATAGAGGCATATGAGAGTAAAATAGCAAATATGTGAATTCAAGAATCGTGACCCTAAGACATGTTGTGAATGGTTGTATCACTCCTATATACCATTTCAACCCTCAACCACACCAATTGGGTCAAGCCAAGTCAAATTAAAACTCAAATGCAACATATGCATAGAGGCATATGTGACACATAGCCATAATAACCAATTCTTGTTCTATGACTTTAAACCTTGACCAAATGATGTGAAACCATCTCCAAACCTAATATAACACTAAATTGACCCTAACCCATGGCCAAGTAAAGCAAGGGGAACCATTTACAAGAATAATGAAATTTGACATATCACCTCTTATGTGTTATGGCCATTTTTGCAAATCTTTGAGCTAGACCTTTTGGAATGGTTTCAATGGTTTGGAAATGTTTCTAAACTAATAAGAATCACATTAGAGTCAAGAAAAGTCAAATCAAATGGAGAGAAACCAAATAGTGAGAAAATTCCATTTTCACTCACATACACACTTAGCCAATTTTGCAAATCTTCACCAAAGGCCACCATTGCTTGATCTATTGCTTGAAGAATACTTATATATGATAAACAAACACAAATGCATCAAAGAAACCAGAATCAAATCCAAGAAAATCTCAAAACCAACATACATGTGATAATGGTCAAAATTGAGTTTTATAAAATGTTCACCACTTTACCCCTATGGTTTTGACTTTTCCTCAACCAACCTTGACCAACTATTGCCATGTCATCCAAGACCATGTCAAGGTGAACAACTTTCATGTTGACCACCCATGCTAACTTTGAGTAGGTTGACCAGAATAGATTTGACAAGAGAGGACATTGAAATAAAGAGAAGATAACCCCAAAATTGAATTCTCACAAACCTTCACCAAAATGAACACCACCACCACCATTCTATCACCTTATTTATATAATTGAGCTCCACCAAAAATATTTCCAAAATTCCAATAAAAGTTTCGTGCGGCCATATCATCGAACACTTGGCAGGCAGATATTGCAAAATGGCACACACCCTAATATCCACTGGTTTTTAGCCTACACTTCTTTTGCTTTGTGATCATCAACCTACTGGTACCATCCCTGCATCATCCTATGCCCTGCAGCCCTGAGGAAAGTGAAGCCATGATCATTTTTCATCCATGCCGAGCCCTCATGCCATCACCATGCCACTCCTCATCATCTACTCCCTCTGGTCACCCTCACCATGTCTACTGACTCTCCCACACTCCACCGAGCATGCTCGTACTAGCCCTAAGCAAAGAGACACACGCCATGGGCCAGAACACGCGCGCCCAGTACCATGCCACGGCATGCCAGTGCACGCGGTGAGCGCGCCCAGACAACGCCCTGGACGCGCCAGTAGGCCCCTCGCCTGGACGCTCTTGTCCTCCTCTCCCTCTCCCATTTGGCACGCATGATCACCACGCCTACGGCTACACGCTAGACATGCTCGCTAGCTCGCGGAAGCACCGTCGCCATCGCCACGATCAAAAGCTTGGCCGCCAGTACCATGAGATGATGAGCATGCGCCCGAGCGATCCCATCGTCCCCTGGACGCGCCAGCTACACCCAGAGCATCGCCTAGCCGTCGCCTACACGACGCGCATCCTAGCTTGCCCCTTCGCGCCCTGGAACGCCCTTGCCGTCGTCAACCTCCACGGACACCCACCGCACCCAAGCGCAACTATAAATAGAGGCACCCCCTTGATGATTTCTCCACACCAGCCGCCTCCCCTCCTTCTCCTTGATCTCCTCGAACACCTCCCTCGTCCCAATTCCGCCGGAGTAGCTCCAATTTCACCGCCGACCACCGCCACAGTAGCTCCTCACCGCCGTCAAATTAGACCACCTCAAGCTCCGCCACCGGTACCAGTCGATTCCTCGTCATCGACAACGTCATCTAGCCCCTGCGCCGCCCCTCGCCAGAGCTCCGTCACGCCACCGACCCCCTACCTCGCCAGCGCAGCAAGGTCATCTCCCCCGACGGTGACGACGACCCACAGTCGTCCGATCCACCTCTAATCGCACGGCCGACATTGCCAGGTACCGCTTCGGTAAATTTAAGTCACTGACGCGTGGGACCCCATGTCAGCAGGCCCGAATCATTACTGGGCTGTTTCTCTGTTTAAATCATTTCGGCCCATCTGCTTTTCCCGCGCAGCCCAACAATTCAAACCTTGTATTAATTTGATTTAGAAAATTTCAATACTGGTCTGTGCTATAAATTGAATAGTTTTAAATCTATAAATTCAAATCTTGTGATTCAAATTGTTCCAGAAAGACTATGAAATTATCTACATTTTGCCACTGGTCTCAACCTCATATCTTGTGTAGATTTTGAACAGCAAAAATAACAAAACAGAGACTTTTCAGTATTCAAATAAATCTTAAAAATCAACCAATTTGAATTTTGAAGTGAATCCAATTGCAATAATTCACATTTCACCAACTATAATTTACTATGTAAAAATAGGATATGGGTTCTGTACATGATCATGGGCTAGAAGCAAAATATTGGCTATGTAGTCAATACTAGTCCATTTAAACTATATCAAAATTTGAGGAATTTAAATCTATGAGGTGTAGCACCTCATTTAAATCATTTTCTCAATTATTATGAAGTAATGTGATGATCTCTACTGCATAGGCTCATACTTGCTCACTTGTAGAATTTAAAACATTATAGTATTTAAATTGCCATGGTTATTTAAATCACCTGAGATGATGAATCTCATTTAAATCACTTTTCTCAAATAATAAGTGTGAAGTGTTGACCTTGGTAAACATGGGATCATCCCTGTTTATTTGAGAAGATTAAATCTTAAGAAGATTCGATGAGAGGAAATTATTTCTCCAAACCAAAGAGAAACCCTAATCCCAATTTTCAATGAGAGGAAATTATTTTCCTATTGTTAAATAAAGAAACCCTAGCATAATTTGTGAATAAATGTAAGTAGTGATGCTAGATCATTTGTGTGAGCCAATAAGGCTAATTAAGACTACTTAAGTGTTGTTTGGTGATTGTATCCTCGTATTCGTTTATAGACGCTAGTACCGGAGACTATCAAGAGGAAGAGGTTTTCTACCAAGAGGAAGAGCAAGAGAACTTTGATCACATCACCAACCAAGGAAAGCTATTACCAATGCAAGCTAGACTAATGCAAGCTACTTTGTGCAAAGCTCTACAAGAGCAAGGCACCATTACTTTTTACTTTATGATCCTATCCCAAGTTTTTACTTTACAAGCTTTATTGGATTTTATTTATCAAAGTTACTTTTTGATTTATGATTCACTTGGTTTAGTTATGGAGTAGTACAAGAGCATCACACTTAGCCTAGAAGCAAGGCAAACTACTTAGCACCCCTCATGACTAGTTGCTAGTGCTCAATATTAAAAGTGACTACTCTAGTTGGGAACTTGTGAATTGAAATGACTTTGAAAACCTTGGAATGATGAGTCATTCTATTGAGAGATTTTGAAGGTGAATATGACTGGTGAATGACTTGGTGAATTTTACCAAAACTGATGGTTGGGTTCGGATGCGATACCATTCCAATTTTACAAGTACCCCCACAATACCTGAATGTGGGTAAGGCTTAGCTGGAAACTTATGTATTTTAGTATGGGTTCCCTCTGAACAAGCGTCA
Organism: Lolium perenne; assembly: GCF_019359855.2. Classification (NCBI taxonomy): domain Eukaryota; kingdom Viridiplantae; phylum Streptophyta; class Magnoliopsida; order Poales; family Poaceae; genus Lolium; species Lolium perenne. Next base: position 262,819,652 of record NC_067250.2, read on the forward strand.
TAGGGGTTATGCCGAGGCTGCCTCCATTGAATGTGAAATGATGTGAAATGAGGTGAATGTCCTACCCAAGCCCTGTGCAGTTCCCGGGTTGACGGTTTGTTTTCACCGGGAGGCCAAGCTCATGGGGAGAGGTGCCTATACTAGAGTATGTTAATGAAAGGTTAGGATTGGTAGTTCGCGTACTGCGTACGATAAATCAGGGCCAGTTACCCCTGACGAACTATTGCAATTGTTGTGGCACAAGTGTACAACCTCTGCAGAGTTAAACCTATTCGAATAGCCGTGTCCGCGGTTATGGACAGTTGGAAAGGCCATACTGTTCCGTCATCAGAACTTTTCCAAAAAATATGAACGGTGACTTGTGATTTGAACTGAAAGGTGACTTTGACTTTGAATCACAACTGAGTTGTGGGAATGACACTAATGTTCCCACTTGAGTTAGTTATTTGAAGAGGCTTTGATTATTAAAAGTGCTTATGAAATAAAACTGGCTTTATGCAAATGAAACTAGAGCTTAGAACCCCCTTACTATAGTTGATAGTATTTACCTTAGTATTAGTTTGCGAATACTTTGAAGTACTCACGGCTGTGTCCCTGGCTATTCAAATGGCCAGACTATGAAGACGAGTACCAGAACCCGGAAGAAGGACAGCAGGACGTCTACGACAACTAGGACCACTCCTGACGTCAACAGTTGCATGTGGAATAGATGGACTACTACTACGCTATTTCGCTTCCGCTATGTGTTATGTAATGGATCAATAGAACTTCTATTATTGTAATAAGACTGGATCATGTGATCCTTTATTTGTAAGACGATTATGGTATGTAATGAATGATGTGTTGTGATATCAATCTATTATGTCTCGCAAAAACAATATTCCTGGGATTGCGAGGAATGGCATAATAGGCATCTGGACTTAAAAATCCGGGTGTTGACAGACGGCGTGGTGGCGGTGGCGATGGAGAACTCCGGCGGAGCTTCGCTAAGCGTTGCGGGAGAGGAGGAGGAGAGGGGGCAGCTAGGGTTTGGGAGAGGGGGTGGCCGGCCACTATGGGGTGCGGCCAGCTTGAGGGCTTGTGGTGGCCGGCCCCCTCCCATATTCCCCTCATTATATAGGTGGAACCCCCAAGTGTTGGACTACAAGTCTTCGAATAAGACCCCAACCCAAAACCTTCCATGTAGTAGGGAAACCTACCCAAGGTGGGACTCCCACCCAAGTGGGATTCCCACCCTTCCATGTGGGGGGGTGGCCGGCCCCCTTAGGTGGAGTCCACCTTGGACTCCCCCCTCTAGGGTTGGCCGGCCATGGGAGGTGGAGTCCCTCCGGGACTCCTCCTTCCTTAGTGATTTCTTCCGGACTTTTCTAGAACCTTCTAGAACCTTCCATAAAATCACCGGATCATTTTCAAACTTATAAAATTACTTCCTATATATGAATCTTATTATCCGGACCATTCTGGAACTCCTCGTGATGTCCGGGATCCCATCCGAGACTTCGAACAATACTTCGAACTCCATTCCATATTCAAGTTCTACCATTACAATATCAAACCTTAAGTGTGTCACCCTACGGTTCGCGAACTATGTGGACATGGATGAGAACTCTCTCCGACCAATAACCAATAGCGGGATCTGGAGATCCATAATGGCTCCCACATATTCAACGATGACTTTAGTGATCGAATGAACCATTCACATACGATACCAATACCCTTTGTCACACGATATTTTACTTGTCCGAGGTTTGATCATCGGTATCACTCTATACCTTGTTCAACCTCGTCTCCTGACAAGTACTCTTTACTCGTACCGTGGTATGTGGTCTCTTATGAACTTATTCATATGCTTGCAAGATATTAGACGACATTCCACCGAGAGGGCCCAGAGTATATCTATCCGTCATCGGGATGGACAAATCCCACTGTTGATCCATATGCCTCAACTCATACTTTACAGATACTTAATCCCACCTTTATAACCACCCATTTACGCAGTGGCGTTTGATGTAATCAAAGTACCTTTCCGGTATAAGTGATTTACATGATCTCATGGTCATAAGGACTAGGTAACTATGTATCGAAAGCTTATAGCAAATAACTTAATGACGTGATCTTATGCTACGCTTAATTGGGTGTGTCCATTACATCATTCATACAATGATATAACCTTGTTATTAATAACATCCAATGTTCATGATTATGAAACTAATCATCTATTAATCAACAAGCTAGTTAAGAGGCATACTAGGGACTCATTGTTGTTTACATAACACACATGTATCAATGTTTCGGTTAATACAATTATAGCATGGTATATAAACATTTATCATAAACATAAAGATATATAATAACCACTTTTATTATTGCCTCTTGGGCATATCTCCAATAACCACAACCACCTCCATACGTTGATCCTAACTCCAACGGTGCGGTCTCGATGATTCAGAAGGGTAGGCCGTCCAATAGAGCTCAGAAAGTAATCTCGCGACAAGTGTTCATGGTAGAGAAGATGCCTCCACCAACGATTGAGTACCTAAATTGGTCAGGGCAGGACATTGGCTTCACAATAGCGGTTCACCCGCAGCAAGTTCCTCGACCAGGGCAGTCAGCACTTATCTTACCAGTAGTAATTGCAGGATTCGACGTATCTCGAGTATTCATAGACGGAGGCAGCAGTCTAAACCTTATGTACGCAGATATACTAAGGAAGATGAACATATCTCTAGCAAATCTGAAACCAACCGACACACGTTTCCATGGTATCACACCATAGAAGCCGAGTTATCCGTTCGGGAAGATCAATCTCGATGTTCAGTTTGGGACCCGAGAAAATTACAGAATAGAAAGGCTGGAGTTTGAAGTCGTGGATTTCCCGTCGCAATATCACGCCTTGTTGGGACGACCAGCATATGCCAGGTTTATGGCGGTACCACATTACACATACTTGCTATGGAGGTTACCTGGACCTAAGGGACCAATCACAGTCAAAGGAAGCTTCGCGTTAGCCGATAAATGTGACAAAAAAAATCATCGACTGTCAGAAACTTTCGGGATGCAAGCAGAATACATGGCGTCAAGGCTCACGACTGATTATGATATGCTGCCAGATGTAGGGAGGCCTAACAAGGAACCAACCTTTAACACTGCGAAAGATTCCAAGGAGGTGCAGATTCACCCGACAGATCCAAAGAAAACGACGTCCATCGCGACAGACATGGACCTCGCATAGGAAAGCGCGCTCGTCGAGTTCCTCCGTGAGCACTGGAAAATCTTCGCATGATGTCCAGCTTACATGCCAGGAGTACCCAGGAAACTTGCCGAGCACCACCTAAACTTGGATCCAATAGCGAGACCAATTAAGCAACCTTTGCGGCGCTTTCGGAACCAAACCGCAAAGCTATGCTGTCAGAGATTGATCGACTCAGAGAAGCTGGTTTCATTAAAGAGTTACATACAGAGGCCACGTGCGTAGCAAACCTAGTGCTGGTCCCGAAGAAATACACTAAAGTCCTTCGCATGTGTGTCGACTTTACGTGTCTAAACAAGCATTGTCCAAAGGATCACTTTCCCCTCCCGAGGATCGATCAAATTATCGACTCCACGGCAGGATGTGAACGTATTTCCTTCCTGGACGCATACTCTGGTTAACCAGATCAAGTTGAAAGAAGAGGATGAGGTCAAAACAGCATTCATTACACCTTACGGCGTGTTTTGCTACAGAACAATGCCCTTTGGTCTGAAAAACGCGGGAGCAACATATCAGCGGATGATGCAGAAGTGCTTAGCAACACAGATTGGGAAAAACGTACAAGTGTACATTGACGATGTCGTCATAACGTCAAAAAAGGGGACAACGCTGATCGAGGACTTAAAGGAAACTTTCGACAACCTCGACAAGTTTTGTCTCAAACTGAATCCGACGAAGTGTTCTTTCGGCGTCCCTGCAGGAGAACTTCTCGGGTTCCTAGTCTCAGCAAGAGGGATTGAAGCTAATCCAGAAAAAATTCAAGCTATCGTAACAATGAGGAAGCCAACAAAGTTGAAAAAAATACAGCAATTAACTGAGCGAGTCGCAGCTTTAAGCAGATTCATCGCCAGGCTGGGAGAAAAGGCGTTACCGTTCTACGCTTTAATCAAGCAAGGAGAGAAGTTCCAGTGGAACGAAGAGGCAGATAGAGCTTTCGAGGATCTCAAGCGCACAATTTCGACACCACCAATCTTGGTGGCGCCTAAAGAGAAGGAACCCCTCCTGTTATATATTGCAGCCACACCTCAGGTGGTCAGCACGGCACTTGTTGTCGAAAGAGAAGAGGAAGGAAAACTCCATGGAGTGCAGAGGACGGTGTATTTCATCAGTGAAGTTTTATCGCCTTCAAAACAGCGGTACCCGCAGTACCAGAAGCTAGCATATGAAGTCTTTACAACCGCAAGAAAATTGCGGCACTATTTTTTGGCGCATCCGATAATAGTGGTCAACGAGGCGCCTTTATCCAACATACTAAACAATCCAGAAGCTACGGTCGTGTCTTCCTTTGGGGAATAGAACTTTCCCCTCGGGACATCACGTATGAAAAAAGAAAAGCAATAAAGTCGCAAATTCTTCCAGACTTCATCGCAGAGTGGATGGAGCTACAAAATACAGGACCCCCGGATTTATCGAGAACTTGGACTATGAACTTTGACGGGTCCAAGAGATTAGAGGGAGCTGGAGCATGCGTGATACTAATATCACCTGAAGGCGACAAATTAAAGTATGTCTTACGGATGATGTTCCCAAATGCGTCTAACAATGAGGCAGAATATGAAGCTCTCATACACAGGATGAAGATGGCGAAGGCTTGTGGTGCAACTCGACTAAAAATATTTGGCGATTCACAATTGGTGGCTCAGCAAGTCATGAACCAATGTGATCCAGTCAATGATAGCATGGTGGCATACAAAGAAGTGTACAACGAGCTAGAGAAGCTATTCGATGGATGCGAAGTAAATCACATTAGCAGGCTGAGCAATGATGAAGCCGATGTTCTTGCAAACATCGGGTCGCAGTGCCTCGCAATTTCACCAGGTGTGTTCTGGGAAGAGATAACCGAGAGGTCTACAAAGCCGAAGAAGGCACAGAAGAAGCAGAAGGATGAGAAAATCTCGACGGCTCCTAAAGAAGCACTAGAAGAAGAAGAGGAACATGAGCTAGTGATGATGGTGCAGGTTCCATGGATGCAAGCGTACATATCATACATCTTAAGGAAAGAAATACCCGACGACCCAGTTGAAGCAAGGCGAGTTATTAGACGATCCAAATCTTTTACGGTGGTCAAAGGGGAGCTGTACAAGCGAAGTATTTCGGGTGTGTTACAAAGGTGCGTCACACCCGAAGAAGGAACGATAATTCTGAAGGACGTACACGAGGGAATATGTGGTCATCACGCAAGCAGTCGAGCTATCGCGGCCAAGGTTTTCAGAGCTGGATTTTATTGGTTGACAGCAATCGAGGATGCGAAGGAGATAGTACAAACTTGTGACGCGTGCCAAAGATTTGCCGCGAAGCCTCATTCTCCGGCAGCGGAGTTGATGCCAATACCGTTGTCTTGGCCCTTTGCTCAATGGGGCCTCGATATGGTAGGAAAGTTACACAAGGCCTCGCCAGGAGGATACGAGTATATGCTCGTCGCTGTCGACAAATTCACTAAGTGGATAGAAGCAAAGCCGATAAACTCACCAGACGCAGCGTCGGCAATAAAGTTTGTGAAAAGCATTGTCTTTCGGTTTGGAGTACCTCATAGTATCGTCACGGACAATGGCAGTAATTTCACATCCAAGGAATTCAAGACATACTGTGTAGAGGTAGGCATCAAATTGCACTTCGCGTCAGTTGGGCACCCGCAAACCAATGGTCAAGTCGAGAAAGCCAATGGTATCATCTGCAACGGTATCAAGAAGCGCTTGTTAGGACCATTGAAAAAAGCTCGACATACTTGGCCAGAAGAATTGCCGAGTGTATTATGGAATATTCGAACAACACTAAATACAGCGACACAGGAGACTCCGTTTTTTCTGGTCCATGGAGCCGAGGCAGTACTGCCGATAGAAATAGAGCATGATTCTCCAAGAGTCACGGAATACGATGAAGAAGCTTCCAGAAGAGAATTAGAGGATGTTAAGGATGTAGCCGTGGAAAGCCCAGCGAGGACAGCATTTGAGATCGATGAATTGACAGCAAACTATGACACGTCGAGTGAGAAATCTGTCCGAAAAGAAACAACCTGGAACAAACCACCGAAAGGATCTTACAAATTAAATATTGACGCCCCTATTTCAATGATGGTCTAGGAGCGGCTGGCGCTGTTCTTCAGAACTCTATGGGTGAAGCCATAGCAGGAAATTACTATCCTTTGGAGAATTCCCTCTCTGCCGCAACAGCGGAGGCTAGGGCACTGCTCAAGGGTTTGGAACTGCTGGAGCGTCTAGACTGCAGTAATGTGTTGTTGAGTCGGATTCTTTGGAATTGATTCATGCATGCAATGGTACCATCGAGATCTGGAGTCCATACTCCACAATCTTGGCCGAATGTGTTCTAAAGGCGAGTAATGTCAACTCAGTCTTGTTAGACTGTATTTATATGTAGTAGATGTATATGTCTTTATAATCTGTATTGTACACTTTTGTGTACCCTGTATAAATGTGAAAGCCACACCCGAATTAGGGTGTTGTGCAGTTGCCCCAAAACCTATGTTTAATATGGTATCTAAGCTAAGGCGTACATGCCACGCGCGAGGAGTCTGTTTCAATCCATAGAGGACCTTAACCAGGCAACACAGATGATGAGGACAAGCATAGACTAACACTCCAAGAGTCCGTCCATGAAGAAAAGTGTTGTGAACATCCAGCTGTTGTAGAGACCACCCTCATATGACAGCCATTGAGAGCAAAAGACGACTAAAGGTATCTTCATAATCAAGGTTATATCTCTGTTTTGAATCCCTTAGCCACTAAGCATGCCTAGTAGCGTTCAATAGAGCCATCAGAATGTTTCTTGATCTTGAACACCCATTTGGAGTCAATAATATTAACACCAGAAACAGCTGCCAAGTATCATTCTTCAGAAGTGCCTGAAACTCTTGCTCCATCGCACAACGCTAGTGCGGAATGCCAAGAGCAGCCTGGAAATGCTGAGGTTCAGCTCTGGGATCAGCCTCAGCTTGAGTGACACATGCTGCGATCCACGCGACTGTGCCATTGGTGCGTTCTCGCGGATGGAAGATACCATTGTGGATGCGCGTGTGCAGTAGCGGTCACCGTAGGAGGTGTTGCGGCAGTAGCACGCTCAGGCAATGAGATAGGTGAGGACGAGCTCGTCGAGGGAGCGCCTTCGGAAAGATACATGGCATGGGCTCGGCGACCGCGGCCCGAGTGGCGAGGGCGCATGTGCGTCAGGCGCTGAGGGCGCCAGTGCAGCAGGGGCTGCGTAGGCAGCTGCTGGGCCAGACGAGAGCGGTCCATCCAGAGCCGGTGTAGGGGAGGTCAGGCTGGGCGACGGACCAGGCGAAGTCGACTGCAGGTCGAGGAGGCAAACGTGATCGACGTGACGCGTGCATGGCACATGCAGGCGATCGACGTCGGGCGCTGGCGAGGAGATGCTCTACCGTGGCGAGGCGAGATCGTCCGGGAGCTGAAGCCGCGCTCCTCTGCCTGTACATGCAGCATGATTAGGCAGCAAAGAAGGGGTATACACAACATGGCAAAAAAGAATGCACATGTGGTGTAGGGGTAGTGGTGGTGGTCGGAAGTGCGGATAAAGGGAACACGTTCTCATCAAACACGACGTCACGAGAAATGTAGACACAATTACGGAACATGGAGGCATTTTTACCCGTTATGAAGAGAACTATACCCCAGAAAGACGCACTTTTTAGACCGAAACTCGCGCTTATGTTTATTATATGGTCGGAGGTGAGGCTAACACGCACATCCAAAAACTTTGAAGAACGTATAATCTGGAATTTTCATTGAGCAAGAGTTCAAGAGGTGTTTTCACGGGAAGAAGCCATGTAAGAAGTCTATTATTAATGAGAAAATAAGTTGTACAAAAAGCATCGCTCCAAAATTGAAACGGAACGGATGCATGAGCTACAGAGTTAGGCCAGTTTCGACAAGATGGTGATGGTTCCATTCAGCAGCACCATTTCGCGGATGTGTATGAGGACAAGACACACAATAAAAGATCCCAAGCTTATCAAAAAATGTGTTGAGGTTGTGATACTCAACAGACCCTCCCCCCCCCGCGCCCACATCAGAGACGCTCAACATGTGCTTGAAATTGTATAAAGACATCGAACACATCAGATTTGCGCTTGATAAGATAAAGCCAAGTAAACCGACTATAAGGATCAATAAAACTGACATAATAATTATGGACACTAACAAACGTTTAGGTAGGACCCCATACATCAGAAAAGACAAGCTCAAGTGAAGTTTTTACTACACGACTCAGCTCGGAAAAAGCAAGCTGGTGACCCTTGCCCTGCTGACAGGCATCACAAACGGTTTCAACATTATTATTGGACACAACTAGAAGCTCGTGGCGATGAAGAACATGTCGAACCATGGGAGTGGCGGAGTGACCAAGATGCGCGTGCCAATGATAGGAAGACACACGAACACTACTGAAAGCTCGAGAAACCGGCAACTCATCAAGCACATAAAGTCCATGGCGCGGGAAGCTAATCAAGTGGCGCACCATTTGGCAAGACATGCTTATGATTCAAAACTTTCATATAGTTGGGATGGTGATCCACCAGATTGTATTCGATCTTTAGTATTGTATGATGTAACCCTTTTATCAATGAAATAAAGGGCCTAAGAGGCTTTCCCTTCAGACCCTCCCGTGACGAGGGATTAACTCGTCAATGCCTACAGATTGTAGACTTAGGGTTTCGTGGAAATAGAGAGCAAGTAGAACTCGAAGGTTGTCAGACGAACAAAGGCGTCCAATTCGAAATATTACGGTGGCTAGGGTTTCACAATAATCGATCCTCTCTCTGCCCTCAACTTTGCCTTTATATAGGAGACGCAGCCGAGGCTTTTCGTACTATACAAGTTTACATACACTGTGCCGGATTAGACCTTTCCATATATTGCTTACAAGTTTTCCTATATTGACTCTATTTCCTTAACTCGCGCATCCTCATCCTCATGGGCCTTCAAACCTTTGGATCTGTGGGCTTTGAAGTCTTCAGATACATATGAATGGATTTTTTCCCTTATTGATACTTTATCACACGAACAGTTTACCAAAGCTGTGGTCACCTTGTGGGCAGTTTGGAGTGCTAGGCGTAAGGCAATACATGAGGAAATATTTCAGAGCCCACTTTCCATCTATGGTTTCATAACAAATTATCTTGCTGAGTTAGAAATTGCACACCCAGTCAAGCCCCAAAAACCAGCAGCTCGTGACTCTACTTCAGTAACATCTTGGATTGCCCCTCCAAGTGGTTTGGTGAAAGTAAATGTCGACGCTGCCGTTTCTAAGCATGGCAACAGGGGAGTGGTCGCAGCTGTATGTAGGGATGGAAATGGTTTATTCCTAGGAGCTTCAGCTCTTGCAGTCCCAGGTATATCTGATCCTGCTACTCTTGAAGCAATTGCATGTCGTGAAGGTTTGTCCCTAGCATTTGATCTGCAAGTGCAATCTGTTAATGTTGCATCGGATTGTTTGGAGGTACTTAATGCGATCAGAGATACGAGCAAGTGCAGCTACTACTCCATTCTGCGTGAGATTTCACAGCAAAGGTCGGAATTCACACAAGTCAAGTTCAGCCATGAGAAGAGATGTTATAACTTCCATGCACATAATCTAGCTCGCTGGTCTATCTCTCTAGATCATGGTCGCCATTTGTGGCTTTTAAATTCTCCTGATATAACTATTGTACCAATGTGTATTGAGTAATAAAGGCGACCATGTATCCCTCAAAAAAAAAAAAGGGACCAGGGAGACACACACACACACACAACATGTCCTTTGGGCACACCCATGTCATCCCGTGCCTTGGTTTTAACTTTTGTCTACTTTGAGGCTGAGATGGACGGGCTTAGAAGGCTAGAACTCTGAACAAACATCTTCTTTTCATATGATTCCTTGTACACTGGTTGGCAACATGACTGGCAATCTTTCATTCGAGGGCTAGGTTTTGACCTTAGTATCTATTTTCAGTTGCCATATAGTAGCAGGAGGAAGTATCGCTCCTGCTGATGGACCCCCAAAAGTAGGCTTCTTTTATGGTACCTTTTTCCACTGCTAGGAAGGGAAGAAGTATGATTTCAGCAACGGTCACGATTAACCGGTTTAGATTAGGCCCGGTAGCCCAACAATAAGTAGATAATGGAAAAACAATTAAACTAGTAGTATTTGGCCCGGCCCAACAATTGGTCTAGCACACGACGTCGTAGGTCACAATCGCCTCCGCCAACATCGACATCCCCTCGTCCTGCATAGAGGGTGTCTGCCTCCGCCATCGATACCCCAACCTCCTGCATCGAGGGCGCCATCCGGCGCCGCCATGACTCCCAGTCGTCCTGCATCGAGGGCGACCGCCGCTGCCACCATAGACTCCCCGTCGTGATGCATAGAGGGCAACGGCCGCCGCCATCTACTCGCTGTCGTTCTTCATCGAGGGTGACCGCCGCCGCCCCATTGACTCCCTGTTGTCCTGCATCGAGGGCGGCGGCCGCCGTGTAACACCCCACATACTCTGGGCTAGGACTGAATGTTGGACTGCTGATATGGGCTCGGCCCAGCTGATCAAGATATGGCGACGAGGGGATAAAGAGACGCGGATGGTGAACAGGAAGGGCATCGAACAGAATTGGATGAACGTTCAGAGTGTATCCTCTCCCTTGCTCCTCTTCTATGGTCTGATTTCTTCTCTAGATCCCCGTCTTCTTCAGGTCCGGTGGCTACCACAAGCCACCTTGTATCGACCTCACGCCCCGATCCTCACCGGCGGCAACGGGGTGTGACAATTTGGTATCTAGAGCAAGGTTCCTTCCACCAAATCCCACCCAAAAAATTTCCCCAATTTTTTTCCCCAATCGATTTGATTTCGAAGCGATGGAGGCGATAGAGGCTTCCTTGAGCGCCATCAACGAGAGCTTGGTGCAGCTCAGCATGAAGCTGGGTCGGATCGCCGTGAGGCAGGAGAATATGCTGGTGGATTTGGAGAAGATGACGGCTACGATCGCGCGCACAGCCATAGCCTCGCCCATGTCCCCGCCAAGTCTACTGGAGCAGCTGGAGGTCAAGCCTTTGTTACCCATGGTCTTCTCGGCGGTTCAGGTCGCTGGTGCTAGTGCTACGCACGCGGACGTCATCCTCGCTCCCGTCACGCCCAAAAGGTGTTCGACACTATGTTCCGATGTCAATGTCGGCAAAACCCTTGACGTGGTCGTGCTTCCGACCAGTGGCACGACGCATATGACTTCTACGAGGTTGACTGTTGCTGGGAACGGGATGCTCCAGGGTGCAAGTGTGTCTGCCACGAATACGTCTGCAAGCTGTTTGAGTCATGTCCTCACCAGCTCAGGGGAAGGTTTGGTCGATGGTGCTCGTGCTTTCAACATCAACCATACCCGCAACAACTCCTTCCCTCGCTTTGATGGCACAAATCCAGGCCTCTGGCGAGAGAAGTGCCTCGAGTTCTTCACGAAGTTCAACATATGTAAACCCTTCTGGACCACTGCTGCCAGGATGCACATGGATGGTAAAGCCAAGGAGTGGTTTGATGCATATAGATTGTGTCATGTGGTTGGTACTTGGGCTGAGTTCATCGACGATGTTGAAGCACACTGTGGTGTTAGGGATCTTCCACTATCGACAACAGTGTTGGGTTCTGATCATTCGAGTGGTGTTGTTCATTCTACTGAGGACATCTCAACTAAAACACCCAATTGTTGTTTGCCCGTGAGTACCAAGGAGGTACTGGTCACAATTGCTGAGCCAACGGAGCCGACACTTAATCAACTTGCAAAGAGCATCCAATTGCAGTTTGCGCTATTGAAGTTGGAGCTGGTCAGTGACCACGGGGAAAGGAAGAAGGCACATTTGGGAAATGTAACTCAAATGGCAGATCCACTTGCAAATCAATCTGACGAAGTGTTGACGTATGTTAATGGTGTATCTTTGTTCCTTGAGCTATGGGTGGAACCTGCAGGGACAGTATGCTCGGAAGAAATTTTGATAGAGCTTGCAGATGAGGCGTTCACTTGCGTTGGAGGCTCGTCACTTTTCCTTGAGTTGGATATCGATTCAGCTACCAAAGTGTTTGAGGTTGAGGAGCTCACTTGTGTGGGAGACTGCTCCATTTTTCTGGAACTAGGCATGGGTGAACCAACAAAGGTGTTTGCTACACCATCAAATAGCTATCTTGACAAATGGGTGCCAGAAGTGCAAATCAGTCGATGCCCACTACAGTGAACTCCGAGGAGCAAGTACCACCACTCCTCACCACCTCCGCCACCATGGCCTCGAGAACAACAATGTGTAGGTCAAGAAACTGCTCCAAAGCCACTGCCGTGGCCATCCTTTCGGTTTGGGACTTCACTTTGGTGTGACTACAAGCTTACGCCACCACAGAAGAAGGCATGGTGCCAAAATTCTTTCAGTCCTGGATATGAGAAGCAGCTGCATAGGGTGCATTTGTTCAAGTGGTATTGTTCCACGGTTGTGATGCATCAAGGTTATTACATGATGCTTGTCAGCTTCCTCAAACAATGGAAATCATGTCCAGGTTTATGGTATTTAGATGGTATTCTCTTTGGTACATGTATTGAGTTGTCTTGGGATCTGGGAGTCCACAAGATGTGTCGGTTGATAGTATATGTAGTTTATGTATGTATATAGGTACATGTAATCTGTATTGTACCCTTGTGTATTATATATAAAGGCCAACGCCCACCCGATTAGGGTTGTGTGCGTTTCACCCCAAACAAACAAACCCTTTAGGTTTACATGGTATCAGCCTAACAACGATCCCAATGACCTCTCCCTCCACCGTCTCCTCCATGGCCTCTTCGATCTCGTCGGCGCCGTCTGCCGATGATCTGGCCAAGCTCCGGCCCGCGCAGCCCGTCACCACAGCCGCGGGATCTCACTCATCTGGTCCGGTGCACTTCGGTCATCTCATCTCCATCAAGCTCGCCGCCGATACCCATCTGCTCGGGCGTGCACAGGTTGTCTCCCTGTTGCGGAGCAATCTTCTTCATCCCTATGTCGAGGGCACCTTTGCCTGCCCTTCCCCGACTGTCTCCGTTCCTCATGAAGGTGGAGCTCCAGAGGTTACCCCGAACCCTGCGTTCGCGGCTTGGGTGCAGCAAGATCAGGCTATCCTGTCTGCTCTGCACTCCTCTTCGACGCCGTCTGTTGGCGCCATGATCATGTTTGCGGCTACGTCTGCGGAGGCTTGGACGATCATCAATCGCACCTTTGTTGCGCAGTCTAATGCGCGTGCCTCGCAGATTCGTGCTCAACTCGCCAAGACGGCGAAACTTGACAAGTCCATGGCGATCTTCTACAACACCATCAAAACCCTAGCTGACACGTTGGCTTCGATTGGTCAACCACTTCGTCCTGAGGAGTTCAATGATTTTATTCTTGATGGCCTTGATGAGGATTATGACTCCATTGTCGAACTTGTGCGCGATCGTACCGATCCTATGCCCGCGCATGATCTCTATGCTCGTCTTCTTGCGACAGAGCAGCGCATTGAGGCCCGTCGGTCCTCTCCTCATCAGGCTAACGCTGCTCGCTATGGCAGCAAGGTGCCTCGGCCTCCTATGTCCGGGGCCTCTTCTTCCACGCCACGCCCCGGCACCCCTACTCCGAAGCCCTACTATGCTCCTCGTCCTGCTAGTTGAGCCCCTCCCACCTCGGGCACTGGTGGTGGTCGCCCAGATCAGCGCTATGGTGCACGCCCTGACGCTCATGCTCCTGGCCGCAATGATGGTCGGCGTCCTGCCTCTATCTGTCAGCTGTGCGATGAATCTGGCCACGTTGCTTCTCGCTGCTTCAAACGGTTCCAGAAGGAATACTTGGGCATGTACAATGATGGTCATTTTCTTGACCGTCAGTTCTCCATGGCGAATTATGTGCACGGACCGAAGGGACATACCTCCACTCTTCCTGTTGATCCTACCTGGTATATGGATACAGGTGCTACAGATCATTTTTCTGCGGAGATGGAGAAGCTGCATATGAGGGAGCCCTATACTGGCAAGGAGCATGTCCATACGGCCAACGGTTCAGGTATGCGTATATCTCATGTTGGTCAAGCACTCCTTTCTACACCCTCCTCTAGGCCTCTTTATCTCCGTAATATCTTTCTCATGATAATAATGTCTTTGTTGAGTTCCATCCTAATAGTTTTTTTGTTAAGGACCTGGACACACGAGCAATAATCCTTAGAGGTCGGTGGCGTGGTGGTCTATATGCGCTTGATGCTCCTGCCGTCAAACAAGTTCTCAGTGCTCTTAAAGCCTCTTCATCTCAGTGGCATGCTCGCCTAGGCCATCCTTCGTCACAAATTGTTCAGCATGTTCTTAGTCGTCATGAGCTTCCCTCAGTGTCCAATAAAGATAAACTAGTGTGTGATGCCTGTCAATAAGGCAAGAGTCATCCGTTACCATTTTCTCTTTCTCATCATGTAATAACTGCTCCTTTAGAGCTTATTTATTCAGATGTGTGGGGCCCTGCCCAAACCTCAGTCAGTGGTCACAATTATTATGTCAGTTTTGTGGATGCTTATAGTCGTTTTACGTGGATATATCTTATTAAACGTAAGAGTGATGTGTTCCATGTCTTCTTACAGTTTCAGTCTCATGTTGAACGCCTTCTCAAACACAAAATTGTGCATGTTCAGTCTGACTGGGGTGGAGAGTACATTAAACTTGATGCCTTCTTTCAGAAGGTTGGCATCTCTCATCGCGTTTCCTGTCCCCACACACATCAACAAAATGGTAGTGTTGAGCGTAAACACCGCCACATAGTTGAGACAGGCCTCACTTTGCTTGCACACTCTTCTGTTCCGTTTCGATACTGGAGTGATGCTTTCATTACTACCTGTTTTCATTCTGATGTTCTTCTTGAGGCTGAGGTGGCGAGTTTCTTGGCTGCTGCTCTTGTGATGATGATGTTTTCTCTCCTGAAGAAGAGGGCTTTGAGGTTGCTTCTCAGCCTGATGGCCTTGCTCTGACTCAGCGGAAGTATGCTCATGATCTTCTTCAGCGTGGCGGTATGTTAAAGTGCAAGGCTGGTGATACTCCCATGTCTGCAATTGTTAAGTTGTTTCCTGCTGATAGTCCACTTCTATGTGATGAGGATGCTACTACTTATAGGAGCATTGTTGGAGGTTTACAGTATCTTACCCTTACCAGACCTGATTTGTCCTTTGCTGTCAATCGTGTCTGTCAGTTTCTTCATTCCCCCACTGAAGAACATTGGTCGGCTGTCAAGCGGATTCTGCGCTTTGTACATGGAACTCTTGGTCATGGTCTTCTCCTACGGCCCTTACGGTCTCTCTCTGTGTCTGTTTATTCTGATGCTGATTGGGCTGGAGATGTTGGTGACAGGCGATCAACGGGGGGATATGCTCTGTTTCATGGTGTGAACTTGATTGCCTGGAGTGCTCGCAAACAGGCAACTGTGTCTCGTTCTAGCACAGAGTCTGAGTACAAGGCAATTGCTGATGCAACTGCTGAGTTGATTTGGGTTGAGGCTTTGCTCAAGGAACATGGTGTTCGTCAGCAGTCTCCACCAGTGTTATGGTGTGATAATATTGGTGCCATGTTCCTCTCCTCCAATCCAGTATTTCATGCACGAACGAAGCATATTGAAGTTGACTATCATTTTGTCCGTGAGCGAGCTGCTAAGAAGATGTTGCAGATTCGGTTTATTTCTTCCAAAGAACAACTTGCTGACATCTTTACAAAGCCGTTGCCACTCCCAATGTTTCAAGAGTGTAAACGCAATCTCCATATGTTTCCCATAGTTGAGATTGAGGGAGGCTGATAGTATATGTAGTTTATGTATGTATATACGTACATGTAATCTGTATTGTACCCTTGTGTATTATATATAAAGGCCAACGTCCACCCAATTAGGGTTGTGTGCATTTCACCCCAAACAAACAAACCCTTTAGGTTTACATCGGTTTCTTGCCATCAGTGATATTACCATTCTCTGTCAGGAATTTCTACAGTTGCATACCTCAGTTACTTCCCTATTGTCCAAGTACAGAGAAATAGAGAACGACCAGTCAATGGTAAGACAGTGGGATCCAACATTAGCACTTCATCAAGGTTCCGATAACCATCGTGTGGATTACATCTTCTTTTATCTGATTGTGGCCTGGGGCATGCACCTCTTCAGTATTACTAATGCCTGGCTCAGATTTTCTGCTTGGCTCAAAATATATTATGGTGGTTGGCCAGTTGGAGGACAACTTTGTTCTCTCCATCAGCTGCTTGGTCAGAAATTGAGCTTGACAGAAGACATGAAGAGACACGTGATAGGAGTCATTAGGCCAATCAAGGACTTGGACTGTAGTATTTCAGTCACGATTGCTACAAGTGTGAGAGCCAATGCATGTATGGATATGTTTGAGATTATTGGAGAGGATAGCGTGTTAATACTTGACCACAAGCAGAAAGCTCGCGTGTTAGTGGTACTTACTAAACTTCTGCTGCTACTTCGACAACCACAAGGGCTTGGTCTTTTGAAGGTTCATGTACTTCAAGATGGGTGTTGGACAACTAGCATGCCTATTGTGCCTCCTGTCGAGGTCTTGGATACACACATACAATGGGATACCGTCAGGTTCTTGTCGACCATGAATGGTGAACAAGAGCCAAACTGTACTGAACGATCATGGAGGATGCAGAGGATTGGTGCTCGAGGATACAGACTGAACATAGGCCTGGACGACTTGTCAGTACCTTGGGATCCAGGTACAGTCTCAATCTATGTGTATACCACTGCTGTCAAGTCCAAGTGGTCTCAATGCCAACGTGAGAGCTACACCCAGTCACTGCCTGAGCACAAGCACGGCATTGCTTGGGGACAAGCAATGTTTTGCCCGGGAGGTAGTGTAACACCCCACATACTCTAGGCTAGGACTGAATGTTGGACTGCTGATATGGGCTCGGCCCAGCTGATCAAGATATGGCGACGAGGGGATAAAGAGACACGGATGGTGAACAGTAAGGGCATCGAACAGAATTGGATGAACGTTCAGAGTGTCTCCTCTCCCTTGCTCCTCTCCTATGGTCTGATTTCTTCTCTAGGTCCCCGTCTTCTTCAGGTCCGGTGGCTACCACAAGCCACCTTGTATCGACCTCACGCCCCGATCCTAACCGGCGGCAACGGGGTGTGACACGCCGCCACCGGATTGGCCCGGTCTTGCATCACCGACACTAGGTCGATGCCACCACAACATCAAGGTACGCCGAGTCTAGGTAGCATATTGCTCTATTCCCTGTTGATCTGAAGTAAATAATCCATACTCTCTGGTCTAATCGGCCAGCCCATTGAATATGGTTCAACTTTGCTTTCGGATTCTTGTGATTTTCATTTGCTGGAGTGAAGAAGAACCCCTATGAGCATATTGTGAAGTTCCTTTGCTAACTGCTAATATAATCTGACTATCATCCATCCTTAAAATTGATGTGGGGTATCATCCATTCTTCTTTTTTCCTGAAATTTTCTCCTTTGGTGATGTGAAGAACAAACCAGAATAGCAAGTGCGTTTTTAAATCATCACGTGATTCGTGCAGTTGATTCGTTGTCACCACGTAATTTGATTGTTATTATTATTATTATGTAAAGCCTTATTTCTTAATAATACTTGGTAATACCATAAGCTAGCATCTCATTGTTTGGTAGTGTTAAATATTTTCTTGTTAAACTTACGATGCTATTTTTACTGGTCCTTTGTATTCAAGTTAACAAACTGATATCGCATAAGAATGAACATTCTAGGCAATATGATTAGGTGACACTTTCAGGTTTTAGGTTATGAACTTCAAACGTCCATGCTGATACTTGCATTGTAAACACCAGGACTTCCGATGTTAACATGACACAATTACAAAGAGCATATGTCAAGGTTCTAGGATCACACTTTACATATAGCACATGTCGACATTCATTAGAGCAAGCACAGAGTAGAGAACTTGAATAAATAAAGGTAACATAAGAAGTTCAGCAGCTATGTTAACATGGAACTTGGATTTGTCATCTTCCAAAACAGAGGAATCAATTTCTCCCTTGGCAAATTTAGTGGCACTAACATTAAGGATAGCTGCAACAACCCTAAAATAGCTTTCTGGAAACAATTTACCTGTCATAGTCTCCTTGTGGTTTACTGATAGATCATTTGTTCCTCATTTGGGTGTGATTTGGATCTACGCGTTGTCAGATCGGTTGGTTATGTCTAAATAGCATCTGAGTTATCTAAATAAATCTGAAGGTAGTGTTGTGTGCTTAAAATTTGAAGTGGTACCTTGAAAGAAAATAGCTTTATGTTCTGAAATACTTTATATTTTGTAAGTACCGTATTCACTAATTAAAGATCAGGTCAGGGAGGATACCGGGGCAAGAGTCACATTTGCACATGTGCAGTTTGTTTGATAATTTGCAGCTGATCGATGGTAGACAATCTATATGTTTTGTCATATGAAACTGGAATCTGAAACTTTCTCATGATTTGTAGGAGCAGAATATATTGCTGCTGCTAGTGCATCGCTGGATACTTACAAAAGGGTGATTGCAGGGCCGTTGGCGTTGACCGCAATCTTGCTATTGCGATCATTAGATGTTTTTATTACATGAACTAGTTTTTGTTACTCAGTTTGTCAACAAAATGCAAACTTACAAACCAAATGTATATGTTCTTCAGTGCAGTCGCTGTAGTGTTACCCTGCTGAATGGCTAAGTAGATGTGTCCTGCATGTGTACACACTGAAGCGTCTCTATCGGTTTCGGTGGATGGACTTGGCATCGCTATGATTCCTGATTATATATATATATATATATATATATATATATATATATATATATATATAGGTCTGCTATTCTCGAACCGGTTCGAGAATAACTATTCTCGAACCCTTTCTGAACTTCCTAACTTATCGCATGCGAACTTCCCGTGAGTCTTCATATTTTCGCGTCCCACGTCCCGCTCGCGTCCCGCTCCCGCGCGCGTGTGAACTTCCTACGAGACAAC
The DNA here is from genome assembly GCF_019359855.2 of Lolium perenne. NCBI lineage: Eukaryota > Viridiplantae > Streptophyta > Magnoliopsida > Poales > Poaceae > Lolium > Lolium perenne. The sequence continues at coordinate 262,838,923 of NC_067250.2, forward strand.
GAACCGTTACGTGTCCCACCTCCCGCTCGCTACCCACCTCCTCCGTGCTCGCTCCCCACCCTTCCCTGCTCGCTCCCGAGCTCTTCCATGGCGATTTCCTCCCTGCTCGCTCCCGAGCTCCTCCCTGGCGATTTCCTCCCTGCTCGCTCCCGAGCTCCTCCCTGGCGATTTCCTCCCTTGCTCGCGCCCGAGCTCCTCCCTTTTGCTCGATGCGTTTCTTAGAACTTCGACGACGGTGGCGGCTCATCTCCATGCTCGTGTCCAACGCTCCATCGACGAATTTGTTCTCCACTGGTGCATCGCAGATCGTCGATGTCTGCGGCACAGTTTCTTCTATGCTATCCGGACACTGCTCTTATCTTTTTTATCTTGATCTGCAGATTTGTTTTTTCCGATGGCCGTCGCACAGCTTCGGCGTTCTTCTACGTGAAATCCTCGAGGTTGATGGCTCCGCCGTTATATTCTCGCGCATTGTTTGTCTTCGGTAATGGTATTGGGTCTCTCTCCCCTGCAGGATTTTGTTTTGATAGGTTTGCTTGATCCTTATCCACGAATTTTGTTTTTCACAGATCTATGTTTTTTGCTTAGTTCGCTATTTGCCTATGCTTGTGTAGTTATGTTTTCCTCAGTTGATGCAGTGACGACGCGGTGGTGTTTATGCTTGCACTTTGATGTAGTAACAGAATCCAGATAATGCTTGTTATCTGTGGGTTTTTTCGTAGCTTACAAGTCTCTGCTCTGTTTTTCATTACCAGCAGTGAATGTTTTTTTGTTGTTATAACAATTGAACTTCTTTAACTTTATGATGTGAACTACCGGAATGCATGAACTTTGTCAATTGCATGTTTGATTTTCATCGTCCAGACAAGTTGGGGCCTCTATTTCACATGTAAATCCACATCGAACATGTATGTATCTCTCTGTTTGTAAGTTGTGAACTTCACTTTAATTTACAATCCAATTTTATTGTATTATTGTTTTTCCATTCATAAGCATGTTTTTATCTTTTTTTATCTGAAAATGAACTGCTGTTACTTTATTACGTGAACTACTGTCAGTTTACTTCTTTTATTCTATTTCTTTAACTCCATGTATAAATTAACCAGTGTTAATTTTTTTATTCTTGTACATACATTTTAAGTATAATGTTTTATAGGAGGGGGGGGTTGGGGGGGGGCCCCCCCCATACTAGGAAATGAATAAAAGGTTTTTTAATAAATGTTTAAAATAGATTATAATTCCTTTTTTAAGATGAGTGAACTCCTTGCGTTTACAGAAGTGCACTTCGTAATTGTGGTGGTGAACTCCTACCCGCCATATTAGGAAATCAATTAATGTTTTTAAAACATACTCAAATACCTTTTTTCAAGATGAGTGAACCCCTGACGTGTTTTGAAGTGAACTTCGTAATGGTTGTGGGGTCAGTTCGGGTGTGACCCTCCCATCCTATAATTTTTCCTTTTTTTTAGACAAAGTGAACCGCAGTCGCAGTTTGATGTGAACTTCCTGTTGTTTCTATCTGACTGACAAAGGTAACGTTTCAGTGTTTTTTTTTATGGTTGCCTCCTTTTTTTTAATATAAATTTGGTGCAGTAATTTCCCAAGTCCTCTTTTTACTCCTCTTGTCTGCGCCTTCGCCTTCGCCCTCCCCACTTCCCCCACTCGCAGGCGAACATCCCGAAACTGCTACATCCTCTCTGCAATGGCGGCGGCGCTCTAGGTAACTGCTCCCCCCCCCCCCCCCCCCGCATCGTTTGCTCTCCCCCGTCCCCTGTGTTTTATTCCTTCCTTCTATTCGAAATCCACCATTTCCCCTTTGGTCTAAACCCTAGGTTCACTGCAGTTTGCTCGTCCTCGCTGTCTTCGGTGTTTGCCGGCGACATTTCCCCGTTCGGCCGGCGGTTGGAACTCCGGCGTTACTCTGATTCTTCTTCGCGGTGGTTCTAGTTTGTCCCAGATGGGCTGGTCGTCATCAATTTTTCGTTTGGGAGTCCATTCCTCTTTCTTTTTTCTCTGTCTGATGGATAAGGATGCTACGACTGGTGGTGGAGGTTTGCTTTTCGGTTTTGTATTTTTTTACTACCCCATAAATTCATGCTTTTCTTGCGTTGTCAAAAATGAAATATCCATGTTTTTGTTCTGTCCTATGACTGGCCCATTTATTTTTGTTCTAGGGTTTGCTTTTCTGTAGGCTTTTTTTCTGTGTTATAATTCCCCGTGGTCACCATTTAGTGTTCTATCTATTTATCTGTTTTCTGTATAGCACATGTAATGAACTACTTGTCATTAATTGAACTCACTATATTAATTATGTTCTTTCTTCCTATTTATAATTTTAATTTTCATGTAGAATCTGTTTTTTTAAAGTGAATCATGAAATTAACATTTTGCTGCATATAGGAACATTGAATTTCTTTATTTTTTTTATTTTTTAGGGAAGGTATTTGATCATGTTGATGATTGTGGTGATGCTGTGTTTTCTGGTTTGGGGAATCTATCTTCTAATATGACAGATGATGCTGATGAGTCAGGTTAGCAACATACATATGTGAACCTCAGTAACATTTTCTAGTGAACTTCCTTTTCCTGCAATCCATACAAGCTTTTTTGTTTACATGTCCTTTCTTTTTTTGTGTTTTTTGTTTGTGTTATGCAGCTGACCAGACTATAAGAGAATCTCTGGACTTGCTGAACCAGGATTTTGCTGCATATTCTGCTGCTAGTTTACCGTGTTTCTTAGATCCCCCTGTATTTGACAGGACTCCTGCTGTTGAGAAGGGTAACATGGGCAGCCCTGTCTTTGATTATACTCCTCTGCGGCAAGTTCTTGAATCTGAAAAAGTTGAAGCTACACCTGTGATGGAAGAAACCCAATCTCAGTCTGTGGCTGGTACTCAAATAGTTACTCAGGATTATATGGTGGAAGAACAGCTTGCGAAAGAAAAGGATAGACAAGCTGCTAAATTAGCTCAGCACCAGGAGAGAATTACTACATATTACCGGAAATATCCTGCGAAAGCAAAGTCTGCTAAGGGTACTGCCGTTGTCCATGATGTTGCATGTGATGGCGAGGCTGCTGAACCCACATGTGATGAATGTGGTGCTGAAACTGTTTCTCCTAAAGTTAGGAAAGAAAGGGTTGTTTGCAGGAAGATAAAAGAGAATTCACCTTTGGGGAAAGCTGCTGCTGCTGCTGCTGCCCAGGCCAGAGATCCTTTGCAGCAGACATACGCCCCAGGTGCCACTAAAGAAGATGTTGCTGCTGACAAGGTTATTTCTTTTATGTTCTTATTTGTTTTATTCTGTTAAATTCCCTTTTTGTTCACTTTTACATAGGTGTACCATTGTGAACTTCTCTATTTTTTAAAAAAAAATCTGCTGCTACTGTGCAGGCTACAAATCCTGTGCATCGCAGCCCTCGTGTTGCTGCTACTGTCCAGCCCACTGTTTCTTCGAAACGAGTTTCATCTCCTGGGAAATCACGTCTGGGCAACCGTAAACGTAAGATTGATGTCGATGAGACATATGTCCCGGATGCCACTGAAGATGGTGTTGCTGCTGGCAAGGTTATTTTTGTCTGTCCATTTTTACATAATTGTACCACTGTGAACTTCTTTTTTTTTTGTTTATTGAATCTGAACTCATTCTTCTTTATGTATCTCATTTTTATGTAGTGCAATGCTAAGAAGAGTCGTAGAGAAGTTGTTAGTGATGAATCAGATTTTGAAGCTCCTGCCAAGGTTAGTGTGAACTTCTTTGTTCATATTGGTGTGAACTTCCTCTTCTCATCAATTTTTTTTGTGGTTTTTAACTGTTTGGTTTTTTATCCTTTTTTCATTACCAGGGGAAGAAAGTTGGTAGGAAGCCAGGTCCTTCTAAACCTGTTGTTTTGGAAGGTGATTCGAAAAAAGTTTTGAAAAGGCCGACAAAGAAAACTATGGCTCAGAAGAGGAAGGCAGTTGAAGATCTTGACGGTGAGAAGACGCGTTTTCAGCAAACTATTCGCTGTTCTCTTGGCGAAGTGCGTTCTGCTGTAGCATTGTTAAAAGATCATCACAGATTGAAGGTTCAGGAAGCTGGTTTTGGCTGTGTTTTTCATTGGGTCCTCGAGGGTAACATATCACGTGTTCTCATGTGTTATTTGATGAAGAATATTGATACCTCTACCATGAAGTTATCTTGTGGATCTGGCAGAGTTCTAGAGGTTAATAGAGACAGTGTTCATCAGGTGTTTGGTTTTCCTATAGGAGGTGATACTCCCATACTCCCTGCAGAATCTGGACATGATGAGTCATTGGCTCTTTTGAAACAAGAGTTTGGGTTCGAAAGCAATGCTAGTATTGAGCCTAAAGATCTGCGACAATTGTTAACTGATCTTGTTGAAGACCCCGAGAAGGTAGATTTGGCTGTGAAGGTCTTTTTTGCCATTCTTTTTAGCAAGCTCATATGTCCTGGTTCAGCTACCCGTATCGGTAGGGAAGCTGCAATGCTTGTGAACATGGATTATTCTAAGATGGCAAAGATGGATTATTGCCAGCTTGTTGTTGATGAGTTGAAACGAGCTGCTACTAAATATCAAGACCCTGATATCCCTCAGGCTGGGTTAGAAGGGTGTGCTGTTGTCCCCACTGTTATGTATCTTGATAGCATCTTTTTACCACCACATTCTATCATGCATATTCGAACTCCTCGCGCAAACTTTCTGCATGAGAAACCGCCGAAGGCTATTTACAAAATGGACATTGAAAAGAATGGTGGACCAGAGTTGATGAAGTACAAGTTTGGCAAAATTGTGGTTAGTTTTTTCAAACTGTAACCCTTTTTTATGTGGCATCTGATCTTCATACTACGTTGCAAGTGAACTTCCTAAGTCTTTTTTTTAATGTTTTATGTGGCATATCAGTTTTACTTTTTATATCCAAGTGAACTTACCTAGTTTTGTATATATTTTTTTTACTTTTATGTATCATCTGAACTTCATAGTATCTGCTAAGTGAACTCCTGTACTACAATGCAGTGGAAAGGCCGCAACAAATTGCTTATTCATATCGGTATCGTGTTGAAGATTTAATTGTTCATCTTAATGAGGGCACCTATTGTAGTGAGCCTGATGCTGGTAATGCCAATGAACATCCTGCTGGAGGTCATTGCGAGATTCCAATTTCGCAAATTGCTAATGTCAACACGAAAGACAAGCACCAGTCTGCTTCAACTAGTGCTGGGATGCCTTCTGCTGGTGTTATTGATGAGATTGGATCACTATTGCAGAAAGTTGAGTATCTCTCTCGTACGATTCCGACTACAGCTGATCGTCTGAAACAATTTCAAGGTCGGCTTGCTGATGGTAATTTCCCCAGTGTTGAAGCACTGGATGAGCAGTCAAAGCGTGAAACATCGCTCCTTGATAGCTTGAGGGGGGCTTTGTCTCTAATGCGCACAGGTTTTCTTGATTTTGGTATGAATCAGGACTCTTTGTGCAAGCAGTATGAGAGCCGTGCAAATGTATCAGGCAATAATAGTGTTGAAAGTAATGTTCAGAAGAATATTTCTTCTTCTGTTGAAGATGTTGATGCAGGACTTGGTCAGTCAGCTGCTGAAGCTGAGGTATAATTAGTAATTCTTGAACTTATGTCCATCCCTTTTTATGTGAACTTCCTTTTTTATCTCTTGTTTTGTGCTATTACACATATGTGAACTTCTGTGTTTTTTCATATGAACTTCCTTACCTTTTCTTTTTTGTTATCCTCTTATTTTTTGCAGGAAGATGCTAGGATTGCTGAGGAAAATGCACCTCAGAATTCAGGAGATGGTGATCATGCACTTGTGAATGATGGGTTTGTTCGTCCGCCAACCCCTCAATGTCCTCCAGCTTTTTCTGGTGATCATGTTGAAGATGCAGTTTTTGATAAATCACCTCCTTTAGCTGAGGTATTTTTTTTGTGTTTTGCAATTTATTTTTTTATTTTTTTTATAGTTGGGCTTTTGTTTTGTTTTTGTTTGTGTATATGAACTACTCCATCTTCTCCATCTGAACTTCTGTTTTTTTTGTTGGTAGGTAAATGAAAAGTGTGTTGAGAAGGATGGTCTTCCAGATGACAGTGATGACAATTCATCTGTTGATCGTTATTATGTCAAGCATAATTTTGTCCATCCGGCAACCCCTGTAACTCCTCCTTTAGATGACAAAGATGGTAATTCTGGTGGTGCCCTGTGACAAAGTTGCTGATCATTATTCTCGAGTTAGACTCTGTTGGAAAGGGAATTTATTTCCCGAGATAGTTGCACATTCTGATGGAGACAAAGATGCTGAACACCATGTCAAGAAGGTGCAAGCATCGGAAAAGGTTTCTCAATTCCTGAAGATCTTGTAACATGTCAGGATGGAAATGATGCGAAGGATGCTGCCCAACTACCTGGCATTGGTGCAGTTGTTTCCGAAACATGTGCTGAGGTTGCTGATGATGTTGGTGTATTACCAGCTGCTATGGATTGTAAGTCTGTTGTTGCGCATGGTCGTGAGGAAGTAGGTGTTGCTGCTGCACGGGGAGAACTGCCGGCATCAAGCCAATATAGAGCGCAGCACTGGTGCTGATGATGATGACAATAATGAGTTTCAGGCTGGAGATAACCATGGACGCGATGCCTCTGATTCGATTGAGCAGTCGAGCTCTTTCTTTGAAGAATCAACAGATGACTTGAGCGCTTCTATTGAAGAATCCCCGCAAGACTTAGGCAAGGATATCTGAATGGGGAACATACAGTTCTCCTACCCCACACACCCTCCCCTAATGCTAGCCCGCCTTTTTATTCTTTATGTTTACTCCTCATATATCTCTATCTAAAACCTTTTTCCCTTTTTTTTGGTTCTTTTATGGGGGGAGGGGTGTGGTGGGGTGCTTTTGTATATGTATTTTGTTTTTCGCTGTTTGGCATCATGTTCCATGTAAGACACTTTCTAATGCTATGTAATGCGGCATGAGTTCATGTCGTAGTTTTCATTTTCTGCATGTATATGACTGACCGGGGGGGAGCGATATCGTGTGTGTGTATTTTTTGATGGTAGCCTTCATTGATGAACTGTGGGTCTTCTGGACATTCCAGTTTCTGCACCACGTTCTTGAATATGTGAACTTCTGGAATATCATCATCTGAACTTCCTTTTTGTTCTTACATTTTGTCTGTATTTCCTTATTTTTTGCAGACTCGAGTTTATGTTCGACGCCTCCACTATCTCTTCAACCTATGATGATTAAAATCAAAGAAGTATATGAAAGCGTTTGCAAGTTGAGGAAAGATCCCATAAGAAGGTTCTATCTGTTTTTTAGGCTTTTTTCTTTTTTTTGTTTTGTTTTTTATTTTTATTAAATTTTTGTTTTGTCCTCTATTTTTTGTGTTTTTTTCTACAGTAAGAAGACCCTTTTCAGGAATGATCAATGTGATTGCACGGTCGGACAAATTGCTGAAGCTTTTAAACCCAACGGTTTTCTTTGTTCTCTAACTGTTTCTGTTGGAACATAATTGCTTGGTCAGAAGTACAAGAATTCTGATAAAATGGTGGTGCCATACAATTGTTCTGTAAGTTATTTATCCGTTCTTTTTATCATTTTTTATTTTTTTTTTGTTAATGTAGGTGCTTATTTTTTTCCTCCTTTATGTTTTAACCTTTTTTGTGTTTCATTGTCATGTTTGCAGAGGCAGATATTTGAAAGAAATCTGAGTTCTCGGCTTGTACGTAATATTTTCAGCGTCGATGCTCCGGAATGTTTGGACCACAAGAAAGTGGTACTGACTGTTGTCTTTTTTCTTCTTTTCTATACATCTGAACTTCACTAATTATGGCATGTGGACTTCCTACCTTTTTTTTTCCTCCCCTGTTGTACATGTTACTAAAATAACTCAGTAGTAAAGTTAAATGTGATTTCTTTTTTCAGGAAATAGTCTACCTTTCATACTTCTAACCTGTCCTTTTTTATTTTTATCATTTTAATGGCAGATTCTTTTTGGTACCTTTGATCCTCCTGATCCATGTGCACCACACGTTCCTGGTCACTTCTGCGTTGTTGCTTTGAACCTTGAGAAAGAGCGTTTTGAATTGCTTGATTCATTACGCGATATAAATGATCCAGATGGTAAGAAGCTGTTACATACAATGGCATCTGGTATCAAGAAGTTATGGTCGTTAGCAGGGAATTCAAAGGGTGATCATTTTCATCCAAAATCCATCGACCACTTCAAGCTTCACTATGTTAATTCTCCAAGACAAAAGAATCACAGTAGCGTTTTTTTCCCCTTTCTGTTTTTTGCTCTTTATTCTGTATACATTGACTACAGGTTTTTTTTTGACTAATACAATTGTTTTCTTTTATTCTTATTCTTTTTTTGTTTTTTTTTTGCAGCCATGATTGTGGGTTCTTCATGCTACAGATCCTCCAGTCTTATGATGGGGAAAGCATGTGCTTGTTCAGTCAAAAAGATATTCTAAACATCAGGATGACCATGTTATATAGCTGGCTGACAGGTGGAGATTTCAATATCGACCTGAAAGATGTTTTAGGTGTTGATCCTGGTATGATTTTTACTTTTTTGCAAAATATATCGCTGGCTATGCTCTATAACACATGTTTTTTGGACTGCACTGTTTTTGTTTCTTTTTGTTTTTTGATTCAGAAGTGAACTTCCTGGTTTTGTATACTTTTCATGCAGGTCCATCTCTTGGTATCGAGGAAGATAATTTCTCACTTTTCGAGACTCAGTCATTCACACCAGAAGTTCAGATTATTCCTGAAGAGAATTTTGATAGTCTTGTAAGCAAGTCAAAGAAGATTATCCAGAGGCTGCATTCCAATACCAGAAAATCTTCTAGGAATAAGGTTCCTGACACTGCAGAGAAGGGGAAGGCTGATGTAGTTTTGCTCGACGACGATGATGATTCTGATGACTTTGTCACTCAGCTTGGTAAGAAGCTTACTGCGAAGCCCATTACAAAGGATGTTCGGCGCTGTTCTCCGACTAGCAGTGATGATTTTGAAACTCAGAAGCCCAGGCAGTCTAGTGCTAAAAATCTGGTTCTTTCGAATAAAAGGCCTACTAAATTGTCCAATAAGTTCAGGGAAGAAGTCCCAAACTTTGTACCATATGTGTTTCCTCATTTATCCAAGGCCAAGTAGATGATGGAGTTAATTCTAAGCAAGGAGTACATCAAAGCTCATGGAAGGTATGTTTTTCGTTTACTACTTAGTTAGTTTTTTTTGTGGCATATGAACTTCATATACTGTGCTAAGTGAACTTCCCTAGGTCTTTATTTTTTTCGTGTTTAGGAGAGTTTCATTTTTTTATATGCTAAGTGAACTTCCCTAGTCTTATATATATATTTTTTATTTTTTAATGTGTGTGCAGTGTCCCCCTTGTGAAGTTCTGCAATGCTTTTGATGATCCTGTTTTAATTGATGCCAAGTACTTGTATAAACTGTTTGGCCGCTGTGAAATGTTGGAATCCGACATGATGGATCGTATCATCAATTACTGGAAGGATGATCCAGGTATGAAATATATTTTTGAATCTGGCTCCCGTGTTTTGATGTCACCTCATACTATCCCTGTAGGTTTTTTCAAACATTGAAAATTTATTTTTCAGATATACCTTTGTATGCATATACTTACTTTGTATAGTTTTCTTTTTTTGGTTGTGTTTTTCCTTTGTGTGTTTGTGCAGTACTTGCTTGATTTTGTGCCATTCAAGTTAAGGGACAGCAATGGTAATCCATTACCGAGACAACCTTTTGATGTGAAGTCTGCTGCTAAAATGTTCAAGCGTTATGTTCGGCCTAATGAAAATTTGCTTAAAGCAAAGTTGGTATGCTTTTTAATCTGAACCTCTTTTATATATTTGCTTTAGTGAAATTGCTTTTTTTTGTTTTTCACGTGCGTACTTTCTTTTTGTTAATTTGGGTTGTTGCTGAACAGATCATCATCCCTCATTTCATGCATGATCATCACTCTGTTTATGTTATGAACAAGTACACTGGTACGTTGGACATCCTTGACACTAGGAGGTATACTGGTCTGGCACATACTTCAAGGAGTCGGCATCACGAGGATCGTGTTGAGATCGTATGTGATTTTCTTTTCATCATTTCTTTTATTTACTTTTTCACTGCTATCATTTTTGCTTTTTTTATGTGAACTCATTTGTTAATATAATGTGAACTTCCCAGCTTTTTTCTTTTATGTGTACTACTGCAACCATTCAAACTTTTTTGTCTGTACTGATATGTTTTAAGAATATGAACTTCCTAGCTATTTTTATATTTTTTTTAAACTGCTGAAACCATCTGACTGTGTGTGTTAATTTGATATGTTAGTACAATGTGAACTTCCTAGTTTTTTATATGTTTTTTAAACTGTTGAAACTATCCATAGGAGTGTGTGAACTGATATGTCATTACTATGTGAACTTCCCAGTTTTTTATTCCTTTTTGTTTTTAAACTGCTGAAACCATTCACTTTTTTTTTGTTTTTGCAGATTAATAGAATGGTGGCCTTGATAAAACAGGTGTATGGTGTTGCAGAATTTAACAAACATAATGGTAATATACAGTGGGATGTTGTTGCTGACAGGTGTTCATATCCAAAGACTCCGGCACAAGGGGTTAATGAGTGTGGTTTCTATGCTCTAAGAATTTGTGCTACATACGGTGGTGATAAGATTGCTGATAATATAAAAAACCAGGATGTAAGTGTAGTGCTGTGTTTTTCCCGCTGTATAGCTCTTTGTCTTTTTTTTTACTGTTTTTCTTATGTTTTTTTTTTTGCATTCCTGATTGTCTACCAGCGGCGCGTTGAGGATTGGAAAGCTGAGTACATGTATCAGCTCCTATTTCATCCCAAGAATGAAATTCTGGTGGAGGAGTGGCCTAGTATGTTGAAAGATCTGATGCTGCTTATTGGTCTAGGTTCGCAGACAACCCAGCAATCATTGGGATCTGCATGATGATGATCTGATTCAATTTTTTCGCAATTAGTAGTTGATAGGAAATTCAACATTTCTATATTGTTGTGCTAGTGAACTGAACTTCTCATTATGTGATTGAATTCAGGATACAGATTTATTTAGTGAGGATATGTTGTTTCTTTTTCGAAACAGCGAAATGTACAAAATTTGTGCTGTAACTTTGTTATTAGTGAACTTCTCTGTCATCACAGTGTGAACTTCTATTTTTTGTCAGTTATGTGTGTAAAAGTATTCCCATATCCATTCGTTTTTCTCAATGCAAACTGTACTATTTTTATTTCTGTGTAGTTAGAAATGATTTTTCATGTATGAACTTTTGTGAATATAAACTTGCTAATGTTTTTTCATTCCTAAGCGAACTTCGTACTCACTCTATGTGAACTTCTTCATAAGTAAGCATTCTTATTACATCAACAATACTGAAACAACCATAATTGTTCTCGGTGGTGCTGATACAAAACATAAGGTTCAATAAAGTAAACTGGTACATAATTTTATTTTCATAGTAAGTTTTTCAGACTCAGTTGCTAAGACGTGTCACGAAGCAGCCGAGTTCTCTTGTTCCGTCGTAGAAGCAGAACATGCAGATATCTCCATCTTTTATTTCTGCACCCATGACTACATCTGGCCAATTTGTTGTCATCACTGCATTTCCAGTTGCAACCTTGTTTATCCTTACCCGTGTACCAACCCAGGCATTTGTGTTGGAGGTTATTGGAATTGTTGTTGGCACCGTTAGATAATTCTTTAGGTGTTCTTCAGTGTATTCATTATCGAAAGTCTGCATGAAAACACATGAAAGTGAATATCATAGCCATGTTCAGTGTATTCTGTAAGTGAACTTCACTGTTTCTTTTATCTGGACTTCAGGAAACATTTAAATATCGGAAGACTGTAATAAAGTTAGTAATACATGTTGGTTCAGCCAAAACATCATATGTAATACAGGTAGTGTACGAAAATAAGTTTTGTAAGTTGGCGTTTTGGTATTACCATTTTACCTCTCGTGAGGTTGTTCGTTGTCTTCCCCATCTTGCATACATAATATGGGATTGTTGGCTTGTAGTCAAGTACTTGCTTTTTGAGATGATCCAGATTTTCCTTGGTCATTTCAACTTCATTTCCGAAGTGACAGTGCTTGTCAAAGATTTCAAATCCATGAATAGTTGGACCTGCATAAAAAATAAGCACATTTTTAGTTCCATAAAGTATTTTTGAAAGCATTTCTATCTTTTTTTACCTCTTTTGCAGGTCTCTTCATCGCTTTCGCTGTCACTGAGGATGACGTACGATGGACCAGCAGCCATTCCTGTCACAAGATTCCAGCATAAAACATTTTTTGTACTAACAGGACCTCTGCACTTTTTTGAACTGAACTTCCACTTCTAGTTTGCATGTTTTTGTGTTATTCTGTTGTCTACATTTTAAACTCCAACTTCTTTTATTATATATTTTTTAAGTTTCCCAATCACAGTATACTAATGCCGGCTGGATACATGTTTGTAGATTTTAAAACCCTCCAACTTATTTATTTTTTGTATATTGTTTTCCATTTCTTTTCACAAGTGAGCTTCTCGGGAGTTCTTATCTGAACTCCTCTTCTTGTTCATTAGTGTCTATTCCCCCCCCCCCCCCCCACCCTCTGCCTAACATGTTTTTATTTGATTTTTTTTGATAGATCTATCGTATGCAAACCATTTTTTAAGTAATCTGTAAGGTATTTATTTTGTTAAGTTGTTAGATCTTGTTTTTTATACTAGTCTAGATTCAAAACCACGGCCATGAAGGATGAAAGAGAGGAAGATCCACGGCGATTCAATGAGTAGATGAGATGGGGATGGGTTAGACGCACCTTCTTTTGTTAGGTAATCCCTTCGCTTTTCTGATGCTGGATTACTTTTCTGTAGATCTTGCTAGACTTCTCTTCTTCTTCTTTTCTCTGTTCTTGTTCTCCCTTTGCTCTTCCTTCGACTCCTTCTCCGTGGGATGTTTCTTCCGGCGGAACACCAGGCAGTGGTTGAGTTTGTTTTGCGCCGAGTGGTGGTTTTTAGTGGGTTGGGCGTGGTTTGGTGGGTGGGGGGTGGTTGGTTGGTGTGGAACAGCTTTTTATTTTTTCAGTGTTTTTACTCTGTGCGAACGTCTGCACTGTTATCACGTGAACTTCTTTTGTAGTGTTTTTATGCTTTTGTTTTGTGCTTGCACGTGAACTCACAACTGGCCCTGGATAAGATCCTTTTTTGTTTGTTATCCCGCAGGATTTTTTTTTTTTTGTGGTTATCTCTCGGTTGTTTCTGTTTTGTTTGATTGGATATGTATTGGTTTGTTCCCTGAATTTGTGGATCACGACGTCTGTTGTTACATTTCTGGAACTATAAATACATGTCTTTTTTCCTCTGTGTTTCGGTGCATATCAATCACCGATTCTTCTTCCTTTCTTTTTTCTTTTTCTGTGTGTTTTCTCTGTTTCACCGATTGCATGGCAAACCCTCCTTTTTCCCACGAGTACACATTCCCCTGCCATGGCACAACCACTATGAAGGTTTTGTACACAAATGCAGCAGCTAGTGTTGAGGAGTGGATCACCAATGCTGAAGCTTCCCTAGATTCTTCTGCTAGGAAGATTGTTGGTCTTGATGTTGAGTATGATAAACTCAGTGGAACCTATTTCAATCCGAAGAAAGCTGCTGTGATCCAGCTATGTGTTGGCACTGATGTTCTTGTGTACCACATATGCCATGCTGATGAGAGGAGTGAAAAGTTGTATGATTTCTTTCATGGCTATAGGTACACTTTTGCTGGGTTTTGCGTCGTAGAAGACCGCACCATTCTGTCACGTTCAAAGTACTATGTTCATAATGTGAAGGATATCCAGGCAATATGGAGAGATCCGGACAACAGGAAGAGAACTCAAGGTCTGAAGGATGTTGCTGGAGTTATTATAGATCCAATCTATTTTGAGATGAAGGATGGTTTTGGAAGGGCAGAGCACAGGATGTGGGCTGATCCGCCGCCTCTACCGCCTAAGCATTTGGAATATGCTACACGGGATGCATATGCCACGTATGAGGTTTTTCGGAGGCTGGATGTGTTTGAGAGGGGCTTCTTCTCCTTATTCAAACATACCGAGAAGAAGCGTGGCAGGGATTGGTGAAGATTTTAGTTTTGTAGGGACATTTTTATTTTTATTTTTTCTATGATCAGATTGTAATCGTTTACTTTACCTACATTTTTCTTTTAGGTTTTATGTTTAAGAGAACTCCTTAGTTGGTTAGATCTGAACTTCGCAGTCATAAATTTCTTTTTTACTTTGTGTTTCCCTTCCCTTTTATTCATTTTATAATACAATGAAGATGTCCCTATTTACTTTTTTTGCAATCCTATATGTTGTCTGTTCATTTTTTTAACAATTCAGTACCTTTCACGTATGAATAGTATGTGAGAACTTCGCAGCTGTTGATATCTGAACTCCCTTTTTCTTGCATGTGTGTTCCTGTTTAATTTTTATACGAACTTTTTTTCACACCGTCATACATAGTTAACTTCGCGGATAATCGGCTGTGAACTTCCTACTGTTTTTTTTTAATCAACATTTTACGTGAACAACTGTCTAGCTGTTGAATTACCCGGATAAGGTCCTTTTTGTTTTGTTATCCCGCAGAATTTTTGTTTTCTTGTTATCTCTATCGGCTGTTCTATTTATTTGTTTTGGATATATACTGTTTGTTTCCTGAATTCGTGGATCACGACGTGTTTGTTACATCTCAATCTATAAATACAGGTCTTTTCTTTTCTCGCCTTGCACGTGAATTACCAATTGCTTCTTCTTTCTTTTCTTCTGTCCACCGATTTGCATGGCAAACGCTCCTTTTTCCCACGAGTACACATTCCCCTGCCATGGCACAACCACTATGAAGGTTTTGTACACGAATTCAGCAGCTAGTGTTGAGGAGTGGATCACCAATGCTGAAGCTTCCCTCGATTCTTCTTCTAGGAAGATTGTTGGTCTTGATGTTGAGTATGACAAACTCAGTGGTACCTATTTCAATCCGAAGAAAGCTGCTGTGATCCAGCTATGTGTTGGCACCGATGTTCTTGTGTACCACATATGCCATGCTGATGAGAGGAGTGAAAGTTTGGTTGAGTTTCTTCATGGCTTTAGGTACATTTTTGCTGGTTTTTGCACCACAGAAGACTGCAAAGTTCTCTCACGTTCAAATCTCTATGTTCATAATCTGAAGGATATCCAGGAAATATGGAGAGATCCGGACAAAAAGAAGAAACTTCAAGGCCTGAAGGATGTTGCTGGAGCTATTATAGATCCAATCTATTTTGAGATGAAGGATGGTTTTGGAAGGGCAGAGCACAGGATGTGGGCTAATCCGCCGCCTCTACCGCCTAAGCATTTGGAATATGCTGCACGGGATGCATATGCAACTTACGAGGTTTATCGAAGGCTGGATTTGTTTGAGAGGGGCTTCTTCTCCTTATTCAAACATTCCGAGAAGAAGCGTGGCAGGGATTGGTGAAGATTTTAGTTTTGTAGGGACATTTTTCTTTTTATTTTCTATGATCAGATTGTAATCGTTTATTTTTACCTACATTTTTCTTTTTTAGGTTTTATGTTTAAGAGAACTCCTTAGTTGGCTAGATCTGAACTTCGCAGTCATATGTTTTTTTTTACTTTGTGTTTCCCTTCCCTTTTATTCATTTTATAATACAATGAAGATGTCCCTATTTACTTTTTTTTGCAATCCTATATGTTGTCTGTTCATTTTTTTTAACAATTCAGTACCTTTCACGTCTGAATAGTATGTGAGAACTTCGCAGCTGTCGATATCTGAATTCCCTTTTTCTTGCATGTGTGTTCCTGTTTAATTTTTATACGAACTTTTTTTTCACACCGTCATACATAGTGAACTTCGTGGATAATCGGTTGTGAACATCCTACTGTTTTTTTTAATCAACATTTTACGTGAACAACTGTCTAGCAGTTGAATTACGATATATTTATTCTCACAACATCCTGTGTAGAGGTTTAAAATAAATGATATTTATGAAAATTCCTGTTCTTTACAATTTGGATCGCTGGCAGTAGCACGAACAAATAGTGAACTTCAGCAGTATATTTATTCTACACAATGTAACCAACTACATATTTGTTTCAGTATGAACTATTCTATTTTTTTTCCTTTTTTTGTGTCTACCTCTTTCTGGTACTCCTTCTTATAGCTGCTGGTGTAGTTTGTGTTTTCTCCTTGTTCTTCTCCTTGCTTCTATCTTCCATTGTGTTGCTTTCATTTTCTGTTGACTGCAGGTGTAATAGTTGTTCCTCAAGCTGCCTTCTTGCGCAAGTTCTAGAGTTGTGTCCCCTTATCTTATTGCATGTACCACAAGCTTTCACCCCTTTTGGTTTCATTGTCGCACCATCACTTTTTTGTCGTTCAACAATCTGTTGTTGTAGTATCTTTTCCCTGTTGGGGCATGTTGATGCGTAGTGTCCTAGCCTTAGGTTGCACACGCTGCATTTCCTTTGTCCTCCCGTTTTATTTAAGTTTTGCAGTTTGCTCTCCACATCTGGTGTTTGCTGTGTATCTTCTTGCTTAGTGATATCTTCATCCTCATCTTCTTGCTCATATTCTTCATCATCCGTCTCATCTTCGAAGCATTCACCCTCATCTGTGTCCAGTTTTTCCTCTTCATCATTCTCTGGGATGTGCTGGCGAGCAAGCAAGTTTCTTATGCGCACCTTGATATTTGCTGAAGATGTTGTAGGCCCATACACCTTCTTATGTGTTTCCAAGAGTTTTTTAGCCAGCTGCCTTGCCTTGCAGGTTCTGGAATTGTGGCCATTAATTTTATTGCATGTTCCGCATATTCTTGTACCTTTCGGTCTCCCGTATTCATCTAGTTCTGGTTCCGGACGGGCAGGTGCAGGGGGTTTGCATTTTCCATTCCTCCTTGCAGCATCTGTAGTCTTGCTTCCTTTTGTTATTGCAAGTAGTGGAGGCTGTATATCTGCATATGGATCATTGTCCTCAGTCTGAGGAATGTCGTTGTGCTCGCCAGTTTCTCGTGTTGTGTTTTCTTGGTTTGATGACTGCTCATTGTTCTCCATCTCTGCATCCTCATTATTCTCCATCTCTGCATCCTCATTATTCTCCGGCTCTGCATCCTCATTGTCCAGGTTTGTATTGGCATCTCTGAAGGCAGATAATGCTATTTGGAATTTTGCTTCCGAAGTGCATCCTTTGTTTATAATTTTAACTGCTTCACTGTAAAGGATTGTTCGTCTGTATTCAATTGAAGTCCCATCATCTGTTGTTGTCCTGTAGTCTCTGCGGTTGAAATCAGGGTTTGTCACTGCATCTTTGGTGTATCTCTGGAGTATATACTTGCTTGGTATCTCATCCAGGCGTAGGTGCTCAAAGACAGCTATGACATGGTGGCAGAACAACCCTGTGTGTGCATAAAGTTAACATTAGCTCGGTTAATTTTTTATTTTTTCGTGTCAACAATTACTTTTTTCTATGCATCTGTAGTGTAATACAACCAAAAGCAATTGCTGAAAGAGGCTTTTTTTTACCTGTATGTTCCCACAGTTTACATTCGCATTCATAGCGGCCTTCAACTTCATCTGCTAGCACTCTGAATTCATGTCTTGACCAAGCGAATTCTTTACTCTGATTGTAGTGATGCACAAGGTAAATGTTGGGATTATCCTGGGAAGTCTTAATGCGGAAAGCTGTGCTGTGATATTGCCGCTCCCGGAAAACTGAGTACACTGCCCGTGTGTACTTATCCATCACCTGTGCCTCGAAGCCATACCTGGTGACTGTTTTCCTTGTGCCCTGCAATTTTGATTTTTGTCGATGGAAAAGTCATTTGCTTTGAACATGAAACATAAGATAACTTATATATATATATATGAACCCCAGAACTAAACAGATGTGGACTTCCATGCATATGCATACTTTTTTTTTCGAAAACAGATGACACTTTTTGTGTACAGAAGAACCCCTGACCAAACAGTTGTGAACTTCCATAACATATGCATAGTTTTTTTCCTTTTTTTATATGTTCTCATCCTATGTTTTTCCAAATTATTGAAGCATATTTTTTTTTCATTAATATAAAAAAGGAAATCGAGCACTCACCGTTGATGCATTTGCCTCTGCATTCTCTGCTTCATGCCTTGCCTGTATGCAGCTGTTAACTTGCTTAGCAAAAATGTGGAGGTTGTCTCGTTCAGTGACAAAACCCCTTTTCAGCACAAAGTTCATGCTCTCGCTTCTTTGTGTTGAAGTCATGCGTGCACAGAAAACTTCTTTCCACTAAGCTGATATCCACAATTTCCTTTCAGCCCATAAGTTAATCATGACATTTATATCATGCAGATTGTACTCTTCAATCAAAGCCTTCCACGCATCTTCAAACTCAGATGACATTAGGGGATGGTTCAAAATTGCAGTCAGCTTATCCTTCAAGTCAGGGAATAGTTTATAAAGCTTCTTCAGCGGGTCCTTATGCTTGTTCATTATGTGCCATCTACAGAACTTATGTAGAGTCCGTTTGAAAATTTTAGGTATTGCTTTTGTCATTGCTGGGCATTGATCTGAACAATTATTAGGAAAAAACACATCAGGTATAATGCAAGCAAACTTCACAAAAACAAAACAAAGGTGAACTTCAGCAAATTAAATATCTTTTATTTTTTCGTGTTGCAGGGGTGTAAACATCTGAACTTCTGTGTGTTTTTGTTATGAACTACAACTGAAGGTACAAACAGGAGGATAGATTCTGATTTTCTCCAAACCTGTAAGTATGCAGATTGGTTGTTTACCGCCCATGCATTCAAGGAATCTGCTGAATACCCATTTGAAGGACTCCTCTGACTCGTTTCCCATCAACGCAACACCAAAGATTGTTGACTGCAAGTGGTTGTTTACGCCGACAAATACTGCAAGGGGCAAGTGGTGCTTGTTCGACTTGTAAGTAGTATCGAAAGTTATGCAATCTCCAAAATCTGCATATGCTGCCCTCGAGCTAGCATTAGACCAGAAAACATTTTCCAGTCTGTTTTCGTCATCAACCTTGTAGTCATAGAAGAAATTTTCATTCTCCTTCTTCATGTCTTCAAAGAATTTGAACATATTCTGCACCTCATTCATGGACTCCTTCCTCGTGTTTTCTGCTTTCCTGCAAAAAGAAATTTGTTGTTATTTTTCTTTTTTTGTTTTTCTTTTTTCTTTCCCCTGTTTTTCATGTAAGTTTTCATTTTATATATAAAGGAGGGGGGTGGGGGGAGTACTTACATGTTTAGTATGTCTCTGTTGTGGCAGCCAATCTTATCACGGCCACCATGCAGCCTTGTAAGCAGGCCCATTATGTTTACATGTTTTATATTGCTGAACTGAAGGTCTTTTACCAACCCCTTCAATGTTGGATCCACCTTTTTGTGAGAACGCATGAAAACTAGCATTGATGGGCTTAACAGCAGGGTATGGTTGTGCTGAAGTGTAATGTCCTTGACAATGCAGGTACCATCACTCCTCTCTTTCAATCTCATAAAGGCCTTGCACCCAGTTCTTTTGGTCATCTTGTCACGCTGTCGGTCTTCCTCGTTGACACTTTGGCGGTGTGCACCTTCTCGTACACATCTCAAGTAACGCCTGCTCTTGTTGTGCTGTCCTTTCCTTATCCCAAACCCTGTGTGCTTTGCATATGTATTGTAAAATACATATGCGTCTTTGAATGTGCTAAATTCTTGACCAATGGATGGTATCAGGTCCGGATCAAGATCTGCAGCCTGCAAATTGCCACGGTTTTGTTATTGCATTATTTTTTTTTGTTTTTACATATGTTATTGTATGTTAACTTCAGGAAATAGGTCAAGTGAACTTCCTAAAATTTAATAAAAAATAAGAACATGGACTTTTTAAAGTCATCTGAACTTTTTTTCACAGAAAAACTGTTGCACATGAATTTCGAGAACATATCAACTATACATTTCATATAATAAACCGAGCATGTGAACTTCCTAAAAATCAGCTGAACTTTTATCAGGGATACAGGGTTCACGAACTTTCCAAATCATATCAACTGTTTTTTCTAAAAATATAGCATGTGAACTTCCATGCAAATGGTCTAAATAAATGTGTGTAAGAGTGAAATTTTTATCAGCAAAATATAAATTGAACTTACGTGTGTGTATGTTCGCAGCTCTGCAGGGGTGGCTCTATCATCTGGTACTATGGGGCATGGCGGTGTGACTTTTGGTACATGGCAGAGTGGATCTCGAGGTGGCATATGACTTGATTGAGTGCCTCGACGATCTTGGTGTATGTTGTCACTTTCACCATCCCCATAATCGCGTTGTCGTTTCAGAAGCATCACTGCTAGAAGACGACTTTTGCCCACTGTCCCTGTTCACATCGTTGCTTCCAGCTGTGGTTGTGTTAGATGTACTTGTAGATTGCCGTTTTCGTGGCTGACGGAACGTTGCATTACTAGCAAATATCTCCTCAGTGCAGTTTATTGGAGAACGGGGTTTTTTCGGTGGACCTGACCAACACATAATATCCTCATCATCATCTGTTGATGTTGTGGTATCCCGCTTCCTTTTGCTGTTATCCATGTCATCTTGTTCTTGGATTTTCTGATTGAAATTCCTTTCAACGGCAGCAACATTTGTCTTTCTCTTGGGATTGCGGAACACTGGCTGGATAAATGAAACTGGCTCATCACAGCATATGGGAGTCATTGGAGGCTTTTTAGGGCCTGACCAGCTGATTATCTCGTTGTCACCACTGTTCTGCATTCTTTGCCCGGCAAAGAGCGTAACTCGGTAAGTTTTTTAACATGTGAACTTCTTGAACATTGGGACTAGAACTTTTATACATAAAACTTTGTCTGATGTCTTCAAAAAACTAAAACAAGTAAAGTTAACCGCCACACAGTTTAATATGAACTTCCTGCATACATGCTAACCTGCATACTTATTTTTTTCATTTTGCTGTTTTAATTTATTTATAACTGAAGTGAACTCCATGAAACTGGTTTTAAGAACTTCCCAGTAAAAGACATATAAAAAAGAGGAAACAGAGTGATGAATTGTTTTCTTCTTTCCTACAATAGACTCTGCATGTGAACTTAAGTGTGAGGTGAACTTCCAATAGGTAAATCCAGTGGAGGTGAACTTCCAATATCAGTAAGTGAATCATGTGAACTTCCTGTTTTTTTTGTTACCTCATCCTCTGCTGGCCTCTTTCTGGAGCTTGGCTGGCTTGTGGAGCTTGGCTGGCTTGAATTTGGAGGATGCTCTGCCGATCTGCGTCGAATTGGAGCCATTACTGCCTGTAAGGAGGCTGGATCTCGCCGTTCTCCGCCACTGGCTCCTTTCCGTCAGCTACCGCCGCCGTTCGCCTCCGTCGCGGGCTCCCTCGCGTCGGCTCCCGCTGCCGCTCGCTCGCCCGCGCCGACGAGGTAGGGATGCTTGATTGTCTTCGCGTCCGCGCGGGCTTCCTCGCGTCGGCTCCCGCCGCCGCTTGCTACCTCGCGCCGACCAGGTACGTGTCCGTCGCGGGCTCACTCGCGTCGGCTCCCGCCGCCGCTCGCTCGCCCGCGCCGACGAGGTAGGAGGTCGAGGTGCGGAGCTGGATGATCTCCGCTCGAGGCGGGGCGGGGGCGCGATGTTTCTATGAGAGGGAGGTGGGGAGTTCGGTTCCTACACGAATCGTTATCGGTGGGGGAGTTGGGGAGTTCGGTTCGGACGGGGAGAGGTGGCCGAGCGGGATTAGGGGGGGTTCTAGAGCACGACGAGGTAGGGATTAGGACGCGGATTTTCTACCCACATGGCTAGCTACCCATAGGCTTAGCACCGTTGGATATGGGGAGCATGTGGGTTGAGCCAAGCAGATTGGTTCGCTGGACATTTGTGTAGAGCAAACGCTGTTAGCCCACCGTCCGGGTGCATGCACTAGCTTGCGTACTGCCTTGGCGGCAACAGACACATGCATGCCTCCCAACTGACGAAAGATGCATGCAACAGCATCGGCGCGACGTGCTTATTTGGATGAAGCTGTGTCGTAGAGCGCGTGGGGCGGCTTTTTTTGTCAACCGGTTTGCTCTCAGCGTAGTGGATGCCACCGTGTTGGTACAAACAATGGACCTATCGTTCGTATAAATTTTAGCTTCAGCTTTATTGCCGCACAACTGCTACTCGTTTGACAGGGATATCTGCATGCTTATTTTGGTGAGAGAAATCAGAGTGCACGTCGTCCTAACGCATGTAACTATGTAGTGCATATCACTGTGTTGCATCAACCATTGGACTGGTCGTTGGATTCGCATTTTTTTAGCTGCACCTATGTTGTCGCACGGCTGTTCAACGTGCAGTTCATGAGCCAAAATCGAAAAGGATGCGTACCATGCACCGAAGATAAAAGCTTTGCGATGGATCGACGACGGTACTCCGTCAAAGAATCCAGGATGCATTTCCACAAATTCTGATTTTTATTTGAAACGAAATCATAATTTGCCTCTCTCGCAAAAGCAAGGGAGCGGTGTTCTTCTCGTGGGGCCTATAGCTCAAACGAGCAAAGCTGAATCTAGCCAAGCATCCTTTTACAACAATCTAGTCGAGAAACACGCCATTCACGGACCATGGGATCTGGATGGGGAAACACAGTCGCGGGCGGGTCAACGGGAATGGCCAGGATCCCCCATCGGCGTCTCCAAGTCTGTATTTCTGAGCTTGCACTTTTTTTTTCATTTCAATTGCACATAGTATCTGATTTAAAAAATTGGTCCATCGACAACGACCTCTAAAATGAATGCAATGCCGACCAAATTCATAATTTGGGTAAAAAACTCCACTCTAAAAATCACTAGAAGCAGATTCACCTTTTCTACTATTTTTTTGAGTGTTTCTTTTTCTACTATTGAAAGAAACGGTGCTTTGCAAGAACAAATCTGGGGACGGTTCTTTACAATTTGCTCTAATATCAATGAAAATATATGACATAGACAAATTTGTTCTACCATCCAACGCAATTACATGATCTAGAGAAACCTGAAAACAATTCGGAAAACCTCTATGCAAGAACCATTGGATCTCAAAATTACTGTCAAAAAAAGGGAGATAAGAAGATCCATGGTGGCAAGATCCAACCGGTGGTTCATCACATGAATCAGACGATTGGAATCTAAAATCATCAGCCCAATTTGAATCATTGTAATGACACAAGTGCAGCCACTGGAGATAAGACACGGGGGCAATACACAAACTCTAAACAAATCAGGACCTTGCCGCCGCCGTTCCCTCAAGATCCTTGAGATACAGGTCTAAAAAGAAAGTAATCTCAACAAGAACAGGTGCAAAAAATCAACACAGAATTTGGATTGGAAACACAGGAAAAACTTGAACCTCACTGATCGATACGATAAAGTTCAATTAAAATGGCATCAACCAAAAGAGCTGAAAAATCTATCACATATACAACAAATCAAATCATATCAGTTTAGCTCGAGAATCCTTCACAGAACGGATAAAACCAAACCGAGTCTCCACTGCCGAGCATGTGCTGCATCCAAAATGTCTAAAGGATTTGCAATAAGTAGATGTGGAAACATGATAGGGAGGGGCCATGGATCTTGAGCATCAAGTTCAGTCCGCGCCCCTGCTACCCGTCTAGCCCATTGACACGGCCATTGGCCTTCCTCCATGTTACAGTCAGCAGGGACTCAAATCGACAGAGAAAAAGGAAGCTCATCGCTGCCTCTTGACCTGCGCCGCCTCTCGACACGCAGCTGCTCCTCCCTCAAATCCCAAAAAAACAGCAACGCAAACATCTACCTAGAAACTGATCGGAGAAAAGGATGTGAAGCAAAGCCACCTACTGCTAAAGTGCTAGTGCTAAACCGAAGCAACAAAAATTAGGCATAGAACTAGCACATGAAAAAATTGGATCCATTTGAAGCCAAAACAATTATGATCTGCATGATGGATTCGTACCCAAAAAAAAGCTTCTGGAAAGGATCTGCATCTTGGTAAATATTTATTCCAACAAAACAAATCAAAGAGTCTCAATAAAAAAGGAAGAACGAAGCTTTTTTGCTTCATATTTTGGACCCTTTATCTGTATGAACATGGGATACGGATCGGGTACACATCATGTATTACAAAAATACCAACTGAATGGATCTGGATTAGGTACACACCATGTACAAAATAATCAACACCGCGGGAAGCAATTCTAGTGGAAAAATCAACTGATTGGATCTGGATCTGGATTAGGTTCAGTGACATCACAGATCGCATGAAGTATCATGCAAAAAATACTAGATCCAGCGTTGCTAATATTTATGAGCTGGAGAAGAAACCAAGAACACCAGAGAGAACCAGGAAAACGTGTGGATCCATATCACTGCAAAAATCAATTGGAAAAAGGCAGAAAAAGAGCAAGCAGATCCAGATGGAGATCTCGAACAGCCGAGCCATGGTCCATCTATGGCATCCTCCAGCGCGCCGGCCGCCTCAACGGACGGTGACGCTACTGCGCCGGCCGCCTCAACGGACGTCGATGCTGCCGCGCCGTTGACCACCAGCACCAGCAACCCCACACCTGTTCGTTGCTTGTGATGTCCCTGGCGGCCCATGAACCACTCTGCTGGCTTCGAGATAGTGGGGATGCTAAATGATGGCAGCATTCCCTCAAAAAAAATGATGGCAGCATCTGCCAAACACGTGAAAAAGGGATGTGAGTCTAGCTGGCTGGCGTAACGGCGTTTGACGAGGAGTTAGCATCGTGCTACCAAAGAATGTGCTCCCTATATCATCAAGTGTGTATATCAACGGTTAGGACCCCATGGGTATATATATATCGACGCGGATTTTCTACCAAGGGTGGTAGCTATGCATAGGATAGCAACCGTTGGATAGTGGGGCTCCAACTCTCTCCAGGTGCAGATCAAAAAAAGGGTCCGTCATCTCATGTAACGGTGTTTTGGTTCTCTGCTAGTATAGATGTTTGGTAGTGAAATGACAAAATCACACGGTCACGGTAACCATACCGTGTGCAAGTTGTCGTTTTTTACCTATTTTGACAATTTGTATCGGTAACGGTAGCATATGCCATACCGTATGCATTTTGTTATGCAAGTACTAGTAGCTACCATAGTCACATTGTTGTTTTGCTTCTAAAAACACACATTGCCACGGCTATGGTTGTCTGGTTTTGTCATGCAAGTACTAGTAGCTACCATAGTCACATTGTTGTTTTGCTTCTAAAAACACACATTGCAACGGTTACGGTTGTCTGGCACTGCGAGTGAGCTATCATCTGTGTGCGGTTGGAATTGATTCAATAAAATATAGTGGTTCAAGATAGCCGTAGTCGTGGTTAAACTGTTGAATTGTGGTTGAATGCCCAAACTATTTATGGCACGGTTGTTATATTCGCAGCATTTTTTCACATGCAGTTGATAATAAAATCTGAATGCACACTTATCCCGGCTCGTTAGTGGTCCCCTTAATTTGATAGTTGTATCGAATTTGAATGCACAAAACCTGGACAAGCAGTTTTACGTTTGTCAGAGCGCGGTTGCATGCGGTTGACAAAAAATTCTGAATCCACAAATCTTTCACAGCTCGGTACTAGTTGGTCCGTGCCGTGCATAAGTTGTCAGAGTGAGTGCAAAACAACGTTTTTATTAGTAGCCATGCCAGGAACAAATACAGCTGGTGTGGGGCTTCAAAACTTTCCAACATTTAGTTCAAATTTCACCACATGTACAAATATACGATCAGTTCTATACATTGCCGACCACACTTCAAACTGATCATATATATAGGTGATTTTCAAACACATATGCCTCCAGATTTGTTCTTGGTTTCTTGAAGTTCCAGCTTGTTGATAGGCATGAATGTCATAGAAGAACATGCTTCAGGCATCCATGTTAAAAATAAGTTTAGTACGCAGATAAAAGAGTTTAGTGCCTGTAAACATAAAAATGACTGCAGGTAAACATAATTCTGCAGAAATTGCAGATAAAGTGAAGCGGCGATATCGATAGTAAGAAGATAATACCATAAGATGAAACGATGGTAGCAGAATGAATAAGTGAGACGCCCCATTTGTGAGCTCATCTGACAACCCCTCACCACCATTGAGGATCTTGGTCACAGTCCCGCACCCTGATATCTTGTCTTTCCTGATCAAATTCAAAAACTCAACAACAAACTGTACACGGACTGTTTGACTTTTAGAGTTGTACTTTAGTGTTACTTCTTACTGAGCATAGGACAGTAGGTCAGCCATTACTGCGGGAACGGTGATGAAACAAGTCACTTTCTAAAAAAAAAGTCACTTTGCGTTCCTAGATGGCTTAGGTAGCCAATTTTGCGTCAAATTTAGGTATCAGAACATGGCAGCCTCCAGCCATCAGGATGACCAAGCATGAGGAGATCCCTCCGATATGGCATACAGAGGGGCTGTATGCAGGTGAACATGCAATAAACATACAATGCAGGGATAAAAAAGTGAAAATACTCTAGAACTTCAGATAAAAACGATGAATACAAATCAATGTAACGAACCAGCCCATATCTTTTACCAGATGTAAAGCATATCAAAGCTACATCCCTTGGAGCCGACACAGGCTCCATCACCGTAGTTCCTCCGTAAGTTCTCTTGATATGATTAAGTGACATGACTGAAAATGATATGTTGAATACATAGGATTACAAAATGCCAGTACTATATGCTGCAAAGGTTTATTTTCAAACTGACTGATCAATCCTAAAAAGGGAAGGAAACATGTATCTTCTTCATCCTCTGCATAATAATCCAAAACAAAAACTTGCAGGTTCGCTGGTGCTGACAGGGTCCCCCATTGTGAGGTAAAGACCAATGGTTGAGAATCTCTTGCTCTCCATCAACTGGAGCACCCATGAGCTGTAACTTCCATCAAAGATGAACGCCGACGGTCGCACAAGCTCTAGGGCATGTGTTGTCTCCTCGAAGCTCTAGATGACAAGAAAGAGAACCCCATTGTTTAATATCCCATTCTTCAGAGTAGCACATTCAGAAAAATACCTATCAAAAACTTGTGAAGCGAGTTGGGAGATTATGATGGTGTGCGGGTGCTCTTGATTAGATTAGGGGAAGAAGAATGTTCTTACCCAGCGGTAGTTGAGAGGGGTGATGATTGCTCCAATGTAAGGGATGGCAGTAAGAGAAAATAAGCAAACATAAGTAGAATTTCTAAAAAAAAATGTAGAATTTGGGAAATCCGTGAAGAAACGGAACTGGATCTTTCAGACGAAACAAACAAAATCAACATCGCCTAGTGAAGCAAATCCTGATAAAAATTTCTACTGTACGATTTATTTGAATGAACATGGATTTCAAAATTCTCACACAAATCAACAAGGGATTAGAAACACCACTAAAATCCCGTTTCATCATGGGACCAATTCGACAGAGGAGGAAGGAGGAAGCAGTTCATGATACCGACATGGACAGTTCAGACGACCGAAAATAGAATTTCAGCCGTGTTTTGCACTAATGTTCTGAACTAGCGAATCATCCACACCGATTTTTTGCACTGTTTTGAAAGCCTGCACTACCTTGCCAAAACATGTGTGATTCCTATCGAGCAATAGCTGAACTTCCCTACTTAGAAACAAAACAGAGGGGGGACAGAAAGAGGATAACTGGGAAGAGAAACACGGTCCGAGAAACACCAACCATCCTCGGCCATTACCGTGATGGCCGGAAGCACGAGAGGACCAGGTGTGCCCAGATAGCAGAGAAGCATCAAGCAAGAGGTGCTTGGCCTCCCGACGGAGACGTGGGGAACAGCAGGCCCTGCCTCCCGGCGACGGCGTGGGAACAGCAGGGACGCTGCGACCCGGCGGCTGCACGGCGAGCACGAGGGACGCGACCTTCGCGGTGCTGCGAGCAGAAGCTTCGCGGCCTCCCGGCGGCGACGCGGCGAGCAGGACTTCCCGGCCACCCGGTGGCGGCGCGGCGAGCAGGAGCTTCGCGGCGACGCAGCGAGCAGGTCTTCCCGGCCACCCGGTGGCATGGCGGCGAGCAGCAGAGTCACAACCTTGGCGACGCGAATAATAGGAGCTTTGCAGCCTCCTAGCAGCAACGCGGAGAGCAGGAGCTTCGGCCTCCCGGCGGCGGCGCGGCGAGCAGGAGGGTCACGACCTTGGGGGCGCGACGAGAAGGAGCTTCGCGGCCTCCCGGTGACGGCGTGGAACCAGGAAGTGTGTGGCCTCCCTGCCGGCGCGGAACCCGGTGGAGGTCGCCGGTGGTGGGATTCCCGGTGGGGGTGGCGTGGTGGGATTCGCGATGGGTTCGGGGGAACGGGCGTCGTGCAGGGCTGGACGGGAACGGCTGCCGTAGCCGTGCCGGATGGAGGACGGGCACGGGCGCCGGCTGACCTCGCCCCCGTCAGGAGCCTTCCACAACCAAGCACCCGCCCGCCTCCACCCCTCTCTTCGGCCTGCGCGACACCTTGATTTCTTCCCGCGCGCTGTGATGCGGGGGTGGTCTTGCGTCGGTGGGAGCGGCAGGAGCCAGGTGAGGGCGGAGTCGCTTGATGGCAACATCTCCCCACACCCCCGGCCATCGTGGATTCCGGCGGGTTCTTTTTTAGGAGCGAGACTCAATGCCCACTGTAATTGTTGCCGAGTTGATCAGCTCTGTGAAGAGAAAAAAATACCCACTGTAATTTTTTTAACATGATTTCACACATTGAGTCGGCAATGGTGAAAACAATCCTCGTGTGAAAATTTAGCTTTTCTTACACCTTTTGACAATTTGTACCGATGACACGGTAGCTAGAGCCATACGTATGAAAATTTGCTTTTTTTACTTGTTTTCACACATTTGAGTCGGAACGGTTCTCGTAGTAGTACACGGGATTTAAAAAATAAGGTGATGCCATTAGTTGCTATCCACACGTAGTCAACTCAAAAAACTGCCAACCGTGACCGTCATTTGGTTGTTGTTTTGGCAAAAAATTGCTACGGTTTGTATGAAGTGTCTGTACGATCTGCACCGTGGTGTTGTTTAGGTTTTGGATATTAACCGTCCGACGGGTTCTTTTCCTGTGGTACAAACCGTGTCCGTGGCTGGTTGTTGTTTTGGTATTTGTAAGAATTGCGGTATGGTTAACTAACGGAGGCGCTTGTTCGAAATCGGATGAAAACAAAATGGTCTAACACCGTGTGCTCCTTGTGTGCTCCCTATAGAAGATCTAATGGTTGGATGTATATGCATAGCTACCACCCATGGTAGCCCACTATTTTCCAACGACGCGGATTTTCTACCAAGGGTGGTAGCTGTGCATAGGGTAGCATCCGTTGGATAGAAGGAGTCTCATGTCCAGATCAAATACCCAGGAGCACTTTCACTGAACGGACGTTTGTGCTCCGTGATTGCATGCAGTCTAAAAGGCAGGAAAAAAACGTTGCCACAACTTTTCCACACTCTTTTTTACATCATTCCACACATTGCGTCGGCAACGGTGATGACCATCCGTCGTGTGAAAATTTAGCTTTTTTTAGCCAAAAACACACATTGCAACGGGTGCTGGTGCCCGGTCATGTCGAGTGAGCAATCGTCGGTGTGCGGTTCAAATGGGCTGGTAGGTGTAGTTGTACATGGTAGCCGTTTGCTTGGTGAGAGTACCGGACAGTTGATCAATGCGTGTGCGGTTTCGGACGCAAGCCGTATCGGTAAAAAATCTGAATCCACACATAAGACACGGCTCGGTCCTGGTTGGTCCGTGCCGTGCATGAGTTGTCAAAATCGCAGCAACTGTGCGCATTTAGTAGGGTGTGTGCTTGAAAACCTTTCGTACGATCTGGTTTAGTTTTCATCACATGCGTGTATGATCGGTTTTGAATGTGGAAGATAACCTGTATGTTGCTGTTGTAGGTAGCGAGAACGGCTAGCAAAGTGCTCTAAATGAAAACGGCATGAATAAATCAACAGTGAGTCCAAACTTTAGGCCTCTCGTTTTGTAGTGTGGGTGTGAAATTTTATCCCAATTAAATACAATTACCTCATCTGATCGTTCTAATAGAATGTACAATTTCTGCGCGGGCTTTATGAAAATATAAAAATTGAAAAATGCTCCAAAGGAAATTCACACATTGGTATGGTTTTTAAACCTTTTTGATAGTGTGGGGTTACCCATTTTTTCGTCGGTTCCTTGTATTTGCATGTGTGTTGTTCGAGGGTGGAGATGTGCAAACAATGCAGAGCGATTACGGACATGCTTCGTAGGATAAAAAATGAAAAAAAATGTGCGGAAATTAATTACAAAAGACGGCCCAAAAAATAAAAACTTCCGTGTGTTGTTGTAACACTGCACGACAAAAATGATACAGGCTTTAAATGGATAATAGTGGATAGTCGCGACGGAGTAGCTAGGTCTTCTTATTGTCGTTTTGGAGTTATCTTTTACTCGATGAATTGGACAAATTGGGCCGGCAAGTTTCCTGAATTATTTTTCAGGTGCAGCACGTCAAATAATAAATCTGCCTGGGTAGGACAATCCTCCTTCGGCTTGTCGATTAGGTACCACAAAATCTGTCTCCAAGTAGTGACGCCAGTCAGGCGTTGCTCCGTTCGACGAAGCTTGCTGGAATCGACGGAAACATACGTCGCACGTTTCAGGTCCGACCGATCCACCAATTTTGAATTGCTCGATTAGTTGGGAGGCTGAAATTTCGATGAATTTGGGTGATCCATGCCTCAACCAGCAACGTGTTGAAAAATAGTTTAGTTGAATAATTATATAAAAAGAGAAACACTGAATAAAAGATGCAAAGTTGGTAATGTTTGTGTGGTTGAAAAAAAGGTGGTTGGTGGGAACCTGTTATGTTGTCCAATGGATCCAACTGCCCATTTGTGGAATGTATTTGCAGCCTCTTTTCTCTTACTGCAAAAAAGCTAAAAGAGGTACTGGTAGTCGATCCATTGTTCCAACAACATATGTGAAGAAAACATAGTCGATGTGTTGGCGAAAACTAAATATACCATGCCTAGGATGTATGATGCATCAAGGTTGCCTGCTTCTGCACATGTTTGCAAGAATGCTTTTGCACCAACCGACCATTTTTTCGCACTGACGGCGAAGCAACGAGCACTAATGTTTTTTGAGACAGAACCGCTCCTACCAATCTCTGTGAACCTCTTGGACCTGCGTTTAGAGGATTGTAACCACGGATTATTTACGTGTTGGGTGGGGGGAGGGACAGTTATAAATAAAACTACAAAATGATATACTCACGTCATGGTTGCGGACAGAAAGTCGGTGGGGACACGAGCTGATGCTGCTACAGATTCAAGGATAGATGCAATCACTCCATCTGGGAGGCCGTCGATGCTCATTTCTGCGACAACCTCGACCGTGCTATCGCTAGGCGGTTGCTCTATCTTCTCGTCGATAGACGGCGACGATGAGCTAAGGAATGGAACTACGGTGCGGTTCATGTTTTGACTGGATAATTCGTAACAAGCACTATCCAAACTATGCAATGCAGTGGAACGAATTTGAGGAGCGAGACTCAATGCCCCCTGTAATTGTTGCCGTAGTTGATCAGCTTCGATCCGTGAAGAGAAAGAAATGCCAACTGAATTTTTTTTAACGTGATTTCACACATTGAGTCGGCAACGGTGGTTACAATCCATCGTGTGAAAATTTAGCTTTTTTACGCCTTTTGACAATTTGTCAAGGTCACGGTGGCTAGAGCCATACCGTATGAAAAATTAGCCTTTTTTACTTGTTTTCACACATTTGAGTCGGCCACGGTCCTGGTTGTAGTACACGGGATTTAAAAAATAAGGTGATGCCATCAGATGCTACATATCCACACGTAGAAAAATTAGCTTTTTTTACTTGTTTTCACACATTTGAGTCGGTCACGGTCCTGGTTGTAGGATGCCATCAGATGCTACATATCCACACGTAGTCAACTCCAAAAAAATGCCAACCGTGACCGTCCCTTTTTTGTTGTTTTGGCAAAATAAATGCTACGGTATGGTTAACTAACGGAGGTGATTGTTCGAAATTGGAAGAAAATGAAATGGTCTAACACCGTGTGCTCCTTGTGTGCTCCCTATAGAAGATCTAATGGTTGGATGTGTATGCATAGCTACCACCCATGGTAGCCCACTATTTTCCATATATATATACTATATAGGACATATTCATACTACACCCGGGTGTAGTTACACCCGCGCGTGTTTCTCATAGTCTATAGAGTATCTATCATACCGGAGAGTATGTACATGTAGTAAGAAGTATATAAGACTATTTTGGTAGTATATATAATACTTTTTAGGCAGTATGTACATTTTGTTACGTAGACTTATTTTTTACGTATATATATGCATGTATTTTAGATATATAGTGCAAACTACATGCTCACTTGAATTTTTTTCATCAAACTTGGTTTAGAATATCTTAGATATAGTGTAAGAACATACTCAAACCGATAAAGTATCGTACATACTTCTATATGGTAGTATATTAGATATGGGTGTAGTTACACCCAGGGGTAATATATATATATATATATATAGAGACGCGCTATTTGACTCCCTGGGGGCAGAATATTATTCTGCACCCCACCGGACCAGGCGCTGGCCGCACCAGCCAGCCCGTGCGATTAGCTGCACCGGTTCACACGTCAGTCGACGTAAAATAGTAGCGCATGGGACATAAAAAGGTCAGGCTGAGCCTGAGTCCGCCCGCTCAACCGCAGGTACCCGATCGTGGGTTGCATGCGACGTAAGAAAAGCTCCGTGCGATGTAACAAAAACATGGGACCAGTGTAATTATTTTACACACAATCGGGTCAACCCAAACTAACGCATGAGCCACGTGAGCTATTATTTCCGTAACGACCAATGTAATGTATGAAAATTCGTCAGCTCACGTAAGAAATGTGATGGCAACGTAAGACTGGAACAACTCCATTAATTCATCTGGCGCGAGGCCAACCAACAACGTAAGATTTTTTCTTTTAACAAAACAACTTAAGAACTAATGGATGTTCCAATGTAACAACAGTAATGCGCTTGTAAAAATTTGCCTGCCTGATTACACACTATTAAAAATAGTGTCATAAAAAGGCTTAATGTGGATGCAAAATCACGCGCCATAAAATCATAGCAACTTATGACAGCCTTGTGTATCAGAGATTTAATAAGAAAGGCATACACATAATATTTGTGTAGACCAATTAATTACATGTGAAGCCTAGTGCATACACAATTCAAACATAGCTCATGCATGAGGCACAATAATCCCTCATAATGTCGTTGATCCTGACTTTATGTCACTTCATTTGATGTTCAGAGGATGGGAAGCCACGCAGCAGGCAGTGGGTCAAATACAATGTCAAATATATCCCTGCTTCTTACACGCCAAGATGGCAACAAGATATCCGAGAAGGCATTGGAACAGTGATATACTTTCGCAAGAGTGCTACACAAGGAAAAAAGATAACACATCAAGTAACTGATGTATTTTAAAAGAAGAAACTTAAATAAAATTCTGATGTGACAAAAAAATTATCTTCTTCATTATAGAAAGAGTCACATCCTATAATCATAGAAAGAGCTGTCATATTTTATTAACAGAGGAGAACTTCACCTAGAAAGAGCAAGACCAACTGGTACGAAGCACAGCTGCTACTGCCAGCTTAGCGTGACTGCTGAAGTGAAATTGCCAAGGAATTCGACTATAAGAGCCTGCATACACAGGAAAACCTTTCCTGTAACAAAAACCTTTTCAGCTAGGAACAGAAAAATTATGGAGTTTCATTACCTAGGGTATCTCCACAGTGGCCACAAAGGGGTAGTTCCCTGTAATAACCTTAATTTTTTTCAAGCGATCCATGAGGGGATCGATTTTCATTACCATGGAGATAACGAAAACAGGGGGCGAGCATCCAGGTGCAAAGCTAAGAAACAGAAACAAAAAAAAAGAGATCGCCGTCTGCTGATAGCATTCCAAAAGGGGGTGTGTTATATACAAAGCATGGGACAATTCAAAGTCAACAGAAACTTCCAAACACCCGAAGGAGGATAAGTTGTAATAACCTTAATATATTCAGCTCGTCGAGTTTCTGGAATCGAACACATTAAACACCTGAAAAAGCAAGACAATTAGCAACAAGTAATTACAGTTATAAGATGCAGAGATTGTACCTATATTATTTAAACTGGACCATATGCTACTATTGAAAAAATATTTAAATACAACAACACATGGGAGCTAGCTACTCCTGAACTACAAAAATCAGAATCCAAGCTTCCAATCACGAATAAATGGATCGATAAAATATGTAAAGAGTCTTACACATGATTTCGTTCTTTGTAACCAAAAAAATCTATGGACTATGATGCACGTGAAGACATGTACATATGGATTCAGAATTCAGTTAATAATAAGCTTATTGTCCTGGATAAATGAGCTCATAATCTTGAGAAGCTACAAAAAAGTCAAAAATTGCCAGATGAAAAACGATAATGAACCTTAGCTCAAAAAGGCTCACTCGACTCTGGCTTGAGAAATAGCCGCACAACAACACAATCCACAGCTTGAACAATTAAATCACCGTGTATATCAGCTCCCTCTCGCATAATAAGGCAAAGAGCTACTAAGCAACCGATGCAATGGATGAACAAACAGAAAACCCTTTTCCCGTAAATATTTGTCGCAAAAGACATATGAATCCTCCTCAGCGTCTAACCCAATATTAGAATACTATGTCTCATTGTGTTATTCTATCAAGTTAGCACTTACGGTCCATGAGAATGGAATGCATAATGTTATATCGAGAACAATCGATCAGAAAAATGAATCAGATGTGGCCAAAGAATAACTAACTAAAAATAAAGTTCCAACCTACTTCAAAAGCAAAGAAGACTAATGTTATAATCCCCTAAAGTGTAATCTTCTTGCCACTTTCTATTCGACAAATCAATGTAAAGAAACACATAGAAGAATGCAGATGGGATGAGGATGAATGCCATTTGTCCAAAGAAGTACCAAAAGAAAATAAACACGATGCACAAAAGTTCAACCTTTTATTTCTAATCATGCCGTAGGGACAAAGGCCATCATCCTAGCTGCACTCCTCCGGAATGTTCATTGAATTTATAAATCAATTGGTACCCTACATAAATTAATTGATGGGATTGTAAAGCTATACACAAACTATATAGAGCTAGATAGAGATGATATGATGGGGTATCACCTGGATCTACATGATAAGAAAATTTAGCTAAGGAATCAACAGTGCTTCTGTTCGAACAAACCACATCAATAATCATCACTAGTTGGAGACAAATGCCTACCTTTCGGAGACAAAAGTTTTATGTACATCCGGCCATGTAAACAATATGGAGGGAAGTTTGACCTTTTGATTGCAATCACGCTGCATCACTAAGGAAATCATCCAGGAGGCACTCTTCTAATGATTTAGAATTCAATTAAGCTTCTAATCCTGAAATGAATCAATAAGCCGATAAGCATTCAAAGTTACACATAAAGGAGCACAGAGGTGGGACTATGGGAGGAAAAATCCAATGGCAACAACAAGCATAGGCTCCTCACAATGAAGCCGAAGCCCACCATCATGCCCTGCACAGCTTCCGCTTGCCACCATTGCATGTGATTGCATAAAAATTCCCAGCTACTGTAAATGTAAATTACAATGAGAAATAATATGATTAAGAAAAAGGAGATAACAACACGATTCTATAGCCACTGATTCGTTTCCACAGTTGCAGATTAACTAATTTATTCATGCATAGAGTCTACAAATCAAGTTCATAAATTCATATTCGACTTATCTTGATGACTCCATTATATGATAGTCATCTTCGAGTGGAAAAAGATTATATATCATAGCAGCAATAACGAAAGTTCTTGAATGATAGTTGTAAACAGAAAAGATCATGTGAAAAATAAATGTGTACTAACAACATGCAGAATTTGATTGCTGAAGTCGTATTTCAGCATTCTTTTGAGAGTCTACTTTCAACCCCATACTTGCTGCTATTTGAACGATGAATCATATCTACAAAATCATGTTGGCTTTGCTATCACAGTTAAAATTCTTGTAAAACCATGTAGGTTGATTCCGGTGGCAGTCACAAGGAATTAGACCTTTTTTGATGACATACTATGTTGCTTACAGTGTTACCAAACATTTTCTTTCTTGATGCAAACACTTTTTTAGCATAGATGCAGCTTCACAATAGGATATTACCTCCTTTGTTCAGTGGCATATATGGGCAATGTTTGTGTATATTTCCCTGAGTTGGAGGCAATATCAGGCCCATCGTGTAGGCAACACTGAGTGCTGAGTAACACACCGAATCTTTACACTTTGCACTGCCCATGGCAGAGAATAACTAAACTGTGTATTTTTGTGAGTGCAAAGACAACCATCAGTAATTAAGTAATTCTACTTATGAGCTAGTCGCCAGTACAAATTGCAAAATATCCCACATGAGAAGGATCAGTCAAAAACTAGATCAACTCAACTCAAGTACCAACATTAGTTTGACCAGCAAGAACAGGTTACAGAGGCTAACCGTGCCATAAATTTCTGAATCCTACACACTATTGACAGATCCGTATGAGCCATTGCTGGTGATAGAAGAACAGTAGTAGTACTTCTTTTTATTGATTCAACCGGTGGAAACTGCGACACTGCTGCTGGCTAAAGAAAAAAAGGATATAGCACCACACTTTACCTTGAGGTCGAAGCCCACCGGCTGGCCGGCATGCTACGCCCGCAGCACTGCCAAAGCTGCTCGGATCACCATGTCGCTGATGCAACTCTGTGCCACTCGCAGACACCACCGATGCTAAATGAGTTCCGTACGCCGCGGAGTCCACCACAATGCTGCCTAGGCCACCGGCCGCTCGCGTAGGCACCAACGCGGCCAATCGCTCACCACGGCTCAAGCCGCCCATATCCCCAGATGTAGCCGCTCGCCGCCGGGGAGATCTCCAGCTACAGCCACTCCCCGCGAAGGCCGCGATCTTGCTGAAGCCGCCCGCCGCCCGCCACCCACCGCGATCTTGCTGAAGCTGCTCGCCGCCCACCGCGATCTTGCTGCAGCAGCTCGCCGCCGCCGTAATCACCGGCCTCGGCGTCTTCCCGGCCGCCGCAATCGCAAGAGCAGTCGCTCCCAAAAATTCTTGAACCGCCTGCTGCACACGATGCGCTCGATTAGACTGTGGTAGGATAAGCTG
This sequence comes from Lolium perenne, assembly GCF_019359855.2. Taxonomy (NCBI): domain Eukaryota; kingdom Viridiplantae; phylum Streptophyta; class Magnoliopsida; order Poales; family Poaceae; genus Lolium; species Lolium perenne. The sequence continues at coordinate 262,876,238 of NC_067250.2, forward strand.
CTACTAGCCCACGGGCAGAAATTTGGGGAGGAACCGTCGTCATAAAAAAAAAAAAAGCAATAATTTACAGCAGCCGGGGTGGGACGCTAGAGATTAATTGGGTTTGGCTTAACTGGTTCGGTAGAGCATTGTCTGGTCCGGCTCGGTCTACCGACCTGGGAGCAGAATAATTTATTCTACACCCAGGTGTTTAATAGAGTTTCTATATATATATATGATTCCTGGGTTGGCTATCACTAGCAAATTTTGTTACTCCCGAAAATGACAAATTTTGTTACAAATAAAGTGAAGTAACAAAATGTGTTTACTGAATAACAAAAATTCCGAATCAACAATGTGGTGTTGGACCAATCTATTTTTTTCGCGAAAACGCAAAAGCCTTGCGTTTCGATGCATTGATAGATAGATGCATTGATAGATAAAGAAAATTTGTATGTACAATATCCCCAAGAAGGACCAACACCACGCCGTACAAATCAACCCAAAAGACCTAATCTAGGGGAGGAATTGGCGAAGCCCTCGGGCTGGTCCTGTCTATTGAGCTAGGCCCATCTATTTTTTTTCTCTGAGGTGCAAAAATTTGCTAACATACCACTTCAATTTTCGACTGTGGTATGAATTGGTTTGGACCATAAGATGGCCGAAAACTTGAGCTACCACAAAAGAACCCCAAAAGTAGGGCACTCAAGAGAACAACACAGCTTTATTTATTTTTGGCCGCTCATGAGTGGACGGGCTGTGATGCCTGATTCGTGATGCTGTCGAAGTGACCACCCGAACCATCCAATTCCTAGTGAGCTGTATTGCCTGCCTAGAGGGCTAAACACCATTTGTTGGTCCATCCACATCTTTCGTTGATGCAGTTTCAGAAATTGATTTTTTCGGTTCTATTCTTAGCCGAGCTACACCCTCACGCTTGCATGACAAATGGAAGCCTTCTATTTATAACCAAAATGCAGACCACAACGCCCTAGTGTATATTTAATTCTTTCTCACGTGTCATAATTAACTGCAACCATGCATCAACCATGTACTCTGTGTGGCCGTACAGACATTGAAGATTATTAACCTCTCCTCGAAATAGGCTTTCGTCCCGCTATATTAATTTAGCACAAGATCGATACAGCATAGGATCCATGGCTGGAGCAAACAGCACAAGCACGCCCAAAAGAAAACAAAAAAAAAAGACAAAGGAAACTAATGCCGAAAAAGGTTGGATTGACGAAAACGGAGATGCCTCGCAACCGCTGCGCCCGCCGGAGAATATCCACCACAAGCCTAGCACATGGAAGCCCCGCGTACCAAGCAACACCTTCAATAAGGGATGCGACGATGACGACGCTGCTGCCCGGAGTGATCCTAGGGTTTCCCAGACGCGCAGGACAGGAAACAGGCTTCACCCAACGCCCTTCAAGAAGGAAGGGTGGCGCCCCGCGGCGTCATCACACGTGTCGGCGAAACCGACAGGGATTTCTCCCGACCCTCGTAGTCCCGCCCTTGGACGCTCCATCGTGCTCCACCACACTCGCCGCCCACCACCTCACGCCACCACGGCCTTGCAAGCACCACCGCCATCTCACCGTGACCAACGAACATGTGTTGTAGTACTTTGTTTTGGGACGCCGTAGATTTCATATTTGTATATGCCAAGAAAAGCAACTTGGATTTGCCTTATTATCAAGATCATGCATATCTTGAGTTTACGATAGAGCAGGCCTTCCACTTTGTTTCGGGACAGTGGTAAATTTTAATTTTTGTCTATGCAAGAGAAACAACTTGGATTTGCCTTATTATCAACATCATATAGGTTCTGTTCAAAATATTTGTCTTGCGCTCACATATGTAAGAGGCGAAAAACTTCAGTAATACACGATATGAGATTTCTGTTTCTGTTGGATAACATATCAGAGTGAGAGCAAGTATAATATGATTCCATATCTATTACGTGGTGTTTGTCTTCTAGTTAACTATTTTATTTTACAAGTTTTACAGTGGTTGATATTTTTAATAACCATCCATTCGCTCTGAAACCAAACTGACGGAACCAAAACTGTAGGACCGGAACCAAAATTTGTGGGACCAGAACCTCATATATATTCGGCGAATATTATAAAAGATAAATGTCCTTTTAAGCGGTCGAATCATCTGATGAGACTACATGAATCTTAAGGCAACAATTGAAATTGATCATATATGCACACATCGTAGAGCTGCCATCCTATTATTCTCACCAAATTTTTGTGAACCTCACGGTTCCTCTCTCTCTCAACCTCTCTGTCCCTCATCTCGCTCACTCTCTCGAACAGTCTGTCCCGGCGATCCCCGCGGCAGATTGGAGGGGACGGAGGGACTCTCCCGGCGATCCCTGCGATGGAGGGGAGGGGGCTGCATCGGAGGGAAGGGGAAGGCGATGGACCGGTATGTCCGGCAATCCCCACGACGGAGGGGAGGGGACGGCGATGGAGTGAAGCGGCGGAGGCGGCATCGACGGAGGGTCTCTCCAGGCGATCTCCGCGGTGGAGGGAAGCACGGGGTGGAGGGGACGGCGACAGAGGGTAGCGGCGGAGGCGCCCGGCGTGGGGAGGAGCGGCGGCGTTGGTCGAGGCCGACGAGGGGAGGCGCGCGCGGCTGCGTTGCAGGCAGCGCGGGCGAAGTCTGGATGGCCACTGGGGAGGTTTACTGGCACCGTATGTTGGACACTGGTCCGAAGAAACTGCTATCTGAAGAACAAGCACCGGAAATTTGGAATTCTCTTAGTACTTGTCGTTTCTGCAATAGTGTATGATGTAGCAGCATTGTCAACAAGGGGATTTGTATCTGGCAATTTCATAGAAATCTCTGTTTGTGTATTCTGTGAACAAAAGTATCTCTGTGAGTGTGTGTGTGCTATCTGGCAATTTATCTCTGTATGTGTGTATACAGCTGTTGTGAAATAAAACAAGGGGACTGGTATGATTTTAACAAACAAATGAATTAAAACTTGACAGAAGAAATTGTCTGTGTGTGTGCAGCTGATATGTGTGCAAATGAATTTTGACCGGAACAATATAGATGTTGGCAGGAACAATATAAACAACAAATGGACATGGAACAAACAAATGGACATGGAACAAACCAGATGTTGCGAGGAAATTGTAATATTCATCGATAACAAAATCTTGATAATATGTACAATAACACCCAGTACATATTGAGAAAATTCTGATAACAAATTGTGCAGTACATACTAAGGAAATTCACTGGAAATTAAAGGAAATTCAAGTTTTGCTTTCACGGCCTTAGAACAAACTTAGTAGTACATTTGCATTTCATGCGAACGTACACCTCATTTGGAAAGTGTTGAAGACTATTCTAGACCATCTAACTCTGATTCAACCTATTGTTCCACATTCCAGGTCCATCAAATTGCATCTTGGTAGAACTTGACACTCCATAAGAGCTTTGTTGAACTTCAAACAGCAAGTTTGTATCATTATCAAAGAATTGGTGGCATAACGATTGTAAGATACTTTAGTTCTCCATCATCATCAGTAATGTCTTGGCCTTCTCAAATTCTTTCAGCCGTGTCCGAAGATCCTTCAATGGGAACTTAGCTTCGAGTTTGTGGTCATCGACACACTTTATAACAGCCCGAAGCACAGATTGCTCTTCTTATTTGCGTTGATCTGCAAGAGGAGCTATATTAGACCCATTAACTGTTATGACAAACAGAGCTGGCAGAAAAATCCCCGCCAAAAGCCGCGACAAAGAATGAGAAGATTTTAATACAATGCTAGCAAGCACATATACAGAAAAACTGATGTGCACATATGTCTTTTAGAATGCCTTGCCGACAGACTACTTGTAGACTTTAAGGTATGCAACACTGACTTCAAATTTTTCAATATTACTACTAGTCTTACCCCAGATTGGCCACTGCTAGTAATCAGGTTATCTGAAGTATATTTTTAGAATCCTACAGGTAGGATTTCATAAGAGGGAATGAGGATATTTTTTGCAGAAGTCCAGCCTCATATGCAAAGTTCACAACATCAAGTTACTGACCCTTGGTCACAAGTTCTTTGATGATATATCTACAACCATGATTCAGGTCAGATGGGGAAGCTCAATTTTCAACAGACTCACTTGAAAAGGGTGACCTAAAAACTGAATCTTAAGGTACAAAGCAAATGAACCATACATACGCGGTCAGGCCAAGCAAAACAATATCAGTTTAGTCAAAGAAAATACAAGCTCACTGAGATTATAGTCGGTTTCTTGCAGAAAAAGGACTGAAATAAGTAACAAAAAGGATGCTGAAACATAAGATAAGTGTAAGGTTTCCCAGAACTTGTCTACGACAGTAACAATTCACGTACCTAGAGGACAGACACACATATCAGAGCTCTCACATTAAAATATTTTGGCGAACAGGAATATCTCGGCATGAAGTTTAGTGAACCTGGTGGCTAGCAGCCTAGCAGAGCAAAAGGCATAGATCATAGCCATGGGATCAGGCCCAACAGCAGCTTAATTTGACTGCAACCACCCAACTGTCAATCATAATCTCCCGCTACTTTCAGTCTCTAAGTTAAACAGATAACCATACTTACTTAAATCATTATTCCAGTTTCATATGGAATCAAGTAAGCAACATTGATCAAGACGGCTGAGTTACAAAGCAAATCAACCATGTTGTGCCAATATTAGGTAGTACTTGAGCGACATGTCTACCAATCTAGACAATGGAGTAAATTTATAGACAAATATGCCCAATTACGCTTTAGTAGCCCCTTCTCCCTTGAGTAACTTTTTTGATGAATCGGAGCTTACCGACAGTGAGAGAGGCGATCGAAGGAAGCAATGTGGACGAGGAGGCAGAGACGCGTCCGCCGTGATCTCAGGCGGCACTCATCATGTAGGAGCTGGATGCTTGCGGCGATCCCAACGACACTCCGGCCGATCCCCACGACGGAGGGTACGGGTCTGTGACTCTCCCGGCGATTCCCGCGATGGACGAGAGGGGGCGGCGACGGGGAGTACGGGGCCGTGACTCTCCTGGCGATCTCGGCGACAGAGGGAGGGCAGATGCTGCGAGGGAGGAGACGGGGGGCTGCGACGGAGGGGACGGGACCATGACTCTCCATTGATCCCCGCGACGGAGGGGAGGGGGCCGGGACAGAGGGATGGGCGGCGGCTGCGGCGGCGTGCGCTCTGGAAAGAAGGCCACGACCACGATGAGTACCGAGGATACAAGAAATTTTACGAACGCATCTATTCTAATTTGATGAGCCTTTCTTTTATCCGATCCTAAAATCATCTGTTTAGAATTGTTATATCATCGTAGAAGTTACACAAAATTTATCACCGATTTAATCAACGGTCACGAAAAATTAGATTAGACGGAACCTAGGTTCAATTAGATGGAACCTAAGTTCCATACCAATCACCATAAAAGAGCTCATTTTATTTTGTGCATATGAAAATGTTTCCGCACACATTTTTTTTTTTTTACTTTGGATAAAAAGTGCACACCAAAATCAGTGACGTGAATTTTATGGACTTAAAACTAGCTTTCTGTCAAACTTACAATAATCTAGAGCTAGCTAGCACTGAAGAGTACAACCATATTGGAAAGCTCTAGTAACTCATCTGCGTGTTAGAATTTAACTTGGAGACGAGGAATTCGAACTGCGATTCAAGTTTAAAGTGTGGTGCGCTAGAATTCAATGTTAAAATCTGACACTGAAGCTAGATGATATATGTGGTTAGTACCCTAGTATTTGATTATTTACATGACCATATTTAGTTAGGCATGGAGTATCATTACTAACACGGAGCCGAAAAAATGATGTGGACTGAGCGATTCGAAGGAATAGCATCTAGAAAATATTCAGAATTGAGTTTTTCTATATTCGAGGTACCAATTCATAAGTCCTCCAACCAATAAAAATAAATTAATCCTTAAGATGTTCTGTTTCAACCTAAAACTTAGTTGTGGTCTCAGTATCGGTGACCCCACTCTGTTACAACGTTCATATGGACTATGGAGAGTCTTAACTGGATCTAACTACGTCATGGTGCACCGTAGGCATGCCCCTTCTCTATTCATCACATAAGCAACTCATATGCAGAATTATGTTCACATCCTCCCTTCCATATTGGAGTTCTCAGATGATATAGGTACCTTCACCTTTTTTTGTTGGAATATGTATATCATACACCTAGACTAGAGACAAACATATTTATGTGGTTTCTCACCAAGCCAGGTATCCAAACCATTAATAATTCACCAACTTTTTAAGGATACATAGTTTGTTCCTCTTCAAATTTATTGGATAAATCGTGCTTGGGTGCTTCATTGTATGAGCATGTTAAATATTGTGATGTTTATTGTTACTCTCATAATTCGATGTGTCAAACATTTCATAATAAAGATAGGAAACAATGGTTAATTATGTAATAGCCCCGATGAATTGCAAAAGTTAAACACAAGAACTACAGTATGCGGTATGTACGGCGGTATGCATGATAACCGTATGTCTCTTAACTAATTATCATTACATTACAAATCTACCCTGTAACAGGGGTGTGTGCTTGCGTGCGCGCGTGTGTGTGTGCGCGCGCGCGTGTGTGTGTCGTGTGACTATCTTCAAGAATATATATTTTTTCCATCAGATTATTCCACTATACAAATGTTCTTTCGCTTAATCCATTTATATTTCATCCACTCTTGTGCCCTCAAACAACCCCGGTTAGTTGCATTTATGAGCAAAGTGCGGACAACATCTGACCATTTAGCAAATATCATCCTCTCATGAGGTCAGGCCGGAATTTCATGGTTGACATTTCTTCTCTATATATGGCCATGGGATTTCTGGTTTCATCATCATATGATCGGCGCAAGAAAGGTCTCACCCTGAGTGGGTATGTATGGATGAAAAAAAAAATTACAGCTGGCCGATGCTGGTCAAACTATTACATGAAAATTTACTCCTTCATACGGAAAGGTTCCCGTGTAAATGTGCGAATGGATTTTGGGGAGAACATCAATTCATAATTTAGTTCCTTTTTTTGATCATGTCTTAGTTTGTGTTGTATCCCCTTCCAATGAAATGAGCCTTGAAATCAGGTAAAAAAATGTGGTGATACTCTTAATTAAATGACAGGTACATGCACCTGTTCATGACAAAAAGAAAAAGGAAGCTTCATGTGCTGTCAATACCATGGGTTATACTTTCACAAGAATTATTTGAGTATTCATATTCAGGTTGACTTTGTACCAATAAATTTACGAGGGCGCAGTTGGTCATGCTTGGAATGGAAAGACCCTATTAAGATTTGGGTTGGAATGGGAAACCTGTGTACGGAGTGTTAAGCTTCATGCACTAGCTACTTGAACCGAAAGTCCGAACTGATGAAAAGGGCTAGGCAATCCACATATACACTTCACAACACCCTCACTCGCGTGTGACGGGAGAATAGAAAGTCAACACGTAAAAGTGTAGGATAACGTTGCAAAGAAAACAAAAAATTTCCTACCGCGAACACGCAATCCAAGCCAAGATGCAATCTAGAAGACGGTAGCAACGAGGAGTTTATCGAGTCTCACCCTTGAAGAGATTCCAAAGCCTACAAGAGGAGGCTCTTGTTGCTGCGGTAGACGTTCACTTTCCGCTTGCAAAAGCGCGTAGAAGATCTTGATCACGATCGCTTCCGGCGCCACGAACGGGCAGCACCTCCGTACTCGGTCACACGTTCGGTTGTTGATGAAGACGACGTCCACCTCCCCGTTCCAGCGGGCAGCGGAAGTAGTAGCTCCTCTTGAATCCGACAGCACGACGGCGTGGTGTCGGTGGTGGTGGAGAAGTCCGGCGGAGCTTCGCTAAGCGTGCGGGACGTGGTGGAGGAGAGAGGCCGATAGGGTTTGGGGAGAGGGGGCGCCGGCCACTATAGGGGTGCGGCCACCTTGTGGTTCTTGGGTGGTCGGCCCCTACCCCTTGGCCCCTCATTATATAGGTGGAACCCCAAGTGTTGGTCTCCAAGTCTTCGAATAAGACCCGAACCAAAAACCTTCCATATGGTGGGGAAACCTACCCAAGCTAGGACTCCCACTAGAGGTGGGAGTTCCACCTCCCATATGGGGGGGTGGCCGGCCCCCTAAGGGGGAGTCCACTTGGGACTCCACCCCCACTAGGGTTGGCCGGACATGGAGGTGGAGTCCCATGTGGACTCCACCTTCCTTGGTGATTTCTTCCGGACTTTTCTAGAACCTTCTAGAACCTTCCATAGAACCTTCCGCGTCATTTTAATTCACATAAAATGACATCCTATATATGAATCTTATTCTCCGGACCATTCCGGAACTCCTCGTGATGTCCGGGATCTCATCCGGGACTCCGAACAAATATTCGAACTCCATTCCATATTCAAGTTCTACCATTTCAACATCCAACTTTAAGTGTGTCACCCTACGGTTCGTGAACTACGCGGACATGGTTGAGTACTCACTCCGACCAATAACAAATAGCGGGATCTGGAGATCCATAATGGCTCCCACATATTCAACGATGACTTTAGTGATCGAATGAACCATTCACATACAATACCAATTCCCTTTGTCACGCGATATTTTACTTGTCCGAGGTTTGATCTTCGGTATCACTCTATACCTTGTTCAACCTCGTCTCCTGACAAGTACTCTTTACTCGTACCGTGGTATGTGGTCTCTTATGAACTTATTCATATGCTTGCAAGACATTAGACGACATTCCACCGAGAGGGCCCAGAGTATATCTATCCATCATCGGGATGGACAAATCCCACTGTTGATCCATATGCCTCAACTCATACTTTCCGGATACTTAATCCCACCTTTATAACCACCCATTTACGCAGTGGCGTTTGGTGTAATCAAAGTACCTTTCCGGTATAAGTGATTTACATGATCTCATGGTCATAAGGACTAGGTAACTATGTATCGAAAGCTTATAGAAAATAACTTAATGACGAGATCTTATGCTACGCTTAATTGGGTGTGTCCATTACATCATTCTTACAATGATATAACCTTGTTATTAATAACATCCAATGTTCATGATTATGAAACTAATCATCCATTAATCAACAAGCTAGTTTAAGAGGCATACTAGGGACTTCTTGTTTGTCTACATATCACACATGTACTAATGTTTCGGTTAATACAATTATAGCATGATATATAAACATTTATCATAAACATAAAAATATAAATAATAACCACTTTATTATTGCCTCTAGGGCATATCTTCTTCAGTCTCCCACTTGCACTAGAGTCAATAATCTAGATTACATTGTAATATACCTAACACCCATGGCATTCTGGTGTTGGTCATGCTTTGCCCTAGGGAGAGCTTTAGTCAACGGATCTGCTACATTCAGATCGATTGTGTACTTTGCAAATCTTTACTTCTCCATCTTTGATGTACTCGCGAATCGAGTGGTAACGCAGCTTGATATGCTTCAGCCTCTTGTGTGACCTTGGCTCTTGTGCATTGGCGATGGCACCCATGTTATCACAATAAATGATTAATGGGTCCAATGCACTAGGAACCACACCGAGCTCTACAATGAACCTCTTCATCCATACCGCTTCTGATGAAGCCTCCAAGCCGCTATGTACTCGATTCCGTTGAAGACTTCGCCACCGTGCACCGCTTTCGAGCTTGCCCACCCTACTCGCGGCACCATTCAATATAAACACGTACCTGCATTGTGACTTAGAGTCATCGGGATCATGTTCCAACTTGCATCGGTGTAACCACTTACAACGAGATCTTGGTCACCTCCATAACAAAGAAACATATCCTTAGTTCTTTTCAAGTACTTCAGATATTCTTGACCGCTGTCCAGTGTTCCATTCCTGGATCACTTTGATATCTGCTAGTCAAACTAACAGCATGTGCTATATCCGGTCTAGTACATAGCATGGCATACATGATAGATCCTACTGCCGAGGCATAGGGGATTTTACTCATCCTTTCTCTTTCTTCTGCCGTAGCCGGTCCTTGAGTCTTACTCAAGACTTTGCCTGGTAACATAGGTAAGAACCCTTTCTTACTTTCGTCCATTCTAAACTTATTTAGAATCTTGTCCAGATATGTACTCTCTGATAGCCCTATTAGGCGTCTTGATCTATCTCTATAAATCTTGATGCCTAATATATACGATGCTTCACCAAGGTCTTTCATTGAAAAACTATTATTCAAATAACCTTTAACACTGCTTAATAGTTCTATATCATTCCCGATCAATAATATGTCATCTACATATAATATCAGGAATGCTACAGAGCTCCCACTCACTTTCTTGTAAATACAGGCCTCTCCATGACACTGTATAAACCCGAAGTCTTTGATCACCTTATCAAAGCGTCGGTTCCAACTTCTCGATGCTTGCTCAGTCCATAGATTGAACGCTGAAGTTTGCATACTTTGTCAGCATTTTTAGGATCGACAAAACCTTTGGGTTGTACCATATACAACTCTTCCTCAATGTCTTCATTAAGGAACGCCGTTTTGACATCCATCTGCCAAATCTCATAATCGAAAAATGCAGCTATTGCTAACAAAATCCTCACAGATTTTAGCTTCGCTACAGGTGAGAAAGTCTCATCGTAGTCAACTCCTTCATTTGTCGGAAACCCTTTACGACAAGTCGAGCTTTATAGACAGTAATATTACCATCAGCATCTGTTTTTCTCTTGAAGATCCATTTATTTTCGACAGCCTTTCGGCTATCAGGTAAGTCTACCAAAGTCCATACTTTGTTATCATACATGGATCCCATTTCGGATTTCATGGCTTCTTGCCATTTGTTGGAATCTGGGCTCATCATCGCTTCTTCATACGTCGCAGGGTCCTCATCATTGTTATCCATAATCATGACATTTAGACAAGGATCATACCAATCAGGAGTGGCACGTTCCCTTGTCGATCTGCGAGGTTCAGTAGTTTCCTCGTTCGAAGTTTCATGATCATTATCATTAGCTTCCTCTGTTGCCGGTGTAGGCGGTACAGGTACAACTTCCGCATCGCGCTACTCTGATCAACGAGTATAGATTCATCAATCTCATCGAGTTCTACTTTTCTTCCAGTCACTTCTTTAGTGAGAAATTCTTTCTCAAGAAAGGTTCCGTTCTGAGCAACAAAGATTTTGCCTTCGGATCTGTGATAGAAAGTGTACCTTATAGTTTCCTTAGGGTATCCTATGAAGACACATTTCTCCGCTTTGGGTTCTAACTTGTCCGGTTGTAACTTCTTTACATAGGCTTCGCAACCCCAAACTTTCTGGAACGACAGCTTAGGTTTCTTATTAAACCATAATTCATACGGTGTCGTTTCTACGGATTTTGATGGTGCTCTATTTAAAGTGAATGCGGCTGTCTCTAATGCATAACTCCAAAATGATAACGGCAAATCAGTAAGAGACATCATAGAACGAACCATATCTAAGAGAGTTCGATTACGACGTTCGGACACACCGTTTCGTGGAGGTGTTCCCGGCGGTGTCAATTGTGAAAGTATTCCGCATTTCTTTAAATGCATGCCAAACTCATAACTCAGATATTCACCTCCACGATCAGATCGTAGAAATTTAATCTTCTTGTTACGTTGATTTTCTACTTCACTTTGAAATTGCTTAAACTTCTCGAAAGTTTCGGATTTATGTTTCATGAAATAGATATACCCATATCTACTCAGATCATCTGTGAAGGTTAGAACATAACGATAACCACCGCGCGATGCTACGCTCATTGGTCCGCACACATCGGTATGTATGATTTCCAATAAGTCAGTAGCTCGCTCCATCATACCAGAAAATGAAGTCTTAGTCATTTTACCCATTAGACATGCTTCGCATCTATCAAGTGACTCAAAGTCAAGTGATTCAAGTAATCCATCAGTATGGAGTTTCTTCATGCATTTCACTCCAATATGACCAAGACGACAGTGCCACATATAAGTAGAATTATCATTCAATTTAATTCGCTTAGCATCAACGTTATGTATATGTGTATCACTACTATCGAGATCTAACAGAAATAAGCCATTCTTTTGTGGTGCTCGACCATAAAAGATATTATTCATAAAAATAGAACAACCATTATTCTCAGACTTGAATGAATAACCGTTTTACATTAAACAAGATCCAGATATAATGTTCATGCTCAACGCAGGTACATAATAACAATTATTTAGGCTTAAAACTAATCCCGAAGGTAGATGTAGAGGAAGTGTGCCGACTGCGATCACATTGACCTTGGATCCGTTTCCAACGCGCATCGTCACTTCATCTTTCAGCAGCTTGTCGTTTATTCTTTAGTTCTGTTTCGAGTTACAAATATGAGCAACCGAACCAAGATCAAATACCTGTGTACTAGTACGAGAACCAGTGAGATAAACATCTATAACATGTATATCAAATATACCTTCTTTCTTCTTCTTGACAAGGCCGCTCTTCGTATCAGCCGAGATACTTGGAGCAATTACGCTTCCAGTGTCCCTTCTCCTTGCAGTAATAGCACTCAGCATCAGGCTTAGGGCCGTTCTTAGGTTTCACAGGAGGCGTGGCAGCTTTCTTGCCACCCTTCTTGAATTTTCCCTTAGACTTGCCCTGTTTCTTGAAACTGGTGGTCTTGTTGACCATCAACACTTGGTGCTCTTTCTTGATCTCAATCTCAAGAATTTTTAGCATGCCAAAGAGTTCAGGTAACTCCTTGTTCATGTTCTCGCATATTGTAGTTCATCACGAACTTCTTGTAACTTGGTGGCGTGATTGAAGGACACGATTAATCCCCGGGACTGTTAGGAATCACTATTCCCAAGTCACTGAGTTTCTTCGCATGCCCGATCATGGCGAGCATGTGCTCACTAACGGAGCTTCCTTCTTCCATCATGCAGCTGAAGAATTGTTTCGATGCTTCATAGCATTCCACGGCCGCATGAGTCTCAAAAATAGCTTTCAGCTCTTTCATCAACTCATGAGGATCGTGGTGCTCAAAACGTTTTTGAAGATCGGATTCCAGATCGCACAGATGGCACACCGAACTTGAGAGTACCGAATTTTCCGAGTCTCGTAAACAGCTTTTACTTCATCGGTTTCAGTTTCATAGGAGGGTCACCTAGCGGTGCATCAAGCACATATTGCAGATTTCCGCCGAGAGGAAGATCCTCACATGACGGAACCAAGATCGGTGAAGTTGCTACCGTTGCTCTTAAGTTTCTCTTTCTCTAGGAACTGGTTAAAATTGATTGGGGACGCCATCTCTACAACATATATTTGCAAAAATTTAGACTAAGTTTATGACAAATTGAGTTCAAATTTTAATTCAACATAATTAAAAATCTAGGTGAACTCCCACTCAAAACAATATCCCTCGCATTGTCTTAGTGATCACACGAACCAAATCCACCGCACCTAAGCCCGATCATCACGAGATAAGGTGTGATTTCAATGGCGAACACTCAAAGTGTTCATCATATCAACCATATGATTCATGCTCTACCTTTCGGTATCACGTGTTCCGAGACCATGTCTGTACATGCTAGGCTCGTCAAGGCCACCTTAGTATCCGCATGTGCAAAACTGTCTTGCACCCGTTGTATGTACTTGTTGATTCTATCACACCCGATCATCACGAGATGCTTCGAACCGACAAGACTTGGTAACGGTGCTACTAAGGATGAACACTTTATTATCTTGAGATTTTAGTGAGGGATCATCTTATAATGCTACCGTCGCGATCTAAGCAAAATAAGATGCATAAAAGGATTAACATCACATGCAGTTCATATGTGATATGATATGGCCCTTTTGTCTTTGCGCCTTTGATCTTCATCTCCAAAGCACGGACATGATCTCCATCATCTTCGGGCATGATCTCCATCATCGTCGGCGTAGCGTCAAGGTCAATGGCGCCGTCTTCATGATTGTCCTCCATGTAGCAACTATTACAACTACTTTGAAATACTACTCAACATGAAATTTAAAGACAACCATAAGGCTCCTGCCGGTTGCCACAATACAATAATGATCATCTCATACATATTCATCATCACATTATGGCCATATCACATCACCAAACCCTGCAAAAACAAGTTAGACGTCTTCTAATTTGGTTTGCATATTTTACGTGGTTTAGGGTTTTCGAGAGAGATCTAATCTACCTACGAACATGAACCACAACGTTGATACTAATGTTTTCAATAGAAGAGTAAATTGAATCTTCACTATAGTAGGAGAGACAGACACCCGCAAAGCCTCTTATGCAATACAAGTTGCATGTCGAACGAGGAACAAGTCTCATGAACGCGGTCATGTAAAGTTAGTCCGAGCCGCTTCATCCCACTATGCCACAAAGATGCAAAGTACTCAAACTAAAGATAACAAGAGCATCAACGCCCACAAAACCATTGTGTTCTACTCGTGCAACCATCTATGCATAGACACGGCTCTGATACCACTGTAGGATAATGTTGCAAAGAAAACAAAAAATTTCCTACCGCGAACACGCAATCCAAGCCAAGATGCAATCTAGAAGACGGTAGCAACGAGGGGTTTATCGAGTCTCACCCTTGAAGAGATTCCAAAGCCTACAAGAGGAGGCTCTTGTTGCTGCGGTAGACGTTCACTTGCCGCTTGCAAAAGCGCGTAGAAGATCTTGATCACGATCGCTTCCGGCGCCACGAACGGGCAGCACCTCCGTACTCGGTCACACGTTCGGTTGTTGATGAAGACGATGTCCACCTCCCCGTTCCAGCGGGCAGCGGAAGTAGTAGCTCCTCTTGAATCCGACAGCACGACGCGTGGTGTCGGTGGTGGTGGAGAAGTCCGGCGGAGCTTCGCTAAGCGTGCGGGACGTGGTGGAGGAGAGAGGCCGCTAGGGTTTGGGGAGAGGGGGCGCCGGCCACTATAGGGGTGCGGCCACCTTGTGGTTCTTGGGTGGTCGGCCCCTACCCCTTGGCCCCTCATTATATAGGTGGAACCCCAAGTGTTGGTCTCCAAGTCTTCGAATAAGACCCGAACCAAAAACCTTCCATATGGTGGGGAAACCTACCCAAGCTAGGACTCCCACTAGAGGTGGGAGTTCCACCTCCCATATGGGGGTGGCCGGCCCCCAAGGGGAGTTCACTTGGGACTCCACCCCCACTAGGGTTGGCCGGCCATGGAGGTGGAGTCCCATGTGGACTCCACCTTCCTTGGTGATTTCTTCCGGACTTTTCTAGAACCTTCTAGAACCTTCCATAGAACCTTCCGCGTCATTTTAATTCACATAAAATGACATCCTATATATGAATCTTATTCTCCGGAACATTCTGGAACTCCTCGTGATGTCCGGGATCTCATCCGGGACTCCGAACAAATATTCGAACTCCATTCCATATTCAAGTTCTACCATTTCAACATCCAACTTTAAGTGTGTCACCCTACGGTTCGTGAACTACGCGGACATGGTTGAGTACTCACTCCGACCAATAACCAATAGCGGGATCTGGAGATCCATAATGGCTCCCACATATTCAACGATGACTTTAGTGATCGAATGAACCATTCACATACAATACCAATTCCCTTTGTCACGCGATATTTTACTTGTCCGAGGTTTGATCTTCGGTATCACTCTATACCTTGTTCAACCTCGTCTCCTGACAAGTACTCTTTACTCGTACCGTGGTATGTGGTCTCTTATGAACTTATTCATATGCTTGCAAGACATTAGACGACATTCCACCGAGAGGGCCCAGAGTATATCTATCCGTCATCGGGATGGACAAATCCCACTGTTGATCCATATGCCTCAACTCATACTTTCCGGATACTTAATCCCACCTTTATAACCACCCATTTACGCAGTGGCGTTTGGTGTAATCAAAGTACCTTTCCGGTATAAGTGATTTACATGATCTCATGGTCATAAGGACTAGGTAACTATGTATCGAAAGCTTATAGAAAATAACTTAATGACGAGATCTTATGCTACGCTTAATTGGGTGTGTCCATTACATCATTCTTACAATGATATAACCTTGTTATTAATAACATCCAATGTTCATGATTATGAAACTAATCATCCATTAATCAACAAGCTAGTTTAAGAGGCATACTAGGGACTTCTTGTTTGTCTACATATCACACATGTACTAATGTTTCGGTTAATACAATTATAGCATGATATATAAACATTTATCATAAACATAAAAATATAAATAATAACCACTTTATTATTGCCTCTAGGGCATATCTTCTTCAGTCTCCCACTTGCACTAGAGTCAATAATCTAGATTACATTGTAATATACCTAACACCCATGGCATTCTGGTGTTGGTCATGCTTTGCCCTAGGGAGAGCTTTAGTCAACGGATCTGCTACATTCAGATCAGTGTGTACTTTGCAAATCTTTACTTCTCCATCTTTGATGTACTCGCGAATCGAGTGGTAACGCAGCTTGATATGCTTCAGCCTCTTGTGTGACCTTGGCTCTTGTGCATTGGCGATGGCACCCATGTTATCACAATAAATGATTAATGGGTCCAATGCACTAGGAACCACACCGAGCTCTACAATGAACCTCTTCATCCATACCGCTTCGATGAAGCCTCAAGCCGCTTATGTACTCGATTCTCGTTGAAGACTTCGCCACCGTGCAATCGCTTTGAGCTTGCCCAGCTTATCGCGGCACCATTCAATATAAACACGTACCCAGATTGTGACTTAGAGTCATCGTGATCAGTGTTCCAACTTGCATCGGTGTAACCACTTACAACGAGATAATGGTCACATACATAACAAAGAAACATATCCTAAGTTCTTTTCAAGTACTTCAGATATTCTTGACCGCTGTCCAGTGTTCCATTCCTGGATCACTTTGATATCTGCTAGTCAAACTAACAGCATGTGCTATATCCGGTCTAGTACATAGCATGGCATACATGATAGATCCTACTGCCGAGGCATAGGGGATTTTACTCATCCTTTCTCTTTCTTCTGCCGTAGCCGGTCCTTGAGTCTTACTCAAGACTTTGCCTGGTAACATAGGTAAGAACCCTTTCTTACTTTCGTCCATTCTAAACTTATTTAGAATCTTGTCCAGATATGTACTCTCTGATAGCCCTATTAGGCGTCTTGATCTATCTCTATAAATCTTGATGCCTAATATATACGATGCTTCACCAAGGTCTTTCATTGAAAAACTATTATTCAAATAACCTTTAACACTGCTTAATAGTTCTATATCATTCCCGATCAATAATATGTCATCTACATATAATATCAGGAATGCTACAGAGCTCCCACTCACTTTCTTGTAAATACAGGCATCTCCATGACACTGTATAAACCCGAAGTCTTTGATCACCTTATCAAAGCGTCGGTTCCAACTTCTCGATGCTTGCTCAGTCCATAGATTGAACGCTGAAGTTTGCATACTTTGTCAGCATTTCTAGGATCGACAAAACCTTTGGGTTGTACCATATACAACTCTTCCTCAATGTCTTCATTAAGGAACGCCGTTTTGACATCCATCTGCCAAATCTCATAATCAAAAAATGCAGCTATTGCTAACAAAATCCTCACAGATTTTAGCTTCGCTACAGGTGAGAAAGTCTCATCGTAGTCAACTCCTTGAATTTGTCGGAAACCCTTTGCGACAAGTCGAGCTTTATAGACAGTAATATTACCATCAGCATCTGTTTTTCTCTTGAAGATCCATTTATTTTCGATAGCCTTTCGGCTATCAGGTAAGTCTACCAAAGTCCATACTTTGTTATCATACATGGATCCCATTTCGGATTTCATGGCTTCTTGTCATTTGTTGGAATCTGGGCTCATCATCGCTTCTTCATACGTCGCAGGGTCCTCATTATTGTTATCCACAATCATGACATTTAGACAAGGATCATACCAATCAGGAGTGGCACGTTCCCTTGTCGATCTGCGAGGTTCAGTAGTTTCCTCGTTCGAAGTTTCATGATCATTATCATTAGCTTCTCTGTTGCCGGTGTAGGCGGTACATGTACAACTTCCGGTACTGCGCTACTCTGATCAACGAGTATAGATTCATCAATCTCATCGAGTTCTACTTTTTTTCCAGTCACTTCTTTAGTGAGAAATTCTTTCTCAAGAAAGGTTCCGTTCTTAGCAACAAAGATTTTGCTTTCGGATCTGTGATAGAAAGTGTACCTTATAGTTTCCTTAGGGTATCCTATGAAGACACATTTCTCCGCTTTGGGTTCTAACTTGTCCGGTTGTAACTTCTTTACATAGGCTTCGCAACCCCAAACTTTCAGGAACGACAGCTTAGGTTTCTTATTAAACCATAATTCATACGGTGTCGTTTCTACGGATTTTGATGGTGCTCTATTTAAAGTGAATGCGGCTGTCTCTAATGCATAACTCCAAAATGATAACGGCAAATCAGTAAGAGACATCATAGAACGAACCATATCTAAGAGAGTTCAATTACGACGTTCGGACACACCGTTTCGTGGAGGTGTTCCCGGCGGTGTCAATTGTGAAAGTATTCCGCATTTCTTTAAATGCATGCCAAACTCATAACTCAGATATTCACCTCCACGATCAGATCGTAGAAATTTAATCTTCTTGTTACGTTGATTTTCTACTTCACTTTGAAATTCCTTAAACTTCTCGAAAGTTTCGGATTTATGTTTCATGAAATAGATATACCCATATCTACTCAGATCATCTGTGAAGGTTAGAACATAACGATAACCACCGCGCGATGCTACGCTCATTGGTCCGCACACATCGGTATGTATGATTTCCAATAAGTCAGTAGCTCGCTCCATCATACCAGAAAATGGAGTCTTAGTCATTTTACCCATTAGACATGCTTCGCATCTATCAAGTAACTCAAAGTCAAGTGATTCAAGTAATCCATCAGTATGGAGTTTCTTCATGCGTTTCACTCCAATATGACCAAGACGACAGTGCCACATATAAGTAGAATTATCATTCAATTTAATTCGCTTAGCATCAACGTTATGTATATGTGTATCACTACTATCGAGATCTAACAGAAATAAGCCATTCTTTTGTGGTGCTCGACCATAAAAGATATTATTCATAAAAATAGAACAACCATTATTCTCAGACTTGAATGAATAACCGTCTTGCATTAAACTAGATCCAGATATAATGTTCATGCTCAACGCAGTACATAATAACAATTATTTAGGCTTAAAACTAATCCCGAAGGTAGATGTAGAGGAAGTGTGCCATTGCGATCACATTGACCTTGGATCCGCTTCAACGCGCATCGTCACTTCATCTTTCAGCAGCTTGTCGTTTATTCTTTAGTTCCTGTTTCGAGTTACAAATATGAGCAACCGAACCAGATCAAATACCCAGGTACTAGTACGAGAACCGTGAGATAAACATCTATAACATGTATATCAAATATACCTTCTTTCTTCTTCTTGACAAGGCCGCTCTTCGTATCAGCCGTATACTTGGAGCAATTACGCTTCCAGTTGTCCCTTCTCCTTGCAAAGAATAGCACTCAAGATCAGGCTTAGGGCCGTTCTTAGGTTTCACAGAGGCGTGGCAGCTTTCTTGCCACCCTTCTTGAATTTTCCCTTAGACTTGCCCTGTTTCTTGAAACCGGTGGTCTTGTTGACCATCAACACTTGGTGCTCTTTCTTGATCTCAATCTCAAGCAGCTTTTAGCATGCCAAAGAGTTCAGGTAACTCCTTGTTCATGTTCGCATATTGTAGTTCATCACGAACTTCTTGTAACTTGGTGGCGATGATTGAAGGACACGATTAATCCCCTGGGCCCGTTAGGAATCACTATTCCCAAGTCACTGAGTTTCTTCGCATGCCCGGTCATGGCGAGCATGTGCTCACTAACGGAGCTGCCTTCTTCCATCATGCAGCTAAAGAATTGTTTCGATGCTTCATAGCATTCCACGGCCGCATGAGTCTCAAAAATAGCTTTCAGCTCTTTCATCAACTCATGAGGATCGTGGTGCTCAAAACGTTTTTGAAGATCGGATTCCAGACTGCACAGGATGGCACACTGAACTTGAGAGTACCGAATTTTTCGAGTCTCGTAAACAGCTTTTACTTCATCGGTTTCAGTTTCTGCATGAGGGTCACCTAGCGGTGCATCAAGCACATATTGCAGATTTCCGCCAGAGAGGAAGATCCTCACATGACGGAACCAGTCGGTGAAGTTGCTACCGTTGCTCTTAAGTTTCTCTTTCTCTAGGAACTGGTTAAAATTGATTGGGGACGCCATCTCTACAACATATATTTGCAAAAATTTAGACTAAGTTTATGACAAATTGAGTTCAAATTTTAATTCAACATAATTAAAAATCTAGGTGAACTCCCACTCAAAACAATATCCCTCGCATTGTCTTCGTGATCACACGAACCAAATCCACCGCACCTAAGCCCGATCATCACGAGATAAGGTGTGATTTCAATGGCGAACACTCAAAGTGTTCATCATATCAACCATATGATTCATGCTCTACCTTTCGGTATCACGTGTTCCGAGACCATGTCTGTACATGCTAGGCTCGTCAAGGCCACCTTAGTATCCGCATGTGCAAAACTGTCTTGCACCCGTTGTATGTACTTGTTGATTCTATCACACCCGATCATCACGAGATGCTTCGAACCGACAAGACTTGGTAACGGTGCTACTAAGGATGAACACTTTATTATCTTGAGATTTTAGTGAGGGATCATCTTATAATGCTACCGTCACGATCTAAGCAAAATAAGATGCATAAAAGGATTAACATCACATGCAGTTCATATGTGATATGATATGGCCCTTTTGTCTTTGCGCCTTTGATCTTCATCTCCAAAGCACGGACATGATCTCCATCATCTTCGGGCATGATCTCCATCATCGTCGGCATAGCGTCAAGGTCAATGGCGCCGTCTTCATGATTGTCCTCCATGTAGCAACTATTACAACTACTTTGAAATACTACTCAACATGAAATTTAAAGACAACCATAAGGCTCCTGCCGGTTGCCACAATACAATAATGATCATCTCATACATATTCATCATCACATTATGGCCATATCACATCACCAAACCCTGCAAAAACAAGTTAGACGTCTTCTAATTTGGTTTGCATATTTTACGTGGTTTAGGGTTTTCGAGAGAGATCTAATCTACCTACGAACATGAACCACAACGTTGATACTAATGTTTTCAATAGAAGAGTAAATTGAATCTTCACTATAGTAGGAGAGACAGACACCCGCAAAGCCTCTTATGCAATACAAGTTGCATGTCGAACGAGGAACAAGTCTCATGAACGTGGTCATGTAAAGTTAGTCCGAGCCGCTTCATCCCACTATGCCACAAAGATGCAAAGTACTCAAACTAAAGATAACAAGAGCATCAACGCCCACAAAACCATTGTGTTCTACTCGTGCAACCATCTATGCATAGACACGGCTCTGATACCACTGTAGGATAACGTTGCAAAGAAAACAAAAAAATTCCTACCGCGAACACGCAATCCAAGCCAAGATGCAATCTAGAAGACGGTAGCAACGAGGGGTTTATCGAGTCTCACCCTTGAAGAGATTCCAAAGCCTACAAGAGGAGGCTCTTGTTGCTGCGGTAGACGTTCACTTGCCGCTTGCAAAAGCGCGTAGAAGATCTTGATCACGATCGCTCCGGCGCCACGAACGGGCAGCACCTCCGTACTCGGTCACACGTTCGGTTGTTGATGAAGACGATGTCCACCTCCCGTTCCAGCGGGCAGCGGAAGTAGTAGCTCCTCTTGAATCCGACAAAGACGACGGCGTGGTGTCGGTGGTGGTGGAGAAGTCCGGCGGAGCTTCGCTAAGCGTGCGGGACGTGGTGGAGGAGAGAGGCCGCTAGGGTTTGGGGAGAGGGGGCGCCGGCCACTATAGGGGTGCGGCCACCTTGTGGTTCTTGGGTGGTCGGCCCCTACCCCTTGGCACCTCATTATATAGGTGGAACCCCAAGTGTTGGTCTCCAAGTCTTCGAATAAGACCCGAACCAAAAACCTTCCATATGGTGGGGAAACCTACCCAAGCTAGGACTCCCACTAGAGGTGGGAGTTCCACCTCCCATATGGGGGGGTGGCCGGCCCCCTAAGGGGGAGTTCACTTGGGACTCCACCCCCACTAGGGTTGGCCGGCCATGGAGGTGGAGTCCCATGTGGACTCCACCTTCCTTGGTGATTTCTTCCGGACTTTTCTAGAACCTTCTAGAACCTTCCATAGAACCTTCCGCGTCATTTTAATTCACATAAAATGACATCCTATATATGAATCTTATTCTCCGGAACATTCTGGAACTCCTCGTGATGTCCGGGATCTCATCCGGAACTCCGAACAAATATTCGAACTCCATTCCATATTCAAGTTCTACCATTTCAACATCCAACTTTAAGTGTGTCACCCTACGGTTCGTGAACTACGCGGACATGGTTGAGTACTCACTCCGACCAATAACCAATAGCGGGATCTGGAGATCCATAATGGCTCCCACATATTCAACGATGACTTTAGTGATCGAATGAACCATTCACATACAATACCAATTCCCTTTGTCACGCGATATTTTACTTGTCCGAGGTTTGATCTTCGGTATCACTCTATACCTTGTTCAACCTCGTCTCCTGACAAGTACTCTTTACTCGTACCGTGGTATGTGGTCTCTTATGAACTTATTCATATGCTTGCAAGACATTAGAAGACATTCCACCGAGAGGGCCCAGAGTATATCTATCCGTCATCGGGATGGACAAATCCCACTGTTGATCCATATGCCTCAACTCATACTTTCCGGATACTTAATCCCACCTTTATAACCACCCATTTACGCAGTGGCGTTTGGTGTAATCAAAGTACCTTTCCGGTATAAGTGATTTACATGATCTCATGGTCATAAGGACTAGGTAACTATGTATCGAAAGCTTATAGCAAATAACTTAATGACGAGATCTTATGCTACGCTTAATTGGGTGTGTCCATTACATCATTCTTACAATGATAAAACCTTGTTATTAATAACATCCAATGTTCATGATTATGAAACTAATCATCCATTAATCAACAAGCTAGTTTAAGAGGCATACTAGGGACTTCTTGTTTGTCTACATATCACACATGTACTAATGTTTCGGTTAATACAATTATAGCATGATATATAAACATTTATCATAAACATAAAGATATAAATAATAACCACTTTATTATTGCCTCTAGGGCATATCTCCTTCAGAAAGAATAAGAGCACACCGAAACAGAGGTGGCTAAAGAGGGGGGGCAACAGTAATTTTTAGGCTTAATTACGAAAACCATGTAAGAGGGGGGCAACAGCAATTTTTAGGCTTTATTGCGAAAACCATGTGAAAGCCAGGATTTGAACTCGAGACCTGGGGCTCTGATACCATGTTAAGCTTCATGCACTAGCCACTTGAACCAAAATCCGAACTAATGGAAAGGGCTAGGCAATCCACATATACACTTCACAACACGGAGGTGGATATGGACCTAATGTAGGCTGCCACTCGCATTATAGTGGGTAATAAAAAGAATACACCCTTTTGGGATTCGCCTTGGTTTCATGGAACAAAACCAAAAAAATGTTGCCACTCTCATATACACGATTTTCTCTCATGGAGTGTCGAGTGGGCACTTCATGGGAACGGTTGGGTTGGCAAAATCAAATTGACCGAAACCTTCTCCCTTGTTTAGTAGGAGCAATTTGTGAGCCTTCCGACACAAATCAAAAGCTTCCAACTTCAAGAGGGCATTCAGGAAGAAATCACTTGAACCTTATCTACTAATGGCACATATTCCCGGCTTCGACATACAAAGCACAATTCTTATGAGCCATCTCCTCTCACATGAATAGAATGGTTTGGAAAGTATGGGCTTGAAACAAAACCAAGTTTTTTTTTGCTTAGCTTGCTCTCAAAATTTTGGATCGCATATCGCCTAGAGAAGCGGGGATAAGCCAATGAGGCTTGTGCCCCCTACGCAAGAGAGTTTCGGAAACGGCAGAGCACCTTTTCACAAAATGTTTGTTTGCCATTATATTGTGGGGCTTTATCAAAGAGTGGCTTGGTCTATTCACTCATATCTTCATCTTCATCTTTGGTCAACTCAACTCCTCAATAATTCGTGGCTTGATATGACTGGGACCGCAACGCCAAATCGCAAATCCATCCCTCACACACCTTACTCACCACTTGGGAAGTTTGGAAACAAGAGGAATACCCACGTGTTCCACAACAAGCGAGCACGGATACCATTATCTCCAGCATAATGGCCTTGCGACCTAGTCACTATAGCCAATCTAATTCTTGACGTATGAATGCCCAAATCGGTTTAGGCTCATCTCTCCTTCGCCGCAACTGAACTCTAGATTCAGGTACTTCACGAGTTCCTAGTGCCTCCCGTTCCTACCTAGCTAGCTAATGGACCTCATTCAGTAAGGTAATGCTCTCTCCCAAAAAAAAGTAAGGTAATGCGAGGCAATAGCGCCACTTGGTACTTCTATAGTTTGCTACTGAAATATTATAGAGGCCATGGGTTCTGTAATAGGATTTCTCTGAAGTTTGAACATGCTATATATATGCCAGCTATTGGATATCAACTCTGGCCATGAACGCCCATGTGAATTGGATCATAACTTGGAAGCATTGGCAGTTCACATGAAAACCCATCCTCAGTGTACGCTGTTGAAGAGTTGCTACGCGCGACGCTCTCCGCGATACCCATCTTCGCCATGATGTCACTTGATCTACCGGCCAAGACACTTATAGCGATTGAGAAAATTATAAGAGGCTTCCTCTGTAAGGGAAGAAAGGGCGGCCACTGTTTAGTGGCTTGGGACAAAGTTTGTGCACCTAAGGAATGGGGCGGGCTTGGGATCCCCAATATCAAGATGATGAACTTGGCTTTGAGGACCAGATGGTTGTGGTTGCAGCGTATGGACGACTCCAAGCCGTGGAAAGAGCTTAACATTCAGGTGCCCAAGATGGCGAGACAGCTCTTTGAAGGGGCAACCTATTCAGTGCTGGGAGATGGGGCGAGTACCTTCTTTTGGACGGACAACTGGCTCCCGGATGGGCAGATTTGTGAATTAGCGCCAAATCTGTTGGCGGCGGTACCGAGGAGCGCCCTCAGGCGGCGACGGGTCCGCGGGGGCTTGGCCAGGAGCTGGTTAGACGACGTCCCTCCGGATCTGAGCGCCTTGGCTGTCGGAGAGCTCTTCCAACTAGCAGACCGTCTGACGAGCATTGCCCTTGCTGAAGGCGTGGAGGATGTTTTCAGATGGAGATGGGAGCATGACCACTGCTACTCTGCGCGATCTTGTTATCGTGCGATGTTTGGAGCTAGAGTG
Source organism: Lolium perenne (assembly GCF_019359855.2). Classification (NCBI taxonomy): domain Eukaryota; kingdom Viridiplantae; phylum Streptophyta; class Magnoliopsida; order Poales; family Poaceae; genus Lolium; species Lolium perenne. The sequence continues at coordinate 262,901,636 of NC_067250.2, forward strand.
GAGATGGCTGGAGCTATTCAGATTTGGCGGTCCAGAGCTCCGCCAAACTGCAGGGCATTCCTTTGGCTGGCAGCCAAGAACAGATGCTGGACTGCGGACAGGTGGTTGAGTAGACGTGGCCTCCCGCACCCGGCAACCTGCCCGTTCTGATCACCTTTTGCTTGGATGCGTCCTGACTAGGCAGGTTTGGGCAACGTGTCTGAGATGGTGGGGTAAGATCCATTGGATGCCACATTCTGACACAAGCTTCGTCCCTTGGCTCCAATTGAAACAGGGAGGTCCGGGCAAGGACGGGACCTCTGGACAGTTGTCACCCTTGTCTGCTGGTGCTTGTCGCGCCATCGGAACGACATCGTTTTTGAAGGCGCCACCCCATCTCTGAGCGAGGTAGTTACCCGGATCTCAGACGAAGCGGAGCTGTGGCGTGCTGCTGGACTGTTCAGAGGTAGTCTTGTAGACGTGGGTAAGTGGAGATGTCGCGAGTAGTCTCGTAGACTGTGTGTGATGCCGCCTTTCGAGGGTAGTGTGGTGTTGCACTCTCTGGTGGCTGTGCCAGAAGTGTGTTGTACAATGGCCTTCTGGTCCTTCTTCTATGAAATAGATACGTCTCTCCATGCTCCATGACGTATCCTTGAAAAAAAGTGTACGCTGTTGATCAAAGTTTGAGGCAAAATGAGAAGGTTTGTCAGAAAATCTTAAGTTAGACTTTTCGTGGTCTCTTTGGTGTTCTTGAAATAAATTAGTGATCCAACACAACCGAGATACTTAACTTTAAAAGTATTGGTTTTTTTTTTGCAAAAATTGAAAATAATTGTTGCATGTGGTAAAGTATAAATTGTTACTACCTTCGTCCAAAATTACTTTAGGTTTTGAGTTTAGTCAAAATCATACTTTGGTAAGTTTGAGTAAAATAATTAGAAAAAGTATTGACATCGACAATATAAAATTCATAGTATTATTGTTATTATATGCATTTATTATTATGGATGTTGATAATTTTTTAGTTAAACTTGATACATTTTGACTGTGATAAAAATTGTAGGCGAAGTAAATAAAAACATAGTAGTATGGATTCAAGCTTATTTTTGTTAACCGGGACGATGCTAACTTACGATTTAATTGTTTAAAAAAAACTTACAATTGTAATAAAGAAGGCGGTAATGCCATAGTGGAATATCAGATACACCTAAGAGGTCGTTTGGTATCCATCATTTGGGCCTGGAATCCTGGAATTCATTTTGGAATTCCATAGGTGGGCTGTTTGGTTGACACAGAATTGTGCTGTCATTTCATTTAGGAATTCTAGCAAAATGACTCCATGGGTAAACATTATTCCAAGCTGAAACCCGTCATTTGCAATTCTCTATGGAAGCCTCTACACATTCAATATTGAATTCTGCTGTCATTTGCAATTCCTGTGGCAACCAAACAAGTGTATATTTCTGAAATTACAATGTAAATGAAATGAATACATGTATTCATTTTCAAATGCTACAAACGAAATGAAAGCCCGGCTTCCAAACGACCTAAGAGTATGCTGTTGGCAAGCCCAAACAAAATGACGTGGTACAAAAGATCTGTGCCTGCATCTAAAAAGCCTGGTTTTGACTTTTTGATGGCGGGCTTCGGAACGCGCCAATCTTTTCCCCTTACATCTGACGTGGCGGTGCTTCACTCACGGCAGCGGCAGGGGGTGGAGGCGCGGCGCGACGGCGCAGACGAGCGGGCGCTTCCGCGGCAGCGTCAGCCCGGGCCCTTCCTCCATGTCCACCTTGTCCGCGCCGCCGGCAGGCCGCCACTCGAAGCACTGCACCATGGCGGCCAGCGCGGACTGCACCACCAGCAAGGCCAGCGACGCGCCGGGGCAGATCCGCCGCCCGGACCCGAACGGCAGCATGTGGAAGTGCTGCCCGCGCACGTCCGTCCCGGCGTTCGCACCGCCGTCCAGGAACCGCTCCGGCCGGAACTCCAGCGGTTGTGCCCAGCTCGACGGGTCGCGCCCGATGGCCCATACGTTCACGAATATCGTGGCGCCGGCCGGCACGTCGTACTCGCCCACCTTGCATTGCTCCGGGGACTGGCGCACCACGAGCGGGCCCGTCGGGTGAAGGCGCAGCGTCTCCTTGGCCACGGCCTGCAGGTAGGGGAGGTTCGGGATGTCTGACTCGTCGGCGAGCCGGTCCTTGCCGACCACGGCGTCCATCTCCTCCTGCGCTCTCCAGAGCACGTCCGGGTTGTTGATCAGCTCCGACAGCGCCCACTCCACCGTGATCGTCGTCGTGTCCGTCCCCGCCGCGAAGATGTCCTGAGCCAGCGATCATTGATTGTTAAGCACTGACATCGTTGATGAACAGATCGAGAAATTGATGCGACGTGCTTTTGTGGAGTACGTACCAGCATGAAAGCCTTCATGTTGTCCCTTGAGAGCGGCATCTCGGCGGCCTTGTCTTCGTGCATGTCGAACAGTATGTCAAGAATGTCCTTCTCCTCGGCACCTTCCCCGGCGTCGGCGCTGTCCCTCTGGTGCCGGCGCTTGGCCTCCCGCGCCGTGAGGATCCTCTCCATCATGGCGTCGAACTTGCGGTGCAACGCGTCGACGCGCTTGCCGAGGCCCTGCACGTCCCAGTTCCTGAAAGCGCCGATGTAGTCCTGGAGGTTGAACGTGCCGGTGAGCACGGCCGTCTCGGCGACCAGGCTCCGGAACTCCTCGGCGCCGTTGTCGTCGCCGGTCCACCGCCGGCTCATCACCATCCGCGACACGATGTCGCCGGTGAGGCCCATGAGCGCGGCGTTGACGTCGACGGGCGCGGGCGCGGCCAGGGAGAGGGAGGCGACGAGGCGGGCGACCTCCTCGCGGCGGACGTGGGCGAGGCGGTCCAGGGTGCGGCCGGCGAGGAGCTCGTGCACGCACGCCTTCTTCATGAAGCGCCAGAAGGGCCCGTAGGGCGCGAAGGAGAAGTCCTGCCCGCCGTAGGTTAGGCGGTGCACCGCCGCCGGCTTGGGGCGGTCGAGGAACGCGGCCTCGTGGGTCTTGAGCACCTCGCGGGCGGCGTCCGGGGAGCAGGCGGAGATGCAGGGCACGGAGCCGAGCCGGAGGAAGAGGAGCGGGCCGTGGCGCTCGGCCAGGCGGTGCAGCGCCTGGTGCGGCAGTGGGGCGAGGAGGTGGAGGTGGCCGAGGATGGGCAGGCCGAACGGGCTCGGCGGGAGGCGTAGCCCGCCGCTGCTCCGGCGGCTGATCACGGCGTACAGGACGGCGGTGGCGCCGGCGACGAGTAGGAGAAGTGGTACGCTGGTGCCGGCGGGGGTGAACAGGGATTGTGCCGCTGCCAGTGCCGCCTCCATGCTGACGGATGAACCGGAGTTGACCACCCAGCTAGATTCTCTTCACTGCTTGTTCTTGCTTGCTCTATGATTGCTACTAGTTGCATGGTTATTTATAATTGCTGTGAGTAGTTAGCCACTTCATCAATCTTCTACGGATTACAAACATTTTTTTTTGGAAACTGCTGGGCGTCCCCCGGGGGATCTGATTTCCCAGCCCCCGGGTCGCCAGCCGTTGGATGGAACAACCTCCACCGTACGATCTGGTCGGAATTAAGACATTGTCCCGCTTTTGCTGCCGGGCAGCAAAAACTTGCGAATTGCAGCAAAACAGCTAAATCAGCTTCCCCCGTCGCCAACCTCTCCTCTCGGGCGCCAAGCTCTCAAGATCGGCGACGGCCGCGCGGCAACCGCCGGAGACAAGCCCCTGCAGCAACCTCCGCCGCGTGATCCATGGCGCATCTGCTCCGATCCGTGCTGTACCCTCCTCCAGGCCATAAGAACCACCTAGTCCCACCGCCAATTGTTGCTTCAAGCTCTGGATCTAACCAGGGTCCTCGCCGGCGAGCTGCGGCAGATACGGCGAACGCCAGAGCAGGAGAGCCGTTGCAGCAACCCATCCATGGAAGATTCAACAACCCTCCGGTGTTTTTCAACCAGAACCCCGAAGATGACCAACCAGCTGCATCGGTGAGTTCTTCTCTCTGAATCTCCACGAGTTCTGCTGCTGCAGTTTGCTTCTATGCTGCAAAAAAACTTGTAGACCTAGTAACCGTGTAGCCAGGTGATGAAAATTGCTACACGTGATGGAATTGGCCTTTGTATTAAGAAATATTTGTGCTCATGCAGCAATGATGCTGCATATAAAATTATTGCTACAAATATAGTGCTGCACATATTCTTCATCATATATAGTTGGTCATTTATACTTCTCAAAAAAAAGTTCAACAGGAAAAAAAAGTGCTGCAGAGGTAGTCTGGATTTTGGACTGCATATTGCTACAGAAAAAGTTGCTTCTAGCTACAAGACTATAACAACAATTCATGTTATGTCGACAGGGGTTTGTTGCCGACAGCATCCTTCAAGGTTTTGACCTCAACAAGCCAGCGCAAACAGAAGGTTATGATGGTGCTGATCAAGATGGGAATGATGCAGCAAAATTTGTTCCTGGACCAAATAGTACAGCAAGTGCAGGTGCTTCCAATGTTGCTGAAGAAGATGGTGAAGAAATTTGTTCACAGCCTGTGGTTCCATTTGTTGGGATGATGTTCGATGACCTTGAAGTAGCAAAACAAGTATACAATGACTATGCGTGGAAGCTTGGTTTCGGCACACGCATTGGAAACACCAAGTATAGCACAGCACGAGGAGTGCCAAAGGACACAATACTGAGCAGAGTGTTTGAGTGTGTGCATACTGGTAAACCAAAGAATGAATGTAAGAATGTTTGCTGCGAGAAGCAAAGAAGCTGCTGCAAAAGTAAAAGAAGCTTCTGTTGATATGAGCAACATTGGTGAGCAAAAGTCAAGAAGCAAACAAGCTGGTTCTGAGATGGACGTGAACGAATCAAAGCAGCGTAATATTTTGCTTCGATGTGACTGTAAAGCACATATGGTTGTTGGGAAGCGGAATGGCCATTGGTCTCACATCGTTTTTAAAGAAGATCACACCCACCCAATGGTGAAGCTAGCAGGGAGGCGACGCTACTACAGATCACATAGGAAAGTCCCAGAAGAAGATTTCCAATTCCTACAGACGCTACATAATCAAAACATTACAACCGCTCAGATAATGGGTTGTCTAGGAAGTGTGCATGGTGGCGACCCAAGGACGCTAGGCTACGTGAAGAGAGATGTGTCTAACATAAGGACAATGCTGCGAGAGGAAGTATCACAGCGTGATATGAGCATGGTGATTGAGTACTTTGAACGCAGGAAAGCAGAAAGTCCAAATTTCTTTTATGACACACAAGTTGATTCAAACAATGCTGTCAGAGGATTATTCTGGGTGGATGGAAGGACCAGAGCACTATACCCCAAGTACAAGGACTGTGTTTTCTTCGACACAACCTTTTGCACCAACAAGTATAATCTTCCTTTTGCTCCAATCGTGGGAATAAATAACCACACACATACGATTGTTCTAGGTTGTGCTTTGCTACCGGATGAAACAACAGAAACATTTAAGTGGGTATTTGAAAGGTGGATGCTCGCAATGAATCAGATGCACCCGCATCATATAATGACAGACCAGGACCAGGCTATGGCTACGCAATTGACAAGGTATTTCCAAATTCAAGTACACGGATGTCTTTGCCGCTACCATGTGCTGCACCTAGCAAGGAAAAAGCTTGGTCCAAATTTGGGAGAAGGCCATCCATTTGCAGATGCATTTTACTCATGCATATATGGAACTGATACTATTGAGGAGTTTGAATTCTGCTGGCAGCATATGCTGCGAAGCTTCGACATGGCAGAGAACAACCACCTCAATAATATGTGGAAGAGCAGAAAGACATGGGCACCAGTTTACTTCAGGAAAAGTTTTTTCCCATTCACAAGCACAACTGGAAGATCGGAAGGCCTTAACTCATACTTCAAGACATTGGTTCGCCCTAGTGACTCCGTGTGGAATTTCGTGCAGCAGTATGAGTTGTGCCAGAATTTGATGTTGGATCGTGAAGACAATGCGGGCTTCACAATGGAGACGACGACAGCAAAGCTTTGGGGCAGGTGAGACTCTTCCATGCTACACAACAATTATACATTGTCCCCCCAATGAATATGTAGCATTGTTTTATTATTACTGGAGCATTTACTAATTACATTTGTGACAAAAACAAAATGCAGTTACAGCATTGAAGAACAGGCATTGAAATTTTACACAAGGGAAGTCTTCGACAGGTTCCAAAAAATGGTTCAGAGTTCAACAAGATTTTACCCTATCCATGTAGAGGCAGAAGGCTTATGTTTTGATCTTGTTCCAAATCAAGACCTTGATGTGAAAACTTATCGGGTTGCAGTTAACCCTGAAGAAGGATTGTACACATGTGGATGCAACATGTTTGAGATGTGTGGTTTAATATGCCCACATATCATTAGGGTGATGGTGCACCTCAATGTGCAGCAAATACCAGGAAGATATATGCTTGAAAGGTGGTCTGCAGCAGCAACAACACATGCCCCTGAACCTGGGACAAATACAATCAGATTTGGTGTCCCAACAAGTAACACACTCAAGTACAACTCACTGTGCAGAAAGATGAACCAGTTGGCATCTGACGCATGCTTTGATGATGATACATATGTTGCTGTATCCCGCATTGTTGACGAAGCAAGCAAAGTTGTTGCTACAATGCTGAAAGCAAAAGGTCAAGTGCAGCAGGAAGGAGAAGGTTATCAGCATAGACAGAGTGAGGACCAGAGACAGCAAAAACCTGAAGCTCCACAGCAACAAACAACAACAGTAGATGGTACTGCAAGTCACCAGGTGAAGAATCCTCCACGTACGAAGCCAAAAGGTCGCCCAAAGATAACAGAAAAGCGGAGGAAGACATTGGTCGAGCTGCGGGATGAGGCAAATGAGAAGAGAAGGAAGAAGCAAAGTGAACCTAAAACACCAAAAGAGCCAAAACCAAAGAGGAAGTACAGGAAGAAGAAGTGTCCATTCTGTGGTGATGAAGATCACATATCTGTAAAGGATTGCAAGTACATGAAAATTGCTTTGGCTAGAGAAGATGCAATGCAAGCGGGAGCAGATTTGACGTTATAGATTGCTTCAGCGAGGAATTATACATTTAATTCTGAAAAATGTTGAGATATGTTACAGATGCTTACAATTATAGTATACAAAGTTACAAATGTTGATAAAATGCTACAGATGCTACATTGTTGATTTTCTACCCCAGGCTGTCTTATATTTATTTTGTAACCTGGATAGTGTAAAATGATACTGGACAAAAATTGCAGCAACAAACAGATGCAGATGCAAAGACTTTTAGCTTGTGAAAACAGCATAATAGATATGAGTTTGCAGCAACAAATTAATTCCAGTCAGGAACATACTATATTTGTCATACTGGGGACACAAAAGGGATCATTTGAATTGACAACTTCTTGATGGTTGAAGCATTGAAGCATTTTATTGTATCATCGTGTTTGCATCATAGTAGAAAATGGAAAAGCTCAACCTAATTGCTTGCAGCATGCATGTTGAAAAATAAAAGGTTAGGTAACATTTGGTTTGAAGCAAAACTTGTTTATTACATTGTCAGGGAGATAAACTCTTTGTGTGAAGCAACACTTAAAAATGACGGAAGTGCATGTACCACAGGTAAAATTGACAGCAAAAATATATGAGCATGGTAGCAAAGTGGGTTATGTATTTACAGCAAACAAAATCAACTTATGTAGCAAGTAAAAAGAGAATGATACTGGAAAAGACCATAAAACATGAGAATACTTGTCATACTTAAACTCAAAACATCATCCATATTCCAGAGCCAACATTAAACTTATATCTGGTAGATTGTACTGAGAAAAACATAAAAAGAACTGATCATTCAACTAACAGGTCCAACATATAGAACCATCACCAGAAGCCTAGTTCTACTCCATGTTCCAGTACATGGTTACAGTTACATAAAGGCAGCAACACCATGTGTTTTGAACAAAAGCTAAACTATCCCTGCTGCAAATCCTCGTTCATTATCACGTCGACATCATCACTCTGGTTATCCCTGTTGTCGATTAGGCTTGCTGCGAGCAACCTTCGAAAATCTGGAACTACATCATTCTCGAAATTTGGCATGACTTTCCCATTGAAGTGCTCCATGTAAAGAATGCTGTAGAATCCACAGTCATACCTGCATCAACCAAAAAAAATGGTGAAAAACAAAGTAAAAAGAGGAAAGAAGCAGAGAAACATTATGACTGTATCATTTAATTGTCAAAAAACAGTGAAGCAAACTTACAAAGTGTCTTGCTGTGGATGGTCAGGTGTGGTTTCCTTGAATTTCCCAAAGTCAACCCATGAAACTTTGGACTCGTTTGCAGTCCGGACGAAGTTGGAGAACTTTGGAAAAAACAAACAGCATGGGATAGTAAGGACAAAAATAGTTGAAGCAAAACATTAAGAAAAAAAGGTGGAAATTGCTACCAAGTTGTTTGCTGCTTTTGCTAAGCTGCTCACACCATTCTCTGGCATCATTGAATCAAAAATGTGAAATTGCTTGCACAAGAAGTTGATGCAGCATACAATCCAGTGATCGGCTTGTACAATGGGCAGGTAAAGCTACATACAAACAGAGAGATAATTTAAGAATGAAGAAGATATACATGCATGAGAAACCTTGAAATTGCTCACAGAAACAAGAACACACACGAAAAACTCACCATGTCATCTTTCAGAATTTTGAATTTGCTACATGCAATTTTGAACTCTTTCATGACAGAGGCAGGGTCAAAAGTAGAGGTTTCTACAGCAAGCTTTTCCTGTATGTTTGGAAAACAATAAAAGATGATGAAACAAGTGATAACATTGGACAAGCTTGGAAGAGAAAAATGCAATAAATTACTCACCGCAAAGTACGGAGAGAAAGCATATCTCTTGTGATTTCGGGGATTCTTCTCAGCACTTGCTTTTGCTGCATGATTGAACTTCTCTGTCCAAACTGCCATCACTACATTGCTCAAATATTGGCGTGGACGAAGAGCTCCAATGAAGGACTTGTACGAGCAAAAGAATCGACCAATCTTCAGAAACTCTTTGCTGCAGCAATGGAAAACCAACAAACACTTTTATTTTCAAAGAATGAAGGAAAAAGGGTAAGATGAAACACAAAACCCATGCAGCAAAAAATAAACAAAAATGACACGGAGGACTCACGCCACTTCATTCTTCTTCTTCCTCTTGAATTTCCGTCCATGTGAAACATATTTGTCGTACTTACGCACAACATCTTGAGAGACCTTAATCTTCTTCAGCTTCGGAGGAGAGAGTTCACCCTTGGCAGCCCTCTTGTACCTAGTTTTCTTTTCAACAGTTTTAGCACCAGTACTAGCATCTTTTGTGACAACATCTGCAACAACATCTGAAGCAGAAAAACACAGACAAAAACCATTTTATGCTGTGAAAAGCAAGTGAGTACTAAAAATAAACATTTAAACAAAAAGGAGGAATGTAGCAACAATTATTATGTAAAGTAGCCAAAACAGTATACATAATGTAGCAACAAAAAAATGAAAATGCAGCAAATGAACATTTTAAGCTCAAGGAATACCAGAAGGAGAAGGGCTTCTTTCAGCCACAACAACAGTTGAGCCCACATTTAAAGGAATACCAGCAATCAGACTTAGTTTGCCATCGGCAGCAAAAAGTTTAGCTCTCTTAATAACTGAAACATCTGCAAAAACTTTCAAAACTTAGTAAACATGAACAATGAAAGATGAAAAAAACTTGCTTAGGCAAAAATGACCTGTGTTTGTAGGATGTTGCGGTGACACGTTCTCGCCCAAGTGATCTTCAGCATCCCTGGATGGTATGGGTGGTGTTGTACCCTCCATAACTTTAGGCTGCTCAGAAGCTAGTAAAAAAGAACAGATAGTTAGACGATCAAAAAACTACAATTACAACACATAAATAAAGCAAATGTGTCGTCAAAGCTTACATGTGTCGTCAAGCTTCACTACAGAAGGAACATCAAGAAAGCGGAGTAATTTCATTGCGGGAATAGTGATTTGATCTTCGGACACAACAACTACATCCGGATCCCGAGAGAATAGCTCCATTGATGGAGGGTCGGGGGCTCTATTCCAAGCTTCTACAGATATACCCTCCGGTATACGAGCAAATGGTGGGTTTGTAGGTGACATCACAGTGGCTGTCAACAAAACCTGTTCACCAGCAACATCTCCACCAAGAGAAGAATCCAACAACAGCAATAGATTGCGGCATATCCACGACGAGTGTGCGTGAGTCCATGACAGCAGCCCTTGCTTCGACAACAAACTCGTCGTTGTCTGTTTCTTCTAATCAGCTGTCGGGATTTCTTCATCATCATGATTGGAAGTACCTTCATCATCATGTCTGTCACAAGACCGTCCATATTTTCATCTTCAACTCCACCTCTGTTTGGGAAATGCACACTAGGACCATCACTTTCTTTCTTTGCTGCATCTATGTCAATAAGCAAAGCTGCCATGCGCTGCGAATGCATTTGCTTCAAACCAACACCAAAATTCTTGAGAGTGGTGTCAAGATCACGACCATAAATAGACCTGTGTTTCTCATACAGATGCTTGTAAGCAGCTGGAACCTGTCGACAGATACATAGCACATACATCAGTAAGAGCAATAAAATGGAGGTGATACAGCTAATAAAATACTAATGAAGCAGTATAAAAGAGCAATTGTTGCATTCATTATAAAAACTGGGGATTTTGAGATGAAAACATGGTAGCACATACCATTAACTGTAGTAGCAACATTGTTAAAATAAAGTAGCAAAAAATATATAACATGTTAGCAAAGAGTATTGGTTTGCTACATAAATGCTAATGAAGCTGGAGGTTTTCAGATGATACCATGGTAGCACATAACAGTAACTATAGTAGCAACATTGTTAAATGTAAAGTAGCAAGACAATATAAAAAATGCAGCAATTACATGAAAAATAATAGAGGAAAAAAGGCTGAAAACAACGTACTATACCTCAAGATCCTGACTAGTAGGAAACACAAGCCATTCATTGAGCGAGGCAGATGGGTTCACTTCAGAAGATTCAACAGGCTGCTCAACAGGCTCCTCAACATGATCACGGTTGGAAAAAGCAGCAACTCCATAAGGAGTGTTTGACAGTTCAAGAAACTACACAACAAAAAAAGAGAAGAAAATAAGGATCTTATAGAAAAAACTACAAAAAAACCAAGCGGTGCTATGAGTAACTCACCGGACGCCTTCCAAAAACAGTCTTATTATTCAGGATCTTCCTATCAGCATCATTTTGGACAACAAACTTGAAATCACTACTGGTCACAAAACATACTCTAGGAATTGAGTAGTTAATGACATGTTGATTTGGTGGAAAATCAAGGTGATCCATGTAGACAACCTGTCAAAGAAAGGATGGAAGCATAAACAAATTCAGTTCTGATAGCGAAGATTAAAACATGAAAAATAGCAAAAAAGCAAAAAACAAAACAGAGCATGGGGTAAGTTCAAACAACGTACAGCTAGAAGGGCGAACGGTCCAGTGATCCAAAACTCATTTTTCTTAGCATTTCCTGGTACCACTACCTCTGCTGTCTTGCTATTGATTTTTGTAACCTCCTGCATTGCTAACTCAAGCAAGTGTTCATCCCATGCAAACTCGTGAGTCCTCCGAGGGTCCAACATACAGTCCAAATAGTCAAGGCTAATCAGATTTGCGCTACCAGGGGCAATAACCGTAGCCAAACATATAAGATCCCATGTTCTGATAATGGTGAGGTCATCCGTAACATCACAAGCCTTGAGCAATTTAACGGCATGCTGGATGAAAGGCCTTGATTGTCCTTCTTCTATGTATATCTGCCGCAGCTGAGGATGCTCACCTTTCTTCTGAACAACAAGTCTGTCGCCGCATCGAATTCCAAAAACTTTCCTCACCATATCTTTTGTGAAAACTATCCTCTTCTTGTGGAACTTGAACTCCCGCAAACCAGGGCTAGTATGAGAGGCAACAAAGTCTATTAGAGCATTAGGAATGTTGAATGGAGATACATTCAACAATGCTCTAAATGCACTCTGCTCTTCAATAATACGTCTCTTCGGATCATCGAGCTCTGCAGCAAGAGCATGCAGACGCTTTGCAGCAAAACGATCCTTGGAAACCCAATGACCAATCCCATCTTCCTGTTAAAAATGAAGAACACAAAAAAAATCAAAAGAAAAACATTTAAAATGATAACGCAGCAATTCATGTACATAATGTACATAGATGGTAAACAAAACTTATAAACACAATGGCCTATGTAGCAAACTAAATAAAAGCAAAAGACACAAATGAAGCACAAGCATACAAGAAAATCATCACCAGCGTAGCAATTATCACAGAGAATGTAGCAATCATGAACATTTGCATGCAAGCTGGATAGCAATTATCACAGAGAATGTAGCAAAAATATAAAGGATTTGCAATATAATTAGAATATAGCTAAATTTATGAACCTATGCAGCAATAGCAAGCACACAGGATAGCAAAAAAGAAACGTATATCACCCCTAGAAATACACAGGGGTAGCTCGCAGGGTACAAAATCAACATGACAAACGCCTACAAATCCTAGTACAAAATCCACACGAGAACGAGCTCGAACTTACAGCCCTAGAAATACACAGGGGTAGCTCGCAGGGTACAAAATCAACATGACAAACGCCTACAAATCATAGTATAAAATCCACACGAGAACGAGTTCGAACTTACAGCCATGATTGCACAGGCAGAAATTCCTCGGAACGACTCGAATCGAATGCCGGCGAAGATTCCCTTGAAGAACACCTAGAAAATGAAGGGGAAAAGTGAGGATTCAACGGGTACCAAACAATTACTTGGACGAAAATGAAGGCAGCGTGTTTTAATCGCGCGGGAAGCAACACTGGAGGCGCACATCAAAGCAAATCATCGGCGGTGCGCGGATTTGCAACGCCACCGCGGAGTTCTAGGCAGCGGAAAAAAGTCCTAGGGTTGGGGGAAGAGCAGGAGAGGAGGAAGTCCTAGACGAGGAAGAGCTAGCCAACTCACCGGAGGAAGCGGAGGAGCGCGTCGTCTTCTCCGGTGGCAGGAACCGTCGGCGGCGCGCGGATTCGCTCCGCCGTCGCCAACCTCTCCACCACGAAACCCACGAGCCCCCACGCCGTCTCGACCAGGTGGTGGGTGGGATGCAGCAAATGCGGGATAGGAGTAACGCCCTGTCCGCGCGTGGGTGACGTGGCGCAATATCAGCCCGACGATGGAAGTCCATCGGACGACGCTCCATCAGGAGGTTGCGACGCGCGCGTCCCCCGGGGGAATAGAATCATTTTCCTTTTTTTTTAGTACGAGAAGCAACACAATCAACATGGACTTGGTATTTCGGTTGCCATGGGAATCTGCGTTGTCTCCAGCCAGACGACATGGTAGAAATACTTAGACGAACAGTTCTCCTAAAGTTGGAACGAAACTTGGAAGCGAGCAGTTGTTGTGGTGCAGTTTGTGTGCAACCATCCAAGTTATTATTTGGATCGACCAAATAACGAGAAGCTCCCGGACAAATCTTGCATCATTGTCCGTTCTCCGATGAGGCCGGCCGGCAGGTTAAATTACTCACGTAGAGCTAACAGGTTGACTACAGAGGATCGACCGAGTCATGAGTCACATCCATCTTGTTGGTTTGCTCCAACCAGTGCGCTTAGCCGGCTAGCGGCCGTTTGCTTATATAAAAGGAAATTGCTAGGAGCGCTTTTGGTAGCCTGCATCAGATTCCTGCACCACTGACGCATCGGGAATAAATTTCCTGAGCGTCGCAGACGGCCTATATGGGCCATAAAACCCACGTTGTTGTTTGGTGACCTGTACAGAGTTTTTTCGGCCCCGTGGAGATTTGGGCTCTGTCTGTTTGGTATGTCAGTTTTCAGGCATTGTAGCAGCTCAGAGCGCCCCCGTTGTTTGGTTGCAACCCAGAATCTGCTTCTGCTTACCTCTTACCTTCGGTGATGAGGTTACCAGTGATCAATAGCACAAGCAAGAACAAAATCACAGTTCAGGCAAACTTAGCACTGATCATAGTTCAAACACGATCATAGTTCACGACACAGGACGATCATAGTTCACGACACACCATAGACGATCATAGTTCAACAGATGACAGAAATAACAACTAGACACAGACATCGTAGCAGCGAGGCAGAATCTGGTAAGCTTCAGACATGACTTTGGAAGACGACACACCTGGTGGCGCCGCCATGGTAACAGCATCTGGTCATCACCTCAGTGCAGGTGCTCGAAGATGACCACATTGTATTCGAAGGTGGACACCTTCTTGATGATGAGGAACTGGCCTATCTGCAGCTGATGAGCGACGGTGAAGGCAGCCCACCCCTGGTCGATGTATGCGTCATCGCCTTCTCTCACCGTAGTCATCCTCCAGTTGCAGCCAGTGTTGGTGGTGGCGATGATGTTCGAAGGGATTTCTCCGAACCACCTGACGAAATCTTGAGGGATGCGTAGTCGGCTGAAGGTGGGCCTGAAGACGATGCGCAGGAACTAGTCGGGCCCTACGTCCGGCTGGAAGTGGTCAACGTTAGCCGCCCTTCGCTTCTTCGACGGTCCCTCCTCGGGGATTTCAGGTGACCCAAGATTGAGCTTCTCAGACTGCCACAAGAACACATGCCATTAGAGATGTGCCAGCTCACAAGTATATAGATGAAACCGAACATTAAAAACATGTGATGCCTCATACATTGGATCGCACGGTAGCTCAAGGGACTGCCCTCAAACTGAGTCTAGTGTGCAAGTAATCACACACACACGACTAAGTTTGAGGGCAGTGATACGTCCAAAATGTATCTACTTTCCCGAACACTTTTGCTATTGTTTTGCCTCTAATTTGTGTATTTTGGATGCAACTAACACGGACTAACGCTGTTTTCAGCAGAACTGCTCTGGTGTCTCGTTTTTGTGCAGAAATCCAACTTTCGGGAAAATCCTCGGAATTTATGCAGAAGGCCCTATTTTCCCAGAATACTGGCTTTTCCCAGAATACTGACGGAGCCAGAAGGACAAATAAGGTGGAGGCCCGAGGGCCCCACACCATAAGGCGGCGCGGCCTAGGGGGGCCCGCGCGGCCCTATGGTGTGGCCCCCTCGGCCGGCCTCCGACGCCCTCCTTCGGACTATTTATCGGCCTCGACCTAAAAACGCACGGGGAGAAGTCGAAGTCGCCAGAAAGCCTCCAGAACGCCGCCACATCGCGAAACTCCGTCTCGGGAGCCAGAAGTCTCCGTTCTGGCACTCCGCCGGGACGGGGAATTGGAGGAGATCATCGCCATCATCACCGCCAACGCCTCTACATCAACCAGCCATGTTTCCCCCATCCATGTGTGAGTAATTCCCCCGCTGTAGGCCGAAGGGGATGGTAGGGATTGGATGAGATTGGTCATGTAATAGCATAAGATTGTTAGGGCATAGTGCCTAGTGTCCGTAATTGGTACTTTGATCATATTGTTGCAACTTGTTATACTTAATGCTTGTCACTAGGGCCCGAGTGCCATGATCTCAGATCTGAACATGTTATTGTTTCATCATGATATTCATTGTTTATTGATCTTACCTGCAAGTTGTATACACATGTCGCTGTCCGGAACCGATGGCCCCGAAGTGACAGAAATCGGGACAACCGGAGGGAATGGTAGCGATGTGAGGATCACATGTGTTCACGGAGTGTTAATGCTTTGCTCCGGTACTCTATTAAAAGGAGTACCTTAATATCCAGTAGTTTCCCTTGAGGCCAGGCTGCCACCGGCTGGTAGGACAAAAGATGTTGTGCAAGTTTCTCATTGCGAGCACGTACGACTATAATTGGAACACATGCCTATTGATTGCTTTGTACTTGGACACCGTATTATTATTATCTGCAAATGCCCTGCTATGATTGTTACATGAGTTTCTCTCATCCATGCAACGCCCGTTCATCCGTCCCCGTGCCTACAGTATTTTAATCCTGCTGTTTACTATAATCACTACTGCTGTCTTTGTTACTCTGCTGCTGTTATTTCACTACTGCTACTGCTATAAAACTGTTACCACTGATAAACTCTTGCGAGCAAGTCTGTTTCCAGGTGCAGCTGAATTGACAACTCCGCTGTTAAGGCTTCCAAGTGTTCTTTGTCTCCCCTTGTGTCGAATCAATAAATTGGGTTATACTACCCGCGAAGACTGCTGCGATCCCCTATACTTGTGGGTCATCAGGCAGCACCTTGCCTTTCAGTGTGCCATTGTTGAATCATTGGCCAATGCAGTAGACAAACAAAACGAGGCCACATAAATCGGATCACACGGCAGACAAATGGACTGTCCGCAAACTAAGTCTAGTGTGCAAGAACTATGGCACACACGACTATGTTTGAGGGCAGCACCCTGCCTTCCGTTGTGCCAGAGTTAAATCATTGGCCATTGCACAACTGAAGAAGTACAAACATGCCAAGCAAGGTAGCATAGGCCTCATACAATGAGCACATATGGAGGAGATGTTTGATCAGAACCAATGACATGGTGATGTTCAGTCATGCCATAGGTTCTGATCAATCATCTCCTCATACTATGGTACCCGGTTACAATCATCGGCCTAGTGCAATTAGAAACAACACAATCTAGACCAAACTAGCGTGACTCATTCCGCACAGCAATCTGAACATGCTAAACCCTAGCACAAAAAACTCTTCCCCTCTTTGCATGCACAGTAAGATCTGACAGTTTCAGCAATCCACAGTCCGATCTAGGAAGGATCTACCATAATCAAATATTAGAGTAACAGATCTAAGCAAATCGAGACCGTGAAAAGCAAGAAATGGATAAGAACAACAAGAAATGAGGACGAACACCTTGCAAACATCAATCCGAATGCTATCCAAATGGAAACCCTAGCAGATGTAATGTGCATGTCGTCGCAAATGACCGAGAATGGCATGTTCTGGCAGAACGAGTACGAAGGTGAGAAGGAGAGGTCATTACCGCCATTGTTCCGGCCGAGGAAGATGCCGATGAAGACTGTGGAGCAGATTGCGGCCGATGTCGCGGTGCTGCTCGCCGATGTCTCCTCCTCCGGTACCGGTGCTCCTCCGTGCGGTGGTGCGGCGGATTGGTCGGCAGGAGGGGAACCGCCGGGTGTTGTGGGTATACTTCATGGGTGTACCATCGACAGTGCCTAGATCCGGCAAGCCCGGGTGGCCCACAGACGGTGATGAGGCATGTGGCCCATCGGGCGGCCCAGTTGCTATTGATCATGAAGGAAGAAGTCCAGCCCAGGATCAGTAAGCCGGATCCGTACCGACATAGGAGTAACCCGGATCCATGGAGGCCCATGAGGAACCCGGATCCAGTACGATGTATATGGAAGGCGGATCCGTGACGTGCACGGCAAGATATTGTACCGTAGCTAGGCTGTCTGTAATCCGGCTAGGACTCTCCATGTAAACCCTAGATCCGTGCGCCTTTATAAGCCGGATCCCAGGAGCCCTAGAGGCACAACCACAACTCATTGTAACAACGCGAAAGCGCCCAGATAATTCCAGACAAGCAGCAGTAGGCCCTGTCATCGTGTAGGTGTTCCGAAGCTGGGTAACTCGCGTACCACCGTCCCGTGTGCACTCCGCCCTATGGCCCCTACTTCTTCTCCCCCTCGTGAGGATCCCTCCTCCGGGGTACCGTCGATTAGGCAACGACAGTTGGCGCCCACCGTGGGGCCTGTGGCGTCTGGAGGCCGGAACCGGGAGGGTTCCGCCATGGGAAGCTACGACGACACCATCGCTGTGGGGCGCGTCCTTTACGCCGGAAATCTGCCGATCGTCCCTCCGGATGAGTGCTGGATTCCGGCTAGGACAAACCCCGTCAAGCTCTCCATCGTCCCAATAGGCGGCATACACATCTTCATCGGGGAAACCGTCGATTCCGACGGAAACCCACTGGTAAGTAACACAGACGCGACCGCCGCAGAGCTGGACGCTGTCGCAAAGATCCGATCTGAGATGCAGGAACTTCCTAAGGAAGACTCCGCCTTGGATCTGGAAATTTCAAAGCCCACCCAATCCGCCCCTGAGCAGGAAACAACGGTGGAAGACCAATGCAGATCCGCCTGGGTCTCCCAGGTGTTAGAAAAGCAGAGGTGCCACTTCGTACACTTCTTGGCCCATACAGCCTGAAACTCCAATGAAGAAGCCGGAGCTGGTCCTGAGCAGGTAGAGGCACCGGAAAACGGCGCAGATCCGGATCAGGCTCAGCCTGTCGGAGAAAGCGAAGCTCCGGTTGAAGAGTCGATTTTGGGCAATCTGAGCCCAATTTTCGGAGATACCCCCTCCATGGAATCTGATGACTTCGTCCGCAAGCTAGGGGAGTACGGTTTCGGTGATCAGCCTCAAGTCGACTCCGCCCAGCCTAAGCAGGTTCTCGCAACTATAGCAGCACTGGGGCAAACCGGATCTGAAGAGCCAGCCAGCCAATCCGACCCTCAGCCATCCCATCAAGGATCTCCAATGTCACGGGAGCGACCCCGCAGGGATTCTTCCTCGGAGGAAACCCTGGCGGCCGAAGAGATGGTTGCACGAGCAGTTCTTAACACACCTATAACACCGGGTGACGCTGCAGATCTGGAGGCTCTAGAAGCCACTAGACAAGAAATGCTGGCCACTGCCAAGAAGCTCACCGAGACCGAAGCCGCGTTAAGGGAAGAAAGGGAACGAGCTGCAGGTTTAGCAGAAGATTTCGACAGACAGGATCGCGAGATTACTGCCACACTCGAGCAGGTCAAGGGCATGGCGAAAGAGTGGGAAGTAAAGATGATTTATGCGCAGGCGGAGGCCGATCGAATTGTTAGAGAAGCAATTCCGCCTCGCAGAATACCCTTCAACACGCCCGCAGATCACCAGCCGCTGGAAACCCCAAAGGACAACATGCAAAAAGCTGCGGAACTGTTGAAGAAGAAGGACGAAGAAGTTGATATCAACTACCTCCGCACACTTATCGCTTCAGCAATGCAGCAGCAAAGCAAGGCAGATACTTCGCGCCGGTTGGAGTCCAATCCGGATAACTGTGTATCCACCGCGCAGAAGGACGCCCGCGCCGATCGGCATCACGATGATGAATCACACACCGGATCCTCGGAGCGCAGAAGAAGAGTCAGGGAACACCCAAATCCGATCCCGGTTCCGTCAAAGACGCCTTCGTCAGATCCAAGAAAGGGAAAGGACGCGATGTACTCTGGGCGAGACAAATATCGCAACCCCTCCCCTCCACCCAATGGTTACCCGCGACCCCCTCGCCGCCGTAGTCCAGCCGGAAACACCAGGCCCCCAGGGCATGGTGGGATCATTATCCGCGACAACGTGCTGCCAAGAAACAGAAACAGGGAGCGCTCGCCGGAACCACGCCGGAACCAGAACAATGTTCGTGAGCCCGAGCCCAGGAGGGGTCGGAATGAAGACCGCGGCCCAGAGCCTCGCCGGAACCGTGACCCAGAGCCTCGTCGGAGCCGTGACCCAGAGCCTCGTCGGAGCCGTGACCCAGAGCCTCGCCGGAGCCGTGACCCGGAGCCGCGCCGGAACGACCAGGGCAGCCAGCGCCAGGGCGAAGGCAGCCACAGGAGCCGGAGCCAGCACCAGGAAGGCAGAGGAGAATCAGATGGCGGAAGCAAGAAATCAGACCGTCCACCTCGCAGGTCTCCCTCGCCACCACCTAGCGGTGGCGGTGGAGGTGGAGGCGGAGGCGGTGGCCGGAGATCTCGCTCTCGCTCACAATCCCCCCGCCACGACCCGCGCGACGCACGGGATCGCCTTAACGAGTACAGAACCGACTATATTGGTCCAAAGTGCTTTGGCAGGATGATTCGAGAGGAACCAAAGCCAAGGATGAATCTCAAGCTACCCGGAAATCTGAAGAATTATGATGGCACGGAAAGGCCGGATACCTGGATTGAGGATTACTATAATGCTGTAACCTTCGCCGGAGGAACCCCTAACATCGCCTGCCGCATGCTTCAGTTGTACCTTGTAGGTCCAGCCCGGATCTGGCTCAGCGACCTCGAGAAGAATTCCATCTTTTGCTGGTTTGACCTGAAGAACGCTTTCGAGAAACACTTCAGGGGCACCTACAAGAGACCTGCCACAACAAGCGGCCTGCAGGCTTGTATCCAGAAGAAGGGCGAAACATCGAGGAATTTCCTCACCCGATGGTTGGCATGCAGAAACGAGTGCGAGAACGTCGACAACCGCACAGCAATGCACGCTTTCATTGGGGGCTTGCAGCGAGGAGGATTGCTACGACACAAGCTAACTTGCTTGGTCAATGCAAACAAACTGACGTTGGATGACATGATCACCATCGCCAGCGATCACACTGCCGCCGATGATGACGCAGGCGGTGATCTCGCAGCTACAGCAATCACCCTGCATCAACAAAAGAAGAACCGTGACAACGGTAGAAGCAGCAGCCATAAGCGCAAGAATCCTGATGACCAGAAGAGTGGCGGATCCGAGATGGTCGCCATGGCGTTTCAACACGGAGGTCCAGGAGGCGGAAGAGGACGCGGTCGTGGAGGCGGAGCCGGCAGGGGTCAGCAGCATACCTCTGAGGTCACTGCTGGCGGATCCCGCGCTCCGCAAACCTACGAAGAGTACAGAGACATGCCTTGCCTGGCCCATCTGGATCCGGTTACAGGGAAGTCCACTCACACCAACCGCAACTGCAAGTGGGTCAATGATTTAAAGAACGACCCGGAGGCAGGATACAAGCGCGCCCGAAGCACCGCCCACGCGGCAAAGGTGGCAAGGGCAAGAACAAGGACAAAGAGGATGATAGTTCTGAGGCGATGGATGAGGATGATAACTCGCCGGATACCAAGGCAGGATCCGCAGGAAAATCCAACCCATTCGACAAAAAGAGCGTGGGGGCTTACCACACTTTCCTCGGGACCCCAACGGTACGCGCCTCCAAGTCAGCTACCCGGATCCTGAACGCCATAGTTCCGCCGTGCCGATACGTCAGGTGGTCGGAAATCCCGTGCACATTTGATAGGAAGGATCACCCCGCAATTGTGCCAAAAGAATGCTACGCCTTGGTTGTAAGTCCCCGCATAGATGGGTATGACTTCTCCAAGTGCCTCATGGATGGCGGAGCCAGCCTGAACATCATGTACCTGGAGACTCTAGAGCGGATGAACCTCACCAAGGAGCAGCTGAAACACAGCACCACTGAGTTTCATGGCGTGGTTCCGGGTAAGAAGGCGAACTCCCTCGGCAGCATAACACTTCCCGTGGCTTTTGGCGATGTTCATAATTTCCGCGAAGAGAAGATCACGTTCGAAGTTGTGCCCTTCAAGAGCTCCTACCACGTCATCTTCGGCAGGCCCACCTACCACAAGTTCCACGCAAGAGCGTGCTACATCTACAACAAGCTCAAGATTCCGGGTCCTAAAGGTATGATTACCGTATCCGGAGACTACAAAAAGGCTCATGAGTGCGAGTTAGGCGAAGCCGCCTTCGCAGAGTCTGTGATATCTGGAGAAGAGCTGAAAGGCTACAGAGCCGCGGTGGATCCAACTGAGATGCAGACCACCAAGAAGCAGATCTCCGAGCAGAAAACCTCCTTCAAGGCCGCGATAGAAACCAAGAAGCACGACCTCATCAAAGGCGACTCTTCCAAGCAGGTTTCAGTCGGAGCCAACATGGACCCCAAATAGGAAGACGCGCTCGTCGAGTTCCTCCGCGCTAACATGGATATCTTCGCATGGCAACCTTCTGACATGTCCGGAGTACCTAGGGAACTCGCCGAGCACTACCTCAACATAAATCCGGGGGCTAAACCGGTGAAGCAAGCTATGCGACGCTTTGGAGATAAGAAGCGCCGCGCCATAGGAATGGAACTAGCAAAGTTACTAGAAGCAGGTTTTGTAATAGAAGTTATCCATACCGATTGGGTCGCGAATCCCGTCCTTGTACCCAAAAAGAACACTGAAATACTAAGAATGTGCATCGATTACTCTGGCTTGAACAAACATTGCCCGAAGGATCCGTTCCCCTTGCCGCGCATTGACCAAGTCATTGATTCGACGGCGGGGGCCGAACTTCTGTGTTTTCTTGATGCGTATTCCGGATATCATCAGATCCGGATGAAGGAATCCGACCAAAAGGCGACTTCATTCATTACCCCATTTGGTACTTACTGCTATGTTACTATGCCTTTTGGTTTGAAAAATGCAGGTGCTACCTACCAACGTACGATGCAGCGGTGCCTGAAGGACCAAATTGGCCGGAACGTGCACGCTTACGTCGACGACATCGCGGTCATGACCCGGAAAGGATCCGACTTGATCAGCGACCTCACAGAAACCTTCGACAACCTCCGCAGGTACAAGATGATGTTGAATCCGCTGAAGTGCGTCTTTGGCGTGCCAGCCGGAAAACTCCTTGGCTTCATAGTCTCTCACAGAGGCATTGAGGTGAACCCGAAAAAGATCAAGGCAATCCTGTGTATCAAACGGCCAACTTGTCTCAAAGATGTGCAACGACTAACTGGTTGCGTCGCAGCAATCAGTAGGTTTGTTAGCCGTCTTGGCGAGAAGGCGCTACCTCTGTACAAGTTGCTGAAGAAAACAGACAAATTTGCCTGGGATGACGCAGCTGACGCAGCTCTTCGAGGGTTGAAGGAAATACTTACCTCCCCACCTATCTTGGCAGCTCCAGCAGAGTCAGAGCCAATGCTCCTTTATCTGGTAGCTACCAACAAAGTCATCAGCCTCGTCATCGTGGTGGAGCGAAAGGAAGAAGGTCATGAATATGACGTCCAAAGACCTGTCTACTACATTAGCGAGGTGCTGACGGAGTCAAAACAAAGATACCCTCACTTTCAGAAGCTAGCCTATGGAGTGTTCCTGGGCAGCCGGAAGCTGAGGCACTATTTCCAAGAGCACCCAGTAACAGTTGTGAGCAAGGCTCCGCTGTCAACAATTCTCAACAACGCTGACGCAACAGGACGTACGGCTAAATGGGGCATCAAATTATCCGCCTTCGACATCGCTTACAAGCCCAGGACCGCGGTAAAATCCCAAGTCTTGGCAGATTTCGTTGCAGATTGGACAGAAGCTCCGGATGCAAGTCTGGAGCCGGAACCAGAGACATGGGTCATGCACTTCGATGGATCCAAGCAGCATCAAGGCTCAGGAGCCGGAGTCACCCTGAAGTCCCCTACCGGAGAAGAACTGCAGTACGTTCTGCAGATCCACTTCGAAGCTACAAATAACATGGCGGAATATGAGGCTCTACTACACGGTCTGCGCATCGCTAAGGAAATTGGGATCAAGCACATCATATGCTGTGGAGATTCCGACTTGGTGGCACAACAAGTAACCGGAACCTGGAACGCCAGAAACTCCGTCATGGCGGCCTACAGAGACGAAGTTGACGAGATCGCCAAGTGCTTCCTCGGATACGAAGTCAAGTACGTCAGGAGAGACGATAACACAGCGGCAGACATGCTATCCAAGCTCGGATCCGGCAGGAGGCAAATTCCGCCTGGCATTTTCCTGGAGCATCTCCGGATACCCTCGGTGAAGGGCGCTAACCCGGAAAATCCAGAAGTGGCAGTGTCTCCGGCTAGGGAAGTGATGGCTATCATTCCGGCTTGGACACAGCCTTTCCTGGACTACCTCATCGATCAGAAGTTGCCTGAGGACGAGGTCCTCGCAAGACAGATCGTCAGACGAGCAAGATCCTACACAATTGTTGATGGACAGCTCTACAAACGAAGTGCAGCGGGGGTATTTCTCAAATGCGTTTCTAATCAAGATGGCATTGAAATCCTCAGAGAGATCCACGCAGGGGACTGCGGGCATCATGCCGCCCCCAGATCGCTCGTTGCAAAAGCTTTTCGGCTAGGTTTCTACTGGCTCACAGCTAAAGAAGACGCTGACAAAATAGTCAAGACCTGCTGAGGTTGTCAGTACTACGCTACTCAACCAAATGCTCCAGCCCAAGAGCTGAAGACCATACCTATCACCTGGCCATTTGCGGTCTGGGGGCTCGATATGGTTGGTAAGTTAAAAAGATCATCTCCTGGCGGTTTTGAATACCTCCTGGTCGCTGTTGACAAGTTCAGCAAATGGATCGAGGCTAAGCCAGTGAGAAAAGCCGATGGTGCTACGGCACTAAAATTCGTCTGCAGCCTCGTAATGAGATTCGGCATCCCACACAGCATAATCACAGATAATGGCACGAACTTCGCTCAAGGAGAGTTGAGGGATTATTGTGAGACGATGGGGATACGGCTAGACCTTGCATCTGTGGCGCACCCACAATCCAATGGTCAGGTTGAAAGGGCTAACGGCCTAATATTATCAGGAATTAAACCACGCCTTGAAGGACCGCTGCGACGAGCAGCTGGAGCTTGGGCTGATGAGTTGGAAGCTGTCCTGTGGAGTTTACGAACTACCCCTAACAGATCAACAGGGTTTACCCCTTTTTTCCTGGTATACGGATCCGAAGCCGTGCTTCCCTCCGACATCATCCACGATTCACCGCGAGTTTCCGCCTACAATGAAGAAACAGCTGACGAGGCCAGACAACTATCTGTGGACCTGATCGAGGAAGCTCGGAACTTAGCTGACCAGCGCTCCGCCATCTACCAGCAGAAGCTCCGACGTTATCACAGTCGTCGAGTTCGGAAACGCTCCTTCATGGCAGGAGACCTGGTCCTCCGCCTTCGACAGGTGAAAGACCATAAGCTGCAATCTCCATGGGAAGGACCCTTCGTCGTTAGCAAAGTGCTTCATAACGGGTCGTACTACCTTGTTGATTTCCGCGAGCTGAGGGATAGACCTGCTAACTGGCACCGGAAACGCAAGCGTGAGGATCCGGATGATATCTACGACGAAACAGATCACCCTTGGAATATCGCACAGCTACGTCCTTTCTACACTTAGCATATTTTTTCCGAGTTACAAACTCTGTAATAGTTATACATGATCAATGAAATAAAGCTTATGGTTCACTCTCTGAGTCTTTTACCTCCTTTACTTGTTCATTTTTAGATCGTGTATGTTTTCCGACTAAAACCGCAGAGCTGGATTTTTCCGCCTAGGCGTGTATAAAAGTTGTGATTTTCAAAAATCGCCCTTTAGGGCGTGAGCTTAAGTTTTCTGATTAAGTTGTTCTCTGTTGCGAACTCGTGGATTCCTAGTAGCGATTTCCGGCACCTATGCCTGGGGGCTTGTTTCCGCGGTTATTGACGGATTGCCATTGGGCTTCGTCGCCGCTGGCGAGTGTTTCCGGCTAAGGTCTTCCGGCTTGCGGAAGGTCAAGCGGGCAAGCCGGAAAACAATGAGATCAGCACTTGCTTTCCGACACAAAATGAAACATGCACATAACATTTAACGGATAGCAGGATAAGTGTTTCCGCCCCATGCATAATCGTTTCGTTCCTAGCTACTTAAGAATTTAAAGTATTATTACAAACCCACTCCGGGGCCAAAATGATGCAATTTGTTTCATTGTCTAAAAACAGGAACTCTACTCGGAGTCCTCCTCTTCAGATTGCTGGTAGGTGGAGCCGTCGTCGCTGTCACCAGATCCGGCTTCAGAGTCGTCTCCAGAGTTTCCTTCGGAATGCTCGCCGCTTGACCCGGATCCTTCCCCATAATACTCTGGCTCACCTGCCTCCTCCTCTGCATCGGAAAATCCTTCGGCCAGATCGTGCTTGTTATACCAGAACGAGTGATCCACTCGCCTGACAAACAGCTACTCATAGCCTTCGGTTTCCGCGAGGAGGGCACCCATGTCGGAATCCTTGGGGGCTCCGCGTGCAACATCCGCCAGGTTGAGCGAGGGGAAGTGAGCCTTGCAGGTGGCCAGGACTAGGGAGGCGGCTCCGCGTGCTGAAGATTTCTGCCAGTCCTTGATGAACTCCGGCACCTGTCGCATAAGCTTGGTCATCGTATCGATGATCGTGGTTTTGGCCTTCTTCAGCGACAGAGCCTTGGCGATTCCGCGACAGGCTTCAAACAACGCGTCAATTGAAATCCGCGCTTCGTCGTATGCCTCCGTCCTCTTCAGGTTTGACTCCTTGGACCACTCAAAGCCAAGGCTTGCTGTGGAAGAAGGAGGTTCAATTCCGTTAGAAAGTGCATACATCATAGTCGGAGCAACGACACGGAAAAACGCTTACGGAAGATAAGTTTGTCAATGGCCTCTGCCTCCGCTTCCAGAGCTCTGTTCTTGGATATCACGGAGAGCGTGCGGCCCTGGCTTTTCTCTAGTTTTTCGTTTAGCTCCGCCAGGTCGCGGGCATGCTTCTCGGAGAGCTCCTTCCTCGCCTCAGTCTCCTTACTAGAGGACTCTTGGATAAAGGCTTTGAGGGACTCGTTCTCCGCCTCAAGCACCTTGACCTTGGCGGAAAGCTCATCGAATGAGGTGTGCTTGGCAGTTTCTTCTGAAGGCAGAAAGTTGAACATATTATGCATCCTAAACAACTGTGTCAGAACAAAAAGTAAAAAGACCCGGATCTCGTACCTTGAAGGCGGGTCTCAAGCAGCTGGATGTCTCTCTTGCTATTTTCCGCATGCTGGCGCAGCCCCTCGATTTCCGCGATCTGCTCCAGAACGTGCACGCGCAGATCTTCGTGCAGTTTCCGCGTGGTCTGCGAAGCAGCAAAGAGTTAGTCGGATATTAAAGTCTGGGGAGCTAGCGAAGAATCCGCCTAAAGGTACATTTTGGGAAAGCATTGGCTAATACATGTTACACGGAACTATATCACCCAATGCTTGGGGGCTAGTATTACCTGCCGCACTTCCTTGTGCTTGGCGAAAAAATCCTTCAGGCTGTCCTCCAGGTCCGCGAGCTCTCGCATCTCCTCGTCCGGCTTTCCCCACACCTTGTTCAGCATCGCGGAAACTTCCGCGTGACGTTGTGCAAGGGTAAGCTTTTGGAGGGACGGAGTTGGTTGGAGGTTGACTCGAGTCGCGTTGGTAACTTGGAGGAGCTTAACTTTTTGCTCCTGTTCTTCTCCAGTGGGCCCCGCGAACGCGGAGCTCGGCTGATCTGGCGGAGGAACGGGTGAGGAGGTCCCCTTGGCGGAGTCGCCATGGTGGGCGGGATCTTCAGGAAGGTCATCAAGGTCGATGACGTCTTTCGGATCCGGCTTGCTGGCAGATGAAGCCTTGGGCGGAACTTCAACCTCAGGAGTAATTGGAAAGGAAGCCGGAGATGGCTTGGCTCTCTTCTTTGGGACCCTTGGGGCCTTGGGGGGCTGGCTTCCGGAGCTTCAGAAAAAACATAAAATAAGTTTGAGCGTGAAACCAGAACTTGGATCTTGGAATTGGAAGCTTACCCGGAAGGCTTGAAGAAATGCTGGATGGCAGGTTGCCCCTTGTTGCTGGTATTAATCAGCGAGAGGCGCTTCTTTTCCGCCTCCGCTTTCCGGGTAGCCGCAGTGCTAAGCACTTCGCGGGGGCATTTCGCATAGGGGCTGGAAGGGGCTGGCTTCTTCCTTTTAGCAGGGCGTGGGGCTTCAGGAGCTTCCGCCTCCGATGCGACGTCCGGATCCGTGTTGCCGGTGGAAGAAACCCGGAGGAGAATTCCGAGTTCGCTTTCCTCAAGCGCCTCGACCTAATGCAAAGTTAAACACTTAGACAAAAAAGTAGATGTGAAGAGAAACAAAAGATTAAAGTCGAAACGACGTACCGCGGTTCCGGATCCATTCGTATGAATGTCTTTGTTGCACACGTGAACGTGTAGTTCACGTGGGATTTTGAGGAGGAGCCGGATCCTCTTGTCGATGGCGTCGGCGGAAAGATTATCTTTTGTGGCGCGCATCTCGTCGTCGCGCCCTGTGTATTCAAACATCAGGCGGTCCCGGTGTTGGAGCGGCTGGATCCGCTTGGTAAACCAGGAGAGGGTTAAGTCCTTCCCTGTCAACCCCTCTTCCGTCAGCTTACAGATCCGCCTGACGGCGCGTGTGAGCTGGGGTGACTCGGAAAGGTGGGGGCAGTGTGACCATGCCGGAATCTCGGTGGCGGGGCAGTTCTTGAAAGGTGGCAGCTTCTTCTCGCTCGCGGGGTCGGAGACGTCCTTCAAGTAGAAGAAACCCCCGGACCAGTACCTCGCGGATTCGTGGCGGTCGGTGGGGGGGTAGACGCGACCCGGGCGGAGGATGAAGGTGATGGATCCGCAAGTTGCCAACTCGGAAGTTTGGCGGATCTTCTCCTTCTTGACAGTAAAGAAATATTGGAACAGAGAGAGCTCGGGGGTTACCCGGAGATGGCCTTCGCAGAGGGTGACGTGGTTGCTGATGGCAAGCACGCTGTTCGGAGATATATTGTGAGGTTGGAGCCCATACGTCTTCAGAATCTCCAAGAAGAAATCCGAAGGCGGAAATGAAAATCCGCGCTCCACCAGTGCCTTCGTCAGCACCATCTCGTCGTCCCTCGGAGCCGGAGCTAGTTCATTGGAAACTGACCTCCAGCTTCCGGGTTGCAGGAAACCCTCCGCCTCGAGGTTCTTTAGCTCCATCTCGGTGGTGGTGCAGGGCCACCATTTTCCCTTAGCTTCGGAGTCTCGCTTCCGAGCTTTTGACTTCTTGGCAACCTCTTCCGCCTGATGCTCCGTTTGACCCGCCCCGGAGGCTTTCTCCGGGTGAGCAGAGGTCCCCTCAGCCTCCTTGCCGGAATCCTTTGAAGGATCCAGCCTGATTGGAACAAAGGGAGGAGGGGCGGAGGAGATTGGGGTCGCCATGATTGGTTCCGAGGTCGGAGGCGGAGTCGTTGAAGACATATGAAGAAAAAGGGTTTGGCGGAAACTATCTTTAGTCGGATCCCACATCGTCTTCCCCAAGTTCACCCCTACCAACTACGGCGCGAAAGTGAAGCTCGAGGACTTACCGTAATGGCGTATGTGGTGGTCGGAGTTGCCGGCGGCGAGTTTTCCGCGCGGTGGCTCGACGGAGTTAAGAACACGAAGAACACTGCGGTGGTGGGCTCGCTCCGGCGATGCTCCGGCGACTATTCCGGCGGGTTCCGGCACGGCGGAGGAGGAGCTCACGGGCGGCGCTCGGCAGAGAGATGAGAAGGGGGGTGAATGAGGGGTAAAGGGTCGACGGCGGATATTTATAGGCTGGGGGACGAGATTCGTGCTCCGCATCCTGTGGTCGGAACGCAAGCGTCGCGCCGTTGGATGTGTGACACGTGTCCCAAACCCTAACAGTAAAAATGGCTAGAGATAAGTTACCGCGCAAATCGCGCGAAAATGGCGCCAGAATTGGCGGAACCGTCTGAGTCTGTTAAGATTCCGGGTAAAAATGTGAAGATAAGCAGTTCTCATTCGCAAGCAGGGGAGTAACCCGGAGACATGTTTGAAACTGTCGATGGATGAAGTTCCGCAGGATGGGGGATTTTTCTGACTAAAGGTCAGGAAAGAAGAAAATAAGTTGGAGTTCTGCAAGTTTCTCCGCGTTACCAACGAAGCCGGAAGCCTAAGGTGCGAGCATGGCGGAAACAGCAGGCGAAACTCGGAGAACTCTGGGGGCTACTGTTGTGGGTATACTTCATGGGTGTACCATCGACAGTGCCTAGATCCGGCAAGCCCGGGTGGCCCACAGACGGTGATGAGGCATGTGGCCCATCGGGCGGCCCAGTTGCTGTTGATCATGAAGGAAGAAGTCCAGCCCAGGATCAGTAAGCCGGATCCGTACCGACATAGGAGTAACCCGGATCCATGGAGGCCCATGAGGAACCCGGATCCAGTACGATGTATATGGAAGGCGGATCCGTGACGTGCACGGCAAGATATTGTACCGTAGCTAGGCTGTCTGTAATCCGGCTAGGACTCTCCATGTAAACCCTAGATCCGTGCGCCTTTATAAGCCGGATCCCAGGAGCCCTAGAGGCACAACCACAACTCATTGTAACAACGCGAAAGCGCCCAGATAATTCCAGACAAGCAGCAGTAGGCCCTGTCATCGTGCAGGTGTTCCGAAGCTGGGTAACTCGCGTACCACCGTCCCGTGTGCACTCCGTCCTATGGCCCCTACTTCTTCTCCCCCTCGTGAGGATCCCTCCTCCGGGGTACCGTCGATTAGGCAACGACAACGGGTGATGTGACAGTTTGGGGGAGGGTCGCGAGTGAGAGGAAGGAGAGGGAGCAGTGAGCCTAATTATGGCATGTGTTCCCAAAGGGACGCGACGTTTCCGCCTCCCTTCTCCACGCGTGCAGGCTTCTGGCCTCAATGGGCCTGACCCCGGTGAAACTGCCATTCCGGGTGTTCCTCCAGGACCTGTCCCGGGGTGCGTCAAAACCCGGTTCATGCAAGAGCGCAGCGAGCTGCAGGCATCCAAACGGATCAAAATTTGTTGGACCGATGGGAGCCAAGGTCCATCCAAACTACCAAACGTGCCCTAGTTCTCACGCAAAGTTAGATTTGCATCGTTGTACACTTGAGTTGTAAGTTGGGTTACAACTAAGATTTTTTCAGCTGTAAGTGAGTGAGGTCGTAACTATAAAATGCCTCCAAACCATTAGATTCGCTTCATGATCCGTGTTAATTGTGGGTTGCAACATGTGCCACTAATTATCTGAGAGAACTAGTCACACCTTATATAAACCAGACTGCTCGCTCCTATACAACAAAGAAACCATACACCAAAATTAATAAATTTGTAGTGTTGAGAATCAAGAGGAGCAAAAACTTTCAGACTTTGGTGATTTTTTTGGCCAAAAAATTTCTGAAAACCTCAAAGGTATCCATACATGGCAAGATGCGGGGTTAGAGCATCTCCAATAGAGACACAATAATATGGCGCTGCAAAACCAATTTTGTGTGCGCTGCAAATACTTAGCGCGCGCTGCGCCAAAATCCCCTCCACCAGACGTGCTATTTCGCAGCACGGGTGGTCCGCTGAAAAAGCGCCCACAGCGAAAGCGCTAATTTACAGCGTCATAAACATATTTTGATTTAACATAGTCCAAATAGAAGATCTAAAAAACATTGAAAATACATAGATAATAAAAAACAAATTCTACTCGTCGTCGTCGGAGGTTGTCTCAGTCCAAACGTCATCCCAGCGAGGATCATTGTCGGTACAGTTCGTGTTCGGGTTGTCGAGCTCGAACTCGGAGATGGCGCGATGGTGGTGCCTGGCTGACCTACGCTGCACCCTAAGGTCGGCGAAGAAGGCCTCCGTGTTGTCGATGTCGCTGGGAAACTGCTCCTCCACTGGTGCATCAGCTCCTCGTAGCGCTCGACGATGGCGATCCGGCGCTGCGACTAGAGGTGGCGGCGACGGTCCTCGCTGACGAGGCATGACACAGGCGCTAGGAACTCCGCCTCCTCCAGCGACTCGACATCCTGGAAGTTGAGGTTGCGCCGTGGCCGCCGGAATCGCCACGCGGCGGCGTCGTAGGCGCGCACCGCTAGCTCCAGCGTGTTGAAGGTGTCGAGGGTGACGCGGAAGCCGCCGGCGCGAATCTCCGCGTAGAACGTCTCGCTCGGACGTGCTCGGACGCTGCGGAAACCCGACGATCCGCGGTGGCGCGGTGGCATCCCGGCGACGAACGAGCGGAGGTGGCGGCGACGCGTGGCGCAGGGAAGCGGCGGGGTGAGGCGAAGCGTTGGAACTTTCCGTGGCGGTTGGTTGCGCGCGCACGCGGCGCTTTATAGCGCGCGCGAAGCGACGCGGCAAGTTTGGCGCTCAGGATGCCGCGATAGCGCGCGGGAAAAAAATTACTTTCGCGCGCCGGTTTGGCGTGTCCGCTGGAGGCGCGCGGAGAGCACACGCGGCAAAAAGCGGTTGAAACGCGATGGCACACCGTTTCACGCCTCTGTTGGAGATGCTCTTAAAGTTTACTTTGATATTAGTAGCTACAAGAGAGTTCGATCTTTTCATAAGGGCATCTCCAACAGGGCGCGACGCAAACGGACGTTGTGCGACCGTTTGCGTCCGTGCGGACCGGAAATGCGTCTGCACCCTGCTCCAGCGGGGTGACACATCATGTCCAGGGCGTCCACAGCGACGCAAACGCGACGCATGCTGCACGTTTGCGTCTCCGCGGACGCTGCGCGGTCACGCCTAGCGTCCGCTCGCTTCCCCCACAGACCCTCCTGGCAGCGATCCTGGTTCGATCGGCCTCGAATTAAAGCACAACAAGCGCGCGAATGTCAACCGCCGAAGTGGCAACCGCGCCGATCAACCCGCCAACCGCCGGAATGGAGCGCCGAACCTCCACGGAAGAGAAACCGCCGACCTCTTCGTTATACGCGCTGCCATTAATCCCCACAGAATATAACCCATGTGTCTACTGTAATTCACGTCGAACCGCCTCCTTCTTCTTCTTCTCCAACACCGGCATGCCATGAGCGACTACATCTTGTCATCGAACTCGGAGAGCGAGGGCAAGCCGCCCGGATGGCTGCATTGGTGGGAATCCCCTGCGACGCCAGGCGATCCGGGCTCCACCCAGCGACCCTGCCTCCACGCCGAGTGAGGAGGAGGAGGACGAAGGCGCCAATGCCAGCAACGGCCAGGAGGAGGACGGAGGCGGCACTGGCAGCGATGGCGAGGACGAGGAGGAGGAGGGGCATGAGGAGGAGGAGGACTCCAACGCCTAGTTCGCCCGGCTGGAGGCGCAGGAGGCGGCGAACGACAAGGCGGCGGCAAGGAAGGAGGCCAGGGCCCGGGCAAGGGCGCCGGCGCGGGTGGCGCGTCGTTGTCGTCGTCCGTTCACCGATGACGACGACGAATACGACACTTCGTCCGACTCCAACTCCTCGACGGACGCTTCGTCCTCCAGTTCCTCTTCCGACGAGGAGATGACAAGCAAGAGGCGCAGGAGTGAGGATGACGAGGCAGGGCCTTCTAACTGTTGGAGATATGCCCGAGAAGCAATAATAAATTGGTTATTGTTATATCTTAGTGTTCATGATAAATGTTTACACCCATGCTATAATTTTATTAACCGGAAACATTAATATATGTGTGTTGTGTAAACAACCAGAGTTCCTAGTAAGCCTCTCATTTAACTAGCTTGTTGATTAATAGATGATCATGGTTTCTTGATCATGAACGTTGGATGTTATTAATAACAACATCATATCATTAGGTGAATGATGTGATGGACACACACCCATAGTAAGCATAGCATAAAGATCAAGTCATTAAGTTCAACTTACTATAAGCTTTCAGATACATAGTAACCTAGTCCTTCGACCATGAGATCATGTAAATCACTTATACCAGAAGGGTACTTTGATTACATCAAACGCCACTGCGTAAATGGGTGGTTATAAAGATGGGGTTAAGTATTCGGAAAGTATGAGTTGAGGCATATGGATCAAGAGTGGGATTTGTCCATCCCGATGACGGATAGATATACTCTAGGCCCTCTCGGTGGAATGACATCTAATTAGCTTGAAAGAATGTGACAAGGTCACAAGAGATGACATACCACGGTACGAGTAAAGAGTACTTGTCAGTAACGAGGTTGAACTAGGTATGGAGATACCGATGATCGAACCTCGGACAAGTAAAGTATCGCGTGACAAAGGGAATTGGTATCGTATGTTAATGGTTCTTTCGATCACGATGTCATCGTTGAATATGTGGGAGCTATTATGGATCTCCAGGTCCCGCTATTAGTTATTGATCAGAGAAGAGTCTTGATCATGTCCGCATAGTTCTCGAACTGTAGGGTGACACACTTAAGGTTTGATGTCGTTTTAAGTAGATATGGAATATGGAATGGAGCTCGAATGTTGTTCGGAGTCTCGGATGGGATCCAAGACATCACGAGGAGGTTCGGAATGGTCCGGAGAGTAAGATTCATATATGGGAAGTCATTTTCTGGGGTTCGGAAAAAGTCCGGTGTTTTAACCGGAGCTTCTAGAAGGTTTTGGAAGGACCGAAATAGTCTGGAATATTATGGAAGGTTCCGGAAGTGTCCGGGATGACCCGGGCTTTCTAAGGAAGTCCGGAGGGTTCCATAATAGGTGCAACCACTTTGCCTTAAGGGAAAAGGAGTCTTTCCTTAATGCAATTTCGGAATTGGCAAAAGAGTCCGAGTAGGAGTAGGTTTTTGGAACCGGAAACCTGTCGGAACTCAGTCAAACTTGGGGGAAGGTTTATGGACGACCTAAGGGGCTTGGCCACCTATTTAAAGGGACCAAGGGGCACCCCAAGGGCACCACAAGTCGCAGCCCTTGCCCCCTCTCCCCAAACCCTAGCCACCCCTTCCTCCTCCTCCCTCTTGCACGGCTACGACGAAGCCCTGCCGGAGATCTCCACTACCACCGCCACCACGCCGTCGTGCTGGCGGGATTTCGAGGAGGATCTACTACATCTGCTGCCCGATGGAATGGGAGAAGGACGTCGTCATCAACACCGTACGTGTGACCGAGTACGGAGGTGCTGCCCGACTGTGGCACCGTCAAGATCTTCTACGCGCTTTTGAAAGCGGCAAGTGATCGATTACATCAACAACGAGATCTAGTCTCGTAGGCTTTGGAATCTTCGAGGGTTAGTCTCATGATCTTCTCGTTGCTACCATCTTCTAGATTGGATCTTGGCTTGTTATTCGTTTTTGCGGTAGGAAATTTTTTGTTTTCTATGCTACGAATCCCATCACTAACAAGAAGGCCAAAAATTAGTTTTTAGTTTATATATGTTTTTAAATTTGTTCTTATTTATATGTTAAATATGTTTGAACCTTTTTGATTGGAGTAATCTATCCGGTGAATTGTTTATGGCTAATCTATTCGATTCGGGCAAGAAGACATAATTCAATACTCTAATTGTTTTCGCGTTTAAACTTGCTCATTCAACAAAAATGAAAAGAAGGAGCAGGAAAAAAAAACAGTTGCATGTCCAAAATACGTCGGACCGCTGAAGTGGCCCCGACGCAAATGAATATTTCACCCCTTGCGGTCATTTTGGCGTCAGCCTGGCGGCGCAAACGAACGACCGTGGACAATTTAGATGCCAGATGTATGCAGTGTTTCGCTCAGACCCACACAGTTGTGCTTTCCTTTTGTGGAACCAAGAACCATATCTCTCAATAGTATGCATATACGGAGGCACTCATGTAGCCATAGAATTATTCTTCGTTTTATCGTACTAATAATTAAGGTATATTAGCCCGAATAAATATAATATTATTCCTTACAATTAAGGATTTTTTTTGAGAACACAGTACAACGCAGACGCTCACAAACACGCACGTACAAACATCCCTATGAACGCACGCACACCCTACCCCTATGAGCACCTCCGAGGGACTGAGCCGGCATATCTTGAGGTTGACGAAATCACCACTCACCCATGTTAAGTCTAGGACTTGAACCTGGGTGGACGTCCACCACAAGGGACCTAACCACCAGAGCCAAGCTCTGTTTGCACTTACAACTAAGGATTTTAATATAATAATCTGCAAAGTTCATTGATACATTTTGTACGTATCAGCGCCTGTGAAGCTACGCTCTTCACTAGGCTCGGCATAGGCCTTCCGTGATGAGTGAGAGAGGCACGAATGGAGACACCCCCGCATTCTCGTCTGAGAATTTTTCACGAACGAATTGATCTGTTGAGTCACAAATGCTAGTCATAGACTGGCTTAAGTCA
This sequence comes from Lolium perenne, assembly GCF_019359855.2. Taxonomy (NCBI): domain Eukaryota; kingdom Viridiplantae; phylum Streptophyta; class Magnoliopsida; order Poales; family Poaceae; genus Lolium; species Lolium perenne. The sequence continues at coordinate 262,937,333 of NC_067250.2, forward strand.
TCACAAATTGAGCCTTACATTGATCATGCACGATAGATCAATGTAAACACATGCAGGTCTAACTGAACACAAGATGCATAGACAAGAATAACCAAATCCAGTACACAAGCTCAAGCTACAGAAGCTAGACAATATCAACGCTACACATGATCTAGCTATAAGCTCAAGGTAAACAAGACACACTCATGTTTAACATAGAACTAGATCATACTACTAGCAAAGATTGATTCCAACAACCTCCATACTAGAGAAATCACACGTATATACCCTACAATTGAGATTTAGACAAACTTCCACACTACAAGCATACGTATTTCCCATGAACAAGTAGTACACATGCGCAACCTAGCTAGATCTACCATGACAAGATCACATACTTACCCAACCAAGATGGATGTGTGGTTACTTATAGCCATCGGTGGAGCTGAGTCTTAAGGAGGACAACTCAAGGAAGATGAGGTAACAGTTTCGATGTCGTCGACTAGAAATGAGTGTACTACTTACCGGCCCTCAAGAGAATCGAGCTTGTGAGAGTGAGGTTGATGAAATGGAGGTGAGAGTGGGGTTAGAAATGGTAGAGGATTTCATCGCGAGATGACCGGATTTATGTGGCCCCATTTTTCCCTAGTGTGAGCTTCTTTCATCTCCATGGTCACACGAGTTACCTAGGCTGACTTTTTTTTTTGCATCGCTAGAGCACATCAGGAGGGTGCTCCGTGGAAACAATCTAGGGTTTTCCAGCTCTATGGGAACCTACCAATCACGCCCGCAGCCCACTACCCATTCAACATAACGAGCTGGAACCTGGAAGCCTATGGCATTCCATTGGGCCTCGCTTGCGGCCCACTTGGCCCATCTTCGGCCCGCCCAGGTTCCTCGCTTCGGTTGTCCTCCTTTTGCCTGCCAGTGCCGCTGACAATTCCCCCCCTCCACCTCCCGTCACATCCCATCTCGCTACGCGGAGAGGCGTCTGCTGCCCTAGCGCCGCCGCCGCCGCCGCACCAGCCAGCCATGGCGCTCGCCGCCCGCCTCGTCTCCCGCTCCCGCCAGGTTCGCTCGCTCCCCCGCCCGTCGGAAACCCTACCTTCCCTGTAGATCTGGTCCGGCGCCGTTTTCTCCGGCGCGCCGACGCCCCGCGGGATCTCGGTCTCCCCGCGATGTATTTCCGCTGATCCTCCATCGTAGTGCTATACGCCGGATGCGGTGGGCGTGTGATGTTGGGTGTCCGGGTATGATGCGGTTCGATTCGGTCGCGGTTGTCAGATCGATTGGGTTGGGCCGAGCGGGAGCGTCTCGGTGAGGCGGGGAAATGTTCCTAATTGCCCGGTGCAGGAGACTGGAGGGGATAGAGTAGAGCTCCAGATCTTCCAGCCCCAGTTCGTCATGTCTCAGTGCTCTTCCTGTCGAGTATTCCTCGCCCCGAAATGTCCACAGGGCCTCACCGTCGAATTTGAGGTCGTAGCAATGTAGTCAACTTATTCTGCCATACGTTTTGTTAATTATATGGCATCTAGTGCAACGTCAGTGACAGCTTCTGAAGTTTCTGTATTGAGCTATTTTTTCGCTGTGATGTTTCGTTTTTGACGCCGCTATTATTTACACCGAAACGCATCAGTTTGTTGATTAAATGTTCCTGTAGCTATATTCTGCCCAAGCTGCTTTGGCCAATGGAGGCGTCTCCCAAGTCCGCTCATATGCCAAGGAGGCAGCTCCAGCTGACCGCCCTCCTGTCAGCGGAGATGGTATGCATCTTAACGTTTTTCTGCATTTGTATGAGATTAGCACATCATCATAATGTATAGGAGTGTTAGTTCTGGAATTTAGATTCTAATGAGTGTTTATGATTCTGTGCATTGTCCCGTAAATTTATTTCTGGAATAACTGTCAAACTATGACGACTCTAGTTTGACGGCCTTTTCATGTGAGAATTTCATATCAAGCTTTAGAAAATTTGTAATCTCTACCCTTTCATGGTTTGTCGCGATATTTTAATTAGTGAACTGCTGGTGCTGCTGCATAATAAAACCTAATAGCTCCTTCATTGTTAATTTCAGTCTACTGAATATTTCTCTTGTGGCTGAGCTGTGCTTTTTTAATGACGCATCAACCATTACTTCCTCTTTCCGTGAACATGCAGTTTATGCTCTCATTTTGAGTTTTCATTTAGCTTGTCAATTTATTGTTTTTGTTCCTTTTTTTAATGATGACTGTAGTCCCCAGTACTGCTTTTTTGTTCTTGCTAGATTTAATTTACTTTATGCAGTCCTAATTCCTTTATTTCCTTTCCGATAGACCTATTGAAGGGCATATTCTTTGAGGTAAAGAAAAAATTTGAGACAGCACTTAGTGTCCTTAAGAAGGAGAAGATCACAATTGACCCAGATGACCCAACAGCAGTTGCTGGTTATGCCCAAGTCATGAGGACTGTAAGAGACAAGTAAGAAAAAAATATAGGCTTCTGCATTGCATTTGCATCTATTCATGGCCCATCTTCTCACTTTGCTGTTGTCTTTTCATTTTTTGTACTGTTCCACACAATGTTCTACTGGCGGTGTTTAGGTTCTAGTAAACCAAGCCTTATATTGTAAGAGTACAATATCAGTATGATAATAAAGGATTCAAGGTTTATATTACGTGCTGATAATCTTGCGAAGATACCATTTTTCTTGGTGTAAAATGTATTTCTCGGAAATTAAAGAAGTTTTGCATGCACATTTTAATGCGTCTTTGTTGATAACTTTCTTTTTATCAATTAACGTGTTGGGACATAACCATCTGTAAAAGGAGTTCTGCATGAATGTCCCATCATAACAAAAAGTGTACCTCTCTTGTAAGTCTGTTTTAGTCAAATCTCATTCCAGATTGTTGTCAGTGACCTGATCGCCTGTTATGCTACCATTGTCTAAATGCAGGGCAGGTCTTCTTTCTGATTCTCAGAGAATTAAGTATACTATTGAGACTTTCACGAAAGGCATCCCTGACGCAAGGACGTACTTGAATACCCTGCAGGAGATCAGGAAAAAGTATGTCGGTAACCTAATCAACATTCTGTTTTTCCAAATGGTCAATGTTTGACCAAATAAAAACTTGTCAGAAATGCTCATTGTTCTTTTCTATGAGCATTTGTTGGCATTTTAGTTATTTTGATTTCTTATATGAACATTTCTTTTCTTTGATAAAGGAGTGGGCTTATAGATGATCTTGGTGTTGAGGCTTTGATGATGGAAGCCCTTGAGAAAGTTGAAAAAGACATCAAGAAGCCCCTTCTGAGGAGTGACAAGAAGAATATGGCTCTCCTGGTTGCCGAGTTTGATAAGATTAACAAAAAGTGTGTAAATATGTGTATCTTCATCTTATCTTGATAGTGCCCGTTTTGTTTCAATTGCAAGATAATATCATTGGTAGTTTCATATAGATGCATCTTTGCTAACCACTGAATGGATCATTTGCATGTTATTACCTTAGTATCACTTCTTTGATAGCTTTTAACCTAGACATTACAAGGGATTTGTCATTTCTGGTTTCCCTTGGGAAAAAGAATGCAGTCCTATGGTTGATTTTCATTAATTTTATTTTGTGTCTTGTTCCTTATATTTGGTGATCTGGATTCATTGCAACTGATGCAGATTTTGTACTGTTAAGTCCATGCTAGACTAGACATGTTTTATCTTATTATCAGTTTTAGCAGTAGCATGTGTTTTACTTGCACATGTTTATTCTCTTTAACTTTTGGAACTTGTATTAGGCTTGGCATTCGGAAGGAGGATCTTCCCAAGATCGAGGAAGAACTTGAAATGGAAATTGCTAAAAGCGAGCTGTCAGAACTTAAGAAGGAATGTGTCGAAGCGATGGAGGGTCAACTAAAGAGGCATGCTTCTTTAACTAATATCATTTTTTTATTATTCCTCAGATCATTCAAATAGTTATTTTTAGAAAGCCAGAAATATCTAGTGCCAAGTTTGAACATAATGTAGTCCAATCATCCGCTTGGTAGGAGTAATATATTTAAGTCATCATAAAGTTTCATGAGATTTATAATTTTGTATCCTTCTATAATAATAGAACTAAAATATGTCTAGATACATCTATATTAGTGGCAACTTATATGGATCGGAGGGAGTAATATATTTAAGTCATTGTAAAGTTTCATGAGATTTATAATTTTGTATCCTTCTATAATAATAGCAACTCACTGACATGATTTGCCTCCAGGGAGGAGTTTAAAGATGAGGTCATGCCTGACGTCAGGAAGTTGGACATTAGAAACTTCCTATAAGTCCTGATTGATGATAATCCTCACGGTGTTCCGAACGCCGTTCGATTTCTTTTCAAGCGACAGCCGGTGCTGCAAGCCACACCTAATGGATATGCTATTCTTGCTTTTTTGTAATAAAACTGCACTGAAAATACAACGACAGTCAACCGTTGAGTTGAGTTGCTTAGTTACCTTCCGGCGTCGAGAGTTTTGTTTCCTTTTTAGGCTGGCAGAGTGAACTTCAAGCGTTGCTCGGTTTGTGCCTCCTGCCGTGGTTGTATGTAATAGCCACTCCTTATAAATTGTATGGGCTGCTCCAGTGTCATCTGCTGTTTTGGGTTCGCCAAGTTATGATGCTTTTGCACACTTTTGATTTTCATCGACACTTGGCTTGGACCTAAATGTTACTTTTACAGAGATAGTGCAGAGAGTGGTGATACGTAGTCTGAGTTACATGTAGACTGTTTTTTGAATCTATGGAAATTTCATTTTAGACATCTTGAAAAAATTGAAAGAAATACCATGATATAGATAATATTATGATCTATAAATGTTATTTTCTAAAACTATAAAATTAATTTTTTTGATTTTTTAAAAAGGAACCGGGCTACATGTAACCTAGGCTACAAAAAAGAGATTTCCCATTTTGTGTTGACTTATTTGTTTATATTGCATTTCAAACAAAAGGATAGGAAGAGTTTAGCCAGAGAATATCATAACATAAGCTGACTGGATTGGGAGAGTTTAGCCACACATTCGAGTAGGGTTTGCTGAACATAAAATATGTACTGAGAACGTAAGGTCCAACGAACTGGTTTGATGGAAATGGTGCTTTTGAAAGACAAATACAGTGCAAAGAGTAAATTTCTCACTGAACAGAGTGAACTGAAACTCATCCGAACTCTTTCATGTATATAGTCCGATTTTTTTCTTTTAAACGGGCACTATGGATCTGGGGCTTCATTTGTGGTTTCCGCTTTTTCTACGTGTTAATAAACTCTTAAAAGTCAAAAAAAACTGAGCCCTACCACCATTTGGCTATCCTAATCTTATAATTTTGGGCTTCGGTCGGCCCATGTATGCCTTGAATTTGGGTTTCCATTGTTTCAAAGATCAAAATCCTCCTACCGCCGGCTCGCTCGCATCCCACCCTGTCGGATCACCGGCGACGCGCAGAGCATGGACAAGCTCACAAGTATCGCCTCGTCTTCTACAGTCGAGGAGGGCGTCGACGACCCGTCAGGCTGGCATCGGCCGAGTGACACCGTCGCAGCAGCAACAGCAGCCAGGGCTTTGGTAGTAGAAGTGTAGCAACATCATTTAGTTGAGAAGTTCAGTTCCAGTTTTTCGCACCGTAACTCCGTAAGCAACAAGGCTTCACCGTGAGAGGTGAGGTGAGTGTTTCAATCTTGAGGGTGACGATCTCGTTGTTGGGGACAGAAAAGGAAATGCATCATGCCTGGTCGCTTCCCGTGGGTGACGCAGGGGCAGCCACCTCCACCCCCACTCCCTCCATTTTCCCCTTCATTCCCCTCCTTCGTCGTCGCTGGCGGGAGCCGCATGGCAAAGTCCAGGCAGTGCCGGAGGTGGCGACCCTCCCCTACTCGCTCGTGCTGCCGGCTGCGTAGGGTGGTTCTGGTGGCGGCGGTGCGTCGCTGAAGGTCGATCGAGCCCAACGTCTGGTGGTGTGGCGCGGTGGCGATGAGCCTTGCCGGCGGAGACGGAGGGCCGCATGGGCCAAGCAAGGAAGACAAAATTCGGCGACCAGGCGACGACTACGATGGCGCGACCCAGTTCTAGGCCCAATATGGGCATGTAGGGTTTTTGTTTTGGTGGTGGTGAGGCTGGGCCCACCCCTAGCTGTGCGTCGCCAAGGTACAAGATCCGGGCCAGGCGGGCCCACCGTGACCGCTGCCATGATTCGTCTCCTCCCGAGCTTGGGTCGGATCTAGACCGGGCTGGTCTGGATCTGGTGCTGGCATCTCCCGTCTTTGTCGTTGCACTCACTGTGGTGGTGTGTGCTACTACGCGGGGTGCGAGACCGTGGATGATGGGGCGACGGCCCCAAAAGGCGGACTACACATATGGCTCTCCAGCAAGCGGTGTTGCGGTGGTGGTGGCTCTTTTCTTTGACGATGTGGATGGTGAGGAGTGGGTGATGGACAACAATGTGTGTGGACCAATTCGTTCGGACTCCAAGTGCAAAGTGTTGTAGCAATCGTATTTTCCTCACAAGGGTGAATTGAGGGTTTATATCGAATTCTCGGGAAATTGGCTTAGAAGCTGTCTTCTTTCTCTCATCTTCTAACAAGCTACACAGTAAAGTTTTTGCCTTGTGTCCCTAACTCCACCTTGTAGTTGTCAAGCATAAGGTTTCATATTAGTAATAGGAAATACAAGTAAGAAGTAAATAAAGTAAATTAAATAACTTATGTAAACTAAATAAAAGCAAGTCAAGGCTAAGGGTATTTTTTGTGTGTGTGTGTGTGTGTGTGTGTGTGTGTGAAGGTACTATTTTTTGGTATTTCGCTCGTCTCCCCTGCATCTCCGTGATCAGTGGCTGCCCCCAAGCTTTCCTTTTTCGTCTCGGTTATCCTTGTCGAAGTTGTTAGCTTTAGTTGTGTGCTCGTCGATGAGAGAATGACTGCGGGATGTTGCCTCATGTGATTGTGTATTGGTCAGCAACTCTCCTTGTTCAAGGGTGAACAGCTCCTCGTCTGACGGTGCGACGCCCTTCGATCCAGGGCGAGAGGGTAGGGGCCCTCTTCGGCGATGGAGGAGGCTGGTGCTTTGCCGGAGGATTCCTGGTGCTGATCCTGTGGTGTTGTGATCAAGGTCGACTGGCTGGTCAACTGTTGTTGTTTGCTTCCATTTAAGCATCGAGCGAGAAGATCTTCGCATGTTTCAAGATGGGCTTGTTTCATATATGTGTGTGCTTGTGGCATGCGTGGTGTTGCAAGCCGTTATTAGTATCCTGTATGTGTGGCCGTATGATTTTATTAATTTAAAGCTAGGTATTTATGCCTTCTGAAACAAGTGCTGATGATAGAAGTGGTTTCGATCGTCGCGCACGCCACATCGATACCTTGTTACTGGTGACAGCTTGAAACTCGGTTTTGGGGACAAAAGTTCTAAGATTAACCTACGGTTGGACTCTTATCATCTGTACACATCTGACAATTTTTTTTCTTGAAGTCTTTGCCTTGAATTTGTGCATTTATTTATGTTTTTTTTCCTTTTATCATATGGTTAGTGGTAGTGAGCATGAGACTTCGGGCTTGTTTTTTTTCCCTTATTGTGTACGGTTACATTTGCTGGACTTGTCTATCTTTAAAAAAATATATGGCTATACGTATCAATCGATAGAGAGGCAAACATTTTTCCTCCTTTTCAAAAACTAGATCATCTTCCGATGAATTTTATTGTCCACGGTAGAACACACTATATGAGAAGTTTTTCAAGCCTGGAAATCAAATATTAGGTCGGCAGTGCATCCATGTGATTATGTTCATAGCCTAACCTGATAACAAGACTGCACGGTATGTGTGGCTCCAGGGAGGGAGATAGATAGATAGATAGAGAGAGAGATAGGCGATCGTTAAATTTATCTAGGGTTTCACCCCCTCAGTGACAATGTCATCTGCCCAATCTGCTCCCGATGGTCTTTGGGGCTTGAAAGAGTGGCAAATCATGGCCTATTGTCGGCCAAAGGGTTGTTATTTTTTGTTTAGATTGTTTTTCAGTGTCTTCTTCATAATGGTTAAGTACCGACTGCATCTTAAAGTTAGAATATGGCCCTCTCCGGTCTACGCTCACTTTGGTGGTTCGTCTAATGCCGGTGAAGCACACATGAAGTTATGTGTCATGCGGATCTCTTGGGTTCTAGTCGATTTTCTTATTTCTTGGTACGGTTTCTGGTTTCTTTCGATCTACGGGTCTCATCTTTGGCAATGGTTGTCGTTTTGGCACGAATTCTCGTTTGTCCATACGAGCTCTACGACGACGTCGATACATGGTCTAAGGACCTACTTATAACTATTTTTACATAAGTCTAAAGTGACCACTACAAATAAATCGTATCAAAAGAACATTTGATAAGGTATAAAATGTAGCTAGTCAATTTCTCATGCATATATTGTCATGCTTAATTATATCATGTACCAGAGCGCTAGATAATCTCGCCAAGTAGATTCATCAAAATATCTAGTTCTAGCAAACATGGATCGATCTCGAAACCTCCAGGTGGAAGTTCAAACAAACATGTGATTTCAACTTATGATGATCTCTTCCGCTGTAGAGCTGGGGAGTATCGTTACCATAGGAGTAGAAGAACACGCCGAAATTTATTTACCGACTCGCTTCACTGGCTCTACTCCTTATTCCAGTGGTACTCTCAAGTTAGCTCCCGGTCCCTCCAACTCCCAGTGAACCGCATTGGCACGTAGAAGGCGGGCTAGATATACCATGTGTTGATACATGCATCCACATCTTTCGTGGGAAGAACGTGCAAGTGTACTGAGCCTCGAAGCATAGTTAAAGGGAAATGCTTGAGATCGGTCTACCGATCACGCGTTTCAATGGTCGCTCCGACTCACGCGTGTAGCTCCGGTTCTATTTCCTGTCCTTTCTATCGCATGGACCCCACCTTTCTTCATACTCTTCTACCGAAAGCAGAGCATGCATGCACCATCACGTGCATGGACCCAAGCCACTTCCAGCTGATTATTTCCCTACCACTAGTAGTACTCTTCCACCGCATGCAATTTCTTTTGGAACTAGACATGCACCCAATCTTTTGAGAACCGTAATATCATATAATTTTTTTTTGGTATATTAGGCATTTTGGAGAGATGTACCAGTAGAATACCATCCTATAACGACATATAAGAACCATTATTTGGTTTTGTTGTTAATTATTATTGTAAATATATTGCCGATTTGGTGTAAATATATTTTTCGCTTGGGAATTTTTTAGTGTTGAAATTATTGTTTTCTGTTAACATTGTTGCTGACTGCTGTTGTAAACACCCAAGTTCTTTTGTTGGTTTTACTATTGATTATTGTTGTAAATATGTTGATGAATTGTTGCTAAGATATGTTTGGCATTAGAACTTTTTGGTGTTGAATTTTTTGTTTTCTGTTAAATCATTGGTGACAATTATTGTAAACACCCAATTTTTGCTCGTTTTGTCGTTAATTATTGTTGTAATTATATTAGTGATTTGTTGTACAAGTATTTTTTTGCTTAAACTGCAGTTTTTTTTTGTTAAAATCGCTGCTGAGTATTGTTGTAAACACCTAATTTTTTGTTGGGTTACTTTAATTGTAAAACCCAATAGAAACACAAGATGGGCGCTACCCGCATGACCAAAATATAGCTACCTACCTACCCCTCCACCCATGGAGAGCAGCACCGCCAACAGCAGCACATGTAGGGCTCTACTGACATGACCAAAAGTTCAAGATATAGCTCCCTGCCCACCTCAACGCACGCAGAGCAGCAGGAAAAGCGATCGTGCATGTATCGCAGCAGGGGAAAGTGACTTAACACAACGCGTCAGCGCAATAGCATGAAAGAATCCAGACCACGTGACAAGCCCCGTTCCTTATCCTCTGCTACAGTAAATCGAGAAAGAGAGAGGAGGGCGTCGCAGTTGCTCCACCGTTTCCCCGGCGCCGCCGCGGGTTCCCCTCTCCTTCTCCGACCGCTGCTGCGGCGGAAGGGTGGGGAACCCCGGATCTGTGCGTTTCGGGTGTAAATAGGGTGTGGGCGTGTGTTGCCGGCGGCGATGCTTCGGTTGGAGCGGCGGAGCTGCATACGGCGGTTTGGTCTTCCCGATTCGAGCTCCTCCTCGTCGCTGCTCTGTGCAGGGACGGCGAATCTGTGGAAGTTCCTCCGTGCGGATGGTGTGGCGACAAGGCCGTCCGTGCTCGGTGGGGATCCTGTCCTTGCGCCCTTTGTCGATGCGTCATCGTCTCCTCCAACGCCGGCGTGGGGTGGTCAAGGTTAGTGTGTAGGAGGTGGCTTTCTCTGAAGCTTCCGGAGTGGGGCTGCGGGAGTTGGTGGTCACCGTCGATGTCTGCTCCTGCTGCGGCGGGAGTTGGCGTCGGCGAGCCTACGGTGGCTCGGGGTATTTCCCCGCCGATGTTCCTTCATCGTCCTCGATTCCGGCAGTCGCGCCGGATGGTTACTGCAGTTCTTCAAGGCAGCTTTGCTGCGGACGGGCTCCGGTTGGCTCTGGATCAGTGGTACGCTTGTCGTCTTCATCTTTGGCGCCGTTTGGGCGGCGCTGCTGTTCGTAGACCTCAGGCTGTGTGGTGGTTCTCCAGTTTGCTTCAGTGTGTGTGCGTGTGTTGTAATCTTCTTCAGGTCTGAACACGTACACTTTGCTCAAAAAAAAAAAAAAAAGAGATGAGCTGACTGCTGAACGCATGATATTAATCGAACGGCAGGAACAACAACTGATTTTGTGACCCCGTGTTGGGCGACCGACGGCCAGCACGTGCCATAGTTAAATGTACCTTTTTTTAGAAGATGATTTAATAGTTAATAACCTAGACCTTTATGCAAATTATAAAGTCCATAACCGCAACCAGCCTGTGCACTGAGATGTGTTACACCTGCATATAAGATTGAGCATTCTTCTCTTCAAAAACTGTCATTTCAGGATCCAAATGGGCCAAAAAATGCTGCAACCTCAACTAAAATAAGTGAGTGCAGAGACCCGTAAGTCTCGACCCAAAATACAAAATGTTGTGGGGTAATGTTCAAGTTAATTGAACAACACTGCCAAGAAAATTGGGCCATACCGCCATCCCATAGTAAAAACAGATTACGAATGGTTTCCTGGTCTATACAAAAGCGACATTGTGTGTCCCACGGTCAGGTGTATTTCCTATGTGTTAAAAAAAGAAATCTACACCTATCATGTGAGTAAAAGGACTTTTCACACCGAGCGGAAATCCCATCCATGTACTTTTATCGAGATCCGAGCCAGGTGTATTTCGTATGTGTCCCAAAAAAGAAATTTACAACTGTCATGTGTATAAAAGAAGAAGGGATCTTGAGAAAACTATCATGTACTCTTTGAAAAAAATTCGAAGAACTTTATAGATCTAGCCGTCCATATTACATGACTGGATGCACAAGATGTCTAGACTTAGCCAGACAACGTTGACGTGGGCATTACCTTTCGGGTAACCGACATTACCTTATCATGTGCGGCCCAACTGGAGGCCCATGAAGATACCCGATGGTAAGGTGGGCCACTAGGGCAGTGCAGGAGAAGATCCCTTGAAGAGCAAGGCAAGAGGGAAGCCGAACAAGGAAAGTTTAGAGCTAGGCCTTTTGTAAACCTAGTCGTACCCGGACAGATCTCTTGAGACCTGGCCTCCTATATAAAGGCCAGGAGAGGGGCTGCCGAGGGACAGAATCAATCATAGTAACTTTAGCCACCAGAAGTCTAGAGCTAGGTCGCCGTAGCACTTAGCCTCTCGACGAGAACACAGCCGAAACCTTCGGCACCCCATTGTAACCCAATATTCTCATAATCAAGATCAGACAGGCAGGACGTAAGGGTTTTACCTCATCGAGGGCCCCGAACCTGGGTAAATCGCTCTCCCCGCTTGTCTGTTTACCGATGTCTCGTGTCAGCCTACAGTATTCCATCAACTCTAAGCCCCAATCGGAGGGCATTGCCGAGGAGTACCCTCGACAATTGGCGCTGTCTGTGGGAAACCTGTCGGCACAAGACCCAACATCGGCAGATCCAATCATGGCGTCGGCAGCTTCGTCGACACCATCATCGTCATCATCGCCAAGTCTGGGAAGCCCGATTCGATTCGGTTCCTACGAGTTCACGCCGCACAGCGACTCCTCACGCTCGACTTTCTCAGATCTACATGGAAACATTGAGATGACGTTCGGCAGCGTCCACTACAACGTCAACGCAGAAGGAATTCTTCGACTACTAGAACCATGTGCCCCCAGGTTAGTAAGGAAATCGCAACCATGGGCCGCAGAGGCAAGCATGTCGTCATCAGTCGACCTTTCGGCTGGCCTAACGGACTCGACGAACTCGCCTTCAACTCCTCGGTCGACGTCTTCAATGTCAGTTGGATCCGATGACACCGTATCTTCAGAGATGATCTCGTACTACTGCTTGAATTGCGACACCAGGCACGGGTTGGGATCGAGCGACACACCGTTCACCTGCAGCGCCCAGTATTCGTCGGGAGAGGACAATGTTGACAGCATCGTCAAGAGGGCCACCTGGAAAGCAGCGCGCCACCAAGTTTATGCCGCCAATAACGCAGGGAACACAAGAAATAGGGGAGATGGAGATCACACCCCCCGCTCCAGCAGGCGGCTAAGTTTTGAAAACAGCGCCAGTAACAACAACAACGATTACACCATCGCGGAGGAAGAGTGGGCAGCAGCCAGAGCAGCCGTGCTTAACAACACAGCACTCCCCGCAGGAACCTCGGTTGGAACCCTCAACGCCTATCGCTCTATATTGGAGAAGAACCGAGAGCGCTTATCAAAGGAGCAAGCTACCCTCGAAAAACGTCTTTTCGCCGTGGAGCAATCTAGCGAGCGACGAAGGGGCTCGCGGGGAAGCGCCTCCCGAAGCAGTCAAGGCGTAGGCAAGAACCGATCGAGGCTATCCAGGCTTTCGGAAGATGATGCTAGAGAAATCACATCGAATCTGACCAAGTCCTTCATGACCACGGACACCGCGGGTATGCTACGGCCGAAAACCGTCGAGGGCGCAACTGCCAATCTCGCAGCACCTCATCAATCAACGACCTGAAGGTTCTATGGCTCAAGCCCACCGGGGCGCTTTAGAAAGTCTCGCAATATAAGGAGACAACTTGGTCCCACGGAAGGAAAAGACCGCGTTACAGGCCAGTGGCTCGAAGCACCGCTCGAGGGACGCTCGAGATGAAATCACCCGGAGTAGAATCGATGAAGCAAGACGACGGCGCGCCGCTAGGGAGGAATACGACAGTGACACCTCGGATGAAAGCCAAGAGAACGACGGCGAGCTAAGGGGGGCTGAATGCTTAAGCTACAAGATCCGTGAGACGATGCCGCCCAAAAAGTTCAAGCCCACCCCCACTGACGCCGCTAAGTACGATGGACAGCAGGAGCCGAGGTCGTGGATAGACGATTACTTACAAACTGTGATCCTGCACAAGGGAAATCAGATAGCAACAATGCAGTGCTTGCAACTTTACCTGAAAGATTCGGCACGAGCTTGGTTGAGAGGCCTGCCGAAAGGATCCATCAAATCATGGGATGACCTAGTGGACGCTTTCGTTGCAAATTTCCGAGCGACATACAAAAGGCCTGTCGGGATTGAGGAACTACGACATTGCCAACAGAAGAAGAAGGAGTCGATGCGCGCATACATCGGAAGATTCACCAAGCTCCTAAACGCTGCCGAAGACGTTTCTGTCGACAGAGCAATCGATGCCTTCAGCGATGGCATCCGACGTGAAACCTACATAGAGCAAATTGGGCGCAAGAAGCCGAAAACTATAACCAAGTTAATGGAAATCGCCAACAGCTGGGCTGATGGCGAGGACAACGTACGAAGGCCACAGCAGCGCAGTGACGACGAGGACGACGATCAGCCGAAGCACAATTCTGGTGGACGAAGGGATTGCCGTAAGAAAAGAAAAGACTGCAGTTATGATGACAGTAACCTGGTAGCTGCGGGCTACTCCGATCGGCAGGACGATCGGTATGACGACAGACGAGACGATCGGCAGGATGCCAGCCGGAACAACTCTGGAAATCGCGGCAATTACAAACCACGACCTCAGAGGACTCCCGAGCTACCCTTTGCTGAACAGATAAATGCTCCCTGCTACCTGCACTCGTACATCGACTCCAAAGACAACAAGAAAAAGTCAAGTCACATGCTCAGGGATTGTCGACAGTTCATCGAAATGCAGAAGCTCATCCAGCAGCAGCAACAGCCGACACCACCGCCCCCTCCTCCTCAGCACCAGGTCCAGCAGGCTCAGCCTCATAACCCCAACGAGTCGTTTCCACCACCACGAGGGCAGATGAGCATGATCCATAGGACAGGTGTTTCGAGAAGGGAAATGAAGAAGCTCACCCGAGAAATTAATCTGGCAGAAAGCATTATGGCTAACATCCCCGAATATGTCGAGTGGTCATCTCAGAGCATTACGTTTAGCAGAGCGGATCACCCGATGACAATCCCGAAACCAGGACATGCTGCCTTAGTAGTTGAGGCGCAAATCGGAGGGTTCAAGATGAGCAAAGTCTTCATGGATGGCGGAAGTGGATTAAACCTGATATTCGTTGACACAATCAAAAGCATGGGGATCACTATGAGGATGCTAGAAGAGACAAACACCTGTTTCCATGGGATTCTCCCCACTTCACCGGCGTACTCCCTTGGCAAAGCTTACCTGAATGTCGTCTTTGGCAAACCCAACAACTTCAGGAAGGAAAAGATCGAGTTTGAAGTCGTAAACTGGGAATCGTAGTACCACGCTATACTCGGAAGACCAGCTTATCCCAAGTTCATGGCTGTGCCGCATTACGCATACCTCAAGCTGAAAATGCCTGGGAGCAATGGGACAAACATCACAGTCTATGGAAGTTTCTCACGCTCGGACAATTGTGATCGCGACTTTCAGAGGATCGCTGCGAAGTTTGGGATAAAATAGGAAATTATCGATCTCCCTTCCAAGTCATCGGCACACGATAATAAGGAAGATGAACGCGTCAGAAAGACGAAGAAGAAGCCAGCCGATCTTGCCCTAGAAGTTTCGACAGTAAAAGCTTCGGCAGTTGATGGCACAACAGTCATAGAAGAAACCAAGACACTGGCAATCACCGCCGAGACTCCTGGTGAAACCAATGACCCTCCCAAAATCGCTGATGCGGTGAATAAGTCAGAAGATAAGAAGAATCCTCCCCTTGCTTAAGCAGATAGATAGCATTTAGTTTTTCTTTTCTTTTCAACAGGGCCCTCTTTCGCCCCTTAGTTCCTTGCTTACTTTATTAATGCGAACTTAAGTTTTGGTTTCTTGAAAAGCATTGCAGTAATTCGGAGCACCCGAACCATATCATCATGAGCCTCGTTCGCATATTTCGGCAAACGCTGGGGCGATGAAGAACACGTCCGATGATTGTGCTTCAAAAAGCCTCTGAAATTACGAGTGCTAAAAGAACGCGAAAACAACAAGGACTTTGCCCTCTTCCTTTGCTATAGTTGCCTCAAAGAGTGCTGCAAATAGCAAGGAACAGGAAATATTTACGTTAAAACGACCCACGTTCCATACTTTACTTGTTGAAGTATCAAAGAACGACGGGGTCATCGGCAGAGTTAGTGCTTCCGAAATATTCGGGAGCTGCTGTCAGGATATGCATCGGTTGAAAGCAAAGTTGCGCATACAATGGGTTTAGCAAGACCCGCAACACGAGCTGATCACTCAAATAATTTGCTGACCAACGGACACACATACGCTTGAACGAGTAATTAAGATTTGCTCCTCCCAAAATTTGCCAATGGCACTGACGTGGTAAAAGTGCATATATATGCACCTACCGAAAAAATAGTTTAAACTTCGCAATCCAAACACTTGGATGTAGTAGCCAAATTATCTATTTATAATAAGAGCATGACCCTGAATTACTCTTGCAGAGTTTCTTTTTCTTCAGGTGTCTTCGAATCCTCTTCAAGCCTGTCGACAATTATATTGGCAGGTAATACTTGTTGGAGATATGCCCAAGAGGCAATAATAAAATGGTTATTATAATATATCTTTGTGTTTATGATAATGTTTACATACCATGCTATAATTGTATTAACCGAAACATTGATACATGTGTGTTATGTGAACAACAAGGAGTCCCTAGTAAGCCTCTTGTATAACTAGCTTGTTGATTAATAGATGATCATAGTTTCATGATCATGAACATTGGATGTTATTAATAACAAGGTTATGTCATTATGTGAATGATGTAATGGACACACCCAATTAAGCGTAGCATAAGATCACGTCATTAAGTTATTTGCTATAAGCTTTTCGATACATAGTTACCTAGTCCTTTAGACCATGAGATCATGTAAATCACTTATACCGGAAAGGTACTTTGATTACATCAAATGCCACTGCGTAAATGGGTGGTTATAAAGGTGGGATTAAGTATCCGGAAAGTATGAGTTGAGGCGTATGGATCAACAGTGGGATTTGTCCATCCCGATGACGGATAGATATACTCTGGGCCCTCTCGGTGGAATGTCGTCTAATAGCTTGCAAGCATATGAATGGTTCATAAGAGACCACATACCACGGTACGAGTAAAGAGTACTTGTCAGGAGACGAGGTTGAACAAGGTATAGAGATACCGATGATCAAACCTCGGACAAGTAAAATATCGCGTGACAAAGGGAATCGGTATCGTATGTGAATGGTTCATTCGATCACTAAGTCATCGTTGAATATGTGGGAGCCATTATGGATCTCCAGATCCCGCTATTGGTTATTGGTCGGAGAGAGATCTCAACCATGTCTACATAGTTCGCGAACCGTAGGGTGACACACTTAAGGTTTGATGTTGTAATAGTAGAACTTGAATATGGAATGGAGTTCGAAGTATTGTTCGAAGTCTCGGATGGGATCCCGGACATCACGAGGAGTTTCGGAATGGTCCGGAGAATAAGATTCATATATAGGAAGTCATATTCCAAGTTTGGAAATGATCCGGTGCATTTATGGAAGGTTCTAGAAGGTTCTAGAAAAGTCCGGAAGAAATCACTAAGGAAGGAGGAGTCCCGGAGGGACTCCACCTCCCTATGGCCGGCCAACCCTAGAGGGGGGAGTCCACCTTGGGCTCCACCAAGGTGGCCGGCCAACCCCCCTCATGGAAGGGGGGAATCCCACCCCAAGTGGGATTCCCACCTTGGGTAGGTTTCCCTACACATGGAAGGTTTTGGGTTGGGGTCTTATTCGAAGACTTGTAGTCCAACACTTGGGGCTTCCACCTATATAATGAGGGCCAAGGGGAGGGGGCCGGCCACCCCAAGACCACAAGGTGGCCGCACCCTATAGTGGCCGGCGCCCCCCTCTCCCAAACCCTAGCCGCCCCCTCTCCTCCACCTCTCCCGCAACTGCTTAGCGAAGCTCCACCGGAGTTCTTCATCGCCACCGCCACCACGCCATCGTGCTGCCGGATTCAAGGAGGAGCTACTACTTCCGCTGCCCGCTGGAACGGGGAGAAGGACGTCGTCTTCATCAACACCGAACATGTGACCGAGTACGGAGGTGCTGCCCGATCGTGGCGCCGTGATCAAGATCTTCTACGCGCTTTTGCAAGCGGCAAGTGATCGTCTACCGCAGCAACAAGAGCCTACTCTTGTAGGTTTTGGAAATCTTCAAGGGTGAGTCTTGATCATCCCGTCGTTGCTCCCGTCTTCTAGATTGCATCTTGGCTTGGATTGCGTTCTCGCGGTAGGAAATTTTTTGTTTTCTATGCAACGAATCCCTACAGTGGTATCAGAGCCGTGTCTATGCATAGATGGTTGCACGAGTAGAACACAATTTGTGGGCGTTGATGCTTATGTTGTCTTTAGTTTGAGTACTTTGCATCTTTGTGGCATAGTGGGATGAAGCGGCCCGGGCTAACTTTACATGACCGCGTTCATGAGATTTGCTCCACGCTCGACATGCAACTTGTATTGCATAAGTGGCTTTGCGGGTGTCTGTCTCTCCTACTATAGTGAAGATTCAATTTACTCTTCTATTGACAACACTAGTATCACCGTTGTGGTTCATGTTCGTAGGTAGATTAGATCTTACTCGAAAACCCTAAACCACGTAAAATATGCAAACCAAATTAGAGATGTCTAACTTGTTTTTGCAGGGTTTGGTGATGTGATATGGCCATAATGTGATGATGAATATGTATGAGATGATCATTATTGTATTGTGGCAACCGGCAGGAGCCTTATGGTTGTCTTTAAATTTCATGTTGAGTAGTATTTCAAAGTAGTTGTAATAGTTGCTACATGAGGTGAACAACCATGAAGACGGCGCCATGGACCTTGACGCTACGCCGACGATGATGGAGATCATGCCCGTTAATGATGGAGATCATGTCCGTGCTTTGGAGATGAAGATCGAAGGCGCAAAGACTAAAGGGACATATCATATCACACATGAATTGCATGTGATGTTAATCATTTATGCATCTTATTTTGCTTAGAACGCGACGGTAGCATTATAAGATGATCCCTCACATTAATATCAAGATAATAAAGTGTTCTCCCCTCGTATGCACCGTTGATATAGTTCGTCGTTTCGAAGCATCTCGTGATGATCGGATGTGATAGACTCAACGTTCACATACAACGGGTGTAAGCCATGTTGCACACGCGGAATACTTGGGTTTGCTTGACGAGCCTAGCATGTACAGACATGGCCTCGGGACAACGGAAACCGAAAGGTTGAACACGAGTCATATGGATGATATGATCAACATGTTGATGTTCACCATTGAAGCTACATCATCTCACGTGATGATCGGTTTTGGTGTAGTGGATTTGGATCGTGTACCACTTAACAACTATGAGGGATGTTGTATTAAGTGGGAGTTCATTAGTAATTAGATTAAAACATGAACTAATTATCATAAACATAGTCTGAGTAGTATTTTGAATTAATTTGTAGTATTGGCATCCGTTTTCTACCAAGCGCTAGTCTTGTTTTTGAGATAGAAATACTGTTAAAATCTAAAAATAAACTTTACGGACTGGTACCATATTGTTAAAGAATCAAGAAATGATTAAGTCCTATTGCAAACTTTTAGTAAACCTCACATTGTTGATTCAAAGAGCTATGGTTTCAATTAGTGCCTAAAGTTATCTTGTCTCCGTGAAACTTGAAGTTCAAATCTGTTTGAAAAGTAAGGAGCTGAAAATTTAGTTTTCAGAAATAATCAAGGTATGAGATATATGTGATATCTAAGACCTTATTGCAAGATGATAGAATATAATTTGGTGAGACTACATAAACTCATAAGTTTTATGGGAATGTACGAAGGTTGAAGACGCAAGGCGTCCCAATCCTCCAACTATTGGGGCACTAATAATATTCGCATATCCATGAAGTGATCGTCCTTAGTATGCACCGTTGCCAAGACTCGTCGTTTCGAAGCATCACGTGATGATCGGGTGTTATAGATTCTACGTGTGCATACAACGGGTGCAAGCCAGATTTGCACATGCGAATACTGAGGTTATACTTAACGAGCCTAGCATGTACAGACATGGTCTCGAAAAGTCTTCATGATATGATAAAATTATGAGTGAAACTGTTCATCATATTAAAAGGTTACTAATAGTGAAATCCGGAACACTTGTCATATGATGATCAACTTCAAAGTAAGAACCTCAAGGTTATTGGTATTTGACCAACAAACCTAGAAATTATTGATGTTGAAGTGTTTTTCTGAATAATGAGGAAAGCTAAAAGAGAAAATACAAAAGATATGTTGGCAGAAAGAAAAGAAAAGACTAGAAAGTCTAGCTCAGGTGTATATACATGATATACATGTTATGGTTGTATTCCTAGTTTGGTCACACAATGAAATTCTTGGGTATTAGTACCATATGGGTTGGTATGAAGTGTCATACAAAACAACGCAACACAAGAAAACAATGGCCTAAATGACTAACAAGGAATATGATAGGAATGCACGTCTGGAACAAAAATAAAGTGTTATTATGTTCGTCGTTGGCATTCTATCTAGCCCTTAGAATTTATAATAAAGAACTTAATAATTGTTATTTTGCTCTGGTCAAATAAAAACAATGAGTTGTTCAAATTATGACATTACTCCATGTACGATGGATAAGTTATTATAAATCTTAATGGTGAAACACACATACATAACACTGACGCTAAAATGCCATAAGGCAAATGATTCGAATTACACTTATTTGTGGAACCGCCATTTAGGTCATGTTAGAAAGGAGCGCATGAAGGAACTCCATGCAAATGGATTTTTGGAGTCATTTGATTTTTGAATCATTTGGCGCTTGCAAATCTTTTCTAAAGAGAATGACTAAAATACCGTTCATAGGCCAAGAGTTGAACGGACAACTAACTTAGTGGAAACATACATGATGATGTATGAGGTTCACTGGGCATAGTTGTGTGCGGGAGATTCTTCTACTTCATGAAAACTTCCAACAATGAATTGAGTATATATGTGGATATATTCGATAAAGAAGAAGTTTGAAACATTTGAATGGATTCAAATAAATTTCAGCATGAAGTGGAAATCATCGTAATAGAAAAATCAAATATCTATGATTGGATCATGGTGGAAATATTTGAATTACGAGTTTTAGTAAACATCTAAGAGAGTTATGAAATTGTTCTACAATTCATGCTTCTTGGAGTATCATAATGATGATGGAGTATCCGAGAGATGTATCCAAACCTTGTTGGATCAATGATGAGATAAAATATTGATGCCATTATATTTTTGTGAATTATGCTTTAGAGACTACCGCTTTTACACTGAATAGAGCATCATCATGATCCGTTGAAATGACACCATACGAGTTATGGCATGGGTATGAACCCTAATAGTCCTTTCTTAAATTTTGGAATACATAGCATAAAGTAAATAAGTTTACAACCAAAATCGGATGAATGTCTTTGTTGGTTATCCCAAAGAATTGATTGGGAATTCTTTTCACTATGAAGTAAAAGACAAAAGTGTTTGTCAATGTTTCTTACTTATTTCCAAGAAATTGTTTTCTAGCGAAGTATTTGAGTGGGAGGACAATAGAACTTGGTAAGGTTTATGAACCTGAGCATAATGATCAGAGTAGCGCAGCATCAGAAATTGATTCCGGAAGCGGCCACGACGATCATGGCTTCCATGACTACAAAGTGTTTTTAGCCATGGAGATCGAAGTACTTATTGAACCTTGTAGGTATGGTTTACTTTGTGATCAAATAAATGATTTGTGGACAAAGGATTGATTTTGAACAATGATAAACCAACTACAAACAAAGAAGTTATGATGGGCCCTGACTCCGTTAAAATGGCTATACGCCATGAAATCCAAGATAGATGAATACTTTTTGAAAGTAAATGGATCTATAAAATTGATGGACTTGGATGGAATATCCTTGAATAAGCTCGACTTGTCGAAAAGTTGTTTACGATAAAGTTCAAAGAATTGACTACGATAAGATTAGATCTTCCGTTGCAATGCTTATAGTCTATGTGGATTATTCTAGTAATCGCTACATATTTCTTTCATGAGATATGATAGTAGGATGGCAAAATACATTACTTAACAGAAGTGTGTATTAAAGGTGTATACAAGATACAACCAATTGTTTTGCTAGTCCGTGGAATACTAGATAGGTATACGAACTTCAATTGGATGAAGTGAGTATCGCGGAGTAGGAATCTTCACCAGATGAAATAGTCAAAGAGTTTTGAATTTTATCAGAAACGATGAAGATGCTTGCATTTGCAAGAAATTAAGTGGGAGCGCTGAGACATATTTATAATACTTTATGTAGATGACATATAGTTGGTTATAAATGATGTAATTATATACTTGATTATAAAAGGTTTCATTGAGAATTAACTTCAATGAAAGAATATGGACAGAAACATATTTAGTGTCAAGATCTATGAAGATAGATTGAAACACATAATAAGTTTAAGTCAAAGTACATAGAATGGATATTGAAGTAGTTCAATATAGAAATATTAAGAAGGTATTCTTTTCATGTGAAGTTTTAACAAGACTTGAGTGTATCTGACACTCAACAAGTAAAAACACATGAGTGATTTTAGATCACGAATAATATGTACAATATCAGATGTCCTATGCTCTAAATGGTTAGGAGCATATAACAGAATGATTCATGTGATGATCATTGGATAAACAGTAAGAATATCCCTGAGTGCTTTAGAAGAACCAAGGATATATAGTTTTGTATGAGTAATGACAAACAAATCGCTGTAAGGTGTTGCACCGATATTAGTTTGGTCACATATAAAAATAAAATTTCAATCTCAAATTAGGCTAAGTGTTGTTTAAAAGGTAGCACAATGAGCTAGAAGTTGTCTATGCTAGATTTAGATGAGTTCTAAATGTTGTGACGGATTCTACAAACGAAGGCAGAATATGTCATTGTTTTGACAATGACTGAGGATGTTAAGTCAAGAGGTTCTTTGAGAACTTGGTGTAGTTCCGATAGTGTCAGAACTTTGAAGCTATATTGTGTATGACAATATTAGTGACATATTTCAGACTGCGGAATTAAGGTTCCACCAGAGACCAAACATATTTTATGCCGACTCATTTAGAGAATGAGTGATGCGTTGAGACGCAAATGAATTACAAAATACATACGGTTCTGAGCAAGTCAGATCCGTTGACTAAAACTTCTCCCGTGAGCAAAACATGATAAAGCACCAGAAGGCCAAGGTGTTATATCTTTACATATGTAAACTAGATTATTGACTCTAGTGCAAGTGGGAGACTGTTGGATATATGCCCAAGAGGCAATAATAAAATGGTTATTATAATATATCTTTGTGTTTATGATAATGTTTACATACCATGCTATAATTGTATTAACCGAAACATTGATACATGTGTGTTATGTGAACAACAAGGAGTCCCTAGTAAGCCTCTTGTATAACTAGCTTGTTGATTAATAGATGATCATAGTTTCATGATCATGAACATTGGATGTTATTAATAACAAGGTTATGTCATTATGTGAATGATGTAATGGACACACCCAATTAAGCGTAGCATAAGATCACGTCATTAAGTTATTTGCTATAAGCTTTTCGATACATAGTTACCTAGTCCTTTAGACCATGAGATCATGTAAATCACTTATACCGGAAAGGTACTTTGATTACATCAAACGCCACTACGTAAATGGGTGGTTATAAAGGTGGGATTAAGTATCCGGAAAGTATGAGTTGAGGCGTATGGATCAACAGTGGGATTTGTCCATCCCGATGACGGATAGATATACTCTGGGCCCTCTCGGTGGAATGTCGTCTAATAGCTTGCAAGCATATGAATGGTTCATAAGAGACCACATACCACGGTACGAGTAAAGAGTACTTGTCAGGAGACGAGGTTGAACAAGGTATAGAGATACCGATGATCAAACCTCGGACAAGTAAAATATCGCGTGACAAAGGGAATCGGTATCGTATGTGAATGGTTCATTCGATCACTAAGTCATCGTTGAATATGTGGGAGCCATTATGGATCTCCAGATCCCTCTATTGGTTATTGGTCGGAGAGAGATCTCAACCATGTCTACATAGTTCGCGAACCGTAGGGTGACACACTTAAGGTTTGATGTTGTAATAGTAGAACTTGAATATGGAATGGAGTTCGAAGTATTGTTCGAAGTCTCGGATGGGATCCCGGACATCACGAGGAGTTTCGGAATGGTCCGGAGAAAGATTCATATATAGGAAGTCATATTCCAAGTTTGGAAATGATCCGGTGCATTTATGGAAGGTTCTAGAAGGTTCTAGAAAAATCCGGAAGAAATCACTAAGGAAGGAGGAGTCCCGGAGGGACTCCACCTCCCTATGGCCGGCCAACCCTAGAGGGGGGAGTCCACCTTGGGCTCCACCAAGGTGGCCGGCCAACCCCCCTCATGGAAGGGGGGAATCCCACCCCAAGTGGGATTCCCACCTTGGGTAGGTTTCCCTACACATGGAAGGTTTTGGGTTGGGGTCTTATTCGAAGACTTGTAGTCCAACACTTGGGGCTTCCACCTATATAATGAGGGCCAAGGGGAGGGGGCCGGCCACCCCAAGACCACAAGGTGGCCGCACCCTATAGTGGCCGGCGCCCCCCTCTCCCAAACCCTAGCCGCCCCCTTCTCCTCCACCTCTCCCGCAATTGCTTAGCGAAGCTCCGCCGGAGTTCTTCATCGCCACCGCCACCATGCCATCATGCTGCCGGATTCAAGGAGGATCTACTACTTCCGCTGCCCGCTGGAACGGGGAGAAGGACGTCGTCTTCATCAACACCGAACGTGTGACCGAGTACGGAGGTGCTGCCCGATCGTGGCGCCGTGATCAAGATCTTCTACGCGCTTTTGCAAGCGGCAAGTGATCGTCTACCGCAGCAACAAGAGCCTACTCTTGTAGGTTTTGGAAATCTTCAAGGGTGAGTCTTGATCATCCCCTCGTTGCTCCCGTCTTCTAGATTGCATCTTGGCTTGGATTGCGTTCTCGTGGTAGGAAAATTTTTGTTTTCTATGCAACGAATCCCTACAATACTACCTTCGGGTAGAGCGGCTCCAAACTACCAACCGCATTGGCAATAATCAGCAGGTTTGCCGAAGGATAACGCGCAAGGACGAGGGCAAGTGTAAATCTGGCTCCTGCAAAAACTTGAGCTCGCACCAAGTCTCGAATCTTCTTGGTGTTGCTAAATTCCGACATTAGAGTCAACAGCGTGGGAGGGACCGCGTTCAAAGGAAACATCGTCTTCCAAATTACTCTTAGAACTTTGTAGCACTTATCGAAGAAGCGGTGGACTTGCTGGACCCGGTCTTGGAACTTTGCGACAGCCGAAGCTTTGGAGTGCTCTCTCCAGAAAACCTCATCTGCTGATTGAAAGATCGAGATGTCGCCTAGAGGGGGGGGGGGGGGGGGGTGAATAGGCAATTAAAAACTCTTACGGATTTGTCTTGTAAGAATGCGGAATTAAACTAACGTTTAGTCTACAAGCACAAACCCTAAATATGCTAAGCTCAACTAAGTGTAACAATAGCAACTAGAGCTAAGCAAGATAGGCACAAGATATATGTAGCACAAGTGATAGCAAGATATATGTACTTCAAGCACGATGGCTATCACAAGGAAAGAGAGCTCGGGTATAGAAATAACCGAGGCACGCGGAGACGAGGATGTATTCCCGTGTTCCCTTCCTTTGCAAGAAGGTACGTCACGTTTGGAGGAGTGGAGGTCCCACGAAGGATTCCCCGCGCCACGAAGGCTCACCCTATTCTCCGAACCACACCCACGAAGGATAATGGCCCTTTCCTTATGGTTAGCTTTTCCTCCTCTCCGGAGATGGCAAGCTCCACAACCACTTCACAAGCTCCACGAAGGAGAAGCCCGGGCCTCTTCACAATCTTCTTGAAGAGATCACCGGAGCACCAACTGCCAAGCCAACTAGGAGGTCTCCCTCCAAGAGTAACAAGCTCACGGTCTCTCGCTCGAACTAATCGTGGTGGAGAGCTCAACACTATGCAATGATGCAAAGCAAGAACACTAGAGGTGTTCAAGTCCTTCACACTCAAATCCCACCCAAGCAACAAATGCTAAGATGATATTGGAGAGGAAGAACAATGGGGAA
Organism: Lolium perenne; assembly: GCF_019359855.2. NCBI lineage: Eukaryota > Viridiplantae > Streptophyta > Magnoliopsida > Poales > Poaceae > Lolium > Lolium perenne. Next base: position 262,963,025 of record NC_067250.2, read on the forward strand.
AGTCAACAAAAGACTCCAAGATCTAGATCCAAAGGGTTCCCCTCACTTAGAGGAGAAATTGATTGGTGGGGATTGTAGATCTAGATCTCCTCTCTCAAATCCTCAAGAATGGGCAAGAATCATAGGAGGAATCGAGGGGGGAAGGTAGTTCTTCTTCAAATAGCAACAATGGAGGTGAAGAAAGGGGAAGAACTATATTGCTCAAGGTGTAATAAAGGTCTATTTATAGCTAAGGGGGAAAAAGAACCGTTGGAGAAAAAACAGAAAAACTACACAGTAAAAGGAGCAGGAAAATCGGCCCAGCCGGCCAGCCGACCGGCCCAGGAGCCGGACAGGCCGGCCTGGGATCCGGCCCAGCCGGATGGGCAGCCGGGCGGAGCAGCACGCTCGCTGTGCGGCGTATAAGCAAGGGCGCACGGTGGGGGGGGGGCTGCGGGGGGGCGAGGAGAAGGCCCCGCCCGGCCAGAGGCCGGTCGGCGGCGGCGAAGCGAGCGGGCCGGCGGGCGCCGGGTGCTGGGCCGGCCCAGACCGGAATCGCCCCAGTGAGCGGCCCGGCTGGCACCAGCACCAGATCCAGTTTCAGCCGGGGTGGGCCGGCGTGTGGGCCGGTCAGGCCGGTCGGCTGGCCGGCAGCCCCCCTCCCCTTTTTCTTTTTATTCTTTTCTTCTTTTTCCCTTTTTCTTTAATAGCAAATGCTCCCGAACTCCGATTCGAGTGAAACCAGTTTTGTTTGAAAGATAACAACAAATGCTATCCTATAGAAAGTGCAAACTCAAGAATCTGTAGGAGGGGATTTTATCATGAATATAAAAGGTAGAACCTTATATCATGAATAACGGGTAAAATCACTCAACCTTGAAAATGCAATAGAAGATGCATGCGAACTCCGTTTTCGATGAACTTGGGCTTGTTGTAAAGCTAGCAACAAGCTCAAGAACCTTACACATAGAAACACCAAGAAGCAATAAGGATATGCAAAGTATGCAAAGGATTGAGCTCCCTAAGACGATGTGATCAAGTTTCCCAACCGAAAGCCCCTCTTAATAGTGCGGCTATCTATCCTATAATCCGGTCTCACATAAACCACCTCGAGACCGGTAAAAGGAAAACCTGTCAAGGTCATACCTTTGCCTTGCGCATCCCGCTTGATCTTGATGATAACACTTCAAGCTCTACACAAGCTGGAATGCCTTACTTGATCAATGTTGCTTAGTGAAGACTCACAAATGCTCCCCCATACACTATGATGGGAAGGCCCCATTGATGCACATCTTCACATGTCCATTATCACCAAATGGACGGCAAGCTTCAAGCATGTGATCCACTCAAGATGCTCATCTTGAACTTGCCCAACTCAACCTTGTATCTTCTCATACTCACTTAAGATAGAGCATGGCTAATATTGAGTTCCACATGAGAACTCCATCTTCATTTCTTCTTCTTGATCATATCACATATATATCTCTTCATACCGATGATCTTGATGCCAATACACAAGGTGTATCTTTATCTTCATGGCATCCATACTTGAATCCAACACATGGAATACAAGTAGTACCTATGGAATATTCCTTCATATAAACTCAATGAAAACATTAGTCCATAGGGGTTGTCATTAGTTACCAAAACCACACATAGGGGCAATATACCCTTACAATCTCCCCCATTTTGGTAATTGATGACAACCACAATAGGAGGGTTTATATAATGAATATAAGAGACAAGTACTCAACTTATCCAAGAATAAGTTGTATACAAGAGGTTGTATTTGATATGGTCAAGTAACACAAAGCTACTATCCCATATCAAACCAACTCTACTCACACAACTACAACTAATGGAAGAGATGTGAGTAGAGCCAATATATATAGAGCAAACTCCCCCACAATGTATGCACGTGTGATGAACATGAATTCATTGCATACATTGTCAAGATTAACCTTTGGGACAATTTCCACTATATATATACAACCATGCAAGACATATAAATATGGAATGCATGAGAGGCAAAACACTTAAGCACAAACCAAACTTAAGTATAAAACCATTCCCTTAAACCCTCTAAACTTCTCCCCCATTGGCATCGATTGTCAAAATGGGTGAAAAATTTAGAAAGCCAATATAATGTGAGTTCCTCCCCAAGGTGTGCACTTCTCATAATTTGAGTGGAATCAAATGCACATATCCAATGATGAATATTGGAAGGAAGTCAAACTATATTGAGGATCAAAGATTGCATAAAAATAACATGATGGAGAAAGTTTTCACAAATAAAGCAAGCAATCAAAGATCCAATTGGACAAACAAAGATATCATGGTAAGAGAGATATAGTGCTTTGAATAAAATAAGGAAGCTCCCCAAGGTTTGTGCATAATTTATAGTGTTTGTATTTGAATACAATATGCACAAACATGGAATCCTCACTCCCTCTATATCATTTAGAACACAACCAAGATAAAGAGAATATGCTTATCAAGAACAACTTGAGTCCAACAATGACGAGATATGAGTGCATGAATAAAAACAAATAAACCAAGCACTCATAAATCTTCTTTACCAACACCACTAAATTAAGAGGATAAAAAAAGATGGTCGGCAAAGAACAAGGATATCAAGGTGATGAATTAACGCTCTTATGTATATAAGTTTCTAAAGTGGACAAAGTAATCCATAAAGAAACATGCACACACAAGAGGTTAATAAAATAAATAAGACATGATATCCAAGATGAAGTCATAAAATATACCAAAGAATGTTTGCTTAAAAAGCATATATAGCCTATGGCTCCAATTTTCACTTGTGGTATATGAATGAGCTTCAACCAAGAAAATCTCATAAACATCACAACTAACAATAAGGGAAGTAAAGCTAGTTGGAATGTTTGAGAAAGGCAACAAGTATCACAAATAGGGACTTATTTCGTAGTTTCATCAATATTGCACATAAGAGTGCTTTGAGGAATTGATATGCAATAAATTGCTAGAGGGCATATTTGGGATAGGTGAATCATAAACATGATTTATATATATATTCCCATCATATGCATCTTCTCAAATTACTCAAATGTATAATAAGAAGTTTTCTTTTAAAAAGAATTTTTCAAGAACCGCAATATTTTCGAAATAATTTCATGCCAAGATGCAACCTACAAGAGGTTGGATGCTATTGGAGTATGCATGAATAAGATACTTGTTACCGAGATAGCAATGGCATGATGTAGTGAATAAGATTTCATCGATCATCCTAGCTTGACTCCAATTATCATATGGTGACAACACCTTCCTTATAGATGAGACAAGCCTCCATTGCATCTCCAATGTACCTAAAACATCATTCAAGTACATCTTGGTCCCCAAACTTATTGGGTACAACATGGTTAGACAAACCACAATATATAGGACACACTCCATATAAATATGTGCATATTTGAATGGAATTTGAATTTCATGCACATCTTAGCCGTTTAGGATTTGATGGAGTATATCCTATATAATGGATCGAAGAAAGCAAGCATGCTACCAATATAAACAAATTACATATGAGCATGCACAAGGACTTTTAAAGATCCAACAAAGACACACTTTGGACAAACACACCAAATGAATACAAGAAGGCATAAAGGTGTGACCAAACAAATTTGTTGTCCAAAAAAATATCCAAGACACAAATCACAAAAGATTTGTTCAACAAAGTTTAACAAATGAACTAAGAAGAAACCATTGAGCATAAAGGATGAAGTAAAGCAAACATGCTCAAGAATTATCTCATTCAACAAATAAAGCATAGAAGAAGGAATGAGATAGCAAAACTCCCAAAAGAGCAAGGTTCGAACAAATAAACCAAACCCTCCACACTTTTCACAATGCAACAATGTACCGTAAAGAAAAGGTTTGTCTTCCAAAACAAACACTTGATATGAATCAAGAGAATTTATCAAAAGATTTTTCAAAAGGACAAGGAAGACACATGGGAGCAACAAGGATTTGTTGGAAATAAAATAAGGCAATAAGAAGCAATCCAAGATGAAGATGATCCATAAATTCAACCACATACAAGGTTGTCAATTGTCAAAGACAATGAGAATATTGGAATTAACTTCCGGTGGTATATTTCAACAAGTATAGTAAGGATCAACTTCAAAATAAAAGGCATAGGATAAGTATATAGAATTAAGCACTATGCACAGATGAAGATTCTTGATAGCTTCAACTAGTCAAACAATCACACACGACAATGATTATAATAACTTGAAGCAAGCGGTGTCCCAAATAAGATATAGAGATATGTATTTGAGGAAAACCATACCAAGAATTTCTTACTCAAACAAGAATCCATAAGATGAGCAATAAAGGCTTTTTAATAGAAGTGGAGCTTGTTAGAGCAAAACATGCCACCTAGGAACAAAGTAATTAAGAGCATCAACTCTAAGTGGCATGACCTCATATGTTTACATTTTCTAGGCTTGTGATATGTACAAAACATATTACTCCCCCATAATGTGATAAAACATTTCTTCTAAACAAGAGGCAACTAAAATTCGACTAGAGATGATTAATGGACATTTAGAATTTGAATTTCTCATGAGTATGACACACCACATAGTGACTAGATAATCTTGCAATATCAATACTAAGTGGTGGTACCCATATACACACATTTTAAATAAAGAGAGATGCACAATGCATATCACTCCCCCAAAATGGGATGTTCCATTAATCACTCAAAGAGAGCCAAATAAGATGTCATCAAGATGCATTAGGCTCACAACAATACACAAGTATATGATGAGTCAAACAAACATACTTGAATACACAAGATAGGTAAGTAAGACACAACACATACAAACACATATTTGGTACAAAACCAAACATGCAAAAGGGGCAAGTAACTTACAATAAATATGAAGAGTTGGAGTATAAGTTACCGCAAAGAGGAACATTGGATATAAGATATAGATGATAATCCACACGACTTGGCTTGGTCAAAATATAATATATGAAGATCCCTTAATTCTTCATGAAGTAGCCAAGTCTCCAATGACCTCCATACGCACCTATTGATCAAGTTTGAGCTTGTTGGTCCCCAACCAAGTTGGGTCCTAAGAGGTTAGTCACAATAGGCTTGGCAACCCAAATGGTCCTTTTCTTGAAACCACTTTGAGTTCCAACAAACTTGGCAAACACATTGCCATCCTTATCCTTCCCTAGAGAATAATCATCATCAACAATTATAGGGTTAGATAAGGTACCACCTAAACATGATGAAGCAAAGTGCCCATTCTCATGGCATATGTAGCAAGTGTTCCCCTTTCTCTTCTTTATTGATTTCTTATCTTGGGGAACAATGTCTTGATTCTTCTTGGGAAGTGGTCTATCTTCAACTTGAGGTCGAGCATGAGCTTGACCTTGTGGCCATTTCCCTTGTTGTTTCTCACTCAAGTGCTTCTTCTTCTTCAATGGGCATGATCTAACATGATGCCCTTCAACCTTGCACTTGAAGCAAGCCAACTTGGCCGGATCCTTGACTTTATCTTGGCCCTTCTTCTTGTTGCTCTTGCTCTTGGACTTATTCTTGTTATTGGAGTTGAATCCAAGTCCACTCTTGTCATTGGGGGATTGTTGCACACTTAGCATCTTTTCAAGTGCGGATTTCCCTTCATGACGCTTTTCCAAGTCTTTCTTCAAAGAAAGGACTTGGGCCTCGAGCTATTTTATTTCCTCTACATGGTTAGTAGAAATACAAGTACTGGAGGAAGTAGAAGCTTCATTGTTGGAGCAACAAGGCAAAGCAAGTAATCCAACACAAGGTGTATCACTAGTTTGACTAGATGGATTACTAGGACTAGCACATGGCAATATAGCATTTGTAGTAGAAATTGTGCTAATGTCCACATGAGGCTCACAAGATGTTACCTTAGTGATACTAGCCTCATGAGCTAACTTTAGCCCATCATAGGAAATTAGAAGATCATTATGAGAGCTTGAGAGCTTTTTATGACTTTCTTCCAATTCCCTATAATTGCTAGTTAGCAACTCAAGTTGAGCCCTTAGCTCAACATTCTCCTCTAAGGTAGATGCTTCACAAGAATTAGAGTTAGTAGCACAAGCATCATCAATAGATTTTTCATTTTCAAGCTCATAGGATTCAATTTTTTGTGTAAGCATGAAATTAGTATGCTTCTCGTATGCTTCTCATCTTTTAGCTCATGCTTGAGGAGAGTGAATCTCATTTTCCCATTTTCAACATGGGACTCCAACTCCACTATGGTTTCCCTATATTTATTCAAGGTATCCATAGAGTGTTCGAGATTAGCACGAGCTTCTTTATTACCACGAAGAGAAGCATAAACCATTGCCATATCATGCACCAAGGTATTATATTCTTCATCATTATCATCATCATCATTCTCATCATTAGAGGATGTGTTAGGAGTCAAAGTAGGCGATACCTTTGATCCATTTGCCATAAGGCACATGTGCATACCGGAGGATGAAGATGAAGATATTCTTGAATCCTCATTTGAAATCATGTCTTGATCCATAGAGTGTTCGGTTTCCTCTACATTGTTAGTCAACAAGCAACTAGAGGAAATAGAAGCATTTTGATTATGGGAGCAAGACAAGGCAAGCATATCATCATGAGATCTATGTAAGCAATTTACACATGATATGCGAGGACTATCAACACAAGCATGTAGATTATTTTCAATGCTAGATGTGTTTAAGTCCAAAGAGGAATCATTGCAATGAGATAGAGATGAAGAGTCATCACTATTGAGCACAATATCAACATTGCAATTTCCCTCACCACTCACCATATCATTACCTTGTGTCTTCCAACACGTTGGTGAAGTGGAAGTAGATGATATATCATCACGGCCGAAGGTGGAAGCAACTTGGAGCTCTTCATGATGTGAAGGAGAAGAGAGCTCCTCGGAGACACCATTGACCAAATGAGAAATGGATCCACCAAACATTTCCTTAAGCTTGATCCACATCTCATGAGACGACTTTCGCTTTATATATATCAAGAACCTACGAAAATTGGGTCTCAAGGAGAATAAAAGCTCATTAGATACTAGAGCTTCAAGATGTAAGTTTTTCTCATCCTCTAAAGATAGATTTTGAGGATCCATCGGAGAAGAAAAACCTACATCTAGAAATTGTTCAATGTTTGGACACAAGGTCCAAAGATTGCAAAGCAAGCAATTTTGCCACAAAAGATAATTTGTGCCAACAAAGATAATTGTGTCATTGTGCACTAAATTACTAGCCGACATCTTTACTCTCAAGGCGGTGAAGCCTTAAACAAGGAGAGACCTTGCTCTGATACCAATTGAAAGATCGAGATGACGCCTAGAGGGGGGGGGGGGGTGAATAGGCAATTAAAAACTCTTACGGATTTGTCTTGTAAGAATGCGGAATTAAACTAACGTTTAGTCTACAAGCACAAACCCTAAATATGCTAAGATCAACTAAGTGTAACAATAATAACTAGAGCTAAGCAAGATAGGCACAAGATATATGTAGCACAAGTGATAGCAAGATATATGTACTTCAAGCACGATGGCTATCACAAGGAAAGAGAGCTCGGGTATAGAAATAACCGAGGCACACGGAGACGAGGATGTATTCCCGTGTTCCCTTCCTTTGCAAGAAGGTACGTCACGTTTGGAGGAGTGGAGGTCCCACGAAGGATTCCCCGCGCCACGAAGGCTCACCCTATTCTCCGAACCACACCCACGAAGGATAATGGCCCTTTCCTTATGGTTAGCTTTTCCTCCGCTCCGGAGATGGCAAGCTCCACAACCACTTCACAAGCTCCACGAAGGAGAAGCCCGGGCCTCTTCACAATCTTCTTGAAGAGATCACCGGAGCACCAACCGCCAAGCCAACTAGGAGGTCTCCCTCCAAGATTAACAAGCTCACGGTCTCTCACTCGAACTAATCGTGGTGGAGAGCTCAACACTATGCAATGATGCAAAGCAAGAACACTAGAGGTGTTCAAGTCCTTCACACTCAAATCCCACCCAAGCAACAAATGCTAAGATGAGATTGGAGAGGAAGAACAATGGGGAAAGTCAACAAAAGACTCCAAGATCTAGATCCAAAGGGTTCCCTTCACTTAGAGGAGAAATTGATTGGTGGGGATTGTAGATCTAGATCTCCTCTCTAAAATCCTCAAGAATGGGCAAGAATCATAGGAGGAATCAAGGGGGGAAGGTAGTTCTTCAAATAGCAACAATGGAGGTGAAGAAAGGGGAAGAACTATATTGCTCAAGGTGGAAGAAAGGTCTATTTATAGCTAAGGGGGAAAAAGAACCGTTGGAGAAAAAACAGAAAAACTGCACAGTAAAAGGAGCAGGAAAATCGGCCCAGCCGACCAGCCGACCGGCCCAGGAGCCGGACAGGCCGGCCTGGGATCCGGCCCAGCCGGATGGGCAGCCGGGCGGAGCAGCACGCTCGTTGTGCGGCGTATAAGCAAGGGCGCGTGGGGGGGGGAGCGAGCGGGCTGCGCGGGGGCGAGGAGAAGGCTCGGCCCGGCCAGGAGGCCGGTCGGCCGGGTGGGGCGCCGAGCGGGCCGGTGGGCGCCGGGTCTTGGGCCGGCCCAGACCGGAACCGCCTCAGTGAGCGGCCCGGCTGGCACCAGCACCAGATCCGGTTTCGGCCGGGATGGGCCGGCGTGTGGGCCGGTCAGGCCGGTCGGCTGGCTGGCAGCCCCCCTCCCCTTTTTCTTTTTATTCTTTTCTTCTTTTTCCCTTTTTCTTTAATAGCAAATGCTCCCGAACTCCGATTCGAGGGAAACCAGTTTTGTTTGAAAGATAACAACAAATGCTATCCTATAGAAAGTGCAAGCTCAAGAATCTGTAGGAGGGGATTTTATCATGAATATAAAAGGTAGAACCTTATATCATGAATAACCGGTAAAATCACTCAACCTTGAAAACACAATAGAAGATGCATGCGAACTCCGTTTTCGATGAACTTGGGCTTGTTGTAAAGCTAGCAACAAGCTCAAGAACCTTACATATAGAAACACCAAGAAGCAATAAGGATATGCAAAGTATGCAAAGGATTGAGCTCCCTAAGATGATGTCATCAAGTTACCCAACCGAAAGCCCCTCTTAATAGTGCGGCTATCTATCCTATAATCCGGTCTCCCATCAACCACCTCGAGACTGGTAAAAGTAAAACCTGTCAAGGTCATACCTTTGCCTTGCGCATCCCGCTTGATCTTGATGATAACACTTCAAGCTCTACACAAGCCGGAATGCCTTACTTGATCAATGTTGCTTAGTGAAGACTCACAAATGCTCCCCCATACACTATGATGGGAAGGCCCCATTGATGCACATCTTCACATATCCATTATCACCAAATGGACGACAAGCTTCAAGCATGTGATCCACTCAAGTTGCTCATCTTGAACTTGCCCAACTCAACCTTGTATCTTCTCATACTCACTTAAGATAGAGCATGGCTAATATTGAGTTCCACATGAGAACTCCATCTTCATTTCTTCTTCTTGATCATATCACATATATATATATATCTTCATACCGATGATCTTGATGCCAATACACAAGGTGTATCTTTATCTTCATGGCATCCATACTTGAATCCAACACATGGAATACAAGTAGTACCTATGGAATATTCCTTCATATAAACTCAATGAAAACATTAGTCCATAGGGGTTGTCATTAGTTACCAAAACCACACATAGGGGCAATATACCCTTACACTGATGATAGCTGGGTCAATGCGTTCACACACTTGTGAATCTGCTTGTTCTCTTCAGCACGGTTCAGAGCTATGACTAGCAAAGGAATCAACGGAATTTCAGACGATGCATTTTGACGAAAAATAATGAGCAAAAGGACCAGGGAGCTTACAGTTTAAACTTTCGGTGGCCTTATGCAGTTCAGTAAGAGCATATCGCTCTACGTCAGCCGCAATCTCGCTCTTCTTTTTGATAATGGCGGCCAAGGCATAGGTACTGCGCTAATCCTTCTCCATCTGGGCGATCCGATCCTTCATACGGTGGAGTCGATCACTTTCAGAAACAGCGCCCGAAGAATCGTCGACAAATGCAGGCTCCGGGAAAACCTGCAAAACAGCGTCAAAGGGTATGACGGATCGCATCGCTTCAGCATTGGAAGTTACTCCCGTCGAGGGAGTGCAAGTAAAAATGTCATAACAAGAGTACACTAGCAACATTGCTAGCATGGAATTTATTACAACCACAAGTCTTACGGCAAGACATTGTTTCAAATCAAGCTAAACAGGAGTCTGTTACAAGAATCAAGGGGCTTGGGTCTGGTTCGACAAACTTGGGCCAACTGATGATTTGTTTGCCGAAACCAGCTCAAGGAGTTGGCGTGCACACTTAAGAGCTGAAGTTTTAAAGACGCCCAGGTCGACAAACTGCCCATCTCGCTCTTTCGGCAGCTCCTTAGACATCTCTTCAATATCGGCCTTGAAGCCATGACCCATCATGAGTTGGAAGGCTAGAAGGGCACCATAGGTACGTGAAGTACATTTGAATACCTCGATAACCTCCTTGGTGTTGACGGCGAAAGCATCGATTAGCCGCCCCAAAGTCTTGTCTTGACTAATCTTGGGGAAGATCATCGAGTGCATCCGTGTTATGGCTCCCTTGCCCTCCTCGAGGAGGTCCTGTGTAAGCTGATGTGAAGCAAGAGTTATCGACACACCGTTTGCCGGGGAATTGTTTGGAAGCTTATCCAAAGCATCGACAGGGATATCGGCGGCCTCTGCGTAGAACGAAATGGGAAAGAGTTTATTAACCAAGGACTGGATTCGCAAAGTAATGATCAACAGGGAAGCAGAAAGAGAATTACTGAGCAAAGCCAAGGAAGATTGGTGAAGAAGATCATCCTTTTCAGCCACCCAAGCTTCAGCGGCCAGTCTGGATGCTTCTTCGACCTTCAGCTTCTCCTTCAGCCCCTCGAGTTCCTCCTTCAGGGAGTCGACTTCTTGGCGGGCTTTGGTAGCTATTTTTATTGCACCTTCCAACTTCGAGGAAGAAGACTTGACCTCCTTTTGCCGTCGAGTCTTGTCTGCTTCCAGGGAAGTGAATTGGGAGGCGAAGGCCTCCAAAGAAGATATGACAGCTCGCAGGTCCTTAAGAAAAGGGAAAATAGATATTTGTCGAAGGATCAATAATCAAAGCATATTCAGGAAAACTTGCGCTGCGACCGAAAAAGACTTACAAGTTTCCCTGAAGGAGGAGTTGCGGCGGCAGCAGTCGAAGGAATATCTTTCCCCTTGGAAAGGGAGGAAGCAGTCAATACCTCGGCCGCGGGGACTGCAGTAGGAGCCGAAGCCTCGGAAGTTGCAGGATTCGGCGGAGCGGCGCCAGATTTGGCCTTCTTAGACGGAGGCTCGATCACTGCAAAGAAGAAAAATGGCAAAAGTTGAGAATGCGAATGCGAATGGTAAGAACAAGATACGAATTCTGGGAAAAGAAGTAAGCACTTACAGGTCGAAGAGATCGTCTTCATCGGCAAAGCCACCGGTTGGTCTCTTCACAGGCGAAGCTCTGGCCTCCTCCACAGCCGCATTAACAAAGGCATCATGATCAGCGTCGTCATCACGCACCGATCCCGCTGTGTCGCTAGTATCGTTGGCTGGGGGAGGAGGATTGGTAAAGAAAGCTTCAGAATTCATCGGATCATCGCGTTCGTCCTTTGGGCTTGTGTTTTCAACAGTATGAAATTCAACAGGGACTGGGGAATCTCTTCCTTCGGAAGTATCATCCGTAGGCCACGCAAGTTTCCAGGAGCTATGAGGGTCTGCCGAAGAAAAACAAGAGTATGAGAAGGAAAATCTACCTCCACTGGCTGATGATCGGCATCAAAAGGTGGATGGGAAGATATCAGCGGGATTGAGTCTTCCTGACTAAAGAGAGTAAGGCGTCGAACTTCATCAAGCAGTTCCTTTTCCGATAGTTCGGCAATATTTATCCTAGTCTCATCCTTCGGACCCGAATATAACCACATCGGATGGGCCCTGGCCATGATTGGCTGAACCCGACGCTTCAGGAACACGGCAGCTACCTCTGTACCTATCATGGTCTGGCCATCGGCTTCTTTGATCCGAAGAAATTTGTCAAATAACTCGTCGACTGCTGGTTTTTCGCCGGGAGAAAGAATGTTCTTCCAAGAGTGCTTAGGTTTGGCTTCGAGAACATCAGAGAAGCGAGGAAGCTGGGATTCGGTTACTGGCAAATCCCTAATGTAGAACCATTTCAGTCTCCATCCTTGCACGGATTCTCTCATCGAAAAGTTGAAATAATTGACTTCTGAGAGGGCGACGAACCCAACTCCCCCAATGACAAAGGGTCTGTTACTACTGCTGTATCTCTTTACGAAGAAGATTTTCTTCCACAACCCAAAGTGAGGCTCAATGCCCAAAAACGCCTCGCAAAGGGTGATGAACACAACAAAGTGAAGGATTGAGTTGAGGGTAAGTTGCCACGGTTGGATCTCGTAAGACCGCAGAAGGTGGTGAAGAAAGTTGTGCGCAGGGAGCGAGAGACCTCGATACAACAACGACAAGAACATCACGGTAAAACCAGCGGGAGGATTAGGCTGAGAAATCGCACCTGGGAGAATTACATTCCCCTCGTCAGAAGAAATTAGACCAAGGCTTCGAGCCCTCTTTTCATCACGCTTCGTGATGGAGGACGCTAGCCAATCTCCAGGGTTGGTCCCAGCCATGGAGCTTGACGGCGCTGGCGGCGCCGGAGCTGGAGGAGGAGCGTCAGGAGCGTTTCTCTTCGGAGGATTTGCAGGAGCCTTGGCGGCAGCACCGCTGTTCACAGAACTGGCGGCGGCGATGGGGTTCTTCTTCTTCACCATCGCTGGATCTGGAGAAGATCTAGTAGCGGCAGCGGCGCAGCGGTTATGAGAGAGGAAGATGGAAGAAGGAAAGGAGGATGCGATGATGATGTGTGAGAATGGGAAGGACTTGCTCCAGGAAGATTTTAAGCGTGGGGAAATCTGAAGATTGCGTAGGCACGTGTTATTGTTCCTAATTCATTAAGAGGACCCTCTCTTCATCGTTGATCATGGAAATTGAGGAGGCGTCTTGGTAACTGTACGAGAATAGCGGATATTTCTTAAAAACAGAGCCACGCAGAAGTAGGATGGGCCCAACGGGTCGTGTCTTGTCAGTCAGATAACGTCATCAGTGACGTCGTGAAGACTGTCGGAAGCAGTCGACGAAAAATGAAAGAGTATCGGATGGTGAACTTGAGTCTACGCACGAATCGCAAGTACCCGTGCTCAGACTCAGGGGCTACTCCCATCGGGAGCGCTAGGCGCGCACCCGATAAAACGTGACCTCGAAGATACCCCTGTGAAGAAATATTTGAAGAAAAGGATGGAATGCTCAGCTCGAGTCTGCACCCGGCCGCAAGCACTCGTGCCCAGACTCGGGGGCTACTCCCATCGGGAGCGCTGAGCGCGCACCTGATAAAACTTTTTTGCACTCCAGGATCATGCCCGGGGACTTGATTTTGTGTAGGGTAACGTTGTTTTACCATCGGCAGTTAACCAGCAAAGCTGGGCATGTTACTCATTATCCCTTGCGCGTTGAAATCTTACTGAAGAGTACGAGCCCCGGTGCAAATGCATCGGATGACCCATGAAGACTTGCAGAAAACTTCGGCAGAAGAAGACATTCGAGTGGCACAACTTGAGTCTACGCACGGATTGCAACCATCCGTACCTAGACTCGGGGGCTACTCCCACCGGGAGCGCTGGACGCGCACCCGATAGAAGAAGATGATGCTGTTACAAGATGGTCAAGAACAATTAAGGAGAAGATCATTAGGTGGAGGCATGCTTTAGTCTCTACCCGAAATATCTTCGGCTAGACACTTGGGGACTACTGACGTGGGCATTACCCTTCGGGTAACCGACATTGCCCTATCCTGTGCGGCCCAACTGGAGGCCCATGAAGATACCCGATGGCAAGGTGGGCCACTAGGGCGGTGCAGGAGAAGATCCCTTGAAGAGCAAGGCAAGAGGGAAGCCGAACAAGGAAAGTTTAGAGCTAGGCCTTTTGTAAACCTAGTTGTACCCGGACAGATCTCATGAGACCTGGCCTCCTATATAAAGGCCAGGAGAGGGGCTGCCGAGGGACGGAATCAATCATAGTAACTTTAGCCACCAGAAGTCTAGAGCTAGGTCGCCGTAGCACTTAGCCTCTCGACGAGAACACAGCCGAAACTTTCGGCACCCCATTGTAACCCAATATTCTCATAATCAAGATCAGACAGGCAGGACGTAAGGGTTTTACCTCATCGAGGGCCCCGAACCTGGGTAAATCGCTCTCTCCGCTGGTCTGTTTACCGATGTCTCGTATCAGCCTACAGGATTCCATCAACCCTAAGCCCCAATCGGAGGGCATTGCCGAGGAGTACCTGATACGTCCCAAACGTATCTATAATTTCTTATGTTCCATGCTACTTTTATGATGATACTCACATGTTTTATACACATTATATGTCATTATTATGCATTTTCTGGCACTAACCTATTGACGAGATGCCGAAGAACCAGTTGCTGTTTTCTGCTGTTTTTGGTTTCAGAAATCCTAGTAAGGAAATATTCTCGGAATTGGACGAAATCAACGCCCAGGGTCCTATTTTTCCACGAAGCTTCCAGAAGACCGAAGAGGATACGAAGTGGGGCCACGAGGTGACGACACACCAGGGCGGCGCGGCCTGGGCCTTGGCCGCGCCGGCCTGTTGTGTGGGTCCCTCGTGACCCTCCCGACTCTGCCCTTCCGCCTACTTAAAGCCTTCGTCGCGAAACACCCAGTACCGAGAGCCACGATACGGAAAACCTTACAGAGACGCCGCCGCCGCCAATCCCATCTCGGGGGATTCAGGAGATCGCCTCCGGCACCCTGCCGGAGAGGGGAATCATCTCCCGGAGGTCTCTTCATCGCCATGATCGCCTCCGGATCGATGTGTGAGTAGTCCACCCCTGGACTATGGGTCCATAGCAGTAGCTAGATGGTTGTCTTCTCCTCATTGTGCTATCATGTTAGATCTTGTGAGCTGCCTATCATGATCAAGATCATCTATTTGTAATCCTTCATGTTGTGTTTGTTGGGATCCGATGAATATTGTATGTCAAGTTGATTATCAATCTATCATATATGTTATTTATGTTCTTGCATGCTCTCCGTTGCTAGTAGAGGCTCTGGCCAAGTTGATACTTGTGACTCCAAGAGGGAGTATTTATGCTCGATAGTGGGTTCATGCCTCCATTAAATCTGGGACAAAGGATGTGAAAGTTCTAAGGTTGTGGATGTGCTGTTGCCACTAGGGATAAAACATCGATGCTTTGTCTAAGGATATTTGTGTTGATTACATTACGCACCATACTTAATGCAATTGTCTGTTGTTTACAACTTAATACTGGAGGGGGTTCGGATGATAACCTGAAAGTGGACTTTTTAGGCATAGATGCATGCTGGATAGCGGTCTATGTACTTTGTCGTAATGCCATGATTGAATCTCATAGTACTCATCATGATATATGTATGTGCATTGTTATGCCTTCTTTATTTGTCAATTTCCCAACTGTAATTTGTTCACCCAACATTTGTTTATCTTATGGGAGAGACACCACTAGTGATCTGTGGACCCCGGTCCTATTCTTTACATCTGAAATACAATCTACTGCAATTGTTCTTTACTGTTCTTCGCAAACAATCATCATCATCCACACTATACATCTAATCCTTTGTTTATAGCAAGCCGGTGAGATTGACAACTTCACTGTTACGTTGGGGCAAAGTTCTGTGATTGTGTTGTGCAGGTTCCACGTTGGCGCCGGAATCCCTGGTGTTGCGCCGCACTACACTCCGCCGCCATCAACCTTCAACGTGCTTCTTGGCTCCTACTGGTTCGATAAACCTTGGTTTCTTTCTGAGGGAAAACTTGCTACTGTACGCATCACACCTTCCTCTTGGGGTTCCCAACGGACGTGTGTCAACTACACGCATCAAGCATTTTTTCTGGCGCCGTTGCCGGGGAGATCAAGACACGCTGCAAGGGGAGTCTCCCACTTCCAATCTCTTTACTTTGTTTTTGTCTTGCTTTGCTTTATTTTATTTACTACTTTGTTTGCTGCACTTAAACAAAACACAAAAAAATTAGTTGCTAGTTTTACTTTATTTACTGTCTTGTTCTCCATATCAAAAACACAAAAAAATTAGTTACTTGCATTTACTTTATCTAGTTTGCTTTATTTACTATTGCTAAAATGGGTACTCCTGAAAATACTAAGTTGTGTGACTTCACTAGCATAAATAATAATGATTTCTTATGCACACCTATTGCTCCACCTGCTACTACAGCAGAATTATTTGAAATTAAACCTGCTTTACTGAATCTCGTTATGAGAGAGCAATTTTCTGGTGTTAGTTCTGATGATGCTGCTGCCCATCTTAATAATTTTGTTGAACTATGTGAAATGCAAAAATATAAGGATGTAGATGGTGACATTATAAAATTGAAATTGTTTCCTTTCTCCTTAAGAGGAAGAGCTAAAGATCGGTTGCTATCTCTGCCTAGAAATAGTATTGATTCATGGACTAAATGTAAGGATGCTTTTATTGGTAGATATTATCCTCCTGCTAAAATTATATCTTTGAGAAGTAGCATAATGAATTACAAGCAATTAGATAACGAACATGTTGCTCAAGCATGGGAGAGAATGAAATCTTTGGTAAAGAATTGCCCAACCCATGGACTAACTACTTGGATGATCATCCAAACCTTTTATGCATGATTGAATTTTTCTTCGCGGAACCTATTGGATTCAGCTGCTGGAGGTACCTTTATGTCCATCACTTTGGGGGCGGCAACAAAGCTTCTTGATGATATGATGATAAATTACTCTGAATGGCACACGGAAAGAGCTCCACAAGGTAAGAAGGTAAATTCTGTTGAAGAAACCTCTTCCTTGAGTGATAAGATTGATGCTATTATGTCTATGCTTGTGAATGGTAGATCTAATGTTGATCCTAATAATGTTCCTTTAGCTTCATTGGTTGCCCAAGAAGAACATGTTGATGTGAACTTCATTAAAAGTAATAATTTCAACAACAATGCTTATAGGAATAATTCTGGTAACAACTATAGACCATATCCTGCTACTAGTGGTAATGATTATGGTAATTCTTATGGTAGATATGAGGAAAAGATGCTAGAAATTGAAAGATCCACTAAGAGCTTTATGCAATCACAGTATGAGCAAAATCAATTGTTTACTAAAACTATGAATGAACAATCTACCTTGTTGAAAAATATAGGAAATCAACTTGAAAATTTGAATATGGGGATTTCGGGTTTGCAAACTAAGATTTCAAATGCTGAAAACCGAATCTCATACCTGTCTGCGTCACAATCCTCCTTAATTAATAAAATGGCTGCTCAACCTGAGGATATTGATAATAAAATTGTTACTACAGCAAATGCCATCCTAGTTCGAATTAATGAGAATATTAGATTGATGGCTGAATTGCATGCTAGGTGGGAAAGAGAAGAAAATGAAAAACTAGCTATAGAGAATAATGTAGCTAAAGTTTGGACTACTACCACCACTAGTAATGTTAATGATTCACATGTTGCTACACCTCCTACTATCAATGGTAAAATAATTCGTGTTGGCAATGTTTCTACTCCTAGTGCAAAGCGTGCAAAATTGCCTGAAACTGCTAAAACTGCTGAAATTGATAAAACTGCTGAAATTTTTCAAAATATTGGGGACAATGATCCCATTGCTGTAGATCATAATGGTTTAGACTTTGATGATTGTCACATCTCTGAAGTTATAAAGTTCTTACAAAATCTTGCTAAAAGTCCCAATGCCAGTGCTATAAATTTGGCCTTTACAAAACATATTACAAATGCTCTCATAAAAGCTAGAGAAGAGAAACTAAAACTTGAAACCTCTATTCCTAGGAAGTTGGAAGATGGTTGGGAGCCCATCATTAAGATGAGGGTCAATGATTTTGATTGTAATGCTTTATGTGATCTTGGTGCAAGTATTTCTGTTATGCCTAAGAAAATTTATGATATGCTTGACTTGCCACCATTGAAAAATTGTTATTTGGATATTAATCTCGTTGATAATGCTATAAAGAAACCTTTGGGGAGGATTAATAATGTTCGTATTATGGTTAACAATAACCTTGTCCCCGTTGATTTTGTTGTCTTGGATATTGAATGCAATGCATCTTGTCCCATTATATTGGGAAGACCTTTTCTTCGAACTGTTGGTGCCACCATTGATATGAAGGAAGGTAATATTAAATATCAATTTCCTCTCAAGAGAGGTATGGAACACTTCCCTAGAAAGAGAATGAAGTTACCTTATGATTCTATTATTAGAACAAATTATGATGTTGATGCTTCGTCTCTTGACAATACTTGATTCACACTTTCTGCGCCTAGCTGAAAGGCGTTAAAGAAAAGCGCTTATGGGAGACAACCCATTATTTTACTTATGCACTTTTGTTTTATATTTGAGTCTTGGAAGTTGTTATTACTGTAGCAACCTCTCCTTATCTTTATTTTATTGCATTGTTGTGCCAAGTAAAGTCTTTGATAGTAAAGCCAATACTAGATTTGGATTGCTGCGCAGAAACAGATTTCTTGCTATCACGAATTTCGATATGCCTCTCTGTAGGTAACTCAGAAAAATCTGCCAATTTACGTGCGTGATCCTCAGATATGTACGCAACTTTCATTCAATTTGGGCATTTTCATCTGAGCAAGTCCGGTGCCACTTTAAAATTCGTCTTTACGAACTGTTCTGTTTTGACAGATTCTGCCTTTTATTTCGCATTGCCTGTTTCGCTATATGTGATGGATTTCTTTGTTCCATTAACTTTCAGTAGATTTGTCCAATGTCCACAAGTGTTAAGAATGATTATGTCACCTCTGAATATATGAATTATGCACTGACCCTCTAATGAGTTTGTTTCGAGTTTGGTGTGGAGGAAGTTTTCAAGGGTCAAGAGAGGAGGATGATACAATATGATCAAGAAGAGTGAAAAGTCAAAGCTTGGGGATGCCCCCGTGGTTTATCCCTGCATATTTTAAGAAGACTCAAGCGTCTAAGCTTGGGGATGCCCAAGGCATCCCTTCTTCATCGACAACTTATCAGGTTCCTCTAGTGAAACTATATTTTTATTCCGTCACATCTTATGTGCTTTACTTGGAGCGTCTGTTTGTTTTTGTTTTCGTTTTTGTTTGAATAAATCGGATCCTAGCATTCTTTGTTTGGGAGAGAGACACGCTCCGCTGTTTCGTATGAACACATGTGTTCTTAGCTTTATCTTTAATGTTCATTGCGAAAGTTGGACTATTTCATTCATTGTTATATGGTTGGAAACGGAAAATGCCGCATGTGGTAAATGGTTTAATGTCTTGAATAATGTGATACTTGGCAATTGTTGTGCTCATATAGATCATGTTTAAGCTCTTGCATCATGTACCTTGTACCCATTAATGAATAACTACATAGAGCTTGTTAAAATTTGGTTTGCATGATTGATCTCTAGAGTCTAGATATTTTCTGGTTGAGGTGTTTGAACAACAAGGAGACAATATAAAGTCTTATAATAGTTACAATATGTTCATATGTGAGCTTTGCTGCACCTTTTATACTTGAGTTTGCTTCAAACAACCTTGCTAGCCTAGCCTTGTATTGAGAGGAATTCTTCTCGTGCATCCAAATCCTTGAGCCAATAACCATGCCATTTGTGTCCACCATACCTACCTACTACATGGTATTTCTCCGCCATTCCAAAGTACATTACTTGAGTGCTACCTTTAAAATTTCTATTCTTTGCCTTTGCAATATATAGCTCATGGGACAAATAGCCATAAAAACTATCGTGGTGAAGAATATGTACTTATGTGTCTTATTTCTTAATAATTTGCTTGTTGAGCGGTAACCATGTTTCTGGGGACGCCATCAACTCTTTTACCTTTGTTGAATATCATGTGAGTTGCTATGCATGTTCGTCTTGTCTGAAGTAAGGGCGATTTTCATGATCAAATGGTTTTAGTATGCATAATCACTAGTAGGAAAAGCCTCATCAGTGGCGCACAAAAATAGGCTTCTGTGGCGCACGAGAGGTGCGCCATAGAAACTTCGCCACAAAAATAAGGTTTCTGTGGCGCACCGGCCCATGCGCCACAGAATTAAGGTTTCTGTGGCGCACTTGTTCCTAGGTGCGCCACAGAAAAGCGTGCGCCACAGAATTGGTTTTCAGTGCGCCACAGAATTTGCTTGTAATATACACGATTTTGTGCTGCCTGCTATACACATGCAGTTTATAGACAGCAATATACAGGTTATATACAGCAACATTCAGATATAATATAAATATCATGTACATTGCACAGATATAACATAGACATCATCATCACATTACTTAGATCCCGATCGAGATACATATATATTGGCAAGTGTCAAATGTTTTGCATACAACTCTTAATTCATACAAAATTCACAATTTCGAGATTCAAAGTAGTCTTCATCCGGTTCCTCCTTTGCTCCCTCATCTCTACCCACCAGGCTCGCTTGCATCGGGGTCTTCATCCACTTGCTACTATGATGAAAATGGAAGAAAGTGAGACCAACAAGTCCGATGCACAAGAAAAATGGAATAAATGCCTCATACATTGTTGGTCAACACAAATATTAACATTCAGGGACGGCGTAAGTGAGACCAAGTCCGATGCACAAGAGATTGATATTTGTGCTATCTTACCAGGCTCACTTACGCCGCCCCCGAGTGTACGGTGACCAAACATTTTAATCATCGGCATTTTGAAAATCTCAAAGCAAATGGAATGACAAAATGGAATAAGTGCCTCATACATTGTTGGTCAACACAAATACTATGGTCAGAAACCATAGTTGCAGTATACACCACAGTATACTTTGCAGAAGGGCCCCCTTTCCCCGGCCGCCGTTCCGTGAACGGGTGCTTGACGACACAACGACGCCGATCCGCCTCTCCGGCGCAGAACCACGGCAGTCCCTCGCCGTCCAGTGAACGAGTCCTTGATGCAAAGACCGTGCCGGCCTGCCCAGCATTATGCCGGGCCGTGTTGCCGCGCTTCAGGCCGTGTGTCCCGCGCCCTGCACTGTTCGCCTTCTTGCCCGGTGAACCAATAGACTGATCGTTGCAATAAGGAAACCGATGACGGCCGGTCGCAAGATTAAATTGCGATCGGCCGTCATCGGCTTCCTTATTCCAACGATTAGTCTATTCGTTCACCGGGCAAAAAGGCGAAGAGTGCAGGGCGCGTGAGACACGGCCTGAAGCACGGCAACAGGGGTCGGCATGATGCTAGGGAGGCTGGCACCATCTTTGCATTAAGGACTCGTTCACGTACTGGACGGGGAGAGAAGAAAAGTGGTGATGCGCCGGAGAGGCAGGTCGGCGTTGTTGTCTCGTCAAAGACTCGTTCACGGAATGGCGGCCGGGGAAAGGGGGGCCCGTCTACAAAGTATATTGCGGCGTATAGGTGACCAAACAATTAATCATCGGCACTAAAATGGAAGAAAGAGCCAAGTGGTATCTCAACTAGATATCATATGCCTCATACTTTGTTGGTCGAAAGAAATATTAACATTCCGGGATGGGGTCAGTGAGGCCAGGTAGGATGCACAAGAGATTGATATTTGTGCCATCGCACCAGGCTCACTGGCCCCACCCCAAAGTGTACAAGTGACCAAACAATTTAATCATCGGCACTAAAATGGAAAAAAGGCCAATGCAATTAAGAAGTAGCTAGCTAGTATGAACTAAATGGAATTCCTCATACTTTGTTGGTCGAAACAAATATTAACATCCAGGGATGGAGTAAGTGAGGCCAGGTAGGATGCACAAAATATTGATACTTGTGCCATCACACCAGGCTCACTTGCTCCACCCCCGAGTGTACGAGTGATCGACCAACCATCTAATCATCGGCAAGTACAAAAACACCAACAAACCAGCAACCATGGTGACATAAGTCAAGATGCTCAAACACACATATCATGCATGGAGCAGATGCTCCAAAGGGATTATTCATCACTTGGTATATAGACCAAGTGATGCTGGCAAAAGAGAGGCCAATCAAGAACCAGTAAATCCAGTAAGTGATAGATATGCCTAAACAAGCAACAACACATAGCATATCCCAGCTAACCAGATGAGACAAGTCTTGGTAGCCAACTTAATCACCTAGCACCACCTAGCCTTTTAAAACCATCAGAAACAGTCCATTTTCTTCAAAGGATACCACAATGGCTTTCATTTACATGATCCCCTACTGTGGATATCTCTATTTTCATCAAAGCCAACAAGAAATGGTGATTAGAGGGAATTTAATATTGGAGTCTAGCTAATGGAAATCAAGAACTAGTCTTGATCTCCAAATGGTGATTAGAGGGAATTTATTCATCTTAAGCAACATTAGGGACAAATGGGATCATGCAAGGGACTTGGGTCATTTGGATCATAAGGCATCAATTAAGGAGGCAACCAGGGACAAAGGGAAACATTTGATGATCCATTATCATAGGCAACAAAGCAGCAACTTTTCCCCCTCTAATCTAGCTAGAGTCCTTAAAAGAAATCCATCATAAGCATGGTCAAATACACATATATAGCATGGGGCAGATGCTCCAAAGGGATTATATATTCATCACTTGGTAATTTGGAGAGCAAACAAGCAGTAGCCATATCACTCAATCCAATAATATAGTAATTTGGATCATAAGGCATCAATTAAGGAGGCAATTAACCAGGGACAAAGGGAAACATTTGATGATCCAGTAAGTGCATGACACTTTGAGCTACCAAGAATAAAGGCCAACAGTGGATAAACATCTGCTCAACCATTTCTTGCACTAGAGGAAAAGTAACCAACATTGAAACTTGAATAGTCAAGTGACACTACAAGCAGCTCACACACACATGCAAACACATGTGTTGACAGTAACTAAACAGCAGAAGAACACCACCAGATATTCATGGGTACTTAGGATCAGTAGGGAATTGATAAAGTACAGTGAGGAGCAAGCATACCATCAGAAACTGTCCATTTGAGAGAAATAACATTGGGGTAATGTTAAAATGTTTGTCTCCATATTTGGGAGACATTTTTAATATTGGAGTCTAGCTAATGGATATCAAGAACTAGTCTTGATCTCCAAATGGTGATTAGAGGGAATTTATTCATCTTAAGCAACATTAGGGACAAATGGGATCATGCAAGGGACTTGGATCATTTGGATCATAAGGCATCAATTAAGGAGGCAACCAGGGACAAAGGGAAACATTTGATGATCCATTATCATAGGCAACAAACCATCAATCTTTTTCCCCTCTAATCTAGCTAGAGTCCTTAAAAGAAATTCTACTTAAAATGAAGTAGCTCTCTGTTGGTATTGGTTACCAACAGGAACTCAAGCCACTACTTGATCTTACTAATTCAAAGCAGGACCAATGCAGGACCAGTGCTGATGTTGCCATCATCTCTGCCCCCAAGAAATCTCTCATGCTCTCTCTCACATGCCATGCCAGCTGCTTGCTCCAAACTTACAACAACACAAACACAAGCATCACAGGCAGAGCATAGAAATAATATATAGCTAACAGAGCATCATGATGACCACAACAGCAGCACAACAGCATCCAGATCGAGCACAACATCATCCTCTCTGTAATTTTGTCCAGAGCAGCATCAACATCCAGAGAACAACAGCAGCACAAGAGCATCCAGATCGAGCACAACATCCAGAGCACAACATCAACACATCCAGAGAAGGGGTAGAGGAAGAGGGAGGGGAGGGGAGAGGTGGAGCTCACCGACGATAGGGGTGGAGGAGGAGGTTGACGACGACGGCAGGGGTGGAGGAGGAGGAAGACGCGGCGGCTCCTCCTCCTTGACGTGGAGCCGGCCTCTCCTCCTCCATGCGGCGGCCCCTCCTCCTCCACGCCGCAGCGGCTTGTGCTGCAGGTGTCAGGGATGGGTGGAGCGTGGCGGCATGCGGCCCTCGCGGAGGAAGGAGGCGGCGGCGGCGACGGCGACGACCATGGCGGCGGCGGCGGGGGAGAGGGGAGAGGCGCGCGGAGGTGAACGTACGGGCGTGGGGAGGGGAGGGGAGGGGTACGGGGATGATATAACTTACCCTATTTCTGTGGCGCACCAGCACAAGTGCGCCACAGAATCAACTACTTATGTGGCGCACCCGAGCCAGTGCGCCATTGTGCGCCACAGAAATACCTACCCTAATAATTCGTGGTGGCAGAATGTGGGCCCCACATAATTTCTGTGGCGCACGGTTCAGCCGTGCGCCACAAAAATAAGCTATTTTTGTGGCGCACACTTCCTGGTGCGCCACAAAATAAGTTTCTGTGGCGCATTCAAAACGGTGCGCCACAGAACTAAGCTTCGCCTATAAGGGTTTTCCTACTAGTGAATGTTAGAGAAGAACATTGGGCCGCTAACTAAAGCCATGATTCATGGTGGAAGTTTCAGTGTGGACAACTAATCCTCAATCTCTTATGAGAATATTAACTGTTGTTGAATGCTTATGCATTAAAGAGGAGTCCATTATCTGTTGTCTATGTTGTCCCGGTATGGATGTCTAAGTTGAGAATAATCAAAAGCGAGAAATCCAATGCGAGCTTTCTCCTTAGACCTTTGTATAGGCGGCATAGAGGTACCCCTTTGTGACACTTGGTTGAAACATATGCTATGCAATGATAATCCGTGTTAATCCAAGCTAATTAGGACAAGGTGCGAGCACTATTAGTATACTATGCATGAGGCTTGCAACTTATAAGATATCTTATACATAACACATATGCTTTATTACTACCATTGATAAAATTGTTTCTTGTTTTCAAAATGAAAAGCTCTAGCACAAAAATAGTAATCTATGCTTCCCTCTGCGAAGGGCCAATCTTCTACTTTATTGTTGAGTCAGTTTGCCTATTCTTTCTATCCCAGAAGCAAACACTTGTGTCAACTGTGTGCATTGATTCTTACATGTTTACCTATTGCACTTGTTATACTACTTTGTGTTGACAATTATCCATGAGATAAATATGTTGAAGTTGAAAGCAACCGCTGAAACTTATATCTTCCTTTGTATTGTTTCAAAGCTTTCTACTTTGAATTTATTGCTTTATGAGTAACTCTTATGCAAGTCTTATTGATGCTTGTCTTGAAAGTATTATTCATGAAAAGTCTTTGCTATATGATTCATTTGTTTACTCATTATCTTCATCATTGCTTCGAATCGCTGCATTCATCTCATATGCTTACAATAGTATGATCAAGATTATGATAGCATGTCACTTCAGAAATTATCTTTGTTATCGTTTACCTACTCGAGGGCGAGTAGAAACTAAGCTTGGGGATGCTTGATACGCCCCAAACGTATCTATAATTTCTTATGTTCCATGCTACTTTTATGATGATACTCACATATTTTATACACATTATATGTCATTATTATGCATTTTCTGGCACTAACCTATTGACGAGATGCCGAAGAGCCGATTCTTTGTCAAGCTGTTTTTGGTTTCAGAAATCCTAGTAAGGAAATATTCTCGGAATTGGACGAAATCAACGCCCAGGGTCCTATTTTTCCACGAAGCTTCCAGAAGACCGAAGAGGATACGAAGTGGGGCCACGAGGTGACGACACACCAGGGCGGCGCGGCCTGGGCCTTGGCCGCGCCGGCCTGTTGTGTGGGTCCCTCGTGACCCTCCCGACTCTGCCCTTCCGCCTACTTAAAGCCTTCGTCGCGAAACCCCCAGTACCGAGAGCCCCGCCGCCAATCCCATCTCGGGGGATTCAGGAGATCGCCTCCGGCACCCTTCCGGAGAGGGGAATCATCTCCCGGAGGTCTCTTCATCGCCATGATCGCCTCCGGATCGATGTGTGAGTAGTCCACCCCTGGACTATGGGTCCATAGCAGTAGCTAGATGGTTGTCTTCTCCTCATTGTGCTATCATGTTAGATCTTGTGAGCTGCCTATCATGATCAAGATCATCTATTTGTAATCCTTCATGTTGTGTTTGTTGGGATCCGATGAATATTGTATGTCAAGTTGATTATCAATCTATCATATATGTTATTTATGTTCTTGCATGCTCTCCGTTGCTAGTAGAGGCTCTGGCCAAGTTGATACTTGTGACTCCAAGAGGGAGTATTTATGCTCGATAGTGGGTTCATGCCTCCATTAAATCTGGGATAGTGACAGAAAGTTCTAAGGTTGTGGATGTGCTGTTGCCACTAGGGATAAAACATCGATGCTTTGTCTAAGGATATTTGTGTTGATTACATTACGCACCATACTTAATGCAATTGTCTGTTGTTTACAACTTAATACTGGAGGGGGTTCGGATGATAACCTGAAAGTGGACTTTTTAGGCATAGATGCATGCTGGATAGCGGTCTATGTACTTTGTCATAATGCCCCGATTGAATCTCATAGTACTCATCATGATATATGTATGTGCATTGTTATGCCTTCTTTATTTGTCAATTGCCCAACTGTAATTTGTTCACCCAACATTTGTTTATCTTATGGGAGAGACACCACTAGTGATCTGTGGACCCCGGTCCTATTCTTTACATCTGAAATACAATCTACTGCAATTGTTCTTTACTGTTCTTCGCAAACAATCATCATCATCCACACTATACATCTAATCCTTTGTTTACAGCAAGCCGGTGAGATTGACAACCTCACTGTTACATTGGGGCAAAGTTCTATGATTGTGTTGTGCAGGTTCCACGTTGGCGCCGGAATCCCTGGTGTTGCGCCGCACTACACTCCGCCGCCATCAACCTTCAACGTGCTTCTTGGCTCCTACTGGTTCGATAAACCTTGGTTTCTTTCTGAGGGAAAACTTGATACTGTACGCATCACACCTTCCTCTTGGGGTTCCCAACGGACGTGTGTCAACTACACGCATCAGTACCCTCGACAAACGTAGAACTTGATACATCTACATAGATGAAAGTGCGAAATAAATTTTAAAACATTGCATATCGGACTCATTATCGTAGAGGTTTCCGCTCGGCATGGAATCAGCTTGTCGAGCTCATTATCACACTTTGACGTACGCTGAACCCAAGTATCACTACGGGAACCAGTCAAGGTGCCGACGGCCGCCATGCCGTCGGTGACAAGGGATTAACTTGTCAATGCCTACGGATTGTAGACTAGCGTTTAGTTGGAAGTAGAGAGCAAGTAGATCTCGAGGGTTTCAGTCGGAAATGTGCTCGACTATTAGAAAACTAAGGTTGTGTTGACAATGAAATCGATCCTCTCTTCGTCCCTCGATTCCCCCTTATATAGGAGGCGGAGCCGAGGGTTTCGTGATACACGAGTTACAGAGTTCGGGAGACAATCTGAGTCCGTCCCGTAGTAATTACAAGTCAATATTCCTAATACAATTCTATCTTTCCAAACTCTCTCCTAACTGGGCTTCCGGGCTTTATAATCTTCGGGTCGTGGGCCTTCAGTAAAACCCCGGGTACCATCTTCGGCAGGCCCATTGGGGATGCCCATGTCAGTAGCCCCCGAGATTTTGCTTGAATCGAAGAATCAAGGAAAATCTCCATCATTGCAATTAACACCTGATTTCTTCGAGTTTATCAAATGATTTTCATAAATCAAACATATATTGTACAGGGATAACGGTAATTGGGGCTGGTTCATCCGACGGATCATGTACCAGTTAACTGCTCTCGTGGCAATCCCGCAAATACCTACTTCAAGATCAAGTCCCTGGACATGATCTCGGTGTACTGGCGTAGTTCCGACATGTGCCGCTCAAGGTCTTACCATATGCCGAACTCCAATCGCGTTTTATCGGGTACCTAACGCGTCCGTTAGGATTTTTCTTCGCATCTATTGATACGGAAAAAAAGTAGCAGAGCGCATTCGGGTTGTTTGACCTAAATGTCATGAAACCTCGAACATGATAGCTCATTTTGTGAAGGATTTTTTTGTGATGTTTGCAATTTTCCAACTTTAATATTTTTCCTTGCAACTATGACACATAATATGACACCACGCAAAGGTTTCACATTGTTTGGATCGTTTTCGAATTTTTTATGCCCGTTTCAAACTATATTCAAAACGGCGGGCAAGAAGATCCTTTGCCCAGGGCTGAGGCTCGCCAAACTTGCACTGGATGTATGATGAAATAGCATGTTGTGAACCAAAAAGATTTTTACAAAAAATCCTGAGCATTATATCATGTACATGTAGTTCAAATCTGGTCGGCCTCCTACAAATTCGGTAGGAATTTGTCTTTTTTATGAGGGGTGGACGGAAAGGTTCCAGATACACCGGTTAAGAAATTTTCCATATTATATGGTCCAGTATTTTTGAAAAATGTGTTGGTACCAATGTGAAATTTTAATTTGGTGGTTGATTCACAAAACACCCCGTTTTCGACACCTCAAAAATGGAAAATAGTTTTTTCGTGCGATGAAATGGAAAACTTCCTCCTGCAACATCATAAGACATCCCAAGATGCACATGTGTGCACAATATAGACACATTATCACAAACTATGTGACGATTCTAGCCATAACATTGGTTGTTCTGTGTGAAAGCCATAAAACATCGGACATGATAGCTCATTTTTGAAGGTTTCTTGAGATATTTGCAATATTCTGTGCTTGATATTTTTCCAAGATAGATCTTATTTTTCTGAAAATTTTGATATATTATTTGTATTTTTCTGAATTATAATGATTTAGTTATGTTTTTTTCGAAGATTAATGTGGTAAAATGGAAAATAGATATGCCGACGGCTTTGCCGACTGCACAGGCCTGACGCTGTTACCTCGCCGTCACAGCGGAGAGGCTGTGCTGACGGCCGAAACTGTGCCGACGGTTGCCGTCGGCACAGACCTTCATGTGCCGACGGTTTTCCTGTGCCGACGGCTGACCTGTTGGCCTGGCCGGAATGGGTCCTGTGCCGACGGCCCCGATATTTTGCCGTCGGCACAGGATCTGGCCGTCGACACCTCGGCGCGTTCCCGTAGTGTATGATGATCTTTAAACATTGTACATTATCAAGATCAGGCTAATTAAATTTTACACTAAGACACAGCCTTTCACTTTGTTTTCTAACTGCCTTATTATTGCTTATCAAAGTAATAAAACATCCTTTATCGACAAAAACTGCCTTATTATTTTATTTTTCAGTAAGAGGAAAGAACTTAGATTTGTCTTCATTATTAACAACTTATATGCTCTCCACATAAAAAAGGCGAAATACCTGTGCGAAGCTTAATGTAGTTATATCACCGAGGAGGGGGATGCTATTCTTCAAATACTAGAGTATTATATCGTTTATTACCAGACTCTCATAAATGTTCGAACGTACTATTGGTCTTTAGAATCAAGAGAGGATACAATTTATTGTTCGTGATGAATTCCAGTCATGGGTTGAGTACAAGAATTGTGGTTGTCTTCTATAGATATAAAGACATGTATCTAGTAGCTACCTTTGAACAAGAATTATATTTCTCCATACAAATGTTCAACTATGTGTTTTTGTATGACATACGCCTTTTATGTTTTGATCTTTCTTATATTGTCTACTTTTGTGCTGTAAAATTTACTCAGATTTCATTCGATTTTGTCTGCAACCATGAAAAAACTATTGAAACAATAACACCTTGACAAAGTCTAGACATTTACCAAATCTCACTCAAGCTCGTGGAAGATTAAAACATGCCTTAGGTGGTTGAAATGGACTAGGTCCAGCAAACTCCCAGAATACAATTGTTGTGAAACTCGTGCTTTTATAGGCACCTAAACTTTAAGACAATGTAGACCACGAAGAGGTACGTATCGTTTAATATCGGTCATCCTACTTCTAATCCCCATCATCCTTGTGTTTCACTCAAAATACGTTTTCAGTTTTTGGAGTCTATGGAAGCACAAGCTGTGTATGCGTGTGTATGTGAGCGCCTGCGTTTGTACTGTGTTTCTCAAAAAAAAAAAAAAAAAAAGCTTTACGTCTTGTAAGCATTCCCATCTTATTGTAAGCATGTGTCTCTGAGGCAAGTGCAAGTACACTTTTCTTTCCGTTACATGGGTAATTCCTAGCGCCTCATATTCGTAGCTAGCTAGCTAACGGACCTCGTTACCAACGCTAGTACCCTCCGTACCAACGTCTATAGTCAAACAGATCTTTGTCGTCGTCTGGGTCTAGGTCTGAATTGGCCTCTTCTTTTTCGTCATTCTCAAAGATGTATCTATGGTAGTGAGGCACGGAGCTCCACGGGCTGTCGTCCAAGATGCTGCGGAACCGGCTCCGGAGGAATGTGGTGGCCTTGTACGCTGCCGCTTGCCTCGCCTCCATAGCCGATGGCCGATGCAGCGTGAACCTCCAGGCGCGTTCTTTGCGTATTGCTGCTGTCCTAGGGACGGAGACCCGCACGCTCACGCGTGACCTACCTGTTTTGCGGTTCTTGTGGGTTGTGTACGAGGGCGGATAGGTTGCTCCCAGGCAGTTGGCCACGTCCCGCAGCTGCCGCTCCTCCCACGACAGCGCCACCCCCGCCGGCGGCCCCCAGGCGGCACTGTGCGGGAAGCGTTGTACCGTCACGCGCCGCCAGGTTCCTGAAGGCGGCCCTGATGATGGTTCCGGTGGCCGGAACGTATGGAGGCAGCCGTTGCGGACGTCGTAGGATTGCAACTGCCGGAAAGGCCGGAGGCAGCAGGCGGCCAGCGACGACAGGTTCCTCTCATCGTCCACGAAGCAAATCTGGTTCTCTCTGATTATGCCGCCGCCTGAAGAGGACGTACCGGCCGGGTAAGCGTCGCAGCAGGAGTCGCCGACGAAGATCGCATGCCCGTCCAAGTACTTGATCGGCTGCGGCCGGCCGCCGGGGACGAGCTCGAAGACCCCGACATTGGAGGTGAAGTGCGTGCGGCCGGGCAGGCGGCTATTCCCCAAGGCCCTACAGACCATGCGCAGCCTCCCATGGAGGACAACCAGGTGCAGCCTGGAATTTCCCAAACGCAAGTCCCGCCCTGTGTACTGGGGTGGCCTCCACGGCTTATCACGTTGGAGGTCGCCATCTTGGAAGACGTGGACGCGGCCGTTTTCGTCGAGCGCATGGAGTTTCCCCTCGAAGAATATGATGTCGTGGAGGTTGAACGGCATGGTGATGGTCCTCCAAGAGTCCCCTCGCCCTACATGGCAGACGACGATCTTGCTTCTCTTGAAATAGTTGCTGTCGTCTTCGTTATCAAGGATGGCAGCAACCGTGCAGCTCTTCGAGTCCGGCACCGAGGACAGGACGAACTTAATCGTCGGTTTTTTCTTTTGCCGCGGCAGCTTGATCCGCTCCATGGTAAAAGCGTTCAGGAGGAAGGGGCGGCCTGTCGGCGGCACGAGGGCGAGCCAGTCGCCGAACGAACCTCGGCACACGGCAGCGGCGGCATCCCCGGGCAGCGGCACGCGGTGGATGGCGGCGTCTTGGAGGCTAACGCAGTGCCCGGCGGAGACGAGCCATGGCATGGGGGGACGCGGGTGAGCAAGCTCGGCGGCGCGCCATGCCTGGCACACGCCACGGAACCGGACTCGGTCGCCGAAGGCCGGAGTGAGCCGGTCGAGGATGACGCTGAGCAGGTCGTGCGGGAGGTCCGACCACGAACGGCGGTTGCGCCTGGCTCGTTTCTTGGCCGGTGGCATCATATGAGTACGGGATTATCGCCGCAGCGGGAGGGGACAGATCAAAAGAGACCTTGTAAAGCAACCAAACTCAAATCCATCAAAGAAATAGGAGCAATATTGCTCCTAATAGACATGATTTGCTGGGTTGGAATCCGCAGGCCAAGAGCCAGTCGTGGTACGATAGAACTCGTCCTGATTTGGTTGTACCTGAATTCAAGCTCATGCTCCGATTCGTGATTTTCATGTACTCCGTATGCTCTTTTTTTGGCCAAAAGGATTGCCGATCTATTAATCACTATCAATCAATAACATTATAAAGAACACTAAGCATAACAAAATGTTTGAACCACCTAGTGAAGACTGCGAGCATCTCAGAGTACAACCACCTTTCTAACTACCCAATCTCATATTAGTTCTCTCTAGTGACCTATTTTGGTTAAGGCTGTAGCGTTTTTTGGTCCATTTGGATACTGATTTTTTTTTTTTGAAATGGGGAGTTTAACCCCGGCTTCTGCATCATGATGATGCACACGGCCTTTTATTAACCATCAGAAGTATTAAGTCTTACATCATTCAACTCTCAATCATCGCCTACAGTTGATACAAAAATCAACCAGCGGAACAAAAGAAAGTAGTAAAACTACACATCATTGTAGCCTCCTAGTAAGACGCCAGCCAGCCCAGCCTACACAAGATATCCTGAGCGACCGTCAGGAGCCGTGTGCATCCAGAAACCATGGCATCCCGTAGCCCCTCCGGCTAAAGAAGAGCCCATAGCTGGACCTAGTGAGCCATCATGTGAATAACCTGCAAATAGTGGAAAGAGTGTTTTTTGTCAAAGATAAGATCATTTCTTGCCCTCCAAATAGACCAACATAAAGCAGAAACCCTAACACGGATGAAAGCTTTAGATTGTCTATCTACACCATTTAACCAATTTCCAAACATATTTGTAATATTGGTTGGAGGTGGAAGATCAAAAGTAAAATTAACCGTACGCCAAAAAAGTTTAGCTAATGGACACTCAATGAATAGATGTGTTCCAATTCCGTTTAGCTAAATTATCTTTGGTTAACAATACCTTGTTACTAAGGAACCACATAAATATTCGAATTTTTAAAGGTACTTTAACTTTCCACAAATATTTTCTCAGATATGGGGTATGATCACTCATCAGATCTTCATACATAGATTTTACCGTAAATTTACCATAGATTTTACCATTTAAATTTACCGTCATTAGTTTTTTGCATAACTGTAACCATAAAGTCCATCTGTTTCCCAACAATGCCCTTCTGAAACTAATATTCAGTGGAGTTTGGGCTAACACATGAGCTACCGTTACATTTTTGTGACACACAATATTATATAATGACGGATATTGATTTGCCAGAGGAATTTTCCCTAGCCATGCATCTTCCCAGAAACGAGTACTCATTTCATTACCAAGTTTTAAAAAATCTCTATTAAAAAACTCCTCCTTCACTCGCATTAAACCCTTCCAAAAATAAGAATATGTGGGCTTAGGCTGTACTGCCGATAATGTCTTATGCCTTAAATATTTATTGTGTAATAATTCCTGCCACACCCCGTCCTCGTTAAGCAACTTAAACAACCATTTACTCAATAAGCATTTATTCTTAACTTCGAGTACCTCAATACCTAAACCGCCTTGATCTTTACGCCGACAGACAATATTCCATTTAGTGAGCCTATATTTTTTCTTAGTTTCATCAGATTGCCAGAAAAACCTAGATCTATAGAAATCCAATCGTTTTCTTACCCCAACAGGTATCTCAAGAAAGGATAACATGAACATAGGTAAACTGGTTAAAAATGAATTAATTAGCACCAATCTATCCTTACAAGATAATAGTTTTCGTTTCCAGCATCCTAGTTTGCTTTCAAACCGTGTTTCAACTGGATACCAGTCAGAATTTCTCAGTTTTCTGTAATGGATTGGAATACCTAAATATCTAAATGGGAGACAGCATCACATCCAAATATCTGTTTATATTGATCCTCTTCATCCTTTGCCTTTCCAAAACAGAAAATCTCACTTTTATGGAAGTTAATTTTTAGTCCCGACAGTTCTTCAAATATGCATAATATTAACTTCGTGTTTACAGATTTTAGTAGGTCATGTTCCAAAAAAAGGATTGTATCATCGGCATATTGTAGTATAGAGAGTCCCCCCTCAACAAGATGAGGAATAAGCCCTCCAATTTGACCATCATTTTTTGCTCGTTCAATTAAGATGGCAAGCATATCTACAACAATGTTGAATAACATTGGGGACAAAGGGTCCCCTTGCCGAAAACCTTTCTTTGTTTGAAAGTAATGACCAATGTCATCATTTACCTTTACTCCCACACTCCCACCTTGCACAAATTTCTGAATTAAGCTACACCATTCCGTAGCAAAACCCTTCATTCTCAAAGTTTGTTGTAGGAAAGACCATTTAACTTTATCATATGCTTTGTCAAAATCAATTTTAAACAATACCCCATCCAACTTTTAGTATGAAGTTCATGAATCGTTTCGTGAAGAATTACAACTCCTTCTAAAATATTTCTTCCTGGCATAAATGCAGTTTGCGTTGGTTTAATAACCTTTGGAGCAATCCCCGTTATTCTATTTGTTCCTACTTTAGTAAAAAAAATTGAAACACACATTTAATAGGCAAATAAGTCTATATTGTTGAATTTATATCGCATCCTCTTTCTTGGGTAATAAAGTAATTACCCCAAAATTGAGTTTGTAAAGAGACAAATCTCCTGTACTCAACTCATTAAAAACTGCCATTAGATCCATCTTAATTATTTCCCAAATTTTTTGATAAAACTTCTGTGATATCGCCTCAAACACCTCCTCTTCAGTAAAAGGATCTGTTAGAATATCATTTTCAGTAGCTGAAATCTGTGGAATATCATGCACCACTCCTTCTAATAACGAAATGTTTGTCGATTCCAGTGGTCCAAATAATTTTTTTATAAAATTCAGTATTATATACCTTAAGGTTGTCGTCTCCTACAATTGTTCCTTCTTGTTGCTCTAATTGAAAGATTTTTTTTCCGGTGTTTACCATTTGCAATCAAATGGAAATACCTCGTATTATTCCCCCTTCTTGGATATGCTTAACTTTTGCGCGTTGAGCCCACTTCGATTCTTCCTCCCGTCTTAACTTACTCAAACCTTCATTTGCTTTTCTAAGTTCCTCTCTTTCATGCGGATTCAAAGGATTAATTTCCGCTTTAATATCAAGATGATCTATAATTCCTAGTAGCATCTTGAAAGATCGAGATGTCGCCTAGAGGGGGGGGGGGGGGGGGTGAATAGGAAATTAAAAACTCTTGCGGATTTATCTTGTAAGAATGCAGAATTAAACTATCGTTTAGTTTACAAGCACAAACCCTAAATATGCTAAGCTCAACTAAGTGTAACAATAGCAACTAGAGCTAAGCAAGATAGACACAAGATATATGTAGCACAAGTGATAGCAAGATATATGTACTTCAAGCACGATGGCTATCACAAGGAAAGAGAGCTAGGGTATAGAAATAACCGAGGCACGCGGAGACGAGGATGTATTCCCTTCCTTTGCAAGAAGGTATGTCACGTTTGGAGGAGTGGAGGTCCCACGAAGGATTCCCCGCGCCACGAAGGCTCACCTAATTCTCTGAACCACACCCACGAAGGATAATGACCCTTTCCTTATGGTTAGCTTTTCCTCCGCTCCGGAGATGGCAAGCTCCACAACCACCTCACAAGCTCCACGAAGGAGAAGCCCGGGCCCCTTCACAATCTTCCACGAAGAGATCACCGGGGCACCAACCAATCCAACTAGGAGGTCTCCCTCCAAGAGTAACAAGCTCACGGTCTCTCACTCGAACTACTCGTGGTGGAGAGCTCAACACTATGCAATGATGCAAAGTAAGAACACTAGAGGTGTTTGCTGACGTGGGAGTTGACGTGGGATCAACGTCGCCAGAAAGTAGCTTCCTTGTGACGGTAAAGCACTCGTCCGTTGGAAACCCCAAGAGGAAGGTATGATGTGTACAGCAGCAAGTTTTCCCTCAGTAAGAAACCAAGGTTTATCGAACCAGTAGGAGTCAAGAAGCACGTTGAAGGTTGTTGGTGACGGAGTGTAGTGCGGCGCAACACCAGGGATTCCGGCGCCAACGTGGAACCTGCACAACACAACCAAAGTACTTTGTCCCAACGAAACAGTGAGGTTGTGAATCTCACCGGCTTGCTGTAGCAAAGGATTAGATGTATAGTGTGGATGATGATTGTTTGCAGAAAACAGTAAAACAAGTATTGCAGTAGATTGTATTCGATTAAAAGAATGGACCGGGGTCCACAGTTCACTAGAGGTGTCTCTCCCATAAGATAAATAGCATGTTGGGTGAACAAATTACAGTTGGGCAATTGACAAATAAAGAGAGCATGACAATGCACATACATGATATGATGAATATTGTGAGATTCAATTGGGCATTACGACAAAGTACATAGACCGCTATCCAGCATGCATCTATGACTAAAAAGTCCACCTTCAGGTTATCATCCGAACCCCTTCCAGTATTAAGTTGCAAACAACAGACAATTGCATTAAGTATGGTGCGTAATGTAATCAATAACTACATCCTCGGACATAGCATCAATGTTTTATCCCTAGTGGCAACAGCACATCCACAATCTTAGAACTTTCTGTCACTGTCCCAGATTTAATGGAGGCATGAACCCACTATCGAGCATAAATACTCCCTCTTGGAATTAAGAGTAAAAGCTTGGCCAGAGCCTCTACTAATAACGGATAGCATGCAAGATCATAAACAACACATAGGTAATAGATTGATAATCAACATAACATAGTATTCTCTATCCATCGGATCCCAACAAACGCACATGTAGCTTTACAGATAGATGATCTTGATCATGATAGGCAGCTCACAAGATCAGACAATGATAGCACAATGGGGAGAAGACGACCATCTAGCTACTGCTATGGACCCATAGTCCAGGGGTGAACTACTCACTCATCAATCCGGAGGCGACCATGGCGGTGTAGAGTCCTCCGGGAGATGATTCCCCTCTCCGGCAGGGTGCCGGAGGCGATCTCCTGAATCCCCCGAGATGGGATTGGCGGCGGCGGCGTCTCTGGAAGGTTTTCCGTATCGTGGCTCTCGGTACTGGGGGTTTCGCGACGAAGGCTTTAAGTAGGCGGAAGGGCAACGCGGGGGGCCACACGAGGGCCCCACACGCCAGGGCCGCGCGGCCAAGGGCCAGGCCGCGCCGCCCTGTTGTGTCGGTGCCTCGTGGCCCCACTTCCTTTCCCCCTCGGTCTTCTGGAAGCTTCATGCAAAAATAGGCCCCTGGGCGTTGATTTCGTCCAATTCCGAGAATATTTCCTTACTAGGATTTCTGAAACCAAAAACAGCAGAAAACAACAACTGGCTCTTCGGCATCTCGTTAATAGGTTAGTGCCGGAAAATGCATAAATATGACATATAATGTGTATAAAACATGTGAGTATCATCATAAAAGTAGCATGGAACATAAGAAATTATAGATACGTTTGAGACGTATCAAGCATCCCCAAGCTTACTTCCTACTCGTCCCGAGTAGGTAAACGATAACAAAGATAATTTCTTAGTGACAATGCTACCAACATAATCTTGATCAATACTATTGTAAGCACATGTAATGAATGCAGCGATTTGAAACAATGGTAAATGACATGAGTAAACAATTGAATCATAAAGCAAAGACTTTTCATGAATAGTACTTCAAGACAAGCATCAATAAGTCTTGCATAAGAGTTAACTCATAAAGCAATAATTCAAAGTAAAGGTATTGAAGCAACACAAAGGAAGATGAAGTTTCAGCGGTTGCTTTCAACTTGTAACATGTATATCTCATGGATATTGTCAATGTAAAGTAATATAACAAATGCAATATGCAAGTATGTAGGAATCAATGCACAGTTCACACAAGTGTTTGCTTCTTGAGGTGGAGAGAAATAGGTGGACTGACTCAACAATAAAAGTAAAAGAATGGCCCTTCGCAGAGGGAAGCATTGATTGCTATATTTGTGCTAGAGCTTTGGTTTTGAAAACAAGAAACAATTTTGTCAACGGTAGTAATAAAACATATGAGTTATGTAAATTATATCCTACAAGTTGCAAGCCTCATGCATAGTATACTAATAGTGCCCGCACCTTGTCCTAATTAGCTTGGATTACCGGGATTATCATCGCAATACACATGTTTTAACCAAGTGTCACAAAGGGGTACCTCTATGCCGCCTGTACAAAGGTCTAAGGAGAAAGTTCGCATTGGATTTCTCGCTTTTGATTATTCTCAACTTAGACATCCATACCGGGACAACATAGACAACAGATAATGGACTCCTCTTTAATGCATAAGCATGTAGCAACAATTAATGTTCTCATATGAGATTGAGGATATATGTCCAAAACTGAAACTTCCACCATGATTCATGGCTTTAGTTAGCGGCCCAATATTCTTCTCTAACATTATGCATGCTCTAACCATTAAATGAGTGGTAAATCTCCCTTACTTCAGACAAGACGGACATGCATAGCAACTCACATGATATTCAACAAAAGAGTAGTTGATGGCGTCCCCAGAAACATGGTTATCGCACAACAAGCAACTTAATAAGAGATAAAGTGCATAAGTACATATTCAATGCCACAATAGTTTTTAAGCTATTTGTCCCATGAGCTATATATTGCAAAGATAAAGAATGGAAATTTTAAAGGTAGCACTCAAGCAATTTACTTTGGAATGGCGGAGAAATACCATGTAGTAGGTAGGTATGGTGGACACAAATGGCATAGTGGTTGGCTCAAGGATTTTGGATGCATGAGAAGTATTCCCTCTCGATACAAGGTTTAGGCTAGCAAAGTTATTTGAAACAAACACAAGGATGAAGCGGTGCAGCAAAACTCACATAAAAGACATATTGTAAACATTATAAGACTCTATACCGTCTTCCTTGTTGTTCAAACTCAATACTAGAAATTATCTAGACCTTAGAGAGACCAAACATGCAAATCAGATTTTAGCATGCTCTATGTATTTCTTCATTAATAAGTGCAAAGTATATGATGCAAGAGCTTAAATATGAGCACAACAATTGCCAAGTATCACATTATTCAAGATATTATACCAATTACCACATATATCTGTTGATCGCCAAAACCCACCGGCGGGCAGCGGCCTGTCAACACGGTAGAGCCGGGAAGAGCCTAGAGCTGCGGCTGGCTGAGACCCCTCCGAGCGACGGCCCGCAATGCTCTTCTGGTCACACGCGGCGATGCGAAGTGCAAGGGCGTGCCACCTGACCTATACCTGGTCAGGAAGGTGATGGGGATGCCTCGCTTAGTTCCTGCATGGCATACACGTAAACATTAAATACGAGCCTCGATCGGCTCTCAGGTTATCCTGTGAATCGGCTCAAAGAGCCGATTCACCCATGATTCGTACGGGGTGCACGAATACTTGGTGATCCTGCTTGATCAAGATAAAGCTAATGAGATCTACGACGATTTAGGGTTTTCACCGCATAATCGGATCATCCTACTCCAGGTTGGGCCTCGCGGCCACGCACGGTGCTCATAAGCCGATCCTAAACAAGGCCAAAGAACCAACAATGATGTTGATCCGCGGAACATCCTGTTTAGGACTTGCGAACGCCACCCTACGTGCCACTGGATCCTCCCCCCCTTTGTAAGGCCTAACTATTGCAGATATTAAACTAATCCTTGCATAACAAGGAGCAATCGTAACGGATCAGATCTACTAAATAAAGAACAAGCAGGGTGCCGCCCCCACACCTGAGATAGGCGTGAGGGCGGCTAGACATGCAAGGGTTGCACTACGTAAGCATGTTATACGGAGAACTATGCTAACCCTAACACATCTATGATAACTACGTTGCCCGCCATCAAAGGCGCTTCAGTACGGGCAACGCATGAACAACGTGGAGCTTGTGCTGCCTAGATCGCAAGATGCGATCTAGGCAGCATGTCGCTTACCTGATTGAAACCCTCGAGACGAAGGAGTTGGCGATGCGCCGAGATTGGTTTGTTTTTGGGGTGAACGTTGTGTTGTTGTTTATTCCATAAACCCTAGATACATATTTATAGTCCAGCGGACTTTCTAACGTGGGAATATCCCACCGTATGCGATACAAACTCTAAATCTTGATCTAAGATATAACCTACTACAATTAAAGATACACGGGCAAACTAGCCCAAATTCTCCGTGCAAGGCCGCTTCAGAGATCTTCCACGTGTAGTCCTCTAAGCCCATCTCTCTTACGGCCCACCTCTGGATTTGTCCAAAATCTGGTGATAACACATGCCCCCCTGGTTTTGGAAATAATTTTTCCAAAATCATTAAGCGTTCCTCCGTCGGGTCATGTCGTGGCAGAGCAGAGCTGTTGCAGTATCCGTTATCATTATGCCCTGTCTTCTCAGCTTCTCTGCAAAATTCGATAGCTCTGGCGTCATCTCCTTGGAAACTGTAATGACAGTAAATTTCCACCAGGCTCCTCATTATTTAACTGTGCCGATCGATTAGCTTTCTTCATCCCCTTCCTCTGTTCCAGCCATCGGCACCCAAAAAAAAAACCCTCTTCTCCCTCAGCAATGTCTTCCTCTTCCTCCTCCTTCTCAAACCTCTTCCCCCCATTCTCGCCGAAGAAGAACGAGGACAAACCTTCTTCCGAAGTGGACCCCCTCCCCTCCGATGATGAGAAGAAAGAAGGAGAAGTAACGAAGGCCAAGACCTTCCCCTCCGCCAAGCTCCCGCTGAAGAAGCGCTCCCGCATGTGGGCGGACAGCGAGGATGAAGATGACGACGAAGAAGAAGAAGAGGAGGAGGAAGATGAATCTTCCTCTTCCGCCGGGTACCCGCCAACCAAGCGCTTCCGCTCCTGGGCGGACAGCGAGGACGATGATGATGACGAGGAGGAAGAGGCTCCGGCCATGGGCTGGGGTAGCAGCGACGAGGAGCTCCCCGGGAGCAGCGCCGACGACATCGACGGCGGTGACGACGAGGACAGCGACGACTAGTAGAATAGGACTAGTAGTAGCAGTGCGCTAGGCACTAGATCCCTCTTTTGAGAGCCATCGGCTCTTTCTTGTAAAGCCGCTCCTCTGAATTAATGAAATTGTTCTTTTGATTCATCCTTCAATCGCCCCAATTTCATTCCTTCCGCCTGTCATATCAAGACCGATAGCAATGTATCGATTTTTTCTTCTTTTGGACGCCCATGAAGCTGGATTCTCATGTCGATTAGCTCGTAGGCCGAGAACTTCTCAATTTCTTCGCAATCCCTTAGCCGATGACCACTCATCGGCTATTTTGAGAATCCAATCCCTTTGCAGCGACAGGACAGTCCAAAATCTGTAAAAGCCGACGGCCTCCCTTCCTGATTCCTCTCCATAGCTTCAGCAATCTTCTTTCGCGACCAGAACTGCTTCCAAAGAGGATCACGACGCAGGATCAACCGATGCAACTCCAATTGGTTTCTAAAGAACCAAATCTTCATGTAGTCCGTTGCCCCCCGAGTCTTCATCAAGGCGAGGACAATCGTGAGCCAACCACATGTGTCACCATCAGCCTCCGAATCGTAACGCAGAATCAGCCGATTCCATCAAAATCGGCTCTCTGAAGAACTTCCAGGGCGAGCTGCCCCCCGAGCTTTCATCAAGGCAAGAATACCGGCGAGGATGCATAAGTCGTTGATCAGCTTTCTTTCTACTGAACATCGACGTTGATGTAAACCCTTGAGCACATAGCCAGTAGGTCTTGGTCCTGTGCAACTGTACTAAAGTCGATGGCTGCGCATCGGCTTTGCTTCTGAAATTTTTTTTTTATTTGGCCGATTTTTCCTTAACCGGCCCCCAATGTTCCACTGCACGCATGTCTGCACATGTTTATCTGCATATGTTCATCTGACTATATGCCCCCCGAGCCGAATCTGCTGAATGACTGCAGATATCGGCTTTCTTGGTTAGTCAGGGCACTGTACTTGCACGTCGGCTTCGCAAAGACTTATGCTGACTTTCATCTGCCGACGTGGCCACTGCCCAGTAGATCGTTGCTGACCACAAACAGAATATGTGCAGAAGATAATTTTGGCCGATTGCTGGAATCGGCCTCCACCTTGCTCGTTCGATGAAGGTTTTGTAATGTCCCTCCATAAACTTTTGGGGCCGATCACAAGGATCAGCCTCGCACGGTTTGCTCATTGGTTTAATCTTGCTACTCGGTTAGGCTGGATAAAACCAACCCAACCTCTGACTTGACGCGCCTGCTGTCGTCCACCTTAAGTGCATCGTATAATCGTGGAACACTAAGCTCCGTCGGCAAGACAAACACCATGTTTGTGCCAGCCGATGTTTCATCATCGGCTTTCTTTTGCTTGGGACGCCACTCCATTCTTCGTGGACGACCCTCCTCATCCAGGGCTCGCTGAACCTTTGCGGCCAGATCAGGCCGTGCCTTCCTTAGCGTATGCAGGTATAACCTTTCGGCTTCCTCCAGGCCGCGCAACCGCTGAACCCTGCGTTTTTGTGAACGGCTGAGTCCGTCAGGGCACCACCTTGGACGGTGGCACCTGTCTTCTTCTTCTTCAAGTCCTTCGTCTTCGGAATCCTCAAGATCTGCCCAACGAAGTGACTCAGCACGTTTGCTCGTTGGTGGGAGAGGCCCTAAGCGCTCAAACACAGACACGTTGGCTGCCTCCTTCTTCTTCTTGTTGCATTCTGGGCAATTGCCGATTGTGGGCAATCGGCTCATTCCTGAATCCCAGCAGTGTCTGAAGAAAGGGCAGTCCCAGTGTCTGTCGTTGTCATCTTGCTCCCTTGATTTGTCTGTGGCACGGCGCTCGTGCTCCTCCTCATAGCGATCCTGCCGACGATGTCTTCTGGCTTCTCTAGCCAGACGATCTCCTTCATCATCATAGTTGGACCGTCGGCGTTGGTCATACTGTCTCACATATTTGCTGAGGAGGTGATCAGAGAGAGGTCGTTGATATCTTATGTTCTTCACTTCTCCCTCTGTAACGTAGCGCTTGCCATCATGATGGAGCCGATCGCGTGGAGCGGCCTCCTCTGTATCCTTGCTATGAGAGCAGCTGCCCTCATCTCCATCTTTGCCAGAGTGGTTCCCAGGTCCTACCATGTTGATGCTGAACGTGGGACCTGGCTGGCAACTCTCAGGGTAGATGACTTCTACCATGTTAACGGCGGGGAAGGGCTGGGTGT
The DNA here is from genome assembly GCF_019359855.2 of Lolium perenne. Taxonomy (NCBI): domain Eukaryota; kingdom Viridiplantae; phylum Streptophyta; class Magnoliopsida; order Poales; family Poaceae; genus Lolium; species Lolium perenne. Next base: position 263,006,128 of record NC_067250.2, read on the forward strand.
CTACCTTCATGGCGTACTGGTTGAAAATTAAACGCCCCTTCTCTATCGCCGCTTGGATGTGCTGACGCCACACCCTGCAGTCGTTGGTGGCATGGGAAAGCGAGTTGTGGAACTTGCAGTATGGCTTTCCGTTTAGCTCTTGCGCCGTAGGGAACTTGAGACCTTCAGGAATCGTCAACTGTTTCTCCTTGAGCAGGAGGTCGAAGATTTGTTCAGTCTTGGTCACGTCAAAATCAAATCCCCTGGGCGGCCCTGGTGGCTTTACCCATTTGCAGGACACAGGGGTTCCTCCCCGAGTCCATTCAGCCACTGCTACTTCTTGGTCTCCCTGGGCACTTCACCTTCCTCTGTATCGACCATGACTATCGCACGCTTGAACTTGTCTTGGTACAGGTCCGGGTGGCGCTGTTCATATGCTGATAGTTTCTGAACCATGTGCGCCAGCGAGGGATAATCTGCTTGGGAGGCCATGTCCTTGAGCTGTGTTGCAAGGCCAGCTACTGCCAACTCGACTGCTTCCTTTTCAGTTATACGAACCGAATAACATCGGTTCCTAAGATTCCTGAAGCGCTGGATGTACTCTGTCACCGTTTCTCCGCGCTTCTGACGTAGTTGTGCTAGATCGGCAATGCTAGACTCGGAAGCTTCTGAATGATATTGCATATGGAACTGTTCTTCCAATTGCTTCCAAGACTGGATGGAGTTTGCTGGCAAAGAGGTATACCATCCAAAAGCCGATCCTGTGAGGGACTGTGAAAAGAGCCTCACACGTAGCTGATCCGACACTGAAGCCGGTCCTAGTTGCGCCAAATATCGGCCGATGTGCTCGATGGAGCTGGAGCCATCTGATCCACTGAATTTGGAGAAGTCAGGGAGCCGATATTTAGGTGGCAGCGGGATCATCTCGTACTCGTCGGGATACGGCTTGGAATAGCCGATTGCCCTCCTTTTCGGCATAATGCCGAACTGGTCTCTCAGTATGGTACTGATCTGATCCGCCGTGCTGGCTGCAGGAGATGCACTCTGAAGATTCGCCGGGGTGGCGTACTTAGCCAGCCATGTTTGCTTTTCCAGCTATGAGCGAACTGGCAGGAGCTGGGCTCTGGGTTTCGTCGGGGTGGCGTACTTAGTTAGCCACGTCTGCTTCTCAAGCTCTGTCGCTGACGTCCCTCCTGTCTGCGCCGGAGTCCCTGACGTTGTGGCCTGGTTTGAGAGTGCCCAGTTGCCACAATCTGGCACATACGTGCACGCGTATCCTTGAGGGATCTCCTTAGGCGCCTCAGCCAAGAACTGGTAGTCACTAGGGTCACCACCGATCTTGTAGACGACGAATGCCGGTGTAGCCGGCACTTCAGATGGTGCTGCCAACGCATATGGCAGCGGTGGACGGGACTGGAGTGGCAACTCTCCTTGGTGCGTCCCGAGAGCTGGTCCTGACGGCGAGTGCGGTGGCTCATGATCTCCTGGATCACGCGCGAGTGAGACGCTCCAACACGTTGACCAAGTTTCGCAGTGGCGGTGTAGCGAGTGAGCCACCAAGTAGTTGATCTCCTGCCGTAGGCCCCTGGTGCGTTCCTCCGACGGGGCAGAGAGATCTATCCCATCGAGTGCACCTTGCGGTGAGAATCCCTTCCATCTGATGCCATGGGAACGGGTTCTCTGAAAAGAGCCGATGAGGTCGGCTTCGAGGGTGACCTTGATCTCGTCATATCTCTTCTTGAGCTCGTCAGGCAGCTCCTCGTAGGTGACTGGCGTGCCGTCCGCCGCCATCTCAGATGTAGATGGCGATGTGGTTGATGTAGATGATAGTCCCACCGGGCGTGCCAGAATGTGTTGATCGCCAAAACCCACCGGCGGGCAGCGGCCTGTCAACACGGTAGAGCCGGGAAGAGCCTAGAGCTGCGGCTGGCTGAGACCCCTCTGAGCGACGGCCCGCAATGCTCTTCTGGTCACACGCGGCGATGCGAAGTGCAAGGGCGTGCCACCTGACCTATACCTGGTCAGGAAGGTGATGGGGATGCCTCGCTTAGTTCCTGCATGGCATACACGTAAACATTAAATACGAGCCTCGATCGGCTCTCAGGTTATCCTGTGAATCGGCTCAAAGAGCCGATTCACCCATGATTCGTACGGGGTGCACGAATACTTGGTGATCCTGCTTGATCAAGATAAAGCTAATGAGATCTACGATGATTTAGGGTTTTCACCGCATAATCGGATCATCCTACTCCAGGTTGGGCCTCGCGGCCACGCACGGTGCTCATAAGCCGATCCTAAACAAGGCCAAAGAACCAACAATGATGTTGATCCGCGGAACATCCTGTTTAGGACTTGCGAACGCCACCCTACGTGCCACTGGATCCTCCCCCCCTTTGTAAGGCCTAACTATTGCAGATATTAAACTAATCCTTGCATAACAAGGAGCAATCGTAACGGATCAGATCTACTAAATAAAGAACAAGCAGGGTGCCGCCCCCACACCTGAGATAGGCGTGAGGGCGGCTAGACATGCAAGGGTTGCACTACGTAAGCATGTTATACGGAGAACTATGCTAACCCTAACACATCTATGATAACTACGTTGCCCGCCATCAAAGGCGCTTCAGTACGGGCAACGCATGAACAACGTGGAGCTTGTGCTGCCTAGATCGCAAGATGCGATCTAGGCAGCATGTCGCTTACCTGATTGAAACCCTCGAGACGAAGGAGTTGGCGATGCGCCGAGATTGGTTTGTTTTTGGGGTGAACGTTGTGTTGTTGTTTATTCCATAAACCCTAGATACATATTTATAGTCCAGCGGACTTTCTAACGTGGGAATATCCCACCGTATGCGATACAAACTCTAAATCTTGATCTAAGATATAACCTACTACAATTAAAGATACACGGGCAAACTAGCCCAAATTCTCCGTGCAAGGCCGCTTCAGAGATCTTCCACGTGTAGTCCTCTAAGCCCATCTCTCTTACGGCCCACCTCTGGATTTGTCCAAAATCTGGTGATAACAATATCATTTTCCAATTCCAACCATATAACAATTTAACGAAGAAGAAACTTTCGCCATGAATACTATGAGTAAAGCCTAAGGACATATTTGTCCATATGCAACAGCGGAGCGTGTCTCTCTCCCACACATTGAATGCTAGGATCCATTTTATTCAAACAAAACAAAAACGAAAACAAACCGACGCTCCAAGCAAAGCACATAAGATGTGATGGAATAAAAATATAGTTTCACTAGAGGAACCTGATAATGTTGTCGATGAAGAAGGGGATGCCTTGGGCATCCCCAAGCTTAGACGCTTGAGTCTTCTTGATATATGCAGGGGTGAACCACCGGGGCATCCCCAAGCTTAGAGCTTTCACTCTCCTTGATCATAGTGTATATCATCCTCCTCTCTTGATCCTTGAAAACTTCCTCCACACCAAACTCAAAACAAACTCATTAGAGGGTTAGTGCATAATCAAAATTCACATATTCAGAGGTGACACAATCATTCTTTATACTTCTGGACATTGCACAAAGCTACTGAAAGACAATGGAATCGAAAAATCCATCAAGCATGACAAAACAGGCAATGCGAAATAAAAGGCAGAATCTGTCAAAACAGAACAGTTCGTAAAGACGTATTTTTAACAGGCACCAGACTTGCTCAGATGAGAAAACTTAAAATTAATGAAAGTTGCGTACATATCTGAGGATCACTCACATAAATTGGCATAATTTTCTGAGTTACCTACAGAGAATTAGACCCAGATTCGTGACAGCAAAGAAAACTGTTTCTGCGCAGTAATCCAAATCTAGTATCATCCTTCTATTAGAGACTTTACTTGGCACAACAATGCAATAAAACTAAGATAAGGAGAGGTTGCTACAGTAGTAAACAACTTCCAAGACTCAAATATAAAACAAAAAATACTGTAGTAAAAACATGGGTTGTCTTCCATAAGCGCTTTTCTTTAACGCCTTTCAGCTAGGCGCAGAAAGTGTGTATCAAGTATTATCAAGAGATGAAGCATCAACATCATAATTTGTTCTAATAATAGAATCAAAAGGTAACTTCATTCTCTTTCTAGGGAAGTGTTCCATACCTTTCCTGAGAGGAAATTGATATTTAATATTACCTTCCTTCATATCAATGATAGCACCAACAGTTCGAAGAAAAGGTCTTCCCAATATAATGGGACAAGATGCATTGCATTCAATATCCAAGATAACAAAATCAACGGGGACAAGGTTATTGTTAACGGTAATGTGAACATTATCAACTCTCCCCAAAGGTTTCTTCGTAGAATTATCAGCAAGATTAACATCCAAATAACATTTTTTCAATGGTGGCAAGTCAAGCATATCATAAATTTTCTTAGGCATAACAGAAATACTTGCACCAAGATCACATAAAGCATTACAATCAAAGTCATTGACCTTCATCTTAATGATGGGCTCCCAACCATCTTCCAACTTCCTAGGAATAGAAGTTTCGCGATTTAGTTTCTCTTCTCTACCTTTTATGAGAGCATTTGTAATATGTTTCGTGAAAGCCAAATTTATAGCACTAGCATTAGGACTCTTAGCAAGTTTTTGTAAGAACTTTATAACTTCAGAGATATGACAATCATCAAAATCCAAACCATTATAATCTAAAGCAATGGGATCATTATCCCCAATGTTGGAAAAAATTTCAGCAGTTTTATCACAGGCAGTTTCAGCAGTTTTAGCAGTTTCAGGCAGTTTTTCGCGCTTTGCATTAGAAGTGGAAACATTGCCAACACCAATTATTTTAACATTATTAGTAGGAGGTGCAGCAACATGTGTAGCATTAGCATTGCTAGTGGTAGTAATATTCCAAACTTTAGCTATATTATTCTCTTTAGCTAGTTTTTCATTTTCTTCTCTTTCCCACCTAGCATGCAGTTCAGCCATTAATCTTATATTCTCATTAATTCTAACTTGGATGGCATTTGCTGTAGTAACAATTTTATTTTCATTATCCCTATTAGACATAACTTTCAATTTCAAAAGATCAACATCAGCAGCAAGACTATCAACTTTAGAAGCAAGTATATCAATTTTCCCAAGCTTTTCTTCAACAGATTTGTTAAAAGCAGTTTGTGTACTAATAAATTCTTTAAGCATAGCTTCAAGTCCAGGGGGTGTGTTCCTATTATTGTTGTAGGAATTCCCATAAGAATTACCATAGCCGTTGCCATTATTATAAGGATATGGCCTATAGTTGTTACTAGAATTGTTCCGATAAGCATTGTTGTTGAAATTATTATTTTTAATGAAGTTTACATCAACATGTTCTTCTTGTGCAACCAATGAAGCTAACGGAACATTATTAGGATCAATATTTGTCCTATCATTCACAAGCATAGATATAATAGCATCAATCTTATCATTCAAGGAAGAGGTTTCTTCGACAGAATTTACCTTCTTACTTTGTGGAGCTTTTTCTGTGTGCCATTCAGAGTAATTAATCATCATATTATCAAGAAGCTTTGTTGCTTCACCAAGAGTGATGGACATAAAGGTACCTCCAGCAGCTGAATCCAATAGGTTCCGTGAAGAAAAATTCAGTCCTGCATAAAAGGTTTGGATGATCATCCAAGTAGTCAGTCCATGGGTTGGGAAATTTTTAACCAAAGATTTCATTCTTTCCCATGCTTGTGCAACATGCTCAGTATCCAATTGTTTAAAATTCATTATGCTACTCCTCAAAGATATAATTTTAGTAGGGGGATAATATCTACCAATAAAAGCATCCTTGCATTTAGTCCATGAATCAATACTATTCTTAGGCAGAGATAGCAACCAATCTTTAGCTCTTCCTCTTAGTGAGAAAGGGAACAACTTTAATTTTATTATGTCACCATCTACATCTTTATACTTTTGCATTTCACAAAGTTCAACAAAATTATTGAGATGGGCAGCAGCATCATCAGAACTAACACCAGAAAATTGCTCTCGCATAACAAGATTCAGTAAAGCAGGTTTAATTTCAAAGAATTCTGCTGTAGTAGCAGGTGGAGCAATAGGTGTGCATAAGAAATCATTATTATTTGTGGTTGTGAAGTCACACAACTTAGTATTTTCAGGAGTATTCATTTTAGCAATAGTAAATAAAGTAAACTAGATAAAGTAAATGCAAGTAACTAATTTTTTTTGTGTTTTTGATATAGCAAACAAGACAGCAAATAAAGTAAAACTAGCAACTAATTTTTGTGTGTTTTGATTTAGTGCAGCAAACAAAGTAGTAAATAAAATAAAGCAAGACAAAAACAAAGTAAAGAGATTGCGATGTGGAGACTCCCCTTGCAGCGTGTCTTGATCTCCCCGGCAACGGCGCCAGAAAAAGAGCTGCTGACGTGGGAGTTGACGTGGGATCAACGTCGCCAGAAAGTAGCTTCCTTGTGACGGTAAAGCACTCGTCCGTTGGGAACCCCAAGAGGAAGGTATGATGTGTACAGCAGCAAGTTTTCCCTCAGTAAGAAACCAAGGTTTATCGAACCAGTAGGAGTCAAGAAGCACGTTGAAGGTTGTTGGTGACGGAGTGTAGTGCGGCGCAACACCAGGGATTCCGGCGCCAACGTGGAACCTGCACAACACAACCAAAGTACTTTGTCCCAACGAAACAGTGAGGTTGTCAATCTCACCGGCTTGCTGTAGCAAAGGATTAGATGTATAGTGTGGATGATGATTGTTTGCAGAAAACAGTAAAACAAGTATTGCAGTAGATTGTATTCGATTAAAAGAATGGACCGGGGTCCACAGTTCACTAGAGGTGTCTCTCCCATAAGATAAATAGCATGTTGGGTGAACAAATTACAGTTGGGCAATTGACAAATAAAGAGAGCATGACAATGCACATACATGATATGATGAATATTGTGAGATTCAATTGGGCATTACGACAAAGTACATAGACCGCTATCCAGCATGCATCTATGCCTAAAAAGTCCACCTTCAGGTTATCATCCGAACCCCTTCCAGTATTAAGTTGCAAACAACAGACAATTGCATTAAGTATGGTGCGTAATGTAATCAATAACTACATCCTCGGACATAGCATCAATGTTTTATCCCTAGTGGCAACAACACATCCACAACCTTAGAACTTTCTGTCACTGTCCCAGATTTAATGGAGGCATGAACCCACTATCGAGCATAAATACTCCCTCTTGGAGTTAAGAGTAAAAACTTGGCCAGAGCCTCTACTAATAACGGAGAGCATGCAAGATCATAAACAACACATAGGTAATAGATTGATAATCAACATAACATAGTATTCTCTATCCATCGGATCCCAACAAACGCACATGTAGCTTTACAGATAGATGATCTTGATCATGATAGGCAGCTCACAAGATCAGACAATGATAGCACAATGGGGAGAAGACGACCATCTAGCTACTGCTATGGACCCATAGTCCAGGGGTGAACTACTCACTCATCAATCCGGAGGCGACCATGGCGGTGTAGAGTCCTCCGGGAGGTGATTCCCCTCTCCGGCAGGGTGCCGGAGGCGATCTCCTGAATCCCCCGAGATGGGATTGGCGGCGGCGGCGTCTCTGGAAGGTTTTCCGTATCGTGGCTCTCGGTACTGGGGGTTTCGTGACGAAGGTTTTAAGTAGGCGGAAGGGCAACGCGGGGGGCCACACGAGGGCCCCACACGCCAGGGCCGCGCCACCCTGTTGTGTCGGCGCCTCGTGGCCCCACTTCCTTTCCCCCTCGGTCTTCTGGAAGCTTCATGCAAAAATAGGCCCCTGGGCGTTGATTTCGTCCAATTCCGAGAATATTTCCTTACTAGGATTTCTGAAACCAAAAACAGCAGAAAACAACAACTGGCTCTTCGGCATCTCGTTAATAGGTTAGTGCCGGAAAATGCATAAATATGACATATAATGTGTATAAAACATGTGAGTATCATCATAAAAGTAGCATGGAACATAAGAAATTATAGATACGTTTGAGACGTATCAGTGTTCAAGTCCTTCACACTCAAATCCCACCCAAACAACAAATGCTAGGATGAGATTGGAGAGGAAGAACAATGGGGAAAGTCAACCAAAGACTCCAAGATCTAGATCCAAAGGGTTCCCCTCACTTAGAGGAGAAATTGATTGGTGGGGATTGTAGATCTAGATCTCCTCTCTCAAATCCTCAAGAATGGGAAAGAATCATGCGAGGAATCAAGGGGGGAAGCAAGTTCTTCAAATAGCAACAATGGAGGTGAAGAAGGGGAAGAACTAACTCAGCCCAAGGTGGAAGAAGGGCTATTTATAGCCCAAGAGCAAATATAACCGTTGGGGAAAAGTTGGGCTGAGTCAACCGTCGAGGAGGCCGGTCAACCGGGCCTGGGACCGGGCCGTCCGGTCCAGGGCCCGGTCAGACCGGGCCACAGACCGGACCAGCCGGTCCAAACCGGGGCACGGACCGGACCGAGACCGGAACTAGGAATTGACGCACAGTAGTCCACCCGGATTGCATCAGTGTAGGATCCGGTTGGCGCCCGGTTGGATGATTTTAGAGACTCCTCACATAACATTTTAGATGATTTTAGAGAGGGAGTCTCCCACCGTCAAGAAACGGTGAAGACGTCCAAACTCGAAAACGCAATAGAAGATGCATGCGGATTCCGTTTTCGATGAACTTGGGCTTGTTGTAAAGCTAGCAACAAGCTCAAGAACCTCACACAGAGAAACACCAAGAAGCAATAAGGATATGCAAAGTATGCAAAGGATTGAGCTCCCTAAGACGATGTGATCTAGTTACCCAACCGAAAGCCCCTCTTAATAGTGCGGCTATCTATCCTATAATCCGGTCTCCCAACATCCACCTTGAGACCGGTAAAAGGAAAACCTAGCAAGGCCATACCTTTGCCTTGCGCATCCCGCTTGATCTCGATGATAGCTCTTCAAGCCGGAATGCCTCACTTGATCAATGTTGCTTCGTGAAGACTCACAAATGCTCCCCCATACACTATGATGGGAGAGCCCCATTGATGCACATCTTCACATGTCCATTATCACCAAATGGACGACAAGCTTCAAGCATGTGATCCACTCAAGATGCTCATCTTGAACTTGTCCAACTCAACCTTGTATCTTCTCATACTCACTTAAGATAGAGCATGGCCAATATTGAGTTCCACATAAGAACTCCATCTTCATTTTATCTTCTTGATCATATCACATATATATCTTCATACCGATGATCTTGATGCCAATACACAAGGTATACCTTTATCTTCATGGCATCCATACTTGAATCCAACACATGGAGTACAAGTAGAACCTATGGAATATTCCTTCATATAAACTCAATGATAACATTAGTCCATAGGGGTTGTCATTAATTACCAAAACCACACATAGGGGCAATGTACCCTTACACCTCTCTTTCTCCTTTTTGTATTTCCCACTTTGATTTTTTGCCCAGCCTTTAAGAAACTTTCTAATGTGCCTTAATTTATTTAACCAAAAATCAATAGGATTAAACCCAAATGTCACCGAATTCCACTCCTTTTGTATCATCTCAAAAGAAAACCTCTTGTTTCAACCAATCACTTTTGCATAAAGGAAATTTCCCAGGTGAGAATTAGTTCAAAAGAGAATTTTGAGATATTACCCAGGTGACATTTAACCCCTGAGTCAATGAGAATTGGTGTATGATCAGACTCCGCCCTTGTTAATGCACGAACAATCACTAAAGAAAATTTCGGTTCCCAAGAGATTGATTCTAGAACTCTATCTAACTTCTCATAAGTAGGTTCATCTCTACGACTCGCCCACGTATATTGTCTCCCCGAAAGAGCAATTTCTCTTAAGTTTAAATGTTCAATAATTGCATTAAACACAAAAGGCCATCTAGCTTTAAAATTATCATTATTCTTTTCTTCCCTTTTCCGAATAATATTGAAATCACCATCTACCAACATAGGTAATGTTTCAGACTCACATGTTCGCACTAATTCTTCTAAAAATTCTCCCTTGTGCAAGTCTTGTCCAGCCCCATAAACCGGCACCAAAATCCATTCAAAACCATCATTTTGGCATTTTATATGAAGTTTGACACAAAAATCCCCAGCAGTTACCTTTATCACATGTAGGGTATCTGAATTTATTCCCACTAGAATACCTCCGGACCTACCATGAGGAGGTAAACAAAACCAAGAAAAATTGTATCCCGCCGCAAGTTGATTCAGAAAAGGTATAGAGAAGTTTGATCTCCCAGTCTCCAACAAGGCTAGAAAATCTAACTTATGTTCCCTAATAGCCTCTCTAACAAATAAATGCTTTGCAGTATCTCCAAAACCACCTGGATTCCAATTCATGCCTTTTAGATTCTGCATTATGAGAATTATTTTTTAATTCTTATCCTAGTACTTCCGCGAATATTATTAAAGTCATATGTTTTCCTTTGTCTAGTTTTTTCCCCTTTATAGCCGGTTTTAGATGTTCCAACTGGTCATCTAATTCCAGCGGAAAACTCGCATCCTCAATTAAGTCCTCACAAAGAGTAGATACTTTCGACATAACAAGAGTCGATGGCCCCTCATTCTTATTCAAATTCTCATCCACATTTTTTGCAAAATTGTTAAGATGCGTTCTTCCTCTAAATTCTTAATACCTTTAATAGATCTTAGCTCTTCCATTTCATTTTTCCCCAGTGATACTCCTAAAGACTCCGGTCTATGCAAAAACTCAGAGTCTGAAATATTAACAATGGAAAGCTTCGCAATTGACAGTTTACCTGCAATATGAGGATCATCCCGCATTTGTGCCCTCTTCATAGCTCTGTCAATCTGTGGCATATCCCCATCCATCTGATTTCCCAGCCTAGAACTGGACCTCACTCAAGATGAGGGCTTTGGAATACCCCCAAAAGCAATAACCTCCTCAACAGTATGATTGACTGGCACATTGTGAGGTGAACATTCAATAAGACTAAAAGTAGATGAAGAATTTAATTCATTTGTGATTGGAGTAGAGAAGTTACCAATAGCTCGAGGCGAGGCAATCCCCACACTATGCTGATCATCACCATTGAGTTTCCCTTCTCCTCTATGCACCATGAACTCTTCTCTCTCAAATTCTTTTGCCAACCCCAAAGCACCTATTGTATTATGATTTCCAAATTCCATGTCTAGCCATCAAAAACACATTTCCATCCATCTCTGAATTAACACAATTAATCGAAACTGGGGAATGTTGATCCGTACCATGAGCTACATGCGCAAATGGCGCAGAAAATCCTTGAACGGCAGCAGTTTGATCCCCTAATGATTGGCCACAAGTTGGCCAATGATTAGCGCTGACCACCTGGTCCCGCGGCTTGATCTTCTGCGGCCAGGACACCGCAGTTGCACTCAACGTAGCCTTCACCGGCGTAGAAGATTCCATGCTCACAGTCTGCCCAGCAGCAGCCTGCAGTGGCTACAGAGGTGCTGACAGCTCCTGCTGGACGATCTTCTGCGCCGAGGGCCTCCTCCCACCAGCGTCCACAGCGGCCGCATTGACCACAGCGGATCCCTCCGCGTCCGCTTCATGAACAGCGCGCGCACACGTGGCCGACGCCAGTACGCCCGTCTGCTGTCCAACGGCTGGCAGCTCGGTGGCCGAGGCCGACAGTCCTTGCTGCTCCCCTGGACTACTTGCTGATACGCTGCCAGAGAGCGACGCCGATCCCGAAAACACCTGGGGCAATCCCCAAACAGATAACCCTGGCACACAATCAGTATGAGAATCAGTACCAGAATTGTCCTTTAGCCGAAAATGCACAGGTAATAAAACACTTGAAAAATGCATATTTTGACTCAAATTTTTAGCAGAAGAGGGATCACCTGATGGGCTAATAGGTACTTTAATAGTCCCAATATTAATCTCAGATTGAGCCAACTGCATCCCTTGGACTCCATCACTAATCAAAGTACCATCTTGTACACCATTGTTTGCATCATTTGTCTCATTTTGTCCTTTTGGGTCTATATCCATTTCATTGCCCCCTTCTTTGTTATGTTCTTCATTAGCAGCATCATCATTTCCATCCCCACCATTGTTGACCTCAACCATATCAACCTCTTGGTTCCCATTATCTTCCTCTACGTCAAAAAATAGCTTTAAAAAGCCCCTTCTAATAAACATATCACTATCCATAGGAATAAGACGGCTGTCCAAACACCCAATTTTTGTCTTAAGCACCTTATTTTTCCTGGTATATGCCATGTCCACATCTAGAGTCTTACCAAAAAGAGTGCCCACACTCCATAAGGACAAATAATCAGTTATAATATCACTAGGCAAACCAGTGACACGAACCCAAACTTCTGGCAACGAATACATTGGCTCCTCCAATGAAGACCAAATGTCAAAAACTAAGCATGATTCCCTATCATTGCAAATATAAGTACCAAGGTTTTTAAGACGTTGCTTCTTGCTTACTTGGTAGCTTGACTCTATACACATTCTCCTTGAAATGAAAAACCTCCCAATTAAACTTGTGAACAATCTTCTTGAGTTGGTCAATAAGCTCAGGGATAGTCATAGCGTCTCCATCAACAGTAATTTTAGCTACTCTTGGGTTCTCCACCTTAGCTTTGAAGGCACCACAAGCAAGCTCAAAAAACATCAAACCCTCATTTGCATAACCATGGAGAATTGTTGTGGGCTTAGGAGATTGATGAAGGTGAAAAGCATGGGTTGCGTGATGGACAGACTCACATAGATCACAATAAGGAGTAGGACAGTCATCAATATGATGTCCAGGTTGCTTACACCAAAAACATCCTGACTTTTCCTCCTTCTTCTTCTTCTGGAGGCCTTGTCTTTCAGCATCTCTCGCTTTGGCTGCTGTTCCCAGATTATCATGTATCTCATGTGTTGCTTGCGGAGCTGCTTTGGACACCACAACTGATGTCATTTCATGCAGCCCCGATCCCCCTGCCAATGGTACTGATGGAGGTGCACCTTGAGTTGGTTCGTTGGCCTTAGTTGTTGCCGTGACCGCCGCGACCACTGCCTGCACTGTCTGCTGTAACAAGTCGGCATCAATACCATCCCTTGATTGCATGCTAGCGCTATTGTCGCGAGGACGGTACTGGTAACCACGATCCCCCTGCCATCTTTGCTGATGCCCAACATAACCGCCATTGTTCCCAGAAGTAAAACATTGTTTCTCTGATAATTTCCCGCCCAAGGTTTGCGCTGATTCTCATTGTTCGTGCCCCCCATGCTGCTACTCTCTCCTTGCACTAATTTTGCCCCGCTTCCCATACCAGAATGATCAGATGTACCTTGATATGTATGATGGCCACCACGGTCAGTCCCAAGCCGGCCGCGCGGAGACGCGTTGCCTCGCCCTTGGAAGCCATGATGACCCTCGAACCCTCCTCTTCCTTGGTAGGCGCGACCCTGGTATCCGGTCCGACCCAGGAAACCTCCACGACCGGCGTTGAAAGTACCCCGCCCTGGATTGAAACCCCCACGACCACCGTCTCCATTCATCCTCGACGGAAGATCGTGCCGCCGCCACACAGGTTCACCCGGCTGTTTTTGCGCCAGGAAAACCCTAGCAGTATCCTGAACGCGTGCCCCGCGATTGAGTCCCCAACCCTGGCTTGTCGTGGCGCAAGATCTCCGTCCGATCGAACCCGCTGCGAGAACCGATTCCTCGCTACAGATGGGTTCCAAACAACCGGATGTTTGGTTGGGCTAGCCCGCAATCGAGCCAGGCCCATACCTGACAAATCCGCGATTTTTGAATTATGTGCATTGTTTGAATTGTGGATCTTCCCCGTGATCACCGGCGGCCGATGCCTCCGACGAACCACCGTCCAACCCCCGTCGTCATCATCCTTGAAAACCGAGGGCTCCATTACCGGCCGTGTCGAGCACTTGTGTTTAGCCATGCCCAACGGCATCAGAGAAGATAAGGACATACCTTCCATGGACGCGAATAGCATCGAAGCCTTAGTCGCCATCCGCTGCGCGTTACGCTTCTGAATCCGTCTGATAGCCCGCCGCGCGAGATCTTGCGACTCGCCTACCATGTCGATGCCGCTCACCGGCGAGGGTGTACGGCATAGATATGCGATCGACCTGTCGGCATCTGCGCCTCCTGGCGATGGCTCCACACCTCCGTCTTCCTCCTCGTCATCGGATGCTTGAAGTAACCAGAAACGGCTTCCCCGGAGCCATTCCGATGATCCCTCTCTCGCCAGCGACGGAGAGGCGAAAACGCCACTCAGATCGCCTCTGCAATCTCCGCTCCCCTCAACGGTCATTTTTTCTAAAAATGGGGAGACCAAGTACCTCAGCAGCCTTGAATGACAGTGTTTTTGAAGACAACAATGCTCAATCTTATTTGCAGGTGTAACACATCTCAGTGCACAGGCTGTTGAAGAGAGGAATGATCAATCTTATATGCAGGAGACCAGCGGGAGTAACACATCTCAGCGCACTGGTTGGTAGGTAATGGACTCTAATTTTCCATAAAGGTCTGGGGTATTAAAGCTTCTATCTTCTAGAAAATAGTCACGTTTAACTACGCTTCGAGGCACAGACGCACACTACACTTCACGTTGTTGTTGCCTACTAAATTATGAATATCAACCATCGCCATGTCATATAAGCATGACGGGTGTTGGCTGATCCTAGAGCAGAACTCCTCCTTTTCTTTTCTGAAACGCCATCAACGAAAGATGTGGATGGATCGACACATGGTATATCTAACCCGTCCTCTAGACACCGATGCGGTTTCACTGGGAATTGGAGGGATCGGGAGCTACCCTGAGAGTTAACCAGCAAGAGTATGTAGAGTCAGCTCACTCAAGTGAGGCAGTAAATAAAGTTCAGCTTCTTCTTCGGCTCCTTTCGCAACAATATTCCCCATGTCTACTACGAAAGGGCCCGTTGTCAGTTGAAATCACATGTTTGTTCCAACCATTAGTTAGACAATTTGAGATGGATCAATGTTTGCTCGCATTGGATATTTGGGTGACTCTACTTAACTCTATTTTGTTCTGCTCTGGCACATAATAATTAAGTACAACAATATATGCATGAGAAATCAACTAATAGCTTATTTATATCTCTTGTTTTACTGCTGTGATTTTTTCATTTAGAACAGTGACCACTTTGGACTATAGTCTAATCAGAGTTGGACCTTTGGTTCTATATATACATCCTCGTGTCAGTGCATCCATACAAATTAGCTCATAGTCTGAATATTTGATTCGGGCAACTTTTACTACTGCAGCGATAGAAGTAGTATGAACTGATGGAACCATGGACATGTATGGCTATTTTAGACATTTCGCGCTTATGTTTTCTTTTGCACCGTGGTGGAGATGAGGCCCAAGAGCCCGTTAGGCTGTAAATTGAACATTAGGCCGGAAAAAATAGTCGACATGCCTTGTTCGGCTGCTCTCTAGGCATCTTCAATGGCCCAACGCAAAGTGACCAAAAGTGAAATAGGTAAACCTTCAGCTTAGCACCTAGAGGAATAGTGACCGGCTTGTCCGCGCCGATGCATTTGCGGCCCAAATTTAAGGATGCAACACATCGTCGTGGACACGCAGCGGACGGAGCGCGTGTCCACTCCCTACCGCCTTGTGGCCATTTAGCGGACTGCCTCGCTTCCTATTATGTGTCGCTTCGATGATTGCCTGGCGTTCAATTCTGCACCGTGTTGCCGCATACGCTGCTTCAACGGTCACGATAGGTCTGGCTGGTCAGCAGTTCATCTTCTGTGCCCCTATTAATAGTGTCTGTTAAGTCCTTTATAGCCAAGCAACTGCATTTAACCGTCCTCAAACACATCCATCGCCATTGTCGTTGGCTCCATCTTTTTGCTACCACCGCAGACTGCAAGTAGTAGAAAATCTTATGTCCCGCCATCGGCACATACTGGAATTGGGTAAGCTGGCACGAGGCCACCAATGCCGCCAAGTATGGAATCCTCGTCAAATGCCGACAAGTAAGTGCCTGCTAAGTCCTTTTATATCCAAGCAACTGTACTTCGCCGTCCTCAAACACATCCATTGCCATTGTCATTGGCTCCATCTTATTGCTACCACCGCAGAGCGCTGGTAGTAGAAAATCTTATGTCCCACCATCATCACATACCGGAATTGGGTAAGCTGGAACGAGGCCACCGATGCCGCCAAGGATGGCATCCTCCTGTCGCCAAACGCGACGGTGCCAAGGGGCTTTGGCATCGGCTTGGGTGGGTTCCCCGTGCTTCCTCTGCCCAAACGCAAGGAATTCGGCTACAAGGTGTTCTGGAAGCAGCAGTAGGAGGCGTTGTGGTTTGAGCTGTAGTATGACGCCGGTAGCGCATACTGCCATGCTCAGTTAATTTCTAGATAACGAGAGGTCGCGTTGAACAACTTCGAAGGGGAGCACCCACCGGCGGAGAAGAACAAGGTCTAGCAGATCGCATTCTGGTCTAGGCCTAGCCGCACGGTGAAGATGGTTATCAACAATGCCTGCGAAGTAGCATTCATACGGGAGGCCTTGGCTGCCAGCATCGTCAACCTCGCCTCAGACGATGAGTGCATGAGTGCCCAGCGATGAAGCCTCCGCCTTCAAATCCTGCAAGTTTTATAATGTTCCATGAATAAAATGTAACCGTCTTCGCGATGAACTACTTGTACCGTCTTTTTCCTCCAGCTTGTTACAAAACCACCATTCATTTTACTCAGGAATGTGTCGGACCGCTCGAGCTACCCCCGATCCAAACGGACAAACTTGGCCGATGCGTCAGGCCTCTGGAGATGCCCTAATGGAAACATAGTCATCGTCAGATTGTATACAGATTGTATATACGTGGCTTCTTTCCTCCAAGGAGTGGCAGGGCTGCGTGTTAGCTTTACTTTTCTGGAAAAACCTTGGAAAACCCTTCAATTTTTATATGTTTATGCATTGGTCCATGCCATCAAGATTACCTGACCCCACATGATTTTGCGGCTGACTCCGCCACTGCCTCGAAGGCTCCAATGTCGTTGCCCCTCTACCTGGCAACACCACGCCTTGCTTTTCGTATGATTTTATCATCATGAGAGCATAAGAGCCAGAATGACCAATTGAATTTTTTTAAATAAAATCCACTTGTAACAATGACTCGCAGATGTAGAGAATTTATGATTAGCCTAATGGATATGGATCATTAACATGAAAATCTTAATATAGAACGAGAGATGGAGATAACAAAATACACATCATAGCTTCTATATATAATGTCTAGCCCCGCAAATGCTCAGGTCACCCTGCTAATTTGCCAACTTATTATACAAACGCTCCTTAAAGAGGACATCGAAACTGTCAAGCTGGAGAACCTACAGATGTTTTAACCATAGTTATAGTTACTAGTTGAATGTCCGTGCGTTGCCACGTTCAATTAAATTTACATATCTAATAAAGTAATGTTACTATAGGAATTCAAATCTTCAAATTCAATAGATTATGAATGCATAAATATATTCAGGCGATTCCAACTAAGTATTTTTCGTGGATATAATTTTGATTGGGCGCTCTCTAGTGATCGCTCTCATTAGAAACAAGTTTATCACAAAGTTTCGGATGTTTAGTGACCACAAATTTTGGTTACACAAAAACCATGATTCTGCAAAAAACATACAGTAGTGGCAAATGCAATGTTTATGGAAAGGCTAGATAGTGTACAACTCCTTATCTGTGTATTCAATACAAAATCATCAATTTGTACTTACCATGTATTAGACAGCGCTTTATTTATTGAAGAAACAAAAATCAGTGACAGTGAATGTGATTGTCACTGAAGATCTCTATGTGGTGACCCGGCATACCACTGCATGGTGTAGTATGCAAGTCTGATATAACACCAATGAAACACCGTTCCACTAGTATTATATCGCTCAGAGTGGTACAACAGAAACATATGCGGATCCAAGGTATGTCTATAGAATTACAACATCGACTCTGTTACATAAGATCATCACAGCCTCCTACTTTACAATGAGCTAAAACTGCAAATAAACTCCAGAAGAACGACTCGTAGTCTAATCTTATCACGAACTCTATTTGTAGAGTATTTAACTAGCTACAGAGGCTAAGAATAGATTCTAGCTAAATAGGAGCTAGGTTTAGAAAGCTAGTTCCCTTCTATGGCTAAACTAGGTTTTCTCCTTGATGGATGTGGTATCTGACTCCTCTGACAGGGTCCTGTATCTTGAAGTAGTTGTTGACTCCTCGGTCTTCGAGTTGCACTGTAGATCCTCATTCGATGCCTCCATATCTAAGCAGGGGATTTAAGAGTGGGATGAGTATGAGCGTACTCAACAAGTTCATTATAGGAAAGAGGTGTTTAATGCACTAGCTACAGCATTAGACCAGAAAGTCTAATATGCAAGTTTTCATAACCATTTCTTCAAAAGGTTGCTTTTATTCAGAAGAACTATGTCCGTCAGCCTTCACCAGTTTACTAGAACTTCATGGAGCTCCTTTCCGGCCGCGTTCGCAGTTCCATATCCCGGAACAGGGAGTGACAGGTCACGGTTCTTTACACTCTGCAGAGGTGTGTTGCTTTACCCATAAGAGATCTTAACCTTGGTGCCAACCGGGCAATTTCCCCGTCCACACTTCCTATGGTGTGAGGCCCGGTATAAGGTCTAGCCAATCATGTTCCTCCGCTACCTCGAACACCCACCCGTTGTTGCATGCCCCGACCCTGGGTCCACGCCGGTCCCATTATTCCTGTAGATTTCAAGGTGGACCCCGACCACGACGTCAGTGCTGGGCTCTACCATACACTCCTACGCCGGTAGCTGCAACCCATCATAGACCACAATACCGTGGGGACTTAGGACTCCCCAGCCTCACCGCTTGCTCCTTCGGGCGACAAGTGTACTACGGACTATGCCGTGGGGACTTAGGACTCCCCAGCCTCACCGCTTGCCCCCTTGGATTACAAGTGTACTACGGTAAAGCGCATCCGTTGATGAACGAGAGGTGGAAACACTTTTGACTATTCCGTCCCACTCCGGATCTTATGGTTAACACGGGTATTACGGCACAAGAATCACTGGCGACATTTGTTGTTTAATCCTAGATGGATATAAACCCGTGCAATGGAACCTCCACCATATCAACACAATCCATGGTTCCATTGCCCACCACATAGTCATATTCATAGTTATGAAAGTAGTGGTTTTGATTTTTATGCGATAGTGATAACCATAATACTTTGCAAGTAATTTGATAGAAATACTCAAATGACATGAGCAAGTGATGAACTTGCCTTTCTTGGCTGCAAGATTATGCAGACAAGGTCTTCGATACGCAATAACTCCAAATTCTGAAATAGCATCATCGTCCGGTAAGGACGATGTTTAAAAGATTGGCAAGGATGCAATAATGCATAAGTATGAGATGCAATCGCTCTAAGCGTGACCTAACCCCGATGATTTAGGATTAGTGAATGGTAATGATTGGTTTAGGGTGTGTTGCACTTTTAGAGTGATTCATAAATAAGGTTCTTATTCAGGTAGGATTACTTGGTATCATGGACAGGTAGATAATAAAGCATAGTAATCAATTGAGCACACAAAGAATGATATTTGGCATAATGTTAACAGGTAAGAACAGTTGTCAGTTTTAGTACTATATGGCATGGTTAATGATTGATTATCATATACTTTAAAAGAATAACTTTTGAAGAACATGTACTTTGATAAAGAACAAGTAGGATAATTTGATTTGGTGGGGTTCTATGGTTGACTAGGGTTTCATCTAGTTTCTGAAGTTAGTATTAGATGGATCACAACCTGGTTGGATTCATCAGCTACTAGGCTTGTATTGTTGAATTAAGCCTAAACATCTAGTTACCAATAGTTGTTATCAAGGTGGTATACCTTGTTGGTGATAGTTGGCTAGGGTTTATAGGTCCTTATAAGCAGGGTTGATGATGATTCTTTCTTTACTTCAAAAGAATAACTTTTGAAGAACATACTTCTTAATTAATAAGAAGTATTACAATTAAGGTTGAGGTTGTCTAGGTTTTGTTATTGGATTCACTAAGTAAGGAATGGTGGTTCCCTAGATAGGATGTTTAATAATTATCTCACACTAATAGGGTTTAGTGTGTGTGGGATATGATGTCAATATTAGCATGGTTGCTAATGGAGTTCATCACAATGATGTGATGCCAAATATGGATAATTAAGGTTGTTGCCTCTAAGGATAGGAATTATGGTTGGTTCTATTTGATCATCTAGGTTTGATTAAAATAAATACATGGGATACTAATTTAGTAATGATGGTTGCTACATTTTATGTGATCAAGGTAAACATTTAGAAGCTACTATGGTTCTATGAATGAAATCAAAATATCATGATCACATGTTCTAACCTAGGGTTTAGGTTAGAAAGCAATTTAGGGTTCACATGTAATAATGGAGCTAGGTGTCCCAATTGAATTAGGGTTTTAGGTTTCACATGAAATGATAGGGTTGTAATATCATTCCATATTGAATTAGGGTTTGCTATTTACCCTATGGTTCTATGATTAATAACTTCATGGTAAAGTTGAAGTTATTAGAACTTTGAAATTAAAATAATATTTAATTTGGTATTTTATTATTTTTAAATAATTAAGATAATAATTAATTAGGGTTTAAATCCTTCTGATAATAATTTAATAAGTTAATAGTAAAGGAAAATTAATTTTAATGTTTTCCTTATTTACTTTCTGGTTTTTATTTACTTTATACCTTTTTCCTAATTATTGAATTTCAGTGCAATTAGGAATAAAAGAAAAGGTTTAATTAATAAGTATTAAACAATTAAATTTTTATTAAAAATAAAAATTTCATTTTATATTTTTATTGGATAGAGTTTATTTTTAGGATCATATTGATATCACATTTGGTATTTTTCAGAATTGAAATGAATTTGTTTTATTACTATAAAGTTGCAGCAATTTGTGAAATTTGAATTTAAACAAAGAAAAATAGCTAAAGCTACACGGACAGGACACCCACACAGTCCATGACTGGTGGGCCGTGTCCACGTTGGTGGCCACGTGGTGCCGACGTGGCAACCAAGTGCCTCACCGGCGGCCAGGGGTGGACGTCGCCGGCGATTCCAGGTTCCCGCGGGCTCGGGCGTGTGCTCAATCGAGAGAGGATGACTAGACGAACCTAATAGTGGTGGCGCTGCTCCCTAACGGTCACCGGAGCGTGCTCGCCGGTGAGGTACTGCGGCGGCGGACACGGTCACATGGCGAGAGACAAGCTACGGGCGATGAATTGACGCAATAGGGAGTCCAGGAGGTGCGTGAGCTCACCGTGGTTGTGTTGAGCTAGACGGCGTGACCGGAGGTGGTCCAAATCGACGGCAATCGTCGGTTTGCTGGCGGTGGCCGGCGAAAGGGAACGAGCTCCCACCGGCGACTGGGGGCTTCTTGATTCGATTCCTTGTGCAGGAGTAACGAGTCGACGACGGTGGTCACAGTGGTGGTCACGGCTTGACCTGGGGAGGTCTCCATCGCCAGCGGTTGGAGTTGGCCGGAGGTTAGGGTTTCGGCAAGGGAAAGAAATTAAGCAGGGAAGAAGAAGAACTCGAGGCTGGTTCCGTTCGGGGGCTTTTATACGGCGCTGTGGAGGTCACCACGCCACACAGCCGAGGAAAGAGAGGCCGCCAGCGACATGGCGAAGGGAAGCACAGCTTCGCGCTGGCCTCCCCGCGAGAAGAAGATGAGGACGAGTTCCTCCTTTTTATTTTTCTGCCGAAGGGGTATGGTGGGCTGGTTGGGCCGTGCTGGGCTGAGAAGGTGGGGCTTCTGGTGGGCTGTGGTGGCCTGGCAGGTAAGCCTCTTTTCTCTCTTATTTTCTGTTTATTTATTTTCTGTTTTCTATTTCGTTGATTTAAATACTGTTTTGAATTCAACCATATTTTGTAAATTTGATTGATTGAATTCCAGTAATATTCATTCCAGGCACTTAAAGATTATTGTTGTGTATTAATGAATTTAATAAGTACTAAAGCATTGGTTCCTTATTTACTATGGTTATTTGGATTTACATATTCCTATGGACATGAATTTGAATATCATTTTGAAAGTATTCAAATTATTTTCTAATGATATTTTTCTCACTTGGTGATATGTAGGTTTTATTTGGTATTACTTTGCAAGAAACAATTTCATGGTAATATTTATTACTGAATTGCAAATAATAAGGTGGCTTTAATGGCATGATTTCATGTACTAAAATGTGTCTAAGGATTTGACCTCTTATTTGGGAATGTTGTCACTTGCACATAATTTTAAGTGAGCACTACTTTATTAAGGTCTTGTAAGATTTACTATAATCCTATTTCAAGGTTAACACTAGAGTTATACTTAAGCTCCAAATGTAAGCATGAGATTTAACTAAGAAGCAATTCTAGGTTTATTGTTATATTTTCCTAATGGCACATGGTTTGTATCTCAATTATGGCTTAGGTTTATAATTGTGATCACCTAAGTGGTACACAACTAGTGTTGAGATATAATTTTCGTTTGTAGAGTTGAGGCAATATCATATTGCATCTGCTAGGGTTTAATCTCCCCTAACTATGATAAAGTGGTTACTTGCTTATTATTTCATGTGCTTCTCTAATTACTAAGGATTTGAGAATTGGTTTTATCTTCTACCAATTAACTTTAATTTCTATCCTCAATTTATCATTAAAGTGACTAAAGTGGTTATGGTTCTTTTTATGGTTAACTTTGATCATATGGATGTATGGTTTCTCACCATATGAAGTATAGGGTTTAACTCTAAGGTTTTCTTATGTTTCTTAGGTGAAGGACAAGTGGATTGCAGAGGTGGTAGAACTCCACTTATGATCACCATGTGGTCCACCAGTTAAGGTTGGGATATAAGCCTAGGTTTGCTTATTAGTTACCTCCCTATAATTTCATGTGGTGAATGATATCTACTTATCTTATTAAGGTTTAACTTGTCCTTACATATCTCCAAGGTATGATCATATATTATATATGATCATCTTGTTCTTAATATCTTAACCTCAAGTTCTTTAGGGTTTATGATCATTACACAATTTATAATGATCAAGGTTGGACTTCCTAAGGTATCTCTGATGAATTTGGTTTCTCACTTCCAAGATTAAGTGTTGTCTTGATCAACTAGGTATAGTACTTCTCTTATAATTCCTTAGGTGGACATGGTCATGGTTATCTCATTAGATTTATATCCCAGGAGAATGCCTGAGATAATTACTTGTGATTCTTCTCAAGGAATGATGATATAATCATCCTGATGATTGGTTAATTATCTCCCTAAGGTTCAAGTGTTGCCTCAACTACTTAGGTGTAACTCCTAATATTTATTTAAGTAGCTAAGTTAAAGATTCAATTGTCTAACTTTGTTGGATTAGTTTGCTCCTTACTTTTATCAGTTCATGAATATCATCTTATTCCATGGGATATTAGGTTATCTCACCACTCCAAGGAAAATGGTTTACAACCTAATACTTTAGTTCAATGATTGTCCTTGAGTCTTAAATAGGTAAAGCTAAGAGTGGTATGAATGGTCTCACTCATTTGGGAATGACTTGAATAATATTCTAGGGTTCCTCTTGAAGTTAATGTTTTGAATACTTGGATGTATATCCAAGGTTTAACTCAAGGTTTGTTAATGCTTCTCTAATAATTATAATTGAACTCTCAGCTCTCTAGGTTTGATGCTTAATATGTAGTAGAGAGGAATATATATTTCTAGAGTTTATCTCCATGTCCTGTTTCCAAGAATGGAGTAAAATGAATACCATGAGATTCATGGTAGGATCAAGGATTAGTTTAAGACATGGAAAAGATAAGTGAAGAATGGTTTCTCCATTTATTGTTACTTGATTTCCAAATAAATGGATGTTCATATGTTATGGCAAGAATTGCCATATTATAAGATCAAGCAATTGATCATTGAGTAAAGTGTTGTTGTGTTGATTATTAGTTCCATTTGATCTAACCCCTTAGATCAAATCATCTCTACTCAAAACAAGGTTTTATAAAAGTCACATTGAGGTTCATAGCGCTTGACTTGATGAGCTACTTCAATTCCACCAAGGTCAAGTGAAACTTCAGTTACTGTGACTGTTTTACTTTAAAGCGCGAAAATTCCCCAGATTTTCTATGCATGAATGCAATGCACACATCTGTTTCCTCTATTTTTGTAACCCCAATACCTGGGATATTACACTCTAGCAAGAGGATATCAAATTAGCAGAACCCATTGTAGTGCAGTCGAATCTCATCGTCTTGAAACATCTTCAATAAAGAATTATTGTTCCATATATCTGTTTTGAGAAGCCAAGTAGCTTTCTCTAATTTTATAAAGAAGTCAATAACATATTGCATACTTCAATCTCGGGCGTAATTTGCAGAAACATGTAGCTCATAATTAGCTTTCAGTTTGCACAGATAAATACAAAAAAATAACAGAAAATAAATATGCTGCATGCCATTAACATCTTTGCTACTGTTATTTATCAACCTTAGGAGACTACTACCACAACAAAGAAATCAAATAGAGATAGAGATAGGACAATAGATAGCAAGCATTGAGCATATGGAAGGATAGGGGAGAGCCGCCGTCGGCCATCGACCTCAGGCCCGCCCATCTTTCGGCCATCGCATGCCCTTAGCAGCCACCGCCAACACGAGAGGAGATTCCTCGTATCTGATATATGAAATGCACAAGTGCAGGATAATTTAGAGAAAAAGATGTTTAGTAACACTCATAAATTGTTTAGCTCAGTGGGGCAAATATAGATGCAACTTGCAGCCAGCTTTAACAAATGAATCTGAACTTATGTTTGTACGAAGGGCAAAGTCAAAATAAAAAAGTAGAGACAAGGAACCATGAGGCACCTGAGTCGTTTTCCATCTAAATCTCGTTGCTCCATCACAAAATATCCCTGCTGGTGCCTCTTGTATATTAAGCATGACAAAAGGAACATACATTAGTGCATTTACTTTATTGGTCACATCAGCAGTAGACTGTAGACATATTCAGTGTAAGATGATGCACAAAGTTAAGTCAAATCTAAATTGCCACGGAAGCTATGCGAAGGGACTCGTATCATTTAACATTCACTTATACTGTGGTACATTTCACCCCACCATATCTAAAACAGAGTATGATTTTAAGTTAAATAGAGCCATGAATATAAGCATCCATGTTAAGCAGACTTGAGGCACAAAAAATTTCGCTTTTGTTTATCTAGAAATTAATTGCCAGTATATAAACTGAGGGCACTCGGTTCACCTATAACTCCATGAAGTAACATAGATGCCATAATGTCTCATGTGACCATAAGTGACAGTGCACAATTCAGTACATCACTACCAACATGGAGCAATATCAAGAATAGTGAAGTGACATCAGTGGAATTCAGTACTAATAGTCAGACAGTTTGTGAGGATGCTACCCATTTTAAATTATTTTTTAATGATATTTATTTAGAAGTAATTTTCTGCAAGAAGCAAATTCAATTAGCAGTAAGAAAATTATTCCAGGAGCTCACCAATTGAAAAAGAATCGGAGTTTTGCTATTCGGCTTCGGACCTTCTAGCCTCATCATTAAAAGTTCAGCTTCCCTGTTCAAAGGCTAAAAAAGATGCATATGAGCCTTACAAAAGTACATAACTAAATATGGCACCATACAAGAACAGAGCACCACATCTTAAGTCCTACTGCTATCTAATGAGGGGACTAACAACACACTACAGTTAATTGATCTCCATATGTCACTTTTTAGATCCCTAAACTGGTGGATAGTCTAGGTATGCATAGAATGAGAAAACTGGAACAGATAACCGCATGTCCGCACCTTTGCCTAGGTAGCGGTGGCTTGCTCAAAATGTAGGTATTTCAATAACAGATGTTTTATGGCACTGGAACTTAGTTTATAGCAGAAAATAATAGGGATGCCTGCTGATAGAAAACTTTGAATTAACCACTTCACTTCCAATAACACAAAACTGAGGAAGCATACACAACTAAATTGAAATAATTGACGTTGTCATGCTAGTACAGAGATCGAATTGTCCACAAGTACTGCATCATGGAAAAAGTA
The DNA here is from genome assembly GCF_019359855.2 of Lolium perenne. Classification (NCBI taxonomy): domain Eukaryota; kingdom Viridiplantae; phylum Streptophyta; class Magnoliopsida; order Poales; family Poaceae; genus Lolium; species Lolium perenne. Next base: position 263,032,248 of record NC_067250.2, read on the forward strand.
ACGGAAGTGTTCCCATAAGCTTGGAAATAATCACCCGTATGAGTAACTTGGAAGGGCTACCGTCCCATGCACGGGACTATGTCCTGAATGTAGTCTATACATTCATTCTTTTTAGCTTCTGCATTTGTGTCATCAAACTGTTGTTCAGGTAAACAGCAGTCCATTTTGTCATAAATGAGAATGTAAATTAACTAAAGCAGCACAAACTATATGTAAGAATGTTTAGGCCAAGCAAGAATAACCATAATGGTGATAGCAAAAAAGTGCAGGGTTTAAATTAATCAATATGCTTTACTGGTATGGAAATACATGAACATATAATATGTACACTCATTATGCATAAAGTATGAACATGTTCAGCTTAAGCCTGGAAGTGTAGCTGCCTTACATCCTACAAAGAAGGAGCAATTAATTTACAAAGCCTACAGAATTGCTGGAGCAATTGATTAGATTAAACATATGTATAGCACCAAAAGGGCGATATGACAAAGGGTTGACGCTAACTCCAAAATGCTGAAAACTCGAACCAAGTTATGATATCCCTCCACCAAAATCCTCTGCCAGAACAGAAACAAATAACATTAGCCCAACCATGGGGTTAATAGAAAAGCAGTACGTACATATAGAATCACAATCATTACATAACAATATTTTGGAAATCATAATGCTGATGCATTTTATCTGGGTGCATGTTTCTCAAGTTAAAGGTGACATAAAATGTTTCTCATTGGCATTGCAAAAGGCTTCACATCAATGGAAGAGAACAAAGCCACGCAGACCTCTCTTTTCTCCTCTACAAAAGAAATCTGCAATATATAAATATATATGTTCGAACAGAAACACTGACGTATTCCTCTTTCAGAATTTACAAGCTGCTCATAGAGAGGGACACAAGGAAGCATTGGAGCAACGCCTCAATCTTACATTGACATGGAAGTCCACGGAGGAAGATGACCATGTTGCTGATCAATTATTTCTCCCTGTGTGCGTTCAATATCCTCACCTTGCTATGAAATTCTCTGGGATGCCCACATCGCTGCTCTCTCCATTTATTGTTACTTGATTTCCAAATAAATGGATGTTCATATGTTATGGCAAGAATTGCCATATTATAAGATCAAGCAATTGATCATTGAGTAAAGTGTTGTTGTGTTGATTATTAGTTCCATTTGATCTAACCCCTTAGATCAAATCATCTCTACTCAAAACAAGGTTTTATCAAAGTCACATTGAGGTTCATAGCGCTTGACTTGATGAGCTACTTCAATTCCACCAAGGTCAAGTGAAACTTCAGTTACTGTGACTGTTTTACTTTAAAGCGCGAAAATTCCCCAGATTTTCTATGCATGAATGCAATGCACACATCTGTTTCCTCTATTTTTGTAACCCCAATACCTGGGATATTACACTCTAGCAAGAGGATATCAAATTAACAGAACCCATTGTAGTGCAGTCGAATCTCATCGTCTTGAAACATCTTCAATAAAGAATTATTGTTCCATATATCTGTTTTGAGAAGTCAAGTAGCTTTCTCTAATTTTATAAAGAAGTCAATAACATATTGCATACTTCAATCTCGGGCGTAATTTGCAGAAACATGTAGCTCATAATTAGCTTTCAGTTTGCACAGATAAATACAAAAAAATAACAGAAAATAAATATGCTGCATGCCATTAACATCTTTGCTACTGTTATTTATCAACCTTAGGAGACTACTACCACAACAAAGAAATCAAATAGAGATAGAGATAGGACAATAGATAGCAAGCATTGAGCATATGGAAGGATAGGGGAGAGCCGCCGTCGGCCATCGACCTCAGGCCCGCCCATCTTTCGGCCATCGCATGCCCTTAGCAGCCACCGCCAACACGAGAGGAGATTCCTCGTATCTGATATATGAAATGCACAAGTGCAGGATAATTTAGAGAAAAAGATGTTTAGTAACACTCATAAATTGTTTAGCTCAGTGGGGCAAATATAGATGCAACTTGCAGCCAGCTTTAACAAATGAATCTGAACTTATGTTTGTACGAAGGGCAAAGTCAAAATAAAAAAGTAGAGACAAGGAACCATGAGGCACCTGAGTCGTTTTCCATCTAAATCTCGTTGCTCCATCACAAAATATCCCTGCTGGTGCCTCTTGTATATTAAGCATGACAAAAGGAACATACATTAGTGCATTTACTTTATTGGTCACATCAGCAGTAGACCGTAGACATATTCAGTGTAAGATGATGCACAAAGTTAAGTCAAATCTAAATTGCCACGGAAGCTATGCGAAGGGACTCGTATCATTTAACATTCACTTATACTGTGGTACATTTCACCCCACCATATCTAAAACAGAGTATGATTTTAAGTTAAATAGAGCCATGAATATAAGCATCCATGTTAAGCAGACTTGAGGCACAAAAAATTTCGCTTTTGTTTATCTAGAAATTAATTGCCAGTATATAAACTGAGGGCACTCGGTTCACCTATAACTCCATGAAGTAACATAGATGCCATAATGTCTCATGTGACCATAAGTGACAGTGCACAATTCAGTACATCACTACCAACATGGAGCAATATCAAGAATAGTGAAGTGACATCAGTGGAATTCAGTACTAATAGTCAGACAGTTTGTGAGGATGCTACCCATTTTAAAGTATTTTTTAATGATATTTATTTAGAAGTAATTTTCTGCAAGAAGCAAATTCAATTAGCAGTAAGAAAATTATTCCAGGAGCTCACCAATTGAAAAAGAATCGGAGTTTTGCTATTCGGCTTCGGACCTTCTAGCCTCATCATTAAAAGTTCAGCTTCCCTGTTCAAAGGCTAAAAAAGATGCATATGAGCCTTACAAAAGTACATAACTAAATATGGCACCATACAAGAACAGAGCACCACATCTTAAGTCCTACTGCTATCTAATGAGGGGACTAACAACACACTACAGTTAATTGATCTCCATATGTCACTTTTTAGATCCCTAAACTGGTGGATAGTCTAGGTATGCATAGAATGAGAAAACTGGAACAGATAACCGCATGTCCGCACCTTTGCCTAGGTAGCGGTGGCTTGCTCAAACTGTAGGTATTTCAATAACAGATGTTTTATGGCACTGGAACTTAGTTTATAGCAGAAAATAATAGGGATGCCTGCTGATAGAAAACTTTGAATTAACCACTTCACTTCCAATAACACAAAACTGAGGAAGCATACACAACTAAATCGAAATAATTGACGTTGTCATGCTAGTACAGAGATCGAATTGTCCACAAGTACTGCATCATGGAAAAAGTAACTGAAGTGTTCCCATAAGCTTGGAAATAATCACCCGTATGAGTAACTTGGAAGGGCTACCGTCCCATGCACGGGACTATGTCCTGAATGTAGTCTATACATTCATTCTTTTTAGCTTCTGCATTTGTGTCATCAAACTGTTGTTCAGGTAAACAGCAGTCCATTTTGTCATAAATGAGAATGTAAATTAACTAAAGCAGCACAAACTATATGTAAGAATGTTTAGGCCAAGCAAGAATAACCATAATGGTGATAGCAAAAAAGTGCAGGGTTTAAATTAATCAATATGCTTTACTGATATGGAAATACATGAACATATAATATGTACACTCATTATGCATAAAGTATGAACATGTTCAGCTTAAGCCTGGAAGTGTAGCTGCCTTACATCCTACAAAGAAGGAGCAATTTATTTACAAAGCCTACAGAATTGCTGGAGCAATTGATTAGATTAAACATATGTATAGCACCAAAAGGGCGATATGACAAAGGGTTGACGCTAACTCCAAAATGCTGAAAACTCGAACCAAGTTATGATATCCCTCCACCAAAATCCTCTGCCAGAACAGAAACAAATAACATTAGCCCAACCATGGGGTTAATAGAAAAGCAGTACGTACATATAGAATCACAATCATTAGACTTCATAACAATATTTTGGAAATCATAATGCTGATGCATTTTATCTGGGTGCATGTTTCTCAAGTTAAAGGTGACATAAAATGTTTCTCATTGGCATTGCAAAAGGCTTCACATCAATGGAAGAGAACAAAGCCACGCAGACCTCTCTTTTCTCCTCTACAAAAGAAATCTGCAATATATAAATATATATGTTCGAACAGAAACACTGACGTATTCCTCTTTCAGAATTTACAAGCTGCTCATAGAGAGGGACACAAGGAAGCATTGGAGCAACGCCTCAATCTTACATTGACATGGAAGTCCACGGAGGAAGATGACCGTGTTGCTGATCAATTATTTCTCCCTGTGTGCGTTCAATATCCTCACCTTGCTATGAAATTCTCTGGGATGCCCACATCGCTGCTCTCTCCTCGCGCGGTTGATAAATCCTACATACTGATATACAACAGATGTGTATTCAATACCAGTACCACATCTTGCAGTACAGAGAGATGGTGATCATAGACAAAAAAAGCAATAACTCTGTACATATTGACATAAACTGAGCCAAGCTAGCAGAATAATGTCGCACGTAAAATTCAGGACACAAATATTTACGCAATTCAGAATTCACCTTTTATTTGTGTCGTCCAATCCGTGTGCACGGAAGAAGTCAAGCTGTTGGTGGCTGGTGGGTGCAGAAGACGTGACGCGGTGACGGCGGCCGCCGGCAGTGTGTAGGGTGGGTGGAGCGCAGGCAGGGTCGCGTGGCGGCACCCTTGCCCTGGCGTGCAGGGTCGCGCGGCGGCGGCCTGGCGCTTGTGTACGTGCCGGCTCGCACGGCGGCGACCAGGCACTGGCGTGCCGGCTCGCGCGGCGTCGGCCTGGCGCTGGCGTGGAGGTTCTCACGGCGCGCGGCCTGGCCCTTGCGTGCAGGCTCCCGCGGCGGGAGGGCGGGGCGATGGCGATGTGGCGTGTAATGCAGGCGTGCGCGTGCAGTTATTCATGCGCGATGAGGGTCGATTAGTGGCCATACAGATCGTGGGAAAACTGAATTAGCCTTCCGCTCCCGTTAAACACGGGACAACTGTGAATGGTTTTTTCTTCGTGACGCGGTTCAGAGGGAGGTTGTCCAATTTTCGTGCACGGAGGGGAGACACCGATCTACCAACCATCCCACCACCTCTAGTCATTTAATATAGTAGAGATTGTTAGTAGTATTATGGCAATGTAATACAGTAGAAGGGGAAACTGAATAAGACAAGGCTTGTAGGCATTAGCTGAATTCTGTACGGAAACATTGTTTTGACATCATCTACATTCTTTAATGTAATTTTGAAGATCCATCGTCTACTTACAACAGTTATCTATAACCTTATTAGAATTGATTATCTATGGTTCACCCTCAAGTTCTTGTATATGGGTATGGGTGCCAATGAGAAGTGATTTATCATAGAAATGTAGATTGCGTTGAAATGGGTACATATGTGTAACACATAGGGATGCATTCATACGTCCCACCCTACATGCAGACTACCATAAGTATTGCCATTCTTTCTGTACGTAGTGGGATCATACTGAGCCAATGGGACCCCTAAGTGTTTTATGAACCTCGTCACTTTACCCTAAGCGGCTAAGCGTTAAGTTACACTATAAACAATGGATAGCTATTTCTTACTCAATTTTAGCACTCTAAGAATAATGACGTCCTCTAAAAGTAAAAATAATAACGATGCCCTCGTATTTGCGATGGCCACCTTGCTAATTAATCTATACCTACCTAATAATAAAGTGAAAATGGTTCCGTCGTCCGTTTTTTTGTTGCCCCTGTCTTTCAGTTGAAATTACAAGGATTGCCACCGCTGAGTCGTTCGGGTGTCGGTCCGACGAACCGTTTTTTTTTCCGTACGAGCCCCCACCCGTACACACGTGCACCACCGCTCCCGAAGAAACAAGCGAGGGGAGGGCAGAGTCCGGCCGTAGGTTCCATCGAGGCCGGCTCGCCGCGCCGCCCTCACCCCAGCTGAGTTCCGGCGCCGTCTCCGAAACACCAACGGCCTGGTGGTCCTAACTGCGCCGCCTTAGTTTCTCCTGCTGTCTATCTCCACGCCCCACGATTTTCCCCGCCACGTCCTACCTCCAGGTCCAGATCTTGCGAGGCAGGGGCTAATGGGGCGAGGTCGCTTGATCCGGTCCCAAAGACTTGCAGAAGTAACGGAGGGAGAGAAGAGGTATCAGGAGCATGGCCATCAGACGAGGAGCTCTGGAGGAAATCCCTTGCAAGTTTTTGTTTTGCTTGCGCCGCTGCAGATTGGGCGCACCTAAGCCCCCTTCACCACAAAATTTGCCCCGCCGCCAGGAATACTCAGCGCAAGATCGTAGCGCCGGAGGCGGACGCGAGGCCGGTGCTGTTGCCGAGAGGCAAAGGCCCTCTGTTGCCCGCCAAACGACCAGGTCGCCGGTGCCGGTCCCTTGCGCGGCCGACGCTGCTCCGCTCCCCTCCACTGACCAGGCCGCCGTCCCTGACCTTGCCCCGATTCGTGCATGCTGCTTATTGTGGTAGTCAATGCCAATTGATGTGTGTGCTCTCCTCGGTCCGTAGTCTATCGATTTTGGGATAGGAAGAAGATGTGAGGTTGCTGCCCCTGTGCTGCTAGCTCTCGAGTGATTTAATCCCCGTTGGGTGTACTACAGTACTTCGGTTCATGCACATAATTGTGTAATATGTGTCCTGCATATGAAGGATGTGCACTTGTTTACGTAATTTGCCTCTTTGTTTCTTCTTATTAGAATTATAACTGAATCTATAGTGCATTGGTGCATGTAAACGCAAGAGACCAGTTAATCGACAATTTCTTCTTAAGCATGAAACCCAACGGTGCATAGTCAGTCCATAGCTTGCTTCATTGCCATGCAATCAAATGCAAACATATTGGAAAGTGAACTATAACCATGCATTTGCTCTAAATAAAGGACCATTCATTGGTTAAAAACAAAAAATCATTGGCGACCAGCAAACATATTACAACGATATATAGGGGTCTTTCTCTACATTGGCGATCAGAGCAGACAAGTGTTGACAGACTTTGGGACAAATTTTTTGAGTCTGAATTCTGTCAAGTAAGAAACGGGCTAATCTTGCCTGGTAATGCTGCATCCTTGATTAGCCTGGATTTGGACCTAGGCACAATGCTTAGCCTGGAAAGCCTGGAACAACCGGTCCAATTGGGTACTGGGCAGTAGCATTGCTCTAATAAACTATTTATGGGAGCATGACAATGGTACTAAGAAGCTATTTATTATTCGACCAGGCCTAGCTAACAATTAAACACATCTGTAGTCCAGGATTGCCACACTAGGGATAAATAAACAATGACCAATTTGTATTTTAGAAATACAAGCCTTCAAACTTTATATGTGAGCTATATCTACATATCTAGGAGGTACGCCAGGAAAAATTAAGTTTTTATTAGTTGACTGTAATTATCTTTTATACTCGTATTTAGGAATTTTATCAGTTTCACTCACACTGTAATGTGCCGTAGCAACGGATGGCCAGAGATTTAAATTTGATGATTTCGTTTGACTTCCCATGAATGGTCGATTTTTGCACCAAACATGAGCCACACCGATTTTTCATCCAAAGTTAATTTGATCGATACATGGGTATGCGCCGATTGCGTTCTTCGCGTTGTGCGGGCACGTTGGCCATGAGACGACAATGTTGTCACAACAGGTGGCGACTGTGAGTGAAGGGAGAGAAGAGGCGGCGCCCGATATCTTGAGTGTGTGAGGGCCGGAGGTCACGCGAGGAAGGGAGGAGACGCGCTATGTTGGGTACATGAGAGAGAGAGAGAGAGAGAGAGAGAGAGAGAGAGAGAGACGGCGAGCTAGCAGCATGAGTGTGTCGGAGAAAGTGGTAAGGAGAGAGAGAGAGGATTAGGGCTAAGGGGCGCTTGGCCGACTGGGCCTTCGGCCTATGATAGGGCAGGTGGGCTGCAAGGAAAAAGGAAATGGAGAGGATGAGGATGGCAGGCTGCTGCATCGAGGGATGCATACCAGTAGTGGAACATACAAATATATTTTTCAAGAATGGACAAGAAGTCTACCGAGCGATGTCAGCTCTTACGCATGGTCTACTACGGAGGGGAAAAAATATTGTGAAAGCTTGCTCAAGTTCAACGATGCGGGCGGTCGTGGTTGCCAGTGGCTAGGTGTTCACCAGTGTCACACACGGTGTCAAAATATTTATTGAATAACAACCCGGTGCAACGCATGGGCACTTTTGCTAGTTTAATATCATAAATGTACGTAAGTTTTCCTATAATATTATTAAATTTAAATAAATTTAATATACGATTTTTTGAGTTGTAAGATAAAATAGATGTATACTTATCACGTGCGAAGTTTGCAGTGCAGGAATTTTGTGCCGGACTGCCAGACTCGACCTACCCATCAATCCGGTTTATTTGACGCACGACAGCACAAACAATTTCTTTTTACCTAATAATATAACATCATCTAAAAAAATAGAAATATGACACACACAGGACAAACGTTGTCGCGGCGAGCATCTGGAAAATACAAATTATACAGCCCCGCAGAATCTGGGATGCGTCGCTCATGCACATGTGCATGCATGTGTCGTGCGTTTCCCTTATAGTTTGTGCTCGCTTATCAAGCTCGTGGAGGAATGAATACTTATCTTCATGCCGCTCTGCTAATGATCGTCCATTACGTATGCACATGTGATGCTCCAATTTATTAAGGTTAATCTAGCTACGTACGCGCTGGCTCGCATACTCTATGACTGTTGACTGGGATTGGAATACTTAATCTCACTACTACTAGGAGACTAGTGGCGCTAGATCTCACTAGGATTAGTTGTGGAAACACTAGCAATCTATTGAAGCAACGTATATATGAATGAACAACATCGCCTTATGTGTTCTTGTGTACTCCCTCCGTACGGTTTTAATTGACGTGGAGTTGTGCCTACGGGTGTACGTTTCACGAAATGGCTCGCGTCGATTAAATAAGAACCGAGATAGTAATTGGCTAGTTTTTTAAATGTGAGAGCATATAAGAGATGTTGAAATGTGATAATTTATTTACTAATTATAGAATTTTCATGGTTTTATTCAGAAAGACTACAAGAGACTCAGGCGAGAACATATAAGAGATATTCAGACACTTTAGGCACACCACTCGCAACATATAGTCTGCATATATCATCAGATCAAATGAACAATTTGCTACTAATTCAACGCATGGCCTTCTTCAAGGACACCATGATGATGTGATACTTTGCCTTGGCTTTTGCCAGATGCTTTGCGACGGTGGATGCATACACCATGAATAGCTCCTCAATAATATCTTTACCGAAGTGATCTACAATGAGTGGCTCCAACACCGCCCTGATGCAATTGGCAACATTTGCCCCGCTGCTTGCACAATCAAGTACAACATCACCTTCTGAGTCATCCTGAGGATCCCAATTCGATTCAAAGAGTTTAAAGTGCTCAACATCGAAGAGACCATTCTTGTTGATCAACGCCTTCACCTCTTTCATAGATGGGGCGTAGTATGGCAAATTGAATGAGTCCAACTTCTCCTTCTCCACACGCCCCTATGTGTATCATGTACAACAATAATATACTTTAGATAGGATATGATAACCAAGAAAGAGTCATCTATTCGTGAATTTGATTATTACTGGAAAGTAATAAATCGCTCATGCGTTCCTTTAGTAACAAAGGTTTAGTGGTTACTGGAAAGAAAAACATGTGTTGCGGTAATATATGTGGGTGTACCTTTTGTACCAGAGACTGGAGAGATTTGGCTACCAATTCAAACAGGGTGCTAACGTCCCCATGCATCAACATCTCTTCACTCTTTCGACCAAGAATTGTTAGCAACATTCTGCCTCCACTCACAAGCTCACTGGAGCGCAGTTTTAGGAACAACTCAAAGTCATTTTGGAATTGTTCTTGGAACAGCTTGATCACAATCGGCGGAGTAGTCTTTCCAATGTAGATGTTGCCTTCATTCAAGTGAGTGCAGCTTGAGATCTCCTCCGGGACCTAGGAAGTAAATCATAGAGGAAACATGGTTTATACAAAAAGGCTTATCATCATATAAATAAATGCCTTGTAAATCTTCAAATCACAGTACTACTTTGTTACAGTCAAAGCCGACATCAATTGAATGGTCTTGTGAAGCGTTTCAAAAGGATTGGTTCATTTCCGTCAGGACAAAAAGATGGATATGATACTGGTAGCTTATTTTTTGTGCGACATTCTTGCATTTCACCCTCCGGCTACTCCATTTATATTTGTAGATAATATGGTGCATAGATATTTGCAGGTTAAAATGTTATAAAGATATGTATATTTTTTCATAGCAAACAAGTAATTACTGAAAGCATAGTGAATTCATGCTGACCATTTTAGATCAGATTATATTCGATAAAAATGTGTTCGTATAGTGGAACAACATACACTATTTGTTTTAAAATTAATTAACATTGTGAGAGAACTCACTTTCCACATCTTCTGCAGCCCAAAATTTCAATCAGGCGTCATCTTTTAGCATTTAGTTTGCATCCCATGCAGACAATTTTATTGTTTTTGCTAGGCTTTACAGATCCGTGATCCAATCCACCCAGCATATGGACTAAATCTCTGAGTCTATTCAATACCTAACATGATTTCTTCAATCATATACAAGACGCCCTATTCTAATAAAAAAGCTTGTGTTCGCGAATCCAAAAAACGTTGTGTCAAACTGTTAATTAACACATGGGCACGAACTATTCTTATCACGTTAAGATGCAGGGAAATCAATATATGCACGATACATGTACCTTGGAACGCCACATGAGGGAGTAGGATGAGTGGAAGAGATGAACGCTCTGGCGAGGGAAAAGCTTCGCGTAGTAGGATCCCGGCAGCCCTGCGACATAGTGTGGCGGTGCCTCTTTGCCGCCGGGGTTCTCAAAGTGCTCTATTGAGCGGAAGACGAGGTTGAAGTCGTTCCCTGGAAGGTCATTCAGGAAGAACTGTACCTCCACGTCACGTGCACGTTTTTCTGCCTTCTGAGTATAGGCACAGATCGCGCCGATCACCTCCGAGACGACGAGCAGAGTGTTGGGACCAGATGAGCAGCCAAGGTCGGCGACGACCATCGTGCTCCGGCGGGTGGAGAGCGACGTGTACACCTCTTCTATGGCCTTCCTCAGCACTGGCCTTGTCTCCAAAATAGCCTTCTCCTGCATGGAACAGCAGTAGATTTAGAGCTCAATCCTAGCTAGTTGACACTACTTGAAGGTGTGATCAATTATATACATACATATACATGAAACAACAGTAAAACAGTGTCGTTGGGTACAAACTTGGAGCCTGGAGTTGACGGCGTAGCTGTTCTCCCCGTTGCCAGTGGCCATGCGAACGCCGCTTGTTGCATCCATAGCTAGCTAGTGTTCACAAGTGATGATTGGCTTCACAAGGTGGCATGGGTAGACCACAACGGCTGTATCATTTATAGGGTGCCAATGACGACTCATCCCATTATTTTTCCCACCCTGTTGGGTTCCTGCAATGTGTATTTAACTTGACTTGCCACTTTGACTGCCGATGCAATGAACTTGAGAGAGTCCCTCGTCATGTCTCCCTCCTCATGTCTTTGTTTATCCGAACAGCTAATTTCTAGATCATAGTTTTTTGATAAAAAGATATCTTATTACATAAAAGATTTAAGCATTATACGGCCTCTGTATAGTCGCACAGAACCAAGAGTCCAAAAGACCCCCGTGTCGCCCCCTGCGTTGGGCGGCTCGGGCGGAAAACCCTAACGCCGCTGCTTGGGTTCCTGCAGTGTGTATTTAACTTGACTTGCCACTTTGACTGCCGATACAATGAACCTGGGAGAGTCCAAGCACAATGACAAAAGTAAAATTGCGTGTTCACATTAGTTAGGGAAGCATCCTTTACAATGCCTGCACAAAAGATATGATTTCACATTGTGCTTGGTTCCAGAGTGACAAAAGTACAATTGCGGGTTCACATTAGTCAGGGAATACAATGCCTGTACAAAAGATATGGTTTCATATTGTGCTTGGTTCCAGTGATATACCTCATATTGTCTTTGTGTATCCGAACAACTAATTTCTAAATTATAGTTTTTCGATAAAGAATATTTTATTACTTAAAATATTTAAGCATTATACGGCCTCTGCACAGCCACACGGAACCAATAGTCCAAAAGAAAAGAAAAAGGAAAGCAAAGTAAAAAAAATCAGTACACTACAAGAAATCCACAAGGGAACTGCATAGTCGCCTAAGGTGACTGATGTCCAATCCACGGATTACGATGTCATCTATGTTGGATAAAAATATTTCTCTCCGTATCCTCCAACTGTGTAGACTCCTCCATAAATAAATCAAGATCTCCACATGTTGTAGAGGTGATCATGAATGAAGAAAAGTTGTGCACCAATAGATAACATGCATGAGAGACGAATTTTTATCATTAAAACCTTGTCATATGTACATAGTCATGGAGGCCAAATAACGGCAACCACTCCCACCCCAATAAGTATCTGAAACCTATGATCCTTACCATTCAGTCAGTTGGCTAAAATATTTGCAATGATGAGTGGCAGGTATATGGTAGAACTTACTTGGTCTAGCAAATTCGAACTAGAAGAACAAGTGTTTAATAGTCCCGTCATGCATGGTCATGATGACAATCTAAACACTTTTTTTTTACTTCGGTGCAACATGTGTTTTACGGTTTTACATAGTAGTCTTTTGTGAGTATAAACCCCCTGCGAAGATACCATCAAAAAACTATAGTCTTCAGCGGAATCTTCATTTTCCAAAAAAGAAATATGTTATTACCAACTGGCTCCTCTGGCTGTAGCAAGGCTTTATACATAGAGTCCACAGAAAATTTTCCATTCTCATATAGATTCCATGAAAATTCATCTGTTCTTTGCGTCAAATGGGTCAAAGCCAAACACTGGATCAAGGTGTTCCATGATGCAAGTCGTGGACCAACAAGATCTCTTCGAAATTTCCAGATTATATGAAACATCAACATCTTCAAAACCGATTCCCTAGCTAGCTCCTCAAGCAGAGCGGTCAAATTCGACGTGATCCATGCATTATGTTTGTTTTGATTTAAGATTCAAGGCTAGCTTAAACATGTATATGTTCCAGTGCTGTTGTATTTGATTTATATATGGACAATTTCCTTGGGGTGGCGTTTTGGCCCTAGGGCTCATTTGTACCGGATGAACAATAGTATCACAAAGCAAAAAAATTTAAAAATCTTTAAAAACATTGATTTTCTGTTGACAACATAGATGTTCGTGTCTTCTATATTTCTGTAATTTTTCATAAAGAAAATAAATATGATTTGAAATAGGAAAATGAAAAGCAGTAAATCTCTAAGAAGTAGCATTGAAAGAACTAGATTTGTTTTTTTAGCAGACCACCAAACTTATCTTTTTCCAACGAAACTGTACATCTGCACATGGAAAATGTGGACTCTTTAACATGTTTATTGCTTTCAGATTTTGTTTGGTAATAGCTCTTTTTTCACCACAGGACCAAATGCTTCCTGGTCCTACTTTAAATTACGCAACATCCTGTACTACTATCTACTGCAGAGTATTAGTTGTCTGGTGTTTCATTCAAATATTTTCACTGCTACATTTTCTTTCAGATGGTTGTAACTATACCACAAGAGGTTTGTGCACACAGATGCAAGATACACGCGCGCATCTTTCTGAACATACCTTGGACATGCATGTTAGTTCCTCATCTGCTTCGTTATATATGTTCCCTGTCGATTGTGCACAAACTAAACGTGGTTTAGTTCATCAATTCCTGCAATATACACAGCACATACAGAGGACAAATGTTGAGAGGCGAAGCATCAGCAAATTTAACAACGGGGAATCTGGAATATTGAACATGTGTCCTGAGTTTCCACCATTGTTTACCAGATAAACTATCTCTCATACATGACTCAGTGATCGACTATGCCTCGGACTAATTAAGGTTAATTCTACGCGCTCTATGCATGACTGTGCGCTGACTAGGACCAATGCCGGTAGATTTGCGTTCTGATGACAGACAATGACAACACTAGAAAATGAGACATAGAAAGGAACAAACATGCATAGTGCCTGGCTGTACAGTAGTTGGCAAGAGAATCAATCTACATAGTGTTCTGCCAGCATCTATCACAAAAGGAAGTTGCCTGTGTGAATTCGAGTAAGATGCTTCGTGAACAGCTAAAGGAAGATATGAGCAAGAACAGTTGCAAGAAGCACTCCTATGAGTATCTCTAGCAAAGAAGAAAGCATTAACTATATCATACGCAAGTCAATTTTCCTGAAACTATATGGTGCATGAGTTCTGACAAGGCAATCCTGATTCTCGAATTGAATTCCTTTGCAACTTGCAGCACTATTTGTGAAGCAGAACGTGGTACGTGAGCTTGAAAACCATCTCATATATTGAGCTCTTGGTCTCAGGACATCTTCACCGTCCGACGCAAATGTATCAAAAGTGAACGTTCATGTCTGAGTGGTTAGAAAATAGGTAAAACTTAAACCTAGCGGTCCAACGCAAACTGACAAGCATGTCTGCGCACAGATTCACGATCCAAATTTGAGGTCGGAATGCATTGGCGCAGACAGCAAGCAAGCCCACGAGCGTTCTACTCCACCTCACCAATTCGCGTTCCTCCCTCCCATTTGCAACCCTAGAGTGACGCCGCCGTTTGCCCAGCCACTCGCCATTTTTGACACCTTCTATTCGGCCCGCAGATCACCAGAGGATACTATTGGTGCCAACGTTATTAGAGTTAATAGAGTCACCACGAGTTGAGCCACATCATTAAAATTATTTTGATAGTTGGATAAAATAGGTGGTGAAGATTTAACTCTAGGAGACTCATATATAACATCGTGTCAATATTGCTGAATGGAAAATAGTAGAAGAAAGATTACAGAAGCGCCTTAGTAGTTGGAAAGGCAAATTGCTATCCCTGGGAGGAAGATTGGTACTCATTAATTCGGTACTGACAAATATGGTATTGTATATGTTATCATTCTTCCTGTTGCCAAAAGGAATTCTGCATAAACTCGATTATTATCGATCTAGATTCTTTTGGCAAGGTGATAGCGAGAAAAAGAAATATCGACTGGTTAAATGGAGTGTAGTTTGTAGTCCCAAAGATCAAGGCGGGCTTGGAGTTCATGACCTGGAGGTCAAGAACTCAGCTCTGCTGGGTAAATGGCTTTTTAAGCTCCTTACCGAGGATGGGATTTGGCAAACTATTCTTCGGAGAAAGTATATCGGCTCCAAGATGTTATCTCAAGTGGTTTGGAAACCTGGAGATTCACACTTCTGGGCTGATCTAATGGCGACAAAAAATATCTTTTTTCGTCATGGTACTTTCTCAATCAAGAATGGAACACAGATACTGTTGCGGTCAGAAACCCACCGGCGAGCAGCGACGGGCAACACAGTAGAGCCGGGAACAACTTAGGACTGCGGCTGGCCCTGGTCCCTCCGAGCGACGGCCCGCAAAGCCTCCGGCACGCACGTCCGATGCTGGTGCAAGGGCGTGCCACCTGACCTATACCTGGTCAGGAAGGTGATGGAGATGCCTCGCTTAGTTTCCTGCATGGCATACACGTAAACATTAAATACGAGCCTCGATCGGCTCTCAGGTTATCCTGTGAATCGGCTCAAGGAGCCGATCCACCCATGATTCGCACGAGGTGTACGAATATATGGTGGTCCTGCTTGATCAAGATAAAGCTAAAACGATCTACGACGATTTAGGGTTTTCACCGCATAATCGGATCATCCTACTCACGATTGGGCCTCGCGGTCACGTACGGTGATCGTAAGCCGATCCTAGACAAGGCCTAAAAACCAACACGAGGTTGATCCCCGGAACATCCTGTCTAGGGCTAGCAAACTACACCCTACGCGTCGCTGGATCCTCCAACCCTTTGTAAGGCCTAACTATTGCAGATATTAAACTAATCCTTGAAGAACAAGGAGCAACCGTAACGGATCGGATCTACTAAATAATGATCAAGCGGGGTGCCGCCCCTACACCTAAGATAGGTGTAAGGGCGGCTAGATGTCTAAGGGTTGCACTACGACAGCATATGATACGAAGAACAATGCTAACCCTAACACATCTAAGATAACTACGTTGCTCGCCATCAAAAAGGCTTCAGTACGAGCAACGCATGGCAACGAATAAACTTGTACTGCCTAGATCGCAAGATGCGATCTAGGCAGCATGATGCTTACCCGGAAGAAACCCTCGAAACGAAGGAGTTGGCGATGCGCCTAGATTGATTTGTGGTGAACGATGATTGTTGTTTATTTCATAAACCCTAGGTACATATTTATAGTCCATAGACTTTCTAACGTGGGAATAATCCCAACCGTGCACGAGGCAAACTCTAACTAACCGACACGTAATCTACTATGTTACAGATACACGGGCAAACTAGCCCAAACTTTGCATAACAGGCCGATTCACGTCTTTCTTCCATGTATATTCTTCAAATCCATCTTGATCGCGGCCCACCTCTGACTCGGTCAAATTCTGGTGATAACACATGCCCCCCTGGTTTCGGAATTGATAATTCCAAAATTACTCTGCTTTTTCTTCGTCGGGTCATGTCGTGGCAGAACCGTCGCAGTATCCTTCATCATGATGCCTTTAAATTTCTCCCACCAGCTCCAGCGATCCTCTTCTGCGAGCATTCATCATTTTATGAAGAAGGTTGTGACGAAGGATCAGCCGATGGTACCCCAATCGGCTCCTAAACAGAGCATCTACCAGGCGAGCTGCCCCCCGAGCCTTAATCAAGGCGAGAATATCGGTGAGGATGCACAAATCAGACCAAGGGCCTTGAACTCAGGCAATTGAGACAGCCACTATGCAGAAGTCCTATGAGCGTAGCTGAGACAGTGGCCCACTTAGCCAGGCCGACAGTAGATGCACCAGAGCCGATCACCTCTCCTCCCTTGAAAGCCGATATATTTCTTCTGACAGTACTGCTGAACTGGCATAAAGGGTTGAAAATCCTCGAAGAGAAGGTTCAGGCACCAGAATCGGCCCAATGCAGCTGAGGAAGCTCTCATTGTTTACTCCCTCGAGGAAGCAGCAGGCCCCACAGCTGAACTGGACTTGGTGAAGATCCGCGCTTTGAACACACAGCAAATAGATCCTGTGTAGCCGCGTCTTGAACTAGAGTCGATGTCCTTGCATCGGCTGTATATCATGAAATTTTTTTTTTACTGGCCGATTTTTTCTATCGGCCCCCAACATTTCACTACACACACGTTCATCTGCACATGTTCATCTGATTAGGTGCCCCCCGAGCTGAATCTGTCAGGGAACTGCAGATATCGGCTCTGTAGTTAACCAAGGCACATGTATTTGCACGTCGGCTCTGGTAGGACCAATGTTGATTCTTCCTAACTCATCAGCCGACGTAAAACCGCTGCCCAGTAGATCGATGTTGAACACAAGCAGAACATGTGGTGAGGATAATTTTGGCCGATTGCTGGAATCGGCCTCCATATTAATCGAAGCGCTCAATGAAGGTTTTGTAATGTTCCTTCATAGATCTTTGGGGCCGATCCCAAGGATCGGCCTCGCCACGTTTGCTCATCGGTTTGCTCTTGCTACATGGTCAGGCCAGTGGATAAGACTAGCCTAACCCTGCCCTTCGTCACGTTGATGTGCTCGCAGTCGTCAAAATTGGGTGCCTCGTGTAATCCTGGAGCACTAAACTCCGTCGGAAGGACGAGCACCATGTTTGTGCCAGCCGATGTCTCATCATCGGCTTTCTTTTGCTTGGGGCGCCACTCCATTTTCCGTGGTCGACCCTCTTCATCCAGGGTTCGCTGAATTTTCGCGGCCAGATCAGGCCGCGCCTTCCTTAGCGTGTGCAGGTATAACCTTTCGGCTTCCTCCAAGCCGCGCAATCGCTGAACCCTACGCTTTTGGGAACGGCTGAGTCCATCAGGGCACCACCTTGGTCGGTGGTACCTGTCTTCTTCTTCTTCTCCCTCGTCTTCCAAATCCTCGAGATCTTCCATCCGAGGGGACTCAGCGTGTTTGCTTCGAGGTGGGAGAGGCCCTAGACGTTTGAACACGGACACGTTAGCTGCATCCTTCCTCTTCTGTCTACATTGCAGGCAGTTGCCGATTGTAGGCAATCGGCTCATTCCTGAATCCCAGCAGTGTCTGAAGAAGGGACAGTCCCAGTGCCTATCTTCGTCGTCTTGCTCCCTCGATTCTTCCTTGGCACGGCGCTCGTACTCCTCCTCATCGCGATCATGCCGACGATGTCTCCTGGCGTCCCTAGCCAGACGGTCTCTATCATCATCGTCGCTGGATCGTCGGCGTTGGCTATATTGACTCACATACTTATTGAGGAGGTGATCAGAGAGAGGTCGCTGATATCTTATGTTCTTCACTTCTCCCTCTGTGACGTAGCGCTTGCCATCGTGACGGAGCCGATCGCGTGGAGCGGCCTCCTCCGTGTCCTTGCTACGAGAGCAGCTGCCCTCGTCTCCATCCTTGCCAGAGTGGTGCCCAGGTCCTACCATGTCGATGCTGAACGAGGATCCTGGCTGGCAACCTTCAGGGTAAGTGCACTCCACCATGTTAACGGCGGGAAAGGGGTGGGTGTCGACCTTCATGGCGTACTGGTTGAAAATCAGACGTCCTTGTTCTATCGCCATTTTGATCTGCTGACGCCACACCCTGCAGTCGTTGGTGGCATGGGAGACCGAGTTATGCCATTTGCGAGATGGCTTTCCGTTCAGCTCCTGTACCGTGGGGATTTTGAGGCCTTCGGGTATCTTCAACTGCTTCTCCTTGAGTAAGAGGTCGAAGATTTGCTCAGTTTTAGTCACGTCAAAATCGAACCCTCTGGGCGGACCTGGTGGCTTAACCCATTTGCAGGACACGGGGGTTGCCCCCCGAGTCCATTCAGCCACTGCTACCTCTTGATCTCCCGCAGAGCCTTCGTCTTCATCTGCCTCAACCAGGACTACGCCCGCTTGAATTTGTCCTGGTACAAGTCCGGATGGCGCTGTTCATATGCTGACAGTTTCTGAACCATGTGCGCCAGTGAAGGGTAGTCTGCTTGGGAGGCCATATCCTTGATTTGTGATGCAAGGCCCACCACTGCCAACTCGACTGCTTCTTTTTCAGTCACACGAGCCGAATAACATCGGTTCCTCAGATTTCTGAAGCGCTGGACGTATTCTGCCACAGTTTCTCCACGCTTCTGACGTATCTGCGCCAGATCGGCAAGGCCAGACTCGGAAGCTTCTGAGTGGTACTGCATGTGGAACTGTTCTTCCAACTGCTTCCAAGTCCGGATCGAGTCTGGTGGCAACGAAGTGTACCACCCGAAAGCCGATCCCGTGAGGGACTGTGCGAAGAACCTCACGCGTAGTGGATCCGACGCTGAGGCCGTTCCTAGCTGTGCCAAATATCGGCTCACATGCTCGATGGAGCTGGAACCATCTGATCCACTGAATTTGGAGAAATCAGGGAGCCGATATTTGGGTGGTAGCGGGACCAGTTCGTACTCATCGGGGTACGGCTTGGAATAGCCGATTGTCCTCCTTTTCGGCACCATGCCGAACTGATCTCTCAGTATAGTACTGATTTGATCCGCGGTGCTGGCTGCAGGAGTCGAACTCTGAAGATTCGCCGGGGTGGCGTACTTAGCCAGCCATGCTTGCTTTTCCAGCTCTGAGCCAACTGCAGGAGCTGAGCTCTGGAGGTTCGTCGGAGTGGCATACTTAGCTAGCCACGTCTGCTTCTCAAGATCTGTCGCTGACGTTCCTCCCGCTTTTCCAGAAGTCCCTGCTGTCGCGGCCTGGTTTGTGAGCGCCCAGTTACCGCAGTCTGGCACATATGTGCACATGTACCCGTGAGGGATCTCCTTAGGCGCCTCATGCAAGAACTGGCAGTCACTAGGGTCACCACCGATCTTGTAGACGACGAATGCCGGTGAATTCGGCACTTCTGGTGCTGCCAACGCAAATGGCAGCGGTGGACGGGACTGAGTGGCATCTCTCCTTGGTATGTCCCGAGAGCTGGTCCTGACGGAGAGTACTGGTGCCTCATGATCTCCTGGATCACCCGAAGAGCGACACGCTCCAAAGTGTTCACCAGGTTCTCAGAGTGGCGGTGCAGCGAGTGAGCCACCATGTAGTTAATCTCCTGACGCAGGGACCTGGTGCGTTCCTCTGACGGGGCGGACAGGTCTATTCCATCGAGCGCACCATCAGGCGAGAACCCTTTCCACCTGATGCCATGTGAACGGGTTCTGTGAAAAGAGCCGATGAGGTCGGCTTCGAGGATCGCTTTGACCTCGTCATACTTCTTCTTGAGCTCGTCGGTCAGATCCTCGTACGTGACTGGAGTGCCGTCCGCCATCTCAGATGTAGATGGCGATGTGGTTGATGTAGAAGATTGTCCCACCGGGCGTGCCAGAATGTGTTGCGGTCAGAAACCCACCGGCGAGCAGCGACGGGCAACACAGTAGAGCCGGGAACAACTTAGGGCTGCGGCTGGCCCTGGTCCCTCCGAGCGACGGCCCGCAAAGCCTCCGGCACGCACGTCCGATGCTGGTGCAGGCGTGCCACCTGACCTATACCTGGTCGGAAGGTGATGGAGATGCCTCACTTAGTTTCCTGCATGGCATACACGTAAACATTAAATACGAGCCTCGATCGGCTCTCAGGTTATCCTGTGAATCGGCTCAAGGAGCCGATCCACCCATGATTCGCACGAGGTGTACGAATATATGGTGGTCCTGCTTGATCAAGATAAAGCTAAAACGATCTACGACGATTTAGGGTTTTCACCGCATAATCGGATCATCCTACTCACGATTGGGCCTCGCGGTCACGTACGGTGATCGTAAGCCGATCCTAGACAAGGCCTAAAAACCAACACGAGGTTGATCCCCGGAACATCCTGCCTAGGGCTAGCAAACTACACCCTACGCGTCGCTGGATCCTCCAACCCTTTGTAAGGCCTAACTATTGCAGATATTAAACTAATCCTTGAAGAACAAGGAGCAACCGTAACGGATCGGATCTACTAAATAATGATCAAGCGGGTGCCCCTACACCTAAGATAGGTGTAAGGGCGGCTAGATGTCTAAGGGTTGCACTACGACAGCATATGATACGAAGAACAATGCTAACCCTAACACATCTAAGATAACTACGTTGCTCGCCATCAAAAAGGCTTCAGTACGAGCAACGCATGGCAACGAATAAACTTGTACTGCCTAGATCGCAAGGCAGCATGATGCTTACCCGGAAGAAACCCTCGAGACGAAGGAGTTGGCGATGCGCCTAGATTGATTTGTGGTGAATGATGATTGTTGTTTATTTCATAAACCCTAGGTACATATTTATAGTCCGTAGACTTTCTAACGTGGGAATAATCCCAACCGTGCACGAGGCAAACTCTAACTAACCGACACGTAATCTACTATGTTACAGATACACGGGCAAACTAGCCCAAACTTTGCATAACAGGCCGATTCACGTCTTTCTTCCATGTATATTCTTCAAATCCATCTTGATCGCGGCCCACCTCTGACTCGGTCAAATTCTGGTGATAACAGATACGATTCTGGGAAGATGCTTGGTTAGACAATGCACCTCTAAGTGAACAGTATCTTGCGTTGTATAGTATCGTTCGTCGCAAAGGAGATACCATTGCCACTGTAATGGCTACCTCTCCATCGAATGTGACGTTCAGACGTGTTTTGCTAGGACAACGGCTAATGGCATGGAATGCTTTAATTCAGAGGTTGGGGGATGTTAACTTAACGCCTGAACCAGATGAATTTAGGTGGAATTTACATGTAGATGGCTCTTTCTCGGTAAAATCTTTATACAGCGCCATACTTCATTCTGATTTACCGGTTGATAATAATAAGAAAATTTGGAAGATGAAGATACCATTAAAAATAATTTTTTTGGATGGTATCTTCGTCGAGGAGTCATCCTCACCAAAGACAATCTTGTTAAGCGGAATTGGCACGGAAGCACTCGATGTGTTTTTTGTCATCATGACGAAACTATTAAACACCTCTTCTTCCAGTGCCAGTTTGCGAGATCTATTTGGTCTGTCATCCAAGTAGCGTCTACCTTGTATCCTCCCACTAGTGTGGCCAATGTCTTTGGTAATTGGCTTCATGGTATAGATTCAAGGTTCAAGTTGCTTCTTAGGGTGGGGGCAATCTGGGCGCTTTGGCTGAGTAGAAATGACAAGATTTTTAATGACAAAATTTTTTCCTTGTTGCAGGTCATCTACAGATGTACATGGATTTTTCGTTCATGGTTACCTCTTCAGCGCATGGAGAACCGAGACCTCTTTACGGAGGTCTGTACACGGTTGGAGGCTACGGCAAGGGATACTTTTTCCCTACATGGGTGGCAGCATAGTCTACGGATTGAAGCCCCACCCACACCTTAGGCGTTATATGATTCATTGTTTCGATATGTATTTCG
This sequence comes from Lolium perenne, assembly GCF_019359855.2. Lineage (NCBI taxonomy): Eukaryota > Viridiplantae > Streptophyta > Magnoliopsida > Poales > Poaceae > Lolium > Lolium perenne. The sequence continues at coordinate 263,054,768 of NC_067250.2, forward strand.
CCTACATATTTTTTAGTTTGGTATCTTTTTTGGATTTGAGACTCAAAAACGGCTGTGTGCATCCTGGTTATGCAGAGGCTGGATGTAATTGCTTTCCCATAAAGTAATAACGCATCCTTTATCGAAAAAAAAAGAAAGTTTTGTGTGCCCACGTCTCCTCTTACGTTAGGTTAGTTAAGACTTATCTCCACATGCGGGAGTTTAAGGAAAAAAACAGCATGCTAGCTATATCTGTGGGATATAAGCTATGTCTGTTAAAAGAAGACACGAGCTATATACGTTTAGAAAAAATAACCCTTAGTTCAAAGGAGAAAAGGAACTACTGGATGGAGAGGAGACCAAGGTAGGAACTCTTTATCTGTCGACGCATGTCACGTTCCTCATCGGAGAGAGGCCGCTGCTCCTCAGCTTGGTCAAAGCGTAATATGATCTCCTTAGCAGTTGCGATTTGCAATCTGAGGTCCCCAATGTTAAGCCTGTGCCATTTCCGGAGGGCCTTGGAAGTGCGCGAGAGTTTGATGTGAACACGGCGAATGGGGATCAAGTTGGGTGACGCTAATACAAAGCTCTTTCATGCTAGGGCAAACAGACGTAGAAGAAAGGTCCATATTCAGTCTGTGTCCACGGCTACGGGTACAGCTATCACAAAAGATGACAAAGCGGACATTCTTCTAAATCACTTCAAGGGCCTCCTTGGCTCTAAGGCTACCAGACTTTGCAGCCTGGACTGGGCGAGTCTCGACTACAACCCCCACGATTTATCTGACCTCAACGAGCCCTTCAGCGATCAGGAAATTATGGACGCGGTTTTCTCGTTACCCTCCGTTAAGGCTCCGGGCCCGGATGGCTTCATTGGGGCGTTCTTCAAGTCTTGCTGGAACATCATTAAAGTTGACATTGTGGCCGCGATCATTCACATGTCTCACTTACGCGAGGGGTGTGCGAGCCTTGTTAATTCGGCCAACATCATCCTCATCCCCCAAAAGCCCGACGCATCTTCTGTGGGGGACTACCGTCCTATCAGCCTCATACACAGCCTATCGAAGATCTTCTCCAAGATCCTGGCCAACCGTCTTGCGCCCGTTCTGCCCGACATCGTTTCCAAGTGCCAGAGCGCCTTCGTGAAGAAAAGAAGCATTCATGATAATTTTCTACACGTTCAGAACCTCATCAAGGAGCTTTACTCCTCCAAAATGCCATGCCTTTTCCTCAAGCTTGACATCTCCAAGGCTTTTGACACTGTTGGATGGGCCTACCTCCTCGAAGTTCTCACGGCTCTGGGTTTTGGACAGATTTGGAGAGATTGGATCTCTCTTTCTTTAGCTTCGGCCACGTCTCGAGTTCTCCTTAACGGAGACACCGGCCGCCCTTTCAGCCATAGGAGGGGTCTACGCCAGGGCGACCCTTTGTCCCCTATGCTCTTCATCCTCGCCATTGATCCCCTGCAGCGCATCCTGGCCAAAGCGACCCTCCACCGCATTTTGAGCCCCATTCGCTCGCGGACTACTAGATGTCGTATCTCGCTGTACGCTGACGACGCTGGCATCTTTGTGAATCCTCTCAAGGACGAACTCCAGGCCATTTCCTCCATCCTTGACTGCTTCGGCAAAGCGAGTGGCCTCATCACCAATATGAGCAAGACCGAGGTCTTTCCGGTACGATGTGAGGAGATTGATCTCACTGACATTCTTGCTGACCTACCCGCAAAAATTGGAACCTTTCCTGGGAGGTACCTCGGCCTTCCTCTTCACTTCCGCCGCCTACGGAAGATTGACCTCCAACCTCTCATTGACAAGATTGCTGGAAAATTGCCGGGATGGATGGGCAAGAATCTGGCACGACCTGGAAGGGTAACTCTCGCCAAGTCGGTTCTCATGGCGACCGGGATCTATCATGCCACCGCCATACCTTTGACTAAATGGGAAAGAGACAAGATTAATAGGATTGCCAGGAACTTCATTTGGGCTGGCGACGACGGAGAGCACACGGCACAAGGAAAAGCGCTGGTTAACTGGAAGACCGTCTGCAAGCCTAAGGGGCTCAGTGGCCTTGGAATGCCTGATCTCGAGAGAACGGGGCGCGCTCTACGCCTTTGATGGCCGTGGTTGAACTGGACCGAGCCGGAGCGCCCATGGGCAGGCTCCCAACTTCCCTGTGACGAAAAGGACTTGTCCCTATTCAGGGCCTCCACAAGGATTGACATCGGTGATGGCGAAACAGCTTCTTTCTGGCACGATAACTGGTGCACACGCGGTCCTCTTGCCTCCTGGGCCCCTGACCTTTTGTCCATCGCCACAAGGAAAAACCGTTCCATCGCAAAGGAGATTAGCGACAACAACAAGGATCCGTTCCGTCGCAAGGATTAACACCCCTACACAGTTAACGCAATATTTGGAGATTTGGGACATTGTTCAGACCATCATCCTCGACCCGTCGCGTCCGGACTCCATTTCCTGGCTTTTGACCACAGACAGGAATTACAGCGCCAGTTCGGCATACAAGGCACAATTCCTCGGTTCCCGTCCCAGCTTCGCTGCGCAAAAGATTTGGTCGGCGTATGCTGAGCCAAAGTGCAAACTGTTTTCCTGGATTGCACTTCACGGAAAGTTACTTACCGCCGACACGTTAGCCATCCGAGGTTGGACCCATGACCCTGTTTGCCGCTCTGTCGACGAGCGCCCGAGACGGCTGTGCATCTTTGCAAAGACTGCCCCTTTACAGTGGCCATCTGGAACATGGCCAAATCTTGGGATAATTATGACTCCGCCGACTCCAGATCCTCCTTCATCTCCATTTCAGATTGGTGGGACGACATGCTTACCGGCAAGCCTGGCAAAGAATAAAGACGTATCAGCGGGCGTTTTCTCTATGATGTGTGGAACACATGGAAGGAAAGGAACCGTCGTATCTTCACCAGCCTCCGGCTCACATACCCGGAGGTTGCGGATCTTGCTAGGGAGGACATTACACAGCGTGCGCGCGCTTTTACCACCTTCGGGCAGGCCATTCCGGCCGAGCCAGACTAGTTTTTTCTCTTCTTTTTGGTGGGTTTTGCTATGTTACCACCTTAATCTAAACATACGCCTCCCTGTACAGTTTGGTTCGTTTTCCCCCCTTGCTTATTGAAGAGGCAGTGCTCCTGCCGGTTGCTCCAAAAAAAACAAAAAGGAACTACGTGCTAGATATGTAACTTGTGTATGATGTATTCAGTAGTGATCTTAAAGAAGAACTAGACTATAAAGACGCGTGTTGCCGTGCTCATCCAATTTAGGGAAAATCCAAGGATACAGTTAGAAGAAGTTGAACGGTAAAACTATTTCATCATAATTGAACAACTTTTTTTTTTTTTTGCGATTGGAGCAACTTAAGATACAATGCCATGAGAGCCGTGATAGAGCATAATTTTTTAAAGTTACAACTTATCCACTAACATAAATGCATTTATGTACATTTTCTGATATCACCAATCATGCCGGAGTGCTAGACTCGGAAACACATCACTTGTCAGGGTTATGTCACTCTAAAACATATGGAATGAACCATGTATTCTAAGGAAACTCATGGAACCTCGTTGCCACGAATTTTCGAGGGTGCATAATATACACAACCGAATAGACAAGCCAATGAACAGTACAACCCTATATTCGGCGCTTGACTGTATATCTTTACAATGTGGTGCTCGACGTTCACCATTTGAAGGAGACAGTTCCATACTTTTTTTCAATGAGAAACCCATTGACCATTGTACACTGGCAGATATTAGTGAGGGCAAAACCGGTTTATGGCCCACCCAGCCCAGGGGAGGAAAAAATCATTCCTAGGCTGCTATGTGAAAAGCCCAATAAACCAGTCATGGCTTAAAAATGCCATGGCTTCTCGTTCCTGCTCGGCTGCTCGTCAGCGCAACCATGGCGCTAGTTAGGATATCAATCCTGACTCCATGAGCCGGTGACTGAGCGGAGGAGGTGCACCCGGACTGATGGAGTCCGGAGAGAATCGTTCAGTAGCGACGTCAAGCCGGGCATGGCGCCTAGGCCTCGACCAACAAGCCCCAAACAGGCAAGTGGCCAGACAGCTAGCAACGTCGATCCGGTGACCTGGGCTCCCCTTTAGTCTTATATCTTCTCCGATTTGTAGTATGTATAAGTCCATGCCTTATGTTGAAACTGAAAGCTTTATTTTGTTTTGGAGCCATTCATACACGTATACACATGTGCTGAACCAAAGGTATTGAGTATTGACAAAATGCCAAGTTTCCCACTGAAGTATATGGTTTACAATTGCAATCTATGTGTTTTGCCCACTAAGATTTTATTTGAAGCTCCGCCACTGCCATTATACCATGTAAATCGGATCTAAAATACCTACATGGATAATGACGTGTACAGTGTGGAGAGCTAACATCAGTGCTAGATGATTTGTCATGTTTATCCATTCAGGAAAACAAGGATCTAACATCAGCTTGTTTTTGTGACTTTGAGTATGCTCATACACAATTAATCAATGGTATGCAGTAGTGGTATTGCTCTATAACAGCCCCAATTCTTTTTTTTTTTAGTTTTCAATGGATGGTGCAAACATGTGACAAATAATAGACACTTTAAAGAAAAGTGTGGCAAATCATAAAATATCCCGGTGCAAACAGCTACGTATCATCAGCACAAACTATATATTACATCTACACCAACACAGCTGAGCCCAAGCCACTGCTTTTGTTGCCAGCAAAGCCTAGACGGCACCTGAACTTGTGAACAACCTAACAGAGTTGCAAACAATGCCCATACTCCTTCTCTTCCCAGAATCATGGCTAGTATACCTGGGGCATGGGAAAGTAGTCAATATTACAAATTATTACTAAAAACTATATGCGCTGAAGTTCTTAATTTCAGTATTTAAGGCAAATAATCTTAAGAACAAAAGGCTAAAAGGTAACCACCGACTTGGACATAAGAAGCATCAAATTATTGAATAACCATTACTCAGAAGCAACGGAGACATGCAATACCAAAATACAGCATATTTGGCATCTGCATTATGTACCCACTATGCAAAAAGAAGAAGATTATGTATTACTAGCCAATTAGTCTTCTCTAAGCATAGAGGAAAGTAATGACTTACTATCTTTCAAATCTGTTGGTTCTGTGAGTTCATATAAAGAAATTTTCACTACAATAATTCCCATACTGATAATTTAAAATTATAGTATTTTGTATTTTTATTAGGATTAAAAGTTACATCCTGCTATTATTCTTGTGCACAACACATCAGGAAGATGAGAAAGACACCTGGAGTATAGGCTTTTGGTAACTGCAGCAGATCGAGCCTCTTATTAATTTAAGAAAATCAAGAGCATGTGCACATCAAGCTTATTAGAAACGCGACAAATTCATTAGCAAGTTAGATACGCATGCTACTCATCACATCGCAAACCAATTGAGAAAAATATTGATGGACCAAAACAATATCTGAGCAGGAAAAACTAAGAAGAGCACAGCTCCTGCAGTAGGTTGCTTCTTGCAATTAGCACTTGCTGCAAATTGTGTGAGACTTCACAAGAATAGGATATTGACTTGCTGACTGTGACATCCCCAAAAGGGTTGTGTTATCTAACAATGTCAAGAGGAAAACAAGTCACCGATAATAAAAGGTAAACGTGCACTCAACTGTTCAGGATCAGTATCAAAGATAATAGCTTCATTCTGAAATTTTCTTGGCCAAATTTGCTACTCAATGTTGATTGTTTCCTCTTTAGCATCTTCAGAACAGTGTACCATGCCCTTTCTGCAAAACAGCTACATTAGGCACTCTTGGGTACCATAGCTGTAGCAATATTACTCACCAATAACAGTTAGTTCTTAAATCTAACAAGGGAGTAATGCAAACAAGAACTACTCTCGAAAGAAAACCAAGATGATACCTGACGAGGGATCACCTCGCCAATGCCTACGTATTATAGATTTGGGTTTCGGAAGAGAGCGACGATGGAGATTCCGGGAGCGAGATTAGGCACACGACGTACCCAGCTTCGGGTCCCCTCGGTGGAGGATCCTTACGTGCTGCTAGCAATCCAATATATGATCATATGTCTCAGGGGTGTCGACATTTGCAATCATAACAATTGTTGTATCATTCCAGCCTTCAGGAATAATCCCATTATTGAGTGCTTGCAATACCTTAGTAGTTATTTGATCACCACAAAGATTCCAAAATTTCTTATAAAACTTGGCATGGAGACCATCGGGACCAGGAACTTTAAAATCACCAATACTGAATGCAGCTCTTCTAACATCATCAGTAGAGAAAGGTGCCATCAGTCGGTCATTCATATCATGTGTTACCTTGGGTTGAATAATGTCCAAAACACAGGGTGCCGCCATAGGCGGAGCTATGTTATCTATTTGTCCTCCCTCTCTATCGGGTGCCCTGGCTGGCTTTATATATGCAACCAGCCCAGGGTTTTACAAGAGTCCTAGTCGACTACATCTTCGGGTTGCCTTGTTGGGCCTTCTCCATATTGGGCCGAGCCGAGCTAGGTATACTAATAATTGGTACCCGAAGGATATGCCCATGTCATGTCCGCGACCCCGGGGGTCGTAGGCTAGACAAACCCAGATCTCCATCTGGCATAAGCCTAACCTAGATCTCTAGGGCCTACAGGGTGAGAATCGGTAACACAACAGTGACTCTACGACTCAAAGAGTAATACAAGCTCATAACTGAGCAAAGAACCAAAGTATTACAAGCAGAGGTCACTGACCTGACAATTCATCAATCAACGGAAGCAAAGTTATGCTATTCTAAATAGCAAGATAGCAAAAGGCCTAAGAGGCCAGGAACATAACGGCGACGTCCCAGCCCATAGATTCCAGACTGCCACCTGGGAATCCCAAGCTACTCATCGATGTCGATCTAGAAACCTTCATTTGTTGGAGCAACTTCGTCTGAAACAAAGCATGCAAAGCTGAGTACAGGGACTCAGCAAGACTTAGTACAACCTTTTAGCAAAGCTGGTATGCGAGGCTTTATGTGGAGCTTATTTTACAGAAAGCCAGTTTCCTTTTGTAAACAAGAGGGAGCAGAAGCTCGTCTACTCAGATCATATTAAAAAGGGGATAAGAGAGCGATATCACTAGCTCTACTGATCATCATATTGAATCCACCGAATCTTCATCATATGCTGAACCTATCTACTAGGAGCACCCCCTCGATACCCTGAGGAGGGATCCTTATCACACATTGATTCCAAGTTTTACGATTAGGGTCATGTTGTCTATGATCATAGAATCCATCACCAAGTCGCCCTTAACCGTGGACACGGCTTTTCGAAAAGATTTACCCTGCAGGGGTGTACAACTTTACCCACACGCACCGACCGACTCTTAGCGCCGTACGTTACACACTTCCTTGGTGTGCCGGCAGAGGGTGGTCGACCAAAACCTTTCCCTTGCTTCGCCTATTCCATGAGTCAATCTAACTGGGGAACTCCGTCATCGTAGGTAGCCATTCTCCGAGGCGGTCCCGGTCATTGTGTGCAGGGGATCCAGTTCAATGCCTCCAACATCCTTCACCCTAGCCACATCCCTGTATGATGCACCTTTGAAAACCTTTTCCACGCCTTCGCCATGCAGAATGCCAAATGGAACTCGCAAACTAATTGACTCATGGGTAAGCTAGGCAAGTTCAGGCCAAGGGGTTCCCATGGGCCCCGTGTGGCTGTACGCTCAGTCTTGGTTCCGAAGGCGAGAACCTCAGGTCCTAGTATCGGCGAGAACGAGTCAAATCACCACATCCCCATGTGGCGGCCCATCCAAGCCTTTAAGCATGTTTATTATCATCACTGATCTTACCACGTCATCCTGTCAAACTAGGTTCATTCGCAGCTCTGATTCATCAACCGGATGGATCAGGATTCGTCAACTAAGCATGGCTAAGCATATTCAATAAAACGGCTCTAGCGATGCACACGAGCTCAAACCTAGTCTTGCTGGGAGCAGTGGATCAGAGTATTTAGGCTACAAGGATGGTAAATGCAACACATATAGGATAACTATTCCTGCCGATAAAACATATTGGAAACGCATGCAATATGTAGGAACCAGAAGTAAAAGCATCTCGAAATCATAAAATGAACCAGGCTAGGGCTTGCCTTTGTCCCTGACAAACCAATATGGATCTTCGATGATCTTGTACTTGACTTGTTCGTCAGGTGGACAAGTATTGATCTGCGTCGTTGTCGATCTTCGTCATCTCGGGCACTTGCTCTATCGATCGCGAAGAAGCAAACACCGGAAAGTAAAGGAACAATGTAAACACCCGGATTTTTAAGTCCAGATGCCTATTATATCATACATCGCAATCTCAGGAAGATTGTTTTTGCGAGACATAATAGTTAAGTAGCATAGAGTCATCATTTATTACAACACATACTTGTCTTACAACCATAGATCACATGATCCAATATTACACAAATCGATTGTTCAACAACACAAATAGGTAGCGGAAGCGAAGTAGTAGTGGACTATCTATTCCACAGGCAACGCTTGACGTTAGAAGACGATCCTAGTTATCGTAGACGTCCTGTTGTCCGTCATCCTGATACTGTTGCTCCTCTTCATAGTCTGGCATTTGAATAGCCAGGGACACAGCCATGAGTACTTTAAAGTACTCGCAAACAAATACTTATGTAATAACTCAACAATTGTAGTAGGGGGTGCTAAGCTCTAGGTTTATTTGCATAAAGCCAAGTTTTAGTTCAATAAACTTTGAGTAAAGACTCTTCATTTGCTAGACTAACTCAAGTGGGAACATTAGTGTCATCCCCACCATTCATGGTGATTCAAGTCAAATCACCTTTCAATTCAACAACTCTTTTCAAGACAAAAGTTCTGACAATGGAATAGTATGGCCTCTCCAATCGTCCATAACCGTGGACACGGCTATTTGAATAGGTTTAACACTCTGCAGAGGTTATACTCTTGTGCCACAACTTTTGATTACATCCGTCGAGGATAACCCCGAATCATCATAACTCAGTACGCGGATCATCAACCTTAACCTTTCACTTATACACCCTAGTATAGGCACCTCTCCCCATGAGCTTGGCCTCCTGGTGAAAACCAAATGTTAACCCGGGAACTGCACAGGGCTTGGGTCGTACATTCACCTCATATTCACATCATTTCACTTGTAACGGAGGCAGCCTCGGCGTAACCCCTATGATGTTTGTTTAGAGGGAACCCATACTAAGACACACAAATTTCTAGTTAAGCCCTACCCATAATCAGGTATTGTGGGGGTACTTGTAATATTGGAAGGGTATCGCATTCAAACCCAATCATCAGTTTTTATTTAACATTCACCAAGTCAACCATGTCACCTTCACCTCTTCCAAAGTCATTTCACAAAATCACAAAGTTCCCATCTAGAGTAGTCAAGTTTTATTTGATTAGCAATAGCAACTAATTCATGAGGGGTGCTATCTAGCTTTGATTTGTTCTATGCTAACTTTGACTCTTGTTCTACTCTAGACCAAGTGAATCATGAATCAAAAGTAAACTTTGAAATACAATAAGCAAAATAATTGCAAGGTAAAAACATGGGATAGGTAAGACATAAAGTAAGATGTGATGGTGCCTTGCTCTTGTTGAGCCTTGCACTTAGGACTTGGCAAGAGGGTTAGCTTGCCTTGAGTGGGGTAGTTGTCAAAGTTTTCCTCCTCTTCTTGAGAGTAGGCCTCCTCCTCTTGGTATTCCTCGTTACTAGCGTCTATATACGAATACGAGGTATATAATCACCAAAACAATCTTACATGCTTGACTAAAACACACCAAAGTGGTTCACACACATTATTCTAGCAACACACCAACATGGCAGGGTGAATTACTTGGTTAGTTCTTATTTAAGAAAAACAATAATTTCCTCTCATTATACTTATTCATTTGGTTTGCTTAATTAAATCTTTAGAGAAACTTCTTTACTCTCATTAACCCTATCAAGATTTAATCTCCCTCAATAATAATCAGGTATGAAATATAGGTTGACCAAGGTCAACATTTCATATCTATTATAGGGGAGTATAATTTAAATGAGGTGCTATACCTCATACCACTTAAGAATAACTTGAAAATGATTTAAAATCACTAAGTAATGGCATAGGAGGTTCATTAGCTCAAGGTCATTACCTCTTATGGAATTACTTAGGATCAAGATTTAAATGAGAGATTAGCTCTCATACTATTAATAGAATTTAAATTTCAAGATTTAAATGGACTAGAAATGGCTCCATAGCCACTATTTTGATCTAGTCCATGATCATACAAACAACCTGGCTAGATTATTTCATAATCAATTAGATTACAACATTCTTGATTTATGAGAGTTGGAATCAACTCAAAATCAATTAGGGTTGAATTTTAAATAAAGTTTGAATTTGCAAAAGTCCCTGTCTTGTTATTTTTAGCATTTGAATTCTACTACGAAATTGGAGGTGGGACCAGTGGCATTGGTTAGATAAATTCTTGGGCTTTCCAGTGATATAAAGTTCACAGAATTTGGTTTATCCAATTTGAAGTTATTCAAAATTTACCAAAGCATCTGCAAGCAATTCAAACTATTCTGAAATTCGCATTTGAACTACTGGGCTTTGGCGGGAAGGGAAAGTGGGCTAAACGGGCGAAAATTAACTGGGCCGGCCCAGCAGCGTGACTCGCACGCGTGGGCCGCCTTACAAGGGGGCTCCACCTGTCAGTGAGGTTTAAACGCCGAAGCGGTATGGCGATTCTGGGGCGTAGGATTAGAACACGATCGGGCGGTCGTGGATCATCGTCGTCTCCGATGAGATCCCGACGTACTGGCGGCGAGCCTAGGGGGTCGGAGGGCCTACCGGCGTTCCCGCGGGCGAGGACGAGGTGCGCGGCGACGTTGACGTAGATGAGGAAGCTCCTGGTACCTGCGGCGAGGCGTGGGGAGGCTCCAGTCGATGGCGATGATCTGCGGGCTCCGGCGGCCTTCAGCTTCAAATTGTGGCGACTCCGGCGGTAATTGGATGAACTAAGGGTGGGAGAAGAAGCAGGGATGAGAGGTGAGTCGAATGGTGTGAAGGGATCGTGCTGGGGGCTCCTCTATTTATAGTGTTGATGGTGGCCGGCGGGTGCTGTGAGGTAGCGTCGACGGCATGGCTTCTCCAGTGCTCGAAGGGGCAAGCAAAGGACGACGATCGAGTGGCAATGGCATGGCGATGCTTGGCGTGCTGCTGGCGCTGCGAGAGGACGAGGGAATCGTTCAGAAGTATGAATTGAGTGCAGCAGTACCCGCGGTGCTTTTCCGACGAGGACGACGGTGACAAGGCGGCCGCAGGCATTCGAGCATGTCTACGCGGTAGAGGAGAGGGTGGCGGTGCTTGTTACAGTCGTAGGGATGCAGGGGGAGGACGAGGGCGACGGCACGCGAGATGCTCTGGCGCGGCCAGAGCGCGCTCACCGCGTGCCTGGCATGCTCTGGCAAGGTTTTGGGCGCGCGTCGTCTGGCCAATGCCGTGCCTGCGAGAGCCTGGGCCGTGCACCATTGTGATCACCACGGTCAGGGGCGTGTACTGGACAAGGTTGGCGAGAGAGGGGAGGGCCAGAGAGAGGGTGACCAAAGGTGGCCGGCATTGCAAAGTTTGGCATTGTTTAGGTGTGTTGCCACGCTTTAATCGACGGGGCAAGGACAAGTAGAGGTGCAGGGGATGCAAGAGAGGCTCATCATCACAAATCAAAAGGGGTTTAGCCCAAAATCTGCTGGACAATGAGGTGTGTTGCATTTCAGAATTGCTGCCTGCCAACTGCTCGACGAAATGGCCGCATGAACATTTTCTTCGAATTTTGAAATTCTTTTTGGTGCAACTCAAACATATAATTAATGTGATAGAATGGTGGTGGTGGTATTCATTTTGGAGTTGATTTGCAAAGTTTCAAAAATGTGGTCATCTTCACTTTGTTTCAAAGTCCCCTCTTGTCAATTCTATTCTGGTCAACATCAACACTGATGGTCAACAGCAAAGTTTTTCACTTTGACCTGGTCTTGGATGAGGTGGCAAGAGTTGACAAATTTTGGTTTAGGAATCAAAAGATCCAGGGGTGCAAAGTGGTGAAGAAATTAAAAAGTGGCCATATGACCATTATCATATGTATGTTGGTTTTGCAAATTTTCTTGATTTGATTCTGGTTTCTTTGATGCATTTGGGTTTGTAATTGATATCAAAGGGTTTTACAACCAAGGGAGCAAGCAATGGTGGCCTTGATTGAAGTTTTGCAAAATTGGCCCAAGTTGTATGTGAGTGAGAATTGAATTATTTTCTAAATCTTCTCTTCTTCTCAAATTAGGGTTTAGTGATCTTGGGTTAGGGTTTAAGCACACTTGATCAACAGTAAGCACTCATCATGGCAATTGCACCAATAGAAAAGCACACTATGCATAGCACTATATGTAACACTATATGCATGAGAAAAGTTTTTGTTTGAGAAATTTGGGTTATTGACTTCTCTCTCTTTATTTATTATTGTTGAAATCTTGGGATGTTACAAACAATCAACACATGGCATCGATGCAATACGCGTACAAGTATGATGATATGACATGTTAATTAGGTACTGAAATAACCCTAAGACATCATCAAATTAACTGGGGTTCGACGGGACTAGGGTTAGTAGTTCCGGAGCTCTAAGAGGGGTTGATTTAATTCTTCTAAAACAACTAGGTTTAAAGTTGGTTAACAATGCATGATTTTGTAACCAAATTGTAGATCTCATTTTTCTGAAAATTTTGATATATTATACATATTTTTCTGATTTAAAATGAATTACTTATGAATTTCACAAGATTTAATCATTTTAAATCATTTCTGAAAATCTGGAAAATGTTAAAATCCTGACAGGTTGGACCCACTGTCATAGATTTAATCATTTCCTAAAATATTTCTGAAAATATTAAAAATCTGACAAAGGGGCCCACATGTCATATTATTTTTATTTACAGAATTGAATTTCAGAAAAACAAATAACGAAAAGAAAAGGGCGCGGGGCCCACGGGGTCAACCACGGTGGTCAACCACCGTGTGCTACCGCCGGTGAGCGAGCAGCGGCGGTGCTGCGGTGCTTCCCTGGATGCGCCAAGGGGCGCGTTGGACGCGCACGGACGGGGGCGACCACCTGGTGGCGGCGCCACCCCAAAAGGGTCGCCGGAGCGACGCCGACGGTGATGGCAGGCGGTGGCGTGGCCAGGTGCGCATTGCGGGAACGGCACAGAGGGAGAGGGGGAGAGCGACGGGGTCCAGGAGGACCGCTAGCTCACCAGGAGCGCGGAGAAGTCGACGGCGCTGGCGGAGGAGGGCTGCAGCGCCGGCGTCGAGCCGATTTCCGGCGGCTGGACGCGGAGAAGAAGGGCCTGGCGGTGGCGATTCCGGTTGCCCCTCATCGATTCCTTTGACGGGGAGGAGCAGGAGGTCGAGGCGGATCTCCAGGGCCTCTCGCCGGAGCAAGGGGAGGCGAGGAACGGCGGTGGTGAGCAGCGTCTATGAGGGTTCGGGTTTCGCACGCGCACAGAGCTAGGGGAAGAGGGGCAGCGCGATAGAGGAGAGGATAGGGACGGAGGAGAGGAGAGGAGTGCAGGGGTCGGCGTCTAGTGAGGGTCGACGCGGCCGGCAGCAGAGGGGAGGCCGGCACGCAGCTGCCTGCCTGGCAGGGGGAAGAAGACAACGGAAGTTTTGCCAAAAGCCCCCTGGATTTTGGGCATTTCCGGGGAAAGTTAAAAACAGAGCTAAAATCAATTATATTTTGTTATTTTGATCTCTTTTGCAAACCCAAAAAGACTCTAACTTTGTAGCAAAGATATAGTGGCCTTCCTAGTTATATTGGAAGGTGCACATATTTTGTTTGAAAACTTTTGAAACACTTTGGAGCATTTGAATTTAGAGAGAGATTCAAACAACACTTAGGGTTTTCAAATATTTCACTTCAATGCATTTTTCTTAGGGAAACAATGATGCCCATGATGCACAAACAATCCTAATTAGGTTTTATTAAAACAGGGATGTTACAGATCTATCCCCCTTAAAAGAATCTCGTCCCGAGATTCCAAGGTAGGAATAGAGAAGGTAACAATGACTACACCGGTCTTCAACGATCTTGTCGATACCACGACAATCTTCCTTCTTGAAGAAGTTGATCCAAGACATCATGAATGAAGTTGATCCACCACACACGAATGAAGCGCTTCATTTTCTTCCTTTGAGGTTGTTTCTCAGGAGCTCCTAAAGGAAAGAGGGAATGACACTGGACAGTGGATCTTTACAAAGATCGAGTATCCCATGGTCAACTCATGGAGGGAGTATTGGAAAAACAAATCTTGAGCTAACAAACATGAAACACGTCAAGGTAACGGAGGAGACGAAATAAGTTTCAAATTTTGGTAGGCAATTGCTCCAAGCTTAACAAGAATACGAAGGGACAAGGTAGCGAGGAGTTAAACTACCTTTGATACCATGACAAGGCACTCTTGGAGAAGGTGACTCATGGAAGCACAAATGATTATCCAACCAGAGCAACTTTGGATTTCAAAAATCATAGTCACTCTTTTGGTATGGATACATGAAATGATTGTTGTCTAATCAAAAGGCTGGGGGCCTTGGATGACTGACGAATGTGAATTGATTAGAACTTCGGGTACAAACGAAAGGAAGGAGAAGAACACTGGCTACCGAAGGGTCAAGGTTTGTGACATTACTTCATGCTACTTGAACGAATAGACAACAGATATGTGGCAACCTAAGAAAAGATACTTCTCCCAGGATTTAAACTTTGTATATGACAAGAGGATTGTCATTTGGTTAAAGCTTGCTCAAAAGTACTGGGGTCACATATGACTGACGAATTCACACAACGTGTGAATTAAAGAGAGCTTCAAGTAAAATCCAAAGGAAGGGGAAAGACATTGTCGAACAACGTAACATGGATCATCGAGGAGTGAATTTTTTTTCTCCTTACGAAGTTGTTATCTCGAGAGATATGGTTTCGAGGGATTGACCGAGAGACATTTAGCAACTATGCTTCTAATGTTCTCCTGGATGTTCTAGAACCCAATATCAGGCTTCTAAAAAGCTTTCAATAGGTCATCAAGTGAAGATCAGACTTTAGGATTGAAAAGACATCATAAGGGCAACTCCTAGAATAAGTCGCATAAGATCCTTATGGGGAATGGTTACTCTTGTTGTTTCAGGAGATTATGGCATTAGACCTTCCGACTAATTGTGTTAACCAATACATCAATCTTGCCGAAACTACAAAGAGACCTATATCAAATCCTTGAGAAACACTAACCATCGTTGCTGCTTGAGATTCATCTTAGGTTAGGGGTAAAGATATTTCAGACTTAGCAAGTCCAAATAGAAATTTGCAATAGTTACCACCAAGGTAAAGTTGCTAGATTCTCAAGTTATAGACTACAATGTCAAGCTCCAAAAGATTGAGCCAGATTGCGTAATACATATGGTTGCGACTGTCGAAGACAACTGCGTCATATGAACTTGCAATGTAACACATTTGAGTCCTGGTGGGGACGTCAAAGAAGATAATGAAGTTATTAAGCTTCTTCTCTTTCTTGAATAAACCTATCAGGGGTTTGGTGCGCATAGAGGAACATTTCAAGAAAATGGAGGTAACAACCTGCCATCTCAAGAATATTCCGCACATGCATAACTGACTTGCGATGATTCCCGAGGAAAACAAAGAGAAATTTACTCGGATCCACGGCGACATCTTTCAGCAAATGCACGTGAACCAGAGAAGGTCACTTCCAACATCCAGAACACATACTTCATGGTAACACAAAGATGGTTCTTAAAAGTTTCCAACATTAGTGCCAATTGTTCAATATGAACCTCTTTAGACATGGAGAAAATAAGAATGTCATCGATGGGCTCAACAACAAACTTATCAAGATACTCCAACAAGATGGACTCATATGTTGCATGAACGAGGCAAAAGTACTGGTCAGACCAAAGGACGTGAAGATGTACTCAAACGAAAACACCATGAGTATAACCATCATCAAGATAGTCCTCGGAGATGAGTTTGATTTGACGATAGCCCAAACTCAAATCAAATATTGGAAAGATAGCATATCCGTAAAGGAGATACTTCCTGACTTCAACGCGAACAAAACTAGACATTCGTTTAAGAAGGAACAAGTCAGATAGAGCTCTTGTCTTACAACTCTCCAAGTTGTTGTTGCAGCTCAACCAACTAATCCCGGATATCTAGTACGATTTCTTGGAGAAAGAGTGATTTAAAGAACCAACTTTTACTTATGAACTCGACAACACGGTCATGTGACAACATGACGATACTTCTAGAAGACATCCAGAATATCACTAACCACCGATATGTCACTGAGTTCGAGAGGGAACTTGCTTCATACAACAACTGATGTGGTCTTGAGAGCTTCGGCACGAAACTACTCTTTGACAGAAGAAGGTGCACATGATCAACGGACTTGGAAGCACAGTCAAACTTTGCTTAGTGATTGTTTAACTATCATGCTAAGTATGACACAAACGTCATTGGCTTTCAAAGCAATGAGAATTGCTAAGAATCTCGGATGGCCACATCAATGCATACACCCCAACATTCCCAAGCACGGACAGCTCGGAGGAAGGGCGAGTAAAGATATGTGAGAGCATCACTTCATCAGTAAGATCATGAGACACAGCATGGCATTGATATAAAAGAGTGTGATACTCTAAGGTAGAACAGAACATAAGGTGCATAAACCTTATATACTGCGGATTACAACACTTTGACCAAGTCCTAGAAATGGACGAGGTACTGGAGTTTGTTTCTCCTGACATCTCGAAGTGAAATGTCTTGAAAGATCACAAGAGTAACATGCACTAGAATATTCCAATGCACATTTACAACTTGGCTGCTAATGCGGTGACCCGGCATACCACTGCATGTTGTAGTATACAAGTCGTTGATATGATCTTTGTGAAGGGACTTCTTCACAATTGCCATATCCCTCAGAGTGGTACAACAGAAACATTGCAGGTCATAACACTCCATATATTATTACAAACATTGTCTTAACAAGTTGGTATTCTCACAGGTCCTATGAGAACACCCTAAGATACTACTTAAGTACGATTACAACTCATAACCATATATAAAAGAGATCTCAACAACTTATTTAGGTAAGTTCTACGTTGCTCGGCTCTGTGATGCTAGGGTATATCACTACTCCTCCACCTCCGTGTCATCGGGTCCGTAGACTATCTCATAGTCTACTCCTTCAACTCCGCCGGTAAGATCAGGTTCCTCGTAGACCAGCTCGTAGCTTCCTTCTGGTGCTCCATCGTTGATAGCCTCCACTTCAGGATCACAGTCTAGCAAGGGTGTCGAAAGAAAGCGAGTACAGAGGTACTCAGCAAGTTCTAAAAGAGTAAAAGGTGTTTGATGCACTAGCTACGACCATTGATCAGGAAATCGCAGGTCAATGCATGTTTTGAAATCATTTCTTTAAAAGGTTGCTTTTATTATGAAAACTATGCCCGTCAGTCTTCACAGGTTGACCAGAACTTCGTGGAGTTCCTTTCCTGCCGCGTTCGCAGTTCCCTTCCCGGAACAAGGAGTGACAGCCACAATTTGATACACTCTGCAGAGGTGCGTTACTTTTCCCACAAGAGATCCCACCCTTTTTGCCATCCGCAGGGACTTGCCCCCGTTCACACTTCCTTTGGTGTGAGGCCAGGTATGAAAATCCAAGCCCACACCGCCTTCTCCGTGGCCCTGCAAACCACCCTTTTGTCCACCCGTACACCCCCAGTAGACTTCTCCCGATAATATTTACTCACGGTGTACTTTGGACAATCCATCATAGACCGTAGAGCTCAACATCACATATGGATGGGGATTTAAAAGGCTATCCAAACCTACGGCAGTGCCTCCAACACCCCGCAGCTCTACCAGTCCGTTGGCATGCAGGAGGGAAAAGATACGGCTGGCTTCCCTAGAGCCATTATAGATCTCATGGTTAACGCGGTTTGTACGGCGCTAGAATCACTGGACGGCATTGGTAATTAATCCTAGGTTAATATAACCCATGCAATGGAACCTCCACCATATCAACACATACCATGGTTCCATTGCCAGCCACATAGTCATATTGATAGTTGGAAAGTAACATTTTATTTGCGATGCAGGAATGATAAGTATATAGCTTTGCATTAAAGTAATAGAAAATACTCAAGTTGACATGAGCAAGGGTGAACTTGCCTGTGGACTGCGAGATAGTGCAGTTCAATGCAGTTGATGGAACCTGGACCTCGGGTTCTGTAAGAAGCATCATTGTCCGGTAAGGACAATGTTATAAAATCCAAATAATGCAGTCATGAATGTATTATTTTAGATGGAATCCCTTTACCCCAATGAGTTATTACAATTTAGGGTTTAGTTAAGATTTATGCCTTTGGCAGTAACTTGCAATTGCTTTAATGTGTAAACCACTTTAATTCTCATAAAGTAAAATGATTCAAAGTAAAGCTACTTTACCTTCGTGATTCATTATTCATTCCAAAAATGATTTGAAATAATAGAGTTGCCTCTATATTTTTGGAATAAAAAGGAATAAAGTATTTTCCTTTGGAAAAATACCTTTTTCAAATAGAAATGACTTGGAATAATAGAATTTCCTTTTGAAATGTTTGAAAATAAGTATTTGAACCTATTTGAGATTTTCCTTGATTTTTAAATACAAGGAAATAATAGTTTGAAATTCCAAGTTTTTATTTTAAATTCATAAAATTCATAAATTTGAATTTGTTTCTTAAACTCTATTACATATTTATTCTTGTTAAGAATAATTTTTCATTCACAAATCCAATTTTTAATGGATTTTTTAGAGTTGTATTTTATTTACTAAAAATTGGTGAAATTCTGGCTATTTTCTTAATTGTGAAATGATCAGAATACCCCCTGGCCCCTATTGGGCCAGCCCATTATCTAAAGCCCATGGGACAGCCCACTAAGGCGTGCCCCATAACGGGTCGGTGGCACCGAAGCGGCCCACCTCGCTTGCTCACTCACTCGTCTCTCTCACACGCTCGACCTAACCCTAACCTCTGGCGAAACCCGTGGCGATGGCGTCGCCGCCATGGCCACCACCGTGCTCCGGCCATCTCCTTTCTTCCCTGACCTCGCCACCTACCTGATCTGGACCGCCGCGAGACGATCTATCGATCTGTCCGCGTGGTTTCTCCGATTGCTTCCTCTCCTGGCAAATCGCCTCCTCTCTGGATCTACTGGTGAATCGCCTCGGGCGATTGGGTGATCTCCGACGAGCTCTCGTCCTCGCCATCGACGTGTGCGCCTCCGAGACCGACCTGGCGCGGGTGCTGCTCGCAGCGCCTGTGCCGTCGTCTCCGTGCTGTGCTGCTGCTGGTGGTGTTCGTCGGCGTAACGCCGACGACTTCCCTGGCTTTGCAGCTGCTATGGCCGCGCGAGCACTGCCTCGCCATGCCATAGCCTCTGCCACCAGGCGCGTGTAAGTTGTTCTGCTCCTTCTCCTTCTCCTCTCCATGCCTGTGCTCCTCCCTTGCTACTGTGCTTCTTCTTCCTCTTGTTCTACAGCTCTCTGATGATCCTGTGATCATACAGACCCTTGCTATTGCTGCCTAAGCTACCTGTGCTTCCCTTCTCTGCAAGTTCTGGCCAATTCACCATTCTTTGGTACTGGCCAGTGTTGCTTTGCTTGTTGTGCATGCCATGTGTTGCATGCCTACTGATCCTATCATGCTATGATCTTGCTATGCCATGCTGTACTTGCTTATGAGCTTGCTATACCATGCTGTTCATGCTTATTGGCTTGCTTGTGCTTACTGGCATGTTATACTTGCTTATCTAGGTGTACTACTATGCATCTGTGACACTTGTGAATGCCAGTGATGCCTGTGAGGTGCTTCTGTGCCTCTTGTGTAATCCAATGATCCATTGGATCAACCATTTCTTGTTGGCTAGCCTATCTGTGTGGTTTGACTTGATTCAGTTGATCCATTTGATAAAATAAATGTCAGTGGCTTGGTTGCTGATTAATTTCTGTGGCTAAGTGAATCATTTCCTTACTGATGTTGATGCTCAAGCATGCTATTGCCTCTGTGTATGTGTGCTCCTGCTCTCACTAGCTCACTGGACTTGATCCAGAAGCTATGATGCAGTGACAAGTGCTGGTGTGCCTCACAATGTGCTACTGTCAATATATAGCATGAATTTGTTATGTATTCTTGCTTGAATAAATTAATTAAGGATGAACTGCTTATGCAGTGATGATTACTTGACTTGCTTTATATGAATTTGTTGTTCATGATTAATTCACAAGCAAATGAATCTGAATCCATCTCTGGATAATGATGCTTTGTATTTGACTTTGCTTTAAATGGTGCTAAGTGTGTTGTGACCTCAGTAGCCTTGCTACTGACTGGTTGCTCACATGGTTGGTTGGATCTTGTTGGCTACTCATCTTTGCTTGCATATTTGGGGATCATAATAAATAAGAATGCCAATATGCTTGCTTGTGAAGAAATCTAGGGTTTCCTGATGGTTGTATGCTTAGGATTTTCTGTGTAGTCTTTATTAGCTGCTAATCCTTGCAATACATCTACTGGTGCTATCTGTGCATGAGATCTTGCTAGTGTGTGCATATGTGCATGTTTGCTAGCTTTTGTGCACAAGATCTGTATCAGGATGATTTCTGTTTTAGTGGCTTCTAGACTGGCAGTAATCCTTGGTGAAAACTAAGTGATGATTTACCCTTTTGAGCATCTGCTCAATCCCATGACTATGTCATGCATGATTTATGGATTAGATCCATGGGATCTTCTCCAGGAACTAGGTATACCTTGTTCCAGCTCCTAGAGTGAGATTTTGTGTTGATGCAGACTTGTGGTTTGTGTCACAGCCCTTCACCTCCAGGTCTTGGTTGATCTTCTCAGGTGACCATGATTTCTGGTGGCTGAGTGGTTGTGTTGGTTGGTTCTGTTCTTGAGCAAGAACTGGATGAACTATGCTGTGCTACCTTCACCTTACCTTGTGAATCCTTATCTGTCGACTGGTTACTGTTTCTAGGGTTTGTGCCCCTTTTATATGAGCCCTACTTCTGTTCTTGCCATGACACACAAGCCTGGCTTGCTTTGGTGACTAAGCTTGTGCATTGCCTTGCTGTGGCTTGCCCAGCACACATGAGCTGTGTGCTCTCATATGCTAAAACTTGAGCCCTCTGGTGGTGCTCAGGTTTGGTCTGCTTGCTCTTATCTTGTGTTGTCCAGGGCTTTAGACAAGCACAAGTGTGCAGGACAGTGTGCTTCTGTCCAAACTGAATTCTGTCAAACCTTCACTCTGTCCAAACTGAATTTCTGCCTAACACTTAACATTCTGGCTAGTACTTGCTGTTTTGTTTTGCAGGTTTTGAAGATGAATATGACCATGAAGTTATTCTTCAAGTCATTTAGTCTAGGTTTTAGTTTAGGACAATATTGTAATCTTCCTTTTTCATTTCTGTTTATTAGTCCTCAATTCTTGTATCAAGAATATTGTAAAGACAATGTAATCTGTGTTGGTTATCAATAAAGCTCAAGTTTTGCTTATGAGCTTTTGATTTATGTAATGTTTATATTCTTGATTAATTATTGTATTTAATATTAAATTTGAAATTCAAAGTCATTTGAATTCATAAGTTGTATTTGAATTGTGAATTCAATTTCCATAGTGCTTATTGCTTATTGTTCAATGTATTATAACTTGTCAAATGAAATCATTCCCCAAATCAACAAGATACAAAAGAGATCATGTCGAAATTTCCCTAAGTCACATTGCCTAACCCTAAGTGCAAAATGAGAGAGAACCTCGATCCCTCTTAGGTTTAGTTGCAATAAGGCGCGAAAATTTCCCCCGTTTTGCGATGAAATGCACATCCCATTTCTAAATCTACCCTTCGTTGTTCCTATGTTCTGGGTTATTACAGCCTCTCCCCCTTAACAGAAACTTCATCCCGAAGTTAAGATTGGTACCTGAACATCTCGGGGTAAGACTTCCTGAGTTCTTCTTCCGTCTCCCAAGTTGCTTCTCGCTCAGGATGATGTTTCCATTGAACTTTGCAGTATTTGATTGCTCTGTTCCTTAACTTCTTCCATTGTACTTCCAAGATCTTTTCAGGCTTCTCCATGTATGTTAGGTCTGATTGCAGCTCTATTTCTTCATATGTGATGGGATCATCTGGTGCCTTCAAACACTTTCTGAGTTGTGATACATGAAATACATTGTGAACCAGACTCAATTGCTCCGGTAATTCCAACTCAAAAGCTGTTCCTCGATTCTGACTGAGTATTTTGAATGGTCCTATATATCGAGGACTTAACTTTCCTTTTACTCCGAACCTCTTAAGTCCTTTCATTGGGCTAACCTTTAAATATACCATGTCTCCTACTTTCGGTTCCCAAGCCCTTCTTCTTTGGTCGGCATAACTCTTTTGACGACTTTGAGCTATTTTAAGTCTATCCCGGATCACCTCGATGACTCCTTGTCTCTCCTTGATATAGTCCGGTGTAAACTCCTTGTTCTCTCCGGTTTCAAACCAACAAATTGGTGATCTACACTTCCTTCTGTACAATGCTTCGTACGGTGCCATCTGGATGCTACTCTGATAACTATTGTTATATGAGAATTCTGCCAAAGGTAAATGGTCCTCCCATGAGCCTCCAAAGTTCAGAGCACAAGCTCTAAGCATGTCTTCAAGTATCTGATTGGTTCTTTCGGTTTGTCCTCCGGTTTGTGGATGATATGTTGTACTGAAATCCAACTTGGATCCCAAAGCTTCTTGGAGTTGTTTCCAAAATGCTAATGTGAAAATTGAACCTCTATGTGAGACTATCTTCTTTGGTACTCCATGCTTGCTAACTATCTCTTTAACATATATATCCACAAGCTTCTCCGCAGTATCCTTTGTATTTACTGTTATGAAATGAGCACTCTTGGTAAGTCTATCCACTATTACCCATATCATATCCTTCCTCTTACTAGTCATTGGTAGACCAGTAACAAAATCCATTCCGATTTCATCCCATTTCCACTCCGGTATCTCTAGTGGTTTGAGTAATCCAGCAGGACTTTGATGGTCTGCCTTCACTCGCTGACATGTATGGCATTCAGAGACCGGTATCTCTCTTTTCATGTTGTTCCACCAGAACATCTCCTTCAAATCCATATACATCTTAGTACTTCCCGGATGTATTGAATAAGGGGTTTCATGTGCTTCCTTTAATATGATTGACTTCACTTCTAGATCATCCGGTACAAATATCCTTTTCTGAAAGTATAGTGAATCAAACTCCCCTAGATTGAATTCCGATGGTCTTCCTTCTCCAATCCTTTTGAAATCATCCGCTTGTTTTCGGATAATCTCATACTTCAAGTCTGAATACATCTCATCCATAATCCTCATAGTTGCTACACTTCCCTTAACATCACCTTGAATGAATAGAATCTGGGCTTCCTCTAGCTCCTTCCAAAGTTCTTTTGGAATCTCCCATTCCGTATGTTGATTTTTCGTACTCTTTCTACTTAAGGCATCTGCTACTACATTAGCCTTGCCTGGTGTATAATTGATTGTAAGGTCATAATCCTTAATCAACTCTAACCATCTCTTCTGTCTCATGTTTAACTCCTTCTGAGTGAAGAAATATTTCAAACTCTTATGATCTGTGTATAACTCACACTTGGGTCCATATAGAAATTGTCTCCAACTCTTCAAAGCATAGACAACTGCTGCTAACTCCAGATCATGTACTGGGTAGTTGTGTTCATGTGGTTTCAACTGTCTTGATCCATAGGCTATTACTTTCCGATCTTGCATAAGAACACATCCAAGTCCATTCTTGGAAGCATCACAATACACCGTGTAATCCTTTCCGGGTTCAGGAACTGCTAACAGCGGTGCTGTAGTTAACTTATCTTTGAGTGTTTGGAAGCTATCTTCACACTCATCAGTCCACACAAATGGAGTATTTTTCTTGAGTAACTTGGTCATTGGTCCTGCAATCTTCGAAAATCCTTCAATGAACCTCCTATAATAGCCCGCCATACCAAGGAATTCTCGTATCTCCTTAGCATTTTTGGGTGACTTCCACTCCAATACGGACTGAACCTTGCTTGGATTCACCGCTATACCTTCTTTGGTTATGACATGTCCAAGAAATTCAACACTATCTAACCAAAATTTGCACTTGCTGAACTTTGCATATAGTTGATGTTCTCTCAAAATCTGCAGAACTATCTTCAAATGCTTGGCATGTTCTTCTTTATCTTTGGAATAGATTAGAATATCATCTATGAACACTATCACAAACTTGTCCAAGTACTTCATGAATATCTTGTTCATCAAATTCATGAAAATTGCTGGTGCATTTGTTAGTCCAAATGGTACAACCAAGTATTCATGGTGTCCATACCTTGATACAAACGTTGTTTTTGGCACATCCTCCTTCTTGATCTTGATTTGATGGTATCCTGACCGTAAATCTATCTTCGAGAATACTCCCGCTCCTTGAACTTGATCAAAAAGGTCTTGTATCCTAGGTAAAGGGTACTTGTTCTTGATAGTTACATTGTTAAGATTCCTGTAATCTCCACACATTCTCTTCCCACCATCTCTTTTATCCAGAAAAATGCCTGGTGTACCCCATGGTGACACACTTTCTTGAATAAATCCCTTCTGTTCCAATTCATCTATCTGAGCTTTTAATTCCACTAACTCCTTTGGTCCCATCTTATATGGTGGTTGTGCTATTGGTGCTGTGCCTGGAATTAGATCGATGGTGAAGTCTATCTCTCTATCGGGTGGCATGCCTGGTAGTTCCTTAGGAAATACATCTGGAAACTCATTTACTACAGGGATATCTTCTATCCTCACCTCCTTCAAACTATTGAGCTCCAATCCTATCTCCAACTCACTGTATTTGTCTTCTTGGAAAACTATTCGACCTCCAATAGAGTTGCGAAGTGATACTGTTTTGTCTCCACAGTTGATCACCGCTCCATTCTCTGTCAACCAGTCCATCCCTAGGATCACTGATATGTCCTTCATGGGAATGATGAATAGGTCCGCGAAATACACACAGTCACATATGGTTATGACTTGTGCTTCTTTCACGTGGGTGACTAAGATCGTTCCCCCCGCGGATAGGACAGTTATAGGGGTTTCTAACTTAGAACATCTAAGCCCGAATTTTTCCGCAAATTCCAGTGCAAGAAATGATGTGGTTGCTCCAGTATCAAATAAGACTTTGCCAGGATGAGTAAGAATGCTTAGCGTACCTAAGACTGTTTGATCCGACTCTTCCGCTTGCTCCAAAGATGTGTAATTCATCTTTCCATAAGGCTTTCCCCTCTTGTTGTTGTTGTTGTTGCAGTTGTTGTTGTTGTTGTTGCGGTTGTTGTTGTTGTTGTTGCCACTTCCACCTCGTCCTCCTGAGCTCTGTCCGCTCCAAGACGCCTTGTTTGGACACTCCGGCTTGATGTGTCCATCCTTCCCACAACCATAACAGATGATTCTGGGTTTCTGACAATCCTTCTGCAAATGACCTCTCTGGCCACAATTGTTACAAATGATTTGATTGATTGGGTTCTGACTCTGACCTCCCCGGTTGTATTGATTACCAGTAGTAGGTCGAAATCGGGGTTTGAAACTCCGATCAGGTGTTGTTTTGCTAATTGGGTACTTCATTGGCTCGATACGAGCCCTCTTCCTCCTATCCTCTTGGACTTGCCTGTATTCATCCTCGAAAGTGATTGCCAAGTCAATCAGTTCCTGGAATTCAGCAGTCCGTGCCAACCTCAGTTGCATCTTCATATATGGATTCATGCCTTTCATGAACCGCTTCTTTCTCTTCTCTTCCGTATCAACATCCTCCGGTGCATACCTTGACAACCTATTGAAATCCCGAACATACTGCATAATGGGTGCAGTGTTCTGACGTAGTTCGTCAAACTCCCTCTTCTTCAGCTCCACCACGCTCTCCGGAACATGGGCATCCCGGAACTTCTTCTTGAACTCCTCCTAGGTGAACACCTTATCTGGAGGGTGTACTGCTACAAGATTCTCCCACCATGACGCTGCTGGTCCTGACAGCAGATAAGTAGTATATCGAATCTTCTCCTCATCATTGCATCCAACGGTCCTCAGCTTCCGTTCCGTATCCATGAGCCAATCTTCAGCGTCCATTGGTTTTGGAGCTGATGTAAAAGGTAGTGGTCTTGCATTTTGGAAGTCTGATAGGGTTACTCCTTTGCCTTCATTACCCTTATCATTGATGACGTGGGTGAAGAAGTCTTGCATGTTCTTACTTTGACTTTCCTGGTACCACCTCCTATCTTCCTCCATTACTCTCATATACTGTTGGAAGTCTGGGTGCATCATTGGGTGTGGTGGTGGTGCTGCATTCTCCGCTCTAGCTGCTGCATCTGCCTCCTCTTTTTCTCTTGCCTCCCGCTCTCTTCGAGCATCTTCGGTTTCTACTAACGCCATTTTCCCCCTAGTCCTGTAACAAAGAGCGATTACTCATAATTACACCATGCAAATATTTTCTGAGCTCAACTCATTGCCCAGAACTAGTCACACAATGAAATCAAGAAGCAAATACAAAACAAACATTTATTATGCATATACTTTGTATATTACATAACATACACACTTATATTACATGTGGTATATATAAACCACTTATTTGGCTTAAAGCCCAAGCCAACGGAATTTAAAAATACGTTCTATTACAATACCACCTATACTACTTTATTCTTCCTTGGAGCTCTACTCCTCGTCATCATAACTCGCCTCCGCGTACATCCCTGGGGTCCATCCGGTACAGCGATTCGTCTTCTGAACACCGTCCAGAATGAAGGTCCTTCCAGTAGGTATGTAATCTGAATCAGACGAAGTGCCGAGACAGAGATCTGTCATGCCAAAGTAGCTGGATAAAGACTCATATGTATCCCCAGTGGGATACAGCTCACCTTCTTCTGCCATCCATGGAGGATTCCTACTCACTTGACCTCTCATCTTCTTTTTCTTCTTTTTCTTAGTTCCAGAACTCTCACCTACAACGTACTGAGATGTTTTGGGTAGTCCCATCTCCAGATCTAGAGAAATGGAGTTGGTGTCTTTCTCTTCCTGCCCAAAGCTTTGGTTAACGTCTTGGTTAACCGCGCCTCCTTCATCCTCTGTATCACAAGTGATGGGTTCTCCTTCATCCCCATATGGTTCCCCGAAACGCCAACCAGTCGAATTCTCGATTGGTGACTCCGAGCAGTTTAGGTTTCTGGAATCATCTCCCCCATATCCAGACTCATACAATGCTGACACATTCGGATAGTGTGGGACAAAGTTGGGTGTGAGTGGATCTTTCTGGGACAACTGGTCACTCAAATCTACATAGTTGTCTAGGCTAAAGAAAGGTGTAGTGTGTTCTGGTTGTGCCCTCAGATCACGCATCCGAGTTGGACTTTATCAGGGTCCGTGAACTCAGTTAGCATGTGCTCAATCTCACCCCTCATCTTCATGTGTAAAAGGTACATCGTGGTCAATAAAGACTTACAGCTATCCATGTGCTGTGCTGTAGCTTTAGGGCTTCTGTGTGCTAACACCAGATGATTCAGAGTGGGATCCTCATCTTCCTCGGCATGAGGTATATGAGAATACTCTGAACATAGCAGCTCTACTGACTTGTGTTGCCTTATCTCAATGATTGCCTTGAATAGGGCCATGTGATAGGCTGTGGTGATGGTTTTGGCTTCTCTATACGGCATTATACGACTCATCATGAGTTGCATCGGTAGTTGGACCGATACTCTGCACTTGGCTAGGATTTCCCCATCATAATAGATATACTTGATAACAGGTATCCGTGGGTCACAATGGAGTTCCTTTAGCATCCCACGCAGGAGATCTGTGATTTGTCCATCATAATCACCGAGCCATCCCTCAACCTTCCTCAAAGTCCTCTTAGGAAAAGTGTTCGCCATTATGGCTGTATACAAAAGCAGAATATTAGTAGTGATGATGCATCATAATAGCTATAATAAAGAATTATCGCACTAAAATATATGGTTTTGCTATTCACATGTGAATAATCCCCATATTTCTAGAGAATCCTTTACTATTTCTACTTGACTCCTACAGGTTTCTTCCCTACTCCCTCCGTCCACAAATAAGTGTACGTGCAGGATTTTCAAGATACATTATGAAGTGAAGTAAAAAATGCATTGGGAAGATGCATCTCCCCTCTTTAATTAGTTCATCTCCAATGAGCTAAGTGTTTGCAGAAAACAAGGAGAACATATGCTCAATATTATTGGGTTTGATTTTCGTGCGGTGAGAGAGAAGCAATTAAAGTGCATTGGGAAGATAGGAATACACTTTTTTGTGGACAAAGTTTAGGGCTTAGATGTCCATTTATTTGTGGACGGAGGGAGTATCTAGGTTTTCCCAACCTAAGGTCGCAACATTTGCTCTGATACCAGCTGTGGTGACCCAGCATACCACTGCATGTTGTAGTATACAAGTCGTTGATATGATCTTTGTGAAGGGACTTCTTCACAATTGCCATATCCCTCAGAGTGGTACAACAGAAACATTGCAGGTCATAACACTCCATATATTATTGCAAACATTGTCTTAACAAGTTGGTATTCTCATAGGTCCTATGAGAACACCCTAAGATACTACTTAAGTACGATTACAACTCATAACCATATATAAAAGAGAGCTCAACAACTTATTTAGGTAAGTTCTACGTTGCTCGGCTCTATGATGCTAGGGTATATCACTACTCCTACACCTCCGTGTCATCGGGTCCGTAGACTATCCCATAGTCTACTCCTTCAACTCCGCCGGTAAGATCAGGTTCCTCGTAGACCAGCTCGTAGCTTCCTTCTGGTGGTCCATCGTTGATAGCCTCCACTTCAGGATCACAGTCTAGCAAGGGTGTCGAAAGAAAGTGAGTACAGAGGTACTCAGCAAGTTCTAAAAGAGTAAAAGGTGTTTGATGCACTAGCTACGACCATTGATCAAGAAATCGCAGGTCAATGCATGTTTTGAAATCATTTCTTTAAAAGGTTGCTTTTATTATGAAAACTATGCCCGTCAGTCTTCACAGGTTGACCAGAACTTCGTGGAGTTCCTTTCCTGCCGCGTTCGCAGTTCCCTTCCCGGAACAAGGAGTGACAGCCACAATTTGATACACTCTGCAGAGGTGCGTTACTTTTCCCACAAGAGATCCCACCCTTTTTGCCATCCGCAGGGACTTGCCCCCGTTCACACTTCATTTGGTGTGAGGCCAGGTATGAAAATCCAAGCCCACACCGCCTTCTCCGTGGCCCTGCAAACCACCCTTTTGTCCACCCGTACACCCCCAGTAGACTTCTCCCGATAATATTTACTCACGGTGTACTTTGGACAATCCATCATAGACCGTAGAGCTCAACATCACATATGGATGGGGATTTAAAAGGCTATCCCAACCTACGGCAGTGCCTCCAACACCCCGCAGCTCTACCAGTCCGTTGGCGTGCAGGAGGGAAAAGATACGGCTGGCTTCCCTAGAGCCATTATAGATCTCATGGTTAACGCGGTTTGTACGGCGCTAGAATCACTGGACGGCATTGGTAATTAATCCTAGGTTAATATAACCCATGCAATGGAACCTCCACCATATCAACACATACCATGGTTCCATTGCCAGCCACATAGTCATATTGATAGTTGGAAAGTAACATTTTATTTGCGATGCAGGAATGATAAGTATATAGCTTTGCATTAAAGTAATAGAAAATACTCAAGTTGACATGAGCAAGGGTGAACTTGCCTGTGGACTGCGAGATAGTGCAGTTCAATGCAGTTGATGGAACCTGGACCTCGGGTTCTGTAAGAAGCATCATTGTCCGGTAAGGACAATGTTATAAAATCCAAATAATGCAGTCATGAATGTATTATTTTAGATGGAATCCCTCTACCCCAATGAGTTATTACAATTTACGGTTTAGTTAAGATTTATGCCTTTGGCAGTAACTTGCAATTGGTTTAATGTGTAAACCACTTTAATTCTCATAAAGTAAAATGATTCAAAGTAAAGCTACTTTACCTTGGTGATTCATTATTCATTCCAAAAATGATTTGAAATAATAGAGTTGCCTCTATATTTTTGGAATAAAAAGGAATAAAGTATTTTCCTTTGGAAAAATACCTTTTTCAAATAGAAATGACTTGGAATAATAGAATTTCCTTTTGAAATGTTTGAAAATAAGTATTTGAACTTATTTGAGATTTTTCCTTGATTTTTAAATACAAGGAAATAATAGTTTGAAATTCCAAGTTTTTATTTTAAATTCATAAAATTCATAAATTTGAATTTGTTTCTTAAATTCTATTACATATTTTATTCTTGTTAAGAATAATTTTTCATTCACAAATCCAATTTTTAATGGATTTTTTAGAGTTATATTTTATTTACTAAAAATTGGTGAAATTCTGGCTATTTTCTTAATTGTGAAATGACCAGAATACCCCCTGGCCCCTATTGGGCCAGCCCATTAACTAAAGCCCATGGGACAGCCCACTAAGGCGTGTCCCATAACGGGTCGGTGGCGCCGAAGCGGCCCACCTCGCTCGCTCACTCACTCGTCTCTCTCACGCGCTCGACCTAACCCTAACCTCTGGCGACACCCGTGGCGATGGCGTCGCCGCCATGGCCGCCGCCGCGCTCCGGCCATCTCCTTGCTTCCCTGACCTCGCCACCTACCTGATCTGGACCGCCGCGAGACGATCTATCGATCTGTCCACGTGGTTTCTCCGATTGCTTCCTCTCCTGGTGAATCGCCTCCTCTCTGGATCTACTGGTGAATCGCCTCGGGCGATTGGGTGATCTCCGACGAGCTCTCGTCCTCGCCGTCGACGTGTGCGCCTCCGAGAATGACCTGGCGCGGGTGCTGCTCGCAGCGCCTGTGCCGTCATCTCCGTGCCGTGCTGCTGCTGGTGGTGTTCGTCGGCGTAACGCCGGCGACTTCCCTGGCTTTGCAGCTGCTATGGCCGCGCGAGCACTGCCTCGCCATGCCATAGCCTCTGCCACCAGGCGCGTGTAAGTTGTTCTGCTCCTTCTCCTTCTCCTCTCCATGCCTGTGCGCCTCCCTTGCTATTGTGCTTCTTCTTCCTCTTGTTCTACAGCTCTCTGATGATCCTGTGATCATACAGAGCCTTGCTATTGCTGCCTAAGCTACCTGTGCTTCCCTTCTCTGCAAGTTCTGGCCAATTCACCATTCTTTGGTACTGGCCAGTGTTGCTTTGCTTGCTGTGCATGCCATGTGTTGCTTGCCTACTTCTCCTATCATGCTATGATCTTGCTATGCCATGCTGTACTTTCTTATGAGCTTGCTATACCATGTTGTTCATGCTTATTGGCTTGCTTGTGCTTACTGGCATGTTATACTTGCTTATCTAGGTGTACTACTATGCATCTGTGACACTTGTGAATGCCAGTGATGCCCGTGAGGTGCTTCTGTGCCTCCTGTGTAATCCAATGATCCATTGGATCAACCATTTCTTGTTGGCTAGCCTATCTGTGTGGCTTGACTTGATTCAATTGATCCATTTGATCAATTAAATGTCAGTGGCTTGGTTGCTGATTAATTTATGTGGCTAAATGAATCATTTCCTTACTGATGCTGATGCTCAAGCATGCTATTGCCTCTGTGTATGTGTGCTCCTGCTCTCACTAGCTCACTGGACTTGATCCAGAAGCTATGATGCAGTGACAAGTGCGGGTGTGCCTCACAATGTGCTACTGTCAATATATAGCATGAATCTGTTATGTATTCTTGCTTGAATAAATTAATTAAGGATGAACTGCTTATGCAGTGATGATTACTTGACTTGCTTTATATGAATTTGTTGTTCATGATTAATTGACAAGCAAATGAATCTGAATCCATCTCTGGATAATGATGCTTTGTATTTGACTTTGCTTTAAATGGTGCTAAGTGTGTTGTGACCTCAGTAGCCTTGATATTGACTGGTTGCTCACATGGTTGGTTGGCTACTCATCTTTGCTTGCATATTTGGGGATCATAATAAATATGAATGCCAATATGCTTGCCTGTGAAGAATAGGGTTTCCTGATGGTTATATGCTTAGGATTTTCTGTGTACTCTTTATTAGCTGCTAATCCTTGCAATACATCTACTGGTGCTATCTGTGCATGATATCTTGCTAGTGTGTGCATCTGTGCATGTTTGCTAGCTTCTGTGCACAAGATCTGTATCAGGATGATTTCTGTTTTAGTGGCTTCTAGACTGGCAGTAATCCTTGGTGAAAACCAAGTGATGATTTACCCTTTTGAGTATCTGCTCAATCCCATGACTATCTCATGCATGATTTATGGATTAGATCCATGGGATCTTCTCCAGGAACTAGGTATACCTTGTTCCAGCTCCTAGAGTGAGATTTTGTGTTGATGCAGACTTGTGGTTTGTGTCACAGCCCTTCACCTCCAGGTCTTGGTTGATCTTCTCAGGTCACCATGATTTCTGGTGGCTGAGTGGTTGTGTTGGTTGGTTCTGTTCTTGAGCAAGAACTGGATGAACTATGCAGTGCTACCTTTACCTTACCTTGTGAATCCTTATCTGTCGACTGGTTACTCTTTCTAGGGTTTGTGCCCCTTTTATATGAGCCCTACTTCTGTTCTTGCCATGACACACAAGCCTGGCTTGCTTTGGTGACTAAGCTTGTGCATTGCCTTGCTGTGGCTTGCCCAGCACACATGAGCTGTGTGCTCTCATATGCTGAAACTTGAGCCCTCTGGTGGTGCTCAGGTTTGGTCTGCTTGCTCTTATCTTGTGCTGTCCAGGGGTTTGGACAAGCACAAGTGTGCACGATAGTGTGCTTCTGTCCAAACTGAATTCTGTCAAACCTTCACACTGTCCAAACTGAATTTCTGCCTAACACTTAACATTCTGGCTAGTACTTGCTGTTTTGTTTTGCAGGTTTTGAAGATGAATATGACCATGAAGTTATTCTTCAAGTCATTTAGTCTAGGTTTTAGTTTAGGACAATATTGTAATCTTCCTTTTTCATTTCTGTTTATTAGTCCTCAATTCTTGTATCAAGAATATTGTAAAGACAATGTAATCTGTGTTGGTTATCAATAAAGCTCAAGTTTTGCTTATGAGCTTTTGATTTATGTAGTGTTTATATTCTTGATTAATTATTGTATTTAATACTAAATTTGAAATTCAGAGTCATTTGAATTCATAAGTTGTATTTGAATTGTGAATTCAATTTCCATAGTGCTTATTGCTTATTGTTCAATGTATTATAACTTGTCAAATGAAATCATTCCCCAAATCAACAAGATACAAAAGAGATCATGTCGAAATTTCCCTAACTCACATTGCCTAACCCTAAGTGCAAAATGAGAGAGAACCTCGATCCCTCTTAGGTTTAGTTGCAATAAGGCGCGAAAATTTCCCCCGTTTTGCGACGAAATGCACATCCCATTTCTAAATCTACCCTTCGTTGTTCCTATGTTCTGGGTTATTACAGCTAACTAGCAGACAAAGGTCAGAAAACAACTAAGAGGAGGGACATGAACAGGATCGGAAATCCTGAGATGTAGATGCACAAGATAACACTCTTCCAAAACTCATGCTGAAAAGGGAGATGCGACAGAGTCACGAACATAGATGTGAAACCCATAAAGAGCACTCTTGTCGTGATCCATTTGGTTCCATGAAAGAACCTCTGCCATAGCTAATGGTAGGGAAGATCTTTTGTTGCCGCAATACAATCACGACTACAACCAGAGACTTGAGGGCTAGGTGAATTTGAAGTTAGCCATCCTGATGTATGGTTTGACCATGGACAATATGGGTCAATGGAATGGATCTTGGGTTAAAGGTCAGCATCATGTACCGAGGTTCAAAAGAACCCAGCACAATCCGGGACCTTCGGTTCAAGTCCAAGGTTTAGAACATGGAGAAAGGAGTAACTACTATCTAAGTGACACAGAGGACACTTCGAGGCAGTAATCACAAGGTAACTTTCAAGAAGCCATAGCTAGCTTCAGAAGTACCCAAGCAAAATTAAAAGGAGACTTCTGAGGTGAAATGAAACCTCAAAGTCTAGAACGGAATAATGTGGAACCCACAAAGTAGAGAGATCATGATGGAAGAAAATATCTCGATTGAAACAAAACAAATAGAGAACAAAGAACACAAGATCGACTCTAGAAAACTCAACTCTAAGTCAACTGGTTATGGAACGACCTGCCTTTGAGGCACCTAAGTTTTGAAAGACCAGAAGAGATGGTAAACTTTCAAATCAACACGGGGTAAGGTGACTGTGAATTAGAGCGATGCCAGATAAGGAGTAAAAAGAATCCTAATTAGATTTTCGCAAATACTTTTAGCTTTCAAATAGTTTTCACAACCACTAGACTCAACATCGACCAATAGAAAGGGTTTCCTATAGGCAGTCCTGCTCTGATACCAAAACCTGTCCGCGACCCCGGGGGTCGTAGGCTAGACAAACCCAGATCTCCATCTGGCATAAGCCTAACCTAGATCTCTAGGGCCTACAGGGTGAGAATCGGTAACACAACAGTGACTCTACGACTCAAAGAGTGATACAAGCTCATAACTGAGCAAAGAACCAAAGTATTACAAGCAGAGGTCACTGACCTGACAATTCATCAATCAACGGAAGCAAAGTTATGCTATTCTAAATAGCAAGATAGCAAAAGGCCTAAGAGGCCAGGAGCATAACGGCGACGTCCCAGCCCATAGATTCCAGGCTGCCACCTGGGAATCCCAAGCTACTCGTCGATGTCGATCTAGAAACCTTCATTTGTTGGAGCGACTTCGCCTGAAACAAACCATGCAAAGCTGAGTACAGGGACTCCGCAAGACTTAGTACAACCTTTTAGCAAAGCTGGTATGCGAGGCTTATGTGGAGCTTATTTTGCAGAAAGCCAGTTTTCCTTTTGTAAACAAGAGGGAGCAGAAGCTCGTCAACTCAGATCATTTTAAAAAGGGGATAAGAGAGCGATATCACTAGCTCTACTGATCATCATATTGAATCCACCAAATCTTCATCATATGTTGAACCTATCTACTAGGAGCACCCCCTCGATACCCTGAGGAGGGATCCTTATCACACATTGATTCCAAGTTTTACGATTAGGTTCATGTTGTCTATGATCAAAGAATCCATCAACAAGTCGTCCTTAACCGTGGACACGGCTTTTCGAAAAGATTTACCCTGCAGGGGTGTACAACTTTACCCACACGCACCGACCGACTCTTAGCGTCGTACGTTACACACTTCCTTGGTGTGCCGGCAGAGGGTGGTCGACCAAAACCTTTCCCTTGCTTCGCCTATTCCATGAGTCAATCTAACTGGGGAACTCCGTCATCGTAGGTAGCCATTCTCCGAGGCGGTCCCGGTCATTGTGTGCAGGGGATCCAGTTCAATGCCTCCAACATCCTTCACCCTAGCCACATCCCTGTATGATGCACCTTTGAAAACCTTTTCCACGCCTTCGCCATGCAGAATGCCAAATGGAACTCACAAACTAATTGACTCATGGGTAAGCTAGGCAAGTTCGGGCCAAGGGGTTCCCATGGGCCCCGTGTGGTTGTACGCTCAGTCTTGGTTCCGAAGGCGAGAACCTCAGGTCCTAGTATCGGCGACAACGAGTCAAATCACCACATCCCCATGTGGCGGCCCATCCAAGCCTTTAAGCATGTTTATTATCATCACTGATCTTACCACGTCATCCTGTCAAACTAGATTCATTCGCAGCTCTGATTCATCAACCGGATGGATCGGGATTCGTCAACTAAGCATGGCTAAGCATATTCGATAAAACGGCTCTAGCGATGCACACGAGCTCAAACCTAGTCTTGCTGGGAGCAGTGGATCAGAGTATTTAGGCTACAAGGATGGTAAATGCAACACACATAGGATAACTATTCCTGCCGATAAAACATATTGGAAACGCATGCAATATGTAGGAACCAGAAGTAAAAGCATCTCGAAATCATAAAATGAACCAGGCTAGGGCTTGCCTTTGTCCCTGAAAAACCAATATGGATCTTCGATGATCTTGTACTTGACGTGTTCGTCAGGTGGACAAGTATTGATCAGCGTCGTTGTCGATCTTCATCATCTCGGGCACTTGCTCTATCGATCGCGAAGAAGCAAACACCGGAAAGTAAAGGAACCAATCAACACATGGCATCGATGCAATACGCGTACAAGTATGATGATATGACATGTTAATTAGGTACTGAAATAACCCTAAGACATCATCAAATTAACTGGGGTTCGACGGGACTAGGGTTAGTAGTTCCGGAGCCCTAAGAGGGGTTGATTTAGTTCTTCTAAAACAACTAGGTTTAAAGTTGGTTAACAATGCATGATTTTGTAAACAAATTGTAGATCTCATTTTTCTGAAAATTTTGATATATTATACATATTTTCTGATTTAAAATGAATTACTTATTAATTTCACAAGATTTAATAATTTTAAATCATTTCTGAAAATCTGGAAAATGTTAAAATCCTGACAGGTTGGACCCACTGTCATAGATTTAATCATTTCCTAAAATATTTCTGAAAATATTAAAAATCTGACAAAGGGGCCCACATGTCATATTGTTTTTATTTACAGAATTGAATTTCAGAAAAACAAATAACGAAAAGAAAAAGGGCGCGGGGCCCACGGGGTCAACCACGGTGGTCAACCACCGTGTGCTGCCGCCGGTGAGCGAGCAGTGGCGGTGCTTCCCTGGATGCGCCAAGGGGCGCGTTGGACGCGCACGGACGGGGGCGACCACCTGGTGGCGGCGCCACCCCAAAAGGGTCGCTGGAGCGACGCCGGCGGTGATGGCAGGCGGCGGCGCGGCCAGGTGCGCGTTGCGGGAACGGCACAGGGGGAGAGGGAGAGAGCGACGGGGTCCAGGAGGACCGCTAGCTCACCAGGAGCGCGGAGAAGTCGACGGCGCGGGCGGAGGAGGGCTGTAGCGCCGGCGTCGAGCCGATTTTCGGCGGCCGGACGCGGAGAAGAAGGGCCTGGCGGTGGCGATTCCGGTTGCCCCTCGTCGATTCCTTTGACGGGGAGGAGCAGGAGGTCGAGCCGGATCTCAAGGGCCTCTTGCCGGAGCAAGGGGAAGCGAGGAACGGCGGTGGCGAGCAGCGTCTGTGATTGTTAGGGTTTCGCACGCGCAGAGAGCTAGGGGAAGAGGGGCAGCGCGATAAAGGAGAGGATAGGGACGGAGGAGAGGAGAGGAGTGCAGGGGTCGGCGTCTAGCGAGGGTCGACGCAGCCGGCAACAGAGGGGAGGCTGGCACGCAGCTGCCTGCCTGGCAGGAGGAAGAAGACAACAGAAGTTTTGCCAAAAGCCCCCTGGATTTTGGGCATTTCCGGGGAAAGTTAAAAACAGAGATAAAATCAATTATATTTTGTTATTTTGATCTCTTTTGCAAACCCAAAAAGTCTCTAACTTTGTAGCAAAGATATAGTGTCCTTCCTAGTTATATTGGAAGGTGCACATATTTTGTTTGAAAACTTTTGAAACACTTTGGAGCATTTGAATTTAGAGGAGATTCAAACAACACTTAGGGTTTTCAAATATTTCACTTCAATGCATTTTTCTTAGGGAAACAATGATGCTCATGATGCACAAACAATCCTAATTAGGTTTTATTAAAACAGGGATGTTACATGTCAGTAGCCCCCGAGTGTCTAGGGAAGTCGAAGACTTGCGTAGAGACTCCAATCATAATCATCTCCGAAGTCGAATAAATACAAGGGGAGGCCATTGATACGTCTCCGGCGTATCGATAATTTCTTATGTTCCATGCCACATTATTGATGATATCTACATGTTTTATGCATACTTTATGTCATATTTATGCATTTTCTGGAACTAACCTATTGACGAGATGCCGCAGTGCCAGTTCCTGTTTTCTGCTGTTTTTGGTCTCAGAAATCCTAGTAAGGAAATATTCTCGGAATCGGACGAAATCAACGCCCAGAACCCTATTTTTCCCGGAAGCTTCCAGAGCACCGAAGGAGGGTCAGAGGGGGGCCAGGGGGGCCCCACCCCACAAGGCGGCGCGGCCAGGGGGTGGGCGCGCCACCCTATGGTGTGGCCCCACCAGACCCCCTCTGACGCCGCCTTTCCGCCTACTTAAAGCCTCCGTCGCGAAAACCCTATGACGATCGACGAAACCCGCAAAAACCTTCCAGAGCCACCGCCATCGCGAAGCCAAGATCTGGGGGACAGGAGTCTCTGTTCCGGCACGCCGCCGGGATGGGGAAGTGCCCCTGGAAGGCTTCTCCATCGACATCACCGCCATCTCCATCACCGCTGCTGTCTCCCATGAGGAGGGAGTAGTTCTCCATCGAGGCTAAGGGTTGTACCGGTAGCTATGTGGTTCATCTCTCTCTCTATGTACTTCAATACAATAATCTCATGAGCTGCCTTACATGATTGAGATTCATATGATGATGATTGTAATCTAGATGTCGTTATGCTAGTCAAGTGAATTTTACTTATGTGATCTCCGGAGACTCCTTGTCCCACGTGTGTAAAGGTGACAGTGTGTGCACCGTGTGGGTCTCTTAGGCTATATTTCACAGAATACTTATTCACTGTTATGAATGGCATAGTGAAGTGCTTATTTATATCCCTTTATGATTGCAATATGTTTTGTATCACTATTCATCTATGTGCTACTCTAGTGATGTTATTAAAGTACTCTATTCCTCCTTCATGATGTAATGGTGACAGTGTGTGCATCATGTAGTACTTGGCGTAGTTTATGATTATGATCTCTTGTAGATTATGAAGTTAACTATTACTATGATGGTATTAATGTGATCTATTCCTCCTCTCATAGTATGAAGGTGACAGTGTGCATTCTATGTTAGTACTTGGTATAATTGTGTTGATCTATCATGCACTCTAAGGTTAATTAAATATGAATATCGACTGTTGTGGAGCTTGTTAACTCCGGCATTGAGGTGCTCTTGTAGCCCTACACAGCTAGTGGTGTTCATCATCCAACAAAAGAGTGTAGAGTGGTTTTATTATGTGATCAATGTTGAGAGTGTCCACTAGTGAAAGTACGATCCCTAGGCCTTGTTCCTAAATACTGCTATCGCTGCTTGTTTACTGTTTTACTGCGTTTCTACTGCCTGCAATATTACCACCATCAACTACACGCCAACAAGCACTTTTCTGGTGCCGTTGCTACTGCTCATATTTATTCATACCACCTGTATTTCACTATCTCTTCGCCGAACTAGTGCACCTATTAGGTGTGTTGGGGACACAAGAGACTTCTTGCTTTGTGGTTGCAGGGTTGCATGAGAGGAATATCTTTGACCTCTTCCTCCCTGAGTTCGATAAACCTTGGGTGATCCACTTAAGGGAAACTTGCTGCTGTTCTACAAACCTCTGCTCTTGGAGGCCCAACACTGTCTACAAGAATAGAAGCTCCCGTAGACATCAAGCACTTTTCTGGCGCCGTTGCCGGGGAGGAAAGGTAAACGGCACTCACACACCGGCAACCCCGGCAACTAGCCACTTTTCTGGCGCCGTTGCCGGGGAGGAAAGGTAAAAGGCACTCATACTCCGGTTCCAGGTAACAGTACTTTTCTGGCGCCATTGTGTTTGTGCTCGAAGCTATTTCCTTTAGATCCTGCAATTGCATCTTTTTGTTTCTTGTTTACACTAGTTTGGCATAATGGACAACAATGAGCTTCTTATTCTATTTCCTGATTTAAAACATGGATGGTTTGATCCGAAAATTAAAAAACCCATGGAACATGTTAGCATGAATACTTTGAACACCATTGTTGCTAATGATATGGAAAATTCTAAGCTTGGGGAAGCTGGTTTTGATGAGCATGATCTTTTTAGTCCCGCAAGCATTGAGGAGAAAATTTACTTTGATGATACGTTGCCTCCTATTTATGATGATTATAATGATAGTAGTCTTTTGGTTCCACCTGTTATGGAGGATAAATTTAATTATGATTACAATATGCCTCCTATATTTGATGATGAGAATAATAATGATAGCTACTTTGTTGAATTTGCTCCCACTATAACTAATAAAATTGATTATGCTTATGTTGGGAGTAGTAATAATTTTATGCATGAGACTCATGATAAGAATGCTTTATGTGATAGTTATATTGTTGAGTTTGCTCATGATGCTACTGGACATTATTATGAGAGAGGAAAATATGGTTGTAGAAATTTTCATGTTACTAAAACACCTCTCTTTTTGCTGATAATCTTGAAGCTGCACTTGTTTTATCTTTCTATGCTTGTTGCATTATGCTTCATTAATTTGTTTACTTACAAGATTCCTTTTCATAGGAAGCATGTTAGGCTTAAATTTGTTTTTAATTTGCCTCTTGATGCTCTCTTTTGCTTCAAATACTATTTCTTATGAGTGCATCATTAAAACTGCTGAGCCCATCTTAATGGCTATAAAGAAAGAACTTCTTGGGAGATAACCCATGTGTTATTTTGCTACAGTACTTTGTTTTATATTTGTGTCTTGGAAGTTGTTTATTACTGTAGCAACCTCTCCTTATCTTAGTTTTATTGCATTGTTGTGCCAAGTAAAGTCTCTAATAGAAGTAAGATACTAGATTTGGATTACTGCGCAGAAACAGTTTTCTTTGCTGTCACGAATCTGGGTAAAATTCCCTGTAGGTAACTCAGAAAATTATGCCAATTTACGTGAGTGATCCTCAGATATGTACGCAACTTTCATTAGTTTTAAGTTTTTTCATTTGAGCAAGTCTGGTGCCTCAATAAAATTCGTCTTTACGAACTGTTCTGTTTTTGACAGATTCTGCCTTTTATTTCGCATTGCCTGTTTTGCCATGCTTGATGGATTTTTCGATTCCATTGACTTTCAGTAGCTTTGTGCAATGTCCAGAAGTGTTAAGAATGATTGTGTCACCTCTGAACATGTAAATTTTGATTGTGCACTAACCCTCTAATGAGTTGTTTCGAGTTTGGTGTGAAGGAAGTTTTCAAGGGTCAAGAGAGGAGGATGATATACTACGATCAAGAAGAGTGAAAGCTCTAAGCTTGGGGATGCCCCGGTGGTTCACCCCTGCATATTTCAAGAAGACTCAAGCATCTAAGCTTGGGGATGCCCAAGGCATCCCCTTCTTCATCGACAAAATTATCAGGTTCCTTCTCTTAAAACTATATTTTTATTCGGTCACATCTTATGTACTTTACTTGGAGCGTCTGTTGTTTTTGTTTTTATTTGAATAAATGCTTGTGTGGGAGAGAGACACGCTCCGCTGGTTCATATGAACACATGTGTTCTTAGCTTTTAATTTTCATGGCGAAGGTTGAAACTGCTTCGTTAATTCTTATATGGTTGGAATCGGAAAATGATACATGTAGTAATTGCTATAATATCTTGGATAATGTGATACTTGGCAATTGTTGTGCTCATGTTTAAGCTCTTGCATCATATGCTTTGCACCTATTAATGAAGAAATACATAGAGCTTGCTAAAATTTGGTTTGCATAATTGGTCTCTCTAAGGTCTAGATAATTTCTAGTATTGAGTTTGAACAACAAGGAAGACGGTGTAGAGTCTTATAATGTTTACAATATGTCTTTTATGTGAGTTTTGCTGCACCTGTTCATCCTTGTGTTTGTTTCAAATAACCTTGCTAGCCTAAACCTTGTATCGAGAGGGAATACTTCTCATGCATCCAAAATCCTTGAGCCAACCACTATGCCATTTGTGTCCACCATACCTACCTACTACATGGTATTTCCTGCCATTCCAAGTAAATTGCTTCATGTGCTACCTTTAAACCTTCAAAATGCTTCTCAATTTGTGTTAATGTTTTATAGCTCATGAGGAAGTATGTGGTGTTTATCTTTCAACCTTGTCATTTACTTTTGACAGACTTTCATAATGGACTAGTGGCACATCCGCTTATCCAATAATTTTGCAAAAAGAGCTGGCAATGGGGTTCCCAGCCCCGATTAATCAAACTTCATTAATAATTCTCTTCACATGTTTTGCTCTGATTCATCAGTAAGCAACTTAATTTTGCAAATAGACACTCCTCCATGGTATGAGATTGATGGTAGGCACCCGAGGATTCGGTTAGCCATGGCTTGTGTAAGCAAAGGTTGGGGGGAGTGTCACCCATAATAAAAACTAAAGTACATGTGTAAACAAAAGAGAAGAGGGATGATCTACCTTGCTGGTAGAGATAACGTCCTTCATGGGAGCCGCTCTTGAAAGTCTGGTTGGCGAGGTAGTTAGAGTACCCATTACTATTCGTTGACAACAACAAACACCTCTCAAAACTTTATGCTCTATATGATTTCAAAACTTAAAAAGCTCTAGCACATGATTTAATCCCTGCTTCCCTCTGCGAAGGGCCTTTCTTTTACTTTTATGTTGAGTCAGTTCACCTATCTCTCTCCACCTCAAGAAGCAAACACTTGTGTGAACTGTGCATTGATTCCTACATACTTGCATATTGCACTTGT
This sequence comes from Lolium perenne, assembly GCF_019359855.2. Lineage (NCBI taxonomy): Eukaryota > Viridiplantae > Streptophyta > Magnoliopsida > Poales > Poaceae > Lolium > Lolium perenne. Next base: position 263,097,450 of record NC_067250.2, read on the forward strand.
TATATTACTTTGCATTGACAACTACCCATGAGATATACATGTTACAAGTTGAAAGCAACCGCTAAAACTTAATCTTCCTTTGTGTTGCTTCAATACCTCTACTTTGATTTATTGCTTTATGAGTTAACTCTTATGCAAGACTTATTGATGCTTGTCTTGAAAGTACTATTCATGAAAAGTCTTTGCTTTATGATTCAGTTGTTTACTCATGTCATTACCATTGCTTTGATCGCTGCATTCATTACATGTGCTTACAATAGTATGATCAAAGTTATGATGGCATGTTACTCCAGAAATTATCTTTGTTATCGTTTACCTGCTCGGGACGAGCAGGAACTAAGCTTGGGGATGTTGATACGTCTCTGGCGTATCGATAATTTCTTATGTTCCATGCCACATTATTGATGATATCTACATGTTTTATGCATACTTTATGTCATATTTATGCATTTTCTGGAACTAACCTATTGACGAGATGCCGCAGTGCCAGTTCCTGTTTTCTGCTGTTTTTGGTTTCAGAAATCCTAGTAAGGAAATATTCTCGGAATCGGACGAAATCAACGCCCAGAACCCTATTTTTCCCGGAAGCTTCCAGAGCACCGAAGGAGGGTCAGAGGGGGGCCAGGGGGGCCCCACCCCACAAGGCGGCGCGGCCAGGGGGGTGGGCGCGCCACCCTATGGTGTGGCCCCACCAGACCCCCTCTGACGCCGCCTTTCCGCCTACTTAAAGCCTCCGTCGCGAAAACCCTATGACGATCGACGAAACCCGCAAAAACCTTCCAGAGCCGCCGCCATCGCGAAGCCAAGATCTGGGGGACAGGAGTCTCTGTTCCGGCACGCCGCCGGGACGGGGAAGTGCCCCCGGAAGGCTTCTCCATCGACATCACCGCCATCTCCATCACCGCTGCTGTCTCCCATGAGGAGGGAGTAGTTCTCCATCGAGGCTAAGGGCTGTACCGGTAGCTATGTGGTTCATCTCTCTCTCTATGTACTTCAATACAATAATCTCATGAGCTGCCTTACATGATTGAGATTCATATGATGATGATTGTAATCTAGATGTCGTTATGCTAGTCAAGTGAATTTTACTTATGTGATCTCCGGAGACTCCTTGTCCCACGTGTGTAAAGGTGACAGTGTGTGCACCGTGTGGGTCTCTTAGGCTATATTTCACAGAATACTTATTCACTGTTATGAATGGCATAGTGAAGTGCTTATTTATATCCCTTTATGATTGCAATATGTTTTGTATCACTATTCATCTATGTGCTACTCTAGTGATGTTATTAAAGTACTCTATTCCTCCTTCATGATGTAATGGTGACAGTGTGTGCATCATGTAGTACTTGGCGTAGTTTATGATTATGATCTCTTGTAGATTATGAAGTTAACTATTACTATGATGGTATTAATGTGATCTATTCCTCCTCTCATAGTATGAAGGTGACAGTGTGCATGCTATGTTAGTACTTGGTATAATTGTGTTGATCTATCATGCACTCTAAGGTTAATTAAATATGAATATCGAATGTTGTGGAGCTTGTTAACTCCGGCATTGAGGTGCTCTTGTAGCCCTACACAGCTATTGGTGTTCATCATCCAACAAAAGAGTGTAGAGTGGTTTTATTATGTGATCAATATTGAGAGTGTCCACTAGTGAAAGTACGATCCCTAGGCCTTGTTCCTAAATACTGCTATCGCTGCTTGTTTACTGTTTTACTGCGTTTCTACTGCCTGCAATATTACCACCATCAACTACACGCCAGCAAGCACTTTTCTGGTGCCGTTGCTACTGCTCATATTTATTCATACCACATGTATTTCACTATCTCTTCGCCGAACTAGTGCACCTATTAGGTGTGTTGGGGACACAAGAGACTTCTTGCTTTGTGGTTGCAGGGTTGCATGAGAGGGATATCTTTGACCTCTTCCTCCCTGAGTTCGATAAACCTTGGGTGATCCACTTAAGGGAAACTTGCTGCTGTTCTACAAACCTCTGCTCTTGGAGGCCCAACACTGTCTACAAGAATAGAAGCTCCCGTAGACATCAGCCATTAATCCGGAAATACATCAGGTCAATGTCGTAGATCATGTGTAGCGTAGATGATGTCGATGATTCTCGAAGTTATTTTTCTATCGGGTGCGCGGCCAGTGCTCCCGATGGGAGTAGCCCCCGAGTCTATGGGCAAGTGCTTGCACTTGGGCATAGACTCAATTTGTACTACTCGATGAAGAACTTGACTATATTTATGGGCGCAACCCCTCTTTTTATCGAGTCCTGTTGGATGACTTAATGAAATCCATGTGCTCCCGATGGGAGTAGGCTCCACTCGAGTCGCAGAGTCGAGTTGAGTCTACAAACCTTTATATATTTACAGAATCGAATGAAATTTCCGTGCTTTTTCTCTTTTCCAAATTCTTCGAGTCCAATGAAACGCTATTTTTCCTTCGTCAAATATATTACATAGGGATATTGGTAAATGCGGCTGGTTCATCTGACGGATCAGGTACTAGTTATTTACTCTAGTGGAAAATCCGGATAAACCTACTTCAAACTCGCGTTCCCGGACACGAATTCGGGATACTGGCGTAATTCAGAACGTGCCACTGTAGGACTTACCGAAACTGAATTCCTGCAAAATTATCGGGTCCACAGCGCGTCCGCCGGGATTTTTCTTCACATATGTTGATGTGGATAAAGTAGCAGAGTGCATTCGGGTGCGATGCCACGCCACACAGGACCGATCCTGGGGTCTTACCTTCGTGACCTTTTTACGAGTCACGGCATTCGAAGTTTTTACCGCAGCGGACGCGCTCCGAGAATATGTTGTCTAGCGCCTTGTTCGGCTGATGTAATGACCCATTTTTCGGGCTCTTCTATATTTTTCGCGGCATGATGGGATGGCCGAATATATTGGGTTCTTCTATATTGTCGTCAGGTACCTCGCCGATGCTCTTGTTCGGAATAAATGACGATTTAATGAACCCGAAGATTTTTCCACCCTCTTTTTTTTGGGTTCCTCTTTGATGAAAATTTCGTCAAGTTCCTCCTTGAAGAAAATTTCTTCGGGTCCTCCTTGAGGAAACTTCTTCGGGTCCTCTCTGAGGACAATTCTTTGGGTCCTCCTTGAGGACAATTTCTTCGGGTTCTCCCTGAAAACAATTTCGTCGGGTTCTCTCAAGATTTCGTCGGGTTCCTCCCCGAAGAAGATTTCGTCGGGTTCCTCCCTGAAGAAGATTCCGTCGGGTTCCTCTTCAAAAATCTTCTACAATTTTGTCGGCTTCTCTCAAGATTTTTTCGGGTTCCTCCCTGAAGAAGATTTCGTCGGGTTCCTCCCTGAAGAAGATTTTGTCGAGTTCTCTTTTGAAGACAATTTCGTCGAGTTCTTCTTGAGGAAAATTCCGTCGGGTGCGCTGCTGTCTACGCGCGCTTCTATTTCTGTAAACAGTGTTGGGCCTCCAAGAGCAGAGGTTTGTAGAATAGCAGCAAGTTTCCCTTAAGTGGATCACCCAAGGTTTATCGAACTCAGGGAGGAAGAGGTCAAAGATATCCCTCTCAAGCAACCCTGCAACCACAATACAAGAAGTCTCTTGTGTCCCCAACACACCTAATACACTTGTCAGGTGTATAGGTGCACTAGTTCGGCGAAGAGATAGTGAAATACAGGTGGCATGAATGTATAAGAGCAGTAGCAACGGCGCCAGAAAAGTGCTTGCCGGCGTGTAGTAAGTAAACATGCAGCAGAACAGTAAATAAACGGAGATTGCAGTATTTGGAAACAAGGCCTAGGGATACTACTTTCACTAGTGGACACTCTCAACATTGATCACATAATAAAACCACTCTACACTCTCTTGTTGGATGATGAACACCGCTCTTTGTGTAGGGCTACAAGAGCACCTCAATGCCGGAGTTAACAAGCTCCACAACATTCGATATTCATATTTAAATAACCTTAGAGTGCATGATAGATCAACACAATTATACCAAGTACTAACATAGCATGTACACTGTCACCTTCATACTATGAAAGGAGGAATAGATCACATTAATACCATCATAGTAATAGTTAACTTCATAATCTACAAGAGATCATAATCATAAACTACGCCAAGTACTACATGATGCACACACTGTCACCATTACATCATGGAGGAGGAATAGAGTACTTTAATAACATCACTAGAGTAGCACATAGATGAATAGTGATACAAAACTCATATGAATCTCAATCATGTAAGGCAGCTCATGAGATCATTGTATTGAAGTACATAGGAGAGAGATTAACCACATAGCTACCGGTACAGCCCTTAGCCTCGAGGGAGAACTACTCCCTCCTCATGGGAGACAGCAGCGTTGATGGAGATGGCGGTGATGTCGATGGAGATGCCTTCCGGGGGCACTTCCCCGTCCCGGCGGCGTGCCGGAACAGAGACTCCTGTCCCCCAGATCTTGGCTTCGCGATGGCGGTGGCTCTGGAAGGTTTTCTCGGGTTTCGTCAATCCTGGTAGGGTTTTCACAACGGAGGCCTTAAGTAGGCGGAAGGGCGGCGTCAGAGGGGCCCTGGTGGGGCCACACCATAGGGTGGCGCGCCCACCCCCTGGCCGCGCCGCCTTGTGGGGTGGGGCCCCCCTGGCTCCCCTCTGGCCCTCCTTCGGTGCTCTGGAAGCTTCCGGGAAAAATAAGGTTCTGGGCGTTGATTTCGTCCAATTCCGAGAATATTTCCTTACTAGGATTTCTGAAACCAAAAACAGCAGAAAACAGGAACTAGCACTTCGGCATCTCGTCAATAGGTTAGTTCCGGAAAATGCATAATAATGACATAAAGTGTGAACAAAACATGTAAGTATTGTCATAAAACAAGCATGGAACATAAGAAATTATCGATACGTTGGAGACGTATCAGCATCCCCAAGCTTAGTTCCTACTCGTCCCGAGTAGGTAAACGATAACAAGGATAATTTCTGAAGGGACATGCTACCAACATGATCTTAATCATACTATTGTAAAGTATGAATGAAGTGATTCAAAGCAATGGTAAAGATAATGAGTAAACAACTGAATCATATAGCAAAGACCTTTCATGAATAGTACTTTCAAGACAAGCATCAATAAGTCTTGCATAAGAGTTAACTCATAAAGCAATAAATTCAAAGTAAAGGCATTGAAGCAACACAAAGGAATATTAAGTTTCAGCGGTTGCTTTCAACTTGTAACATGTATATCTCATGGATAGTTGTCAATGCAAAGTAATATAATGAATGCAATAGGTAAACATGTAAGAATCAATGCACAGTTAACACGAGTGTTTGCTTCTAAGACAGAAAGAAGTAGGTAAACTGACTCAACAATAAGTAAAAGAATGGCCCTTCGCAGAGGGAAGCAGGGATAAAATCATGTGCTAGAGCTTTTTAAGTTTTGAAATCATATAGAGAGTATAAAAGTAAAGTTTTGAGAGGTGTTTGTTGTTGTCAACGAATGGTAATGGGTACTCTAACTACCTTATCAACCAGACTTTCAAGAGCGGCTCCCATGAAGGACGTTATCTCTACCAGCAAGGTAGATCATCCCTCTTCTCTTTTGTTTACACATGTATTTTAGTTTCATTATTGATGACACTCCTCCCAAACTTTTTCTTACACAAGCCATGGCTAACCGAATCCTCGGGTGCCTTCCAACATTCACATACCATGAAGGAGTGTATATTTGCAAAATTAAGTTGCTTACTGATGAATCAGAGCAAAACATGTGAAGAGAATTATTAATGCAAGTTGTAATTAATTGGGGCTGGGAACCCCATTGCTAGCTCTTTTTGCAAAATTATTGGATAAGCGGATGAAGCCACTAGTCCATTGTGAAAGTCTGTCAAAAGTAAATGACAAGATCGAAAGATAAAACACCACATACTTCCTCATGAGCTATAAAACATTGACACAAATAAGAGATAATAGCTTTTGAATTGTTTAAAGGTAGCACATGAAGTATTTACTTGGAATGGCAGAGAAATACCATGTAGTAGGCAGGTATGGTGGACACAAATGGCATAGTTATTGGCTCAAAGATTTTGGATGCACGAGAAGTAATCCCTCTCAATACAAGGCTTAGGCTAGCAAAGTTGTTTGAAGCAAACACAAGTATGAACTAGTACAGCAAGACTCACATAAGAACATATTGCAAGCATTATAAGACTCTACACTGTCTTCCTTGTTGTTCAAACACCTTTACCAGAAAATATCTAGACCTTAGAGAGACCAATCATGCAAACCAAATTTTAACAAGCTCTATGTATTTCTTCACTAATAGGTGCAAAGTATATGATGCAAGAGCTTAAACATAATCTATATGAGCACAACAATTGCCAAGTATCAAGTTATTCAAGACATCATATACCAATTACCACATGTAGCATTTTCTGTTTCCAACCATATAACAATTAACGAAGCAGTTTCAACCTTCGCCATGAACATTAAAAGCTAAGAACACATGTGTTCATATGAACCAGCGGAGCGTGTCTCTCTCCCACACAAGCATTTATTCAGAGAATGAAAATAACAAAAACGAAAATAAAAACACACAGACGCTCCAAGTAAAGTACATAAGATGTGACCGAATAAAAATATAGTTTCAAGAGAAGTGACCTGATAAGTTGTTGATGAAGAAGGGGATGCCTTGGGCATCCCCAAGCTTAGACGCTTGAGTCTTCTTGAAATATGCAGGGATGAACCACGGGGCATCCCCAAGCTTAGACTTTCACTCTTCTTGATCACATTGTATCATCCTCCTCTCTTGACCCTTGAAAACTTCCTCCACACCAAACTCAAAACAAACTCATTAGAGGGTTAGTGCATAATCAAAATTCACATGTTCAGAGGTGACACAATCATTCTTAACACTTCTGGACATTGCACAAAGCTACTGGAGGTTAATGGAACAAAGAAATCCATCCAACATAGCAAAACAGGCAATGCGAAATAAAAGGCAGAATCTGTCAAAACAGAACAGTCCGTAAAGACGAATTTTTTAGGTGCACCAGACTTGCTCAGATGAAAATTCTCAAATTTAATGAAAGTTGCGTACATATCTGAGGATCACGCACGTAAATTGGCAGATTTTTATGAGTTACCTACAGACGGGGCTGCTCAATTTCGTGACAGTAAGAAATCTGTTTCTGCGCAGTAATCCAAATCTAGTATCATCTTTACTATCAAAGACTTTACTTGGCACAAAAATGCAATAAAATAAAGATAAGGAGAGGTTTCTACAGTAGTAACAACTTCCAAGACTCAAATATAAAACAAAATTGCTGTAGTAAAATAAAAACATGGGTTATCTCCCAAGAAGTGCTTTCTTTATAGCCATTAAGATGGGCTCAGTAATTTTAATGATGCTCACATAAGGATGCGAGTTGAAGCAAAGAGAGCATCAAAAAGCAAGTATGAAACAAATTTAAGCCTAACCCACTTCCTATCAAAAGGAATCTTGTACACAAATAAATTCATGAAGATCAAAGTGACAAGCATTGGAAGATAAAACACGAGTAACTTCAAAATTTTCAGCATGTAGAGAGGTGTTTTAGTACCATGAAAATTTCTACAACCATATTTTCCTCTCTCATAATAATTTCCAATAGCATCATGAACAAACTCAACAATATAACTATCACATAAAGCATTCTTATCATGAGTCTCATGCATAAAATTATTACTACTCCCAACATAAGCATAGTCAATTTTAGTTGTAGTGGGAGCAAATTCAACAAAGTAGCTATCATTATTATTCTCATCAAGTGTAGGAGGCATAGTATAATCATAATAAACATTATCCTCCATAACAGGCGGCACCAAAAGACTACTATCATTATAATCATCATAAATAGGAGGCAAAGTATCATCAAAGTAAATTTTCTCCTCAATGCTTGGGGGACTAAAAATATCATGCTCATCAAAACCAGCTTCCCCAAGCTTAGAACTTTCTATATCATTATCAACAATGGTGTTCAAAGCGTTCATACTAATATCATTGCTACTAGCATGCAAATAAGATTCCATAGGTTTTTTAATTTTCACATCAAACAATCCATGTCTTAACTTAGGAAATAGAATAAGAAGCTCATTGTTGTCCATTATGCCTAACTAGTGTAAAACAAGAAACAAAAAGATGCAATTGCAGGATCTAAAGGAAATAGCTTCGAGCACTCACAACGGTACCAGAAGAGTGTTTGGTTACCTGGGACCGGAGTGTGAGTACCTTTTACCTTTCCTCCCCGGCAACGGCGCCAGAAAAGTGCTTGTTGTCTACGCGCGCTTCTATTCCTGTAGACAGTGTTGGGCCTCCAAGAGCAGAGGTTTATAGAACAGCAGCAAGTTTCCCTTAAGTGGATCACCCAAGGTTTATCGAACTCAGGGAGGAAGAGGTCAAAGATATCCCTCTCAAGCAACCCTGCAACCACAATACAAGAAGTCTCTTGTGTCCCCAACACACCTAATACACTTGTCAGGTGTATAGGTGCACTAGTTCGGCGAAGAGATAGTGAAATACAGGTGGTATGAATGTATAAGAGCAGTAGCAACGGCGCCAGAAAAGTGATTGCCGGCGTGTAGTAAGTAAACATGCAGCAGAACAGTAAATAAACGGAGATTGCAGTATTTGGAAACAAGTCCTAGGGATACTACTTTCACTAGTGGACACTCTCAACATTGATCACATAATAAAACCACTCTACACTCTCTTGTTGGATGATGAACACCGCTATTTGTGTAGGGCTACAAGAGCACCTCAATGCCGGAGTTAACAAGCTCCACAACATTCGATATTCATATTTAAATAACCTTAGAGTGCATGATAGATCAACACAATTATACCAAGTACTAACATATCATGCACACTGTCACCTTCATACTATGAAAGGAGGAATAGATCACATTAATACCATCATAGTAATAGTTAACTTCATAATCTACAAGATATCATAATCATAAACTACGCCAAGTACTACATGATGCACACACTGTCACCATTACATCATGGAGGAGGAATAGAGTACTTTAATAACATCACTAGAGTAGCACATAGATGAATAGTGATACAAAACTCATATGAATCTCAATCATGTACGGCAGCTCATGAGATCATTGTATTGAAGTACATAGGAGAGAGATTAACCACATAGCTACCGGTACAGCCCTTAGCCTCGAGGGAGAACTACTCCCTCCTCATGGGAGACAGCAGCGTTGATGGAGATGGCGGTGATGTCGATGGAGATGCCTTCCGGGGGCACTTCCCCGTCCCGGCGGCGTGCCGGAACAGAGACTCCTGTCCCCCAGATCTTGGCTTCGCGATGGCGGCGGCTCTGGAAGGTTTTCTCGGGTTTCGTCAATCCTGGTAGGGTTTTCACGACGGAGGCCTTAAGTAGGCGGAAGGGCGGCGTCAGAGGGGCCCTGGTGGGGCCACACCATTGGGTGGCGCGCCTACCCCCTGGCCGCGCCGCCTTGTGGGGTGGGGCCCCCTGGCTCCCCTCTGGCCCTCCTTCAGTGCTCTGGAAGCTTCCGGGAAAAATAAGGTTCTGGGCGTTGGTTTCGTCCAATTCCGAGAATATTTCCTTACTAGGATTTCTGAAACCAAAAACAGCAGAAAACAGGAACTGGCACTTCGGCATCTCGTCAATAGGTTAGTTCCGGAAAATGCATAATAATGACATAAAGTGTGAACAAAACATGTAAGTATTGTCATAAAACAAGCATGGAACATAAGAAATTATCGATACATTGGAGACGTATCATGCGCGGCCAGCGCTCCCGATGGGAGTAGCCCCCGAGGCTATGGTCGGGTGCGCGCATCCGGACATAGGCTCAAAAACTCATATACTTTGAAATTTGCTTTCTCCTGCACAAATAAACAAACTTTTTGTATCTTTTTCTTGACTCTCTTTTTCGCATGCGGTGTCACATGCTCGGATTCGATGATGTGTAAAGTGAATTTATGCCGCACAGCCCCCGAGTGTTGTGTGCGGAAAAAGTAAAAAAATCAACTTTATGTAAAACAAAGGAACACTTAGCTTATTGGGCACGACGGAGTCGACGCGCAATGAAGTCTTCGAGTACAGAGAAGAAGTCGAGCCGAATTAGAAATCGACAAATAGCGAAAGTAGATGCCGCCATATTGTTGATGAAGAAATAGCCAAACCCCCGAGCGCTACTGGGGTAATGTCATTATTGTTGCTTAGATGCCGTGTCATAGTTGTTACTCGCGACGAAGTCATTGTTGAGCCCCCGAGTGTTAGTAGTGACGTCGGAAGAAGTTGACGGAGTAGTGGCATCATATAAGGTGAAGCCATTTAAGATGAAACCATTGACAATAATATAATATGGATCCATCCATTAAATATGAAGCATATGAATCCGCCGATATTATAGAGGATGAATCCATTGACCCGAAGAAAATAAATCCAGTAATAATCACAGAAGATGAATCCACTGACCCGGAAACGCATCGGGTAGTATTGTATAAGAGTAATCCAGTAATATCCCGAAGAAAACCAATCCAGTAAGCCGAAGAAAATAAATCCACAGAGACAAAGAAATCCACTTAGCCGAATAATTTCACTGAGCCGGAGAAAATAATTCCACTGAGCCGGAGAAGATATATCCAGAGCCGAAGAAAAGAAATTCATCAAGTAACCGAGTATATTTGTGGTAACGAAGAAGTAATGGCATAGCCCTGGTGTTGGGTGAATTTGCTCTAATGATGTAATGGTGCAGCCCCGAGTATTCGGGTGTAACGGAAGTAAATAATAATTGAATTTTCAAAGAGGGACACTTAGCTTTTTTATCGGCTGGGGCAGCGATGTGAAAGGAGATCGTGCGGCGGACACAGTCGATGTAATCGTGCGGCGCCTTTTATTTCTGATGGTATTTGTGTCGGATGGTAAATCCACCATGGCGAGTGCGCACCAGCAAGTTCGTGCTAGCGTTCGCGAGAGTTATCGTTTGCAAATGAGAAATGGACAATAGGGTCGTCGAAGCAAAGTAGTCGACGTTTGTTCCGATCTGCAGTGATATTACGGCGCAAAAATTCTGCGAGCAAATAACAGCACAAGCCGAAAAAATATTTTGCAAATTTTGTAAAATATTTTTTTGGGAGTAATTATTAATTGAAAATATAGAACCTTATGATCCTTGTGTCGGATGCCATCGCGGCGGCGAATTTTAGCGCAAATATGTCGTCGGGTCCTTGAACATGGCGGGTGCCTGATGGCTAGCTTTCGAACATAGGGATTCCTTGATAACCAGTACACGCTGTCGGGTCCTGATCGCTCGACGGCACGAAGCATGCGGTCGATCGAAAGTTGTAAGTTTCTCCGCCACAAATATCGGAAATGCATACGGATTGTAGACTTGGGTTTCGGGAGAGAGTGGCGATGGAGATTCCGGGAGCGAGATTGGGCACACGATATACCCAGCTTCGGGTCCCCTCGGTGAAGGATCCCTACGTGCTGCTAGCAATCCACTATATGATCATAAGTATCTTTACAGGGTGCCGCCGTAGAGGGGCTATGTTGTCTATATCTTGGCCTCACTCTATCGGGTGCCCTGACTGGCTTTATATATGCAACCAGCCTAGGGTTTTACAAGAGTCCTAGCTAGTCGACTACTTCTTCGGGTTGCCCTGTTGGGCCTTCTCTATACTGGGCCGAGCCGAGCCAGGTATACTAATAATGGGTACCCGAAGGGTATACCCATGTCAGTAGCCCCCGAGTGTCTAGGGAAGTCGAAGACTTGCGTAGAGACTCCAAGCATAATCATCTCCGAAGTCGAAGAAATACAAGGCGAGGCCATTGATCCAGAAAATACATCAGATCAATGTCGTAGATCATGTGTAGCGTAGATGATGTCGACGATTCTCGAAGTTACTTTTCTATCGGGTTCGCGGCCGGCGCTCCCGATGGGAGTAGCCCCCGAGTCTATGGGCAAGTGCTTGAACTTGGGCACAGACTCAAGTTGTACTACTCGATGAAGAACTGGACTATATTTCTGGGCGTAGCCCCTCTTTTTATCGACTCCTGTTAGAGGACTTAATAAAATCCAGCGCTCCCGATGGGAGTGGGCTCCACTCGAGTCGCAGAGTCGAGTTGAGTCTACAAACCTTTATATATTTAGTTGCAAGACAAAAACACGAAAACTCGGGTCGAGTAAACTATTTTGCTATCTTGTCTTGTTTTGATATACATTTTTCTTCATGAAGCCGAAGCTTTGGGTAAAAAACTTTGCTATATTTATTTTAGTCGCAGAATAGGATGAAATCGGATGAAATCTGCAGACTTCATTTCTTTGTTTTTCATATATTTCGAGTGCATAGAAACACTATATTTTTCTCGACTTCTATATTGCACAGGGATATTGGTAAATAGGGTTGGTTGATCCGAAAGCTCGGGTACCAGTTAATGCAATTGTGGCAATCCGTATAAACTTACTTCAAACTCGCTTCCCCGGACACGAATTCGGGATACTGGCGTAATTCAGAACGTGCCGCTTTAGGACTTACCGAAACTGAATTCCAGCAAAATTATCGGATCCACGGCGCGTTTGCTGGGTTCATTTCTTCACATCTGTTGATGTGGATAAAGAGGTAGGGCGCATTCTGTGTGCGATGCCACGCCACGCAGGACGGATCCTGGGGTCTTACCTTCGTGACCCTTTTACAAGTCACGGCATTCGGAGTTTTTACCACGGCGGATGCGCTCCTAGAATATATTGTCGAGTGCCTTTTATTCGGCTGATGGAATGCTCCATTCTTCAGGTTGAACCATTTCTTCCGGTTGCTATCTTTTGTCGAATAGGATCTTGATGCTCCTATATTGGCTTGCTATATTGAATTTTATTTCTTCGGGTGCGCGACCAGCGTTCCCGATGGGAGTAGCCCCCGAGGCTACAGCCGAGTGTTTGCACTTGGGTGTAGGCTCAGCTTTGTTCATCGACTTCCTTGAAGTACATTTTTCCTTGAATGTGATTGGAATAAATGACGAGTATATGGACTCGAAGATTTTTCCTTTTTTTGTCGGGTTCCTTCTTGAAGCAAATTTCGTCGGGTTCCCCTTTGGAAAAAAATTCGTCGGGTTCCTCCTTGGAGAACATTTCGTCGGGTTCCTCCTTGGAGAACATTTCTTCGGGTTCCTCTTTGGAGAAAATTTCTTCGGGTTCCTCCTTGGAGAACATTTCGTCGGGTTCCTCCTTGGAGAACATTTCTTCGAGTTCCTTGCAGAATTTTATTTTATCGAGTTCTTCGTTGATGTAGATTTTTCTAGGCGCGGTTCTTCTTTTGTTGATCTGAGATGTAGAGTGAATCTATACAGCGCAGCCCCCGAGTGTCGGGTGCGGCGAAAGTAAATTATAATCAACTTTCCGTAAATTAAACCAAATACTTAGCTTATTGGGTACGACGGAGTTAACGGAGGTATGCCATGCAGCTAAGTCGATGAAGCTTTGGAGTGCAGCGAAGAAGTCAAGCCGAAGTAGAAACCACCAAATAGCGAAAATAGATGGCGCCAAATTGTTGATGAAGAAATAGTCGAGCTCCAGAGCGCTGCTGGGGTGACATCATGATTGTTGCTTAGACGCCGTGTTGCGGTTGTGACCCGGGGCGAAGTCGTTGTCGAGCCCCCAAGTGTTCGCTCCATGGTCATGTGACCTGTTTTTTGTTTCGCCTAGAGAATCGTGACCACATACGCCTGGGTCACGACGAATGTTACGACATCTTCTACGCATTTTTTTACTTCCGCTAGAGAATTCAATGGAATTTTCGACCCCATTGAAGTTGAACCATTTGAATATTAAGCCATTGAAGATTTCACCATGAGAAATAAAGAATTGAAGATGAATCCAAGATGAAGTATTTGAGATGAATCCACATTGAAGATTACGCCATTAAATATGAAGCATATATTGAAGATGAATCCGCTAATATCATAGAGGATGAATCAATTCAACCGAAGAATCGAGTAATAACCATAGAAGATGAATCCATTGATATCATAGAAGATGAATCCATTGTCCCGAAGAATCCAGTAATAACCATAGAAGATGAATCCATTGACCCAGAAACTCATCGGGTAGTATTGTATAAGAGTAAACCAGTAATAACCATATAGATGAATCCGAATAAATTCATTGACCCAAAGAAATAAATCCAGTAATAATCATCGATTATTAATCCACTCACCCGGAAATCCGCCGGGTAGTATTATATTAGAGGAAACCAATGATAATCCGTAGAAGATAAATCCAGTAAGCCGAAGAAATTAAATCCACTGAGCCGAAGAAAATAAATTCCTTGAGCCGGGAAAGATATATCCAGAGCCGAAGAAGATAAATCCACAATACCGAAGAAAAATAAATTCACAGAGTAATCTAGTGTATTTACGGTAACGATGTAATGGTACATCCCGAGTGTCTAGGTGTGGCGAAAGTAAATAAATAATTGAGTCTTGGAAGAGGAAAACTTAGCTTTTTTATCGGCTGTGGCGGAGCTGATGTAAAAGCAGACTGTATGGCGGACACGGTCAATGAAGTTGCGCGGCGCCTGCCCGGAAGTAGTCGATGAAGAAGACGTAGTCGATGTGGCGGATCCGCGACAGGTGAACCCCCGAGTGTGGCGAGGGTGCGATGGCGAAGTATTCAAATCTTATTCTTATCCGCCATTGTATTTGAAGTGCCAAAATCTGATGGTTCCGGTATCGGACGAAGTCGCGATGAAGAAGATTAATTTGCAGTGTCGCGAGCCCCCATAATCCTCGGTTGGTTCTTGCTACCCCGCGCGTGCAGATCAGCCATGATGAATAAACATTGGTAATGGCCGCGTCCCACGTGAATGTGCCGATGAAACGACTCGACGGATTTCGACTACTAACTACTAACCGCTGGACTTCCGTCTGACGAATCTGCGCGAAAAAATCCTGCCGGCTGGCCGTTGAAGTAGCTGATGACGAACTCGACAATTTTCTTCTCGGACGCGATCTGAACGTTGTTGATGATGAACTCGACGGATCCCGCCCGGATGACAAAATCCAGACGTCGCAATTTCCACAGACGGCGCCAATTGACGAGGGATCACCTCGCCAATGAATACGTATTGTAGACTTGGGTTTCGGGAGAGAGCGACGATGGAGATTCCGGGAGCGAGATTAGGCACACGACGTACCCAGCTTTGGGTTCCCTCGGTGGAGGATCCCTACGTGCTGCTAGCAATCCAGTATATGATCATATGTCTGTTTACGGGATGCCGCCATAGGCGGAGCTATGTTATCTATCTGTCCTCCCTCTCTATCGGGTGCCCTGGCTGGCTTTATATATGCAACCAACCTAGGGTTTACAAGAGTTCTAGTCGACTACATCTTCGGTTGCCTTGTTGGGCCTTCTCCATATTGGGCCGAGCCGAGGTAGGTATACTAATAATTGGTACCCGAAGGGTATGCCCATGTCAATACCTAAGTAAAAAAATTATGACATATAGCCATAGTAAATTCTTCTAGGACAAACAATTTTGACCGCTCGTTCTTCAATCTTCTAGTTTCTGCACTGTGTTGTTTCAAAAGGATTAAACATCAAATAAAAAACAAGGGCGAGATTTGTTATTAGACTGATGTACAATGAAGTGAAATCGATTCATCGATTTTTACCAAAGAAACTTAAGACATAAAACTGAGAACCCACAATTCCTAACAATTATTAGAGTTGTGATCAATAATTTACCTT
Organism: Lolium perenne; assembly: GCF_019359855.2. NCBI lineage: Eukaryota > Viridiplantae > Streptophyta > Magnoliopsida > Poales > Poaceae > Lolium > Lolium perenne. Next base: position 263,113,197 of record NC_067250.2, read on the forward strand.
CATCGTGGCCAGGCGGGCGTACTGGATTTGGTGCCGTCTGCATCAACTTTCCATGGTGATATGGATTCCCATGTGACCGGAGGTATCCATGCCCGTAACAGAAAGTCTGAAGATGATTTTGGTGAGACGCACAGCTCAATACGGCCGGCTGCTCTCGTTTATATATTGATAACCAGGTTACAGATAAGTACAGACTAATTTCATAGATTATTGAGTGGTAACTAGGACAATGCCCGCGCGTTGCTGCGGAAGAGCAAAATATGTGAACATCAGAATACAAAATAAAATTGCTCTAGCAATATTTTAGAATAAGCAAAAAAATTACATAAATAAGGAAGTTTGTAGCGTTGACAGGAAGGAACTAAACATGCTATGCAATCCTTGAACTGAGACACTTCCTGGCGTCGCCGGTTTGTTGGCGTCGAAGGCCAGCAACTGTCCGTCGTCATCTTCGGCAGCACGTACTCATGTTGCTCCTCACATTTGCCACTGCATTCCCGTGAAGGCCCTTGGATCCACGGATTTTCAGGCGAGCTCCCATCTACGAGTGCACTGAGACGCACAGCTCAATACGGCCGGCTGCTCTCGTTTATATATTGATAACCAGGTTACAGATAAGTACAGACTAATTTCATAGATTATTGAGTGGTAATAAGTGGACTTCATGGGTAAGCTTATGTCGAAAATTGATGACGGTAAATTTGAATGAGGACAAGGATCGTTTTGTTTGGGATCTATCACCCACAGGCCTATTTACTGTTAAGTCTATGTATGAGGATCTCATGTCGGACCATAATCCATTTTTGCGAAAGTATTTTTGGAAGGTTAAAGTCCCCCTTAAGATTAAAATTTTCATGTGGTTTTTAAGCAACAAAGTTCTGTTAACAAAAGATAATCTAGTTAAAAGACACTGGAATGGGTGTACGAAATGTGTTTTCTGTGGGAAACAGGAAACCATTCAACATCTTTTTCTGGATTGTCCTTTAGCTAAACTTCTTTGGCGGACGGTTAATTTCACTTATGATCTCCCACCTCCATCAAATATTACTAATATGTTTGGTAATTGGCTGAATGGAGTAGATAAACAATTTAAGGCTTTTATCCAAATTGGGGTTTCGGCCTTATGTTGGTCTATATGGAGGATCAGAAATGATATTATCTTTAAGAGGAAAAACTCTTTTCACTTTTTGCAGGTCATACATTTGATGGTACATTGGGTCCAGCTGTGGGCCTTCCTTTCGCCGGAGGGTCAACGGGATGCTATGGCTACTGGATGCACACGGCTCCTGATAGTCGCTCGGGATATCTTGTGCCAGACTGGCTGGCGTCATACTAGGAGGCTTTGCTGATGTGTGCTCTTGCTATGTTATGCTTTTTTTCACTAGTTGATTTTTATATCAATCCTTGGCGATGCTTGATTTGTAAACAGATATTCTTTTGAACCATCTTTTAATAAAAGGCTGTGTGCATCATCACGATGCAGAAGCCGGGGCACATCCCCATTTCGAAAAAAAGATAAGTACAGACTTAACAACTAACTAACCACGTATCAGACTATGGTTATGATTCTAGTCTTTCTAGAGTTGTTACAACAATACAACATGACTGTACATAATGTAACAATACATATGTTTGATACCCTCCCGCAATCTCAGCCTATTGAAGAAAGGTTGAGATTGTGCTGACATGCACCAAACGCTAGCAAGGGAAGTGGTTTTGTGAAAATGTTTGCAACCTGTTTCTTAGAAGAGATGAACTGAATCTGGAGCTGTTTCTGAGCAACCCTTTCTCTAACGAAGTGAAAATCCACTGCAATGTGCTTTATCCTTGCATGAAACACTAGATTTGATGATAGATAGGTTGCTCCAAGATTATCACAACATAAAACTGAAGGACACTCCTGTCCAACTCCTAGTTCTCAAAGAACTCACTGTACCCATATTAGTTCTGTCGTTGCATTGGCAAGATCTTTATACTCTGACTCGGTACTAGAACGAGAGACTATGGCTTGTTTCCGTGCACTCCAGGCGATCAGATTACCACCAAAGAAAATAGCATATCCCCCGGTTGATCGCCTATCATCAGAGTCCCCAGCCCAGTCAACATCAGAAAATGCAGAGAGTGGCTAAAGAGGGACGAATGTTGAGTCCATGATTACCAGTCAGTTTCACATAACGAAGGATGCGTTTCACAGCAGCCCAACGAGTAACTGTAAGATACTGCAATCCTCCTACCACACTACGGTATCTAGTAGCATCATCAGGTAGAAGAGGAACACCAGCAGAAGTACTCAATGGATCACTTACAGTCATTTGAGTGGTAGCAGGCTGACACTTAAGCATCCCTGCACGACGGAGATCAAGTGCATATTTTCTCTGCGTCAGAACAAGACCACCAGAGGGCTGCTGCAATACCTCAATACCAAGAAAAAAATGCAGAGGGCCAAGATCCTTTACTGCAAAATCTGAGCGGAGAGCTGCAACAAGCTGAGTGCTAGCAGTAGAGGATGAACTGACCACAATGATATCATCCACATATACAAGAAGATAAACAGTGATATCTGAACGTTGAAGTATGAATAATGAAGTATCAGCAGCTAAGGGCTTAAAACCAAGTTTACCAAGCACTGAACTCAACCTGGCATGCCATGCTCGTGGAGCTTGTTTGAGACCATAGATCGCCTTTACCGGACGACACAGATGATGAGGATGCTCCGGATCCTCAAAGCCAGGTGGCTAACGCATGTACACCTCCTCATCCAGAATGCCATGAAGGAAAGCGTTCTGGATATTCAACTGGCGAAGATACCACTTCTAGGAAACTGCAAGGGACAGCAACAAGCGAATAGTTATGGGTTAAACCACAGGACTGAAGGTATTTGCATAATCCAGCCCATATCTCTGCTTGAATCCCTTTGCCACTAGGCGTGCCTTATACCGTTCAACAGAACCATATGGACGCTATTTAACTTTGAACACCCATTTTGAGTCAATAACATTGATACCTAGTTGTCGAGGAACCAGACGCCACATACCATTTTTCTGCACGCATCAAACTCCTCGTGCATAGCCTCTCGCCACTAAGGACTGGCCATAGAACGACGAAGATCTGGAGGCTCGGTGACAGCAGGATCGGCTACATGAACCATGCACGTCGTCATCCAGGCAACCGTCTCATCTGCCTAGTTCCGGGGCTTCCGAATTCCTCTCTGAAGCCGTGTGGTGATGCCATGGTGCACAGGAGGTGGAGGAGGGCTCGATGAAGTCGATGGTGCGGGAGAGGCCATTTCTGCAGAGGCCGGCCCAGTGTTGGAGGAGGAGGCCGCCTCATCAGAGTTCGCGGCCCACTCGGGATTGGGCATGGTCTGGCTTGCCCCAGATGCGGTAATGGACCGCGCAAGACTTGGAGGATGATCGATGTGCTCGTCTCCCGAGGCTTCATGGTGATCGTGATCATCGTGCATGGGATGACCGACGTGACCAGTACCATCACTGGAATTCTCGGGAATTTCCTCAAGGCGAGCTCCACGTCCATAACCTGCACCGTGGTTAGAAAACAAACCATGAGTGTATGCAATATCATCAAGTTGGTCACGTGTGGGTGTGGATCGATGCAAACATGTATCAGATGATGACACGGGAAGATTCGAGAATGGAAAAACCGACTCATCGAAAATGACATCTCTAGAAATATAGACTCGATTTGTTTGGTACGTGCAAGCACTTATATCCCTTATGAAGTGGACTATATCCAAGAAATACACATTTCTTTGTCGAAATTTCCTACTGTTATATGGTCGAAGATGTGGCCAACAGGCACATCCAAACAGTTTCAGAAATGTGTAATTAGGTTTTTCTCCTAAGAGGCGTTGAAGAGGTGTTTGCATATGAATGACACGGCTAGGAACACGATTAAGCAGAAATCATGCAGTGGCGAATGCATCACTCCAAAACCTAAAAGGAACTGAGGAATGTGCAAGCACGGTGAGAACATTTTCTACAAGATGACGATGCTTGCGTTCTGTCATGCTATTTTGTTGATGTGTATGTGGACATGAAACCCGATGAGAGATACCAATGTGATTAAAGAATTTATTTAGCTTGAGATATTCTCCCCCCCCCCCCCCCCCCTCGTCAGATTGCACATGAATAATTTTGTGATTCAAAAGGCGCTCAACATGTTTTTGGAATGCAAGGAAAATTTGAAAACACATCTGACTTATGCTTAAGGAGGTACATCCAAGTAAAACTATAGCCATCAACAAAACTGACATAATAACTATGCCCACTGATAGAAGTTTGGGCAGGGCCCCACATATCTGAATAAATAAACTCAAGGGTTTTTGAGATTACACGATTTGGAAGGAAAAAGGCAATTGATGACTCTTGCCTTGTTGACAAGCATCACAAATTACATTATTATTCATCGAATCTAATGGAAGATTTTTCTTATGGATAATATGCTGGACTATTTGTGTAGAGGGATGGCCTAAACGCGCATGCCACTTCTCCCGTGATACTCTGAGACCGCTGAAGACATGCTTGACAGATGAATCATCAATGCGATAAAGACCACCATGAACTCCTCCTCTAAGGATTATTTCCCTCGTGTCCCGATCCTTAACAAAAAAAATACCAAGGATGAAACTCAAAGAATACATTATTATCTCTAGTAAATCTAGGAACAGAGAGAAGATTTCTAGTGACTTTAGGAACATGGAGGACATCACGAAGTTGAAGTGATCTAGATGCACTAGGAATGGTGGAGTGACCAACATGATGGATATGCATACCTGCTCCGTTTGTTGTGTGCACCTTGTCGCTGCCTCCATAGTGTTCCTTCACCGCCAACTTGTCAAGCTCGGAGGTGAGGTGATCTGTGGCGCCGGAGTCCGCGTACCATCAAGGGTCGATGGTGTACGGGGGAGTGTGGCCACCAGATGAGGCGATGATGTGGCCACCATTGCCACCTCCGTGACCACCATGGTTGCCATGGCCACCATGGATAGCTGCAGCAGCCTGACGACCAGAGTTGCGGGGATCGCGGCCGCCGTTCCCAACTCCAAGGAACTCCTTCTTGAAGTGTTTGAAGCACTTCGACGCGATGTGCCCAAGTTTCCCGCACAATTGACACAAGGGTCGCGGGCGATCATGCTGATCGTGAGCAGAGGAGCCACCATCACGGCTGAAGTTGGGCATCGGAAGTGCAGATGGAGCGGGACCAGTCAGATTGTTGAAGTAGCTCGACCGATCACGCATGTCCGAGTGATACGGACGTGGTGCAGCGTTGCTGCCTCCACGGAAGCCGAGGTTGGTGGCGTGGATGTTGTCGCCGCGGAGCTCGGCCTTGCGCGTCTCCACGCGCTGCTCGCTGTTGAGAAGCTGAGCGTAGACGTCGCGTACCGGCATGGGGACCGTGCTGGCCGACACACGTCGACGAACGTGCCGTAGTCGGCGTCGAGGCCGGCCAGGAGGTAGGAGATGAACTCCTCGGCACGCAGCGGCTGCCCGATCGACGTGAGGGTGTCGGAGAGGGCCTTGATCCTGTTGAAGTAGGTTGATGCAGAGGAGTCCAGCTTTTTGGTAGCGGAGTTGCATACTTCGTGCCGTCGACTGGCTGGCGAAGCTGCCAGCCAAGGTAGACCATGCCTCCTCGGCGGTGGTGGCGAGGACGATGATGCCGAACACCTTCGGCGTGATCGATGCGAGGAACGCCGACAGGATGGCCTAATCCTACTGGAACCATGTCATGTAGGCAGGGTTGGGGATCTTCGCCGGAGCCCCGGCATCCCCTGCCTGAGGACTCGCGATTTCCGCAGCTGAAGCAGATAATTCCTTGTTGATGAAGTTCATAAGACCATTGCTGCGAAGGACAGGGAGTACCTGAGCGCGCCAGAAGAGGTAGTTATCCTCGGAGAGTTTGATGGTGAGCTGGTTGGTGATGTTGATCGGACCAACGGAGGTTGAAGACGACGCCATCGCGATCCTTTGCACGACAGCAGATGAGGCAGAAGTCTCGTTGTCGGAGAGCATAAAGCTGCGGCGGAGCTGAGATTAGATCTCGGGCTCTAATACCATAACAGAAAGTCTGAAGATGATTTTGGTGAGACGCACAGTTCAATACGGCCGGCTCGGGCTCTGATACCATAACAGAAAGTCTGAAGGTGATTTTGGTGAGACGCACAGTTCAATACGGCCGGCTTCTCTCGTTTATATATTGATAACCAGGTTACAGATAAGTACAGACTTAACAACTAACTAACCACGTACCAGACTATGGCTATGATTCTAGTCTATCTAGAGTTGTTACAACAATACAACATGACAGTACATAACGTAACAATACATATGTTTGATAGCCTGCCCCCTCGTCCTACAGCTACAAGAAAGGATGGAAGATCAGACTATGGAGACAGATCGAGGTGGGGAATGGCACAAGGGAAGTCGGACCCGCTCGCCAAATCCAGCACCACCACTGCAAAATTAACCGTAGGAAAATCCATGGATTCTAAAGAGAATAAGCACAAACCATATAAGAGCCTAATAAATGTGATGTAAGAACATCTCCACTTATCTTCCCGATAGGCCCAAAACCATGAAAATGAGGGCACCAGCGTGAAAGCCGCTTCCAGCCGCCACCCCCAATTTTGTTTTGGGGTCGCGCGATCAAGAAATACATCATACTCTCCCTCGAAAAAAGGAAATACAACATCATTCCATGCATTTTCCCGCTCAAAAATAAAATTCGAAGCATTCTTTTCATCGAGATTGATTTTTCTAATAGACACCGGTCGATGCTTTTTTTCTTTGAAAAGAAAAGTTGATTCAATTGGTTCATCTGTCGTTGATTTATTTAATAGATATCGATCGATGCATTTGCCCGCTCAAAAAGAAAAGTCAGCGTATTTATTTTATCGAGGGTTGATTTCTCTAATGGTTGTTGTGTGATGCACTTTTTGGTTGTTCTCTTTACAAGAGCTGGAACGGCCAATTTCCAGCCATCTTGTTACCATCGCCTTTATCGATGATCTGCACCATTCACATATGTCGATGATCTGCACATCATGTATTCATGAATTTGTCGTGTTGGTATCAAATAATCATGTCATTCAAAATTTATGCATCCATAATAAAAATATATGACTTGAGTGAGTTACATAGATGTTTCATCGACGATTTAAGCTAATATCTGTAAATTATTTGATATAAACATGAGTTTGAATATGTGCTAGATATTTATTTATCATAGTTACTATGTACTACAAATATTTCTTATTTTAGTGAATATATTAAGTTCCTTGAATTTTAGGTTCGCTCTAGGCCCCTGAAATCTCAAGACCGGTCCTGCTCATGTTTATACCACAAGTGGAGCAACTCCCCTTATAAGTGTTAGGTCAATATGCTTGTTGTATTATCAGGGGGCCAAAGGCCACAATATATAGTACATGTACAGGTGCAAATATGCAGGAAGCCCCCTAACATATGGGGAAACTACAATATACAGATATATACTCTAACACCCCCCCGCAAACTCATGGTGGATCCACAACACTGAGTTTGGAGAGTAAAAAGTCATGTTGCGCTCGAGTTTGTGCCTTTGTAAAGAAATCCGCCAACTGCAAATCTGAAGGCACATAATGAACCGCAACAACCTCATCCTGCACCTGAGCACGTGTATAAAAAGCATCAACACCAATATGCTTGGTTAGCTCATGCTTGACCGGATCACGTGCAATACTGATAGCACCTGTACTGTCAGACAAAAGTGGAGTGGGTGTCGTAACAGAGACCCCAAAATCTGCAAGCAACCACCGTAACCAGGTCACCTCAGCAATCAACAAAGCCATAGCCCGCAGCTCAGCCTCAACACTCGAACGAGAAACCGCTACCTGTTTCTTCGTCTTCCAAGCAACAAGCGAACCACCAAGAAACACACAGTAAGCAGAAAGTGAACGACGATCCGTAGGATCACTCGCCCACGTAGCATCCGAGTAGCACTGGAGCTGGAGAGAGCTAGAACGAGGAAAGAAAAGGCGACGAGTGATCGTGCCACGAAGGTAACGAAGAACACGGAGGAGATGGCTGTAGTGAACAGTGGTAGGAGCTGAGACAAACTGACTCAGAATATGAACAGGATAAGAAATATCAGGACGAGTGACAGCAAGATAAACAAGACTCCCAACAAGATGACGATAACGTGTGGGATCAGGAAGAGGATCACCATCAGTAGGACGAAGCTTAACATTAAGCTCCATAGGAGTATCAACCGTGCGCTCATCCCCAAGAGCAGCACGAGCAAGAAGATCCTGAATGTACTTCTCCTGAGAGATAGAAAAGCCATCAGAAGTGGAGGAAACCTCAATCCCAAGAAAATAGCGAAGAGGACCAAGATCAGTCATGAGAAACTGATCACGAAGACGAGCCTTTACAAAGGCAATATACTCAGGATCATCACCAGTAATGATCATATCATCAACATAGAGAAGGAGAAGGGTGCGTCCACGAGGAGAAGTGTGAACGAAAAGTGCTGGATCATGAAGACTAGGAGAGAAACCAGCAGCAGTCACCACAGAGGCAAAGCGCTCAAACCAGGCACGAGGGGCCTGTTTGAGACCATAGAGAGAACGTCGAAGACGACAAACCATCCCATCGGGAACAGAATACCCAGGAGGAGGCTGCATGTAAACCTCCTCACTCAACTCGCCATTAAGAAAAGCATTCTGAACATCAAGCTGGGAGACAGACCAGCGGCGAACAGAGGCAACAGCAAGAAGGGTACGCATAGTAGTCATATGAGCCACAGGGGCAAAAGTCTCATCATAGTCACGGCCGTGCTCCTGCTGAAAACCACGAGCCACAAGATGCGCTTTATAGCGCTCAAGAGATCCATCAGAGCGAGTCTTAATTTTATAGACCCACTTACACGTGATGGGACGAACACCAGAAGGGGGAGAAACAAGATCCCAAGTGCCAGTGCGCTCAAGCGCAGCGATCTCCTCAGCCATGGCAAGCTGCCATTCAGGATGACGCTCGGCATCCCGATAAGAAGTCGGCTCGAAAATGACAGAGAGACCATACTGTTATCACCAAAATTTGACCGAGTCAGAGGTCGGCCACGATCAAGATGGGTTTGAAGAATATACATGGAAGAATATACGTGAATCGGCCTTATATGCAAAGTTTGGGCTTGTTAGCCCGTGTATCTGTAATATAGTAGGATACGTATCGATTAGATAGAGTTTGGCTCGTGCACGGTTGGGATTATTCCCACGTTAGAAAGTCTACGGACTATAAATATGTATCTAGGGTTTATGAAATAAACAACAATCACGTTCACCACAAACCAATCTAGGCGCATCGCCAACTCCCTTGTCTCGAGGGTTTCTTCCGGGTAAGCATCATGATGCCTAGATCGCATCTTGCGATCTAGGCAGTACAAGTTTATTCGTCGTTCATGCGTTGCTCGTACTGAAGCCTTTTTGATGGCGAGCAACGTAGTTATCTTAGATGTGTTAGGGTTAGCATTGTTCTTCGTATCATATGCTATCGTCGTGCAACCCTTAGACATCTAGCCGCCCTTACGCCTATCTTAGGCGTAGGGGCGGCACCCCGCTTGATCCTTATTTAGTAGATCCGATCCGTTATGGTTGCTCCTTGTTCTTCAAGGATTAGTTTAATATCTGCATAGTTAGGCCTTACAAAGGGTTGAAGGATCCAGCGGCGCGTAGGGTGTAGTTTGCTAGCCCTAGACAGGATGTTCCGGGGATCAACTTCGTGTTGGTTTTTAGGCCTTGTCTAGGATCGGCTTACGATCACCGTGCGCGGCCGCGAGGCTCAATCACGAGTAGGATGTTCCGATTATGCGGTGAAAACCCTAAATCGTCGTAGATCGTTTTAGCTTTATCTTGATCAAGCAGGACCACCATATATTCGTACACCTTGTGCGAATCATGGGTGGATCGGCTCTTTGAGCCGATTCACAGGACAACCTGAGAGCCGATCGAGGCTCGTATTTAATGTTTACGTGTATGCCATGCAGGAAACTAAGCGAGGCATCTCCATCACCTTCCTGACCAGGTATAGGTCAGGTGGCACGCCCTTGCACCAGCATCGGACGTGTGTGCCAGAATCTTTGCGGGCCGTCGCTCGGAGGGACCAGGGCCAGCCGCAGCCCTAAGTTGTTCCCGGCTCTCCTGTGTTGCCTGTCGCTGCTCGCCGGTGGGTTTCTGACCGCAACACATTCTGGCACGCCCGGTGGGACCATCTTCGACATCAACCGCATCGCCATCTACATCTGAGATGGCGGACGGCACCCTAGTCACGTACGAGGATCTGACCGAGGAGCTCAAGAAGAAGTATGACGAGGTCAAAGCAATCCTCGAAGCCGACCTCATCGGCTCTTTTCACAGAACCCGCCCACATGGTATCTACTAAACGGCTTGGGTCTCTCCCATCTAAGAACAAGCAAACTGACTCCTCTCAGGAAGAAGACCTCGAGGGGTTAAAAGATGACTGTGAAGGAGAAAAGGACAGATACCACCGGCCAAGGTGGTGCCCTGATGGACTCAGCCGTTTCCAAAGGCGTAGGGTTCAGCGACTGCGCGGCTTGGAGGAAGCCGAAAGGTTATACCTGCACACGCTAAGGAAGGCGCGGCCCGATCTGGCCGCGAAAATTCAGCGAACCCTGGACGAAGAGGGTCGACCACGAAGGAAAGTATGGCACCCCAAACGAAGGAAAGCCGGTGATGAGACATCGGCTGGCACAAACGAGATGTAAGCCTCTTTTGAACACTACAATCAAGATAGGGGCCAATTCCAGCAATCGCCCCGTATTATCCTTGCCATATGCTTCGCCTGTGTTCAGCGTCGATCTAACAGGTGACGGAAAGCTAGGGTATGGGCTTACATCGGCTTGCGAGCTCGAGGAAATCGGCATTGGTCATGACTGCAGAGCCAATGTTCAGGTGTAGTCCTATCGATAACTGCAAAGCTGATATCTGCAGTAACCTGACAGATTCGGCTCGGGGGGGGCACATAATCAGATAGACAGACGCTATGAACATGTGCGATACATGCATGGGCAATAAAATATTAGGGACCGATGGAAAATCGGCCAGTAAAAAAAAACAATCAGTACAGCCGAAGCGGAGTCATCGAAAGGCCAAGTTCAGTAAAACATCGGTCTCTAAGGGCTCTACTGAAGAAACACGCTGAGGGCGTGAAGGGCGTCAGCACGGATGCGATCCACCTCGGCAATCTCAGCCTTGTCGTCCTCATCTTTGCCCGTCACCAGCTGACTGCTCAGGGTACGAATTTCAGCCAGATCGGTCTTCAGATCGGCTGTGAGGCCCTGTGCTTCCTCTTGAGAGCGGGAAATAAGGGCTTCCTTGTCTTGGATAAGCTGCTTGGTCACCCTGACCCTCTCTTCAAGGTTTTCCAGTTCCTTGCGCAGGGTTCCGAGTTCGGCACTGTGAGCAGAAGTGTCAGTTTTGGCGTCTAAAGCAGCCTTCTTCTCGTTGAGCCGTTGACACTTGTCTGCAATATCGGCTCTCAATGGAAGCTGGGTGTGGCGAAGAGTAATCCTTTGGCGAGCCGATTGCACCCTTGACTTGAAGACCGACAGAGTAACAGCTGGCCAAAGCTTCACTTGCAGTGTCATAGGGAGATGGGGCTAGATATCTTCGAGGCTGCCTTTGACTTCCTCGGAATTTTCAACCAGGGTCTCAATTGAGGAAGAGAGCAAATCCTTGAGACGCTGGAGTGGACCATGGACCGTGCTAGGACTAGGCTCTCCACTTGCCTTGGAAGTAGTTGGTTCGATGGATTCTGGATCGAACGTCAGCAAGCTCGAGAGATCACAACCCTGACAAGGCAAACAAAGTGGGTTTAGCATACAACGAAGAAAGTGATAGAGCCAAGGAAAGGGGGTGTACCTCTCCCAAGGTAGGAGGAGCAGCCGATGTGGTGATAATCGGCTTTTCCGTGGACTTGGCTAGGTCAGCCACTTGGTCAGCCGCGATCGTCGAGGTGGCTAGGTCTAGCGTGGCGGACGGCATCAGTACCTCCTCGACGTCTCCGCTAGAGGTTTCTTTGGTCTGCAAAAGGAAGTGGTTAGCCAATCCAAATGGCAATGGGTTAGCATGAAGTGTAAACCAGGGGATAATTACATTTGAGACCTCCTGGCTTGATGGAGAAGCTCGTGGGTTTTTACGAGCCCTTTTGACGCATCGACGCTTCACGCGTGACCCCGATTTGGTCGGGGCTTGGGGAGCAGGAGGTTCGGGAATCGACCTTTTCTTAGAAGCCGGCGCTGGCGAAGCCGTCTGGCTCTGGGTGGTGGACCTCTCGGAATTGCCCGAGCTCGAATCCCTCTGGCTGGATTCTGCGGCCCCGCTGGAGGTTTCTTCGGTGGAAGTCTGTAGAAAAGAATACGAGCGTGTTGCAAAAGACTGGGAAAGCGGATAAATGTGGACAGGGCACAAATCAACTTACGTGCAAGCTTTCTTGGGTAGGAGCTTTGCGCTTCAGGGTCTTCCTGGCGGCCACCTTCCTCACTGCCGTCCTCGCCTGAGTCGAGGCTCGGGGGGCAACTGGCCCCGAAGATGCTTTACTCTTGGGAGCCGATTTCGATGAAATCGGCTGACTCTGCATTATGACTTTCTTCAGGGGTGGCGAGCTCTGGCAGAAGAGAACCACTGGGGCCAGAGGAAGGAATGCGAAGGGGGAGCCATCGGCTTGCGTGGGAGTTGGGCCATCTTGTTGCTGCCAGGAGATGGAGTCAGGTTACAGACAATCACCATAAGCCATTGCAAGAAATGTTTAAGTAATGGTACCTGGTCTGCAGGAACGTCATACTCGGCATCAAGTTGTCTCAGCAGCGGTCCTAGAGCCCTTCTGAAGACATGGGTCTTCCACATGGACCACCAAGTCTCGAAACCATCGGTAGTGAAGGAGAAACGGAGGTTGTGAGGAATTGGAATGGCCAAAGCATCAAAGAAGGTATAGCACCTTTGGCCAGTAAGGATGTCAGGCAGTTCAGCTCTGCTTGCTGTCAGGTGGTGTAGGAAGAAGTGTGGAGGCACCTGCCCGAGGCCAAGCTGTCGGGCTACTACTACCGGTTGGTAAGACTCATAACCAGGCTTGATGATCCGGTTCGAGGTACTCATGCCAACGGGGAGGAAGCAAGGACGAATCATGATAGAATACAGATGATGGGTGCTAGCGTCATCGGCAAAGTTATCCAATCGAAAGGGGACTGGGTTCTCAAAGTTCTCCGATTCAGTATAAGGAAAGAACAGGGGGTTGTCCAAACCTTGGAAGAAAATCTTGAACCACCCTGCTGCTTCCTTAGGGATCAGCCTGCTGCCTGGGAGACCATACAAAGCTTGGCCATAGCTGGTGCATCGGATCTCCTTTCCATTAGCATCCGGAAAGGTGCAGGTGGCCAAAGGTGGGAAGTCTGGGATCTGGTTCTGGAAGTATAGCTGAGCCCATAACAGAATAAACCACCAGGGGCCGCCAGTTTTAACTGTCTTTTGAGAGAACAGTTTGACAGACATCAGTTGAAGAGATCGATAGACCTCTCCAAGAAACAGTTTGCCTAGGCCAAGTTGGGTGCCTTTGGCAAGTTCATAGGCCAGGGAAAGGTAATTCTTGGTAGGGGCGAGTGATGGGCCACAGAATATGAAGTGCTCCAACCAGAAGTTCAGGAAGGCTGTGTGTTCTCTCTCTGTCACAGGGCCTTTGGTTTTCATATAACGATTGAGGTAGGCACCCCAGCTGGTACACTCTTTTTTAGAGGAAAGGGTGAAAGGGACTTTCGGCAGTTTGAATGCAGAAGGGCTGGGGGATGCAATGTCTAGGCCTGTGATCATGGCCACATCCAGCAGAGTTGGTGTCATAGGGCCATGGCCAAACATGAAGCGATTCGATGCATCGGACCGAAGTAGCCGATGGTTTTCAGAATATTTTCATTCTTCTCAAGGGGAGACAATGATAATGACAAGGCATCGGCTATCCCTATGGCTTCCCAGGTGGCATAATGGGTTTTGGATACTCTATTGTACCATGCCACCCAACCCTCAGGAGGATTAGGCCAGGCTCGCAGGCAGTCGGCCCAGGAAGATAGATCTAAGTTCTGATTCACGAAGGGGATTCTGTTAGCTTCGCATGAAATTAAGAGGGCGGGACTCTCGGAAGAACGAGGACCGAGGCACATAGAATTTGCGAGAGAAGGATGTGGCAGTAGGATGTCTGAAACCTAAATTAATAACGGAACAAAACATTAATTCAGGTGTTTGCTATTAATCCTAACGTCGATTCGAATGGCAAGAAGAGGTTAAGGATTACCTTCAGACCGGAGACCATGGCGTTGGTATTGGATGATTCCGCCATGGGATGCGCTGTAGAGTTGGGGGCGGCGCGGTCGAGATCTGGGATGCAGGTGGCCGTGAGTTGGAACTGCTCAGGCGGCGATTTGGGGATCTGAGTTTGCTTTCTCAGACGGAGGTTGCAGGTTACCGTTTGGAGGGGCAGCTAGGTCGACCTTACTCGTGTTTTTATGGTAGAGACCGATGCGATGCCATCGGCTCTTTTGGGAGATCGTTTGACTTTGACTATCGGCGAAAAGTTGACTGGAAATACTTCTTCATTAATAAAAGGAGGGTTTTTTACAATGAAGAGCCGATTGCTCAAGAAAGGGGGAACAAAAGAAGAGCCGATTGCTCGCGTACTACTGATCCTACTTTACTAATCCTCGCTGCCCTCGTCATCGGCGTCGTAGCTGCCGCCGGCGCTGCTTCCGGAGAACTCCTCGTCGCTGCTGCCCCAGCCTTCGGCCGGAGCTTCTTCCTCTTCGTCATCATCGTCATCTTCACTGTCCGCCCAAGCGCGGAAGCGCTTCGCCGGCGGGTACCCAGCGGAGGAGGAGGAGGAGTCTTCCTCCTGTTCCTCCTCTTCCTCCTCGTCTTCCTCTTCCTCCTCCTTATCGGAGGAAGTGGGGTTCCTCCAGGAGTGGAGGTCATCCTCGCTCTCGCTCTCCAGTGCCCCTTCAATGAGGAACTGGAGGTCGCCCTCCCCATCAGTCAGGGGCATGTCGCCATCTGATCCGACCAGGGCTTCTGGTGGGCCATCTGACATGAAGTCGAAGTCCCACTCTGGCTCTGCCATCAGCTCACTCGAGGAAGAAGATTGGAAAGAGAGGCCGGAGGAGACGGAGGAAGAAGAAGACATTGCTACAGGGAAAGAGGGCTTTTCGGTGCCGATAGCTAGAACAGAGGAGGGGGATGAAAAAGCGAATCAGTCGGCACAGTTAAATAAAGGGGAGCCTAATGGAGATTTAATGCCATTGCAGTTTCCAAGGAAGTGGTGCTAAAGCTATCGAATTTTGCAGAGAAGTTGAGAAGGCAAGGCATCATGATGAAGGATGCTGCGACGGTTTTGCTCTGCCACGACATGACCCGACGAAGAAAAAGCAGAGTGATTTTGGAATTATCAATTCCAAAACCAGGGGGGCATGTGTTATCACCAAAATTTGACCGAGTCAGAGGTGGGCCACGATCAAGATGGGTTTGAAGAATATACATGGAAGAATATACGTGAATCGGCCTTATATGCAAAGTTTGGGCTAGTTAGCCCGTGTATCTGTAATATAGTAGGATACGTATCGATTAGATAGAGTTTGGCTCGTGCACGGTTGGGATTATTCCCACGTTAGAAAGTCTACGGACTATAAATATGTATCTAGGGTTTATGAAATAAACAACAATCACGTTCACCACAAACCAATCTAGGCGCATCGCCAACTCCCTTGTCTCGAGGGTTTCTTCCGGGTAAGCATCATGCTGCCTAGATCGCATCTTGCGATCTAGGCAGTACAAGTTTATTCGTCGTTCATGCGTTGCTCGTACTGAAGCCTTTTTGATGGCGAGCAACGTAGTTATCTTAGATGTGTTAGGGTTAGCATTGTTCTTCGTATCATATGCTATCGTCGTGCAACCCTTAGACATCTAGCCGCCCTTACGCCTATCTTAGGCGTAGGGGCGGCACCCCGCTTGATCATTATTTAGTAGATCCGATCCGTTATGGTTGCTCCTTGTTCTTCAAGGATTAGTTTAATATCTGCATAGTTAGGCCTTACAAAGGGTTGAAGGATCCAGCGGCGCGTAGGGTGTAGTTTGCTAGCCCTAGACAGGATGTTCCGGGGATCAACTTCGTGTTGGTTTTTAGGCCTTGTCTAGGATCGGCTTACGATCACGGGTGCGCGGCCGCGAGGCTCAATCACGAGTAGGATGTTCCGATTATGCGGTGAAAACCCTAAATCGTCGTAGATCGTTTTAGCTTTATCTTGATCAAGCAGGACCACCATATATTCGTACACCTCGTGCGAATCATGGGTGGATCGGCTCTTTGAGCCGATTCACAGGACAACCTGAGAGCCGATCGAGGCTCGTATTTAATGTTTACGTGTATGCCATGCAGGAAACTAAGCGAGGCATCTCCATCACCTTCCTGACCAGGTATAGGTCAGGTGGCACGCCCTTGCACCAGCATCGGACGTGCGTGCCGGAATCTTTGCGGGCCGTCGCTCGGAGGGACCAGGGCCAGCCGCAGCCCTAAGTTGTTCCCGGCTCTCCTGTGTTGCCTGTCGCTGCTCGCCGGTGGGTTTCTGACCGCAACACATACTGACTAGGAGAGTAACGAACTGGAGCACGACGCTGACGAACAGGGCGAGAAGGGGGAAGGTCATCTGCAGAAGACAAGTGATCAGAAGAAGAGGAAGAAGGGACAGAATCGGAAGGAGCCGAAGCCGGAGAACGAGGAGTACTAGGTGGACTAGACGAACGAGAGGATGGCGTCGAAGGGGGCGCATCAGAAGTAGGAGGGAGGGGAGGAGGGACAGCAGGAGGTGCATCCGGAAAAAGAAGAAAAGAGATATCATCCACCGGGTAAGTACCCGAGGTGGGGCGAGGATAGAAGGGACGCGTCTCATCAAATGTGACGTCACGAGAGATGCGCATCCGACGACCAACGGGGTCCCAACAGCGATAGCCCTTATGCTCATCACTGTATCCGAGAAAAACACACTCAACAGACTGAGCTGTCAGTTTGGTGCGTTCGCGAGGAGGCAGAAGGACATAGCAGACGCAACCAAATGAACGGAGAGTCGAGTAGTCTGGAGAAACACCAGAGATACGCTCGAGAGGAATGCCACCCTGTAGAGCAGCGGAAGGCTGAATGTTAATAAGGTGGGCCGACGTAGCGATAGCCTCAGCCCAGAAATGTGGCGGAAGAGAAGAGGCAATCATCATAGCACGGGTGGTCTCAAGAAGATGACGATGCTTACGCTCGGCGACGCCATTTTGAGCATGCGCGCCGGGACAAGAAAACTGAGCGAGGGTCCCCTCCTCAGCAAGGACACCACGAAGGTGCTGAGAGATATACTCACCAGCAGAATCAGCACGGAACACGCGAATGGGTGAGGAATACTGAGTGCGGACCATGGCCGCAAAACGCTGATAAATAGAGAGCACCTCACTGCGAGAGTGCATGAAAAACACCCAGGTGTACCGTGAAAAATCATCAATGAATAAGATATAGTATCGATGGCCCCCTTTCGAAGCGAAGGGAGCCGGACCCCAAACATCTGAATGGACTAAATCGAACGGTCGCTGAGAGACAGACACACTAGTAGGATAGGGAAGCTGAATCTGTTTGCCTAACCTACAACCACGGCGATGTAACGACCCATCTCCAGAGACAGACCCCAGAAGGCCACGATGAACCAAAGACGACAGGCGAGAGTCACAAAGGTGACCAAGACGATGATGCCACTGCTGAAAAAAGCCGGTGACAGAGGCAACAACCAGAGGAGAACTGGCAGATGAAGTGGCAGTGGAAGGAACACGAAGCCAGTCTAACTCCCAAAGCCCCGGAGACTGACGGCTACGAGGGCCAGCTCCAACCAGGGCCTGTGTGCGACGATCCTGAACCGCACAAGACTCAGCGTCAAGAATGACGCGACAACCAGAATGGGTGAGCTGGCTAGCAGAGAAAAGGTTCATCTGAAGGCGAGGAACATGAGAAACATCAGGGACAGAGAAAGAGGGAGTAGAAAGGGTGCCTGTACTAGAAACGGGAATAGAGGTACCATCAGCCGTGACAACACGGACAGGAGAAATAAGAGACCGAAGAGCAGACAGGATAGAAGACTCAGAAGTCATATGAAAGGAAGCTCCAGAATCCAGATACCACGGGGACGTACCTGACTGTGTAGAAAGTGGTGGTCGCGCAGTGCCAGAAGAGCCAGTCACAGAACCAGCAGCACCCGGCGAGGAAGAGTCCGGAGTAGCGAGCAGACCACGAAGACCCCTGAGAATGTCCTGATCAGAGAGTGCAACTGTAGAAGATCCTGAAGAGCCAGCCTGCTGACGATCCTGGAACTGCTGACGTAAACTGGGATCCCGCGTCCAGCAGGTGGAGGAAGTGTGGCCAACCTTGCCACAGTAGGTGCAATGAGGACGAGGGCGGAGACTCGGACCGCAAGGCTGCTGACGTAAACTGGAATCCCAAGCATCAAGCAGGCGGTGAAGCTGCGCTATCTCATGCGCAGAGAGGGGCGCGACTGGAGAGGTCGACGTACAATCAGGTGCCGACGAGGAGCTATCACCCACACGCACAGAGGCCACCAAAGGGGGCGACGGAGAGCAACACGCCGAAGAAGAAAGAGTCGGTAAAGCGCGGTCATAACCACGTGAAGGGGCCGCGAAAGTCGATGTAGAGCGGCAGGCCGACATAGACGAAGTCGGCTTCGCGCGGGCAGAGCCGCGTGAAGAGGCCGCGAAAGTCGATGTAGAGCGGCAGGCCGACATAGACGAAGTCGGCGAAGCGCGGGCAGAGCCGCGTGAAGAGGCCGCAAAAGTCAATGTAGAGCGGCAGGCCGACATAGACGAAGTCGGCGAAGCACGGGCAGAGCCGCGTGAAGAGGCCGCAAAAGTCGATGTAGAGCGGCAGGCCGAGGGAGACAAAATTGGCGAAGCACGGCCAGAGCCGCGGGAAGAAGCCGTGAAAGTCGGTATAGAGCGGCGAGCCGACGTAAACGGAGTCGGTGAAGCGCGGGCAGAGCCATGTGAAGAGGCAGCAAACAGCGACGAAGAATAGCTAGCAGTCGTGCACGGAGGCAGCGGACAAATACCAAGAATCGAAGGTGGGCCCAGAGATAAAACGGGATCAGCGGAAGAAGACAACGGGTAACAACAGACGACGACAGATTTTTTTTTTTTGCTTTTTTTTTTGTTTTGTTTTTTTTTTTTTAGCTGGAAGTCAATCACCACGCGCAAGGAGATCTAACAGCACGCAGCCAGCCAGGGACGGCCGGCGCGCCGATCAGCACGCAGCCAGCAGCCCCGTTTCAAGCAGGAGAGCAGCCAGCCAGCTGATCGGGGAGAGCAGCCGGCGCGACCAGCCAGCTGATCGGGGAGAGCAGCCGGCGCGACGGGGCCAGGCGCGGGAGAGCAGGGGCCGGCGCCGATCGGGCCGATTTGGCCAGGGACGAGGACGGATGGGGAGCAGCCGGCGATGGCCGGAGATACGCCGAGACGGCCGGAACAAGCTGCAAGTACGACCGTACGGACTAGAAGAGGAGGAGGACCAATTTTTGCTCTGATACCATGTTAGGTCAATATGCTTGTTGTATTATCAGGGGGCCAAAGGCCACAATATATAGTACATGTACAGGTGCAAATATGCAGGAAGCCCCCTAACATATGGGGAAACTACAATATACAGATATATACTCTAACAATAAGGAGGTCCAACTCTCTTTAAACTATCAATGTAGGACTTCACATTTGTCCCACCTCTTATCATGCATGAATGGACCAATTGAACCTTTGAAATTTTCTGAAACTGAAGACTAAACAAATGGGTTGGGCCTATATTAGGCAAAACTTCCAACAGTGACATGTTAGCCAAGAGAACAGATTCTAAGATTATATGGTGTGCCCGAGAAAAAGTGGACGGCGACATACCGTGCAGGAGGTGATGTTTCATGCGTTGGGAAAGGTAAGGCAAAGGATTGGAGACAAAAACATTTCATTTCAATTACAGCCGCTTCCTCGTGGAATGGGTACTGTAATATCCTAGGATATGAATCTGATCATGCATCAGCCGATTGAAGCCTACTCGTTGGATTTAATATCAATGCACGCGAGTGTAAACGAATTTACACCATTGATCCTTAACCGTAGGCATGTCACATCTTTGTGACTTGTGCGACTGACTTACACCAGGAGCATATGCCGGCCGGTTCAAAGATGCACTTTCCTTCCAATGCCTCCCTTTCCTAGATTTATCACTTCCACATTGCTCATGTCCCTCGATGTTTAAATTCCCAGCTCTCCTAATTTACTTCTCTGATTTATATGGTGGTGAGGTTTCATTTGTTATCTTTGTCTATTGCACACTTGGAAGAATATATGTATATGCCGTTCCTCAACAAGTCAAGTGGTTAAAACAACGATATCTCGCCAACTTTCAAAGGATCCAGAGCTTGGTTCTTAATCTTCCATCATCAAGAACGGTCTTTGGTTGCTATACTTCAATCATGGCAGAAACCATCCTTGGTTGCTTCAACGAATGCCCATGTTAATTGTTGTTTATATTTATTATACTATGATATATTGATAATATTGCGTTCAACCCTTTTAGGTTCAAGACATGAAACAAGATTTTGTTATGTACTAATCCTGACGAATTTACAAGAGTCGCGAGTTGGACAAAAAAATTGAACCCCACTAGATTTACTAAACACATATACCTTAATATGCCTATTTTTAATTACTATTTTACCATGTGTCGTGGTGTGTATGGAACAACTATTCTGGAGAAAAAATATTTTTTGTTGAACCGTTCAACTATATAATGTTTGTTTTAGTTGATCCTTCCTATAACTATCAAAACAAACAAAAAAAACATAGCTATTTGATGTTCTCGATAGGTCCTTTCATACATCTAATGCCAAATGTATGAAAGGACCTATCGAGAACATCAATTAGCTATGTTTTTTTTTGTTTTGATCATGTCGAGTTCATGGTTTAGTCGCAAGCATTGCGGTGCGCTCTAAAATAGGTAAATGATTTATTTTGCCACTCGTAGTTAAATTTCCTATCATATGAAAAAACAATAGATCATTTCCATGGTGTTCCATTATACCATGCATTATGTTTCTTACAAGAATTTAGATCAGAATTGAGCTCAATATATGACAACTAAGTACAACAAACATGAATGGATACATTCACATGTGCATGAGCCTTGAAAATATGTGTTCGCTATGCAAGGGTGGGTGGTGAGCAGAGGTGCCATTATCCTTAGTACTAATTGTACAAATCAACCCCTCATCCCTCCCTTGTAGTTCTTGAAGCACACACATGTCAGAGCCTTTTTAAACATGCATGCATCAGGACATGTGTGTTAGTATTCATAGTGACTCGTATCCTAGCTAGCTAATGCATACACCTCATCACCAACGAGACCACGACGCCATTTTGGCACTTCCATTTTTTCCCCATTTGAGTATTATAAGGTCATGGGTATTGTAGTAAGGTTTCTCTTAAAATTTGGGCCTTATGTATGAATTTGATTGCTATATGTTATTGTCACTATGAGGTTTACTTTTTGGAAGGGGAAAAACCCAGCCCTTTGCATTGATTGTTGCACATAATCAATTTCCTTTATGATTTGCATGTGAATTAAAAATTAGCCTATGTGAATCGTTTGAAAGCCATATTTGTAGTGCATATGTAGACTAAAGGGTATCTCAGAGCGACGATGTTCTTCACTAAAGATTAGGCTAAAGTTGCGGTAGAAGGGCAACACTTGTGATACATGCTTGAAAAGAGGCACATGTCACATTTGTATTTGATGTACTCATATGGACCTATCTAGAAACTTTATTTCACAGTTAATTCATTTTATATGGGTATCACTTAAAATAATTTAAGCCTAAGCTGCAACAAATGGGTGTTGCCATGTTGTTGATTTGTTTTTCTTATTGTGCCGTTATGGATTTATATTTGGGCAGATGCACAATATTATGTTGAGTGACTTGGGCGGGTCTTCTGTTTTTTGAGTACATAAATTGGGTGTATAGTCTAATTTATGAAGATACGACCAAAGACCAACTTGTTTCAGAAAATAGTTAAGCATTGTAGCCTCTTCGCTGAATTTTGTTCAAATCATAGAGCCAAACAAGTATTTAAAAGGGGATGGTCATCTTGACTATTTGATTTTCTGTTACTCTGGACAGACTAGGTATGCACTTAGAATTTGACAAAATATTTCATACTCTTATAATCCAAAAGGTTCAAACCATGTACTCATATTCATAAGAACATAAAGCATGGGCAAGGTTCCAAGTCTACAAAGAACCCGATATAATCAAACTGAAAGTTTGCAGTAACAATAAAAACCAATTTGTAGTAATCGACATGCGCAACAGTCTAAGGACACATAATTTCTCTTGGTGGGTTTCTTTAGCAGAGTTACACGATTATGACTCCAAGCACGTTGATTCAAATTTAAAAGGGGGGTCAAAATTATAACTTGTTTAGTGGCATACGACAAACTGAAATTTTGTTGTGGCAAAATTGACTTTGTGCAAAAGAAACTTAGTACAGATACCAAGAATGAAAAATTGAAAATTGAAATCTATAAATGGTAAACCCCATCTTAGGTGTGGTGGTAGTGGTAGGCTCTATATAGCCAACTTGGTCATTATTAATGGGGATGACTATCTGACATAGGCATCCCCAATGGGCCTGCCAAAGATAGTACCCGGGGTTTACTGAAGGCCCACTACCCGAAGAATAAGAAGATTCGGAAGCCCAAGATATTATTAAGGAAAGCTAGAGTTGTAATAGGAAGTGTTATTTGTAATCTTGCGGGATGAGTTAGAAACCTTCCCGGACTCTGTAATTTGTACAACACGAATCCCTCGGCTCCGCCTCCTATATAAGGGGGAGTCGAGGGACGAAGAAGAGATCGAATCATTGTTTTAGCAAACCCTAGTTTTTATTTCGTCGAGTACTTTTCAGCTGAAACCTTCGAGATCTACTTGCCCTCTACATCCAACGAAACCCTAGTCTACAACCTGTAGGCATTGACAAGTTGATACCTTGTCAATTGGCGCCGTCTGTGGGATTTAGAGGCGACAAGGAGCTGATCTCGATGGCACGTTCAGGATCGTCGACTTCGTCGGCAGCAAGCAACATCATGGACAAAGGTAAACAGATCGAAACTGGTCTCGTTGATTTTATACCTCACCCGCCCTCCCGTGTGGATGCATATACGTATCTGGAGGAGCCCATGGAGATGACGTTCGGAAGGTTCCACTATCGCGTCGGGAAGGAAGGAACGTATCGTCTCGAAATTCCGACCTTCTCGAGGTTTTCTGTGGAACATACTGAATCTTCAAGCTCGGCATCTGATACGTCCCCGACGTATCCATAATTTCTGTCGTTCCATGCTTATTTTATGACAATACTTACATGTTTTGCTTGCACTTTATGATGATTTCATGCATTTTCCGGAACTAACCTATTAACGAGATGCCACAGTGCCAGTTCCTGTTTTCTGCTGTTTTTGGTTCCAGAAAGGCTGTTCGGGCAATATTCTCGGAATTGGACGAAATCAACGCCAAACCTCCTATTTTTCCCGGAAGGCTCCAGAACACCGAAGAAGAGTCGGAGAGGGGCCATAGGGCCACCACACCCTATGGCGGCGCGGCCAAGCCTGGGCCCGCGCTAGCCTAGGGTGAGGCGCCCCCAGGTGCCCCCCTGCGCCGCCTCTTCGCCTATAAAATCCCTTTCGACCTAAAAACGCGATACCAATTGACGAAACTCCAGAAAGACTCCAGGGGCGCCGCCGCCACCGCGAAACTCCAATTCGGGGGACAGAAGTCTCTGTCCCGGCACCCTGCCGGGACGGGGAAGTGCCCCCGGAAGCCATCTCCATCAACGCCATCGCCTCCATCATGCTCCGTGAGTAGTTCCCCCATGGACTACGGGTTCTAGCAGTAGCTATGTCGGTATACTCTCCCCCATGTACTTCAATACAATGATTTCATGAGCTGCCTTACATGATTGAGATTCATCTGATGTAATCGGTGTTGTGTTTGTTGGGATCCGATGGATGATACATTATGATTAGTCTATCTATAAAGTTTGTGAAGTTATTGTTGCTGCAATCTTGTTATGCTTAATGCTTGTCACTAGGGCCCGAGTGGCATGATCTTAGATTTGAGCTCTATACTTATTGCTTAGATTGTATCTACAAGTTGTATCCACATGTCACTGTCCGGAACCAAAGGCCCCGAAGTGACAGAAATCGGGACAACCGGAGGGGATGGCGGTGATGTGAGGGACACATGTTTTCATCAAGTGTTAATGCTTTGCTCCGGTACTCTATTAAAAGGAGTACCTTAATATCCAGTAGTTTCCCTTGAGGCCCGGCTGCCACCGGCTGGTAGGACAAAAGATGTTGTGCAAGTTTCTCATTGCGAGCACGTACGACTATATACGGAAAACATGCCTACATAATTAATAATCTGGATGTTCTATCTTAATGCTTTGATTCCTATCAATTGCCCAACTGTAATTTGTTCACCCAACACTTGTCACTTGTTATTGGAGAGTTACCACTAGTGTAGATCGCTGGGAACCCCGGTCCATCTCTTATCATCATATACTTGTTCTACATGTCATTGGAAGTAGTATCAACTATCTTCTGGTGCCATTGCTCTCATATTGCTATTACTGCTGTGTATTCTTTGTTACTATTGCTCTCATATTACTGCTACTTTCACATCACTCCTGTTGCTAGTGCTTTTCCAGGTGCAGCTAAATTGACAACTCAGTTGTTAAGGCTTATAAGTATTCTTTACCTCCCCTTGTGTCGAATCAATAAATTTGGGTTATACTACCCTCGAAGACTGCTGCGATCCCCTATACTTGTGGGTCATCAAGACTGTTTTCTGGCGCCGTTGCCGGGGAGGCATAGCTCTACTCATAAGTTCACCTGGGGAGTACACTCTACCTCGATCTCTCTCTGTTTTATTTTATTTTGTTTTGCTTAGTTTACTTTTGCCTAGTTTATTTGTGCTTAGTTTATTTCTGTCTAGTGTTATTTTGCTTAGTTTACTTTTGCTTAGTTTGTTTTTGTCTTGTTTTATTTTTCTCATATACCCAAAAATCCATAAAAATTTGAAAAATCTAAAAATTAAAAACTGCTGTTATGGGAGAACCTACAACCTATTTGGAGCTTATAGAATGTTATAATAATTATAGAGAATCAAGAACTGGTAAAATAATGAGTGCTATGATAGAAAAATTAAATACAATTGCTAGAATCTTGCTTAGACGCCATGATATAAATTGTTGCTCTCAACAGGATACTAAACATCTTAAATTTCAATGTGGCTCTAGTGAGGAATTTTTAATTAAGAACTATAATCGGAATTGCTATATTCATTATGGGTTCGAAGAGGTAGAACAATTTGTCTTATTTATGGGAGCCTCTGAGATAGAATCCTTCATGGTTGAGAATTATGAAACTTGTGCTATTTGTAAGGACCTTAAAGATTATGTCTCTACTATCCTTAATTCTTGCATAGAATGCTACAGTAGGAATCCTTATATCCTTGATTATAAAGAGAGACACATTAATGCACAAGAATGCACTCACAATTTGTAGGAACCGGTGGAAGAAGAAACTGATGAACCTGAAAGATCATTGGATGAAAAAGAGGAGGAAATTGATGAACCTGAAAGCTCATTGGATGAAAAAGAAGAGGAGAGCGACGAACAAAAGGAGGAAGAATGGATTAGCTACCCATGCCAACCTTCTAATGAAAGTAACTCTTTATCTCTTACACTATTTCATTGTCCTCCATGCTTACTGATACGTCTCCGACGTATCGATAATTTCTTATGTTCCATGCCACATTATTGATGTTATCTACATGTTTTATGCACACTTTATGTCATATTCGTGCATTTTCTGGAACTAACCTATTAACAAGATGCCGAAGTACCAGTTGCTGTTTTCTGCTGTTTTTGGTTTCAGAAATCCTAGTAAGGAAATATTCTCGGAATTGGACGAAATCAGAGCCCAGGGGCCTATTTTTCCACGAAGCTTCCAGAAGTCCGAAGACGAAACGAAGAGGGGCCACGAGGCAGCCAGAGCATAGGGCGGCGCGGCCCCTGCCCTGGCCGCGCGGCCCTATGGTCTGGGCACCTCGCGCCGCCTCTTGACCTACCCTTCCGCCTACTTAAAGCCTCCGTGAAGAAACCCCCAGTACCGAGAGCCACGATACGGAAAACCTTCCAGAGACGCCGCCAACGCCGATCCCATCTCGGGGGATCCAGGAGATCGCCTCCGGCACCCTGCCGGAGAGGGGAATCATCTCCCGGAGGACTTTACGCCGCCATGGTCGCCTCCGGTGTGATGTGTGAGTAGTCTACCCCTGGACTATGGGTCCATAGCAGTAGCTAGATGGTTGTCTTCTCCCCATTGTGCTATCATTGTCGGATCTTGTGAGCTGCCTAACATGATCAAGATCATCTATCTGTAATTCTATATGTTGCGTTTGTTGGGATCCGATGAATAGAGAATACTTGTTATGTTGATTATCAAAGTTATATCTACGTGTTGTTTATGATCTTGCATGCTTTCCGTTACTAGTAGATGCTCTGGCCAAGTAGATGCTTTTAACTCCAAGAGGGAGTACTTATGCTCGATAGTGGGTTCATGCCTGCATTGACACCGGGACAAAGGATGTGAAAGTTCTAAGGTTGTGTTGTGTTGTTGCCAATAGGTTTAAAACATTGTTGCTTTGTCTAAGGATGTAGTTGTTGATTACATTACGCACCATACTTAATGCAATTGTTCCGTTGCTTTGCAACTTAATACTGGAGGGGGTTCGGATGATAACCCGAAGGTGGACTTTTTAGGCATAGATGCAATGGATGGCGGTCTATGTACTTTGTCGTAATGCCCAATTAAATCTCACTATACTCATCATGATATGTATGTGCATGGTCATGCTCTCTTTATTTGTCAATTGCCCAACTGTAATTTGTTCACCCAACATGCTGTTTATCTTATGGGAGAGACACCTCTAGTGAACTGTGGACCCCGGTCCAATTCTCTTTACTGAAATACAATCTACTGCAATACTTGTTCTACTGTTTTCTGCAAACAATCATCTTCCACACAATACGGTTAATCCTTTGTTACAGCAAGCCGGTGAGATTGACAACCTCACTGTTTCGTTGGGGCAAAGTACTTTGGTTGTGTTGTGCAGGTTCCACGTTGGCGCCGGAATCCCTGGTGTTGCGCCGCACTACATCCCGCCGCCATCAACCTTCAACGTGCTTCTTGGCTCCTCCTGGTTCGATAAACCTTGGTTTCTTTCTGAGGGAAAACTTGCTGCTGTGCGCATCATACCTTCCTCTTGGGGTTCCCAACGAACGTGTGAGTTACACGCCATCAAGCATATTTTCTGGCGCCGTTGCCGGGGAGATCAAGACACGCTGCAAGGGGAGTCTCCACTTCTCAATCTCTTTACTTTGTTTTTGTCTTGCTTAGTTTTATTTACTACTTTGTTTGCTGCACTAAATCAAAATACAAAAAAATTAGTTGCTAGTTTTACTTTATTTGCTATCTTGTTTGCTATATCAAAAACACAAAAAATTAGTTACTTGTTTTACTTTACTTAATATCATGCATGTTTTTATTTCACTAGTTTGGCATAATGGACAAGAATGAGCTTCTATTTCTATTTCCTGATTTAAAACATGGATTGTTTGATGCGAAAATTAAAAAACCTATGGAATCTTATTTGCATGCTGGTAGTAATATTAGTATGAACGCTTTGAACACCATTGTTGATAATAATATAGAAAGTTCTAAGCTTGGGGAAGCTGGTTTTCATGATCTTTTTATTCCCCCAAGCATTGAGGAGAAAATTTACTTTGATGATACTTTGCCTCCTATTTATGATAATGATATTGGTCTTTTAGTACCGCCTGTTATGGAGGATAAATTTGATTATGATTACAATATGCCTCCTATATTTGATGATGAGAATAATAATGATAGCTACTTTGTTGAATTTGCTCCCACTACAACTAATAAAATTGATTATGCTTATGTGGAGAGTAATGATACTTTTATGCATGTGAATAAGAATGCTTTATGTGATACTTATATTGTTGAGTTTGTTCATGATGCCTCTGAAAATTATTATGAGAGAGGAAAATATGGTTGCAAAAATTTTCATGTTACTAAAACACCTCTCTATGTGCTGAAATTTTTGAAGCTACACTTGTTTTATCTTCCTATGCTTGTTACTTTGCTCTTCATGAATTTATTTGTGTACAAGATTCCTTTTCATAGGAAGCATGTTAGGCTTAAATTTTTTTTGAATTTGCCTCTTGATGCTCTCTTTTGCTTCAAATACTATTTCTTGCAAGTGCATCATTAAAACTGCTGAGCCCATCTTAATGGCTATAAAGAAAGAACTTCTTGGGAGATAACCCATGTGTTATTTTGCTACAGTACTTTGTTTTTATTTTGTGTCTTGGAAGTTGTTTACTACTGTAGCAACCTCTCCTTATCTTAGTTTTGTGTTTTGTTGTGCCAAGTTAAGCCGTTGATAGAAAAGTAAGTACTAGATTTGGATTACTGCGCAGTTCCAGATTTCTTTGCTGTCACGAATCTGGGTCTACCTCCCTGTAGGTAGCTCAGAAAATTAAGCCAATTTACGTGCATGATCCTCAGATATGTATGCAACTTTCATTCAATTTGAGCATTTTCATCTGAGCAAGTCTGGTGCCATTTTAAAATTCGTCAATACGAACTGTTCTGTTTTGACAGATTCTGTCTTTTATTTCACATTGCCTCTTTTGCTATGTTGGATGAATTTCTTTGATCCACTAATGTCCAGTAGCATTATGCAATGTCCAGAAGTGTTAAGAATGATTGTGTCACCTCTGAATATGTTAATTTATATTGTGCACTAACCCTCTAATGAGTTGTTTCGAGTTTGGTGTGGAGGAAGTTTTCAAGGATCAAGAGAGGAGTATGATGCAACATGATCAAGGAGAGTGAAAGCTCTAAGCTTGGGGATGCCCCGGTGGTTCACCCCTGCATATATCAAGAAGACTCAAGCGTCTAAGCTTGGGGATGCCCAAGGCATCCCCTTCTTCATCGACAACATTATCAGGTTCCTCCCCTGAAACTATATTTTTATTCCATCACATCTTATGTGCTTTTTCTTGGAGCGTCGTTTTGTTTTTGTTTTTGTTTTGTTTGAATAAAATGGATCCTAGCATTCACTTTATGGGAGAGAGACACGCTCCGCTGTAGCATATGGACAAGTATGTCCTTAGTTTCTACTCATAGTATTCATGGCGAAGTTTCTCCTTCGTTAAATTGTTATATGGTTGGAATTGGAAAATGATACATGTAGTAATTGCTATTAATGTCTTGGGTAATGTGATACTTGGCAATTGTTGTGCTCATGATTAAGCTCTTGCATCATATGCTTTGCACCTATTAATGAAGAAATACATAGAGCATGCTAAAATTTGGTTTGCATCTTTGGTTTCTCTAAGGTCTAGATAATTTCTAGTATTGAGTTTGAACAACAAGGAAGACGGTGTAGAGTCTTATAATGTTTTCAATATGTCTTTTATGTGAGTTTTGCTGCACCGGTTCATCCTTGTGTTTGTTTCAAATAAGCCTTGCTAGCCTGAACCTTGTATCGAGAGGGAATACTTCTCATGCATCCAAAATACTTGAGCCAACCACTATGCCATTTGTGTCCACCATACCTACCTACTACATGGTATTTTCCGCCATTCCAAAGTAAATTGCTTGAGTGCTACCTTTAAAATTCCATCATTCACCTTTGCAATATATAGCTCATGGGACAAATAGCTTAAAAACTATTGTGGTATTGAATATGTAATTATGCACTTTATCTCTTATTAAGTTGCTTGTTGTGCGATAACCATGTTCACTGGGGATGCCATCAACTATTCATTGTTGAATTTCATGTGAGTTGCTATGCATGTCCGTCTTGTCTGAAGTAAGAGAGATCTACCACCTTATGGTTAAGCATGCATATTGTTAGAGAAGAACATTGGGCCGCTAACTAAAGCCATGATCCATGGTGGAAGTTTCAGTTTTGGACATATATCCTCAATCTCAAATGAGAAAATTATTAATTGTTGTTACATGCTTATGCATAAAAGAGGAGTCCATTATCTGTTGTCTATGTTGTCCCGGTATGGATGTCTAAGTTGAAGAATAATCAATAGCGAGAAATCCAATGCGAGCTTTCTCCTTAGACCTTTGTACAGGCGGCATAGAGGTACCCCTTTGTGACACTTGGTAAAAACAGTGCATTGTGATGATCCGGTAGTCCAAGCTAATTAGGACAAGGTGCGGGCACTATTAGTACACTATGCATGAGGCTTGCAACTTATAGGATATAATTTACATGATGCATATGCTTTATTACTACCGTTGACAAAATTGTTTCATGTTTTCAAAATCAAAGCTCTAGCACAAATATAGCAATCGATGCTTTTCCTCTATGGAGGACCATTCTTTTACTTTCAATGTTGAGTCAGTTCACCTATTTCTCTCCACCTCAAGAAGCAAACACTTGTGTGAACTGTGCATTGATTCCTACATACTTGCTTATTGCACCTATTATATTACTCTATGTTGACAATATCCATGAGATATACATGTTACAAGTTGAAAGCAACCGCTGAAACTTAATCTTCTTTTGTGTTGCTTCAATACCTTTACTTTGAATTATTGCTTTATGAGTTAACTCTTATGCAAGACTTATTGATGCTTGTCTTGAAGTGCTATTCATGAAAAGTCTTTGCTTTATGATTCACTTGTTTACTCATGTCATATACATTGTTTTGATCGCTGCATTCACTACATATGCTTTACAAATAGTATGATCAAGATTATGATGGCATGTCACTCCAGAAATTATCTGTGTTATCGTTTTACCTGCTCGGGACGAGCAGAACTAAGCTTGGGGATGCTGATACGTCTCCGACGTATCGATAATTTCTTATGTTCCATGCCACATTATTGATGTTGTCTACATGTTTTATGCACACTTTATGTCATATTCGTGCATTTTCTGGAACTAACCTATTAACAAGATGCCGAAGTGCCAGTTGCTGTTTTCTGCTGTTTTTGGTTTCAGAAATCCTAGTAAGGAAATATTCTCGGAATTGGACGAAATCAGAGCCCAGGGGCCTATTTTTCCACGAAGCTTCCAGAAGTCCGAAGACGAAACGAAGAGGGGCCACGAGGCAGCCAGAGCATAGGGCGGCGCGGCCCCTGCCCTGGCCGCGCGGCCCTATGGTCGCGGCACCACGCGCCGCCTCTTGACCTCCCCTTCCGCCTACTTAAAGCCTCCGTGACGAAACCCCCAGTACCGAGAGCCACGATACGGAAAACCTTCCAGAGACGCCGCCAACGCCGATCCCATCTCGGGGGATCCAGGAGATCGCCTCCGGCACCCTGCCGGAGAGGGGAATCATCTCCCGGAGGACTTTACGCCGCCATGGTCGCCTCCGGTGTGATGTGTGAGTAGTCTACCCCTGGACTATGGGTCCATAGCAGTAGCTAGATGGTTGTCTTCTCCCCATTGTGCTATCATTGTTGGATCTTGTGAGCTGCCTAACATGATCAAGATCATCTATCTGTAATTCTATATGTTGCGTTTGTTGGGATCCGATGAATAGAGAATACTTGTTATGTTGATTATCAAAGTTATATCTACGTGTTGTTTATGATCTTGCATGCTTTCCGTTACTAGTAGATGCTCTGGCCAAGTAGATGCTTGTAACTCCAAGAGGGAGTACTTATGCTCGATAGTGGGTTCATGCCTGCATTGACACCAGGACGATGACAGAAAGTTCTAAGGTTGTGTTGTGCTGTTGCCACTAGGGATAAAACATTGATGCTATGTCTAAGGATGTAGTTGTTGATTACATTACGCACCATACTTAATGCAATTGTCTGTTGCTTTGCAACTTAATACTGGAGGGGGTTCGGATGATAACCTGAAGGTGGACTTTTTAGGCATAGATGCAGTTGGATGGCGGTCTATGTACTTTGTCGTAATGCCCAATTAAATCTCACTATACTCATCATGATATGTATGTGCATGGTCATGCTCTCTTTATTTGTCAATTGCCCAACTGTAATTTGTTCACCCAACATGCTGTTTATCTTATGGGAGAGACACCTCTAGTGAACTGTGGACCCCGGTCCAATTCTCTTTACTGAAATACAATCTACTGCAATATGTGTTCTACTGTTTTCTGCAAACAATCATCTTCCACACAATACGGTTAATCCTTTGTTACAGCAAGCCGGTGAGATTGACAACCTCACTGTTTCGTTGGGGCAAAGTACTTTGGTTGTGTTGTGCAGGTTCCACGTTGGCGCCGGAATCCCTGGTGTTGCGCCGCACTACATCCCGCCGCCATCAACCTTCAACGTGCTTCTTGGCTCCTCCTGGTTCGATAAACCTTGGTTTCTTTCTGAGGGAAAACTTGCTGCTGTGCGCATCATACCTTCCTCTTGGGGTTCCCAACGAACGTGTGAGTTACACGCCATCACTTACCGGAAGAGGTTGAATGTTATGTTCCTGTGGATTCTCTTGAAATATTACCTATGAGTAAAACTTGTGAGAATAATTATGCTACTATTATATATGATAATCCATGCTACTTTGATAAATCTTATGATAATGCTTTGTTTGTGCCTCATGTCGAAATGCATGGTACTAAAGAATTTTGCTTGGCAAATGTTTATGATAAAGCTCTAGATGATGGTCCTATGTTACTTGATAATATTAATTGTACTACTAATGAAAATGGGATTGGAGAGTTCTTGACTTTATCTATGTGTCCCATATCTCTTGAGATTGATCGATCATCTTGTCATATTATTGATAAAAGTGAGTTTGAAAGTTTTAATTCCACTATTCTTGAACTTGATAAAAATTATGTGTTTGGAAATCATGGAAAGTATGCTGCATGTGATAGTTATATTGTTGAGTTTGTTTATGAAGCTACTGAAAATTATTATGAGAGAGGAAAATATGGTTGTAGAAATTTGCATGGTACTAAAACACCTCTCTATGTGCTTAAAATTTTGAAGTTACACTTGTTCTATCTTCCTATGCTTGTTACTTTGCTTTTCATGAACTTGTTTATTTACAAGATTCCTATGCATAGGAAGCATGTTAGACTTAAATGTGTTTTGAATTTGCTTCTTGATGCTCTCTTTTGCTTCCAATACTATTTCTTGCGAGTGCATCATCAAAACTGCTGAGCCCATCTTAATGGCTATAAAGAAAGCAACTTCTTGGGAGATAACCTATGTGTTATTTTGTTACAGTACTTTGTTTTATATTTGTGTCTTGGAAGTTGTTTACTACTGTAGCAACCTCTCCTTATCTTAGTTTTGTGTTTTGTTGTGCCAAGTGAAGCCTCTAATCGAAGGTTGATACTAGATTTGGATTTCTGCGCAGAAACAGATTTCTATCTGTCACGAATCTGGGATGTTTTCTCTGTAGAAAAATCAGAAAAATATGCCAATTTACGTGCGTGTTCCTCAGATATGTACGCAACTTTCATTAGTTTTGAGTTTTCTGATTTGAGCAACGGAAGTATTTATTTAAAATTCGTCTTTACTGGCTATTCTGTTTTGGCAGATTCTGTCTCTGTTTTTTTGCATTGTCTCTTGTGGACTTTAAGCGAGGTTTTCTAGACGTAGAGGGCTATAGCTAATGTTTTATTGAGTTCTTGCAATGTGCCACTACAGGACCAAGGTGGATTCAAATTTTTTTGAGTACTAACCCCTCTAATGAAGTTTATGAGAAGTTTGATGTGAAGGAAGTTTTCAAGGGTCAAGAGAGGAGGATGATATATGATCAAGAAGAGTGAAAAGTCTAAGCTTGGGGATACCCCCGTGGTTCATCCCTGCATATTTCAAGAAGACTCAAGCGTCTAAGCTTGGGGATGCCCAAGGCATCCCCTTCTTCATCAACTTATCAGGTTCCTCCCCTGAAACTATATTTTTATTCGGTCACATCATATGTGTTTTACTTGGAGCGTCTGTGTGCTTTTATTTTTGTTTTGTTTGAATAAATTCGGATCCTAGCAATCCTTGTGTGGGAGAGAGACACGCTCCGCTTTTTCATATGAACACTTGTTCTTCGTTTTACTTTTAATGTTCAATGATAAAAGTTGGAAGCTACAATACTTATTGGTTATTTGGTTGGGAAAAGAAAATGCCTCATATGTCTTGGGTAATTTGACACTTGGCAATTGTTTTGAGCTCTCAAGTGGATCATTAAGTTTTTTTTTCATGTAGTTTAAACCTATTAGTGGAGAACTACCGTAAAGCTTGTTGAAATTGGTTTGCATAATTGATCTCTCTTAAGGTCTAGATATTTTCTGGTAAAGTGTTTGAGCAACAAGGAAGACAGTGTAGAGTATTATAATGCTTGCGATATGTTCTTATGTAAGTTTTGCTGTACCGGTTCATACTTGTGTTTGCTTCAAACAACCTTGCTAGCCTAAGCCTTGTATCGAGAGGGAATACTTCTCATGCATCCAAAATCCTTAAGCCAACCACTATGCCAATTGTGTACACCATACCTACCTACTATGTGGTATTTCCTGTCATTCCAAAGTAAATTGCTTGAGTGCTACCTTTAAACAATTCAAAATGCTTCTCAATTTGTGTTAATGTTTTATAGCTCATGAGGAAGTATGTGGTGTTTATCTTTCATTCTTGTTGGGCAACTTTCACCAATGGACTAGTGGCTTCATCCGCTTATCCAATAATTTTGCAAAAAGAGCTGGCAATGGGATTCCCAGTCCCAAATTAATTAAACTAAATAGACACTCCTCCATGGTATGTGATTGTTGGACGGCACCCGAAGGATTCGGTTAGCCATGGCTTGTGTAAGCAAAGGTTGGGGGGAGTGTCATCATAATAAAACTAAAATAAAAAGGCACTCCTTCATGGTATGAGATTGTTGGCAGGCACCCGAGGATTCGGTTAGCCATGGTTTGTGAAAGAAATGTTGGAAGGAGTGCCACCCAAAAATAAAATAAAATGGGAGCCGCTCTTTGAAGGTTTGTCTGGCAAGGGGGTTAGAGTGCCCACTACCATTCGTTGACAACAACAAACACCTCTCAAAACTTTACTTTTATGCTCTCTCTATGTTTTCAAAATAAAAGCTCTAGCACAAATATAGCAATCGATGCTTCCCTCGTAGAAGGGCCATTCTTTTACTTTTATGTTGAGTCAGTTTACCTACTTACTTCCATCTTAGAAGCAAACACTTGTGTTAACTGTGCATTGATTCTTACATACTTGCATATTTGCATTCATCATATTACTTTGTGTTGACAATTATCCATGAGATATGCATGTTGAAAGTTGAAAGCAACCGCTGAAACTTATATCTTCCTTTGTGTTGCTTCGATGCCTTTACTTTGAATCTATTGCTTTATGAGTTAACTCTTGTGCAAGACTTTTGATGCTTGTCTTGAAAGTACTATTCATGAAAATTTTGTTAGCAACTATAGATCATTGCCTTGAGTCACTTCATTCATTTCATATGCTTTGTAATAGTATGATCAAGGTTATGTAAGTAGCATGTCACTACAGAAATTATTCTTTTTATCGTTTACCTGCTCGGGACGAGCAGGAACTAAGCTTGGGGATGCTGATACGTCCCCGACGTATCCATAATTTCTGTCGTTCCATGCTTGTTTTATGACAATACTTACATGTTTTGCTTGCACTTTATGATGATTTCATGCATTTTCCGGAACTAACCTATTAACGAGATGCCACAGTGCCAGTTCCTATTTTCTGCTGTTTTTGGTTCCAGAAAGGCTGTTCGGGCAATATTCTCGGAATTGGACGAAATCAACGCCAAACCTCCTATTTTTCCCGGAAGGCTCCAGAACACCGAAGAAGAGTCGGAGAGGGGCCAGAGGGCCACCACACCCTATGGCGGCGCGGCCAAGCCTGGGCCCGCGCCAGCCTAGGGTGAGGCGCCCCCAGGTGCCCCCCTGCGCCGCCTCTTCGCCTATAAAATCCCTTTCGACCTAAAAACGCGATACCAATTGACGAAACTCCAGAAAGACTCCAGGGGCACCGCCGCCACCGCGAAACTCCAATTCGGGGGACAGAAGTCTCTGTCCCGGCACCCTGCCGGGACGGGGAAGTGCCCCCGGAAGCCATCTCCATCAACGCCATCGCCTCCATCATGCTCCGTGAGTAGTTCCCCCATGGACTACGGGTTCTAGCAGTAGCTATGTCGGTATACTCTCCCCCATGTACTTCAATACAATGGTCTCATGAGCTGCCTTACATGATTGAGATTCATCTGATGTAATCGGTGTTGTGTTTGTTGGGATCCGATGGATGATACATTATGATTAGTCTATCTATAAAGTTTGTGAAGTTATTGTTGCTGCAATCTTGTTATGCTTAATGCTTGTCACTAGGGCCCGAGTGGCATGATCTTAGATTTGAGCTCTATACTTATTGCTTAGATTGTATCTACAAGTTGTATGCACATGTCACTGTCCGGAACCAAAGGCCCCGAAGTGACAGAAATCGGGACAACCGGAGGGGATGGCGGTGATGTGAGGGACACATGTTTTCACCAAGTGTTAATGCTTTGCTCCGGTACTCTATTAAAAGGAGTACCTTAATATCCAGTAGTTTCCCTTGAGGCCCGGCTGCCACCGGCTGGTAGGACAAAAGATGTTGTGCAAGTTTCTCATTGCGAGCACGTACGACTATATACGGAAAACATGCCTACATAATTAATAATCTGGATGTTCTATCTTAATGCTTTGATTCCTATCAATTGCCCAACTGTAATTTGTTCACCCAGCACTTGTCACTTGTTATTGGAGAGTTACCACTAGTGTAGATCGCTGGGAACCCCGGTCCATCTCTCATCATCATATACTTGTTCTACATGTCATTGGAAGTAGTATCAACTATCTTCTGGTGCCATTGCTCTCATATTGCTATTACTGCTGCTGTGTTACTGTTACTATTGCTCTCATATTACTGCTACTTTCACATCACTCCTGTTGCTAGTGCTTTTCCAGGTGCAGCTGAATTGACAACTCAGTTGTTAAGGCTTATAAGTATTCTTTACCTCCCCTTGTGTCGAATCAATAAATTTGGGTTATACTACCCTCGAAGACT
This sequence comes from Lolium perenne, assembly GCF_019359855.2. Classification (NCBI taxonomy): domain Eukaryota; kingdom Viridiplantae; phylum Streptophyta; class Magnoliopsida; order Poales; family Poaceae; genus Lolium; species Lolium perenne. The sequence continues at coordinate 263,150,558 of NC_067250.2, forward strand.
ACTGCGATCCCCTATACTTGTGGGTCATCAGCATCATCGGTCGAGTCTGGCGACGAAGGAACCTCTTCGCCACGCTTCATCAGCACCAAGGCAAGCGAAAAACTCACCAAGATCTTCAGCGACATGTCTTTCGAGTCGTCTGCGGACTCCTATATAAGCAGCGATTCCGAGAGTGTCGATAGATTCGATTTCATCGACAAGTCCATCACCATTGGAAAGGTCTTCACCAATCTCTATGATGGTGTCACCGAATCCAGCAAGGCGCAGAATTCAAAATATCATCAAATCTACGCCATTGGAGAAGCAAGTCGCGATCAGGAGGAAACATCGGAGGCTTTCGACAATTTGGGAAATCCATACGTTGATCCCTCTGACCTAAGGCGAGGTTTAGGCAGCAAATACGTCGGGCCTACACCACGTGTGAGAGTTCAACTGCCACAAGCAGCGTGGGACAGAGCCGCAAGAGCCATGGATGGTTCAGAACCAATGGCGACAACTGCCACGACTGAAGAATTGCAGGCATACCAATATAGACTCGCTCGAGCTGGAAGGGAATTGGAAAAACAGACAGCCGCTTTGAACAGAAGGAGGGAGGCAGCTTCCGCGTCAAGCAGGCGAAGGGCAGACCTAAGTCGACAATCAGGAACTTCGGGAAGCAATCACAGAGAAGCTCGCAACAGGGCAAGGTCTCGATTAAACAATATACCTGAAGCAGAGAGGGAGAACCTAGTCCAAAATCTCGACATGTCCTTTATGTCGATAGACACAAGGGGAAACATTATCCCGAAAACACCAGAAGCGGGGTACATGGCGACGCAAGCTTTCATCCTGGCGTCCAAACCACCTGCCGGAGATCCAAAAGAGGCACTATACAACATGGCTATAGCAGGAGTTGGAGCCATGGGAGCAGCATTTGTAAATTCACCTCCCGAAGGATCAGCAAGGCAAAACAGTCCACGTCCTGTTGTCGTAGAAGCAGTTCCAGAGAGAACAGGCGAAGCAAGGGATACGGAAATCCAAGCAAGGGTAGACAGAGCACGACAACATAGAAGGGAGAATCGACATTCTCCAGAGATAGCCGAAGAGGACATGTGTGGGCTACCATGTTTTACAAGGAGGGTCCGAAAAACTTGGGTGCCTTCAGGATTCAAGTTGCCTGATAATTTCAAGAAATTTGACGGATTGCAGGATCCTGAGGATTGGCTGGTAGATTATCTCGAGACAGTAAAATTAATAGGCGGAACAAGGGCAACGGCGATGCAAAGTATTAAAGTGCACTTGAGTGGAGCTGCAAGATCTTGGATAAAGAAGCTTCCTTCAGGTTCCATCGACAGCTGGACTGACTTCGAGGACATATTCGTCAAGAACTTCCGGTCTACCTGCAAAAAGCCTGCGACACTCGAGGAATTGAGATCATGTCGACAAAAACATGATGAATCAATGAGGAAGTACATCCAGAGGTGGAACATCATCAAAAACTCAGCAGAAAACATATCGGACGAGAGAGCAATAGACGCGTTTGTGGCAGGAGTTCGAAGAGGAGATTTCGTTGAGGACTTGGAAAGAACTAACCCAAGAACAGTATCAGCATTAATGGAAATAGCGAACAGATGGGCAGATGGCGAAGATGATGTGCATAATAAACGGCACAGGTCACCGGAGGAGGACCGCAGTCGAAATTTTCAAAATAGACGACGATTTTCTCGATTCTCGAGTTATGATCCACCAGGCCAAATTTCAGCTGGATTTCGAGCAAGCGCGGGAGAAAGCAATAGAGATAATTATCAACGAAGCAACGAGCAACGAGGCGACAACAGAGATGATTCTCGAAACAACAGGCCAAATAATGGGCCTAGGTTCCAAAGGCCCTTCGTGTCCCCTGAGGATATGATGAACGGCCCGTGTCAAATGCATTTCTATGTCGACAATAATGGGAAGAGGCAGTCGGGACATTTACAGAAAGATTGCCGAAATTTTCAAGCAATGATGAGGTTCGCCGGGCAAGCCAATGCTCAGGCAGCAAGTCGAAATCCTCAGGGACCTAGGAGTGAGATCCACCTGCCACCTCCTCCCGCAATCACGGACGAAAATCGACATCAGCTCAGAATAGCGGCAGCACCAGCGCCACCACCTTATGTTGATCCCAACTCCCATGGAGCGGTGTCGATGATTCAGAAAGGCAGACCGTCCAATAGAGCTCAGAAAGTAATCTCGCGACAGGTGTTCATGGCAGAAAAGATGCCTCCACCAACAGTTGAGTATCTCAATTGGTCGGGACAAGATATTGGCTTCACAATTGCGGATCACCCGCAGCAAGTTCCTCGACCAGGGCAATCAGCGCTTATTTTGCCAGCAGTAATCGCAGGATTCGATGTATCCCGAGTTTTCATCGACGGAGGAAGCAGTCTAAACCTTATGTATGCAGATACACTAAGGAAGATGAACATATCCTTGGCAAACCTCAAGCCAACGGATACGCGTTTTCACGGCATCACGCCAGAAAAGCCAAGTTACCCATTGGGGAAGATCAATCTCGACGTTCAGTTTGGCACTCGAGAAAACTACAGGATAGAGCGGCTGGAGTTTGAAGTCGTGGATTTCCCATCACAATACCACGCTCTGTTGGGGCGTCCAGCATATGCCAGGTTCATGGCAGTACCACATTACACATACTTGTTGTGGAGGATGTCTGGACCTAAGGGACCAATCACAGTCAAAGGAAGTTTCGCGTTAGCCGATAAATGTGATAAGGATTTCCATCGGCTCTCAGAAACCTTCGGGATGCAAGCAGAATACATGGAGTCGAGGCTCACGACTGACTACGACGTACTACCAGATGTGGGGAGGCCTAATAAAGAATCAACTTTTAACACTGCAAAGGATTCCAAGGAAGTACAAATTCACCCGACAGATCCGAAGAAAATGACGTCCATTGCAACAAACATGGACCTCGCATAGGAAAGCACGCTCGTCGAGTTCCTCCGTGAGCACTGGAGAATCTTCGCATGGTGTCCAGCTGACATGCCAGGAGTACCCAGGGAACTTGCCGAGCACCATCTAAACTTGGATCCAATTGCGAAACCAATCAAACAACCTCTGCGGCGTTTCTCGGAACCAAACCGCAAGGCTATGCTGTCGGAAATCGATAGACTCAGAGAAGTTGGTTTTATCAAGGAATTGCATACAGAAGCCACATGGGTAGCTAACCCAGTGCTGGTGCCGAAGAAAAACACAAAAGTCCTTCGCATGTGCGTCGACTTCACGTGTCTCAACAAACATTGTCCAAAGGATCACTTTCCCCTCCCGAGGATCGATCAAATTATCGACTCCACGGCAGGATGCGAACGTCTTTCCTTCTTGGATGCTTATTCTGGTTATAACCAGATCAGATTGAAAGAAGATGATGAAGTGAAAATAGCGTTCATCACACCTTACGGCGTGTTCTGCTATCGAACAATGCCCTTCGGTTTGAAAAACGCGGGAGCAACATATCAGCGGATGATGCAGAAGTGCTTAGCAACACAGATTGGGAAAAATGTACAAGTATACATCGACGATGTCGTCATAACATCAAAAAAGGGCGACACGCTAATTGAGGATCTAAAGGAAACTTTTGACAACCTCGATAAGTTCTGTCTCAAGCTAAACCCGACAAAGTGCTCTTTTGGCGTCCCTGCAGGAGAACTTCTCGGGTTCTTAGTTTCAGCAAGAGGGATTGAAGCAAACCACGAGAAAATACAGGCCATCGTAACAATGAGGAAGCCAACAAAGTTGAAAGAAATACAGCAATTAACCGGGCGAGTCGCAGCTTTAAGCAGATTCGTCGCCAGGTTAGGAGAAAAGGCGTTACCATTTTACGCCTTGATCAAGCAGGGAGAGAAGTTCCAGTGGAATGAAGAGGCAGACAGAGCCTTTGAGGATCTCAAGTGAAAAATTTCGACACCTCCAATCTTGGTGGCGCCGAAAGAGAAGGAACCTTTGTTACTATATATTGCGGCCACACCTCAGGTGGTAAGTACAGTTCTCGTCGTGGAAAGAGAGGAAGAAGGAAAACTCCATGGAGTGCAGAGGCCAGTATACTTCGTCAGCGAAGTTTTATCACCTTCAAAATAGAGGTATCCTCAGTATCAAAAGCTAGCATATGGAGTGCTTACAACAGCAAGAAAATTGCGACACTATTTTTCGGCGCACCCGATAATAGTGGTCAATGAGGCACCCTTGTCCAATATACTCAACAATCCAGAAGCTACGGGTCGTGTCTCCCTTTGGGGAATCGAACTTTCCCCTCGGGACATCACGTATGAAAAAAGAAAGGCAATAAAGTCACAGATTCTGCCAGACTTCATAGCAGAGTGGATGGAGCTACAAACCACAGGACCACCAGATTTATCGAGAACTTGGACTATGAACTTTGACGGTTCCAAGAGATTAGAAGGAGCTGGAGCAGGCGTGATACTAATATCACCCGAAGGCGACAAGTTGAAGTACGTTCTGAGGATGACGTTCCCAAACGCGTCTAACAACGAGGCAGAATACGAAGCCCTCATACACGGGATGAAGATGGCGAAAGCTTGCGGTGCAACTCGACTAAAAATCTTTGGCGACTCGCAGCTGGTGGCTCAACAAGTCATGAACCAATGCGACGCAGTCAATGACAGTATGATAGCATACAAGGAAGTTTACAATGAGCTCGAGAAGTTGTTCGATGGATGCGAAGTAAATCACATCAGCAGACTGAGCAATGATGAAGCCGACGTTCTCGCAAACATCGGGTCGCAATGCCTTGCAGTTCCGCCAGGCGTGTTCTGGGAAGAGATAGCAGAAAGATCTACGAAGTCGACAAAACCAAAAAAGAAGGACAAGAAACCCTCGGGGGCTACCAAAGAAGCATCGGAGGAAGAAGAAAAAGAAGATCAGGACCTGGTTATGATGATACAGATACCATGGATGCAGGTGTACATATCATACATCCTAAAGAAAGAAATACCCGACGATCCAGTTGAAGCAAGGCGAGTTATTCGACGATCAAAAGCTTTTACCGTGATCAAAGGGGAGTTATACAAACGAAGTATTTAAGGAGTATTACAAAGGTGCGTCACACCCGAGGAAGGGAGGATGATCTTGAAAGACGTACACGAGGGAATCTGCGGTCACCACGCGAGCAGTCGAGCCATTGCGGCAAAGGTCTTTCGAGCTGGATTTTACTGGTTGACAGCAATAGAAGATGCAAAGGAGATAGTACGGACTTGTGACGCGTGCCAGAGGTTTGCCGCAAAACCTCACTCTCCGGCAGCAGAGCTGATGCCAATACCATTGTCTTGGCCCTTTGCTCAATGGGGCCTCGATATGGTGGGCAAATTACACAAGTCCTGGCCAGGAGGAAAGGAGTATATGCTCGTAGCTGTCGATAAATTCACAAAATGGATAGAAGCGAAGCCGATAAACTCACCAGACGGGGCATCTGCCGTCAAGTTCATAAAAAGCATTGTCTTCAGGTTTGGAGTGCCTCATAGCATCATCACGGATAATGGTAGTAACTTCACATCCCACGAATTCAAGGATTATTGTGAAGAAGTGGATATCAAGCTACACTTCGCGTCGGTTGCGCACCCACAAACTAACGGCCAAGTCGAGAAAGCCAATGGCATCATTTGCAATGGCATCAAGAAGCGCTTGTTAGCACCACTGGAGAAAGCTCGACACACCTGGCCAGAGGAGCTGCCCAGTGTGTTATGGAGTATACGAACAACACCAAATACAGCGACACAAGAAACGCCATTTTTCTTGGTCCATGGAGCGGAAGCGGTGTTGCCAATCGAAATAGAACACGATTCTCCACGAGTCGTGGAGTACGATGAAGAAGTGTTGAGAAAAGCGCTAGAGGATGACGTCGATGCACTCGACGAAGCTCGAGATGAAGTACTCTCACGAGTAACCAAATATCAGCAGGACCTAAAGAATTACCACAGTCGACGTTTACGGCCAAGATCCTTTCAGGTGGGAGACCTAGTCCTTCGGCTCACGCAAAAAAGTCATGAAAAGCTCGAGTCACCATGGCTTGGCCCTTACATCGTCACGAAAGTAATCGGAGGAGGAGCATACAGGATAAAGGACAAGAAGACAGGGGTGGAGGAGCAAAACCCCTGGAACGTGGCGCAACTCAGGCGGTTCTACGCCTAGAGTCGAAATACAGTCCTTGTAAAACTACAATGTACTGAAACGCCCGCGAGTTTTCAGACGCACTCTTTTCCTTTTTCGGGGCACCGAGTGGGGCCGGGAAAGATTTTTAATGAGGCGGGCTCGCGGTGCTGCAATATAATAAAGATAGTTGAGATATACATTTCTTCGGCAGGCTCGGGGGCTTACGCCTCAGACTTGCAAAATATACTCCCGACAATATTTCGCCATGGTGCACAAACACCTCGCAAAATAAGACCAAGATACAAGATCGCAATCAACAAAAATAAGGCACGGGGGCTCGTACCCGCAAATATAGTATGCTCAATACAATTTACATGCTTTGGTTTAAAAACCTCGCGCATATAATAAATAAAGTCGACACCAAGATACTTGAGGTCTCAATGAGGAAAAAATAGTTTATCGACCGAACAATATAGAACATGACTACAATATACAAGAGACAATTCTTGAGAAAAATTCAAAGAAAAAGGAGTCAGTGATGGCCTAGTATATTATCTATGCTCATCCGATTTGAAGAACGAGTGCTATGCTCAGCGTAGCTGCCTCTCGCGAAGAACTTAGAATCAATCCGAAGAAGTTCGTCCATCATAGCTTCGGCTACAGGGGTTACATAATCGTCAATTTTGCTAACATCCCTTTTCTTTTTTGCCACCTTCGCCAAGCACTTGGGGACAATTTGGCTCATATCAAACTTCGGATGGCAGATTTTGATCATGATCATAGCAAACCTAGCACCAGCACAGAGCTGTGCCCGAATAAAGTCATGGATCTTCGGGGCATCTCTAAACTTCTCCATCAAACCAAGAAGAGTATCGGGTGTTTCGTTCCGAGGAAACATTGTTTTATAAACCAACGACAAGGTTCTGGTATAGGAATCCAGGAAATCGCGAACCTGACAGGCGCGGTCTTGAAATCTGACAATTTGTCGGGTCCTTTCTGGAGTAGCCCAGAACAAACAGCCATGGTCAAGGGAGAGATTGACGAGCAAGTTGGTCCTCGTGTTTACCCTATCATCTTCAGCAGCAGCATCGAGAAAGGAACCTATTTAACAACAGCATGAAGATCGCAAAAAAAGGATACAGCAGACAGATAGAAGGAGCTTTGGTTCGAAGTAAATTACCAGATATATCGGCAGCAGCCTCATTCATCAACTCAAGCATGGAATTCTCTCGAGAAGTTGCTTTTTCAGCTTCAGAAACGGCAGCGTCCTTGGCAGCTATGGCCTCTTTGGCTTGTTGGAGAGCAATTTTCTCTCTTTCAGACGCTTTTCGAGATTGTTCCATCATTGCCAGAGTTTGTTTTTTCATGGATTGAAGTTGTTGTCGAAGTTCTTGCAAATCTTGCGATAAATGTTTGCTTGAAGAACCTTCGGTGAGGTTATCATTAACTAGTGCTTTCTTGGAGAATGAAGAAGCAGGCGAAGTTTCGGCAGAACAAGGATTGGTGGAGTAGTTATCAAATATTAACTGGAAAAGAAAGTCTCAGTATCAATGAGGGTGCAAGGTAGAATTTCATTGATCTTCAAGAAATTTACATAGTACAGAAGGAGTTCTCCAAAAAGGACTACTAAGGTAATTGTCGCCAAAGCTAACATGGCGACAATAGCAAAAGAAACAGAAAAAACAAAGAAAGAAAAAGAAGAGGCATTCAACTAGACCTCCGGCCTTGATGAGCTAGGAGTTGAAGATGGCTTGATCCCGAGATAGGCCAGGATTTTCTTCGTGTTGGGCTTGGCTGCCTTGATCAAAGATCGCCATTTTGCTTGCTCTATCTGTTCGGTGTCGCCAACTTTCATCCAGTCAACAGTTTGTTGGCTGTCCGCGACCAAGGCAACAGTGCTTTCGACAGCAATCTTCATGTTCTCCTGGCGCATCTTCAGTCCAAGATCTTCTGGTGGATTGAAGTCCTTGGCAAGAGCAAGGAAAGTCTTAGGCTCCTCTTTCTTCGGGAAGAAGTAGGGGAACAGCCTTGATAATCCTGCGTCAGCATGCTCCATGCCTTCGCGAACTTCGGTTCCATGAAACTCCAGGAAAGAGAGTGCGTCAAGGAGAGGATCATTATCGGGATCTTCAAGCTCAAAGTCTTGGTTTGTTTTACCTACCGCAGAAAATATATGTTGGTCGACAGCAAGCAAGGAAAATCAAGTCTAAGAAAGATAGAAGGGATCGACAAAATTACCGAGGAAGCGCCGATTCTGCGTGTTCAAGTGCTTGATGATCGCCTTCTCACGAGTAGCCTGGGCGGCCTTGTGCTCATTCAAAGCAGTTTCGGCGTCATCAAGTCTTTTTTGCAGATCTTCGACACCAGCAGCTTTTGCCTTGGCCTTCTCAGCCTCTGCTTTAGCTTGGCTAGCGTCAAGTTCAGCCTTCTTGCGAGCCGTTTCACTTTGCTTCAGTTTCTGAGCAAGAGTGTCGACAAGCTTGTTGGCTTCTGCAAGTTTCTCTGCCAAAAATAGTAAAGAATCGTCAAAATTGCGACAAAACAGGAGCAAGAAGTTATAAACAAGGGTCGTTAAAAAGTTATTACCTTCAGTCTTGTTGGCATATTCACGGTACCCAACGAATTGGGCACCGATACGAACAAGTTCTTTGATCATAGGCTGTCAAAGAAGGACAAAAAAAAACGTCGGTATGGGAAAAATATGAAGGCATGAAGAAGCAAACAGAGGAAATATAGATAGTAACAAGCAAATTAAGAACTTACATCATCCAAGAGAGGATTGGAGGAGCTACCCAATTGGAGGGTAGGCTCCACGATCGTTTCCACCCTTGTCCTTTTTGGTGAAGGGACAAGAGGGCTTGAAGGAGGAGTGGGAGCGCCAACGTTTAGTTGAGGAGGCGAGGATTCCTCTCCTTCAACTGGCGTCTCCGAAACAATTAAAGTATGTGACGTACTCGTTCGAGCAGCCACATCGCGAGTTGGTACTTCTCCCTCATCATCACTGCGATTAAAAGACGACAGCATAAAAAGCAAGATAGACAAAATTCTTCGAGTACAAAAATAAGGGGAAATAAAGGTGACTTACGAGCTGATGAGGGATTCAAGATATGGATCATAAGTTGCCTTCTGACGTGAAGGACCAACTTCTTCGGCTTTGGAGGTGCCGGAATCTTCGGCATCATTCCTCTTCCTTTTGTTCCTTGGAGAAACAGCAGGAGGAGGAGATTGTGCCGATACAGTGCCTTCGGAGGCAGCTTCCTTTTCAGAAGATCCCGCAGATTTTAGAGAATCCACGGGTTCATTCACAAAAGAGGGAGCATCTTGGTTGTCGTCGGTGACAATGGCCCTTTCCTCGACTTCTCCACCTTCAGGAAGGGGAGGAAGCGAGACAAGATTTGGATGGTTCTATACAAAAAGCAGGGGAAGATGTCAAAAAGCAGGGGAATAAAAAAAAGATAGCAAAGCAATAGCAAATCAAGCGACAAAGTTTACCTTGGGGAGTGGATTGGTGGCGCTGAATGGTTTTACACGACAAGAAGAAGGGACAGGATCTTTTTTGCTGAGAGACGAGATTTTTCGGACAAGTTTTTCTAAATCCTTGACCTCTAAATCCGCTGACAACCGATCTGCGTCCTTGTCGCCAGCATATTCCCAGAGAGGGTGATTGCGAGCCTGAAGCGGCTGCACTCTGGTTCTAAGAAAGTATGCCGTGATTGTTGCGGTCAGAAACCCACCGGCGAGCAGCGACGGGCAACACAGTAGAGCCTGCAGGCACCCAGGACTGCGGCTGGCCCTGGTCCCTCCGAGCGACAGCCCGCAAAGACTCGGCACGCACGTCCGATGCTGGTGCAAGGGCGTGCCACCTGACCTATACCTGGTCAGGAAGGTGATGGATGTGCCTCGCTTAGTTTCCTGCATGGCATACACGTAAACATTAAATACGAGCCTCGATCGGCTCTCAGGTTGTCCTGTGAATCAGCTCAAAGAGCCGATCCACCCATGATCCGTACGGGGTGTACGAATATATGGTGGTCCTGCTTGATCAAAATAAAGCTTAAAACGACCTACTACGATTTAGGGTTTTCACCACATAATCGGAACATCCTACTCGTGATTGAGCCTGGCGGCCACGCACGGTGATCGTAAGCCGTCCCTAGACAAGGCCTAAAAACCAACACAAGGTTGATCCCCGGAACATCCTGTCTAGGGCTAGCAAACTACACCCTACGCGCCACTGGATCCTTCAACCCGTTTGTAAGGCCTAACTATGCAGATATCAAACTAATCCTTGGAGAACAAGGAGCAATCATGACGGATCGGATCTACTAAATAATGATCAAGCGGGGTGCCGCCCTTACACCTAAGATAGGTGTAAGGGCGGCTAGACGTCTCAGGGTTGCACGACGATAGCATATGATACGAAGAATAATGCTAACCCTAACACATCTAAGATAACTACGTTGCTCGCCATCAAAAAGGCTTCAGTACGAGCAACGCATGAACAGCGAATAAACGTGTACTGCCTAGATCGCAAGATGCGATCTAGGCAGCATGATGCTTACCCGGAAGAAACCCTCGAGACAAGGGAGTTGGCGATGCGCCTAGATTGGTTTGTGGTGAACGTGATTGTTGTTTCTTTCATAAACCCTAGATACATATTTATAGTCCGTAGACTTTCTAACGTGGGAATAATCCCAACCGTGCACGAGCCAAACTCTAACTAATCGATACGTATCCTACTATATTACAGATACACGGGCAAACTAGCCCAAACTTTGCATATAAGGCCGATTCATGTATATTCTTCCATGTATATTCTTCAAGCCCATCTTGATCGCGGCCCACCTCTGACTCGGTCAAATTCTGGTGATAACACATGCCCCCCTGGTTTTGAAATTGATAATTCCAAAATCACTCTGCTTTTCTTCGTCGGGTCATGTCGTGGCAGAACCGTCGCATTATCCTTCATCATGATGCCTTGCCTCTTCCACTTCTGCGTGTCCTGGCAATTTTTTTTTCGTTGGGCACCACTTCCTCGGAAACTGCTATGGCACTGAATTTCCACTATATCCCCTTTTATTTAACCGCTCCAAACAGTTTGCTTCTTCATCCCCTTCGCATTAGCACTCCAAAAGCCCTCCTGCGCCACCATGTCTTCTTCCTCCTCTGCCTCATCGGGTTTTTCCGCCCAATCCTCCTCCTCCCACGAGCCGACGCCGGAGTGGAACCCGGAGGAGGCCCATGCGGCCAACATTCGCCGCGCCATCGAAGCCGGGGAGGAGTCCAGTCACGATTTCTCCGTTTGGTCCGAGGACGACAAGTCCTTGACCGACGGGGAAAGTGACCTCCGCTTCCTTGCCGACGGGGAAACGGAGGAGGAGAGCGATGATGATCGCTTCTCCTATGATGACTTCACCTCCCCCGAGGAGGAGGAGGAGGAGAAGGAGGAGGAGGACGACACCTCCTCCGACGAACCGCCGGCCAAGCGCTTCTGTCCCTGGCCGGGGAACCTCAGCGACTTCGACAGCGACGGCAGCGACGGCGCCGACGAGGAGGACGAGGACAACGAGGGCCCTGCCGGCGGCCGCTGCAGCAGCGACGACGAGCCCGCGGGAGTAGCGCCGACAGCGGCGGCAGCCGGCGACGACGAGGGCAGCGACGGCCCGTAGATAGGACCCTTAGCATAGGATCAGTAGTAGTAGATGGGGCAATGTATCCCCTAGTACTTCCTTTTGAGAGCAATCAGCTCTTTATGTAAGAAATCTTGTTTGTCAATGAAGAATTTCCCCCAATTTGATTTTGCCGATTTCCTTTAAGCTAATTTAGCCGATTCCCCCTCATACTGATTCTGCCGATTGTTCACTTAGCCAATGCTCAATGAGCCGATAGCACCGCATCGGTTCTTCACAATCTATCCTTCAGTTCTTCAACTGATGACTTTGAGATCTGGTGGAAAATGTGGAGTCTTCAAGAGAGCCTTTAAATTCCTCCCACCAGGTCCAGTGATCCTCTTCTGTAAGAACTCACCATTTTTGAAGAAGGTTGCGACGAAGGATCAGCCGATGACACCCCAATCGGCTCCTAAAACAGAGCATCTACCAGGCCAGCTGCCCCCCGAGCCTCAGTCAAGGCGAGAATATCGGTGAGGATGCACAGATCAGACAAAGGGCTTTGAACTCAGGTAATTCTGAGACAGCCACCATGCCGAGCCAGCCAAACTTGCCCCCATCGATCGCCTCTTCCTCCGTTGAAAGCCGATATTGTAGACGAAACACCAACGGCTTAATGAGCAAAAGGCTGCCAAAACTGACGCTTCTGACAGTACTGCTGAACTGGCGCAAAGGGTTGGAAGTCCTCGAAGAGAAAGTTCGGGCACCAAAATCGGCTCATTGCGGCCGAGGAAGCTCTCATTGTTCACTCCCTCAAGGAAACAGAAGGCCTTGAAGCTGAACTGAAGACCGACTTGGTAAAAATCCGCGTCTTGAACACGCAGCTGGTAGATCTTGTGTAATTCGTACTAGAGTCGATGGCTGTGCATCGGCTTTGTTTCTTAGCTCTAAAGTCGATGTCCGTGCATCGGCTGTATACCATGAGAATTTTTTTTACTGGCCGATTTTTTCTATCGGCCCCCAATATTTCACTGCACATGTATCGCACATATTCATCTGATTAGGTGCCCCCCGAGCCGAATCTGCCAGGTAACTGCGGATATCGGCTTTGTAGTTAGCCAAGGCACTGTATTTGCACGTCGGCTCCGTTAGGACTAATGTTGATCTCATCAGCCGACGTAACCGCTGCCCATTAGATTGACGTTGAACACAGGCAGAACGTATGGTGAGGATAATTTTGGCCGATTGCTGGAATCGGCCTCCATGTTGATTGAATCGCTCAATGAAGGCTTTGCAAAGTTCCTCCATAAATCTTTGGGGCCGATCCCAAGGATCGGCCTCGCCACGTTTGTCCATAGGCTTGTTCTTGCTATACGGTCAGGCCGGTGGATAAGACCAGCCTAACCCCATCCTTTGTCACGTCGATGCGCTCGCAGTCGTCCAAATTGATGCCTGAGAGTGGCTCTTGGCCTGCTGTCTCCCAAGCGTTCATGCCAGCCGTTGAAATCTCGGCTGAGTCATCTGCATGGACGACCTCTACCTCATCTCCATCCCACTGTATTACGCATTGGTGCATCGTGGATGGAATGCAACAGTTGGCGTGGATCCAATCTCTTCCTAGCAGGACAGCATAGGTGGTCTTGCTATCGACAATAAAGAACGTCGTAGGGATGGTTTTCCTTCATACGGTCAGATCCACGTTCAGAACACCTTGTGCGTCAGATGCTTGGCCGTTGAAATCGCTCAATGTCACGTTGGTCTTGATCAGATCCGAGCTAGAGCGTCCCAACCGACGTAGCATGGAGTATGGCATAATGTTGACTGCCGCTCCGGTGTCCACCAGCATCTTGTTGACAGGCTGCCCATTGATATAACCTCGCAAGTACAGGGCCTTCAGATGTCTGTAGCTTCTTTCTCGTGGCTTCTCAAAGATAACTGGCCGTGGGCCGCAGTCAAGTTGTGCCACAGGTGCTTCGTCTACTCCTGGAGCACTAAACTCCGTCGGAAGGATGAACACCATGTTTGTACCAGCCGATGTCTCATCATCGGCTTTCCTTTGCTTGGGGCGCCACTCCATCTTTTGTGGCCGACCTTCTTCGTCCAGGGTTCGCTGAATTTTCGCGGCCAGATCAGGCCGCGCCTTCCTTAGCGTGTGCAGGTACAACCTTTCGGCTTCCTCCAAGCCACGCAGTCGCTGAACCCTACGCTTTTGGGAACGGCTGAGTCCATCAGGGCACTACCTTGGCCGGTGGTACCTATCCTCTTCCTCTTCGTAGTCATCTTCTAACTCCTCGAGGTCTTCTTCCCGAGAGGACTCAGTTTGCTTGTTCCTAGATGGGAGAGGCCCGAGACGTTTGAACACTGACACGTCTGTTGCACCCTTCTTCTTCTGTCTACATTCTGGGCAGTTGCCGATTGTAGGCAATCGGCTCATTCCTGAATCCCAGCAGTGTTTGAAGAAAGGGCAGTCCCAGTGCTTGTCCACGTCGTCCTGTTCTCTCGACTTCTCCTTGGCGTAGCGCTCATATCCCTCCTCGTCGCGATCATGCCGACGATGTCTCCTGGCGTCCCTAGCCAGACAATCTCTTTCATCATCATCGTTGGGTCATCGGCGTTGGTCATATTGACTCACATACTTGTTGAGGAGGCGATCAGAGAGAGGTCGCTGATATCTTACATTCCTTACTTCTCCCTCTGTGATGTAGCGCTTGCCATCGTGACGGAGCCGATTGCGTGGAACGGCTTCCTCTGTGTCCTTGCTACGAGAGCAGCTGCCTGATACGTCTCCGACGTATCGATAATTTCTTATGTTCCATGCCACATTATTGATGATATCTACATGTTTTATGCACACCTTATGTCATATTCGTGCATTTTCTGGAACTAACCTATTAACAAGATGCCGAAGTGCCGATTCTTTGTTTCTGCTGTTTTTGGTTTCAGAAATCCTAGTAACGAAATATTCTCGGAATCGGACGAAATCAACGCCCAGGTTCCTATTTTGCCCGGAAGCATCCAGAACACACGAGAACCGCCAGAGAGGGGGCACAGGCCCACCAAACCCTAGGCCGGCGCGGCCAGGGGGGGGCCCGCGCCCCCCTATAGTGTCGGCGCCCCTTCGACCTCCTGACGCCGCCTCTTCGCCTATATAAAGCCCCTGGACCTAAAACCTCGATACGAAAAAGCCACGGTACGAGAAACCTTCCAGAGCCGCCGCCATCGCGAAGCCAAGATCTGGGGGACAGGAGTCTCTGCTCCGGCACGCCGCCGGGACGGGGAAGTGCCCCCGGAAGGCTCCTCCATCGACACCACCGCCATCTCCATCAACACTGCTGTCTCCCATGAGGAGGGAGTAGTTCTCCATCGAGGCTCGGGGCTGTACCGGTAGCTATGTGGTTCATCTCTCTCCTATGTACTTCAATACAATAATCTCATGAGCTGCCTTACATGATTGAGATTCATATGATGATGCTTGTAATCTAGATGTCGTTATGCTAGTCAAGTGAATTTTACTTATGTGATCTCCGGAGACTCCTTGTCCCACGTGTGTAAAGGTGACAGTGTGTGCACCGTGTGGGTCTCTTAGGCTATATTTCACAGAATACTTATTCACTGTTATGAATGGTATAGTGAAGTACTTATTTATATCTCTTTATGATTGCAATGTGTTTTGTATCACAATTTATCTATGTGCTACTCTAGTGATGTTATTAAAGTAGTTTTACTCCTCCTGCACGGTGTAATGGTGACAGTGTGTGCATCCGTGTTAGTACTTGGCGTAGGCTATGATTGTGATCTCTTGTAGATTGCGAAGTTAACTATTGCTATGATAGTATTGATGTGATCTATGCCTCCTTTCTTAGCATGAAGGTGACAGTGTGCATGCTACGTTAGTACTTGGTTTAGTTGTGTTGATCTATCTTACACTCTAAGGTTATTTAAATATGAACATTGAATTGTGGAGCTTGTTAACTCCGGCATTGAGGGTTCGTGTAATCCTACGCAATGTGTTCATCATCCAACAAGAGAGTGTAGAGTATGCATTTATCTATTCTGTTATGTGATCAATGTTGAGAGTGTCCACTAGTGAAAGTCTAATCCCTAGGTCTTGTTCCTAAATACTGCTATCGCTGCTTGTTTACTGTTTTACTGCGTTACTACTGCTGCGTTACTACTGCTCGTTTACTGTCCTGGGCAAAGCACTTTTCTGGTGCCGTTGCTACTGCTCATATATATATTCATACCACCTGTATTTCACTATCTCTTCGCCGAACTAGTGCACCTATTAGGTGTGTTGGGGACACAAGAGACTTCTTGCTTTGTGGTTGCAGGGTTGCATGAGAGGGATATCTTTGACCTCTTCCTCCCTGAGTTCGATAAACCTTGGGTGATCCACTTAAGGGAAAACTTGCTGCTGTTCTACAAACCTCTGCTCTTGGAGGCCCAACACTGTCTACAGGAAAAGGAGGGGGGCGTAGACATCACTGCCCTCGTCTCCGTCCTTACCAGAGTGGTGTCCAGGTCCTACCATGTTGATGTTGAACGAGAATCCTGGTTGGCACCCTCCAGGGTGAGTGCACTCCACCATGTTAACGGCGGGGAAGGGGTGAGTGTCGACTTTCATGGCGTACTGGTTGAAAATTAGACGTCCTTGTTCTATCGCCATTTGGATCTGCTGACGCCACACCCTGTAGTCGTTGGTGGTATGGGAGAACGAGTTATGCCATTTGCAGTATGGCTTTCCGTTCAGCTCCTGTACCGTGGGGATTTTGAGGCCTTCGGGTAACTTCAGCTGCTTCTCCTTAAGTAAGAGGTCAAAAATTTGCTCAGTTTTAGTTACGTCGAAATCAAACCCTCTGGGCGGACCTGGTGGCTTAACCCATTTGCAGGATATGGGGGTTGCCCCCCGAGTCCATTCAGCTACTGCTACCTCTTGATCTCCCGCGGACCCTTCATCTTCATCTGCTTCAACCAAGACTACCGCACGCTTGAATTTGTCCTGGTACAAGTCTGGGTGGCGCTGTTCATATAACGTCAGTTTCTGAACCATGTGCGCTAGTGAAGGGTAGTCTGCTTGGGAGGCCATATCCTTGATTGGTGATGCAAGGCCCACCACTGCCAACTCGACTACTTCTTTTTCAGTCACACGAGCCGAATAACATCGGTTCCTAACAGTTCTGAAGCGCTGGACGTATTCTGCCACAGTTTCTCCATGCTTCTGACGTACTTGTGCTAAATCGGCAATGCCAGCCTCGGAAGCCTCTGAGTGATACTGCATGTGGAACTGCTCTTCCAACTGCTTCCAAGTCCGGATTGAGTCTGGTGGCAGCGACGTGTACCATTCGAAAGCCGATCCTGTGAGGGACTGTGCGAAGAACCTCACACGCAGCTCATCTGATGCTGAGATCGTGCCCAGCTGTGCCAAATATTGGCTCACATGCTCGATGGAGCTGGAACCATCTGATCCATTAAACTTGGAGAAATCAGGGAGCCGATATTTGGGTGGTAGCGGGATCAACTCGTACTCGTTGGGGTACGGCTTGGAATAGCCGATTGTCCTCCTTTTCGGCACCATGCCGAACTGGTCTCTCAGGATTGTACTGATTTGATCCGCGGTGCTGGCTGCAGGAGTCGAACTCTGAAGATTCGCCGGAGTGGCATACTTAGCCAGCCATGCTTGCTTTTCCAGCTCTGAGCCAACTGCAGGAGCTGAGCTCTGGAGGTTTGTCGGAGTGGCATACTTAGCTAGCCACGTCTGCTTCTCAAGATCTGTTCCCGAAGCTCCTCCTGTTGTTCCAGAAGTCCCTGCTGTTGCAGTCTGGTTTGTGAGTGCCCAGTTACTGCAGTCTGGCACGTATGTGCACGTGTATCCGTGAGGGATCTCCTTAGGCGCCTCATGCAAGAACTGGTAGTCACTAGGGTCACCACCGATCTTGTAGACGACGTATGCCGGTGAATTCGGCACTTCTGGTGCTGCCAACGCGAATGGCAGCGGTGGACGGGACTGGAGTGGCATCTCTCCTTGGTAAGTCCCGAGAGCTGGTCCTGACGGAGAGTACTGATGCCTCATGATTTCCTGGATCACCCGAAGAGCGACACGCTCCAAAGTGTTCACCAGGCTCTCAGAATGGCGGTGTAGCGAATGAGCTACCATGAAGTTAACCTCCTGACGCAGGGACCTGGTGCGTTCTTCTGACGGGGCGGACAGGTCCACTCCATCGAGCGCACCTTCAGGTGAGAACCCTTTCCACCTGATGCCATGTGAGCGGGTTCTGTGAAAAGAGCCGATGAGGTCGGCTTCGAGGATTGCTTTGACCTCGTCATACTTTCTTCTTGAGCTCCTCGGTCAGATCCTCGTACGTGACTGGGGTGCCGTCCGCCATCTCAGATGTAGATGGCGATGCGGTCGATGTCGCAAATTGTCCCACCGGGCGTGCCAGAATGTGTTGCGGTCAGAAACCCACCGGCGAGCAGCGACGGGCAACACAGTAGAGCCGGGAGGCTCCCAGGACTGCGGCTGGCCCTGGTCCCTCCGAGCGACGGCCCGCAAAGACTCGGCACGCACGTCCGATGCTGGTGCAAGGGCGTGCCACCTGACCTATACCTGGTCAGGAAGGTGATGGATGTGCCTCGCTTAGTTTCCTGCATGGCATACACGTAAACATTAAATACGAGCCTCGATCGGCTCTCAGGTTGTCCTGTGAATCAGCTCAAAGAGCCGATCCACCCATGATCCGTACGGGGTGTACGAATATATGGTGGTCCTGCTTGATCAAATAAAGCTTAAAACGACCTACTACGATTTAGGGTTTTCACCACATAATCGGAACATCCTACTCGTGATTGAGTCTGGCGGCCACGCACGGTGATCGTAAGCCGTCCCTAGACAAGGCCTAAAAACCAACACAAGGTTGATCCCCGGAACATCCTGTCTAGGGCTAGCAAACTACACCCTACGCGCCACTGGATCCTTCAACCCGTTTGTAAGGCCTAACTATGCAGATATCAAACTAATCCTTGGAGAACAAGGAGCAATCGTGACGGATCGGATCTACTAAATAATGATCAAGCGGGGTGCCGCCCTTACACCTAAGATAGGTGTAAGGGCGGCTAGACGTCTCAGGGTTGCACGACGACAGCATATGATACGAAGAACAATGCTAACCCTAACACATCTAAGATAACTACGTTGCTCGCCATCAAAAAGGCTTCAGTACAAGCAATGCATGAACAGCGAATAAACGTGCACTGCCTAGATCGCAAGATGCGATCTAGGCAGCATGATGCTTACCCGGAAGAAACCCTCGAGACAAGGGAGTTGGCGATGCGCCTAGATTGGTTTGTGGTGAACGTGATTGTTGTTTCTTTCATAAACCCTAGATACATATTTATAGTCCGTAGACTTTCTAACGTGGGAATAATCCCAACCGTGCACGAGCTAAACTCTAACTAATCGATACGTATCCTACTATATTACAGATACATGGGCAAACTAGCCCAAACTTTGCATATAAGGCCGATTCACGTATATTCTTCCATGTATATTCTTCAAGCCCATCTTGATCGCGGCCCACCTCTGACTCGGTCAAATTCTGGTGATAACAGTGATTTGGATACCTGATAACTCTTTGCCGCGAGTATTTTGCAACTCATGGATGCGAGTCATCAAGGCTTCTGTCGCTATTTTTTCTTCTTCGGTAGCCTCTGCGTCCCAGGAGCGGCGGCGAAGAATTTTCTCGGCACCATCAAAAGGAGGGATGTTGTCTTCAGCACATCCATGGTTCTCCTCCTGAATGTACAACCACTTCTTGCGCCACCCTTGAACTGAGTCAGGGAGTTTGACGTCGAAGTAATCGACGGTGGGGCGAACGGAAATTACAACGCCGCCTATATTATAGGCGACAATTGGAGAGCCATTGCGGCGACAGAAGAAAATGTGCTTCCATAGCGCCCAGTTAGGCTGGACGCCAAGGAAGGCTTCGCAGAGGGTGATGAAAATAGAAATATGGAGGATGGAATTGGGCGTCAGGTGATGAAGTTGCAGACCTTAAATAAAGAGCAGTCCACGGAGAAAAGGATGAATGGGGGCGGAAAGACCGCGGATGAGGTGGTCGACAAAACTTACCCGATACCCCATTGGAGGGGTTGGGTAGCTTTCTTCACTAGGGAAGCACAGCGCTTTGGGCTTCTTGCTGATCCCCAGCTTCTTTAGGAGATTGATGTCCTGAGTGGAAATCTTGGACCTTTCCCACTCCGCGGTTCCCAGATCCACGGCAGCCATTGAGGATTCCGGCGTGTTGTGCCTGGTCAAACGACGCGGTGGCATCAACAATGGCGCAGGAATGCAGCTTGGAGAAGATGAGTTTAGGGAATTGTGGAGCGCAGGAGGTTTTGCAGAGGAGAGCACAAGAACGGCGCGAGCGGAAGTGCTCGAGGAAGAAGAAGGAGATCTTATATAGAGGTGCGGCGAAACGACTGACCGTTGGATGAAAAAAGTGTGCGGCAGATAATAACCACATGGAAACAAGGGTAAAAAAGTATTTTTACATTGGAGGAGTAACGGTACGTGCGCCAGGAAAAGCGGAGGACGTGTGTCCCCCACCTGCACGACGTGTCAAGATAATGGATAAATTGGGCCCACAATCGTGGCTATCGTCAGCAATAACGTCACCTTGGCAGAAGAAAAAATTCGCCTCAATAGCTTCATAAATGGCGACATAAAAAAAAATATTGGTGAAGCCTTTGATCAAATACAAGTTTTTGCCCAAATGCTCGGGGGCTACTTTGAAAAAAGTAAATTTCGAGTATGACAATATAGAATTTGTGGGAGCCTATGATCAAACGCAAGCGTTTGTTTATAGCCTCGGGGGCTACTCCCATCGGGAGCGCTGTTCGCGCACCCGATATATATAAAAAGAGAAGAAGAAGAAGAAGAAAAATTCGAGAAGAAATGACAATATAGCGACACGATGCAATAAAGTGTTGAGCCTACAACCAAGCACCAGTCCTTGGCTGTAGCCTCGGGGGCTACTCCCATCGGGAGCGCTGTTCGCGCACCCGAGAAATTATGAAAACTTCGGGAGACAAAAAAAAATATAGCAGCATAAGGCGTGGAGCCTACAACCAAGTACAAGTCCTTGGCTGTAGCCTCGGGGGCTACTCCCATCGGGAACGCTGCTCGCGTACCCGATGAAATCATAAAAAAAAAGAGAGAAAAAGAAAGATAGCAGAGCAAAAGAGTATATTTCGAGTTATAAATAACTCTGCATATACTCCCATCGGGAGAGCAATATAAGTCATCTTTGACTCAATAAAATGTGCCATTCCAACAGCCGAATAAGCACTCGACAATATATTCTCAGAACGCCAAAAGTTGCGATCAATTTCTGAATGCCGCAAATTTGCGAAGGTAAGACCCCAGATCCGTTCTGTGTGGCGTGGCGCCGTCTCTGACGTCGGTTTGCTACTTTTATCCGTATCAACAGATACGAAAAAAAATCCTAACGGACGCGTTAGGTACCCGATAAATTTGACTGGGACTCGACAGAATGGTAAGACCTTAAGCGGCACCTGTCGAAGTTTACACCAGTATACCGAGATCATGTCCAGGAACGTGATCTTGAAGTAGGTTTTTGCGGATTGCCACTAGAGCAGTTAACTAGTACCTGATCCGTCAGATGAACTAGCCCCAACTACCATTATCCCTGTACAATATAGAAATTTATGTGAAGAAATATAGAAAAGTTAAAGTTGTCGAATAAAAATAAACAGTGGAGATTTTCCCTGACTCTACGATTCAAGCAAAATCTTGGGGGCTACTGACATAGGCATCCCCAATGGGCCTGCCAAAGATAGTACCCGGAGTTTACTGAAGGCCCACTACCCGAAGAATAAGAAGATTCGGAAGCCCAAGATATTATTAAGGAAAGCTAGAGTTGTAATAGGAAGTGTTATTTGTAATCTTGCGGGATGAGTTAGAAACCTTCCCGGACTCTGTAATTTGTACAACACGAATCCCTCGGCTCCGCCTCCTATATAAGGGGGAGTCGAGGGACGAAGAAGAGATCGAATCATTGTTTTAGCAAACCCTAGTTTTTATTTCGTCGAGTACTTTTCGGCTGAAACCTTCGAGGTCTACTTGCCCTCTACATCCAACGAAACCCTAGTCTACAACCTGTAGGCATTGACAAGTTGATACCTTGTCACTATCATCTTCATCCACTTCTCCATATGAGGCACCATCGCATCGAGGATCCTCGTATTTTCATCCATCGAACGTAACACATTATGAGAAAACACACTCGAGATAGAGAGTAAGTTGTTAGAATTCAAAATGGTCTCAGTTCACCTATCAACTACAACTCACAACTCACTCAGTGCATAACTCATTCCCTCAAAGTTGAAGCACTCAATTTCACATGTGGTGAATCACTCATCTCACATATATATGGTGGAGTCACTCATCTCCATGAGAAGGACATCATCTTCATCCGAGCAACCTAGCAATGAAGAAGACAACACAAGAGGAGTGGAGGTTAAGTATTTAGAAATCAAAATGTCCTCACTTAACACATATGGTGTATTACTCTTACTCTCTAGGTGTTTGAAATACGCTTTTTTAAAAGGAATACAGCAGGGGAAGCCCCTACATTGTTTTTTTTTAATAAGAAGAACTTGAATCTGTGTCCTAGGGAAGTTGAATCTGGGTGGCTGAGTTGTACATCCACTTCCCTAACCAAGTGATCTAGGCTCACTTCTTGTTTGAAATACACTTTACAAAACCACTTGTAAATACACTTTACAAAAGTGGCTTTATCTTGAGGGGTCACCTTGGCCAATTTGGCATCCAACTCGAAGAAATAGAGCTCTAGCTCTTGCCTAGGCATTTCTCTTACAAGACAATATATATATGTGGAGGGAGTGGTATGTGGAGGAAACTTAATCGTGCAGCCAGTGGCGAAGCCCAGATTGAAGCGAGCCCAAGGCCAGCAAAATTATAACAACCCAAGAAAATATCATTTGTTAGAGCAGAAAAATAGCATGATTTCATCATTTCATATTTGGTGCGGAGTTTAAACTACAAATAGGGATATAAAAGATAGTACTAATGATTCATAATCGGGATACACAAGATAGTACCACAACATGGGGTCACCAGCATGCGTGAACTGCAAATCATGGAAGGCAAAATTAGCCAGGGGCGAAGCCATGAAAAAGGAAAGGTGTGGCGCGTCCGTGCAGGTGCCTAGCAGAGCAAGACTACATCAGACTATGAAGGACATATAGGAGCTCTGTGAGGTGCCTAGATTGGGCAGTTGACATCTTGGCGGCGAGCCAGCAAGGATAATGTGGCGCAGCGTGGTGGTGCTCCGGTGATTGTCAGCCTGCATAGCGACACAAGGAGGCAGGGAGGAAGACTGGAAGATGTGCATGAGTTGTGGGATTCTTCCGTCCTATTGATTTCACTTTTCATGGGCCAAATCACGTTGAAGATGTAAAAAGGGGATGCCTTTTGTAGAAAGGTATTGGAGATTGCACGGGACCAATAGGGCCAGCTGCTCATGTATATATAGGAGGTCACATGTACAATTACAGGTACAACCCTGACAAAACACGGGGACCTATACCTAGTACAATATATTACTCAACACCCCCCGCAGTCGAAGGGTCGGCACCGACACATAGACTAGAGCGAAACTCAGGAAAAATCGTGGATGGCAATCCCTTCGTCATGATATCGGTAAACTGTTGAGACGTCGGTACGTGAAGAACTCGAACGCGACCGAGGTCAACTTGCTCACGAACGAAGTGGATGTCCAACTCGATGTGCTTGGTGCGCCGATGATGAACGGGGTTGGCGGAGAGGTAGACAGCCGACACATTGTCGCAGAAGACCACCGTAGCCTTGTCAACGGGACAAGAGAGCTCGAACAGAAGCTGGCGAAGCCACGTGCACTCAGCCACAGCGTTAGCCACGGCGCGGTACTCGGCCTCAGCACTGGAGCGAGACACGGTGGGCTGCCTTTTGGAGGACCAAGAGACGAGCGACGAGCCGAGGTAGACGCAATAGCCGCTGGTGAAGCGCCGAGTGTCCGGGCAGCCTGCCCAGTCCGCATCAGAGTAGGCAACGAGGTCGGACGATGTCGAGAGCGAGGCATGCAGCGACAGGTCGTAGCCCATGGTACCACAGACGTAGCGGAGAATCCGCTTGACCGCGGCCCAATGAGCATCCCGAGGAGCATGCATATACAATATGTTACTTAACACCTTTATGAGAAGGACCTAGACCAAATCTAGAACTTACATAAATAGTAAGAAGAGAGAATTTGCACGCCCCGCGCCATGGCCCCGGTTGCCTGGGGCATGGTTTTGCCCCTTCGAGCTCACCTTGATGATACTATTGGATCAATAAATCAAGCCGAGAGCAGCCAAGTGTGAGAAGCAAAACACACATGGCTTATGTAGAGCTTAGTTATGGAAAGTGCATGCAAATGGAAACAACCGGAAACCAAGATATCTTTCCTATCCCTCACATATGAGGCGTGGGTCCTCTTTATAATCTAAAACCATAGGCCTAAGTTATATTATAGGGTAAAGTTACAATGAAAAGGAGCATTTCTACACAGGCACGACAATACAAGAAGTTCTGCTCCAGGAGGTAGTACTGGGGGTGGTAGTACCGCTTATCAAGTGGAAAAGTTCTGCTCCAGGTGTTTCCAGCAGGCTAGGGCTAGAACTTCTGCTACATGGGCCGTAGTACTAGGGGTGATAGTGCTGCTTCCATGAAGGAAAAGTTCTGCTCTAGGTCTTTGTTTTTTTTTTTTGCAAGAAATCCACCGATCTATTAATAATCATCAATAGTAGTATAAAAAAGTAAAGAAAAATACAAATCGATACTCAGACAAGCCATACGGTACGTGCAGCGGAAACAATAGGAGGCGGCGGAAAAGTCACAAAACCCATCTAGGGTTCCGTCCTTCTCGCTGGCGATACTGCTGGTCCGCTCCACCTCCGGTGGTCTTGGATCCTTGGAGGTGTGGCAGACCACGGTCTCTCGCTGGCGGAGAGTTTCCGTTCTTACTTTAGTTTGTTTTTTAGTCTCTTTTTAGGGCGTGTGGAGTTGTGTGCCCGTCGAATCTCCTCGAATCCGGTCGGTTTTCGTGTTTGTTGGTGTGGTTTCATGTCAGTCTCTTCTCATCATTAGCGATGGTTGCTGCTCTCGTGTGCTGGTCATTTGTGACCTTAGCACGACGACTTTCTGTCTGTCTACTACAACAAGCTCTACTACGACAAGCTTTGCCTGACTCCAGCGATGGAGGGGCGAGAACAGCGGCGCGCCTTCGACTCGTGCTAGTGACTGTAGTTGTTGCCCTAGGTCTTTGTTGCACGTCTTCTTCCTTCTTTTCTTTCCAGCTTCGATGATATCGGTCTTAAGTGTGGTTCTCATTGTTGATGTACATGATGCGGTGACGACTGTAGGTCAGGCTGGTTCACCATCCATTCTATAGTTCTTGTCATGGTTTTAATTCAAATATAAAGTAAAAAAAAACCCAACAGAAATTATAGAATGGGGGAGTACATGCTTACTACCTACTCCCTCGCTTGAAAAATAAGCGTCGCAACTTGTTCTATATTTGGATGTATCTACACGTTAAAATACGTCTAGAAGTATTAGGTTTACTCATTTCTCAGGACATGTGTGCTATAAATATCCCTTTAGGTGCATATACTAGGGTTGCAACGTTCGGGGTCGTGACCAGACCAGCGCATTTCCTCGCCCAAACTAGCAAACTAAAGACGCATACCCAAACGGGAACTAAGTTCGCACTCACGATTCACATGTAACCATTTTGTCTCGCTTGAATCAACTTAAAGGATAGCGTCTTGTCTAAATGTACATTTTATTACTGTGGTCATGTATTGTATCGCCTTCCACTTCTGATGAACAAAAAAAGAACAAGAAATAAACTCAAAAAAGAAACGTAGTCAAGACCCACAAATCCAGCAATTAATAGAAATGGAGGCAACTGGGAAGCGACCCTCGTTGCGTGCGCAGCGCGCCCCGTGCACCCGCCGGCATCCCCGCGAGAGATCGCCCTGCGCCTAGCTGGACAAAAACAAAAACAGAGAATAATGATGCAACTATGAAATCATCTGCCCGTAATGTGATTATTATCATGAGTTCGGAATCCTTTGCTTCTCCACGGTTTCAAACATGCAGGTGGAGGCGAGATGAGAATCGTATTCCCTTGCCATCTTTTCAACACCTGCTACTTGCCAGTTGCTAGCCATCACTCCGGCAATGGAATAAAGGCAACTTCCGTCCGCTTCCTTGTTAATTAAGCTTCTACTATACGATAAACAATCCATGCTCCATGCATGTACGTACTTCCTTGCAGCTAGTATTGTGAGGCAGTGAGCATAGAAATTCTCCGTTCGCTTTAGCTTCGGTTACAACTAGAACCGGACAATAGCTGGTCTACCTCATCTTTCAAGGTCAATTTACATATGGGAATAGTAAATGTGATCACCCATAGATAATCGTTTCGGTTCCGCATATAAATGAACAAATACCGGTTCGGAGTAGTTCGAGGCTTGATGGAATGGCCTACACTAACCATCGTTTTTACAAAGCTGATACCTTCTATCTTGCCGTTGATAAGATGTGTTGAGATAGATGATTGCTTTTGTGAAGCTTCAGTGGAGATATTTCAAAGTTTCTCAAGCCTTACTTTAAAGAATGATTTCTCAATGTTCGATGTGGACAAGCGTGTTCGCTTATTTTCAATTTATCATGTAAATTTCTATAATAATGACCGTGGAACCATAAGAGGACAGCTTGAGAGTTACATTCACCATGTGGGAATTCATTCCTCCTTTTCTACTTGCATAAACCTTAAATGTTTAGCTACAAAGATGGTTGAAACAGCACCTTGATCTACAAGCTTACTGAGTTGGCCTTAATTAATATTATCGGTCTCAACCACATTAGTTGAGAGAGCTTATTGGGCAATAAAGATCATCAAGTCCAAATTACATAACAAGCTCAAGAATGAATGGCTCAGTGACGCGATGATATGTTATACTAAGTGGGGTCTATTTAGCCAACTTGATGGTTGTGTTATTGCTCAATGGTTTCAAGG
This sequence comes from Lolium perenne, assembly GCF_019359855.2. Lineage (NCBI taxonomy): Eukaryota > Viridiplantae > Streptophyta > Magnoliopsida > Poales > Poaceae > Lolium > Lolium perenne. Next base: position 263,177,451 of record NC_067250.2, read on the forward strand.
CATGAAGAAGAGGAGAAAACATTTACCTCGTAGATCTAGGGCTAATTAGAATATCATTGGTACTGTCTCGGTATATTTATTTGCCTCATGAATCAAGATGAGTATATTTTGAAGGTATGTTCATATGATTTACTAATCCATCTTTCTTTTCTATCTTTTAGAGTGTCTTTGTGGGTGCATTTGGATATTTCAACTTTTGTCGTCGACAGTCGGAGTTCAATGTCTTTTGGGAGTCATTGTTAATTTCTATCATAAATAATATTAGCACATATGATCATTTGAATATGGTGTGAGTGTGTAATACATTGTATTCATGTTTTCGCAGTAAAACTATTATGAAAACACTTTCTTCGATATGATGTATATATTTGTCTGGGAAATTTGTAGTTGCCTTGCGGAGCATTTCAGGGTCCCATCGGTGCATATATAGCTCTTTTGAACATTTTTTTTCTGTGGCTTTGATTTGTTTATACTCTATGAGTGCACCGGGCACGGCATCACAAAGCTGGAAATTACCGTGGCATGTGGTCACTGATTGCGCACACGTACATATACGTACTGTACAAAAGTTCGCTCACACATACTGTGCAAAAGCGTTCACAAGATCGATCGGTGAAGAGAGAAACCGCATAAACAAAGCCCATGCCACAAACCAAAGAATCGATTCGATTCGCCGTGTGGGAGAGATATCGATCTTTACTTAGCGCTCGTACAACTTTTAATCACCTTTCCCCCTTTGATCCCTCGTTCGATCTCTGCTAATTTCCCATGGCTAGAAAGGTTTAGCTTCTGCCTGAAAGAACTTGGCTCATCGATCACACAAAGCCACGAAGGCAAATTAAGCTGCATATGTACACACACACACACATACTGACAGTTTCAGCTAGCTTAGCTAGATCAGAGGCTGAGTGCAGATCGAGACATCTTGTGTATACCTTTCTTCTCGCCGGGGTTTCCGCCGGCCGTCGCTTTGCTTGCCGGCGAGGCTTCCCGGATCCTCTTCCCAGCTAGGCCGCGCGCCATTCATTGGCCTGACAAAAAGCTGCTCCGCTCTAGTGCTAGCCCGTGTCTTCGTGGCTTCGTGCATGTATTCGCGAGGCCCAGGTGGCGTTGTAACGCAAGCTTTCTGCTTGGCGCTAGTAGTTTCTTGCTGCTGCATATATGCCGAGCTCGCGCGTCAGGTTCCCTTTATTCTTGCAATTTGAATGCTACATGCCACTGTTCCTGACGTGCAAGCTCTAATCGACCTGAAGTTGCTGCTTTCCTCTTGAAAGATTTGGGTGAGTGGATCAAAGATGATCGATCAATTGTGAAATATTGTTAATGTGTAGTTTGTTTCATGGTGTTCTTTTCGATCTGAAATGTGTGTGATGTTAAGTTCTGATCTTGTCACTTTGTTCCTTGTGATGGGGAATAGCAGGTTTAAACTTTACTTGGCGCGCGCTTGATATCGAGAGAGGTGGTCGACGACGATGAGCGGGCACCAGGACGCGCACCACGAGGACTTCCAGCTCAAAGACACGAACCCGCTGCTCGGGGAGCAATGGCCGAAAGGCGCGGCGGGGCCGGCGCGCCCCGCCGTCGGCGGCGGCATCGCAGGGTGGCTGGGCATGGACAAGCCGTCGAGCACGTACGACCTGGTGGAGCAGATGTTCTTCCTGTACGTGCGCGTGGTGAAGGCCAAGGACCTTCCCCCGAACCCCCTCACCGGCGCGGCCATGGACCCGTACGTGGAGGTGAAGCTGGGCAACTACAAGGGCACCACCAAGCACTACGACCGCCGCGCCAACCCGGAGTGGGATCAGGTCTTCGCCTTCTCCAAGTCCCGCGTCCAGTCCAACGCCCTCGAGGTCTACCTCAAGGACCGCGACATGATCGGCCGCGACGACTACGTCGGCCGCGTCGTCTTCGACCTCGGCGAGGTGCCCACCCGCGTGCCCCCCGACAGCCCGCTCGCGCCCCAGTGGTACCGCCTCGAGGAGCGCCGCGGCGACGTCGGCGGGTACAAGATCCGTGGGGAGCTCATGCTCGCCGTCTGGATCGGCACCCAGGCCGACGAGGCCTTCCCGGAGGCCTGGCACTCCGACGCCGCCACGGTCCGCGGCGAGGGCGTCGCCAGCGTGCGCTCCAAGGCCTACGTCTCGCCCAAGCTCTGGTACCTCCGCGTCAACGTCATCGAGGCGCAGGACGTGCAGCCGCAGTCCCGCGGCCGCGCGCCCGAGGTGTTCGTCAAGGCCCAGGTCGGGAACCAGATCCTCAAGACCTCCGTCGTCGCCGCCGCCACGCTCAACCCGCGCTGGAACGAGGACCTGGTCTTCGTCGTCGCCGAGCCCTTCGAGGAGCAGCTGGTCATGACGGTGGAGGACCGCGTGTCCCCGCGCAAGGACGACCTCCTCGGCCGCGTCCAGCTCCCGCTGACGCTCTTCGAGAAGCGCCTCGACCACCGCCCCTTCGTGCAGTCGCGCTGGTTCGACCTCGAGAAGTTCGGCATCGCCACCGCCATCGAGGGCGAGACGCGGCGTGAGCTCCGCTTCGCCAGCCGCGTCCACCTCCGGGCATGCCTCGAGGGCGCCTACCACGTCATGGACGAGTCCACCATGTACATCAGCGACACCCGCCCCACAGCGCGCCAGCTCTGGAAGCCGCCAGTAGGCGTGCTCGAGGTCGGCATCCTCAGCGCCGCCGGCCTGCAGCCCATGAAGAACCGCGACGGACGCGGCAGCACCGACGCATACTGCGTCGCAAAGTACGGCCAGAAGTGGGTGCGCACGCGCACCATGATCGGCACTTCCAGCCCGACGTGGAACGAGCAGTACACGTGGGAGGTGTTCGACCCGAGCACCGTCATCACCATCGGCGTCTTCGACAACTGCCACCTCGGCAACAGCGGCAACGGAAACAACAACAACAGCGGCGGCGGACCCCCTCCGGCAAGGGACGCACGCATCGGCAAGATCCGCATCCGCCTTTCCACCTTAGAGACCGACCGCGTGTACACGCACGCGTACCCGCTGATCCTGCTGACGCCGTCGGGCGTCAAGAAGATGGGCGAGCTCCGCCTCGCCGTGCGGTTCACCTGCCTGTCGATGATGAACATGGTGCACCTCTACACGCAGCCGCTGCTCCCCAGGATGCACTACCTGCACCCGTTCACGGTGACGCAGCTGGACGCGCTCCGGTACCAGGCGATGGGCATCGTGGCGGCGAGGCTGGGCCGCGCGGAGCCGCCGCTGCGGCGGGAGGTGGTGGAGTACATGCTGGACGTGGAGTCCCACATGTGGAGCATGCGGCGCAGCAAGGCCAACTTCTTCCGCGCCGTGTCGCTCTTCTCCGGCGCGGCCGCCGGCGCGCGGTGGTTCGCCGACGTGTGCCTCTGGAAGAACGTGGCCACCACGGCGCTGGTGCACGTGCTCCTCCTCATCCTCATCTGGTACCCGGAGCTCATCCTCCCCACCGTCTTCCTCTACATGTTCTTCATCGGGCTCTGGAACTACCGCCGCCGCCCGCGCCACCCGCCGCACATGGACACCAAGATGTCGTGGGCCGAGGCCGTGCATCCGGACGAGCTCGACGAGGAGTTCGACACGTTCCCGACGTCGAGGCAGCAGGACGTGGTGTACATGCGCTACGACCGGCTGCGGAGCGTGGCCGGAAGGATACAGACGGTGGTCGGCGACATGGCCACGCAGGGGGAGAGGCTGCAGTCGCTGCTCAGCTGGCGCGACCCGAGGGCCACGTGCGTCTTCGTCTTCTTCTGCCTCATCGCCGCGGTGGTGCTCTACGTCACGCCGTTCCGGGTGGTGGCGCTCGTCGCCGGGCTCTTCATGCTCCGGCACCCGCGGTTCCGCAGCAAGCTGCCAGCCGTGCCTAGCAACTTCTTCCGCCGGCTGCCGTCGCGGGCAGACAGCATGCTCTGATCGACTCCGAGTGAGATACAATGCCCCGATTGTTCGTCTTCGATCGGGACAGAGTTCAGAGTCCTGATTTTTTTTTCAGATAAAAGGAAGTGTTTTCCTCCATTTTTATGCATGAGACAGAGTGAATTAGTACCTGTTAAGTACACTTGAGATTTAGAGAGTACGTACTCTTGTAAGTTGTAACTATGTTTGTCTCGGGAATGACAATAACTGGTTGCTTCAAGCTTTTGAAATGAATATGTAAGGAAACAACGAGTAATGCTACACCTACAAAAATATTTTACAAAAAATTCATACGGACTCACATAGCAGAGCCGGAAATCCAAACTCAGTCCCGGTTTTTCAGGAGGGGATGAAACTTCAACCAGTAACACTACACATACGGACTCATTTTTACAAAAACCAACTTAGGGGCATACGTGGAATCACGCCTCGCGTTTACAGCCCTACATTCACAGAGGAGGAAAAGCTTTAGGCCAACCAACTGTTTCCACGTATGTCCGTAGGCTCAGTCCATATCCAAAATTCCGTACGTCTAGCATTTCTGAACTTCAACAAACCAATGTAGCCCACGTCAGCCCGTACATTTTCCGTAAACCGTCCGTACGTCCAGGATTTCCGGGAAACAACATGCATGGACCTCAGGTTTGACATCTGTGTGTCTCATAAAAGGCGGAATATTCATTCAATGAGAGACGACGTTCCCGTCGACAGCGAGGCGTCTGTGGTGACTTCGTCAATTTCAAGATCCAATCCGCCGGCTCAGTCTTCCGGAGGTGCTCATAGGGGTAGGGTGTGCGTGTGTGCGTTCATAGGGGTGAGTGTATGCGCGTATATGTGAGCGTCTGTGTTTGTACTGTGTTTCTCAAAAAAAAAAATGCATGGACCTCACATGAATATTGCACGAAACACACCTGTACTGGTTTTACATTGTTAGTGCCTTGCTGCATACCATATCCTACCCACGCAGCAAATATTTTGTGATGCCGTAGCATCATCGCAGTGTTTTTATTCGGCGGTGGATCAAAACTGTAAAAAAAAACATCACAACATTTTGAAACACCTATGTAGCAAAAAAAAAATATGTAGCATATTATCCATCCGTCATAGCAAAAACTCCAAGATAAAAGTCAACAAATTATATGCATATGAAAGCACAACATTTTAACGTTGTTCAAGAAAACATTGGCATCATTCGGGCTAAATTTAAAGAAGACATCCAGAATCATTGTAGCATCTCGCTCATGTGTTTGCAGCAAAGTGTGTAAGAGTTTGAAGCATTTGAAAAACACCCATACAGGATTAAAAAAAAGTCCATCCTCAAATACGGTTCCCTGGAGCTATAGCTCACCATTTGCTCTTGACTCACTACACTGGAGACCATTAGATTAGATCCAACTATTGAGGAGAATGAGCAGTAGCAGCACTTATCCCTGACCACTTTTATTTGCCAGGTCAGCGAGAGGGTGGCGATTGGTCAGGTGCCTCGGCGTTTAAATCACCGGGGCTACATGCGCTGTTTTAGTATCAATAATATACGAGCTACTCTTTCGAGATGGAATATCTATTTGGTGTTTATAATTCTGTACATATAATTAGGTTTTCCTCCAATGCCATGATATCGGGAGCTAATACAATTATAGCATAGAACTATAAAATTAAATATAAAATATGAAATATAAATAGTACAACATTATTATTGACTCTAGGGCATATTTCCATCACACATGTGTGGGCCCTTGTGAGCTCTGCCCTTGTGGTTGCTAATCAGGATTCACACAAAACTCTTGATGTATTGTTCTCGTATTTTTGTGAAGTCTAGAACAAGCCTGGTTGTCGCTCCATTTCCATCCAACCGTCATCTGGTGCAATTTTACAATAGAACAATAGCTCTTGATAAAAATGTTGGAGATATGCCCAAGAGGCAATAATAAAATGGTTATTATAATATATCTTTATGTTTATGATAATATTTACATACCATGCTATAATTGTATTAACTGAAACATTGATACATGTGTGTTATGTGAACAACAAAGAGTCCCTAGTAAGCCTCTTGTATAATTGTATAACTAGCTTGTTGATTAATAGATGATCATGGTTTCGTGATCATGAACATTGGATGTTATTAATAACAAGGTTATGTCATTGTATGAATGATGTAATGGACACACCCAATTAAGCGTAGCATAAGATCACGTCATTAAGTTATTTGCTATAAGCTTTCGATACATAGTTACCTAGTCCTTATGACCATGAGATCATGTAAATCACTTATACCGGAAAGGTACTTTGATTACATCAAACGCCACTGCGTAAATGGGTGGTTATAAAGGTGGGATTAAGTATCCGGAAAGTATGAGTTGAGGCATATGGATCAACAGTGGGATTTGTCCATCCCGATGACGGATAGATATACTCTGGGCCCTCTCGGTGGAATGTCGTCTAATGTCTTGCAAGCATATGAATAAGTTCATAAGAGACCACATACCACGGTACGAGTAAAGAGTACTTGTCAGAAGACGAGGTTGAACAAGGTATAGAGTGATACCGATGATCAAACCTCGGACAAATAAAATATCGCGTGACAAAGGGAATTTGTATCGTATGTGAATGGTTCATTCGATCACTAAGTCATCGTTGAATATGTGGGAGCCATTATGGATCTCCAGATCCCGCTATTGGTTATTGGTCAGAGAGAGTACTCAACCATGTCCACATAGTTCGCGAACCGTAGGGTGACACACTTAAGGTTTGATGTTGAAATGGTAGAATTTGAATATGGAATGGAGTTCGAAGTTTTGTTCGAAGTCCCGGATGGGATCCCGGACATCACGAGGAGTTCCGGAATGGTCCGGAGAATAAGATTCATATATAGGAAGTCATTTTATAAGATTTAAAATGATCCGGTGATTTTGCGGAAGGTTCTAGAAGGTTCTAGAAAAGTCCGGAAGGAATCACTAAGGAAGGAGGAGTCCCGGAGGGACTCCACCTCCCCATGGCCGGACAACCCTAGAGGGTGGAGTCCAAGGTGGACTCCACCAAAGGGGGCCGGCCACCCCTCCACATGGAAAGGGGGAATCCCACCTCAGTGGGATTCCCACCTTGGGTAGGTTTCCCTACTACATGGAAGGTTCTAGTGTTGGGGTCTTATTCGAAGACTTGTAGTCCAACACTTGGGGATCCACATATATAATGAGGGGCATAGGGGAGGGGGCCGGCCACCACAACCACCCCACCTTGGCCGCACCCAAGGAGGCCGGCCACCCCCTCTCCCAAACCCTAGCCGTCCCCTCTCTCCTCCTCTTCTCCCGCACGCTTAGCGAAGCTCCGCCGGAGATCTCCACCGCCACCGCCACCACGCCGTCGTGCTGCCGGATTCAAGGAGGAGCTACTACTTCCACTGCCCGCTGGAACGGGGAGAAGGACGTCGTCTTCATCAACACCGAACGTGTGACCGAGTACGGAGGTGCTGCCCGATTGTGGCACCATGATCAAGATCTTCTACGCGCTTTTGCAAGCGGCAAGTGATCGTCTACCGCAGCAATAAGAGCCTACTCTTATAGGCTTTGGAAATCTTCAAGGGTTAGTCTCGTTCATCCCCTCGTTGCTCCCATCTTCTAGATTGCATCTTGGCTTGGATTGCGTTCTCGCGGTAGGAAAATTTTTGTTTTCTATGCAACGAATCCCTATAGTGGTATCAGAGCCGTGTCTATGCATAGATGGTTGCACGAGTAGAACACAATGGTTTTGTGGGCGTTGATGCTTATGTTGTCTTTAGTTTGAGTACTTTGCATCTTTATGGCATAGTGGGATGAAGCGGCTCGGACTAACTTTACATGACTGCGTTCATGAGGCTTGTTCCTCGTTCGACATGCAACTTGTATTGCATAAGAGGCTTTGCGGGTGTCTATCTCTCCTACTATAGTGAAGATTCAATTTACTCTTCTATTGACAACACTAGTATCACCGTTGTGGTTCATGTTCGTAGGTAGATTAGATCTCTCTCGAAAACCCTAAACCACGTAAAATATGCAAACCAAATTAGAGACGTCTAACTTGTTTTTGCAGGGTTTGGTGATGTGATATGGCCATAATGTGATGATGAATATGTATGAGATGATCATTATTGTATTATGGCAACCGGCAGGAGCCTTATGGTTGTCTTTAAATTTCATGTTGAGTAGTATTTCAAAGTAGTTGTAATAGTTGCTACATGAGGTGAACAACCATGAAGACGGCGCCATGAACCTTGACGCTACGCCGACGATGATGGAGATCATGCCCGTTGATGATGGAGATCATGTCCGTGCTTTGGAGATGAAGATCAAAGGCGCAAAGACAAAAGGGTCATATCATGTCATATATGAATTGCATGTGATGTTAATCCTTTATGCATCTTATTTTGCTTAGAACGCGACGGTAGCATTATAAGATGATCCCTCACATTAATATCAAGATAATAAAGTGTTCTCCCCTCGTATGCACCATTGTACTGTTCGTCGTTTCGAAGCATCTCGTGATGATCGGATGTGATAGACTCAACGTTCACATACAACGGGTGTAAGCCATGTTGCACACGCGGAATACTTGGGTTTGCTTGACGAGCCTAGCATGTACAGACATGGCCTCGGGACAACGGAAACCGAAAGGTTGAACACGAGTCATATGGATGATATGATCAACATGTTGATGTTCACCATTGAAGCTACATCATCTCACGTGATGATCGGTTTTGGTGTAGTGGATTTGGATCGTGTACCACTTAACAACTATGAGGGATGTTGTATTAAGTGGGAGTTCATTAGTAATTAGATTAAAACATGAACTAATTATCATAAACATAGTCTGAGTAGTATTTTGAATTAATTTTGTAGTATTGGCATCCGTTTTCTACCATGCGCTAGTCTTGTTATTGAGATAGAAATACTGTTAAAATCTGACAAGAAACTTTACGGATTGGTACCGTATTGTTAAAGAATCAAGAATCGATTAAGTCCTATTGCAAACTTTTAGTAAACCTCACATTGTTGATTCAAAGAGCTATGGTTTCAATTAGTACCTAAAGTTATCTTGTCTCCGTGAAACTTGAAGTTCAAATCTGTTTGAAAAGTAAGGAGCTGAAAATTTAGTTTTCAGAAATAATCAGGGTATGAGATATATGTGATATCTAAGACCTTATTGCAAGATGATAGAATATAAATTTGGTGAGACTACATAAACTCATAAGTTTTATGGGAATGTATGAAGGTTGAAGATGCCAGGCGTCACAATCCTCCAACTATTGGGGCACTAATAATATTCGCGTATCCATGAAGTTATCATCCTTAGTATGCACCGTTGCTAAGACTCATCGTTTCGAAGCATCACGTGATGATCGAGTGTGATAGATTCTACGTGTGCATACAACGGGTGCAAGCCAGATTTGCACATGCGAATACCGAGGTTAAAACTTTACGAGCCTAGCATGTGCAGACATGGTCTCGGAAAGTCGTCATGATATGATGGATAAAATTATGAGTGAAATTGTTCATCATATTACAAAGTTACTAATAGTGAAATCTGAAACACTTGTCATATGATGATCAACTTAAAGTAAGAACCTCAAGGTTATTGGTATTTGACCAACAAACCTAGAAGTTAATAATGTTAAAGTGTTTTTCTGAATAATGAGGAAAGCTAAAAGAGAAACTGCAAAAGATATTTTGGCAAAAAGAAAAGAAAAGACTAGAAAGTCTAGCTCAGGTGTATATAAATGATATATATGTTATGGTTGTATTCCTAGTTAAGTCACACTATGAAATTCTTGGGTATTAGTACTATATTGGTTGGTATGAAGTGTCATACAAAACAACGCAATACAAGAATACAATGGCCTAAGTGACTGACAAGGAATATGATAGGAATGCACGTCTGGAACAAAATAAAGTGTTATTATGTTCGTCGTTAGCATTCTATCTAGCCCTTAGAATTTATAATAAAGAACTTAATAATTGTTATTTTGCTCTGGTCAAATGAAAACAATGAGTTGTTTAAATTATGACATTACTCCATGTACGATGGATAAGTTATTATAAATCTTAATGGTGAAACACACATACATAACACTGACGCTAAAATGACATAAGGCAAATGATTTGAATTCCACTTATTTGTGGAACCGCCATTTAGGTCATGTTAGAAAGGAACGCATGAAGGAACTCCATGCAAATGGATTTTTGGAGTCATTTGATTTTTTGAATCATTTGGCGCTTGCAAATCTTTTCTAAAGAGAATGATTAAAATACCGTTCATAGGCCAAGAGTTGAACGGGCAACAAACTTAGTGAAAAAAATGCATGATGATGTATGTGGTTCACTGGGCATAGTTGTGTGCGGGAGATTCTTCTACTTCATGAAAACTTCCAACAATGAATTGAGTATATATATATATATATATATATATATTTATATTTATATATATATATATATGTGGATATATTCGATAAGGAAGAAGTTTGAAATTTTTGAATGGATTCAAATAAATTTCAGCATGAAGTGGAAATCATCGTAATAGAAAAGTCAAATATCTATGATTGGATCATGGTGGAAATATTTGAATTACGAGTTTTAGCGAACATCTAAGAGAGTCATGAAATTGTTCTACAACTCACATTTCTTGGAGTATCATAATGATGATGTAGTATCCGAGAGATGTATCCAAAACTTGTTGGATTAATGATGAGATAAAATATTATGACGCCATTATATTTTTGTGGATTATGCTTTAGTGACTACCGCTTTTACACTAAATAGAGCATCATCATGATCCGTAGAAATGACACCATACGAGTTATGGCATGGGTATAAACCCTAATAGTCCTTTCTTTAAATTTTGGTCTAAAAGTTTACAACCAAAATCGGATAAATGTCTTTGTTGGTTATCCCAAAGAATTGATTGGGAATTCTTTCCACTATGAAGTAAACGACAAAAGTGTTTGTTAATGTTACTTGCTTATTTCCAAGAAATTGTTTTCTAGCGAAATATTTGAGTGGGAGGACAATAGAACTTGATAAGGTTTATGAACCTGAGCATAATGATCAGAGTAGCGCAGCATCGGAAATTGGTTCCGGAAGCGACCACGACGATCATGGCTCCTATGACTACAAAGTGTTTTAGCCATGGAGATCAAAGTACATATTGAACCTTGTAGGTATGGTTTACTTTGTGATCAAATAAATGATTTGTGGACAAAGGATTGATTGTGAACAATGATAAACCAACTACAAACAAAGAAGTTATGATGGGCCCTGACTCCGTTAAAATGGCTATACACCATGAAATCCAAGATAGATGAATACTTTTTGAAAGTAAATGGATCTATAAAATTGATGGACTTGGATGAAATATCTTTGAAGAAGCTTGACTTGTCGAAAAGTTGTTTACGACAAAGTTCAAAGAGTTGACTATGACAAGATTGGATCTTCTGTAGCAATGCTTATAGTCTATATGGATTATTCTAGTAATCACTACATATTTCTTTTATGAGATATGTTAGTAGGATGGCAAAATACATTACTTATCAGAAGTGTGTATTAAAGGTGTATACAAGATACAACCAAGAGTTTTGCTGGTCCGTGGAATACTAGATAGGTATACGAACTTCAATTGGATGAAGTAAGTATCGCGGAGTTGGAATCTTCACCAGATGAAATAGTCAAAGAGTTTTTGATTTCATCAGAGACGATGAAGGGGCTTGCATTTGCAAGAAATTAAGTGGGAGCGCTAAGACATATTTATAATACTTTATGTAGGTGACATATAGTTGGTTATAAATGATGTAATTATATACTTTATTAAAAGGTTTCATTGAGAAATTAATTTCAATGAAAGGATATGGACTGAAACATATCTAGTGTCAAGATCTATGAAGATAGATTGAAACACAAAATAAGTTTAAGTCAAAGTACATAGAATGGATATTGAAATAGTTCAATATAGAAATATTAAGAAAATGTTCTTGTCATGTGAAGTTTTAACAAGACTTGAGTGTATCTGATACTCAATGAGTAAAAACACATGAGTGATTATGGATCACGAATAATATGTACACAATCAGATGTCCTGTGCTCTAAAATGTTATGAGCATATACCAGAATGATTCATGAGATGATCATTGGACGACTGTAAGAGTATCCTTGAGTACTTTAGAAGAACTAAGGATATATATATAGTTTTGTATGGAGAAATGACAAACAAATCGCTGTAAGGTGATTACACTGATATTTGTTTTGTCACATATAAAAATAGATTTTCAATCTCAAATTAGACTAAGTGTTGTTTTAAAGGTAGCACAATGAGCTAGAAGTTGTCTATGTTAGATTTAGAAGAGTTCTAAATATTGTGACGGATTCTACAAACGAAGGCAGAGTATGTCATTGTTTTGACAAATGACTGAGGATGTTGAGTCAAGAAGTTCTTTGAGAACTTGGTGTAGTTCCGATAGTGTCAGAATTTTGAAGCTATATTGTATGTGACAATATTAGTGACTTATTTCAGACCGCGGAATTAAGGTTCCACCAGAAGATCAAACATATTTAATGCCAACTCATTTGGAAATGAGTGATGCGTTGAGACGCAAATGAATTACAAAATACATACGTTTCTGAGTGTGTCAGATCCGTTGACTAAAACCTCTCCCGTGAGCAAAACATGATAAAGCACCAGAAGGCCAAGGTGTTATATCTTTACAAATGTAAACTAGATTATTGACTCTAGTGCAAGTGGGAGACTGTTGGAGATATGCCCAAGAGGCAATAATAAAATGGTTATTATAATATATTTTTGTGTTTATGATAATGTTTACATACCATGCTATAATTGTATTAACTGAAACATTGATACATGTGTGTTATGTGAACAACAAAGAGTCCCTAGTAAGCCTCTTGTATAACTAGCTTGTTGATTAATAGATGATCATGGTTTCGTGATCATGAACATTGGATGTTATTAATAACAAGGTTATGTCATTGTATGAATGATGTAATGGACACACCCAATTAAGCGTAGCATAAGATCACGTCATTAAGTTATTTGCTATAAGCTTTTGATACATAGTTACCTAGTCCTTATGACCATGAGATCGTGTAAATCACTTATACCGGAAAGGTACTTTGATTACATCAAACGCCACTGCGTAAATGAGTGGTTATAAAGGTGGGATTAAGTATCCGGAAAGTATGAGTTGAGGCATAAGGATCAACAGTGGGATTTGTCCATCCCGATGATGGATAGATATACTCTGGGCCCTCTCGGTGGAATGTCGTCTAATGTCTTGCAAGCATATGAATAAGTTCATAAGAGACCACATACCACGGTACGAGTAAAGAGTACTTGTCAGGAGACGAGGTTGAACAAGGTATAGAGTGATACCGATGATCAAACCTCGGACAAGTAAAATATCGCGTGACAAAGGGAATTGGTATCGTATGTGAATGGTTCATTCGATCACTAAGTCATCGTTGAATATGTGGGAGCCATTATGGATCTCCAGATCCCGCTATTGGTTATTGGTCGGAGAGAGTACTCAACCATGTCCACATAGTTCGCGAACCGTAGGGTGACACACTTAAGGTTTGATGTTGAAATGGTAGAATTTGAATATGGAATGGAGTTCGAAGTTTTGTTCGAAGTCCCGGATGGGATCCCGGACATCACGAGGAGTTCCGGAATGGTCCGGAGAATAAGATTCATATATAGGAAGTCATTTTATAAGATTTGAAATGATCCGATGATTTTGCGGAAGGTTCTAGAAGGTTCTAGAAAAGTCCGGAAGGAATCACTAAGGAAGGAGGAGTCCCGGAGGGACTCCACCTCCCCATGGCCGGCCAACCCTAGAGGGTGGAGTCCAAGGTGGACTCCACCAAAGGGGGTCGGCCACCCCTCCACATGGAAAGGGGGAATCCCACCTCAAGTGGGATTCCCACCTTGGGTAGGTTTCCCTACAACATGGAAGGTTCTAGTGTTGGGGTCTTATTCGAAGACTTGTAGTCCAACACTTGGGGATCCACCTATATAATGAGGGGCATAGGGGAGGGGGCCGGCCACCACAACCACCCCACCTTGGCCGCACCCAAGGAGGCCGGCCACCCCCTCTCCCAAACCCTAGCCGCCCCCTCTCTCCTCCTCTTCTCCCGCACGCTTAGCGAAGCTCCGCCGGAGATCTCCACCGCCACCGCCACCACGCCGTCGTGCTGCCGGATTCAAGGAGGAGCTACTACTTCCGCTGCCCGCTGGAACGGGGAGAAGGACGTCGTCTTCATCAACACCGAATGTGTGACCGAGTACGGAGGTGCTGCCCGATTGTGGCACCATGATCAAGATCTTCTACGCGCTTTTGCAAGCGGCAAGTGATCGTCTACCGCAGCAATAAGAGCCTACTCTTATAGGCTTTGGAAATCTTCAAGGGTTAGTCTTGTTCATCCCCTCGTTGCTCTCATCTTCTAGATTGCATCTTGGCTTGGATTGCGTTCTCGCGGTAGGAAAATTTTTGTTTTCTATGCAACGAATCCCTATAAAAAATATGTCTAATTTACCTCTTAAATTATGGTGTCAAATGCATGTATCACTTCTCCTCTTCTCTGAGATGTTGACATGGCTATTTGCTTGAACTTTGTTGACTTTGCTAACTGTTATCATGTAGGACTTGGCATGATCACAAGTGGGATTAGCTATTTCCACAACAAAAATACTTTTGGGATGGGAAACGCACGCAACCGTTCGCTCCATGGGGGGATGCCGACGGACAGTCCAACGAATGTGGCGGACAACCCGCCTCATTAGTGCATGGAATAAATTGGTTAAAGGCCAGTGATTATATGAGAAGGTGATCTGAGAACAAATAGATGAGTCGGACATGCCTCGATGCTTGGAGGGCATCCGCCTACATCCCTACTGAGAGATTTTCTTTGATTCGTAAATTGATCATAACGACGAGGGTTTCTTTACCTGTGCAAGAAAAGAAATCTTCTCTGGGTGATCATGTTCCTTTCAGCTTCGCTCTAGGCCACGTCCTTGCTTTCTTCATTTGCATCTGATATTAGATAAGTTGTTCCCGAGCCCGATCCTTATTATGTTGGGTTGTGAACTAATTGCTATATGTTGACTTTACCACAACATCTGCTAAACATGATCCCCATTCGGATTCATGTGAAACTCAAGCCTTCTTTTTCTTTAATATTGTGAAAGGATTAATTGCGTAGTATAATTAGAAACCTGCCTACAAGATAGCTCCTGACCGGCGAACAGTCCTTTTTTACAAACCTTGGAACCAACATCAGCTAAAGGCGAATAAATCTAAATGTTCTTATGCTCAAAACTAGTTGGCCTACTTGGGATACATTGTTTGTGAAAGCAGAACCGAAACATGCATCTTAGGATATAGCCCTTTTAGGATTATAGGAAACCAACTAATACTTGACCTTATGGAAAGCTCGACAAGAGATAAGAGTCGAGTCAGTGATCTTACCTTCCCGAAAAGGTTTCTCTCCACCGGTAGAAAATTATTTCACTTACATATTCTATTTACAAATGGTTTTGCAGAAAGGCTAAACCTATTATTCTGATTGTTCTTATCCTTTGATTATTGGAATTCTAGTTGGGAAACAGGAGGCAACAACATCTGGACAACAGGCTTAAAAGCTTCCATAAAAATGATAGCACAGACAGCCGAAACAATTTTCCTAGGAATGCCTTTTTATATGACATTTGCACCGAACTAAGCTATTCTTAATACTAGTTCTACATTCTATTGCAATAGTTGTACTAGAATGATGAATACCTTAAGCAAATAGAAATAGAAATAATTTTGCTAAAATGGAAAAGGGCCTTCTTTCTAGAAAAATAATATATGTTAAATTGATTAATATAAATAGCAGGTTGTCTCTGCAAAGAGAAGGTGGTTCACCGACGGAGCTGACGGTGCCACCGAAATACCGGGAAGTGTTGATGAATGGTTTTATGTTTCAAGAGGCACTAAAGGCCCTTTTCTACCAACAGGAAGACAGATTGGATCACCCTTCCTATAGGTGTGTAGGTGTCCATGGATGGCTTGAAACTTTCTAGGCAGTCACTGTTGAACATGAGAAAGAGATTGAATAATTGTTTCAACATGAACCTTGGTTAAAATATGTGGTTCAACTAGGGAAAAGATGGATTGAAAAGTGGATATTTTTCCTTTCTTATCTTGTGATACGGAAGAGTGTTTCTTTAATCACATCTTTAGAACGAATTGCTCACCATGCTTGATTGCGCTTGAAACCCCCATCTGATACTTTATTCTTAATTCGGTGACTTTGTTCTATCTACTAGAACATTCAATAGATTCTTTGATTGAGATCTTCCTTGCTAGGCTTACTCGCATAAATAACCCCCACGCCTTAGGTGTTCCCAGGGGTAAGCGAGTCAATAGAATCAGTTGCACAACCTTCCAATCCATATCATAATTGTCATAATCGATCATATCAGTAGGTGGCATACTTGCGTTCTTCTACTAAGGAGAGGGGCTTGGACCAAGACATCCCCAAACACTAGACCGAATCTTTTTTTTGACAATCAATACCACATATATTCATAATAACAAATAGTACATGGTATAGATACACGAGTTGTCTACAACGATTACAAAATAAAGTTTAAAAGATACTAGCAAATCTTCGAGGTCTTCAAACTCTTTCTTCTTCCAAGATATAATCTTGTACTTTCCTGAAGGCAGCCAAAGATAGATAACAAACCATAGACCTGTAAATACCAACGAAGGTTCTCCCATAATTTTAATTTAAGCCGCAATGCCAAGGTTGTGTGCACGCGCGCAACCATTAAAGTAGTCAATCAACATCGGCAAGAGTACCAACACCAGTATGTCAGGGAATAAAAACCGATCAGCCTTGTCGACGTTGATGGCAAGCCGAGAGTACGAATCACCATTGTCGAGGACGTAGCAACCGGGACAAAAACTGCGAGGATAATTCTCCTTGCGGCAACCACGAGAAAATTGAAAGTGCATGGAGCCCCCATGTGTGGTTTTGGTAATTAATGACAATCCCTATGGACTAATGTTTGCATTGAGTTATATTTGTAGGAGTTGTCCATAGGCAATTCTTGAACCATTTGTTGGCTTCAAGGTTGCAATAAGAAGAAATTGATGAAGGATATCAAGTGTCAAGTATGTCTTGAAGATGAAGATGAAGTGAGCCCTCAAGTTACTTCAAGACATCAATATGATGAAGAATGGAGAAATGAAGTGCAAGTTCAAGATGAGCCATCTCGAAGAGATCCTTTGCTTGAGTCTTGCCATCCATATGGTGATCATGGATATGTGAAGATGCGCCGAAGAAGAAGCTCTCCCATGGTGGATTATGGGGGAGCAATCCACATGGTGGTCATGGTTATGTGAAGATGCGCCGAAGAAGAAGCTCTCCCATGGTAGATTATGGGGGAGAATCCACAAGACTTCGTTAAGCAAGCACAAGCAAGAAAGGCGTTCCATCTTGTTGAGGTCAAGATCGTCGTCATCGAGCTCAAGTGGAATGCGCAAGTATAAGGTTTGCTCTTGATAGGGTTTCTTTCTCACCGGTCTCATAGTGTAGGTGGAGACCGGTTTATAGTTTAGTTGCCGTACTATCAAGAGGGCTCTCGAGTGAGTAACTCGATCGTATCGTTCGGAGAGAGCTCAAACCTTTGCATCCTTGCATCATCTTTCTTGGTTGTTATTTGGACCTTATCCATGTGATGTTTTAGAGCTTGTGCTTATTCTCATGACAAGCTCTAGTTCATCGAAAACGGATTTCGCATAAATCACTTGTTGCGTTTTCGAGTATGATTCATCATCTTTCTTGGTTGTTATTTGGATCTTATCCATGTGATGATTTAGAGCTTGTGCTCATTCTCATGACAAGCTCTAGTTCATCAAGAATGGTTTTTGCACGGGCAACTTGTTGCATTTTCGAGATTGGAGGTTTTACCGGTATGTCTTTTTTAGATATGTCAAACCTTTCATCATTTGTTTCTATCCTCCCATGTTGGACTATGATGGTTTCCTGCATGATCTTGTAGAGCTTGTTCCTAGCTTCAAAACAAGCCCAAGATCATCAAAATCGGAGTCTGAATGCTAAAGTTATGTCCGTTTTAGTTTTGGTGTTTATGCAGTTTGCCAGGCCGGATTTTTCGGAAATAACCCCCCCCCCCCCCCCCCCCCGAAATCGGCTAAGGACCTGAAGAAAAGCAGCTTAGGACAGGAGCCGGATTTTTGGCCGGATTTTGACCAGGTTTTGTCCCTGAGGCCGGATAATCCGCCCCCCGGATAATCCGGCCTTTACTTAGGCCGGATTATCCGGCCCTGGTTTTGCCCAACGGCTCGATTTTCTTGGGGGGTATAAATACCCCCTTCTTCCTCCTTGGGCTGGTGCTTCTCTCACTCTCTCTCTCCTCCATTGTTGAACTAGAGAAGCTTGCTCTATCTCTCAATCCCTCCATGATTCTTGCCCCCATTTGAGGGAAAAGAGAGAGGAGATCTAGATCTACATTTCTACCAATCAAATCCATCTCTTTGTGAGTGGAACTCTCTAGATCTTGATCTTGGTGTTCTTTGTGAATTCCTTTGTTCTTCCTCTCTTATTCCCCCAATAGATTTTGTAGCTTTGTTGGAATTTGAGAGAGAAGGACTTGAGCATCTTTGTGGTGTTCTTGCCATTGCATTTGGTGCATCGGTTTGAGTTCTCCACGGTGATTCGTGGTGGTGAAAGCAAGAAGGTTGTTACTCTTGGGTTCTTGGAACCCTGGACGGATTCTAGGCCTTTGTGGCGGTTTGTTGGGAGCCTCCAATTAAGTTGTGGATGTGTGCCCCAATCTTTGTGTAAGGCCCGGTTTCCGCCTCGAAGGAAATCCCTTAGTGGAACCGTGACCTAGGCCTTTGTGGCGAGGGTCACCGAAGATTTAGGTGAGGCGCCTTCGTGGCGTTCGGTGTGTGGTGTGAGTACCGCATCTTGGGGTGAGGCCTTTGTGGCGTTGGTGTGCATCGAGCAACCACACCTCAAGGTGAGCCTCTTGTGGCGTTCGGGAGCACTAAGCCACCGCACCTCTCCAACGGAGATTAGCACTCGCAAGAGTGTGAACTTCGGGATAAATCATCGTCTCCCGCGTGCCTCGGTTATCTCTATACCCGAGCTCTTTACTTATGCACTTTACCTTGTGATAGCCATCGTGCTTGAAGTTATATATATCTTGCTATCACATACTTGCTTGTATTGCTTAGCATAAGTTGTTGGTGCACATAGGTGAACCATAGTATATAGGCTTTGGGCTTGACAAAGTAAACGCTAGTTTTATTCCGCATTTGTTAAGCCCATCTCGTAAAAGTTTTAAACCGCCTATTCACCCCCCCTCTAGGCGACATCCGTATCCTTTCAATTGGTATCAGAGCAAGGTCTCTCATTCTTAGGCTTCACCGCCTTGAGAGTAAACATGTCGGTTAGGGGATTAGCGCACAATAACTTGTTTATATTTGATGGCACAAATTATGATATATGGAAAATGTATGTGCTTAAAATCTTACGGGGAATGTCCCCGGACATGGAGCGATATCTTGGCATGGGTTTTTCTTCTCCTAAGGATCCTCAAAATTTATCTCTTGAGGAGGAGAAAAACTCTTGCCTCGATGCTCTTGCTTCTCATGTGTTTTCCATTGTTGTGAGCAATGTAGTTACTTCATCAATCATGCCTTTTGGGAGCTCTCATGAATTATGGACAAAGCTTCAAGATAAATATGATGTGTCCAATATTATTGAGGATGATTCTATTGCTTCCACTTCCGGCCGTGATGAGTTCTCATCTTCATCCACTTCACCAAAGTGTGTCAAGACACAAGGTAATGATATGGTGAGTGGTGATGAAAATTGCAATGTTGATGTTGAGCTTACTATTGATGATTCTTCATCTCTATCTCATTGCAATGCTTCATCTACGGACTCAAACACATCTAGCACTAGAAATGATTTGCATGCTTGTGTTGATAGTCCTTGCATATCATGTGTAAGTTGCTTGAATAAATCTAATGATGATATGCTTGCTTTATCTTGTGACCATGATAAAAATGCTTCTATTTCCTCTAGTTGTTGTGTGTCTAACAATGTAGAGGAAACCAAATATTCTATTGGTCAAGACAAGATCTTGAAAGGAGCCTCAAGTAACTCCTCATCTTTATCTCACGGTCCTCATGTATGCCTTATGGCCAAGGGTTCCACGGTACCTCCTACCATGGAACCTAATATGTCTCGTGGTGATAAGGATGAGGATGAATATGAAGAAGAGGATTGGGTTGTCTCTCTACACGACAAGGGTAAGAGTGTATTCAAGGTTCTTTGCAAAGATAAAATTGCTAGCACTCACTTCTTTGAAATCTTGACTACCGCTATTGAGAGCCAAAAACTTATTTGGATGCATGAGAACACCATTGATAAAATGGGTGCTCTTGAACGTGAGTACGCCAATGATGTGGCATCTCTAAAGGATGAACTTGAAGAAGAACAAACCACCAAGGAAGCTCTTGAGGAAACCTTTGCTCTAGAATTGTCTAGAGAAAAGGAAAACCATGATAAAGCTCTTGAGGTGGCAAATGAACTAAAGCTAAAAAATGATAAGCTTGTGTTTGTTAATGCTAAACTCCTTGAGGACTTTGAGCAACTCAAAAAGGGCTCAAGGGTTATTGAGAGTGCGCTCACCAAACTCACCGAGTCGCATGAGCAACTTAAAGCTTCTTATCTAAAAGAGCATGACAACTTGCCTTCTCCCATTTCTATTAATAATGATGCTTGTGCTACTAACTCTACTTCTTGTGAAGCATCTATCTTGAAGGAGAATGTTGAGCTAAGGGCTCAACTTAATTTGCTAACTAGCAATTATGGGAAATTGGAAGAAAATCATGGAAAACTTTCTAGCTCCTATGAGGATCTTCTAGCCTCTCATGATAGGCTAAAGTTAGCTCATGAGGCTATAATATCTAAGGCAACACCTTGTGAGCCTCATGTGGGTACTAGCACTATTACTCAAAATGTTATATTGCCATGTGCTAGTCCTAGTAATTCATCCACTCATAATATTGCTAAATCTTGTGATGAATTATCTTCCTTGCCTTGTTGCTCTAACAATGAAGGTACTACTTCCTCTAGTACTTGTGTTGTTACTAACCATGTAGAGGAAATCAAAGAGCTCAAGGCCCAAGTCTCTTCTTTGAAGAACGACTTGGTAAAGGGTCATGAAGGGAAATGCAAACTTGACAAGATGTTAAGTGTGCAACAATCCCCCAATGACAAGAGTGGACTTGGATTCAACTCCAACAACAAGAACAAGTCCAAGAACAACAAAATTAAGAAGGGCCAATTACAAGTCAAAGACTCGGCCAAGATTGTTTGCTTCAAGTGCAAAATTGAAGGGCATCATGTTAGATCTTGCCCTTTGAAGAAGAAGCAAAAAGGGAAGCGGCCTCAAGCTCAAACTCATATTCAACCTCAAGTTGAAGAAATGCCACTTCCCAAGAAGAATCAAGCCAATGCTCACATTGTGGAGAAATCTAGTGAGAAGAAGGAGAAGAAAAGAACTTGCTACATATGCCGTGAGAAGGGCCACATCTCCTCTTCTTGCACTATTGGTACCTCATCCAACTCTATCTCCATTGATGATGTTTATTCTCTTCGTAAGGATGAGGGTGGCAATGTGTTTGCCAAATATGTTGGTGCTCAAAGTGGTGTCAAGAAAAGAACCATTTGGGTTGCCAAGCCTATTGTGACTAACCTCTTAGGACCCAACTTAGTTGGGGACCAACAATCCAAAACTTGATCAATAGGTGCTTGTTGGAGGGCATTGGAGACTTGGCTACATCATGAAGAATTAAGGGATCTTCATCATTTATATTATATCAAGCCAAGTCTTTTGATTATCTTGCTACTATCATATATCCAATGTTCCTCCTTGCGGTAACATGTTCTCAACTCATTTATATTGAAAGTTACTCGCCCCTTTGCATGTGTTAGTTTTGTTCCTAACATGTGTTTGTATATGTTGTGCTTCCTAATAGTTTTGCTTGGGAAATCAAGTCTATGCATGTTGGGTTGCACACCATGTATTTGTGTTTGTGTTGGAGCCTCTTTGCATCTTGTTGTATCTTATATGGCTCTTATGAGCGATTAATGGACAATCCCATTTTGGGGGAGTGATATTCCTTTGGGAATTTCATGATCCTAAACAATGTGTGTACATGAGGAATATCACTTAGAATTGATATTGCGAGATTATCTAGTCACTATGTGGTATGTCATCTTCATGAGAAATTCAAATTCTAATGTCCATTAATATCTCTAGTTGGATCTTATTTGCCTCTTGTAAAAATAAATTCCTTATCACATTATGGGGGAGTAATAAGCTTTGTGCATATTACAAGCCTAGAAAATGTGAACATTTGAGGTGGTGTCACATAGAATTGATACCGTAAATTATCTCTCCCCTATGTGGCATGTTTGCTCAAACAAGCTCCAATTTGCTTAAATAGCTTCATTGCTAATATCTTTGTGGATCTTATTTGTGAAAGTTTTTCTTGGCATGGTTTTTCACAACGTGTCCCTCAATACATTTTTGGAAAACCATGTGCTTCAAGTCATACTATTAATTGCTTTGCATGTTGGTATGAATACTATTAATTGCCTTGCATGTTGGTATGAATAAATGAAGCTATCAAGAAACTTTCTTTGCATGATGGTTAACTCTTATCTTTTACCATATGCTTTGTTCGTTGTAAATATGATCTTATGAATACTTACAAACTACCACCGGGAAATATTTCCTAATACCTCTTGTCCTAGGACAATTGGTAATCAATTATGAGGTAGATATTTATTGATCTTATCTACAATGGCTCTTGTATTTATATTGCCTTATTTATTGCCATGAATTTGTTGTGCTTTGACTCCCATGTGTCTTCCTTGCATCCTATGGATCTAAGTTGTCTATTCAAACTTTCTTAGCATTGTTAGAAGAAATAGGTAGCGTGATGATCCTAGTTTTGTGCATTTTGTATTCATATAAAAAATCCTAGATAATGCACCAATCTTGGGGGAGCTCTTCTATATTTATTAGAATGCTTAACATCTCTTGATCTTTATCAAAAATTTGGTTTTGGGAGACATAAAATTTTCTTTTTGGTACTTTGTGCCATCATAAAAAGTTTCGAGGGTTTGGTTTATTTGTTGGAACCTTGCTCTCTTGGGAGTTGGTTATCTCATTCCTTTGTGTTTAGGTTTAATTAGCTTCTTATAATGAGATAAGTCTTTGGATTCAATCTTGTGTTGATTTGATTCTTTGATATAATTTGGACAACCATTGTCTCTTGGTTTATTTGGTGATTTGTCCAAATTGTATCTTCCTTTGGTTCTTGAAAGTTTTGTGCATGCATATTTAATATATGTATATCTTATGGCATGTGTCACCTTCTTTGATCCAATATATAGGGTAAACTCCATCAAATCCTAATTTGGCTAAGATGTGCATGAAAGTCAATTTCATATCTATATGCACATAGAATTGTGGAGTTTGTCCTATATGTTGTAGTGTGTCTAACTACTTCGGACCCAATTAGTTTGGGGACCATTTTGTACTTACCTTTGTGTTAGGTACAATGGATATGCATTGAATGCTTGTCTCACTCTTGGAAAGAAGTGGTGAATCAATGGTAACTTGAGGCAAGCTAGGATGGTCAACGAACACATATCTACTACATCCACACCAATCCTATCTTGGTAACAAGTATCTTCTCATGCATACTTTTCTTGTATCCAACCTTATGGTTGCATCTTGGCATGAATCTCTTGATTTGCAAATGTTGTGCTTCTTGCAAAAGTCTTAATGAAACCTCTTTATTGTGAATGTGAGTAATTTGAGATGAGTGCATTTGTTGGGAAGTATTTTAAATCATGCTCATGATTCATCCATCCCAACTATGCCTATCTAGCAATTTTGTTGCATATCAATTCCTCAAGGCTCTCACATGTGCAATATAGATGAAAGTGCAAATTTAGTTACTTCTTTTGGTATCCCCGTTTGTGATACTTGTTGCCTTTCTCAAATGCATCCCAACTATCTTCTATCCCTTGTTGATATTTGTGATGTATTTTAGTTGTTTGTGGTTGAAGTTCATGAATGTACAATAAGATAAAATTGAGCCTTTGGCCATGCTATTAAGCAAAAATTCTTATTGGTATATTGCATGACTTCGTCTTGGATATCATACTATTTTTCTTGCGTATCTATTTTATGTGTGCATGTTTCTTTGTGGATAAATATCTTTGTGATATTTCCCACTTAGAGAAACTTATACACATAAGAGATGATACATCTCCTTTTGATATCTTATTTATTTATTGCGTGTTGATTGGTCATGCTAAGCAATATAATTCATTGAAGACTATGATGATGCTTTTTGCTCATCCTTGTAATAGTCTTATAATATGCTTTATCTTGCCTTTCACATATCCTCTTGGTTGAGCCTTTTTATTATGGTGCCTCTTACTTGTTGCTCAACTATTTGTTTGTTGCAAGTGTTTAGCTTACTTGTCTATCTATGATCTATTACAAATGTTTGTGTTTTAAATGAGGGAGTGAGGATTCCATGTTATGCATATTGTATTCAAATGCAACATTTTATTTTTATGCATGTATCTTGGGGAGCTTCCTCATTTGATTTGGAACACTATCTTGTGGTGATCATTAGAGTTTGATTCACTTGGTATCTTTTGTTTTTGAATGATATTATGGGAGTGATGATTCCATGTTTGTGCACTTTATACTCAAATGCAAATTGTCTAGTTTTGTGCACAAACCTTGGGGAGCTTCCTCATATTATTTAGAGCAATCTTCTTGATCTTATCATAATATCTATCTTTCTTTTGGTATCCTCCTTGTGGTTCATTTGGTTGCTTGCTTCATTTGTTGAAGCTTCTTGACTTTGTTATCTTTTTGCAATCTTTGATCCTATCTATAGTGTGATTCCTTCCGAATATTCGTCATTGGATATGTGCATTTGATTCCACTCAAATTATGAGAAATGCACACGCTATGGAGGAACTCTCACTATATTGGCCTTCTAAATTTTTCACCCATTTCGGCAATTGGTGCCAATGGGGGAGAAGTTTGGAGGGTTTAAGGGAATTTGGTTATGTCTTTGCTTTGTGCTTAAGCATGTGCCTTTATTGCATTGCATCTTGTTGCTTTGCATAGTTGAATATTTAGAGGAAACTCCACTAGGCTTTGAATGCCAATATATGCAATGAAAGTCAAGATCATTCACACATGCATATATTATGGGGGAGTTTGCTCTATATATTCAACTTATTTGTTACTTAAATTCCTTATATAAACCCTCTCAAAGAGATTGTCATCAATTACCAAAATGGGGGAGATTGAAAGTGCATGGAGCCCCCATGTGTGGTTTTGGTAATTAATGACAATCCCTATGGACTAATGTTTGCATTGAGTTATATTTGTAGGAGTTGTCCATAGGCAATTCTTGAACCATTTGTTGGCTTCAAGGTTGCAATAAGAAGAAATTGATGAAGGATATCAAGTGTCAAGTATGTCTTGAAGATGAAGATGAAGTGAGCCCTCAAGTTACTTCAAGACATCAATATGATGAAGAATGGAGAAATGAAGTGCAAGTTCAAGATGAGCCATCTCGAAGAGATCCTTTGCTTGAGTCTTGCCATCCATATGGTGATCATGGATATGTGAAGATGCGCCGAAGAAGAAGCTCTCCCATGGTGGATTATGGGGGAGCAATCCACATGGTGGTCATGGTTATGTGAAGATGCGCCGAAGAAGAAGCTCTCCCATGGTAGATTATGGGGGAGAATCCACAAGACTTCGTTAAGCAAGCACAAGCAAGAAAGGCGTTCCATCTTGTTGAGGTCAAGATCGTCGTCATCGAGCTCAAGTGGAATGCGCAAGTATAAGGTTTGCTCTTGATAGGGTTTCTTTCTCACTGGTCTCATAGTGTAGTTGGAGACCGGTTTATAGTTTAGTTGCCGTACTATCAAGAGGGCTCTCGAGTGAGTAACTCGATCGTATCGTTCGGAGAGAGCTCAAACCTTTACATCCTTGCATCATCTTTCTTGGTTGTTATTTGGACCTTATCCATGTGATGTTTTAGAGCTTGTGCTTATTCTCATGACAAGCTCTAGTTCATCGAAAACGGATTTCGCATAAATCACTTGTTGCGTTTTCGAGTATGATTCATCATCTTTCTTGGTTGTTATTTGGATCTTATCCATGTGATGATTTAGAGCTTGTGCTCATTCTCATGACAAGCTCTAGTTCATCAAGAATGGTTTTTGCACGGGCAACTTGTTGCATTTTCGAGATTGGAGGTTTTACTGGTATGTCTTTTTTAGATATATCAAACCTTTCATCATTTGTTTCTATCCTCCCATGTTGGACTATGATGGTTTCCTGCATGATCTTGTAGAGCTTGTTCCTAGCTTCAAAACAAGCCCAAGATCATCAAAATCGGAGTCCGAATGCTAAAGTTATGCCCGTTTTAGTTTTGGTGTTTATGCAGTTTGCCAGGCCGGATATTTCGGAAATATCCGCCCCCCCCCCCCCCTCCCCCCCCCCCCCTCGAAATCGGCTAAGGGCCTGAAGAAAAGCAGCTCAGGACAGGAGCCGGATTTTTGGCCGGATTTTGACCAGGTTTTGTCCCTGAGGCCAGATAATCCGGCCCTTACTTAGGCCGGATTATCCGGCCCTGGTTTTGCCCAACGGCTCGATTTTCTTGGGGGGTATAAATACCCCCTTCTTCCTCCTTGGGCTGGTGCTTCTCTCACTCTCTCTCTCCTCCATTGTTGAACTAGAGAAGCTTGCTCTATCTCTCAATCCCTCCATGATTCTTGCCCCCATTTGAGGGAAAAGAGAGAGGAGATCTAGATCTACATTTCTACCAATCAAATCCATCTCTTTGTGAGTGGAACTCTCTAGATCTTGATCTTGGTGTTCTTTGTGAATTCCTTTGTTCTTCCTCTCTTATTCCCCCAATAGCTTTTGTAGCTTTGTTGGAATTTGAGAGAGAAGGACTTGAGCATCTTTGTGGTGTTCTTGCCATTGCATTTGGTGCATCGGTTTGAGTTCTCCACGGTGATTCGTGGTGGTGAAAGTAAGAAGGTTGTTACTCTTGGGTTCTTGGAACCCTAGACGGATTCTAGGCCTTTGTGGCGGTTTGTTGGGAGCCTCCAATTAAGTTGTGGATGTGTGCCCCAATCTTTGTGTAAGGCCCGGTTTCCGCCTCGAAGGAAATCCCTTAGTGGAACCGTGACCTAGGCCTTTGTGGCGAGGGTCACCGGAGATTTAGGTGAGGCGCCTTCGTGGCGTTCGGTGTGTGGTGTGAGTACCGCATCTTGGGGTGAGGCCTTTGTGGCGTTGGTGTGCATCGAGCAACCACACCTCAAGGTGAGCCTCTTGTGGCGTTCGGGAGCACTAAGCCACCGCACCTCTCCAACGGAGATTAGCACTCGCAAGAGTATGAACTTCGGGATAAATCATCGTCTCCCGCGTGCCTCGGTTATCTCTATACCCGAGCTCTTTACTTATGCACTTTACCTTGTGATAGCCATCGTGCTTGAAGTTATATATATCTTGCTATCACATACTTGCTTGTATTGCTTAGCATAAGTTGTTGGTGCACATAGGTGAACCATAGTATATAGGCTTTGGGCTTGACAAAGTAAACGCTAGTTTTATTCCGCATTTTTAAGCCCATCTCGTAAAAGTTTTAAACCGCCTATTCACCCCCCCTCTAGGCGACATCCGTATCCTTTCAAAAAGATCCAAGATCGATCTGGCGAAGTAAGATATGAACACCCATACCTAGATAATTGTAATTTGTCAACACCACCATTGACGTCGGGAAGGAGATCTCGTCGTCGAACGAAAGGCCAAAGATCACTTATTGCAGACGATGCCATCTCCATTGTGGGAAAACCAACAAGAAAACGGCGACCAAAATCCTAACATAGACTACTGAAAATACTACTTTTATTGAAAACTCCACGCATAGATTGGGTTCCCCACTCCTTCCGATGGCGACGAAGCCGGCCGGAAGAGGGGGAACCGATCTATGGTGGAGGCTAAAGTGGATGCGGCTAGGGTTTTTTTCTCTGGAGGCGGCGGTAAGCGGAACAGGAGATGAGGCTCTGCGTTTTATAATTATGTTATCTTCATAAAACTAGACCGGATCTTGAAAACAGGACTGAACTGAATCCGACTTCTTGGCCTCATGGGGTGACGGCATGGCTCTCATAGAGAAGTTGTCAGGAAAAAAAAATTGTGGGCCCTAGCGACTTTGCCATGTGGTAGTTTTGTTGTAAATGTCATTCGCCGTACAATGTAAAATCCGACAGTTCGGAATGCTTTCCCTCCGAGAGACTAAAATTTTCACGTTAGCTCTTTATTATTTTCCTTCTTTTGAGCCTTAGACACGTAAGTTTTCGCTGTGGTTAGGGGTTCAATTATTGAATGTTGACTACCATTCCATCTTTTAATTCTCGCTTGTTGGTACTTCTGTTTCTCCTTGGATTTCTCGTGCTTCTTTTTTAGGTCTTTTTGCTTTTGTAGACTTGATTTTAGGTCTTGTTCCTTTTGGAGGAAGAAATTCTTGAGATAAATCTAGTGATGGCTGTGGAGAGTAATCACGCCTCCCATTTGGGGCAGCGCTGACAAAATTAGGGCACCCAAGTCTTCCCAACCTCCCATGTACTCCCAGGTATCACTAGATCTATTTCTCCAGAAAGTATAAAAGCTAGCGAGGGCAAATTCATTAAGTAGATATTTCCTGCTCTATCCCATTGGACACCTCCTGGAAATCCTCTTACGGCGGACGGGCAGAGTGCTTCCTTCTTCTTGATGGGGTGATGAAGATGGAATGAAAATAAGCTGGGACTGGGAGGGGAGAACTGCCAGGTATTTTTCTTTATTTTCCTGAGCTTCTCAAGTTTCCGTGTGTGACATAATTTACTGTGTGCAATTCAGAAATTCTCTTCAGTTGAGAACTGCATATACGAAGAGCACAACAGAAGCTGGTAAGAGTTTGTTAAAAAAGAAACAATTCTCTTCAGGCACCACGCACGCATAAGCCACACATCATGCCCCAGTACTCCAGTTGTACCAGGAAAGGATCAAGGCGTTGCTCAGGGACGGGTAACCTGCAAGATTGAGTTTTTTTGTTACAGAGTTACAGTATCCCAAATCAGGTTAAATGACAGCAAATTGTTCATGGATTTTCAGTTCAGGATTTCGATCGCTCAGCAGCTAATCATTCCGGTGTCCCAAGGAAATGTTGCGACAGTTCATCAAGTGAGGAAAAACATTCGGGCAGTGATAACTCTTGCAATTTGAGCAGTGCTGTAGCAGATAACAGGAAATGCAGGTTCACAAGTGCTAAAAGACAATGCATACATGCATAATAACTAGTCACACATCATAAGTTTCAGCCATTAACAGGAAGGTTTAAAATGGTCCGAGGCCATACAGCCATGCAACTGAATAACTACGAAAAACGACATAGGTAGCAGTTCATCTTTTTGAGGGGCAGATGAGCTTCGAGCTCATCGTCATCCGAGCTGCAACTAGTACATGCCCAGCATAGATGCACCGAAATGAAGAAGGCATCAGACCGCAGAGCAAAGATACGGCTGCACCTTACAGCATACTATCAGTCCTCGCTGGCAGTCTCCTGAAGAAGTTCAGAGGGACAGACGGCATCCTGTGGCGGAACCTTGGGTGTCTCAGGGTGTACAGGCCTGCAAGGAACACCACGACACGGAACGGTGTGACGTACAGGACGATTGCAGCAATGAAGCAGAAGGTCACGAACAGTGCTGTGGCTCTCGGGTCTCTCCAGCTCAGCAGAGACTGCAGCCTTTCTCCCTGTGTTGCGAGATCACCAACAACAGTCTGGATCCTCCCAGCGACGCTCCTGAGGCGGTCATACCGCATCCTTACTATGTCAGGCGCACGACATGTAGGGAAGGTATCAAACTCTTCATCAAGCTCATCAGGATGGGCGGTCTCCGCATGTGAGAGGCGAGTGTCCATGTGCGGAGGCTGCCTCGGACGCCACCGGTAATACCACACTCCAATCAGGAACAGGTAGAGAAAGATTGTAGGCAGTATCAGCTCAGGATATAAGACCAAGATCACAAAGAGGATGTGGATCAGTATAGTCGTCAGTGGATTCCTCCAGTGGCAGATTTGATCGAACCATCTAGCCACCGCAATCAGAGGGCTCAACACACCCATGATACGGAAGAAGTTTGCCTTGCTCTTTCTCATGCTCCACATGTGAGAATCCACATCCAGCATGTACTCCACAATTTCTTTCCGCAGAGGCGGTTCTGCACGGCTCAGCCTTGTTGAGACAATGTTGGTGGCTTGGCGCCTTAGGTTGTCGACCTGAATCACGGACAATGGGTGTATGTAGTGCATCTTGGGCAGCAATGGCTGTGAATACAGATGCATCATGTTGATCAGTGATGAGCATGTGAACCGGACAGCAAGCTGTACCTCACCCATTTTCTTAACGCCACCAGGTGTCAAGACAATGAGAGGATATGAGTGAGTATACACTCGATCAGTTTCCAGCGTTGAGAGGCGGATGCGGACCTTCCCGATTCTGGTATCCCGTGCACCATTAGCCTTTTCCCCACCATTCAAGTGGCAATTGTCAAAAACTCCAATAGTGATGACGGTGCATGGATCGTGCACCTCCCAAGTGTATTGTTCATTCCACTTGGGAGTGAAACTATCAATGATAGTCCTTGTGCGTACCCATTTCTGCCCATACTTGGCAACACAGTAAGGGTCAGTTGTGCCACGCCCATCCTTCGTCTTCATAGGTAACAGACCCTGTGCTGTCAAGATACCCAGCTCAAGGACCCCAATGTTCTGCTTCCACAGCTGTTTTGCAGTTGGCCTTAGATCACTGCTGTAATGTGTCGATTCATCCAAGACATGATATCCACCTTCAAGACAAACTCTTAAATGGATCCTGCTTGAGAACTTGGTCTCCTTCTTCTGCTCGCCATCCACAATAATATGTTTCTCAAGATTATACCATTGGCTATTCAGCATTTTGTAATCCATCCTCCGAGGTACATGCTGCAGCGAAATGACAGTTCTCCCAATTACATCATCCTTCCCTGGGGCAATCCTGTCTTCTACACTCAAAATCAGGTGCTCCTCGAATGGCTCAGCTGCAACAAACATCAAGTCCTCATTCCACATTGGGTTCAGAGTCCTGCTTGGTGACACCCGAGTTCTAAGAGCTTGGTTTCCTAGCATTGCTTTGACATAAACCTCAGGGAACCTGGTCTTGTCATTTGGTATAAGATCTTGCGCTTCAATCACATTGACACGCAGATACCAAAGCTTTGGAGTAAGATAAACTTTTGATCTGATGCTTGCTAGGCCATCACCAGGGATTGACGCTGCATCAGAGTGCCATGCTTCAGGAAATGCCTCATCTGCTTGAGTACCCATCCAAACAGCCAACATCAACTCTCCCTTCACCTTGTGCCCATTCCGTTCTTCCAAGCGATACCACTGTGGAGCCAACGGGCTGTCAGGCGGCACTCGCTTTGGGACCTCATTCAGGTCAAACAGAACCCGTCCAATGTAGTCATCCTTAACGAAGTCTTTATCCTTGACAATGATCTCCACTACAGATGCCTGGATGCGCTCCTTTGAGAAGGCAAACACCTGGTTCCACTCAGGATTGGACTTCTTCTCAAAGTGCCGAGTTGTGCCCTTATAATTCCCAAGCTTCACCTCAACATATGGGTCACAGCTTCCAGTGATGTCCTTGCTTGGAAGTTCCTTCGCTTTCACCACTCGAACATAAAGGTACTGCATCTGCTCAACCAGGTCATATGTGGTGGTGTGCTTGTCACCCATAGCTGTCCCACCAAGGTGAGGAGTCGTCTCCTTCAAGGAGTACTCCTCCGGACGGAACGGCCTCTGCATCATCTTGAATGACAGTCTTCAACCAAGCAACTACTAGTCAGGTTTGGGAAAGGAAACGGGTAGAGCCAACAGCAATTGATACACCAGAATAGCTGCAAAATAAATAAAAAATAGGCACATGCTTTAAATAGGAGTTGCAAGGAACAAAACCACTGGCTGGTGTAAACAAAGAAGAGGGGGTTGGTACCTTTGCAATCAACAATTCAGGTAAGATTGCTTTCGACTGAACATTCTACTGAACATTCCTTCATCTCGCCCATTGGGGATGAGCATCTACATCACCATTCTTGGAAAATAGTATCTGCAACAAGTATACCAACTGAATTGAGGATATTATCATAAATCCGTGAAACATGACATGCAGCAAAACAGTAGTTATCTGCTAGCCCTATTCTACAAGCTGCGGCAGCTCCACTCCAGAAAACGCTGCGAACTGCATGTCAGTTCTTGGCATGAAGAACAGCTTGCCTGGCTTTGATTTCGGAACATGAAGAATGCTTACCTACCAGTCCAAGGAGAACTAGAACAGTGCATTTAAAAAAAATCAATGAAGGAAAGGAAAATAGATCTACACCGCAGATACAAAATGGAACCAAAAGAACAAAAAAATAATGAAAATAGTATCAATCAGGTGCGGATCTAGATGGCGTGCCGGTTGTGCAGGGGCGCACCTGAAATCTGGATATAAAAACGACCTCGTACCTGAAAACGACCGGCCAAAGACTGCGGCCGGGGAGGAAGAACGGCGGTAGGGGCGACGCGTGCGGGGCGGCGGCGACGGCGGTAATGTACAGCGGCGGCGGCAGATGTAGAGCACGGCGAGGCAAGAGGGAGCAGATCAAACTGGAAGGCGCAAAGGCAAGACTCAGATATTCTTTCCCAGCAATGTAGAAAGGGGGCTAATAATTTCAGCGGTTCGTGGGGAGGGCCGGAGGAGGACCTGGAGGCTTCGGCGGCGGTGGTGGTGGTGGTGGAAGACAGCAAATTTCTGCGGCAGGGTTTTTCTTGCTAGCTAAAAATCAAAGGAGGAGCAGGGTGGAGAGACAGAGGTCAGAGAGAGTGGCGTGGAGTGGAGTGGAGCGGAGGCGGCCGAGACGCAAAAGCCTCGCTATGCTTGCTGCTTTTGCAATGGGAACCTTGGTCTGTTTGGAATATGTGAATATGGGCTGGTGTTGAGTGTCGTGCCACCTCTATCTACATTGTCTTCTTCTGAGCCTCGGTGAGCAGCAGCCAGCCGAGATCCAAGTAATCTAAATGCTTATCTGTGCAAGCAAAAAAGAGTAAATGTTTATTAGAAATAACCTGGTTCAAAATTTGACAAAACCAATGGTGGATACTGAACTGTTTTTTTCTCAAAATATTATGCCAGTTTCGTGTTAAATTCAAACTAAGTTCCACCATTGGTTGGAAAATGATAAGCACTAAGTTTTGGAATCCTTGTTTTAAATCTTTCTAAGAACATGAAAAAAGCATGCCAAGATGACATGGTAGTTTACAGATTCCAAATTGGTACGATGGTCACGCATATAAAGCTAGTATATAAAAGTAGTACATGTTATGGCAAGGTCCTTTTTAACTTCTATGATTCCACAAACACATTAATTGGGAAAATACTGTATTATGCAGTGCCACGAAAAATGTGTGATTGTGCCGTATGACGAAAATAATATCTCAAAAGTCTTTAAGTTAGTAGAAAATTTCTATGAATATAGTGCAAAGAAGCTCTTAAACAACATATAGCAAGTAAAACAATCCATTTGTAAATTATTCTGAATACGTTTTGTTTGAAAATTATTTGAATCAAATAAGCAAAGAAGTCGAGTCAAATGTTAGCGCGTGTAAGTAATAACAAATACCATGGCAACCATTCATAACCGGCGAGAGAACCGGTCTTTTATGATCAACTACACACAATGTAAGCAAAACCATGACGAAGCAAAAGGACCTAGCTTCTCTTATCATCATCATCATCTTTTGGGAGCTTTGGAACGAGCGCAATGCTCTTGTCTTCAGCAACAAGCACACTAGATCTATCATCGGTTATACTTGCAAAGATTGAGTAAGAGGTGAAACTTTGGGTTATCGTTATAGCAAGAAGTATGAGTGGATTAATACTGGGAGAGTAGAGCCTTGTTGTTGTTGTAATAATACCGTAATAATGCGAGAACTAAGTGCTCACTGACTGGCAAGGCCAGAGTTTGAATTCTCACCTAGCGGTATTCGCTGGGAGGTGCGGAATTTAAAACGGATTATCAATCCTTGCGTCTATCCAGAGAGAGAATCTCATCTTACCTAACAACTTATAGCTAAGGGAGGAATCATTTCTCCGTTGGTCACCATTTTCAATGTTGTAATAATGCACTTTTAATTTGTTGCTAACAATTTATATTAATTAATAGAATGGGCAATGCTTTAGCCCATCTGTTAAAGAAAGTACTCTCTCCAACCTATATTATTTATTTACTTATTTCAAAAACGAATGAACGGATACAAAAATGTATCTAGACATGTGAATCAGCCACGAGTTATATGCCAGGAGAGTAGAGCCTTGTTTTTATAATAATATTGTCATGCGAGAATTGAGTGCTAACTGAGGGACAGGGCTAGCGAATGTGTAGCCAGCCCATTCGAGTTTCGAATCCTCACTTAACGTCAATTTCGCTGGGATGGGTGAACTTTAAACCGAATTATCATCCTAACGTTCATTCATAGAGAGTCTTACCTATCTAACAACGTATAGCCAAGTGAGGGATAGTTTTCCCGTTGATCAACGTTTTAATACTGTAATAATGCACTATTAATTTGTTGCTAAAATCCATCTTATAATTAATAGAAAGGGCAATGCTTTGCCCCATATTTTAAAAAAAGTACTACCTCAAGCCTATTATTATTTATTTCTAAAACGAATGAAGAGAGACCTAAACGTATCTGGACATGTGAATCAGCCACGAGTTATATGGATCAGAGGGTACAGCAGTTTCTACACACAGAAAAAAAAGCGTCTCAGAACAAATATGAGGACTTGTAGGGGGCGTCTCGAAAATGTGCTGTGTCCTTTTTCCTTTTTTCTTCCAGCGACATCGAGCACTTTGACGGTGTCCCACCCCCACACAGCCACAGGCACCGTGGGCCCTGGTTGCCCTTTGCGTATATTCATCTATCGTGGGTATGGACTGATTGGCGTGCGGGTCTCTCTTTTACACTTTTCTCGATCTGCGTGCGTGCAGGCAAGCGACCGACCGAGGTCCATCGTGCGCGGAAGGTGACCGAGCTGGACTCCGGTCGGGTAGGCGCGCCGCACGTTGGGTGGACAGAGCGCATGGACTGCCGTTCGTTAAGCGTTTTCTGCTTGGATAGCGGCGAGCCGTGTGAAAGGAGTAGGTGCGGACTTGGTCTACCGGTGTTTGGTCGTTGGGACGTGTTACTGTGCGGCCCAGGACGAGCGATAGTATTTAATTATTTCTTGCAGTAGTAGTAAGAACAGTACAAATTTCTTTCTATGGGCCAGCCATTGATGCAAATAATATATCGGCCGAGCATGAATAAACTCCACTATTCCAAGAAAATGCATTTAGTCATGTTTGTCAAGAAATTTAAAATTAGCCGAAATACGTTTTTTTCATGCAGCGCGAGCTGCGGCCAATAACAGGTAAGTTATCAAATAACTGAATATCAGTAACACAAATCAAAATTATTGCCGTTTCAAGACCACACAATACAACAATAATCTAAGCTGCAACAAATATTCAAACTAAATAATTAGACAAACTAGACCTGGAAGCAAGCCCACAGCTTCTTAAGAAGTAGCCATCGAGGTCACACTATAGCAGATAGTGGAGGAAGTTTGATCCGCAACTCGCTCCCGTTCAGCGCTGCCATCTTGGGGTAGCAGTGGCGAATCTAGCCCATTTTGCTAGGGTTGGCCAGGCCTATTTGGGTTGGGCTTTTTATTTTTCTTCCCATTTTCTATAGAATAAATATGGGTTGGGCCAAATCTTAGGGTGGGACCCGCCCCACCCTTCCTCCCTGCTGGCTCCGCCACTGTGGGGTAGTTAACTTGAAGAGCCAGGCAGGTGTAGCCACGAGTGAAGAAAATGTACAGCTGTCACTGCGAGAGGCCAGCCTCATTGTCCCGCATGATCTAAACATCTGCATGACAACCCAACCCTCCACGGTTCTAGACAAAGCGCACACCCTCTATCTCTAGCAAGTAGCAACCATGCCAAAGGACTGAAAAGGCAGCCCAGAGATGATATCTTCTTCCTAACACCTC
Organism: Lolium perenne; assembly: GCF_019359855.2. Lineage (NCBI taxonomy): Eukaryota > Viridiplantae > Streptophyta > Magnoliopsida > Poales > Poaceae > Lolium > Lolium perenne. The sequence continues at coordinate 263,213,727 of NC_067250.2, forward strand.
CCATTCTCACGGAAACATGGACAATAAAACTTGAGTGCATCCCAGAACAATATAGTGGTTGTACAAAACATTAGTCACTCACCTTCTCCGCACTAGGACATTTATACACGATGGATAGAAGTGAGGGAAAGAGTAGGTACTATGGATATCGCTATGCCAGCTAAGTAGGTACGATGTATCAATGAACACATAATTAGACTACTCATAGTGGGAGTAACTTCACTAGTAACTAAGTATCCAACTCAGCAAATTTGCTTATGTGGCAGTGAGTTAATGAGGAGAGAGGAGGATGGAGTAACATAGCTAGTTACTGTAACATCACACTTCTCAAGATACAATGAGTCTATAAGCTAATTAATGAAGACATATATGATATTACTTTGATGTTACTAACCACTATGAAGGTAGTAACATAGAGTAGTAACATGTGCATGTTACTACTCTATGTTACTTCCCACTACGACTAGTCTTAGCCCTTAACTCCATAGTGCAAGCAAATAAATGTCTAAGTTGGAAAAGGCAACGAAACGGTTCCTAGTGTAGTATCAGGAGTGAATTACCAACACAACCATATGTAAGAGCATCTCCAACAGACGTTGTAAAAGGCGCGCGGCAAAAAAGAACCGTTAGTTTGGCGCGCGCGAGCGCCCGCGCGAACCTCCAGCGGACGCGCGAAAAACGCTTGCGCTAAAAAGTTTACCGCGCCAGCGGTTTTGCGCTATCCCGCGCGGGAAACTTGCCACGTCGACTGTTGCGCGCTCTATAAACGCGACTCGCGCATACGCCAACCGCCTGAAATTTCCGCGCGTCGCTCCGCCTCTGCCTCTCTCTCTCGCCCCACTGCTCTGCCTCCCACGCCGACACTCCACCTCCGGCTCCGGCAAGATTCCTTCGCGCCGCCGCTCCGCTTCCGGCTACCGTGGCGTTCGCGCGCGGCCAAGCGGCCGCTTCGACCCGGAGATCCGCTCCGGCGAGGAGCGGATCCGTCTCGGGACGTTCGACACCGCGCACGAGGCGGCGCAAGCCTACGACGCCGTCGCCTGGTGCCTCGACCACTCCCGCCGGCAGATGAATTTCCACGACGTCTGGACGCGGGAGCAGGCGGAGCAGCTGGCGTCGCCGTCGCCGGTAATTACGCGTGAGCAGCAGCGGCGCCAACGGGAGCTAGAGCAGCGCCTCCTCATCGCCGAGAGCGACGAGCGCCTCCGCCTCGAGTGTGCGCGCCAATTTCCCGAAGACATCGCCGCCATGGAGGCGTTCTACCACTAGTGGAAAACGGGCCTGTAATCCCGGTTCGTTTGGGCCTTTATTCCCGGTTTCCAAACCGGGACCAATTAGGCGGGACTAAAGGTCCTCCCTTTTAGTCCCGGTTGTAAAACAAACCGGGCCTAATGGTCCCGCCACGTGGGCTGCTGCCGCGCGTCGAGAAAAATAACCTTTAGTCCGGGTTTGTAACACCAACCGGGACTAAAGGTTATTTCGTTATTTTTTTTTATCCATTTGGTTATGTCCAATTATTTTTCGCTCCTTTTTTTTCTATTTTTTCAGAATTTCTAGTATTTCATTTATTTAACTAGTCTAGTTTCTAACTACACTTAATCTCTAACTACGCTTAATCAATAGTCAAATTACTTACCTGTGTCCAACTTTCCGCTCGGTCACTGATGACGCGTAAAGCACACGCTCGTTGGGAACCCCAAGTGGAAGGTGTGATGCGTACAGCAGCAAGTTTCCCTCAGTAAGAAACCAAGGTTTATCGAACTAGTAGGAGCCAAGAAGCACGTTGAAGGTTGATGGCGGCGGGATGTAGTGCGGCGCAACACCAGGGATTCCGGCGCCAACGTGGAACCTGCACAACACAACCAAAGTACTTTGCCCCAACGAAACAGTGAGGTTGTCAATCTCACCGGCTTGCTGTAACAAAGGATTAACCGTATTGTGTGGAAGATGATTGTTTGCAGAAAACAGTAGAACAAGTATTGCAGTAGATTGTATTTCAGTAAAGAGAATTGGACCGGGGTCCACAGTTCACTAGAGGTGTCTCTCCCATAAGACAAACAGCATGTTGGGTGAACAAATTACAGTTGGGCAATTGACAAATAAAGAGAGCATGACCATGCACATACATATCATGATGAGTATAGTGAGATTTAATTGGGCATTACGACAAAGTACATAGACCGCCATCCAACTGCATCTATGCCTAAAAAGTCCACCTTTAGGTTATCATCCGAACCCCCTCCATTATTAAGTTGCAAAGCAACAGACAATTGCATTAAGTATGGTGCGTAATGTAATCAACAACTACATCCTTAGACATAGCATCAATGTTTTATCCCTAGTGGCAACAGCACAACACAACCTTAGAACTTTCTCATCCTTTGTCCCGGTGTCAATGCAGGCATGAACCCACTATCGAGCATAAGTACTCCCTCTTGGAGTTAAAAGCATCTACTTGGCCAGAGCATCTACTAGTAACGGAGAGCATGCAAGATCATAAACAACACATAGATATAACTTTGATAATCAACATAACAAGTATTCTCTATTCATCGGATCCCAACAAATGCAACATATAGAATTACAGATAGATGATCTTGATCATGTTAGGCAGCTCACAAGATCCGACAATGATAGCACAATGGGGAGAAGACAACCATCTAGCTACTGCTATGGACCCATAGTCCAGGGGTAGACTACTCACACATCATTCCGGAGGCGACCATGGCGGCGTAGAGTCCTCCGGGAGATGATTCCCCTCTCCGGCAGGGTGCCGGAGGCGATCTCCTGGATCCCCCGAGATGGGATCGGCGTTGGCGGCGTCTCTGGAAGGTTTTCCGTATCGTGGCTCTCGGTACTGGGGGTTTCGTCATGGAGGCTTTAAGTAGGCGGAAGGGTAGGTCAAGAGGCGGCACGAGGGGCCCAGACCATAGGCCGGCGCGGCCAGGGCAGGGGCCGCGCCGCCCTATGCTCTGGCTGCCTCGTGGCCCCTCTTCGTTTCGTCTTCGGACTTCTGGAAGCTTCGTGGAAAAATAGGCCCCTGGGCGTTGATTTCGTCCAATTCCGAGAATATTTCCTTACTAGGATTTCTGAAACCAAAAACAGCAGACAAGAATCGGCACTTCGGCATCTTGTTAATAGGTTAGTTCCAGAAAATACACGAATATGACATAAAGTGTGCATAAAACATGTAGATAACATCAATAATGTGGCATGGAACATAAGAAATTATCGATACGTCAGAGACGTATCAGCATCCCCAAGCTTAGTTCTGCTCGTCCCGAGCAGGTAAAACGATAACACGGATAATTTCTGGAGTGACATGCCATCATAATCTTGATCATACTATTTGTAAAGCATATGTAGTGAATGCAGCGATCAAAACAATGTATATGACATGAGTAAACAAGTGAATCATATAGCAAAGACTTTTCATGAATAGCACTTCAAGACAAGCATCAATAAGTCTCGCATAAGAGTTAACTCATAAAGCAATAATTCAAAGTAAAGGCATTGAAGCAACACAAAAGAAGATTAAGTTTCAGCGGTTGCTTTCAACTCATAACATGTATATCTCATGGATATTGTCAACATAGAGTAATATAATAAGTGCAATAAGCAAGTATGCAGGAATCAATGCACAGTTCACACAAGTGTTTGCTTCTTGAGATGGAGAGAAATAGGTGAACTGACTCAACATTGAAAGTAAAAGAATGGTCTTCCATAGAGGAAAAGCATCGATTGCTATATTTGTGCTAGAGCTTTGATTTTGAAAACATGAAACAACTTTGTCAACGGTAGTAATAAAGCATATATATCATGTAAATTATATCTTACAAGTTGCAAGCCTCATGCATAGTGTACTAATAGTGCCCGCACCTTGTCCTAATTAGCTTGGACTACCGGATCATCACAATGCACATGTTTTGACCAAGTGTCACAAAGGGGTACCTCTATGCCGCCTGTACAAAGGTCTAAGGAGAAAGCTCGCATTGGATTTCTCGCTATTGATTATTCTTCAACTTAGACATCCATACCGGGACAACATAGACAACAGATAATGGACTCCTCTTTTATGCATAAGCATGTAACAACAATTAATAATTTTCTCATTTGAGATTGAGGATATATGTCCAAAACTGAAACTTCCACCATGGATCATGGCTTTATTAGCGGCCCAATGCTCTTCTCTAACAATATGCATGCTTAACCATAAGGTGGTAGATCTCTCTTACTTCAGACAAGACGGACATGCATAGCAACTCACATGAAATTCAACAATGAATAGTTGATGGCGTCCCCAGTGAACATGGTTATCGCACAACAAGCAACTTAATAAGAGATAAAGTGCATAATTACATATTCAATACCACAATAGTTTTTAAGCTATTTGTCCCATGAGCTATATATTGCAAAGGTGAATGATGGAATTTTAAAGGTAGCACTCAAGCAATTTACTTTGGAATGGCGGAAAATACCATGTAGTAGGTAGGTATAGTGGATACAAATGACATAGTGGTTGGCTCAAGTATTTTGGATGCATGAGAAGTATTCCCTCTCGATACAAGGTTTAGGCTAGCAAGGCTTATTTGAAACAAACACATGGATGAACCGGTGCAGCAAAACTCACATAAAAGACATATTGTAAACATTATAAGACTCTACACCGTCTTCCTTGTTGTTCAAACTCAATACTAGAAATTATCTAGACCTTAGAGAAACCAAATATGCAAACCAAATTTTAGCATGCTCTATGTATTTCTTCATTAATGAGTGCAAAGCATATGATGCAAGAGCTTAATCATGAGCACAACAATTGCCAAGTATCACATTACCCAAGACATTAATAGCAATTACTACATGTATCATTTTCCAATTCCAACCATATAACAATTTAACGAAGGAGAAACTTCGCCATGAATACTATGAGTAGAAACTAAGGACATACTTGTCCATATGCTACAGCGGAGCGTGTCTCTCTCCCATAAAGTGAATGCTAGGATCCATTTTATTCAAACAAAACAAAAACAAAAACAAACCGACGCTCCAAGAAAAGCACATAAGATGTGATGGAATAAAAATATAGTTTCGGGGAGGAACACGATAATGTTGTCGATGAAGAAGGGGATGCCTTGGGCATCCCCAAGCTTAGACGCTTGAGTCTTCTTAGAATATGCAGGGGTGAACCACCGGGGCATCCCCAAGCTTAGAGCTTTCACTCTCCTTGATCATGTTGCATCATACTCCTCTCTTGATCCTTGAAAACTTCCTCCACACCAAACTCGAAACAACTTATTAGAGGGTTAGTGCACAATAAAAATTAACATATTCAGAGGTGACACAATCATTCTTAACACTTCTGGACATTGCATAATGCTACTGGACATTAGTGGATCAAAGAAATTCATCCATCATAGCAAAAGAGGCAATGCGAAATAAAAGGCAGAATCTGTCAAAACAGAATAGTTCGTATTGACGAATTTTAAAATGGCACCAGACTTGCTCAAATGAAAATGCTCAAATTGAATGAAAGTTGCGTACATATCTGAGGATCATGCACGTAAATTGGCTTAATTTTCTGAGCTACCTACCGGGAGGTGGACCCAGATTCGTGACAGCAAAGAAATCTGGAACTGCGCAGTAATCCAAATCTAGTACTTACTTTTCTATCAACGGCTTTACTTGGCACAACAAAACACAAAAGTAAGATAAGGAGAGGTTGCTACAGTAGTAAACAACTTCCAAGACACAAAATAAAAACAAAGTACTGTAGGTAAAAACATGGGTTGTCTCCCATAAGCGCTTTTCTTTAACGCCTTTCAGCTAGGCGCAGAAAGTGTGCATCAAGTATTATCGAGAGACGAAGTGTCCTCGGCGGGGTGCGGAGTTTTCTCGACCAGGCATAATATATTAGATACATAAGTTTTATCATCTCCTTTTTCATTAGTCTTAGGCGTGCTACTCTCATCAAACAAATTTTCAGGAACAAGCCAAGCATAGTTATTTTCTAGTGCATCATTCATAGCTAAGAGTTTACATGGTATTGGTGCTTTGATCTCCCCACCATCATCAATATTATTAGTGTATCTTATTCTATCCATGTCCATCTTTTCAAGGAGACTAACAAAATTAGTGTAAGGGTACATTGCCCCTATGTGTGGTTTTGGTAATTAATGACAACCCCTATGGACTAATGTTTTCATTGAAGTTTATATGAAGGAATATTCCATAGGTACTACTTGTACTCCATGTGTTGGATTCAAGTATGGATGCCATGAAGATAAAGGTATATCTTGTGTATTGGCATCAAGATCATCGGTATGAAGATACATATGTGATATGATCAAGAAGAAGAAATGAAGATGGAGTTCTTATGTGGAACTCAATATTAGCCATGCTCTATCTTATGTGAGTATGAGAAGATACAAGGATTGAGTTGGGAAAGTTCAAGATGAGCATCTCAAGTGGATCACATGCTTGAAGCTTGCCGTCCATTTGGTGATAATGGACATGTGAAGATGTGCATCAATGGAGCTTTCCCATCATAGTGTATGGGGGAGTATTTGTGAGTCTTCACGAAGCAACATTGATCAAGTGAGGCATTCCGGCTTGTGTAGAGCTTGAAGAGTTATCATCAAGATCAAGCGGGATGCGCAAGGCAAAGGTATGGCCTTGCTAGGTTTTCCTTTTACCGGTCTCAAGGTGGATGTTGGAAGACCGGATTATAGGATAGATAGCCGCACTATTAAGAGGGGCTTTCGGTTGAGTAACTTGATCACATCGTCTTAGGGAGCTCAATCCTTTGCATACTTTGCATATCCTTATTGCTTCTTGGTGTTTCTCTGTGTGAGGTTCTTGTGCTTGTTGCTAGCTTTACAACAAGCCCAAGTTCATCGAAAACGGAATCCGCATGCATCTTCTATTGCGTTTTCGAGTTTGGACGTCTTCACCGTTTCTTGACGGTGGGAGACTCCCTCTCTAAAATCATCTAAAAATGTTATGTGAGGAGTCTCCATATTTCCAGTTTTTGTTGGGGTTCTATTCGTCATTACCTTTCCAACAAAATTGGTTTCATGTCATTCGGGGTTCGGGAGCAATAATTATTAAAGAAAAAGGAAAAAGGAAATGGAGAAAAGAATAAAAGAAAAAAAGGGGAATGGGGCAGCCGGCCGGACCGGCCCAGCCGCCGGCCCACCCGGTCGAAGACCGGCCCTGGCACCGGTGCCATCCAGCCGGGATCCAGGGGCATTTTGGCCTGTGACCGGCCTCGGGCCCGGTCCGCAACCGGCCTACCGGCGCTGCCCCGGCCCAACCGGGCGCGCGACCCGCTCGCCTATGCGCCGCCCACGCGCTGCGGCGTGGCCTGCTCGCCCGGCGAGGCCCGCTCCGCCCCGCGCGGCCCACTCGCGTGGCCTGCTCCCCCGCGCGGCCTGGCTCCGCGCCGCCGTGCGCTGCCGGGCCGCCGCCGGCACGCGGCCTGGCTGCCCCGCGCGGCTGAAGGAATTCGGCCGCCCGGCGCGCTATCTGCGGCGCCCGGTCGGTGGGCCGGTCCGACCGGGCAGGCCACCGGCCTCTCCGGCCCAGGCTCCGGTCGGCCGGCCTGCTGACCGGCTGGGCTCTTTTTTAGCTCGTTTTTTATCCGTTTTTCACATGGTTTTTTCCCCAACGGTTATTTTTCTCCCTAGACTATAAATAGCCCTTCTTCCACCTTGAGCAACTAGTTCTTCCCATTCTCTCACCTCCATTGTTGCTATTTGAAGAACTTGCTCTCCCCCTTGATTCCTCCAACCATTCTTGCTCATATTTGAGGATTTGAGAGAGGAGATCTAGATCTACACTTCCACCAAACCATTTCTTCTCTAAGTGAGGGAATCTCTTGGGATCTAGATCTTGGAGTCTTTGGTTGACTTTCCCCCTTGTTATTCCTCTCCAATCTCATCCTAGCATTCGTTGCTTTGGTGGGATTTGAGTGTGAAGGACTTGAACACCTCCGGTGTTCTTGCTTTGCATCATTGCATAGTGTTGAGCTCTCCACCACGATTTGTTCGAGTGAGAGACCGTGAGCTTGTTACTCTTGGAGGGTGACCTCCTAGTTGGCTTGGTGATTGGTGCTCCGGTGATCTCTTCAAGAAGATTGTGAAGAGGCCCGGGCTTCTCCTTCGTGGAGCTTGTGAAGTGGTTGTGGAGCTTGCCATCTCCGGAGCGGAGGAAAAGCTAACCATAAGGAAAGGGCCATTATCCTTCGTGGGTGTGGTTCGGAGAATAGGGTGAGCCTTCGTGGCGCGGGGAATCCTTCGTGGGACCTCCACTCCTCCAAACGTGACGTACCTTGTTGCAAAGCAAGGGAACACGGGAATACATCCTCGTCTCCGCGTGTCTCGGTTATTTCTATACCCGAGCTCTCTTTCCTTGTGATAGCCATCGTGCTTGAAGTACATATATCTTGCTATCACTTGTGCTACATATATCTTGTGCCTATCTTGCTTAGCTCTAGTTGCTATTGTTACACTTAGTTGAGCTTAGCATATTTAGGGTTTGTGCTTGTAAACTAAACGATAGTTTAATTCCGCATTCATACAAGACAAATCCGCAAGAGTTTGTAATTGCCTATTCACCCCCCCCCCCCCCTCTAGGCGACATCTCGATCTTTCAATTAGTATGCGAACCAAGCATATTAAATTTAGCAAAGACCTTTCTAGCTTCTCTTGCTAGACCACCAAATTCTCTAAGAAGGGTTTCTAAAACAAAATCTTTCTTTTCCCCTTCTTCCATATCACCAAGTGTGAGAAACATGTGTTGGAGTATAGGATTAAGATTAACAAATTTAGTTTCCAACAGGCGAACTAAATGCGCGGCAGCGATTTCATAAGTAGGCGCAAGGTCTACCAAGTGTCTATCTTCAAAATTTTCAATGGTACTAACATGATTGAAGAATGTTTCTATATTATTTCTCCCAACTATAGACCCACGTCCTACCGGTATGTCTTTTGTGGTAAAATTAAAAGGAAACATGATGAATCAAGTAAAGTAAATGCAAGTAACTAATTTTTTTGTGTTTTTGATATAGCAAACAAGATAGCAAACAAAGTAAAACTAGCAACTAATTTTTTTGTATTTTGATTTAGTGCAGCAAACAAAGTAGTAAATAAAACTAAGCAAGACAAAAACAAAGTAAAGAGATTGAGAAGTGGAGACTCCCCTTGCAGCGTGTCTTGATCTCCCCGGCAACGGCGCCAGAAATTTAGCTTGATGACGCGTAAAGCACACGCTCGTTGGGAACCCCAAGTGGAAGGTGTGATGCGTACAGCAGCAAGTTTTCCTCAGTAAGAAACCAAGGTTTATCGAACCAGTAGGAGCCAAGATGCACGTTGAAGGTTGATGGCGGCGGGATGTAGTGCGGCGCAACACCAGGGATTCCGGCGCCAACGTGAAACCTGCACAACACAACCAAAGTACTTTGCCCCAACGAAACAGTGAGGTTGTCAATCTCACCGGCTTGCTGTAACAAAGGATTAACCGTATTGTGTGGAAGATGATTGTTTGCAGATAACAGTAGAACAAGTATTGCAGTAGATTGTATTTCAGTAAAGAGAATTGGACCGGGGTCCACAGTTCACTAGAGGTGTCTCTCCCATAAGACAAACAGCATGTTGGGTGAACAAATTACAGTTGGGCAATTGACAAATAAAGAGAGCATGACCATGCACATACATATCATGATGAGTATAGTGAGATTTAATTGGGCATTACGACAAAGTATATAGACCGCCATCCAGCTGCATCTATGCCTAAAAAGTCCACCTTCAGGTTATCATCCGAACCCCCTCCAGTATTAAGTTGCAAAGCAACAGACAATTGCATTAAGTATGATGCGTAATGTAATCAACAACTACATCCTTAGACATAGCATCAATGTTTTATCCCTAGTGGCAACAGCACAACACAACCTTAGAACTTTCTCACATCCTTGTCCCAGGTGTCAATGCAGGCATGAACCCACTATCGAGCATAAGTACTCCCTCTTGGAGTTAAAAGCATCTACTTGGCCAGAGCATCTACTAGTAACGGAGAGCATGCAAGATCATAAACAACACATAGATATAACTTTGATAATCAACATAATAAGTATTCTCTATTCATCGGATCCCAACAAACGCAACATATAGAATTACAGATAGATGATCTTGATCATGTTAGGCAGCTCACAAGATCCGACAATGATAGCACAATGGGGAGAAGACAACCATCTAGCTACTGCTATGGACCCATAGTCCAGGGGTAGACTACTCACACATCATTCCGGAGGCGACCATGGCGGCGTAGAGTCCTCCGGGAGATGATTTCCCTCTCCGGCAGGTGCGGAGGCGATCTCTGGATCCCCGAGATGGGATCGGCGTTGGCGGCGTCTCTGGAAGGTTTTCCGTATCGTGGCTCTCGGTGCATGGGGGTTTCGTCACGGAGGCTTTAAGTAGGCGGAAGGGTAGGTCAAGAGGCGGCACGAGGGGCGGACCATAGGCCGGCGCGGCCGGGGCGGGGCCGCGCCGCCCTATGCTCTGGCTGCCTCGTGGCCCCTCTTCGTTTCGTCTTCGGACTTACGGAAGCTTCGTGGAAAAATAGGCCCACAGGCGTTGATTTCATCCAATTCGAGAATATTTCCTTACTAGGATTTCTGAAACCAAAAACAGCAGAACAAGAATCGGCACTTCGGCATCTTGTTAATAGGTTAGTTCCAGAAAATGCACGAATATGACATAAAGTGTGCATAAAACATGTAGATAACATCAATAATGTGGCATGGAACATAAGAAATTATCGATACGTCGGAGACGTATCAGTCACCCATCCTCCCACTACTCCAGCACTAGCACGCTTAACTTCCAAGTTCCTTTCCCATCCCGCTTCCAAGTGCTTCGCGCGCATGTTGTGATACTAGTATCATATCAATCCTATTAACATGTTGGTCGATGTCACACTTATTTATTATTCGAATTATAAATAATTATTTTAATAAACAAAACTAATGACGTAATAACATGTTGTGGTAATGGTATTATAATTTTAATTTTTTTAAATTTGTATTATAATAGTTTTTAAATTTATTATTTTTTAATATTTTTTTGCCAAACTTGAAAATTTGAAAATCTAAAAATTGGCTAACTTTATGGTTAAGTAATAGTAATCTTTATGCATGATGTAATTATTATTTTTAAAAAAATTAAAAATATAAAATTCCCACGATGATTTTGATATATTACACGTTTTTTTTCGACGTCGTATGCAAAAGTTAATGCGATTTTACCATTTTTCAACCTTTTTTGCAAAAAAATGAAAACTCAAATTTGTTAATTTTCCCTAATAGTAGGTTGCATAACATACAAGAATCTGAAAAGATTTTTATTTTTTGAATTTTCTATCATTTTCTTTTATATTTTACAGTGCTAAAAAAGGCGATCCAGGGGGGTGTGTGTTTGTGCATGGGGAGGCAAAAAAACCCTTTAGTCCCCCTTCGTATTACCAACCGGGACTAAAGGTTTGCCCCATAGACCACCCTTTAGTCCCGGTTCGTAATACGAAGGGGGACTAAAGGGTCCAAACGAACCGGGACTAAAGGGTTTACATGATGAACCGGGACCAATACCCCCCATTGGTCCCGGTTTGGTTCAAAACGGGGACATTTGCTTGGGACGAAAGGCCTCTTTTCCACTAGTGTACGCGCAGAAGGAGGCGGCGGCGAAGAAGAAAAAGGTGAGCCGCGAGAAGCGCCGGGCGGAGTCCGTGGCGAGGAAGGCGGCGAGGAAGGAGGAGGAGAAGAAAAATGGCGCAGGGTCGTCCACCATCATCCTCTCCTCCTCCTCCTTCGAGTGGACTTCGATGCCGGTGTCGGAGACTACTCCGAGCAGCCACTCGTCGGACTATGACTGGGATTCGGAGTAGGATTAGAGTAGTTGAAAATAAAATGTCGAGCAGTATCGTTAAACTTTTAATATATTTCCTATTTTCAATTAAATTTTCGTATTTTGTTTGCTTTATTTTGAAATGAAAACGGTCGAAGTAGCCGTTCGCGCCGCGCGCTGCATAATGGTGCGCCCGGTGGAGGAGCACTTTTTCGCCCGAGCACGCGCAGTAAAATGCCGCTTCCAGCGGGGAACTTTCACCGCAACGCGCGCTATCTGTTTACAGCGCGCTGCAACCTATGTATAGCGCGCGGATATATACCGCGTCTGTTGGAGATGCTCTAATGAGCGAAAATGGGATAATGACACCCGTGTAAAGAAGTAAGAGCACATAGTTGCTTATTGGCGAGAGTACCAAATACTTCATGCCAAACTAAGAGCAACAAATAGAAGAGCATCAATACATACTTCATTCAGCAGAAAAGGCTGTTGCCTACTCCTGCTTTAGATTAGGACTAGTTGGATGCCCGTACGTCTCCTATTTTTCCTTGCAATATGTCAATCTTTTCGTGCAAAAAATCATGTTTGTGAAAGAGACGACCATAGTATATTCTAAAATCTCATAAGATTCCACATCGTTTATATTTCAACAACCGATATAACTAACATACTTTGATGAAATACATACTTGGCTATAGTTATATTTTAGGGATCCGTATATTTTATTAACTAATATCTACTTTTTGATGCTCGTTAGATTTTGTCATGCAATGTTAGGGACATTGTCTTCCACTTCAGTTTCATGGTACTTGAGCAGGTGTATCAAAAAAAAAACTTTGCTTCAAATTATCTTGCACAACAGTACTTATCACCAGCATGAATATTTCATGTGAAAAAATACCGACCAACACCATGTGGACCTCATATCCACCAACCTAAGGCCACCAACACCGTGTGCGCGTTGGAGAGATTCACAACATCAGACTCCTCCACCCTCGGGACAAGTCGCTGAATGGAGCGAGCGCCGAGGAAAGCCAGCGAGGACACCCCGGGCGGGTTGCCCATGTCACGAGCCTCCCCAAGCGGCCAATTGTGGCGTGCACCAGGAGTAGATTGTGGGTGCCCCTTCAAAACCTAGCCTATGGCTAGAGGTGGCCATTGATGGCGCCTTCGTCTAGATCTTCGAGCCCGAGTGGGAGTCGTCATGCTGGCAGGGGATCTCTGACAACAAGGAGCGCTGTCATGTATCCATGACACCCAACGGGCTCTGTGACAACAAGGAGCCCCATAATGTATCCATGTTCTCATGTAAGATGTGCCCATTAATTACTTTCTTTTATGTTGATAGAATTGCAGAAACTATCTCTTGGATGAAAGAGCTATTCATGTGATATTTTCTTGTGCCAAAAGCTTTGTCATCTTAGGAAACAAATTTCAATATTAAAATTTGTAGTAAAAATGATACACTTAGATGTAAATGATGATATGACCTAAATTTAGGATTTTATTACTACCTTGATCCAAATTTATCAAGGCTTAGAGGTGCAAGAATTGTTGTTCGCGGGCTACCCGCAGCTTATTTTCTTCTTAGCCGACAATCGCACATACCAATTCATGACACGGCCTTGTTTTTTTCCCTTTGTGTCATTTGCACCTTCGTTGCTTAGCTCTTTAAAAGGGGTGGAATTCTTGTTCATCGGGTACGAATAACATATGGTCCAATTAAGCAAAATCACATATGGGTTGGCCAGAAAAATCCTAAAGCGTCTTACAGGGCTAGCATGCTAACATAGCAAATCGCAGATGGGCCGGCCCAATGAATAAGAATGGGCCTCATGCACCTCGGCCCAACAAGCCTATTGGGCCTTACTAGGCCCATATATATATATATTACGTATTGGGCTAATGGGCCGACCCACCAACTAAACGGGCCGACAAAGATTACACAGTGCCGGCCCATTAACAAATGGGCCACTAAAGTTATCAATTGATCGGTCAAATAAATGAATTTAGCCGGCCCACTACCTAAAAGGGTTGGCCCAGTTATCCCGCTGACCGGTCAAATATGACATTAGGCCCAGCCCATGTGCTTAATGGGCTGGCCCAGTTATCATGTTGACCGGTCAAACAAAGATATTCAGCCCGGCCCATATGCTTATTGGGCCGGCCCGCTTTGCTTGTTGACCGGTCAAACGAAGACATTCGTCCTAGCCCACATGACTATTGGGCCGACCAAGTTATCATGTTGACCGATTAAACGAGGACATTCGGCCCAGTCCACTTGTTCAGTGGGTCGACCGAGTCATCTTGTTAACCAGTCAAACGAAAGCATTCGACCCTCCCCACGTGCTTAGTGGGTCGACCCATTTAAGTTTTGACCAGTCAATCTTAGAAGTTAGGCCCGACCCACGTACCTAATTGACCAACCCAGTTATATAGTTGACTGGTCAAACGAAGTCAGCTGGCCCGACCTGCAAACTAAATGGGCCGCTCTGCTTAAGGCGCGGCAGGCCTTGTGTGGGCCTTCCATCTACCATGGGGTTTCAGCCGGTTAACGATGTTAACGGACAATTAACGGCGTCTGCCACATGTCAGTTTGCATGACGTCAGCAGTCAACGACCTCTCGAAAACTCTCATGCAACGGTCCGATTTTCTGTGGCTAAAGGTCGCCCAAACGCGACGCACCGAAAAATCTGTGGTAGGCCCTTACCTGACGTAGTATGAACCAGAGAACCCATATCGCCGGGTTAGGCCCATAGACGACAAAAAATGGCCTATACCTAACGAAAATTTGACGTTGTAGATGAGAACTTTTCTTGTAGTGAAATGCAAGAGAACAAGATAGATGCTTACTCTTATAGGAACAATGGACCTCGGGTTCATGATTTCTCTTGATCTTTCTCTCTCAAACAATGGTGGCTATCCAGACACAACATGATAAAAGTACACAAAATGGTCATGCTTTAATGGTTAACTTTAATAGTGGCTAATTGTCCTAAAACACATAGTTGAAAATGAGTACCCATATGAGTGATGTGTTATGCAACATGTCGTGGTATCGTCACGGCATAAGCCATGGGGTGGCTCAAGTCGAGTGGTTCCGGCCTTGGCCTACGGTGGTTTCCGGATGCGGGTATGAGAACGAGCGACACAAACGACGTATCCAGGTTCGGGGCCCTCGTACGAAGGTAAAACTCCTACTCCTGCTCTAGAGTGTATATGATGTGAGACAGTACAATGGTGCTCCTTGAGCTGTATCCGGCTGGGAAGAGGGCTCGAGGTAGACGAAGGCCTCTCTCCCGAGCGGTGCTAAGTGTGAAGTGAGAATGGATCGATCGTCCCCGTGCAAGGGTTGGTAGTGCAACTTATATAGAGCCCGGAACATTACAAAGAAGTCCCTACAACCCATCCGGTTCCGCCGGCTCCGGCTCCTTCGCGCCTTCCTGAGGCATTGTGCCGCCCGACTGTCGGTCCTGTCTTGGCCTTCCTGTCGCGCCTGGCAGGGACAGGACGTGCCAAGGGTGGCGTGACGTAGGCGAATCTAGCCTCCAACCGTAGCATGCGACCACAAGCCTGCGGCGCCCGAGGAAGCTGGACCATGATGGCTTGTCCAGAGGCGGAGCACTGTTGCTCTACAGTGCCCCGTGATCCATGGGATTTGATGTCCTTGGTGAACTTTTCGGACCCGGATGACCTTTCCGCAGTCTTCTCCTGCAAGGTTCACCAGCTCCAAGCCGACTAGGGGAAAAGTAGAACCAAGCCGGATGTGGCATGTAGAAGCCGGCCTTGGCCATGGTTCAATCGACCACGACCAAGCCATCATATACCTGTTTCCAGCCAGCCCACAAGGGGGTCGGGCACGGCTCCAACCGGCTGCTCCTCAGCCGGCCTTTGCCGCGGGCCAGCTGGCCCTGAGCTGTTCCCAGTCTTTTTCCATACCCGGGGTCTTCCCCCGACACAACATGATATTATTGTCATTTCTCCTCCTCATATTTCTCCCCTTATTACCTCTAGACAAAGGATGTTGGTGGTACCGTTTCTATCACTCGATTGTGCCATTGTTGTCACCTGACTACAACCCCTCATCCACGTACATCATACTTATTTATGTAAAAATACATTACACCGATATGACAAAGGCTTTGTTTGTTGCGCACATACACATCTCTCTCATCAACCTACACTTAGTGCTGTCAAACACCTCGTGATGTGTGAAGATAAGGCAATACCCCGATGCTTATGTGAGGTATAATAACAAACAAATGCATAGATATCATAAACATGCTTTCAAAGTATTACAAACTATCAAGTCCCAACATAATGATATATGCATAATATATATCATCTCAACCACAATATCCACCATAGAAATTACATAGGTAGCACCGTAATCATGTAGGGATAGAAAAATGATCATACATAGAGAGATTGGATCAAGTTACTACCACAAACCCCAAGTCTAGGGGGTGGACTACTTTCCACTCATGGTGGAGAGCGGCTAGGAGGCGTTGGTAAATGACAAGAGGCGGACGAAGGCGATTTTGGCAGCGGTCCCTTTCTAATCTTCCGCCGACGATGAACTGCAGACTCTTTGTTTCAATGTTTCTACCTATGCCTTCACAGTTCGCACATCATGAGATCGCGATAGAAACCCCTTTTATATATGGTTATAGGTCAATACGAGTATGTGGGCACGAGAATCAATGGCATCGGAGCCACGCTGGCCAAATTGAGGGTGGTTGCACATCGGGGGTATCTACCCGCACCACACCTCTCTTTTGGCCTTCTCGCCAGCCGAAATGAGGTACGGGTGTTGACTTATTTTTCGATGAAATAATGATGTAGAAAAATCCTAGGTCCTTTTGAGTTTTTTTAAGGTCCCCGAAAGTCAAAAATACGAAAACAAGATTTTTCTACCCTACAAGGTTATAATACAATTAAAGGGATTTTATTGGAAAATCTCCATAATCATTCTAAATCATGATTATAACCACTTATATGAATCAACAATGATGGAATATGGCATAATAAACCACAAATAACATGTACGCACTTTACATGCATCACCATGTCACGACATGATGTGAGATGCAAACAGGTATACGAATGTCATATTCAGATTCAATGCACTTTCAGACAATTTTTCATTTATAAAACATTTGCAGTTGAGTTAATATTCAAATTCTACTTTAGATTTAAAAATTGAAAGTTGAAATATAATTCAAAAATGGGTTTTAAAAATATCAAGGACCTGAGCGGAGGAAGCAGATATAAACTGGACCCTAAGTTGGTTTTACAAATTTCAGGGGTGATCGAGAAAAGCTAATGTTGATCTCGACTAGAGGTTGATAACACAGAAAACAACACGTTAAGAGAGAAAAGCTGCATCCAATTTGGATCTAAGGAGATACTCACCGGGATGGGATCTAGCCAGAAAGGCTGACGAAGGGTCCCAACGCCGCGTTGGACGCCATGCAGACAAAACTTAGAAGAAGTCAACGGTGGTCGACCGTTGATGGAATTAGGCGGAGGAGGGTGCCTGGAGGTTGTTGAAGAAGCCTACGCGACTCGCCTCGTTGTGGGGAACCAGATAGTAGCAGCGCAGGGTCCTTGCGGTCACCGGAGTGTTGCTGGCCATAGTGGGAGGAATACGAAGGAGCGGCTCTTAAGACCGAGGAGAGCACTAGGAGCACGTAGCCATGCCCAGAATTAGAGTTGGGAGGCACAGAGCCGCTGGAAATGAAGAAGGAGATGAAAAAGATGACCGCGTAGTCGACTACGAGAGCCTAGGGCTCGATTACATTGTTGAAGAGGAAGATGACGTCGAGGCGAAGCTCCTGGTTGCCTTGGATAGACGACCACAATTTTGTGATGACGACATCATGAGGTGTAGAAAAAGGGGAGAGGAGTGGCGATGTGAGAAGGGGAACATGGGCAACTAGGGTTTCCGCGCGGTGTCTCCAGGTACTTGTAGAATAGGGGGAAGGGGAGGCCGCCAGATCGGCATAACGCTCACTGATTTTCCCGATTTGGGGCCAAGGATGATGATGGGGACGAGGAGGAAGAAAAGGTACCCTAGGGGAATACCGTTTCGGGAGGAGATGGACCAGACTTGAGCTGGGCTGGAAGTGAGAAAGGTTAGATGGAGAAGGAATAGCCCCCCGGGAAAAAAGAGAATGTTGGGCTGGGTTAGCACGGGCGAGAAGTGGTTGTGGGTCTTTTTCTTTCAATTTTCTGTTGTCTTGTCTTTTTTTTGGCAAAATCTTATAGGAGAAAATAGGGTTTTTGGTGAATATTTTAGTTTTAGGAGAAAATAAATCCAAAACTTTGAAAGCGTTAGGTTTGATTTGAAAAAGAAGTTTGCCGGGAAATAAAGGTTTTCTTTTGGTGTTGTTTAAAATAGGAAGAAGGGTGGATGGTTTCATAAAACCCGTAATAAGGTTTAGAAAATTTATTTACAGGTTTAAGAAAAACATGCAAGGTATTATTTGCATGAGGATGTGATCACAACGACACCGAAAAACAAGACACCGAAAAACAAGCAACGAGAAAAGCTACCATATTCGGTTTTCTTGGTCGTTACAGCAGTGATTTCACTTTTGCTCGTTGGTTGTTGTCTTCTGTGGCAATGCAGCTATTCAGGACGAATTGGTGAACCTGAAGCAGGTATTGTGGTTTGGAGGTTGTACATCTGGTGTTCTTCCCCGACCTCATCGGCACGACGCATCAAATCCAAATCTAGTCTAGCACATGAACAATCTTCGGCTAATAAGTCACATTGATATGTGCCTGTTTTCGAGAAACTAAGTCTGATAGACATATCCAATAGGTATTGAGATTAACGAAATCATCACATACGAACCGCTATCGACGAGAACGTCTTCTCTTACATAACTTCATTATTATGCAATGTTTCAGTTTCAGGAGATCTTATTATATCCTGGCCTCTGTTTGTTTTACGAGTAGTTGCCATATGTTCTTCTTGTATTGTAAATTTTTTGTTGATTAATAATGAATTACTCTCAAAGAGAAAACAGTGGATCTGTATGCTGGCCCCACCGGTCAGAGATTCTGTCTTCCACGCCTAGCCCAGAATTGGCCCAGTCACATGAAAAAAAAGCGAGCAAAATTAATTTTACGCGAGCGGCTCGCCCATCATTCCTTTCCCCGTCCCCACCTTTCCTTCTCAGATCTCCCCACCCGCTTCTCCCTCCCTCGCTCGCTCGCGCTGCAATGGCCGACGAGCCCCTCGACGCGTCGCCGCCGCCCGCGACCCCCGCCGCGGCGGAGGCCAGCGCCCCCGCGCCCGCCACCGCCCCCGCAGCGGCAACCGCATCCCCGGTCCTCCGGCCCCGCCGGGAGTCGTTCGAGCACGGGCTCCTGCCGATCCCCAAGCTGGTCTTCCCGGAGGGCACGCTCACGCAGACCCTAACGCAGCTGAAGGCCAAGCTCGCTGCGCCGGGGGCCGGGCGCGTGGGCGCCGCGGCGCTCGCCGAGGCGCTGCAGATCCCCGCCGACCAGGCCGCGCTGGCGCTCGGGACGCTCGCCACGGTGCTCCCCGCCGCCGACGACCCCGCCGAGGGCTCCTACGAGGCCGACCTCCGCGACGTGCTCCTCTTCCTCTACATCCAGTCCTACAAGCGCCTCGTGCCGCGCGCGCACAAGGACTCGCCATCCGTCACCGACGTCTGGCCCTCCACCTCCGCCTTCGACGGGTACCTCTCCGCGCTCTCCCCGATCCAGGTCAGGCCCCGATCGATCATCAATTCCTGCCTACCGCTACTCCGTGGCATCTCTCTCTCTCTCTCGTTATGATGCGTGTGTGTTCGATTGGGATTTGATTTCGATTTCTTCAATATTAAGAAATAATAACACATACCGAATTACCGATATGTCCATTGCTGAATAACGAACCTGTGCCAAAAGCCTTCGTCCAAATCGATGATTTCTAATCTGTTGTAAATTTCATTTCACACGACATGCATTTGGAGCAGCAATAAATGTGTTGAACTGCCTTATGGTTATTCACTTCTCTGTCATAAAAAGGAATAGTACATTGTCATGTCATAAGAGCATAGGCAGTTCCATTTTTGTGCACTGTATGGTATTGGTGAATGGTGATGTACTCATACTTCTAGCCACCATGGTTTGTAGCTGCTGGGAGTTTGTGGCCAATGGGGTGTTTGATGATTATGACAGTGATCAGGTTGATTGGTAGTTACTCCCCCCGCTCACTATTATAAGATGTTCTAGGTTTTTTCGAAAATGCATGTATGTAGATGTGTTTGTAGGTTCACTCCTCTCGGTCCGTATCTAGTCCACATTGAAATATCTACAACATCTTAATAGTGAACGCAGGGAGTATATTGGAGCTGTGATATTCCTTTTACAATATGAGATTTTCTCTTTGTTCTTGATTCACGCAGTGTTGCGGCATTTGGCTGGTAATGTAGTACTTCAAAATGTGCCTTTCCCAACCGCAGCTTTACACCACCTCACTTTCTGTTATATTCCGCTATTAATCTCTCTCTGTAGAAGGCCATTTTGCGTGTTTTTCTTGGGAGCTAAGCACAAATACGGGGATGCGGACATGGGGATACGGACACTCGATACAATTTTTTTTCATAAATAACCATATAGGGATAAAACGAGTACCTATAAATAAGTAAAAAAAATGCAGCATGTGATGAAGACAAAAATATGATTTTGAGATATGACATCAAAGTAGTATCCCAGGTGTTGCGTCCCTAACCAGCAGATAAAACACATCATATGCCAGTGCCTTATATGCTATTCGTACATAGCTAGCACTAACACAAGAAGATCCTGGCAGCAGCCCGGTCGTGGCTGTCATCGCCTCTTCTCCAGGTGCAGGGTGTCAGGTGGCTGCTAGAGGTAGCTCTACTCGTATCATGTGTCTTGAGTGCAGCGGAAGTGCTTCATGTGTCCCAGCCGTATCTTCCAAGTATCTCACTCGTATCACATTATTTAAAATTGAAAAAGAGGGAATACTGGGGGATATACCAATCCCTGTGTCCTAAACGGCCACATGACTGAGTTTGCTGTATCAGTACTTCAGAGCTCACTAGGTCCTCTGAAATGCTGTTTACATGCATCATTTTATCCTCCACTCCAAGTATCTAATAATTATTTACTGTCCAGTTCAGAGTTTATAGGAACTTTTTCAATGATAGTGAGTTATGCAAGCATGGGCTTCTCCTACTGTGCTCCTTCTCTGTGATTACCAGTCTGCTACAATTCTACTTGTTCTTCCGATGCCATTACATATGAATTACAACCTGCATGCCTTCTGCCTAGCCGGATACCCACAATCTCTTGTTATTTGTCAAGCAGATATTTATTTTTGTATCCCATTTTGCAGCTTGTACGCAGTAATAGCCGTCGGTTTATGCCTTCGCAAGCAGACGAAGAAGCCCATCAGTTATCTTATTTACAGAAGCATATGGCCAACATTTTAACTCTTTTGGCAGATTCTGTTGATGGAGAGGGTGATGAATCTATGGTTAGTATCAATTAACCTATCAATATTTTTCCTTCAAGAAATTTTAGCAATATTTTATTTGGCAGTCGATTACTTTTGTTCGCTGTCAATAACATTAATGTACTTTGATTAAGTGATTAGTTCCCCTGCTTGAAGATCATTTTGTAAATTCAACGCTGTAACTTCAGATGCTAAGTGTGTGTAGGAGATGCAGGGCACGATTCTGATTAGATAATAGTTTGTTAGCTGGCAATAATACTGGTACTCGAATAAAAAAAATGCAGAAGCTACTTTATCTAACTCCAGTCCAGTGCCCATGGCTCGAAATCAATGAAAGAATGCAAGCAGTGCATGCACGCCAAAGGCTGAAAGCTCATCAAACAAATAAAGGAACTGCCAGGATCACAATTGTATGGTTAATACATGTAAGGATGAAGTAAACAAGATATTCGTATTCCTATGGGCAGTTGAGGATAAGGTAGCATCTGGTTGGTGGTTCTGGGAAGCACATACGTTGGAATATATTTGTGGATTACTATGCAAAATGAAATGCCAGATAGATTGGATCTTAGATTGAAGGAAGAACAGAGCGAGTTCATCTTCTCTGAAATACAAAATATCTTGATGTACTACATCATCCATGGTTGTGTACTATTGCAGAACAAAATTATCCACATTACTGTCACCTAAAAATGACGCATTGCTATATGATACTCTTACTATGGAAACTCCCTAGAATATAGTAGACACTTAACTGTCATTTGTTTTGCACTATATGCAGGTACTGACAATGGAGACCTTTGAGCACCTTGGATTTTTATTGCAGTTCTCCGAAGGGACTCCTTTAAGCCAAGCAGCACCATTTTTTGCGAATTCTGATCCAGACATGCCTGCTGCTCCTGTACCGGCTACTCAGGTTCATGATTGGATTCTACAGAATATAGCTTCTTCCTTGGAATATACTGCAGAAAAATCCACAACTAAGGAAAACAGCCAGCAGAATGTATCTGATCCTGATGTGACAATGGCTGATGCTGGCACAAATACAAGAATTCAGAGCAGCACACCAACTGGTGCTTCGGTGCAAAACAGTCCTGGATACTACCGAAATACATCTTTTGTGGAGGCTATCTCCAAAACTTCTGTTGTCAAACAAGGATCTGATATTAAGGGGCATTCAATAAAGGTATTGCTTGTATTAGTTTTACTCGTACTGGACAATTAATATCAAGGGGAACTAAAGATTATTTTGCTCTGTGATTCATATCTCTGTTGCAGTTTCAAGTAATATGAAGTGTCTATTTAAGTACTCCCTCCGATCCATATTACTTGATGCTGAAATGGATGTATCTACAACTAAAATGTGTCTAGATATGAAAAGTGCTTTTGGCTCCTGAGCTCCGGTGCTCTCGTCATTTTTTTAAAAAATTAAAAGAAATATTTATAAGTTATCAAAAAATTTGAAAATAATTCTGGAGATTGTCAGTGATACATGTCACAATCATGAAAAATCTCAACCCAAAATTCTTTTTATTTTGTGCTAGAAAAAAAATAACAAAATCTGATATGTTTTTGGAGATTTGAATATGACTAGTCAGATCTGCACTTTTTTTTATTTATTTTTGTGTAGTTTAAGATATAAAGTATTTGAAATTTATATTTTACTCGTTTGTGGAATACATTATTAGCTATATGCAGATTTTTTCTCAGATTTTTTTGAAACTCAAAAATATAATTTTTTATTTATTTGAAAAACGAGATTAGCGTCAAGTAATATGAATCGGAGGGAGTAGTAGAATTCCAAGCTGAGTTTTACGAGCCTTCCTTTAATAACAGTAACTGCTTTTATGTAGGTTTTGAACTGCCATGATTCTGTTATCTATATTCTAGCCCCTCTTAAATATGCTACCGTCTATGGATGCTCTGACACAACAGTTGTTCTTGGTGCTATTGGTAAGGTATGTACGCAATGCAATTTTACTATCCATATTTCTATTTGAATGCATCAGGCAACACAATGTAGTCCCTAAGATTATTGTTTTTAGTATTGAAATGCATAATCTATCAATATTGATTTGTTCTTTATCATGCACATACTCGTTCCGTCCCCAAATATTAGACGTTTTGGCAGTTGAGTCTGAACTGCCAAAACATCTTATATCAAGGAACTGTGTTAGTAGCAATTAGTATCTTTCACTTACCTAGTTCACCTAATATTGTTTCATGCTGTCAGGTGGTAAAAGTTGAGCATTGTGAACGTGTGCAAATAATTGCGGCTTCTAAGAGAATTTGTATTGCCAATTGTCGCGAGTGCATCTTCTACTTGGGAGTAAATCACCAACCACTTATTGTTGGGGACAACCATAAGTTACAAGTGAGTATATGCTAATCTGATAATTTTCTTATCATGTGCACTACCATATAGACACATACTGTTGTTAAAAACGACAAAAACTGTATGAACAATTGGAATGCACACTTAGTAGGCACCTAGATGTATATACGAGACACAGGATGATACTTCCTCCATTCCAGCGGATTGGAATCTAAGCAAAGAGGCATCCTTTGAAGCATTTATCGAATGTAGAAGACTAAATTTATCATGCTACTACCTCCGTTCCAATGAATAAGGCTTATATTCTTTTTGAAAAGTCAAACTATGTAAAATTTGACCAAGTTTTATGTGAAAATCATTAACTTGTATAATATAAAATCAACGTCGTTAGATACATCATGAAGTATATTTCGTAATGATATCTATATATTATTATAGTTCACAGTTCGTCCTAAAAATTTGGTCAAACTTAGCTTGACTTTTTCGACAAAAATATACGCCTTCTTCAATGGAACAGTGGGAGTATGTTAAAACAGAAAAAGTTGACAAGGGACCTGTTTTATTTGATATGTTGAATTCAATTGCACTGACATACAAAAAAGTCCCTGTGCTTCAAAAGCATGATAGTTATATACAGTAATTTTTTTTGACTTCAATTTTCTTTACCTTCTGTTTTAACAGGTTGCTCCATTTAATACTTATTATCCACAACTGGGGGAGCATTTGGCACAAGTTGGTGTGGACGCAAACATCAACAAGTGGGACCAACCTTTTGTTCTGGGAGTTGTTGATCCACATGATTCATTATCTCACCCTGCAGGGGTTTCTGATGTCCAAGCTGAGTCTGCCACTCGTCTAGATCCTGATCTATTCACAAACTTCTTGGTATGGAAACTGCAAGTTGTTCTCCTAGATAATCGCTGAACAAATAAATATATACTAATGTATTGAATGAAAATATTTTGGTTGTTTTGCGGAGCAGTTCTCAGTTCTTAATTTATTGGTGTATGGCAATTAATGTGATTTGACCTTATTATTTATTTTTCTTGCAGTCGTCTTGTCCATGCCAGCTGTAGTAGTAAACTAGTAACTGAGAAGTCATTTTGCCATACTTCTCAGTTGGAACTACTCCCTCCGTTCCTTAGCTTAGGGCGTATAATTTTTTCCCTTTTTTGGTCACAGCTTAAGGCGCGCATGGCGTGGAAATGGCAACTTGTCAAATCTGCCCCTCACTCGGCCTGGAAACAAGGAGGCAACGCGGGCCGTGATTGGGTGCCATGACTGTAATTATCGTTGGTTGGTTGTGCGTGGCTGGCCTTGAATTTAGGAGGTGCATGCAAGGAATCAGCGAGAGGGATATTAACCGTGCTAGCTATTTAATAGGGGCAGGACCGGCCGAAAATTAATCTGCTTGCCTCTCCTTAATCGACGTGCTGAAACATTTACGCCCTAATCTAAGAAACGGAGGGAGTAGTTGGCAAGATCAAAGAATCTAATGCTAAAGCTTGATATGCTATTGGAGGTCCACAATGTTAATCTTTCTATGGTTTCTGACCAGTCAAATATAGTTTTTATTGGTTGTGCTGCAGTGATGTTAGAACTCAGCATGCGATGCATCTTACACTTGTTTATTACTTTCCTGTGTATACTTATTTGACTCTGGCTAATACCCTTCTGCAGATTCCCAGTTGGTTCGAGGCAGAAGGCCTTACCAAATACAATCCATTTACATTACCTGAAGTTTATTGGGTATCACAGAGGAAAAAGGTATATAAGCAATCCAAATTTGTTTTGCATATTTACTTGCTACAATTTAGGATGATTATCTTTGACAGACTTTGTGCACAATTGAGGGATTAGATTAAAGCAGGCATATGTTGTTTATTATATTTAACAGCATTTGTTGCATGAAAACGTGGTGCTGGAGTATTGCTGGAGCAGGAAGGATCTATAGTTACTGTAGGAATCAGTCTGGATTACCCTGAATTTTTGTGCTTCGGTCACTTAGCTCCCTGTACTAAAAAGCTAGCCAGCTATTCTAGCCTTCTGAAGCTTGGCATTTCGGACAAATATTCCCCCTTTTAAATTGAGGATAGGTTCGGCCACTAAAAGACTACAACTGCCAGACACATCATCGTTGGTGGTTTGGTGCCATTGGTCAGTTGTCTCCTAACAACTGGCCAGTCATAAAATTATTCACCCCGATTCTCTAACTCTTTGAACCCACGACATACGTAAGTGGCCAGAAGCTAAAGTCCATCATGGAATCCTTTACTCTTAGAGAAGTCTGAAAACAAATCTGAATTTTAAAATCGTTTTGGATTGAACACTGGACTTCCGTTTGAAAACATGTATTTAGTATAACAACAAGGCTTGCATAGTTCATGCCACCTATGTCACTCCACGCAATAGTGAGGCAAACCAGCCTAGGGGGTTATTTTCTCTGATTTGGAGCTGTAGGGGCTAAAACCTCTGTTTTGTAGACTATGGGGTTAAGTAGCCGGAGCATCGATATTAAGATAGTTCATAACATCTTGGACTTCTTGATGTACATTTGTAATGATATTTTTTTTTTCAAACTACTGTCTTTTTCTTGACAACCAATGTTATTTAAATTGTTATTCAGATAGCACAATGAGTTGAAAACTTGAAATGAATATGTACTTTCTGGTAGGGTTATGTGGTGCAATGTTGTTGGGCACAGTGTGATTAGTTCTCTCTTTTGTTAGTGGCTGCTGCTCATTGTGTGACAACATATACTAACATGAATGAATCTATTTCACATATTCTGATTTCTTATATTTTTTTGAATTTGGCTTCTTGTCAAACATCTTCAGAAAGATTCCCTGGAAGATATACAAAAGAATATCCGGGAACTGGAGCTTGATGATAACCGTAAAAAGGAATTGGCATGTGCCCTTCATGCTCAATTCAAGGACTGGCTATATGGTAAATTATTCCTCTATTGATATTACTGTGATGATATTAATGCGATGATGGGAGTAATGATTGAATGTTTGGTTTCTTCCGTACTTTGTCTCTATCAGTTTAGACTTAACATCTCCTTTTGAAGTTTGGCAGTTCTTTTAGTCCATGATACTCTCATTTGCTTCTCATGGTTATCCATGAGAACTTGATTCTTGTGAAATACTTGCTCCAGTTAGCGGTAACTGAGCAACTATCTTACATTGTGCATTATGGTGGCTACTTTTGTCTCGAAGCTAGAAAATGCACTACTGCCTTTGCGGGAGCTATCGCTATTGGTTCCTTAGTAATGTGTTTGGAACTGTTCATAATGGAGACATGTAGTCATATTGATTCTTCTGTTACTATTCAACCGACTCTAACCACTTTCTAAATAATCGATGCTATTACTGATAAACTGGAAATATAAATGGTACTGGAGCCTTGCTAGGATTCAGGATTAGTCTAGTCAAGTTCGGAATTTGGAAGACTTGGGTAGGACTATGATTAATGCAGTTGCTTGGCATGTTCAGAGGCTTAATTGCTTTGTTCAGCTATCTTGAACCGAAGCAAACATTAAAATGTTTAATACTTCTACATGATAAGAATGTGCTTGATGTTGGTGGGCCATTTTATCTGACTGGATTTCAGTTGAGTACTCCCAGAATCGGTGAAAACTTAACCGAATAAACTTGTACTACCTCTGTCCATAAAAGGATGTCGCAAATTTGTCTAAATTTAGATGTATCTCCGACATCTTTTCATGGATGGAGGGAGTATTATTTGTTACTGAAGTAGCAAATTGAACTATATGGTTACTCTTTGGATTACCTGGTTGTTATGCATTCAGCTTCCACCATCACTCTTTTTCACTGCAAAAATAGCTTCCTTTGATCCTGAAATGAACTGTTTGAATGACAATTGGATGTGTTCAATCTCGTGTCCAGCTTCAGGAAATATCCGCCAGCTTTACTGTTTGCAAGGCGAATAAGCATATATAATCTCCATCCAAGTGCTTGCGCACACCTTCGAAGATTGTGCATCCTTTGCGTGGTCCCCGTCAATTGTTCAACCATGTGCTGCAGTGTCCACACTAACTTCTCGTCGACTGAGCTGATTCAACCTGATGTTCCAGCCTGTAGTGGTTGTCAATGTAAAAGAAATAATGTACTGCCGATTTTTGCCAATTAATTTTGATCGGCCTTCCGTTTTGTTTGTTGTGGTTGGTGCGAAAATCCAAATGGGTGTGTGGTAGTTTCATATTTGTGTCGACTGACATACGACAATGATTAGGAATTCTTTAGCAAAAAATAAACATTTTTGCTCATCAGCTTGGCTCTTTTCTATTTGTATACTGTAAATGCTATTGGTGTATTTGGCAGTGGTACCCAGACGTGTTCAACATGCCTGTTTGCTGTGTATGTACCTGCTACCAATTATATGCGGTGGGTATACATTTAGACTACCAATGCTTTTGACAGTTAAAATCGATATGAAATACTCTGTAGACAGAATAGTTGGCATTAACATATCCACGTGCCATCCTCTGAGTTAGAATGATGTTGCTCAGTTGCATAGCTTGTGCACCGTGTCCTATTTAAATGACCACAATACCAACGATCATCCATACGTGACCTTGCCAAAGTAGCAAAGTAGGGGGAAAACCAATCTCTTTCCTCTCGTAAAATTGGAACTGACAAGATGGAGCAGATCTTAGGAGCGAGGCAAATACTCCAACATATATCCAATGTGGGGAAGGGAGACACTGGGAATTCAAGTTATGGGATTATGAGGAACAGTAGTAGTTGCTCTCCTACTAGTTCTACCCCTGGAAAGGGACCAGCTTGGGAGGCGGATAGCGGAATGTTGGTAGTGTTAAGGTAATATGTGTGTTATATTATCAGGGGTCCAAAGGCCACAATATATAGTACATGTACAGGTGCAAATATGCAGAAAGCCCTCTAATATATGGGGAAACTACAATATACAGAGATATACATCTAACATCCCCCTCAAACTCATGGTGGATCCACAACACTGAGTTTGGAGAGTAAGAAATCATGAAGAGAGGAAGCAATCATCATAGCATGGGTAGTCTCAAGAATATGACGATGCTTACGCTCGGCGACACCATTTTGAGCATGAGCGCCGGGACACGAGAACTGGGCAAGGGTGCCCTGCTCAGCAAGAACACCACGCATATGCTGGGAGATATACTCTCCTGCAGAGTCAGCACGAAACACACGAATAGGCGTGAAATACTGAGTACGGACCATGGCTGCAAAACGCTGATAAATAGAAAGCACCTCACTGCGAGAGTGCATAAGAAACAACCAGGTGTATCGCGAAAAATCATCAATAAACAAAATATAGTATTGATGACCCCCTTTCGAAGGAAAGGGAGCCGGACCCCGAACATCCGAATGAACTAAATCCAAAGGTCGCTGAGATACAGACGCACTAGTAGGATAGGGAAGCTGAATCTGTTTGCCTAGCCTACAAGCCTTACACGAATGCAAAGACACATCTCCTGAGACAGACCCCAGAAGACCACGACGAACTAATGACGATAAACGGGAGCCACAGAGGTGACCCAGCCGATGATGCCACAGCTTGAAAGATCCAGTGATAGAAGCAGCAACCGCAGGAGAACTGGCAGATGAAGTGGCAGCAGAAGGAACACGAAGCCAGTCTAACTCCCAGAGCCCCGGGGATTCAAGGCTGCGAGGGCCAGCTCCAACCAGGGCCTGTGTACGGCGGTCCTGAACAGCACAAGAATCAGCGTCAAGAATGACGCGACAACCAGAATCAGTAAGCAGACTAGCAGAAAACAGGTTCATCTTAAGACTAGGAACATGAGAAACATCAGGAACAGAGAAAGAGGTAGTAGAAAGGGTGCCTCGACTGGAAACAGGGAGAGAGGTACCATCAGCCGTGATAACACGAACAGGAGAAACAAGAGAGCGAAGAGCAAAAAGAATAGAAGACGCAGAGGTCATATGAAAAGAAGCTCCAGAATCCAGATACCACGGGGATGACATACCTGACTGTGTGGAAGGTGGTGGTCGCGCGGTGCCAGAAGAGCCAGGAACAGAACCAGCATTACCCGTCGAGGAAGAGCTCCGTACTCAATGAGCGCACTACGAAGACCACGGATAATGTCCTGATCAGATAGCGCAACAGGAGAAGATCCTGAAGAACCAGCCTGACGACGAGTATGCTGCGGCGGACGTAAGCTGGGATCCCTCTGCCAGCAAGTAGAGATAGTGTGGCCAGTCCTGCAACAGTAGGTGCAAGGAGGTGATGTCGAACCACGAGGCTGCTGGGGCTGACGCTGACCCTGGAATGGAGGAGTAGGAAGTATCGGCTGTGCCGGAGGCCGTAACGAAGCCGGCGGCATAGGAGGTCCACGAGCAGACGACACATGAGGGCCACGAGCAGCAAGAACAGAGGGAACCTCAAGAAGACCAGCACCACAAAGACGAGTCTCCTCAGCACGAAGCTCAGCAAGTACCTCAGAGAGCGGAACACGACCACGAGCAAGCAGCTGGGCCCGGCGCGGCTCAAACTCCTTACGGAGCCGCGGCAAGAACTCAAAAACGCGCTGAAACTCCAGATCCGCGCGCACAGTCAGACAGTAGGGACAAGTAGCACACACAGCTGTACGGAGAGAATCAAGCTGACGCCAGATAGCAGCACTCTGAGTGTAGAACTCATCAATAGTAGAATCACCCTGCTGAAGGGCATGCTCCTAGCGGACCACAGATAGGTAGAGAGCATCCCCAGACGGCTGATAGCGCTGACGAAGAAAAGCCCACTGAGCAGCAGCAGTGGGAAGACCCATAAACTCAGCCGCATACTGAGGCAGAACACTGGAGGTAAGAACAGCAGCAGCACGAGCATCCTCATCTAACCACTGAGTGTACTCGGTCAGATCCAGCCGGTAAGTCGCAACAGCAGTAGAGTGGTCCTGGACCTTCCGGTCATAATCAGCCAGAGCAGTGTCATCAGCACTCTTGGCTGCATCCTTATCCGTCTGAGTAGCATCAGGGGCAAGGGCAACAGGTGGCGGTGCAACAGGCACCGTAGGAGCAACGGGGCGCGGCGGACAGGAGACCTCGCCAGAGAGCACACCCCAAAGACGAAGACCGCGCATGTGGACGCGCATGAAGGCAGCAAAATCAGGGTAGTTCGCGCCATCAAAGATCACCGGGCAGCGAGGGATCGCAACATAGCCCAAGGAAGACATAGTTTTTTTTCTTTTTTTTTAGATCAAGGAAACAGATCGACGGGAAACAACCGATGGGAAACAATCTCTGAGAGTTGGCGCCGAGAGGAAGATCACCGAGCGGCGGCGGGAGAGGCGGAAGGCGGAGGGGCGACAACCGGCGGGAGAGGCGCCGGCGGCAGGAGAGGTGGCCGAGCGGCCGGCGGCCGGCGGAGGGGCGACGACCGACGAGGGAGGCGGGCGGCCGGTGGAGGGGCGACGGCCAGCGGAGGGGTGATGGCCGGCGGGGGAGGCGGGGCGGCGGCCGGACGGGCGGGCGGAGCTCTCAGCACGGCCACGCGCGTGGAGAGCAGCCAGGGACGGAGCGGGGGCAGCACGGCCACGCACGGATCGGGCGGCAGAGAAGATCGGGCGGCGCGGCCGGAACACGTACTAGACTAGAGGACCAATTTTTTTTTGCTCTGATACTATGTTAAGGTAATATGCGTGTTATATTACCAGGGGGCCAAATGCCACAATATATAGTACATATACAGGTGCACATATGCAGAAAGCCCCCTAACATATGAGAAAACTACAATATACAGAGATATACATCTAACAGGTAGGTGCAACATAGTGATGAACTACAACAATAGTGCAAATAGATAGGCATGGTGAGTTCAACCTTTGGTCGCTGCCGGGTCCCCGGGATAGGTCAATAGCACGTCAAACCGAATTGTCCTCCGCTCGCGTCAAATGAGCTGATTTAATCTCATATTCGAGCATGTAGTGTTTTTCTCTTTTTTTTGCGGGGATGTAGTGTTTTTCTCGGTGTAATTAAAAGAAAAATATGCGCCCATATTTGTCAAATAATTGTGACCGATTTTCATTTTCTGTTAGTTGTTGCTGTAAGAATCCAAATGGCGGTTGTTGCTGTAAGAATCCAAATGGCGGTTTGATAGTTTCAGATTTTGTATCGTTCATAGTTCATAACATGCGCAAAGATGATAGTGGTTACTCAGTTCTTTGGCAGAAACAAATTTTTTTGCTCATCACCTTGGTTCGTTTTTATTTAACTAGAAATGCAGTCTGTAAAATCGGTGCATGGGTCAATGGGTGAGGGGTACATACAGCATAGCATGCTTGATTTGCGATGTATGTTTGCACCTACTACATTTTTTTTTTTCAAAAACATGCAAAGAGCTGCATGCCGTTTCATTAAGATTAGAAGAGGTTATACTTATATACAATAGTTTTTACATGACAAGTCTGTCTTGCGCAGGGAGCTTCCAAAAGGATAAATGACCACTCCTGACGCCTGTTTGCTGCGTATGTATCTGTTACCAATTATATGCGGTGGGTATACATTTAGACCATCAATGCTTTTAACAGTTAAAATCGATATGAAATACTCTGTAGACAGAAGAATAGTTGGCATTAACATATCCATGTGCCACCCTCCGAGTCAGAATGGTGTCGCTCAGTTGCATAGCTTGTGCACCGTGTCAGTTACACAAGGAGAGCCATGTCCTATTTAAATGACCACATTTGAGCACCACAGCCTTCAGGACAGGTTGTTGGTCGTTTCTATATGTGCATTGCATCTAATGACCAAATAGCATTGATCATCCATATGTGACCATGCCAAAGTAGCGAAGTAGAGGGAAGACCAATCTCTGTCCTTCCGTAAAATTGGAACTGGAAAGATGGGGCAGATCTTAGAAGCCTGGCAAATACAACATATATCCAATTTGGGAAAGGGAGACACTGGGAATTCAAGTTATAGGACCATGGTAAAAACAAGTAGTTGCTCTCCTCCTAGTTCTACACCTAGAAAGGGAAAGGGACCAACTTGGGAGGCGGATAGCTTGGGCACACTACACCCTGGCAATGCTCCTATGATGATTTTGTCTTCTCTGGATGTCCCTTCTCTAGGACTATCTGGTACGAGGTCCTGTCGTGGGTTCGATCCACCTCAGGGCCACCCACGGTTGAGGGTTACTTCGCAGACTGGTGGTCGCTGGTGGTGCGGATTGCCCCTCGCCAACTACGCAAGGGTACCTCGTCTCTGATCATGCTCACTGCATGTGGGATATGGAAGCATAGGAACGTTGCAATCTTCGACAATGCGCGACCATCGGTGGCTTCCCTGTTCAACGATATCAGGATTGAGGCGCAATAGTGGGCGGACGCGGGGGGCCGGGGTCTTCGCCAACTACTCCCCTAGATTAGCTTTTCTGGGTTGAGTTGTATGGCGTGGTGTTGGTCCTTTCTTGGACTTATACATATAACCTTCTTTTTCTATCAATGCATCAAAACGCAAGGCTTTTGCGTTTTCGCGAAAAATGATTTTGTCTTCTCTGCAGCTGCTTGGTATCTTTTCATGCAACATTTAGGTGAGAAATTTGTGGGAGCACAGAATGTTTGTAGGCGCAACATAGTGTACCACAAATCGATATGCATGTTGAGTTCAACCTTTGCTCGACCCGCTTGCGTAGTTCAGTAGTGCATCAAGCCGCATTGTCCTCCGTTCTCGTCAAATGAGCTGATTCAATCTCATATTCGAGCATGTAGTGTTTTTCTCAGTGTAAAAGAAATAATATGCGCCCATATTTGCCAAATAATTTTGATTGATTTTCATTTTCTATTAGGTGTGGCGGAGATATGCACCCATATGTGTTGGCCGACTAAAATGCGGCATGTTCAACAATCAGGTGTGGCGGAGATGCGCATGTTGAGATAAATGTGTGGCCACACGAGGAAGGACCGAGTCCGGAATGATGATATACGAGATAGAGTTGGGGTAGCACCGATTGCAGAGAAGCTTGTCCAACATCGTCTAAGATGGTTTGGGCATATTCAGCGCACGCCTCCAGCATAGTGGACGGCTAAAGCGTGCTAATAATATCAAGAGAGGACGCATGAGAGGAGTCCGTAAAGAGAGATCTGAAGGACTGGAGTATCACCAAAAAACTAGCTATGGAAAGAGCCGTATGAAAACTTGCTATCCATGTGCAAGAACCATGAGTTGGTTACGAGATCTTATGGGTTTCATCTCTAGTCTAACCCAACTTATTTGGGGATAAAGGCTTTGATCTTATGGGTTGTTCATTTTCTGTTAGTTGCTGGTGTAAGAATCCAAATGGAGGTTTGATAGTTTCAGATTTGTATCCTTCATAGTTCATAACATATGCGAAGATGATAGTGGTTACTCAGTTCTTTAGGAGAAACAATTTCTTTTGCTCATCACCTTGGTTCCTTTCTATTGAACTGGAAATGCACTCGGTAAAATCGGTGTATGGGTGAGGGATACATAGCATGCTTGTTTTGCGGTGTATGTTTGCACCTACCACAGATGTTTTTTTTTCAAAAAATGCAAAGAGCTGCATTTAGTTTCATTAAGATTAGAATATATACAATAGTTTCTCCATGACAGAATTGTCTCGCGCAGGCAGCTGCCAAAAGGATAAATGACTACTCCTCGCGCTTGTCTACCTGTGATTTTGCCAGCGTCCATTGAATGAATTCGTTTGCCACAAGCCTGATGATTGTGTCGTTGAGAGCACTGTTGTGGCCAAAGGTTCTATAATTCCGCTCAAGCCAAAGCCTCCTGCAGCACGCAATGCTCATTGTTGCAAGGCCAAGTCGACGTTTCCTGGGAGAGCGACTTCTCAGTACATATATACCACCAGCTCCGTAGACAGCTATCCATCTGACTATCTGAGTGCAGAAGGCACTGAATGCATATGTGTTCAGAACCTGGAACCCAAATCGTTCTAGAAGTTGGAAACTGCATCGGCGAGTGGTCTAGAGTCTCTGGGGCAGTGGGGCTTGGGCACACTTAGGGAAGCAGCGATTGCATAGGGACAACTAGAAGAATTTCTCTTGGAGGGGAATGGGCCGGGTCGACCTGGCGGGTCGCCGACCCGACCCAAAAAGTTGGGGCCAATGGGTCGCCTGGATCGGCCCTAAAGAAGATTTGGGCCAATAGGGCCGGCATCGATTGACCCGCTGGGTCGGCCGGGTCGACCCACCTCGTTTACACATCAGGCAGCAGCTACGTCTGAATCGTGGGGGGTGCTGTACGCCGACCTGGTCGGCGCGGACCAGGCGCCGCACACCCCTAGGCGGGTTGTTGGGCCGGCCCAACATGTCACTCCTTATTTTTTTGCTTTTTCGTTTTTTCTTTTTTGTTTCTTTTGGTTTTTTGTTGTTTGTTTTCTTTTTTAAAACATTTTTTTAAATCTGAACATTTGTTAAAATAAAAAAATCAAATTAAAAGAAATCACTTTTTAAAAATCTGAGCATTTTTCAGATTTGAACATTTTTAAATTTGAACAAAAATATATTTTTTCTATGAACAATTTTTGAATTTGAACAAATTTTATATTTGAACAATTTTTGAATCTGAACGATTTTCATATTTAGAACAATTTTCAAATTTGAATAAATTTCATATTTTAACGGTTTTCAAATTTGAGCGGCTTTCGAATTTAAACGGTTTTCAAATTTGAACATTTTTTAATTTAAACATTTTCTTAATTTTTAAAAAAATTAAAAAATTAAAATTTTCGAATCTGAAAAAATATAAACAAAACCGAAAACAGAAAAAAGAAAAGAAAACAGAAAAGAAAAACAGAAAAGAAAAAAGAAAAAGAAAAAACGAACTGCTACAGGCAAACAGCCACAAATGGGCCTGGCCCATACCCGACCAGGGGTGTGCGGTGGCCGGTAGCCACCGACCTGGTCGGTGTATAGGCTTTGCCCTGAATCGTCTCCCCGACCTGTTCGTTATCTTGCTAAGAGCATCCCCACTCGTTGGCGCTCCCCACGTCCAAATCCGGCGAAATTTTCGTCCGGATTGGAGGAAGATTTGGCGTGGGGAGGAGTATATTTCCAGTCGTGTGCTCCCCAAGCGGCGTTTCTCGGGGAAAAAGAGGATGGCTCGGGGAATCCGGACGAAAGAGGAGACACGTGGGCGTGGGCGGTTGGTTTAGCTTCATCCGGAGTCCCCGGGAGACCCCGGGAAACCGAGGATGGCATGGGGAGTCCGGACGACAATAGGCTTAAATCCGGACCAAAACGAGAAACCGGGGGCCTGACTGGGCCGTTTTTCGCCGTCCAGATGAAAAAAAGTGGCCGTGGGGGACTCTGTGGGGAGACGAGTGGAGATGCTCTAAAGGCTGGCGATGTGTCCCCAGCGCCTCACTCCATCACTAGCTGAACTAAGCTTCTCAAGCAATGTCAAAAGTAATACTGGAACAGCCTAAAAGGCTAAATCGAGTTGCCTAATTCTAAAGCTGTCACGACTCCTCTAGTACTGTGTCTATTTGTTGATAAGAATGCTTGCACAAGTATTGCACACGTGACACATATAGAAATGTTTAACGGAGAATGATGATCCCAGTACTATGCAAAATCAGCGCCAGACCATGATTTTTTGCTCAAAATCAGCGGCAGACTATGCGTCTCAGTTAAATCATGGTCTGCCGCTGATTTTTGCATAGTACTGGCTCTTTTTCTTGCAGGTAAAATAGAAACTTCATTGCTCAAAAAGGGTTATACAGCGGTCGGATTCTAGCAACTGAAGAAGTTCTTCAAGCCCAGACCTCAACCAAAACTCTGTACATCGACCTAGTCTAGCAAAATTTGCTAAAAGGTGTATGGATTTTGCCAAGACTATGAAAATTGTCCTGGCTAAAGGTCTAAGAGTATGTCCAGTCGGGTTCCTCAAAACGCCTCCCAAATATTTTTGGAGCGCCCGGACATTTAACCGGCCCCAGTGACGCACCCCAAAGAGCATTTTTGTCAGCGCGGTCCAATACGATGTCCGGCACCTCGAGGTCATCCCCGCTCCACAGGAGATGCTTCGGATGCGCCGGACAGAGCGAGACGTGAGGCGGGGGGTGGGTGGGGGGGGGGGGGGGGGCTACGCGTCATTGAGACACGAACGAAGCGCTGCAGCATTGCCTTAATGGCGACGTAGGGGAAGGCAAGACATCTCGTCGGCACTGTGCCTCCTCGACGTATCGCTGCTCCTCCTCCACCCGTTGCTACCGTTCGCACGCCACCGCTTGTTCACGCGCTTTCTTCCCGCCGCTTCTCACATCTTCCCGCGCTTTCTTCTCGCCTCTTCTCGCGTTGCCGCTGTTGGAGATATGCCCAAGAGGCAATAATAAACTGGTTATTATAATATCTTTGAGTTTATGATAATGTTTACATACCATGCTATAATTGTATTAACCGAAACATTGATACATGTGTGTTATGTGAACAACAAAGAGTCCCTAGTATGCCTCTTAACTAGCTTGTTGATTAATGGATGATTAGTTTCATAATCATGAACATTGGATGTTATTAATAACAAGGTTATGTCATTATATGAATGATGTAATGGACACACCCAATTAAGCGTAGCATAAGATCACGTCATTAAGTTATTTTCTATAAGCTTTCAATACATAGTTACCTAGTCCTTATGACCATGAGATCATATAAATCACTTATACCGGAAAGGTACTTTGATTATATCAAACGCTACTGCGTAAATGGGTGGTTATAAAGGTGGGATTAAGTATCCGAAAAGTATGAGTTGAGGCATATGGATCAACAGTGGGATTTGTCCATCCCGATGACGGATAGATATACTCTGGGCCCTCTCGGTGGAATGTCGTCTAATGTCTTGCAAGCATATGAATGAGTTCATAAGAGACCACATACCACGGTACGAGTAAAGAGTACTTGTCAGGAGACGAGGTTGAACAAGGTATAGAGTGATACCGATGATCAAACCTCGGACAAGTAAAATATCGCGTGACAAAGGGAATTGGTATCGTATGTGAATGGTTCATTCGATCACTAAAGTCATCGTTGAATATGTGGGAGCCATTATGGATCTCCAGATCCCGCTATTGGTTATTGGTCGGAGTGAGTACTCAACCATGGTCCGCATAGTTCACGAACCGTAGGGTGACACACTTAAAGTTGGATGTTGAAATGGTAGAACTTGAATATGGAATGGAGTTTGAATATTTGTTCGGAGTCCCGGATGAGATCCCGGACATCACGAGGAGTTCCGGAATGGTCCGGAGAATAAGATTCATATATAGGATGTCATTTTATGTGATTTAAAATGATGCGGAAGGTTCTATGGAAAGTTCTAGAAGGTTCTAGAAAAGTCCGGAAGAAACCACCAAGGAAGGCGGAGTCCCGGTGGGACTCCACCTCCCATGGCCGGCCAACCCTAAGGGGGAGGAGTCCCAATTGGACTCCCCAAGGGGGGCCGGCCACCCCCTCCCAAGGAAGGTGGAACTCCCACCTCTAGTGGGAGTCCTAGCTTGGGTAGGTTTCATGAGTTATGGAAGGTTTTGGTTTGGGGTCTTATTCGAAGACTTGTAGACCAACTCTTGGGTGTTCCACCTATATAATGAGGGCCAAGGGGAGGGGGCCGGCCAACCCAAAAAGCACCACAAGGTGGCCGCACCACTAGATGGCCGGCGCCCCCTCCCAAACCCTAGCCGCCCCCTCTCTCCTCTATAGTTCCCGCACGCTTAGCGAAGCTCCGCCGGGATTCTCCACCGCCACCGACATCACGCCGTCGTGCTGTCGGATTCAAGAGGAGCTACTACTTCCGCTGCCCGCTAGAACGGGGAGGTGGACGTCGTCTTCATCAACAACCGAACGTGTGACCGAGTACGGAGGTGCTGCCCGTTCGTGGCGCCGGTGATCAAGATCTTCTACGCGCTTTTGCAAGCGGCAAGTGAACGTCTACCGCAGCAACAAGAGCCTCATCTTGTAGGCTTTGGAATCTCTTCAAGGGTGAGACTCGATAATCCCCTCGTTGCTACCATCTTCTAGATTGCATCTTGGCTTGGATTGCGTGTTCGCGGTAGGAATTTTTTTGTTTTCTATGCAACGTTATCCTACAGTGGTATCAGAGCCGTGTCTATGCATAGATGGTTGCACGAGTAGAACACAATGGTTTTGTGGGCGTTGATGCTCTTGTTGTCTTTAGTTTGAGTACTTTGCATCTTTGTGGCATAGTGGGATGAAGCGGCTCGGACTAACTTTACATGACCGTGTTCATGAGACTTGTTCCTCGTTCGACATGCAACTTGTATTGCATAAGAGGCTTTGCGGGTTTCTGTCTCTCCTACTATAGTGAAGATTCAATTTACTCTTCTATTGACAACACTAGTATCACCGTTGTGGTTCATATTCGTAGGTAGATTAGATCTCTCTCGAAAACCCTAAACCACGTAAAATATGCAAACCAAATTAGAGACGTCTAACTTGTTTTTGCAGGGTTTGGTGATGTGATATGGCCATAATGTGATGATGAATATGTATGAGATGATCATTATTGTATTGTGGCAACCGGCAGGAGCCTTATGGTTGTCTTTAAATTTCATGTTGAGTAGTATTTCAAAGTAGTTGTAATAGTTGCTACATGAGGTGAACAACCATGAAGACGGCGCCATGGACCTTGACGCTACGCCGACGATGATGGAGATCATGCCCGTTGATGATGGAGATCATGTTTGTGCTTTGAAGATGAAGATCGAAGGCGCAAAGACTAAAGGGCCATATCATATCACATATGAATTGCATGTGATGTTAATCCTTTATGCATCTTATTTTGCTTAGATCGCGACGGTAGCATTATAAGATGATCCCTCACTAAAATCTCAAGATAATAAAGTGTTCATCCTTAGTAGCACCGTTACCAATACTTGTCGGTTCGAAGCATCTCGTGATGATCGGGTGTGATAGAATCAACAAGTACTACAACGGGTGCAAGACAGTTTTGCACATGCGGATACTAAGATGGACTTGATGAGCCTAGCATGTACAGACATGGTCTCGGAACACGTGATACCGAAAGGTAGAGCATGAATCATATGGTTGATATGATGAACACTTTGAGTGTTCGCCATTGAAATCACACCTTGTCTCGTGATGATCAGATTTTGGTGTAGTGGATTTGGATCGTGTACCACTTAATAACTATGAGGGATGTTGTATTAAGTGGGAGTTCATTAGTAATTAGATTAAAACATGAACTAATTATCATAAACATAGTCTGAGTAGTATTTTGAATTAATTTTGTAGTATTGGCATCCGTTTTTCTACCATGCGCTAGTCTTGAAATTGAGATAGAAATACTGTTAAAATCTGACAAGAAACTTTACGGATTGGTACCGTATTGTTAAAGAATCAAGAATTGATTAAGTCCTATTGCAAACTTTTAGTAAACCTCACATTGTTAATTCAAAGAACTATGGTTTCAATTAGTACCTAAACTTATCTTGTCTCCGTGAAACTTAAAGTTCAAATCTGTTTGAAAAGTAAGGAGCTGAAAATTTAGTTTTCAGAAATAATCAAGGTATGAGATATATGTGATATCTAAGACTTATTGCAAGATGATAGAATATAATTTGGTGAGACTACATAAACTCATAAGTTTTATGGGAATGTACGAAGGTTGATGACGCAAGGCGTCCCAATCCTCCAACTATTGGGGCACTAACGATATTCGCATATCCATGAAGTGATTGTCCTTAGTATGCACCGTTGCTAAGACTCGTTGTTTCGAAGCATCACGTGTTGATCGGGTGTTATAGATTCTACGTGTGCTTACAACGGGTGCAAGCCAGATTTGCACATGCGAATACTGAGGTTAAACTTTACGAGCCTAGCATGTACAGACATGGTCTCGAAAAGTCGTCATGATATGATGGATAAAATTATGAGTAAAATTGTTCATCATATTACAATGTTACTAATAGTGAAATCTGAAACACTTGTCATATGATGATCAACTTCAAAGTAAGAACCTCAAGGTTATTGGTATTTGACCAACAAATCTAGAAGTTATTGAAGGAGAAATGTTTTCTGAATAATGAGGAAAGCTAAAAGAGAAATTACAAAAGATATTTTGGCAGAAAGAAAAGAAAAGACTAGAAAGTCTAGCTCAGGTGTATATCAATGATATACATGTTATGGATGTATTCCTCGTTTGGTCACACAATGAAATTCTTGGGTATTTGTACCATATTGATTGGTATGAAGTGTCATACAAAACAACGCAATACAAGAATACAATGGCCTAAATGACTGACAAGGAATATGATAGGAATGCACGTCTGGAACAAAAATAAAATGTTATTATGTTCATCGTTGGCATTCTATCTAGCCCTTAGAATTTATAATAAAGAACTTAATAATTGTTATTTTGCTCTTGTCAAATAAAAACAATGAGTTGTTCAAATTACGACATTATTCCATGAACGATGGATAAGTTACTATAAATTTTAATGGTGAAACACACATACATAACACTGACGCTAAAATGCCGTAAGGCAAATGATTTGAATTCCACTTATTTGTGGAACCGCCATTTAGGTCATGTTGGAAAGGAACGCATGAAGAAACTCCATGCAAATGGATTATTGGAGTCATTTGATTTATGAATCATTTGGCGCTTGCAAATCTCTTCTAAAAGGAATGACTGAAATACCGTTCATAGGCCAAGATTTGAACGGGCAACTAACTTAGTGGAAACATACATAATGATGTATATGGT
Organism: Lolium perenne; assembly: GCF_019359855.2. Taxonomy (NCBI): domain Eukaryota; kingdom Viridiplantae; phylum Streptophyta; class Magnoliopsida; order Poales; family Poaceae; genus Lolium; species Lolium perenne. Next base: position 263,255,218 of record NC_067250.2, read on the forward strand.
TCACTGGGCATAGTTGTGTGCGGGAGATTCTTCTACTTCATGAAAACTTCAAACAATGAATTGAGTATATATATGTGGATATATTCGATAAGGAAGAAGTTTGAAACATTTGAATGGATTCAAATAAATTTCAGCATGAAGAGGAAATCATCGTAATAGAAAAATCAAATATTTATGATTGGATCATAGTGGAAATATTTGAATTACGAGTTTTAGCGAACATCTAAGAGAGTTATGAAATTGTTCTACAACTCACATTTCTTGAAGTATCATAGTGATGATGAAGTATCCAAGAGATGTATCCAAACTTTGTTGGGTCAATGATGAGATAAAATATTAATGCCATTATATTTTTGTGGATTATGCTTTAGAGACTACCGCTTTTACACTAAATAGAGCATCATCATGATCCGTTGAAATGACACCATACAAGTTATGGCATGGGAATAAACCCTAATAGTCCTTTCTTTAAATTTTGGTCTAAGAGTTTACAACCAAAATCGGATGAATGTCTTTGTTGGTTATCCCAAAGTATTGATTGGGAATTCTTTCCACTATGGATACTAAGACAAAAGTGTTTGTCGATGTTTCTTATTTATTTCCAAGAAATTGTTTCCAGCGAAATATTAGAGTGGGAGGACAATAGAATTTGATAAGGTTTATGAACCTGAGCATAATGATCAAAGTAGCGCAGCATCGGAATTGGTTCCGGAAGCGGCCACGACGATCATGGCTCCCATGACTACAAAGTGTTTTAGCCATGGAGATCGAAGTACATATTGAACCTTGTAGGTATGGTTTACTTTGTGATCAAATAAATGATTTGTGGACAAAGGATTGATTTTGAACAATGATAAACCAACTACAAACAAAGAAGTTATGATGGGCCCTGACTCCGTTAAAATGGCTATACGCCATGAAATCCAAGATAGATGAATATTTTTTGAAAGTAATGGATCTATAAATATTGATGGACTTGGATGAAATATCCTTGAAGAAGCTCGACTTGTCGAAAAGTAGTTTACGACAAAGTTCAAAGAGTTGACTACGATAAGATTAGATCTTCCGTAGCAATGCTTATAGTCTATGTGGATTATTCTAGTATTCACTACATATTTCTTTTATGAGATATGTTAGTAGGATGGCAAAATACATAACTTATCAGAAGTATGTATTAAAAGTGTATACAAGATACAACCAAGAGTTTTGCTGGTCCATGGAATACTAGATAGGTATACGAACTTCAATTGGATGAAGTAAGTATCGCGGAGTTGGAATCTTCACCAGATGAAATAGTCAAAGAGTTTTTGATTTCATCAGAGACGATGAAGAGGCTTGCATTTGCAAGAAATTAAGTGGGAGCGCTAAGACATATTTATAATACTTTATGTAGATGACATATAGTTGATTATAAATGATGTAATTATATACTTGATTAAAAGGTTTCATTGAAAAATTAATTTCAATGAAAGGATATGGACTGAAACATATCTAGTGTCAAGATCTATGAAGATAGATTGAAACACAAAATAAGTTTAAGTCAAAGTACATAGAATGGATATTGAAATATTTCAATATAGAAATATTAAGAAAATGTTCTTGTCATGTGAAGTTTTAACAAGACTTGAGTGTATCTGATACTCAATGAGTAAAAACACATGAGTGATTATAGATCACAAATAATATGTACATAATCAGATGTCATGTGCTCTTAAAAATGTTATGAGCATGTACCAGAATGATTCACGTGATGATCATTGAAAAACAGTAAGAATATTCTTGAGTACTTGAGAAGAACCAAGGATATATATATAGCTTTGTATGGAGAAATGACAAAACAAATCGCTGCAAGGTGTTGCACCGATATTAGTTTTGTCACATATGAAAATAAAATTTCAAATCTCAAATTAGACTAAGTGTTGTTTAAAAGGTAGCACAATGAGCTAGAAGTTGTCTATGCTAGATTTAGAAGAGTTCTAAATATTGTGACGGATTCTACAAAAGAAGGCAGAGTATGTCATTGTTTTGACAATGACAAAAGGTGTTAAGTCAAGAGGTTCTTTGAGAACTTGGTGTAGTTCCGATAATGTCAGAACTTTGAAGCTATATTGTATGTGACAATATTAGTGACTTATTTCAGATCGCGGAATTAAGGTTCCACCAGAAGAACAAACATATTTAATGCCAACTCATTTGGAAATGAGTGATGCGTTGAGACGCAAATAAATTACAAAATACATACGTTTCTGAGCATGTCAGATCCGTTGACTAAAACCTCTCCCGTGAGCAAAACATGATAAAGCACCAGAAGGCCAAGGTGTTATATCTTTACAAATGGAAACTAGATTATTGACTCTAGTGCAAGTGGGAGACTGTTGGAGATATGCCCAAGAGGCAATAATAAACTGGTTATTATAATATCTTTGAGTTTATGATAATGTTTACATATCATGCTATAATTGTATTAACCGAAACATTGATACATGTGTGTTATGTGAACAACAAAGAGTCCCTAGTATGCCTCTTAACTAGCTTGTTGATTAATGGATGATTAGTTTCATAATCATGAACATTGGATGTTATTAATAACAAGGTTATGTCATTATATGAATGATGTAATGGACACAACCAATTAAGCGTAGCATAAGATCACGTCATTAAGTTATTTGCTATAAGCTTTCAATACATAGTTACCTAGTCCTTATGATCATGAGATCATATAAATCACTTATACCGGAAAGGTACTTTGATTACATCAAACGCTACTGCGTAAATGGGTGGTTATAAAGGTGGGATTAAGTATCCGGAAAGTATGAGTTGAGGCATATGGATCAACAGTGGGATTTGTCCATCCCGATGACGGATAGATATACTCTGGGCCCTCTCGGTGGAATGTCGTCTAATGTCTTGCAAGCATACGAATGAGTTCATAAGAGACCACATACCACGGTACGAGTAAAGAGTACTTGTCAGGAGACGAGGTTGAACAAGGTATAGAGTGATACCGATGATCAAACCTCTGACAAGTAAAATATCGCGTGACAAAGGGAATTGGTATCGTATGTGAATGGTTCATTCGATCACTAAAGTCATCGTTGAATATGTGGGAGCCATTATGGATCTCCAGATCCCGCTATTGGTTATTGGTCGGAGTGAGTACTCAACCATGTCCGCATAGTTCACGAACCGTAGGGTGACACACTTAAAGTTGGATGTTGAAATGGTAGAACTTGAATATGGAATGGAGTTCGAATATTTGTTCGGAGTCCCGGATGAGATCCCGGACATCACGAGGAGTTCCGGAATGGTCCGGAGAATAAGATTCATATACAGGATGTCATTTTATGTGATTTAAAATGATGCGGAAGGTTCTATGGAAAGTTCTAGAAGGTTCTAGAAAAGTCCGGAAGAAACCACCAAGGAAGGCGGAGTCCCGGTGGGACTCCACCTTCCATGGCCGGCCAACCCTAAGGGGGAGGAGTCCCAAGTGGACTCCCCAAGGGGGGCCGGCCACCCCCTCCCAAGGAAGGTGGAACTCCCACCTCTAGTGGGAGTCCTAGCTTGGGTAGGTTTCATGAGTTATGGAAGGTTTTGGTTTGGGGTCTTATTCGAAGACTTGTAGACCAACTCTTGGGTGTTCCACCTATATAATGAGGGCCAAGGGGAGGGGGCCGGCCAACCCAAAAAGCACCACAAGGTGGCCGCACCACTAGATGGCCGGCGCCCCCCTCCCAAACCCTAGCCGCCCCCTCTCTCCTCTATAGTTCCCGCACGCTTAGCGAAGCTCCGCCGGGATTCTCCACCGCCACCGACATCACGCCGTCGTGCTGTCGGATTCAAGAGGAGCTACTACTTCCGCTGCCCGCTGGAACGGGGAGGTGGACGTCGTCTTCATCAACAACCGAACGTGTGACCGAGTACGGAGGTGCTGCCCGTTCGTGGCGCCGGTGATCAAGATCTTCTACACGCTTTTGCAAGCGGCAAGTGAACGTCTACCGCAGCAACAAGAGCCTCATCTTGTAGGCTTTGGAATCTCTTCAAGGGTGAGACTCGATAATCCCCTCGTTGCTACCATCTTCTAGATTGCATCTTGGCTTGGATTGCGTGTTCGCGGTAGGAAATTTTTTGTTTTTTATGCAACGTTATCCTACAGCCGCCGCCTATCAAAGGCCGCCTCCGCTCAATGGACGTCACGACAGCCGCCGGTATCCCTTTGTCCACCGCAAATCATGCCTTGTCGCCTGCATACCACCTTCACAATGATGAGCCGCGCCGGTGGTGGCCAGTTTCCTCCACCACTGTTTCCACCTCCACCTCCATCGCCACCACCAACACCGGTGGAGTTCGACGTTAACCCGGAGCTGGCGGACAACGAGGATTGGGAGGCGGCGACGCAAGTGGCCTCCATAGAGGCGTTTGACGCCGCGGAGGCAGAAGAGACGCGCCTCCACCTCCAGGTGGCGGCATCGGAATGAGCTGCACGAGCGGCGGCGCATGGATGACCTACAGGAGCGGCTGTGACAGCTCCAACATCGGCAGCTGAGGGAGGAGGCGGCGGCCGCGGAATTGGTGGCCTGGGAGGCGGAAGCGGCGGCGCCGACGGCGGAAGCGGAGGACGAGGACGAGGATAAGGACGGCGACGACATCGACTGGTCGGATGATGGCCCAGTCCCGGAGGAGTAGGTGGCGCAGCAGTGGGCGATCGTCTATTACTTCGAGTTGCAGATGAAGCTGTAGGACGGCTGCCATGCCCGCGAGGAGGACAATGATGTGCGGTGGCGACGTGCCGTTGATCTCTCCCTCCAGCAGACACCGGAGCAGCGGCGGAAGGGGAGGCAATGACACGGCGGAACGACGTGTTCTCGTCACGCTACGGAGGGAGAGGCGGCGCACGTCGAACTAGCAGCGGCGGAGGGGAGGTGACGACGGGGTTGGGCCGTCGAACGCACCGCCGGGCGGCCAGTAGGGTAGGATTTAGATGATCCTAGTCGTTTTCATTCGAACTTGTAAAATATAATCAAATTTGAATGAAAACCTTTATTTTCCTGCATCTTAATTATTTTGGGGCCTCTAAATGGGGGCACGACTGGGGAGAGATGCGCCCCAAGCGCGGCACCACGCCAACGCGTCCCCCAAACGTTCAACCCAGCGCCGTTTAGAGGCCGCTTTGAGGGACGCGACTGAAGATGCTCTAAATCTCAAGCTAGTCCCTCCGTTCGGTAATATAAGTTTGTAGTACAACCGATACACACCTTTTAATTATTTGTAATAATAACTTCTATTATATGACAGAGGTCAGAGGGATGACATCTTAGAGGGTTGTATACTTATATATGTTAATTTACAATTACAGATATGCATATTTTTGAAGATTAAGAAGTGGTACCTAATACTTTACTAACTAAAGAGCCGACATCAATATGTTCACGAATTAATATATCCATGTGCCATTCTCTGAGCCAGAATGAAGTCGCCCGTTTGCACAAGATGTATGTCCTATTTAAATATGACCTCACTTGGGCTTTACAACCTTCATGGTTGTTTGCCCTTCCGCTACGTGCAATGCACTCAGTGACCCACATGGCCACATAACAACAACAATGATCATTCATGTGTGAGCTTGCGGAAGTAGCAAAGTAGGTAAACAAACCTATTTCCTTTTCATTGTAAAACTCGAAGCACCAACATAGGGCTGATTTGATGAGATTGGCAAAATGCTGATATCAGAAAAGGAGGCATCGGTAATTCAAGTTTGAGGGCCAACTATCAAGTGAGTAGTTGTTTATGTCCAGCTGGTTCTGGTTTTAGACCATGTGCTGCTTCGGAGGCGGACCATTTCAGGGTGCTATACCCTAGAGGCAATACTTTCATGTTTCCCTCAGGATCATCTCTCCCTTGAACGTTAAAGCAGGTGACCAATAAAGGTGGATGATTCTCTCTTCTCCGCAGTGGTGAATGACGGAAATATTCCGAGGTAGGGCAAACTCTATGAAATAATAAATAGAACAAAATAATCCAAAGACAATCACTTTGTACAACATACATAGAAAAATATTTAAATACAAGTAGAACCGAGAACATACCGATATTTAATTAGCTTTAGTGACGTATAAAAATACTAGCGAATGGCAAAGCTCTACCTTCTTAAAAAATCTTCTGCAGTTTTATCGATCAAGATTTTTGAACATCTCGTCTGATGTAGCATATCATCAAGTCATTAAGAAGCTATTTTGGACATGTTATTGTGCAAGTTGTCTTGATGATCTTTGTTGCCGAGAAAGCCCTTTCAACTGTTGTTGTCGCCATAGATAAAAACTATGCAGTAAATAAATCACCTGAGACTTTAGTTCTCCGCGTATGAATAATAAGTACCTCAACGTTAGCTTGTTTATGCAAATGCTCATAACAAGATCCATGCTATATCTTTGCAAGAGGGGCAGTATTTCACATTGAACCAAGAAAATGAGCCTCCTGAGTCATGACAAGATAAGTTCTGAAGAAACTATGAAGATAACACATTCAAGAGATGGTCAAAATTGGTGATTTTGGATTAATAAATTATACAAAACCAAAGTAAAATCATAAATCATAACCCATTGCACACGTAGAGTTAGTTCCGCAACACCACATAAGTTCGCAAAAATACCCTAAAGTTAGCGGCGGGATGCACAAAAAACTGTCGGGTGGGCCACCCCTAAATTTTACTTTAGCACTGCCCATGGGTGATACAAATTTACCCAGATGACTAAATGTAGAACATTTTCCAAAATTTCAGGGAGGGCCGTGGTCCACGCAGCCACCCAGCTGCGGCCTCCACTGCCCAAAGTCCTCCTTCAGTGCCCATTTAGGACATAGTTCAGAGTTGGGTTTTGTTAGATCGAGAATTAGATATTACAAATAAACAATTGGTTTTCGACTAGACTAGTCCATGTTTTGGTTCGAAATCTATTTTGCGCAATGTCCACTAAAAATAGCATAACTTTCTGACACAGAGTACATTTTTAATTTTTGACGATTCAAATTATTCAAAAAAAAAATCAAGGTACTGGGAGTCTGCTTGGCGTGGCATGGTTTCATTATCATGCACATAGTGCATCAGCTCATCAACTTGGATGTTTTGCGTATACACCGCCAGTGCACTCTCAGAGCATTTTCAACATGCGCGGCAAAAGGCGTCCGCTAAATAAACTGCCAATTTGGCGCGCGGGGATCCCGCGTGAACCTTCAGTGGGCGCGCGAAAATGCCGCGCACGTTAAAAGTTTTGCCACGCGCGTTTTTGCGCCATCCTGCGCGCCAAACTTGCCGCGTCGACTGCCGCGCGCTATAAGAAGCCACACGCGCGCACCCAACCATTTGGAAGTTTCACAACCCCCACGTGTCGTTCCACCGGCCCCGCCTCGCTCCGCCTCCCACCTCGCTCCGTGCCGCCACTCCGCCTCGCGATGATATGCCGCCCTGCCGCTCGACCTCCGGCTACCACGACGTTCGCGCGCGGCTGAGTGGCACGTTCTACGCCGAGATCCGCAGCGGCGACGAGCGCATCAGGCTCGGGATGTTCGAGATGGCGCATGTGGCGGCGCGCGCGTACGATGCGGTCGCCTGGCGCCTCGGCCGCTCCCGCCGGACGATGAACTTCCACGATGTGTGGACGCGGGAGCAGGCGGAAGCGCTCGCGCCGCCGCCTCCGGCCGCCACGCGCGAGCAGCAACAACGCCGGCACGAGCTCGAGCAGTGGCTCGTCATCGCGGAGTGCGACGAGCGCCCACTCCGCCTCGAGTGGGCGCGCCAGTTCCCGGAGGACGTCGCCGCGATGGAGTCCTTCTATGAGAAGAAGGAAGAGGATAAGGCGACGGCGAAGGCGGCGAAGAAGGCGGATCACGAGGAGCGGAGGGCGAAGTCGGCGGTGAGTAATAAGGAGAGTGAGGAGAAGGCCGCGAGGAAGGGGGAGGATAAGAAAAGCGGCGCCGACCCGTCGACGATCGTCCTCTCCTCCTCCTCCTCCTCCTCCTCCTCCTTCGAGTGGACATCCAATTCGGTGTCGTCGACAACTCGCTGGTCGGATTTCGATTGGGATTCCGAGTAGTTTAGGGTAGTTTCAAAATAAATGTGGTTGTAGCGTCGAAGTTTACAATATATTTCGTATTTTAAATTAATTTTTCATGTTTTGCTTGATCTATTTCGTACACAAAATATGATCAAAATGTTGTTTGCGCTCGTTAGTGACTATATTCCACTAATGGGCCAAAACTAGTTAGTGACGAGCGAAGGTCACATGGCAAACACATAAGCGCTCTTTTTTTACTACTCCCTCCGATTCATATTAATTAACTTGAATATGGATGTATCTAGAACTAAAATGTGTCTAGATATATCCATATTAGAGTCAATTAATATGAACCGGAAGGAGTACAAAAGGTTTTGTAGTTAGTGAGGAGCGAAGGTCATGGCAAACACCTAAGCGCTCGTTAGTGACTATATTCCAATTGATGTATCTTTTGGGCCACCCATAAGTGAGTGATACTTTCGTCTCTTTTCTATTTGTACCGTAAATGCTATTGGTGTATTTGGCAGGTATAATACAGATGTGTTCTCCATGCTTATTTGCTGTCCATGTTTGTACATGCTACCAATTTACAGACTATCAATGCTTTTGACAGTTAAGATTCAATACGAATGCCCTAAAAAAAGAATTGATATGAAATAGTAACGCCTCTGCTCGATAGTTGTAATCAGTATATTCACGCATTAACACATCCATGTGCCATCATCCAGAATGATGTCGCTGGATAGCTTGTGCACCGGGTCGTTCCGCAAGGAGAGCCATGTCCTATTTAAATGACCACACTTGAGCGTGAGCTTCACAACCTTCACGTTGTTGGTCATTTCTGTAAGTGGATTGCATCCAGTTACCACATAAGAATTACAACGATCATTCATGCGTGACCGTGCCAAAGTACCGACATAGGGGGAAAACCCATCTCTTTCCTTCTGTAAAAAAGGAACTAGCAAGATGGGGGCAAATCTTAGGAGCCTGGCAAATCCAACATATATTCAATGTGGGAAGGGGAGGGGGGGGGGGGCATATAGTGTGCACTAAGTGCATCCAGTGTACTAATGCACTAAGCTATTCCCCGCCCGTTGGATCCTGAGTTACTGATCCAGATTGATGCATGCACTCGATTTTACACTTACAGACTTAGCCTTACCAAAACCAACCCGCAATCCACTTACTCTCTTCCCATCATTTAATGCATGTACTTAAATTGCTATCCCAGGCTCCCAGCATAGAAAAATACTACTGTATATATGTTGAACTGAGTGTTCAGTTTGGGATCAAGTTACAGCAGAATTCCATAAAACTTGCATATGAGTTACAGCAGAATTCCATGGTGGTTTGTGTTTCACTCGGATGAACATGTGCTAAACACATGCTCCTGTAAGAAACATGAACGAAATATTAAGTGAATATGTGCAAGCACTAGACTTTGGGAAATGCTAAATATTATGAAAAGTTACTGTGGAATTTTGGCAACTGTGCTCAACCACCAATCAACCCCATATGAACACACGTTCTTCTTTAAAAAAGAAAGACACACGTTCTTTGGCTGAATAAGCATAACTGCAGGGTGTTACTATGAAGTGTGCATAAGTTATCCCTCTTTATATATGGGCCACTGATATTTTGATCGTGTGGCTGTGAACGCCTAGTACACTAGTACACCTGAACTCCCTAGTGCATTCTATATGCCCCCGGGAAAGGGAGACACCGGGAATTCGAGTTTTAGGATTACTAGGGAATTGGCCGTGCGTTGGAAGCAACCACTGACCACGCGGAGATGATACTATGCTTGAGCGCCGCTCCGCTTAGCTACTTTTCACGCCGCTAGCAGCCGCTTCCATTCTCATCGGTTGGAGAAGCAAATGTAACAAATGTTGCCGTGCAGTGTATGGTCCAACCGCTAGACCTTGTTGTTTGGTCGTTGAATACGGTGTGTTTCCTGCTCGCATCTAGGATCAACCGAGACCCTAACTGCATCAATTTGCAAGTAACGGTTAACGAATGTCTGCTTCGAGTTAGACGGCACCAAAGTTCGCTAAGTAGTTGAGGCCGGTGGGGTACGCCTTGACTACTTGACGTTGTAGGACTGGAATCGAAATGGGTAAGTTAGTTGGTGACATTGAGAGTTAGTGATTGGCGCAACAAAAATCATGTAGCTTTGCTACAATTTACACATTATAAATTTAAATTAAACACGAGCTAGTTTGTCTCAAAAACACGATTTTTAAAACACAAAAACAACGCCAGCTAGCTATCTTTGACCAATATTTTTCCCAAACACATGAAGCAGCAAGCCCCGAGTGCATACCTGGGCATGTGTCGGGCCGGGCCGGGCCTCGGGCCGGCCCGAGGTAGGCCCGACGCAAAAAAAATCGGCCCAAGCCCGGCCCGGCCTGACCAAAAACCCACCAAGCCCGCCGGGCCGTCGGGCCGCGGGCCGGGCCGTAGTGTTAAACTCAGTTTTCGGGCTACCCAGGCCTGGCCCGGCCCGGGTGTCGGGCCAACATTTTTCGGCCCAGGCCCGAGTTTTTCGGGCCGGGTCGGGCCGGGCAGCTCGGGCCGGGCTGCCCATGGCCAGATATGCCCGAGTGCACGGACTCCAGCAGTTCCGCGCCGCCGAACGCCTCCCAAACCAGCAGCCTGTACACACTCCAGCAGCCCCGACCAGAAGCATATTGCCCCGACCAGCAATCCAGCATGCCTTGTTCCTATTCACTCACGACTTCGACCTTAGGGCATCTCCAACCGCGCGACCCAAACCGCGCCCGCGCGTCCGTTTGGGTCGAGCCGGACAAAAACGCGTCCCAACGCGCGGATCTATCCTTAAAACGGATGGCCTCGGCGTCCGGGACGACCCAAACCCGGCCCAAATCTGGGACGAGTTTGCGTGGCCGCGGACGCCGGATGCTGGTCGCTCGCGTCCTCCCCTTGTCCGCCCCTGGCCCGTCTGTCTGTCTCCCAAAACACAAACCCCTCGCACAGATCTCCCGGCGCTCCACCGCCAGCCAAGGACCGGCGATTTGGGAGAGGCGTCGACGCCGGCCACCGTCGTCGACACGCTGGCAAGCGGGGCGGAAGCATAGGTCGCGGCCCCGCGCTGCTTTCGCCGCGTCGTAGTAGAGTCGGAGGACGCCGTCGCCGTCGCCGCTGTCCTCCCACTGCCGCGAGACCTCCCGCCGTTCGCAGCTGCGCCGTTGCCGCCGGAGGTGAGCTCTCGTGCACCGTGTTTTTTCATTTTGTATCGTTTTTTCATTTTTTTTTGAATAATACTTTATCCTTCATTACGTGGACAATGTAATGTGTAATAAATTTTGAGCATTTGAACTATTTTATATATTTTCTACAATTTATTTTGTGTTTTTATAGTGGATTTACAACAAAAAGTACTGTACGTGGCCGCGACCCAAACCTACCGCGTTGGGCGCAGGGCGCAACCCAAACGGACGCGCGGACGCGGGGTTCCGTCCGCGCGTCCGCTCGGCCACCCAAACGGCCCAAAACGGACGGCCCAGCACGTCCGTTTGGGTCACGCGGTTGGAGATGCCCTTAAACAATCACAACCAACAGCGTCTACCCCGCGGCGGCGCTCTGTTCAGCCCGGTACATAGCTGCAGCTCACACAAGCAGTAACCTTCACCGAAGCTCATGCAACCTTCTCACCAGAGTAATAAAGAACCAAAAGCTGCCGGCCATTGGCGTCGTGCATAACAAACACAAACTGCTCCGCCCCACCTCTCTCTTTCCTCCCCAAGGCCCAAGCCTGCCGCTCCCTTCTCCTTCCGCTAGCACATAGCACCACGACCTGGCTGCTCTCTCATGTGAAGGATGATGTAGTACACATCCTTCGTACATTTATACGGTTTCTTGAGGCAGGTAAATTCGTTCTATAGTTGAACGTCTTCTTTCCTGATCTACATACTGTTTTTTTAGGTAGCCTCCCTTCATGGCCGCAGAGACCATCATCGAGAATATTTTTGAGTTCGATATACTCTTTCCTCGGGTCGTTGATCGTCGACGAGTCCAGAAACACTGCTTGCGAAACTTCCTGATACAAAACGATGGGATGCAGTGTTCTCTACGCATAAACAATTAAAGAGACCACTGTTCTCAAATTTACCGTTCATGTACGTTCAAAATAATGATGGAAGTGTAGTAAAACTTGTTATGTTGGCTAGCAAATAGCTTTACCAGGGATAGTAAGACAAGAGCATGATTTTCTTCTTATTCTTCACCATGAACTTCTATGTACTCCATCATGACTACATAGCCCTCATGGCTTATCATGCTGGTGTACGTTCATGCATGTAGTAGTGGTCACTTATCGCGATATCCCCGAGTTGCTCTTTCGCGACCAAGTGGGCTAGATGGAGAGCATATAGATGGACTAGGGAGTCATCGAGTGATTTCATGTGCAACATCTCAAATATGTGTTCAAACCGCAGTAAGAACACGTTCGCGGGGGATTGATACGTGCATTTTACATCATCAATATAGATACTTATATGGTTAGTTTTGAATGATATTTGCCATAATCAATCATTATTTATGCCTTTTTGATTTATGTGTCTTTCTTACAAAGTTCATTTCATTGGTATTTAATTTCTCGGAGGCCGAACACCTCTTTTTCGTATTTTGCTGTTTCAGGGACCTTCTGGACGCCTAAAAATCAAAGGCAAAAAATACTTGATCAGATTTTCATCAAGAGGAAGACCATGGGCCAAAGAAGTACGAGAGGCGAGCCACAAGGGACAAATGAGGCCAGGTGGCGCGCCCCCCTCAGCTGGGCGCGCCACCCAGGCCCATTTGGGCCTCGAGCACCGTCTCGATCTCTCTTCTTGACAGAGCCTCCATCTCGCCAAAAGACCTATTTTCCCCAAGATTTACAGAGGCAGTGACGGAGGCGAAAGTCTTCTCCTACTCCGAGAGAGGGCGGATTCTGCCGCACTAGAGCCTCCGGTGAAGGGGAAATCAACGTCATCGTCATCACCACTCCTCTTTGGTGTAGCTGGAGGCCTCTCCATCAACATCTCCATCATCACCATCATCACCATATTCATATCCAAGATCCACTTCATCCCCCTCATAGTTTGTGATTGATTGAACCCCGAATATTGTTTAAGTGTTATTTGCATGATTGTGATTAGCAACTTGTCTTTATTTGATGGAGAGATTATATTTTTAGATTGTGTTGTAATCCTTATGCCTCTGATACATACCATGTTTCTCACTTGCGAGTATATCCCCATGTTCCCGAGGGCATATGATGAATTGGCTATGATTTTCATATAATATGCAATGATTATTTGGTCAAATTTTCATCTTTTATGTGGTTCTATGATGGTTTTATGCGAACATCGATTGCATATTTCTTCACCTATATGGGCTCATAGGGCTGCACTTTGATGTAATGATGAGGGTTGGAAGGGACGGGATGGCAAAAACCGTCTTCCAATACTTTAAGTTGCATTAGAGGGGTTTATGTCGGGGACCAATGAACTACCGTTATGGTGGGACACACACACACGCGCACACACGCACACGCACACACACACGCACGCACACACACGCACACACCCACGCACACACGCACGCCCGCGCACGCACACGCATCCGCACGCACACACACGCACACTCACTTCTATTTACTTTCAGTACTTAATTTGATTGCAAACTACAAACCCAAAACACCAAAACCACTACACCCTTTTATTGTTTTACTTGTCAAACTTACTAACCAATACCTTCAGCTCCTTGTGGGTCGACAACCTTTCTTATTAAAAATTACTATAATTGATCTTCTTCACTTGGGAGCCATCGGGGATGTATCAACAAAACCCCTTAATCCAGAAAACCGGGTAGTTTGGATCATACTTCGATTTAAGGAGATATTTCTCCTTTGTCAGCATCATGCAAACTACTATGGTCCCGTGTTTAGGATTTGAGCATAGCAAAGGGAAGGTTGGGTTCGCCCGCGACATGATATGTTCGCACATTGAAATCTATATTGTCCTTAACCCAGGTTAGCTTCGGAGTAGGCTGGCTATTGAATTTTGGCGCAACCTTCTCAGTTCTTTTCCTATTCTTATTATAATCAGGATAATTCCCTTTACCGCATCAATGGTCGCAACACACAATGTGTGCGGGGATATAATAACAAGTTTGGCCGGTTCAGTGAAGGTGGTTGGAGGCGTTTCTTGGGAACTAAACAATAGCGACTTCTGGCACGGAACAAAACGGTCTTGTTCAATATCAACCATATTAGTATCAAGATAACAATGTTGTTCTTCAAAATCCAGACCAAGGAGTCCATTATCAGCAAATTCGTGGATGAAATTAATCACCGTGGGAATCATTGCGTTGTCTGCCGCAATCTTGGCATTATCAGCCACCACATCGCTTGAACCTCCTACTTCAGGCCTGCTATGACATAGTACTAATGGTTGTGCTTGCATAGTGGTCTTAAGAGGGCTTGGCGGCGTCGGCCCGAGTGGTGTTGTCTATGGGGTGGTGTCATACCCCAAACGGATTTGGCTTTTTGGCCAGAGCAAGGTCCAATTTTTTGCATTGTCCAAGAACCATTTGGGAATCCGCTTCTTGAGGTTGATAGGGAGGATCCAAGTCTTCGTAACCCAGTAACACCCGATCGACGGAAACCTTAAAAATGCCAGGGTCGATATCCACATTATGATTCTTGCGTTTTTGTGGTTCAATGATGTTACCCTATGCGACATCATTCAACTCACCATCCACATAGTGTAGGAGAATGCATGGAACAGAGTGGTCCTGTAAAAGTATATTGGGTCTTAGAGATCTGAACTGTCGATGGCATGAAAAGGCAAGTAATTAAGAAGGAACATGTTGGCTTGCAACGCTTAATTACCGTGAGAGCATCAAGCTGAGCCAATGTCGACACCCCGTCATCGTTCGGCATGGCAAAGACGACAGAGGGGTGCTACAAGGCGCTGTGTCGGCCGGCGAATGTTCCCCACCAGGTGCATCACTAGGCGGAGTCGCAAAGATAGGTTCATTAGGCAGCACCGCGTTGTTCGAGTTGCTCGCGTCGAAGCTAGGAATTAGAAATGGACCGTTTTGAACACCGTTGTACCAATTAGCGAATGGCTCCACCATGGTAGGAAGGATGACTTGAAACTGGGCTACCAGTTCGTCTTGGATGAGCAATATCATCTTTTGGTCCACAAGCCTATCAATCTTCACCTCGATAGAAGCCTGAGCGGTTCTCTTTTTCTCCTTTCGCAGGTTCTTACTCTTATGGTAATAGTAGTCCCATATGGCATGGTTTCCGGCACCGACCACACGGCCAATTGCCGGCTTCTTCCCAACGTCCTTGACCCTTGTTCAACGCCCTGTTAAAAGTGTGTCCCATGGGGCCGAACCCTGCGATAAGGAGCTTTGAAATTTCATGAGCCAACAAAATACTATATCAAGGAGTGTTCACAAACGCCGTGGGTTATCTTATGAAGCGATAAATCCTAATGGTGGTGGCATAGATGGTGGCATCGATCCGTATACATAGACGGTGGTATCGGCCCAAGCCTCTAGCGATGGGCCTCCCTCTGCTCGTCAGAATTAGCCTTCTTATAAATTTGGATCACAATATAACATATGTTTCCTTATTTTTCCCACAAGTTTATATTACCTCTCCCCCATACTACTACATCTATTTGTTACACTTAAAACCTCTACATATTTTGAATCTGAAATTTAATTTTCGAACCATTGAAATATTTGAGTTACTCGTAAAGGGAGCTTTAAAATGACACCAATATTGAATGCTTTTAACATTTTTGTAATCCTAACTTTGAAACTTACTCAAACATGTTGTTACTTCGTATAACTTGGTGAAATCTTTCTTTGAAACATTTTGTTTCACTATGTTTCAAACTAGGTTCATCAAAGTTAGAAAATATTTGGCAATTATCTTAGAGTCTAATTTGAGGCACATTTTTTGGATTTAGTTTCATTGAGTTTTATTGTGTATCATCATGTTTAAATGTGTTTCAAAATTCAAATTTTAAATTTTATCGAAACAAATCCCTTTTAGGTTTGTTTAAAGACATAATTGAAAGAAAAGCAATGATTGAATGGAATGTTTATCTGATATATATTTCAATAGATATGTATCTTGTAAGTTCAACACTAGAAATTAAATCCATGTGTACTAAAAAATAACAGAGAGAGTACTAGTGTAGGGCAGGATAAATGCAAAGATTTTTTTTGATGTGTGAATCTCAAAGCAAAGATGAAGCAACCAAGAGCACATATACTTATGCCGTTTTCGCACATATGCTCTCTTTTTTGCTTTGGTAGATTCGAAAATTTCAGAACAGACTAGCACTGTCCCGTGCACGGTACTTATGCCGCTCTCGCACATGTGATCCCTTTTTTCTTTGGCAGATTCGAAAATTTCAGAACGGACTAGCAGTCTAGCACTATCCGTGCACGGTACTTAGAGCATGTCTAACAGGCTTCGTATTTTTTCGTTCCTTAAAACACGAGTAGAGGGCCCTGATGACCCACAAGTATAGGGGATCGCAACAGTCTTCGAGGGAAGTAAAACCCAATTTATTGATTCGACACAAGGGGACACAAAGAACACTTGGAAGCCTTAACAACGGAGTTGTCAATTCAGTTGCACCTGGAAACAGACTTGCTCGCAAGAGTTTATCAGTAGTAACAGTTTTATAGCAGTAGCAGTAGTGAAATAACAGCAGCAGAGTGACAGAGACAGCAGTAGTGATTTTAGTAAACAGCAGGATTAAAATACTGTAGGCACGGGGACGGATGACGGGCGTTGCATGGATGAGAGAAACTCATGTAACAATCATAGCAGGGTATTTGCAGATAATAATAAAACGGTGTCCAAGTACAAAGCAATCAATAGGCATGTGTTCCATATATAGTCGTGCGTGCTCGCAATGAGAAACTTGCACAACATCTTTTGTCCTACCAGCCGGTGGCAGCCGGGCCTCAAGGGAAACTACTGGATATTAAGGTACTCCTTTTAATAGAGTACCGGAGCAAAGCATTAACACTCCGTGAACACATGTGATCCTCACATCGCTACCATTCCCTCCGGTTGTCCCGATTTCTGTCACTTCGGGGCCATCGGTTCTGGACAGCGACATGTGTATACAACTTATAGGTAAGACCATAAACAATGATTATCTTGATGAAGCAATAACATGTTCAGATCTGAGATCATGGCACTCGGGCCCTAGTGACAAGCATTAAGCATAACAAGTTGCAACAATATCATCAAAGTACCAATAACGGACACTAGGCACTATGCCCTAACAATCTTATGCTATTACATGACCAATCTCATCCAATCCCTACCATCCCCTTCGGCCTACAGCGGGGGAATTACTCACACATGGATGGGGGAAACATGGCTGGTTGATGTAGAGGCGTTGGCGGTGATGGTGGCGATGATCTCCTCCAATTCCCCGTCCCGGCGGAGTGCCAGAACGGAGACTTCTGGCTCCCGCGACGGAGTTTCGCGATGTGGCGGCGTTCTGGAGGGTTTCGGCGACTTCGACTTCTCCCCGGTGTTTTTAGGTCGAGGCGAATAAGTAGTCCGAAGGAGGGCGTCGGAGGCCGGCCGAGGGGCCACACCACAGGCCGCGCGGGCCCCCCCGGGCCGCGCCGCCTATGGTGTGGGGCCCTCGGGCCTCCACTTCAATTGCCCTTCTGGCTCCGTTAGTTTCCTGGGAAAATAGGGCCTTCTGCATAAATTCCGAGGTTTTTCCCGAAAGTTGGATTTCTGCACAAAAACGAGACACCAGAGCAATTCTGCTGAAAACAGCGTTAGTCCGTGTTAGTTGTATCCAAAATACACAAATTAGAGGCAAAACAATAGCAAAAGTGTTCGGGAAAGTAGATACGTTTTGGACGTATCAACTCCCCCCAAGCTTAGCTTATTGCTTGTCCTCAAGCAATTCATTTAACAACTGAGCGATAAAAGAACTTTCACGAACACATTTGCTCATATGATGTATATATTCTCATGCAATAGCTAATACTTAAGCAGTTCATAATGAGATACATGCAAATAAGATCATCTAACAGCTATGTCAATCATGGAGAGGTACCAACAATTAATAAGAAGCATCATGAATCATGTATATAAGCAAGATTGCAATGTTCATAAGAGAGTATGATAAAGTGGTATCTCGCTTGCCTGTATTTGATTGGCAAAACATAAATGCCCGGGCACCTCCCCACGTCATAGAAAGACTAGAAGTAGTGATTGTCAAAAGATAAATGCATCAAAGTTATACCACAATCAATCATATTTTGAGACAAGCATATTGTACTAAGAATGACAGTTGTGCTCTCAAGATAGTGCTCAAAGAAATAATGGAGACACAACATAAAAGTAAAAGATTGACCCTTCGCAGAGGGAAGCAGGGATTAACATGCGCTAGAGCTTTTCATTTTTATAAAGACAGGAGTAAAATTATTTTGAGAGGTGTTTGTTGTTGTCAACGAATGGTAATGGGTACACTAACTACCTTGCCAACCGGACTTTCAAGAGCGGCTCCCATGAATTATTGCATATTTATTTGGCACTCCTTCCAACCTTTCTTTCACAAACCATGGCTAACCGAATCCTCGGGTGCCTGCCAACAATCTCATACCATGAAGGAGTGCCTTTTTATTTTGGTTTTATTAAGACGATGACACTCCCCCCAACCTTTGCTTACACAAGCCATGGCTAACCGAATCCTTCGGGTGCCGTCCAACAATCACAAACCATGGAGGAGTGTCTATTTAAGTTAATTAATTTGGGACTGGGAATCCCATTGCCAGCTCTTTTTGCAAAATTATTGGATAAGCGGATGTGCCACTAGTCCATATGAGAGTCCGTCAAAAGTAAATGACAAGGTTGAAAGCTAAACACCACATACTTCCTCATGAGCTATGAAACATAAACACAAATTGAGAAGCATTTTGAAGGTTTTAAAGGTAGCGCACGAGAATTTACTTGGAATGGTTTGAAATGCCATGCATAGGTATTTATGGTGGACACTGGAATAACTTGGTTTTCATGTGTTTGGAAGCACGAGCAGCGTTCCCGCTCAGTACAAGTGAAGGCTAGCAATAGACTAGGGAGCGACAAATCAAGAGAGCAAGAATCGTCATAATCATGCTTGCGGCAAAATAAATTAACGGAGGCATAAAAGTGATACAAGAACTCTGAAGCAATATAGATCATCGAGGCTTAATTGACTTTTGTTCAGTCATATGCATGCGTGAGCATGTGCCAAGTCGATATAAATGAATTATTCAGAGGAGGATACCACAATGCCATACTTACTTATGAATAAAACAATGCAAACAAACATACATGACATGCTACTCATATTAATAGATTGGAGCTAAACATGAGAGATCATAAACTACTAGACTTTCTCAAATAACATATACCTCACATGAACCAACTAAGCATGCTTACATGGATGAGTATATGTACAAAAATGAAAACAAATAGAGTTCATACCAGCCTCTCACCACAATCAGGTTGTCGTAGATCGTCATTATTGCCTTTTCACTTGTGCAGCTTGGATAATATGAAATGAAAACCACGCTCCAGCCACCGAAGACCATTGAACTCATAAAGAACTTTACAAAACAGAGAAGAACAGCAAATATTTTTGGTGTTTTCGAATTTAGAAACAAGAACAAAAAGAAACAAACAAACAAAGCAAAATCTTTTTGGGTTTTCTTATAGCAAACTAGCAATAGCAAATAAAGTGAAACAAATGCAAGAAACCAAAGCAAACAAATGGTGAAGAGAAACAACAGAAATATTTTTGGTCTTTTTGTGTTTTGGGAAGGAAACAAAGCAAAACAAGAAATAGCAAACTAAAAGAAACACAGAAAAGCGAGATGGCAGAAATCTGCCAAAACCTGACAGCAGTACAGAAATCGATTTTTACAAAAATCTTACGTTGCTCAGATCGAAAAGTGTTCAACTAATGAAAGTTAGATAACAACCTGGGGAACCTGCACAAAAATTTGCAGCTCAAAATGACGCTCTGGCTATTTTTGACGATTTTTACAGTAACGTTCCAGAATCTGTTTTCAGGCAGCATTTCCCCAAATATCATCCTCCTCTCATTAGAAAACCACTCAAACGAACAAAACAAGTATGTACAAGTATCCAGCAACCATAATATGCAAAGAATGAGTGATGCCGGTATACCTCCCCCCAAGCTTAGGCTTTTGGCCTAAGTGGAGTTTAACCCCAACGAGGGTCGTTGTTCCTCGCCGGTGGGTAGTCCATGGAGTAGTCATAGCATTTTACACAATTAATTTCATTGTATTTACATTACAGAATACATCGAAATTAAAACTGAATTAAACTACAGGATAAATAGAGTAACATCAACTAGAGTAACATCAACTAAAGTACCACAAAAAATGGAATTTCATCAAAATCTGTATTTTTTTATATATATATTATTTATTTTATTGTTTTGTATCTAGCAAAATTGTAAGATAGAGTAAAGCTCCTGCGCAGAAGAAAAGCGTGGAGGCTCCGCATATCCACCGTGTTGATGCGAGGAACTTGCTGCATCGGATGATGAGTCGAGGTGCTCCTCGACCTCCGTGTCGTCTCTTGCATGTTGACCTCCTCTCTCTATGTGTGCATCTAGTGCACCCTCTGTGACCGACCAATCTCCCCTGAGAAACTCCTTCCATCGCAAATCATCTTGTAGAGATCCGAGAGTTCTTGCGGCGATCCCTTTATCTTCTCACATGATCCCCATTGCGGTACTCTAATTGCTGCACAAAAAGCACTAAATGGCAAGTTGACAGCTTTATTGTAAATTTTATACTGGACCGTGGGGTTAGATCGCGACCAATTGAACTTGAAGTCCTGCACAAAAGACATAGTTAATTTCACATATTGTCTTGGCTCTCCTTCAACAAAGTCACTCAGCCCTGCACGAGAAATTAGAGTTTGAACATCTTCAAATATCCCCGCGCTTCTCATGAAATCCGCGCACGGGTAGTAAGAGGGGTATACTCCGTCTTCACGATTGACCATCATAACTTGTTGGACTTTCAATTCTTGCTGGTTCAAGTGATATCTATTCCACTCCATTTTCTGAAATTTCAACAACCAATATAGAAATTTGATTTGGTGACAAATAATTGAGGGAAACTACCATAGGAACTTGTTAGAGTACTAATCATGCATCAAAACTAGTTTCTACCACTTAGAACAAGCATGCAAGCTCACTAAACATGTTACCTACAGCAGCAAAATATTCAAGATATACTCAACCAAACGAAATTCTACTTGGATGGGTGGAGGAGTCACATACCGAAGAGCAAATGTGCCAAATTTCAGACAGAAATCTGGGCTGAGCAAAGAGATCGAAAAATCTGGAGCTCTGGAGCAAAAATGCGAGTGAGAGGAACTTGGTGTTGATTTTTTCGGGAGAGAGAAGAGTCTGGGAGGAAGAGATGGCAAAGTGGGGCAGAGGGGGACCCACACCACATGGCGGCGCGGCCACCTCCTTGGCCGCGCCGGCCTGTGGTCTGGCGCCTCTACGGTGCCCCACAGGTCATCCTCTGGTGCTCCTGTGTGCCTCGTGGAAAAATAGGACCAACGGTATAATTTTTGTGAATTTTTGAAAACTTTGAAAAACGCACATTTCTGGGTATTTAGTTTATTATTACTGGCCAGGAAAAATTTTGAAATCTTCGAATAACTCAAGAACTTTGCAAATTAAAAATGCTACAACAACTAGAGCAAGTGGAGGAAGAAAGATATGTTGTTTACCTCTCTATGCATATAAAAAGTATCCGTTAACAAGGTTGATCAAGTCTTGTCACCAAATAAATTTTACATAGCATAAGAAGAAATAAACCTCAAATCAATCATGTTACCTTGAATTGTATTGATATGGATCCAATCACGAGAGTTTGATATTCTTCCTTAGGCTCATATATAGGACAATCAATAGTTCCCACTTTGATAGTTCTCACATTAGAAATAGTATTAACTCCACACGCTTTCTCGATCCTCTTGGGAAAATAAACGGTATGCTCCCTATCATCAACATTGAAAGTAACCTTTCCTTTATTGCAATCAATAACAGCCCCTGCGGTGTTAAGAAAAGGTCTCCCAAGAATAATAGACATATTATCATCTTCGTGCATTTCCAACACAACAAAATCAGTTAATATCAAGCGATTAGTAGTAACTTGAACAGGAACATTCTCACATATACCAACAGGAATAGCAGTAGATTTATCAGCCATTTGCAAAGATATATCAGTAGGTATCAACTTATCTAGATAAAGTCTCTTATAAAGAGAAAAAGGCATAACACTAACACCGGCTCCCAAGTCACATAGAGCAGTTTTAACATAATTATTCTTGATAGAACAAGGAATAGTAGGTATACCTGGGTCGCCCAACTTCTTTGGAATTTTGCCATTGAAAGAGTAATTAGCAAGCATAGTGGAAATTTCCTCATTGGGGATTTTCCTTTTGTTAGTAACAATATCTTTCATATACTTTGAATAAGGAGGCAATTTAATCGCATCAGTCAAAGGGATTTGCAAGAATAAAGGTTTCATCCAATCGCAAAATTTATTATAGTGTTCTTCTTCCTTTGATTTTAGTTTCTTAGCAGGAAAAGGCATTTGCTTTTGCACCCAAGGTTCTCTTTCATTACCATGTTTCTCAGCAATAAAGTCTTCTTTAGTGTACTTTTTATTTTTAGCATGCTTTTCAGGTTCTTCTTCAACCTCTTCTTTATCAGAGTATCATTCTTAACATTATCATTATCATTATCATGTTCATTACCACTTTCAGTTTCAGCATCATAAATAGAAATACTATTAGGATCATTAACAGGTTCAGAGGATTCTACAACATTTTTATGTTTCTTCTTCTTTTTCTTCCTAGAATGAGCACTAGGTTCAATGCGTTGAGAATCTTGTTCAATTCTTTTGGGATGCCCTTCGGGATATAGAGGATCCTGGGTAGAGACACCACCTCTAGTTGTTACTTCATAAGCATGTTTCTCTTTAGAATTATTCCCTAACAAGTCATTTTGCACTTTAGTGAGTTGATCAATTTGAGTTTGAATCATTTGAAAATGTTTAACAAGCATCTTAACATCATTGGAGGTTCTCTCCACAATATCATGCAATTCACTAATAGCTTGAGAATTTTCCATTAAATGATTCTCTACTCTCATATTAAAATTTTCTTGCTTAACAATATAATTATCAAACTCATCTAAGCATTGTGCAGGAGGCTTTGAATACGGAATATCCTCCCTAGTAAAGCGTTGAAGGGAATTTACCTCAATCATGGATGAAGGGGGAATTATCTCACATATATCTTCAATAGGAGGTAGATTCTTCACATCTTCAGATTTAATACCTTTCTCCTTGAGAGACTTCTTGGCTTCCCTCATATCTTCATCATTCAATTCAATTAAACCCCTCTTCTTCAATATTGGAGTTGGAGTTGGTTCAGGCGTAGTCCATTCATCATGATTCCGGCTTATTTTAGCCAATAATTCTTCAGCGTCATCCGGAGTTCTTTTCCGAAAACACAACCAGCACAACTATCCAGGTATGCCCTAGACTCAATGGTTAGTCCACTATAAAATATATCAAGTAAATCATGCTTTTCCAGATCATGCTCGGCCGAGCTCTAATAAGAGAGCAGAATCTCGACCAAGCCTCAGGCAATTTCTCTTCATCTTCCTGATTAAAATTATAAATTCTCTGCAAAGCAATATGTTGAGCACTAGCAGGAAAGTATTTGCGGAAGAAAACATCAAGCAATTCTTTCGGACTTTTAATAGAATTTGGTGGCAAATTATTATACCAAGTTTTAGCGTCATCCTTTAATGAGAATGGAAATATTTTAGCAACAAAGTAAGTACGCATCTTAACATCATCAGAAAACAAGCTACTAAGAGTAGATAACTCAGTCATGTGTTCAACAGCACTTTCTTTTTCAGTACCACAAAAGGGTGTTTTCTCAACAATAGCTATATGAGATAGATCAAGAGAAAAATCATAATCTTTATCCCTAATGTTTATAGGAGATGTGGCAAACTTAGGATCAGGAGACAGTTTATATCTAACAGCATGTTCTGCAAGCAACTTTTTAATTTTTCTTGCATCAGTAGTAGCATTGCATTTTTCAATAAAATCATCATTAAGCTCCACATAATCTTCCTCAGGATCATCACTAAAATAACCAAGTTCAGGTGAACTAACAGGTGTAGTAGCATTAGGAGTTTCAGTATTTTCAATTTGTCTAGACCTAGCAATTGTAGCATCTAGAAAAGATCCCAATGAACCACTATCATCAAGCACAGCAGAAGCATTATCAATATTATGAGAGTGTTCAGATTCAGCAGATGTACCCACATGCGAAGCATGTGGCGGTGAAACAAGTTTATCAATCACAGATGGTGAATCAAGTGCAGCGGAGGTATTCAGAATTGTACCTTTTCTTGTAGTGGATGGTAATATGGCGATCTTAGTATCGCGAGGTTTACCCATGATGGAGAATTTGCAGCGAACAATATTAATCCAAGTGAACTTCCAAATAAAGCTATGCTCCCCGGCAACGGCGCCAGAAAATAGTCTTGATGACCCACAAGTATAGGGGATCGCAACAGTCTTCGAGGGAAGTAAAACCCAATTTATTGATTCGACACAAGGGGAGACAAAGAACACTTGGAAGCCTTAACAACGGAGTTGTCAATTCAGTTGCACCTGGAAACAGACTTGCTCGCAAGAGTTTATCAGTAGTAACAGTTTTATAGCAGTAGCAGTAGTGAAATAACAGCAGCAGAGTAACAGAGACAGCAGTAGTGATTTTAGTAAACAGCAGGATTAAAATACTGTAGGCACGGGGACGGATGACGGGCGTTGCATGGATGAGAGAAACTCATGTAACAATCATAGCAGGGCATTTGCAGATAATAATAAAACGGTGTCCAAGTACAAAGCAATCAATAGGCATGTGTTCCATATATAGTCGTGCGTGCTCGCAATGAGAAACTTGCACAACATCTTTTGTCCTACCAGCCGGTGGCAGCCGGGCCTCAAGGGAAACTACTGGATATTAAGGTACTCCTTTTAATAGAGTACCGGAGCAAAGCATTAACACTCCGTGAACACATGTGATCCTCACATCGCTACCATTCCCTCCGGTTGTCCCGATTTCTGTCACTTCGGGGCCATCGGTTCCGGACAGCGACATGTGTATACAACTTATAGGTAAGACCATAAACAATGATTATCTTGATGAAGCAATAACATGTTCAGATCTGAGATCATGGCACTCGGGCCCTAGTGACAAGCATTAAGCATAACAAGTTGCAACAATATCATCAAAGTACCAATAACGGACACTAGGCACTATGCCCTAACAATCTTATGCTATTACATGACCAATCTCATCCAATCCCTACCATCCCCTTCGGCCTACAGCGGGGGAATTACTCACACATGGATGGGGGAAACATGGCTGGTTGATGTAGAGGCGTTGGCGGTGATGGTGGCGATGATCTCCTCCAATTCCCCGTCCCGGCGGAGTGCCAGAACGGAGACTTCTGGCTCCCGCGACGGAGTTTCGCGATGTGGCGGCGTTCTGGAGGGTTTCTGGCGACTTCGACTTCTCTCCTGGTGTTTTTAGGTCGAGGCGAATAAGTAGTCCGAAGGAGGGCGTCGGAGGCCGGCCGAGGGGGCCACACCACAGGGCCGCGCGGGCCCCCCCTGGGCCGCGCCGCCCTATGGTGTGGGGCCCTCGGGCCTCCACTTCAATTGCCCTTCTGGCTCCGTTAGTTTCCTGGGAAAATAGGGCCTTCTGCATAAATTCCGAGGTTTTTCCCGAAAGTTGGATTTCTGCACAAAAACGAGACACCAGAGCAGTTCTGCTGAAAACAACGTTAGTCCGTGTTAGTTGTATCCAAAATACACAAATTAGAGGCAAAACAATAGCAAAAGTGTTCGGGAAAGTAGATACGTTTTGGACGTATCAGGCCCTGTATTTGTTTTTCACCGGCCAAAAACGCGTCCAATCTAGCAGAACCTGTAAACTCACACTGTAAAATGGAATATTCCCAAAATATGCCGAATCGAAGAAAAAAAACTCCTTCCATCTTCTTCACCATGCAGGTAATATCATGGTTTAGGACTACTTAAAACGAATTACTTTCGACTATTCAGCGTAAGGTTGTCCCACTAAACTAAGCAAGCCAAATGATAGTACAGGTAAATCTGCTCCATCGATCGATCATGTGGTTGAGTAGCAATAGACCAACACGATTACTAGTGTATATATCCTCCATAAAATAAGTTTTATAAATAAAATCACACGGCTAAACCAATACAAAGTGACGATGATTTTTTTACAAAAAGTGACACAAAGATAAAAAACAGAAGTAGCTACAGCCCGCAACAAGCACCCTTGAATACTGACTAGAGGTGACACTAAGCCTCTCCATGTGAAACCACCAGACATAGCCGCACCGCACCCACAAGGCCGTCACAGGAGAGAACCACATGTCCTCCCGCTCCAGTCCGTGGAGTGCCAATCCTTCCAGCGGACAGCGAAGAGACCGTAGGGTGTGATGAACACTGTTTTGTCATGATCTTCCCCTTTAGCTTGATTTGGTGGTACCCAGAGTAAGCATACAAGAAGGGAATACGTTGGCAGCCAACCGTCGAGTCGATTATCCGATCAATTCGCGGGAGCTGGAAGTAATCATTTGGATAGTGTTTGTTGAGATTAGTGAAGTCGACACTGCTCGTCAGTGTTTTTTCTTCGGGATAAGTACTGGGTTGGCCACCCAAGTCGATAAACTTGGCTTCATGCAATCGATCAAGTTCCTTTGCGGTTTTTTTTTTGGTTCCGCGAACCGGCGAAGTGATTGCCTGACCGGTTTTGCACCGGGGTATATGTTGAGTTCGTGCTTGGCGATTTTCATGGGAACACCTGGCATGTCCGTTGGACACCAGACGAACATTTACCAGCGCTCACAGAGGAACTCGACGAGTGCGCTTTCCTATGCCACATCGAGGTTGGCAGCCACAGACGTCGTTTTCTTCGGGTCTGATGGGTGGATCGATACTTCCCTTGTGTCTGTGTCGGTGTTGAATACATGATCAGGCATCAACCGCTGCACATTTGGCGATATGTTGTGATCTATTGAGCCTTGGAGTTGGAGAAACTCTGCTTGCATCCCGAAGGATTATGATATCTTGTGAAAGTCTGGGTCACACATATTAGATTGAGCGAAGTTTCCTTTGAATGTGATGACTTCGTTGAGTTGTGGAATCTTCAAAATGAGGTAGATATGGTGTGACTCCGCCATGAACTGAGAATACGCGGGTCACCCATAGATTCCATGGTATTGTGATGGCCAGTCCAGGGCTTCAAATTCTATTTTTTCTTTCCTGAAGTTCTCGGGTGTTTCGAAGACTACTACGAGTATGATCCTTCCCAAAGGAATCTCAGGATTTCCCGGAACTATACCATGGAATCTAGTATCCGAGGGTAACAAGTTTGTCCAGGACATGTTTATTGCTCGCAGGGTTTTGGTGTAGATAAGATCGATGTCGCAGCCCGCAACCAGGAAAACTTTGCTGCAATCGAACCCGCCAATCTGAGTGTCAACGACCAATGGCGAGTGGCCTGGCCGAGGGACTTTAATGGGGTGGTCATCTCTGTTGCACTTGATGCGCTGATCGGACCAGTCGAGATATTTGGGTGTTGGCGGTGGTGCCCATGCATTGCCAGGATTACCTGTCGGGTGATCAGCTTCCAGGTCATATTTGACGAGTGTCCCTTTTGAATCATTTTGAATGCTCCTCTTGGCGGGGGAAACCATCCCGCTGGTTGTCGTTGTTCGCAGGAGATGCTTGAATTTCCATGACTGGGTTTTGAGGTAACGGTGGCAGAGGAGGGGATTTTATCGCTACGGTTCCAGGCACCCTGGTGAACCCTCTATTTGTTGTGTGCATTTGGAGTGCACCGAAAGCTCCTTGCAGCCGAATAAATGTGCCGTGCTCCTTCAGGAGATGATT
Source organism: Lolium perenne (assembly GCF_019359855.2). Classification (NCBI taxonomy): domain Eukaryota; kingdom Viridiplantae; phylum Streptophyta; class Magnoliopsida; order Poales; family Poaceae; genus Lolium; species Lolium perenne. Next base: position 263,283,387 of record NC_067250.2, read on the forward strand.
CGACTGCCTCCTGCCCTCTGAGTTGATGCAAAAGTGCACATTGTAGGGTTCATTGAGGAGTTGATCTAGTGTTTGGTCGTAATCTCGCTGGACCCGAGGTCTTGACCTATACATCTACTTGCTAGAGCCAGGCTCGTCTCGGTTGTTGCCGCGGTACCCACTTTCGTGGTACTCATCCTTCCTGTTGTCTCTACTTGTGAACGCAGCCGCCACTTGACTGAGTCCATCATAATCCTCATAGTTTCATATTTCCATTCTCTTGCGATCATTATTGCGCATGAAATGATCTTTATCGAGTGACCTTCCCCTTTTGTTTCTCACTGCATCTTCAACATCAGTCCATTTATTGGCCATGTCCATCATCTCGGAGATTGTTTTGGGTTTGGCTCTGCCGAGTTCCTCTACAAAGTCCTTGCGGCGCAACCCATTATTGAAAGCATCGATTGCCCATTCATCGTAGATGTTTTCGGCTAAGTTTTTTATGGTGCTCCACCACTGGATATATGCTCGTATCGGTTCGCTTGCCTTCTGTGTGCATGTTCGCAGCTCTTCAATGGATGTTGATTGCTTGAAGGTGGACCGAAAGTTTCAGACGAACTATTCCCTCGGTTCTTCCCAATAACCAATGGATCCTTTGGGCAACTTTAGAAGCCATGACCTTGTAGGGACGGGTACCTTTATGCTTTGCAGATAATCGTCAAGCCATGTTTCGGGTTCATGGACACCATCATACTTCAAACGATCAATTGGGAGTATAAATCAATTAGGCACATGCTTTTTGCGAACCCGACGGGTAAAGCAATCTGCCCTGCTAAGATCGTGATCATCGTCGTCATCCCCATAATCAACGGATTCTGGACTTCGTCGGTTTCTTCGCTCAACACGTGCTTTGTCAACTCTTTGTTGAGTAATGTTGTTCCTAGCGTCCTATTCCCGATGGCTCACCCGCGAAGGGCGTGGTGACCTTGATCTTCGGGTTCCTATCTCGTGCCGAGCACTATTGTGACAGCGTGAAGTTTTGTCGGGTCTAGGGGCGATATTCCTTCCTAGAAACTCTGCTCTACCCTGCCTAAACCAACAAGGGTACAACGGTGCATATTTGCCCGCGGGTCGTTGAGTAATGGCTGGGTAGCCATTAGATAATTCTGACAAGCTACAATCGTGGCTTGCGGTGTTCGGATGTATGTTTCCTCTCGAGTCTACTGACATGAAGGATAAGTCAAGGTCTTTGACCAAGTTACGTCGTTGATTTTTCGGAACAAAACTGAACCGAGATGTTGATCTTTTCTGCTGATTCCCTGCCCTGAAGCTTGCACCTCCCGTAGAACTCAATTGCATTTGCCTGATGCTCAATGCGTCGGCCTTCTCCTTGCGAGCATCGAGATCTCATTCAGCTTCATTAACTTGAGCTTTTGTCGATCGAGGATATACTGATACGCCATGAGTTCATCTCGAGACGCATCATCTCCCATGAGACACTTGCCGCTCGCGGCGTCCCTCACTTTATCCCAAACAGTTTGCCTGATCCGAAGCACTTTCTTTCTTGGTTCTAAGAGCCTTCAGCGTGAGCGTTGTCGCCGTTATCACCACCGTTGTTGCCAGCAGGTGGTGGTTGGTGTTGCTCGGGCTGTCGTTGTTATGTCCTTTGCTTGGTAAAGCGTGCATGGTCCACTAAGGGGTTACCAATGGAGTCGAGTTCTCCGTCTTCATCAACGTTATAATCATCATCACCATCGCCTGGATGTCTCCTTATGTCGACCATACACACCTGATGATGTGATAGGTTGCTTTTGTTAGTACCAAAATCAAGGTATGAGTTGAATTTCCTGATAGGATACTATCGCCATTGTGTTCATTGTTTATGAAGTCCTCGAGATCCTCGTCTCTGAGTGCTTGATCAATCGATGCATGACCGTTAGAGCGCATGGAGACGCCATCAAACATATCAGCGAGATCCCCCAGGCTCGTCGAGTAGCCGATGTTGCTTCTGATGATCGGTGACGAGTTTACCTCGCCTGTGGATCCAACAGAGGATGTCGATTATGTTGCTGATGCGGATCCTTCCGTCGATGAACCCGAACAGATCGGATCTGAGAGGCAAAAAATTCCTTATGTGCCGATGCAGAAGTCGAGGCTTCCGATCACCAAATCCAACCCTTGGCCAAATTTGCCAAAAGCCGAGAGAAGGGCGGGTGGGTGCGGTAAAATTGATTGAACCAACGCATACCTTGGCACCAGTGACATCCGGACCTAGGGCTCAATAGGATTGATAGGATACTCATACCAACAAGTTGCAACTTGTTTTGTAGAAGCTCATATCCAAATAACTCCGAGTTTAAGCGTGCTTGGCCTAGAGCCATCCTAGATGGTTGACCGACTAGGAAGTCTTTCCCCGGTGCGCACTAGTGAGGACATAGTGCGCAAGAAAGACATGTGTTGGTCTGTGGGGCTAGTCTAGATATCTTAGAGAGCTGACAGGGGTAACGATCCCGACCGGGGGTGGCCGGGGTGTTACAGCACCCAAAGTCATCGAGTTGTTGCTTGATGAAGAACGCGTCGAATCCATGCTTCCAGCACCCACGCTCCCCACGGACGGCGTCAATTGATGATAATTAACCTCGGAAATTCACGTGGTTATGGACTTCGGGGTTCGAGGAAAGAGTGCGCTTGTGATTTCGTCGACTTGTCCGACAAACGAGGTATCCAACGTATATTGACTAGTGGCTAAAGTTGCCGAGATTGTATTTAATCTAGGGTTACAATGAGGTGTCGTAAGACAAGGTTATGGACTCCCTTCCCGGTGGCTCCTCCTAGCCCTTATATAGTGGGCTAGGTCTGAGAGTCCATGCCCGGGTCGGTTACATGTCATATGCCGGTTTACCCGATATGGGCCTAACTTGCCTATTTTATATTGCTATTGGGCTTATCCTTCCTTCCAGCTTGAGCTTGCGTGGGCCTTGTTTACTTGTTCTCACATCTGCGCTAGGGGTAGCCCCATATGGTATACCCATGTCAGGGCGGTGGCAACTCAGTCACGTGTAAAAGATAGAGGGATGGCGATACTACCGCACACCAGCACCAAAGGGCTTCCAGATAGGTTCTGAACTTGGCCGCCGATGACGAAGAGTAGTAGCCAAGTATAACCTTAGCTCCACGACAACACCCCCAAGAGGGTAAAAACGGTAAGCGTTGCCGAGACCGAACGGTCAAGGGTTTTCACCTAGAGCCCTGGCAGGGGGAGGTGACCACGACGACGACCTCAAGAGGGATCCGACACCTGTAGGTGGCATCATCGATGGCGCCGGAGTGTTGTACTTTCATAGGAAATCACAACATCACCACATCGAGGTATCATGGCCAACCCGATGTCAACAAACTAAGCCTCCAGAACACGCTCCGGGAGCCTCCATTGACAAAACACCGACGACCCCAAGGCCCCCTCCACCCGCTCCTTGCCACCCACATACCAAATAGATGAACCACCACCACCGTAACATCGCTTGTCGGAGAGCCGAACGCGCACTCCAGCTTCCAGGGCCGCCGCCCCGACATCCCAAGCACCACTAGTTCTAGGCTAATGACATTAACAATAGGTGTCGAATAATGCGAATGAGATGAGAAAAATGGACACGACACCTCCATGCCATCCACAAGCCAAACCTAGCACGATGTGGCCACCGGACCTAGGCTCTCCTAGCCCAGACCAGGCCGGTCGGGCACAAGACTGATAGAGACGGGGGCTTGCGTCGCCCAGCCCTGCGCGAACGACACGAGATGCCACAAACACGCGATACCGGTCGATGCCCATAGAGCCTAGATCAGGCCCAGATCTAGCTCGCGCCGCCAGAAGCCACCGCAACCGCCCTTGCTTGCACCAGGAACCTCTGTCGTCGCCCCTCTGCCACCAACCAAACTACGCCTCCACGATCAGGGCCAAGCCTGCGCTGCCCGCAACCAGACTTGGTGGTCGCAAGAGAGCAGCCCCCAGTCTCCACGCACACCACGGACACGCCATCGCTCCACAAAGCCACCATGTCGCCGCGCCCCTCGCTAAGCGTGCCACCGACACTAGTAGACAGACCCCCCTTTAGTACCGGTTCTAAAGGGTCTTTAGTACCGGTTTTGGAACCGGTACTAAAGATTCGGTACTAAAGGCCTCCCACCTTTAGTACCGGTTCCTTACGAACCGGTACTAAAGGCTATTTTCGTTTAATTTTTTTATCTATTTTTTCCTAATTATTTTTCACTCCTTTTTTTATTTTATTTTTTTCACTCCCTATTTTTTTATTTTTCTCCAGAATTTCTAGTATTTTCGTTAGTCTCTAACTACACTTCATCTCTAGTCAAATTACTTACCCGTGGTCAAACTTCCCGGTCGGTCACCCATCCTCACACTACTCCCGCACTAGCACGCTTAATTTCCGAGTTCCATCCCGTTCCACTTCCAAGTGCTTCGCGCGCATGTATGTGATAGTAGTATCATATCAATCCTATTAACATGTTGGTCGATGTCACACTTCTTTATTGTTTAAAATCCAAATAATTCTTTTAATAAAAAAGTAATGATGTAATAATAATGTTGAATAAATAAATAAATTTCATTTTTTTAATTTGTATTATTTTTAATTATTTTTTAAAATTTTAATATTTTTTTACCAAACCTAAAATCTGAAAATTTGAAAATCTTATAATTTGCTAAAAGTAATAGTAATATTTTAGGACTCAAAAGATCTTATAATTATTAATTTTAATTTTAAAAAAATAAAAAATATATAAATTTCTAAATTTCTGGAAAAAAATAAAATCTTCCCGCTTTCATATTTTCAGAATCTAAAAATGGCTAACCGGGTAAACCCAGGTGAATTCAGATGTAACTTTTTCTCACGATGATTTTGATATATTATACGCATTTTTCCGACGTCGTATGCAAAAATTAATGCGATTTTACCATTTTTAATTTTTTTTTTGCAAAAAAGTCAAAATTCAAATTTCTTAATTTCACCGAATAGTAGGTTGCATAACATACAAGAATCTGAAAACATTTTATTTTTTTAATTTTCTATCATTTTTATTTGTATTTTACAAAACAAAAAATGACCCTTTAGTACCGGTTCGTGTCACGAACCGGTACTAAAGGTTTTCCGCATGACGCTAACCCTTTAGTACCGGTTCGTGACACGAACCGGTACTAAAGGTCCTTACGAACCGGTACTAAAGGCCTGGGCAGTGCAACCGGTACTATTGCACCCTTTAGTACCGGTTCGTAAGGAAACCGGTACTAAACGGTTGGACGGAAGCCCCTTTTTCTACTAGTGCGACCCGTCCCTCGTTGGAGCGAGGAGGGAGGGAGAGAGCGTTGCGAACCCTCACCGAGGTCCTGTCACCCACTAGTCTAAGTGTGTTTGTATTTTTTTTGAGAAGATAAAACTCCACAATATTACACATGTTTCAAAGAACAAGAAAATTAAGGGCTAATAAACACACGTGTTTGCTTATTAGGAAACTTTGAGAAAATACATAGAATATCGAGATATATAAGCCAATTTTTGTGCCATTTTTTTAGCATTTCAATATATATTTTCTAGGTAAAGGAAGCATATGCATCTGAGATCAAAAGTGCATTTCTAAAAATTAAGGGCTAAATAAACACATGTGTCTCCTTTTTTTTTGCTGGTTGTGAAAGAAAGGTCACCATGAAAAAGCCCCATGTCTCCAGCGCCGACTGGAGTTTTGCCGCCTCTTGGGCATCTGGGTTGGGCCCAGACAGGCGGCCTAGGTCGATGACGGGTATCGGTGCAGCGCCTGCGCTAGCGGACGGGCGGTCCTGCGGCGGTATGACATAGTGGGCAGGTACAACGCCGGAGAGTTCGTGCACTATCTGCTCCGGACTCGCTTCTTTCTTCTTTGTCCCTTCCATGTTGCCCGCCCGGTGGTTTACTTTCTTTTTTTGGAATGGTATTTAGGGATTTTATTCGACTGGTACCATAAAAGGTATACATGAGGCCTATATATAGTGAAGCTAAACCGTCGTACGTCAGCATGGCTGGCCCAAAATAATCAATTTAGCTGTCTACCACCTATTTTTTTTGTTTGTTAGCTTATCACGTGTACCACGTGATAGCTGCCTACCACCTACTAATATACACTTCAATAATCGTGGTGCCTAAGATTCTATTTTCAGTTAATCATGGTGGGTAGATGTCGTACGTTAGCACACGGAGAGGGATGCTCACTTTTTTATTTCCGCCCACCAGTTGTGATCACATTCACGCTTCAATAATCATGGTACGTAGATGCCTATTTCCAGTTTAATTAAGATTAAAATTCCGTAATTTACATGTTTCTTGAAACCAACATCCGGGGAGGGAGGGCCTCACATTATAGTAAGTTTCACAAAAAAAAATACACATTATAGTAAGTTGGTCAAATTGATAACCTACGACTACACGTAAGGTTAATAAACTGATATGGAGGGAGCAGCTAGCTTTTACCCCAATAAACATTACTACTAATTACCATAGTTAGACTAAAGCCCAATGAAGAGTTGCCGAATGAGCCCGGGTAGCTGCTCGGGCTCTATCAAGCCCATTGATATGCATAAGGAAAGAGATACAACTGATTTCCCCAGAGTCATTATAGATCTCATGGTTAACACGATATGTACGACGCTAGATTCACTAGACGGTATTGGTGATTAGTCCTAGATGAGTAGAACCCTTGCAATGGAACCTCCACCATCAACACATACGATGGTTTCATTTCCCACCACATAGTCACATTCATAATTGGAAAAGTAACAATTTATGTTCAATGCAGGAGTGATAAGTATATTGCTTTGCGAGTAAATTGATAGAAAATAATCAATATGACATGAGCAAGAGTGAACTTGCCTAGACAGTGAAAGATAGTGCAGTTTGAAGGTTTGGATGGAACCTGGACCTCGGGTTCTGAAAAGAAGCATCATTGTCCGATCAGGACAATGTTATAAAATCCAAATGATATATGTATGATGGATTTGTTTTTGGTTGAATCCCTTTCCGCGGAGTATTTATTAAGATTTGTGTGATTAAAGTTTTATTGGAATATTTATTCCTTAAACAATAATTTATAATCCTTTAATATTATTTTAATGAGGATTTTCCTCAAAAGAAAGGATTTGGAATAATACATTTTTTTCCTTTTGAAAATATTTACTTCAAAAGAAAAGATTTGAAATAATAGAATTTTCCTTTTGGAAATATTTACCTCAAAAGAAAATGATTTGGAATAATATAATTTTCTCTTTTTGAAAATATTGGATTTAGAAAATATTTGAAGTCATTTGGAATTTTCCTTGATTTTTATTTCAAAGGAAAATTTCAAATCTTAAATTCCAATTTGGAATTCATCTAAAAATTCTAAAATTTAAATTTGCATTGTTCATCTCATTTAATATTTTATTTTGGTTAAGCAATAATTTTTATGAATTATTCTTAATTTTCTTGAATTTTTGGAGTTATCCTGGATTTATTTGCAATTTTTAAAGTCGGTTACTCTCTCTCTCATGCGTTCTAACCCTAACCCTAACGCTCCGGTGATTTTGTGGCGATGGCGTCGCCGCCGCTATCGCCACCATGCTCCGGCTCACTCTGACCTCGCTTGACCTCGCCACTGGTCGTGTTCGACTCCTTTCGTGACGCTCCTCCTTTCCATCCTCGTAGATTCGTCGCTCGCCACCTCCTTATCCAGATCGCCTACATGCTGGATCTGGACACTGGTCGCCTCCGTCGATCCTGCGTCGATCTGTGGTCTCCGGCGGGATGAGGCCGCCGCCGTCGACGCTCTCGTGTGCCTAGAGATGAACCTGGCGCGGGTGATGTTGTGGCGTCACCTATGCCGTCATCTCCAGGGTGTTGTGCTTACGGTGGGGATGAACTCGTCGGTGTAACGCTGGCGACTTCCCTCGACTTGCAGCTATTACGGCCACGCGAGCACTGCCTCGCCATGCCGTGGCTTCTGCCTCCAGGCGCATGGTAAGCTTCCCCCTCTCTTCTCTTTGCTCATTCCTCAGTACTCACCATTGCTCTGCTATGCTTTTCTTCTTCTTCTCCTTGCTTCCTGATGATCCTTGGATCATACAGGAATGCTCCTCCTGATGCCACTGCATCCATTCTCTCTCTGCATGGCTTGCTCTGGCCAGAGGTTGCCATTGCTGGCCACTGGCCATGCTTGTGCCACTGTTGTGCTTCTCCATTGCTACTTATGCTGCTCTGTAGCTTGTTATGTGTATTTCTTGCTCCTACTGCTTGCAGTGCAACTGGTGTTCCTATACACACCAATTACATGGGCTGGCATGCTATGATTCATGTGTATGCTTGCTTGCTAGGTTATAATGCTCTTGTGGTTCCTTCTGGAGCCACTGATGTTCTTGGTTGCCTTGTGGTTCTATAACTAGGCTCTACTCTTGCTTGACTGATGCATTAGCCATTGGCTAAGCTTCCCAGCACTTGCTGGTTGCCAAATGATTAATTGTGATGCCTACTGGTGTGTGATCATGTGCATATGTGCCTTGTGGTGCTACTGGTGCTATACCAGTGACACTTGTGTATGTCCTGTGAATGGTTAGGCTACACTTGCTTGCAGTAATTAGTTGGTAACATTGTTTAATAGCCTGGTGTGCTTTACTGAAGCATTTGCTTCAGTAAACTAACCTGTGCATGTCATGTTGTTGCCTTGTGTTGGTTTACTGTCAATTACACTTGATGAACCATGTATTGGTGATGATTCATTTGATTTAAAAGATGCTTGTATGAATTTCATGATGAATTTGGAATCAATTAACTGTCTGAACCTCTCTTGTAATGAAGACAAGCTTGCCTGTGTGGCTTGTTTGCTTGTTGGACTTGTGTTGTGACCTCAGTAGCTTGCTCCTGATCTTGGTTGCAATTAATTTGGCTATCTGGTTGGTTTTATGAAAACAATAAAATCCATAGTTGGGAATCATATATATGAATGCCATGTGGTGATCTTTTCATGAAAATGGGTCTTTACTTATGGATTTATACCCCAAATGGTGCTAGGTAATTAGTTGGACACTATTATGGTTGATCTAGATACTTTGGATATCTAGTACTTGATTTACTTGTGCATGTCCAATAACTAGATTCACTAGCTCTTGGTCTGGCCTCTTTCTTCCTAGCATCACTTGGTCTATACCAAGTGATGATATACCATGTGGAGCATCTGCTCCACACTAAGTGTGTATGAGCATGGTTATGATGGATTTGATCATTGGATCCAATCCAGGTATGAATTATAACTTTCTCCAGCTCCTAGATGATTACTTTTTGTTGATGAAGTGCTTTGGCTGGTTGACTTGATCAACTGCCCTTCACCTCCTAGCTCCTGGATGATCTTCCTCTAGGTCACCATGATCTATATCTTGGTTTTGTTTGGTTTGGTTCTGGTTCACTGGATGAACTGGATGAATGTACTGATGGTGTGTTCTTGCTGTTGTTCTAGCTATCATGTGGATTTCATCCTTATCTCCAAACTACTGTGCTATATATAGCACTGGTTGGTGCTCTCCTTGGTCGACATCACCTCTATGGCTGTGTGTTGTGGTGTCTTGCCCTTGTTTCACCAAGGCTGATGATGGGGAAAAGATCCTGGGCTAGCTTTGGCTTTGGTTGGGACTTGACCCCCCATCCAATGATTATCTGGTCCATTCCTACTTATTTTTATTGTCCAAGTGTCATTGACACTTGTTACTGGACAAATTGGTCCCTTTTTCTTATTATTATGTAGGTTTCAAGTTGATCAAGATTTGGAGAAGATCAAATGAAGATCTTTGAAGACTTTAGTGTAGGAAAATAATCAATGTTGTAACCTTCTATTTTATTTAATTATTTCTATTTTATATTTGCTCCAATTCTTGTAATATAAAAGGAATTCTGTAATGACAATGTATTATGTGTGTGAAATCAATAAAGCTCAAAGTTTTACTTATGAGCTTGTTGTAATACTTATAATTTATTTATGAAATGTTTTGTATCAATGTGATATTGAATTGAATTATGAATTATGAATTCATTTGAATTGTTGTTTACTTAATTCATATTTGTTTGAAATTCAAATTCAAATGCTAATTAAAATGCCTCTCTAAAACCCTAGTTTCAAAAGAGGTCATGTCGAAGTTCATAGCACTCTCTTCACTCTAACCCTAATAGCAGCGAGAGAGAAACTTCGATCACTCTTAGGTCTTATGCAATTAAGCACGAAAATTTCCCCCGTTTTGCGATGAAATGCACAACCCTTTTCTAAATCTACCCCTCGTTTGTCCTATGTTCTGGGATATTACAGCCTCTCTCCCTTAACAGAAACTTTGTCCCGAAGTTGTGCTTGAGGTACCTAAACAGCTCGGGATAGGATTTAATGAGATCTTCCTCCTTTTCTCAAGTTGCTTATCTCTCGGGGTGGTGCTTCCATTGTACCTTGCAATACTTGATTGCTCGTCTTAACTTCTTCCAATTTTCTTCGAGTATTCTAGCTGGTTTTTCTACATATGTAGATCTGAGTGCAACTCTAATTCTTCATGTGATACTGGATCATCTGGTGCCTTCAAACACTTCCAGAGTTGAGATACATGAAATACATTGTGTATCAAACTCAACCTCTCTGGTAACTCTAACTCAAAAGCTATCTCTCGATTCTGACTGAGTAAATTAAATGGTCCAATATATCGATTACTTAATTTTCCCTTGACTCCAACCTCTTTAGTCCTTTCATTGGGCTAACCTTCAAATAGACCATGTCTCCAACCTTAGGTTCCCACAATCTTCTTTTCTGGTCGGCATAACTCTTCTCTCGACTCTGAGCTATTTTCAGTTGATCCCTGATAATTTCAATGACTTCTTGTCTTTCCTTAATATAATCTGGTGCAAACTCTTTGTTTTCACCTGTTTCAAACCAACATATTGGGGATCTGAACTTTCTTCCACTGAGTGCTTCATATGGTACCATTTGAATACTACTTTGATAACTGTTATTGTATGAAAACTCTGCAAGTGGTAAATGGTCTTTCCATGAACCTCCGAAGTCTAGAGCACAAGCTCTCAACATGCCTTCAAGTATTTGATTGGTTCTCTCCGTCTGACCTCCGATTTGTGGATGATACGCTATACTGAAATCCAACTTGGATCCTAATGCTTCTTGGATTTGTTTCCAAAATGCTGAAGTAAAGATTGAACCTATATCTGAAAATATCTTCTTCGGTACTCCATGCTTACTAACTATTTCCTTGAAATATATATCCACTAACTTTTCCAAAGTGTCCTTCTGATTCACATCTGAGAAATGTGCACTTTTGGTGAGTCTATCAATGATCACATATATCATATCCTTTCTTTTACTGGTCATTGGTAAACCGGTAACGAAATCCATTCTAATCTCATCCTATTTCCATTCTGGAATATCCAAAGGTTTAAGTAGTCCAGCAGGACTCTGATGTTCTGGCTTCACTCGTTGACATGTGTGGCATTCTGAAGCATACTTGGCTATCTCTCTTTTCATGTTGTTCTACCAGAACATCTCTTTCAGATCCATGAAGATCTTGGTACTTCCCGAATGTATAGAATAAGGTGTCTCGTGAGCTTCCTTGAGTATGATTGCCTTAACTTCTGGATCATCGGGTGCACACATTCTCTTCTGAAAGTACAACGAATCAAAGTCTCCCACCTGAAATTCAGATGGTTTTCCTTCCGCTATCCTCTTAATCTCTTCTTGGATGAATGGATCATCTGCTTGCTTCCGAATGATCTCATACTTCAAATCAGAATACATCTCATCCATGATCCTCAAAGTTGCAACACTTCCTACTGCATCACCTTGAATGAGAAAATTTGACCTTTTTCTAAATCTTTCCGAAGTTCCTTTGGAATCTCCCATTCCGTAGGTTGATTTTCGGTGCTCTTTCTACTCAAAGCATCTGCTACCACATTGGCTTTGCCTGGTGTATAGTTGCTTGTCAGTTCATAATCCTTGATCAATTCCAACCATCTCTTCTATCTCATGTTCAATTCCTTCTGGGTAAAGAAATATTTCAAGCTTTTATGATCTATATATAGCTGATACTTGGATCCATAAAGAAATTGTCTCCAACTATTCAAAGCATAGACTACCGCTGCCAACTCTAAGTCATGTACTGGGTAGTTGTGTTCATGTGGTTTCAGTTGTCTTGATCCATAAGCTATTACTTTACGTACTTTACGGTCTTGCATCAGAACACATCCAAGTCCATTCTTGGAAGCATCACAATAAACCGTGTAATCCTTTCCTGGTTCTGGAACTGCTAACACTTGTGTTGTAGTTAGCTTCTCCTTGAGCTTCTGGAAACTTGCTTCACACTCGTCAGACCAAACAAATGGGGTGTTTTTCTTCAATAACTTGGTCATTGGTCCTACAATGTTCGAAAATACCTCTATGAATCTTTGATAGTATCCTGCCATTCCAAGGAATCCTCCTATCTCCTTAGCATTCTTAGGTGAATTCCACTCCAAAACTGACTGAACCTTACTTGGGTTAACTGCTATACCATCTTTGGTTATGATATGTGCAAGAAATTCTACGCTAATCAACCAAAACTTGCACTTGCTAAACTTAGCATATAGCTGATGTTCTCTCAAGATCTGCAAAAACTATCTTCAAATGATTATCATGTTCTTCTTTGTTTTTAGAATATATCAAAATATCATCAATGAACACTATCAGAAACTTGTCCAAGTACTTCATGAATATCGTATTCATCAAATTCATGAATATTGCTGGTGCATTTGTCAATCCAAATGGTACAACCAAGTATTCATGGTGTCCATACCTTGAAACAAAGGCTGTTTTGGAACATCTTCCTTCTTGATCTTGATCTGATGGTATCCTGATCTCAAATCTATCTTAGAAAAGACTCCTGCTCCTTGAACTTGATCAAACATGTCTTGAGTTCTGGGTAAGGGGTACTTATTCTTGATGGTTACATTGTTGAGATTCCTATAATCTCCACACATTATCTTGCCTCCATCTCTCTTATCCACAAAAATAATTGGAGTTCCCCATGGTGATACACTTTCTTGAATGAATCCTTTATGTTCCAGCTCATCTATCTGTGCTTGCAGCTCTACTAACTCCTTCATACCCATTTTATATGGTGGTTAAGCTATTGGTGATGTGCCTGGGATCAGATCAATTGTGAATTCTATCTCCCTATCGGGTGGCATACCCGGTAATTCCTTGGGAAACACATCTTGAAACTCATTCACAACCGGGATCTCCTCGATCTTAACCTCCTTCAGGCTATTCAACTCCAATCCTATTTCCAACTGAGTGTATTTATCTCCCTGGAATACTATCTGACCTCCTATGGAATTGCGAAGTGATACTGTTTTATCTCCACAGTTTATCACTACTCCATTCTCCATCAACCAGTCCATCCCTAGGATGAATGTTATGTCCTTCATGCGAATGATAAAAAGATCCGTGAAATACACACAATCACATATGGTAATTACCTATGCCTCTTTCACGTGGGTTACTAAGATCGTTCCCCTGCGGATAGGACAGTTATGGGATATTCTAGTTTTGAACATCTAATCCCGTATTTTTCAACAAACTCCCGTGCAAGGAATGGAGTAGTTGCTCCCGTATCAAATAATACTTTGCCAGGATGAGTAAGGATGTTGAGCGTACCTAGGACTGCTTGATCCGACTCTCTGGCTTGCTCCAAAGTTGTGCAGTTCAGCTTTCCATATGGCTTTCCCCTTTTGTTGATGTTGTTGCGGTTGTTGCTATTGTTGTTGCGGTTGTTGTAGCTGTTACCGCCTCCAGCTCGTCCTCCTCCCGAGTTCTGTCCACTCCAGGACGCCTTATTCGGGCACTCAGGCTTCATGTGTCCTTCTTGACCACAACCATAGCATATCATCCTGGACTTTTGACAATCCTTCTAAACATGTCCTCTCTACCCATAGTGATGACAAATTATCTGGGATTTTGGATTCGGACCTCCACGGTTGTATTGATTACCGGTAGGTCAGAATCGGGGTTTGAAACTCCTATCTGGGGTTGGTTTAGTGATTGGATTCTTCCTTGGCTCGATGCGAGCCCTCTTCCCCCTCTCCTCCTGGACCTGCCTATAGTCATCCTCGAAAGTGATTGCCGAGTCAATCAGTTCCTGGAACTCTGTAGTTCGTGCTAATCTTAGTTGCATCTTCATGTAGGGATCCATTCCCTTCATGCACCTCTTCTTCCTCTTCTCATCAGAATTTACCTCCTCTGGTGCATACCTTGACAAATGATTGAAGTCACGAACATACTGCATGATTGGTGAAGTGTTCTGCTGCAGCTCATCGAACTCTCTTTTCTTTAATTCCACCACAGTTCCGGAACATGTGCATCCTGAAACTTCTTCTTGAATTCCTCCCATGTAAACACCTTATCTGGTGGATGTACAACAATGACATTCTCCCACCAAGAGGTTGCTGGTCCTGATAAAAGATAGGTAGCATACCTAATTTTTTCTTCATCATTACATCCAACCGTCCTTAGCTTCCTCTCTGTGTCCATCAACCAATCTTCTGCATCCATTGGTTCTGGAGCTGATGCAAAAGGTAATGGTCTTGCATTCTGGAAGTCTAATAAGGTCACGCATCTGCCTTCATTGCCCTTGTCATTGATAACTTGAGCAAAGAAGTCTTGCATATTGTTGAATAGGCTTTCTTGGTACCTTCTTTGATCTTCTTCCATAGCCCTCATGTACAGCTGGAAGTCTGGGTGCATCATAGGATGTGGTGGTGGTGGTACATCTCCCATTCTAGCTGCTGCTTCAGCTTCTTCCTTTGCTTTCTCCCCCCGCTCTCTTCGATTTTTCTCGGTCTCAACTAATGCCATTTCCCCTAGTCCTGTAACAAAGAGCAATACCCATAGTTACACCATGCGAATATTTTGTGAGCTCAACTCAATGCCCATAACTAGTCACACAATGAAATCAAGGAGCAAATCCAAAACAAACATATATTATGTATATACACAGTATATAACATAACATTACAAACATATATTACATGTGGCATATATAACCACTTATTATGGCTCTAAGCCCAAGCAAACGGGAATTTAAAATACGATCCTAGTACAATAACAACTGTATTACATTATTCCTCTAGTAAACACTAGTCCTCGTCATCTTCGTTGGTATCTGAATAGATCGTAGCGAACAAGAGGGGGGTGAATGGGCGCTACGTCAAGTTTTAGCCTTTTTCAATTTTTAGTGCAACGGAAGATAAAGATGATAGCTTTAGCGATGGTGGTGTTCCTACAATGATCCTAGACAAGTACAACAAGCAAAGGAACAATCACAAGATAGTAAGAGTAAGGAGCGGGACAACCGGAGGGCGCGGAGACGAGGCGAGGTTTGTTTCCCGCAGTTCCTCCCACAAAAGGGAGTACGTCTGCGTTGAGGAGGTGCTAGACTCACACAAGAGACTAGACGACCACACCACGAAGGAAGGCCTCACCTTCTTCCTCGAGAGAGCTCCACAAAGGTGCTCCCCCTTCTCCACTAAGGCACCGGTCGAGGCGGTGATTCCTTCACAAGGTTGGGGCGAGCTCCACACCACAAGGAGGCTCCAACAACCCATGGAGCTAGTACAACACCAAGCTAGCCTCCATGGATGCACTTCTTCCAAGATTCCACAATAGGAACTCTACCACCAAGATCCACTAAGGACTACCACGAATTGGTGAAATTTCTCTCGGTAGAACGATAGATCGGGGTCTCCTCCACCACTCCTCAAAGTATGAGCAAGATTGATTGGGTAGGGAGTGAGATCCACTAAGTTTGAGCTCAGCAACAATGGAGGAGAGAGAGAGAGAAGAGCTAAATTCGGGCTGGAGAAGAAGGGGCCTTTTTATAGGTCCCTCCAAATCCAACTGTTATGTGCTGTTTTTGCCTAAGCGGTACTACCGCTTCTGGGAAGCGGTACTACCGCTCTGAGTTCGAATCCCCACAGAACTTGTCCACGTGGACACATTGCGGTACTACCGCTCGCGGTACCGCTTGAGGTACCGCAATAGGGTCCAGACCTTACTGGGTCCAAAGCGGTACCGAAGCAGTACCAGAGCGGTACTGCCGTAACATTTACGGTACTTGAGCGGTACCGTGGGCAGTACTACCGCTTGTAAGCGGTACTACCGCTCAAGGTACCGTAAAGGTACCGTAACTTGTTCTGTGGGACAATCTCGTGTGCAATCCTCAGAGCGGTAGCTCAGAGCGGTACCAGTGGAGTAGCGGTACTACCGCTGCTGGTACCGGTAGTACCACTATGGCTAAAACAGCTTTTTCCTCTTTTCCTCTCCTACCATGTTACCTCACGACACGCACACAAAACCAGAAAACCTAAGATCTACGCTTCAGTCTTCCGATCATAGTGTGTTCAGCGAGGGCACCGTACACCTACAAATCCATCAAAGATAATCTTTGTGCACGGTTAGAATTGTTCGAGTGTTGTTATCAAACACACAAAACAAGGGTTATAGATCTTGCTCTTACAATCTCCCCCTTTTTGGTGTTTGATGACAACACACGAATTTGCAATAATTCATAGGATATTATGATAAGGTATATGGTTTGTAAGAGTAGACGAAGCTCCCCCGCATTTGTATACAAATGCACACATCCTAGAGAGAAACTCCCCCTAGATTCTACAAACCAAGCATAAGTGCTAAGAAGAACATATGACAAGATCATATAGCACAAGCACACTATGGAGGCAAGTATAAGTGCATATAGGAGAGTTTGGGTAAAACTTTTCATACCTTTGCCTTGAGAGAAAACCCAAACTCATAATAATAAAAGCCTCCATAGGATTGATGTAGCCAATCAAGGATAAATAGTGAAAACCATTAAGCTACGAATGATTAAGTCTTAATACAAACCGGGGGATCGGGAGATCCACAAATAGAGTAGTGAGCACACATACGAATAAAGTTCCAAATAACTAGGGGAAGATTTGATGCCAAGGCCGAAAGAACCAAAACGAAGCACCAAGCCCTTGGCATCCCCATGCAAATTCCCGTTCCTAATAGATCAACTTCTCCCCCTTTGGAATCGAGACACCAAAAAGGGAGAAGGAGCATACTAACGTCCCAAGGGGATCACTCGTCATCATCATCCTCGTCTTCTTCATCTTCATCCTCATCACCCATGTCCTCAACATCTTCCTCCTCTTCATCTTCGTCTTCATCTTGAGCAAGACCCTTGCCATGAGGTGGTGGAGATGGACGAACAATGTGCTCGGGGATGGAGTCCTCGGAACTTGACCAAGTAAGCTTGGACTTCCACTCACCGGGAGGAGTGATGTTGTCCTCGGAGCCCTCAGAGACAGGAAGCTGCATATGCCTCATCATCGCCTTTTGGCGTTGGCGGATCTTCTTGTTGTCATGGTGAGCTTGATACATCCTATCTTCAAGGTCCCTCTTGAAGCAAAAGGACTTCTTGAGGCAAGCGGTGAGCTTGGCAAAGAGGCCCTTGGTCTTGACGGAGTTGGGCACATAGTCGGAATCATCACTATCGGCTTCGTCTTCGTCCTTGTCCTTGGGAGCATTCTTGCCATACCTTGGAGGGTCATGCTTCTTGACAAGGGGGCTCTTCTCCTTATGGATAGTGATGTTGGGACGGCATTGCTCAAGAAGATCTCCACGGCCCGCTTGTTCCCACTTTAGGCAAATGAGTCTCATAATGTAGGGGCCATATTGAGGGAGTTTGCGAAGAAATGCACAATCACGCATCTCATGCCAAATGTAATCCATGACGTCCAATTGCTTGCCGCGGCCCCTCATCTCATGAGTACGCACAAGAAGGTTCACAAGAAACCCATGCACTTCATCATGGTTGGTGTGCTTGGGGTTGATGGTGCTGCGATAGATCCGGTTCATGATGTCGTAGACGGGGAGGAGGTGGTAAGCACTTCCACACAACATCCTTCCGGGAATGTAGAGGTCGGTCATCTTCTCTTTGGCCATTGGCTTGGGCTGAAGGTGAATCTTGAAGATGTTGGTGTCATAGTCATTAAGCTCATATCCAATACCTCTAGCAAACTCCTCCCACGTAGCCTCCATCACATGCTCCCTAGTCATCCATTTCAATGAGCGAAAACCTCCTTCATCCTCAAGGAAAACGGCTGTGGCGTAGAATTGGCATATCACCTCCTTTGAGTAGTTGTGAGAGAAGGTCATCAGAGGTGTGAGTCCTTGTTCTTCACAAATCTCAAGAGCTTCTCCGAAATACTCGAGGTTGGAGTTGAGCTTGTCCATGCTGATGGAGTATTGGGGGCAACATTTGAACTCCTTGGCCCCATAGACCTCATTGTAGATCCTCTCTTGGTTGACATGATGAAAGAAGTGATTGGGTCATTGACGAGCATTTCTTGGTAGCAAATAAGGATTGGCCCCTCGAATTTCCATGAATTGGCCTTTCTTGATGTCAACCATTGATTTTTGTGGGCCCCTTGTGCCCGCTGCTGTTTCCCTCTGTTGCTTGGTGGTTCTTGCTGGTACAATCTCCTCTTGATCGTCTTCATCTCGATGACGACGAGAGGGTGGCTTGACCTTGCCATCACTGGTCCTAGGTGCTCCGGAGGACATGGCGGAGAAGGGGGTCGGGAAGCTTCTCCACGGAGGAGATTTGGCCGGCGGTGGCTGGAAAAGGAGATCGGGGCCGATCTCCTCGAGGTCTTGAGCTTGGAGGAGCTGTTGACTTGAGGTGGAAGAGGAGTTGTGGTGATTTGGGGTGAAACCCGACCCCAACCGGTACCTCATGTCAAAAGATGCAAGCGGTAGTACCGCTCGTAAAAGCGGTAGTACCGCTTACCGGTACTGACCCGGTACTTAGAGCGGTAGTACCGTTCTGGGGATAATTGTTCAGTTTCGTCAGATAACTGCCCCAGAGCGGTAGTACCGTCCTGAGAAGCGGTAGTACCGTCCTCCAAATTCAAAAACCTCAGATTTTGGTGTAGACTTGTGCTTTTAGACTGAGTTGGCTCAAGAGATAGATCATGGCTTAGGATTAGACGGCGGAACTGTTAAGGTACTACCCAACCAAGCTTGCAAGAATCAAAGCAAGAAAAGCCAAGCTTGGGTGAATCTCCTGTGAAGAAACAAAGAAAAAAAAACGAAAAACAAAAACCAGAAGAGAAAAGAAAACAAAAGGAACAAAAACTCCTTGAGGAGGAGGTTTGGTGGACGAAGCTACCGTGTAAGAGTTTAGTAGTGTGAGATCGCGTAGATCTATCTAGGATTCACGGCTACAACTCAACATGAAGCTCATTAGTCACTTGGTTGACGAATAGCATATGTTTTGGGTTTCTTTATGCATTATGGGGGGAGGGATAGCTCAATAAGTTTAAACCGCACTCCCCCTATATTCGTGCGTGCTTTACATCTAGACATGTAGTACAAAAGTGATATCATCCACTCTTGACACGACGTCCGGATGAGAAGCACAAGGGTAGAGAAGCAAACCTTGGCCGGTAGAGATTGAGTCCATTGCTTTGTCGGGCTCATTAAGGAAGTATTGATGCTCTAGGTGCTTGGGGTTGCTATACCGTTGGACCCCTTCATATCTTGCTCTTGAGTAAGCCTTGTACTTTGCTTGAGTCATGAAGGAGTCTTGACGCTTTAGAACCCCGGCGAGAATGGACCAATAGGATAGATTCTTGTGTGGTCCCTTAATCTTCATCATGGTTTAGGTCCTCGCCTTGACCCTCATCGTTGTTGATGCCGAACTTTAGGTTGTGGAAGAGGTGATATAGCACTTAGTTGTCCAAAGGAAGAGTCTTGGCCTTGTGGTGTAGATGGCTCCACATGGGTGGAACTTCGTCCTTCCCCGGTACTCATAGAAGGTAGCTTTTGAGATCGGCAAGTGCCAACACCCATCCTTCCTATGGTAACCGGGGGAATTGCATCTCCTTTCTCACAAGAAGCACTTCGCCTCCTCCAAAGAACTATCATATCCATCGAAAGGTCTCATCACTCAATACCACAAACCACACAATAGACTCATGCTTCATCATCATGTTTAAGTGTTTCCAACTAAGGTTTCTTTCTCACTTCCGGCAACCCCATTAGGTTGGGGTAAGAATGTGGCTAGGAGTAAAAGATTGATTCCTTCTTTGCCAATGAAGATATCCGAAAATTTGAGCTTGAACTCCAATCCATTGTTGCTTCTTCTTGCAAAGATCATGTTATAGAACTTGCATTGAGCTTGTTTGACAAACTTCACGGTTCATTTTCTTCAACACAATTCCTACAAAACACGATCTCTACACAAGGAAGCAAATTCCATTAGTCCTAGACCGTGGTCTCTTGAAGAGACTAGCTCGACAAGAGAACCACTACATGTTCATTATAGTAGGTACAAAAGACCCAAGAGTGTAATGCAATGAACAAAGAACAACATACATAGGAGTCTTGACAAGGTAGGGCATGATCACCACCCTATCAAGACTCCGATACCTTTAAGCTTGCTTGTATTGTCGTCATGAGAATGGTAGAGATAAGTGGCTTGATGACGACAACAAATTCCTTGCTCCTGGTCATAAGACTTGTGGCTCCAAAACAACCACACCATAAGCACCACCGAGAGCAAGGTTCTTCATGGATCAAGATTTGGAAATAGGAGCCCATTTTACAATGGGCCCTATCTTGACGCTCCTCTTTATCTTGATCCTTCTTCTTCTCTTCCCCTTTGGCTTTTTAGCCGTTCCTCCTTCATCACAAGAGATATCATTGGCCTTATCTCTATTCTCAATGACTCTTTCCAAGTATTGCGCTTCAATTTGGAGCCTTTCAATTTTGGACTTCAAACGGTTGACTTCATAAACATGATCCGGATGGGAATGAGTGTTGTCGAATTCTTGAGCCTCTTTCTCCTTGTTCACTCGGAAATGTTCCAACAAAGCTTCTTCTTGAAGAGAATTCATGGTCAAAAGTGAGCGCTTTTGTCTTTCCAAGGTGGCAATATCGTCTTCATGATTGCGACAAATATAGTCCTTGCTAGCCCGTTTATATTCCATCAAGGCTTCCTCATACATGGTCTTGATCACCATAAGCTTGTCATTTCTTCTCTTGAGGGTAGCAATTTCGTTCTCATGGTCACAACAAGTTT
Organism: Lolium perenne; assembly: GCF_019359855.2. Taxonomy (NCBI): domain Eukaryota; kingdom Viridiplantae; phylum Streptophyta; class Magnoliopsida; order Poales; family Poaceae; genus Lolium; species Lolium perenne. Next base: position 263,304,574 of record NC_067250.2, read on the forward strand.
CCTTTCCTTTACTCAACCGAAAGTACTCCATCAAGGACTCATTTTGCCTATCATTCACTTCAACTAGCTTGACCTTGTGTCTCTTTATAGCGGCAATCTCTTCTATATGGTCGCAACATGACACCTTCTCTTTGCTCAAACGAAAGTACTCATCCAAAGCTTCCTCTTGGTGAGTGTTGTGGGTATACTTTATGGGTATATCAACGGCATGGCTTAGATCCGGCAAGCCCGGGTGGCCCATAGTTGGTGGTGAGGCATGTGGCCCATCGGGCGGCCCAGTTGCTGTGGATCATGAAGGATGAAGTCCAGCCCAGGAACGAGGAGCCGGATCCTAACCGACCTACGAAGGAGGCCGGATCCGTGGAGGCCCATGAAGTATCCGGATCCAGCACGGCCTAGAAGGAAGGCGGATCCTTGACGTACACGGCAAGGCATTGTACCGTAGTTAGGCAACTTGTATTCCGGCTAGGACTCTCCGTGTAAACCCTAGATCCGAGCGTCTATATAAGCCTGATCCCGGGAGCCCTAGAGGCACAACCACAACTCATTGTAACAACGCGAAAGCGCCCAGATAATTCCAGACAAGCAGCAGTAGGCCCTGTCATCGTGCAGGTGTTCCGAAGCTGGGTAACTCGCGTACCACCGTCCCGTGTGTACTCCGCCCTATGGCCCCTACTTCTTCTCCCCCTCGTGAGGATCCCTCCTCCGGGGTACCGTCGAATAGGCAACGACAGTTGGCGCCCACCGTGGGGCCTGTGGCATCTGGAGGCCGGAACCGGGAGGGTTCCGCCATGGGAAGCTACGACGACACCATCGCTGTGGGACGCGTCCTCTACGCCGGAAGCCTGCCGATCGTCCCTCCGGATGAGTGTTGGATTCCGGCTAGGACAAACCCCGTCAAGCTCTCCATCGTCCCAATTGGCGGCATACACATCTTTATCGGGGAAACCGTCGATTCCGATGGAAACCCACTGGTAAGTAACGCTGACGCGACCGCCGCAGAGCTGGACGCTGTCGCGAAGATCCGATCTGAGACGCAGGAGCTTCCTAAGGAAGATTCCGCCTCGGATCTGAAATTTTCAAAGCCCACCCAATCCGCCCCAGTGCAGGAAACAACGGTGGAAGACCAATGCAGATCCGCCTGGGTCTCCCAGGTGTTAGAAAAGCAGAGGTGCCACTTCGTACACTTCTTGGCCCATACCGCCGGAACCGCCCCTCAGGAAGACGGAGCTGGTCCTGAGCAGGTAGAGGCACCGGAAAAAAGCGCAGATCCGGATCAGGCTGAGCCTGTCGGAGAAAGCGAAGCTCCGGTTGAAGAGTCGATTTTGGGCAATCTGAGCCCAATTTCCGGAGATACCCCCTCCATGGAGTCTGATGACTTCGTTCGCAAGCTAGGGGAGTACGGTTTCGGTGATCAGCCTGAAGTCGACTCCGCCCAGCCTAAGCAGGTTCTCGCAACGGTAGCAGCGCTGGGACAAACTGGATCTGAAGAGCCAACCAGCCAATCCGACCCCCAACCATCCCAACAAGGATCTCCAATGTCTCGGGTGCGACCCCACAGGGATTTTTCCTCGGAGGAAATCCTGTCAGCTGAGGAGATGGTGGCGCGAGCAGTTCTTAACAAACCTATAACCCCGGGCGACGCCGCAGATCTGGAGGCTCTAGAGGCCACCAGACAGGAGATGCTGGCCACAGCCAAGAAGCTCGCCGATACCGAAGCCGCATTAAGGGAAGAAAGGGAGCAAGCTGCAGGTCTGGCGGAAACTTTCGACAGACAGGATCGCGAGATTACTGCCACACTCGAGCAGGTCAAGAGCATGGCGAAAGAGTGGGAAGTAAAGATGACCTATGCGCAGGCGGAGGCCGATCGAATTGTTAGAGAAGCAATTCCGCCTCGCAGGATCAACTTCGCCACGCCCGTAGAGCACCGGCCGCTGGAAACCCCAAAGGACAACATGCAAAAAGCTGCGGAGCTGTTGAAGAAGAAGGACGAAGAGGTTGATATCAACTACCTCCGCACACTTGTAGCTTCAGCAATGCAGCAGCAAAGCAAGGCCGATACTTCGCGCAGGTTGGAATCCAATCCGGATAACTGTGTATCTACCGCGCAGAAGGACGCCCGCGCCGATCGGCATCCCGATGATGAATCACACACCGGATCCTCGGAGCGCAGAAGAAGAACCAGGGAACACCCAAATCCGATCCTTGTTCCATCAAAGACGCCTTCGTCAGATCCGAGAAAGGGAAAGGATGCAATGTACTCTGGACGAGACAAATATCGCAACCCCTCTCCTCCGCCCAACGGTTACCCGCGACCCCCTCGCCGCCGTAGTCCAGCCGGAAACACCAGGCCCCCAGGGCATGGTGGAATTATTATCCGCGACAACGTGCTGCCAAGAAACAGAAACAGGGAGCGCTCGCCGGACCCTCGCCGGAACCAGAACAATGTTCATGAGCCCGAGCCCAGGAGGAGTCGGAATGAGGAGCGCGGCCCAGAGCCTCGCCGGAGCCGCGACCCAGAGCCTCGCCGGAGCCGCGACCCAGAGCCTCGCCGGAGCCACGACCCGGAACCTCGCCGGAACGACCAGGGCAGCCAGCGCCATGGCGAAGGCAGCCACAGGAGCCGGAGCCAGCACCGGGAAGGCCGAGGAGAATCAGAAGGCGGAAGCAAGAAATCGGACCGCCCACCTCGCAGGTCTCCCTCACCACCACCCAGCGGTGGCGGCGGAGGTGGAGGCGGAGGCAATGGCCGGAGATCTCGCTCTCGCTCAAAATCTCCTCGCCACGGCTCGCGCGACGCGCGGGATCGCCTTAACGAGTACAGAACCGACTACATTGGTCCGAAGTGCTTTGGCAGGATGATTCGAGAGGAACCAAAGCCAAGGATGAACCTCAAGCTACCCGGAAATCTGAAGCATTATGATGGCACCGAAAGGCCGGATACCTGGATTGAGGATTACTATAATGCTGTAACCTTCGCCGGAGGAACCCCTAACATCGCCTGCCGCATGCTTCAGTTGTACCTTGTAGGTCCAGCCCGGATCTGGCTCAGCGACCTCGAGAAGAATTCCATCTTTTGCTGGTTTGACCTGAAGAACGCTTTCGAGAAACACTTCAGGGGCACCTACAAGAGACCTGCCACAACAAGCGACCTGCAGGCATGTATCCAGAAGAAGGGCGAAACATCGAGGAATTTCCTCACCCGATGGTTGGCATGCAGAAACGAGTGCGAGAACATCGATAACCGCACAGCAATGCACGCCTTCATTGGGGGCTTGCAGCGAGGAGGATTGCTGCGACACAAGCTAACTTGCTTGGTCAATGCAAACAAACTGACGTTGGATGACATGATCACCATCGCCAGCGATCACACTGCCGCCGATGATGACGCAGGCGGTGATCTCGCAGCTACAGCAATCCCACTGCATCAACAAAAGAAGAACCGTGACAATGGTAGCAGCAGCAGCCATAAACGCAAGAACCCTGATGACCAGAAGAGTGGCGGATCCGAGATGGTCGCCATGGCATTTCAACGCGGAGGTTCAGGAGGCGGACGAGGACGCGGACGTGGAGGCGGAGCCGGCAGGGGTCAGCAGCATACCTCCGAGGTCACGGCTGGCGGATCCAGCGCCCCGCAAACCTACGAGGAGTACAGAGACATGCCCTGCCTGGCCCACCTGGATCCGGTTACAGGGAAGTCCACTCACACCAACCGCAACTGCAAGTGGGTCAATGATCTAAAGAACGACCCGGAGGCAGGTTACAAGCGCGCCCGGAAGCACCGCCCACGCGGCAAAGGTGGCAAGGGCAAGAACAAGGACAAAGAGGAAGATAGTTCCGAGGCGATGGATGAGGATGATAACTCGCCAGATCCCAAGGCAGGATCCGCAGGTAAATCCAATCCATTCGATAAAAAGAGCGTGGGGGCTTACCACACTTTCCTCGGGACACCAACGGTACGCGCCTCCAAGTCAGCCACCCGGATCCTGAACGCCATAGTTCCGGCTGTGCCGCAGTACGTCAGGTGGTCGGAAATCCCGTGCACATTTGATAGGAAGGATCACCCCGCAATTGTGCCAAAGGAATGCTACGCCTTGGTTGTAAGTCCCCGCATAGACGGGTATGACTTCTCCAAGTGCCTCATGGATGGCGGAGCCAGCCTGAACATCATGTACCTGGAGACTCTAGAGCGGATGAACCTCACCAAGGAACAGCTCAAACACAGCAACACTGAGTTTCATGGCGTGGTTCCGGGTAAGAAGGTGAATTCCCTCGGCAGCATCACACTTCCCGTGGTTTTGGCGATGTTCATAATTTCCGCAAAGAGAAGATCACGTTCGAAGTTGTGCCCTTCAAGAGCTCCTACCACGTCATCTTCGGCAGGCCCACCTACCACAAGTTCCACGCAAGGGCGTGCTACATCTACAACAAGCTCAAGATTCCGGGTCCTAAAGGTATGATTACCGTATCCGGAGACTACAAAAAGGCTCATGAGTGCGAGTTAGGCGAAGCCGCCTTCGCAGAGTCTGTGATATCTGGAGAAGAGCTGAAAGGCTACAGAGCCGCGGTGGATCCGACTGAGATGCAGACCACCAAGAAGCAGATCTCCGAGCAGAAAACCTCCTTCAAGGCCGCGATAGAAACCAAGAAGCACGACCTGATCAAAGGCGATTCTTCCAAGCAGGTTTCAGTCGGAGCCAACATGGACCCCAAATAGGAAGACGCGCTCGTCGAGTTCCTCCGCGCTAACATGGATATCTTCGCATGGCAACCTTCTGACATGTCCGGAGTACCTAGGGAACTCGCCGAGCACTACCTCAACATAAATCCGGGGGCTAAACCGGTGAAGCAAGCTATGCGACGCTTTGGAGATAAGAAGCGCCGCGCCATAGGAATGGAACTAGCAAAGTTACTAGAAGCAGGTTTTGTAATAGAAGTTATCCACACCGATTGGGTCGCGAATCCCGTCCTTCTACCCAAAAAGAACACTGAAATACTAAGAATGTGCATCGATTACTCTGGTTTGAACAAGCATTGCCCGAAGGATCCGTTCCCCTTGCCGTGCATTGACCAAGTCATTGATTCGACGGCGGGGGCGGAACTTCTGTGTTTTCTTGATGCGTATTCCGGGTATCATCAGATCCGGATGAAGGAATCCGACCAAAAGGCGACTTCATTCATTACCCCGTTTGGTACTTACTGCTATGTTACTATGCCTTTTGGTTTGAAAAATGCAGGTGCCACCTACCAACGTACGATGCAGCGGTGCCTGAAGGACCAAATTGGCCGGAACGTGCACGCTTACGTCGACGACATCGCGGTCATGACCCGGAAAGGATCCGACTTGATCAGCGACCTCACAGAAACCTTCGACAATCTCTGCAGGTACAAGATGATGTTGAATCCGCTGAAGTGCGTCTTTGGCGTGCCAGCCGGAAAACTCCTTGGCTTCATAGTCTCTCACAGAGGCATTGAGGTTAACCCGGAAAAGATCAAGGCAATCCTGTGTATCAAACGGCCAACTTGTCTTAAAGACGTGCAACGACTAACTGGTTGTGTCGCAGCAATCAGTAGGTTTGTTAGCCGTCTTGGCGAGAAGGCGCTACCTCTGTACAAGCTGCTGAAGAAAACAGACAACTTTGTCTGGGACGATGCAGCCGATGCAGCTCTTCGGGGGTTGAAGGAAATACTCACCTCCCCACCTATCTTGGCAGCCCCAGCAGAGTCAGAGCCAATGCTCCTCTATCTGGCAGCTACCAACAAAGTCATCAGCCTCGTCATCGTGGTGGAGCGAAAGGAAGAAGGTCATGAATATGACGTCCAGAGACCTGTCTACTACATTAGCGAGGTGCTGACGGAGTCAAAGCAAAGATACCCTCACTTTCAGAAGCTAGCTTATGGAGTGTTCCTAGGCAGCCGGAAGCTGAGACACTACTTCCAAGAGCACCCAGTAACAGTTGTGAGCAAGGCTCCGCTGTCAATAATTCTCAACAACGCTGACGCAACAGGACGTACGGCTAAATGGGGCATCGAATTATCCGCCTTCGACATCGCTTACAAGCCTAGGACTGCGGTTAAGTCCCAAGTCTTGGCAGATTTCGTCGCAGATTGGACAGAAGCTCCGGATGCAAGTCTGGAGCCGGAACCAGAAACATGGGTCATGCACTTCGATGGATCCAAGCAGCATCAAGGCTCAGGAGCCGGAGTCACCCTGAAGTCCCCTACCGGAGAAGAACTGCAGTACGTTCTGCAGATCCACTTCGAAGCTACAAATAACATGGCGGAATACGAGGCTCTACTACACGGTCTGCGCATCGCTAAGGAAATCGGGATCAAGCACATCATATGCTGTGGAGATTCCGACCTGGTGGCACAACAAGTAGCCGGAACCTGGAACGCCAGAAACTCCGTCATGGCGGCCTACAGAGACGAAGTTGATGAGATCGCCAAGTGCTTCCTCGGATACGAAGTCAAGTACGTCAGGAGAGACGATAACACAGCGGCAGACATGCTATCCAAGCTCGGATCCGGCAGGAAGCGAATTCCGCCTGGCATTTTCCTGGAGCATCTCCGGATACCCTCAGTTAAGGGCGCTAACCCGGAAAACCCAGAGGTGGCAGTGTCTCCGGCTAGGGAGGTGATGGCTATCATTCCGGCTTGGACACAGCCTTTCCTGGACTACCTCATCGATCAGAAGTTGCCAGAGGACGAGGTCCTCGCGCGACAGATCGTCAGACGAGCGAGAACCTACACAATTGTTGATGGACAGCTCTACAAATGAAGTGCAGCAGGGGTGTTTCTCAAATGCGTCTCCAATCAAGATGGCATTGAAATCCTCAGAGAGATCCACGCAGGGGATTGCGGGCATCACGCCGCTCCCAGGTCCCTCATTGCCAAAGCTTTCCGGCTAGGATTCTACTGGCTCACAGCTAAAGAAGATGCTGACAAGTTGGTAAAAACCTGCCGAGGTTGTCAGTACTACGCTACTCAACCAAATGCTCCAGCCCAAGAGCTGAAGACCATACCTATCACCTGGCCATTTACGGTCTGGGGGCTCGATATGGTTGGTAAGTTAAAAAGATCGTCTCCTGGCGGTTTTGAATACCTTTTGGTCGCTGTTGACAAATTCAGCAAGTGGATCGAGGCAAAGCCAGTGAGAAAAGCCGATGGTGCTACGGCACTAAAATTCGTCTGCAGCCTCGTGATGAGATTCGGCATCCCACACAGCATAATCACAGATAATGGCACAAACTTCGCTCAAGGAGAGTTGAGGGATTATTGTGACACAATGGGGATTCGACTGGACCTTGCATCTGTGGCTCATCCACAATCTAACGGTCAGGTTGAAAGGGCTAACGGTCTAATATTATCAGGAATTAAGCCGCGCCTTGAAGAACCGCTGCGACGAGCAGCTGGAGCTTGGGCTGACGAGTTGGAAGCTGTTTTGTGGAGTTTAAGAACTACCCCTAACAGATCAACAGGGTTTACCCCATTCTTCCTGGTATACGGATCCGAAGCCGTGCTTCCCTCCGACATCATCCACGATTCGCCGCGAGTTTCCGCCTATAATGAAGAAACAGCTGATGAGGCCAGACAGCTATCTGTGGACCTGATCGAGGAAGCTCGGAACTTAGCTGACCAGCGCTCCGCCATCTACCAGCAGAAGCTCCGACGCTATCACAGCCGTCGAGTTCGGAATCGCTCTTTCATGGCAGGAGACCTGGTCCTCCGCCTTCGACAGGTGAAAGACCATAAGCTGCAATCTCCATGGGAAGGACCCTTCGTCGTTAGCAAAGTGCTTCATAACGGGTCATACTACCTTGTTGATTTCCGTGAGCTAAAGGATAGACCTGCAAATTGGCACCGGAAACGCAAGCGTGAGGATCCGGATGACATCTACGATGAGACAGATCGCCCTTGGAACATCGCACAGCTACGTCCTTTCTACACTTAGCATATTTTTTCCGAGTTACAAACTCTGTAATAGTTATACATGATCAATGAAATAAAGCTTATGGTTCACTCTTTGAGTCCTTTACCTCCTTTACTTGTTCATTTTTAGATCATGTATGTTTTTCCGACTAAAACCGCAGAGTTGGATATTTCCGCCTAGGCGTGTATGAAAGTTGTGATTTTTAAAAATCGTCCTTTAGGACGTAAGCTTAAGTTTTCTGATTAAATTGTTATCTGTTGCGAACTCGTGGATTCCTAGTAGCGATCTCCGGCACCTACGCCTGGGGGCTTGTTTCCGCGGTTATGGACGGATTGCCATTGGGCTTCGTCGCCGCTGGCGAGCGTTTCCGGCTAAGGTCTTCCGGCTCGCGGAAGGTCAAGCGGGCAAGCCGGAAAACAACGAAGTCAGCACTTGCTTTCCGACATAAAACGAAACATGCACATAACATTAACGGATAGCAGGATAAGTGTTTCCGCCCCATGCATAATCGTTTCGTTTCCTAGCTACTTAAGAATTTAAAGTCTTATTACAAACCCTCGCTGGGGCCAAAATGATGCATTGTCTTTCCCGCAGGAATAAAAGTTTTCACTCCCCCTTAGCCGGAGAAGTCTTGCCTTCTGGATCTTTCTCCTTGGCGCCTTCGGCCGGAGACGACACGTCTTCATCACTTTCTTTTTCCTCATCAGAAGCTGCAGTGCTGGTCTTGGGTTCTTCTTGGGGAGCATCCATGGAGCTGGTCCAGGTATATTGGGTTCCGGATTCCGCAGGTCGCGCCTTCGCGTCGAGCTCCTTTTGAAGTTCCGCTTCCAAGGGCTCGTCTGCAGGAAGAACGACCTTGTCGTAGAATTCCTCGTGCCGGATCCTGCGCGCGATACGGGTGTCGTAGCCGCTCACTGCATCCAGGAGCGCGTTAACATCAGCATCCGGAGGAACGCCCGTGGTCACCTGATCAAGATCAAGATCCGGATTATGTGCTAAGCACATGGTCAAGGCCATTGCAGCTGCGCCTCGGGCTGATGATGCTTGTAGATCCGTCACCAGCTCCGGAAGAATGTCCATCTTTCCAACAAGCTTGCGGACATTGCAAGTGCGGCTCCTCCTGATGGATAAGTTATAGCATATCTTGCGGGAGGCGGAGATGAGATCTTTGCAGTCATCGCCTACGAGTTGAAGAAGGTCATCCCGTGGGAACAAATTCTGGCGCTGTTCCGGATACCCAAGCGGCTCTGCGTAAAGATAATCAGGATATAAGCATGCAATTTGAGCACAAAGTGAAAAGTCGGAGCAAACATCTAGACAAAGGTTTCAGCATCATACCTAAGATGTTCTCGTTGAGCAAGTCCCAGTGAAGCTCCGCGGTCTCCATATATTTCCGGAGTCCATTGAGCTCTTTTTGCTGCCTCTTGATGGTCTCGCTGTCAGCATTCTTCTTCAATATCATTTCGCCCTTTTCTCTAATGAGCTCGGAGTTTTTCTCCGCCAACTGCTTCTCGGCCTGCTCCTTCTTTAGTTCCGCCTCCTTTAGCTTCGTTTCCAAATCTTGGTACGAGGAGCGCAGGTTCTCAAGTTCTGATGAGGCTGTAGCAAGGGAAGAGGATGCACCTATAATAACATAAGTTAACAGCAAGTTTCAAGTCGGAATATGACCAATGACGATGAAGACGGAAACCAACCTTGGGCGTCCGCCAGTTGCTTGGTCAGTTCCGCATTCTCATCCTTCAGAGTCCGGATATTTTCCGCCTGATTCAGAGTAACGCGGCACTGAAGGGCGATGTTCTTGTGCAGCTCATAGTGCAGCGCCTGCTGTTCCTGTAAAACATAGACAGAGCAGGAGTAAAAATTCCGCCTGTAACAGTGGTTTCTTCCAAAGCATTATTCCCGGAACTTTTCCGCCATAATGCTTGGGGGCTACTGATCCAATTGCAAAACTTTCCCGGAAGTAATCTTTCTCTAAGCATCTAAGCGCTAACTATTTTTTAAGTTTCCGCCTACATGCTTGGGGGCTACTGGGGAGTACCTTTTGCTTGGAGACGAGCTTGTCGAGGAACTGGCCGACGTTCTTCTTGAAGTCCTGGATTTCCGATGTCGCTGCGTCAGGCTTCCCCCAGGCGTTGTTCAGCATAGCGTTGAGCAAGTCTTGCTCAAGCTCCCATTTCTCCGCCTCGGACAGCTTGTTGAAAAACTTGGTAGCATACGCCTTGGGGGTGGAAGTGGTGTCAGCCGGATCTCCAAAATTCTTCGGAAAAACGACGATGTCGCCAGCGCCGTCTCCAGCCTTCTCAGAAGAAGTGACTTCAGCCTCTCCTTGGCCTTGTTCTTCCGCGTCTTCTTGGGCAGGGCCTTTGGCCTTGGGATCTTCTCCGCCCACCTTCTCGCTGCTAACCGGAATTATTTCCGGTGGAGTGTTTGCGGCAGGAGGGGGAGATGGATCAGCCTGAGGAGGAGACGGCTGAGGAGTAGGATGGGAGGCACTTGGCGGAACTGGAGTAGAAGGACCAACGGCCGGAGACTTTTTCATATATTTGGTGATGGGTTCTTGGCCGGAGGTCCGCGTGGCGGTGGTGCTCGGATTCCTGCAAATAAGTAAAGGGGATCGAATAAGAAATAATTTCGTCAAGATAAAATTGCATCATGTTCGGAAACTTACGGGGCGCCGGGGATGATGGGGCGCGAGCGCTGGCCAGCTGTTGAAAGCATCCTCAGGCGCGCACGCTCCACTTTCCTGGAGTCTAGCGGAGGTGGCTTTGTGGTCTTGGGCTTCTTGGCAGAGACCTCGCCGCTTGCTCCGGCTTCAGAGCCGGAAGCCTTGGCGCGGGGACGCTTCGTAGGACGAGGGGCCGCCTTGCGGGGTGCCTGTTCCTCTTCCTCCTCATCGTCTTCCGGAGCCTCCTCCGCCGCGTCACCGGTGATAGGGACACGAAGAATGGTGCGGAAGCTTTCCTCCGCCAAAGTGTTGAGCTGGAAGGAAAATGAACAAAAGTTAGTTAACATCCAAATACTTGTGAAGTTTGAAGCAACGAAAAGAACAAGAGCTTACCGGAGGACACTGGTCGTTTATGTAGATGTCCTTGATCAGTTCCGGGACCTGCTGGCCCCTGGGGATCTTCACCAAAGTCTTGAACCTCCTTTTCAGGGAGTCGGCCGGAAGATCATGGCGAGTAACCCGGAGGAGATCATCCGCCCCGGTATAAGCGCACATCAAGCGTGCGTTGTAGCGCAGCGGCTGGATTCTCCGGGAAAACCAGCTAAGAGTGAGCTGGGCTCCGGTCAGTCCGTCGTGGACTAGCCAGGAGATTCTCCGCGCTGCCTTCTCCAGGATCGGGGTTTGGGCGAGCGAAGGAACGAAGCTCCAGCTTGCGAGCTCTTCCGGAGGCTCGTTGATGAACTGGGGCAGGCCTTGATGGACATCCGGAACTGAAGCGTTCTTCTCATTAAACCATCCGGTGTTCCAGTACCGGACGGATTCGTGCGAGTCGTGGGGAGGATACATGCGGCTGGGGCGGAGCATAAACGTCATGCTCCCGCAGTTCACCATTGCTTTGTCCTTGGTTTCCTTCTTCACCCGGAAAAAGAACTGCCATAACTTGACATCTGGCCGGATCCCAAGATGCCCTTCGCAGAGAGTTACGAAGTTGGACAGGAGGAGATATGAGTTGGGGCAGATGTTGTGGGGCTGGAGCCCATATGTGCTGAGGACAGAGAGAAAAAACTCCGAGCAGGGAAGTGAAAGTCCGCGTTCCACCCAAGCCTTGGTCATAACAATTTCTCCGGCTTCGGGCTTGGGGACGTCGGAGTCACGTGTGAAACTCCAATGAGTGGAGATCATGCCCTCGTTCTGGAGCTCTCTAAGCTCCACATCAGTTGTTGCGCAAGGCCACCACTGACCCCGCTCTCCTTCACGGATCCGGGCCTTGGACGCCCTCTTGTTTTCCGCCTCCTGAACCTTTGCAGCCATCCTAGCTTGTCCCTCAAGTTCTTCTTGGAGCTCTTGGAGGGATGGGATCCGGCTTGGAGCGGTGCTGGAAGATGGGAAAACGGTTGAGCTAGTCTAATGTCGGAAACATATGGTGGCAGGAATGATATGGGATCCGGGCATATTGGTTCTATTTGATTGGGATCCGGGCTACTCGGAGAGCTACCAGTACAATGCGAAGAATCGAGTGGCATGCTTCCGGCTGCACCCATACAAAGTGTTTGAGTACCCGGATCACCTAAGTCTATCTTCTACACTAAGTCTATCTTCTACACTAAGTCTATCTTCTACGAGGCCGGCGCACTTACCGCTAATGGCGCGGTGGCGCGACGGAGCTCCGGTGAAGATGGTGTCGCCGGACTTGAAGAAAACCGACCCGCGTGACCACGAATCGGCGGCGGAGAGAAAATCCCGTTCAACCGCATGAATCCTGGCGCGAGGGGAGTCTTGGTTTGGCGGCGCGCGAAGCTCACCGTGGCGAAGATCGCCGGAATCGAGATCCGTCGGGCGGCGCGGCGCGAGGGGGAAGACGAAGTGGTGAGGAGAGGTGAAAGAATGAGAATTTACCGAGCCGCGGGGTATTTATAAGCCGCACGCGGAGATTCGGGATTCGGATCCGACGGTGGAAATGGAACGGTCACACCGTTGGATGGATGACACGTGTTTAGGTCAACTGTGGTAAAATGACGTGGAGGTAACTTAACCATGCACTCCCGAAATTTCCGGCTAAAGATTTGCATCTGCGAAAATTTAGCGCGGGAAATGAGGAGGTTGTGCGCGGGAAAATCGGAACTTCCGTTGTTCTGCGTGATCTAAAGTTGAAGGATTTCCGGATGAATAAACCCGGAATCAAGTAAGAAGTTTTGAAGCTCTTCAAGATTCTCTTCGTTTCCGAGTTGTATGAAGTCGGAAGAATGATGAATCTTGGAGAACTTCGGGGGCTAATGTTGTGGGTATACTTTATGGGTATATCAACGGCATGGCTTAGATCCGGCAAGCCCGGGTGGCCCATAGTTGGTGGTGAGGCATGTGGCCCATCGGGCGGCCCAGTTGCTGTGGATCATGAAGGATGAAGTCCAGCCCAGGAACGAGGAGCCGGATCCTAACCGACCTACGAAGGAGGCTGGATCCGTGGAGGCCCATGAAGTATCCGGATCCAGCACGGCCTAGAAGGAAGGCGGATCCTTGATGTACACGGCAAGGCATTGTACCGTAGTTAGGCAACTTGTATTCCGGCTAGGACTCTCCGTGTAAACCCTAGATCCGAGCGTCTATATAAGCCGGATCCCGGGAGCCCTAGAGGCACAACCACAACTCATTGTAACAACGCGAAAGCGCCCAGATAATTCCAGACAAGCAGCAGTAGGCCCTGTCATCGTGCAGGTGTTCCGAAGCTGGGTAACTCGCGTACCACCGTCCCGTGTGTACTCCGCCCTATGGCCCCTACTTCTTCTCCCCCTCGTGAGGATCCCTCCTCCGGGGTACCGTCGAATAGGCAATGACAGTGAGAGATGATATCCAAGAGTCTTGCATTATGTCTTCTCAACCAACCTAGAGCATAATCTTGATCCTTGATGAGTTGGGAGACGAAGTAATTGTTTGAATCTTCAAGAACCATGGCACTAGTTTCAAGAGACATGCGCATGCACCATTCTTCCTCATAAGCTTGAGTGAGAGAGATAATTTCCAATCCCGCTTCAACACGATCTTGAGCCACATCAAGTTGAGTTACTAGTTCCTCATCATGAGTCTCCGAAGATACCTTTGCCATAAGACAATGGAAGTTGTTGACGATGAGGTTCTCGTTTGGAGAGTCGAGGAGGGAGGTGAAGGAAGTGGAGATGGCGATGGCGGCTACTTCCCTTTCCTCCTTGTATTTGTGCTCTTCACCTTCATCGGAGGAATATTCCTCACGAACAATGAAAGCTCTAGTCTTCTTGGTGAAGGAGGCCTTGGAGTCACCGGAGTTGGAGGAGAACTTGCAGAAACCTTTTGAGGGAGATTTGAACTTGTCCTTTCGTACAAGCTTTCCACCATTTTCTTCCCTTCTCTCAAAGGTACAATCGGCAACAAAATGGCTTGTGTCGCCACAATTGTAACAAGCTTTCCCTCTTGGACTTGTGGAGGAGTATCTTGAAGAGTCATGAGGTGAGTATCTTCTTAACCTTGAACCCCGTGTCTTGTTCCCACTCCAAAAGTTCTTGGCGGCAAGAGCCATGTGCTCATGATAGTTGGCCTTTAGATCATCCGGACCCCACTCAATGGGATCCTCATCACTCTCACTAGCTTCATGCTCCTTCATCTTCAATGCAAGGTTGGGCTTGCGTGTGTTGTGGGTGCGAGCAACAAGATCCTCCGCATTCTTCTTGGAGATGTCCAAAGCGATGACTTCGCTAAGAACTTCATCGGATGTCATAGCACGGAAGGAGGCGTTTTGGCGGATGGCCGTCAACTTCACTTCCTCATAAGGGGGGGGGGAGCATTGTAGAACTTGCGCTTGATCCAATGGTCATCCACAAACGTTGCTCTGAGATCTTGCATTTGTACGGCAAGAGCGATGAGGCGTCGGTACATTTCTTCGGGGGTCTCTCCTTCAATCATGACGAAATTGTCGGCCATATTGTTCACTTCATCGAAGCGAGAGCTTTGGATGCTCTCATTACCGAGGAAGAGCTTGTCAAGTTTATTCCATGCTTCCTTGGCGGTCTTTAGCGAGCGAATATGAGCGCGGTCCTTGGGTGTGACGGCCAAGTGAATCCTGTTGATAGCGGTGGCGTTGAGTTGATCATCCACGACCTCTCTTCTTGTCAAGTTCTTTGGGTCTCTTGGTGAATATCCTTCCTCAATGATGCGCCAAAGCTCGGTAGATGCACTGCGCACATGAGATTTCATCAAGAATTGCCAATTTTCAAAGTTATTGGATTCAAGTAGCGGTGGTGAGCCATGAGTCAAGACGCGAGGCATGGGTATTGGGACATTTAGGGAGTAATCACTTGGTGGGGGCACCGCATGATAACCTCCTAATTGTCCCTCAACCGGTGATTCATCCTTCCCTTTTGATGAAGTGCCAAATGTCCTCAAGTTCCCCTTCTCGAGGTGGTTTTGTCGATTGCGCGACAAAATCAACAAGAGGAAGGGTGTTGACTTGTGGTGGAGGAACATCGACACTTGCCTTGGGGGTTGATTTGGGAGCAATCAACTCCATCATCATAGCCTTCAATTGAGATACAATGGATGACTCCAATTTCTTGAGGTCATCCAAAGTAGCCGGAGTGCTATCGACAATTGATGGTGGAGGTGATTGCTCACCGGGAAGGAACCCATTCTCTCCATTCTCTTGTTCGGCCATTTCTTAGGCGGTAAAGCCCGAGCAAGAAAACCTTGCTCTGATACCAATTGAATGGATCGTAGCGAACAAGAGGGGGGGTGAATGGGCGCTACGTCAAGTTTTAGCCTTTATCAATTTTTAGTGCAACGGAAAATAAAGATGATAGCTTTAGCAATGGTGGTGTTCCTACAATGATCCTAGACAAGTACAACAAGCAAAGGAACAATCACAAGATAGTAAGCGTAAGGAGCGGGACAACCGGAGGGCGCGGAGACGAGGCGAGGTTTGTTTCCCGCAGTTCCTCCCACAAAAGGGAGTACGTCTGCGTTGAGGAGGTGCTAGCCTCACACAAGAGACTAGACGGCCACACCACGAAGGAAGGCCTCACCTTCTTCCTCGAGAGAGCTCCACAAAGGTGCTCCCCCTTCTCCACTAAGGCATCGGCCGAGGCGGTGATTCCTTCACAAGGTTGGGGCGAGCTCCACACCACAAGGAGGCTCCCAACAACCCATGGAGCTAGTACAACACCAAGCTAGCCTCCATGGATGCACTTCTTCCAAGATTCCACAATAGGAACTCTACCACCAAGATCCACTAAGGACTACCACGAATTGGTGAAATTTCTCTCGGTAGAACGATAGATCGGGGTCTCCTCCACCACTCCTCAAAGTATGAGCAAGATTGATTGGGCAGGGAGTGAGATCCATTAAGTTTGAGCTCATCAACAATGGAGGAGAGAGAGAGAAGAGCTAAATTCGGGCTGGAGAAGAAGGGGCCTTTTTATAGGTCCCTCCAAATCCAACCGTTATGTGCTGTTTTTGCCTAAGCGGTACTACCGCTTCTGGGAAGCGGTACTACCGCTCTGAGTTCGAATCCCCACAGAACTTGTCCACGTGGACACATTGCGGTACTACCGCTCGCGGTACCGCTTGAGGTACCGCAATAGGGTCCAGACCTTACTGGGTCCAAAGCGGTACCGAAGCGGTACCAGAGCGGTACTGCCGTAACATGTTACGGTACTTGAGCGGTACCGTGGGCGGTACTACCGCTTGTAAGCGGTACTACCGCTCAAGGTACCGTAAAGGTACCGTAACTTGTTCTGTGGGACAATCTCGTGTGCAATCCTCAGAGAGGTAGCTCAGAGCGGTACCAGTAGGGTAGCGGTACTACCGCTGCTGGTACCGGTAGTACCGCTATGGCTAAAACAGCTTTTTCCTCTTTTCCTCTCCTACCATGTTACCTCACGACACACACACAAAACCAGAAAACCTAAGATCTACGCTTCAGTCTTCCGATCATAGTGTGTTCAGCGAGGGCACCGTACACCTACAAATCCATCAAAGATAATCTTTGTGCACGGTTAGAATTATTCGAGTGTTGTTATCAAACACACAAAACAAGGGTTATAGATCTTGCTCTTACAGTATCCATGTACATACCAGGAATCCACCCGGTACAACGGCTGGCCTTCCGAACACCGTCCGAAACATAGGTCCTTCCAGTCGGGATATAGTCTGAATCGGACGAAGTGCCGAGAAAGAGATCTGTGATGCCAAAATAGCTGGAATGTGACTCGTATGTATCCTCAGCAGGATACACACCTCCCTCATTCACCATCCATGGATGATTTCTATCAACCTGCCCCCTCATCTTTTTAAAGATGACACCAAAATTCAATTTAAAAAGATAAAACTTCCCTTTCTTCCATTGAGTAAACATGGCCATCAAATCACTCTTAGTTATATCCCAATATTTTTGGTAAAACATAGCTAGGAACTCATCAAATCCTAAATCCTTATTCTGCTCAACATTAGAAATGGCCTCGGACACTTTCTTCTTGGTGAATTCATATATTAGCATTCCATTCTCTCGGGAGATAAATGGGTAATATCATCCTCGCACTCCTTGTACATGGACAAATAGTTGGGACCATCGTCCCAAATAACTTCTTATAATATTATGTGATAAAGACACACAAGTCGGCCTCTCTAACCATTGTTCCGTCATGTTTTTCAAGGTGAAAAAAAATCTTTTGGTGTCTCCCATTTGCAATGAGGTGGAAATATTTTGTATATTACAACCCTCTCATGATTGACATTTCACATGTTGATTCCACTTGGTCTCTTCGTCACGCCTAAGCTTAGCAAGATACTCATGCGCCTCTCTCTTTGTGGCACGCACGACCACACTTAGGAAAAGTTTCGGTTTGATATCCATCATATAAAAATGTTACCTATTATCTCCTTTTATTTACTTTTTACAGATACCCAATAGGTTCGTAGCCCACCCTCGAAGCAAAGATCTCAAATATCTTATTTCATTGTTTCATCTCTAGACAAAAACCATTTCACAAAAACCATCTTGACGCATCCAAGATAGCTTAAATGAAAAGTGAGATTTATTTCTTAGATGAGTAGCATCACCAAAGTCAATGAGAAAAGATGTATGGTCAGACCTCGTATGTAGGGGCAGAAGCACAGGGTGGGCCTAATGGGTCATGGCCCACCGCAAAATTTGTGCATTTTTCTATCCTTAATTTGAGGAATATTGGCTACATATATTACGCATCTGGCTAATTTTTATCACAATTGAGCAGCACAATTTTTTGGAGGTGTGCCCACCCTCTAATTGTTTCCTGCATCCGCCACTGCTCGTATGCGTCATTGCACACACCGTTACCATTCGGTATTTTTCTTCCCATTCTATGTTAGCTAAAACACGATCTAGCTTTCATATGTGAGGGGTTGTCTTCTACAAGACCAAGTTAATTGTCATCCTAAAAGCAAAATTTCTCTAAGATTAATACTTGAAACAAAACGTTGCATTAAAATTTACAGTGTCCTTTTCCTCAGTTTTAGATAGTTACATTAAAACAACCACATACCAACATAGGAAGTGTTTTTCACTCGCAAATATGCACAAGATCAGCAAAGAACTCCGGCTTATGAGCATCTTGGCCAGCCCTTATAGCACCACAGGAGCCCATTCAAAACCGTCTTACTTTGATCTACCATGAAATTTCACTCAAAAATCACAAGTCGTGACTTTGCATACCGACATGGTTGCATTATTTATCCCAAGAAAGATACCATCTGACCGACCATGTGGAGAGAAAGCCTTCGTACAACAGGTGGGTTGAAAAGTTAACGGTGTTAAATTTGATCAAAAAGTGAGAATAGTTTAAATTTATCATAATCAATTATGTTGGTATATAATAATGGAGAATGCAAACACAAATATTTTGCAAAGATAAACCCTCCACATCTAGCTACGTACGTAAGTTATACAATTGTACCTTATCATGTTAGTCCATCCATTCCTGAAGGAATTACTATGAGTTTTTCAAAACACAAGCAATGTAAAGTTTGACCCTTTTTAGAAAAACTATCAACAACTATTACTTTATATATATCATATAAAAATAACTAATGATGTATCTAACAATTAATATTGATTTTGTATTCTAGATGTTAACGGCTTTTTTCTATAAACCTAGTCAAACTTTATTTGATTGACTTTTGAAAAAACGTACAGGCCTTCTTTTCAGGAACATGGGTAGTAAGCAACATGATACTTGCATTAAATAGTATACTCCCTCCTTGCCAAAATATAGTGCGTATAAGATTTTTTTAATGTCAAACAATATAAAGTTTGATCAAATGTATAGATAAAACAATCAACATATAGAATACCAAATCACTACCATTAGATATATCATGATGTATATTTTCATATGGTATACATTAGATATTTTAGATGTTGATACATTTTCCTACATACCTTGTCAAACTTAACACAGTTTGACTTTTCAACAATCTTATATGCACTACATTTTGGTAAGGAGGAAATAGTGGTCAACTTTAATTAAGAATATTTATTTTAAATAAAATTTGGTCAAGTATGAAAATGGAGATTTTAAAAAGGTTTATATTAGGTCTCTGCGTACCTTCAAAATACCTATTAGCTCAAAATGCAGAGTATAGTGTACCTTATTTACTGTAAATATTACTCCAGCAACCCACAAATGGTAGGTGGATACATATATTGTGATCTACGATCTAGTACACCGTGATATCATCACAATCTTAGCGATTGTTTGCTACCTCCCTGTGTAACGAGTGGCCTCAATGATAAATAGTATGTTATCTTCCTGCTAGCAAGCAAGCTGGCATGCCCACATACGTCCAACTATATCAGAAGTGCAACCATGGGATAGAACAAGCCCAATGCAAAGGCAAAATATCAACACAAGACATGCTTGTCGATTAAGAAGAGGAGGCATAGGGAATCAATAGATCGTCTAATAGCTAACATGTTAGCGTAAGTGGCTAGTCATTAGTGAATTGCATTCTTAATCTGGCGCATTTGATTTGAAGATAACAAAACACGACATACTCTTCGTTCGTTGTCGACGTTGCATTGTCACGATGAGCTCGTCTATTAGTAGAGCATGAGTATAGCTAGCACGTAACTAACCTTGTGTAGTTACGTGGAATGAGCTAGGAACGGCTTGTCTGCGGTGAGGAAGTTCCTTGTCACAAAGTCTGTGTCATATGTGCCCCAAATTTCATTATCAACAATTGATCGAAATACATTGATAAGCATACTTGGAGCTACCCAAGTTACCACTCCCTTCTCAACCGGAAATTGTCAACATCAATAATAAATCCCTTAGAACAGGCATGAGTCGTACTCGCATGTTACGAACTAAACTCCCTTTTCTAAGTGTCTTGATAAATAGACCACCGGTTACTAGTATGATGCCTACACGACAATGTAACTTATTTTTCATGTCACCAAAATTGATTCCTCGCCAGTGGTGTCTTCTCTATACGCCCCAAATGTAAGAATATACCTCACTCCTATTTAAAGATCATGCGTAAGCCATCATGATGAAAATTCCAGATAGTATCTGCTAAGAGATTATCCATGTATAACCCCATCAAGTGAGGGAAGCATTTGTCCTATGGCACCAGGCTGGAGTTTGTCACTGTAACTTCCCCAAAGATATCTCCTGGAAGCCTTTCAATTGCAGGTGGGATGCAAAATGAACGGTGTTGGTTCTGAGGGCCTCTGGCCGATCCGTGCAAACGTTGTGCATGCCTCTGTAGGGTCGTGGTCAATGCTCACCATTAAGATCGGAGCAGCGCTCACTCCTCGCTCTTGCTCGTCCCGACCAAGGAGCTCATGGCAGTAGCAGCCCAACCAGGAACAGGCCCTCACGAAGAGTGGCGGCGGCGGTCAGAACGGGGCGGTTGTCGACTAGATTGGGGCCGGGGGAGTAGCGACGTGGCGCCCTAAGAAGGCGCCGGTTGGATCCTCGAGGGGAGGCGACGGCGGTCGATGAAGGGCCGGCGACTGCCGGAATGGAGCAGCAGCGGCCGGACAAGCTGGCGGCAGCCAGAACGGGGCGGCGACGACCGGATCATGGCCAAATCAGACCAAGATTCCAGGTATGGAGAAGGAGGTGTGGGAGAGCGGCCGGCGGCCAGCGCAGACCTTCAACCTGGGGAGAACAAATTGCCTGACGATCATGCCTTTGGCCACCACCTACTGGAGTAATAGCAGAACGAGGTCCCCTGCCTAATGCCACCCGTATAGTGTTCCACCACGATGGCCACGATTTGCTGGCAACATAACTCTGCCAAACCACAAATGGTTGGTGGATACATATATATCATGAGTTATGATCTAGTATACCGTGATATCATCACGATCTCACCCATGGTGTTAGCTATTTCCTACTGTAACGTGTCGCCTCAACAAGTAGTATGTTATATACTTATATTCATGCTACCAAGCAAGCTGCCATGACCAGATGTGTCAAACTGTACCGGAAATGCAGCTAGGGAATACAAGAAAGCTCAATGTAAAGGGATATCACCACGAGCTACATGTTCGTCGAGTAGGAAGAGGAGGCGTAGGGAATTAATAAACAGTCTGCTGGCTAACATGTGAACGTGACTGGATGGTTCTTCGATCTATGTTTTCTGTTGCTGTTCGCCATTTGGCAACTTCCTGTTTTTTTTTTTTGAGATCAAAGCTGCATTTATATTAACTCAAACCGGCATGCTCAGATGCCACCAGGTTCACAATCAAGTCAGGTGGAGTACCCACCCAAACCATACAGACATTATTAACGCAGCCATACTTAGCTAAACTATGCGCGACACCATTACAAGATCTACGCACATGCCTAATTCGATGTTCAGCAAAGCTCCACAATAGCGACTTCACCTCCTGGATCAGCTGACCATGAACAGAGCGATCAAAGTCACTACTCCTCAGTTTTGCCACAACACCCAGGCAATCTGACTCCAGATGAACCCTGTCGATGTTATGCTCCTTGGCCAGCGTTAAGGCGCACTTGCAGGCCTGAAGTTCCGCCTGCTCAGGGTCCAGCACACGTGGCAAAAAATGGCTCGTTCCCGCCACAAAGTCGCCATGATGATTCCTGAGAACCGCGCCACACCCGCCAACACCTGAGCTTGCATGGAACGCCCCGTCCGCGTTCACCTTTAGCCATCCTTCATCCGGGGGTACCAGTGCTCCCCATTCCGTAGAGCCACAGTCGCCGAGATGTTATTCAGTCCATGCCATTCCTCGACCAGATTTAGAGTTCTCCTAGCAATCATGCCCGGATCCTCAATAGAAGCCTGCTCCCTGGCGTCATTCCGAGCCAGCCACATCTGATAGAGAGTCATAATGGCGACGGCGACCTCTTTGTCGGGGAGCTTACCCAGCCAATCGAGTAACCAGCTCTGCAGCTCCCTGGGTCGTTGCACGTCCGAGCATGGGCCATGCAGACTCAATCCTGATAGATCACGGACAAGCTCCCAGATCCTGGCTGAATGCGGGCACCTCCAGAAGCGGTGCAGTAACGACTCCTCCCGGTGGCACGCAATGCATTTTACACCCGCCTTGATATGACGTCTCTGTAGTTCTTGCCCCACAGCTAAGCCATTCTTTGCGAGGCGCCATACATGGATCCTTGCCTTACCCGGAACATCCGCACCCCATAAAGCAAGCCAACCTCTATGCTCCTCACATGAGTTAGAACAGCCCACTTGGTTGGTCTCCCTATCCTTGAGCTGCATTCTCAGATGGTAAGCCGATTTAACTGTGAAGATTCCGTTTTTGGTGTAGTTCCATGCAATATAATCCTCGGATCCAGCGCGACCTACGGGCGTCTTCACAATATCTGCGACGTCACCATCAAAGAACACATCATTTAGCAGTGCCTCATTCCAGCCTTGGCCATCTGGGAGTAGTAGATCACTGACTGTCGAAACCTCCTCGCCCGGTTTTTGACCCAGTGGCCTCTTTAAACCAGCTCGAGGGATCCAATTGTCCTTCCAGATGTCGATACCTTCTCCATTCCCAATTCTCCACACCAAGCCCTCTCGGAGAAGATCTCTACCATGCATTATACTTTTCCATGTAAAGGAGGCAGATTTTGGGCAGTTTGCCTTCATGACCTCACCACCCTTGAAGTAACGGGCGCGCAGCACACGAGCACAGAGGGAGGACGGATTCGTCAAGAGTCGCCAAGCCTGCTTGGCTAACATCGCCTGGTTGAAAGCAGCGTAGTCCCTAAACCCCATTCCTCCTCTTCTTTTCTGTTTGCACATCTTTTGCCAAGCAACCCAGGGAACCTTGCGCCTTCCATCGGCTGAACCCCACCAGAAGTTCGTGGCAATGGATGTTAACTTGCTGCACGTCTTGTTAGAGAGTCTAAAACAGCCCATGGGGAATGCGGGCACAGCTTGTAGCACCGACTTCACAAGTGTCTCCTTCCCCTCCATCGAAA
This sequence comes from Lolium perenne, assembly GCF_019359855.2. Lineage (NCBI taxonomy): Eukaryota > Viridiplantae > Streptophyta > Magnoliopsida > Poales > Poaceae > Lolium > Lolium perenne. The sequence goes on from NC_067250.2 coordinate 263,327,639, forward strand.
GTCCCTGTCCCTTCCATCCCCTGACCTTGCACCAAGACCTGTCTGGGAGATACTGAAACGCCCCTTCCTTCGATCGTCCTACCACAGTTGGTAGGCCTAGGTACTTTTCAGATAGAGCTTCGGAGGTGATACCAATAACACTTTTCAGCCGCTCCTTTGTGGCGTCAGGGCACCCTTTCCCAAAGTAGATGGATGACTTCTGCTTGTTCACCTTCTGCCCTGAGCACTCCTCATAATCTTGCAAAATTCCCCGTAGAGCCCCAAAATTTTCATCACTCGCCTCCAGGAAAACGACGCTGTCGTCGGCAAAGAGAAGGTGGGTGATTGTAGGCCCCGGCGCCCCAAAGGAGACACCTGATATCTTTTTTTGGAGCTGAGCTTGACGGAGTAGCGCTGAAAAACCTTCCACGCAAAACAAAAACAGATATGGTGACAGAGGGTCACCCTGGCGGAGCCCCCTGGATGGAACAAAGAATTGAGATATGCCACCGTTTAATTTCACCGCAAACCGAGTGGACGTGACACATCTCATAACCATTGTAACCCATGCACTGGAGAAGCCCAGTTTTATCATCATCTGTTCCAGAAAAACCCACTCAACCCTGTCGTAGGCCTTCATCATATCAAGTTTTATCGCACAGAGTGGTCGCTTCCGTTTCCTCCTCCTTATGGCATGCACACACTCATATGCTATCAGCACATTATCGGTGATCAATCTACCCGGTACAAAAGCACTCTGTTCCTCCGAGATCATAATGGGGAGAATTCTCTTCAGCCTATTTGCAGGGACCTTGGAGGCAATCTTATACAGAACGTTGCAGAGGCTTATGGGTCTGAATTGCGAAAGTGACTCCGGTGAGTTGACCTTCGGAATTAGAACCAAAATTGTATCATTAAAATCATCCGGGCAGGCTCTCCCCACGAGGAAATCTCTCACCGCTTTACAGACTGAGGATTTTAACAAAGACCAGTGTCTTTGGAAAAACAACGCTGGCAGGCCATCCGGCCCAGGAGCCTTTGTTGGACCCATTTGGAAGAGCGCTTCCTCTATCTCCTTGTCTGATACCGCACTAGTGAGGGTGCAGTTCATGTCAGCATCGACGAAGGAGGTAATGAGGTTGAGGACATGATCAGCCGGTGCCGAGCCCTCAGAGGAATACAGATTTTGGTAGAAATGTTGAGCCATGGATCTCATACCCTCATTAGTGTCACATAGCGACCCATCTTCCCTCCTAAGCAGCTTGACCGTGTTCTTCCTCTTCCTATGGGAAGCTCGGTTATGGAAAAATTTCGTGTTCCTGTCACCTGCCCTTAGCCAATCTTGCCTCGATCTCTGCCTGTACATTATCTCTTCTCGCTCGTACATTTCATGCAGCTTCTTTTCCAATTCCCTAACCTCCAGTGAGGAACCCGTGATCAGCTGTTCGGCTCGTGCGGCCTCCAGTTTGGCACGCAGTGACTTTAATTCAGCTCTAACCGAACCAAAAACCTCGAAACTCCATTTCTGCATAGCCCCCGACATATCATGGAGTCGTCGCCAAAGATCCTCTATCCCCATAATCGGGGAGCCATCCGCAGCCCAGGCCTCGTTGATCATATCCTCATAGCTGTCGTGCCTGGTCCACATTTCCTCATAGGAGAAGCTCCTCGGCCCCTTTCGATGAGACTCCACCAGTGTAGAGCTCAACCTTAACACCAAGGCCATGTGATCGGACTCTTCCGTCATAACATTCTCTACCTGGGCGAAGGGGAACATCTCAAGAAACGACGCAGTCGCCGTTCCCCGGTCAAGTCTCACTTGAATGTTGGCCTCGCCATCCCTCTTGTTATTCCATGTGAACGGGTATCCCTTGTAGCCCAGGTCTGTAAGCTCACAATCAGCCAGACAGTCTCGAAAGCTTTGCATCTGTCCATCAGCCCGTGGGTTGCCACCCATCTGTTCCTCCGGCAACAAAATTTCATTGAAGTCGCCGGCGCACAGCCATGGCAGATTATCCTGTGAGCGCAAGTACCTTAGCACATCCCAAGTTCTGTGCCGCAGTTCCGTGCGAGGTTCGCCGTAGATGCCAGTGAACCTCCAGTTCTTGCCTTCAAAGTGGATTTCTGCATCAATGTAATATTGGCACCAGGGCCGGACAAATACCTCTATCCCATCACGCCACCAAAGAGCCAGCCCTCCACTTCGTCCATCACAATCGACTGCCACACCATGCTTAAACCCCAAACTCCACTTTAACTTCTCCATTGCCCTAGCCTTCTTTTTGGTTTCAGACAAGAAGACCACCGCCGGGTTGTAGGATCTCACCAGATCCCTTAGTTCGCCTACCGCCGCGTCCAACCCCAGTCCGCGGCAGTTGAGGCCCAACAGATTCATTGTGATCGGCGGCCCTGCGTCGCAGGGTCCGCCGTTGGGTCTTCTAGTCTGTCAAACACTGAACTAGTCTGCTGCCCAGCATGTCCATCAGTGGGTTCTTCCATTCTATCAAAAACAGAGGTCGTCCGCTGCCGTTTCCCAACCGACTCTGCTGTACCTTCCCCAATCACCTGTACCGAAACTGGCATCCAAATTTGTTTTGGTCCTCTCTTCCTTGTTCCCAGTGGAACAGTAGGCTTCGGCTGTCCCGTAGACGTAGCAACCTTGCGAGGCTTTCTGAGAAAAGTTCCCCGTTTATCCTTCTTGAGCTCCTGAGCCATCGGAGCCTTTCCCGCCCGTTGCTCATTGTCCCCCGTCCTGTGGCGGTTCTCAGGGCATGTCCCCATTGTAGACTCCCTCCGCATCTCTGCAAAAGACTCATGCCCGCCAGTGCGAGATGAGCTGGAGTATGAAAAGTCTTGAGCAAGGTTCCGACGAGGAGGAACATCTCTGATGGACACCCCACCCCCCATCATGTTGTCCGAGTTGAGAGATCTGCTACCATAGCTGCCGGAGGACACAGAGGGTCGGGCCAGAGCTACTGGCTTGTAGGAGCGGCCTGGGGATGCCCTCAACCATTCCCCCCATTGCTGTTTTTCTTCATCCCGATCCGCTGGACAGAAATCTTTAGGATGAACCAAACGTCCACAGTCGAAACAAAAATGGGGGACCCTTTCATACTGCACATCAAACCAATTGCCCCTGACATCATCCTCTGAATTTCTCACACTTATACCCCGGAGTAGAGGCTCCTCCACACGCACTTCCACTCTAATGCGCAAGTCCTTTCCCCAAGCAATTCCATCTTCGTCAACATCCGCATAGATATATTTACCAATCCAGTTTCCAAACAACTTACCGTGGGCTCTATTCATCATATCCATGGGGAGATCACAGACTCTTGCCCACAACTCAATGGAATCAAATACCATATCAGATGGCCGCACTGAGCCAGTTAAATCCTTAAGGAGAATAGCATTGAAATCAAACTGCCAAGGGCCCTTCTTCATCACATGCTTCCAGTCCCCCTCAGATGAGAATCTTACCACAAATCTATTATCACCAATGTCACGGAAGGTCGCAGCTCGATGAAGACCCCATGCACGTAGCATAGCCCGCTCCAATGCTCCGATCACCAGCTTCCTTGGCGAGCACACCTTGCCCACCACCGCCCACCTCGGGCGAGGGATGTTCGACGTTTCCGCACCGCTGATGACGAGGCTGGAGGCTTCCTTCTCCGTCAGAAGAAGATCGCCCATCTTCGTTGACAAGCCCGCTGCCAGTTCGTCCGCTCCCGACTTAGCCGGAGATCGCGATGGGGTCCTGGATGAACCGCCGCCACGAGCCGTCCTACGGGGAGCCGACGCCATGGAGGGAGCGCTGAAACTCCACGTCCGCGCCGGGGGCACGAAGGGAGAACCACACCACACCGCGCGAGGGAGAGCTTGCCGTCAAGATCCCGCTCGCCGCCGATAACCACCACTCAAACAGAGGAAAACCTAGCCCTAAACGCGATCGCCTGGTGATCGCCACTAGCGTAACTTCCGCCTGTTAGTGGACCCTGCTCCACTGGGCGGGCGGTAGCCGTGCTTCTTTTTGGTCGTGCAACTTCCTGTTATTAGCATAAAACTCCGAGCCAACTATTCTTCCGACGGCGGGATCGAGAGAGCTGTGCACCGAGACCCAATGAAGCAGCAAGCCCAGACAGTTGTGCGGCATTTTGAGGCGGCGTCGACGGTGGGAGCATGCTAAGGCAAGGCAGCAGCAAAGTGATCGACAGTAGGAACCGAGCCGCCCTCTGCTCCAACGGGAGGCGCGGCAGGCCGGATTTAGGACGATGATAGCTCCACTGTAAGAACATCCAAGAACCGGCTCATCCCCGCAGCCTCCCAGAATATCACCGTTGCCCGCCGCGATCCATGGCATAATGTACCTGATCATCTCCGTCTACGCCAGTGCTAGTTTGCCATTCACCGCTTGCTGTAGTTACTGTCACCGAATGACACGTGTGTATGTTTCAGCTTCACAATCGGAAATAAGTTAGAGCGTAATCAACGGTTTGGTTGTTGTTCATATACGGGTTGCTGTTTAGAGGGGTACATAATTCCATACATCCCAAGCGGGGATTTAGAGTTCCATTCTTCTTCTTTTTCATGGAACCTCATCATAGGCTCCCGCATTATAGAAGAGGAAAAATGATCAAGTTAATAAGAAACACGAAACCCAAAAACCATATATCGTGTAGTTAATTTCAGAAAACCGGCAAAAGACCACACACTACAAAACATTGTCTGCGCCGAAAACAGGAACCCCTATACCTAAAAACGGAGGCCACGTGTTGTAACCAACAAAGATAAACTTTCCAAACACACATGAACTCTAGCCACAAGATTGGTGGCTAAGCTTCATCTTCGTCAATGGCACGAGACAGAAATCCTTCGCGTCACTCATCATGCTCACCTCTTGAGAAATTTGGAACGAGCGCAACGCGAGGGTTTTCCGTAAGGTTTCCACCATGCCGATGGTTGTTGTAGCTAAAATTAAAGGAGAGGCGGCTCTTTGGAGCGCGGTGGGTTCTACACACTTGGGTTCTATCATGCCGCGAGAGTAATCTTTTGTTTTCCGAGTTTTTACTCCGCTTGTAACAAACCATAACTCTTTCTTATTCAATGAATGGGGCAAAGCTTTTACCCCCCTTTCAAAAAAAAAACACGCAGTGTTGTGTACTCTCACAATAGAAGAGGTCAAGCAGATTTCTACTAAGACGTGTACCGCCTTGATAACATGAGACTTGTGTTTTTCGCTATAAAAAAATGAGACGTGTATTGCTTCTTATACATCAACAGATAATATCGCATCTTATCTCTTTTCTCTTGATTTCGGAACCTCCCAAAAAGCATCCGTCAGCCTATACTCCACACGCTTGGCTACAGGAATATCACAATCTTTGTTTTTCGTATTCAAATGGTAGATGCGTCGCTCTAAGTGAGATGGAGCAGCCTTCCCCATTTGCATATTTTGGGGCGAGCCCAGCACGGGTTATAGTTTGAAGCTGTATGTTTCGTTGTAGCTTTTTGTAGCATCCTTTTTAATATTTTTTTGTTTATTTTAGTATAATTGGACTGTATTTTGTAGTGTTGCAACAATAAATATCTCACGGCCGAATACATTGGAAATGAATTTAGGGATGCACGCAACAATAAGGATTTAGGTCAATATTACAAGGGTCTTGTTGATGTTGCATGTGTCTAACAGTTTACCTTTTCGGTTATAATGCAAAATCTCTTTTTTATTTCATTATTTTTTTATATTCCATAATCTTTATTTTTGTATACATTGTAAAAAGAATCGTTATCAATAGACGCAAAAAAATGTTGATATGGCATACTATTTGCTAAAATTCTGACTTCGCCATTGCACCTATCGAACCGATCGATCCGTTTGTCTGCAGTCACATTTTCGTAGTGAATCCCGCTGCCGACTGATCATCGCTCTTGCCTCCGTCCCCTTCGTCCCAGCCTCCTTCTCTACTACGACTCCTGCTTGATCATGTCCTTGGGTCGACCGCAAGAACAAACAACGTGGCTGTCTGTTTGCTGGCTACCGCGAACGTTTCGTTGTCCTGGTGAATCCCAGCGGCTGTGTCCAGCAGGTCGCGCCTATAGCTAGGGTGTCTAAGGTGGGATCCCGGTGGGATCTCATTTTTAGTGTATTTTAAGTTTTGTAGTTTAAAATTTTATGTCAAAATTTACACTAGAAATACAAGTGGGATTTAGGTGGGCTCCGACTTGACACCCTACCTATAGCATGGTCACCGGCCAGCTCCTCCAATACTTGTTCACTTTTTTTTTAGATAAAAGGTATCATAATGCCCGACTTTAAATTAATAAAGCCCTTAGGTTCATACATAGTCTGATACATGCTGCGGCATATAGCTTAGCCAACAAACGGAAATACGATATCAAACAGCCCGAACACATGCAGGAAAGAGCTAAGCATCAACAGCAGCTACATGGTCCTCTTCAGCTTGGAGTTCTTGGTCTCACAGTGGCGTAAAGCTCCCTCGGCTTGTTTTCCATCCACCTGAGTCCCTACCGATCGCTTGGTGTTGCCTTGACGGTACAGCACTGTAGAAAAATGGCAGTTTTGAAAATAACGTTAGCAGGATAATTAATCATTTTTTTCTCTATTGTGGGTTTATTGCGGATGTTCCATAAATCCTAGGACTAGGCTAGGAAAAGAAACCAGAGAAGCATGCGGGTCCTTCCCGATAGGCTTGAGAGGATGGCATGAAATTGTGGGAAGTTTGTCGGGCTCCCGTTGCAACCTAAGATTTCATGCATTGAGCACCAAACAAACTTAGCTAGAGAGCAGTTAAAGAAAATGTGCCCTGCATCTTCCACGGCTCCGCAGAGCGCGCAGTTCTCCGTGGTCGGACCATGTCTAGTGGCTATCTGTTGACTTAATGGCAGTCTGTCCAAGATGAGCTGCCAAGCAAAGATCTTGATCTTTAAAGGCACGCTGGCCTCCCACACGTCCTTATGGAAAGCTACTGAAGCCCCTTGTGCCAGTTTAGCATACATCGATTGCACCGAGAAGGTGCTCGAGGGGTTAAGGTGCCAGCTGGCCTTGTCTTTACCATTCCCGTAAGAAAAATTCTCCCGAAGTGTAGCTAGTTGTGACCACTGTCTCATCCCGTCCTGATTGAGCGACCGAAGGAAGCGGATGTTTAACTCTCCAACGCCGAAGACTGAAGCAACAGATTGGGATGGGTTCTCACGTACGTTGAAGAGGTTAGGAAATGCCTCCTTAAGAGGGTGATCCCCCATCCCCCCAGTCAGACCAGAAGCATGTTCGGCGCCCATCATCGATCATGTGTTTGGCCCCCAACTTGAAATAGTGTTTGATTTTGTGTAAGTTTTTCCAGAATTGTGACCCACCTTGCTCAAAACCCTGAAACAAGTTATTTGCATATTTGTACTTGGCTCAGATGATCTTTGACCAGATGGTGTCTTCCTCTTGGTAGAGCTTCCAAATTCATTTGCTAAGTAATGCAATATTCATCTTTTTGGATTTAAGAAGCCCTAATCCCCATGTGGATTTCGGGCGATACATTGTTGGCCAATTCACCGTATGATATTTACGTTTTGTTCTAGACCCTTCCCAAAAGAACCTCACCCGGTGTGAGTCGAATCTAGCATGAATCCCGTCATGCAATAGATAGAGACCCATCGCAAAAATTGGGATGCTATCTAGACATGCATTTGAGAGGATGAGCCTTCCTCCTGAAGTAAGTAGTTTGCTCAATCAAGGTTCAATCCTTCCCGCCAGCTTCCTCACCAAGAACAACCATTGTTCGAGGCGTAACTTTCTATCCGAAATGGGAAGGCCGAGGTACATAAAAGGGAAAGTCCCCCGCTAACAATTGAATTTTTTTGCGACTCTTCGTTGTTCTTCCAGGGATTGTCCCATCACAATTACTTCGCTTTTGTGGTAGTTGATCTTTAATCCTGACATATCTTCAAAACACATGAGCAGGAATTTGAGGTTGTAAATGTTGTCTTCCGTGTTCTGAATAAGGATTAGAGTGTCGTCTGTGTACTGAACATGGGAGATACCACCAGGGATAAAATGTGGCACAACCCCTGGGATATGTCCAGCTGCCCCTACCGTAGTAAGTATCCCTGAAAGTGCTTCTCCGATGAAATTGAACAGGAGAGGGGATAACGGATCCCCTTGTCGCACCCCTCTTTTGTACCTAAAATACGGTCCAATCACCCATTGATAGAAATGGTTGTCTGTCCCCCGGTAACAAGCTGGAGACGCGGTGGATGTACCATTCTTCAAAGCCTTCGCGTCGAAGGACTTCGGCCAAGAAATCCTAGTTTACCCGGTCATACGCCTTCTCGAAATCTAATATAAGTAGGATCCCTCCCAACTTTTTTATGAAGTTCGTGGACTATCTCAATTAGGGCCAGCGGCCCTTCCTCCCCTTGATGAAAGATGTCTGGTTAGGCTGATAGTTTTGTGAGCAATGGGGTCCAGCCGGTACGCAAAAGCCTTGGAGATGATTTTGAAAATCACGTGGATAAGCGCTATTAGATGGAATTGTGAGACCAAGTCCGCCACGGGGACTTTAGGTATAAGAGTGAGGATAGCAAAGTTTAGTCTAGATATGTCTATGCACCCCAGCATAAAATCATTAAGGATGTGTAAGATGTCGTGTTTGATATTGGACCAGAAGTGCTTGAAAAAACAAAACCGGGAAGCCATCCGGCCTAGGAGCCGTGTCGGATTTCATCTCCCTTATGATGCAATCTAACTCCTGCTCTGAGAAGGTTATCATAAGGCGGTTGTTTCTTCCTCGGAGACTCGGGAGCTGTTCGACCAAGTCGTGGGAGCCAGATCACAATTCCGGAATCCAGCAGTTCCGAGCAGTTCTCGGTAGAAGTCATAGATAGCTTCTTGAATGGCATTGGTATCTGTAGTTAACACATTCCCAATGTTTAGGGCAGAGATCGTGCATTTTCGTCTTCGGCCATTGGCCACGGCATGGAAGTATGCAGTGTTAGCGTCCCCTGGAGCACCCACTTGACTCGTCCCCTTTGACGCCATTATTCCTCTTCCATACCCACTATCTGGAGAAGTTGGTCCTCTAGGTAGTATCTTTGTGCCCATTCTTCTTCATCTAGGCCATTGAGTCAGCTCTCGCATCAAGCTGGATGATCTAAGCCATGAGGTTCTCATTTTCTCTTTTATTGGCCAGGCCTAGGTTGCGAGCCGACCTGCGGAGATGTTGACGGATTCCCCCGGACATGAATTGCCACCAGTTGATTATATTTCTACCTCCTACCCTAGAGGAGAGGTTGTTCCAGCTATTAGAGAGCATGGGGAGGAATTCTGGTCTATCGAACCATCCCGATTCGAAGAAAAAACGGATGCTTCGCACCGGGAGCCCTTCTCTGGTGTCGAAGATGAGAGGGGTATGATCAGAACCCAAGCTCGTTTCCGCAGTAACCGTGCACAAGGGGAAAATGCCTCTAGAGATGAGGAGATGAAGACTCTGTCCAGCACCGATCTAACTGGGTTGAGTTGTCGATTTGTCCAAGTGAATCGGGCTCCTGAGCGAGGAATTTCCCTAAGGGCCCAGGTCGCTATGTGTTCATTGGAAAGGTCCATGAGCCTCCAGTTGAGGTTTTCATTATTCTTGTCGTTCACTGTCCTAATAAGGTTAAAATCCCCTCCCATCAACAGGGGCAAATTTGATCTGGCCCCCTTAGCCGAGATCTCTTCGAGGAAGGCCCTCGATCGCCTGTAATCCGCAGGGCCGTAAATCCCCATGACCATCATGATACGCTTAGAGGCGCGATGTAGGATGGAAGTACTAAGGTAGAATTACCCCATATCTACTGCTGCCACCTCGAAAACACTGTCCTGAATGCCCATGAGCATTCCCCCTGAATGCCCATTCGTCGGGAGCCAACACCAGAAGAACTTGTCTCCAATCTCCAGGTTGCGGACTTCTGCGTCCGTAAAGTCTTGTTTGATGGTTTCCTGGAGGATCACTATATCTATCTTGTGTCCCCGGAGGTAATCTTTTAAAAGGTTTCGTCGGCCCCTACGACTAAACCCTCTAATATTCTAGATTAGGCATCTCATTTGGAAACCCTACCTTGAACCCGTGCTTGTTAGCGGTCTTGGACCAATCAGGTGTTGTTTCTTTGTTACCCCCCCCCCCCCCCCCACTTTTTTGGTGGCTTCTCTCCTTTTCCCTGCTTAGGAGTGTCGCTGCATGGTTGCAGCACAGGCCCTTCTTGTGCTACATCCAACACGTCGATCGACGGATTGTTGAGCTCCTTCTCTGCCTCCTTTTCCGCCTGTGCTTTAGCAATTTCCAAATATAATCTTTGCTTCACCGCGGCCAAGTCTTCTTGTGTAAGCTCCCTTGCTTGCAGCAAGGAGATAATCTTCTCGGGCGAGCCCATAGTAGATGGAAGATCACACAACTATCCTTTGCCACTGTAAGTAACTTATCTACAGGAATATATTGGAAGGCAGTAAAACTAGAATTATCCTTTGTACCTGGAGTGGAGCTGGAGGGTTGATGACCCACAAGTATAGGGGATCGCGATAGTCTTCGAGGGAAGTAAAACCCAAATTTATTGATTCGACACAAGGGGAGGTAAAGAATACTTATAAGCCTTAACAACTGAGTTGTCAATTCAGCTGCACCTGGAAAAGCACTAGTAACAGGGGTGATGTGAAAGTAGCAGTAATATGAGAGCAGTAGTAATAGTAACACAGCAGCGGTAATAGCAATATGAGAGCAATGGCACCAGAAGATAGTTGATACTACTTCCAATGACATGTAGAACAAGTATATAATGATGAGAGATGGACCGGGGTTCCCAGCGATCTACACTAGTGGTAACTCTCCAATAACAAGTAACAAGTGATTGGTGAACAAATTACAGTTGGGCAATTGATAGGAATCAAAGCATTAAGATAGAACATCAGGCTTATTAATTATGTAGGCATGTTTTCCATATATAGTCGTACGTGCTCGCAATGAGAAACTTGCACAACATCTTTTGTCCTACCAGCCGGTGGCAGCCGGGCCTCAAGGGAAACTACTGGATATTAAGGTACTCCTTTTAATAGAGTACCGGAGCAAAGCATTAACACTTCGTGAAAACATGTGTTCCTCACATCACTACCATCCCCTCCGGTTGTCCCGATTTCTGTCACTTCGGGGCCATTGGTTCCGGACAGTGACATGTGCATACAACTTGTAGATACAATCTAAGCAACAAGTATAAAGCTCAAATCTAAGATCATGCCACTCGGACCCTAGTGACAAGCATTAAGCATAACAAGATTGCAGCAACAATAACTTCACAAACTTTATAGATAGACTAATCATAATGTATCATCCATCGGATCCCAACAAACACAACACCGATTACATCAGATGAATCTCAATCATGTAAGGCAGCTCATGAGACCATTGTATTGAAGTACATGGGGGAGAGTATACCGACATAGCTACTGCTAGAACCCGTAGTCCATGGGGGAACTACTCACGGAGCATGATGGAGGCGATGGCGTTGATGGAGATGGCTTCCGGGGGCACTTCCCCGTCCCGGCAGGGTGCCGGAACAGAGAGTTCTGTCCCCCGAATTGGAGTTTCGCGACGGTGGCAGCGCCCCTGGAGTCTTTCTGGAGTTTCGTCAATTGGTACGGTGTTTTTAGGTCGAAAGGGGTTTTATAGGCGAAGATGCGGCGCAGGAGGGTGCCTGGGGGCTCCACACCATAGGGTGGCGCGGGCCCAGGCCAGGCCGCGCCGCCTTATGGTCTGGTGGCCCTCTGGCCCCTCTCCGACTCCCCTTCGGTGTTCTGGATGCTTCCGGAAAAAATAGGAGGTTTGGCGTTGATTTCGTCCAATTCCGAGAATATTGCCCGAACAGCCTTTCTGGAACCAAAAACAGCAGAAAACAGGAACTGGCACTGTGGCATCTTGTTAATAGGTTAGTTCCGGAAAATGCATGAAATCATCATAAAGTGCAAGCAAAACATGTAAGTATTGTCATAAAACAAGCATGGAACGACAGAAATTATGGATACGTCGGGGACGTATCAGCATCCCCAAGCTTAGTTCCTGCTCGTCCCGAGCAGGTAAACGATAAAAAGAATAATTTCTGTAGTGACATGCTACTTACATAACCTTGATCATACTATTACAAAGCATATGAAATGAATGAAGTGACTCAAGGCAATGATCTATAGTTGCTAATAAGTAGATAACATATAGCAAAACTTTTCATGGAGAGTACTTTCAAGACAAGCATCAAAAGTCTTGCACAAGAGTTAACTCATAAAGCAATAAGTTCATAGTAAAGGCATCGAAGCAACACAAAGGAAGATTAAAGTTTCAGCGGTTGCTTTCAACTTTCAACATGCATATCTCATGGATATTGTCAACATAAAGTAATATGATGAATGCAAATATGCAAGTATGTAAGAATCAATGCACAGTTAACACAAGTGTTTGCTTCTAAGGTGGAAGGAAGTAGGTAAACTGACTCAACATAAAGTAAAAGAATGGCCCTTCGCAGAGGGAAGCATTGATTGCTATATTTGTGCTAGAGCTTTGGTTTTGAAAACATAAAGAGAGCATAAAAGTAAAATTTTGAGAGGTGTTTGTTGTTGTCAACGAATGGTAGTGGGCACTCTAACCCCCTTGCCAGACAAACCTTCAAAGAGCGGCTCCCATTTTATTTTATTTTTGGGTGGCACTCCTTCCAACCTTTCTTTCACAAACCATGGCTAACCGAATCCTCGGGTGCCTGCCAACAATCTCATACCATGAAGGAGTGCCCTTTTATTTTAGTTTTATTATGATGACACTCCTCCCAACCTTTGCTTACACAAGCCATGGCTAACCGAATCCTTCGGGTGCCGTCCAACAATCACATACCATGGAGGAGTGTCTATTTTTGTTAATTAATTTGGGACTGGGAATCCCATTGCCAGCTCTTTTTGCAAAATTATTGGATAAGCGGATGAATCTCAATCATGTAAGGCAGCTCATGAGACCATTGTATTGAAGTACATGGGGGAGAGTATACCGACATAGCTACTGCTAGAACCCGTAGTCCATGGGGAAACTACTCACAGAGCATGATGGAGGCGATGGCGTTGATGGAGATGGCTTCCGGGGGCACTTCCCCGTCCCGGCAGGGTGCCGGAACAGAGAGTTCTGTCCCCCGAATTGGAGTTTCGCGACGGTGGCGGCGCCCCTGGAGTCTTTCTGGAGTTTCGTCAATTGGTACGGTGTTTTTAGGTCGAAAGGGGTTTTATAGGCGAAGAGGCGGCGCAGGAGGGTGCCTGGGGGCTCCACACCATAGGGTGGCGCGGGCCCAGGCCAGGCCGCGCTGCCTTATGGTCTGGTGGCCCTCTGGCCCCTCTCTGACTCCCCTTTGGTGTTCTGGATGCTTCCGGAAAAAATAGGAGGTTTGGCGTTGATTTCGTCCAATTCCGAGAATATTGCCCGAACAGCCTTTCTGGAACCAAAAACAGCAGAAAACAGGAACTGGCACTATGGCATCTTGTTAATAGGTTAGTTCCGGAAAATGCATGAAATCATCATAAAGTGCAAGCAAAACATGTAAGTATTGTCATAAAACAAGCATGGAACGACAGAAATTATGGATACGTCGGGGACGTATCAAGGGTGCATCCTTGTCGATGGCGAGGAGAATGGCCCTGTCAAGCACCGGTTCATCCGCCGTCCCGGCACTGCGCGCACTCTTTCGATGTGCTTCCGTTGGATTGGCTTTGGAGAGAGGGCCCCGCACGACCATCGCCCCTAGCGCCGGTATCGGGCTCTCGGCCAACATTACGTGTGGTGGTGGAGGAACGAGGTTGTCCTTGATGGCCGGAGCCTGGTGCAGTTATGTCTTGTTCTCCGCCGCAGCGGTCTTCTTCTCTTCTTCCTCGAAGGATAGCTGGGTGTCGTCCGCTTCTAGCATGAGTTTTCTTGAAGGACGGTCATGGTTGCTTTTGCTGCGTCTTTCACTTTCCCTCAACGCCAACGTTGTAGATTCCCCGGAGGTCGGGCTTTGCTACCCAATGCCGTTCTTGTCGGATGCGTTGAGATTCAGGGCCTTTCCCGGCGTCAGAATTGATTGTCCATCGTCAATTTCTTCATTCGGAGAGGACATGAGGTAGAGAGTTGCAGCTGCTCAAGATCAGAGAGCCTTGGAGACGAGGCTGGTGGTGAGCCCAGAGCCTAGTTGATGATCTTGGCCACTGTAGGAAAAATGTCGCCTTGAGCAGTGAGATTGGACCCATATTGGTTAAAGGCAGAAGTCGGGAGCGAGATTTTCGGGTTCTAATTGTTTCTTGGGCGGCAAGCAGAGGGCAAGCAGGGGAAAAAGCCTCAGTGGGTGCAGAACTCGGTACTGATTTCCTAGTTGGACCTCCTTTCCCCCGGATGGAGCAGAGGCGGGCTGGTTTTCCTTTGTCATTGTGTCTTCCACGATGGCCGTCCCAGCGATCTTCATCCGTCTCGTATTGCTCCTCTTCCTTATCTTCGTCTCTGTCTTGTGTTGGCGGTGGAGGGGGATCAGTCATTTGGTCGTTTGAATTGAGCTTAGTAATAGGCATAATGCGAATCTTGAACCCTTGCATGTTGACTAACAGTGTAACATATTCTTGAATCTGCACCGGGACCTGGCACCCAAATTCCATCTTGATGGGGCCATGCGGGTGCTCGAGGGACTCGACATCCACCGCCACCGGCCTACCCACTTCGCGGGTGCTCGGGAGAAGATGATCTGTGTGACGCAGAGGTGGGGTAACCCCGATGAGCTTGACCCAGACCTCATCTAGTTTGTCCACCACCAAGGGATCATCAGTGGGCACAGTCACAATGGCTTTGAGCATGCAGGACGATAAAGTGATTCCACCACCGCGGATTGCCATGCGCAAGCTCTCTTTGGAGGGGAAGATGACAGAGAAGTCTGATTCATTCAGCTTACGCACTTGCCACGACTAGTTGTCGTCGACCAAATCCTTGAGCTCTTCCTCCAACTGTTGTTCATTCAAACTTCCCTTCTCCAGAATGATCAGTGTCGTGTTGGTTGCGGGTTGGTACATCTCTTCTTCAGGAACCTCATAGAAGAAGAAGCCCTTGTGTTGTCCACCGAAACCCGCCCAGTAGGGATCCAGATCTTTGGAGAAGAGGGCACACATGGCCGTCGGGTGCCCAGCCTTCTTGCAGTTGACACAAAACGCCTCTGATGTGCACTCGGCTTGAACATGCCCTTGATTTCCGTAGTTGTAACACGTCATGTGCGCAGCATCCAGAGCATGAGTGTTGCTAGAACCACCTGCAGCCGTTCCCATGGCAGCAGGGGCAGAACCCGCCCCTTTCGGGTTCCTGGGCGCACGAGGGTTCCTCTTCGGCCCTCCCCGACCATGGTCGCGCCCCCGCGGTCCAGGTGGAGGAGGGAGAGGATCAGAGGAGGAATTTGTTGGGTTTCTTCCGAGCGGCGGGCGTCGTGGTTGGCGTGGTCTCTCTCTCTCTCTCTCTCTCGTGCTTGGTCTCGCTTGCGCTGAGTTTGCTGTCGATGATGTTCTTCTTGTTCCCGATCGAGGCTTGGCGGAGATCCTGGTCTCTACCCCCTAGCGCGGTTGTCGTCGATGGCTTCATAAGGGCGCTTCCCCCGGTAGAATCTCTCCCGGTCCATGGGGGCTAGGGCCAGATGAAGCTCGCCGGAGACGGGGTCGGTGAAGGAGGCGAGGAGTTTGGCTCTGCAGTGATTTCAACGCACGTCGCGTGGAGGTGCTAGAAAACCTAGATCGGGATTTAGGGTTCCGGCTCGGATCCAAAGCCACTTAAGAACCGGTGGCGGAGGGGAAGAACCGTCCAGTGGCCTGTCCTCGCCCTCCGAGTCCATCCCAACCGTTCTCCCCAACCCTAGGGACACGTGGGAGTCATCCACCAGGGATGAGTCACTGCTGGGCTGTGCCCCGGTATTGTCTAGGCCCAACAGCCATCGGCCCATGTGGCCCAAGAGGCCCATGCTCCGCTGGTCCACGGGCCCATCACCGCCCGCACCATCCGCCAGCCGCAACCCTAGCTCCGGAGCTCCCATGTCCCCCGCCGCCAAGACGCCGCCGGAGGCCGGCAAGGGGATGGCCAGCGCGCCGATGAAGACCACCGGCGGCGAGAACTGACGGTTAGGGGAGGGTTCTGAAAGGCTCGCCCGCTCACCATGAGACGGGAGAGGAGGGAACTCCAAAACGCTCAGATTCAAGGACGACGCCGGTGGCTGACCACCTGGAGGAGCCACGGTGGTCGACGAGGGCCTGGTGCTCCCCGGAGCTGAGCGCGCCGACGAGGAAGGCTCCCCTTCGAGCCAAGTTCCTGCCAGGAAGCTGCCGAGGGAGATCTGGCTTGGGCGAGACGCCTGCTGTTCCGTCCTGTCCTCATCGGAGCTTCCCTCCTCCGACGAGCGGAGAGGCTCAAATCGGCAGCTCGCGGAAAGGGCCTGGGCACCGGCGCGCCGTTCCCGGCGGCGGCCCTCAGCATGCCAGAGGTGGGGGAAGGGGGAGACACCCGTGTCGCCACCTAAATCGGCCGAGCGTCGCCGCACCCGTTGCGTGAGACACATCCCGTCCCCCTTTTTCCTATGATCGTCTATCTTCTTCGTATTCTCCGTACCTGTCTTGTTGCAAGATTGATGTTTCACGCGGAAATGTTTCACGCTTGTTCACTCCGAGTCAGCCCGCGGAGATGCGCACGAATCTAGAGAGTAGAGACCTAGCTAGCAGACTGATGTTTCACGCTTTCACGTGTGCGCGTGCATCAATCGTGCTTGCTTGAGAGCTGCCTGTACGCGCGTACATGGATCTAGAGTCTTGCTTGAGGAGAGAATAGCCAAAATACCACACATGAAAACCGAAAGTGCTAAAATACCACACTCCAAAACCAAAAGTGCCAAAATACCACTCTTTTTCAGTTTTTCAATGCCAAAATAGCACTACCGTCTATTCTCAGAGAAACTCCATTAGTCAAACCACCCATCTCGGGCCGCCGCTTTCTGCTCGCCCCCACGATCTCGTGCTTCAACGATAGGAACAGGAGTACCACGCCATCCCTTGCTCCGGTTGTGCCTCCATCGGCATGTCAACCATGGGAGATTGCCCATCACAGTAATGATCCTTAATTTCCCCTTTTTTTAGCACCGGGATGGTGTTCTAGGTAAGGGCATCTATGTCTTTATTTGAAAAAATTTGTCTCAGTTAGTCACTAGTGGTAGTTTGGCATGAAAAACTGAAAAAGAGTGGTATTTTGGCACTTTGGTTTTGAAGTGTGGTATTTTGGCACTTTCGGTTTTCATGTGTGGTATTTTGGCTACTCTCTCTTGCTTGAGAGCTAGCTGTACGTGCGTGTGTCTCGCGTGAGTACTATCTTGTCAGTTCATCGTCTTTCCCCTTTCGTGGACGTGGCAGATGGTCCAACAAAAGGTGCGAGCAACAAGGACATGTATGTCCGTGTATTTGGACCATACGGCCGGTTTATGTAAGGCTCGATACTCCTTCCCTCCCATGAAATATATCAGAGCTTTGTTAAAATTTAGATGTATATAGATACTATACTATTTAATGTTTAGACACATTTAAATTTAGATAAGTCTCGGTCAAATTTCATGTAATGGAGGAAGTACAATTTAACTACTCCCTCTATCTCAGTTTATTAGGTATGCACGTGTATCTAGGTTTTCAATTTGGTCTTTACGATATAAATTATAGGGATTTCTATTTTCGTGCCCTCGGGTCGTTAGTTGTACTCAGTTTTCCCCAGCCCCTTAGTTTTTCCTCAGTTTTCTCCAAGCCTTTGTCTGAAACCCGCAGAAAGAGCTCAGACGGAAGGAATCCGTTTATTTGAACGTTCGGTGCTGACGTGTGGGGCCGCGTTGTATGTGGGGCCGCGTCGTGTGGGGTTGGTAGGAAGGGACCGTGTTTGGTTGTACGTGAGAGCTGGGTTTTGTCTCTCTCGGCCCAAATTGGCATTTTTAACAGCACCTTTTCCCCTCTTTCTCTCTCTGTCTTTTTCACCAAATTAGTATCAAATCTAGAGAAGCTTCTATTTCTGTCTTTCTTCAATTATTTATGCCTTTTGGCCCTCGTTTTTTCCCAATATGGTAGCAAATCTAGTAGCAAATCTAGAAGCTATTATATGATAAATTCACAGCAGCATAATCAGAAAACTAAGTATAATACATAGGTAAACTGCATACAGCAGCCAAAAGCAGTCAATAACATTGTTAATGTTCACGACAAACTAAGCTGGAAAAAAATACAAGACGCACGCAATGTATGGCCAACAAGAAGATTAGGATACCCCAGGATGAATGAATTTGTTATTCATTCCTTATATATTTCTCCGTCGCTCCAGCCGTGCATTATCCCGAGGAAATATTCATTGAACTCCCGCCGTCTGCAGTGTGCGGCCAATACATCCTCCAAACGGTATGGCCTGTGTTCATTTCTCAGACCGTAGCTTCCTAATCTATGCACATATTGTGGCGACTCATCCCAGGAATTTGTATCATGAAAGTACTCTCTGGTATAACCCAAATCCGCGTAGTAGATGCAGCCAGGTCGAAGAGTCGGGTGCACTCTGGTGTCGACGGAGATACACCGGATATAATGCACGAACAAGGCATGAATGCCAATGTTACTGACCGGATGGAGAGAGCGGCTCTGAGTGTCCACACGGTACACCACAGGCGTGTTTTTCATCAACACAAGCAGCAGATTACCATCGAACTTCACAAGGTAGAACTTGTCACGTCCAAGTTCTGGAAATGAAATTAGTGTCTCCATCTTGACACTGCTCGCGCGCTGCTGCTTCTGTACATTGGTGCACACTATTCTTCCGGACTCAAAATTGTCCGAAGCTATTGCATACAGTTCACCATTGAACGGGGTAATGCAACGCATACTATGGTTCTTGATCGAAAATCTTCCTTCTCCCCAACCATGTTCATATATATCCTTAGTTGGAGTGCTCTCATCGACCCAACCAAGTTCCTCCGGGTAATGTCTGCAAGCGAAGACCATAGTCGGGGAGTTGATTGCAGCGACTGAATCCAGAAAAACAGTTGGCATCTGCGCCTCAAACATAGTGTTCGATGTCTTTGTGAGTGGGTTCAGAAGCCGTATCTTGTGCGGCGGGTTCTTCTGGGCAAGCACGATGACGCCACGGGAAAAGCCGACGAAGTAGAATCTAAAATATATTGATGAAGATAACATTCAGCACTAAGATTGAAAATAAGAATAGATTAACCCTATAGATATGGAGGAATTTGAACCTTGCACGAACTGCAGATAGATCTATGGTGACGTAGCGGGATGTACCGAGATGGAGGAAGGTGAACTCAGCGGTGCGTGGAAGGGCGTGGTCTAGCATGATCCATTCGTGCAGGTGCACGTCGGGATCAGGTAAACCTGAGCGCCAATTTCTACAGACTTGCCTCATAGCAGAGTAGGTGTCCACGTACTCCTCATTCGCCAATAAGCATTCGCCGATCTTGTGAAGTGGTCCGTCAGCCGTGAGACAGGCCCAGTTCACGGAGGTGCCGCGCTTGGATGCGCCGCCCTCGGAGGCGACGGGCTCGGCGGCGACGGGCTCGGCGGCGACGGGCTCGGCGGCGACGGGCTCGGCGGTGACGGGCTCGGAGGCGACGGGCTCGGAGGCGACGGGCTGGGAGGCGACGGGCTCGGAGGCGACGGGCTCGGGGGCGATGGCCGCCGGCGCATTCTTCTTCTCCATCGCCGGCAGGGGAGCGCTCGTACGGCGGTTGGGGTTTTTCGGAGAAGTTGTTGGGACGTGAGAGGGGTGGTTTCGTGCGTGAGCGAGAATGAGACGTACTGTGTCCAGAGGGAGGGAGACTTACGCGTCCTAAATGCGACCCGCGTCCTACGCGTCCACTATTGCACGTCTGCACCGCGACACGCGTCAACAATGGCACGTCTTCCACTTCTGCACCGCAACACGCGTCCTCGAGTCTAACCCTGGAAATTTAGATATACTCAGGAATACCCTCGAGTCATATACTAGCATTTTTTGTGTGCTCAGTTTTCGCCTTGAGTGCTAATACTGGCTAGTGCAATATACTCAGTTTTACCCTCAAGTGGCTGGTCAACAGAGAGTCAACAAATGGGATTAACAAGTTAAATGAGTTATTTAATGTGCAAAAAATTCCCAAAAAGAGTGGCACTTACTCATGGAGTCTTTAGCACAAATTGCCACTTCTAAAATCATAGATAAATCATAGATAAATCAAGTTTTACCACCAATTGCCACTTCTCAAATCACCTAGTAGCTATGAAGGTGCATGGTTTTCCACAATAAGCCCTACCCAAAACAGCTTTCCCCAAAACATACTTTGTCTGAATGAGGCCATAATTTTCACACTCATGTATATTTGTATTGCAAATAGTTTGAGGTAGGCCAAGATGGGTTTCATTGTACCAAACACGCATTTTCCATTTTTTAAATCTCATATTTGAATCTCTTAGTCTGTTTACTACTCACTTGTCCTTGGTTTCTTGATACTACTCAGTTTTGCCCTCTCCCTTCACGAATTCTCACAGACGCCCAACATTGCCCTGATTAGTCTAGCCGATGTCACGCGGATCGTGCCCGCCGACCGTTGATCGTAGGATTTAACGGGCAGGATAACCCCTATGTCTCTCTTTCTCTGGTCGGGGCCACCACCCTCTCTCTCTCTGTCGGCGGTTAGCTTCCACCCTCTATGTATGCTTAAGGGCGGTTACCCAGTACGCTAAAGTTTGGTTTTCTGCATTATTTTTCACGAGCTAAATTATAAACTCTTTTAACCATTATTTTTCACGCAAAAAAATGATACACCATCACCAATTTGTTGTAGCCATTAATTTTCACGCAAAAAAATGATACACCATCACCAATTTGTTTAGCCATTATTTTTCACGCAAAAAAATGATACACCGTCACCAATTTGTTGTAGCCATTACTTTTCACGCAAAAAATGATACACCATCACCAATTTGTTTAGCCATTACTTTTCACGTAAAAAATGATACACCATCACCAATTTGTTTAGCCATTACTTTTCACGCAAAAAATGATACACCACCACCATTTCTTTTAGCCATTACTTTTCACGCAAAAAAATGATACACCATCACCAATTTGTTGTAGCCATTACTTTTCACGCAAAAAATGATACACCATCACCAATTTGTTTAGCCATTACTTTTCACGCAAAAAATGATACACCATCACCATTTCTTTTAGCCATTACTTTTCACGCAAAAAAATGATACACCATCACCCATTTCTTGTAGCCATTTCACGCAAAAAATAATACACCATCACCCATTTCTTGTAGCCATTTCACGGTAAAATGATAAACTATCACGAATTACCATTTCTTTTAGGCATTACTTTTCACGGTAAAATGATAAACTAAATCACGAAGTTCCATTTCCATCAAAATAGTCCGCATTACTTTTTTGTTGAGATATATACCCCCACAACGGTCATCTCCTCCTTAAATTATTGTGTAAACCTCCACAACGGTCACCTCCTCCTTAATTTATTGTGTAAACCCCTACAACGGTCATCTCTCCCTTATAAACACCCACAACGGCTATCCCTTGTGTCAATAGGTTCTGCCTCTCTCTTCTTCATTCACATACACTTGATCATCCATTTCCATGGCTTCCACGTCTCGGACGCGGACCGGAAGGGGAAGGGGAAGGGGAAGGGGAAGGGGAAGGGGCGGCCGGGGTGGTGGATCATCATCATTGCCACCACCACCGTCGTCAACACTGCCATTGATCATAGAGGAGTTCTTCATCATCATCTACGAAGACCCTTTGGTTAAGAAGGTACGTACGCGTTCACACATATATGATGCATGTGATTAATTATGGGTATGTTCTAAAAAACCTTTAATTTCAAACGATCGGCGCTCGATCTCTTTGCAGGCACTCCCAAAAAAGTTTGCCGACTATCTTGACGGCCAGGAGCCAGCTAAGGTGTATCTGCGAGCAGCTGACTGCGGTCCTCGTCTCTGGACCGTGGAGGTCCTATTTGACGGACAAGGCCGGATGTATCTCGACAAGGGCTGGGAGAATTTTGCCATCGCGCACGGTGTGGATTTTGGCTGCTACGTACACTTCAAATATGAAGGCGATGATGTGCTCACAGTGAAGGTGTTCGACGGAACAATGTGCAGGAAGTACTACTACTCAGACGACGAAGATACTGACGATGAAAGTGACGACGACGTGAAGCCATGCATCCATCCCCTTTAGATAAGGGGATTATGACCAATAATATATATGTAGCTTCATATGCATCGATTTAGAGATCTACTAGCTATTTTCTATATATTTAGAGATCTAGCTATTTTCTATATATTATGCACAATGTTTAGCATAAGAGTCACTTTAGATTAAGCTACGAAAATAGTCACCTGCCATGGGCTGAGGCGGCCCCACAGAGTGGCTCTATATTATATTCTCTAAATAAATAGACAACCCCAGCGGTCATTGGCTGCGGAGGCCCCACAGAGCGGCAATATATGATTTTCTATAAATAAATAGACGACCCCACTGGTCATTGGCTGCGACAGCCCCACAGAGCGGCAAATATATGTCTTTTCCTGAAAAATAGATGACCCCACTGGTCATTGGCTGCGGCAGCCCCTCAGAGCGGCAATATATGACTTTTCCTGAAAAATAGATGACCCCACTGGTCAATTGCTGCGGCAGCCCTATAGAGCAGCCCCATGTGTCAGCACGAGACG
Organism: Lolium perenne; assembly: GCF_019359855.2. Taxonomy (NCBI): domain Eukaryota; kingdom Viridiplantae; phylum Streptophyta; class Magnoliopsida; order Poales; family Poaceae; genus Lolium; species Lolium perenne. The sequence continues at coordinate 263,350,427 of NC_067250.2, forward strand.
GGTCAGAGAGGAACTGCCCTCTGTGCAGCCCCACCCGTCAGATTAACGGTAACGATAAGGCCTCTGACCTGACGGCAACCCTCCCGTCCGAGCGTCTGCGAGGGGTTTCAAACTAGAGGGAGGGGTAAACTGAGGAAAAACTAACGAGCTGGGGAAAACTGAGCACAACTAAGGACCCGAGGGCACGAAAATAGAAATCCCTAAATTATATAACACAAAAATTACCATTAAAAATTATAAAACCTAAAGTTTCTAATAATATATTTTTTGTAATATATATATTATGTTAAGTTGGTTAAATTGATGACCTAGGAATACATGTAGGATTAGTAAACCGAAACGAAGGTAGTAGTTGTTAACGACAAACTAATAACTCTTTAATGACTATCATACCTTTACCTACAAAGGGAAACAGAGCGATCTCAATCCTTGGTATGTTTAAGTTTGCGGAGGAGGGTACACTGAAGCAGAAGTGCTCAGTTGCTGATGATATGTCGTGAGATCTGGAGTGTGGACTTATGGAACTCGGCGGTATGTGATCCTGGGGCAACTTGGCCTTTCATTGGTCCAGCAGCTTGTGGCGGGTCCACTGCTTGGAGGTGAATTTGGCGTATAGTAGCAACAAATTTGGCGTAATACACGTGGACCCTAGACAGTTAATAAAGTAAAACTGACAGAGCTGCAGCAGCGACAGTGCTCGGACGAGGACAGGAGCTCGCTGCGAAGTCGTACGGAGCGCTGGAGCGCCCCACGACTTTGGAAGCTCCGGCCGCCACCAGGGCCAGCCCGACGGGGAAGTAGTACGGCGCGCGGAAGGGCCACCCCGCGCAGCAGCGCGACGCGCGGCGGCAGCGGCGCGGCAGAGGAGCAGCACGGCGCCCTACGGCTGCGCGGCCAACTTCTCCCTCATGCGCGCTCGCTTGATCTCCCGCCCGCTCGACCTGCTCCCGTTTGGGCAGCCCAGCCCCGGCGCCGTCGCCGTGCGCGCCCTCGTGGAGTCCGACGCCCCGCCACGAGGGCAGACTCGACGCCGACATGCGCGCCCTCGTAGGGCCCGACGACGCCGTGGAGCAGCACGACGCGCGGCGGCGCGGCAGAGGAGCAACGCGACGCCCCGCCCGACGCCGCCGTGCGCACCCTTGTGTAGCCCGACGACGATGCGCGCCTCCTCGCCCTCGTAGAGCCCGACGACGCCGTGGAGCAGCACGACGCGCGGCGGCGCGGCAGAGGAGCAACGCGACGCCTCGCCCCGACGCCACCGTGCGCACCCTTGTGTAGCCCGACGATGATGCGCGCCTCCTCGCCCTCGTGCTCGCCGAGAAGCTCGACTTGCTCAACCATGTCGCCGCCGTCGTCGTCTGTCTCGGCTCCAGCATCGTGCTTTGCCTGGACTCCCGCGCCGTGCACCCCCTCGTGGAGACCGACGCCGACGCGTGGCTCCTCGACATCCTCCCCGTCGTCGAGCTCGCCCCGCCCCGGTTGAGGACCGCGGTGCGTTGTCCTTGGCGTCTAGAATGTACAGGTTGAGCAGCGCGGTGACCGCGTTGAGCTGGAGCCCGGCGTCGGGGGAGTAGAGTGGGGCCTGACACACACAGAGGAGGCGGTGGCCAGCCCCTGACTTAGCGCAGAAGGTGTGCCTGAGGTTGAGATGGCGCCGGCGTGGCTGGTGGAGGTCGCCGACGAGGTTGACGTGGAGGTCGCCGCGTGCTGCTCACCGCCGCCCCGTCCGTGCCTAGAATTTTGCCGCCAGTCATGTCCGAGGCTCCGGGGGCGCGCACGGGGACCATCGAGAACAAGCAGTCACGTGATGTGGTTTTTGGTCGTGGTGCAGAACTGCAGGTAAGCGGATGGGGAGAGGCACTTAATTTGCTGGGCCCCACGAGTGTATTCAGCTTCGTATTCTTTTTTGTACTAGAAAATGGCAGCTGCTCCTGTATGGCCCACATGCGAGCTGGACCAATCAAAACTGGACTTCCGCCCGGTGCATATGCCCGCAGGTTCAACTGAGAGTTTCCCATGAGATCTCTTCCTACTTTCAAAATACCCACTAGGCAAAATCCCAGCATAACAAGAAATACTTGATTTTGTTTAATAAAGGAAATATATTAATATTAAAAGATACTAATTACATCTAGCTTCTAAAATAACGCAACATCTTAATGGCAGTACGGATGCACAGAACTAAAAAAACTAAGAAACAAAAGTCCCGCTACAGCATCCCTGACCTAGCAACAACAATACATCCACCATCAAAACAACACATGAAATACAGACTCTCCAAAAGCGACGTCTCCAAGAAGGGAACGGTGCACCAACGCCGTCGTCGCCCGACCAAAGATCTTAGGGTTTCACCCTGAAGATAGTCCCCGCTCTCAAAACAATGCCTCCAACAAGGTCATTATCAGGCACGAGCAGTTAAGGCCAGACCTTGGGTTTTCACCCTGAAAGGTAGGACTCTAAACTTCACATGTATTGTCGCCCTCAGTTTCATACCACTGTTGCGGAGCCCGAAACGCTAAGCAAGTTACTCAACATCGTGGAGACTTAAACCTCCCTTAGCTAGTTCTCCAATCCGGCCTTCATGATATTCTTTCTTCTGACTTCACCATGGACCAAAAAGTCACTTGATGTCAACACAGAATAGAGCTTCACGCCACTCTCTCCAGAACCAAATGGTCGGAATAAAAGCATGGGTGCGCGCGACCAAATACCACCCGATCCAGCAAATTCCAAACAAAAGATGCACTGTTCCATTCGCCGGAGGAACTTTTCGGAACTCATCACTCCAGCCAGATCAAGGTAGACTGGCCTCCGGCATATCTTCATTTTCGCGTGAGAGAAACCCGAGGACCGCCACCATCAAAGCTAGACCAGCAGCCTCCATGCCGCCAGTCACTCCTGCTGGATCACCAGAGAAGAAGAAGGCGGCGTGGAGCACAAACGATGGCTTGGCCGAAGCCATGGATCCTGTGTCGATTGGGTCCAAGAGGACCCAAATCATGCATATGTTCGAGATATGCCCAAGAGGCAATAATAAAATGGTTATTATAATATATCTTTGAGTTTATGATAATATTTGCATACCATGCTATAATTGTATTAATCGAAACATTGATACATGTGTGTTATGTAAACAACAAGGAGTCCCTAGTAAGCCTCTTGTATAACTAGCTTGTTGATTAATAGATGATCATGGTTTCGTGATCATGAACATTGGATGTTATTAATAACAAGGTTATGTCATTATGTGAATGATGTAATGGACACACCCAATTAAGCGTAGCATAAGATCACGTCATTAAGTTCATTTGCTATAAGCTTTCGATACATAGTTACCTAGTCCTTCGACCATGAGATCATGTAAATCACTTATGCCGGAAGGGTACTTTGATTACATCAAACACCACTGCGTAAATGGGTGGTTATAAAGGTGGGATCAAGTATTCAGAAAGTATGAGTTGAGGCATATGGATCAAGAGTGGGATTTGTCCATCCCGATGACGGATAGATATACTCTGGGCCCTCTCGGTGGAATGTCGTCTAATTAGCTTGCAAGCATATGAATGGTTCATAAGAGACCACATACCACGGTACGAGTAAAGAGTACTTGTCGGAGACGAGGTTGAACGAGGTATAGAGATACTGATGATGAAACCTCAGACAAGTAAAATATCGCGTGACAAAGGGAATCGGTATCGTATGTAAATGGTTCAATCGATCACTAAGTCATCGTTGAATATGTGGGAGCCATTATGGATCTCCAGATCCCGCTATTGGTTATTGGTCGGAGAGAGGTCTCAACCATGTCTGCATAGTTCGCGAACCGTAGGGTGACACACTTAAGGTTTGATGTCGTTTAAGTAGATATGGAATATGGAATGGAGTTCGAAGTTTTGTTCGGAGTCTCGGATGGGATCCAGGACATCACGAGGAGGTCCGGAATGGTCCGGAGAATAAGATTCATATATAGGAAGTCACTTTCCAAGTTTGAAAATGATCCGGTGCATTTATGGAAGGTTCTAGAAGGTTCTAGAAAAGTCCGGAAGAAATCACCATGGAAAGTGGAGTCCCGAAGGGACTCCACCTTGCATGGCCGGCCAACCCTGAGAGGGAGGAGTCCCAGGTGGACTCCACCAAGGTGGTCGGCCACACCCCCCCAAGGAAGGGTGGGAGTCCCACCTTGAGTAGGAGTCCCACCTTGGGTAGGTTTCGTCCCTTTGGCAGGTTTTGGTTTCGAGTCTTATTCGAAGACTTAGATACCAACTCTTGGGGATTTCCACCTATATAATGAGGAGCAAGGGGAGGGGGCCGACCACACCAAGCCCTAGTTGGCCGCACCCCCTAGTTGGCCGATGCCCAACACCCCCTCTCCCCAAACCCTAGCCTCTCCTCCTCCACACAATACTCCCGCAGCGCATAGGCGAAGCCCTGCCGGAGTTCTACACCACCACCGCCACCACGCCGTCGTGCTACCGGGATTCCGAGGAGGATCTACTACTTCCGCTGCCTGCTGGAACAGGGAGGAGGACGTCGTCTTCATCAACACCGAACGTGTGACCGAGTACGGAGGTGCTGCCCGATTGTGGCACCGTCAAGATCTTCTACGCGCTTTTGAAAGCGGCAAGTGATCATCTTCTGCAACAACGAGATCTAATCTCGTAGGCTTGGGAATCTTCAAGGGTTAGTCTCGTGATCCCCTCGTTGCTACCATCTTCTAGATTGCATCTTGGCTTGATTTTCGTTTTTGCGGTAGGAAATTTTTTGTTTTCTATGCTACGAATCCCATCAGCATAGATCGCCGCCACCGCAGAACCGCCGCTAGGGGTGAAGGCCGCCATGCTCCACCCACTCCTCCATGGCGACCGTTGATACATCCCAAACGTATCTATAATTTCTTATGTTCCATGCTTGTCTTATGATGATACACACATGTTTTATACACACTTTATGTCATTATTATGCATTTTCCGGAACTAACCTATTGACGAGATGCCGAAGGGTGATGTCTACGGGAGCTTCTATTCTTGTAGACAGTGTTGGGCCTCCAAGAGCAGAGGTTTGTAGAACAGCAGCAAGTTTCCCTTAAGTGGATCACCCAAGGTTTATCGAACTCAGGGAGGAAGAGGTCAAAGATATCCCTCTCATGCAACCCTGCAACCACAAAGCAAGAAGTCTCTTGTGTCCCCAACACACCTAATAGGTGCACTAGTTCGGCGAAGAGATAGTGAAATACAAGTGGTATGAATGAATATGAGCAGTAGTACGGCGCCAGAAAAGTGCTTGCTGGCGTGCAGTTGATGGTAGTAATATTGCAGGAAGTAAAGAAGCGATAAAACGATAAACAAGCAGCGATAGCAGTATTTAGGAACAAGGCCTAGGGATCATACTTTCACTAGTGGACACTCTCAACATTGATCACATAACAGAATAAATAGATAGATGCTAGACTCTACACCCTCTTGTTGGATGATGAACACCACTAACTGTGTAGGATTACACGAACCCTCAATGCCGGAGTTAACAAGCTCCACAATATTCAATGTTCATATTTAAATAACCTTAGAGTGCATGACAGATCAACATAACCAAACCAAGTACTAACATAGCATGCACACTGTCACCTTCACACTACGAAAGGAGGCATAGATCACATCAATACTATCATAGCAATAGTTAACTTCATAATCTACAAGAGATCACAATCATAGCCTACACCAAGTACTACACGGTGCACACACTGTCACCATTACACCGTGCAGGAGGAATAAACTACTTTAATAACATCACTAGAGTAGCACACAGATAAATTGTGATACAAAACACATTGCAATCATAAAGAGATATAAATAAGCACTTCACTAGAGTAGCACACAGATAAATTGTGATACAAAACACATTGCAATCGGAACAAGGTTTGCCTACATGATGAATTAGAGTTCGTTATCTTGCCAGAGAGTAATTCGGAATAGCATAGTGAAGTGCTTATTTATATCCCATTATGATTGCAATGTTGAGAGTGTCCACTAGTGAAAGTATGATCCCTAGGCCTTGTTTCCAAATACTGTAATCATCGCTTGTTTACTGTGTTACTGCATCTTTACTTCCTGCAATATTACTACCATCAACTGCACGCCAGCAAGCACTTTTCTGGCGCCGTTACTACTGCTCATATTCATTCATACCACTTGTATTTCACTATCTCTTCGCCGAACTAGTGCACCTATACATCTGACAAGTGTATTAGGTGTGTTGGGGACACAAGAGACTTCTTGTATCGTGATTGCAGGGTTGCTTGAGAGGGATATCTTTGACCTCTTCCTCCCTGAGTTCGATAAACCTTGGGTGATCCACTTGAGGGAAACTTGCTGCTGTTCTACAAACCTCTGCTCTTGGAGGCCCAACACTGTCTACAAGAATAGAAGCACCCGTAGACATCAACCGTCGAAGTGCATCAGGCCACGGCCAACGCAGCCATGCCGCCTGATGTCCTCAGCCTGCGCCTCATCGCCTCCCATGATGAGCCGCCGTGGAAGCCCTCTCCACCCCATCGTCCTTCGATGGTTGGGGCGCCGCCACCGCCACCGGAGACGGCAGCAGCGGTGACCTGAGGGGCGGGGGATGAGGGTCCGCTGGGGGCTGGAGGCTGGGGGCCTCCGCCACCGACCGGGAGGGGGCGGCAGGGGAGGGTAGGGTTTCGGGAGGGGGTCTGATTGATTTAGTGGCAACAACCCGCAAATGGTTGGTGAATTAGATATTTCTGAGTTATGATCTACTCTCTCCGGTCTCTTTTAATTGACTCGGATTCAGTACAACTTTGTACTAAATTTGAATCAATTAAAAAGGATCGGAGGGAGTAGTACATCACGATATCAGATTCCCAGTAGTGGTAGTCATCTAGCTGTGTAATGAGTAGACTCAATCTCAATGATAAATAGTTTGCCCTCTTCTTTTTTTTTTTTTTTTTTTGAGAAACACAGTACAAACGTAGACGCCCACATACACGCGCATACACTCACCCCTATGAACGCACACACGCACACCCTACCCCTATGAGCACCTCCGAAAGACTGAGCTGGCGGATTGGATCTTGAAATTGACGAAGTCACCACAGGCGCCTCGCTGTCGACGGGAACGTCGCCTCCCACTGAATGAATATTCCGCCGTTATGAGACACACAGATGTCAAACCTGGGGTTTGAACTCTGGTGGGCTGCCATGACCACATATATCCAAATGTATCAGAAATGGAGCCAGGGGATATGACTAGCTCAATGCAAGGGGAAAATAGCAACGCGGGCTATATGTTGGTCCAATTAAGAAGAGGAAGCATACGGAATCAATACATCCTTCGATGGCTAACATGTCAGCACGAGTTTCTAGTTCTCATGAATTCCATTCCTAGTCTCCCATGTTCTGATGAAGAGCTCTTAGAGTTCCCAGAGTTCCATAAGTGATAAATACATTCGAAACCATAAGGACTGAATACATTTAGGCTCCTTACAAGTGATTGCATTTGTACCATCAGAACCCTAAGGACTGACATCAACAAGGTAACAACATGCCCTAAAATGAGACAGAACTTGTGGCTTAAATTCTCACCCTGTCACCTGCGCATATAGTCAAATAATTCTGACCTTGAAGTAAATGAATCTCAAACGTATATAGCAGGAAGTCAAGTGCCCGGCATTAAATTAAGGCGTTTGCTCCGGGACAACCCCTCCCTAAACTCAAAGCAAACTTAAATACAAGGACGGCTGAGATCGCTTGATATCCCTTCGTTTAATATTAAACGGTATACGTAGTCCTGTACAAAACCCGTATGATCCAGCTAAATTGTATACCGCATACGTATGTATATAATTATGTATGTACGTGGATTATTGGTGGCGATTCGTTAGCGCGGTGGCGCTCGTGGCCGTCGGGCGGGAGGAGCAACAAGGTGGTGATGGGCAGCCACGAGGCACTGTGAGGCGAAGCTGGACGACACGAGTCTCGGCAATGTCTCATAGGTCCGTACCGGAATGGTTGGGGCGACGTGCAGGCTAGACGGCGCGACGAACGGCCGGATAGTCCGCCCCGGACAGTCCGGTGCAATTCGGCCGGACTGTCCATCGTATTGGGAACGAGATTAACCGGACTGTCTTGCGGTGCTTGCGTTGGACTGTCTTGTGGCGCCGAACTGTCTTGTGGTGTTCACGCCAGATAGTCTTGCGGCGCCGGACTGTCTTACGGTTCCCGCCGGACTGTCTTGCGGTGACTGTATGCCTATACGTGAGAATACTGAGTTTTGGATTTGGACTTGGATATGGACCTAAATAATACCGGTTGGGTTTTGTTGAGTTTGGAGAGGGGGTTGTACTGGAGCAACCTCTTAAATTAATAATCACCCATATGTGTCCAGGTTTGTTACGTAGATGTTGAAGAACAACTTACAAATCAACGAAATTATAAGCAAACAACATATACAAAGAGAAAAACATCATAAAAACAACGAAGCCATGTTCAGCAAACAACATATCGAAGCCAAGTAAGCCACTAGGAGCGAGTTGACTTGGATTTTACCTTGGAATCGAGCTGCAAACTCATACTGTCCATTGCCAAATAATTTCTCTCATGGCATAAGTTGTGTATAGATTCCTACGATACCAAGATCCAGCACTTGCACCATTCAGTCACATCAATTATTATTTCCAAACAAAATATAATATGTTGTTTCACATAAGTTTACATATTAAGTAATCGTCCTTACAATAACAGGTTAATAGGTCACAACTCCTAAGGTAAAGCTTATAGTTTCAATATGTTTCTCTTCAGCATTTGGTCTTGGGGCAAATGAATTGAATAGTATCTACATTCAACCTCGAAAAAATGTAGAATAATACTAAAGAAAGGCATTTCCCATCCATGTAGATGAAGTGCCCCAATCAGTTTATAATGTTTCAGACCAATTATTGAACTTTTTTTCTTTTGCCATTCGTTCTTGAACATTTGTTTTTTTTCTTTTGCCATTTGTTCTTGAACATAAATGTCCTGCTTTTGCCTGTGCGCCGGGGCACACCGGGTCATCGAGTTGGACTTAAAGATGGAATCAACACATTTTCAACGATGAGACAAATGAATACATCAAAACCAACATGGATACTGTGGACTAGTTGTTAGAGAGAGGGTGATATTAGGGTTGATGGAGGGGAACACGTTACTACTGCCTCAGGTGGAGATTGAGCCGGCGGCGTGCAGCACGAACGGGTTGCCTTGCCGGTCTGGGGACGAGTCGACACGGAGGAACAAGCTGACATTGGTGCAGTGGCCGCATCCGAGGCGGAGGCGTTGGCGGCAACGGCGGCGGTGGCGTGTGCGAGGTGGGGGCGTTGAATGCGGGTCAGGTGGAGGCGGCATCCGGTCGAGGGGCTCAGTCGCTCCGGCGCGTGGGTGTGTGTTTTTCTGGCCGTGCATAGTCTTTTTTTCTGGTACTTACACCTTCCTGGGCCTGTTGGGCCTAATCTCCACCGCTCAATCTGAGCCGTTCGTTGATTTCAACTTGTCCCTTCCCATGAGCAGTAGAAGGTACCGTAAAAGTTGCCTTGTCATAAAGGGACATAAATAAATAAAACAACATGTCTTTGCAATACAGTAGTATTCTTCCACAACTAGAAGAAGAGGCAATACTTGTTATTGTACCTGTGACCACCAAATGATTGCTTTCATCTAACGCTCGCCTTTGTTCACCCAAAAATATTAGATGATCTAATCTCCATGGTTCACCCATAGGATCATAGAAATTCAAAAAACAACACGCAGCAACATAGAACAAGTAAGAAAACAAACAAAAGCTAATACGTTTGTCGCCGCCAAATTCATCGCATCAAACATGCCATGTCAAGCACACGGCAAGGCGAAGCTCGCGTGTCAGTCTAGTATTACAGTATGTTCACTATTGTGGGTAGTTAGAAATGGAGAATACAAAGACAAATATTTTAGCAAATGAGATCAACCCCACGTCTAACTACCTTTGCAAATTCGACTGCTAAATTGTTACATTTGATTATTCATAGTAGTCAACTTTAGTAAAGAAATCTTATTAAAATAAAGTTTGGTCAAGAATGTTAATGGACATAGAAAAATAGAAACCAAATCGTGCACGGCAATTTTGGGCGTGACCCAATAATAATTTGACACGTGATGGAAAAAAAGTGGAAAAAAGAGAAGTTGTCGTCCCTTAGAAAATGGGACAGATCACATCCCGTCGCGCGTGGAGATTGTAACTTTATGTTCTCTCGATAAGAATTTCCAACTAATAAGATTTCCATTAGGTCTCTTCTAGCGTTAAAAATACCTAGGAGGTAAAAATGCATACTCCGTATCAAAAACGACATGATTTGCTGGCAACATAACTCTGGCAAACCACAAATGGTTGGTGGATACATATATATATATATCACGAGTTATGATCTAGTATACAGTGAATCATCACGATCTCACCGATGGTGCTAGCTATTTCCTATTGTAACGAGTCCCCTAAACAAGTAGTATGTTATATTGATGCTACCAAGCAAGCCGCCATGACCGGATGTGTCAAACTGTACCGGAAGTGCAGCTAGGGAATACAAGAAAAAGCTCAATATGTGCTATCACCACGAGCTACATGTTCGTCGAGTAGGAAGAGGAGGCGTAGGGAATCAATAAACAGTCTGGTGCTAACATGTGAACGTGATTGGATGGTTCCTCGCTCTTTGTTCGTTGTTGCTATTCGCCAATTCACAGCTTCCTATTATGGGGGTAAAGCTCTGAGCCAACTATTCTTCCGACGACGGGATCGAGAGAGCAGTGCACCGGGAACTATCGAATGAGCAAGCCCAAATAGTTGTGCTTCATTTTGAGGCGGCGGTGACGGTGGGAGCATGCTCATGCAATGCAGCAGCAAAGAAGTGACGGTAGGAACCGAGCTGCTCTCGGCTCCAACGGGATGCAAAGCAGGCCAGTAGGTGGCAGTGGCAAAGGCGAGCTCAACGTCGAAGCAGAGTTGAATAATGGGTCGGATTTAGGACGAGGATAACTGCAAGCCTCCCAGAGTGACATCGTCGCCCGCCTCGATCATCTCCATCCACGCCTCTTTTGCCTATCTCTCTCGCTGCTAGTTTGCAATTCACCGCTAGTTCCAGTCACCGAATGGTATATTTGTGAGCTTTTTTATGGTACGATTTACTAGTCCATAGGCCTAATAGTATTTCGGACGAATCATAGGGTAGGAAATTACGACAGGTATTTGATTCTGTTTGCCACTATGGTAAGTGCAATAGTGCTACATCAGATTTGATATTCTAATGATACTTATTACCATACATACGGCTCGATAAACCACTTCCTATTTTACCTACACCCACATGAACATGCGTTGGTTGTGCATCTGGTTCAACACCTATTGCATTTGAAGATGTGTGAGCAGTAGTGGTCTAACATGTTAAGCTTCATGCACTATCAACGAAACCAAAAGGCTGAAACGATACAAAAGGCTAGGCAATATACGTATACACTTCAACACGCGTACCAATAATAACTTTAGGATAAATTTCGAAATTTAGAATTCGAACTCGAGACCATGAGCTCTGATATCATGTTAACCTTCATTCACTAGCCAACGCAACCAAAAGTTTAAGCTAGTGTAAGACTAGGCAATCTACTTCTACACTTCAACACAAAATACCGAAGAACAACAAATGTAGGAACCACAACCAATCAATCATCTTTGTCATGTTAGACAATCATATACATGGGTTTTACATGCATCTTATCAAGAAATTAAACCCTTCCTACTCCCATTTCTTTATAGGCAGTGATCATTGCACATGAGTGTTGCTGCATTTTGACATACAAAACAAGTCTAGTTTTTTATGAATGGAGTGGGATCCACATGCACACCACCACACCACATATAGGGCGCATTTTGTAGGCTGGGCCGAATTCTTGCACCACTGGTGCAGCGGGACGGGCGCCCCTGCGCGTCGGGAACGGGCCACGGGTCACATTTGGCACATTGTTTGGCAGCATGTGTTGCATCGGCCTGAACAGAAGTGCGGGTTGTTTGGGTGCCTGGATAAAGTGTTCCATCTCTGTTCAACCATAGAACATGTGTTTGGTTGTCTTTTTGGGCACCCAGGCAAAGCTTCTCCTCACCATATTTAAATATGGTGACCTTACCATCACACAAGAGCTCAAACACAGGCATAAGCACAACACATAGTTATAGAACCAATAGAACAGAGTACTTAGTACATAATCCTAGCGTCAGAGTGGTAAGACACCTACTTAAACCTGGGGGCAGACTACCCATGTCCAAAAGCAATGTTCAACAGCCTCTACAGGCCAACATTACATTCTCATATGCATAAAAGCAAGTGTTTAACAGCCTCCTAAAGGCGAGCACAACTACTAGCGACGACGATCAGACAACAGCAAAGACATGGATCAAGCACCTGCACCTTAATGCTGAGGATTAGCATAAGGGCTCTCGCGATGCCTCTTGCAGCTGAAGATGCTGGAGCACGAAGTCTCCTTCCTGAAGACGTCGACCTTGAAGCCATCGTCCTTAGGGGTGAAGACGATCGTGTCGTCAACGCGGAGGAAAAGCCTGGCGGTGAACTCGCTCCAGGACTTGATGAAGCCGACGCGTTGGCCCGTCCACTGGAGCTGCACCTTCCACTCGCAGCGCTCGCCCATGTACAAGCACACCTTCACCGGCGGGCCATTGTTCTTCACCTTGTACTTGCTGATCAAGAGCTGCTCCATGTAGGGCAGCACAGAGAGGGCAAGGAGGTCCGGGCTCTCCACCTGCACGGAGAACGCCGGCACCCGCTGCCTAGGAGCGTTCCCCAGGTCAGCAGGACGGCCGGCGTGAACCCTTGGCACGGTGATCTGCCGGTGCGCTTCCATGAACCTTACATTGGGGTCACAAAGCTGCACCCGGACGGCCATGTCCCTTGCGTCCAGTATGGTCCCTTCCGGGAAGGTTTCCAGGAAGAGCCAGTTATTGTAGGTGCAATGACAATGCAAAGTGTTAGCCAGTTCTGCAGATCAACTCCATGATGGTCATGAAAATCACAACAAGATCATCATGCCAATGTCCATGATGGAGCTACATCATAGGGCATGCCAATGCCAATGGCAATGTCAAGTTCCATCATAGGGCATGCCAATGACAAGTCCATGATGTAGTGCATGCCAATGTCAAGCACTATCATGGACTTGATGCCAATGTCAAGCACTATCATGGAGCTTGGCAATGTCAAGTCCATCATGGAGCTTGGCAATGTCAAGCAATGTCATGGACAAAACAATGTCAAGTTCATGATGGAGCTTGGCAATGTGCGCTGCATTTCATGGACTTGACAAGTTCATGATGGAGCTTGAGCTTGGCATGAGCGCACATTGACACCAATCATATCTACATTCACATCAATCGGAGCAGCTGGACAACTATCTGATTTACAATGTCATCCAATTGATCTACACTAGCATTTATCACATAATTTCTTATACTCAAGTTTTTGAAGGTGCTCATAGAGATAGGGATGAGCGTATGTGATGACCCACAAGTATAGGGGATCGCAACAGTCTTCGCGGGAAGTAAACCCAATTTATTGATTCGACACAAGGGGAGACAAAGAATACTTGTAAGCCTTAACAGCGAAGTTGTCAATTCAGCTGCACCTGGAAACAGACTTGCTCGCAAGAGTTTATCAGTAGTAACAGTTTTATAGCAGTAGCAGTAGTGAAATAACAGCAGCAGAGTAACAAAGACAGCAGTAGTGATTAAAGTAAACAGCAGGATTAAAATACTGTAGGCACAGGGATGGATGAACGGGCATTGCATGGATGAGAGAAACTCATGTAACAATCAAGGCAGGGCATTTGCAGATAATAATAAAACGGTATCCAAGTACTAATCAATCAATAGGCATGTGTTCCATATTTAGTCGTACGTGCTCGCAATGAGAAACTTGCACAACATCTTTTGTCCTACCAGCCGGTGGCAGCCGGGCCTCTAGGGAATCTACTGGAAATTAAGGTACTCCTTTTAATAGAGCACCGGAGCAAAGCATTAACACTCCGTGAACACATGTGATCCTCATATCACCGCCTTCCCCTTCGGTTGTCCCAATTTCTGTCACTTTGGGGCCTCGGGTTCCGGACAACAATACGTGTATACAACTTGCAGGTAACATCATAAAGCAATGAATATCATCATGAATTGATAACATGTTCAGATCTGAGATCATGGCACTCGGGCCCTAGTGACAAGCATTAAGCATAACAAGTTGCAACGATATCATAAAAGTACCAATTACGGACACTAGGCACTATGCCCTAACAATCTTATGCTATTACATGACCAATCTCATCCAATCCCTACCATCCCCTTCAGCCTACAGCGGGGGAATTACTCACACATGGATGGGGAAACATGGCTGGTCGATGGAGAGGCGTCGGTGGTGATGATGGCGATGATCTCCTCCAATTCCCCGTCCCGGCGGAGTGCCAGAACGGAGTTTCTGGTCCCGAGATGGAGTTTCGCGACGGTGGCGGCGTACTGGATGTCTTCTGCGATTTCTTCTAACCCCCCTGCGTTTTTAGGTCGAAGGCGTTAAGTAGTCCAGAGGAGGGCGTCGGGGGCCAGCCGAGGCGGCCACACAATAGGGCGGCGCGCCCCCCTCCTGGGCCGCGCCGGCCTAGCGTGTGGGGGCCTCGGGCCTCCACCTGGCTTGCCCTTCTGGCTCCGTAATTCTTCTGGAAAAATAAGACCTTTGGCATAAATTCCGAGGATTTTCCTGAAAGTTGGATTTCTGCACAAAAACGAGACACCAGAGCAATTCTGCTGAAAACAGCGTTAGTCCGTGTTAGTTGCATCCAAAATACACAAATTAGAGGCAAAACAATAGCAAAAGTGTTCGGGAAAGTAGACGTTTTGGACGTATCAACTCCCCCCAAGCTTAGCTTATTGCTTGTCCTCAAGCAATTCAGTTAACAACTGAGTGCGATAAAAGAAATTTTATGAACACATTTGTTCATATGATGTAAATATTCTCATGATATGGCAAGTACTTAAGCAATTCATAATAAGGTACATGCAAATAAAATCATCTAATAGCTATGTCAATCATGGAAAAGGTACCAACAAATTAATAATGAGTATCATGAATCATGTCTATAAGCAGGATTGCAATGTTCATAGAAGGATATGATAAAGTGGTATCTCGATTGCCCGTGTTTGTACAGCAAAACATAAATGCTTGGGCACCTTTGAAGTTCATGGGAAGACTGGAAGTAGAGGTTATCAAAGATAAAAGCATCAAAGTTATACCACAGTTAATCACATTTTGGGACAAGCATATTATACTAAGAATGACAGTTGTGCTCTCAAGAAAGTGCTCAAAGAAAGGATGGAGACTCAATGTAAAAGTAAAAGATTGACCCTTCGCAGAGGGAAGCAGGGATTAACATGTGCTAGAGCTTTTCATTTGTAAAACAGGAGTAAAATTATTTTGAGAGGTGTTTGTTGTTGTCAACGAATGATAGTGGGTACTCTAACTACCTCGTCAACCAGACTTTCAAGAGCGGCTCCCATGAAGGACGTTATCTCTACCACCAAGGTAAATCATCCCTCTTCTCTTTTGTTTACACACGTACTTTAGTTTTATTATGGATGACACTCCCCCCAACCTTTGCTAACACAAGCCATGGCTAACCGAATCCTCAGGTGCCTTCCATCAATCACATACCATGGAGGAGTGTCTATTTGCAATTTAAGTTGCTTACTGATAAATCAGGGCAAAACATGTGAAGAGAATTATTAATGAAAGTTGATTAATTGGGGCTGGGAACCTGTTATCACCAGATTTTGGACAAATCCAGAGGTGGGCCGTAAGAGAGATGGGCTTAGAAGACTACACGTGGAAGATCTCTGAAGCGGCCTTGCACGGAGAATTTGGGCTAGTTTGCCCGTGTATCTTTAATTATAGTAGGTTATATCTTAGATCAAGATTTAGAGTTTGTATCGCACACGGTGGGATATTCCCACGTTAGAAAGTCCGCTGGACTATAAATATGTATCTAGGGTTTATGGAATAAACAACAACACAACGTTCACCCCAAAACAAACCAATCTCGGCGCACCGCCAACTCCTTCGTCTCGAGGGTTTCAATCAGGTAAGCGACATGCTGCCTAGATCGCATCTTGCGATCTAGGCAGCACAAGCCCCACGTTGTTCATGCGTTGCGCGTACTGAAGCGTCTTTGATGGCGCGCAACGTAGTTATCATAGATGTGTTAGGGTTAGCATAGCTCTTCGTATAAACATGCTTACGTAGTGCAACCCTTGCATGTCTAGCCGCCCTCACGCCTATCTCAGGCGTGGGGGCGGCACCCTGCTTGTTCATCATCTAGTAGATCTGATCCGTTACGATTGCTCCTTGTTATGCAAGGATTAGTTTAATATCTGCAATAGTTAGGCCTTACAAAGGGGGGGAGGATCCAGTGGCACGTAGGGTGGTGTTCGCAAGTCCTAAACAGGATGTTCCGCGGATCAACATCATTGTTGGTTCTTTGGCCTTGTTTAGGATCGGCTTATGAGCACCGTGCGTGGCCGCGAGGCCCAACCTGGAGTAGGATGATCCGATTATGCGGTGAGAACCCTAAATCGTCGTAGATCTCATTAGCTTCATCTTGATCAAGCAGGATCACCAAGTATCCGTGCACCCCGTACGGATCATGGGTGGATCGGCTCTTTGAGCCGATTCACAGGATAACCTGAGAGCCGATCGAGGCTCGTATTTAATGTTTACGTGTATGCCATGCAGGAACATAAGCGAGGCATCCCCATCACCTTCCTGACCAGGTATAGGTCAGGTGGCACGCCCTTGCACTTCGCATCGCCGCGTGTGACCAGAAGAGCATTGCGGGCCGTCGCTCGGAGGGGTCTCAGCCAGCCGCAGCTCTAGGCTCTTCCCGGCTCTACCGTGTTGACAGGCCGCTGCCCGCCGGTGGGTTTTGGCGATCAACACATTCTGGCACGCCCGGTGGGACAATCGTCTACATCAACCACATCGCCATCTACATCTGAGATGGCGACGGACGGCACGCCAGTCACCTACGAGGAGCTGCCTGCTGAGCTCAAGAAGAAACATGACGAGATCAAGGCCACCCTCGAAGCCGACCTCATCGGCTCTTTTCAGAGAACCCGTACCCATGGCATCAGATGGAAGGGGTTCTCACCACAAGGTGCACTCGATGGGATAGATCTCTCTGCCCCGTCGGAGGAACGCACCAGGGCCCTGCGGCAGGAGATCAACTACTTGGTGGCTCACTCGCTACATCGCCACTCTGAAAACTTGGTCAACGTGTTGGAGCGTCTCGCTCTGCGCGTGGTCCAGGAGATCATGAGCCACCAGTACTCGCCGTCAGGACCAGCTCTCGGGACACACCAAGGAGAGTTGCCACTCCAGTCCCGTCCACCGCTGCCATATGCGTTGGCAGCACCACCTGAAGTGCCGGCTACACCGGCATTCGTCGTCTACAAGATCGGTGGTGACCCTAGTGACTACCAGTTCTTGGCTGAGGCGCCTAAGGAGATCCCTCAAGGATACGCGTGCACGTATGTGCCAGATTGTGGCAACTGGGCACTCTCAAACCAGGCCACAACGTCAGGGACTCCGGTGCAGACAGGAGGGACGTCAGCGACAGAGCTTGAGAAGCAGACGTGGCTAACTAAGTACGCCACCCCGACGAAACTCCAGAGCCCAGCTCCTGCAGTTGGCTCAGAGCTGGAAAAGCAAACATGGCTGGCTAAGTACGCCACCCCGGCGAATCTCCAGAGTGCATCTCCTGCAGCCAGCACGGCGGATCAGATCAGTACCATACTGAGAGACCAGTTCGGCATTATGCCGAAAAGGTGAGCAATCGGCTATTCTAAGCCGTACCCCGACGAGTACGAGATGATCCCGCTGCCACCTAAATATCGGCTCCCTGACTTCTCCAAATTCAGTGGATCAGATGGCTCCAGCTCCATCGAGCACATCGGCCGATATTTGGCGCAACTAGGACCGGCTTCAGTGTCGGATCAGCTACGTGTGAGGCTCTTTTCACAGTCCCTCACAGGATCGGCTTTTGGATGGTATACCTCTTTGCCAGCAAACTCCATCCAGTCTTGGAAGCAATTGGAAGAACAGTTCCATATGCAATATCATTCAGAAGCTTCCGAGTCTAGCATTGCCGATCTAGCACAATTACGTCAGAAGCGCGGAGAAACGGTGACAGAGTACATCCAGCGCTTCAGGAATCTTAGGAACCGATGTTATTCGGTTCGTATAACTGAAAAGGAAGCAGTCGAGTTGGCGTAGCTGGCCTTGCAACACAGCTCAAGGACATGGCCTCCCAAACGAGATTATCCTCGCCGGCGCACATGGTTCGAAACTATCAGCATATGAACAGCGCCACCCAGACTGTACCAAGACAAGTTCAAGCGTGCGATAGTCATGGTCGATACAGAGGAAGGTGAAGTGCTGCGGGAGACCAAGAAGTAGCAGTGGCTGAATGGACTCGGGGAGGAACCCCGTGTCCTGCAAATGGGTAAAGCCACCAGGGCCGCCTGTGGGATTTGATTTTGACGTGACCAAGACTGAACAAATCTTCGACCTCCTGCTCAAGGAGAAACAGTTGACGATTCCTGAAGGTCTCAAGTTCCCCACGGCGCAAGAGCTAAACGGAAAGCCGTACTGCAAATTCCACAACTCGCTTTCACATGCCACCAACGACTGCAGGGTGTGGCGTCAGCACATCCAAGCGGCGATAGAGAAGGGGCGTTTAATTTTCAACCAGTACGCCATGAAGGTAGACACCCAGCCCTTCCCCGCCGTTAACATGGTAGAAGTCATCTACCCCGAGGGCTGCCAGCCAGGTCCCACGTTCAGCATCAACATGGTAGGACCTGGGAACCACTCTGGCAAAGATGGAGATGAGGGCAGCTGCTCTCATAGCAAGGATACAGAGGAGGCCGCTCCACGCGATCGGCTCCATCATGATGGCAAGCGCTACGTTACAGAGGGAGAAGTGAAGAACATAAGATATCAACGACCTCTCTCTGGTCACCTCCTCAACAAATATGTGAGACAGTATGACCAACGCCGACGGTCCAACTATGATGATGAAGGAGATCGTCTGGCTAGAGAAGCCAGAAGACATCGTCGGCAGGATCGCTATGAGGAGAAGCACGAGCGCTGTGCCACGGACACATCAAGGGAGCAAGATGACAACGCCAGACACTGGGACTGCCCTTTCTTCAGACACTGCTGGGATTCAGGAATGAGCCGATTGCCCACAATCGGCAATTGCCCAGAATGCAACAAGAAGAAGAAGGAGGCAGCCAACGTGTCTGTGTTTGAGCGCTTAGGGCCTCTCCCACCACCAAGCAAACGTGCTGAGTCACTTCGTTGGGCAGATCTTGAGGATTCCGAAGACGAAGGACTAGAAGAAGAAGAAGACAGGTGCCACCGTCCGAGGTGGTGCCCTGACGGACTCAGCCGTTCACAAAAGCGCAGGGTTCAACGTTTGCGCGGCCTGGAGGAAGCCGAAAGGTTATACCTGCATACGCTAAGGAAGGCACGGCCTGATCTGGCTGCGAAGGTTCAGCGAGCCCTGGATGAAGAGGGTCGTCCACGGAAAATGGAGTGGCGCCCCAAACAAAGGAGAGCCGATGATGAAACATCGGCTGGAACGAACATGGTGTTCATCCTCCCTTCAGAGTTCAGTGCCCCAGGGTTAGATGAGACATCCGTGGCACAACTTGACTGCGGCCCACGGCCGGTTATCTTTGAGAAGCCACGAGATAAGAGCTACAGGCATCTGAAGGCCCTATACTTACGAGGGTATATCGATGGGAGGCCTGTGAATAAGATGCTGGTGGACACCGGAGCGGCAGTTAACATCATGCCGTACTCTATGCTACGTCGGCTAGGACGCTCTAGCTCGGATCTAATCAAGACCAACGTAACATTGAGCGATTTCAACGGCCAAGCGTCTGAGGCACAAGGAGTTCTGAACGTGGATCTGACCGTAGGAAGGAAAACTATCCCTACAACGTTCTTCATCGTCGATAGCACGAGCAGTTATGCTGTGCTGCTGGGAAGAGATTGGATCCACGCCAACTGCTGTATTCCCTCCACGATGCACCAATGCATAATACAAAGGATGGAGATGAGGTAGAGGTCGTCCAAGCTGACGACTCAGCCGAAGTTTCAACGGCTGGCATGAACGCATGGGAAGCAGCAGGCCAAGAACCCCTCTCAGGCATCAATTTGGACGATTGCGAGCGTATTGATGTGACAAAGGGAAGGGTTAAGCTGGTTTTATCCACTGGCCTGACCATGTAGTCGAAGCAAAGCGACGTGCAACTTGGCGAGGCTGATCCTTGTGATCGGCCCCAAAGGTATGAAGGGACATTACGGAACCTTCAGTCAGCGCTCCAATCATTATGGAGGCCGATCCCAGCAATCGGCCAAAATTATCCTCACCACATGTTCTGCTTGTGTTCACCTTTGACCCTATCAAGAGCCGACGTGCGAATTACAGAGCCGATATCTGCCATTCTTTAACAGATTCGGCTCGGGGGGCACCTAAATACGGGAACAGATGCAGGGGTACATGTGTGCAATGAATACTGGGGGCTGATAGGAGAAAATTGGCCAGTAAAAAAAAACAAAAAAAAATTTTACAGCCGATGCAAGGGCATCGACTTTAGAATTGAGAGGCAGCCGATGCGCAGCCATCGACTTTAGTGGATTTATGCAATTTTTATCGAGCCTCCACCAGATCCAGGCTAACGGTGGTACCTTCTGTTGCCTCGAGTGAGTAAAACAATGGAAACTTCTTCAGCTACTTCGAGCCGATCCGGGTTCCTGAACCTCTTTGTCAAGGATTTCCAATCTTTGGGGCTAGTTCAGTTGAAATGGAAGATTATCGGCTGTTGGAGGAAGAAAGAGGATCGGCTGTGGCGCATTCTCTCTGACATTCTCGCCCCGAGTAAGGCTCGGGGGGCAGCAGGCTCGAGTAAGACTCGGGGGGCAACAGGCCTAGTGGGTACTCTGTTTAAAGAGCCGATGGGGATGCCATCGGCTGATTTTTCATTGCAGCCTCCTTCACAGATGATGAGTATTAAAAAGGACCATTGGTTTTGGTTGGAAGAATTCCAAGGTTTTCCTGAAGATTCTGCATTATCCGCCAGAATTAGGAAAAATCATCAGTTGAAGAAGGAAGGGACGAATTTCGAAGGACCGATGCGTTGTTATCGGTTTATTACGCATTGGCAAAGGGGGCGAATCGGCAAGGTCAGTAGAAGGAGGAATCGGCTAAATTAAACTCAAAGGAAATCGGCAAGATCGAATTGGGGAAAGTTCTTCATTGATTAGATTTCTTACATAAAGAGCTGATTGCTCTCAAAAGGAAGTACTAGGGGATACATTGCCCCATCTACTACTACTGGCCCTATTCTAGAGGTCCTATCTATGGGCCATCACTGCTCTCGTCGTCGCCGTCGTCGCCGCTATCGGCGCTGCTCCCGGCGGGCTCATCGTCGCTCCAATGGCCGCCGACCGGGCCCTCGTTGTCTTCATCTTCTTCGTCAGCGTCGTCCTCGCCGTCGGTCGCTAAGATTGCCCGGCCAAGGGCAGAACCGCTTGGCCGGCGGCTCGTCGGAGGAGCTCTCGTCGTCGTCCTCTTCCTCCTCTTCCTGCTCCTCCTCCTCCTCGGAAGAGGTGAAGTCGCAGGAGAAGCTTTCATCGCTCTCCTCCTCCGTTTCCCCAACGGCGAGGAAGCGGAGGTCGCTCTCCCCGTCGGTCAGGGACTTGTCGTCCTCGGACCAGATGGAGAAGTCGTGGCTAGACTCCTCCCCG
The DNA here is from genome assembly GCF_019359855.2 of Lolium perenne. Classification (NCBI taxonomy): domain Eukaryota; kingdom Viridiplantae; phylum Streptophyta; class Magnoliopsida; order Poales; family Poaceae; genus Lolium; species Lolium perenne. Next base: position 263,372,361 of record NC_067250.2, read on the forward strand.
GCCGCAATGGCGCGGCGGGTGTTGGCCGCGTGGTCCTCCGCCGGGTTGTACTCCGGCGTCGGCTCGCGGGACGTGGAGGACTGGCTGGCAAGATCCGATGGGGCAGAGGAGGAGGAAGACATGGTGGCGCAGGAGGGCTCTTGGAGTGCTAATGCGAAGGGGATGCAGAGGAGAACTGTTCGTGGCGGTTAAATAAAAGGGGATATAGTGGAAATTCAATGCCACAGCAGTTTCCGAGGAAGTGGTGCCACGCGGAGAAGTTGAGAAGGCAAGGCATCATGATACTGCAACGGCTCTGCCACGACATGACCCGACGGAGGAACGCTTAATGATTTTGGAAAATTATTTCCAAAACCAGGGGGGCATGTGTTATCACCAGATTTTGGACAAATCCAGAGGTGGGCCGTAAGAGAGATGGGCTTAGAAGACTACACGTGGAAGATCTCTGAAGCGGCCTTGCACGGAGAATTTGGGCTAGTTTGCCCGTGTATCTTTAATTATAGTAGGTTATATCTTAGATCAAGATTTAGAGTTTGTATCGCACACGGTGGGATATTCCCACGTTAGAAAGTCCGCTGGACTATAAATATGTATCTAGGGTTTATGGAATAAACAACAACACAACGTTCACCCCAAAACAAACCAATCTCGGCGCACCGCCAACTCCTTCGTCTCGAGGGTTTCAATCAGGTAAGCGACATGCTGCCTAGATCGCATCTTGCGATCTAGGCAGCACAAGCCCCACGTTGTTCATGCGTTGCGCGTACTGAAGCGTCTTTGATGGCGCGCAACGTAGTTATCATAGATGTGTTAGGGTTAGCATAGCTCTTCGTATAAACATGCTTACGTAGTGCAACCCTTGCATGTCTAGCCGCCCTCACGCCTATCTCAGGCGTGGGGGCGGCACCCTGCTTGTTCATCATCTAGTAGATCTGATCCGTTACGATTGCTCCTTGTTATGCAAGGATTAGTTTAATATCTGCAATAGTTAGGCCTTACAAAGGGGGGGAGGATCCAGTGGCACGTAGGGTGGCGTTCGCAAGTCCTAAACAGGATGTTCCGCGGATCAACATCATTGTTGGTTCTTTGGCCTTGTTTAGGATCGGCTTATGAGCACCGTGCGTGGCCGCGAGGCCCAACCTGGAGTAGGATGATCCGATTATGCGGTGAGAACCCTAAATCGTCGTAGATCTCATTAGCTTCATCTTGATCAAGCAGGATCACCAAGTATCCGTGCACCCCGTACGGATCATGGGTGGATCGGCTCTTTGAGCCGATTCACAGGATAACCTGAGAGCCGATCGAGGCTCGTATTTAATGTTTACGTGTATGCCATGCAGGAACATAAGCGAGGCATCCCCATCACCTTCCTGACCAGGTATAGGTCAGGTGGCACGCCCTTGCACTTCGCATCGCCGCGTGTGACCAGAAGAGCATTGCGGGCCGTCGCTCGGAGGGGTCTCAGCCAGCCGCAGCTCTAGGCTCTTCCCGGCTCTACCGTGTTGACAGGCCGCTGCCCGCCGGTGGGTTTTGGCGATCAACACATTCTGGCACGCCCGGTGGGACAATCGTCTACATCAACCACATCGCCATCTACATCTGAGATGGCGACGGACGGCACGCCAGTCACCTACGAGGAGCTGCCTGCTGAGCTCAAGAAGAAACATGACGAGATCAAGGCCACCCTCGAAGCCGACCTCATCGGCTCTTTTCAGAGAACCCGTACCCATGGCATCAGATGGAAGGGGTTCTCACCACAAGGTGCACTCGATGGGATAGATCTCTCTGCCCCGTCGGAGGAACGCACCGGGGCCTGCGGCGGAGATCAACTACTTGGTGGCTCACTCGCTACATCGCCACTCGAAAACTTGGTCAACGTGTTGGAGCGTCTCGCTCTGCGCGTGGTCCGAGGAGATCATGAGCCACCGGTACTCGCCGTCGGGACCAGCTCTCGGGACACACCAAGGAGAGTTGCCACTCCAGTCCCGTCCACCGCTGCCATATGCGTTGGCAGCACCATCTGAAGTGCCGGCTACACCGGCATTCGTCGTCTACAAGATCGGTGGTGACCCTAGTGACTACCAGTTCTTGGCTGAGGCGCCTAAGGAGATCCCTCAAGGATACGCGTGCACGTATGTGCCAGATTGTGGCAACTGGGCACTCTCAAACCAGGCCACAACGTCAGGGACTCCGGTGCAGACAGGAGGGACGTCAGCGACAGAGCTTGAGAAGCAGACGTGGCTAACTAAGTACGCCACCCCGACGAAACTCCAGAGCCCAGCTCCTGCAGTTGGCTCAGAGCTGGAAAAGCAAACATGGCTGGCTAAGTACGCCACCCCGGCGAATCTCCAGAGTGCATCTCCTGCAGCCAGCACGGCGGATCAGATCAGTACCATACTGAGAGACCAGTTCAGCATTATGCCGAAAAGGAGGGCAATCGGCTATTCTAAGCCGTACCCCGACGAGTACGAGATGATCCCGCTGCCACCTAAATATCGGCTCCCTGACTTCTCCAAATTCAGTGGATCAGATGGCTCCAGCTCCATCGAGCACATCGGCCGATATTTGGCGCAACTAGGACCGGCTTCAGTTTCGGATCAGCTACGTGTGAGGCTCTTTTCACAGTCCCTCACAGGATCGGCTTTTGGATGGTATACCTCTTTGCCAGCAAACTCCATCCAGTCTTGGAAGCAATTGGAAGAACAGTTCCATATGCAATATCATTCAGAAGCTTCCGAGTCTAGCATTGCCGATCTAGCACAATTACGTCAGAAGCGCGGAGAAACGGTGACAGAGTACATCCAGCGCTTCAGGAATCTTAGGAACCGATGTTATTCGGTTCGTATAACTGAAAAGGAAGCAGTCGAGTTGGCAGTAGCTGGCCTTGCAACACAGCTCAAGGACATGGCCTCCCAAGCAGATTATCCCTCGCTGGCGCACATGGTTCAGAAACTATCAGCATATGAACAGCGCCACCCAGACCTGTACCAAGACAAGTTCAAGCGTATAGATTCCTACGATACCAAGATCCAGCACTTGCACCATTCAGTCACATCAATTATTATTTCCAAACAAAATATAATATGTTGTTTCACATAAGTTTACATATTAAGTAATCGTCCTTACAATAACATGTTAATAGGTCACAACTCCTAAGGTAAAGCTTATAGTTTCAATATGTTTCTCTTCAGCATTTGGGCCTGGGGCAAATGAATTGAATAGTATCTACATTCAACCTCAAAAAAATGTAGAATAATACTAAAGAAAGGCATTTCCCATCCATGTAGATGAAGTACCCCAATCAGTTTATAATGTTTAATACCAATTATTGAACATTTGTTTTTTCTTTTTCCATTCGTTCTTGAACATTTGTTTTTTTTCTTTTGCCATTTGTTTGTGAACATAAATGTCCTGCTTCTGCCTGTGCGTCGGGGCACACCGGGTCATCTAGTTAGACTTAAAGATGGAATCAACACATTCTCAGCGATGAGACAGATGAATCGGTCAAAACTAACATGGATACTGTGGACTAGTTGTTAGAGAGAGGGTTATATTAAGGTTGATGGAGGGGAACACGTTACTACTGCCTCAGGTGGAGATTGGGTCGGCGGCGTGCAGCACGAACGGGTCGCCTTGCCGGTCTGGGGACGAGTCGACATGGAGGAACAAGCTGACATCGGTACAGTGGCCGCATCCGAGGCGGAGGCGGCAGCAGCCGCGGCGGCGGTGGCGTGTGCGAGGTGGGGGCGTTGAATGCGGGTCAGGTGGAGGCGGCAACCGGTCGAGGGGCTCAGTCGCTCCGGCGCGTGGGTGTGCATTTTTTCTGGCCGTGCATAGTCTTTTTTCTGGTACTTACACCTTCTTGGGCCTGCTGGGCCTAATCTCCACCGCTGAATCTGAGTCGTTCGTTGATTTCATACTTGTCCCTTCCCATGAGCAGTAGAAGGTACCGTAAAAGTTGCCTTATCATAAAGGTACATAAATAAATAAAACAACAACATGTCTCTGCAATACAATAGTATTCTTCCCACTACGGGAAAACTGGACATTGTCGTGCGACAATTCGCACGACAAAGAAGCCCATACGCCCGGCAAAGGCTTTGCCGTGCGTGGACGCACGGCAACGTTCGCCCGGCAAAGGATCCGGCAACGCCACCTTTCCCATGCGCGTCGCAGATATTGCACGGCAAAGGCTTTGTCGTGCGCCCAGGACGCTGCCGGGGCACACATACCGCTGTTTTTGGGGGGAGGAGGGGGAGAACGACCGCCGGAGCACCGGAATCCCACCAAATCTTGCATGTGGACCTATGATATGTGTTAAAGTGTGGTAGAAGTGGTGAAAAAGTAGCTCCCCTAAACCCTAAAGCCTAAAATGGGGAGTCTTCGAGCCCTAAACCCCTAGACCCTAAACCATTAACTACACGTGCTGACACGGGAGCTGCAAAACCCTGCATCATAAACCCTAACCCTAACCCTAAACCCTAACCCTAACCCTAAACCTAACCCTAACCAGTAGATCAAGCACACTCTCGTGTGATAATGGCTCTAGTTGCGGGTATGCCGGAGGCTACCATGTGCCAAAGGGTCCCAATCTTGGTTTTCCATGTGTATATTTCCTAAACAAACCTAAAAAAATGAAAAAGTACATTGGTTCACCCTCGCGGGGAGAAATCTAGGGGGGTAGACCCGCCGAGGCACACATACCGATGTTTTCGGGGGAGGAGGGGGAGAACGACCACCGGAGCACCGGAATCCCACCAAATCTTGCATGTGGACCTACGATATGTGTGAAAGTGTGGTGGAAGGTGTAATGGTGCAGAAGTAGCTCCCCTAAACCCTGAACCCAAACTGGGGAGGTTTCGAGCCCTAAACCCCTAGACCATGAACCATTAACTACATGTGCTGTCACGGGAGCTGCAAAACCCTGCATCATAAACCCTAACCCTAAATCTAAACCCTAAACCTATCCTTAAAAATAAATCCTAACCTTGACCCTAAACCCTAGCTCTACCCCTAAATCCTAACCCTAACCCTAAACCTAACCCTAACCAGTAGATCAGGCACACCCTCGTGTGATAATGGCTCTAGCTGCGGGTATGTCGGAGGCTACCATGTGCTGAAGGGTCCCAATCTTGGTTTTCCATATGTATATGTCCTAAACAAACCTAAAACAATTAAAAAGTACATTGGTGGACCCTCGCACGGAGAAATCTAGGGGGTAGACCCGCCGGGGCACACATACCGCTGTTTTTGGGGGGAGGAGGGAGAGAACGACCGCCGGAGCACCGGAATCCCACCAAATCTTGCATGTGGACCTATGATATGTGTGAAAGTGTGGTGGAAGGTGCAATGGTGCAAAAGTAGCTCCCCTGTGTGACCTTCCTCACATTTGGGCGATAACACTTAGCACATTTTGCGAAGCGTGGATTGCTCCAAAACCCTGATATATGTGGGGATGAACATGGAGAGTATTTTTGTATTGCACATTGTCTTAAGTAACACTAATAAATAGTCATCGAAAATAAAACTAATTTAAAAAAGTATTAGATGTACTAAAATAGAAAGAAAAATAAAGAAAATGCATGTTGGCTGATACGTCTCAAACGTATCTATAATTTCTTATGTTCCATGCTAGTTTTATGACAATACTCACATGTTTTATACACACTTTACATCATTTATACGCATTTTCCGGCACTAACCTATTAACGAGATGCCGAAGCGCCAGTTCCTGTTTTGTGCTGTTTTTGGTTTCAGAAATCCTACACAGGAAATATTCTCGGAATTGGACGAAACGAACACCCAGAGTCTTATTTTTCCACGGAGCTTCCAGAAGACCGAAGAGGATACGAAGTGGGGCCACGAGGCACCCTAACCATAGGGCGGCGCGGCCAAGGAGGGGCCCGCGCCGGCCTATGGTGTGGGGCCCTCGTGCCTCCTCCGACTCTGCCCTTCCGCCTACTTAAACTCTCCATCGCGAAAACCCTATTACCGAGAGCCACGATACGGAAAAAGTTCCAGAGACGCCACCGCCGCCAATCCCATCTCGGGGATTCAGGAGATCGCCTCCGGCACCGTGCCGGAGAGGGGAATCATCACCGGAGGGCTCTACATCACCATGCCCGCCTCCGGACTGATGCGTGAGTAGTTCATCCTTGGACTATGGTTCCATAGCAGTAGCTAGATGGTTGTCTTCTCCTCTTGTGCTATCATGTTTAGATCTTGTGAGCTGCCTATCATGATCAAGATCATCTATTTGTAATGCTACATGTTGCGTTTGTTGGGATCCGATGAATATTGAATACTATGTCAAGTTGATTATCAATCTATCATATATGTGTTGTTTATGTTCTTGCATGCTCTCCGTTGCTAGTAGAGGCTCTGGCCAAGTTGATACTTGTGACTCCAAGAGGGAGTATTTATGCTCGATAGTGGGTTCATGCCTCCATTGAATCTGGGATAGTGACAGAAAGTTCTAAGGTTGTGGATGTGTTGTTGCCACTACGAATAAAACATCAATGCTTTGTCTAAGGATATTTGTGTTGATTACATTACGCACCATACTTAATGCAATTGTCTGTTGTTTGCAACTTAATACTGGAAGGGGTGCGGATGCTAACCCGAAGGTGGACTTTTTAGGCATAGATGCATGCTGGATAGCGGTCTATGTACTTTGTCGTAATGCCCTAAGTAAATCTCATAGTAGTCATCATGATATGTATGTGCATTGTTATGCCCTCTCTATTTGTCAATTGCCCAACTATAATTTGTTCACCCAACATGCTATTTCTTATTGGAGAGACACCACTAGTGAACTGTGGACTCCGGTCCATTCTTTTACATCTGAATACAACCTACTGCAATCATTGTTCTCTGCTTCTCATTACAAACAAACATCATTCTCCACACCATACGTTTAATCTTTTGTTTACAGCAAGCCGGTGAGATTGACAACCTCACTGTTAAGTTGGGGCAAAGTATTTTGGTTGTGTTGTGCAGGTTCCACGTTAGCGCCGGAATCCCAGGTGTTGCGCCGCACTACACTCCTTTACCAACAACATTCACGTGGTCTTCATCTCCTACTGGTTCGACAACCTTGGTTTCATACTGAGAGAAACTTGCTGCTATACGCATCACACCTTCCACTTGGGGTTCGTAACGGACGTGTGCTTCACGTGTTATCATTGGCGCACGGCAAAGAAAGAAATGCACAGCAAAGGCCACGTTGCCGTGCAACCTAGCTGCCCGCACGGCAAAGGATGCACCACGGCAACACCCGGAGCCTTTGCCGTGCAATGTTTCTTTGACGTGCGGCGTGTTTGGTCTTTTCCGTCGACATTTCTTTGATGTGCGCTGCATTCGGACTTTGTCGGGCAGCGTTTCGTTGTCGTGCACTACCTTCAGAAGTTGTCGTGCAAATTTTCTTTGTCGTGCATGCTGCTTGCTGCACACGGCAAAGACATGCCGTGCATGGGCGCACGGCAATGCCATTTTTTCCCGTAGTGTTCACAACTAGAATAAGAGGCAATACTAGTTATTGTACCTGTGACCACCAAATGATTGCTTTCATCTAAACGCTCGCCTTTGTTCACCCAAAAATATTAGATGGTCTAATCTCCATGGTTCACCCATAGGATCATAGAAATCCAAAAAACAACACGACAGCAACATAGAACAAGTAAGAAAACAAACAAAGGTAATACGTTTATCGCCGCCAAATTCATCGCATTAAACATGCCATGTCAAGCACACGGCAAGGCAAAGCTCGCGTGTCAGTCTAGTATTACAGTATGTTCACTATTGTGGATAGTTAGAAATGGAGAATACAAAGACAACAACTTTAGCAAATGAGATAAACCCCACATCTAACTACCTTTGTAAATTCGACTGCTAAATTGTTACATTTGATTATTCATAGTAGTCAACTTTAGTAAAGAAATTTTATTAAAATAAAGTTTGGTTAAGAATGTTGATGGACATAGAAAAAATAGAACCCAAATCGTGCACGGAAATTTTGGGCGTGACCCAATGATAATTTGGCACGTGATGGAAAAAAAGTGGAAAAAAAGAAAAGTTGTCGTCCCTTAGAAAATGGGACAGATCACATCCCGTCGCGCATGAAGATGGTAACTTTATGTTCTCTCGATAAGATTTCCCAACTAATAAGATTTCCATTAGGTCTCTTCTAGCGTTAAAAATACCTAGGAGGTAAAAATGCATACTCCGTATCAAAAACGACATGATTTGCTGGCAACATAACTCTGGCAAACCACAAATGGTTGGTGGATACATATATATATATGTCACGAGTTATGATCTAGTATACAGTGAATCATCACGATCTCACCGATGGTGCTAGCTATTTCCTATTGTAACGAGTCCCCTAAACAAGTAGTATGTTATATTGATGCTACCAAGCAAGCCGCCATGACCAGATGTGTCAAACTGTACCAGAAGTGCAGCTAGGGAATACAAGAAAAAGCTCAATATGTGCTATCACCACGAGCTACATGTTCGTCGAGTAGGAAGAGGAGGCGTAGGGAATCAATAAACAGTCTGGTGCTAACATGTGAAGTTGTGAACGTGATTGGATGGTTCCTCGCTCTTTTTTCGTTGTTGCTATTCGCCAATTCACATCTTCCTATTATGGGGGTAAAGCTCTGAGCCAACTATTCTTCCGACGGCGGGATCGGGAGAGCAGTGCACCGAGAACTATCGAAGGAGCAAACCCAAATAGTTGTGCTGCATTTTGAGGTGGCGGTGACGGTGGGAGCATGCTCAGGCAATGCAGCAGCAAAGAAGCGACGGTAGGAACCGAGCTGCTCTCGGCTCCAACGGGATGCAAAGCAGGCCAGTAGGTGGCAGTGGCAAAGGCGAGCTCAACGTCGAAGCAGAGTTGAATAATGGGTCGGATTTAGGACGAGGATAACTGCAAGCCTCCCAGAGTGACACCGTCACCCGCCTCGATCATCTCCATCCACGCCTCTTTTTCCTATCTCTCTCGTTGCTAGTTTGCAATTCACCGCTAGTTCCAGTCACCGAATGGTATATTTGTGAGCTTTTTTATGGTACGATTTACTAGTCCATAGGCCTAATAGTATTTTGGACGAATCATAGGGTAGGAAATCACGACAGGTATTTGATTCTGTTTGCCACTATGGTAAGTGCAATAGTGCTACATCAGATTTGATATTCTAATGATACTTATTACCATACATACGGCTCGATAAACCACTTCCTATTTTACCTACACCCACATGAACATGTGTTGGTTGTGCATCTGGCTCAATACCTATTGCATTTGAAGATGTGTGAGCAGTAGTGGTCTAAAATGTTAAGCTTCATGCACTGTCAACGAAACCAAAAGGCTGAAATGATGAAAAAGGCTAGGCAATATACGTATACACTTCAACACGCGTAGCAATAATAACTTTAGGATAAATTGCAAAATTTAGGATTCGAACTCGAGACCATGAGCTCTGATATCATGTTAACCTTCATTCACTAGCCAACGCAACCAAAAGTTTAAGCTAGTGTAAGACTAGGCAATCTACTTCTACACTTCAACACAAAATACCGAAGAACAACAAATGTAGGAACCGGAACCAATCAATCATCTCTGTCATGTTAGACAATCATATACATGGGTTTTACATGCATCTTATCAAGAAATTAAACCCTTCCTACTCCCATTTCTTTATAGGCAGTGATCATTGTACATGAGTGCTGCTGCATTTTGACATACAAAACAAGTCTAGTTTTTTTATGAATGGAGTGGGATCCGCATGCACGCCACCACATATAGGGCGCATTTGGTAGGCTGGGCCGAATTCTTGCACCACTGGCGCAGCGGGACGGGCGCCCCTGCGCGTCGGGAACGGGCCACGGGCCACATTTGGCACATTGTTTGGCAGCATGTGTTGCATCGGCCTGAACAGAAGTGCGGTTTGTTTGGGTGCCTGGATAAAGTGTTCCATCTCTGTTCAACCATAGCACATGTGTTTAGTTGTCATTTTGGGCACCCAGGCAAAGCTTCTCCTCACCACATTTAAATATGGTGACCTTACCATCACACAAGAGCTCAAACACATGCATAAGCACAACACATAGTTATAGAACCAATAGAACAGAGTACTTAGTACCTAATCCTAGCGTCGGAGTGGTAAGACGCCTACTTAAACCTGGGGCAGACTACCCATGTCCAAAAGCAATGTTCAATAGCCTCTACAGGCCAACATTACATTCTCATATGCATAAAAGCAAGTGTTTAACAGTCTCCTAGATGCGAGCACAACTACTAGCGACGACGATCAGACAACAGCAGTGACATGGATCAAGCACCTGCACCTTAATGGTGAGGATTAGCATAAGGGTCCTCGCGAAGCCTCTTGCAGCTGAAGATGCTGGAGCACGAAGTCTCCTTCCTGAAGACGTCGACCTTGAAGCCGTCATCCTTAGGGGTGAAGACGATCGTGTCGTCAACGCGGAGGAAAAGTCTGGTGATACGTCCCAAACGTATCTATAATTTCTTATGTTCCATGCTACTTTTATGATGATACTCACATGTTTTATACACATTATATGTCATATTTATGCATTTTCCGGCACTAACCTATTGACGAGATGCCGAAGAGCCAGTTGCTGTTTTCTGCTATTTTTAGTTTCAGAAATCCTAGTAAGGAAATATTCTCGGAATTGGACGAAATCAACGCCCAGGGGCCTATTTTTCCACGAAGCTTCCAGAAGACCGGACGGGAGACGAAGTGGGGCCACGGGGCGCCGCCACACTAGGGCGGCGCGGCCTAGAGGGGGCCCGTGCGGCCCTAGCGTGTGGGGCCCCCGTGACTCTCCCGACTCCGCCCTTCCGCCTACTTAAAGCCTTCGTCGCGAAACCCCCAGTACCGAGAGCCACGATACGGAAAACCTTCCAGAGACGCCGCCGCCGCCAATCCCATCTCGGGGGATTCAGGAAATCGCCTCCGGCACCCTGCCGGAGAGGGGAATCATCTCCCGGAGGTCTCTTCATCGCCATGATCGCCTCCGGATCGATGTGTGAGTAGTTCACCCCTGGACTATGGGTCCATAGCAGTAGCTAGATGGTCGTCTTCTCCTCATTGTGCTATCATGTTCGATCTTGTGAGCTGCCTATCATGATCAAGATCGTTTATTTGTAATCCTACATGTTGTGTTTGTTGGGATCCGATGGATATTGAATACTATGTCAAGTTGATTATCAATCTATCATATATGTTATTTATGTTCTTGCATGCTCTCCGTTGCTAGTAGAGGCTCTGGCCAAGTTGATACTTTTGACTCCAAGAGGGAGTATTTATGCTCGATAGTGGGTTCATGCCTCCATTAAATCTGGGATAGTGACAGAAAGTTCTAAGGTTGTGGATGTGTTGTTGCCACTAGGGATAAAACATTGATGCTTTGTCTAAGGATATTTGTGTTGATTACATTACGCACCATACTTAATGCAATTGTCTGTTGTTTACAACTTAATACTGGAGGGGGTTCGGATGATAACCTGAAGGTGGACTTTTTAGGCATACATGCATGCTGGATAGCGGTCTATGTACTTTGTCGTAATGCCCTGATTAAATCTCATAGTACTCATCATGATATATGTATGTGCATTGTTATGCCTTCTTTATTTGTCAATTGCCCAACTGTAATTTGTTCACCCAACATCTGCTATCTTATGGGAGAGACACCACTAGTGAACTGTGGACCCCGGTCCTATTCTTTACATCTGAAATATAATCTACTGCAATTGTTCTTTACTGTTCTTCGCAAACAAACATCATCATCCACACAATACGGTTAATCCTTTGTTTACAGCAAGCACGTGAGATTGACAACCTCGCTGTTACGTTGGGGCAAAGTTCTGTGATTGTGTTGTGCAGGTTCCACGTTGGCGCCGGAATCCCTGGTGTTGCGCCGCACTACACTCCTCCGCCATCAACCTTCAACGTGCTTCTTGACTCCTACTGGTTCGATTAAACCTTGGTTTCTTACTGAGGGAAACTTGCTACTGTGCGCATCACACCTTCCTCTTGGGGTTCCCAACGGACGTGTCAACTACACGCATCAAGCAAATTTCTGGCGCCGTTGCCGGGGAGATCAAGACACGCTGCAAGGGGAGTCTCCACGTCCAATCTCTTTACTTTGTTTTTGTCTTGCTTTATTTTATTTACTGCTTTGTTTGCTGCATTATATCAAAACACAAAAAAAATAGTTGCTAGTTTTACTTTATTTACTGTCTTGTTCTTTATATTAAAAACACAAAAAATTAGTTACTTGCATTTACTTTATTTACCTTTTGTTTATTTAATCATGTTTCCTCCTAAGTACACTCTAAAAGACATACCGGTAGGCCGAGGGTCTATAATTGGAAGAGATAATATAGAAGATTTTTTCACTCATGTTAGTACCTCTGAAGATTTTGAAGATAGACACTTGGTAGAACTTGCTCCTACTTATGAAATTGCTGCTGCTTCTTTAGTTCGCATGTTGGAAACTAAATTTGTTAATCTCAATCCTATAATCCAACACATGTTTCTCACACTTGGTGATATGGAGGAAGGGGAGAAGAAAGATTTTGTTTTAGAAACCCTTCTTAAAGAATTTGGTGGAGTAGCAAGAGAGGCTAGAAAGGTCTTTATTAAATATAAGATGCTTGGCTCTTATACCAATTTTGTTAGTATCCTTGAAAAGATGGACATGGAGAGAGTAAGGTACACTAATAATATTAATGATGGTGGGGAGATTAAGACAACAATACCTTGTAAGCTCCTGGGGATGAATGATGCTCTAGAGAATAACTATGGTTGGCTTGTCCCTGAAAATTTGTTTGACGAGGATAGCAAACCTAAGAACAATGAAAAGGGAGCCTCTGAAACTCACATATATAAGATAAAATGCATAGTTGAGAAAACTCCCAACACCTATGTTGATGCTTCATCTCTTGATAACACTTGATACACACTTCCTGCGCCTAGCTGAAAGGCGTTAAAGAAAAGCGCTTATGGGAGACAACCCATGTTTTTACTTCTGCACTTTATTTTATATTTGAGTTTTGGAAGTTGTTTACTACTGTAGCAACCTCTCCTTATCTTTATTTTATTGCATTGTTGTGCCAAGTAAAGTCTTTGATAGTAAAGCCAATACTAGATTTGGATTACTGCGCAGAAACAGATTTCTTGCTGTCACGAATCTGGGCAGAATTCTCTGTAGAAAAATTAAAAAAATCTGCCAATTTACGTGCGTGATCCTCAGATATGTACGCAACTTTCATTCAATTTGGGCATTTTCATCTAAGCAAGTCTGGTGCCACTTTAAAATTCGTCTTTACGGACTGTTCTGTTTTGACAGATTCTGCCTTTTATTTCGCATTGCCTGTTTTGCTATGTTTGATGGATTTCTTTGTTCCATTAACTTTCAGTAGCATTTTGCAATGTCCAGAAGTACTAAGAATGATTATGTCACCTCTGAATATATGAATTATGCACTGACCCTCTAATGAGTTTGTTTCGAGTTTGGTGTGGAGGAAGTTTTCAAGGGTCAAGAGAGGAGGATGATACAATATGATCAAGAAGAGTGAAAAGTCAAAACTTGGGGATGCCCCCGTGGTTCATCCCTGCATATTTTAAGAAGACCCAAGCGTCTAAGCTTGGGGATGCCCAAGGCATCCCCTTCTTCATCGATAACATTATCAGGTTCCTCTAGTGAAACTATATTTTTATTCCGTCACATCTTATGTGCTTTACTTGGAGCGTCTGTTTGTTTTTGTTTTTGTTTTTGTTTGAATAATATTGGATCCCACAATCCTTTATATTGGAGATATTACGCTCCGTTGTTTCGTATGAACACATGTGTTCTTAGCTTTATCTTTGATGTTCATTGCGAAGGTTGAACTACCTCGTTCATTGATATATGGTTGGAAACGGAAAATGCCGCATGTGGTAAATGGGTTAATGTCTTGAATAATGTGATACTTGGCAATTGTTGTGCTCATATAGATCTTGTTTAAGCTCTTGCATCATGTACCTTGTACCCATTAATGAATAACTACATAGAGCATGTTAAAATTTGGTTTGCATGATTGTTCTCTCTAAGTCTAGATATTTTCTGGTTGAGGTGTTTGAACAACAAGGAGACGATGTAAAGTCTTATAATGCTTACAATATGTTTATATGTGAGCTTTGCTGCACCATTTCATACTTGAGTTTGCTTCAAACAACCTTGTTAGCCTAGCCTTGTATCGAGAGGAATTCTTCTCATGCATCCAAATCCTTGAGCCAATAACCATGCCATTTGTGTCCACCATACCTACCTACCACATGGTATTTCTCCGCCATTCCAAAGTACATTACTTGAGTGCTACCTTTAAAATTTCTATTCTTTGCCTTTACAATACATAGCTCATGGGACAAAATAGCTTAAAAACTATCGTGGTGAAGAATATGTACTTATGTGTCTTATTTCTTAGTAAGTTGCTCGTTGAGCGGTAACCATGTTTTCTGGGGACGCCATCAACTCTTTTACCTTTGTTGAATATCATGTGAGTTGCTATGCACGATCGTCTTGTCTGAAGTAAGGGCGGTTTTCACAATTAAATGGTTTGAGTATGCATACTGTTAGAGAAGAACATTGGGCCGCTAACTAAAGCCATGATTCATGGTGGAAGTTTCAGTTTGGACATAAAACCTCAATCTCTTATGAGAATATTAACTGTTGTTGAATGCTTAAGCACTAAAAGAGGAGTCCATTATCTGTTGTCTATGTTGTCCCGGCATGGATGTCTAAGTTGAGAATAATCAAAAGCAAGAAATCCAATGCGAGCTTTCTCCTTAGACCTTTGTACAGGCGGCATAGAGGTACCCCTTTGTGACACTTGGTTGAAACATATGTTATGCAATGATAATCCGTGTTAACCCAAGCTAATTAGGACAAGGTGCGAGCACTATTAGTATACTATGCATGAGGCTTGCAACTTATAAGATGTCTTATACATAACTCATATGCTTTATTACTACCGTTGACAAAATTGTTTCTTGTTTTCAAAATGAAAAGCTCTAGCACAAAAATAGTAATCCATGCTTCCCTCTGCGAAGGGCCTATCTTTTACTTTATTGTTGAGTCAGTTTACCTACTTCTTTCTATCTTAGAAGCAAACACTTGTATCAACTGTGTGCATTGATTCTTACATGTTTACCTATTGCACTTGTTATATTACTTTGTGTTGACAATTATCCATGAGATATACATGTTGAAGTTGAAAGCAACCGCTGAAACTTATATCTTCCTTTGTGTTGTTTCAACGCTTTTACTTTGAACTTATTGCTTTATGAGTTAACTGTTATGCAAGTCTTATTGATGCTTGTCTTGAAAGTATTATTCATGAAAAGTCTTTGCTATATGATTCATTTGTTTACTCATTATCTTCATCATTGCTTCGAATCGCTGCATTCATCTCATGTGCTTTACAATAGTATGATCAAGATTATGATAGCATGTCACTTCAGAAATTATCTTTGTTATCGTTTACCTACTCGAGGGCGAGTAGGAACTAAGCTTGGGGATGCTTGATACGTCCTAAACGTATCTATAATTTCTTATGTTCCATGCTACTTTTATGATGATACTCACATGTTTTATACACATTATATGTCATATTTATGCATTTTCCGGCACTAACCTATTGACGAGATGCCGAAGAGCCGATTCTTTGTTTCTGCTGTTTTTGGTTTCAGAAATCCTAGTAAGGAAATATTCTCGGAATTGGACGAAATCAACGCCCAGGGGCCTATTTTTCCACGAAGCTTCCAGAAGACCGGAGGGGAGACGAAGTGGGGCCACGGGGCGCCGCCACACTAGGGCGGCGCGGCCTAGAGGGGGCCCGCGTGGCCCTAGCGTGTGGGGCCCCCGTGACTCTCCCGACTCCGCCCTTCCGCCTACTTAAAGCCTTCGTCGTGAAACCCCCAGTACCGAGAGCCACGATACGGAAAACCTTCCAGAGACGCCGCCGCCGCCAATCCCATCTCGGGGGATTCAGGAGATCGCCTCCGGCACCCTGCCGGAGAGGGGAATCATCTCCCGGAGGTCTCTTCATCGCCATGATCGCCTCCGGATCGATATGTGAGTAGTTCACCTCTGGACTATGGGTCCATAGCAGTAGCTAGATGGTCGTCTTCTCCTCATTGTGCTATCATGTTCGATCTTGTGAGCTGCCTATCATGATCAAGATCGTTTATTTGTAATCCTACATGTTGTGTTTGTTGGGATCCGATGAATATTGAATACTATGTCAAGTTGATTATCAATCTATCATATATGTTATTTATGTTCTTGCATGCTCTCCGTTGCTAGTAGAGGCTCTGGCCAAGTTGATACTTGTGACTCCAAGAGGTAGTATTTATGCTCGATAGTGGGTTCATGCCTCCATTAAATCTGGGACAAAGGATGTTAAAGTTCTAAGGTTGTGGATGTGTTGTTGCCACTAGGGATAAAACATTGATGCTTTGTCTAAGGATATTTGTGTTGATTACATTACGCACCATACTTAATGCAATTGTCTGTTGTTTACAACTTAATATTGGAGGGGGTTCGGATGATAACCTGAAGGTGGACTTTTTAGGCATAGATGCATGCTGGATAGCGGTCTATGTACTTTGTCGTAATGCCCTGATTAAATCTCATAGTACTCATCATGATATATGTATGTGCATTGTTATGCCTTCTTTATTTGTCAATTGCCCAACTGTAATTTGTTCACCCAACATCTGCTATCTTATGGGAGAGACACCACTAGTGAACTGTGGACCCCGGTCCTATTCTTTACATCTGAAATATAATCTACTGCAATTGTTCTTTACTGTTCTTCGCAAACAAACATCATCATCCACACAATACGGTTAATCCTTTGTTTACAGCAAGCCGGTGAGATTGACAACATCGCTGTTACGTTGGGGCAAAGTTCTGTGATTGTGTTGTGCAGGTTCCACGTTGGCGCCGGAATCCCTGGTGTTGCGCCGCACTACACTCCTCCGCCATCAACCTTCAACGTGCTTCTTGACTCCTACTGGTTCGATTAAACCTTGGTTTCTTACTGAGGGAAACTTGCTACTGTGCGCATCACACCTTCCTCTTGGGGTTCCCAACGGACGTGTCAACTACACGCATCACCTGGCGGTGAACTCGCTCCAGGACTTGATGAAGCCGTCGCGTTGGCCCGTCCACTGGAGCTGCACCTTCCACTCGCAGCGCTCGCCCATGTACAAGCACACCTTCACCGGCGGGCCATTGTTCTTCACCTTGTACTTGCTGATCAGGAGCTGCTCCATGTAGGGCAGCACAGAGAGGGCAAGGAGGTTCGGGCTCTCCACCTGCACGAAGAACGCCGGCACCCGCTGCCTGGGAGCGTTCCCCAGGTCAGCAGGACAGCCGGCGTGAACCCTTGGCACGGTGATCTGCCGGTGTGCTTCCATGAACCTTACATTGGGGTCACAAAGCTGCACCCGGACGGCCATGTCCCTTGCGTACAGTATGGGCCCTTCCGGGAAGGTTTCCAGGAAGAGCCAGTTATTGTAGGTGCAATGACAATGCAAAGTGTTGGCCAGTTCTGTAGATCAACTCCATGATGGTCATGAAAATCACAACAAGATCGCCATGCCAATGTCCATGATGGTGCTACATCATAGGGCATGCCAATGCCAATGCCAATGTCAATGCCAATGCCAATGTCAATGCCAATGCCAATATCAAGCTCCATCATAGGGCATGCCAATGACAAGTCCATGATGTAGATGCCAATGTCAAGCACTATCATGGACTTGATGCCAATGTCAAGCACTATCATGGACTTGACAATGTCAAGCAATGTCATGAACTTGACATTGTCAAGTCCATCATGGAGATTGGCAATGTCAAGCAATGTCATGGACAAAACAATGTCAAGTTCATGATGGAGCTTGGCAATGTGCGCTGCATTTCATGGACATGACAATGTCAAGTCCATGATGGAGCTTGAGCTTGGCATGAGCGCACATTGACTCCAATCATATCTACATTCACATCAATCGGAGCAGCTGGACAACTATCTGATCTACAATTTCATCCAATTGATCTACACTAGCATCTATCACATAATTTCTTATACTCAAGTTTTTGAAGGTGCTCATAGAGATAGGGATGAGCGTATGTATTATGTATTTATGAGTGTCTATAGTTCGCAAAAAAAAGCCGCGTAAACTCGACGAGGAAGTACCTTGCGCGGAACTATTGTGTCATACTTCCCAAACATTTCATTACGCCATTACATAAAGAAACTAACAGATACATGGATGGCTCTCATCTTGGTTTCCACTATTAGTTTTTGTACCTTAGTTTAACAGGAGACACCTTGTGAGCCCCCCGGTTGGACTTGGTTAAGTGCGGTGCTTCCTTGCCTTTGGCCTCCGGCAGTTTGATTATTTCTCAAATATGATGCTTTTATGATTAGAAAAAAAAAAGCTACCAAAGAAACCCCTTTATTACGTGATCTGATGTAGTTTCTCTTTCGTAAGTATTATTTTTTATACTTGACGGATGCACAAGTATATGAGATATCAGTCATGAAATAGGAACTAATTATGTACTATATAACAAACTTTTTCATTATTAATATTTGTTGCACTATTGATTTGGATTCCTTAGAAAGAATAAACAATGATGTTTTTTTGTAGTTTTGGCGATCCATGATCGCTATACTTTTGCATTGTTGTTAAATACACAATGTGACTTGATGTTTAATATTGCAGTGCCGCAACAACTTGAGTAAGAGTGCCTGCTACGGCTGATCCAGGATAGGCCCAAAGAGGAGATCCATATGGTGTACATACAAATTATTGTCAAGTGACTTACTTAAGTTGTTTTTATTTTTTAGTTCAAGGAGTAATGAGCACAAATATATATGTGGTCTTTGACAACAATATGCTTTTCTTAGTGATAAATTTTAATTAGTGCTTAGACATATTGAGCTCTTCATCAGTCTATGTATCACATGAATACATTAGAGTTCCTTATAAGTTATAAGTGATGAATATATTCAAAACCCTAAGGACTGAATACATTTAGGCTCCTTACAAGTGATTGCATTTGTACTATCAGAGCCCTAAGGACTGACATCAACAAGGTAGCAACATGCCCTAAAATGAGACAGAACTTGTGGCTTAAATTCTCACCCTGTCACCTGCGCATATAGTTAAATAATTCTGACCCTGAAGTACATGAATCTCAAACGCATATAGAAGGAAGTCGAGTGCCCGGCATTAAATTAATAGTGACCCATATGTGGCCAGGTTTGTTACGTAGATGTTGAAGAACAACTTACAAATCAACGAAATTATAAGCAAACAACATATACAAAGAGAAAAACATCCTAAAAACAACGAAGCCATGTTCAGCAAACAACATATCGAAGCCATGTAAGCCACTAGGAGCGAGTTGACTTGGATTTTACCTTGGAATCGAGCTGCAAACTCATACTGTCCATTGCCAAAGAATTTATCTCATGGCATAAGTTGTGTATAGATTCCTACGATACCAAGATCCAGCACTTGCACCATTCAGTCACATCAATTATTATTTCCAAACAAAATATAATATGTTGTTTCACATAAGTTTACATATTAAGTAATCGTCCTTACAATAACATGTTAATAGGTCACAACTCCTAAGGTAAAGCTTATAGTTTCAATATGTTTCTCTTCAGCATTTGGGCCTGGGGCAAATGAATTGAATAGTATCTACATTCAACCTCGAAAAAATGTAGAATAATACTAAAGAAAGGCATTTCCCATCCATGTAGATGAAGTACCCCAATCAGTTTATAATGTTTAAGACCAATTATTGAACATTTGTTTTTTCTTTTTCCATCCGTTCTTGAACATTTTTTTTTTCTTTTGCCATTTGTTTTTGAACATAAATGTCCTGCTTTTGCCTGTGCGTCGGGGCGCACCAGGTCATCTAGTTAGACTTAAAGATGGAATCAACACATTCTCAGCGATGAGACAGATGAATGCGTCAAAACTAACATGGATACTGTGGGCGCAGAAGCAGTTGCGTTGTTTCATCATATGCATGCTTCTGGGGTTAAGCCAGATAGCATAGTTGGTCTGGGCGTGCTTTCAGCTTGCTGCAGGGCGGGCTTGGTGTTGAAGGGACTCGAGATATACAACTCCCTGGTGAAGGATCACAAAGTTCAACCAACCGAGGAGATGTCTGCCTGTGTAGTTGATTTACTGGGACGTTCTGGGCTGATTGACCAGGCCTTGGATTTTATCAAGTCAATGAGCCTAGAACCAGGACCTAGTGTTTGGGGAGAACTTCTGGATGCCTCTGTTATTCACACTAACAAAGAAGCTCAAGATTTGGCTTGCAAATCTCTTCTTAGAATGGAACAAGGAAGTCCATCAAATCTTGTCTTAGTATCTAACCTATATGCCAATTCTGGTAGGTGGAATATTGTTGAACAAGTGAGGGCAAAGATTAAACAGCTGCTGGATACTTGTACATGTACTTTCGGACGGTGGTTACTAGAGCAAACAAAACACCTTTTACAATGGTGACATTTTCTGCAATGTTCACTCTCCCATCTACTCTTTGCCAGGTAAATATAATTTCTTATGGGTTTGTTGTTTGATCTGAAATTATTTGGTCGCTTCAGAATTTTGGCGTTTCTTAATTTTTTTAAGAAATTTGGTGTTCTTTTATTTCTGATCACATGAAGTTATAGAATTATTTTTTCTGTGAAAACACAAAAGGAAGGCTTTTGTGTTTCATTTCGTTGAAAAGATGAGTTTTACAGTCCTACTAGGAGGCATGGTACAAGAAACAGTATTGCTTAGAAGTGATAGAATTCCTTGTTCTAGGATAACTAACTAAGTTCCTAGATGAACCATGAGTTGACGCCTTGTGAATGTACACTGCTTAATGAATATTGCACTTGACCAGTCCAGACAACGCTGATTACTAGTGATGTAACTCTGATTTTGTAAGGGCATTTTTTACAATCTCAGAGAAGGTAGCATTAGATTGTTTTCGTCAACATTTAGCCGCAGAAACAAGTGAAAGAACCACTTTTTTTTACATATGTGGCGGACCTACAAACAATTAGTTGGGCGGGCCAGGCTAAGGGAGAGCGTGATTATTTTCAAATTTGGAGCTGGCGTGTTAGTTTGTTGTCTTGCTGCAGTTGTAGGAAAAATTGGAGCTACATAGATTTTTCTGTAAAATATCAAATCAGGAACTAAGAATTACATTACAGGAAAGAAAGAAAAATATTTATGCTAGTGCGCTGTCTTGCTGTAGTTGCATGGAAAATGGTGCTCGAGTGCTCATTGCCTGGGTCAGCGGCTCGCCGCCTCGCTGCTGGACCTCTGGCCGGTGCCGGGACCCCTTGGATATGTGATACCAGATGCCTCTGCTGCTCCCTTGTTTTTCTAAGTCCCTGTTATTGTGGCCCTAATTTCTAAACCTAGCTGCTCCATGGCTGGCGAGAAGAACCAGTGACAAGCGTAAAGGAGACTAGCAGCATCGGTGGTGGTCCTTGTCAGTCCAATTCGTGTCGATGCGGTGCTAATGGACTGGACTTGAGCAATTGCTCTAGTAGTACTTATAAATTGGGCTTGTCCAGTTGGGCTACTGTTAGCATATTATTCAAATTTACTCATACTATCATTTTTTTGCGGGTACTCATACTATCATTATTATATAATTGCCATATACTATAAAAGTATAAAATTAGAATGTATGGCTTAGTTTTTCAATTATGGCATGTCCCCCCTTAGCTAACACACTGAATCTGCCCTATAACGTCCTCAAAGATACCTCGTCAAAACCTTTCAAAGTTCTAAGTGTAGTTGGGTTGCAAAATCAATGGCTTTGAAAGAAAAAGAAAAAGGTGGAAATAGTTTAGTATGATCTTTTTTGTGGGTACTTAATGTTGGATAATTAGGCACAATTTTCATGATTAATTCCAGAATATAAAACATGATGACAGCAACTACTAACATGTGAAACTCAAACATACTAGATGCATTAATCAACATGAGTAGCAGCAGCGCAAACGGTAAAGCATCCATCGCTAAACAGATCGAGATATGTCGCACGTACCGATCTGGTGGTGGTGGCGGTGGAGGTGTAGCAGATGATGTCGCAGCAGTAACGTTGTTGATGACAACGTTGTTGACGATGGGGACGACGGGTCGAAGTAGACGGCGTTGAAGACGACGGTAGGCAGCACCGCCCGACTTGGACGGAAGGCGACCCGTGATGAAGAGCTTGAGCAGTCGCGCAGAGCGCTTCCCAAAAACCTAATTCGCCCTCTCCCGTACAGGATCGCAAGGACGAGCGGTTCCGGAGACCTGCTCTCCCGTTCGCCGATGCACGTCGGCGCGCGGGATGGAATAGGCTACGATGGCGACGCAAGCAGAGAGAGGTGGAAACCCTAACTCGTGTATTGGATGTGTTTCTGCGGTAGCCGGGCAGGAGATTATATAGGCTCGGGAAACCCTAGGCAACGTGGGCCACGCCCACGTCGCACGAACGTTTCGAGTCGGTTACAGATAGCCCACGATCCGGGAGCGACCCGAACCGACTAACTGCGACGCGTCCGTCTAGGACTCTGTTCGTTTTCCTGAGCTGCAAAAAGTAAGGAAAGTCTCGGCTTGAGGCTCAATCCACTCACCACGAGCGCGGCGCGTCGAGTCGAGTCGAGTCGAGTCGAGATGAGCGAGCGAGGAGGAGGAGGAGCGCGCGTGTAGCACTCCTATTCTCACACACTTACTAGTGGTGGAACAACCCACCTTATAAGGTGGTCTAACTTCCTCCCAACTTTCCATGTGGGACTAAACTTCCCACCTCTTGCCACTCCCTAGTGAGCTGCCACCAACTTGGGCTCAAACTCACAAGGCTACCACTATGTGGGCTTTGAGATTTATAGAAAAAAACTGAAATCTAATTTGGGCCACTAAAAGTGGGCCCAATATTTCAACAATCCCCCACCAGATCTCAAATCCCCATTTAGAGATTTACCAATAATCGCTGCTTGTTTATATACCAGTGTTTCAGCGGAGACTGTTAAGTTGAACTTCCGCCTAGAACCTTAAGTTACATCCACTCACACTTGAACAATGGACTAAGCCTTGAATTGCAAGTTTTGCGTGAACAGGGTTTCACTCAAAGTCATGACCAGTACATGGCTGCCAGTAGCCTACCCCGCGGGTGAAGCATATGCGTCATACTTCATGGTCTCTTCATGAGTTTACTAGAGATCACCCAAATCTCATAGATTGCGACGTTTAACAATCGGACTCATATAGGTGTGTTATTTCAAGAATGCTCTGTAGGACAGCATCTTTGCTAAAATAGCCAACATAAACACATTAAGATTTGTTGCCAACCTGCCTTACAGTAATTGAGAGTTGTGCATCTTCACATAGAGAGGGTTATATAATACTCTCCTCAATTAAACCACTAGTTTGTTCTTCCCAGGTCCTAATTCACGGGATCTCCGATCACAAAGGTTGGGTTACCACTATGGTGTAATATCAACGGGTCTCAAACCCATCTCCCTCGATGCACTTTCTATCACATTACGTGATAGTCCCTTTGTAAAGGGATCTGCCAGGTTTTTGTCTGTTTGAATATATGTAACAGTTATTACTCCGGAGTTTCGCAATTTCCTGACAGACTTCAAACGTCTCTTGACGTGTCTTGATGACTTCGCGTTATCCTTAGAATTGTTCACTTTGACAATTACAGTTTGATTGTCACAATTCAAAAGGATTGCCGGAACAGGTTTTTCAACCACAGGCAAGTCCATCAAGAGCTCACGCAACCATTCTGATTCAACAGTGGTTGTGTCTAAAGCAGTAAGTTCTGCTTCCATAGTTGACCTCGTCAATATGGTTTGCTTGCAAGATCTCCATGATACTGCGCCACCTCCAAAGGTAAATACATACCCACTTGTGGCGTACGTATCAGCTACATTCGAGATCCAATTCGAATCACTATATCCTTCAAGCACTGGGTGCCCCGAATAGTGAATCTCATAACTCATTGTACCACATAGGTAGCGCATGACCCTATCAAGTGCATGCCAATGATCAGTACACGGGTTTGACATGAACCTACTCAACTTGCTAACAGCAAAAGAGATGTCGGGTCTAGTCGCGCTCGCTAAGTACATGAGTGAGCCAACGATCTGAGAATATCTCAATTGATCTATGGCAATCCTCCGGTTCTTGCGTAGTGTTACACTGGGATCATAAGGTGTTGAAGAAGGCTTGCTATCAATATAGCCGAACCGGCTCAAGATCTTCTCAACATAATGGGACTGCGTTAGAGTAATCCCACTCTCGTTCTTAATCAGCTTGATGTTCGGGAATTACATCAGCTTCTCCCAGGATCTTTCATATCAAAACTCTTTGACAAGAAAGACTTGACCTCGTGTATTACTTTCATGTTTGTACCAAAGATCAGATATCATCCACATACAAACATAGTATAACACCTTCGCCCCCACCATGGCGATAGTAAACGCACTTGTCACCTCATTGACAACAAAGCCTACAGAAGTTAAAGGTCTGTCAAACTTCTCATGCCATTGCTTAGGTGCTTGTTTCAGGCCATATAAAGATTTCAGCAACTTGCACACCTTTCTTTCTTCACCTTTTACTACAAACCCATCAGGCTGATCCATATAGATTTCCTCTTCCAACTCTCCATTAAGGAAAGCTGTCTTTACGTCCATTTGATGAACGATAAGACCATAGGAGGCAGCCATGGATAGTAGTACTCGAATGGTGGTAAGTCTAGCGACAGGTGAATAGGTGTCGAAGTAATCTTCGCCTTCTCTCTGTGTGTAGCCTTTCGCTACAAGCCGCGCCTTGTACTTTTCAATAGTACCATCAGGTCTTAGCTTCTTCTTGAACACCCATTTGCAGCCTACAGGCTTGCATCCATGGGGTCGTTCTGACAACTCCCAAGTTCCATTAGAAAGAATCGAGTCCATCTCATTATGGACAGCTTCTTTCCAAATCATCTGCATCTGGAGATGCATATGCCTCTGCAATGGACGTGGGAGTATCATCCACAAGGTACACAATGAAATCATCACCAAAGGATTTTTCAATCCTTCGTCTCTTGCTCCGTTTAGGAGCTTCATTGTCATCCTCCTCAGTAACATTCTCATGTGATTGTTCAAAATACTTATTAGATGTACTTGGACTCGTGAATTATCTCGAGAAATTCTAGCAATGCTATGCATATCTTTCATAGGAAACATATTCTCAAAAAATGTTGCATCACGAGATTCCATAATAGTATCAACATGCATATCAGGTACCTCGGATTGAACTACTAAAAATCTATATCCTACACTCCGAGGAGCATAACCTAGAAAGATGCAATCCACTGTCTTTGGTCCAAGTTTGCGCTTCTTAGTAATTGGAATATTGACTTTCGCCAAACATCCCCATGTGCGCAAATACGAAAGTGATGGTTTTCTCCCAGCCCACTCCTCGTAAGGGTTTTATCTTTATTCTTGTTAGGAACTCTATTCAGGACATGACATGAAGTCAACAAAGCCTCCCCCCACCATGCCTTTGATAAACCAGCAGTGGCTAACATGGAATTCACCAAGTCAGTCAGCGTGCGGTTTTTCCTCTCGGCAGCCCCGTTTGATTGGGGTGAATAGGGAGACGTCCTCTCATGAATAATGCCATGTTCCTCACAGAATTCATCAAAGATTTTAGGAAAATATTCACCACCACGATCCGACCTAAGACGCTTGATCTTTCTCTCTAGTTGATTTTCAACTTCGGCCTTATAAATTTTAAAGTAGTCTAAAGCTTCATCTTTAGTTCGCAACAAATAAACATAGCAAAATCTAGTCGCATCATCAATCAATGTCATGAAATATCTCTTTCCACCTTTTGTCAACACACCATTCATCGGTGCCAGGTTTCTCTCCTCGGCCGCCTTGTGAGGCTTCCGAGGTTGCTTTGATTGCACACAACTATGGCACTTAGAACCTTTGGCAATTGTGAAATTCGGAATTAAACTTAAACTGGATAGCCGAGACATTAAACCAAAATTAATGTGACATAAACGAGAATGCCAAACACTGGTATCATCACTAACATTGCCACAAATATGGTTCACAGACTTATTGCTGAAATCAGAAAGCGAAAAGCGGAACAAGCCTCCACACTCATAGCCTTTACCGATAAATTGTCCAAACTTGGAAACAACTACTTTATTCGACTCTAAAACAACCTTAAACCCATCTCTGCATAGAAGGGAGCCGCTAACGAGATTCTTGTTCATAGTAGGGACATGCTGCACGTTCCTCAGCTGCACGATCTTCCCCGAAGTGAACTTCAGATCTACCGTGCCAACACCACGAACAGAAGCATGTGACCCATTCCCCATCAAGACGGAAGAATCCCGGGCGACCTGGCAAGAAGTGAACATGGATATGTCAGCACATACATGAACATTAGCACCTGTATCAATCCACCAACATGGAGATTGAAATACCGAAAGAACAGTAAAGAGATTACCGTACCCATCAGCATTGCTAGCGGTCACCGTGTTGACTTGCCTCCCCTTTTTCTTGCGGTCTGCCCTCTCTGGACAGTCCTTAGAAAAGTGGCCAGCCTCTCCACAGGTAAAGCAGCTCAAATCTGCTTTGTTTATCATCTTCTTCTTCTTGAAGGTTGTAGTCTTCATAGGCTTATTGAAGGAGGGCTTGTTATTCCCTTTATTCTTGCTGTAGGGTTTCTTCTGCACCATGTTGGCGCTAGACTGACCCTCTCCTTTCTCAGTATTATCCTTAGCCCGAGCTTTCTCCTCAACATCAAGAGACGCTATCAGATTTTCAACTGATATCTCATGTCTCTTGTGTTTGAGAGTTGTGGCAAAGTTCCTCCATGAAGGGGGCAACTTAGCGATGATGCATCCAGCCACAAAATTGTCAGGTAAGGCACACTTAAGGAGTTCAAGCTCTTTCGCAATGCACTGTATCTCATGAGCTTGTTCGACTACAGAACGGTTGTTTACCATCCTGATGTCATGGAAGCTCTCCATGATGTACAACATCGTCGCATCGGTTGCACCGAATTTAGCATTCAGTGCATCCCAGAGCTCTTTACCATCTGTTATGTGCATGTACACATCACACAGACGATCAGCAAGAATACTCAGAACACATCCGACGAAGAGAGTATTGTTTTCCTTGAACTTGTTCTGATCTTGGTCAGATATAGTTCCTTCAGGTAAACCATCACTAACTTCGAACACTTTCAGATGAGTAAGCCAGAGCGTGGCCTTAACTTGCCACCTCTTAAAGTGCACACCGGTAAACTTATCCGGCCTCGATTGCATCAAAGAAACCAGCCATTGTTAACTCAGGAAATTGCCTACAATTAGGTTTTTGGATTGTTGGATAATTAGGCACAATTTCCATGATTAATTCCAGAATATAAAACATGATGACAGCAACTACTAACATGTGAAACTCAAACATACTAGATGCATTAATCAACATGAGTAGCAGCAGCGCAAACGGTAAAGCATCCATCGCTAAACAGATCGAGATATGCCGCACGTACCGATCTGGTGGTGGTGGCGGTGGAGGTGTAGCAGATGATGTTGCAGCAGTAACGTTGTTGATGACAACATTGTTGACGATGGGGACGACGGGTCGAAGTAGACGGCGTTGAAGACGACGGTAGGCAGCACCGCCCGACTTGGACGGAAGGCGACCCGTGATGAAGAGCTTGAGCAGTCGCGCAGAGCGCTTCCCAAAAACCTAATTCGCCCTCTCCCGTACAGGATCGCAAGGACGAGCGGTTCCGGAGACCTGCTCTCCCGTTCGCCGATGCACGTCGGCGCGCGGGATGGAATAGGCTACGATGGCGGCGCAAGCAGAGAGAGGTGGAAACCCTAACTCGTGTATTGGATGTGTTTCTGCGGTAGCCGGGCAGGAGATTATATAGGCTCGGGAAACCCTAGGCAACGTGGGCCACGCCCACGTCGCACGAACGTTTCGAGTCGGTTACAGATAGCCCACGATCCGGGAGCGACCCGAACCGACTAACTGCGACGCTTCCGTCTAGGACTCTGTTCGTTTTCCTGAGCTGCAAAAAGTAAGGAAAGTCTCGGCTCGAGGCTCAATCCACTCACCACGAGCGCGTCGCGTCGAGCGAGCGAGGAGGAGGAGCGCGCGTGTAGCACTCCTATTCTCACACACTTACTAGTGGTGGAACAACCCACCTTATAAGGTGGTCTAACTTCCTCCCAACTTTCCATGTGGGACTAAACTTCCCACCTCTTGCCACTCCCTAGTGAGCTGCCACCAACTTGGGCTCAAACTCACAAGGCTACCACTATGTGGGCTTTGAGATTTATAGAAAAAAACTGAAATCTAATTTGGGCCACTAAAAGTGGGCCCAATATTTCAACACTTAACAATGGAGAATAAATAGACAATATTTTTACAGATCAGATAAGACCCCACGTCTAGCTATCTTTGTAATGCTGACTAGTGTGCATTATAATGTTACGAAACATCATATTTACATCCAGTTATTGATAGTGGTCAACTTTAGTCAAGAAAAAAAATCAAATGAACTTTGGTCAAGCATAACAATGGAGATTTTTAAAATAGCAAGATTTGCCGTGAGGTCTCTTCCTACGTTATACATATGAGGTAAAAACGCCCAGCATAACAAGAAGACTACTTGATTTAGTGGCCACAACCTACTTGATTTAGTGGCCACAGCCTAGAAATAATTCTTTTTTTTTAACGAAGCATGGGTCTAGGAGACCCCAGTGGCAAATCATTTCAATAACACATGGCAGGTAAAAATTGCAGCAGGCTCCTAAAAACACTCGCCCTAAAGAACCTAGTATTTGAAGATAAGGCCGACACATTTACATAAAACACCCCATAACAAAAGATGAAAAAGCAATCAGATCCTCAGGCAACCGCCACAGATCGTTGGTGTCACCACTGAGGAACAAGGGAAAGATGCTCGACAGCCCTCTTCCGGCGAAGAACCGCAGCCGCTGGGCACTTCCAAGCCGCCGGGACGAAGCACTTGACGGCGAAGACGAGCCGAGCTCCAGCAACAGACGCTGTGAAAGGCCTCCACAACGGAGGTTGAACAGAGGCCGCCTTGCCGGCCGAAGATCGCAGAGGCGATGATGTCTTCCGCGTGGTTGAGCTTAAAATCGCTGCGCCACCGCAACAAAGGCCAGCACCACCAAAAGAAGATCACAGCGCCACCGCCTCCTCTCCCCTAGCCACCACGGCAGGACGGACCGACGGAGAAGAAGACGATCTGGAGCTCCAACCCTCAAGATCACACCCACCACCGAACCAGAACACAGCTTTATTGGAAGTTATGGTGGCCTTCTCCCACTACCAGCTCCGTCTAGAGAAGCATGGCAGCAAAAAAGAAGAACCCTAGAGCCCAGATCTGGCTGCCAAGATCTAGTCCACCCCATACTACCGGCATGAAGCCATTCTCCACATGGGTAAGGCAAAGGAAACCTAAATTGCTTTGTACAGAGGGAGGCCAGCCTCCACTCCGGCCGGCGAGGCTGCCGGAGGAAGGAGAGAGAGGAGCTGGAGCAGATGGGGCGACTCTCAAAAGAAGAGAGGAGAGAGAGAGAGAGGAAGAGAGGAAATGAGCACCCCCTTCAGGTCTGTACCTAGAAATAATTGTTGGTGGATATATGTCCTGAGTTATGATCTTTCCGTAGTACATTGCCATATCATCACGGTCTTCGATTCTCTGTGATAGTGATAGTCATTTCCCTGCATAACGAGTGGCCTCAGTGATAAATAGTATGCTCTCTTCGTGCTGCCATGACCATATTTATCCAATTGTATCCGAAATGCAGCTAGGGTAGAAGAATGAGCTCAATGCAAAGATATGTCCAGTATGAAAAGGAGGCATAGGGAATCAATACACCGTTCGATGGCTAACATGTTAGCATGAGTGCCTACTTCTCGGTGAATTGCGTTCCTAGTTTGGCACGTTCTGTGGGTGGAGAACACGCCATGCTCTTCGTTCCTATCGAAGTTCCAGAGTTACTAGGACCTTCTCTGGGCGGAGAACATGAGCAGAGCCAGCACGCAGTTGACCATAGGCAGTTGCGTAGACTCAAGAGGAAGTCCATTGTCACCGAACAATTGCCCCATACTTTCCAAACATTTCATGATGCCGTAGATAAATAAATCAAGAGATATATAGATGGCTCTCATCTTGGTTTCCACTATTAGTTGCC
The DNA here is from genome assembly GCF_019359855.2 of Lolium perenne. Lineage (NCBI taxonomy): Eukaryota > Viridiplantae > Streptophyta > Magnoliopsida > Poales > Poaceae > Lolium > Lolium perenne. The sequence continues at coordinate 263,402,709 of NC_067250.2, forward strand.
GTACCTCAGTTTAACTGATAGCAGGAGACACCTTATGAGCCCAATTGCACTTGGTTAAGTGGGGTGCTTCCGCCTTTGGCCTCCGGCAGCTTGGTTATTTTTCAAATGAACTGATTTCACGGTATAAAAGATACCAAAAAAATCTCTCCTTTACATGGCTAGGCGTGACTGATTTTGAGTGCTCCATTCATGATCCAGCAACTATCCTCTTACTTATTCCTGTTTTCCAGGATGGGAGCAGTGGCTGTATGATAATTATATCCTGGAAACTGGGCATACCCAAACTCTTTGTGTAACAGTCGATCAAAATAAAACGATAGACATGAATCATAGATACTTTAAGCTAACCAATCTGCCACTACCTTCTCAACGGGACATTTCCAACAACATTAAATTCCTTAGGATAGGCATGAGTTGTACTTATAAACTACAAAGGAGCTTATTTGATGCGGGTTAGCAACTAAACACCTTGCAAAATTGACCACCCTACTTGTATGATATGCATACACGGTAACGTAACTTTATTTTTCGTGTCACCAGAATCGATTCCTACACCAGTAGCACGAGCATCTGGTGCCTTCTATATACCGCTCAAATGTAAGAAGATGAATCACCACTACTGCAATAATGCAATATGTTGCTCACAGAGCCATCACGATGAACATGATACAAAGAAATAAACTGTTGGATAGCCACACAACACAATAGGAGTTTGGGGTGTCATAGCTCGCAACGATGCAGCTGAAGTGAATGCGACCAGAGCTAGATCTGCTGATCACGTCCATGATGCGTTCAACATAGAGATGAGGGCTGTGGAGGAAGCCTTTAGTATGAACTTGGCATGATACGTGTGAAGATTGAGCCTAACGCCCAACTCGTTTAGATGGCAAATCTGCGGATTTTTTTCGGGGAGGCTTCTACCGTTGCTGACCTGAAGGTTCAGAAGAGCACATGGTCCTCTGTTTGCACGGTGAGGAGCTGTCGACGAACGGCAAATGAATCAGCACATGTACTCACAAGTTTCGATTCTACCTGTAATATCAATACCAGTGTAACCTGGGAGTATGAGGTTCCGGCTATTATTGACGAAATTGTAATGGGTGATTCTGCCCAAACTGTTGCGTAATGAAGCTTTGTGCTTTGCCCTCGGAAAAAAAAACAGATAATACAAATGCGGCGTGTTTTTTTGCAAATGCGATACAAAAAAACACCCCTCGTCCAGCTACCTTTGTAGCTCCGACTGTTGTGCATAATCGTGTTACCGAACATCATATCTGCATTCAACTATTGATAGTGTCCAACTTTAGTCAAGAAAATTTATTCCAAATGAACTTTGGTAAAGCATGCCAATGGAGATTTAAAAAAAGACAAGACTTCCCCTGAAGTTTCTTCCTATGTTGAAAATACCCACGAGGTAAAAATGTCCGCCAGCAACGACTCGCAAATGGTTGGTGGATTACATTTATCATTAGTTACAATATCATCACGATCTTAGCAACAGTGGTAGCCATCTCGGCATCTCGATGTATAATAAGTTGCCTCAGTGATAAATAGCTATCTTCCTGCTAGCAAGCAAGCCGGTATGACCACAAATGTTCAACTTATATCAGACATGCAGACAGGGGATAGAACAGGCCCAGTGCCAAGGGTAAATATCAACATGAGTCATGTTGGTCGAATAAGAAGAGGAGGCGTAGGGAATCAATACATCGTTGGATGGATAATATGTTAACGTACCTGGCTGGTCTATAGTGAATTGCATTCTTAGTTTGGCACATTCAAGTTGATGTTCACACGTTGTTGACGTTGCAGCGTCACAACCGGGTCCTCTGAGTGGAGAACATGAGTAGAGTAGAGCCAGCCAGCAACTGACCTTAGGCAGCTGTGTAGCGTAGGCTCGATGAGGAACTCCTTGTCACCACTATTGTGTCATACGTGCCCCAAATTTCATTAAGCTATACCTAAAGAACCCAAGAGATTTGTGTATGGCTCTCATATTGGTTTCAATAGTTGTCATATCTCAATCTAGAAGGTGTTTGATTTAGGCAGTGTAATGTAAACACAAATGGAATATGGAATGAGATTACACCGGCAACAAAAACAGAATGGAAAAAATGTTTGGTTCAGCTGACTGTAACGTAATCAATTCTTGTACTGAAGTGGGAAACTCAGATGGGAAAAGCTCACCAAATTGGCCATAGGAACACAACGACATAAGAAATAACAGAATCACGAATCACCAACCCGCTAGCAAATTTACGAACAAATCAACTATCAGGATTTCAAGAAAACTAAGAATTGATAGCAGAATACACCTTGGCAGGTTGATCCCTCTTGGACTTGCCTAAGTTGGGTGCTGATTGCCTTCCTGTAACTTGTTGATTCTCAAATCTCTGATTTACCTACGAAAATACCTCCTTCACATGGCTCAGCATGACTGATTTAGAGTGCTTCAGTCATTCCCCAGCCACTGTATTATTTCTGATTCATGTTTTCCAGAATGAGAGTAGTGGCCATATAACTTGTTGTTTCTCAAATCTCTGATTTACCTACGAAAATACCTCCTTCACATGGCTCAGCATGACTGATTTAGAGTGCTTCAGCCATTCCCCAGCCACTATATTATGCCCAGCCACTGTATTATTTCTGATTCATGTTTTCCAGAATGAGAGTAGTGGCCATATGGCAATTAAATTATGGAAGCAGGACATACCCAGACTCTTCGCAACACTCTTGAATTAAAACTATAAACACAAAACATAGATACTTGGAGTTAACAAATCTGCCTTCTCAACAGGACATTTCTGACAACATTAAATTCCTTAGAATATGCTCAGGTTGGTACTTTCAAACTACAAGAGAGCTTATGTGACGCAGGTTAGGACTTAGGAACTAAACATCCTTTACTGGGTGTCTTCAGAAATTGACTGCCCATTACATGTATGATGCCTACACGGCATTGTAGCTTTATTTGTCATGTCACCAAAATTGATTCCTCGCCAGTGATGCCTCCTCTATACTGCCCAAATGTAAGAATATGCCCCACTGCTATTGAAAGATGCTGCTCACAGAGCCATCACGATGAACATGCCAGATAGTTTCGGCTACAAGGTTAGCCATGGAGAGCACCGTCAGCTGAGGGAAGCATTTGTCCTCTGGCAGCAGGATGGAGTTTGTAACTATAACTTCCTCAAAGATGCCTCCTGAAAGCCTTTCAATTGCAGGTGGGCTGCAAATCAAAGGGCATTATAAAAGAAAAAGGTGAGAATGGTTAGTAATGTAGAAAATGGAGGATACAAAGACAGCAAACATTGTAAATGTGATAACCCCCACATCCAGCTGCTTTAGTCAAGCATGTCCAAAACAAATAAAGTTTGTTCAAGCATGCCGATGGAGAAAAAAGGTAACAAGATTTCCCCTAAAGTCTCTTCCTACACTCAAAATATCGAGGAGGTCAAAATTTCCAGCATAACATATGAATGTCTTCGGTTCTTGGTAATTGACACAATGTTGTTCGGCCATTTATATACTCTGTTTTCTTAGTTATATGTATGACATGAAATGTGATAGGATGATCATTGGATAATACAATTTATCTCTAACTGTAATTTACTTAACAAAAGAGTAACAGGATTTGCAAATTCATTTTTACACCAGCTTTGTTTATAGGAACCGCATACCAAAGTGAGAAACTGGCCCAGCAAAAATACTATCACTGAAAACCAAACCCACAATCAAGTAAAAATTGTGTTGTCAATGAAAATTAGCTAGGCAATTGATACTTCTGACCAGATTGTCAAGACTAACTGCTTGCCTAAATATACTAGCTTGTGAGTGTTCCACAGGTAGAATCTCAAACTTTGTCAAACTTATACAGTAATATAACAGTTAAGAAGTACAGTATTATATTGTATGTTTTCTCTGCAATCATCAGTAACAAATTATGAGCAATACAGAAAATATCGAACCTTAGGACAGCATGTGTGCAACAGGCATAAACAGCCTCTGCTCCCTCCTGCTTTAACAACGCTGCTCCACTAGTAATAGTACCTGAGTTTAATTGAAAGAATAAAGTGAGACTATATGCGAAAACACACTACAAAATATGTGTAAATTCTTGTTCAGGGGCAGCAACAAAAATATTGCAAACCTGCTGTGTCAATCATGTCATCAACCATGATAGCAACCTTCCCCTTCACGTCACCAATTAAGTGCATGACCTGCAGGTGGTAACAGATAGGAAATTCAAAACTATAATCTACTATTTTGACATGTTTACTTCATGAACTATGAATGATATGTGGTTGCCTGTATCAAGGCAAATAGAAATGTGGATGGCTGGGTTTAATGCAGTAAAGCATCAATGTAGGTTCATTAATTATCATGTAATGAAATAGTTACATATAATTTCTAGTTTTCACCATGATACATGTTTGTATAACTAGAGCTAAACATTACGTGTTTCCAACTGCTACACATAATTCTAACTGAAAATAATAGATTCAACTACAAGAAATCCATTGTTACCTCTGAAAGATTGTGGCCCTGTCTTCTTTTATCAACAATAGCTAAAGGGGCATCAGATAATTTCTTGGCAAATGCACGTGCCCTGACAACACCACCCACGTCAGGAGAAACAACCACAAGGTCCTTGGAAATTGTCTTGCTGGCAAGGTAGTCCAGAATCACAGGCTACATAAACAAAGATCCATTAACAGTCTATCAACTAAAGTTCCACCAAGAAAGTTCTTCAAAAGAGAAGACTTTATTCACATTTGAGAGGAAGTTTTTTCCTTCCTAGACTGTTAACTGTACCTTTTTCCAAAAAGAAAACTGTTAACTGTACCTGTCCATAAATATGGTCCACGGGAATATCAAAGTATCCCAATGCTTGTGCAGAATGCATATCACATACAATGACACGGTCACTGCCAGCTTCTGTAAGTAAATTTGCAGCAAGTTTGGCTGTGATGGCCTCACGTCCTTGAGCCTGTGTCACAAAAGAAATCATTCAGTCTACCGGAAGATGATTCAAAAAAAAAGTCTATCAGAAGACCATTCAAAAAAAGTCTATCAGAAGAAGTTAGCAGATATCCACACATCAACACAGCACACCCCACACCCCCTGAGTTGTGTGAACATTACATCATTACCTCATTTGCATTAAAACAGGGAAAACTTGAATCTAATTAGATACTATCAGCTTGGAAGAACAAATTCAGTTACATAAATCTGATACTACAATTGCACTATGAGAAGTTATATATCTCCAATTGGTATACTAAAGCAGTACATCACTTGTTTGAAAAGCAATAAGCGACTTAATCATTTTACCGCACCTTTCTGTCTGCCCTGGCATACCCAAAGTACGGAATGACAACAGTAATAGACCGAGCTGATGCCCTCCGACATGCATCAATCATGATGAAGAGCTCCATGAGGTTCTCATTGACTGGGGAGCAAGTGGGCTGCACCAAGAAGACATCGCAGCCCCTCACGCTCTCTTGCAGTTGCACATAGATTTCCCCATCGGCGAAGCGCTTGATGAGGATCTTGCCAAGGTCTACACCCAGGTAAGAAGCAATTTCCTAAGAGCAAATACAGAAAGGGTCATGTTATTATTTATAGAAGCATAATAGGGCCAAAAACGTCGTGCTCGTCATTGGATTGAATGAGGCAACATACAGACAATCCAGAAAAATAAAGCGCGAGGATAATATCATGATAGACACTGGAGTTGCATATTCTTGGGTGGCTGTATTGCAAGGGGGCGCATGTCCCTTTCAACCAAAGCGCCAAATCGAGACGCAATGACGAAACCAAGAATTGTTACAAACCATTCCTGTCCAACCAAATCCGAATCGAATCGACCCACCATGCTGCTAGAAATAGGATTGGACGAAAAAGGTGTCTCTTTTTTTTTCCTTGGGGAACAGGGGGAGCAGCAGAGTCGAGACCTGCGCGAGCGGGCGGTTGGCGGTGCCGGAGAAGATCTTGAGCCTGGAGTCCGGCGTCTCCTGGGGGAGCGCGAAGAGCCTGGCCTCCTGCGCGGGCACCTTGGGCGTCCACGCCGCGGCCGCCGACGGGTCGGCGCCCCCGCCCGTCCGCTTCCCCGCCTCGACCACGCGCAGCTGCTCGGCCCCGAGCACGCACCTCTGCGCACACCCAAGAAAGCAAAAATCTCACGACCCCGCAGTCAGGGCAAGAAAGCTCGTGCCCCAGCGGGACGAAAGGCTCACCGGCGCGCGGAGGCGGGAGGCGCCGGCGCGGAGCGCCGACGGGGACGCGCCGTGGCGGCGGGCGAGGAGCAGGGAGGAGGAGGGCGACGCCGCCGCGGTTGCCGCCGCCATGGGTGGCGGACGGGGGCTAGGGTTCGGGGGTGGGGCCCGAGAGAGAGAGAGGGAGCGGCGTGGTCTGCTCGGAGTCCGGGCCCTCGGGACGGTGGCGCGGCGGCGGTGGTGTCTTGTGTCTTGTCTTGGCCTCTTGGGGAAGGGTCGAGCCGGCGGCTAATTATGGGTGGGGTTTATGTAGAATCTTTGTCTTCGTGGCCGTCTCCATTCGCTGCACTGGCGATTGCACGTTTAACCCCTGGATGGAATAGCCGGGGAGATTGATTACCCCGTACCGGATGCCTTCACAAAATTTGGTTGGTAGACATACTTTCCCATGTGTCCTACCGAACAATTACTACATTCCAGAAAAATGAGCCGGTAAAGTTGGTCAATTTTGGCAAATACTCGGCTAAAAATTGTGACGTGTAACAGTTGGGGAACCACAAGAGAAAAGTATGATGAGCACAGTAGCAAGTTTTTCCTCAGTAAGAAACCAAGATTTAATCGATCAGTAGGAGAAAGGTCTGACTTCTGAAGATGTTGCTAGCTGACTTGTGACAGGGCGCACTACCGGCATCAGCAACAACATGGAACCTGCGCACAACACAACCAAAATACTTTACCCCAACTTACAGTGGGGTTGTCAATCTCACTGATTTTGCTAAACACAAAGGATTAAACGTATAGTGTGGAAAGAGATGTTTGTTTGCAGTGGAATTAAAGAGAACAGTGCTTGCAGTAAGTAAACAGACTATGATGATTTTATCAGTGTGAAAGAAAGGACTGGGGTTGATACGTTGCAAATGTATCTATAATTTTTGATGATCCATGCTTGTTTTACACCAATTTATATATGGTTTGCTTACACTTCGTTTCACTTTTATACATTTTCCGGCACTAACCTATTAACAAGATGCCACAGTGCAAGTTCCCTGTTTTCTGTTGTTTTGTATTTCAGAAAAATTGTACAGGAAATATTCTCAACATTGGACGAAACAAAAGCCGAAGTCCATATTTTACCGTAACAAAGACAGAGTCCAGAGGGGGGACGAGGAGGCTCCACGGGGCGGCCAGACCACCCCATGGCGCGGCCAAGGGTGGGCCCGCGCCAAGGGGTGGTGTGGGCCCCCAGGCGGCCACCGACCTCGCCTTTCCGCCTATTTAGTCACGATCTCAGGAAAAACCTAAACACCCGAGCCTCCATCCATTAAAAGTTCCGTCGCGGCCGTCATCGCAGACCCTAACTCGGGAGGGTTCTGAAGCTCTTCCCGGCACCCTTCCGGAGGGGGAGATTGATGGCGTGTAACTCACACGTTCGTTGGGAACCCCAAGAGGAAGGTATGATGCGCACAGCAGCAAGTTTTCCCTCAGAAAGAAACCAAGGTTTATCGAACCAGGAGGAGCCAAGAAGCACGTTGAAGGTTGATGGCGGCGGGATGTAGTGCGGCGCAACACCAGAGATTCCGGCGCCAACGTGGAACCTGCACAACACAACCAAAGTACTTTGCCCCAACGAAACAGTGAGGTTGTCAATCTCACCGGCTTGCTGTAACAAAGGATTAACCGTATTGTGTGGAAGATGATTGTTTGCAGAAAACAGTAGAACAAGTATTGCAGTAGATTGTATGCGATGTAAAGAATAGGACCGGGGTCCACAGTTCACTAGAGGTGTCTCTCCCATAAGATAAAAGCATGTTGGGTGAACAAATTACAGTCGGGCAATTGACAAATAGAGAGGGCATAACAATGCACATACATGTCATGATAAATATAGTGAGATTTAATTGGGCATTACGACAAAGTACATAGACCGCTATCCAACATGCATCTATGCCTAAAAAGTCCACCTTCAGGTTATCATCCGAACCCCTTCCAGTATTAAGTTGCAAAACAACAGACAATTGCATTAAGTATGGTGCGTAATGTAATCAATAACTACATCCTTAGACATAGCATCAATGTTTTATCCCTAGTGGCAACAGCACATCCACAACCTTAGAACTTTCTGTCACTGTCCCAGATTCAATGGAGGCATGAACCCACTATCGAGCATAAATACTCCCTCTTGGAGTTAAGAGCAAAAACTTGGCCAGAGCCTCTACTAATAACGGAGAGCATGCAAGATCATAAACAACACATAGGTAATAACTTGATAATTAACATAACATAGTATTCTCTATCCATCGGATCCCGACAAACACAACATATAGTATTACAGATAGATGATCTTGATCATGTTAGGCAGCTCACAAGATCCAACAATGAAGCACAATGAGGAGAATACAACCATCTAGCTACTGCTATGGACCCATAGTCCAGGGGTGAACTACTCACTCATCACTCCGGAGGCGACCATGGCGGTGAAGAGTCCTCCGGGAGATGAATCCCCTCTCCGGCAGGGTGCCGGAGGAGATCTCCAGAATCCCCCGAGATGGGATTGGCGGCGGCGGCGTCTCAGTAAGGTTTTCCGTATCGTGGCTCTCGGTACTGGGGGTTTCGCGACGGAGTCTTTAAGTAGGCGGAAGGGCAGGTCAAGAGGCGGTACGAGGGGCCCACACTACAGGCCGGCGCGGCCAGGGCTTGGGCCGCGCCGCCCTGTAGTCTGGCCACCTCGTGGCCCCACTTCGTCTCCTCTTCGGTCTTCTGGAAGCTTTGTGGCAAAATAGGACCCTGGGCGTTGATTTCGTCCAATTCCGAGAATATTTCGTTACTAGGATTTCTGAAACCAAAAACAGCAGAAAACAAGAATCGGCACTTCGGCATCTTGTTAATAGGTTAGTTCCAGAAAATGCACGAATATGACATAAAGTGTGCATAAAACATGTAGATATCATCAATAATGTGGCATGGAACACAAGAAATTATCGATACGTCGGAGACGTATCAGCATCCCCAAGCTTAGTTCTGCTCGTCCCGAGCAGGTAAAACGATAACAAAGATAATTTCTGGAGCGACATTCCATCATAACCTTGATCATACTATTTGTAAACATATGTAATGAATGCAGCGATCAAAACAATGGTAATGACATGAGTAAACAAGTGAATCATAAAGCAAAGACTTTTCATGAATAGTACTTCAAGACAAGCATCAATAAGTCTTGCATAAGAGTTAACTCATAAAGCAATAAATCAAAGTAAAGGTATTGAAGCAACACAAAGGAAGATTAAGTTTCAGCGGTTGCTTTCAACTTATAACATGTATATCTCATGGATAATCGTCAACATAGAGTAATATAATAAGTGCAATATGCAAGTATGTAGGAATCAATGCACAGTTCACACAAGTGTTTGCTTCTTGAGGTGGAGAGAGATAGGTGAACTGACTCAACATAAAAGTAAAAAGAATGGTCCTTCAAAGAGGAAAGCATCGATTGCTATATTTGTGCTAGAGCTTTTATTTTGAAAACATGAAACAATTTTGTCAACGGTAGTAATAAAGCATATGAGTTATGTAAATTATATCTTACAAGTTGCAAGCCTCATGCATAGTATACTAATAGTGCCCGCACCTTGTCCTAATTAGCTTGGACTACCGGATCATCGCAATACACATGTTTTAACCAAGTGTCACAATGGGGTACCTCCATGCCGCCTGTACAAAGGTCTAAGGAGAAAGCTCGCATTTTGGATTTCTCGCTTTTGATTATTCTCAACTTAGACATCCATACCGGAACAACATGGACAACAGATAATGGACTCCTCTTTAATGCATAAGCATGTGGCAACAATTATTATTCTCATATGAGATTGAGGATATATGTCCAAAACTGAAACTTCCACCATGAATCATGGCTTTAGTTAGCGGCCCAATGTTCTTCTCTAACAATATGCATGCTTAACCATAAGGTGGTAGATCTCTCTTACTTCAGACAAGACGGACATGCATAGCAACTCACATGAACATGGTTATCGCACAACAAGCAACTTAATAAGAGATAAAGTGCATAAGTACATATTCAATACCACAATAGTTTTTAAGCTATTTGTCCCATGAGCTATATATTGCAAAGGTGAATGATGGAATTTTAAAGGTAGCACTCAAGCAATTTACTTTGGAATGGCGGAGAAATACCATGTAGTAGGTAGGTATGGTGGACACAAATGGCATAGTGGTTGGCTCAAGGATTTTGGATGCATGAGAAGTATTCCCTCTCGATACAAGGTTTAGGCTAGCAAGGTTATTTGAAACAAACACAAGGATGAACCGGTGCAGCAAAACTCACATAAAAGACATATTGTAAACATTATAAGATTCTACACCGTCTTCCTTGTTGTTCAAAACTCAATACTAGAAATTATCTAGACTTTATAGAGACCAAATATGCAAACCAAATTTTAGCATGCTCTATGTATTTCTTCATTAATGGGTGCAAAGTATATGATGCAAGAGCTTAAACATGAGCACAACAATTGCCAAGTATCAAATTATTCAAGACATTTTAGAATTACTACATGTAGCATTTTCCAATTCCAACCATATAACAATTTAACGAAGAAGAAACTTCGCCATGAATACTATGAGTAGAAACTAAGGACATACTTGTCCATATGCAACAGCGGAGCGTGTCTCTCTCCCATACAGTGAATGCTAGGATCCATTTATTCAAACAAAAACAAAAACAAAAACAAACCGACGCTCCAAGCAAAGCACATAAGATGTGACGGAATAAAAATATAGTTTCAGGGGAGGAACCAGATAATGTTGTCGATGAAGAAGGGGATGCCTTGGGCATCCCCAAGCTTAGACGCTTGAGTCTTCTTGATATATGCAGGGGTGAACCACCGGGGCATCCCCAAGCTTAGAGCTTTCACTCTCCTTGATCATATTGCATCATATCCCTCTCTTGATCCTTGAAAACTTCCTCCACACCAAACTCGAAACAACTCATTAGAGGGTTAGTGCATAATAAAAATTAACATGTTCAGAGGTGACACAATCATTCTTAACACTTCTGGACATTGCATAAAGCTACTGGACATTAATGGATCAAAGAAATTCATCCAACATAGCAAAAGAGGCAATGCGAAATAAAAGGCAGAATCTGTCAAAACAGAACAGTTCGTAAAGACGAATTTTAAAATGGCACCAGACTTGCTCAAATGAAAATGCCCAAATTTAATGAAAGTTGCGTACATATCTGAGGATCACGCACGTAAATTGGCTTAATTTTCTGAGCTACCTACAGGGAGGCAGGTCGAAATTCGTGACAGCAAAGAAATCTGAAACTGCGCAGTAATCCAAATCTAGTATGAACTTTACTATCAAAGACTTTACTTGGCACAACAAAACACAAAACTAAGATAAGGAGAGGTTGCTACAGTAGTAAACAACTTCCAAGACTCAAATATAAAACAAAAATACTGTAGCAAAAACATGGGTTGTCTCCCATAAGCGCTTTTCTTTAACGCCTTTCAGCTAGGCGCAGAAAGTGTGTATCAAGTATTATCAAGAGATGGTGCATCTACAGCGGGATGCGGAGTTTTCTCAACCAGGCATAGTATATTAGATACATAAGTTTTAGCGTCCCCCTTTTCATTAGTCTTGGGCTTGCTACTCTCATCAAACAAATTTTCAGGAACAAGCCAAGCATAATTATTTTCTAGTGCATCATTCATCGCTAGGAGCTTACATGGTATTGGTGCTTTGATCTCCCCACCATCATTAATATTATTAGTGTACTTTATTCTATCCATATCCATCTTTTCAAGGAGACTAACAAAATTGGTATAAGAACCAAGCATATCATATTTAGCAAAGACCTTTCTAGCCTCTGTTGCTATACCACCAAATTCTTTAAGAAGGGTTTCTAAAACAAAATCTTTCTTTTCCCCTTCTTCCATATCACCAAGTGTGAGAAACATGTGTTGGATTATAGGATTGAGATTAACAAATTTAGTTTCCAACATGCGAACTAAAGCAGCAGCAGCAATTTCATAAGTAGGAGCAAGGTCTACCAAGTGTCTATCCTCAAAATCGTCAATGGTACTAACATGGTTGAAAAATTCCTCTATATTATTTCTCCCAACTATAGACCCACGTCCTACCGGTATGTCTTTCGTGGTAAAATTAAAAGGAAACATGATGAATCAAGTAAAGTAAATGCAAGTAACTAATTTTTTTTTGTGTTTTTGATATAGCAAACAAGATAGCAAAATAAAGTAAAACTAGCAACTAATTTTTTTGTATTTTGATTTAGTGCAGCAAACAAAGTAGTAAATAAAATAAAGCAAGACAAAAACAAAGTAAAGAGATTGCGATGTGGAGACTCCCCTTGCAGCGTGTCTTGATCTCCCCGGCAACGGCGCCAGAAAAAGAGCTTGATGGCGTGTAACTCACACGTTCGTTGGGAACCCCAAGAGGAAGGTATGATGCGCACAGCAGCAAGTTTTCCCTCAGAAAGAAACCAAGGTTTATCGAACCAGGAGGAGCCAAGAAGCACGTTGAAGGTTGATGGTGGCGGGATGTAGTGCGGCGCAACACCAGAGATTCCGGCGCCAACGTGGAACCTGCACAACACAACCAAAGTACTTTGCCCCAACGAAACAGTGAGGTTGTCAATCTCACCGGCTTGCTGTAACAAAGGATTAACCGTATTGTGTGGAAGATGATTGTTTGCAGAAAACAGTACAACAAGTATTGCAGTAGATTGTATGCGATGTAAAGAATAGGACCGGGGTCCACAGTTCACTAGAGGTGTCTCTCCCATAAGATAAAAGCATGTTGGGTGAACAAATTACAGTCGGGCAATTGACAAATAGAGAGGGCATAACAATGCACATACATGTCATGATAAATATAGTGAGATTTAATTGGGCATTACGACAAAGTACATAGACCGCTATCCAGCATGCATCTATGCCTAAAAAGTCCACCTTCAGGTTATCATCCAAACCCCTTCCAGTATTAAGTTGCAAAACAACAGACAATTGCATTAAGTATGGTGCGTAATGTAATCAATAACTACATCCTTAGACATAGCATCAATGTTTTATCCCTAGTGGCAACAGCACATCCACAACCTTAGAACTTTCATCACTGTCCCGCATTCAATGGAGGCATGAACCCACTATCGAGCATAAATACTCCCTCTTGGAGTTAAGAGCAAAAACTTGGCCAGAGCCTCTACTAATAACGGAGAGCATGCAAGATCATAAACAACACATAGGTAATAACTTGATAATTAACATAACATAGTATTCTCTATCCATCGGATCCCGACAAACACAACATATAGTATTACAGATAGATGATCTTGATCATGTTACGCAGCTCACAAGATCCAACAATGAAGCACAATGAGGAGAAGACAACCATCTAGCTACTGCTATGGACCCATAGTCCAGGGTGAACTACTCACTCATCACTCCGGAGGCGACCATGGCGGTGAAGAGTCCTCCGGGAGATGAATCCCCTCTCCGGCAGGGTGCCGGAGGAGATCTCCAGAATCCCCCGAGATGGGATTGGCGGCGGCGGCATCTCAGTAAGGTTTTCCGTATCGTGGCTCTCGGTACTGGGGGTTTCGCGACGGAGTCTTTAAGTAGGCGGAAGGGCAGGTCAAGAGGCGGCACGAGGGGCCCACACTACAGGCCGGCGCGGCCAGGGCTTGGGTCGCGCCGCCCTGTAGTCTGGCCACCTCGTGGCCCCACTTCGTCTCCTCTTCGGTCTTCTGGAAGCTTCGTGGCAAAATAGGACCCTGAGCGTTGATTTCGTCCAATTCTGAGAATATTTCGTTACTAGGATTTCTGAAACCAAAAACAGCAGAAACAAAGAATCGGCACTTCGGCATCTTGTTAGTAGGTTAGTTCCAGAAAATGCACGAATATGACATAAAGTGTGCATAAAACATGTAGATATCATCAATAATGTGGCATGGAACACAAGAAATTATCAATACGTCGGAGACGTATCAGAGATCATCACCGGAGGCCTCTACATCGTCATGCCCGCCTTCGAAGTGATGCGTGAGTAGTTTATCCCTGGACTATGGGTTCATAGCAGTAGCTAGATGGTTGTCTTCTCCAATTTGTGCCTCATGTTTAGATCTTGTGAGCTGCCTATCATGATCAAGATCATCCTTATGTATTGCTACATATTGTGTTCACTGGGATCCGATGAATATTTTGAATACTATGTTGAGACTGATTATATACTTGACATATGTTATTTGTGATCTTGCATGCTCTTCGTTGCTAGTAGATACTCTGGTCTAGTAAATGTTTGTGACTCCAAGAGGGAGTATTTATGCTCGATAGTAGGTTCATGCCTCTAGTTTTCTGGAAGAGTGACAATAACTTCTAAGATTGTAGATATGATGTTGCTACTAGGGAGAAAACAACAATATTTTATCTAAGGGTAATTCTATTGTTTACTTTACACACATTTCTTAATGTGATAATCTGTTGCTTGCAACTTAATACTGAAAGGGGTTCAGACGATAACTGGAAGGTGGATTATTAGTCATAGACTCAACTGGATTACGTCTATGTATTCTGTTGTAATACCAAACGTATCTCATAGTAATCATCTTGTCATGTATGGTCTTTATTCTGTCAATTTTCCCAACTGTAATTTATTCACCCAACATGTATTTATCTTTATGGAGAGACACCTCTAGTGAATTGTGGACCCCGGTCCTTTCTTTTACACTGATACAATCATCCTTTTATGTTTACTTACTGCAAGCATTGTTCTCTTTAATTCTAGGCATATCATAGATTTTTCTAGGTATGACTGGAATAATTGCACCAAGATCACATAAAGCATTGCAATCAAAGTCATCTAATTTAATTTTAATGATGGGCTCCCAGCCATCTTCTAACTTTATAGGAATAGAAGCTTCACGTTTTAATTTCTCTTCTTGAATTTGCATGAGAGCTGTAGTATGCTTTGTGAAAGCCATATTTATAGCACTAGCATTAGGACTTCTACCAAGAATTCGTAAAAACTTAATTACTTCAGAGATATTGCAATCATCAAAATCGAAGTCATTATTATCAAAGGTAAAAGGACTATTGTCTCCCATACTCCGAAAAATTTCAGCATACTTATCAGAAACAGTTTCAATGGTTCTAGCCAATTTTGTAGAGGGGGTGGGGAATTTTCCTACACCAATTATTTTACCATTAATAGTAGGAGGTTTGATAGCATTTGAGACTTCAGTATTACTAGTGGTGGTAATGGTACAAACTTTAGTAAAATTATTATTTCTAGCAATTTCATCTTCTCTTTCCCACCTAGCATGCAATTCCGCCAACATCCTAACATTGTCATAAATTATAACTTGAATGGCATTCAAAGTTTTACTTTATTTAACATCATGAGGTATAACCTTTAATTTCAGAAATTCAACATCATGAGCAAGGCTATCAACTTTAGAAGCAAGAACATCAATTTTGCCAAAATTTTCCTCACCAGATTTATTAAAAGCAGTTTGTTTACTAATGAAGTCATTTAGCATGACTTCAATATTAGAGGGTGCACTTTTATTGTTGCTATACGAATTACCATAAGAATTTACATAAGCATTACCATTATCAGAAGGATATGGCCTATAATTGTTACTACCAAAAGTATTCCTATAAGCATTGTTGTTGAAATTATTATTTTTAATGAAGTTCACATCAACATGCTCTTCTTGAGCAACCAAAGAAGCTAACGGAATACTATTTGGATCAACATGTGCTTTACCATTAACAAGCATAGACATAATAGTATCAATCTTATCACTCAAGGAGGAGGTTTCTGATACGTCTCAAACGTATCTATAATTTCTATGTTCCATGCTACTTTTATGATGATACTCACATGTTTTATACACACTTTATGTCATTATTATGCATTTTCCGGCACTAACCTATTGACGAGATGCCGAAGAGCCAGTTGTTGTTTTCTGCTATTTTTGGTTTCAGAAATCCTACAAAGGAAATATTCTCGGAATTGGACGAAATCAACGCCCAGGGTCTTATTTTTCCACGAAGCTTCCAGAAGACCGAAGGGGATATGAAGTGGGGCCACGAGGTGGCCAGACCATAGGCCGGTGCGGCCAGGGAGGGGCCCGCGACGCCCTATGGTGTGGGCCCCTCGTCAGCCCTCCAACCCTACCCTTCCGCCTACTTATAGCATTCGTCGCGAAAACCCCTGTACCGAGAGCCACGATACGGAAAACCTTCCAGAGACGTCGCCGCCGCCAATCCCATCTCGGGGGATTCAGGAGATCGCCTCTGGCACCCTGCCGGAGAGGGGAATCATCTCCCGGTGGACTCTTCATCACCATGATCGCCTCCGGATTGATGTGTGAGTAGTTCATCCCTAGACTATGGGTCCATAGCAGTAGCTAGATGGTTGTCTTCTCCTCATTGTGCTATCATGTAAGATCTTGTGAGCTGCCTATCATGATCAAGATCATCTATTTGTAATGCTACATGTTGTGTTTGTTGGTATCCGATGAATATGGAATACTATGTCAAGTTGATTATCAATCATATATGTGTTGTTTATGTTCTTGCATGCTCTCTGTTGCTAGTAGAGGCTCTGGCCAAGTTGATACTTGTAACTCCAAGAGGGAGTATTTATGCTCGATAGTGGGTTCATGCCTCCATTGAATCTGGGACAGTGACAGAAAGTTCTAAGGTTGTGGATGTGTTGTTGCCACTAGGCATAAAACATCAATGCTTTGTCTAAGGATATTTGTGTTGATTACATTACGCACCATACTTAATGCAATTGTCTGTTGTTTGCAACTTAATACTGTTGACGTCCGAAACCCACCGGCGGGCAGCGGCCTGTCAACACCGTAGAGCCGGGAAGAGCCTAGAGCTGCGGCTGGCTGAGACCCCTCCGAGCGACGGCCCGCAATGCTCTTCTGGTCACACGCGGCGATGCGAAGTGCAAGGGCGTGCCACCTGACCTATACCTGGTCAGGAAGGTGATGGGGATGCCTCGCTTAGTTCCTGCAGGGCATACATATAAACATTAAATACGAGCCTCGATCGGCTCTCAGGTTATCCTGTGAATCGGCTCAAAGAGCCGATCCACCCATGATCCGTGCGGGGTGCACGAATACCTGGTGATCCTGCTTGATCAAGATAAAGCTAATGAGATCTACGGCGATTTAGGGTTTTCACCGCATAATCGGATCATCCTACTCCAGGTTGGGCCTCGCGGCCACGCACGGTGCTCATAAGCCGATCCTAAACAAGGCCTAAAAACCAACAATGAAGTTGATCCTCGGAACATCCTGTTTAGGACTTGCGAACGCCACCCTACGTGCCGCTGGATCCTCCACCCCTTTGTAAGGCCTAACTATTGCGGATATTAAACTAATCCTTGCAGAGCAAGGAGCAATCGCAACGGATCAGATCCACTAAACGATGAACAAGCGGTGCCGCCCCACGCCTGAGATAGGCGTGAGGACGGCTAGATATGCAAGGGTTGCACTACGTAAGCATGTTTATACGAAGAGCCATGCTAACCCTAACACATCTATGATAACTACGTTGCCCGCCATCAAAGACGCTTCAGTACGGGCAACGCATGAACAACGTGGGGCTTGTGCTGCCTAGATCGCAAGATGCGATCTAGGCAGCATGTCGCTTACCTGATTGAAACCCTCGAGACGAAGGAGTTGGCGATGCGCCGAGATTGGTTTGTTTTGGGGGTGAACGTTGTGTTGTTGTTTATTCCATAAACCCTAGATACATATTTATAGTCCAAATGGACTTTCTAACGTGGGAATATCCCATCGTGCACGATACAAACTCTAACTTTTGATCTAAGACATAATCTACTATAATTAAAGATACACGGGCAATCTAGCCCAAATTCTCCGCGCAAGGCCGTTTCAGAGATCTTCCACGTGTAGTCCTCCAAGCCCATCTCCCTTACGGCCCACCTCTGGATTTGTCCAAAATCTGGTGATAACACATGCCCCCCTGGTTTTGGAAATAATTTTTCCAAAATCATTATGCTTTCCTTCGTCGGGTCATGTCATGGCAGAGCAGAGCTGTTGCAGTATCCGTTATCATTATGCCCCGTCTTCTCAGCTTCTCTGCAAAATTCGATAGCCCTGGCGTCATCCCCTTGGACACTGTAATGACAATAAATTTCCACCAGGTTCCCCATTATTTAAGCTGTGCCGATCGATTAGCTTTCTTCATACCCTTCCTCTGTTCCAGCCATCGGCACCAAAAAACCCTCTTCTCCCTCAGCCATGTCTTCCTCTTCCTCCTCTTTCTCAAACCTCTTCCCCCCATTCTCACCAAAGAAAAACGAGGACAAGCCCCATTCCGAGGTGAACCCCCTCTCCTCCGATAATGAGAAGAAAGCAGGAGAAGTAGCAAAGGCCAAGACCCTCCCCTCCGCCAAGCTCCCGTCAAGAAGCGCTCCCGCATATGGGCGGACAGCGAGGATGAAGATGACGACGAAGAAGAAGAAGAGGAGGAAGAAGATGAATCTTCCTCTTCCGCCGGGTACCCGCCAACCAAGCGCTTCCGCTCACGGGCGGACAGCGAGGACGATGATGATGACGAGGAGGCAGAGGCTCCGGCCACGGGCTGGGGTAGCAGCGACGAGGAGCTCCCCGGGAGCAGCGCCGACGACATCGATGGCGGTGACGACGAGGACAGCGACGACTAGTATACTAGGACTAGTAGTAGCAGTGCGCTAGGCACTAGATCCCTCTTTTGAGAGCCATCGGCTCTTTCTTGTAAAGCCGCTCCTCTGAACGAATGAAATTACTCTTTTGATTCATCCTTCGATTGCCCCAATTTCATTCCTTCCGCCTATCATATCCAGACCGATAGCAATGTATCGATTTCCTTCTTCTAAACGCCCATGAAGCTGGATTCTTATGTCGCTTAGCTCGCAGGCCAAGAACTTCTCAATTTCAGGCTGCGATCTGGCATCTGACTATAATTTTCCGCAATCCCTTAGCCAATGACTATTCATCGGCTATTTTGAGAATCCAATCCCTCTGCGGCGGCAGGACAGTCCAAAATCTGTAAAAGCCGACGGCCTCTTTTCCTGTTTCCTCTCCATAGCTTCAGCAACCTTCTATCGCGACCAAAATTGCTTCTAGAGAGGATCACGATGCAGGATCGACCGATGCAACTCCAATTGGTTTCTAAAGAACCAAATCTTCATGTAGTCCGTTGCCCCCCGAGTCTTCATCAAGGCGAGGACAATCGTGAGCCAACCACATGTGTCACCATCAGCCTCCGAACCGTAACGCAGAATCAACCGATTCCATCAAAATCGGCTCTCTGAAGAACTTCCAGGGCGAGCTGCCCCCCGAGCTTTCATCAAGGCAAGAATACCGGCGAGGATGTATAAGTCGTTGATCAGCTTTCTACCTACTGAACAATCGACGTTGATGTAAACCCCTGAGCACATAGCCAGTAGGTCTTGGTCCTGTGCAACTGTACTAAAGTCGATGGCTGCGCATCGGCTTTGCTTCTGAAAAATTTTTTTTTATTTGGCCGATTTTTCCTTAACCGGCCCCCCCAATGTTCCACTGCACGCATGTCTGCACATGTTTATCTGCATATGTTCATCTGACTATATGCCCCCCGAGCCGAATCTATTTGAATGACTCTGAGATATCGGCTTTCTTGGTAAGTCAGGGCACTGCACTTGCACGTCGGCTTAGCAAAGATTCATGCTGACTTTCATCTGCCGACGTGGCCGCTGCCCAGTAGACCGTTGTTGACCACAAACAGAATATGTGCAGAAGACAATTTTGGCCGATTGCTGGAATCGGCCCCCACATTGCTTGTTCGATGAAGGTTTTGTAATGTCCCTCCATAAATTTTTCCTTAACCGGCCCCCCCAATGTTCCACTGCACGCATGTCTGCACATGTTTATCTGCATATGTTCATCTGACTATATGCCCCCCGAGCCGAATCTGCTGAATGACTGCAGATATCGGCTTTCTTGGTAAGTCAGGGCACTGCACTTGCACGTCGGCTTAGCAAAGATTCATGCTGACTTTCATCTGCCGACGTGGCCGCTGCCCAGTAGACCGTTGTTGACCACAAACAGAATATGTGCAGAAGACAATTTTGGCCGATTGCTGGAATCGGCCCCCACATTGCTTGTTCGATGAAGGTTTTGTAATGTCCCTCCATAAATTTTTTGGGGCCGATCACAAGGATCAGCCTCGCATGGTTTGCTCATTGGTTTAATCTTGCTACTCAGTTAGGCTGGATAAAACCAACCCAACCTCTGACTTGATGCGCCTGCTGTCATCCACCTTGAGTGCATCGTATAATCGTGGAGCATTAAGCTCTGTCGGCAAGACAAACACCATGTTTGTGCCAGCCGATGTTTCACCATCGGCTTTCTTTTGCTTGGGACGCCACTCCATTCTCCGTGGACGACCCTCTTCATTCAGGGTTCGCTGAACTTTCGCAGCCAGATCAGGCCGTGCCTTCCTCAACAGATGCAGTATAACCTTTCGGCTTCCTCCAGGCCGCGCAACCGCTGAACCTGCGTTTCGTGAACGGCTGAGTCCGTCAGGGCACCACCTTGGACGGTGGTACCTGTCTTCTTCTTCTTCTAGTCCCTCGTCTTCTGAATCCTCAAGATCTGCCCAACGAGGTGACTCAGCGCGCTTGCTTGGTGGTGGGAGAGGCCCTAAGCGCTCAAACACAGACACATTGGCTGCCTCCTTCTTCTTCTTGTTACATTCTGGGCAATTGCCGATTGTGGGTAATCGGCTCATTCCTGAATCCCAGCAGTGTCTGAAGAAAGGGCAGTCCCAGTGTCTGGCGTTGTCTTCTTGCTCCCTTGGCCTGTCCGTGGCACGGCGCTCGTGCTCCTCCTCATCGCGATCCTGCCGACGATGTCTGCTGGCTTCTCTAGCCAGACGATCTCCTTCATCATCATAGTTGGACCGTCGGCGTTGGTCATATTGACTCACATATTTGTTGAGGAGGTGATCAGAGAGAGGTCGTTGGTATCTTATATTCTTCACTTCTCCCTCTGTGACGTAGCGCTTGCCATCATGATGGAGCCGATCGCGTGGAGCGGCTTCTTCTGTGTCCCTGCTATGAGAGCAGCTGCCCTCATCTCCATCTCTGCCAGAGTGGTTCCCCGACCCTACCATGTTGATGCTGAACGTGGGACCTGGCTGGCAGCCCTCGGGGTAGATGACTTCTACCATATTAACGGCGGGGAAGGGCTGGGTGTCTACCTTCATGGCGTATTGGTTGAAAATTAAACGCCCCTTCTCTATCGCCGCTTGGATGTGCTGACGCCACACCCTGCAGTCGTTGGTGGCATGGGAAAGCGAGTTGTGGAATTTGCAGTACGGCTTTCCGTTCAGCTCTTGCGCCGTGGGGAACTTGAGACCTTCAGGAATCGTCAACTGTTTCTCCTTGAGCAGGAGGTCAAAGATTTGTTCAGTCTTGGTCACGTCAAAATCAAATCCCACAGGCGGCCCTGGTGGCTTGACCCATTTGCGGGACACGGGGGTTCCTCCCCGAGTCCACTCAGCCATCGCTACTTCTTGGTCTCCCGCAGCACTTCACCTTCCTCCGTATCGACCATGACTATCGCACGCTTGAACTTGTCTTGGTACAGTGCAGGTGGCGCTGTTCAAATGCTGATAGTTTCTGAACCATGTGCGCCAGCGAGGGATAATCTGCTTGGGAGGCCATGTCCTTGACCTGTGAAGCCAGGCCCGCTGCTGCCAACTCGACTGCTTCCTTTTCGGTTATACGAACCGAATAACATCGGTTCCTCAGATTTCTGAAGCGCTGGATGTATTCCGCTACGGTTTCTCCGCGCTTCTGACGTACTTGTGCTAGATCGGCAAGGCCAGACTCGGCAGCGTCTGAGTGATACTGCGCGTGGAACTGTTCTTCCAACTGCTTCCAAGTCTGGATCGAGTTCGGTGGCAACGAGGTGTACCACCCGAAAGCCGATCCTGTGAGGGACTGTGAGAAGTACCTCACACGTAGTGGATCCGACACTGACGCCGTTCCAAGCTGTGCCAAGTATCGGCTCACGTGCTCGATGGAGCTAGAGCCATCCGTTCCGCTGAATTTGGAGAAATCAGGGAGCCGATACTTAGGTGGTAGTGGGACCAATTCGTAGTTGTCGGGATACGGCTTGGAATAGCCGATCGTCCTTCTTTTTGGCACCATGCCGAACTGGTCTCTCAGGATCGTGCTGATTTGATCCACGGTGCTGGCTGTAGGAGTGGAATTACGAAGATTCGCCGGAGTGGCGTACCTAGCCAGCCACACTTGCTTTTCGATTCTGAGCCAACTGCAGGAGCTGCGCTCTGGAGGTTCGTCGGGGTGGCGTATTTTGTTAGCCACGTCTGCTTCTCAAGCTCTGTTGCTGACGTTCCTCCTGTCTTCGCCGGAGTCCCTGACGTCGTGGCCTGGTTTGAGAGAGCCCAATTGCCACAGTCTGGCACATACGTGCACGCGTATCCTTGAGGGATCTCCTTGGGCGCCTCAGCCAAGAACTGGTAGTCGCTAGGATCACCACCAATCTTGTAGACGACGAATGCCGGTGCAGTCGGCACTTCAGCTGGCGCTGCCCACGCATATGGCAGCGGTGGATGGGACTGGAGTGTCAACTCTCCTTGATGCGTCCCGAGGGCTGGTCCTGACGGCGAGTATTGGCGGCTCATGATTTCCTGGATCACGCGCAGAGCGACACGCTCCAACGTGTTGACCAAGTTTTCAGAGTGGCGGAATAGCGAGTGAGCCACCAAATAGTTGATCTCCTGCCGCAGGCCCCTGGTGCGTTCCTCCGACGGGGCAGAGAGGTCGATCCCATCGAGTGCACCTTGTGGTGAGAAACCCTTCCATCTGATGCCATGGGAACGGGTCCTCTGAAAAGAGCCGATGAGGTCGGCTTCGAGGGTGACCTTGATCTCGTCATATCTCTTTTTGAGCTCGTCAGGCAACTCCTCGTAGGTGACTGGCGTGCCGTCCGCCGCCATCTCAGATGTAGATGGCGATGTGGTTGATGTAGATGATGGTCCCACCGGGCGTGCCAGAATGTGTTGACGTCCGAAACCCACCGGCGGGCAGCGGCCTGTCAACACCGTAGAGCCGGGAAGAGCCTAGAGCTGCGGCTGGCTGAGACTCCTCCGAGCGACGGCCCGCAATGCTCTTCTGGTCACACGCGGCGATGCGAAGTGCAAGGGCGTGCCACCTGACCTATACCTGGTCAGGAAGGTGATGGGGATGCCTCGCTTAGTTCCTGCAGGGCATACATATAAACATTAAATACGAGCCTCGATCGGCTCTCAGGTTATCCTGTGAATCGGCTCAAAGAGCCGATCCACCCATGATCCGTGCGGGGTGCACGAATACCTGGTGATCCTGCTTGATCAAGATAAAGCTAATGAGATCTACGGCGATTTAGGGTTTTCACCGCATAATCGGATCATCCTACTCCAGGTTGGGCCTCGCGGCCACGCACGGTGCTCATAAGCCGATCCTAAACAAGGCCTAAAAACCAACAATGAAGTTGATCCTCGGAACATCCTGTTTAGGACTTGCGAACGCCACCCTACGTGCCGCTGGATCCTCCACCCCTTTGTAAGGCCTAACTATTGCGGATATTAAACTAATCCTTGCAGAGCAAGGAGCAATCGCAACGGATCAGATCCACTAAACGATGAACAAGCGGTGCCGCCCCCACGCACGAGATAGGCGTGAGGACGGCTAGATATGCAAGGGTTGCACTACGTAAGCATGTTTATACGAAGAGCCATGCTAACCCTAACACATCTATGATAACTACGTTGCCCGCCATCAAAGACGCTTCAGTACGGGCAACGCATGAACAACGTGGGGCTTGTGCTGCCTAGATCGCAAGATGCGATCTAGGCAGCATGTCGCTTACCTGATTGAAACCCTCGAGACGAAGGAGTTGGCGATGCGCCGAGATTGGTTTGTTTTGGGGGTGAACGTTGTGTTGTTGTTTATTCCATAAACCCTAGATACATATTTATAGTCCAGCGGACTTTCTAACGTGGGAATATCCCATCGTGCACGATACAAACTCTAACTTTTGATCTAAGACATAATCTACTATAATTAAAGATACACGGGCAATCTAGCCCAAATTCTCCGCGCAAGGCCGTTTCAGAGATCTTCCACGTGTAGTCCTCCAAGCCCATCTCCCTTACGGCCCACCTCTGGATTTGTCCAAAATCTGGTGATAACAAATACTGGAAGGGGTGCGGATGCTAACCCGAAGGTGGACTTTTTAGGCATAGATGCATGCTGGATAGCGGTCTATGTACTTTGTCGTAATGCCCTGATTAAATCTCATAGTAGTCATCGTGATATGTATGTGCATTGTTATGCCCTCTCTATTTGTCAATTGCCCAACTGTAATTTGTTCACCCAACATGCTATTTATCTTATGGGAGAGACACCACTAGTGAACTGTGGATCCCGGTCCATTCTTTTACATCTGAAATACAATCTACTGCAAACTCTGTTCTTTACTGTTCTTCGCAAATAAACATCATTTTCCACACCATACGTTTAATCCTTTGTTTACAGCAAGCCGGTGAGATTGACAACCTCACTGTTACGTTGGGGCAAAGTACTTTGATTGTGTTGTGCAGGTTCCACGTTGGCGCCGGAATCCCTGGTGTTGCGCCGCACTACACTCCGTCACCAACAACCTTCACGTGTTCCTTGACTCCTACTGGTTCGATAACCTTGGTTTCATACTGAGGGAAAACTGATACGTCTCCGACGTATCGATAATTTCTTATGTTCCATGCCACATTATTGATGATATCTACATGTTTTATGCATACTTTATGTCATATTTATGCATTTTCCGGCACTAACCTATTAACGAGATGTCGAAGAGCCAGTTGTTGTTTTCTGCTGTTTTTGGTTTCAGAAATCCTACAAAGGAAATATTCTCGGAATTGGACGAAATCAACGCCCAGGGTCCTATTTTTGCACGAAGCTTCCAGAAGACCGAAGGAGTCACGAAGTGGGGCCACGAGGCGACGACACGCTAGGGCGGCGCGGCCCAGGTGCTGGCCGCGCGGCCCTGTTGTGTGGCCACCTCGTGTGGCCCCCTGACCTGCCCTTCCGCCTACTTAAAGCCTCCGTCGCGAAACCCCCAGTACCGAGAGCCACGATATGGAAAACCTTCCAGAGACGCAGCCGCCGCCAATCCCATCTCGAGGGATTCAGGAGATCGCCTCTGGCACCCTGCCGGAGAGGGGAATCATCTCCCGGAGGACTCTTCATCGCCATGATCGCCTCCGGACTGATGAGTGAGTAGTTCACCCCTGGACTATGGGTCCATAGCAGTAGCTAGATGGTCGTCTTCTCCTTATGTGCTTCATTGTTGGATCTTGTGAGCTGCCTAACATGATCAAGATCATCTATCTGTAATGCTATATGTTGTGTTTGTCGGGATCCGATGGATAGAGAATACTATGTTATGTTAATTATCAATCTATTACCTATGTGTTGTTTATGATCTTGCATGCTCTCCGTTATTAGTAGAGGCTCTGGCCAAGTTTTTGTTCTTAACTCCAAGAGGGAGTATTTATGCTCGATAGTGGGTTCATGCCTCCATTAAATCTGGGACAGTGACAGAAAGTTCTAAGGTTGTGGATGTGCTGTTGCCACTAGGGATAAAACATTGATGCTATGTCCGAGGATGTAGTGATTGATTACATTACGCACCATACTTAATGCAATTGTGCATTTGTTTGCAACTTAATCTTTGGAAGGGGTTCGGATGATAACCTGAAGGTGGACTTTTTAGGCATAGATGCATGCTGGATAGCGGTCTATGTACTTTGTCGTAATGCCCAATTAAATCTCACTATACTTATCATATCATGTATGTGCATTGTCATGCCCTCTCTATTTGTCAATTGCCCGACTGTAATTTGTTCACCCAACATGCTATTTATCTTATGGGAGAGACACCTCTAGTGAACTGTGGACCCCGGTCCATTCTTTTACATTAAATACAATTTACTGCAATATTTGTTCTTTACTATTTTCTGCAAACAATCATCATCCACACTATACATCTAATCCTTTGTTACAGCAAGCCGGTGAGATTGACAACCTCACTGTTTCGTTGGGGCAAAGTACTTTGGTTGTGTTGTGCAGGTTCCACGTTGGCGCCGGAATCCCTGGTGTTGCGCCGCACTACATCCCGCCGCCATCAACCTTCGACGTGCTTCTTGACTCCTACTGGTTCGATAAACCTTGGTTTCTTGCTGAGGGAAACTTGCTGCTGTACGCATCACACCTTCCACTTGGGGTTCCCAACGAGCGTGTGCTTTACGCGTCATCAAAAACTTACTACTGTGCGCATCACACCTTCCTCTTGGGGTTCCCAACGGACGTGTGTCAATTGCACGTCAGCAGTTTGTTCAACAGAATTTACATTCTTACCTTGTGGAGCTCTCGGTGTGCCATTCAGAATAATTTATCATCATATCATCAAGGATTTTTGTTGCAGCCCCCAAAGTAATGGACACAAAGGTACCTCCAACAGCTAAATCCAGAAGGTTTCTTGAAGAAAAATTTAGTCCTGCATAAAAAGTTTGGATGATCATCCAAGTAGTCAGTCCATGAGTGGGACAATTCTTTACATAAGATTTCATTCTTTTCCAAGCTTGAGAAACATGTTCATTATCAAATTGTCTAAATTTCATTATGTCATTTCTCAAAGATATAATCTTAGCAGGAGGATAATATTTTCCAATAAAAGCATCTTTGCATTTAGCCCAAGAATCAATACTATTTCTAGGCAAAGATAGCAACCAATCTTTGGCTCTACCTCTCAAAGAGAAAGGAAACAATTTCTATTTAATAATGTCACCATCTACATCCTTATACTTTTGCATCTCACAAAGTTCAACAAAATTATTAAGGTGAGAAGCAGCATCATCAGTACTAACACCAGAAAATTGCTCTTTCATAACAAGATTTAACAAAGCAGGTTTAATTCATAGAAGGCTGCTTTAGGAGCAGGTGGAGCAATAGTTGTAAAAAAATCATTGTTGTTTGTGCTAGTAAAGTCACACGACTTAGTGTTTTCAGGAGTACCCATTTTAGCAAAATTAAAACAGAGCAACAAAAAAAAAGCTATAATAGAAACTAATTTTTTTGTGTTTTTGATATAATGAAGGAAACAAGACAAAGTAAAATAAACTAAGTAAAACAATAACAAAGTAAAGAGATTGGAGATGAGAGACTCCCCTTGCAGAAATCCTCTTTCTCCCCGGCAACGGCGCCAGAAAAAGAGCTTGATGAGTGCAGAGAGCACACAGTTGGGAACCCCAAAAGGAAGGTATGATGAGCACAGTAGCAAGTTTTCCCTCGGTAAGAAACCAAGGTTTAAACGACTAGTAGGAGAAAGGCGTGACCCTTCTCACGACATATGTAGCACGTTCTTCTCTTCTCCTTCTTCTCACTAGATTTCTCCACAATGGGAGCATTGGCTTGATTCTTCTTGGGAAGTGGCATTTCTTCAACTTGAGGTTGAATATGAGTTTGAGCTTGAGGCCGCTTCCCTTTTTGCTTCTTCTTCAAAGGGCAAGATCGAACATGGTGCCCTTCAATATTGCACTTGAAGCAAACAATCTTGGTTGGGTCTTTGACTTGTACTTGGTCCTTCTTCTTGTTGTTGTTCTTGGACTTCTTCTTGTTGTTGGATTTTAATCCAAGTCCACTCTTGTCATTGGGGGATTGTTACACACTCAACATCGTGTCAAGTTTGCATTTCCCTTCATGACTCTTTACTAAGTCGTTTTTCAAAGAAGTGACTTGGGCCTTGAGCTCTTTGATTTCCTCTACATGGTTTGTAACAACACAAGTACTAGAGGAAGTAGAACCTTCATTGTTAGAGCAACAAGGCAAGGAAGATAATTCATCACAAGATTTAGCAATACTATGAGTGGATGAATTACTAGAACTATCACATGGCAATACAGCATTTTGAGTAGTAGTGCTAGTATCCACATGAGGCTCACAAGGTGTTGCCTTTGATATGATAGCCTCATGAGCTAACTTTAGCCTATCATGGGAGACTAGAAGATCCTCATGGGAGCTAGCAGGCTTTCCATGATTTTCTTCCAATTCCTCATAATTGCTAGTTAATAATTCAAGTTGAGCCCTTAGCTCAACGTTCTCCTTCAAGATAGATGTTTCACAAGAAGTAGAGTTAGTAGCACAGGCACCATCACACGACATATCAAGAAGAGAGGGTAACATAGCCTGCTCTTTTAAATATGAAGCTTGTAGTTGCTCATGTGACTTGGTGAGGATAGAGTGTTTGCTCTCCAAGGCCTTGTGGGCCTTGTCTAGATCATCTAGATCCTTAACAAGTTTATCATGACCAACACCAACTTTAGACTTTTCATTTTTAAGAATTTTAATTGAGCTTTAGCATGGTCTCTTTCTTTAGTGAGTTTAGCAAATATTTCATTTTGAGACACCTCAAGAGTTTCAAGTTGCTCCTCAAGAGAGGCTACGGTCTCTTGTTCTTCTTCAAGATCATTCTTTAGGGATGCTACATCATTGGCATACTCTCGTTCAAGAGCACCCATTTTATCAATGGTGTTGTCACGCATCCAGATAAGTTTTTGGCTCTCAATAGCGGTAGTCAAGATCTCAAAGAAGTGAGAGCTAGCAATTTTATCTTTGCAAAGAACATTGAATACACTCTTACCCTTATCGCGTTGTCGAGGGTGCTCCTCGGCAATGCCCTCCGATAGGGGCTTAGGGTTGATGGAATCCTGCAAGCTGACACGAGACATCGGTTCACAGACAAGCGGGGAGAGCGATTTACCCAGGTTCGGGGCCCTCGATGAGGTAAAACCCTTACGTCCTGCCTGTCTGTTCTTGATTATGATGATAATGGGTTACAATGGGGTGCCGAATAGTTCGGCTGAGATCTCGTCGAGATGGCTAAGTGCTATGTTGACCTAGCTCTAAGCTTTTGGTGGCTAAGGTTGCTAAGATTGATTGTGTCCCTCGGCAGCCCCTCTCCTGGCCTTTATATAGGAGGCCAGGTCTCAAGAGGTCTAACCGAGTACGACTAGGTTTACAGTAGATCTATCTCTAAACTTTCCTTGTTCGTCTCCTTCTGTGTTTTGTACTTCAAGGAATCTTCCGTTGCACCGTCCTAGTGGCCCACCTTGCCATCGGGTACCTTCATGGGCCTCCAGCTAGACCGTATAGGGTAGAGCAACATCGGTTACCCGAAGGGTAATGCCCACGTCAGTAGCCCCCGAGTGTCTAGCCGAAGATAATTCGGGTAGAGACTAAAGCATGCCTCCACTAATGTTCTTCTCCTTGATTATTCTTGTTCTTCTTGAATCTGCATCATCTTCTTCTATCGGGTGCGCGTCAGCGCTCCCGATGGGAGTAGCCCCCGAGTCTAGCTACGGATGCTTGCAATCCGTGCGTAGACTCAAGTTGTACCACTCGAACATTTTGCTCTGCCGAAGTTTTTCCGCAAGTCTTCGTAGTTCATCCGATATATTTTCATCATGCAAGGGATAATGAGTAACGTGCCTAACTTTTGCTGGTTAACTGCCGATGGCAAAACAACATTACCCTACACAGAATCAAGTCCCCGAGCATGATCCTGGAGTGCAAAAAAGTTCTGTCGGGTGCGCGCCCAGCGCTCCCGATGGGAGTAGCCCCCGAGTCTGGGCACGGGTGCTTGCAACCGGGTGCAGACTCGAGTCAAGCAATTATCTCTTCCTTCAAGACTTTTTTCTTCGAGTCTTCATTCTGTCGGGTGCGCGTCCAGCGCTCTCGATGGGAGTAGCCCCCGAGTCTAAGTGTAGATGCTTTGCAATCTGTGCATAGACTCAAATTCACCATCCGATACCTTTTTATTCCTTCGAATGCTTTGATCATTCCTCATGACGTCATCGATGACGCTTTACCGATATCTTGATTTTGACTGACAGGACGCGACCCGCTGGGCCTATTCTTTCTCTGTCTGGCCCTGTTTTTAAGCAATATCCGCCCTTCTCGCACAGTTACCAAGGCGTCTCCTCGATTTCCGCAATCTTTCAATGGAAAAGATCCACTTCATGTACTGGCAGCAACGACACGTGCCCTCACAGCCCTCAAGTTCTCCCTTTCTTAAAATCTCCAAAGGACGAAAATCTCTATTCTTCTCCCATATTTTCCGTAGCACCTTCTCGCCCTTCTTCTTCTTCCTTCCTTTGCTACTGCTGCGCCGCCGTCACTGCTTTTTCGATCTTCCCCAGATCTCGCAATGGTGAAGAAGAAGAACCTCACTGCCGCCACCAGCTCTACTAGCGGAGGGGCCGCCGCCAAATCCTCCTCGAATCTTCCGAAGGGGAGCGCTCCGGACGCTCCTCCCCCAGCTCCGGCGCCGCCAGCGCCGCCAGGCTCCATAGCCAAACCTGGGGATTGGATAGCGTCAACCATCACCAAGCACGACGAGAAGAGATCCCGAAGCCTGGGATTAATCTCCTCCGACGAGGGGAATGTGATTTTTCCAGGTGCGATTTCTCGGCCCAATCCCCCTGCTGGCTTTACCGTGATGTTCCTCTCGTTCCTATACCGGGGTCTCTCGCTTCCTGCTCATGAATTCCTTCTTCATTTTCCGCGGACTTACGAAATCCAACTGTGGCAACTCACTCCTAACTCAATCCTTTACGTCGCTGTGTTCATTACCCTCTGCGAGGCGTTTTTGGGCATTGAGCCTCATTTTGGATTGTGGAAAAAGATCTTTTATGTAAAGAGGTACAGCAGTAGTAATGGATCTTTTGTCATCGGAGGAGTGGGGTTTGTGGCTCGTTCGGAGGTTAATTATTTCAATTTCCCAATGAGAGAATCTGTGCAAGGATGGAGACTGAAATGGTTTTATGTCAAGGATTCCTTGTCAACCGAGTCCCAGCTTCCTTGCTTTGCCGACATCCTCGAAGCCAAGCCTAAGGATTCCTGGAAAAACATTCTCTCTCCCGACGAAAGGGCAGCAGCCGACGAACTATTTGCCAAATTTCTTCGAATCAAAGAGGCCGATGGCCAAACTATGGCCGGTACAGAGGTGGCAGCGGTGTTCCTGAAACGTCGAGTCCAACCAGTCATGGCCAGAATTCGTCCGATGTGGTTGTATTCAGGTCCGAAGGATGAAACCAGGATTAATATTGCCGAACTGTCGGAAAAGGAGCTGCTTGACGAAGTCCGTCGCCTTACTTTCTTTAGTCAGGAAGACTCGATCCCATTGATATCTTCTTATACTCCCCTTGATGTCGATCATCCACCGCCAGAGGTAATCTTCCCTTTTCATATTCTCATTATGCTGTTTCCACTTAGATGACATAATTACTACTATTCTTATTTGTTCTTTTTCTTCGACAGATCCCCACAGTTTCTAAAAACTTGCATGATTCGCCGAATGATACCTCTGAAGGAAGAGGCTCCTCAATACCTGTTGATTTTCACACTGTCGAGCACACAGGCCCAGAGAGCGAACACGATGATCCGATAGATTCTGAAACTGTTCACACTGATCTCCCTCCCTCAGCCGATGATGCTTGTGACACAGAGGGATCAGTGCGTGATGATGACGCTGATCGTGATGCCTTTGTTAATGCAGCTGTGGAGGAGACCAGGGCTTCACCCATGAAGAGATCAACCGGCGGCTTTGCCGACGAAGACGGTCTCTTCGATATGTAAGCACCTTCTTCCCTGATACCATATTTTGTCCCCCTTATTTCTTGCATTCTTTTCATAACTTCTGTCAATCATTTCCTTTTTGTAGTGACGAAGGTTTCTCTGAGCCTCCGTCCAAGAAAGCCAAATCTGGCGCTGCTCCACTGGACATTGCGGCTTTCGAAACTTCGGCTCCTAAGGCAGCCCCCGCGGCTCAGGCATCGACTGATTCTTCCCTTTCCAAGGGGAAAGACGTTCCCCCAACTGCTGCCGCCACGACTCCTCCTTCTGTAAGTCCTTTTTGAGTACAACGCGAATTTCTTGGAGTGTGCCTTGTCTAATGATTCTTTGTCAAACATCCTTCTTTTTTAAGGACCTGCGAGGTGTTATTTCCTCTTTGGAGGCCTTTGCTTCCCAATTCACTTCCCTAGAGGCTGACAAGGTTCGGCTGCAAGAGGAAGTTAAATCTTCTTCCTTGAAGTTGGATGGCGCCATTAAAAAGGCCGCCACAGCTCGCCAAGAAGTCGACTCCCTGAAGGAGGAACTGGGCAAGCTGAAGGAGAAGCTGAAGGAAGAAGAAGCGTCGAGGCTGGCTGCTGAAGCTCAGGCAGCTGAAAAAGATGAACTCCTTCGCCAGTCTTCGTTAGCTTTGCTTGGTAATTTCTTTTATGCTTCTCTGTCGATTATTGTACTCTACGAATTCGATCTTTTGCTAATGATCTTTTCCATTCTATTCTTTTGCAGAAGCTGCCAACATCCCTGCCAATGCCTTGGACAAAGTTCCGAATAACTCTCCTGCAAATGGTGTATCGATGACTCTCGCCTCCCACCAGCTTACGCGGGAGCTTCTCGAAAAGGGGAAAGGTGCCATGGCGCGGATGCACTCGATGATCTTCCCCAAGATCAAGCAAGACAAGACTCTGGGGCAGTTGATTGATGCCTTCGCGGTTGACACCAAGGAGGTTATCGAGGTATTCAAATGCACTTCGCGTACCTATGGTGCCCTCCTTGCCTTCCAACTTATGATGGGTCACGGCTTTAAGGCTGACATCGAAGAAATGACTAAGGAGCTGCCGAAAGAGCAAGATGGGCAGTTCATTGATTTAAGCGTCTTCAAAACATCTGCCCTTAAGTGTGCTCGCCAGCTCCTTGAACTAGTTTCGTCAAGGAAGACATCGGCTGGCCCCAGTTTATCGACTCAGACCCAAGCCCTTTGATTTTTGTAACAAGCTTTTCTTTGAGCTGATGTGAAACATTGTTCTGTTGCAAAACTTATGTTTGTAATAAACTCCGTGCTAGCAATGTTGCTAGTACAACTTTGTTATGACATTTTTACTTGCACTTCTCCCGATGGGAGTTACTTCGGATGCTTGAATTGACCTGATCCGTCATCCCTTTTAACGCTGTTTCTTGCAGGTTTTCCCAGTGCCCGCATTTGTCGACGACTCTTCGAGTGCTCTTCCTGAAGGTGACCGAATCCAACGTATGAAGGATCAAATCGCTCAGATGGAGAAGGATCTGCGCAGCACTTATGCCTTAGCTTCTATTATCAATAAGAAGAGCGAGATTGCAGCCGAAGTAGAGCGGTACGCTCGTACTGAACTGCATAAAGCTACCGAGAGTTTGAACTGTAAGTTTCTTGGTCCTTGCACTCTTTTGTCAACAATGCATTGTCTGATCCTCTATTGATTCCTTTGCCATTCATAGCTTTGAACCGTGCGGAAGAGAACAAGCGGGTGCACGAGCGTGTGCACGCATTGACCCAGCTGTCATCAGCCGAAGAAATTTTCTGGCGGGAACACTCGAAGGCTTCGGCTGTCGCACAATTTCAGGATCGGGTTCAGCAAGTC
Organism: Lolium perenne; assembly: GCF_019359855.2. Classification (NCBI taxonomy): domain Eukaryota; kingdom Viridiplantae; phylum Streptophyta; class Magnoliopsida; order Poales; family Poaceae; genus Lolium; species Lolium perenne. Next base: position 263,436,565 of record NC_067250.2, read on the forward strand.
CACCATTTCTTCGACAAGTGCTACAAAGCCCTGAGGGTAGTTTGGAGGACGATGTTCCCTTTAAACGCGATTCCCCCTACCCTGCTGACTCTGATGTCTGAGTTTGGGAATACCAAGAAGATTCGAGACTTGGTGCGAGCTCAAGTTTTCGCAGGGGCCAGGTTTACACTTGCCCTTGTGCTTGCACGCTACCCCTCAGCAAATCTGCTTGCTATCGCCAACGCGGTTGGTGACTTGGAGACTCTGTATCTGAAGGTATTGCTGCCTGCCAATATAATTGTCGACAAGCTTGAGGAGTAGTCGAAGGTACCTGAGGAAAGAGAAACTCCGCAAGGGTAATTTCAGGGATTAGGGTTGTTTTGTAAATAGGTTATTTTGGCTACTTCATCCAAGTATTAGGATTGTTTAGCCGAAACTTTTTATTCGGTAGATACATGTATATGTACTTTTACCGTGTTGATGCCGTTGGCAAATTTTGAGGGAGCAAAACTTAATTGTCCGTTTAAACGTTTTTCGTATTCGTTGGTCAGCAAACGTTTGAGTGATCAGCTCGTGTTGCAGGTCTTGCTAAACCCGTTGTATGTGCAACTTTGCTTTCAACCGATGTATGTTTCGACAATCACTCCCGAATATTTCGGGTGCAATGATTCTGCCGATGAGCCCGTTGTTCTTTGATATTTCCATAAGTAAAATATCGAACGTGGGTTGTATTATGTATATTTCCAAACTCTTGCTATTTTCGGCGCTCGTAGAGGCATCTATAGCAGAGGAAAGGTCATCGCCCTTGTTTTTTGCATCCTTTAGCACTCGTAGAGGCTTTTTCGGAACACAATCTTTTGCCGCGTACTACATTGCACCATCGTTCACCGAGGGGTGTAAACAAAGGTTACGATGATGCAGATTAATTACTCCAAATTACTGCATGCTTAGCAAGGGATCAAAACTGAAGTTCTCATTAACACGGTACTAAAGGGCGTAAAAAAGGGGAAGCCCTGCTGAAAGTAAAAGAGAAAGCTAAACATTATTCAACTATTCTAAGCAAGGAAGGGGTTCTTCTTATCTTCAGGCTTGTCTACCGCGTTAACGGTTTTTGAAGCGTCGTTGACTGCAGTGGGGGTCTCGACAACGATTGCCAATGTCTTGCTGTCTTGTAAGACTGCTGTGCCATCAACTGCCGAGATTTTTGCTGCCGAAGCTTCTGGAGCAAGGTCGTCTGGCTTCTTCTTGGTCTCTGATGCGTGCAATTAACACACGTCCGTTGGGAACCCCAAGAGGAAGGTGTGATGCAGACAGTAGCAAGTTTTCCCTCAGAAAGAAACCAAGGTTTATCGAACCAGGAGGAGCCAAGAAGCACGCTGAAGGTTGATGGCGGCGGGATGTAGTGCGGCGCAACACCAGGGATTCCGGCGCCAACGTGGAACCTGCACAACACAACCAAAGTAATTTGCCCCAACGAAACAGTGAGGTTGTCAATCTCACCGGCTTGCTGTAACAAAGGATTAACCGTATTGTGTGGAAGATGATTGTTTGCAGAAAACAGTAAAGAACAAGTATTGCAGTAGATTGTATGCGATGTAAAGAATAGGACCGGGGTCCACAGTTCACTAGAGGTGTCTCTCCCATAAGATAAATAGCATGTTGGGTGAACAAATTACAGTCGGGCAATTGACAAATAGAGAGGGCATGACAATGCACATACATGATATGATAAATATAGTGAGATTTAATTGGGCATTACGACAAAGTACATAGACCGCTATCCAGCATGCATCTATGCCTAAAAAGTCCACCTTCAGGTTATCATCCGAACCCCTTCCGGTATTAAGTTGCAAACAACAGACAATTGCATTAAGTATGGTGCGCAATGTAATCAATAACTACATCCTTGGACATAGCATCAATGTTTTATCCCTAGTGGCAACAGCACATCCACAACCTTAGAACTTTGTCACTTTGTCCTGCATTTAATGCAGGCATGAACCCACTATCGAGCATAAATACTCCCTCTTGGAGTTAAGAGCAAAAACTTGGCCAGAGCCTCTACTAATAACGGAGAGCATGCAGGATCATAAACAACACATAGGTAATAGATTGATAATCACCATAACATAGTATTCTCTATCCATCGGATCCCGACAAACACAACATATAGCATTACAGATAGATGATCTTGATCATGTTAGGCAGCTCACAAGATCCAACAATGAAGCACATAAGGAGAAGACGACAATCTAGCTACTGCTATGGACCCATAGTCCAGGGGTGAACTACTCACTCATCACTCCGGAGGCGATCATGGCGATGAAGAGTCCTCCGGGAGATGATTCCCCTCTCTGGCAGGGTGCCGGAGGCGATCTCCTGAATCCCCCGAGATGGGATTGGCGGCGGCGGCGTCTCAGTAAGGTTTTCCGTATCGTGGCTCTCGGTACTGGGGGTTTCGCGACGGAGGCTTTAAGTAGGCGAAAGGGTAGGTCAGGGGGCGTCACGAGGTGGCGACACAACAGGGCCGCGCGGCCAGCACCTGGGCCGCGCCGCCCTAGCGTGTCGTCGCCTCGTGGCCCCACTTCGTTTCCTCTTCGGTCTTCTGGAAGCTTCGTGCAAAAATAGGACCCTGGGCGTTGATTTCGTCCAATTCCGAGAATATTTCGTTACTAGGATTTCTGAAACCAAAACAATGAAAACAAAGAATCGGCTCTTCGGCATCTTGTTAATAGGTTAGTGCCGGAAAATGCATAAATACGACATATAATGTGTATAAAACATGTAGATATCATCAATAATGTAGCATGGAACATAAGAAATTATCGATACGTCGGAGATGTATCAGTCTCCCTGACATGTTTCTCCTCCTTAATTTCACGTATCGATAGCTTGGGTGGAGGATCGATAATTTCTTGTTTTAACCCAAACTTCGCAACGATCCTCTGAAAGTCGCGATCACAATTGTCCGAGCGTGAAAAACTTCCATAGACTGTGATGTTTGTCCCGTTGTTCCCAGGCATTTTCAGCTTGAGGTATGCGTAGTGCGGCACAGCCATGAACTTGGCATAAGCTGGTCTTCCGAGTATAGCGTGATACTGTGACTCCCAGTTCACTACTTCAAACTCGATCTTTTCCTTCCTGAAATTGTCGGTTTTGCCAAAGACGACGTTCAGGTAAACTTTGCCAAGAGAGTAGCCCGATGCAGTTGGAAGAATCCCATGGAAGCAAGTGTCTGTTTCTTCTAACATTCTCATGGTGATCCCCATACTTTTGATTGTGTCGACGAATATCAGGTTTAGCCCGCTTCCACCATCCATGAAGACTTTGCTCATCTTGAACCCTCCGATTTGTGCCTCGACTACTAAGGCAGCGTGTCCTGGTTTTGGTATGGTCATCGGGTGATCTGCCCGACTGAACGTAATGTTCTGAGAGGACCACTCGACATACTCGGGGATGTTCGCCATGATGCTTTCTGCCAGGTTAATCTCTCGGGTGAGATTCTTCATTTCTCTTCTCGAGACACCTGTCCTATGGATCATGCTCATCTGCCCACGTGGTGGTGGGAATGCCTCGTTGGGTTGATGAGGTTGAGCCTGCTGGACTTGATGCTGTGGTGGAGGTGGTGGTGGTGGTGGCGGTTGCTGGCCTGCCTGCTGGATGAGTTTGTGCATGTCAATGAACTGCCGACAGTCCCTGAGCAAGTGGCTCGACTTCGTTTTGTCGTCCTTAGAATCGACATACGAGTGCAGGTAACAGGGGGCGTTGATCTGCTCAGCGTAGGGCAGTTCGGGAGTCCTCTGCTGCTGTGGTTTATAATTGCCACGGTTCCCAGAGTTGTTCCGATTACCGTCATGTCGATCATCTCTTCTATCGTCGTATCGATCGTCCTGCCGATCAGAGTACCCTGCGGCTACCAGGTTGTTGTCGTCATAGCTGCGGTTCTTCCTTCTCTTGTGACGATCCCTTCGACCACCCGAGTCGTGCTTCGGCTGGTCATCGTCTTCGTCGTCACTGCGCTGCCGCGGCCTTCGCACGTTGTCTTCGCCATCGGCCCAGCTGTTGGCAATTTCCATTAACTTGGTTATGGTTTTTGGCTTTTTGCGTCCGAGTTCTTCTATGTAGCTTTCACGTCGGACGCCATCGCTGAAAGCGTCGATTGCTCTGTCGACAGATACATCTTCGGCAGCATTTAGGAGTTTGGTGAATCTCCCGATGTATGAGCGCATCGATTCCTTCTGCTTTTGCTGGCAATTCCGTAACTCTTCAATCCCGACGGGTCTCTTGTATGTTGCTTTGAAATTGGCAACGAAGGCATCTACTAGGTCGTCCCATGATTTGATGGAACCCTTCGGCAGCCCCCTTAGCCAGGCTCGCGCTGAATCCTTTAGGTAAAGCTGCAAGCACTGCATTGCTGCTATCTGGTTCCCCTTATGCAGAATCACAGTCTGCAGGTAGTCGTCTATCCAGGATCTTGGCTCCTGCTGCCCATCGTATTTGGCAGCGTCAGTAGGAGTGGGCTTGAACTTTTTGGGTGGCATCGCCTCGCGGATTTTGTAGCTTAAGCAGTCGGCTCCCCTGAGCTCGCCGTCGTACTCCTGATTCTCATCCGAAGAATCATTGTCATTCTCCTCCCTAGCGGCGCGTCGTCGCCTTGCTTTGTCGATCCTGCTCTGGGTGATTTCATCCCGAGCATCTCTCGCATGATGCTTTGAGCTACTAGCCTGCAACGTGGTCTTTTCCTTTCGTGGAACTAGATTATTTCCCAATATCGCGAGACTTTCTAGGGCGCCTCGGTGGGCTTGAGCCATGGATCCTTCAGGGCGCTGGTTGATGAGGTATGCAGCGAGGTTGGCTGTTGCTCCTTCAACGGTTTTCGGCCGTGGCATGCCCGCGGTGTCCGTGGTCATAAAGGACTTGGTCAGGTTCGACGTTATTTCTCTAGCGTCATCTTCCGAAAGCCTGGATAGTCTCGAACGCTGCTTGCCTGCCCCCTGAGTATTTTGAGAGGCGCTCCCTTGCGAGCCTCTTCGTTGTTCGCTGGATCGGTCTGCCGCAGATAGGCGTCTCTCGAGGGTGGCTTGCTCTTTCGATAGGTGCTCCCGGTTTTTCTCTAGTATAGAGCGATAGGCGTTGAGGGTTCCAACCGAGGTTCCCGCGGGGAGCGGCGTGTTGTTAAGTACTGCTGCCTTGGCTGCTGCCCACTCCTCGTCCGCGATGGTGTAGTCGCTGTTGTGGTTGCTGGCGCTGTTTTCGAAACTTGCTCGTCTACTGGAACGAGGAGTGTGGTCTCCGTCTCCTCTGTGCCTTGTGTTTCCCGTGTTATTGGCGACATAAACCTGGTGGTGTGCTGTTCTTCGGGTGGTTCCTTGGATGATGCTGTCGACACTGTCCTCTCCCGATGAATACTGGGCATTGCAAATGAACGGTGTGTCGCTCGATCCCAGCCCGTGCCTGGTGTCGCAGTTCAAGCAGTAGTACGAGGTTAACTCCGAAGGTGTAGGATTGTCGGATCCTACCGACATGGAAGACGCCGAACGGGGAGTCGAGGGCGCGGGTGAACTCGTCGAGCTTGTCAGACCAGCCGAAAGGTCGAGTGATGATGACGCGCCTGGACTCGTCGATCTGGAAGTGGGCGATTCCAGCAGCCGAAGGATTCCTTCCGTGTTGACGTTGTAGTGGACGCTGCTGATGTCTACGAGTGCTTCTATTCTTGTAGACAGTGTTGGGCCTCCAAGAGCAGAGGCTTGTAGAACAGCAACAAGTTTCCCTTAAGTCCAAGGTTTATCGAACTCAGGGAGGAAGAGGTCAAAAATATCCCTCTCATGCAACCCTGCAACCACTAAACAAGAAGTCTCTTGTGTCCCCAACACACCTAATAGGTGCACTAGTTCGGCGAAGAGATAGTGAAATACAAGTGGTATGAATGAATATGAGCAGTAGTACGGCGCCAGAAAAGTGCTTGCTGGCGTGCAGTTGATGGTAGTAATATTGCAGGCAGTATAAATGCAGTAAAACAGTAAACAAGCAGCGATAGCAGTATTTAGGAACAAGGCCTAGGGATCATACTTTCACTAGTGGACACTCTCAACATTGATCACATAACAGAATAAATAGATAGATGCTAGACTCTACACCCTCTTGTTGGATGATGAACACCACTAACTGTGTAGGATTACACGAACCCTCAATGCCGGAGTTAACAAGCTCCACAATATTCAATGTTCATGTTTAAATAACCTTAGAGTGCATAACAGATCAACATAACCAAACCAAGTACTAACATAGCATGCACACTGTCACCTTCACACTACGAAAGGAGGAATAGATCACATCAATACTATCATAGCAATAGTTAACTTCATAATCTACAAGAGATCACAATCATAGCCTACGCCAAGTACTACACGATGCACACACTGTCACCATTACACCGTGCAGGAGGAATAAACTACTTTAATAATATCACTAGAGTAGCACACAGATAAATTGTGATACAAAACACATTGCAATCATAAAGAGATATAAATAAGCACTTCACTATGCCAATCATAACAGTGAATAAGTATTCTGTGAAATATAGCCTAAGAGACCCACACGGTGCACACACTGTCACCTTTACACACGTGGGACAAGGAGTCTCCGGAGATCACATAAGTAAAATCCACTTGACTAGCACAATGACATCTAGATTACAAGCATCATCATATGAATCTCAATCATGTAAGGCAGCTCATGAGATTATTGTATTGAAGTACATAGGAGAGAGATGAACCACATAGCTACCGGTACAGCCCCGAGCCTCGATGGAGAACTACTCCCTCCTCATGGGAGACAACAGCGTTGATGAAGATGGCGGTGGTGTCGATGGAGGAGCCTTACGGGGGCACTTCCCCGTCCCGGCGGCGTGCCGGAACAGAGACTCCTGTCCCCCAGATCTTGGCTTCGCGATGGCGGCGGCTCTGGAAGGTTTTCTCTGGTTTCGTCGAACGTGGTAGGGTTTTCGCGACGGAGGCTTTAAGTAGGCGGAAGGGCAGGTCAGGGGGCCACACGAGGGCCCCACACGACAGGCCGGCGCGGCCAAGGCCCAGGCCGCGCCGCCCTGGTGTCTGGCCACCTCGTGGCCCCACTTCGTAAGTCCTCCGGTCTTCTGGAAGCTTCGTGTAAAAATAGGCCCCTGGGCGTTGATTTCGTCCAATTCCGAGAATATTTCCTTACTAGGATTTCTGAAACCAAAAACAGCAGAAAACAGGAACTGACACTTCGGCATCTCGTCAATAGGTTAGTTCCGGAAAACGCATAATGATGACATATAATGTGTATAAAACATGTAGGTATCATCAATAAAGTAGCATGGAACATAAGAAATTATCGATACGTCGGAGACGTATCAGCATCCCCAAGCTTAGTTTCTGCTCGTCCCAAGCAGGTAAACGATAACAAAGATAATTTCTGGAGTGACATGCCATCATAACCTTGATCATACTATTGTAAGCATATGTAATGAATGCAGCGATCAAAACAGTGGTAATGACATGAGTAAACAACTGAATCATAAAGCAAAGACTTTTCATGAATAGTACTTTCAAGACAAGCATCAATAAGTCTTGCATAAGAGTTAGCTCGTAAAGCAATAATTCAAAGTAGAGGTATTGAAGCAACACAAAGGAAGATTAAGTTTCAGCGGTTGCTTTCAACTTATAACATGTATATCTCATGGATATTGTCAATGTAAAGTAATATAACAAGTGCAATATGCAAGTATGTAGGAATCAATGCACAGTTCACACAAGTGTTTGCTTCTTGAGGTGGAGAGAAATAGGTGAACTGACTCAACATAAAAGTAAAAGAAAGGTCCTTCAAAGAGGAAAGCATCGATTGCTATATTTGTGCTAGAGCTTTGGTTTTGAAAACATAAAGAGAGCATAAAAGTAAAATTTTGAGAGGTTTTTGTTGTTGTCAACGAATGGTAGTGGGCACTCTAACCCCCTTGCCAGACAAACCTTCAAAGAGCGGCTCCCATGAATTATTTTTATTTTTGGGTGGCACTCCTTCCAACCTTTCTTTCACAAACCATGGCTAACCGAATCCTCGGGTGCCTGCCAACAATCTCATACCATGAAGGAGTGCCTTTTTATTTTAGTTTTATTATGATGACACTCCTCCCCACCTTTGCTTTCTCAAGCCATGGCTAACCGAATCCTTCGGGTGCCGTCCAACAATCACATACCATGGAGGAGTGTCTATTTAGGTTAATTAATTTGGGACTGGGAATCCCATTGCCAGCTCTTTTTGCAAAATTATTGGATAAGCGGATGAAGCCACTAGTCCATTGGTGAAAGTTGCCCAACAAGATTGAAAGATAAACACCACATACTTCCTCATGAGCTATAAAACATTGACACAAATAAGAAGTAATAACTTTCGAATTGTTTAAAGATAGCACTCAAGCAAATTACTTTGGAATGGCGGCGAAATACCATGTAGTAGGTAGGTATGGTGGACACAAATGGCATAGTGGTTGGCTCAAGGATTTTGGATGCATGAGAAGTATTCCCTCTCGATACAAGGTTTAGGCTAGCTAGGTTTATTTGAAACAAACACAAGGATGAACCGGTGCAGCAAAACTCACATAAAAGACATATTGTAAACATTGTAAGACTCTACACCGTCTTCCTTGTTGTTCAAACTCTTTACTAGAAATTATCTAGACCTTAGAGAGACCAATTATGCAAACCAAATTTTAGCAAGCTCTATGTATTTCTTCATTAATAGGTGCAAAGTATATGATGCAAGAGCTTAAACATGAGCACAACAATTGCCAAGTATCACATTATCCAAGACATTTTACCAATTACTACATGTAGCATTTTCCGTTTCCAACCATATAACAACGAACGAAGCAGTTTCAACCTTCGCCATGAACATTAAAAGCTAAGAACACATGTGTTCATATGAACCAGCGGAGCGTGTCTCTCTCCCACACAAGGATGAACTTATTCAAACAAAACAAAAATAAACAGACGCTACAAGTAAAGTACATAAGATGTGACCGAATAAAAATATAGTTTCAAGAGAAGAAACCTGATAAGTTGTCGATGAAGAAGGGGATGCCTTGGGCATCCCCAAGCTTAGATGCTTGAGTCTTCTTGAAATATGCAGGGATGAACCACCGGGGCATCCCCAAGCTTAGACTTTTCACTCTTCTTGATCATAGTATATCATCCTCCTCTCTTGACCCTTGAAAACTTCCTCCACACCAAACTTTAAGCAAACTCATTAGAGGGTTAGTGCATAATCAAAAATTTACATGTTCAGAGGTGACACAATCATTCTTAACACTTCTGGACATTGCCCAAAGCTACTGGAAGTCAATGGAACAAAGAAATCCATCCAACACAGCAAAAGAGGCAATGCGAAATAAAAGGCAGAATCTGTCAAAACAGAACAGTCCGTAAAGACGAATTTTAAAATGGCACCAGACTTGCTCAGATGAAAATACCCAAATTGAATGAAAGTTGCGTACATATCTGAGGATCACTTATGTAAATTGGCAGATTTTTCTGAGTTACCCACAGAGAATTAGGCCCAGATTCGTGACAGACAGAAATCTGTTTCTGCGCAGTAATCCAAATCTAGTATCAACCTTGCTATCAAAGACTTTACTTGGCACAACAATGCAATAAAATAAAGATAAGGAGAGGTTGCTACAGTATTAATAACTTCCAAGACACAAATATAAAAAAAAAGTACTGTAGTGAAATAAACACATGGGTTATCTCCCAAGAAGTTCTTTCTTTATAGCCATTAAGATGGGCTCAGCAGTTTTAATGATGCACTCGCAAGAAATAGTAGTTGAAGCAAAAAAAAGAGCATCAAGAAGCAAATTCAAAACACATTTAAGTCTAACATGCTTCCTATGCATAGGAATCTTGTAAATAAACAAGTTCATGAAGAGCAAAGTAACAAGCATAGGAAGATAAAACCAGTGTAGCTTCAAAAATTTCAGCATATAGAGAGGTGTTTTAGTAACATGAAATTTTTTACAACCATATTTTCCTCTCTCATAATAATTTTCAGAGACATCATGAACAAACTCAACAATATAAGTATCACATAAAGCATTCTTATTCACATGCATAAAAGTATCATTACTCTCCACATAAGCATAATCAATTTTATTAGTTGTAGTGGGAGCAAATTCAACAAAGTAGCTATCATTATTATTCTCATCATCAAATATAGGAGGCATATTATAATCATAATCAAATTTATCCTCCATAACAGGCGGTACTAAAAGACTACTATCATTATAATCATCATAAATAGGAGGCAAAGTATCATCAAAGTAAATTTTCTCCTCAATGCTTGGGGGACTAAAAATATCATGCTCATCAAAGCCAGCTTCCCCAAGCTTAGAATTTTCCATATCATTAGCAACAATGGTGTTCAAAGCGTTCATACTAATATGTTCCATAGGTTTTTTAATTTTCGCATCAAACCATCCATGTCTTAAATCAGGAAATAGAATAAGAAGCTCATTGTTGTCCATTATGCCAAACTAGTGTAAACAAGAAACAAAAAGATGTAATTGCAGGATCTAAAGGAAATAGCTTCGAGCACACACACAACGGTAACAGAAAAGTACTTAGTTACCTGGGACCGGAGTATGAATGCCTTTTACCTTTCCTCCCCGGCAACGGCGCCAGAAAAGTAGCTTGATGTCTACGGGTGCTTCTATTCTTGTAGACAGTGTTGGGCCTCCAAGAGCAGAGGTTTGTAGAACAGCAGCAAGTTTCGCTTAAGTGGATCACCCAAGGTTTATCGAACTCAGGGAGGAAGAGGTCAAAGATATCCCTCTCATGCAACCCTGCAACCACTAAGCAAGAAGTCTCTTGTGTCCCCAACACACCTAATAGGTGCACTAGTTCGGCGAAGAGATAGTGAAATACAAGTGGTATGAATGAATATGAGCAGTAGTACGGCGCCAGAAAAGTGCTTGCTGGCGTGCAGTTGATGGTAGTAATATTGCAGGCAGTATAAATGCAGTAAAACAGTAAACAAGCAGCGATAGCAGTATTTAGGAACAAGGCCTAGGGATCATACTTTCACTAGTGGACACTCTCAACATTGATCACATAACAGAATAAATAGATAGATGCTAGACTCTACACCCTCTTGTTGGATGATGAACACCACTAACTGTGTAGGATTACACGAACCCTCAATGCCGGAGTTAACAAGCTCCACAATATTCAATGTTCATGTTTAAATAACCTTAGAGTGCATAACAGATCAACATAACCAAACCAAGTACTAACATAGCATGCACACTGTCACCTTCACACTACGAAAGGAGGAATAGATCACATCAATACTATCATAGCAATAGTTAACTTCATAATCTACAAGAGATCACAATCATAGCCTACGCCAAGTACTACACGATGCACACACTGTCACCATTACACCGTGCAGGAGGAATAAACTACTTTAATAACATCACTAGAGTAGCACACAGATAAATTGTGATACAAAACACATTGCAATCATAAAGAGATATAAATAAGCACTTCACTATGCCATTCATAACAGTGAATAAGTATTCTGTGAAATATAGCCTAAGAGACCCACACGGTTCAAGATGGCAGTTTTCCCCGTGGGGACGGGTACCCGCGGGTAATTACCCGCTAAGAACCGGGGATGGGGAGCAAATTCGCCCCACGGGGACAGCGGGGCGGGTACCCGGTAACGAAACGGGGCGGGTACGGGGATGGAAATCCCCCCGCGGGTACTCCACGGGGACCCGAAACCTCACCTGTCAGTGTAGTAAGAGACCTCATATATATAAAAAAAACCTAACTTCTCCAAACCGGCCACCCACTCCTCTTTCTCCCTCCCTCACTCAGCCGCCGCCCGCCGCCCCCCTGCTCATAACTCCCCAAATCGCGCGAGGGACACCGGACACCTAGCGCTAGCGGTAGCACTCCGGCCATCTCCGGACCTCGCTGGCTCGCTGACCGCATCGGTCTTCGTCGTCTGAACGGATAGGCAAGGAGTCGCCCACATCGGCAAGGAGCTCATCGCCCGCATCGGCGCGTCGTTCTGCAACTGCTCATCGCCGGCATCGCGGCGCATCACCTCGTCGTCGGCACCGCGCGCACCGCATCCCCTCGTCACTGGCGCCGCACCGCGCGCACACATCCTCTCGTCACTGGCGCCGCCGCGCATCCCCGTGGGGAACCCGACGGGGGCCGGGTACCCGACATTGGCGGGGACGGGGGCCGTTTCCTCCCCGATAGGCTGGCGGGGACTTGCGGGGACGGGGACCGGCGGGGATCGGGGCGGGGACGGTGGAGGCATCCCCGGTCATCCCCGTACCCGTCGCCACCTTGACACACGGTGCACACACTGTCACCTTTACACACGTGGGACAAGGAGTCTCCGGAGATCACATAAGTAAAATCCACTTGACTAGCACAATGACATCTAGATTACAAGCATCATCATATGAATCTCAATCATGTAAGGCAGCTCATGAGATTATTGTATTGAAGTACATAGGAGAGAGATGAACCACATAGCTACCGGTACAGCCCCGAGCCTCGATGGAGAACTACTCCCTCCTCATGGGAGACAGCAGCGTTGATGAAGATGGCGGTGGTGTCGATGGAGGAGCCTTCCGGGGGCACTTCCCCGTCCCGGCGGCGTGCCGGAACAGAGACTCCTGTCCCCCAGATCTTGGCTTCGCGATGGCGGCGGCTCTGGAAGGTTTTCTCTGGTTTCGTCGAACGTGGTAGGGTTTTCGCGACGGAGGCTTTAAGTAGGCAGAAGGGCAGGTCAGGGGGCCACACGAGGGCCCCACACGACAGGCCGGCGCGGCCAAGGCCCAGGCCGCGCCGCCCTGGTGTCTGGCCACCTCGTGGCCCCACTTCGTAAGTCCTCCGGTCTTCTGGAAGCTTCGTGTAAAAATAGGCCCCTGGGCGTTGATTTCGTCCAATTCCGAGAATATTTCCTTACTAGGATTTCTGAAACCAAAAACAGCAGAAAACAGGAACTGGCACTTCGGCATCTTGTCAATAGGTTAGTTCCGGAAAATGCATAATAATGACATATAATGTGTATAAAACATGTAGGTATCATCAATAAAGTAGCATGGAACATAAGAAATTATCGATACGTCGGAGACGTATCAGCTGCCGAAGGTCATCTCCATGTTTCCTTGTAGATCTGAGAAGGTTGAGCGGGAGGAATCGCTGTGCGGGGTGAATTCATAGGAGCCGAATCGAATCGGGCTTCCCAGGTTTGGCGATGATGGTGTCGATGAAGTTGCCGGTGACATGACTGGATCTACCGATGACTGATCTTGTGCCGACATGGTTCCCACAGACGGCGCCAATTGTCGAGGGTGCTCCTCGGCAATGCCCTCTGATAGGGGCTTAGGGTTGACGGAATCCTGCAAGCTGACACGAGACATCGGTTCACAGACAAGCGGGGAGAGCGATTTACCCAGGTTCGGGGCCCTCGATGAGGTAAAACCCTTACGTCCTGCCTGTCTGTTCTTGATTATGATGATAATGGGTTACAATGGGGTGCCGAATAGTTCGGCTGAGATCTCGTCGAGATGGCTAAGTGCTATGTTGACCTAGCTCTAAGCTTTTGGTGGCTAAGGTTGCTAAGATTGATTGTGTCCCTCGGCAGCCCCTCTCCTGGCCTTTATATAGGAGGCCAGGTCTCAAGAGGTCTAACCGAGTACGACTAGGTTTACAGTAGATCTATCTCTAAACTTTCCTTGTTCGTCTCCTTCCGTGTCTTGTACTTCAAGGAATCTTCCGTTGCACCGTCCTAGTGGCCCACCTTGCCATCGGGTACCTTCATGGGCCTCCAGCTAGACCGTATAGGGTAGAGCAACATCGGTTACCCGAAGGGTAATGCCCACGTCACGCGTAGAGAGGCTACCCAATCCTCTTCTTCATATTCATCCTCATCCTTATTACCACGAGAAATATTAGGTTCCATGGTAGGAGATACCGTGGAACCCTTGGCCATAAGGCATATATGAGAACCGTGAGATAACGATGAAGAGTTGCTTGGTCTTGACCAATAGAATATTTGGTTTCCTCTACATTGTTGTCAAACAACAACTTGAGGAAATATAAGTATTTTTTTATCATGGCAACAAGGCATAGCAATCATATCATCATGAGATTTATTCAAGCAATTTATACATGATATGCAAGAACAATCAACACAAACATGTAAATCATTTCTAGTGCTAGATGTGTTTAAGTCTAAAGATGAACCATTTAAATGAGATATAGATGAAGGATTGGTGATAGCAATAGTAAGCTCAATACGAACATTGCAATTTCCATCACCACTCACCATATCATTACGTTGTGTCTTGCCACACATTGGTGAAGTGGATGAAGATGATAAATCATCACGGTCGGAAGTGGAAGCAATACAATCATCCTCAGTAATATTGGACACATCATATTTATCTTGAAGCTTTGTCCATAATTCACGAGCGCTCCCAAAAGGCATGATTGATGAAGTAACTACATTGTTCACAACAATGGAAAACACATGAGAATCAAGAGCATCGAGGCAAGAGTTTTTCTTCTCCTCATAAGGTAAATTTTGGGGATCCTTAGGAGAAGAAAAAACCCATGTCCAGAATTCGCTCCATGTCCGGGGAAATACCCCGCAAAATATTAAGCACATAAATTTTCCATAGATCATAATTCGTGCCATCAAATATAAACAAGTCATTGTGCGCTAATCCCCTAACCGACATCTTTACTCTCAAGGCGGTGAAGCCTAACAATGAGAGAACCTTGCTCTGATACCAATTGAAAGGACACGGATGTCGCCTAGAGGGGGGTGAATAGGTGGTTTAAAACTTTTACGAGATGGGCTTAACAAATGCGGAATAAAACTAGCATTACTTTGTCAAGCCCAAAGCCTATATACTATGGTTCACCTATGTGCACCAACAACTTATGCTAAGCAATACAAGCAACTATGTGATAGCAAGATATATAACTTCAAGCACGATGGCTATCACAAAGTAAAGTGCATAAGTAAAGAGCTCGGGTATAGAAATATCTGAGAGCGTGGGAGACGATGATTTACCCCAAAGTTCACACTCTCGTGAGTGCTAATCTCCGTTGGAGAGGTACGGTGGCTTAGTGCTCCCGAACGCCACAAATGGCCTCACATTGAGATGTGGTTGCTCGATGCACACCAACACCACAAAGGCCTCACCCCAAGATGTGGTAGTCACACCACACACCGAGCGTCACGAAGGCGCCTCACATTATTCTCCGGCAACCCTCGCTACAAAGGCCTAGGTCACGGTTCCACTAAGGGATTTCCTTCGAGGCGGAAACCGGGCCTTACACAAAGGTTGGGGCACACATCCACAACTTAATTGGAGACTCCCAACAAATCACCACCAAGGCCTAGAATCCATCTAGGGTTCCAAGAACCCAAGAGAAACAACCTTCTTTCTTTCACCACCACGAATATTCGTGGAAAGCTCAAACCTATGCACCAAATGCAATGGCAAGAACACCACAAAGATGCTCAAATCCTTCTCTCTCTAATTTCAACAAAGCTAAAAAAGCTATTGGGGGAATAAGAGAGGAAGAACAAATAGGAGAACACAAAGAACTCCAAGATCTAGATCTAGTGTGTTCCCCTCACTTAGAGAGGATATTGATTGGTGGAAATGTAGATCTAGATCTCCTCTCTCTTTTCCCTCAAATGGGGGCAAGAATCATGGAGGGATTGAGAGATAGAGCAAGCTAATCAAGAACAACAATGGAGGAGAGAGAATGTGAGTAGTAACCAGCCCAAGGAGGAAGAAGGGGGCCTTTTATAGGCCCCCCACAAAATATGACCGTTTAGGTCTTCTCGGGCCGGATTATCCGGGGCCGGATTATTGCAAAAAATCCGGGCCCCGAAAAACGGCTAAGGACCAAAAAAAAGATGCCCCTGGATGGGGGCTGGATATTTGGCCGGATTATTTGTTTGGGCTGGATATTCCGGGGGCCGGATAATCCGCCCCCAACTTGGGCCGGAATATCCGCCACCCTGAAAACTGGCAGAAACATCAAACTAAAACGGTATAACTTTAGCATCCGAACTTCAATTTTTATGATCTTGGGCTTGTTTTGAAGCTAGGAACAAGCTCTACAATATCATACAGGGAACCATCATAGTCTAATAAGGGAGGATAGAAACAAATGATGAAAGGTTTGACTTATCTAAAAAAGACATACCGGTAAAACCTCCAACCTTGAAAATGCAACAAGTTGCCCGTGCAAAAACCATTCTTGATGAGCTACAGCTTGTCATGAGAATAAGCACAAGCTCTAAAACATCACATGGATAAGATCCAAATAACAACCAAGAAAGATGATGCAAGGATGCAAAGGTTTGAGCTCTTCGACGGATATGATCGAGTTACTCACTCGAGGGCCCTCTTGATAGTAAGGCAACTAAACTATAAACCGGTCTCCAACTACACCATGAGACCGGTGATAAAGAAACCCTATCAAGAGCAAACCTTAATCTTGCGCATTCCACTTGAGCTCGATGATGACGGTCTTTACCGCAACAAGATGGAACGCCTTTCTTGATTGTGTTTGCTTGATGAAGTCATGCGAATTGCTCCCCATACTCCACTATGGGAGAGCTTCTTCTTCGGTGCATCTTCACATATCCATGATATCCATATGGATGATAAGCTTCAAGAAAATGATCTCTTCGAGATGGCTCGTATTGAACTTGCACTTTATTTTTTCATTCTTCATCGTTGATGCCTTGAAGTAAAACTTGAGGGCTCACCTGATCTTCATCTTCATCTTCAAGTCATACTTGACAATTGATCTTCTTCATTTGGTTCTTTATTAATTGCAATCTTGAAGCCAACATATGGTTCAAATATTGCCTATGAACAACTCCTACAAATATACTCAATGCAAATATTAGTCCATAGGGATTATCATTAATTACCAAAACCACACATGGGGGCTCCATGCACTTTCAACATGTAGACCTTTTACGTTTAAAAAAAATCTTAAATTATATTTCAAAGTTCTTTATTAATTCAAAGAAAATCCTAGATGAAGCCAATGATGTATATTGCAAACATGTAAAATCTCAACTCGAACTACTTTATATTTTAGGACAATGTAATATAAAGAACATTTCCATGCTTTTCAGGATACATAAAATCAAACACCGTGTTTGCATTTCTGTTCTAATGTCAGGCAAGGTGAAAACCCCCAGTAGGAGAAGTTACGGCAGCCGCCCTACCGTGATTTTCGGCGAGAATTTTCAAACGTACATGTTTTTTTGAATAGTTTGAGTGGTTATGCATAAAAAACAGACTTTGTATAAGAAAGTTATGCTTGTTTTTGTGAACACTACACACAACCAATTTTTACTGGAAACATGGACTAGATCTAGCTAGTCGCTCAGAACCAACTCTTTATATTTGCAATATCCAATTCTAAATTTACTAAAACCGAATGAAAGAGCGTAAGCAAGTGCTTATTATGGTCGTTTTTATAGGACCCAAGGTGTCAGTAGTCTTGAGTGAATTGACTGTAAATAATAAAAATGAAAGCGGTGAATGAGAAATTATTTTCTAACAAGAGTGTTGTGCATAAATAGAAAGTAAATGATGTAAATGGAAGTAAAAAAATTAGTTGGAGTTTCTTGCAGAAAATATATTAGGAGTGGAGAGACTCTGTTCATGGTGATAGTGAATGTGCCTGGTGAAGTGATGATGAATGAAATAAGTATGTGATTATAACCCCTCTTACTGTGATACAAGTAGGCGAGCAACCTCTAAAGTAACCAGTCTCCTCCATGCCATGATTAAATACACTAATGTATTATTGCATGTTACCATAGACTCATGATCAACACGAATTATTAAGGTTCCAAGACCATACCAACACATTAAGGTTTGTGGTTCCTCGTTATCCTCGAACTATCTTCGTTTCTCTCTGATATCTCCACTGTCACTAGGAGGTCGTGGAGTCGCTGGACAACTAGTTCTCACCTATATATGTAGGTCTTTGGATCATGGTTTATGGGCCCTTGATTAGAAAACAAGCATTATGCAAAACATAGACAATTAAAATCATAAGCAATAATAAGAACAATGTTCACAGGTATAGGAATTGGAAGTAAGGCACATCGAATCTCACCAAGCTCTTACATCTCCCACGTATAGAGGGATTTACTCGCACATAAGAGAAGAATAACACAAAAACATAGTGATGATAGGATTAAGGTTCATCTTGATATTACCATAGCAAGTCACAGTAACAATAAGAATCAAACCAAACTCAGTCTCAAGTCCAGATGCAAATAGGGTTTACAAGGTGAATCTCTCTCTCTCGCTCTATGCAAGATATATGATAGGGAAATGATGGAGGTTGAAGAGGAGAATCGCAGTGAAGATTGAGGGGTGAGTTCTTTTTCTCGGATCTCTTCTATTCTGTTCGTGAGGTGGATTGCGGCGACTGTGTATCTATGATGTGTCTCGTGTCTTTACAAAAGTTGTTTCTTTGATGAGGTGGATACGGAGGCACACGGTACAGTCTCGCCGTATGGGTGGCCTAGCCCACACTGTTGGTCGTTAAGACCTTCTCGAACTCCAATGATGATTCTTCCAAGTAGGAAGTTGCTTGAGTTCCTCCAAATCTTCATTTAATCCTTTATTTACCTTATAAATGTGCTTAATTCCTGAAATCCACATGGAGGTAAAAGGTTTATATGTTTTCGATAAAATCGCTGTAGTTGGAAAGCGAAAACCATCGAAACCAAATGAAAACACCTTAATAAGCTCTACATTAAACATTGCTATCAACGACTTGACGACGTGCTACATTGAACGAGATATATTTTCGTATTGTTCGAGAAAACTATTGAAGATTTTCAAAAGGAGGTAGAGTTTTTTTCCACTACGTAGGACTTTCACTAAAAAACCATAATTTCTATATTTTTGAGTCTGTAATTTAGTTATATTTCTGTTTTAGTTGTACCACTAAGTGATTATGATGGAATTATATATACAACACTAATATATATCTGAGTACTAGTTTGGTCTTCGCACCATCTTTTAGAGTTCGCCCTATCTCAAATTATTTTCACACTTCGTCAGTGAAACAGGCTCACCTCGGCCATGTGCCAAAAGCGATTCAGAACGGTGCGAGCAAACCAGATAAGCTCTAAGATGATGCGGTGCCCAAACGACGGTAGGACTCCTTTGTTTTTATTAATTTCGTCGTACTTCATATCTTGTTTAACATTTACTTTTTGATATTTATGTGTAAGTTGGACCAAAGAGATGCCTAATATGAGGAAAATGATTTGAACTGTTTGAGATGTGCGCTGTCATAACTTAGCTAGTGCTGATATATTTTTCAACCTATTCATCCTTCTCTGGCTTAGGGCTCTTTTGATTCGTAGGATATGAAAAATATGGGAATGTAAAAATCATTGGATTGAGGTGTCATGCATACTTGAATCCTGTGAGAAAATAGAGTGTGTTTGACTGTAGCAAAGAAATTTTACATAAGGGATGACCTAATATGTTTTTCCTCTAGAATTTGCACTACAAGATTTCGATATGATAACCTTCTACGGATAGAGGTAGTATAGATTTGGTCGCTTCGATTAGGAAATTATTTTGATGGTGCACCACATCACGTTTTGGTATTCTGTCGCTCGGTGCATGGCCGACCAATCCAGTTTGGTAGCCTCAATCAATGACTGCAGGCAACCGGAGCGGCCGCGCGACGGCGGGAAAATTTTCAAGAGAGTTTTGGCTCCGGCAGGCAAATTTACTGCGAGCGCCCAACCGCGGCGGTAAACATGTTGGAAATCGCAGAAACCCCGGCTCGACAACCGTGCCCAATCCGCGGCATACAACACGTCCACGAGCCACTGTGTCACTGACACCCCGGTCCACGCCGCGCACCCGCGCGAGCCCGGCGCACGGCCGCAACTCAAATTTTCACCCCACGCGATATTATTCTTTGAGAAAAATACGGAGAACCTTCGCCCCGCTGACAGGTGGGCCCTGTGAGGTCCACCCCGCGGAGCCAGGCCCACCTGCAGTGAGAGGCGCGGCCAGTTCCTTCTTTCCTTCCCGTGTACACCCCCGTTTCGGAAATTTTCTCCCGGCGTCTGTTCGTTCGTTCGTTGGACTTCAAATACCCAACCCCTGTTCCGCTTTCTGCGCTTCCTTCCCTCGCACACCACCACTCCCAAATTTCGCTCGACTCGGTTTCGAAGCGGTTTTGCTAGGGTTTCTCGGGCCGCGTACGATGGCGAAGCGGGCTGCGCGGGGCCGCCGTGCCGGCGACGAGGAGGAGCCGGAGCCGGAGGAGGAGACGGTGACGACGCCATCGGCGGCGGCCGAGGGGAACCCCCAGGCGCTGGAGGACCGGCGGCTGCTGCGGTCGCGCTACCGCGTTATCCCAAAGAATCGACTGGGAATTCTTTCCACTATGAAGTAAACGACAAAAGTGTTTGTTAATGTTACTTGCTTATTTTCAAGAAATTGTTTTCTAGCGAAGTATTTGAGTGGGAGGACAATAGAACTTGATAAGGTTTATGAACCTGAGCATAATGATCAGAGTAGCGCAGCATCGGAAATTGGTTCCGGAAGCGACCATGACGAACATGGCTCCCATGACTACAAAGTGTTTTAGCCATGGAGATCGAAGTACATATTGAACCTTGTAGGTATGGTTTACTTTGTGATCAAATAAATGATTTGTGAACAAAGGATTGATTTTGAACAATGATAAACCAACTACAAACAAAGAAGTTATGATGGGCCCTGACTCCGTTAAAATGGCTATATGTCATGAAATCTAAGATAGATAAATACTTTTTGAAAGTAAATGGATCTATAAAATTGATGGACTTGGATGAAATATCCTTAAATAAGCTCGACTTATCGAAAAATTGTTTACGACAAAGTTCAAAGAGTTGACTACGATAAGATTAGATCTTCCGTACCAATGCTTATAGTCTATGTGGATTATTCTAGTAATCACTACATATTTCTTTTATGAGATATGCTAGTAGGATGGCAAAATACATTACTTATCAGAAGTATGTATTAAAAGGTGTATACAAGATACAACCAAGAGTTTTGCTGGTCCGTGGAATACTAGATAGGTATACAAACTTCAATTTGATGAAGTAAGTATAGCGGAGTTTGAATCTTCACTGGATGAAATAGTCAAAGAGTTTTTTGATTTCATCAGAGACGATGAAGAGGCTTGCATTTGCAAGAAATTAAGTGGGAGCGCTGAGACGTATTTATAATACTTATGTAGAAGACATATAGTTGGTTATAAATAATGTAATTACATACTTGATTAAAAGGTTTCATTGAAAAATTAACTTCAATGAAAGTGATATGGACAGAAACAAATTTTGTGTCAAGATCTATGAAGATAGATTGAAACACATAATATGTTCAAGTCAAAGTATATAGAATGGATATTGAAATAGTTCAATATAAAAATATTAAGAAAATATTCTTGTCATGTTAAGTTTTAACAAGACTTGAGTGTATCTGACACTCAATGAGTAAAAACACATGAGTGATTATAGATCACGAATAATATGTACACAATCAGATGTCATGTGCTATAAAGTGTTATGAGCATATACGAGAATGATTCATATGATGATCATTGGACGACAGTAAGAATATTCTTGAGTACTTTAGAAGAACTAAGGATATATATATAGTTTTGTATGGGAAATGACAAACAAATCGCTGTAAGATGTTGCACCGATATTTGTTTTGTCACATATGAAAATAAAATTTCAATCTCAAATTAGACTAAGTGTTGTTTAAAAGGTAGCACGATGAGCTAGAAGTTGTCTATGCTAGATTTAGAAGAGTTCTAAATATTATGACGGATTCTACAAAAGAAGGCAGAATATGTCATTGTTTTGACAATGACAAAGGATGTTAAAGTCAAGAGGTTCTTTGAGAACTTGGTGTAGTTCCGACAGAGTCAGAACTTTGAAGCTATATTGTGTGTGACAGTATTAGTAACATATTTCAGACCGCGGAATTAAGGTTCCACCAGAAGACCAAACATATTTAATGCCGACTCATTTGGAAATGAGTGATGCATTGAGACGCAAATGAATTACAAAATACATACGTTTCTGAGCATGTCAGATCCGTTGACTAAAACCTCTCCCGTGAGCAAAACATGATAAAACACCAGAAGGCCAAGGTGTTATATCTTTACAAATGTAAACTAGATTATTGACTCTAGTGCAAGTGGGAGACTGAAGGAGATATGCCCAAGAGGCAATAATAAAAGTGGTTATTATATATCTTTATGTTTATGATAAATGTTTATATATCATGCTATAATTGTATTAACCGAAACATTAGTACATGTGTGATATGTAGACAACAAAGAGTCCCTAGTATGCCTCTTAACTAGCTTGTTGATTAATGGATGATTAGTTTCATAATCATGAACATTGGATGTTATTAATAACAAGGTTATATCATTATATGAATGATGTAATGGACACACCCAATTAAGCATAGCATAAGATCACGTCATTGAGTTATTTGCTATAAGCTTTCGATACATAGTTACCTAGTCCTTATGACCATGAGATCATGTAAATCACTTATACCGGAAAGGTACTTTGATTACACCAAACGCCACTGCGTAAATGGGTGGTTATAAAGGTGGGATTAAGTATCCGGAAAGTATGAGTTGAGGCATATGGATCAACAGTGGGATTTGTCCATCCCGATGACGGATAGATATACTCTGGGCCCTCTCGGTGGAATGTCGTCTAATGTCTTGCAAGCATATGAATAAGTTCATAAGAGACCACATACCACGGTACGAGTAAAGAGTACTTGTCAGGAGACGAGGTTGAACAAGGTATAGAGTGATACCGATGATCAAACCTCGGACAAGTAAAATATCGCGTAACAAAGGGAATTGGTATCGTATGTGAATGGTTCATTCGATCACTGAAGTCATCGTTGAATATGTGGGAGCCATTATGGATCTCCAGATCCCGCTATTGGTTATTGGTCGGAGTGAGTACTCAACCATGTCCGCATAGTTCGCGAACCGTAGGGTGACACACTTAAGGTTTGATGTTGAAATGGTAGAACTTGAATATGGAATGGAGTTCGAATATTTGTTCTGAGTCCCGGATGAGATCCCGGACATCACGAGGAGTTCCGGAATGGTCCGGAGAATAAGATTCATATATAGGAAGTCATATTCCAAGTTTGGAAATGATCCGGTGCATTTATGGCAGGTTCTAGAAGGTTCTAGAAAAGTCCGGAAGAAATCACCATGGGAAGTAGAGACCCGGAGGGACTCCACCTTGCATGGCCAGCCAACCCTAAATGGGAGGAGTCCAAGGTGGACTCCCCAAGGGTGGCCGGCCAACCCCCCTCATGGAAGGGGGGAATCCCACCCCAAGTGGGATTCCCACCTTGGGTAGGTTTCCCTACACATGGAAGGTTTTTGGTTCGGGTCTTATTCGAAGACTTGTAGTCCAACACTTGGGGCTTCCACCTATATAATGAGGGGCATAGGAGAGGGGGCTGACCACCACAAGCCCATAGCTTGGCCGCACCCATAGGTGGCCGGCCACCCCCTCTCCCAAACCCTAGCCGCCCCCTCTCTTCTCCTCTTCTCCCGCACGCTTAGCGAAGCTCCGCCGGAGATCTCCACCGCCACCGCCACCACGCCGTCGTGCTGCCGGATTCAAGGAGGAGCTACTACTTCCGCTGCCCGCTGGAACGGGGAGAAGGACGTCGTCTTCATCAACACCGAACGTGTGACCGAGTACGGAGGTGCTGCCCGATTGTGGCACCGTGATCAAGATCTTCTACGCGCTTTTGCAAGCGGCAAGTGATCGTCTACCGCAGCAATAAGAGCCTACTCTTATAGGCTTTGCAAATCTTCAAGGGTTAGTCTTGATCATCCCCTCGTTGCTCCCGTCTTGTAGATTGCATCTTTGCTTGGTTTGCGTTCTCGCGGTAGGAAAATTTTTGTTTTCTATGCAACGAATCCTTACAGGATGGAGCTGTAGCATTCAAACGAGAGAGACTTGGGCGTCGGGACAATGGCCATAGGTCAATATTCAGGGCGTCCCTGCTAGATAACGGAGACGACCTGGGTGTTAGGCAGAGGCTGATGCGGACCAAGGAGCAGGGGCGCCCCGCACCCTGTGTTCTTCACGTCCGACGGCGTCCTGTCAGGGCCGGCTCTAGGATTTGGAGGGCCCTAGGGCAAATTCTACAAATGGGCCCCAATTTAAGCTGCGTGCATGTTAGATGGGCTTAATTTTTTTTGTTCAACCTTTTCCTATATGCAATGTGACAGAAATAATGGGCCCCCGTTTTGGTTGGGCCCCGGGCCGTCGCACTTCTTGCCCTGGGCCAGAGCCGGCCCTGCGTCCTGTGCGTTATAGGACGCGATGCTGCAAATTGGTAGCGGCTGAACCTGGTGGTGTGTGGCGGCATCGGATGAATGCTGGTGCAAGACGGCGGCAGCTGAACGCGGTGGTGCGAGGCGGCAGCTAAACGCGGCTGTGCGAGGTGGCGGCGGCTGAACAAGATGTTGAGAGGCGTTTCCAATGAAACCCTAGCCGCTTCGATCGCCCCACACGAGAGGACAAGAGAACTTGAGCCTAGGAGAAATCAAAGGAAATCGAATTTAGGTAGCTTGATTTTAGGGCGTTTATTGGTCAATCGAGTTGGGCGAAGGACTAAGCGAAACGGCAGGAGGCGGAACAGGGAAGGCGTTTAAGATGCCATATATGTTTTGGTGGGAGGGTAAAATTGTCTTTTTGAAAATATGCTTGACGAAACCTTAGACCGGAGGAAACAGAACCAGTTCCTCCTTTTTATATAGTAGAGATATATTCTCTTTCTCGAAAAAGGTACTAAAAATAGCTTCAATGAAACAACGTGCTCCTAGTGCTAGTACATATCACTTGGCTATGGTCATGTAGGAGGTATAAAATCTTGTGCAAGCTCCTCTCTCGAACCATCTCCTTTCTTTCACCCTTTTGTGGCTTGAGAGTTATGCATAACTGACAAGAAACTGCTCCCCTCGTGTCGCCCCTCCTGGCGATTGAGGGAGCGAAACCCTACCTCCCTCCACCGCCAGGCCCCTCCCTCTATCTCGCCCTCCTCATCGTCCCAAATGGCACTTCATGTCAAAGCACTCGGCGACAGTGTAGGGGCGGCGAGGATCCGAGCTCTCGGCTCATAGCGCGGTGAGCCGGTGACTAGGTGGAGGATCTCTGTGCAGGGATCGTCGTTGTCGTGGCTAATGATCGGTGGGCTCTAGATGCCATGACGGCAGGCCTATGCGGATCGAACGGTGTCGGAGAGACTGATAACCCCACACCGGATGCCTTGACAAATTTAGGTTGGTAGACAAACTTCCCATGCGTTTCCTATCGAACAATTAGTACATTCCAAAGAAATGAGCCGGTAAAATTGGTCAATTTTGGCAAATACTTGGCTAAAAATTGTGGCGTGTAACAGTTTTGGTAGTAAATAAATTGTGTATCTAAAAATAGCTTTGATGTAACAAAATGCTGCTAGTGCAGTAGTGCTAACACATATCACTTGTTATGGTCATGTTGGTGGTATAAGAGTTGTGCAAGATCATCTCTCAAAGCATCTCATTTATTCCACCCCTTGAGACTTGAGAGTCGACCTAAGCTAGCCAGGCTGGACTGATGTCCTCCTCGCTCGAGTAGCCAAAGTAGTCAGCCAGAAATGGACTAGGAGAGGCGTTGGGGATAGGCTTGTATACAGTAGATACAATAATGGTAGGGTTAGCTTGTTTTGGCGTCATACTAGATTTCGGTGTTATGCCGAGAGGAAGACATGGAATCCCTCCCGCTAGATCTGGTGTCGGCTTCCAGTCTTTCTTCTCGTCGAGCGCTTCGATGAGTGGAGTTGAATGTAGTGGTGCAAGGAGCTGCAATTGAATCCATCAATAAGCCGGGTTTACTCCATGGATCTAGAGCTGGCGGTGAAGGGTCGGGATCCTCTCTCTCTTCTCCGCTAACCTTGGTGCCGAGGATGAAAATGGCTTTGACACATTGGCTACTGGTGGTTGGATCTGCAACGCTTATATGCTTCTCACGGGGAGTATTATCATGATCGTTGGTTTATCGCCGTTCTTCATGGTCGATAGGCGACCACTGTGCCCCCTTCGACGTCGATTATAGTTGCTTCTCTCAGCCGATGTCAGATGGAAGTCTTCAACCTCCAGGTTGCCAAGCCATATCGGAGGCTTTTGGCTTCAATGCAATAGGCTCCCACATCACCTCTTAAGTGGTACAGTCCCCCGGCAACGTCGAGGTTGGTTGCGCAGAGTTGTTGCACCGTGCTGGAGAAGGAGAAGGACCTGGTTTTTTCTAGTTTTCTTTTGCGGTCCTTAGTGCAATTGTAAGGAATGGTTTGTAATTTTCCGTTCTATAGACACCCTTTTTGTAAGATGTACTTCCACTAACAATTATCAATCAAGCTTTCGGTCCTACAAGATCCACCCCATGTTTAGAAAAAAATTAGAAGGTATAAAATGTAAAAACTCCAAATGGAGGTCCAATTACATGTAGACCTTTTATTTAAAAAAAAACTTAAATTATATTTCGAAGTTCTTTATTAATTCAAAGAAAATCCTAGATGAAGCAAATGATGTATACTGCAAACATGCAAAATCTCAACTCGAACTACTTTGTATTAATGTAATATAAAGAACATTTCCATGATTTTAGGATACATACAATCAAACACCGCATTTGCATTTCTGCTCTAATGTAAGGCGAGGCGAAGCTCCCACTAGGGCAGGTTAGGGAAGCCACCCTGCCGTAATTTTTTGGCGAAAACTTTCAATTGCACATGTTTTTTGAATATTTTGAGTGGTTATGCATCAAAAATAGACTTTGTATAAGAAAGTTTTGCTTGTTTTGTGAAAGTTTTTGTGAAAACTACACACAACCATTTTTTTTTACTGAAAACACAGACTAGATCTAGTTAGTCGAAACCATCTCATTGCAATATCCAATTCTGAATTTACCGAAATCAAACTCTAAAAAATGTCCTTTGTGGGGTATTTAAGTAGCACTTGAGAGTAAATTTTCCCAACTTATGGGACTAACTCTAAGTATGCGATAGATTATGTTTTATGGATCTACTTTGGCTTCGAGTATATTTGAATTTTAGTAAATTAATGTATTTTGCAAAGGATGTGAGGTCATGTTTGCTCAACTGAAGAAGTTATGGTATGTATATAGCACTGTTGGAAGATGTCAATTTGCGTAGGCAATTACATCATAATCCTAGGTGTGGATGAAATAGTAACTACATGCATGGGGAAAATTATGAAAAGTGTCAAGCCACCATGCAACCATTATAGTTTCTAAAGACTATATTACCACCAAGCTTGACAAACGCTTAAATGAGCTACCATTATAGTTGTTTCAGATCAAGAGACTCATGTGAATAAGATTGCCCATCTTAGAGAGATTTATTATGGATCTTATTATGAACATGAGCATATAAAAATAACCCTGAGCTATTCATCATCCATTCACAGAGAATTGAAGAGTTCATAGATTGTATTGATATTTACAAGGCATAACATGTTTTTTTGTGGTTCATCAACTCATTGAGCTAGCATTGCTTTTACCAACGAGAAGGACAACAATTTAAATGGCTTTCTTGTCAAAAACAATATCAACAAGACCGACTTGGGAAACAAGATGTCCACGATAACTTATTGACGACTGATGGCATGTAAAACACAAGCTCGTCTGAGCATATATCCACGGAAGTATTATTCCAGTTCTATATCGTATCCCAATGAAAGAGTGTAAGAAAGTGCTCATTATGGGCGTTTTTATCGCACCCAAGGTGTCAGTAGTCTTGAGTGAATTGAGTGTGAATGGGAAATTATTTGCTAAAAAGATTATCAAGCATAACAGAAAGTAAATGATGTAAATAAAAGTAAAAAAGGTTTAGTTGGAGTTTCTGGTAGAAAAGAGAATATGCGCAGAGAGACTAAGTTCATGGTGATAGTGAATGTGCCTGATAAAATAATGATGAATGAAATAAGTATGTGATTACAACCCCTCTTATTGTGGTACAAGTAGGGCAGCAACCTCTGCAGCAACCAGTCTCCTCCATGCCATGATTAAATACACTAATGTCTTATTGCATGATACGATAGACTCATGGTCAACGCGAATTAGTAAGGTTGCGAGGCCATAACAACACACTAATGCTTTTGGTTCCTTGTTATCCTCAAATTATTTTCGTTTCTCTCTAATATCTCTACTGTCACTAAGAGGTTACAGAGTCGTTGGACAAGTAGTTATCACCTGTGTAGGTCTTTTCATCATGGTTTATGGGTCTTTTCATCATTAATATTGTGACAACATTTTTGGGAGGCAGAAAACCTCCTTTTTTTTTTTTTTTTTTTGCTATTTTAGGGATCTTCTAGACACCTAAAAATAGAAGGAAAATAACTGATCAGTTTTTCACCGAGAAAAAGACCGTGAGCTAAAGAAGCACGCAACGGAGGCCACAATGACCGAATGAGCACAGGTACGTTTAACCTATTACCTTCGTTTCTGGCTCAGATCCGGAGACGGAGTTAGTACTCCCCATCCATAAACGGATATGTTAGGGTTGCCAGTTTTGGATTTAATTATGTATACACTAAAGAATGACTATATTTATTCGAGTTTTTTAAAATGTAAAATATTTTTTTATGGACAGAGGTACTACTAGTCTGAATTTGGTGGTGTGAATTACGTAAAGAAAAAGTGGTCGTGCACCATGTCACATCGGTATTCTGCCGCCGCTCGGTGCATCGAAGACCAATCCAGCTTGGTAGCGTCAGTCAATGGCTGCAGGTGCAGGCAGCCGGAGCGGCGGGAAAGTTTTCAAAGAGATTTTGGCTCCGGCAGCAAATTTACTGCGAGCCGCCGAAACACGTTGGAAATCGCAGAAACCCCGAGCCGCGAGCGGGAAGAACCAACCCCTTTGGCCATTGCCACCTCGTCTCGACAACCGTGCCTAATACAACAACACGTCCACGAGCCAGTCGGGCCCCACAAACTCCACCCATCGGAGCCAGGCCCACCCGCAGCGACACAAGTGGGCCCGTGACTTCCTTCTCGTGTACACCTCCGTTTCGGAAATTTCTCCCGGCGTCTGTTCGTTCGCTCGTTCGACTTCAAATACCAAACCCAACCACGCCTCCGCTTTCTGCGCTTCCTTCCCTCGCACACCACCGCTCCCAAATTTCGCCCGACTCGGTTTCGAAGCGGTTTTGCTAGGGTTTCCTCGGGCCGCGTACGATGCCGAAGCGGGCTGCGCGGGACCGCCGCGCCGGCGGCGAGGAGGAGGAGCCGGAGCCGGAGGAGACGGTGACGCCGGCGTCGGCGGCCGCGGAGGGGGCGCCGCAGGCGCTCGAGGACCGCAGGCTGCTGCGGTCGCGCTACCTCGCCGTCAAGAGCCAGATCAACGGTACGGCGGTCTCTTACCCCTCCTTCGCGCGCGCGCGTGCGTCGGCGGTTTTAGGGAGTTTTTGTGCGCCGTTCTGCGGTTCGCTCTGCGGTTGCTGAGTACTAATGGCTTGCGTTTGATGCGTGGGTTCGTGCAGATGACAAGGACGAAATGGCGCGCGCGGATTCGGCCAAGTTCAGCGCCATCTTCACGGAGGTCGAGACCCTGCACAAGCTTGGTACGGATGCTCACTCCCGCGCCTGCGGAGGCGCGCTTTTCTAATTTTGCTCCGCGATTTTTCGGTTGCTTGCATGAACGAGGCGTAATGTGTGGTTAGGCGCAAGGTCTATCCCTGTTTTAGCCGTGTGTGTGTGTAGCGTGGGGTCTCTCAGTTACAAATCTGTGCTGCACTGCTAGTTTGTGTCATCCCCTGACAACGTGTTGCCATGTTACTCAAACCTTAGGAAACACACACTACTTGCTGTCTGAAATAAGTAGATCGACAATGCAGAGGACTGTGAGCAAGGCGTAATGTGTGGTTAAGAGCAAGGGTCTCTTAGTTACAGAATCGAAATATATATGTTGCTGCATTGCTAGTTTCTGCCACCCCCTGATAAATGCTACTACCATCTTATTAGGAAGCACACACTACCTGTCATCAGAAATAATAAGTAGATAAACAACCCAGAACAATTTGTCTGTTCTCTGCCATATGCCCAGTTCAGCTACTATTTGCTCCACAATTTCTGGTGTGACATCAGCAAGTATGACGTCTCCAAGCTGATGCTTACACAAAACAAAAAACAACTAACCAACCGTCTTCCTGCTGCAGTTCAGAAGCCCAGGGAGCAGATAGCCGACGCGGAGGCATTGCTGGACATCGCGACCAGTCTGGGGGCATCAGTAAGGTCGCAGTCAGCGCTAGGGATCACACCCTCTGATCTCGTTGCTGGACTGCTCAAGAAGTTTGGGACGCGGGCAGATGCCAATGGCGAGGGTGCCTCGCTGAGATGGGGCCGTGTTGGGCTTGCTGCATCCCACGTTTTCATGGCTGTGCCTGGATGCTGCACCATGTAATGCGCACATATGATCCTGTGTTGTATACATTTTCCTTTGATGTCTGGTTTACAAAATTCAGCTGATTCTGACAATGCTAAGGTTCTTCTTCTGACAGGGTTGGTCCCATGAAGGCAGAAGTGAAGGCGCGGAGGAAACGTATCACTAGAAAGAGGACCCCAAGGCCCCGTAGAAATGATCGCCCTGAGCAGGTGCTTTTATTATCTGGATACTCTAATAAACAGAGCTCTGTGTTTTGTTTGCTAATCGGTTGTTGATACATCAAATTTATACTGGGTAGTAGTTGGTACTCAGTGGATAGTGACTATATCACTTCATTCTTGTTACTGGTGGCTGCATGGTGATTTACTGCAAAAATTGGTCGTCTATGATAACTTCATATTGGGTTTACTATCGTAACTTCCTATGTATCCACATTGATGTGTAGTGAATTGAAAAAACTAAGAGTTGTCAGCTCTTTTCCTTTTAACTTGTTTATTACCTTCTTCTTTTTCACCTGCAATGTGCAATGATTGATTATTATATCACAGCAACATATGCTACTATATTTCACACTAAGTCTGTTTAATGCGTTAGTTTCAGTAGTTCTGTGCCTGGTGATTATCAAATTCGTGCGGCTCACCATTTTTAGTAAAATCGAACTCTGGTGATTATGGGGTACATCCACAAAGGCCCCTCCTGGACTTAAATATTTTAAAACTCAAATCACACTTGTACATTTGTCATCTCTCAAGTAAAACCAGTTCAGGTAAGCAGTTTCTTTCATGTCGTATGAATAGTTTCTTTGGTCTGCTAAAGCTATTTCTGAATACAAGTACAGTATCAACTTCTAGTGTTATGTTGAAATTACGCACTTTTCTTTAGCATTTTTCACCTCCCTGTTAAGACCAATTTAGGCAAGCAGCTTGCTTCATGTTGCATGAACAGTTTCTTTGTTCTGCTACAGCTATATCTGAATACAAGTAATATATCAGCTTTTAACAATATGCTGATCTAATCTGCCCTGTTATGCAGCTTGTTGATCCATCAGAGACAGGAAAAAGTGATACAGACAGGAACATGGCTGTTCTATTTGATGTTCTGAGGAAGTATAAAAGAGCAAGACTTGAAAACCTTATTTTAAATAGGACCTCCTTTGCCCAAACGGTGGAGAATATATTTGCTTTGTCATTCCTAGTTAAAGATGGCAGAGTGGAAATCAATGTGAATGATGATGGGCATCATATTGTCTGTAAGTGCTTTATTTACCTGATTGCTCTTCTGTTGCTGTTATATCACATATCTCTGTATCTGATATTATTTCATCGACCAAACAGGTCCAAGGAATGCACCTGCTGCTAGTTCGATTGCCAAAGGAAAAGTGGTATACAATCACTTCGTCTTCAGATTTGATTTCCAGGATTGGAAGGTACTATCTTGATCATTAAATTGTCATTTTGAAACTGAACATCAGACTGTTTTCACCACTAGCGCATGATATAAACATTAGACTGTTCTCTTACTCTATGACTAGTAATGCAAGCTAGATTTAGAATATGGTGACAATTAAAATAGGTTTACTTCTTTTTGGACAGGGCAATAATCCATCTAACTATATATTGTTTTTTTACGGGGAGCTAAGTACTAAATATTATACTTGAGTGAAGGCCAGGGATGTGTAGTAGTGCAAGGCTAGTATATGGTTTGTGATTCAGTCCATTCTGATCAATATGTTATGTATTTACCACAGCTTATGAAAGGGATAGTCGCAGAGGGGGAAGAACTGATGCAGCACAGGCCGTCTTCTCTCAGCACGTCTGGAGGAAACAACCATCAGGAGATGCCTGCACGCAGCACACCTCGGGGGAATCAGTCTTCTGTGTCCCCTGCAAACAGCATGTCCGGTGGAAGCAACGAGCCTGAGATGCCAACACACACAACGCCGATCAGGAAGCTCTGCAGGAACCGGGGCTTGGTCATGCAAGCACAGCAGGATGAGATGGCATCCCCGGGGACATTGGACGTCATGGTCATGGAGGATAAGCATATTAGTCCGCAAGACAAGTCGAGTGTTACGGGCAGACTGGAAGTCATGGTGATTAAGGAGGAGATGGTCAAGGATAGGAAAGAAGTTTTCCAGACCTATAAGCGCAAGCGCCGCCGCCACCTCGTTCAGGACCTTTCCCAGGAGTTTAACCGAGTGGGCTGATCGCTGCGGCCTACTGCCCATCCTTTAGATGCGTTTTGGGTATATTTTGTGTAAGTACTAAGTAGGGAAAGGGGTTACCTGGCTGACCTAGCTTTAGGATGGGCTGATGGGCAAGTCTGAATGTATGAAAGTGGATGCTATTAAAATTATCTAAGTTAGTTGAGTTAGAAAAATGTTGATCAGTGTCATGACTTTTCTATGTTGGTTTACTAATGCGTTGCTTTTGATTTTCTAAAGCAATTTTGGGAAACATGACACTTCGGTTCATCATGGCTGTGTACAGTACGCAATCAGGGAGCAGAAGACTTAGTGCATCTGTCATTTAAATGTCTTTGTGCAGTTGGAGTGAGGTGATTACTGGGCTGCAACGATCGGTGGATGGAGTAGGTTCGGCTGTACCTGATGTTTTCCTTGGTAGGTCTACAGGAAGTTGTGGCTTGCGAGTTGCGACTAGTTGGTTTCTATGGTGATTATGGAGGAGGCCAAAGATGGTGAACGAATTGCGCCAAGTTTCCACTTGGCAATATCACTTACTTTTAAAGGCTGTTTCAACCTAATGAGAATTTCGTTAAACGAAATGTAGATTCAGCGTTCAGCTTGCGACGGGAGCCGTTATCTAGTGGTGTATCCAGACCAACATGGTTCGCTAGTGGTGTATCCAGGATGCTTGGCAACGGTGACAGCGTGTATTCTTAAAGTTGGATTCAGGCATTGTCCAACAGAAGGGAATGGTCTGTGTGGGCGTGTGGCACACGAATTAGGTTTATAAACCCACCTTTCTTTTGAAGTTCTATTGTGAACGATGTAACCATTATCTGACCTTCCCAAAAGGTTTGAAAAAATAGTGCTCTTGTTTTGAAGCAATGATTCTTACTAGGTGTCTTGTTTAAAGACAAACTTGAAATTGAAACTGACATCGTTGCACCATCATATATAAAGACTGATAGGCTGAATAAGAACATAAAACGGTAGACTCAAATTTCGGCTTAACTTTCAATAGATTTCTGAATAGAATGACTAATCTTGCAATAATAGAGTGCATTAGAAACAGTACAAAACTTGGATGCAGAGCAGAGGGGAAAAGACAGCAGTACACTAAAGCCTATAAATCTCGAAAGCAAGTCGAACTCAGATATCTATTTTAGAGTTACAGCAATCTGATCATACCAAGCCATGACAGTATCTCCCAATCAACAATAGGCTTGTGCAACTCAATGTCACCATGGGTTAACGGCCTCAGATCTGGAGTTCAAACTTGCTGGTCACTACTAACCATGACAAGCCATGAAAAGCATATCTCAAGCCGCAGCAGATTTACGCAGTTCACTCTCACCATGGGCGAAGTGGCACCTGTCTCCAAACGTGCAAGAGCCTTTGTTGAAGTTGTCACACAGCTTGGTCTTGAAGTTGTTTCCACCACCACCTCCAGCATGAGATCCCCTCACTGGGTTCTTTGCTGGAGGAGGGGCGTTGCCACCAATGCGGACAATTAGCTCCGTCACCATCCCACTGGCATGTTTGATCTGATCAAACGTTCCCTCAAGCTCAATGTTTTTAAGGTTGGGGTCAGCCTCGTTATCCCGGATAGCTAGCTTGGCCCCAGTCATTCGGGATATATGCTTCGTGTTGACTCCACCCTTGCCAATAATGGCGCCAGCAAGGGATGCATCAACACTGATCTTGGTTGTGGCTGAGGCACCAAATGTTGAGAGAGGAACCATGTCCGGGGCAGGCATCGGTGGAGGCTGAAAGTGCCCGTTGGGTCTTGGTCCCATTGGAGGTGCCATTGAGTTGTTCAATATCATGGGCTTTCCAAGCTCCCTCTCTCCATGAGCAAAGTGACACTTGTTCCCCCATTTACAACCTTCTGCAGTGTTGAACTTGTTACAGATGCGAGTCTTCACGCCAGATGTAGGTGGCCCATCAGGACCACCAGGTCCCATAGGCATTCTTCCTGCAGGAGCTGCAACAGCTGGACCACCCAAGTTGGTCATCTTTGAAACAGCCTGGTGACCTCCAGGGAAGTTGTGGAGAAAATGGCAATTCGAACCAAAGGGACAACCAGCAGTGCTGCACAGAGAGGGTATCATATAAGCAAGCAAATTTACACAATAATATAAGAACGACTAATGATTCATACTGATGAAAAAAAGGTCATGATCCATCTAGTTGAATAACACGACATTACTAGTAACCTGTACATAGACAACTGCCGAACGGAAAAAAGTACCGATAGCATTTATATCAAGCAACACTTGCAATGGAGTACAATATACCACATCCATCCTTTTGCAGGTGCTGCTTGATATAAATGCCACCAAACAAAATTAAGTAGTTTAGATATGGCACTTAGATTCATCACATGAGTATAGTATCAGCAGAAAGCCAAAACTACTTTTGACATGTACACATAGTATCATTACTGTGGAGACAACCTTAGATGCTTATCATATATCAACGGTCAGTTTTTATGGTGCAAATACATGGAACATTAAGGTGGTGCCTATAATTTATTGAACTTGAGCATATAATTTTTAGTGTATTGAGCAGGAGCATAAACTAGTATTAGTGTGTTACCACAATAGAGAACAAGTCAAGGATATAATGGCAAATAACAAAATGCATACAACGAAATGAACTTCTTGGAGTGATTAATAAACATAAATTAGTTTCTTTAACTTCCTATGGAACCAACTAAGATTTTTTAAAGAAATTATAAAGTATAGTTTTCTCTACAAGATATGTTTTAGTTTTATCTTCAAATATTTGTATTTGAGCTACTCTACTTGGGTGAACAATATAAGCAGTCAAGTACTGCAACGTTAACTCTATATGATAAGCACAGTTTGTCACTTATAACAAACCCTAAAGATGGTTTAACCTATGTCATGGGTAAGCACCATTATTAATTGGAAAATATAATATGCATGGAACAAAAATATCCTGGCAAGCAGAATTCCAATCTCAGCATATGGCAGTGGCACTAGGTAGTCAAAACATTTACTGCATGCCATCACATTCATGAGAGATGCTTGATGTTATCAATGATCTAAATGGAAAAGTTCCACGGCGAGCACTCAATTGCTCCCCATTAACATGTTACTTGGATCTTCTTATCTTGGTTTCTGCAGGTGAACACCTGTGCCATGGTGCTACTGACCGATTATTCATCTGAAAGTAAGTTATATATCCTTATAGCTCTTGTTTCATTCTTCCAAATTTTACTCCGTTGGATTGGATATTCTTAAAGCTTGGATTAGACGGGGAACCTGTAGTAGAATCTTGCTCGACCCATTTGTTAGCATCAGCAACAGTTTTTAGCAGCATAGCAAAATTTTATAATGTAAAAAGTAACAGCAAATTGCATAATAGTAATAATAATAGATAGATGTTACCAGGTTGGAGTTGATTTTAAGTTGGATTAGAACCTGAAAAATTTGGTGCACGGCTTCGATTTGCTCCCTACACCCGTCTCCGATTCTGCTACAGCAAATTTATTACTTGCACCAGTTAATAACCGTGTTGATTTTACTAAACCTTGGCAGCTTGTAGTAACAGGTAGTAACATATAATGATTTAATAATAACAGAGATGGAATAACAGGAAATTAATGTCCAGTGCCCAAGCTATGCCCCAACGGTTTAGATTGTATATCCATGAATTACTGCTTTGGGCACTGGACGCCAACGAGGTTCGTACTGCTAATTAAACACTAGCCTGTGCAATGAATCTGGCAAAAAACCAAGCAAATCACATCTCGAGATCTTTGGAAGGAAAAAACGACAAAAATCCCTGCAAAATCCTCACCGGCACGCAAGGCCGTCACAACCCCAAACTACAAACTGCGGGGAAAATTTAGACCTAGAAATCCCCAATCTGCAGGCCTCCTCCCCCGTACACCAACGCAAAAAAAAAACCCAGCTCTCACCGGCCACGGAGCGAACAAGCGCTCTCCAGATCCGGCTGAGGAACAGCCACAAAAGCCCTAAGGAACCCCTCCAGAGCGAAAAGGAGACGGGGAAACCAAACCACGAACGAGGAGAGGGCCAGGAGGAAGCTCACCTTTCGCGCGCTTGGTGGCGGCGCCACCGTTGGTGCCCTCCGGCACGGCCCTCTTGCGGCTCGCGTCCATGGCGAGGTAGGGCGTCTGGCGAAGGGGGTCGACGGCGGCGGCGGCGGCGCTTGAAACCCTAGGCTAGGGTTTCTCTCTGGCGCGGGGCAGGCGTCGGTATGGAGAGAGAGGAGGAAGAGGCGTGCGCACGGGCCGGAGAAGATGGGGTGCTGTACACGGGCAAGGTTCGTGCACGTGCCGTGTTAACGGTGTCGTAGTAGTAGTAGGACTCTGAGCAGGATCTGCCTGCAGATTGGAGCCACTAGTTTTTGATGAAATCGTACTTTGATTTTGAAATATCAAGTTTTAGATGCACTTTTTTTCTTACGAGCGTATCTAAGGGTGGAAAGTTTTAATGAGGTGGTTGACGGCGCTGGGTGTTGAGGAGCTGTTGGTTCTTGATTGTGGCTGCAACAAGTCAAATTGAGATCTGCACACTTGATTGGAGCGAGGAGCCATCTTGGAAAAGGAGTGTTGCCGGTGAGGTTGTAGATCCACGGATCTAGCAGGTGTAGAAACAGGCAAGCATTTGTTGAGGAGAACAAGAGAGGGGCAGCTTCCAGGTGAGCATGGGGGTTGGCTGGCAGAGAAAGGAGCAGATTGGTGGAGAAGGGTGTGGTGCGAGAGCGAAACTTGGATTAAGCTTGAACTAGATTGGCATGAGTAGTACCACCTAGCAGCAGGATGGGGGTAGCAGAGGTGTCCCTGGGCAGTTACAACCACTGAGCTTGCAGTGGTGTTGCAGGCAATGGACGAGAGGTACATGCCATTGCTTGATGCAATAAGCAGGCAAGCTGGTAACTCAAGGGCCTAAGTAGAAATAAAAGAAGAGATTTATCCTTTGCAAGCACCAAATATGAAACCGGAGGGACCAGCAAGTTATGCAAGTTGGGTAGATCACGCTGAGACCATTTTGGTGTCAAAAAAGCTGGAAGAATATGCTCTTGAAACCGTGAAGAACCCTTGGAAGAAGACTCAAAGGAGGGCCACGGGTGGAGGGCGACTAATGCACTGGTTAGAGCTTGGCTTCTAAGCTCACTTTCACCTCATATTCTAAAGCATGTTGAAAGGATCAAGGACACTTCAGAAATTTGGAAACTTCTAAAAGGCACATATTCTGGAGTGGGGAATGAGATGTTTGCGTGCAAAATTCAGAAAGAATTACATGAATTAAGCCAAGGGGAGAAAACGGTTGTAGAATATGTGTCTGAACTAAAGTGGCTTTGGCATGACCTTGATTACTATGATCCAGTTGATTTAGAATGTGGTAAATGTGTCAGAGAAATTCAACAAGTGAACTGAGAAGCGACAGATCATGGATTTTTTAAATGGCTTGAACTCGAAGTTTGAGAACAGAAGGGCGGCTCTCTATGGAAATGGCACACTACCAAGTCTAGAGCAAGCGGTCTCTACAATATTAAGTGAGGAGACTCGCTTAAAATTGGAGGACACTGAACCAGCAGCATATGGCGTATCACAAAGACGCTTAGCTCTTCTTGCAGCATGAAGTGGCAACTTCCGTAGACTGGGGTTAAATTTGGATGACAGAACATGTTTTTAATGTGGCGAACCAGGGCACATGAAGATGACATGTCCACTACTGACCGGAGCAGGAAGAGGACAAGGCGTGGACTGGCGTGGTAGGGGTCGTGGGCGTTTGTTTGAGGGTCGTGGTTCCAACTGTGGTAGAGGTATGTGGTCAGTAGGGAGGGTCAATACATCTGCTCCAAGTGAGGAGGTGTCTCAGGTGTTCAAGGTTGGGATGTTTGCTCATGAGTTGGAGAAATGGCGCCAATTTAAGGGATTGAATCTAGGCGAAAAGCAACCCCAGGAACATCTTCATCAACTGCATCGGCCAACTTCTCGGGTAATAACCTCCAAACTACCAAATTTGATAATATGCATGCCCATACGCCTTGGCTTATAGATTCCGGTGCATCACGGCATATGGCTGGCTCACGTAGAGAGTTTACTCATTAAATAGCTGTTCAAAATAAAGAAAAATGTAAAATTGGCAGATGGATCAACACAAATGGTTGTTAGGTCTGGAACAATTAATTGCAGTGCTAATCTGAATATCCCATGTATATTGCATGTCTCCTCGTTCCCATTGAACCTATTGTCAGTAAGCTGCATCACTAAGGATCTGAACTACGTGGCCATATTTTTTCCTTACTGGTGCATGTTTCAGGAACTTGGGACTGGAGGAAAGGTTGGGACGGGGGTCTTGCGTGATGGCCTTTATTACTTGGACAATGATGCATATCATATTGTGGCTGCTGCTTTGCTACTTTCACCATTAGAAGAATTGCTATTCCAACACTGTCGACTATGACACCTATCTTTTGTCACAATGAGCCAAATGTATCCTGATATATATTCTAAGGTTAGTAAGGAGAAGCTAGTTTGTGATGCGTGCAAGTATGGGAAGCAGACTAGAAGCTCTTATTCATCTTTTGATAATAGAAGTGATGTACCACTTCAAA
Source organism: Lolium perenne (assembly GCF_019359855.2). Taxonomy (NCBI): domain Eukaryota; kingdom Viridiplantae; phylum Streptophyta; class Magnoliopsida; order Poales; family Poaceae; genus Lolium; species Lolium perenne. The sequence continues at coordinate 263,475,999 of NC_067250.2, forward strand.
CTATCCACTCCGACGTATGGGGTCCTAGTGGAGTAGTGTCTTTAAATGGATATTGCTATTTTGTCACTTTTATTGACTGTTGTACCAGATCCACTTGGGTTTATGTCTTACGTAGTAAAAAATGAGGTGTTTGAATGCTTTAAAAATTTCCATAACTTGATCACAAATCAGTATAGTGCTTGTGTAAAAGTACTGCGTTCTAACAATGGTACTGAGTTTGTAAATAAGGAATTTGATGGATACCTATCAAGCCATGGAATTATGCACCAGACTACATGTCCAAGCACTTCTGAACAGAATGGCTTAGCTGCGAGGAAAAATAGGCATCTTCTGCGGATTGTCAGGTGCTTAATGTTTGCAATGAACGTCCCAAAAAAATTATGGTGTGAGGCAGTAATGACTGCAACATATTTGATGAACATGATGTCGACGAGAGTTCTTGACTATAAGACACCAATCAAGTGTCTCACAGATAAGAATACTTATGTGGTTCCACCAAAGGTGTTTGGGTGCTCTTGCTTCGTAAAGGATTATAGACCCTCCGTTAGTAAACTGGACCCAAGAGCATTAAAATGCATTTTTTGTGGGATATTCTGGTAAACAAAAGGGGTATAAGTGTTGGTATCCATCCAAAAGAAGAATGTTTGTAAGTATGGATGTTGTGTTTAGAGAACATGAACCATACTATGGGGGATTAGTAGACTTAACTGTTGTGTTCCCCGATATGTTTGCTAATGAGAGTGTAGATGAATGAAATGAGATCTGGAGAGGTAAAGAAGAGGATAGTTGGGGCCACTCCAGGGGAGACGGACAATAGGCTAGAGGATGAACCTGAACCTGAACCAAGGCAAGAAGAACGACGATTTATAACGAATGAGAGAAGAGAACTCCAAGTGTGCTCAAGAAGGCAGCCAAGAGTGGGAGAACAAGTTTAGAGGGAGGGAGTCACTTCGTCTGATCATGTTTCTGAAGAACAAGAACATTCGGACACAAATCAGTCAACCTCATCACAAGTCCCATTGTCATCTACCGGAGATAGTAATATCCTTCCCAAGTATGATGACCTAGATGTACCTATTGCCCAAAGAAAACAGCCACGTACCACATGCGGAAAGTTGCCTTCGAAATTTTCGCCATATAGTGTTTCATACTCTATGTCATACAAATCAATTGGAGCTTCTTATCATGCTTTTATTGCAGCACTAGATACTGCAGAACCTATTCCACGCAATTGGCAAGAAGCGAAATCACATTCACGATGGAGAGAAGCAATGTTAGAAGAAATGGTTGTTTTAGACAAGAACAATACTTGGGTAATGACTACTCTCCCTGCTAATAAGAAGGTTGTAGGTTGTAAATGGGTGTTTACCATAAAACAAAATCGTGACAGGAAGGTAGAAAGATATAAGGGCAGACTAGTAGCAAAGGGCTATAGTCAGACATATAGGGTAGATTATGATGAGACATTTGCTCATGTAGCAAAGATGAACACTATTAGAGTTTTAATCTCAATTGCTGCTAATAACTAAAGGAAACTCTATCAAATGGATGTTAAGAATGCTTTCTTACATGGAGAACTTCGGGAGGAAGTATATATGGAAATCCCACCGGGATTTAATAGCAGGGAAAATGAGGGTAAAGTATGCAGATTACAAAAATCACTCTATGGACTAAAACAGTCCCCTAGAGCCTGGTTTGGAAGATTCGAAGAGAGATTTGTTCTTTTGGCTATCAACAAAGCAATGTGGATCACCCACTATTTTTTCAGAATAATCACAACAAGGTTACATTACTTGTGGTTTATGTGGATGATATTATAATTACAGGGAATGATGAGGAGGAGACAAAGGGCTTGAAGGAAATGCTGGCAAGGTCTTTTGAAGTCAAGGATCTTGGACATCTTCATTAATTCTTGGGAATTGAAGTGGATTATGGATCACAAGGTACATAGTAGCAAGATATTGTAGACCTTTGCCCATGAGGCGTAATCTGCAATATGCACATGCTTTGGAATGAAGTCTTTTAGTGCGCACCCCAAACTCTCGTGGAGGTTCCGTACATCGTTGTGTTCAGCCACATATCATCTCGGAGACTATCCTCCGATCAAAGTGACATAGTGATTTAGCCTGATTAGGACTAGTCGCTTGCCATTTTACATACGAGGTAGCTGATGTAACTCGCGAGGGTGTGCCTCGGAGTCCTCCGATAGTATGCTTAGAAGGAACAAGAGTGCATAAGAACCACACAAAAAGTTTGCGAGTGTCGTTGCCTATTCGACGGTACTCCGGAGGAGGGATCCTCACGGAGGGGAGAAGAAGTGGGGGGCCATCGGGCGGAGAGTCCTCGGGACAGTGGTACACTATTTACCCAGCTTTAGAACACCTGCATGATGACAGGGTCTAGCGCTGCTTGTCTGGAATTATCTGAGCGCTTTCACGTTGTTACAATGAGTTGTGGTTGTGCCTCTACGGCTCCCAGGATCCGGCTTATAAAGGCGTCAGGATCTAGGGTTTCTACGGAGAGTCCTAGCCGAAATACAATCTTGCCTAACTACAGAACATTACATTGCCGTGCACGTCAAGGATCCGCCTATTCCTAATATGCCGTACTGGATCTGGCTACCCCTGATGGGCCTGGCCGGATCCGGCTCCAAGGGAAGGTCGGCGAGATTTGGCTCCTTGTTCCTAGGCTGGACTTCCTCCATCTTGATCAACAACAACTAGGCCGCCCGATGGGCCGTATGCCACCATCACCATCTATGGGCAACCCGGGCTTGCCGGATCTAGCCACTGTCGATGGTACACCCATGAAGTATACCCACAACAGTAGCCCCAGAGTTCTTCAAGATTCTCCATATTTTTCTGCCTTGCTCAAGTCATCAACATCTTTGGCAAGCTTCCCGGAAACCTAGGGAAACTTTAAGAACTCCGTCTTATGAAACTTCTTTCCAGCTTGTATGCCGGAAAATCCTTCATCTCGCGGGACTTCATCCATCGACCACATTGTTACAATGAGTTTCCAGATTATTCCCCTGCAGAGACGCAACTAAACCCTTGGAATTTTTCCCGGATACTCCAAAGGCTCAAAATGGTTCCGCCTAGTTTGGCGCCATTCTCGGGTAATTCCAACGGTAACTCGATCTTTGGCCGATTTTACCGCTAAGGGAGAGACATGTGTCATTCATCCAACGGCGCGACGCTTGCGTTCCGACCACAGGATGCGAAGCACGAATCTCATCCCACAACTATAAATATCTCCACCACTCACCCTAATCACCCCATTCTCCCATTTTTACCTCTCAACCAAGCGCCGCCCGCGAGCTTCCGCTTCCACCGTGCCGGAGTGTCCTGCTGGAGTCTCGCTGGAGTTGCTCCACCGCACCATGTTCTTCAGTTGTTCTTAACCTCAGCGAGCCACCGCGCCAGAACCTCGTCGTAGCAACCCCGACCACCGTAGCGACCATTGCTGGTAAGCACTCCGGTCTCGAGCTCTTCATCGGAGTTTTTAGGGATGATCATAGGTGGTTTGTGGCCCCGACTAACATTTTTGAGTTAATTTTTTTCCGTAGATGTCTTCTTCTCCGCCTCCCGCGCAGTCGGAACCTATAGCGGTGGCGCCTCTGTCTTCCGCTTCCCCCCTCATCCCGTTCCGGCTAGATCTGTCATAGGGATCCGGCCAAACCATCGAGGGAACCTCCACCGATCCGGCAGAACTTGCCGGAAAGGAACACATGGAGAAAATGGTGGAGGAGGTGGTGGTCAAAAAATCTAAGGCCCGATCCCGCGAGGGCGAAGTTAAAGGTCAGTGGTGGTCCTACACCACTTCTGAGGACGAGCTTTGCAACTTGGAGGCGGAAGGCTTCCTGCGCCTCAGATCCTGGCGAGTGGTTTCGGGTGCTCCAAGTCCGGTGCTCGAAGTCGGAGAATGGTGATGGGTTCGTTGCATGGAAAACAAAAAAATTCTACCATGAACATGAACAAAAACCAAGATCCAATCTAGGAAGAAGCAAGATCTAATCTACCAAGATCGAAGCAACAAGAAGATCATGAGAGTAACCCTCGAAGATTCCAAAGCCTACGAGATTAGATCTCGTTGTTGATGTAGCCGATCGTCCGTGCTGCAATCCGGCAGCACTTCCGTACTCGATCGTGCGTACGGTGTCGATGAAGCCCGTCCTCTCCCCGTTCCAGCGGGGCAGCAGAGGTGTGGTAGATCCCCTCGGAATCCCAACAGCACGACGGCGTGGTGGTGGTGGTGGAGGAGAAAAGCTGCAGGGCTTCGCCTAAGCCGGAGCAGATTATCGGTGGAGGGAGATGGGCGGCCAGAGGTGTAGGGGTGAAGGGAGGGCTGCGCCTGCCCCCTCCCCTCTTTATATAGGGGGGTGCGGCCAGGGATGCCTTGGCCCCTCCTCCAAGCCTTTGGCCGGCGGCCCAAAGGGGGGAAGGGGGAAAACTTCACCCCAAGTTGATCCCCCCTAGGGTTTGGGGAAACCCTAAGGGGTGGCCGTCCTGGGCCCTTGGGACTTGGTGCGCCTGGCCCATTAGGGCAAGGCAGCACCCCCTCGGCCCATGTTGGTGCAGGGATTCGTTGCATAGAAAACAAAAAATTTCCTACCGCGAGAACGCAATCCAAGCCAAGATGCAATGTAGAAGATGGGAGCAACGAGGGGACGAGCGAGACTCACCCTTGAAGATTTCCAAAGCCTACAAGATGAGGCTCTTGTTGCTGTGGTAGATGATCAATTGCCACTTGCAAAAGCGCGTAGAAGATCTTGACGGTGCCACAATCGGGCAGCACCTCCGTACTCGGTCACACATTCAGTGTTGATGAAGACGACGTCCTTCTCCCCGTTCCAGCGGGCAGCGGAAGTAGTAGCTCCTCCTTGAATCCGACAGCACGACGGCGTGGTGGCGGTGGCGATGGAGATCTCCGGCGGAGCTTCGCTAAGCGTTGCGGGAGAGGTGGAGGAGAGGGGCGGCTAGGCTTTGGGAGAGGGGGAGGTGGCCGGCCACTATGAGGGGGTGCGGCAACAATGGCTTTGGTGTGTCCGGCCCCCTCCCCTTGCTCCTCATTATATAGGTGGAACCCCCAAGTGTTGGACTACAAGTCTTCGAATAAGACCCCAACCGAAAACCTTCCATGTGTAGGGAAACCTACCCAAGGTGGGACTCCCACCCAAGTGGGATTCCCACCCTTCCATGAGGGGGGGTGGCCGGCCCCCTTGGTGGAGTCCACCTTGGACTCCCCCCTCTAGGGTTGGCTGGCCATGGGAGGTGGAGTCCCTCCGGGACTCCTCCTTCCTTAGTGTTTTCTTCCGGACTTTTCTAGAACCTTCTAGAACCTTCCATAAAATCACCGGATCATTTTCAAACTTATAAAATGACTTCCTATATATGAATCTTATTCTCCGGACCATTCCGGAACTCCTCGTGATGTCCGGGATCTCATCCGAGACTTCGAACAATACTTCGAACTCCATTCCATATTCAAGTTCTACTATTACAACATCAAACCTTAAGTGTGTCACCCTACGGTTCGCGAACTATGTGGACATGGGTGAGAACTCTCTCTGACCAATAACCAATAGCGGGATCTGGAGATCCATAATGGCTCCCACATATTCAACGATGACTTAGTGATCGAATGAACCATTCACATACGATACCAATTTTCTTTGTCACGCGATATTTTACTTGTCCGAGGTTTGATCATCGGTATCACTCTATACCTTGTTCAACCTCGTCTCCTGACAAGTACTCTTTACTCATACCGTGGTATGTGGTCTCTTATGAACTTATTCATATGCTTGCAAGACATTAGACGATATTCCACCGAGAGGGCCCAGAGTATATCTATCCGTCATCGGGATGGACAAATCCCACTGTTGATCCATATGCCTCAACTCATACTTTCCGGATACTTAATCCCACCTTTATAACCACCCATTTACGCAGTGGCGTTTGATGTAATCAAAGTACCTTTCTGGTATAAGTGATTTACATGATCTCATGGTCATAAGGACTAGGTAACTATGTATCAAAAGCTTATAGCAAATAACTTAATGACGTGATCTTATGCTACGGTTAATTGGGTGTGTCCAGTACATCATTCATACAATGATATAACCTTGTTATTAATAATATCCAATGTTCATGATTATGAAACTAATCATCCATTAATCAACAAGCTAGTTAAGAGGCATACTAGGGACTCTTTGTTGTTTACATATCACACATGTATCAATGTTTCGGTTAATACAATTATAGCATGGTATATAAACATTTATCATAAACATAAAGATATATAATAACCACTTTTATTATTGCCTCTTGGGCATATCTCCAACAGTCTCCCACTTGCACTAGAGTCAATAATCTAGATTACATTGTAAGGTACCTAACACCCATGGCATTCTGGTGTTGGTCATGCTTTGCCCTAGGGAGAGCTTTAGTCAACGGATCTGCTACATTCAGATCAGTGTGTACTGTGCAAATCTTTACTTCTCCATCTTCGATGTACTCGCGAATCAAGTGATAACGCAGCTTGATATGCTTCAGCCTCTTGTGTGACCTTGGTTCTTGTGCATTGGCGATGGCACCCATGTTGTCATAGTAGATGACTAGTGGGTCCAATGCACTAGGAACCACACCGAGCTCTACAATGAACCTCTTCATCCATACCGCTTCTGATGAAGCCTCTGAAACCGCTATGTACTCTGATTCTGTTGAAGACTTCGCCACCGTGCACTGCTTCGAGCTTGTCCAGCTTACTGCAGCACCATTCAATATAAACACGTACCCAGACTGTGACGTAGAGTCATCAGGATCAGTGTTCCAACTTGCATCGGTGTAACTGGTTACAACGAGCTCTTGGTCACCTCCATAACAAAGAAACATATCCTTAGTTCTTTTTAAGTACTTTAGGATATTCTTGACCGCTGTCCAGTGTTCCATCCCTGGATCACTTTGATATATGCTAGTCAAACTAACAGCATGTGCTATATCCGGTCTAGTACATAGCATGTCATACATAATAGAGCCTACTGCCGAGGCATAGGGGATCTGACTCATCCTTTCTCTTTCTTCTGCCGTAGCCGGTCCTTGAGTCTTACTCAAGACCTTGCCTGGTAACATAGGTAAGAACCCTTTCTTACTTTCGTCCATTCTAAACTTCTTTAGAATCTTGTCCAGGTATGTACTCTGTGATAGCCCTATTAGGCGTCTTGATCTATCTCTATAAATCTTGATGCCTAATATATACGATGCTTCACCAAGGTCTTTCATTGAAAAACTATTATTCAAATAACCTTTTACACTGCTTAATAGTTCTATATCATTCCCAATCAATAATATGTCATCCACATATAATATCAGGAATGCTACAGAGCTCCCACTCACTTTCTTGTAAATACAGGCCTCTCCATGACACTGTATAAACCCGAAGTCTTTGATCACCTTATCAAAGCGTCGGTTCCAACTTCTCGATGCTTGCTTCAGTCCATGAATTGAACGCTGAGGTTTGCATACTTTGTCAGCATTTTTAGGATCGACAAACCCTTTGGGTTGTACCATATACAACTCTTCCTCAATGTCTCCATTAAGGAACGCCGTTTTGACATCCATCTGCCAAATCTCATAATCGAAAAATGCAGCTATTGCTAACAAAATCCCCACAGATTTTAGCTTCGCTACAGGTGAGAAAGTCTCATCGTAGTCAACTCCTTGAATTTGTCGGAAACCCTTTGCGACAAGTCGAGCTTTATAGACAGTAATATTACCATCAGCATCTGTTTTTCTCTTGAAGATCCATTTATTCTCGACAGCCTTGCGGCTATCAGGTAAGTCTACCAAAGTCCACACTTTGTTATCATACATGGATCCCATTTCGGATTTCATGGCTTCTTGCCATTTGTTGGAATCTGGTCTCATCATCGCTTCTTCATACGTCGCAGGGTCTTCATCATTGTTGTCCACAATCATGATATTTAGACAAGGATCATACCAATCAGGAGTGGTACGTTCCCTTGTCGATCTGCGAGGTTCAGTAGCTTCCTCGTTCGAAGTTTCATGATCATTATCATTAGCTTCCTCTGTTACCGGTGTAGGTGGTACATGAACAACTTCCGGTACTGCGCTACTCTGATCAACGAGTAAAGATTCATCAATTTCATCGAGTTGTACTTTTCTTCCAGTCACTTCTTTAGTGAGAAATTCTTTCTCAAGAAAGGTTCCGTTCTTAGCAACAAAGATTTTGCCTTCGGATCTGTGATAGAAAGTGTACCCTATAGTTTCCTTAGGGTATCCTATGAAGACGCATTTCTCCGCTTTGGGTTCTAGCTTGTCCGGTTGTAACTTCCTTACATAGGCTTCGCAACCCCAAACTTTAAGGAACGACAGCTTAGGTTTCTTATTAAACCATAATTCATACGGTGTCGTTTCAACGGATTTTGATGGTGCTCTATTTAAAGTGACTGCGGCTGTCTCTAATGCATAACTCCAAAATGATAACGGCAAATCAGTAAGAGACATCATAGAACGAACCATATCTAAGAGAGTTCGATTACGACGTTCAGACACACCATTTCGTTGTGGTGTTCCCGGCGGTGTCAATTGTGAAAGTATTCCGCATTTCTTTAAATGCATGCCAAACTCATAACTCAGATATTCACCTCCGCGATCAGATCGTAGAAATTTAATCTTCTTGTTACGTTGATTTTCTACTTCATTTTGGAATTCCTTAAACTTCTCGAAAGTTTCGGATTTATGTTTCATGAAATATATATACCCATATCTACTCAGATCATCTGTGAAGGTTAGAACATAACGATAACCACCGCGCGATGCTACACTATTTGTTCCGCACACATCAGTATGTATGATTTCCAATAAGTTAGTAGCTCGCTCCATAATACCAGAAAATGGAGTCTTAGTCATTTTTTCCATCAGACATGCTTCGCATCTATCAAGTGACTCAAAGTCAAGTGATTCAAGTAATCCATCGGTATGGAGTTTCTTCATGCGTTTCACTCCAATATGACCAAGACGACAGTGCCACATATAAGTAGAATTATCATTCAATTTAATTTGCTTAGCATCAATGTTATGTATATGTGTATCACTACTATCGAGATCTAACAGAAATAAGCCATTCTTTTCAGGTGCTCGACCATAAAAGATATTATTCATAAAAATAGAACAACCATTATTCTCAAACTTGAATGAATAACCGTCTTGCATTAAACAAGATCCAGATATAATGGTCATGCTCAACGCGGGTACAAAATAACAATTATTTAGGCTTAAAACTAATCCCAAAGGTAGATGTAGAAGAAGTGTGCCGACAGCGATCACATCAACTTTGGATCCGTTTCCAACGCGCATCGTCACTTCATCCTTCAGTAGTCTTCGTTTATTCTTTAGTTCCTGTTTTGAGTTACAAATATGAGCAACCGAACCAGTATCAAATACCCAGGTACTAGTACGAGAACCGGTGAGATAAACATCTATAACATGTATATCAGATATACCTTATTTCTTCTTCTTGACAAGGCCGCTCTTCAGATCAGCCAGATACTTGGAGGAATTACGCTTCCAGTGTCCCTTCTCCTTGCGATATAGCACTCAAGCATCGGGCTTAGGGCCGTTCTTAGGTTTCACAGGAGGTGTGGCAGCTTTCTTGCCACCCTTCTTGAATTTTCCCTTAGACTTGCCCTGTTTCTTGAAACTGGTGGTCTTGTTGACCATCAACACTTGGTGCTCTTTCTTGATCTCAATCTCAGCAGCTTTTAGCATGCCAAAGAGTTCAGGTAACTCTTTGTTCATGTTCTACATATTGTAGTTCATCACAAAGTTCTTGTAACTTGGTGGCAGTGATTGAAGGACACGATTAATCCCCAGTCTGTTAGGAATCACTATTCCCAAGTCACTGAGTTTCTTCGCATGCCCGGTCATAACGAGCATGTGCTCACTAACGGAGCTGCCTTCTTCCATCATGCAGCTGAAGAAGTGTTTCAATGCTTCATAGCATTCCACGGCCGCATGAGTTTCAAATATAGCTTTCAGCTCATTGACCAACTCATGAGGATCGTGGCGCTCAAAACGTTTTTGAAGATCGGCTTCCAGACTACACAGGATGGCACCCTGAACTTGAGAGTACCAAGCTTTTCGAGTTGCGTAAACATTATTTACTTCATTGGTTTCAGTTTCTGCAGGAGGGTCACCTAGCGGTGCATCAAGCACATATTGCAGGTTTCCACCAGCGAGGAAGATCCTCACATGACGGAACCAGTCGGTGAAGTTGCTACCGTTGCTCTTAAGCTTTTCTTTCTCTAGGAACTGGTTAAAATTGATTGGGGACGCCATATCTACAACATATATTTGCAATAGTTTAGACTAAGTTTATGACAAATTGAGTTCAAATTTTAATTCGACATAATTAAAAATCTAGGTGAACTCCCACTCAAAACAATATCCCTCGAATTGTCTTAGTGATCACACGAACCAAATCCACCACACCTAAGTCCGATCATCACGAGACAAGATGTAATTTCAATGGTGAACACTCAAAGTGTTCATCATATCAATCATATGATTCATGCTCTACCTTTCGGTATCACGTGTTCCGAGACCATGTCTGTACATGCTAGGCTCGTCAAGGCCACCTTAGTATCCGCATGTGCAAAACTGGCTTGCACCCGTTGTATGCACTTGTTGATTCTATCACACCCGATCATCACGAGATGCTTCGAAACGACAAGTCTTGGCAACGGTGCTACTAAGGATGAACACTTTATTATCTTGATATTTTAATGAGAGGGATCATCTTATAATGCTACCGTCGCGATCTAAGCAAAATAAGATGCATAAAAGGATTAACATCACATGCAGTTCATATGTGATATGATATAGCCCTTTTGTCTTTGCGCCTTTGATCTTCATCTTCAAAGCACGGACATGATCTCCATCGAGTGTCTGTCTCTCCTACTATAGTGAAGATTCAATTTACTCTTCTATTGACAACACTAGTATCACCGTTGTGGTTCATGTTCGTAGGTAGATTAGATCTCTCTCGAAAACCCTAAACCACGTAAAATATGCAAACCAAATTAGAGAAGCATCAAGGTCCATGGCGCCGTCTTCATGGTTGTTCACCTCATGTAGCAACTATTACAACTACTTAGAAATACTACTCAACATGAAATTTAAAGACAACCATAAGGTTCCTGCCAGTTGCCACAATACAATAATGATCATCTCATACATATTCATCATCACATTATGGCCATATCACATCATCAAACCCTGCAAAAACAAGTTAGACGTCTCTGATTTGGTTTGCATATTTTGCGTGGTTTAGGGTTTTCGAGAGAGATATAATCTACCTACGAACATGAACCACAACGGTGATACTAGTGTTGTCAATAGAAGAGTAAATTGAATCTTCACTATAGTAGGAGAGACAGACACTCGCAAAGTCTCTTATGCAATGCAAGTTGCATGTCGAACGAGGAACAAGTCTCATGAACGCGGTCATGTAAAGTTAGTCCGAGCCGCTTCATCCCACTATGCCTCAAAGATGCAAAGTACTCAAACTAAAGACAACATAAGCATCAACGCCGACAAAACCATTGTGTTCTACTCGTGCAACCATCTATGCATAGACACGGCTCTGATACCACTGTAGGGATTCGTTGCATAGAAAACAAAAAATTTCCTACCGCGAGAACGCAATCCAAGCCAATATGCAATCTAGAAGATGGGAGCAACGAGGGGACGAGCGAGACTCACTCTTGAAGATTTCCAAAGCCTACAAGATGAGGCTCTTGTTGCTGCGGTAGACGATCACTTGCCGCTTGCAAAAGCGCGTAGAAGATCTTGACGGTGCCACAATCGGGCAGCACCTCCGTACTCGGTCACACGTTCGGTGTTGATGAAGACGACGTTGTTCTCCCCGTTCCAGCGGGCAGCGGAAGTAGTAGCTCCTCCTTGAATCCGACAGCACGACGGCGTGGTGGCGGTGGCGATGGAGATCTCCGGCGGAGCTTCGCTACGCGTTGCGGGAGAGGTGGATGAGAGGGGGCGGCTAGGGTTTGGGAGAGGGGGAGGTGGCCGGCCACTATGAGGGGGTGCGGCCACAATGGCTTTGGTGTGTCCGGCCCCCTCCCCTTGCTCCTCATTATATAGGTGGAACCCCCAAGTGTTGGACTACAAGTCTTCGAATAAGACCCCAACCCAAAACCTTCCATGTGTAGGGAAACCTACCCAAGGTGGGACTCCCACCCAAGTGGGATTCCCACCCTTCCATGAGGGGGGGTGGCCGGCCCCCTTGGTGGAGTCCACCTTGGACTCCCCCCTCTAGGGTTGGCCGGCCATGGGAGGTGGAGTCCCTCCGGGACTCCTCCTTCCTTAGTGTTTTCTTCCGGACTTTTCTAGAACCTTCTAGAACCTTCCATAAAATCACCGGATCATTTTCAAACTTATAAAATGACTTCCTATATATGAATCTTATTCTCCGGACCATTCCGGAACTCCTCGTGATGTCCGGGATCTCATCCGAGACTTCGAACAATACTTCGAACTCCATTCCATATTCAAGTTCTACTATTACAACATCAAACCTTAAGTGTGTCACCCTACGGTTCGCGAACTATGTGGACATGGGTGAGAACTCTCTCCGACCAATAACCAATAGCGGGATCTGGAGATCCATAATGGCTCCCACATATTCAACGATGACTTTAGTGATCGAATGAACCATTCACATACGATACCAATTTTCTTTGTCACGCGATATTTTACTTGTCCGAGGTTTGATCATCGGTATCACTCTATACCTTGTTCAACCTCGTCTCCTGACAAGTACTCTTTACTCGTACCGTGGTATGTGGTCTCTTATGAACTTATTCATATGCTTGCAAGACATTAGACGACATTCCACCGAGAGGGCCCAGAGTATATCTATCCGTCATCGGGATGGACAAATCCCACTGTTGATCCATATGCCTCAACTCATACTTTCCGGATACTTAATCCCACCTTTATAACCACCCATTTACGCAGTGGCGTTTGATGTAATCAAAGTACCTTTCCGGTATAAGTGATTTACATGAGCTCATGGTCATAAGGACTAGGTAACTATGTATCAAAAGCTTATAGCAAATAACTTAATGACGTGATCTTATGCTACGGTTAATTGGGTGTATCCAGTACATCATTCATACAATGATATAACCTTGTTATTAATAACATCCAATGTTCATGATTATGAAACTAATCATCCATTAATCAACAAGCTAGTTAAGAGGCATACTAGGGACTCTTTGTTGTTTACATATCACACATGTATCAATGTTTCGGTTAATACAATTATAGCATGGTATATAAACATTTATCATAAACATAAAGATATATAATAACCACTTTTATTATTGCCTCTTGGGCATATCTCCAACAGTCTCCCACTTGCACTAGAGTCAATAATCTAGATTACATTGTAAGGTACCTACCACCCATGGCATTCTGGTGTTGGTCATGCTTTGCCCAAGGGAGAGCTTTAGTCAACGGATCTGCTACATTCAGATCAGTGTGTACTGTGCAAATCTTTACTTCTCCATCTTCGATGTACTCGCGAATCGAGTGATAACGCAGCTTGATATGCTTCAGCCTCTTGTGTGACCTTGGTTCTTGTGCATTGGCGATGGCACCCATGTTGTCACAGTAGATGACTAGTGGGTCCAATGCACTAGGAACCACACCGAGCTCTACAATGAACCTCTTCATCCATACCGCTTCTGATGAAGCCTCTGAAGCCGCTATGTACTCTGATTCTGTTGAAGACTTCGCCACCGTGCACTGCTTCGAGCTTGCCCAGCGTACTGCAGCACCATTCAATATAAACACGTACCCAGACTGTGACGTAGAGTCATCAGGATCAGTGTTCCAACTTGCATCGGTGTAACTGGTTACAACAAGCTCTTGGTCACCTCCATAACAAAGAAACATATCCTTAGTTCTTTTTAAGTACTTTAGGATATTCTTGACCGCTGTCCAGTGTTCCATCCCTGGATCACTTTGATATATGCTAGTCAAACTAACAACATGTGCTATATCCGGTCTAGTACATAGCATGTCATACATAATAGAGCCTACTGCCGAGGCATAGGGGATCTGACTCATCCTTTCTCTTTCTTCTGCCGTAGCCGGTCCTTGAGTCTTACTCAAGACCTTGCCTGGTAACATAGGTAAGATCCCTTTCTTACTTTCGTCCATTCTAAACTTCTTTAGAATCTTGTCCAGGTATGTACTCTGTGATAGCCCTATTAGGCGTCTTGATCTATCTCTATAAATCTTGATGCCTAATATATACGATGCTTCACCAAGGTCTTTCATTGAAAAACTATTATTCAAATAACCTTTTACACTGCTTAATAGTTCTATATCATTCCCAATCAATAATATGTCATCCACATATAATATCAGGAATGCTACAGAGCTCCCACTCACTTTCTTGTAAATACAGGCCTCTCCATGACACTGTATAAACCCGAAGTCTTTGATCACCTTATCAAAGCGTCGGTTCCAACTTCTCGATGCTTGCTTCAGTCCATGAATTGAACGCTGAGGTTTGCATACTTTGTCAGCATTTTTAGGATCGACAAACCCTTTGGGTTGTACCATATACAACTCTTCCTCAATGTCTCCATTAAGGAACGCCGTTTTGACATCCATCTACCAAATCTCATAATCGAAAAATGCAGCTATTGCTAACAAAATCCCCACAGATTTTAGCTTCGATACAGGTGAGAAAGTCTCATCGTAGTCAACTCCTTGAATTTGTCGGAAACCCTTTGCGACAAGTCGAGCTTTATAGACAGTAATATTACCATCAGCATCTATTTTTCTCTTGAAGATCCATTTATTCTCGACAGCCTTGCGGCTATCAGGTAAGTCTACCAAAGTCCACACTTTGTTATCATACATGGATCCCATTTCGGATTTCATGGCTTCTTGCCATTTGTTGGAATCTGGGCTCATCATCGCTTCTTCATACGTCGCAGGGTCTTCATCATTGTTGTCCACAATCATGACATTTAGACAAGGATCATACCAATCAGGAGTGGTACGTTCCCTTGTCGATCTGCGAGGTTCAGTAGCTTCCTCGTTCGAAGTTTCATGATCATTATCATTAGCTTCCTCTGTTACCGGTGTAGGTGGTACAGGAACAACTTCCGGTACTGCGCTACTCTGATCAACGAGTAAAGATTCATCAATTTCATCGAGTTGTACTTTTCTTCCAGTCACTTCTTTAGTGAGAAATTCTTTCTCAAGAAAGGTTCCATTCTTAGCAACAAAGATTTTGCCTTCGGATCTGTGATAGAAAGTGTACCCTATAGTTTCCTTAGGGTATCCTATGAAGACGCATTTCTCCGCTTTGGGTTCTAGCTTGTCCGGTTGTAACTTCCTTACATAGGCTTCGCAACCCCAAACTTTAAGGAACGACAGCTTAGGTTTCTTATTAAACCATAATTCATACGGTGTCATTTCAACGGATTTTGATGGTGCTCTATTTAAAGTGACTGCGGCTGTCTCTAATGCATAACTCCAAAATGATAACGGCAAATCAGTAAGAGACATCATAGAACGAACCATATCTAAGAGAGTTCGATTACGACGTTCGGACACACCATTTCGTTGTGGTGTTCCCGGCGGTGTCAATTGTGAAAGTATTCCGCATTTCTTTAAATGCATGCCAAACTCATAACTCAGATATTCACCTCCGCGATCAGATCGTAGAAATTTAATCTTCTTGTTACGTTGATTTTCTACTTCATTTTGGAATTCCTTAAACTTCTCGAAAGTTTCGGATTTATGTTTCATGAAATATATATACCCATATCTACTCAGATCATCTGTGAAGGTTAGAACATAACGATAACCACCGCGCGATGCTACACTCATTGTTCCGCACACATCGGTATGTATGATTTCCAGTAAGTTAGTAGCTCGCTCCATAATACCAGAAAATGGAGTCTTAGTCATTTTTCCCATCAGACATGCTTCGCATCTATCAAGTGACTCAAAGTCAAGTGATTCAAGTAATCCATCGGTATGGAGTTTCTTCATGCGTTTCACTCCAATATGACCAAGACGACGGTGCCACATATAAGTAGAATTATCATTCAATTTAATTCGCTTAGCATCAATGTTATGTATATGTGTATCACTACTACCGAGATCTAACAGAAATAAGCCATTCTTTTCAGGTGCTCGACCATAAAAGATATTATTCATAAAAATAGAACAACCATTATTCTCAAACTTGAATGAATAACCGTCTTGCATTAAACAAGATCCAGATATAATGGTCATGCTCAACGCGGGTACAAAATAACAATTATTTAGGCTTAAAACTAATCCCAAAGGTAGATGTAGAAGAAGTGTGCCGACAGCGATCACATCAACTTTGGATCCGTTTCCAACGCGCATCGTCACTTCATCCTTCAGTAGTCTTCGTTTATTCTTTAGTTCCTGTTTCGAGTTACAAATATGAGCAACCGAACCAGTATCAAATACCCAGGTACTAGTACGAGAACCAGTGAGATAAACATCTATAACATGTATATCAGATATACCTTATTTCTTCTTCTTGACAAGGCCGCTCTTCAGATCAGCCAGATACTTGGAGGAATTACGCTTCCAGTGTCCCTTCTCCTTGCAGTAATAGCACTCAGCATCAGGCTTAGGGCCGTTCTTAGGTTTCATAGGAGGTGTGGCAGCTTTCTTGCCACCCTTCTTGAATTTTCCCTTAGACTTGCCCTGTTTCTTGAAACTGGTGGTCTTGTTGACCATCAACACTTGGTGCTCTTTCTTGATCTCAATCTCAGCAGCTTTTAGCATGCCAAAGAGTTCAGGTAACTCTTTGTTCATGTTCTACATATTGTAGTTCATCACAAAGTTCTTGTAACTTAGTGGCAGTGATTGAAGGACACGATTAATCCCCAGTCTGTTAGGAATCACTATTCCCAAGTCACTGAGTTTCTTCGCATGCCCGGTCATAACGAGTATGTGCTCACTAATGGAGCTGCCTTCTTCCATCATGCAGCTGAAGAAGTGTTTCGATGCTTCATAGCATTCCACGGCCGCATGAGTTTCAAATATAGCTTTCAGCTCATTGACCAACTCATGAGGATCATGGCGCTCAAAACATTTTTGAAGATCGGCTTCCAGACTACACAGGATGGCACACTGAACTTGAGAGTACCGAGCTTTTCGAGTTGCGTAAACATTCTTTACTTCATCGGTTTCAGTTTCTGCAGGAGGGTCACCTAGCGGTGCATCAAGCACATATTGCAGGTTTCCACCAGCGAGGAAGATCCTCACATGACGGAACCAGTCGGTGAAGTTGCTACCGTTGCTCTTAAGCTTTTCTTTCTCTAGGAACTGGTTAAAATTGATTGGGGACGCCATATCTACAACATATATTTGCAATAGTTTAGACTAAGTTTATGACAAATTGAGTTCAAATTTTAATTCGACATAATTAAAAATCTAGGTGAACTCCCACTCAAAACAATATCCCTCGAATTGTCTTAGTGATCACACGAACCAAATCCACCACACCTAAGTCCAATCATCACGAGACAAGATGTAATTTCAATGGTGAACACTCAAAGTGTTCATCATATCAATCATATGATTCATGCTCTACCTTTCGGTATCACGTGTTCCGAGACCATGTCTGTACATGCTAGGCTCGTCAAGGCCACCTTAGTATCCGCATGTGCAAAACTGGCTTGCACCCGTTGTATGCACTTGTTGATTCTATCACACCCGATCATCACGAGATGCTTCAAAACGACAAGTCTTGGCAACGGTGCTACTAAGGATGAACACTTTATTATCTTGATATTTTAATGAGAGGGATCATCTTATAATGCTACCGTCGCGATCTAAGCAAAATAAGATGCATAAAAGGATTAACATCACATGCAGTTCATATGTGATATGATATAACCCTTTTGTCTTTGCGCCTTTGATCTTCATCTTCAAAGCACGGACATGATCTCCATCGAGTGTCTGTCTCTCCTACTATAGTGAAGATTCAATTTACTCTTCTATTGACAACACTAGTATCACCGTTGTGGTTCATGTTTAGATTAGATCTCTCTCGAAAACCCTAAACCACGTAAAATATGCAAACCAAATTAGAGAAGCATCAAGGTCCATGGCGCCGTCTTCATGGTTGTTCACCTCATGTAGCAACTATTACAACTACTTCGAAATAGTACTCAACATGAAATTTAAAGACAACCATAAGGCTCCTATCAGTTGCCACAATACAATAATGATCATCTCATACATATTCATCATCACATTATGGCCATATCACATCACCAAACCCTGCAAAAACAAGTTAGACGTCTCTAATTTGGTTTGCATATTTTACGTGGTTTAGGGTTTTCGAGAGAGATCTAATCTACCTACGAACATGAACCACAACGGTGATACTAGTGTTGTCAATAGAAGAGTAAATTGAATCTTCACTATAGTAGGAGAGACAGACACTCGCAAAGTCTCTTATGCAATGCAAGTTGCATGTCGAACGAGGAACAAGTCTCATGAACGCGGTCATGTAAAGTTAGTCCGAGCCGCTTCATCCCACTATGCCTCAAAGATGCAAAGTACTCAAACTAAGACAACATAAGCATCAACGCCCACAAAACCATTGTGTTCTACTCGTGCAACCATCTATGCATAGACACGGCTCTGATACCACTGTAGGGATTCGTTGCATAGAAAACAAAAAATTTCCTACCGCGAGAACGCAATCCAAGCCAAGATGCAATCTAGAAGATGGGAGCAACGAGGGGACGAGCGAGACTCAGTCTTGAAGATTTCCAAAGCCTACAAGATGAGGCTCTTGTTGCTGCGGTAGACGATCACTTGCCGCTTGCAAAAGCGCGTAGAAGATCTTGACGGTGCCACAATCGGGCAGCACCTCCGTACTCGGTCACACGTTCGGTGTTGATGAAGACGACGTCCTTCTCCCCGTTCCAGCGGGCAGCGGAAGTAGTAGCTCCTCCTTGAATCCGACAGCACGACGACGTGGTGGCGGTGGCGATGGAGATCTCCGGCGGAGCTTCGCTAAGCGTTGCGGGAGAGGTGGAGGAGAGGGGGGCGGCTAGGGTTTGGGAGAGGGGGAGGTGGCCGGCCACTATGAGGGGGTGCGGCCACAATGGCTTTGGTGTGTCCGGCCCCCTCCCCTTGCTCCTCATTATATAGGTGGAACCCCCAAGTGTTGGACTACAAGTCTTCGAATAAGACCCCAACCCAAAACCTTCCATGTGTAGGGAAACCTACCCAAGGTGGGACTCCCACCCAAGTGGGATTCCCACCCTTCCATGAGGGGGGGGGGGGGGGGGTGGCCGGCCCCCTTGGTGGAGTCCACCTTGGACTCCCCCCTCTAGGGTTGGCCGGCCATGGGAGGTGGAGTCCCTCCGGGACTCCTCCTTCCTTAGTGATTTTTTCCGGACTTTTCTAGAACCTTCCATAAATGCACCGGATCATTTTCAAACTTATAAAATGACTTCCTATATATGAATCTTATTCTCCGGACCATTCCGGAACTCCTCGTGATGTCCGGGATCTCATCCGAGACTTCGAACAATACTTCGAACTCCATTCCATATTCAAGTTCTACTATTACAACATCAAACCTTAAGTGTGTCACCCTACGGTTCGCGAACTATGTGGACATGGGTGAGAACTCTCTCCGACCAATAACCAATAGCGGGATCTGGAGACCCATAATGGCTCCCACATATTCAACGATGACTAAGTGATCGAATGAACCATTCACATACGATACCAATTCTCTTTGTCACGCGATATTTTACTTGTCCGAGGTTTGATCATCGGTATCACTCTATACCTTGTTCAACCTCGTCTCCTGACAAGTACTCTTTACTTGTACCGTGGTATGTGGTATCTTATGAACTTATTCATATGCTTGCAAGACATTAGACGACATTCCACCGAGAGGGCCCAGAGTATATCTATCCGTCATCGGGATGGACAAATCCCACTGTTGATCCATATGCCTCAACTCATACTTTCCGGATACTTAATCCCACCTTTATAACCACCCATTTACGCAGTGGCGTTTGATGTAATCAAAGTACCTTTCCGGTATAAGTGATTTACATGATCTCATGGTCATAAGGACTAGGTAACAATGTATCGAAAGCTTATAGCAAATAACTTAATGACGTGATCTTATGCTACGCTTAATTGGGTGTGTCCATTACATCATTCATACAATGATATAAACTTGTTATTAATAACATCCAATGTTCATGATTATGAAACTAATCATCCATTAATCAACAAGCTAGTTAAGAGGCATACTAGGGACTCTTTGTTGTTTACATATCACACATGTATCAATGTTTAGGTTAATACAATTATAGCATGGTATATAAATATTTATCATAAACATAAAGATATATAATAACCACTTTTATTATTGCCTCTTGGGCATATCTCCAACAGTTGGCCCCCTAGGTCGTGGGCCCCATGGTGGACCCCTCCGAAACCTTCTAGAACCTTCCCGGTCTTCCACCTAAAAATCCCGAACTTTTCCGAAACCTAGAAATCAACTTCCCTTATATGAATCTTATTCTCCGGACCATTCCGGACCTCCTCATGATGTCCTGGATCCCATCCGAGACTCCGAACAAACTTCGGTCTCCATCTCATATTCCAAATCTACTTATGCGACATCGAACCTTAAGCACGTCACCCTACGGTTCGTGAACTATGCAGACATGGTCGAGACTCCTCTCCGACCAATAACCAATAGCGGGATCTGGAGATCCATAATGGCTCCCACACATTCAACGATAACTTAGTGATCGATTGAACCATTTACATACGATACCGATTCCCTTTGTCACGCGATACTTTACTTGTCCGAGGTTCGATCATTGGTATCTCCATACCTAGTTCAACCTCGTTACCGACAAGTACTCTTTACTCGTACCGTGGTATGTCATCTCTTGTGGCCAAGTCACATGCTTGCAAGCTAATCAGACGACATTCCACCGAGAGGGCCCAGAGTATATCTATCCGTCATCGGGATGGACAAATCCCACTCTCGATCCATATGCCTCAACTCACACTTTCTGAATACTTAATCCCATATTTATAACCACCCATTTACGCAATGAAGTTTGATGTAATCAAAGCATCCTTCCGGTGTAAGTGATTTACATAATCTCATGGTCGAAGGACTAGGTAACTATGCATCGAAAGCTTATAGCAAGTTGAACTTAATGACTTGATCTTATGCTACGCTCATTTGGGTGTGTGTCCATTATATCATTCATCCAATGACATAACCATGTTATTAATAACATCCAATGTTCATGATCACGAAACCATGATCATCTATTAATCAACAAGCTAGTTATACAAGAGGCTTACTAGGGACTCCTTGTTGTTTACATAACACACATGTATCAATGTTTCGGTTAATACAATTATAGCACGGTATGCAAACATTTATCATAAACACAAAGATATATTATAATAACCATTTTATTATTGCCTCTTGGGCATATCTCCAGCAGTCTCCCACTTGCACTATAGTCAATAATCTAGATTACACTGTAAGGTACCTAACACCCATGGCATTCTGGTGTTGGCCACGCTTTACCCTAGGGAGAGCTTTAGTCAACGGATCTGCCACATTCAGATATGTGTGTACTTTGCAAATCTTTACTTCACCATCTTTGATGTACTCGCGAATCGAATGAAAACGCAGCTTGATATGCTTTAGCTTCTTGTGTGACCTTGGTTCTTGTGCATTGGCGATGGCACCCATGTTGTCACAATAGATGACTAATGTGTCCAATGCACTAGGAACCACACCGAGCTCTGCAATGAACCTCTTCATCCATACCGCTTCCGATGAATCCTCCGAAGCTGCTTTGTATTCAGATTCAGTTGAAGACTTCGCCACCATGCACTGCTTGGAACTCATCTAGCTTACTGTAGCACCATTCAATATAAACACGTACCCAGACTGAGACTTAGAGTCATCAGGATCAATGTTCCAACTTGCATCGGTGTAACTGGTTACAACGAGCTCTTGGTCACCGCCATAACAAAGAAACATATCCTTAGTCCTTTTCAAGTACTTCAGGATATTTTTGACCGTTTTCCAGAGTTCCATTCCTGGATCACTTTGATATCTGCTGGTCAAACTAACAGCATGTGCGATATCCGGTCTAGTACACAACATGGCATACATGATAGAGCCTACTGCAGAGGCATAGGGGATCTTGTTCATCCTCTCTCTTTCTTCTGCTGTAGCCGGACCTTGAGTTTTACTCAAGACCTTACCTGGCAACATAGGCAAGAACCCTTTCTTGCTTTCATCCATTCTAAACTTCTTTAGAATCTTGTCCAGGTATGTACTCTGTGAAAGCCCTATTAAGCGTCTTGATCTATCTCTATAAATCTTGATGCCTAAAATGTACGCTGCGTCACCAAGGTCTTTCATTGAAAAACACTTATTCAAATAACCTTTAACACTGCTTAGTAGTTCTATATCATTCCCAATCAATAATATGTCATCTACATATAATATCAGGAACGCTACAGAGTTCCCACTCACTTTCTTGTAAATACAGGCCTCACCATGAGTCCGTATAAACCCGAAGTCTTTGATCACCTTATCAAAGCGTCGGTTCCAACTCCGGGATGCTTGTTTCAGTCCATAAATGGAACGCTGAAGTTTGCATACCTTGTAAGCATTTTTAGGTTCGACAAAACCTTTGGGTTGTACCATATACAACTCTTCCTCAATGTCACCATTAAGGAACGCCGTTTTGACATCCATCTGCCAAATCTCATAATCGAAAAATGCAGCTATTGCTAACAAAATCCTCACAGACTTTAGCTTCGCTACATGTGACAAAGTCTCATCGTAGTCAACTCCTTGAATTTGTCGGAACCCCTTCGCGATAAGTCGAGCTTTATAGACAGTAATATTACCATCAACATCTTTTTTTCTCTTGAAGATCCATTTATTCTCGACAGTCTTGCGGCTATCAGGTAAGTCTACCAAAGTCCATACTTGGTTTATCATACATGGATCCCATTTTGGATTTCATGGCTTCTTGCCATTTGTTGGAATCTGGGCTCATCATTGCTTCCTCATACGTCACAGGGTCTTCATCATTGTTATCCACAATCATGAAATTTAGTCAGGGATCATACCAATTAGGAGTGGTACGCTCCCTCGTCGATCTGCGAGGTTTAGTAGCTTCCTCGTTAGAAGTTTCATGATCATCATCATTTGCTTCCTCTCCTATCGATGTAGGTTGTACATGAACATTTTCCGGCACTGTGCTACTCTGATCTATGAGAGAAGGTTCAATAACCTCGTCGAGCTCTACTTTCCTTCCAGTCACTTCTTTAGTGAGAAACTCCTTCTCAAGAAAGGATCCGTTCTTGGCAACAAAGATTTTGCCTTCCGATCTGTGATAGAAAGTGTACCCAACTGTTTCTTTAGGGTATCCTATGAAAACGCATTTTCCGCTTTGGGTTCTAGCTTGTCAAGTTGTAACTTATTTACATAAGCTTCGCAACCCCAAACTTTAAGGAACGACAACTTAGGTTTCTTTCCAAACCATAATTCATATGGTGTAGTTTTAACGGATTTAGATGGTGCCCTATTTAAAGTGAATGTGGTTGTCTCTAATGCATAACCCCAAAACGATAATGGCAAATCGGTAAGAGACAACATAGATCGAACCATATCCAAGAGAGTTCGATTACGATGTTCGGACACACCATTGCGCGGTGGTGTTCCCGGCGCTGTCAACTGCGAAAGTATTCCGCATTTGTTTAAATGCATGCCAAACTCATAACTCAGATATTCGCCTCCGCGACCAGAACGCAGAAACTTAATCTTCTTGTTACGTTGATTTTCTACTTCACTTTTGAATTCCTTAAACTTCTCGAAAGTTTCAGACTTATGTTTTATAAAGTAAATATACCCATATCTACTCAGATCATCCGTGAAGGTTAGAACATAACGATAATCACCGCGCGATGCTACACTTATTGGTCTGCACACATCGGTATGTATGATTACAAGTCTGTAGCTCGCTCCATTGTACCATAGAATGGAGTCCTGGTCATTTTTCCCATTAGACATGCTTCACATCTATCAAGTGAGTCAAAGTCAAGTGACTCAAGAAGTCCATCGGAATGGAGTTTCTTCATGCGCTTCACTCCAATATGACCAAGACGACAGTGCCACATATAAGTAGAATTATCATTCAATTTAATTCGCTTAGCATCAATGTTATGAACATGTGTATCACTACTATCGAGATTTAACAAGAATAAACCATTCATCTCAGGTGCATGACCATAAAAGAGATATTATTCATATAAATAGAACGACCATTATTCTCTGACTTAAATGAATAACCGTCTTGCATTAAACAAGATCCAGATATAATTTTCATGCTCAACGCAGGCACCAAATAACAATTATTAAGGTTTGAAACTAATCCTGAAGGTAGATGTAGAGGAAGCGTGCCGACGGCGATCACATCGACCTTGAATCCATTTCCAATGCGCATCGTCACCTCGTCCCTCGCTAGGCTTCGTTTATTCCGTAGTTCCTATTTCGATTTACAAATGTGAGCAACCGAACCAGTATCAAATACCCAAGAACTACTACGAGAACCAGTAAGATAGACATCAATAACATGTATATCAGATATACCTTTCTTTTTGACAAGGCCGCTCTTCCGATCAGCCAAGTACTTGGGGAAATTACGCTTCCAGTGCCCTTCCTCCTTGCAGTAATAGCACACAGTATCAGGTTTAGGGCCAGCCTTGGGCTTCTTAGAAGGCGCAACAACTTTCTTGCCGCCCTTCTTGAAGTTGCCCTTGTTAGGTTTGCCTTGCTTCTTGAAACTGGTGGTCTTGTTGACCATCAACACTTGGTTCTCTTTCCGTATCTCTACCTCAGCAGATTTCAGCATGGAGAAGAGTTCAGGTAACTCTTTGTTCATGTTCTGCATGTTGTAGTTCATCACAAAGTTCTTGTAACTAGGTGGCAGTGATTGGAGTACACGATGAATACCCAGCTAGTTAGGAATCACTATCCCCAAGTCACTGAGCTTCTTCGCATGCCCGGACATAGCGAGCACGTGCTCACTAACGGAGTTACCCTCTTCCATCATACAACCAAAGAAGTGTTTCGAGGCCTCATAGCTTTCCATGGCCGCATGAGTTTCAAAGATAGCTTTTAGCTCATGGACCAGCTCATAAGGGTCATGGTGCTCAAAACGCTTTTGGAGCTCCGTTTCTAGGCTACACAGGATGGCACACTGAACTTGAGAGTACCGAGTTACCCGAGTCTCGTAAACATTCTTTACATCTTCGGATACTGCAGGTGGTGTGTAATGTCCCAGGTTTAGAGACGATCGAGGGGTAGATTTTAGAAAGGTATGTGCATTGCATTGTAAATTACGGGGAAATTTCGCGTTTTTAAAACAAAACTGCATCGAAGGGGAACAGGTTTCTCTCTCGACATCCTACAGGGTTAGGGTTTCGAGAGTGCGATGAACTTGTTCTTACTTAACTAGATTAGGGTTTTGAGAAGAGAGAAGAGAAGATGCATCACAATCTTAAGTTGCATGATTGAATTCTAAATTAAGTTGTATGATTAAATTCAAACCAAATTTGAATTTGTATTTCAAATTCAAACATTAAATAAATAACCATAATTCAATTATGAGGAAATTCATCTAGTCAAATATAAATAATATACATTATGAACAATACAAATAAGAAGACAAGCTCATTAGAGAAAAACTTGAGCTTTATTGATTAACACACATTATACAATGTCTTTACATTATTCACAAATGAAATAAAGGAATATTACAACATATTACAAGAATTGGACAAAAATAGAAAAAGAAAAGAAAAGGAAATTACAATTCAATGATCTATCCTAACACTACAAGCTAAACTTCATTTAGTCTTGTACTTGATGATCTTCATGATCATTGGATCATCACTTTGCTCCCTGCACACAAACACAACAAAGCAAAGGATTATGCCAAGTGGCATTGCCACTTGGCAGGTTAAAAGAAAATTGAAATTGAGCAGATATGGATCAGCTCTGCCGAGCTGATCATCTCACAACTATGGACCAAGTCCAAATACACAGCACCAGGCCACACACACACACACAGCCTGCTCACATGGCTGTGTGCATGCAGCACACACACACAGTGAGTCACCAAAGGGAAAGGTGGAGCTGTCAACCAGAGAAACAAGAGCCAACCATATAAAACCTTGCCACAGTAAACCCTAGTTCAGTCATCGACCAACCAGCAGGGTAAGCCACCAAGAACACCAAGAACAGGAAGAACATGAAGAACAGCCAGAGCTGTTCAACCTGTCCAAAATCACCACAGAATCAAACCAAGATCACAAGCTCACAAGGAGGAGCAGGACAAGCACCAGTTCATCACTGAAGCAATCCTCTACACCAACCCCATTTCTAGGAGCTGGAGTGAGGTATACACAAGGCATCATGAGCAAGCATCTGTCTTGCTCATAAATAAGCATATGCACCAATCACACACAAGCAAAAGGGTGTGATACCCTATTTGTGTCATCATCTGGCTACTAAGCCATATGGTGCAAGCAAAGGTAGTAAAGGCCATTAGGAAATCATCTTATGGGAACATCAGCTATGAAAATTAATGCATAACTGAAGAAATCTAGCAAGAGATGAAGACACAGCTAGCCTAGCCACATACTTAGCACCTATAGCTACTGATGCCATCAGACTGATAGACACTCTGTGTCTATCCATGTTTGTCAACACCAAAGTCCACTGGGAATCCATCAAGGGATTAACCAGTGAGCATCTATTCACCACAGAAAGCCAATATAGGTGGGAGCTACCCTAACAGCAAAGATTTACTGTCAGGGCCACCTCAACCACTTTACCAAATCCCACAGATAAGCTAAGCACATATATCATTACCCAGAAGGGGTTCAAATGAAGCTAGGGTTCCCAATATCTTATTGGCATCCCTCTAGCTCTACTAAATCAACTCATATGATCATCACTGCAAGGCAGTTCACATCATTTATCTATTTAATGAATCAAAACTATATAGATAAATGAAACAGAGGGGGAAACCATGCACCAAGTCTTGCAGATGATCCAATGGATCATTGCAGTTAGACACAGGCAATAAACAAGCATGCAAGCAACAAGCAAGTGGTGATCAATTGATCACCAGAGCCTGTTAGAGCATGCCAGGGCATGCTAGAATTACTCACAGGCACCACACTGGAATTATATGAATACAAAGTCACAGATAATCAACAGATGCTTCACAGATAAGTAAATATTAATCCATGATTGCATCCATAGCACATCAAAGGCATGATGAGCCACTGGATCAAGATGCACAAGCAAGGCACATATCTAATCCTTATTTAATCACACTATTAAGCCACAATGATGCTCAATTGAGCACAATCATACATCTGAGCACCAGAATAAGCCACCATGGCTCTGGCACTTGCATAATTGCAAGAAATGGCACACTGTAAACTAGCCAGGGTATCACACATGAATACATTTGAACTATGGCAAGTGTAGCAACTAGAATGAGGCACAGAACAAGAATTCAGTAAGAACAGCAAGCACTAGCACGACCTAGGCAACACTGGCCAAGGCCAGTAGGGCCGCTAGCAAGCCAGTAGACCATGGGCATCACTGGATGCTCATGAGAAAGTACAGGAGGGCCACAGCAAGAGATCACCATGAACAGAAGTAGCTAAAAAACACAGAAGAGCACAGCAGCAACACACAGCATAGTGGCATAGGCACATCAGCAGCATACGCACAATATAGCAGAGCACAGAGAAGGAGAAGAAGGGGAAAGATGGAGGCGCGTACCTGGAGCGAAGCACACGGCGTGCCATGGCGGCACGGCGGCACGGGCCACCCACGGCAGCGCCAAGCCGCAGCCTGGCCTGGTGTCGCCGAGCGCGAGCGCCCCACGGCAGCACCCACGACAGCACCCACGACAGCACCCACAGCGGCGTCACGGCACCAGAAGCGCCGGTGAGCAACCCCTCACCGTGTGGGCGAACACGATGGGAGCAGACGAAGGAGGGGACTAGGTCCAGATCGAGCCGGTCGACCTGAAGCGCCATCGTGAGGCGGTTCAGATCCGCCGCATCCCGTCGCCGGAGTTGGCCGGAGATGGCCGGAGAATCTCGGCGAAGGCGGCGGCGACCACAGAATCGCCAGAGAGACGCAAGGGGATTAGGGTTTCGGTGCAAGGAGAGAGGAGAGACCGAGTGGGCCGACCGAGCCAACAGAGTGGCTCGGGTGCGACCTAACCCGTTGGGCCACCCTGACAGGTGGGGCCCAAGGGCATTATAGTCATTTCACAAAATGAATTAAAAACAGAAACTTTGAAATTACATAAGAAATGTTTAAAAGCTCTAAAAAATTAATTAAAAATATGAAAATTGATCAGCATAAAATTCTCTATCTAAATAAAATATCAAAGAGAATTTTTGAAGACAACTAAGAATAAGTCTTAATTTGATGATTTAAATAATCATTTAAATCACACATATTATTTTCAATAATGAAAATAATCCATTAATGCATTTGGATTTTTAAAAACACCTTGACAACATTTCAAGGTTGTATTTTTTACTTCAAATAAAGTATCCCCAAATTATTCTTAGTATTAACCTCTCATATAAAATAATAACGACATCGGAAGGGGGGAACAAACCCTAAAACTGGAATCATGCATAATTTCTTCTTTAACCATTGCCCTTATCGGACAATGATGCTATTTTTCAGAGACAGAGGACAAGGGTCAGTCCACACCATCCAACTGCAAAACTTTGCAGTGTTCAGGCAAGTTCATCACTTGCTCATGTCATTTGAGTATTTCTATCAAATTACTTGCAAAGTACTATGGTTATCAGTATTGCATGAAAACCAAAACCACTATTTTCATAACTATGAATATGAATATGTGGTTGGCAATGGAACCATGGATTGTGTTGATATGGTGGTGGTTCCATTGCAAGGGTTATATCCATCTAGGATTAAACAACAAATGTCGCCAGTGATTCTTGTGCCGTAATACCCGTGTTAACCATAAGATCCGGAGTGGGACGGAGTAGTCAAAAGTGTTTCCACCTCTCGTTCATCAACGGACGCGCTTTACCGTAGTACACTTGTAATCCAAGGGGGCAAGCTGGTGAGGCTGGGGAGTCCTAAGTCCCCACGGCATTGTCCGTAGTACACTTGTCGCCCGAAGGAGCAAGATGGTGAGGCTGGGGAGTCCTAAGTCCCCACGGTATTGCGGTCTATGATGGGTTGCAGCTACCGGCGAAGGAGTTTGGTTCGATCCCAGACTGTCGTCGTGGTCGGGGTCCACCCTGAAATATATGAGAATCTTGGGACCGGCGAGGACCCAGGGTCGGGGCATGCAACAAAGGGTGGGTGTTCGAGGTAGCGGAGGAACATGATTGGCTAGACCTTATACCGGGCCTCACACCGAAGGAAGTGTGGACGGGAAAGCTGCCCGGTTGGCACCAAGGTTAAGATCTCTTATGGGTAAAGCAACACACCTCTGCAGAGTGTAAAGAACCGTGACCTGTCACTCCCTGTTCCGGGATATGGAACTGCGAACGCGGCCGGAAAGGAGCTCCATGAAGTTCTAGTAAACCGGTGAAGGCTGACGGACATAGCTCTTTGAAATAAAAACAACCTCTTGAAGAAATGTTTATCAAAACCTGCATTGGTATTAGACTTTCTGGTCTAATATCGTAGCTAGTGCATTAAACACCTCTTATCTATAATGAACTTGTTGAGTACGCTCGTACTCATCCCACTCTTAAATCCCTTGCTTAGATTGTCTGAATCGTCTGGAGGAGGACTACGACAACCCTGAAGGAGCCGAGATCATCGGCTATGAAGAACCAGACCTCTCTGGAGGTATTGAAGGCGTAGACTACCTCATAGTCTACGGAACCGGGGAGGCTTCCGAAGGAGATCAAGCCTAGAAGCATCGAGTAGTAGTAGTAGCCGAGCAGCCCGAACTCTTAATACTTAGCTGCTCGAGAGAATAAATGTTTAACTTAATGAGACTTCCATATTGTAAGCTAAGTTGGGTTCGCCTCGAACCCAGGAGTATTCCTCTTATGACCCAAGAGGAGCTCCGAGACGATATGTGTATTATGTTTGTAATATTAAATGAATGAGTTATGGACCTGCTATGTTCTGTTGTACTACTCTGAGGGATGTAATATTTGCGGAATGGTACTTCGTGAATGTTATGTCAACGACTGGCATACTACAACATGCAGTGGTATGCAGGGTCACCACAGTTGGTATCAGAGCAAAAGCTTTGACCTTAGGTTGGAACCTAGTAAATGGGACCGAACGTTAGGAGTCTAATAGGACTAGTAAAGAATTCTCTAAAAATATGGTGAATATTCAATTGAGAATACAACAATCATATCTTTTAGTGCGATAATTCTTTATTGTCTCTATTATGATGCATTATTACTAATCTTATAATCTTTCTATTTCTACAGCCAACAATGGCAAGTTCACGTCCAGGACGAAACGTGAAAGTGATGGATTCAACACTGAGTGAATATGAAGGAGGACTTGCAGATATTTTACGTGCCATGTTACTTGAATTTGGGTGTGATCCCCAGATCCAAGTAAAGAAATACATTACTATGATGGTACTGTATTGGCAAAGTGTAGGGTAGGGCTGAGACTTCCCGAATCTTTGGGAATGAGCGTAGTAATGCCAGCAGGTGAAGCTAGAACTATCAACACAGCCTACCATATAGCCGTTATGAGAGCCATCACCGATATTCGGGAGCATAAGACGAAAGAGCTTATGGGTTCCGAATTCACCCACATTCCTCATATGGAGGAGGAAGATGATCCCATGCTTAACCACTTCAAATATGCAAAACGCAAACCAATAGAAGCTGCAAAATACATGGACAATAGCCGCAACTTACTATCATTGTTTTTTCAGTTGAACCGTCATTTGACGGGAGCAATTGATACAATGCTAGAGGAGTTCACTGAACCCAAGGAGGAGACCAAGGGGAAGGAAACTATGGAGGATGTGGTTCACACACCAGTTTATTCAGCTGGTGACTACATTAGTATTGATCCTCTTGAGCGGGAAACTACACCTGTTACACCTGGGAACTATTTTAGTAGTTCCTATAGAGGTTATGAGGGTGGAGAGGAATCCGGAAACAATCAGCATTCCGTGACTCCTATAGAGAACTCCACGGGTTGGCGTTGGGGATCTGATACTGGAACTCATAGTACTTCAGGGTATTATGACGGGGAGATGAATGAGGATGCCACGACCCAGAACCAGAGTTATCCTTGTAATGGGGGAATTGATGGAGGGTATCCGATACAGGTTGAGTCGAATACGAATGTTGGAAACCTCTATGGTGGAGCCACAGGGGAGTACACCCGATGGGTGGACTATGATGCACTGAATGATCAGTTCGTGAACACTGATTTCTCCCTAGGATCATCATCTGATTCTGACTACCAGCCGACGGGGAGACCTTATGTTCCAGGTTCTGTCAGGAGGACGACACGTTCGACCGGATGGAAGCCTGGGATGTACCGGGAGTGCAGATCGACTAGAGTCCACCAAGGAAGGCGGGACTACAATACACAAGTACCACGTGTATTGTAGTGTGTAATATTTGTAGAAATTTGTACATATACTTTAATAAGTGAGTTTGCATACTCACATCGACTTGAGTATTGTAATAAGACCACTTAAGTATGTATATACATGGTATATGTTTTGTATGATTTGGATTTGCTTCTTGATTTCCATTGCGTGACTAGTTCTGTGCACAAAGTTGAGCTCAGAAAACTTGCGCATGGAGTAATTATGAGTATCATCTTGTGTTGCAGAACTAGGGGGTTATGTCGGGACCGGTAGGAGAGGAGACAGAAGCGCAACGCATGGAGCGCGAGGCGAAACAGAAGGAAGAGGCTGACGAAGCAGCCAGGAATCAGTTTCCACCACCACCACCACCCATGACGCAGCAGAATTTCGTTCAGTACATGCAGATGGTGGAAGAGAGACAACGTGTAACGTTGGAGCAGCAGAATAAATTCTTCCAGGAGCTGCTGCAACAGAACCGGGTGGAGAGACCCGAGAATCAGGGAGTCACCTTAGCAGACTTCCAGAACACCAAGCCTATATCCTTTGCATACGCGCCCGAACCAATGGACGCGGAAGACTGGCTTATGGACACCGAGCGAAAGCTCAATACTGTTGGTTGCAACGACCAGGAGAAGGTTCGTTATGCTACACACTTGTTGTGTGGACCTGCCGCATCATGGTGGGACAACATCGTAGCCGTTTATCCGGCTGGAAAAGTGTTTACCTGGGAGGAGTTTACGAGAAAGTTCAGGGAATCCAATGTCCCTGAAAGCATTGTGGAACTGAAGCATCGAGAATTCGAAAGTCTCGAGCAGAAGGATAAGGCCATCCTGACTTATGTCAGGGAATTCTCAAAGTTGTCCCGGTATGCTGTTGAAGAAGTCAACACCGAGGACAAGAAAAAGAAGAGGTTCTTGCGGGGGTTAAGTCCCCAGTTCAAGGTACAGCTCCGTATGATGAGAGCGACAGAGTTCCAAGAGTTGGTGGATGCAGCCATCACTCTTGAAGATGACTTCAAACAGCTGCAGGAAGAGAAGAGGAAGAAGGCCAAGTTTGAGCCTAAGAGGTTTGTCAGTAACAAGCCCAATACCAGCTTGAGTTTCAAGCCAAGGTACAACAACAACAACAACAACAGCAACTACTACAGTAGCAGGAGGAACCAAGCGTTTCAGACTGCAAATCAAATAGTTTGCCGTATTTGTGGAATTAAAGGACATACTTCGAAGGATTGTCGTAAACCCAGAATCATTTGCTTCGGGTGTCGTCAGGAGGGACACATGATGAAAGATTGCCCCAATAAGAAGAATGGAGGAGGTCAGTCAGGAGGAGGAGCAAGTCGAGGAGGAAACACCTGAGGAAACTGGAAGAACAAGAAACCCTTCGGCAAATTGAACTGCACCAGCCTGGAGGAGGTGGTTAACTCCGATCAGGCAGTGATAGGTATGCTCCAGATACTCACTCATCCTGGCAAAGTACTTTTTGATACTGGTGCAACTACATCATTCATTTCTCAGCAATTCATCATCAAACATGGGATTAGTTGCACTAAGTTAGATACACCCATAACTATACTTTCCGCGGGGGGAACGATAGTAGTAACCCATACCAAACAAAAACAAGTCATCATGATCAATAAGTGCGCGTTCGACGCAGACCTGTTCATTTTACCGATGAAGGACATTGATGTCATTCTTGGTATGAACTGGTTAGAAGCTAACGGAGCATTGATCGACTGTGTGAGCAAGACTGTGTCTTTGAAAAGCCCCGATGGTAGTAGAATTATCTACCAAGGAGACAAGCATACACAGATCGAAGTCGAGCTACAGCTGAATAGCATGAAGGAGGTGAAATTTGAAGATATACCTGTAGTAAATGAATTCCAGGATGTGTTTCCTAAGGAATTACCTGGAATGCCACCAGATAGGGAGATAGAATTCACTATCGACCTAATTCCAGGAACAGCTCCGATTGCTAAAGCACCATATAAAATGGGGCCTAAGGAGTTGAAAGAACTTAAGGAGCAATTGGATGACTTGGAACAAAAAGGATTCATACAAGAAAGTGTTTCACCATGGGGATCACCTGTGATCTTCGTGGATAAAAGAGATGGTGGTAGAAGGATGTGCGGAGACTACAGGAATTTGAACAATGTCACAATCAAGAACAAGTACCCACTTCCAAGAATACAAGATCTATTCGATCAAGTTAGAGGCGCGGGAGTCTTTTCCAAAATTGATCTAAGATCCGGTTATCACCAGATAAAGATCAAGAAGGAAGACGTTCCGAAAACTGCCTTTGTTTCAAGGTATGGACATCATGAATACCTTGTAGTGCCTTTTGGATTAACCAATGCCCCAGCAATTTTCATGAATCTCATGAATAAGATTTTCATGCCATATCTAGACAAGTTTGTCATCGTATTCATTGATGATATCTTGATCTATTCCAAAGACAAAGCCGAACATGCTGAACATCTGAGGTTAGTGTTGCAAACACTAAGAGAACATCAACTCTATGCCAAATTCAGCAAGTGTGAATTTTGGCTAGATCAAGTGGA
This sequence comes from Lolium perenne, assembly GCF_019359855.2. Lineage (NCBI taxonomy): Eukaryota > Viridiplantae > Streptophyta > Magnoliopsida > Poales > Poaceae > Lolium > Lolium perenne. Next base: position 263,510,381 of record NC_067250.2, read on the forward strand.
ATTTCTTGGTCATGTCATTAGCAAAGAAGGAATAACTGTTAACCCGAGCAAGGTAGCAGCAGTTCTAGAATGGGAAGCACCCAAGACTGTCAAGGAAATCCGAGGATTCCTAGGAATGGCAGGATATTATCGGAGATTCATTGAAGGATTCTCCAAGATAGCAGGACCAATGACGAAGTTGTTAAGAAAGAACACACCATTCGTGTGGTCAGAGGAGTGTGAGAAGAGTTTTCAAACTCTGAAAGAGAAACTCACCACGGCACCGGTGTTAGCAGTTCCTGAAGTTGGCAAGGATTACACCGTGTACTGTGACGCATCCAAGCATGGATTGGGTTGCGTACTCATGTAGGATCGGAAAGTAATATCTTATGGATCGAGGCAACTCAGACCTCATGAAGTGAAATATACAACACATGACTTAGAATTAGCAGCAGTTGTATTTGCACTTAAAACATGGAGACATTTTCTCTATGGAGCCAAGTGTGAGCTCTATACGGATCACAAGAGTCACAAGTACTTCTTCACTCAAAAGGAACTCAATATGAGGCAGAAAAGATGGCTCGAACTGATCAAGGATTATGATTTGACCATCAATTATACTCCAGGAAAGGCTAATGTTGTAGCAGATGCCTTGAGTAGGAAGAGCACGGGAGGAGTGGAACAAGAGTTATCACCAGAGTTGAGGAAGGAAATAAGCCAAGCCCAGATACAACTTTGGGAGAAAGAAGCTCATGAAGGACTATCGGCTTTACAAGTAGCCGATGAGCTAAATGTCAACCTGAAGAATGAGATAATGATGGGACAGTTGGACGATCCATTCATCGTGGAGGAGATGAGAAGGATAGATGAAGGAAGACCATCAGAATTTCACCGCGGAGAATCGGGATCATTATGGTTCCAGAAGAGGATTTGTGTTCCTGATATTGCTGAAATCAAGGAAGTAATACTCCGGGAAGCCCATCAAACACCATATTCCATTCATCCGGGAAGTACAAAGATGTACATGGATCTAAAGGAGCTATTCTGGTGGAACAACATGAAGAGAGAAATAGCACAGTATGTAGCAGAGTGCCATACCTGCCAAAGGGTGAAAGCTGAACACCGCAGTCGGCAGGAAGTTACAACCTTTACCCATTCCAGAATGGAAATGGGAGGAGATAGGAATGGATTTCATCACCGGACTACCCATGACCAATAAAAAGAAGGACATGATATGGGTAATCGTGGACCGGTTGACGAAAAGTGCACACTTCTTAGCGGTGAACCAGCAGGATAAAGGAGAGAAACTCATCGATCTTTACGTCAAAGAGATTGTGAGTAAACATGGAGTGCCCAAGAAGATCGTGTCGGATCGAGGATCCGTGTTCACGTCAGCATTTTGGAAGCAACTACATGAAGCTTTAGGATCCAAGTTGGACTATAGCACCGCCTATCATCCTCAGACAGGTGGACAAACGGAAAGAACTAACCAGATTCTAGAGGATATGCTTAGGGCTTGTGCCCTAGACTTCGGAGGATCATGGGAGGAGCATTTGCCACTAGCAGAGTTTTCATACAACAACAGCTATCAAAGTAGCATCAAGATGGCACCGTTCGAAGCTTTGTATGGAAGGAAGTGTAGATCACCCATCTGCTGGTATGAAGCTGGAGCAAGCAAGGAGTTTAATCCTGATTATGTCAAGGAAAAGCAACAAATTATTGACATTATAAGAGATAGGCTCAAGATAGCCCAAAGCCGACAAAAGAGTTACGCCGATCAGAAAAGAAGAACATGGGAGCCACAAGTTGGAGACATGGTATATCTCAAGGTGAGCCCGATGAAAGGACTTCATAGATTTGGAGTAAAGGGAAAGTTAAGCCCTAGGTACATCGGACCTTTCAAGATTCTGAGTCAAAACCGAGGGTTAGCCTTTGAATTGGAACTACCGGGAAGGTTATCTCAAGTTCACAACGTATTCCATGTGTCGCAACTCAGAAAATGTTTAAAGACCCCAGATGAACCAGTATCACATGAAGAGCTCGAGTTACAACCAGATTTGACCTACATCGAGAAGCCAGCGAAGATTCTCGAGGAGAACTGGAAACAACTCAGGAATCGAGCCATAAAATACTGCAAGATACAATGGAAGCATCATCCCGGGAGGGAAGCCACCTGGGAAAAGGAGGAAGATCTGAGGAAAACATACCCCGAACTCTTCAGGTATTACAACCACAACTTTGGGACGAAGTTTTCTTTAAGGGGGAAAGGCTGTAATGTCCCAGGTTTAGAGACGATCGAGGGGTAGATTTTAGAAAGGGATGTGCATTGCATTGTAAATTATGGGAAAATTTCGCGTTTTTAAAACAAAACTGCATCGAAGGGGAACAGGTTTCTCTCTCGACATTCTACAGGGTTAGGGTTTCGAGAGTGCGATGAACTTGTTCTTACTTAACTAGATTAGGGTTTTGAGAAGAGAGAAGAGAAGATGCATCACAATCTTAAGTTGCATGATTGAATTCTAAATTAAGTTGTATGATTAAATTCAAACCAAATTTGAATTTGAATTTCAAATTCAAACATTAAATAAATAACCATAATTCAATTATGAGGAAATTCATCTAGTCAAATATAAATAATATACATTATGAACAATACAAATAAGAAGACAAGCTCATTAGAGAAAAACTTGAGCTTTATTGATTAACACACATTATACAATGTCTTTACATTATTCACAAATGAAATAAAGGAATATTACAACATATTACAAGAATTGGACAAAAATAGAAAAAGAAAAGAAAAGGAAATTACAATTCAATGATATATCCTAACACTACAAGCTAAACTTCATTTAGTCTTGTACTTGATGATCTTCATGATCATTGGATCATCACTTTGCTCCCTGCACACAAACACAACAAAGCAAAGGATTATGCCAAGTGGCATTGCCACTTGGCAAGTTAAAAGAAAATTGAAATTGAGCAGATATGGATCAGCTCTGCAGAGCTGATCATCTCACAGCTATGGACCAAGTCCAAATACACAGCACCAGGCTACACACACACACAGCCTGCTCACATGGCTGTGTGCATGCAGCACACACACACAGTGAGTCACCAAAGGGAAATGTGGAGCTGTCGACCAGAGAAACAAGAGCCAACCATATAAAACCTTGCCACAGTAAACCCTAGTTCAGTCATCGACCAACCAGCAGGGTAAGCCACCAAGAACACCAAGAACAGCAAGAACAGGAAGAACAGCCAGAGCTGTTCAACCTGTCCAAAATCACCACAGAATCAAACCAAGATCACAAGCTCACAAGGAGGAGCAGGACAAGCACCAGTTCATCACTGAAGCAATCCTCTACACCAACCCCATTTCTAGGAGCTGGAGTGAGGTATACACAAGGCATCATGAGCAAGCATCTGTCTTGCTCATAAATAAGCATATGCACCAATCACACACAAGCAAAAGGGTGTGATACCCTATTTGTGTCATCATCTGGCTACTAAGCCATATGGTGCAAGCAAAGGTAGTAAAGGCCATTAGGAAATCATCTTATGGGAACAGCAGCTATAAAAATTAATGCATAACTGAAGAAATCTAGCAAGAGATGAAGACACAGCTAGCCTAGCCACATACTTAGCACCTATAGCTACTGATGCCATCAGACTGATAGACACTCTGTGTCTATCCATGTTTGTCAACACCAAAGTCCACTGGGAATCCATCAAGGGATTAGCCAGTGAGCATCTATTCACCACAGAAAGCCAATATAGGTGGGAGCTACCCTAACAGCAAAGATTTACTGTCAGGGCCACCTCAACCACTTTACCAAATCCCACAGATAAGCTAAGCACATATATCATTACCCAGAAGGGGTTCAAATGAAGCTAGGGTTCCCAATATCTTATTGGCATCCCTCTAGCTCTACTAAATCAACTCATATGATCATCACTGCAAGGCAGTTCACATCATTTATCTATTTAATGAATCAAAACTATATAGATAAATGAAACAGAGGGGGAAACCATGCACCAAGTCTTGCAGATGATCCAATGGATCATTGCAGTTAGACACAGGCAATAAACAAGCATGCAAGCAACAAGCAAGTGGTGATCAATTGATCACCAGAGCCTGTTAGAGCATGCCAGGGCATGCTAGAATTACTCACAGGCACCACATTGGAATTATATGAATACAAAGTCACAGATAATCAACAGATGCTTCACAGATAAGTAAATATTAATCCATATTGCATCCAGAGCACATCAAAGGCATGATGAGCCACTGGATCAAGATGCACAAGCAAGGCACATATCTAATCCTTATTTAATCACACTATTAAGCCACAATGATGCTCAATTGAGCACAATCATACATCTGAGCACCAGAATAAGCCACCATGGCTCTGGCACTTGCATAATTGCAAGAAATGGCACACTGTAAACTAGCCAGGGTATCACACATGAATACATTTGAACTATGGCAAGTGTAGCAACTAGAATGAGGCACAGAACATGAATTCAGTAAGAACAGCAAGCACTAGCACGGCCTAGGCAACACTGGCCAAGGCCAGTAGGGCCACTAGCAAGCCAGTAGACCATGGGCATCACTGGATGCTCATGAGCGAGTACAGGAGGGCCACAGCAAGAGATCACCATGAACAGAAGTAGCTAAAAAACACAGAAGAGCACAACAGCAACACACAGCATAGCGGCATAGGCACATCAGCAGCATACGCAAAATATAGCAGAGCACAGAGAAGGAGAAGAAGGGGAAAGATGGAGGCGCGTACCTGGAGCGAAGCACACGGCGTGCCATGGCGGCACGGCGGCACGGGCCACCCACGGCAGCGCCAAGCGCGGCTGGCACTCGGCGTCGCCGAGCGCGAGCGCCCCACGGCAGCACCCACGGCGGCGTCACGGCACCAGAAGCGCCGGTGAGCAACCCCTCACCGTGCGGGCGAACACGATGGGAGCAGACGAAGGAGGGGACTAGGTCCAGATCGAGCCGGTGGACCTGAAGCGCCGTCTGAGGCGGTTCAGATCCGCCGCATCCCGTCGCCGGAGTTGGCCGGAGATGGCCGGAGAATCTCGGCGAAGGCGGCGGCGACCACGGAATCGCCAGAGAGACGCAAGGGGATTAGGGTTTCGGTGCGAGGAGAGAGGAGAGAGCGAGTGGGCCGACCGAGCCAACAAAGTGGCTCGGGTGCGACCTAACCCGTTGGGCCACCCTGACAGGTGGGGCCCAAGGGCATTATAGTCATTTCACAAAATGAATTAAAAACAGAAACTTTGAAATTACATAAGAAATGTTTAAAAGCTCTAAAAAATTAATTAAAAATATGAAAATTGATCAGCATAAAATTCTCTATCTAAATAAAATATCAAAGAGAATTTTTGAAGACAACTAAGAATAAGTCTTAATTTGATGATTTAAATAATCATTTAAATCACACATATTATTTTCAATAATGAAAATAAGTCCATTAATGCATTTGGATTTTTAAAAACACCTTGACAACATTTCAAGGTTGTATTTTTACTTCAAATAAAGTATCCCCAAATTATTCTTAGTATTAACCTCTCATATAAAATAATAACGACATCGGAAGGGGGGGGAACAAACCCTAAAACTGGAATCATGCATAATTGCTTCTTTAACCATTGCCCTTATCGGACAATGATGCTATTTTTCAGAGACAGAGGACAAGGGTCAGTCCACACCATCCAACTGCAAAACTTTGCAGTGTTCAGGCAAGTTCATCACTTGCTCATGTCATTTGAGTATTTCTATCAAATTACTTGCAAAGTACTATGGTTATCACTATTGCATGAAAACCAAAACCACTATTTTCATAACTATGAATATGACTATGTGGTTGGCAATGGAACCATGGATTGTGTTGATATGGTGGAGGTTCCATTGCAAAGGTTATATCCATCTAGGATTAAACAACAAATGTCGCCAGTGTTTCTTGTGCCGTAATACCCGTGTTAACCATAAGATCCAGAGTGGGACGGAGTAGTCAAAAGTGTTTCCACCTCTCGTTCATCAACGGACGCGCTTTATCGTAGTACACTTGTAATCCAAGGGGGCAAGCTGGTGAGGCTGGGGAGTCCTAAGTCCCCACGGCATTGTCCGTAGTACACTTGTCGCCCGAAGGAGCAAGATGGTGAGGCTGGGGAGTCCTAAGTCCCCACGGTATTGCGGTCTATGATGGGTTGCAGCTACCGGCGAAGGAGTTTGGTTCGATCCTGCATCGTCGTCGTGGTCGGGGTCCACCCTGAAATATATGGGAATCTTGGGACCGGCGAGGACCCAGGGTCGGGGCATGCAACAAAGGGTGGGTGTTCGAGGTAGCGGAGGAACATGATTGGCTAGACCTTATACCGGGCCTCACACCGAAGGAAGTGTGGACGGGAAAGCTGCCCGGTTGGCACCAAGGTTAAGATCTCTTATGGGTAAAGCAACACACCTCTGCAGAGTGTAAAGAACCGTGATCTGTCACTCCCTGTTCCGGGATATGGAACTGCGAACGCGGCCGGAAAGGAGCTCCATGAAGTTCTAGTAAACCGGTGAAGGCTGATGGACATAGCTCTTTGAAATAAAAACAACCTCTTGAAGAAATGTTTATCAAAACCTGCATTGGTATTAGACTTTCTGGTCTAATATCGTAGCTAGTGTATTAAACACCTCTTATCTATAATGAACTTGTTGAGTACGCTCGTACTCATCCCACTCTTAAATCCATTGCTTAGATTGTCTGAATCGTCTGGAGGAGGACTACGACAACCCTGAAGGAGCCGAGATCATCGGCTATGAAGAACCAGACCTCTCTAGAGGTATTGAAGGCGTAGACTACCTCATAGTCTACGGAACCGGGGAGGCTTCCGGAGGAGATCAAGCCTAGAAGCATCGAGTAGTAGTAGTAGCCGAGCAGCCCGAACTCTTAATACTTAGCTGCTCGAGAGAATAAATGTTTAACTTAATGAGACTTCCATATTGTAAGCTAAGTTGGGTTCGCCTCGAACCCAGGAGTATTCCTCTTATGATCCAAGAGGAGCTCCGAGACGATATGTGTATTATGTTTGTAATATTAAATGAATGAGTTATGGACCTGCTATGTTCTGTTGTACTACTCTGAGGGATGTAATATTTGCGGAATGGTACTTCGTGAATGTTATGTCAACGACTGGCATACTACAACATGCAGTGGTATGCAGGGTCACCACATGGTGGTGGGAGACCTAGCGGTGCTTCGAGCACATACTGCAGATTTCCACCAGTGAGGAAAATCCTCACATGACGGAACCAGTCGGTGAAGTTGCTACCATTGCTTTTAAGCTTTTCTTTCTCTAGGAACTGGTTAAAATTGATGGTGGGGGACGCCATGATCTACAACATATTTGCAAAGAGTTTAGACTAAGTTTATGATAAAATGAGTTCAATTTTAATTCTTAAATTAACTAGGTGAACTCCCACTCAAAACAACATCCCTCGCATTGTCTTAGTGATCACACGAACCAAATCCACTACACCAAGTCCGATCATCACGAGAAAAGATGTAGCTTCAAAGGCGAACACTCAAAGTGTTCATCATATCATTCATATGAATCATGCTACCTTTCGGTATCCCGTGTTCCGAGACCATGTCTGTACATGCTAGGCTCGTCAAGGCAACCTTAGTATCCGCGTGTGCAAATCTAGCTTGCACCCGTTGTATGCACATGTAGAATCTATCACACCCGATCATCACGTGATGCTTCGAAACAACAAGTCTTAGCAACGGCGCATACTAAGGATGAACACTTTATTATCTTGATATTTAGTGAGAGGGATCATCTTATAATGCTACCGTCGCGATCTAAGCAATACGAGATGCATAAAAGGATTAACATCACATGCAATTCATATGTGATATGATATGGCCCTTTAGTCTTTGTGCCTTTGATCTTCATCTCCAATGCACGGGCATGATCTCCATCATCAACGGGCATGATCTCCATCATCATCGGCGTAGCGTCAAGGTTAATGGCGCCGTCTTCATGGTTGTTCTCCCATGTAGCAACTATTACAACTACTTTGAAATAATACCTCAACATGAAATATAAAGACAACCATAAGGCTCTGCCGGTTGCCACAATACAATAGTGATCATCTCATACATATTCATCATCACATTATGGCCATATCACATCACCAAACCCTGCAAAAACAAGTTAGATGCCTCTAATTTGGTTTGCATATTTTACGTGGTTTAGGGTTTTCGAGTGAGATCCAATCTACCTACGAACATGAACCACAACGGTGATACTAGTGTTGTCAATAGAAAGAGTAGATTGAATCTTCACTATGGTGGGAGATACAGACACCCGCAAAGCCACTTATGCAATACAAGTTGCATGTCAAGCGTGGAGTAAGTCTCATGAGACGCGGTCATGTAAAGTTAGCCCGGGCCGCTTCATCCCACCATCCCGCAAGATGCATAGTAAACTAACTAAAGACAACAAAAGCATCAACGCCCACAAAACCATTGTGTTCTACTCGTGCAACCAATCTATGCATAGACACGGCTCTGATACCACTGATGGGATTCGTAGCATAGAAAACAAAAATTCCTACCGCAAGAACGAATAACAAGCCAAGATCTAATCTAGTAGATGGTAGCAACGAGATGAAGATCATGAGACTAACCCTCGAAGATTCCAAAGCCTACGAGATTAGATCTCGTTGTTGATGTAGTCGATCACTTGCCGCTTTTAAAAGCGCATAGAAGATCTTGACGGTGCCACAATCGGGCAGCACCTCCGTACTCGGTCACACGTTCGGTGTTGATGACGACGTCCTTCTCCCTGTTCTAGCGGGCAGCAGAAGTAGTAGATCCTCCTCGGAATCCTGACAGCATGACGGCGTGGTGTCGGTGGTGGTGGAGATCTCCGGCAGGGCTTCGCCTAAGCTCTACGGGAGAAGTGGGAGGAGGGGGTGGCTAGGGTTTGGGGAGAGAGGGCGCCGACCTGGGAGCCCTTGGGTGGTGCGGCTGGTTTGGTGTGTCCGTCCCCCTCCCTCTCCTCCTCATTATATAGGTGGAATCCCCATGGTTTGCCCAAAGGTTCGAATAAGACCCCAATTCAAAACCTTCCATATGGACGAAACCTAGGGGGAAAGGGACTCCTCCCTTTCCTTCCCTCTTGGCCGGCCAAGGTGGTGGAGTCCACCATGGACTCTGATACGCGTACAGCACGAGTCCGTTGGGAACCCCAAGAGGAAGGTGTGATGCGTACAACAGCAAGTTTTCCCTCAGTAAGAAACCAAGGTTTATCGAACCAGTAGGAGCCAAGAAGCACGTTGAAGGTTTATGGTGGCGGAGTGTAGTGCGGCGCAACACCAGGGATTCCGGCGCCAACGTGGAACCTGCACAACACAACCAAAATACTTTGCCCCAACGTGACAGTGAGGTTGTCAATCTCACCGGCTTGCTCTAACAAATGATTAGATGTATAGTGTGGATGATGATGTTTGCAGAGAACAGTAGAACAAGTATTGCAGTAGATTGTATTTGATGTAAAGAATGGACCGGGGTCCACAGTTCACTAGTGGTGTCTCTCCCATAAGAAATAGCATGTTGGGTGAACAAATTACAGTTGGGCAATTGACAAATAAAGATGGCATGACAATGCACATACATATTATGATGAGTAGTGTGAAATTCAATTGGGCATTACGACAAAGTACATAGACCGCTATCCAGCATGCATCTATGCCTAAAAATTCCACCTTCGGGTTAGCATCCGCACCCCTTCCAGTATTAAGTTGCAAACAACATACAATTGCATTAAGTATGGTGCGCAATGTAATCAACACAAATATCCTTAGACATAGCATTGATGTTTTATCCCTAGTGGCAACAGCACATCCACAACCTTAGAACTTTTTGTCACTGTCCCGGATTTAATGGAGGCATGAACCCACTATCGAGCATAAATACTCCCTCTTGGAGTTACAAGTAACTACTTGGCTAGAGCCTCTACTAGCAACGGAGAGCATGCAAGATCATAAACAACACATATATGATAATTGATAATCAACATAACATAGTATTCCATATTCATCGGATCCCAACAAACGCAACATGTAGCATTACAAATAGATGATCTTGATCATGATGGGCAGCTCACAAGATCCGACAATGATAGCACAATGAGGAGAAGACAACCATCTAGCTACTGCTATGGACCCATAGTCCAGGGGTGAACTACTCACACATCACTCCGGAGGCGACCATGGCGGTGAAGAGTCCTCCGGGAGATGATTCCCCTCTCCGGCAGGGTGCCGGAGGCGATCTCCTGAATCCCCCGAGATGGGATTGGCGGCGGCGTCTCTGGAAGGTTTTCCGTATCGTGGCTCTCGGTACTGGGATTTTCTCGACGAAGACTATATGTAGGCGGAAGGGTAGGTCAGGGGGCGCCACGAGGGGCCCACACAACAGGGCGGCGCGGCCAGGGGCCGCGCGGCCCTGGCGTGTCGCCGCCTCGTCGCCCCACTTCGTTTCCCTTTCGGACTTCTGGAAGCTTCGTGGAAAAATAAGACCCTGGGCGTTGATTTCGTCCAATTCCGAGAATATTTCCTTACTAGGATTTCTGAAACCAAAAACAGCAGAAAACAGCAACTGGCTCTTCGGCATCTTGTTAATAGGTTAGTGCCGGAAAATGCATAAATATGACATAAACTATGTATAAAACATGTAGGTATTGTCATAAAACAAGCATGGAACATAAGAAATTATCGATACGTTGGAGACGTATCAGCATCCCCAAGCTTAGTTCCTACTCGTCCCCGAGTAGGTAAACGATAACAAAGATAATTTCTGAAGTGACATGCTATCATAATCTTGATAAATACTATTGTAAGCACATGTAATGAATGCAGTGATTCGAAGCAATGGTAAAGACAATGGTTAAACAATTGAACCATATAGCAAAGACTTTTCATGAATAGTACTTTCAAGACATGCATCAATAAGTCTTGCATAAGAGTTAACTCATAAAGCAATAAATTCAAAGTAAATGCATTGAAGCAACACAAAGGAAGATTAAGTTTCAGCGGTCGCTTTCAACTTGTAACATGTATATCTCATGGATAGTTGTCAATGCAAAGTAATATGATGAATGCAAATATGCAAGTATGTAAGAATCAATGCACAGTTAACACAAGTGTTTGCTTCTAAGATGGAAGGAAGTAGGTAAACTGACTCAACATAAAAGTAGAAGAAAGGCCCTTCGAAGAGGGAAGCATGGATTGCTATATTTGTGCTAGAGCTTTTATTTTGAAAACAAGAAACAATTTTGTCAACGGTAGTAATAAAGCATATGTGTTATGTATAAGATATCCTATAAGTTGCAAGCCTCATGCATAGATTACCAATAGTGCCCGCACCTTGTCCTAATTAGCTCGGATTTACATGGATTATCATCGCATAACATATGTTTTAACCAAGTGTCACAAAGGGGTACCTCCATGCCACCTGTACAAAGGTCTAAGGAGAAAGCTCGCATTGGATTTCTCGCTTTTGATTATTCTCAACTTAGACATCCATACCGGGACAACATATACAACAGATAATGGACTCCTCTTTAATGCATAAGCATTCAACAACAGATAATATTCTCATAAGAGATTGAGGATTGTTGTCCAAAACTGAAACTTCCACCATGGATCATGGCTTTAGTTAGCGGCCCAATGTTCTTCTCTAACAATATGCATACTCAAACCATTCAACTCATGATAAATCACCCTTACTTCAGACAAGACGAACATGCATAACAACTCACATGATATTCAACAAAGATAGTTGATGGCATCCCCAGGAACATGGTTATCGCTCAACAAGCAACTTATTAGGAAATAAGATACATAAGTACATATTCAATAACACAATATTTTTTAAGCTATTTTTCCCATGAGCTATATATTGCAAAGACAAAGAATGGAATTTTAAAGGTAGCACTCAAGCAATTTACTTGGAATGGCAGAAAATACCATGTAGTAGGTAGGTATGGTGGACACAAATGACATAGTTTTTGGCTCAAGGATTTGGATGCACGAGAAGTATTCCCTCTCAATACAAGGCTTAGGCTAGCAAGGTTGTTTAAAGCAAACTCAAGTATGAACCGGTACAGCAAAACTTACATAAGAACATATTGCAAGCATTATAAGACTCTACACTGTCTTCCTTGTTGTTCAAACCCTTACCAGAAAATATCTAGACCTTAGAGAGACCAATCATGCAAACCAAAATTTAGCAAGCTCTATGTATTTCTTCACTAATAGGTGCAAAGTATATGATGCAAGAGCTTAAACATGATCCATATGAGCACAACAATTGCCAAGTATCAAATTATTCAAGACATTGTACCAATTACCACATGTAGCATTTCCCGTTTCCAACCATATAACAATTAACGAAGCAGTTTTAACCTTCGCCATGAACATTAAGAATAAAGCTAAGAACATATGTGTTCATATGCAACAGCGGAGCGTGTCTCTCTCCCACACAATGAATGCAAGGATCCAATTTTATTCAAACAAAACAAAAATAAAAAACAAACAGACGCTCCAAGTAAAGCACATAAGATGTGACGGAATAAAAATATAGTTTCACTAGAGGAACCTGATAATTTGTCGATGAAGAAGGGGATGCCTTGGGCATCCCCAAGCTTAGATGCTTGAGTATTCTTGAAATATGCAGGGATGAACCACCGGGGGCATCCCCAAGCTTAGAGCTTTCACTCTCCTTGATCATATTGTATCATCCTCCTCTCTTGATCCTTGAAAACTTCCTCCACACCAAACTCAAAACAAACTCATTAGAGGGTTAGTGCATAATCAAAAATTCACATGTTCAGAGGTGACACAATCATTCTTAACACTTCTGGACATTGCACAAAGCTACTGAAAGTTAATGGAATAAAGAAATCCATCAAACATAGCAAAACAGCCAATGCGAAATAAAAGGCAGAATCTGTTAAAACAGAACAGTACATAAAGACGAATTTTTTAGAGGAACCAGACTTGCTCAAATGAAAATGCTCAAATTGAATGAAAGTTGCGTACATATCTGAGGATTACTCACGTAAATTGGCATATTTTTCTGAGTTACCTACAGAGAATACTACTCAAATTCGTGACAGCAAGAAATCTGTTTCTGCGCAGTAATCCAAACTTAGTATGAACCTTACTATCAAAGACTTTACTTGGCACAACAATGCAACAAAATAAAGATAAGGAGAGGTTGCTACAGTAGTAACAACTTCCAAGACTCAAATATAAAACAAAAGTGCAGAAGTAAAATCATGGGTTGTCTCCCATAAGCGCTTTTCTTTAACGCCTTTCAGCTAGGCGCAGAAAGTGTGAATCAAGTATTATCAAGAGATGAAGCATCAACATCGGGGTTTGGAGTTTTCTCAACTATGCATTGTATCTTATATATGTAAGTTTCAGAGGCTCCTTTTTCATTACTCTTAGGCTTGCTATTCTCATCAAACAAATTTTCAGGAACAAGCCAAGCATAGTTATTTTCTAGAGCTTCATGCATTCCTAGGAGCTTACTAGGTATCGGTGCTTTAATCTCCCCACCATCATTAACATTATTAGTGTAACTTATTCTATCCATGTCCATCTTTTCAAGTGTTCTCTTAAAATCGGTGAACAAACCAAGTCTCTTGTGCTTAATAAAAACTTTTCTAGCTTCTTTAGCTATATCTTCAAATTCTCTAACAAGCACTTTTAAAACAAAATCTCTCTTTTCTCCCATCTCCATATCAGAAAGTGTAAGAAACATATGTTGTATTATGGGATTGAGATTAACAAATCTAGTTTCCAACATGTGTACTAAACAGGCAGAAGCACTTTCATAAGTAGGAGCAGCTTTTAATAATGGTATATCTTCAAAATCTTCATCCATGCTAACATGGGTGAAAAATGCTTCTATATTATCTCTTCCAATGATAGACCCTTCTCCTACATGTATATCTTTTAGAGTAAACTTAGGAGGAAACATGATGAAATAAGTAAAGTAGATGCAAGTAACTAATTTTTGTGTGTTTTTAATTTGGAGAACGCAAACAAGATAGTAAATAAAGTGAAACAAGTAACTAATTTTTTTGTATTTTGATATAATGCAGCAAACAAAGAAGTAAATAAAATAAAGCAAGACAAAAACAAAGTAAAGAGATCGGAAGTGGAGACTCCCCTTGCAGCGTGTCTTGATCTCCCCGGCAACGGCGCCAGAAAAAGAGCTGCTGGCGTGTAGTTGACGTGGGAGTTAGAAATCTTTGTGGTGTAACTTTTCTTCAGTTCCCCGGCAACGGCGCCAGAAAAAGAGCTTGATACGGGTACATCACGCGTCCGTTGGGAACCCCAAGAGGAAGGTGTGATGCGTACAACAGCAACTTTTCCCTCAGTAAGAAACCAAGGTTTATCGAACCAGTAGGAGCCAAGAAGCACGTTGAAGGTTGATGGTGGTGGAGTGTAGTGCGGCGCAACACCAGGGATTCCGGCGCCAACGTGGAACCTGCACAACACAACCAAAATACTTTGCCCCAACGTGACAGTGAGGTTGTCAATCTCACCGGCTTGCTGTAATAAAGGATTAGATGTATAGTGTGGATGATGATGTTTGCAGAGAACAGTAGAACAAGTATTGCAGTAGATTGTATTTGATGTAAAGAATGGACCGGGGTCCATAGTTCACTAGTGGTGTCTCTCCCATAAGAAATAGCATGTTGGGTGAACAAATTATAGTTGGCAATTGACAAATAAAGATGGCATGACAATGCACATACATATTATGACGAGTAGTGTGAAATTCAATTGGGCATTACGACAAAGTACATAGACCACTATCCAGCATGCATCTATGCCTACAAAGTCCACCTTCGGGTTAGCATCCGCACCCCTTCCAGTATTAAGTTGCAAACAACAGACAATTGCATTAAGTATGGTGCGTAATGTAATCAACACAAATATCCTTAGACATAGCATTGATGTTTTATCCCCAGTGGCAACAGCACATCCACAACCTTAGAACTTTCTCACATCGTCCTGCATTTAATGGAGGCATGAACCCACTATCGAGCATAAATACTCCCTCTTGGAGTTACAAGTAACGACTTGGCCAGAGCCTCTACTAGCAACGGAGAGCATGCAAGATCATAAACAACACATATATGATAATTGATAATCAACATAATATAGTATTCCATATTCATCGGATCCCAACAAACGCAACATGTAGCATTACAAATAGATGATCTTGATCATGATAGGTAGCTCACAAGATCCGACAATGATAGCACAATGAGGAGAAGACAACCATCTAGCTACTGCTATGGACCCATAGTCCAGGGGTGAACTACTCACACATCACTCCGGAGGCGACCATGGTGGTGAAGAGTCCTCCGGGAGATGATTCCCCTCTCCGGCAGGGTGCCGGAGGCGATCTCCTGAATCCCCCGAGATGGGATTGGTGGCGGCGGCGTCTCTGGAAGGTTTTCCGTATCGTGGCTCTCGGTACTGGGATATTCTCGACGAAGACTATATGTAGGCGGAAGGGTAGGTCAGGGGGCGCCATGAGGGGCCCACACAATAGGGCGGCGCGGCCCCAGGCCTGGCCGCACGGCCCTGGCGTGTCGTCGCCTCGTCGCCCCACTTCGTTTCCCTTTCGGACTTCTGGAAGCTTCGTGGAAAAATAAGACCCTGGGCGTTGATTTCGTCCAATTCCGAGAATATTTCCTTACTAGGATTTCTGAAACCAAAAACAACAGAAAACAACAACTGGCTCTTCGGCATCTTGTTAATAGGTTAGTGCCGGAAAATGCATAAATATGACATAAAGTATGTATAAAACATGTAGGTATTGTCATAAAACAAGCATGGAACATAAGAAATTATCGATACGTTGGAGACGTACCAGACTCCACCCTCCCACTTGGTTGGCTGGTTTGTAGGGATTCGTTGCATAGAAAACAAAAATTTTCCTACCGCGAACACGCAATCCAAGCCAAGATGCAATCTAGAAGACGGTAGCAACGAGGGGATTATCGAGACTCACCCTTGAAGAGATTTCAAAGCCTACAAGATGAGGCTCTTGTTGCTGCGGTAGACGTTCACTTGCCGCTTGCAAAAGCGCGTAGAAGATCTTGATCACGGCGCCACGAACGGGCAGCACCTCAGTACTCGGTCACACGTTCGGTGTTGATGAAGTCGACGTCCTTATCCCCGTTCCAGCGGGCAGCGGAAGTAGTAGCTTCTCCTTGAATCCGGCAGCACGACGGCGTGGTGGCGGTGGTGGTGGAGAACTCCGGCGGAGCTTCGCTAAGCGTGCGGGAGCGTTGGAGGAGAGAGGGGGCGGCTAGGGTTTGGGAGGGGGTGGCCGGCCACTAAGGGGTGCGGCCAGGCTGTGGTCTTGGGGTGGCCGGCCCCCTCCCCTTGGCCCCTCATTATATAGGTGGAAGCCTCAAGTGTTGGACTACAAGTCTTCGAATAAGACCCGAACCCAAAACCTTCCATGTGATAGGGAAACCTACCCAAGGTGGGAATCCCACTTGGGGTGGGATTCCCCCTTCCATGTGGGGGGTTGGCCGGCCCCCTTGGTGGAGACCAAGGTGGACTCCCCCCTCCTAGGGTTGGCCGGCCATGGGAGGTGGAGTCCCTCCGGGACTCCTCCTTCCTTAGTGATTTCTTCCGGACTTTTCTAGAACCTTCTAGAATCTCCCATAGAACCTTCCGGATCATTTTAAATCTTATAAAATGACTTCCTATATATGAATCTTATTCTCCGGACCATTCCGGAACTCCTCGTGATGTCCGGGATCCCATCCGGGACTTCGAACAAATCTTCGAACTCCATTCCATATTCAAGATCTACCATTTCAACATCAAACCTTAAGTGTGTCACCCTACGGTTCGCGAACTATGCGAACATGGTTGAGTACTCTCTCCGACCAATAACCAATAGCGGGATCTAGAGATCCATAATGGCTCCCACATATTCAACGATGACTTTAGTGATCGAATGAACCATTCACATATGATACCAATTCCCTTTGTCACGCGATATTTTACTTGTCCGAGGTTTGATCATCGGTATCACTCTATACCTTGTTCAACCTCGTCTCCTGACAAGTACTCTTTACTCGTACCGTGGTATGTGGTCTCTTATGAACTTAGTCATATGCTTGCAAGACATTAGACGACATTCCACCGAGAGGGCCCAGAGTATATCTATCCGTCATCGGGATGTACAAATCCAACTGTTGATCCATATGCCTCAACTCATACTTTCCGGATACTTAATCCCACCTTTATAACCACCCATTTACGTAGTGGCGTTTGATGTAATCAAAGTACCTTTTCCGGTATAAGTGATTTACATGATCTCATGGTCATAAGGACTAGGTAACTATGTATTGAAAGCTTATAGCAAATAACTTAATGACGTGATCTTATGCTACGCTTAATTGGGTGTGTCCATTACATCATTCATACAATGATATAACCTTGTTATTAATAACATCCAATGTTCATGATTATGAAACTAATCATCCATTAATCAACAAGCTAGTTAAGAGGCATACTAGGGACTCTTTGTTGTTTACATATCACACATGTATCAGTGTTTCGGTTAATACAATTATAGCATGGTATATAAACATTTATCATAAACATAAAGATATATAATAACCACTTTATTATTGTCTCTAGGGCATATCTCCTTCATGGTTAGGGTTGGTGGAGTCCAACCTGGACTCCACCTTCCATGGTGATTTCTTCCGGAAAGTTCTAGAACATTCTAGCGCCTTCCATAAATGCACCGGATCATTTCCAAACTTGGAAAGTGACTTCCTATATATGAATCTTATTCTCCGGACCATTCCGGACCTCCTCGTGATGTCCTGGATCCCATCTGAGACTCCGAACAAACATTCGAACTCCATTCCATATTTCATATCTACTTAAAACGACATCAAACCTTAAGTCTGTCACCCTACGGTTCATGAACTATGCAGACATGGTCGAGACTCCTCTCTGACCAATAACCAATAGCGGGATCTGGAGATCCATAATGGATCCCACACATTCAACGATAACTTAGTGGTCGAATGAACCATTTACATACGATACCGATTCGCTTTGTCACGCGATACTTTACTTGTCCGAAGTTCGATCATCGGTATCTCCATACCCAGTTCAACCTCATTACCGACAAGTCCTCTTTACACGTACCGTGGTATGTCATCTCTTGTGACCTAGTCACATGCTTGCAAGCTAATTAGACGACATTCCATCGAGAGGGCCCAGAGTATATCTATCCGTTATCGGGATGGACAAATCCCACTCTTGATCCATATGCCTCAACTCACACTTTCCGAATACTTAATCCCATCTTTATAACCACCCATTTATGCAATGGAATTTGATGTAATCAAAGTATCCTTCCGGTGTAAGTGATTTACATGATCTCATGTTCGAAGGACTAGGTAACTATGTATCGAAAGCTTATAGCAAGTTGAACTTAATGACTTGATCTTATGCTATGCTCATTTGGGTGTGTGTCCATTATATCATTTATCAAATGACATGACCTTGTTACTAATAACTGTAGGGATTCATAGCATAGAAAACAAAAAATTTCCTACCGCGAGAACGCAATCCAAGCCAAGATGCAATCTAGAAGACGGTAGCAACGAGGGGATGAACGAGACTAACCCTTGAAGATTTCCAAAGCCTACGAGATTAGATCTCGTTGTTGCAGAAGATGATCACTTGCCGCTTTCAAAAGCACGTAGAAGATCTTGACGGTGCCACAATCGGGCAGCATCTCCGTAATCGGTCACACATTCGGTGTTGATGAAGACGACGTCCTTCTCCCCGTTCCAGCGGGCAGCGGAAGTAGTAGATCCTCCTTGAATCCCGGCAGCACGACGGCGTGGTGGCGGTGTCGATGGAGATCTTCGGCGGAGCTTCGCTAAGCGTATGCGGGAGAGGTGGAGGATGAGGGGCGGCTAGGGTTTGGGGAGAGGGGGTGGCCGGCCACTATGGGGTGCGGCCAAGCTATGGCTTTGGTGTGGCCGGCCCCCTCCCCTTGCTCCTCATTATATAGGTGGAACCCCCAAGTGTTGGACTACAAGTCTTCGAATAAGACCCAAACCCAAAATCTTCCATGTGTAGGGAAACCTACCCAAGGTGGGATTCCCACTTGAGGTGGGATTCCCACCTTTCCATGAGGGGGGGTGGCCGGCCACCTTGCTGGAGTCCACCTGGGACTCCACCCCCTTAGGGTTGGTCGGCCAAGCTTGGTGGAGTCCCTCCGGGACTCCGCCTTCCATAGTGATTTTTTCCGGACTTTTCTAGAACCTTCCATAAATGCACCGGATCATTTTCAAACTTATAAAATGACTTCCTATATATGAATCTTATTCTCCGGACCATTCCGGAACTCCTCGTGATGTCCTGGATCCCATCCGAAACTCCGAACAAAACTTCGAACTCCATTCCATATTCAATATCTACTAATACGACATCAAACCTTAAGTGTGTCACCCTACGGTTCGCGAACTATGTATACATGGTTGAGACCTCTCTCCGACCAATAACCAATAGCGGGATCTGGAGATCCATAATGGCTCCCACATATTCAACGATGACTTAGTGATCGAATGAACCATTCACATACGATACCGATTCCCTTTGTCACGCGATATTTTACTTGTCCGAGGTTTGATCATCGGTATCTCTATACCTTGTTCAACCTCATCTCCTGACAAGTACTCTTTACTCGTACCGTGGTATGTGGTCTCTTATGAACCATTCATATGCTTGCAAGCTATTTAGACGATATTCCACCGAGAGGGCCCAGAGTATATCTATCCGTCATCGGGATGGACAAATCCCACTGTTGATCCATATGCCTCAACTCATACTTTCCGGATACTTAATCCCACCTTTATAACCACCCATTTACGCAGTGGCGTTTGATGTAATCAAAGTACCTTTCCGGTATAAGTGATTTACATGATCTCATGGTCGAAAGGACTAGGTAACTATGTATCGAAAGCTTATAGCAAATAACTTAATGACGTGATCTTATGCTACGCTTAATTGGGTGTGTCCATTACATCATTCACATAATGACATAACCTTGTTATTAATAACATCCAATGTTCATGATCATGAAACTATGATCATCTATTAATCAACAAGCTAGTTATACAAGAGGCTTACTAGGGACTCATTGTTGTTTACATAACACACATGTATCAATGTTTCGGTTAATACAATTATAGCATGGTATATAAACATTTATCATAAACACAAAGATATATAATAACAACTTTATTATTGCCTCTTGGGCATATCTCCAACAATAACATCCAATGTTCATGATCACGAAACCATGATCATCTATTAATCAATAAGCTAGTTAAACAAGAGGCTTACTAGGGACTCCTTGTTGTTTACATAACACACATGTATCAATGTTTCGGTTAATACAATTATAGCATGGTATGCAAACATTTACCATAAACATAAAGATATATTGTAATAACCACTTTATTATTGCCTCTTGGGCATATCTCCAACACTTCTCGCCGGGGACGAAGCCACTTGGGAGACGAAGGGCGATGTGCGCCATCGGGAATACCTCAGAGGGCCTCCAACTTGGAGGTTGATCTGACGCCATCTTTGGCGTCTGGAGAGGCTGCCCTCTCAGCTAGAAGTCATGGCGGCAATCGAGGGCCGTCATGTGATGATCTCGAGCCTGCAGCAAGAACACCCTGTGGAGCTACGATCCAGCCATCTCTCTCCACCAAACGCCACCACGACGATGAGATCGGGAGGAAGCACTGAAATCACAAACTCCACCACACCCCCCCTGATTTGGGGGGTCCTCGAGCTTATTTGACAGAGTACCTTCTCCAAATCCGCTGCAACCTGCCCCCATCTGCCATCGATAGAAGCAGAGCAGCAGAAGGAGACTTCTCCAGCCGCTACTCAGAGAGGACGAAGAAAAGTTCAACATCGGCATATAGCCAGACTCCATGGAGGAAAAACGATAAAGGAACCCTAGATGCTAAAAACTACTAGGTTACTGTTGTACAAGGAGGGACCCTCTCCTGTCACGCCGGCCACAACCAGAGAGGATAAGGGGAGGGGCTTGCCAGCCCTGGATATAGGAGGAACAAGAGTGACCGGCTGCGTCCAACCGGTCCGTAACAACTTTAAAAAAAATAAGTTGCTTCCTCTCTAGTTTCTTCCATAACCTACTTAGCTTATCATGAGGGGTTTTCAAACGAGTTATCTCATAACTAATCTAGAAGTCTAAAACGGTAAGCCCGACGACTTATAGGAAAAGCTCAAGAGGGGTCGCTTAATTTTTACAGTTTTGCTAGTTCTCTTAGTTCTCAGTCGAGTCTTATATTATTAAATTTGCATGTGTTTCGTACACCTAATTTGTAAGTTGCAAATGACGTTGCAACTAGAAAAATATCTTTGCACAACTAGATTTATTTCGTGATTCGTGAATATGGAACTTTGGTTCACTCTAAATTCTTTATTCTTCATATGATCATGTTAATTGCAAATTTGTAGCCAATGGAGTTATTTATTTATATGTCAAACTGAAATTAAATGTATAGTTTCCCATTTATATATGTCTATATTATTAGAGCCGTAAAATAAAAAAGTTATTTCGCATGGTGAAGGGCACATGTTGTTGACACACATGGAGAACCTGTTAATGTGATGTTATTCACGAAAATTAAAGAATTAGAAGGTGAAATTTTCAGTGGCAAACTACTCTAAAATCTAAATTAAACGGTCGGACGGAAGGAAACTTCCGACGACTTCCCTTCGTGATTCCCCCAAACCCAACCACGCCAGCTCCGACGGCGATATGCTCCTCGTCGACGGCGAACCCGTCTCCTCCCCCACGGCCACGGTGCGTGCGGTGCGCTCCTGCGCGTTCAAGTCTCTTTTCTCTTCCTGATCTTATCGACTCCCGGTTTTTGCAGGGGAGCAGCGGGAGGGAGCTCGTGGCGGCGCTCATGGGGAACCCCGGGCTCTGCGCCGCGTCCGAACGGCTAAGGGCCGCGCCGGAGAGGCAGATCTCGTCGGGGCCTGAGGGGCCCAGGCACGTCTACGTCTTCCAGCGGGAGTACGCCACGGTGGATCCGGCGCGCGTCGAGGTGCGTGCTCAGGACCTCGCGGTTTGGTCGAGTAGAGCCTGCGGATCCTTGGTCCGATCAGCGTCGTTCGAATCAGCCGGGGGAATCGAGTTATTGTTGCATTGTTCCATATTTTTCATTTCCCATGGAGGAAATCATACTTGTTGCGGACGGGATAAAGGCAGCTGTGACTGTTGTTTCCTGGTAAACGGCCACTATATATGCAGGCACTCCTGGAGTTCACTTTGGAAGTTAGATGTGTGTTTTGATCTACTTACCCAAATTGGTAGATTAGTTTTGAGTTTGTGGTTCTGATAAGCTGACATCCTATTAGAGCACATTATCAACTATCAAGTTCTGCCACATTTCAGCCACTTTATCATTCTTAGAGTAACTAAAGCATTTTTTGGCGTAGACCACTCAAATTGCTTTGAGTTCTGAATTCATCTCTTCTTTTGCATCTGTAGTTAGTGGGCACAGATGAGATGACTACATGTGTGGGTGTTGCAGTTCGCAACAACAAGACTGGAATGTAAGTGAAAAAGAAGCAAACGTTTTATCTGACCCTGTAAGACTTTGTTTTCTTGTGAAAGTCAAAATTTCATGTGGTTTCCCAACTTACAAAAAGAAAGACAGTCACTAATGCTTCTGATTCTGCATTAATTGATTTCAGGACTTCTGTTAGCCATATGGACTTTCCAAAGATTGTAGAAGGAGGGTTCAGACAGATGCTAGAATTACTTGGTGATGACAATGCACCATTTGATGTTTGTCTCTTCACCAGTATCTCCCCTCAAAATATATAATTAGCTGTTAAGCACCAGTGGGAACGTTCTTACAAGCATTTACTTACAGGTTCACCTGATTGGTGGTTTCGATGATGCTTCTACAAAGGTTGAATTAATAAGTTGTTGTCTGGTTAAATTTCTTTTAGATCTCTTGTTTGTCAAAATATATATGGGGAACCATTTATTTACCATTTAGCCCTACAGGTTGTCCATTCTTCTGGAGGGAAACACAACAAACAGGAAGGACACTCCCATCCACTTTGTTGCAAGATAGTTGAAGTGCTGCATAAATTCGAGCAACAATTCCACCTTCGGTCTTTTTGTGTTCTTGGGAACAACACTATGACTGATTCTTATGGCAATGCACGACCAATAGTTGGTGGATTTGTGGTTAGTGAGTTCCTCCCGATCTGAATCTACTAGAGCATTGATTGGTAGTTTTTATTTCTATTTTTATTGTCAGTGAGCACCACAAACCTTGTTACCTGTAGCACAAGGAACATTTGAATTTTAATTCAAAAAGAGAAGGAAAAAGAGGGAGGGGAAATTCTATTTTGCCCGCATCTCGGACTACCATTTCATTTATGTAGTTTGTGTAATCTGCAATTATTCCCGCATGTAACTGTTATTTTAAAGCCATCTTTAAACATACCCCACTTTAGAAGAAGTTTTCTCACAAACAGACACTTCTGCTGTCTTCAGATGGAAACATCATCTGGTGTTGTTTCTCCTGCAAGCTTTGACATGACTTCAAGGTGTCCTGATGAAATAGTCAGAAGAATTCGTGTGAGTGTTTGTTCATATGATCCAAGTTGGAAAGGGAAGTTACTGGAGACCTACGACACACACGCTGATATTTTCCAAATTGCCCCTGCCTGCTGGTCCGTTTCTTATATCTTCCCATCAATTTCGTTATTCAGCCTCTTCGTCTCTAAGTATCGACCTTCTGTCGCTGAATATTAATCTATGGACATAGGCATTAGGTTAGATCAAACAGGTTGCTTCTTTGCTTCAGTCTGATCTTCAAAATTTCCGTAGGTGTAGTACAACTTCGAAAGAAATGTTGGACGTTTTCATTATTGCAAAAGGACAGTTTTAGCATCTTGCCTGAATTGCTGTTATCATACTCCATATATGTGTAATGACCCTTACCCCTATGCATGAAGTACTCTACAGTATTTATTTCACTTTCTGTAATTCATCGGTGAATTGAACAGTGGATAGGAATCATTTCTATTCATGGGTAGGCCCTGTTTAGGCTCAAGATTCGACCCACTGCCATATTTCCAACACCCAATAAAATTTACAACTGTTTGTGGGAAATGGACAATAAAATAACATTTTCAGGCTTTGATCCTTGCCCAGTTTCCATCATGAACACCTTATAACAGGAAGATAAAGGAAATGTGTTCCTTCTGGCTATTTTAATAGTGGGTTTTTGTTGTCAACTTGTCATTCATATAAACTGCATCTTGAATAATACTCTGGGAAATTTTAAGAGTATACTTATTACAAATTTAAGTACTTGTGCCTCCCTACTTTGTTGGTTAAGTACTATTCCGTGTGATTCTCTTCTCCTGCTTGTATAGGATGCCAGACTGGGCAGAACTAGCATCCTCTCTTAACGAGCTTTCAGACTCTGAAATCCTGCTTCAGTGCTCCACCTCTCCAGCGGCAGAACCACCTCATTTTGTTGAAACTGAGAGAAGGTGTGTGGTTTTATCCTACATACTAGAAACTGTCTTGCATAACCCTTTTATTTTACCATATCTTAATGATTACTGTCAAATGTGAGCCTAATAATATTATTGTTCATTTGGGTAAAATCACCTTCATGAATGAAACAATGGTGTGCATTCAGATTTGAGTGAAATATATGGTTTATTCTTGCTTTGTAATTTCCTGTTGTAGGATATGGAAATACATGATGGAGAATCCAGACTGGGAAGACACATTTCCAAAGTACAAGCCCCGGGTCTTCCGTTGGACCGATGATGGAAGGTGGTCAAGGCACTCTTAGCATCGTCCTGATCTTGTCATCAATTGGTGCTCTACAAGTGAAACAAGACATTGTGATCCCAGTCAAATTCACCATTTACATTCGCTTTTCAGCTTCAGTTATCTCATGTATTTTCATAGTTTTAAATAGCTGGCTATAGCCCCGCTATAGCCCGGCTATAGCCTTTCGAGCAAGGTGCGGCTAAAGGCCTTGGCGCGCTGGGTCTCTTTTTTGAGAAAACAAAGGCTTTATTAAATATCATGTAGGAGGCGGCGTAGGCAATGCAAGGATGGTCGACGAGGGCGTGACCACGACGAGTGGCCAGCCGGCTAGCTGCAAGCTTCTCCCTGATCCATCCATCCCATTGACTGTCCGAGTGCCTTGTTCATCAATCCCATTGATCCATCAAGCATCTCCTCTCTCTTACCCCAATCTCGACGAAGAACTAATACGACGTAAGTAATTTCCTCCATAGAGTTGGCAGCCTACGAGGCTTTTTTAGTCCTTTTTTTTTCCTTGCCACAGCCCTCTAGTCTTCCAACACGGCGGGGCCGACGACCCTGTGAGGCCAGGTTCACGTCAAACCTGGGAACTTCGCTCAAGCGTTGTGAGGCGAGGCGAGGAGAGGCCTTGGCAACTCCGTCTGGGTCGTTTGGTGGCAGAGGCGAGTCAAGCCAGCCAGCCAGCAGCTTGAGCGAAGTTGCCTGGTTTGAGCGGGTGGCTGTTCCCTAACCATGACGAGTGGCCAGCCAGCCAGCTGCGAGCTTCTTCCCTGATCCATCTATCTCATTGTCTGCCGGAGCGCCTTGTTCATCAATCCCAGTTGACTTGTCAAGCATCCTCTATCTCTCTCTCTCTTACCCAATCTCGCCTAAGAACTAATTCAACCTAAGTAATTTCTTCCATGGATTTGGCAAGCCTACAAGGCTTTTTAGTCCCTTTTTGTTCTTGCCACACCCCTCTAGTCTACCAACACCCTGACGGATTAAAGTCCACCGAGCCAGAGGAGAAAAAAAATCCTGGGAACCCCAACAGCCTTCTTAACTCACATGCCATAAGTAGTCCCACGAAAGTTGTGCCATCTCTTTAGTTAACCTTCGCTAATTTGGGGAGACCTACACTCCACGTCACAGATCCGTGGAGTTCAAAATCTGGGCCATCCATCACAGGCATAGGGGAAAACTGAGATCAATCTTTCTTCGTTCCCGCTCTTCCTCTCAAAAATCAAAACTTTCCTCCGGCTATAAATACTAGGCTGTTGTCACTCTGCCGCGCGTCGGCTATCGCGTGACTTGTGACTTTGGACTTTGGCGATGCGAGGAGAGGAGAGGCATTGGCACGCTGGGTCGCTTGGGCGGCCGAGGCGAGGCAAGCATGGTCGACGAGGGCGTGAGCACGATGAGTGGCCAACCAGCTGGCTGCGAGCTTCTTCCCTGATCCATCCATCTCATTGACTACCGAGTGCCTTGTTCATCAATCAATCTGGGCCATCCATCACATGCATAGGGGACTTTGGCGAGGCGAGCGGAGAGGAGAGGCCTTGGCATGCTGGGTCGCTTGGGCGGCGGAGGCGAGGCAAACAATGGTCGACGAGGCGAACATTTTCAGGCGAGGAGAGGAGAGGCATTGGCGCGTTGTGTCTCTTGGGCGGCGGAGGCAAGGCAAGGATGGTCGACAAGGGCGTGACCACGACGAGTGGCCAGCCGGCTAGCTGCAAGCTTCTTCCCTGATCCATCCATCCCATTGACTGTCCGAGTGCCTTGTTCGTCAATCTCATTGATCCGTCAAGCATCTCCTCTCTCTTACCCCAAAATCTCGCCAAGTAATTTCCTCCATGGAGTTTGCAGCTACGAGGCTTTTTAGTCCTTTTTTTTTCCTTGCCACACCCCTCTAGTCTTCCGACATGGCGGGGCCGGCTACTCTGTGATGTGAGGCCAGTGCCATGTCAAATCTGGGAACTTTGCTAAGGCGTTGTGAGGGAGAGACTCGAGGGGAGGGGAGGAGAGGCCATGGCACTTCAGATTGCTTTGGGCCATTGAGGCAAGGCAAGCACGGCTGACGAGGGCATGAGAGCGATGAGTGGCCGGATGTGAACTTCTTCCCCAATCCATCTATGCCATTGACTGCCCGAGTGACTTGTTCATCAAACCCATTAACATCAAGCTCTCTCTCTCTATCTCTCTCTCTCTCTCAATCTTGCCGAAGGCTTTTTTTCTTGTTTATTCCATTGTTTTTTCCTTGCAATAACCGACGCTTGGCCTACACTCGCCTACCTAACCCCATGCCATGACGGGGCTAGCGACTCTGTGATAACATGTGTGTCCCAAACATGGGAACTTGACTCGCTTCCAGCCTCCGGTGAGTCGGCGCCATCGTAAACACAACCGAGTAAGCTATGCTGACCAACCAGAGAATCATGTAGCTCAGTCTTTTTTCTTCTTCTCATCCTACGACACACACGCTGATATTTTCCAAATTGCCCCTGCCTGCTGGTCCGTTTCTTATATCTTCCCATCAATTTCGTTATTCAGCCTCTTCGTCTCTAAGTATCGACCTTCTGTCGCTGAATATTAATCTGTGGACATAGGCATTAGGTTAAATCAAACAGGTTGCTTCTTTTCTTCAGTCTGATCTTCAAAATTTTCGTAGGTGTAGTACAACTTCGAAAGAAATGTTGGACGTTTTCATTATTGCAAAAGGACAGTTTTAGCATCTTGCCTGAATTGCTGTTAATCTGTTATCATACTCCATATATGTGTAATGACCCTTACCCCTATGCATGAAATACTCTACAGTATTTATTTCACTTTCTGTAATTCATCGGTGAATTGAACGGTGGATAGGAACCATTCCTATTCATGGGTAGGCCCTGTTTAGGCTCAAGATTTGACCCACTGCCGTATTCCAACACCCAATAAAATTTACAACTGTTTGTGGGAAATGGACAATAAAATAACATTTTCAGGCTTTGATCCTTGCCTAGTTTCCATCATGAACACCTTATAACAGGAAGATAAAGGAAATGTGTTCCTTCTGGCTATTTTAATAGTGGGTTTTTGTTGTCAACTTGTCATGCATATAAACTGCATCTTGAATAATACTCTGGGAAATTTTAAGAGTATACATATTACAAATTTAAGTACTTGTGCCTCCCTACTTTGTTGGTTAAGTAACTATTCCGTGTGATTCTCTTCTCCTGCTTTTATAGGATGCCAGACTGGGCAGAACTAGCATCCTCTCTTAACGAGCTTTCAGACTCTGAAATCCTGCTTCAGTGCTCCACCTCTCCAGCGGCAGAACCACCTCATTTTGTGGAAACTGAGAGAAGGTGTGTGGTTCTATCAACTAGAAACTGTCTTGCATAACCCTTGTTTTACCATATCTTAAGTATTACTGTCAAATGTGAGCCTAATAATATAACTGTTCATCTGGGTAAGATCACCTTCATGAATGAAACAAGCCCCGGGTCTTCCGTTGGACTGATGATGGAAGGTGGTCAAGGCACTCTTAGCATCATCCTGATCTTGTCATCAGTTGGAGCTCTACAAGCGAAACAAGACTCTGCGATCCCAGTCAAATTCACCATTTCCATTGGCTTTTCAGCTTCAGTTATCTCATGTATTTGCCATAGGTGATTCATGTATTATTTGGACTCACCATAAATGTATGGCGAGAATCCGACTTGGAGTTGGTGTGTTACATGCCCGGTTGGTACGCCACGTTGTCGATTCATGCATATTAAATCCTTTGCATCGACTACGTATTGTGGTCAGAGGAGCGGCAGTTAGGTGTTGTCTAAGGTTGTGGCAAGTAATTTTTTTCGTTGTGGTTTTCAATGGTGTGTTTGAAATTTACTCCCTCTCTTGTACGCGTGTCTCTGAGTTGAGTGATCCAGTCTCTGAATCTTTGGACATGCCTCTTGTGCAACAAACTTTTGCCCCAGAGATGCTCAGATCATTCTTTCCATCCCAATTGCTGAACAATCCGAGGATTACTTATTTACTTGGCCTGGCATGTGGACAAAAAAGCTGTTTTCTTTTGGGTAAAGTCTGCTTATAAATTACATGATGATGTGCTGCAGCGTGAGAGTCGTCCAAACTTTGATCCACAACCAGAGCAGCTGATTTGGAAAAGACTGGAAAATGAACTGCCCTCCAAAGGTTCTACACTTTCAATGGAGATTTTGCCATAACAGCCATACCCTATACATCACCATTGAAAGGAGAGGTGTTTGAACTGAATACTAGATGCACGGTTTGCTCTATCAGTTTCTAGATGTGAGTCATTTGTTTATCGAATGTAAAGAAGTGAAGAAATTGTGGCGTGCACTCAAGCTAGAAGATGTCAGACTTCTTTTAAGGGGTTGTGCAAATCCGGTGTAGGTCATGGAGTGCCTCCAATCAATTTCAAATGACAAGGGCATGAAAGGTGTGGCGCTTCTCTAGCGTTGGTGGCAGGAACGAAACAAGATAAATCATTAAGATCAACGCCTGAGTAGTAGACTGGATTATACTACTAAATTTAGACATTTTAGGATATAAAAAGTCACATGTGATGGATATATTACAAATTTCTTCCTGCTTATGAATTGGCCAAGGATACTCTCATAGTCACATGTATATTATCTTATTGGTGACTTACGTTGATTAGTTTTTCACTACTCTTTGTAGAAGATGAAGAATCTCCGAGGAGGTGAAAGAATTTACAGTTTCTAATAGATTGAGAATTTCGTTATTCTAAGTAGTAGTATTGTTTTACAGAGAGTTTGAAATATAGAGAAGCTTTGGTTGATGAGTATTTGATTGGATTACTAAATTTTAGGAGTTTTCTGGAGCAAGAAAATGCAATTAATTAAGATCCGTTCATGCATGTAGAAGATCGAACAAATCCATGGGAAAACCCAACAAGCTTTCAAATTTGAATAACTGTGAATTTGTATTCAATTTCGATGAAATACTACTGTACGTATAATGTGAAAGACAGTGTAAGACTCGGACTCGGACTCGGACTCGATCAGAGCTTGTTGCAGCGTGCGGGCGCGAAGCTCATCTTATTGGCTTCGAGGTCGTAGACGATGTGGGTGTTCTGCTGCTGGAAGTTGCCTATGATGGTGAAGCCGTCGTCGACGCCTGACGAATCGATGACCAGGCACAGCCCGTCGCCGGCGCCGGTGCCGTCAACGTCTTGGACGTGCAGCATGTAATTCTCCCGCGGGATGTCCCAGTCGGCGCCGTCCAGGTGGAGGATGAGCTTGGGCACACGCACTTTGGTCGTGTCCGCCGCAGTGGAGGACGAAGAGGAGATGGCGGCGAAGCACAGCCTGCCGTCGGAGTTGTTTGCGACGGGCAGCGGCATCTGCGACACGAACGCCTCCTGGAGGCTTTCGAACACGGCCTGCGGGAAGTTGGTGATGGATGTGCCGGAGTCGATGATGGTCCCGCCCGAGCCGTCGTCCTTGATCGCGAAGACGGAGGCGTTGAAGGGCAGTCGCGTCTTGCCGACGGTGATCCCTTGGAGCGAAAGGTAGTAGAACAAGCTGCCCGCGGGGCCTGGGGCGAACGGGGTGGACTGGATGGGCCCCGTGGCCTGCGCTTGGAGGCTGTCCATCGTGCCCAGGAACACCGGGCTGGTCGTGCCATCTGCTATGGCCGTGAGGCAATACGAGAAGCTGGTGACTTTGAGCTGCGAAGGCAGCGACAGCGGCCCACGGGCGAAGCCGGCGACGCCCGACTCGTTGGATATGAAGCTGCCGGTGTTGTACACGCCACATCCGAAGCGGAGGCTCGGCACGGCGGCGACGCCCGTGCCGTTTGGCGCCTGGAACGTGAAGGTGTCCTCCATGATCTTGCCCGTCGTGACCGTTTGGTCGGCGTAGGCGTAGACGTAGAAGCAAACGTTGTCGTCGGCGGCGCACCCGGAGAGCGGGAGGCCTCCTCCGCTCCGGCAGAGAGGGTCGGTGCAAGAGAGGCCACGGACGGTGGCGGAGGCAGAGGTGTCCACCAGAGGGAGCGGCTGGTCGAAGCAGACGATGCACCCGCACTGCGTCCAGATTAGGTCGCTGCCGGTGTCCAACGCCAGCGCCACCGGCTGCGGCCTCGGCGTGCCGATACCGAAGTGGATGAGGTACTCGGAACCGTAGTACTCCGTGTCGGTGTTGCCGCGAGCCATCGGCACGGTCACCGCCTCAGCCTTGCTGGCGTCGCCGGGGCGGGCGGATGAAGAATACCGCAGGCTGGCCGCTCGTGCCGTCGAACGAGCAGCCATCCGGCGGAGCAGCTCGCCGTTGGTGAAGCCACGCCCGCTGTCGACGTGCGTGAGGTCGGCGCGCAAGGCGGCGCTAGTCGCCCAGGTGCAGGGCTGACAGGCGAACACGATAGCTAGGAAAAGAAGGCAGGGTAAAAGCTTCAACGCTGCCAGATCTTTCATCGTACACAAGCGCAAGCTTAAAAACTACTGTACTTGACTTGGATTCCCGTGCAGGCTCTCTTGTATTGGCAGTTGTAGCAACCGTACGTGGCTTTGTAAGCAAAACAGGCTTAGATGATCGAGATGTGTTTGGAGAGGCAAGAGCGCAGCGCTCAGGCTGGACGCGCCGTGTCTCTTTATATTATAGTGATAATTAGGGTTTGGTTACAATCTTGTACAACAAGGCCGGGTTAATCAGCCTAACAAACAACGAATATAATCTATCTATCTGAATCGCTTAATTAAATATAAACAACTCAGTTTCAGTTTAGAGCTACCAATATATTCAAACGAATATGAACAACTCAGTTTCAGTTTAGAGCTACCAATATATTCAAACGGGGTTTAAGTGATTCAGATATATAGATTATATATATCGTTGTTAGTTAAGGAAATCCAGTCAGATGGCTGCTTCCTGAAAATCCGATCGTTAGCCTAGACTCAACCGGCTCGCAGCGTGAAAATATAACACGCGGCAAATGGGCGTCCCTGGGGGATCTGATTTCCCAGCCGTCGGATCGGCTATCTTGGACGGTCAGATCTGCTTCTACTGAATGTAGCAAAAAAATACCTCCCGACAGCAAAAACATAACCCGTTTTTGCTACATTGTAGCAAAAATCGTTCAGTTACGAAATCAAATAAAAAGGCTGAGCTCGCCGGAGATCTCGCCGGAGAGCTCGTAGCAATTTTTTTAAATTAAAGTAACAAAACAACAAAACAATTATAGCAAAAAAATAGCATCACATCGTGATAATATGTTTGCTATGTTGTCTCCGGCGATGTCTCTGACGATTTTCATCTTTGCTACATTATCACATTTTTTTGCTACGTGGTCTCCGGGGAGGTCTCCAACGAGCCCAGCCTTTTTTTTTTTTTTTCTGAACGAACCGTTTTTTGCTTCAGTCATTTGCTGCCGGGGGTGATTTTTTGCTGCCGAAGGTGTTTTTTTGCTACATGCAAATCTAACCATCAAAATGGTTGATCCGACGGCTGGGGACCTGGGGTTGGGAGAGCCTTATCCCCCGGGGGCAACGAATCATTTTCCTTAACGAAATAACATGTGACTAATCAGTCAACTTAGTTCTCACTCAAATAATATTTTTGAATTTCATTTGCACTCTATGTCGCAACTCAACACGAACCATAAAATAAATCTAGTTGTGCAAAGATATTTTTTTAGTTGCAACCTCATTTACAACTTGCAAATTAGGTGTACGAAACTCGACTGAGAACTAAGAGAACTAGCAAAACTGTAAAAATTAAGCGATCCATCTTGAGCTTTTCCTATAAGTGGTCGGGCTTATCATTTGAGGCTTCTAGATTAGTTATGAGATAACTCGTTTGAAAGCCCCTCCTGATAAGCTAAGTAGGTTATGGAAGAAAAGAGGAAGCAACTTGTTTTTTTAAGTTGTTACACACCGGTTGGAGGCAGACGGTCATTCTTGTTCCTCTCCCCAACCCGACTCTCCTGCTCTCCTATATCTAGGGCCTGCAGACCCCTCCCTTTCTCCTCTCTGGTTGTGGCCGGCGTTGAGACATGAGAGGGTCCCTCCTTGTACAACATTAACCTAGCAGTTTTTAGCATCTAGGGTTCCTTTATCATTTTTCCTCCATGGAGTCTGGCTATATGCCGATGTTGATCTTTTCTCAGTCCTCTCCGAGTAGCGGCTGGAGAAGCCTCCTTCAGTCCTTCTGTTGCTATGCTTTTATCCATGGTGGATGGGGTAAGGTTGCAGCGGATTTGGAGAAGGTGCTCTATCAAATAAGCTTGAAGACCCCCCAGATCAGGGGGTAGCTGTGGTAGAGTTTGGGATTTCAGTGTTTCCTCTCGATCTCGTCGTCGTGGTGGCGGTTGGTGGAGAGAGGTGGCTGGATCGGAGCTCCATCGGGTTTTCTTGCTGCAGGCTGGAGATCATCACATTGAGGCCCTCGATTGCCGCCATAACTTCTGGCTGAGAAGGAAGCCTCTCCAGACGCCAAAGATGGCGTCAGCTCAACCTCCTAGTCTAAGGTATTCCCGCCGGTGCAAATCGCCCTTTGTCTCCCAAGTGGCTTCGTCCCCGGCGAGAAGAAGGCCGACCGGCGGTGGAGTCCTTATTGTTGCGGTGGAGAAGATGACTTGATTGCCTTTCTGTTTTATGTTTCAGGGTCCTTTGTGCTAAATTCTAGGACTGCGATGTAATGTTAGTTTACTTTGGGGTCCTGTTTATATTTTGTATTCCACCGACGACAAATATATTGCAGCACTATACCCTTGTGGGCCTTCCCCTGTTAAAAGAAGGCTATTACAACTTACTTTTTCAGCCTTTAGAAGAACTAAGCGTCTATGTCTTGAGCAATACCGCGGACTTAAACTTCAATGTTACTCTAGGCACAACGTTTCTTGTAGATGATCCATTTGTTATTAAACTAATAATAAACATAGACGTTTACAAATATGTACATAGGCTTAGGGCATCTCCAACCACGCGACCCAAACGGACGCGCTGGGCCGTCCGGTTTGGGCCGTTTGGGTGGCCAAGCGGACACGCGGACAGCGGCTCGCGTCCGCGTGTCCGTTTGGGTCGCGCGCTGCGCCCAACGCGCGGACGCAGCGCATAATCAAGGAAATAGAAAAAGATTTGTAAAAATGCGAATTTAAACGAAATTTCATTGAACATATGCCCTATTTTGGCCAAATTTCCTATTTTGGGCAAATAAAACTAACAAAAGAAGCCCCTATATGGGCTTTTAAATTTAAACTAATAAAAAACCCTCTATTAGGGTTTGGTCGGCGGCGCGGTGGCCGCCGGTGCGCCGCCTAGCCCCTGTGGGCGTCGTCGGCGACGTCGTCGTCGTGGACGACGTCCGACGGCGGCGACGCGCTGTTGTGGCTCGACCGCGCCGGGGACTCCGGCCACGGAGACCACGGGGCCTCCTCCCAAGCCGAGTCGGGGTCCTAAGCCACCCGAGGCTGCGGCGGCGCACGAGCGCCGCCTCCTCCCCGAGGCGCTGCCTCTCTGCCCGCTGTGCGCGGCGCCTGGCCTCCTGGCGCCACCGCTGCTCCGCGCGGCGCCTGTCCTCCTGCCGCGGCGCTCCTCGTCGGCGCGGCGCCTGGCCTCCTCCCGCCGCGCCTCCTCCTCCTCCTCCCGTCGCGCCAGATCCCCTCCAGTCCCCATTTAATAGACTCCCTGGTCACCGACAGGTGGGCCCCAGGGAGACGAGGCGACCAGCGCCCCGGACGCGAGCGGACGGCGCGTGCCATCCGTGGCAACGCAAACCTAGCCCAGATTTGGGCCGGGTTTGCGTCGTTCCGGACGCCGCGGCCGTCCGCTTTTGCGGTGCGTCCCCGCGTTGGGCCGCGTTTTTATCCGGCTCGACCCATCCGGACGCGCGGGCGTGGTTTGGGTCGCTCCGTTGGAGTTGCCCTTACCCCCATGAACCCACACATACCTTATCTCTACGAGCACCTTTGAGAGGCTTAGTTTTTTTAAAATATTATATATTAAGCAAGCAAGCCGCCTCATTAAAAACATTCCAGTCCCCTTAGGTACCCTGGTAAGGAAAATAGTGCCTAAAAAACTTGCTGCTGCACCATCAAGTGATCGTTACATCACTAATGAGTTCCTGACGAATAAATATAGGGGAATCAACGCCCCAATTACAAGAGACATTATTGACAAAACTAAATCTAGCTAATTCGTGAGCTACTCTATTAGCATCCCTCGGTAGTGTTTAAACTCAATAATTCCAATGTGTGTGACCAGATCGACACAGTTGGCGAACATGGTTGAGGCTTCATTCCACCATCGTTCTTCTCCATTAATTGCATGCTTCAATCGTCTCGAGTGAGTCAGATTCAGCTTGGACTCTGCTACAACCCAGCCTTTTGATTAGGTTTAGGCATTCTCTTATTGCTAAAGCCTCGGCCATCGAGGCCGACGGGACATGTGAAATC
The DNA here is from genome assembly GCF_019359855.2 of Lolium perenne. Classification (NCBI taxonomy): domain Eukaryota; kingdom Viridiplantae; phylum Streptophyta; class Magnoliopsida; order Poales; family Poaceae; genus Lolium; species Lolium perenne. Next base: position 263,545,780 of record NC_067250.2, read on the forward strand.
ATTGAACAAGCTCCAACAACAAATCTTCATTGGTAATCCCGGACAATAGCCCCCATAGATCCCGAGCCAGAGTCCACATGAAATGATGCGTCAACATTTAGTTTCATATACCTGGGTGGCGGTTTAGATCACTTCACCAGCCCGCTACTTTGGGGTTTTGGGGCCTTTGCATGATTCGATACGATAGAAAGAATAGACATCATAGCCTGATTGATAGGTGGCACTTCTTCATCATGTGTTCTTCTCCTTCTCATCCACCACAGGTACCAAGAACAAACCCCTATCACCTCTTTGAGACCAATAGAATTAATTAAACCCTGGCATAATAGTGTCCCTCATATAAGTAAAAGAGACTCGAGACTGAGATTGATAAAATCTTATTGATGGTAATGTCGTCTCCAGCTGCCCCCGTGCACCAAAGCGGCCCAGGGCCTACCACGAGCAAAGAACAGGTCCATGGGCCGGCAGCAGCCGTCATTTCGGCCCGGCCATCGACCGTCACTCCACTCCCACCATTCCACATTTCCACCGTTCCGTTCCGTTCCGCCGCCCCCAATATTCCCGAGTCGCCGTCCCCCACCCACCATCTCCCGACGGCAACGTCCTCCTCCAGCCGGCCACCCCACCCACCTCTACCGGCGGCGCGAGGTCAGCGGGCAATGGCGCCGCCCGGTTCGCGCCGGTGGGCGTACGTGCGGATCATGGCCGGCACCATCCTCGGCGGCGGCCTCGGCTTCTACGTCATGCACCGCATCGAGACCTCCTACAAGGCACGCCGGATCCCGCCCCCCTACCGACCTTCTTAACGCATTTCGTCCAGCCAGGCCCGCGGCGCTCACTTAATTCCGCTCTTCCTGCGCGCGCGCAGGCCAAGATGGAGGAGAGGCTGCAGAGGTACGAGGCGCACATGCTCGCCAAGGCCAAGGAGGCGCAGGACGAGGGGCCCCGCGAGGACCAGGCGCAGCGCTTGCCGGACTTGTGATCCACTCCTCTTCTCTTGAGGGCTGCCCCGCCTTCTCGAGCTGTTAGGTGAGTACTAGTAGCTGTATGATAAATCTTGGAACTCGATGCCGAGATTCAGCTGTTTCTGTTCCTTGTTATTACCCGACTGTTCAGATTTAGGCTTCAGCATTTTAATTGGGCTGTGGTTATCTGATCCAGCCGAAAACCAATTTATGCCTTGCTAGCATCCAGCTACCCCAGTGGTTTCCTCTGGTTGTGGCAACCAGCTTACTGCTTCAGTTCTTTCCGGGTTCAACTACACGTCTACACGTACTGTCGAGCGAGTTGGCGAGGCTTGTTAGTACCTTCGGCTTTATCTATTATTGTTGCCTTTGTCATTACCACCATGGAGGATTAGGTATATAGCAAACCAACAAATCTTGTTGTGCTGATAGCTTTGGTAATTGGCATAACTGAAACATCAGAATGTAGAGATATGTCACCAAGGACCATTGGTAAGCTGAAGTTTTAGGATCTTTTTCATACCAAAATAACAAAAATAAATGAATTATGGAGGTTAAGAATTTTAGCTTGTATATGGCACAATAGATTGTATTGGAAAATGTAATTTTTTAAAACTCCCCCAGGTTGACCATAGGAATTGATTTTTTTTAATGTGACCATAGGCACTATGGTAATGGCAAATCATATTGTGGTTGCCCATCGAAGGTTATCTTAAGTGGCCAATCTGTTGGCCGCCCACTTATTCTTGTAACATGATGGGGAAACCAACATATGAAAACATATCTGGAGCATCACATAAAAGATGAACATCATATAAAAATGTATGATTTGTTGCAAGCTGTGAACACATACAATTAAGAAGGGAGTAGTAAATATGCTTAATGTTACTGTAACAAATACACATAGTCAAACTACAGAGCCTTTCCATGGTGAACAGCAAGTAATGCCTGTTTCTAGCTTTTCAGTCATGTGTTGTATCTCCATGAAAAAGGGGGATTTATTAACCTATATGCGGGTTTGAGCTGTTGAAGACGATACACAACCTCAGCTTACGATAGTCAAACTACTGATTTTTTGATAAATAATGCAATTTTTTTTTGTTGCAAAGTGTATTTCTCCAACATATGAGGATTGACAATATTGTAAAGTACCAGATAATTGAAATATCAAATGATTAACTATTATAGATGCACGACAGTAAGAGGGAGTAGTAAAATTTAAAGGCGTGTAATGATAGAAGAACTCTAACCAGGCACCTACAAGAGCGGCAGTACACGTCTAAAATCCAATTGCTCATGAAAGCACCCTGAAGAGTGATGACTACGATTCCTCATTGTTGAAATTCTCAGAAATGGTTTCACTAAAAAATAGTTCTCTGAAAAGAACTCTTAACGACTGACACTAAAAGAACTCAAGAGGAATACCACAAGATTTTACATGACTCTTTCTATTTCAGCAATATTCCCAAACTCCACCTGATAGCCTTTTCATGCATCCTGAACATTTACACCAGTATAGTATACTCCTACTATTCATGCTGCTTATGTTCAGAATATAATCTCGCATGTTGGAGATGTGCCATCCTGAACTTTGTGGGAGTTTATTCCTCTTTTTGAACAAGAGTTCTGGAAGTATTTTCCATGTTGAACTGACTATTGATCCTGTATATTTGCTCTCACATCGCCCAAGTACATTCAGCTGGATTTTAACTGACTCGTATTCAGTTGTCTGTTTGCAGAACATGATCCAGCGGCACACATCATCCACACTGTTTCCCTAGAAGTATCTGCCATGTACTTCCCGCATCTATGCTTTGGTTATAAAGATGAACATGAAAAAGTACATCTTCCTTTTTGTAAAGAATGAGGGTAGCATCAGCTGAGACTTATGGTAAACTGCAAGTCTTTACTGTAAGATTCAGATCAGCTGTATGAAAGCAGAACTTGTAACTGTATAAGTAGTCTTCCGTGACAAATTTCACCTCTGCTTCGGACGCTCTGAACAGGAAAAAATCCACATTTGCCTCTAGAGTAAGGTTACCAATAGTTCATTTGTCGCTACAAATTGTAAAACTAGTGTTACGAAGAGACTACATCCTTATTTTTCATGCCATTGCCTGTCCATAGTTGAAGCAGCACAAGGTTGTGGAGGAACAACTCCACCGTGTTGCTACAACGTGGACAGCACAATTGTTGAAGGAACCGCTTCAACGTGCTGAGCTAGATATCGCTCTAGGGGCGTAGGCTAGATATCGCTCTAGGGGCGGGGTTGTCAAGAGTTCAATCCGAAACTCTCAACGCACAAGATCTAGTCCAAGATCTTAGGACAGAACACAAGGTTCCATTTATTTGATAGGTAGGGGTACATAGTCCGATTACATAGGTAGAGGTTGGACCTCTATTTATAGGCTGCATGAGCCTTCACTACTTAGCTCTACTTACAACTAGAGTGTTCTAGAGAACACTACATAAGCTAGGGAAAGCGCTACAAATATCCTAGTTACAACTTATACTAGAATACTCTGGAAACCACTACAACACACATAAGTAGAGGACCATATTACCTAGAATATAGTGGAAGTGTGTAGAAGCTAGTACTGGATATTACTTATGTTTTATTTTTATTTTATTTTATATACTGTCCCTCATCATTCTCCCCTGGTTGTTTAGAACTCGACCTCGAGTTATCTTCATAGAGTGCTTGTTCTTGATGATAAAGAGCCAAGTCTGTCACGTTGAATATGTTGGATATTTCCATCTCAGCTGGAAGATCTATCATGTAGGCATTCTCATTTATCTTCCTTAGAACAGAGAAGGGCCTGTATTTCCACCATCTAAGTTTCTCTTTGATGTCTAATGGCGGTCCTTCTTTCCGGAGGTATACCATCACCTTATCACCAACCTGAAATGATTTTATCCTCTGTTTGTGGTCACTTTTCTCTTTCTCCTTGGAGCTATTACGATTTGATTGATTTGGTAGAATGATGATCTTCCGCTTGTTCCAAGTGAAAGAGTAAGAATTTTCCTTCCCTTTGTGTGTTGTATTCACATCATATTGCCAAGGTCTCCCAAGAAGAACATGGCTGACATCCATATCAACAACATCACATAACACATTTGCGTGATAGTGCTTGCCCAAAGAGAGTGGCAGGTTGCATTGTTTGGTGACCCTCATATTCACTCCTTTCTTGATCCACCCAATAGTGTAGGGGTTTGGATGATCATGTGTCTCAAGCTTTAAATGGTTCACCAAATTCCGAGAGATAAGATTTTCACAGCTGCAACTATCAATCACTAATTTGCATACCTTGCCATTCACCGTGCATTTGCTCTCAAATATTTTCTTTTGTCGTGTGTTGTCGCGCTGCGGTGTTGAGCACAAGGGGCGCTGAATCACACATACCACCTCTTCTCCCTCTTCTTCACAAATATCTGGTCCTTCTATATCTTCAGATTCATATTCTTCGCCATCTTTGCCATCATGGATTGTTGTGTTGACAAATTTCCTCAATGGGCAATTGCTAGATACATGCCCCTCTTCACCACATTTATAGCATTTTATCACAGGCTTTGCCCTACTCTTACCTCCGGCTTGCTTTGTGACAATTTCTTTTGCACCGGGTTGAGTGGTCTCTTCTTCCATTCCGTGGGAGTGGCTCCTAGATGAGTCTTCCATATGCGAATATGGAGCCTTACTTGCCTTTCTTGCCTTTACCAATCTCTCTGCCTTTAATGCTAGAGCTTGTGCTTGATCAAGGGACCAAATTTGCTGCATCATCAAACGATCCTGGATAGCATCATTGAGACCATTGATGTATCTTGCAACTTGTTGATCTTCAGTTTCACCAAGGTGGCACCTCACTTGTAGCCTTAGGAACTCCTCCGTGTATTCTGAAACAGTCTTATTTCCTTGAGCACAATTCTGAAACTGAATAAATAGGATCTGATCGTAATCTGCAGGCAAAAATCTCCCTTTCAAAAGATTCTTCATCTGCCGCCAAGATCTCACACGAGGTTCTCCTCTTAGCCTGCGATCTTCTTCAAGGCGATACCACCATGCACCAGCTCCTCCTTTTAGCTTGTATGCAACCAAAGAAACTCTACGATCTTCCGGAATATCCATAACCTCAAAGAAAGTCTCCACCTCATACAACCAATCAAGGCACCCCTCAATATCAACATTTCCATTAAAAGTGGGGATCTCAGCTCTCACCTTGTATGTATCCCTCGCATATGTAGAGCGGTGTACTCTCGGATATGTATGGAGATCAGGTTCTTCAAGGCTCTCGTCATACTCGTCACCTTCGGAAGCTTCAGCATACATTGGCCTCCTTGAAGTACGCTGAACAACACGTGAATGAGGTGTTTTTGCTTCAATACGACCTCCCATTCTTCGACGCCTATCATCTGCCTCCTTTGATGATTCTTCATTGGCAACAGGAGGAACACCCTTTCTTACCATCTCAACTAGCTGATCAAATCTGCGGTTAAGGTCTTCACGGAGCGCTTGGATTTGTTGATCTACAACATCCACTCTTTTCCCCAATTCCTCCATTGCTTGGTGCAACTCTCAATGAGGAGACCTACAGCCGGATCGGATCAGCGAGGCTCTGATACCACCTGAAGCAGCACAAGGTTGTGGAGGAACAACTCCACCGTGTTGCTACAACGTGGACAACACAATTGTTGAAGGAACCGCTTCAACGTGCTGAGCTAGATATCGCTCTAGGGGCGTAGGCTAGATATCGCTCTAGGGGCGGGGTTGTCAAGAGTTCAATCCGAAACTCTCAACGCACAAGATCTAGTCCAAGATCTTAGGACAGAACACAAGGTTCCATTTATTTGATAGGTAGGGGTACATAGTCCGATTACATAGGTAGAGGTTGGACCTCTATTTATAGGCTGCATGAGCCTTCACTACTTAGCTCTACTTACAACTAGAGTGTTCTAGAGAACACTACATAAGCTAGGGAAAGCGCTACAAATATCCTAGTTACAACTTATACTAGAATACTCTGGAAACCACTACAACACACATAACTAGAGGACCATATTACCTAGAATATAGTGGAAGTGTGTAGAAACTAGTAGTAGATATTACTTATGTTTTATTTTTATTTTATTTTATATACTGTCCCTCATCAATAGTTCCACAAAAGAATCAGTTCGCAATGCGGGAGTTAAGAGTTGGAGGTCTGATTTCTCATCGCATTAGAAGATGGTCGGAGTGTGACACTTTTAGAGGGATTGCTGGGGTGGCCATAGGACTGGTGGTGGTGTTTGTGGGAGCGGTGAGGCGGCCTAGTAGTGGCGTCGGCCGTGGGCAAGGGAAATAGCTCGTTAGAGCAACTCTAGCAAACACCCTATGATGCCCCATCCTGCATAATTTTGCGGATTTTGCTGATTTTAGATGTTGGAGGGGTAAAAAAGAAATGGCCTTAGCAGAAGCCCTACTCTAGCCTTTATTTTTATTTTTTTTGTATAGAGGCACGTTCAAAACAGCTGGGTTGGGCCTTCAAAATAAGTACCCAACCTTGAAAATATGTAGGCGCTTGATGGCGACTCACGCTGAAGCCATTTGCCATTTACTCCCGCAATTTTCTCCTATCCTTGTTGGCAATGCCGCCACAAGTCGTGCCACTGGTGCATCCTTGGCTGCATGCGGAGGAGCAAAGATGCCGGCCCGAAGAAGAAGAAGACACTGGGTGGCCATGGTCCTCCTCCCTTCCATGTGCGTTCGCTGGCGCCGCCTCCAGGAGGAGTCGGCCGTCGTCACAGAGGCTAGCGCGTACTGCGTGTGCAAGGCAATTTTCAGGATTTTTTTTGTTTTGTTTTGATTCTCACATATTATCAATGTTTTGGATCCGATTATATCGTATTTGTTTGTGCATTGGATAGTGTGGATTCGACGAGTTCACATGCAAATTTTATAAAGACCTATGGTCGAGGGTGGACACCTCTCTCTTGTTGGGTTCGAAGTTCATGACTACACTCAAGATGTTGCTATAGACTCCTGCCTCTACCAACGTGGAGGCTCTTAACAAGTACAAGGCAATGAAGAGGGGTTGAATAAGCAAAGGAGTATGGCCCCTCCTCTAAAAAAAGGAGTATGGGCCCCATATGGACACAATGGATGCCCACAATACTGCCTTCGATGAGCTTAAACTTGTGCTCGAGGAGACAAGGTTGAGGCAAAACGCGGACTAGATGAAGTCGGAGGCCAACAAGGAGATAAGGTGCAAGAGACTCGAGGAAAATAGATAGATGATGATGGACACAAGGGAGATGGATGAGAAGGCAAGATCCTTTTCACAGTCCTCTGGTGATTGTGTGTGATGCTTGTGGGAGCATTTTGATGGACTAGCTTTATCTTCTTTTGTTATTTATATGCTGTTGGATGCTATGATATGATATGATATGACCATGAACGTTTGTGATTATTTTGGAATCATCCTTATTGTGTATGCTATATGGTCAATACCATTTGTGACGATATTTCGTTCAGTTTCTTGACGAAAGATTCGAAATTTTCAATTCAATGCTCATATTTAAAATAGAGCTCGTATGATGAAATAAATGAAAAATGCAGAAAACTAAAACATATAGGTGCGTGTCTGACTTTGCACACGCGGAGTCCATAAAAATATGCAAGAGAGCATGCAAACACATTATAGAGGCCGGAGAAACATGATATTAGAGCATTTTCAGTCACGTCCCTCAAAGTGGCCCCCAAATGGTATCAGATTAAAAGTTTGGGGGACACCTCCGCTTAAAAAAAATCGTACCAAGCTTGGGGCGCGTCTCTCCCCAGTTGCGTCCCCCAAACTAATTTTACATTAAAATAACTCTTTTTTTGTTGCATTTTCATTTAAATAGACATGAGAAACATTACACAAACTAATACATAGTTTGGAACATGGTTGAAATATTGCAAAATTAGAAAACCTAAGTAGTGTAAGTACGTCGGTTTCGCGTTCTTTACTGCGAAGAAAGAACCCTCTCAGGCAGTCATCCAAATTGAAAATCCAGCTGGAGAGTGCCCTGTTGGTCTTCGATGCCCAAGAAAAACACACATAAACCTACACTAGTGGATTCAATTGGCCGGCGGCCATCTTCGCTGCAAAGAAAGAACACTCGCCATGCTCAATCATCGTCCTCTTCGTCGTCGATGTGTAGTGTCGTTGAACACCTTCACGTTCATCTTGTCCTCACCTTTGTAGTAGAAGGTGAGCATGCAACCGGCTTGGAGGTCGTGGGAGCGCACGAACTTCTCCCAGCTGGTATGGAGCTACATCTTGCCGCGCCCGTCGAAGAGCACATCCACTACCCATCGGCAAAAGCCGTAGCGAGCCTCCAGCAGCTGCAGCGTGGCCGACTCTCGTTGCCAACGACAAACTCACCGAACTTGTCCGGCAGCCTCTGGATGCCGAGTGGGTAGCCACTGAGGACGATGATGAACTCGAACTTCCACTCCTCGGAAGACAACGACGGCGCAGGCGACGACAGACCTTGTAGACGTTGCTGCTCTAGCGTGGCCGCAGCCGTGGCAGCCACGCCCGCGACCTTGACCTCGACCAGCCATGGAGCGGCCCACGACCTCGAATCCTTGAGATGGTGGCGGTTAGGGTTGGAGATTGCGGCGCTAGGGTTTTGTGTGAGGGGCGATACACGAGCACCCCTTTTTTTACGCCGGAGGGAGGCGACAGAGCGGTGGCGCGCACTGACGCCGACACAGAGAGCTAAGCGCGACGAGACGTGTCATTGCGCCTTTGTGGAAACTGCACCGTCGCTGCGCGCCATTTCATGTGTCAATGACGTGTCAGTCTCGCCACTCCCCGCCTCGCTTTTCGCTCTGTCCGGGACGCCTGCAGCGTCCCTTGTGGAGCAGGGATGGCCTCGGGACGTCGGACACCATAGTAAGCAGAGTCGGCAGACTTTAGGGCGTGTGGCTGTAACCGTGGCAGGAGGGTGGATGGAGGTTGAAGAAAAGAAGGAGCCGTCGGATTGAGATCGCACCACCACCTGCGTTTTTGGGCTTTCACACTCGAGGTCGAGGCGTCCCCAAAGTAGTAAAAACTATCCGGCTGAGATCCAGGCTTGCCACCGTGCCGTCGTCCATCTTTCTCCCAAATCCGGAACCGAGGCCAAGATTTTCGCCGGCGCCACCGTCGCACTTGCCTCACTCCACCGAGGCACGCCGCCACCTCGAAACCCTCCTCCGTCGCCCCCTCTGCTGGGTTGGCGCGGAGTGGGGATCCGAGGTCCAGCCGGACTCATCTTCTCCATTGGTAAGCCCTCCCTTTCCTCCTCAGATTTGATCTGGTCTCTTCTCGTCTTCGCTGCGACCAATCCAACCCAATTCTCCCTCCATCCACCTCGCAGGATCCTCCTTCCTCTACATCGCCACCTCCCTCCCTCCCTGATCCCATCCGCCGCCATCTAGTGTCCCTGCGTCTCCAGATCAAGATCTAGACGGACGCCAACTCGCCTTGGAAGCTCGTGCTGCCGCGATCCCTCCGGCTCCCCGTCGACCTCCAGGTAACCTCCCCTTCTGCCTGATCTCTTCTCTCCCAATCTCCTCTTTTTCTTCTCCTATTTAATCTTTTCTTTTAAACAAGCAGCCACAACAACCTTCAGCTTCAACCGAGGCAGCTGCCCAACTCCACCTCATTGTCTCCCTCAGTTGTGGTGCATAGGCACCCGGTGCATTAGGTAGGTTTATTTTTGAAACAGCCCTTGTGTGGGCAGATAAATTGTCCATCAGGTTTAAGCACATGATTGAGATTCTCCTTTGTGATGTAGCAGTCTACCATTTGCAACTTATTTACTAACTTATTTAAACTCTGGAACTTGTATTTATTAAGTTGATGCATTTATGTTTTATGGACTAGAACTTTGGAACTTGGATGATATGTGGATTATGATCTATGTTTCAGTATTTTGTAGACTGTTTTAAGGTCAAAAATTATGACAAATACTTGTTGCAATCATGTGATGCATGCGTTTTTATTTTAGTCCATGGAAGCCATTTACAAATTCAATATTGTATTCTACTGTCATTTGCAATTCCTGTGGCAACCAAACAAGTGTCCATTTCTGGAATTACAGTGTAAATGAAATGTATTCATTTCAAAATGCTACAAATGAAAGGAAAGCGTGGTTTCCAAACGACTTCTTAGTGTAAATGCGTCCATTGCTGGTGATTTTGCCCTCACCCGAGCGCCCGACGTTCTCCTCCTTCAACCGTCTCCCGCAGCCCTTGCCACGGAGGAGTCCGCGAGCTGCCACTGGATCCAGCATCTCTGTCGACCTGACCATCGGGGCTGCTCCCAGATCCGAGCTGCCCTGATGTGTGGTAGATTTCAGATTGGCATGGTGCTTTGAGTTGATTGAGCTGATCACCTTTATGTTCAAAGGCATTGTCATTCAGGATCATCACAAACATGATGTATGCAGCATAATTTGAACCCAAGGCAGCTCCTAGGCAACTAAAGGGTATTATGGTTTGTCCTGGTTTCCGTTTGAACATCAAGTGTATTAGTTAGTGCCAGAAATACCTGTAGGGCAAATTTACAATTGATTATCGGCTCCCAGGTTAAACAAACAGAAGTTTCTCTACCTGGAAATTTTTGCAAAGGCTTTGTTAACTCTGGGGAAAATCACAGTTCTCCTGTTTATGGAGAGAATTTAGATTTGTTTAGAAATTATTTGACTTGGAGAAAATCCTCCCGGCTGAGTTACCGTTGCAGTTTGATGATATTAACCATAATTTTAATCATGATGAACCTGCAGGTGGACTGTATCATTGGTTATCAGCCACAGCTTTAGAAGACGATGTATCTCGTGGGCCTATTCATTCTCGATCGGCCGGTTGAAATTTGTTGAATTGAACAAGGTTACCTGGTCTGGTGATATGTCACTCAGACTTCCACTTCCGCAAGGGCTCTCCTTTTTCAAAAGTGTTGGGTGGTTCGAGGATAGTAAGGTTGACGCTGCTGCCAAACAGCAGCTGTCTCCGAAGTTTAAACTCCAGACAGATAAGGAGGTGTACAGACCTGGTGATTCAGTTACCGCGACTATAGTAATCTGTAGCCCCACCAGTTTAAACGATGATGCGGGAACGGTGTCGGGCGAAGATATCCCATCTCTCTTGGTAGATGGGCTATCATTTGAACTTAAAGGAATTGAGAAGTTGGATAGTCAATGGTTCTCTGTTCCAAAGCCCTTACCAGGGTCTAAGCAAAGGAGAGGTACAGTCTAGCTATAATATGTGAATAATTGATCCATGCATCTTTTATTTTATGTCTGATAATCCAATGGTGTTGTGTTTGGTAACATAGGTGAATATTTGTTTTTGGATTGTTCGGCGCCATCATTAGTCTCTAAAGTAATAATTGCTTCGGGGCAAACAAAAACATGTAAGTTGTCTCTTGTTTTGGAGGATTAATGGAGGTCTAATACTGCACTTATGTGATGTCCATTCCTAGATTGCTTGAAACATAAATATTGTTCATATGCTTTACCTGCATTATTGCCTAGTAGTGTACAAATGCTGGTGTAATACAGTAAATGGAATTTCCTTTAGTCCCTCCGATCCATAATAAGTGTCTGGTGCCTAGTATTCTATGCTTTACCTGCATTCTATGTTTTCCTTGTATTTGATTTTAACTACTCCCTCAGTCCCTCCGATCCATAATAAGTGTCTGGTGCCTAGTTCAAATTTGAGCTAATTTGAACTAAAACCCCGACACTTATTATGGATTGGAGGGAGTAATAGTTATCGATCTATACATGTCTTTGTTTTTCGCATTACCTTAAAGTCAAACTTTAAGCATCCATGATTCTGCATGTGAATTCAAACAAGAATAACAGTATTGGCTATAGCTGGGTAATGACTATGAGGATTTAGGGATATGGCACATCACACATGCATGTTTCTCCGACACTTTATGATCGTTGGTTCCTGTTTGGCCTAGGATCTTCAGCGGATAGCGGAAAATTGTCTCCTGTTAACCTGCTAGCTTAACTAAACTCCCTCGCGTAGGATTTACAATCTTTTTTTAGAAATTGTAACTCAGCTGAAAAATAAACCTTCTGCAGATATTGTACGTCTTGAGCTCCCGAAGATTTTACCACCATCATATAGGGGAATCAGTATTCGGTATATTTATTATGTTAGGAGTACATTGTCTGGGGGATTGATTGAGAGTAATGGAGATCAAACTAAAGGCCATGTAAATAGTGCCATTCAGTTGGTGAGTTTTCTTCTTTCAGTTGACATAAAATTGAACTCCTGAAGTTCAGATATTCTGTACCGAAATATTTTAACTTTTTGATATGGTAACGATCCATACTTTCATTGGTAATTTTTATTATTCTCCAAACTTAGTGCTCTAGCCAGTGACTTGTGAAGTACTTCTAGTGCATGTTTAGTACAAGTCTAGTGGGATCATTTTGGATCTAATGTTCTAACTATCCGAGAAAGGAAATGTACTTAGAACAAAAGGCATTGTTTAGATATAGATATTTGATTTTAGCATAAGATATGAAAACCAAGTAAATACCGTGCAAAACGGGGCGTGGCTGCTCAATCCTTGACCAATTATCCATACAACCTTCTATCCAATGGATACTCTTTAAGTCAAGTTTACTGAAGTGTTAAGACATACAGTTCTAACTAAACGATCTTGCTTAAGTTTCAAAAACATTCTTCACAATAACGTTTTATGCCTGGGGATTTAGCGCATGAGAACCTGTAGACCCAACGTACGACAGAAAGACATTGACTGATCTTAGTTCTAGGCTTCTAGCTCAACCTGGCCTGTAGGACCAGAAGAATGCGATGATAATTTCTTTTATTTTGGTTCATCATGTATGTGTGCCTCCGTTATTTTGTAATGGGAGGCAGCATCAGGCTTCTGTATGTTTGAGCATTATATGTTCCATCTGTTTCTCTATCACACAAGAAACGCTATGGCTAATGTTAGTTTTTGCATCTTCTTAAAGAGAGCCTGATCGTTAATGTTTTTCCATGCTTCTTAAGCTAGCCTTGAGCAGAGTTTGTTAAAAGTTCTTACTGTACTGAAAAATGCAACTTGATACATTTTTCTTATTTGCTAGCATCATGTTCTACTTCATACCCAGTCTGTCATGCAATTATCCAAGTCTCAAGCATAATAATTAAGTCACATCTCAGAAGGATGGCTTAAAATTGGTTTTGTTTCTGTAGGAAGCTCGAGTCCCTTTACAGATATGTGTTTCCCAGAAAAGCAGCAACTTACTTGATGAAGAAGGTCAGTAATGTGAATGCAATAATTTGCGTTGCACTTAAACCACTCTGTGTTACTTCTCTGCTGATTTTCAAAAGTATGTTGTTGATTAAACTATTTTTCTATTAAGTATTATGACTCATTCACTGAAGCATGCGTGCTTACTCTCTAGAGTTACGGACTTCGCTTGATCCTTGATGTAATATCTGGTGCATATTTTTCTATCAAACTAAAAGCAATACATTAAATCTGCAGGGGTGCTATCTATTTTTTTTTGCCAAGGTCGAAAATAATTACGGGTATACGTAACTACCATCATATTCTCAATGATGAAGCCCTTTTTTGCATACACACCGTCTTCTCTATGCATTAATGAATCATATAGTCTGTATTGCTACATCCACTCCTCAGAGTTCTTGCTGTGATTGTTAGCCATAATGATCCTTTCAAAGTTTTCATACAGCTTCACATCTTTGTTCTGTTGGTACGACTTTTTTGTGCTTTGTGTGAAAAATGATGTCATAACACCTTGTCCTTAGTGGCACACAAGTGATTTTGTGCAACACGGACACTCTTTAAGTCAATTCCAGTTCCACCGGGGTCCCTCTAGGTGGATGAATTCCAGTGGTTGCCTCTTTTAGGAAAATACTTGTAGCTTTCTATTTTTCATGAAAATCTACATACACGACAGGCTTTTTAAATAACTACTGGAGACTGACAACACACTCCTCAATTAACATGGAGATTCGAAACAACAAAGGATTGCTGCAGACACAAATCTAGTAATACTAAAGTATTTACTACCATGTTATCATCAGCAATGCTAAACTGTTTGCATATCTCAGGGAGTTTCCCACTCTCAGTTGAGCAACTGAGCATATTTTGGAGGGAAAAAGATGAAGATTCGGAATGGGTGAGTCCTTATTTAGCTTCTAACCCATTTCTCAGATTCATGACACGTAATTATGTTTTATCTGTTTCTTACACGTTTCTTGTATGAGTTTGTTTCTATGGGGATGTCTTGTATGATTTGTCCATAGTCATCTGTATCAGTACTCAGCAGATCTGTATTTGGTAGTTTTATCAACTGATGAAAATGTTAGTAGGAACTGAACTGTTCTCCAACATTTGATATTTTTCATCTATGTGTAGCCAGCAATTTATTGACTAAATCATGTTAATCAGTGATATCCATGATTGCTGATTGAACCCATGCGGACCTATATCCTCTTATTGCAGATCAGAGCAAATGATAATACTGATCTAGAAGAAGGATATGATAGTTCGAAAGATGAAGTTTCATCGGTTTCCTCATACAACCCTTCCAAATCAAATACGGAATTCCCCCTCAGGAACTCAACATCCACACACTCGCTGTCATCACGTCTCTCCACCAATGAAGCATTGTATTCTCAGGGAGAGGGCTCCACTTTCCCATCATATAGTGCCATTCCTCGATTGTCAGTGTCCGAGATTTCAGACGATCATGGTGGAGGTAAAGAGTGAACCTTATAGTTATTGTGGGGTTGTGCGAGAGCTGCAATACTCACAAGGAAATACCACCTTCAAAATGCTGTCATCTTTCGTTCTATAGGATTTATCTTCTTCCTTGCGTCTACTTTTTTTTTTACTTTTCGTTTAACAAGGACTTTTCTAGTGATCCTCACCTTTTCAAATAAAACTTTTTTTTGAGGTATCTCCTCATGTTTTTTAACCAGATTTATTCTCCTTCCATTTCACAATGAAATAACAAGTGTTATATTAGTCCAGTTTCCATGAGAATGCTACCTATTTGTCTTTTCCATAAAAGAGTCAGGGTTCTGTATGAACAAATTTTATGAGCATGTGTAAATGTCTTATGTTAAATATATTATTATATCAGATGGCCTTATACTTTCACTGTGGGTGTTTAATGAAGTAATTGGTACAAACAGGAATGGTGTCACCTCTAAGGAAGCTAGATCATCTGCATTTAGATCACCCTCCACCAAACGGTCAAAGGTTTTCTTTAGATTCCGATAGACCAAAAGATGATGTTGGACTCCCTCTCACACCAAAACATGTTGAACCGTCTGGATGTAAGCCACCATGCCTTTTAGTTTATCACTTCTCCTGTTGTAAATTTATATGCTGTGTGACCAAAGTCGGTTTCCAATGCTTAGTTGCCATTCCAATGTTTTGCAGCAGAAGGCTTTATGAGAGGAAGATCATACAATATACGAATAGATGATCAAGTCTTGCTTCGTTTCTCACCGAAGAATTCTGACTCAACTTATTACTTTGGTGATATGGTATTCTAATTAGCCTTATTATATTATGCTTGTTACTGGTTTACTGTTTTATTGTTGATGAAGTTAATTTTCTGAGTTTACTGGTTGCAGATTGGTGGAGCACTCACTTTTTTCCATGGAACTGGAATACGTAGATGCCTAGAGGTAAAATACCAAGCTTCATGAATTATTATGTATTGAATTGGGATTAACTAGTTATGGTGCTTCACAGGTATCTGTAACCTTGGAAACAT
The DNA here is from genome assembly GCF_019359855.2 of Lolium perenne. Lineage (NCBI taxonomy): Eukaryota > Viridiplantae > Streptophyta > Magnoliopsida > Poales > Poaceae > Lolium > Lolium perenne. Next base: position 263,561,538 of record NC_067250.2, read on the forward strand.
CAGAGACAATTAATCCTCGTGTAATACATCCTTCAAGAAGGGTCTCACCCACAATAACCAAGGTATCCTTTCTGCAACTACAGGGGTATCTGCCATTTGTGCATGGAGTCTGATTAGTACATTGTACCTGGTGTTATTTGCTGGAATTAATTTTGATGTGTGCCATTCCGAAGTACCTTATCTTGATAAATAGTACTATGAAGTTCCGCCTTCAATAGATTGCACTGCAAAATCACTGTATTCAAAAATGCTGCCGGCCTTCTTATTTCACATGTTTTGGATGCAAACACCCTCATCTTTTATTGTGGTGTTGGCCGATGTGGGCAAATCTAACTAAGGGGTTACCCTCATGCGGTTCATTGTAGCTGGAGCTGGTCTGCTACCATCATCCTCTTCTGCTACACAAAGTTGTTAAACGCATGGACAGGGTGAAGTTGCCATCTTCACCTTGAATCCAAAGTTGGACGCAGCATGAATCGCACCATATCTGCGATGTAATTGAGCTGCCACCTCCATGAATTGATTATTTACTGGGCAGGAGCTTGCAGATGTGGTCATCCTTTTACATCCCCACCACTAGACATGAACATCCGCTATCTTCCTGGTATTTTTTTTTTGAAAGGGGGGCAAAAGCTTTGCCCCAATCCATTAATTAAGAAGAGAATTGCCCAGTTAATTACCGGGAAACTGGATGGAAAGACCGTTACAACGACACCACCAACAACCACAAACACCAGCAACACCTACAACACAAGAGACTACTCCCAACCCAAGCAACTCCTACAACTATAAAAATTACAGAGAAAATACATCCATCAACCAACTGCGGCCTCCTTTCTTGTGGCACCACTTTTCCTGCTTCTGCTTCTGAGGTACTCTATCACCTTCTGGATTTTGCCACTCGAAGACTTATCCTCTAGGAGGCGAGCAATCTCCTTGCTAGATCCGGGGCTACGCCTCCAACCTGGCAAGAAGGTCACCAAGCTCCTTAGCAAAGAGCGCATCAGAGTTAGGTGCCAAAGCGCTTGACTCGATGACCTTATCGCCACAACGGCTTGCCTCCACCGGTGGTGGTGTGGAAGCCACCTCCGAAGTCACAAGCGAGTCCACCTGCAAGTGAACCATCGATAGAGGAGGGGAGAGGCCCTCACACAGCTCCTGCAGGTCGGGCATGATCTGGATCACATCGATGTCCTCGCACTTAGAGCCTAGGCACATCAGGTTGGGGCGACGGGGAGGCCCGAGGGGAGAAACAACCAAAGAAGCATTCCTCCCCAACCATATCTGTCTCCACATGGGCCGTGTCATCAATGGCTTCATCACCAGCCTTTGACGCCACCGCAGCGACTACATCATCATCAACAACCACAGGCGACTCCTGCTCAGAGGACTCATGCCTAGAGGACTCACATGAAGCAAACAAGTCTGCATGCTCCACAGACTCGGTAACACGCACCAGTAAAAGCTTCAATTTAGTCATCTCATCACGCAAAGGACGAGCCACATCTTCGACGCGGGCATTGACAAGCTGAACAAGCTCTGTGTGCAGCAAGGCAAACTGGGAATGCAAAGCAGAGTCCAAACTGATGTTGGTGTTAAAATCTTTGCAACACCGAGAAGGGGACCTAGGCGGCACCACCACACTCAACGACGAGCGGCCGACCACCTCAGCCCAACTACGGGTTAGCGAAGGGGACCTAGGCTTCCTGGTAATTATCACTCGTCTGCTCAGGTGGCTTTTTGGAGCAGGCTGTTGTGCTCGCAGGCCCGCCAGCCAGCATTCAAGGCTCAACCTCCTCGGTGTGGTTGCTGATGTTTGGTGCTCTCTGAACCAAATGCCACCAGGAGCTGCCTGAGGTTGGATGTGCCCATTGGTAGGTGTGAAAGCATAACCTGCCATGGATGAAAGAGAGTTAGTAAAAGGAAGAAGGAATGGTATTATTGTCCACGATTAGTGGAACATGTAGCCTGATGATACCTTTCCTAATTTATCGACTTTGTAGTGGCACTTTTCACAGCCGTCACTTTGTTTTTTAATATTGAGAAAATATAAAAGGAAAATGGGCTAATGACGTCAAACATTCACATGATAATTCATGCCCTAATGATCAAGACATAATTTAATAAGAACTCTTTTTATTTTACTTTATGGTGATGACAACAATAAACATATCCCAACAATATCAGATGTCATGAGTCTTACTAGCTTATTATTCAAGTAGCTTGGTCTATTTGAATATTGACTTCTATCTGTAGAACACCAATACCTGTTTTATTTTGTGATCCAACGTTGACTCTGTGAACAGGTACACAGTGAACATCATGAAGTTGTTGCAGATCTTCATCAGACGAGCTTTCTCTTTTCCGTTCCTATTGACGGACCAATGTCATTTGCTACTTCAAAGGTCTCTGTACAGTGGTCCCTTAGATTTGAGTTCTTCACAACCCCTGCAGGAATGGACCCATCTAGGTATGTAACATGATGATTTATTGGAGTCGATTTGTGTTTACTATTACTCTTTCGATGTAGATGTGTTCACCACAAAATGTTTCAGTCTCCGATACATTATTTTGATAATATGCCTAGAAGTAGTAAGAAGATATATAACATATAAGACTTGCAAGAGAAATACAAAATATTATTCATGGATGCTCAATCCATGTATTTTTAGACGTATTAGGGGTCAAAGTTTTAAAACATTGACTACACACAAGCTATGCACAACTTATGTTTATAACCGTTAACCAGTTCCTTCAGAGATATTGTTACTTTCGTAATGTTTAGCAAGTATGTTAGAAGCGTTGTATGGTATTGGTTAAGTGTGAATATTCCGGTCGCTAGCTTTGAGTTGGCAATTCTTGTCTCTCTTTGGCAGGTATGAGCATCCACTTCTTGTTGAGAAAAGGGAGAAGGGGGACTGGGTCCTCCCAATAACAGTTTATGCACCTCCACAGCGTAGACGAGCTACTCATGGAAGAAACGATAGATCTGTGTTAGTTGGAAATCTGTTCAACTCTTGAAGGTACGCAATGTTTAGCCACTGCTACCAGAGTATTTTTGAAGTCACTAAATTTTTTTTACTAATGCAATAATGTCCGTTATTTTCCCAACTGTATTCAAGCCACTAATCTGAATATCTAACCCTCCTCCTGTCTTCATTTCAGATTCACAAGTGGCTGCTGTTATTTGAAAATCAGTAGCAGGTTTGTATCTGTGGACCTCTGGTGAGTATTATATGTAGTTCAGCATGCACACCTGGACCCAGGCCCGTACGTGTAAAATACCTATAAAAGGATAAAGAACACATTGAGTGAGGGGAAACTTGGGTTACACAAATAGTCTGTGATGTATATAGCTCATCAACAGAGAACAGACCAGCAACTGCTGCATTTGCACTTGATTTAAGTGAGGCGGCACCGGTAGTGCAAGATACTATACCATACGAACCATTAGCGCATCCAGTGTCACCGCGACATCGAATTTGTACCTGCTCTACGGATGGACTGATTTTTTGGGGGTGCCCAATTAGGTATTTACACCCTTGCGGTTGGTTACATGTACCTGGGATATCTTCCCTGTAATTACATTGTTTTGCGGAAACCATATACAGTACTTGATTGTGCACTGTTGTCTGGGCTGCAAGATCTTGTTGTTGAGGCTGCTATCAGAGAGAACACTCCATACTTGATTGTGAAAAGATACTTTTCGAATCACAAAGTTCTGTTCCATATGTTAGCTAGGCTATCTGCAGAACTGGTGTATGCATGCGATGTCATATTCAGCTATTGCGACCTAGACGCTCGTGTTCTCTCAGAGTTGAACTTTTAGCCGTGGTCCAATCTATCTTGTTCCGTCACATAAAAGGGAAAGTTCCCTTCCGATGGCAAGTAGTGTTTCTTCGATAATAAGGAGCGCTGATTTCTTCTTTGGAGCGGTGTGCTGGAGTTGCGATGAATGTGGTGTTTCCCTTTTCATTTTCGGTGTCGAGTGATGTTGATTCTGAGGTTTCTAGACTTCGTGCTGCTCCAAAAAAGCATGACCGAAAACTGAGAGGTCTACACCATCTACTAGACAACACGTTGTCTTCTGCTATCACACATTAATAACATCGTGCCTGGTATGATCGAGAGACGTGTGCACAAGGCACCATTCACAGGCATTCACGTCGCCGATGAGCCTGTGCACGCCTTGTCCCGTTAGGTATCCTGTCACCTTGCCACACTGATCCTTGCAGTCGCCAACTGGGCAATTGGTGATTTGTTTCGTTTTCCTGGGGCAAGTGGCCCCCTGACAGAAAGAGAGAGAGAGAGAGAGAGAGAGAGACCGAAAGGTGCAAAACAATCGCCGCCGTTGCTGCCGCTACTCCCAAAACCAAACCAGAACTATCGCACGACCGGGAAGTCAAGTCGGAGAGCGGTTTGGAAAATGGTGGCCTGCACCTACCTACGTCCGCAGCTGCCTGCTCCTCGGGAGGAACGCAAGAGGAAGGATCAATCATAGAACAACTTGACAAGTGTTGCATCAGCCTGTCGCCGTCCGGGTGCCGGCAACTTGCTATCCTGGACCTGGATCGGTACTTCTCGTACCTGCATCTTTAATTAGGAGTTGACACTTGGGTCTAATAAGTTGATTGGCATCATCAGCCCAGCTCACCATTGCGATATTTTCCCCTTCCCTTGGAAAAGTAGGCATGTTTAGTACCAACTCATGGTTCTATATTCTGCATTGCTAAATGCTAATACTAATAGTAGTTTATTAGCGTCCTTGTCATGTCAGGGATTCTTGAATCCTACAGGATCGAAATGTTGTTTGATTACTTATAGGAAAACCCTAGAATATTTTCAAGAGGTTGGTGCCCATGGAATTTTTCCTATGAAACGTATAGTGCCAAGGAACCTGTAGGAAAAATATGAAATCCATTGCAAAGGAATCCTAAGTGAATATAGTCATTCAGATTTGCAATTTATCCTAGCTTCTACCTTTTTTTTTTCCGAGTAGCTTCTATTATTGTTACATAGCACACACCACAAAATCGAAGGTTGTTGGAAAAAAAACATCATGTGCCTTGCTGATGTGCGCTCCATGACATCACAGCTCGAGAGCCCTAGCCACTAGGGTTAAAGAAACGTTGTTCTCTGGAGAAATTTCTCACTGATGGACCTGGATCCAACCGATACAGAGAACGTTAGTAATAAGATGTAGAGTACCCATCAGCTGTAGTTATTGTTTATCAGCGCATCTCTTTCGATAACAGAGTTGATTAGTGACACCATGCTGTTGTTGGCTGTTGGTACAGCCTCAGAGGGCAGCAACTTGTGGTCCTCAATAGTCCACTTAGTAGTTTCCAACTAATTAATCAGATAGCTTTCGGAATGTCATCGTGCTAATCAATTAGTTCACCGCCCAAAAGATTTTTCTTCTTCCTTTTTAGTTTACATACATCTTGCGCAAATGAGGGATTAAATTGTTCCAACTAGTTTCTACACCTATTTATCTCATAATTCCATATTCAGAAGCAAAGTTTCCTGCTTGCTTCTTTTATAAGTCTATTGCTGAGACTTATTCGATTGTCGATAACATGTTCACACCGGCTCTTTCGTAGTTTCACATATATTTTTTACTCAGAAGCCAACAGAAGAACCATCAAAACAAGAGATGTGGATAAGAACACATAACAAGGTATTTCATGTGCAATTTTTTAAATACGGTGGAAATGCATGTAGCTTTCATAATAAAATATACTGTTGCAAGTAAACAATTGCTCCTGAAATGCTCAGCAACCATCAGGAAAAGTATACTTTATCAATATGGACAACTAATTTTCAGCAACCTCTCTGTATCTGACTTCTGGAACTGCCAAAAAAGGGAATCGCTTGTACAATTTTGTCTAGCCTAACTTTCTGCTTGGCAATTGGTTGGAGACAACTGTATTAAGCCAACAACAAAACACCACCACCCAAAAGTTCTTTTTTGGACACTATGGCTGACGCTAGATGCTTTCATTGGACACTTGGACTTTTCAAGAGACGACTAGAAATGGAGATGGATATCCAGCAACTTGGAGAGACATGGATAATGCAGTAGATATGGGTCCAGCGTGTTTTGTCCTTGAATCAAAGCATGATTGGAAAGTGAACGCCAAAATTCTGCCGCGCGTTGTAGTCAATTTTGCCTAGATACAAAGTACTTCCCCCGTAAAAGTCCCAGTGTGCATGTATCGTCCAGCATTGCACCTAGAGAGAATTAAGGACATGAAAATGATGTGAAAAATTAAGGTGACGAGTGGTAGACTTGGAGAGAGTTCCGATGGGCACGCCCCCACTCTAGTTAACGCAGGGAGGAAGTTCTTCTACACAATTAAAGGCTGATTGTGAGATCAAAGGGTTGCTCATTGCACAAAATATCCTAGGATTTTTATTATAGGGATAAGATGCATTATGGAGGAGTACTGGATATTTCCATGGGTGGTCGGCTATGGTTTGACAAAGAACCGAATGCACAGTCAACTAAATTTGTGCACAATAACTAGGTCTGAATTTTTTTGTGACGCCCTTCAGCACGGCTATATCGGTACTTTCTGATGTACATAAGTACAAAATCCCAGATCAGCAGTATAATATGCGTGCCATTCTTCCAAGTTGAGGACAAATTAAATAGAACCTTTGGATCTTGTTTAAGATACCAGAACAAAGAATAATTGTTAAAACTAGCGAGCTAGGGATTAGCCTATGTAAGCATCGTTTTCTACCGGCGTACCTACACATCTGCATATTGATAATGCATGGCAACACACAACCGGACTAGAGAAGACTTGACCAAGAAGATTGCGATGCAAAAGAGATCCATTCCCCATCAAGGGGATAGTACATTCACACACACATATTTGTTCACATCCTTTTGCAACAAGTCAACAGAAATAAACACCCCCCGAGCACCCTATGGCAGGTATAGCCACTACAAAAACTGGACTCAACCAAATTAATGGAATCATGGACAAGGAGCTCCATCTTGTGCACACAAGAAAAATGAATTCAGCTGTCATCAACATGGTGACGATCAAGACTGATCTTGATTCAGTTAACAATATCACAGAAGGTCACCTTCAAGATAGAACAAAAACTAAGAACAATTATTCACATTTCAGAGATCAAAACATATGTAGTTACCCAAAGGGATCATTCGTTCCATGATCATTCCACCAGTGTAACTTAGATAATCACTATTTGTTGCCATGGGTGCAAGAGCTTGCACACCCCCACTACAACTATGTTCATCTAGACAGGGGGAAGAGAAAAAAGAATCCAATTCTCCCAACCAAAGTGCAAAAATCCTCACAACAACAAAAACAAAACGATCACAAAACAGCTCTAACTACCTAATTAAGCCAGATAGGGAGCGCACATTTCACCAATCAAATCCATCCTGGACGACCCCAGACCAGGAGGAGGCTGCAGGAATTCAGGGGCCATCGTTCCCTGGAAGACTTCGTCCTCCAAGAAGCTCAAGAAACCCCCAGGGTTGAGGTCCATCCACAGCTCGCCGAGGTCAAGGTCACTGCCGAAGCCGAACTCTCCTTCCTCAAGCTTCACCACCTCGCACTTGATCTTCTTCCTCCTCCTGTTCTCCTCCTGCACCACGAAATCCTCGGCCAGCGCTGCCGTGGCGGGCAACCTCTTCTTCTGTGGCTTCTCTTCTACTGGAGATGACGGCGTCGGCGCCACGCACATCGTCCTAGCCTTGCTGTTGTTGTCCTCCACTGCAGTGGGCGGCTGCTTGTGCTGCCTCCCGGTGAGCCTCTGCACGAGGTCCCGGAAGCTAGCGGCGTCGGTCTTGATGATCTCCGGTGCGACGATGTGGATGATCTTTATCGCCGGCCGCGTGGCAGTGGTCCTGGAAGGTACCATCGCATGGTGGCCTGAGGACTCCTTTTGCTGCGCCGCCGGCGTGGATGGGCTCATGCTGCTGTGGCTGTAGGCGTGCTGTCCCATTAACTTTGTCGAGCAGACAGAGAAAGAGATTAGAGAGGTCGGAGGTGGACGATGGATGCTGATACAGAGCTAGGAATGAGGATGAGAAGCGGGAGTGGGAGGCGTGGAGGTATATATGGCAGACGGACGGAAGGGGGTGACTTGCAAGGATGGTGATGAAGAAAGGAGGAAGAAAACCGGCCAATCTCTAGCTCCAAGGTGAAGTATAGTATACCAGAAGTGATGTCACGAAACGAAAGTGGGGAGTAATTTAAGAAGATGTCGGCCTTATTTTGTACTGGTATGTACTGCATCTTCTGCCGATGAACGCCGTCTGGATTTTAAGCTCTTACGGGTGACAGGTTGAATGGACTTCACGTTAGTTTGTGAGTTGTGACACATGGTAATTTTTTTTGTTTGTTTAGCGAGAAGTGTACTAACTAACATCAATAGAAATTTCATAATAGCACCGTTCTTTGTCTTGTTTGTCCATGTAGTTAGGAGTAGTTAGCATGTAGTAATACATCTTTGTCTTGCTTGTTTGTCCGTCTAGTGAGCATGTACTTATCGCTAGTATGTGGAGGCAATAAACTAGTTTATTTTCGATGGAAGGTGTAGGGAGATATGAGACACCGTGAGCCCACCGCTACGTACAACAGCAGGCGAAATAACTTTTTTTGAGGGCAGCAGGCGAAATAACTTGGAGGTATCCGAAAAGTTTATTTTGCTCCCGGGATCTAGTGATTTCTTTATTTTTAAAAACTCAAAATCGTATTCATAGTATAGAAAACTGAACCCTTTGCATACGTGAAACCTGGAGACATTCCTATACATTGCCATGGTGTTTATCTTGATGATGTGCTTGGGGGTTACCGGTCATCCGCGCGTTCCTTCCCTATCAAATATTTGGGTCTCCCACTTTCGGTTTGGGAGCTTAAAAGGGTGGATTTCCAACCACTTGAGGATAAAATGGCCGGCAAGCTTATCACTTGGGATGGTAAAAACATCAATGCTGCCGGAAGAGGAGCCCTTATCAAGTCCGTCCCCACCTTCCAAGCTATCTTCCATCTCACGCCTCTTAGAATTCCACCGGGGTGTGTGGCTTCCATGAACAAAATTGAGCGGGCATTTCTTTGGGCCGGAACAAAGGAGATCACCGGAGGAAAATGCAAGCTAAATTGGGAGGCGGTTTGTAGGCCAAAAAGTCTTGGAGGCTTAGGTATCCTTCACATTGAAAAATTTGCGAGAGATCTTCGCTTGAGATGGCCTTGGTACGAATGGAGGCACCCAACCAAACTTTGGGTGTGCTTGGGCAACCCATGTGACGAGGTTGACATGGACCTTTTCTATGCCTCAACTACTATCTCCATTGGGAATGGCAAGATTGCTAGTTTTTGGGACTCACCTTGGCTCAATGGCACGAAGCCCAAAGACATAGCTCCTCTTATATATGAAGCTTCTACAAGGAAGAGATGGAAGGTCAACCAAGCGTTGTTGGGCCATGCTTGGGTTAAAAAAATCAAGATGAACATAAACCTCAACATCCAACACTTACATGAGTACATCCGGCTATGGACACTTCTCCGAGGCATTCATCTCAATGAACTTCTTGAAGACACAATCACGTGGAACACCACCAACAATGGAGAGCACTCCTCGGCCGCGGCCTACAAAGCTCAATTCTTCGGCGCCTTGACTACCAACATGAATAGGCTTGTGTGGAAGGCTGGCCCCCCCCCCCCCCCCCCCCCCCGAAGATCAAGTTCTTCGCTTGGTTGGCTCTCCATAATAGGATTTGGACGGCGGACCGTCTTGCGAGGAGGGGTAGAACCAATTGTGGGCGTTGCCCGCTTTGCAACCAAACTCAAGAAACGGTGGCCCACCTTTTCTCCCATTGCCGCTACACCAAGCGCCTTTGGGAAATTGTGAAAAGTTGGATTGGCATACCTTCCATTCACATCCATGAGTGGACGGACGATCTCACCCTCGAGGGTTGGTGGACCAAGATGTTGAATGAGGCTTCGGACAACTGTAAGACATTGGCTCCCTAACCATGCTTCTTAGTTGGACCATTTGGAAGGAGCGGAATGCTAGAGTTTTCAACCACAAGTCCGCACTAACTACCACCCTCCTCAACATCATCAAATCCGAAGTGAAGCTTTGGGTAGCCGCGGGTGCAAAGTGTTTGAGCTTTGTAATAACGGGAGAGTAATCCCTTAGTTCCCTGTCTTTTGTTTTTCTTGGTGGACCTTGGTCTTGTCTAAACTCTTCCCCTTATTTAATGAATAGTGGCAAAGCTTTTGCCACTCGTTTTTAAAAAAAACTTGGAGACATGTAATCGGCAGGCAGCGGCTAACGTAAAATCCATCCATCTAGTGCTCCTTCCCCTTGCCACTGACACTGATGGTATGCTCCCATCCAGTAGCTTTGGGGTTTTGAAGGTGTGGCGGACAACATATCCTCGTCGGCGGGAGGGTTCTTCTTCTTTGTTGGGTTCTTTCTTTTTTTGTTTATCTTGTTTTTCAGTATCATTTTGGGATGTTTAGACAACGGCAATAAGGTTCTTCCCGCCCTATTCTCGCTCTGGTTATGCGTTTAGCGTTGGCAAAGGGTGCGTGGAGTCATGTATCCAGCGGATCACCTGAGATTCATTCGATTTTTGTGTTCATTAGTGTGATCTCAGGCAACTCTCTTCCAATCTACGGTTGTCATTATGGGCGATGAATTCTGCTCTGGTTCTTTTGCACCTTAGCACGATGAATTTCCGTCTATCTAATACAACAAGCTGTATTACGACAAGCTTAGCGCGACTCCGGCAATGGAGGGACGAGCACGACGACGTGTCTTCGGCTCGCTAGTGTGTAGTCGTTGCTAGATGGTCCAAGTACCTATTTTTATTTTTTTATTACTTTTAGGCTGCTTGTACTACCGTTGATGAGTATTAATAGATCGATGGAATTTTCGCAAAAAATACAAAAAACGAAAAAAATCTAAACATAGTAAATGATGTAGCCTACAAGCGTGCGAAAATCGTAATGCAGCATTCTTTGTATGGTGGGCCAAAAAAGAAAAATATGACAAATTTGGAGATGAAATATACATGCCTAGATCTATACTTTTTTATCTGGTTGAGCTTCATGAGGCAGACACGAAACTTGAGCGTATACTACGACAAGAACCCCTCCACACAATGCCGTTATCATAGTCAAACGCTTATCATGCCAGACCTAACAGCATCTCCAGCCGCGTCCTCCAAAACGGCCTTCAAAGGTATTTGAGGCGCGTCGGACAAAAAATCGTTCCTAGCCGCGTGCCCCAAATGCTCTTTCCGTCCGGTGCGGTCCAATATGGTGTCCGGCGCCCCGAACCAGTCCCTACTACACAGGGGCGCTTCGGCCACGCTGGACACAAGGAAAATCGAGACGAGAAGACGTGGGCCCGACGCGTCAGCGACTGGGAAGCCTAAGGCCATGAGCAATGGTGGCATACACAACTAGCTGCTTCATGTAAAAAAGTTGTCACAAGCAACATGGTGAATTTTATCTCTCTAATGGATGCTACAACTTTAATCAGAAAAAAGAGAGAAGGGACCCCACAAATATGACACTATGTATCTCTTTCTCTCTTAAAAAAACCATGCTTTTAAGGCTTAAGATCCCACTTCCTTTCCTGAAGAGGAGGATTCCCCCTCATCCGAACCTACTTTGGACCACCCGAACCTAGTTAAAGGTCGGAGGCAGTACCTCTAGGGCAGTGCATTGGGCATGCCCTAAAACCCATCGCCCTCTGGTCAAGCGACGTTAATGGCATCCCAGCTTTCCCAGGCGACGCAGGGACGCGTCTCGTCGTGCATGGCCGCGTGGACAACCGCGTCGGCGTTAATTGCGTCCAACGCCCCGCTGCCGCTTCGCCTGGCGCCGCTGCATAATAAGAGCGCCCCTCCTTCCGTTCCCATCCCAATCTCTCGCCGCTCCAATTGTCAACACCCGGATTTTTAAGTCCAGATGCCTATTATGCCATACATCGCAATCCCAGGAAGATTATTTTTGCGAGACGTAACAGTTGAATATCATAGAGTCATCATTCATTACAACACCATAATAGTCCTACAACAAAAAGGATCACATGATCCAGTCTCATTACAACACTTGATCTAATGATCAATACATAACACATAGCGGAAGCGAAGTCGTAGAAGTCCATCTAATCCACAGGCAACGCTTGACGTTATGAGAAGCTCCTAGTTGTCATAGACGTCCTGCTGTCCTTCCTCCTGATACTTCTGCTCTTCTTCATAGTTTAGCCATTTGAATAGCCAGAGACACAGCAGTGAGTACTTTCAAGTACTCGCAAACTAATACTAGTGTAAGCACTAACAGTTTTAGTGGGAGTATTCTAAGCTCTAGGTTATTTGTATAAAGCCAATTTTAGTTCATAAGCATTGAGTAAAAGACTCTTCATTTGCTAACTAACTCAAGTGGGAACATTAGTGTCATTTCCACAACTCTGTTGTGATTCAAAAATCAAAGTCACATTTCAAATTCAAATCACAAGTCACCCTTTTTGGAAAAGTTCTGATGACGGAACAGTATGGCCTTTCCAACCGTCCATGACCGAGGACGCGACTATTCGAATAGGTTTACACTCTGCAGAGGTTGCACACTTGTGCCACAACATTTGAATACATCCGCCAGGGATAACCCGGAATAATCATAACTCAGTATGCGGATCATCAACCATTAACCTTTTACTTACACATCCTAGTATAGGCACCTCTCCCCATGAGCTTGGCCTCCCAGTGATAACCAACTGCTATCCTGGGAACTGCAAATGGCTTGGGTAGTACATTCAACTCTTTTCACGTCATTTCACTTTCAACGGAGGCAGCCTTGGCATAACCTCTATGACGCTTGTTCAGAGGGAACCCATACTAAGACACATAAATTTCCAGCTAAAGCCTTTCCCATAATCATGTATTGTGGGGGTACTCAAGAATTGGAATGGTATCTCATCCCACCCAATCATCAGTTTCTATCAAATTCATCATGTCATCCAAGTCACATTCACCTTCAAAATCTTTCAATAGAATGACTCATCATTCCAAGGTTTTCAAAGTCATTTCAAATCACAAGTTCCCATCTAGAGTAGTCATTTTTAGTTTGTAGCACTAGCAACTAGGCATGAGGGGTGCTAACTAGCTGGTAGCTCTTTAGGCTAACTTTGATACTCTTGTACTACTTCATATCTAGACCAAGTGAATCATGAATCAAAAGTAAACTTTGGTAAACCAAAGTCAAAAGCTTGTAAGGTAAAAACTTGGATTGGGATCATTAAGCATAAAGTATTATGTAAGAGTGCCTTGCTCTAGGAGAGCTTTGCACTAAGGTAGCTTGCAAGAATATTAGCTTGCCTTGGTTGGTGTACTGATCAAAGTGGTCTTCTTCTTCCTGGAAGTAGACCTCCTCCTCCTGGTACTCCTCGGTACTAGCGTCTAAAAACGGATACGAGGTAACAATCACCAAACAAGGCTTAAGAGCTAGACTAAGCACACACATGGTTCACACAAACTATTCTAGCATCACAACATTAATATCATGTTGGTTGACTTTGTTTTCTTCTCAAGAAAAATAATTTCCTCTCATTACAATATGTATTAGGGTTTCTATTTAGTTCTTTGGGGAAATGATTTTCTCTCATTGAATCTTGTTAAGATTTACTCTCCTCCATCAATAATGTATGAACCCATGTTGACCAAGGTCAACACTTCATAATTATCATTTGGAGAAAATGATTTAAATGAGGTGCTACACCTCACGCATTTTAATACTATTATGGCAACAATTTAATGTCTCTAAGTAATCCACTATGAGTTGCTATAGATCAAATCAACACCTTATCTTGAATTGCTTAGGACCATGATTTAAATGAGAGGGAACCTCTCATACGATTTAAAAATAACTTTGGATAATTTGAAATGGCTAGAAATGGCCATATAGCCACTATTTTGCTCTAGCTCATGATCACATGAAGTAACTGACACGCGTACAGCACACGTCCGTTGGGAACCCCAAGAGGAAGGTGTGATGCGTACAGCGGCAAGTTTTCCCTCAGTACAAAACCAAGGTTTATCGAACCAGTAGGAGCCAAGAAGCACGTTGAAGGTTGATGGCGGCGAGATGTAGTGCGGCGCAATACTAGGGATTCCGGCGCCAACGTGGAACCTGCACAACACAACCAAAGTACTTTGCCCCAACGAAACAGTGAGGTTGTCAATCTCACCGGCTTGCTGTAACAAAGGATTAGATGTATAGTGTGGATGATGATTGTTTGCAGAGAACAGTAGAACAAGTACTGCAGTAGATTGTATTCGATGTAAAAGAATGGACCGGGGTCCATAGTTCACTAGAGGTGTCTCTCCCATAAGATAAATAGCATGTTGGGTGAACAAATTACAGTTGGGCAATTGACAAATAGAGAGGGCATGACCATGCACATACATGATATGATGAGTATTGTGAGATTTAATTGGGCATTACGACAAAGTACATAGACCGCTATCCAGCATGCATCTATGCCTAAAAAGTCCACCTTCAGGTTATCATCCGAACCCCTTCCAGTATTAAGTTGAAAACAACAGACAATTGCATTAAGTATGGTGCGTAATGTAATCAATAACTACATCCTCGGACATAGCATCAATGTTTTATCCCTAGTGGCAACAGCACATCCATAACCTTAGAGGTTTCTGTCACTCCCCCAGATTCACGGAGACATGAACCCACTATCGAGCATAAATACTCCCTCTTGGAGTTAAGAGTAAAAACTTGGCCAGAGCCTCTACTAATAACGGAGAGCATGCAAGATCATAAACAACACATAGATATAAATTGATAATCAACATAACATAGTATTCTCTATTCATCGGATCCCAACAAACACAACATATAGCATTACAGATAGATGATCTTGATCATGTTAGGCAGCTCACAAGATCCGACAATGAAGCACATAAGGAGAAGACAACCATCTAGCTACTGCTATGGACCCATAGTCCAGGGGTAGACTACTCACTCATCACTCCGGAGGCGACCATGGCGGTGTAGAGTCCTCCGGGAGATGAATCCCCTCTCCGGCAGGGTGCCGGAGGCGATCTCCTGAATCCCCCGAGATGGGATTGGCGGCGGCGGCGTCTCTGGAAGGTTTTCCGTATCGTGGCTCTCGGTACTGGGGGTTTCGCGACGAAGGATATTTGTAGGCGGAAGGGCAGAGTCGGGAGAGTCACGAGGGGCCCACACGCTAGGGTGGCGCGGCCAGGGCTTGGGCCGCGCCGCCCTACTGTGGCGCCGCCTCGTGGCCCCACTTCGTTAGCTCTCCGGTCTTCTGGAAGCTTCGTGTGAAAATAGGCCCCTGGGCGTTGATTTCGTCCAATTCCGAGAATATTTCCTTACTAGGATTTCTGAAACCAAAAACAGCAGAAAACAGCAACTGGCTCTTCGGCATCTCGTTAATAGGTTAGTGCCGGAAAATGCATAAATATGACATAAAGTATGCATAAAACATGTAGATATCATCAATAATGTGGCATGGAACATAATAAATTATCGATACGTCGGAGACGTATCAGCATCCCCAAGCTTAGTTTCTGCTCGTCCCGAGCAGGTAAACGATAACAAAGATAATTTCTGGAGTGACATGCCATCATAACCTTGATCATACTATTGTAAGCATATGTAATGAATGCAGCGATCAGAACAATGGTAATGACATGAGTAAACAACTGAATCATAAAGCAAAGACTTTTCATGAATAGTACTTCAAGACAAGCATCAATAAGTCTTGCATAAGAGTTAACTCATAAAGCAGTAATTCAAAGTAAAGGTATTGAAGCAACACAAAGGAAGATGAAGTTTCAGCGGTTGCTTTCAACTTATAACATGTATATCTCATGGATATTGTCAATGTAAAGTAATATAACAAGTGCAATATGCAAATATGTAGGAATCAATGCACAGTTCACACAAGTGTTTGCTTCTTGAGGTGGAGAGAGATAGGTGAACTGACTCAACAATAAAAATAAAAGAAAGACCCTTCGCAGAGGGAAGCACTGATTGCTATATTTGTGCTAGAGCTTTGGTTTTGAAAACAAGAAACAATTTTGTCAACGGTAGTAATAAAGCATATGTGTTATGTAAATTATATCTTACAAGTTGCAAGCCTCATGCATAGTATACTAATAGTGCCCGCACCTTGTTCTAATTAGCTCGGATTACCGGGATTATCATCGCAATGCACATGTTTCAACCAAGTGTCACAAAGGGGTACCTCTATGCCGCCTGTACAAAGGTCTAAGGAGAAAGCTCGCATTGGATTTCTCGCTATTGATTATTCTCAAATTAGACAACAGATAATGGACTCCTCTTTAATGCATAAGCATTGAACAACAGATAATTTTCTCATATGAGATTGAGGATATTTGTCCAAAACTGAAACTTCCACCATGATTCATGGCTTTAGTTAGCGGCCCAATGTTCTTCTCTACAATATGCATGCTCTAACCATTAAATGAGTGGTAAATCGCCCTTACTTCAGACAAGACGGACATGCATAGCAACTCACATGATATTCAACAAAGAGTAGTTGATGGAGTCCCCAGGAACATGGTTATCGCACAACAAGCAACTTAATAAGAGATAAAGTGCATAAGTACATATTCAATACCACAACAGTTTTTAGGCTATTTGTCCCATGAGCTATATATTGCAAAGGTAGAGGATAGAAATTTAAACGTAGCACTCAAGCAATTTACTTTGGAATGGCAGAGAAATACCATGTAGTAGGTAGGTATGGTGGACACAAATGGCATAGTGGTTGGCTCAAGTATTTTGGATGCATGAGAAGTAATCCCTCTCGATACAAGGTTTAGGCTAGCAAGGTTATTTGAAACAAACACAAGGATGAAGCGGTGCAGCAAAACTCACATAAAAGACATATTGTAAACATTATAAGACTCTACACCGTCTTCCTTGTCGTTCAAACTCAATACTAGAAATTATCTAGACTTTAGAGAGACCAAATATGCAAACCAAATTTTAGCAAGCTCTATGTATTTCTTCATTAATAGGTGAAAAGTATATGATGCAAGAGCTTAAACATGAGCACAACAATTGCCAAGTATCACATTATCCAAGACATTATAGCAATTACTACATGTAGCATTTTCCAATTCCAACCATATAACAAATTAACGAAGAAGAAACTTCGCCATGAATACTATGAGTAAAGCCTAAGGACATACTTGTCCATATGGAACAGCGGAGCGTGTCTCTCTCCCATACAAAGAATGCTAGGATCCATTTTATTCAAACAAAGCAAAAACAAAAACAAATCGACGCTCCAAGCAAAGTACATAAGATGTGACGGAATAAAAATATAGTTTCAGGGGAGGAACCTGATAATGTTGTCGATGAAGAAGGGGATGCCTTGGGCATCCCCAAGCTTAGACGCTTGAGTCTTCTTGATATATGCAGAGGTGAACCACCGGGGCATCCCCAAGCTTAGAGCTTTCACTCTCCTTGATCATGTTGTATCATCTCCCTCTCTTGATCCTTGAAAACTTCCTCCACACCAAACTCAAAACAACTCATTAGAGAGTTAGTGCACAATCAAAATTTACATGTTCAGAGGTGACATAATCATTATTAACACTTCTGGACATTGCACAAAGCTACTGAAAGTCAATGGAATCGAAAAATCCATCCAGCATAGCAAAATAGGCAATGCGAAATAAAAGGCACAATCTGTCAAAACAGAACAGTTCGTAAAGACGAATTTTATTGAGGCACCATACTTGCTCAAATGAAAATGCTCAAATTGAATGAAAGTTGAGTACATATCTGAGGATCACTCACGTAAATTGGCATAATTTTATGAGTTACCTACAGATAATTAGGCCCAGATTCGTGACAGCAAAGAAATCTGTTTCTGCGCAGTAATCCAAATCTAGTATGAACCTTACTATCAACGACTTTACTTGGCACAACAATGCACAAAACTAAGATAAGGAGAGGTTGCTACAGTAGTAAACAACTTCCAAGACTCAAATATAAAACAAAGGTACTGTAGTAAAAACATGGGTTGTCTCCCATAAGCGCTTTTCTTTAACGCCTTTCAGCTAGGCGCAGAAAGTGTGTATCAAGTGTTATCAAGAGACGAAGTGTCAACATCATAATTTGTTCTAATAATAGAATCAAAAGGTAACTTCATTCTCTTTCTAGGGAAGTGTTCCATACCTTTCTTGAGAGGAAATTGATATTTAATATTACCTTCCTTCATATCAATGATAGCACCAACAGTTCGAAGAAAAGGTCTTCCCAATATAATGGGACAAGATGCATTGCATTCAATATCCAAGACAACAAAATCAACGGGGACAAGGTTATTGTTAACGGTAATGCGAACATTATCAACTCTCCCCAAAGGTTTCTTTGTAGAGTTATCAGCAAGATTAACATCCAAATAACAATTTTTCAATGGTGGCAAGTCAAGCATATTATAAACCTTCTTAGGCATGACAGAAATACTTGCACCAAGATCACATAAAGCATTACAATCAAAGTCATTGACCTTCATCTTAGTGATGGGCTCCCAACCATCCTCTAGCTTCCTAGGAATAGAAGCTTCGCGTTCTAGTTTCTCTTCTCTAGCTTTTATGAGAGCATTTGTAATATGTTTCGTGAAAGCCAAATTTATAGCACTAGCATTAGGACTATTAGCAAGTTTTTGTAAGAACTTTATAACTTCAGAGATGTGGCAATCATCAAAATCCAAACCATTATGATCTAAAGCAATGGGATCATCATCCCCAATGTTGGAAAAAATTTCAGCAGTTTTATCACGAGGCTTAATGATTTCAGTGCAGTTTTTCGCGCTTTGCATTAGAAGTGGAAACATTGCCAACACCAATTATTTTACCATTATTAGTAGGAGGTGCAGCAACATGTGGAGCATTAACATTGCTAGTGGTGGTAATAGTCCAAACTTTAGCTATATTATCTTCTTTTTCATTTTCTTCTCTTTCCCACCTAGCACGCAATTCGGCCATCAATCTTATATTCTCATTAATTCTAACTTGGATGGCATTTGCTGTAGTAACAATTTTATTATTATGATTTTCATTAGGCATAACTTTCGATTTCAAAAGATCAACATCAGCAGCAAGACTATCGACTTTAGAAGCAAGTATATCAATTTTCCCAAGCTTTTCTTCAACAGATTTGTTAAAAGCAGTTTGTGTACTAATAAATTCTTTAAGCATGGCTTCAAGTCCAGGGGGTGTGTTCCTATTATTGTTGTAAGAATTCCCATAAGAATTACCATAGCCGTTGCCATTATTATAAGGATATGGCCTATAGTTGTTACTAGAATTGTTCCGGTAAGCATTGTTGTTGAAATTATTATTTTTAATGTAGTTGACATCAACATGTTCTTCTTGAGCAACCAATGAAGCTAATGGAACATTATTAGGATCAATATTTGTCCTATCATTCACAAGCATAGACATAATAGCATCAATCTTATCACTCAAGGAAGAGGTTTCTTCGACAAAATTTACCTTCTTACCTTGTGGAGCTCTTTCCGTGTGCCATTCTGAGTAATTAATCATCATATTATCAAGAAGCTTTGTTGCTTCGCCAAGAGTGATAGACATAAAGGTACCTCCAGCAGCTGAATCCAATAGGTTCCGCGAAGAAAAATTCAGTCCTGCATAAAAGGTTTGGATGATCATCCAAGTAGTCAGTCCATGGGTTGGGCAATTTTTAACCAAAGATTTCATTCTTTCCCATGCTTGTGCAACATGCTCATTATCCAATTGTTTGAAATTCATTATGCTACTCCTCAAAGATATAATTTTAGCAGGGGGATAATATCTACCGATAAAAGCATCCTTGCATTTAGTCCATGAATCAATACTATTCTTAGGCAGAGATAGCAACCAATCTTTAGCTCTTCCTCTTAATGAGAAAGGAAACAATTTTAATTTTATAATATCACCATCTACATCTTTATACTTTTGCATTTCACATAATTCAACAAAATTATTGAGATGGGCAGCAGCATCATCAGAACTAACACCAGAAAATTTCTCTCGCATAACAAGATTCAGTAAAGCAGGTTTAATTTCAAAGAATTCTGCTGTAGTAGCAGGTGGAGCAATAGGTGTGCATAAGAAATCATTATTATTTGTGGTTGTGAAGTCACACAACTTAGTATTTTCAGGAGTACCCATTTTAGCAACAGTAAATAAAGCAAACTAGATAAAGTAAATGCAAGTAACTAATTTTTTTGTGTTTTTAATATAGCAAACAAGATAGCAAATAAAGTAAAACTAGCAACTAATTTTTTTGTGTTTTGATTTAGTGCAGCAAACAAAGTAGTAAATAAAATAAAGCAAGACAAAAACAAAGTAAAGAGATTGCGATGTGGAGACTCCCCTTGCAGCGTGTCTTGATCTCCCCGGCAACGGCGCCAGAAAATCTGCTTGACACGCGTACAGCACACGTCCGTTGGGCACCCCAAGAGGAAGGTGTGATGCGTACAGCGGCAAGTTTTCCCTCAGTACGAAACCAAGGTTTATCGAACCAGTAGGAGCCAAGAAGCACGTTGAAGGTTGATGGCGGCGAGATGTAGTGCGGCGCAACACCAGGGATTCCGGCGCCAACGTGGAACCTGCACAACACAACCAAAGTACTTTGCCCCAACGAAACAGTGAGGTTGTCAATCTCACCGGCTTGCTGTAACAAAGAATTAGATGTATAGTGTGGATGATGATTGTTTGCAGAGAACAGTAGAACAAGTACTGCAGTAGATTGTATTCGATGTAAAAGAATGGACCGGGGTCCACAGTTCACTAGAGGTGTCTCTCCCATAAGATAAATAGCATGTTGGGTGAACAAATTACAGTTGGGCAATTGACAAATAGAGAGGGCATGACCATGCACATACATGATATGATGAGTATTGTGAGATTTAATTGGGCATTACGACAAAGTACATAGACCGCTATCCAGCATGCATCTATGCCTAAAAAGTCCACCTCCAGGTTATCATCCGAACCCCTTCCAGTATTAAGTTGAAAACAACAGACAATTGCATTAAGTATGGTGCGTAATGTAATCAATAACTACATCCTCGGACATAGCATCAATGTTTTATCCCTAGTGGCAACAGCACATCCATAACCTTAGAGGTTTCTGTCACTCCCCCAGATTCACGGAGACATGAACCCACTATCGAGCATAAATACTCCCTCTTGGAGTTAAGAGTAAAAACTTGGCCAGAGCCTCTACTAATAACGGAGAGCATGCAAGATCATAAACAACACATAGATATAAATTGATAATCAACATAACATAGTATTCTCTATTCATCGGATCCCAACAAACACAACATATAGCATTACAGATAGATGATCTTGATCATGTTAGGCAGCTCACAAGATCCGACAATGAAGCACATAAGGAGAAGACAACCATCTAGCTAATGCTATTGACAAGGTATCAACTTGTCAATGCCTATGGATTGTAGGCTAGGGTTTAGTTGGAAGTAGAGGGTAAGTAGATCTCGAAGGTTTCAGCCGAAAAGTACTCGACGATTATGAAAACTAGGGTTTGCAGACAATGATTCGATTGATTCGTCGTCCCTCGACTCCCCCTTTATATAGGAGGTGGAGCCGAGGGATTCGTGCTATACAAGTTTACAGAGTCCGGAACGGTTTATAACTCATCCCGCCAGATTACAAATAACACTTCCTATTACAACTCTATCTTTCCTTAATAGATCTTGGGCTCCCGAATCTTCTTATTCTTCGGGTATTGGGCCTCCAGTAAACCCCGGGTACCATCTTCGGCAGGCCCATTTGGGATGCCTATGTCAGTAGCCCCCGAGATTTTGCTTGAATCGTAGAATCAGGGAAAATCTCCACTGTTTATTTTTATTCGAAAGCTTTAACTTTTTTATACTTCTTCACATAAAATTCTATATTGTACAGGGATAATGGTAGTTGGGGCTAGTTCATCTGACGGATCAGGTACTAGTTAACTGCTCTAGTGGCAATCCGCAAAAACCTACTTCAAAATCACGTCCCTGGACATGATCTCGGGATACTGGTGTAAACTTCGACAGGTGCCGCTTAAGGTCTTACCATTCTGTCGAGTCCCAGTCAAATTTATCGGGTACCTAACGCGTCCGTTAGGATTTTTCTTCGTATCTGTTGATACGGATAAAAGTAGCAGAGCGCAGTCTTTGGCGATGCCACGCCCAGCAGAACGGATCTGGGGTCTTACCTTCGCAAATTTGCGGCATTCAGAAATTGATCGCAACTTCGGCGTTCTGAGAATATATTGTCGTGTGCTTTTCCGGCTGTTGGAATGGCACATTTTATCGAGTCAAATATGACTTATATTGCTCTCCCGATGGGAGTATATGTAGAGTTAATTATAACTCGAAATATACTCTCTTGCTTTTCTATTTTTCCTTTGTTAATTTCATCGGGCACGCGAACAGCGTTCCCGATGGGAGTAGCCCCCGAGGCTACAACCAAGAACTTGTGCTTGGTTGTAGGCTCAACATTTTAGTCCACCTTGTCGCTATATTTTTTTATCTCTCGGGTGCGCGAACAGAGAACTTGTGCTTGGTATTTTCTCTTCCCGAGTTTTTATCTTGTTCCGCACTTTCTCTGCATCTCATTGTATTGTCATCTCTTTAATTTTCCTTTGGTCACTATTTTTTACAGAACCATCCTACTATGACTTCCCTTCCTCCTCTTCCGGAGGGTGGAGAAGTCGAAGAACAGGCCATCGTTGCCGAAGATACTCAAGGTTCTTCTATTCCTGAAAGTGAAGTCGCGGGTTCTCACAAATCTGCGGCTTCTCATGAAAAAGAAGTTGAGTCTGAAGCCAGTGAGTCGACGCAATCCCTTCCTCCTGCTGTTTCTCCAAGGAACAAAAGGAAAAGGACTGATGCCGAGGATTCTGGCACCTCTAAGGCTGAAAAAGTTGTTCCTTCTCATCCGAAGGCAGCTTACGATCCTTATGTTGAATCCCTCGTCAGCTCGTAAGTCATCTTTATTTCTCCCTATTTTTGTACTCGAAATATTTATCTTGTCTTGCTTTTTATGCTGCCGATTTTTTGATCAACAGTGATGACGAGGAAGAAGTACCAATCACTGACGTGGCTCCTCGGACAAGCACGTCACGTACTGTACCTGCCTCGGACACGCTAGTTGAAGGAGAAGAAACCTCGCCTCCTCAACAAAACGTCGTCACCACTACTCCACCATCAAGCCCCCTTGCTCCTTCGCCAAAAAGGACAAGGGTTGAAAAGATTGTTGAACCTGCCCCTCAGTTGGGCAATTCGTCGACTCTACTCTTAGATGATGTAAGCTTGTCGACATTTATATTTTCCTTATTTTGCTTTTTTCACACCTTTTCTCTTTTTCATGCCGATGTTTCCCTTGCTGTGTTCACCTTGAACAGCCTATGATCAAGGATCTTCTTCGCATCGGTTCCCAATTTATTGGGTACCGTGAATATGCTAATAGAGCCGAAGGTAACGACTTTTATACTTGCTGTTTTTCCTTGATTTTTTACTCCTGTTGCTTGTCGCGATTGTTGATCTTTCTTCTCTCTCTTTTCTATATCTCGACAGAGAAACTTGCAGAGGCCAACGAACGCGCCGACGCACTTGCTCGAAAACTTGAGCAAAGTGAGGCGGCTCGCAAGAAAGCCGAACTCGCTGCTAGCAAAGCCAAGGCCGAAGCTGATGAAGCCAAGGCGAAAGCTGCTGGCGTCGAGGAACTGCAGAAAAAACTTGAGGATGCTACAGCTGCCTTAGATGAGCACAAAGCTGCGCAAGCTTCTCGTGAAGAAGGAATCCTCAAGCGCCTGAAAACTCAGAGTCGCCGCACTTTCAGTAATTTTGCTGATCCCTGCTATTTTTATGAGAATTGTTGTTTCTTGTCTTTTCACTAATGCTTTGTTTCCTTGATAGCCCAAACAAACCAGGAGTTTGATCTGACGAATCCTGTCGATGACCCGCTCCTTGACGCACTTTCCTATCTGGAGCTTCATGGGTCCGAGATTCGTGAAGGTGTGTCGAATGCTAGCGCAAATCATCGTCGGCACTGTTCCCCTACTTCTTCCCGAAGAAAGAGGAGCCTGCGACTTTCCTCAACCTTGCCAAGATGTTCAATACACCGGAAGACCTTGGACTGAAGATGCGCCAAGAAAATATGAAGGTTGCCGTTGAGAACACTGTCGCGTTGGTTGCTGATAGTCGACAGACTATTGACTGGATGAAAGTTGGCGACACCGAGCAGATAGAGCAATCAAGGTGGAAGTCGCTGATTAAGGCGGCCAAGCCCAACACAAAGAAGATCTTGGCCTATCTCGGGATTAAGCCATCGTCGACTCCTAGCTCGTCAAGGCCGGAGGTCTAGTTGCATGCCTCTGTTTTTCTTTCTGTTTCTTTTGCTCTTGTCGCCAAAGTAGTCATTTGGCGACACGTACTTCCTTAGCTCCACTGTAATGCCCTTGTAATTATTCCAAGACATTAATGAAAACTTCTATCTTTGCTTGTTGTTTGATGTTGTCTTGTTTAAATTTCAGTTGATATTTGATAACTATACTCCATCTTCCGCTCCTTCCAATGTTTCGCCTTCTTCTTCTCGCGCGAGGAGAGCTTTTGCTGATACTGCACCTGTCGACGATACCTTGTCGCAAGAACTGGATGAACTTCGACAGCAACTTCAGTATGCGAAGAAGCAAACACTTGTAATGATGGAGCAATCTCGTAAGTCATCTGAAGCCGAAAAAGTTGCTCTCCAGCAAGCTCGCGAGGCCGTGGCTGCCAAGGAAATTGCTGCTTCCGAGGCTGAAAAGGCGACTACTCGAGAAAATTTCATGCTTGAATTAATGAATGAAGCCAGTGCAGATATGTCGGGTATGCTTGTTTCATCCTCTGATATCTTTCATCTTCATGCTATTGTCTCTTAAAGGTTTCCACTTCGTTGTTTTGATAGGTGCCTTTACTGATGCTGCTGCCGAGGAAGAGAGGGTAAATGCTAGGACGAACCTCCTTGTTAACCTTTCCCTGGACCATGGTTCTTTGTTTTGGGCTACCCCAGAGAGGACCCGCCAAATTGTCAGATTTCAAGATCGCACTTCTCAAACTCGCGACTTCCTTGACTTCTGTACCAAGACCTTGTCCATGGTTTACAACTCCATGTTTCCTCGGAACGTCCAACCAAAAACTCTTCCTGAATTGATGGAAAGGTTCAAGGATGCTCGCAGTATCCATGATTTTGTCAAAGCTCAACTGGTAGCTGGCGCCGCGGTTGCTCTTATCATGCTCTAGATCTGCCACTCGAATCTTGACCTTACCCAAGTTGTCGCGAAAGTTCATCAAAAGGTAAAACGTCGGAGAGTTGGTGTTGACAGGATTAACACGAAGGTTACGCCTATAGCCGAAGAAATAATTGAGGACCTTCTTCAGATGGACGCCGACTTTTTTGCCGATGGCCATTATGCCGATTTTCTTGGTGCTGCTCCTGAAGAAAACAGAGTTACTCTTGATGACATATTGAATCAAGACTAGTTATTTTCCTCTTATAGATGTTTCTTCTTTGTAATCCATGATTATATTGTAAAGCAATCATTATATTTCTCTGTTTGTCTAGCCCCCGAGTGTTTCGGTGACTCTTTACTGTATTTGTATATTTGCGAGGTTTTGAACCAAGGCATTTATATATTTATGGCGAATATGAGCCCCGGGCTTTTTATTGAGTACTATTTTGTATTTTTATTGACTCACGAGGTATTTGAATACCAAGGCAAGGCTTTTCTTTTGTCGATGAACTATATTGAAAGACTTTGATCATGTCGATAAAGAAGAAAAGTTATATTGTCACTATCTTTATTATATTGCAGCACCGCGAGCCCGCCTCATTAAAAACCTTCTCCGGCCCCACTCGGTGCCCCGAAAAAGGAAAAGAGTGCGTCTGAAAACTCGCGGGCGTTTCAGTACATTGAAGTTTTACAAGGGCTATATTTCGACTCTAGGCGTAGAACCGCCTAAGTTGCGCCACGTTCCAGGGGTTTGGCTCCTCCACCCCTGTCTTCTTGTCCTTTATCCTGTATGCTCCTCCTCCGATCACTTCCGTGACAATGTAAGGGCCAAGCCATGGTGACTCGAGTTTTTCATGACTTTTTTGCGTGAGCCGAAGAACTAGGTCTCCCACCTGAAAAGATCTTGGCCGCAAACGTCGACTGTGGTAATTCTTCAAGTCCTGTTGATATTTGGTTACCCGAGATAATACTTCATCTCGAGCTTCATCAAGTGCGTCGACGTCGTCTTCTAGCGCTCTTCTCGACGTTTCTTCATCATATTCAGCGACACGTGGAGAGTTGTGCTCTATCTCGATTGGTAGTACTGCCTCTGCTCCATGAACCAGGAAAAACGGAGTTTCCTGCGTTGCTGTGTTTGGTGTTGTTCGGATGCTCCACAACACGCTTGGTAGTTCTTCTGGCCAGGTATGTCGAGCTTTTTCCAGTGGTCCTAACAAGCGCTTCTTGATGCCATTGCAGATGATGCCATTGGCTTTCTCGACTTGCCCATTGGTTTGAGGATGTGCAACTGACGCAAAGTTCAGCTTGATACCCACCTCTTCGCAATAATCTTTGAATTCATGGGATGTGAAGTTACTGCCGTTGTCTGTGACGATGCTGTGGGGCACTCCAAATCTGAAGACGAGGCCTTTTACGAATTATAATGCGGATGCTCCGTCTGGTGAATTTATCGGCTTCGCTTCTATCCACTTTGTAAATTTGTCGACAGCTACTAACATGTACTCCTTTCCTCCTGGCCAGGATTTGTGTAACTTGCCCACCATATCAAGTCCCCATTGAGCAAAGGGCCATGACAATGGTATTGGTGCTAGCTCTGCTGCTGGAGAGTGAGGTTTTGCGGCAAACCTTTGACACGCGTCGCAAGTTCTTACTATGTCTTTGGCGTCCTCGATTGCTGTCAACCAGTAGAATCCTGCCCGAAAGACCTTGGCTGCGATAGCTCGACTACTTGCGTGGTGGCCACATATTCCTTCGTGTACATCCTTTAGAATTATTCTTCCTTCTTCGGGTGTGACGCACCTTTGCAAGACGCCTGAAATACTTCGCTTATACAATTCTCCCTTGACCACCGTGAAAGCTTTGGAGCGTCGAATTACTCGCCTTGCCTCAACTGGATCGTCGGGTATTTCTTTCCTGAGGATGTATGATATGTACGGCTGCATCCATGGTATCTGTATCACCATGACCAGGTCCTGATCTTCTTCTTCGTCCTCTTGCTTTTCCTTGGTAGCCCCCGAGGGTTTCTTCTCCTTCTTTTTTGATTTTGTCGACTTAGTGGATCTCTCTGTTATCTCTTCCCAGAATACACCTGGCGGGACTGCAAGGCATTGCGACCCGATGTTTGCAAGAACGTCGGCTTCGTCGTTGCTCAATCTACTAATATGATTTACTTCGCATCCATCGAACAACTTCTCGAGCTCGTTGTATACCTCCTTGTATGCCATCATGCTATCATTGACTGCGTCACATTGGTTCATAACTTGCTGTGCCACCAACTGTGAGTCGCCAAAGATTTTTAGTCGAGTTGCACCGCAGGCTTTCGCCATCTTCATCCCGTGTATGAGAGCCTCATATTCTGCTTCATTGTTAGATGCGTTAGGGAACGTCATCCGAAGGATATACTTCAATTTGTCGCCTTCAGGTGATATGAGTACTACTCCTGCGCCAGCCCCTTCTAGTCTCTTGGACCCATCAAAGTTCATGGTCCAGGTTCTCGATAAGTCTGGGGGTCCTGTGTTTTGCAACTCCATCCACTCTGCGATGAAGTCCGGCAGAACTTGCGACTTGATTGCTTTTCTTTTTTCATACGTGATGTCCCGAGGGGAAAGTTCTATTCCCCAAAGGGAGACACGACCCGTAGCTTCTGGGTTGTTCAGTATATTTGACAAAGGAGCTTCATTGACCACTATGATCGGGTGTGCCGAAAAATAGTGGCGCAATTTTCGTGCTGTCGTGAACACTCCATATGCTATCTTTTGGTACTGAGGATACCTTTGTTTTGAGGGCGATAAAACTTCGCTAACGAAGTATACTGGCCTCTGCACGCCGTGGAGTTTTCCTTCTTCTTCCCTTTCGACAACTAGCACCGTGCTCACTACTTGGGGTGTGGCTGCGATATACAGCAAGAGAGGTTCCCTTTCTTTTGGCGCCACCAAAATTGGTGGTGTCGAAATTGTGCGCTTCAAATCCTCGAAAGCTCTGTCGGCTTCTTCGTTCCACTGGAATTTATCTCCTTGTTTTATCAAAGCGTAGAACGGCAGCGCTTTTTCTCCCAACCTCGCGACGAATCTGCTCAAAGCTGCGACTACTTGATTAGCTGTTGTATTTCTTTCAACTTTGTTGGCTTCCTCATTGTTACGATAGCTTGTATTTTGTCGGGATTTGCTTCAATCCCTCTTGCTGATACTAGGAACCCCAGAAGTTCTCCTGCTGGGACGCCGAAAGAACACTTCGTCGGGTTTAGTTTGAGGCAGAACTTATCAAGGTTGTCGAAGGTTTCCTTGAGATCCTCGATCAGCGTTGCCCCCTTTTTTGATGTTATGACGACATCATCAATGTATACTTGCACGTTCTTCCCAATCTGTGTCGCCAAACACTTCTGCATCATCCTCTGATATGTTGCTCCCGCATTTTTTAGACCAAAGGGCATTGTTCTGTAGCAAAACACGCCGTAAGGTGTAATAAACGCAGTCTTTACTTCATCTTCTTCTTTCAATCTGATCTGGTTATAACCAGAGTATGCATTCAGGAAGGAAAGACGTTCACATCCAGCCGTGGAGTCGATAATTTGATCGATCCTCGGGAGGGGAAAGTGATCCTTTGGACAATGTTTATTGAGACACGTAAAGTCGACGCACATGCGAAGGACCTTAGTGTTTTTCTTTGGCACCAGCACGGGATTTGCTACCCATGTGGCTTCTGTGAATATCTCTTTGATAAATCCAGCTTCTTGTAGTCGATTGATTTCTGACAGCATGGCTTTGCGGTTTGGTTCCGAAAAACGCCGCAAAGGTTGTTTGATTGGTCTCGCTAGTGGATCCAAGTTTAGGTGGTGCTCGGCAAGTTCCCTGGGTACTCCTGGCATGTCAGCTGGACACCATGCGAAGATTTTCCAGTGCTCACGGAGGAACTCGACGAGCGCGCTTTCCTATGCGATATCCATGTCGTTTGCGATAGATGTCGTCTTTTTCGGGTCTGTCGGGTGAATCTGCACCTCTTTTGAATTTTTCTTGGTACTGAAAGTTGATTCTATGTTTGGCCTTCCAACGTCTGGCAGTACGTCGTAATCAGTCATGCTTTTTGACGCCAAGTACTCAGCTTGCATCCCGAAAGTTTCTGACAACCGGTGGAAATCCTTGTCGCACTTATCGGCTAAGGCAAAGCTTCCTTTGACTGTGATTGGTCCCTTTGGTCCAGGCATCCTCCACAACAGATATGTATAGTGTGGTACCGCCATAAATCTAGCATATGCTGGTCGTCCCAACAGAGCGTGATATTGCGACGGAAAATCCACGACTTCAAACTCGAGCCTCTCGATTCTATAATTTTCTCGGGTCCCAAACTGAACGTCGAGATTGATCTTTCCCAATGGATAACTTGGTTTCTCTGGTGTGATGCCGTGGAACCTTGTGTCTGTTGGTTTCAAGTTTGCTAAGGATATGTTCATCTTCCTCAATGTATCTGCATACATAAGGTTTAAGCTGCTGCCGCCGTCTATGAACACTCGAGAGACATCAAATCCCGCGATAACTGCTGGCAAAATAAGTGCTGACTGCCCTGGTCGAGGAACTTGCTGCGGATGATCTGCTATTGTGAAGCCGATATCTTGTCCTGACCAATTAAGGTACTCAACTGTTGGTGGAGGCATTTTCTCTGCCATAAACACCTGTCGTGAGATTACTTTCTGAGCTCTATTGGACGGCCTTCCCTTCTGAATCATCGACACTGCTCCATTGGAGTTAGGATCAACATAAGGTGGTGGTGCAGGTGCTGCCGCTATTCTGAGCTGATGCCGATTGTCTTCTGTAATCGCGGGAGGAGGCGGCAAGTGAATCTCGCTTCTGGGTTCTCGGGGATTTCTCTGTGCTGCCCGCGCATTAGCGTTCTCTGCATACCGCAACATTGCCTGAAAATTTCGACAGTCTTTCTGCAAGTGCCCTGACTGTCTTTTACCGTTGCTGTCGAGGAAAAAATGCATCTGGCACGGTCCATTCATCATCTCTTCAGGGGACACGAAAGGTCTTGGGAACCTAGGCCCGCTACTTTGCCTGTTGCGTGAATCATCCCTGTTATCACCTCGCTGTTCATTGCCTCTCTGGTAGTCATCTCTGTTGCTTCCTCCTGTATTTGTCCGAAAACCTGCCGAAATTTGTCCTGGAGCATCATAGTTCTGGTACGACCGAGGAAATCGTCGCCTCGGTTGATAGTTTCGACCACGGTCCTCCTCTGGCGACCTGTGCCGTTTGTTATGGACAGCGTCTTCTCCATCTGCCCATTTATTTGCTATCTCCATTAACGCGGATACTGTCTTTGGATTGGTCCTTCCCAAGTCCTCGACAAACTCTCCACGCCCCGACTCCTGCGACAAACGCATCTATTGCTCTCTCGTCAGATATATTTTCTGCCGAGTTTTTGATGATATTCCACCTCTGGATGTACTTTCTCATTGGCTCATCTGGCTTTTGTCGACATGCTCTCAACTCCTCTAACGACGCGGGTTTTTTGCACGTGGATCTGAAGTTCTTGATGAACACATCCTCGAAACTTTCCCAGCTGTCGATGGATCCTGGAGCGAGTTTCTTTATCCAAGATCGTGCGGCTCCACTCAAATGCACCTGGATGCTTTGCATGGCTGTTGCCCTAGTTCCTCCTGTCAGCTTCACCGTCTCCAGATAGTCGACTAGCCAATCCTCTGGATCTTGAAGACCGTCGAACTTCTTGAAATTATCGGGTAACTTGAATCCTGAGGGAACTCGAGTTTTTCGGACTCTCCTCGTGAAGCATGGTAAGCCGCACATATCTTCGTCGTTAAGTTCTGGGGATTGCCGATGATCCCTTCTGCTTTGCCGCGCTCTGTCGACCCTTGCTTGTGCTGCTGTGTCCCTTGCGCCACTTGGTCCTTCGAGTCTTTGCCGCTGTTGCTGCTGCGCAGGTCGTGGACTATTTTGTCTTGCCGTTCCTTCGGGAGGCGTTGATACAAACGCTGTCCCCATAGCTCCAACTCCTGCTACCGCCATATTGTACAGTGTTTCCCTTGGATCACCTGGAGGTGGTTTAGATGCAAGGATAAAAGCATGTGTCGCCATATACCCAGCCTCTGGTGTCTTAGGGATGATGTTTCCTCTTGTATCTATCGACATAAAGGACATGTCGAGGTTTTGGACCAAGTGCTCTCTTTACGCTTCGGGTATATGTTGCAGCCTTGATCTTGCTCTGTTCGCGCCTCCCGGTGGCTATCACCCGTAGTTCTAGATTGTCGACTTAGATCTGCCCTTCTTCTGCTGGATGCGAAGCTGCCTCCTTTCTCTGTTCAACTCAGGTATCTGTTTTTCCAATTCCCTGGCAGCTCGTGCGAGCCTATATTGATATGCTTGCAATTCCTGCAGTGTGGCCGTGGTAGCCATTGGTTACGTACCGTTCATAGCTCTCGCGGCTCTGTCCCACGCTGCTTGCGAAAGTTGAACTCTATCTCGCGGCTCTGGCCCGACGTATTTGTTGCCCAGGCCTTGGCGCAGATTGGAGGGATCGACGTATGGATTTCCCAAACTGTCGAAAGCCTCAGATGTCTCCTCTTGATCTTCAATGGCGTAAATCTGATGATACTTTGTACTCAGATCTACGTTGGGTTTGGTGACATCATCGTTGAGATTGATGAAGACCTTGCCCACTGTGAGAGATTTGTCGATGAAGTCGTAACTGTCGACATCGCTTGAGCCATCGCTTATATATGAGTCCGCAGATGACTCAAACGACATGTCGTTGAAGATCTTGGCGAGTTTCTCTCTTGCTCTGGTGCTGACGTAGCGTGTCGCCGAGGTTTCTTCTTCTCCTGACTCGATAGACGATGCATAGCTTGAAAAATCGGAATCGACCACCGACGATCCCGACGAAATCGGAATCTCGACACGATACGATCCTTCCTTCTCGACGCGAAAGTGAAACCTTCCGAACGTCATCTCCATGGGCTCCGCCAGATATGCATATGCATCCAAACGGGAGGGTGGGTGAGGAACAAAATCGACAAGACCAGCAGCGATCTGTTTACCTCGATCCATTGTGTTGCTTGCGGTTGACGATGTCGAAGATCTTGAGCGTGCCATCGAGATCAGATCCTTACGCCTCTAGTTCCCACAGACGGCGCCAATTGACAAGGTATCAACTTGTCAATGCCTATGGATTGTAGGCTAGGGTTTAGTTGGAAGTAGAGGGTAAGTAGATCTCGAAGGTTTCAGCCGAAAAGTACTCGACGATTATGAAAACTAGGGTTTGCAGACAATGATTCGATTGATTCGTCGTCCCTCGACTCCCCCTTTATATAGAAGGTGGAGCCGAGGGATTCGTGCTATACAAGTTTACAGAGTCCGGAACGGTTTATAACTCATCCCGCCAGATTACAAATAACACTTCCTATTACAACTCTATCTTTCCTTAATAGATCTTGGGCTCCCGAATCTTCTTATTCTTCGGGTATTGGGCCTCCAGTAAACCCCGGGTACCATCTTCGGCAGGCCCATTTGGGATGCCTATGTCAGCTATGGACCCATAGTCCAGGGGTAGACTACTCACTCATCACTCCGGAGGCGACCATGGCGGTGTAGAGTCCTCCGGGAGATGAATCCCCTCTCCGGCAGGGTGCCAGAGGCGATCTCCTGAATCCCCCGAGATGGGATTGGCGGCGGCGGCGTCTCTGGAAGGTTTTCCGTATCGTGGCTCTCGGTACTGGGGGTTTCGCGACGAAGGCTATTTGTAGGCGGAAGGGCAGAGTCGGGAGAGTCACGAGGGGCCCACACGCTAGGGTGGCGCGGCCAGGGCTTGGGCCGCGCCGCCCTACTGTGGCGCCGCCTCGTGGCCCCACTTCGTTAGCTCTCCGGTCTTCTGGAAGCTTCGTGTGAAAATAGGCCCCTGGGCGTTGATTTCGTCCAATTCCGAGAATATTTCCTTACTAGGATTTCTGAAACCAAAAACAGCAGAAAACAGCAACTGGCTCTTCGGCATCTCGTTAATAGGTTAGTGCCGGAAAATGCATAAATATGACATAAAGTATGCATAAAACATGTAGATATCACCAATAATGTGGCATGGAACATAAGAAATTATCGATACGTCGGAGACGTATCAGTAACCATGCCATATTTTTACATAAACAATTAGACAATACCAAATGTGATTTATGAGAGTTGGAATCAACTCAAAATCACTTATGGTTGATTTCTAATAAATGTATGAATTTGCAAAAGGCCCTGCCTTGTTATTTTTACCACATTACTTCTACAATGAATCTTAGGTTGAGACCAGTGTAGTTATTTAGATAATTTTCTAAGCTTTACAAATATATAAAAATCATCAAATTTGGTTTAGCTGATTTGAAGTTAGTTAGTTTTGAAAATGTATCTGCAAGGAATTTGATTTAAATCAAAAAATTCAAATTCAAACGTGTGGGCTAGCGTGGGAAACTAACTGGGCCGAAACAATTCAAAAACGCGAAAGCCAGCCCAACAGCGCGTCCAGCACGCGTGGGCTGCCTGATAGGGTGGGCTCCACCCGTCAGTGACTCTTCAAACACGAAAGGGTAAGTTCTGTTCTGAGCTGCACGATTAGAACACGATCCAACGGATCAGGTACATCGTCGTCGACAGTGAGAGGTGGGCTCACTGGCGGCGTGGGTGGGGGGTCGGAGAGCTCACCGGCGTTTCGGCAGTCGTCGGCGAGGTGCGCGGCGACGTTGTCGAGGACGGCGATTCGTCTGGTACAGGTGGCGTCGCTGGAGGTGGCGTCAATCTCCGGCGGTTTCTGCGGCGGCTCCACGGGCTCCGATGATGCGATTGGGTGGCTCTGGTGGGCAATGTGGAGCGGAGAGTGGCCGAGGAGGTCGAGTGGGAGGAGGGGAAGCTGGCAGTGTGAAGAATTGAGAGAGGGGAGTGCCCCTTTTATAGCGGTGAGGCGAGGCCGTGGTGCTGCGGTGAGGTCAGCCATGGTGATGCGTCTACAGGGGCGCGGAGTGGCTGGCGATGACGCAGGTGAGTAGGCGACGTCAATGTGGTCACACAACGCTTGATTGCGGGGAAAATGAGGCAGTGACGAGGGCGAGCGAGTGACGTCTCTGTCACGGGTACTGGCGGAGGTCGTCGACGAGGTCGTCGTCTACAACGTTCCCGCGAGCAGGTGAGCGTGTCCTGGCGTCTCCTGGTGGCATGGCGCTGCTGCTGGCGAACGGAGAGGGCGAGTGGTGGCGTAGGTTAGCGGGGCGACGTCGCGTTCTGGCATGCTCTGGTGCGCGTCCGTGCGCATCCTGGCGTGCACGTGCGTCACTGGGCGTCCTCGGGCTGGCGCGTGCGAGGCTCTGCTTCGTCGACCACCGTGTCTAGCACATTCAGGAGAGTGAGAGGGACGTCGTTGACAAGGTCTGGCATGAAGGAAATGAGTAGAGAGAGAGGGGTCGCATGTGTGTGTGCCATGCCATGCTCGGCATGGCCTTGTCTTGCATGAGATCATGCATGTACTGGGGTACTGAGGCTTGGCTTCGGTCCAGAGGTTAGAGGAGGTGTGTGTGATGACAGGGGCATGATTGTTTAGGCAAGAACATGACGGATATTAGCATGTATGGAGTTGGTAGGGCAGTGCACACCAGGTGCTCGGTCAAATGGCCGCATGAAGTAAATTTTCAAATTTTGAAATGAATTTTGGTGGAGTTGATTTGAATAATGTTTGGAGCCTAATGGTGGTGGTGGGGTGCAAAATGGAATTGGCTTGTGAAATTTCAAAAGTGGCAAAATCTTGAATCTGCTTTGAAGTTCCAACTTTGCTTGAGCATAACTTTGAATTTAGCAAGAATTTGCAGGGGTGGTTTTGACCAAAGTTGTTCTCCTTGATGAGGTCTTGGATGAGGTGCAAAGAGTTGGAATTGTTTGGTTTGAAAATCTCTTAATACAGATGCTCAAAGTGGGCATCATGATAAAAATTGGCAGATTTGACCATTATTATGTGTGAGCTCAATTTGAATTCAAATTTAATTTGATTTGAGTTTCTTCGATTCCAAAAGTGTTATTAAGTGTTTAGTAACATTATCCAACTAATGGCACAAGCCAAATTGGCCTAGGTTAAAGATTTTAAAAAATGGCCATAGCCATATGTGAGGGTTTTTGAATTTTTTGAATTTCTTTCTTTTTCTTCTTCTTTGTTCTTCTTTGTGATCCTCAAAGGATCCAAGGTAGGGTTTTAATATCATTGGTGAGCACACAAGCAATCATCCTGGCAATAACACAATAATTTGGAAAGAGCACTATGCATGACACATAAGTTAATAAAAGTTTTTGTTGGTTCTAAGTTTTGAATTTGGGAAACTCCTTTTATTTCTTGAAATCTTGGGATGTTACAAACCCTTCCCCCTTACAAAAGATATCGTCCCGAGATCTTAAAGAAAACTAGGTACTAAAGAGATCTGGGAATTCCTTCTTCATATCTTCTTCTCGCTCCCAAGTGGCTTCTTATTCGGTATGATTACTCCATTGAATCTTCAGGAACTTGATACTTATGGTACGGGTGGTTCTAAAAGCTTCTTCCAGGATACGAACATGTACTTCGCGATAAGTCAAGTCCTTGTTGATATCCACTAATCTGTGATCGATGTTCTTGAACACCTCCGTCTTCTCCGGCACTTCTAAGCACTTCCGAAGTAGTGATATGTGAAACACATTATGCACAGCGGACATTTCTTCCGGTAGTTCAAGTTGATATGATACCTCTCCTCGCGACTCAGAACTTTGAAGGGTCCGACATATCTGGGGGCAAGCTTTCATTTGAGTTGGAATCTCTGCATTCCTTTGAGGGGTGATACTTTGAGATACACGAAATCTCTGATATCGAAGGTCATCTCTCGGCATCTCTTGTCAGCATAACTCTTCTGTCTTGACTGGGCGGTCTTGAGGTATTCACGGATCTTGTGAACCTTCTCTTCAGCTTCTCGGAGAATATCCGGGCCGAAGACTTGGCTATCTCCGACTTCTGACAAGTTCAGTGGGGTATGGCACTTCGTTCCGTACAGGGCTTCAAAGGGGGCCATTTGTAAGCTGACTTGATAACTATTGTTGTATGAGAATTCTGCATAAGGCAGGCAGTCTTCCCACTTAGATCCATACTCTAGCACACAGGGTCTCAACATATCTTCAAGTATTTGGTGGACTCTCTTGGTCTGTCCGTCAGTCTGCGGGTTATACGCTGTGCTGAAATTCAGCCGGGTTCCTATTCCTTCATGTACTTTCTGCCAGAATATTGAGGTGAATTGAGATCCTCTATCCGACACAATTGACTTCAGGGTTCCGTGCAGGCTGACTATTCTGGAGATATATAACTCAGCTAGCTTTGGGTCTTGGTATGTGGTCTTGACGGGGATGAAATGGGCTACCTTGGTTAATCTATCGACCACTACCCAAACAGAATCATTTCCTCTACTTGATTTGGGCAAACCAGTGATAAAGTCCATTCCTACAGCATCCCACTTCCATTCGGGAATCTGTAACGGTTGCAACAATCCTGCGGGTCGCTGATGTTCTGCTTTGACTCGTTGACAGATGTCACACTTAGCTATGTAGCTTCCAATTTCTCGCTTCATTCCATGCCACCAAAATTGTTCCTTCAAGTCTTGGTACATCTTGGTTCCTCTGGGGTGAATGGAATACAAGGTATCATGGGCTTCCTTCAGAATGACTTGCTTCAACTCTGAATCTGACGGCACACATAGACGTCCGTTGTACCAAAGAACTCCTTCTTCATCCTCGGTGAATCCCGGTGCCTTTCTTGCAGCTATTTGACTCTTGATTCCATCAATGCTGGCATTTCCCTTCTGAGCTTCCTTGATCTGACTCATCAAAGTGGGCTGGAGCTCAATGCTCGCTAGGAATCCTTCACTAACTAGCTCTAGTCTAAACTGCTCAAACTCTTGATGCAAACTAGGCTGTTCTTCTGCGATCATGGAGTTCAACTGACACGGCAGTCTACTCAGGGCATCCGCTACCACATTGGCCTTGCTGGGGTGATAGTGAATTTCCATATCGTAATCCTTGATTAACTCAATCCATCTTCTCTGCCTCATATTCAGCTCCTTCTGGGTGAAGATATACTTCTGGCTCTTGTGATATGAATAGATCTCGCATTGATTACCCATGAGGTAATGACGCCATACTTTCAAGGCTAAGACTACTGCTGCTAACTCCAAGTCATGGGTTGGATAGTTCTGCTCATGTTGCTTCAGTTGCCTTGACAGGTATGATATCACCTTGCCTTCTTGCATCAGCACACATCCAAGACCAATCTTGGATGCGTCACAATAGACGTCAAATGGCTTGGTGATATCGGGCATGATCAATATTGGGGCTGTGGTTAATCTGCGCTTGAGTTGCTGGAAACTATCCTCACATTTGTTAGTCCATTAAAACTTCTTGTCCTTCTTCAATAGCTGAGTCATTGGTCTTGCAATGCTGGAAAATCCTTCAACAAACCTGCGGTAATATCCCGCTAATCCCAGAAATGCACAGACTTCAGTCTGGGTGGTTGGGGCTTTCCATTCCTCAACGGTCTTGATCTTGGCACGATCTACGGCAATTCCTCCTGCAGACAAGATATGTCCCAGGAATCCTACTTCCTTTAACCAAAACTCACATTTGCTGAACTTGGCATACAACTGATGCTTCTCAGGGTTTCTAGGAGAGCTTCCAAATGTTGTTCATGCTCTTCTTCTGATTTGGAGTAGATTAGTATGTCGTCGATGAAGACAACGACAAACTTATCCAAAAAATTCATAAAGATCTTATTCATGAGATTCATGAAATAAGCGGGGGCATTGCTCAATCCAAATGACATGATATTGTACTCATACAATCCATATCGGGTGGTGAAGGCAGCCTTAGGGATATGGGTGGCACGAATCTTCAGTTGATAGTAACCAGTCCTAAGATCAATCTTAGAGAACACTTTGGCACCAGTCAGCTGATCAAACAGGTCTTGTATCTTTGGCAAGGGGTATTTGTTTTTGATGGTGACATCGTTAAGCTTACGGTAATCCGTACATAAACGAGTGGCACCGTCTTTCTTATTCACGAACAAAACTAGTGATCTCCAAGGCGACGCACTTGGTCGAATCAGACCTTTGTACAGCATGTCATCCAGTTGCTTCTTCAGCTCCACTAACTCTGCGGGGTTCATGCTATAGGCTCTCTGGGCTATAGGTCCTATTCTAGGGATTAACTCAATGATAAACTCGATATCCCGATTTGGGGGCATACCGGGTAGATCATCAGGAAACACATCGGGGTATCGACAGACTACCCTGATCTGATCCAAGGTTGGCTTGGCTAAACTCTGATTGCAGGTGAATTTTCTGGGCAGCCTTTCAGACACGTGTTCTACTAACACACCGGTGCTACTAGTCATGGTGATGGCCTTCTTGGCACAGTCAATCAATCCATGATGTTTCGACATCCAATCCATACCCAGCACTACTTCCAAATCTTTTGTTTCCAGAACAATCAAATTTGCATAAAAATCTATTTCATGTATTCTGATGGGTACATCTTTGCAAATTTTTCTAGCTTTTTTAGTTGAACCAGGTATTTGAACTATCATGACATGTTTCAAACTGATTGGTTGAATCTTACTAGTGCATGGAAAATCTTCTGTAACAAACGAATGCGATGCTCCGGAATCAAACAACACTCTTGCAGGTACTGAGTTAATAGAGAACGTACCCAGCACGACATCTGGTGCTTCCTGGGCTTCTTCGGCATTCATGTGGAAAAGGCAGCCACCGCGGTTGGTCGGGGTGAACTTCCTGTCGGTTGAGACACGACGTTGCTGCTGAGTAGGGGCAGAGGTGTTGGGGGTGGTCTTGGCGAGCTTCTTGGGGCACTCATTGGAGTAGTGTCCCACTATCCCACACTCATAAAAAGTCACGGTTGACTTGTCCTTGGCGGCGACGGGGACAACGTTGCTCCCAGTCCTTGGAGCGGTGTTGTTGTGGTTGCCGGGGGCTCTCATCGGGGCACGATTGAAGTTGTTCTTGTTGTTGGCATGGTGGTTGTTGTTGTTGTGGCCTCCTGGCCTTGGGTGTCCTCCACTCCGATTCTGGAAATTCGGACGTGACAGCAGCACATGGGGCTTGTGGTTCCTGGGGTTGAATTCTCCGCTTGAGCTGGGGCGATACCTCGGGGTATTGCTGGGCTCACTCTGATTCATCATGCGGCGTTTGCGGTTCTCATTGGCTTGATGCAGTTTGCCCTCCATCTGGATGGCTGAGTCCACCAGGGCTTCTAAGTCAACAAAGGGGATGTTGACCAGCACAGTCTGCATCTCATCATGCAGTCCGTTCAGGAACCTTTCCTTCCTCTTCTCAGTGGTGTCGGTCTCATCCGGGGCGTACCTTGACAGAGTAAGAAATCTATCGCGGTATTCCACCACGGACATTCTGCCTTGCTTGAGTTCCCGGAACTCATCCCTCATCTTCTTTATCAGACCCGGGGGCACGTGATACTTGCAGAACTTGAGCTTGAAATCTGCCCAAGTCATTATCTGTCCGGCATTCATGGCACGGGTGCTGGTCCACCAGGCTCTGGCAGGTCCTGCTAAGTAATGGGTGGCGAACATGACTTTCTCTGCGGCTTCTACTCCCGCAACTTCTAGATTGTTCTCCATGGTCTGGAGCCAGTCATCGGCATCAAGGGGTTCTTCGGTCTTGCTGAACATAGGAGGGTTGGTGTTTTGAAAGTTCTTCAGCTTTGACCCAGGGTGATCATGGTTTCCATGGCCTTGGTTGTTGTTAGCAATCTGTTGCAGTGCGGCAATGTTGGCTTGTCTCAGCTCTTTCTGCCTCTCTATCAGCCATAATCATCTGCAGCATTTGCATCATGGCATCCTAATTGGTGCTGCGGTTTGGAGGGGCCATCTGAACATTGAGATAGATCATGAGATGAGAGGGAATTTTTCTATGGCTTGTTTTGAGTAAGTTCAAAAGTTTAAAACTTGAATACTTTGTAATGTTGACAACAAACAACACTTCCATTCATTCAAACAACACACATTACAAGCTAACACATTAATGGTTTGAAGAACCAATTTTCCAAGCTACGGTACAAGGGACCCTGATACAAACTCACACCTACGCAAGTGAACAAGTGAAGCTACTCATCATCTACATCTATCGGGATGTAGTCATCTTCTCCGGCCTCTATGAACTCATAGTCTTCCACATCAGTGTTCTCATCCTCTTCGAAGTCCTCATCATCACTCAGGAAGGCTGCTCCTCCCTGAATGTCTTCACCTTCTTCTTCCATCTCCCTCAGCTGAGTCTCCTAAGCCTGAACAGTTGCCTCCAGGGCTGCTATCTTCGCGCGAAGGCGAGCGATGGTGGAGTCCTTCTTGGCTCGCTGCTGACAAAGTGTCTTGCGATCCTTGGCAAGCATCTTGATGGTCTTAGTCTGCTGAGACAGGTGGATGTGAGTCTGGTTGGCGTAGACGCGGGAGTTGTCCAGATCCTTCTGAGTCTCGTGTAGCATAAAGTCCAGATGCTCCACGTGGTGCTTCAGCTTGGGGTGTGACTGCAGGTCCATGGGTCCTCCAATGGTGTCATGCCTCGCAAAGTGAGCGAAGCGAGAGTCCTGGATCCCAATCACATTCTGCCCGCACAGACGGGCAAGTGCTTCCTGAAGAGCACGAGCGAGTCCATCCAGCCAGTTGCTCTCCCGGATGGTGAAGTGGATCCTCTCGGAAGTGGGAGGCTCCATCCTGCCTCTCAGATCCGCAATGATGACCCACTGTAGTTCCCCTCCGGGCCGGTAGTTGACTTGAGTTCCGAAGAACTCCGGGTGTGGGCGTCCTAGATGCTCAGACAAAGCATCCAAGTCTCTCTCGAAAATCAAGCCACCGCCATTGCCTAGCTGGTAAAACTTGGTCTGGTTGAGTGGCTCCATCTGTAAGTGAATTGGAGGAGTAAGTTACAGAAGTGCATGTGTATCAAAATTTTATGTAGAAATTCAAAGTGAAGCATGAATTTCATCTTTTGGAAAAAGTCTCAAGGGTAAGAGTGTGAATAAGTTTTTCATAAATATTCACTTCATTTGTGTTTGAAACTAAGTTTTTCATACGTCCATTCTAACTAGGGTCTCCTAAGGTCAAACAATGGCTCTGATACCAACTTGTCAACGCCCATATTTTTAAGTCCAGATGCCTATTATGCCATACATCGCAATCCCAGGAAGATTATTTTTGCGAGACATAACAATTGAATATCATAGAGTCATCATTCATTACAACACCATAATAGTCCTACAACATAAAGGATCACATGATCCAGTCTCATTACAACACTTGATCTAATGATCAATACATAACACATAGCGGAAGCGAAGTCGTAGAAGTCCATCTAATCCACAGGCAACGCTTGACGTTATGAGAAGCTCCTAGTTTTCATAGACGTCCTGCTGTCCTTCCTCCTGATACTTCTGTTCTTCTTCATAGTCTGGCCATTTGAATAGCCAGGGACACAGCCGTGAGTACGTTCAAGTACTCACAAACTAATACTAGTGTAAGCACTAACAGTTTTAGTGGGAGTATTCTAAGCTCTAGGTTATTTGCATAAAGCCAATTTTAGTTCATAAGCATTGAGTAAAAGACTCTTCATTTGCTAACTAACTCAAGTGGGAACATTAGTGTCATTTCCACAACTCTGTTGTGATTCAAAAATCAAAGTCACATTTCAAATTCAAATCACAAGTCACCCTTTTTGGAAAAGTTCTGATGACGGAACAGTATGGCCTTTCCAACCGTCCATGACCGAGGACGCGACTATTCGAATAGGTTTACACTCTGCAGAGGTTTCACACTTGTGCCACAACATTTGAATACATCTGTCAGGGATAACCCGGAATGATCATAACTCAGTATGCGGATCATCAACCATTAACCTTTTACTTACACATCCTAGTATAGGCACCTCTCCCCATGAGCTTGGCCTCCCAGTGATAACCAACTGCTATCCTGGGAACTGCAGATGGCTTGGGTAGTACATTCAACTCTTTTCACGTCATTTCACTTTCAACGGAGGCAACCTTGGCATAACCTCTATGACGCTTGTTCAGAGGGAACCCATACTAAGACACATAAATTTCCAGCTAAAGCCTTTCCCATAATCAAGTATTGTGGGGGTACTCAAGAATTGGAATGGTATCTCATCCCACCCAATCATCAGTTTCTATCAAATTCATCATGTCATCCAAGTCAGATTCACCTTCAAAATCTTTCAATAGAATGACTCATCATTCCAAGGTTTTCAAAGTCATTTCAAATCATAAGTTCCCATCTAGAGTAGTCATTTTTAGTTTGTAGCACTAGCAACTAGGCATGAGGGGTGCTAACTAGCTGGTAGCTCTTTAGGCTAACTTTTATACTCTTGTACTACTTCATATCTAGACCAAGTGAATCATGAATCAAAAGTAAACTTTGATAAACCAAAGTCAAAAGCTTGTAAGGTAAAAACTTGGATTGGGATCATTAAGCATAAAGTATTATGTAAGAGTGCCTTGCTCTAGGAGAGCTTTGCACTAAGGTAGCTTGCAAGAATATTAGCTTGCCTTGGTTGGTGTACTGATCAAAGTGGTCTTCTTCTTCCTGGAAGTAGACCTCCTCCTCCTGGTACTCCTCGGTACTAGCGTCTAAAAATGGATACGAGGTAACAATCACCAAACAAGGCTTAAGAGCTAGACTAAGCACACACACATGGTTCACACAAACTATTCTAGCATCACAACATTAATATCATGTTGGTTGACTTTGTTTTCTTCTCAAGAAAAATAATTTCCTCTCATTACAATATGTGTTAGGGTTTCTATTTAGTTCTTTGGGGAAATGATTTTCTCTCATTGAATCTTGTTAAGATTTACTCTCCTCCATCAATAATGTATGAACCCATGTTGACCAAGGTCAACACTTCATAATTATCATTTGAGGAAAATGATTTAAATGAGGTGCTACACCTCATGCATTTTAATACTATTATGGCAACAATTTAATGTCTCTAAGTAATCCACTATGAGTTGCTATAGATCAAATCAACACCTCATCTTGAATGCCTTAGGACCATGATTTAAATGAGAGGGAACCTCTCATACGATTTAAAAATAACTTTGGATAATTTGAAATGGCTAGAAATGGCCATATAGCCACTATTTTGCTCTAGCTCATGATCACATGAAGTAACCATGCCATATTTTTACATAAACAATTAGACAATACCAAATGTGATTTATGAGAGTTGGAATCAACTCAAAATCACTTATGGTTGATTTCTAATAAATGTATGAATTTGCAAAAGGCCCTGCCTTGTTATTTTTAGCACATTACTTCTACAATGATTCTTGGGTTGAGACCAGTGTAGTTGTTTAGATAATTTTCTAAGCTTTCCAAATATATAAAAATCATCAAATTTGGTTTAGCCGATTTGAAGTTAGTTAGTTTTGAAAATGTATCTGCAAGGAATTTGATTTAAATCGAAAAATTCAAATTCAAATGTGTGGGCTAGCGCGGGAAACTAACTGGGCCGAAACAATTCAAAAACGTGAAAGCCAGCCCAACAGCGCGTCCAACATGCGTGGGCTGTTTGACAGGGTGGGCTCCACCCGTCAGTGACTCTAAGGGTAAGTTCTGTTCTGAGCCGCACGATTAGAACACGATCCAACGGATCAGGTTCATCGTCATCGACGACGAGAGGTGGGCTCACTGGCGGCGTGGGTGGGGGGTCGGAGAGCTCACCGGCGCTCCGGCGGTCGTCGGCGAGGTGCGCAGCGACATTTTCGAGGATGGCGATTCGTCTAGTACAGGTGGCATCGCTGGAGGTGGCGTCAATCTCCGGCGGCTTCTGCGGCGGCTCCACGGGCTCCGATGATGCGATTGGGTGGCTTTGGTGGGCAATGTGGAGCGGAGAGTGGTTGAGGAGGTCGAGTGAGAGGAGGGGAAGCTGGCGGTGTGAAGAATTGAGAGAGGGGAGTGCCCCTTTTATAGCAGTGAGGCGAGGCCGTGGTGCTGCGGTGAGGTCAGCCATGGCGATGCATCTACAGGGGCACGGAGTGGATGGAGATGACGCAGGTGATTAGGCGACGTCAATGCGGTCAAGCAGCGCTTGATTGCGGGGAAAATGAGGCTGTGACGAGGGCGAGCGAGTGATGTCTCTGTCGCGGGTACCGGCGGAGGTCGTCGACGAGGTCGTCGTCTACAGCGTTCCCGCGGGCAGGTGAGCGTGTCCTGGCGTCTCTTAGTGGCGTGGTGCTGCTGCTGGCGAACGGAGAGGGCGAGTGGTGGCGTAGGTCAGCGGGGCGACGTCGTGTTCTGGCA
Source organism: Lolium perenne (assembly GCF_019359855.2). Classification (NCBI taxonomy): domain Eukaryota; kingdom Viridiplantae; phylum Streptophyta; class Magnoliopsida; order Poales; family Poaceae; genus Lolium; species Lolium perenne. The sequence goes on from NC_067250.2 coordinate 263,606,279, forward strand.
CGCTCTGGTGCACGTCCTTGCACGTCCTGGCGTGCGCTGATACGTCTCCAACGTATCTATAATTTCTGATGTTCCATGCTAGTTTTATGACAATACCTACATGTTTTGCTCACACTTTATAATGATTTCATGCATTTTCTGGAACTAACCTATTAACAAGATGCCACAGTGCCAGTTCCTATTTTCTGCTGTTTTTGGTTCCAGAAAGGCTGTTCGGGCAATATTCTCGGAATTCGACGAAACAAAGGCCAAACATCATATTTTACCGAGACGCACCGGAACACCGAAGGAGAGTCGGAGGGGAGGCCCAGGGCTCCCAGACCACAAGGAGGCGCGGCCTGGAAGGGGGGCGCGCCAGCCTATAGCGTGGCACCCCCAGGCACCCCCTTGCGCCGCCTCTTCGCCTATAAAATCCCCCGAGACCTAAAACCCCGACAACAATTGACGAAACTCCAGAAAGACTCCAGGGGCGCCGCCGCACGAAACTCCAATTCGGGGGACAGAATTTCTGTTCCGGCACGCCGCCGGGACGGGGAAGTGCCCCCGGAAGCCATCTCCATCAACGCCATCGCCTCCATCATGCTCCGTGCGTAGTTCCCCCATGGACTACGGGTTCTAGCAGTAGCTAGTTGGTACTCTCTATCCCATATACTTCAATACAATGATCTCATAAGCTGCCTCACATGATTGAGATTCATCTGATGTAATCGGTGTTGTGTTTGTTGGGATCCGATGGATTGTTACATTATGATTACTCTATCTATAAAGTTTGTGAAGTTATTGTTGCTGCAATCTTGTTGTGTTTAATGCTTGTCACTAGTGCACGAGTGGCATGATCTTATATTTAAGCTCTATACTTATTGCTTAGATTGTATTTACAAGTTGTTTGCACATATTGCTGTCCGGAACCCGAGCCCCCAAAGTGATAGAAATTGGGACAACCGGAGGGGAAGGCTGTGATGTGAGGATCACATGTTTTCAGCAAGTGTTAATGCTTTGCTCCGGTGCTCTATTAAAAGGAGTACCTTAATTGCTAGTAGATTCCCTTGAGGCCCGGCTGCCACCGGCTGGTAGGACAAAAGATGTTATGCAAGTTTCTCATTGCGAGCACGTATGACAATATATGGAAAACATGCCTAGATGATTAATAATCTGATGTTCTGTCTTAATGCTATTTCAATCCTATCAGTTGCCCAACTGTAATTTGTTCACCCAACACTTGTCACTTGTTATTGGAGAGTTACCACTAGTGTAGATCGCTGGGAACCCCGGTCCATCTCTCATCATCATATACTCGTTCCTATATGACATTGGAAGTAGTATCAACTATTTTCTGGTGCCATTGCCTCTGTGTTACTGTTACTGCTGATGTGTTACTGTTACTATTGCACTCATATTACTGCTGCTTTCACATCACCCCTGTTACTAGTGCTTTTCCAGGTGCAGCTGAATTGACAACTCAGTTGTTAAGGCTTATAAGTATTCTTTACCTCTCCTTGTGTCGAATCAATAAATTTGGGTTTTACTTCCCTCGAAGACTGTTGCGATCCCCTATACTTGTGGGTTATCAAGACTTTTTTCTGGCGCCGTTGCCGGGGAGGCATAGCTCTACTCATAAGTTCGCCTGGGGAGTACACTCTACCTCTCTCTCTCTGTTTTTTTTCTTAGTTTACTTTTTTCTAGTTTATTTGTGCTTAGTTTATTTCTGTCTAGTATTATTTTGCTTAGTTTACTTTTGTCTAGTTTGTTTTTGTCTTGTTTTATTTTTCTTATATACCCGAAAAGCCATAAAAATTTGAAAAACTGAAAAATTTAAAACTGTTGTTGTGGGAGAACCCACAACCTATTTGGAGCTTATAGAATTATATAATAATTATAGAGAATCAAGAACGGGTAAAGTCATGAGTACTGTGATAGAAAAATTGAATTCAATTGCTAAAATCTTGCTTAAACACCATGATATAAACTGTTGCTCTAAACAGGATACTAAACATCTGAAATTCCAATGTGGCTTAGTGAAGAAGTTTTAATTAAGAACTATAATTGGAATAACTATATTCATTTTGGGTTCGAAGAGGTAGAACAATTTGTCTTATTTATGAGAGCTTCTGAGATTGAATCCTTCATGTCTAAAAATTATGAAACTTGTGTTGCTTGTAAGGACCTTAAAGATTATGTCTCTTCTATACTTAATTTTTGCATAGAAAGTTACAGTGATAATCCTTATATCATTGATTATAAAGAGAGACTCATTAATGCACAAGAATGCACTCACAATTTGTAGGAACCTGTGAAAGAAGAAATTGATGAACCTGAAAGCTCATTGGATGAAAAAGAGGAGGAAATTGATGAACCTGAAAGCTCATTGGATGAAAAAGAAGAGGAGAGTGATGAAAAAAAGGAGGAAGAATGGATTAGCTACCCATGCCAACTTTCTAATGAGAGTAACTCTTTACCTCTTACACTATTTGATTGTCCTCTATGCTTACCAAAGGAGGATGAATGTTATGTTCCTGTGGATTCTCTTGAAATATTACCTATAAGTTAAACTTGTGAGAATAATTATGCTACTGTTATCTATGATAATCTATGCTATTTTGATAAATCTTATGATAATGCTTTGTTTGTGCCTGATATCGAAATGCATGGTACTAAAGAGTTTTGCGTAGCAAATGTTTATGATAAAGCTCTAGATGATGGTCCTATGTTACTTGATAATATTAATTGTACTACTAATGAAAATGGGATTGGAGAAGTCTTGACTTTATCTATGAGTTCCATATCTATTGAGAATGATCAATCATCTTGTTATATTATTGATAAAAGTGGGTTTGAAAGTTTTAATCCCATTATTTTTGAGCTTGATAAAAATTATGTGTTTATGGATCATGAAAAACATGCTTTATGTGATAGTTATATTGTTGAGTTTATTCATGAAGCTACTGAAAATTATTATGAGAGAGGAAAACATGGTTGTAGGAATTTGCATGGTACTAAAACACCTCTCTATATGCTGAAAATTTTGAAGTTACTCTTGTTTTATCTTCCTATGCTTGTCACTTTGTTCTTCATGAATTTATTTGTGTACAAGATTCCTATGCATAGGAAGTGGGTTAGACATAAATGTGTTTTGAACTTGCTTTTTGATGCTCTCTTTTGCTTCAACTCTTATTCCTTATGTGAGCATCATTAAAATTGCTGAGCCCATCTTAATGGCTATAAAGAAAGCACTTCTTGGGAGATAACCCATGTCTTTATTTTGCTACTGTTTTGTTGTGTCTTGGAAGTTGTTACTACTGTAGCAACCTCCCCTTATCTTTATTTTATTGCATTGTTGTGCCAAGTAAAGTCTCTAATAGAAGGTTGATACTAGATTTGGATTTCTGCGCAGAAATAGATTTCTTGTTGTCACGAATTTGAGTAGCCCCCTCTGTAGGTAACTCAGAAAAATCTGCCAATTTTTGTGTGTGTTCCTCAGATATGTACGCAACTTTCATTAGTTTTGAGTTTTCTGATTTGAGCAACGGAAGTACCTCTAAAAAATTCGTCTTTACTGGCTATTCTGTTTTGACATATCCTGTCTCTGTTTTTTGCATTGTCTCTTGTGGACTTTAAGCAAGGCTTTCTAGACGTGGAGAGCTGTAGCTAATGTTTTATTAAGTTCTTGCAATGTGTCACTACAGGACTAAAGTGGATTAAAGTTTTTTGAGTACTAACCCCTCTAATGAAGTTTATGAGAAGTTTGGTGTGAAGGAAGTTTTCAAGGGTCAAGAGAGGAGGATGATATATGATCAAGAAGAGTGAAAAGTCTAAGCTTGGGGATGCCCCCGTGGTTCATCCCTGCATATTTCAAGAAGCCTCAAGCGTCTAAGCTTGGGGATGCCCAAGGCATCCCCTTCTTCATCAACAACTTATCAGGTCACCTCTAGTGAAACTATATTTTTATTCGATCACATATTATGTGCTTTACTTGGAGCGTCTGTGTGTTTTTATTTTTGTTTTTGTTTGAATAAGATCGGATCCTAGCAATCCTTGTGTGGGAGAGAGACACCCTCCGCTTTTTCATATGAACACTGGTGTTCTTCGTTTTACTTTTAATGTTCATGACAAAAGTTCGAAGCTATTGCACTTATTGTTATTTGGTTGGAAACAGAAAATGCCTCATATTGTCTTGGATAATTTGATACTTGGCAATTGTTTTGAGCTCTCAAGTAGATCATGATTAAGCTCTTGCACCATGTAGTCTAAACCTATTAGTGGAGAACTACCGTAGAGCTTGTTGAAAATTGGTTTGCATGATTGGTCTCTCTAAGGTCTAGATATTTTCTGGTAAAAGTGTTTGAGCACCAAGGAAGACAGTGTAGAGTCTTATAATCCTTGCAATATGTTCTTATGTGAGTTTTGCTGTACCGGTTCATACTTGTGTTTGCTTCAAACAACCTTGCTAGCCAAAGCCTTGTACTGAGAGGGAATGCTTCTCGTGCATCCAAAACCTTGAGCCAAAACCTATGCCATGTGTGTCCACCATACCTACCTACTATGTGGTATTTCCTGCCATTCCAAGTAAATACTTCATGTGCTACCTTTAAATAATTCAAAAGTTATTATCTCTTATTTGTGTCAATGTGTTATAGCTCATGAGGAAGTATGTGGTGTTTTATCTTTCAATCCTGTTGGGCAAACTCTCACCAATGGACTAGTGCCTTCATCCGCTTATCCAATAATTTTGAAAAAGAGCTGGCAATGGGGTTCCCAGCCCCAATTAATTAACTTTCATTAATAATTCTCTTCACATGTTTTGCCCCGATTCATCAGTAAGCAACTTAATTTTGTAAATAGACACTCCTTCATGGTATGTGAATGTTGGAAGGCACCCGAGGATTCGGTTAGCCATGGCTTGTGAAAGCAAAAGGTTGGGAGGAGTGTCATCAATAAATAAAACTAAAGTACATGTGTAAACAAAAGAGAAGAGGGATGATCTACCTTGCTGGTAGAGATAACATCCTTCATGTGAGCCGCTCTTTGAAAGTCTGTTTGATGAGGGGGTTAGAGTGCCCACTACCATTCGTTGACAACAACAAACACCTCTTAAAACGTTACTTTTATATGATTTCAAAACTTAAAAAGCTCTAGCACATGATTTAATCCCTACTTCCCTCTGCGAAGGGCCTTTGTTTTACTTTATGTTGAGTCAGTTTACCTACTTCCTTCTATCTTAGAAGCAAACACTTGTGTCAACTGTGCATTGATTCTTACATACTTTCTTATTGCACTTATTATTTTACTTTGTGTTGACAATTATCCATGAGATATGTATGTTGAAAGTTGAAAGCAATTGCTGAAACTTAATCATCCTTTGTGTTGCTTCGATGCCTTTACTTTGAATTTATTGCTTTATGAGTTAACTCTTATGCAAGACTTTTTGATGCTTGTTTTGAAAGTACTATTCATGATTTTTTTTGCTATATGCTATCTATTTGATTAGCAAACTATAGATCGTTGCCTTGAGTCACTTCATTCATCTCATATGCTTTACAATAGTATGATCAAGATTATGTAAGTAGCATGTCACTACATAAATTATTCTTTTTATCGTTTACCTAGTCGAGGGCGAGTAGGAATTAAGCTTGGGGATGCTTGATACGTCTCCAACGTATCTATAATTTCTGATGTTCCATGCTAGTTTTATGACAATACCTACATGTTTTGCTCACACTTTATAATGATTTCATGCATTTTCCGGAACTAACCTATTAACAAGATGCCACAGTGCCAGTTCCTGTTTTCTGCTATTTTTGGTTCCAAAAAGGTTGTTCGGGCAATATTCTCGAAATTCGACGAAACAAAGGCCAAACATCATATTTCACTGAGACGGACCGGAACACCGAAGGAGAGTCGGAGGGGAGGCCCAGGGCTCCCAGACCACAGGGCGGCGCGGCCTGGAAGGGGGGCGCGTCAGCCTATGGTGTGGGCCCCCAGGCACCCCCTTGTGCCGCCTCTTCGCCTATAAAATCCCCCGAGACCTAAAACCCCGACAACAATTGAAGAAACTCCAGAAAGACTCCAGGGGCGCCGCCGCCATCGCGAAACTCCAATTCGGGGGACATAATCTCTGTTCCGGCACGCCGCCGGGACGGGGAAGTGCCCCCGGAAGCCATCTCCATCAACGCCATCGCCTCCATCATGCTCCGTGAGTAGTTCCCCCATGGACTACGGGTTCTAGCAGTAGCTAGTTGGTACTCTCTATCCCATGTACTTCAATACAATGATCTCAAGAGCTGCCTCACATGATTGAGATTCATCTGATGTAATCGGTGTTGTGTTTGTTGGGATCCGATGGATTGTTACATTATGATTAGTCTATCTATAAAGTTTGTGAAGTTATTGTTGCTGCAATCTTGTTGGGTCTAATGCTTGTCACTAGTACGAGTGGCATGATCTTAGATTTAAGATCTATACTTATTGCTTAGATTGTATTTACAAGTTGTTTGCACATATTGCTGTCCGGAACCCGAGGCCCCAAAGTGACAGAAATTGGGACAACCGGAGGGGAAGGCTGTGATATGAGGATCACATGTTTTCACCAAGTGTTAGTGCTTTGCTCCGGTGCTCTATTAAAAGGAGTACCTTAATTGCTAGTAGATTCCCTTGAGGTCCGGCTGCCACCGGCTGGTAGGACAAAAGATGTTATGCAAGTTTCTCATTGCGAGCACGTATGACTATATATGGAAAACATGCCTACATGATTAATGATCTGATGTTCTGTCTTAATGCTATTTCAATCCTATCAATTGCCCAACTGTAATTTGTTCACCCAACACTTGTCACTTGTTATTGGAGAGTTACCACTAGTGTAGATCGCTGGGAACCCCGGTCCATCTCTCATCATCATATACTCGTTCCTATATGATATTGGAAGTAGTATCAACTATTTTCTGGTGCCATTGCCTCTGTATTCTTATTCTTTGCTGTGTATTCTTGTTACTCTTGCTCTCATATTACTGCTGCTTTCACATCACCCCTGTTACTAGTGCTTTTCCAGGTGCAGCTGAATTGACAACTCAATTGTTAAGGCTTATAAGTATTCTTTACCTCCCCTTGTGTCGAATCAATAAATTTGGGTTTTACTTCCCTCGAAGACAGTTGCGATCCCCTATACTTGTGGGTTATCATGCACGTGCGTCACTGGGCGTCCTCGGGCTGGCGCGTGCGAGGCTCTGCTTCGTCGACCACCGTGTCTAGCACGTTCAGGAGAGTGAGAGGGACGTCGTTGACAAGGTCTGGCATGAAGGAAATGAGTAGAGAGAGGGGTGACATGTGTGTGTGCCATGCCATGCTCGGCATGGCCTTGTCTTGCATGAGATCATGCATGTACTGGGGTACTGAGGCTTGGCTTCGGTCCAGAGGTTAGAGGAGGGTGTGTGTGATGGCAGGGGTATGATGGTTTAGGCAAGAACATGATGGATATTAGCATGTATGGAGTTGGTAGGGCAGTGCACACCAGGTGCTCGGTCAAATGGCCGCATGAAGTAAATTTTCAAATTTTGAAATGAATTTTGGTGGAGTTGATTTGAATAATGTTTGGAGCCTAATGGTGGTGGTGGGGTGCAAAATGGAATTGGTTTGTGAAATTTCAAAAGTGGCAAAATCTTGAATCTGCTTTGAAGTTCCAACTTTGCTTGAGCATAACTCTGAATTTAGCAAGAATTTGAAGGGGTGGTTTTGATCAAAGTTGTTCTCCTTGATGAGGTCTTGGATGAGGTGCAAAGATTTGGAATTTTTTGGTTTGAAAATCTCTTAATACAGATGCTCAAAGTGGGCATCATGATAAAAATGGCAGATTTGACCATTATTGTATGTGAGCTCAATTTGAATTCAAATTTGATTTGATTTGAGTTTCTTTGATTCCAAAAGTGTTATTAAGAGTTTAGTAACATTCTCCAACTAATGGGACAAGCCAAATTGGCCTAGGTTAAAGATTTTCAAAAATGGCCATAGCCATATGTGAGGGTTTTTGAAATTTTCTAATTTCTTTCTTTTTCTTCTTCTTTGTTCTTCTTTGTGATCCTCAAAGGATCCAAGGTAGGGTTTTAATATCATTGGTGAGCACACAAGCAATCATCCTGGAAATAACACAAGTATTTGGAAAGAGCACTATGCATGACAAATAACTTAATAAAAGTTTTTGTTGGTTCTAAGTTTTGAATTTGGGAAACTCCTTCTTTTATTTCTTGAAATCTTGGGATGTTACACCAATCGCTCCCAAATCTCCTCCTCCCTCGTCATTCACAACCTCCTCCTCCAATGTCGTCGTCTCGCAAGATCGCCGTGGCGAACGGCTTCGGCCGCGGCAGCCTCACCGTGACGGAGGCGTGGGCGTTGTACCGTGCGGGATATCCCATCCCGCCAATCATGCGTTTGCCAAGCAGCGGCGGGTGGAGGATGGCCGTCAACGGCGTAGGCGTCCCACCGCCGCCATCGCCATCGCCGGGTATGGAGCGTTGGAGGGACGCGATCAGGGACCGGCGGGCTTGCCTCACCGCCGAGGAGCGGTCCGATCCAACCTGGGCGGCCACCGGTAACGACGCCTGGTGGGTCGCCTACTTCCAGGCGCAACACGACGTGGAGATGAACAACACCGCCGGCCTCATCGGCAATCGGAACAACTGGAACAAGGAGGGGCGCCTCCTCTTCTAGGGCGTTCCGGGGCGCACCCTGGAGCACATCGTCAACGGCATCCAGAACAGCGTGCCGAGGTTGGAGATTCCCTCGTTGCCGCCACCATCTCCTACGCCCGCAGCGCGCTGGCAGCCGAGGAGGACGTACTCGTCCTCCTCCAACTCTTCCTCATCAGGGCCGGCGCGATCGCCGCCTTCCTCGTTGTACCGCACCACGCCCTACACCGTGCCCAAGCGCGAGGTGAAGGAGGAGCCGGAGTTCGCGACGCCGCCCGTTAATCCGAGGCTCGGCGGCAACAGCAGCAAGAAAGGCGCGCCAGTGGCGCCCTCCTCATCTTGAAGTCGTAGGTGAAGGAGGAGCAGGCTGACGAGGCTGCCGGGAAGGCGGCTCTGCTGGCGGAGTACGAGCGGCAGCATCGACTCATTGCGAGCAGCGACGGCCCCGAGGATTGCCGATGGCTGCACGCGGCATCGCAACGTCGCTGAACGAGAAGGACGCCTGGAGGGGCGACCTCGAGAGGGCGATCGCCATGTCCATCCGCGACACCGGGAAGCCGCTCGTGGACCTCACCGACGACGGCGAGGCTGGACCAAGCGGCACGGTGAAGGATGAGCCCATCGACGAGCCCGACGAGCGTGGCAAGCAGGACGTCATCGTCGACGACATGTACAACTTCCACCAGTACTACGACGCCTCTGGCCACCGCAAGTACTACTAGATTAGGGTTTAGTTTAAATTTCATCGAATTTCGTTCGAATATATGTAATATATAGCAAGTTTAAGTGAATTCACTTAAGTTTTAAATATCTGAAATTTTGTTTGAGGGACGCGGCTGGGGAGAAAGTCCCCCAAACACGGTACGAAGTAAACACGTACCCAAACGATAAATCCAGCGCCGTTTGGAGACGCTTTGGAGAACGCAGCTGGAGATGGAGATGCTCTAATGCCCGACGATCTGCTCTAAACTCTAGCTGGTTGACGCTCCTTGGCGGGCGGGCTAAAGGACATTTGCTCTCATTGCCGCCAAAACCCCTACGATCGGAGACTTTTGTAATTTCTGTGTAATTCACAATATAAAGTATTTGAAATTATACTCTGCGTCATTGCCTATATCTAGATTTTTATTTTATATTTTGCTTGTATATCTGATTTTTAACTTTTAAAACAATAAGATCACCGGACCACGTGAGCCAAAAATATGTTCCCTAGGAAATATCACTTTTTTTGTGAAACGCTTACAAAAATGTACATACACTCACCCTTATGAAGGCCTTGAGATTCAAGGATTCACTACATGAGCCCTGTTATCGATAGAAATGTCGCCTCTCATTGAAAGAATATTACAAGATTTAAAGATTCATACCATCCTCCACTAAAAGAATATTCCGTCTTTATGATACATCAAAGTGTCAAACGTAATCATTAGACCGCTGGTTGGTTCTCAGAATAACAAAGTATTTGAAATTGATATTCCGCACGGTTTGTAGGATACATCATTGTCTACATCTGGATTTTGTTTTCATTTTTTTTTCGAACTTCTGTATGTGTTTTTTAAACTTTCTAAAACAATGAGATCACCGGGGCTCAGGAGCCAAAAAAAAATCCACTAGAAAATATAAATTTTTGAACATGTTGCATCAGCAAACCTTACACAGCACCCCCTTGATGTCCAAACCATGATGTCACGGTGTTGAGCTTTCTTTCTCCAGCCCCACGCGAAAGGAAAACGAGGGCCGCGCGCGAGGATTTTTCCACGGGGTTAGCTAGCGTGCGGATATGCGTATTGCGTTCTGATTCCATCGGCGCTAGCTGCTCGTGGTAGCAAATTAATAATCTGGTCACCAAATCGCCATCGATCGGTCGCCGTCCCATCATCAGTATCCCACAGCGACTGCGCGCGGGCACGAAACGATGCGCGCGCGCCTTGACGTGCTTAATGGCAGCGTGCGGCCCGCCCGCGGTCGCGACGACGTACTCTTCTCGATTCTCATCTCAGGTCATGAGCGAGGTGAGCGAGTGGACGTGACAACTAGGCATACCACCTGCTTGTTGAAAGCCAAAAGCTAGCATATGGGGCGACCTGCTTGTTGAATTAGGGCTCCTGGGGGATGAGGACGAGTCGGCCGGGTCGGCGCTGGCGGTATGCAAGTGTTTCGGTCTATGGGAGAATCCTTCACAACGAGGCAGTGGTCACCTCTTATGTGTTCTTCGAGTAAAGGGCACTTCATTACTCACAAGTAGTGGCGGAGCTTGAACAAAACTTAAGAGGGGGCAATTCCATAGGAAACATAGAATATGCATGAAAAAATAGCCTCGGTAATGAATAGTGTAATCGAAAACCATCAGATATTTCAGTATTGTTATTTTTTTGTAGGAGGAAATACGAACTATTTCGCATTGAAATTTTACAATATTACAGAACACATCATTGTCAACATCTGAGATTTTGTTCGGAATTTTTTGAAAATTCAGAATGTTGATTTCAACAAAATTCAAAACAAGGCTCCATGGAGCCCGCCTTCTAAATCCGTTTTTCGCAGTGTTATGAATTCATGATGATATACTCAAAACCAGTTAGATCATGGCTTAGTATATTTTCTATTTGCTCAAAAACATGAGATATATCTGGTTCACATATACACAGGCATTGTTCCAAAGTAATTTTTCTGAAACAAAAGAGGAAAACATAAAAAAAATGTTTTTTAAACAACTTCCAAGTAATTATTCGTACTGCAAAGAAAAGAGCATTGCTAAATAAAAAATCAAAATTTGCATTGATACATCTAAATTATATAACCTATGTTAGGCATCATTACTAACAATCCTGAACGAAATAATCACCTAACATGGGCAGTGGTAGGGAGCTGTAGCGGTGTAGCCTGCAGGCTGCAGGACCGGTCGCTGGCTGCCGTGGCTATCGTTTGCACGAATCACGACACCGAGATGATGAGACAAATAGGATTGGGGAGTAGGCCAGATAGGGAGCCAGACAGAGGAATCGAGGAAGTCAGAAAATAGGCTGAGATATGCTGATGTGTTGAGCACGAGTGCTGAGTATACATGGTAGTAGAAAATTTGCACTTTGGAAGGGGGGGTCGTGGCCCAGTTTCGCCTCCACGAGGCTCCGCCCATGCTCACAAGACAGTATAGCGACGATATAATTTAAAGAAGGCTACACCCGGCATCTGATGATATTGTTTTGAATTCCAAGAGTTCAACATGTAATAGTGCAAGTCATGAATTAGCAAGATTTGGTACGATAGGTCGTATGACTCAAGTGTTGTTAGGTTCGACTCATTGTTCGGGATGGTAACATCACTCTTATATAACTAATAATACAATAAGTTTTCCCTAAAAATAATACGCGCAGCCGCACAAGTTCAATAAAACAAAAACATAATTGGGTTGAGTGTTCAGGGCTTCCTTTTGGTTAAGTAGTGGTCTCTTATAGGTTTTAATTCATGGCTTAATTAAATTTCTTAATTACCTAGGTCTGTAATTTATTTCAACGCTTCTAATTGGGCAATTAATATTATCCTAGGGCTTCTGTAGGTTATCTTGGTTGACTGTGATATTATCCTTTTGCTGTGATTGTGCCCATGTGCCCTAATACCACAGTTGATATACTGCGATGGCTCTTTTTACAAGAGTACACAGTGATGCACCATGGTGTACTGGTGGTGCTAGGGTTGCAGTCAGTTTAGACATGCTTCCATGTATACCTGATGCCTACGTTAGCCTATTCTACTGGATTAGTAGCCCCCTAGCTCTAGACTCCACTAATTTCTAAAGCTAAGATGATTACCCCACTGCTTATTCCTACTGCCGATGAGTAGTTGATTGCCTGCTTGCCCTTCTCCTCCAGCCTTGGTGATATTGCTCTCTACAAAGTAATTACCCAGAAAAATATATACCCAGCCATATAATATCCTTGCAGCATTTCAAAGGGAGAGGTGATTAAACACATGGAAATGACGTGGAAATTAGGTTGACGAGGAGTAGATTTTGAGAGTTTTCAGATGGACACAACCCCGCTCTAGTTAACACAGAGAGGAACTTCTATGAATTTAAGACTGAAAGTGAGACCAAACTCTGCTCATTGTGCACAAATATCCTATGATTTTTATTATAGGGATAATATGCATCATGGAGAACTACTGGATATTTCTATGGGTCTTTGGCTACTATTTGACAAAGATCTGAATGCAGAGTCAAGTAAATGTGCGTACCAAAACTTGGTCTGCGTTTGGTGATATCCTTCAGCACGGCCATATAGGTTGTGAAGTATATTATACCTGCCTAATATCAGTAGTATCATACGCATGTGATTCTTCCGAATTGAGGAAAGATAAGATGGAACCACTAGATCTTGTTTATGATAGCAGAACAAAGAATAATAATCGATAAACTAGTAAACAATGGATTAGCCTATGCAAGCATCGTTTTCGGCTAGGGTACTTACACATCTGCATATTATTGATAATGGCAACACACAACCGACTAGAGGAGACTTTAGCAAGAAGATTGCCATACAAAATAGAGTCATTCCCATCAAGGGATTAGTAGATTCACATTTTCCAACTAGTTTTAACACTAAAAACACCACCTCATCCTAGCACACTTTGGCAGGTCTAGCTACTAAAAGGAGTGGGCACAACCAAAATTAATGGAATTGTGGAGCTCCATCTTGTGCACAACTGCACACACAAGGAAAAAAAGCTTTTCCAGTGTGACCTACATGGTGCGTTTTTTTTTGTTCATTCCGAAAATAAAGGGTACTATGATGATCAAGAACGCCACAACAATGTGGTAGAACACAGATTAAGAACAATTATTTACATTGCAGAGACCAAACAAAATGCAAGGACCCATATGAGCATTGCTTCCACGATCATCCCATAAGTGTAGCCTCCATGATCACTATTTGCCACCCCCACTGTATTTATGTTCATCTAGACAGAGGAAAAAAGAACCCAATTCTCTCGACCAAAGTGTAAAAATGCTCACAACAACAAAAAAAGAAGATCACAAAACAGCTCTAACTACCTAATTAAGCCAGATGGGATGCACACATTTCACCAATCAAATCCATCCTCGACGACCCCAGAGGAGGCTGCAAGAAGTCAGGGACCATCGTCCCCTGGAAGACGCCCTCCTCCAGGAAGCTCAAGAAACCCCCAGGGTTGTGGTCCATCCACAGCTCGCCGAAGTCAAGGTCACCGGCACCAGCACCGTCACCGAAGCTGAACCCTCCTTCCTCCACCCTCACCACCTCGCACTTGATCTTCTTCCTCCCTCTGTTCTCCTGCTGCAACACAAACTCATCGGCAAGCGCCGGCGCCAACCTCTTCTTCTGCGGCTTCTCCTCTATGGGCGAAGGCGGCGTCGGCGCCACGGCTACCGTCACGGCCGCGCTGGATTCGTCGTCCGACAGCTGTTGGTGCTGCCTCCCGGTGAGCCGCTGCACGAGGCTCCGGAAGTTTGCGGCGTCGGTCTTGATGATCTCCGGCGCGATGATGTGGATGATTCTTATCGCGGGCCGCGTGGTAGTAGTCCTGGATGATGACGTCGTGTGGTGGCGGGAAGAGCCCCTGGGCTGTGCTGGTGGCATCGATGGGCTCATGCTGCTGTGGCTTTGGTCGTAAGCGTGCTCCCCCATTAACGTGCGCGCAGGCAGTGGTCGATAGAGAGATTGGAGGAGTAGGAGAGATGGAGAGCTGGCTAGGAATGGGGATCTTTTCGAGAATAGGAACGGAGATGAGAAGCGGGCATAACTTCGGAAGCGGGAGAGGAAGCGTGGAGGTATATATGGCGGCAGGAAGGAGGTGACTTGAGAGGATGGTGAGGAAGAAAACCAATCTCTAGCGCTCCAAGGTTTGAAATGTCTTTGAAATGGAGTAGTACTAGTAGAAGTGATGCCACGAACGGAAGTAGGGAGAATGTAGTTTAAGATGTCGGCCTTCTTTCGTACTTGTGTACGTACTGCATCATCTGCTTTTTCATCGCCGTGTGGATTTTACGGTGTCATGGGTACTGGTTGACTTGTAATCAAGTCTGGGGCACATGGTTACAGACTGCTTTTTTTTGTTAAGCAAGAAGGGTACAAATTAGCATCTTCAGAATTTTCGTAATGAACGTTGCTCTATCTTTGTCTTGCTTGCCCATGTGGTTACTCCACCCCTTCGGAAATAAGTGATCCCACTTTGTCTAGATATTTAGATATGTTTGTAAACATATTTCAGCATGTAGATACATCTAGATTTAGAAAAAAGTTGAATCACTTATTTTCAAAAAGAGGTTATACAAGTTAGCTTGTTGTACGTTTTTGTGTTCCTTGTTTGTCCATCTAGAGCATGTAATAACGATAGTTTGTGAACGATCGAGGCAAATGAGAGAATGTGTTGGTGTAGATGTCGGCCTTCTTTCGTACTTGTGTTATTGTGTACGTGCTGCATCATCTGCTTTTTGATCGCCGTGTGGATTTTACGGTGTAATGGGTGACTGGTTGACTTGTAATTAAGTCTGGCGCACATGGTTACATACTTCTTTTTTTGTTAAGCAAGAAGGGTACAAATTAGCATCTTCAGGCTAGCCATAGTGCTAGTATCATTGCTAGTATCATGCATCTTAGCCCCACCAAAAATGCTGATGTGGCAGGTAATTATGGATGAGAGAGAAGATTAGAGTATCATAGATAGATACTGTATCATAGCGCACATCACGAGAAAAGTTAGTATCAAATAAATCTTGTACACAAATTTATATTGGGATTCTACAAATCAATTAATATAGCCAAACTATGATACTAATCTATGATACTATGCATTATGGATCTAGTGTGATACAAAAATATTATATACATGATACTACTATATGATACTACCCACTATGGCCAGCCTCATAATCTTTGTAATGAGGTTGCTCTATCTTTGTCTTGCTTGCCCATGTGGTTACTCCACCCGTTTTGAAATAAGTGATCTAGCCGGCTTTAACTAGATATATAAATGTATATATGGACACATTTCAGTGTGTAGAGACATCTATATTTAAAAAATTAAATCACTTATTTTCAAATGGAGGTTATACCAGTTAGCTTGTCATACGGGTTTTTGTGTTCCTCGTTTGTCATCTAGTGAGCATGTAATAATGATAGTTTGTGAACGAGGCAAATTAAGAGTTTATTAGCCAAGAAGAATAATTGTGCAGGTGGCCACAAAAACCTCAAATCTAACCTGGCCTACATGTAGCCTGGTTTAATTTTTCTTTTTTAAAATTTAAAGCCTTTTGATTTCAAAGTTTTAGAAAATTTTGAAAAAATATGTAGACATAGAGAATGTTGTAATATACCAGTGTATAAATTTTCAGATTGAAACACATTATATTTTGCCCTCAGTAAAAATAACAAAATCTCACAAAATGACAAAATCTAGATTTCAGTAATAATGCTGAAATCAAAATTTGTTACTTTTACTGAGCCGAAAATACAATATATTTTATTCTTAAAATTTACACACTTGTAGATTAAAATATTGTCTACATCACAATTTTTTTTAATTTTTTAATGTCCAAAATAGAATTTTCATTGGTTCAAAAAATGACCTACATGTAGCCTGAGCTATAAAAGTCCATTCTCGGTGCGCCCACTGCTATATATACACCAGCAGACGAAATAACCTGGAAGTATCACAATTTGAACATTGCATCGACAAATGTTACACTCCAACCTCTCCATATCCATTGCGTCACGATGTTCATCTTTCCAAAATCTTAATGCCCACGAGACACGATTAAGAATTTTCCACGGAGTTAGTGCGCGCGCGTGTGGAAGGCGTTCAAATTATACTTTCATAATAGCGTTCATGCGTCATGATCTCACCAGCCTCCACACTTCCACTTCCACAACGATCGCACGAAACGGCGCGTACGCTCACGGAAGCTACGCCTTGACGTGCATACTCTACGACTCTTGTTAGTCCAAAAACACGTCGAATTTCCAAGGACAGTAAAGATATTTAGGGGCATACAAATTAGATAAAAAAATTGTAAGGCCCGGCCCGTGCTAGGTTTACTACTTAATAAAAATGGTGCACAAAAAATAAGAATTTCAGGATACAAAAAATACAACTGCCAAGAAGATGGAAAAAGCAAAAAAAAAAAGTTTTATAAAGATGGACTCCTAACGCTTGAGAAAATGACTGAGCAAAACATGATTTTTTAAGGAGATGCAAAACGTATAGACTGAACTTTTTTAGCGGAAGTGTAGATTCTTTTTTTGAGACAGGCGGACGTGATAGAGCTGAGCGCATACGCTAGCTCCGTCCTGTTCAGGCTAGATTGATGGGCTTTTTTTTTCCACTTAAACGATTAGGCCCAGTCGCAAGTTTAGACCTCTTCCTCACATATCCCTTGCCCTTCGACCTGGAGCTCAAAGCTTCAAGCCTCCCGTCCATGGCAGCTCTACTCCCTGCTCGGCCGTCCATGGAGGCTATGTAAGGACATGGGTAATCTCCTTGGCCACGGGAGACCCAGGGCAGGCACCGATGCTCGTTCCTAGGTGTGCTTGCTCCAATTGACAAATCGAAAATTGGGGGCCCCAATACGGCCGCACCAGATGTACTCCTGCCCGCTCGGCCCTGTCCACACAAAAATATCCACACTACAACGCGATGCAACATGGTGCTTTTAGGCATTAGAGAGCCTCTAAAGGATCCATGAAATATTGGCCCTAAAAAACATATATAAGATGTGGGAAAGCGTGTTTACGGTTTTGCGCGGGCTTTCGACGAACAAAACTGTAAAACAAAATATTAGGTTTAATCCTGTTAGCCACCAACTATCTCTTTTTATTTTTATTTGTTTTCCTCTATGTTCGTCAATCTCTGCATGGACGTGACCGGACACTCACCCGCTTGTCTTCCTCAATGTTGTCGGGCCGCCTCTGCTCCTCCGGCCACCAATGCCGCCAGCGCCGTTTAGTCACCTGCCCCTGCTTGCTCCGACCGGGCCTCCCCCGAGGCCACTCATACTAGTAAGCTTGCACCATCCTGTCGGCCCCACTTTGTCCAGCCTTAGACGAGGTGCGGTTCCCCTAGCTCCTAGCAAATACCACCCCCCACTAGTGGAAAACGGGGCTATAGGCCCGGTCCATTTGGGCCTTCAATCCCGATTCCCAAACCGGGACCAATTAGGCGGGACTAAAGGGGGTACCCTTTAGTCCCGGTTCAAAGTTGAACCGGGCCTAAAGGCCTCGACACGTGGTGCGGCCAGGGAGCTCGCGGTGGATGGCCTTTGGTCCCGGTTCGTGGTACGAACCGGGCCTAGGTTTCTCTACCGCGTGCGGAAGAATTGCTATTTCTGCCGCCGCGGCACAGTTTAGGCTGTACCAACGTTCCTCTGCGCGGCGAGAGAAACGAGCGTTTCTCTGCCGCGGCAGAGTTTCAGCAATGCATATATATCATTCAAGAAACCACAAAAAATCGTCGTGAATATATATAGACATCGTCAACAGTACACGTAATGCATGCATATTTACAATATAAAAGCTAGTCGGATCTCTTTACTAAATATCTACGCCTCTACGAAGATCCTCCATCGTCACGATCTGCCGATAGTGCTCTCCACCTGGGGTAAGGGCCTCGGTAATAAAGAATTCCGCGATTTCCTCTTGAATTGCTTTTATTTGATCCTCCGTTATGAGAGTGTCCCGCAGGCGTATCATCTATATTTAAAAAAGGAGATCAATATATGAATGGAACTCAATACAATAGATGGTACTAATTAAGATTAATTGTGAAAATTTGTTATCGTACACGAGTCTGGTGTATACGGGCATCCCCACCCTTGGGACAGGCCATGTCACGAATGAAGGTGCAGACGTAGTATCCACATAAGTTATTCCTGGGTTCCTGCCTCATACACTTTACGAAAAAATAGTTCGATCAAACTAATAATCAAGCATCGTATTGAAAATAAATATCATATATAGAGTTTCACGGACATAGCTATATATATAGTACTACTTACAGGGTAATCTTCAAATGTAAGCTCCGGTTTCCATTTACCCGGAACAATATTGATGAACCGTTTCCAAGCCCTGCCCGGCAAAAAATAATGAGTAAATGAGTAATTGATTAGTTGAATATATCTTCGAATTAGAACAGATGAAGATGCCAATACGAAATTGATTGAAACTACCTCTGGAGGATGGCAGCCATGTCCGCCCATTCCGCATATTCTTTACGTTTCGAGTCCATGACTTTTACGACTCCAAGGCGAAGATCAATGATTAGGAGAATAAAGTGGAATCTGCACAAGCATAGCTCAATGATTACGAGAATAAAGTGGAAGGTGCACAAGCATAATGTATGTTATATATAACACTCACTTGAAGTTGTAGGGAAATAATATATCCTCTTTGTCTGCTTGCTTCTCTAAAAACATTACGATGTTGTCCTCTGTGTCCTTGGCGAAGTCTCGAACCGTAACTTCATGAACTGTGTTTGGGTCTATGAACCCCAGCGGTAGGAGCTTGCCTCTTTTGTATTCCAGCTTCTTCATTCTGCATAATTAAATGTATAGCGTACACAAAGAATATAATGAGGATAATTGTTAGTGCAAATGAATGAGCTACAGACATAATTACATAAATAAATACCTTACGACGATAGCAAGCGATGACGACTTTGTCGAGGCGTCTTGATTGAATAACCGAAGCTTGATTCTTCTAACTCAAGGTTTATCTCGTCTTTCCCCCGGAAGTAATGCTCATCTCTAAGATACACCGTGAGGTAGGCATCACCTCTTCGACAGGCTTTCAGGTACCATTCATGCAAACTTCGCATCTGTGTCCCTAGACGCGTGAGCTCGCCAGGTTTGACGAGATCAGATCCGTATCTATACTTGTTTACCACTTGAGCCGTTGGATAGTAATCTTCGTACTCAACTGATGCTCCCTGAGCTCTAGCCGCCCGTTCGATCATCGATGCCGTCTCTGGATCATGATAGGGCTCCACGACGAAGTGGGGTACGGCCTGAATGTCCTGCTGTCCAAGCTGGGCAACTTTTTTTGCTTCTTTGCTCGCTCTAGAGGACTGTCCAAGAGAGCGGTCATAATCAGCTCTCAGCTCAGGTCTCTTCATTCTCGTCTCGGCAAAGTGCTTCACTGTCTGCGGTGGAATAAACATCTTCTTCGGCGCAAGAAACGCCTTTTGCTCTTCACTCTGCTCATGTGGTACCAACTCTGGAGTCCGTGCCCTCATCGGAGTTGATGATCTCTTCGGAGCTGTAGGAGGTGCCGCGGACCGCTTCCTCTTTTGCCTAGGTGGAGGCGGCGGAGTCTCCTGACGAGGAGGAGGAGGCGGCGGAGTATTTTCACGCGGAGGAGACTGGTGGTCATGCATAGGGGAATCATCATCGCGCAGAGGAGAATCATCACGCGGAGGAGACTGCACAGGTGGCGGAGGAGGCGGACGAGGTGGCCTGCTTGTTGGCTTCTCACCTGGAAACACAATGTTCTCCTTCCGCCATTGCACGGCGGTTCTACGGGCTTCTCCCAGTTCTTTGATTTCCCCATCTTCACCTGCAGGGTGCTCAAGCACCAACCCCTCATAATCTCTCGACACTTCATCCACCATCACAACAGCAAAGTCGTCTTGGACCGGACGACAATGGTAAGACCTTGTAGGTATGAGGATGCCGACCGCCGCCTTGAAGGATAGGTTGAAAACTTTAACATGCAGATGATAAGGGGTGTCCTGATCTTCTCAGTAAGCAACGGTGGTGATGATGATCACGGGGTGATGGCAGCGGAGAAACACGACGATGAAGTGGATGATAACTTGTATGACGCAACGAGATCTCTCGATTGGTCCCTGTCGCCAATTGCAACAGCTCTCAACCCTGCAAGATATTCGCAACTCCACACACTTGCGCACGTAGCCACCGACCACGAAGCGGTAAGTTGCAACCGTCTAATTCCCAATGGAACAGCAGATCACACAAGACTTTTTCAGGATCTACACAATATCAAGCAATATGGTGTAGGGATTCAATAGTTTTGCTAGAGCAAACAACTAAGAACTAGGGTTTATCTTAAACGTGGTCTGAAGCAGCTAGGGGGGCGTCCTGGGCACTTATATAGGCGTCCGGGACGAGTTCTGGTCGAAAAGATACAAAAATAACCGACCCAGAATAGATCTGGTCGAGACAGACTCGGACACGTCCGGTCTGGAATCCGGTCAACCGGGCCAGGGACCGGGGCGGCCGGTCTGGGGTCCGGTCAACCGGGCGGCAACCGGGTCGGCCGGTCTAGGGTCCGGTCAACCGGGCGGCAACCGGGCAGCAACCGGATAGTTGCGAGGTTTCCGGTTTTCTTCCGGTACGATAAACTTGCGTCCGGTTGGCGCCGGTCGGCAAGACCGATGGCCGAGTTGGCCGGTGCAGCGGCCGGTCGGACCGGGTGCTGGACCGGCCTGGACGTCTTCTTCTCCTCTCGCGCATGTCTCCCGCTCCTCCCTCGCGCGACCATGAGATATCTTCATGTCCAGCTCCATGTCCAGCTTCACGTCCATCTTGACGTCCGTCTTCATGTCCAGCTGCTCCTCTCCTCCTCGTGCGATGCTCGTCTCTTCTTGATACCTGATGATACATAAGTAATAGGACTTAGGCAGTATAAAGTTCTCATCAATCAAAGTACCGTTTAGAAACAAGTTCACCTGTTGTTTAAGTAGCTTCGCACGAGCCCTTGTAATTGGTCCAATCCGAACTTCATTGGACTTGAGCTCCACAGCAGGTTCATCTTCATTTATTAATGACGGAGGTAGTGGTGTAGTAGGGATGTTCTCATCATCTCCCCCCCCCCCTTCAAAAGGCGTCGACCCCGACGCTCCAAGGTCTTCTCCATCATATGGTGTCAAATCAGCAACATTGAAAGAATTACTGACACCAAACTCATCAACTGGAAGATCTATTGAGTATGCATTATCATTGATCTTGGCAAGTACTTTGTAAGGACCAGCACCACGAGGCTTCAACTTAGACTTCCGTAGCTTCGGGAACCTATCCTTGCGAAAATGTACCCATACCATATCACCAGGCTTGAACAACATCTCTTTGCGCTTCTTATTCATCCTTGCAGCATTGCTCTTGCCTTTCTTCTCTATCAACTCTTTAGTCTTCACATGTATTTTGCGCACAAAATCTGCCCTCTTGGATGCCTCCATATTAACTCTCTCATGTATGGGCAAAGGCAACAAGTCAAGTGGAGTAATGGGTTTAAAACCATACACCACCTCAAAAGGATATAGCTCCGTGGTAGAATGTACCGCCCTGTTGTAAGCAAACTCTACATGCGGCAAACACTCTTCCCACTCCTTCAGGTTCTTCTTGATCATGGATCTCAACAGTTGTGACAAGGTTCGACTCACCACCTCAGTTTGACCATCAGTTTGGGGATGACAAGTAGTACTGAACAGCAGCTTTGTGCCAAGCTTTCCCCAAAGTGTCTTCCAGAAGTAGCTCATGAACTTCACATCATGATCAGAAACAATAGTCTTCGGGACTCCATGTAGTCGAACAATCTCCCTGAAAAACAGGTTAGCAATATGCGACGCATCGTCGCTTTTGTGGCAGACAATAAAGTGTGACATTTTAGAAAATCTGTCCACTACCACAAATATAGAATCATGGCCTCTTTTAGTACGCGGCAAACCCAACACAAAATCCATACTAATATCTTCCCAAGGTGTAGTAGGTGCCGGTAATGGAGTATACAAACCGTGAGGCTTCAGCTTGGACTTGGACTTGTTGCAAGTAATGCACCTCTTCACATACCTATCCACATCCCGCCTCATCTTTGGCCAATAAAAATGATCAGCGAGCATGAGTAGCGTCTTCTCATGCCCAAAGTGACCCATCAAACCTCCAGCATGTGATTCCTGCAATAAGAGCAAACGCACAGACGATTCTGGAACACATAGTTTGTTAGCTCGAAACAAGAACTCATCATGTATGTGATATTTTTCCCATGCTTTACCAAGAGCACATAAGCGATATGGTTCAGCAAAATCATGATCAGTAGCATACAAATCACATAACACCTCTAAACCAGGAATTTTAACATCAAGTTGAGTTAATAACATATTCTTCCTAGATAGAGCATCAGCAACAATATTATCTTTTCCCTTCTTATGCTTAATAATGTATGGAAAAGACTCAATGAACTCAACCCACTTAGCAAGACGCCTATGCAAAGTAGATTGGGCTTTCAGATATTTCAAAGCTTCATGATCAGAATGTATGATAAATTCTTTTGGCCACAAATAATGTTGCCAAACCTCAAGAACTCTAATTAAAGCATACAATTTTTTTTATCATATATTGGATAGTTCAACTTAGCACCAGAAAGTTTCTCAGAAAAATATGCAATTGGGCGACCCTCTTGCATCAACACACCACCAATTCCAATACCACTAGCATCACATTCAATCTCAAATTGCTTATTGAAATCAGGAAGTGCAAGTAACGGTGCAGAAGTTAACAATCGTTTCAGTTCATCAAAAGCATGATCTTGGGCAACGCCCCACTCAAATGCAACACCCTTTTTAGTCAATTCATTCAAAGGTGCAGCAATAGTAGAAAAATTGGGCACAAAACGGCGATAAAACCCAGCTAGACCATGAAAACTTCTAACTTGACTCACATTCATGGGAGTAGGCCAATTTTGAATAGCTTCAATTTTAGACACATCTACTTCTACTCCATGCTTAGAGACAACATAACCCAGAAATATGACCTTATCTTTGCAAAATGTGCACTTCTCAAGATTAGCATAAAGTTTACTATCACGCAACACTTGCAAAACATGTCGAATATGTATAATATGATCAGATTCATTGCGGCTGTAAATTAATATATCATCAAAATACACAACCACAAACTTGCCAATAAATTCACGCAAAACATGGTTCATCAGTCTCATGAAAGTGCTAGGTGCATTAGTCAAACCAAAAGGCATTACTAACCACTCATATAAACCAAATTTTGTTTTAAAGGCGGTTTTCCACTCATCCCCTTCTTTCATCCTAATTTGATGATAACCACTACGCAAATCAATTTTAGAGAACACAACAGCACCACTCAATTCATCTAGCATATCCTCTAAACGGGGAATAGGGTGACGATATCGAATAGTGATATTGTTTATAGCTCTACAATCTACGCACATACGCCATGTACCATCTTTCTTAGGAACTAGAATAACAGGAACATCACAAGGACTAAGGCTTATGCGGATATAACCTTTGTCGAGTAGCGCTTGTACTTGCTTTTGTATCTCCTTCGTTTCTTCGGGGTTCGTTCTATATGGTGCCCGATTGGGTAGCGAAGCTCCGGGAATCAAGTTGATTTGATGCTCAATACCTCGCAATGGTGGAAGTCCTGCAGGTACCTCATCCGGAAACACATCGCCAAATTCCTGCAAAACATTAGAAACACCAAGAGGAAGAGGGGTCATGTCGTTAGAAACCAAAACCGTACCCCTGTACAAAAGCACAAGAGGCATGGCTGTAGGATCCTCACTAAATTCTCTCATGTCTTCTTTGGTGGCTAATGAGACTAAGGAATTCACTCTCTCACTTTTCGTTATATCACTCACAACATTACAATTCTCTCGCCTATCTAAAGAAGCATCCTCCAAATTGACTTCAACTTTTTGACGAGACTCATTGACAATTTGTTGTGGTGTCATAGGCTGTAAATTGATTTTCTTGCCCTTGAACTCTAAGTGATATGTATTGGCACGGCCATTGTGTTGCACAGAACGGTCATAGAGCCAAGGCCTTCCCAATAGTAGGTGACACACCGTCATAGGGACGACATCAAAATCAATGCAATCCTTATACGGTCCAATAGCAAATTCAACACGCACCATGTGGTTTACCTTCATCTCACCATTGTCGCTCAACCACTGAATATAGTATGGATGCGGGTGCGGTAGATACTTCAACTTCAGCTTGGTACACAACTCCTTGCTTGCTAAATTGCGGCAACTCCCGCCATCAATAATGACCTTGCAAGCCTTGTCAGGACCAACTAAAGCCTTCATTTGGAACAAATTGCAGCGCTGAGTAGAGGCACTAGGCAATACATTAAGAGCACGCTGCGACACAACAATGGTGCGAGCATCAGACGGATATGCATCTTCACCATCAGTGTCATAGTCATCATCTTCTGGAGCATTAGGATCAACATCGTCTCCAGTCTCGTACTCATTGTCCTCATTAATAACCATGACTTTGCGATTAGGACAATCTCTCTTGAAGTGACCCTTGCCACCACATGTATGACAAAGCATGTCACGGTTACACGCAGTAGACACATTAGAGCCACTCGTACTTACAGCAGATTCGGACTTCTTTGTGTTAGACACATTGGAGACCGACTTACTAGGCGGAGGGGCGGAGCGCGTCGAGGGCGCCGGCGCCATAGATGGGGCCGCGCGGGGTGTGAAACGCCCAGCTCCTGTAGCTCGACCTTTGATCTTTGCTTCATCAGCCAACTGTGATTCAGCTTCTCTTGCATGATGTAACAATTGATTCATATTGGTGTAGCTGTAGTGACGAACAATGCCTTTGATGTCATACTTCAAACCGTTGAGAAAACGCTGCATTGTCATCTCAAGAGACTCACGGACACGGCCACGCTGCATAAGCATCTCCATCTCCATGTAGTATTCATCCACAGTCTTCACACCTTGTCTCAAAAGAGTCAGCTTATCATATATATTCCGCAAGTAATTTGTTGGCACAAAACGAGCAGTCATTGCCTCCTTCATGGCACACCATGTGCGTATAGGCTGCTCACGGTCCTCTTCGCTATTACGAACAAAAGCATCCCACCAACACAAAGCATAGCCATCAAATTCGGATGAAGCAAGCTTGATCTTCCGGTCTTCAGTATAATGCGGATGTAAGCTCCACAACTTCTCAATCTTCAGCTCCCAAGTGAGGTATTCTTCAACATCAGCTCCTCCTTCAAACTTGGGTATAGAAAACTTGGGCTTACCCAAACCATCTTCCTCATCTTGTCCATGACCATTGCGGCCAAGTGGAACCCAACCGCGAGGACGATTACCACGTGGCGCATCACGAGCATTGTGTGCGTCATCTTGAAGCTCAGGATCATCGTCATCTTCTTGTTGTTGTTGCGCGGTCAAATTCTCAACAGCCAAGCGCAAATCAGCAAGATTTCGTTGGACATCCGTCATTTGATCTTGCATTGTAGTGACGGTCACATGAGTAGCATCCAGCTTTTGGGAAATCTCATCAATCTTCCCATTAAGCACCTCGTCCTGAGCGCGGAATTCACGTCGCATCTCATTACGAAGAGCCTCATACTCCCTCCATGTGATGATATCTGCAGCACTCTTGTTTTCCTGGTTAACAATTTTATGATCACTAGCAGACATCGTTAGTAGGTTAGTGCACTAAATCAAAAATATATGGTGGTACTCTCACAACTCACTCAAAACTGATAAGAAAAGGAGATCTTACCGTTCCAAAGTAAATTAGTGTTGCTTACCACTTGTAGTAACAACTAGTGCACGGATGTAGCGAAGCGAATATCAAGGGTATAAGAACAAATCTCACGGCAAAGCAGGGTATATGTGGGGCTGTAGGTAGGCTACCTATTTGCACCAATAATAAGCTCTAGCGCTGACCGTAGACAACCAATGATACTCACACAAGGCGATATAATGGG
The DNA here is from genome assembly GCF_019359855.2 of Lolium perenne. NCBI lineage: Eukaryota > Viridiplantae > Streptophyta > Magnoliopsida > Poales > Poaceae > Lolium > Lolium perenne. Next base: position 263,632,715 of record NC_067250.2, read on the forward strand.
GCAATGCAACTGTATGTGGAAAAGGTTGCAATGCACACGAGAGACGCTAGCAAAGCTCAACGAGACAGGCACAAGATTGCTCAACTACAGGTGCAGTAAAGTAAACTTAGGCCTTCACTTGATTCAACTAGCACTTCACTTTTCTTTTTGGAAGTTTCTATTTGTATAACACACGCAGCGATGTAGCTCTTTTTGCTTCTTTTCAATTTTCCCTTTTTTTTTCTTTGTTTTTTTATTTTCTGACACAACTCCTTGATAACACGGCCAACAATGATATGCAAAACACCAATAACCTAACGAGCAGCCTATCGAGCGGTAAAACTAGTCTCTTCTGGGGAAGTTCCTAGTCACTTGTATCGAAAGGCTGTGTCTATGGTTTGGAACAAGCACACTGTACGCTATGTGGACTCGGAGTAACAAAAATTGACACCACAAAATAAAGGAAAACAAGATGATAGAGTAAACTCAAACCCTAAAAGATTAGATGGAAAGAAAAGATACGCAAAAACAACTACGAAAAGCAACTAAAACTTGAAATTAGTGCAATCTAAGGCTATGGCAAACCCTAACCCTAATTTTTTTTTGGCTTTTTCTGGATAGGAAAACACTCACAACTCAACTATGGGGGTGGATTGTGGATGGCTTACCGAGGAAAACTGGAAATCTGATACCAAGATGATAAGGGGTGTCCCGATCTTCTCAGTAAGCAACGGTGGTGATGATGATCACGGGGTGATGGCAGTGGAGAAACACGACGATGAAGTGGATGATAACTTGTATGACGCAACGAGATCTCTCGATTGGTCCCTGTCGCCAATTGCAACAGCTCTCAACCCTGCAAGATATTCGCAACTCCACACACTTGCGCACGTAGCCGCCGACCACGAAGCGGTAAGTTGCAACCGTCTAATTCCCAATGGAACAGCAGATCACACAAGACTTTTTTAGGATCTACACAATATCAAGCAATATGGTGTAGGGATTCAATAGTTTTGCTAGAGCAAACAACTAAGAACTAGGGTTCATCTTAAACGTGGTCTGAAGCAGCTAGGGGGGCGTCCTGGGCACTTATATAGGCGTCCGGGACGAGTTCTGGTCGAAAAGATACAAAAATAACCGACACAGAATAGATCTGGTCGAGACAGACTCGGACACGTCCGGTCTGGAATCCGGTCAATCGGGCCAGGGACCGGGGCGGCCGGTCTGGGGTCCGGTCAACCGGGCGGCAACCGGGTCGGCCGGTCTAGGGTTCGGTCAACCGGTTGGCAACCGGGCAGCAACCGGATAGTTGCGAGGTTTCCGGTTTTCTTCCGGTACGATAAACTTGCGTCCGGTTGGCGCCCGGTCGACCGGGCCAGTGACCAGGTTGGCCGGTCTGGCGGCCGGTCGGACCGGGTGCTGGACCGGCCTGGACATCTTCTTCTCCTCTCGCGCATGCCTCCCGCTCCTCCCTCGCGCGACCATGAGATATCTTCATGTCCAGCTCCATGTCCAACTTCACGTCCATCTTGACGTCCGTCTTCATGTCCAGCTGCTCCTCTCCTCCTCGTGCGATGCTCGTCTCTTCTTGATACCTGATGATACATAAGTAATAGAACTTAGGCAGTATAAAGTTCTCATCAATCAAAGTACCATTTAGAAACAAGTTCACCTGTTGTTTAAGTAGCTTCGCACGAGCCCTTGTAATTGGTCCAATCCGAACTTCATTGGACTTGAGCTCCACAGCAGGTTCATCTTCATTTATTAATGACGGAGGTAGTGGTGTAGTAGGGATGTCCTCATCATCAGCTCACAAGGACGGCTCTCAGTGAGATCATCCACGGGGGGGGGGGGGGGGGGGGTAGCGAGGAGGCTCGACCACCTGGTCATCATCATCATTATCCACCTGCTGAGAGGAAGCCACGCTGCTTTTTCGGTGTGGTTAAGATTGCAGCGGGACGAGGGCATTGAGAAATGCATGATCTACAGCCTGCCCCTGAGCCATCTGAGATGTAAGTACTTGGGTTACCATGGTTAATTGGGCTTTCATGGTGCTCATACCCTCCTCTAAGTTAGCTAGGCGGTCTGTTTCCCTTGCCTTTCTCCTCTCATGGCTTTTATCAGGAAATCTCTTCCTTTCCGCAGGAAAGCCATACTTCCACGGAACGGAGCCTTCTGTGCCTCGTGTTCGTCCGGCGTGTTCTTTGTTCCCAAGGGCGCATGTCAGCTCATCGTTCTCTCTTTCGGGCTGGAACCTCCCCTCCTCCACGTCCCTATGTGCTTTTTCCAGGGCATCAATGGGAACCTTCAGATGAGCTTTCTTATAGATGCACTTCCCTGTTTCTGGATGCAACGTTCCCCCAATCCCGTAGAACCACTCCTTGCACCGTTCGATCCAACCGTGTGCCCCTAATCTGATCCCTTTCCTGGTCAGTTCCGCCTCAGCTGCCTGCCACTTAGGACGGTTAGCCCTGTATCCACCTGGACCCAGAATTTGGTGATATAGCTTCAACGCTGCATTTGCCTTATTTGTTTCCGACATTTTCTTAAATTCTTCTGACTCCGTGTTGTACTTCACGAATTCGTCCCAGTGATTTTTTACCTTCTCACTGTCCGGAGTCTTCTTTTTCTTGATAAGGCCGCGCAATCTTTTCTTGTGGTTCTTGAATAGTTCGGCCATCTTCTTCTTGCCAAACTCGCGGAGGGCCTGCTCCATCTTGGCCTTTTCAGCGTCATCCCCCTCTTCGGGTACTATGTTGAAATGTGACATGAGCTTGTTCAGAATGCTGTTTTTGGCTACATCATCGATATAAAGACCTTGAGCTTCTTCCTCTGCAGACAGCACTAGTCCCTTCGGCATGTGCCATTCTCGAACGGTGATCGGGACGTGGTCCCTAACAAGCACTCCGCATTGAGCTATAAATGCCTTTGCACCTTTCTCTGGAGCAATCGGTTTACCATCCTTTTCGATGTGGGTGATGTCGTGCCTAACACCGTCGTCCAACTTTTTGGCCGGGCCTCGCTTCCTCGACTTTACAGAAGAAGTGCTCGATCCGGAGTGCTAAAAAAGAAATAATTCATAGTCAGTACAATTTAATTAGTTAATGCATCTAGTCGATCAACAGCGGCTTAATTAATTTATATACCTCGGTGATAACTACAGTTCGGGAGCCATTATGATGATCTTGTTCCTCACTGGCGCCATTAGGATCTTCTTCCTCAATATTCTCCGCTCCCTCACCGGAGTCATTCAAATAAGTTGCGGTGACATCGTCACCGCCATCATCTGGAATAACGTTGTCGTCGCGATCATCCAGAGTACCGTGGGCTATGAGGTTCTCCATGAATTTTTCTTGAATTTCATCTCTGTCCATGCTTTCTACAACGACCTGCAAGCTATATATAGGAACCATCATATGATCAAATTAAGGATAATGCAGAAAACTGAAAATGGAGTTACATATGTAGTTCTTAACTAAGGATGTTTATTTAACCCTAATACATCAATCACTACTACAACCACTCAACCGCGCCGACCGGGTCCTAGAGGGCGCCGACCGGGTCCTGAGCCACGCTGGGTGTACCCCCAAAGCCACGGAACAACAACGGGAGCATAGCTAACATGAGATCCCCGCATAACACTCTATCCGGTCCTATACATGTTGTCTAACGCATACATGTAACGGCAAACATGCTTGTCCTCCGCTTCAATGCGCTGAGCTACCTCCTCCGGCGGGGCCGGCTCCCTCTGAAACGACCGTGGCCCATAAGACCTCCACCAAAGAATATCCGGGTCGACGACGGGACCCGGATTCCGCACCAAGGTGCGCGACCCGGAAGCTAAGACCTCCGAGTGTTGGGGGGATGACCCCCGGTATGCCAAAGGCATGCCAAATCGGATGGTCTGAGCCATCAGGATACCGGTTAAATGTTCATACCGGAGCATAAGATAGGCGTTTGGCTGAGCAGGGCTAAGCCGGTATCCTCAGGGGAGGTATACCGGAACCGGATAGAAAAGGTACCAGGCCACCGGAAAGAAGAGCATGTCGGCAAGACTGGTCAAAGATTCTCTCCAGAGCTAGAAGACAAAGATGAGCTAAGCAAAGTAGCTTTAAACGAAGGGCTGACGATAAAGAAGAAGATGACGGAGAAAGAAGCCGGAGGACGTCAGCCTCCCTGATTAAAGAGGACCTCGGTGTCATCTATGATTAAAGTAGCTTTGTAAAGTAGCTTTGTAAAGTAGTTTGTCCGGTCAAAGATGCCATTAGGGTTTCTTGCACTGTAAGCCACCCTCTCCCCTATATAAGGAGAGGGGGCAGCCCTCCTTACGGGCATGCACGAAAGTAGTAAGGCACGAAGCACAAACCTGTAACATGTGTGAATCAATGAAGAAAGTGATCTAGAAGCGAGTTCTTCCTTGTGTCTTTCTTCTTCAACCTCTGGCCTTGGCTAAGTTCTTGAGGAAACCATCCGGAAGTTCGTCCCATCTGATCGCAAACCCTCCCCCGAATCCTCTAGCGTCCATTCGGCCCCAATCTAAGCCATCCTATGGCATCTGTCTGTTCACCACAACGACAGTTGGCGCCCACCGTGGGGCATGAAGTGGCGCTTGAAGGAGTTCACATTCGGGCGGGCATCCTCGAGGTCGCCGGCGAGCGTACGGTGTCCGCGCTCGTGCAGCGCATCTACGCCATGGACTTCATCAACGACAACGCGGGCTGCTTCGCCAACGGCGGCATCTTCCCCAAGAATGGCCGCATCATCGAGTTTGGTAGCCACCGCGTCTACTTCGGCACCGTCCCTGTGCGCCAGCGCCTCTCGCCGGTGCTGGTGGCACCGGACCCGCCAAGATGGCTCTGTGCTGGCCGCGCCGTCGGCAGCGTCGAGGTAATGATGACCGGCGTGGTTGGTGCAGGAAAAGAAGTTGTGGGTGAAGGTGCTGGTCGTGCGGCTGCGACCCGTGCGGCCAAGCCACCGTTGGAGCGCGACGCAGGCGCAGCGGGAGCGTCATCCGCGCCACCGGAGACACCGCTCCAAGCGGCGATGAACGTCCTCGCCACCCCCATCGCGCAGAACATCGACCCGGCAGCAGCTCAGGCGGAGCTGGAGGCGCAGCGCCAAAAGGTGCTCGAGAGCGACAAGGACATCATCCGGGCGCAGCGCGAGCTAAACCTAACCCTACGTGAGTATAACGCTGCCCATGGCTTTGCTTCTGTTAGCGCGCATGCTGCTAGGATACCGGAGAACCGGCTAAAGGCTCGCAACCTAGATCAGGATTTGCGCAAAGAAATTCATGCCGGCAAAAGTACCTCTGCATCTGTTAGCATCGTGGAAAAACCTAAGTACAGTAGCCCGGATAAAACTATAAAAGCTGCTAAAGCTGCAGTAGAGTTGTGCGAGTCGCTTTCCGTAGATGCTTTGGCAAAACAGCAAGAGCGTGTTAGAGAGCTGCTGGAAACTATTGAGCAGCAGAATGCTGAGCAGCTGGCTAAGCTAAACAAGGCCGCGGCCTCAAAGTCCGCACATTCAACAAAGAATGTCGGAAGCAAGTCCCATGGGCAGGCATCGTCCCCCCATCCGGACAGAAGAAGAGAGAAAGAGATGAACGCACATCAGATGACTGTGTACGATCCGGTTCTTGCCGGAAAACAACAAGCCGGGCAACATGACGCCGGTAGAAAAAGCCAAGGGGCAGAACGAGGCTACGCCAGAGGAGGCTATGCCGGAAACAATCATGCCGGTAGATACGAAACCGGGCAAAATTATCGAGCTGCAAGGGCAGCATATGATGAGGAGGAAATAGATCCCCCGAGGTACCGGCAGGCAAGGGCCGCGGTACCGGAATGTTATGATGAAGCTGATTCTGCAAGACCGGCAGCATTCCAGAACCCATTGGGAGAACGCCTGGGAGAGAGATACTTACCGGAACGGGATGCGAGGCACCGTCTGGATAGAGTGTACTTGTCAGAAATGATCGAGGAGGAAGGTCCCCCAGGCCCAAAGTGCTTTGGCCCAAGGATCATGAAAGAAAAACCACCAGTGCGCAACTTTATGTTGCCCCGTGACACAAAAACATACGATGGCACTACAAAGCCGGAAGACTGGCTCGCGGATTATGTGACCGCGGTATACGTCGCAGGCGGTGGAGGAACCGTAGCAGGAGGAGGAAATCGGCGTTGGGCCGTGAGAATCATACCATCGTTTTTGGTTGGACCGGCAAGAATCTGGCTAAACAACTTGCCGGCAGGAAGCATAAATGGCTGGCTAGATTTTGAGGAGGCTTTTGTGAGCAATTTCAGCAGCACCTATCAAAGGCCAAACAGGCCGCAGCAACTCGCTCTGTGCATACAGCGCGCAAACGAAACAGACCGGGATTATCTGGCCCGGTGGAACACTACAAGGAACTCCTGTGAAGGGGTAATCGAGGCACAGGCCATTGCTTGGTTCAGCAGTGGGTGCAGAAGAGGTTCACCGTTGTGGCAAAAGCTGCAGCGGAACATGCCGACAACGTTGGCAGAGATGATACATGTGGCGGATAGCTATGCGTTGGGAGACCCAACGCAGCCGGCAGTGCAACCTGAGCCGGAACAGCTGCGCCACGAACAACACCGGGATAACCGGAATAACAAAAGAAGAGAAGATTTTCCGGATCGAAGGTACGGTCCGCAGCAAGTTGCTGCTGTGCAGGAAAACTCTGAGGCCAGCGGCAGTCAGAGGCAAAGAACCGGATCGCAGCCGTGGGCAGGTCCTAAGAAACAATGGGTGGAAAAGAAACCCTGGGTCCAGAAAAGAAACTGGCAAGAACCCGCAAAGTACACCATGGAAACTGCCATGGACCAACCTTGCCGGTGGCACACACCAAATCCGGCACACCCGTCAAACCACCTGACGAAGGATTGTACCTGGACCAAGTACTTGATGCAAAAGGGAACGGTAAAAGATGCACAACCACCACAAGACATGCCGCGGCAACAACAGCTACCGCCACCACCGCCACTTACCGGGGCAAACGCCTTACCGGTGCATCCAAACCGGCAGCAGTACCAGCAAGTTAACCGGGTGGAGCAAAATGATGATCAACCACCTCCACCGGCACCTTTAGGCCGGAATGTTTACGAGGGTCCGCATATGTGCTGTGTTGTCTTTGTCACTGAGCCAACAGATAGGCAAAGTGTACACCGCCGCTCCATGGAGGTCAATGCCGTGATGCCGGCAGTCCCCAAGTACATGCTGTGGTCAGATCAGGAAATTACCTGGTCATTCAAGGATCACCCTAAGATCATGCCGAATCCGGGTGGATACGCTCTTGTTGTGGACCCAATCATGAAAGGGCCACAAACTCGAGTAAAGTTCAGCAAGGTGCTGATAGATAACGGCAGCAGCATAAACATCATGTACAAGCATACCATGCATACGCTGGGCATAACAGAAAACATGCTTCAGCCAACGCGTACAACGTTCCACGGAATCGTTCCGGGCTTGTCCTGTGCCCCGATAGGAAAAGTTCGGGTGGACGTGGCATTTGGAGGACGTGACAATTGCCGGGTTGAAAATGTTGAGTTTGAGGTGGTGGATCTAGACAGTCCTTACCATGCGTTGTTGGGAAGACCAGCATTGGCAGCTTTCATGGCTACCACTCATACGGCTTACCTCAAAATGAAGATGCCGGCACCTCGTGGACCCTTAACTGTGGTGGGGAACTATAAAGTCTCACTGGAAACTGCATCTGCCGGATCGAACCTAGCGGAATCGCTGGTGATCGCGGAGGAAAAGAAAAGGATGTAAACAGCGGTTGCGCTGGCTCAGTCCTCACAGTTGAGCTTAGCGGCAATGAGTGGAAACTTGGGCTCACCGGCATTCAAGCCGACAAATGAAACAAAGGACATTGTGCTGGATCCGGCTTACCCAGAGCGCACCGTTCGCATCGGTGCCAGACTCGATCAAGCATAGGAAAGCGCGCTCGTCAGCTTCCTCCGTGAGAATCGGAATATCTTTGCCTGGTCAACTGATGATTTGGTAGGTGTTCCGAGGGAGCTGGCTGAGCACTCTTTAAACGTCCGGAAGGATGCCAAGCCGGTGCGACAACCCTTGCGCCGGTTCGCTGAAGATAGAAGGAAAATCATAGGAGAGGAGGTAACCAAACTGCTTGTTGCCGGATTCATTGTGGAGGTCACGCACACAGAATGGCTGGCCAATCCGGTAATGGTCGAAAAGAAAAAAGATGAAAACCTGGAGGCAAAAGCTCCGAAGGTGTGGCGCATGTGCATCGACTACACCAACCTAAACAAGGCTTGCCCAAGAGACCCTTTTCCTTTACCACGGATCGATCAAGTGATTGATTCAACTGCTGGGTGTGAGTTGTTGTCCTTCCTGGATGCGTATTCCGGTTTCCACCAAATCCCCTTGAAAAAGGAAGATCAAATAAAAACTGCGTTCATTACCCCGCACGGGGCTTATTGCTATGTCACCATGCCTTTTGGCTTGCGCAACGCTGGTGCAACGAACCAGCGCTGTATGCAAAAATGCTTATTCGATCAAATTGGAAAGAATGTGCAAGTCTACGTAGACGACATTGTGATAAAAACTAAGGTAAAGAACACCTTAATCGATGACATCCGGCAAACATTCGATAACCTAAGACGGTTCCGGATGAAACTTAATCCGGCAAAATGCACCTTCGGTGTCCCTGCCGGCAAGCTGCTCGGTTTCCTGGTATCAAGCCGGGGCATAGAAGTCAATCCGGTAAAAATCCGGGCAATAGAAAGAATGACTATCCCACGGGAGCTAAAAGATGTGCAGAAGTTTACCGGAAGCTTGGCATCGTTAAGCCGGTTCGTGAGCAGGTTGGGAGAAAAAGCTCTGCCACTCTATGCTCTGATGAAAAAATCCGACAAGTTCGTCTGGACCCCTCAGGCAGACGCAGCGTTTAAAGAACTGAAAGCAATGCTGGCCACAGCACCCATACTGGCTTCGCCTCTAGAAAGAGAGCCTATGCTATTATACATAGCGGCAACAAACCGGGTCGTGAGCGTAGTGGTTGTGGTTGAAAGAGAAGAGGAAGGAAAAACCGTCCAGAGGCCGGTATACTACCTGAGCGAGGTGCTTTCCCTCTCAAAACAAAATTACCCTCACTTCCAAAAAATGACTTATGGCGTGTACATGGCCGCCACAAAACTCAAGCATTACTTTGAGGAGCACCCCATGAAAGTGGTGAGTGAAGCACCGATCTCCGATATCATGTGCAACAAGGACGCTAGTGGAAGGATTGCAAAGTGGGCAATCCAGATATCACCATACGTGCCGGTATATGAAAGAAGAGATGCCATAAAATCGCAGGCTTTGGCTGACTTCCTCGTCGATTGGGCGGAGATGCAATACAAACCGCCAGATCAGAGGATAGAGTACTTGAAAATGCACTTCGATGGGTCCAAACTCAAAGAGGGCCTAGGTGCCGGTGTGGTGCTCACCTCACCAGAAGGAGATTACCTCCGGTACGTTTTGCAGGTACATTTCAGGGCATCGAATAATGTCGCTGAATACGAGGCTTTGATCCATGGGCTTAAGGTTGCAAAAGAAATCGGTGCGCACCGGATCATTTGCTATGGAGATTCAGATCTTGTGGTACAGCAGTGTTCCGGGGATTGGGATGCAAAAGATGCCAACATGGCCTCGTACCGGTTTCACGTGCAAAAGATTGCCGGATTCTTCGAAGGGTGTGAGTTTCACCATGTGCCGCGAGCAGAAAATGAAGCCGCGGATGCTTTATCCAAGCTGGGCTCATCCAGGCAAGAAATTCCTCCCGGAATAGCTCTAGCTCACTTAAGAGCACCATCGATCAAACCAAGCCCGGAATCGGAATCAATTTTTGTACCGGAATCGCATGTAGTACCCATGGATATTGATGAAGGAAACCCGGGGACTGCACCGGTAAACCCGGGGACTGCACCGGTAAACCCGGGGACTGCTCCGGCAAGCTCGGGGACTGCTGTTCCCATACCGGAAGAAATGATGCTGGTAGATAGCATGGAGATAGATGCACCGGTGTTTTTGGTTCGAGAGACGCCGTCGTGGGTTAAACCTATTAAGGAATTCCTGATCAACGGCACCTTGCCGGATGACGAAAATGAGTCAAGGAGAATACAAAGAAGATCCAAAGCATATACATTCATCAATGGTGAGGTGTACAAGAGAAGCGTTACCGGTGTCCTTCAAAGATGTGTGGAACCGGAAGAAGGGAAAGAAATGCTTGAGGAAATTCACCAAGGAGAATGTGGGCATCATGCTTCATCAAGGGCGCTGGTAGCAAAAGTATTCCGGCATGGGTTTTATTGGCCCACTGCTTTGGAAAACGCCGAGGATTTGGTAAGAAAATGCAACGGGTGCCAGAGGTACGCCAAGCAAAATCATACCCCAGCGTCCGGTTTAAAAACAATACCATTAACATGGCCGTTTGCCGTTTGGTGCCTCGATATGGTTGGCCCATTCAAAACTGCAAGAAGCAGCATGACTCACATCTTGGTCATGGTGGATAAATTCACCAAATGGCTAGAAGTAAAACCTATCGCAAAGTGTGATGGGCATACAGCGGTAAAATTCTTAAAAGATGTCATTTTACGGTATGGATACCCGCACAGCATCATTACTGACAATGGAACCAACTTTGCTCAAGGTGAGTTCAAAAGGTTTTGTGAGGACAACAACATCCGGTTGGATTTGTGCTCAGTGGCACACCCACAAGGCAATGGCCAAGTGGAAAGAATGAATGCATTGGTACTTTCCGGTATCAAACCTAGACTCATTGATGCAGTGGAAAAGTCACCGGGATGTTGGCTCGATGAGCTACCATCAGTACTGTGGAGTATAAGAACAACTCCAAACCGGTCTACCGGATACACTCCGTTCTTCATGGTTTATGGAGCAGAAGCAGTCATACCAACCGACATCATTCATGATTCACCAAGGGTACAGCTCTATACTGAGCAAGAGGTCAAAGAGGCCAGAGAAAATGATGTCGACTTGCTAGAAGAAGCAAGAGAGCTAGCTTTGGCGAGAACAGCCATTTACCAGCAGAACCTCAGACGCTATCATAGCCGGAAGGTTAACCCGAGAGTTTTCTGGGAAGGAGATCTCGTGCTACGCCTAGTGCAGCGCACTGAAGGCCGGCATAAGCTTTTGCCACCATGGGAAGGTCCCTTCATTGTAAGCAAGGTGCTTCACAATGATGCATATTACTTGATCGATGCACAGGAGTGGAAAAAAGGAAAGGCGGACAGGTCCGGAGAGGAGAGCAAGCGTCCATGGAACGTAGCTCTATTGCGTCCTTTCTACTCTTGAAGTTGTGGTGTAAGAAGTTCCTTTTTGTACCTTAATTGCTATGAATAAAAGATGCCAGAACCTTGAATGAATATCGGGGACTACCCCAATAAGGTTGCATGGAACTTGTTTATTTTTTCAGTTTACCGGTTGCTTATTGAACGTTTTTTCTTTCCGGTTTAGTAGTGTGCTAAACCCTACCGGAGTCTTCGACTCTGCTGCTGTCCGCAACCCGGCTTCATGGCAAGCAAGATAAACCGGTAGGGGATAAGCACATGAATTGCGGAGAGGGAGAGCAGGAAAGAACAATCCGGAAAATTTAACTAACCCCGGTTAAACCGGTTTTTTGCAAAATTTCGAAGTTATTTCTAAGTTCAAGAAAATGCTTGTTTGGTGAAAGAACCTTGTGCTCATAAGCCAAAGAACGCCCAGAGAAGGCAGGCAGAGCCAAGGCAAAAGAACCAAGTATGCATCGAATTGGATGCGGAAACAATTTAGAAATCTTTGCGGTGCAAGATAAAAGCAAAACTAGAAGCAAATATGCTAAAGCAAACTTAGAATACTTAACTACCGGTATAACTTACCGGCATAGAATGTTGCACCACAAACCACAAGGGCAAGTTTTATATTACATCATACACCCCGACATACCGGGGTCAAATTTAACGAAGTCTGTTGTAAAGCAAGCAGGAGTAGATAAAATGTTCAGGCGACGGGGGCATCAGGTGGAGCAGCACCGGTCTCGGTGTCTTCAGGGGGAGCAGTGCTGGCCTCGGGAGCTTCCGGCGGCACGTCCTCAGCAGCCTCATCTTCATCTCCCTCTTCTTCTTCCTCATCGCTGAGGTAGTCCTTGACACCAGGAGGGGGAGGGATGAAGGTGCGGACCTCGGCATACTCAGCAAGCCGGTAGGCCCGGTCCTGCCGCTTCGCGGTAAGCACCGGATCCGTGTCAGTGAGAGCATCTTGGCGTACACCTTGAAGAGCATCTAGATTCAGAGCCGGGTACCAGGAGCATGCGGAGCGCAGCGCCGTGTCAGCTCCGGCACGAGCCGCGGAGCATTGCCACTCGCGAATCCGGTGCCCGGCATCCTTGAGCCGGTGGGCGGTAAGCGTGATGTTTGCCGGCATCTCCTCCTCAGGCCACAGCACCTTGAAGAGTTGGATGGTGGTGTCCGGTAGGTCGGCAAGGAGCCGGTCGACGGAGCGCATGTGTTGGACTCGCGCGGAGAGGGCGACAAGATAGTCGTACCCATCCCAGTGCGCGTCCATATTGGGAAATTCCCGCGCCACCCGATCCTCCATCACCTTCTTCACGGCGTAGACCTGGGAGTCCGGGAAATGCTCTACAGGAGGAAGGAAAAAGCATAAACACAAAATACCGGAAAAAAGAATGTCGGAAGAACAAGGAACAAGGATACATTTTCAAAAGGAGAAAGCTTATAAGCGAAAGAAGGGACAAGGCAGGGGCTTACGGAAAGCCAACGCGTCAATCTGCATAACCAACCGATCGTATTCCTTGTGATCTGTGGTCATGACATCAATGAGGCGCTCCGCTGCCTTCCGCGCCTTCTTTTCCTCCTCCAGCTCTGCCGTCAGTACGGTGTTGGAGTTCGTGGAGTCCTCCACAACCTCCGCCAGCCTGGCCTCAGCTGCAACCCGGGCATCCTTCAGAGCTTGCTCATGCTGGAGCGCGGCTTGCATAGCCTGTTCCTTCAGCTCCCTCAAGGCGGTCTTCTGGGCATCCAGTGCCTCGTGGTGCTCCTTGATGAGCTGCTCTTTCTCGCCTAAATACCGGAAAGAAAGGTATTAGCAAGCGGCAATAGATGGAATGAAAAAAGAACAGGTTAACCGGAAAAGAAAGGGTGGTACCTTGAAGCTTGACAACCTGGGACCTAAGGGCCTCGATGGTAGCTTCCGGAACAGCTGTTAAACAGAAAGATGCGTAAATATCAAAGAAGAAAACATTCCGGTGAAAAGATGCCGGAGGAAAAGAAAGAAAACCAACCTTGGCAGTGGCTATGGGCCTCGGCAAGGTCCCGATGCTCCCACAGAAGCTCCTCAAAGAGCTGCTTCCGGGCATCCGCGGTGCTCTGATCAAAGGAAGATGGTTATGAGAAAGAAAGAAACAAAGCTCTTAACCCGAAACTTGGGGACTGGCTATGCCGGTTTCGCGCGTTTCTAATTAAAGTTTCGCGCTAAAAGCTACGCTTTCAACACGAAACTCGGGGACTGGGAGGATAGACAATATCCGGAAATAAAAGAAACCGGCATCAACAAAAATTACAAGAGAGTTGGCAAAACTTACCACCACGTTGCTGGTGGCGTCGTACCAGGCACTGTCAAACTCCTTCACGGCGCGTTTAAGCCGCGAGAAGTGTTCTTCAGTGGACCGAGGCCCAGCAGGGTCTGGTGCTGGAAGGCGGTCCTTCCCCAGGCCGCGGGTAGATGCAGAGATATCTGCTTCATTCCACTTCTGGGCGTAGGGGAGAAGGTGCCCCAGGTCTTTACCCGCGCGGTTCAGCTCAACGATCCGGCCTAGGAGGCCGGAAGGTTTGTCTTGGACAGCAGCAACAGCAGGGCCGACATGCAGCACCACGGACCGCGAGCCGCCTGAGGCGTCGCCCTCCACGGCCTTGCCCCGAGAAGCCCCGGGCTTGAGGAACTTGGTGATCTTGGAGGTCTCTGGCGGCGGCTTACGCTTGGCCGCGGAAGGTCCTTGGCTTGGCGACGGTGTCGGCGCGGCTCCGGTAGGCTCGAGGGTAAGAGCTTCCGGTTGAGGCACGGGAGATACCGGCACGGAAGTATCCGGCGCGGTGGAGGAGGAGCTTGGCTGCTTCTTTTTCTTCTTCGGGGAAGGAGGAACCAGAGGTTCCGCCTGCCCGGCATCTATCTCGTCGGCGCCGATGTTGCTGGCGCCGATATCTTGGGCTTCTGGAGGGGAGGTGAAATCCTCCTCCGCGCGGTGATCAGGAGGTGTTGGGGCCGCGCACCCCGAACTTGTAGTGCCTCCCGAAGGGGAGGCAGAGGTGTTGCCGGCACCAGATGGTGCCGGACTTGAGTGAGGAGGAGGAGTTGAGGTCCTTGCGGAGCCGGCAGAGCCCTCCGGCTTGGAGCCAAGCTCAAGCGCAGGGCTGAAAGAGAGAAAAAAGAGAGCGGATTGGAAAAAAGCAACCGGAAAGGAACTTGGTGAAAGTGGAGAAAACACAAAAAAGAAAAGAAGAACTTACCCGGAAGAAACCGGCATCCGCTTCTGCTTGTAGCGCTTCGTGCTAACCTGCTTCCCTCCAATGACTTCTGTCCGAGGGCGTTTGGCAGGAGGAGCATGGCTAGGGCCGGCGCCAGCAGCTGGAGGATCACTCTTCTGGCCTTCGGCCATGAGTTTGTCCAGAAACTCATCCCCAACCTCGGCCTGCAGGGGGACCACATGCTCATGGACCTGTGGGTTGGTGCTGGCTGAGGGAATGTCTACAGAACGACAGTAACAAAAAGAATATGAGAAAACGAACAGAAAAGCTACCTCAAGCAAGGTCAAGTCGTCAGACGAACCAGCTGGCTCCGGCGGAGACTTGCCGAGGCGTGAAGCTGGAGTCCGGCCCATCCTCAGATCCAGCCAGTGAATGACAGGATCCGGATCGTACTTGTCCAAAGGCCTCTTCTGGCAAGGGCCTCGTCGATCTGAGTCAATCCGGGGGAAGCGGGCCCTAGCCTGAAAACAAAGGAAAAAGGGGGTTTAGTCGCAAGTATGAAAGTTACCGGTAATACAACCCGAGCCGCATAATTTCTTACTTCTTGGGACGGAGGATTTCTGGAGCTGAGAGGGCAAAGGCCCCACTCCCAGTCATCCGGCATGTCCGTTTGGCAAATTTGGTTAGCCTTCAGGACCACATCCGCCTTGCTCAAGGGCAGGCCGGTGATCTTGGTAGGATCACCGGGGCCGTACATCTCGCTAATCTTGTGAGCGCGCTGCTGAAGGGGAAGCACCCAGCGGCAGATGAAGGCGCGGATGATATCGTCGGAGCAAATGTTGGTGTCCTTCATCAACTTCAACATGAAGCGTACCACCCGGTTCGTCTCGTTGTGATCCGTACCAGGGTTGTAGTGCCAGTTGATCTTGGCGGGCGGCGCCGGGTTGAACGCCGGCAAGTTGATGAGGTCGGTGGCGCTCTTGTTCTTCACATAGAAGAACGTTGTCTGCCACAACCGGCAAGACTCGAGGCCATTGAACTTAAAAAAGGGGCTCCCTTGGCGGGAGCCGATGATACAAGACCCGCATTGTACGGGGGTTTGGGCTTGGGAATGTCCTTGCCCTGGACCGAATTGATCCGGAGAGAGAAGAAGCGGGCAAACGTCTCGCGAGCGGGACGGATGCCGATGTAGCCCTCCATGAAGGCCACAAAGCAAGAAAGATAAAAAGCGGCATTGCCGGGAAGGTGGTGAGGTTGGAGTCGATAGAAGTCAAGGAACTGACGGAAGAAATCGGAGGCAGGAAGGCCGAAGCCACGCTCAAAATGAGCAAGGAAAACAACGACCTCACCGGGTTCGAGCACCGGTTCGATCTCGTCACCTGGAAGCCGGCAGATGACTCCTTCCGGAATCCTCCTGGACCGGTAGAGCCAGTCGATCTCATACTGAGTCACGTCGGAACCCCTCCAAGCTCCGCGTGTCTTACCGGAAAGATCCTTTCCGGAGGCCCGGCTAGATGTGCCGGCCTCTTGATCTCGGCTAGACGCCAAATCCATCCGGGCGAGATCTTCAGTTAGCCCGTCGGAGGTGCTACTGCCTTGATTACTAGAGGTGGCGGCGGGGAGAGACCCTTCGCTAGACATATGGATCTAGGCGACGCCGGAATTCTACCAAAAAACAGTTTTCCCCAGAAAGACCCTCGCGCGAAGATCTACGAGTAAGAGAAAAAGCAAAATAAAGAGAGGATAAATACTCTACCGCCCCAAGATCTAGAAAGCAAGAAGAAAAGAGGTAGAGGCGCGTCGGGCCTAACCTGAGGCGGTGAAGTCGCAGAAGAAGGAGTTCGCCGGAGAGATGGCGAGCCTGCGGCCGGCGAAGAGGTCCGTCGACGGCGAGGTGAGGGAGAGTTCGAGGAAGTGCTAATGCAGCAACTGCGACAGGTGTGCTGCAAAGGCTCCTCGCGCGGTGAAGTTCAGCGGCGTCCGGCGGAACGGCAACGGAAGTCCGTCGCGCGGCGGAGCTTGAACGGCGAACGGAGAGGCGGGGGCGCAGAGGGCAAAGGCACTAAGCGCGAGGAAGTGGAGAATGCGAGGAGAGGAAGAAGAAGGAGCGGTTTCGCGTTATAAAGGAATGGGGCGATGTGGGCCAGAAAAACCGCTGGGCCTCGGTGTTTCAGATCGTGGGCTGCGACGGTTCGCTCCACGGGCCGCCACGTGGCGCACACACACGCGTGCGGAAAACCGTTTGGCACAAGAAGGCCACACGGATCTGGAACGGCCGCGGGGATCTGATGTGCCGCAATAAATGCTGGCGCAGAAGCCGAAGGGAAGTGACCCCTGACACTGGCGCGTCAGTCACAGTGCGCATGTCTCTGTCAGGCGCGGGGCCCAAGATATTCTCGACTTCGCCGAGGAGGTGTTTAAAGGCTAAGATACCGAAGGATAAGATACCGGAGAATGACTTGCAAATAAAGATAATGAGAATCCGGGCAAAGATGCCGGATCCAAGCCCAACGCCGGATGGATTAAACCGGTATCCAAAGACATGAGAACCTGGCATGGTCTGTTGGATAGGATCCGCCAGACTATACCAGTTTCGGGGACTAATGTTGGGGGGATGACCCCCGGTATGCCAAAGGCATGCCAAACCGGATGGTCTGAGCCATCAGGATACCGGTTAAATGTTCATACCGGAGCATAAGATAGGCGTTTGGCTGAGCAGGGCTAAGCCGGTATCCTCAGGGGAGGTATACCGGAACCGGATAGAAAAGGTACCAGGCCACCGGAAAGAAGAGCATGTCGGCAAGACTGGTCAAAGATTCTCTCCATAGCTAGAAGACAAAGATGAGCTAAGCAAAGTAGCTTTAAACGAAGGGCTGACGATAAAGAAGAAGATGACGGAGAAAGAAGCCGGAGGACGTCAGCCTCCCTGATTAAAGAGGACCTCGGTGTCATCTATGATTAAAGTAGCTTTGTAAAGTAGCTTTGTAAAGTAGTTTGTCCGGTCAAAGATGCCATTAGGGTTTCTTGCACTGTAAGCCACCCTCTCCCCTATATAAGGAGAGGGGGCAGCCCTCCTTACGGGCACGCACGGAAGTAGTAAGGCACGAAGCACAAACCTGTAACATGTGTGAAACAATGAAGAAAGTGATCTAGAAGCGAGTTCTTCCTTGTGTCTTTCTTCTTCAACCTCTGGCCTTGGCTAAGTTCTTGAGGAAACCATCCGGAAGTTCGTCCCATCTGATCGCAAACCCTCCCCCGAATCCTCTAGCGTCCATTCGGCCCCAATCTAAGCCATCCTATGACATCTGTCTGTTCACCACGACGACACCGAGTGCCACCCCGGCGGAGCCCAGTCCCGGACCTCCCCCATCTGCTCCATCTCCTCGGTGAGAGTCAGACCACGGCGCGGCGGCTGTCGCGGCATCGTAGCTACGAAAACAAATCATATATATATATGTACCAACGTTAACATAAATTAAAAAATAACTTTACTACTTTTATGTTAGTCGGCGTCGGCACTATTTAGTCGGCGCCGGCACTACTCTATTTAGTCAGCGCCGGCACTACCGTTTGAGGGGCGCCGGCACTACATACTCATATATAACTAATTGTTCACTAAATTTCTAACTATTTTTCACTAACACTAACTAACTATTTTGCACCACTAATTTCTAACTATTTTTCACTTCGGGGGGCGCTACCGTTTGGGGGGCACTACCGTTTGGGGGGCGCCGACACTACATAACATCCTCTATTTGGGGGGCGCTGGCAAGAGCACCGGCACTACCGCGTAAGGGGGCGCCGGCACAACATCCTCTATTTAGGGGCCGGGGCACCGCCGACACAACACATCCTCCATTAGGGGGGCGCCGGCAAGAGCGCCGGCACTACCGCATAAATTTCACTATTTTCTATATAACATTTTTTCGAATTAACTATACTAACAACTATATACTAACAATATATACTAACAACTATACTAATTAACAACTATACTAACAAATTTTATAATTAACTATACTAACAATTAATAATATACTAACAATATACTAATTAAAATATATACACTAATTAACAAATATAAATAAGAAAAAAATATGAAAAAGGGGCCGGGGCGGCTCACCTTGCCGCGGAGAGGAGGCCGCGGTCGAGGAGGCCGCGGTCGAGGATCGAGGACGGCGGCCGACGCGGCCGGCGGGGTCGTGCGGCGGTGGTCGAGGAGGAAGGCGCGCGGTGGCGGGCGGCGGCGGAGGGCGCCAACAGCGGCACCGGCGGCGGGCGTCGGCGGGCGACGTGGATGAAGGGGCGCGCGCGTGGTGACGGGAGGGGGAGATGGCGTCGGCGGCGGCGGAGGACGGCGTCGGTGGCGGCGAACGGCGGCGGCTACGGCGTGGGCGCGGAGTTGGGCGGCCGCGGCGTGGGCGCGCGGCGGAGCAGCAGCCTGGCGGCGCGCGTCTGTGCGTCTACGGCTTCGTCTCCGAGGGATTGATCTCCGCGGAGACGAAGCGGTTGCACTTATACCCCCCCCTTTAGGCCCGGTTTGTATTACAAACTAGGACCAAAGGCCCCCCTTTGGTCCCGGTTTGTAATACAAACCGGGCCCAAAGGCCTATTTTTGCTGCGATTTTCGCTGCGCGCGCAAAATAGGCCTTTAGGCCCGGTTTGTATTACAAACCGGGACCAAAGGCCAATTTTTTTTTAAAATTTCATTCCCGCCTTATTTCAAATAAAAAAAAACCACGTACTGGCCACCGCACTGCCACACGTGTCCACCGCCGCCACCGCCACCGCCATGCATGTACAGGCCACCATCGCCACCGCCACCGCCATGTACAGGCCACCGTCGCCACCGCCGTGTACTGGCCACCGCCGCCACCGCCACCGCCATGTACAGGCCACCGTCGCCACCGCCGTGTACTGGCCACCACCGCCACCGCCATGTACGGGCCACCGCCATGTACAGGCCACCGTCGCCATCGCCACCGCCTGGCCACCACCGTCATCGCCATGTACGGGCCACCGCCGTGTACTGCCCACCACCGCCACCGCCATGTACTGGCCACCACCGCCACCGCCACACGTGTCCCTTCCCCGTGCCACGTGTCACCGCCGCTTCCACGTGCCTCGCCCCGCCGCCACCGTCGTGCGACGTGTAGATCCCGCTTCCACGTGCCACGCCCCGCCGCTTCCCCGCGCCACCTGTCGCCAAACTTGTCGCGTCGCTGTGCTATAAAGCTCCGCGTGCACGCGGAAACACACGTCGTCGTCGCCTCCGTTCATTCGTCGACGGGATGCCGCCGCGCCGTCGCGGCTCGTCCGGCTTCCGTGGCGTCCGAGCGCGTCCGAACGGTAGGTTCTACGCCGAGATGCGCGCCGGTGGCTTCCGGCTCACCCTCGGCACGTACACCACCCCGGAGCTGGCGGCGCGCGCTTACGACGCGGCCGCATGGCGATTTCGGTGGCCACGGTGCGACATGAACTTCCCAGATGTCGAATCGCTAGAGGAGGCGGAGTTCCTCGCGCCGACGCCGTGCCTCGTCGACGACGAGGACCGTCGCCGCCACCACCAGGTGCAGCGCCGGATCGCCATCGCCGAGCACGACGAGGAGTTGATGCGCCAGTGGAGGGCGCAGTTCCCTAACGACGTCGACAACACCGCCGCGTTCTTCGCTGACCTCCGGGCACAACGCAGGTCCAACAGGCGCCACCGTCGGGCCGTCGCCGTGTTCGAGCTCGACAACCCGAATACAACTTGGGCCGACAACGACCCTCGGTGGGACGACATTTGGACCGAGACAACCTCCGACGACGAGTAGATTGACTAGACTAGTTGTTTATCTATTTTAATTGTATTTTCAATAAAGTCGTTGTGGCAGAAGCTGATGATGACAAAAGTTTCCCGCCAGATTACATGGAATTAAAGTACAGAGCTCAACTGAAAATTAATTAAGATACATGGCCAGATTCGACTGTTCGAGTCATTCAGTCATACTCGTGCCTAGCCCAATAGTACTCGCCACTGTAGTCGTCGTAGTCGCCGTCATCATCGTCGCTGGCATCGGGGTCGCGGTAGTCAAACCTCGGCGGGAGAGCACGCGTGGGCTGGGACTGAGGGTAGCGCAGGCGGGGGCCACGGTGGGCCATGACGCCCTGGAGAGTCCGGCCGCGCCACCACAGCCGACGGCCGGCCTCGTTGAAGTTCGAAGGAGGCGGGCCGCCCTCCTCGTGCCTGGCAAGCGCCCTCTCACGCCGATTGATGAAGAAGCTTTCCCAAGTCGGGCTGTAGTCGGGATGCCACTGGGGATTCCTCCGCTGCTCTGGCGTGAGCTCGAAGTAGTAGTGGTTCGTGATGGCCATCTCGCGCGCCACACCTAGAGGGACAGGAGGGACCGGTACGCCTCCGACGCTCAGCAACCAGCTGGTAGGGACGCGGTAGCCCGGCGGGCAGGGGTAGTTCGACGCGCAAAGCGCCTCCGCCTCCCGGAGGGTTAGAGATACGATGGAAGCCATGTGACCTGGTGATGAGGTTTGCAGATATGAGTCTAGATGTGACATGTAAATGGAGGCCAAGCCAACATATATATAGTGAAAAAAGGGCGGGAGGACGGAGGCGAGAAGCAGTGGAAAGCGCGGGAAGAAAAATAGGCGGGAACGCAGTGGAAAGTGTGGGAAGAAAAATAGGCGGGAACGCAGTGGAAAGTGTGGGAAGAAAAATAGGCGGGAACGCAGTGGCGCCCAAAACTGTCGGTGGGATAAGGACGTGTGGGTAACCTTTAGTCCCGGCTGGTGGGTACAACCGGGACTAAAGATCCTTTTTTGTGTCATCTAACAAAACTGTCGGTGGGATAAGGACGTGTGGCTAACCTTTAGTCCCGGTTGGTGGGTACAACCGGGACTAAAGATGTCGACAGGATAAGAACGCATGGGTGGACGCACAGCTCGATGAGATAAAGCATGTAGCGCACGACGCCCTGTCGAAGGAACAAGACAAAGTAGAAGAGGTGTCGTGCCTATAAAAGGAGCATCAATACGCCTTGCCAAGCAGATCAACAAGCCAAGCAGAGTTTCATTCCCATGGATGAAGGGAAGGGTTGGGAAATCTCCCTTGGCACAGCTTCTCGAAGATGTCATTGGTGCACACGCCCTACGGCATCTTCGGAAGCTGCTCCTCAGAATTTTTCCCTGCAAGCCCCTAAACGACTACATCTCATCTAACAGTGTTGGGGAAAGGGTTGGGAAATCTCCCGTGGCGCAGTTTCTCGAAGATGTCGTTGGTGCACACGCCCTACGGCATCTTCAGAAACTGCGCCTTGGAATTTTTTCCTGCAAGCCCCTGAACGACTACATCTCCTCTAACAGTGTTGGGGAAAGGGTTGGGAAATCTCCCTTGGCGCAGTTTCTCGAAGATGTCGTTGGTGCACACGCCCTACGGCATCTTCAGAAACTGCGCCTTGGAATTTTTTCCTGCAAGCCCCTGAACGACTACATCTCATCTAACAGTGTTGGGGAAAGGGTTGGGAAATCTCCCGTGGCGCATCTCCACTTTTAATATCTTACATACAGTTAAATGATTACACAAAAATAAATGGGAAATTGATTGCCATGTTGAGATACTCATTTGTGCCATGAACATTCTTCAATTAACTTGATGATGGAGCATCTTCATCATTTAATCTTCTTCGGCCGTAACCATGGAGCATCTTCATCATTTAACTTGATGCTTGGATCAATGTTCACTCTGAAGGGTGGAATTTCATCAAACTGATTATAATCTTCTGACATGTCTGTCTTGTCCTCCACTCCCACGATGTTTCTTTTTCCAGAAAGAACTATGTGGCGCTTTGGCTCATCGTTTGATGTATTTGTTTCCTTATGTTTCCTTTTTCTTGGTTTGGTAGACATATCCTTCACATAGAAAACCTGGGCCACATCCTTGGCTAGGACGAATGGTTCGTCTCTATACCCAAGATTGTTGAGATCCACTGTTGTCATTCCATACAACTTGTCTACCTGAACCCCGCCTCCTGTTTTGTTGACCCATTTGCACCTAAACAAAGGGACCTTAAAAGAAGGTCCATAGTCAAGTTCCCATATATCCTCTATGTAACCATAATATGTGTCATTTGGGCCTTCATTCATTATTGCATCAAATCGGACACCACTATTTTGGTTGGTGCTCTTTTTATCTTGGGCGATCGTGTAAAATGTATTCCCATTTATCTCGTACCCTTGGAAAGTCACTACAGTCGAAGATGGTGTCTGGGCCAGCAAGTACAACTGATCTTCAATATCTTTGTTATTCAGGAGATGTTTTTGCAACCAACCGCCGAAAGTCGACATGTGTTCACGTCTAATCCAATCGTTCGACTGCCCCGGGTTCTGGGAGCGTAGAAAGTTCTTGTGGTCACCGATATACGGAGCCACCAAGGTGGAACTTTGTAGAACTGTGTAGTGTGCTTGAGTCAAAGAAATCCCGTCCCTACATATCATTGATTTCCTTCCTAGCGTGCCTTTTCCACTTAGTCTCCCTTCATGCCGCGATTCAGGAACACCAATCGGCTTAAGGTCAGGAATAAAGTCAACACAGAATTCAATGACCTCCTCTGTTCCATATCCCTTGGAGATGCTTCCTTCTGGCCTAGCACGTTTATGAACATATTTCTTTAAGACTCCCATGAACCTCTCGAAGGGGAACATATTGTGTAGAAACACAGGACCGAGAATGGAAATCTCATCGACCAGGTGAACGAGGAGATGTGTCATAATATTGAAGAAGGATGGTGGGAACACCAGCTCAAAACTAACGAGACATTGGACCACATCATTCTGCAACCTCGGTAGAATTTCTGGATTTATTACCTTCTGAGAAATTGCATTGAGGAATGCACATAGCTTCACAATGGGCAGTCGAACATTTTCCGGTAGAAGCCCCCTCAATGCAATCGGAAGCAACTGTGTCATTATCACGTGACAGTCATGAGACTTCAGGTTCTGGAATGTTTTCTTCTCCATATTTATTATTCCCTTTATATTGGAGGAGAAGCCAGACGGGACCTTGATACTGCTCAGACATTCAAAAAATATTTCCTTCTCTGCTTTTGTAAGAGCGTAGCTAGAGTAATGACATCCTTTAACTCTCTCATGCAGTTTTTTGGGGTCTTTCCTACGTTGCTGGTCCTCCTGTGCTTCTGGTGTATCTTTTGTCTTCCTGTACACGTCCAGAAAGCCTAGCAGGTTCACGCAAAGATTCTTCGTCACGTGCATCACATCGATTGAAGAGCGGACCTCTAAGACTTCGCAATAGGGTAGATCCCAAAATATAGATTTCTTCTTCCACATGGGCACGTGTCCGGCATCGTCATTCGGAACAGACCGTCCGCCAGGACCCTTTCCAAATATTACATCTAGATCCTTGACCATACCAAATATATCAACACCATCACGATGGGGAGGCTTCCTCTGGTGATCAGCCTCACCGTTGTAATGCTTTCCTTTCTTTCTTACGGGATGGGTAAGCCTAAGAAATCGACGATGCCCCAGGTACACGACCTTCTTACATTTTTCCAAATAATCACCTTCGAGCTCATGTAAACAGTGCGTGCATGCATTGTATCCCTTGTTTGACTGTCCTGAAATGTTACCAAGAGCAGGCCAGTCATTGATGGTTACGAAAAGTAGCGCTCTTAGGTCAAATTCCTCCGGCTTGTGCTCGTCCCACACACGTACACCTGCTAGGGACCACAGCTGTAGAAGTTCTTCAACTAATGGCTTCAGGTACACATCAATGTCATTCCCGGGTTGCTTCGGGCCTTGTATGAGCACTGGCATCATAATGAACTTCCGCTTAATGCACAACCAAGGAGGAAGGTTATATATACAAAGATTCATAGGCCAGGTGCTATGGCTGCAGCTCTGCTCTCCAAAAGGATTCATGCCATCTGTACTTAGACCAAACCGTAAGTTCCTTGCATCCTGTGCAAAGTTTGGGAACTCTCTATCGATTTTTCTCCATTGGGAGCCATCAGTAGGGTGCCTCAACATCACGTCTTTCTTACGGTCTTCTTTGTGCCATCGCAACAACCTAGCATGCTCTTTATTTCTGAACAAGCGTTTCAACCGTGGTATTATAGGAGCATACCACATAACCTTGGCAGGAACCCTCTTCCTGGGGCGCTCGCCCTCAACATCACCAGGGTCATCTCGTCTGATCTTATACCACAATGCAGTGCACACCGGACATGCATCCAAATTCTCGTACTCACCGCGGTAGAGGATGCAGTCATTAATGCATGCATGTATATTTTGCACATCTAATCCTAGAGGGCAGAAAATCTTCTTCGCTTCGTACGTACTGGCGGGCAATTCGTTACCCCTTGGAAGCTTCCTCTTAATTATTGTCAGCAACTTTCCAAATCCTGAGTCAGTGACACCATTCTCTGCCTTCCATTGCAACAATTCCAGTGTGCTGCCTAGCTTTTTATGGCCATCTTCGCAAGTTGGGTATAACAGTTTCTTGTGATCTTCTATCATCTTGTCGAAGGCCAACCTTTCCTTTTCAGTTTCACATTCTCTCCTTGCATCAGCAATGGCCCGGCCAAGATCATCATCAACAGGCTCATCTGGTGCCTCTTGATCTTCTACTTCATTGTCTTCATTGCCTTCTGCAGTATCATCGTATTCAGGGAAATTGGGATAACCGTCATCATCCTCTTCCTCTTCTTCATTGTCTTCCATCATAACCCCTCTTTCTCCGTGCTTGGTCCAACAATAGTAACTGGGCATGAAACCGGATCACAGAAGGTGGCTGTGAATGAGACTCGAGTGAGCGTAATTTACGGTATTCTTGCAGTCCACACATGGACAATACATGAAGCCACCATGTTTGTTTGCCTCCGCCACGGCCATAAAATTATCCAGGCCCGAAGTGAACTCGTCAAACCGTCGGTCAATGTACATCCATTGCCGATTCATCTGCATGATATAATTAAGCTGATCAAAACCATTAGAGAACATCACGATGTATATATACACATGCATTTTATCAATTGCAGATGAAAAGGATAAAGTTGTTAACCTCGATGAAGAAGAAAAAAGCAAGTTAAGTGTGGCTTGATTTGTGTAAACTCAAGTGGCAAATCCTCTTAAGCATTTCATCGAACACCTCTTGTGCATGTGAAGAAGAGAGGAGAGCAATACACCCCTCTTGTGAAGAAAGTGAAAAAATGGCCAAGTGTGGCTCACACTTGGGCAGGGGCAAGGTTATATAGCCAGAGGCGGGGCCTTTGGACCCGGTTTGTATTACAAACCGGGACTAAAGGTTTGCCACGCCTGACACGGCCCGCCGCGCCCTGCCGTGGACCCTTTAGTCCCGGTTTGTAATACAAACCGGGTCCAAAGGCCACTACAGGACATGCGCCAGCTTGTGGGGTCGCCCTGGGCAAAATCGAACCGGGACCAATGCCCCCCATTGGTCCCGGTTTGGTTCAGCACTGGGACCAAAGGCCTCTTCTCCACTAGTGCCCGGTCCCACACTGCTCTGGTCGTGAAGAAGATGAGGTGGTTCCCGCAGCCAAGAAGATCGACGAGGAGCTTCTCCTTGATCTTCACATGGTGGTGCTCCTCGGCTCTAAATTAGCCGGGTTTAAGGGTTCAACCACTTTTACAGGATATATTAGAGATGCTCTTATGTCCTTACATCCACCAAGCATGATCAAAACGGCTTGGAGGACAATGTAAGCACTTTGATTTGGCCACACATCCTTTTTATTGGTTCTGACAAATGTAGGACTCTCCATCGCTTATAACACCGCCATGAAATTGTCAAAGTATGTCTTGTATAACATGCCATGTATAATAGTGTATCCTAACCATACTGAATATTGATTCGGTCCTTATCGCGTGGAGATCTTTTCTTGTTTGACAAGCTTGTAACACTATATATATATGACATAGTGAGATCGCCCTAAGTATCGCATTTCCCAAAGTGTGTCCATTCTCTTGGTATCAGACTCCCAATCCTAAAACCCTGAAGCCCCCCCCCCCGATTCGATCTGATCTACTCCATGACATGGCGACCACCGTAGCCCCCACCAACCAAACCTTCGGTGCCCTCTCCACCTCCACCATGCTAGCCTCTGTGAACTCCACCGCCCCGACTCTTGGCGCCAGCACCATAGGTGCACTCACCACTGCCACGCTACCGACCGTCAACCAATCTACCATTGGTGCGCTCATCAACACGACCCCACCGTCATTGTCCTCATAATAAAAAGTTCAATGAAAAAATATTGTAGAATTACTTAAATCAATACCAAATATTCTTATAAGGTCGCCAACCACGAGGAGATACCAATTACAAGCTATGGCTATGGATATGGCTATGAGATGGAGATGGAGATGGGGATGATGAACAATGGTGGAGGTGAAGCGGTGGATCTTCCTCGGGTGTGTTTTTGATGCAATATGAGAATGACGGCTCTCTGTACGGCGGTTGGAGTCTCGAAATATATAGGCATCTTCATGAAAGGTGTTCCGTTTGTCTAGGCTAAGGCGGTGCCGGGTAGTACGGGCGGGCAGTACGGACTACCCACGCCCGTACCAGTACTCGTTAACACCACTAGATATAGCTCTTCGACCCTAGTTGACTTGCGAGTATTGACAACTCCTGATTCTTCCCTATTTTCTCCATTATTTGCCATACAAACATGATTTCCTATATCAGACAATTTTAAACAAGGATTTCCACATCTTTGCAAAAATTATTCATTAGTAGCAAGGCTAGAGAGATATTTCATTACTTGCTTGACTTAATATATGATTAAACATGGCTAAATATGTTTTTTGTCATAACCATCAGCAAGCGTCCGCACGCACATGCCCGTCACTCTTGACTTGAAGGCCTCAAACTTCACTAAGTGGCACATGTGGTCTAAGTGCTCCTCGACAAGTGCGGCCTTCTTCACTATGTCAACACCATCGCTCCTTCAGCCGCCTGCACCCTACACTAGACTCATGAGGGTTGCATCATGGAGGAGGACGAGATGGTGAAGGAGGCTTGTGCGCTCATTACTAACCTATTCCTCGACAGCCAGATGATGCATGCGGTGTACCTTGAGGCGCAGTTCCACATCCTCGTGTAAGGTGACCTCTCCATCACCACCTACTATCACCGCCTCAAGGCCCTCTTTGATGCGTTCTGCGATGTCAACACTCATGTGTCAGACTAGGATTTCGTCTTCAACTGCCTCTGTGACCTTAGCACCTACTTCGCTGACATGGCCACCATTGTCAAATTGTCACCATGTAGAACTCCCTACCCAGATTCGCCCAGAAAGGCTCCCTCCTCACTCTGCGTGTAACTTAGCTCGCAAAACTCCACCCATGTGGGGAACCAGACTGCCCTGTAAGGTACCTCCTCCAGCAATGACACCTTCACCGGAAACAACAACGCCTCTGACTGAGGTGATGGCAATCGCACCTGTGGTAGCAACACTAGCTAGTGGCGGTGTGGTGACCCTACATACCAATCCGAAAATATTACATCCCTCAGAGTGATACAACAGAAACATAGTTGTTCTTTATTTCACTCACTTAATATTACAAGCCATATATGTACATCATACTGGAGCTCCTCCTGGGTCCATAGAGGATAACTCAATGGTTCTAGGTGAACCCTACTTAATTTATACAATATAGGTCGTAGCAAGCTAAGTACAATTACTACTCGAGCAGTGAAATACTATAGAGTTCGATGTTGCTCGACTACTACTACTAGTGTCGCTTAAGCGGTGTTCTCTTCTAGAACCTCCCCGATTCCGTAGACGATCAGGTAATCCACCCCCTCTACCCCTTCGGATAGATCCGGTTCTTCATAGCAGATCCCATCTGCTCCTTCTGGTCCGTCATTTGCCTCCTCCAGGTGGTTCAGACAATCAAAGCATGTGATTATAAGAGGTATGAGTACGAGCGTACTCAACAAGTTCATTATAGGAAAGAGGTGTTTTATGCACTAGCTACGACACTAGGCTAGAAAGTCATAGGCCAATGAGGTTAAGAATTTCTTCAAAAGGTTGTTTTTATTTCGAAGAGCTATGTCCGTCAGCCTTCACCGCGGTCTAGAACTTCATGGAGTTCCTTTCCGGTCGCGTTCGCAATTCCAAAACTTGGAACAGGGAGTGACAAGTCACGATTCGATACACTTAGCAGAGGTGTGTTGCTGTACCCATAAGAGATCTTAACCTTGGTGCCAACTGGGCAGCTTTCCCATCCACTTTTCCATGCTGTGAGGCTCGATATAAGTTCCTAGACAATCATTGCATTTCTCCACGACCCCGCACACCCACCCTTTGTTGCAGTTTCGACCTTGGGTCCTTACCGGTCAGCATATCCATTGGATATCATCCGACCTTGACTAATACCCCCTCCGGTCAGCATACCCCATTGGGTATCATCCAACCTCGATACCTTCGCCGGCCTTCTGCAACCCATCATAGACCGCATTACCGTGAGGACTTAAAGGTTCCCCACCAATCCGGTTGTTCTCTCGAGATACAACTGCTATGGTAAGTGCATCCGTTGATGTACGAGAGGAAGAAATACAACTGACTACTCCGTCCCACTCCAGATCTTATGGTTAACACGAGTCTTACGGCACATGAATCATTGGACGACATTTGTTGTTAATCCTAGATGGATATAAACTCATTGCATTGGAACCTCCACCATACTCATACCATGGTTCCATTGCCCACCACATAGTCATATTCATAGTCGTGAAAGTAGTATTTTTTCCTTTTCATGCAAGAGTGTAGTATTTTGCAAGTAATTTGATAAAAATACTCAAAGTGACATGAGCAAGCGATGAACTTGCCTGATGACTGCAAGGTAGTGCAGTTGGATTGTTTGGACTGACCCTGGTTTTCTGTTTCTGAAGGATAGCATCATTATCCTATAAGGGCAATGGTTAAAGATTCAAATATGCATGCTTTAGATTTTTAGGGTTGTTCCCCCTCCCCGTTAATATTTATTTACTGTGAGAGGTGGCGAATACGCATGATTTACAAATACGCCTTAAGGGTTATTAAAATAATCTTTTGTTATTTTTATTAAGGAGTTTATTCAAAGAAAATAGAGTCCATTTTTTAGAATAAGTTATGGCCTATTATTCTTCTTTTAATTATTTAAAGGCTAAGGATTTATTTATCCAATTTTATTGGTAATAATTCATCATACTCATTTTTAATATTTGGTCAATTTATGATGAAAGTATTTTTTCTGAATAGATCACAAAATTTAAGTTGTCTACATATTTTTATTTATTTTTTAGAATTTTTCTAGGGTTTTTGGATTTATTACTAAATTTGGCAATATTTCCATGGTCAAATGACCATTTTGCCCCTTGGGCCCAGGTTTGGTTGGACCAGCTTGTTGGGCTCGGCCGAACCGGCTCACTCTCTCCCTCACTCGTGGATGAAACCTTACCCTAATACCCTTTCTCTCTCACGATGCCGAAATTTCCTGCACCGTCGCCGGCTTCATCCGGCCATCTCAGGCGACGCGGTTGGTCGCAGTCGACTCGCCTGGTGACGCTGCACACTTCTACCCGCGTCGATCTGGAACATATGGCCTCCTCCGCTCGCCCCCATCCCCTACTGCAACTAGGGTTTGAGGTGCTCGCGGCGATTCGCTTCAAGCTGGCATTCATGGACGCCAGGATGGTGCTCAGCGACTCGTCGGGGTCGTGCTGGGGCTGCTATGCCCGGCGTGGATACGGCTTAGTCGCGGCTTGGCGCCGCCGTGGCCAGGATTGTGCCGCTGTGCCATCGTGGCCACGTCTGCAGCGCTACTGTCTCCAGGTACATGCCTCCTGCTTGCTCCCTCCTCTCCTCTTCTTCTCCTACCTCTGGATTTACTGGGCAGGCTTCCCTCTCTGGGATGCTGGCCATGCCGTGCTGCTACTGTTGTTGTGCTAGCTGCTTGTTGTGCTTGCTGGTTGCTGCTGCTATGTTACTGGTTGATTGGTACTTGCTTATCCTGCTCTAGCTGCTGTATTTGCTCTACTCCTCCATTACTGTCACTATGATTGTCCCTCTAGCTTACTGCTGTGGGCAGTTCTTGCATTTAGCAAGTGCCAAGAATGTCTCTGTGTATTATTATTGGGCTCTAGCTAATCCTAGGCTTTACTTGGCTTGCCTGCTGCTCATATGCATCATTTCCTTGATGATGTGCTTCTGGATACAATTATAAATTGATACTATGATGCTTTTTGAAGCAGTGGTTGACTATTTGCAGTTGTTCAGTAACTCTGATGAGTTACTGATGCTATGGCTTGTGTTTGCAGGACAGATCATGTGATCACCAGTTGCTTGGTATTTACTTGTTGATTGCTCTAGTTATACATGTGGCTTGATATTCTGTACTTCTGCTTGGTTGGATAGCTTCTCACCATGTGCTGGTGGTTGCTCATGCTTGTAAAAGCATACTGATGGATTCAGTGATGCATTTGATGCTTGTAAATGTAGGATAACGTTGCATAGAAAACAAAAATTTTCCTACCGCGAACACGCAATCCAAGCCAAGATGCAATCTAGAAGACGGTAGCAACGAGGGGGTATCGAGTCTCACCCTTGAAGAGATTCCAAAGCCTACAAGATGAGGCTCTTGTTGCTGCGGTAGACGATCACTTGCCGCTTGCAAAAGCGCGTAGAAGATCTTGATCACGATCGGTTCCGGCGCCACGAACGGGCAGCACCTCCGTACTCGGTCACACGTTCGGTTGTTGATGAAGACGACGTCCACCTCCCCGTTCCAGCGGGCAGCGGAAGTAGTAGCTCCTCTTGAATCCGACAGTACGACGGCGTGGTGTCGGTGGCGGTGTAGAAGTCCGGCGGAGCTTCGCTAAGCTACGCGGGCAATATGAAGTGGAGGAGCAAAGCTAGGGTTTGGGAGGGGGTGGCCGGCCACTCAAGGGGGGCGGCCAAGCTATGGTCTTGGGGTGGCCGGCCCCCTCCCTTGGCCCCTCATTATATAGGTGGATCCCAAGTGTTGGTGTCCAAGTCTTCGAATAAGACCCGAAACCAAAACCTTCCATAGGAGGGGGGAAACCTAGCCCAACTAGGACTCCCACCCAAAGGTGGGATTCCCACCTCCCATGTGGGGGGTGGCCGGCCCCCTATGGTGGAGTCCACTTGGGACTCCACCCCCACTAGGGCTGGCCGGCCATGGAGGTGGAGTCCCTTGTGGACTCCACCTTCCTTGGTGGTTTCTTCCGGACTTTTCTAGAACCTTCTAGAACCTTCCATAGAACCTTCCGCGACATTTTATTTCACATAAAATGACATCCTATATATGAATCTTATTCTCCGGACCATTCCGGAACTCCTCGTGATGTCCGGGATCTCATCCGGGACTCTGAACAAATATTCGAACTCCATTCCATAATTCAAGTACTACCATTTCAACATCCAACTTTAAGTGTGTCACCCTACGGTTCGAGAACTATGTGGACATGGTTGAGTACTCACTCCGACCAATAACCAATAGCGGGATCTCGAGATCCATAATGGCTCCCACATATTCAACGATGACTTTAGTGATCGAATGAACCATTCACTTACATTACCAATTCCCTTTGTCTCGCGATATTTTACTTGTCCGAGGTTTGATCTTCAGATATCACTCTATACCTTGTTCAACCTCGTCTCCTGACAAGTACTCTTTACTCGTACCGTGGTATGTGGTCTCTTATGAACTCATTCATATGCTTGCAAGACATTAGACGACATTCCACCGAGAAGGCCCAGAGTATATCTATCCGTCATCGGAATGGACAAATCCCACTGTTGATCCATATGCCTCAACTCATACTTTCCGGATACTTAATCCCACCTTTATAGCCACCCATTTACGCAGTGGTGTTTGGTGTAATCAAAGTACCTTTCCGGTATAAGTGATTTACATGATCTCATGGTCATAAGGACTAGGTAACTATGTATCGAAAGCTTATAGCAAATAACTTAATGACGAGATCTTATGCTACGCTTAATTGGGTGTGTCCATTACATCATTCACACAATGACATAACCTTGTTATTAATAACATCCAATGTTCATGATTATGAAACTAATCATCCATTAATCAACAAGCTAGTTTAAGAGGCATACTAGGGACTTCTTGTTTGTCTACATATCACACATGTACTAATGTTTCGGTTAATACAATTCTAGCATGATATATAAACATTTATCATAAACATAAAGATATAAATAATAACCACTTTATTATTGCCTCTAGGGCATATCTCCTTCAGTCTCCCACTTGCACTAGAGTCAATAATCTAGATTACATTGTAATATACCTAACACCCATGGCATTTTGGTGTTGGTCATGCTTTGCCCTAGGGAGAGCTTTAGTCAACGGATCTGCTACATTCAGATCAGTGTGTACTTTGCAAATCTTTACTTCTCCATCTTCGATGTACTCGCGAATCGAGTGGTAACGCAGCTTGATATGCTTCAGCCTCTTGTGTGACCTTGGCTCTTGTGCATTGGCGATGGCACCCATGTTATCACAGTAAATGATTAATGGGTCCAATGCAATAGGAACCACACCGAGCTCTACAATGAACCTCTTCATCCATACCGCTTCGATGAAGCCTCCGAAGCCGCTTATGTACTCTGATTCTCGTTGAAGACTTCGCCACCGTGCACCGCTTCGAGCTTGCCCAGCCATCGCAGCACCATTCAATATAAACACGTACCCGCATTGTGACTTAGAGTCATCAGATCAGTGTTCCAACTTGCATCGGTGTAACTTGTTACAACGAGCTCTTGGTCACCTCCATAACAAAGAAACATATCCTTAGTTCTTTTCAAGTACTTCAGGATATTCTTGACCGCTGTCCGATGTTCCATTCCTGGATCACTTTGATATCTGCTAGTCAAACTAACAGCATGTGCTATATCCGGTCTTGTACATAGCATGGCATACATAATAGAGCCTATCGTCAAGCATAGGGGATGTTACTCATCCTTTCTCTTTCTTCTGCCGTAGCCGGTCCTTGAGTTTTACTCAATACCTTGCCTGGTAACATAGGTAAGAACCCTTTCTTACTTTCGTCCATTCTAAACTTCTTTAGAATCTTGTCCAGATATGTACTGTGATAGCCCTATTAGGCGTCTTGATCTATCTCTATAAATCTTGATGCCTAATATATATGATGCTTCACCAAGGTCTTTCATTGAAAAACTATTATTCAAATATCCCTTAACACCGCTTAATAGTTCTATATCATTCCCGATCAATAATATGTCATCTACATATAATATCAGGAATGCTACGTAGCTCCCACTCACTTTCTTGTAAATACAGGCCTCTCCATGACACTGTATAAACCCGAAGTCTTTGATCACCTTATCAAAGCGTCGGTTCCAACTTCTTGATGCTTGCTTCAGTCCATAGATTGAACGCTGAAGTTTGCATACTTTGTCAGCATTTTTAGGATCGACAAAACCTTTGGGTTGTACCATATACAACTCTTCCTCAATGTCTCCATTAAGGAACGCCGTTTTGACATCCATCTCCCACATCCCATAATCTAAAAATGCAGCTATTGCTAACAAAATCCTCACAGATTTGAGCTTCGCGACAGGTGAGAAAGTCTCATCGTAGTCAACTCCTTGAATTTGTCGGAAACCCTTTGCGACAAGTCGAGCTTTAGAGCAAGTAATATTACCATCAGCATCTGTTTTTCTCTTTGAAGATCCATTTATTCTCGACAGCCTTTCGGCTATCGGGTAAGTCTACCAAAGTCCATACTTTGTTATCATACATGGATCCCATTTCGGATTTCATGGCTTCTTGCCATTTGTTGGAATCGGGCTCATCATCGCTTCTTCATACGTCGCAGGGTCCTCATCATTGTTATCTACAATCATGACATTTAGACAAGGATCATACCAATCAGGAGTGGCACGTTCCCTTGTCGATCTGCGAGGTTCAGTAGTTTCCTCGTTCGAAGTTTCATGATCATTATCATTAGCTTCCTCTGTTGCCGTGTAGGCGGTACAGTACAACTTCCCGATCAAGCGCTACTCGATCAACGAGTATAGATTCATCAATCTCATCGAGTTCTACTTTTCTTCCAGTCACTTTTTTAGTGAGAAATTCTTTCTCAAGAAAGGTTCCGTTCTTAGCAACAAAGATTTTGCCTTCGGATCTGTGATAGAAAGTGTACCCTATAGTTTCCTTAGGGTAACCTATGAAGACGCATTTCTCCGCTTTGGGTTCTAGCTTGTCCGGTTGTAACTTCTTTACATAGGGCTTCGCAACCCCAAACTTTCAGAACGACAGCTTAGGTTTCTTATTAAACCACAATTCATACGGTGTCGTTTCTACGGATTTTGATGGTGCTCTATTTAAAGTGAATGCGGCTGTCTCTAATGCATAACTCCAAAATGATAACGGCAAATCAGTAAGAGACATCATACTACGAACCATATCTAAGAGAGTTCGATTACGACGTTCGGACACACCGTTTTGTTGAGGTGTTCCCGGCGGTGTCAATTGTGAAAGTATTCCGCATTTCTTTAAATGCATGCCAAACTCATAACTCAGATATTCACCTCCACGATCAGATCGTAGAAATTTGATCTTCTTGTTACGTTGATTTTCTACTTCACTTTGAAATTCCTTAAACTTCTCGAAAGTTTCGGATTTATGTTTCATGAAATAGATATACCCATATCTACTCAGATCATCTCGTGAAGGTTAGAACATAACGATAACCACCGCGCGATGCTACGCTCATTGGTCCACATACATCGGTATGTATGATTTCCAATAAGTCAGTAGCTCGCTCCATTATACCAGAAAATGGAGTCTTTGTCATTTTTCCCATTAGACATGCTTCGCATCTATCAAGTGACTCAAAGTCAAGTGATTCAAGTAATCCATCAAGATGGAGTTTCTTCATGCGTTTCACTCCAATATGACCAAGACGACATGCCACATATAAGTAGAATTATCATTAAGTTTAATTCGCTTAGCATCAATGTTATGTATATGCGTATCACTACTATCGAGATCTAACAAATAAGCCATTCTTTTGTGGTGCTCGACCATAAAAGATATTATTCATAAAAATAGAACAACCATTATTCTCAGACTTGAATGAATAACCGTCTTGCATTAAACAAGATCCAGATATAATGTTCATGCTCAACGCAGGTACATAATAGCAATTATTTAGGCTTAAAACTAATCCCGAAGGTAGATGTAGAGGAAGTGTGCCGATCACGATCACATTGACCTTGGATCCGTTTCCAACGCGCATCGTCACTTCATCTTTCAGCGGTTGTCGTTTATTCTTTAGTTCCTGT
Source organism: Lolium perenne (assembly GCF_019359855.2). Taxonomy (NCBI): domain Eukaryota; kingdom Viridiplantae; phylum Streptophyta; class Magnoliopsida; order Poales; family Poaceae; genus Lolium; species Lolium perenne. The sequence goes on from NC_067250.2 coordinate 263,668,569, forward strand.
TTCGAGTTACAAATATGAGCAACCGAACCAGTATCAAATACCCAGGTACTAGAACGAGAACCAGTGAAATGAACATCTATAACATGTATATCAGATATACCTTCTTTCTTCTTCTTGACAAGGCCGCTCTTTAGATCAGCCAGATACTTGGAGCAATTACGCTTCCGGTTGTCCCTTCTCCTTGCAATAATAGCACTCAGCATCAGGCTTAGGGCCGTTCTTAGGTTTCATAGGAGGCGTGGCAGCTTTCTTGCCACCCTTCTTGAATTTTCCCTTAGACTTGCCCTGTTTCTTGAAACTGGTGGTCTTGTTGACCATCAACACTTGGTGCTCTTTCTTGATCTCAATCTCAGCAGCTTTTAGCATGCCAAAGAGTTCAGGTAACTCCTTGTTCATGTTCTCGCATATTGTAGTTCATCACAAAGTTCTTGTAACTTGGTGGCGGTGATTGAAGGACACGATTAATCCCCGATCTGTTAGGAATCACTATTCCCAAGTCATCGAAGTTTCTTCGCATGCCCGGTCATGGCGAGCATGTGCTCACTAACGGAGCTGCCTTCTTCCATCATACAGCTGAAGAAATGTTTCGATGCTTCATAGCATTCCACGGCCGCATGAGTCTCGAATATAGCTTTCAGCTCATTCATCAACTCATGAGGATCATGGTGCTCAAAACGTTTTTGAAGATCGGATTCCAGATCGCACAGATGGCACACTGAACTTGAGAGTACCGAGTTTTCCGAGTCGCGTAAACAGCTTTTACTTCATCGGATTCATCTTCTCGGGAGGGTCACCTAGCGGTGCATCAAGCACAAATTGCAGATTTCCGCCGAGAGAGGAAGATCCTCACATGACCGAACCATTCTGTGAAGTTGCTACCGTTGCTCTTAAGTTTCTCTTTCTCTAGGAACTGATTAAAATTGATTGGGGACGCCATCTCTACAACATATATTTGCAATAGTTTAGACTAAGTTTATGACAAATTGAGTTCAAATTTTAATTCAACATAATTAAAAACCTAAGTGAACTCCCACTCAAAACAATATCCCTCGCATTGTCTTAGTGATCACACGAACCAAATCCACCGCACCTAAACCCGATCATCACGAGAAAAGGTGTGATTTCAATGGCGAACACTCAAAGTGTTCATCATATCAACCATATGATTCATGCTCTACCTTTCGGTATCACGTGTTCCGAGACCATGTCTCAGTACATGCTAGGCTCGTCAAGGCCACCTTAGTATCCGCATGTGCAAAACTGTCTTGCACCCGTCATATGTACTTATTGAATCTATCACACCCGATCATCACGAGGTGCTTCGAAACGACAAGACTTGGCAACGGTGCTACTAAGGATGAACACTTTATTATCTTGAGATTTTAGTGAGGGATCATCTTATAATGCTACCGTCGCGATCTAAGCAAAATAAGATGCATAAAAAGGATTAACATCACATGCAGTTCATATGTGATATGATATGGCCCTTTTGTTCTTGCGCCTTTGATCTTCATCTCCAAGGCACGGATATGATCTCCATCATCTTCGGGCATGATCTCCATCATCGTCGGCGTAGCGTCAAGGTCAATGGCGCCGTCTTCATGATTGTCCTCCATGTAGCAACTATTACAACTACTTTGAAATACTACTCAACATGAAATTTAAAGACAACCATAAGGCTCCTGCCGGTTGCCACAATACAATAATGATCATCTCATACATATTCATCATCACATTATGGCCATATCACATCACCAAACCCTGCAAAAACAAGTTAGACGTCTCTAATTTGGTTTGCATATTTTACGTGGTTTAGGGTTTTCGAGAGAGATCTAATCTACCTACGAACATGAACCACAACGTTGATACTAATGTTTTCAATAGAAGAGTAAATTGAATCTTTACTATAGTAGGAGAGACAGACACCCGCAAAGCCTCTTATGCAATACAAGTTGCATGTCGAACGAGGAACAAGTCTCATGAACGCGGTCATGCAAAGTTAGTCCGAGCCGCTTCATCCCACTATGCCATAAAGATGCAAAGTACTCAAACTAAAGATAACAAGAGCATCAACGCCCACAAACCATTGTGTTCTACTCGTGCAACCATCTATGCATAGACACGGCTCTGATACCACTGTAGGATAACGTTGCATAGAAAACAAAAATTTTCCTACCGCGAACACGCAATCCAAGCCAAGATGCAATCTAGAAGACGGTAGCAACGAGGGGGTATCGAGTCTCACCCTTGAAGAGATTCCAAAGCCTACAAGATGAGGCTCTTGTTGCTGCGGTAGACGATCACTTGCCGCTTGCAAAAGCGCGTAGAAGATCTTGATCACGATCGGTTCCGGCGCCACGAACGGGCAGCACCTCCGTACTCGGTCACACGTTCGGTTGTTGATGAAGACGACGTCCACCTCCCCGTTCCAGCGGGCAGCGGAAGTAGTAGCTCCTCTTGAATCCGACAGTACGACGGCGTGGTGTCGGTGGCGGTGTAGAAGTCCGGCGGAGCTTCGCTAAGCTACGCGGGCAATATGAAGTGGAGGAGCAAAGCTAGGGTTTGGGAGGGGGTGGCCGGCCACTCAAGGGGGGCGGCCAAGCTATGGTCTTGGGGTGGCCGGCCCCCTCCCTTGGCCCCTCATTATATAGGTGGATCCCAAGTGTTGGTGTCCAAGTCTTCGAATAAGACCCGAAACCAAAACCTTCCATAGGAGGGGGGAAACCTAGCCCAACTAGGACTCCCACCCAAAGGTGGGATTCCCACCTCCCATGTGAGGGGTGGCCGGCCCCTATGGTGGAGTCCACTTGGGACTCCACCCCCACTAGGGCTGGCCGGCCATGGAGGTGGAGTCCCTTGTGGACTCCACCTTCCTTGGTGGTTTCTTCCGGACTTTTCTAGAACCTTCTAGAACCTTCCATAGAACCTTCCGCGACATTTTATTTCACATAAAATGACATCCTATATATGAATCTTATTCTCCGGACCATTCCGTAACTCCTCGTGATGTCCGGGATCTCATCCGGGACTCTGAACAAATATTCGAACTCCATTCCATAATTCAAGTACTACCATTTCAACATCCAACTTTAAGTGTGTCACCCTACGGTTCGAGAACTATGTGGACATGGTTGAGTACTCACTCCGACCAATAACCAATAGCGGGATCTGGAGATCCATAATGGCTCCCACATATTCAACGATGACTTTAGTGATCGAATGAACCATTCACATACATTACCAATTCCCTTTGTCTCGCGATATTTTACTTGTCCGAGGTTTGATCTTCAGTATCACTCTATACCTTGTTCAACCTCGTCTCCTGACAAGTACTCTTTACTCGTACCGTGGTATGTGGTCTCTTATGAACTCATTCATATGCTTGCAAGACATTAGACGACATTCCACCGAGAAGGCCCAGAGTATATCTATCCGTCATCGGAATGGACAAATCCCACTGTTGATCCATATGCCTCAACTCATACTTTCCGGATACTTAATCCCACCTTTATAGCCACCCATTTACGCAGTGGTGTTTGGTGTAATCAAAGTACCTTTCCGGTATAAGTGATTTACATGATCTCATGGTCATAAGGACTAGGTAACTATGTATCGAAAGCTTATAGCAAATAACTTAATGACGAGATCTTATGCTACGCTTAATTGGGTGTGTCCATTACATCATTCACACAATGACATAACCTTGTTATTAATAACATCCAATGTTCATGATTATGAAACTAATCATCCATTAATCAACAAGCTAGTTTAAGAGGCATACTAGGGACTTCTTGTTTGTCTACATATCACACATGTACTAATGTTTCGGTTAATACAATTCTAGCATGATATATAAACATTTATCATAAACATAAAGATATAAATAATAACCACTTTATTATTGCCTCTAGGGCATATCTCCTTCAGTAAATATAGCATCCCTGTGCACTAGCTGTTGCTTAAATTAATTATCTGTGAAGCTTTATCATGGTCCTGTTAATTATTCAGGATGAACTGCTATGCAGTGTCGATTCTTTTGCTCCAACTACTTGAGTTAGAGGGATGCCAACTATTGTTGGGGACCCTAGCTCCATTTTGAACCCATTTGGGTGATGATAGGTGTGTCTAGCATGGTGGTTTGGATGGTTTTGTGGTTGAGGTGGCCTGAGCAGTGATAACCTGCTGTTTTGGTAGCTCCCACTTCTGTTGGCTTGCTGGGAATGGATACGTGCTTACTGGGTGATCATATTTGATTGCCAGTAGCTTTTGATGTTGAAAATACTTGTAGATATTTATAATCTTCTTTTATCTGATGGTTTTATAAAGGGCTAGTGTAGTCTAAGTGACTTTGGTAATGTATCTGGGATGGCTTCCTTACTGGTTCCATTTGCAAGATGCTACTGTTTAATTGGTTGGCATAACCATGGTGACTTATGTTGATCAAATCCATGGTCTTTGCCATTTTTACCAAGCTCACTTGGTCTATGACAAAATGATGATCAAACAAGGTTAATCCACCCTATGTGGGCTTGTGTGTAGCATGACTTATGAACAAAACCATCTGGTTTGTCCATGATGATTTGTATACCTCACTCCAGGTCCTAGGTTTTGTTGATGTAGAGGATTTGTTCTATGCTGTTTGGTTTGTGCTTGTCCTGCACCTCCTCACTGGCTGGTGCAGGTGCCACTTCACCATTTGCTTGTTCAACAGTTACTTGTTCTTTGTGGAAGAAGAACTGGAACATCTATTGTTCTTGGTATTCTATTGGTTCTTGCTGGTCCTGTCGATGAATGGCTAGGGTTTGGGCTGTGAAAAGGTTTTATATCACCTTCTCCTTGCTTCTCTAGTCGACAGCAAGGTGATGTGGAGTTTGCTGACTAGCCCTAGCTTGTGTGTTGTTCTACATGCACATAGCCTGGTTAGCTGTGTGTGTTCCATGTTGGAACTTGGGGCTGGTGGATCAGCTCGGCTGGTTCTGGTCTTATCCTTCCTATTTCATTTCTTCGGACATTCCAAGTGGCATTGCCACTTGGCAAACCATGTATGTTTCTTTTATTTTGGTTTATGCAGGGATCAAGAAGATCAAGAAGCTCACCTCTACTAGATGATCAAGAAGATCAAGATAGTAGCTAGGTTTTAGTTTAGTTTAGTTCTTCATATACTTGTAATTTTTCCTTTTTCTTTTTTCCTTTATCAATTTCTGAAATTATTATGTAATATTTATATTTTGATAATGTAATGACAACGTATCTTGTGTGATGATCAATAAAGCTCAAGGTTTCTCTATTGAGCTTATTGTAATTTATGTCTATTCTTTTTCTTATTTGAATTATCCAAATATAATATTATTTGTTGAATTATTCATTGTTTTTTATTTCATGTAATGTTTAAGTTTGAAATTCAATTCAAACTTATTTCTAATGCAATCACTCAATTTTATGTGTTAAATTCAAATGTTTCCCTCTTTTGAAACCCTAATTCAAAAGAGATCATGTCTAAGTTTATCGCAGTCTCGAAACCCTAATCCTAGCTGGTGTCGAGAGAAAAACTTGTTCCCTCTTAGGTTTTTATGCAATTAAGCGCGGAATTTTCCCTAGGTTTGCGATCCAATGCACATCCCTTTTTTAATTTTACACCGCAAACGTCTGGAATCCTGGGATATTACAGGTGGTTACTCTGGTAGTGGGAACCACAACAACGACGGTAACTATTAAAGGAACAAAAAGAATGGTGGCGGGAATCGGAGTGGCGTCTACGGCAATGACGCTCCTTGCGGCAATCCTTCTGTCTTCGGGCCGTGGGTGTGCTTAAAACCCTACATAGGCCAGGCATAATAGCTCCAGGCACCCACTGCAATGTGGTCGCGCTGACCTACTCGGTCGCCCTCGATGCTGCCTCCGACCAATGCCTTCACGTCCCTCGCTCCGCTCGATGACACTCTTGATGAGGAGACCTAATGTCAGTAGCCACCAGGCTTCATTGGCGCTCGCTTCCCCTACTATGCATGCCACATTAACAAGTAAATTGCACTGCATGCCTCAAGTAGCTTCCAAGGGAGTGGTACCAACAATTCGTCCACTTCACACATTACCTCGGGTTTGTTGCATTGAAGCTGGATGTCCCTCTTCAGCTATCAGCATGGACATGACCTCGCCTAGATCTTGCTCTATTTGGATGACACCATCATCACCGCCTCCTCTGATCGGCTTCCATGATAGCTCACTCGCCGTCTCCACTCCAAGTTTTATATGAAGGACCTCGGAGACATGTCCTTGTTTCTCAGCATTTATGTTACTCAGACATCGTCAGGCATGGTGCTTTTCTAGTAGCGGTATGCTATCGATCTCATACAATGTGCGGGTATGGTCAAGTGCAACCCATGCGCCACTCCCATTGATGTTCATTGCATGGTTTTAGCTGATGAAGGACCTCTTCTTTCTGATACCATTAAGTACCTTAGATATGCCGGTGCGCTGTAGTACTTGACAGTCACATGCCCACGCATCGCCCATGCTATCCAACAAGCGTGTCTCTACATGCATTCTCCATGGGAGCCCCATCTGAATTTGGTGAAACGGATTATGTCTGTCGTTGCGTATTCTTCGGTACTCCGGTGATGGGATCCTCACATAGGAGAGAGGAAGGGATCCATAGGGCGAGGACTCACCAAGACGGGGTCACACGAGTTACCCAGCTCTAGATCTCACAACGGTGACGAAATCCTACGTGTTGCTATAATTCACTACACGGCAACATGTGCGTGATTACAATGAGTTGTGTTGTCTCTCGAGGGCTCCCAGGATCCGGTTTATAAAGGCTCCGGATCTAGGGTTATAGGGGTAGAGATCCTACCAGATCCGACTAAGCCTAGACTATGCAATGTATTCGTTGTTGTGCACATCACAGATCCGATTGACTTTCATCATGGGTCAGATCTAGTAGCTTCTCTATGGAACATATCCCACCATCATTGTTTTCCGGCAACTGAGCCGCCCGGTTAGGCCATAGGACTCACCACCATCTATGGGCCACCTGGGCTTGTCGGATTCAAGGCGCTACCGTGGTATATCTAGTTCGCATATCTACGACAATATGCTATGTCAAAGGCACTCTCAACCTCAACATGCACTTCTCTTGCTCTCCGAGATGACATCTCTCACCGCATACTTCTATGAATATTGGCCTTCTTGTCCCGACACTCACCGCTTCATGTCTGGCTATTGTGTCTACCTCGGGATAACCTGGTCTCCTGGTCATCCAAGTGACATATAACTGTGTCCCATCGAGCGCTGAGATGGAGTACATGGAGGTTGCTCACTGGCAGTTTCTTGATGAACTGCATCAACCGTTGGATGTTGCAACCGTGGTTTTTTGTGACAATGTCAGCACAGTTTTCATGGCCTCTAATCTGGCCTAACATCTCGGTACCAAGCACATCGGGATTCACATACACTTTGTTTGAGAAAAGGTGTCTCTTGTTTAGGTTCGAGTTCTTCATTTGCCAGCTACTCATCAGTATGCCGACATTATGCAAAAAGATCTTCCTTCGCGATTGTTCTCTAGTTTTCTGTCCAATTTATGCGTCCATCCATGCGATGCACAAATTGAGGGGGAGATGTCAAAGTATGTATTTTGTATAACACGCCATGTATAGTAGTGTATCCTAACCATACAGAGTATTGATTCGTTCCTAATCTCGTGGAGATCGTTCACCATATATATGACATGATGAGATCGCCCCAAGTGTGGTGTCTCCAAAAACTATCCATTCTCTAGAATGTCTGAAGTTGCCAACCGACGTGGCAAGTCACAAAGTGTCAACGCCATTGACATTATGATCTTTGCAGGCAACTACGACGGGCATTAGCCACATTATTAGAGAATATGCTACAAGTGATGTTCCCACAAAACTATTAGTGGCATATTATTTGTTGGGGGGATGACCCCCGGTATGCCAAAGGCATGGCAAACTAGCCTTGTTTAGGTTGTTGAGGTACCGGTTTAAACATTATTCCGGACAACAAACTTAAGTTCATGACAGTTGAGGCTATACCGGTATCCCAGGAGGGGTATACCGGAACAGGCTAAGAAGGTACCGGGGTACCGGTACAGGCTACACTGTAGCACATCGGCAGTCTGGTCAAAGATTCCCTCAAGGACTAGAGGACAAGGATGAGCGAAGCACTTCAGCTTTAATCGAAGCTCTGAGGCTAAAGCAGAGGATGACGTAAAAGCTACCAGAGGATGTCACCGTTCCTGATTAAAGGTCTACCGCCGTCACCTGCAGCCAAAGAGGCTTTGTAAAGTAGTTTGTCTAGTCAAAGATGCCATTAGGGTTTCTTCCCCTGTAAGCCACCCTCTGCCCTATATAAGGAGAGGGATCACAGAGCACACCCTTGCGCGAGGACCTGGATAGCAGATGAGGAGTTATTAGATCACGCCTAGGGCAAGAGCTTGCACTGTGCATCTTCAACCTCTGGCCAAGGCCAAGTTCATCAATAAGATACCAGTATTCCATCCGTATTCCGTCCTTGTGTTACCAAAACCCTCCCCCGAATCCTCTAGCACACATTCGGCCCCAACTTAAGCCATCCTATGGCACATGTCTGTTCACCACGACGACAGTTGGCGCCCACCGTGGGGCCAGCAGCTGCGCTTGCTGGAGTTCACATTCGGGCGGGCCTCTTCACCATCTCCGGCAAGTGCGTGGTCAGTGGCCTCGTCTACCGCCTCGGCTCGCTGGACTTCATCAATGACAACGATGGCTGCTTCTCCAATGGCGGTAAGTTTCCAAAGAACGGCCGCGTCATCGAGTTCGGCAGCCACCGCGTCTACTACGGCACTGTCCCGGAGCACCAGTACCTCTCGCCGGTGCTGGTAGCACCGGACCCGCAAAGATATGCTCGTGGGCTGCGCAACGGCTGCGCCGCCGGCAGCGTGGAAGTGCTGGTGGTTGGCGCGGCTGACGCTGGCAAGGAGCCTACGGCGGAAGGTGCTGGACAGACAAAGTCCGCACGCACGGCCAAGCCGCCGACTGAGCGTGACCAGGTGGTTGCGGGTGCATCTGCGGTGCCACCGGAGACTCCTCTCCAAGCGGCGATGAGCGTGCTGGCAACGCCCATCGCGCAGAACATCGATCCGGCAGCAGCTCAAGCGGAGCTGGAGGCACAGCGGCAGAAGCTGCTCTCCGGAGGTGCGGACATAATCAGGGCGCATCGCGAGCTGAACCTAACCCTACGTGAGTATAACGCTGGCCATGGCTTTTCTTCTATTAGCGCTCAGCCTGCTAGAGTACCGGAAAACCAGCTTAGATCTCGCAACCTAGACCAGGATCTGCGCCGGGAAGTTCTTGCCGGAAAAAGTACATCAGCATCCTTGAGCATCGTAGAAAAACCTAAGTACACCAGTCCGGATAAAACAATAAAAGTTGCTAGAGCTGCAGTGGAACTGTGTGACTTACTTACCGGAGATGCATTAGCAAAACAACAAGATCGAGTTAGGGAGTTGCTTGACATGATACAGGAACAAAATGGGAGCAGTATAAACATCATGTACCGGCACACCATGCGTACGCTGGGAATAACAGAAAACATGCTGCAACCAAATCACACTACGTTTCACGGGATCGTTCCGGGCCTGTCCTGCTCACCTATGGGAAAAATCCGGGTGGATGTATTGTTTGGAGGGTGATACGTCTCCGACGTATCGATAATTTCTTATGTTCCATGCCACATTATTGATGATATCTACATGTTTTATGCATACTTTATGTCATATTTATGCATTTTCCGGAACTAACCTATTGACGAGATGCCGAAGTGCCAGTTCCTGTTTTCTGCTGTTTTTGATTTCAGAAATCCTAGTAAGGAAATATTCTCAGAATTGGACGAAATCAACGCCTAGAGTCTTAGGATTGCATGAAGCTTCCAGAACACCCGAGAGCCGCCAGAGAGGGGCCACAGGGGGCCCACACATGGTGGCGGCGCGGCCCAGGGGGGGGGGCGCCGCCCTAGTGTCTGGTGGCCCCAGACCCCTTCTGACGCCGCCTCTTCGCCTATTTAGAAGCCCCTGACCTAAGTCTTCGAGACGGAAAAGCCACGGTACGAGAAACCTTCCAGAGCCACCGCCATCACGAAGCCAAGATCTGGGGGACAGGAGTCTCTGTTCCGGCACGCCGCCGGGACGGGGAAGTGCCCCCGGAAGGCTTCTCCATCGACACCACCGCCATCTTCATCAACGCTCCTGTCTCCCATGAGGAGGGAGTAGTTCTCCATCGAGGCTAAGGGCTGTACCGGTAGCTATGTGGTTAATCTCTCTCCCTATGTACTTCAATACAATAATCTCATGAGCTGCCTTACATGATTGAGATTCATATGATGATGCTTGTAATCTAGATGTCATTATGCTAGTCAAGTGGATTTTACTTATGTGATCTCCGGAGACTCCTTGTCCCACGTGTGTAAAGGTGACAGTGTGTGCACCGTGTGGGTCTCTTAGGCTATATTTCACAGAATACTTACTCACTGAGTTATGATTTGAGTTGGATGTCTCTATGAAATTGTGGTGTGTTAGTACCTCCTATGAATGCTCAAAGTGACAGCGTGGGGTGTTCATTAGTACTTGGGAATACATCTTTAAGGTTTGCCTACATGATGAATTAGAGTTCGTTATCTTGCCAGAGAGTAATTCGGAATAGCATAGTGAAGTGCTTATATTTATATTCCTTTATGATTGCAATATTGAGAGTGTCCACTAGTGAAAGTATGATCCCTAGGCCTTGCTCCTAAATACTGAAATTGCTGCTTGTTTACTGTTCTACTGCATCTGTACTGCCTGCAATATTACCACCATCAACCACACGCCAGTCCTGGACAACAAAGCACTTTTCTGGCGTCGTTACTACTGCTCATACTTATTCACACCACCTGTATTTCACTATCTCTTCGCCGAACTAGTGCACCTATTAGGTGTGTTGGGGACATAAGAGACTTCTTGCTTTGTGGTTGCAGGGTTGCATGAGAGGGATATCTTTGACCTCTTCCTCCCTGAGTTCGATAAACCTTGGGTGATCCACTTAAGGGAAACTTGCTGCTGTTCTACAAACCTCTGCTCTTGGAGGCCCAACACTGTCTACAAGAATAGAAGCACCCGTAGACATCAAGCACTTTTCTGGCGCCGTTGCCGGGGAGGAAAGGTAAAAGGTACTCACACTCCGGATCTCGGCTACTAAGCTATTTTCCGGCGCCGTTGTAAGTACTCGAAGCTATTTCCTTTAGATCCTGCAATTGCATCTTTTTGTTTCTTGTTTACACTAGTTAGGCATAATGGAAAACAACAACAATAGGAGAGATCTTTATGAACTTTATCTTGAATTAGGACATGATGTGTTTGAAGAGAGAATTAAAAAACCCATGGAACTTTATATGCATGCTAATGGGAATGTTATTAATATGAATGCTTTGAACACTATTGTTGCTAATGCTATGGAAAATTCTAAGCTTGGGGAAGCTAGCTTTGATGAGCATGATCTTTTTAGTCCCCCAAGCATTGAGGAGAAAATTTTCTTTGATGATACTTTGCCTCCTATTTATGATGATTATAATGATAGTAGTCTTTTGGTGCCGCCTATTATGGAGGATAAATTTGATTATGATTACAATATGCCTCCTATATTTGATGATGAGAATAATAATTATAGCTACTTTGCTGAATTTGCTCCCACTATTGCTAATAAAATTGATTATGCTTATGTGGAGAGTAATAATTTTATGCATGAGACTCATGATAAGAATGCTTTGTGTGATAGTTATATTGTTGAGTTTGCTCATGATGCTACTGGACATTATTATGAGAGAGGAAAATATGGTGGTAGAAATTTTCATGTTACTAAAACACCTCTCTATATGCTTAAAATTTTGAAGTTGAGCTTGTCTAGTTTTCCTATGCCTGTTGCATTATGCCTACATAACTTGTTTATTTACAAGATTCCTATGCATAGGAAGCATGTTAGACTTAAATGTGTTTTGAATTTGCTTCTTGATGCTCTCTTCTGCATCAACTACTATTTCTTGCGAGTGCATCATTAAAACTGTTGAGCCCATCTTAATGGCTATAAAGAAAGAACTTCTTGGGAGATAACCCATGTGTTTATTTTGCTACAGTAATTTTGTTTATATTTGAGTCTTGGAAGTTGTTACTACTGTATCAACCTCTCCTTATCTTAGTTTTGTTGCATTTTTGTGCCAAGTAAAGTCTTTGATAGTAAGGTTCATACTAGATTTGGATTACTGCGCAGAAACAGATTTCTTGCTGTCATGAATCTGGGCCTAATTCTCTGTAGGTAACTCAGAAAATTATGCCAATTTACGTGAGTGATCCTCAGATATGTACGCAACTTTCATTCAATTTGAGCATTTTCATTTGAGCAAGTCTGGTGCCTCTTAAAAATTCGTCTTTACGGACTGTTCTGTTTTGACAGATTCTGCCTTTTATTTCGCATTGCCTCTTTTGCTATGTGGGATGGATTTCTTTGTTCCATTAACTTCCAGTAGCTTTGAGCAATGTCCAGAAGTGTTAAGAATGATTGTGTCACCTCTGAACATGTGAATTTTTGACTATGCACTAACCCTCTAATGAGTTTGTTTCGAGTTTGGTGTGGAGGAAGTTTTCAAGGATCAAGAGAGGAGGATGATATACTATGATCAAGGAGAGTGAAAGCTCTAAGCTTGGGGACGCCCCGGTGGTTCACCCCTGCATATTCTAAGAAGGCTCAAGCGTCTAAGCTTGGGGATGCCCAAGGCATCCCCTTCTTCATCGACAACATTATCAGGTTCTTTCTCTTGAAACTATATTTTTATTCGGTCACATCTTATGTACTTTACTTGGAGCGTCTGTATGTTTTTATTTTTATTTTTGTTTGAATAAATGCTTGTGTGGGAGAGAGACACGCTCCGCTGGTTCGTATGAACACATGTGTTCTTAGCTTTTAATTTTCATGGCGAAGGTTGAAACTGCTTCGTTAATTGTTATATGGTTGGAAACGGGAAATGCTACATGTAGTAATTGGTAGAATGTCTTGAATAATTTGATACCTGGCAATTGTTTTGCTCATGTTTAAGATCTTGCATCATATACTTTGCACCTATTAATGAAGAAATACATAGAGCTTGCGAAAATTTGGTTTGCATAATTGGTCTCTCTAAGGTCTAGATAATTTCTAGTAAAGAGTTTGAACAACAAGGAAGACGGTGTAGAGTGTTATAATGTTTACAATATGTCTTTTATGTGAGTTTTGCTGCACCGGTTCATCCTTGTGTTTGTTTCCAACAACCTTGCTAGCCTAAGCCTTGTATTGAGAGGGATTACTTCTCATGCATCCAAATCCTTGAGCCAAACACTATGCCATTTGTGTCCACCATACCTACCTACTACATGGTATTTCTCCGCCATTCCAAAGTAAATTGCTTGAGTGCTACCTTTAAATTTCTATCCTTTATCTTTGCAATATATAGCTCATGGGACAAATAGCCTAAAAACTATTGTGGTATTGAATATGTACTTATGCACTTTGTCTCTTATTAAGTTGCTTGTTGAGAGATAACCATGTTCCTGGGGACGCCATCAACTACTCTTTGTTGAATATCATGTGAGTTGCTATGCATGTCCGTCTTGTCTGAAGTAAGGGAGGTTTACCGCTAGAATGGTTAGAGCATGCATAATGTTAGAGAAGAACATTGGGCCGCTAACTAAAGCCATGATCCATGGTGGAAGTTTCAGTTTTGGACAAATATCCTCAATCTCATATGAGAAAATTAATAATTGTTGAATGCTTAAGCATTAAAGAGGAGTCCATTATCTGTTGTCTATGTTGTCCCGGTATGGATGTCTAAGTTGAGAATAATCAATAGCGAGAAATCCAATGCGAGCTTTCTCCTTAGACCTTTGTACAGGCGGCATAGAGGTACCCCTTTGTGACACTCGGTTAGAACATATGCATTGCGATGACAATCCAGGTAATCCGAGCTAATTAGGACAAGGTGCGGGCACTATTAGTATACTATGCATGAGGCTTGCAACTTGTAGGATATAATTTACATAACACATATGCTTTATTACTAACATTGACAAAATTGTTTCTTGTTTTCAAAATCAAAGCTCTAGCACAAATATAGCAATCAATGCTTCCCTCTGCGAAGGGCCCTTTCTTTTACATTTATGTTGAGTCAGTTCACCTATCTCTCTCCACCTCAAGAAGCAAACACTTGTGTGAACTGTGCATTAATTCCTACATACTTGCATATTGCACTTGTTATATTACTTTACATTGACAACTATCCACTACTAGGAAAAGGCCTACCGCCGGCGAACCTAAAAGGCCCATTGCCGGCGCACCACGAGCCCGCCGGTGCGAACGCGCCGGTGATAAATGGCCACTGCCGGCGCACCAGGCAGTGCGCCGGCGATATGTCAGCTACTGCCGGCGCACCACCCAAGCTTCGCCGGCAAAGCCAAATTCCACCGGCGCACGTGCAGCTGCGCCGGCAGTAGGTCTTCCAGCACTGGCGCATGCCACGTGCGCCGGTAGTAGGGCATTTAGGTGCGCCGGTAATTATATTCGAAAATTCATTTTACAGCTTTTTTCTAGCATATTACAATACATATTTGACAGCAGTATATATTTACAACGCAGTTCATATTTAGACAGCATTACATGCAATATGAGAAGCACATAGAGAGCCAAGTTTCATTTCGGTATCAATACACAATTACGCAAGTCTCGTTCCGGAATGTGTTGATTCATACAACACATGTGCATATGCAACACCGAACGACGAAGTTTCACAAAGTTAGAAGTCTTGGTACATAGTCGTCACAAGTATCGTCATACACCTCACAATGTAGGTCCTAACCTAAACTACAATCACATAGAACATGACCAACATGGTCATGATGACCATCATCACGAAGGCCATGGTCTTCATCCGGTTCCTCCTCATGTCCCTCATCTCTCCCGCTAGATAACGGGCGTATCTTCCTTCCGCCTCCACCCTAGTGGGGTATCCCTTGTAGCTGTTGCCGCTGAAACGGTGCACCTGTCTCCGACAGTCCTCCCAGTCGTCGTAGACTCCAGGAACCCTCCCCTTGTACACGACATATGTCATCGGCATCTCCATTCACAAGACAAGTAAAACGTTAGTACCAATGCAATGAACAAGTGCCAACTCAAATAAGAGACAAGTAGTATGAACTAAATAGCATGTGCCTCATACTTTGTTGGTCGAAATAAATAATAACATACAGGGATGGGGTCAGTGAGGCTAGGTAGGATGCACAATAGATTGATATTTGTGGCCATCACACCAAGCCTCACTGGCCCCACCCCGGAGTGTACAAGTGACCGAACATTTTAATCATCGGCCAATGCAATTAAGAAGTGCGAACTCAAATAGAAGACAAGTAGTACGAATTAAATAGCGTGCCTCATACTTTGTCGGTCGAAACAAATATTAACATCCAGGGATGGAGTCAGTGAGGCTAGGTAGGATGCACAATAGATTGATACTTGTGGCCGTCGCACCAAGGCTCACTGGCTCCACCCCCGAGTGTACGATTGACCGAACATTCTAATCATCGGCGAACTCCAAATACGAGGCAAGTAGTGGTCGAGTAAATGCAAATAATTATTAAGCTATGTACGCCATAATCTTGAAATATATAGCAAAGTAAATGAAACTACAGACACATGTTCACATGCACATTCATACAACTAAATAAAAGCAACTAGTCGATTCTATGGGAATATATAGCAATTATTACAGTACGGAAGTTCAAGGACATATCGTTCAAGCTTTAGCAAGTGTTCCAGTCGTAGGATCAGGTTGTACGCCTAGGGGGGAATGGACGGCAGCCCTCAAGCAAGTTGAACGGCCTCTCATCACGCGACATCTCCAAGCGGAGTTCTATCTCGTCATTAGGTGGTAGACCGTAGCCGTAGAAGAACTCGCCAGACCTATTGTTGACATCCTGCAGGATTATCGTGCAAATGAACTGCTGGATGCGACCCCAGTTCTTTCTAATCTCTCTATCAGGGACATCCGCCATGTTTGCAAACCTGTTTCTGAGATTCTCTGGCAGCAACATGTCATCTGCGTACTTTATGTACTCCTGCATCTGAAGGATGGCGTACCACGCGTCCATCCCATTGTCGGGCGTCGACTGCCTGAGGCAGGGGAAGTTGATTGTGTGGGTTAAGACCAAGCCTCCTCGGGATTTCCTCTCTACTTTGAGGGGGCCTGCCTTGTTGGCGAAGCCGATGAGAGCATCATTGAGAAGGGCCTTGATGTGGGTGTAGTCTTTCTTGTGGTCCCTACCCGAGTCGAGATAGACTGCATGCGAGTGTTGCGGGTGCACGACGATGAGGGTGCAGAACTTGTCTCTGCGGAAAACACACGGATTAACCTTTGGAAATGCAAATGGAGATATAGGATAGAATGGTAATGGGGGACTAGCGAGTGATTACTTACTCGGGGAAGTAAGGGATGAGAATGGCGCCCTTTTTAATGTTCGCCAGCATGAAATCCTCGACCTGCTGGGTGGCAATCGCCCGATCCCCAGCGTTGCAGATGATGCTCTCCCGCATATAGAAGGGGTCCATTATCGCGATGGTCGGCGTCTCCTCCTTAACAATCTGGGCAGACAAGCTAAGAGCAACTAGGCGAACCACACTAAAGTGGAGCGCTTGCATGCGATAGATGCTGAAGATGTCGTTGAACCGGATGAAGCACAAGTCCGCGGGGTACTTCTCGACGAAGTTCATGCCAGTTGGCACCTTCGCCACCAAGAGAGGGTAACCACGATCTTTTGATTTGAGAAGAAGGTTCTCCACATGCAAGACAGTCTCATGCAAGCTCCTCATATCCGGGGTGAGTTTCTTCACGACATGCTCCGGCAGCATCGGTTGACCCAAGTGATGCAGAGGTCGCCAATTGTTTGGCAACTTGTCAAGGAGTGGGACCTTGTCCTTGGATTTGGCCACCGCCTTGTCTTGGGCGTCCTTCTTATTTTTCCTCTTCCTCTTCTTGGGTTGTACTGATGGACCCTCCATCGCCGTAGTGGCCGTAGCACGGAGTGTGTTTGGGCTCAACATATTTTTGACGGTGGCGGTGGCGACCTCCTCTGGATTTTCCTCCTCAGCCGTTTCTTGAGAATCGAACAGCTTCTTGGAGCACACATATTTCAAGCCCGGCGCATCCTCATGGAAAACTTGTGAAGACGTAGGAATATCCCATTGGAAGTTGTCACGTTCGTATTCCTCGGCCTCTGGCGCAGCTGGCTGTTGTGGTGGGGCGCTGACCTCTGGCGCAGCTGGCCGTTCTGGTGGGGCGATGACCACGGGCGCCGCTGGCTGTCGTGGAGGGACGCTGACATGTGGCGCCGCAAGGTGCTTGTCTTTGCTTGCCGTCGACCCCGAGTAGGTGTTGATCCGAATTAGGGTCTTCGGCCATAGCAGTACCCAACCCTTCAGTGAGGCCAGATTCAACGGGCTATCGTCATCGGCACCATGCGGTTGATTAGGAGGAAACAAATCCTCATAGCCCGGTAACGCCCGATCCACTTCAACCCGGTAAACGTCATCCGCCATATCTCGTGTGTGCCACTTCTTATCCAGGGGCCGAAGGATGGACCCCCTCGCGACGTCTTTGAGTTCGTCATTTACTCTCATCAAGAAGGTGCATGGCGTCGAGAGCGCCTGCGAGAACATGTGTATGGCGTTAGAGAGAGGGCAAGGATGACGAAACTAATATATTAACTTGATGTACACATTAGTTAATTACCGTGAGGGCGTTGAGCTCGGCTAATGTCGACGGGCCAGCACATGCGGCGGCGGGCGTGCAAGTGACGGAGGGGCTGCTACCCGGCATGGACGGTGAATCCCTAGCACCAGCGACATTGCCGGCGGCCGGAGGAGTCTCCATTATAACATTGTCATTGCCGGCGGACGGCGGCACCCTCGAGTTGCTGCCGTTGAAGCTAACCACTTGCATTTTCGGGGGGGGGGGGGGGGCCTTGTTTGCCACCCTCATACCATGCTTGTAGAGCGTTGAAATCTGCTTGGACTGAAGCGGCGACTTTAGCTTTGACTTCAGGTACGAGTGTAGCTTTGAGTTGCGGTACCGGGGCTATGTACCAAACCAGCTTGGACTTGGGCTAGGATTGACTCCCTCATTTCCTCCGCCTCCCGCTGCTTCCTCTCATTACGCGCATTTTTATCGGCCGCAGACGACAAGCCATAGTGACCATGCTTGTAGCCTGTACCGGCGCCAGCCACACGGCCTCTATGCGGCCTTCTCGTCGATGAATGCTCATTAACGATGTTTAGCGCCCGTACGAGAGGCTTGTCCCATGCTACCCTGCCCGTCGACGCCTGGGATGAGGAGCCTTCGTCACCTTGAGAAAGTCTTTGTCTTTCTTCTTCCTGCGGAAGAAACGCGAACCATTTAGAAATGTTGCTACTATTATATGAACGATACTTGATCTAATTAAACCGGTAAATTGCTTACCAGTTTTTTCTCCAACGCCAGGACCTTCTTGTCGTTCGTGAACCAAATTATGTCGGTTACGACCTTCGGATCCGTGACAAGTTCCCCGATTAGTTTCTTCTTATGGTACCGGGACCTGATGAATCTTCTTTCAAGCGGGTCCTTGTACTTGAGCCAGGGGTTCTCAATGCCGGCATTTACATACGCCTCGTCCTCCTTCGCCCAATAGGGCTCCTTTCCCTCGTACCCACGGCTCCCAAGGTTGTGGTTGCCGATGTTAAGCTCCCGTATTTCCTTCCCCCACAACTTGCGATTCTTGGTTGCTTGTAGCTCTTCATTGGCCACAAAAGCATCAAAGTCCGCCTGGGTGACATGCGGAAAGGTGGAGTGGACCTCTTCGAAACCTTTGCCCTCAGCAATCAGCTTCCGCACCATGTACTTATAGCTGCTAAGGTGTTTGGTGAACTTCAGGAGGGCTTGTGAGTTCACAATGTTGTTGGTTTGATGACTAGAGGCGTAGTCGCCTAGGAACTTGTATCGTGCGTGCAACCTCGCAATGAGCTGGGCTCGCAAAGGCGCTTTGCTCTCAGCTCGGAGGTCCGTCTCGTTGAGATTGACGACCTCTCGGAGGATACATGCCAGTTGGTTGCCGTACCCCTTGGCAACATCCTTAGGCTCCACCGGCAAACCACTGGCGGGGTCCACCTCTTTGACTGTGTCTCTGCCGGTGCCGACCGTGTTTTGGCGCCTTGCCTTCCGCGGCCTCTTGGAACCACTTGTCCCGGTGCCACTACTCCCGGCGGCGCCGCTAGGATCGTCGCCGCTTGTCTCGCCGCCACCCCCGGCGGCGCCGGTTGCCTCCTCGCCGCTAGGCTCGTAGGTACCACCCCCGGCGGCGCCGCTTGCCTCGTTGCCGCTCGGCTCGTCGGCACTACCCCCAGCGGCATCCTCCATCTCATGGTCCTCATCGCCGCCAACACCAGCGGCCTCGGCATCCTCCTCCGTCCTAAAGAAGTGCCTATTGTAGTGCTTCCATCCGGATGTGACCTGTTACGAACGTATCCTTTAATGACCCCATTCATTCTTTCAAACGGCATCATGTTGTGTAAGAATGCCGGCCCTAGACTGACGATATCATCCATGATATGGACCAACAGATGGACCATCACGTCAAAGAATGCAGGCGGGAAGTACATCTCCATCTCACATAGGATCACCACGATCTCTTCCTGGAGCCTTGCGAGTTTCTTCACACTTATCGACTTCCGAGTTATGACGTCGAAGAAGTTACAGAGCCCAGTCAGCGTTGCACGGACATGGTCATCCATTATACCTCGGATTGCAACCGGAAGAATCTGCGTCATCATCACGTGACAGTCATGAGACTTCATGCCGCTGAAGTTTCGTTTCTTGGGGTCCATGTATCTGCTTATTAGCCCGGAGTAACTGAAGGGCACTCTGACTCCTACAAGGCAATTGAAAAATTGATCGACCTCGGCCGGATTAAAAGTGAAGCAGGAGGGGGACAGTAATAGTCTGGCTGCTTAATCCTTTTGCGCTTCTGACCACCGTCCGCCTCCTCCTCCGACTGTCCCTCTTGGGCCGGCGGGATCTGAAGCTCTTCCCTGATGCCCAAAACATTCAGGTCGTGTCTTGCTTTCGGCCCATCTTTGGTCCGGTCCGGCATGTTGAGAAGAGTGCCAAGCAAGCTCTCGCACACGTTCTTTGTAATATGCATGACATCAAGGCAGTGAGGTGTATCGAGAATTTTCCAGTACGGCAAGTCCCAAAACACGGACCTCCTTTTCCATACACCAATGAGCGGCGTCGTTTCCTTTTTCTTCTTCTTCTCTCCAGGCTTTTGACGAATCTTTCCCGGCGCAGGGCACTCCTTCCAACCTTTCAGTAATGTATCGATCTCTTCACCGCTCTTCTTACGTGGAGGTCCTCGGGGTTCATTTGAACCATCGAACAGATCTCCACGCTTTCTCCACGGGTCAGTTTTCTGTAGCCACCTTCGATGCCCCATGTAAACTGTTTTCGAAGAGCCGGGATCCTTACCAAGCTGCAAAAACATCGTCTCTTCCATGCACCTGACACATGCCTTGTGTCCATGGCACACCTGGCACGAAATGTAACAGTATCCGAGGTAGTCCTGCACCGTCGTGATCAACGCGGCTCTCAAAGGGAAATATTCTTCCGCGACGGCGTCCCATGTATCTACCCCTTCCTCCGCCCACAACGTTTCAAGCTCCTCCTTTAATAGTTCGAGATACATGTTGATATCGTTTCCTGGCTATGTCGGCCCTTGAATTAGCATACTCATCTGTATGTACTTCCTCTTCATGCACAGCCAGGGCGGGAGGTTGTAGATCCATACAAACACGGGCCATGTGCTATGTGTGCTGCTCTGGTTTCTGAACGGATTGAATCCGTCCGTGCTCGCACCCAACTTGATGTTTCTGGGATCTGCCCCAAAACTTCCGAATTCATTGTCTAATGCTTTCCACTGGCTTGCATCCGAAGGGTGCGTCAGCACTGGGTGCTCAATCCGCTCTTTATCATTCAACATTGCCTCCTTTCTTTCTGCGTGCCAGCGCATGAGCTTTGCTTCCTTGCGGTCCGCGTAGAACCGTTGAAGCCGGGGGGCGAGCGGGAAGTACCACACAACTTTCCAAGGAGCTTTCTTCTTCCCTTTCTTGTACCGTTCAGCTTCACACACAGGACATTTGGTCTTGTCCATGTGCTCCTTGCGATACATGATACAGTCGTTGATGCAGGCGTGATACTTTTCGTGGGGTAAGTCGAGAGGGCACGTGATTCTCTTGGCCTCGGCTAGACTACCAGGACACGTGTTCCCGGCAGGAAGGAGATCTTTCACGTATTCCAGGATGTCGTCGACGCTTGTGTCCGTCCATCCGTGTTTCGCCTTCATCTGCAGCACATCGAGAGCTACTCTCAAGCGAGACTCCCCCAACCCGCGACCTGAGTCGTACAACGGAGTATTCGAGTCTATCTCGAGTTGCTCAAGCTTTGATTTCCGCTTGGCGCCTTTCGTCTTTTCGAGAAGCAGATCTTGAAGATGAGGGTCCCGCACGACTGAAGCTAGCGGCACCTCTTCGTCGTCGTCAAGGTTATTGTCGTCGTCAAGGTTATTGTCGTCGTCAAGGTTATCGTCCTGTGCGACAAGCTCTTCATCGTCATCAATATCATGATGCCCTCCTTCTTGCCGGCCATTATTACCACCTGCTGCCGTCGCCCCATTGACCTCCGCGCCATCATCACTCATCCATTGAGTGTGTCCATGCATGAAACCATTAGTGAGCAGGTGCCCCTGCAATTTGCCTGAATACGGGTCAAACCATTTCCCTCGTTTGCATCTCCGGCACGGACACAATACCTCCGTGCGGTTATTTTCATACATGTCGATGATCGCGTGTTTCAGACATCTCATCACGATGCTTTCACTCATCTCGATAACCATTATCGCCTGCATGGTAAGATTACATAATTGATTAAAACCATGCATCCGTCGGTATAGTTTTCACGGAAAATTTCGGCATGACCTTCCTACAGGGTAGGACATAGGAGCGCCAGAAATGTGCCGAAACGGAAACTTAAAGAATCAACATTTCGGCGCAACGTTGGCAACTCATTTTCAACGCCAACAACACACACAAGCACAAGCACAAACACAACATATATATATGCCACACACGAGCTTTGCTTCAAATTAATGTCCAATATACATTGATTTCATTCCTCAATTTGTTCATTAATCACCTATTGGTTTGATATACTCGTCAACAAGATCGAGACGTCGCGCCGCTACCACGGCGTATGGAAGCTGACTTTCTAGATCTAGATCTAGATTGAGCGGTCAATGCGGGATAGTAGATCTAGATCTACATAGGGGGATGTGGGAGATGCATGTAGGAAGGGAAGATTTGGTAAAAAAATATGATTTTGTTTGGTCAAATTGGCTAAATTTGGGATAGAAATGGGCAAAAAATAGGTGGGTTGGGAGAAGGGTCGGGTTGTGTGGAGGAGTGGAGTGGTAGTAGTGGGGGGAGTGGTTGTTGAGCAGAAATAACTGCCCAGGTTACTGCCGGCGCACCATGGCACGGGTGCGCCGGCAGTATTAAGCCGATCCGGCTCTATCTGCCCCAGGCCAGGCCCAGGAAACACTGCCGGCGCACCAGCCCAGGAGCGCGCCGGCAATAGAAATTTACCGCCGGCGCGCTCCTGGGCTGGTGCGCCGGCAATGTTTCCTGGGCCTGGCCCGAACCGGCCGAGCCCCTGCCAAACTTTGTCCCCGGCGCGTCATTTCCGAAGGTGCGCCGGCAGTATGCCTCCATTGCCGGCGCGGCGGAAAAGGGGTGCGCCGACAACACTTCCCACCGGCGCACGTGCAAGGTGGTGCGCCGGCACATATTGCCTCCACCTATAGGCTTTTTCCTAGTAGTGATCCATGAGATATACATGTTATAAGTTGAAAGCAACCGCTGAAACTTAATCTTCTTTTGTGTTGCTTCAATACCTCTACTTTGAATTATTGCTTTATGAGTTAACTCTTATGCAAGACTTATTGATGCTTGTCTTGAAAGTACTATTCATGAAAAGTCTTTGCTTTATGATTCATTTGTTTACTCATGTCATTTACCATTGCTTTGATCGCTGCATTCATTACACGTGCTTACAATAGTATGATCAAGGTTATGATGGCATGTCACTCCAGAAATTATCTTTGTTATCGTTTACCTGCTCGGGACGAGCAGAAACTAAGCTTGGGGATGCTGATACGTCTCCGACGTATCGATAATTTCTTATGTTCCATGCCACATTATTGATGATATCTACATGTTTTATGCATACTTTATGTCATATTTATGCATTTTCCAGAACTAACCTATTGACGAGATGCCGAAGTGCCAGTTCCTGTTTTCTGCTGTTTTTGGTTTCAGAAATCCTAGTAAGGAAATATTCTCGGAATTGCACGAAATCAACGCCTAGAGTCTTAGGATTGCATGAAGCTTCCAGAACACCCGAGAGCCGCCAGAGAGGGGCCACAGGGGGCCCACACATGGTGGCGGCGCGGCCCAGGGGGGAGGGTGCCGCCCTAGTGTCTGGTGGCCCCAGACCCCTTATGACGCCGCCTCTTCGCCTATTTAGAAGCCCCTGACCTAAGTCTTCGAGACGGAAAAGCCACGGTACGAGAAACCTTCCAGAGCCGCCGCCATCGCGAAGCCAAGATCTGGGGGACAGGAGTCTCTGTTCCGGCACGCCGCCGGGACGGGGAAGTGCCCCCGGAATGCTTCTCCATCGACACCACCGCCATCTTCATCAACGCTGCTGTCTCCCATGAGGAGGGAGTAGTTCTCCATCGAGGCTAAGGGCTGTACCGGTAGCTATGTGGTTAATCTCTCTCCCTATGTACTTCAATACAATAATCTCATGAGCTGCCTTACATGATTGAGATTCATATGATGATGCTTGTAATCTAGATGTCATTATGCTAGTCAAGTGGATTTTACTTATGTGATCTCCGGAGACTCCTTGTCCCACGTGTGTAAAGGTGACAGTGTGTGCACCGTGTGGGTCTCTTAGGCTATATTTCACAGAATACTTATTCACTGAGTTATGATTTGAGTTGGATGTCTCTATGAAATTGTGGCGTGTTAGTACCTCCTATGAATGCTCAAAGTGACAGCGTGGGGTGTTCATTAGTACTTGGGAATACATCTTTAAGGTTTGCCTACATGATGAATTAGAGTTCGTTATCTTGACAGAGAGTAATTCAGAATAGCATAGTGAAGTGCTTATATTTATATTCCTTTATGATTGCAATGTTGAGAGTGTCCACTAGTGAAAGTATGATCCCTAGGCCTTGCTCCTAAATACTGAAATCGCTGCTTGTTTACTGTTCTACTGCATCTGTACTGCCTGCAATATTACCACCATCAACCACACGCCAGTCCTGGATAGCAAAGCACTTTTCTGGCGCCGTTACTACTGCTCATACTTATTCATACCACCTGTATTTCACTATCTCTTCGCCGAACTAGTGCACCTATTAGGTGTGTTGGGGACACAGGAGACTTCTTGCTTTGTGGTTGCAGGGTTGCATGAGAGGGATATCTTTGACCTCTTCCTCCCTGAGTTCGATAAACCTTGGGTGATCCACTTAAGGGAAACTTGCTGCTGTTCTACAAACCTCTGCTCTTGGAGGCCCAACACTGTCTACAAGAATAGAAGCACCCGTAGATATCAGAGGGCGTGACAATTGCCGGGTCGAAAATCTTCTGTTCGAGGTGGTGGATCTTGACAGTCCTTACCATGCACTGTTGGGGAGACCGACACTGGCGGCGTTCATGGCTTCAACTCATACCGCATATCTCAAGATGAAAATGCCGGCACCTAGTGGACCCTTAACTGTGGTGGGAAACTATAAGGTCTCGCTGGAAACCGCTTCCGCCGGATCAAACCTGGCAGAATCGCTGGTGATAGCAGAGGAATAAAGAAGGATGCAAACAGCAGTCGCGTTGGCTCAGTCCTCACAGTTGAGCTTAGCTGCAATGAGTGGCAACTTGGGCGCACCGGCATTCAAGCCAACCAAGGAGATGAAGGACATCGTGCTGGACTCGGCATACCCGGAGCGCACCGTTCATATCGGCGCCGACCTAAATGAGGCATAGGAAAGCGCGCTCGTCAGCTTCCTCCGTGAGAATTGGAGCATCTTTTCCTGGTCTACCGATGACTTGGTAGGTGTTCCGAGGGAGTTGGCTGAGCACTCTTTGAATGTCCGGAAGGATGTGAAGCCAGTAAGACAACCTTTACGCCGATTCGCTGAAGACAGGGGGAAAATCATTGGAGAAGAGGTGACGAAGTTACTAGTTGCCGGTTTCATCGTGGAGGTACTGCATACCGAGTGGCTGGCTAATCCGGTGCTGGTCGAGAAGAAAAAAGAGGAAGAACCCAAGGATCCAAAGGTGTGGCGCATGTGCATCGACTACACCAACCTGAACAAGGCATGCCCAAAAGATCCATTCCCCTACCCCGGATTGATCAGGTGATCGATTCTACCGCTGGTTGTGTGTTGTTGTCTTTTCTGGATGCTTATTCCGGTTTCCACCAGATTCCCCTGAAAAAGGAAGATCAAATAAAAACTGCGTTCATTACCTCACACGGGGCTTATTGCTATGTCACTATGCCTTTCGGTTTGCGCAACGCTGGTGCAACGTACCAGCGCTGTATGCAAAAATGCTTGTTTGATCAAATTGGAAAAAATGTGCAAGTCTATGTGGACAATGTCGTGATAAAAACTAAGTTAAAAGAGACCTTGATCGACAATCTGAGGCAAACGTTTGACAACTTAAGAAGGTCCGGATGAAACTCAATCCGGCAAAATGCACTTTCGGTGTTCCTGCCGGAAAACTGCTTGGCTTCATGGTATCAAGCCGCGGTATAGAGGTTAACCCGGTAAAGATCAGGGCCATCGAAAGAATGACAATACCACAAGATCTTAAGGACGTGCAAAGGTTTACCGGAAGTTTGGCATCGCTAAGCCGATTCATAAGCAGGTTGGGAGAAAAGGATTTGCCGCTCTATGCTCTAATGAAAAAAAATCTGATACCTTCCTCTGGACCCCTCAGGAAGACGCATCATTCAAAGAGTTAAAAAAATATGCTAGCAATTGCGCCGGTATTGGCTTTGCCTTTGGAAAGGGAACCCATGCTGTTGTACATAGCAGCGACAAACCGGGTCGTGAGTGTTGTGGTTGTGGTAGAAAGAGAAGAGGAAGGAAAAGCCGTGCAGAGGCCGGTATACTACCTAAGCGAAGTGCTTTCCCTTTCAAAACAAAACTACCCTCACTTCCAGAAAATGACCTACGGCGTGTTCATGGCCGCTACAAAGCTCAAGCACTACTTCGAGGAACACCCAATGAAAGTGGTGAGTGAGGCACCCATTTCAGACATCATGTGCAACAAGGATGCTAGCGGCAGGATTGCCAAATGGGCAAGTTAGTTATCGTCGTACGTGCCGGTATATGAGAGAAGAGATGCCATAAAATCACAAGCCTTGGCTGATTTCCTGGTCGATTGGGCGGAAATGCAATACAAACCACCGGAACAAAAAATAGAATATTGGAAGATGCATTTTGATGGATCCAAGCTCAAAGAGGGTTTGGGTGCCGGTGTGGTTCTTACTTCACCTAAGGGAGATCACCTCCGGTATGTTCTGCAAGTACATATCAGGGCATCGAACAATGTCGCTGAATATGAGGCTCTGATTCATGGGCTCAAGGTCGCAAAATAAATCGGTGCACACCAGATCATCTGCTACGGTGACTCGGATCTTGTAGTGCAGCAGTGTTCCGGAGATTGGGACGTGAAAGTTGCCAACATGGCCTCATACCAGTTTCATGTGCAAAAGATTGCCGGATTCTTCGAGGGGTGTGAGTTTCACCATGTGCCACGGGCGGAAAATGAAGCCGCGGATACGCTGTCTAAGTTGGGCTCCTCCAGGCAAGAAATCCCTCCCGGAATAGCTTTGGCTCACCTAAGGGTACCATCAATCAAACCAAGTCCGGAGTCTGAATCAATCTTCGTACCGGAGTCACACTTTCTGCCGATGGATATTGACGAAGGAAACCCGGGGACTGTTCCGGTAAACCCGGGGACTGTGGGGTCAAAATCAGAAGAAGCTATGCTGGTGGACTACATGGAGATAGACGTACCGGTGTTTCTAATCCGAGAAGCACTAGCTTGGGTTGAACCTGTTAAGGAATTCCTGATCAACGACACCTTGCCAGTTGACGAAACTAAATCAAGAAGGATCCAGAGGAGGTCCAAGGCCTACACCATCATCAACGGTGAGGTGTACAAGAAAAGTGTTACCGGTGTCCTCCAGAGATGTGTGGAACCGGAAGAGGGAAAAGAGATGCTTGTGGAAATTCACCAAGGAGAATGCGGGCATCATGCCTCATCAAGTGCACTGGTGGCAAAGGTGGTCCGGCATGGGTTCTACTGGCCCACGGCATTGGAATATGATGAGGATCTGGTACGGAAATGCAACGGGTGCCAGAGGTACGTGTTACGTGTAAAGCACACGTCCATTGGGAACCCCAAGAGGAAGGTGTGATGCGTGTAGCGGCAAGTTTTCCCTCAGTAAGAAACCAAGGTTTATCAAACCAGTAGGAGTCAAGAAGCACGTTGAAGGTTGATGGTGGCGGAGTGTAGTGCGGCGCAACACCAGGGATTCCGGCGCCAACGTGGAACCTGCACAACACAATCAAAGTACTTTGCCCCAACGTGACAGTGAGGTTGTCAATCTCACCGGCTTGCTGTAACAAAGGATTAGATGTATAGTGTGGAAGATGATGTTTGCAAAGAACATTAAGAACAAGTATTGCAGTAGATTGTATTCGATGTAAAAGAATGGACCGGGGTCCACAGTTCACTAGTGGTGTCTCTCCGATAAGAAATAGCATGTTGGGTCAACAAATTATAGTTGGGAAATTGACAAATAAAGATGGCATGACAATGCACATACATATTATGATGAGTAGTGTGAAATTCAATTGGGCATTACGACAAAGTACATAGACCGCTATCCAGCATGCATCTATGCCTAAAAAGTACACCTTCAGGTTAGCATCCGCACCCCTTCCAGTATTAAGTTGCAAACAACAGACAATTGCATTAAGTATGGTGTGTAATGTAATCAACACAAATATCCTTAGACAAAGCATTGATGTTTTATCCCTAGTGGCAATAGCACATCCACAACCTTAGGGGTTGCTGTCACTCACCCAGATTCAATGGAGACATGAACGCACTATCGAGCATAAATACTCCCTCTTGGAGTTACAAGTATCAACTTGGCCAGAGCCTCTACTAGCAACGGAGAGCATGCAAGATCATAAACAACACATAGATGATAGATTGATAATCAACATAACATAGTATTCCATATTCATCGGATCCCAACAAACGCAACATGTAGGATTACAAATAGATGATCTTGATCATGTTAGGCAGCTCACAAGATCCAACAATGATAGCACATGAGGAGAATACAACCATCTAGCTACGGCTATGGACCCATAGTCCAGGGGTGAACTACTCACACATCACTCCGGAGGCGATCATGGCGATGAAGAGTCCACCGGGAGATGATTCCCCTCTCCGGCAGGGTGCCGGAGGCGATCTCCTGAAGCCCCCGAGATGGGATTGGCGCCGGCGGCGTCTCTAGAAGGTTTTCCGTATCGTGGCTCTCGGTACTGGGGTTTTCGCGACGAAGGCTTCTTATAGGCGGAAGGGTAGGTTTAGGGGCGACACGAGGGCCCCACACAACAGGGCGGCGCGGGCCCTAGCCTGGCTGCGCGGCCCTGGCGTGGCGGCGCCTCGTCGCCCCACTTCGTATCCCCCTCGGTCTTCTGGAAGCTTCGTGGAAAAATAAGACCCTGGGCGTTGATTTCGTCCAATTCCGAGAATATTTCCTTTGTAGGATTTCTGAAACCAAAAACAGCAGAAAACAGCAACTGGCTCTTCGGCATCTTGTCAATAGTTTAGTGCCGGAAAATGCATAAATATGACATAAAGTGTGTATAAAACATGTGAGTATCATCAATAAAGTAGCATGGAACATAAGAAATTATAGATACGTTTGAGACGTATCAAGCATCCCCAAGCTTAGTTCCTACTCGTCCTCGAGTAGGTAAACGATAACAAAGATAATTTCTGAAGTGACATGCTATCATAATCTTGATCAATACTATTGTAAGCATATGTAATGAATGCAGCGATTCGAAGCAATGGTAAAGATAATGAGTAAACAGTTGAACCATATAGCAAAGACTTTTCATGAATAGTACTTTCAAGACAATTATCAATAAGTCTTGCATAAGAGTTAACTCATAAAGCAATAAATTCAAAGTAAAGGCGTTGAAGCAACACAAAGGAAGATTTAAGTTTCATCAGTTGCTTTCAACTTGTAACATGTATATCTCATGGATAGTTGTCAATACAAAGTAATATGATGAATGCAAATATGCAAGTATGTAAGAATCAATGCACAGTTAACATAAGTGTTTGCTTCTAAGATAGAAAGAAGTGGGTAAACTGACTCAACATAAAAGTAAAAGAAAGGCCCTTCGAAGAGGGAAGCTTGGATTGCTATATTTGTGCTAGAGCTTTTATTTTGAAAACATAAAGAGAGCATAAAAGTAAAGTTTTGAGAGGTGCAACTGGCTCTTCGGCATCTTGTCAATAGGTTAGTGCCGGAAAATGCATAAATATGACATAAAGTGTGTATAAAACATGTGAGTATCATCAATAAAGTAGCATGGAACATAAGAAATTATAGATACGTTTGAGACGTATCAGTATGCCAAGCAGAACCATACCCCAGCGTCCGGTCTCAAAACCATACCGATAACTTGGCCATTTGCTGTTTGGTGCCTTGACATGGTTGGTCCATTCAAAACTGCAAGGGGAAGCATGACCCACATCCTAGTGATGGTGGATAAGTTCACCAAGTGGCTCGAAGTGAAACCTGTCGCAAAATGTGATGGGCATACATCGGTGAAATTCTTGAAAGATGTTATCCTACGGTACCCGGGAGGAAACGAAGTGGGGCGACGAGGCGGCCAGACGCTAGGGCGGCGCGGCCCAAGCCCTGGCCACGCCGGCCTAGTGTGTGGGCCCCTCGCGTCGCCCCTAAACCTATCTCCTCTGCCTACTTAAGCCTTCGTCGATAATAACTCCAGTACCGAGAGCCACGATATGGAAAAACTTCCAGAGACGCCGCCGCCGGCAATCCCATCTCGGGGGATTCAGGAGATCGCCTCCGGCACCCTGCTGGAGAGGGGAATCATCTCCCGGAGGACTCTTCACCGCCATGGTCACCTCCGGAGTGATGAGTGAGTAGTTCACCCCTGGACTATGGGTCCATAGCAGTAGCTAGATGGTCGTCTTCTCCTAATTGTGCTTCATTGTTGGATCTTGTGAGCTGCCTAACATGATCAAGATCATCTATCTGTAATGCTACATGTTGTGTTTGTTGGGATCCGATGAATAGAGAATACTATGCTATGTTGATTATCAATCTATTATCTATGTGTTGTTTATGATCTTGCATGCTCTCCGTTGTTAGTAGAGGCTCTGGCCAAGTTTTTGCTAGTAACTCCAAGAGGGAGTATTTATCCTCGATAGTGGGTTCATGCCTCCATTAAATCTGGGACAGTGACAGAAAGTTATAAGGTTGTGGATGTGTTGTTGCCACTAGGGATAAAACATCGATGCTATGTCTAAGGATGTAGTTGTTGATTACATTACGCACCATACTTAATGCAATTGTCTGTTGTTTGCAACTTAATACTTGAAGGGGTTCGGATGATAACCTGAAGGTGGACTTTTTAGGCATAGATGCATGCTGGATAGCGGTCTATGTACTTTGTCGTAATGCCCAATTAAATCTCACTATACTCATCATAACATGTATGTGCATGGTCATGCCCTGTTTATTTGTCAATTGCCCAACCGTAATTTGTTCACCCAACATACTTATTCTTATGGGAGAGACACCACTAGTGAACTGTGGACCCCGGTCCATTCTTTTAATCGAATACAATCTACTGCAATACTTGTTCTACTGTTTTCTGCAAACAATCATCATCCACACTATACATCTAATCCTTTGTTACAGCAAGCCGGTGAGATTGACAACCTCACTGTCACGTTGGGGCAAAGTAATTTGGTTGTGTTGTGCAGGTTCCACGTTGGCGCCGGAATCCCTGGTGTTGCGCCGCACTACACTCCGCCGCCATCAACCTTCAACGTGCTTCTTGGCTCCTACTGGTTCGATAAACCTTGGTTTCTTACTGAGGGAAAACTTGCCGCTGTATGCATCACACCTTCCTCTTGGGGTTCCCAACGGTCGCGTGCTGTACGCGTATCAAGACTGTTTTCTGGCGCCGTTGCCGGGGAGATCAAGACACGCTGCAAGGGGAGTCTCCACATCCAATCTCTTTACTTTGTTTTTGCCTTGCTTTGTTTTATTTACTTTCTTGTTTGCTGCATTATATCAAAACACAAAAAAAATTAGTTGCTAGCTTTACTTTATTTACTGTCTTGTTTGCATTCTCCATATTAAAAACACAAAAAAAATTAGTTACTTGCATTTACTTTATCTAGTTTGTTTTATTTACTACTGCTAAAATGGGTACTCCTGAAAATGCTAAGTTGTGTGACTTCACAACCACAAATAATAATGATTTCTTATGCACACCTATTGCTCCACCTGCTACTACAACAGAATTCTTTGAAATTAAACCTGCTTTACTGAATCTTGTTATGAGAGAGCAATTTTATGGT
Organism: Lolium perenne; assembly: GCF_019359855.2. Taxonomy (NCBI): domain Eukaryota; kingdom Viridiplantae; phylum Streptophyta; class Magnoliopsida; order Poales; family Poaceae; genus Lolium; species Lolium perenne. The sequence goes on from NC_067250.2 coordinate 263,700,485, forward strand.
GTTAGTTCTGATGATGCCACTGCCCATCTTAATAATTTTGTTGAATTATGTGAAATTCAAAAGTATAAGGATGTAGATGGTGGCATTATAAAATTAAAATTGTTTCCTTTCTCACTAAGAGGAAGAGCTAAAGATTGGTTGCTATCTCTGCCTAAGAATAGTATTGATTCATGGACTAAATGCAAGGATGCTTTTATTGGTAGATATTATCCTCCTGCTAAAATTATATCTTTGAGAAGTAGCATAATGAATTTTAAACAATTGGATAATGAGCATGTTTCACAAGCTTGGGAAAGAATGAAATCTTTGGTTAAAAATTGCCCAACCCATGGACTGACTACTTGGATGATCATCCAAACCTTTTATGCAGGACTGAACTTTTCTTCGCAGAACTTATTGGATTCAGCTGCTGGAGGTACCTTTATGTCCATCACTCTAGGCGACGCAACAAAGCTTCTTGATAATATGATGATTAATTACTCTGAATGGCACACGGAAAGAGCTCCACAAGGTAAGAAGGTAAATTCTGTCGAAGAAACCTCTTCCTTGAGTGATAAGATTGATGCTATTATGTCTATGCTTGTGAATGGTAGGACTAATGTTGATCCTAATAATGTTCCGTTAGCTTCATTGGTTGCTCAAGAAGAACATGTTGATGTGAACTACATTAAAAATAATAATTTCAACAACAATGCTTATCGGAACAATTCTGGTAACAACTATAGGCCATATCCTTATAATAATGGTAACGGTTATGGTAATTCTTATGGGAATTCTTACAACAATAATAGGAACACACCCCCTGGACTTGAAGCTATGCTTAAAGAATTTATTAGTACACAAACTGCTTTTAACAAATAGGTTGAAGAAAAGCTTGGGAAAATTGACATACTTGCTTCTAAAGTCGATAGTCTTGCTGCTGATGTTGATCTTTTGAAATCGAAAGTTATGCCTAATGAAAATCATAATAATAAAATTGTTGCTACAAAAAATGCCATCCAAGTTAGAATTAATTAGAATATAAGATTGATGGCCGAATTGCGTGCTAGGTGGGAAAAAGAAGAAAATGCTAATGAAGATAATATAGCCAAAGTTTGGACTATTACCGCCACTAGTAATGCTAATACTCCACATGTTGCTGCACCTCCTACTATTAATAGTAAAATAATTGGTGTTGGCAATGTTTCCACTTCTAATGCAAAGCATGAAAAACTGCTTGAAACTGCTAAAACTGCTGAAACTGCTTGTGATAAAACTGCTGAAATTTTTTCCAACATTGGGGATAATGATCCCATTGCTTTAGATCATAATGGTTTGGATTTTGATGATTGCCACATCTCTGAAGTTATAAAGTTCATACAAAAACTTGCTAAGAGTCCTAATGCTAGTGCTATAAATTTGGCCTTTACAAAACATATTACAAATGCTCTCATAAAAGCTAGAGAAGAGAAACTAGAACGCGAAGCTTCTATTCCTAGGAAGCTAGAGGATGGTTGGGAGCCCATCATTAAGATGAAGGTCAATGACTTTGATTTTAATGCTTTATGTGATCTTGGTGCAAGTATTTCCGTTATGCCTAAGAAAATCTATAATATGCTTGACTTGCCACCATTGAAAAATTGTTATTTGGATGTTAATCTTGCTGATAATTCTACAAAGAAACCTTTGGGGAGAGTTGATAATGTTCGCATTACCGTTAACATAACCTTGTCCCCGTTGATTTTGTTGTCTTGGATATTGAATGCAATGCATCTTGTCCCATTATATTGGGAAGACCTTTTCTTCGAACTTTTGGTGCTATCATTGATATGAAGGAAGGTAATATTAAATATCAATTTCCTCTCAAGAAAGGTATAGAACACTTCCCTAGAAAGAGAATGAAGTTACCTTTTGATTCTATCATTAGAACAAATTATGATGTAGATGCATCATCTCTTGATAATACTTGATATACACTTTCTGCGCCTAGCTGAAAGGCGTTAAAGAAAAGCGCATATGGGAGACAACCCATGATTTTACTACTGCACTTTTGTTTTATATTTGAGTCTTGGAAGTTGTTACTACTGTAGCAACCTCTCCTTATCTTAGTTTTTTTGCATTTTTGTGCCAAGTAAAGTCGTTGATAGTAAGGTTCATACTAGATTTGGATTACTGCGCAGAAACAGATTTCTTTGCTGTCACGAATTTGGGCCTAATTCTCTGTAGGTAACTCAGAAAATTATGCCTATTTACGTGAGTGATCCTCAGATATATATGCAACTTTCATTCAATTTGAGAATTTTTATTTGAGCAAGTCTGGTGCCTCTTAGAAATTCGTCTTTACGAACTATTCTGTTTTGACAGATTCTGCCTTTTATTTCGCATTGCCTGTTTTGCTATGCTTGATGGATTTTCCTATTCCATTAATTTTCAGTAGCTTTGTGCAATGTGCAGAAGTGTTAAGAATGATTATTTCACCTCTGAACATGTGAATTTTGATTACGCACTAATCCTCTAATGAGTTGTTTTGAGTTTGGTGTGGAGGAAGTTTTCAAGGATCAAGAGAGGGAGATGATACAATATGATCAAGGAGAGTGAAAGCTCTAAGCTTGGGATGCCCCGGTGGTTCACCCCTGCATATTTCAAGAAGACTCAAGCGTCTAAGCTTGGGGATGCCCAAGGCATCCCCTTCTTCATCGACAACATTATCAGGTTCCTCTAGTGAAACTATATTTTTATTCCATCACATCTTATGTGCTTTGCTTGGAGCGTCGGTTTTTTTTTGTTTTGTTTGAATAAAATGGATCTAGCATTCATTGTGTGGGAGAGAGACACGCTCCGCTGTTGCATATGGACAAATATGTCCTTAGGCTTTACTCATAGTATTCATGGCGAAGGTTGAATCTGCTTCGTTAAATTGTTGTATGGTTGGAAACGGGAAATGCTACATGTAGTAATTGGTAAAATGTCTTGGATAATGTGATACTTGGCAATTGTTGTGCTCATGTTTAAGCTCTTGCATCATATACTTTGCACCTATTAATGAAGAAATACATAGAGCTAGCTAAAATTTGGTTTGCATAATTGGTCTCTCTAAGGTCTAGATAATTTCTAGTAAGGGTCGAACAACAAGGAAGACGGTGTAGAGTCTTATAATGTTTACAATATGTCTTTTATGTGAGTTTTGCTGTACCGCTTCATACTTTTGTTTGTTTCAAATAACCTTGCTAGCCTAAACCTTGTATCGAGAGGGAATACTTCTCATGCATCCAAAATCCTTGAGCCAACCACTATGCCACTTGTGTCCACCATACCTACCTACTACATGGTATTTCTCCGCCATTCCAAAGTAAATTGCTTGAGTGCTACCTTTAAAATTTCCATTCTTCATCTTTACAATATATAGCTCATGGGACAAATAGCCTAAAAACTATTGTGGTATTGAATATGTACTTATGCACTTTATCTCTTATTAAGTTGCTTGTTGTGCGATAACCATGTTCCTGGGGACGCCATCAACTACTCTTTGTTGAATATCATGTGAGTTGCTATGCATGTCCGTCTTGTCTGAAGTAAGGGAGATTTACCACTAGTTGAATGGTTAGAGCATGCAAACTATTAGAGAAGAACATTGGGCCGCTAACTAAAGCCATGAATCATGGTGGAAGTTTGAGTTTTGGACAAATATCCTCAATCTCATATGAGAACATTAATTGTTGCTAAATGCTTAAGCATTAAAGAGGAGTCCATTATCTGTTGTCTATGTTGTCCCGGTATGGATGTCTAAGTTGAGAATAATCAAAAGCGAGAAATCCAATGCGAGCTTTCTCCTTAGACCTTTGTACAGGCGGCATAGAGGTACCCCTTTGTGACACTTGGTTAAAACATATGTATTGCGATGATAATCCAGGTAATCCGAGCTAATTAGGACAAGGTGCGGGCACTATTGGTATACTATGCATGAGGCTTGCAACTTGTAGGATATAATTTACATGATGCATATGCTTTATTACTACCGTTGACAAAATTGTTTCTTGTTTTCAAAATCAAAGCTCTAGCACAAATATAGCAATCAATGCTTCCCTCTGCGAAGGGCCTTTCTTTTACTTTTATGTTGAGTCAGTTCACCTATCTCTCTCCACCTCAAGAAGCAAACACTTGTGTGAACTGTGCATTGATTCCTACATACTTGCATATTGCACTTGTTATATTACTTTACATTGACAATATCCATGAGATATACATGTTACAAGTTGAAAGCAACCGCTGAAACTTAATCTTCCTTTGTGTTGCTTCAATGCCTTTACTTTGAATTTATTGCTTTATGAGTTAACTCTTATGCAAGACTTATTGATGCTTGTCTTGAAAGTACTATTCATAAAAAGTCTTTGCTATATGATTCAGTTGTTTACTCATGTCATTTACCATTGCTTTGATCGCTGCATTCATTACATGTGCTTACAATAGTATGATCAATATTATGATGGCATGTCACTCCAGAAATTATCTTTGTTATCGTTTACCTACTCGGGACGAGCAGGAACTAAGCTTGGGGATGCTGATACGTCTCCAACGTATCGATAATTTCTTATGTTCCATGCCACTTTATTGATGATACCTACATGTTTTATGCATACTTTATGTCATATTTATGCATTTTCCGGCACTAACCTATTAACAAGATGCCGAAGAGCCAGTTGCTGTTTTCTGCTGTTTTTGGTTTCAGAAATCCTAGTAAGGAAATATTCTCGGAATTGGACGAAATCAACGCCCAGGATCTTATTTTTCCACGAAGCTTCCAGAAGACCCGGGAGGAAATGAAGTGGGCGACGAGGCGGCCAGACGCTAGGGCGGCGCGGCCCAAGCCCGTGTCGTGCTGGCCTAGTGTGTGGGCCCCTCGCATCGCCCCTAAACCTATCTCCTCCGCCTACTTAAGCCTTCATCGATAATAACTCCAGTACCGAGAGCCACGATACGGAAAACCTTCCAGAGACGCCGCCACCGCCAATCCCATCTCGGGGGATTCAGGAGATCGCCTCCGGCACCCTGCCGGAGAGGGGAATCATCTCCCGGAGGACTCTTCACCGCCATGGTCGCCTCCGGAGTGATGAGTGAGTAGTTCACCCCTGGACTATGGGTCCATAGCAGTAGCTAGATGGTCGTCTTCTCCTAATTGTGCTTCATTGTTGGATCTTGTGAGCTGCCTAACATGATCAATATCATCTATCTGTAATGCTACATGTTGTGTTTGTTGGGATCCGATGAATAGAGAATACTATTCTATGTTGATTATCAATCTATTATCTATGTGTTGTTTATGATCTTGCATGCTCTCCGTTTTTAGTAGAGGCTCTAGCCAAGTTTTTGCTAGTAACTCCAAGAGGGAGTATTTATGCTCGATAGTGGGTTCATGCCTCCATTAAATCTGGGACAGTGACAGAACGTTCTAAGGTTGTGGATGTGCTGTTGCCACTAGGGATAAAACATCGATGCTATGTCTAAGGATGTAGTTGTTGATTACATTACGCACCATACTTAATGCAATTGTCTGTTGTTTGCAACTTAGTACTGGAAGGGGTTGGGATGATAACCTGAAGGTGGACTTTTTAGGCATAGATGCATGCTGGATAGCGGTCTATGTACTTTTTCGTAATGCCCAATTAAATCTCACTATACTCATCATAACATGTATGTGCATGGTCATGCCCTCTTTAGTTGTCAATTGCCCAACTGTAATTTGTTCACCCAACATACTTATTCTTATGGGAGAGACACCACTAGTGAACTGTGGACCCCGGTCCATTCTTTTAATCGAATACAATCTACTACAATACTTGTTCTACTGTTTTCTGTAAACAATCATCATCCACACTATACATCTAATCCTTTGTTACAGCAAGCCGGTGAGATTGACAACCTCACTGTCACGTTGGGGCAAAGTAATTTGGTTGTGTTGTGCAGGTTCCACGTTGGCGCCGGAATCCCTGGTGTTGCGCCGCACTACACTCCGCCGCCATCAACCTTCAACGTGCTTCTTGGCTCCTACTGGTTCGATAAACCTTGGTTTCTTACTGAGGGAAAACTTGCCGCTGTACGCATCACACCTTCCTCTTGGGGTTCCCAACGGTCGCGTGCTGTACGCGTATCATGGCACACCCACAAGGCAACGACCAAGTAGAAAGAACCAATGCTCTGGTACTTTCCGGTATCAAACCGAGGCTCATTGAACCACTTGAAAAGACATCAAGATGTTGGCTTGACGAATTGCCATCAGTGCTGTGGAGCATAAGAACAACACCGAACCGGTCTACCGGATACACTCTGTTCTTCATGGTTTATGGGGCAGAGGCCGTAATACCTACCGACATTTTCCGTGACTCACCGCGGGTTCAGCTTTATACCGAAGAAGAGGTAAAAGAGGCTCCAGAAAACGAGGTGGACTTGCTCGAGGAAGCAAGAGAGCTGGCTCTGGCAAAAACAGCCATATACCAGCAGAACCTCAGATGCTATCATAGCCTGAAGGTTAATCCGAGAGTGTTCCGGGAAGGGGACCTAGTGTTACGCCTAGTGTAGCGCACTAAGGGGCGCCAAAAATTCTCACCTCCGTGGGAAGGACCCTTCATTGTGAGCAAGGCTCTACACAATGATGCCTACTACTTAATTGACGCACAGGAATCAAAGAAGGGAAAGGCGGACAGGTCAGGAGAGGAGACCAAGCGCCCATGGAACATATCTTTGCTGCGCCCTTTTTATTCATGAAGATATGCTGTAAGGCGTTCCTTTTTGTACCTTACTTGCTATGAATAAAAGATGCCGGTACCTCGAATGAATCTCGGGGACTGCCTTTACCGGGATTGCATGCAATGTGTTTATTCTTTCAGTATACCGGTTTGATTGTTTGACATTTTGTTTTTCCGGTTTAGTAGCGTGCCAAACCTACATGAGTCTTCGACTTCGCTGCTGTCCGAAACCTGGCTTCATGGCAAGCAAGATAAACCGGAAGGATCTAAGCACGTGAAACACACAAAGAGAAATCGAAAACAAACAATCTGAAGAAAGTTTAACTAACCCCGGGTATGCCGGTTTTTGTGAAAAAATTCGAGTTATTTCTAAGTTCAAGAAAGTGCTTGCTTGGAAAAAGGACTTTGTGACTCATACGCCAAAACACCCAGAGAGGTAGGCAGAGCCAAAGCAAAAGAATGCATCAGATTGGATGCGGAAACAATTCCAGAATCTGCACTGTGCAAGATCAAAGCAAACGATAAGGGCAAGTTGCTAAAATAGTGTACCAACATAACATAATAAGTTACCGGTATATAATATAAGATACCGGTATAATAAGGAGTAGCACATCCAAAAGGACTTAAGGTATTATCTTACATCGTCCACCCCGGCATACCGGGGGTGAATTTAAAGAGCATTGTTTTGAGACAACAGGTGTAGCAAACACACAATAGGAGAAGTCAGGCAACAAGAGGTTGGGGGCCAGCTTCAGGCGCTTCCGGGGCTTGCTCTGGAGGGGCATCACCTTCTTCAGGAGCATAGCCCTCATCGTCGCTGGCACCATCCTCTTCCTCATCCTCGGATATTTCGTCCTTGGTGTTAGCCGGAGGAGGAATGAAGATGCTGGTGCGGGCAAACTGAGCAACCCAGTACGCGTGATCCTTGCGCTTGGCGGTTAAGGTAGGCTCTGTATCTGTAGGTGCCTTGCCGCGCGGGCTGTGGAGGGCGTCGAGGTCTAGCTCTTCGTACCAGGAGCAAACAATGCGGAGCGCTGCATCAGCTCCGGCACGGGCAGACGAGCGTTTCCACTCGCTGAACCTTTCGCCGGCGTCCCTCAAGCGTTGAGCGAGGAGCGTCAGGTTTGCCGTTACCTCTTCCCCGGGCCACAGGACTGAAGATTTGCATGGCCACCTCCGGCAGATCAACCAGGTGCCGGTCCACAGCCTTCATGTGGGAAATCCGAGCATGCAGCGCGACAAGATGATCATAGGCATTCCAGGAGGCATCCGGGTTGCTAACAGCGTTTTCAACCCTGAGCTCTATCACCCTCTTGTGCGCATGCGGCTGGGAATCCGGGAAAAGCTATGAAAGAAAAGAAAAAGGAGAAAAAAAGGAACCAGTATAAGGACATACTGCCAGAAGATATAAGCTTATAAGCAAAAGGAAAAGAAAAAAGAACTTACCGAGGGCCAGCTCGTCGGTTTGGATGACCAACGGGTCAAACTCAGCCTGGTCCGACGTGAGGGTGGCGTTCCAGTCCTGCGCCTCCTTTAGCAGCCTGGACTCCTCCTCCAGCTCCTTCTGCAGCTGCGCGCTAGCATCGTGGAAGTCCTTCAGCGATGCATCTAGCTTGGCCTCGCCGGCAGCCTGGGTGTCATTGAGCTCCCGCGCGTGCGGGAGTCCGGCTTGCATGAGCTTGTCCTTCAGCTCAGCAGAAATCTTCTTCTGAGCATCCATGGCTTTGCGGTGCTCGCGGGCGAGCTGCTCCTTTTCAGCTATAATCCGGAAGAACAAACGATTAAGAAAGAGAAACCAGCAGGTTCAAGAAAGGCAAGATAAACGAACAACAAGATGTACCTCTAAGCACAAAAACCTAGGCGGAGAGGTCCTCGAACGAAGCCTCCGGAAGGGCAGCTGTACAAAGAACTTGTGAGTATAATTGACAAAAGCAACCGGTATAAAAGAGGCCGGTGGAAACAAACCTTGGCATTTGCTGTGGGCCTCGGAGAGATACTGATGTTCCCACAGAAGCTCCTCAAAGAGCTGCTTCCGGGTGTCCTGTCCAAGTCAGAAGATCCGGTATGGCTATGCCGGTTTTTTTTTTCAAGAAAGTTTCGTGCTAAGAACTGCGTACTCAACCCGAAACTCGGGGACTGGCTATGCTGGCTTTTTGTTTCAAGAAAGTTTCACGCTAAGAACTGCGTACTCAACCCGAAAATCGGGGACTGGCTATGCCGGTTTTTTGTTTCAAGAAAGTTTCGTGCTAAGAACTACGTACTCAACACGAAACTCGGGGACTGTGAGGATATATCTATAAGTTGAGAAATTGAAAACCGGCAAGAATGTAAAAGAGAAACCTTTGAAGTTTAAGTGTGAAGCTTACCACCACATTGCCGCTGGCGTCGTGCCAGGCCGTGTCTCCTTGACGGCATGCTTGAGCCGGCTCAGATGCTGCGCCGTGCTCCGCTGGCCGGAAGGGTCCACGACCGGCAGCTTGTCCTTGCCCAAGCCGCGGGTGGCGGGACATAGGTCCACCCGGTTCCACTTCTCCGCATACTCGAGCAGCGGGCCCAAGTTAACCTCGCCGCGGTTGAGTTCAGTGATCCGGCCTAGCTCAGCTCAGGCCTTCTCGCTGGCCACAACGGCATCGCGGCTGGCATGCAGCACTAGCGACTGCGAGCCGGAAGGCAATGCGGTCACCGCGGTTACCACTGCAGCAAGTTGCTGAGCGGTGAAGTTAGTGCCTTCCGGGCGAGGTGGCTCGGGGGCAGGAGTAGGCTCGCCGGTAGAAGGTGCCGGAGGGGGCGATGGTGCGTCCTTTGCTGACAAAGGAGCTTCCGGCGTCTCCTTGGCTGGTGAGGGGTTTGCTGGCGCGGAAGGTTCAGGTGCGGTCTTGGCAGGGGGAGAAGCAGTTCTTTTCTTCTTCTTTTTGGGAGTCGGAGGAACCCGAGGTTCCACCCGCTCCGCATCTTCGGTACGGGCGCCGATGTTGCTGGCGCTGGTGTCTTCTGTATAAGGAGGGGAGATAAAATCCTCCTCCGCGCGGGGATTTGAAGGTTTAGGGGCCGCGCGCCCCAAACTTGTGTTGCCTCCCAGAGGGGAGGCTGGAGATTTGCCGGTGCCCGAAGGTACCGGACTTGCGTGAGGAGGAGGAGAGTTCTTGGTGGAGTCAGCGGCGGCTTCCGGCCTCATCCCTGGCGCGCTCCGGGTGAGAGTCAGGGGCGCCCTGAGACGTAAAGATATAAAAGTTAGAAGAAAACAATTGAGGGGGGAAAGCCACAACCGGAAAATGTTTAACGAATCCGGAATCTTACCCAGCAGCGACCAGCATCTCATGCCTGTGCTTTCTCCCATAGGGGTTGTCTCCTCTCTTCTTCTTGAGGCGCTTGGCAGGCGGAGCTCCACTGGGACCAGCCTCAGGGGCCAGAGCCTTGTTCTTCCACCCCCGGGAGGCCAGATTGTCCAGGAACTCCTGGCCAACTTCGGCTGCCAGGGGAGCCGCGTGCTCCACGACCTGAGGGTTTGCACCGGCTGAGCGGAGATCTACAAGAAACAGTTTATAAGGAGAAAGAGATAAACAATATACCTCGAGGATGACGACCTCATCGTCAGATCCGGAATCGTTTGCCGGATGAGGAATTGAAAGGTTACCGGGATGCTTGACATGCGTCGGGCCCATCTTGTGTCTCCCCTTCACGTAGGGATCGGCGTCGCAGTCGTCATGAAAATGCCGGTTGGGGGCGTAGGAGGTTGGCTCTTCGCTGGTGATCCGGGAGAAGTTCTGCAACATAAGAGAACCAAGTCAAAACCAAAGATTCAAAAGTACACCGGAAGGAAGATTGTCCGGAGATCCCGAGATCTTACTCGGCGTGGGGGAGAGTTGCTGCGGCTATAAGGGAGCAGCCCGTATTTCCCGCTAGGTTTCAGCGTGTTCTGACAAATCTGCTTGGCCTTAAGGACCAAGTCAGGGGGGCTCAGCGAATGAGTGGTGATCCTTGTCGGGTCCATCCGGCCGGACATTTGGCTGATCTTGTGGGCGCGGCGCTGAAGGGGCAGGACCCGGCGCGAGAGAAAAGCCATGACAAGGTCATCCGCGCAGAGGTTGGTCTCCTCCTTGTTCTTCTCAACGAAAAGGGCCACCCGCTTGGACTCCTTATCGTCCCTGGGATTTTGGGACCAGTTCTTCGTACTGGGAGGCCCGGGAATGTATTCCGGAAGATTGATAAAGTCCTCCGGGCCACCATTCCGAATATAGAAAAAAGATTTCTGCCAGGTCCGGACAGATTCCAAACAGCAGAGCTTGTAGAAACCGCCTCCTTGGCGGGGTGAGAGGATGCAACCCCCGCACCGAACAAACGGCTTGGGGTGCGGAAGTTTCTTATCTTGGATAGAATTTTTCCGCAGATAGTAGAAAAAAAAGAGAAGTTGTCTACAGTAGGAGAGATACCGGCGTATGCCTCCATGAAAGTGGTAAAAGAAGAAAGGTAAAAGATAGAGTTGCCCGGAAGATGATGGGGCTGAAGTTTGTAAAAATCTAGGAAACGCCGGAAGAAGTCCGACGCCGGATGGCCTAGGCCGCGTTGAAAATGAGCGGCGAAGACAACGCGTTCAATAGGCTCAGGTTCAGGTTGCCTTTCCTCGCCAGGAATGCGGCACCAAACCTCTTACGGTAATCTCCGGGATCGGTAAAGCCAGTCGATCTCTGCCTGAGTCACGTCGGAGCCCATCCAGGCCCCGCACGTGTAAGAATCAAGGTTTATGGCAGATGAGTGGGCAGCAGCGCCTTGGCTCGTGCTGTCGGCTTCTTTTGTTGGGTCACCGGTAGCCTGAGTAGAGCTACCGGTAACTTCTTCGGTCTGGGCGAGGTCCTCCTCGAGCCCATCGGAAACTTGGTCAACCGGAGATTCTTCTCCGGAAGAAGAAGTGGGGCTTTTGCTGTTGTGGGTGCTGGCGGAAAGTTCCGGAAGAGAATCCTCGGAAGACATATTCCGCTAAGTTCAAGATTTACCTACAAACTATTTTCCCCAAATCTACTCCTTTGCGAAGATCTACGAGTAAGAGAAAACACAAAAGAAAGGAAGGAATAAATACCCTACCGGCCCAAGAACAATGCGGTAAAGAGGGAAAGCGAACAGCGAAAGCGAAACTGACCTGAGGGCGGCGTTGGACGACGGAGCCGACGGTCCGCCGGAGCTCGGCAAGCAGGCGGTTAAGAGCGGCGAACGGAGAGGAAGAAGCAGAAGAAGAAGCCGTGTCACGCTCCAGCGTAGAGGAGGAAGGGGACGTCGATGGGCGCGAGCAAATGAGCTCGGCGGAACTCCTTCGGGAAGTTCGTCGGAGAGCAAGGGCCTGGCGGCGAACGACGACGAGAGGAGCGCAAGCGGCAGATGGCTCGAACTGCTGAGGAAGAGGAGAATACGAGGAAGGAGATGGCGAGGAACCGCCGAGCCCTTAAATAGGGAAATAGTTCATGGGCCGTAAACCGCTCGGCCCGTAGCGCTTCTCTTTATGGGCTGCCACGTGGCATGGAGCTACACACGTAAAAAACAAAATGCCACAGGGAGGCCACAAGGATCCGGAACGGCAGCGAGGATCCGGTGTGGCGTGTTAAATGCGAGCGCAGAAGTCGAAGGGAAGTGACCCCTGACACTGGCGCGTCAGAAACAGTGCTCATGTCTCTGACATGCACTGTTTCCGAGATATTCTCGACTTCGTCGAGGAAGTTTTAATGGCAAAGCTACCGGAAAAGATCGGTATTATGAGATGGATCAGGTAGAGGTGCCGGGAGGTTTTAAGCTGGTTACAGGAAGGGTTAAACCGGTACGATAGAGATGGGAACCTGGCATGGTCCGTCGGATAGAATACGCCGGACTATACCAGCTTCGGGGACTAATGTTGGGGGGATGACCCCGGGTATGCCAAAGGCATGGCAAACTTGCCTTGTTTAGGCTGTTGAGGTACCGGTTTAAACATTATTCCGGACAACGAACTTAAGTTCATGACAGCTGAGGCTATACCGGTATCCCAGGAGGGGTATACCGGAACAGGCTAAGAAGGTACCGGAGTACCGGTACATGCTACATAGTAGCACGTCGGCAGTCTGGTCAAAGATTCCCTCAAGGACTAGAGGACAAGGATGAGCGAAGCACTTCAGCTTTAATCGAAGCTCTAAGGCTAAAGCAGAGGATGACGTAAAAGCTACCGGAGGATGTCACAGTTCCTGATTAAAGGTCTACCGGCGTCACCTGCAGTGAAAGAGGCTTTGTAAAGTAGTTTGTCTAGTCAAAGATGCCATTAGGGTTTCTTCCCCTATAAGCCACCCTCTCCCCTATATAAGGAGAGGGAGCACACCTTTGCGCGAGGACCTGGATAGCAGATGAGGAGTTAGTAGATCGCGCCTACGGCAAGAGCTTGTACTGTGCATCTTCAACCTCTGGCCAAGGCCAAGTTCATCAATAAGATAACGTTATTCCATCCAAATTCCATCCTTGTGTTACCAAAACCCTCCCCCGAATCATCTAGCGCACATCCGGCCCCAACTTAAGCCATCCTATGGCATTTGTCTGCTCACCACGACAACATTATTGGTCACACCATTGATATTACGCCACTGTTATTTCTGTTATTTGAGACCCGTAGCGTGAGCCTGATATGACACGGGTATTTAACATACTAGCGACGTGTCTGAGAATACATAATAGATGTATGATATTAGTGGCGTATTGTTGACGCGCCACTAGCTTAAATATTGAAAATAAAAAATAAACAAATCATCGTGTACCATCTGGAAGAACCTTTGGTATGTGCTAGATGATAGCATGTAATAACCCAGAACATAGGAACAACGAAGGGTAGATTTAGAAATGGGATGTGCATTTCATCGCAAAACAGTGGAAATTTTCGCGCCTTATTGCAACTAAACCTAAGAGGGATCGAGGTTCTCTCTCATTTTGCACTTAGGGTTAGGCAATGTGAGTTAGGGAAATTTCGACATGATCTCTTTTGTATCTTGTTACTTTGGGGAATGATTGCATTTGATAAGTGTTAAACATTTAACTATAAACATCACACAATATAAACAATGAATTCAAAATTCAAACACAATATATAAATTCAAATTACTTTGAATTTCAAAGTGAATATCAAATACAATATTTAATCAAGAATATACACATTACATAATACAAAAGCTCATAAACCAAAACTTGAGCTTTATTTTATATACAACACAAATTACAAAGTCTTTACAATATTCTTGATACAAGAATTGAGACATAATGATTAGAAATAAAATAAAAGGAAAATTACAAGTTTATTCTAAACTAAACCTAAACTAAGTGGCTTGAGGATGATCTTCTGGCCATAGTTCAAACCTGCAAAACAAAGAAAAGATACTAGACAGAATATCAGTGTTAGCAAAGTTCAGTTTGGACAGTTAGCAAAAATCACAGGAAAATTCAGTTTGGACAGTACACACTGTCACAGCACACTTGTGCTTGTCCAAACTTCTGGACAACACAAGATAGGCATAGGCAGACCAACACTGAGCAAGCCACAGGGGCTCAAGTTTCACCATATGAAGGCTGTTGCTAGCCAAGCAACAGCAAGGCAATGCAAGGGGTGAGTCATAAAGTAACCAGGCTTGTGTGTCATGGCCAGGGAAGAAGTAGAGACCATATAAATAGCACACAAACCCTAGAACCATGATAGTCGACCAGATATGCAAATCACCAGGTAAGGGTGAAGCAAGAACCAGCACCAGTTCATCCAGTTCATACTCAAGAACAGAAACCAATACAACCACTTAGCTCCAGGAATCATGGTGACCTGAGAAGCTCAACCAGAAACTGGAGGTGAAGGGCTGTGCACAAAAACCCCAAGTCTGCATCAACCAAATATTTCACACTAGGAGCTGGAACAAGGTATACCAAGTTCCTGGACAGATCCAATGGATCTGGTCCATCATATATGCATGATATAATCATGGGAGTGAGCAGATGCTCAAGTGGGTAGATCATCACTTGGTTTTCACCAAGGATTACTGCCAGTCTAAAGGCCACTAAAAATGAAAAGCATCTAGGTACAGATCTTGTACACAGAAACTAGCACACATGCACAGATGCACACACTAGCCAGATCAGATGCACAGATAGCACCAGTAGATGGATTGCAAGGATTAGCAGCTAATAAGACTACACAGTAAATCCTAAGCTATGAACCATCAGTAAACCCTAGATTTTCATCAGGCAAGCATATTGTCATTCATATCTAGTATGATCCCCAAATATGCAAGCAAAGGTTGAGTAGCCACAAGATCCAATTAAATAGGTGAGCAACCAATCAGTAGCAAGGCCACTGAGGTCACATCACACTTAGCATCAATTAAAAGAAAGCCAAATATAGCACATCATTATCCAGGAATGGATTCAGATTCAATTGCTTGCTAGACAATCATGAATAGCCAAATCATTTGCAAGCAAGTCATTTATATCAGTACTGCATAAGCAGTTCATCATAACTTAATTAATACAAGCATGAATTTATCACAGATCCATGCTTAGTACTGACAGCAGCATAATACAAGGCAGCACAGTTTAATCACTGCATCATAGCCACTGGAGCAAGTCCAGGTAGCTTGAATGAGCAACAGCACAAGTAAGCAACAGCATAGTGATGCTTGAGCATCAGCATCAACAAGGAAAATGAATCACTTAGCCACAGAATTAATCAGTAAGCCATCACTGACAATTAAGTGATCAAATGGATCAATTGAATCAAGTCAAGCTACACAGGGAAGCTAGCCAACAAGCAAAGGGTGATCCAATGGATCACTAGCTTGCATAGGAAGCACATAAGCATATCACAAGCACCACTGGCACACACAAGTGTCACTGATGCATCACAAGTACACCTAGACAAGTAAGCATGATATGCCAGTAAGCACAAGCAAGCCATAATCAAGCATAGCATGGCATAGCAAGCTCATAAGCAAGCACAGCAGAGCATGGCAAGTACAGAGCATGCTAGGAGCAGCAGAGAAGCAAGTAAAGCATGAATCGCAAGCAAAGCAACATCTCCGCACCGAGAATCGGTAATTTGGCCATGAGCTTGCAAAGATAGCAAAGACCGAAGATTAAGCAACTATGGCATAGCTCTGTGATATCACAGGATCACCAGAGAGCAACAGAGCATGAGGAGGAAGAAGAACAGTAGCAAGGGAGGCGCACAGAAGAGAAGGAGGAGATGAAATACTTACTTGCGCCTGGAAGCAGAAGCTAGGGCATGGCGAGGCAGTGCTCGCACGGCCCTAATAGCTGCAAATCCAGGGTAGGCGCCGACGTTACGCCGGCGAACCCAAACACCACCGTAGCAGATGCACCTGAGGCGACGGCACGAGTACTGCGAGCAGCACCCGCGCCAGGTCAACCTCAGGGGCACACCCATCGTCGGCGAGGATGAGCGCTCGCCGGAGTTCGTCGAGGCGATTCTCCACGAGATCCAGAACGGAGGCGATTCGCCAGGAGAGGAAGAGAAGGGGAAAACCACGCGGACAGATCGATAGATCTGCACGCGGTGGTTCTGATTTGGTAGGTGGCTACGGCGGGGGAGCTCGGAGCTGGCCGGAGCGCGGCGGCGGCCATGGCGGCGACGCCATCGCCACGGGCATCGCAGGAGGCTAGGGTTAGAGACTGAGAGCGAGAGAGGGCCGAGTGAGTGAGTGAGGTGGGCCGTTCGGCGCGACCGACCCATAAGGGAATGGCCTTAATGGGCTGTCCCTGGGCTTTAGGTAAATGGGCTGGCCCAATAGGGGCCAGGGGGTATTTTGGTCTTTTAACAATTAATAAAAGGCCAGAACTTTACCAATTTTTAGTAAATAAAATACAAATCTAAAAATCCATTAAAAATTGGATTAATGAATGAAAAATAAATCTTAACAAGAATAAAATATGAAATGGAATTTATGAAACAAATTCAAAATTATGAATTTTAAGAATTTAAATCATAACTTGGAATTTTAAACTATTATTTCCTTGTATTTCAAATTCAAGGAAAAATCTCAAATACTTAATTTCAAACATTTCAAAATGAAATTCTACTATTCCAAGTCATTTCTATTGGAAAAGGGTATTTTTCCAAGAAAAATACTATATTCCTTTTTATTCCAAAAACTATAGAGGTAACTCTATGATTTCAAATTATTTTTGGAATGATTAAGGGAATCACCAAGTAAAATAGTTTTACTTTGAATTGTTGTACTTTATGTAAATTAAAATGGTTTATACTTTTAATCCATTGCAAGTTACTGTCAAAGACATAAATCTTAAATGCAACCCTAAATTGCTATAACTCAGCGGGGTAAAGGGATTCAACATAAAATAATACATCCATGATTGCATTATTTGGAATTTATAACATTGTCCTTACCGGACAATGATGCTTCTTACAGAACCCGAGGTCCAGGTTCCATCAACTGCATTGAACTGCACTATCTCGCAGTCCACAGGCAAGTTCACCCTTGCTCATGTCAACTTGAGTATTTTCTACTACTTTAATGCAAAGCTATATACTTATCATTCCTGCATCGCAAATAAAATGTTACTTTCCAACTATGAATATGACTATGTGGTTGGCAATGGAACCATGGTATGTGTTGATATGGTGGAGGTTCCATTGCATGGGTTATATCACCCTAGGATTAAATTACCAATGTCGTCCAGTGATTCTAGCGCCGTACAAATCGCGTTGACCATGAGATCTATAATGGCTCTGGGGAAGCCAGCTGTATCTTTTCCCTTCTGCACGCCAACGGATTGGTAGAGCCGGCGGGGTGTTGGAGGCACTGCCGTAGGTTGGGATAGCCTTTTAAATCCCCATCCATTAGTGATGATGGCTCTACGATCTATGAAGGATTGTCCGGAGTACACCGTGAGTAAAGCCGTATTATCGGTAAAAGTCTACTGGGGGTGTACGGTTGGACAAAAGGGTGGGTTTGCACTCGCGGAGAAGGCGGTGTGGACTTGGATCTTTATACCTGGCCTCACACCAAAGGAAGTGTGAACGGGGGCAAGTCCCTGCGGATGGCAAAAAGGGTGAGATCTCTTGTGGGAAAAGTAACGCACCTCTGCAGAGTGTATCAAATTGTGGCTGTCACTCCTTGTTCCGGGAAGGGAACTGCGAACGCGGCAGGAAAGGAACTCCACGAAGTTCTAATCAACCTGTGAAGACTGACGGGCATAGTTTTCATAATAAAAGCAACCTTTTGAAGAAATGATTTCAAAACATGCATTGACCTGCGATTTCAAGATCAATGGTCGTAGCTAGTGCATCAAACACGTTTTTACTCTTTTAGAACTTGTTGAGTACCCCTGTACTCACTTTCTTTCGACACCCTTGCTAGACTGTGATCCGGAAGTGGAGGCCATCAACGATGGAGCACCAGAAGGAAGTTACGAGCTGGTCTATGAAGAACCTGATCTTACCGGCGGAGTGGAAGGCGTAGACTATGGGATAGTCTACGGACCAGATGACACGGAGGTGGAGGAGTAGTGACATACCCTAGCATCATAGAGCCAAGCAACGTAGAACTTACCTAAATAAGTTGTTGAGCTCTCTTTATATTTAGTTATGAGTTGTAATCGTACTTAAGTAGTATCTTAGGATGTTCTCATAGGACCTTTGAGAATATCAACTTGTAAGACAATGTTTGTAATAATGTATGGAGTGTTATGACCTGCAATGTTTCTGTTGTACCACTCTGAGGGATATGGCAATTTGTGAAGAAGTCCCTTCACAAAGATCATATCAACGACTTGTATACTACAACATGCAGTGGTATGCTGGGTCACCGCAGCTGGTATCAGAGCAAATGTTGCGACCTTAGGGTGGAAAAACCTAGTATAGGGAAGAAACCTGTAGAAGTCTAGTAGAAATAGTAAAGGATTCTCTAGAAATATGGTGATTATTCACTTGAGAATAGCAAAACCATATATTTTAGTGCAATAATTCTTTATTATAGCTATTATGATGCATTATCACTACTAATATCCTGCTTTTGTATACAGCCATAATGGCGAACACTTTTCCTAAGAGGACTTTGAGGAAGGTTGAGGGATGGCTCGGCGATTATGATGGACCAATCACAGCTCTCCTGTGTGGGATGCTGAAGGAACTTCATTGTGACCCACGGATACCTGTTATCAAGTATACCTACTATGATGGGGAAATCCTAGCCAAGTGCAGAGTATCGGTCCAACTACCGACAAAACTGCTGATGAGTCATGTAATGCCATACGGAGAAGCCAAAACTATCACCACAGCCTACCACATGGGCCTATTCAAGGCAATCCTTGAGATAAGGCAGCACAAGTCAGTAGAACTGCTATGTTCAGAGTTTTCTCATATACCTCATGCCGAGGAAGATGAGGATCCCACTCTGAATCATTTGGTGTTCGCACGCAGAAGTCCTGAAGCTGCAGCACAGCACATGGATAGCTGTAAGTCTTTATTGACCACGATGTACCTTTTACACATGAAGATGAGAGGTGAGATTAACCACATGCTAGCTGAGTTCACGGACCCTGATAAAGTCCAAACTCGGATGCGTAATTTGAGGGCACAACCACAACATACTACACCTTTCTTTAGCCTAGACAGCTATGTAGATTTGAGTGACCAGTTGTCCCATAAAGATCCACTCACACCCAACTTTGTCCCACACTATCCACATGTGTCAGTATCATATGAGTCTGGATATGGGGGAGATGATTCCAGGAACCTAAACTGCTCGGAGTCACCAATCGAGAATTCGACTGGTTGGCGTTTCGGGGAACCATTTGGAGATGAAGGAGAATCCATCACATGTGAATCAGAGGATGAAGGAGGCGCGGTTAACCAGAATGTTAACCAAAGCTTTGGGCAGGAAGAGAAAGATACCAACTCCATTTCTTTAGATTTGGAGATGGGATTACCCAAAACATCCCAGTACGTCGTAGGTGAGAGTTCTGGAACCAAGAAAAAGAAGAAGAAGAACAAGATGAGGGGTCAAGTGAATAGGAATCCTCCATGGATGGTAGAAGAAGATGAGCTGTATCCCACTGGGGATACATATGAGTCTTTATCCAGTTACTTTGGCATGACAGATCTCTGTCTCGGCACTTCGTCCGATTCAGACTACATACCTACGGGAAGGACCTTCATTCCGGACGGTGTTCGGAAGACAAACCGCTGTACTGGATGGACCCCAGGGATGTACGCCGAGGCGAGTTATGATGACGAGGAGTAGAGCTCCAAGGAAGAATAAAGTAATCTAGGTGGTATTGTAATAGAACGTATTTTAAATTCCCGTTGGCTTGGGCTTTTAGCCAAATAAGTGGTTTATATATATCACATGTAATATAAGTTTGTGAGTGTGTTATGTATTATACAAAGTATATGCATAATAAATGTTTGTTTTGTATTTGCTTCTTGATTTCATTGTGTGACTAGTTCTGGGCATTGAGTTGAGCTCAGAAAGCATTTGCATGGTGTAATTATGAGTAATCGCTCTTTGTTACAGGACTAGGGGGAAATGGCGTTAGTAGAAACCGAAGAGGCTCGCAGAGAGCGGGAAGCAAGAGAAAAAGAGGAGGCAGATGCAGCAGCTAGAGCAGAGAATGCACCACCACCACCACACCCAATGATGCACCCAGACTTCCAACAGTATATGAGAGCAATGGAGGAAGATAGGAGGCGTTACCAGGAAAGCCAGAGCAAGAACATGCAAGATTTCTTTACCCATGTCATCAATGATAGGGGTAATGAAGGCAAGGGAGTAACTCTATCAGACTTCCAAAATGCAAGACCACTACCGTTTACATCAGCTCCAGAACCAATGGACGCTGAAGATTGGCTTATGGATACGGAACGGAAGCTGAAGACCGTTGGTTGCAACGATGAGGAGAAGATTAGATATACTACTTATCTGTTGTCAGGACCAGCAGCGTCATGGTGGGAGAATCTTGTAGCAGTACACCCTCCAGATAAGGTGTTCACCTGGGAGGAGTTCAAGAAGAAGTTCCGGGATGCTCATGTTCCGGACAGCGTGGTGGAGCTGAAGAAGAGGGAGTTTGACGAACTACGACAAAATACTACACCCATCATGCAGTATGTTCGGGATTTCAACAGGCTATCCAGGTATGCACCTGAGGATGTAGATACGGAGGAGAAGAGGAAGAAGCGGTTCATGAAAGGCATGAATCCATACATGAAGATGCAACTGAGGTTGGCACGGACTGCTGAATTCCAGGAACTGATTGACTCGGCAATCACTTTCGAGGATGATTACCGGCAAGTCCAAGAGGACAGGAGGAAGAGGGCTCGTATAGAGCCAAGGAAGTACCCAATCAGTAAACGAACACCTGATCGGAGTTTCAAACCCCGATACCGACCTACTACTGGTAGCCAATACAACCGGGGAGGTCAGAGTCAGAATCCAATCAGCCAAATCATCTGCAACAATTGTGGCCTAAAGGGTCATTTGTAGAAGGATTGTCAGAAACCCAGGATCATTTGTTATGGTTGTGGGAAGGAAGGACATATCAAGCCGGATTGTCCCAACAAGGCGTCTTGGAGCGGACAGAGCTCTGGAGGACGAGGTGGAAACAACAACAACAACAACCGCAACAACAACAACAACAACAACAACAACAACAACAACAACAACAACAACAACAACAACAACAACAACAACAACAACAACAACAACCGCAACAACAACAACAACAACAACAAGAGGGGAAAGCCTTATGGAAAGCTGAATTGCACATCTTTGGAACAAGCGGAAGAGTCGGATCAAACAGTCTTAGGTACGCTAATCATTCTTACTCATCCTGGCAAAGTATTATTTGATACTGGAGCAACCACATCATTTCTTGCATTGGAGTTTGTGGAAAAATTCGGGCTTAGATGTTCTAAGTTAGAAACTCCTATAACTGTTCTATCCGCGGGGGGAACGATCTTAGTAACCCACGTGAAAGAAGCACAAGTCCTAACCATATATGACTGTGTGTATTTCGCGGACCTATTCATCATACCCATGAAGGACATATCAGTCATCCTAGGGATGGATTGGTTGACAGAGAATGGAGGGGTGATTAACTGTGGAGACAAAACAGTATCACTTCGCAACTCCATCGGAGGTCGAATAGTGTTCCAAGGAGATAAGTACAGTGAGTTGGAGATCGGATTGGAACTCAATAGTCTGAAGGAGGTGAGAATTGAAGATATTCCTGTAGTGAATGAGTTTCAAGATGTGTTTCCTAAGGAACTACCGGGGATGCCATCCGATAGGGAGATTGAATTCACAATCGATCTGATTCCAGGCACAGCACCAATAGCTCAACCACCATATAAGATGGGTCCCAAGGAATTAGTGGAACTGAAAGCTCAGATTGATGAGTTAGAACAGAAGGGATTCATTCAAGAAAGTGTGTCACCATGGGGTACACCAGTTATTTTTTTGGATAAAAGAGATGGCGGAAAGAGAATGTGTGGAGATTACAGAAATTTGAACAATGTAACTATCAAGAACAAGTATCCTTTACCTAGATCCAAGACCTTTTTGATCAAGTTCAAGGAGCTGGAGTCTTCTCGAAGATAGATTTAAGGTCAGGATACCATCAAATCAAGATCAAGAAGGAGGATGTACCAAAGACAGCGTTCGTATCAAGGTATGGACACCATGAATACTTGGTTGTACCATTTGGACTAACAAATACACCAGCAATTTTCATGAATTTGATGAACAAGATATTCATGAAGTACTTGGACAAGTTTGGGATAGTGTTCATAGATGATATTCTAATCTATTCCAAAGATAAAGAAGAACATGCCAAGCATTTGAAGATAGTTCTGCAAACTTTAAGAGAACATCAGCTATATGCAAAGTTTAGCAAGTGCAAATTTTGGTTGGATAGTGTTGAATTTCTTGGACATGTCATAATCAAAGAAGGCATAGCGGTGAATCCAAGCAAGGTTCAGTCCGTATTGGAATGGAAATCACCTAAAAATGCTAAGGAGATACGAGGATTTCTTGGTATGGCAGGATATTATCGGAGATTCATAGAGGGATTTTCGAAGATTGCAGGACCAATGACCAAGTTAATCAAGAAAAATACTCCATTTGTGTGGACTGATGAGTGTGAAGCCATCTTCCAAACACTCAAAGATAAGTTAACCACAACACCGGTGTTAGCAGTTCCTGAACCTGGAAAGGATTACACGGTGTATTGTGATGCTTCCAAGAATGGACTTGGTTGTGTTCTTATGCAAGATTGGAAGGTAATAGCTTATGGATCAAGACAGTTGAAACCACATGAACACAACTACCCAGTACATGATCTAGAGTTAGCGGCAGTTGTGTATGCTCTGAAGAGTTGGAGACAATTTCTATATGGATCCAAGTGTGAGTTATATACCGATCATAAAAGTTTGAAATATTTCTTCACTCAGAAGGAATTAAACATGAGGCAGAAGAGATGGTTAGAGTTGATTAAGGATTACGACCTTAAGATCAACTATACACCAGGCAAGGCTAATGTAGTAGCAGATGCCCTAAGTAGGAAGAGTACAGAGAATCAACCTACGGAATGGGAGATTCCAAAGGAACTTCGGAAAGAGTTAGAGGATGCTCAGATTTTGTTTATTCAAGGTGATGTTAAGGGAAGTATAGCAACCATGAGGATTATGGATGAGATGTACTCAGATTTGAAGTATGAGATTATCCGAAAACAAGCGGATGATTTGTTCATCCAAGAGGAAATCAAGAGGATTGGAGAAGGAAAACCATCGGAATTCCATCTAGGGGATTTTGATTCATTATACTTCCAGAAGAGGATATGTGTACCGGATGATCCAGAAGTAAAGACAATCATATTAAAGGAAGCACATGAAACCCCTTATTCAATACATCCGGGAAGTACTAAGATGTATATGGATTTGAAGGAGATGTTCTGGTGGAACAACATGAAAAGAGAAATAGCACAATATGTCTCGGAATGTCATACATGTCAACGAGTGAAGGCAAAACATCAGAGTCCTGCGGGATTACTCAAACCACTAGAGATACCAGAATGGAAATGGGATGAAATCGGAATGGATTTTGTTACTGGTCTACCAATGACTAGTAAGAAGAAGGATATGATATGGGTAATAGTGGACAGGCTTACCAAGAGTGCTCATTTCATAGCCGTAAATACAAAGGATACTGCAGAGAAGCTTGTGGATATATATGTGAAGGAGATTGTGAGTAAGCATGGAGTACCAAAGAAGATAGTCTCAGATAGAGGTTCAATTTTCACATCAGCATTTTGGAAACAACTCCAAGAAGCTTTGGTATCCAAGTTGGATTTCAGTACTGCTTATCATCCACAAACCGGAGGACAAACCGAAAGAACCAATCAGATACTTGAGGACATGCTTAGAGCTTGTGCTCTGAACTTTGGAGGCTCATGGGAGGACCATTTACCTTTAGCGGAATTCTCATATAACAATAGTTATCAGAGTAGCATCCAGATGGCACCGTACGAAGCATTGTACGGAAGGAAGTGTCGATCACCAATTTGTTGGTTTGAAACCGGAGAAAACAAGGAGTTTACACCGGACTACATCAAGGAGAGACAAGGAGTCATCGAGGTGATCCGGGATAGACTCAAAATAGCTCAGAGTCGTCAGAAGAGTTACGCCGACCTAAAACGAAGAGATTGGGAACCGAAAGTGGGAGACATGGTTTATTTAAAGGTTAGCCCAATGAAAGGACTTAAGAGGTTCGGAGTGAAAGGAAAGTTAAGTCCTCGATATATAGGACCATTTAAGATACTCAGTCAGAATCGAGGAACAGCTTTTGAGTTGGAGTTACCAACACAACTAAGTCAAGTTCACAATGTGTTTCATGTTTCACAACTCAGAAAGTGTTTGAAGGCACCGGATGATCCTATTACATATGAAGAAATAGAATTGAAATCTGACCTAACTTATGTGGAGAGACCGGAAAAGATCTTAGAAGTACAGTGGAAGAAGTTAAGAAACAGAGCAATCAAATACTGCAAAGTTCAATGGCAACATCATCCTGAGCGAGAAGCAACTTGGGAGACGGAAGAAGAATTAAGGAAGTCTTACCCCGAGATGTTCAGGTACCAATTTTAACTTCGGGACGAAGTTTCTGTTAAGGGGGAGAGGCTGTAATAACCCAGAACATAGGAACAACGAAGGGTAGATTTAGAAATGGGATGTGCATTTCATCGCAAAACGGGGGAAATTTTCGCGCCTTATTGCAACTAAACCTAAGAGGGATCGAGGTTCTCTCTCATTTTGCACTTAGGGTTAGGCAATGTGAGTTAGGGAAATTTCGACATGATCTCTTTTGTATCTTGTTACTTTGGGGAATGATTGCATTTGATAAGTGTTAAACATTTAACTATTAACATCACACAATATAAACAATGAATTCAAAATTCAAACACAATATATAAATTCAAATTACTTTGAATTTCAAAGTGAATATCAAATACAATATTTAATCAAGAATATACACATTACATAATACAAAAGCTCATAAACCAAAACTTGAGCTTTATTTTATATACAACACAAATTACAAAGTCTTTACAATATTCTTGATACAAGAATTGAGACATAATGATCAGAAATAAAAGAAAAGGAAAATTACAAGTTTATTCTAAACTAAACCTAAACTAAGTGGCTTGAGGATGATCTTCTGGCCATAGTTCAAACCTGCAAAACAAAGAACATATACTAGACAAAATATCAGTGTTAGCAAAGTTCAGTTTGGACAGTTAGCAAAAATCACAGGAAAATTCAGTTTGGACAGTACACACTGTCACAGCACACTTGTGCTTGTCCAAACTTCTGGACAGCACAAGATAGGCATAGGCAGACCAACACTGAGCAAGCCACAGGGGCTCAAGTTTCACCATATGAAGGCTGTTGCTAGCCAAGCAACAGCAAGGCAATGCAAGGGGTGAGTCATAAAGTAACCAAGCTTGTGTATCATGGCCAGGGAAGAAGTAGAGACCATATAAATAGCACACAAACCCTAGAACCATGACAGTCGACCAGATATGAAAATCACCAGGTAAGGGTGAAGCAAGAACCAACACCAGTTCATCCAGTTCATACTCAAGAATAGAAACCAACACAACCAATTAGCTCCAGGAATCATGGTGACCTGAGAAGCTCAACCAGAAACTGGAGGTGAAGGGCTGTGCACAAAAACCCCAAGTCTGCATCAACCAAATATTTCACACTAGGAGCTGGAACAAGGTATACCAAGTTCCTGGACAGATCCAATGGATCTGATCCATCATATATGCATGATATAATCATGGGAGTGAGCAGATGCTCAAGTGGGTAGATCATCACTTGATTTTCACCAAGGATTACTGCCAGTCTAAAGGCCACTAAAAATGAAAAGCATCTAGGTACAGATCTTGTACACAGAAACTAGCACACATGCACATATGCACACACTAGCCAGATCAGATGCACAAATAGTACCAGTAGATGAATTGCAAGGATTAGCAGCTAATAAGACTACACAGTAAATCCTAAGCTATGAACCATCAGTAAACCCTAGATTTTCATCAGGCAAGCATATTGGCATTCATATCTAGTATGATCCCCAAATATGCAAGCAAAGGTTGAGTAGCCACAAGATCTAATTAAATAGGTGAGCAACCAATCAGTAGCAAGGCCACTGAGGTCACATCACACTTAGCATCAATTAAAATAAAGCCAAATATAGCACATCATTATCCAGGAATGGATTCAGATTCAATTGCTTGCTAGACAATCATGAATAGCCAAATCATTTGCAAGCAAGTCATTTAAATCAGTACTGCATAAGCAGTTCATCATAACTTAATTAATACAAGCATGAATTTATCACAGATCCATGCTTAGTACTCACAGCAGCATAATACAAGGCAACACAGTTTAATCACTGCATCATAGCCACTTGAGCAAGTCCAGGTAGCTTGAATGAGCAACAGCACAAGTAAGCAACAGCATAGTGATGCTTGAGCATCAGCATCAACAAGGAAAGTGAATCACTTAGCC
Source organism: Lolium perenne (assembly GCF_019359855.2). Lineage (NCBI taxonomy): Eukaryota > Viridiplantae > Streptophyta > Magnoliopsida > Poales > Poaceae > Lolium > Lolium perenne. Next base: position 263,727,299 of record NC_067250.2, read on the forward strand.
ACAGAATTAATCAGTAAGCCATCACTAACAATTAATTGATCAAATGGATCAATTGAATCAAGTCAAGCTACACAGGGAAGCTAGCCAACAAGCAAAGGGTGATCCAATGGATCACTAGCTTGCATAGGAAGCACAGAAGCATATCACAAGCACCACTGGCACACACAAGTGTCACTGATGCATCACAAGTACACCTAGACAAGCAAGCATGATATGCCAGTAAGCACAAGCAAGCCATAATCAAGCATAGCATGGCATAGCAAGCTCATAAGCAAGCACAGCAGAGCATGGCAAGTACAGAGCATGCTAGGAGCAGCAGAGAAGCAAGTAAAGCATGAATCGCAAGCAAAGCAACATCGGCCGATCAAAGAATCGGTAGTTTGGCCATGAGCTTGCAGTAGATAGCAGCACTGGAAGATTAAGCAACTATGGCATAGCTCTGTGATATCACAGGATCACCAGAGAGCAATAGAGCATGAGGAGGAAGAAGAACAGTAGCAAGGGAGGCGCACAGAAGAGAAGGAGGAGATGAAGTACTTAGTTGCGCCTGGAAGCAGAAGCTAGGGCATGGCGAGGCAGTGCTCGCGCGGCCCTAACAGCTGCAAATCCAGGGTAGGCGCCGACGTTACGCCGGCGAACCCAAACACCACCGTAGCAGATGCACCTGAGGCGACGGCACGAGTACTGCGAGTAGCACCCGCGCCAGGTCAACCTCAGGGGCACACCCATCGTCGGCGAGGACGAGCGCTCACCGGAGTTCGTCGAGGCGATTCTCCACGAGATCGAGAACGGAGGCGATTCGCCAGGAGAGGAAGAGAAGGGGAAAACCACGCGGACAGATTGATAGATCTACACGCGGCAGTTCTGATTTGGTAGGTGGCTACGGCGGGGGAGCTCGGAGCTGGCCGGAGCGCGGCGGCGGCCATGGCGGCGACGCCATCGCCACGGGCGTCGCAGGAGGCTAGGGTTAGAGACTAAGAGCGAGAGAGGGCCGAGTGAGTGAGTGAGGTGGGCCGTTCGGCGCCACCGACCCATAAGGCAATGGCCTTAATGGGCTGTCCCTGGGCTTTAGGTAAATGGGCTGGCCCAATAGGGGCCAGGGGGTATTTTGGTCTTTTAACAATTAATAAAAGGCCAGAACTTTACCAATTTTTAGTAAATAAAATACAAATCTAAAAATCCATTAAAAATTGGATTAATGAATGAAAAATAAATCTTAACAAGAATAAAATATGAAATGGAATTTATGAAACAAATTCAAAATTATGAATTTTAAGAATTTAAATCATAACTTGGAATTTTAAACTATTATTTCCTTGTATTTCAAATTCAAGGAAAAATCTCAAATAAGTTCAAATACTTATTTTCAAACATTTCAAAATGAAATTCTACTATTCCAAGTCATTTCTATTGGAAAAGTGTATTTTTCCAAGAAAAATACTATATTCCTTTTTATTCCAAAAACTATAGAGGTAACTCTATGATTTCAAATTATTTTTGGAATGATTAAGGGAATCACCAAGTAAAATAGTTTTACTTTGAATTGTTGTACTTTATGTGAATTAAAATGGTTTATACTTTTAATCCATTGCAAGTTACTGTCAAAGACATAAATCTTAAACGCAACCCTAAATTGCTATAACTCAGCGGGGTAAAGGGATTCAACATAAAATAATACATCCATGATTGCATTATTTGGATTTTATAACATTGTCCTTACCGGACAATGATGCTTCTTACAGAACCCGAGGTCCAGGTTCCATCAACTGCATTGAACTGCACTATCTCGCAGTCCACAGGCAAGTTCACCCTTGCCCATGTCAACTTGAGTATTTTCTACTACTTTAATGCAAAGCTATATACTTATCATTCCTGCATCGCAAATAAAATGTTACTTTCCAACTATGAATATGACTATGTGGTTGGCAATGGAACCATGGTATGTGTTGATATGGTGGAGGTTCCATTGCATGGGTTATATCACCCTAGGATTAAATTACCAATGCCGTCCAGTGATTCTAGCGCCGTACAAATCGCGTTGACCTTGAGATCTATAATGGCTCTGGGGAAGCCAGCTGTATCTTTTCCCTTCTGCACGCCAACGGATTGGTAGAGCCGGCGGGGTGTTGGAGGCACTGCCGTAGGTTGGGATAGCCTTTTAAATCCTCATCCATTAGTGATGATGGCTCTACGATCTATGAAGGATTGTCCGGAGTACACCGTGAGTAAAGCCGTATTATCGGGAGAAGTCTACTGGGGGTGTACGGTTGGACAAAAGGGTGGGTTTGCAGTCGCGGAGAAGGCGGTGTGGGCTTGGATCTTTATACCTGGCCTCACACCAAAGGAAGTGTGAACGGGGCAAGTCCCTGCGGATGGAAAAAAGGGTGAGATCTCTTGTGGGAAAAGTAACGCACCTCTGCAGAGTGTATCAAATTGTGGCTGTCACTCCTTGTTCCGGGAAGGGAACTGCGAACGCGGCAGGAAAGGAACTCCACGAAGTTCTAATCAACCTGTGAAGACTGATGGGCATAGTTTTCATAATAAAAGCAACCTTTTGAAGAAATGATTTCAAAACATGCATTGACCTGCGATTTCCTGATCAATGGTCGTAGCTAGTGCATCAAACACGTTTTTACTCTTTTAGAACTTGTTGAGTACCCCTGTACTCACTTTCTTTCGACACCCTTGCTAGACTATGATCCGGAAGTGGAGGCCATCAACGATGGAGCACCAGAAGGAAGTTACGAGCTGGTCTATGAAGAACCTGATCTTACCGGCGGAGTGGAAGGCGTAGACTATGGGATAGTCTATGGACCAGATGACACGGAGGTGGAGGAGTAGTGACATACCCTAGCATCATAGAGCCTAGCAACGTAGAACTTACCTAAATAAGTTGTTGAGCTCTCTTTATATTTAGTTATGAGTTGTAATCGTACTTAAGTAGTATCTTAGGATGTTCTCATAGGACCTGTGAGAATATCAACTTGTAAGACAATGTTTGTAATAATGTATGGAGTGTTATGACCTGCAATGTTTCTGTTGTACCACTCTGAGGGATATGGCAATTTGTGAAGAAGTCCCTTCACAAAGATCATATCAACGACTTGTATACTACAACATGCAGTGGTATGCTGGATCACCGCATAGCATCATCGGGTTAATAGAAGAGGGTGCTTGTGCACGCCATGAGGAGCAGGACGGGGGGTTAGCGGGGAACGAGAGTGGCAGACGGAGGGGTCACGATCATGGAATGGTAGAGGAGAATTAGTTGAGTCGAGATTGCACGGAAGAAGGGCGCTGCTATGGGATCGCCATGGCCTCGATCACATACGCCATGACCACGAGGAGAACGCGCCGTGTCACTGCCGAGATCCATGGGGTAGGGGTGATTGTGAAGAGGGTTGAGGGGAGAAGGATCTGAAGCTGCAATGGCCTGTAGAAAATAAATGTATGGTGTGGAACTGTGGATGCGACACAATCTTGTGAGAAGGGATTAGATGGGTTGTGATTTGGAGGGATAAAAGATTGTAGAAGGGAGGTACCTCGATAGGTGTGGCCACGCTGAGGGTATGCAACAAAATATAAAGATGTATTAAAATCAAGAGATACACACCTAATGCGATAAAATACAAGGAAGATGTTGTAAAACTAATGGAAAAATAAAACTAGTGAAAACACAATGGAGACCAAACAAGAATGAGCATGGGGAGCAAGTGAGAAAAAAGGATGGAAACGAGTAAAGACCTAGACAACACCATCAAGCCCTTTACATAGCAGCAAGCTCCACAAGAACAAACAAACCAAGAAGAAACATGAATGAGTATTGCTTGCTGAGTCCCCAATGTCGAGACAACACATGCATAGTCATCGTCCGCTTGCTCGGCGATCTATCAACACCTTGAAGTTCTAGAAAAGCTACATAAGTCATAGAAGGGTATCACACTGCCAAGGAACACTACAACTCCGAAAGCCGCAGATACCACCGAGGGGCAATGCTCCACCGATATGAGTCCCTACACCTCCTCTTGGCCTCGAACCCAACAACCATCACTAAATGAGCAACACTGAGCACAATGCAAGATGACGACAACTAGACATCATCGAACGACCTCGATTAGCCGAGACCACACCACCAACACCGAACTCTCCGCGAGGAGGTCAAACATAGGACATAGCACTTAGCTTGGTACATCTAGTTTGCCATGTAATGCGTACGTACTATCGACGGTTTGTACACAGTGCAATAAAAGAGTTTGTTTTCCAACAAGTGTACATATTTCGTTTCATTTCATTTAATGGGGAAGTATAGAAACGCAGGGATGCAATGACATATCTGCAAACATTGTTTTTATGCTGAAAACTTTTTTTTACGAGACACGGTACAAAGATAGACGCTAACCTGAATCAACAAATTTTTTTGTGTGCAGGGAATCAATCAACAAATATTACAGTTATGCTGTGCCCCCTTCATATTCAATCCGTCGTGTACTCGTGTCAGAGCGTTCAGCCCGCTTTCTTTCTTGAGGGAAATCATATGGCCCACGCCAAAGGAAAACGAGAACCGCGCGCCAAGATTTTCCACGGAGTTACAGCTACCGTGCGCGCGTGCGGATATGCGTCCCGATTCGATCGCGTTAGCTGCTGGTTTTTAATTGCTTTCGCCACTGATTGCTGTCTCATCAGCATCGCAATTCGCACAGCGATCGCACGAAACTGCGGGCGGGCGCGCTCGCGGAAGTAACATCGGTGCCGGCGACCCTTCTCGTCAGTTGAGCGATGTGGCGTTGAGCAAGCAAGGCAGGGCAATCTCATCGGCGGTGATAAACCGTAGCTTTGGCGTTCAGTGACCCGGTCCGGTGGTGGCACCAATTGTCCCGGTGGTGATGAAAAACGAAAGCACTCCGGTGGTTTGGTTGCCAGTCCGGGCCGTGATCATTTTCTTCTCCAGGTCGTGTCGCGATAAATTGGAACAAACGTGTGGAATCGTCTGCTTCAGCGTTGCTTCGAGCGTCGCTTTCAGTCTCTGTCTCGTCTTAACACGACAGGTTAATTTCATAATTTGTATAATACGCAAGCAGGGCAAGTGCTGGATCATGCATGGCATGATGGAAATGGCACGATCCATGGACGTACTGCGTAAAAGTTCTGGGGAACGGATATGGAGTTTGTATGTATCCACGACGTCTCCGACCAACTACTCTCCTGGTTAATGCCGCCAGAGTCAACATCTCCGGAAAAGGAAAGCCTATCTATATGTAGATATTTATTCCCCTGTTTTATATTAGTTGTCGCCGTCACCGATTTAGCCTAAATTTCTACTAAATCAGCGATAAATAATATGAAACGGAGGAAGTATACCATATTGTAAATCCTTGAATTTTATTCTAAAGCATTTGTTTATTTTCTTAACCAATTAACTTGTATAGCTACAAGGTTAAATCACTCTTAAAGTTTAAGAATTTTTCTAGTTCTAGATCAACTGAGAATTAAGCTAGTTTTAGTTTAACTTTCAAACAGTTTGATTTGCACCATGATCCGTGCATACAAACATTGCACATGGGTCTCAAAACTGCATATCTTTTTCAGATTGCACATAATTAAACATAAAATTAGGTGAATGAGAATTAAATTAGTTCTAGATCCACCGAGACCTAGCCACATTCACTAACTATATAACTATCACCATGAGAGTATTTATCTAACAATTGTTTTCCAGTTTGATACCGATGGTTTCGATTCAAATCGGTGGTCTGATATATCTATATTCAAATAAATCCATCACGGGTTATTTTCTACTCCACGCTGAATAAGACATAAGATATAGTAATATAGTGATTTTGTTAATTTCCAAGAACATTGGGTACCACTAGCAATATGCCGATCTTTGCGAAGGCCTGTTGGTGCAGAGCACCACACTTCCGCACTGAAACGTTCCGTGCGTGGGGAGGTACTCGTGAGCGTACTTCTACGCGGGCGTACTTTCGCATTGCATCTGATCGCGCAGTTGTACTCAGAAGTTTAACAAAGTTGCACTCACAAGTTCAACAAAGGTGTACTCACAAGTTCAACAGAGTTGTATAAGCACAACTTTAGCGAAAGAATGAAGTACACCAAACCCGAAGTACATGTAACATTAATACTTGAGCACAACCATAGTAGTTTTGGAATTATGGAAAAAAATTCTTGAAACCTATCAACATGAGATCTAATTTTTGAAAATCTCAACGCGAAAGTTCAAAAGTGAAACGGTTCGTAATTTGAATAACTGGTTATTAAGATATTTCGTTTTCATAATTTAGATTCAAAAGTAAAAGGGAAAATCCACCTTCCACAGCTCTCTTGTGAGTCTCTCTGTCTCGTTCATAGTCTCACAAAGTTCGGTAAAAATGTGATAATAAATCAATGAAAACACGGTCACATGTTGCACTAAAACCCAAGTACAACCGTAGTAATTTTAGAAACATCCATTTTATGAGAAAGTACAGTAAAAAGTAACTACAACTCAATGAAAATTCGAGTACAGGTTGCACTACAACCTGAATTCAACCGTAGTAACTTTGGAAGCGCGAAAAATAGTTTCTCAAAAATTATTAAATGTGATCTAGTTTTTAAGATACTGACGTGAAAACTTCAAAAGTCAAAATGGTTCGTAATTTGGAAAAATGGTTCCCAAAATATTTTATTTTCTAATTTTGATTCCAAAACCGAATGGAAAAACTGAGACATGGCACCCTCTCATATCCATCTCTCTCATCCCCCCCCCCACCCCCCCCGACCACTTTATTTACCCTTGAGACAAGTGCCACAACGTGGAGACCACTTCCATATGATTTTCTTGCACCACCTTGAGCCACGTGTTGGATGCATATGTACTTACTTTCGCTAAGGCCATTCTTTCTTTAAAGGTTATATAAAGTACTGGGAAATTAGCTTGTGCGTTACAAGAGGATCACGTAGTTTCACATGTGACAAGAGCAATCTACAGGAGCCTAACGCCGAACTATCTTATATTTACTAATTGGAGACTCCCGTCAAACCATCACGTTAATCCTTAACAACTAAGAAAATTAACCATCCGATCTTCTCATTACCTATCTATAGCCGTTGGATGAATAGCTAAAGAGTCCTGAAGTTTTATCCCACGTTCACATCTACATTGCGAGTTGCGACCTTTCTCATTGGCCTTGAAGAGAAATAAACGTTCCACCATATGTCTTCTCCCTGCCTCCACATCTCTAACCCTAGACGGCGCCCATGAAGAGCAGTCTCCCGATGGAACCAGGTAGCGGCCTATGTGGAAGCTAATACAGCTCTGCGACCCGCACGTCTACGGTGGCCGCGTGGCCATCTCTGTATCTGCTATTCATGCTTTCAACAGAAGCCTGGTGCGTGTAAAACAGGTACATCCCCACGCCCCTTTAAATACCAGATCACATCTTTCGAAGTGTCCTCGCCCTCACGGCCTGCCGTCGTTGCCGGAACAGGTATCTCTATGCTTTGCTTCCACTTGCCATCAATTCATGATTAGATGTAAGCATCATGAATCTGTGTTGGTACTTTGTATTCATGCATCGCTCCATCTTTTCTTAGCAGCAGTCCACTGCATTAGCTGTGCACATGAGCTAAACTACCGGGTTTGTAGACACCTCCCACATGTTCGATGAAATTTGTAACCTGTCGGCTCTACAGAATACATCAGAGGCTTCATGTTCCCCAGAATTTCAAGAATGAGAGCTCAGTTTGGACAGCACAAACCTGGTATACTTTCTAGGGCTGGCCTACAGTTTATAAAAAAATTATTTACTGTGTGTACTATTTGCTTGCTCTCAGCTCTGTTTCTTAACTGCAGCACGCCGATCCTTTGTCCTCAATGGCTCAATCCACAGTACAAAATGTTACATAATTTATACAGTACAATTCTACAGCTTTTTTGTTGCAACGGTGGCACTCAATTCACTTTTGCAGCTTAATATTCTACAGCTATAGTTCTACAGATTTTTCCCAATGCTAAAGAATGCATAATGCAGAGAACAACAAACATTGATCTAATGCTTCTAGATTAATAGGCTGTAAAAAATTACATGGGGGAACAACAACGGTGCTTACTTCCATAATGTTATATTTTGAGTCTAAATACAATCATATAATGGCTCACCTCGAAAGGATATTGAATGCAGTAACACTCCATTGTCTACTATATATAGAAATCATTGCTATAGCATCATGGAATTCATATAATATCTTTGGTTTTTTTCAGCAAAATTCTTGAAGATTACAATCCATTGTCTACTTTATAGAAATCATAGATGCTTTTCCTTCTTTGATCAAAATTAACTTACATCCATTACAGAAATTCTGCATGTACTAGGAGGATTATCAGAACACATACGCCTTTTTTCTGCAACAAACAGGGGTGATTTTTTTTTAGATACACAGCCGTTTAAAAAGTCTCAAAAAGTCTAAAGTGATCATAAAGGCGAATTACATATCAAAGCATGAGCAACTGTAAGACGCCTAAGATGAAGGCGGAGGCCCAATCGTAGATTATGCTGTCACCCATGTAGGGAAAAAATATCCCTCACCGTGTCCTCCAACCGTGTACAGACCTCCATAAAGAGGTCGTGATTCTCCATCTTTTGCAGCGTAGACAACGAACGGAGAGTAGCGGCACATCTGTAGATAACCTGCAAGAGAGAACAATTCTTATCATTAAAAACTTTGTCATTTCTACATAGACATAGCGACCCTAAAACGGCAAGCGCCCCCACCCTAATAAGCGTTCTAAATCTGTGATCAATACCATGAAGCCAATTACCAAAGATATTGGCCACACTAGTGAAATAAGAATTGTAAACAAACAACAATAATGAATTACCTCATGTAACCAAACATGCGTTAATTCAGTGCAGCAATAGTGTGCACATGAATCAATCTGCTGACACTTATTAAAAATCCGTTCCATGGCTGAATCTTTGCTCTAAATCATGCTAGAAAAAAATTCCGGCCCGTTTGCACCCCCTAAGTGCAACTCTAGCAAATATAAAAAAGAGTTCAAAACTGAATAAAAGTTGTTTTTTCCGGTTTTGGTCGATGAAACATGCACCGAGCAGATCCCCATGATAGGAAAAGAACCTCTTAATCTCCAGTTTTTGGGACAAATTATCGAGTGAACTGGAGAGAGCAAAATAGTTCGAACGCGAATGAAACTTCAGCTTGAGGCAATCTTGTCCTTGCCGCCGCCACCGGACCCATTTGAATCCGTCCAAATACATCGAACCAGCTTGAAATTGCCAGGAGCATGGGCGGGAAAGTTGCGACCTCGCCGCCGTGTCTCCCTGTGGGAGGCCGTGGAGCGGAACATGGGTGGGCTAGGGGCGTCGGCGGCTAGTAGCGGGGCGAGGGGCGACAATGCGGGCGGCGCCTTGGGTGGCTAGGGTCGATGCATGAAGAAGTGGATGTGAGGTAAAAAAAGATGGGTTCCACTTGTTTTGAGGGATCCTTTCGGGTATCTCCTTTGCCAAGCAATTTTTTTTGTACATTAAACTAGTGTCGGCTATCCGATGCTAGGTACCTAGTATCGTGATATCCGAGATATGTCGGAGTTGTCTAATTGTGGGTTATCATCGACAACAACCTTGTTCGCTCAACGCTACACTAGCTGTCTAGGAGGAGAGTTCTTAGAAATGTCAAATTTGTTTTGCAATGTAGTTGGGAGTACTATAAATTTTATCCATCTCAGTTTTAATTCCGGTGAAAACGATCGTCACGAGGATTTTCCACGCATAGAGCAAGCTAGCTTTGCTAGAGTTTGAATATATTTTTCGAGAAAAGGAATATATTAATATTCTGAAGATATTAATTCTATTTAGTTACTGCAACAATGCAATGATCTAATAACAGTAAGCATGCACATATATAACTAAAAAAAGAAGAAAAAGGATTTAAAGAAATCCCGCTATAATAATATTTCAGTACTTGTAGCACCATCACAAACACCACAAGACACGTGAAATACATCCAATATGATTGGCGCAAGCTGGAAATGTTAAATTGAAATTCGGTCGCAATGCATCAATCATCGGTATCCCTCAACCATCGCACACGAATGGCACGCACCCACCCGCGGTGACTCTTCTCATCAGGTGAGCGAGTGGACTAATATCTTTTCCTGCCGTTGTCGCGATGGTGTGTGAGCCTGACGCTCCGTAGCCGTACATAAGCGCCAGCAAAGGGCGCGCTGCCGGCCGGCCGCATCGAGCGAGCACCTGGCCGGCCGGCTGGCCGGCGATCGGTCGATGTGACGGGGCCGGCCGCCGGCGGTCTCTGGACTACTTGCCCCCCAGAATCCAGACCGGAGAGACGGCTCGCGTGGCCGCGTACGTAGTACCTCCGATGCTAATACTAGTGTGCAGCCATTACCTCTTGGCGATCATAAAAACTACGGTACCCTCTGGTGGTGGCGGTCAATCCGGTCGTGACCATTTCTTCCCCAAGTCGTGTCGCAATTAGCAAATTAAGATGAAAGCTACGGGTAAACATACGGTTGGAATCGTCCGCCCCATCGTTGCGTGCATCGCCTGGATACCTAAACCCTTAGATGATGTATATTTGTATCAGATGTTGCAAAATGCGCGATATAAAACTTTTGGCCTATTTTTTTGTATCTACATCATCTGCTAGAGCTGTTTTTTTTTTTGGCTCATGTGATGTAAAACGGTGATTATTATATCTCAATACCAAAAGTTGGATCATTGCATGATCTTCCTGGCACGATGGATCGATCCAAGGGACTGTACGTTGTAGCTACCGTTCTGCGTGTATAAAGTTCAGGAATCGACTGATGGAGTTTGTATATATCCACAACATTTTCGAACAAGTTGCCATTTTATTAACTTCACAAGAGTCAACATTCGGAAAAGGAAATGCTATAATCTTGTTTACTACTCCCGCTGATCCAAATTACACGTCGGGAGTATTATAAGCCCACCATCTTATCGTAATATTCTGAGCATTACTCATGTGATCTGTTCTAATACTGGTCTCTCAATGTACCAAATCTATAACGCGATTTCCAATTCTGTACCGACCTCATTCTAGCATCCAGCCAGCAAGGTCACGCTTTCTTGCCACACGGTACCATGAACGGGAAGCGTACCAGAGGCAGCAAATGCCAACACTCTCTACCGGAAAAAAAAAAAAGACCCAGAAAACAGTTTGCCTAGGGTCGGACTAAAAATAGCACTAAAACTTGGAAAATAGCCCAGTTTACCGAGCATCGGACTAGAACCAGTCTGTGAACAATTTATACTTGGAAAAAATAATAATAAATAAACTCGGCAACTAGAAATACCCAGCAAAAATTCAAAAAGACACTCGGTAACTACAAATACTCGGCCAATATCCAAAACACTTGGTAAAAAGAAATATCCAGCAAAACCCTAGAAAACACGCGACAACTACAAATGCTGGGCAAATATCAAGGGATTAATACATTCACATTTTGCAATTAGTAGGCACTAAATAAAACACCACCTAGTCATAGCACCATTTGGCAGGTCTAGGTACTAAAAGGACAGGGCACAAACAAAATAATGGAATCCTGGAGCTTTTGTGCACACAAAAGGGAGAAACTTTACATGTGTCGTCGACATGGTGATTTTTCTGTTTCATTCCAAAAATAATGGGTGGAATGATAACCAAGCCCCAACAATGTGGAAGCAGATGTTCACTGATCTTGATTCAGTTCACAATAGCACTGTTGTTATTTTCTCTGCATGTCAGTTCCAAGAGGTATTTGTTTTCGAAACAAGGTTAAAACCCAGAAATTGACGCACACATCCATCACTTTCAAGAGGTAGAGCAGATTAAAAACAATTATTTACATTACAGAGACCAATCAAAATGTAAGCACCCAAATGACCATTGGTTGCATGATCATCCCACCACTATACCTTACTACAATACTACATGATCACTATTTGCTGCCCCCAGTGTAACTACGTCCATCAAAAGAAAGAGAAAGAAGAAGCCATTTTCTCAACTGTTGTGCAAAAATCCTCACAACAACAACCAAACAACAGATGAGTGAACAGCCCCAACTATAATTAAGCCAGATAGGATGCACACATCTCACCAATCAAATCCAGGCTGGACGACCCCAGAGGAGGCTGCGGAAATTCAGGGTCCATCGTCCACTGGAAGACGTCTTCCTCCAAGAAGCTCAAGAAACCTTCAGGGTTGAGGTCCATCCACAGCTCGCCGATGTCAAGGTCACCGGCACCGATGCCGAACCCTCCTTCCTCCGCCTTCACCACCTCGCACTTGATCTTCTTCCTCCCTGTGTTCTCCTGCGGCAGCACAAAATCGTCGGCAAGTGCCGGCACCGCCGGCGCCAACCTCTTCTTCTGCGGCTTCTCCTCTACGGGCGAAGGTGGCGTAGGAGCCACGGCCACCGTGACGGCCGTGCTGGCCTCGTTGTCCGCCAGCTTCTGGTGCTGCCTCCCGGTGAGCCGCTGCACGAGGTCCCGGAAGTTGGCGGCGTCGGTCTCGATGATCTCCGGCGCGATGATGTGGATGATTCTTATCGCAGGCCGTGCAGTGTTCCTGGATGGTACCATCCTGTGGTGGCGCGTGGAGCCCCTGTGCTGCGCCGGCGGCGTCGACGGGCTCATGCTGCTGTTGTGGTCGTACGCGTGCTCCCCCATTAACGTGCTTGCAGGCAGAGATCAGCAGATAGATGGGATGAGGGGCTAGCTTGGAATGAAGATGAGAAGCTGGAGAGGGGGAGGCGTGGAGGTATATATATGGCGGGAGGAAGGAAGGAGGTGACTCGCGAGGATGGTGAGGAAGAAAGGCAGTCTCTATCTCGGTTTGAAATGTCCTTGAAAATGGTAGCACTAATGGTAGAAGTGATGTCAGAGAGCGAAAGTGTAGAGAATGTGTAGTTTACCCGGATATCGGCCCTTCTTCGTGCTGGTAGTATGTACTGCATCATCTGCTTTTTGATCACCGTGTGGATTTTATGGCGACTGGAGGATTTGTAATTAAGTCTGTGCACATGGTTACATACTACCTTTTTGTTAAGTAAGAAGGGTACAAAACTAACATCTTCAGAATTTTCATTATGTTGTGGTTCTATCTTTCTTTTTGGAGAAATTGCAAAAAGCCACCACAATTCACGACATTGTGATAAAAATCACCTGGTTTTAAATTTTTAGCAAATAACCAGTTTTGGATAGCACTTTGACAAAAAGCACTAATCTATCGGTACACGCATGATAACACAATTTCTAACTAGTGGGACCCACAATAACTGATGACTTGGCACTAAATCTTCACAATTGCAAGATGAGACATTAAAATAGGCCTGGCCCACAAGTAGACGTGGGACCCACATGTCATCTTCGTCTTCATCCTTTCTCCTCTCACGATCCCCTGCAATCCACCACCGGTGGCTGCAACACACCCGATCACGCGCTCGCAAGCAGAGCCATCTCGACAACCTCCACGTCCTTGACGTGAGCCTGCGCGTTGACCGCTGCAAGCTCGAGCAGCGTGCGCGCGCATCGCTCACCCGCCTGCTGATGACCCACAAGTATAGGGGATCGCAATCGTCTTCGAGGGAAGTAAAACCCAAATTTATTGATTCGACACAAGGGGAGACAAAGAATACTTATAAGCCTTAACAACTGAGTTGTCAATTCAGCTGCACCTAGAAAAGCACTAGTAACAGGGTGATGTGAAAGCAGCAGTAATATGAGAGCAATAGTAACAGTAACACATCAGCAGTAACAGTAACACAGAGGCGATGGCACCAGAAAATAGTTGATACTACTTCCAATAACATCTAGGACCGAGTGAGTATTTGATGATGACAGATAGACCGGGGTTCCTAGCTATCTACACTAGTTGGGAAATTGATAGGATTGAAATAGCATTAAGACAGAACATCCAGTCTATTAATTATGTAGGCATGTTTTCTATATATAGTCATACGTGCTCGTAATGAGAAACTTGCACAACATCTTTTGTCCTACCAGCCGGTGGCAGCCGGGCCTCAAGGGAATCTACTGGTAATTAAGGTACTCCTTTTAATAGAGCACCGGAGCAAAGCATTAACACTTGGTGAAAACATGTTATCCTCATATCTAAGCCATCCCCTCCAGTTATCCCAGTTGTTGTCACTCTGGGGCCTTGGGTTCCGGACATAGACATGTGCAAACAACTTGTAGATACAATCTAAGCAATAATTATAGAGCTTAAATCTAAGATCATACCACTCGTGCACTAGTGACAAGCATTAAACAGAACAAGGTTGCAGCAACAATAACTTCACAAACTTATATAGATAGACTGATCATAATGTAACAATTCATCGGATCCCAACAAACACAACACCGATTACATCAGATGGATCTCAATCATGTAAGGCAGCTCATGAGGTCATTGTATTGAATTACATGGGAGAGAGAGTACCAACTAGCTACTGCTAGATCCCGTAGTCCATGGGGGAACTATTCACGGAGCATGATGGAGGCGGTGGCGTCGATGGAGAAGGCTCCGGGGGTCGAACCCCGTCCCGGCAGGGTGCCAGAACAGGACCTTCTGACCCCCGAAACTAGGTTTCGCGATGGCGGCGGCGCTCCGGGAGTCTTTCTGGAGTATGATCGATCCCCTTAGGGTTTTCGCGTCGTTGGGGAATAAATAGGCAAAGGGGCGATATCGGTGGAGTCCCGAGGTGGGCTCCCCATACCCCGGCGCGCCTGGGGGCCTGGCCGCGCCGCCCTATGGGGAGGAGGCCCTGGGCCTCCCCCGGGCTTGCCCTTCTGGCTCCGTGTGTGTGGTGACCCTGCATACCACTGCATGTTGTAGTATGCCAGTCGTTGATATAACATTCACGAAGTACCATTCCGCAAATATTACATCCCTCAGAGTAGTACAACAGAACATAGCAGGTCCAGAACTCATTCATTTATTAATACAAGTATCATACACATGTCGTCTCGGAGCTCCTCTTGGGTCCTAAGAGGAATACTCCTGGGTTCGAGGCGAACCCAACTTAGCTTACAATATAAGAGTCTCATTAAGTTATACATTTATTTCCTCGAGCAGCTAAATACTAAGAGTTCGGGCTGCTCGGCTACTACTACTACTCGAGATGTTTAGGCTTGATCTCCTCCGGAAGCCTCCCCGGATCCGTAGACGATGAGGTAGTCTACGCCCTCGATACCTCCAGAGAGGTCTGGTTCTTCATAGCCGATGATCTCGGCTCCTTCATTGTTGTCGTAGTCCTCCTCCAGACGATTCTGCATAATCTAAGCATGGGATTTAAGAGTGGTATGAGTACGAGCGTACTCAACAAGTTCATTATAGATAAGAGGTGTTTAATGCTCTAGCTACGATATTAGACCAGAAAGTCTAATACCAATGCAAGTTTTGATAAACATTTCTTCAAGAGATTGCTTTTATTCCAAAGAGCTATGTCCGTCAGCCTTCACCGGTTTACTAGAACTTCATGGAGCTCCTTTCCGGCCGCGTTCGCAGTTCCTCATCCCGGAACAGGGAGTGACAGGTCACAGTTCTTTACACTCTGCAGAGGGGTGTTGCTTTACCCATAAGAGATCTTAACCTTGGTGCCAACCGGGCAGCTTTCCCGTCCACACTTCCTTCGGTGTGAGGCCCGGTATAAGGTCATAGTCAATCATACTCCTCCGCTACCTCGCACACCCACCCTTTGTTGCAAACCCCGACCCTGGGTCCTCGCCGGTCCCATTATTCCCGTAATTTCAGGGTGGACCCCGACCACGACGACAGTCTGGGATTGAACCAAACTCCTTCGCCGGTAGCTGCAACCCATCATAGACCACATTACCGTGGGGAATTAGAAGGGGATCCCCACCCACCAATTGTTCCGCAAGCAGCAACCGCTACGGTAAGCAACAGCTATACCGTGGGGAATTAGAAGGGGCTCCCCACCCACCAATTGCTCCGCAAGATACAACCGTCTACGGTAAGCGCATCCGTTGATGTACAAGAGGTGGAAATACAATTGACTATTCCGTCCCACTCCAGATCTTATGGTTAACACGGGTATTACGGCACAAGAATCACTGGCGACATTTGTTGTTTAATCCTAGATGGATATAAACCCCTTGCAATGGAACATCCACCATATCAACACAATCCATGGTTCCATTGCCCACCACATAGTCATATTCATAGTTATGAAAGTAGTGGTTTTGGTTTTTTATGCAATAGTGATAACCATAGTACTTTGCAAGTAATTTGATAGAAATACTCAAATGGCATGAGCAAGTGATGAACTTGCCTGAACACTGCAAAGTTTTGCAGTTTGAAGGTGTGGACTGACCCTTGTCCTCTTTCTCTGAAAAATAGCATCATTGTCCGATAAGGGCAATCGTTAAAGAAGCAATTATGCATGATTCCAATTTTTAGGGTTTGTTCCCCCCTTCCGATGTCGTTGTAATTTCATGTGAGAGGTTAATACTAAGAACAACTTGGAGATATTGGATTTAGAGTAATATACAACCTTGAAATGTTGTCAAGGTGTTTTTAAAGTCCAAATGCATTAATGGACTTATTTTTATTATTGAAAAGTATATGTGTGATTTAAATGATTATTTAAATCATCAAATGAAGACTTATTCTTAATTGTCTTCAAAAATTCCCCTTTGTATTTTATTATTATAGAGAATTTTATGCTGATCTATTTTCATATTTTTAATTATTTTTTTAGAGCTATTAAGTATTTATTGTGCCTTTCCAAAGTTTATGCATTTTAATTGAATTGTGAAATGGCAAAAATGCCCCTGGGCCCACCTGTCGGTGCAACCCAGTGGTTAGATCGAACCGACCGGCCCGGTCCGGCTCGACCAGCCCCATTCCCCTCTCTTCCTCTCACGCGCGACCAAACCCTATCCCTAATCCCTCTCTGGCGATTCGCGTCGCCTCCGCCGTCGCCGCTCGATTCCGGCGAGCTCCGCCGGAACTGGCCCCCGTCATGATGCGCAATCGACGCGCCTCACGACGACGGTCATCTTCATCCGCGTCGATCTAGAGCGGGTGCTGCTCCAGCTCGTCTTCGACCTACTCAGCGGCGGCTAGGGTTACGGGATCGTGGTGATCCC
The DNA here is from genome assembly GCF_019359855.2 of Lolium perenne. NCBI lineage: Eukaryota > Viridiplantae > Streptophyta > Magnoliopsida > Poales > Poaceae > Lolium > Lolium perenne. The sequence continues at coordinate 263,744,446 of NC_067250.2, forward strand.
GCTGCTCACTGGGCTCCAGGCGCGGTGGCGCCGCCGTGGGCCTCGCCACGGTGGTGTGGGGCGCTACGGCGCTTGTCGGCGCATGGCCTAGCCTGGCCAGGTGCTACCGAGCACTCGGCGCGCGCCGTCGTGGCCGCCATGGCCGCATCTGCTCGTCTGCTTGCCCTGGGTATGTGCGCCTCCTCTTGCTCTCCTGTGCCTGTTCTACTCATTCTCCTCCTTGTCTCCGTCTAGCTTGGTCACTGGCTTGCCCTTCCTCGTAGAGGTGCGGCCATGCCGTGATGCTGCTGCTGTTCTGCTGGTGCTGCTATGCTGTTATGCTGCTGCTATGCTGCTGGTGCTGCTGTGCTAGCTGTTGTGCTAGCCCTACTGATGTGCATCTGTTGCTGTGCTGTTCAGGTTACTGGCTCTACTGGCCTTGGCCATTGTTGCCCTGGCCATGCCAGTGCTTGCCATTCTTGCTAGATTCTTGCTCTGTGCTTTTGTTCATGTTATTATGCTTGCCAGTCACTCATGTGTGTTCATGTATGCTCCCCTGGCTCACTACTGTGAGTGATTCTTGCTGTTTTAGCAAGTACCAGTGCTGCTTGGGTGATGACCAATGATTGTAGGCTCATGGTAGGCTCAGCCTTGCTTAATTGTGGTCCATATCCATCAATTCCTTGATGATATGCTTCTGGATACAATCATAAAAATGGTTTATATAATTATATGTGATTCAGTTATTGCTTAACTGTGGCGATTTAATTTATATGATTCATTTGTTGATGCCAGTGATGTCCTGGCATGCCCTGGCATGCTCTAGCAAGCTTCTGATGATCATAGGATCATCAGTTGCTTGTATAAGCTTCTGTGTTGGTTCAGTGCTTCACTTCTATTCAACCTGTGATGTGTGTGTATCACACAGGCTGGTCCTGGTGTGTGCTGGTGCTTACTTAAGCAGCAGCTGTTGCTTGCAATGATCCATTGGATCATCTGCAAGGCCCTGGTGCTTTGATTATTTGTGTTGCTCACTTATCTGTATTGCCTGAATGTACTGAAATAGATAAGTGATGTGAGCTGCTTTGCAGTTGTGATCATCCTATTAACTGTGACAGGGCTAGATGGATGCCAACACTTAGTTGTGTACCCTAGGCCTCTACTGAATCCAAATGGATAATGATGTGTAAGTTCTTGTGCTGGCTCAGGGTTGAGGTGGCCCTGGCAGCACTTGTGATGCTGTCCTGGTTGCTCCCCTCTCTGTGATTTGCCATGGTTTGTGATTGCTGGCTGGAATGGAATAGCTGTTCACTGGCTTGATCCAATATTGGACTTCCAGTGACCTTTTGATGTTGACAAAGTATATAGACAAGTAATTGTCTATAGTCTGATGGCATAAATAGCTGTAGGTGCTAAGTGTGTGGGCTAGGCTAGCTGTGACTTCATCTTTTGCTGGATTCCTTCAGTTATGCATTGATTTGCATAACTGCTGTTCCCATAGGATGATTGCCTAATGGTCTTTACCCATATTTGCTTGCACCAAATGGCTTTGCAGCCAAATGATGACACAGATAGGGTTTCATACCCTTTTTGATTCTGTGATGCATGTGTATGCTTATTGATGAGCAAAGCATGTGTTTGCTCAGGTTCTTTTGTGTATACCTCACTCCAGCTCCTAGAAAATGGGTGTTGGTGTAGAGGATTTCTTCAGTGTGGTGATGATGCTTGCCCTGCTCCTCCTTGCAATCTTGTGGTGCTTGATTCAAGGTCTTTGTGGTGAGTTAGGCGGTGCTGAACACAGGTGGCTGTTCTTCCCGTACTTGATGTGCTTGTGTTCTTACCCTGGAGATTCTGTCGATGGAGCTGCTAGGGTTTTGGCTTGGTGAAAAGGTTTTATACCAAGCCTGCCTTGCTTCCCCTGGTCGATGCCTCCACCACTTCACTTTGGTGACTCACCGTGTGTGTGGTCTTGTTGTGCATGCACACATGTGGTGTGTGTCACTGTGTGTATGTGTGTACCAGAGGCTTGGGACTTGAGCTGTGAGAAGATCAGCTCGGCAGCTTTGGTCATATCCTCTCATGATTCAATATTATTGCTAACCTGCCAATTGGCATTGCCACTTGGCACAATGTTCTTTTTGTGTGATTTATATGCAGGGATCATGAAATTGATCAAGATGAAGATCTTCAAGCTCAAGATTAACTTGTAGCTTAGGATATATTTTTCTTACTTGTAATTTTCTTTTTCTTTTTCTATTTAAGCAATTCTTGTAATGTGTTGTATTATTCATTTATTTTCTTTATGAATATTGTAATGACAATGTAAATTGTGTGATGATCAATAAAGCTCAAGGTTTTCTCTAATGAGCTTTAATTATTATGTGTATTATTTATACTTTGTATCCTTATTATTTACTTAATGAATTCCCTTATAATTAATTTATGAGTTATTTGTTTTTATGTTTGAATTTGAATTTCAAATTCAACTTTGAGTTGAATTCAATCATACAACTTAACTTTGAATTCAACCAAACAACTTAAGTTTGATATGATCTCTCCCCCTCTCTTCTCAAAAACCTAATCTAGTTAAGTGAGGTACAAGTTTGTCGCACTCTCGAAACCCTAATCCTGTAAGGTGTCGAGAGAGAAACTTGCCCCCCTTCGATGCAGTTTTTATTTAAAAGCGCGAAATTTCCCCAGAATTTGCAATGCAATGCACATCCCTTTCTAAAAACTACCCCTCGATCGTCACTAAACCTGGGACATTACAACCTTTCCCCCTTAAAGAAAACTTCGTCCCGAAGTTGTGGTTGTAATACCTGAAGAGTTCGGGGTATGTTTTCCTCAGGTCTTCCTCCTTTTCCCTGTGGCTTCCCTCTCGGGTGATGCTTCCATTGTATCTTGCAATACTTGATAGCTTTATTTCTGAGTTGTTTCCAGCTCTCCTCGAGAATCTTGGCTGGCTTCTCGATGTAAGTCAAGTCTGGTTGTAACTCGAGCTCTTCATGTGATACTGGTTCATCAGGGGTTTTCAGACACTTTCGGAGTTGCGACACATGGAATACATTGTGAACCTGAGATAACCTTCCCGGTAATTCCAATTCAAAGGCTAATCCTCGGTTTTGACTCAAAATCCTGAAAGGTCCTATGTATCTAGGACTGAGCTTTCCTTTTACTCCAAACCTCTGGAGTCCTTTCATCGGGCTTACCTTAAGATATACCATGTCTCCGACTCGTGGCTCCCATGTTCTCCTCTTCTGATCGGCATAACTCTTTTGCCGACTTTGGGCTATCTTGAGCCTATCCCTGATAATGTCAATGATTTGTTGTTTTTCCTTGACATAATCAGGATTAAACTCCTTGCTTGCTCCAGCTTCATACCAACATATCGGTGATCTACACTTCCTTCCATACAGAGCTTCAAACGGTGCCATCTTGATGCTGCTTTGATAGCTATTGTTATATGAAAACTCTGCTAGTGGTAAGTGCTCCTCCCATGATCCTCCGAAGTCTAGGGCACAAGCCCTAAGCATATCCTCTAAGATCTGGTTGGTTCTCTCGGTTTGTCCACCTGTCTGGGGATGGTAAGCGGTACTATAGTCCAACTTGGATCCTAAAGCTTCGTGTAGTTGCTTCCAGAATGCTGATGTGAACACGGATCCTCGATCCGACACTATCTTCTTAGGCACTCCATGCTTACTCACGATCTCTTTGATGTAAAGATCGATGAGTTTCTCTCCTTTATCTTGCTGATTTACCGCTAAGAAGTGGGCGCTCTTCGTCAACCGGTCCACGATTACCCATATCATGTCCTTCTTTTTATTGGTCATGGGTAGTCCGGTGATGAAATCCATCCCTATTTCCTCCCATTTCCACTCTGGAATAGGTAAAGGTTGTAACTTTCCTGCCGGACTCTGGTGTTCAGCCTTCACTCTCTGGCAGGTATGGCATTCCGCCACATATTGTGCTATTTCTCTCTTCATGTTATTCCACCAGAATAGTTCCTTTAGATCCATGTACATCTTTGTACTTCCCGGATGAATGGAGTATGGTGTTTGATGAGCTTCCCGGAGTATTACTTCCTTAATTTCAGCAATATCCGGAACGCAAATTCTCTTCTGGAACCATAATGATCCAGATTCTCCGCGGTGAAATTCTGATGGTCTTCCTTCATCTATTCTTCTCATCTCCTCAACGATAAATGGATCGTCCAGCTGACCCATCATGATCTCATTCTTCAGGTTAACATTTAACTCATCGGCTACTTGCAACGCCGATAATCCTTCATGGGCTTCCTTCTCCCAAAGTTGTATTTGGGCTTGACTTATTTCCTTCCTCAACTCCGGTGATATCTCTTGTTCCACTCCGCCGGTACTCTTCCTGCTCAAGGCATCTGCTACAACATTGGCCTTCCCTGGAGTGTAATTGATGGTCAAATCATAATCCTTGATTAGTTCAAGCCATCTTTTCTGCCTCATGTTGAGTTCCTTCTGAGTGAAGAAATATTTGAGACTCTTATGATCGGTATAGAGCTCACACTTGGCTCCATAAAGAAAATGTCTCCAAGTTTTGAGTGCGAATACGACTGCTGCTAACTCTAAATCATGTGTTGGATAATTCACTTCATGAGGTCTGAGTTGCCTCGATCCATAAGATATCACTTTCCGATCTTGCATGAGTACGCAACCCAATCCGTGCTTGGATGCGTCACAGTACACGGTGTAATCCTTGCCAACTTCCGGAACTGCTAACACCGGTGCCGTGGTGAGTTTCTCCTTTAGAGTTTGAAAACTCTTCTCACACTCCTCTGACCACACGAATGGTGTGTTCTTCCTTAACAGCTTTGTCATTGGTCCTGCTATCTTAGAGAATCCTTCAATGAATCTCCGATAATATCCTGCCATTCCTAGGAATCCTCGGATTTCCTTGACAGTCTTGGGTGCTTCCCATTCTAGAACTGCTGCTACCTTACTCGGGTTAATAGCTATTCCATCTTTACTGATAACATGACCAAGGAATTCCACTTGATCTAGCCAAAATTCACACTTGCTAAATTTGGCATAGAGTTGATGTTCCCTTAGTGTTTGCAACACTAACCTCAAATGTTCAGCATGTTCGGCCTTGTTCTTGGAATATATCAAGATATCATCGATGAATACGATGACAAACTTGTCTAGATATGGCATGAAGATCTTATTCATGAGATTCATGAATATTGCTGGGGCATTGGTTAATCTAAAAGGCACTACAAGGTATTCATGATGTCCATACCTTGAGACAAAGGCAGTTTTCGGTACGTCTTCCTTCTTGATCTTTATCTGGTGATAACCGGATCTTAGATCAATCTTGGAAAAGACTCCCGCGCCTCTAACTTGATCAAATAGATCTTGTATTCTTGGAAGTGGATACTTGTTCTTGATTGTGACGTTGTTCAGATTCCTGTAGTCTCCGCACATCCTTCTTCCTCCATCTCTTTTATCCACGAAGATCACAGGTGATCCCCATGGTGAAACACTTTCTTGAATAAATCCTTTCTGTTCCAAATCATCCAATTGCTCCTTAAGTTCTTTCAACTCCTTGGGCCCCATCTTGTATGGTGCCTTAGCAATCGGAGCTGTTCCTGGAATTAGGTCGATAGTGAATTCTATCTCCCTATCTGGTGGCATACCAGGTAATTCCGCAGGAAATACATCCTGGAATTCATTTACTACAGGTATATCTTCTAACTTCACCTCCTTCATGCTGTTCAGCTGTAGCTCAACTTCAATTTGTGTATGTTTGTCGCCTTGGTAGATCATTCTACTTCCATCGGGGCTTTTCAAAGACACCGTCTTGTTCACACAGTCGATCAACGCTCCATTAGCTTCTAACCAGTTCATACCAAGAATGACATCAATGTCCTTCATAGGTAAAATGAACAGGTCCGCGTCAAACGCGCACTTATTGATCATGATGACTTGTTTTTGTTTGGTGTGGGTTACTACTATCGTTCCCCCCGCAGAAAGTATGGTTATGGGTGTATCTAACTTAGTGCAACTAATCCCATGTTTGATGATGAATTGTTGAGAAATGAATGATGTAGTTGCACCAGTATCAAAAAGTACTTTGCCAGGATGAGTGAGTATCTGGAGCGTACCTATCACCGCCTGATCGGAGTTGACCACCTCCTCCAGACTGGTACAGTTTAGCTTGCCGAAGGGCTTCTTATTCTTCCAGTTCCCTCCGGTGTTTCCTCCTCGATTTCCTCCTCCTCCTGACTGACCTCCTCCACTAGTTTTCTTGGGGCAGTCCTTCAGCATGTGCCCCTCCTGACGACAACCAAAGCATATTATCCTTGGCTTTCTGCAGTCCTTGGCAAAATGCCCTGGAAGTCCACAGCTTCGACAGACCATTGGATTGGCAGTCTGGAAAGCTTGGTTCCTCCTACTACCGTAGTAGTTACTGTTGTTGTTGTTGTTGTTGTTGTATCTGGGCTTGAAACTCAGGCTGGTATTAGGCTTGTTACTAACAAACCTCTTAGGCTCAAACTTGGCTTTTTTCCTTTTCTCCTCCTGTAGTTGTTTAAAATCATCTTCCAGAGTGATGGCAGCATCCACCAACTCTTGAAACTCTGTCGCTCTCATCATATGGAGCTGTACTTTAAACTGGGGACTTAACCCCCTCAGAAACCTCTTCTTCTTCTTGTCCTCGGTGTTGACTTCTTCAACCGCATACCGGGACAGCTTTGAGAATTCCCTGACATAAGTCAGGATTGCTTTGTCCTTCTGCTCGAGACTTTCAAATTATCGACGCTTCAGCTCCACAATACTTTCAGGGACATTGGATTCCCTGAACTTCCTCGTGAACTCCTCCCAGGTAAATACCTTTCCAGCCAGATAAACGGCTACGATATTGTCCCACCATGATGCGGCAGGTCCACACAGCAGATGAGTAGCATAACGAACCTTCTCTTGGTCGTTACATCCAACGGTGTTGAGCTTTCGCTCAGTATCCATAAGCCAATCTTCCGCGTCCATTAGCTCGGGCGCGTAAGCGAAAGATATAGGCTTGGTGTTCTGGAAGTCTGCTAAGGTGACTCCCGGATTCTCGGGTCTCTCTACCCGGTTCTGTTGCAGCAGCTCTTGAAAGAATTTGTTCTGCTGCTCCAACGTCACACGTTGTCTTTCCTCCACCAGCTGCATGTACTGGACGAAATTCTGCTGCGTCATGGGTGGTGGTGGTGGTGGAAACTGATCTCTGGCTGCTCCCTCAGCCTCTTCCTTTTGTTTTGCTTCGCGCTCCATGCGTTGCGCTTCGGTCTCCTCTCCTAACGCTCCCGACATAACCCCCTAGTTCTGCAACACAAGTTGATACTCATAATTACTCCATGCGCAAGTTTTCTGAGCTCAACTTTGTGCACAGAACTAGTCACGCAATGGAAATCAAGAAGCAAATCCAAATCATACAAAACATATACCATGTATATACATACTTAAGTGGTCTTATTACAATACTCAAGTCGATGTGAGTATGCAAACTCACTTATTAAAGTATATGTACAAATTTATACAAATATTACATACTATAATACACGTGGTACTTGTGTATTATAGCCTCGCCTCCCTTGGTGGACTCTAGTCGATCTTCACTCCCGGTACATCCCAGGCTTCCATCCGGTCGAACGTGTCGTCCTCCTGATAGACCCTGGAACATAAGGTCTCCCCGTCGGTTGGTAATCCGAATCAGATGATGATCCTAGGGAGAAATCAGTGTTCACAAACTGATCGTTAAGTGCATCATAGTCCACCCATCGGGTGTACTCCCCTGTAGCTCCACCATATGTGTTTCCAACACTCATACCCGACTCAACCTGTGTCGGATACCCTCCATCAACTCCTTCATTACTAGGATAATTCTGGTTCTGGGTTGTGGCGTCATCATTCATCTCCCCATCATAATACACAGAAGTACTATGAGTTCCAGTATCCGATCCCCAACGCCAACCCGTGGAATTTTCTATAGGAGTCTCGGAACGCTGATTGTTTCCGGATTCCTCTCCGCCCTCGTATCCCCCATAGGAACTACCCGTATAGTTCCTGTGTGTAACAGGTGTAGGTTCACGCTCAAGAGGATCAATACTAATGTAGTCACCAGCTGAGTAAACTGGTGTGTGCACCACATTCTCCAAAGGTTCTTTACCCCTAATCTCCTCCTTGGGTTCAGTAAACTCCTCTAGCATCGTATCAATTGCTCCCGTCAGATGATGGTTCAACTGAAAGAGTAATGATATGAAGTTGCGGCTATTATCCATGTATTTTGCAGCTGCTATGGGTTTGCGTTTTGCATATTTGTAGTGGTTAAGCATGGGATCTTCCTCCTCCTGGTTATGAGGAATATGGGAGAATTCGGAACCCATAAGCTCTTTCGTCTTATGTTCCCGAATGTCGGTTATGGCTCTCATAACAGCTATATGGTAGGCTGTGTTGATAGTCCTGGCTTCCCCTGCTGGCATGACTACGCTCATTCCCAGAGATTCGGGAAGTCGCAGTCCTACCCTACACTTGGCCAATACAGTACCATCATAGTACATGTATTTCTTTACTTGGATCTGGGGATCACACCCAAATTCAAGTAACATGGCTCGTAGAATATCTGCAAGTCCTCCTTCGTATTCACTCAGTGTGGAATCCATCACTTTCACGTTTCGTCCGGGACGTGAACTTGCCATGTTGGCTGTAGAAATAGAAAGATTATAAGATTAGTAATAATGCATCATAATAGAGATAATAAAGAATTATCGTACTAAAAGATATGATTGTTGTATTCTCAATTGAATATACACCATATTTTTAGAGAATTCTTTACTAGTCCTATTTGACTCCTAACGTTTGGTCCCATTTACTAGGTTCCAACCTAAGGTCAAAGCTTTTTCTCTGATACCAACTGTGGTGACCCTGCATACCACTGCATGTTGTAGTATGCCAGTCGTTGATATAACATTCACGAAGTACCATTCCGCAAATATTACATCCCTCAGAGTAGTACAACAGAACATAGCAGGTCCATAACTCATTCATTTATTAATACAAGTATCATAAACATGTCGTCTCGGAGCTCCTCTTGGGTCCTAAGAGGAATACTCCTGGGTTCGAGGCGAACCCAACTTAGCTTACAATATAAGAGTCTCATTAAGTTATACATTTATTTCCTCGAGCAGCTAAATACTAAGAGTTCGGGCTGCTCGGCTACTACTACTACTCGAGATGTTCAGGCTTGATCTCCTCCGTAAGCCTCCCCGGATCCGTAGACGATGAGGTAGTCTACGCCCTCGATACCTCCAAAGAGGTCTAGTTCTTCATAGCCGATGATCTCGGCTCCTTCATTGTTGTCGTAGTCCTCCTCCAGACAATTCAGACAATCTAAGCATGGGATTTAAGAGTGGTATGAGTACGAGCGTACTCAACAAGTTCATTATAGATAAGAGGTGTTTAATGCTCTAGCTACGATATTAGACCAGAAAGTCTAATACCAATGCAAGTTTTGATAAACATTTCTTCAAGAGATTGCTTTTATTCCAAAGAGCTATGTCCGTCAGCCTTCACCGGTTTACTAGAACTTCATGGAGCTCCTTTCCGGCCGGCGTTCAGCTCCTCATCCCGAATGTGGAGTGACAGGTCACAGTTCTTTACACTCTGCAGAGGGGTGTTGCTTTACCCATAAGAGATCTTAACCTTGGTGCCAACCGGGCAGCTTTCCCGTCCACACTTCCTTCGGTGTGAGGCCCAGTATAAGGTCATAGTCAATCATATTCCTCCGCTACCTCGCACACCCACCCTTTGTTGCAAACCCCAACCCTGGGTCCTCGCCGGTCCCATTATTCCCGTAATTTCAGGGTGGACCCCGACCACGACGACAGTCTGGGATTGAACCAAACTCCTTCGCCGGTAGCTGCAACCCATCATAGACCACATTACCGTGGGGAATTAGAAGGGGATCCCCACCCACCAATTGTTCCGCAAGCAAGAACCGCTACGGTAAGCAACAGCTATACCGTGGGGAATTAGAAGGGCTCCCCACTCCACCAATTGCTCCGCAAGATACAACCGTCTACGGTAAGCGCATCCGTTGATGTACAAGAGGTGGAAATACAATTGACTATTCCGTCCCACTCCAGATCTTATGGTTAACACGGGTATTACGGCACAAGAATCATCATGACATTTGTTGTTTAATCCTAGATGGATATAAACCCCTTGCAATGGAACATCCACCATATCAACACAATCCATGGTTCCATTGCCCACCACATAGTCATATTCATAGTTATGAAAGTAGTGGTTTTGGTTTTTTATGCAATAGTGATAACCATAGTACTTTGCAAGTAATTTGATAGAAATACTCAAATGGCATGAGCAAGTGATGAACTTGCCTGAACACTGCAAAGTTTTGCAGTTTGAAGGTGTGGACTGACCCTTGTCCTCTTTCTCTGAAAAATAGCATCATTGTCCGATAAGGGCAATGGTTAAAGAAGCAATTATGCATGATTCCAATTTTTAGGGTTTGTTCCCCCCTTCCGATGTCGTTGTAATTTCATGTGAGAGGTTAATACTAAGAACAACTTGGAGATATTGGATTTAGAGTAATATACAACCTTGAAATGTTGTCAAGGTGTTTTTAAAGTCCAAATGCATTAATGGACTTATTTTTATTATTGAAAAGTATATGTGTGATTTAAATGATTATTTAAATCATCAAATGAAGACTTATTCTTAATTGTCTTCAAAAATTCCCCTTTGTATTTTATTATTATAGAGAATTTTATGCTGATCTATTTTCATATTTTTAATTATTTTTTTAGAGCTATTAAGTATTTATTGTGCCTTTCCAAAGTTTATGCATTTTAATTGAATTGTGAAATGGCAAAAATGCCCCTGGGCCCACCTGTCGGTGCAACCCAGTGGTTAGATCGAACCGACCGGCCCGGTCCGGCTCGACCAGCCCCATTCCCCTCTCTTCCTCTCACGCGCGACCAATCCCTATCCCTAATCCCTCTCTGGCGATTCGCGTCGCCTCCGCCGTCGCCGCTCGATTCCGGCGAGCTCCGCCGGAACTGGCCCCCGTCATGATGCGCAATCGACGCGCCTCATGACGGCGGTCATCTTCATCCGCGTCGATCTGGAGCGGGTGCTGCTCCAGCTCGTCTTCGACCTACTCAGCGGCGGCTAGGGTTACGGGATCGTGGTGATCCCGCTGCTCACTGGGCTCCAGGCGCGGTGGCGCCGCCGTGGGCCTCGCCACGGTGGTGTGGGGCGCTACGGCGCTTGTCGGCGCATGGCCTGGCCTGGCCAGGTGCTACCGAGCACTCGGCGCGCGCCGTCGTGGCCGCCATGGCCGCATCTGCTCGTCTGCTTGCCCCGGGTATGTGCGCCTCCTCTTGCTCTCTCTCTCCTGTGCCTGTTCTACTCATTCTCCTCCTTGTCTCCGTCTAGCTTGGTCACTGGCTTGCCCTTCCTCGTAGAGGTGCGGCCATGCCGTGATGCTGCTGCTGTTCTGCTGGTGCTGCTATGCTGTTATGCTGCTGCTATGCTGCTTGTGCTGCTGTGCTAGCTGTTGTGCTAGCCCTACTGATGTGCATCTGTTGCTGTGCTGTTCAGGTTACTGGCTCTACTGGCCTTGGCCATTGTTGCCCTGGCCATGCCAGTGCTTGCCATTCTTGCTAGATTCTTGCTCTGTGCTTTTGTTCATGTTATTATGCTTGCCAGTCACTCATGTGTGTTCATGTATGCTCCCCTGGCTCACTACTGTGAGTGATTCTTGCTGTTTTAGCAAGTACCAGTGCTGCTTGGGTGATGACCAATGATTGTAGGCTCATGGTAGGCTCAGCCTTGCTTAATTGTGGTCCATATCCATCAATTCCTTGATGATATGCTTCTGGATACAATCATAAAAATGATTTATATAATTATATGTGATTCAATTATTGCTTAACTGTGGCGATTTAATTTATATGATTCATGTGTTGATGCCAGTGATGTCCTGGCATGCCCTGGCATGCTCTAGCAAGCTTCTGATGATCATAGGATCATCAGTTGCTTGTATAAGCTTCTGTGTTGGTTCAGTACTGCTTCACTTCTATTCAACCTGTGATGTGTGTGTATCACACAGGCTGGTCCTGGTGTGTGCTGGTGCTTACTTAAGCAGCAGCTGTTGCTTGCAATGATCCATTGGATCATCTGCAAGGCCCTGGTGCTTTGATTATTTGTGTTGCTCACTTATCTGTATTGCCTGAATGTACTGAAATAGATAAGTGATGTGAGCTGCTTTGCAGTTGTGATCATCCTATTAACTGTGACAGGGCTAGATGGATGCCAACACTCAGTTGTGTACCCTAGCCCTCTACTGAATCCAAATGGATAATGATGTGTAGGTTCTTGTGCTGGCTCAGGGTTGAGGTGGCCCTGGCAGCACTTGTGATGCTGTCCTGGTTGCTCCCCTCTCTGTGATTTGCCATGGTTTGTGATTGCTGGCTGGAATGGAATAGCTGTTCACTGGCTTGATCCAATATTGGACTTCCAGTGACCTTTTGATGTTGACAAAGTATATAGACAAGTAATTGTCTATAGTCTGATGGCATAAATAGCTTTAGGTGCTAAGTGTGTGGGCTAGGCTAGCTGTGACTTCATCTTTTGCTGGATTCCTTCAGTTATGCATTGATTTGCATAACTGCTGTTCCCATAGGATGATTGCCTAATGGTCTTTACCCATATTTGCTTGCACCAAATGGCTTTGCAGCCAAATGATGACACAGACAGGGTTTCATACCCTTTTTGATTCTGTGATGCATGTGTATGCTTATTGATGAGCAAAGCATGTGTTTGCTCAGGTTCTTTTGTGTATACCTCACTCCAGCTCCTAGAAAATGGGCGTTGGTGTAGAGGATTTCTTCAATGTGGTGATGATGCTTGCCCTGCTCCTCCTTGCAATCTTGTGGTGCTTGATTCAGTGCTGTGGTGAGTTAGGCAGGTTGAACAGCAGTGGCTGTTCTTCCTGTACTTGATGTGCTTGTGTTCTTGATACGTCTCCAACGTATCGATAATTTCTTATGTTCCATGCCACATTATTGATGTTATCTACATGTTTTATGCACACTTTATGTCATATTCGTGCATTTTCTGGAACTAACCTATTAACAAGATGCCGAAGTGCCAGTTGTTTTCTCATTGTTTTTGGTTTCAGAAATCCTAGTAACGAAATATTCTCGGAATTGGACGAAATCAACGCCCAGGGTCCTATTTTGCCACGAAACTTCCAGAAGACCGAAGAGGAGACGAAGTGGGGCCACGAGGTGGCCACACCCTAGGGCGGCGCGGCCCCCCTTTGCCGCGCGGCCCTATGGTGTGGGCCCCTCGTGCCGCCTCCTGACCTGCCCTTCCGCCTACTTAAAGCCTCCGTCGCGAAACCCCCAGTACCGAGAGCCACGATACGGAAAACCTTCCAGAGACGCCGCCGCCGCCAATTCCATCTCGGGGGATTCAGGAGATCGCCTCCGGCACCCTGCCGGGGAGGGGAATCATCTCCCGGAGGACTCTACGCCGCCATGGTCGCCTCCGGAGTGATGTGTGAGTAGTCTACCCCTGGACTATGGGTCCATAGCAGTAGCTAGATGGTTGTCTTCTCCCCATTGTGCTTCATTGTCGGATCTTGTGAGCTGCCTAACATGATCAAGATCATCTATCTGTAATTCTATATGTTGCGTTTGTTGGGATCCGATGAATAGAGAATACTTGTTATGTTGATTATCAAAGTTATGTCTATGTGTTGTTTATGATCTTGCATGCTCTCCGTTACTAGTAGATGCTCTGGCCAAGTAGATGCTTGTAACTCCAAGAGGGAGTATTTATGCTCGATAGTGGGTTCATGTCTCCGTGAATCTGGGGGAGTGACAGAAACCTCTAAGATTATGGATGTGCTGTTGCCACTAGGGATAAAACATTGGTGCTATGTTCAAGGATGTAGTCACTGATTACATTACGCGCAATACTTAATGCAATTGTCTGTTGTTAGCAACTTAATACTGGAGGGGGTTCGGATGATAACCTGAAGGTGGACTTTTTAGGCATAGATGCATGCTGGATAGCGGTCTATGTACTTTGTCGTAATGCCCAATTAAATCTCACTATACTCAGCATAATATGTATGTGCATGGTCATGCCCTCTTTATTTGTCAATTGCCCAACTGTAATTTGTTCACCCAACATGCTGTTTATCTTATGGGAGAGACACCTCTAGTGAACTGTGGACCCCGGTCCAATTCTCTATACTGAAATACAATCTCTTGCACATCGTTCTCTTGTTTTCTGCAAACAATCATCATCCACACTATACATCTAATCCTTTGTTACAGCAAGCCGGTGAGATTGACAACCTCACTGTTTCGTTGGGGCAAAGTACTTTGGTTGTGTTGTGCAGGTTCCACGTTGGCGCCGGAATCCCTGGTGTTGCGCCGCACTACATCCCGCCGCCATCAACCTTCAACGTGCTTCTTGACTCCTACTGGTTCGATTAAACCTTGGTTTCTTACTGAGGGAAACTTGCCGCTGTGCGCATCACACCTTCCTCTTGGGGTTCCCAACGGACGTGTCAACTACACGCACCAAGCAAATTTCTGGCACCGTTGCCGGGGAGATCAAGACACGCTGCAAGGGGAGTCTCCACTTCCCAATCTCTTTACTTTGTTTTTGTCTTGCTTAGTTTTATTTACTACTTTGTTTGCTGCACTAAATCAAAATACAAAAAAATTAGTTGCTAGTTTTACTTTATTTGCTATCTTGTTTGCTATATCAAAAACACAAAAAAATTAGTTACTTGCATTTACTTTACTTGATTCATCATGTTTCCTTTTAATTTTACCACGAAAGACATACCGGTAGGACGTGGGTCTATAGTTGGGAGAAATAATATAGAAGAATTTTTCAATCATGTTAGTACCATTGAAGATTTTGAAGATAGACACTTGGTAGACCTTGCTCCCACTTATGAAATTGCTGCTGCACATTTAGTTCGCCTGTTGGAAACTAAATTTGTTAATCTCAATCCTATAATCCAACACATGTTTCTCACACTTGGTGATATGGAAGAAGGGGAAAAGAAAGATTTTGTTTTAGAAACCCTTCTTAGAGAATTTGGTGGTATAGCAAGGGAGGCTAGAAAGGTCTTTGCTAAATTTAATATGCTTGGTTCTTATACCAATTTTGTTAGTCTCCTTGAAAAGATGGACATGGATAGAATAAGATACACTAATAATATTGATGATGGTGGGGAGATCAAAGCACCAATACCATGTAAACTCCTAGCTATGAATGATGCACTAGAAAATAACTATGCTTGGCTTGTTCCCGAAAATTTGTTTGATGAGAGTAGCAAGCCCAAGACTAATGAAAAGGGAGACGCTAAAACTTATGTATCCAATATACTATGCTTGGTTGAGAAAAATCCACACCCCGCTGAAGATGCACCACCCTTCGATAATACTTGATACACACTTTCTGCGCCTAGCTGAAAGGCGTTAAAGAAAAGCGCTTATGGGAGACAACCCATGGTTTTTACCTACAGTACTTTGTTTTTATTTTGTGTCTTGGAAGTTGTTTACTACTGTAGCAACCTCTCCTTATCTTAGTTTAGTGTTTTGTTGTGCCAAGTAAAGTCGTTGATAGTAAAGTTCATACTAGATTTGGATTACTGCGCAGAAACAGATTTCTTTGCTGTCACGAATCTGGGCTGTTTTCTCTGTAGGTAACTCAGAAAATTATACCAATTTACGTGAGTGATCCTCAGATATGTACGCAACTTTCATTCAATTTGAGCATTTTCATTTGAGCAAGTCTGGTGCCTCGATTAAATTCGTCAATACGAACTGTTCTGTTTTGACAGATTCTGCCTTTTATTTCGCATTGCCTCTTTTGCTATGTTGGATGAATTTCTTTGATACATGAATGTCCAGTAGCTTTATGCAATGTCCAGAAGTGTTAAGAATGATTATGTCACCTCTGAACATGTTAATTTTTATTGTCGCTAATCCTCTAATGAGTTGTTCTAAGTTTGGTGTGGAGGAAGTTTTCAAGGATCAAGAGAGGAGTATGATGCAACATGATCAAGGAGAGTGAAAGCTCTAAGCTTGGGGATGCCCCGGTGGTTCACCCCTGCATATTCTAAGAAGACTCAAGCGTCTAAGCTTGGGGATGCCCAAGGCATCCCCTTCTTCATCGACAACATTATCAGGTTCCTCCCCTGAAACTATATTTTTATTCCATCACATCTTATGTGCTTTTCTTGGAGCGTCGGTTTGTTTTTGTTTTTGTTTTGTTTGAATAAAATGGATCCTAGCATTCACTGTATGGTAGAGAGACACGCTCCGCTGTAGCATATGGACAAGTATGTCCTTAGGCTCTACTCATAGTATTCATGGCGAAGTTTCTGCTTCGTTAAATTGTTATATGGTTGGAATTGGAAAATGATACATGTAGTAATCGCTATAAATGTCTTGGGTAATGTGATACTTGGCAATTGTTGTGCTCATGTTTAAGCTCTTGCATCATATGCTTTGCACCCATTAATGAAGAAATACATAGAGCATGCTAAAATTTGGTTTGCATATTTGGTCTCTCTAAGGTCTAGATAATTTCTAGTATTGAGTTTGAACAACAAGGAAGACGGTGTAGAGTCTTATAATGTTTACAATATGTCTTTTATGTGAGTTTTGCTGCACCGGTTCATCCTTGTGTTTGTTTCAAATAAGCCTTGCTAGCCTAAAACCTTGTATCGAGAGGGAGTACCTCTCATGCATCCAAAATACTTGAGCCAACCACTATGCCATTTGTGTCCACCATACCTACCTACTACATGGTATTTTCCGCCATTCCAAAGTAAATTGCTTGAGTGCTACCTTTAAAATTCCATCATCCACCTTTGCAATATATAGCTCATGGGACAAATAGCTTAAAAACTATTGTGGTATTGAATATGTACTTATGCACTTTATCTCTTATTAAGTTGCTTGTTGTGCGATAACCATGTTCACTGGGGACGCCATCAACTACTCTTTGTTGAATTTCATGTGAGTTGCTATGCATGTTCGTCTTGTCTGAAGTAAGAGAGATCTACCACCTTATGGTTAAGCATGCATATTGTTAGAGAAGAACATTGGGCCGCTAACTAAAGCCATGATCCATGGTGGAAGTTTCAGTTTTGGACATATATCCTCAATCTCATATGAGAAAATTATTAATTGTTGTTACATGCTTATGCATAAAAGAGGAGTCCATTATCTGTTGTCTATGTTGTCCCGGTATGGATGTCTAAGTTGAGAATAATCAATAGCGAGAAATCCAATGCGAGCTTTCTCCTTAGACCTTTGTACAGGCGGCATAGAGGTACCCCTTTGTGACACTTGGTTAAAACATGTGCATTGTGATGATCCGGTAGTCCAAGCTAATTAGGACAAGGTGCGGGCACTATTAGTATACTATGCATGAGGCTTGCAACTTGTAAGATATAATTTACATGATACATATGCTTTATTACTACCGTTGACAAAATTGTTTCATGTTTTCAAAATCAAAGCTCTAGCACAAATATAGCAATCGATGCTTTTCCTCTATGGAGGACCATTCTTTTACTTTCATTGTTGAGTCAGTTCACCTATTTCTCTCCACCTCAAGAAGCAAACACTTGTGTGAACTGTGCATTGATTCCTACATACTTGCATATTGCACTTATTATATTACTCTATGATGACAATATCCATGAGATATACATGTTACAAGTTGAAAGCAACCGCTGAAACTTAATCTTCCTTTGTGTTGCTTCAATGCTTTTACTATGAATTATTGCTTTATGAGTTAACTCTTATGCAAAACTTATTGATGCTTGTCTTGAAGTACTATTCATGAAAAGTCTTTGCTTTATGATTCACTTGTTTACTCATGTCATATACATTGTTTTGATCGCTGCATTCACTACATATGCTTTACAAATAGTATGATCAAGATTATGATGGCATGTCACTCCGTAAATTATCTTTGTTATCGTTTTACCGCTCGGGACGAGCAGAACTAAGCTTGGGGATGCTGATACGTCTCCAACGTATCGATAATTTCTTATGTTCCATGCCACATTATTGATGTTATCTACATGTTTTATGCACACTTTATGTCATATTCGTGCATTTTCGGAACTAACCTATTAACAAGATGCCGAAGTGCCGATTCTTTGTCTGCTGTTTTTGGTTTCAGAAATCCTAGTAACGAAATATTCTCGGAATTGGACGAAATCAACGCCCAGGGTCCTATTTTGCCACGAAGCTTCCAGAAGACCGAAGAAGAGACGAAGTGGGGCCACGAGGTGGCCACACCCTAGGGCGGCGCGGCCCCCCCCTTGGCCGCGCGGCCCTATGGTGTGGGCCCCTCGTGCCGCCTCCTGACCTGCCCTTCCGCCTACTTAAAGCCTCCGTCGCGAAACCCCCAGTACCGAGAGCCACGATACGGAAAACCTTACTGAGACGCCGCCGCCGCCAATCCCATCTCGGGGGATTCAGAGATCGCCTCCGCACCCTGCCGGAGAGGGGAATCATCTCCCGGAGGACTCTACGCCGCCATGGTCGCCTCCGGAGTGATGTGTGAGTAGTCTACCCCTGGACTATGGGTCCATAGCAGTAGCTAGATGGTTGTCTTCTCCCCATTGTGCTTCATTATCGGATCTTGTGAGCTGCCTAACATGATCAAGATCATCTATCTGTAATTCTATATGTTGCGTTTGTTGGGATCCGATGAATAGAGAATACTTGTTATGTTGATTATCAAAGTTATGTCTATGTGTTGTTTATGATCTTGCATGCTCTCCGTTACTAGTAGATGCTCTGGCCAAGTAGATGCTTGTAACTCCAAGAGGGAGTATTTATGCTCGATAGTGGGTTCATGTCTCCGTGAATCTGGGGGAGTGACAGAAACCTCTAAGATTATGGATGTGCTGTTGCCACTAGGGATAAAACATTGGTGCTATGTTCAAGGATGTAGTCACTGATTACATTACGCGCAATACTTAATGCAATTGTCTGTTGTTAGCAACTTAATACTGGAGGGGGTTCGGATGATAACCTGAAGGTGGACTTTTTAGGCATAGATGCATGCTGGATAGCGGTCTATGTACTTTGTCGTAATGCCCAATTAAATCTCACTATACTCAGCATAATATGTATGTGCATGGTCATGCCCTCTTTATTTGTCAATTGCCCAACTGTAATTTGTTCACCCAACATGCTGTTTATCTTATGGGAGAGACACCTCTAGTGAACTGTGGACCCCGGTCCAATTCTCTATACTGAAATACAATCATCGCACATCGTTTCTGCTGTTTTCTGCAAACAATCATCATCCACACTATACATCTAATCCTTTGTTACAGCAAGCCGGTGAGATTGACAACCTCACTGTTTCGTTGGGGCAAAGTACTTTGGTTGTGTTGTGCAGGTTCCACGTTGGCGCCGGAATCCCTGGTGTTGCGCCGCACTACATCCCGCCGCCATCAACCTTCAACGTGCTTCTTGACTCCTACTGGTTCGATTAAACCTTGGTTTCTTACTGAGGGAAACTTGCCGCTGTGCGCATCACACCTTCCTCTTGGGGTTCCCAACGGACGTGTCAACTACACGCATCAGTTCTTACCCTGGAGGTTCTGTCGATGGAGCTGCTAGGGTTTTGGCTTGGTGAAAAGGTTTTATACCAAGCCTGCCTTGCTTCCCTGGTCGACAGCTCCACCACTTCACTTTGGTGACTCACTGTGTGTGTGGTGCTGTTGTGCATGCACACATGTGGTGTGTGCTGCCTGTGTGTATGTGTTCAGCTCGGCAGCTTTGGTCATATCCTCTCATGATTCAATATTATTGCTAACCTGCCAATTGGCATTGCCACTTGGCACAATGTTCTTTTTGTGTGATTTATATGCAGGGATCATGAAATTGATCAAGATGAAGATCTTCAAGCTCAAGATTAACTTGTAGCTTAGGATATATTTTTCTTACTTGTAATTTTCTTTTTCTTTTTCTATTTAAGCAATTCTTGTAATGTGTTGTATTATTCATTTATTTTCTTTATGAATATTGTAATGACAATGTAAATTGTGTGATGATCAATAAAGCTCAAGGTTTTCTCTAATGAGCTTCAATTATTATGTGTATTATTTATACTTTGTATCCTTATTATTTACTTAATGAATTCCCTTATAATTAATTTATGAGTTATTTGTTTTTACGTTTGAATTTGAATTTCAAATTCAACTTTGAGTTGAATTCAATCATACAACTTAACTTTGAATTCAACCAAACAACTTAAGTTTGATATGATCTCTCCCCCTCTCTTCTCAAAAACCTAATCTAGTTAAGTGAGGTACAAGTTTGTCGCACTCTCGAAACCCTAATCCTGTAAGGTGTCGAGAGAGAAACTTGTCCCCCTTCGATGCAGTTTTTATTTAAAAGCGCGAAATTTCCCCAGAATTTGCAATGCAATGCACATCCCTTTCTAAAAACTACCCCTCGATCGTCACTAAACCTGGGACATTACAGTGTGTCCCTCGGAAAAATAGAAGGTTTGGCTTTTGTTTCGTCGAATTCCGAGAATATTGCCCGAACAGCTTTCCTGGAACCAAAAACAGCAGAAAACTGGTACTGGCAATGTGGCATCTTGTCAATAGGTTAGTTCCGGAAAATGCATAAAAATGATATAAAGTGTATATAAAACATGTAGGTATTGTCATAAAACTAGCATGGAACATAAGAAATTATAGATACGTTGGAGACGTATCACCTGCGTCCCCTATTTGCTCGCGTTGGAGGCCAACCGCACAACTGTAAAGTCGATGGCGGCCAGAGATAGGGAAGAGTCTCGAACAAAGCGGAGGGGGAGGGTCGACGATGGTCAAAGATGGGGAAGAAAAGGGTGGGCGAAGACTTGAGAGGTCGAGAGGACGGCGAGGACCCCTTGCTTGCGATGGAGCCCCGCTGCGTTGCTTGCGGCCGACTAGTGTTCCCCTAAAGAGCTCACTTCTTCTTGCTCACGGCAGCCGATGCTCAGCCCAGGCTTGGCCCTTGTGCCAGATTGGTCAACATGGTTGTTGATAGGAATAAAAGTATACTACAAAAAAGAACCGAGAGAAATCTTTTAACAAACATTAATCACTGGTAGCAATTTCCTGTCAAGTCACGCCTGCGAGTGGGTCATACATGTCAGAATAATGGTTAGTCTGGCTAATTAAAGATATTAATTTTTTTTGTCACGGTGTCATTCAAAGCTGGTGGTTATTTAGAAAAAAGTTAAAATTGAGTGATCTTTTTATCACACTGTCATGAATTGTGGTGATCTTTTGCATTTTTTATTTGCGAAAAGTCATCCATCTATTCATAATTCACAACAACAGTATAAAGAAATCTAAAAGTTAAAAAAAGTACCTAGAACGAGCCGAAGGCGCGCCGTCCTCTGCCCCCCGCACACACCCCCCACCCTACTGGAACTGAGCCATGTTTATCGTAGTAGACCTTGTTGTAGTACATAGACGAGAAATCGTCGTGCTAAGACTCCAAAGGACCGATTTAGAGAGCAGAAGCCATCACCGTTGAAAGGAAGCGCGGATTAGAAGGAATACGAATTCAAATCTAGCGACATTCGCCGGAGAAAAAACTCTACACGTCCTCCAGGGATGCTAGACGCATCACCCCAATAGAGGCTAGGCGAGAAGGCCTAGGACTTTGTTCCATCTTCGGTGAGTCTATCTTTGTTTTGCTTGTACACCTAGTTGTTCACTTAGCTTGTCGCTCATCTTTGCCTTGTTTGACCATCTTGATGTAACACCGATACTCTTTGAACGAGGCAAATGAAGAGTTCATTCTCCAACAAGAGAATTCTAAATTGTGGTAATCGGTTCTCAAATTTTTCATATTTAAGACAGCACACAGATGTAGCAATGCTTGTTCAGCTTTCTAAAATCTAAATGCCCATGAGCCGCTGTAAAAGGGTTTTCCAAGGACTTAGTGTGCGCGCGTGCGGATGGGCGCGCGTTCAAATCACTTTCGCCATCGGTTCCTGTCTCGTGATCACACGAAACGGCTGGTGCGCTCGCGGAAGTAACGCGTTGACAGACGTGCATATAGCTGCGGTCCGCACGCGGTCGCGATGACTCTTCTCAGTTTTTTCATCAGGTGAGTGATGTGCTGATAGTGAACCTGACGTTAGGTAAAGTAAATCACATTGTTGTGAAAAAGCCAAAACCTGACCGTGAAAAAATTCTTAACCACGCATTGAATTGTCAAAAAGGATTCTGCCATACTATCTATTACTACCCCCGTTTAGTTTGCCAAAACAGATTACATTATGAAACATAGTGATATATATTATTTTCTCCGGTTTATCCATAATAAGTATAAGTATTGGAGCTTTAATTCAATGACACTTCCAACCACCTTTAACCAGGTAACTCTCCTGACCCCCGACCCCCACCCCAACCCTAACTGCCGCCGCCGGGGCAAAGACCCAAGGGGCGTGGCGGCGACGGGGGCCCTTCCTCGTCAACGTGGGGGACGGCGGACGGGATCTCCTCGACGCATACGGTGGATCGGCCGGCGCGGGTGATGGGCAGCGGCGGCTCTGCGCTGCGGTCCCCCTCCGCCCGTAGGCTCTCCCCCGCAGCACACCGGCAGGGGCCGGTGGTGGGCGGCGGCCAGGCCCATGGCCTACGCTATCCCCTCCCCCTGCCTCTCGCCGGTGAGTGGAGGCGATCTTGGGATTCTTCCGTGACACGAGGTCGCCCGGGGCAGCAGCCTTGGGTACGACGGTGGAGGTGACCCTCTTCTTCGCCGGAGAGGGTCGGCCTGCGGTTGGTGGTGGTGGATCTATCGATCTATCACCGTGTTCCGGCGGCGTGATGGAGAAGCATGGAAGCAGGCGATGGTGTCGCCGGTGGAGGGTTGGAGTGGCCTGCCCGGGATGGTCGCCGACATGGGGGTCCGACCTGTATAAAGGCGGCAGTCCATGGGCCTCTCTTGCGTGAACAGGAAGACCTGGCCGGTGTGTTGAGTTCCGGAAGGCTCCGTTGGCGAATGTAACAGTGCTTTTTTTCCTGGAGTTTGCTGGATCGGTGTTATTTGGTCGTGCGCACCCATGCTTTTATTCCAACCGATTGGTTCTGGAGGGAGCGACACGAAGCTCTTTTTCTGTTTTGACATCAAGTGACTATGGATCCATGATGAAAGTCGGAAGAAGAGAATTTCATGAAGGCCGAAGGGGAGGAATAACTAAGGGATGTTCAAGTCTTCGCGCTGTTGAGAGACTTGCTTGGTGTTCCGGGCTTCACAGCAGCGGTATGAAAGTGGGGGCGACAACACATGTGAAGTTCAGAGTCCTACCTTTCAGGGTGAAAACCAAGGTCTGGCCTTAACTGGTTGTGCCTGGCAATGAACTTATTGGAGGCATTGTTTTGAGAGCGGGGACTATCTTCAGGGTGAAAACCTAAGATCTTTGATCGGGCGACGACGGTGTTAGAGCACTGTTTCCTTCTTGGAGGCGTCGTTTTTGGAGAGTCTGTATTGGCGGTGGATGTATTGCTATTGTTAGGCCCGACATACTGTAGCGGGACTTTTGTTTCTTAGTTTTCTTTTCTTTTTTTGACTGTGTGCATCCGTAATGCCATTAGGGTGGTGCGTTGTTGCAGAGGCTGGGTGTAATTGATATCTTTTTGATATTAACATATTCCCTTTATCGAAGAAAAAGTTCAACGACACTTAATATAGATCAGAGGTCCACTTTATATACATGCAAGTCTAAATAAATTTGTAGCACTTAATTCCTCGCCAACCCTTAATCTTCCCTGTCACAATCAATGTTGAGGATGTCAGCCTCCGTAGCCGACCGCATGAAGGCATCATGATGGGCGGCCTTGATTACATCCGCAAGGACGGGCACCGACTAGGGCCACATCCGCTCGGGTTTGTTCTTCTTAGGTTATCTCCAACCGAGCGACTCAAATGGACGCGTTGGGCCGTCCGTTTTGAGCCGTTTGGGTGATCGAGCGGACACTCGGACAGCGTCCCGCGTACGCGTGTCTGGTTGGGTTGCACGCTGCGCCCAACGCGGCGACCCAAAAAAGACGCCACGTAGACGTTCATGTCCAATCTGCTTGATCTTAGCCTCTGTCACTTGTTGGTTTAAATACATACATATAAAATATTGTTAATATTTAGAAATTACAGACACGCTTGAACTTATTTACAAAACAAACTCATCGGAACCACCTTTCTTTGGGCACAAGGGGATAACTTGCGAGACTCTCCTGGTATAACATAGGGATCAAGGGCAAAATCTCACTGTGCACTAAATTATTCCGCTCCATGGGTTGCACGCCACCGTAGCCTGAAGAAACCTCATCAAGAGCATACAAGTTCTCAATTGATGGGTTGACTAGATCATAAAGACCCAATTTCCTTCCTGTGCTGAGCAAGATCCTCCCGTCTTTCGGATCAACAGCGAGCGGCACTACTAGATTTTCTCTCAAAGAATAACCAGACCGACCTTTCAGATGTAACTTATATTGTCTATCCCATTGACCATTCTCCAGCTTCCAGATATCTAATTCTTCCACTGCTGGATCTACAAGAACAACGCACAACGTTCCCTCAAGCTCGACCACAAATGCTGGACAAGGACTAGTTCTGTCCCACGTAGAGATGATTGAAGGACAAGGGATGACTCCAAACATCCTTCTCGCAATATCGAACGACACAATGGCCCTCTGCTTGTAGCTCTGGCACAACCTCGGTTCACTCATCCAGTATAGGACTCCTTCTAGATGTGTCGGCGGCATGTTACTCAATGGCAGAGGCGGCTCAAAATGGTCTTCTGCTGAACCATTTCGAACAACCGAGCATGCCAAGCAATACTGACGAGATGTGAAGTCCTTCAAGTGATACAACATCACAACAATGGCATGTTCCTGCCTGAGACGATCGAACCCCAGGCCAGCAATCTTGTTGCCAAGTGCGAAAGCATGGCCATCTGGTGTCCAGCCATTGCTAAGGTTGTGCGACCCTCGAAATCGACAGGGGAAGATACGCCTGTAACCTGTACATGGATTATAGAGATAGTGCTCCTTCTCGGTACTTATAAGGTTCATACCATGGCATGGCTTGGAGCAAACTACCTTTGTTCCAAACCATGTATGATTACTAGGAGCTTGCTGAAGCAATTTCTGCAAGGGAGCAAAGCTCAAGCCCTGTCCTCCAGCAGCCTTGCCCACAAGCATGACCTTTGGCCTCCTGTCCTTATTGTTACGCAAACAATAAGAGCGACTGAAGCTTTGGCTTTCGATCAGTCCATGCCACTGCTTGCTGACAAGTTTGCACTGCACAGCATAATCACCCGGGAGTCGGAGCAGGATCTCCTTGGTCGCCATACCCATAGGAGCTGACAAAGACATCTCGTCTTTTGTTTTCTTCACTGGAGCAAGACGCTCTCTAAATAAACTAACCCTAGGAATAGATTCGTCAGTTTCATAAGACGAATGAGTATCCTTGATTGCAAGGCCGGTTTCTTGAGACGTTTGAGACAGTGGGTGGTAGGTAATTAATCACCTTCCGTTTGGACGTAACCAAGATAAATTTCTTCATTGATGTGCAGTTGCCAACAGAACCAATAACTCTAATGACTTGTGGCTCAATCAAACCTCCTCCAACATGCTGCAACAAGTTGATCGAGTGCTCTAGTGACCAATCACCGGCCTCCATCTTCCAAATCTCCAGAACTGTACCACCATGAGGACGTAGGTCCCTTACCATACACAAGTGGTCATCAAGCTCCACTAGGTGCACTTCTGATACCACGAACTCGAAGGGTGGTGACCGAACCAACGTAAAGGTTTCATCTGTAACCGAAAATGACAAGACAGCAGCCTTTTGCATTGTGGAGAGTTCAGCTGGGTTAAGAAGCCAATGCAAAAATCCGTCTGCAAACACCGGCTGCTTTTTAACTCCTATGTCAGTTGCTGCGCTAATGGCGGCCATAGCAATTCTGAAGGGTACACCCCAACGAGGAGACGGCCTCCAGCGATCTCCACCAAGGACGTACACCTCGCACTTGATCTTCTTATTCTCGAAGCAGTCTCCCTGAAATAACCTCACTACCTTGTACTCCTTGGTCCTGCTATCAAACCCGAGACCAGCAGTGGCAAGAACTGAGACCTGGAAACGTGGCAGCTGAGATGTTGCCCCCGTGGCTGCATTCAAAACATAGTAGGCTGGTGCCACGGAGTCGTGCAACAGATTGAGGCCGCGGCACGGCGCCGGCGTCATGTCCGCGAAGTCGCCGCGCACGTCGTCGAGAGCAAACAACAGACTGTTGGCCGCACTTCCTGACGATGTCGACGATGAGCACAAATACAGCTCGATGGCGTCGAATCTCGGCGTCGGTGACATGGAGAACAACTTTGGGGAAACCGACTCAGCCTCGGCCATCTTCGCTGCGTGGAGGCTGTAGAGCTCCCCGGAGGAGAGTGCCGCGGCCCAGGAGCGGCAGACAGCGCGGAAGCGGAAGATGGCTTTGATGGGCAGACGCAGGAAGACCTCCGTCATCATCTCGTCTGGCAGCTCCGGCGCGGCGGAGGCGGTGGATGGCTCAACCCTCATCCGCTTGTTGCACGCCATCGTAATTGGTATACTTACAATGGGCTGCGACTATCGATTTCCTTAGGCCTCGATTTGACTCGCCGGCAGAGACGAAACTACTGCGTCGTTGCAGACTTGCAGCGGGCTGGTTGAGAGAATCTGGTGCCAGGACCTGTTTATATATATAGGACAGACAGATCAAGCTTAATTAGAAGCGAATACGGAACAGTCAATCGCTTCTTGTCGAACACGGTTCATGTTCCTACTAGTATCTTGAAGTTGCCAACCAATCTGGCGAGCATAGTTCAGTGGCAAAACCACTGGCGTCACACGTTTTGGGTTGCTTGTTTGCTCATCTAATACGCATGTATTATCGATAGTTTGTGAACAAGGCAGTAAAAAAGAGTTTGGGAAATGCTTCTAATCGGACGACCGATCGCGGGCTCACGTTGCGTTCACACTTGCCTGTGCGTCTATTTTTACTTTGCCACGGGCTTGCATGCATGGTGCACCTAGTAGCTAGCTTCCCTGGTCCTTGCCGACCAACCTCGACACATCTGTTCTAGCCCACCTTATTTTCTCTTGCAACGCTCTCACATGGGATGGACCCACGACCGGAGTAGTGCTACATTTAGCTACTACTCACGGTAGCCTACTACTACTAAGCTGGTAGCTAAAGCAACAATGTTGTGACACTTAGCTATTTATGGTATTCTATTTTTCTACGGGGTGCTAAACATCGCCAGTAAATTTGATTTTTTATGTTATATATTTTAATTTTGGCATGCCGATGACTCTTGTTGTATGCTAAAAAAATGTTGTAGTCTAAAAGTGAAGAGGCTCCAGCGACTTGGATTTGTCATCGGCGATCCTCGATCATGCGAGTTCTTCGCTTCAACCCAAGCCTAGGTTTTTGTACTTCTTATTTTTATGTCACATTTGTCACTCGATATGATGCAAACTTGTATACATTTAGTTGTTAACGCACACGCTGAGAGGATGTTGGGCTTTAGTGATGTCTCCTAAAAGTATGTTCTCTCGAATATTTCAATGTTGCATACATGATTTAAAATTATAATAAAATCGTATGTTTTTTTATTGTGAAAGCACATGCGAGATGTTGTAAGGTGTTTTGGACATTTGATACAAGTTTGTTTTTCTCGGATTTTTTGATGTAGCATGCATCCTTTAAAATTGTAACAAATCGTATGAATTTTGTTTTGAAATCACATGTGGGGTGTTGTATGGTGTTTTGGATGTTTGATACAACTTGGTTTTTCTCTGATTTTTCGATGTTGTATACATGCTTTAAAATTGTAAGAAACTCGTATGGGTTTTGTTGTAAAAGCACATTCATGATGTTGTAAGGTGTTTTGGACATTTGATACAAGTTTATTTTTCTCAATTTTTTTCGATGTTGTATACATGCTTTAAAATTGTAACAGATCCATATGAATTTTGTTGTGAAAGCACATGCAAGATGTTGTAAGGTGTTTTGGATGTTTGATAGAAGTTTGTTTTTCTTGGATTTTTTTTGATGTTGTATACATGCTTTAAAAGTGTAACAAACTCGTATAAATTTTGTTGTGGAAGCCTATGTGAGATGTGGTAAGTCTTTTGGGGCATTCGATACAAGTTTGTTTCCTCAGATTTTTCAATGTTGTATACATGCTTTAAAACTTAAACAAACTCATGTGAATTTTGTTGTAAAGGACAGAAAACATGTTTTAAGTTTTTTGGGCATTTAATACAACATAATTTTTTCAGATTTTTTGATGGTATATATGTTTTTAAAATTGTCATAAACTCACATTAAAATTGTTGTTAAAGCATGTGCAAGATGTTATAATATTTTTTGGATGCTTGATACAAGTTTGTGTTTTTCACGGATTTTAGGTTTCTCAAGTGCGCGCAAGTCATGTTAATATGTTGTATTCATATTACAAGGTTTAATGTTGTTGATTTTGTTTGTACAATCTCAATTCTTCTCTTCTATTGGTGAATTTAAATTTATATTTCGGCATATCATATCTTGTATAGTAAGGTAATGAAATAATACCATTGGATATTTTTAGTGGCATGGCTTGAACCGACTAGCTATCTGGAATAGCTAGCATGTATGAGGCACTGTGAGTAGCACCTAGAAGCTGTAGGACTTTTTTTAGTATGCATCAAGACACTAGCATGAGAAAGTCATAGTGCCTACGCTGCGCACATGCAGATAGCGGGCTCCGCACATGCAACGATGTAAGGGTATATTGCCCCTATGTGTGATTTTGGTAATTAATGACAACCCCTATGGACTAATGTTTTCATTGAGTTTATATGAAGGAATATTCCATAGGTACTACGTGTACTCCATGTGTTGGATTCAAGTATAGATGCCATGAAGATAAAGATATACCTTGTGTAGTGGCATCAAGATCATCGATTTGAAGATATATATATATGTGATATGATCAAGAAGAAGAAATAAAGATGGAGTTCCTATATGGAACTCAATATTAGCCATGCTCTAGCTTATGTGATAAGCAACAAATGATCAAGATCTTGAGTGCTTGATTCCAAGTGAAGAATTCAAGTTATGGCTTTAAGTCGGTGTCATGATAGTCTCATAAGTTGAGCTATGGTTGACTAAGATTTAGAGCATGCAAACAAATGAAGAATTCTCTATACACCTCAAGATAATATGATAGAGCATGAGAAGGTACAAGGTTGACCAATACAAAGAGTGAAGAATAGATTCAAGTTTGGTCAACACATGAAGCATGAAGAATGTGCCACGAGAAATCATGTGGTATGGTAAGCCGTGTCAATCATGCTTTATGAACTAACCCATCATATATGTTCCCTTTTGTTGTCTATGTGGGTTAGGTATCTTTCCATGGGCATGCATCAAAAGTGAGATATCTGATACGTCTCCGACGTATCGATAATTTCTTGTGTTCCATGCCACATTATTGATGTTATCTACATGTTTTATGCACACTTTATGTCATATTCATGTATTTTCTGGAACTAACCTATTAACAAGATACCGAAGTGCCAGTTGCTGTTTTCTGCTGTTTTTGGTTTCAGAAATCCTAGTAAAGAAATATTCTCGGAATTGGACGAAATCAACGCCCAGGGTCCTATTTTGCCACGAAGCTTCCAGAAGACCGAAGAGGAGACGAAGTGGGGCCACGAGGTGCCCAAACTACAGGGCGGTGCGGCCCAAGCCCTGGCCGCGCCGGCCTGTAGTGTGGGCCCCTCGTGCCACCTCTTGACCTGCCCTTCCGCCTACTTAAAGCCTCCGTCGCGAAACCCCCAGTACCGAGAGCCACGATACGAAAAACCTTCCAGAGACGCCGCCACCGCCAATCCCATCTCGGGGGATTCAGGAGATCGCCTCCGGCACCCTGCCGGAGAGGGGAATCATCTCCCGGAGAACTCTACGCCGCCATGGTCGCCTCCGGAGTGATGTGTGAGTAGTCTACCCCTGGACTATGGGTCCATAGCAGTAGCTAGATAGTTGTCTTCTCCCCATTGTGCTTAATTGTCGGGTCTTGTGAGCTGCCTAACATGATCAAGATCATCTATCTGTAATTCTATATGTTGCGTTTGTTGGGATCCGATGAATAGAGAATACTTGTTATGTTGATTATCAAAGTTATGTCTATGTGTTGTTTATGATCTTGCATGCTCTCCGTTACTAGTAGATGCTCTGGCCAAGTAGATGCTTGTAACTCCAAGAGGGAGTATTTATGCTCGATAGTGGGTTCATGTCTCCGTGAATCTGGGGAAGTGACAGAAATCTCTAAGATTATGGATGTGCTGTTGCCACTAGGGATAAAACATTGGTGCTATGTTCAAGGATGTAGTTACTGATTACATTACGCGCAATACTTAATGCAATTGTCTGTTGTTAGCAACTTAATACTGGAGGGGGTTCGGATGATAACCTGAAGGTGGACTTTTTAGGCATAGATGCATGCTGGATAGCGGTCTATGTACTTTGTCGTAATGCCCAATTAAATCTCACAATACTCATCATAATATGTATGTGCATGGTCATGCCCTCTTTATTTGTCAATTGCCCAACTGTATTTTGTTCACCCAACATGCTGTTTATCTTATGGGAGAGACACCTCTAGTGAACTGTGGACCCCGGTCCAATTCTCTATACTGAAATACAATCTACTGCAATACTGTTCTACTGTTTTCTGCAAACAATCATCTTCCACACTATACATCTAATCCTTTGTTACAGCAAGCCGGTGAGATTGACAACCTCGCTGTTTCGTTGGGGCAAAGTACTTTGGTTGTGTTGTGCAGGTTCCACGTTGGCGCCGGAATCCCTGGTGTTGCGCCGCACTACATCTCGCCGCCATCAACCTTCAACGTGCTTCTTGGCTCCTACTGGTTCGATAAACCTTGGTTTCATACTGAGGGAAAACTTGCCGCTGTACGCATCACACCTTCCTCTTGGGGTTCCCAACGGACGCGTGCTGTACGCGTATCAAGCTCTTTTTCTGGCGCCGTTGCCGGGGACGTGGACGAAAATTACACCACAGAGATTTCTAACTCCCACGTCAATTGCACGCCAGCAAATCTTTTTCTGGCGCCGTTGCCGGGGAGATCAAGACACGCTGCAAGGGGAGTCTCCACTTCCCAATCTCTTTACTTTGTTTTTGTCTTGCTTAGTTTTATTTACTACTTTGTTTGCTGCACTAAATTAAAATACAAAAAAATTAGTTGCTAGTTTTACTTTATTTGCTACCTTGTTTACTATATCAAAAACACAAAAAAATTAGTTACTCGCATTTACTTTATCTAGTTTGCTTTATTTACTACTGCTAAAATGAGTAATCCTGAAGTTGAAGTTCGTACGTTTAAGCAACGAGGGGGAGAATGTTTAAGAGATGCTTGGTACAGAATTAGTGATGCCCATAATAGGTGCATTAAGAAACACTCCACCACTGTCCTACTCAGGAATTTTTATGTTGGTATCTCTAGCTGGAATAGGTATGTTCTTGATAGTGTCGCGAAAGGTAACTTCCTAAGTACTCCTGCATTAGAAGCTAGCTGCATTATTGAGAGTCTATTTGGAATACCCCCTGTTGATGAAGTTAAAACTGAAATCTCTCTTGAAGATGTTATGAAAAAATTGGAAACCTTAGAGAAAATTTTTCCAAGTATTGAAGCTAAATTGGAAATGTTACTTGATAAAACTGATGAACTTGATAAATCCTTAGGAGGAATTGATGAAAGAATTAGTGTCCTAGGAACTTGTGTTGTTCATGACGATCAAAGCAATAGGATTGACGAACTTGAAAAAGCTATGGGAACCTTGGGTTCAACATTTTCTTCTCTTAAATATAAGGAGAAAGCTTATGTGGGTAAGGAGCAAAAGTTTATGTATATCTCTAAAGTGCCTAAACCAAAGAAGTATTATTATAGGCCTAAAATTGACAAAGCCCTTAGTACCACTACGGATGGGGGAGCTCATGATAACGATGCACCAT
Source organism: Lolium perenne (assembly GCF_019359855.2). Classification (NCBI taxonomy): domain Eukaryota; kingdom Viridiplantae; phylum Streptophyta; class Magnoliopsida; order Poales; family Poaceae; genus Lolium; species Lolium perenne. Next base: position 263,776,603 of record NC_067250.2, read on the forward strand.
CTCTTGATAATACTTGATATACACTTTCTGCGCCTAGCTGAAAGGCGTTAAAGAAAAGCGCTTATGGGAGACAACCCATGGTTTTTACTACAGTACCTTGTTTTTATATTTGTGTCTTGGAAGTTGTTTACTACTGTAGCAACCTCTCCTTATCTTAGTTTAGTGTTTTGTTGTGCCAAGTAAAGTCGTTGATAGTAAAGTTCATACTAGATTTGGATTACTGCGCAGAAACAGATTTCTTTGCTGTCACGAATCTGGGCTGTTTTCTCTGTAGGTAACTCAGAAAATTATGCCAATTTACGTGAGTGATCCTCAGATATGTACGCAACTTTCATTCAATTTGAGAATTTTCATTTGAGCAAGTCTGGTGCCTCGATAAAATTCGTCAATACGAACTGTTCTGTTTTGACAGATTCTGCCTTTTATTTCGCATTGCCTCTTTTGCTATGTTGGATGAATTTCTTTGATCCATTAATGTCCAGTAGCTTTATGAAATGTCCAGAAGTGTTAAGAATGATTGTGTCACCTCTGAACATGTTAATTATTATTGTCCACTAATCCTCTAATGAGTTGTTCTAAGTTTGGTGTGGAGGAAGTTTTCAAGGATCAAGAGAGGAGTATGATGCAATATGATCAAGGAGAGTGAAAGCTCTAAGCTTGGGGATGCCCCGGTGGTTCACCCCTGCATATTCTAAGAAGACTCAAGCGTCTAAGCTTGGGGATGCCCAAGGCATCCCCTTCTTCATCGACAACATTATCAGGTTCCTCCCCTGAAACTATATTTTTATTCCATCACATCTTATGTGCTTTTCTTGGAGCGTCGGTTTGTTTTTGTTTTTGTTTTGTTTGAATAAAATGGATCCTAGCATTCACTTTATGGGAGAGAGACACGCTCCGCTGTAGCATATGCACAATTATGTCCTTAGGCTCTACTCATAGTATTCATGGCGAAGTTTTTTCTTCGTTAAATTGTTATATGGTTGGAATTGGAAAATGATACATGTAGTAAATTGCGAAAATGTCTTGGATAATATGATACTTGGCAATTGTTGTGCTCATGTTTAAGCTCTTGCATCATATGCTTTGCACCCATTAATGAAGAAATACATAGAGCATGCTTAAATTTGGTTTGCATATTTGGTTTCTCTAAGGTCTAGATAATTTCTAGTATTGAGTTTGAACAACAAGGAAGACGGTGTAGATTCTTATAATGTTTACAATATGTCTTTTATGTGAGTTTTGCTGCACCGGTTCATCCTTGTGTTTGTTTCAAATAACCTTGCTAGCCTAAACCTTGTATCGAGAGGGAATACTTCTCATGCATCCAAAATCCTTGAGCCAACCACTATGCCATTTGTGTCCACCATACCTACCTACTACATGGTATTTCTCCGCCATTCCAAAGTAAATTGCTTGAGTGCTACCTTTAAAATTCCATCATTCACCTTTACAATATATAGCTCATGGGACAAATATCTTAAAAACTATTGTGGTATTGAATATGTACTTATGCACTTTATCTCTTATTAAGTTGCTTGTTGTGCGATAACCATGTTTCTGGGGACGCCATCAACTATTCTTTGTTGAATATCATGTGAGATGCTATGCATGTTCGTCTTGTCTGAAGTAAGAGCGATCTACCACCTTATGGTTAAGCATGCATGTTGTTAGAGAAGAACATTGGGCCGCTAACTAAAGCCATGATTCATGGTGGAAGTTTCAGTTTTGGACATATATCCTCAATCTCATATGAGAAAATTATTAATTGTTGTTACATGCTTATGCATAAAAGAGGAGTCCATTATCTGTTGTCTATGTTGTCCCGGTATGGATGTCTAAGTTGAGAATAATCAATAGCGAGAAATCCAATGCGAGCTTTCTCCTTAGACCTTTGTACAGGCGGCATAGAGGTACCCCTTTGTGACACTTGGTTAAAACATGTGCATTGCAATGATCCGGTAGTCCAAGCTAATTAGGACAAGGTGCGGGCACTATTAGTATACTATGCATGAGGCTTGCAACTTGTAAGATATAATTTACATGATACATATGCTTTATTACTACCGTTGACAAAATTGTTTCATGTTCTCAAAATGAAAGCTCTAGCACAAATATAGCAATCGATGCTTTTCCTCCATGGAGGACCATTCTTTTACTTTCATTGTTGAGTCAGTTCACCTATTTCTCTCCACCTCAAGAAGCAAACACTTGTGTGAACTGTGCATTGATTCCTACATACTTGCATATTGCACTTATTATATTACTCTATGTTGACAATATCCATGAGATATACATGTTACAAGTTGAAAGCAACCGCTGAAACTTAATTTTCCTTTGTGTTGCTTCAATGCTTTTACTTTGAATTATTGCTTTATGAGTTAACTCTTATGCAAGACTTATTGATGCTTGTCTTGAAGTACTATTCATGAAAAGTCTTTGCTTTATGATTCACTTGTTTACTCATGTCATATACATTGTTTTGATCGCTGCATTCACTACATATGCTTTACAAATAGTATGATCAAGGTTATGATGGCATGTCACTCCAGAAATTATCTTTGTTATCGTTTTACCTGCTCGGGACGAGCAGAACTAAGCTTGGGGATGCTGATACGTCTCCGACGTATCGATAATTTCTTGTGTTCCATGCCACATTATTGATGTTATCTACATGTTTTATGCACACTTTATGTCATATTCGTGCATTTTCTGGAACTAACCTATTAACAAGATGCCGAAGTGCCAGTTGCTGTTTTCTGCTATTTTTGGTTTCAGAAATCCTAGTAAAGAAATATTCTCGGAATTGGACGAAATCAACGCCCAGGGTCCTATTTTGCCACGAAGCTTCCAGAAGACCGAAGAGGAGACGAAGTGGGGCCACGAGGTGGCCAGACTACAGGGCGGCGCGGCCCAAGCCCTGGCCGCGCCGGCCTGTAGTGTGGGCCCCTCGTGCCGCCTCTTGACCTGCCCTTCCGCCTACTTAAAGCCTCCGTCGCGAAACCCCCAGTACCGAGAGCCACGATACGGAAAACCTTCCAGAGACGCCGCCGCCGCCAATCCCATCTCGGGGGATTCAGGAGATCGCCTCCGGCACCCTGCCGGAGAGGGGAATCATCTCCCGGAGGACTCTACGCCGCCATGGTCGCCTCCGGAGTGATGTGTGAGTAGTCTACCCCTGGACTATGGGTCCATAGCAGTAGCTAGATGGTTGTCTTCTCCCCATTGTGCTTAATTGTCGGGTCTTGTGAGCTGCCTAACATGATCAAGATCATCTATCTGTAATTCTATATGTTGCGTTTGTTGGGATCCGATGAATAGAGAATACTTGTTATGTTGATTATCAAAGTTATGTCTATGTGTTGTTTATGATCTTGCATGCTCTCCGTTACTAGTAGATGCTCTGGCCAAGTAGATGCTTGTAACTCCAAGAGGGAGTATTTATGCTCGATAGTGGGTTCATGTCTCCGTGAATCTGGGGAAGTGACAGAAATCTCTAAGATTATGGATGTGCTGTTGCCACTAGGGATAAAACATTGGTGCTATGTTCAAGGATGTAGTTACTGATTACATTACGCGCAATACTTAATGCAATTGTCTGTTGTTAGCAACTTAATACTGGAGGGGGTTCGGATGATAACCTGAAGGTGGACTTTTTAGGCATAGATGCATGCTGGATAGCGGTCTATGTACTTTGTCGTAATGCCCAATTAAATCTCACAATACTCATCATAATATGTATGTGCATGGTCATGCCCTCTTTATTTGTCAATTGCCCAACTGTAATTTGTTCACCCAACATGCTGTTTATCTTATGGGAGAGACACCTCTAGTGAACTGTGGACCCTGGTCCAATTCTCTATACTGAAATACAATCTACTGCAATACTGTTCTACTATTTTCTGCAAACAATCATCTTCCACACTATACATCTAATCCTTTGTTACAGCAAGCCGGTGAGATTGACAACCTCGCTGTTTTGTTGGGGCAAAGTACTTTGGTTGTGTTGTGCAGGTTCCACGTTGGCGCCGGAATCCCTGGTGTTGCGCCGCACTACATCTCGCCGCCATCAACCTTCAACGTGCTTCTTGGCTCCTACTGGTTCGATAAACCTTGGTTTCATACTGAGGGAAACTTGCCGCTGTACGCATCACACCTTCCTCTTGGGGTTCCCAACGGACGCGTGCTGTACGCGTATCAATATCATATAGCCCATGAGAGGATGACATCAAGTGGTGATCGTCATCAAGGTCGAGTTGGACAAGTTCAAGATGAACATCTCAAGTGGATCACATGCTTGAAGCTTGCCGTCCATTTGGTGATAATGGACATGTGAACATGTGCATCAATGGAGCTTTCCCATCATGGTGTATGGGGGAGCATTTGTGAGTCTTCACGAAGCAACGATGATCAAGTTGAGGCATTCCAGCTTGAGTGGAGCTTGAAGAGTTATCATCAAGATCAAGCGGGATGCGCAAGGCAAAGGTATGGCCTTGATAGATTTTCCTTTTACCGGTCTCAAGGTGGTTTATGGGAGACTGGATTATAGGATAGATAGCCGCACTATTAAGAGGGTCTTTCGGTTGGGTAACTTGATCGCATCATCTTAGGGAGCTCAATCCTTTGCATACTTTGCATGTCCCTATTGCTTCTTGGTGTTTCTCTGTGTGAGGTTCTTGAGCTTGTTGCTAGCTTTACAACAAGCCCAAGTTCATCGAAAACGGAATCCGCATGCATCTTCTATTGCGTTTTCGAGTTTGGACGTCTTCACTAGTTCCTGGCGGTGGGAGACTCCCTCTCTAGATTCATCTAAAAATATCCTGTGAGGAGTCTCCATATTTCCATTTGTCGTTATCTTTCCAAAAAAATTGGTTTCATGTCGATCGGAGTTCGGGAGCATTTTCTGTTTAAAATGAAGAAAACATGTTCTGTCCCTGGCCAGTCTGTGGTCCGGTCGGACCGGCCGTTGCACCGGGCGATCCGGTTCCGACCGGCCGCTGGACCGGTGCCAACCGGGCACTGTCCAGGGGCCTTTTCCCGTCGTCCGGTTGCTGCCCGGTCGGTGTCCCGGTTTGGACCGGCCTCTCCGGTCAGGGGCCCGGTCTGGCCGGGTTATGCACCGGACGGCCCGGTCCCAGACCCGGTTGACCGGCCTCCTCGACAGCTGACTCAGCCCAACTTTTCCCCAACGGTTATATTTTCTCTTGGGATATAAATAGCCCTTCTTCCACCTTGGGCTGGACCTTTTCTTCCCATTCTCTCTCCTCCATTGTTGCATTTGAAGAACTTGTTCTCTCTCTTGTCTCCCCCCATGATTCTTGCTTATTCTTGAGGGATCTAAGAGAGGAGATCTAGATCTACACTTCCACCAATTCATTTCTCCTCTAAGTGAGGGAAACTCTTGGGATCTAGATCTTGGAGTCTTTTGTTGACTTTCCCCATTATTCTTCATCTCCAATCTCATCTTAGCATTTGTTGCTTGGGTGGGATTTGAGAGTGAAGGACTTGAACACCTCTAGTGTTCTTGCTTTGCATCATTGCATAGTGTTGAGCTCTCCACCACAATTAGTTCGAGTGAGAGACCGTGAGCTTGTTACTCTTGGAGGGAACCTCCTAGTTGGCTTGGCGGTTGGTGCTCCGGTGATCTCTTCAAGAAGATTGTGAAGAGGCCCGGGCTTCTCCTTCGTGGAGCTTGTGAAGTGGTTGTGGAGCTTGTCATCTCCTGAGCGGAGGAAAAGCTAACCATAAAGAAAGGGCCATTATCCTTCGTGGGTGTGGTTCGGAGAATAGGGTGAGCCTTCGTGGCGCGGGGAATCCTTCGTGGGACCTCCACTCCTCCAAACGTGACGTACCTTCTTGCAAAGGAAGGGAACACGGGAATACATCCTCGTCTCCGCGTGCCTCGGTTATTTCTATACCTGAGCTCTCTTTCCTTGTGATAGCCATCGTGCTTGAAGTACATATATCTTGCTATCACTTGTGCTACATATATCTTGTGCCTATCTTGCTTAGCTCTAGTTGCTATTGTTACACTTAGTTGAGCTTAGCACATTTAGGGTTTGTGCTTGTAGACTAAACATTAGTTTAATTCCGCATTCTTACAAGACAAATCCGTAAGAGTTTTTAATTGCCTATTCACCCCCCCTGTAGGCGACTGATACGTCTCCGACGTATCGATAATTTCTTATGTTCCATGCCACATTATTGATGATATCTACATGTTTTATGCATACTTTATGTCATATTTATGCATTTTCCGGTACTAACCTATTAACGAGATGCCGAAGAGCCAGTTGCTGTTTTCTGCTGTTGTTGGTTTCAGAAATCCTAGTAAGGAAATATTCTAGGAATTGGAAGAAATCAACGCCCAGGGGCCTATTTTCACACGAAGCTTCCAGAAGACCGAAGAGTCAACGAAGTGGGGCCACGAGGTGGCCAGGAGGTAGGGCGGCACGGCCCAGGTCTTGGCCGCGCCGACCTGTCTCCTGGGCCCCTCGTGATGCCCCCTGATCTGCCCTTCCGCCTACAAATAGCCTTCGTCGCGAAACCCCCAGTACCGAGAGCCACGATACGGAAAACCTTCCAGAGACGCCGCCGCCGCCAATCCCATCTCGGGGGATTCAGGAGATCGCCTCCGGCACCCTGCCGGAGAGGGGATTCATCTCCCGGAGGACTCTACACCGCCATGGTCGCCTCCGGAGTGATGAGTGAGTAGTCTACCCCTGTACTATGGGTCCATAGTAGTAGCTAGATGGTTGTCTTCTCCTCATTATGCTTCATTGTCGGATCTTGTGAGCTGCCGAACATGATCAAGATCATCTATCTGTAATGCTATATGTTGTGTTTGTTGGGATCCGATGGATAGAGAATACTATGTTATGTTGATTATCAAATTATATCTATGTGTTGTTTATGATCTTGCATGCTCTCCGTTATTAGTAGAGGCTCTGGCCAAGTTTTTACTCTTAACTCCAAGAGGGAGTATTTATGCTCGATAGTGGGTTCATGTCTCCGTGAATCTGGGGGAGTGACAGAAACCTCTAAGGTTATGGATGTGCTGTTGCCACTAGGGATAAAACATTGATGCTATGTCCGAGGATGTAGTTATTGATTACATTACGCGCAATACTTAATGCAATTGTCTGTTGTTAGAAACTTAATACTGGAAGGGGTTCGGACGATAACCTGAAGGTGGGCTTTTTAGGCATAGATGCATGCTGGATAGCGGTCTATGTACTTTGTCGTAATGCCCAATTAAATCTCACAATACTCATCATAATATGTATGTGCATGGTCATGCCCTCTCTATTTGTCAATTGCCCAACTGTAATTTGTTCACCCAACATGCTATTTATCTTCTGGGAGAGACACCTCTAGTGAATTGTGGACCCCGGTCCAATTCTTTACATCTGAAATACAATCTACTGCAATTGTTCTACTGTTCTCTGCAAACAATCATCATCCACACTATACATCTAATCCTTTGTTACAGCAAGCCGGTGAGATTGACAACCTAGCTGTTTCGTTGGGGCAAAGTACTTTGGTTATGTTGTGCAGGTTCCACGTTGGCGTCGGAATCCCTGGTGTTGCGCCGCACTACATTTCATCGCCATCAACCTTCAACGTGCTTCTTGACTCCTACTGGTTCGATAAACCTTGGTTTCTAACTGAGGGAAACTTACTGCTGTACGCATCACACCTTCCACTTGGGGTTCCCAACGGTCGCGTGCTGTACGCGTGTCAAGCTAAATTTCTAGCGCCGTTGCTGGGGAACTGAAGAAAAGAAGACTTCTAACTCCCACGTCAACTACGCGCCAGCAAGTAAATTTCTGGCGCCGTTGCTGGGGAGATCAAGACACGCTGCAAGGGGAGTCTCCACATCCCAATCTCTTTACTTTTTTTTTGTCTTGCTTTACTTTATTTACTACTTTGTTTACTGCACTAAATCAAAATACAAAAAAAAATTAGTTGCTAGTTTTACTTTATTTGCTATCTTGTTTGCCATATTAAAAACACAAAAAAAATAGTTACTTGCATTTACTTTATCTAGTTTGCTTTATTTAGTGTTGCTAAAATGGGTAATCCTGAAAATACTAAGTTGTGTGACTTCACAACCACAAATAATAATGATTTCTTATGCACACCTATTGCTCCACCTGCTACTACAGCAGAATTCTTTGAAATTAAACCTGCTCTACTGAATCTTGTTATGCGAGAGCAATTTTCTGGTGTTAGTTCTGATGATGCTGCTGCCCATCTTAATAATTTTGTTGAACTATGTGAAATGCAAAAGTATAAAGATGTAGATGGTGACATTATAAAATTAAAATTGTTCCCTTTCTCATTAAGAGGAAGAGCTAAAGATTGGTTGCTATCTCTGCCTAAGAATAGTATTGATTCATGGACTAAATGCAAGGATGCTTTTATTGGTAGATATTATCCCCTGCTAAAATTATATCTTTAAGGAGTAGCATAATGAATTTTAAACAATTGGATAATGAGCATGTTGCACAAGCATGGGAAAGAATGAAATCTTTGGTTAAAAATTGCCCAACCCATGGACTGACTACTTGGATGATCATCCAAACCTTTTATGCAGGACTGAATTTCTCTTCGCGGAACCTATTTGATTCAGCTGCTGGAGGTACCTTTATGTCCATCACTCTTGGTGAAGCAACAAAGCTTCTTGATAATATGATGATTAATTACTCTGAATGGCACACAGAAAGAGCTCCACAAGGTAAGAAGGTAAATTCTGTCGAAGAAACCTCTTCCTTGAGTGATAAGATTGATGCTATTATGTCTATGCTTGTGAATGATAGGACTAATGTTGATCCTAAAAATGTTCCGTTAGCTTCATTGGTTGCTCAAGAAGAACATGTTGATGTAAACTACATTAAAATAATAATTTCAACAATAATGCTTACCGGAACAATTCTAGTAACAACTATAGGCCATATCCTTATAATAATGGCAACGGCTATGGTAATTCTTATGGGAATTCTTACAACAATAATAGGAACACACCCCCTGGACTTGAAGCCATGCTTAAAGAATTTATTAGTACACAAACTGCTTTTAACAAATCTGTTGAAGAAAAGCTTGGGAAAATTGATATACTTGCTTCTAAAGTCGATAGTCTTGCTGCTGATGTTGATCTTTTGAAATCGAAAGTTATGCCTCATGAAAATCATAATCATAAAATTGTTAGTACAGCAAATGCCATTCAATTTAGAATTAATGAAAATATAAGATTGATGGCCGAATTGCGTGCTAGGTGGGAAAGAGAAGAAAATGAAAAAGAAGATAATATAGCTAAAGTTTGGACTATTACCACCACTAGCAATGCTAATGCTACACATGTTGCTGCACCTCCTACTAATAATGGTAAAAGAATTGGTGTTAGCAATGTTTCCACTTCTAATGCAAAGCGCGAAAAACTACTCGAAACTGCTAAAACTGCTGAAACTGCCTATGATAAAACTGCTGAAATTTTTTCCAACATTGGGGATGATGATCCCATTGCTTTAGATTATAATGGTTTAAATTTTGATGATTGCCACATCTCTGAAGTTATAAAGTTCTTACAAAAACTTGCTAAGAGTCCTAATGCTAGTGCTATAAATTTGGCTTTCACGAAACATATTACAAATGCTCTCATAAAAGCTAGAGAAAAGAAATTAGAACGCGAAGCTTCTATTCCTAGGTAGCTCGAAGATGGTTGGGAGCCCATCATTAAGATGAAGGTCAATGATTTTGATTGTAATGCTTTATGTGATCTTGGTGCAAGTATTTCTGTTATGCCTAAGAAAATTTATAATATGCTTGACTTGCCACCATTGAAAAATTGTTATTTGGATATTAATCTTGCTGATCATTCTACAAAGAAACCTTTGGGGAGAGTTGATAATGTTCGCATTACCGTTAACAATAACCTTGTCCCCGTTGATTTGTTGTCTTGGATATTGAATGCAATGCATCTTGTCCCATATTATTGGGAAGACCTTTTCTTCGAACTGTTGGTGCTATCATTGATATGAAGGAAGGTAATATTAAATATCAATTTCCTCTCAAGAAAGGTATGAAACATTTCCCTAGAAATAGAATGAAGTTACCTTTTGATTCTATTATTAGAACAAATTATGATGTTGACACTTCTTCTCTTGATAATACTTGATACACACTTTCTGCGCCTTGCTGCAAGGCGTTAAAGAAAAGCGCTTATGGGAGACAACCCATGTTTTTACTACAGTACTTTGTTTTTATTTTGAGTCTTGGAAGTTGTTTACTACTGTAGCAACCTCTCCTTATCTTAGTTTTGTGCTTTGTTGTGCCAAGTAAAGTCGTTGATAGTAAGGTTCATACTAGATTTGGATTACTGCGCAGAAACAGATTTCTTTGCTGTCACGAATCTGGGCAAAATTCTCTGTAGGTAACTCAGAAAATTATGCCAATTTACGTGAGTGATCCTCAGATATGTACGCAACTTTCATTCAATTTGAGAATTTTCATTTGAGCAAGTCTGGTGCCTCAATAAAATTCGTCTTTACGAACTGTTCTGTTTTGACAGATTCTGCCTTTTATTTCGCATTGCCTGTTTTGATATGCTTGATGGATTTTTAGATTCCATTGACTTTCAGTAGCTTTGTGCAATGTCCAGAAGTGTTAAGAATGATTATGTCACCTCTGAACATGAATATTTTGATTGTGCACTAACCCTCTAATGAGTTGTTTTGAGTTTGGTGTGGAGGAAGTTTTCAAGGATCAAGAGAGGGAGATGATACAACATGATCAAGGAGAGTGAAAGCTCTAAGCTTGGGGATGCCCCGGTGGTTCACCCCTGCATATATCAAGAATATTCAAGCGTCTAAGCTTGGGGATGCCCAAGGCATCCCCTTCTTCATCGACAACATTATCAGGTTCCTCCCCTGAAACTATATTTTTATTCCATCACATCTTATGTGCTTTGCTTGGAGCGTCGGTTTGTTTTTGTTTTTGTTTTGTTTGAATAAAATGGATCCTAGCATTCTTTGTGTGGGAGAGAGACATGCTCCGCTGTTGCATATGGACAAGTATGTCCTTGAGCTTTACTCATAATATTCATGGCGAAGTTTCTTCTTCGTTAAATTGTTATATGGTTGGAATTGGAAAATGATACATGTAGTAATTGCTATAATGTCTTGGATAATGTGATACTTGGCAATTGTTGTGCTCATGTTTAAGCTCTTGCATCATATACTTTGCACCTATTAATGAAGAAATACATAGAGCATGCTAAAATTTGGTTTGCATATTTGGTCTCTCTAAGGTCTAGATAATTTCTAGTATTGAATTTGAACAACAAGGAAGACGGTGTAGAGTCTTATAATGTTTACAATATGTCTTTTATGTGAGTTTTGCTGCACCGGTTCATCCTTGTGTTTGTTTCAAATAGCCTTGCTAGCCTAAACCTTGTATCGAGAGGGAATACTTCTCATGCATCCAAAATACTTGAGCCAACTACTATGCCATTTGTGTCCACCATACCTACCTACTACATGGTATTTCTCCGCCATTCCAAAGTAAATTGCTTGAGTGCTACCTTTAAAATTTCTATCCTCTACCTTTACAATATATAGCTCATGGGACAAACAGCCTAAAAACTATTGTGGTAATGAATATGTACTTATGCACTTTATCTCTTATTAAGTTGCTTGTTGTGCGATAACCATGTTCCTGGGGACGCCATCAACTACTCTTTGTTGAATATCATGTGAGTTGCTATGCATGTTCGTCTTGTCTAAAGTAAGGGAGATTTACCACCAAAATGGTTAGAGCATTGCATAATGTTAGAGAAGAACATTGGGCCGCTAACTAAAGCCATGATCCATGGTGGAAGTTTCAGTTTTGGACAAATATCCTCAATCTCATATGAGAAAATTAATAATTGTTGAATGCTTATGCATAAAAGAGGAGTCCATTATCTGTTGTCTATGTTGTCCCGGTATGGATGTCTAAGTTGCGAATAATCAATAGCGAGAAATCCGATGCGAGCTTTCTCCTTAGACCTTTGTACAAGCGGCATAGAGGTACCCCTTTGTGACACTTCGTTAAAACATATGCATTGCGATGATAATCTAGGTAATCCGAGCTAATTAGGACAAGGTGCGGGCACTATTAGTATACTATGCATGAGGCTTGCAACTTGTAAGATATAATTTACATGACACATATGCTTTATTACTACCGTTGACAAAATTGTTTCTTGTTTTCAAAATCAAAGCTCTAGCACAAATATAGCAATCGATGCTTTCCTCTTTGAAGGACCTTTCTTCTACTTTTATTGTTGAGTCAGTTCACCTATCTCTCTCCATCTCAAGAAGCAAACACTTGTGTGAACTGTGCATTGATTCCTACATACTTGCATATTGCACTCGTTATATTACTTTACATTGACAATATCCATGAGATATACATGTTATAAGTTGAAAGCAACCGCTGAAACTTAATCTTCCTTTGTGTTTCTTCAATACCTCTACTATGAATTATTGCTTTATGAGTTAACTCTTATGCAAGACTTATTGATGCTTGTCTTGAAGTACTATTCATGAAAAGTCTTTGCTATATGATTCAGTTGTTTACTCATGTCATTTACATTGTTTTGATCGCTGCATTCATTACATATGCTTACAATAGTATGATCAAGGTTATGATGGCATGTCACTCCAGAAATTATCTTTGTTATCGTTTACCTGCTCGGGACAAGCAGAAACTAAGCTTGGGGATGCTGATACGTCTCCGACGTATCGATAATTTCTTATGTTCCATGCCACATTATTGATGATATCTACATGTTTTATGCATACTTTATGTCATATTTATGCATTTTCCGGCACTAACCTATTAACGAGATGCCGAAGAGCCAGTTGTTGTTTTCTGCTGTTTTTGGTTTCAGAAATCATAGTAAGGAAATATTCTCGGAATTGGACGAAATCAACGCCCAGGGGCCTATTTTCACACGAAGCTTCCAGAAGACCGAAAAGTCAACGAAGTGGGGCCACGAGGTGGCCAGGAGGTAGGGCGGCGCGGCCCAGGTCTTGGCCGCGCCGACCTGTCTCCTGGGCCCCTCGTGACGCCCCCTGACCTGCCCTTCCGCCTACAAATAGCCTTCGTCGCGAAACCCCCAGTACCGAGAGCCACGATATGGAAAGCCTTCCAGAGACGCCGCCGCCGCCAATCCCATCTCGGGGGATTCAGGAGATCGCCTCCGGCACCCTGCCGGAGAGGGGATTCATCTCCCGGAGGACTCTACACCGCCATGGTCGCCTCCGGAGTGATGAGTGAGTAGTCTACCCCTGGACTATGGGTCCATAGCAGTAGCTAGATGGTTGTCTTCTCCTCATTATGCTTCATTGTCGGATCTTGTGAGCTGCCAAACATGATCAAGATCATCTATCTGTAATGCTATATGTTGTGTTTGTTGGGATCCGATGGATAGAGAATACTATGTTATGTTGATTATCAAATTATATCTATGTGTTGTTTATGATCTTGCATGCTCTCCGTTATTAGTAGAGGCTCTGGCCAAGTTTTTACTCTTAACTCCAAGAGGGAGTATTTATGCTCGATAGTGGGTTCATGTCTCCGTGAATCTAGGGGAGTGTTAGAAACCTCTAAGGTTATGGATGTGCTGTTGCCACTAGGGATAAAACATTGATGCTATGTCCGAGGATGTAGTTATTGATTACATTACGCGCAATACTTAATGCAATTGTCTGTTGTTAGCAACTTAATACTGGAAGGGGTTCGGACGATAACCTGAAGGTGGACTTTTTAGGCATAGATACATGCTGGATAGCGGTCTATGTACTTTGTCGTAATGCCCAATTAAATCTCACAATACTCATCATAATATGTATGTGCATGGTCATGCCCTCTCTATTTGTCAATTGCCCAATGATGTCTACTTCCCCCTCCTTTTCCTGTAGACAGTGTTGGGCCTCCAAGAGCAGAGGTTTGTAGAACAGCAGCAAGTTTTCCCTTAAGTGGATCACCCAAGGTTTATCGAACTCAGGGAGGAAGAGGTCAAAGATATCACTCTCAAGCAACCCTGCAACCACAAAGCAAGAAGTCTCTTGTGTCCCCAACACACCTAATAGGTGCACTAGTTCGGCGAAGAGATAGTGAAATACAGGTGGTATGAATAAGTATGAGCAGTAGCAACGGTGCCAGAAAATAGCTTGCTGGCGTGTAGTTGATGGTGGTAGTATTGCAGCAGTAGTAACGCAAAGAAACAAAGAAACAAGCAGCGATAGCAGTATTTAGGAACAAGGCCTAGGGATTACACTTTCACTAGTGGACACTCTCAACATTGATCACATAACAGAATAAATAAATGCATACTCTACACTTTTGTTGGATGATGAACACATTGCGTAGGATTACACGAACCCTCAATGCCGGAGTTAACAAGCTCCACAATAATGCTCATGTTTTGGTAACCTTATAGTGTAAGATAGATCAAAAGACTAAACCAAGTACTAACATAGCATGCACACTGTCACCTTCATGCATATGTAGGAGGAATAGATCACATCAATATTATCATAGCAATAGTTAACTTCGCAATCTACAAGAGATCATGATCATAGCATAAACGAAGTACTAACACGGTGCACACACTGTCACCTTTACACACGTGCAGGAGGAATAAAACTACTTTAATAACATTGCTAGAGTAGCACATAGATAAATTGTGATACAAACTCATATAAATCTCAATCATGTAAAGCAGCTCATGAGATCATTGTATTAAGGTACATGGGAGAGAGATGAACCACATAGCTACCGGTACAGCCCCGAGCCTCGATGGAGAACTACTCCCTCCTCATGGGAGCAGCGGTGATGAAGATGGCGGTGGAGATGGCAGCGGTGTCGATGGAGAAGCCTTCCGGGGGCACTTCCCCGCTCCGGCAGCGTGCCGGAACAGAGACTCCTGTCCCCCAGATCTTGGCCTCACGATGGCGGCGGCTCTGGAAGGTTTCTGTGGTTTTCGTCGAACGTATCAGGGTTTTCGATCCAGGGGCTTTAAATAGGCGAAGAGGCGGCGCAGGAGGGTCGAAGGGGCGACGACACCATAGGGCGGCGCGGCCAGGGCCTGGGCCGCGCCGGCCTATGGTCTGGGGGCCCAGTGCCCCCCCTCTGGTCCTTCCCGGGTGTTCTGGATGCTTCCGGTGAAAATAGGAACTTGGGCGTTGATTTCGTCCGATTCCGAGAATATTTCGTTACTAGGATTTCTGAAACCAAAAACAGCAGAAAACAGGAACTGGCACTTCGGCATCTTGTTAATAGGTTAGTTCCAGAAAATGCACGAATATGACATAAAGTGTGCATAAAACATGTAGATAACATCAATAATGTGGCATGGAACATAAGAAATTATCGATACGTCGGAGACGTATCAGCATCCCCAAGCTTAGTTCTGCTCGTCCCGAGCAGGTAAAACGATAACAAAGATAATTTCTGGAGTGACATGCCATCATAACCTTGATCATACTATTTTGTAAAGCATATGTAGTGAATGCAGCGATCAAAACAATGTATATGACATGAGTAAACAAGTGAATCATATAGCAAAGACTTTTCATGAATAGTACTTCAAGACAAGCATCAATAAGTCTTGCATAAGAGTTAACTCATAAAGCAATAATTCAAAGTAAAAGCATTGAAGCAACACAAAGGAAGATTAAGTTTCAGCGGTTGCTTTCAACTTGTAACATGTATATCTCATGGATATTGTCAACATAGAGTAATATAATAAGTGCAATATGCAAGTATGTAGGAATCAATGCACAGTTCACAAGTGTTTGCTTCTTGAGGTGGAGAGAAATAGGTGAACTGACTCAACATTGAAAGTAAAAGAATGGTCCTCCATAGAGGAAAAGCATCGATTGCTATATTTGTGCTAGAGCTTTGATTTTGAAAACATGAAACAATTTTGTCAACGGTAGTAATAAAGCATATGTATCATGTAAATTATATCTTACAAGTTGCAAGCCTCATGCATAGTGTACTAATAGTGCCCGCACCTTGTCCTAATTAGCTTGGACTACCGGATCATCACAATGCACATGTTTTGACCAAGTGTCACAAAGGGGTACCTCTATGCCGCCTGTACAAAGGTCTAAGGAGAAAGCTCGCATTGGATTTCTCGCTATTGATTATTCTCAACTTAGACATCCATACCGGGACAACATAGACAACAGATAATGGACTCCTCTTTTATGCATTAGCATGTAACAACAATTAATAATTTTCTCATTTGAGATTGAGGATATATGTCCAAAACTGAAACTTCCACCATGGATCATGGCTTTAGTTAGCGGCCCAATGTTCTTCTCTAACAATATGCATGCTTAACCATAAGGTGGTAGATCTCTCTTACTTCAGACAAGACGGACATGCATAGCAACTCACATGAAATTCAACAATGAATAGTTGATGGCGTCCCCAGTGAACATGGTTATCGCACAACAAGCAACTTAATAAGAGATAAAGTGCATAAGTACATATTCAATACCACAATAGTTTTTAAGCTATTTGTCCCATGAGCTATATATTGCAAAGGTGAATGATGGAATTTTAAAGGTAGCACTCAAGCAATTTACTTTGGAATGGCGGAAAATACCATGTAGTAGGTAGGTATGGTGGACACAAATGGCATAGTGTTGTTTGGCTCAAGGATTTGGATGCATGAGAAGTATTCCTTCTCGATACAAGGTTTAGGCTAGCAAGGTTATTTGAAGCAAACACAAGCACAAACTAGTACAGCAGAACTCACATAAAAGACATATTACAAGCATTATAAGACTATACATCGTCTTCCTTGTTGTTCAAAACACCTCACTAGAAAATATCTAGACTCTAGAGAAACCACTCATGCAAACCAAATTTTAACAAGCTCTATGTATTTCTTCACTAATAGGTGCAAAGTATATGATGCAAGAGCTTAAACAAGAGCACAACAATTGCCAAGTATCAAGTTATTCAAGACATCAATAGCAATTACTACATGTATCATTTTCCAATTCCAACCATATAACAATTTAACGAAGGAGAAACTTCGCCATGAATACTATGAGTAGAAACCAAGGACATACTTGTCCATATGCTACAGCGGAGCGTGTATCTCTCCCATAAAGTGAATGCTAGGATCCATTTTATTCAAACAAAACAAAAAACAAAAACAAACCGACGCTCCAAGAAAAGCACATAAGATGTGATGGAATAAAAATATAGTTTCAGGGGAGGAACCTGATAATGTTGTCGATGAAGAAGGGGATGCCTTGGGCATCCCCAAGCTTAGATGCTCGAGTCTTCTTAATATATGCAGGGGTGAACCACCGGGGCATCCCCAAGCTTAGAGCTTTCACTCTTCTTGATCATAGTATATCATCCTCCTCTCTTGACCCTTGAAAACTTCCTTCACACCAAACTCGAAACAACTCATTAGAGGGTTAGTGCACAATAAAAATTAACATATTCAGAGGTGACACAATCATTCTTAACACTTCTGGACATTGCATAAAGCTACTGGACATTAATGGATCAAAGAAATTCATCCAACATAGCAAAAGAGGCAATGCGAAATAAAAGGCAGAATCTGTCAAAACAGAACAGTTCGTATTGACGAATTTTAAAATGGCACCAGACTTGCTCAAATGAAAATCCTCAAATTGAATGAAAGTTGCATACATATCTGAGAATCATGCACATAAATTGGCTTAATTTTCTGAGCTACCTACAGGGAGGTAGACCCAGATTCGTGACAGCAAAGAAATCTGGAACTGCGCAGTAATCCAAATCTAGTACTTACTTTTCTATCAAAGACTTTACTTGGCACAACAAAACACTAAACTAAGATAAGGAGAGGTTGCTACAGTAGTAAACAACTTCCAAGACACAAATATAAAACAAAGTACTGTAGCAAAATAGCACATGGGTTATCTCCCAAGAAGTTCTTTTCTTTATAGCCATTAAGATGGGCTCAGCAGTTTTAATGATGCACTCGCAAGAAATAGTATTTGAGGCAAAAGAGAGCATCAAGAGGCAAGTATGAAACAAATTTAAGCCTAACATGCTTCCTATGCATAGGAATCTTGTAAATAAACAAGTTCAAGAAGCATAATGCAACAAGCATAGAAAGATAAAACAAGTGTAGTTTCAAAAATTTCAGCATATAGAGAGGCATTTTAGTAACATGAAAATTTCTACAACCATATTTTCCTCTCTCATAATAACTTTCAGTAGTGTCATGAGCAAACTCAACAATATAACTATCACATAAAGCATTCTTATCATGAGTCTCATGCATAAAATTATTACTCTCCACATAAGCATAATCAATTTTATTAGTAATAGTGGGAGCAAATTCAACAAAGTAGCTATCATTATTATTCTCATCATCAAATATAGGAGGCATATTGTAATCATAATAAAATTTATCCTCCATAACAGGTGGCAACAAAAGACTACTATCATTATAATCATCATAAATAGGAGGCAAAGTATCATCAAAGAAAATTTTCTCCTCAATGCTTGGGGGACTAAAAAGATCATGAAAACCAGCTTCCCCAAGCTTAGAACTTTCTATATTATTATCAACAATGGTATTCAAAGCGTTCATACTAATATTACTACCAGCATGCAAATAAGATTCCATAGGTTTTTTAATTTTCGCATCAAACAATCCATGTTTTAAATCAGGAAATAGAATAAGAAGATCATTCTTGTCCATTATGCCAAACTAGTGTAAACAAGAAACAAAAAGATGCAATTGCAGGATCTAAAGGAAATAGCTTCGAGTACTTACAGCGCCGGAAAATAGCTTGGTAGCCAAGGTCCGGAGTGTGAGTACCTTTTACCTTTCCTCCCCGGCAACGGCGCCAGAAAATAGCTTGATGTCTACTTCCCCCTCCTTTTCCTGTAGACAGTGTTGGGCCTCCAAGAGCAGAGGTTTGTAGAACAGCAGCAAGTTTTCCCTTAAGTGGATCACCCAAGGTTTATCGAACTCAGGGAGGAAGAGGTCAAAGATATCCCTCTCAAGCAACCCTGCAACCACAAAGCAAGAAGTCTCTTGTGTCCCCAACACACCTAATAGGTGCACTAGTTCGGCGAAGAGATAGTGAAATACAGGTGGTATGAATAAGTATGAGCAGTAGCAACGGTGCGTAAAAATAGCTTGTCGGGCGTGTAGTTGATGGTGGTAGTATTGCAGCAAGAGTAACGCAAAGAAACAAGAAACAAGCAGCGATAGCAGTATTTAGGAACAAGGCCTAGGGATTACACTTTCACTAGTGGACACTCTCAACATTGATCACATAACAGAATAAATAAATGCATACTCTACACTTTTGTTGGATGATGAACACATTGCGTAGGATTACACGAACCCTCAATGCCGGAGTTAACAAGCTCCACAATAATGCTCATGTTTTGGTAACCTTATAGTGTAAGATAGATCAAAAGACTAAACCAAGTACTAACATAGCATGCACACTGTCACCTTCATGCATATGTAGGAGGAATAGATCACATCAATATTATCATAGCAATAGTTAACTTCGCAATCTACAAGAGATCATGATCATAGCATAAACCAAGTACTAACACGGTGCACACACTGTCACCTTTACACACGTGCAGGAGGAATAAAACTACTTTAATAACATTGCTAGAGTAGCACATAGATAAATTGTGATACAAACTCATATAAATCTCAATCATGTAAAGCAGCTCATGAGATCATTGTATTGAGGTGCATGGGAGAGAGATGAACCACATAGCTACCGGTACAGCCCCGAGCCTCGATGGAGAACTACTCCCTCCTCATGGGAGCAGCAGCGGTGATGAAGATGGCGGTGGAGATGGCAGCGGTGTCGATGGAGAAGCCTTCCGGGGGCACTTCCCTGCTCCGGCAGCGTGCCGGAACAGAGACTCTGTCCCCGCATCTTGGCCTCGCGATGGCGGCGGCTCTGGAAGGTTTCTGTGGTTTTCGTCGAACGTATCAGGGTTTTCGATCCAGGGGCTTTAAATAGGCGAAGAGGCGGCGCAGGAGGGTCGAAGGGGCGACGACACCATAGGGCGGCGCGGCCAGGGCCTGGGCCGCGCCGGCCTATGGTCTGGGGGCCCAGTGCCCCCTCCGGTCCTTCCGGTGTTACGGATGCTTCCGGTGAAAATAGGAACTTGGGCGTTGATTTCGTCCGATTCCGAGAATATTTCGTTACTAGGATTTCTGAAACCAAAAACAGCAGAAAACAGGAACTGGCACTTTGGCATCTTGTTAATAGGTTAGTTCCAGAAAATACACGAATATGACATAAAGTGTGCATAAAACATGTAGATAACATCAATAATGTGGCATGGAACATAAGAAATTATCGATACGTCGGAGACGTATCACCCAACTGTAATTTGTTCACCCAACATGCTATTTATCTTATGGGAGGGACACCTCTAGTGAACTGTGGACCCCGGTCCAATTCTTTACATCTGAAATACAATCTACTGCAATTGTTCTACTGTTCTCTGCAAACAATCATCATCCACACTATACATCTAATCCTTTGTTACAGCAAGCCGGTGAGATTGACAACCTCGCTGTTTCGTTGGGGCAAAGTACTTTGGTTGTCTTGTGCAGGTTCCACGTTGGCGCCGGAATCCCTGGTGTTGCGCCGCACTACATTTCATCGCCATCAACCTTCAACGTGCTTCTTGACTCCTACTGGTTCGATAAACCTTGGTTTCTAACTGAGGGAAACTTACTGCTGTACGCATCACACCTTCCACTTGGGGTTCCCAACGGTCGCGTGCTGTACGCGTGTCAAGCTAAATTTCTGGCGCCGTTGCCGGGGAACTGAAGAAAAGAAGACTTCTAACTCCCACGTCAACTACACGCCAGCAGCGACATCTCGATCTTTCAAACGACAACACACGCGACCCTCCACTGTATTGAATAGGTACCTGACGCAAAGCAGCATTGAAAACGACGTGTGAGAGGATCGATTATCATCCATTAGATGCAACAAACGGACGGTGGTCGTGCGACTGATCCGGAGCGCGGGATCGGTCGGCTGACGCCAAGCACGCGCCAAAGAGTATATTCCAACAAGAGTAATGTGTTTACTATATTTTATGGGGATGTGTGTAAGTTTGGTAGATTTGTTTAGAAGCATTGACCTTTGTCTCGGGCACGTGTGCATGTTTATATAAGCCAGGAACTATCCCTGCTGCGGCGTACAAGTTAAGGATCTGATACATATACGAAACACCGAAAACTATCCAAACCCTTATATTCTGGGTCGGTTACATGAGATAACAGCACACACACGACACATATTCTAACAGCCCCCCTTAATCAACTTTGCTAAGTTAAGATTACGTTTAAATTCATCTAAACTTCTTGTCGGCAATGCCTTTGTAAATCCATCAGCAATTTGATCTCCAGAATGAATAAACCTGATCTGTAACTGTTTGTTGGCAACTCTTTCTCTAACAAAATGATAATCTGTTTCTATGTGTTTTGATCTGGCATGAAACACTGGATTAGCAGACAGATAAGTCGCTCCAAGATTATCACACCAGAGACAAGGTATCTTTCTTTCCTTGATACCTAACTCACCAAGCAAAGACTGAACCTAGATAACTTCTGCAGTTGCATTTGCTAATGCCTTATACTCAGCTTCTATACTTGATCTAGATATTGTTGGTTGTTTCTTTGCACACCACGAGATCAGATTAGACCCTAGGAATATTGCAAATCCTCCTGATCGTCTGTCATCCAGATATCCAGCCCAGTCTGCATTAGAAAATGCACTCACCAACATAGATGAAGTTTTATTAAACACTAGACCAACATTAGAGGTATGCTGAATATATCTCAAAATCCGCTTACCAGCTGTTCAATGAACAGTTGTAGGTGCATGCAGATACTGACAAATTTTATTCACAGAGAAAGCAATATCCGGCCCGGTGAGTGTTAAATACTGAAGTCCTCCAACAATATTTCTATACCTTATACTATCCTCATATCCAAGAGGTTCTCCTTCATAGGCAGACAATTTTTCAGTAGTTGAGAGAGGTGTTGGTGAAGGCTTGCATCCCTTCATACCAACTCGAGCCAACAAATCAGTTGCATATTTTTGCTGTGTCAGAACTATTCCTTCTCTAGTTTTCTTCACTTCAATCCCTAGAAAGAAGCTTAAATCCCCAAGATCTTTAAGAGCAAAATGTGAACTCAAATCTTTTAACAG
This sequence comes from Lolium perenne, assembly GCF_019359855.2. Classification (NCBI taxonomy): domain Eukaryota; kingdom Viridiplantae; phylum Streptophyta; class Magnoliopsida; order Poales; family Poaceae; genus Lolium; species Lolium perenne. The sequence goes on from NC_067250.2 coordinate 263,798,889, forward strand.
TGCTGTAATTGCATTCTGATTGGAACTAGTAACAATGATATCATCAACATAAACTAGCATATGGATGATTATACCAGACTTGTTGTAGATAAACAGTGATGTATCAGATTTGGATGACACAAAACCAAGATCAAGAAGTTTAGAGCTCAAGCGAGAGTACCATGCTGTGGGAGCCTGTTGTAAGCCATATAAAGCCTTGTCAAGTTTGCACACATATGATGGTGCACGCTTGTCCTGAAATCCTGGTGGTTGCCTCATATATACCTCTTCTTCTAGAACACCATGCAAGAACGCATTCTGTACATCTAGTTATCTCAAACTCCATCCTCTGGAAACAGCAATAGATAAAACCAAACGAATAGTAGCAGCTTTAACTACATGACTAAAAGTATCCTCATAATCAATACCGTCTCTTTGCTTAAATCTTTTTGCAACTAAACGTGCTTTATACCTATCAACAATACCATCTGCTTTCTTCTTAATTTGTAAACCCATTTGAAATCTATTAAATTTTACCTTCCTTTGGTGGTACCAAATGCCAAGTTCTGTTGTTCATCACGGCTTCATATTCTTCACTCATTGCCTTCCTCCATTTTTCACTTTTAAGTGCCTCATCTAAATCTTCAGGTTCACCTGTAGATGTCAACATAGCATATCTGATCATACCATGAAATAATTTTTTCGGATTGCTTATCCCTTTTTGTAACATGGTAACCATACATGTATCTGCAGCATTTTGATCCGCAGAGGATCCTATGTTTTCTGCAGTAGACAGAGAAGAATCTGCTCCGGATCCGCTGCTGGCAGAGCCTGACACGGCAGAACCTGGCGATGCTGAATTGTCGCCCTGGCCTGTAGACAACGCGTCGTTTTCCTGGCGGACGGACGTGCTCGCCAGCGACGTGTCTCTCTCCTGCCGGTCGAACATGCGAGGGAATCTCCTGCTGGCGCTGCTGCCATTGTTGTCCGTGTGCATGCGCCCTGGCCCACCTGACTGCACCGATCCCGGGGCGTATCTGCATGGGGATCCAGCAAACTGACGCCCAGGTGTAGTAGGGGGATCTACCTCGGATCCAGCGCCTGCTTCAACACCAATTTGCTCCGAATTTGCACCGTTTTCCTCCAAATTTTCTTCTGCAAATTCTGTACACCAACACTAGCAATAGTATTAGCAGGATTGGCCCTTTGATCAACGCTATTTACACCCCCATGATCAAAGATAGAGGTTGGTTGTAGAGGTTCAGGGAGAAGCATAATTTCTTTGCGAAGAAGTGCACCGACATTTGGATGGAGAGATTTGAAGGGAAACACTGTTTCATCAAATACTACATCTCTAGATATATAGACACGACCAGTTTTTCTAGACATTTGACACCCTTATGACGGGAACTGTAGCCTAAGAACACACATTGTGTAGAGCGGAGGGCAAGTTTATGAGAATTATATGGTCTCAGATTGGGCCAACATGCACATCCAAACACACGAAGAGAGGAATAAGTGGGTTTGGTGTGAAAGAGACGTTCATAGGGTGTGTCAAAATTGATAGTCTTACTTGGAAGTCTATTGATCAGATATATTGCTATAAGAAAGGCTTCATCCCAAAATTTGAGAGGCATTCCTGCATTTGCTAGGAGGGCAATACCCATCTCTACTATATGACGATGTTTGTGTTCTGCTGAACCATTTTTTTGGTGAGCGTGAGGACAAGACACATGATGAGATATTCCAATAGTTTTGAAGAAAGAATTTAGTTGTTCATACTCGCCACCCCAATCATATTAATGGGAGAGAATTTTCCTCCCAAATTGACGTTCAACTAGTGCTTGGAAATTGTTGAAAACATCAAAGACATCAGATTTCTTTTTGATAAGATAGATCCATGTATATTTGCTAAAATCATCAATGAAGCTTACATAGTAACTGAACCTTCCAACAGAGGTTGCAGCTGGTCCTCATACATCAGAAAAGATTAACTCAAGGGGAAAATTTGAAACACTACTAGATGTAGGATAAGTCAATTGACGACTTTTGGCTCTTTGATATGAATCACAAACTGAATCTATACTAGAATCATCTAAGAATGAAAGCTTGTTATTCCTAAGCACACGTTGAATAGTAGAAAAAGAGGGATGCCCTAGACGACTATGCCACCTTGATGAAGGAATTTTGGTGACATTGAAAGCTTGTTTACTTGATCTCCAATCTTGCGAAACTAAGGGATAAAAGTCCACGTCTACATCTGCCTCTGAACAGAACTCTCTTCGTGACCTGATCCTTGATCAAAAAGAACCACGGATGAAATTCAATGAAAATATTATAGTCAAGAGTGAGACGATGAACAGAGAGGAGATTCTTTGAAGTACTAGGGGCATGCGAAATATTCTTTACTTTCAAATTTTTATGGGGAGTGCAAATAAGTGATTGACCAATATGGCTAATTTTCGTACCTGCTCCATTGGCATCGTGCACTTGTTCTTGTCCTCGGTATTTTTCCCGGACGGCCATCTTCTCGAGCTCGCCGGTGATGTGGTCCGTAGCACCACTGTAAGTATACCAATTTCTATCTATTCTGTAAGAGGATGTGCTAGCAGAGCCGACTACTCTTTCTTCAGGTTCGTAGTCCTCTTCGAACCGATGCCAGCACTCAGTGGCTCCATGACCAGGTTTGCCACAGATTTGGCAGGTGGGTCGATCCCGCCCCCCATTTCACCTTCCACGATTGTTGTTGTGGAAGTGGCGGCCTCCTCTATTTCCTCCGTTGTTGTAGCCGCCTCCATTGCGAACCACCAAGGCCTCCACACTGACCTCCATGTCCACCACGGTAGCCATAGTTTCCGCGCCCTCGTGCCGCAGCATTGGCCGAGGACTTGAAGCCGTCAGAAATTCCTGCTTCTCCGAGCAGTGCATTGCGCGTGTCATAGTTCGACATCCGTGCATACAGATCATGTAGCGTGATTTTTTTCCTTCTGTGCATCGATGGCGGCGATTAGTGAGTTGTAGTCACCTTCCAGTCCGGCTAGGATATAGGACACCACTTCGTCTTCAGCGAGCAGCTTCCCGGCTGCAGCAAGTTCATCAGCATAGCCTGTCATCTTGGCGAAATACGAAGCGACAGTCATGTTGCCCTTGGAGGCTTTGGCGAGCTAGATCCGCAGATTGTTGATCCGCGACCTCGACTGCGATGAGAACATATTCTCCCGCGCGCTCCATGCTTCGTGTGGCGTGGTCTTGGAGATGACCTGCATCAGAACCTCTTTGGAGAGGGTATTGATCAGATATGACAGGATGTGTTGATCCATTGCGATCCAGTCAGCGTATGCTGGATTTTCAGCAAATGGTGATGAGTCCTTCTCCTTCATTGGGAGCTTTTCCTCACGTGTGGCGTTAGATCCGTCCAGGTACCCGATGAGTCGAGCCCCACGGATGGCTGGAAGCACTTGGGCTTTCCAGAGGAGATAATTATGTCCCCACTAGTAGAAAAAGGGGCTTCCATACCACCCAATTAGTCTCCAAACTATTTGAACCGCGACTAATGAGGTCTTTAGTCCCGGTTCTACAGGAGAACCACGACTAAAACGCTGGGCCCAAGGGGCTCAGTCGACAGCTGGTGTACGGGTGGGCCTTTAGTCCCGGTTGGCCTGGCCAACCGTTACTAAAGGTCCACCACTATAAATACTGTTGCAGCACAAATGTGAGCCACTTGGTGTTCCGCTTATACTCACAAGGGGTGGTGGGTTTGGCTTTTCTCCTTTTATGCACAAGAGGTGTTCGATGAAATGTCCGAGAGCATGATGCCACTTGTGTTCACATAAAACAAACATGATATGAAGTGTCCGAGCCACACTTAAGCTTTCTCATTTTTTTTCCTTCTCGATCGTGGTTAGGAACTTGAACCTTTCATGTGTTGTTGATAAATATGCATGTGTAGTTCATAGTTTAATTTCTATTATTTCTAGCTAGTTAGTTTAACAAATGCATGATGGTTAATTATATACTTTATATAATAATAATGCAGATGAATCGGCGATGGATGTACGGTAACCGACTCTCGAGCGAGTTCATTACGGGTTTGAATGATTTCCTCACAGTGGCTAATGCGAACAAGCAGGGGTTTTTGTTATAAGTCCATGTGCTGACTGCAAGAATAAGAAGGGTCACTCTTCCTCAAGAGTCGATCACGTGCACCTACTTCGGCACAGTTTCATGCCAAGCTATAATTGTTGGACCAAGCATGGAGAAAGAGGGGTTAGAATGGAAGAAAATGAAGAAGGGGATGATGAAAACTATCCTGATGATTTGGGTGATACTTTCATGGAGGATGCTGAAGGAGGGGAAGTAGAAGGGGAAGGTGAAGGGGAAGTTGAAGAAGAGGCACGTGATGAGCCCGGTGATGATCTTTGTCGGATCATTGCTGATGCACAGAGAGGCTGCGAAACTGAAAAGCTAGGAGAGGAAGAATTTGGATCGCCTGTTAGAGGATCACAAAAAGACGTTATACCCAGGATGCGATAATGATCTGAAAAAGCTCGGCTACACACTCGATTTGCTGAAATGGAAGGCACAGGAAGGTCTATCTGACTCAGGATTTGAAAATTTGCTGAAAATGATGAAGAATATGTTTCCAAAGAATAACGAGTTGCCCGCCAGTACGTACGAAGCAAAGAAGGTTCTCTGCCCTCTAGGTTTAGAGGTTCAGAAGATACATGCATGCATTAACGACTGCATCCTCTACCGCGGTGAATACCAGAATTTGAATGAATGTACGGTATGCACTGCATTGCATTATAAGATCAGAGGAGATGACCCTGGTGATGGATTTGAGGGCGAGAAACCCAGGAAGAGGGTTCCCGCCCAGGTGATGTGGTATGCTCCTATAATACCACGGTTGAAATGTTTGTTCAAGAACAAAGAGCATGCCAAGTTGTTACGATGGCACAAAGAGGACCGTAAGTCGGACGGGGAGTTAAGACACCCCGCTGATGGAACGTGTAACATCCCCAATTTTAAAACAAAGAGAAAATGAATTTCCTTTTTCCAAAAATGAGAACCAACAAAAAAATTCTTAAATAAGGTGCTATGCCTTGTGCTCATACCTAATACTTGTGTGATTTCCATGATTGTTGGTTTGTTACCTTGAACATATTTCCAAAACCCTAAAACCCTAACCATCTCAAAACCAAAGTGGTTCAAATATGAGAAACTAAAATAAAATAAAAAGACATATGTGGGCATCTAGCCCTAATATGTAAATCTTGACCCCTACCATTATTACTTTTCTAAATGGTGGTGAACCATTGTAAAACCCCACTAAACCCTAAACCTCACCCCTCTTATCACCATCCATTAAAAACAAAATAAAAAGAAAGGATATTAAATAAGAAAAGGGCCTATGTGCCTATGACTATTTTTAGTAAAACTTTTACCTAGGCTTTTATACCTGGTGTAGATGATTTGAAATACCTCAACAAACTTAACCTAGTACTTACCAACAAATTCAAGTGAAAAACAAAAATAAAATCAACATATGCATAGAGTCATATGTGGCACTTACCATAATACCAATTCTTGACCTATGCACCCACACTTTCCCCAAAGGGTTTGAAACTCTTATCAAACTCAATCTAACCCTAAATAGATCCTAACACATGCCCAATTGGGTAAAGTGAACCAAAATGGAAAAATAAGAAAAAGGGATTTCTATTTTCGTGCCCTCGGTTCCTTAGTTGTGCTCAGTTTTCCCCAGCTCCGTAGTTTTTACTCAGTTTTCCCCAAGTGCTTGTTTGAAACCCGCAGAAGCAGCTCAGACGGCAGGATTCCCGTTAAGTTGACCGTTCCATGCTGACGTGTGGGGCCGCGTCGTGTGGACCCGCATCGCGTGGGGCTGGTAGAAAGGGACCGCGTGGGACAGGACGAGATAGCGTTTGGTGCACGTGAGCAGGAGCTGGGTTTTGTCTCTCTCGGCCCAAATTGGCATTTTCCCTTTTAAGAGTACCTTTTCTGCCTCCTTCTCTCTGCCTTTTTTCACCTAATTAGTATCAAATCTAGAGAAGCTTGCATTTCTGTCTTTCTTCAATTATTATTTGTGCCTTTTGGCCCTCGTTGTTTGCCCAATATGGCAGCAAATCTAGTAGGGAGCCCAATCTAGTACTCCATCTGGTCCATATGTATGTAGTTAAATCTAGAAGCAAATCTACAGGGAATGTACGATAAATTCACAAGGTCATATAGTAGAATAGGATAGATAATAGGGATCCCTCCCTAGATAATAAGCTGCATTCAGCAGCCAAACATAGTAGGGTTCGAGGTTCTTCACAGCACCATCATACTAACAACATAACAACGATGGATCCCTAGCTAACAACAAAGGGATCCCAACAACAAAATGGAGGAGGCAGCAGCAGCACACGTCCAGGACACCGCCTACCCCATCTGCCTCTGCCTCCACTTGTTGCTCCCCATGGGAGCCTTGGGTTTGAGCGGAGGCATGCGCCCGATGGAGATCTCCACCAGCTGGATGCTGCGGAGGTGCATGCCGGGCGCCAAGTGCTTGGCGCAGAAGGAGTGGGGGTTCACCGACGCGCCGACCTTGGGGTTGGTGTTGCCGATGTTCTCGGCATGCGTGAGGAGGCAGTTGAAGTCAGTGCCGCCGAGCCTCCTAGTGTAGAAGGAGCAACTGTAGACACCCTTGGCGATGGCGAAGTAGGAGACGTACTGGCCGACCTGCAGCCTCCGCAGCACCTGGCGAGTCTTGATGTCATGGTGCTCGTCGTCGCTTCCGACGTCGCTGCCAGACAGCTGATCCATATCAAACGGGAACTATTAGTGAATGAGTTGCAACGATGACTAACGTGCATGATAACAAAGTTAGGAAAAACATATGCAGCCTCAGTTAGAGTGGACACGATTATATGTCTACATGGATGTAGTCAGCGAAACAAAGCTCATGCACAACAGATTTTTACACAGAAATGGTTCGCTGAACCCTCCCTGTAAAAATCTGTGCCCACCGATTCATCATAGGCAAAGAAACAGATTCCAGATCTAAACTTGAACACATTCCAGATTATTTGCAAAATTAAACGGTTGATATCTTTTGATTTGTGCATAAAATAACTGATTGAGATCCTATGATTACTTGCATAAATTAACTGATTGAGATCCCATTATTACTTACATAAATTAATCGAACGGCCGAACCCAAAATCTTAAACGAAATCAAGGAGGGATCAAAGCAAAATGGAATAAAATCGGCGCAAATATTAGCACAATACTCATCCATCCACAGATCCATCTACACCAGCAAAAATAGGGTTCAAAAAGGAATGGGGAACAAAAAAAGGAAGCAAACTGTAGTTACCTCGTTCCATGCGTCCTCCATGGAGGTGTCGTAGGGGTTCGGGGGCGGGACGTATGGCACCTCCTCGTAGGGGTCCCATCCCGGCGGGATCTGAGCGCCACGGGCGGCAGCAGCCTCTGATGCACCGGCGGAGGAGGCGGCGACGTCCGTTGAGGGGACGGCGGCGACGTCCGTTGAGGGCACATAAATCAAGTTTTACCACAAATTGCCACTTCTCAAAGGCCTTCTCAAATCACCTAGTAGCTATGAAGGTGCATGGTTTTCCACAATAAGCCCTTCCCAAAACAGCTTTCCCCAAAACATACTTTGTCTAAATGAGTCCACAATTCTCACACTCATGTATATTTGTATTGCAAATAGTTTGATATAGGCCAAGATGGGTTTCATTGTACAAAACACGCATTTTCCATTTTTAAAATCTCATATTTGAATCCCTTAGTCAGTTTATTACATACGTGCCCTTGGTTTCTTGATACTACTCAGTTTTGCCCTCTCCCTCCACAAATTCTCTCACACGTGCAACATTGCCCTGATTGGTCTAGCCCATGTCACGCGGATCGTGCTCGCCGACCGTTGATCGTATGATCTAACGGGCAGGATAACCCCTCTCTCACTCTGTCGGCGGTTACCTTCCACTCTCTAAGTATGCTAAAGGGCGGTTTTTTGTATTCATTTCCACGCGCTAAAAATTATAAACTCTTTTAGGCAATACTTTTCACGCAAAAAATGATAAACCATCACCGATTTGTTGTAGCCATTAATTTTCACGCAAAAATGATAACCATCACCGATTTGTTGTAGCCATTAATTTTCACGAAAAAAATGATAAACCATCACCGATTTGTTGTATGCATTACTTTTCACGCAAAAAATGATAAACCATCACCGATTTCTTGTAGCCATTACTATTCACGGTAAAAATGATAAACGAACCAATCTATCTATCTATGTATTTGAAGTTTGGAAGGGTTCACCATCTAGTTATGTTAACTTTCGAGGTTTTGACCTGAAAACAAATGGGTATTATAAAGGGAAATAAAAGTTCAAAAAAATGTAAAAACGAAACAATCTACCTATCTTTGTATAGAAGATCGTCTGAATGATTTTTGAGGTCATTTAGAGAAGGTAGAAAAAAATCCCTTTTGAGAAGGTCGAAAAAACCTAACTTGTTACAAAAGCTGGTTTCAGTGAGACCTAACCAAATTTGGCATACATTATGCCATATCTATAACAACAAGGATATCTAAAAGGGAAAGTTTCACAAAATTTGAAATTTAGGGCGAAAATGATGCCATACATGATGCTGTTTTTCGAGGTTTTGACTTGAAAATCAATTGGGTATTATAAAGGGAAATAAAAAGTTCGGAAAATATAAAAATGAAACAATCTATCTATCTATGTATAGAAGATCAGCTGTATGAAATTTGAGGTTATTTAGAGAAGGTAGAATAAATCACCTTGTTAGAAAATCTGGTTTCAGTGAGACGAAACGACATGCGTTTAAGCAAAGTGATTTTTTCGAACATCTCCAAATGACCCCAAATTTTCCATACATGATGCCATACGTGTAACAACAAGGAACCATATCTAAAAAGTTTCAAAAAAGTTTGCCCAACCGTATAGCTCTATCAAAAAGAACCTCACCATGGCGCTAGTATAATTTTGGGCTTAGTTACAAACTTTCGTTACCTAACCTTCAAAACGAAACTTGTTTCAATTCACTTTTGGCGTACAAGAAACAAATCCCACCTTGATTCGAGCACCACAGCCTCCAAACTTTGCCGATGCCGATATCGGCATGGTCCGAATGGCTATGCTCGCCGCCACTGCTAGGTCACCATCGGGATGCACCCTCAATCCCGTCCCCTCATTCGATCACTGACACACCAGAGATACCGCCGAGGCCAATGCCGAACGTACATGCTGATGCCAATGCCGAACATGCATGCACGCTGCTGTGGGCACGGCCACGCCGCCCCGCTATGCTGGACGCCACAGACCACCGCGAGGTCTTTCCCTTCGCCACCACACTCTTCTAGCACCCATCTATACACGCAAGAAAGGAGAGACACTATATTTCTCTACATTTCTCGCGTTCGTGTCGGACACGGTCAGTCAAAGTTTTGAGGTAGTCGTCGATGTCGTCGACCATTTCTTGTCTTCTTTGAATGGTTAAACGCGTCTAGTTCATATCTATCTAATGCGTCTGGTCTCGCCTCATGCAGTTCTTTGTGGACTTCGATCTCATCTCGGCACCCCGCAGGCCACCTCCTCCGTGCCATCGCTGTAGGGCTCCGTTTAAAAATATATTCCTACCCGTGTATTGCCCCTTGTATCACCGCCATGGCCCACTTGTCATTCGATATACCGAAGCCCCACTCGTGCGCGTTTTGGTCAGGGATACAGCGATGCTTACAGTCAAACAAAGATGGATGGTCTGACGTGTCTTTGCGGGCTCTATGTGGCCCCACTAGTCAGAAGATAACGGTCAACCGTCGGGCAACCGGCCGTTACAGCACCTGTGATGGTTTCAGACAAGGTCTTGGGGAAAACTGAGGAAAAACTAAGGAGCTGGGGAAAACTGAGCACAACTAAGGAACCGAGGGCACGAAAATAGAAATCCCTAAGAAAAATTGCAATTCAACACACACATGTGCTTATGGACATTTCGCAAATCTTTGACCTAGACCAATTTGGCCCTCACCATTAGTTGTATTATGTTACTAAACACTTATTACCAATTTTGGAATCAAAGAAACTCAAATCAAATCAAATTTGAACTCAAATTGTGATCACATGCAATATTGGTCAATTCTGCCATTTGCAATCTGGTCACTACTTTGAGCCCCTGTATTTTGAGATTTTCAAACCAAACAAATCCAATTCTTTGCACCTCATCCAAGTACACATCAAGGTGAACAACGTTTGTAAAGACCACCATATCAAATTCATCTTGGATCAAAAACTATGCTCAATCAAAGTTGAGACTTTTTAACAATTTCAACATTCTTCCACTTTGCAACTTTTGCATTTCTATTTATTTTCAAATGCCACTGATACGTCTCCGACGTATCGATAATTTCTTATGTTCCATGCCACATTATTGATGTTATCTACATGTTTTATGCACACTTTATGTCATATTCGTGCATTTTCTGGAACTAACCTATTAACAAGATGCCGAAGTGCCAGTTCCTGTTTTCTGCTGTTTTTGGTTTCAGAAATCCTAGTAACGAAATATTCTCGGAATCGGACGAAATCAACGCCCAAGTTCCTATTTTCACCGGAAGCATCCAGAACACCCGGGAAGGACCAGAGGGGGGCACTGGGCCCCCAGACCATAGGCCGGTGCGGCCCAGGCCCAGGCCGCGCCGCCCTATGGTTTCGTCGCCCCTTCGACCCACCTGCGCCGCCTCTTCACCTATTTAAAGCCCCTGGATCAAAAACCCTTATACGATTGAAGAAAACCACAGAAACCTTCCAGAGCCGCCGCCATCGCGAGGCCAAGATCTGGGGGACAGGAGTCTCTGTTCCGGCACGCTGCCGGAGCGGGGAAGTGCCCCCGAAAGGCTTCTCCATCGACACCGCTGCCATCTCCACCGCCATCATCATCACCGCTGCTGCTCCCATGAGGAGGGAGTAGTTCTCCATCGAGGCTCGGGGCTGTACCGGTAGCTATGTGGTTCATCTCTCTCCCATGTACCTCAATACAATAATCTCATGAGCTGCTTTACATGATTGAGATTCATATGAGTTTTGTATCACTATTCGTCTATGTGCTACTCTAGCAAAGTTATTAAAGTAGTTCTATTCCTCCTGCACGTGTGTAAAGGTGACAGTGTGTGCACCGTGTTAGTACTTGGTTTATGCTATGATCATGATCTCTTGTAGATTGCGAAGTTAACTATTGCTATGATAATATTGATGTGATCTATTCCTCCTACATATGCATGAAGGTGACAGTGTGCATGCTATGTTAGTACTTGGTTTAGTCTGTTGATCTATCTTACACTATAAGGTTACTAAATATGAACAAATTGTTGAGCTTGTTAACTCCGGCATTGAGGGTTCGTGTAATCCTACGCAATGCGTTCATCATCCAACAAGAGTGTAGAGTATGCATTTATCTGTTCTGTTATGTGATCAATGTTGAGAGTGTCCACTAGTGAAAGTGTAATCCCTAGGCCTTGTTCCTAAATACTGCTATCGCTGCTTGTTTATCGTTTTATCACGTTACTACTGCTGCAATACCACCACCATCAACTACACACCCGCAAGCTATTTTCTGGCACCGTTACTACTGCTCATATATATTCATACCACCTGTATTTCACTATCTCTTCGCCGAACTAGTGCACCTATTAGGTGTGTTGGGGACACAAGAGACTTCTTGCTTTGTGGTTGCAGGGTTGCATGAGAGGGATATCTTTGACCTCTTCCTCCCTGAGTTCGATAAACCTTGGGTGATCCACTTAAGGGAAAACTTGCTGCTGTTCTACAAACCTCTGCTCTTGGAGGCCCAACACTGTCTACAGGAAAAGGAGGGGGAAGTAGACATCAAGCTATTTTCTGGCGCCGTTGCCGGGGAGGAAAGGTAAAAGGTACTCACACTCCGGACCTCGGCTACCAAGCTATTTTCTGCCATTGTAAGTACTCGAAGCTATTTCCTTTAGATCCTGCAATTGCATCTTTTTGTTTCTTGTTTACACTAGTTAGGCATAATGGAAAACAACAAAAAAATTGGTGAGCTTTTTAGTCTTTTTCCTGATTTAGAATTGTTTGATGCGAAAATTAAAAAACCTATGGAACCTTATTTGCATGATAGTAGTGATGTTATTAGCATGAATGCAATTACTGCTAATACTATGGAAAAGTCTAAGCTTGGGGAAGCTAGTTTATATAAAGATAATCTTTTTTGCTCCACAGCTTTGGAAGAAATATTTTGTTCTGATAATGCTTTATCTCCCATATGCGATACCTCTAATGATGCTCCTGATATTTTGAATCCACCTGCTGAAAGTATTCCGTATAAAATACCTATGAAAATTATTGAACGTGTTATGGACAATCACTATAAAGGGGATGGAACTGTCCATCCTAGAGATCATTTACTGTTTTTGCACGAATTATGCGGGTTATTCAAGTGTGCAGGTATCTCAATGGATGAAGTGAAGAAGAAGCTATTCTCCGTTTCGCTGTCTGGTAAAGCGGCGCATTGGTATAAATTGTTGGAGAATAGGCATTCTCTTGGTTGGGAGGAAATTGCATCTCTCTTTTATTCTAAATTTTATCCTCCTCATGAAGTGCATATTGATAGGAATTATATTTATAACTTTTATCCTCGTGATGGAGAGAGTATTTCTCAAGCGTGGGGGAGATTGAAGTCACTAATGCTCAAATGTCCCATTCATGAGCTCCGCCGTAATGTTATTGTTAATAATTTTTATGCGAGGCTTTCAGGACAACACAAGGACTATCTGGACGCGTGTTCGGAAGGATCTTTCACAAGCAAAGAGGTTGAAGCTAGGTGGGATCTTCTTGATCGGATTAAGGAGAACGCTGAAGGATGGGAGAACAATGAAGGTAAAGAGTCAGGTATAAATTATGATTATGAATGCATTGAAGCCTTTATGGATACCGATGAATTTCGAAATATGAGTGCTACTTATGGTCTTGACTCTCAAATTGCTGCAAATCTTTATAAAGCCTTTGCTTCCCATTTTGAATTGCCTAAAAAGAATTTTGATAAGTATCATGAACCTTTTAAAGAGGCTTGCATGAAGAATCAAATTGTTGTTAATTATTGCAATAAGCATGCTCAAACTCCTAAGAATTCTATTTCTTATAAGCATGTTAATTTTTGTGGAATGCATAGACCTTGTGGAATTAATCAAGTCAAAGATGAATATTGCATCCATCATATTAATGAAAAAACTAGAAAGTGGTTTAAAGCTCTAGATGATCTTGGTAAAAAAGTTTGTGCCCTCTATCCTTTTATTTGTGAAGTTTGCCATGAAGTGGGTCATTTTAATTTTCAATGCTCCTCCAATGATAATTTGAACCCAATGAGTGCTGCAAATTTGTATTGTGATGATGAAATTACTCCTAATCAGCATGATGAACTTACTTTATTCTTGGGGTGTGAAGAACTGTCGAGAAAAATCTCTTTGTTACATATGAGTGATCTTGATATTGATGATGTCCTGCATGGGTGTTTTTCTTATTGCATTGATAATAGCCATACAAATACTTACATACAAAATATTTTAGAAGATGACACCTTGCCAAAATACGATAGGACCGCTGTGTGTTTTCAACTAATTAATGAAAAGGAGGGATCCTCCCAAGTTTCTTCTATTGTTTCTGAAAGTAAATCAGGTTATGCGGACAAGCCAACCTTCAAGCCTCTTCCTCCTAAAGAAGGGAACGAGGAGAAGAAAGAGAAGAAGAAGAAGGGAACGAAGAAGAAGAAGAAGAAGAAGGAGAATAAAAAGAAAGAGGTAACGGCGTATCCCCGCGTGAATGAGATAACGCTAGGTAACCGTAAGTATGTTGCTCCTAATGATTATTGTGATAATGAATCTGAATACGATGATCTTCCTATGCCCTTTACATACATTAGCAATCATGATTTGAATGAACACACTACTTTTGATATTGCAAATCTCTGGGAAACTAATTCTGAAAATGATGATAATAATTGCCATAGTGTCAGTGCTATCCATGCTTCCTCCCATAATAATATAGAAAGCTGTAAGCTTGGGGAAGAGGTGTTTGAAAATCCTTTTGCTACTGATCATTATGTGTTTGATACATCTCCTTCTAATAACAATGATGGTATGGTTATAGATAAACCGACTGTGAAAGATAACTATTCTATTTCTTATGATGACACTGTGCCTCCGATCTTTGATGATTATTATAAAGAATGCTATGATATAGGTTATAATTATCCTTATGAAACTTGTCATAGTCATGATTGGATTACCAAAAACAATTCTTTTAATATGCAACTTGTTTACCATGTTCAAATTCTTGATAATAATCTTGCTCCAATTACTAATAATGAGAATAACTCTTCTTATGCCAAAATTAATGATACTTCTATGCATATGAACCATGATAAGAATGTTTTAAGTGATGGGTATATTGTGGATTTCATCAATGATGCTACTGAAAGTTATTATGAGAGAGGGAAATATGGTTATATGCATCTTAATAATATTAAGTTTCCCCTCTTTATGTTGAGAATCTTGAAGTTACTCGTGCTTTATCCTCTTATGCTTGTCACTTTGTTCTTCATGAATTCATTTGTGTACAAGATTCCTCTTCATAGGAAGCATGTTAGACTTAAATTTGTTTTGAATTTGCCTCTTGAAGCTCTCTTTTGCTTCAAATACTATTTCCCGCGAATGGATTATTAAAACTACTGAGCCCATCTTAATGGCTATAAAGAAAGAACTTCTTGGGAGATAACCCATGTGTTATTTTGCTACAGTACTTTGTTTTATATTTGTGTCTTGGAAGTTGTTTACTACTGTAGCAACCTCTCCTTATCTTAGTTTTGCGTTTTGTTGTGCCAAGTAAAGTCTTTGATAGAAAAGTAAGTACTAGATTTGGATTACTGCGCAGTTCCAGATTTCTTTGCTGTCACGAATCTGGGTCCACCTCCCTGTAGGTAGCTCAGAAAATTAAGCCAATTTACGTGCATGATCCTCAGATATGTACGCAACTTTCATTCAATTTGAGCATTTTCATTTGAGCAAGTCTGGTGCCATTTTAAAATTCGTCAATACGAACTGTTCTGTTTTGACAGATTCTGCCTTTTATTTCGCATTGCCTCTTTTGCTATGTTGGATGAATTTCTTTGATCCATTAATGTCCAGTAGCATTATGCAATGTCCAGAAGTGTTAAGAATGATTGTGTCACCTCTGAATATGTTAATTTTTATTGTGCACTAACCCTCTAATGAGTTGTTTCGAGTTTGGTGTGGAGGAAGTTTTCAAGGGTCAAGAAAGGAGGATGATATACTATGATCAAGAAGAGTGAAAGCTCTAAGCTTGGGGATGCCCCGGTGGTTCATCCCTGCATATTTCAAGAAGACTCAAGCGTCTAAGCTTGGGGATGCCCAAGGCATCCCCTTCTTCATCGACAAATTATCAGGTTCCTTCTCTTGAAACTATATTTTTATTCGGTCACATCTTATGTGCTTTACTTGGAGCGTCTGTATGCTTTTGTTTTTGTTTGTGTTTGAATAAATGCTTGTGTGGGAGAGAGACACGCTCCGCTGGTTCGTATGAACACATGTGTTCTTAGCTCATAATATTCATGGCGAAGGTTGAAACTGCTTCGTTAAATTATTATATGGTTGGAATTGGAAAATGCTACATGTAGAAATTGGTGTGATGTCTTGAATAATGTGATACTTGGCAATTGTTGTGCTCTTGTTTAAGCTCTTGCATCATATACCTTGCACCCATTAGTGAGGAAATACATAGAGCTTGTTAAAATTTGGGTTTGCATGAGTGGTTTCTCTAGAGTCTAGATATTTTCTAGTAAGATGTTTGAACAACAAGGAAGACGATGTATAGTTTTATAATGCTTGTAATATGTCTTTTATGTGAGTTTTGCTGTACTAGTTCGTGCTTGTGTTTGTTTCAAATAACCTTGCTAGCCTAAACCTTGTATCGAGAGGGAATACTTCTCATGCATCCAAAATACTTGAGCCAACCACTATGCCATTTGTGTCCACCATACCTACCTACTACATGGTATTTCTCCGCCATTCCAAAGTAAATTGCTTGAGTGCTACCTTTAAACAATTCAAAATTTATCACCTCTGATTTGTGTCAATGTTTTATAGCTCATGAGGAAGTATGTGGTGTTTATCTTTCAATCTTGTTGGGCAACTTTCACCAATGGACTAGTGGCTTCATCCGCTTATCCAATAATTTTGCAAAAAGAGCTGGCAATGGGATTCCCAGTCCCAAATTAATTAACAAAAATAGACACTCCTCCATGGTATGTGATTGTTGGACGGCACCCGAAGGATTCGGTTAGCCATGGCTTGTGTAAGCAAAGGTTGGGAGGAGTGTCATCATAATAAAACTAAAATAAAAAGGTACTCCTTCATGGTATGAGATTGTTGGCAGGCACCCGAGGATTCGGTTAGCCATGGTTTGTGAAAGAAAGGTTGGAAGGAGTGCCACCCAAAACAAAATAAAATGGGAGCCGCTCTTTGAAGGTTTGCCTGGCAAGGGGGTTAGAGTACCCGCTACCATTCGTTGACAATAACATACACCTCTCAAAATTTTACTTTTATGATCTCTACATGTTTTCAAAATCAAAGCTCTAGCACAAATATAGCAATCGATGCTTTTCCTCTATGGAGGACCATTCTTTTACTTTTATGTTGAGTCAGTTCACCTATTTCTCTCCACCTCAAGAAGCAAACACTTGTGTGAACTGTGCATTGATTCCTACATACTTGCTTATTGCATTTGTTATATTGCTCTGCATTGACAACTATCCATGAGATATACATGTTATAAGTTGAAAGCAACCGCTGAAACTTAATCTTCCTTTGTGTTGCTTCAATGCTTTACTATGACTTATTGCTTTATGAGTTAACTCTTATGCAAGACTTATTGATGCTTGTCTTGAAGTACTATTCATGAAAAGCCTTTGCTATATGATTCACTTGTTTACTCATGTCATATACATTGTTTTGATCGCTGCATTCACTACATATGCTTTACAAATAGTATGATCAAGGTTATGATGGCATGTCACTCCAGAAATTATCTGTGTTATCGTTTTACCTGCTCGGGACGAGCAGAACTAAGCTTGGGGATGCTGATACGTCTCCGACGTATCGATAATTTCTTATGTTCCATGCCACATTATTGATGTTATCTACATGTTTTATGCACACTTTATGTCATATTCGTGCATTTTCTGGAACTAACCTATTAACAAGATGCCGAAGTGCCAGTTCCTGTTTTCTGCTGTTTTTGGTTTCAGAAATCCTAGTAACGAAATATTCTCGGAATCGGATGAAATCAACGCCCAAGTTCCTATTTTCACCGGAAGCATCCAGAACACCCGGGAAGGACCAGAGGGGGGGCACTGGGCCCCCAGACCATAGGCCGGCGCGGCCCAGGCCCTGGCCGCGCCGCCCTATGGTTTCGTCGCCCCTTCGACCCTCCTGCGCCGCCTCTTCGCCTATTTAAAGCCCCTGGATCGAAAACCCTTATACGATTGACGAAAACCACAGAAACCTTCCAGAGCCGCCGCCATCGCGAGGCCAAGATCTGGGGGACAGGAGTCTCTGTTCCGGCACGCTGCCGGAGCGGGGAAGTGCCCCCGGAAGGCTTCTCCATCGACACCGCTGCCATCTCCACCGCCATCATCATCACCGCTGCTGCTCCCATGAGGAGGGAGTAGTTCTCCATCGAGGCTCGGGGCTGTACCGGTAGCTATGTGGTTCATCTCTCTCCCATGTACCTCAATACAATAATCTCATGAGCTGCTTTACATGATTGAGATTCATATGAGTTTTGTATCACTATTCATCTATGTGCTACTCTAGCAAAGTTATTAAAGTAGTTCTATTCCTCCTGCACGTGTGTAAAGGTGACAGTGTGTGCACCGTGTTAGTACTTGGTTTATGCTATGATCATGATCTCTTGTAGATTGCGAAGTTAACTATTGCTATGATAATATTGATGTGATCTATTCCTCCTACATATGCATGAAGGTGACAGTGTGCATGCTATGTTAGTACTTGGTTTAGTCTGTTGATCTATCTTACACTATAAGGTTACTAAATATGAACAAATTGTGGAGCTTGTTAACTCCGGCATTGAGGGTTCGTGTAATCCTACGCAATGCGTTCATCATCCAACAAGAGTGTAGAGTATGCATTTATCTGTTCTGTTATGTGATCAATGTTGAGAGTGTCCACTAGTGAAAGTGTAATCCCTAGGCCTTGTTCCTAAATACTGCTATCGCTGCTTGTTTACTGTTTTACTGCGTTACTACTGCTGCAATACCACCACCATCAACTACACACCCGCAAGCTATTTTCTGGCACCGTTACTACTGCTCATATATATTCATACCACCTGTATTTCACTATCTCTTCGCCGAACTAGTGCACCTATTAGGTGTGTTGGGGACACAAGAGACTTCTTGCTTTGTGGTTGCAGGGTTGCATGAGAGGGATATCTTTGACCTCTTCCTCCCTGAGTTCGATAAACCTTGGGTGATCCACTTAAGGGAAAACTTGCTGCTGTTCTACAAACCTCTGCTCTTGGAGGCCCAACACTGTCTACAGGAAAAGGAGGGGGAAGTAGACATCAGCCACCACCACCAATGTGTGTTGTTGAGCATCTGAAGCAAGTCCAATTCATCTGATCCAAATTTTCCAAATGCATTTGCATAAAACAAAATTGGACAAACACATGTGATCAAATCTACCCCAAATCCCAAAACACTATTTGCAATAGTGTATGGCCTAATTCTTGCTCACCACTTGCCTCCCCTGTCCCCTGATCCCCTCCAGCACCAGTGCATCTAGTATGAACCCTAGCAATAGCCAGACATGGCCTAGCCATGGCCATGCCAGCCATGTCCCCCATGGACAAGCCAACCCTAGCTTCTCCCCTCTCTAGCTCGGCCAACCCTGCCATTCTGCTCCTCCTGGCTCCCCTAAACATGCCTGTGCTCGCCATGATCATAGAGGAACCCGCCAGCGCCGGGAACGCGCCGTGCTCGACGCGCCCAGAACGCGCCAGGGTGCGCATCGGCACGCCCTGGACGCCGCGGAGCGACAACGTTCGACGTCGACCCGGGCCCCCTCTCACCCTCTCCCTTCTCCAGCGAGCTCCACTGGACGACCGCCGCCTGCCAGACAAGCTCCCATGTCCGCGCGTGTGCTATCGAAGACAACATCGCCGCCCTTCCGCCATGGCCTCGCACGCGCCCGACACGGGTAGACGCCGCCTAGCTTCGCCAGCAGGCTCCCCAGAAATGCCTGGATACCAGGACGCTATTGCGCACGTCGTCTTGCCCTTTCGCGCCCTAGAACGCCATCGCTGCCGTCGACCTTGCCGCACCCCACGGTCACCTCGCGCCACTATAAAAGGGGCACACCCCTGGACGAATTGAGCACGCCATTCCACTCCCCTCTCTCTTCTGCCTCTCCTCGCACCCTCTCCACTCCACATTACTCACCACCACCGCCCAATCGCACCATCGCTGCCCGTGCTCCACCGCAGAATCTCGCTGGAGCTAGAAGCCACCCCTGGACCTGCCGTTTGTTCGAGATGCTTCGCCGTCGTCTGCAACGTCGCCCTACACCAACGCCGCCGCTCGCCGGAGCCCCTGATCGCCGTCGAACCCCTAGCCTCGCCGCGCCCGTAAGTTTCTCTCGCCGGAGAAGACGACGCGCCTCGCTCATCCGATCGCCTTTTAATCCAACGGTCCACATCATCCCGTACCGCTTCGGGTTTTAAAACCCACTGACATGTGTGCCCCACCTGTCAGGAGGCCCGCATGTGCGAGACGCGCTGTTGCGCCAGCCGAACTCCCCTCTCTCCCCTTCGGCCCGTTTAATTTTCCCGCCAAGCCCGTTAATTCAAACTCGATTTAATTCTTTTAGTGTAAATTCAAATACTGGTGCTTTGCTAAAATTGGAATAAACAAAATCTACCAAACCAAATTGGACCAACTTTATATTGTTGGAAATCCTATGAAATGCTTGATCCAACCACACTGGTCTCACATTGAAATTCTTTGTAGAATAAATGTGACAAAAATAACAAGTCAGAGACTTTTACAACTTCAAACAATTATTAAAAATCAACCAAAAATGCTATTGAGTTGATTTCAACTCTCGTAGATCACATTTCACATTCTTTATTTGATTATGCAAAAATATGGCAGGGTTACTTTGAGTGATCATGGCCTAAAGTAAATAAAGGGCTATATGGCTATTTCTAGTCAAGTGATATTGTCCAAAACTATATAATAAATCCCATGAGGTGTTTGCCCTCATTTAAATCTTGTCCCAAGTAACTTTATATGAGGTAGTGACCATGGTTTACAAAATCTCATATTGGGTTAATTGGTGATATTAAATCATAATGATGGTAGTGTCAAATTGCATGAGGTGCTCTACCTCATTTAAATCATTTTCTCAAATGATGATTAGGAAGGGTTGACCTTGGTCAACATGGATTCATAGGTTATTCATTTGAGGAGATTAAACCTTAACAAGATTCAATGAGAGGAAATTATTTCCTCCAAAGACTTAAAGAGAAACCCTAATCTACTTTTCAATGAGAGGAAATTATTTCTCTAACACTAAGTAAGAAAACCATTGGATAATTTTAGGTAGCAATGTTAAGTGATGATGCTAGATCATTTTGAGTGAGCCATTAAGGCTAATTAAGACTACTTAAGTATTGTTTGGTGATTGTATCCTCGTATTCGTTTATAGACGCTAGTACTGGAGACTATCAAGAGGAGGAGGCCTTCTACCAAGAAGAAGAAGAGAACTTTGATCACCTCACAAACCAAGGAAAGCTAGACTAATGCAAGTTATATTGTTGCAAGCTAATATTCTTGCAAGGGAAAAGCTATAATAGAGCAAGGCCACATTACCTTTACCATATGTGCAATGATCCCATCCCAAGTTTTTATCCTACAAGTTTTTTACTTTGTTTATTAAAGAAGTTACTTTTATAGTTAACTTTGGTCTAAGTTTAGTGTGTTACTAGAGTAGTAAAGTTAGCCTCAAGGCTAGCCAAGCAAGATAGCACCCCTCATGATTAGTGCTATTGCTAACAACTAAAAATGACTACTCTAGATGGGAACTTGTGATTTGAAATGAATTTGAAAACTTTGGAATGATGAGTCATTCTATTGAAAGATCTTTGAAGTTGAATATGACTGGAATGAGATGGTGAATTTTGTTTAAAACTGATATTGGTTTGGATGCGATACTTTTCCAATTTGTGAGTACCCCCACAATACCTGATTATGGGTAGGGCTTAACTGGAAGTTTATGCATCTTAGTATGGGTTCCCTCTGAACAAGCATCATAGGGGTTATGCCGAGGCTGCCTCTGTTGTATGAGAAATGATGTGAAATGAGGTGAATGTACGGCCAAGCCCTGTGCAGTTCCCAGGTTGACGGTTTGTCTTCACTGGGAGGCCAAGCTCATGGGGAGAGGTTCCTATACTAGGGTATGTAAGTAAAAGGTTATGGTTGATGATCCGCGTACTGAGTTACGATGATTCAGGGTTATCCCTGACGGATGTAATCAAATGTTGTGGCACAAGTGTGCAACCTCTGCAGAGTGTAAACCTATTCGAATAGCCGTGTCCACGGTTACAAACGGTTGGAAAGGCCATACTGTTACCGGTGTTAGATATTTCTTGGAAATGTTGATGAAGTGAATGGTGACTTGACTTGAATCACAACTGAGTTGTGGGAATGACACTAATGTTCCCACATGAGTTAGTTAGCACATGAAGAGTCTTTTATCGAATATTTGTGAACTAAAACTGGCTTTATGCAAAATAAACTAGAGCTTAGCACCCCCTTACTAGAATTGATAGTACTTACACTAGTAGTAGTTTGCGAGTACTTTAAAGTACTCACGGCTGTGTCCCTGGCTATTCAAATGGCCAACATATGAAGAGGAGCAGAACTACCAGGAGGATGGACAACAAGACGTCTACGACAACTAGGGAATCTTCTGACGTCAGACGTTGGCCTGTGGATTAGATAGTCCACTTCCGTTACGCTTCCACTATGTAATATGTTCGTTGATCATTAGATCAACTATTTGTGTAATATGGATCATGTGATCTGAATTTGTAAGACAAGTATGGCTTGTAATGAATGATGACTTATGATATTCGACTGTTATGTCTCGCAACAACAATTATCCTGGGATTGCGATGTATGGCATAATAGGCATCTGGACTTAAAAATCCGGGTGTTGACAGAACGCAATGGAGAAAGATCGACACAGAGTTCAAAGATTTTGCAGGTGATGCAAGGAACATAAGATTTGGTCTAAGTACAGATGGCATGAATCCTTTTGGCGAGCAGAGCTCCAGCCATAGCACCTGGCCCGTGACTCTATGCATCTACAACCTTCCTCCTTGGTTGTGCATGAAGCAGAAGTTCATTATGATGCCAGTGCTCATCCAAGGTCCGAAGCAACCCGACAACGACATCGATGTGTACCTAAGACCATTAGTTGATGAACTTCTACAATTGTAGGGCAGACCTGGTGTACGTGTGTGGGATGAGCACAAAGAAGAGGAATTTGACCTACGAGCGTTGCTTTTCGTAACCATCAATGATTGGCCTGCTCTTAGTAACCTTTCGGGAAAGACAAATAAGGTAATCATAACTGCTTACATGGGACTGAAAGTATATATTTGGCTTATTGTAAGAAGAATGTGTACCTGGGGCATCGTTGATTCTTCCCCGATATCATAACTTAAGAAAGAAAGGCAAGCATTTCAACAGCAAGGCAGATCACCGGCCGAAGCCCACAGAACGTACTGGTGCTGATGTATTTGATATGGTCAAGGATTTGAAAGTCATCTTTGGAAAGGGTCCTGTCGGACAATCAGCTCCGCAGGGAGTTGACGGGCACGCACCCATGTGGAAGAAGAAATCTATATTTTGGGAGCTAGAATACTGGAAAGTCCTAGATGTCTGCTCTGCAATCGACGTGATGCATGTTACGAAGAATATTTGCATGAACCTGCTAAGCTTCTTGGGCGTGTATGGGAAGACAAATGATACAAAGGAAGCACGGCAGGACCAGTAACATTTGAAAGACCCAGAAGATCGGCATCCGAAACGGTTTCAAGGTCGTGCCAGCTACTCTCTTACCAAAGAAGAGAAGCTCATCTTTTTTGAATGCCTGAGCAGTATGAAGGTCCCGTCTGGCTTCTCGTCGAATATAAAGGGAATAATAAATATGGCGGAGAAAAAGTTCCAAAACCTGAAGTCTCACGACTGCCACGTGATTATGACGCAATTGCTTCCGATTGCTTTGAGGGGGCTCCTACCGAAAAATGTTCGAGTAGCCATTGTTAAGCTATGTGCATTTCTCAATGCAATCTCTTAGAAGGTAATCAATCCATAAGATATACCACGGTTACAGAACGATGTGGTCCAATGTCTTGTCAGTTTTGAGTTGGTGTTCCCACCATCCTTCTTCAATATTATGACGCACCTCCTGGTTCACCTAGTCGAAGAGATTTCCATTCTCGGTCATGTATTTCTACACAATATGTTCCCCTTTGAGAGGTTCATGGGAGTATTAAAGAAATATGTTCGTAACCGTGCTAGGCCAGAAGGAAGCATTGCCAAGGGCTATGGAAATGAGGAGGTAATTGAGTTTTGTGTTGACTATGTTCCTGACCTTAAGCCGATTGGTCTTCCTCAATCGCGGCACGAGGGGAGACTAAGTGGAAAAGGCACGATCGGAAGGAAATCAATGATATGTATGGACGACCATTCTATGACTGAAGCACACCACACAGTTCTACAAAATTCCAGCTTGTTGGCTCCGTACTTCGAGGAACACAAGAATATTTTACCCTCGAACAACCTGGGGAAGCCTAAATCCGGGATTACAAAGGCCCACATGGAGACTTTTGGCGGTTGGTTGCGAAACAATTTATTGAGTGACAATGATGTTGGAGATCAGCTGTACATGTTGGCCAAGTCACCATCTTCGACTATATCGACTTTCCAAGGGTGCGAGATAAATGGGAATATATTTTACACGATCGCCCAAGATAAAAAGAGCAACAACCAAAATAGTGGTGTCCTCTTTGATGCAGCAACCGATAATGGGCAAAAGGACACATATTATGGTTACATAGAGGAGATATGGGAACTTGACTATGGACCCTCCTTTAAGGTCCCTTTGTTCCGGTTTAAATGGTTCAAGCTAACATGAGGTGGGGTAAAGGTGGACGAGCAATACGGAATGACAATGGTGGATTTCAACAATCTTGGTTACCTTGATGAACCATTCGTCCTAGCCAAAGATGTTGCTCAGGTTTTGTATGTGAAGGACATGAGTAGCAAACCGAGGAAAAGGAAAGATAAGAAAATGAGTACATCAAGCGATGATCCAAAATGCCACATAGTTATTTTAGATAAAAGAAACATCGTGGGAGTGGAGGACAAGACAGACATGTCAGAAGATTATAATATGTTTGGTGAAATTCCGCCCTTCAAAGTGAACACTGACCCAAGCATTAGGTTAAATGATGAGGATTCTCCATGGTTATGGCATAATCGTAAGCAAGGGACACAAGGGAAGAAATGATGTGTAATTTATTGTACCAAACTTTGTTGAGGAAAATTTGTTTCAAACTTTGTATGGATCACTGATGAATTATATTATCTGTGATGTGTTTGGTGTCTATTTTTAAATGATTCGATTGATTCGAGATACCACTGATGATACATGAAATTTAAACTACAGCCAATGATGTGAAGGACATTCCTAGGCCTAGGAGTACGTCTTGGAATGTTGTAGTGATTTAGTCATACTCCTACCTAGGCCTATAATATGCATACTCGTAGTCTTCGTGGTCGCCGCCGTTGTATTGGTAGTCGTCGCGTTCTAAGTTGTCGCCGTCGTTGTCGTTGTCATCGCTGTCATCGTCGATGTCGTCGGGCGGCGCTCGTGGCTTGAACCTCGACTGGTACTGAGGGTAGCGCAGGCAGGGGATATCGCCAGCCGTGATGTAGTTCATGACGCTCTGTAGAGTCCGGCCGCCCCACCATAGCCGACGGCTGGCCTCGTGGAAGTTCCCAGGAGGCAGACCATCCTTCTCATACCTGGCGAACGCCCTCTCACGCCGATTGATGAAGAAGGCGTCCCAAGTCTGCTAGTTGTCGGGATGCCAGCGGGGATTCATCCGCTGCTCCGACGTGAGGTCGAGGTAGTAGTGGTTCGTGATGGCCGCATGGCGTGCAGTACCCTGAGGAACGGGAGGGACCAGCACGCCTTCGGCGCTTAGGCTCCAGCCGGCGGGGACGCGGTAGCCCGGTGGGAAAGGGTAGTTCGAGGCGCAAAGCTCCTCCAGCTATTGGTAGGTTAGAGTGGGTACGGTGAAAGCCATGAGAGAGTGATGAGAGATTGTAGAGATGTGATAATACTGGCCAAGCCGGGCTACATATATATAGTGAGAAATGGTGGGAAAAATGGGGGTGGAAACACAGGAGGCGGGAGGACAGAGGCGGGAAGAAATGACGGGAAGCGGGGGCGGGAAGATAGGAGGCGGGAAGACAGAGGCGGGAAGAAATGGTTGGAAGCGGGGGGAGAAATGGAGGGAAGATAGGAGGCGGGGGAAGACAGAGACGGGAAGAAATGGTGGGAAGAATTGGCGGAATGGCGGGAAGACAGGAGGCAGGGGAAGACAAAGGCGGGAAATGATTTATTTTATTTTTCTGAATATTTTGATATATTATTTGTATTTTTCTGATTTTGAAATGAATAATTTTTATTTTTCAGAATATTTTGATATATTATTTGTATTTTTCTGATTTGAAATGAATAAGTTTTTTTTCTGAATATTTTGATATATTATTTGTATTTTTCTGATTTTAAATGAAATATTTCTTCTATATATTTTGATATATTATGTGTATTTTTGTGATTTTCAAATGAATTAGTTTTATTTTCTGAATATTTTGATATACTATTTGTATTTTTCTTATTTTGAAATGAATTATTTTATTTTTTCTGAATATTTGATATATTATTTGTATTTTTCTGATTTTGAAATGAATTAATTCTGAAAAAACGCTTTAGTCGCGGTTGGTGAGACCAACTGCGACTAAAGCCCTTTCCGCGCGGGAACGAAAAGCCCAGCGAAAAAGGCTCTAGTCGCGGTTGGTCTCACCAACCGCGATTAAAGGGTTGAAAATATAAATAACGCACGTGGTTTCTCTGGTTCGACACTTCTTCTCCCTCGAAGACGACGCAGGCGCCCCCGATCGACCTAGACGCCGTCAGGCTGGCCACCACCGTCACCTCGTACGCCACCGTCGTCGCTTTCACCTTGTACGCCGCGCTCGCCGCCGTATCCTCGCCGCGCCTCTCGCCCCGGCCGTCGCGCTCTCGCCGCGCGGCTTGCTCCGGCCATATGTCGCCCTCGCCGCGCGCCCGCCGATCGACGACGGTGCCACCAAATCTCGCCGGCCGCCGTGTACGTGTACGTCCTCGCTACGCCCCAGCCTTCCCTCGCCGCGCGCCCTCGCCGTCCTCTCTCTTTTGCTTGCAGGTAATACGTCCCCTCCTCGCCGCCCTCTTTCTTTTCATTTACTTAATTAGTTTTTACTACATGTCTTCAGGAGTGACGTATGACGGACGATAAAGACCCGGTTTTGGAAAACTATGACGAAGAAGCTGAAGCACATATAACCGTCATCATAAACAGTGATATTCCTTATGCTCCGGAAGAAAATGAAGGAGACGATGTTTCTTCTTATATAAACCTTGACGGTGAAGGTGAAGGTCAAGGTGATGAAGAAGGCATGTACATTGTTGACATGTTTGCCGGAGGGCAAACGACAAGCAACGATCTCGAATTGCAAGCGGGGAAGATCAAGTTCAACAGAGAGAACGACGCGCTGACAATAGCCCTTGGGAATCCTGAACACCCAGGACATGTACGAGGCAAATGCGCCATTCCGTGGAAAGAAGAGTTTCCCCAGGACAATGACACGTACAGTTACAAAAGCCGTAAGACAAAACGGAATGGGATGCAGATCGTATGGGGAGGATGGAAGTGGAACTATTTGAGGTGAAGCAGATGGTGTAGGAACTAGTAAAAGACAGATCGGAAGGGCCGCATGAAGATCATGCAGCGGATGTCGGAAGCTAGCAACGGAGAAGCAACGTGGCTTCCACGGAGGCCCCGGCTGGTGCTAATGCACCAACGATCGATATTGGTGCACCGAAGCCTCGCTACCCCGTGAACGATGTACTGGAGATGAAAGAATGTGAGTTGCATTATCCAATGGGGAACATTTCCATGAAGGTGGTGATCGGCACTGCTTTACCTTGTAAACCTGGAGCACTCCACCACAACAAACCCATTGTAGATGGGTATGCTCGTGTCACGGTGGATGACATAGTCCAAGGGTGTGATGACCCGGAGATTGACTATGCTACACTCGAAGGGGATATGAGACTTCGTGATGTCAAGCACCAAATCGTTCTATGGAAAAAGAAGTACATCAAGTTTCCAGGAGAGGCGCCAAGGCCACCGACCCCGAGGAATCACCCAACAAGTCCACCCCCCTCCGGTGGTGGTGGTGGTCCACCTACACCTCCTTCATGTCAGCCGACACCGCCCCCCAATCCATCTTTATCACGTCAGCCGATGCCGCCCCCAATCCACCTCTGGCGGGTAAGCAGCCGCCGCCCCCAGTCCACCTTCGGCGGGTACGCCGCCACCCAGTCCACCTCCGGCGAAGAAGCAGAAGCAGGGGGTTACGAAGGACAGCAAAGCAACCCCCTCCTGGCCTATTACCCGGAGCCTTATGTACCTAAGACCACAAGGGTACCAATGCCATCCTTGAAGCCTCTTCTCCCAAGACCTTGGGAACTTAGTGTCGAGAAAACCACCGCGGCTGCTCACCATGAGAAATGGAAGGCGGAAATCAAGGAGAAAAAGCGCCTGAGCCCAAGCCGGTATTTACTGAGAATCAAAAGAAGTGGGCTAAGGATTTATTGACTACACCGTCCCAAATCCAGCAGAATCTGCCAGACGACTATGGACGTGAATTTCGTAGGTAAGAAGCATTATTGGAAAAAGCCATGGCGGAGAAGAAAGAAGCAAGTAAAAAAATGCGGGAAACAAGTTTCCCAGCTTGGGAAACAGAAAAAACAATCGACCCCCCCCCCCCCCCCCCCGCTCAAAGTGGAAGCCGGTCCTTCCGTTACGACGTCCTCCAGAGCCGATATGGATAAGGACATAGAACTATTGGACCCCGCTATCATACCGGCTGCTAGAGCACATGGACTGATTGTAACGGCAGCCAAAGAAAGAGCGGCCGAGTTCGGTATGACTCTTCGTGCATTGTTAGGCCTTGAGTATGCGCCAATAAGTGAGGTAGCATTTACATATGTGCCGAATGAGCCTCTCGTCGAGCCTGCGCAGGAAGCGAGTCTACCAACACAAATGCAAAATCTGCTACTCTGGTACAAGGATTTCATAAAAAATAAGGCCGGCAAAGAATATATTTATGAGGATGTTAGAGAGGAGTATCACTTCAAACAGTACCATGTACAAGTTCATATGAGTGAATTGTTCCAGTTGTTCAATCTGTGCGAGCTCGACAAATCTATCCTGAGTTGCTACGTTATGTAAGTGATTTATTTCTATAATTAAATCTCCACCTCATCTCGTTCATTGCCTGCACTATATTGTCCTAACTATATTCTTGTGTACGCTATTATGCAGAATGAAGCTTGGGGAATGCAAAAGAAGGAACATCCATGATGTTGGGTTCATTGACCCACATATCATTAATGGATATGTGTTAGAAAAACACCACCAAGACGTGGAGAGAGACTTGTACAAGTTTCGTACAAAGCAGGAACTCAAAAGTCAAATTCTATTTCCTTACAATTTTGGGTGAGTGTTTCTGTCTTGTGCACATTCTCTTTTGTTTACTTCATGCATGTCATGTCTAATCGATGAGTTATGCATGACTATGCATGTAACGTGTCCGCATGTTCCACTGGATTCTGCTAATAATTGAATTTGACAACTCCAGAGTTCTCGTCACGGACTCTCTAAATATGGAACCAAAGCATCTGATCGGCATAAGATAATGCTGCAAAAGTAATTATTTTCAATCATTTGCGCACTATATCGGCCTCTTTCTTTCATTTCCTGATATCAAGTAACTAATAACTCCCTTGTTCATTTAATTTCTTTGCCCTGTAGGGTTTGGAAACGGTTCAAAGATGACATAACCGGTGAATTCAAAGATGAGCTAACATTTAGAAGGTTATCTAATGTGGATACTCAGCCACCGGAGACCAATCTATGTGGATACTATGTTTGTGAGTTCAGCCGGGGACACACCTCTGAGCGGAGGGCTCAGGATATCAACCTGCGGAGGAATGACTTGCGGGAGAATCTTAATCCAGAAGCTCGCTTCCGACCAATTCAAGAGGAATTAGCAGGATTTTTGATGAGGGAAGTCCTCCATCCTAAAGGAGGACACTATTACGAGGACGAAGAACTTCTACTACCGTAAATTGTATATGGAAACTTGTTTGAAGTTGTATATAGTAACCAAGAGATTGAATATTATATATTCCTCTTGAATTCTTCTTGTTTGAAATTGCAAACTTGTTTGAAATTGTATATTCTTATACATCAACGTGTAACGTGTATATAGTAGCGTAGAATATGTGTACTGAAACTTCTTTAAAATTAAAATTAAACACAAAATAAAATATAAAAGAAATGAAAACACAACAAAATAAACACCCTAAACCTGCGGAGACCTTTAGTCCCGGTTGATCTGGCCAACCGCGACTAAAGGTCCTCCGCCCCGACGAACGTCTGCACCCCACGTGGATGGGCCTTTAGTCGCGGTTCGTAAGTGACAAGGGATTAACTTGTCAATGCCTACAAATTATAGACTAGGGTTTAGTTGGAACTAGAGGGCAAGTAGATCTCGAGGGTTTCACCCGGAAAGGTACTCGACTGCTTATGAAAACTAGGGTTGCGCTAACAATGATTCGATCCTCTCTTTGTCCCTCGACTCCCCTTTATATAGGAGGTGGAGTCGAAGGTTTCATATTACACAAGTTTACAAATTCCGGGAGACTCTCTGAGTCCAACCCGTAAAGTTACAAATCTCCACTTTCCTAATACAACTCTATCTTTCCTTAACAACTAACGGGGCTTCAGAACTTCATTATCTTCGACTCGTGGGCCTTCAATAAACCCCGGGTACCATCTTCGGCATGCCCATTGGGGATGCCTATGTCAGTAGCCCCTGTGATTTTGCTTGAATTGAAGAATCAGGGAAAATCTCCAACTTTATAATCATCATCTAACTTCTTCGAGTTTAACACATATTTTTAATAAAACAGTCATATATTGTACAGGGATAACTGTAATTGGGGCTAGTTCATCTGACGGATCAGGTACTAGTTAACTGCTCTAGTGGCAATCCGCAAAAACCTACTTCAAAATCACGTCCCTGGACATGATCTCGGGATACTAGCATAACTCGACACGTGCCGCTTAAGGTCTTATCATATGTCGAGTTCCAGTCATGTTTTATCGGGTACCTAACGCGTCCGTTAGGATTTTTCTTCGTATCTATTGATACGGAAAAAAGTGGCAAACCGCCGTCAGAGACGGTGCCACGCCGCTCAGGACGAATCCGGGGACTTACCTTCGCAAAGTTTTGCGGCATTCAGAGATTATTCGCGACTGAGGCGCTCTGAGAATATATTGTCGAGTGCCTTTTTCGGCTGTTGGAAGCACATTTATTCGAGTCAATCAGATGACTTGTATATATTTTTATATTATCTTCCCGACGGGAGTATATGAAGAGTTATTTGTCTAACTCGAAATATACTCATCATGTTGTTTTGAAATTCATCGGGCACGCGAACAGGGTTCCCGATGGGAGTAGCCCCCGAGGCTACAGCCAAGTACTTGGACTTGGTTGTAGGCTCACCATTTTAACGCGCTTCGTCGCTATATTGTCATCTTTTTCGAGTTCTCCTATATTTCTCGGGTGCGCGACCAGCGCTCCCGATGGGAGTAGCCCCCGAGGCTATGGACAAATGCTTGTATTTGATCATAGGCTCTCGCCTTTTCTTTCTTGCCATACTCGAAATTTCCTTCATTATAAAGTAGCCCCCGAGCATTTGATCAAAAAATTTGTATTTGATCGAAAGCTCGCGAAATTATCATCACTTCTTTCTATCACCAATCTTCACATCACCGCGGTCGCAGTTTTCCTCGGTTAAAGTGACATCAATGCTGACAATAGCCACGAACTATGTATGGAGAACACGCGAACTCTGTCCTCTCACTGAATTGTGGACCCAAAATATGTGGCATGTTGAGACGTTACACAAGTGGGGGACACACGTCCTCCGCTTTTTCTGGCACGCCTACTGTATCGCCTATCCAGTTTCTTCTCAGTGAAAATACGATTTTACCCCTTGAGCCACGTGTAACTCATCAAGTTTGTTACTGCTCCATCCAACGGTGCGCCGATTCGCGAGGTGTCTATAAAAGACCTACTTCTTCCTCTGTCCTTCCCTTCGCTGCGCCGCATCTCTGTTCTTCCAGAAATCCTCTCTGCAAACACCAGAGCTCCAGTACTCACGCATTGCCCCTCTGCCGCTGGCGCCACTCTTTATACCACCACGCGCAAGGCTCACGAGGCATAGGACACCCGAATCCAAGATGGCAGCGCAAGATCTGGGAACCTCAGAGTGGGAAAGATCCAAAATTTCCAACCAAGACATCAACCTAATGAAGAAGCTTGGGTTGATGAAGAAGAAAGAAGCGCTACACTTCCCCAGCGAGGAGAGCTACCCGACACCTCCTATGGAATATCGGGTTAGCTTTGTTGACCATCTTATCCGCGGCCTTTCTGCTCCCATCCACGATTTTCTCCGTGGTCTACTTTTTGTGTACGGGTTGCAGCTTCATCAGCTGACTCCCAACTCTATCCTTCATGTTTCCATTTTCATCACACTTTGCGAGTGCTTCCTCGGAGTCCATCCTAATTGGGCTCTGTGGAAGCGCATCTTCTACCTCCGCCGCAATGGTTCCCACAACATCGCCTACAACATAGGCGGCGTTGTTATTTGCGTTCGCCCTGATGTCGAGTATTTTGACGTCAAATTTCCCAACTCCGTCCAAGGGTGGCGCAAAACATGGTTGTACGTCCATGAGGAATGTCCTGACTCATTGGAGTATAACATCGCCCCCTTCGATGGGGGTGCCGAAATTCTTCGCCGCCGATCCTGGGACACGGAGGCCACCGAAGAAGAGAAAACGGCGACAGAAGCGCTGATGACCCGTATCCGCGAGCTCCAAAATACCTGTGGCAAGGAATTGTCGCGTATCCAAATCACAGCGTATTTCCTTAGGATTAGGGTGCAGCCTCTGCAGGCTCGCAAGAATCCTCTCTGGATGTACGCTAGCGAAAAAGATGTCGACCGGCTTTCCAAGGATCTTGAAGTGAAGGACTTGGAAAAGCTTGTCCGAAGAATCTCATCGCTTAGCAAGAAAGATGCCGTTCCATCCTCTTGTCGCGTGGAGCCGTATAGCGGCGCCAACGCCCTCCGCAAGGTAAATTATCATTGTCCATACTGCTAATTTATCGACTGCTATTTTTAACATTTGTCGACTGCTTTTTTGCTGACTTCCCTGGTATAACTTATTGTCGACATGTGTTGTCTTGTTGTAGAAACATCAAGTTTTATCTTCTCTTCCCCCTCTTCCTGAAGGCGGGGAAGTCGAAGAACGAACCATCGTCACCGACGAGAACCAGGGCACCTCTCGCCCTGAGAGCGAAGTTGAGGGTTCTCACAAATCCGCGGCTTCCTCTGAAAGAGAAGTTGATTCCGAGGCCAGCGAGTCTACGCATTCCCTCCCCTCTGCTGCTTCTCCAACGAACAACCCTTCAACCCTTACGATGATGCCCTCGTCAGCTCGTAAGTGTCTGTCACCTTTTTCTTTTGCTCCCGAATTTTTTGACTGTTTTGTTTCTTATACTTTTCTTGCTGTTCAGTGGTGATGAGGAAGAAAATCCTCCTGTTTGCGTGACTGCTCGCACGAGCACGTCTCGGACTCTGGTTATTTCCGAGGCTCGTCCTGACGCAGACGAAACCTCGACTCCACAACAAGATATAGGACACCCCAGTCCTGTCGTGAGCCCCCATGCTCCGTCGCCAAAAAGAGCGAGGACCGATCAGGGCAAAGGGTTAAGTCTCTTGACTGATAGCTCATCGACTCCTCCTATGGACGATGTAAGTGCCTCTCTCGTTCGCTTTTTGTTGTCGAACGTTTTCAAACCTTTTTGTTGTCGAATGTTTTCAGCCCTTTCTCACTCCGTGTTATTTTCCAGCCTTTGATGAAGGAATTCGTTCGTCTTGGTACCTAATTTATCGGGTACCGTGATCTTGCTGATAAATTGAAAGGTATTCTTTGCTTGCTTCATTTCATCGAGTAGATTATCCTCTTCTATTTTGTTATGACCTGTGTCATCCTTTATGTTGCTATATTCCCTTTCTGAGGCAAATAAGCGCGTTGATGATCTTGCCCTCAAGCTAGAGCAAAGTGAAAAAGCTCGCAAAAAGGCTGAATTAGATGCTGGTGCTGTCGAGGATCTTCGAAAGAGGCTCCATGACGTGGAAAATGCCTTAAGAGAAAACACAGCTCGACAATCTGCTCGCGAGGAAGACATCATCGCTCGCTTGGAGTCGCAGAATCAGCGCTTCGTTAGTAAGTGGCCTAATCACTTTGATTTGTCGTAGACGTTTGCTTTTCCATGCATCTCTTGACAACTCGAAGATTTTGTTTCAGTAGGGAAAACACATCAAGATTTTGAACTTGAGACGCCTGAGGATGATCGCCTTCTGGACGCTCTTTCTCTCATTGAAATTCATGGAGATGAAGTTCGCCAGAGCATCGCTGATGCTAGATCGGGCTTGTCGCGGCTTTTTCCCTACTTCTTCGCGAAGAAACAAGAACCCGACACTTTTGCTACCCTGACCAAGTACTTCATCCCCAAAGAAGATCTTGGGCTAGGCCTCCGTCAAGAGGGCTTGAAGATTGGCGTTGAAGGCACCATCGCGTTGGTTTCTGACAGCCAACAAAATGTCGACTGGGCGAAGGTTGGCGATGCTAAGAAGATGGAGACGAAGAGATGACAATCCTTGATTAAGGCTGCCAAGCCTAACTCGAAGAAGATCCTCTCCTTCCTCGGATGCAAGACAACTCCTTCCCTAGTTCATCGAAGCTGGAGGTCAAGTAGACCGTCTTGTCTCTTTTGCTTTTTCCTCTTTTGTTACTGTCGCCGTAGTAGCTTTTGCGACAGCTTACCATTGGTTCACTAGGGACCCTCTTTTATAATGCTCATGTAAATATCCAAATGAAGCAATACAATGCCATTTCTATCAAGTTACTGATGTCGAAATATTTCTCTCAAGTTGATTTTTGACAACTATACCGTGGTGCCTCGTTCTTCGGTTACGATACCGGCCGCGTCCTACTCGAGAAAAACCTCCGTTGACGAGTTTATTAAAGGTTCTTCAAGTGTTTCTCACAATGAGGATTTGAACGAACTTCGACAGCAACTTCAGTCGATGAAGAAACGGGCTATCGTGATAATGGAACAGTCTCGACGATCTTCTGAAAATGAAAAGCTTGCTCTTCAGCAAGCTCAGGAAGCCCTGGCGTTGAAGGAAGCCGCGGTTACTGAGGCTGCAAAAGCTACTTCGCGGGAGGATTATATGCTTCAATTGATGAATGACTCCAGTTTTGATATGGTGGGCATGCTTCCGGAATTTGACCTCTGTGGACTTTATCCTTCTTGCTTTCTGATTTCTAGTAGCACTTCCTATCGTACAGGTTCTTTTTTGGATACTGCTACCGAAGATTAACGCGTTGAAGCTAGGTCCAATGTTCTTCTTAGGCTTGCATTGGAGCATGGTTCTAACTTCTGGGCTACGCCTGAGCGTACCCGACAAATCGTTAGATTTCAAGACCGCGCGGGTCAAGTTCGCGACTTTCTCGACTTCGGCACGAGGATGTTGGCCTTAGTTTATAACACCATGTTTCCCCGGAATTCTCCGCCAGAAACTCTTTCTGCTTTGATGGACAAATTTCGGGATGCTCCTCGAATCTATGAATTCGTGCGAGCCCAATTGACTGCTGGGGCAAGATTTGCCATGATTATGTTGCAGGTCTGTTATACAAAGTTAGATATGACCAAAATTGTTGCCAAATGTCAGGCCAAACTGACGAATAGAAGGAGGAACATCGATAAAATCAACGATGTTGTGACCCCTGTAGCAGAAGAGATGATGGATAAACTGCTTCGGCTAGATACCGAATTCATCGTGAGAGGTAGCTATGCTGAACATAGAACTGGTGCTGCAAGCAATGAGAGAGTAAACATAGATGATATAATAGGTGGCAACTGAAATTTTATTTATCCTTGTCGAATTTTTCTTGATGGTGAGGTTATGTATATTGTAAACATAGTCTATATTGTAAAGCAGCTGATACGTTTTTTATTTTCATCAAGCCCCCGAGCCTTTTGTTGGCCAGTGCTTATATCTTTGTTGGTTTGTGAGCTATTTTGCGCCATGGTTAGTAACTATTTTGCGGAAGTTTATATATTGTTGTCGCGGGTTATGAGCCCCCGAGCCTGTCGATGAAAAAGATGTATGTCACCAATATCTTTACTATATTGTAGCACCGCGAGCCTGCCTCATTAAAAACCTTTCAGCCCCACTCGGTGCCCTGAAAGGAAAAGAGTGCGTCTGAAAACTCGCGGGCATTTCAGTACATTGTATGTTTACAAAGAGGACTATATTTCGACTTCAAGCATAAAATCGCCTAAGTTGCGCCACGTTCCAGGGATTTGGCTCGGCGATTCCTGTCTTCTTGTCCTTTATTCTGTATGCTCCTCCTTCAATTACTTCTATGACGATGTATGGGCCAATCCATGGCGACTCGAGTTTTTCATCGCTATTTTGCGTATGCCGATGAACTAAGTCGCCTACCTGGTAGGATCTTGGTCGCAAACGTCGACTGTGGTAGTTTTTCAGATCTTGCTGGTACTTGGTGACTCGTGACAGTACTTCGTCTCGAGCTTCATCGAGTGCATCGACATCGTCCTCCAATGCATTTCTGGAAGTTTCTTCGTCATATTCCGCCACTCTCGGGGAATTGTGTTCTATTTCTATCGGCAGTAGTGCCTCAGCTCCATGGACCAGAAAAAACTTAGTTTCCTGTGTCGCTGTATTTGGTGTTGTTCGAATACTCCATAACATGATGGGTAACTCCTCTTGCCATGTGTGTCGAGCTTTCTCCAATGGTGTCAGCGGACGTTTCTTGATGCCGTTGCAGATGATGCCGTTCGCTTTCTCGACTTGATCATTGGTCTGCGGGTGTGCAACTGATGCAAAGTGTAGTTTGATGCCTACCTCTGCGCAATAAGCTTTGAATTCCTTGGATGTGAAGTTTCTACCATTGTCTGTGACTATGTTATGAGGGACTCCAAATCGAAAAACGATACTCTTCACGAACTTGATTGTGGATGCTGCATATGGTGAATTTATCGGCTTTGCTTCTATCCACTTCGTGAACTTGTCGACTGCTACGAGCATATACTCGTATCCTCCTAGCCAAGCTTTGTGTAATTTTCCCACCATATCAAGACCCCACTGAGCAAAGGGCCATGACAGCGGTATTGGCATCAACTCTACTGCTGGAGAATGAGGTTTTGCGGCAAATCTCTGGCATGCGTCACAGGTACGTACTATGTCCTTTGCATCCTCGATTGCTGTTAACAAATAGAAACCTGCTCTGACAACCTTGGCTGCTATAGCTCGACTGCTTGTGTGGTGTCCGCACACCCCTTCATGTATATCTTTCAAGATTAGCCTTGCTTCCTCAGGTGTAACACATCTTTGAAGTACTCCCGAAATACTTCGTTTGTATAGCTCTCCTTGGACTACGGTAAAGGCTTTAGAACGCCTAATAACTCGCCTTGCTTCAACTGGATCGTCGGGTAGTTCTTTCCTCAAGATATATTCTATGTATGCCTGCATCCAAGGAATTTGTACCACCATTACCACGTGTGGTTCTTCCTCTCCTTCCGGTGGTGCTACTGGAGCCCCCGAGGCTTTCTCATCCTTCTCCTTCTTCTGTTGTTTCTTCGTCTTGGTTGATCTCTCGGCTATTTCTTCCCAAAACATACCAGGTGGTATTGCGAGACATTGCGACCCGATGTTTGCGAGAACATCGGCTTCGTCGTTGCTGAGCCTGCTGATATGATTAACTTCGAATCCATCGAACAGCCTCTCGAGCTCGTTATATACTTCCTTGTACGCTATCATGCTATCATTGAATGCATCGCATTGATTCATCACCTGTTGAGCCACCAACTGTGAGTCGCCAAATATTTTTAATCGAGTTGCACCGCAAGCTTTTGCCATTTTCATCCCGTGTATAAGTGCTTCATATTCTGCTTCGTTGTTAGATGTGTTTGGAAACGTAATCCGTAGTACGTATTTCAACTTGTCGCCTTGGGGTGATATTAGTATCACAACTGCTCCAGCTCCCTCTAGTCTCTTGGACCCGTCGAAATTCATAGTCCACGTACTCGATAAATCCGGAGGTCCCGTGTTTTGCAGCTCCATCCACTCTGCGATGAAGTCTAGTAAGATCTGTGATTTTATTGCTTTTCTTTTTTGGTATGTGATGTCCCAAGGGGAAAGTTTTATCCCCCAAAGGGAGACACGACCCGTGGCTTCTGGATTGTTTAATATGTTGGATAAAAGCGCCTCATTAACCACTATTATCGGATGCACCGAAAAATAGTATCGCAATTTCCTTGCTGTTGTAAATACTCCATATGCTAGCTTTTGGTACTGCGGGTACCGTTGTTTGGAGGGTGTGATAGAACTTCGCTGACGAAGTATACTGGCCGCTGCACTCCATGGAGTTTTCCTTCTTCTTCTCTTTCAACCACAAGGACTGTGCTAACCACCTGAGGCGTGGCTGCGATGTATAACAAGAGAGGCTCCTTCTCCTTAGGCGCCACCAAGATTGGTGGTGTCGAGATTGTGCGTTTAAGATCCTCGAAAGCTCTGTCTGCTTCTTCGTTCCACTGAAACTTTTCTCCTTGTTTGATCAAAGCGTAGAACGGCAATGCCTTTTCTCCTAGCCTGGCGACGAATCTGCTCAAAGCTGCGACTCGCCCAGTCAACTGTTGTACTTCCTTCAACTTTGTTGGCTTCCTCATTGTTACAATGGCTTGGATTTTCTCTGGATTGGCTTCGATTCCTCTTTCTGAAACTAGGAACCTGAGAAGTTCTCCCGCAGGAACACCAAAGGAGCACTTTGTCGGGTTCAACTTGAGGCAGAACTTGTCGAGGTTGTCGAAAGTTTCCTTCAGATCCTCGATCAAGTTCATCCCTTCTTTGTTGTTATGACGACATCGTCGATATACACTTGTACGTTTTTGCCAATCTGTGTTGCGAGACATTTCTGCATCATCCGCTGGTACGTTGCTCGCGCGTTTTTCAACCCAAAAGGCATTGTTCTATAACAGAACACGCCATAAGGTGTTATAAAAGCTATTTTGACCTCGTCGTCTTCTTTTAGTCTAATCTGGTTATAACCAGAATATGCATCCAGGAAGGAAATACGTTCACATCCTACCATGGAGTCGATAATTTGATCGATCCTCGGGAGGGGAAAGTGATCCTTTGGACAATGTTTATTGAGACACGTGAAGTCTATGCACATGCGAAGGACTTTCGTGTTTTTC
This sequence comes from Lolium perenne, assembly GCF_019359855.2. NCBI lineage: Eukaryota > Viridiplantae > Streptophyta > Magnoliopsida > Poales > Poaceae > Lolium > Lolium perenne. The sequence goes on from NC_067250.2 coordinate 263,837,876, forward strand.
TTCGGGACCAGCACTGGGTTGGCTACCCACGTGGCCTCTGTATGTAACTCTTTGATAAAGCCAGCCTCTCTGAGTCGATTGATTTCTGATAGCATAGCTTTGCGGTTTGGTTCCGAAAAACACCGCAAAGGATGTTTAATTAATCTCGCTAGTGGATCTAAGTTAAGATGGTGCTCGGCAAGTTCCCTGGGTACTCCTGGCATGTCAGCTGGACACCATGCGAACATTTCCCAGCGCTCACGGAGGAACTTGACGAGCGCGCTTTCCTATGCGAGATCCATGTTTGTTGCAACGGATGTCGTTTTCTTGGGATCTGTCGGATGAATCTGGACCTCCTTAGAATCCTTGGTAGTGTCGAAGGTTTGCTCCCTTAGTGGCCTTCCTACATCTGGCAACACATTGTAATCGGTTGTTAGCCCAGACGCCATATATTATGCCTGCATCCCGAAAGTTTCTGACAATCGATGAAAATCCTTGTCGCATTTGTCAGCTAGCGTGAAACTGCCTTTGACTGTAATCGGTCCCTTGGGTCCGGGGAGCCTCCATAACAAGTATGTATAGTGCGGTACTGCCATAAACCTAGCATATTCTGGTCGTCCCAACAAAGCGTGGTACTGCGACGGGAAATCCACAACTTCGAACTCCAGCCTTTCTATCATGTAGTTCTCTCGGGTTCCAAATTGAACGTCGAGATTGATCTTCCCCAGTGGATAGCTTGGCTTGTCTGGTGTAATACCATGGAAACACGTGTCGGTAGGTTTTAAGTTCGCCAGGGATATGTTCATCTTCCTTAATGTATCTGCGTACATAAGGTTTAAACTGCTGCCTCCATCTATGAATACTCGTGAAACGTCGAATCCCGCTATCATCACTGGTAAAATCAATGTTGATTGCCCTGGTCGGGGAACTTGCTGCGGGTGATCCGCTATGGTAAAGCCAATGTCCTGTCCCGACCAATTTAGGTACTCAATTGTGGGTGGAGGCATCTTCTCTCCCATGAACACTTGTCGCGATATTACTTTCTGAGCTCGGTTAGACGGCCTGGCTTTCTGAATCATCGAAACCGCGCCGTTGGTGTCGATATAAGGAGGTGCGTTTGGAGCCGCTGCTATTTGCAGATGTTGTCGATTTGTGTCCGTAATCATAGGAGGGGGTGGAAGGTGGATCTCACTCCTTGGCCCTTGAGGGTTTCGCTGTGCTTCCTGCGCGTTAGCGTGCCCTGCATATCTGTTCAACGCCTGGAAAGTTCGGCAATCCTTTGGTAGATGTCCCGACTGCCTCATCCCGTTGTTGTCAAGAAAAAAATGCATTTGACATGGTCCGTTCATCATATCCTCGGGAGATATATATGGTCTCTGGAACCTTGGACCACTATTTTGTCTATTGGGACGGGAACCATCCTTGTAGTCGCTGCGCTGCTCACCACTTTTTTGATAATCATCTCGATTGTTTCCACTGCTATTTCCTCGAAATCCAGCCGATATCTGGCCAGAAGCATCATAATCTGAGAACTGTCGAGGAAATCGTTGCCTATTTTGAAAGTTTCGGCTGCGGTCCTCCTCGGGCGACCTATGCCTTTTATTGTAAACAGCATGTTCTCCATCCGCCCATCGATTCGCTATCTCCATCAATGTTGATATTGTCTTTGGGTTGATTCTTCCCAAATCTTCGATGAAGTCTCTCCTTCGAATACCAACTACGAACGCATCTATTGCTCTCTCGTCAGATATGTTCTCTGCCGAGTTTTTGATTATGTTCCATCTCTGGATATACTTTCTCATTGGTTCGTCATATTTTTGCCTGCAAGCCCTCAACTCTTCCAATGATGCAGGTTTCTTGCACGTGGATCGGAAATTCTTCACGAATATGTCCTCAAAGCTTTCCCAGATGTCGATAGTGTAAGGATTCGTTACATAGAAAACAAAACATTTCCTACCGCGAGAAGGCAATCCAAGCCAAGATGCAATCTAGAAGACGGGAGCAACGAGAGGATGAACGAGACTCACCCTTGAAGATTTCCAAAGCCTACAAGATGAGGCTCTTGTTGCTGCGGTAGACGATCACTTGCCGCTTTCAAAAGCGCGTAGAAGATCTTGACGGTGCCACAATCGGGCAGCACCTCCGTACTCGGTCACACGTTCGGTGTTGATGAAGACGACGTCCTTCTCCCCGTTCCAGCGGGCAGCGGAAGTAGTAGCTCCTCCTTGAATCCGGCAGCACGACGGCGTGGTGGCGGTGTCGATGGAGATCTCCGACGGAGCTTTGCTAAGCGTTGCGGGAGAGGTGGAGGAGTGGGGCGGCTAGGGTTTGGGGAGAGGGGGTGGCCGGCCACTTAGGGGTGCGGCCAAGCTAAGGGCTTGTCGTGGCCAGCCCCCTCCCCTTGCCCCTCATTATATAGGTGGAACCCCCAAGTGTTGGACTACAAGTCTTCGAATAAGACCCCAACCCAAAACCTTCCATGTGTAGGGAAACCTACCCATGGTGGGATTCCCACCTCAAGTGGGACTCCCACCCTTCCATGAGGGGGGTGGCCGGTCACCCTTGGTGGAGTCCACCTGGGACTCCACCCCTCTAGGGTTGGCCGGCCATGAGAGGTGGAGTCCCTCCGGGACTCCGCCTTCCAAAGTGATTTCTTCCGGACTTTTCTAGAACCTTCTAGAACCTTCCATAAATGCACTGGATCATTTTCAAACTTATAAAATGACTTCCTATATATGAATCTTATTCTCCGGACCATTCCAGAACTCCTCGTGATGTCCGGGATCCCATCCGAGACTTCGAACAAAACTTCGAACTCCATTCCATATTCAAGTTCTACTAATACGACATCAAACCTTAAGTGTGTCACCCTACGGTTCGCGAACTATGTAGACATGGTTGAGAACTCTCTCCGACCAAAAACCAATAGCGGGATCTGGAGATCCATAATGGCTCCCACATATTCAACGATGACTTAGTGATCGAATGAACCATTCACATACGATACCGATTCCCTTTGTCACGCGATATTTTACTTGTCCGAGGTTTGATCATCGGTATCTCTCTATACCTTGTTCAACCTCGTCTCCTGACAAGTACTCTTTACTCGTACCGTGGTATGTGGTCTCTTATGAACTATTCATATGGTTGCAAGCTATTTAGACGACATTCCACCGAGAGGGCCCAGAGTATATCTATCCGTCATCGGGATGGACAAATCCCACTGTTGATCCATATGCCTCAACTCATACTTTCCGGATACTTAATCTCACCTTTATAACCACCCATTTACGCAGTGGCGTTTGATGTAATCAAAGTACCTTTCCTGTATAAGTGATTTACATGATCTCATGGTCGAAAGGACTAGGTAACTATGTATTGAAAGCTTATAGCAAATAACTTAATGACGTGATCTTATGCTACGCTTAATTGGGTGTGTCCATTACATCATTCATATAATGATATAACCTTGTTATTAATAACATCCAATGTTCATGATTATGAAACTATAATCATCTATTAATCACGAAGCTAGTTAAGAGGCTTACTAGGGACTCATTGTTGTTTACATAACACACATGTATCAATGTTTCGGTTAATAAAATTATAGAATGATATATAAACATAAAGATATATAATAACCACTTTCATTATTGCCTCTTGGGCATATCTCCAATAGTCTCCCACTTGCACTAGAGTCAATAATCTAGATTACATTGTAAGGTACCTAACACCCATGGCATTCTGGTGTTGGTCATGCTTTTCCCTAGGGAGAGCTTTAGTCAACGGATCTTCTACATTCAGATCAGTGTGTACTTTGCAAATCTTTACTTCTCCATCTTCGATGTACTCGCGAATCGAATGATAACGCAGCTTGATATGCTTCAGCCTCTTGTGTGACCTTGGTTCTTGTGCATTAGAGATGGCACCCATGTTGTCACAGTAGATGACTATTGGGTCCAATGCACTAGGAACCACAGCGAGCTCTACAATGAACCTCTTCATCCATACCGCTTCTGATGAAGCCTCTGAAGCCGCTATGTACTCCGATTCTGTTGAAGACTTCGCCACTGTGCACTGCTTCGAGCTTGCCCACCTTACTGCAGCACCATTCAATATAAACACGTACCCAGACTGAGACTTAGAGTCATCAGGATCAGTGTTCCAACTTGCATCGGTGTAACTGGTTACAACGAGCTCTTGGTCACCTCCATAACAAAAAAACATATCCTTAGTTCTTTTCAAGTAATTCAGGATATTCTTGACCGCTGTCCAGTGTTCCATTCCTGTATCACTTTGATATCTGCTAGTTAAACTAACATCATGTGCTATATCCGCTCTAGTACATAGCATGGCATACATGATAGAGCCTACTGCCGAGGCATAGGGGATCTGGTTCATCCTTTCTCTTTCTTCTGCCGTAGCCGGACCTTGAGTCTTACTCAAGACCTTGCCTGGTAACATAGGTAAGAACCCTTTCTTACTTTCGTCCATTCTAAACTTCTTTAGAATCTTGTCCAGGTATGTACTCTGTGATAGCCCTATAAGACGTCTTGATCTATATCTATAAATTTTGATGCCTAATATATACGATGCGTCACCAAGGTCTTTCATTGAAAAACTATTATTCAAATAACCTTTTACACTGCTTAATAGTTCTATATCATTCCCAATCAATAATATGTCATCTACATATAATATCAGGAATGCTACAGAGCTCCCACTCACTTTCTTGTAAATACATGCCTCTCCATGACACTGTATAAACCCGAAGTCTTTGATCACCTTATCAAAGCGTCGGTTCCAACTTCTAGATGCTTGCTTCAGTCCATAAATTGAGCGCTGAAGTTTTCACACCTTGTCAGCATTTTTAGGATTGACAAAACCTTTGGGTTGTACCATATACAACTCTTCCTCAATGTCTCCATTAAGGAACGCCGTTTTGACATCCATCTGCCAAATCTCATAATCGAAAAATGCAGCTATTGCTAACAAAATCCTCACAGATTTTAGCTTCGCTACAGGTGAGAAAGTCTCATCGTAGTCAACACCTTGAATTTGTCGGAAACCCTTTGCGACAAGTCGAGCTTTATAGACAGTAATATTACCATCAGCATCTGTTTTTCTTTTGAAGATCCATTTATTCTCGACAGCCTTGCGGCTATCAGGTAAGTCTACCAAAGTCCACACTTTGTTATCATACATGGATCCCATTTCGGATTTCATGGCTTCTTGCCATTTGTTGGAATCTGGGCTCATCATCGCTTCTTCATACGTCGCAGGGTCTTCATCATTGTTGTCCACAATAAAGACATTTAGACAAGGATCATACCAATCATGAGTGGCACGTTCCCTTGCCGATCTGCGAGGTTCAGTAGCTATCTCGTTCGAAGTTTCATGATCTTTATCATTAGCTTCCTCTGTTACCGGTGCAGGCGGTACAGGAACAACTTCCGGTACTGCGCTACTCTGATCAACGAGTGAAGATTCAGTAATCTCGTCGAGTTCTACTTTTCTTCCAGTCACTTCTTTAGTGAGAAATTCTTTCTCAAGAAAGGTTCCGTTCTTAGCAACAAAGATTTTTCCTTCGGATCTGTGATAGAAAATGTACCCTATAGTTTCCTTAGGGTATCCTATGAAGACGCATTTCTCCGCTTTGGGTTCTAGCTTGCCCGGTTGTAACTTTTTTATATAGGCTTCGCAACCCCAAACTTTAAGGAACGACAGCTTAGGTTTCTTATTAAACCATAATTAATACGGTGTCGTTTCATCGGATTTAGATGGTGTCCTATTTAAAGTGAATGCAGCTGTCTCTAATGCATAACTCCAAAATGATAACGACAAATCAGTAAGAAACATCATAGAACGAACCATATCTAAGAGAGTTCGATTACGACGTTCGGACACACCGTTTCGTTGTGGTGTTCCCGGCGGTGTCAATTGTGAAAGTATTCCGCATTTCTTTAAATGCATGCCAAACTCAAAACTCAGATATTCACCTCCGCGATCAGATCTTAGAAATTTAATCTTCTTGTTACGTTGATTTTCTACTTCACTTTCGAATTCCTTAAACTTCTCGAAAGTTTCAGATTTATGTTTCATGAAATAGATATACCCATATCTACTCAGATCATCTGTGAAGGTTAGAACATAACGATATCCACCGCGCGAGGCTACACTCATTGGTCCGCACACATCGGTATGTATGATTTCCAGTAAGTCTGTAGCTCGCTCCATAATACAGAGAATGGAGTCTTAGTCATTTTTCCCATCAGACATGCTTCGCATCTATCGAGTGACTCAAAGTCAAGTGATTCTAGTAACCCATCGGTATGGAGTTTCTTCATGCGTTTAACTCCAATATGACCAAGACGACAGTGCCACATATAAGTAGAATTATCATTCAATTTAATTCGCTTAGCATCAATGTTATTAACATGTGTATCACTACTATCGAGATCTAATACAAATAAACCATTCTTTTCAGGTGCTCGACCATAAAAGATATTATTCATAAAAATAGAACAACCTTTATTCTTAGACTTGAATGAATAACCGTCTTGCATTAAACAAGATCCAAATATAATGTTCATGCTCAACGCAGGTACAAAATAACAATTATTGAGGTTTAAAACTAATCCCGAAGGTAGATGTAAAGGGAGTGTGCCGACTGCGATCACATTGACCTTGGATCCATTTCCAACGCGCATCGTCACTTCATCCTTCAATGGTCTTCGTTTATTCTTTAGTTCCTGTTTTGAGTTACAAATATGAGCAACCGAACCAGTATCAAATACCCAGGTACTAGTACGAGAACCAGTAAGATAAACATCTATAACATGTATATCAGATATACCTTCTTTCTTCTTCTTGACAAGGCCGCTCTTCAGATCAGCCAAATACTTGGAGCAATTACGCTTCCAGTGTCCCTTCTCTTTGCAGTAATAGCACTCAGCATCAGGCTTAGGGCTATTCTTAGGTTTCACAGGAGGCATGGCAGCTTTCTTGCCACCCTTCTTGAATTTTCCCTTAGACTTGCCCTGTTTCTTGAAACTGGTGGTCTTGTTGACCATCAACACTTGGTGCTCTTTATTGATCTCAATCTCAGCAGATTTCAGCATGGCGAAGAGTTCAGGTAACTCTTTGTTCATGTTCTTCATATTGTAGTTCATCACAAAGTTCTCGTAACTAGGTGGCAGTGATTGAAGGACACGATTAATCCCCAGTCTGTTAGGAATCACTATTCCCAAGTCACTGAGTTTCTTCGCATGCCCGATCATGGCGAGCATGTGCTCACTAACGGAGATGCCTTCTTCCATCATGCAGCCGAAGAAGTGTTTCGATGCTTCATAGCATTCCACGGCCGCATGAGTTTCAAAGATAGCTTTCAGCTCATTGACCAACTCATGAGGATCGTGGTGCTCAAAACGTTTTTGAAGATCGGCTTCCAGACTGCATAGGATGGCACACTGAACTTGAGAGTACCGAGTTTTCCGAGTAGCGTAAACATTCTTTACTTCATCGGTTTCAGTTTCTGCAGGAGGGTCACCTAGCGGTGCATCAAGCACATATTGCAGGTTTCCACCAGCGAGGAAAATCCTCACATGACGGAACCAGTCGGTGAAGTTGCTACCGTTGCTCTTAAGCTTTTCTTTCTCTAGGAACTGGTTAAAATTGATGGGGGACGCCATATCTACAACATATATTTGCAATATTAGACTAATGTTTATGACAAATTGAGTTCAAATTTTAATTCAACAAATTAAAAACTAGGTGAACTCCCACTTAAAACAATATCCCTCAAATTGTCTTAGTGATCACACGAACCAAATCCACCACACCAAGTCCGATCATCACGAGACAAGATGTAACTTCAATGGCGAACACTCAAAATGTTCATCATGTCAATCATATGATTCATGCTCTACCTTTCGGTATCACGTGTTCCGAGACCATTTCTGTACATGCTAGGCTTGTCAAGGCAACCTTAGTATCCGCGTGTGGAAAACTGGCTTGCACCCGTTGTATGCACTTGTTGAATCTATCATACCCGATCATCACGAGATGTTTCGAAATGACAAGTGTTAGTAACGGTGCTACTAAGGATGAACACTTTATTATCTTGATATTTTAGTGAGAGGGATCATCTTATAATGCTACCGTCGCGATCTAAGCAACATAAGATGCATACAAAGGATTAACATCACATGCAGTTCATATGTGATATGATATGGCCCTTTTGTCTTTGCGCCTTTGATCTTCATCTCCAAGGCACGGACATGATCTCCATCATCAACGGGCATGATCTCCATCATCGTCGGCGTAGCGTCATGGTCAATGGCGCCGTCTTCATGATTGTACTCCCATGTAGCAACTATTACAACTATTTTGAAATACTACACAACATGAAATTTAAAGACAACCATAAGGCTCCTGCCGGTTGCCACAATAAAATAATGATCATCTCATACATATTCATCATCACATTATGGCCATATCACATCACCAAACCCTGCAAAAACAAGTTAGACGTCTCTAATTTGGTTTGCATATTTTACGTGGTTTAGGGTTTTCGAGTGAGATCTAATCTACCTACGAACATGAACCACAACGGTGATACTAGTGTTGTCAATAGAAGAGTAAATTGAATCTTCACTATAGTATAGGAGAGACAGACACCCGCAAAGCCACTTATGCAATACAAGTTGCATGTCGAGCGTGGAGCAAATCTCATGAACACGGTCATGTAAAGTTAGCCCGAGCCGCTTCATCCCACTATGCCACAAAGATGCAAAGTACTCAAACTAAAGACAATATAAGCATCAACGCCCACAAAACAATTGTGTTCTACTCGTGCAACCATCTATGCATAGAAACGGCTCTGATACCACTGTAAGGATTCGTTACATAGAAAACAAAAAATTTCCTACCGCGAGAACGCAATCCAAGCCAAGATGCAATCTAGAAGACGGGAGCAAAGAGAGGATGAAAGAGACTCACCCTTGAAGATTTCCAAAGCCTACAAGATGAGGCTCTTGTTGCTGCGGTAGACGATCACTTGCCGCTTTCAAAAGCACGTAGAAGATCTTGACGGTGCCACAATCGGGCAGCACCTCCGTACTCGGTCACACGTTCGGTGTTGATGAAGACGATGTCCTTCTCCCCGTTCCAGCGGGCAGCGGAAGTAGTAGCTCCTCCTTGAATCCGGCAGCACGACGGCGTGGTGGCGGTGTCGATGGAGATCTCCGGCGGAGCTTCGCTAAGCGTTGCGGGAGAGGTGGAGGAGTGGGGCGGCTAGGGTTTGGGGAGAGGGGGTGGCCGGCCACTTAGGGGTGCGGCCAAGCTAAGGGCTTGTCGTGGCCAGCCCCCTCCCCTTGCCCCTCATTATATAGGTGGAACCCCCAAGTGTTGGACTACAAGTCTTCGAATAAGACCCCAACCCAAAACCTTCCATGTGTAGGGAAACCTACCCATGGTGGGATTCCCACCTCAAGTGGGACTCCCACCCTTCCATGAGGGGGGACTCCACCAAGGGTTGGCCGGCCATGAGAAGTGGAGTCCCTCCGGGACTCCGCCTTCCAAAGTGATTTCTTCCCGACTTTTCTAGAACCTTCTAGAACCTTCCATAAATGCACCGGATCATTTTCAAACTTATAAAATGACTTCCTATATATGAATCTTAGTCTCCGGACCATTCATGAACTCCTCGTGATGTCCAGGATCCCATCCGAGACTTCGAACAAAACTTCGAACTCCATTCCATATTCAAGTTCTACTAATATGACATCAAACCTTAAGTGTGTCACCCTACGGTTCGCGAACTATGTAGACATGGTTGAGAACTCTCTCCGACCAAAAACCAATAGCGGGATCTGGAGATCCATAATGGCTCCCACATATTCAACGATGACTTAGTGATCGAATGAACCATTCATATACGATACCGATTCCCTTTGTCACGCGATATTTTACTTGTCCGAGGTTTGATCATCGGTATCTCTCTATACCTTGTTCAACCTCGTCTCCTGACAAGTACTCTTTACTCGTACCGTGGTATGTGGTCTCTTATGAACTATTCATATGCTTGCAAGCTATTTAGACGACATTCCACCGAGAGGGCCTAGAGTATATCTTTCCGTCATCGGGATGGACAAATCCCACTGTTGATCCATATGCCTCAACTCATACTTTCTGGATACTTAATCCCACCTTTATAACCACCCATTTACGCAGTGGCGTTTGATGTAATCAAAGTACCTTTCCTGTATAAGTGATTTACATGATCTCATGGTCGAAAGGACTAGGTAACTATGTATTGAAAGCTTATAGCAAATAACTTAATGACGTGATCTTATGCTACGCTTAATTGGGTGTGTCCATTACATCATTCATATAATGATATAACCTTGTTATTAATAACATCCAATGTTCATGATTATGAAACTATAATCATCTATTAATCAACAAGCTAGTTAAGAGGCTTACTAGGGACTCATTGTTGTTTACATAACACACATGTATCAATGTTTCGGTTAATAAAATTATAGCATGATATATAAACATAAAGATATATAATAACCACTTTCATTATTTCCTCTTGGGCATATCTCCAACAGTCTCCCACTTGCACTAGAGTCAATAATCTAGATTACATTGTAAGGTACCTAACACCCATGGCATTCTGGTGTTGGTCATGCTTTGCCCTAGGGAGAGCTTTAGTCAACGGAACTTCTACATTCAGATCAGTGTGTACTTTGCAAATCTTTACTTCTCCATCTTCGATGTACTCGCGAATCGAATGATAACGCAGTTGATATGCTTCAGCCTCTTGTGTGACCTTGGTTCTTGTGCATTAGCGATGGCACCCATGTTGTCACAGTAGATGACTAGTGGGTCCAATGCACTCGGAACCACACCGAGCTCTACAATGAACCTCTTCATCCATACCGCTTCTGATGAAGCCTCTGAAGCCACTATGTACTCCGATTCTGTTAAAGACTTCGCCATCGTGCACTGCTTCGAGCTTGCCCAGCTTACTGCAGCACCATTCAATATAAACACGTACCCAGACTGAGACTTAGAGTCATCAGGATCAGTGTTCCAACTTGCATCGGTGTAACTGGTTACAACGAGCTCTTGGTCACCTCCATAACAAAGAAACATATCCTTAGTTCTTTTCAAGTACTTCAGGATATTCTTGACCGCTGTCCAGTGTTCCATTCCTGGATCACTTTGATATCTGCTAGTTAAACTAACATCATGTGCTATATCCGGTCTAGTACATAGCATGGCATACATGATAGAGCCTACTGCCGAGGCATAGGGGATCTGGTTCATCCTTTCTCTTTCTTCTGCTGTAGCCGGACCTTGAGTCTTACTCAAGACCTTGCCTGGTAACATAGGTAAGAACCCTTTCTTACTTTCGTCCATTCTAAACTTCTTTAGAATCTTGTCCAGGTATGTACTCTGTGATAGCCCTATTAGACGTCTTGATCTATATCTATAAATTTTGATGCCTAATATATACGATGCGTCACCAAGGTCTTTCATTGAAAAACTATTATTCAAATAACCTTTTACACTGCTTAATAGTTCTATATCATTCCCAATCAATAATCATCTACATATAATATCAGGAATGCTACAAAGCTCCCACTCACTTTCTTGTAAATACATGCCTCTCCATGACAAAGTATAAACCCGAAGTCTTTGATCACCTTATCAAAGCGTCGGTTCCAACTTCTAGATGCTTGCTTCAGTCCATAAATTGAGCGCTGAAGTTTTCACACCTTGTCAGCATTTTTAGGATTGACAAAACCTTTGGGTTGTACCATATACAACTCTTCCTCAATGTCTCCATTAAGGAACGCCGTTTTGACATCCATCTGCCAAATCTCATAATCGAAAAATGCAGCTATTGCTAACAAAATCCTCACAGATTTTAGCTTCGCTACAGGTGAGAAAGTCTCATCGTAGTCAACACCTTGAATTTGTCGGAAACCCTTTGCGACAAGTCGAGCTTTATAGACAGTAATATTACCATCAGCATCTGTTTTTCTTTTGAAGATCCATTTATTCTCGACAGCCTTGCGGCTATCAGGTAAGTCTACCAAAGTCCACACTTTGTTATCATACATGGATCCCATTTCGGATTTCATGGCTTCTTGCCATTTGTTGGAATCTGGGCTCATCATCGCTTCTTCATACGTCGCAGGGTCTTCATCATTGTTGTCCACAATCATGACATTTAGACAAGGATCATACCAATCATGAGTGGCACGTTCCCTTGTCGATCTGCGAGGTTCAGTAGCTATCTCGTTCAAAGTTTCATGATCTTTATCATTAGCTTCCTCTGTTACGCAAAGTGCGATGCAGGGAACAACTTCCGGTACCGCGCTACTCTGATCAACGAGTGAAGATTCAGTAATCTCGTCGAGTTCTACTTTTCTTCCAGTCACTTCTTTAGTGAGAAATTCTTTCTCAAGAAAGGTTCCGTTCTTAGCAACAAAGATTTTTCCTTCGGATCTGTGACAGAAAATGTACCCTATAGTTTCCTTAGGGTATCCTATGAAGACGTATTTCTCCGCTTTGGGTTCTAGCTTGTCCGGTTGTAACTTTTTTACATAGGCTTCGCAACCCCAAACTTTAAGGAACGACAGCTTAGGTTTCTTATTAAACCATAATTCATACGGTGTCGTTTCAATGGATTTAGATGGTGTCCTATTTAAAGTGAATGCAGCTGTCTCTAATGCATAACTCCAAAATGATAACGGTAAATCAGTAAGAGACATCATAGAACGAACCATATCTAAGAGAGTACGATTACGACGTTCGGACACACCGTTTCGTTGTGGTGTTCCCGGCGGTGTCAATTGTGAAAGTATTCCGTATTTCTTTAAATGCATGCCAAACTCAAAACTCAGATATTCACCTCCGCGATCAGATCTTAGAAATTTAATCTTCTTGTTACGTTGATTTTCTACTTCACTTTCGAATTCCTTAAACTTCTCGAAAGTTTCAGATTTATGTTTCATGAAATAGATATACCCATATCTACTCAGATCATCTGTGAAGGTTAGAACATAACGATATCCACCGCGCGAGGCTACACTCATTGGTCCGCACACATCGGTATGTATGATTTCCTGTAAGTCTGTAGCTCGCTCCATAATACGAGAGAATGGAGTCTTAGTCATTTTTCCCATCAGACATGCTTCGCATCTATCAAGTGACTCAAAGTCAAGTGATTCTAGTAACCCATCGGTATGGAGTTTCTTCATGCGTTTCACTCCAATATGACCAAGACGACAGTGCCACATATAAGTAGAATTATCATTCAATTTAATTCGCTTAGCATCAATGTTATTAACATGTGTATCACTACTATCAAGATCTAATAGAAATAAACCATTCTTTTCAGGTGCTCGACCATAAAAGATATTATTCATAAAAATAGAACAACCTTTATTCTCACACTTGAATGAATAACCGTCTTGCATTAAACAAGATCTAGATATAATGTTCATGCTCAACGCAGGTACAAAATAACAATTATTGAGGTTTAAAACTAATCCCGAAGGTAGATGTAAAGGGAGTGTGCCGACTGCAATCACATTGACCTTGGATCCATTTCCAACGCGCATCGTCACTTCATCCTTCAATAGTCTTCGTTTATTCTTTAGTTCCTGTTTTGAGTTACAAATATGAGCAACCGAACCAGTATCAAATACCCAGGTACTAGTACGAGAACCAGTAAGATAAACATCTATAACATGTATATCAGATATACCTTCTTTCTTCTTCTTGACAAGGCCGCTCTTCAGATCAGCCAAATACTTGGAGCAATTACGCTTCCAGTGTCCCTTCTCTTTGCAGTAATAACACTCAGCATCAGGCTTAGGGCTATTCTTAGGTTTCACAGGAGGCGTGGCAGCTTTCTTGCCACCCTTCTTGAATTTTCCCTTAGACTTGCCCTGTTTCTTGAAGCTGGTGGTCTTGTTGACCATCAACACTTTGTGCTCTTTATTGATCTCAATCTCAGCAGATTTCAGCATGGCGAAGAGTTCAGGTAACTCTTTGTTCATGTTCTGCATATTGTAGTTCATCACAAAGTTCTCGTAACTAGGTGGCAGTGATTGAAGGACACGATTAATCCCCAGTCTGTTAGGAATCACTATTCCCAAGTCACTGAGTTTCTTCGCATGCCCGATCATGGCGAGCATGTGCTCACTAACGGAGATGCCTTCTTCCATCATGCAGCCGAAGAAGTGTTTCGATGCTTCATAGCATTCCACGGCCGCATGAGTTTCAAAGATAGCTTTCAGCTCATTGACCAACTCATGAGGATCGTGGTGCTCAAAACGTTTTTGAAGATCGGCTTCTAGACTGCATAGGATGGCACACTGAACTTGAGAGTACCGAGTTTTCCGAGTAGCGTAAACATTCTTTACTTCATCGGTTTCAGTTTCTGCAAGAGGGTCACCTAGCGGTGCATCAAGCACATATTGCAGGTTTCCACCAGCGAGGAAAATCCTCACATGACGGAACCAGTCGGTGAAGTTGCTACCGTTGCTCTTAAGTTTTTCTTTCTCTAGGAACTGGTTAAAATTGATAGGGGACGCCATATCTACAACATATATTTGCAATATTAGACTAATGTTTATGACAAATTGAGTTCAAATTTTAATTCAACAAATTAAAAACTAGGCGAACTCCCACTTAAAACAATATCCCTCGAATTGTCTTAGTGATCACACGAACCAAATCCACCACACCAAGTCCGATCATCACGAGATAAGATGTAACTTCAATGGCGAACACTCAAAATGTTCGTCATGTCAATCGTATGATTCATGCTCTACCTTTCAGTATCACGTGTTTCGAGACCATTTCTGTACATGCTAGGCTCGTCAAGGCAACCTTAGTATCCGCGTGTGGAAAACTGGCTTGCACCCGTTGTATGCACTTGTTGAATCTATCATACCCGATCATCACGAGATGTTTCGAAACGACAAGTGTTAGTAACGGTGCTACTAAGGATGAACACTTTATTATCTTTATATTTTAGTGAGAGGGATCATCTTATAATGCTACCGTCGCGATCTAAGCAAAATAAGATGCATACAAAGGATTAACATCACATGTATATGTTATATGATATGGCCCTTTTGTCTTTGCGCCTTTGATCTTCATCTCCAAAGCACGGACATGATCTCCATCATCAACGGGCATGATCTCCATCATCGTCGGCGTAGCGTCAAGGTCAATGGCGCCGTCTTCATGATTGTACTCCCATGTAGCAACTATTACAACTATTTTGAAATACTACTCAACATGAAATTTAAAGACAACCATAAGGCTCCTGCCGGTTGCCACAATAAAATAATGATCATCTCATACATATTCATCATCACATTATGGCCATATCACATCACCAAACCCTGCAAAACAAGTTAGACGTCTCTAATTTGGTTTGCATATTTTACGTGGTTTAGGGTTTTCGAGTGAAATCTAATCTACCTACGAACATGAACCACAACGGTGATACTAGTGTTGTCAATAGAAGAGTAAATTGAATCTTCACTATAGTATAGGAGAGACAGACACCCGCAAAGCCACTTATGCAATACAAGTTGCATGTCGAGCGTGGAGCAAATCTCATGAACGCGGTCATGTAAAGTTAGCCCGAGCCGCTTCATCCCACTATGCCACAAAGATGCTGTTATCACCAGATTTTGGACAAATCCAGAGGTGGGCCGTAAGAGAGATGGGCTTAGAGGACTACACGTGGAAGATCTCTGAAGCGGCCTTGCACGGAGAATTTGGGCTAGTTTGCCCGTGTATCTTTAATTGTAGTAGGTTATATCTTAGATCAAGATTTAGAGTTTGTATCGCACACGGTGGGATATTCCCACGTTAGAAAGTCCGCTGGACTATAAATATGTATCTAGGGTTTATGGAATAAACAACAACACAACGTTCACCCCAAAAACAAACCAATCTCGGCGCATCGCCAACTCCTTCGTCTTGAGGGTTTCAACCAGGTAAGCGACATGCTGCCTAGATCGCATCTTGCGATCTAGGCAGCACAAGCTCCACGTTGTTCATGCGTTGCCCGTACTGAAGCGTCTTTGATGGCGGGCAACGTAGTTATCATAGATGTGTTAGGGTTAGCATAGCTCTTCGTATAAACATGCTTACGTAGTGCAACCCTTGCATGTCTAGCCGCCCTCACGCCTATCTCGTGCGTGGGGCGGCACCGCTTGTTCATCATCTAGTAGATCTGATCCGTTACGATTGCTCCTTGTTATGCAAGGATTAGTTTAATATCTGCAATAGTTAGGCCTTACAAAGGGGGGAGGATCCAAAGTGGCACGTAGGGTGGCGTTCGCAAGTCCTAAACAGGATGTTCCGCGGATCAACTTCATTGTTGGTTCTTTGGCCTTGTTTAGGATCGGCTTATGAGCACCGTGCGTGGCCGCGAGGCCCAACCTGGAGTAGGATGATCCGATTATGCGGTGAAAACCCTAAATCGTCGTAGATCTAATTAGCTTCATCTTGATCAAGCAGGATCACCAAGTATTCGTGCACCCCGTACGGATCATGGGTGGATCGGCTCTTTGAGCCGATTCACAGATAACCCGAGAGCCGATCGAGGCTCGTATTTAATGTTTACGTGTATGCCATGCGGGAACTAAGCGAGGCATCCCCATCACCTTCCTGACCAGGTATAGGTCAGGTGGCACGCCCTTGCACTTCGCATCGCCGCGTGTGACCAGAAGAGCATTGCGGGCCGTCGCTCGGAGGGGTCTCAGCCAGCCGCAGCTCTAGGCTCTTCCCGGCTCTACCGTGTTGACAGGCCGCTGCCCGCCGGTGGGTTTTGGCGATCAACACATTCTGGCACGCCCGGTGGGACAATCGTCTACATCAACCACATCGCCATCTACATCTGAGATGGCGACGGACGGCACGCCAGTCACCTACGAGGAGCTGCCTGCTGAGCTCAAGAAGAAACATGACGAGATCAAGGCCACCCTCGAAGCCGACCTCATCGGCTCTTTCGCAGAACCCGTACCCATGGCATCAGATGGAAGGGGTTCTCACCACAAGGTGCACTCGATGGGATAGATCTCTCTCGCCCGTCGGAGGAACGCACCAGGGCCCCGCGGCAGGAGATCAACTACTTGGTGGCTCACTCGCTACACCGCCACTCGAAAACTTGGTCAACGTGTTGGAGCGTCTCGCTCTGCGCGTGATCCAGAGATCATGAGCCACCGCACTCGCCGTCAGGACCAGCTCTCGGGACGCACCAAGGAGAGTTGCCACTCCAGTCCCGTCCACCGCTGCCATATGCGTTGGCAGCACCACCTGAAGTGCCGGCTACACCGGCATTCATCGTCTACAAGATCGGTGGTGACCCTAGTGACTACCAGTTCTTGGCTGAGGCGCCTAAGGAGATCCCTCAAGGATACGCGTGCACGTATGTGCGTATTGTGGCAACCGGGCACTCTCAAACCAGGCCACAACGTCGTGGACTCCGGCGCGCAGACAGAGGGACGTCGCCGACAGAGCTTGAGAAGCGTACGTGGCTAACTAAGTACGCCACCCCGACGAAACTCCAGAGCCCAGCTCCTGCAGCTGGCTCAGAGCTGGAAAAGCAAACATGGCTGGCTAAGTACGCCACCCCGGCGAATCTTCGTAGTGCATCTCCCGCAGCCAGCACGGCGGATCAGATCAGTACCATATCGAGAGACCAGTTCGGCATTATGCCGAAAGGAGGGCAATCGGCTATTCCAAGCCGTACACTGACGAGTACGAGATGATCCCGCTGCCACCTAAATATCGGCTCCCTGACTTCTCCAAATTCAGTGGATCAGATGGCTCCAGCTCCATCGAGCACATCGGCCGATATTTGGCGCAACTAGGACCGGCTTCAGTGTCGGATCAGCTACGTGTGAGGCTCTTTTCACGCTCCCTCACAGATCGGCTTTTGGATGGTATACCTCTTTGCCAGAACTCCATCCAGTCTTGGAAGCAATTGGAAGAACAGTTCCATATGCAATATCATTCAAGCTTCCGAGTCTAGCATTGCCGATCTAGCACAACTACGTCGAAGCGCGGAGAAACGGTGACAGAGTACATCCAGCGCTTCAGAATCTTAGGAACCGATGTTATTCGGTTCGTATAACTGAAAAGGAAGCAATGAGTTGGCGTAGCTGGCCTTGCAACACAGCTCAAGGACATGGCCTCCCAAGCAGATTATCCCTCGCTGGCGCACATGGTTCAGAAACTATCAGCATATGAACAGCGCCACCCAGACCTGTACCAAGACAAGTTCAAGCGTGCAGTAGTCATGGTCGATACAGAGGAAGGTGAAGTGCCTGCGGGAGACCAAGAAGTAGCAGTGGCTGAATGGACTCGGGAGGAACCCCCGTGTCCCGCAAATGGGTAAAGCCACCAGGGCCGCCCAGTGGGATTTGATTTTGACGTGACCAAGACTGAACAAATCTTCGACCTCCTGCTCAAGGAGAAACAGCTTGACGATTCCCGAAGGTCTCAAGTTCCCTACGGCGCAAGAGCTAAACGGAAAGCCATACCGCAAGTTCCACAACTCGCTTTCCCATGCCACCAACGACCGCAGGTGTGGCGTCGACATCCAAGCGGCGATAGAGAAGGGGCGTTAATTTTCAACCAGACGCCCATGAAGGTAGACACCCAGCCCTTCCCCGCCGTTAACATGGTAGAAGTCATCTACCCTGAGAGTTGCCAGCCAGGTCCCACGTTCAGCATCAACATGGTAGGACCTAGGAACCACTCTGGCAAAGATGGAGATGAGGGCAGCTGCTCTCATAGCAAGGATACAGAGGCGGCCGCTCCACGCGATCGGCTCCATCATGATGGCAAGCGCTACGTTGGCGTAGGAGAAGTGAAGAACATAAGATATCAACGACCTCTCTCCGATCACCTCCTCAACAAATATGTGAGACAAGATGACCAACGCCGACGGTCCAACTATGATGATGAAGGAGATCGCCCGGCTAGAGAAGCCGAAGACATCGTCGGCAGGATCGCTATGAGGAGGAGCACGAGCGCCGTGCCACGGACACATCAAGGGAGCAAGATGACAACGCCAGACACCGGGACTGCCCTTTCTTCGTACACTCGCTGGGATTCAGAATGAGCCGATTGCCCACAATCGGCAATTGCCCGTAATGCAACAAGAAGAAGAAGGAGGCAGCCAACGTGTCTGTGTTTGAGCGCTTAGGGCCTCTCCCACCACCAAGCAAACGTGCTGAGTCACTTCGTTGGGCAGATCTTGAGGATTCCGAAGACGAAGGACTAGAAGAAGAAGAAGACAGGTGCCACCGTCCAAGGTGGTGCCCTGACGGACTCAGCCGTTCACAAAAGCGCAGGGTTCAACGTTTGCGCGGCCTGGAGGAAGCCGAAAGGTTATACCTGCATACGCTAAGGAAGGCACGGCCTGATCTGGCCGCAAAGGTTCAGCGAGCCCTGGATGAAGAGGGTCGTCCACGAAGAATGGAGTGGCGTCCCAAGCAAAAGAAAGCCGATGATGAAACATCGGCTGGCACAAACATGGTGCTTCTCTTGCCGACGGAGCTTAGTGTTCCACGATTATACGATGCACTTAAGGTGGACGACAGCAGGCGCGTCAAGTCAGAGGTTGGGTTGGTTTTATCCAGCCTAACCGAGTAGCAAGATTAAACCAATGAGCAAACCGTGCGAGGCTGATCCTTGTGATCGGCCCCCAAAAGTTTATGGAGGGACATTACAAAACCTTCATCGAACGAGCAAGGTGGAGGCCGATTCCAAAGAATCGGCCAAAATTATCTTCTCGCACATATTCGTTTGTGGTCGCAACGATCTATCGGGCAAGGGCCACGTCGGCGATGAAAGTCAGCATAAGTCTTTGCGAAGCCGACGTGCAAGTACAGTGCCCTGACTAATTAAGAAAGCCGATATCTGCAGTCATTCAGCTGATTCGGCTCGGGGGCATATAGTCAGATGAACATATGCAGATAAACATGTGCAGACATGCGTGCAGTGGAACATTGGGGGCCGGTTAAGGAAAAATCGGCCAAATAAAAAAAAATTTCAGAAGCAAAGCCGATGCGCAGCCATCGACTTTAGTACAGTTGCACAGGACCAAGACCTACTGGCTATGTGCTCAAGGGTTTACATCAACGTCGATGTTCAGTAGAAAGAAAGCTGATCAACGACTTATGCATCCTCGCCGGTATTCTTGCCTTGATGAAAGCTCGGGGGGCAGCTCGCCCTGAAAGTTCTTAAGAGAGCCGATTTTGATGGAATCGGCTGATTCTGCGTTACGATTCGGAGGCTGATGGTGACACATGTGGTTGGCTCACGATTGTCCTCGCCTTGATGAAGACTCGGGGGGCAACGGACTACATGAAGATTTGGTTCTTTAGAAACCAATTGGAGTTGCATCGGTTGATCCTGCGTCGTGATCCTCTCTCGAAGCGCCTGGTCGCGAAAGAAGATTGCTGAAGCTATGGAGAGGAATCAGAAGGGAGGCCGTCGCTTTTACAGATTTTGGACTGTCCTGTCGCTGCAAAGGGATTGATTCTCAAAATAGCCGATGAGTGGTCATCGGCTAAGGGATTGCGAAGAAAATATGGTCAGATACCAAATCGCAGCCTGAAATTGAGAAGTTCTCGGCCTACGAGCTAATCGACATGAGAATCCAGCTTCATGGGCGTCCAAAAGAAGAAAAAAATTGATACATTGCTATCGGTCTTGATATGACAGGCGGAAGGAATGAAATTGGGGCAATTGAAGGATGAATCAAAAGAACAATTTCATTAATTCATAGGAGCGGCTTTACAAGAAAGAGCCGATGGCTCTCAAAAGAGGGATCTAGTGCCTAGCGCACTGCTACTACTAGTCCTATTCTACTAGTCGTCGCTGTCCTCGTCGTCACCGCCGTCGATGTCGTCGGCGCTGCTCCCGGGGAGCTCCTCGTCGCTGCTACCCCAGCCCATGGCCGGAGCCTCTTCCTCCTCGTCATCATCATCGTCCTCGCTGTCCGCCCAGGAGCGGAAGCGCTTGGTTGGCGGGTACCCGGCGGAAGAGGAAGATTCATCTTCCTCCTCCTCTTCTTCTTCTTCGTCGTCATCTTCATCCTCGCTGTCCGCCCACATGCGGGAGCGCTTCTTCAGCGGGAGCTTGGCGGAGGGGAAGGTCTTGGCCTTCGTTACTTCTCCTTCTTTCTTCTCATCATCGGAGGGGAGGGGGTCCACTTCGGAAGAAGGTTTGTCCTCGTTCTTCTTCGGCGAGAATGGGGGGAAGAGGTTTGAGAAGGAGGAGGAAGAGGAAGACATTGCTGAGGGAGAAGAGGGTTGTGTGGGTGCCGATGGCTGGAACAGAGGAAGGGGATGAAGAAAGCTAATCGATCGGCACAGTTAAATAATGAGGAGCCTGGTGGAAATTTACTGTCATTACAGTTTCCAAGGAGATGACGCCAGAGCTATCGAATTTTGCAGAGAAGCTGAGAAGACAGGGCATAATGATAACGGATACTGCAACAGCTCTGCTCTGCCACGACATGACCCGACGGAGGAACGCTTAATGATTTTGGAAAAATTATTTCCAAAACCAGGGGGGCATGTGTTATCACCAGATTTTGGACAAATCCAGAGGTGGGCCGTAAGAGAGATGGGCTTAGAGGACTACACGTGGAAGATCTCTGAAGCGGCCTTGCACGGAGAATTTGGGCTAGTTTGCCCGTGTATCTTTAATTGTAGTAGGTTATATCTTAGATCAAGATTTAGAGTTTGTATCGCACACGGTGGGATATTCCCACGTTAGAAAGTCCGCTGGACTATAAATATGTATCTAGGGTTTATGGAATAAACAACAACACAACGTTCACCCCAAAAACAAACCAATCTCGGCGCATCGCCAACTCCTTCGTCTTGAGGGTTTCAACCAGGTAAGCGACATGCTGCCTAGATCGCATCTTGCGATCTAGGCAGCACAAGCTCCACGTTGTTCATGCGTTGCCCGTACTGAAGCGTCTTTGATGGCGGGCAACGTAGTTATCATAGATGTGTTAGGGTTAGCATAGCTCTTCGTATAAACATGCTTACGTAGTGCAACCCTTGCATGTCTAGCCGCCCTCACGCCTATCTCAGGCGTGGGGGCGGCACCCTGCTTGTTCATCATCTAGTAGATCTGATCCGTTACGATTGCTCCTTGTTATGCAAGGATTAGTTTAATATCTGCAATAGTTAGGCCTTACAAAGGGGGGGAGGATCCAGTGGCACGTAGGGTGGCGTTCGCAAGTCCTAAACAGGATGTTCCGCGGATCAACTTCATTGTTGGTTCTTTGGCCTTGTTTAGGATCGGCTTATGAGCACCGTGCGTGGCCGCGAGGCCCAACCTGGAGTAGGATGATCCGATTATGCGGTGAAAACCCTAAATCGTCGTAGATCTAATTAGCTTCATCTTGATCAAGCAGGATCACCAAGTATTCGTGCACCCCGTACGGATCATGGGTGGATCGGCTCTTTGAGCCGATTCACAGGATAACCTGAGAGCCGATCGAGGCTCGTATTTAATGTTTACGTGTATGCCATGCAGGAACTAAGCGAGGCATCCCCATCACCTTCCTGACCAGGTATAGGTCAGGTGGCACGCCCTTGCACTTCGCATCGCCGCGTGTGACCAGAAGAGCATTGCGGGCCGTCGCTCGGAGGGGTCTCAGCCAGCCGCAGCTCTAGGCTCTTCCCGGCTCTACTGTGTTGACAGGCCGCTGCCCGCCGGTGGGTTTTGGCGATCAACAGATGCAAAGTACTCAAACTAAAGACAACATAAGCATCAACGCCCACAAACCAATTGTGTTCTACTCGTGCAACCATCTATGCATAGAAACGGCTCTGATACCACTGTAAGGATTCGTTACATAGAAAACAAAAAATTTCCTACCGCGAGAACGCAATCCAAGCCAAGATGCAATCTAGAAGACGGGAGCAAAGAGAGGATGAACGAGACTCACCCTTGAAGATTTCCAAAGCCTACAAGATGAGGCTCTTGTTGCTGCGGTAGACGATCACTTGCCGCTTTCAAAAGCGCGTAGAAGATCTTGACGGTGCCACAATCGGGCAGCACCTCCGTACTCGGTCACACGTTCGGTGTTGATGAAGACGATGTCCTTCTCCCCGTTCCAGCGGGCAGCAGAAGTAGTAGCTCCTCCTTGAATCCAGCAGCACGACAGCGTGGTGGCGGTGTTGATGGAGATCTCCGGCGGAGCTTCGCTAAGCGTTGCGGGAGAGGTGGAGGAGTGGGGCGGCTAGGGTTTTGGGAGAGGGGGTGGCCGGCCACTTAGGGGTGCGGCCAAGCTAAGGGCTTGTCATGGCCGGCCCCCTCCCCTTGCCCCTCATTATATAGGTGAAACCCCCAAGTATTGGACTACAAGTCTTCGAATAAGACCCCAACCCAAAACCTTCCATGTGTAGGGAAACCTACCCAAGGTGGGATTCCCACCTCAAGTGGGACTCCCACCCTTCCATGAGGGGGGTGGCCGGCCACCCTTGGTGGAGTCCACCTGGGACTCCACCCCTCTAGGGTTGGCCGTCCATGAGAGGTGGAGTCCCTCCGGGACTCCGCCTTCCAAAGTGAATTCTTCCGGAATTTTCTAGAACCTTCTAGAACCTTCTATAAATGCACCGGATCATTTTCAAACTTATAAAATGACTTCCTATATATGAATCTTATTCTCCGGACCATTCCGAAACTCCTCGTGATGTCCGGGATCCCATCCGAGACTTCGAACAAAACTTCGAACTCCATTCCATATTCAAGTTCTACTAATACGACATCAAACCTTAAGTGTGTCACCCTACGGTTCGCGAACTATGTAGACATGGTTGAGAACTCTCTCCGACCAATAACCAATAGCGGGATCTGGAGATCCATAATGGCTCCCACATATTCAACGATGACTTAGTGATCGAATGAACCATTCACATACGATACCGATTCCCTTTGTCACGCGATATTTTACTCGTCCGAGGTTTGATCATCGGTATCTCTCTATACTTTGTTCAACCTCGTCTCCTGACAAGTACTTTGATCATCGGTATCTCTCTATGTGGTCTCTTATGAACTATTCATATGCTTGCAAGCTATTTAGACGACATTCCACTGAGAGGGCCCAGAGTATATCTATCCATCATCGGGATGGACAAATCCCATTGTTGATCTATATGCCTAAACTCATACTTTCCGGATACTTAATCCCACCTTTATAACCACCTATTTACGCAGTGGCGTTTGATGTAATCAAAGTACCTTTCCGGTATAAGTGGTTTACATGATCTCATGGTCGAAAGGACTAGGTAACTATGTATCGAAAGCTTATAGCAAATAACTCAATGACGTGATCTTATGCTACACTTAATTGGGTGTGTCCATTACATCATTCATATAATGATATAACCTTGTTATTAATAACATCCAATGTTCATGATTATGAAACTATAATCATCTATTAATCAACAAGCTAGTTAAGAGGCTTACTAGGGACTCATTGTTGTTTACATAACACACATGTATCAATGTTTCGGTCAATACAATTATAGCATGATATATAAACATTTATCATAAACATAAAGATATATAATAACCACTTTTATTATTGCCTCTTGGGCATATCTCCAACAGATAGATCCCGGAGGCAGCTTCTTTATCCATGATCGTGCGGCTCCACTCAGGTGTACTTGGATGCTCTGCATGGCTGTTGCTCTGGTTCCCCCTATCAACTTTACCGTCTCGAGATAATCAACTAGCCAGTCCTCAGGATCTTGTAGGCCATCGAATTTTTTGAAATTATCAGGCAACTTAAATCCCGACGGAAATCGACTTTTTCGGACTCGTCTTGTAAAGCACGGGAGTCCACACATATCCTCTTCATCAACTTCTGGTGAATGCCGACGTTCCCTTCTATCCTGTCGCGCTCTATCCACCCTTGCTTGAGTCGCTGCATCTCTTGCCCCACTCGTTTTCGCGGGATCATGTACTGCTGCAGTAGGTCGTGGACTATTTTGCCTTGCAGATCCTTCGGGAGGTGTAGTTGCGAATGCTGTTCCCATGGCTCCAACTCCTGCCATGGCCATGTTATACAACGCTTCTCTTGGATCGCCGGGAGGTGGCCTGGATGCGAGGATGAAAGCTTGCGTCGCCATGTATCCAGCTTCTGGTGTTTTGGGAATGATATTCCCCCTCGTGTCGATTGACATAAAGGACATGTCGAGGTTTTGAACTAGATTCTCCCTGTCGGCTTCAGGTATATTTTGCAGCCGAGATCTTGCTCTGTTTCGAGATGCTCTGTGACTATCTCCCGAAGTACCTGATTGTCAACTCAACTCCGCCCTTCGCCTGCTTGACGCGGAAGCCGCGGCTTGCCTCCTATCTAGCTCAATTTTCTGTTTTTCGAGCTCCCGTCTAATACGGGCAAGTCTATATTGGTATGCTTGTAACTCTTCAGGTGTCGCCGTTACAGTCATTGGCTCTATTCCATCAGTAGCTCTTGCAACTCTATCCCATAGTGCCTGCGGAAATTGCACCATCTCTCGTGTTCCAGGTCCAATATATTTTGTCCCCAAACCTCGCATGAGATCTGCAGGAACGACGTACGGATTTCCTGCGTTATCGAAGTTCTCTGATGTCTCCTCCTGTGAACAACTTGAATCTCCAATTGCATAGATTTGATGATATTTTAAATTTTGATATTTGTCGGGATTGGTGACACCGTCATATAGATCGGTGAAGACCTCTCCAACAGCAATGGATCTGTTGATGAAGTTGAAGTTGTCGATACTGTCTGAGTCGCTCCTTATATCAGAGTCCGCAGACGACTCAAAGGACATGTCGTCGAAGATCTTGGCGAGCTTTTCGCTTGCCATAGTGTTGATGAAGCGTGATGGCGAAATCTCTTCATCGCCAGTCCCGAACGATGATGACGAGTCCGAAAAGTCGGAATCGACCGCTGATAATCCCGACGAGATCGGAACCTCGAGACGATACGATCCTTCCTTCTCGACGCGGAAGTGGAACCTTTCAAACGTCATCTCCATAGGCTCCTCCAGATACGCATATGCATCCAAACAGGAGGGCGGGTGAGGAACAAAATCGACGAGATCAGTTTCGACCTGTTTACCTCTATCCATCGCGTTGCTTGCTACTGAAGAAGTCGACGATCTTGAACGTGCCATCGAGATCAGCTCCTTGTCGCCTCTTCTTCCCACAGATGGCGCCAATTGACAAGGGATTAACTTGTCAATGCCTACAGATTATAGACTAGGGTTTAGTTGGAAGTAGAGGGCAATCAGATCTCGAGGGTTTCAGCCGGAAAGATACTCGACTGCTTATGAAAACTAGGGTTGCGCTAACAATGATTAGATCCTCTCTTTGTCCCTCGACTCCCCCTTATATAGGAGGTGGAGTCGAAGGTTTCATATTACACAAGTTTACAAATTCCGTGAGACTCTCTGAGTCCAACCCGTAAAGTTACAAATCTCCACTTTCCTAATACAACTCTATCTTTCCTTAACAACTAACTGGGATTCCGAACTTCATATTTTTTGACCCGTGGGCCTTCAATAAACCCAGGGTACCATCTTCGGCAGGCCTATTGGGGATGCCTATGTCAGTAAGCAACCGTGACTAAAGGGGGGAGGGGGGCTTTAATCTCGCATAATTAGTCTCGGTTGCGAAACCGGGACTAAACCCGTTACCAACCGGGACTAAAGCCATTTATTCTACTAGTGCTCGTTAGCTTCTCAGTGACCTACGATACCGATAGGTTTGGCAGCGCGGCCGGCGTCGCCATGATCGCTAGATGTCGATGAAGAAGAGGAGCTCTGGTACCATGTAAGTTTGGTAGATTTGTTTGGAAGCATTGCCCTTTGTCTCGGGCACGTGTGCGTGTTTATATAAGCTAGGAACTGCCCCTGGCGTGGCGTACAAGTTGGGGATCATCAAGGATCCGATACAGATACGAAACACCGAAAACTATCCAAACCCTTATAGTCTGGGTCGGTTACATGAGATAACATCACGAACACGACACATATTCTAACAATGTGTACAAATTTCCTGAGGGATGCAGTGACAAATTTCGATGTAGCTTTATTTGCTTAGTTATCAGGGTTACAATCCTTTAACAGAACAGTAGCTAGTAGCCAGGAAGGGAGGGGTAAAGTTTAGCCAAACACACCTTATGCTACATCTAGCTCCACGATCACATAAATTGCAGCTTGATTAGCTAATCAGCTAACACGAATCACATCAAAGCTAGTAAAAAGACCCACCTACCTCCTTCACCTCGTGACAAATACTAGTGATGAGCAATCTGCTAGTGCGCTTGTCTGTTTCCACAGCTTGACAGAGCTTCTAGAGAGCCTGTCTCTCGAGACATCCTCGTCGGAGCTTTAGTTTAAGCACGATCTATGACCTCAATGTAGCCGACTCGTGTTCAGTTGATTTTTCACAGAGTTATAGAGGTAGCGTGCGGATAAGCTTCCCGATTCGATCGCGCCGCTCTTTTTAAATTACTTTGGCCACCAATTGCTGTCTCGTCAGGATCGCACAGCGATCGCAAGAAACGTCGGGCGCGCTCCCGCGCGGAAGGAGCGCCATGATCGCGCTGCCGGCGACTCTTCTCGTCGTCAGGTGAGCGCTGTGGCGTCGAGTGAACATCACGGCGCTAGGAAAATCGTTGCTTTGCTGATAGCCAAAAAGGTAAACCCGTTGGTCGATCGGCCGCCTGGGCAAGGCGCGCTGTGTGTGCCGGCTGATTAGGGGGCTGGTTGGGGCCACGGCTAGCTAGCTGCTCATGGTGGATGGTGACGCCGGCCGGTCGCCGCTTCGGGTCTGGCTCTCCCAGCTCTTGTTGCCGGTGGCCGGCCGCCCCGCGCTCATCTGGTTCACGGACAGGCAGAGAGGGCGCTGAGGGATCAGACAGGGCAATCTCATGCACGGGGATAAACTCGCAGCGTGTCGTAACTATCTGAAAACGAAAGCCGTCCGGCCGTGACCATTTTCTTCTCCGGGTCGTGTCGCAGTAAAGTGAAGCACAAACGTGTGGAATCGTCCGCTTCGGCGTTGCCTCCGCCGTAGCTTTCAGTCTCCGTCTCGTCCTAACTCTGACAGGTTTTATAGACAAGCAGGACCAGAGCTGGATGGATCATGCACGGCCACGACATGGTCGAAATGGCAGGAATGATCCATACGTACAGCCAATGTTCTCTGCTACTCCCTCCGTCCACGAATAAGTGTACATCTAAGTTTTGTATTTAGTCAAACTCTTTAAACTTTGACCAAATATATAGGGAAAAATAGTAGCATTTATGACACTAATTTAGTATCCTGAGATTCGTTTTGAAATATAGTTTCAAATTATACCAAAATCTCATTATATATGTTTCTACTTTTTTTTCCACGGTTGGTCAAAAATTAAAATGTTTGACTTAATACAAAAGGTAGAAGTACACTTATTTATGGACGGAGGGAATATGTATATATCCGCGACGTCTCCGACCATCATGTCTCCTTGGTTAACATCCGGAAAAGGAAAGGCTTTAAAATTTCACTATTCTTGCCGGTTCGATCTTATTGTAATGTTCTTAGAGCAAGTAAATAAGTTCTACTCAGTTGGCTATAAGAAATAATATATTTTTGTCAAGTTGGACTTGGAGGAAAGAAAAGAGGAGAAATAATGTAAGTGGGCTCTTATTTAAGAGCCAGCTCTAGCACGTGCTCCTAGTTAAGTTGTGAGTGTGAAAGGTGGGCCATACATTAATAAAATATTAGTATATTCTTATAGCCAACTATTGTATATGTTAGCTACAAGTTAGCTATAGATGACATGACAATTTGCTTATAGCTAACAGCCGGCTATACTATTGAAATTGCTCTTAGTCCTCTCACATTCTGTAGTATCGTGATACCAATTTTTTTTACTCACTTCAAAATGCCTAGTATCCTACGCTAATTGTACCATCATTTACTCGTTTGTAGAATCTAACGCAAAATTGGAGATATGGTATATAAATTTATCAACGTTTATAATCTATTGCGCTATGATATTGTACCATACCGTGATACTATAATCATCTCTCACATTTCTAATTACAGATTTACAACATCTTCCTGCTTACACGGGAAACAACTCCAGGTATAATCTGCACAAATTATGTGAAACCTTATTAGCGTAAGAGGACAAGAAATAGAAGATGTTCCATCGTCTTATCTTGATCACAAAAACAACATTTAGCGCATCCATGCCAATTACGTTTCAACAAGTTATATTTTGTGAGAGTATCCTTTCTATGAAGAAACTACATAACAATCTTGATTTTTAGTGCTACTTTCGTCAACCAAATATATATCTTTAGATACACAGTATGATCATTAAGAAGATCTAGGTACATTGATTTAACTGTGAACACTTCACCGGTAGTTAAACTTCATTTAAAAGAATCCTCATTATCAATTAGCCCAACCAATATTAGATGATGAATCAAATGAATCCAACTATCCTATTTATTTGCATATGTAGTTCTCCTAAAATCTATCTTTAAAGGATTCCAACACAACCCATTTTCTACCATGATATTTGTATGGTAAGCAATATTTTAAAGACATTGGTACGTTCATCTACCAAATATATTTATTTAGATGCACGGTATGATGATTAAGAAGATCTAGGTACATTGATTTAATTTTAAGCACTTCACCGGTAGTTAAACTTCATTTAAAAGAATCCTCATTATCAATTAGCCGAACCAATATTAGATGATGAAGCAAATGAATCCAACTATCCTATTTATTTGCATCTGAAGTTCTCCTAAAATCTATCTTTAAATGATTCCAACCCATTTTCTATCATGATGTTTTTATGGTAAGCAATATTGTAAAGACTTGGGTACTCCCGTAGTTCGTTTCATGTTGACACTAGCCGCTAAGGTTACCCTTTTTTCATGAAAACACTAGAAAGCCAAAAATTATTTAATATGACACATAAGACATTAATGCCGAACAACATACAATAGGGTAAAGTGTCATACGGTAGATAACGTTGGGCATTACACTATCTGCAACACGGCTACCTATTTACTCTTAGAACCTATATATTCCTCTATTCACAATTAATTAATTGACATTTTGGGTTTGTCAAAATCATATTTTGTAAAGTTTGATTAAATAGTAAGGAAAAAATATTAACATTCATAACGTAAAAATTTTCTATTAAAATCTAAAAATCTATATTATGTGCGTTCAATATGATGGTAGTTAATTTTTTAATATTGTTGGTCAAAGTTGACAAATTTGAACTTTGACTAAACTCCACACGCAAACTAAATAAAAATGGAGGGATTACTCAATTGCACAAGACATACAACAGATCAGACATTTAGGAAGTTATAGATACTCTTCTCTCTGAAATAAAAGGAAGAATGTAGCAATACCCATATGACACCATCGACAAAACCAACATTGAGAGAGAAAAAAAAAAGGTTCAAATTGGATTATCTGATTTTCATATCAAAAGCCAAGGCCAATCTAGAGCAGCTAAGTACTCCCACCATTTTAAAATAAGTGTTAGAAATTTATGTAGATGCAGATTTTTTTTTTCGAAAAGGGGGAAAAATCGCCCCAGCTTCTGCATCCAAAGGATGCACACGGCTTTTTATTAGATTATTCATGAAGCCTTACAAGAAACAATACAAAAGATCACTCTCGAAGCAACCTAACTATACCTACAGTGGGATGTATAGGGTGACAATACACCAACTCACATCATCCAAACTAAATGCCTTCCCAAACCGCCCAATAGCAGGTGAGAAGCACATCCAGTCAAGCAGACTCTCAGCGCACGCCAACGCCCACGCCACAGGAGTTGCTTCCGCCGTCTTCCTCGACTCCATCTTCAAGAGAAATAATCGCATTAACCTTGCAAGACCTGCCGTCGATGCCACCATGACGCCAGACGGCTCCACCATCCACTCCACCAACATCCGCCAACATCCAGCAGCTGCTCCAAAAACGATGCCCCAAGAGGTAGAACGACGCAGAGCGCGCCGCCATCGTCCGATCCGGGAGACCCGGACCTAGGGTTTCCCCCGGAGCAGCACGAGTGAGAGACCGCAGACTGCGACGACGATGCCTTCAAGAAGGTAGCGGCGTGACACGTCGCCATCGTCCGCCAACCGAGGTCGGAGCACGGTTTTCACCGGCAGCCGCGCATCCCGAACCCGCCGAGTGTAGTGCCAAGACGGGCAAAGATGACGCCTTCGACAAGGTAACGACGTCGCCCGACGCCGCCATCATCCGCCAAGACCGAGGTCGAGGCTCGGTTTTCACCGGCCGCCATGACACCCGGACTAGATCTCACCGCCACCCTGCCGCCCACACGGCCAGGGCCACGGGCCACCGCTCGCCGCGAAGAAGACGGCACCGCTGCCACCATCTGGAGCCGCCGCTCCGGCGTCCAGGGCCCCCGCCGAGGACACCACCAGCAGCCCCTCCAGCACCGAAGCCCGCCGCCACCGAGCCGCCAGATCCCGAGAGCCACCCGCCGCCACGGACGGAGGAGCGGCTGCCGGAGTCGCCGACCAAGGGGGAGACGCGTCGGGGGTGGAGAGCGTCGCCGGGCAGCGGCCTCAGCCCCGGCAAGCCCAGCCTGGCCACCTTCCTCCATGCGGCTGTGCTTGGCGCCGGGGACCGCAGCCGAGGGCCAAATCCCCGCCGCCCCCTTCACCGGCGCCGCGGCCTTTGGCCGGCAGCACCTCGAGGGGCGACGAGGAGGGAGAGAGGGGGGAGGGCGGACGGGGCGGCGGCTAGGGTTTGCCCCTCCCGGTCGCCAGGAGGAGCGACGCGAGAGGGGTACGCGAGAGGGGTATCACTTTGTGTGCCAATGCAATTTTTGGATCCTTACTCTCATAGGATGTAGATGCAGATGTATCTAGAAAACATTTTAATGTATAGATCCATCCCTATCAAAATGCTGACACTTAGTTTGAACAGAGGGAGCATGTCTACCATGTTCATTTGGCGAGTGTGCCTACCTCTAAATTCTTCCAACAGCAGGCGGCTATTTGATTTATATTTATTCCATCTCGGTAATACATGGATTCAGTCTAACCCATCTCTCTAATTTCTTAACTTGCATGGCTAAGAGGTTACATCTTAAATCTCTCAAAAGTTTTAATTAATCTACAATTTACGCAATTTTTTTGGTATTATCTGCTAGTTTTAAATATAAGAAAAATATGGGAGTAGTAAAGATTGCTATTGTAAAGGATATGGTACGAGAAAACTTCAACCAAAAAATGACTCATTTACACTCCTAGTTGTGGGTTCTCGTCGACCGCAACCTTTGTCCGCTTACCTCGAAATGCGGTCTAGGAGAAAAGTCTTTTAAAAATATCACATTAATATTGTGCAATCTTTTTACGCTAAAATAAATATATTAATATTACGAGGATACCGATTAAGCACCAACTTAATTTAAAGACATAAAAATGCACATAGCTAACATGAAAAGAGAGAAATAGAAAAGGCTAGAAAACAAACAAATATCAAGGTGATGTGACACTGGCAACAATATAGTACGAGTACTAAGAGCATCTCCAGCCGCGTCCCCCAAAGCGTCCCCCAAACCGCGCCGGATTGAGCGTTTGGGGGACGTGTTTTGTTCGTGCCGCCTTTGGGGGACGTTGCTCCCCAGCCGCGTCCCCCAAACGCCGCCCCCAAACATTTAAAATATTTTTTATGGCATTTTTATTTCAATTTCCATAAACTAATACATAATTTGGAACGTGGTTTTAACGTGGTTTTCCACAAACTAATACATAATTGGGAACGTGGTTTTCCACAAACTAATACATAGTTTGAACCGTCGTGGACACAAATATAAAATTTTGCAAAGAAACTAAACCTAACTAGGCCGTGCATCGAAGGTTTCCTGTGTTCGCTGCTGAGAAAGAACACTCGAGGGCACACCCAGTCACCTAAACTGGAAAATCCAGCGGGAGCATGGTGTCCTTGTTGGTTCTACCGATGAGGCGAACAGGCAGAAACCTCCGTGCACGTGTTCGCTGTGAAGAAAGAACACTCAGTCGTCCTCCTCGTCGGTGCTGTCGCCGTGGTAGTCCCGGCGGCACCGCGTCTCGTCGAAGACCTTGACGCTCATGTCCCTGTCGCCGAAGTAGGAGAACAGGAGGATGAAGCCGGCTTGGAGGTTGTGGTGCCGCACGAACTTCTCCCAGCCGATGTTGAGGTACATCTTGCCGCGCGCGTCGTAGATCACGTCGACGATCCACCGGTAGTAGCCGCACGCAGCCTCCCGCAGATGCATCGTGCGCGGGCGATCGTCGCCGGCGACGTAGTCGGCGAAGGAGTCCGGCAGACTCTGGATGCCGCGCGGGTTGCCCTTGAGGACGAGGACGAACTCGAACCGCACGTCCGGCTCCACGTCCATCTCCGACGATGATGAAGCCGGCGGCGTGGAAGGCGACGGCGAGCGTTCAGCTCTGCCGCGGCCACGACCACGACCACGACCACGGCCGCGAGGTCGGCCTCCGCCTCTACCGGACATAGCGTCGAGTCTTGTTGAGATGGTGGCGGCTAGGGTTTGTGAGAGAGGCGCTAGGGTTTGTGTGTGAGAGGGACGATGAGAGGCGGCCCTTTTATAGGCCGGAGGGAGGCGGGGGAGCGCGCATTAACGCCGGCACGCAGAGCTAGGCGCGACGGGACGCGTCGCTGCGTCGCTGCGGGAACTGCACCATCGCTGCGTCGCTGCGGGAACTGCACCGTCGCTGCATCGCTGCGGGAACTGCACCGCCAATAACTTCCGTCGCAAGGTAGGCGACGGTTAGGTTAAAAATTTATTATGCAGCTGACGCGTCGGCCCCGCCACTCCCCGCCTCGCTTTTCGTTGTGTCCGGCGTCCCCGGTGCGTCCCCTGTGGGACGGGGACGGGCTCGGGACGCCGGACACCGTATGGGGGCGTGCTGGACAAAAAAGGGATTTGAGGGACGCGGCTGGAACGGTTTTTTTTGTCCGACGCGCCCCAAATCCCTTTGGGGGATGCGGCTGGAGATGCTCTAATTCTTGCGAAAACGATGGGCGCGAGGATTTTCCACGGCGGTAGCTGCTTAAATTGAGTTCGATCGCAATCCATCAATCATTCAGTATGCACACACGTACCAACCCGCGGCGACTCTTCTCGTCTGGTGAGCGAGTGGACTAATCTCCTGTTGTCGCAGCCTACATACCCAAAGGCCGCCCGCGCGCGTGCTGCCGGCGATCGATCGATGTGACGGGGCCGGCGGTCTGTGGCCTACTTGCCCCCAACCCAAGAGTCCAGAACTGAGAGACGGCTCGCGCAGTATCTGACGATCTACAGCTGCATTTCCTGTCCGTGATGTAAAAACTACAATAACTAGCATAATACCTGTGACGTTTTACGGTACAAGGAAAAATATGAATATATAAAATGGGGACTCTGGAGGCTCCAAACTTCCCCTCTTGTCACGTATGTATTTTCACTTGAAATCCAAACTTTGCGTGCTCGCAACAAAAAAATCACTGTTTTTGCTTCATTGACACATTTTAACCAAGCCACAACAAAAGGAAAAAAAAAAGTGCAGGGGCATAATAGCATAATTAGGACACATTTTAAGTACCTACATAACGAAGATTTGCTCTGATCTTAGCATACCATGTCATCATCAATAATAAGAGAAGAACCCAAACTTACAACAACAAAAGAAAATCTTACAATACTATGGGATTTTGGAACTACATGAAATTTACTTGAATTGGCCATTTCTGAAGCTGATGGAAAATAAGATGGCACCAGTTTGATGAATAAGTGATCTTTTTTGTACGATATTAATTTCTTCCCACGGGGTGCATATGTAATCAGCTGGTTGCCTTCTCTCCTTATGTAATCAGTTTCCATAAAATTAGTTAATCGACAAACAACCAATCTTTATTGTAGCATTTCAATGACTGACATCGATTCTTACCTTCACCAGAATTCAGGCACTGTCTGAGGAAAAAAAATTATCTATGGACAGAGGTGGATCAGGCATGAAGACCACCAGTTGGATGCGATGAACAAGGGCACTACCACAGGCGGCTGCAACAGCAGTTCGGCCTGATTCTGTATGTCAAAATCTCAAACTGCACAGGCGGCGCCTTCACGAGGTTGCGACAAGGGCGTCTCCATTGGCAGGCGCGGCAGCGAAGGCACGATCCAGCCGACAGGGCAGCAGCGCGCGATCAAGTCAACAGTGTTAGAATTGTAATACGTACCGTATACGTATGGTATGGAGTAGTACTCCACCTATACGTATACCTCTTTGTAATGCCATCGGACGAGGGCTCTTCTCGTTCCTATAACACGTAACCGATCCCTCCAACGAGGGTATCGTTCTCTCCAAAATCTTTCATGGTACCAGAGCCGCTTCTTCCTCGACATCGGGCTTAGATTCGATCCAGAAATCCTTCCCGGCCGTGATCATCCTCCTCACCGCTGCAGGACCCAGAAACTTCAGGCACGATCCCTGTCTTCGATCGTCAAGAAACCCCGGCAGCGATTCAAGTTTCGATCGCTGCCCGCAGGACACAGAACCCCGCCGCGATCGTTCTCTTGATCGCCGCTGAAGGACCAGAGACCCCGGCCGCGACCTGCCTTGATCGCTGCTGAAGAACCAGAGAAACCCGGCTGCGACATCCCTTTTGTTGTTCGCTGCTGTAGGACCAAATCCACCCAGCCGTGATATCTGTTGATCGCTGCTACAGGACCAAATACAACCCAGCTGCAATCTGCTGCTGAAAGATCAAAACAACCCTCCCAGATGGCTTCATCATCGTCGGCCTCTGCGATGGCAAGTTTGGGATCAGCCCTTGGTGCCCCTCCCACGGAAAAATTGACTCGGGACAATCATCTGTTTTGGAAGACGCAGGTTCTTCCGGCACTCCGCGGAGCACAGGTTATGGGGCTTCTTGATGGCTCTGACAAGGCTCCGGCAAAGTATCTTGAGGTAGAGGATGCAGAAAAGGTGAAGAAAAAAGTACCCAATGACGCCTATGATATATGGCTTGCGAGAGATCAAACAGTTATGAGCTATCTTGTTAAAGGCATGTCGCCGGATCTTCTCGCTCAAGTAGTTGGCCTTGAGCATGCTTTTGAAGTTTGGACTACGGTGGAGGAGATTTTTTCTTCGCAATCCCGAGCTAAAGTAAATATGCTGCGAGGTGCTCTTTCAAACACAAAGAAACTGGATTCTACAGCTGCTCAATATATTGCCAAGATGAAGGGGTTTGTGTCAGAACTCACAGCCGCTGGAAAATATGTTGATGATGATGAGCTGAAAGGATACATACTCAATGGTCTAGATGGTGAATACACCCCCCTCGTTGCATCTATCAACGCTGTTCCCTCCACCACTCTCAATGATATGTGTGCACAATTACAAGCCTATGACTCTCGTCAGTCCATGTTGTCTGAAAGTGGACAGAATAGTGGGACGTTTCAGATCAAGTCCACAACGCTGGTGGTCAAGGTATGGACATTCAACATATTGGTCATTCATTATTGCACACCCCGCATAGCTCTCTTCATCTTCGCAATATCTTACATGTTCCCAATGCCTCCAAAAACTTGCTTTCTACTCACAAACTTGCCCTAGATAATAATGCCTTTGTTGAATTTCACCCTTTCTTCTTTTTGATCAAGGACGAGGCCACGCAGGAAATAATGTTTAGAGGTCCCTGTCATGGTGGTCTCTACCCTCTCGTACCTATCACTACTGGGTCCTCCAAGCATGCCTTCATCACCACCAAGCCTTCTTCATCTACATGGCATCGTCGTCTAGGGCATCCTTCGTCTTTTATTGTTCAGCAAGTTCTTAGAAAAAATAATCTTCCTCATACACCAGAAATAAATCCATACATATGTGATCCATGTCAGCAAGCTAAGAGCCATCAGTTACCATATCCCATCTCGACTAGTGTTTCTACTGTTCCCTTGGAACAAGTTTTTTCTGATGTATGGGGTCCCGCTCCTGCCTCTGTTGGCAAACATTTATATTATGTAAGCTTCATTGATGATTTTAGCAAGTTTACTTGGATATATTTGCTCAAACGGCGTGCTGATGTTTATCAAGTTTTTCTCAATTTCCAACAACTTGTTAAACGCAAGTTTGGTCAAAAAATCATTACCATGCAAACTGATTGGGGTGGTGAATATGAAAAACTTCATGGTTTCTTTCAAAAAGTTGGCATTACACATCATGTCTCTTGCCCTCATGCTCACCAACAAAATGGTTCAGCTGAGCGAAAACATCGTCATATTGTTGATGTTGGTCTTGCATTGCTTGCCAATGCCTCCATGCCACTAAAATTTTGGGATGAGGCTTTTCTCACCGCCACTTTCCTTGTAAACTTGCTTCCTTCTAAAGTGCTAAACTTTGTGTCTCCTGTTGAGAAACTCCTTAATGTCACACCGAACTATGACTCCCTTCGCATTTTTGGGTGTGCGTGTTGGCCAAACCTTCGCCCCTACAATGCTCGCAAACTTGCGTTTCGGTCCAAACGTTGTGTATTTCTTGGATATAGTCCTCTTCACAAAGGAGTCAAATGCTTAGACATATCTACTGGGCGTGTCTATATATCTCGTGATGTTATCTTTGATGAAAACATTTTTCCTTTTGCCTCCCTTCATCCTAACGCTGGTGCTCGTCTCCGCGAAGAAATTTTACTCTTTTCATCCATTGCATCTGATCACGGGGGTGTGCACAATAATGATGATCATATGCCTGTCATTCCTATCACTAACCATCCGCAGGCTATCGTTGATGAAGGAAGCAAAGATGGTGAAAATCGCAGTGAAGAAATTAGCGCAGAAAACGGTAGAGCGAATAATGAAAATCGTGAAGGAAGGGAGGAAAATCGCCCTGGCACTAATCCCTGTGTTGATACTCCTGCCAGGACTGCACCTGGATCAGTGTTGGATGACTTGGATCCCGATACAGACTGTGGCGCTGCGTCGCAGCGTGGCTCCCCGGTAGATAATGCTGATGGCAGCCAACAACGAGCCACCACGTCGCCGCCCAGCTCGTCCGTGAGCCGCGCTTCTGCCGACAACTCTGGCTCCTCTGCACGTACGTCTGGTACTTCTGCTGCTACACATACTTCGGAAGAAAGCAGCGAATCTGCTGCTGCTCATGCAATGGAAGAAAACGCCACGGAAGAAAATGCTAGTATGTCCAGCCATGATGATGATGGACGTGATGTGTCTCGCATTCATGTCACTTCTCACCCAAGATCTTTTGTGGATGAGCGATCTGTACCTCCTCCTGCTGCGAGACTACAAAAAGGTATAAAAAATCCGAAAGTTTACACTGACGGTACTATTCGATATGGCTTGCTCACCTCTATAGGAGAACCCAGTAATCTTGATGATGCTCTTACTGATGACAATTGGAGACATGCTATGGAAGAAGAATATTAAAACATGGCATCTAGTTCCACCTAGTCCTAACCAAAATTTAATTGATTGCAAATGGGTATATCGCATAAAGAAACATGCAAATGGCACTATTGATAGATATAAAGCTCGGTTAGTTGCAAAAGGCTTCAAGCAAAGGTATGGCATTGATTATGAAGACACTTTCAGTCCTGTAGTTAAAGCTGCAACTATCAGACTTGTGCTAGCGATCTCAGTTTCAAGGGGATGGAGTCTACGACAGCTCGATGTCAAGAATGCGTTTTTACATGGTGTTCTGGAAGAAGATGTTTATATGAAACAACCACCTGGTTTCGAAAATCCTCACGCTCCGCATCACATTTGCAAACTTGACAAAGCATTATATGGTTTGAAACAAGCTCCTCGTGCCTGGTATTCTCGTCTCAGTTCCAAGTTAAATGAGCTTGGTTTCACACCTTCCAAGGGAGACACTTCATTATTTCTCTATAACAAGTCAGGTATTACTATATATGTTCTGATTTATGTGGATGATATCATTGTGACAAGTTCTTCAGATCAAGCCATCTCAGCTTTGCTCAAGGACCTGAACAAAAACTTTGCACTCAAGGACTTAGGTGACTTACACTTCTTCTTGGGAATTGAAGTGAAGAAGAATTCAAATGGTTTAGTCCTAACTCAAGAAAAGTATGCTACTGATTTACTTACAAGAGTTGGCATGAGTAAATGTACAACATGTCCTACACCATTGGCTACCAATGAAACACTATCCTTGACTGATGGGACTCCCCTAGGACCTGAAGACAGCACCGAGTATAGAAGCATAGTTGGTGCACTACAGTACTTGACATTGACACGGCCTGATTTATCCTTCTCAGTGAATAAAATCTGTCAATATCTTCATGCACCAACAAC
The DNA here is from genome assembly GCF_019359855.2 of Lolium perenne. NCBI lineage: Eukaryota > Viridiplantae > Streptophyta > Magnoliopsida > Poales > Poaceae > Lolium > Lolium perenne. The sequence continues at coordinate 263,877,309 of NC_067250.2, forward strand.
TACTCATTGGACCGCTGCAAAAAGGATACTACGCTATGTAAAAGGTACCTTGAAGATTGGTCTTACCTTTCAGAAGTCATCATCTACTCTTCTTAGTGCTTTTTCAGATGCAGACTGGGCAGGTTGTCTCGATGATAGGCGATCTACAGGAGGTTTTGCAGTTTTCTTTGGTCCTAATTTGATTTCTTGGAGTGCCAGAAAACAAGCCACAGTGTCTCGCTCTAGCACTGAAGCAGAATATAAAGCAGTTGCTAATGCAACAACTGAGTTGATTTGGGTTGAAGCTTTGATTAGAGAACTTGGAGTTACTCTCAAGGAAAGACCATGTTTATGGTGTGATAACCTTGGTGCTACTTATTTATCAGCCAATCCGGTGTTCCATGCTCGTACTAAGCATATTGAAATTGATTATCACTTTGTTCGTGAAAGAGTTGCTAACAAGTTACTTGACATCAAGTTTATTTCCACTAAAGATCAGATTGCAGATGGTTTTACAAAAGTCTTGCCTGTAAAGAATCTTAATGAGTTTAAGCATAATCTAAACCTCTCTGAAGGTTAGATTAAGGGGGGCTGTTAGAATTGTAATACGTACCGTATACGTATGGTATGGAGTATTACTCCACCTATACGTATACCTCTTTGTAATGCCATCGGACGAGGGCTCTTCTCGTTCCTATAACACGTAACCGATCCCTCCAACGAGGGTATCGTTCTCTCCAAAATCTTTCAAACAGTGCAAGGATCTCATTAGTTCTATTGCTCAACTAGACATTTTGGTTCGGATTACAGGAAGAACTCAAGGGATCAAGATTTCAGAGAGGAAGAGGATGAACTGAGAACCACGGCAAGCGCACGAGGGAGCCGCTAGCCTATCCTCGTCTTCCAGGCCGAGGCCGTCCATTCTATTCCAAACCGAGTTCGTTGTGCGGCACTCCATCACATTTGTAGTGGTTGCAGATGTACTTGGAGCAGGCCAGGCCCATGGGTGATGGCCCACTTATCTAGCCCAGTGGCAGTGTGAGATGGTCGCTGACAATCCCCTCCTTAAGATTCAGCTTGCCCTCAAGCCGATGTTGCATATATATCCGTACGGGTCCCATGTTTGGTGCGAGTATTGTAATTGAGAGCTATGCCAGTTGCAACCAGTGGCTGCATCCATAACAGGGTCTGAACCTCCCGGATCCCACGAAATGAGCACTCGTTTAGTGTATGTCAAGATGCCATCCTTTGTACCTGAACTTGCAGTTTTCATTGTCATCAACTTAGAGCATCTCCAGTCCATAACAGGGTCTGAACCTCCCGGATCCCACGAAATGAGCACCCGTTTAGTGTATGTCAAGATGCCATCCTTTGTACCTGAACTTGCAGTTTTCATTGTCATCAACTTAGAGCATCTCCAGTCGCATCCCCCAAAGCGATTTGGGGCGCGCCGGATAAAAACACGTTTCTAGCCACATCCCCTAAATCCATTTTTTGTTCGGCGCAGTCCGATACGGTGTCCGGCGCCCCGAGCCCGTCACCACCCCACAGGGGACGCTCCGGACACACCAAACACAACGAAAAGTGAGGCGTAGCGGGACCGACGTGTTAGCGGCACATTCAAGTTTGGACCTAACCGTCGCCTGCCTCACGGCGGAAGTTATTCGCGCGCAGTGACACACGACCGAAGCGTCGCAGCTTTGCCTTAATGGCGACGGAGGGGCAGGCGAGACGTCTCGTCGGTGCTGTGCGGCCTCCACGCGTCGCCGGCGTTTGCACGCCACCGTGCGTTCCCGGCTTTCTTCCCACTGCTTCTCGCCACTTCCCGCGCTTTCTTCCCAACGCCGGCGTCTATAAAAGGCCCCCCGGCTCAATGGCAGCCACCACAGCCGCCGGCACCCCTTTATCCGCCCCAAGCACAGCCCTCGTCGCTCCACCACAATGATGAACCGCCCCGGCAATGGCCAGTTCCATGCACCGCCGTCTCCTCCACCACCACCTCCACCAACGGATTCGCGTTTCGACATCGATGCCGAAGCCCAGGAAGAGTCACGGCGGCGCCGGGCGGAGCTTTGGCGTGCAGAGCGGTGGTGGCGACGGGAGGCAATCGAGCAGGAGGCCCGTCAGCAGCATCAGGAGGCGGTGGCGGCAGCAGCAGGAGACCCCGCAGCTGAGGAGAACATGGCGTGGTAGGAGGAGGCGCTGGCGAACAGCATTGCGGCGTTCGATGCCGCCACGGCAGAAGAGGCGCGACGGCGCCGGACGGAGGAGATGGCCCAGCGGTGGTGTGACGAGCGCGGGCGCCAGCGCGAGGAGCGGTAGGCGTAGTACCGTGAACGGCGGGAGTCGATCGAGCGTCGACGGCGGGAGGCGATGGAGCGTCAGCAGCAGCTGGCGGCAGAGGAGCGTCAGTAGCGGGAGGCGGCGCTGGCGGCAACGGAGGCGGCCTGGGGGCACGGGCGGATGCATTGGCGGCACGACTGGAGGCGCGAATGGAGGAGGAGGACGAGGCGGAGGAAGAGGAGGCGGAGTAGGAGGACGGCCACGACGACGACTTCGAGTGGTCCAACGACGACGGGCCGCACCAGAACGAGGCGGCCGATCAGCAACGCGCACTCTTCGAGTCCTTCGAGTCGGAGAAGAAGCTCCAGGACGATGCTTGTGCCCGCGAAGACACGCAGATTCGCCGCGCCGTCGAGCTCTCCCTCCAGGCGGCGTAGCAGGGGAGGGCAGGCGACAACGCGCTGCTAGAGCAGCGGCGACTGGTCACTGCCTTACGCATGGAGAGGCGGCGCGCACAGCAGAAGCTGCGGTGGAGGGGAGGCCAACGCCGTTTGGAGACGGTTTGGAGGATGCGACTGGAGATGCTCTTAGACTCACAGTGTAGAACATAGGCAGCATGAAAATATAGGACCCAAGCTTGCGACAAATTATTACTCACCAATAGCATTGCCCCTGAACCAGAATGCAGCATGCAATTCCAATTGACCACTGACTGGTTGCATCTTTAACCAAGTGCTCGAGCAAATCGCATGACAAAGACAGAAGTACCATGGAATTTGCCATTCAAGCCAAAATACATTGCACCTTCAGTTACGATCTGGCATCCCATCCTTTTCGTGTAAAAATCCAAGGTGCTATACAACTTACTGCCATGCCTAGCAGCCAGCACAAGCTGACTCAGCTCCCAATGAATGATGCTGGTGTGCGTAGATTCAAAAATAGGAATCAGTTGCACCATAACACATTACGAGAATTGATTGGAGAAAGAACTTGCCATGGGGGCTTTGGCTCCTCAACTAAATTCCTCTTATTCAGATATCCCAACACACTAACAGTAGACAATCTGGTAGGTAGCCAGCCTTCCGATCTGCATGCCCTAGATCAGCAGCGTCAAGCCAAGAAGCAGTCCACGTCTTGTACATGGTCAAGCCAACGCATGTGTGCATGGGCTGGATGCATGTCATACACATACACGCGGGGGCTGAGCACATGTGCGCAAACGCCATCGACGCGGTCAGCTTCTACTTCGGCCAGGCACACATACAGCATTTCGCCTGGAGGCGAGTATGCATGCTTGGATCTTCAAAGTGACGTCTGTGGTTGACAGTGCCATGGCTTCCTTCGCATGCTCTATTGACATGGAACTATGGAAGGTGTTGTGTTCGACGAGGGGCCTAGCGGCATGGCTGCTCCGGCGACGGTGTGGACGTTTCGCGGTGGTGGGCAAGGTTGCAGCGCTTGCGGAGTTTCGGTCGGCAGGCGGCGCGTTCCAACGGTGGCCGACATCACGCGATGAAGACCTTCGTCTGTTCGCTGCTGTGGACGCCTGATGGGATCGGCGAGGTGGTCGGTGGCCTTGATCGTCTTCTTCTATCGAGCCTACCGGTCGCGTGGGGCTAGCTACTTGTCCTCCTGGATCTGGCTGGAGTGTCGAGTTCCGGAAGGCTCCGCCAGCGACTCCCTTGGGCGTATTATATATGCCTGGAGCTTGTTGGATCGGATGGAATTTGGTCGTGTGCACCCATGTTTTCTTCCTGTCTATTTGGTTCAGGAAGGAGCGACGCGAAGCTCTGCAGTCTGTTGCCTTTGTGGGACATGTCTTTGGCTCCATGGTGAAGTCAGTCGCGGAGAATGATATCGAAGCCGAGTTCAGAGGACTAGTACTGGTGGTGATGAGGAATTGGCTTTGTGATTTATGATTTGGAGTAGCGGTAATGGCAAGTGGGGGCGACAACACAAGAGAAGTTCAGAGTCTAAACTTGCAGGGTGAAAATCCAAGGTCTGGCCTTAATTGGTTGTGTCTGACAATGACCTTGTTGAAGGCATTGTTTTGTGAGCGCGGATTTTCTCCAGGGTGAAAACCTATGATCTATGATCAAGGCGACAACGGTGTTTCTGCACTGTTTCCTTCTTGAAGGCGTCGCTATTGGAGAAGATGAATTTCTGGTGTTGTTTTGGTGGTGGTTGGTTCGCTGCTACAAGAAATAGATCACTATTGCAGCATTTTTATGTAATTCTTTTTATTTTTTGGCTGTGTGCATCCGTATTGCCATTAGGGCAGTATGTTGTTGCAGAGGCTGGGTGTAATTGGTATCTTCTTGATATTAACAGTACACAAGAACAAGTAAATGACATGTAAACATGGAAAGCTTGTAAGATTACCCGTTGGTAGGTTCATGCACATACGAACAGGAAGGGGCCATGGAAGCTTTATCTTCATCACTGTTATTCGGTCCTCAAACTCCCGCTTTCTGTACTGTCAAAAAAAAAAACTCCCGCTTTCTGTCAACTTGCAAAATATGGTGTACTTCTTCTCCCCCATTCAGCCTGGCAAAGAATGCACTGGAGCTGCAGTTGATATATCCTGGTACTAGCAGCAAAATGGCATCGGCCTCAAGAACATATTGCAGCAGATACCCAACCATTATTGACATCCAAGAGCATGTATGTGCAATACTCAGAGCAGGGTATCCACAATAGACAGCCAATTTCAGTGTTGTTCCAAGATTAGATTCCACATTCATTTCAGCTCTTCTAGATAGCAGAAAAAGCACCATTACAAAATTAGAATTGGCCAGAAATAATAGATAGGAACAATGGAACTGCACTTCGGCTAACTGGCTTGTAATCCACGGCCAGATAGGAACAACAAGAACTGCATTAGCTGGTTGTACACATTGAGTAACTGGACACCATCTGGGAGGCTTCCACAATACGTTATCCGAGCATCAATTCGCACAAGGGCTGCTGGTTTTATTATCTGTAATGGAACTAAGAGATGCTACAAGTTTACCATGCGGATGCTGCAATATCATCCCAACAATCTCAATCGTATGGCTATGAGTCCAACCTGTTGCATCCTCTTTTATGTGAAACGTGTTAGTCTCTAGCTCCGGAGGAGGCCATGGCGGTCGCAGTAGCACTTGTCTGTGTTCTTCTTCAACTGCCCAATCAGTGCTTCTATGCAAATAACCAGACAACACCAATTCCACACAATATGTGTGCAGATCGCCTCATCAGTAAGAAGTCCAGAGTGCTTGGACTGTGGAAGTGTATAGCTAAACAAGGATCTGGCCACTTGAACAACACTGGCTGCAGCTGTACACACTGAATCTTCAGAGCAAAAATAATCTCAATGAGGGTTGCCTCCCATTCAAATGCCACTGTTCCCGAGAATGGCATGTCCCGTGATATCTGCCTGGCATCCATTTTACAATGCAATATGGCAATTCGACAAGTCTGATCGTCCCACTGGAGTATAATCTAAATACATGTGCTCCTGTTTGGAACAAGAGGAGGCCATGGAGTCTTCGCAGCCCAGAGCATCTGTTGCGCACTCTCGCAAAATAAACCATTCAACTGCAAAATCTGGATCATATCCTTGCCCCTGATTATGTACCCTGGTGTAGGCCATGGTAGATGCAGGGTGAGATTGTCGCCGGCCTCAAGCAGGTCGCCCAAGGATGGACCCATTAAATCAGCCAGACTGTAGCTGGGAAGCTCCCTGGATGCACATTGAACAATGAGGTTGCACTCGAGTGAGTCAGTAACATGGAAATGGGGTATCCTCTGCCGGTGTTGTGGTTGGGGCCATAAGGTGGGCGCCACTTCTGCAGATGTTTCCCTTGCCATGGCCCATGGAATCTCTGGTTCTGAACATGGCTCCAACGCGTATACCTTTTCCGGGTACTTGAACGGTGGCCAAGGCAATGGCCGTAGTACCTGCCCTGTCTGCTTGATGAACAAGGACACGGGCACGTCCATATCAGTCTCAAACCAGATGGTCATATACACTGAAGGCATCATTGTTTGAAGTTCACCGTGGATGTACGACTTGAGTAACTGGATGATCAAAGCCTCAGAGGGCACATGGTTTTTCCTTCTCGAGCTGGGACTCTTCTCCTACCAAGGTGTCTTCTATGTTGAAGGAGATGGGGCCAGTTGAGATATTGGCCAGGGATAATGTCGTCTGTACTTGAACTGTGAACGCAGGTCCAAGTGACACTGCTACAGTTCGTGGTGGCTTCGACTGTGTGGCGTGGGGAACCACAGACGCAAGGAACGGCATGCGGAAATCATAACATTAGCAACCGGTCGAACAGTTGGCGGGCGGCAGTGCAGTGACACAGGTGGCATCAATTGGGAGGGCGTCATCGCATACCACATATACAGCAGGCTCGTGGACGACCTTTTCGGTGGTCGTGGGCGATGTTGGCGTTGCTATCCGGGTGTGCACAGAAAGCGATTCAGAGGTGTCATGGCTGGGGAATTCGGACGAACAATTGGTGGGCATAATAGTAGCGAGGTCAGAGTTGGTAATACCGACTGCACCATGGAGGGCCTGCAGCTCGGAGAATGCGTAGCTCGTATCTAGGACTGGCGCTGCACAGTCGCCTTCGAGGTAGTCGGAGTAGCCGACGAGGTAGTCGTAGATGCGTCGGGCTCCCGGAGTGAGGTTGTTCTTGGTGGAGACGGCCGAGGCAGAGATTGGGGAGGGGGACGCACTGGCCGGCTCACTCGAGGCGGCGCCGCTCGGGGCGCGCAGGGTCGCAGCCGAGAGTTGGTGTAGAGTAAAAGTAGAGCTCGTCAGAGAGGAAACTGATGCGGCCATCCTCTCCTTGGCCAAAGCGACGCATGCAGCCCACTCGCGGTCGCAGTTCTCGGGGTCAGCCATGGCGAGGTCATGCGTCGCCTTCATGAACAGGGTCTGCTCCATGGCTTTGGTGGTGGGGAAAAATTGGGCGTGGATCCTCTACAGTAAGTATTACTACTGTATGTGTACAGTACTTGAGAGAATCAACCGTTAAATTCTCGATAGAAACAGCATTTGAAACAAACTTCCGCGCGTTTAAGTAGTCATGGAGGGGAAATCAGTCATATCTTTTATCTTGGCGCCAAAAACATTACGTGAGCACTCCTATACTAGCGTAAAAAAAAAGCATAGCACTATATACTGGCTTTAAAAAAGAGGTGACTGAGCGCATCGACTCTTATAACTTTTTACTATTTGACCAGGTCGAGTGTAAATTTTCTTGTACCGCACCATCGTTGGTGGTTGGCACTCCCTGTAGTCTCCACCTCGCTTGCTGGAGGCTACCGTCGTCGGAATCGATGGAATCAAACCGGAATCGAGCCGCCATGTAGATTCCTTTGTGCTAAAAGTGAGGGCTTGTTTGTATTTTCCACTTCTCTTTGGTCCTTTATGTAAATTGTATCTCCGCCGACGATATGAAATAAAGCTTCTCGGTCCTTGGGACCGATCCCCTGTTCAAAAAAAAAAAGTATACTGAATGGGAAGCAAACCATTGTATTGTCATGGGAGCGCTCTTTAGCGTATTGAGGTAATAATCTCCGGCCATATGCTCCAATACTTGTTGACTTTGGGATCACGAAAATTCAAAATCAAAACCACGTTTCAGGTTTGAATTAGGTTGGTCCACCACGAGGTTTTTGAGGCAGGTTAACGACGTCCGAAACAGGCCCCCCCTGGCTGGTGAACCCCAATTTACAGGTGAAATAATTTATTCCGCGCATTGCGGCAACACCTTAGATGATAGGACCTTCACGCTAGTGACATATACAAAAAATGGAAAATAGAGATTTTCAGTGATCATTGATAATTTTCGAGCAGCCTGCGAAAACACATTTTCCATCTTCCCTGGAAAAATGATACTAGGTACTCCGTACAATTAGGGGTGTAAACGGATCAGATTGGATCGGATCGGATTTTGCTCGTACCATATCCTCTACCATATATTTTTCTCGGATTCGGATCGGAGCAAATATTAATCGGTTTTGGATTCGAATGCGGATATATCGGTGTGCGGATTCGAATCCGAAATGGAGCGGACTCGAACCGGAAACAAAAAATAGTCGGATAGATGCTCTCATCGGTAGATAGTAATAGTTCTTGCAAATCTTCAGAGAGATTTAACCGTTTAGTCCTGTGCAGTTAACAAGAAAGAGACATAATGCGATTAAAGCTCAAGCATTCTATAAAGATGATCGCCAAATGAATTTGGTAACTTTCAAGATTAGCTTTGCTTTTGACTCAAAAATTGGTTTATCCGGTTTCAAACCTTCGGATTATCCTAATTAAATTTCGGATAATCCATATCCGCATGTTATTTTCTATACCGTATCCTATATTATATCGAGAGCACCACTTCGAAATCGGATATCCTTATCCACCGGATTCTTTAAAATCTTATATGGATACTTTAAAACGGATTTGGCGCCGGTTTCGGTGCGGAAATTATCCTATCCGTTTACACCCTTACGTACAATGTACTCCTTTAGTTCTAATAATATTTAAGGGGTGCAGAATTTTCGCTAAAATTCTCACAATTTATAGAGAGAAATATCTACATCCACAATATCAAATATACTCAATGTTCTGCAAGGGAAAAAAAACTAGATCAAAAAGCCCCGCGTCGCCCTCCTCTGGCGACACGGGGAAACCCTAGCGCCGCGGACCCTTGGGCCCTCCCTCTTCCTCCGCTGCATCGCCGCCGCCGGAGGGGGCGCCGGCAAAGCCGCGCGCGCCTCAAGGACGGTGGTGGCGGGGCGGTTCCTCTCTGTCTCCTCGCGTTCCCGGCGCGTGGGGCGCTGCTGATGGTAGCGAGGCTACGGGAGGCGCGCGGCGGCTCTGCCTGCGTCGAGGTTGCGGCGGAGTTGCGTCGGGAGACCGAGACGGAGGTGCAGGCGGTGGTCGGCGGCGCGGCGGCCGGCGCCATGGGTGGCCCCCGATCTGGGCCTGCTAGGGTTGTGCGGGCCGCGACCGCTATGGGCGCTGTGGCGGCGCGGTGCTGGCCATGGCCCTGGGCCGAGTGGGCTGCGCGGCGGCGGCTTCGGGTTGGCCACGAGGATGCTGCGAGAGGACAGCGATGGCGGCGTGGTTGCTTTCTGGGGCCGTTGAAAGGATCGTATGCCGCACCTAGAGGGGGGGGGTGAATAGGTGCTAACCAATTTTTAGTTCTTTTTCAATTTAGGCTTGACACAAATGGTAAATTCTCTAGATATGCAACTAGGTGAATTTACCTATATGACAAGGCTAACAACTAAGCAAGATATATCTAAGCAATATAGAGATAGAGTGGGATAGAGGTAACCGAGAGTGGAGCACGCGATGACACGGAGATGATTCCCGTAGTTCCCTTCCTTTGCAAGAAGGTACGTCTACGTTTGGAGGAGTGTGGTTGCTACGAAAGCCAAACCAACAGCCACGAAGGCTTCACTCAGATCTCCGGTGAGCAACGCCACGAAGGCCTAGCCCACATCCACTAAGGGATTTCCTCGAGGCGGAAACCGGGCCTTTACAAGGTTCTTGGGGCACACATCCACAACCAAATTGGAGGCTCCCAAATCTGTTACAACACAACAAATCAACAAGCATACATCAACAACAACCACTAGGGATCCAAAGAGGAACACTAGCAAGGGGGCCCTCAAGCATAAGAGGGGGAAATGAAAAACGCTTCGGTGAGGATGTAGATCGGGGTCTTCTCCGTCGATTCTCCAAAGCACAAGGGATTTGGGTGGTTGAGGAAGTAGATCCGATGGATTTGAAATTCTTGGTGGCTCAACAATGGTGTATCTCTTTTTTAGAAGGGGAATGAGCAACCCTAGCTCAATGGAGAAGAAGCCCTTAAAAAGGGGCAGCTGATTCGGCCGTTGGAGAGCAGGGGAGGGGTGGCCGGTAGTACCGGCGAGTTTGGGCCGGTACTACCGGACTTAGCCGCGCGCGCGAGGCCAGCCGGGGGCGGCCACGTGGCCAGGAGGGCCCGGTCCGGGGGGGGAGGCCGGAGCCTCGGCCCGGGTACCGGCCGTGGTACCGCCGGGTGCCCCAACCCCCCTGGAAACATCCAGTGCTGCTCGCCGCCCGCCCGGTACCATGGGCGGTACCAAGGCCGGAGCCTCCGGCCGCAGCCAGGCCGGCGGTACCGCCCAGGACCCCCGCTCCTTCTTCTCTCCTTTGCATTTCTCTTTCTCTTCTCCTTCTCTTTTCTTTCTTTCTTCTTCTCTTTCCTTTTTCTTCCAATATCTTGTATACTCTTCACTCTTTAAGCATCTAGAGAATGTAATAACCTACAAATCTTATAAACCGAAATATTCATATATTATCATTGTCATCAACACCAAAACACATATAAAATGAGATATGATCTTTCAATCTCCCCCTTTTTGGTTTCTTGATGACAATATAAGATTTGCAAAAGATGAGAGTATTTGAGCAGAGAGAATATAAGATTTGCATAAAAGGCTCCCCCTAGACATGTGCATCTAATAGAATTAACATATGAATGATAGGCACATAATCTAGGATCAAACTACTCAAGAAAATATGAATCACCAACAAGTGCAAAGAAGCTTAGTAAGCAAATAAATTCATCACTTGTATAGAGGAGAGACAACCATATGTGAGTAAAGACAAGTGTTGAGTTTAGAGATCATACCACATGAAGTTCACTTAGTCTTTACCATAGATAGATAGATAGATAATGTCTCATACATAAATAGATAGCCCCTATGTCTCACACACATAGATAAGGTGCATAAAACAAGATAAGTAGTTCTCAACAATAGATAACCATAAGTCACAAGCATAAAAAGTCAAAGAAAACGCAAGCTTGTGACTTCCCATGCAAATCCCGAACCTAATAGAACTCTTCTCCCCCTTTGACATCAAGATGCCAAAAAGGTGGAAGAGCGATGCTACCGTCCCTAGCCATCAAGGAAGTCCCCGGCAACATCGGAGTCGACATCATAGGAGGGACCATCCTCGCCATCAGACCACTGGCTATGAGCAGAAATCCACTGAGGCTTCGGAAGGATATTCTCTTCAGATCCTGGAGGAGACACTTCCACACCAAGCTTTGCCATGATGCTCTTCTGACGGCGTCGAGCTTTCTTCTCTGCCACATAGGCGTCATACATGCGCTCCTGAATATCCAGCTGGAGACAGAAGGTCTTCTTTACCTTGATCTTGAGTTTGGTGTACCAAGAGGGCTCGAGCATGGGATCATATGCGGAGTGAGCCGGAGGCCCCCCAAGGGCCATATGAGGAGTAAAACCATCAATGAGTCTAATGTGAGCAAACCGGCGATCAGCCCGAGGGTGCGAGGACCAGGTTGGAGGAGGTCTTTGAGGCGAAGGTCTTTCTTGAGGCGAGAAGGAGGCTGTGGGGCTGAGGTAGAAGCTAGGAGCTCATGATCTTTGATAAGAAGGTTCTTGCGTTTATGGACAAGTGAGAGTAGAAAATGGTTCCAGAATGGCACCCTCAAACTTCTGACGCCACACCTCAGAAATAAGCTTCATGATGAAGGGACCAAAGGCAGGAGACCTCTTCTCAACCATACGCAGGAAGATCTGGTTCCACAGGCAATCCATGACATCCATCTTCACACCCTTGCCCTTTCGGAGATGAGTTTGGAGCATCAAGTCAATGACAAAAGAATGGATCTCATCAACATTACCCACTTTGACGGCAACAGTCTCACGGTAGATGCGAAGCATAATATCATAGACGGGTTGGAGACCGGAAGTGAATCCAAGCTTGCATCGACCGGGCATATAGAGCGGCTCAAGAACATCCTTGGTGCTTGCATTAGTCTGCCCATGAAACCTCCAACCACTATCAGTGTCATGTTCACAATCTTCCGGAATAGGATAGCCAAGAATCTGTCCAAATGTGCTCCAAGTGGTAGTGAGTACCACATCACGAGTCATCCAAGTGATGGAGCGAGCATCATCCTCATGAAAATAAACTGTGGCAAAGAACTGAGTCACAAGATAAGGATCATAGTTGCATTGGAAAGTCATAATGGGAAGTAACCCAAACTCCTCGCAAATACCAAGAGCTTCATGAAAGTAGGCATCCTTCTGCAAATGGTCAATGTTGAGATACCGTTGATCAACCACCTTCACCTTGTTGGGAGGATAGACTTCATTGAATATGCGTTCTTGAACCTCGGTGTAGAAGTGGCGGTTGTGGGTGCGAGAAGACCGAGGCCCCAAATAGGGATTAGCGGTGCGAATAGCCATGTATGCATGAAGGCGGACGCTGCCATAGGACTCAATAGCCTTTTTCCCTTTCTTTTTATTTGCCAAAGAAGCACCACGCGCAGTAGTGGCACGGGGTAACACTTCATCTTGTTCAACAAAATCATCCTCACGGGGCGGATCCCCTCTCCTCTTCCGACTAGAACCGGGAGCCATGGCGGAGGAGGGGTGGGGGAAGGCTCCCACGGAGCCGATCCGGCCGGAGATGGCCGGAGAGTGGCCGGGGGAGCAAGGAGCCGGCAGGGGCGGCCGGGCGGCTGAGCAGTTTGGAGAGGAGGGGCGATTGGGGAAGTGGAGATGGGGAGCCAGGGGCTCGACTCGCCCTCCCTTGGGGGCACCGGCCCGAGGCCGGCGGTAGTACCGGCCAGGCCCCAGGCGGTACTACCGGCCTGGTCAGGCCCGGGTCGGCCAGCCCCTGCCCCTTGTTTTTTTTTTTTTTTTTTTTTTTTTTTGTAGGCTGTTTTTGAACAAAATCCTCCTTTTTTTTATATATATAAAGACACCCTCTTTAAAACAAACAATTTTGATATGCATTTTTTGAGACGAGCTTGTGCAAGATATAGAATGTTTTAGAGGTGAGAGAATGGCTTAGGATGGAGTATGGTAATATGAACTCAAGTTTGCAAGGAGCAAATCAATAGAAGCCAAACATTGAGCCATTTCCCATAAAAACAAAAGATAGGCAAATGAAGTCCAATAAAGATCCAAATTATACCAACTCTTCATAAAGAAGAGTGTGGTGGCCTAGGCCACCATATATGAGTGTTATGGCATGGCACCGCGAAGATATATCTTGGGCCCAAAAACCACTACTCATCATTGAAGCTCACATATCATCATATGATATAAAGAGAATGATTTCTTAATGTTGGCATTAAGGGGGGGAGGGATAGCTCAATAATTTAAGCCGCACTCCCCCTATTTCCATGCCCACATCTAAACCAAATAAAGTTTTGAGACGAAGGTGTGTTTGCAAGATGGTCAAGCTATACTCCTTGAATCGATGATATTTAGCTCATTCCTCAAATAAGTGAACCTTGCTTCATCAAGAGGCTTCGTGAATATATCGGCAAGTTGATCCTTGGTAGGAACATAGATAAGCTCAATATCACCCCGGGCAACATGATCCCTAATGAAATGATTCCGGATCTCAATATGCTTCGTTCTTGAATGTTGCACCGGATTATAGGCAATCTTGATAGCACTTTCATTGTCACATAATAGAGGCACTTTGTCACAAATGACACCGTATTCCTTTAAAGTTTGCCTCATCCATAACAATTGAGTGCATCCACTTGCGGCGGCAACATATTCGGCTTCGGCGGTGGAGAGAGATATGCAATTTTGCTTCTTAGAAGACCAACACACCAAGGACCTACCAAGGAATTGGCAAGCCCCGGAAGTTGATTTCCTATCATCCTTGTCACCCGCCCAATCCGCATCGGTATATCCATTGAGAATAAAACTTGAGCCTTTGGGGTACCAAATACCATATCTTGGGGTATCAACCAAATATCGAAAGATTCTTTTGAGAGCCATCATGTGGCTCTCCTTAGGAAGAAGCTTGATACCTTGCACACACACCAACACTCAACACTATGTCCGGTCTAGAAGCGCAAAGGTAAAGCAAGGATCCAATCATGGAGCGATATACCTTTTGATCCACTTCTTTACCATTGGGATCTAGTGCAAGATGACATTTGGTAACCATAGGAGTGGCCACACCCTTCAACTCGGTCATCTTGAACCTCTTGAGCATGTCTTGGAGATATTTTGCTTGGTTGATGAAGGTTCCTTCTCTCAATTGCTTGATCTCAAAACCAAGGAAAAACTTCATCTCTCCCATCATAGACATCTCAAACCTATCGGTCATAAGCTTTGAGAATTCATCATTGAAAGCTTTGTTAGTAGAGCCAAATATAATATCATCAACATATAATTGGCAAACGAAAAGCTCCCCATTGACCCTCTTAGTAAAAAGAGTGGGGTCGATTAGCCCAACATCAAACCCACGGTCTACCAACAATTCCTTAAGGTGCTCATACCAAGCTCTAGGAGCTTGTTTGAGACCATAAAGAGCTTTATCGAGCTTGTAGACATGGTTAGGAAAGTTGAGATCCTCGAACCCCGGGGGTTGCTTAACATAAACCTCTTCATGTAAAGGACCATTAAGAAATGCACTTTTCACATCCATTTGTTGTAACTTAAAGTTATGATGCGATGCATAAGCAAGAAGGATACGGATGGACTCAAGACGAGCCACGGGAGCATAGGTCTCTCCAAAGTCAATCCCTTCAACTTGAGAGAAACCTTGAGCCACCAATCTTGCCTTGTTCCTCACAATATTTCCAAACTCATCTTGCTTGTTCTTGAATATCCATTTAGTGCCTATAACATTGCGGCACTCCTTTGGCTTCTCTACTAAGGTCCACACTTTGTTGCGCTTGAAGTTGTTGAGTTCCTCATGCATAGCTTCCACCCAATCCGAATCTTCAAGGGCTTCAAACACTTTCTTGGGTTCCACTACGGAGATATAGGCATGATGATTGCTAAAGTTAGCCAATTGCCTTCTTGTGGAGACTTTTGCTCGAACATCACCTAGGACCTTATCATGAGTGTGTCCACGAATTTCAAGGGTCCTTTCTCTTCTTGCCAAACGACGGGCCTCGATCTCCTCCTTGGTTCTTCTTGGCCTTGGAGGTGTCACTTGATCAACTTGATCATTTGGGTCCCCGTCTTGACCTTCAACTTGAGCAACTACAATCTCTTGTGGGTGCTCAACATCATGTGCTTGATCTTGGACATCATTTGGTGCGGAGCAAATATCAAATGGGTACTCGTCGGAACCATCATGTATTCTTGGTTGATCATGTTCTTGATCTTGTCCTTGATCTTGTCCTTGATCTTGCACACAAGGGGGAGGGTTTTGTTCTTGTTCTTGGGTTGGTGCATCATTTGCTTCACTTGATGGGGTTTGTTGATGTTGAGAAGATGAGGGCTCCACCGTGGTAGAGCATAGTCCTTCCCGAGACGCCACACCGTGTCCCTCAATGGGGCGGAAAAATCCCACACCCATTCTTACTATGGCATCTTGAGGTATTTCATCACCTGCACAAACATCAACTTGCCCCACTTGGGAGCCATCATTTTCTTCGAACTTCACACTACAAGATTCAATGATAATCCCGGAGGATACATCAAAGATTCTATAAGTGTGAGATTCGGCACCGTAACCAACAAATATACCCTCCAAAGCTTTAGGAGCAAATTTAGACAAACGAACTCCTTTGATTTTGTAGAAACACTTACACCCGAACACCTTGAAGTATGAGATATTAGGCTTGTTCCCGGTGAGTATTTCATATGGAGTCTTGTTCAAGCCCTTGCGGAGATAGAGCCGGTTGGAGGAGTGACAAGCGGTGGAGATGGCTTCGGCCCAAAAGTTATAGCGGGATTTATACTCCGCCATCATAGACCTTGCCATATCCATAAGAGTCCGGTTCTTCCTCTCCGCAACACCATTTTGTTGAGGGGTGTAAGCAGCGGAATATTGATGACGAATCCCCTCATCACTAAGAAAATCATTGAGTGTGTAGTTCTTGAACTCGGAGCCGTTGTCACTTCTTATTGCCATAATGAGGAGGTTGTGTTGGCGTTGCACCTCGGTAGCAAAGTCAATGAATACTTGTTGAGTCTCATCTTTCGTCTTGAGAAAGTAAACCCAAGTGTATCTTGAGTAGTCATCGACAATCACCAAGCAATGTTTCTTCGCACCAAGACTTGTATGAGTAACGGGACCGAAGAGATCCACATGAAGGAGCTCCAAGATCCTCTTGGAAGAGATGATGGTCTTGCTTGGATGCGGAGAGTCATGCATTTTGCCTTCAACACAAGCCCTACAAACACGATCTTTGGCAAAAGACACATTTTCCATTAGTCCCACAATATGGTTCCCCTTGTGAAGACTTTGCAAAGTTCTCATGTTGACATGGGCTAGGCGGCGATGCCACAACCAACCCACGTCCGCCTTTCCGAATAGGCACATCGCACTTGACGTGGTGGTCCCCGAAAAGTCCACCACATACAAGTTGTGTTCGCGATACCCAACGAATGCGACTTTTAGAGTCTTGCTCCACAAGAGGACCACAATATCATTATCAATAAAGACGGCGAAACCCATCTTGCCAAGGGCGGAAACGGAAAGCAAATTGTAACCAAGGGTTTTGACAAGCATGACATCCACAAGAGTAATGTTGTGTGCAACCACAACCTTGCCAAAACCCAATACCTCGGATGTAGAATTATCGCCAAAGGAGACGGTGATATCATTTATGTTAGGCCTCAACTCCTTGACGAGGTTCTTGCCGCCGGTCATATGACTTGTACATCCACTATCAAGTACCCATTTTGAACCTCCATGCATAGTCCTACATGAGATCAATTCTTGGATTTAGGTACCCATTTTTCAATGGGTCCTCTTTTGTTAGCAACAAGGGTCTTTGGGACCCAAATAGACCAAGCAACATAACCATCATATGGACCAACATACTTAGCATAAACATCACCATAATAATCTTTAAAGAGAACATAGTGAGGATTATCTATTCCCGCACCATCATCATTAATGATGTTGCCCTTTCGGGGTTCACCATTAGCTTTCTCATGTGCGGGTTTGGTCTTTTTCTTGTTTGCCTTTTTAGCCTTGGCATTGAAACCAAGTCCCTCCTTCCCATTGTTTGACCTTTGCATACTCAAAAGATCATCCAAGGAAAGTTTACTTTGGGAAGAGGAGGTCCTAGCAAGTTCATCTTTCAACCTAGCATTTTCCTCAATTACATTTGCATGATCACATGAAGGAGTAGAGGAGCTAGGCACATCATATGAGGCAAGCCTAATTTGAAGTTGCTCATAAGACTTGGATAAGAGAGTGTATTCACTCTTCAAAGCTTTGTGAGCTTTGTCTAGTTCATCTAGACCTTTCACAAGTTTCTCATGATCAACCTCAAATTGGGCCTTTTCCTTTTTAAGCACTTTAGACTTAGCCCTAGCAAGATCCCTAGCTTTTGTGAGCTTGTTAATTTTATCTTGAGGCTCTTCAAGAGTTTCTAGCCTCTCCTCAAGAGAGGCTATAGTTTCTTGACTTTCCTCAAGAGCATTTTTAAGAGCATGGATTTCAAGAGAGTCTTCTCTCTCTATTTGACCCTTTTTCTCAAGCATATCACCTTGTTGAGCTATACGAACCATGAGGCTAGAAACATGCTTCTTAGTGTTACCTTGTAGGTTAAGAATGAAATCATCAAACTCTAGCATTTCTTGTTTCACTTTTAGACTATCATCATCAACCCCTAGATCACTAGATAAGTTAGGCATAGAGG
This sequence comes from Lolium perenne, assembly GCF_019359855.2. Taxonomy (NCBI): domain Eukaryota; kingdom Viridiplantae; phylum Streptophyta; class Magnoliopsida; order Poales; family Poaceae; genus Lolium; species Lolium perenne. The sequence goes on from NC_067250.2 coordinate 263,895,227, forward strand.
GGTTAGGGGATGATACCTCGGAGGATTTAGCCATAAGGCAACTTTCTTCCTCCACAAGAATGACCTCATTGGGGAATTCACTTGGTGATGAAGAGTTAGTGGAGAGGGAGGCAAGAGCGACCAATCCATTAGAGGTTGCATCTTCTTCATCATCAACATCATCATCTCCGGAGGTATACTCTTCTTGAGTTGATAGCACAATAGGTGTGTCCAAGGAGGACCTTGCCATGAAGCAATGTGCATTCTTGATATGAGGGTTCTCATTGGGGGATTCAAAGAGAGATGAAGAGGGTGTGTTGGTGGTGGCGATGGCGGCCAATTCCTTTGAGCTTTCTTCATCTTCATCACCACTAGAACTTTCAACTTCATCGGTAGAATATTCTTCCCTTGTTACTAGCACAACTCTTGAGGGCCTCTTGCCCTTCTTGGTCTTGTTGTTGTAGAACTTCTTGTTGAGGGGCTTTGAATATTTGCCCTTTGAATCTTTGCTCTTGTCCTTGGGAATGAGCCTCCCATTATGAAGCTCTCTATTCTCATAGGGGCATTCGGCAATGAAGTGGCGCTTGTCATCACAATTGTAGCATGATCTTGTCTTTGGGCCAAAGCTAGTGAACCCACTTTTGTTGTTCCTCTTGATGTTGTCTTCCTTGGCCTTGGAGGGATCAATCCAAAACGACTTTGCATGGAAGGCCATGTGGTCATGGTAGTGGCATTGCAAATCTTCCGGATAGGTCATACTCCAAGATGCTCTATAAGATTCTTGAGGAACCACTTCTTCAACGGAGTTGACCACCAAGGCAAGGTTGGAACCTTTTGCCATCCCAATAGCACGATTGCGAGAGTCATGAGAGGTTTCCTCAAGCACCTTGAGAGCTTGCAACTCGTGCACAACTTGTTGAGAGGTGAGAGAGGAATAGCATTCCCTTCCCACAAGGGTCTTGACATCAATGGGTACAAATGGCATCATGCATTCAATGTACTTCTCCTTGATCCAAGAATCATTGATGTGGGTGGCACCAACAAGCCTAAGGCATCGGCAACGGTGAGAAGTCTTCCATACATATCTTCATGATCTTCATCCGGGAGCCTCATGAACCCTTCGGCTTTATTCTTGAGAGCATTATACTTGTTCCTTCTTGTGCTCTCACTTCCAATGCAACTCGAGGTCAAACCATCCCAAGCTTCCTTGGCGGTGGTGTAGTTCGGACACGATGCAATTCCTTTGTCCCCACACTAGTTTGAATCATGTGCAAGGCGGTGACGTTGAGTTGACTATCAACCGCTTCTCTTCTAGTCAACTTGTCGGGGTTGTATGGCTTGAAGCCCTCCATGATGATTCTCCATAATTCATTGGAGGCACTACAAACATGAGAGCGGAACTCAAATCGCCAAGTATCGAAATTCTCAATAGAAAACTTAGGTGGGTCGCCCCTAATATTCAAATGAGGCATGGGAACCGGTATGTCGGGTGATTGGAAAGGTGGAGGTACTCGATTGTAGCTCTCACTTCCATTGGTTCCCCTAGGAGATGCAATGGGAGATTTATTAGAGTTTAAGTTATCACCTTCCACGGGTTTGGTAGATGAGGGTAAGTCCGAAGCCTCTCCCTCATGTAACACACCCGTGTCTTTTACCTCTACACTAGGAGCCTTGGGAAGGGCCGGAGCCAAAAGCTCGGCAATCATCTTTTTCATGCTTTCCATTTGGGCTTCCACGGAAGACTTCAACGAATTGAAGTCTTCCACGGAGACCATCTTGGCGGCCCCTTCCGAGGACTCCTCGTCCGGCATACTCTTAGGCGGTTAAGCCCGAAATAAGAGCCGAGGCTCTGATACCAATTGAAAGGATCGTATGCCGCACCTAGAGGGGGGGGGTGAATAGGTGCTAACCAATTTTTAGTTCTTTTTCAATTTAGGCTTGACACAAATGGTAAATTCTCTAGATATGCAACTAGGTGAATTTACCTATATGACAAGGCTAACAACTAAGCAAGATATATCTAAGCAATATAGAGATAGAGTGGGATAGAGGTAACCGAGAGTGGAGCACGCGATGACACGGAGATGATTCCCGTAGTTCCCTTCCTTTGCAAGAAGGTACGTCTACGTTTGGAGGAGTGTGGTTGCTACGAAAGCCAAACCAACAGCCACGAAGGCTTCACTCAGATCTCCGGTGAGCAACGCCACGAAGGCCTAGCCCACATCCACTAAGGGATTTCCTCGAGGCGGAAACCGGGCCTTTACAAGGTTCTTGGGGCACACATCCACAACCAAATTGGAGGCTCCCAAATCTGTTACAACACAACAAATCAACAAGCATACATCAACAACAACCACTAGGGATCCAAAGAGGAACACTAGCAAGGGGGCCCTCAAGCATAAGAGGGGGAAATGAAAAACGCTTCGGTGAGGATGTAGATCGGGGTCTTCTCCGTCGATTCTCCAAAGCACAAGGGATTTGGGTGGTTGAGGAAGTAGATCCGATGGATTTGAAATTCTTGGTGGCTCAACAATGGTGTATCTCTTTTTTAGAAGGGGAATGAGCAACCCTAGCTCAATGGAGAAGAAGCCCTTAAAAAGGGGCAGCTGATTCGGCCGTTGGAGAGCAGGGGAGGGGTGGCCGGTAGTACCGGCGAGTTTGGGCCGGTACTACCGGACTTAGCCGCGCGCGCGAGGCCAGCCGGGGGCGGCCACGTGGCCAGGAGGGCCCGGTCCGGGGGGGGGGAGGCCGGAGCCTCCGGCCCGGGGTACCGGCCGTGGTACCGCCGGGTGCCCCAACCCCCCTGGAAACATCCAGTGCTGCTCGCCGCCCGCCCGGTACCATGGGCGGTACCAAGGCCGGAGCCTCCGGCCGCAGCCAGGCCGGCGGTACCGCCCAGGACCCCCGCTCCTTCTTCTCTCCTTTGCATTTCTCTTTCTCTTCTCCTTCTCTTTTCTTTCTTTCTTCTTCTCTTTCCTTTTTCTTCCAATATCTTGTATACTCTTCACTCTTTAAGCATCTAGAGAATGTAATAACCTACAAATCTTATAAACCGAAATATTCATATATTATCATTGTCATCAACACCAAAACACATATAAAATGAGATATGATCTTTCAGCCGTGCGGGGAGGTGGTGGAGTGTCGTCGCCGGCGTGTGGAGGCCAGGGCGGGCGCGGAAAGTCCCTGGGAGGAGGAGCTGGGTGAGGGGCACGACGGGACGGCGGCCCCGGAATCCTTGGCGGTGTGGCAGCTGCGGTGACCGCGTGGGCGGCAGGATCTGGGAGTTCTTGTCTGCGGGCTTCGATGTTCGTCCTCGAGCCCCATGTTGGTGTTGGTCGGTGTCCCCTCTATGTGGCGTTCCGGCGGCGCCCACGCTTTGCCTCTTGGGGCCTCGCTTGGACGTCCACTGGTCAGAGGGGTTTGTGGAGTGCTTTGGCGGTTCGACGGATGTGGGTTCGTCTTCGGCCAGGTGGGGCGCGGCCTCGGGGTCGGCGTGGTAGTTGGAGCGGTGGCTCCGGTATTTTTGCCTCCGCCTGTTGCGTTGAGGTGTGGTGTCGACTTGGTTGGTCGTCGACCCGTGTGGAGCGCAGCCTCGGGGCTGGCGTGTAGTGTCGTGTTGTAATGGTTTTTCGGCCATTTTTCCTCATAAACGGACCAACTCTTTTCTCCTATATCAATGAAAGGTAAATCTTTTGTCTCGTTTAAAAAAAATACTCAATGTTGATTTGTTGTTATTGTGTCCTGATCAATGATGACCATGGTGTGACCGCTCGTTTTTTTTTCGATAAAGAGAATATATTAATATCAAGAGATACCAATTACACCCAGCCTCTGCAACAACGCACCACCCTAATGGCACTATGGATGCACACAGCCAAAAAAAAGGAAAAGAAAACTAAGAAATAAAAGTCCCGCTACAGTATCTCGGGCCTAACAACAGCAATACATCCACCGCCATGACAACACCTGAATTACAGAATCTTCAAAAAACGACGCCTCCAAGAAGGGAACAGTGCTCAAACACCGTCGTCGACCGATCAAAGATCTTGGGTTTTCACCCTAAAGATAGTCCCCGTTCTTAAAACAATGCCTCCACCAAGGTCATTGCCAGGCACAACCAGTTAAGGCCAGACCTTGGGTTTTCACCCTGAAAGGTAGGACTCTGCACTTCACCTATGTTGTCGCCCCCACTTTCATACCCTGCTGTGAAGCCCGGAACACCAAGCAAGCCCCTCAACAGCGCGGAGACTTTAACCTCCCTTAGCTAGTCCTCCCCTCCGGCCTTCATGAAATTCTCTTCTTCCGACTTTCATCATGGATCCATAGTCACTTGATGTCAACACAGAAAAAGAGCTTCGCGCCGCACCCTCTAGAACCAATCGGTCGGAATAAAAACATGGGTGCGCACGACCGAATACCTCCGATCCAGCAAACTCCAGGCAAAGCACTGTTACATTCGCCGGCGGAGCCTTCCGGAACTCAACCCCCCGGCCAGATCACGAGTCCAGGCTTCCGGTAGGTCCTCCTCTTCACGCAAGAGAGGCCATAGGACCGCCGCCTTTATTCAGGTCGGACCCCCACGTCGGCGACCATCCCGGGCTGGCCAATCCAACCCTCCACCGGCGACACCATCACCGCCTTCCATGCTCCTCCATCTCGCCGCCGGTTCGCAGTGATAGATCAAGGATCCACCACCACCAACCGCAGGCCGACCCTCTCCGGCGAAGAAGAGGGCCACCTCCTCCATCGAACCCAAGGCTGCTGCCCCGGGCGCCCTCGTGTCGCGGAAGAATCCCGAGATCACCTCCGCGCACCGATGAGAGGCAGGGGGAGGGCTTGGCGCAGACCGAGGGTCTGGCCGCCGCCCACCCAGCCCCTGCCAGAGTGCTGCGGGGGAGAGCCGACGGAAGGAGGGAGAGGCCTCCACCGCCCAACCCACCCGCGCCGGCCGGTCCGCCAGGGGACAGCCGCCGAGAGGAGGGGGCCGCAGCGCACGTCGCCCATCCCATCCGATCTGCGCCTGCTCCGCCATGCTTCGAGGAGGTGGGATCCGGCCGCCGTTCATCACGCAGCAACGAGGAAGGGCCCCCGCCGCCGCCACGCCCCGAGGGTCTTTGCCCCGGCGGCGCTACCGGCGGCGGCGGCGGTTAGGGTTGGGAGGGTGGGGTGCGGGAGGAAGTGGTTGAACTGTACACCGACGGCTATGCTGCTCTGTGTGACCGCTCGTACACTGCATGAGTAGTTCATCAGTTTGTTCGATTCGCTTCCACCTTTCCAAGTTCCATTAATTAATTGGTATCTTTACCCGAGGAGTCGTGGGTATGTTTGTGACATCCCTGCATAAATGAAAGGAAAACGCTTCCAATCAGCCCACCGATCCAGCGTAGAAAATCGGTTGTTTCCTCCCCGCACGTGGATGGGTCCCACCAGATATTATCCTATCGCTAGCCACAGAAATCTTCTTCATCGTCCCTGATCCTCCCCGGGCGAGCCCGCCGCCCCAGCTCCTTCCCATCGAGTGCGCCGCCCTGCTCCTCCCCCGCGGGAGCGTCGCCCCATCTCCTTCCCTAGTGAGCGCGCCGTCCGATCTCCTTCCCCGGCGAGTGTTCCGCCCGATCTCCTCCCCAGGCGAGTGTGTCGCCCATCTCCTTCCCGGCGAGCACGTCGCCCGTGCTCCTCCCAGCTAGTGCGCGCTCTGCTCCCCATCCAGTTGTTGCGCCCCCACCTCCTGCGAGCATGCTCTGTGCCTCCAACCGCTCGTGACGCCCCTGCTCCTCCCGGCGAGTACAACTTTGCTCCCAATCTAGCTGCGCCCTGATACGTCTCCGACGTATCGATAATTTCTTATGTTCCATGCCACATTATTGATGTTATCTACATGTTTTATGCACACTTTATGTCATATTCGTGCATTTTCTGGAACTAACCTATTAACAAGATGCCGAAGTGCCGATTCTTTGTTTTCTGTTTTTGGTTTCAGAAATCCTAGTAACGAAATATTCTCGGAATTGGACGAAATCAAAGCCCAGGGCCTATTTTCTCACGAAGCTTCCCGGAAGTCCGAAGGAGAGACGAAGAGGGGCCACGGAGGGGCCACACCCTAGGGCGGCGCGGCCCCCTTGGCCGCGCGGCCTGTGGTGTGGGGCCCCCGTGCCGCCTCTTGACCTGCCCTTCCGCCTACAAATAGCCTCCGTGACGAAACCCCCGATCAGAGAGCCACGATACGGAAAACCTTACTGAGACGCCGCCGCCGCCGATCCCATCTCGGGGGATCCAGGAGATCGCCTCCGGCACCCTGCCGGAGAGGGGAATCATCTCCCGGAGGACTCTACACCGCCATGGTCGCCTCCGGTGTGATGAGTGAGTAGTCTACCCCTGGACTATGGGTCCATAGCAGTAGCTAGATGGTTGTCTTCTCCCCATTGTGCTATCATTGTCGGATCTTGTGAGCTGCCTAACATGATCAAGATCATCTATCTGTAATTCTATATGTTGCGTTTGTTGGGATCCGATGAATAGAGAATACTTGTTATGTTGATTATCAAAGTTATATCTACGTGTTGTTTATGATCTTGCATGCTTTCCGTTACTAGTAGATGCTCTGGCCAAGTAGATGCTTGTAACTCCAAGAGGGAGTACTTATGCTCGATAGTGGGTTCATGCTCGCATTGACACAGGACGATGTGACGAAAGTTCTAAGGTTGTGTTGTCTTGTTGCCACTAGGGATAAAACATTAGTGCTATGTTCAAGGATGTAGTCACTAGTTACATTACGCGCCATACTTAATGCAATTGTCTGTTGTTAGCAACTTAATACACGGAGGGGTTCGGATGATAACCTGAAGGTGGACTTTTTAGGCATAGATGCAGTTGGATGACGGTCTATGTACTTTGTCGTAATGCCCAATTAAATCTCACTATACTTATCATGATATGTATGTGCATGGTCATGCCCTCTTTATTTGTCAATTGCCCAACTGTAATTTGTTCACCCAACATGCTGTTCGTCTTATGGGAGAGACACCTCTAGTGAACTGTGGACCCCGGTCCAATTCTCTTTACTGAAATACAATCTACTGCAATACTTGTTCTACTGTTTTCTGCAAACAATCATCTTCCACACAATACGGTTAATCCTTTGTTACAGCAAGCCGGTGAGATTGACAACCTCACTGTTTCGTTGGGGCAAAGTACTTTGGTTGTGTTGTGCAGGTTCCACGTTGGCGCCGGAATCCCTGGTGTTGCGCCGCACTACATCCCGCCGCCATCAACCTTCAACGTGCTTCTTGGCTCCTCCTGGTTCGATAAACCTTGGTTTCTTTACGAGGGGAAAACTTGCTGCTGTGCGCATCATACCTTCCTCTTGGGGTTCCCAACGAACGTGTGAGTTACACGCCATCAAGCATATTTTCTGGCGCCGTTGCCGGGGAGTTCAAGACACGCTGCAAGGGGAGTCTCCACTTCTCAATCTCTTTACTTTGTTTTTGTCTTGCTTAGTTTTATTTACTACTTTGTTTGCTGCACTAAATCAAAATACAAAAAAATTAGTTGGTAGTTTTACTTTATTTGCTATCTTGTTTGCTATATCAAAAACACAAAAAAAATTAGTTTACTTGCATTTACTTTATCTAGTTTGCTTTATTTACTACTGCTAAAATGAGTAATCCTGAAGTTGAAGTTCGTTCGTTTAAGCAACAAGGGGGAGAATGTTTAAGAGATGCTTGGTATAGAATTATTAATGCCCATAATAGGTGCACTAAGAAACACTCCACCACTATTTTACTCAGGAATTTTTATGTTGGTATCTCTAGCTGGAATAGGCATGTTCTTGATTGTCTCGTAGGAGGTAACTTCTTAAGTACCCCTGCATTAGAAGCTAGCTGCATTATTGAGAGTCTATTTGGAATACCCCCTGTTGATAAAGTTAAAACTGAAATCTCTCTTGAAGATGTTATGAAAAAATTGGAAACCATAGAGAAAAATTTTCCAAGTATTGAAGCTAAATTGGAAATGTTACTTGATAAAACTGATGAACTTGATAAATCCTTAGTAGGAATCGATGAAAGAATTAGTGCCCTAGGAACTTGTGTTGTCCATGATGATCAAATTAATAGGATTGATGAACTTGAAAAGGCTATGGGAACCTTGGGTTCAACATTTTCTTCTCTTAAATATAAGGAGAAAGCTTATGTGGGTAAGGAGCAAAAGTTTATGTATGTCTCTAAAGTGCCTAGACCAAAGAAGTATTATTATAGGCCTAAAATTGACAAAGCCCTTAGTACCACCATGGATGGGGGAGCTCATGATAACAATGCACCACCCTTCGATAATACTTGATACACACTTTCTGCGCCTAGCTGAAAGGCGTTAAAGAAAAGCGCTTATGGGAGACAACCCATGTTTTTACCTACAGTACTTTGTTTTTTATTTTGTGTCTTGGAAGTTGTTTACTACTGTAGCAACCTCTTCTTATCTTAGTTTTGTGTTTTGTTGTGCCAAGTTAAGCCGTTGATAGAAAAGTAAGTACTAGATTTGGATTACTGCACAGTTCCAGATTTCTTTGCTGTCACGAATCTGGGTCTACCTCCCTGTAGGTAGCTCAGAAAATTAAGCCAATTTACGTGCATGATCCTCAGATATGTACGCAACTTTCATTCAATTTGAGCATTTTCATTTGAGCAAGTCTGGTGCCATTTTAAAATTCGTCAATACGAACTGTTCTGTTTTGACAGATTCTGCCTTTTATTTCGCATTGCCTCTTTTGCTATGTTGGATGAATTTCTTTGATCCACTAATGTCCAGTAGCATTATGCAATGTCCAGAAGTGTTAAGAATGATTGTGTCACCTCTGAATATGTCAATTTATATTGTGCACTAACCCTCTAATGAGTTGTTTCGAGTTTGGTGTGGAGGAAGTTTTCAAGGATCAAGAGAGGAGTATGATGCAACATGATCAAGGAGAGTGAAAGCTCTAAGCTTGGGGATGCCCCGGTGGTTCACCCCTGCATATATTAAGAAGACTCAAGCATCTAAGCTTGGGGATGCCCAAGGCATCCCCTTCTTCATCGACAACATTATCGGGTTCCTCCTGAAACTATATTTTTATTCCATCACATCTTATGTGCTTTTTCTTGGAGCGTCGGTTTGTTTTTGTTTTTTGTTTTGTTTGAATAAAATGGATCCTAGCATTCACTTTATGGGAGAGAGACACGCTCCGCTGTAGCATATGGACAAGTATGTCCTTGGTTTCTACTCATAGTATTCATGGCGAAGTTTCTCCTTCGTTAAATTGTTATATGGTTGGAATTGGAAAATGATACATGTAGTAATTGCTATAAATGTTTTGGGTAATTTGATACTTGGCAATTGTTGTGCTCATGTTTAAGCTCTTGCATCATATGCTTTGCACCCATTAATGAAGAAATACATAGAGCATGCTAAAATTTGGTTTGCATATTTGGTTTCTCTAAGGTCTAGATAATTTCTAGTATTGAGTTTGAACAACAAGGAAGACGGTGTAGAGTTTTATAATGTTTTCAATATGTCTTTTATGTGAGTTTTGCTGCACCGGTTCATCCTTGTGTTTGTTTCAAATAAGCCTTGCTAGCCTAAACCTTGTATCGAGAGGGAATACTTCTCATGCATCCAAAATACTTGAGCCAACCACTATGCCATTTGTGTCCACCATACCTACCTATACTACATGGTATTTTCCCGCCATTCCAAAGTAAATTGCTTGAGTGCTACCTTTAAAATTCCATCATTCACCTTTGCAATATATAGCTCATGGGACAAATAGTTTAAAAACTATTGTGGTATTGAATATGTAATTATGCACTTTATCTCTTATTAAGTTGCTTGTTGCGCGATAACCATGTTCACTGGGGACGCCATCAATTATTCATTGTTGAATTTCATGTGAGTTGCTATGCATGTCCGTCTTGTCTGAAGTAAGAGAGATCTACCACCTTATGGTTAAGCATGCATATGTTAGAGAAGAACATTGGGCCGCTAACTAAAGCCATAATCCATGGTGGAAGTTTCAGTTTTGGACAACAATCCTCAAATCTCAAATGAGAAAATTATTAATTGTTGTTATATGCTTATGCATAAAAGAGGAGTCCATTATCGGTTGTCTATGTTGTCCCGGTATGGATGTCTAAGTTGAAGAATAATCAATAGCGAGAAATCCAATGCGAGCTTTCTCCTTAGACCTTTGTACAGGCGACATAGAGGTACCCCTTTGTGACACTTGGTAAAAACAATGCATTGTGATGATCCGGTAGTCCAAGCTAATTAGGACAAGGTGCGGGCACTATTAGTACACTATGCATGAGGCTTGCAACTTATAAGATATAATTTACATGATGCATATGCTTTATTACTACCGTTGACAAAATTGTTTCATGTTTTCAAAATCAAAGCTCTAGCACAAATATAGCAATCGATGCTTTTCCTCTATGAGGACCATTCTTTTACTTTCAATGTTGAGTCAGTTCACCTATTTCTCTCCACCTCAAGAAGCAAACACTTGTGTGAACTGTGCATTGATTCCTACATACTTGCTTATTGCACTTATTATATTACTCTATGTTGACAATATCCATGAGATATACATGTTACAAGTTGAAAGCAACCGCTGAAACTTAATCTTCTTTTGTGTTGCTTCAATGCTTTTACTTTGAATTGTTGCTTTATGAGTTAACTCTTATGCAAGACTTATTGATGCTTGTCTTGAAGTGCTATTCATGAAAAGTCTTTGCTTTATGATTCACTTGTTTACTCATGTCATATACATTGTTTTGATCGCTGCATTCACTACATATGCTTTACAAATAGTATGATCAAGATTATGATGGCATGTCACTCCAGAAATTATACGTGTGTCGTTTTACCTGCTCGGGACGAGCAGAACTAAGCTTGGGGATGCTGATACGTCTCCGACGTATCGATAATTTCTTATGTTCCATGCCACATTATTGATGTTATCTACATGTTTTATGCACACTTTATGTCATATTCGTGCATTTTCTGGAACTAACCTATTAACAAGATGCCGAAGTGCCGATTCTTTGTTTCTGCTGTTTTTGGTTTCAGAAATCCTAGTAACGAAATATTCTCGGAATTGGACGAAATCAAAGCCCAGGGGCCTATTTTCTCACGAAGCTTCCAGAAGTCCGAAGGAGAGATGAAGAGGGGCCACGGAGGGGCCACACCCTAGGGCGGCGCGGCCCCCCCCCTTGGCCGCGCGGCCCTGTGGTGTGGGGCCCCCGTGCCGCCTCTTGACCTGCCCTTCCGCCTACAAATAGCCTCCGTGACGAAACCCCCAGTACCGAGAGCCACGATACGGAAAACCTTACTGAGACGCCGCCGCCGCCGATCCCATCTCGGGGGATCCAGAGATCGCCTCGGCACCCTGCCGGAGAGGGGAATCATCTCCCGGAGGACTCTACACCGCCATGGTCGCCTCCGGTGTGATGAGTGAGTAGTCTACCCCTGGACTATGGGTCCATAGCAGTAGCTAGATGGTTGTCTTCTCCCCATTGTGCTATCATTGTCGGATCTTGTGAGCTGCCTAACATGATCAAGATCATCTATCTGTAATTCTATATGTTGCGTTTGTTGGGATCCGATGAATAGAGAATACTTGTTATGTTGATTATCAAAGTTATATCTACGTGTTGTTTATGATCTTGCATGCTTTCCGTTACTAGTAGATGCTCTGGCCAAGTAGATGCTTGTAACTCCAAGAGGGAGTACTTATGCTCGATAGTGGGTTCATGCCTGCATTGACACCGGGACGATGTGAGAAAGTTCTAAGGTTGTGTTGTCTTTGTTGCCACTAGGGATAAAACATTAGTGCTATGTTCAAGGATGTAGTCACTAGTTACATTACGCGCCATACTTAATGCAATTGTCTGTTGTTAGCAACTTAATACTGGAGGGGGTTCGGATGATAACCTGAAGGTGGACTTTTTAGGCATAGATGCAGTTGGATGACGGTCTATGTACTTTGTCGTAATGCCCAATTAAATCTCACTATACTTATCATGATATGTATGTGCATGGTCATGCCCTCTTTATTTGTCAATTGCCCAACTGTAATTTGTTCACCCAACATGCTGTTCGTCTTATGGGAGAGACACCTCTAGTGAACTGTGGACCCCGGTCCAATTCTCTTTACTGAAATACAATCTACTGCAATACTTGTTCTCTGTTTTACGCAAACAATCATCTTCCACACAATACGGTTAATCCTTTGTTACAGCAAGCCGGTGAGATTGACAACCTCACTGTTTCGTTGGGGCAAAGTACTTTGGTTGTGTTGTGCAGGTTCCACGTTGGCGCCGGAATCCCTGGTGTTGCGCCGCACTACATCCCGCCGCCATCAACCTTCAACGTGCTTCTTGGCTCCTCCTGGTTCGATAAACCTTGGTTTCTTTCTGAGGGAAAACTTGCTGCTGTGCGCATCATACCTTCCTCTTGGGGTTCCCAACGAACGTGTGAGTTACACGCCATCACGCCCCCACCTCCGGCGAGCGCACTTGGCGTCTCCAACCACCGGGCTACGACAGCACCCCGAACCCCAAGTACCGTTGTTTGTGCTGTCGACGTGGTGTCACCGCCGGCGCGGGAGCTACTAGTGGAGATGGTCAAGGAGGTGTGGGGCACAGAACGGTAATTTTTTGTTGTTTTTATTGTTAATTATTGTTGTAAATATATCAGTGGTTTGTTGTAAAGATATTTTTTTGACATGGGAATTGTTTTTCTGTTAAAATAATTTGTTGTTTTTTTTGCTAATTATTGTTGTAAATATGGAGCTGATTTGTTGTAAATATATTTTAGGTATGGAGGTTGATTGTTATTGTAAACACCCAAATAAAAAAATGTTGGTTTTCTTATTAATTTGTTGTTGTAAATATATTTCAGGTATGGAAGTTGACTGTTATTGTAAACACCCAAATAAAAAAATGTTGGTTTTGTTATTAATTTGTTGTGGTAAATATATTGGACATTTGTTGTACATACTTTTTGGCACAGAAAATTATTAGTCCAAATCGTTGCTTTTTGTAAAAAAATTGTTAAATATTATTGTAAATACTCTTTTGTTTTGTTATTTTTTCTGAAAATTATTGTTGTCAATACTTTACTTTTTTGTTGTAAATACAACATGAAGAACCAGACACAATACATCAGTGGAGAACCGGTAGGAAAACTGGCCTGCATGCGGCGTCATGCACCACCAAAAGTGAGCTGGCGTCATGCACCACCAAAATCGAGCTTGCAGCATTGTGGGGTCCACACAAAAAGCGACATGCATGCATTAAATGCCAGATTGATTTCTAGCCTTTAGATGTACATCGAACGGCCGGGAAAGCAACCGATTTGAGGGCGCTGTTTGGCCGACCGACGCCTAGCACGCCCCTAAATGAAACGACGCGCAGTAGTGCTAACCTTCCACATTCACATTCGCAAACACCATTGTCAGCTTCTCATACCGTCTCCCCTACATTTACTCTCTGTCATGGAGAAAACTACCTGCACAAACCTCACCGACGTCGTGCGCTCGGTGCAGCTGCTCAAGGTCAACGGCTACTCCATGACCAAGACCATGGACAGCGAGGAGGGCTGCATCAAATCCAGGTGGAATGTCGATGGGTATGAGTGGGAAATCCGCTTGTATTCTGCAGGTTTGCCTGGCCACGGTGGCTTCTACAGTTCGTGGATAGCAATGGAGCTCGTCTTCCTCAGCGAAGCCCGCGCGCGCAACGTGAAGGCGACCCTAGGCTATCGCCTGGTAGATCCGATTCCGACAGCGAGGCTTAATAAATTTTCAGAAGAAAGGAGGCATACCGTAGAACGCGGATTTTCTAGCGGAGCCGGTAACTACCGGTCACGATCTCATCGTTGGATATGTTGCGCGCGATTCGGGCGTGAGATTCTGGTATTTCCCTCTCTTGCTGGGTATTTATTCTTGCACATAGGATACATATAATACATACATGTCCCACTTGACCCGATAATATCTAGCCACAACCGCACAGGCCACCATCCGGCGCGCTCTTCATCGTTTCTCTCCTCTCCCCGCATCTCGATCCGGAAAAAGGCGGCGGTGCCGCAATGGCGTGAAGATGGCGGCCGGACTGCCCGTGTTTGCACGGCGAGACAGCGCCGCTGCTCCTGCCGCAAGGCAGCAACGGAGGGCAACAAGCTGGCGTGAAGACTGTCGACAGTTCTGCGGCCGGAACAACGGCGAGGCGGCCGCCTGCCGTCGGCCGAGGTGAGGCCTGCATCGATGGGCTCGAGGAGCTCGCTCTGCTCCCTCTCCCGCTCGTGCTCTTCCCAGAGATTGCCTGCAATCTTTTTGAGTGTTTTCATCGGCTTCCCCAGCCATTTCAGCCAGAAAATGTTCAGTTCTTCATCCGCTGTTGGATCCCTCAACCCTCTTTTTTTTCTCTCATGTTGTTTGCCTGTAATGTTCTCTCATGCTTGGATCTGTGGCTTACTACTCGCCATTATAGCATCTGATTGGTTAGGTACCAGCAATTTAAGAGGTGTGATCAATCTCTAAAAAATGAATGGGTCGTATTTGGTATCGACCAAATTTCAGAAAGGAATACATGTCATGTTTCCCTAAACTGAGATGTTACAGAACCCATTATTGAAAGTTACATGTCATGGTTCCCTAAACTGAGATGTTACAGAACTCAATATTGAATCATATCTTGTCCGTATGATTGGACCTACCATTCACTTCTCCATATCATACTTTTTATCAACAAAATGTGACATTTGTATTTTTCTTAATTTGACATCCAAAGTAATTCTTGTAACATATCTGCTTGGGTTCAGTTAACTTATGTAACATATCAAAAAGTTGATTTGTCTGTTTTCTCCGTAAAATTGTGAAACACTTGTGGTGCAAAGAAATGATTGTAATCAATTTGATTTGTTAATGAGATTTTGTAACAATGCGTGGAAATTATTTTCTGCACAAATATGGATTGTAAACGGATGTCTCATATATAAATGGTGTATGCTATACTTTGTTGATATAATTGTACAAAATATATTATATGTACGCATACTTAGAAAACGCCCGCTCCCAGCAGCCAAACCACCGTCGAAGAATCGACCACTGACCTAGCCATCCCAAGGCGGCGCCTTGAGGAAGGGGACGACGCCGGTCTTGCCGCCGCCGCCCAAGTCGAGGCTTTTGGGTTTTCACCCGAGATAGGCTAGACAGGGAGGGGATAGACTACCTCGAAATCGCCTTAAAGAAGGAGATCGGCACCAACAGCGTCGACGACTTCGTGGCCGCCCCGTCGGCCAAGAGTTTCCCCCGGTCCGGCGCTCCACCTCCAACAGCAGCAACCCACCAGAGCAAGTCCAGGGTTGGGCAGGGTCGAGCTTGACGCAGAAAGGCAACAGCTCCAGATCCGGCGCGGGAGACCACCGGGGCGATCTCCCCACCACATCCCTTTTTTTGGAGCAACCGGCGGGCTCTTGCCTTTTCATATAAGCAAGGGGAAAACCAAAAGCGTACAAAGAAGGAATGTTTAGATTGAGGTGTAGAACATGCCGAAACCACCGAGGTAAAAAGAAAAACACAGCTGCCTAGTCAGGCTCCGCTGGGATGGCGACTCTAACAGGCGCGAAAGCACGCTGCCTTTGCTCAATATCCTCCTTGACGATTGAGGCCACCTCGATGTAGGTGAGGCGATGTCCAGTGAAGATGCTTCTGTTTCTTTCTTTCCAGGCGTTCCATATCACATAGAGAAAGCGTCCACTGAGGCGGCGCCTTTCAGAGCCCGGCTTGCCCTCAATGATGTTGTCCCACCAGTCATTGATAGACATGAAAGTCTGGCCGTGTGAAGCCGGGTTGTGGTCGCCGTTTTGGTGGATGTTGTTCCATATAGCTGTGGTGAAAGGGCAATCCTTGCAGAGGTGGGTAGCCGTCTCGTGGGCAGACAAGCAAAGGGGCAGGCGGGTCATGCGGCCACCCCCGAATGGCGAGCCTGTCGGCGGTGAGAAGTTTAGCGTGAAGGGCAAGCCATGCGAAGATCTTGCATTTTGGCTCCGCGTGTGCAAGCCAAATCTTGGCGGCGTCAAACTTGGGAAAACTGCCCAGGAACTGTAGGTGGTAAGCGGATCCCGCAGAGTAAGTCCCATGCGAGCTCGTAGACCAAGCAATGGTGTCCAGGGTGTCCGGGTTCAGGTGGGTGGACATCACGAGATTCCAGACATCCAGGAATTGCGCTAGCTGAACCGGCGTGCTGAGGCCGGCAATGGAGCGGATCCAGTTGTCGTCGAGGAATTCCTTGGCGACGGATCTTGATTTTCTGGTGGCCACCTTAAAAAGATCAGGGGCCCACAAGCATAGTGGCCCGCGTTCAGACCATGAATCGAACCAGAAGGAAGTAAGTTCCCCATTGCCGATGGTGATCTTCGTAGCCGCCCTAAAAAGGGCCATGTAAGTATCGTCACAGGGAAGCTTGGAGCCCACCCAGGGCCGCTGAGGGTCAGTCCATCGAAGCCATGGCCAGCGCAGCCTCAAGGCGCGGCCCTTCCACGTGGATGTGTCTGCATTATTACCCATATGTGCTTTCCATACTCTCTCTCTTTAATTATTGATCTCCGCCTCCACCACAACATGTGAGGGTGAAATATATTTTAACTATTTTCAATACAAATTTGAAGTTATGCTTTGTAAATTTTTAAAACAACTTTATAGAAGCTCCCTACAAGATTTACACATATTCCAGTTATATTTCTTTATTTCCAGAACAGTGTAAGTTTGTTTCAGAAAAAATCAAAATATCTTCAAAATTTGTGAGCTACTCAAATCAGATTCTCAGAACATCTTGGAATCAAAGAAATTTTACATATATTACTCACATTTATATAATTTTTTTTCATACCTAGTACAATCCAACTAGCTAGGTTTCGGACATCAACTATTTTGATTATGGATAGCATTATGATATGAACAAATTATGGTATATAATATTAAAATGTGAGACTTTTTTTAATATCAAGTTGGTACAAACTACATATGCCACATTTACCATGTTTCAAATATTGTATCAGTTTTTAAATAAATGACAAAATCTTCCTACGAAATATCATGTCACAATTTCCTATTTTCGTAAGTTCATAGAAGTTCCATATATTATTACCATATACTCCAATCATCTTACATTGTTTTCATAAAAGTTTTAGGTCATGATTATTTTTAAGAAAATATGCTCCTTTTTTCGCACATATTCCTGTTTTATTTCTTTTCCACACAAATATGATTCACATATATTATAGTTCACTACTAGAAAACAGGCTATCAGTGGCGCACCACTTTTTGTCATCAGTGGCGAACTAGACGTGCGCAACTCAGATCACGCATGGGAGTCGCGCACGACTCAAGCGACATTCCTAACTCAAGTAACAGTGGCGCACTACCTAGTGCGCCACTACTAACTTATAGGTGCGCCACCCTTGACACATCCTTATATTAGGTGCGCCACTGCTAAGTCTGGGGTGGAGCTGAATCATAAAATAAATATAGCAATGGCGCATGGTTGTTGTGGTGCGCCACTAGTATTTTCATAGCAGTGGGGCACTGTTTTTGGTGCGCCATCGCTATATAGTGGAGCACCACTAGAGGGGTGCGCCACTACTAGTGATCTTACGGCACCATTTGAGAAATCCTTTACTATCCATATATGTCATTAATAACAAAATACAATTAAAATATTTCTATTTTTGAGCTAATTCCATAAAATGAACAAGAGATGTTTCAAGTATGGTTTCACTAACATTTTGGTATAGAAGAGATATGACATATTGCATATAAGGGTTATACATGATTTTCCAAGCTTTCCATTAAAAAATTATTTACGATTCACATGTGTTTCAATTATTTTGCTTTGTTTTCAGAAATTTTTCAGTACATTTAAAAAAACAATTTTTTATATATCTTTGAGCTAATTCCATAAAATATCTTGTTCACGAAATATTTTATTGAAATTCTGAAATATAATTAAACTATTATAACATAAAATATATAACTGGATTATGTGTGAATCATATTTATGTGAAAAAACAGAAATAATTGGAGTATATGTGAAAAATGAACTAAAATTCTAAAAAAAATCTAAAAAATTATGTAAACCCATACGTAGACAAATATCTTGTTCGTTTGATTTGGGTTGGTCATAGAAATTTGAAGAATATTTTATTGAAATTTGGAAAATACCTTAACTAAAGTATGGGTGAAAAATGAACTAAACTTATTTTTAAAAATTTATACTAATCATAATTTCAAAATTTGTAGCGAAAAAAAGTACTCTAAATAGATTTTAGTGTAATATGGGATTATTAGCTAGCTGTTGTGGAGTCGGCGTAATAAGCCAAGAGAGAGAAGGTGCATGCAAAGGGACAAAGGCACGTGGGTGGGGCCTACGTAGGAGCAGAAAATAACACAATGAACGCATACACAAGAATACATAGATGTGGTAGACCTGTACTAGATCAGCTGGCACCACATGATTGGTTGCTGGGAGTCCGGTAGTTACCGGCTCCGTTAGAAGTGACTATCCGGCATACCGTAACATTCAAGAATCCCCAGGATAGCTCGTCTCCACATCTGATCATTCAGACATCTGATCTAGAAAGCTGGCGCTATATCATGGACGACTCGTTCACAGTGCAGTGCACCATCACCGTGCTCAAGGAGATTCCTGATCTGGCGACAATCTCAGCTAAAGAAGTGCAGGTGCCATCCTCCAACTTGCACGAGCACCTCGGCGACCTCCTGAAGAGCGAGACCGGAGCGGACGTCACATTTGTTGTCTCTGGTGAGTCCTTTGCCGCGCATAAGGCCATACTTGCCGGAAGGTCCCCCGTGCTCATGGCGGAATTCTTCGGGGATATGAAGGAAACGAGGTCTCCATGTGTGGAGATCAAGAACATGGAGGCGACGGCCTTCAAGGCCATGCTGCACTTCATCTACACTGACACTCTGCCGGTACTTGCTGATAATCTGTCTGAGACGTTGGTGGTTATGGCTCAGCATCTGCTGGCAGCCGCTGATAGGTATGGACTGGACAAGCTCAAGCTGATTTGTGAACGCAAGCTCGCCGGTGGCATTAGCGTCAGCACGGCTGCGACGACTCTAGCTCTAGCAGAGCAGCACAACTGTTCCCTGCTCAAGGCAAAGTGCTTAGAGTTCATTGTTAGGACTGCAGCCACTCTTGATGCTGTCATGGCGACAGAGGGGTACAGGCACCTGGAGGCAAGCTGCCCTTTGGTGCTGCGTGAGCTTCTGAAATGTGCCCGTGGGAGAAAGCGTAGCTAGTGCAGATGTCCGTCAGTAATTGATGGTATGAAATGTGTGTCTCGTGTGCTGTTCGTAGCAACATATGCCCACGTCTCATTCTAGAAAAGAGAATTCATTTCCATCTAAAACTACACGCGACAACGAGTTTTGCTTGCTTGCATTACTTGAATCCTTTTTCTCGAGTTCGGTGTTATCCAAAGCACATTTGGTCAACAGCGTATCGTCGTGCCGAGACTTCCTCCACCACTGCTACCACGGGCGAAAATCTTCTCCACTCTGACGGCAGGAACCGCAGCTTAAAGAATACTCAGTTTACTTGTAACCTTTCTGACATGAAGACGCGTTTATCTATTTACTGTTGGCGCTAGCTCTCTCTCGCTCACGGACAAACCGGACGAATGGAGGTAGAAGAAGAAGAAGACATGAGACCAAAAAAGTTCTCGGCAACGAATGCCGTGCTGCACAAACAACGTCGTTTTCCTTCAAACTAGTGGCTCATACCACAATAGCTTTCACCTCCTCGAAAAAGGCGTTCGTCCGCTATATTAATATAGCAACCACACATACAACAAGTCTTGAAATAAAAGACAATGCTGGGGCAGCAGAAAACACATGCCCAAACAAGAAAAATTCAACAACAACAACAACAAGCCTTTCAGTCCCAAACAAGTTGGGGTAGGCATGCCCAAACAAGAAAAAGAATAAATAAAATGGAGACAAAGGCAGATCAACTAAACGAAGGAGACCACATACCCGTTGCGCCCTCCGGAGAAGTACCACCATGCTTCGAGCTCTGGATCGTCACGTACCAAGCTGCAACTTTATGAAGGAAAGCGACCATTGCTGCCCGAACTAGAAGGTTCTAGGGTTTCCCCCGGCACACAGAGGGAATTGGAAGAAGGGTAGCCACGACACCCTCCACAAAGGAATGTTACCAACCTCAAGTGGCAACGCGCCGGTGGCGGGCAAGCCGACAAGGATTTCTCCGTAAAATCCCTATCCACAACCCCGGGCGATACGACGCATCGAAGCTCTGCGAGGACTCGACCCTGCCACCACCTAACTCACTGACCACGAACATGGACCATTGTGGTCAAGAAGTCACCACCATCCTCTCACCACGGTTGACGTCATGAGGTTTGCAAGGTAGAGTGATACGTCTCCGACGTATCGATAATTTCTTGTGTTCCATGCCACATTATTGATGATATCTACATGTTTTATGCACACTTTATGTCATATTCGTGCATTTTCTGGAACTAACCTATTAACAAGATGCCGAAGTGCCAGTTGCTGTTTTCTGCTGTTTTTGGTTTCAGAAATCCTAGTAACGAAATATTCTCGGAATTTGACGAAATCAACGCCCAGGTCCTATTTTGCCACGAAGCTTCCAGAAGACCGAAGAGGAGACGAAGTGGGGCCACGAGGCGGCCAAACCATAGGGCGGCGCGGCCTGGCCCTTGGCCGCGCCGACCTGTGGTGTGGGGCCCTCGTGTGGCCCCCTGACCTGCCCTTCCGCCTACTTAAAGCCTCCGTCGCGAAACCCCCAGTACCGAGAGCCACGATACGGAAAACCTTCCAGAGACGCCGCCGCCGCCAATCCCATCTCGGGGGATTCTGGAGATCTCCTCCGGCACCCTGCCGGAGAGGGGATTCATCTCCCGGAGGACTCTTCACCGCCATGGTCGCCTCCGGAGTGATGAGTGAGTAGTCTACCCCTGGACTATGGGTCCATAGCAGTAGCTAGATGGTTGTCTTCTCCTCATTGTGCTTCATTGTCGGATCTTGTGAGCTGCCTAACATGATCAAGA
Source organism: Lolium perenne (assembly GCF_019359855.2). Classification (NCBI taxonomy): domain Eukaryota; kingdom Viridiplantae; phylum Streptophyta; class Magnoliopsida; order Poales; family Poaceae; genus Lolium; species Lolium perenne. The sequence goes on from NC_067250.2 coordinate 263,916,356, forward strand.
TCATCTATCTGTAATTCTATATGTTGCGTTTGTTGGGATCCGATGAATAGAGAATACTTGTTATGTTGATTATCAAAGTTATGTCTATGTGTTGTTTATGATCTTGCATGCTCTCCGTTATTAGTAGATGCTCTGGCCAAGTTGATGCTAGTAACTCCAAGAGAGAGTATTTATGCTCGATAGTGGGTTCATGTCTCCGTGAATCTGGGGGAGTGTGAGAAACCTCTAAGATTATGGATGTGCTGTTGCCACTAGGGATAAAACATTGGTGCTATGTTCGAGGATGTAGTCACTGATTACATTACGCGCAATACTTAATGCAATTGTCTGTTGTTAGCAACTTAATACTGGAGGGGGTTCGGATGATAACCTGAAGGTGGACTTTTTAGGCATAGATGCATGCTGGATAGCGGTCTATGTACTTTGTCGTAATGCCCAATTAAATCTCACAATACTCATCATAATATGTATGCGCATTGTTATGCCCTCTCTATTTGTCAATTGCCCAACTGTAATTTGTTCACCCAACATGTTGTTTATCTTATGGGAGAGACACCTCTAGTGAACTGTGGACCCCGGTCCAATTCTCTATACTGAAATACAATCTACTGCAATACTATTCTACTGTTTTCTGCAAACAATCATCATCCACACTATACATCTAATCCTTTGTTACAACAAGCCGGTGAGATTGACAACCTCACTGTTTCGTTGGGGCAAAGTACTTTGGTTGTGTTGTGCAGGTTCCACGTTGGCGCCGGAATCTCTGGTGTTGCGCCGCACTACATCCCGCCGCCATCAACCTTCAACGTGCTTCTTGACTCCTACTGGTTCGATTAAACCTTGGTTTCTTACTGAGGGAAACTTGCCGCTGTGCGCATCACACCTTCCTCTTGGGGTTCCCAAAGGACGTGTCAACCACACGCATCAAGCAAATTTCTGGCGCCGTTGCCGGGGAGATCAAGACACGCTGCAAGGGGAGTCTCCACTTCCCAATCTCTTTACTTTGTTTTTGTCTTGCTTTATTTTATTTACTACTTTGTTTGCTGCACTAAATCAAAATACAAAAAAATTAGTTGCTAGTTTTACTTTATTTGCTATCTTGTTTGCTATATCAAAAATACAAAAAAATTAGTTACTTGCATTTACTTTACTTGATTCATCATGTTTCCTTTTAATTTTACCACGAAAGACATACCGGTAGGACGTGGGTCTATAGTTGGGAGAAATAATATAGAAGAATTTTTCAATCATGTTAGTACCGTTGAAGATTTTGAAGATAGACACTTGGAAGAACTTGCTCCTACTTATGAAATTGCTGCTGCTGCTTTAGTTCGCATGTTGGAAACTAAATTTGTTAATCTCAATCCTATAATCCAACACATGTTTCTTACACTCGGTGATATGGAAGAAGGGGAAAAGAAAGATTTTGTTTTAGAAACCCTTTTTAGAGAATTTGGTGGTATAGCAAGAGAGGCTAGAAAGGTCTTTGCTAAATATGATATGCTTGGTTCTTATACCAATTTTGTTAGTCTCCTTGAAAAGATGGATATGGATAGAATAAAGTACACTAATAATATTAATGATGGTGGGGAGATCAAAGCACCAATACCATGTAAGCTCTTAGCAATGCATGAAGCAGTAGAAAATAACTATGCTTGGCTTGTTCCTGAAAATTTATTTGATGAGAGTAGCAAGCCCAAGACTAATGAAAAGGGGGACGCTAAAACTTATGTATCTAATATACTATGCCTGGTTGAGAAAACTCCGCACCCCGCTGTAGATGCACCATCTCTTGATAATACTTGATACACACTTTCTGCGCCTAGCTGAAAGGCGTTAAAGAAAAGCGCTTATGGGAGACAACCCATGTTTTTACTACAGTACTTTGTTTTTATTTTGTGTCTTGGAAGTTGTTTACTACTGTAGCAACCTCTTCTTATCTTAGTTTAGTGTTTTGTTGTGCCAAGTAAAGTCGTTGATAGTAAAGTTCATACTAGATTTGGATTACTGCGCAGAAACAGATTTCTTTGCTGTCACGAATCTGGGCTGTTTTCTCTGTAGGTAACTCAGAAAATTATGCCAATTTACGTGAGTGATCCTCAGATATGTACGCAACTTTCATTCAATTTGAGCATTTTCATTTGAGCAAGTCTGGTGCCTCGATAAAATTCGTCAATACGAACTGTTCTGTTTTGACAGATTCTGCCTTTTATTTCGCATTGCCTCTTTTGCTATGTTGGATGAATTTCTTTGATCCATTAATGTCCAGTAGCTTTATGCAATGTCCATAAGTGTTAAGAATGATTGTGTCACCTCTGAACATGTTAATTTTTATTGTCCACTAACCCTCTAATGAGTTGTTCTAAGTTTGGTGTGGAGGAAGTTTTCAAGGATCAAGAGAGGGAGATGATACAACATGATCAACGAGAGTGAATGCTCTAAGCTTGGGGATGCCCCAGTGGTTCACCCCTGCATATTCTAAGAAGACTCAAGCGTCTAAGCTTGGGGATGCCCAAGGCATCCCCTTCTTCATCGACAACATTATTAGGTTCCTCCCCTGTTTTTATTCCATCACATCTTATGTGCTTTGCTTGGAGCGTTGGTTTGTTTTTGTTTTTGTTTTGTTTGAATAAAATGGATCCTAGCATTCACTTTGTGGGAGAGAGACACGCTCCGCTGTAGCATATGGACAAGTATGTCCTTAGGCTCTACTCATAGTATTCATGGCGAAGTTTCTTCTTCGTTAAATTGTTATATGGTTGGAATTGGAAAATGCTACATGTAGTAATTGCTATAATGTCTTGGATAATGTGATACTTGGAAATTTTTGTGCTCATGTTTAAGCTCTTGCATCATATACTTTGCACCCATTAATGAAGAAATACATAGAGCATGCTAAAATTTGGTTTGCATATTTGGTCTCTCTAAGGTCTAGATAATTTCTAGTATTGAGTTTGAACAACAAGGAAGACGGTATAGAGTCTTATAATGTTTACAATGTGTCTTTTATGTGAGTTTTGCTGCACCGGTTCATCCTTGTGTTTGTTTCAAACAACCTTGCTAGCCTAAACCTTGTATCGAGAAGGATTACTTCTCATGCATCCAAAATCCTTGAGCCAACCACTATGCCATTTGTGTCCACCATACCTACCTACTACATGGTATTTCTCCGCCATTCCAAAGTAAATTGCTTGAGTGCTACCTTTAAAATTCCATCATTCGCCTTTGCAATATATAGCTCATGGGACAAATAGCTTAAAAACTATTGTGGTATTGAATATGTACTTATGCACTTTATCTCTTATTAAGTTGCTTGTTGTGCGATAACCATGTTTCTGGGGACACCATCAACTATTCTTTGTTGAATATCATGTGAGTTGCTATGCATGTTCGTCTTGTCTGAAGTAAGGGAGATCTACCACCTTATGGTTAAGCATGCATATTGTTAGATAAGAACATTGGGCCGCTAACTAAAGCCATGATTCATGGTGGAGGTTTCAGTTTTGGACATATATCCTCAATCTCATATGAGAATAATAATTGTTGCCACATGCTTATGCATTAAAGAGGAGTCCATTATCTGTTGTCCATGTTGTCCCGGTATGGATGTCTAAGTTGAGAATAATCAAAAGCGAGAAATCCAAAATGCGAGCTTTCTCCTTAGACCTTTGTACAGGCGGCATGGAGGTACCCCATTGTGACACTTGGTTAAAACATGTGTATTGCGATGATCTGGTAGTCCAAGCTAATTAGGACAAGGTGCGGGCACTATTAGTATACTATGCATGAGGCTTGCAACTTGTAAGATATAATTTACATAATTCATATGCTTTATTACTACCGTTGACAAAATTGTTTCATGTTTTCAAAATAAAAGCTCTAGCACAAATATAGCAATCGATGCTTTCCTCTTTGAAGGACCATTCTTTTTACTTTTATGTTGAGTCAGTTCACCTATTTCTCTCCATCTCAAGAAGCAAACACTTGTGTGAACTGTGCATTGATTCCTACATACTTGCATATTGCACTTATTATATTACTCAATGTTGACGATTATCCATGAGATATACATGTTATAAGTTGAAAGCAGCCGCTGAAACTTAATCTTCCTTTGTGTTGCTTCAATACCTTTACTTTGAATTATTGCTTTATGAGTTAACTCTTATGCAAGACTTATTGATGCTTGTCTTGAAGTACTATTCATGAAAAGTCTTTGCTTTATGATTCACTTGTTTACTCATGTCATATACATTGTTTTGATCGCTGCATTCATTACATATGTTTACAAATAGTATGATCAAGGTTATGATGGCATGTCACTCCAGAAATTATCTTTGTTATCGTTTTACCTGCTCGGGACGAGCAGAACTAAGCTTGGGGATGCTGATACGTCTCCGACGTATCGATAATTTCTTGTGTTCCATGCCACATTATTGATGATATCTACATGTTTTATGCACACTTTATGTCATATTCGTGCATTTTCTGGAACTAACCTATTAACAAGATGCCGAAGTGCCAGTTGCTGTTTTCTGCTGTTTTTGGTTTCAGAAATCCTAGTAACGAAATATTCTCGGAATTGGACGAAATCAACGCCCAGGGTCCTATTTTGCCACGAAGCTTCCAGAAGACCGAAGAGGAGACGAAGTGGGGCCACGAGGCGGCCAAACCATAGGGCGGCGCGGCCTGGCCCTTGGCCGCGCCGACCTGTGGTGTGGGGCCCTCGTGTGGCCCCCTGACCTGCCCTTCCGCCTACTTAAAGCCTCCGTCGCGAAACCCCCGGTGCACGAGAGCCACGATACGGAAAACCTTCCCGAGACGCCGCCGCCGCCAATCCCATCTCGGGGGAGTCGGGAGATCTCCTCCGGCACCCTGCCGGAGAGGGGATTCATCTCCCGGAGGACTCTTCACCGCCATGGTCGCCTCCGGAGTGATGAGTGAGTAGTCTACCCCTGGACTATGGGTCCATAGCAGTAGCTAGATGGTTGTCTTCTCCTCATTGTGCTTCATTGTCGGATCTTGTGAGCTGCCTAACATGATCAAGATCATCTATCTGTAATTCTATATGTTGCGTTTGTTGGGATCCGATGAATAGAGAATACTTGTTATGTTGATTATCAAAGTTATGTCTATGTGTTGTTTATGATCTTGCATGCTCTCCGTTATTAGTAGATGCTCTGGCCAAGTTGATGCTAGTAACTCCAAGAGGGAGTATTTATGCTCGATAGTGGGTTCATGTCTCCGTGAATCTGGGGGAGTGAGAGAAACCTCTAAGATTACGGATGTGCTGTTGCCACTAGGGATAAAACATTGGTGCTATGTTCGAGGATGTAGTCACTGATTACATTACGCGCAATACTTAATGCAATTGTCTGTTGTTAGCAACTTAATACTGGAGGGGGTTCGGATGATAACCTGAAGGTGGACTTTTTAGGCATAGATGCATGCTGGATAGCGGTCTATGTACTTTGTCGTAATGCCCAATTAAATCTCACAATACTCATCATAATATGTATGTGCATTGTTATGCCCTCTCTATTTGTCAATTGCCCAACTGTAATTTGTTCACCCAACATGCTGTTTATCTTATGGGAGAGACACCTCTAGTGAACTGTGGACCCCGGTCCAATTCTCTATACTGAAATACAATCGACTGCAATACTGTTCTACTGTTTTCTGCAAACAATCATCATCCACACTATACATCTAATCCTTTGTTACAGCAAGCCGGTGAGATTGAAAACCTCACTGTTTCGTTGGGGCAAAGTACTTTGGTTGTGTTGTGCAGGTTCCACGTTGGCGCCGGAATCTCTGGTGTTGCGCCGCACTACATCCCGCCGCCATCAACCTTCAACGTGCTTCTTGACTCCTACTGGTTCGATTAAACCTTGGTTTCTTACTGAGGGAAACTTGCCGCTGTGCGCATCACACCTTCCTCTTGGGGTTCCCAACGGACGTGTCAACCACACGCATCATAGAGGCGAAAAGTAGCTTGAAACGGGGCCAACGGTACCACGACCGCGCAGGAGGGAACTACCTCCAACGACAAAGCGGTAGTCGACCGGATGCACCCGCTGTTACTTTTACCAGTCCAAGTTAGGCCCAGCAAGGCCATGATCGGGCCCGTAAAGACCACCTCCATGCTGCAACTGGCCGGGTGCTAGCGCTGTGGGCACCCCGGACTAGCTGCCCGAAATACCCGTTATGTAATCAACTCACGGCCCCATAATCAGTGTGTCGTGAACACATTACCGAAGTGATATCGAAGTTACATCATCCATTACAGTACCAAATTTAAAGTTTACAACATGGTCACATGACCAAGTCTTACAACAATTATCACATCGGGCTGAATTCAAACATACATATCAGCGGATACAAAAAAACGACATCAGGCCCAAGTCACGCCTTAAACCCTAGAGGCAGCTGACTAGGAGAACGTCCTAGGTTGCATAGTCGTCATACTAACCTCCTTCGTCTTCATAATCCTCCTCATAGTCTGGCCAAGTAAATAGCCAGGGACAAAGGCGTGATCGAGTATATTTGGAATTGTAGTCGGAAACCATCACGGGAGATTAAGGGGATGCATATTTGGCAATAGCAAGGTGATAGTTTCTCTCGTGGATATAGCATGTCTGACAGAGATTGTTTCTCTTGTGGATATGTCATCTGTATAACTTTGTTGAAGAAGATACTTCAAAAGAAGCTTAGACTTAAAACCACTAGGATGGGGTAGCCCTATCTTTTCTTTCTTGGTCATCTCCATATGACCTCCAAAACTTTTCACGTACCCTTCCGGTACTCTGAAAATAACTTCCTCTTTTCTTTGGTAAACCATTTCTAAAGCAAAACCCATCAGACTAAGCAACGACGACCATTCCAGCCGTCCATGACCACGGACGTGGCTATTCGAATAGATTACACTCTGCAGAGGTTGCACACATTCCCCACAAGATCCGGGAGTCTATCATGCGGGCATCATCCCTGCATATCAACTATGCCATGACAAACGCTCGGACTTAACTCTTTGCCTATTTTCCCTAGCATAGGATCCTTCCCCATGAAGTGTGTACCTCGCCGGCGAACCATGGCAGCTCACCTCATTGAGCATGACTCCATTGCCACGGCGGGAGACCCATGGTGTCTTTCGGACGGGTAACCCCGAAGCCATCCCATTATACTATTGTCCGAACTGACGACAATCCAGATTCCGGGGTGACGGCACCCTTATATAGTTCTGAGGCATCCCATACTAAGGCGAACAAATTCCGAGTTAAGCCCCATCCCACTTAAGGGTAATGTGGTTGCGCGGTTAAATTGGTTTGGGTGAATATTTAGGTGCCAATTGTTTTGAAACATCCTTTTTCTTCCCTTTCCTTGAACATCCATTTTTACGAAGATCTTTACTTTCATAAAATCACACTTGGGCAAGACCAAAATCTCCCAAGGTTTTCAAAACATTTGACAAACATTTCCGAGGGGTTCCCAACCTAAGTTTTTATTTTCTTGAACAAGGGCTACAATAAAGGCATAATGCTAATCATCATACAACTAAGGAGAGGGTAAAGGTATCAAAAGAGTCCCTCATACTTGGGAATTTCCAAGTATACATAGCACATGATGAATAGAAGCAACTTCAAAAGTAATGCAAGTGTCAAAGAAGTGTAATAGTGCACATAGCAAATAGTATGTAGACATGAGATCAAAAGATGGCTTGCCTTGAGCGGCTACTTATCCCTGATCTTCTTAAAATTCTTCAAAACCTTTCTCTCCTTCAAATCCAACAACGCTCGAATCTATCGCCACGAATTAAATAGAACACACAAGGAATACAATTACGACACAAACTTTACCACAATACAACAATCAAATAAAAACACAAGGTTTCAGTGAGTTGGGTTTTGGATTTGCAAAATTATAGAAAGTGGTTTCACAACATCGGAATAATTAAAACTTAAGTTATAGGTTTTTAAAACCAATCCTATACATGGATTCAAAATAACTTTGCATGACAACAATCTTTGAGCAACAACCATAAGAGAATGGTTCTACACAAGGGTACTATTGAACTGATCTAACAAATTTCATTTGGCAGATTTTTGACAAACTTATGATGTTTAAAACAAAATTTTATTTCAGGTTACACATAGAGCAAGATTTATTAGCCAATAATTCTAGAAAAATCATAAAAAATATGGGACCAGTGGCATATGAAAGGTATTTAAAATTATAAACTACTGTAGTTGGTTTCAGCTCATTTTGGTGTGTAGATTTTGAGGTATTCAAGTTTGAAGTTCTCTGATTCAAAGAAAGAATAAAAGCTTTTCCTAAAGAAAAACTAGGCGGGCCCAACTTTAAAAGGCCGACCGAAATAGGAGTGGGCCGGCCCAGGCGTGTCCAGTGCTTGGGGAAAATATTAGAAACCTGACTACATGCCCCACACGTCATTGTCGGACTCAAAACTAAAGGGGCATACGGTCGTTGGATCATGATCTAAAGGCCCAAGTGAGGCAACGTTACTTAAACCGACAATGACTCAAAACTAAAGAGGTATACAATCACGGAGGTGCACGGGTCCGGGGCTTCGCCATTGGCCAGTGGGCGATGGCCGGATGAGTGTGTGCTGGCGTGCGCTAAGATTGCTCATAGTGGGAGTAACATAGCTAGTAACATCACATATTTCAAGATGTTTTAGCGACATGGCATATCAATAAATGAATAAAGAGAGTGGGGTGGTAACTACCTATGTTATCATAACATCACACACCCTTAGGCAAGATGACATAATAAATAACACAATGCATGATACCACATAAAGTTACTATCCACTATGAAGGTAGTAACTTAGACTAGTAACATGACATATGTTAGTAGTCTAAGTTACTCCCCACTATGACCAGCCTAAGTTTTGGGAGGGATTCCAAGTGCGGAAACGGGCGGGAGAAGGAGGGAGGTCCACCTTGAAGAAATGCCACGCCAAGGCTGACGTTGCTGGGGCGCTTCGGGTGGCGAGGCTGCGACGTCCGGGGGCTGGCGTCATCAATGGAGGGGCACTGCACGTTCGTGCGAGGTTGCTAGCGTCCTGGAACGGGCCGTGCGTGCTGACTGCTGAGACGTGGCCATGGGGTCTTGGTTCTGGTCGAGCACGGTTGGGTCGTTCTCGGACGCGGGTGCGTGCTTTCTTTGTTGGTGCAGGTCGTGTGTGAGGTGCTAGGTCGAATGGGTGGGCTAGCACGGTCTGGTTTGGTTGTTCGGCTCATGCGGCGCGATGTGGTCGTGGTGGCTGCGTCCAAGTGAGTAGGTGATGTGGTGCGTGTGGTGCGCGGAAGAAATGTTCGGGGTGAGGCGTGTGTGCGGGTTCGAGGTCAAGAGAGTAAGGACGGTACGAGCCGGGACGGAGGTGCATACGAGGAAAATTTTAGCTCAAAACTTGGCATGTTCATCTCCTTCTCCCTCTAAATTTTGTTGCCAAAAACAAAGTGTCAAGGGTGTGAAAGATTGTTCAGATTAGAGGGAAGGGTGTGAGGTAGATGTGTGGTTAAAGAGCAGGGTTTTGGATTGGAAAAGAATATGCCAAAATTTTCCCAAAAGTGGCTTTGATAAGGATTTAAAATTGAATACGCATTTCCCTTGGTGTTTTACGTATGTCAAGGGTGTGGTGCAAAGGTCCACAAGATTGGAGGTTTTTCTTGAAATAGATTGGCCAACAAATTGATGTGATTTTTTTCAAATTTTGTTGAGAGAAAAATAGTGTTCGAAAGTTGATATTTTTGAAAATAACCAGACTGGTTCTTGGGCATGAAATGACAAAACCACCATTCCTAGCATTTAGTGAAAAGGGAAAATAAGAGAAATATACTTTTATGAAAATTATTTTTCAAAAACTAATGAGGTATTTGTTCCTCATACTCTTTTCTTGATATCATAAACCAAAATCCATTTTTTTTAGAAATAAGTTTTAGAACCAAGGAGAGAGATAGTTTCAAGTGATTAAGTGAAGGAGGAAACCAAATTTTAAATAGGAAAATAGAAGTTGTGATGATAAGTGAAGAAATATTATCTTGAAACCCTTATAGGTCATAGAGACATTTGGTCTTGTTTTCAGAAAGAGGATTTCAAAATAGAGTTGGAGTGGGAAACTTGGCATGCAAGGTTTTTCTTTAAAAAAAGTACATAAGATCATGGTGATTTGGTTAGTGCAATCATGCCAAGAAGATAGCTGTTGGTCGGGAGAAAACTTCAGGGTCTAAGTGAGATTTACTCGCAAGAGTTTTGGTAGAGCTATGGTCCTATAGTTTCAGACTAGATGTAGAAGATATTGAGGTGAGTTTTGTTCTGACTTTTATTAAGGTGAAGATCCTCTTTGGTTCATTTGTTTTTAGAGCACACAAAGATGTATTGGTAGATTGGGCGCCATATGCCCAGTAGACTAAAACCGCGCATAAGAAGTCACATAAAGTCATATACTAATCAAACAAGCTTATCAATAACAACTATTCAAGCATACAAATAATAATTGTTGACCAAGTGCTCAAAGATGATCATGTCATGATAGGATTGAAAGTATTTTTTAAAAAAAAAAACTAAAGCTTTTGTGGGGTTTCCAAGGATATATTAGAGACGAAAACATATCCTTTCTTAAAGTTTTGCAAAGGTGTTTGAAATTCTCTTATCAAAGCTTGCAAAACAGTGTTTTGTAAATATTGGGTTCCTTTGTGTTTTTAGATCCGTATAGGTTTTATAAATACTTATTTTTGGGAAAAAACATTTTATAAAGTGGATCTTGGCTATTTGTTTTGGAGAGATTAAAAACACTTGGAATAAAAGAGGCTGCCAAGATCAGATGGTTGTCAAATGATTTTGTAGCACTATTATGGACATGGTCACAAGGGTGCAAGGATTGTGTTGTTTCACAAATTGGTTCATCAATCAAGCAAATTCATACAATCATACCAAACATAACACTAATATATGAAAAGTTACTTTACCTACTAAACACAAAAAGTTTTTGTTAGCTCTCATTTTTTGTAATTCTAAACTCTAATTTAAAAATGGTTACAAAAGTTGGGCTGTTACAAGCGCCGAAAGGCCCACCTCAAGCCGCCTCACCTTCACCCGCAGAGAAAATGGAACGGGGCACACCCCTGCCCCTGACCCAGATCGGGCCCAAACAAGCTTATATCAGGTTCAAGCTGGAGCTGTGTGCCGCCCCGCCGTCTACCGTCGGCTGTCCTCTGCCGCCCCACAGCACCCCGGCTACCCCGCCACCGCCCGGTCACCGCCGAGCCTCCGCCGCCCTAGACCCACTGCCGCCTGCACGGGACACCCTGCGCCTCACGCGCAGGTATAGTAGAGGCTAGTCCGCTGCCGCCGGAACCGCACGAGCTTTGCCCGACAGCCAGCTCTAGCGGTGACGGTGGAGGGGAGGGGAGAGAAAAGCCGAAAAAGAAGCTGCCGGAGGAAGGTGATTCAACCTCAATCCCCAAGAAATAATGGAGAGAGCACCCAAATCCTTAATAGAGAACCCAGAGCGAAGCTAACTGGTTAGCCTGGGAATAGCTGTGGCAGTAGAATTGAGAACATTAATGTCATCAACATATACCAACAAGTAAATGGTGACATCCTGGTGCCGAAGGATGAACAAATTTGTGTCATCCACAGAAGGTGAGAATCCCAAGACACCAAGAACTGAGCTAAGACGAGCATACCATGTACGAGGAGCATTTTTTGATCCATATAGTGACGTGACAAGTTTAAAGTAATGACTAGGTTTATCAGAATCAACAAAATCAAGAGGTTGCCTCATATATACCTCTTCGTATAAATAGCCATTGAAGAATGCATTCTGAATATGAAGTTGATGAAGATACCAACGATGAGAGAGAGCCCTGGCAAGCAATAGTCAAATAGTAGCTGACTTGACCGCAGGTCTTCACTGAAAAAAAAAAACATTAGTGCCTCTCGAGGTGGAGGGCTGTTGGCCCGGTATCCTTCACCTTCGAAGCAAATTCACTGTACATTTTCCGATGCAGTAATTAATGCATCTACGGTCGCATCCGATTATACCAGTCAACATGAGACTTCGCTGTGGGAGCTTTTGTAAACAACTCAAGTCGTTGGTGCGCATCCATCGATCAGGCCATATAACAACTGATCCACTACAACTTAAGTGAGGAGACAAATTAGCCAGCCCAATCGGCCCAATTGGCCAACTAGTCAGCAGCAGCTAGCAGTGCACGGTTTAACCAGCATAAGAACATGGCAACTTGCAGTTTCTTCTATCTTGCTAGTTGCGCTTAATTCGTGACCATGAGTTGATGACGCCAAAGTAGTCAAGGAGCCAAATGCATGGCTTGTAGTATCCTTGACAAAGTCAATGCAGCATCAGCATTCTCAAGTAAAGATCCTGACATATCTACACTCGATCGGGTATTAGACGTTTATATAAACCAGAGACGGCCATAGCTAGGAGGAAGTGTACAAGTGAAGTACAGAGATGGACACCGGTGGTAGCAGGGAGGAGCCGTACTGGTTGGGGATTAGAGAGTCCTTGCCGTTCACAGGTAATAGGATGAAGAAGGCGTCCAGTGCCAAGGTCAGACGATGGAGCTCGGTGCGGAATGCCGTGGTGGTGGCCTTGGTCATGACCGTGACAATGCCACCCATCCTCTTCATCTACAGTGGTCACCTTGATCTCGATGAGCCGGCCGTGTGGATACAATCCACAGTGGCCGGCTTAGGAGCTCGACGACGAGGTAATTTCAATTTGTGGTCAATGTTTTTTTTTGAACATAATGTGGTTACTGTTTTTTGGTTCACGTCGACGTCGGTGAACTAGCATGTAGTAGTAGTAGTTTATGTGCCTAAAGTTGGGCTCCATTTCAGTTGGAGAACAAAAGAAATACGAGCTTTTGGGTGGTCTGCTACCTCCAGGATTGGACGACCAGTCCTGCGACAGCCGATACCAGTCAGTGCACTACCGCAAGAACATGACGCGCTCGCCCACGCCGTATCTCGTCATGCGGCTGCGGCAGCGGGAGATTCTGCAGCGGCGGTGCGGCCCAGGCACCGAACCATACACGAGAGCCTCGCAACGGCTGAGATCCGGGCAAAAAAACGTGGACGCCGTCGACGGCTGCAGCTACCTGGTGTTGCTGTCTCACCGGGGCCTCGGCAACCGGATCCTCGCCACAGTCTCGGCATTCCTCTACGCCATGCTCACCGACCGCGTGCTGCTCGTCGACCGCGGGAAGGCCCTCGGCAAGCTCTTCTGCGAGCCTTTCCCAGGCACGACGTGGCTGCTGCCGCTCGACTTCCCGCTGGAGGGCTACAAGGACCTGGGCGAGGAGGCGGCGGAGAGCTACGAGAACGTGACACTGGGCAACAACACCGGCCCGGCGTCAGAGCACCGCTTCGTGTACATCCACCTCGACCACGCCGCCAGGGCGGCGAACAGGCTCGCGTACTGCGACGACCACCTGCAGTTCCTCCACCGGGTGCAGTGGGTGTTCCTGCGGACGGACAGCTACATCGCGCCGAGCTTGTTCCTCAACCCGGTGCACCAGAAGGAGCTGGACCGGATGTTCCCCCGCAAGGACTCCGTGTTCTACGTCCTCTCGCGCTACCTCCTCCACCCGACGAACGGAGTCTGGCGCATGGTCACACGGTTCTACGATTCTTACCTCAAGGACGCCGACGAGCGGCTGGGCATTCAGATCAGGGTCTGGGACGGCGACAGGCCGTTCCAGCACATCCTGGACCAGATCCTCGCTTGCACCGCGCAGGAGCATCTTCTGCCGGCGCCGGGGGTGGTGGCGAGCGCCGGAGGAGCGTTTGCAGGTGCGCGTGGGCGATCGAAGGCCGTCCTCACCACGGGCCTGAACGGGTGGTACCACGACAGCATCCAGGAGATGTATCGGCGGTCGCCACCCGCTAGCGGCGAGGTGGTCAGCGTGCACAGCCACGAGGAGCACCAGCGCTTCTTCCAGGTGGAGCACGACATGAAGGCGCTGGCCGAGATGTACCTGCTGAGCATGACGGACCAGATCGTCACCACTGGCTGGTCGACGTTCGGGTACGTCGGCGCCGCGCTTGGCGGGCTCACGCCCTACATCATGATGAAGCCGAAGAACCGGGTTGTGCCCAACCCGCCCTGCGTACGGTCCATGTCCATGGAGCCGTTCAATCATGGGCCACCGTACTTCGAATGCACCAGGAAAGAATACCATAAAGTCTTCCACACCGGTAATACGGTGCCCCATCTTCAGTCTTGCGAAGACAGACCTTGGGGAGTGAAACTCACTGAGCCCATGGCCTACAAGGAGGCGTAGTCGACATTTGGGTTTGTACACCTAGATTACTAATGTTTTGCAGCTAGCTAGTGGAGAGGAAACTGAGTTTGTCTATCACTAACTTGTCACAATAATTTGGATAAATCTCATACGCTCTTTTCATTAGCAAGCCTTTGTATTTCCATTCTTTTTTTTGCGAATACAACTTGTATTACTCAAATATCAGATATTACATCTCTTTGGCATATGCTCGACAAACCCTCTGGGCTAGAGGCAAGCCATACAACCGTTCTTGAGCTAGTTCTAACATTATTTGCTAAGTAATGACTACTATTATTCTAACATCGCTTAAGCCCCATACTAAGGCGAACAAATTCCGAGTTAAGCCCCATCCCACTTAAGGGTAATGTGGTTGCGCGGTTAAATTGGTTTGGGTGAATATTTAGGTGCCAATTGTTTTGAAACATCCTTTTTCTTCCCTTTCCTTGAACATCCATTTTTACGAAGATCTTTACTTTCATAAAATCACACTTGGGCAAGACCAAAATCTCCCAAGGTTTTCAAAACATTTGACAAACATTTCCGAGGGGTTCCCAACCTAAGGTTTTATTTTCTTGAACAAGGGCTACAATAAAGGCATAATGCTAATCATCATACAACTAAGGAGAGGGTAAAGGTATCAAAAGAGTCCCTCATACTTGGGAATTTCCAAGTATACATAGCACATGATGAATAGAAGCAACTTCAAAAGTAATGCAAGTGTCAAAGAAGTGTAATAGTGCACATAGCAAATAGTATGTAGACATGAGATCAAAAGATGGCTTGCCTTGAGCGGCTACTTATCCCTGATCTTCTTAAAATTCTTCAAAACCTTTCTCTCCTTCAAATCCAACAACGCTCGAATCTATCGCCACGAATTAAATAGAACACACAAGGAATACAATTACGACACAAACTTTACCACAATACAACAATCAAATAAAAACACAAGGTTTCAGTGAGTTGGGTTTTGGATTTGCAAAATTATAGAAAGTGGTTTCACAACATCGGAATAATTAAAACTTAAGTTATAGGTTTTTAAAACCAATCCTATACATGGATTCAAAATAACTTTGCATGACAACAATCTTTGAGCAACAACCATAAGAGAATGGTTCTACACAAGGGTACTATTGAACTGATCTAACAAATTTCATTTGGCAGATTTTTGACAAACTTATGATGTTTAAAACAAAATTTTATTTCAGGTTACACATAGAGCAAGATTTATTAGCCAATAATTCTAGAAAAATCATAAAAAATATGGGACCAGTGGCATATGAAAGGTATTTAAAATTATAAACTACTGTAGTTGGTTTCAGCTCATTTTGGTGTGTAGATTTTGAGGTATTCAAGTTTGAAGTTCTCTGATTCAAAGAAAGAATAAAAGCTTTTCCTAAAGAAAAACTAGGCGGGCCCAACTTTAAAAGGCCGACCGAAATAGGAGTGGGCCGGCCCAGCAGCGTGTCCAGGTGCTTGGGGAAAATATTAGAAACCTGACTACATGCCCCACACGTCATTGTCAGACTCAAAACTAAAGGGGCATACAGTCGTTGGATCATGATCTAAAGGCCCAAGTGAGGCAACGTTACTTAAACTGACAATGACTCAAAACTAAAGAGGTATACAATCACGGAGGTGCACGGGTCCAGGGCTTCGCCATTGGCCAGCTGGGCAGTGGCCGGATGAGTGTGTGCTGGCGTGCGCTAAGATTGCTCATAGTGGGAGTAACATAGCTAGTAACATCACATATTTCAAGATGTTTTAGCGACATGGCATATCAATAAATGAATAAAGAGAGTGGGGTGGTAACTACCTATGTTATCATAACATCACACACCCTTAGGCAAGATGACATAATAAATAACACAATGCATGATACCACATAAAGTTACTATCCACTATGAAGGTAGTAACTTAGACTAGTAACATGACATATGTTAGTAGTCTAAGTTACTCCCCACTATGACCAGCCTAAGTTTTGGGAGGGATTCCAAGTGCGGAAACGGGCGGGAGAAGGAGGGAGGTCCACCTTGAAGAAATGCCACGCCAAGGCTGACGTTGCTGGGGCGCTTCGGGTGGCGAGCTGCTGACGTCCGGGGGCTGGCGTCATCAATGGAGGGGCACTGCACGTTCGTGCGAGGTTGCTAGCGTCCTGGAACGGGCCGTGCGTGCTGACTGCTGAGACGTGGCCATGGGGTCTTGGTTCTGGTCGAGCACGGTTGGGTCGTTCTCGGACGCGGGTGCGTGCTTTGCTGTTGGTCTGGGTCGTGTGTGAGGTGCTAGGTCGAATGGGTGGGCTAGCACGGTCTGGTTTGGTTGTTCGGCTCATGCGGCGCGATGTGGTCGTGGTGACTGCGTCCAAGTGAGTAGGTGATGTGGTGCGTGTGGTGCGCGGAAGAAATGTTCAGGGTGAGGCGTGTGTGCGGGTTCAGGTCAAGAGAGTAAGGACGGTACGAGCCAGGACAGGGTGCATACGAGGAAAATTTTAGCTCAAAACTTGGCATGTTCATCTCCTTCTCCCTCTAAATTTTGTTGCCAAAAACAAAGTGTCAAGGGTGTGAAAGATTGTTCAGATTAGAGGGAAGGGTGTGAGGTAGATGTGTGGTTAAAGAGCAGGGTTTTGGATTGGAAAAGAATATGCCAAAATTTGCCCAAAAGTGGCTTTGATAAGGATTTAAAATTGAATACGCATTTCCCTTAGTGTTTTACGTATGTCAAGGGTGTGGTGCAAAGGTCCACAAGATTGGAGGTTTTTCTTGAAATAGATTGGCCAACAAATTGATGTGATTTTTTTCAAATTTTGTTGAGAGAAAAATAGTGTTCGAAAGTTGATATTTTTGAAAATAACCAGACTGGTTCTTGGGCATGAAATGACAAAACCACCATTCCTAGCATTTAGTGAAAAGGGAAAATAAGAGAAACATACTTTTATGAAAATTATTTTTCAAAAACTAATGAGGTATTTGTTCCTCATACTCTTTTCTTGATATCATAAACCAAAATCCATTTTTTTTAGAAATAAGTTTTAGAACCAAGGAGAGAGATAGTTTCAAGTGATTAAGTGAAGGAGGAAACCAAATTTTAAATAGGAAAATAGAAGTTGTGATGATAAGTGAAGAAATATTATCTTGAAACCCTTATAGGTCATAGAGACATTTGGTCTTGTTTTCAGAAAGAGGATTTCAAAATAGAGTTGGAGTGGGAAACTTGGCATGCAAGGTTTTTCTTTAAAAAAAGTACATAAGATCATGGTGATTTGGTTAGTGCAATCATGCCAAGAAGATAGCTGTTGGTCGGGAGAAAACTTCAGGGTCTAAGTGAGATTTACTCGCAAGAGTTTTGGTAGAGCTATGGTCCTATAGTTTCAGACTAGATGTAGAAGATATTGAGGTGAGTTTTGTTCTGACTTTTATTAAGGTGAAGATCCTCTTTGGTTCATTTGTTTTTAGAGCACACAAAGATGTATTGGTAGATTGGGCGCCATATGCCCAGTAGACTAAAACCGCGCATAAGAAGTCACATAAAGTCATATACTAATCAAACAAGCTTATCAATAACAACTATTCAAGCATACAAATAATAATTGTTGACCAAGTGCTCAAAGATGATCATGTCATGATAGGATTGAAAGCATTTTTTTTTTAAAAAAACTAAAGCTTTTGTGGGGTTTCCAAGGATATATTAGAGACGAAAACATATCCTTTCTTAAAGTTTTGCAAAGGTGTTTGAAATTCTCTTATCAAAGCTTGCAAAACAGTGTTTTGTAAATATTGGGTTCCTTTGTGTTTTTAGATCCGTATAGGTTTTATAAATACTTATTTTTGGGAAAAAACATTTTATAAAGTGGATCTTGGCTATTTGTTTTGGAGAGATTAAAAACACTTGGAATAAAAGAGGCTGCCAAGATCAGATGGTTGGCAAATGATTTTGTAGCACTATTATGGACATGGTCACAAGGGTGCAAGGATTGTGTTGTTTCACAAATTGGTTCATCAATCAAGCAAATTCATACAATCATACCAAACATAACACTAATATATGAAAAGTTACTTTACCTACTAAACACAAAAAGTTTTTGCTAGCTCTCATTTTTTGTAATTCTAAACTCTAATTTAAAAATGGTTACAAAAGTTGGGCTGTTACAAGCGCCGAAAGGCCCACCTCAAGCCGCCTCACCTTCACCCGCAGAGAAAATGGAACGGGGCACACCCCTGCCCCTGACCCAGATCGGGCCCAAACAAGCTTATATCAGGTTCAAGCTGGAGCTGTGTGCCGCCCCGCCGTCTACCGTCGGCTGTCCTCTGCCGCCCCACAGCACCCCGGCTACCCCGCCACCGCCCGGTCACCGCCGAGCCTCCGCCGCCCTAGACCCACTGCCGCCTGCACGGGACACCCTGCGCCTCACGCGCAGGTATAGTAGAGGCTAGTCCGCTGCCGCCGGAACCGCACGAGCTTTGCCCGACAGCCAGCTCTAGCGGTGACGGTGGAGGGGAGGGGAGAGAAAAGCCGAAAAAGAAGCTGCCGGAGGAAGGTGATTCAACCTCAATCCCCAAGAAATAATGGAGAGAGCACCCAAATCCTTAATAGAGAACCCAGAGCGAAGCTAACTGGTTAGCCTGGGAATAGCTGTGGCAGTAGAATTGAGAACATTAATGTCATCAACATATACCAACAAGTAAATGGTGACATCCTGGTGCCGAAGGATGAACAAATTTGTGTCATCCACAGAAGGTGAGAATCCCAAGACACCAAGAACTGAGCTAAGACGAGCATACCATGTACGAGGAGCATTTTTTGATCCATATAGTGACGTGACAAGTTTAAAGTAATGACTAGGTTTATCAGAATCAACAAAATCAAGAGGTTGCCTCATATATACCTCTTCGTATAAATAGCCATTGAAGAATGCATTCTGAATATGAAGTTGATGAAGATACCAACGATGAGAGAGAGCCCTGGCAAGCAATAGTCAAATAGTAGCTGACTTGACCGCAGGTCTTCACTGAAAAAAAAAAACATTAGTGCCTCTCGAGGTGGAGGGCTGTTGGCCCGGTATCCTTCACCTTCGAAGCAAATTCACTGTACATTTTCCGATGCGGTAATTAATGCATCTACGGTCGCATCCGATTATACCAGTCAACATGAGACTTCGCTGTGGGAGCTTTTGTAAACAACTCAAGTCGTTGGTGCGCATCCATCGATCAGGCCATATAACAACTGATCCACTACAACTTAAGTGAGGAGACAAATTAGCCAGCCCAATCGGCCCAATTGGCCAACTAGTCAGCAGCAGCTAGCAGTGCACGGTTTAACCAGCATAAGAACATGGCAACTTGCAGTTTCTTCTATCTTGCTAGTTGCGCTTAATTCGTGACCATGAGTTGATGACGCCAAAGTAGTCAAGGAGCCAAATGCATGGCTTGTAGTATCCTTGACAAAGTCAATGCAGCATCAGCATTCTCAAGTAAAGATCCTGACATATCTACACTCGATCGGGTATTAGACGTTTATATAAACCAGAGACGGCCATAGCTAGGAGGAAGTGTACAAGTGAAGTACAGAGATGGACACCGGTGGTAGCAGGGAGGAGCCGTACTGGTTGGGGATTAGAGAGTCCTTGCCGTTCACAGGTAATAGGATGAAGAAGGCGTCCAGTGCCAAGGTCAGACGATGGAGCTCGGTGCGGAATGCCGTGGTGGTGGCCTTGGTCATGACCGTGACAATGCCACCCATCCTCTTCATCTACAGTGGTCACCTTGATCTCGATGAGCCGGCCGTGTGGATACAATCCACAGTGGCCGGCTTAGGAGCTCGACGACGAGGTAATTTCAATTTGTGGTCAATGTTTTTTTTTGAACATAATGTGGTTACTGTTTTTTGGTTCACGTCGACGTCGGTGAACTAGCATGTAGTAGTAGTAGTTTATGTGCCTAAAGTTGGGCTCCATTTCAGTTGGAGAACAAAAGAAATACGAGCTTTTGGGTGGTCTGCTACCTCCAGGATTGGACGACCAGTCCTGCGACAGCCGATACCAGTCAGTGCACTACCGCAAGAACATGACGCGCTCGCCCACGCCGTATCTCGTCATGCGGCTGCGGCAGCGGGAGATTCTGCAGCGGCGGTGCGGCCCAGGCACCGAACCATACACGAGAGCCTCGCAACGGCTGAGATCCGGGCAAAAAAACGTGGACGCCGTCGACGGCTGCAGCTACCTGGTGTTGCTGTCTCACCGGGGCCTCGGCAACCGGATCCTCGCCACAGTCTCGGCATTCCTCTACGCCATGCTCACCGACCGCGTGCTGCTCGTCGACCGCGGGAAGGCCCTAGGCAAGCTCTTCTGCGAGCCTTTCCCAGGCACGACGTGGCTGCTGCCGCTCGACTTCCCGCTGGAGGGCTACAAGGACCTGGGCGAGGAGGCGGCGGAGAGCTACGAGAACGTGACACTGGGCAACAACACCGGCCCGGCGTCAGAGCACCGCTTCGTGTACATCCACCTCGACCACGCCGCCAGGGCGGCGAACAGGCTCGCGTACTGCGACGACCACCTGCAGTTCCTCCACCGGGTGCAGTGGGTGTTCCTGCGGACGGACAGCTACATCGCGCCGAGCTTGTTCCTCAACCCGGTGCACCAGAAGGAGCTGGACCGGATGTTCCCCCGCAAGGACTCCGTGTTCTACGTCCTCTCGCGCTACCTCCTCCACCCGACGAACGGAGTCTGGCGCATGGTCACACGGTTCTACGATTCTTACCTCAAGGACGCCGACGAGCGGCTGGGCATTCAGATCAGGGTCTGGGACGGCGACAGGCCGTTCCAGCACATCCTGGACCAGATCCTCGCATGCACCGCGCAGGAGCATCTTCTGCCGGCGCCGGGGGTGGTGGCGAGCGCCGGAGGAGCGTTTGCAGGTGCGCGTGGGCGATCGAAGGCCGTCCTCACCACGGGCCTGAACGGGTGGTACCACGACAGCATCCAGGAGATGTATCGGCGGTCGCCACCCGCTAGCGGCGAGGTGGTCAGCGTGCACAGCCACGAGGAGCACCAGCGCTTCTTCCAGGTGGAGCACGACATGAAGGCGCTGGCCGAGATGTACCTGCTGAGCATGACGGACCAGATCGTCACCACTGGCTGGTCGACGTTCGGGTACGTCGGCGCCGCGCTTGGCGGGCTCACGCCCTACATCATGATGAAGCCGAAGAACCGGGTTGCGCCCAACCCGCCCTGCGTACGGTCCATGTCCATGGAGCCGTGCAATCATGGGCCGCCGTACTTCGAATGCACCAGGAAAGAATACCATAAAGTCTTCCACACCGGTAATACGGTGCCCCATCTTCAGTCTTGCGAAGACATACCTTGGGGAGTGAAACTCACTGAGCCCATGGCCTACAAGGAGGCGTAGTCGACATTTGGGTTTGTACACCTAGATTACTAATGTTTTGCAGCTAGCTAGTGGAGAGGAAACTGAGTTTGTCTATCACTAACTTGTCACAATAATTTGGATAAATCACGCTCTTTTCATTAGCAAGCCTTTGTATTTCCATTCTTTTTTTTTGCGAATACAACTTGTATTACTCAAATATCAGATATTACATCTCTTTGGCATATGCTCGACAAACCCTCTGGGCTAGAGGCAAGCCATACAGCCGTTCTTGAGCTAGTTCTAGCATTATTTGCTAAGTAATGACTACTATTATTCTGACATCGCTTAACATGAGTAATACAAGCCTGACGAACCTTCAACAATGCTTTGATTTCTTCAATCACCATGGCGTGAGCTGAACGATCAGTATCACTATTCTTGATCATACTAACCATCTCCAAACAATCCGTTTCAATGATAAGGGGTTTATTGCACCAATGTGAAACCAAGGATATGCCCTCTTTGAGCACATAAAGTTCAGCGCCTAAGGGGTCTTTGCAAGCTAATAATTTCCGACATGAGGACAGAATAATCTCGCCTTGATGGTCGCGTACCAGTATTCCGGCTCTTGCATCTCCATTAGGGCCAAATGATCCATCTGTGTTTAGTTTCTCCCATCCATCCGGAGGAGGAACGCACCTAGGCCCGGTGATCACATGTTTGTCCTTCTCCCCAGCTCCTCGAGAGCCCAATATAAACTTGCCTTTAGATATATCCTCGGTCGTATGATACTTTATCATTAGTATGGACTCCATGTAGCTAATAAGAAATCTCTTTGACACATCAAGCGGTGGTGGTTTTTTATCATGTATTATCTCATTCCGAATATGCCATGATCTCCATAACGTCATTAACACCTTATTTCCGATGTCCTTCATTTGGTTTGCTAGGAAATTTACCAGCCAATCTCTTCCACATATAGGACACTGATCAGTAGTTTCTAAATTTCTCTTTTGTTTATTCCTCCATCTCAGCAAAGAGTCATTTGCAAGTTTCCATGCAAAATGTTGTACTTTAGGCGGCACATCCGATTTCCACACCAAACCCGATATAGCGCGAGTACCATTCGGCACAGAGCTACTGGCCTAATGAGAGGGGCGCAAAGACTCCTCCATAGTGAACAACCCATGTTTAGTTGGAGCCCATGCTTGCTGGTCGTTCATGTGCACTAGTGATGGCTTTATTTTCATGATTTCAGTGATGTCCGATGGCATAAAATATTGAGTTGGGTGATCCAACTTCCAATTACCATGCTGGTCTATCAGCTCCGAGACAAAGCGCAGCCTACGCCTCCTCTTCTCCGAAACTGGTCGATACGAGTAAGCTCTCGGAATCCACGCATCACGCCAAATTCTGATTCTTTGACCATTTCCTATTCTCCATATTAAGCCTTTTTTCAAAAGGTCGAGGCCATGAGAGATAGCTTGTGATTGTGCTCCGGTGATGGCGCCAGACTATCTTGTTGGCAGTTGTTGTGGAAGCGGTTGGGAAATTTCAAGAGAAAGGTGTGATGAGCACAGCGGCAAGTTTTCCCTCAGCACGAAATAAAGGTTTAATCGACTAGTAGGAGAAAGGCGTGACTTCTGAAGGTGTTGCTTGCTGACTAGTGGCAGGGCGCACTACCGGCGTCAGCAAACGAGGAACCTGCACACAACACAACCAAAGTACTTTGCCCCAACTTGCGGTGAGGTTGTCAATCTCACCGGTTTGTTGAACACAAAGGATTAGACATATCGAGTGGAAAGAAAAGTTTGCAGAAAGTAAACATAACCGAATTGCAGTAGAATTTATCAGTGAAGGAAATAGGACCGGGGTCCACAGTTCACTAGAGGTGTCTCTCCATAAAGATAAATCAATAGCATGTTGGGTGAACAAATTACAACTGGACAATTGATAGAATATCGACCAATACATGACAAGATGATTACTATCAGATTTGATATGGGCATTACAATATAATACATAGACCGCAATCCAACCGCATCTTTTTTTCATTTTGAAATGGGGGTATACCACTGCTTCTGCATCATGACGATGCACACGGCCATTTATTAGAATATGGTTCGAAATAATATCGTTTACAACTCACGCATCACCGAGAATTGATACAAAAATCAACCATCGAAAACAACACATACTATGACTACACATCAACATAGCCTTCTAGTATGTCGCCAACCAGCCTGACACAATATATCCTGAGCGACCATCAGGAGTCGTGTGCATCCAGAAGCCATGGCATCTCGTTGCCCCTCCGGAGAGAGTAGGGCCCAAAGCTGGACCCAATGAGATACCAAATGGATAACCTGCAAGAAATGAAAATAGACTTTTTTATTAAAAATTATACTCCCTCCGTTCCTTTATATAGTGCCTATAGATTTTCGGCATTTTTTTTTCAGAATATAAGATTTTAACTTAGATTTTTTTCAATTACCCCTCCCCGTTCAGCTCCCAAATCGTTCAGCTCCCAAAAATTGTTATGGTAAGTTATAAAGATATGGATTTACCAAATTTTACGTTGATCTCAAATCGTTCAGCAAGGGGTATTGTGTAAAAAATACTCTTACGCTAATTTCCGTACCAAAAAACAATAGGCACTATAGAATGGAACAGAGGGAGTATCATTTTTGACCCTCCAAATAGACCAACATAAAGCATAAACCCAATCCGGATAAAAGCCTTAGATTGTATATGTACTCCATTTAATCAATTACCAAACATATTAGTAATATTGGTCGGAGGTGGAAGATCATAAGTGAAATTAACCGTACGCCATAAGAGCTTAGATAAAGGGCATTCAATAAAAAGGTATTGAATGGTCTCCTGTTCCCCACAGAAAACATATTTTGTACACCCATTCCAATGATGTTTAGCTAGATTGTCCTTAGTTAACAGAACCTTATTACTCAAAAACCACATGAAAATCTTAATATTAAGCGAAATTTTAACCTTACAGAGATACTTTCTTAGAAAAGGTGTATGGTCACACATAAGATCTTCAGACATCGACTTCACCGTAAACAAACCATTAGATGTCAAATTCAAAACAAAATGATTGTCCTCTTCATTCAGATTTACCATCATGAGTTTCCGACATAATTGTAACCATGAAGTCCATTTGTTACCACTCAACACCCTTCGAAATGTAATATTCAGCGGTGCTTGGGCTAACACTTGTGCAACTGTGACATTCTTATGGTGTACAATATTATACAAGGATGGATACTGTTGAGCCAAAGAAGTACTTCCTAACCAGGTATATTCTCAGAAGCGGATACTCATACCATTACCCACTTTGAAAAACCACCAGAAAAAACTCCTGTTTGACCCCATCAATCCTTTCCATAATGGGGAATCGGTAGGCCTATCTTGCACCTCCGATAACGTCTTCTATCTTAGGAATTTATTATATATGTAGCAATTCTTGCCACACCCCGTCTTCATTAAGAATTTTAAAGAGCCATTTACTCAATAAGCAATTGTTTTTGATTTCGAGAACCTCAATACCTAAGCCCCCTTGATCTTTGGGTCGACAAATAATGTTCATTTGTAAGTTGGTAGTTTCTTTTGTTTTCGTCGGATTACCAAAAGAACCTAGATCTACAGAATTCCAAATGTTTTCTTACCCCAACGTGTATTATCAGGGAAGACAACATAAACATCGGTAACCTAGTTAATACTGAATTAATAAGGACTAACCTATCACCATAGGATAGTAACTTCCCTTTCTAGCATCCTAACTCTCAAACCGTGTTTCTACCGGATACCAATCCGAATTCCTGACTTTTTTTTGTAATGGATTGGAATACCCAAGTATCTAAAGGGGAGTTGTCCAACATCACATACAAAGATCTTCTTATATTGGTCGTCGTCCTCCTTTGCCTTTCCAAAATAAAAAATCTCGCTTTTATGAAAGTTAATCTTAAGCCTCGGTAACTCTTCAAAAGAGGCACAAAATTAATTTCATATTAACTGCTTTGTTAAGGTCATGTTCCAAAAAAAGGATAGTATCATCAGCGTACTGTAGTATAGAGAGTCCTCCCTCAACTGGAATTAACCATCGGCTCGCGCCTCGGTCAACGTGATACTAGCCGTTGGGACTGCCACGTATGTCCTCTTGATGATTCGCGCCGACTGACATGCGTCGATTGGCTTACATCGACTGGCTTACGCCGAGTGGTTTCCCCCAACTGACATACGCCAACTGACCAACGTCGAATGGCCCACGCCGATTGGACAACTCCGACTGGCTCATTTCGACTAAGGATTGGTGTCCTGTTTATTTCTTCTGTTTCAGGAGCTTGCTGCCGATTCACCTCGACCCAACGCCAAGCCTCTTCGTGCCTTGTTGCCTCAAGATCGCGCAGAATCCACGACGCGCTCTGGGACTACTGATGGGGATATTCCCAAGGGGGTACACCATTAGTCTCACTCGCCGCATGAGAGAAGGCTCAAGAAGGGGTCCAGTTGGCTAGGGCAACTAGGCCTAGAACCCTGAAGCGACTGGGCTAAAACCCCGGAGGTGGCGACTGGACTAGAGGCCCGGGCGACTGAAGCATAGCTTCCTTGGGCGCGGGATAACGAATCCCGACCTTATAGCAAGTGATATGATTCAGACTTATCCGCTTGTAAACCCTAGATCGGGGTGCCTATATAAACCCCCGAGCTAAACCCTAGAAGACACACAATCTGAGATCGCATCTCACCACCATTGCTCTCGGCAATAAGCCGACTGAGCCCCCCATTGTATTCTGCACTGAACAATAGATCTAGCAGGACGTAGGCCTTTTACTCTCCTGAGGGGCTGAACCTGGGTAAAATCTTGCGTCTTGTGCACCTCACTCCGCAGATGGCTACGTCACCTTGTCACCACATCAACGAAGTGTTGCACCCTGTAGCATCTCTCGTGGTCACATCCACGACAGAACACCATCGGCACACGGTGTTATAAAAGAACATTGTCATCACAATTATCTTCGATTACAAGTACGACTCGCCCGATAGAGGTCAAGGACATCATAATTAATTACAAAGCAAGCATCGCACCATGTGCATGAATATTCGATGTCTTCTTGAAATTTGCTTCAGTACCTGCCTTCATTCCGGTGACTATAATCGAAGCTGGGCGCCTTGCAACGGGGTAATATTGGTGAAGCTCCACGTCGGCTTTAGCAATTAATTCCAAATCAAGCGTTGGATAACGAGCTAGCACGAAGGCAAATGCAAGCTATGCTCCAGCGAGAAGTTCCTTGCGTATCAGAGCATGAACTCTGACAGGATTCTTGAATCTAGCCATCAAAGCCAACAGAGTTGAAGGGGCTAGATCGAGAGGAGGCATGGTTTTCCACACCATGGCTAGTTTTGCATGGCATTTATCAAAGAAACCACGCACCTGCTCAACCCGATACTTAAACTTGGCCACAATTGCAGCTTTTGACCTATTGGTCCATATTTTGCTCTGTGGAGTGTGTTCAAATCAGTGAATGTCGAAGAGAAAGGAAAATCAAGTTATAAAAAAGAGAGAGAATCAGAAGAGCTTAAAGGAGAAAAAACATCAATGACTTACAATTTAGGCTTTTAGTGGCTTTCTGCAGCTCGTCTAAAGCATATTAATGGTCTGACCCACACCCCACACTTAGCAATGGCGCACCAAGCATAGGTGCGCGCACCTATGCTTGGTGCGCCATTGCTAAGTGTAGGGTGATGGTATAGATATGGGTAGGAGCTACTAGTGGCGCACCACATATAGGTGTGCCACAAGTAAATTCCCACCACACACACCCCCTTCCCCCTGTGGATCACCTTTTAGGTTTTGAAAAAAATAAAAGAAATGGATAGAAATTTCAAATATAAAATCATTCAAGATTCCCATGTATTATGTCACCTAGTTTTAATAAGAATTAAGAAATATGAATTTTGACATTTTTTGAAAAATTGCGTCATGTATCGGTAAAACGGGATTTCTGGTTGCATACTACCTCCGGGTGAAAATCTTTTTATATCAAAATGTATCTACGCGAAATTTCCTATCCGAATTCAAAGACCTTTGGTCGTTTAGCCAAAAATTGGATTCACCAAACTCAAAACAGAAATAGGACTTTTTTCAGGTTTTACTTTTCGGGCAGAAATTTCAAAAAAAGGAAAAAAATATATCAGTGGTGCACCCATGCATTGGTGCGCCACTGGTAAGTTCCCGCCCACGGAATTTGAAATGTGGCCCTTATCCCCACTCTCCTCCTTCTCCTCCTCTACTACTACTCCACTTCCTCCTCTACTCCTCCTCCGACTTCTTCCCCCTCCTCCTCCTCCTCCTCATCCTCCTCCTCCTCCTCCTCCTCCACATCCTCCTCTACTCCGGCCAACTCCTCCACTCCGACGTCCTCCACATCCTTCTCTTCCACTCCCCTCCTCCACCTTCTCCAACTCCGGCCACCACCTCCTCCTCCACTCCTCCTCCTCACCTTCTTCTTCTCCTCCTCCACTCCTCCTCCTCCCCATCCTCCTCCTCCTCCTCCATCTTCTCCAACTCCGACCACCTCCTCCTCCTTCTACTCCACTCCTCCTCACCTCCTTCTTCTCCTCCACTCCTCCTTCTCCTCCTCCTCCTCCTCCTCATCCTCCATCCTCACCGACGGCTACATCCTCATCGACGCCTAGGATATGAGCATGAACATGAACATGAGAAATAATTCAGACGATAAAAATGAGCAAAAAAACTCAAAAAAATGTGCCAAATCTAGATCCAGATTTCAAAATTTAGCAGTGGCGCACCTACTTTTAGTCTAGTGGCGCACCTCTCACTTTTAGCAGTGGTGCACCATGGAGCTAGTAGTGGCGCACTACATGGTGCGCCAGTACTAAGCCAGATAGCAATGGCGCACCACTGGTCCTCCACTACTAAGAGTTAGCAGTGGTTCTTTTTCTAGTAGTGAGGTAGGGAGGGCGCCATTCCTCATCCTACCAAGGGCCTGGCCCCTAGTCTTGTCCGTGTTCTTATCTTCCTTTTTTTCTGTCTCTTACTCAACACGCATGGACGGATCCAGAGAAAACCACTGCCTCGTTGTTGTGCTACATGTAGAGTAGCCAAGCTTCAGCCATCGCCTCCACGGTGCCGCCCTGTGCCCCCGGGGAGGGGGACATCTCCGACTTGGCGAGGTAGTGCATAGTCTCCTGCTTGTCACGCAACTTTCATGCCGCTCGACGGCCGCCACTTTCTCCCATGCAATGCTCGGACGAACTGTCCTACAAAGGCTGACGGCCGGAGGTGCAACTACGATGAATTTTTTTATATTACAGTTAAAAATGCAAAACTAAACTCTACATTTTTTTGGAAGAATTCATTCATAATAAACACTCGGCTATGGGGACGAGTTGCAAAGGCTGCGGGGCGAAACTGCATGTTGAGTGTGCGAGTGCTACCATCGGTCAACACCGGTGCTGAAACGAGCAACCGACGGTGCTGCAAGGGCCTCCCGGAGACCGTAGAAAAATGCTAAAATGATGCTACAATAGTATAATTTGTTGCTTCAATTGTTCTATGATTCTGCTACTTGAGTATAATTTTTTTGTTGTAGGCTTCCGGCGAGGTCTCTGGCAATGTCTGTGATGAGGTCGATTTTGGTACAATAGAACAAAATGCTGCAATGGTACAATGGTAAGCTTTGCTACAATTGTTATGCTGTGTTGCTACTTTAATTAGTACAAAAATCTTGATACAAGGTTTCCAATGAGGTACCCGACAAGTCTCTGCGGAGTACGGTGCTCCGACAAAGTTTTTTGTTTTTGACACAATGTTTATGGCTAAGTACGGTTTCCAGCGAGGTCCGCGCCCAACGGGTTTTTTTCTTTTTATTTTTTGTCAAAGCACTTTACTTCAATGAAACAAAATCGGAATTTTTTTTGCTGCGACGAAGCAAAATCAGAATTTGGCTGAAAGTGAACACGTGTAAGGCAGGTGTTGGGTGCGAATTATACTCTGCAGAATCCACTGTCCAATTCTTAATGTAATTTAATAATCCGCAGCAACACACACGGGTATCGTCTATTTTTTTATTAGCTTCGGATTCAGAGTCATCCAGCCGATCACTGATGACAATATTATTCGGAAAGTCTGATTAAAGCACACTAGAGCAGGCTATCATGAGGCGGTAGCCTTGATGTTGATCGCCTTCACCATCTGCTGCATGTTGTCGTGCGACGTGCCATCGGCACAAACGGCTTCCTCTCCCTTCGCCTTCCACATCTCGGCGCTTCCCCTGACACCGTTCTCCCCCTGCATCACCTCCCTCACACGGCGGGCAACCTGCTTCCTCCTCACCTCGTCGTCTAGCCGCGTGCCGACGCGCCACACCTCGCAGGCGTACTTGCTGTTCGTGTACTGGTCCGCGAACCCCGGCCAGCACACCATCGGCACGCCCGCGGCGATGCTCTCGCACGTCGAGTTCCAGCCGTTGTGCGTCAGGAAGCAGCCCACCGCACGGTGGCGCAGGACGTGTTCCTGCGCGCACCACGTGGTCAGGCGGCACCGACCGGACACCTCCGACAGGAAATCCGGTGGCAGTCCGGCAAGGACGTCGCTGTCCCTCACCGCCCACAGGAACGGGTAGCCTGCCGTGGCGAGGCCCCACGCGAACTCGGCCATCTGCTCAGGCGTCAGCACCGCGTGGCTGCCAAAGTTGACGTACACCACGGAGTTGGGTTCCTGGGCGTCTAGCCATGGAACAAATTCGGTGTCCTTCTTCCACAGGTTTAGGCTTGTGGAGTCGCCGGCGGTAGCGTCATTGTTGATGTGATGGTGGCGGAGGAGGGAACCCAAGGGGCCAATAGTATACACGTGCGGGTACTCGGCACGGAGGGCGGAGAGGACGTCAGATTCGAGTTCATCGAAGGTGTTGAGGATGACGGCCCCGGCCTTTGCGAGGTTGCGGGTCTCCGATTCGTTGAAGCGGAGGCCGAAGCTGTCGGGGTCATCAGTTCTACGAAGGAAGCCCGAGATGTCGCCCAGTTTTATCGGTGGCATGCCAGGGATCCAGTCGATGATGGCTTCGAGCTCGGTCTCATCTGCAGAGATGTCTTGAATTAATAGCGTAGTGTCCAAACATATCGGTACTACGGTATTTTTCCGAAGTAGTGGCAATTGCAGAAACATCTCGAATTACGAATTTTTCATTTTCATAATATATATCTACGGATTTAAGACAAAGGAATGCGACAAGTGAATACCTTTGACAGGGAAATAACCTTTGTCCCTGAGCTCCGGGAGCTTCATGTGTCCCA
Organism: Lolium perenne; assembly: GCF_019359855.2. NCBI lineage: Eukaryota > Viridiplantae > Streptophyta > Magnoliopsida > Poales > Poaceae > Lolium > Lolium perenne. The sequence goes on from NC_067250.2 coordinate 263,947,386, forward strand.
TGAGAGCGCCTGCGCTGCATCCCCAGAGCGACATACTCTGGAGGCCCAGCTCACGCGCCACGTCCAGCGCGAAGCTCATCATAAACGTCGGCACCACGCATGTCACAGGCGGCACACCGGCGGTGCAGTTCAGCCGCGCGATGAGCTCTCTGAGCGGCGCAGCGCAGCGCTGGCTAACGGCCATGGACAGGCTCAGCCCGTAGTCATGAGCGCCCCGCTCCTCCGCAGACAAGCCATCGGGTATCGTCTCGAACCGGAAGCCGTCGCGGCCGCGCAAAGCCTCGGCGCCCTCGGTGGCCGCCACGCGCTGGTGGTTGTGCTCCGTGTTCACGAAAGTCACGTACACGCCCTGCTGGTACAGCAGCTTCGCGAGCTGCAGTGCCGGGTTAATGTTGCCGGGGCATGGGTACGGCACCACCACGGCGTGAGGCCTCGCCCTTTGCATCATCCTTTCCATGTCCATCCCACACGGTTAACAGGAACAACTGCAAAATGTATGTAGTACGATGTGTGTTAGGGACAACCTTTGCGTGGTCTCTCATGCCTTTTATATAGAAAATGGCTCGAGGCTTTAAGCGATGTTATCTCACTAGATGGGTCTAGAAATCTAATTTTGGCTTTTAATTAGCTAGTTTCTAACTTTCTATGGTTGCTATGACACGTTGGCCACATATATAAGAAGACAATCTAATTATTTGTCAGTTCCTGTATGTACCAGGTGTCATACCAATCACACAAACAAGATATTTAAAGGCCAGCCATATAAACATAGAAATCTGACAAATAAAATAGTTGTTGTTATTTCATCAGATTCCATGCATGTACATTTCACTTTTAGTTAGTTCGTTTACACCCTTGCGGTAGCTCTTTGGATCCGTACTTAAAAACAAATAACATCAACGGTTTCTACACGTATACACTCGGCTATAGATAGTGTGTTTCTATGTTTGCTATGACATGTTGGCCACATACATAAAATGACATCACGTTTCATCAATGCACATTTCCCCTTTTAATTAGGTGCATTTGGATTCACACTTAAAAGCAAGTAACCTCAACAGTACCTATGTGTAAGTTGGCTTTAATTACCTTGTTTATATGTTTGCTATGACTTGTTGGCAATATGAATAAGACAATCTATCTACTCATCATTTGTGTACTAGCTGCCATAGGAAGTATACAAACAAGTTTAATAAACACAATATACATGCATAAAAATTTGTAAGCACATTCAGTAGTTGTTGCTTCATGATATTACGTGTATAGACATTTCAGTGTTAGCTGGCTTGTGTACACAATTGTGATGCCACATTGCATCCATATAAATAACGTGTTCCATCTATGCACATTTTTCCTTTTAATTACATGCATTTTGGATTCATACTTAAAAGCAAGTAACCTACAATATTTATGCGTATACACTTGGCTTTTAATTAGCTTGTTCATATGTTTTCTATGACACGTTGGCAACATGCATAAGAAGGCAATATAACTACTCATCATGTGTGTATTAGATGTCATAAGAAGCATAGTTTAGAAACGCTCGCGTTGCTCCCAAGGGGCGGCTAGGGCGAAACCCTAGAACCCCTCCAGCCTCCTTTCCCGCATTTCCCTGCCGCCGCTGAAGGAAGCCGGCAGGCAAAACCCCTCCCGGTAGATAGCGATGGCGGGCTCTCATCTCGGAGCATGACTGGTGACGGTGCGGGCCTCCTACAACTCGCTTGGTAGAATCTTTGGCTGAAGGTTCGAGGCAGACCTGGATAGCATGGCCCGTCCGGCGGAGATGAACGGCTCTGGAATTCTTAAGCCACCTTGGTGATAGCTATCGATACAATGGCGGCACGTCCGGTGATACGTGGGAGTCGGTACGGCTCAGCCCCTCATGTACACATGGTGCGGTGGTGGTGGCGGTGACCACTGGGATCGATCTCCAGTTTGCTTATTTGGAGCCAGCGGGCGGCGGCGTGGGGGCCTACCGATCTGACTAATATAGGAGGCGGTCCTTGACTTATTCTCGCGCCAAAGACAGTGTTCTACTTGATGTCGCCCCTAATTGATCTGCCAGTGAAGAGTTCCAAAAGCCTCTCTCGACGATCTTCATTGGGACAATGATGCCCGTAGATTGCTGGATCAGATGGGATTCGCTGATGTGCACCCATATTTTTGGCCGTGCGGCTTCAGGATGCAGTGAAGCGAAGCTTCTCTATCTGTTGCCATCATGGGGGACATGTCGGTTTTCGGTTTCCATGGAGAAGAGACTGGGAGAGAATGTTATGGCGGCTGAGGTGTGAGATCTTGTAATGGTTGATTGAGTCTTCATGGCGAAGATGACTCTCCTAGGTATTTCTTCACTTGCCGCAGCGACATTGTCAAGCAGGGGTGATAGCACCGGAGAAGTATAGTCTTATCTTTTAGGGTGAAAATCAAAGTATGGTTTTAATTATTTTATGCGTGGAAATTGCCTTGTTGAGGCTATTGTTTTGAGATGGTGGGCTTGCTCCATGATGAAAATCTATGGTCTGACCTTAATAATTGTGGCTAGCAATAACCTCGTTCATGGAATTGTTTTAGAAACACAGACTATGGGTGCTTCCTTGTCAGTGGTTCGTGTTGCAGCTACAAGGTTTTGATCATCATAGCGAGATCTTTTATTTTTATCTTTTATCATTTTTGTAGCGTGGTTGTGTGCATTTGTAATGTCTTGAGGGCACTTGGTTGATGCAGAGGTTGGGTGTAACTGGTATTATCACGATATTAATATATTAGTTTTGTATAAAAAATAAAATACATACAACAATGTTCCTTCAAGATTTGGCTTTTAATTAGCTTGTATCTATGGTTGCTATGACACGTTGGCCATATATATAAGAAGACAGTATAATTACTTGCCAATTTCCAGTATGTACCAGGTGTCATACTGATCATGAAAACAAGCTAATTAAAAACCATATGTACATACATAGAAATATGAAAAATACGTAGTTGTTGTTACTTGATTATATTCCAGGCATGTACATTTTGCTTTTAATAAGTTTATTTACATGCCTTCCATGACGCTTTGGATCCAACTTTAAAACAAACGATATCAACGTTTTCTACACTCTACACGTGTACACTCGGCTATAGATAGCTTGTTTCTATGTTTGCAATGGCACATTGGCCACATACCTCTAATAACAATCTACTTACTCACAAGTTTCAAGTAGGTAAAACGTGTCATAGCAAACATACAAACAAGACATTTAAAAGGCATATATATACAAACAATTTATATGATGATACCTTAGTAGTTGTTCCTTGTTACTTCATCATATTCCATTTGTGCACATTTTCGCTTTTAATTATCTGTCTTTTGGATTCATACTTAAAAGCAATTAACCTCTATAATATCTATGCGTGTACACTTGGATTTTAATTAGCTTGTTCATATGTTTTCTATGATATGATTGACAACATGCATAAGAAGACAATCTAACTACTCATCATGTGTGTATTAGGTTACAGTATAATGGAACCACCTAGAAGCCCTCTCAGCAATTTCAGGTCCTAAATCGTTGTATCGCACTTCCAAACGTTTCAGATTTCCCCACCGTCCCACCAAAGCCTCTTTTTACCATCCACCAACTGAGCGGAAGTGACGACCAGCCCGACACAAAAAGGACTGCTACTCCATGAATAGACCTGGGTGTTTTTTCATAAACCGGGCCATTGTAATGTGAACTACATGGTTGCAGTGGGCCTCCATATGAGCACAGTTCTCTTGTTTCATAAAGCATAGTTTAGAAACACTCGCGTTGCTCCCAAGAGGTGGCTCGGGTGAAACCCTAGCGCCCGCTCCGGCCCTCCTCGTAGCATCTCCCTACCACCGTCGTAGGAAGCCCGCGGGCAAAGCCCTTCCCGGTATACAGCGGTGGCGGGCTATAATCTTTGAGCATGACTGACGAGGGGGGGGGGGGGGGGGCTCCTCCTACTGGCATGGTCCGGCTGGAGATTCGCGGCAGCCCTTGATGGCATGGCTCGTCTGACGGAGATGGACGAACCAAGACTTCTTAAGCGACCATGGAGATCGCTATGGATGCAAGGGTGGCACGGCACCTGATATATGGGAGTCGATAAGGCTCAGCCCCTCATATCCACGTGGTGCGGATAGTGGTGGCGGTGCCTGCTAGGATTGATCTCCGGTTTGTTGTTGACAGCCGGCGGGCGGCGGCGTGGTGGGTTGTTGATCTGCCTAATAAAGGAAGCAGCACTTGATTTCTTCTCGTGCCAAGATAATGGTCTGCTTGATGGCACCCCTCATTGATTTGCCAGTGAAGAATTCCAGAAGGCTCCTTCGACGATCTTCACTGCGAGACTAATGCCCGTGGATTGCTGGATTGGATGGGATTTAGTCGTGTGCACCCATATTTCTGTTTGTGCGGCTTCAAGATGCAGTGACACGAAGCTTCACTATATGTTGCCATCATAGGACATGTCGGTTTTCGATTTCCATGGAGAAGAGAGTGGCGGCCAATGTTATGACGGCTGAGGTATGAGATCTAGTAATGGTTGACTGAGTCTTCATGCTGAAGAGGACTTTCCTAGGCATTCTTCACTTCCAGCAGCAAGTAGAGACATTGGCAAGCAGGGGTGATAGCACCGGAGAAGTATTGTTTTAATTGTTTTATGCCTGGGAATTGCCTTGTTGAGGGCATTGTTTTGAGATAGTGGGCTTGCTCCATGATAAAAATCTATGATCTGATATTAATTGGTTCTAGCTAGTAATGATCTTGTTAAAGACATTGTTTTAAGAAGTCAGACTCTATATGTTGTCTTGGCAGTGGTTCATGTTGTAGATACAATGTTTTGATCATCGTAGCAGGATCTTTTATTTTATCCTTTTTTGTAGTACGGTTGTGTGCATCTGTAATGTCTTTAGGGCATTTCATTTTTGCAGAGGCTGGATGTAACTGGTATCATCGCAATATTAATATATTTGTTTTGTAGAAAAAACAAAATACATACAATTATGTTTCTTCAAGACCTGGCTTTTAATTAGCTTGTATCCCTGGTTGCTATGACACGTTGGCCACAAATATAAGAAGACTGTCTAATTACTTGTCAGTTTCCACTATGTACCAGGTGTCGTACCGATCTTAAAAACAAGCTAATTAAAAGCCATATGTACATACATAGAAATATGACAAATACATTAGTTGTTGTTAGTGCATCAGATTCCATGCATGTACCTTTCACTTTTAAATAGTCTGTTTACACGCCTCCCATAGCACCTTGGATCCATACTTAAAAACAAATAACATCAATGGTTTCTACACGTGAACACTAGAGATAGCTTGTTTCTATGTATGCTATGACATGTTGGCCACATACATAAAATGACATCACGTTTCAATCATGCACATTTCCCCTTTTAATTAGGTGCATTTTGGATTCACAACTAAAAGCAAGTAACCTCAAGAGTACCTATGCGTGTACACTTGGCTTTTAATTAGCTTGTTTATATGTTTGCTATGACACGTTGGTAATAGGCGTAAGACAACCTATCTACTCATCATTTTTGTACTATCTGCCATAGATACAAACAAGCTTAATAAACACAATATACATGCATAAAAATCTATAAGCACATTCAGTAGTTCTTGCTTCATGATATTACGTGTATGGACATTTCAATTTTAGATGGGGTGTGTACAAAATTGTGATGCCACATTGCATCCATATAAATAACGTTTCAATTGTGCATATTTTTCCTTTTAATTACCTGCATTTTGGATTCATACTTAACAACAAGTAACCTCTACAACATTTATGTGTATACACTTGGCTTTCATTAGCTTGTTAATATGTTTCCTATGACACGTTGGCAACATGCATCAGAAGACAATATAACTACTCATCATGTGTGTATTAGCTGTCATAAGAAGCATAGTTTAGAATCGCTCGCGTTGCTCCCAAGGGGCGGCTCGGGCGAAACCCTCCAGCCCTCATCTCCCGCATTTCCCTGCCGCCGTAGGAGGAAGCCGGCAGGCAAAGCCCTCCCAGTATATACCGGCGGCGGGCTCTCATCTCCGATCATGACTGGAAATGGCGCGGGCCTCCTATCCTACTCGCTTGGTAGAATCTTCGGTCGAAGGTTCGAGGCATCATGGATAGCATGGCCCGTCCGGCTGAGATGGACGGCCTTGGAATTCTTAAGCGACCTTGGTGATTGCAATGGACACAAAGGCGGAAAGTTCGGTGATACGTGGGACTCGGTACGGCTCAGCCCCTCATGTCCACATGGTGCGGGTGGGTGGCGGTACCCGTTGGGATCGATCTCCAGTTTGTTGTTGGGAGCCGGCGGACGGCAGCGTCGCGGCCTGCCGATTTTCCTAATAAAGGAGGTGGTCCTTGACTTATTCTCGCGCCAAAGACATTTTTTTGGTTGATGCCACCCCTCATTGATCTACCAGTGAGGAGTTCCAAAATCCTCTCTCAACGATCTTCATTGGGACACTAATGCACATAGATTGCTGGATTAGATGGGATTCGGTCATGTGCTCCCATATTTGTGGTTGTGTGGCTCCAGGATGCAGTGAGGCGAAGCTTCATTATCGGTTGCCATCATGGGACATGTCGATTATTGATTTCCATGGAGAAGAGACCGGCGGAGAATGTTATGGCGGCTAAGGTCTGAGATCTAGTAATGGCCGACTCAGTCTTTATGGCGAAGAGGACTCCTAGTTGTTTCTTCATTTGCAGTAGAAACATTGACAAGCAGGGGTGATAGCACCGGAGAAGTATAGTCTTATATTTCATGGTGAAAATCAAAGGTATGGTTTTAATTGGTTGTGTACGGAAATTGCCTTGTTGAAGGTATTGTTTTGAGATGGTGGGCTTGCTCCAGGATGAAAATCTATCGTCTGACCTTAATTGGTTGCAGCTAGCAATGACCTTATTCAAGGCATTGTTTTGGAAACACAGACTCCGGGTGCTTCCTTGGTAGTGGTTCGTGTTGCAGCTATAAGGTTTTGATTATCATAGAGAGATCTTTATTTCTTTTTTTTTATCTTTTTTGTAGTACGGTTGTGTGCCTTTGTAATGTCTTTAGGGCATTTGTTGATGCAGAGGATGGGTGTAACTGGTATCATCGCAATATTAATACATTACTTTTGTAGGAAAAAAACAAAATACATGCAACAATGTTCCTTCAAGGTTTGGCTTTAAATTATCTTGTACCTATTTTTGCTATGACACGTTGGCCATGTATATAAGAAGACAATCTAATTACTTGCCAGTTTCCAGTATGTACCAGGTGTCATACTGATCATAAAAACAAGATAATTATAAGGCATATGTACATACATAGAAATACGAAAAATAAGTTAGTTGTTGTTACTTGATGAGATTCCAAGCATATACATTTTGCTTTCAATAAGTTTCTTTACATGCCTTACATGGCGCCTTGGATCCATACTGTAAAACAAACGACATCAACGTTTTCTACACGTGTACACTCGGTTATACATAGCTTGTTTCTATGTTTGCCATGTCACATTGACCACATACCTCAAATTACAATCTACTTTACTCACAAGTTTCAAGTAGGTACAACGTATCATAGCAAACATACAAACAAGACATTTAAAAGGCATATATATACACACAATGAATTGTGATGATACCTTAGTAGTTGTTACTTGTTACTTCATCACATTCCATTTGTGCACATTTCCCCAATTCATACTTAAATGCAAGTAACCTCTATAAGGGCAGCACGACACCTGATACATGGGAGTCGATAAGGCTCAGCCCCACATCTCCATGTGGTGCGGGTAGTGGTGGCGGTGCGTGCTGGGATTCGATCTCCGGTTTGCTATTGGGAAACGGCGGGAGGTGGTGTGGTGGGCTGTGGATCTGCCTAATAAACGAGGCGGACCTTGAGTTCTTCTCGCGCAAAGATAGTGTTCTGCTTGATGCCGCCCCTCATTGATCTATTGGTGAAGAATTCCAGAGGGATCCATTGATGATCTTCATTGGGAGACTAATGCCCGTAGATTGTTGGATTGGATGAGATTTGGTCACGTGCACCCATATTTCTGGTTGTGCAGATTCAAGATGCAGTGACTCGAAGCTTCGCTATATGTTGCCATCATAAGACATGTCGGTTTTTGATTACCATGGAGAAGAGAGTGGCATACAATGTTATGACGGGTGAGGTCTGAGATCTAGTAATGGATAACTTAGTCTTCATGGTGAAGAAGACTTTCCTAGGCATTTATTCACTTGCAGCACGACATTGGCAAGTGGGGGTGGTAGCACCGGAGATGTATAGTCTTACCTTTCAGGGTGAAAATCAAAGATATGGTCTTCATGGGTTGTGCCTAGAAATTGTCTTGTTGAAGGCATTGTTTTGAGAGGGCTAGCTTGCTCCAGGATGAAAAATCTAAGACCTGATATTAGTTGTTTCTGGCTAGCAATGACTATGTTAAAGGCATTATTTTGAGAACACCGACTCTGGATGTTGCTTGGAAGTGGTTTATGCTGCAGCTACAAGGTTTTGGTTATCGTAGCCGGATTTTTTATTTTTCCTTTTTCTTTGTTTGTAGTACGGTTGTGTGTGTCTTTAATGCCTTTAGGGCATTTCATTTTGCAGAGGATGGGTGTAACTGGTATCATCGTGATATTATACATTTGTTTTGTAGAAAAAACAAAATACATGCAATTATGTTAGTTCAAGATTTGGCTTTTAATTAGTTTGTATCCATGGTTGGTATGGCACGTTGGCCATATATATAAGAATGCAGTCTAATTACTTGTCAGTTTCTAGTATGTACCAGGTGTCATACTGATCTTAAAAACAAGCTAAATAAAAGCCATATGTACATACACAGAAATATGACAAATACGTTAGTTGTTGTTACTCGATCAGATTCCATGTATGTACATTTTGCTTTTAATTATTCTGTTTACACGCCTGCCATGGTGCCTTGGATTCATACTTTAAACAAACAACATCGACGGTTTCTACACATGTACACTTGGCTATAGATAGCTTGTTTCTATGTTTGCTATGGCACATTGGCCACATACCTAAAATTACAATCTACTTACTCACAAGTTTTAAGTATGTACAATGTGTCATTGCAAACATACAAACATGAAATTTCAAAGGCATATATATACACACAATGAATTGTGATGATACCTTAGTAGTTGTTACTTGTTACTTCGTCTAACATGACGAATCGGCAACAACAGTGGACGGGTCGCACTATGTCAGTGCAGAGCGCTGGGACGAAGGGGAGAGGAGAGAAGTCATCTTGTTGGGTAAGCGAGCTAGGTCAATAGCGTGTGGGTGTAGTTGATAAAAATGTCTACATGGCCTTGAGAGTCGATAAATGCGTGGTCCCCATTTGTCCACAAATTCTAGGGGAGAATGTGATAATGATTATAAATGTGTATAATCTTGAATAGTTAGAGAATGCACTTGGATATAATTTTAGATACTTTTTGGATAAAATGGATAATTCAAAGAGCCTCCAGAAATCCCTTTGCAGAAACCTAATTAGAAGTTGGAATGAAAAGAAGGCGGAAATAGATGGAACTGAGTTGTTCCACATTTGCTTTCACGGTTTCTTGCGGAAACAAAAACACGAATACAAAAACTACGGAAACAAAGATGGAAGCATGTATATTATCAAAAACAGATATAGAAAACGAATAAAGTGCACACGCAACGATCCAAATGTTTGCCACAACCAAGAGAACCCTTCAATCATGCAAAAAAATCTCAAGCATTCAAGCGAATAAATGTATTCAATCAATGCGGGAAGGTCAAGCCATGGAAGCCTCGTTAAATCCATGAAGGGATGGTCGCTAATTTTGGGATGAGCTGTTTTGGAAGTTGGTTTAAATAAGTTGTGCAATGGAATTGTTGTACTGGGTCATGCACATCAAACCTAAACCAAAAATTCCATTTTAGCCGGAAACTGAAATTCCGTTTTCATGTTTGTTACTCCTAAAAATGTTGAATAGTTTGTTGTTTCCATTTCTGCCAAAATATTTCCATTTTTTGTTTTCATCTTCATATTTCTATTCAGTTTGGTTATTTCGCTAAAATGTTGACAATTTTTTTATCCATTTTCATGCCTAAATGGAAGGACCATGCCCATGCGCCACACATGGATTCTCCACGCCGGGTCCACCTAGTTAGCACCACGCGGGCATTTGGAACAGTAGCCTCTTAACTCAATAGTACTATATTCCCGAATATTCAAGTTGATGTAGTTCAGGTTTTCCATCATATCTTGATCAAATGGTAACATTGAACCATATGAGAGACGAGGCAGCACACATGACTGCTCTCTTGTGCAGCACCAGGATCCAGCCATGAATAACAATGATGAGTGTCAAATCAACCCTACGTAGTTCTAGATAAATGAATGCACCACTAGGCTGAGAGTAGAGTAGAATAATGTTGTTTACCTCCGCCATGGCAAATGATGGAGATGAGCCGGAGTCGGAGAAAAAATGATCAACATATGTCTTTGATGCGCATGACGACACGGGTCTGGTGCCGGAGACCAAGAAGTCGAGCTCTTCCTCCAGAGAACGGCGAGGGTATAGTGCGGGAGAACAAGTAATCTACTATGGTGGTAAACCTACGTCCCAAACGTCGATTGGTGTCAAAAACAAGGAAATAGAGATTTTGGGTGTAGGATAATGGAGAAGGTAACCGAAAAGAGGGACGTGACCCGTAGCTTTGCCGCGCGAGACAGCTATAGTTTCTCCTATTCCCTCCATCTCGTGACGAGCTACCGCGTGCACCACGTTGTCAATTTTCGTCGCGCCTAGGCCTGGCCCTAGAAAAGCTGCTAATTCGGGCATTCCTCCTGGGCCTGCCCAGGGAGTGCTGTGAGAATCGTATTGGCCACAATGCAGACTCCATAGGGAATCCAAACTACCGTTTTTCGTAACCATAGGGCCTGGTTGAGGAGCATACAAGGCTACCAAACGCGCCCTAGGTGCTCCATAAGTAGGGTCTGCTTCCAGGCTCCAGGCCTAGTTGGTTGTCATAGACGATGCCCACCAGCGACATGGCCCACCCTGTTCAGGTAAAGACTCCTAGGTAGATCGGGCCCATTGGGTTTGTCGCACAGGTTAAGCTCTCCTCGTTGGTTAATGGTTAACACATATACTTATCATGAGAGATAGGTGGATGAGGTAGGCGAGCTTGTGTACGAGTGGATGTAGAAGTTGGGGGATCCACATCAAGATTCACCCGAGCTCCCGTGAGTGTTCGTGGCGGAAGCGGCGACAAATCAGCAGCTGCATTCGGCAACTTCATTTACCAGCCCAACTCGCGCGGAGAAAGCGGAAGGCAGCAAATTAATAAGTCTGATGCGGCTGTTTCGAGAGGACTGATGCGTGCAGTTAACACACGTCCGTTGGGAACCCCAAGAGGAAGGTGTGATGCGTACAGTAGCAAGTTTTCCCTCAGAAAGAAACCAAGGTTTATCGAACCAGTAGGAGCCAAGAAGCACGTTGAAGGTTGATGGCGGCGAAATGTAGTGCGGCGCAACACCAGGGATTCCGGCGCCAACGTGGAACCTGCACAACACAATCAAAGTACTTTGCCTCAACGTAACAGTGAGGTTGTCAATCTCACCGGCTTGCTGTAAACAAAGGATTTAACGTATTGTGTGGAAGATGATTGTTTGCGAAGAACAGTAAAGAACAATTGCAGTAGATTGTATTTCATATGTAAAGAATAGGACCGGGGTCCACAATTCACTAGTGGTGTCTCTCCCATAAGATAAACAGATGTTGGGTGAACAAATTACAGTTGGGCAATTGACAAATAAAGAAGGCATAACAATGCACATACATATATCATGATGAGTGATACGTCTCCGACGTATCGATAATTTCTTATGTTCCATGCCACATTATTGATGATATCTACATGTTTTATGCATACTTTATGTCATATTTATGCATTTTCCGGCACTAACCTATTAACGAGATGCCGAGAAGAGCCAGTTGCTGTTTTCTGCTATTTTTGGTTTCAGAAATCCTAGTAAAGAAATATTCTCGGAATTGGACGAAATCAACGCCCAGGGTCCTATTTTTGCACGAAGCTTCCAGAAGACCGAGGGGGAAAGGAAGTGGGGCCACGAGGCGCCGCCACAACAGGGCGGCGCGGCCCAGGTCTTGGCCGCGCGGCCCTGCTGTGTGGGGCCCTCGTGTGGCCCCCCGCGTTGCCCTTCCGCCTACTTAAAGCCTTCGTCGCGAAACCCCAGTACCGAGAGCCACGATACGGAAAACCTTACTGAGACGCCGCCGCCGCCAATCCCATCTCGGGGGATTCTGGAGATCGCCTCCGGCACCCATCCGGAGAGGGGAATCATCTCTCGGAGGACTCTTCACCGCCATGGTCGCCTCCGGAGTGATGAGTGAGTAGTTCACCCCTGGACTATGGGTCCATAGCAGTAGCTAGATGGTCGTCTTCTCCTTATGTGCTTCATTGTTGGATCTTGTGAGCTGCCTAACATGATCAAGATCATCTATCTGTAATTCTATATGTTGTGTTTGTCGGGATCCGATGGATAGAGAATACTATGTTATGTTGATTATCAATCTATTACCTATGTGTTGTTTATGATCTTGCATGCTCTCCGTTATTAGTAGAGGCTCTGGCCAAGTTTTTGCTCTTAACTCCAAGAGGGAGTATTTATGCTCGATAGTGGGTTCATGCCTCCATTAAATGCAGGACGGTGTGAGAAAGTTCTAAGGTTGTGGATGTGCTGTTGCCACTAGGGATAAAACATTGATGCTATGTCCGAGGATGTAGTTATTGATTACATTACGCACCATACTTAATGCAATTGTCTGTTGTTTGCAACTTAATACCGGAAGGGGTTCGGATGATAACCTGAAGGTGGACTTTTTAGGCATACATGCATGCTGGATAGCGATCTATGTACTTTGTCGTAATGCCCAATTAAATCTCACAATACTTATCATATCATGTATGTGCATTGTCATGCCCTCTCTATTTGTCAATTGCCCGACTGTAATTTGTTCACCCAACATGCTATTTATTTTATGGGAGAGACACCTCTACTGAACTGTGGACCCCTGTCCATTCTTTTACATTAAATACAATCTGCTGCAATACTTGTTTTACTGTTCTTCGCAAACAATCATCTTCCACACAATACGGTTAATCCTTTGTTCACAGCAAGCCGGTGAGATTGACAACCTCACTGTTTCGTTGGGGCAAAGTACTTTGGTTGTGTTGTGCAGGTTCCACATTGGCGCCGGAATCCCTGGTGTTGCGCCGCACTACATCCCGCCACCAACAACCTTCAACGTGCTTCTTGGCTCCTCCTGGTTCGATAAACCTTGGTTTCTTTCTGAGGGAAAACTTGCTACTGTGTGCATCATACCTTCCTCTTGGGGTTCCCAACGAACGTGTGTATTACACGCCATCAAGCTCTTTTTCTGGCGCCGTTGCCGGAGACCTGAAGAAAAGTTACACCACAAAGATTTCTATCTCCCACGTCAATTGCATGCCAGCAGCTCTTTTTCTGGCGCCGTTGCCGGGGAGATCAAGACACGCTGCAAGGGGAGTCTCCACAATCCAATCTCTTTACTTTGTTTTTGTCTTGCTTTATTTTATTTACTACTTTGTTTGCTGCATTATATCAAAAACACAAAAAAATTAGTTATTTGCATTTACTTTATCTAGTTTGCTTTATTTACTACTGCTAAAATGAATACCCCTGAAAATACTAAGTTGTGTGACTTCGCAAACACAAATAATAATGATTTCCTATGCACACCTATTGCTCCACCTGCTACTACAGCAGAATTCTTTGAAATTAAACCTGCTTTACTGAATCTTGTTATGAGAGAGCAATTTTCTGGTGTTAGTTCTGATGATGCTGCCACCCATCTTAATAATTTTGTTGAATTATGTGAAATGCAAAAGTATAAGGATGTAGATGGTGACATTATAAAATTGAAATTGTTTCCTTTCTCATTAAGAGGAAGAGCCAAAGATTGGTTGCTATCTTTGCCTAAGAATAGTATTGATTCATGGACTAAATGTAAGGATGCTTTTATTGGTAGATATTATCCTCCCACTAAAATTATATCTTTGAGAAGTAGCATAATGAATTTTAAACAATTAGATAATGAACATGTTGCTCAAGCATGGGAGAGAATGAAATCTTTGGTAAAAAATTGCCCAACCCATGGACTGACTACTTGGATGATCATCCAAACCTTTTATGCAGGACTGAACTTTTCTTCGCGGAACCTATTGGATTCAGCTGCTGGAGGTACCTTTATGTCCATCACTTTGGGGGCGGCTACAAAGCTTCTTGATGATATGATGATCAATTACTCTGAATGGCACACGGAAAGAGCTCCACAAGGTAAGAAGGTAAATTCTGTCGAAGAAACCTCCTCCTTGAGTGATAAGATTGATGTGATTATGTCTATGCTTGTGAATGATAGGACTAATGTTGATCCTAATAATGTTCCGTTAGCTTCATTGGTTGCTCAAGAAGAACATGTTGATGTAAACTTCATTAAAAATAATAATTTCAACAACAATGCTTATCGGAACAATTCTAGTAATAACTATAGGCCATATCCTTATAATAATGGTAACGGTTATGGTAATTCTTATGGGAATTCTTACAACAATAATAGGAGTGTACCCCCTGGGCTTGAAGCCATGCTTAAAGATTTTATTAGTACACAAACTGCTTTTAACAAATCTGTTGAGGAAAAGCTTGATAAAATTGATATTATTGCTTCTAGAGTTGATAGACTTGCCTCTGATGTTGATCTTTTAAAATTGAAAGTTATGCCTAATAAGGATATTGATAATAAGATTACTACTACAGCAAATGCCATCCAAGTTAGAATTAATGAGAATATAAGATTGATGGGTGAATTGCATGCTAGGTGGGAAAGAGAAGAAAATAAAAAACTTGCTAAAGAGAATAATGTAGCTAAAGTTTGGACTATTACCACCACTAGTAATGTTAATGCTCCACATGTTGCTGCACCTCCTACTAATAATGGTGAAATAATTAGTGTTGGCAATGTTTCTACTTCTAATGCAAAGCCTGCAAAACTGAAGCGCTAAAGCTATTTAAAGCACTGTGATAAAACTGCAGAAATTTTTTCCAACATTGGGGATGATGATCCATTGCTGTAGCTCATAATGATTTAGATTTTGATGATTGTCACATCTCTGAAGTTATAAAGTTCTTACAAAAACTTGCTAAAAGTCCCAATGCTAGTGCTATAAATTTGGCCTTTACAAAACATATTACAAATGCTCTCATAAAAGCTAGAGAGGAGAAACTAAAACTTGAAACCTTTATTCCTAGAAAGTTAGAAGATGGTTGGGAGCCCATCATTAAGATGAAGATCAATGATTTTGATTGTAATGCTTTATGTGATCTTGGTGCAAGTATTTCTGTTATGCCTAAGAAAATCTATGATATGCTTGACTTGCCATCATTGAAAAATTGTTATTTGGATGTTAATCTTGTTGATAATGCTAAAAAGAAACCTTTGGGGAGGATTGATAATATTCGTATTATGGTTAACAATAACCTTGTCCCCGTTGATTTTGTTGTTTTGGATATTGAATGCAATGCATCTTGTCCCATTATATTGGGAAGACCTTTTCTTCGAACTGTTGGTGCCACCATTGATATGAAGGAAGGTAATATTAAATATCAATTTCCTCTCAAGAAAGGTATGGAACACTTCCCTAGAAAGAGAATGAAGTTATCTTATGATTCTATTATTAGAACAAGTTATGCTGTTGATGCTTCATCTCTTGATAATACTTGATACACACTTTCTGCGCCTAGCTGAAAGACGTTAAAGAAAAGCGCTTATGGGAGACAACCCATGTTTTTACTACAGTACTTTGTTTTATATTTGAGTCTTGGAAGTTGTTTACTACTGTAACAACCTCTCCTTATCATGTTTTTGTGCCAAGTAAAGTCTCTATGGTAAAGTTGATGCTAGATTTGGATTGCTGCACAGAAACAACATTGCTGTCTGTCACGAATTCGCGCAGAAGTCTCTGTAAAAAAATCAAAAAAATCTGCAAATTTGCGTGCGTGATCCTCAGATATGTACGCAACTTTCATTAGTTTTGAGTTTTTCCGTTTGAGCAAGTTAAGTGCCCCTTCCAGGTTCGTCTTTACGAACTGTTCTGTTTTGACAGATTCTGCCTTTTATTTCGCATTGCCTCTTTTGCTATGTTGGATGAATTTCTTTGATCCATTAATGTCCAGTAGCTTGGTGCAATGTCCAGAAGTGTTAAGAATGATTGTGTCACCTCTGAACATGTGAATTTTTGATTGTGCACTAACCCTCTAATGAGTTTGCTTGAAGTTTGGTGTGAAGGAAGTTTTCAAGGGTCAAGAGAGGAGTATGATATACTATGATCAAGAGGAGTGAAAGCTCTAAGCTTGGGGATGCCCCGATGGTTCACCCCTGCATATTTTAAGAAGACTCAAGCGTCTAAGCTTGGGGATGCCCAAGGCATCCCCTTCTTCATCGACAACATCATCAGGTTCCTCCCCTGAAACTATATTTTTATTCAGTCACATCTTATGTGCTTTGCTTGGAGCGTCGGTTTGTTTTTGTTTTTGTTTTTGTTTGAATAAAATGGATCCTAGCATTCATTGTGTGGGAGAGAGACACGCTCCGCTGTTGCATATGGACAAATATGTCCTTAGGCTTTACTCATAGTATTCATGGCGAAGGTTGAATCTTCTTCGTTAAATTGTTATATGGTTGGAATCGGGAAATGCTACATGTAGTAATTCTAAAATGTCTTGAATAATTTGATAGTTGGCAATTGTTGTGCTCATGTTTAAGCTCTTGCATCATATACTTTGCACCCATTAATGAAGAAATACATAGAGCTTGCTAAAATTTGGTTTGCATATTTGGTCTCTCTAAAGTCTAGATAATTTCTAGTATTGAGTTTTGAACAACAAGGAAGACGGTGTAGAGTCTTATAATGTTTACAATATGTCTTTTATGTGAGTTTTGCAGCACCGGTTCATCCTTGTGTTTGTTTCAAATAACCTTGCTAGCCTAAACCTTGTATCGAGAGGGAATACTTCTCATGCATCCAAAATCCTTGAGCCAACCACTATGCCATTTGTGTCCACCATACCTACCTACTACATGGTATTTCTCCGCCATTCCAAAGTAAATTGCTTGAGTGCTACCTTTAAATTTCCATCATTCGCCTTTGCAATATATAGCTCATGGGACAAAATAGCCTTAAAAACTATTGTGGTATTGAATATGTACTTATGCACTTTATCTCTTATTAAGTTGCTTGTTGTGCGATAACCATGTTCCTGGGGACGCCATCAACTCTTTGTTGAATATCATGTGAGTTGCTATGCATGTTCGTCTTGTCTGAAGTAAGGGCGGTTTTCACAATCAAATGGTTTGAGTATGCATACTGTTAGAGAAGAACATTGAGCCGCTAACTAAAGCCATGAATCATGGTGGAAGTTTCAGTTTGGACATAAAACCTCAATCTCTTATGAGAATATTAACTGTTGTTGAATGCTTAAGCATTAAAAGAGGAGTCCATTATCTGTTGTCTATGTTGTCCCGGTATGGGTGTCTGATGGCGTGTATTTCACACGTTCGTTGGGCAACCCCAAGAGGAAGGTATGATGCGCACAGCAGCAAGTTTTTCCTCAGAAAGAAACCAAGGTTTATCGAACCAGGAGGAGCCAAGAAGCACGTTGAAGGTTGATGGCGGCGGGATGTAGTGCGGCGCAACACCAGGGATTCCGGCGCCAACGTGGAACCTGCACAACACAACCAAAGTACTTTGCCCCAACGAAACAGTGAGGTTGTCAATCTCACCGGCTTGCTGTAACAAAGGATTAACCGTATTGTGTGGAAGATGATTGTTTGCAGAAAACAGTAGAACAAGTATTGCAGTAGATTGTATTTCAGTAAAGAGAATTGGACCGGGGTCCACAGTTCACTAGAGGTGTCTCTCCCATAAGACAAACAGCATGTTGGGTGAATAAATTACAGTTGGGCAATTGACAAATAAAGAGAGCATGACCATGCACATACATATCATGATGAGTATAGTGAGATTTAATTGGGCATTACGACAAAGTACATAGACCGTCATCCAATTGCATCTATGCCTAAAAAGTCCACCTTCAGGTTATCATCCGAACCCCCTCCAGTATTAAGTTGCAAAGCAACAGACAATTGCATTAAGTATGGTGCGTAATGTAACTAGTGACTACATCCTTGAACATAGCACTAATGTTTTATCCCTAGTGGCAACAGCACAACACAACCTTAGAACTTTCATCCTTTGTCCCAGTGTCAATGCAGGCATGAACCCACTATCGAGCATAAGTACTCCCTCTT
Organism: Lolium perenne; assembly: GCF_019359855.2. Lineage (NCBI taxonomy): Eukaryota > Viridiplantae > Streptophyta > Magnoliopsida > Poales > Poaceae > Lolium > Lolium perenne. Next base: position 263,965,839 of record NC_067250.2, read on the forward strand.
GGAGTTACAAGCATCTACTTGGCCAGAGCATCTACTAGTAACGGAGAGCATGCAAGATCATAAACAACACATAAGCATAACTTTGATAATCAACATAACAAGTATTCTCTATTCATCGGATCCCAACAAACGCAACATATAGAATTACAGATAGATGATCTTGATCATGTTAGGCAGCTCACAAGATCCGACAATGATAGCACAATGGGGAGAAGACAACCATCTAGCTACTGCTATGGACCCATAGTCCAGGGGTAGACTACTCACACATCACACCGGAGGCGACCATGGCGGCGTAGAGTCCTCCGGGAGATGATTCCCCTCTCCGGCAGGGTGCCGGAGGCGATCTCCTGGATCCCCCGAGATTGGATCGGCGGCGGCGTCTCTGGAAGGTTTTCCGTATCGTGGTTCTCGGTACTGGGGGTTTCGTCACGGAGGCTATTTGTAGGCGGAAGGGCAGGTCAAGAGGCGGCACGGGGGCCCCACACCACAGGGCCGCGCGGCCAAGGGGGGGGCCGCGCCGCCCTAGGGTGTGGCCCCTCCGTGGCCCCTCTTCGTCTCTCCTTCGGACTTCTGGAAGCTTCGTGGAAAAATAGGCCCCTGGGCTTTGATTTCGTCCAATTCCGAGAATATTTCCTTACTAGGATTTCTGAAACCAAAAACAACAGAAAAACAAGCGGCACTTCGGCATCTTGTTAATAGGTTAGTTCTAGAAAATGCACGAATATGACATAAAGTGTGCATAAAACATGTAGATAACATCAATAATGTGGCATGGAACATAAGAAATTATCGATACGTCGGAGACGTATCAGTGTCTAAGTTGAAGAATGATCAAAAACGAGAAATCCAATGCGAACTTTCTCCTTAGACCCTTGTACAGGCGGCATAGAGGTACCCCTTTGTGACACTTGGTTGAAACATATGTTATGCAATGAAAATCAGTGTTAACCCAAGCTAATTAGGACAAGGTGCGGGCACTATTAGTACACTATGCATGAGGCTTGCAACTTGTAAGATATAATTTACATGATACATATACTTTATTACTACCGTTGACAAAATTGTTTCATGTTTTCAAAATAAAAGCTCTAGCACAAATATAGCAATCGATGCTTTCCTCTTTGAAGGACCTTTCTTTTACTTTTATGTTGAGTCAGTTCACCTATTTCTCTCCACCTCAAGAAGCAAACACTTGTGTGAACTGTGCATTGATTCCTACATACTTGCGTATTGCACTTGTTATATTACTCTATGTTGACAATTATCCATGAGATATACATGTTATAAGTTGAAAGCAACCGCTGAAAGTTAATCTTCCTTTATGTTGCTTCAATACCATTTACTAAGAATTTATTGCTTTATGAGTTAACTCTTATGCAAGACTTATTGATGCTTGTCTTGAAGTACTATTCATGAAAAGTCTTTGCTTTATGATTCATTTGTTTACTCATGTCATTACCATTGTTTTGATCGCTGCATTCATTACATATGCTTACAATAGTATGATCAAGGTTATGATGGCATGTCACTCCAGAAATTATCTTTGTTATCGTTTACCTACTCGGGACGAGCAGGAACTAAGCTTGGGGATGCTGATACATCTCCGACGTATCAATAATTTCTTATGTTCCATGCCACATTATTGATGATATCTACATGTTTTATGCATACTTTATGTCATATTTATGCATTTTCCGGCACTAACCTATTAACGAGATGCCGAAGAGCCGATTCTTGTTTTTCTGCTGTTTTTGGTTTCAGAAATCCTAGTAAAGAAATATTCTCGGAATTGGACGAAATCAACGCCCAGGGTCCTATTTTTGCACGAAGCTTCCAGAAGACCGAGGGGGAAAGGAAGTGGGGCCACGAGGCGGCGCCACAACAGGGTGGCGCGGCCCAGGTCTTGGCCGCGCGGCCCTGCTGTGTGGGGCCCTCGTGTGGCCCCCCGCGTTGCCCTTCCGCCTACTTAAAGCCTTCGTCGCGAAACCCCCGATGCAGAGCCACGATACGGAAAACCTTCTTTGTGGCGCCGCCGCCAATCCCATCTCGGGGGATTCTGGAGATCGCCTCCGGCACCCATCCGGAGAGGGGAATCATCTCCCGGAGGACTCTTCACCGCCATGGTCGCCTCCGGAGTGATGAGTGAGTAGTTCACCCCTGGACTATGGGTCCATAGCAGTAGCTAGATGGTCGTCTTCTCCTTATGTGCTTCATTGTTGGATCTTGTGAGCTGCCTAACATGATCAAGATCATCTATCTGTAATTCTATATGTTGTGTTTGTCGGGATCCGATGGATAGAGAATACTATGTTATGTTGATTATCAATCTATTACCTATGTGTTGTTTATGATCTTGCATGCTCTCCGTTATTAGTAGAGGCTCTGGCCAAGTTTTTGCTCTTAACTCCAAGAGGGAGTATTTATGCTCGATAGTGGGTTCATGCCTCCATTAAATCTGGGACAGTGATAGAAAGTTCTAAGGTTGTGGATGTGCTGTTGCCACTAGGGATAAAACATTGATGCTATGTCCGAGGATGTAGTTATTGATTACATTACGCACCATACTTAATGCAATTGTCTGTTGTTTGCAACTTAATACCGGAAGGGGTTCGGATGATAACCTGAAGGTGGACTTTTTAGGCATACATGCATGCTGGATAGCGGTCTATGTACTTTGTCGTAATGCCCAATTAAATCTCACAATACTTATCATATCATGTATGTGCATTGTCATGCCCTCTCTATTTGTCAATTGCCCGACTGTAATTTGTTCACCCAACATGCTATTTATCTTATGGGAGAGACACCTCTAGTGAACTGTGGACCCCGGTCCATTCTTTTACATTAAATACAATCTGCTGCAATACTTGTTTTACTGTTCTTCGCAAACAATCATCTTCCACACAATACGGTTAATCCTTTGTTCACAGCAAGCCGGTGATATTGACAACCTCACTGTTTCTTTGGGGCAAAGTACTTTGGTTGTGTTGTGCAGGTTCCACGTTGGCGCCGGAATCCCTGGTGTTGCGCCGCACTACATCCCGCCACCAACAACCTTCAACGTGCTTCTTGGCTCCTCCTGGTTCGATAAACCTTGGTTTCTTTCTGAGGGAAAACTTGCTACTGTGTGCATCATACCTTCCTCTTGGGGTTCCCAACGAACGTGTGTGTTACACGCCATCAATGAGTACTATGAGATTTAATCAGGGCATTACGACAAAGTACATAGACCGCTATCCATCATGCATCTATGCCTAAAAAGTCCACTTTCAGGTTATCATCCGAACCCCTTCCGGTATTAAGTTGCAAGCAACAGACAATTGCATTAAGTATGGTGCGTAATGTAATCAACACAAATATCCTTAGACAAAGCATCGATGTTTTATCCCTAGTAGCAACAGCACATCCACAACCTTAGAACTTTCTGTCACTGTCCCAGATTTAATGGAGGCATGAACCCACTATCGAGCATAAATACTCCCTCTTGGAGTCACAAGTATCAACTTGGCCAGAGCCTCTAATAGCAACGGAGAGCATGCAAGAACATAAATAACATATATGATAGATTGATAATCAACTTGACATAGTATTCAATATTCATCGGATCCCAACAAACACAACATGTAGCATTACAAATAGATGATCTTGATCATGATAGGCAGCTCACAAGATCTAACATGATAGCACAATGAGGAGAAGACAACCATCTAGCTACTGCTATGGACCCATAGTCCAGGGGTGAACTACTCACACATCGATCCGGAGGCGATCATGGCGATGAACAGTAGAAATAGAGAATAGTTTCTTCCTCACTTCATCCATAGCAATACCTGCACACTTGAATAAACCGCATAATTCATGTAAGAACAGTAAATGATCTCCAGGGTGGACAGTTCCATCCCCTGTATAACGGTTATCCACTACACGTTCAATAATTTTCATAGGTATTTTGTATGGTATTTCTTCCTTACCTGGCGCCTCATCCACTACCTTTGCAGTAGTAGTAGATTTCCCAAATAAACACTCAAGAGAAGATCTCTCCATAATGAATTATAGCAGCAGGCAGAAATAAAATCAGCACAAACGGTAGAAATTTCCCTTACCAATTCCACTTACCAATAGCGCTTCACTCCCCGGCAACGGCACCAGAAAATAGTCTTTATGACCCACAAGTATAGGGGGTGTATCGTAGTATCTTCGATAAGTAAGAATGTCGATCCCAACGAGGAGCAGAAGGTGTTGACAAGCAGTTTCGATGAAGGATTCACTGTAAAGGCTCACAGACAAGTATTCAGGGGGTTTTGATGTAACAGATGAATAAAGTACGAGTAAGTAAAGTGCGAGAGTAATAATTGCAGCGAGTGGCCCAATCCTTTTTAGCACAAAGGACAAGCCGGTTTGTTTACGTATAATAACCAAACGTTCTTGAGGACACACGGGATTTTAGTCTAGTGCTTTCGCTACATACGGCTAATTAATCTTCATTGTTTTGATAAGTGTTGTGTGGGTGAACCTATGCTAATGTACCGCCCTTCCTAGGACTAATACATACTTGTGATTATACCCCTTGCAAGCATCCGCAACTACAAGAAAGTAATTAAGATAAATCTAACCACAGCCTTAAACTCTGAGATCCTGCTATCCCTCCTGCATCGATATACCAACGGGGGATCAGGTTTCTGTCACTCCGGCAACCCCGCAATTGGCAAACGAGTACAAGATGCATTCCCCTAGGCCCATAAAGGTGAAGTGTCGTGTAGTCGACATTCACACGACACCACTAGAAGAATAACACCACAACTTAAATATCATAACATTGAATATTACTCAACCATACTTCACTACTAACATTTAGACTTCACCCATGTCCTCAAGAACTAAACGGACTACTCACGAGACATCATATGGAACATGATCAGAGGTGATATGATGATGAATAACAATCTGAACATAAACCTTGGTTCAATGGTTTCACTCAATAGCATCAATAACAAGTAGAAATCAACACCGGGTGAGTTTCCCCTATCAAACAATCAGGATCAAACCCAAATTGTTACAGCGGTGACGAGGTGCAGCGGTGGAGATGGCGGTGATGATGATGATGATGGTGATGATGATGGAGATGATGTCCAGCTCGATGACGGTGACGATGGCGTCGATTTCCCCCTCCGGGAGGGAATTTCCCCGGCGGATTCCTGCCCGCCGGAGAGCTCTTTTCTCTCTGGTGTTTTCCACCCAGCAGAGGCGGCTGTGACTCTTCGCGACTATCCTCTGGAGCTTAGGTTTTTGGGACGAAGGCGTACGCGAAGAAAAGGAGGCGAGAGGGGGCTGTGGGCCCCCTCCTCACAGGGCGGCGCGGCCAGGCCTTGGGCCACGCCGGCCTATGGGGTGGGCCCACCTCGGGTCCCCTCGGCTCCCCCTTCTGGCTCCCTTCGTCTTCTGGAAAAATAGGATTTTTCATATAATTTCCGTCAACTGTTGATCTTCCGAAATATTGCATTCTGACGGCGCTTTTTCCAGCAGAATCCTGACTCCGGTGCGCGATCCTCCAATAATCATGAAACATGCAAAATAGATGAATAACATAAGTATTATCTCCAAATATGAAATATATCAATTAATAACAGCAAATTATGATATAAAATAGTGATGCAAATTGGACGTATCAACTCCCCCCAAGCTTAGACTTCGCTTGTCCCCAAGCGAAACTGAACTCGGTAAACAGGACCACATGTTTATGGAGTGAAGAGTCGATAAATCAAATACGGACAAGAAGCATCATATCCATTCACACAAGACATTCTAGTGAACAACTTCCTCATATAACTCAACTTGAAACAAGTATAAGTTAATCACAAATAAAGGTGCATAAGAAATCATAGTTGGTGATGGCAAACTTCGTTCTTGGTCAGAGAACAATTAACAGGTTATTCTTATCTATCGAGCAGCGCTCTCATGTTAAAATTTATATGGCTCATCTTGCATACTCAATCATAATGATCATTGATAACTTTCAAAACTATATTCATTCAGATAAAACTTGTACTAAACAAGGAAGAGTAAAAGACATGATGAAGTAAATCACAATATAATGGTTTGATCACAACAGCTCAAATACTTGCTTGAGATGGAGGGAAATAGGTTTACTGACTCAACATAAAGTAAAAGACAGGCCCTTCGCAGAGAGAGCGAGGATTAAATCATGTGCTAGAGCTTTTTCAGTTTTGAAATCATATAAAGAGAATAAAAGTAATATTTTGAGAAGTGTTTGTTGTTGTCAACGACTGGTAGCGGGTACTCTAACCCCCTTGCCAGACAAACTCTCGAAGAGCGGCTCTGTAACGACCCAGGGTAGCACCCATAATAGATTTTGCTTGTTCTTTTCTTTTATGCATCATCATGACATCATGCATGCATCATACCGATGTTTTGACAAAATAGAAATTATTTTTATTACACCCTATTTTATTTCTTTCTTGTATGGTATATGAAATCCGCCTCAATTCTTTTCTTATTTAACAAAACCCTCAAACCGAATATTTAAATTCTTGCAAAAATTATTTTGGTTCAATAATAAATATTTCCAAAATGTGTTCTGAATCATCTCTTCTCGTTTTCTTTCTGTCATCTTCTTGGTCTCTAAAGTTCTGTCGTGTATCTCTTTATCTCCCAGCAATTTCATATTTCCAATTCTTCCAGAAAATTTCTAAAAGAAAAACGTTGGGCACACCTTCAGCCTAGTTCCTCTCCTTGAGCGTGAGCCAGCTGCACATCTCAACCTCCCCAACCACTCCATTTTTCCTCTTCGAGTCCTGGAACCATAGTGCTCTCTCCTCTCTGCCCTTCTCCCTGGACGTGGAGCTCTCCTCTCCACACACACTCACGCATCCGCATCACCCAGGCTTCCTTCCTTTTTCCCTTCTCCACGAAAGAAACCGGAGAGGGTTTTGCCCAACTGCAGAACGTCGGCGTCCCGTCGACTCTGGCCTCCCCTCACCAAGCCAAGGCCACCAAGAGCTTCTCCTCGTCATTCTGAATCTCTTCGACAGACGCACACAGCGAATCGAGCTCGAAATCGTCGACAGGGACCACTTCTTCATCTTCGCCGCCGGCAGAAATCCCATCCTTCCGGCCGCCTCCGACCTCTTCCACCCCAGCCGAGGTGTCCATCAACTTCCTGGTGAGATGGTGCTCCTTTTCCCCATCTTCCTCGCCCTGTTTGCTCACTGTTCGCCGTCGCCTTTATCTGACGAATCTGTCGTATGTGTCTGTCCGAGCGCATCTCCACCATGGTTGGCGGCAGGCCTGCGTGCTGCTCGTGCTCGTCCCTGAAGGATTCCGTTCCGGCCGCCAACAGCCTCACGGTGAGCTCCTCCTCTATCCTGGCCCTTCGCCCCTTCCTTTTTGTCACGACAATGTCGTCTACGACCATGGCCGTGTCGTGCCTGCCATGGACGCTGAGGCATGTAGCTTGTCCTCGAGATCGCCTTGCTCCCATATGGCCTCATGTTTGCGTGGTCACTTATGATCTAGTTCCGCCCATCTTTGCACAACATGTTTTACATCACCGGTTAGCTGCTGAATCTACTTCCCAGGAGACTGAAGTTCAAATCCCAGAAGAAACGCACTCCTTCCTTTTTGCTTTTCCTTTTACTGTCTCTCTATTTCAGATCCAGAACACGTGTTGTTCTAGTTTTCAGTTTCATAAAACCTGCTTCTAAGCTTCTGCTGTTCAAAACTGCACGAACACATTATCTATACAACAATTGAAGATAGCTCCACTGGATAGCCTTTTCTTTTCTTGTCGCCAGAGCCAGATGTTGCATGTTTTCGGGTTCAGTTAACACTTGCAAAATTCAGTTAACTGTCTCCATCGCAGTTTGCCTCCAGGTCGTGCAAGCACACGCAAATCTCTGCACGCGCACGTCAGGCTGCTGGTTACTGGTCTCCTCGTCGCTGTTTCCTGCACAGTGCACTAGCTCCCGGCTTGAAACGATCCACCTGCTAGCCTGCTTGTTTAAGCTAGCTAGTCACGGCTGGAATCGATTAAGATGTCTGCTTGCTTCAACAATCAATCGACCCAGCTGCTTGTGAGTATGCTTAGCTGCTTCCAGGGCATGACTCTGTTTTTCCCCTTCAAATTTCGTGAGACAAAGCACCAGTTCCCTTCTGTCTAGTCTGTTTCTTCTATTTCAATTGTAAAACATGTTATTTTATATCTTCTAATCTGTAGCTCAAAATCAAACATGTTATATATCAATTTCGATCAGAAAATCCAATAAATTTGAATATGCCATCCTTGTCCGCTGTTGCATAATACATCATGCAATCTCGTGATAGTTTGCATTATCACCTAATATGTAACATATGAAATATGTGGGATATCATATAAATGTTGTCCCGGTTCCATTTAACTTTGTTGTAGCTCACCCCTGCCATGTTTGCTATGCTAATCCACCCTTATATTTGTCGGTAGAAATGCAACTCCAACCTTAATTTGATTGTTCGGGATTCCGACTCCGATTAATATGGATAAGTTGCATCGCATCATGTTTGCCATGCCATGCATATTATATCATGATCATGCTGATTCTTTTGCCGTAGTAGTAAGATTTGCATCCGTTGTTTGTCCAGCATTTGCTTCTTCACGGATAGGATCACAAAGTGGTGTTGTGAGATACGACAAGTTCTTCTGCAGCTTTTCACAGGCGAGCCCACCCCTTCACCTATTTTACTTTTACATGCTCTTTTGATCTATTGCTATCCTTATGTTGCGATTCTGTTGTGTCACGTGTCCTATCCACCTGTTACCTATATGTCCGAGATACACCTCCTCGCCCTACCTATTATTTGTTGTTTGCCAGCCTTGCGAGTCGTAGGCGTGTTTAGGCTCTGTTGTTTATCTCGATCTGTTATCGGGATATGTTGGGTTGTTGGGAGGTTTTTACATGCTATATCATTTGTTGGAGATAATCACACTTTACTTTATTGTTAACAACTAAAATTGTAAGCAGAGGCATCTGTGAGCCCCTTTGCGAAAGAATCGGAACTTTGACTCGCTAATGTCCCCTAGGACCCGAGTTCTTGTTATACATTAGAGATTGAGCGCTCTACCCATGCGTGGGGACGATTATTGGGACCCCCTCACCCATTACCTTTTCTCAAGTCGGTTGAAAAGGGGGCCACAACCTTGGTTTTATTTGCCTATGCCATGTATGCCATGCTTTACTTCTTTGTTGCCTTCGGGTGTTTACTTCTGTTGCCTTCGGGTGTTTATATTACATCTTTGTACCCCGCGGGACGTTTTGCGAAATCGTGTGGATCGCACGCCTAGCCGCCTTCCCAAACCCAGAGTCAGCTTCGGACTACGGCCGGACTACGTCACGGCTAGCTTATTCGGGTGGCCTCCCTAGACTTTCTTGTTGGGCGGGAACGGTCTTGTTGTGAGACATCCACGTCGTAAGTGGGTCGAGCATGCGTATGGTTACATTTGGGCAACCCTGCGAGTGTACATCTTATCGATAAGCCGTGTCCGCGGTTATGGACGACTTGGAATTGTATAGCTTGATCATAGAACAACTTACACCTTATTTCCTGTTGCTAATAATTTGTTAATAAAACTTTTTCAAAAAGTGTGTGTGCCTTTGCCAGTACCTCTTTGCGAAGGGGGATCGCATCGGCTGTGTTATGTTTGCAGAGTATATAACTGTTACCTTGTGCGCTCTCTTATCTCCTCTGAGTAGACGGATGTTGTAGCGTGTCTCTATTGGACAGTAGCTTTGCTGACGCTAAACTCCACATATAGCCGGGTGAAGTTTATACCGCCCACCAGCGAGCATAGCTGGTCTTGTCTCGCAAGTACGTGCCAATGGTACTTACCCTCGCCTTCTTTTCTTTTTGTCTCCTCCCCCTTTTGTCGGCAGCCGATGGCCCGACTTTGACGAGTGCGAGATGACGACGTTAGCAAGGTTACCCTTCCGGCTTGGCCTGGGCAGGGTTATGGACGCCACTGGTTATCTTCAGGACTCTTAGTCCAATTTGTATCTTGTCCGTACTCGGACCTATTTGATCTTCTGTATGATTTGGATCTTTGTATTGTATATTTGTATCTTGACTCGTTGGAGTTGTTGTTGTAATATATGTATCTTGTGGGCTCTATTGTAATCCTGTTGTAATGTTACCGCTCGTGTTAATTCCTCTGGCATCACGTGTGTGATTCGTCGCGCACGTCGTGTCGGAGGGCGTCTCTGGATCGATATCGTGCGGATTTCGGCGGGATCGCTGGAATCCTCATGGTACCGGTTCCGGGGCGTCACAAGTTGGTATCAGAGCCTCAGGTTGACGGTACCCCACTAGTCCAGCCTGTAGGATAACCATGCCAACGGACGTTGTTGTGTCTAGTGTCAAACCTATTTTCTAAAATTCGTTGGATAGTTCTGATTAGCTCTGATTTTTCTCCTTACCTAATTTCTTTCTCCTCTTACCTATGCGAGTTTTGAGTCTTCTCTCTTACCTGAGTTTTGCTGAGTCTTAGGTTTTGACGTGGGTTGGACGATCTTTGCCCTCACCTATTAGGTCCGATCTTCGGAGGATCTCGACGATAGCGCATCATCAACATCGGAACAAAGAATTCTTGTTAGTGGTGTCGACCGATCAGCATGGAGCAACAACTCTTGTTAGTGGTGTCGAGGAGATCGACACGTCGCCTGAAGATCCGATAGTTCACCTCTCTTCCCCGTACCGTGGCGTGGAACCTCGGGGCGAGGTTCCTTGTTAGTGGTGTCGATTGTAACGACCCAGGGTAGCACCCATAATAGATTTTGCTTGTTCTTTTCTTTTATGCATCATCATGACATCATGCATGCATCATACCGATGTTTTGACAAAATAGAAATTATTTTTATTACACCCTATTTTATTTCTTTCTTGTATGGTATATGAAATCCGCCTCAATTCTTTTCTTATTTAACAAAACCCTCAAACCGAATATTTAAATTCTTGCAAAAATTATTTTGGTTCAATAATAAATATTTCCAAAATGTGTTCTGAATCATCTCTTCTCGTTTTCTTTCTGTCATCTTCTTGGTCTCTAAAGTTCTATCGTGTATCTCTTTATCTCCCAGCAATTTCATATTTCCAATTCTTCCAGAAAATTTCTAAAAGAAAAACGTTGGGCACACCTTCAGCCTAGTTCCTCTCCTTGAGCGTGAGCCAGCTGCACATCTCAACCTCCCCAACCACTCCATTTTTCCTCTTCGAGTCCTGGAACCATAGTGCTCTCTCCTCTCTGCCCTTCTCCCTGGACGTGGAGCTCTCCTCTCCACACACACTCACGCATCCGCATCACCCAGGCTTCCTTCCTTTTTCCCTTACGAAAGAAACCGGAGAGGGTTTTGCCCAACTGCAGAACGTCGGCGTCCCGTCGATTCTGGCCTCCCCTCACCAAGCCAAGGCCACCAAGAACTTCTCCTCGTCATTCTGAATCTCTTCGACAGACGCACACAGCGAATCGAGCTCGAAATCGTCGACAGGGACCACTTCTTCATCTTCGCCGCCGGCAGAAATCCCATCCTTCCGGCCGCCTCCGACCTCTTCCACCCCAGCCGAGGTGTCCATCAACTTCCTGGTGAGATGGTGCTCCTTTTCCCCATCTTCCTCGCCCTGTTTGCTCACTGTTCGCCGTCGCCTTTATCTGACGAATCTGTCGTATGTGTCTGTCCGAGCGCATCTCCACCATGGTTGGCGGCAGGCCTGCGTGCTGCTCGTGCTCGTCCCTGAAGGATTCCGTTCCGGCCGCCAACAGCCTCACGGTGAGCTCCTCCTCTATCCTGGCCCTTCGCCCCTTCCTTTTTGTCACGACAATGTCGTCTACGACCATGGCCGTGTCGTGCCTGCCATGGACGCTGAGGCATGTAGCTTGTCCTCGAGATCGCCTTGCTCCCATATTGCCTCATGTTTGCGTGGTCACTTACGATCTAGTTCCGCCCATCTTTGCACAACATGTTTTACATCACCGGTTAGCTGCTGAATCTACTTCCCAGGAGACTGAAGATCAAATCCCAGAAGAAACGCACTCCTTCCTTTTTGCTTTTCCTTTTACTGTCTCTCTATTTCAGATCCAGAACACGTGTTGTTCTAGTTTTCAGTTTCATAAAACCTGCTTCTAAGCTTCTGCTGTTCAAAACTGCACGAACACATTCTCTATACAACAATTGAAGATAGCTCCACTGGATAGCCTTTTCTTTTCTTGTCGCCAGAGCCAGATGTTGCATGTTTTCGGGTTCAGTTAACACTTGCAAAATTCAGTTAACTGTCTCCATCGCAGTTTGCCTCCAGGTCGTGCAAGCACACGCAAATCTCTGCACGCGCACGTCAGGCTGCTGGTTACTGGTCTCCTCGTCGCTGTTTCCTGCACAGTGCACTAGCTCCCGGCTTGAAACGATCCACCTGCTAGCCTGCTTGTTTAAGCTAGCTAGTCACGGCTGGAATCGATTAAGATGTCTGCTTGCTTCAACAATCAATCGACCCAGCTGCTTGTGAGTATGCTTAGCTGCTTCCAGGGCATGACTCTGTTTTTCCCCTTCAAATTTCGTGAGACAAAGCACCAGTTCCCTTCTGTCTAGTCTGTTTCTTCTATTTCAATTGTAAAACATGTTATTTTATATCTTCTAATCTGTAGCTCAAAATCAAACATGTTATATATCAATTTCGATCAGAAAATCCAATAAATTTGAATATGCCATCCTTGTCCGCTGTTGCATAATACATCATACAATCTCGTGATAGTTTGCATTATCACCTAATATGTAACATATGGAATATGTGGGATATCATATAAATGTTGTCCCGGTTCCATTTAACTTTGTTGTAGCTCACCCCTGCCATGTTTGCTATGCTAATCCACCCTTATATTTGTCGGTAGAAATGCAACTCCAACCTTAATTTGATTGTTCGGGGTTCCGACTCCGATTAATATGAATAAGTTGCATCGCATCATGTTTGCCATGCCATGCATATTATATCATGATCATGCTGATTCTTTTGCCGTAGTAGTAAGATTTGCATCCGTTGTTTGTCCAGCATTTGCTTATTCACGGATAGGATCACAAAGTGGTGTTGTGAGATACGACAAGTTCTTCTGCAGCTTTTCACAGGCGAGCCCACCCCTTCACCTATTTTACTTTTACATGCTCTTTTGATCTATTGCTATCCTTATGTTGCGATTCTGTTGTGTCACGTGTCCTATCCACCTGTTACCTATATGTCCGAGATACACCTCCTCGCCCTACCTATTGTTTGTTGTTTGCCAGCCTTGCGAGTCGTAGGCGTGTTTAGGCTCTGTTGTTTATCTCGATCTGTTATCGGGATATGTTGGGTTGTTGGGAGGTTTTTACATGCTATATCATTTGTTGGAGATAATCACACTTTACTTTATTGTTAACAACTAAAATTGTAAGCAGAGGCATCTGTGAGCCTCTTTGCGAAAGCATCGGAACTTTGACTCGCTAATGTCCCCTAGGACCCGAGTTCTTGTTATACGTTAGAGATTGAGCGCTCTACCCATGCGTGGGGACGATTATTGGGACCCCCTCACCCATTACCTTTTCTCAAGTCGGTTGAAAAGGGGGCCACAACCTTGGTTTTATTTGCCTATGCCATGTATGCCATGCTTTACTTCTTTGTTGCCTTCGGGTGTTTACTTCTGTTGCCTTCGGGTGTTTATATTCTCATCTTGTACCCGCGGGACGTTTAGCGAAAGCGTGTGGTTCGCACGCCTAGCCGCCGTCGCAAACCACGAGTCCGCAGTGCAGGCGGACTTAAATCACGGGTAGCTTAGTCGGGTGGCCTCCCTAGACTTTCTTGTTGAACTGGGAACGGTCTTGTTGTGAGACATCCACCTGTCGTAAGTGGGTCGAGCATGCGTATGGTTACATTTGGGCAACCCCTGCAGGGTGTACATCTTATCGATAAGCCGTGTCCGCGGTTATGGACGACTTGGAATTGTATAGCTTGATCATAGAACAACTTACACCTTATTTCCTGTTGCTAATAATTTGTTAATAAAACTTTTTCAAAAAGTGTGTGTGCCTTTGCCAGTACCTCTTTGCGAAGGGGGATCGCATCGGCTGTGGTATGTTTGCAGAGTATAGAAGCTGTTACCTTGTGCGCTCTCTTATCTCCTACGAGTAGACGGATGTTGTAGCGTGTCTCTATTGGATAGTAGCTTTCTTTGCGCTAAACTCCACATATAGCGGGTGAAGTTTATACCGCCCACCGGCGAGCATAGGCTGGTCTTGTCTCGCAAGTACGTGCCAATGGTACTTACCCTCGCCTTCTTTTCTTTTTGTCTCCTCCTCCCCTTTTGTCGACAGCAGATGGCCCGACTTTGTGGTACGAGATGACGACGTTAGCAAGGTTACCCTTAGGCTTGGCACAGGCGAGGTTATGGACGCCACTGGTTATCTTCAGGACTCTTAGTCCAATTTGTATCTTGTCCGTACTCGGACCTATTTGAACTTCTGTATGATTTGGATCTTTGTATTGTATATTTGTATCTTGACTCGTTGGAGTTGTTGTTGTAATATATGTATCTTGTGGGCTCTATTGTAATCCTGTTGTAATGTTACCGCTCGTGTTAATTCCTCTGGCATCACGTGTGTGATTCGTCGCGCATGTCGTGTCGGAGGGCGTCTCTGGATCGATATCGTGCGGATTTCGGCGGGATCACTGGAATCCTCATGGTACCGGTTCCGGGGCGTCACAGGCTCCCATTAAGACATTTTCATTTTGGGTGGCACCCCTTCCAACCTTACTTTCACAAACCATGGCTAACCGAATCCTCGGGTGCCTGCCAACAATCTCATACCATGAAGGAGTGCCTTTTTATTTTAGTTTTATTTAGATGACACTCCTCCCAACCTTTGCTTTCTCAAGCCATGGCTAACCGAATCCTCGGGTGTCGTCCAACAATCACATACCATGGAGGAGTGTCTATTTGTAGTATCATGAAAGTTAATTAATCGGGGCTGGGAACCCCATTGCCAGCTCTTTTTGCAAAATTATTGGATAAGTGGATGAAGCCACTAGTCCATTGGTGAAAGTTGCCCAACAAGATTGAAAGATAAAACACCACATACTTCCTCATGAGCCATAAAACATTGACACAAATAATAGATGATAAATTTTGAATTGTTTAAAGGTAGCACACGAAGTATTTACTTGGGATGGCAGGAAATACCATGAAGTAGGTAGATATGGTGGACACAAATGGCATAGGTTTGGGTTGAGGTTTGGATGCACGAGAAGCATTCCCTCTCGGTCTGGTCTTTGGCTAGCAAGGTTAATTAGCAAGCACAAAAGTTGAGGGAAACAAACGAATATACATGTGATAGAAACAATCATGCATCTTTCTTGTAAGCACAAACAATTTTAACTTCAGAATAATAAGCTATGAGCTAACAAGAAAGGAAGACAATGAAACAACTATATATATTCTCTTTTCTACTTAAACCTCAAGATGTTGTTGCTATTGACCAATGCTAAGTTTGCCAAAACCAAATAGATTTACTCAATGCTCCCAAAGTGGTACCAATACTAAAATCAAGATCAATCATATAATAGAAATTGCAAACTAAAATAAGGTGTGCAATATGTAAATGATAAGACTTCTCATTAATATTTCATAACGATAACTCACACCAAGGGATACATAGACAACCGACTAAAGGAGAGATACTTCCACACTGCAACCCATCTTATATGATAACTTCCCTACTCATGATATGACACTACTTGATAGTAAAAAGTAAAAGGTAGTGATGATGTGATACCGCGGCACTCCCCCAAGCTTGGAACAAACCAAGGGGATGCCAATACCGATGATGAATTACTCCTTTGGCGATGGTGGTGATGAATTCCCGACAAGCTTCTCCACAAGCTCCTGAAGCTCATCAATCTTGTACATGAGGTTGCGGATCATCTCCGAATTGTGCTCGACGCGATTAAGAAGTATGTCCGACGGCGAGTCCCAATTCTTGGAGTTATTTCCCCACCCTTCAGCTTCAGGCTTCGTCCTTCCTGCAGTGTTAGAACGATCTGAAGAAGATGTCTTTGGAGCTAGGTAATGACGTGGAACCCTTCCTCCGGTGCGAATTCTTGCGCTCCTGTTTGCACTACAAGGGTTATCCACCACTTTGATGCTTGCGACGGTAGCACGCGGGTATGCGCGCGAGTCTTCCTCCACTTCTTCTTCATCTTCTTTCTTGACGCTCTCGTCCACCTCTTTCCACTCGGGATCTTAAATATCTTCATCCGAAAGCCCCTTGCCCTTATTGTTGGAGGCCATGGTGCTCCTAGATTGAAAATAGATCCTGGCAGAAACAGCTCGAAACAAAACACGTCGAGAAAACGATATACGGACCTCCAGGGGTCCGGGAGATTATATAGCAGGAATTTTTATGTCATAAGGAAAGTACCAGGTCGAACCGGAGTCGGAAAGGGGCGACGAGGCGGTCAGCTCATAGGGCGGCGCGGGCCAAGGCCTGGCCGCGCCGGCCTATGGGGGCACGCCCTCGTGCGTCTCCTCCACTCCGTTTCGATCTCGTAATTTTTCATATTTTCCAAAAAGAGCAAAAACATTGTTCGGAAAGTAAATCGCGAACCTTTTATTACCTGTACTGTTACCTATTCAAAGCCGAGTTCTGGCGGACTGTCAATTTGACCTTTGATGAAAGCCTCTGGTGTTTCCACTCGAATAACATCAACATCTACATTATAAGAATCACCTGAGATATAATGCTTGAGTCTTTGTCCATTCACCACTTGCGTGGCATTGCCTTGGAGAGAACTAATTTTAATTGCTCCTGAACGATACACCTCCTCAACAACATATGGTCCTTCCCATTTCGAGAGTAATTTCCCTGCAAAGAATGCGAGACGAGACCGATACAATAGGACTTTATCCCCAATATTAAACTCTCTTTTGATAATCCTTCTATCATGCCATTTCTTAACTTTCTCTTTAAAGAGTTTAGCATTTTCATAAGCTTCACTTCTCCATTCATCTAGAGAACTTAATTGCAGCAACCTCTTATTACCGGCTAGTTTAGGATCTTTGTTTAGTTCTCTAACAGCCCAATAAGCTTTGTGCTCTAGTTCTAAAGGTAAATGACAAGCTTTTCCATAAACCATTTTATAAGGTGACATTCCCATGGGGTTTTTATAGGCAGTTCTATAAGCCCATAGTGCTTCCTTCAATTTACTAACCCAATTCTTTCTAGTTTTATTAACAGTCTTTTGCAAGATAGATTTAATTTCTCTATTTGATAGTTCTACTTGCCCACTAGTTTGAGGATGATAAGCGGAAGCAATTCTATGATTAATACCATATTTAGCAAGAGTTTTTCTAAAACCACCATGAATAAAATGAGAACCTCCATCTGTCATAATATATCTAGGAACTCCAAATCTAGGAAAAATAATATCTAAAATCATTCTTAAAGAGGTCTCACCATCAGCACTTTTTGTAGGTATGGCTTCCACCCATTTAGTAACATAATCAACAGCAACAAGTATATGAGTGTTACCTTCTGAAGAGGGAAAAGGTCCCATGAAGTCAAATCCCCAACAATCAAATGGTTCAATAACAAGAGTATAATTCATAGGCATTTCATTGCGTCTGGAGATATTACCAACCCTTTGACATTCATCACAAGATAAAATAAACTTCCTTGCATCTTTGAAGAGAGTTGGCCAATAAAAACCTGATTGTAGAACCTTTTGCGCGGTTCTATCTCCGGCGTGATGTCCTCCATAAGCACTACCATGACATTTACTCAATATCTCTTGTTGCTCATATTCGGGAACACATCTTCGCAGAATACCATCCACTCCTTCTTTATATAAGTGTGGGTCATCCCAAAAATAATGCCTCAAGTCATAAAAGAATTTCCTCCTTTCTTTGAAATTTGAAAAGGTTGGAGGCAAGTACTTGGAAACAATAAAGTTAGCATAATCAGCATACCAAGGACTGTCTTGCGAGCTCTCCTTTATTACAGCCAATTGTTCATTTGGAAAACTATCATTAACAGGAACAGGATCATAAGCAATATTTTCCAATCTAGACAAATTATCAGCAACAGGATTATCAGCACCTTTCCTATCTACAATATGTAAATCAAATTCTTGCAACAGAAGTACCCATCTAATAAGCCTTGGCTTAGCATATTTCTTTGTCATAAGGTATCTAATTGTAGCATGATCAGTATGAATTATAACTTTTGAATCAACAATATAGGATCTAAACTTATCACAAGCAAAGACTACAGCTAATAATTCTTTTTCAGTTGTAGCATAATTTCTTTGAGCAGCATCAAGAGTCTTGCTAGCATAATGAATAACATTCAATTTTTTATCTACTCATTTGTCCAAGAACAGCACCTACAACAAAATCACTAGCATCACACATAATCTCAAAAGGCAAATTCCAATCGGGAGGTTCAACTACGGGAGAGCGAGTTGTTAAGGCTTTCTTTAGAGTTTCAAAAGCTTCCTTACAATCATCATCAAAAACAAAAGGTACATCTTTTTGAAGAAGATTAGTAAGAGGCTTTGAAATCTTGGAGAAATCTTTAATAAATCTCCTATAAAACCCAGCATGACCAAGAACACTACGAATACCTTTAACATCCCTTGGATAGGGCATCTTCTCAATTGCTTCAACTTTAGCTCTATCAACTTCAATACCTCTCTCGGAAATTTTATGTCCCAATACAATTCCTTCATTAACCATAAAGTGGCATTTCTCCCAATTAAGAACAAGGTTAGTTTCTTCACATCTCTGCAAAACTTTATCAAGGTTTCGCAAGCAATTATCAAAAGAATTCCCATAGATAGAAAAATCATCCATGAATACCTCTACAATACTCTCGCAAAAGCCATGAAAAATAGCAGACATGCATCTTTGAAAAGTAGCAGGAGCATTACATAAACCAAAAGGCATACGCCTATAAGCATAAGTTCCATAGGGACAAGTGAAAGTGGTTTTCTCTTGATCTTTAGTTTTAACGACAATTTGTGAAAACCCGAATAACCATCAAGAAAGCAAAAATGAGTATTTTTAGACAACCTTTCTAACATTTGATCAATAAATGGTAAAGGGTAATGATCTTTCTTAGTAACCTTATTAACTTTTCGATAATCAATGCACATTCTATACCCTACAACTACTCTTTGAGGTATGAGCTCATCATTATCATTAAGCACAACAGTCATTCCTCCTTTCTTAGGAACACAATGCACAGGACTAACCCATCTACTATCAGCAATAGGATATATAATACCAGCTTCAAGAAGTTTTAATACCTCATTCCTTACCACATTCTTCATCTTAGGAATTAGACGACGCTGAGGTTCAACAACAGGCTTCGCATCATCTTCCATATTAATGGCGTGTTGGCAAATAGAGGGAGAAATCCCCTTCAAGTCATCAAGAGTGTAGCCAATAGCACCTCGGTGTTTCTTCAGTATTTCCAATAACCTTTCTTCTTCAAACTCTGAAAGCTTAGAACTAATAATAACAGGATATATTTTCTTATCATCAATATGAGCATATTTAAGATTATCGAGGCAATGGTTTTAAATCAAAGACAGGATCTTCCTTTGGTGGTGGTGTTCTACCCGGATCTTCCACTTAGGTAAATCATGCTTAAGAATAGGTTGACGAAGGAAAATTTCATCAAGCTCATCTCTTTCTTCCCTAAAAGCTTCACTCTCACTATTCTCCAAATGTTGCTTTGCAAAGGATTACTAGGAGCAAGAGCAATAGATGCACACTGTTCAACTTTAAAATCACTATTAGGCGAATCAATTTTATAAGGAGTTTTGGTAAATTTAGAGAAGTTAAACTCATAAGATTCACCAGCAAATTTAGTCAAAATTTTCTCTTTCTTGCAATCTATAATAGCTCCACATGTATTTAAAAAAGGTCTACCAAAAATGATAGGACAATATTTACTAGCAGCAGAACCAAGTACCAAAAAGTTAGCAGGATATTTAATCTTACCACATAGAACTTCCACATCTCGAACGATACCAATTGGAGAGATAGTTTCTCTATTAGCCAGCCGAATAACCACATCAATATCTTCAAGTTCACAAGAACCAATTTCGTGCATAATCTCCGTGTAAAGCTCATAAGGAATAGCACTAATACTTGCACCAATATCACATAAACCATAATAACAATGATCACCAATTCTAACAGATAGCATAGGAACACTAGCTTGCTTGGACTTATTAGGATGTGAAACAATATTAGAGGCATCTTCACAGAAAATAATATGACCATCCTCCACATTTTCAGTCACAAGATCTTTAATAATTGCAACAGCAGTTTCAACTTTTATTTGTTCTTCAGGTTCTATAGGTTTCTTTTCACTTTTATGAACCGCACTATTTATAACAGAGTACTCCTTCATTTTAGCAGGGAAAGGAGTTTTTTCAATATAAGCTTCAGGAATAACATGATCAATAGTTTCCACTACAACACTGTGGTGACCCGGCATACCACTGCATGGTGTAGTATGCAAGTCTGATATAACACCCATGAAACACTGTTCCACTAGTATTATATCGCTCAGAGTGGTACAACAGAAACATATGCGGGTCCAAGGCATGTCTATAGAATTACAACATTGACTCTGTTACATAAGATCATCACAGCCTCCTACTTTACAATGAGGTAAAACTGCAAATAAACTCCAGAAGAACGACTCGTAGTCTAGTCTTATCACGAACTCTATTTGTAGAGTATTTCACTAACTACAGAGGCTAAGAATAGACTCTAGCTAAATAGGAGCTAGGTTTAGGAAGCTAGTTCCCTTCTATGGCTAAACCAGGTTTTCTCCTTGTTGGATGTGGTATCTGACTCCTCTGACAGGGTCCTGTATCTTGAAGTAGTGGTTGACTCCTCGGTCTTCGAGTTGCACTGTAGATCCTCCTTCGATGCCTCCATATCTAAGCAGGGGATTTAAGAGTGGGATGAGTACGAGCGTACTCAACAAGTTCATTATAGGAAAGAGGTGTTTAATGCACTAGCTACGGCATTAGACCACAAAGTCTAATACCAATGCAGGTTTTCATAATCGTTTCTTCAAAGGGTTGCTTTTATTCAGAAGAACTATGTCCGTCAGCCTTCACCGGTTTACTAGAACTTCATGGAGCTCCTTTCCGGCCGCGTTCGCAGTTCCTTATCCCGGAACAGGGAGTGACAGGTCACGGTTCTTTACACTCTGCAGAGGTGTGTTGCTTTACCCATAAGAGATCTTAACCTTGTTGCCAACCGAGCACGTTACCCGTCCACACTTCCTTTGGTGTGAGGCCCGATATAAGGTCTAGCCAATCATGTTCCTCTGCTACCTCGAACACCCACCCTTTGTTGCATGCCCCGACCCTGGGTCCACGCCGGTCCCATTATTCCCGTAATTTCAGGGTGGACCCCGACCACGACGACAGTGCTGGGCTCTACCATAAACACCTACCCCGGTAGCAGCAACCCAACAAAAACCCCATTACCCTGGGGAAATAGAAAGGGATCCCCACCCACCCGTTTTTCCCCAACACACAAAAGCTAAGGCAACCAATGCTTTACCGTGGGGAATTAGAATGGGATCCCCACCCTCAGGTTGTTCCGAGATACAAGCCCCTTACGGTAAGCGCATCCGTTGATGAACGAGAGGTGGAAACACTTTTGACTACTCCGTCCCACTCCGGATCTTATGGTTAACACGGGTATTACGGCACAAGAATCACTGGCGACATTTGTTGTTTAATCCTAGATGGATATAACCCTTGCAATGGAACCTCCACCATATCAACACAATCCATGGTTCCATTGCCCACCACATAGTCATATTCATAGTTATGAAAGTAGTGGTTTTGATTTTTATGCAATAGTGATAACCATAATACTTTGCAAGTAATTTGATAGAGATACTCAAATGACATGAGCAAGTGATGAACTTGCCTTTCTTGACTGCAAGATTATGCAGGCAAGGTCTTCGATACGCAATAACTCCAAATTCTGAAATTGCATCATCGTCCGGTAAGGACGATGTTTAAAAGATTGGCAAGGATGTAATAATGCATAAGTATGAGATGCAATCGCTCTAAGCGTGACCTGACCCTGATGATTTAGGATTAGTGAGTTGGTATGATTGGTGTAGGGTGTGTTGCACTTTTAGAGTGATTCACAAACAAGGTTCTTATTCAGGGTTGTGTTGTTTTAAAATCATAAGCAGATGGTAAAATGCATAGTAACAATTATACACACCCAGGAATAGTAGTTGTATAATAAGTAAAGAGCAGTTGTCAATTTTAAGTCCTATAATGCATGGTTGATGATTACTTATTATATAATTCAAAAGAATAACTTTTGAAGAACATGTTCTTAATAAAGAACAAGTATGATAATTAGATTGGTGGGGTTCTATGGTTGACTAGGGTTTCATCTAGTTTCTGAAGTAAGTATTAGATGGATCACAACCTAGTTGGATTCATCAGCTATTAGGCTTGTATTGTTGAATTAAGCCTAAACATCTTAATTATCAATAGTTGCTATCAAGGTGGTATACCTTGTTGGTGATAGCTGGTTAGGGTTTATAGGTCCTTGTAGGCAGGGTTGATGATGATTATTTATTTACTTCAAAAGAATAACTTTTGAAGAACATACTTCTTAAATAATAAGAAGTATATCAATTAGGTTGAGGCTGTTTAGGTTTGCTATTTCATTTCCTAAGTAAAGAATTTATTGGCTCCTAAATAGGATGATTCATAATTATGAAGTACCTGTAGGGTTTAGTGGACTATGGTTATGTAATGATAAATATTGGGCCTAGATGCTATTTGGGTTCATCACAATGGTGTGATGCTAAGCATGGATGAATAAGGATGATGGTTTTGACAGTAGAAGCTAGGGTTTAAACTTGGTTGATCCTACTTGATCAACTAGGTTTAGTGATATGCATACATGGAATACTAAATTGCTAATGATAGGGTTCTATATTTTATGTGGACATAGGTATGTCTTTTAGTTGCTAATGGTGGCTCTATTATTTGAATTAAAGTACCATGATCACCTGTTCTAACCTAGGGTTTAGGTTAGAAGCAATTTAGGTTTCATATTGATTATTGGAACTAGGGTTTGGTGCATAGTTGAATTAGGGTTTTAGGGTTCCACATGAAATGATAAGGTTGTAACATCATTTCATAATGAATTAGGGTTTGCTATTTACCCTATGGTTCAATGATTAATAACTTCATGGTAAAGTTGAAGTTATTATTAACTTGGAAATAAAAATAATATTGAAATTGGCATTTTATTCTTTTTAAACAATTAATAATTAGGTAATTATTAATTAGGGTTTAAATCTCTCTAATAAAGATTTAACAAATAATAAATAAAGAAAATTAGATTTCATGTTTTTCTTTATTTATTTATTAGTTTTTATTTAATTTGGATAGTTTTCCTAATTTCTGAATTTTAATTATATTAAGAATTAAAATAAAAAGCTTAAATAACAAGTATTAAATAATTGAATTTTTATTAAAAAAAAATAAAAATTTCATTTTATATTTTTATTGGATAGAGTTTACTTTTCTAAGAATTTTGATATATTATTTACCTTTTTCGGAGTTATAATGAATTTTATATGAATTTGCAAAGTATCAGATATTTCCTGGATTTAAATTTAAATGAAAATCCTAAATCTACCCGGACAGCTCCCACCCACCGAGACTGAATGGTGGGCCTTAGGCCACGCCAGCTGCCACGCAGCTCTGACCAAGTCAAATACTCCGGTGGGGTCCCTGGACACGTCATCCCGCCGGTCAACCATCGCCGGTCGGGTCAGCGAACGACGGCGACGACGATTTAGGCCACGGGAGGAAGGTCGGGAGGTCTCATTCGACGCGTCTTGGCGTGCTGAGCAGGCTGGTGGTCTCGCCGCCACGAAATGGTCACCGGAGGAACTCCGGCGAACCGTGAGGCGGCGGCGCTCGCCGGCCAACTTGCCAGATGTGGCTACGGGCTACTAAACGGCGTGATTTAAAGTCCTACAGATGCGTGAGGATCACCTGAAGTCGATGAGCTGCTCGACGAAGCCCGGGAGGGTCGGAGGTGGCGGCAATGTCGAGGTTTCCGGCGAACCCGAGCGGAAGGGAACGCCCAAATTCGCCTAACTGAGTATACCGCCTCTCGATTCCTTCATGCTGGTTGATCTACACGACTTGGCGGATCTCCTCGTCCACACCACGGACTCTGGGGTGGCCGCTATCGACAGTGGTGTCATGAACTCCGGTGAGTGCTGCGGATGATTGTGGGCGAACGAGAGGGAATGAGAGAGCGAGGATGGGCGGAGATGAACAAGGACATCACGGCGGTCCTCCTGGTGGTTTTATAGAGCGTGGGATGGTCGGGAACGACGGCATGACGGCGGTGGTCGGCTCAGATATACGACGACGTTGGCAAGGTTTTTGGGGCGTGAATCTTGGCGCACCGCCTAGCAGCGGATGCCAATGGAGTTTGCCTCTACTCTAGGATGGTCCTTGACGTCCGGGGGCGAGTTTATCGGCGACGAGGACGTGGAGATGATCGGCATCGCCGTGTCCATCTCACAGAGGAGGAAGAAGACGATTGTCTTCGTTGTTTTATTTCATGAAGGGTTACGGTGGGGTTGGGCCAACGTGAAGTGGTGTTGGGCTGTGGCTGGACTAGGCTGGTCCTGGGCTACTTTGCTGGACTTCTGGTGGGCTGCGACGGCAGGTGAGTCCAGGTGAGGCTCTCTCCTTTTTCCCTTTTATTTATTTCCTGTTTTATATATTTTCTTTTTTTTTATTTCTGGTTTTCAATTCTATTTTTCATCCTGGTTTTAATTCCATTTTTTGAATGCTTTTCTATTTTGCAGGTATTGCTTATTTAGAGTATACAAGGATTAGCTCCAAGATACTCAAACACTTTACGGGTGTATTAAAATTAATATGGGTACTATAACATTAGTTTAGTTATTAATATTGGAATGTGGATTTTTTAAATACCCATATATACATGAATTTGAATATTATCTGTGGAAATATTCAAATTGTTTTCTAGATGATAGTTTTCTTATTTAGTAATATATAGGGTTTTGTGATTACTCTCATAACCCCACTTATTGAGGTTAGTACTATCATTATATTTGAAAGTATCAAAGTAGGTATTGTTTCCATCATGGTTTATCTTGGTTATTAAGTTAAATAGTTGTTAAACACACAAGGTTTTAATTAAAGGATTTAGCATTAGGTGACTCTTATGTTTAGTAATTAAGCATGAGAGTGCAATGCTAGGGTTCTAATGATATTTACCTAATGGCCATGGGTTTGATTCATAATTATGGTCTAGGTTTATATTGTAATCTCCATAGTGGTGTGTAAACTAGGGTTGAGATACAACTCTAATTTATAGAATTGGGATGACATCTTATTGCATGTGCTAGGTTTAATCTTCCCAATGCATGGTAAAATGGTTACTTGCTTAATATTTCCTATGCTCCTTTAGTTACTAAGGATCTGGGAAGTGGTTTCATCTACTACCTATAGACTTCTATTCTCATTCTTAATTTATCACTAAAGTAACTACATTGGTAATACTTATTTTTATAGTTAACTTTGGTCAAATGGATTATTGGTTTCTCACCATATAAAGTATGGAGTTTTACTCTAAGGTTTTCTTAGGTTCTTTAATTTATGAAACATAGATAGGGTAGGATTCTTCTTATGATCACCAAGTGATTCACAAGTTAAGGTTGGAATATAAGTCTAGGGTTGCTTATTAATTACCTCCCTATGATTTCATGTGGAAATGGGATCTACTTATACTAGTAGGGTTTAACTTATCCTCACATATCTCCAAAGCATGATCATATATTATATATGATCATCTTGTTCTTAATATCTTTACTTCAAATTCTTAGGGTTTATGATCATTACACAATTTATAATGATCAAGGTTGGACTTCCTAGGGTATCTCTCCTTGAATGGGTTTCTCACTCTCAAGATCAAGTGTTGTCTTGATCAAGTAAATATATACTTTCTTTTATAATTTCTTGAATGGGCATGGTTATGGTTGTCTCAATTATCTTGAGTATAACACCATGGGTTGAGCTTTCTCATTTAAGAATGGTTATTCTAGGTTTTATGGTGTACTCCTAATATTTATTTAGGTCGCTGAGCCAAAGATTCAATTGTCTATCTTAGTTGGTTTATTCCACTCCTTATTTCACTAAGTCATGGATATAGTCTTATTCCACTTGGTATATGGTGATCTCACCACTTCAAGGTGAAATGGTTCACCTAATACTTTAGTTCAAAGTTTAACATTGATTCTTAAATAGGTAAAGCTAGAGTTAGTATGATTGGTCTCTCTCATTTGGAAAGGAATTCAATGATAACCTAAGGTTAGGCTCCCTAGAGATTGATGTGATCATCAATATCTAGGTTTAACATAATTAGGTTCTCTTTCTAGGAATGTCTTGAATAATATCCTAGGGTTCCTCTTAAAAAATGATTTAAATACTTGGATGTATATCCAAGGTTTAGCTCAAGGTTTGTTGCTTCTCTAATAATTATTGTAGAACTCTCATCTCTCTTGGTTTGATGTATAATAATATGGAATAGAGGAGGATATATATTTCTAGAGTTGATCTCCTTGTCTTGTTTCCAAGATTGAAATATAATGAATGCCATGAGGTTCATGGTAGGTTCAAGGATTAGCTTAAGACATGGAAAAGATAGGTCAAGAATGGTTTCTCCATTTTATTCATACTTGGTTTGTAATTGAACAGATGTTCTTATGTTATGGCAAGGAATACCATGTTGTGATATTTAATAAGATCAAGTAGTTGATCCTTGATTCATATGTTCTTGTGTTGGTTTTAATTCCATTTGATCTAACCCCTTAGATCAAATCATCTCTACCCAAAACAAGGTTTTAGCAAAGTCACATTGAAGTTTATAACGCTTGACTTGATGAGCTACTTCAATTCCACCAAGGTCAAGTGAAACTTCAGTTACTGTGACTGTTTTACTTTAAAGCGCGAAAATTCCCCAGATTTTCTATGCATGAATGCAATGCACACATCTGTTTCCTCTATTTTTGTAACCCCAATACCTGGGATATTACAAACACATTTATTTATAGACGAATCAATTTTATCTTTATACGGTTCATGATACTTATCAAAGTTCTTCTTAGGCAATTCATAATGAGAAGCAAAAGCTTTATAAAGATTTGCAGCAACTTGAGAATCAAGACCATAAGTAGCACTCATATTACGAAATTTATCAGTATCCATAAAAGCTTCAATGCATTTATAATCATAATTTATACCTGATTCTCTATCCTTGTCGTTCTCCCATCCTTCAGTATTTTCTTGGATCCGATTAAGAAGGTCCCTTTTAAACTCTTTCTTGTTGCGTGTAAATGATCCAGAACAAGAAGTATCCAGCAAGGTCTTGTCTTGAAAAGAAAGTCTTGCATAGAAATTATCAATAATAATATTACCAGGAAGCTCATGAATGGGCCATTTGAGCATTAAAGACTTCAATCTCCCCCACGCTTGGGCAATACTCTCTCCTTCATGAGGCCAAAAATTATATATGTGATTCCGATCTTTGTGAATCTCACTTGGAGGATAGAACTTAGAATAAAACCGGGGCACAATATCATTCCATTCAAGAGAATCCCCATTATCCAGTAATTTATACCAATGTGCCGCTTTACCAGATAGCGATATAGAGAATAGTTTCTTCCTCACTTCATCCATAGCAATACCTGCACACTTGAATAAACCGCATAATTCATGTAAGAACAGTAAATGATCTCCAGGGTGGACAGTTCCATCCCCTGTATAACGGTTATCCACTACACGTTCAATAATTTTCATAGGTATTTTGTATGGTATTTCTTCCTTACCTGGCGCCTCATCCACTACCTTTGCAGTAGTAGTAGATTTCCCAAATAAACACTCAAGAGAAGATCTCTCCATAATGAATTATAGCAGCAGGCAGAAATAAAATCAGCACAAACAGTAGAAATTTCCCTTACCAATTCCACTTACCAATAGCGCTTCACTCCCCGGCAACGGCGCCAGAAAATAGTCTTGATGACCCACAAGTATAGGGGGTGTATCGTAGTATCTTCGATAAGAATGTCGATCCCAACGAGGAGCACAAGGTGTTGACAAGCAGTTTCGATGAAGGATTCACTGTAAAGGCTCACAGACAAGTATTCAGGGGGTTTTGATGTAACAGATGAATAAAGTACGAGTAAATAAAGTGCGAGAGTAATAATTGCAGCGAGTGGCCCAATCCTTTTTAGCACAAAGGACAAGCCAGTTTGTTTACTTATAATAACCAAACGTTCTTGAGGACACACGGGGATTTTAGTCTAGTGCTTTCGCTACATACGGCTAATTAATCTTCATTGTTTTGATAAGTGTTGTGTGGGTGAACGTATGCTAATGTACCGCCCTTCCTAGGACTAATACATACTTGTGATTATACCCCTTGCAAGCATCCGCAACTACAAGAAAGTAATTAAGATAAATCTAACCACAGCCTTAAACTCTGAGATCCTGCTATCCCTCCTGCATCGATATACCAACGGGGGCTCAGGGTTCTGTCACTCCGGTAACCCCGCAATTGGCAAACGAGTACAAGATGCATTCCCCTAGGCCCATAAAGGTGAAGTGTCGTGTAGTCGACATTCACACGACACCACTAGAAGAATAACACCACAACTTAAATATCATAACATTGAATATTACTCAACCATACTTCACTACTAACATTTAGACTTCACCCATGTCCTCAAGAACTAAACGAACTACTCACGAGACATCATATGGAACATGATCAGAGGTGATATGATGATGAATAACAATTTGAACATAAACCTTGGTTCAATGGTTTCACTCAATAGCATCAATAACAAGTAGAAATCAACACCGGGTGAGTTTCCCCTATCAAACAATCAAGATCAAACCCAAATTGTTACAGCGGTGACGAGGTGCAGCGGTGGAGATGGCGGTGATGATGATGATGATGATGGTGATGATGATGGAGATGATGTCCAGCTCGATGACGGTGACGATGGCGTCGATTTCCCCCTCCGGGAGGGAATTTCCCCGGTGGATTCCTGCCCGCCGGAGAGCTCTTTTCTCTCTGGTGTTTTCCGCCCCGCAGAGGCGGCTATGACTCTTCGCGACTATCCTCTGGAGCTTAGGTTTTCGGCACGAAGGCGTACGCGAAGAAAAGGAGGCGAGAGGGGGCTGTGGGCCCCCTCCTCACAGGGCGGCGCGGCCAGTCCTTGGGCCGTGCCGGCCTATGGGGTGGGCCCACCTCGGGTCCCCTTGGCTCCCCCTTCTGGCTCCCTTCGTCTTCTGGAAAAATAGGATTTTTCATATAATTTCCGTCAACTGTTGATCTTCCGAAATATTGCATTCTGACGGTGCTTTTTCCAGCAGAATCCTGACTCCGGTGCGCGATCCTCCAATAATCATGAAACATGCAAAATAGATGAAATAACATAAGTATTATCTCCAAATATGAAATATATCAATGAATAACAGCAAATTATGATATAAAATAGTGATGCAAATTGGACGTATCAACAAACATGCATAGCAACTCACATGATATTCAACAAAGGGTAAAAGAGTTGATGGCGTCCCCAGAAACATGGTTACCGCTCAACAAGCAA
Source organism: Lolium perenne (assembly GCF_019359855.2). Classification (NCBI taxonomy): domain Eukaryota; kingdom Viridiplantae; phylum Streptophyta; class Magnoliopsida; order Poales; family Poaceae; genus Lolium; species Lolium perenne. The sequence goes on from NC_067250.2 coordinate 263,995,637, forward strand.
CTTATTAAGAAATAAGACACATAAGTACATATTCTTCACCACAATAGTTTTTAAGGCTATTTTCCCATGAGCTATGTATTGTAAAGGCAAAGAATAGAAGTTTAAAGGTAGCACTCAAGTAATGTACTTTGGAATGGCAGAGAAATACCATGTGGTAGGTAGGTATGGTGGACACAAATGGCATAGTTTTTGGCTCAAGGATTTGGATGCACGAGAAGAATTCCTCTCAATACAAGGTTAGGCTAGCAAGGTTGTTTGAAGCAAACTCAAGTGTAAAAGGTGCATCAAAGCTCACATATGAACATATTGTAACTATTATAAGACTTTACATTGTCTCCTTGTTGTTCAAACACCTCAACCAGAAAATATCTAGACTTAGAGAGACCAATCATGCAAACCAAATTTTAACAAGCTCTATGTAGTTCTTCATTAATAGGTGCAAAGTACATGATGCAAGAGCTTAAACATGATCTATATGAGCACAACAATTGCCAAGTATCAAATTATTCAAGACATTATACCATTTACCACATGCGGCATTTTCCGTTTCCAACCATATAGCAATGAATGAAATAGTCCAACTTTCGCAATGAACATTAAAGATAAAGCTAAGAACACATGTGTTCATACGAAACAGCGGAGAGTGTCTCTCTCCCAAACAAAGAATGCTAGGATCCGATTTTATTCAAACAAAAACAAAAACAAAAACAAACAGACGCTCCAAGTAAAGCACATAAGATGTGACTGAATAAAAATATAGTTTCACTAGAGGTGACCTGATAAGTTGTCGATGAAGAAGGGATGCCTTGGGCATCCCCAAGCTTAGACGCTTGAGTCTTCTTAAAATATGCAGGGATGAACCACGGGGGCATCCCCAAGCTTTGACTTTTCACTCTTCTTAATCATATTGTATCATCCTCCTCTCTTGACCCTTGAAAACTTTCTCCACACCAAACTCAAAACAAACTCATTAGAGGGTCAGTGCATAATTCATATATTCAGAGGTGATATAATCATTCTTAACACTTCTAGACATTGCACAAAGCTACTGAAAGTTAATGGAACAAAGAAATCCATCAAACATAGCAAAACAGGCAATGCGAAATAAAAGGCAGAATCTGTCAAAACAGAACAGTCCGTAAAGACGAATTTTTTAGAGGCACTTAACTTGCTCAGATGAAAATGCCCAAATTGAATGAAAGTTGCGTACATATCTGAGGATCATGCACGTAAATTGGCAGATTTTTATGAGTTACCTACAGAGAACCATACCCAAATTTGTGACAGCAAGAAATCTATTTCTGCGCAGTAATCTAAATCTAGTATTGACTTTACTATCAAAGACTTTACTTGGCACAACAATGCAATAAAATGAAGATAAGGAGAGGTTTCTACAGTAATAACAACTTCCAAGACTCAAATATAAAACAAAGTGCAGAAGTAAAATAATGGGTTGTCTCCCATAAGCGCTTTTCTTTAACGCCTTTCAGCTAGGCGCAGAAAGTGTGAATCAAGTATTATCAAGAGATGAAGCATCAACATTACCTCGGGCTTTACGCCTACCCTTCTTATTCTTTTTCTTACTCTTTGGTTTAGGAAATACATGTCTACCTCCCGGTGTAGAGGTGAATTTTAGGGTGCCTTCTCCCACATCTATGACTGCTCCCAATAGTTTCAGTAGGGATCTTCCAAGTGTGATTTGTCCTGTTCCTACACATTCAATAACAAGATAATCAGTGGATACTGTTCTTCCAAGAATGGTTGTATGCACACCCTCGGCTATTCCCTTAGGAATTATAACAGAGTTATCAATAAGAGTTATTCCTTCTCCCCCTTCAACGAGTCCCCAAAGTGTCAAAGATTCATAAATACTCTTAGGCATCAGGCAAAATTTAGACATAATATCACAATGGGCATGAAAAGTTTCACCACCAATAACAACTTTAATAGTAGGGTCCCATATTGAAGGTTCAGAGTTCACTAAAACTTGATCAAGACGGTTACGAACATAACTATAATTTTCTTTCAAGCAAGATGCACTTGTCTCAAGAGTGTTTAATCTATTATAAATGCTAATAAGAGCTGAATCAAAGTTATTAGCTGAACTATGTGATGCAACCAATTTTTTTATGGCATTAAAAGCTTGATCCCCGTTGCAATGATGGAAATCTCCTCCCACTACAGCATCTAAGGCATATCTATAGCGAATCATAAGCCCAAAATAAAAATTACTAAGGAGCAAACTTAGAGTCATTTGAGGTTCAGCTTTACGATAAGAATAAAAAATTCTAGACCAAGCATCTTTAAAACTCTCCTCATCCCCTTGTTTAAAAGTAAAGATTAATTCATGAGGTGAAGAAGTAACAGGTTCGGAGCTAGACATGATAACAAAATAAACTAAATGCAAGTAACTATTTTTTTTTGTGTTTTTGATATGGAGAACAAGACAGTAAATAAAGTAAAACTAGCAACTAATTTTTTGTGTGTTTTGTTTTAGTGCAGCAAACAAAGTAGTAAATAAAATAAAGCAAGACAAAAACAAACTAAAGAGATTGGATGTGGGAGACTTCCCTTGCAGCGTGTCTTGATCTCCCCGACAACGGCGCCAGAAAATATGCTTGATGCGTGCAGTTAACACACGTCCATTGGGAACCCCAAGAGGAAGGTGTGATGCGTACAGTAGCAAGTTTTCCCTCAGAAAGAAACCAAGGTTTATCGAACCAGTAGGAGCCAAGAAGCACGTTGAAGGTTGATGGCGGCGAAATATAGTGCGGCGCAACACCAGGGATTCCGGCGCCAACGTGGAACCTGCACAACACAATCAAAGTACTTTGCCCCAACGTAACAGTGAGGTTGTCAATCTCACCGGCTTGCTGTAAACAATGGATTAAACGTATTATGTGGAAGATGATTGTTTGCGAAGAACAGTAAAGAACAATTGCAGTAGATTGTATTTCAGATGTAAAGAATAGGACCGGGGTCCATAGTTCACTAGTGGTGTCTCTCCCATAAGATAAACAGATGTTGGGTGAACAAATTACAGTTGGGCAATTGACAAATAAAGAAGGCATAACAATGCACATACATATATCATGATGAGTACTATGAGATTTAATCAGAGCATTACGACAAAGTACATAGACCGCTATCCAGCATGCATCTATGCCTAAAAAGTCCACTTTCAGGTTATCATCCGAACCCCTTCCGGTATTAAGTTGCAAGCAATAGACAATTGCATTAAGTATGGTGCGTAATGTAATCAACACAAATATCCTTAGACAAAGCATCATTGTTTTATCCCTAGTAGCAACAGCACATCCACAACCTTAGAACTTTCTGTCACTGTCCCAGATTTAATGGAGGCATGAACCCACTATCGAGCATAAATACTCCCTCTTCGAGTCACAAGTATCAACTTGGCCAGAGCCTCTACTAGCAACGGAGAGCATGCAAGAACATAAATAACATATATGATAGATTGATAATCAACTTGACATTGTATTCAATATTCATCGGATCCCAACAAACACAACATGTAGCATTACAAATAGATGATCTTGATCATGATAGGCAGCTCACAAGATCTAACATGATAGCACAATGAGGAGAACACAACCATCTAGCTACTACTATGGACCCATAGTCCAGGGGTGAACTACTCACACATCGATCCGGAGGCGATCATGGCGATGAAGAGACCTCCGGGAGATGATTCCCCTCTCCGGCAGGGTGCCGAAGGCGATCTCCTGAATCCCCCGAGATGGGATTGGCGGCGGCGGCGTCTCTGGAAGGTTTTCCGTATCGTGGCTCTCGGTACAGAGGGTTTCGCGACAAAGGCTTTAAGTAGGCGGAAGGGCAGGTCAGGGGGCGTCACGAGGGACCCACACAACAGGGCCGCGCGGCCAGGACCTGGGCCGCGCCGCCCTAGTGTGTCGCCGCCTCGTGGCCCCACTTCGTTTCCTCTTCGGACTTCTGGAAGCTTCGTGAAAAAATAGGACCCTGGGCGTTGATTTCGTCCAATTCCGAGAATATTTCCTTACTAGGATTTCTGAAACCAAAAATAGCAGAAAACAGCAACTGGCTCTTCGGCATCTCGTCAATAGGTTAGTGCCGGAAAATGCATAATACTGATATATAATGTGTATAAAACATGTGAGTATCATCATAAAAGTAGGATGGAACATAAGAAATTATAGATACGTTTGGGACGTATCAAGGACGCAGAGCTGGGTGGTGTCGCAAATAGCGAGATGAACTTGGCGAATCGGCAGTGACAATGGACGAGGTTTCACTGTGTCGTGGAAGAGAGATAAGAGGAAGGGGAGAGGAAAGACGTCATCCTGCTGGGTAGGCGAGCTAGGTCAATAGCACGTGAACCTAGTTGACAAAAATGTTGAGGTGGTATTGAGACTGAATAAATGTGTGATCCCCATTGCTCCAAAAAAATCTAGGGTAGAATGAGATAATGAGGATAAATATGGATAATATTGATTGTTAGAGAATACATTTGTATACAATTTAAATACTTTAAGTATAAAATGGATAATTGAAAGAGCCTCAAGCCTTTCCAGATGCCCTAAATGGAAGCAGGGATGAAAAGAGCGCGGGAATGAACGAAACTGAGTTGTGCCATGTTTTTTGTCATGTTGTTTTGCGAGAAGAAAAACAAATACAGAAATCCGGAAACGGATATTATCAAAAATAGATACAGACCGAATACAATGCGGACAGGATGTAGACGTTTACCGGAATTAAGAGAACCCTTGAATCGTGCAGAAATATCTCAAGCATTGAAGCGAATAAAATCATTCAACCAATAGGGGAAGGTCGAGCCATGGAAGGCTCGGCGAGTCCTTGAAGGAATGTTTGGCAGTTTTAGGATGAGCCGCTTTGAAAGTTGGATTAACAAACTCATGTAATTGATCTGGGCCATTCACATCAACTTTAAATAAAAAATTATGTTAGCTGGAAAATGATGTTGTGTTTTTATTTATGTTTCTGCCAAAATATTTCTTGTCTTGTTTCCATTTTAAAATTTTATTTTTGTTTTCATATTTTTATTCCGTTTATCTTTTCCAAGAAAAACTCTTAAAATTCGCTTTATTTTCATGCATCCCTAAATTGAAGGACCATGCGCCGCGCCACACATGGAATCTCCACGTCGGGTCCACCTACTTGCCACCGTGCGGCCATGAGGAACAGGAGTCGCTTAACTTACAATATTCCCGAATATTAAAGTTGATACTAGGTATGCCACCTCACCCACATTGTGTATGAACAAAAGATTCTTCGTCCTCCTCTCGCACCTCGGGCTCTATTTAAACGCCCCGGCTTGGAAGAGACTCTGCTCCTGCTCCATATCGTCGATCCTCTTCTGTTTCTCAGCAGCTTACCAGCCATGGCTTTCCAGTCCCCTGTGAACTCCCCTTTCGACTGCGTCCTCCTAGGTAAACTAATTAAGGCACACGGCTCTTCTTCCTCATAGCTTAACCAGTTTCCGCTCATGATCAAACCATCTATTAATTCTGGCGAATTCTTCTGCTCGGTGAACACTGAAGATCTGGACGACACCCTGTACCCGGGCGGCACCGGCATTGGGCCGGCGCTGAAGCGCAACATCGACGAGTTCCTCATCGCCAGGTTCGGCCTCGCGCCGGAGAGGGCGGCCTCCCTCCGCGTGGAGCTCTTCCGCACCCACGGCAGCACCCTCGCCGGCCTCATCGTACGCTCCACCCACACGCCGCCAATCTCTCTATTACTTTCCCCCTTCGCTTCGCCTTTCTCGATCCGTTTCTGATATTTGGATTTTTGCGCCATGAACTCCTGCAGGCGCTCGGCCACGACGTGCACCCGGACGAGTACCACAGGTCAGCACGAAAGACGAAACACGCCCACCATGATTCCTGTTGTCGGCGATCGATCTGGCCTCTAGCAGTTCACCGGGCTTATTTTCTGTTTCCATTCTGCCTGCAGCTACGTGCACGGGATGCTCCCCTACGACATGATCGTCGCGGACCCGCGCCTCGCGGCGCTGCTGGAGAGCATCCCGCAGCGCAAGATCGTAAGGACACCAAACACTAAATCATGACCGATCGTAAGAACCAGTGGACGAGCCGCTGCTGATTGATTATTAATTGGACACACGCAGCTGTTTACGAACTCGGATCGCGCGCACACGAAGAAGGCGCTGGAGAGGCTGGGCGTCGGGGAGGCCTGCTTCGATGCCGTCGTGTGCTTCGAGACCATGAACCCGCACCTCTTCGTTGAGGCTAACGAAGACGATGATGGTGCCAACGCCGACCGCGCGGTTGTGGTCCTGAAACCGTCCGTCGATGCCATCGTCGCGGCCCTGCGTGTCGCCGGCACAGACCCACATCGAACGGTAACTACCTGATTATTCACCATGACCTGCCGTTTGTGATTGTTCTGAAATCTGTCAGTGTGCTGGTGCAAAGTATCTGCTCAGTTATTTGCATATATATTACTCCCTTAGTTTCATAATTCTTACAGTGATTTTAGTTCAAATTTAACCTAAAACAGCGATAAAAATTAGGGAATTTTAGTTTGCGCTCTTGCTCGGTCATAAATCTGCACACTCATCTCGTTCTGCTCTATCAGCTCTTCCTTGACGACAACGAGAGGAACATCGCCGCAGGGAAGGCTCTCGGCCTGTGCACAGCGCTGGTAATTATCCAACCGATCTCAATTGATCTCTATAATTGAACTTCCGTTGAAACTACCGTGCTTGAAATTCAGAAATCGCAACATAGAGAAAACGTAGTGGCTCATCATGCGCGACAAAACAGCTAAACGGCAAATAAAGTCTCGTGGCGCCAAGTCAGTTACAATGACATCCATGTTAGTGGAAAACGCGCAGGCGCCGTTTATCGGGGCCATTAGCACATAGCGTGCAAGCCTAAGGCTTGTAAACAGTCGTTGGCGTAGCTAGAGCTATGCCGACGGCCACTGTCGGCAAGCAAACTGTCAGCACCGTGATAGCTATGCCGACGGCGGCTGTCGGCTCCACTGGCCGTCGGCACATACCTTGGACATGTGGCACTGGAGACGCATAAACTGACGGGGCGTGAGTTGTGCCGATGGCTAGGCCGTCGACATAGCTCCTGCAACTATGGCGATGGCAATGACGTTGGCATAGCTATTTTCCAACTTTCCAATTTCCCCCTTTTATTTCCCCTTGATCAATTATGTTTGCGCACCTAAATATTTTGTTACGTGATATTTTTAATTTCTAGTAATATATCACATTGAATGAAAAAAATAAAAAGGCTTTTTGTCGATGTTTGTTGGACGTGTGGGTAGATCAATCTGTCAAATGGTCGGTGTATGCTGATTATTAGAGAACCATTATATTGACGAGCTTGCTTTAGAAAGCGTTCCTTAGGCCATCTCTAGTTGATCCTTTATAGTTTAGCCCGTTATATAGCATTTTCTACATTAAGTTCTTATTTTTTATAAGATCTTTCCATGTGGCTTTGTTGCAAATATACATAGACTGCCATGGTAGCTCTCGCAAATATGAGGGCATCATTTTTTCGGGTCGGAAATTTTCTATAAATAAAAAGGCAATTCATGGATCGGTAACACATTATTTACCCCTTAAGTGATAGGAAAAAATGCTCTTCAACAATAGCAATTTTTTCCTAAACAAAATATTACATATGCGAGGAATATCTTTAACCATCTTATATTTATAGGAGAGTGATCATTATGTCATATGTCTAAGCACCCATATGTGTTGTTCGTCAGTTATATTAAATCGTTAAGCTATAGCTTTTTTACATTATTTTAGATCATATACAATCTAAGTTAACTTAATTAGATATAAGAATGATGGACTAAAAAAGAGTTTATCCTCCTTAAAATTATGGCCACATTAAACATTGTGAATTAACGTGTTCTTGTATTTATTCCTCTCGTCTAATTACTTCATTTAAACATTCCCTACATTCTAGAAACATGACCATTGTGTGCACTATACCTTGATGATTATTTGGTATATTAATATGTAACCAAAATTAAATTATTTTCGTGTACTTGCTAAAATTATTATAAATGTTCTAGAAACCCTTCTATTACGATCTCATTTTTTGTTTAAATATCTCGATGTAATACATATTTTAAATCCACTGGTTATACTTACTCGGGCACGTGTACTTTTGTGCCATGCAACATGCATATCCGGCTTTCGGCAACATATATCAAGACTCTTAATGAGTCATGAACTTTAATGTGTGACTATAATGACATGTGCTCCTGTGTTGATTTATTACATCACATATTACATATAAATGTTATAAAAATGTCTATCATACAGACAAAACAATATTCGCTGAAAGAATTCCTAAGAATTAAGATTGTACACCTTTCAAGTCTTCGGACTAACAACGTAATTGGCTTGATGTGTGGATATAATGATGAAAAATATCAATGAGTTCACTAGACAACAAAAAAACTTGTAAAGATGTCGAGGACAATCGTGCCTCGTCCTATCCTCTTAAAATATGGGCATGTAAATTTTTGCATGCATATATATATAAATTGTACCATGTTTCAAGGTTTTACTATCATGACTATTGGATTGTGCATCCATGAAAAAAAGTTCAAAAAATGGAGTTTTGGAACATTTTTACCTTCTTTTATAGTTTATACTAAAATTAATAATGTAGTTATCTTGAGAACCAACATCTGATATGATGGTTAGTAGGTTGGTTGTACCCATAGTTCACCGGTGATCAAAACCTAGCTTTAACATCGCGTGTTTCATTTAGCCAGAATATACTCATCATTCTTGGGAATATGTGGTAACTTGAACCCCCATCTATCATTAAGTATTTTTTTAGTGCGAGGGATGTTCTAGTCGATACTGCAACTATTGTGATGACTGAGGTTCAGGTATTCCAAACTTTTATAGGATTTTTTAAGTGTGGTTCTTATGGTAGCTAAATAAAGCTTTATTTTCTATACTCCATCATGCATACAATGCACAATATTGTTCATAACCTATCAGCTCTTTACCTTGCTACCACCAAGTTCAAGCGTGCTTGGTTCTTTTTCTTGTTGCTGGTAGTATGCGATATGGTTAATTCCTTCTCATGTAATGTGCACCGCGCATAAGACTAATAACTTCATCTATTTTGTAGTTTACCATCCTTCAAAAAAATTATACATTGTCGAGAGTACCAATTGTATACAAAACATTGTGATGTTCTACCAAACTAAAGAAATCTATAAATGGAAAATTATAAAGCCTATCTTCTATAGCATATAGTCAATGGTATAAACTTTTCTAATGAAAAATAGGAGAGCTAGATGTAATTGGAAAAATATAGTTGGATGTAGATTTTCTGAGCCTTCCACCGATCATAAGAGATAAATTTTCTATCAAGCAAGGAGAATAGATGAGAAAAAAATTAGACTATATTGACAAATATACCAATCAACAAATGTTCTCTCTCTATCAATCTAAAGTTCCAAAAGCTCAAACAAACCACCTAATAAACATTACCAAATTTAACTACTTGAGTTTTTATGCCACCACGCAAAAGTGTGCTCTTATGAATTGATACAACTAAAATACATGCATTTGTGGATAATACCACTGGATGTTATGTGCACCCAAGACCACCCAATCAATATTAGTACCTTCTTTTGCTCTCTGAATTTGTAATCACATCTGTTCTTCCAGTACACCACTTTGGATGTAAACTATACTTAAACATCACATTACAGAGTTAAATGAGTAATAATGTAATTGTAAACAATTAAAAATATGTTGTTGTGCACCTTCCATAAAAGATATAATATTTAAATTGTTCGTAAAAGAAAGCTCAAAATCTTACTATAAATTTCTTGTTCATTTTTAATGAGTCAATTCCAGTTTTTACCCTCTATTTTGGCATTTGTGACACTAATTACCCCGTCTAATGAAAAATCGCCTAGATTACCCTTTTTATAAGTTTTGGTCCCTGAATTTTTTATGCATATTCATTGGGTAAGGTGTCAGGTGATGGTCGGGATCTAAAAATATCAAAACAGTGACGAGGAATGGAACATATGTATAAAATAAATCTAGACATAATCCTCGATGACGCCCTCCGATATTTACATATTTTGTGCCGTCACATCGACGTATCATGCATGTCCCATCTAACAATAACAAACAAAACGTGAAACTGAGGTTAAACTGTGTTCAAGGTCTCCTAAATGCTATAATTTGCTAAATGTTCTACTAAATGGGGTAATATATATCACAAATGCATAACTAGGAGTAAAAAGTGGAATACAATCTTTTTTAATTAAGACTTGAAAAATCATACGTGAAATTACCTTTTAAATCGATGAATTTATTAGTCTCATGTGCGGTAACAAAATGATTAATCACATCACATGCTACCAGCATGTTGTTCTAGTCTCCCTGCTGTGTAAGCCGTATGTAGCTACATCTTGATACAGTAAGGGTATGTACAATGCTACATGCTTAGAGAGGTAATTAAGCATTGATGCTTCATACTAGGCAGATGCCTAATAGATACCTCTCCTAACAAATTAGCACTACTGCTTAACACAAAGTTTAGCTTATTTTTTATAAGCACCCCAATAGACACTCTGCATTTTACATGTCCTAATATGCTTGGAACGGTGAACATGAAATATATTCATCAATATTTTTCAAGCATATATACACATCACCTATTTGTACTTATCAGGGATACATACATGCAAAACTAACTGTTTATCAAATTATGGGAGGCCATGTCTGACATGTTAGCTTCTCAGCATTGGCTGCTAAAAATCTTAGGTTACAACTAATTTGGCATGTTAAATATGTTACGTGACTTATAAAATTTTAATAAATACGTACTAAACGTAAATTTTTGGTCTAACTGTCACAATAATTTAGATAACATCGACTAACGCCGTGTCTCTAGAATACATTTGTATATTTCTTTTCAACATTCAAAGGACACAATCCATATAATAGTTATACAAATCAATATAATAATCTCATAGTGCATACAAGTCGGTAGCCTAGATCATAATTAAAACAAATTGCTAGCATAGATCATAGTGCTCTAGCTTATCCACTTGATCAAACTTAGCCGCTATTGTAACACATAATAAGAATATGCCACCTATGTAAAAGTGATGCTAGTGATCTAGTTTATCCACTTATGTTGGACATGTCAAAAGGCTCATGAATTAGTTGCCAAAAAAATCGAACGGTTTCTTCCACTCCAAGAGTACAATGCCACCTGAAGAAAAACATAATCATTATGTGAACACAATACATTATCCGCATTGTATGTCCATTTGATCTCTCTCTCTCTATCTCTCTCTGCATTTCTTTACGAAATTAATGACACATGAAATTAGGTAAATGTACCGCCATATATCTCCTACCTTATTTCCAAAAAAAGGGGAAACAAATACCTTTTTGGCATTGTGTTGAATGCCATGGATGCGCCTTGGGGATGACAAGGGGAGGACGTCGATGTGGCCAGTTCTGGCGCTTCTACGATGGCAAGAGCTTGTGCGGAGACCGGATCGGCTTCCTCCATATCAATGGGCGCGACATACACGGCAACGATAGATGAACGGCAGTGGTTGGGGCGATGCAACCCTATGTCGCGCGACATCTATGACTGATCAAACCGTGGTAGTGGGGTTGTGAGACGGTGGGAAGTCGACAGAGGCGTTGAGAGGAGGCCACCGGTAGGAGTTTTCTGCTATGCAATCGCCACAATGGCTCAGTTCCATCGATTCCAGTGACGGTGGCAACCGACTAGTGAGTCGCAGTGGGTAGGTGGGTTACGGATGATGCATGGTTTTTGGTGGAGGCTAACGGTGGTCATCTAAGGAGATGTTGGTGATGATGCGGTGTGGGCAGGGGAGAGTGTCGGCGACGAGGTTGGGTGGCTGAGTTTTTTTTCTCTAGAGACTAGAGAGGCTGATGCCAAGTATATTGAGAGTTGGCCGATGTGAGGAGAAAAAAATCCTCCGCTCACCTGTTTAAGAGATCGGCTAGGTCTGATTTACCAACTTATAACGATTTTTTGACTCCTATTACTGATTTTAAGGTATAGGCTAGAGATGATATCATCACATATTGTTAAATGGGAGAGTACACAAAAACAACAAGTAATATTATCGCCCTTTTGAAATGAATTTCTAAAACATATTCCATCTAATCTAAATATAGTGCATATAAGATTTCTTGGGAGTCAAACCAGGTGAGCATTGACCAAGTTTGTAAAATAAAATATTAGCATCTAGAGAATTAAATTAATATCATTTAATTATCATGGATTATATTTTTGATATGGTTTAAATTTTAGAACGGAGGTAGCAGTAGTGTTTTCTTTGTGTGTGTCCATGTTCGCTAGATAAGGTGTACAATCGAATTTTATTTATACAAACCACCAGAATCAAAGGGTTATCTAATTTAAACACCTCAAATTAGAAGTTGAAGTTAACATTGTTTGCGTAGTAACTTAATATGTTTTACAAACACATACGGTAGCTCATGAACTTACAAGGCTAGATAGCGTATCGCCTCAGTGTGCATGGATTGAGGATCCATTCAGCTTAGTTATTCCTCTTATGTTGAGCGATGTAACTGTCATTAGCAATGAATAAAGAGGTTTAAGTTATCATAAAAAAATATGTTTTACAAATGCATTTGGTCAAGCAGGTGGGCAAGAGTGCAAGGAGCAAGGAGGCGGACTATGCCCTGGGAAGCATTGGCAACCTCCGGCAAGCCATCCCGGAGATCTGGGGCGCCGTTGTCGATGAGCTGCAGACCGGCCACAACATCGAGAAGAACATAAGCACGAGGGACGACCTAGACTCCATCACCCTGCACACGTCAATCCAGGCTTGACTGTGTCCTAATCTCCGGCCATCGATTGATACAACATGCCTATATAATAAAGTTCTCCTATGTATCTAATGATGTAAATTATGTTCTGATTCCTCGTGCGAAGATAATTATATGCATAAACCTAGCTGATGACACAGGTAACCTGTACGGTCCTGATCAGCACTGCATTGTAAATTAAGCAAAGCAATAAGTTAACTGCAGTCGTGTGTGGGCCCTAGAGCAGCACAACACCAAGGGACCCTTGTTCATGATGACTCATCTTCCCTACGGTCAAGAGGGCCAATGCCCCCTCCCCCTCAAGAAAATTTATTAACGATATTACTAATATTTATGCTAAAATTTTAAAGACTAATCAAAGTTTAAGCATTAGTATTGTTCTTGGTTCGTCAACAATGTGTGTCAAGATCCGCCACTACAAAAGACTTAGAAGAATATTAGTATTTCATAAGAGAAATATTACTGTCATTTAATAGCAAAGTAAATAATCTGTACAAATAGATTCATAGTTTTTGGAGTACTGATAAAAGTACTTATTTATATTGATCGGGCGAATTATATACTATGATATTTATTTCTAGCAAAACAAAATTATGGGAATAGGTGATTCATATGAAAAACAAATATGTAGAAGAGTAGACATATTTGTAATTCAATTAATAAGAGGTTGTACTATACTATCTCTGTCAAACACGTATGATGGGACCAACTAGAACCGTTGGAAATCGAATGAGTGCTGCTTGCGGATGGCATATTTATGTGGCTGCGCTGTTATTTTCCACTAATGAATACTTACAACTTAAGAAAAGCACAGTTTCATTCTCCACATTTGGTTATTCTCCACTAATTAAGAAGGCTAGAGAAAAATCGTGGCATCTAAACAAATATTTATAAATATTGGAGTACTTTTTTAGGGTAAGAGGAGCTGAATTAGAGGAATGATAGGCTTGCAGCTTGATCCATCCATATTTTCTAAAATTATTATGACTAATATAAAAACACAAATAAATCTTGTCTCTGGGCCCCTACCTCCTAGAGTCTCAAGGCGAGCACCCCTTTGCCCCGCCCAATGGGACGGCATGGACTCCATAATCTAGTGCACGTTAATCCAGACTTGACTGGGTCCTAATCTACAGCAATCGATTGATACAACATGCTTAAATAATGAAGTTCTCCTATGTATATAATGATGTAAATTATGTTCTGATTCCTCATGCGAAGAGAACGTATATGCATGAACCTAGCCGATAACATAGGTAACCTTGATTTCATGTAGTGCAATTTGTGCTAATTACCATGATTTAGGGGGTTATGCATGACCTGTTTGTGCAACCCTATTCTCTATCCATCTACTTGTTTTTCAGAGTTGCTTGTCACTTTCAAAGTTTTGATCAAAGTATACACGTGTGTCAAATAAATAACATTTTGGAAAAATGAACCCACATTGACCATCATTGTCAATTAGAGCGTATTCTTGTTTACAGCTGATAGATTAAAAAATTATCCATAAACTTTGGTGATATTGATATGGTATTTACATGATATATGACCGCGTTGCCAACATTTTTATCATTGATTTCGGGGATTTTCCATAAAGTTCTCATTTATTTGGCATTTAATTTTGGGAGGTAGAAAAACCACCTTTCATTGTTTTTGACTTTTTAGAAATTATGTGACTCGCAAAAGGGTAAGCATACTTCAGAATTTTTAAGACAGATCCATCAAGCCAAAGTAGAGCCTTGACATACCAACATGGTGCAAATGGTGGCTCATGGAGCGCCCCTAACCCAGGCCGCGCCACCAGGCCTCTTTTGGCCTTCTGGACTTCTCCTCAATATTTTGTGGCTGCGTGTTTTGAACCAACAACATCTATGTATATCCCTGGTATTTTTTCCCCGCGACATATGGAGGTGGGTACCAAAAATATAAAAACATAGACACGCCCAATCGACCGCTGGTTGAAGATTGGAAGGGGAACTGCTGCCGGAATCGCTTTGGTGGCGTCTTTCTACTTCTCTAATGACTCCACATTGCTCTCGACCATGAGAGGGAGTAGTACACCACCATGGGTTCGGGGTTTGTGTTATTATTTTGATCCAATCTTTATATGTACTTCACCAATTAGAGTCACAAGAGCTACCTACATGATTGTGGTCATATATGTATACCTTGATGGTGGTTATTGTGCTGTGAATAATGAATGTTATGCATTTTCCATTGTGTTGGAACTCTTTGATTTCCATAATTTGGAAGCACAATATGATTGTTTATTCAATTTGTTAAGATCATTGTAAGGGTAATGTCTTGTTTGCCCATGTCACAAAGTCTTTGACCGCACCAAGTGTAGGTAGATGAGTGGGGTGCGGGGTGCCCACGGTAAATAAACCTTTGCACACCTTTGCACGATCTTTAAACGTGTATTTTATATAAAGAAGTGTGATATATATAGATGGGTGGTGTATTTGAGGAGTTAACCGGGTGGTAGTAACGATATAGCTTATGAACAACAAAAGCGACACATGCATCTTTTGTTATATGTGCATCTAGGGATAAATGAGAACATCTACTTGGGGCCAAGTGACAACACTAGCATGCATGACAAAAACCCTTTGGTTATTTCCTTTCTCAACCTCATGTTTTAGTACATGTTGCCTATATATATAGATTACCATTAAAGACATGACAATTATGTGTACATTATTATCCATGATTGATGCATTAAAATGCACCAACGTTCTTTATAGTTTATTATGCCATATTTAATCATAATTGATTCAAATAAGTAGCTATAATCATGATTTAAAATGCTTTTGGGGATTTTTCTTAAAGATTCTATTTTACATTATAACCCTGTAGGCACAAAAATCCCCTTTTGCATTTTTTTGACTTTCAGGAACCTTCGCTAACTCAAAAGTACCGAGATTTTTTTCTGTGGATGTTTTGATGGAAAATCAAGACCTAGGACACTTGGACCTCACTTGTAGTGGAGGTAGGGCCAATATGGGACCCACCATGCATCCTAATACCCTGGTGGGGGCCCATTTCCCCTCATGGTGCCGATACCGTCAATGTTTGTGCCATAGACAAGTGCAATCTCAAAGCACGATGAACCACGGAAAAACATGAAACAAAGGCTCTACCTGCAAAGATTAGAGGGGGTGATGCCGAAGAGCGCCGGCTCGCATCTCCTACCTCTTCAACAACATCTCATTCACCTCGATGATGCAGAGGAAGGATTAAACCCCTGAACTATGGGTTTGTGGAAGTATCTTGATCTCTCTCTCTCATGCTATCAATGTTCTAGATCCGCATAAGCTGCCCTCATGATTGTGGCCATCTATATGTAACCGTGTTATGGTTTGTTGATCTTTGGTTTTTATGAGATTGGTATTTGAGATTGAAATTTTCGATTTGTGTTTGATGTATGAGTAGATATATATAATGTAATCCGCTCTTGATTACAAGCTTTGATCCAACAAGTATAATATGGCATTAGAAGGGAATGTGTGCATTAGTTGAAGTAACACGGTAGTATGTATGGAATTGGACAGCGACCAGAAAGTTTGGATCCTATTATGGTTTTTTCCTTTCCGTTATTACCACACTAGTATTAAATGAATGCATGTGTTACTTTGACCAAATGAACAACAATGGTGATCCCATATGTTTTGAGGTAGCATATTTGAAATTCAATATTATGTTATAAAAGCAAAGGTAATACTTTATTTATCTTAAATCTGGTTTGTGGAGTTTTCTTTTACTGGAGGATTATTATTTAGATGGGTTGCATCATATCAACCATAGGACGTGATATCCATATAAATATTTATCAAACACATAATTTAGTTTCATCAATATTATGTCCCCTTTGAAACTATTTTAATCCCATCTTGTTTAGAAAAGAGTAGACAAGAAACACATGAACATGATCCATTTTAAATCATAAGAAACACCCTTTACTTTTATTCACGCACCTTTATATTTTAATCATTTAATTAATCTAAAAATACAAATACAATTATCATACTTGTACTTAGTTCTTTCCTAAAGTTTACGCTCACTACTATCACTATACAATTATACTTTTGCATATTGCATTTAGTCTACTTTAATTGATGAATATTTATTTTCTATACATTATATATTTTTTTTTCAATTTTAATATGAAACCTTGTGCTTGCCAAATACTTTCTAACAAAGTTGGAGACAAGGAAGAAATATTTTTTTGGAAAACCTAATTGTAAGGCGCCTTATGTTTCTCGAAACACGGCAGGCGGTTTTGTGCCATTCGATCGAACATGCGTCATCCATATATTATCCTCTTGCCCCCTACTTTGCGTTGTACTCCTCATCGCTACTGTTCGTCGAGTCACCACCCCACGCTACTAATACACCAAGTAGGTGCTAGATGCTCTTTCCATTGGCCGACTCTGCTGCAGTTGGATCTCCAGCGCTGCCGCCGCCGAGACGACTCCAACACCGATGCCGAGAAAAGATGATCTGCCATCGCAGCAATCAGGTTAGCCCGTGAAAAGATGCCCCGAGGTGAAATTCTAGGAGGCGGAGTTTGTTGCAACCGGGATAGGGCAAGGGTTCGGCCGAACAATGTCGTGGTGTTGCGGCAGGGTGGGATCTCAGAGAGCTCTGTTGAGGTGTTCTTGAGGCGATGCAAAAAATTCAACGTTAGTGTTAATACATAACTACATGGCATCATGAGGCAGCCATGCGACATTTTCGAGTGACTTGCTACAACGTTGACTGATGGACCAGATAGGTTTACATCTGCTAGATTATTAGGACTGGATTTTTTGTGTATTGTTCTAATTTTCTATGAACGAACTTCTTAAATCTGGTGCGTTCGAAATTCTGATAATATGGGATCTTCAGTTCTGAAAATTTGGGAGCTTCAACTCTGACAACAAATGCATCTATTTTTAACATGAGTGGTCATTCAAAGTAGTTGGTGGCAGACGGCTCTAGTACCGTGACTTGCAACTGGATGGAAATTTTCATGTCGTGATTTCATTGAACTCTCATGGAACTCTTGTAGTAGATCAGCTATTCCATCAGCCGCTCCACTAGGATGGGAAAAGAGGCCTCCAAAAAGTGGTGATGCAACAAGATGAAACAACATCAAAAGGTCTGATTCGATTTCTATATGAATGGATGCTCTTCTCGCAATTTCTACTACAACTTTTCGTTCAGAATTCAGAGAAAACACGTGATACATACAGTACATACAATAACTAATCAGATCTTTGGATGTTTATGTCCCGCCTTGTCATCTCCTTTTGAGTCAAAATAATTTCTTCCTTATGCATCGAAACACCGTTGGAACTCGCCGTGCACTATAGCTTATGGATCCATCATCTATTTTTTTTCAATTTAGTTGGATTGTGTATACACGTGAAACAAAACCATGTACTTATATTGTAATAGTTCTTGATCAATCTTACCACACTTAACAACTGAAATACAGAGGTATAGTTTTGGCACCTAATATATTGGATGAAAAAAATGTAGTCACCTGAATGTCGCCGAATTAAATTTACTCTACCTGAACGTATGTTGTTCTCCATTGTTTCGATTTACTTGTGGCATTATATCAGAAGTTAGAAACCCATATGCATGAAAAGAACGAGAAATAGACATTGGTGAGATGCATCAATCTGTTTCTATTAGCACTACACTTGCACCGGATTATACAGTACAGAGAAATAAAGGTGGATATGTCTTAGAGGCTAATTGTGTGGGTAACTTATATGCTTTCACGTGGGTAATTTTTTGTATTAATGGGAAACTCATGTGATACTTGTTAGAGGTAATTATGGTGTTTTTGCTACGTTTTGTGTTCATTTATTAATTTTTATAGGCCACCATTGCCAATATGCACAACTTACGATTTCAAAAGTTTGTTGTTGATCAACTACGTGTTGCGGTTGGATATTGCAATATCTATAGCATAATTCAAACTGTACTCATCCAAACCAACCATGTTTAGCGATGGCTCTTGAACTCTTGCACATGTATCTGTCGAATGTTCATCATTTTCTTGTAAATCATCAAAGCTTGCACTCCTAGTTGACACTTCGTTAGACACATCACATGCAAAAGAGTTAAACATCAGTCATTGTACTTATTTGATGGTAACTTCAATAAGATAGGAATTAATAAGATAACTTCTTTTCTAACTAGTGGGTAAATTAACTGAACATGCTTGGGTAATTTCAGTGCTAACTAGTGGGTAACTACAATGTTAACTAGTGGGTAACTAGTACATTCAAAAATGATTAACTTTAACAGTATTATGAGGTTGGTAACTTATGTATTATGGCAGTAAGTTATATGTTACGGGTGGCTAATTCACATGTTATACGTAGATAACTTTTGTATCCAAAATAATCATCGAAACTTATCAACATGGGATATTGTTTCGAAGATCACGGTGCGACTAGTCAAACAAATTTTACCAAACCTTCAGATTTCGCATTTAATGCGGATGACATCATCAACTTTCATATTTTCCTCATGTATGTAAAAATGTCTCCACACCAACACTTTATATGGTGGGTAACCTATTTGCTACAGGGTGGGTAACTTATGTGTTAGAGGTCGGTAATTATAGGTCCAAAAATAAGCTATCGAAACATATCAACATGAGATATATTTTCAAAGATCTCTTCACGACTAGTCGAACGGTGAAAACGAATACTAAATGGGATAAACACTTTGACCAATAAAACATTTTAAATTTTCAGATTTTGCATTTAATTAATGTTGATGACGTCAACGGTTTTTATATTTTTCTTCATGTATGTAAAAACATCTCTACACAACCCTTTCATATGTTGGGTAATTTATGTGTTACATGGTGGGTAACTTATATGTTATAGATGGATAACTTTAGTGTTCGAAAAAACAGATTGAACATATCAACATGAGATGTAGTTCCGAAGATCTCGTCGTGACTAGTCCAACGGTCAAAATGGATCTTAAATTGGATAGATGATTGAGCTACAAAAAAATTGAATTTAAGATTTCGCATTTAATGTGGATGGAGAAGTTTTTTTTTTTCTTCATGTATGCAAAAATTCTCCATCCATCTCTTTTATATGGTAGATACATTATGTGTTACATGGTGGATAACTTATGTGTTAGAGATGGCTAACTTTTAGGTCAAAAAAATTCATCGAAACATATCATAGGATCTATTTTTAAATGTCTTGTCGAGACTTGTACGACAGTGAAAATGGATCCTAAATGCGATAAAAGTTTTAACCTATTAAACATTTTAAACTTTTGGATTTTGCATTTAATGTGAAGATCATTAGTTTTCTTTCTTTCTGTTAATGTATGTAAAAACGTCTCTCCAACCTTTTATATGGTGGGTAACTTATGTGTTACCGTCTGGTTAACTTATGTATTACAGGATAGGTAATTTTTGTGTTGAAGGTGGGTAACTTTTGGATCAAAAAGTCATTGAAATATATGAACATGGATCTAGTTTCAAAGATCTCGTCGCAACTAATTCAACGGTAACAACGAATGTCAAATTAAAAAAATTGAGCTACAAAACTTTTTGAATTTTCTAATTTTACATTAAATGCGGATGACATCGACAGTTTTATCTTTTTCTATATGCATTCCTGTGAGGAGGTTGCCTTAGATGTTTTCCTATACATAAAGCGCCTTATACAAAATCGCGTCCTACTTTTTTTGTATGTTGTTTGAAGAGAAAATAGAGTGTAATTTAATTTACTGTTTTCCCAGAAGTTCGAGATAAAACATTTCAATCACCTTTGGGGAAAACATACTCACTACATCAGTTTGTGCTTGTGTCCCAGCAGGTATTCAAGTAGATTGGTGCCATCAGCGCCTAAAAAATGAAAAGCACCTTTATCCAAGCCTTCCTTTGCGTCACACCCTTCTTCATGTAACCGTGGGGCCTCAAACCTTAACAGACCTTCTTCTAAGTGCACAATCGTTGGCTGATGATCAGATGGTATGGCTTGCCATGCACCACTTGGAAATTTTGAAACATAATGCGCCACTTACTGTAGGCTCTAGCTCTGTCCAATCTCTCACAAATGTAAGTCTACGTTTTTTTCTATGGTTTGTCCACGTGTACAATTAAACTTAATGTTGCTTCTCAATATTTACGGCCTCTCAACTTTTATTTTGCCTTTTTTACTTCGAGCTAGAGATCAAAATTAAACTTAATGTTGCTCCTCAATTTTTCAACTGATATCTCCAATTAATTTTCCCCTTTCACTGCAGTTTGGATCACTCTACCACGATCACTACATCTAAATATGGCGGATGTGCTGCTGCTGATGCGTAGGCTCAGCGGTTGTGATCCTACACTTTCTATCCCCAAGAAATGTATGATATTTCTCCTCCAGTTTTTATTCATTCCGAGGCTTTTTGCAAGATTCTAATAGGGTACAAACAGGCGCGCTACACCCCTGCTCATGTAAAATCTATCTCGATTTATAGTTCATGTCACATGTGTGAATTAATTCTGTTTACATGTTTGTTCTTATAGATTTGCATCTGATTCGTCGTGCTAGCAGCACCTAGAGTAAACCAAGAAAAATTTTCGACCCAGCAAGAAATTTGTTCTTAAGATTCCTCCACTTCGATGTTTCGTGTCATTTTTATTTTTGCGGGTGATGTTTTACATGGGTATGTTATATCGGGTACTCATCATTTCCATCCCTGGTGCGAAGTCTAGGACGGAATAGGCGAAGGAACATGAAGAAAGCTACACGAACCCGAAGCCCAGTTATTATGTAAATAGGAAAGTTAGGCCCATATCAGGTAAACCGACATACATAATGTAATAGACCTCGAGGTGGACTCTGAGACCTAACCCACCATATAAGGGGTAGGAGGAGCCACCGAGGGGGATATATTCTAGAACTCACAACACCCGTGTAACCCTATTTATCGATAATACAATCTCGGCGACTTTCGCCCTTGATCATACTTTTCATTGGCTGCCTAGTTTGGCTGACCGGTCTTTGAATTCACCAGCAACACCCCCTGTCATTTATTTATGCTTGAATTTATATGTGCGATGCATGTTATTTGTATGTCAAAATAGAGATGAGAGTACATAATAGGGGCTTCAAAAGCTCATATTGGTGAATATAAGTTATTATAAAAACACCAACATTATATCTGCATTTAGCATCATCTATTCTATTCATTTCATATGAAATTGTTTAGTCTGATGTATGAAAAGCAATTTAGCAAAATTATAGAATATGTCATATATTATTATAGCAAGAAAATATGATCACATCATGTTATTCAGTTGCTGATATAGACATTGCATGCTTATGGCTTCCACGGTTCCACCATCAGCTTGCTCAAATGTAGTCACATATATATTGTTTTCTTCTTTCTCCATCCCACATGAGTAATATAATTTTATTAGTAAACTTTTGTTATTAGGCTATAGCCTACTGGAAAGAGTTATATTTTACAGTCCCTAGACCGCTTATCTCTGAGTTACTTATGCCACTTTTGTTGCCATTTATATTGTGTTCAAACATGAGAGAGTTATGCCACTTTCGTTGCACTTTATATTTATGTTCAACAATGAGAGAGTTAAAAGAAAAACTGAAATGCCTTATTTTTAAGTTGGCATGCTTTCCTTTCTCCAATTTGTGTGCACTTCGCCTCTAATACTCCGCTACAACGCATGGGGTATCATCTAGTTTCATTATATCTCCAAGACACTGCCATGCTCTACATTTATGAGGGTTTGTTGCTTCAGAGTTCGTATCATTCGCCATGTCTCCGATTTTCTATCACCTTTTAACTCACCATGCAAACCGGTCATTCTCCACATGTGCCATCCTCCCTTGTGATGTCAATGTCAATGTGTTTCCTGCCAACGGATCTCAAACATAAATGAACAGTGAACACTCCTCTTCCAAAACAACGTGACATCCCGAGAAATGCATCTCCTGATGTAGGAAGTGCCCCCGGCACTATTTTTGTCATTGCTTTGTTGGAGATTCGTGCAAAAACATATACAGAAACAACCTCCCACCTCAAACTTAAGTCCATTCCATTTTTCCTTAACGCCCCCCTACAATTTCCAGTTTTTCTATGTTACCCCGTTGCTAATTCATTTAGGTAGCTGCATTTTTTACTAGTTCCCAATTCAAACATCCAAAAATTCAACAATATCCACACATGTTGTTTCATTTTAACTCACTGCAATGAAAGTTAAATTCTTTTATCAACCGAAATGAAATATTTTCTAACAAAGTTAATTTTTGTTTCTGAAATATCATCAACAGTTCACACAACATTAACATAACAATTTATTTTTGTCCCTTCTCATTTTCTTCACAGAATTTATTCATTGTCCATTTGAGGAAATCTTCATATAATGAACAATATTCATACGGGTTTTTAAGAGAAACATTCAGAATTTCGCAGAAGTTTCATACAGATAATAAAAAATTATATCAAAGTTTGGGGAAATTATCCATGGTTAATTTGAGATCCATTTTTTCCACTGTTTTCTCAAAGATTCATAAAATAAATATGTAAAAAAATGGACAAGATAATGTACCATATAGTTTTTACAAAACCAACACATATTCAAACAATTTTCATATAAAATCTGGAAGATGTACAGAAGTTCCTATCTAGATCCAGAGAAAATTCATACCTATTTCAATAAAAAAATGAAACTTCACAGAAACATGAAGATTCAACAGCATTCGAATCCAAAACAAAAAATATCTAAAATAAAAATACACGGAGTATTCGGATTTAGCCCTCCACGGCCAGATCTGGGATGAAGTATCCAAAATAAAAATATGGGATTGAGAAGGAACCGACCGGATCCCAAGGAAAAGGCATGAACATATATGGAAGTTGTGCATCAATTGGAAGCAAATATATTTGTTGGAGATTCGTGCATTAGGGAAATCCGCACTCTGATATCCCTGCTTCCCCCTTCAGGATTCTTCACACACATGTGAGTAACCACCTGAACTTCTCCATCTCCCTCTCATGCAGTTTTGTTTCAGCGAGAAAGAGTAGGTCCGGATCCACGCCACCACGGTCCTCTTGAAATTCAAAAGACCACGAATCGCCCGTAGTTTGCTTCCAAGCCCCCGGTCATTCCAACTTGCTACGATCATGATTCCCGTCGGAACAACAGCTCTCCTTTGACTGCTACAGACTTTGCTGGAGACCAGGATTAAACTGTCTTATGTCTTTTTATGGATGTAATCAGGATGGAGAGGACACGTCCAGCACACAAAAGGGGTGGAGGGCAGAGAAGGTGACGTACGCCAGCGATGGGGATTGTGTTAGACGCCGGCAACTGGAACTCAACGGAGAAACGCAGACGAACCACACACGGGCAGACCTAGATTTTATGTTTGTATATCTTTGTTGATTGTTACTTGACCCGGCATAGGATCATTTCGATCTGAGCAACATACAAGAAGCAAAAAAACACCGACAGGTAATAAAGCTTCCATTTATATTTATTTACTACTAACGAAATTTCTAATTTACATATGAGACTCCGAACTGATAGATAGACCCGACTGCAAATCAACCTCTATATATATGGCCCCCGGCCTAATCCAAGAGCACTAGTTCTAGTAGCATATATAGCTTACGCCACAATGGGTTTCTGCGGCATCTCCTCGCCGGCGAGGAAGTGTGCGAACAGTTGGCTAGCCTGCACAGGCGTGACAGTGGGCACCATGTGTCCGGCGCCACGGATGGTGACGAAGGTTAGCCCCTCGTAGTCCACCGTGTAGCCGCCGACCTGGTCGCTGGTGAACCACTCCCTCCACTGCTTCTTGGTGGCGAGCCCGAGCTTGCGCAGGGCGTGGCGGGTGGACGTGACGGGCACGCGGGCGTCGGTGTCACCGCTGTACACCCAGACGCGCAGGCCAGCGTCGACCATCTTCTTGATCACCGGCAGCGTCGACGCCGCAGAGTCCTGCCAGTGCTGGAAAAGCGGGTCGCTGCACGCGGACCAGCCGTAGGGGATGCTGCCCGTGGTGTTGGCGTGCAGCGCGTCCTGCACGTCGCGGCGGTTCAGGTAGTCCGAGACGTAGTTGTCCAGGCACGGGTCGTAGGCGTTGTACCGCGGCCGCAGGGGCTTGCCGTTGTCGCTGTTAGGTGACCGGCGGTGGAGTGGACGCGCCTGCCTGGCCATGGAGCTGGTGGTGGCGGTGCAGGAGGGCGTGTAGAGGCTGTAGATGTCAATGTCGTTGAAGGCCTCGTAGAAGCTGTTCATGGCGCTGTCGCAGGCGGCGGTGGCGGGGTTCGGGTTCGACGAGGAGAAGTCGCTGCTCTGACCCGCGTCGAAGCGGCAGTTGTCGGTGATGTTGGCGTAGAGCTCGTCCGAGATCACGGCATGGTCCCACGCGTAGTCCACCATGCCGCGGTCGTCCGACGCCTCGTCGATCGCCGCGTTCCCGATCTTTGATTAGAAAAAACGTACACGAACGAATTAGCATCGTTGCAAGACAAACATCAATCGATGTGTTATTTTTAAGTATGTTGTTATGCCGATTGATTACGTACCATGAATCCCTTGAAATTGATGTGCCTGCTCTTGTGCACCTTCTTGTTCTGTTCCACGATCTTCGCGGCGAGATTGGGGACATAATGCCCTGCAAATTAAGGATACCCAGGCAAAAAAATTAACAAAATTGATTATATTTAAGTAACAAGACGAAATCGCGAGATTAGTTGATAGGATTAATGGAGAGCTAGCAGGAGCAATCACCGGCGTAGCTCTCTCCGGCGATGTAGAAATCGTGGCCCTTGAACTGCGGGAACCTCTCAAACCAGTTGACGAGGAACGTGTACGCGTCATGAGCTGCACGAACGAATCGATGTGGAGTAAGTTAGTTTCGAAAAAAATAGGGAGGACGTCTGGGTTAGGAACGTGGACACGTACCTGCGATGTCGTCGCCGAATCTCTCGAGATCGGCCGTCGTGTTGGTGTAGGAGAAGCCAACGCCGGCAGGTTGCTCCAAGAAGAGTAGATTGGCATCTGAAGTTGCACACCAAAGTAATTAAAGGTTCAGTTGAATCTACTAGACTCGGCAAAATTATTTGAAGGCATTGCGGTGAAAAATCGTTTGTCAGGGTAAACCTTTGTTCCATGCGTTAGGGTTGAGCCTGAGCTCAGGGATTCCCTTCTGGATCAGCAAGGGTCCCAGCTCCTCCAGTGCTCCGTATCCAAGCGACGAGCATCCAGGTCCTGCAATTGAAGTTACATACGCGAGCCATGAAAATTTCCAAATACTAGATGATTAGGTAGCTCACCACAGGTAAAATTTGACTCTAAAACGACCAACATTACGACTCAGATGTCAGATCAACCGAGTAGATTCCTAGCTACTATATGGTAAGGAAAATATCCGACGTACCTCCGTTGAGCCAGAGGACGAGGGGCTTCTTGCTGACGTCGTGGGTGGCCTCGAAGAACCAGTAGAAGTGGGCGCGGCCGTGCGTCTCGTTCACCGTCACGTAGCCGGAGAAGTGCCGGAACCCGACCTCCGCCGGCTGCCCTGGCAGCGCATCCACCAGGTCGGCCTGCTGCCGGTCGAACACCCTCGCGTACCCGTCGCGGTGGTGGTGCCTCGCCTCCGCCACCGTCGTCGCCGAGACGAAGGCGACGGCGAGCAGGAGGACGACTATCGCCGCCGTCGACGACATTGCTACTCCAGGTGTAGATCGACCAAAGCCGTGATCGTACGTGTTGGATCCTCTTGGTGCCTGTAGACGCGTGTATATATATGGATGCAGGTTGAGGAGCGCTTTTAACTGCTCCAGATCGGATTTCGTACGTGCTGAGGTAGGAAGCGCGCTCCGTTTGGATAGAGATTAAAACTTTTGCGGGAAAGAGATAGAAAAGGATCTCTGTTGCGTGGCTGGCGGCTGTGCTCGAGGAGATTGATTTGTCTGTCTAGTGGTTAATTTGATCTGTATTAGTGCCACATACGAAGAGATCAAGACGACGTATCTGAACGGATTACAGCGCCAGGTTGTTTGGAGAATCCAGCTGCTAATTTCACGCGATTCCATGTATGTACTGTCAGTCGCAGGAACAAGATATTTTCTGCTGGAAATTAACACCGTCAGGTAAACGTATACTGTACAAAATCTGCATACCATGCAGAAATTGCAGGAACAAGGTGAACCAAGACCTAGACACGTGCAACTGAATACTATTCACCTTCTAAAACAGAAGAACATGCAAATCACCCTTAGAGTTCAAACATTGGGTTAGAGGTTTCTTAGGAAAGCAATACCAACAGATGCTCGAATGGGTAAGTTCTCCATTCGTATTAGCAAGCTCAGTACATGATGTTGTTTAGAGGAGGACGACATTCATTTATTTTGCACTTGACCCTTCTCTAAAGCTGCTTGGTTTATTGCTCCATGGTATATTCGTTCAGAATATATATGTGCTGGCTAACTGCAATTCTCTAAACGGCAAATTATTTTGAATATCTTGAATATGAATCATCCCCATGCCTCTCTACCAAATATATTACTTCATCCAGCCTTAAATATTTATCGCAGGTTTAGAAAAAAAATATAGGCTAAAATTTGTCTAGATTCATTGAACTTGCGACAAGTACTTAGACCTAGAGGGAGTAACTTTTATGCAAAGTTTTAAATGCTGGCTATAGCCTTTCGAGACCTATCGAGATACAGCTAAGGCCTTTAGAGGCTAAACTGGAAATAGCCGCAGAAAGCCCGGTATGCCAATTTAGCCCCAGTTTAGACTTATAGCCACTAACTTCCCGCTCAGCCGGCATAAAAAAATTGGTCACGAAAACCGATCCCTATCCTATCCTAAGTTTCCTAACCCTATCCCCAAATCCTACTTTCCCCTTCTCTCCATCGAGATAAAATACGAGAGGCGACCATGGCTAATGCACCTGTGAATTATTGATATATATACGAATATGAGCTGCCAAAAATTAGGGTTTTTATTGAATTGAGTCAGTTTGGTTTGGGCATGTCCAAACTAAGGTAGAGAGGCCCACTAGGGGCAGGCCGGCCACCCCCTCATATAAGGGCGGGTGTGGCTAGGATTAGGGTAAGAACCAGTTTGAGTTAAGATTAGACGCTATCGCGTGTGTGCTTGGTGAAGCATCCCTCCGGGGACGGCGTCGCCGTTTATCCATTATAGTTTATGCGGAGGTTCTTGTGTTCATCAAGGATTATCGTGTTTTGGTCTTGGGGCGTGGTGATCTCCATCATGTTGCTTGCTGGATTTATCGCCTACTTCAGGTTGCGTTCCGTGCGTAATTGGATGTATCTATCTACACGGTTTCTCGCTGTGAAAGGTCGGGCAACACCGTAGGAGGATCAGCTGGGATACCCCTTATCATGTGGTATCAGATTTCTGGGTTGCTCACGGCGAGATTGTGTTGATCGATCTCATCGGATCGGTTTCCATAAGAGGAGATTGGCTCTAGGTTGAAGGAGGTTGGTTGGAGGAAGATTGGTGTTGTTGTGGTGCAGTTGCCTATCATCCATGGATGTTCCAGGTGTCAAAATCGCGAAATTTGGTGTTTGGAATCGGGAAGAAGAAGGCAATTCACGACCAGATCCGGCGCCCAGACCGGGCCCCAGGCCGGCCAAGCCGGCCAAAACCGGACCTCTAGCCGGTGCCATCCGGGTCAGTTCCAGGGGCTCTACTGGGAGTTCCACATGGCAGCCCGGTGCACAGTCCGGTCAGACCGGCCCCTGGGCCGGACCAGCCGGCGCCCAGGCCGGCCAGACCGGATGACAGATCGGATCAGCCGGACCCCAGGCCGGTCCAACCGGCTCTCTGGCCGGACCATCCGGTTCCCATGCTGGCGCAACCAGCTCCCTGATCGGCAGCTCAGCAGTCTTCTGCGACGAATTCGTTTCCAGGTGATGTTTTTGGCCTACCGTGTTCGCGTGGTAAGAAGTCAAGTGTTGTTTTCAATGATTATCTTGACAGTAGGCTGGGGATACAACGTCATGCATCCAAGCTTGGTTGGTATTACACCATTTGGCGACAGTTGAGGAGTATGAAGATTAGGAAAAGCACATGGAACTGGGTTTCAATCGATGTCACATATACAATGGGAAGTTCAGTGGATATGATGCACTTGTTCTTGCTCACCGGCGTGTGGACGAGGAGTTAGACCATTGGTGGTGTGATGCGGTTGAAAGAGGAGACTTTTCTTGTACTTGGGAGGACTTCAAAACTTTTATTCGTGATGGTTTCGTGTTACGATATATGGAGGCAAGTGAGCAGCCGTCCGGAGTTGTGCATGCAATAGAGGAAGTTGGCAAGTGAATAGTTCCTATTTATGCACTATAAGAGATCTGACATACTGTGACGGGCTCAAGACGTCATGCAATAGCAATAAACGTCACGGAAGACCCCTTTGTGACGTAGTTAGAGCGTCACGAGCATCGTCACGGAATCCCCGTCACAGATTACTTCTAGTGACGCGGCGCGTGAAAAAACGTCACCAAATACGGATGATGTCATGTGTGATGTCAGCACCTTGAGAGACCATCTCACGCTAAGAAACGTCACGGATTAGCGTCATGGATGTGAATGACATCATATGTGATGTCTTAATTAATTTAGGATATTTTTTAATTTGTAATTTAATTTTTTTATTTCGTATTCGTTAGTTTTTTGTTTTCCTGAATTAAATAGTTATTTCCTGTATAATTTTAAAATTATTTTACCATGTTTTTCCCATTTTGTGTACATATCTTTTTTCATTTTTTGCACTAAATTTAATATACGTATGACAAGATATACTCAATTGGCATCTAACTCAAAACAAAATCGTTGTACATAACAGAATAAGATCATACTAGGATAGCACACCATATAAGCGTAGCCTTCATGCACCATCAAGTATGGTGCCTAGTCTAAGTTGCATGTTTCCGTAAGAGGAATCTAATAAGGCCATCATGTTCTTCTTGCTTCTTTTTATATGATTTATTCTTTTCTTCCGTGCTCTTCTTCATGGCCTCCAATAGTTCGTGCTGCTTCCTTTTCATCTCTTTATAAGTGCAGCCTCTTGTGTTTTACCTACATCACATTTGCCTCTGTTCCCTCTCTATTTTGTTGTTCAGATTTTCCATCTAACTCTTGAACGCGTTCTGCGGAAGCTGATGTCCTTAGACCTCCCATATCTTGATTGTTACCCATGGTAGAAAGGAAGGTGCTCGAGGTGTTGTGCTCCTTTAGTGCATCACTTCTTTTTTTTCCCATAGCAGTCTGTAGAAGAAAAGCATCATTGCTCAAGTTAGATAAAAGTGGTTCAATAGCAAGCAACACAGAAACAACCAGCGGCACAACAAACATCCAATAGCATAGCAAGCAGCCGGAAGCATATCAACCAACGATAATTACAGCAGCAACAATAGCTATTCAAGTAACCAAAAATAGAGGAGAAATCTCACATAAGCTTCAAGGGAAGCTGTGCTCATCATGCATCCCGTCTTTCTGGTGGTGTGGGTCTCTTCAAAAAAACTCAATGGGACTAGGGTCCTCATTGTTGTACTTGTCTATTTTTACAAGACGTATGAATTCATATAATTAGTACTCTAAATATGAAAGTAGAAAAAATGTGGTAGAAAATATAGTGAAGAAAATGGGCAGGATACCTAAAAGATGGTGGAAATGAGAAGTATAAGATCTAGAGCCCGTAGATTGGTGATGCTTGACAGCTTCTCGGTTCTGCTTGTTCTTGGCCCAAATTTTCTATATGAAGAAAATGAACATTAGTATTATAAGTAGCAACAAATATATGTTAAAACAGTGAATATGTTATCACTACAAGGATGAAGAACATAGATATCAATTCTGGATTGCAAGTACAATAAAGAGATATATTGCTTCAAATATGCTCAACAGCTGCTAGTTAGGTCTGGCCAAAACATGAATATCAATCAACCTATTATACTCAGTTAGGGAGTTGTGAGAAAATCCTAACACCTACAAGCATGATCAGAAGATTGTACATGGTACAGCTAGTTTCCCAGGCCTTATGCTGAGTGCTAACTGTGTGGGGTCTGATCAGTCTAGTTAAGTCTAGATGCCGATTCTCTTATTGTTCTTGTGGTAGTAGGTACTGTGGTTTTGGTTCGGGCACACTTTCTTCCGTGGATTTGTAGAAGCTTGCTTTACTTGATTCAAACAAATTAGAAAAAAACAAGGCGGTGAATCAACATTGACTTATACATGGTCTTAATAAGTTGAAATCTGCATTAAATAATAAGACAAAAATAGATAGTGCTACAACGTCTCTGTTTCAGTAAGCTACCAAGATGCTACAACGTCTCTGTTTCAGTAAGCTACCAAGATGTCCATCCAGCCATGAGCCATCCTTTTCCATGCTCTAGATAGTGCTACATTTGCATATATGTAGGACGATTTGCATATGCATCAGCACATACAATTATCAACTATTTATGGATTGATGGTGATGATGTGCCGCTTGGCTTGGCCTATTGGGTATCTAAATGGAAGTAGTTTGCACATAAAAGTCATACAGTCAACTGATATGATCCAACACAAACTATTAATGTTGGTGTCACTCTAGTAATGAAAAGATACATTTATCTGGATTTTATTTTTGAACTACAAGGCTGATGCCTTTCTTTCCATTATGATTCTATTACAGGAAATTATTGCTTAAGAAAATACACGTACAAACATGATGTGCATGCTAATTTTATTGTGTATTAATCAAGCATGTTACAAGAGTGATGCAAATAGAACCTACATCAATCAACACAGAATGTTGCTTGCATTTTGTGCACAACGGCTGGGAAATTTGATGCAGAGATAAATTAAAGTTACTTTTGCACTCTTTTTAACATAGATCTGAGTAAGTAGAGTCGAAATGCTGATATACACATGTACATGAACAGGTTAGAAAAGAAGACATTATCTACTATGTATGACACTGAAATATAGTACCTTTTTCTTTGACACATGTAGAGTTGGCCCCTGCTCCTCTTCTTCTCCAGAAAACTCATCGGCATCATCAGCCCCCTCCTCATCATTTGGCTCAAATTTGGAGCCACTGCCACCATCCACACCTTTGCACCCCTGTTTTGATTTGCATTCTGACTGTATAACAGTTCAGTAGCTATGTTTCATATGTCTGCAGGAGGACCTGCCTCATCAGCCATGCGCCTCTTAATCCTTGCCAACCTGTTTCTCTCATACTCCAGAGTTGCGGGCATGACTGTACTCCCTTGGCCAAGAAGGGTATCATGAAATATTAGTATCATAATATGTTAACATATCATGCTAAGAGTTAGAAAAGCAATGACCAAAACCATACAGTCAGTTATTTGACAAAGGCCTCATGTCATGTCTACCTGACCATCCTAGCAATATCACGACTCACTTTATCTCTTTAATAAGGAAAAACATGTAAATAGGGCATCACCTCAAAAGAGTTCAGTTTCAGGACATATTGTAGTAGTTTCAGCACATAGACCAAGAAAAATGACAGCCAAGAACTTATTTCATCCTTTCATTAAGTTTACAAAATGAACTTCTTAGTAATTTATATGTATAGGTTCAGACATATGACAAATACAAAAAGAACAATCTTAGAAACGATCCTTTTATTTACAGGAAACTTGATTGCACATTCAGAGATATGAAAAATACAGAAAAAATTGCTTAGAAACTTAGTTACGCATTCAGAGATATGACAAATACAGACTGGAGTACATCTCTACTTCTTGACCGATGAATGAATACATCAATAAGAAAAATCACATATGTTATTTGGCTTGTGATAAATAATCCGTTAATTACTTCATAAGAGCATGAAATTCATTATCCGTCAGACACACAGGTTAATATTTGGATCGATCTCAAATATCAACAGCAAGCTACTACAAAGGGTAGAAGAAAAGCATCACGCAGCACAGTCTGCAAAAAAGATGGTGACACATAGCAACAAATACACGAAGTACCTGCACTCCTGCAGTGCCCACTACTACGAAAATTTGTAGAAGGGGTTGTTAGTCTTGTTACCTTGAGGAGTAGGAGGCGTTCGCGTGGGTACAGGCGGCGACGTTCTTGCAGGAGTAGGTGGAGGCATTCACGCGTTTGCAGGTGGTGGCATTCTCGCGGGTGCAGCCTGAGGCGTTCATGTGGGTGTGGACGGAGATGGCCGCGGGCGAGGCCGACGCTTGATCCAGCCGGTGAGGAGGGCGGCGGCTTTCGAGCGAGCAGGGGCGCGAGGGAGAAGATCGTGCGAGGAGGCCGGCACTCGATCCCACAGACGAGGAGGGCTGCGCCGTTTGACCTCGCTGAGGCGGATTGATCGGAGGACGGAGGTCGCCTCCGGTCGATCCCGTGCGCGGAGAAAATGGGGGAGAGGAGCAGAGAAATAGGGGAAGTGGGCACATAAGAAATAACCGGCGAAAAAAATGATAAGTGGAGGGAAAGCTATATTTTAGGTGGAGGGAAAGTATATTTTTTATATTATTGGAAAAAATGGAGGAAGTGAACAGTAAATGCCCTAGAATTAAACTACCATGCGACTGGACGTAGCCAGACCGGCAGCTGCTCCAGCCCCTGATACGGCCCGTATGTACTATTGCGATCCAGATGAAACAGATAGGCCTTAGATTTAGCTATGAGACCTACGCGCTAGCCTCAAAAAAAAAAAAAAAAAGATAGGCCTTAGATTTTTACTTTCTGAAGATATGACAGATATAAACATATGAGAACTTATAAAATAAAAAACCAGAACACTGTCGATGACCTATTAGTGATGGTATGCGCGAAAACATTTATGGTCATGGTTTGCCTGCCGTTCCTTTTGACAGTTGCTTTTAGTTGCTAGCTCCCCTTCCTCATCTCACTCACGCATTGTTAATTAGTCAAATAATTTCAGTTCCTTCTTTAGCTGGTCAATAAATATAGGGTCTCACCTCAACGTCTCCCTCGCCCAAGCTATTATATGACGCAATACCATTGTCACAAAAGTTATCGAGCCGTCACAGAATATGCTAATGTGTGACGGTGATTATGTGACCGTCATAGATCTTTGGAAATGCATGACGCTATAGGCAAAACGTCACACATTAGGATATTCCATGACGTTACGTACCACCGTCATGAGGGTTTTCGTCACAGTATATTAGATCTCTTGTAGTGACGAGTGTCAACACCCGGATTTTTAAGTCCGAATGCCTATTATGTCATACATCGCAATCCCAGGAATATTGTTGTTGCGAGGCATAATAGTTAAGTATCACAGTCATCATTCATTACAACCCATAAGTCTTACAAATTGGAATCACATGATCCATATTACACGAATAGTTGATCTATTGATCAACGAACAAACACAAGTTCATAGTTCAACATAGCGGAAGCGTAAGATACAAGGACTCTCTAGTCCACAGGCCAACGCTTGACGTCGGAAGGCGCTTAGTTGTCGTAGGCGTCCTGCTGGTCATCTCCTTGTTCATCTTCATACTCTGGCCATTTGAATAGCCAGGGACAACGCCGTGAGTACGTTGAGTACTCGCAAACTAATTCAAGAAAAAGTGCTAGACATTCTAGTAGGGTTTGCTAAGCTCTAGTTTATTTGCATAAAGCTAGTTTTGGTTCACAAAGTTTTGAGAAAAACTTATTCAAGTGCTAACTAACCCAAGGGGGAAACATTAGTGTCATTCCCACCATTCAAGTGGTGATTTCAATTCAATTCACCACAAGTCAATTCACCATCACCTTTCAACATCATTTTCAAAGATATGACATCGGAAACTGTATGGCCTTTCCAACCGTCCGTAACCGTGGACGCGGCTATTCGAATAGGTTTACACTCTGCAGAGGTTGCACACTTGTGCCACAACATTTGATTTCATCCGTCGGGATTTCCCCGAATAATCGTAACACAGTACGCGGATCATCAACCATAACCTTTCACTTACGAACCCTAGTATGAGCACCTCTCCCCATGAGCTTGGCCTCCCAGTGAAGACCAACTGTCAACCTGGGAACTGCACAGGGCTTGGGCCGGACATTCACCTCATTTCGCATCATATCGTATCGTTTCTTTTGTGGTAGAGGCAGCTTTCGGCATAACCCCGATGACGCTTGTTTAGAGGGAACCCATACTAAGACGAATAAAATTCCTGTTATGCCATACCCAAAAGCGGGTATTGTGGGGGTACTTGAGAATTGGAAAGGTATCGCATTCAAACCAACATCAAGTTTTATCAAAAATCACCATCTTCTCTTGGTCATATTCACCTTCAAAAATCCTTCAATGGAATGCATCTTCATTCCAAGGTTTCAAAATCCTTTCAAAAACCTGTTGTTCCCATCTAGAGTAGTCAAATTTAGTTTATTAGCACTAGCTCTAATTCATGAGGGGTGCTATCCTGCCTTGCTTGGAAGAGACTAACTCACTACTCTAGTACCCAACTTGTACTTCGACCAAAGTTAACTATAAAAGTAAATCGTTTAGAAAACAAGTAAAAACTTGGGATGGGTTCACATAAGAAAAGATAAGAAACATGGTGCCATGCCCCAAGGGGCTTTGCACTTGGCAAGAATAAAAGCTTGCATAGTAATTTAGCTTGCCTTGGTAGTTCTCAAACTGTTCCTCTTCCTCCTCCTGGTAGCAACCTTCTTCTTCGGCGTACTCTCCGGTGCTACCGTCTAAATTTGAATACGAGTATAATTACTCACTAATTCCATGGCTATTCCACACATCACAAATAAACACACAAACTACTCTATGCACACACATAAATAAACTAGGGTGCATGGGTTGTGGGATTTAAATAGGATTTGTATTCTATATGTAAATGATAGTTTCCATAGGGTTCTTGAGAAATAATTTCCTCTCATTGAAATCTTCTTAAGATTTAATTTCTCCAACAATCATGGATGAACTCATCTTGACCTAGATCAAATGTTCATCATCATCATCATTTGGGAGAATGATTTAAATGAGGTGGAATCACCTCATACCATTTAAATAACTCTACCTTTGATTTAAAACTCAAGTAATTCATATAAGAGAGTTTGGAACCAGGGGTCCAAACATCCCATGAATTCATGTGAGACAAGTTTAAATGAAGTGTAAGACTTCACACAATTTAAATCTAATAGTTTTGGATAATATCAACTAGTTAAACTAGTCAACATATCCATTCATTAAACCATGGCATGATCATGCAAAGTGACCACACCATTTTATTGCATAAACAATTAGTGTAAGTCAAAAGTGAGCTATTAGAGTTGGAATTAACTTAATATCTATTTTGGTTGATTTTTAAGAATTATTTGAATAGGGAAAAGTCCCTGGCTTGTTATTTTTGTCACATTAATTCTACAAAGAATTTGACCCTGAGGCCAGTGGCATTGGATAGAGAATTTCAGTGGCTTTCCAACAATATCAAATTCACTAAATTTGGTTTAGCCAAATGGAAACTATTTAATTTCAAAGTTTGGGCAGTATTGAAAATGTTTGGAAAATGTTTAAAACGAATTTGAATTAAACGAGGCCGGCGGGAAAAGCTAACGGGCTGAAATGGTTTAAACAGGCCCAAGGCCAGCCCACCACGCGTACGTGCCCGCGTGGGCTGCCTGACAGGGGGTCCCGCATGTCGGCGGCGTTTAAACGCCGAAGCGGTACGGGGCGACGTGGAGCGTAGGATTAGAGAGGGATCTAACGGGCCGAGGTGCATCGTCTCGCCGGCGAGAGAGAGGTTCGCCGGCGGCTCGGGTAGGGGGTGGGAGAGCTAACCAGGGCTCCCGCGGTGGCTGGCAGTGTGCGTGATGTCGATGTGGACGACGGCGAAGCTCCCTGGCACCGGCGGCGTCTCTGGATCGGCTCCAATCGACGGCGGCGAGGTGCGGTGCTGGCGGGCTCCGATCTTCAAATTGAAGCAGCTCCGGCGACAATCGAGCGAGTGGTTTGGTGGAGGAGAAGCGGTGGAGGGTGGTGAACGAGATGGTGTGCTCAACTTCGTCCGAGGAACGCGGTATTTATAGATGGCCAAGGGTGCGGCTTGGCCGTGAAGAAGTCGACCATGGCGCGGCTTCTCCGGCAAGCGATCGAGCTAGGCGAGGTGGTGGCGTGTTCTACGGCTCACGGCGATGCTATAGGCGGCGACGGCGGGGTCGGGCGGTGGCTAAATTGGTCGCATTGCTTCCGTGTCCGTCGCGTCCGCGGCGGACCAGGGTTCTCTTCTCCGGCGACGGCGGTGGCGGAGTCGTGGTCGAGGGCGTGTGCAGGAGCGTTGCGGTGTCACGGTGATGCTCAACGTGTTGCAAGCGGGGCCGTGGCGTGCTCGAGGTCGTGGCGCGGCGCGTGTCCGATGTATGCCCGCGGCGTGCCCACGCGCGACGCGAGCGGCGTTCGAGGCGCCATGGACGCGTGCTTGTCCGGCTTTGTCTGTGTTCCTCCTCGACAACGGCCGATGCTAGGCGATCCGGTAGAGTGAGGTGGAGTGCGGGGACATGGTGGCCGGGGGTCGGCGATGAAGGAGAGAGGAGGTGGTGCGGCATGGCCGGCATGTGGCCGGCATGGCCATGCCATGCTTGTTCTCTCTCCCTCCCTAGGGTTTCTATGTTGAGGTTAGTGAGAGAGGGGACCAGGGGACCATTTGGGGTTGGTTAGAGTAGGTTAGTTTGAGTAGATCACTATTTGCTATAGTGTAGGAATAGTGTTCAATTTTGGAAAATACAAAAATATCCAAAATGGAAATAATTCAAATGGTGAACCTTTTTGAAAAGTGAGTGTTGAGATAAGTTGTAATTGACCAGAGATGAATGGAGGTGGTGGTGGAAAAATTAGATTTCAAATTTTGGCCAAAATGGCTAAGTGGAGATTGTTGATCTTAATATAAAGTTGCAACTTTGGATGAGCATAGCTAGTGATCAAAGATGAATTTGGCAGGGTGGTCTTCATCAAAGTTGTTCACCTTGATGTTGACTTTGAAATGGTGCAAGGAGTTAGCAAGAATTGGTTTGAGAAAATTGAATTGCAGGGGCTCAAAGTGGTGATCAGACTAAAATTGGCAGATTTGGCCAATATCTCATGTGAGTGGAAATTGTGTTTGAAATTTATTTGAAAAGTGAAACCTTGGTTCCAAAAGTTGTAATAAGTGTTTAATAACATTATTCAACTAATGGTGAAGACCAAATAGGTCTAGGGTCAAAATTTATAAAAATGCCATAGAGCACAAGTGAGGGTTTTTAGGGTTTTGTATTTATTGGAATTTTCTTCCACTTTGATTTATTTGGTTGGTGATCTTCATATGATCACTCTAGGGTTTTAGAGCACATCAAGATACAAGTAACAACAATCATCATGGCATATCACTCAAATGCACAAGTCCTATGCATGGTACTATATGCAAAAGAAAAGTTTTTGTTGGTTTGAAATTTTGCTTTCTGAATTCTCTAACTTTCTTTTCATTGAAATTTGGGGTGTTACAAACCCTTCCCCCTTACAAAAGATCTCGTCCCGAGATCGAAAAGAAAGTTAGGTACTAAAGAGATCTGGGTACTCCTTCTTCATGAAGTCTTCGCGTTCCCAGGTGGCTTCATCCTTGGTATGATTACTCCATTGGATCTTCAGAAACTTGATGCTTCGGGTGCGGGTGGTTCGGTATGCTTCTTCGAGGATGCGAATCGGCACTTCGCGGTAAGTCAGATCCTTGTTGATATCCACCGATCGGTGATCGATG
This sequence comes from Lolium perenne, assembly GCF_019359855.2. Lineage (NCBI taxonomy): Eukaryota > Viridiplantae > Streptophyta > Magnoliopsida > Poales > Poaceae > Lolium > Lolium perenne. Next base: position 264,034,302 of record NC_067250.2, read on the forward strand.
TTCTTGAACACTTCGGTCTTCTCAGGGACTTCAAGACATTTCCGGAGAAGTGAGATGTGAAAAACGTCGTGCACAGCCGACATTTCTTCAGCAACTCCGAGTTGATAAGATACTTCACCTCGGCGGCTGAGGACTTGGAAAGGTCCCACGTAGCGAGGTGCAAGCTTTCCTTTCAGCTGAAACCTTTGCATCCCTTTCAAGGGGGATACTTTGAGATAGACAAAATCTCCGATCTCAAAGGTCATCTCCCGACGTCTCTTGTCGGCGTAGCTCTTCTGTCTGGATTGCGCAGTCTTGAGGTACTCACGGATCTTGTGAACCTTCTCTTCGGCTTCACGAAGAACGTCTGGGCCGAAAACTTGACTCTCTCCGACTTCTGACCAGTTCGGGGGTACGGCACTTCCTTCCGTACAAGGCTTCAAAGGGGGCCATCTCGTAGGCTGGCTTGATAACTATTGTTGTATGAGAATTCTGCGTAAGGTAGGCAGTCTTCCCACTTGGATCCGTATTCCGAGACGCATGCTCTAAGCATGTCTTCCAAGATTCTGGTTTACTCTCTCAGTCTGTCCGTCGGTCGAGGGTGATAGGCGGTGCTGAAATTTAGGCGAGTGCCTAGTCCTTCATGCACTTTCTGCGTAACCTTGAGGTGAACCGTGATACACTATCTGACACTATCGATTTGGGGGTTCCATGCAAAGCGACTATTCTGGAGATGTAGAGTTCAGCTAACTTGGGGCCTTGATAGGTGGTTTTGACGGCGATGAAATGGGCGACTTTGGTCAATCTATCGACCACTACCCATATGGAATCATTGCCTTTGCTGGATTTTGGCAGTCCGGTGATAAAGTCCATTCCTACGGAGTCCCATTTCCATTCTCGGAATGCGAAGGGGTTGCAACAGATCCGGCGGGTCTCTCGGTGTTCTGCCTTAACTCGCCGGGCAGATGTCACACTTAGCGATATAGCTACCGATCTCTCTCTTCATTCCGTGCCACCAAAATTGTTCTTTCAGTCCTGGTACATCTTGGTACCTCCGGGGTGGATTGAGTAAAGGGTGTCATGGGCTTCTTGCAGGATGACTTGTTTCAGGTCGTAGTCCGATGGTACGCAGAGGCGTTCTTTGTACCAAAGCACTCCGGCTTCGTCAATGGTGAATCCGGGGCTTTTCCTGCGGCTATCTGTTTCTTGATTCCATCAATGCTAGCGTTGTCCTTCTCGGGCTTCCTTGATCTGACCAATCAAGGTGGGTTGCGATTCGATGCTGGCTAGGAATCCTTCACTTACAAGTTCAAGTCTGAACTGTTCAAACTCTTGGTGCAACTAGGCTGTTCGGTTGCGAGCATGGAGTTCAAGCGGCACGGCGATCGACTCAAAGCATCCGCTACCACATTGGCCTTGCCGGGGTGGTAGTGAATCTCCATGTCGTAATCCTTGATCAATTCGATCCATCGGCGTTGTCTCATGTTTAACTCCTTCTGGGTGAAAATGTATTTGAGGCTTTTGTGGTCGGAGTAAATCTCGCATCGATTACCCATGAGGTAATGACGCCAAACTTTCAAGGCTAAGACCACGGCTGCAAGCTCGAGGTCGTGGGTTGGGTAGTTCTGCTCATGTTGCTTGAGTTGCCTAGAAAGGTAGGATACAACCTTTCCTTCTTGCATAAGCACGCATCCAAGTCCAGTCTTGGAGGCGTCGCAATATACGTCAAAGGGCTTTGCGATATCTGGCATGATCAGGATTGGGGCTGTTGTCGCCTACTCTTGAGCTGTTGAAAGCTCTCTTCACACTTGTCGGTCCACTCAAACTTTCTGTCCTTTTTCAGCAGTTGGGTCATTGGTCGAGCGATGCTCGAAAAACCTTCTACAAATCTGCGGTAATATCCGGCTAATCCAAGAAAAGCACGGACCTCAGTTTGTGTGGTCGGAGCTTTCCATTCCATAACCGTTTTGATCTTGGCAGGATCTACGGCAATTCCTCCTGCAGACAAGATGTGTCCGAGGAATCCAACTTCTTCCAGCCAAAACTCACACTTGCTAAACTTGGCGTACAACTGGTGCTGTCTCAGGGTTTCTAGAACAATCTCCAGATGCTGTTCATGTTCTTCTTCGGACTTGGAGTAGACCAAAATGTCGTCGATGAAAACCACGACAAATTTGTCCAAGAAGTTCATGAAGATCTTATTCATGAGATTCATGAAATAAGCGGGAGCATTGGTCAGTCCAAATGACATGACGTTGTACTCATACAACCCATATCCGGTGGTAAAGGCAGTTTTGGAATATCGGTGGCTCGGATTTTCAGTTGGTGGTATCCAGTTCTAAGATCAATTTTCGAGAAAACTCGGGATCCGGTGAGTTGGTCGAACAAGTCTTCGATCTTGGGTAAGGGGTATTTGTTTTTGATGGTGACATCGTTAAGCTTACGATAGTCGGTGCATAAACGATTTGCACCATCCTTCTTGTCGACAAACAAGACGGGGGATCTCCAGGGGGATGCACTTGGTCTGATCAAACCTTTGGCTAACATGTCATCTATTTGCTTCTTCAGCTCCACAAGCTCGGCTGCGTTCATGCCGTAGGCTCTCGGGCGATGGGTCCAGTTCCGGGGATTAACTCGATGATAAACTCGATATCCCGGTCCGGGGCATACCGGGTAGATCATCCGGAAACACATCAGGTAGCGACAAACGACCCTGATTTGATCCGTGAGTAGGCTTGGATACACTTTGGTTGCAGGTAAATTTTCTGGGTAGTTTTTCAGAGACGTGCTCAACTACGATTCCGGTGCTGCTAGTCATGGTTATGGCTTTCTTGGCGCAGTCTATCAATCCATTGTGTTTGGACATCCAGTCCATTCCTAGGACAACTTCCAAACCTTTGGTTCCAAGTATGATGAGATTTGCAAAGAAATCAACATCATGGATTTTGATTGGCACATTTTTACAAAATTTTCTGGCTTTGGTGGTTGATCCGGGATTTGAACTATCATAACATGCTTCAAACTGAGGGGTTGAATTTTACTTGTTGATGCAAAATCTTCGGTGACAAAGGAATGCGATGCTCGGAATCAAACAACACTCTAGCAGGGGTGTGGTTGACAGAAAACATACCCAGTACCACATCTGGGGCTTCCGGGCTTCTTCGGCGTTCATGTGGTAGAGGCGGCCGTTGCGGTTGTTGGGGTTGTTGGGGGCGAACTTCTTGCCGGTGGAGACACGGCGTTGCTGCTGAGCAGAGCAGCGGTGTTGCCGGCGAGCTTGGCAAGACGCTTGGGACACTCGTTGGAGTAGTGCCCCACTACACCACACTCATAACAAGTGATAGTGCTCTTGTCCTGCTTGTTCGCAACGGGAATGGCATTGCTCCCGGTTCTGGGGTTGGTGTTGGTGTTGGTGTTGTTGGTGTTCGGGGCTCGAGGTGGAGCGCGGTGGTAGTTGTTGTTGTTGTAGTTGGGGTTGTAGCCTCCTGGCTTGGAGTTTCCTCCACTTCGGTTCGATAACCGGGCGAGAGTTCTCAGACGGGGGTTTGTTATGTCTCGGATTGAAACCTCCGCTTGAGCTAGGGCGAAACTTTTGGGGGTGGCTTGATCCACTCGATTTGCCATGCGGCGCTTGCGGTTCTCATTGGCTTGGTTCAACTTGCCCTCCATCTGGATGGCGGAGTCAACAAGGGCTTCGAGGTCGGCGAAGGGGATGTTGACGAGGACAGTCTGCATCTCATCATGCAGCCCGTTCAGGAATCTCTCCTTCCTCTTTTCAACGGTGTCCGTCTCATCGTGGGCATACCTTGACAAGGTGAGAAACTTGTCGCGGTACTCAACCACCGTCATGCGACCTTGTTTCAGCTTCACGGAACTCATCCCTCATCTTCTTGATAAGACCCGGGGGTACATGGTACTTGCTGAACTTGAGTTTGAAATCCTCCCAAGTCATGAATTGACCTCCGTTCATGGCACGGGTACTTGTCCACCAAGCGCGAGCTGGTCCAGCGAGGTAGTGAGTGGCGAACAACACCTTCTCGTTGGCTTCCACTCCGGCTACTTCCAGATTGTTCTCCATAGTCCTGGAGCCAATCGTCGGCGTCGAGGGGCTCCTCGGTCTTGCTAAACACCGGAGGGTTGGTGTTCGAAGTTCTTGAGCTTGGATCCGGGGTGGTCATGATTTCCATGGCCTTGGGCGATGTTCTGCAAGGCGATGATGTTGGCTTGGCGCTCGGCTCTCTCGGTTTCCCGGTGCGCAGCGAGGTTTGCGAAGCTGCATCATCGCGTCGTTGGTGCGATTCGGAGGGGCCATCTGAAGGTATAGAAGATCATGAGATAAGAGGGAATATTCTATGGTTCATTTAAGTTTGAAAAACATTTGAAAACTTGTAATCTTTTCATGACCAACATAACATTCATTCATTCATGCAACACATAGTACAAACTACACACATACTCCAATGGTTTTAAGAACCATTCTCATGCTACGATACAAAGGACGGGATACAACTCACACCTACTATAAGTGAAACTAGTGCAACTACTCCTCATCGTCGATATCAATCGGGACGTAGTCATCCTGTCCGGCCTCCAGGAACTCGTAGTCCTCCTCCTCGGTGTTCTCGTCCTCCTCAAAGTCATCGTCATCGCTCAGAAAGGCGTCTCCTCCCTGAATATCGATGCCTTCATCGTCCTCCTCCATGTGACGAATCTGATCCTCCTGGGCCGTGACAGTGGCCTCAAGTGACGCGATCCGGTCGCGAAGGCGGCGAATCGTAGCGTCCTTCTTGGCACGCTGCTGGCGAAGGTTCCTGCGGTCGTTGTTGAATAGCTTGATCGCCTCACCCTGCTCGATGATGTGAGCATGGGTCTGGTTCGCGTAAGCGCGAGAGGCGTCGAGGTCCCTCTGAGTCTGGTAGAGCATGAAGTCCAAGTGATCCACATGGTGCCTCAACTGGGGGTGGAGTGGCACATCCATGGGTCTTCCGTCAGAGTTACGCCGTGCGAGATGCGCAAAGCGTTCCTCACGAAGGGCTTCGGTATTCTGTCCGCACGTACGAGCAAGTGCTTCTGAAGAGCACGTGCAAGCCCGTCGAGCCAGTTGCTTTCCCTGAAAGAGAAAAGGATCCTCTCCGAGGTGGGAGGCTCCAGCTTGCCCCTCAAGTCGGCAGTGATAATCCACTGCAGTTCCCCTCCCGGCTGGTCGTCCACCTGAATCCCGTGAAACTCGGGGTGTGGGCGGCCAAGGTGATCCGACAGGGAGTCGAGGTCATGCTCGAAGATCAAGCTGTAGGATAACGTTGCATAGAAAACAAAAATTTTCCTACCGCGAACACGCAATCCAAGCCAAGATGCAATCTAGAAGACGGTAGCAACGAGGGGGTATCGAGTCTCACCCTTGAAGAGATTCCAAAGCCTACAAGATGAGGCTCTTGTTGCTGCGGTAGACGATCACTTGCCGCTTGCAAAAGCGCGTAGAAGATCTTGATCACGATCGGTTCCGGCGCCACGAACGGGCAGCACCTCCGTACTCGGTCACACGTTCGGTTGTTGATGAAGACGACGTCCACCTCCCCGTTCCAGCGGGCAGCGGAAGTAGTAGCTCCTCTTGAATCTGACAGCACGACGGCGTGGTGTCGGTGGCGGTGTAGAAGTCCGGCGGAGCTTCGCTAAGCAAACCGGACAATATGAAGTGGAGGAGCAAAGCTAGGGTTTTGGGAGGGGGTGGCCGGCCACTCAAGGGGGGGCGGCCAAGCTATGGTCTTGGGGTGGCCGGCCCCCTCCCTTGGCCCCTCATTATATAGGTGGATCCCAAGTGTTGGTGTCCAAGTCTTCGAATAAGACCCGAAACCAAAACCTTCCATAGGAGGGGGCAAACCTAGCCCAACTAGGACTCCCACCCAAAGGTGGGATTCCCACCTCCCATGTGGGGGGGTGGCCGGCCCCCTATGGTGGAGTCCACTTGGGACTCCACCCCCACTAGGGCTGGCCGGCCATGGAGGTGGAGTCCCTTGTGGACTCCACCTTCCTTGGTGGTTTCTTCCGGACTTTTCTAGAACCTTCTAGAACCTTCCATAGAACCTTCCGCGACATTTTATTTCACATAAAATGACATCCTATATATGAATCTTATTCTCCGACCATTCGGAACTCCTCGTGATGTCCGGGATCTCATCCGGGACTCCGAACAAATATTCGAACTTCATTCCATAATTCAAGAACTACCATTTCAACATCCAACTTTAAGTGTGTCACCCTACGGTTCGAGAACTATGCGGACATGGTTGAGTACTCACTCCGACCAATAACCAATAGCGGGATCTGAGATCCATAATGGCTCCCACATATTCAACGATGACTTTAGTGATCGAATGAACCATACACATATATTACCAATTCCCTTTGTCTCGCGATATTTTACTTGTCCGAGGTTTGATCTTCGGTATCACTCTATACCTTGTTCAACCTCGTCTTCTGACAAGTACTCTTTACTCGTACCGTGGTATGTGGTCTCTTATGAACTCATTCATATGCTTGCAAGACATTAGACGACATTCCACCGAGAGGGCCCGTGAGTATATCTATCCGTCATCGGGATGGACAAATCCCACTGTTGATCCATATGCCTCAACTCATACTTTCTGGATACTTAATCCCACCTTTATAGCCACCCATTTACGCAGTGGTGTTTGGTGTAATCAAAGTACCTTTCCGGTATAAGTGATTTACATGATCTCATGGTCATAAGGACTAGGTAACTATGTATCGAAAGCTTATAGCAAATAACTTAATGACGAGATCTTATGCTACGCTTAATTGGGTGTGTCCATTACATCATTCACACAATGACATAACCTTGTTATTAATAACATCCAATGTTCATGATTATGAAACTAATCATCCATTAATCAACAAGCTAGTTTAAGAGGCATACTAGGGACTTCTTGTTTGTCTACATATCACACATGTACTAATGTTTCGGTTAATACAATTCTAGCATGATATATAAACATTTATCATAAACATAAAGATATAAATAATAACCACTTTATTATTGCCTCTAGGGCATATCTCCTTCAGTCTCCCACTTGCACTAGAGTCAATAATCTAGATTACATTGTAATATACCTAACACCCATGGCATTCTGGTGTTGGTCATGCTTTGCCCTAGGGAGAGCTTTAGTCAACGGATCTGACACGCTCAGAAACGTATGTATTTTGTAATTCATTTGCGTCTCAACGCATCACTCATTTCCAAATGAGTTGGCATTATATATGTTTGATCTTCTGGTGGAACCTTAATTCCGCTGTCTGAAATATGTCACTTATATTGTCACACACAATATAGCTTCAAAGTTCTGACTCTGTCGAAACTACACCAAGTTCTCAAAGAACCTCTTGACTTAACATCCTTTGTCATTGTCAAAACAATGACATACTCTGCCTTCTTTTGTAGAATCCGTCACAATATTTAGAACTCTTCTAAATCTAGCATAGACAACTTCCAGCTCATTGTGCTACCTTTTAAACAACACTTCGTCTAATTTGAGATTGAAATTATATTTTATATGTGACAAAACCAATATCGGTGTAACACCTTACAGCGATTTGTTTGTCATTTCTTCATACAAAAATATATATATCCTTAGTTCTTCTAAAGTACTCAAGGATATTCTTACTGTCGTCCAATGATCATCATATGAATCATTCTGGTATATGCTCATAACACTTTATAGCACATGATGTCTGATTGTGTACATATTATTCGTGATCTATAATCACTCATGTGTTTTTACTCATTGAGTGTCAGATACACTCAAGTCTTGTTAAACCTTCACATGACAAGAACATTTTCTTAATATTTCTATATTGAACTACTTCAATATCCATCATATGTACTTTGACTTAAACTTATTTATGTGTTTCAATCTATCTTCATAGATCTTGACACTAAATTTGTTTCAGTCCATATCCTTTCATTGAAGTTAATTCTCAATGAAACCTTTTAATCAAGTATATAATTACATCATTTATAACCAACTATATGTCACCTACATAAAGTATTATAAATGTGTCTTAGCGCTCCCACTTAATTTTTTGCAAATGCAAGCCTCTTCATTGTCTCTGATGAAATAAAAAACTCTTTGACTATTTCATCTGGTGAAGATTCCAACTCCGTGATACTTACTTCATCCAATTGAAGCTTGTATACCTATCTAGTATTCCACGGACCAGCAGAACTCTTGGTTGTATCTTGTATACATACTTACATTAAGTAGTGTATTTTGCCATCCTACTAGCATATCTCATAAAAGAAATATGTAGTGATTACTAGAATAATCCACATAGACTATAAGCATTGCTACGGAAGATCTAATCTTATCGTATTCAACTCTTTGAACTTTGTTGTAAACAATTTTTCGACAAGTCAAGCTTTCTTCAAGGATATTTCATCCAAGTCTATCAATTTCATAGATCCATTTACTTTCATAAAGTATTCATCTATCTTGGATTTCATGGCGCATGGCCATTTTAATGGAGTCAGGGCCCATCATAACTTCTTTGTTTTGTAGTTGGTTTATCATTGTTCAAAATCAATCCTTTGTCCACAAATCATTTATTTGATCGCAAAGTAAACCATACCTACAAGGTTCAATATGTACTTCGATCTCCATGGCTAAAACACTTTGTAGTCATGAGATCCATGATCGTCGTGGCCGCTTAGAAACCAATTCCGATGCTTTGTGCTACTCTGATCATTATGCTCAGGTTCATAAACCTTATCAAATTATATTGTCCTCCCACTCAAATACTTCACTCGAAACAATTTCTCGGAAATAAGAAACATTGACAAACACTTTTATCTTTGTCTCGTGGGAAGAATTCCCAATTAAATCTCTGGGATAACCAACAAAGACATTCATCCGATTTTGGTTGACTATTAGGGTTTATACCCATGCCATAACTTGTATGGTGTCATTTCAACGGATCATGATGATGCTCTATTCAGTGTAAAAGCGGTAGTCACTAAAGCATAATCCACAAAAATATAATGGCATCAATATTTTATCTCATCATTGATCCAACAAAGTTTGGATATATCTCTTGGATACTTCATCATCACTATGATACTCCAAGAAACGTAAGTTGTAGAACAATTTCATAACTCTCTTAGATGTTCGCTAAAACTCGTAATTCAAATATTTCCACCATGATCCAATCATAGATATTTGATTTCTATTACGATGATTTCCACTTCATGCTGAAATTTATTTGAATCCTATTCAAATATTTCAAACTTTTCCTTATTGAATATATCCAGATATATACTCAATTCATTGTTTGAAAGTTTTCATGAAGTAGAAGAATCTTCCGCACACAACTATGCCCAGTGAACCACATATATCATTATGTATGTTTTCACTAAGTTAGTTGCCCGTTCAACTCTTCGGCCTATGAACGGTATTTCAGTCATTACTTTTTAGAAAAGATTTTGCAAGTGCCAAACGATTCAACAAATCGAATGACTCCAAAAATCCATTTGCATGGAGTTCCTTCATGCGATCCTTTCTAACATGACCTAAATTGCGGTTCCACAAATAAGTGGAATTCAAATCATTTGCCTTATGGCATTTTAGCGTCAGTGTTATGTATGTGTGTTTCACCATTAAGATTTATAATAACTTATCCATCGTACATGGAGTAATGTCATAATTTAAACAACTCATTGTTTTCATTTGACCAGAGCAAAATAACAATTATTAAGTTCTTTATCATAAATTCTAAGGGCTAGATAGAATGCCAACGATGAACACAATAACACTTTATTTTTTTTTTTTGTTCCAGACGTGCATTCCTATCATATTCCTTGTCAGTCACTTAGGCCATTGTATTCTTGTATTGCGTTGTTTTGTATGACACTTCATACCAACCAATATGGTACTAATACCCAAGAAATTCATTGTGTGACTTAACTAGGAATACAACCATAACATGTATATCATTTATATACACCTGAGCTAGACTTTCTAGTCCTTTTTTTTTCTTTTCTTTTGCCAAAATATCTTTTGCAGTTTCTCTTTTAGCTTTCCTCATTATTCAGAAAAACATTTCAACATCAATAACTTCTAGGTTTGTTGGTCAAATACCAATAACCTTGAGGTTCTTACTTTGAAGTTGATCATCATATGACAAGTGTTTCAGATTTCACTATTAGTAACTTTGTAATACGATGAACAATTTCACTCATAATTTTATCCATCAATTCATGATAACTTTCTGAGACCATGTCTGTACATGCTAGGCTCATAAAGTTTAAACCTTAGTATTCGTATATGCAAATCTGGTTTGCACCCGTTGGAAGCACACGTAGAATCTATAACACCCGATCATCACGTGATGCTTCGAAACGACGAGTCTTAGCAACGGTGCATACTAAGGACAATCACTTCATGGATATGCGAATATCGTTAGTGCCCCAATAGTTGGAGGATTGGGACGCCTTGCGTCTTCAACCTTCGTACATTCCCATAAAACTTATGAGTTTATGTAGTCTCACCAATTTTATATTCTATCATCTTGCAATAAGGTCTTAGATATCACATATATCTCGTACCTTGATTATTTCTGAAAACTAAATTTTCAGCTCCTTACTTTTCAAACAGATTTGAACTTCAAGTTTCACGGAGACAAGATAACTTTAGGTACTAATTGGAACCATAGCTATTTGAATCAACAATGTGAGGTTTACTAAAAGTTTGCAATAGGACTTAATCATTTCTTGATTCATTAACAATACGGTACCAATCCGTAAAGTTTCTTATCAGATTTTAACAGTATTTCTATCTCAATAACAAGACTAGCGCATAGTAGAAAACGGATGCCAATACTACAAAATTAATTCAAAATACTACTCAGACTATGTTTATGATAATTAGTTCATGTTTTAATCTAATTACTAATGAACTCCCACTTAATACAACATCCCTCATAGTTGTTAAGTGGTACACGATCCACATCCACTACACCAAAACCGATCATCACGAGAGATGATGTAGCTTCAATGGTGAACATCAACATGTTGATCATATCATCCATATGACTCGTGTTCAACCTTTCGGTTTCCGTTGTCCCGAGGCCATGTCTGTACATGCTAGGCTCGTCAAGCAAAACCAAGTATTCCGCGTGTGCAACATGGCTTACACCCGTTGTATGTCGAGTTTATCACACCCGATCATCACGAGATGCTTCAAAACGTCGAACAATGCAACGGTGCATACGAGGGAAGAACACTTTATTATCTTGATATTAATGTGAGGGATCATCTTATAATGCTACCGTCGCGATCTAAGCAAAATAAGATGCATAAAGGATTAACATCACATGCAATTCATATGTGATATGATATGGCCCTTTAGTCTTTGCGCCTTCGATCTTCATCATCAAAGCACGGACATGATCTCCATCATCAACGGCATGATCTCCATCATCGTCGGCGTAGCGTCAAGGTTCATGACGCCGTCTTCATGGTTGTTCACCTCATGTAGCAACTATTACAACTACTTTGAAATACTACTCAACATGAAAATTAAAGACAACCATAAGGCTCCTGCCGGTTGCCACAATACAATAATGATCATCTCATACATATTCATCATCACATTATGGCCATATCACATCACCAAACCCTGCAAAAACAAGTTAGACGTCTCTAATTTGGTTTGCATATTTTACGTGGTTTAGGGTTTTCGAGAGAGATCTAATCTACCTACGAACATGAACCACAACGGTGATACTAATGTTGTCAATAGAAGAGTAAATTGAATCTTCACTATAGTAGGAGAGACAGACACCCGCAAAGCCTCTTATGCAATACAAGTTGCATGTCGAACGAGGAACAAGTCTCATGAACGCGGTCATGTAAAGTTAGTCCGAGCCGCTTCATCCCACTATGCCATAAAGATGCAAAGTACTCAAACTAAAGATAACAAGAGCATCAACGCCCACAAACCATTGTGTTCTACTCGTGCAACCATCTATGCATAGACACGGCTCTGATACCACTGTAGGATAACGTTGCATAGAAAACAAAAATTTTCCTACCGCGAACACGCAATCCAAGCCAAGATGCAATCTAGAAGACGGTAGCAACGAGGGGGTATCGAGTCTCACCCTTGAAGAGATTCCAAAGCCTACAAGATGAGGCTCTTGTTGCTGCGGTAGACGATCACTTGCCGCTTGCAAAAGCGCGTAGAAGATCTTGATCACGATCGGTTCCGGCGCCACGAACGGGCAGCACCTCCGTACTCGGTCACACGTTCGGTTGTTGATGAAGACGACGTCCACCTCCCCGTTCCAGCGGGCAGCGGAAGTAGTAGCTCCTCTTGAATCTGACAGCACGACGGCGTGGTGTCGGTGGCGGTGTAGAAGTCCGGCGGAGCTTCGCTAAGCAAACCGGACAATATGAAGTGGAGGAGCAAAGCTAGGGTTTTGGGAGGGGGTGGCCGGCCACTCAAGGGGGGGCGGCCAAGCTATGGTCTTGGGGTGGCCGGCCCCCTCCCTTGGCCCCTCATTATATAGGTGGATCCCAAGTGTTGGTGTCCAAGTCTTCGAATAAGACCCGAAACCAAAACCTTCCATAGGAGGGGGCAAACCTAGCCCAACTAGGACTCCCACCCAAAGGTGGGATTCCCACCTCCCATGTGGGGGTGGCCGGCCCCCTATGGTGGAGTCCACTTGGGACTCCACCCCCACTAGGGCTGGCCGGCCATGGAGGTGGAGTCCCTTGTGGACTCCACCTTCCTTGGTGGTTTCTTCCGGACTTTTCTAGAACCTTCTAGAACCTTCCATAGAACCTTCCGCGACATTTTATTTCACATAAAATGACATCCTATATATGAATCTTATTCTCCGGACCATTCCGGAACTCCTCGTGATGTCCGGGATCTCATCCGGGACTCCGAACAAATATTCGAACTTCATTCCATAATTCAAGAACTACCATTTCAACATCCAACTTTAAGTGTGTCACCCTACGGTTCGAGAACTATGCGGACATGGTTGAGTACTCACTCCGACCAATAACCAATAGCGGGATCTGGAGATCCATAATGGCTCCCACATATTCAACGATGACTTTAGTGATCGAATGAACCATACACATATATTACCAATTCCCTTTGTCTCGCGATATTTTACTTGTCCGAGGTTTGATCTTCGGTATCACTCTATACCTTGTTCAACCTCGTCTTCTGACAAGTACTCTTTACTCGTACCGTGGTATGTGGTCTCTTATGAACTCATTCATATGCTTGCAAGACATTAGACGACATTCCACCGAGAGGGCCCAGAGTATATCTATCCGTCATCGGGATGGACAAATCCCACTGTTGATCCATATGCCTCAACTCATACTTTCCGGATACTTAATCCCACCTTTATAGCCACCCATTTACGCAGTGGTGTTTGGTGTAATCAAAGTACCTTTCCGGTATAAGTGATTTACATGATCTCATGGTCATAAGGACTAGGTAACTATGTATCGAAAGCTTATAGCAAATAACTTAATGACGAGATCTTATGCTACGCTTAATTGGGTGTGTCCATTACATCATTCACACAATGACATAACCTTGTTATTAATAACATCCAATGTTCATGATTATGAAACTAATCATCCATTAATCAACAAGCTAGTTTAAGAGGCATACTAGGGACTTCTTGTTTGTCTACATATCACACATGTACTAATGTTTCGGTTAATACAATTCTAGCATGATATATAAACATTTATCATAAACATAAAGATATAAATAATAACCACTTTATTATTGCCTCTAGGGCATATCTCCTTCACAAGCTTCCTCCGTTTCCAAGCTGATAGAACTTGGTGTTGAGGGGTTCATTCGGCTCCATCTGAAAGAGAATTGGATGAGTAAGTTAGAGAGTGCAAAGTGTGGCAAATTTTTAAGTTGATTCAAATAAGATAGAACCTGATTCCTCAAATTTTGGCAAAGTCTCAAGACGAGAGTGTAGTAAGTTTTCACAAATAAGTTCTTTCATTTGATTTCAAAGTTAAATTTTTCAGAACGCCCATTCTAACTAAGGTCTTCTAAGGTCAAACAATGGCTCTGATACCAACTTGTCAACACCCGGATTTTTAAGTCCGAATGCCTATTATGTCATACATCGCAATCCCAGGAATATTGTTGTTGCGAGGCATAATAGTTAAGTATCACAGTCATCATTCATTACAACCCATAAGTCTTACAAATTGGAATCACATGATCCATATTACACGAATAGTTGATCTATTGATCAACGAACAAACACAAGTTCATAGTTCAACATAGCGGAAGCGTAAGATACAAGGACTCTCTAGTCCACAGGCCAACGCTTGACGTCGGAAGGCGCTTAGTTGTCGTAGGCGTCCTGCTGGTCATCTCCTTGTTCATCTTCATACTCTGGCCATTTGAATAGCCAGGGACAACGCCGTGAGTACGTTGAGTACTCGCAAACTAATTCAAGAAAAAGTGCTAGACATTCTAGTAGGGTTTGCTAAGCTCTAGTTTATTTGCATAAAGCTAGTTTTGGTTCACAAAGTTTTGAGAAAAACTTATTCAAGTGCTAACTAACCCAAGGGGGAAACATTAGTGTCATTCCCACCATTCAAGTGGTGATTTCAATTCAATTCACCACAAGTCAATTCACCATCACCTTTCAACATCATTTTCAAAGATATGACATCGGAAACTGTATGGCCTTTCCAACCGTCCGTAACCGTGGACGCGGCTATTCGAATAGGTTTACACTCTGCAGAGGTTGCACACTTGTGCCACAACATTTGATTTCATCCGTCGGGATTTCCCCGAATAATCGTAACACAGTACGCGGATCATCAACCATAACCTTTCACTTACGAACCCTAGTATGAGCACCTCTCCCCATGAGCTTGGCCTCCCAGTGAAGACCAACTGTCAACCTGGGAACTGCACAGGGCTTGGGCCGGACATTCACCTCATTTCGCATCATATCGTATCGTTTCTTTTGTGGTAGAGGCAGCTTTCGGCATAACCCCGATGACGCTTGTTTAGAGGGAACCCATACTAAGACGCATAAACTTCCAGTTAAGCCCTACCCATAATCAGGTATTGTGGGGGTACTTGAGAATTGGAAAGGTATCGCATTCAAACCAACATCAAGTTTTATCAAAAATCACCATCTTCTCTTGGTCATATTCACCTTCAAAAATCCTTCAATGGAATGCATCTTCATTCCAAGGTTTCAAAATCCTTTCAAAAACCTGTTGTTCCCATCTAGAGTAGTCAAATTTAGTTTATTAGCACTAGCTCTAATTCATGAGGGGTGCTATCCTGCCTTGCTTGGAAGAGACTAACTCACTACTCTAGTACCCAACTTGTACTTCGACCAAAGTTAACTATAAAAGTAAATCGTTTAGAAAACAAGTAAAAACTTGGGATGGGTTCACATAAGAAAAGATAAGAAACATGGTGCCATGCCCCAAGGGGCTTTGCACTTGGCAAGAATAAAAGCTTGCATAGTAATTTAGCTTGCCTTGGTAGTTCTCAAACTGTTCCTCTTCCTCCTCCCGGTAGCAACCTTCTTCTTCGGCGTACTCTCCGGTGCTACCGTCTAAATTTGAATACGAGTATAATTACTCACTAATTCCATGGCTATTCCACACATCACAAATAAACACACAAACTACTCTATGCACACACATAAATAAACTAGGGTGCATGGGTTGTGGGATTTAAATAGGATTTGTATTCTATATGTAAATGATAGTTTCCATAGGGTTCTTGAGAAATAATTTCCTCTCATTGAAATCTTCTTAAGATTTAATTTCTCCAACAATCATGGATGAACTCATCTTGACCTAGATCAAATGTTCATCATCATCATCATTTGGGAGAATGATTTAAATGAGGTGGAATCACCTCATACCATTTAAATAACTCTACCTTTGATTTAAAACTCAAGTAATTCATATAAGAGAGTTTGGAACCAGGGGTCCAAACATCCCATGAATTCATGTGAGACAAGTTTAAATGAAGTGTAAGACTTCACACAATTTAAATCTAATAGTTTTGGATAATATCAACTAGTTAAACTAGTCAACATATCCATTCATTAAACCATGGCATGATCATGCAAAGTGACCACACCATTTTATTGCATAAACAATTAGTGTAAGTCAAAAGTGAGCTATTAGAGTTGGAATTAACTTAATATCTATTTTGGTTGATTTTTAAGAATTATTTGAATAGGGAAAAGTCCCTGGCTTGTTATTTTTGTCACATTAATTCTACAAAGAATTTGACCCTGAGGCCAGTGGCATTGGATAGAGAATTTCAGTGGCTTTCCAACAATATCAAATTCACTAAATTTGGTTTAGCCAAATGGAAACTATTTAATTTCAAAGTTTGGGCAGTATTGAAAATGTTTGGAAAATGTTTAAAACGAATTTGAATTAAACAGGCCGGCGGGAAAAGCTAACGGGCTGAAATGGTTTAAACAGGCCCAAGGCCAGCCCACCACGCGTCTGTGCCCGCGTGGGCTGCTCGACAGGGGGTCCCGCATGTCAGCGGCGTTTAAACGCCGAAGCGGTGCGGGCGACGTGGAGCGTAGGATTAGAGAGGGATCTAACGGCTGAGGTGCATCGTCTCGCCGGCGAGAGAGAGGTTCGCCGGCGGCTCGGGTAGGGGTGGGAGAGCTAACCAGGGCTCCCGCGGTGGCTGGCAGTGTGCGTGATGTCGATGTGGACGACGGCGAAGCTCCCGGCACCGGCGGCGTCTCTGGATCGGCTCCAATCGACGGCGGCGAGGTGCGGTACTGGCGGGCTCCGATCTTCAAATTGAAGCAGCTCCGGCGACAATCGAGCGAGTGGTTTGGTGGAGGAGAAGCAGTGGAGGGTGGTGAACGAGATGGTGTGCTCAACTTCGTCCAGGGAACGCGGTATTTATAGATGGCCAAGGGTGCGGCTTGGCCGTGAAGAAGTCGACCATGGCGCGGCTTCTCCGGCAAGCGATCGAGCTAGGCGAGGTGGTGGCAGTGTTCTACGGCTCCTGGCGATGCTATAGGCGGCGACAGCGGGGTCGGGCGGTGGCTAAATTGGTCGCATTGCTTCCGTGTCCGTCGCGTCCGCGGCGGACCAGGGTTCTCTTCTCCGGCGACGGCGGTGGCGGGTCGTGGTCGAGGGCGTGTCCTGGGAGCGTTGCGGTGTCACGGTGATGCTCAACGTGTTGCAAGCGGGGCCAGGCGTGCTCGAGGTCGTGGCGCGGCGCGTGTCCGGTGTATGCCCGCGGCGTGCCCACGCGCGACGCGAGCGGCGTTCAGGGCGCCATGGACGCGTGCTTGTCCCGGCTGTGCCGTGTTCCTCCTCGACAACGGCCGATGCTAGGCGATCCAAAGAGAGTGAGGTGGAGTGCAGGGACATGGTGGCCAGGGTCGGCGATGAAGGAGAGAGGAGGTGGTGCGGCATGGCCGGCATGTGGCCGGCATGGCCATGCCATGCTTGTTCTCTCTCCCTCCCTAGGGTTTCTATGTTGAGGTTAGTGAGAGAGGGGACCAGGGGACCATTTGGGGTTGGTTAGAGTAGGTTAGTTTGAGTAGATCACTATTTGCTATAGTGTAGGAATAGTGTTCAATTTTGGAAAATACAAAAATATCCAAAATGGAAATAATTCAAATGGTGAACCTTTTTGAAAAGTGAGTGTTGAGATAAGTTGTAATTGACCAGAGATGAATGGAGGTGGTGGTGGAAAAATTAGATTTCAAATTTTGGCCAAAATGGCTAAGTGGAGATTGTTGATCTTAATATAAAGTTGCAACTTTGGATGAGCATAGCTAGTGATCAAAGATGAATTTGGCAGGGTGGTCTTCATCAAAGTTGTTCACCTTGATGTTGACTTTGAAATGGTGCAAGGAGTTAGCAAGAATTGGTTTGAGAAAATTGAATTGCAGGGGCTCAAAGTGGTGATCAGACTAAAATTGGCAGATTTGGCCAATATCTCATGTGAGTGGAAATTGTGTTTGAAATTTATTTGAAAAGTGAAACCTTGGTTCCAAAAGTTGTAATAAGTGTTTAATAACATTATTCAACTAATGGTGAAGACCAAATAGGTCTAGGGTCAAAATTTATAAAAATGCCATAGAGCACAAGTGAGGGTTTTTAGGGTTTTGTATTTATTGGAATTTTCTTCCACTTTGATTTATTTGGTTGGTGATCTTCATATGATCACTCTAGGGTTTTAGAGCACATCAAGATACAAGTAACAACAATCATCATGGCATATCACTCAAATGCACAAGTCCTATGCATGGTACTATATGCAAAAGAAAAGTTTTTGTTGGTTTGAAATTTTGCTTTCTGAATTCTCTAACTTTCTTTTCATTGAAATTTGGGGTGTTACAACGAGGTTGGTCCAATACTGATAGTCACTGAGGGCGAGGTGATATATTCAGGGGAGAAGGAACCTGGCTCTGATACCATGGGCACTAATGTGACTATGGAGGAGGATGTACCATTGAGTGGGCTGAATATGCAACTCAAGAAGGTACACGATGATGCTTGCAAGACAGTTGACAAGGGTCAGTGGTGGAGTTTGTTTCAGACTCGGTGCACTATAAAGGGCAAGACTTACAAGTTGATGATTGATGGTGGTAGCTGTACTAATGGCATAAGCAAAGCGATGGTGGCAGCATTGGGGTTGTCTACATGGCGTCTTCCTGAACCTAAACGTCTTGAGTGGTTGAATAGTTATGGTATGCTGAAGATTACTCATAAGGTGTGTGTGCCATTTACAGTTGATGATTATGTTGATGAGATAGAGTGCAATGTATTGCCATTGGAGGTGTGTGGATTGCTACTTGGGCATCCTTGGTAGTATGATCGTAATGTGACACATGCTGGGAGAGCAAATACATATTCTTTTATGCATGGTGGCAAACATCGGACTTTGAAGCCGATGGGTGATGATCATATCAAGTCCGATGTGGAGTTAGTGGTGCGTAAGGAGAAGTTGCGCAAGCCTAAAGTGCAGCATGGGGTGCATGATATTCCAAGCATTGATGTTGGTGATGTTTCAACCATGCATGTAGATGACAAGCCAGTTCTTGTTGGTGACAAGCCGGATGAAGCTAATCTTATTGTTGATGATGATGTTGCAGCATGTGCTACAGTTCCAGTTTGTGTTGATGCCAGTATACAGACTGATGATGTGTGTGCTGATAGTGTTTCAGTGCATATGGCGCAGATGCGCGTGGGAGGAGTGGGAGGCGAGCGCGTCAGTGGAGACAGGGGCAAGGGCACTACCGTGCTAGGAGTACTGCAGTCCAGTTTTCCGCGACACTGCGGATGCATAGAGGCAATGATGGTCGTGTTCGACAGCTTTGTGGCCCGGGTATTACTCGTTTTCAGGGTTGCACAAAGAAAGGTCATATTCAGCAACACAGGGTTCCATCAAGACCTCAGAAGAAGAAGGTTTTGGCACCGTAGTCCAAGTTCATCTGGAGAAGAAAGGAGGCACCAAATGATGTATCAAGTCAAGCAAGCCGCGAGGGAGGATGTGGTGTGGAAGGAAGGCAAGACTTAAAGACGGCACGGATGTGTGATGTGCATATCACGTCACCTTTTCCAGAAGACCCTCAGGCATTGGGGACAATGCTTCTTAAAGGGGGGAGGATGATACGGGCATGAAGGCCAAGGTGAAGCCCAATTTCAGGACTCCACCTAGCTATTTATCTTATTTATCGTATTTTATGTCTATGGTCATATGTGGGCCAATTAGGGTTTTTATTGAATTGAGTCAATTTGGTTTGGGCCTGTCCAAACCAAGGTAGAGAGGACCACTAGGGGCTGGCCTGCCACCCCCTCATATAAGGGTGGGTGCGGCTAGGATTAGGGTAAGAGCCAGTTTGAGTTAAGATTAGACGCTATCGCGTGTGTGCTTGGTGAAGCATCCCTCCGGGGATGACGCCGTCGTTTATCCACTATAGTTGTTGCGGAGGTTCTTTTGTTCATCAAGGATTGTAGTGCTTTGATCTTGAGGCGTGGTGATCTCTATCACGTTACTTGCTGGATTTATCCCCTAATTCAGGTTGTGTTCCGCGCGTAATTGGATGTATCTATCTACCCGGGTTCTCGCTGTGAAAGGTCGGGCAACATCGTAGGAGGATCGGATGGGATCCCCCTTATCATAGGGTACAAGGAAATGTGATTTGCAGGACTAAGAAGATTCAACATATCCTGAACTATAGATTCTAAGCTCCAAGATATCCTCTGATGCACCCTCAAAATCTAGCAAAGTATCAGGATCAAAGGTTCAGATGCCAACCGGAATTGGACTACATTGTCAGTTAAGAAACAACAATGCGAAGCCTCGGTATCCATTCAAACCCACAACTAAAACCCACAAACCCACAAGTAGCACACTTCAAGGATATAGGTCAGTCTTTCTCCCAGGAAGTTAATCATATCGAAGGGAACTAAACAAAGAAGCTTATAGATGTGCTCATAAGGCGATAAGACAAACCTTGTGCACGCGTGCCTTCATTTGTTTAAATGAGCAGGAGCATTGGCAAGTGGGGGCGATATCACAGGAGAAATTCAGAGTCTAAATTTGCAGGGTGAAACAACAAGGCCTTAATTAGTTGTGTCTGGAAATTGCCTTGTTGAAGGCATTGTTTTGTGAGTACGGACTTCTTCCTGCATGAAAACCCATGATCGATGGTTAGGGCGATGATGGCGCTTTTGAACTATTCCCTTCTTGGAGGTTCACTTTTGAAAAAGATGGATTTCTGGTGTTGTCTTGGTGGTGCTTGGTCCACTGCTATAAAAAATATATTCACTGTAGCGGAATTTTTCCTTTTTTGTATTTCTTCTTTCTTTTTTTGGTTGTGTGCATCCCTATTAGCACTAGGGTATTGCATTGTTATAGAGGCTAGGTGTATTTGGTATCTTCACGATATTAATACATTTCCTTTATCCGAAAAAATGAATAATTCCTATCAATAGTTTCTACACTCCTATTTTTCGATTCTCGGGAATATGTAATCAATGATGTAACTTTCCTATAAGATAAATGAATTAGGCGCCTCCTTTTGTTAAAAAAATTACATGTAATGTCTAGCACCAAGGATTCTTGGTTTCATAACAAATTTTTAACCATGGATTTTTTTCTTGAAATGAGACAAAATATTTTCCATTTTCATTAATTGAGAAGAAAAATAGATGGATAGTTGAAAACCGGCAAAAAACTGGTACAAACATCCCCGCCAACCATCGATGTATACGACCATTGCAAGAGCATACACAACCAGCCTGGCTACCCACAGAAGCTGCAGACACACCACCGCGGCGGCACCATGAAGATCAAGTTGGCCTATGCCAAACAAGTGACTCTTTGTGGAGTGACAGGCAGCTCCGACTCTGATGACAAGGTCCAAAGAGGAGATGGGCAAGAACCACGTGAAGAAAAACTTCACCATCGCACTGCCCCTTACAGGTCATCGTACGTTGCTTAAATGAGGAACTAGAAAAACGAAGCAGCTCCGTCTCCAAACCAAGGGAAGACCAATGTGAAGAAACACGGACACGTCGCAAGCTAACTAACAAGGTCTTGTCATGAAAAAACCACAACGCCACCGGTGCCACGCAAGACGCCACAGGGAACGCCAGCATCACCAGTTGGACACTAGTCAACCGCAATGTTGTGTGTGTCCAATCCACCAAGATTAGCAGAAGAGATTGAGGTCTTCTAGAGATGCCTGAAGGAGGTAAGCGACATGAAATGACGCTTGTCGCCCGACCCATTCAGGTCAAAGGTTTCACCTGAAGAACCTGATCTGAGAGTGGAGGCTGAGGAAACTCCACGGCGGTGCCTGATACGTCCATTTTGCATCACTATTTTATATCATAATTTACTGTTATTCATTGATATATTTCATATTTAGAGATGATCCTTATGTTATTTCACCTATTTTGCATGTTTCATGATTATTGGAGAATCATTCACCGGAGTCAGGATTCTGCTGGAAAAAGCACCGTCAGAATGCAATATTTCTGGAGATCAACAATTGACGGAAATTACACCAAAGATCTTATTTTTCCAGAAGAATGAGCCAGCCAAAAGGAGGAGCCGAGGAGGGCCGCCATGGGCCCCCCCATAGGCCAGCGCGGGCCCTGCACTGGCCACGCCGCCTTGTGGGGTGATACGTCTCTGACGTATCGATAATTTCTTATGTTCCATGCCACATTATTGATGTTATCTACATGTTTTATGCACACTTTATGTCATATTCGTGCATTTTCTGGAACTAACCTATTAACAAGATGCCGAAGTGCCGATTCTTTGTTCTGCTGTTTTTGGTTTCAGAAATCCTAGTAACGAAATATTCTCGGAATTGGACGAAATCAACGCCCAGGGTCCTATTTTGCCACGAAGCTTCCAGAAGACCGAAGAGGAGACGAAGTGGGGCCACGAGGTGGCCAAACCCTAGGGCGGCGCGGCCCCCCCCCTTGGCCGCGCGGCCCTATGGTGTGGGCCCCTCGTGCCGCCTCCTGACTTGCCCTTCCGCCTACTTAAAGCCTCCGTCGCGAAACCCCCAGTACCGAGAGCCACGATACGGAAAACCTTACTGAGATGCCGCCGCCGCCAATCCCATCTCGGGGGATTCAGGAGATCGCCTCCGGCACCCTGCCGGAGAGGGGATTCATCTCCCGGAGGACTCTACACCGCCATGGTCGCCTCCGGAGTGACGTGTGAGTAGTCTACCCCTGGACTATGGGTCCATACCTGTAGCTAGATGGTTGTCTTCTCCCCATTGTGCTTCATTGTCGGATCTTGTGAGCTGCCTAACATGATCAAGATCATCTATCTGTAATTATATATGTTGCGTTTGTTGGGATCCGATGAATAGAGAATACTTGTTATGTTGATTATCAAAGTTATGTCTATGTGTTGTTTATGATCTTGCATGCTCTCCGTTACTAGTAGATGCTCTGGCCAAGTAGATGCTTGTAACTCCAAGAGGGAGTATTTATGCTCGATAGTGGGTTCATGCCTCCATTGATATCTGGGACAGTGACAGAAAGTTCTAAGGTTGTGGATGTGCTGTTGCCACTAGGGTAAAACATTGGTGCTATGTTCAAGGATGTAGTTACTGATTACATTACGCGCAATACTTAATGCAATAGTCTGTTGTTAGCAACTTAATACTGGAGGGGGTTCGGATGATAACCTGAAGGTGGACTTTTTAGGCATAGATGCATGCTGGATGGCGGTCTATGTACTTTGTCGTAATGCCCAATTAAATCTCACTATACTCATCATAATATGTATGTGCATGGTCATGCCCTCTTTATTTGTCAATTGCCCAACTGTAATTTGTTCACCCAACATGCTGTTTATCTTATGGGAGAGACACCTCTAGTGAACTGTGGACCCCGGTCCAATTCTCTATACTGAAATACAATCTACTGCAATACTGTTCTACTGTTTTCTGCAAACAATCATCATCCACACTATACATCTAATCCTTTGTTACAGCAAGCCGGTGAGATTGACAACCTCACTGTTTCGTTGGGGCAAAGTACTTTGGTTGTGTTGTGCAGGTTCCACGTTGGCGCCGGAATCTCTGGTGTTGCGCTGCACTACATCCCGCCGCCATCAACCTTCAACGTGCTTCTTGACTCCTACTGGTTCGATTAAACCTTGGTTTCTTACTGAGGGAAACTTGCCGCTGTGCGCATCACACCTTCCTCTTGGGGTTCCCAACGGACGTGTCAACTACACGCATCAAGCAAATTTCTGGCGCCGTTGCCGGGGAGATCAAGACACGCTGCAAGGGGAGTCTCCACTTCCCAATCTCTTTACTTTGTTTTTGTCTTGCTTAATTTTATTTACTACTTTGTTTGCTGCACTAAATCAAAATACAAAAAAATTAGTTGCTAGTTTTACTTTATTTGCTATCTTGTTTGCTATATCAAAAACACAAAAAAATTAGTTACTTGCACTTACTTTATCTAGTTTGCTTTATTTACTGTTGCTAAAATGAATACTCCTAAAAATACTAAGTTGTGTGACTTCACAACCACAAATAATAATGATTTCCTATGCACACCTATTGCTCCACCTGCTACTACAGCAGAATTCTTTGAAATTAAACCTGCTTTACTTAATCTTGTTATGAGAGAGCAATTTTCTGGTGTTAGTTCTGATGATGCTGCTGCCCATCTTAATAATTTTGTTGAATTGTGTGAAATGCAAAAATATAAAGATGTAGATGGTGACATTATAAAATTAAAATTGTTCCCTTTCTCATTAAGAGGAAGAGCTAAAGATTGGTTGCTATCTCTGCCTAAGAATAGTATTGATTCATGGACTAAATGCAAGGATGCTTTTATTGGTAGATATTATCCCCCTGCTAAAATTATATCTTTGAGGAGTAGCATAATGAATTTTAAACAATTAGATACTGAACATGTTGCTCAAGCTTGGGAAAGAATGAAATCTTTGGTTAAAAATTGCCCAACCCATGGACTGACTACTTGGATGATCATCCAAACCTTCTATGCAGGACTAAATTTTTCTTCACGGAATTTATTGGATTCAGCTGCTGGAGGTACCTTTATGTCCATCACTCTTGGTGAAGCAACAAAGCTTCTTGATAATATGATGATCAATTACTCTGAATGGCACACGGAAAGAGCTCCACAAGGTAAGAAGGTAAATTCTGTCGAAGAAACCCCTTCCTTGAGTGATAAGATTGATGCTATTATGTCTATGCTTGTGAATGGTAGGACTAATATTGATCCTAATAATGTTCCGTTAGCTTCATTGGTTGCTCATGAAGAACATGTTGATGTAAACTTCATTAGAAATAATAATTTCAACAACAATGCTTATCGGAACAATTCTAGTAATAACTATAGGCCATATCCTTATAATAATGGTAACAGTTATGCTAATTCTTATGGGAATTCTTACAACAATAATAGGAATTCACCCCCTGGACTTGAAGCCATGCTTAAAGAATTTATTAGTACACAAACTGCTTTTAACAAATCTGTTGAAGAAAAGCTTGAGAAAATTGATATACTTGCTTCTAAAGTCGATAGTCTTGCTGCTGATGTTGAT
Source organism: Lolium perenne (assembly GCF_019359855.2). Lineage (NCBI taxonomy): Eukaryota > Viridiplantae > Streptophyta > Magnoliopsida > Poales > Poaceae > Lolium > Lolium perenne. The sequence continues at coordinate 264,059,441 of NC_067250.2, forward strand.
CTTTTGAAATCGAAAGTTATGCCTAATGAGAAACATCATAATAAAATTGTTACTACAGCAAATGCCATCCAAGTTAGAATTAATGAGAATATAAGATTAATGGCTGAACTGCGTGCTAGGTGGGATAGAGAAGAAAATGAAAAACTAGCTAAAGAGAAGAATGTAGCTAAAGTTTGGACTATTACCACCACTAGTAATGCTAATGCTACACATGTTGCTGCACCTCCTACTAATACTAATAAAAGAATTGGTGTTAGCAATGTTTCCACTTCTAATGCAAAGCGCGAGAAACTGCCTGAAATTGCTAAAACTGCTGAAACTACCTGTGATAAAACTGCTGAAATTTTTTCCAACATTGGGGATGATGATCCCATTGCTTTAGATTATAATGGTTTGAATTTTGATGATTGCCACATCTCTGAAGTTATAAAGTTCTTGCAAAAACTTGCTAAAAGTCCTAATGCTAGTGCTATAAATTTGGCTTTCACGCAACATATTACAAATGCTCTCATAAAAGCTAGAGAAGAGAAACTAGAGCGCGAAGCCTCTATTCCTAGAAAGCTAGAGGATGGTTGGGAGCCCATCATTAAGATGAAGGTTAAAGATTTTGATTGTAATGCTTTATGTGATCTTGGTGCAAGTATTTCCGTTATGCCTAAGAAAATTTATAATATGCTTGACTTGCCACCGCTGAAAAATTGTTATTTGGATGTTAATCTTGCTGATCATTCTACAAAGAAACCTTTGGGGAAAGTTGATAATGTTCGCATTACCATTAACAATAACCTTGTCCCCGTTGATTTTGTTGTCTTGGATATTGAATGCAATGCATCTTGTCCCATCATATTGGGAAGACCTTTTCTTCGAACTGTTGGTGCTACTATTGATATGAAGGAAGGTAATATAAAATATCAATTTCCTCTCAAGAAAGGTATGGAACACTTCCCTAGAAAGAGAATGAAGTTACCTTTTGATTCTATTATTAGAACAAATTATGATGTTGACACTTCGTCTCTTGATAATACTTGATACACACTTTCTGCGCCTAGCTGAAAGGCATTAAAGAAAAGCGCTTATGGGAGACAACCCATGTTTTTACCTACAGTACTTTGTTTTTATTTTGTGTCTTGGAAGTTGTTTACTACTGTAGCAACCTCTCCTTATCTTAGTTTAGTGTTTTGTTGTGCCAAGTAAAGTCGTTGATAGAAAAGTTCATACTAGATTTGGATTACTGCGCAGTTTCAGATTTCTTTGCTGTCACGAATCTGGGCTAAATTCTCTGTAGGTAGCTCAGAAAAATATGCCAATTTACGTGAGTGATCCTCAGATATGTACGCAACTTTCATTCAATTTGGGCATTTTCATTTGAGCAAGTCTGGTGCCATTTTAAAATTCCTCAATACGAACTGTTCTGTTTTGACAGATTCTGCCTTTTATTTCGCATTGCCTCTTTTGCTATGTTGGATGAATTTCTTTGATCCACTAATGTCCAGTAGCTTTATGCAATGTCCAGAAGTGTTAAGAATAATTATGTCACCTCTGAACATGTTAATTTTTATAGTGCACTAACCCTCTAATGAGTTGTTTCGAGTTTGGTGTGGAGGAAGTTTTCAAGGATCAAGAGAGGAGTATGATGCAACATGATAAAGGAGAGTGAAAGCTCTAAGCTTGGGGATGCCCCGGTGGTTCACCCCTGCATATATCAAGAAGACTCAAGCGTCTAAGCTTGGGGATGCCCAAGGCATCCCCTTCTTCATCGACAACATTATCAGGTTCCTCCCCTGAAACTATATTTTTATTCCATCACATCTTATGTGCTTTGCTTGGAGCGTCGGTTTGTTTTTGTTTTTTTTTTATTTGTTTGAATAAAATGGATCCTAGCATTCACTTTATGGGAGAGAGACACGCTCCGCTGTAGCATATGGACAAGTATGTCCTTAGTTTCTACTCATAGTATTCATGGCGAAGTTTCTTCTTCGTTAAATTGTTATATGGTTGGAATTGGAAAATGATACATGTAGTAATTGCTATAAATGTCTTGGGTAATGTGATACTTGGCAATTGTTGTGCTCATGTTTAAGCTCTTGCATCATATGCTTTGCACCCATTAATGAAGAAAAAACATAGAGCATGCTAAAATTTGGTTTGCATATTTGGTCTCTCTAAGGTCTAGATAATTTCTAGTATTGAGTTTGAACAACAAGGAAGACGGTGTAGAGTCTTATAATGTTTACAATATGTCTTTTATGTGAGTTTTGCTGCACCGGTTCATCCTTGTGTTTGTTTCAAATAAACCTTGCTAGCCTAAACCTTGTATCGAGAGGGAATACTTCTCATGCATCCAAAATACTTGAGCCAACCACTATGCCATTTGTGTCCACCATACCTACCTACTACATGGTATTTCTCCGCCATTCCAAAGTAAATTGCTTGAGTGCTACCTTTAAAATTCCATCATTCGCCTTACAATATATAGCTCATGGGACAAATAGCTTAAAAACTATTGTGGTATTGAATATGTACTTATGCACTTTATCTCTTATTAAGTTGCTTGTTGTGCGATAACCATGTTTCTGGGGACGCCATCAACTACTCTTTGTTGAATATCATATGAGTTGCTATGCATGTTCGTCTTGTCTGAAGTAAGAGCGATCTACCACCTTATGGTTAAGAATGCATATTGTTAGAGAAGAACATTGGGCCGCTAACTAAAGCCATGATCCATGGTGGAAGTTTCAGTTTTGGACATATATCCTCAATCTCATATGAGAAAATTATTAATTGTTGTTACATGCTTATGCATAAAAGAGGAGTCCATTATCTGTTGTCTATGTTGTCCCGGTATGGATGTCTAAGTTGAGAATAATCAATAGCGAGAAATCCAATGCGAACTTTCTCCTTAGACCTTTGTACAGGCGGCATAGAGGTACCCCTTTGTGACACTTGGTTAAAACATGTGCATTGTGATGATCCGGTAGTCCAAGCTAATTAGGACAAGGTGCGGGCACTATTAGTATACTATGCATGAGGCTTGCAACTTGTAAGATATAATTTACATGATACATATGCTTTATTACTACCGTTGACAAAATTGTTTCATGTTTTCAAAATCAAAGCTCTAGCACAAATATAGCAATCGATGCTTTTCCTCTATGGAGGACCATTCTTTTACTTTTATGTTGAGTCAGTTCACCTATTTCTCTCCACCTCAAGAAGCAAACACTTGTGTGAACTGTGCATTGATTCCTACATACTTGCATATTGCACTTATTATATTACTCTATGTTGACAATATCCATGAGATATACATGTTATAAGTTGAAAGCAACCGCTGAAACTTAATCTTCCTTTGTGTTGCTTCAATGTCTTTACTTTGAATTATTGCTTTATGAGTTAACTCTTATGCAAGACTTATTGATGCTTGTCTTGAAGTGCTATTCATGAAAAGTCTTTGCTATATGATTCACTTGTTTACTCATGTCATATACATTGTTTTGATCGCTGCATTCACTACATATGCTTTACAAATAGTATGATCAAGGTTATGATGGCATGTCACTCCAGAAATTATCTGTGTTATCGTTTTACCTGCTCGGGACGAGCAGAACTAAGCTTGGGGATGCTGATACGTCTCCGACGTATCGATAATTTCTTATGTTCCATGCCACATTATTGATGTTATCTACATGTTTTATGCACACTTTATGTCATATTCGTGCATTTTCTGGAACTAACCTATTAACAAGATGCCGAAGTGCCGATTGTCGTTTTCTGCTGTTTTTGGTTTCAGAAATCCTAGTAACGAAATATTCTCGGAATTGGACGAAATCAACGCCCAGGGTCCTATTTTGCCACGAAGCTTCCAGAAGACCGAAGAGGAGACGAAGTGGGGCCACGAGGTGGCCAAACCCTAGGGCGGCGCGGCCCCCCCCCTTGGCCGCGCGGCCCTATGGTGTGGGCCCCTCGTGCCGCCTCCTGACTTGCCCTTCCGCCTACTTAAAGCCTCCGTCGCGAAACCCCCGGTCGAGAGCCACGATACGGAAAACCTACCGAGACGCCGCCGCCGCCAATCCCATCTCGGGATTCAGAGATCGCCTCCGGCACCCTGCCGGAGAGGGGATTCATCTCCCGGAGGACTCTACACCGCCATGGTCGCCTCCGGAGTGATGTGTGAGTAGTCTACCCCTGGACTATGGGTCCATAGCTGTAGCTAGATGGTTGTCTTCTCCCCATTGTGCTTCATTGTCGGATCTTGTGAGCTGCCTAACATGATCAAGATCATCTATCTGTAATTCTATATGTTGCGTTTGTTGGGATCCGATGAATAGAGAATACTTGTTATGTTGATTATCAAAGTTATGTCTATGTGTTGTTTATGATCTTGCATGCTCTCCGTTACTAGTAGATGCTCTGGCCAAGTAGATGCTTGTAACTCCAAGAGGGAGTATTTATGCTCGATAGTGGGTTCATGCCTCCATTGATATCTGGGACAGTGACAGAAAGTTCTAAGGTTGTGGATGTGCTATTGCCACTAGGGATAAAACATTGGTGCTATGTTCAAGGATGTAGTTACTGATTACATTACGCGCAATACTTAATGCAATTGTCTGTTGTTAGCAACTTAATACTGGAGGGGGTTCGGATGATAACCTGAAGGTGGACTTTTTAGGCATAGATGCATGCTGGATGGCGGTCTATGTACTTTGTCGTAATGCCCAATTAAATCTCACTATACTGATCATAATATGTATGTGCATGGTCATGCCCTCTTTATTTGTCAATTGCCCAACTGTAATTTGTTCACCCAACATGCTGTTTATCTTATGGGAGAGACACCTCTAGTGAACTGTGGACCCCGGTCCAATTCTCTATACTGAAATACACCCATCTCTGCAATACCTTCTCTGTTTCTGCAAACAATCATCATCCACACTATACATCTAATCCTTTGTTACAGCAAGCCGGTGAGATTGACAACCTCACTGTTTCGTTGGGGCAAAGTACTTTGGTTGTGTTGTGCAGGTTCGACGTTGGCGCCGGAATCTCTGGTGTTGCGCCGCACTACATCCCGCCACCATCAACCTTCAACGTGCTTCTTGACTCCTACTGGTTCGATTAAACCTTGGTTTCTTACTAAGGGAAACTTGCCGCTGTGCGCATCACACCTTCCTCTTGGGGTTCCCAACGGACGTGTCAACTACACGCATCATGGGGAGGGGGCCCATAGCCCCCTTCGGCCGCCTCTCCTTCGCGTACTTCTTCTCCCCGAAAACCTAAGGTGCTGGGAATAATCGCGAGGAGACACAGCCGCCTCTGCGGGGCGGAAAACACCAGAGAGAAAAGAGCTCTCCGGCAGGCTGAAATCCGCCGGGGAAATTCCCTCCCGGAGGGGGAAATCGACGCCATCGTCACCGTCATCGAGCTGGACTTCATTGGGATCATCATCACCATCATCTCCACCACCTTCACCGTCATCTCTATCGCTGCACCTCGTCACCGCTGTAACATCTAGGGTTGAATCTTGATTGTTTGGTAGGGGAAAATCTCCCGGTATTGATTACTCCTTGTTATTGATGCTATTGAGTGAAACCATTGAACCAAGGTTTATGTTCAGATTGTTATTCATCATCATATCACCTCTGATCATGTTCCATATGATGTCTCGTGAGTAGTTCATTTAGTTCTTGAGGACATGGGTGAAGTCTAAATGTTAGTAGTGAACTATGTTGAGTAATATTCAATGTTATGATATTTAAGTTGTGGTGTTATTCTTCTAGTGGTGTCATGTGAACGTCGACTACATGATACTGCACCTTTATGGGCCTAGGGGAATGCATCTTGTATTCGTTTGCTAATTGCGGGGTTGCCGGAGTGACAGCAACATGAACCCCCGTTGGTATATTGATGCAGGAGGGATAGCAGGATCTCAGAGTTTAAGGTTGTGGTTAGATTTATCTTAATTACTTTCTTGTATTTGCGGATTCTTGCAAGGGGTATAATCACAAGTATGTATTAGTCCTAGGAAGGGCGATGCATTAGCATAGGTTCACCCACACAACACTTATCAAAACAATGAAGATTAATCAACTATATGAAGCGAAAGCACTAGACTAAATTCCCGTGTGTCCTCAAGAACGTTTGGTCATTATAAGTAAACAAACTGGCTTGTCCTTTGTGCTAAAAAGGATTGGGCCACTCGCTGCAACTAGTACTCTCGCATTTTATTTACTTGTACTTTATTTATCTGCAATATCAAAACCCCCTGAATACTTGTCTGTGAGCATTTACAGTGCATCCTTCATCGAAACTGCTTGTCAACACCTTCTGCTCCTCGTTGGGTTTGACACTCTTATTTATCGAAAGTACTACGATACACCCCCTATACTTGTGGGTCATCAAGACTATTTTCTGGCGCCGTTGCCGGGGAGTGAAACGCTATTGGTAAGTGGAATTGGTAAGGGAAACCTTTACTGTACGTGCTGATTTTATTTTTGCCTGCTGCTATAATTCATTATGGAGAGGTCTTCTCTTGTATTCCTATTTGGAAAATCTACTACTACTGCAAAGGTAGTGGATGAGGCGCCAGGTGAGAAAGAGGTTCCATACAAAATACCTATGAAAATTATTGAACGTGTTGTGGATAACCGCTATGAAGGGGATGGAACAGTCCATCCTGGAGATCATTTACTGTTTTACATGAATTATGCGGGTTATTCAAGTGTGCAGGTATTGCTATGGATGAAGTTAGGAAGAAACTATTCTCTATATCGCTGTCTGGTAAAGCGGCACATTGGTATAAATTGCTGAAGAATGGGGATTCTCTTGATTGGAAGGATATCGTGCCTCTATTTTATTCAAAATTCTATCCTCCAAGTGAAATTCACAAAGACCGGAACCGCATATATAATTTATGGCCTCATGATGGAGAGAGTATTACCCAAGCATGGGGGAGATTGAAGTCTTTAATGCTCAAATGCCCCATTCATGAGCTTCCTGGTAATATCATTATTGATAACTTCTATGCAAGACTTTCTTTCCAAGATAAAACCTTGCTGGATACTACTTGTTCTGGATCATTTACACGCAACAAAGAAGAGTTTAAAAGGGACTTTCTTGATCGGATCCAAGAGAATACTGAAGGATGGGAGAACGACAAAGATAGAGAGTCAGGTATAAATTATGATTATGAATGCATTGAAACTTTTATGGATACTGATAAATTTCGTAATATGAGTGCTGCTTATGGTCTTGACTCTCAAGTTGTTGCAAATTTTTATAAAGCTTTTGCCTCTCATTTTGAATTGCCTAGGAAGAATTTTGATAAGTATCATGAACCGTATAAAGATAAAACTGATTCATCTATAGATAAATGTATTGAAATTAAAACTGTTGATCATATTCTTCCTGAAGCTTATATTGAAAAAACTCCTTTTCCTGCTAAAATGAAAGAGTATTCTGTTATAACTAGTGCGGTTAATAAAAGTGCAAAGAAACCTATAGAACCTGAAGAGCAAATAAAAGTTGAACCTGCTATTGCAATAGTTAAAGATCTTGTGACTGAAAATGTAGAAGATGGTCATATCATTTTCTGTGAAGATGCTTCTAATATTGTTTCGCATCCTAATAAGTCTAGGAAAGCCAGTGTTCCTATGCTCTCTGTTAGAATTGGTGATCATTGTTATTATGGTTTATGCGACATTGGTGCAAGTATTAGTGCCATTCCTTATGAGCTTTACACGGAAATCATGCATGAAATTGGTTCTTGTGAACTTGAAGATATTGATGTGGTTATTCGGCTAGCTAATAGAGAAACTATCTCTCCTATTGGTATTGTTCGAGATGTGGAAGTTCTATGTGGTAAGATTAAATATCCTGCTGACTTTTTGGTACTTGGTTCTGCGGCTAGTAAGTCTTGTCCTATTATTTTTGGTAGACCTTTTCTAAATACTTGTGGAGCTATTATAGATTGCAAGAAAGAGAAAATTGTGACTAAATTTTCTGGTGAATCTTATGAGTTTAATTTCTCTAAATTTGCCAAAACTCCTTATAAAGCTGATTTGCCTAACGATGATTTTAGAGTTGAACAGTGTGCATCTATTGCTCTTGGTCCTAATAATCCTTTGCAGCAACATTTGGAGAATAGTGAGAGTGAAGTTTTTAGGGAAGAAAGGAATGAGCTTGATGAAATTTTCCTTCGTCAACCTATTCTTAAACATGACTTGTCGGTTGAAGATCTAGGTACAACACCACCACCAAAGGAAGATCCTGTTTTTGATTTAAACCGTTGCCTGATAATCTTAAGTATGCTCATATGGATGATAAGAAAATATATCATGTTATTATTAGTTCTAAGCTTTCAGATTTTGAGGAAGAAAGGTTATTGGAAATATTGAAGAAACACCGAGGAGCTATTGGCTACACTCTTGATGATTTGAAGGGGATTTCTCCCGCTATTTGCCAACATGCCGTCAATATGGAAGATGATGCAAAGCCTGTTGTTGAACATCAGCGTCGTTTAATTCCTAAGATGAAGGATGTGGTAAGAAATGAGGTATTAAAACTTCTTGAAGTAGGTATTATATATCCTATTACTGATAGTAGATGGGTTAGTCCTGTGCATTGTGTTCCTAAGAAAGGAGGAATAACTGTTGAGCCTAATGATAATGATGAGCTCATCCCTCAAAGAGTAGTTGTAGGGTATAGAATGTGCATTATTTTCGAAAAGTTAATAAAGTCACTAATAAAGATCATTACCCTTTACCTTTTATTGATCAAATGTTAGAAAGGTTATCCAAAAATACTCATTTCTGCTTTCTTGATGGTTATTCTGGGTTTTCACAAATTGCTGTTAGAGCTAAAGATCAAGAGAAAACAACTTTCACTTGTCCCTATGGAACTTATGCTTATAGGCGTATGCCTTTTGGTTTATGTAATGCTCCTGCTACTTTTCAAAGATGCATGTCTGCTATTTTTCATGGCTTTTGTGAGAATATTGTAGAGGTATTCATGGATGATTTTTCTGTCTATGGGAATTCTTTTGATAATTGCTTGCGAAACCTTGATAAAGTTTTGCAGAGATGTGAAGAAACTAACCTTGTTCTTAATTGGGAGAAATGCCACTTTATGGTTAATGAAGGAATTGTATTGGGACATAAATTTTCCGAGAGAGGTATTGAAGTTGATAGAGCTAAAGTTGAAGCAATTGAGAAGATGCCCTATCCGAGGGATGTTAAAGGTATTCGTAGTGTTCTTGTTCATGCTGGGTTTTATAGGAGATTTATTAAAGATTTCTCTAAGATTTCAAAGCCTCTTACTAATCTTCTTCAAAAAGATGTACCTTTTGTTTTTGATGATGATTGTAAGGAAGCTTTTGAAACTCTAAAGAAAGCCTTAACAACTGCTCCTGTAGTTGAACCTCCTGATTGGAACTTACCTTTTGAAATCATGTGTGATGCTAGTGATTTTACTGTAGGTGCTGTCCTTGGACAGCGAGTAGATAAGAAATTGAATGTTATTCATTATGCTAGTAAGACTCTTGATGCTGCTCAAAGAAATTATGCTACAACTGAAAAAGAGTTATTAGCTGTAGTTTTTGCTTGTGACAAGTTTAGATCTTATATTGTTGATTCACAAGTTACGATTCATACTGATCATGCTGCAATCAGATACCTTATGGAAAAGAAGGATGCTAAGCCTAGGCTTATTAGATGGGTGCTTCTTTTGCAATAATTTGATTTACATATTATAGATAGGAAAGGTGCTGATAATCCTATTGCTGATAATTTGTCTAGATTGGAAAATATTGCTTATGATCCTGTTCCTGTTAATGATAGTTTTCCAAACGAACAATTGGCTGTAATAAAGGTGAGCTCGCGAGATAGTCCTTGGTATGCTGATTATGCTAACTTTATTGTTTCCAAGTACTTGCCTCCAACCTTCTCAGCCCAGCAAAAGAGGAAATTCTTTTATGACTTGAGGCATTATTTTTGGGATGACCCACACTTATATAAAGAAGGAGTGGATAGTATTATGCGAAGATGTGTTCCCGAATATGAACAACAAGAGATATTGAGTAAGTGTCATGGTAGTGTTTATGGAGGACATCACGTCGGAGATAGAACTGCGCAAAAAGTTCTACAATCAGGTTTCTATTGGCCAACTCTCTTCAAAGATGCAAGAAAGTTTATTTTATCTTGTGATGAATGTCAAAGGGTTGGTAATATCTCCAGACGCAATGAAATGCCTATGAACTATACTCTTGTTATTGAACCATTCGATTGTTGGGGATTTGACTTCATGGGTCCTTTCCCTTCTTCAGAAGATAACACTCATATACTTGTCGCTGTTGATTATGTTACTAAATGGGTGGAAGCTATACCCACAAAAAGTGCTGATGGTGAGACCTCTTTAAGAATGCTTTTAGATATTATTTTTCCTATATTTGGAGTTCCTAGATATATTATGACTGATGGGGGTTCTCATTTTATTCATGGTGGTTTTAGAAAAACTCTTGCTAATTATGGTATTAATCATAGGATTGCTTCCGCTTATCATCCTCAAACTAGTGGGCAAGTAGAATTATCAAATAGAGAAATTAAATCTATCTTGGGAAAGACTGTTAATAAATCTAGAAAGAACTGGGCTAGTAAATTGAAGGAAGCACTATGAGCTTATAGAACTGCTTATAAAAATCCTATGGGAATGTCACCTTATAAAATGGTTTATGGAAAAGCTTGTCATTTACCTTTAGAACTAGAGCACAAAGCTTATTGGGCCGTAAGAGAACTTAATAAAGATCCTAAACTTGCCGGTAAAAAGAGATTGCTACAATTGAGTTCTCTAGATGAATGGAGAAGTGAGCTTATGAAATGTAGGATAACGTTGCATAGAAAACAAAAATTTTCCTACGGCGAACACGCAATCCAAGCCAAGATGCAATCTAGAAGACGGTAGCAACGAGGGGGGTATCGAGTCTCACCCTTGAAGAGATTCCAAAGCCTACAAGATGAGGCTCTTGTTGCTGCGGTAGACGATCACTTGCCGCTTGCAAAAGCGCGTAGAAGATCTTGATCACGATCGGTTCCGGCGCCACGAACGGGCAGCACCTCCGTACTCGGTCACACGTTCGGTTGTTGATGAAGACGACGTCCACCTCCCCGTTCCAGCGGGCAGCGGAAGTAGTAGCTCCTCTTGAATCCGACAGCACGACGGCGTGGTGTCGGTGGCGGTGAAGAAGTCCGACGGAGCTTCGCTAAGCTACGCGGGAGATATGGAGGAGAGGGGGGCGGCTAGGGTTTGGGAGGGGGTGGCCGGCCACTTCAATGGGGCGGCCAGCTTGTGGTCTTGGGGGTGGCCGGCCCCCTCCCTTGGCCCCTCATTATATAGGTGGATCCCAAGTGTTGGTGTCCAAGTCTTCGAATAAGACCCGAAACCAAAACCTTCCATAAGAGGGGGAAACCTAGCCCAACTAGGACTCCCACCCAAAGGTGGGATTTCCACCTCCCATGTGGGGGGTGGCCGGCCCCCTATGGAGGAGTCCACTTGGGACTCCTCCCCATCTAGGGTTGGCCGGCCATGGAGGTGGAGTCCCATGTGGACTCCACCTTCCTTGGTGGTTTCTTCCGGACTTTTCTAGAACCTTCTAGAACCTTCCATAGAACCTTCCGCGACATTTTATTTCACATAAAATGACATCCTATATATGAATCTTATTCTCCGGACCATTCCGGATCTCCTCGTGATGTCCGGGATCTCATCCGGGACTCCGAACAAATATTCGAACTCCATTCCATATTCAAGTACTACCATTTCAACATCCAACTTTAAGTGTGTCACCCTACGGTTCGTGAACTATGCGGACATGGTTGAGTACTCACTCCGACCAATAACCAATAGCGGGATCTGGAGATCCATAATGGCTCCCACATATTCAACGATGACTTTAGTGATCGAATGAACCATTCACATACATTACCAATTCCCTTTGTCTCGCGATATTTTACTTGTCCGAGGTTTGATCTTCGGTATCACTCTATACCTTGTTCAACCTCTTCTCCTGACAAGTACTCTTTACTCGTACCGTGGTATGTGGTCTCTTATGAACTCATTCATATGCTTGCAAGACATTAGACGACATTCCACCGAGAGGGCCCAGAGTATATCTATCCGTCATCGGGATGGACAAATCCCACTGTTGATCCATATGCCTCAACTCATACTTTCCGGATACTTAATCCCACCTTTATAGCCACCCATTTACGCAGTGGTGTTTGGTGTAATCAAAGTACCTTTCCTAGATAAGTGATTTACATGATCTCATGGTCATAAGGACTAGGTAACTATGTATCGAAAGCTTATAGCAAATAACTTAATGACGAGATCTTATGCTACGCTTAATTGGGTGTGTCCATTACATCATTCACATAATGATATAACCTTGTTATTAATAACATCCAATGTTCATGATTATGAAACTAATCATCCATTAATCAACAAGCTAGTTTAAGAGGCATACTAGGGACTTCTTGTTTGTCTATATATCACACATGTACTAATGTTTCGGTTAATACAATTCTAGCATGATATATAAACATTTATCATAAACATAAAGATATAAATAATAACCACTTTATTATTGCCTCTAGGGCATATCTCCTTCAGTCTCCCACTTGCACTAGAGTCAATAATCTAGATTACATTGTAATATACCTAACACCCATGGCATTCTGGTGTTGGTCATGCTTTGCCCTAGGGAGAGCTTTAGTCAACGGATCTGCTACATTCAGATCAGTGTGTACTTTGCAAATCTTTACTTCTCCATCTTCGATGTACTCGCGAATCGAGTGGTAACGCAGCTTGATATGCTTCAGCCTCTTGTGTGACCTTGGCTCTTGTGCATTGGCGATGGCACCCATGTTATCACAGTAAATGATTAATGGGTCCAATGCACTAGGAACCACACCGAGCTCTACAATGAACCTCTTCATCCATACCGCTTCTGATGAAGCCTCTGAAGCCGCTTATGTACTCGATTCTCGTTGAAGACTTCGCCACCGTGCACTGCTTCGAGCTTGCCCAGCTTATTGCAGCACCATTCAATATAAACACGTACCCAGATTGTGACTTAGAGTCATCAGGATCAGTGTTCCAACTTGCATCGGTGTAACCGTTTACAACGAGCTCTTGGTCACCTCCATAACAAAGAAACATATCCTTAGTTCTTTTCAAGTACTTCAGGATATTCTTGACCGCTGTCCAGTGTTCCATTCCTGGATCACTTTGATATCTGCTAGTCAAACTAACAGCATGTGCTATATCCGGTCTAGTACATAGCATGGCATACATGATAGATCCTACTGCCGAGGCATAGGGGATGTTACTCATCCTTTCTCTTTCTTCTGCCGTAGCCGGTCCTTGAGTTTTACTCAATACCTTGCCTGGTAACATAGGTAAGAACCCTTTCTTACTTTCGTCCATTCTAAACTTCTTTAGAATCTTGTCCAGATATGTACTCTGTGATAGCCCTATTAGGCGTCTTGATCTATCTCTATAAATCTTGATGCCTAATATATACGATGCTTCACCAAGGTCTTTCATTGAAAAACTATTATTCAAATAACCCTTAACACTGCTTAATAGTTCTATATCATTCCCGATCAATAATATGTCATCTACATATAATATCAGGAATGCTACAGAGCTCCCACTCACTTTCTTGTAAATACAGGCCTCTCCATGACACTGTATAAACCCGAAGTCTTTGATCACCTTATCAAAGTGTCGGTTCCAACTTCTTGATGCTTGCTTCAGTCCATAGATTGAACGTTGAAGTTTGCATACTTTGTCAGCATTTTTAAGATCGACAAAACCTTTGGGTTGTACCATATACAACTCTTCCTCAATGTCTCCATTAAGGAATGCTGTTTTGACATCCATCTGCCAAATCTCATAATCGAAAAATGCAGCTATTGCTAACAAAATCCTCACAGATTTTAGCTTCGCTACAGGTGAGAAAGTCTCATCGTAGTCAACTCCTTGAATTTGTCGGAAACCTTTTGCGACAAGTCGAGCTTTATAGACAGTAATATTACCATCAGCATCTGTTTTTCTTTTGAAGATCCATTTATTCTCGACAGCCTTTCGGCTATCAGGTAAGTCTACCAAAGTCCATACTTTGTTATCATACATGGATCCCATTTCGGATTTCATGGCTTCTTGCCATTTGTTGGAATCGGGCTCATCATCGCTTCTTCATACGTCGCAGGTCCTCATCATTGTTATCTACATTGATTACATTTAGACTTTGATCATACCAATCAGGTTTGTCACGTTCCCTTGTCGTTCTGATAGGTTCATGAGTTTCCTCGTTGGAATTTTCATGATCATTATCATTAGCTTCCTCTCGTTGCTGGTGTAGGCGGTACAGGTACAATTTCCAGATCGCGCTACTCTGATCAACGAGTATAGATTCATCAATCTCATCGAGTTCTACTTTTCTTCCAGTCACTTCTTTAGTGAGAAATTCTTTCTCAAGAAAGGTTCCGTTCTTAGCAACAAAGATTTTGCCTTCGGATCTGTGATAGAAAGTGTACCCTATAGTTTCCTTAGGGTATCCTATGAAGACGCATTTCTCCGCTTTGGGTTCTAGCTTGTCCGGTTGTAACTTCTTTACATAGGCTTCGCAACCCCAAACTTTCAGGAACGACAGCTTAGGTTTCTTATTAAACCATAATTCATACGGTGTTGTTTCTACGGATTTTGATGGTGCTCTATTTAAAGTGAATGCGGCTGTCTCTAATGCATAACTCCAAAATGATAACGGCAAATCAGTAAGAGACATCATACTACGAACCATATCTAAGAGAGTTCGATTACGACGTTCGGACACACCGTTTCGTTGAGGTGTTCCCGACGGTTTTAATTGTGAAAGTATTCCGCATTTCTTTAAATGCATGCCATACTCATAACTCAGATATTCACCTCCACGATCAGATCGTAGAAATTTGATCTTCTTGTTATGTTGATTTTCTACTTCACTTTGAAAATCCTTAAACTTCTCGAAAGTTTCAGATTTATGTTTCATGAAATAGATATACCCATATCTACTCAGATCATCTGTGAAGGTTAGAACATAACGATAACCACCACGCGATGCTACACTCATTGGTCCACATACATCGTTATGTATGATTTCCAATAAGTCTGTAGCTCGCTCCATCATACCAGAAAATGGAGTCTTTGTCATTTTTCCCATTAGACATGCTTCGCATCTATCAAGTGACTCAAAGTCAAGTGATTCAAGTAATCCATCAGTATGGAGTTTCTTCATGCGTTTCACTCCAATATGACCAAGACGACAGTGCCACATATAAGTAGAATTATCATTCAATTTAATTCGCTTAGCATCAATGTTATGTATATGCGTATCACTACTATCGAGATCTAACAGAAATAAGCCATTCTTTTGTGGTGCTCGACCATAAAAGATATTATTCATAAAAATAGAACAACCATTATTCTCAGACTTGAATGAATAACCGTCTTGCATTAAACAAGATCCAGATATAATGTTCATGCTCAACGCGGGTACAAAATAACAATTATTTAGGCTTAAAACTAATCCCGAAGGTAGATGTAGAGGAAATGTGCCGACAGCGATCACATCGACTTTGGATCCATTTCCAACGCGCATCGTCACTTCATCTTTCAGTAGTCTTCGTTTATTCTTTAGTTCCTGTTTCGAGTTACGTATATGAGCAACCGAACCAAGATCAAATACCAGTACTAGTACGAGAACCGAGTGAGATAAACATCTATAACATGTATATCAGATATACCTTCTTTCTTCTTCTTGACAAGGCCGCTCTTGAGATCAGCCAGATACTTGGAGCAATTACGCTTCCAAAGTGTCCCTTCTCCTTGCAAGAATAGCACTCAGCATCGTGCTTAGGGCCGTTCTTAGGTTTCATAGGAGGCGTGGCAGCTTTCTTGCCACCCTTCTTGAATTTTCCCTTAGACTTGCCCTGTTTCTTGAAACTGGTGGTCTTGTTGACCATCAACACTTGGTGCTCTTTCTTGATCTCAATCTCAGCAGCTTTTAGCATGCCAAAGAGTTCAGGTAACTCCTTGTTCATGTTCTGCATATTGTAGTTCATCACAAAGTTCTTGTAACTTGGTGGCAATGATTGAAGGACACGATTAATCCCAACCGTTAGGAATCACTATTCCCAAGTCACTGAGTTTCTTCGCATGCCCGGTCATGGCGAGCATGTGCTCACTAACGGAGCTGCCTTCTTCCATCATACAGCTGAAGAAATGTTTCGATGCTTCATAGCATTCCACAGCCGCATGAGTCTCGAATATAGCTTTCAGCTCATTCATCAACTCATGAGGATCGTGGTGCTCAAAACGTTTTTGAAGATCGGATTCCGCATCGCACAGGATGGCACACTGAACTTGAGAGTACCGAGTTTTCCGAGTCGCGTAAATAGCTTTTACTTCATCGGATTCATCTTCTGCAGGAGGGTCACCTAGCGGTGCATCAAGCACAAATTGCAGATTTCCGCCAGAGAGGAAGATCCTCACATGACGGAACCGCCTCGGTGAAGTTGCTACCGTTGCTCTTAAGTTTCTCTTTCTCTAGGAACTGATTAAAATTGATTGGGGACGCCATCTCTACAACATATATTTGCAATAGTTTAGACTAAGTTTATGACAAATTGAGTTCAAATTTTAATTCAACATAATTAAAAATCTAGGTGAACTCCCACTCAAAACAATATCCCTCGCATTGTCTTAGTGATCACACGAACCAAATCCACCGCACCTAAGCCCGATCATCACGAGAAAAGGTGTGACTTCAATGGCGAACACTCAAAGTGTTCATCATATCAACCATATGATTCATGCTCTACCTTTCGGTATCACGTGTTCCGAGACCATGTCTGTACATGCTAGGCTCGTCAAGGCCACCTTAGTATCCGCATGTGCAAAACTGTCTTGCACCCGTTGTATGCACTTGTTGATTCTATCACACCCGATCATCACGAGATGCTTCGAAACGACAAGTCTTGGCAACGGTGCTACTAAGGATGAACACTTTATTATCTTGAGATTTTAGTGAGGGATCATCTTATAATGCTACCGTCGCGATCTAAGCAAAATAAGATGCATAAAAAGGATTAACATCACATGCAGTTCATATGTGATATGATATGGCCCTTTTGTCTTTGCGCCTTTGATCTTCGTCTCCAAAGCACGGACATGATTTCCATCATCTTCGGGTATGATCTCCATCATCGTCGGCGTAGCGTCAAGGTCAATGGCGCCGTCTTCATGATTGTCCTCCATGTAGCAACTATTACAACTACTTTGAAATACTACTCAACATGAAATTTAAAGACAACCATAAGGCTCCTGCCGGTTGCCACAATACAATAATGATCATCTCATACATATTCATCATCACATTATGGCCATATCACATCACCAAACCCTGCAAAAACAAGTTAGACGTCTCTAATTTGGTTTGCATTTTTTACGTGGTTTAGGGTTTTCGAGAGAGATCTAATCTACCTACGAACATGAACCACAACGTTGATACTAATGTTTTCAATAGAAGAGTAAATTGAATCTTTACTATAGTAGGAGAGACAGACACCCGCAAAGCCTCTTATGCAATACAAGTTGCATGTCGAACGAGGAACAAGTCTCATGAACGCGGTCATGTAAAGTTAGTCCGAGCCGCTTCATCCCACTATGCCATAAAGATGCAAAGTACTCAAACTAAAGATAACAAGAGCATCAACGCCCACAAACCATTGTGTTCTACTCGTGCAACCATCTATGCATAGACACGGCTCTGATACCACTGTAGGATAACGTTGCATAGAAAACAAAAATTTTCCTACGGCGAACACGCAATCCAAGCCAAGATGCAATCTAGAAGACGGTAGCAACGAGGGGGTATCGAGTCTCACCCTTGAAGAGATTCCAAAGCCTACAAGATGAGGCTCTTGTTGCTGCGGTAGACGATCACTTGCCGCTTGCAAAAGCGCGTAGAAGATCTTGATCATGATCGGTTCCGGCGCCACGAACGGGCAGCACCTCCGTACTCGGTCACACGTTCGGTTGTTGATGAAGACGACGTCCACCTCCCCGTTCCAGCGGGCAGCGGAAGTAGTAGCTCCTCTTGAATCCGACAGCACGACGGCGTGGTGTCGGTGGCGGTGAAGAAGTCCGGCGGAGCTTCGCTAAGCTACGCGGGAGATATGGAGGAGAGGGGGCGGCTAGGGTTTGGGAGGGGGTGGCCGGCCACTTCAATGGGGCGGCCAGCTTGTGGTCTTGGGGGTGGCCGGCCCCCTCCCTTGGCCCCTCATTATATAGGTGGATCCCAAGTGTTGGTGTCCAAGTCTTCGAATAAGACCCGAAACCAAAACCTTCCATAAGAGGGGGAAACCTAGCCCAACTAGGACTCCCACCCAAAGGTGGGATTTCCACCTCCCATGTGGGGGGTGGCCGGCCCCCTATGGAGGAGTCCACTTGGGACTCCTCCCCATCTAGGGTTGGCCGGCCATGGAGGTGGAGTCCCATGTGGACTCCACCTTCCTTGGTGGTTTCTTCCGGACTTTTCTAGAACCTTCTAGAACCTTCCATAGAACCTTCCGCGACATTTTATTTCACATAAAATGACATCCTATATATGAATCTTATTCTCCGGACCATTCCGGAACTCCTCGTGATGTCCGGGATCTCATCCGGGACTCCGAACAAATATTCGAACTCCATTCCATATTCAAGTACTACCATTTCAACATCCAACTTTAAGTGTGTCACCCTACGGTTCGTGAACTATGCGGACATGGTTGAGTACTCACTCCGACCAATAACCAATAGCGGGATCTGGAGATCCATAATGGCTCCCACATATTCAACGATGACTTTAGTGATCGAATGAACCATTCACATACATTACCAATTCCCTTTGTCTCGCGATATTTTACTTGTCCGAGGTTTGATCTTCGGTATCACTCTATACCTTGTTCAACCTCTTCTCCTGACAAGTACTCTTTACTCGTACCGTGGTATGTGGTCTCTTATGAACTCATTCATATGCTTGCAAGACATTAGACGACATTCCACCGAGAGGGCCCAGAGTATATCTATCCGTCATCGGGATGGACAAATCCCACTGTTGATCCATATGCCTCAACTCATACTTTCCGGATACTTAATCCCACCTTTATAGCCACCCATTTACGCAGTGGTGTTTGGTGTAATCAAAGTACCTTTCCGGTATAAGTGATTTACATGATCTCATGGTCATAAGGACTAGGTAACTATGTATCGAAAGCTTATAGCAAATAACTTAATGACGAGATCTTATGCTACGCTTAATTGGGTGTGTCCATTACATCATTCACATAATGATATAACCTTGTTATTAATAACATCCAATGTTCATGATTATGAAACTAATCATCCATTAATCAACAAGCTAGTTTAAGAGGCATACTAGGGACTTCTTGTTTGTCTATATATCACACATGTACTAATGTTTCGGTTAATACAATTCTAGCATGATATATAAACATTTATCATAAACATAAAGATATAAATAATAACCACTTTATTATTGCCTCTAGGGCATATCTCCTTCATGAAAATGCTAAACTCTTTAAAGAGAAAGTTAAGAAATGGCATGATAGAAGAATTATTAAAAGAGAATTTAATGTTGGGGATAAAGTCCTATTGTATCGGTCTCGTCTCAGATTTTTTGCAGGGAAATTGCTCTCAAAATAGGAAGGACCATACATCATTGTGGAGGTGTATCGTTCAGGGGCAATTAAAATTAGTTCTCTGCAAGGTGATGCCACACAAGTAGTGAATGGACAAAGGCTCAAGCACTATATTTCTGGAGATTCTTATAATGAAGATGTTGATGTTATTCGAGTGGTGACTCCGGAAGCTTTCATCAAAGGTCAAATTGATAGTTCTGCAGAGTTCGACTTTGAATAGGTAACAGTACTGGTAATAAAAAGTCCGCGTTTAACTTTCCGAACAATGTTTTTGCTATTTTTGGAAAATATGAAAAATTACGAGATCGAAACAGAGTGGAGGAGACGCACGAGGGCGTGCCCCCATAGGCCGGCTCGGGCCCCAGCCTGGCCGCGCCGCCCTATGGTGATGGCGCCTCGGAGTCCCTCTCCAACTCTGGTTCGACCTGGTACTTTCCTTCTGTCGTGAAAATTTCTGCTATATAATCTCCCGGACCCCTGGAGGTCCGTATATCGTTTTCTCATCGCGTTTTGTTTTGAGCTGTTTTCTGCCAGGATCTATTTCTGATCTAGAAGCACCATGGTCTCCAACAACAAGGGCGAGGGACTTTCGAAGGAAGATATTCAAGATCCCGAGTGGAAAGAGGTGGATGAGAGTGTCAAGGAATAAGATGAAGAAGAAGTGGAGGAAAACTCGCGTGCATACCCGCGTGCCACCATCGCAAGTATCGGGGTGGTGGAAAATCCTTTCAGTTCCAAGAAGAGCGCAAGAATTAGCACCGGAGGAAAAGTTCCATGTCACTTCTTAGCTCCAAAGACATCTCCTCCAGGCACCTACAACCCCTTCCACAGTCTAACTCATAATAATCAAATTGAAAGGGTTCCCAAGGCAGTATTGCCTAGCAATTGGGATATAGATCGTTCTAACACTGCAGGAAGGATGAAGCCTGAAGCTGAAGAGTGGGGAAACAACTCTAAGAGTTGGGCTCGCCGTCGGACATACTTCTTAACCGCGTCGAGCACAATTCGGAGATGATCCGCAACCTCATGTATGAAATTGATGAGCTAAAGGAGCTTGTTAAGAAGCTTATCAAGAATTCATCATCACCACCGCCGAAGGAGTAATTCATCATTGGTATTGGCATCCCCTTGGTTTGTTCCAAGCTTGGGGGAGTGCCGCGGTATCACATCATCACTATCTTTTACCTTTTTACTATCAAGTAGTGTCATATCATGAGTAGGGAAGTTATCATATAAGATGTGTTGCAGTATGGAAGTATCTCTCTTTTAGTTGGTTATCTATGTATCCCTTGGTGTGAGTTATCGTTATGGAATATTAATGAGAAGTTCTATCATTTAAATATTGCACATCTTATTTTAGTTTGCAATCTCTATTATATAATTGATCTTGTTGTTAAGTATTGGTATCACTTTGGGAGCATTGAGTAAATCTATTTGGTTTTGGCAAACTTAGCATTGGTCAATAGCAACAACACTTTGAGTTTAAGTAGAAAGGAAGAAATACATGTAGATATGTTGTTTCATTATCTTTCTTTCTTGTTAGCTATGAGCTTAGTATTCTGAAGTTAAAATTATTTGTGCTTACAAGAAAGATGCATGATTATTTCTATCACATGTATATTTGTTTGTTTCCATCAACTCTTATGATTGCTAATCAACCTTGCTAGCCAAAGACCTGTACTGAGAGGGAATGCTTATCGTGCATCCAAACTCTTAAACCAAACCTATGCCATCAGTGTCCACCATAACTACCTACTATGTGGTATTTCCCTACCATTCCAAGTAAATACTTCATGTGCTACCTTTAAACAATTCAAAAGTTATTATCTCTTATTTGTGTCAATGTTTTATAGCTCATGAGGAAGTATGTGGTGTTTCATCTTTCAATCTTGTTGGGCAACTTTCACCAATGGACTAGTGGCTTCATCCGCTTATCCAACAATTTTGCAAAAAGAGCTGGCAGCGGGGTTCCCAGCCCCAATTAATTAACTTTCATTAATAATTCTCTTCACATGTTTTGCCCTGATCCATCAGTAAGCAACTTAATTTTGCAAATAGACACTCCTCCATGGTATGTGAAATGTTGGAAGGCACCCGAGGATTTGGTTAGCCATGGCTTGTGAAAGCAAAGGTTGGGAGGAGTGTCATCCTTAAATAAACTAAAGTACATGTGTAAACAAAAGAGAAGAGGGATGATCTACCTTGCTGGTAGAGATAACGTCCTTCATGGGAGCCGCTCTTTGGAAGTCTGTTTGGCAAGGGGGTTAGAGTGCCCACTACCATTTGTTGACAACAACAAACACCCCTCAAAACTTTACTTTTATGCTCTCTATATGATTTCAAAACTTGAAAAGCTCTAGCACATGATTTAATCCCTGCTTCCCTCTGCGAAGGGCCTATCTTTTACTTTCTTGTTGAGTCAGTAAACCTATTTCCCTCCATCTTAAGCAAGCGATTGAGTTGTTGTGATCCAACCATCTATATTGTGATCTATTTAATCATGCCTTTTATTCTTCCTTGTTTAGTACAAGTTTTATCTGAATGAATATAGCTTTGAAAGTTATCAATGATTATGAGGAGATTATTATGATTGAGTATGCAAGTTTTGCTATATAAGCTTTAATATAAGAGCGTTGCTCGATAAATAAGTACAATCTGTTAACTGTTCTTTGACCAAGAACGAAGTTTGCCATCACCAATTATGATTTCCTATGCACCTTTATTTGTGATTTCCTTTTACTTGTTTCAAGTTGATATATATGAGGAAGTTGTTCACTAGAATGTCTTGTATGAATTAATATGATGCTTCTTGTCCGTATTTTATTTATCGACTCTTCACTCCATAAACATGTGGTCTTGTTTGCTGAGTTCAGTTTCGCTTGGGGACAAGCGAAGTCTAAGCTTGGGGGGAGTTGATACGTCCATTTTGCATCACTGTTTTATATCATAATTTACTGTTATTCATTGATATATTTCATATTTAGAGATGATACTTATGTTATTTCACCTATTTTGCATGTTTCATGATTATTGGAGAATCATTAACCGGAGTCTGGATTCTGCTGGAAAAAGCACCGTCAGAATGCAATATTTCTGGAGATCAACAATTGACGGAAATTACACCGAAGATCTTATTTTTCCAGAAGAATGAGCCAGCCAAAAGGAGGAGCCGAGGAGGGCCGCCATGGGCCCCCCATAGGCCGGCGCGGGCCCTGCCCTGGCCGCGCCGCCTTGTGGGGAGGGGGCCCACAACCCCCTTCGGCCGCCTCTCCTTCGCGTACTTCTTCTCCCCGAAAACCTAAGGTGCTGGGAATAATCGCGAGGAGACACAGCCGCCTCTGCGGGGCGGAAAACACCACAGAGAAAAGAGCTCTCCAGCAGGCTGAAATTCGCCGGGGAAATTCCCTCCCGGAGGGGGAAATCGACGCCATCGTCACCGTCATCGAGCTGGACTTCATTGGGATCATCATCACCATCATCTCCACCACCGTCACCGTCATCTCCACCGCTGCACCTCGTCACCGCTGTAACATCTAGGGTTGAATCTTGATTGTTTGGTAGGGGAAACTCTCCCGGTATTGATTACTCCTTGTTATTGATGCTATTGAGTGAAACTATTGAACCAAGGTTTATGTTCAGATTGTTATTCATCATCATATCACCTCTGATCATGTTCCATATGATGTCTCGTGAGTAGTTCGTTTAGTTCTTGAGGACATGGGTGAAGTCTAAATGTTAGTAGTGAACTATGTTGAGTAATATTCAATGTTATGATATTTAAGTTGTGATGTTATTCTTCTAGTGGTGTCATGTGAACGTCGACTACATGATACTTCACCTTTATGGGCCTAGGGGAATGCATCTTGTATTCGTTTGCTAATTGCGGGGTTGCCGGAGTGACAACAACCTGAACCCCCGTTGGTATATCGATGTAGGAGGGATAGCAGGATCTCAGAGTTTAAGGTTGTGGTTAGATTTATCTTAATTACTTTCTTGTATTTGCGGATGCTTGCAAGGGGTATAATCACAAGTATGTATTAGTCCTAGGAAGGGCGATGCATTAGCATAGGTTCACCCACACAACACTTATCAAAACAATGAAGATTAATCAACTATATGAAGCGAAAGCACTAGACTAAATTCCCGTGTGTCCTCAAGAACGTTTGGTCATTATAAGTAAACAAACCGGCTTGTCCTTTGTGCTAAAAAGGATTGGGCCACTCGCTGCAACTATTACTCTCGCATTTTATTTACTTGTACTTTATTTATCTGCAATATCAAAACCCCCTGAATACTTGTCTGTGAGCATTTACAGTGAATCCTTCATCGAAACTGCTTGTCAACACCTTCTGCTCCTCGTTGGGTTTGACACTCTTATTATCGAAAGTACTACGATACACCCCCTATACTTGTGGGTCATCAGTGCCTCCAAGGAGGGGAGCGAAGCCCATGGCCACCATCACCGCCGTCTAGCAGAAGCTGGTAGACTTTCCCCCGGACTTTTGAGTACAACATCCCTGAGCAACATCCCTGGGGTGCCTCCAAGCTAAAGTAACTTCCCCAAGCTAGGATCTTGCAAGAACCAAGCTTGAATAAATCCCAAAAAAAGAGAAAATGCAGTTTTAGTTTTCAAAAGAGAGTGTGAGAAGTGGTTACCTCCCCAAGCTTGATTAAAGCAAGGGTGATGCACTTTACCGTTGAGGTGGGACAAACCTCTCTTTGATTGGAAAAGAACACTTGCTTAAATGGAAGCAACCAAGTGGCTAATGTGGGTGTTTGAACGGTTGACACATACCGTCAATGCCTCTACACAAGGTTCAAGTCCATGCGAAAATAACACACGAAATAAAAAAGAAAATGATGCCGGTGTATGAACGGAGTTCATTCACCCAATCGTGAAAATAAAACAACAAAAAGAGACATGTAACAATACAGAGAATTATAGGCTGGGGAGTTTCGAAGGTAGGTAAATCCAATAGAACATGTAGAAAGTAACCCACTAACCTTAGTTTGAAAAAAACTGAGGTTTTTTTTACCTGTCTCTGTCCTTATTATGCTCTGTCGCCTCCTCGTACGGGCGGGCGGTACGGGCTGATGCGCCCGTACTGATGCTCGCTATTTCCTCTGAAAATTCTACAAATTAGCTGCGTCTGGTGGCGAGGTTAGTAGGGGCGTGTGGTATGGCCAGATCCCATCGTACCAATGGTCGCTATCCATAGAGTGACTTCTCTAGAAAAATGTCTGGTTTCTTCGCTGGATCGTAGGAGCGGTACTGACGGGTGGTACGGGCAGATGTGCTCGTAGTGATGCCCGCTAAACTCTCTGTAGCCTCAAGAACCACTCATTCTTCTCCGAAAATCCACCAAAGGCCTCAAACATTAGTTCAGCATCCAAAAACGCATACATATATTCTGTAGAGAAATTTTAACCAGGATATGGAACACATGATTTCAATAATGATCAATTCTACCTTTTGAAATAGTCCCAAGCCAACTATAATAGGAAATCATGAATATATAAAAGTGCCAATGCAACATGGATGCAACTAGACTCAAGACACAAAATTAAGAAAGACACCTAATAACTTCCGGGTTACCTCCACGGAAGCGCTTTCTTTAAAACCATATAGCTAGACTTTGATGCTCCATTATTATTTCAAAAGATTAACTATAGAAGTATGCATTTACCTTCATGAGGTTTGGAGCATCTCTTGTGGTGCATCGACATCTTGTAGATGAATAGGTTCTCGCTTTCAAACGAGTGTTGATGCACCAAGAATGGTGGGAATGCCTTCTTATGTGGCTGCAACAAAAAAACTTAGGGATTCATGAATAAATTTTAAAGCTTTTCCTTGGCTTTCATTGTAGGTAAGCACTTTATAGTATTCTTCTTTCACATCAGAAATTGGTTCCTGCATATTCATAGCAAGGTTCTACCTCTAGTTCATCATTAGTAATGCTCTCCTCATGAGTATCTAGGCATAAGGCATCCACATATAAATAATGATCAGTTTTAGAATTACAAGAATCACCACTAAAGAGAGATGCATCATTAACAATCATATCATTTGTATTATGCAACTCGTTGTCAACCTAACATTCTTGTGTTCCTCCTTGTTATCTTGTGCATCCTGCAAATGGTTATTTTTGGGAACTACAAGTTTGCATTGTTCCTTACTCTTTATCACAAGTGCATTATCACTAAGATGTTCCTGACAATACTCAACAATACATTGCAAGGTTGTGTGTGCCATTTGTAAAAATTCATCATCACTACTCATCATAAGTACCATAATTTTGTGGAGTAGTTCATGGGTACCTTCATAAAGAACATACTCCATAATTTCCCTATTAGCATCCTTACTATAGAAAGACGCCAATGATTCATATAAGTATGAGAATATTGAAAGAAAAAATTCTCAGCACACATACATTGAAGACATATTATTTGACAACAAGAACATAATGTGTGAGCACAACATATCACTTGATAATACATGTCATTTACCTGTGCCTCATCACTAGTTATGTGTTCTTCTTCGTTATACGCATTTTCCTCTTCTTGAGCATCCATATGTAGGAATTCCTCGTGTCCCTTCTCCTCCATTGCAAGTTGCATCTGTTCTCGAATAGACATCTTGGAAGACATGATTAGTATAAACAATTTTTATAGTTTTTGTTTTATAATTTTTTGTTCTTTTCAGATCAGTAAAAGCAATAAAATATCAACAAACGGAAATAAACTATGCGAGAGTGGGTAGGTAATAACCAGGCGCAATGCTCCCTGATAGGGCAAAGGAGGCCGATCTTTCGATGAGACGTGGATAAATCGATTTGTTGGTGGAGTTCGTGCTTGATGATCCGACTACACGTGCAAAGCTCGTGCGCCAATGCAATCACTAGGACAATCTCCGGGAGTTACCGATCTTGCGGATGCGCGATCAGCCTGACCAGCAAGGGTCTTAATTCCTGCCTGAAATCGAGAACAAGTAAGAACTAATATTGCAATTAGAATATTGCGGACATAGATGAAAGCTTTATTGAATAAGGTGGGATTCTGAATAGTCGGTCTTGTTCTGGGCATTGGCCTCAAAAGAAGTGCATGAGAGTTGCAGTAATGGCTAACTTTTAGTCTAATCAAAATCCGAGTCTAAACATGACGGCTATGGGGGTATTTAAAGGAGGTAAACGTGGGGTTTCAGTCAGCCATACGTATGGTGGCCGAACCAAACCCTAGAAGGCCTTTCCCCCTTCAATACGGACTCTAAAAAGTGGTTGTCTTAATTCATGTGAAAATGACATGGGCCTGGCCCAAAACTAAAGGGGACGCAGCACCATATTATGGTATGGACGAAATTATGAAGTGGATAACTCTATATTTCGCTCATGTCTTCTTCTCTTCTTATGGTGGCTTCAAAGTTCTGAAATCTTCACTTGCGGCATCCTCTTCAATCCTCAAATGCTTGCTGCCATCTCCTCCATGCGTGATCATGCTCCAATGCTTGTCCTCCTCATCCATGCTAGGTCCATCATTCCTAAGAGTAACAAACATATCTGATTTAGGCAGCATCATATTCTCATGTATGTGAGGAATAGTTCCAAAAAACGAAAGTACCTGATAGTTAAGTTGTTTGGCACGAGCTCGAGTGATTGGTCCTTATATTTGTGTGGTTGTAGGTACATCGGTTGTATCAATATATGGGATGTCCTCATCACTCCCCGGCAATGGCACCAATTTGATGACTGGGTTCCTGCGATCAACAACAGGGTTGTTGCAGTACTTGTAGCAGTAAATATTATTTACATAAGTTCGTCCCTTGGAAGCTTTGCTAATGGCAATAAACACAACCCCACAACTTTGTTTTCAGGCGGAGCCACGTTCGCACCTAAACCGTGGTTTGGAAATAGCATATACTATAAGTTTCTAAGATGCCAATAGTTTGAGAGTTTGAAGTAACTAAAAGCAAAGTAAATAATAAAAGTAAACTAAAACTAGATAGTGTTGATGAGTGTGTTTGTGATATGATTGAGGGTTTCTTGAGGAGTGTAGGCTTCACCACTAGTATTGGTATTACTTATGATTAGGATGAAACCATATATTTCATTTATGTCATGTGTGGAGAGAGCTCTGTAATAAGATGCGCCTAGAAAATCATCAGTCACCGCATCCCTAAATAACCACAGCAGCTAGTCTTCTGCAAACCACATATTGATTATCGCAATTAAGGGTTTCCCCATGGTTATCGATATGAGCTTAGTGAATATGCATTTATCCCCCTCTTCCATACAATAAAGTGTTGTACGGTAATATCACTTCGCGTCGTACAGTTTACCATGCTTTCAAGGGTAGTTCCCTCTCTAGTCCATAAGGCAAATGCTATGTGGTGCACTTCACATAACGTACAAGAGAGAGAACTAACACATAGTCAATAAATCAAAGTTATAATTCCTCTTTATTTCACATAATAATATTGCTAGGGTTTCTCCATATCTCTCCAAGAACAAAGGAACTACTCATACATGGAGGGGGTTGACAACAAGACAATATTATGGATTGAATATGAAGGTACAATTGTTTAGAAGTGCAAATCCTAATAGAGTTCGGATCACAACCAAGTAGGCAAACATGATCTGCGATGGAGACGTTGATGGAGATCGATGTGTTGCCCTTTAAGATCCTAGAATCCTCCTCCTCTTATGTGTTGGTGGATAAGGTGATGGAGGCGGTAGCCGTGAAGACGGTAGCGGCGGCGATGGACCAGCAGGGCTCCGCCCCTAGGGCGTGGATGGATGATGTCTCCTCCTTGGCTCCTCCCCTCTTTAAATAGGCGCTGGAGGCCGGTTTCGCGAACCGACGGAGCTTGGGGCTGAATATGCCAATCAGGCCTTCACAGATGTTGTTCCGTTTGACGAAACGAAGCCAACAGAGCCCAACATGGGCGGACGGTACGGGCGGGCTCTGCCCGTACCGATGGTCGCCATTCTCGTTGTACTTTCGTATATTGCTCGCCATTTCTTCATACGGACTCTGATTTAGGTGTTATTCGGCTCGTTGAACTCATATGAACAAGGGATACAAGACCATGGCCTTAGATCTTAAATATAACAGAAAATATCACTCTTCCCACACCTCATATGGCTAAGTCTGGTGCTTGTAACTCTCTCATATTGTATCCTCTTTGACCCTTTGCTATCTTTTATCCATGATTGTCTATAACACCTACACACATGTCAAAGACAAGGGAAAAGTAATAAAATCCTACTAAAACTACTAAATATGTAAATCTCATATGAAACTGAACAAGAACTCGTAAGTACGCAAAATAGGCATAGGTGTAGCTAGTTGGAGCATGAATTGAGTGAAAATATGAGTATTAGTATACTTAAAAACCTTAGTAGAAAAGTGCAAAATTTCGATCTATCAAAGACGGCTACGCCAAGTAATTTTATTGGGTCCTCCGACGGAGTTGACCATAATCGTTCTCCCCCACAGGAGCATGGCCCAAGTTGAGTACCTACTTGGATGATTAAATCACTTAACACTATGAAAAAGTGAGTCTATGCATGGCCAGGTAACGGAACATAGCCTCGAGGGCTACTATGTACCATCTGGAGTGTTGGTTGCGCACATGACGAAAATGGGTCCCCAAGCGGAGTCGACAAGAATTATTTGTGCCAGCTGGTGCATAACCCAGTTCAAGTTCCTCCTTGGATGAATACGCTCGCTTGACGCCATGGAAAAATGAGCCAATGCATGGCTACAAATAACTAAACATAGGGGGCTACTCCCATCGGGAGCGCTGGTCGCACACCCAATAAAAACGGCACTAGCATGATGCCCTTCTGGGTAAGTGGCATCACCTGACATAGTTGTCGACTACGACTACATGACGTTGAACTGATAACTTGTCGGGTCAGTGGTTTCAACTGACAAAACTATCGACTACAATGGCACAACTTTTCTGTTGTGTTGACTTTGTTCTTAACATCGACTATTGGCTTCTCACAGCTCCATTAAATGCAATTTATGTAACATCGAGTACGGATTTGATACCTCCTCAACTGCCTAGATCGTATCCAGTGCGAAAATATATATGGCTGTCACGTTGCAGGACCCAAGTCGAGTGCCTCCTTGGATGAACACGTCGCTTAACGCCATGGCAAAACGAGCCTATGCATGGCTACAAGTAACTGAACATGGCCTCAGGGCCTACTATTATCGGGAGCATTGGTCGTGCACCTAATAAAAAGCGACTACACGACACTGATTCGATGCCCTTCTGGGCCAGTGGCTTCACTCGGCATAGTTTTCGACTACGACTACATGACGTTGACCTGATAACTTGTCGGATCAGTGGCTTCAACTAACAAAACTGTCGACTACGATGGCACAACTTGCCTATTGCGTTGACCTTATCCGCAACATGGACTCTTGGCTTCTCACAACCCCATTAAATGCAATTTATATAACATCGAGTGCGGAGTCGATACCTCCTCATATGCCCAGGTCGCATCCGGTGCGAAGATATATCTGGCTGCCACGTTTACAACATGAAGATATGACCCGGAGATCTAATCTACTGGCTTTCCATCCCTACGGTGTGACAAAAATTCCGACAGATGCGTTGGGTACCCTTTCACAAGCTGAAATTCGATTCGATAAGACCTCCACGGCACAAGTCAAGTTACCCTAGCATATATACCAGGTTTGAATCCGGGGACTCAAGTTTGAAATAAGCTAATGGTGTCTTTGCCCAATAACAATTAGTTGGTATTGATTCGTCAAGAGTACTAGGCACGTTATGCCATCTCCCCTATGTTATTTGAAGAATATAAGACATGACCTGAAGTACTTTCGGGTCTGCAGTTTAACCTTATATACATGTTGAATTCGACCGAGCTTATGACTTCGAGTCTCTACGTGAGTCTATGACTCCCCTAGACACTCGCGGGCTACTCATGTGCATACCCTATTGGGTACCTATTGTTTTCATACCAAGTGCGTTCCAATTGGAGGCCCGTGAAAGGATTGTGAAGCCCAAGAACAATTGGTGGTTACTAAGTAGCTGAAGCCCAGGAAAACTTGTGTGCGGGGCAAGAACAATTCCAAGATAGGAAACCCTATCTTGTATTTGACTCGGTTACGTGGTACTTAAGATCCAATCTGCCATATAAACCACACTACACCAAAAACCGATCTACATCACTATACCCATCAAGACACCCATGTAACTCATATATCAATCAAGAACAAACAACCAACATGTAAGGTTTTCCCTCAGGGGGCCTTGGGTAAACAGTGTACCCTATATTATTTGTACGTCAACAAATCCACCGGTGCGCTCTTTTTTCAAAACCCAAATCCATCATCCATGGGCAAGGCCATGGTACCCCACGTCAGACATAGCTTGAGCAACTGTAATTGTAGGTCACTGCAAAGGTCAGATAACCGGGGAAAAGAAGTGGTCAGCGGTCCCGAACGAAATTATCTGACCATTTCCAAGAGAGAACTTGGCTCCCTGTTTGAAGATATGTTTGGTCTTGTTAGTGTTGCTAGAATTGTGATCCCTGGACCGTCGTGGAAAAAAATGTTGTCAGTGTTAAGATATTTCGCACGCATCAGCTTATTCCATAAGTTGTTTCTCTCGGCATCATTAAAAATCCCCCAGATCCATTTCATCATAAGCGCAACATTGAGGGATCCTTTGATTCATAGGTTTTGTGTATGAATTATGTAGGAATTATGTACGATTTAGATCCTATAGGATTTTTCCTACACTAGTTGTTTGATTCATAGAAACATATACTATAGGAAATAATCCTATAGGAATCTTGTAGTGCAAATCTTATAGAAAATAAACATGCGGTCATACCTCATAGAAAAATTCCTTTGGCACAATCAAAGGGAACTCATCTTCCTATAGGATTCAACTAGGCATGACATCCTCCTATGGTTTTTCTATTCCTATGTTTTGTCTATCCTATGAATCAAAGGAGCCCTGAAAATCCTTCAGTTCAAAACACCCAGACCATCCTGGTATTTGGTCTGCAAACATCAGGTCATTTGACCCAATGATCTTCCTTTAATCCCCTGCACCTTCCCAAAAAAAGTGTGTCAGGTGCTTGTTGAAGCAATCGTGTGTTCCATCAGCCAACAGAGACAATTAAATCCATGCAGAAGGTAGGAAAATTAGACATGGAAAATTAGACACTTAAATTTATATGGGCAACACGTCTTAACATAGAGATGATGCAACACATCTCTCTTACACTCCACAAGAAAGGAAAAAATCCAAGCAATCTTGTGTGAAGAATTAACAGAGCACAACTTTAAGTACGTTGACATAATGTTTGAATATAAAATATGCTACCTTGAGCAAACAAGATTATCACTATTGCCACATGATAAACATAGCTTATGCATTCACTTTATCCTTGGTGAGGCAGCAAAGGAAAAGGTAAAACCATAATAGATCATGAATTTGTTGTCACTATTCAATCAGTAAAACCATGCTACTCCATCTAATACATGCACCTCCCCACACACGTTCTTGTATATAAGTTGGATTAGAACAAGCACTTAAGAACAGGGTACATAATATGCATCTATCAAAACATCTTACACATAATACATTCCAATCTCAATATCATAGAATAAAAATTCACCACATAGGAATTACATATATGACCATAATCATGTTGGGCAGCTCATACGGCACTAAGATCTTTGAAGAACAAGATAGAAATATATAAAGATGCTACCAGAAACCCATAGTCCAGAGGTGGACTAATCCCTCTTCATCATGGTGTTGATGTGGAAAATGTTGGAGAAGGTGGAGATCCCTCCGGCGGCGGCTCCAGCGGAGTTCCTCCCTCCAATCCTTGTTGTTGCAACCTCTGTTTTGGTGTTTGTATCTTTCGGTGACTCTCATCGAGGAAACCATGTGGGCAATATATATAGGGTTTTTACGTCAAACGGAGAACATGGGCGAAAGAATCAGGCGAAGCGGACAGTCGATGACAAAAGGAGGGTGGGTGGCACGCCCACCCTTACTGGCATGTAACCACTGCTCTTTTGGGGCTCGGGCCCTCCCTCGTGAGGTCTAAGCGCTCCAGATGCTTCTCATGATGAAATATTGACGTCTCCGAAATCTTAGCTCAATTTAACTCCGTATAGGTCCCTGAAAGTGAAAAATACACAAAACAGGGTTTTCCTGTTCTGCTGAGTTATAACCCAAATAAAGGGGATCATTGGTAAATCCCCATAAATCAATATAAAATATATATGTATAATATCATATATGTTAAAAATATGTGGGAATATGTGTCAATAAAGTACAAAGTTCATGTATGCATTTTACATGCATCACACGGCAAGGATTTTATAATCCAACATGGGTGGTACCATAATCTCAAGATTAGTCCTTCGCATCCTTAGTTGTCGATGATATGTCAAGATTCTCTCTTTGTAATGAAAGTTTACTTCTCTCGTTTTGTTTTTGTGATTGTGTGCATCTTAGCTATGCAGAGACCAGGTGTAATACTTAAACCTTTTAAGTAATGAAGTGCCCTTTATCGAAAAAAAAGTATCTGCTAATTGCATGCCCTAGAGACATACTTTTTTCAACCTACTAGGTTAGCATTTTTCTGCATGTTGATCTTGTGTGCTCCTTAACGATGCTTAGCGAGCGCTCGTGAGCGCTCGTTAGCACATAACGAGCTAACCAAAACTTCATTTTTTGCTCGTTATCTTTAATGAGTTTAATGATCTGAGCCTTAATGATCACAAGTCTTAATGAGCGAGCCCTATCCATAGGAGATACACCCATGACAATGGCCACACTCTTCATGAAATTGATTTTCAAGCCTGATACAATTTGGAACGCAATCAACAGGAATTTCAGGTTAGCTAGACAAATGTCATCCAAGTCAAGCAAAATAATGATGTCGTCTGCATATTGTGAATGCTTAACTCCGTCTTGGATGATATGAGGGATCACCCCTTTGATGTGGTGTCAACACCCGGATTTTTAAGTCCAGATGCCGATTATGCCCTACATCGCAATCCCAGGAAGATTGTTGTTGCGAGACATAACAGTTAAATATCATAAGTCATCATTCATTACAACCCATAATCGTCTTACAAAAGTAGATCACATGATCCAATATTACAATAATAGTTGATCTATTGATCAACGAACATCACAAATAGCGAAAGCGAAGTAGTAGTGGACTATCTAATCCACAGGCCAACGCTTGACGTCAGGAGTAGTCCTAGTTGTCGTAGACGTCCTGCTGTCCATCATCTTGATACTGCTGTTCCTCTTCATAATCTGGCCATTTGAATAGCCAGGGACGAAGCCATGAGTACTTTAAAGTACTCGCAAACTAATACTAGGGTAAGCACTATCAATTTTAATAATGGGGTCCTAAACTCTATATTTATTTGCAGAAAGCCAATTTTAGTTCATAAGCATTTAGTAAAAGACTCTTCAATTGCTAACTAACTCAAGTGGGAATATTAGTGTCATTCCCACAACTCTGTTGTGATTCAAGTCAAAGTCACCTTTCAAGTTCAAGTCACAAGTTACCCTTCACCTATCATATTTTTGAAAAAAGTTCTGATGACGGAACAGTATGGCCTTTCCAATCGTCTGTAACCGTGGACACGGCTATTCGAATAGGTTTACACTCTGCAGAGGTTGCACGCTTGTGCCACAATATTTGATTACATCCGTCAGGGATAACCCTGAATAATCATAACTCAGTACGCGGATCATCAACCATAACTTTTCACTTACATATCCTAGTATAGGCACCTCTCCCCATGAGCTTGGCCTCCCAGTGAAGACAAACCGTCAGCCTGGGAACTGCACAGGGCTTGGGCCGGACATTCACCTCATTTCACGTCATTTCACATCAGTTCAGTTTCAACGGAGGCAGCCTCGGCATAACCCCTATGACGCTTGTTTAGAGGGAACCCATACTAAGACACATAAACTTCTAGTTAAGCCCTACCCATAATCAGGTATTGTGGGGGTACTTGTAAATTGGAATGGTATCGCATCCGAACCCAACCATCAGTTTTTATCAAATTCATCATGTCATTCAAGTCACATTCACCTTCAAAATCTTTCAAAGTCATTTCACATGTTCCCATCTAGAGTAGTCACTTTTATTTGTTAGCACTAGCAACTAGTCATGAGGGGTGCTAACTAGCTTTGATTGCTTTAGGCTAACTTTGATACTCTTGTAGTACTCTATACTTAGACCAAAGTTAACTATAAAAGGAAGCTTGAAATAATCAAAGTAAAAGCTTTGTAAGAATAAAACTTGGGATGGGGTCATGAAGCATAAAGTAATAGGTGAGTGTGCCTTGCTCTGGTAGAAAGCTTTGCACTTTGCAAGAATATTAGCTTGCCTTGGTGGGTGTACTGATCAAAGTGGTCCTCTTCCTCCTGGTAGTAGACCTCCTCCTCCTGGTACTCCTCGGTACTAGCGTCTAAAAACGGATACGAAGTATACAATCACCAAACCATTCTTAAGAGCTAGTCTAAACACACACAAGGTTCACACAATGCTAATCTATCATCACCACATTACTATCATGTTGGTTGACTTTGTTTTCTTCATAAGAAAAATAATTTCCTCTCATTACAACATGGATTAGGGTTTCTATTTAGTTCCTTGAGGAAATAATTTCCTCTCATTGAATCTTGTTAAGATTTAATCTCCTCAAATAAATAATATATGAACCCTTGTTGACCAAGGTCAACCATTCATAATCATCATTTGGGGAAAATGATTTAAATGAGGTATAGCACCTCATGCAATTTAACACTACCATACTTATGATTTAACATCACCACATAATTCAATATGAGATTATATCGACCAGGGTCACTACCTCATATTAAGTTACTTGGGACAAGATTTAAATGAGGGAAAACATCTCATATGATTTATTAAATAGTTTTGGACAATATCAATTGGCTAGAAATAGCCATAGAGCCCTTTATTTAAACTAGGCCATGATCACACAAAGTAACCATGTCATATTTTTGCATAAACATGTAGAGTATGTGAAATATAATTTATGAGAGTTGGAATCAACTCAAAAGCATTTTTAGTTGATTTTTAATAAATGTTTGAAGTTGTAAAAGTCCCTGCCTTGTTATTTTTGTCACATTAATTCTACAAAGAATTTTATGATTAGGCCAGTGGGGTTGGATAGATCTTTTCTCTAGCTTTCCAACCATATTCAGTTCATAAAATTTGATTGAGCCAATTTGATTCTATTCAAATTTGAACAAAGCATCTGTAAGCAATTTGAGTTCAAACAGAAAATCGAAATTTGAATTAGTGGGCCGCGCGGGAAAACTAAACGGGCCGAAATGAATTTAAACGGGAGAACCTGCCCACCACGCGTCCAGCACGCGTGGGCTGCTGACAGGGTGGGCTCCACCCGTCAGTCTCTGTTAAACGCGAAGGGGTACGGGGGCGTGTGGGACGTTGGATTAGAATGAGATCCAACGGATCTCATTCGTCGTCGTTGCCGGCGAGAAGAACTCTCTGGCGCGGCGCAGGTAGGGGGTGGGAGGCTCACCGGCGGCGAGGCGAGGGCTGGCAGTGTGCTTGGTGAAGGTGTAGTCGACGGCGGAGCTCCAGGTACCGGCGGCGTCTCCGGGGAGGGCTCCAATCGACGGCGAGCTTCCGCGGTGGCTCACGGCAGTGGTGGTGCAATTGGGTGGCTACGGCGGCGAATCGAGGCGAGCAGGTGTTCGAGGAGGTCGAGTGAGGTGAGGAGAGAAAGGTGGGGTGAAGAAATCGACGAGGGGTGGTCTCCTTTTATAGGCGCGGAAGAGGGGGCAGGGTACTGCGGCAAGTCGACCATGGCGCGGGCGCTGCGGCGGCGTAGGGAGGTAGGCGAGAGCGTGGCACTGTGCTGCGTGTCCAGGCGGTTCTTCTGGTGGCGACGGCGAGACTAGGCGGTGCCAAACTCGGTCGGGTGGTCGCGGAGTACTGCGCGTCCGGGGCGGGGTTTGGTCATCGTCTCCGGCAACGGCGGGCGCGGGTCGGCGAGTTGAGCATATCTGGCGGGTTCCTTGTGCCGTGGTGAGTCTCAGGGCGAGAAATGGGGTCCGGGGGTGGCGTGAGGCGGCGAGGCGACGCGTGTACTGGGAGCGTCCGTGGCATGCACGCTGCGTCGCAACCATGTCGTCCTTGTCGCGCCAGAGCGTCGAGGGCGCGCGTTGGTCTGGGCATTGTCGGCCTCCTCTCCGGCGATGGCGGGTACCAACACGTTCAGGGGACCAAGGGGGTGCTGTAGGACATGGTGGCTAGGGCTAGAGGTGAGAGAGGAGAGAGGGAGCATGAGTGCATGTGAGGTGACCGGCATGGCCATGGCTAAGCCATGTCTTGTCCTTGCTAGGGTTTTAATGGCATGGTTTAGGGTTAGAGGGGACCAGGGGACATGCTTGACTCAAGTGGTCACCAGAATTGGGCCAAACACTATTTGAAATAGTGCACAAAGATTTGGTTGGATTTTGCTCACAAGGTATTTGATGTAATGGCCGCATGAATGCAACTTTGAAAATTTTGAATGAGGTTGGTTGGACTTGTTTCAAATGATCAACAACACACATTGGTGGTGGTGGCATTCAAAAATAAAAAGATTTGCAAGAATTCCAAAATGGGATGATCTTGAATTTGCTTCAAAGTCCCCTCTTGGCTTGAGCATAACTTTTGATCTAGGATGAATTTGCAGGGGTGGTATTTACCAAAGTTGTGCACCTTGATGTGGTCTTGGATGAGGTGCAAAGAGTTGGAAATGTTTGGTTTGAAAATCTCTAAATACAGAGGCTCAAAGTAGGCATCAGGCTAACATTGGCAGATTTGACCATTAGTGCATGTGAGCACAATTTGATCTCAAATTTGATTTGATTTGATTTTCTTTGATTCCGAAAGTGTTTATAAGTGTTTAGTAACGTTCTCCAACTAATGGTGAAAGCCAAAATGGTCTAGGTTAAGGATTTGCAAAAAAAATGGCATAAACCATATGTGAGGGTTTTGTGATTTTTCTATTTCTTTTATTTCTTCCTTTTTTGATTTGCTTTGTGATCTTCAAAGGATCAAGTGAGGGTTTTAGGTTGCAGCACATAAGCACACAAGTAGTCATCATGGCAAGAATCATCACACACATGCATGAGCACTATGCTCCTAACTTAGTTTAATATAAGTTTTTGTTGGTTCCAAAATTTGGAAAATAAGAAAATGAATGTTTCTTTGTTTTGGAAATTTGGGATGTTACATGTGGCCTGCCACGCAAGCAGCATCTAATATTGCCAACGGGGCATCAGCCATAAAATCAAAGAGGAGGGGTGAGATTGAGTCACCTTGTCGAGCTACCTTCTTGTTGCGAAAGAATGGACCAACCTCACCATTGATGCACTGCCCTCCTGTCACTAACTGTGCATCAATCTATGGATGACGCAATAGTCGAAACCTTTCCAAGTTAGCACATCTATCAGAATAGTCTAAACTTACGCGGTCATAGGCCTTCTCGAAATCAAGATTGAGGACCATTGCCTGCTTATTGTTAAAAGTGAGCTCGTCAATGATCTCGTGGAGAGCCAAAGTGCCGTCATGGATTGCTCTTCCTTTGATAAAAGCTGTCTAGGAACTATATATCGTGCGGTGCGCTACTAGCGATTATCTAATCGCATAGGCCTTGGAGCTAAGCTTGAAGATAACGTTTAATCAGAGCAGTGGGATGGAAAAGGTTTATCGAATCAGCAACAAGCACTTTGGGGGTAACAGAAAGAATTCCGAAGTAAAGCCTTGAAATATCAAACATTCCAAGAGTGAAACCATTAAGGATGTCTTGGGCGAAAAGCTTAAGGCAGGGCCAAAAAGATTTTGACTCTTGACATCTCTCACTTAATGATCGGCTCTTGCTACAGACTAATAATTATTTGTGATACGATTTATAAGAAAAAGACTTACTGCTGATTCCAGAATATTCCCTCTCTGATCCATCATAGCAAATGTGTCATAATACAACAAATAATCTTCAAGGAAACCGTGAGGTTGTAGGAAAGAACACCAATGCAACCATCGTAATCACCTGATGTAGGCCATGCCGATAACTGAATGAGATCCAAGAAAAACTGATTGGAACCATGCAAACGGAGCTTCATCAGATCAATAAATAAATCGTTTAGGCAAAGTCTATTTGATAATCAAGAAACGAATCATGATTCCTAGAGCATAACGGATGAAAGGGGCAGGAGAAAACCCCCTTGAGGAGAAAGAACAAAATATGCCGGTGAAGTTCACACCGTTCTCTTCCTCAAAAATTCAAAAATAACCTCAGTGCAGCATGGGGAAATTATTCTCGAGAAGAAACATGGGGAAATTTGAGCTGCGTGCGATTCACCTCGGACTTGCGTCTCATACAATTCCTTCAGGGAACCAAACCATTGAATAGCAATCCAGCTGTAATAAGTTCAACTAACGTATTGTAATCACCTCACATGCAGTCATAGTTCTGGTGCAAGGAAAGAAATTTGCTCATAGTTGTGCATACTGCTTATTGATGTGCTGTACAGCAGGCGATGGCTCGCAGGCCCTGGCGATCAAGCCGGAGATCCAATTCCGGCAAGCTTGATGGGAAGGTGATGGAGAGATGGAGGGCACACGGCAGAGACGAAACAGCGACTTTCTAGATTCAATTGCCTTGGAGCTTGATCCGAAAATCAGCGTGATGAAGGGGACGGGCGAGACGAATTGAAGCATTGAACCGCCGTGGGGAGACTGGATGGAGGAAGAAGACATGATCGGTCAGCTATCACCATTCACCACGACCCCGTCCAAGACAACCACTAGGCTAACAGCAAGAGACAGCACTTTTCGAAATAGACATGACATCTTTGGAGAAAAATACTATACAAGCGGACAAGACCGAGAGACCACTTGTGTCAAAGACTGCGTACAGTACCCGGTACAGGTGCAGGTGGAGCTGCACAAACGAGCGTGCACACGCATCGCACCGTGGCCAGAGCCCACATCTCACAATGGCATCGGTTTGCTCTGCTCTCTGCCTCGCCGCGTTCCTTGCCGTGCTAGTGCTCGTAGCCGCTGCACAGACGACCAACCACACGGCCGGAGTGTCCATGACGCCGCCCAACTACATCACCAGCCCGTCCGGCGTCTTCGCGTTCGGCTTCCGCGCCCTCGACGCGTCCAACCCGGGAAAGTTCCTCCTGGCCACATGGTTCCGCTCCCAGGACGATGACGACAATGGCGACGGCCAGGCCAGCAGCTCCTCCCAGCTGCAGTCCGTGGTCTGGTTCGCCAAGCAGTCGTCCACGGTCGCCCTCGCCACGCCGCAGTCCGTGCTCAGCGTCACCACCGACGGCCAGCTAGAGCTCACCGACATCACCAACGGTGGCAACCAGGTGCTGTGGAGACCGCCGATCGCCAACCTCAAGCGCGGGTCTCTGTTTGTGCTCCTCGACTCCGGCAATCTCCAGTTCCTCGGCGACGGCGATGTGCTGTGGGAGAGCTTCTCGCAACCCAGGGACACGCTGGTGCCGGGCCAGTCCTTGGCCCAGGGACAGCTCATCTCCAGGCGCGCGGACACGGAGTTCACCACTGGCCGGTTCAGCATGGACGTCCAAACGGACGGCAACGTCGTGCTCTATGTCTATGTCCCCCGCGGCAACACCGTGAGGGACGCCTACTGGCAGACCAACACTGACGGCTCCAACAGCAGCACCACGGTGACCTTCGACAACCAGGGCGGCCTCAACTACACTCTTCACAGCGGCGTCGTCCAGAGCTTAATATCCCCCATGGCGGCCGACGCCGCCAGCAGGTCCTACAAGTTCGCCAGGATGGACCCCGACGGCATCGTCCGTGTCTACGTCCGTTCCAAGAACGGCGGCGGCAACAATACGTCGTGGATCGTCTCGGGGTCCTTCCCCACCGACGGCTGCGGGAAGAGGACGTTCGGGCTGCAGGGCATGTGCGGCCCGGGGTCGTACTGCACGGAGCAGAAAGACCGGCTCCGCTGCATGTGCCCAGCTAATTACACGTACGCCGACCCGCAGCATATGGACACTGGCTGCACGCCGGAGTTCGTGCCGCAGAGCTGCGACGGGGAGAACAACACCGACGAGTACACGCTCGTTGAGCTGCCAAACACCACCTGGGAGACATCCATCTACTACAAGAAGTTCTGGTCAGTCACGGAGGACCAGTGCCGGAACTACTGCCTGAACGACTGCTACTGCGCCGCTGCGTTAATGGTCGGAGGAACCGACTGCACGGAGGTGGCGGCGCTGACAAACGGACGGCAGGCGAGCGATGTCACGACCAAGGCACTGATTAAAGTACGGCGGAGCAGCAATCGTCCTGCCGTTGCGGCGAGGACAAGAACCATAGTAGTCGTCACAGTTTGCGTGGCCTTCGTGTTGCTGGCCATTGCCGGCAGCTTCCTGGCACGGCACTACCTCGCTAAGAACAGAGAGAGCCAGGGCTTGTTGAGTGTGAGAGCTTTCAGCTGGAAGGAGCTTCATAAAGCCACCAACGGATTCGAGAAACTGCTGGGAAAAGGAAGCTTCGGCGAGGTGTACGAAGGAAAATTGAAATCTCCGCAGCCGCGCCTCATCGCGGTGAAGAGGCTCATCAACTCGAACGAGTACAGCGAGAGGGAGTTCATCAATGAGGTGCAGTCCATCGGGCAGATCCACCACCGGAACCTGGT
The DNA here is from genome assembly GCF_019359855.2 of Lolium perenne. Taxonomy (NCBI): domain Eukaryota; kingdom Viridiplantae; phylum Streptophyta; class Magnoliopsida; order Poales; family Poaceae; genus Lolium; species Lolium perenne. The sequence goes on from NC_067250.2 coordinate 264,101,005, forward strand.
CCGGATGATCGGGTACTGCAAAGAAGGGAAGCACCGGATGCTGGTCTTGGAGTTCATGCCGGGAGGGTCACTCCGTGGCTTCCTCTTCAAGCCCGAGAGGCCACCATGGAGCTGGCGTGCCAAGGCCGCCCTCGGCATCGCCAGAGGGATCGAGTACCTCCACAACGGATGCACTTCTCCCATCATCCACTGCGACATCAAGCCAGACAACATACTGCTCGACAACATGAACGCTCCCAAGATAACCGACTTTGGGATCTCCAAGTTCCTCGGCGACCAGCAGGTGCACACCACAGTGACCAACATCAGGGGCACCAGGGGATACATTGCCCCTGAGTGGTTCCGGAGCGAGGCACGCATCGACACCAAAGCAGACGTGTATAGCTTCGGCGTCGTGCTGCTGGAGATGATATGCTGCCGGAAGTGCCAAGATCCGTTTTTCGACCAGGATGGGGGCCAGACGGTCACCTTATTTGGGTGGGCAGGCCAGTTGGTCAGCAACCATAAGACTGAGCTTATACTGCATCAGGACGACGACGCCATGGCAGACTTGGAGAGGGTCGAGAGGTTTGCGCGCGTGGCGTTCTGGTGCATCGACCCAAATCCATCACTCCGGCCGACGATGCACCAAGTGGTGCAGATACTGGAGACCGTGGTGGTCGAGCCTGAGGTGCTTCCTGACCCTCCCGCTTGCTACATGGACTCGGCATCTCTAGTCATGTCTTCTGTCTAGATTGAATGGCATTCTCTATGTAAGAAAGCAGTACATGTTTAATTTCCCAAGTTTTTCCCGCAAACAAATGTTAATTTCTATCCTTCAACCTTTGTCTGCATACATTTCTTATTTTAAACGTTCAAACAGACTCAGTATAATCAAATGAAACATATATTCTGCCAATCGTAGGTCATACTACACTTTTTTTTTTCTCAAAGTCCTAGGAGTTAAACAAACAAAATTCATTCTGGCTTTGAGGTTTACCTTCCAAGAACACCCAAGGCATATCCAGCAACTACAATGTAGTTGGCAAAAGCCACCAGAGAAATGTACAGATCTGGAGCAATGATGTCTTGAACTTTTTTTTTCGATAAAGGGAATATATTAATATCAAAAAGATACCAATTACACCCAGCCTCTGCAACAACGCACCACCCTAATGGTACTACGGATGCACACAGCCAAAAAAAGGAAAAGAAAACTAAGAAACAAAAGTCCCGCTACAGTATCTCGGGTCTAACAAATGATGTCTTGAACTGGAGGTTTATAAGACAGCCTTCCTCAGTTATCCTAGTCCAGTATCCCTGACGGAAGAGAAATCATGGGAGGAGTAATGAGAAATCACATTCTGCAGTTCTTGAGAAATTCAAAAGAAAAAAAAGGAGTCTGCCAGTCCTTACCCTATGCAGGAAAGGAAACAAAACAATCTTCTACTTGTTTCTCACATACTGGTTATTTACTTTAAAGTAATATTGACATATTGTGAACTGGACAAGTATTGAGTGATCTGTCCATGCTGTTAGATGTATATATCTGTATATTGTAGTTTCCCCATATGTTAGGGGGCTTTCTGCATATGTGCACATGTCCATGTACTATATATTGTGACCTTTGGCCCCCTGGTAATACAACAAGTATATTGCCCTAACATGGTATCAGAGCAAAAATTGATCCTCTAAATCCCGGCTGAGGTTGCTTGTTCCGTCGTGCGTCCATCCCTCGATCTACTGCTTCGTTCCCCGATCGATCTCGATCTCGACCTCTCCGCTCGATCTCGGCCGCCTGGTCTGCTGCTTCCTTCCCCGCCCGCCCGCGTGCTCTGCGTGAGATCCCGCGTGGAGAGCTTCCCCGCCCGCCTGGAGAGCTTCCCCGCCCGCCTGGAGAGCTTCCCCGCCTGGAGAGCTTCCCCGCCCGCCCGCGTGAGCCACCCGCGTGAGGTCGCTCCGTCCAACCTCTCCGTCCGTCGCCCCCGCTCGCTCGCGTGCGATTCCACGTGAGGCCGCCCGCGTGAGATCGCGTGCTGCTCTTGCCGCGTGAGATCGTGAGATCCCGCGTGCTGCCCTCTGCCTGATCCCGTGCGGTGGCAGTTCGATCTTCCCAGGCTGCATCTCCCTGGTCGGTTCACTTTCATCTGAAAAAAAAAGCAAAAAAAAAAAACTATGTCTTCCTCGGGCTATGTTGCGATCCCTCGCTGCCCGGTGATCTTTGATGGCGCGAATTATCCTGATTTCGCTGCCTTCATGCGCGTCCATATGCGCGGTCTTCGTCTTTGGGGTGTTCTTTCTGGCGAGGTCTCCTGTCCGCCACGCCCCGTTGCTCCTACGGTGCCTGTTGCGCCGCCACCTGTTGCCCTTGCCCCTGATGCTACTCAGGCGGATAAGGATGCAGCCAAGAGTGCTGATGACACTGCTTTGGCTGATTATGACCGGAAGGTCCAGGACCACTCTACTGCCGTTGCGACTTACCGGCTGGATCTGACCGAGTACACTCAGTGGATAGATGAGGATGCTCGTGCTGCTGCTGTTCTCACCTCCAGTGTTCTGCCTCAGTATGCTGCTGAGTTTATGGGTCTTCCCACCGCTGCTGCTCAGTGGGCTTTTCTTCGTCAGCGCTATCAGCCGTCTGGGGATGCTCTCTACCTGTCTGTGGTCCGCCAGGAGCATGCCCTTCAGCAGGGTGATTCTACTATTGATGAGTTCTACACTCAGAGTGCTGCTATTTGGCGTCAGCTTGATTCTCTCCGTACAGCTGTGTGTGCCACCTGTCCCTGCTGTTTGACTGTGCGCGCGGATCTGGAGTTTCAGCGCGTTTTTGAGTTCTTGTCGCGGCTCCGTAAGGAGTTTGCGCCGCGCCGGGCCCAGCTGCTTGCCCGTGGACGTGTTCCGTTCTCTGAGGTACTTGCTGAGCTTCGTGCTGAGGAGACTCGTCTTCGTGGTGCTGGTCTTCTTGAGGTTCCCTCTGTTCTTGCTGCTCGTGGCCCTCCCGTGCCGTCTGCTCGTGGACCTCCTATGCCGTCGGCTTCGTTGCGGCCTCCGGCACAGCCGATACTTCCTACTCCTCCATTCCAGGGTCAGCGTCAGCCCCAGCAGCCTCGTGGTTCGACGTCACCTCCTTGCACCTACTGTGGCAGGCCTGGCCACACTATCTCTTCTTGCTGGCAGAGGGATCCCAGCTTACGCCCGCCGCATCTTACTCGTCGTCAGGCTGGTTCTTCAGGATCTTCTGCTGTTGCGCTATCTGATCAGGACATTATCCGTGGTCTTCGTGGTCTGCTCGCTGGTACAGGCTCTTCCTCGACGGGTACTGCTGGTTCTGTGCCTGGCTCTTCTGGCACCGCGCGACCACCACCTTCCACACAGTCAGGTACGTCATCCCCGTGGTATCTGGATTCTGGAGCTTCTTTTCATATGACCTCTGCGTCTTCTATTCTTTCTGCTCTTCGCTCTCTTGTTTCGCCTGTTCGCGTTATCACGGCTGATGGTACCTCTCTCCCTGTTTCCAGTCGAGGCACCCTTTCTACTACCTCTTTCTCTGTTCCTGATGTTTCTCATGTTCCTAGTCTTAAGATGAACCTGTTTTCCGCTAGTCAGCTTACTGATTCTGGTTGTCGCGTCATTCTTGACGCTGATTCTTGTGTTGTTCAGGACCGCCGTACACAGGCCCTGGTTGGAGCTGGCCCTCGCAGCCTTGAGTCCCCGGGGCTCTGGGAGTTAGACTGGCTTCGCGTTCCTTCTACTGCCACTTCATCTGCCAGTGCTCCTGCGGTTGCTGCTTCTGTCACTGGATCTTTTCAGCAGTGGTATCATCGGCTGGGTCACCTCTGTGGCTCCCGTTTATCGTCATTAGTTCGTCGTGGTCTCCTGGGGTCTGTCTCAGGAGATGTGTCTTTGCATTCGTGTCAGGGTTGTAGGCTAGGCAAACAGATTCAGCTTCTCTATCCTACTAGTGCGTCTGTATCTCAGCGACCTTTTGATTTAGTTCATTCGGATGTTTGGGGTCCGGCTCCCTTTCCTTCGAAAGGGGGTCATCGATACTACATTTTGTTTACTGATGATTTTTCACGATACACCTGGTTGTTTCTTATGCACTCTCGCAGTGAGGTGCTTTCTATTTATCAGCGTTTTGCAACCATGGTTCGTACTCACAACATTCCACGCCTATTCGTGTGTTTCGTGCTGACTCTGCAGGAGAGTATATCTCCAAGCACCTGCGTGGTGTTCTTGCTGAGCAGGGCACCCTTGCCCAGTTCTCGTGTCCCGGCGCCCATGCTCAAAATGGTGTCGCCGAGCGTAAGCATCGTCATATTCTTGAGACTACCCGTGCTATGATGATTGCTTCCTCTCTTCCGCCGCATTTCTGGGCTGAGGCTGTCGCTACGTCGACTTAACTCATTAACATTCAGCCTTCTGCTGCCCTTCAAGGTGGCATTCCTCTCGAGCGTCTTTCTGGTTGCTCTCCAGATTACTCGACACTTCGTTTATTTGGTTGCGTTTGCTACGTTCTTCTCCCTCCTCGCGATCGCACCAAGCTGACCGCTCAGTCTGTTGAGTGTGTTTTTCTCGCATACAGTGATGAGCATAAGGGCTATCGCTGTTGGGACCCCGTTGGTCGTCGGATGCGCATCTCTCGTGATGTCACGTTTGATGAGACGCGTCCCTTCTATCCTCGTCCCACCTCGGGTACTTACCCGGTGGATGATATCTCTTTTCTTCTTTTTCCGGATGCACCCCCTGCTATGCCGTCTCCTCCCCCTCCTAGTCATGATGTGCCCCCTTCGGCGCCATCCTCTCCTCTGTCTAGTCCACCTAGTACTCCTCGTTCTCCGGCTTCGGATCCTTCTGATGCTGTCCCTTCTTCCGCTTCTTCTGATGAGTTATCCTCTGCTGATGACCCTCCGCCTTCACGGCCTGTCCGTCAGCGTCGTGCTCCAGCTCGTTACTCTCCTAGTCAGTATGGTCTCTCTGTCGTTTCCGAGCCGACTTCTTATCGGGATGCCGAGCGTCATCCTGAATGGCAGCTTGCCATGGCTGAGGAGATCGCTGCGCTTGAGCGCACTGGCACTTGGGATCTTGTTTCTCCACCTTCTGGTGTTCGTCCTATCACGTGTAAGTGGGTCTATAAAATTAAGACTCGCTCTGATGGATCTCTTGAGCGCTATAAAGCGCATCTTGTGGCTCGTGGCTTTGAGCAGGAGCACGGCCGTGACTATGATGAGACTTTTGCCCCTGTGGCTCATATGACTACTGTGCGTACCCTTCTTGCTGTTGCTTCTGTTCGCCGCTGGTCTGTCTCCCAGCTTGATGTTCAGAATGCTTTTCTTAATGGCGAGTTGAGTGAGGAGGTTTACATGCAGCCTCCTCCTGGGTATTCTGTTCCCGATGGGATGGTTTGTCGTCTTCGACGTTCTCTCTATGGTCTCAAACAGGCCCCTCGTGCCTGGTTTGAGCGCTTCGCCTCTGTGGTGACTGCTGCTGGTTTCTCTCCTAGTCTTCATGATCCAGCACTTTTCGTTCACACTTCTCCTCGTGGACGTACTCTTCTTCTTCTCTATGTTGATGATATGATCATTACTGGTGATGATCCTGAGTATATTGCCTTCGTCAAGGCTCGTCTTCGTGATCAGTTTCTTATGACTGATCTTGGTCCTCTTCGCTATTTTCTTGGCATTGAGGTTTCCTCCACTTCTGATGGTTTTTCTATCTCTCAGGAAAAGTACATTCATGATCTTCTTGCTCGTGCTGCTCTTGGGGATGAGCGCACAGTTGATACTCCTATGGAGCTTAATGTTAAGCTTCGTCCTACTGATGGTGATCCTCTTCCTGATCCCACCCGTTATCGCCATCTTGTTGGGAGTCTTGTTTATCTTGCTGTCACTCGTCCTGATATTTCTTATCCTGTTCATATTCTGAGTCAGTTTGTCTCATCTCCTACCACTGTCCACTATAGTCATCTCCTCCGTGTTCTTCGTTATCTTCGTGGCACGATCACTCGTCGCCTTTTCTTTCCCCGTTCCAGCTCTCTCCAGCTCCAGTGCTATTCGGATGCTACGTGGGCGAGTGATCCTACGGATCATCGTTCGCTTTCTGCTTACTGTGTGTTTCTTGGTGGTTCGCTTGTTGCTTGGAAGACGAAGAAACAGGTTGCAGTTTCCCGTTCGAGTGTTGAGGCTGAGTTGCGGGCTATGGCTTTGTTGATTGCTGAGGTGACTTGGTTACGGTGGTTGCTTGCAGATTTTGGGGTCTCTGTTACGACACCCACTCCACTTTTGTCTGACAGTACAGGTGCTATCAGTATTGCACGTGATCCGGTCAAGCATGAGCTGACCAAGCATATCGGTGTTGATGCCTTTTACACGCGTGCACAGGTACAGGATGATGTTGTTGCGGTTCATTATGTGCCTTCCGATTTGCAGTTGGCGGATTTCTTTACGAAGGCACAGACTCGAGCGCAGCATGATTTCTTACTCTCCAAACTCAGTGTTGTGGATCCACCATGAGTTTGAGGGGGGGGTGTTAGATGTATATATCTGTATATTGTAGTTTCCCCATATGTTAGGGGGCTTTCTGCATATGTGCACCTGTCCATGTACTATATATTGTGGCCTTTGGCCCCCTGGTAATACAACAAGTATATTGCCCTAACACATGCAATCAAGCAAAATGTCAGATTTCGGTGTTCTTCATAGACCAAACAACGGGTATATCTATGGAAGAAATGGACCCAGGGCTTACATTGCTTTGCATAAACTCGAAGCTTGAACCTAAGAATTTATCGCCCTACGCTCACTTCGGATGAATCCAGGACTCCAGGTCCAGCTCCATACAGGATTGGCCTGTGAAGTAGTAGGCTTGCCAGCGAACCATCCCAGAACATTGTTCATTGCTGCCATCACAACTGAATAAATAAAGATTGTTTGAAACAATAGTCAGATGATGAGGTCATCCACAGACTGCGCCTTTAACTGTATTCCTAAGAATCCTTACAGTATAGCCCACGATGACCACCGTAAGAAACTAATTTCATAATATCCATCCATGATTTTAAAATAACTATGAGACAACACATATTAGAGAAAATGTATGACCCAGACATGAGTAGCAGCCATATTCCAGCTTACAAAAATTCATAATGTCAAAGAGATACTGTCGAGCTATGTTCCTGAAGAGAGAAAAATAGCAGCATATCAGATAATTGTACCACATCCCATAGGCCAATCCACTGAATACTAACGCAACGGCCAAGGTAGGTAGCTAGTGTATTTGGAGTAACGCGATTGTGAAATTTGCACCAGTATGGTTTCATAGTTTCTTTTTCATGCCCTTGAATGATATGTATTTCCAAGACCAAATTCTGGTATATAAGCATAGGCAGACAGATACTGATAAAATGCCACTAACCAATGTTCATAAAAAAAGGTTAAGCACATGATTAGCAATGAGAAGGAATGGTCCAAGTTAGAGGGCCTTTTTACGGTAGGGACTAGGAATTATTGACCGTTCAAGTAGGAGATCTAATGGTCTGAATTGATCAATACTTGTTGATTAAATGAGTAGTATTTTTCCACCAAAGTACAGATTAGGCGGGTAGAAAAGAGAGATGTATTTAATATAGGAAACTACCAAGGAGAGTGCATGCGGTATCTTTGCCTACCATGTTTCTTCTCATAGTTACGATGCGTCAATAATTCGTGAGATGCATGTCCCGTATTAACTAGTGTGTATACTGTGGGCCACAACTAAAAAATTATTTAAGGACAGGCTTCATAGAGCTTGTTTTTTATATTCTTCAAAATTAGAATTTAAATTTTAAAAAAATCAATAAAAATAATAGAATTTGTCAATGACTTATTGTATCGCATGGAAAATATCAACACAAAACAGTTTGTTTTTTGGCCTACGTAAAAATAATAAATACTGATAAATCTGGTTGTTTCCAAATTTTGCGCTGTGAACCTCAGATCTTGAAATTTGTAATTTTATACTGCCTAGAATACATAGTATATGTCGCTTTGATATGCGCCACAGAAATTTGTAATTTTTATACAGCCTAGAACACAACAATTCTGTGGAGCATATTTTTATGTGCCATAGAAATATTTCTGTGGATCACGTCTTTTTTAATGCGTCACTGAATTCATTTCTGTCTATAAGCGTTTTCCTATTTCTGTGGAGCACGCCTTCCGAAATGCCCCACAGAAAAGGATGTAGTACTACGTAATATTATTTTATTTTTTCACTTGATTTTTTAACTAGTGATAATTACGTGGAATAAATAATATAGTGGGGCTTTATCCAGCAATATACGTGGCATGTATCATTAAGTATCAAATTCTGATGTGACAAGATTGCACTTACCATAGTAGAAAATGAAATAAAATCTCCGTCATAATTTTTTCCTAGTAATTGGTCCAAAATATCCATAAAATCAATGGTAGATATTACTCAATACTACTAGTCCTATGGACTAGTAAATTGTACCGTAAAAAACCTCACTGCAAAACCATGTCAGAGAGCCAGAAATATATTATAAATTATATTATATATTACATACTAAAGCTTCCCGAATTTTTACGATAATGGGCGCTTTATTACTTCAAAAGCAATTACACCCGGCTTATAACCAGGATGCACACAGCCGTTTATAAGTCCCGAGATCAAAGTATAAAAACGATAAAAAAAAAACGACATAATACATATCGAGTCGATCAAGTGTAAAACGCCTAAGGTGTAGGTGGGGCTTTAATCCGTAGATTATGTTCACTAGTGGAGAAGAGGCCTTTGGTCCCAAGCAAATGTCCCAGTGCAGAACCAAACCGGGACCAATGGGGGGCATTGGTCCCGGTTCGTTTTTGCCCAGGGCGACCCCACTAGTTGGCGCCTGTCCTGTAGTGGCCTTTGGACCCGGTTTGTAATACAAACCGGGACTAAAGGTTGCCGCGCCCTGCCGTGGACCCTTTAGTCCCGGTTTGTATTACAAACCGGGTCCAAAGGCCCCCCCCCTCTGGCTATATAACCTTGCCCCTGCCCAAGGGTCCAAACACTTGGCCATTTTTTCACTTTCTTCACAAGAGGGGTGTATTGCTCTCCTCTCTTCTTCACATGCACAAGAGGTGTTCGATGAAATGCTTAAGAGGATTTGCCACTTGAGTTTACACAAATCAAGCCACACTTAACTTGCTTTTTTCTTCTTCATCGAGGTTAACAACTTTATCCTTTTCATCTGCAATTGATAAAATGCATGTGTATATATACATCGTGATGTTCTGTAATGGTTTTGATCAGCTTAATTATATCATGTAGATGAATCGGCAATGGATGTACATTGACTGACGGTTTGACGAGTTCACTTCGGGGCTGGATAATTTTATGGCCGTGGCGGAGGCAAACAAACATGGTGGCTTCATGTATTGTCCATGTGTGGATGATACGTCTCCGACGTATCGATAATTTCTTATGTTCCATGCCACATTATTGATGATATCTACATGTTTTATGCACACTTTATGTCATATTCGTGCATTTTCTGGAACTAACCTATTAACAAGATGCCGAAGTGCCAGTTGCTGTTTTCTGCTGTTTTTGGTTTCAGAAATCCTAGTAAGGAAATATTCTCGGAATTGGACGAAATCAACGCCCAGGGTCCTATTTTGCCACGAAGCTTCCAGAAGACCGAAGAGGAGACGAAGTGGGGCCACGAGGTGGCGACACCATACGGCGGCGCGGCCCAAGCCCTGGCCGCGCCGACCTAGGGTGTGGGCCCCTCGTGACGCCCCTTGACCTGCCCTTCCGCCTACAAATAGCCTTCGTCGCGAAACCCCCAGTACCGAGAGCCACGATACGGAAAACCTTCCAGAGACGCCGCCGCCGCCAATCCCATCTCGGGGGATTCAGGAGATCGCCTCCGGCACCCTGCCGGAGAGGGGAATCATCTCCCGGAGGACTCTACGCCGCCATGGTCGCCTCCGGAGTGATGTGTGAGTAGTCTACCCCTGGACTATGGGTCCATAGCAGTAGCTAGATGGTTGTCTTCTCCCCATTGTGCTTAATTGTCGGGTCTTGTGAGCTGCCGAACATGATCAAGATCATCTATCTGTAATTCTATATGTTGTGTTTGTTGGGATCCGATGAATAGAGAATACCATGTTATGTTGATTATCAATTTATATCTATGTGTTGTTTATGATCTTGCATGCTCTCCGTTACTAGTAGATGCTCTGGCCAAGTAGATGCTTGTAACTCCAAGAGGGAGTATTTATGCTCGATAGTGGGTTCATGTCTCCGTGAATCTGGGGAAGTGACAGAAACCTCTAAGATTATGGATGTGCTGTTGCCACTAGGGATAAAACATTGGTGCTATGTTCGAGGATGTAGTTACTGATTACATTACGCACAATACTTAATGCAATTGTCTGTTGTTAGCAACTTAATACTGGAGGGGGTTCGGATGATAACTTCGAAGGTGGACTTTTTAGGCATAGATGCATGCTTTGGATAGCGGTCTATGTACTTTGTCGTAATGCCCAATTAAATCTCACAATACTCATCATAATATGTATGTGCATGGTCATGCCCTCTTTATTTGTCAATTGCCCAACTGTAATTTGTTCACCCAATATGCTGTTTATCTTATGGGAGAGACACCTCTAGTGAACTGTGGACCCCGGTCCAATTCTCTATACTGAAATACAATCTACTGCAATACTTGTTCTACTGTTTTTCTGCAAACAATCATCATCCACACTATACATCTAATCCTTTGTTACAGCAAGCAGGTGAGATTGACAACCTCGCTGTTTCGTTGGGGCAAAGTACTTGGTTTGTGTTGTGCAGGTTCCACGTTGGCGCCGGAATCCCTGGTGTTGCGCCGCACTACATCTCGCCGCCATCAACCTTCAACGTGCTTCTTGGCTCCTACTGGTTCGATAAACCTTGGTTTCATACTGAGGGAAAACTTGCCGCTGTACGCATCACACCTTCCTCTTGGGGTTCCCAACGGACGCGTGCTGTACGCGTATCAAGCTCTTTTTCTGGCGCCATTGCCGGGGAGATCAAGACACGCTGCAAGGGGAGTCTCCACATCGCAATCTCTTTACTTTGTTTTTGTCTTGCTTAGTTTTATTTACTACTTTGTTTGCTGCACTAAATCAAAATACAAAAAAATTAGTTGCTAGTTTTACTTTATTTGCTATCTTGTTTGCTATATCAAAAACACACAAAAAAAATTAGTTACTTGCATCTAGTTTGCTTTATTTACTGTCTTGCACTCTATATTAAAAATACAAAAAAATTAGTTACTTTTGTTACCATGTCTAGCTCTGAACCTGTTACTTCTTCGCCTGAAGAATTAGTCTTCACTTTTAAACAAGGGGATGAGGAGAGTTTTAAGGATGCTTGGTCTAGAATTTTTACTTCTTATCGTAAAACTGAACCTCAAATGACTCTAAGTTTGCTCCTTAGTAATTTTTATTTTGGTCTTATGATTCGCTATAGATATGCTTTGGATGCTTTAGTGGGAGGAGATTTCCTTCATTGCAATGGGGATCAAGCTTTTAATGCCATAAAGAAGTTGGTTGCATCACATGATTCAGCTAATAACTTTGATTCAGCCCTTATTAGCATTTATAATAGATTAAACAATCTCGAGATAAGTACATCTCGCTTGGATGACAACTATCGCTATGTTCGTAATCGTCTTGAACAAGTTTTAGTGAACTCTGAACCTTCATTATGGGATCCTACTGTTAAAATTGTTATCGGTGATCAAACTCTTCATGCCAATTGTGATATTATGTCTGAATTTTGCCTTATACCTGAGAGCATTTATAAATCTTTGAAACTTTGGGGAGTTGATGAAGGAGGAGAAGAAATAACTCTCATTGATAACTCTGTTATAATTCCTAAGGTAATAGCCGCAGGTGTGCATACAACCATTCTTGGAAGAACAATATCCATTGATTATCTTGTTATTGAATGTGTAGGGACAGGAAAAATCACACTCGGAAGATCCCTGCTGAAACTATTGGGAGCAGTCATAGATGTGGGAGAAGGCACCCTGGAATTCACCTCTACACCAGGGGGGAATCATATATTTCCTAAATCAAAGAGAAAGAAAAACAACAAGAAAGGTAAGGGTAAAGCCCAAGGTAAGGTTGATGCACCACCCTCCGATAATACTTGATACACACTTTCTGCGCCTAGCTGAAAGGCGTTAAAGAAAAGCGCTTATGGGAGACAACCCATGTTTTTACTACAGTACTTTGTTTTATATTTGTGTCTTGGAAGTTGTTTACTACTGTAGCAACCTCTCCTTATCTTAGTTTAGTGTTTTATTGTGCCAAGTAAAGTCGTTGATAGTAAAGTTCATACTAGATTTGGATTACTGCGCAGAAACAGATTTCTTTGCTGTCACGAATCTTGGCAAAATTCTCTGTAGGTAACTCAGAAAATTATGCCAATTTACGTGACTGATCCTCAGATATGTACGCAACTTTCATTCAATTTGAGAATTTTCATTTGAGCAAGTCTGGTGCCTTGATAAAATTCGTCAATACAAACTGTTCTGTTTTGACAGATTCTGCCTTTTATTTCGCATTGCAAGTTTTGTTATGTTCGATGGATATTTCGATTCCATTGACTTTCAGTAGCTTTGTGCAATGTCCAGAAGTGTTAAGAATGATTATGTCACCTCTGAACATGTATATTTTGATTGTGCACTGATACGTCTCCGACGTATCGATAATTTCTTATGTTCCATGCCACATTATTGATGTTATCTACATGTTTTATGCACACTTTATGTCATATTCGTGCATTTTCTGGAACTAACCTATTAACAAGATGCCGAAGTGCCAGTTGCTGTTTTCTGCTGTTTTTGGTTTCAGAAATCCTAGTAACGAAATATTCTCGGAATTGGACGAAATCAACGCCCAGGGTCCTATTTTGCCACGAAGCTTCCAGAAGTCCGAAGAGGAGACGAAGAGGGGCCACGAGGGGGCCACACCCTAGGGCGTCGCGGCCCCCCCCTTGGCCGCGCAGCCCTGTGGTGTGGGGCCCTCGTGCCGCCTCTTGACCTGCCCTTCCGCCTACAAATAGCCTCCGTCGCGAAACCCCCAGTACCGAGAGCCACGATACGGAAAACCTTACTGAGACGCCGCCGCCGATCCCATCTCGGGGGATCCAGGAGATCGCCTCCGGCACCCTGCCGGAGAGGGGATTCATCTCCCGGAGGACTCTACGCCGCCATGGTCGCCTCCGGAGTGATGTGTGAGTAGTCTACCCCTGGACTATGGGTCCATAGCAGTAGCTAGATGGTTGTCTTCTCCCCATTGTGCTTCATTGTCGGATCTTGTGAGCTGCCTATCATGATCAAGATCATCTATCTGTAATTCTATATGTTGCGTTTGTTGGGATCCGATGAATAGAGAATACTTGTTATGTTGATTATCAAAGTTATATCTATGTGTTGTTTATGATCTTGCATGCTCTCCGTTACTAGTAGATGCTCTGGCCAAGTAGATGCTTGTAACTCCAAGAGGGAGTATTTATGCTCGATAGTGGGTTCATGCCTGCATTGACACCGGGACAAGGATGTAAAGTTCTAAGGTTGTGTTGTGCTGTTGCCACTAGGGATAAAACATTGATGCTATGTCTAAGGATGTAGTTGTTGATTACATTACGCACCATACTTAATGCAATTGTCTGTTGCTTTGCAACTTAATACTGGAGGGGGTTCGGATGATAACCTGAAGGTGGACTTTTTAGGCATAGATGCAGTTGGATGGCGGTCTATGTACTTTGTCGTAATGCCCAATTAAATCTCACTATACTCATCATGATATGTATGTGCATGGTCATGCCCTCTTTATTTGTCAATTGCCCAACTGTAATTTGTTCACCCAACATGTTGTTTATCTTATGGGAGAGACACCTCTAGTGAACTGTGAACCCCGGTCCAATTCTCTATACTGAAATACAATCTACTGCAATATTGTTCTACTGTTTTCTGCAAACAATCATCTTCCACACAATACGGTTAATCCTTTGTTACAGCAAGCCGGTGAGATTGACAACCTCACTGTTTCGTTGGGGCAAAGTACTTTGGTTGTGTTGTGTAGGTTCCACGTTGGCGCCGGAATCTCTGGTGTTGCGCCGCACTACATCCCGCCGCCATCAACCTTCAACATGCTTCTTGACTCCTACTGGTTCGATTAAACCTTGGTTTCTTACTGAGGGAAACTTGCCGCTGTGCGCATCACACCTTCCTCTTGGGGTTCCCAACGGACGTGTCAACCACACGCATCAAGCAAATTTCTGGCGCCGTTGCCGGGGAGATCAAGACACGCTGCAAGGGGAGTCTCCACTTCTCAATCTCTTTACTTTGTTTTTGTCTTGCTTTGTTTTATTTACTACTTTGTTTGCTGCACTAAATCAAAATACAAAAAAATTAGTTGCTAGTTTTACTTTATTTGCTATCTTGTTTGCTATATCAAAAACACAAAAAAATTAGTTTACTTGCATTTACTTTATCTAGTTTGCTTTATTTACTGTTGCTAAAATGGCCAACGCTGAAAATACTAAGTTGTGTGACTTCACAACCACAAATAATAATGATTTCTTATGCACACCTATTGCTCCACCTGCTACTACAGCAGAATTCTTTGAAATTAAACCTGCTTTACTTAATCTTGTTATGCGAGAGCAATTTTCTGGTGTTAGTTCTGATGATGCTGCTGCCCATCTTAATAATTTTGTTGAATTATGTGAAATGCAAAAGTATAAGGATGTAGATGGTGACATTATAAAATTAAAATTGTTCCCTTTCTCATTAAGAGGAAGAGCTAAAGATTGGTTGCTATCTCTGCCTAAGAATAGTATTGATTCATGGACTAAATGCAAGGATGCTTTTATTGGTAGATATTATCCCCCTGCTAAAATTATATCTTTGAGGAGTACCATAATGAATTTTAAACAATTAGATACTGAACATGTTGCTCAAGCTTGGGAAAGAATGAAATCTTTGGTTAAAAATTGCCCAACCCATGGACTGACTACTTGGATGATCATCCAAACCTTCTATGCAGGACTAAATTTTTCTTCGCGGAATTTATTGGATTCAGCTGCTGGAGGTACCTTTATGTCCATCACTCTTGGTGAAGCAACAAAGCTTCTTGATAATATGATGATCAATTACTCTGAATGGCACACGGAAAGAGCTCCACAAGGTAAGAAGGTAAATTCTGTCGAAGAAACCTCTTCCTTGAGTGATAAGATTGATGCTATTATGTCTATGCTTGTGAATGATAGGACTAATATTGATCCTAATAATGTTCCGTTAGCTTCATTGGTTGCACAAGAAGAACATGTTGATGTAAACTTCATTAAAAATAATAATTTCAACAACAATGCTTACCGGAACAATTCTAGTAACAACTATAGGCCATATCCTTATAATAATGGCAACGGCTATGCTAATTCTTATGGGAATTCTTACAACAATAATAGGAATTCACCCCCTGGACTTGAAGCTATGCTTAAAGAATTTATTAGTACACAAACTGCTTTTAACAAATCTGTTGAAGAAAAGCTTGGGAAAATTGATATACTTGCTTCTAAAGTCGATAGTCTTGCTGCTGATGTTGATCTTTTGAAATCAAAAGTTATGCCTAATGAGAATCATCATAATAAAATTGTTACTACAGCAAATGCCATCCAAGTTAGAATTAATGAGAATATAAGATTAATGGCTGAACTGCGTGCTAGGTGGGATAGAGAAGAAAATGAAAAACTAGCTAAAGAGAAGAATGTAGCTAAAGTTTGGACTATTACCACCACTAGTAATGCTAATGCTACACATGTTGCTGCACCTCCTACTATTAATAATAAAAGAATTGGTGTTAGTAATGTTTCCTCTTCTAATGCAAAGCGCGAGAAACTGCCTGAAATTGCTAAAACTGCTGAAACTGCCTGTGATAAAACTGCTGAAATTTTTTCCAACATTGGGGATGATGATCCCATTGCTTTAGATTATAATGGTTTGAATTTTGATGATTGCCACATCTCTGAAGTTATAAAGTTCTTGCAAAAACTTGCTAAAAGTCCTAATGCTAGTGCTATAAATTTGGCTTTCACACAACATATTACAAATGCTCTCATAAAAGCTAGAGAAGAGAAACTAGAGCGCGAAGCTTCTATTCCTACAAAGCTAGAGGATGGTTGGGAGCCCATCATTAGGATGAAGGTTAAAGATTTTGATTGTAATGCTTTATGTGATCTTGGTGCAAGTATTTCTGTTATGCCTAAGAAAATTTATAATATGCTTGACTTGCCACCGCTGAAAAATTGTTATTTAGATGTTAATCTTGCTGATCATTCTACAAAGAAACCTTTGGAGAAAGTTGATAATGTTCGCATTACCGTTAACAATAACCTTGTCCCCGTTGATTTTGTTGTCTTGGATATTGAATGCAATGCATCTTGTCTCATTATATTGGGAAGACCTTTTCTTCGAACTGTTGGTGCTATCATTGATACGAAGGAAGGTAATATAAAATATCAATTTCCTCTCAAGAAAGGTATGGAACACTTCCCTAGAAAGAGAATGAAGTTACCTTTTGATTCCATTATGAGAACAAATTATGTTGATGCTTCGTCTCTTGATAATACTTGATACACACTTTCTGCGCCTAGCTGAAAGGCGTTAAAGAAAAGCGCTTATGGGAGACAACCCATGTTTTTACCTACAGTACTTTGTTTTTATTTTGTGTCTTGGAAGTTGTTTACTACTGTAGCAACCTCTCCTTATCTTAGTTTTGTGTTTTGTTGTGCCAAGTAAAGTAGTTGATAGAAAAGTTCATACTAGATTTGGATTACTGCGCAGTTTCAGATTTCTTTGCTGTCACGAATTCCGAACTGCCTCCCTGTAGGTAGCTCAGACAAATATGCCAATTTACGTGCGTGATCCTCAGATATGTACGCAACTTTCATTCAATTTGGGAATTTTCATTTGAGCAAGTCTGGTGCCATTTTAAAATTCGTCAATACGAACTGTTCTGTTTTGACAGATTCTGCCTTTTATTTCGCAATGCCTCTTTTGCTATGTTGGATGAATTTCTTTGATCCATTAATGTCCAGTAGCTTTATGCAATGTCCAGAAGTGTTAAGAATGATTGTGTCACCTCTGAATATGTTAATTTTTATTGTGCACTAACCCTCTAATGAGTTGTTTCGAGTTTGGTGTGGAGGAAGTTTTCAAGGATCAAGAGAGGAGTATGATGCAACATGATCAAGGAGAGTGAAAGCTCTAAGCTTGGGGATGCCCCGGTGGTTCACCCCTGCATATTCTAGGAAGACTCAAGCGTCTAAGCTTGGGGATGCCCAAGGCATCCCCTTCTTCATCGACAACATTATCAGGTTCCTCCCCTGAAACTATATTTTTATTCCATCACATCTTATGTGCTTTGCTTGGAGCGTCGGTTTGTTTTTGTTTTTTGTTTTGTTTGAATAAAATGGATCCTAGCATTCACTTTATGGGAGAGAGACACGCTCCGCTGTAGCATATGGACAAGTATGTCCTTAGTTTCTACTCATAGTATTCATGGCGAAGTTTCTTCTTCGTTAAATTGTTATATGGTTGGAATTGGAAAATGATACATGTAGTAATTGCTATAAATGTCTTGGGTAGTGTGATACTTGGCAATTGTTGTGCTCATGTTTAAGCTCTTGCATCATATGCTTTGCACCCATTAATGAAGAAATACATAGAGCATGCTAAAATTTGGTTTGCATATTTGGTTTCTCTAAGGTCTAGATAATTTCTAGTATTGAGTTTTGAACAACAAGGAAGATGGTGTAGAGTCTTATAATGTTTACAATATGTCTTTTATGTGAGTTTTGCTGCACCGGTTCATCCTTGTGTTTGTTTCAAATAAACCTTGCTAGCCTAAACCTTGTATCGAGAGGGAATACTTCTCATGCATCCAAAATACTTGAGCCAACCACTATGCCATTTGTGTCCACCATACCTACCTACTACATGGTATTTTCCGCCATTCCAAAGTAAATTGCTTGAGTGCTACCTTTAAAATTCCATCATTCACCTTTGCAATATATAGCTCATGGGACAAATAGCTTAAAAACTATTGTGGTATTGAATATGTAATTATGCACTTTATCTCTTATTAAGTTGCTTGTTGTGCGATAACCATGTTTCTGGGGACGCCATCAACTACTCTTTGTTGAATTTCATGTGAGTTGCTATGCATGTTCGTCTTGTCTGAAGTAAGAGCGATCTACCACCCTATGGTTAAGCATGCATATTGTTAGAGAAGAACATTGGGCCGCTAACTAAAGCCATGATCCATGGTGGAAGTTTCAGTTTTGGACAAATATCCTCAATCTCAAATGAGAAAATTATTAATTGTTGTTACATGCTTATGCATAAAAGAGGAGTCCATTATCTGTTGTCTATGTTGTCCCGGTATGGATGTCTAAGTTGAAGAATAATCAATAGCGAGAAATCCAATGCGAGCTTTCTCCTTAGACCTTTGTACAGGCGGCATAGAGGTACCCCATTGTGACACTTGGTTAAAACATGTGCATTGTGATGATCCGGTAGTCCAAGCTAATTAGGACAAGGTGCGGGCACTATTAGTATACTATGCATGAGGCTTGCAACTTGTAAGATATAATTTACATGATACATATGCTTTATTACTACCGTTGACAAAATTGTTTCATGTTTTCAAAATCAAAGCTCTAGCACAAACATAGCAATCGATGCTTTCCTCTTTGAAGGACCATTCTTTTACTTTTATGTTGAGTCAGTTCACCTATTTCTCTCCACCTCAAGAAGCAAACACTTGTCTGAACTGTGCATTGATTCCTACATACTTGCATATTGCACTTATTATATTACTCTATGTTGACAATATCCATGAGATATACATGTTACAAGTTGAAAGCAACCGCTGAAACTTAATCTTCTTTTGTGTTGCTTCAATACCTTTACTTTGAATTATTGCTTTATGAGTTAACTTTTATGCAAGACTTATTGATGCTTGTCTTGAAGTGCTATTCATGAAAAGTCTTTGCTATATGATTCACTTGTTTACTCATGTCATATACATTGTTTTGATCGCTGCATTCACTACATATGCTTTACAAATAGTATGATCAAGATTATGATGGCATGTCACTCCAGAAATTATCTGTGTTATCGTTTTACCTGCTCGGGACGAGCAGAACTAAGCTTGGGGATGCTGATACGTCTCCGACGTATCGATAATTTCTTATGTTCCATGCCACATTATTGATGTTATCTACATGTTTTATGCACACTTTATGTCATATTCGTGCATTTTCTGGAACTAACCTATTAACAAGATGCCGAAGTGCCAGTTGCTGTTTTCTGCTGTTTTTGGTTTCAGAAATCCTAGTAACGAAATATTCTCGGAATTGGACGAAATCAACGCCCAGGGTCCTATTTTGCCACGAAGCTTCCAGAAGTCCGAAGAGGAGACGAAGAGGGGCCACGAGGGGGCCACACCCTAGGGCGGCGCGGCCCCCCCTTGGCCGCGCGGCCCTGTGGTGTGGGGCCCTCGTGCCGCCTCTTGACCTGCCCTTTCGCCTACAAATAGCCTCCGTCGCGAAACCCCAAAGTCGAGAGCCACGATACGGAAAACCTTGCGAGACGCCGCCGCCGCCGATCCCATCTCGGGGGATCCAGAGATCGCTCTCGGCACCCTGCCGGAGAGGGGATTCATCTCCCGGAGGACTCTACGCCGCCATGGTCGCCTCCGGAGTGATGTGTGAGTAGTCTACCCCTGGACTACGGGTCCATAGCAGTAGCTAGATGGTTGTCTTCTCCCCATTGTGCTTCATTGTCGGATCTTGTGAGCTGCCTATCATGATCAAGATCATCTATCTGTAATTCTATATGTTGCGTTTGTTGGGATCCGATGAATAGAGAATACTTGTTATGTTGATTATCAAAGTTATATCTATGTGTTGTTTATGATCTTGCATGCTCTCCGTTACTAGTAGATGCTCTGGCCAAGTAGATGCTTGTAACTCCAAGAGGGAGTATTTATGCTCGATAGTGGGTTCATGCCTGCATTGACACCGGGACAAAGGATGTAAAGTTCTAAGATTGTGTTGTGCTGTTGCCAC
This sequence comes from Lolium perenne, assembly GCF_019359855.2. Lineage (NCBI taxonomy): Eukaryota > Viridiplantae > Streptophyta > Magnoliopsida > Poales > Poaceae > Lolium > Lolium perenne. The sequence continues at coordinate 264,121,165 of NC_067250.2, forward strand.
TAGGGATAAAACATTGATGATATGTCTAAGGATGTAGTTGTTGATTACATTACGCACCATACTTAATGCAATTGTCTGTTGCTTTGCAACTTAATACTGGAGGGGGTTCAGATGATAACCTGAAGGTGGACTTTTTAGGCATAGATGCAGTTGGATGGCGGTCTATGTACTTTGTCGTAATGCCCAATTAAATCTCACTATACTCATCATGATATGTATGTGCATGGTCATGCCCTCTTTATTTGTCAATTGCCCAACTGTAATTTGTTCACCCAACATGCTGTTTATCTTATGGGAGAGACACCTCTAGTGAACTGTGGACCCCGGTCCAATTCTCTATACTGAAATACAATCTACTGCAATATTGTTCTACTGTTTTCTGCAAACAATCATCTTCCACACAATACGGTTAATCCTTTGTTACAGCAAGCCGGTGAGATTGACAACCTCACTGTTTCGTTGGGGCAAAGTACTTTGGTTGTGTTGTGCAGGTTCCACGTTGGCGCCGGAATCTCTGGTGTTGCGCCGCACTACATCCCGCCGCCATCAACCTTCAACGTGCTTCTTGACTCCTACTGGTTCGATTAAACCTTGGTTTCTTACTGAGGGAAACTTGCCGCTGTGCGCATCACACCTTCCTCTTGGGGTTCCCAACGGACGTGTCAACCACACGCATCATGCACTAACCCTCTAATGAGTTGTTCTAAGTTTGGTGTGGAGGAAGTTTTCAAGGATCAAGAGAGGGAGATGATACAACATGATCAAGGAGAGTGAAAGCTCTAAGCTTGGGGATGCCCCGGTGGTTCACCCCTGCATATATCAAGAAGACTCAAGCGTCTAAGCTTGGGGATGCCCAAGGCATCCCCTTCTTCATCGACAACATTATCAGGTTCCTCCCCTGAAACTATATTTTTATTCCATCACAGCTTATGTGCTTTTCTTGGAGCGTCGATTTGTTTTTGTTTTTGTTTGTTTGAATAAAATGGATCCTAGCATTCACTGTGTGGGAGAGAGACACGCTCCGCTGTAGCATATGGACAAGTATGTCCTTAGGCTTTACTCATAATATTCATGGCAAAGTTTCTTCTTCGTTAAATTGTTGTATGGTTGGAAACGGGAAATGTTGCATGTGGTAGTGTATAATAAAATACTTGTAGAACATTGAGCTTTGATAACTTGATTCTTTGCAAATGTTTTGAGATATTTAGATGGTAAGGCTTGCTGGATAAATGAGTTAAAATTAGTAGTGGATTGTTGTCTTTAAGCTTGTGCCGTACTACAAACTCTATTTAAATAGTTGAAGGCGTAGTTGGACTTGATAGCTTTCCATGTCTGAGAGTTCATCGTAATAACTAAGTTGTGCTGAAGGTCGAGGGAGCTAGCGGGGTACTTGTGCCACCGTGAACGGCCCTCCTTGGAGTAAATTTTAATCATGCTCTTAATGATGAACCTGCTAGTTGTTTGCAATAAGTTTGTGAGTTCTTTTTGACTAATGTTAACCTACGGTTTTTGGCACTTCCACCATCCAAATTTGCTAGCCTCTTCGGTACTGTGCATTGCCTTTTGCTCACATTGAGAATTGTGCATACTTCGCCGGTACATCCAAACCCGTGGGAGAACTTTCTCTTGTTCTCCTACACATAAGCCCATACATCTCCTCAAAACAGCCACCATACCTACCTAGCACAGCATTTCCATAGCTGTTCCGAGATATATTGCCATGCAACATCCATTTTTACATTACATGCCATGTTGTCACTTATTATTTATATATTGCTTTGCATGATCATATACAGCTGATGTGTGGTTTACCCATGTTACGCTAGATCATTGCACATCCTGCTACACTGGCAGAGGCATACAGTTTCATACATCATGTTTCATTCATTATGAGTTATTTGTACCAAAAAGTGTGTTGTCATATTAGGATGTTGCCCCTAAAAATGAAAAGAGCCGTGGAGGCCATCAAAAAGAAAAAAATGAAAAGAAAGAAAAAAAAAGGAAAAAACAGAGAAAAAAAGAAGAAAAAAGAAAAAAAGAGAATAAAGAAAAAAAGGGGGCAGCATTACTATCTTTTATCCACACTTGTGCTCATGTTTTAGCACCCGCATTATTCATAGTCATCATTTGTGCTCATGTTCAGCACCTACATTCATATGAGAGAGTTTTCATGTTTTACTAGTATAACTATGTGGGGAATTTACACTATAGAACTTGGGTTGTATATTCCAATGATGAGCCTCCTCAAAAGTGCTCTAGGTCTTCGTGAGCAACCAAGTTGGATGCACCCCCACTAGTTCCATTGGAGAGCTTTCATACACATATAGCTCTATGTGCATCCGTTGCATGGCAATCACTACTCCTTGCATAGCTTCGATCATAAGGCTTCCTCTTGTCTAATGGTCATTTACAGCTTTGCAAGCCTTTCTTCCATTTGGCCTTCCAAACCCCCATTAACGTTCTTTATGCCATAACATCCTGGTGCTAATACCAAATGCTTGCGCTCACCGGTTGAGTAGACTTCGAAACAGTTGATTCATGATGTTCATGTTTATGTTTACTTGACTGAATCCTTCTTATGTTGTGAAAATTTACTTGATGCTTGGAATGAAGGATAGAACTTCTATGCTGAATACTTAATACATCTTTAATGAACTTTGTACGGTTGCATGTCTTTAAAGCAATAGTTCATGAAAACTTTTAGCTTGTCTAACTCTTGCATTATCATCTCTTATGTCAATATAGATACTTGCTTTGAATGATTTGATCTCAGCTCATATGCTTTACAAATAGTATGATCAAGGTTATGATGGCATGTCACTCCAGAAATTATCTTTGTTTATCGTTTACCTGCTCGGGACGAGCAGGAACTAAGCTTGGGGATGCTGATACGTCTCCGACGTATCGATAATTTCTTATGTTCCATGCCACATTATTGATGATATCTACATGTTTTATGCACACTTTATGTCATATTCGTGCATTTTCTGGAACTAACCTATTAACAAGATGCCGAAGTGCCGCTTCTTTGTTTTGCTGTTTTTGGTTTCAGAAATCCTAGTAAGGAAATATTCTCGGAATTGGACGAAATCAACGCCCAGGGTCCTATTTTGCCACGAAGCTTCCAGAAGACCGAAGAGGAGACGAAGTGGGGCCACGAGGTGGCGACACCATAGGGCGGCGCGGCCCAAGCCCTGGCCGCGCCGACCTAGGGTGTAGGCCCCTCGTGACGCCCCTTGACCTGCCCTTCCTCCTACAAATAGCCTTCGTCGTGAAACCCCCAGTACCGAGAGCCACGATACGGAAAACCTTCCAGAGACACCGCCGCCGCCAATCCCATCTCGGGGGATTCAGGAGATCGCCTCCGGCACCCTGCCGGAGAGGGGAATCATCTCCCGGAGGACTCTACGCCGCCATGGTCGCCTCCGGAGTGATGTGTGAGTAGTCTACCCCTGGACTATGGGTCCATAGCAGTAGCTAGATGGTTGTCTTCTCCCCATTGTGCTTAATTGTCGGGTCTTGTGAGCTGCCGAACATGATCAAGATCATCTATCTGTAATTCTATATGTTGTGTTTGTTGGGAACCGATGAATAGAGAATACCATGTTATGTTGATTATCAATTTATATCTATGTGTTGTTTATGATCTTGCATGCTCTCCGTTACTAGTAGATGCTCTGGCCAAGTAGATGCTTGTAACTCCAAGAGGGAGTATTTATGCTCGATAGTGGGTTCATGTCTCCATGAATCTGGGGAAGTGACAGAAACCTCTAAGATTATGGATGTGCTGTTGCCACTAGGGATAAAACATTGGTGCTATGTTCGAGGATGTAGTTACTGATCATCATCCACACTATACATCTAATCCTTTGTTACAGCAAGCCGGTGAGATTAACAACCTCGCTGTTTCGTTGGGGAAAGTACTTGGTTTGTGTTGTGCAGGTTCCACGTTGGCACCGGAATCCCTGGTGTTGCGCCGCACTACATCTCGCCGCCATCAACCTTCAACGTGCTTCTTGGCTCCTACTGGTTCGATAAACCTTGGTTTCATACTGAGGGAAAACTTGCCGCTGTACGCATCACACCTTCCTCTTGGGGTTCCCAACGGACGCGTGCTGTACGCGTATCAGTGGACTGCAAGAATACCGTAAATTACGCTCACTCGAGTCTCATTCACAGCCACCTTCTGCGATCCGGTTTCATGCCCAGTTACTATTGTTGCACCAAGCACGGAGAAAGAGGGGTTATGATGGAAGACAATGAAGAAGAGGAAGAGGATGATGACGGTTATCCCAATTTCCCTGAATACGATGATACTGCAGAAGGCAATGAAGACAATGAAGTAGAAGATCAAGAGGCACCAGATGAGCTTGCTGATGATGATCTTGGTCGGGCCATTGCTGATGCAAGGAGAGAATGTGAAACTGAAAAGGAAAGGTTGGCCTTCGACAAGATGATAGAAGATCACAACAAATTGTTATACCCAACTTGCGAAGATGGCCATAAAAAGCTAGGCAGCACACTGGAATTGTTGCAATGGAAGGCAGAGAACGGTGTCACTGACTCAGGATTTGGAAAGTTGCTGACAATAATTAAGAGGAAGCTTCCAAGGGGTAACGAATTGCCCGCCAGTACGTACGAAGCGAAGAAGATTGTCTGTCCTCTAGGATTATGACTGCATCCTCTACCGCGGTGAGTACGAGAATTTGGATGCATGTCCGGTGTGCACTGCATTGCGGTATAAGATCAGACGAGATGACCCTGGTGATTGATACGCGTACAGCACGCGTCCGTTGGGAACCCCAAGAGGAGGTGTGATGCGTACAGCGGCAAGTTTTCCCTCAGTATGAAACCAAGGTTTATCGAACCAGTAGGATCCAAGAAGCACGTTGAAGGTTGATGGCGGCGAGATGTAGTGCGGCGCAACACCAGGGATTCCGGCACCAACGTGGAACCTGCACAACACAAACCAAGTACTTTGCCCCAACGAAACAATGAGGTTGTCAATCTCACCGGCTTGCTGTAACAAAGGATTAGATGTATAGTGTGGATGATGATTGTTTGCATAGAACAGTAGAATAATTGCAGTAGATTGTATTTCAGTATAAAGAATTGGACCGGGGTCCACAGTTCACTAGTGGTGTCTCTCCCATAAGATAAATAGCATGTTGGGTGAACAAATTACAATTGGACAATTGACAAATAAAGAGGGCATGACCATGCACATACATATTATGATGAGTATTGTGAGATTTAATTGGGCATTACGACAAAGTACATAGACCGCTATCCAGCATGCATCTATGCCTAAAAAGTCCACCTTCAGGTTATCATCCGAACCCCTTCCAGTATTAAGTTGAAAACAACAGACAATTGCATTAAGTATGGTGCGTAATGTAATCAATAACTACATCCTCGGACATAGCATCAATGTTTTATCCCTAGTGGCAACAGTACATCCATAACCTTAGAGGTTTCTGTCACTCCCCCAGATTCACGGAGACATGAACCCACTATCGAGCATAAATACTCCCTCTTGGAGTTAAGAGTAAAAACTTGGCTAGAGCCTCTACTAATAACGGAGAGCATGCAAGATCATAAACAACACATAGGTATAATTTGATAATCAACATAACATAGTATTCTCTATCCATCGGATCCCAACAAACACAACATATAGCATTACAGATAGATGATCTTGATCATGTTAGGCAGCTCACAAGATCCGACAATGAAGCATAATGAGGAGAAGACAACCATCTAGCTACTGCTATGGACCCATAGTCCAGGGGTGAACTACTCACTCATCACTCCGGAGGCGACCATGGCGGTGTAGAGTCCTCCGGGAGATGAATCCCCTCTCCGGCAGGGTGCCGGAGGCGATCTCCTGAATCCCCCGAGATGGGATTGGCGGCGGCGGCGTCTCTGGAAAGCTTTCCGTATCGTGGCTTTCGGTACTGGGGGTTTCGCGACGAAGGCTATTTATAGGCGGAAGGGCAGGTCAAGGGGCGTCGCGAGGGGCCCAGGAGACAGGCCGGCGCGGCCAGGGCTTGGGCCGCGCCGCCCTACCTCCTGGCCACCTCGTGGCCCCACTTCGTTGACTCTTCGGTCTTCTGGAAGCTTCGTGTGAAAATAGGCCCCTGGGCGTTGATTTCGTCCAATTCCGAGAATATTTCCTTACTAGGATTTCTGAAACCAAAAACAGCAGAAACAAGAATCGGCTCTTCGGCATCTTGTTAATAGGTTAGTTCCAGAAAATGCATAAATATGACATAAAGTATGCATAAAACATGTAGATATCATCAGTAATGTGGCATGGAACATAAGAAATAATCGATACGTCGGAGACGTATCAGCATCCCCAAGCTTAGTTTCTGCTCGTCCCGAGCAGGTAAACGATAAAAAAAAATTCTGGAGTGACATGCCATCATAACCTTGATCATACTATTGTAAAGCATATGAGCTGAGATCAAATCATTCAAAGCAAGTGTCTATATTGATATAAGAGATGATGATGCAAGAGTTAGACAAGCTAGAAGTTTTCATGAACTATTGCTTTAAAGACATGCAACCGTACAAAGTTCATTAAAGATGTATTAAGTATTCAGCATAGAAGTTCTATCCTTCATTCCAAGCATCAAGTAAATTTTCACAACATAAGAAGGATTCAGTCAAGTAAATATAAACATGAACGTCATGAATCAACTGTTTCGAAGTCTACTCAACCGGTGAGCGCAAGCATTTGGTATTAGCACCAGGATGTTATGGCATAAAGAATGTTAATGGGGGTTTGGAAGGCCAAATGGAAGAAAGGCTTGCAAAGCTATAAATGACCATTAGACAAGAGGAAGCCTTATGATCGAAGCTATGCAAGGAGTAGTGATTGCCATGCAACGGATGCACATAGAGCTATATGTGTATGAAAGCTCTCCAATGGAACTAGTGGGGGTGCATCCAACTTGGTTGCTCACGAAGACCTAGAGCACTTTTGAGGAGGCTCATCATTGGAATATACAACCCAAGTTCTATAGTGTAAATTCCCCACATAGTTATACTAGTAAAACATGAAAACTCTCTCATATGAATGTAGGTGCTAAACATGAGCACAAATGATGACTATGAATAATGCGAGTGCTAAAACATGAGCACAAGTGTGGATAAAAGATAGTAATGCTGCCCCTTTTTCTTTATTCTCTCTTTTTTTCTTTTTTCTTTTTTTTCTTTTTTTTTTCTTTCTTTTCATTTTTTTTCTTTCTTCTTTTTTTTTCTTTTTGATGGCCTCCACGGCTCTTTTCATTTTTAGGGGCAACATCCTAATTATGACAACACACTTTCTGGTACAAATAACTCATAATGAATGAAACATGATGTATGAAACTGTATGCCTCTGCCAGTGTAGCAGGATGTGCAATGATCTAGCGTAACATGGGTAAACCACACATCAGCTGTATATGATCATGCAAAGCAATATATAAATAATAAATGACAACATGGCATGTAATGTAAAATGGATGTTGCATGGCAATATATCTCGGAACAGCTATGGAAATGCTGTGGTAGGTAGGTATGGTGGCTGTTTTGAGGAGATGTATGGGCTTATGTGTAGGAGAACAAGAGAAAGTTCTCCCACGGGTTTGGATGTACCGGCGAAGTATGCACAATTCTCAATGTGAGCAAAAGGCAATGCACAGTACCGAAGAGGCTAGCAAATTTGGATGGTGGAAGTGCCAAAAACCGTAGCTTAACATTAGTCAAAAAGAACTCACAAGCTTATTGCAAACAACTAGCAGGTTCATCATTAAGAGTATGATTAAAATTTACTCCAAGGAGGGCCGTTCACGGTGGCACAAGTACCCCGCTAGCTCCCTCGACCTTCAACACAACTTAGTTATTACGATGAACTCTCAGACATGGAAAGCTATCAAGTCCAACTACGCCTTCAACTATTTAAATAGAGTTTGTAGTACGGCACAAGCTTAAAGACAACAATCCACTACTAATTTTAACTTATTTATCCAGCAAGCCTTACCATCTAAATACCTCAAAACATTTGCAAAGAATCAAGTTATCAAAGCTCAATGTTCTACAAGTATTTTATTATACACTACCACATGCAACATTTCCCGTTTCCAACCATACAACAATTTAACGAAGAAGAAACTCCGCCATGAATATTATGAGTAAAGCCTAAGGACATACTTGTCCATATGCAACAGCGGAGCGTGTCTCTCTCCCACACAATGAATGCTAGGATCCATTTTATTCAAACAAAACAAAAACAAACCAAACCGACGCTCCAAGCAAAGCACATAAGATGTGATGGAATAAAAATATAGTTTCAGGGGAGGAACTTGATAATGTTGTCGATGAAGAAGGGGATGCCCAAGGCATCCCCAAGCTTAGACGCTTGAGTCTTCTTGATATATGCAGGGGTGAACCACCGGGGCATCCCCAAGCTTAGAGCTTTCACTCTCCTTGATCATGTTGTATCATCTCCCTCTCTTGATCCTTGAAAACTTCCTCCGCACCAAACTCAAAACAACTCATTAGAGGGTTAGTGCACAATCAAAATATACATGTTCAGAGGTGACATAATCATTATTAACACTTCTGGACATTGCACAAAGCTGCTAAAAGTCAATGGAATCGAAATATCCATCGAGCATATCAAAACAGGCAATGCGAAATAAAAGGCAGAATCTGTCAAAACAGAACAGTTCGTAAAGACGAATTTTATTGAGGCACCAGACTTGCTCAAATGAAAATGCTCAAATTGAATGAAAGTTGCGTACATATCTGAGGATCACTCACGTAAATTGGCATAATTTTCTGAGTTACCTACAGATAATTTTACCCAGATTCATGACAGCAAAGAAATCTGTTTCTGCGCAGTAATCCAAATCTAGTATGAACCTTACTATCAAAGACTTTACTTGGCACAACAATGCAATAAAATAAGATAAGGAGAGGTTACTACAGTAGTAAACAACTTCCAAGATACAAAATAAAACAAAGGTACTGTAGTAAAAACATGGGTTGTCTCCCATAAGCGCTTTTCTTTAACGCCTTTCAGCTAGACGCAGAAAATGTATATTAAGTATTATCGAAAGATGGTGCATCTACAGCGGGGTGTGGAGTTTTCTCAACCATGCATAGTATATTCGATACATAAGTTTTAGCGGCTCCCTTTTCATTAGTCTTGGGCTTGCTACTCTCATCAAACAAATTTTCAGGAACAAGCCAAGCATAGTTATTTTCTAGTGCGTCATTCATCGCTAGGAGCTTACATGGTATTGGTGCTTTGATCTCCCCACCATCACTAATATTATTAGTGTACCTTACTCTCTCCATGTCCATCTTTTTAAGGAGACTAACAAAATTGGTATAAGAACCAAGCATCTTATATTTAATAAAGACCTTTCTAGCCTCTCTTGCTATACCACCAAATTCTCTAAGAAGGGTTTCTAAAACAAAATCTTTCTTTTCCCCTTCTTCCATATCACCGAGTGTAAGAAACATGTGTTGGATTATAGGATTGAGATTAACAAATTTAGTTTCCAACATGCGAACTAAAGCAGCAGCAACAATTTCATAAGTAGGAGCAAGTTCTACCAAGTGTCTATCTTCAAAATCTTCAAGGGTACTAACATGATTGAAAAATTCTTCTATATTATTTCTCCCGATTATAGACCCACGTCCTACCGGCATGTCTTTTACGGTAAAATTAAAAGGAAACATATTGAAATAAGTAAAGCAAATATAAGTAACTAATTTTTTTTTGTGTTTTTGATATAGAGTGTAAACAAGATAGCAAGTAAAGTAAAACTAGCAACTAATTTTTTTGTATTTTAATATAATGCAGCAAACAAAGTAGTAAATAAAATAAAGCAAGACAAAAACAAAGTAAAGAGATTGCGATGTGGAGACTCCCCTTGCAGCGTGTCTTGATCTCCCCGGCAACGGCGCCAGAAAAAGAGCTTGATACGCGTACAGCACGCGTCCGTTGGGAACCCCAAGAGGAAGGTGTGATGCGTACAGCGGCAAGTTTTCCCTCAGTATGAAACCAAGGTTTATCGAACCAGTAGGAGCCAAGAAGCACGTTGAAGGTTGATGGCGGCGAGATATAGTGCGGCGCAACACCAGGGATTCCGGCACCAACGTGGAACCTGCACAACACAAACCAAGTACTTTGCCCCAACGAAACAATGAGGTTGTCAATCTCACCGGCTTGCTGTAACAAAGGATTAGATGTATAGTGTGGATGATGATTGTTTGCAGAGAACAGTAGTATAATTGCAGTAGATTGTATTTCAGTATAAAGAATTGGACCGGGGTCCACAGTTCACTAGTGGTGTCTCTCCCATAAGATAAATAGCATGTTGGGTGAACAAATTACAGTTGGGCAATTGACAAATAAAGAGGGCATGACCATGCACATACATATTATGATGAGTATTGTGAGATTTAATTGGGCATTACGACAAAGTACATAGACCGCTATCTAGCATGCATCTATGCCTAAAAGTCCACCTTCAGGTTATCATCCGAACCCCTTCCAGTATTAAGTTGAAAACAACAGACAATTGCATTAAGTATGGTGTGTAATGTAATCAATAACTACATCCTCGGACATAGCATCAATGTTTTATCCCTAGTGGCAACAGTACATCCATAACCTTAGAGGTTTCTGTCACTCCCCCAGATTCACGAAGACATGAACCCACTATCGAGCATAAATACTCCCTCTTGGAGTTAAGAGTAAAAACTTGGCCAGAGCCTCTACTAATAACGGAGAGCATGCAAGATCATAAACAACACATAGGTATAAATTGATAATCAACATAACATAGTATTCTCTATCCATCGGATCCCAACAAACACAACATATAGCATTACAGATAGATGATCTTCATCATGTTAGGCAGCTCACAAGACCCGACAATGAAGCATAATGAGGAGAAGACAACCATCTAGCTACTGCTATGGACCCATAGTCCAGGGGTGAACTACTCACTCATCACTCCGGAGGCGACCATGGCGGTGTAGAGTCCTCCGGGAGATGAATCCCCTCTCCGGTAGGGTGCCGGAGGCGATCTCCTGAATCCCCCGAGATGGGATTGGCGGCGGCGGCGTCTCTGGAAGGTTTTCCGTATCGTGGCTCTCGGTACTGGGGGTTTCACGACGAAGGCTATTTGTAGGCGGAAGGGCATGTCAAGGGGCGTCGCGAGGGGCCCAGGAGACAGGCCGGCGCGGCCAGGGCTTGGGCCACGCCGCCCTACCTCCTGGCCACCTCGTGGCCCCACTTCGTTGACTCTTCGGTCTTCTGGAAGCTTTGTGTGAAAATAGGCCCATGGGCGTTGATTTCGTCCAATTCCGAGAATATTTCCTTACTAGGATTTCTGAAACCAAAAATAGCAGAAAACAGCAACTGGCTCTTCGGCATCTTGTTAATAGGTTAGTTCCAGAAAATGCATAAATATGACATAAAATATGCATAAAACATGTAGATATCATCAATAATGTGGCATGGAACATAAGAAATTATCGATACGTCGGAGACGTATCAGTGATGTTGAGGGCGAGCACCCCAGGAAGAGGGTTCCTGCCAAGGTTATGTGGTATGCTCCTATAATACCACGACTGAAACGCTTGTTCAGAAATAAAGAGCATGCTAGGTTGTTGCGATGGCACAAAGAAGACCGTAAGAAAGACGTGATGTTGAGGCACCCTGCTGATGGCTCCCAATGGAGAAAAATCGATAGAGAGTTCCCAAACTTTGCACAAGATGCAAGGAACTTAAGGTTTGGTCTAAGTACAGATGGCATGAATCCTTTTGGAAAGCAGAGCTGCAGCCATAGCACCTGGCCTGTGACTCTTTGTATATATAACCTTCCTCCTTGGTTGTGCATGAAGCGGAAGTTCATTATGATGTCAGTGCTCATACAAGGCCCGAAGCAACCCGGGAACGACATTGATGTGTACCTGAAGCCATTAGTCGAAGAACTTCTACAGCTGTGGTCCCTAGCAGGTGTACGTGTGTGGGACGAGCTACCCATGTAGGAAAAAAGTATCCCTCGCCGCATGTAGGAAAAAAGTATCCCTCGTCGCAGTCTCTAATCGTGTACAGACCTCCGTAAAGAGGCCGCGGTTCTCCATTCGCTGAAGAGGTGACCATAAACGGAGAATACTGGTACATCTGTAGATAACCTGCAAGATAAAACAATTTTTATCGTTAAAATCTTTTCATTTCTACATAGCCAAAGCGCCCAGCTACGAGCACCCCCACCCTAAGAAGCAATCTGAACCTTGAATCGATACCATGAAGCCAATTGCTAAAGACATTGGTCACACTAGTCGAAGGATAAAGGCTGGAAGCTACTTAGATGATTGACCATATAGATCTTGCAAACCGACATTGGAAGAATAGGTGTTTGATAGTTTCGTCCTGATGACAGAAAACACGTTGAGTACTTCCATGCCAGTTGCGCTTAACAAGATTGTCTTTGGTGAGGATAACCCCACGACGAAGATACCATCCAAAGATTTTGTTTTTTAATGCTATTTTCATCTTCCAAATTTTATTGTTATTATCAACTGGTATAGCAGATTGCAGAATCGCTTTATATAGGGTAGGATTGAAAATGAAAGGGAAACTTTCCAACAGTTTTCGAAGAAAAAGGAAATGAAGAGCAAAAAAGGGAAAAGGAAATGGCATTTTGCGGAAAACGAAAGGAAACAGAAGAATCATAAAAGGAAACTAAAATGAAAACGAGGGAGCTGTTTCCGACGGAAACGAAAACGGTAAAGGAAATTCCGAATAAAAAATATGAAAAGTTTCCGCAAATGTAACCTAGAGAGGCCCATATTCTTGGTAGGCCTACATTTACACATGAAACTAGGCCTGCAGGCCACCTACTAATTATAGACAGCCGCCTACAGTCCCGACGACTCATCTCTGTTTGGAACGATTCCACCTAGTCCCAACTCCCAAGTGATCGCGACCTCTTCCTACAAGACGAGCGATCAGGCGGCCAAGCGACTGCCCACGAACAGTCTTAGTGTCGACGCAAAAATATTTATGTGAAATTGTGCTTGTCTAAGTGTTAAAGTATTAAACTATGTCTGTTACTCCCTCCGTCACTAAAAGGATGTCTTAACTTTGTCAAATTTTGGATGTATCTAGATACTAAATTGGATCTAGATACATCCAAATTTGGACAAAGTTGAGACACCCTTTTAGTGACAGAGGTATTACTTTATGTTGAATTGTCGCTTGTTGAAGTGGAGTGATATTCCTTGTCCTATTTTCTATTTCTTTATCCGTGCCTTTTCGGTATACAGACAAAGGTAATATGCCGTCATTTTATTGTGACAAATATTCATTTTCGTAACGTATCCGTCCCGTATCCGCTCCATATTCATTTCCGGTGATTTTCGTTTTCATATTCGTTTCCGGGGTTTTCGATTCCATCAATATAGGCGGAAACAAAAACGATAAGACATATTTCCGTCCGTTTCCGTTCCGTTTTCAACCCTAATATAGGGAATCTACCAAGAAGGTTCTAAAGCATGTAGATTTCACCGAAATTCGTCGGGTTAAGGTGATAGTTGAATATCCCCCGGACGAGCTAGTAAGGAATTCCATGCAACTAGTCTCTGCCCGAACAAAACATGTCTGAACGTCACATCCGGAGGTGAGGTAGCCATTATCGTAGCAATGGTATCACTTTTGCGACGAAAAATACTATACAAAGCAGGATATTGTTCACATAAGGGTTCATTTTCTAACCAAATGTCCTCCCAGAACCTATCTGTGCTCCATTGTTGATTGAAAAAGTGTCATGGTGAAAAAAGAATTTCTTCGAAGCCATGAGACCCGCCCAAAAATTCAAAAAACCACTTGGGATAACGCCTTTGAGCCGATATACTTTCTCCTTAGTATAGTTTGCCAACCCCCGTCCTCGGTAAGAAGCTTGAACTGCCACTTACCTAGCAAGGCTGAGTGCTTGACCTCGAGGCCATGAACTCCAAGCCCTCCTCGATCTTTGGATCTACAAACTATACTCCATTTAACCGATCGATATTTATTTTTCTCGCTGGCCCCTTGCCAAAAGAATCTAGATCGATAATAATCGTGTTTGTGCAGGTCTCCTTTTGGCAAAAGAAAGAAAGGTAACATATACATTACTGAATTAATGAGTATCAGTTTTTCTCCAAGGGACAATAATCAATGTGCTTTGTCCTCTCATGGAACATTTGATCTTTATTAAGGTATATTGCACTTTTACTGTCAGAAAACAAGTTAATGCAAGAATCATCTCCACAAAGCTCAGCATACAAACCTTTCAACCAAACAGACTCTTTGCAAGCTTCATTAATTGTTATATATTCTGCTTCGGTCGTAGATTGGGCAACAACAGATTGTAAGGTTGCCTTCCAACTCATAGCACATCCACCAACAGTGAACGCATAACCTGTGAGGGATCTTCTCTTATCCAAATCGGTAGCAAAATCTAAATCCACATAGCCTACGAGTTCCTCACCGGTCTTGCCAAACTTCAAGCAAGCTTTGGATGTGCCACGAAGGTACCTGAAAATCCACTGAACAACTCTCCAATGTTCTTTACCAGGATCAGCTAGGTATCGACTGACCAAACTCATAGCATATGATAAATCAGGACGAGAACAAACCATGGCATACATCAAGGAACCAACAGCACTAGAATATGGAACTCGAGACATGTACTCAATATCTTCATCAGTACTAGGACATTGCAATGATGATAATTTAAAGTGAGAAGCAATTGGTGTACTAACAGACTTTGCATCATGCATATTAAAATGATGAAGAACTTTCTGAATGTAATTTTGTTGACTAAGAAATAACACACTAGATTTTCTGTCTCTTGTAATTTCCATACCTAGTATTTTCTTAGCAGCACCAAGATCCTTCATCTCAAACTCACTACTTAACTGAGATTTTAAAGTAGTGATCTCTTTCTTGCTCTTGGCAGCAATCAACATATCATCGACATATAACAACAAGTATATTGGTGATCCATTAACAAACTTGATATAAACACAACTATCATACTTAGATCTCTTAAACTCATGTGCAAGCATAAATGAATCAAACCTTTTGTACCACTGTCTTGGAGACTGTTTCAGACCATAAAGGGACCTCTTCAACTTGAAAACAAGATCCTCCTTACCAGACATAACAAAACCTTCAGGTTGGTCCATGTATATCTCCTCCTCAAGCTCTCCATGCAAAAAAGCAGTCTTCACATCTAACTGCTCAAGCTCAAGATCATGCATAGCCACAATACCAAAGAATGCACGAATGGAACTATGCTTCACAACCGGAGAGAATACATCATTATAATCAATACCTGGAATTTGGCTGAAACCTTTTGCTACTAACCTTGCCTTAAACCTCGGAGGCTCATTAGGAGACAATCCTTCCTTTCTTTTAAATATCCACTTACAGCGGACAGCCTTCTTTTGTTTAGGCAAGGGCACAACATCCCATGTGCCATTCTTGTCAAGCGATTGCATCTCCTCTTGCATAGAAGAAATCCACTTTACGCGGTCAACGGATGCAACGGCCTCAGTATATGTAGCAGGTTCAGTATCATGCTCCACCTGTTCAGCACAACTCAAAGCATGATGAACAAGATTACATTCTTCAATTAAACGAGGACGTGGACCTTTGTTATGCCTCGGTCTATCAGCAGCAATGGAACTATTTGTTTGCTGCAAAATAGGTGGTGAGTGCTGAATAACAGTGTTATCATTTTCAGCAACATCATTTTCTTTCTCCTCCACGTGCTCCACATGCACGCTGATCCTCTATTGCTCATCATCAGAACTATCAGAAAAATCAACAGCATCAGTAACATCTGTAGATGAACTCTTATAAAACATGACAGCCCTCATTAAAGACTACATTCCTGCTATGCAAAACTTTCTTAGTTTCAGGATTCCCTTACTTGTATGCCTTAACTCTTGAACCATAACCAAGAAACACACACTTAACAGCCCTAGACTCTAGCTTTCCATTATCAACATGAGCATAAGCAGTGCAACCGAAAACTCTCAACTGTGAATAATCAGCAGGTGAACCAGACCATACCTCGATAGGAGTTTTCTTATCAAGCGGAATACAAGGTGACCTGTTTATCAAGTAACATGCGGTGGAGGATGCTTCAGCCCAGAAACGTCTATGCATACCAGCATTGGACAACATGCAGCGAGCCTTGGAGATGATGGTTCTGTTCATCCTCTCCGCCACACCATTCTGCTGAGGAGTATATGGGATGGTGTGGTGCCTGGCAATGCCTTCGTCATTGCAATAATCATTGAAAACAGTAGAACAAAACTCCATGCCATTGTCAGTACGAAGCAATTTAACTTTCTTTTATGTTTGCTTCTCTACCATAACTTTCCACTTTCTAAAAGCATCAAACACATCAGATTTATGTTTCAGAAAGAAAGGCCACACTTTTCTGGAGTAATCATCTATGATAGTATGCATGTAATTTGCACCACCAAGAGAAGTCTTGCGGGAAGGTCCCCACACATCAGCATGCACATAATCTAGTATCCCTTTAGTGGTATGAACGGAAGCATTGAATTTAACTCTTTTATGCTTACCAAAAATGCAGTGCTCACAGAACTCAAACTTACTCAAATTGCAGCCATCTAGCAGGTCTCTCCTATTTAATTCTGCCATGCCATGTTCACTCATATGTCCAAGACGCATATGCCACAGATTAGTTTTACCAGGTTCATCAAGAATAACATCAGCAGCAATACCAGAAAAAGTGCTACCTCTAAGAACATATAACTTTGCAGAATTCATATCACCAATCATGTGAACGAGAGAACCTTTTGATACCTTCAGAACTCCGAGAGAACCGGAGTGTTTGTACCCATCAACATCAAGGGTACTGAGAGAGATCAGATTTATGGCCATACCGGGTATGTGTCTCACATCTGTCAGAGTGCGTGCCATGCCATCATGCATCTTGATATGAACGGAGCCAATGCCCACGATCTCGCGTGGGTTGTTATCTCCCATACGCACAACATCTCCACTCTGCACAAACTCATAAGAACTGAACCAGTCTTTGTTACAGCAAATATGAAACGAACATGCAGAATCAATGATCCACTCATCATTACCAGAAACACAACCAGCAAACACAACTAGGCAATCGCCATCAGAATTATCACTGGAAACAACAGCAGCCTTACCATCACTCTCGGATTTGTTTTTCGGTTGGTAAGTACCGTTTCTTTTCTCTTTGTTCTGCAACTTCCAGCAATCATCAATATTGTGGCTAGTTTTCTTACAATACTTGCAGAACTTACCATCTCGTCCCTTGGACTTTGAGCGACCTCTGTCGGTCTTGCTCTTATCTCTGTTGTAGTTGTTATAGTTGTTGTTTCTGATCTCGGTCCTGCCTCGGACCTGCAGTGTTTCTGCCTTAGATGACGAACCCTCTGCCTGCACCATAGATTTCATCTTTTCCCTCTGCTGGAGGGCCTCATAAACTTCGGCAAGGGTTAGTTCATCACGACTGTATAACAAGGTGTCTCGAAAATTCGCAAAATAATTAGGCAACGAGACTAATAGTATAAGGGCTAGATCATCATCATCATATTTTACCTCCATGGACAGCAAATCAGAAACGATCTCTTTAAAGATCGATAGGTGATTCATCATTGACGCACCTTCTTGAAGCTTGCGCGAGAACAATTTTATCTTCATGTGCATCTTACTGGTTAGATCTTTGGACATGCTAATCGATTCCAGTTTCAACCACAGCGCCGCTGCGGATTTCTCAGCCAGCACTTCCTGCAAGATATTGTTGGATAGATGAAGTTGAATTAATAAAAAAGCCTTACGGTCTTTCCTCTTTTTATCGTCGGTCCAGGTCTTGGCATCTTTCTTGCCAAAACCATCAAGAGCTTCATCCAGATCAGAAGATTGGGTAAGTATCGCCCTCATCTTCACTTGCCACAGAGAAAATCTCGTGGTATAATTCAGCTGCGGTAGATCGAACTTCAAGGAAGACATGTCGCAAAACCCTAGATTGAAACACGGGCTCTGATACCACTTGTTATAAAAGCGACAAGCAAATAACGAAGAACGAAACAAGAACACACGCAGGGGACACAAGATTTAACGTGGTTTTTCCCCTTCTGTGTTGGAAGGGGTTTTCCATGTTAAATCTTATGTCCCCTGCGTGTGTTCTTGTTTCGTTCTTCGTTATTTACTTGTCGCTTTTATAACATTTGCGACCAATTTTCTGTTTATTACCGTTTCAGGATAACTTTTTCAGTGACAACTATTTTTCCATGATTACAAAATAAATTTAGCATTGGGCAGGACTAGCTAGAGGCAGGATTGTGAGAACCGCCACCCCACGTAGTCGGTTCCCCATGTGGTAAAGGTAGAATATATGGGATGGTTCGGCACACCTCACCAGGCTGGCCATGTATCTCTTTATACAGCAAACGATGATTACCAGATAAGTACCATGGTAGGTACATTCACAGTTGTACGTGATAAGGTTGTTAGAGTTGTATATGGCATTGTATAGGTATATGTGTGTGTTCTGGTATGATCTACCGTGTGTATACTTGTTGTACAAGTCTTTACCCATATATAATGATGCCAGCCTAGGGCAAACCACGGCAAACAATCTTTTTGATTTGGTATCAGAGCGACCGATCCACCTAGGGTTTTCTCGGTCCTCCTTCGAGACGCTGCCGCCGCGCGTTCGTAGCGCCGCCGCCGCCTCTCCTCCGTGCAGGCTTTCGCCGCACCAAGCTGCTTTCCTCGCGCGAGATGACGTCCGCGCTGCAGCTCTCCACCTCCGCCAGCGCGTTGGCTTCCGCTTCCGCTCCATCTATCCCCGCCGGCGCCATCATCTCTGCCCCCACCGGTTCCACCCTCAACACCATCACGGTCCGCCTTGACCGCTCGAACTTCCTGCTTTGGAAGATGCAAGTCGTCCCCAACATCGCCGGCCAAGGATGGTACGGCTTCCTGGACGGCTCGGCTACGATGCCGCCGGCTACGGTCACCGAAGGATCAGGTGCCGATGCCGTGACCAAGCCCAACCCGGACTACGCCAATTGGTTCTATACCGATCAGCGGGTTCTTAGCATCCTCGTCGGCTCTATGACGGAGGAGATTCTCGGCCACCTTGTCGGCCGCAGCACATCGGCGTCCGTGTGGGGATGCCTTATGACCATGTTCTCGGCTCAGAACAGGGCCGGAGCGCGCCAGATGCGGCGCCAACTGACGTCGGAGAAGAAGAATGATCTCACCGCCGACGCCTACTTTCACAAGATGAAGGGATATGCCGACGCCATGGCCATGGCCGGCCACCCTATAACCGACGACGAGCTGGTGGACTACATCATCGTTGGTCTCGGGCCGCAGTACGCGTCCCTTCAGCACTCACTCACGGTGCTTGCTGCCGCCGGCGCCGATAACCTCAGTTTGTCGGCGTTCTACTCCATGCTGCTCAACTGCGAGAAGATCAACGAGCAAAACTCCGCAGCCCCCGAGTTCTCCACCTCCGCCAATGCTGTGTCTAGGCAAGGCGATGCAAACCGTGGGGGAGGGCGTCCGTTCGTTGACAATAACGGGGGTCGCTTCGGCAGCCGCCCAACCGGCCAGCCTTCCGGTGGTGGTCAGCAGCAGAAGTCGCAGGGCCAGCGCGGCAACCGTCCCAATCAAGGGGGCGGTGGTGGCGGCAATGGTGGTGGCGGCAACAGCGGTGGTGGCAAGGGCGGCCGCCGTCGCAATAGGCCGCAATGCCAAATTTGCATGTACTGGGGACACGACGCGCTCCAATGCAAACAGCGTTCCAGTACGAGGACAACCGTGCTGGTAATTCTGCCGCCTACCAGGCAGGCACCGACCAGTCTTGGCTCTTCGACACCGGCGCTACTGATCACCTCACCAACGACATGGGCCGGATGACTGTCCAGGAACGTTACACCGGCACGGACCAAGTGCAAGTCGCAAACGGTTCAGGTTTGTCTATTACGCATGTTGGTCACTCTCGTTTACCTGGTTCATCATCACCTATTGAACTCAAAAATATTCTTCATGTCCCTGGACTTAGCACTAACCTGCTTTCTGTCTATCGCCTTGTGTCTGACAATGATATCTTTGTTGAGTTTCATAAATATTTTTTCTTTGTCAAGGACAAGGTCATGAAGAGAATACTTCTTCGCGGTAGGAGTCGTGGCGGTCTCTACCCTCTTCCTTTCAATCGTGTCTCGGCTTCTGGACGTCAAGCATCTTCTGGCATTCGGCTGTCTTCCGAGCAGTGGCATCGGCGTCTTGGTCATCCTTCAAATAAAGTAGTTCATCAAATTGTTAGCTCCAATAATTTACCTTGTTCCTCAAACATTGAGTCTTCCGTGTGTGATGCTTGTCAGCGTGCTAAGAGTCATCAATTACCTTATAATTACTCTACTCGTGAGTCTACATCTCCACTTGAGCTTATTCATTCTGATGTTTGGGGTCCTGCTTTGCCTTCTTCTGGGGCTTTTAAGTATTATGTGAGCTTCATCGATGATTATAGTCGCTACTGCTGGATTTATTTGATCAAACATAAATCTGATGTTGAGAGTATTTTCTATACCTTTCAGAATCACGTTGAGCGCCTTCTTAATGCCAAGATCCGCTCAGTTCAGTCGGACTGGGGGGGTGAGTATCATCGTCTCCACGCTTATTTTCAGCGCACCGGCATTGTTCATCGTGTGTCGTGTCCTCATACTTCTCAACAGAACGGTATCGCCGAACGCAAGCATCGTCATCTTGTCGAGATGGGCCTCGCTCTTCTTGCCCACTCTTCCCTACCCCTTCGGTTTTGGGATGAGGCGTTTCTTACTGCTTGTTTTCTTATCAATCAGATGCCTACACCGGTGATCAATAATGCCACACCCTTTTTAGCCTTCTGAACATGCTTCCCGAGTACTCGTTTCTTCGCACCTTTGGTTGTACATGTTGGCCTAGTCTGCGTAAGTATAATTCTCGCAAACTGGAGTTTCGGTCTCGGATGTGCGTGTTTCTTGGATATAGTCCCATGCATAAAGGCTACAAGTGTCTAGATTGGTCCACTGGTCGTGTCTATATTTCTCGCGACGTTGTGTTCGATGAGACAGTTTTTCCCTATGCTACTCCCGGTGCCACAGTTGATGTGTCTAAACTGCTTCCAGTGTCGTTTCCTCCTGATGAACCAGTTACACAGAGTACTAACACGCGCAATTATGACATCACCTTGTTACCGGCTAATGCACCTGGTTGTGTTGCTAGTTCTCCTGTGCAGGTTTCAGCGCCTTCGGTCTCACCAGTTGACGCCTCTGCCTTGGATCATGCGCCGGTTTCCTCGGCGCCTACACCTGCAGCTTCTTCGGCGGCCTCTCCTGTTGCCACGCCACAGCCGATCGACGTCCCACCGTTGCACATGCATGCCTCGGCTGGCGCGCCCGGGCCCGGCTCCCATGCAGCCTCGTCGCCTCGATCGACGTCCCGCTCGGCGCCTGACTGTGTCTTGACAGACACGTCTTCTTCGCCGCCTCCAGCGCCGTCCCCGCCTCGCGCTGCCTCGCCTCCATCGAGCTCTTCCCCGCTGGCCTCCCCAGCTCCCTCGACCTCGGCACCACCACCTCCTGCTCGAGTTATTGTCACTCGACAACGTAATGCCATCTATCGTCCCAAGGAGTATAAGGATGGTACGGTTCGGTATAATCCGTACCGACGTCGCGCTTTTTTGGTGGAGCCAGCGTCTCATCGTGCCGCTCTCTCCGAACCGGCGTGGCGTACTGCTATGGAAGCTGAGTTCGCTGCTCTTCAGGCAAATCAGACATGGACGTTGGTTCCGCGTCCTCCTGGTACTAACATTGTCGGCAGCAAGTGGATTTTCAAAACCAAGTTCCGTCCTGATGGTTCTGTTGACAAATATAAGGCGCGCTTGGTGGCTCGTGGCTTCACATAACAGTACGGTATTGACTATCATGATACCTTCAGTCCGGTGGTTAAACCAGTCACTGTTCGCCTGGTTCTTTCTCTTGTTGTCTCTCGAGGATGGTGTCTTCGTCAGATTGATGTGAGTAATGCCTTTCTCCATGGCTTTCTCAATGAGGAGATCTACATGCAGCAGCCCCCTGGCTTTGAAGATTCGCAGCACCCTCAGTATGTTTGCAAATTGCAGCGTGCCCTTTATGGCCTCAAGCAGTCGCCTCGCGCCTGGTACGCCCGGTTAAGTGATCGGCTTCATCAGCTTGGTTTCATTGCTAGCAAGGCAGATACCTCTTTGTTTATCTTTGCTCATCAGGGAGTTGTGATCTATATGCTTGTTTATGTCGATGACATTGTTTTGGCTGGATCCTCTTCCTCGGCTATTGAGAGGCTTGTTGCTACATTGTCTCGGTCTTTCCCCATTAAAGACCTTGGGCGCCTGGAGTACTTTCTTGGTATTGAGGCTACTTATTCCTCTGAGGGGCTGGTATTGTCGCAGCATAAGTATGCGCTTGATCTCTTGCATCGCGCCAACATGGAACAGTGTCGGCCGGTTACTACCCCATGTCGGTGTCTGATAAGTTGACCAAAGATCAAGGGGATTTGCTCAGTTCGGAGGATGCTTTCAAGTACAGGAGTCTTGTTGGGGGTCTGCAGTACCTTACCCTGACGCGTCCTGACTTGTCGTTTGCTGTCAACAAGGTGTGTCAATACCTTTCGCAGCCCACTACTGCTCATTACGAGGCAGTCAAACGCATTCTCCGGTATATCAGAGGCACTGTTTCTACTGGTTTACGGTTTCGGCGTTCTTCCTCCACTGGTCTGTGTATTTTTACTGATGCTGATTGGGCGGGGTGTTCTGATGATCGTCGTTCTACAGGTGGTTTTGCGGTTTTTCTTGGCTCTAACCTTGTGTCTTGGAGTTCTCGCAAACA
The DNA here is from genome assembly GCF_019359855.2 of Lolium perenne. NCBI lineage: Eukaryota > Viridiplantae > Streptophyta > Magnoliopsida > Poales > Poaceae > Lolium > Lolium perenne. Next base: position 264,144,154 of record NC_067250.2, read on the forward strand.
ACCTACGGTATCTCGCTCTAGTACTGAAGCAGAGTATAAGGCATTGGCGGATGGTACTGCTGAAACTATGTGGATTCAGTCTGTGTTAAAGGAGCTGGGTGTGTTTCTTTCCGGTCCTCCTGTTTTGTGGTGTGACAATCTTGGTGCCACCTATTTGACTGCCAATCCGGTGTTCCATGCCCGCACGAAGCATATCGAGATCGATTTTCACTTCGTGCGTGAGAAGGTTGCTTTGGGTGCGTTGGATGTTCGTTTCATCTCCACTGGCGACCAACTGGCTGATGTCTTCACCAAGCCAGCCACTCAGCTCACACTACGCCGTTTTAGTTCCAATCTCAACCTTGTTCACGACGGTTTAGATTGAGGGGGAGTGTTAGAGTTTTATATGGCATTGTATAGGTATATGTGTGTGTTCCGGTATGATCTACCGTGTGTATACTTGTTGTACAAGTCTTTACCCATATATAATGATGCCAGCCGGTTGGGGCAAACCACGGCAAACAATCTTTTTGATTAAGGTTAGCTAGGATACTAATAATAATAACAAGATTTTTTGAGAATAATACTAACAAATCTTGTGTTACACTTAAGAACTAACTACATTATCTATCACTTCTCCATGAATCACAGTCGGTGAGGTTGAGATTGTATCGAAGACTTCGTAGTTGTTGCACGTCTGTTGGTTGGTGAAGTTGTCGGCAAGCTGGTCTTGAGAAGGAACAAACCGAACATCCAAAGCCTTCTGAGCAACTCTTTCTTGTACAAAGTGAAAGTATAATTCTATGTGTTTTGTTTGTGCATGAAACACTGGATTCGCTGCACGATATGTGGCTCCCAGATTATCTCACAAAAGCAAGGGGCAATCTTGATAAATCCCAAGTTCGCCCAACAACAATGATTGTATCCAAACTACTTCAAATGTAACATTTGCAAGTGCCTTTTATTCAGTCTCCATGCTAGATCTCACCACAATGGCTTGTTTCCTGGTACTCTATGAAATGAGATTAGACCGGAGGAAAACTGCAAAATCGGATCGTCGATCAGCAGCTGAGCCTGCCTAGTCTGCATCTAAAAACGCATTGGCAAGAGTAGAAGAGGACTTGCGCACATGATAGCCAACCTCATTTGACTGGTTTATATATCGTGGAATCCTTTTCACAGGGTGTGTGTAAAAATTGACGGATTTTATTTTCCGCATATGAGATATCTGTCCTGGCGAAGGTAAGATAGTGCAAGGCTCTTGGTGACTTCGTCATCAGGTAACACAAGAACTTCCACCTTGGACAATTTTTCGGAGGAGGAGGACATGGGAGTGGTTGGCACCTTACAATCGAGCATACCCACCTTCGTCAATATATCGGATGAGAAGTTGGCTTGTGAGAGGACAATTTACCCATTTGATCGAGAAAGGAAGTAATGGACATCACCAAGATCTTTGAGCGCAAACTCGGTCCGAAGATCCTGAACCAGGTGAGCAACTTCCTATGACGAGGAACTGGTAATAACAATGTCATCACTCATCAACATAGACCAACATATAAGTGATGATACCACCATGATTATAGATGAACAGTGAAGTATCTGCCCGAGAAGGGACGGAACCGTTCCTGCAACCGAGAGTTAAGGCGAGAATACCAAGCTCTGGGAGACTTCATAAGTCCATAAAGAGCCTTGTCTAGTCAAGTCTGATAAAATTGGCTTGGTATTGTCACTTGTTGTTTCTCGTGGTTGGATGCTACAACTGTTCCATAGCATTCTGGAAAAAAAGATGTGTATATGCGCCAACCTTCTGCTTTGGTTGATGCACGTTGTCCGCAACATGTTTGCAAGCTACATGACTGAAAGTATATGTTTCATTTGTTTTGGTTGCCACAATTAGTGAAACACGTGAGATAGTCTATTGTTTCTTCTAGAGAGGATCCATGCTAAAAGGTGGTTAGTGGTATCTTTTTTGTTTGCTTGAAATGATATGAGTGGTTGAGCGGTTGTGGTAATCGCCGGGTGATGTCAATGGACCTGGGTGTGTAAGGTGCAGCCACAACATTGCAATCGCTAAATCTGACGAAATTTGAATTTGGTTTCGCTGTGCAATATAGGAAAACTTCTTCCTCCTTCTCCGCTTTCATCTTTTGGTATAATTGTTTTGTATTGAGTCTTGAATCATGAATGCGGCCGTATTGCATTTTTTAACTATATATGTGATGCTACAACTTCTGTAGTTGTACTGTTTATGATGAATTTGATCATCAGTGTGTGTTGTACAAACATGGTCAAATGTAACAAATTTGATGATACATAGGAAGTACTAATTTGTGTCCAAAAAATTTAAGAGACGTGTGGTGGAACAAACACGGCCGATCTCTAAACGCCATGACATTACAGCCCCAATCAACCAAAGCTTATTTAGGTTAGTTTTCGCACCAGCACTACCCACATGAATGGAGAGAACATCTTCCCATATCCAGGTGGTAGCCTAACCCAGTAGAAAACTTTGGCCAAATTGGGAAGGTTCAAACTATGTAACCAAACCTAAGAAATTGCTTCACATTTGCGCTTTCAATGTCGGTTCACCATTCGTGTGTGGCCAAGCGTGAAGAATTGGCTTGGCTTCATGACGTTCATTCAAGCTCTTGGCATGCTAGATGCTCCGTCAAAGATTGGTGGCTTGCGATCCACAAGCCTCACCATGAAAGAGAGGCCTTGGCTTTGCTAGCAACGTTGGAAGGAACAAAAATTAGCGTATTTTTGTAAACAATGCTTCCACCGCTATCATACTTGTTTCTAGAATCAAAGACGAGGTCACTTCGTGGAGCCGAGGGGGTGCTAAAACTTTGAGTATGTAATGCTGGGAGAGTAGGCTTTTGCTATTTTTTGACTTTTCGGTCAATTTGGGCTTGTAAGACTCTAAACTTTTTTCTCTCTTAATGAAAATGTCAAATCTTTTGCCTTGTTAAAAAAAACTTCAGCCAACAATTCCCATACAAATCGCGCCAAGCTACAGGGAAAAAGGCATATGGTCAGCAGCCTCAACCTGACCACATAAACAACAATGATCACCCAGCCAGCCCCCCTCTTAACTCCCATGGAGAGTCAAATAGGGGTCATCCTTTCTAGCTAAGGAATTATTTACTTTGATCATTGCAGCTTCATCCACGCATAAGACAAAATCTATTGCAATGTACCCTGCTGCTGCGAGACGTCGAGACCTCTTGCCGCGCGCAAAAGATATCGCACACATCATTCATCAACTTTACATGCATTCGGATCAGAGAACCCCTGCAGAATCAGCTGGACGAACTGCAAATGGAAAATGATAAGAAAATGGCCAGACAGTATGCAGCACGACGATGAGATCGAATCTGCATAACCTAAAGATTTAAGAGCTGGATTCCATTGTGGAGACTGGAGTACAGGTCGCTGTATCAACCTCCAGAGAAACCCAACACACAGGTTTCAGCCCTCTAGTGAATTCCACCCCAAAGAGATAGATGTGCATGGATAGAAGGATTACAGGTTGGCAATACTCGTTTTGAGATAACCAGGGTGCAACACTATCCAGAAAAAAGTAACAGATGAACCAGCGAAGCAAGTAGTATGGCATGAGAAGAGTGAACGTCCACGCTGAAGCTAGCATCCCCACGGCATATACTCCAGATCATCTAAATGGTCATTGCCGAATCTGAAGTCCCCTCCGTGCTTCTGAACCTGTGCGCGGTATACATCCAACCCTGACTTACTCACAGCTTGAACCAGGTTTATTTATCATAGCAAGCTCAAATAAGGAAAACTATGTTCAACATCCACGACAATCAGAAGTTCGCAAGCACCTAGAGACACAGTTTCTACATAATGTTATACAGTACACCTTTTTTTCTATGTTGCTTATAAAAAATACAGTACCCAAACACTTCAAGGCTGAATTCAGGATAGTTAACCAAATGCCGGCCTCCAAAGATCTACCAGCTCCAGATCTCCCACTTGCATCCTGGAAGGGCCGCAAACTTGTTCCAATCTGAACCTTCCTTCCGCTGAAACTGCTCCTCCAATGCTTGATGGCATCCAGACACGGAAAATGTTTCAAGTGATACAGGAAGACCACTGCGCGGCAGTGACATCAGCTGGGGACACCGGGCAATCCTGAGATCCCGAAGCGAATAAAACCCATCCATATCAGGAAGCCGCAATAGATCAGAGCAATAAGCAACCGACAGCCTCACAAGGGAAACAAGGTCACACAACTTCTCCAGAGAGGATAGCCCATCGCAACCACATACAACCAGCTCCTTCAGGGCTGTCTGGTGGCCTGCTTTGGACAGTCGCATAACTTGAGGGCACAGAGACAGACGTAGTTTCTGAAGACAGGGCATATCATCTAAGGATGGTACAGATTCGAAGTCATAACATTGATATATGTCCATCTCTTCAAGGCACAACAGTGCTTCTGATCCCTCAATGGATGATATCCAGTCACAATTATGAATCTTCAGCCGTTTCAGCATCCTCAAGTGGTGCAGGCTTAGAGGTACACTAGGCACCTCAACAGTGTTACAGTCTTGTAGGGTTAGTGTATGAAGAGATGAGATATTATTCAGCAGTTTGATGAAAGAGGATGGTTGCAGGTAGCACCGACACAACTCAAGCAAACTAAGTGATGAAGGGAGTACAGTGTCCCCATTCTCCTCCCACAATCTAGCAATTACGGAGCAGGTATATGGTGGCTTACCGCCATGAATTTTCAACTGTTTGAGTGATTTCAGATTGTTAAAGACTGTGGTTCGCGTGTCTACCAAACTGTTCACATAGATCTCCATATCTTCTACAAACTCTAGATGATGAGCATGCAAGACATGGATGGAGCTTGATAGCAGGCTACAAAACGATCTTGATAGATCAACACTATACGTCCTAGCCTTAATTTGGATTATTTCCTCGTCAAGTACAGCTATATGTCTGAGTGTACGAGGATGAGTGGGATACGCTCTTAGCCGTGGACAGCCAGCAACAAATAGGTCTTTGAGATTCTGTAATACTTTATCATTGTCAACAAGACACCACTCCAATTTGGGTAAGCGCTCCAGTGACAACGTCTCCAAAGAAGGAAATCCAGCATGGCCAAAGAACTCCTGACCAAGTGCTTTTAGTTCATCCATTCTCCGCACTTCGAGAGTTCTGAGTAATGTGAGATCCCCCAAAGGTGGAAGGACCTCCCATCTATTACAATCTCGTAGACAGATAAATTTCAATTTTCTCAGCCAATTAGACTCCAGCCAAGAAGGAGAATTGACACCTGGATAACCACTGATAGTTAGCTCATCAAGATTGTGGTGTGGCTTTAATACATCAAGCACCTCAAAGCCCTTGTCCATATCATGAGCACCATCACATGATCCCCATTCTAGCTCCAACTTAGATATGTGCTCCTTCAAGTGTAGGTTAGACTTAGCAGCCTCAGCCCTATTTTTTACATTCTCTAGCAACCTAACAGCAAGCTCTCCCCGTATCTTGTTCAGATCCTGCAGTTGGACCAAACTTCTCTCCTTCTCGTTAACAACAAACACTCCGGAACCCTCAACACAAGGAAGCTGATGCATACCTGATAACATGAGAGTGTAAGCCTTCTCTACATCGACATGCACCAGGTTAATAAGGCTGCTAACGCTTTTAGGAAGACTGAAATGATCTCCAGTAGTGTTCACTTCCCCCCTTGAATATTTCAATTGTTTTCTCTTATTTGAGAAAGATATCCTGGAAGAGTTACATGAATGATACCGCACAAACAAGGCCTGTAGATGATTGAGCCTGGAGATTGTTATAGGCAGTGCGTAATAAGTGCGTCGGATGGCTAGATAGCGCAGGTGCAACAGATCATTGACAGATTCAGGCAAACTTTCAAAGCAGCATCCGCTTACATCCAGCACCCGCACACTCTTGAGTTTACTGAGTATATCATGACTCAGAGAGACTTTGGAACAGAACCAAGAATCATTCAGAACTACAAATGTACGCAATCTTCCAAGGTCATCATAGTTAACAAGATCTCCCAGTTGGTCAGCAGAAACAGACAAATGTCTGATATAATGAGGTAACACTCCAATGCTGCCATGGTCGATCCTAAAGCATTCCCCACGGGAAACATGAAGTGCCAGGTCATTCATTAAATCATGCATAATGTAATATGTTCGATCTCCACACTGGAGCACCTGGAAAAATGACCGAGCTAACAAATCATTGAAATAGCCCCTTCCAATATCTTCCAAGCTTCTACTGATATTTCCTTCTTGATGAACAAGGCCCAGTGCTATCCACATCCAAATCAATCTATTTGGATCAATACGACAATCTTTCGGGAATAAACTACAATATGCAAAGCACTGTTGAAGGTGCTCTGGCAAGCTTTCATAACTTAAGTGTAAGATCGTCAAAATATCGTTTGGATTGAGTACATCTTTGTGAAGAACATCGTCCCACTCTGCATCCCTGTTCTTGTCATTCAAATGTGCTCCAATAACCTTCAATGCCAAAGGTGAGCCTTTAAGTTTCTGAACAATTTGATCTCCAATTCTCTCCAACTCTGGATAATCTTCTGGCTTCTTGTTTCCAAATGCACACCGTCTGAACAGTAACCAACTATCATCTCTTCCCAGACCTTCTAAAATGAACAAGCTTCTAGAATCCAGCATTTTTGCAACCAATGCTGTTCGGGTTGTCACTAGAATCTTGCTTCCTATGATTCTTCTCCCTGTTCTTTGGGAGTAAATGCTTTCTGATTTTTTTATGGGAGCAATTAAGTCCGTCCACATCTCTTTGTTGATGTGTTCTCCATATTTCTCATCATACCACACATCATCCAACACTAAGAGAAATCTCTTGTAAGAGAGTCTTCGTTGAAGTTCTTTCTGGAGCATGCTGAAATTGAAATTGGCCAGTTCAGCATTCTCACCATAAGTTGCGCATGCTATGATCTCTTTGATAAGTCTGATTTTGTCAAAATTCTTGGAAACACAAACCCACATTCTCAGGTCAAAAGTATCAACTATTTTCTCATTGTTACAGACAAGTTGAGCCAGAGTAGTCTTGCCAATGCCCCCAACACCAACAATAGTGTGAACATCTGTCTTATTATTTTGTTCACGGTTCAGGGAACATTCATCAAATTGATTCACCAGTTGACCTACTAACTCATCAATCTCCTTTTCTCGCCCAAAAATTGCATCTTCATGCAAAACAGGTCCTGTTGTTCTTGTTGGGACACATGCAAGAGACTGAATGGTGTTAGAGCTCTCCAATGCCATCACTCGGATAATCATGTCTGCAGAAGATCTAACCGTTTCCAAGATTTTGAGGACCTTCCGCAAATTTGAGCGAAACTTATCAATGTTGACCAAACGTTTACCAATAGAGAGAGAAGATGAGGCTATGCATCTGAGCAGTCCTTTCTGCTCAACCTTTTCTTTTAAAAGTATATAATCAAACTCATCCAAGACATCTTCTGCATCAGAGACTGCATCCTTCATTTTCCGCAATAAGAGTACCTGATTTGTGTCCACTACAGTTTGCCTTTCAGCTGCACCAACTACAATGAGTATATCCATTAAAGTGGCCTCCAAATTCTTGAGATCAGATGCAATCTTAGATTCCCAGTTGTACTGGCTTGACATATAGGACTGCACCAAAGAAACCATCCTTCCAATAACAGGAGAAATAACCCATCCTACAGCAGTGGCTGCCGACAAAGTAGCCATGTAATCAAGGAATATTCCTGACCTGTACGACATAACAATTCAATGTTTAAAGTGGTGAACATGTTAATAACTGCAAAGCATACATGTCAGAAAACTATAGATTGTGCAGAAACTTGTCTAAAACTCTGGACCAAGTATATAGAAGATAGATTTTTTTTTGACAAAATGGAAATATATTAATATAAAGATGATACCAATTACACCTAGCCTCTACAACAACATACATAATGACATGATCAAATCTTGACATTAAGGAGGCACACAGCCAAATTATATAAATTTAAAAAAGAACATGACTCCGCGAAAGCGATCAAAGGCTTGCAGCAGCTGAAAACCAGAAGGAAGGGACGCTGCACATGAGTTTCATAAAGATGATAGATATGTATCTAGCGACGAAACGTTTTGCCCCTGCTCCTCTCTCCCAGGCGGCGGGCGCCAGATCTCATCTCCACCGGTGTGAGCTCTAGGCCCCTCTCCCTCCATTTGCCGCTCCGGCGGCAGGAGGGGGAGGGGACCTCGTTCCTCCTTCGTTTTGTAGTTAGGGCTTGTCTGCTATGGTGCGTCGTTGGGGTGGTGGGAGCGGCGCTCGGGTAATTAAATCTTCCTCAACTCCACTCCCACACCGGCGGCGACCTTCACGGCGGCGTCTCGGAGTTGTTGGCAACGTGTGCTTGTCGATCTTTCAGGTCGACAGCTTGGTTTTCTCGCCGTTCTTCAGATCTGGCGAGATCTGTTTCTCGACGTGTCACTGGCGTTTGTCGTTGTCCACGACGGCGCTGGGGGCCGGGGCGAGGTGGTTTTTCTGGAGCGAAGATGTTCGTCCGGAGGTGGTGGATATGTCGTTCTTCTCCGACTTCGTCGATGAGAGGCGGCGTATCTTGGTCCAAGACAGCACGGAGACGTCCTCCGGTCGACGTGCCACAGCGACATGTTCCTCGCTGGTTGCAGCAGGCCTGTTCATCGACTCACAAAGCCTCGTTGGCGATGGTGCTTTTTTGGATCTTGCAAAGGTGGAGGCTCGGCGTCTCTTCTTGCGTTCGTCTCGGCGGCGTTGGAATTGGACGGCAGCCGCTGGTTACGATGGTTGCAGGAAACGCTAGATACCGTTTTGTATTTCTCGATCTTTTAGGATTTTATCTGCAAATTCTGGATAATCATTTTATCCCAATTTGTCTTTTAGTTTTCACATGTGTTGCTTCATGTAACTTGGTTTTTGATTAATGAAATATGTGGTTGCTCTCAAAAAAAAAGATGATAGATATGTATGTCCGACAGAAGCTGATCTTTCACGGCCATAGCTAATACTCGCTTCGGTTCTTGCGACATGAATCTAAGCGAACAGTGTCTCCATCTATGATTGCAAACTAAAAGCAGCATACGCATATAAACGCTAGCTAGTAAAATTTGAGAGTGAGGGAGGGAGTACCTGACACTGAGATAGGTAGGATCCGAAATCTGCACAGGAGGAACTCTTGAATTTGCCAATCACGAAGCTGTGTGGCGGGCAAGAGACGGCGGCCAGGAGGGGGGCGAACGAGGAAATTGGGACGAAGCTTGGTAGAAAGCGAGGAAGGGGAGGAGTCCTCACCCACACCCACCGGAGACTATATTGATGGCTTGAGACTGACCCGGCCCGCGGAAAGGAGAGAACGGAAAATTCAAAGCAGAGAAAAAATCAGCGCCCGGAACCCTCAAGTCCTCAACACGCGGAACCCCGCGGAAACGAGAGGACGGAAAATTCAAAGCCGAGAAAAAATCAGCGCCGAGCGGGCCACCATCCAAGAAAATCTGCGGCGATTTACACAAAAATAACTCTTTCTGAGAAAAAAACGTACAAAATAATTTTTCGGCTAAACTATTTCACGTCTCTAATCCTTTTATGTCGCGCGCTTGCGAAGGACGCACACCTATCTATGTGGCGCCCGTTGGAGCGACTCACATTGTCCGTAGACAGATTCAAACGGCCACGTATAACAGAATATGTGGCGCCCCTTATGAAGGGAGTCACATAGAAGGGTGTGATGCCCTTGCGAATGGAGTTACACAAAAATATTAGAAGCGTGAAATAATTTGACTGGAGGGTTATTTTGTGCAATTCTTACCATGAAGCGGCGGTGCCTTGATTTGGTGGAGCACGGCGCCGTACTATGCACACGGCGAAGCGGTGCCGCCGAACGAGCCCGACGGTCGGAAATCCATCCCTATTGCCGCCGCATTTGAGTGCAGAAAAGCGTCTCACCTCGCCGGCGGCGGGAGGAGCCGGCCAGCCAGCCGGCGAACTGGCCGGAGGCGGTCGCTAGGTGGCGTCCGGCTGTTCGCCGTCCGGCTGTTCGCGTCTGGCTGGCCGGAGGCTGTCAGCCCAGCCACTGACGCATCACTAGACCCGGCCTGGCTTGACCGTTACATCCGCAGCCTGTACATCGGCCCATCTGGCCTGGCAGGAGATGGGATTAGGGGAGCTCCTATACACCGCTTTTAGCGGTACACAAGGGAGTCACCGCGTACCGTGTGCGACAATGGGCTCAGCCCATTCAGGTTCGACTGTTTAATTCATTTGTCTGTTCGCGGTTTGCTTTGCTTGCAACTGTTTCGTGATTTGACTGCTTCTGTTTTTCTCTCTCTTTTTTTTAAAACAATGTTGACTGCTTCTGTTGATTGCGCAGCAATAGAAGTAGTAGCTTTTGTTGAACTGCTCCGTCTATTATTCATTCCCCTACAGTTAGCAAATAAAATTTAATAGGTGCAATTTGCAAAAAAACGAGCCGGCAGTAGCTATATCATCTTAGATACCAGTACGTTTGCCAAACAAGCTAGATATATATAGCACGTCTCAATTTGATTTTTTAAATAGTTTTTTTTACATTTTTATTTATTTTTGTTTCAAACTTTGTTTTCAAAGACATGAACTTTTTTTTGAACCATGGATAGTTTTATTTATGAATTTGAAAAAGTTAGCAATTTATTCGGTGAATTTGAAAAGAAATCACAAAATTTAAAAATATTGGCTAATTTTGAAAAGAAGTCACGATTTTAGAAATTCGCTCATTTGAAACATGTTCTTGAATTTTAAAAATGATCGCAAGTATAAAAATATTCCCGAATTTGAAAAATTGTTCGCGAACTCGTTAGCACTTTTCGAACTCATATGCATTTTGGAACCCATCAATAATTTTTTAATCCGTGAACATTTTTCATCTCGTGAACGTATTTTTAACCTATAACCAAATTTTAACCTTGTGAACATTTTTTCAAATTACATGTATAAATATAAAAAAAATCTTAATCTATGAACAATTTTTTTGAATCCACGAGTTTTTTTAACTACAAGAACATTTTTCCATTTCTATGATTTTTTTTCGTTGAAATTCTTTCTATTTCATTAAAAACATTATTTCAAACTAAATGAACAATTTTAAATATGAAAAAATATTTTTTAATCAATGAACGTATTTTTTGACCCATTATTCTTTTCTATATGATGAACATTTTTTCAGTTTTGTGAATTTATATTTTCAATCGTGAACAATTTTTTAAATCCCGTAAAAAAATATTTTTTGAACCCATGTCTCTAAATATTTTCAAAATCTAAACATTTTAAAATTTGAATAGTTTCAAAATACAAAAAATTTCAGTACCTACCTTTTCAAATATCTGAAATTTTTTCAAATCCATGAACATATATTTTTTCAACCCACGGGAAAAATGTAAACTTTTTTAAAATAGATTTTTTTCAATCCATGACATATATTTTCTGAATCGGTGAACATTTTTATTGACGAGTTATTTTGAACCATGTGAACATTTTTTAATCCGACGTACATTTTTTTTTATTGGCGAATTATTTTGTGTGAACATTTTATAAGTTGACGAACAACTTTTGGATCGATGAATTATATTTTACCACGTGAACATTGTTTTTAACCCAATAGGAAATTCGTGGATCAGGAAATTATTTGAACCATGCGAACATTTTTTTTACCTGACGAAGCATTTTCTTGATCGGGAAATTACTTCGAACCACGTGAACACTTTGAACTAGATGAGTAATATTTTGATCGCTAAATTACTTTGAACTAAGCGAACATTTTTAGCCCGACAAACAATTTTTAGACCTGCGAAATAATTTGAACCACGTGCATATTTTTAACGTGATGAGCTTTTGGATCGGCGAACTATTTTGAACCATTTGAACGCTTTTTAACCAAACAAACAATTTTTGTATTGCCAAATTATTTTGAACCATCTTAGCATTTTTTAAACCCGAAGAGCAATTTTTTATTAGCGAGTTACTTTGAACCCATGACTTTATTTTTTAAATCAGAAAAACATTTTTTCAAATATGTGACCATATATTTTCAATCCATGCATGTAAAGATGCAAGTGCTTCATCATTAGGTTACTACGCTCTTTGGTTCAAAAAATAAACCAACTCTTCGTCAAGTTAGTTCAATTTTCGCGCAAAGAGTGTAAAGGGTACCCTAACGATGGACCACTTGCATATCTAAATCCATGAACATTTTTGAACAACAATGTGAACTATTTTTTAATAATAAATAAACATAAAATAGAAAATAAAGAGCAGAAAGAAAACGAAAAATAAATAAAGGGAAAATAAAATTTAGAAAGCAGGATAAAAACTAATTAAGAAAGAAAGAAGAAAACATAAAACCAAAAGGAAAAGGAAAAGCACATCCAGAAGAGAAAATCAAGTGGAACATCCCGACGCGGAACAAACGAACGAAACCGAGAGCCAAAAACGATCAAGAAAAACACTCACTAACGGGCTTGGCCCACTCACCGAACGCAAGCAGGACAGGGTATGCGGCGCGAGGCTTCCGCGCCGCAATGAGCGGTGTATAGGAATCACGTGGGATTAGGATCTGATAGGTGTAACATCCCAAAAATTCAAAACAAAACAAATGAATTCCCCTAGTTCCAAATTTTAGAACCAACAAAAACTTTTATTAAATTAAGTGAGATACATAGTGATCTTGCTTAATGCTTGTGCTATTGCCATGATTGCTTGTTAAAGTAGTTTGAAATACTCTTAAACCCTAAACCTCACCCCTCTTTTCACCATCCTAGTTAAAGTAAAATAAAAAGGAAATTAAATAAGAAAAAGGTATATGTGCCTATGGCTATTTTTATAAATCTTTACCCTAAGCTCCTCTATTTTGTTTAGAGGCTTGGAAAACCTTCATACACCTTACCTAGGTCTTATCAAACCAAATACAAGTGGAAACCAAAGAAAATAAAAAGAAACTAAAAATGCCATAGAGGCATATGAGAGTAAAATAGCAAATTTGTAAATTTAAGAATCTTAATCCTAAGACCTGTTGTGAATGGTTGGATCACCCCTATATACCATTTCAACACTCAACAACACCATTTGGGTCAAGGCAAGTCAAAATAAAACTCAAATGCAACATATGCATAGAAGCATATGTGACACATAGCCATAATACCCAATTCTTGTTCTATGCCTTTAAACCTTGACCAAATGGTGTGAAGCCATCTCTAAACCTTATCTAATACTAAATTGACCCTAACTCATGCCCAAGTAAAGCAAGAGGAACAATTTAAAAGAATAATGAAATATGACACATCACCTCTTATGTGTTATGGCTATTTTTGCAAATCTTTGAGCTAGACCTTTTGGAATGGTTTCAATGGTTTGGAAATGTTTCTAAACTAATAATAATCACATTAGAGTCAAGAAAAGTCAAATCAAATGGAGAAAAATCAAATAGTGAGAAAATCTCAATTTCACTCACATACACATAAGGCCAATTTTGCAAATCTTCACTAAAGGCCACCATTGCTTGATCTATTGCTTGTAGAATACTTATATATGATAAACAAACACAAATGCATCAAAGAAACCAGAATCAAATCAAAGAAAATCTCAAAACCAACATACATGTGATAATGGTCAAAATTGAGTTTTATAAAATGTTCCTCACTTTACCCCCCTGGTTTTGACTTTTCTTCAACCAACCTTGACCAACTCTTGCCATGTCATCCAAGACCTTGTCAAGGTGAACAACTTTCATGTTGAGCACCCATGCTAACTTTGACCAGGTTGACCAGAATAGATTTGACAAGAGAGGACTTTGAAATAAAGAGAAGATAACCCCAAATTTGAATTCTCACAAACCTTCACCAAAATGAACACCACCACCACCATTCTATCACATTAAATATATAATTGAGCTCCACCAAAAAGAATTGCAAAATTCCACAAAAATCTTCATGCGGCCATATCATCGAACACTTGGCAGGCATAAATTGCAAAGTGACACACACCCTAATATCCACTGGTTTTTAGCCTACACTTCTTTTGCTTTGTGATCATCAACTTCCTGCACCTCCTCTGCATCAAGCCAAGCCCTTTTGCTCTGTTTAAAGTGAGGGAATGATCACCATTGTTGCCACCCCGTACCCATGCCGGCCACACTCACTCCATTTCTCCCTGGTCCTCTCCTATCCACGTCACCTTGCCATCAAGCTTGCCTACACTCCCCTGAGCATGCTCGTACCAGCCCTAAGCAAAGAGACACACGCCTTTGGCCAGAACACGCGCGCCCAGTACCATGCCATGGCATGTCAGTGCACGCGGTGAGCGCGCCCAGACAACGCCCTGGACGCGCCGATCGCCCTCGCACAGACGCTCTCGTCCTCCTCTCCCTCTCCCACTTGGCACGCACGATCACCACGCCTACGGCTACACGCTAGGCATGCTCGCTAGCTCGCGGAAGCACCGTCGCCATCGCCATGATCAAAAGCTTGGCCGCCAGTACCGTGAGATGATGAGCATGCGCCCGATCGATCCCATCGTCCCCTGGACGCGCCAGCTACACCCAGAGCATCGCCTAGCCGTCACCTACACGACGCGCATCCTAGCTTGCCCCTTCGCGCCCTGGAACGCCCTTGCCGTCGTCGACCTCCACGGACACCCACCGCACCCAGGCGCAACTATAAATAGAGGCACTCCCTTGATGATTTCTCCACACCAGTCGCCTCCCCTCCTTCTCCTTGATCTCCTCGAACACTTCCCTCGTCCCAATTCAGCCGGAGTAGCTCCAATTTCACCGCCGACTGATACGCGTACAACATGCGACCGTTGGGAACCCCAAGAGGAAGGTGTGATGCGTACAGCGGCAAGTTTTCCCTCAGTAAGAAACCAAGGTTTATCGAACCAGTAGGAGCCAAGAAGCACGTTGAAGGATGATGGCGGCGAAGTGTAGTGCGGCGCAACACCAGGGATTCCGGCGCCAACGTGGAACCTGCACAACACAACCAAAGTACTTTGTCCAAACGTAACAGTGAGGTTGTCAATCTCACCGGCTTGCTGTAACAAAGGATTAGATGTATAGTGTGGATGATGATTGTTTGCAGAAAACAGTAGAACAGGTATTGCAGTAGATTGTATTCGATGTAAAAGAATAGACCGGGGTCCACAGTTCACTAGTGGTGTCTCTCCGATAAGAATAAGCATGTTGGGTGAACAAATTACAGTTGGGCAATTGACAAATAGAGAGGGCATGACCATGCACATACATGATATGATGAGTATAGTGAGATTTAATTGGGCATTACAACAAAGTACATAGACCGCTATCCAGCATGCATCTATGCCTAAAAAGTCCACCTTCAGGTTATCATCCGAACCCCTTCCAGTATTAAGTTGCAAACAACAGACAATTGCATTAAGTATGGTGCGTAATGTAATCAACAACTACATCCTTATACATAGCATCGATGTTTTATCCCTAGTGGCAACAGCACATCCACAACCTTAGAACTTTACATCCTTGTCCCAGATTTAATGGAGGCATGAACCCACTATCGAGCATAAATACTCCCTCTTGGAGTTACTAGCAAAAACTTGGCCAGAGCCTCTACTAACAACGGAGAGCATGCAAGATCATAAACAACACATAGGTAATATATTGATAATCAACATAACATAGTATTCTCTATCCATCAAATCCCAACAAACACAACATGTAGCATTACAGATAGAGATCTTGATCATGTTAGGCAGCTCACAAGACCCGACAATGAAGCATAATTAGGAGAAGACGACCATCTAGCTACTGCTATGGACCCATAGTCCAGGGGTGAACTACTCACTCATCACTCCGGAGGCGACCATGGCGGTGTAGAGTCCTCCGGGAGATGAATCCCCTCTCCGGTAGGGTGCCGGAGGCGATCTCTCGAAATCCCGAGATGGGATTGGCGGCGGCGGCGTCTCGGTAAGGTTTTCCGTATCGTGGCTCTCGGTACGGGGGGTTTCGCGACGGAGGCTTTTAGGAGGCGGCAGGGCAGGTCTGGGGGCCACACGAGGGCCCCACACGACCGGTCGGCGCGGCCACGGGGCTGGCCGCGCCGCCCAAGGGTTTGGCCCCCTCGTGGCCCCACTTCGTCTCCTCTTCGGTCTTTGGAAGCTTCGTGGCAAAATAGGACCCTGGGCGTTGATTTCGTCCAATTCGAGAATATTTCGTTACTAGGATTTCTGAAACCAAAAACAAAGCAGAAACAAGAATCGGCTCTTCGGCATCTCGTTAATAGGTTAGTGCCGGAAAATGCATAAATATGACATAAAGTATGCATAAAACATGTAGATATCATCAATAATGTGGCATGGAACATAAGAAATTATCGATACGTCGGAGACGTATCAGCATCCCCAAGCTTAGTTCCTACTCGTCCCGAGTAGGTAAACGATAACAAAGATAATTTCTGGAGTGACATGCCATCATAATCTTGATCAATACTATTGTATGCATATGTAATGAATGCAGCGATCAAAGTAATGGTAATGTAATGAGTAAACAAATGAATCATATAGCAAAGACTTTTCATGAATAGTACTTTCAAGACAAGCATCAATAAGTCTTGCATAAGAGTTAACTCATAAAGCAATAAATTCAAAGTAGAGGTATTGAAGCAACACAAAGGAAGATTAAGTTTCAGCGGTTGCTTTCAACTTGTAACATGTATATCTCATAGATATTGTCAATGTAAAGTAATATAACAAGTGCAATATGCAAGTATGTAGGAATCAATGCACAGTTCACACAAGTGTTTGCTTCTTGAGGTGGAGAGAAATAGGTGAACTGACTCAACATAAAAGTAAAAGAAAGGCCCTTCGCAGAGGGAAGCATTGATTGCTATATTTGTGCTAGAGCTTTGGTTTTGAAAACAAGAAACAATTTTGTCAACGGTAGTAATAAAGCATATGTATCATGTAAATTATATCTTACAAGTTGCAAGCCTCATGCATAGTATACTAATAGTGCCTGCACCTTGTCCTAATTAGCTCGGATTACCTGGATTATCATCGCAATACATATGTTTTAACCAAGTGTCACAAAGGGGTACCTCTATGCCGCATGTACAAAGGTCTAAGGAGAAAGCTCGCATTGGATTTCTCGCTTTTGATTATTCTCAACTTAGACATCCATACCGGGACAACATAGACAACAGATAATGGACTCCTCTTTAATGCATAAGCATTTAGCAACAATTAATATTCTCATATGAGATTGAGGATATTTGTCCAAAACTGAAACTTCCACCATGATTCATGGCTTTAGTTAGCGGCCCAATGTTCTTCTCTAACATTATGCATGCTCTAACCATTCAATAAGTGGTAAATCTCCCTTACTTCAGACAAGACGGACATGCATAGCAACTCACATGATATTCAACAAAGAGTAGTTGATGGCGTCCCCAGGAACATGGTTATCGCACAACAAGCAACTTAATAAGAGATAAAGTGCATAAGTACATATTCAATACCACAATAGTTTTTAGGCTATTTATCCCATGAGCTATATATTGCAAAGGTAGAGGATAGAAATTTTAAAGGTAGCACTCAAGCAATTTACTTTGGAATGGCGGAGAAATACCATGTAGTAGGTAGGTATGGTGGACACAAATGGCATAGTGGTTGGCTCAAGGATTTTGGATGCATGAGAAGTATTCCCTCTCGATACAAGGTTTAGGCTAGCAAGGTTATTTGAAACAAACACAAGGATGAACCGGTGCAGCAAAACTCACATAAAAGACATATTGTAAACATTATAAGACTCTACACCGTCTTCCTTGTTGTTCAACCCCTTACAAGAAATTATCTAGACCTTAGAGAGACCAACTATGCAAACCAAATTTTAGCAAGCTCTATGTATTTCTTCATTAATAGGTGCAAAGTATATGATGCAGGAGCTTAAACATGAGCACAACAATTGCCAAGTATCAAATTATCCAAGACATTTTACCAATTACTACATGTAGCATTTCCCGTTTCCAACCATATAACAATTTAACGAAGAAGATTCAACCTTCGCCATGAATACTATGAGTAAAGCCTAAGGACATATTTGTCCATATGCAACAGCGGAGCGTGTCTCTCTCCCACACAATGAATGCTAGGATCCATTTTATTCAAACAAAACAAAAAACAAAAACAAACCGACGCTCCAAGCAAAGTGCATAAGATGTGATGGAATAAAAATATAGTTTCACTAGAGGAACCTGATAATGTTGTCGATGAAGAAGGGGATGCCTTGAGCATCCCCAAGCTTAGACGCTTGAGTCTTCTTAAAATATGCAGGGGTGAACCACCGGGGCATCCCCAAGCTTAGAGCTTTCACTCTCCTTGATCATATTGTATCATCTCCCTCTCTTGATCCTTGAAAACTTCCTCCACACCAAACTCAAAACAACTCATTAGAGGGTTAGTGCATAATCAAAATTCACATGTTCAGAGGTGACATAATCATTCTTAACACTTCTGGACATTGCACAAACCTACTGAAAGTTAATGGAATCGAAAAATCCATCAAGCATAGCAAAACAGGCAATGCGAAAATAAAAGGCAGAATCTGTCAAAACAGAACAGTTCGTAAAGATGAATTTCTAAGAGGAATCAGACTTGCTCAAATGAAAATGCTCAAATTGAATGAAAGTTGCGTACATATCTGAGGATCACTCACGTAAATTGGCATAATTTTCTGAGTTACCTACAGAGAATTAGGCCCAGATTCGTGACAGCAAAGAAATCTGTTTCTGCGCAGTAATCCAAATCTAGTATGAACCTTACTATCAACGACTTTACTTGGCACAACAATGCAACAAAATAAGATAAGGAGAGGTTGCTACAGTAGTAACAACTTCCAAGACTCAAATATAAAATAAAGGTGCAGTAGTAAAATCATGGGTTGTCTCCCATAAGCGCTTTTCTTTAACGCCTTTCAGCTAGGCGCAGAAAGTGTATATCAAGTATTATCAAGAGACGAAGCATCAACATCATAATTTGTTCTAATAATAGAATCAAAAGGTAACTTCATTCTCTTTCTAGGGAAGTGTTCCATACCTTTCTTGAGAGGAAATTGATATTTAATATTACCTTCCTTCATGTCAATGATAGCACCAACAGTTCGAAGAAAAGGTCTTCCCAATATAATGGGACAAGATGCATTGCATTCAATATCCAAGACAACAAAATCAACGGGGACAAGGTTATTGTTAACGGTAATGCGAACATTATCAACTCTCCCCAAAGGTTTCTTTGTAGAATTATCAGCAAGATTAACATCCAAATAACAATTTTTCAATGGTGGCAAGTCAAGCATGTTATAGATTTTCTTAGGCATAACGGAAATACTTGCACCAAGATCACATAAAGCATTACAATCAAAGTCATTGACCTTCATCTTAATGATGGGCTCCCAACCATCCTCTAGCTTCCTAGGAATAGAAGCTTCGCGTTATAATTTCTCTTCTCTAGCTTTTATGAGAGCATTTGTAATATGTTTTGTGAAAGCCAAGTTTATAGCACTAGCATTAGGACTCTTAGCAAGTTTTTGTAAGAACTTTATAACTTCAGAGATGTGGCAATCATCAAAATCCAAACCATTATAATCTAAAGCAATGGGATCATTGTCCCCAATGTTGGAAAAAAATTCATCAGTTTTATCACAGGCAGTTTCAGCAGTTTTACAGTTTCAAGCAGTTTTTCGCGCTTTGTATTGGAAGTGGAAACATTGCCAACACCAATTCTTTTACCATTAATAGTAGGAGGTGCAGCAACATGTGGAGCATTAGCATTGCTAGTGGTGGTAATAGTCCAAACTTTAGCTATATTATCTTCTTTAGCATTATCTTCTTTCTCCCACCTAGCACGCAATTCGGCCATCAATATTATATTCTCATTAATTCTAACTTGGATGGCATTTGTTGTAGTAACAATTTTATTATTATGATTTTAATTAGGCATAACTTTCGATTTCAAAAGATCAACATTAGCAGCAAGACTATCGACTTTAGAAGCAAGTATATCAATTTTCCCAAGCTTTTCTTCAACAGATTTGTTAAAAGCAGTTTGTGTACTAATAAATTCTTTAAGCATGGCTTCAAGTCCAGGGGGTGTATTCCTATTATTGTTGTAATAATTCCCATAAGAATTACCATAACCGCTACCATTATTATAAGGATATGACCTATAGTTGTTACTAGAATTGTTCCGATAAGCATTGTTGTTGAAATTATTATTTTTAATGAAGTTTACATCAACATGTTCTTCTTGAGCAACCAATGAAGCTAACGGAACATTATTAGGATCAACATTAGTCCTACCATTCACAAGCATAGACATAATAGCATCAATCTTATCACTCAAGGAGGAGGTTTCTTCGACAGAATTTACCTTCTTACCTTGTGGAGCTCTTTCCATGTGCCATTCAGAGTAAATGATCATCATATTATCAAGAAGCTTTGTTGCTTCGCCTAGAGTGATGGACATAAAGGTACCTCCAGCAGCTGAATCCAATAAGTTCCGCGAAGAAAAATTCAGTCCTGCATAAAAGGTTTGGATGATCATCCAAGTAGTCAGTCCATGGGTTGGGCAATTTTTAACCAAAGATTTCATTCTTTCCCAAGCTTGTGCAACATGCTCATTATCCAATTGTTTAAAATTCATTATGCTACTCCTCAAAGATATAATTTTAGCAGGGGGATAATATCTACAAATAAAATCATCCTTGCATTTAGTCCATGAATCAATACTATTCTTAGGCAGAGATAGCAACCAATCTTTAGCTCTTCCTCTTAATGAGAAAGGAAACAATTTTAATTTTATAATGTCACCATCTACATCTTTATACTTTTGCATTTCACACAATTCAACAAAATTATTGAGATGGGCAGCAGCATCATCAGAACTAACACCAGAAAATTGCTCTCTCATAACAAGATTCAGTAAAGCAGGTTTAATTTCAAAGAATTCTGCTGTAGTAGCAGGTGGAGCAATAGGTGTGCATAAGAAATCATTATTATTTGTGGTTGTGAAGTCACACAACTTAGTATTTTCAGGAGTACCCATTTTAGCAGTAGTAAATAAAGCAAACTAGATAAAGTAAATGCAAGTAACTAATTTTTTTATGTTTTTGATATAGCAAACAAGATAGAAAATAAAGTAAAACTAGCAACTAATTTTTTTGTGTTTTGATATAATGCAGCAAACAAAGTAGTAAATAAAACAAAGCAAGACAAAAACAAAGTAAAGAGATTGGGTGTGGAGACTCCCCTTGCAGCGTGTCTTGATCTCCCCGGCAGCGGCGCCAGAAAACAGTCTTGATACGCGTACAGCACGCGACCGTTGGGAACCCCAAGAGGAAGGTGTGATGCGTACAGCGGCAAGTTTTCCCTCAGTAAGAAACCAAGGTTTATCGAAACAGTAGGAGCCAAGAAGCACGTTGAAGGTTGATGGCGGCGAAGTGTAGTGCGGCGCAACACCAGGGATTCCGGCGCCAACGTGGAACCTGCACAACACAACCAAAGTACTTTGTCCCAACGTAACAGTGAGGTTGTCAATCTCACCAGCTTACTGTAACAAAGGATTAGACGTATAGTGTGGATGATGATTGTTTGCAGAAAACAGTAGAACAAGTATTGCAGTAGATTGTATTCGATGTAAAAGATTGGACCGGGGTCTACAGTTCACTAGTGGTGTCTCTCCGATAAGAATAATTATGTTTGGTGAACAAATTACAGTTGGGCAATTGACAAATAGAGAGGGCATGACCATGCACATACATGATATGATGAGTATAGTGAGATTTAATTGGGCATAACGACAAAGTACATAGACCGCTATCCAGCATGCATCTATGCCTAAAAAGTCCACCTTCAGGTTATCATCCGAACCCCTTCCAGTATTAAGTTGCAAACAACAGACAATTGCATTAAGTATGGTGCGTAATGTAATCAACAACTACATCTTTAGACATAGCATCGATGTTTTATCCCTAGTGGCAACAGCACATCCACAACCTTAGAACTTTACATCCTTTGTCCCAGATT
This sequence comes from Lolium perenne, assembly GCF_019359855.2. NCBI lineage: Eukaryota > Viridiplantae > Streptophyta > Magnoliopsida > Poales > Poaceae > Lolium > Lolium perenne. The sequence continues at coordinate 264,166,266 of NC_067250.2, forward strand.
TAATGGAGGCATGAACCCACTATCGAGCATAAATACTCCCTCTTGGAGTTACTAGCAAAAACTTGGCCAGAGCCTCTACTAACAACGGAGAGCATGCAAGATCATAAACAACACATAGGTAATAGATTGATAATCAACATAACATAGTATTCTCTATCCATCGGATCCCAACAAACACAACATGTAGCATTACAGATAGATGATCTTGATCATGTTAGGCAGCTCACAAGACCCGACAATGAAGCATAATTAGGAGAAGACGACCATCTAGCTACTGCTATGGACCCATAGTCCAGGGGTGAACTACTCACTCATCACTCCGGAGGCGACCATGGCGGTGAAGAGTCCTCCGGGAGATGATTCCCCTCTCCGGCAGGGTGCCGGAGGCGATCTCCTGAATCCCCCGAGATGGGATTGGCGGCGGCGGCATCTCTGGAAGGTTTTCCGTATCGTGGCTCTCGGTACTGGGGCTATTGTCGACGAAGACTTAAGTAGGCGGAAGGGCAGGTCAGGAGGCATCACGAGGGCCCCACACGCTAGGGTCGCGCGGGCCCCCCCTGGGCCGCGCCGCCCTAGTGTGGCGGCGCCCCGTGGCCCCACTTCGTCTCTCCCTCGGACTTCTGGAAGCTTCGTGGCAAAATAGGCCCCTGGGCGTTGATTTCGTCCAATTCCGAGAATATTTCCTTACTAGGATTTCTGAAACCAAAAACAGCAGAAAACATCAACTAGCTCTTCGGCATCTCGTTAATAGGTTAGTGACGGAAAATGCATAAATATGACATAAAGTATGCATAAAACATGTAGATATCATCAATAATGTGGCATGGAACATAAGAAATTATCGATACGTCGGAGACGTATCACCGACCACCGCCACAGTAGCTCCTCGCCGCCGTCAAATTAGACCACCTCAAGCTCCGCCACCGGTACCAGTCGATTCCTCGTCGTCGACAACGTCATCTAGCCCCTGCGCCACCCCTCGCCGGAGCTCCGTCACGCCGCTGACCCCCTACCTCGCCGGCGCAGCAAGGTCATCTCCCCCGACGGTGACGACGACTGCCAACCGTGCGATCGTTTTCTAATCCGACGGCCGACGTTACCAGGTACCGTTTCGGTGAATTAAACTCACTGACGTGTGGGACTGTCTGTCAGCTGGCCCGAATAGTAACTGGGCTAGTTTCTCTGTTTAAACCAATTCGGCCCATCTGCTTTTCCCGCGCGGCCCAACAATTCAAACCTTGTATTATTTTGATTCAGCAAATTTCAATACTGGTCTGTGCTATAAATTGAATAGTGTGAAATCTATAAATCCAAATATTGTGATTCAAATTGTTCCAGAAATCCTATGAAATTATCTACATTTCGCCACTGGTCTCAAACTCATATCTTGTGTAGATTTTGAATAGCAAAAATAACAAAACAGATACTTTTCAGTATTCAAATAAATCTTAAAAATCAGCTATTTGAATTTTGAAGTGAATCCAATTGCAATAATTCACATTTCACCAACTCTAATTTACTATGTAAAAATATGATATGAGTTATGTACATGATCATGGGCTAGAAGCAAAATATTGGCTATGTAGACAATACTAGTCCATTTAAACTATTTCAAATTTTAGGAATTTAAATCTATGAGGTGTAGCACCTCATTTAAATCATTTGCTCTAGTATTATGAAGTAAGGTGATGACCTCTACTGCCTAGGATCATACTTTCTCAATTGTAGAATTTAAATCAAAATAGTATTTAATTTTGCAATGGTTATTTAAATCACATGAGATGATGAATCTCATTTAAATCACTTTTCTAAAATAATAAGTGTGAAGTGTTGACCTTGGTCAACATGTGATCATCCCTGGTTATTTGAGAAGATTAAATCTTAAGAATATTCAATGAGGGGAAATTATTTCTCCAAACCAAAGAGAAACCCTAATTCCAATTTTCAATGAGAGGAAATTATTCTCCTAATATTCAATAAGGAAACCCTAGCATAATTTGTGAATAAATGTTAAGTAGTGATGCTAGATCATTTGTGTGAGCCAATAAGGCTAATTAAGACCACTTAAGTGTTGTTTGGTGATTGTATCCTCGTATTCGTTTATAGACGCTAGTACCGGGGACTATCAAGAGGAAGAGGTTTTCTACCAAGAGGAAGAGCAAGAGAACTTTGATCACATCACCAACCAAGGAAAACTATTACCAATGCAAGCTAGACTAATGAAAACTATTTTGGTTGCAAGTTTATATTCTTGCCAAGTGCAAAGCTCTACAAGAGCAAGGCACCATTACATTTTACTTTATGATCCTATCCCAAGTTTTTACTTTACAAGCTTTACTTGAATTTTATTTATCAAAGTTACTTTTTGATTTATGATTTACTTGGTTGAGTTATGGAGTAGTACAAGAGCATCACACTTAGATTAGCAAGCTCCAAGATACTTAGCACCCCTCATAACTAGTTGCTAGTGCTCAATATTAAAAAGTGACTATCCTAGTTGGGAACTTGTGAATTGAAATGACTTTGAAAACCTTGGAATGATGAGTCATTCTATTGAGAGATTTTGAAGGTGAATATGACTGGTGAATGACTTGGTGAATTTTACCAAAAACACTGATGGTTGGGTTCGGATGCGATACCATTCCAATTTTACAAGTACCCCCACAATACCTGAATCTGGGTACGGCTTAGCTGGAAACTTATGTATTTTAGTATGGGTTCCCTCTAAACAAGCGTCATAGGGGTTATGCCGAGGCTGCCTCCATTGAATGTGAAATGACGTGAAATGAGGTGAATGTACTACCCAAGCCCTGTGCAGTTCCCGGGTTGACTGTTTGTTTTCACCGGGAGGCCAAGCTCATGGGGAGAGGTGCCTATACTAGAGTATGTAAATGAAAGGTTAGGATTGGTAGTTCGTGTACTGCGTATGATAAATCAGGGCCAGTTACCCCTGACGAACTATTGCAATTGTTGTGGCACAAGTGTACAACCTCTGCAGAGTTTAACCTATTCAAATAGCCGCGTCCGCGGTTATGGACAGTTGGAAAGGCCATACTGTTCCGTCATCAGAACTTTTCTAAAAATATGAATGGTGACTTGTGATTTGAATTGAAAGGTGACTTTGACCTTGAATCACAACTGAGTTGTGGGAATGACACTAATGTTCCCACTTGAGTTAGTTAATTGAAGAGGCTTTGATTATTAAAAGTGCTTATGAAATAAAACTGGCTTTTATGCAAATGAAACTAGAGCTTAGAACCCCCTTACTATAGTTGATAGTGTTTACCTTAGTATTAGTTTGCGAGTACTTTAAAGTACTCATGGCTGTGTCCCTGGCTATTCAAATGGCCAGACTATGAAGACGAGTACCAGAACCCGGAAGAAGGACAGCAGGACGTCTACGACAACTAGGACCACTCCTGACGTCAACAGTTGCCTGTGGAATAGATGGACTACTACTACGCTACTTTCGCTTCCGCTATGTGTTATGTAATGGATCAATAGAACTTCTATTATTGTAATAAGACTGGATCATGTGATCCTTTATTTGTAAGACGATTATGTGTTGTAATGAATGATGTGTTGTGATATCAATCTATTATGTCTCGCAAAAACAATATTCCTGGGATTGCGAGGAATGGCATAATAGGCATCTGGACTTAAAAATCCGGGTGTTGACAAGTTGGTATCAGAGCCATTGTTGACCTTAGGAGACCCTAGTTAGAATGGACGTCTGAAAAATTTAGTTTCAAAACAAATGAAGTGATTATGTATGAAAACTTATTCTCCCTCTTATCCTTAAGATCCTCTTCAAAATAAGAAAGTTATGCTCTATTCTTATTATACTACTACATAAAATTTTGACACACTTCTCTAACTTACTCATCATAATTCTTCACAGATGGAGTACACCTGCAAGTCTTATCAGCTTGGCCACGGAGGAAACCTCATGTTCGAGAAGGATTTGAAACAACTGGTTGAGTATCTAGGACGCCAGTATCCCGAGTTCTTCGGAATACCCCTCAACGATCCATCAGGAGGACAACCTCGGTGGGAAGTTACTACAGATCTGAGAGGAAAGCTTGGAGCCCCAATATGGGAAACCATCTGGTTTTCTGTAACGGGAAGCACTTGGAAGGAAGGACTAGTCAGAGCTATGCAAGAAGCAATTGCCCGTCTCTGCGGACAGAATATCAATAAGCTCAAGAATACCCGCTTCATTTACTACCCCGGACATGACCCCATGGGAAGACCAATAATCATGCCCCCGCACCCGGAGATGAACCACTATGTTGCCTACCTTGACTACATGTTGTACAAGACCCGCAAGGAGTTGGACAACGCCCTCGCCTTTCGCCAAGCACATTACCCGTGAAGCCGAAGAATCCCCCCTGAAGAGTAGTTTCTTTTAAAGCACTTTCGTATGTGTGAGTTGTATCAGGATCCCCTTGTATCGTAGAGCGATGAATGGTTCTTCAAACCAACGGTGTGTTAGATTTGTAATATATGATGCTTGGTATGAATGAAAAAGTGTTGTTGGTTTTTACCCCCGCAACACTACTCAAATTTTCAAGTTATGAACTTTTTAAACTTTAACAAAACAAACCATAGAAATTTCCCTCTTATCTTATCATCTACCTCAATGTTCAGATGGCCCCACCAACCCGCAACACCACCCAGGAAGCCATGATGCAACTGCTGCAGACGATGATGGCAGACCGAGAAGCCGAAAGAGCTGAACGCCAAGCAAACATTGCTGCACTGCAACAGATAGCTCAGAACAATCAAGGCCACGGAAACCACGATCACCCTGGATCGAAGCTGAAGAACTTTCAGCACACCAACCCTCCGATATTCAACAAGAATGAAGAGCCCCTTGATGCTGATGACTGGCTCCAGACCATGGAGAACAACCTCGAAGTTGCGGGAGTTGAAGCCGCAGAAAAAGTATTGTTTGCCACCCACTATCTGTCAGGACCTGCCAGAGTCTAGTGGACAAGTGCCCGTGCAATGAATGCGGGACAGATGATGACATGGGAAGACTTCAAGCTGAAGTTTAGCAAATACCATGTGCCCCAAGGATTGATCAAGAAGATGAGAGACGAGTTCTGTGAACTCAAACAAGGAAGGATGTCCGTGGTGGAATACCACGACAGGTTTCTCACTTTGTCAAGGTACGCCCCGGATGAGACCGACACCAATGAGAAAAGGAAGGAGAGATTTCTGAACGGACTGCACGATGAGATGCAAACTGTGTTAGTGAACATTCCGTTCGCTGACTTGGAAGCCCTTGTAGACTCAGCCATACAGATGGAAGGAAAGCTGCATCAGGCCAATGAGAACCGAAAGCGCCGAATGATGAACCAGAATGGACCCCACCATACCCAGAAGTACCACAACAACTCCTCTGGAGGATTCACCCCAAGATACAACAAGCCCCCTGCACAGAATTATCGCCCCAACTACACCAACAACAACGGAGGACCCCCGAAGCCCGGAGGCAACAACAACAACAACAACAGCCACAACAACAACAACCACCACAACAGCAACAACAACAATGGAAACAACAACAACACCAATACTGCCCCAAGGACTGGAAGCAATGCTACCCCCATCATCCCCAAAGACAAGGCAACCATCAACTGCTATGAATGTGGAGTTGTGGGTCACTACTCCAACGAGTGCCCCAAGAAGCTTGCCAAGATTGCTGCCAATACCACTGCACCTGCTCAGCAACAACGTCGCTTCGCAGGTAGAAGGAACCAGAACAACAACAACGGCCATCTCTACCACATGACTGCCACTGAAGCTCAGGAAGCACCCCAGACCATGCCAAGTATGTCTTCCTGTTAATCAAAATGCTCAATCTCTCTTAGGAACCTAACTTTTCTTAAAATCTCGGGACGAGATTTGTTCAAGGGGGAAGGGTTTGTAACATCCCAAAAATTCAAAACAAAACAAATGAATTCCCCTAGTTCCAAATTTTGGAACCAACAAAAACTTTTATTAAATTAAGTGAGATACATAGTGATCTTGCTTAATGCTTGTGCTATTTCCATGATTGCTTGTTAAAGTAGTTTGAAATACTCTTAAACCCTAAACCTCACCCCTCTTTTCACCATCCTAGTTAAAGTAAAATAAAAAGGAAATTAAATAACAAAAAGGTATATGTGCCTATGGCTATTTTTATAAATCTTTACCCTAAGCTCCTCTACTTTGTTTAGAGGCTTGGAAAACCTTCATACACCTTACCTAGGGCTTATCAAACCAAATACAAGTGGAAACCAAAGAAAATAAAAAGAAACTAAAAATGCCATAGAGGCATATGAGAGTAAAATAGCAAATTTGTAAATTTAAGAATCTTGATCCTAATACCTGTTGTGAATGGTTGGATCACCCCTATATACCATTTCAACACTCAACAACACCATTTGGGTCAAGCCAAGTCAAAATAAAACTCAAATGCAACATATGCATAGAAGCATATGTGACACATAGCCATAATACCTAATTCTTGTTCTATGCCTTTAAACCTTGACCAAATGGTGTGAAACCATCTCTAAACCTAATCTAATACTCCCTCCGATCCTAAAAAAGTGTCGGATGGCTATTATAATTTCGTTTTACAATCAAGCCCCTCCGAAATCACAAAAACCCGTTCCTTCTGAAAGTCGTTCCTCCACGCACGCTAGCTTTCACGTTCTGGCCGGTTCAATCTACTCCAGCTCGCTGCTGCTGGATCTGGTCCACCTCGATTTTGACCGGATCGATCAAACTGAAGTGCTAGCTCCTCCTCCGGCCAGTTCCCACGCCATCTCCTCCGGCCAAGACGAGATGTGGTCGGGATCTGGCTAACCGTGAAGAGGCGAGCGAGCTCGACATGGACAGTATCGGGATCTCGAGCGCCGGCTTAAGCTGCTGCTTCGGCTCCCTGCCGGCGTCGTATGGGTCCGCCACGGCGAGCAAGGCGCAGCCGCCGGAGGAGCGAGGATGCGGCCTCGCGGCCACCGGATCCGGCGTGTCCGGCTTCACAGCAACCGGATCCAACCTCGCCGACGCCGGATCTGGTGATTTGTCACCGGGCTGGACTATGAAGTCAGCCTTTTCGTGGTGTGGAGCTCGGCGAGCCGAAGGTGGCGGAGAGCAGAGAGGAGAGCAAGAGCGGAGGGGGGTGGGGCGAATGCGGGGAGCGGGTGCGGGTTACGACGAGAGCTTAGGTTGGATTGCGGGTTGATGACAGAATAAATTTGAGGGTCTGTTTTGCAAAATGAACCGTCGGACACTTTTTTTGGATCGGAGGGAGTACTAAATTGACCCTAACCCATGCCCAAGTAAAGCAAGAGGAACAATTTACAAGAATAATGAAATATGACACATCACCTCTTATGTGTTATGGCCATTTTTGCAAATCTTTGAGCTAGACCTTTTGGAATGGTTTCAATGGTTTGGAAATGTTTCTAAACTAATAAGAATCACATTAGAGTCAAGAAAAGTCAAATCAAATGGAGAAAAATCAAATAGTGAGAAAATCCCAATTTCACTCACATACACATAAGGCCAATTTTGCAAATCTTCACTAAAGGCCACCATTGCTTGATTTATTGCTTGTAAAATACTTATATATGATAAACAAACACAAATGCATCAAAGAAACCAGAATCAAATCAAAGAAAATCTCAAAACCAACATACATGTGATAATGGTCAAAATTGAGTTTTATAAAATGTTCCTCACTTTACCCCCCTGGTTTTGACTTTTCTTCAACCAACCTTGACCAACTCTTGCCATGTCATCCAAGACCTTGTCAAGGTGAACAACTTTCATGTTGACCACCCATGCTAACTTTGACCAGGTTGACCAGAATAGATTTGACAAGAGAGGACTTTGAAATAAAGAGAAGATAACCCCAAATTTGAATTCTCACAGACCTTCACCAAAATGAACACCACCACCACCATTCTATCACATTAAATATATAATTGAGCTCCACCAAAAAGAATTGCAAAATTCCACAAAAATCTTCATGCGGCCATATCATCGAACACTTGGCAGGCATAAATTGCAAAGTGACACACACCCTAATATCCACTGGTTTTTAGCCTACACTTCTTTTGCTTTGTGATCATCAACTTCCTGCACCTCCTCTGCATCAAGCCAAGCCTTTTTGATCTGTTTAAAGTGAGGGAATGATCACCATTGTTGCCACCCCGTACCCATGCCGGCCACACTCACTCCATTTCTCCCTGGTCCTCTCCTATCCACGTCACCTTGCCATCAAGCTTGCCTACACTCCCCTGAGCATGCTCGTACCAGCCCTAAGCAAAGAGACACACGCCTTTGGCCAGAACACGCGCGCCCAGTACCATGCCACGGCATGTCAGTGCACGCGGTGAGCGCGCCCAGACAACGCCCTGGACGCGCCAGTACGCCCCTCGCCTGGACGCTCTCGTCCTCCTCTCCCTCTCCCACTTGGCACGCACGATCACCACGCCTACGGCTACACGCTAGACATGCTCGCTAGCTCGCGGAAGCACCGTCGCCATCGCCATGATCAAAAGCTTGGCCGCCAGTACCATGAGATGATGAGCATGCGCCCGAGCGATCCCATCGTCCCCTGGACGCGCCAGCTACACCCAGAGCATCGCCTAGCTGTCGCCTACACGACGCGCATCCTAGCTTGCCCCTTCGCGCCCTGGAACGCCCTTGCCGTCGTCGACCTCCACGGACACCCACCGCACCCAAGCGCAACTATAAATAGAGGCACTCCCTTAATGATTTCTCCATGTCAACACCCGGATTTTTAAGTCCGAATGCCTATTATGTCATACATCGCAATCCCAGGAATATTGTTGTTGCGAGGCATAATAGTTAAGTATCACAGTCATCATTCATTACAAACCATAAGTCTTACAAATTTGGAATCACATGATCCATATTACACGAATAGTTGATCTATTGATCAACGAACAAACACAAGTTCATAGTTCAACATAGCGGAAGCGTAAGATACAAGGACTCTCTAGTCCACAGGCCAACGCTTGACGTCGGAAGGCGCTTAGTTGTCGTAGGCGTCCTGCTGGTCATCTCCTTGGTCATCTTCATACTCTGGCCATTTGAATAGCCAGGGACAAAGCCGTGAGTACGTTGAGTACTCGCAAAATAATACTAATGTAAGTGCTAGACATTCTAGTAGGGTTTGCTAAGCTCTAGTTTATTTGCATAAAGCTAGTTTTAGTTCACAAAGTTTGAGAAAAACCTGTTCAAGTGCTAACTAACTCAAGGGGGAACATTAGTGTCATTCCCACCATTCAAGTGGTGATTTCAATTCAATCCACCACAAGTCATTTCACCATCCTCCTTTTCAACATCATTTTCAAAGATATGACATCGGAAACTGTATGGCCTTTCCAACCGTCCGTAACCGTGGACGCGGCTATTCGAATAGGTTTACACTCTGCAGAGGTTGCACACTTGTGCCACAACATTTGATTTCATCCGTCGGGATTTCCCCGAATCATCGTAACACAGTATGCGGATCATCAACCATAACCTTTCACTTACGAATCCTAGTATGAGCACCTCTCCCCATGAGCTTGGCCTCCCAGTGAAGACAGACGATCGGCACAGGAAGCGCACAGGACTTGGGCCGGACATTCACCTCATTTAGCATCATATCGTATCGTTTCTTTTGTGGTAGAGGCAGCTTTCGGCATAACCCCGATGACGCTTGTTTAGAGGGAACCCATACTAAGGCGCATAAACTTCCAGTTAAGCCCTACCCATAATCAGGTATTGTGGGGGTACTTGATAATTGGAAAGGTATCGCATTCAAACCAACATCATGTTTTATCAAAAATCACTATCTTCTCTTGGTCATATTTACCTTCAAAAATCATTCAATGGAATGCATCTTCATTCCAAGGTTTCAAAATCCTTTCAAATTCACATGGTTCCCATCTAGAGTAGTCAAGTTTTAATTCTTTAGCACTAGCTCTAATCCATGAGGGGTGCTAACTTGCTTTGCTTAGGGAAGACTAACTCACTACTCTAGTACTCAACTTGTACTTTGACCAAAGTTAACTATAAAAGTAACTTATTTAGAAAACCAGTAAAAACTTGTAAAGCAAAAACTTGGGATGGGTTCATATAAGCAAAGATGAGAAACATGGTGCCTTGCCCAAAAGGGCTTTGCACTTTGCAAGAATATTAGCTTGCAGTAGCTTGCAAGAGTATAGCTTGCCTTGGTAGTTCTCAAACTGTTCCTCCTCCTCCTCCTGGTAGCAACCTTCTTCTTCGGCGTATTCTCCAGTGCTACCGTCTAAATTTGAATACGAGTATAATTACTCACTAATTCAATGGCTATTCCACACATCACAAATAAACACACAAACTACTCTATGCACACCAAATAAATAAACTAGAGTGCATGGGTTGTGGGATTTAAATAGAATTTGTATTCCATATGTAAATGATAGTTTCCATAAGGTTCTTGAGGAAGAATTTCCTCTCATTGAAATCTTCTTAAGATTTAATTTCTCACATAATCATGGATGAACTCATATTGACACAAGTCAAAGGTTCATTATCATCATTTGTGAGAATGATTTAAATGAGGTAGATCACCTCATACTATTTAAATAACACTACATTTGATTTAAATCTCAAGTAATTCATATAAGAGAGTTTGGAACCAGGGGTCCAAACATCCCATGAATCCATGTGAGACAAGTTTAAATGAAGTGTAAGACTTCACACAAATTAACTTTAATAGTTTTGGACAATATCAACTAGTTAAACTAGTCAAAATATCCATTCATTAAACCATGGCATGATCATGCAAAGTGACCACACCATTGTATTGCATAAACAATTAGTGTAAGTCAAATGTGAGTTATTAGAGTTGGAATTAACTCAATATCTATTTTGGTTGATTTTTAAGAATTATTTGAATAGGGAAAAGTCCCTGCCTTGTTATTTTTGTCACATTAATTCCACAGAGAATTTGACCATGAGGCCAGTGGCATGTTGTAGAGAATTTTAGTGGCTTTCCAACAAGATCAAATTTACTAAATTTGGTTTAGCCAATTTGAAATGGTTGAATTTCAAAGTGGAGGCAGTATTGAATTTCATTTGAATTAATTAAATCTAGTTTGAAATAAAAAGGCCGGCGGGAAAACTAGTTGGGCCAAAAGATTTGAAAACGGCCCGAGCCAGCCCACCACGGTCCACGGACGCGCGGGCTGCCTGACAGGGTGGGGTCCGCCTGTCAGCGGCTCATAACGCCCGAATCGGTACGTTTTAATGTGGGACGTTGGATTAGACTGGGATCGGACGGCGCTGGGGCGTCGTCTTCTCCGGCGAGAGGCAGGGAGGTTGGCGGCGAGGGTAGGGGGTCGGAGAGCTCACCGTGGCTCCAGCGAGGGATGGCAGTGTGCTCGGGGAAGGTGTAGACGACGGCGAAGCAGCTGGTAGCAGTGGCGGAGCTTGAGGTGGCCTGGATCAATGGCGATTTCTCCAGGGCTTCCGCGGCTCCGAGCTTGCGATTGGCCTTGCTCCGGCGACGATCGAGGTGGCTAACGGTGCGAGGCGAAGTGGTGAAGGGTGGGGAGTGAGCTGGTGTGCTTGGTTTGGTCCAGGGAACGCTCTATTTATAGGATTGAGCAAGGGGTGCGGGGCAGTGGCAAGGTCGACCATGGCGCGGCTTCTCCGGTGGCTGGTCAAGCTGGGCGTGGTCATGGCGATGCTCTACGTGTCCAGGCAATGCGTTTGGCGGCGACAGCGCGGTCGGGGGAGGCTTGGTTGGGTCGCATTGCTTCCACGACGGCCGCGGCGCGTACGGGATGCGGTCGTCGTCTCCGGCGGCGGCAGTCACGGGTCTGGGCTGGGCGCGTGTCTGGCGCGGCTGAGGTGTCACGGCGGCGTGCTTGGTGAAGAAAGGGGGTCCAGGGCGTGAGCAGAGGGGCTGCGCGGCGCGTGGCCAGTGGGTGCCCATGGCGCGCTCTCGTGCGACGTCCACGGCATGCTGGCCGCCATGGGCGCGCGCTGGTCTGGCCAGTGTCGAGCTCCTCCTCGACCGTGGCCGGTGCTAGGTGATCCAGTAGAGTGAGGTGGAGGGCAAGGGCATGGTGGCCAGGGTTGGCGATGAAGGAGAGAGGAGGTGGTGCGGCATGGTGGTGCCGTGGCCGGCATGGCCATGCCATGCAAGCTATCTCCTCCTCCTTAGCTCCACTATGTGTCATTGATGGTTAGAGGGAACCAGGGGACCAAATGGGCTAGGTTTGATGTAGATTAGAGGTGTAGATCACTATAGCAAATAGTGTCTAAATAGTGTTCAATTTTGGAAATTACAAAATTGTCCAAATTTGAAATAATTCAAAAGGTGAAAGTTTTTGAAATGTGAATGTTGCTATTAGTTGTAAATGACCAGAGGTGAATTGAGGTGGTGGTGGAAAAATTTGAATTCAAAAATTGGCCCAAAATGGCTAAGTGAGGAATGTTGAATATGTTAAAAAGTTAAGACTTTGGATGAGCATAGCTAATGATCAAAGATGAATTTGGCAGGGTGATCTTCATCAAAGTTGTTCACCTTGATGTTGACTTTGAAATGGTGCAAAGAGTTAGCAAGAATTGGTTTGGGAAAATGGAATTGCAGGGGCTCAAAGTGGTGATCAGACTATAATTGTCAAAATTGACCATTATCACATGTGAGTGGTTTTTGTGTTGGAAATTCATTTGAATTGTGAATCTTTGATTCCAAAAGTTGTAATAAGTGTTTAATAACATTATTCAACTAATGGTGAAGACCAACTAGGTCTAGGGTCAAAATTTATAAAAATGCCATAGGGCATATGTGGGGGTTTTTAGGGTTTTGCCTTTTATGGATTTTTCTTCCTCTTTGATTTATTTGGTTGGTGATCTTCATATGATCACCCTAGGGTTTTAGAGCATATCAAATACAAGTAATAACAATCATCATGGCATATCACTCAAATGCACAAGTCCTATGCATGGTACTATATGCAAATAGAAAAGTTTTTGTTGGTTTGAAATTTTGCTTTTCTGGATTTCTCTAACTTTCTTTTTATTGAAACTTGGGGTGTTACAAACCCTTCCCCCTTACAAAAGATCTCGTCCCGAGATCGAAAAGAAAGTTAGGTACTAAAGAGATCTGGGTACTCCTTCTTCATGAAGTCTTCGCGTTCCCATGTGGCTTCATCCTCGGTATGATTGCTCCATTGGATCTTCAGAAACTTGATGCTTCGGGTGCGGGTGGTTCGGTAAGCTTCTTCTAGGATGCGAATCGGCACTTCGCGGTAAGTCAGATCCTTGTTGATATCCACCGATCGGTGATCGATGTTCTTGAACACTTCGGTCTTCTCCGGGACTTCAAGGCATTTCCGGAGAAGTGAGATGTGAAAAACATCGTGCACAGCCGACATTTCTTCAGGCAACTCCAGTTGATAAGATACTTCACCTCGGCGGCTGAGGACTTGGAAAGGTCCCACATAGCGAGGTGCAAGCTTTCCTTTCAGCTGAAACCTTTGCATTCCTTTCAAGGGGGATACTTTGAGATAGACGAAATCTCCGATCTCAAAGGTCATCTCCCGACGTCTCTTGTCGGCGTAGTTCTTCTGTCTGGATTGCGCAGTCTTGAGGTACTCGCGGATCTTGTGGACTTTCTCTTCGGCTTCACGAAGAACGTCCGGGCCGAAAACTTGACTCTCTCCGACTTCGGACCAGTTCGGGGGGTACGGCACTTCCTTCCGTACAAGGCTTCAAAGGGGGTCATCTGTAGGCTGGCTTGGTAACTATTGTTGTAGGAGAATTCTGCGTAAGGTAGGCAGTCTTCCCACTTGTATCCGTATTCCAGTATGCATGCTCTAAGCATGTCTTCCAGTATCTGGTTTACTCTCTCAGTCTGTCCGTCGGTCTGAGGGTGATGGGCGGTGCTGAAATTTAGGCGAGTGCCTAGTCCTTCATGCACTTTCTGCCAGAACCTTGAGGTGAACTGAGATCCTCTATCTGACACTATCGATTTGGGGGTTCCGTGTAAAGCGACTATTCTGGAGATGTAGAGTTCAGCCAACTTGGGGCCTTGATAGGTGGTTTTGACGGCGATGAAATGGGCGACTTTGGTCAATCTATCGACCACTACCCATATGGAATCATTGCCTTTGCTGGATTTGGGCAGTCCGGTGATAAAGTCCATTCCTACGGAGTCCCATTTCCATTCTGGAATCTGAAGGGGTTGCAACAGTCCGGTGGGTCTTTGGTGTTCTGCCTTAACTCTCTGACAGATGTCACACTTAGCGATGTAGCTACCGATCTCTCTCTTCATTCCGTGCCACCAAAATTGTTCTTTTAGGTCCTGATACATCTTGGTACCTCCGGGGTGGATTGAATACAGGGTGTCATGGGCTTCTTGCAGGATGACTTGTTTCAAGTCAGAGTCCGATGGTACGCAGAGACGTTCTTTGTACCAAAGCACTCCGGCTTCGTCTACGGTGAATCCTAGGGCTTTTCCTGCGGCTATCTGTTTCTTGATTCCGTCAATGCTAGCGTTATCCTTCTGGGCTTCCTTGATCTGACCAACCAAGGTGGGTTGCAGTTCTATGCTGGCTAGGAATCCTTCACTAACGAGTTCAAGTCTGAACTGTTCAAACTCTTGATGCAAGCTGGGCTGTTCGGTTGCGAGCATGGAGTTCAACTGGCACGGCAGTCGACTCAAAGCATCCGCTACCACATTGGCCTTGCCGGGGTGGTAGTGAATCTCCATGTCGTAATCCTTGATCAATTCGATCCATCGGCGTTGTCTCATGTTCAGCTCCTTTTGGGTGAAAATGTATTTGAGGCTTTTGTGGTCGGAGTAGATCTCGCATCGATTACCCATGAGGTAATGACGCCAAACTTTCAGGGCTAAGACCACGGCTGCAAGCTCGAGGTCATGGGTTGGGTAGTTCTGTTCATGTTGCTTGAGTTGCCTTGAGAGGTAGGATACAACCTTGCCTTCTTGCATAAGCACGCATCCAAGTCCAGTCTTGGAGGCGTCGCAATATACGTCAAAGGGCTTTGCGATATCTGGCATGATCAGGATTGGGGCAGTTGTCAGTCTACTCTTGAGCTGTTGAAAGCTCTCCTCGCACTTGTCGGTCCACTCAAACTTTCTGTCCTTTTTCAGCAGTTGGGTCATTGGTCGAGCGATGCTCGAAAAACCTTCTACAAATCTGCGGTAGTATCCTGCTAATCCAAGAAAAGCGCGGACCTCGGTTTGTGTGGTGGGGGCTTGCCATTCCATAACAGTTTTGATTTTGGCGGGATCTACGGCAATTCCTCCGGCAGACAAGATGTGTCCGAGGAATCCAACTTCTTCCAGCCAAAACTCACACTTGCTAAACTTGGCATACAACTGGTGCTGTCTAAGGGTTTCTAGGACAATCTCCAAATGCTGTTCATGTTCCTCTTCGGACTTGGAGTAGACCAGAATGTCGTCGATGAAAACAACGACAAATTTGTCCAAAAAGTTCATGAAGATCTTATTCATGAGATTCATGAAATAAGCGGGGGCATTGGTCAATCCAAACGACATGACGTTGTACTCATACAACCCATATCTGGTGGTAAAGGCAGTTTTTGGAATGTCGGTGGCTCGGATCTTCAGTTGGTGATATCCAGTTCTAAGATCTATCTTGGAGAAAACTCGGGATCTGGTGAGTTGGTCAAACAAATCTTCGATCTTGGGTAGGGGGTATTTGTTTTTGATGGTGACATCGTTAAGCTTACGATAGTCCGTGCATAAACGATTTGCACCATCCTTCTTGTCGACAAACAAGACGGGGGATCTCCAGGGGGATGCACTTGGTCTAATCAAACCTTTGGCTAACATGTCATCTATTTGCTTCTTCAGCTCCACAAGTTCGGCTGCGTTCATGCTGTAGGCTCTCTGGGCGATGGGCCGATTCGGGATTAACTCGATGATAAACTCGATATCCCTATCCGGGGGCATACCGGGTAGATCATCCGGAAACACATCGGGGTAGCGACAAACGACCTGATTTGATCCGAGTTGGCTTGGATACACTTTGGTTGCAGGTAAATTTTCTGGGTAGTTTTTCAGAGACGTGCTCAACTACGATACCGGTGCTGCTAGTCATGGTTATGGCTTTCTTGGCGCAGTCTATCAATCCATTGTGCTTGGACATCCAGTCCATTCCTAGGACAACTTCCAAACCTTTGGTTCCGAGTATGATTAGATTTGCAAAGAAATCTACATCATGGATTTTGATTGGCACATTTTTGCAAAATTTTCTGGCTTTGGTGGTTGATCCGGGGATTTGAACTATCATAACATGCTTCAAACTGAGGGGCTGAATTTTACTTGTTGATGCAAAATCTTCGGTGACAAAGGAATGAGATGCTCCAGAATCAAACAACACTCTAGCAGGGGTGTGGTTGACAGAAAACATACCCAGCACAACATCTGGTGCTTCCTGGGCTTCTTCGGCGTTCATGTGGTAGAGGCGGCCGTTGCGGTTGTTGGGGTTGTTGGGGGCGAACTTCTTGCCGGTGGAGACACGGCGTTGCTGCTGAGCAGGTGCAGCGGTGTTGCCGGCGAGCTTGGCGAGGCGCTTGGGACACTCGTTGGAGTAGTGCCCCACTACACCACACTCATAACAAGTGATAGTGCTCTTGTCCTGCTTGTTCGCAACGGGAACGGCATTGCTTCCGGTTCTGGGAGCGGTGTTGGTGTTGAGGTTGTTGTTGTTAGGGGCTCGGGGCGGAGCGCGGTTGTAGTTGTTGTGGTTGTTGTAGCCTCCTGGCTTGGAGTTTCCTCCGCTCCGGTTCGGATAACCAGGGCGAGAGTTCTGCATTTGTGGCTTGTTGTTTCTCGGAGTGAAACCTCCGCTTGAGCTAGGGCGAAACTTCTGGGGGTGGCTTGATCCACTTTGATTCGCCATGCGGCGCTTGCGGTTCTCATTGGCTTGGTTTAACTTGCCCTCCATCTGGATGGCGGAGTCAACAAGGGCTTCGAGGTCGGCGAAGGGGATGTTGACGAGGACAGTCTGCATCTCATCATGCAGTCCGTTCAGGAATCTCTCCTTCCTCTTCTCAACTGTGTCGGTCTCATCAGGGGCATATCTTGACAAGGTGAGAAACTTGTCGCGGTATTCAACCACCGTCATGCGACCTTGTTTCAGCTCACGGAATTCATCCCTCATCTTCTTGATAAGACCCGGGGGTACATGGTACTTGCTGAACTTGAGTTTGAAATCCTCCCAAGTCATGAATTGGCCTCCGTTCATGGCACGGGTGCTTGTCCACCAAGCGCGGGCTGGTCCAGCGAGATAGCGGGTGGCGAACAACACCTTCTCGTTGGCTTCCACTCCGGCTACCTCCAGATTGTTCTCCACAGTCTGGAGCCAATCGTCGGCATCAAGGGGTTCTTCGGTCTTGCTAAATACCGGAGGGTTGGTGTTTTGAAAGTTCTTGAGCTTGGACCCGGGGTGGTCATGATTTCCATGGCCTTGGTTGGCGATGTTCTGCAAGGCGATGAGGTTGGCTTGGCGTTCGGCTCTTTCGGTTTCCCGGTCTGCAAGCAGGGTTTGTAGAAGTTGCAGCATCGCGTCGTTGGTGCGATTTGGAGGGGCCATCTGAAGATATAGAAGATCATGAGATAAGAGGGAACATTCTATGGTTCATTTTGGTTAAGTTTGAAAAAACATTTGAAAACTTGTAATCTTTTCATGACAAACATATCATTCATTCATTCATGCAACACATAGTACAAACTACACACATACTCCAATGGTTTTAAGAACCATTCTCAGGCTACGATACAAGGGACGGGATACAACTCACATCTACTATAAGTGGAAACTAGTGCAACTACTCCTCATCATCGATGTCGATCGGGTCGTAGTCGTCGGGTCCTGCCTCCAGAAACTCGTAGTCCTCCTCCTCGGTGTTCTCGTCCTCCTCAAAGTCGTCGTCGTCGCTCAGGAAGGCGTCTCCTCCTCGAATGTCGATGCCTCCATCGTCCTCCTCCAGATTACGAATCTGATCCTCCTGTGCCTTGACAGTGGCCTCAAGTGACGCGATCCGGGCGCGAAGGCGACGAATCGTAGCGTCCTTCTTGGCACGCTGCTGGCGAAGGCTCCTGCGGTCGTTGTTGAGTAGCTTGATCGCCTCACCCTGCTCGGTGATGTGAGCATGGGTCTGGTTCGCATAAGTGCGAGAGGCGTCGAGGTCCTTCTGAGTCTGGTAGAGCATGAAGTCCAGGTGCTCAGCATGGTGCCTCAACTCCGGGTGCGGCTGCAGCTCCATGGGCACTCCCGCGGCATCACGCCTCACAAGGTGGGCGTAGCGAGAGGCGAGGAGGCTCACCACGTTCTGTCCACAGAGGCGCGCAAGTGCCTCCTGTAGGCCACGTGCGAGTCCGTCGAGCCAGTTGCTCTCGCGGAAGGAGAAGAGGATCCTCTCAGAAGTGGGAGGCTCCATCTTGCCCCTCAAGTCGGCAGTGATCACCCACTGCAACTCTCCTCCGGGCGTGTCGTCCAGCTGAACCCCGTGAAACTCGGGGTGTGTGCGCCCAAGGAAGTCAGAGACGGCGTTGAGGTCGTGCTCGAAGATCAAGCTTCCTCCGTTCCCAAGCTGGTAAAACTTGGTGTTGATGGCTTCATTCAGCGCCATCTGAAAGAGAATTGGATGAGTAAGTTAGAGAGTGCAAAGTGTGGCAAAGTTTTAGTTGATTCAAATAAGATAGAACATGATTCATCAAATTCTGGCAAAGTCTCCAAGACAAGAGTGTAGAAATTTTTCACAAATAGTTTCCTTCATTTGATTTCAAAGTTAAGTTTTTCAGAACGCCCATTTTAACTAAGGTCTTCTAAGGTCAAACAATGGCTCTGATACCAACTTGTCAACACCCGGATTTTTAAGTCCGAATGCCTATTATGTCATACATCGCAATCCCAGGAATATTGTTGTTGCGAGGCATAATAGTTAAGTATCACAGTCATCATTCATTACAAACCATAAGTCTTACAAATTTGGAATCACATGATCCATATTACACGAATAGTTGATCTATTGATCAACGAACAAACACAAGTTCATAGTTCAACATAGCGGAAGCGTAAGATACAAGGACTCTCTAGTCCACAGGCCAACGCTTGACGTCGGAAGGCGCTTAGTTGTCGTAGGCGTCCTGCTGGTCATCTCCTTGGTCATCTTCATACTCTGGCCATTTGAATAGCCAGGGACAAAGCCGTGAGTACGTTGAGTACTCGCAAACTAATACTAATGTAAGTGCTAGACATTCTAGTAGGGTTTGCTAAGCTCTAGTTTATTTGCATAAAGCTAGTTTTAGTTCACGAAGTTTGAGAAAAACCTGTTCAAGTGCTAACTAACTCAAGGGGGAACATTAGTGTCATTCCCACCATTCAAGTGGTGATTTCAATTCAATCCACCACAAGTCATTTCACCATCCTCCTTTTCAACATCATTTTCAAAGATATGACATCGGAAACTGTATGGCCTTTCCAACCGTCCGTAACCGTGGACGCGGCTATTCGAATAGGTTTACACTCTGCAGAGGTTGCACACTTGTGCCACAACATTTGATTTCATCCGTCGGGATTTCCCCGAATCATCGTAACACGATGCGCGGATCATCAACCATAACATTTCACTTACGAATCCTATTATGAGCACATCTCCCAATGTGCTTGGACTCCCAGTGAAGACAGACAGTCGGCACAGGAATCGCACGTGGCTTGGGCCGGACATTCACCTCATTTAGCATCATATCGTATCGTTTCTTTTGTGGTAGAGGCAGCTTTCGGCATAACCCCGATGACGCTTGTTTAGAGGGAACCCATACTAAGGCGCATAAACTTCCAGTTAAGCCCTACCCATAATCAGGTATTGTGGGGGTACTTGATAATTGGAAAGGTATCGCATTCAAACCAACATCATGTTTTATCAAAAATCACTATCTTCTCTTGGTCATATTTACCTTCAAAAATCATTCAATGGAATGCATCTTCATTCCAAGGTTTCAAAATCCTTTCAAATTCACATGGTTCCCATCTAGAGTAGTCAAGTTTTAATTCTTTAGCACTAGCTCTAATCCATGAGGGGTGCTAACTTGCTTTGCTTAGGGAAGACTAACTCACTACTCTAGTACTCAACTTGTACTTTGACCAAAGTTAACTATAAAAGTAACTTATTTAGAAAACCAGTAAAAACTTGTAAAGCAAAAACTTGGGATGGGTTCATATAAGCAAAGATGAGAAACATGGTGCCTTGCCCAAAAGGGCTTTGCACTTTGCAAGAATATTAGCTTGCAGTAGCTTGCAAGAGTATAGCTTGCCTTGGTAGTTCTCAAACTGTTCCTCCTCCTCCTCCTGGTAGCAACCTTCTTCTTCGGCGTATTCTCCGGTGCTACCGTCTAAATTTGAATACGAGTATAATTACTCACTAATTCAATGGCTATTCCACACATCACAAATAAACACACAAACTACTCTATGCACACCAAATAAATAAACTAGAGTGCATGGGTTGTGGGATTTAAATAGAATTTGTATTCCATATGTAAATGATAGTTTCCATAAGGTTCTTGAGGAAGAATTTCCTCTCATTGAAATCTTCTTAAGATTTAATTTCTCACATAATCATGGATGAACTCATATTGACAAAAGTCAAAGGTTCATTATCATCATTTGTGAGAATGATTTAAATGAGGTAGATCACCTCATACTATTTAAATAACACTACATTTGATTTAAATCTCAAGTAATTCATATAAGAGAGTTTGGAACCAGGGGTCCAAACATCCCATGAATCCATGTGAGACAAGTTTAAATGAAGTGTAAGACTTCACACAAATTAACTTTAATAGTTTTGGACAATATCAACTAGTTAAACTAGTCAAAATATCCATTCATTAAACCATGGCATGATCATGCAAAGTGACCACACCATTGTATTGCATAAACAATTAGTGTAAGTCAAATGTGAGTTATTAGAGTTGGAATTAACTCAATATCTATTTTGGTTGATTTTTAAGAATTATTTGAATAGGGAAAAGTCCCTGCCTTGTTATTTTTGTCACATTAATTCCACAGAGAATTTGACCATGAGGCCAGTGGCATGTTGTAGAGAATTTTAGTGGCTTTCCAACAAGATCAAATTTACTAAATTTGGTTTAGCCAATTTGAAATGGTTGAATTTCAAAGTGGAGGCAGTATTGAATTTCATTTGAATTAATTAAATCTAGTTTGAAATAAAAAGGCCGGCGGGAAAACTAGTTGGGCCAAAAGATTTGAAAACGGCCCGAGCCAGCCCACCACGGTCCACGGACGCGCGGGCTGCCTGACAGGGTGGGGTCCGCCTGTCAGCGGCTCATAACGCCCGAATCGGTACGTTTTAATGTGGGACGTTGGATTAGACTGGGATCGGACGGCGCTGGGGCGTCGTCTTCTCCGGCGAGAGGCAGGGAGGTTGGCGGCGAGGGTAGGGGGTCGGAGAGCTCACCGCGGCTCCAGCGAGGGATGGCAGTGTGCTCGGGGAAGGTGTAGACGACGGCGAAGCAGCTGGTAGCAGTGGCGGAACTTGAGGTGGCCTGGATCAATGGCGATTTCTCCAGGGCTTCCGCGGCTCCGAGCTTGCGATTGGCCTTGCTCCGGCGACGATCGAGGTGGCTAACGGTGCGAGGCGAAGTGGTGAAGGGTGGGGAGTGAGCTGGTGTGCTTGGTTTGGTCCAGGGAACGCTCTATTTATAGGATTGAGCAAGGGGTGCGGGGCAGTGGCAAGGTCGACCATGGCGCGGCTTCTCCGGCGGCTGGTCAAGCTGGGCGTGGTCATGGCGATGCTCTACGTGTCCAGGCGATGCGTTTGGCGGCGACAGCGCGGTCGGGGGAGGCTTGGTTGGGTCGCATTGCTTCCACGACGGCCGCGGCGCGTACGGGATGCGGTCGTCGTCTCCGGCGGCGGCGGTCACGGGTCTGGGCTGGGCGCGTGTCTGGCGCGGCTGAGGTGTCACGGCGGCGTGCTTGGTGAAGAAAGGGGGTCCAGGGCGTGAGCAGAGGGGCTGCGCGGCGCGTGGCCAGTGGGTGCCCGTGGCGCGCTCTCGTGCGACGTCCACGGCATGCTGGCCGCCATGGGCGCGCGCTGGTCTGGCCAGTGTCGAGCTCCTCCTCGACCGTGGCCAGTGCTAGGTGATCCAGTAGAGTGAGGTGGAGGGCAAGGGCATGGTGGCCAGGGTTGGCGATGAAGGAGAGAGGAGGTGGTGCGGCATGGTGGTGCCGTGGCCGGCATGGCCATGCCATGCAAGCTATCTCCTCCTCCTTAGCTCCACTATGTGTCATTGATGGTTAGAGGGAACCAGGGGACCAAATGGGCTAGGTTTGATGTAGATTAGAGGTGTAGATCACTATAGCAAATAGTGTCTAAATAGTGTTCAATTTTGGAAATTACAAAATTGTCCAAATTTGAAATAATTCAAAAGGTGAAAGTTTTTGAAATGTGAATGTTGCTATTAGTTGTAAATGACCAGAGGTGAATTGAGGTGGTGGTGGAAAAATTTGAATTCAAAAATTGGCCCAAAATGGCTAAGTGAGGAATGTTGAATATGTTAAAAAGTTAAGACTTTGGATGAGCATAGCTAATGATCAAAGATGAATTTGGCAGGGTGATCTTCATCAAAGTTGTTCACCTTGATGTTGACTTTGAAATGGTGCAAAGAGTTAGCAAGAATTGGTTAGGGAAAATGGAATTGCAGGGGCACAAAGTGGTGATCAGACTATAATTGTCAAAATTGACCATTATCACATGTGAGTGGTTTTTGTGTTGGAAATTCATTTGAATTGTGAATCTTTGATTCCAAAAGTTGTAATAAGTGTTTAATAACATTATTCAACTAATGGTGAAGACCAACTAGGTCTAGGGTCAAAATTTATAAAAATGCCATAGGGCATATGTGGGGGTTTTTAGGGTTTTGCCTTTTATGGATTTTTCTTCCTCTTTGATTTATTTGGTTGGTGATCTTCATATGATCACCCTAGGGTTTTAGAGCATATCAAATACAAGTAATAACAATCATCATGGCATATCACTCAAATGCAAAAGTCCTATGCATGGTACTATATGCAAATAGAAAAGTTTTTGTTGGTTTGAAATTTTGCTTTTCTGGATTTCTCTAACTTTCTTTTTATTGAAACTTGGGGTGTTACACTCCACACCAGTCGCCTCCCCTCCTTCTCCTTGATCTCCTTGAACACTTCCCTCGTCCCAATTCAGCCGGAGTAGCTCCAATTTCACCGCCGACCACCGCCACAGTAGCTCCTCGCCGCCGTCAAATTAGACCACCTCAAGCTCCGCCACCGGTACCAGTCGATTCCTCGTCGTCGACAACATCATCTAGCCCCTGCGCTGCCCCTCACCGGAGCTCCGTCACGCCGCCGACCCCCTACCTCGCCGGCGCAGCAAGGTCATCACCCCCGACGGTGACGACGACTGCCAACCGTGCGATCGTTTTCTAATCCGACGGCCGACGTTGCCAGGTACCGTTTCGGTGAATTAAACTCACTGACGTGTGGGACCATCTGTCAGCTGGCCCAAATAGTAACTGGGCTAGTTTCTCTGTTTAAACCAATTCGGCCCATCTGCTTTTCCCGCGCGGCCCAACAATTCAAACCTTGTATTATTTTGATTCATCAAATTTCAATATTGGTCTGTGCTATAAATTGAATAGTTTGAAATCTATAAATCCAAATCTTGTGATTCAAATTGTTCCAGAAAGCCTATGAAATTATCTACATTTTTCCACTGGTCTCAAACTCATATCTTGTGTAGATTTTGAATAGCAAAAATAACAAAACAGATACTTTTCAGTATTCAAATAAATCTTAAAAATCAACCAATTTGAATTTTGAAGTGAATCCAATTGCAATAATTCCCATTTCACCAACTCTAATTTACTATGTAAAAAGATGATATGAGTTCTGTACATGATCATGGGTTAGAAGCAAAATATTGGCTATGTAGTCAATACTAGTCCATTTAAACTATTTCAAATTTTAGGAATTTAAATCTATGAGGTGTAGCACCTCATTTAAATCATTTTCTCTAGTATTATGAAGTAAGGTGATGACCTCTACTGCCTAGGCTCATACTTGCTCAATTGTAGAATTTAAATCAAAATAGTATTTAATTTTGCAATGGTTATTTAAATCACATGAGATGATGAATCTCATTTAAATCACTTTTCTAAAATAATAAGTGTGAAGTGTTGACCTTGGTCAACATGTGATCATCCCTGGTTATTTGAGAAGATTAAATCTTAAGAAGATTCAATGAGGGGAAATTATTTCTCCAAACCAAAGAGAAACCCTAATTCCAATTTTCAATGAGAGGAAATTATTCTCCTAATATTCAATAAGGAAACCCTAGCATAATTTGTGAATAAATGTTAAGTAGTGATGCTAGATCATTTGTGTGAGCCAATAAGGCTTATAAAGACTACTTAAGTGTTGTTTGGTGATTGTATCCTCGTATTCGTTTATAGACGCTAGTACCGGAGACTATCATGAGGAACACTACAAGAAAAGTTGCCATGGCCGACGAAGTTGAAGTCGCGCCGTGGTTGCTGGTGTACCATGGCCGACGATTTTGGGTCCCTCCGTGGTGCATGTCAAAACTTTTTTTTTCTCGTTTTTGAGGCCACCTAGCCCGACGAAAGTGGCCAAAACGTCGCGTATGGTGGCCCGGGACGTGGTGCATCTCGAAATCTCGGGTTCGCCGGCCGAGTCAACGCAAATCCGCACCGCCGAGGGATGTAGGGCCCAGATGGCAGCCTCTCTGGCATTGTTTTTTTTCTCGATCGCGCCATCTCGTTCAACGTTCTCCGATCGAGCCGTTTACGATGCAGGATCATGGGTCCCGCATGTCATCCTCTATGAACCAAAATTCTTTCTATTCTTGGATTTTTTTTGACCCCCTGATTTCTGGCTACTTCCTTTTTCTTTTGATCCCTTGCCGCCTTGGAAACGTTGAGACCGCTGCTGCTAAATGGGACCCGCATGTCATCCTCTATGTGCAATCAACTTTCTTTTCTTGGAGTTTTTTTTGGCACCTCATCTTTGGTCACTTGCCTTTTTTTTTCGATCCCCTGCCGCCTCTCAAACGGTGATACCGCTGCTGCTAAATGGGACCCGCATGTCATCCTCTATGTACTATAAAACTTTCTTTTCTTGGATTTTTTTGGCACCTCATATTTGGTCACTTGCCTTTTTCTTTCGATCCCCTGCCGCCTCTCAAACGGTGATACCGCTGCTGCTAAATGGGACCCGCATGTCATCCTCTATGGACTATAAAACTTTCTTTTCTTGAATTATTTTTGGCTCGATATTTGGTCACTTGACTTTTTCTTTCGATCCCCTGCCGCCTCTCAAACTTTGAGACCGCTGCAGCTAAATGGGACCCGCATGTCATCCTCTATGAGCAATCAACTTTCTTTTCTTGGAGTTTTTTTGGCACCTCATATTTGGTCACTTGCCTTTTTCTTTCGATCTCATGCCACGTTTGAAACGTTGAGGAACCTGCTGGCTCATGAGACCCGCATGTCATCCTCTATGTGCTATAAAAGTTTCCTTTGTTGGATTTTTTTTCACCCTCTGATTTTTGGCTTGCCTTTTTATTTTGATCCCCCGCCCCTTTGAAACGTTGAGTAAGCTGTTGGCTCAAGGGTCCCGCATGTCATCCTCTATGTCCATCAACTTTCTTTTCTTGGATTTTTTTCACCCCTAATTACTAGCTACTTTCTTTTTCTTTTGATCTCAAGCCGCATTACAAACATTGAGACCGCTTCTTGCAAAATGGGACCCACATGTCATCCTCTATGTACAATAAATCTTGGATTATTTTTGGCTCCCCGATATTTGGTCACTTGCCTTTTTCTTTCGATCTCATGCCACCTTTGAAACGTTGAGTAAGCTGCTGGCTCATGGGTCCCGCATGTCATCCTCTCCGAACAATAAAATTTTTCTTTCTTGGAGATATTTTTGACCCCTAATTTACGGCTATTTGCCTTTTTCTTTTGATCCCCTGCCCCCTTTGAAACGATGAGGACGCTTTGTTGGCAGGTCGGTCCCACATGTCATCCTCTATGAACAATAAAAGTTTCCTTTGGTGGATTTATTTTTGACCCTAATTAATTTACGGCTATTTCCAATTTTTCTTTTGATCCCCTGCCGCCTTGGAATTGTTGAGAATGTTGCTGCCTCATTTTTCTTTTGGTCCCGTGCCGCCTTGGAAACATTGAGACCGCCTGCTACAAAATGGGACCCGCATGTCATCCTCTATGTACAATAAAGTTTCTTTTCTTGGATTATTTTTGGCTCCCGATATTATGTCACTTGGCTTTTTCTTTCGATCTCATGCCGACTTTGAAACGTTGAGGATCTTGCTGCCTCATGGGTCCCGCATGTCATCCTCTCAAAACGATAAATGTTTTCTTTTCTTGTATTTTTTTACCAACGGATTTTTGGCTTTTTTTATTTTCGGTCCCCTGCCGCCTTTGAAACGATGACGACGCTCGGCTCATGGGTCCCCGATGTCACCCTCCCCGTACAAGAAACATGTGATATTTTATTTTGCAGACAATAAACGTTGTATTTCGCTCTGAGCTATTGCAAACGGATAAATTAAATCTTTATATCTACATAAACAAACTTATATGTTGAATCTCCTTGTTTTTTGTTTTTGCGAAGCATAGGACTTTCCCGTTTTTTTTTTGAGAAAAATCCGACCTTTCCTGTTTTGGAGTGGGCTGAAATTGTACGAGTCAAAAGGCCCGGCGGGATAGTTCGAAGGCCCAGATGTCCGGATACAGCCCAATTGAAATCTTTCTTTTCTTGGATTTTTTTCACACCCTGATTTACGGCTACTTCATTTTTCTTTCGGTCTGTGCCGCCTTGGAAGCGTTGAGACCCCATTTGCTACAAAATGGGACCCGCATGTCATCCTCTATGTACAATAAAGTTTCTTTTCTTGGATTATTTTTGGCTCACGATATTATGTCACTTGCCTTTTTCTTTCAATCTCATGCCGACTTTGAAACGTTGAGGAAGCTGCTGGCTCATGGGTCCCGCATGTCATCCTCTATGAACAATAAAAGTTTCCTTTGTTGGATTTATTTTTTCCCCTAATTTCTGGCTATTTGCCTTTTTCTTTTGATCCCCTGCCCCCTTTGAAACGATGACGACGCAGCCGGCAAGTCGGTCCCACATGTCATCCTCTATGAACAATAAAAGTTTCCTTTGATGGATTTATTTTTGACCCTAATTAATTTCTGGCTATTTCCTTTTTTCTTTTGATCCCCTGCCGCCTTGAAATAGTTGAGGATGCTGCTGCCTCATGGGTCCCGCATGTCATCCTCTCAGAAAGGTAAATGTTTCTTTTCTTGAATTTGTTTACCAACTGATTTTTGGCTTATTTTTCTTTCGATCTCCTGCCACCTTTAAAACGTTGACGACGCTGCTGGCTCATGGGTCCCCAATGTCAGCCTCCCCATACTGCAAATCCTCTTTCTGCAAAGGTTGTATTTCTAGATAGATAAGGTGGATTCGAATCTGCCATGGTTCAGGCAGCTCAGGTAAGCCTTCTTGCACTGATTAATGGAAGTAGTGTATAGCAAGGTCAAGACATGTGGCTCGGTGTAATGAATCTATTTGAATCATGTTGTGGGTTCAATCTGATAGTTCTCTAACAGGTCAGCCAAAATAGAAATTAAGTTTTTTTCTAAAACGGAAATGCAAATTAAGATGAACACAAACATTAGTTATCATAATAGCTGATCATACATACATACTTGCTAAGAGCAAAAGCTTGCCGAGTTTTACCACCCATACAATTAATTAGTAGTTCGAGATAAGATAACCTTATATAAGTATAACTACAAATGCATTTGCTAAGGGCTCATGGGGCAACAGAACTAGACAACCGCGAACTTTATGACCAGCATGTCACAGCGGCATCGAAAGATCTTGACCTTCAACTTTGATCCAATGCGAAGTTTGGCACCATCAATGAACTTTTTCCACAGGAAGTAACAGCCTAAGCGGCCATACGTGGGACCGACGGAGTACCGTCCCTCCACGGTGAGACCTTCACTCTCCATGACGAGGGATATCTTGCCCCTTCGGCCAGCATTGAGATCCTTGGAGATACTTTTAGGCAATTTCTGATTCAAAGCAAGAGATACCACCAAAAATTAGTCAATGGCACCAATGCACCGAACCATGTGAGACTTTGAGCAGAGAAGACATCAAGATAAGAGCGAGTTATCTTTGTCATATACTCACGAACATAGCCTTCGGATGCGTCCTGGTCACCACATGGGTGGCCACGGCAATGAGCTGAGACCTCGGTGATCTGGGTGGGGCAGGTGCGGGAGCACAGGCTGGTACACGAGCTGGTGCTGATGCAGGAGACTGCTGGGCAGGTGCGATAACGGTGCCTCTAGAGGAACCGGTGCGATGCAGGAGACTGTTGGGCAGGTGCGATAAACGGTGCAGCTAGAGGAACCGGTCTTGATGCAGGAGCCTTTGGGCAGGTGTAGTATATGGGGCCTCTACAGAACCAATGCTGATGTAGGGGACTGCTGGGTAGATGCGATGTGAACGGAGCTGGTACAGAACCGGTGCTGATGCGGGAGAGTGGGAAGCCGGTGCCGGTCTTTGGTGTGGTTGCCCTTTGTGACATCCGCTCATGTTCCATCGGGGATCTGCAGCTTTGATCATGTTAAACCCAGCAAGCTAGAACAGAGGGAATGGTTTAGAACAACCGCTCGAAACAGTTATCAAAAGATATGAGTAGAAAAAAGTTACATATTATATATTTGGAAGTGTCTCCAACTACTGTAAGCGATTATGTATATCTGCCCGTTTGAGTTTCGATCCTCGGCTCGTCGCCCTTCTTCGCACCGTAGTCAAAAGCAAACTTTCTCCAATCATGTCCATACAAATATGTGATGGCCTGCGTCTTGTAGACATACACCTCATAGACCGTGTAGGTGTTCATCAATTTCCCATTGCCATGCATAGTGAAAGACCCTTCATGCGGACACATCTGGTTAATCATTGGAAGAAGTTCACAAGGTACAGTCTGCATGTGAAAATTGATACAAATGTAAGAAGCAGGAAGACTAAAAACAAGACTTTACTATATACCAATTCATGCTAAACCACCGAGAATACATACACCGTAACTCTGTGAAGGAGCTACTAGAAAGGTAGATAGAGCCATAGGAGGTGTTATATGCGGGGTATGTACATGGGCCCGCCATATTCCCGCAAGCTCGGCATCGGGATGGTGAAGGAAACATGGGAGGTACTACTGGTGCGTAGCGCTGAATGTAAGTGGAAGAATTAGGTTGTGTAAAGTGCATAGTTCAGAGCAATGCAAATGTTGACAAGCGAGTGCATAACACTATGTTACAAACTGAACAGTGAAAAATTAGTGTATGATGAATATAAGCATGCTAATTTGGTGTTTCCGAATTCCATATAGCATTAGACAGAGCCGGTGATAATATCAGACATAAATCATGGCATGTATATGTGGCTTAAGAAAATATACCCGAACCCTTGGATGGTTACGGCCCGGCTGGTCCTTGGACTTGAGCTTATATAAGCATCCGTAAGGTGGGGCTGACAAGTAACTTGGTGGCAGCCTCTGCAGATGCCTCATCAGCAGCGCTTGCAATCCTTTTGACCAATGAAGGGTTAGCGGTTTGATCTGCATATGAAAATTGAAGAGCAACGGACATCGTGATGATATATAAAATGAATCTATGAGACAACGATGCATATAGTGCTGGATGTAAGTGTAAGAATAGGTGTGTGTGTTTCTGAACTATTGGTAAGCATTAGACAAAGCCGGCAATAAACAGACAAAAATCAAATCATGTATGAGGATTAAGAAAATATACCGCTTCTTGAAAAGGGTACCACCCAGTGGCCCGTGGCCTTGTGCTTGAGGAGGTTTTCAGAAGATGGTGGCGGCACCATCGTCTTCACAGCAGCCTCATCAGGATCATTTTTTATCCATTTGAGTAGAGGCACAGAAGTTTCATCCTGCATATGAATAGCAACAGAACTCATCATTGATATTTAATAAATCTATGAGATAGACTGATGCAAATAGTGCGGGTGTAAGTGGAAGAATAGGGTTGTGCATAGAGAACAATCGACAACAATGCAAATGATTACAAAAGAAGCCAATGGAAATCAACGGTTTATATCTTGGATGAGACAGATCGAAAAGTGAAAAATTAGTGTATGATGATTGTAAGCAAAGCGCAGTTGTTTCCCGAACTTTTGGTAAGCATTAGACAAAGCCAACAGTAATTAAACAGATAATAATGAAATCATGTATGTGGATTAAGAAAATATACCAGATTCATTAAAAGGTCACCACCCAGCTGGCCCATGGCCTTGTGCTTGTAGAGGTTTTCGGAAGATGGTGCCGGCACCATCGTCCTCACAGCAACCTCATTAGCCTCATTTTGCATCCACTTGAGTAAAGGCGCAGCAGTTTCAGCCTGCATAAGAATGGGAACAGATCTCAGCAGTGATATTGAATGACTCTGAGACAGACTGATGCATATAGTGCTGGATGTAAGTGGAAGGGTATGGCCGTGTATGGACAACAGTTCACAACAATGCAAGGGTGTGTTCGGTTCTGAAACAACGTGGAATGGAATGGAATGGTTCCATTTCAGAGGAATGGAATGGTTAAATTTTTGTTCGGTTGGGATAAATGGAGAGCAGAAGAGATCGAGGTTAAACTAACCATTTGTCTCAAAATTGTAATTAACAATTGCAAATGACATTTTAATCTCAAAGTCGTAATTAACAGCGCCTAATGGTGCTCTTTTAATCTAAAAATCGTAATTAACATCATTTTTTGTTGGGTTAGGGGAACTGGAGTAGATGAACATTAATGTATGATGATTGTAAGCAAACGAATTTGGTGTTTCTAAACTTTTGGCTTCGAGATCTTATGGGTTTCAACTCTAGCCTACCCCAACTTGTTTGGGACTGAAAGGCTTGGTTGCTGTTGTTGTTGTTGTAAACTTTTGGCAAGCATAGAAAAAACCGACAATAAACAGAGAAAAATCAAGGCATGTTTTGTGGATTAAGAAAATATACCATATTCATTAAAAGATCACCACCAGTGGCGCGTGGCCTTGTGCTTGTAGAGGCATTTAGAAGATGGGGCGGCATCAACATACCGGCAGCCTGATCAGCCGCAGTTTTGATCTTCCTTTTGAGTAAAGGCCCTAAAGTTTCGATCTGCATATGAATAGCAAAACAAAAGGCAGACCTCAGGTGATATTGAATTACCGTATGAGATAGACTGATGCATATAGTGGATGCTCTTAGCCTTTTGCAGCGTGAACACTAGCTATGGACGAGACAAAAACTAGTTAACTCAGCTTTGTCTAGATATGAATGTACTACCACCATCCAAAAGCTTAAGCCTTATTTATTTTTGAGAAATCAAAACAAGCAAAGTTTGACCAAAATTTTAGAACATTCTATCAACAAATATAATACTATGTAGATACCGTAGGAAAATATATTTTATTATCTATTTAATGATATTAATTTTGTATTTTGCATGTTACTGATTTTTGGTAAAAGCTTAGTCAAACATGGTATAGTTTGACTTTCTAAAAATAATATAAGCCCAAATCTTTGGGATGGAGGCAGTAGTATCTAGAGCTAAAACACATCTAGATACATCCGTATCTACAGATAGTTGAGTCAATTAATTTGGATCTGAGGGAGTATCAGATTCAGACTACATCATGGTAAGTTGGTTTAAAAAAATTACCCCTGGGCGGTCCCTGCCCAGCTCGGCAGTGGCATTTCGCTTCTTGTGCTGCAGATCGGGCCATGCTCCTGCAGCGGTGGGGCGCTATTCTCGTTCCCCATAGCCTCGCACGGAACCTGGAGGTACCAACCTGATACGAGAGAATATAGAGCATGGTGTCACGAGGCTTTACGCACAAACACACGAAGACATGTGCTACTTTAAGCATATTCCAGAACGAGGAACAGATTGAGGATGCGAGAGAGACACTTAAAAGGTAAAGAGTGGATAAGCAAACGGAGTACACAGCTTCGCGGGGCTGGGGACGCAGCTCGAGCTCAGCCAACTGCCCACATGCGTGGTGGCCTTACGCTCCATTGCCCCCACCGCCGAGGTCTTACCTTTCTGTCAAGGTGACAAAAGATACGGTGAGGATCAGCGAAACTACAAAGGTTGCAAATGTCGACAAATAAAGGAAGAACACCCCAATCCAAGCAAAGGTAGCCCCCGCCCCCCACCCCCATCAATCACTCACAGCTCGAGTGTGACCTGACTGACACCCCTTCGCTCATAATAGGCCCGAGCTGCGGAAGATATCGAGGAGAGGAACACAGAACCGATCTCGAGAAAGGAAAGAACATTACTAGTCCTACCTAATCCGCTTGGTCTAGATGCAGCTTGCCCTCCAAGCTGGATGCCCGGCCGGTGGAGGCGACAGGAGGGGAACGAGCAAGCGGCTTGCAACCGTCGGCAATCGCCACTCGATCGGGAGAGAAGGGGTGCTACATAAAGGGGAGGGGTAACATATTTTATTACACGGTGAACTTACCGATGTGACTAGTCATTACATGTCTCACCGAAACTAGGGCCCATAGCGTGGCACCCCAAATTCACTTGAAGCTGCCCGGCGGGACGCATTGGCGCGTCAAGAAACCCCGAATTGTAGCGGGAAATGAAACATTTCACAAAAATTCGAAATTCAAGCACACCGCCACGCGCCAAGCACGCGGCTGTTCCTTCCTCTTCCTCGGTTCCTCCTCCCCTATCCGAAAAAACCCCAAATCCCAAGCTCAAACCAAAAAAAAACAAATCCCTGGCCGCCATGCATGTCCTCGTTAACCCGCCGGAGATCGTTCCTGGATGATGCGGACCCCCGCCCGAGATCCGAGAATTCCGTCCACCTCGAGGCACCGCGTGCTGTCTCGCAGCAGAATGGCTTGAGGGCGCTGAAGAGGAAGTTCCGCCGGAAAGTGCTCATGGCAACCGTGCAAGCTCACCGGCGTGCTGCATCCCGAGAGGAATTGGTCAAAGCTTTGCTATTCGCCACACACAAAAAATTGCGGGCCAAGATCTGGTCAAAGCTTCGTCGATGGCTTGCCGCGAGAGGCTTGGAGTCCAGAGTCAATAAACTAGCTGCTCGAGGATCAAGGGCGGTTTACACGGATTCATATTAACTGACTCAAGTTTGTTAGTCTAGTTAACAAATGCATCTAGATACATCCATATCTAGACAGAATTGAGTCAATTAATATGAATCGGAGGGGAGTACCGAAAGTGTTTCATGCTACCAACTAATGCGCTGGCAGGAATCGCTGTAGAAGTAATTGTGCTACTACTCATACGATGAACTGATTGTGTGGGTGTCGAATTTTGCAACGCGATCATCCACTGAATGCTTAATCTAGCGCCAAAGGCGTACAAATCATAACATACTACAGCACCGTAACATAAGAGTACGAATCATAAAGTAGCTCAACATTTTGCATCGAGGGCTGGGTGGTCCCGAGACTACCGGGACGCCCGATGATCTCCGGTGTGCATCCTCTTCAACGCAAAGCTGTGTACTCGGTCCACGGCCTCCTTCGTAGGCTGGATAATCTCAGGTGCAGGACCTTCGTCTATGAGAGGCTCGTCATCGGTACCATCCACAGTGCATCAGGGCTGGGTGGTCTTGAGACTACCGACGCCCCCGATGATCTCCGGGCGTGCATCCACTTCAACGCAAAGCTGTGTACTCGGTCCACGGCCTCCTTCGTAGGCTGGATAATCTCAGGTGCAGGACCTTCGTCTATGAAAGGCTCGTCATTAGTACCATCCACGGGTGCATCAAACTGAGATTCATCTTCAAATCTCCCATCAAACCGAGAGACCTCTTCAACTCTATGCTTCGCAATTAGTACATCAACCGATTAGACAAACATCTAAGGGATGCAACCTGAACAAATGCCGTTTTACATATTTACCTTCTCATCTGCACAAGACATGTCCCAGAGCTGAAACCCGTTTCTGAAGCAAGCGCTTTTTCTCTCCTTCCCATCCATCCATCTGCAACAAGTTAAATTTGAGTACGTAACCTTGCACAGCAATGCAAACTATTGATTGAAACAATGGCGGCATCAATATAAATAATTAACTACATATGCCAAGACACATACGGTGTGAGCAAGATCTCGCTTCTCTGCTAAAGGATCATTATATGGTTCACCATGCTAAACCCGCCTAACATATGTGCGGTCCATCCCAAAAATGTGTAAATGATCTCGCCACTACAGGTGAGGCCTCTTCTCACCATTCATACATGTGCAGCGGGCAATACACGTCCAGGTTGTGACCTTCATGAGCTCTAATAAACCCCATAAAGGGTTGAACACCATTTATATATGAAGGGGAACATAAGTGTCCATGCGGATCCAAGTTCTGTCCATCTGTTTAATTATGTGATACCATGGTTGGTGATTAATTTAAGGCGAAGTAGGAAATGTATATCCATCGAGTACAAAACTATACTACATGATTATGCATTTCAGCAATCATGTCGAGTACAAAACAAAAAATGCCCATCGACATTTTAGCAAACAGATCGTGTACAAAACTCTGCCATGGCATTTCAGCAAATTAACGGATCGAGTGCAGAACTGACTCTATATGCCCACACAAATGAACAAATTGATCGATGACAAATCGAGCGGAAAACTATAAAGTGCCAATTAGTTCGAGCATACTGACGAATTTTTTTAGCAGCATCAAGAAAATATAAATCGTTAGGCCGTCTTTCCCGATACATGATTGAGCTAGAGATAGCAGCCCTACCGTGGATCAACTTGACCGCCGGTGCGTCTCGAGAAGAACGACGGGGAGGGGAAGCTTCTTCTTCGCACGGACGGGACGGGGAGGGGAAGCTCTTCGCACGGACGGGGATAAGTTGTGTAGGGGTGGGTGGGGGGTCGTCATGCGGCCGGGCCGCCGGGGTGATAATTAAGGTCGGTAGGTGGCGTTTAATGGAGTTGCGTGTGTAATTTGCCGTGCACAAGGTTGAGGAATAGGCGGTTCCCTTTGCCGCGCGCACAATTCAAACTATCCCGCCCATGTAGTTTAAATTCGCCATATTTTCGTTAAATCGACATAAAGTCATGTGAGTGGGGGAAAATTAGCAAAGTTGCTTGAAAAATAGTAAAACTCTGGAATTATCCTTTAAATATGCTCTACTTCGTGTGGAAATCGGGGTGTGGAAGCATGTTGAGCTGTTTTATTTGTACTTTCTTCATTAAAACTCCCATTTTATGCACTTTGGATGGAAAGAAATCATTTGTACATAAATTTTGACAACGCCATTTGCAAACACTAATTGTTTTACATGCCAAGATGCACCCATCCACCAAATATATATGGGGCAAAAGTTTATCACAATCTAGCAGATATGCACAATTAGTGAGGGACCCCTTTTGATTTTGTGCAATTTCCACTAATTAGGTAGAGAGAAGGGGTTAATTAATTAGGCCATGTTAGGGGTTATGTGTTTTAGATTAGGTTGTGTGGATTCAAATACAACTTCTTTATTTGTGTGCTATGATTAATCAAAACTAGATTGATCGATCACACACATTATTAGAGGCGCATGCCTTTGCGCACAAAGTGCATGTGTGTGTTGTTGGCCACCAATTAACGAGAGAGAGAGACAGAGAGAGAGAGAGGTAGAGAGAGATCTACATACGAGAGAGCGATTGAAACCCCCAAATTAAACACATATATATATGCATGGCACATTTAATTTAATTAGAGGACCGCGAGCTAAGGCACCCCTGGCCTGCTTGATGCACAATTAAGTGTCATTGGCCTATATATAGGGTTTAATTAGGGTTTAGGGTTTAGGGTTAGGAGGTTAGGGTTTAGGGTCTAGGGTCTAGGGTTTAATGTTTATGGTGTTTAGGGGTTTAGGGATTAGGGATTAGGGTTTATTTAATTAGGGTTTAAGGTTTATGGATCATCGATCGAGTGCGCACACACACATTATTAGAGGCACACGCGCCTTTGCGCATAAAGTGCATGTGTATATGTGTGTGTTTTTTTGGCCAACAACGATATATAGATGATCGAGAGAGAGAGAGAGATT
Organism: Lolium perenne; assembly: GCF_019359855.2. Classification (NCBI taxonomy): domain Eukaryota; kingdom Viridiplantae; phylum Streptophyta; class Magnoliopsida; order Poales; family Poaceae; genus Lolium; species Lolium perenne. The sequence goes on from NC_067250.2 coordinate 264,202,540, forward strand.
GAAATCCCCAAGAATATGTTCAAATATATATTAAAATATATGCACGAATGCATGCATGGTAGGCCATGCATGCACACTAATTATATATATATTATGAGGAAACTTAATCAAATGTGTTTTTATTCGAGAGAACTTGTCAAAATTCAAGTTAATTAATTTATCATCGATAATTATATAATTAATTAATGAATCTCAGGGAGATGTTATACAACATATGATCGATATAGGCCATGTCGTATATATTAATTGGTGTTAATCTACCGTTTAATTTGCTAGCTAGCTGCTATATATAGATCGAGCATGTTTTTATTAGATCGGGTTATAGCTAGCTAGTACAGTTTAGGGTTATGTGTTTTAATTAAGTAGGGTTGATTAGCTAGGGTTAGTTATTACATATATATGGTTTAGGGTTAATGCATGGCACATTTAATTTAATTAGAGGACCGCGAGGCACCCCCTGGCCTGCTCGATGCACAATTAAGTGTCGTTGGCCTATACATAGGGTTTAATTAGGGTTTAGGGTTAGCTAGGGTTTAGGGTTAGGGTTAGGGTTAGGGTTAGGTTAGGGTTTAGGGTCTAGGGTGGTTTAGGGTCTAGGGTTTAGGGTTTAGGGTTAGCTAGGGTTTAGGGTTAGGGTTAGGGTTAGGGTTAGGGTTAGGGTTTAGGGTCTAGGGTTTAGGGTTTAGTGTTTAGGGTGTTTAGGGTTTAGGGATTAGGGATTATTAGGGATTAGGGATTTAAGGTTTTAGGGGTTGTTAAGTTTAAGGTTTAGGGATCATCGATCGAGTGCGCACACACATTATTAGAGGCACCCGCGCCTTTACGCATAAAGTGCATGCGTATATATGTGTGTTTTTTGGGCCACCAACGATATATAGATGATCGAGAGAGAGAGAGATCGAGACTGAAATCCCCAAGAATATATATGTTCAAATATACATTAAAATATATGCACGAATGCATTGTAGGCCATGCATGCACACTAATTATATATATATTATGAGGCAACTTAATCAAATGTGTTTTCATTCGAGAGAACTTGTCAAAATTCAAGTTAATTAATTTATCACGATAATTATATAATTAATTAATGAATCTCGTGGATATGTTATACAACATGATCGATATAGGCCATGTATATTTTAATTGGTGTTAATCTACGGTTTGCTAGCTAGCTGCTACATATAGAGCATGTTTTTATTAGATCGGGTTATAGCTAGCTAGTATAGTTTAGGGTTATGTGTTTTAATTAAGTAGGGTTGATTAGCTAGCTAGGGTTAGTTACATATATATGGTTTAGGGTTAATGCATGGCACATTTAATTTAATTAGAGGACCGCGAGGCACCCCCTGGCCTGCTCGATGTACGTACAATTAAGTGTCGTTGGCCTATACATAGGGTTTAATTAGGGTTTTAGGGGTTAGCTAGGGTTTAGGGTTAATTAGGGTTAGGGTTTAGGGTCTAGGGTTTAGGGTCTAGGGTTTAGGGTTTAGGGTTAGCTAGGGTTTAGGGTTAGGGTTAGGGTTAGGGTTTAGGGTTTAGGGTTTAGTGTTTAGGGTGTTTAGGGTTTAGGGATTAGGGATTATTAGGGATTAGGGATTTAAGGTTTTAGGGGTTGTTTAAGGTTTAGGGATCATCGATCGAGTGCGCACACACATTATTAGAGGCACCACAAGGCGCCTTTACGCATAAAGTGCATGCGTATATATGTGTGTTTTTTGGGCCACCAACGATATATAGATGATCGAGAGAGAGAGATCGAGATTGAAATCCCCAAGAATATATATGTTCAAATATACATTAAAATATATGCACGAATGCATTGTAGGCCATGCATGCACACTAATTATATATATATATTATGAGGCAACTTAATCAAATGTGTTTTCATTCGAGAGAACTTGTCAAAATTCAAGTTAATTAATTTATCACGATAATTATATAATTAATTAATGAATGTCAGGGATATGTTATACAACATGATCGATATAGGCCATGTATATTTTAATTGGTGTTAATCTACGGTTTGCTAGCTAGCTAGCTGCTATATATAGAGCATGTTTTTATTAGATCGGGTTATATCTAGTATAGTTTAGGGTTATGTGTGTTTTAATTAAGTAGGGTTGATTAGCTAGGGTTAGTTACATATATATGGTTTAGGGTTAATGCATGGCGCATTTAATTAATTTAATTAATTAAGTGTCATTGGCCTATACATAGGGTTTAATTAGGGTTTAGGGTTAGCTAGAGGGCAGATGGTTAGGGTTAGGGTTAGGGTTAGGGTTTAGGGTCTAGGGTCTAGGGTCTAGGGTTTAGTGTTTAGGGTGTTTAGGGTTTAGGGATTAGGGATTAGGGATTTAGGGTTTTAGGGTTGTTTAAGATTTAGGGATCATCGATCGAGTGCGCACACACATTATTAGATCGAGGCACCCGCGCCTTTACGCATAAAGTGCATGCGTATATATGTGTGTTTTTTGGGCCACCAACGATATATAGATGATCGAGAGAGAGATTGAAATCCCCAAGAATATGTTCAAATATACATTAAAATATATGCACGAATGCATTGTAGGCCATGCATGCACACTAATTATATATATATATATTATGAGGCAACTTAATCAAATGTGTTTTCATTCGAGAGAACTTGTCAAAATTCAAGTTAATTAATTTATCACGATAATTATATAATTAATTAATGAATCTCAGGGATATGTTATACAACATGATCGATATAGGCCATGTATATTTTAATTGGTGTTAATCTACGGTTTGCTAGCTAGCTGCTACATATAGAGCATGTTTTTATTAGATCGGGTTATAGCTAGCTAGTATAGTTTAGGGTTATGTGTTTTAATTAAGTAGGGTTGATTAGCTAGCTAGGGTTAGTTACATATATATGGTTTAGGGTTAATGCATGGCACATTTAATTTAATTAGAGGACCGCTAGGCACCCCCTGGCCTGCTCGATGCACGTACAATTAAGTGTCGTTGGCCTATACATAGGGTTTAATTAGGGTTTTAGGGTTAGCTAGGGTTTAGGGTTAGGGTTAGGGTTAGGGTTAGGGTTAGGGTTTAGGGTCTAGGGTTTAGGGTCTAGGATTTAGGGTTTAGGGTTAGCTAGGGTTTAGGGTTAGGGTTAGGGTTAGGGTTAGGGTTAGGGTTAGGGTTTAGGGTTTAGTGTTTAGGGTGTTTAGGGTTTAGGGATTAGGGATTATTAGGGATTAGGGATTTAAGGTTTTAGGGGTTGTTTAAGGTTTAGGGATCATCGATCGAGTGCGCACACACATTATTAGAGGCACCCGCGCGCGCCTTTACGCATAAAGTGCATGCGTATATATGTGTGTTTTTTGGGCCACCAACGATATATAGATGATCGAGAGAGAGAGATCGAGAGTGAAATCCCCAAGAATATATATGTTCAAATATACATTAAAATATATGCACGAATGCATTGTAGGCCATGCATGCACACTAATTATATATATATATATTATGAGGCAACTTAATCAAATGTGTTTTCATTCGAGAGAACTTGTCAAAATTCAAGTTAATTAATTTATCACGATAATTATATAATTAATTAATGAATCTCAGGGATATGTTATACAACATGATCGATATAGGCCATGTATATTTTAATTGGCGTTAATCTACGGTTTGCTAGCTAGCTGCTATATATAGAGCATGTTTTTATTAGATCGGGTTATATCTAGTATAGTTTAGGGTTATGTGTTTTAATTAAGTAGGGTTGATTAGCTAGGGTTATTTACATATATATGGTTTAGGGTTAATGCATGGCGCATTTAATTAATTTAATTAGAGGACCGCGAGGCACCCCTGGGCTGCTCGATGCACAATTAAGTGTCGTTGGCCTATACATAGGGTTTAATTAGGGTTTAGGGTTAGCTAGGGCAGATGGTTAGGGTTAGGGTTAGGGTTTAGGGTCTAGGGTTTAGTGTTTAGGGTGTTTAGGGTTTAGGGATTAGGGATTAGGGATTTAGGGTTTTAGGGTTGTTTAAGGTTTAGGGATCATCGATCGAGTGCGCACACACATTATTACATCGAGGCACCCGCGCCTTTACGCATAAAGTGCATGCGTATATATGTGTGTTTTTTGGGCCACCAACGATATATAGATGATCAAGAGAGAGATTGAAATCCCCAAGAATATGTTCAAATATACATTAAAATATATGCACGAATGCATTGTAGGCCATGCATGCACACTAATTATATATATATATTATGAGGCAACTTAATCAAATGTGTTTTCATTCGAGAGAACTTGTCAAAATTCAAGTTAATTAATTTATCACGATAATTATATAATTAATTAATGAATCTCAAGGATATGTTATACAACATGATCGATATAGGCCATGTATATTTTAATTGGTGTTAATCTACGGTTTGCTAGCTAGCTGCTATATATAGAGCATGTTTTTATTAGATCGGGTTATAGCTAGCTAGTATAGTTTAGGGTTATGTGTTTTAATTAAGTAGGGTTGATTAGCTAGGGTTAGTTACATATATATGGTTTAGGGTTAATGCATGGCACATTTAATTTAATTAGAGGACCGCGAGGCACCCCTGGCCTGCTCGATGCACAATTAAAGTGTCGTTGGCCTATACATAGGGTTTAATTAGGGTTTAGGGTTAGCTAGGGTTTAGGGTTAGGGTTAGGGTTAGGGTTAGGGTTTAGGGTCTAGGGTTTAGGGTTTAGTGTTTAGGGTGTTTAGGTTTAGGGATTAGGGATTAGAGATTTAAGGTTTTAGGGTTGTTTAAGGTTTAGGGATCATCGATCGAGTGCGCACACACATTATTAGAGGCACCCGCGCCTTTACGCATAAATTGCATGCATATATATGTGTGTTTTTTTGCCACCAACGATATATAGATGATCGAGAGAGAGAGATTGAAATCCCCAAGAATATGTTCAAATATACATTAAAATATATGCACGAATGCATGGTAGGCCATGCATGCACACTAATTATATATATATTATGAGGCAACTTAATCAAATGTGTTTTCATTCGAGAGAACTTGTCAAAATTAGAGTTAATTAATTTATCACGATAATTATATAATTAATTAATGAATCTCAGGGATATGTTATACAACATGATCGATATAGGCCATGTATATATTAATTGGTGTTAATCTAAGGTTTGCTAGCTAGCTGCTATATATAGAGCATGTTTTTATTAGATCGGGTTATAGCTAGTATACTTTAGGGTTATGTGTTTTCATTAAGTAGGGTTGATTAGCTATGGTTAGTTACATATATATGGTTTAGGGTTAATGCATGGCACATTTAATTTAATTAGAGGACCGCGAGGCACCCCCTGGCCCGCTTGCGGCACACTTAAGTGGCGGTGGCCTATATAGAGGGTTTCCTTAGGGTTTAGGGTGAGGGTTAGGGTTTAGGGTATAGGGTTTAGTGTTTAGGGTGTTTAGGGTTTAGGGATTAGGGATTAGGGTTTGTGGTTATATAAGGTTTAGGGATCATCGATCGAGTGCGCACACACATTATTAGAGGCACCCGCGCCTATGCGCATAAAGTGCATGCGTATAGTTTAGGGTTATTTGTTTTAATTAACTTGGGTTTGATCAGCTAGGGTTAGTTAGATATATATGGTTTAGGGTTAATGCATGGCACATTACATATAGTTTAAATCTCAAGAATGTTTATACATGATAGGCCATATGTGCAAAGGAATTTTTTCCCCGTGAACTTGTCAAAATTCAGGTTTATCAGTGCCAATGGAAACTAGTCCAAAAAATTACATAGAGGACCAAAAGTACTAGACAATAACTAATAGAACCTGCAACTTTACAAAAAGGACCCCAAAACATATAGAAGAAAATCAATCGAGTCCTTCTCGACCGCACATCGATCTCTCGCTCCGCATCCTTTCCAAAGCAACTCCGTCGCCGGGGACGCACCACTTGGGACGGTGTCGCCGTGAGTCGCCAGGACGAAGGAGAAGAAGGGCCTCGACAACGGCATATTGGCTCACGAGAAGGGCCGCCGAAAGGCCAAGATGTGCACGGGCAAGACGGATGACGCCGTCGTATGCCCCGAGCTTGTGAACTTTAGCACCTTGACTTCCCCATTGACCAGATCTCGAAGCACCGACCAAAGCAAGCCTCACCGTTAGCGCCATCACATTGATGGCACCGAGATCGGGGTTTGGCCGGCAAGATCCGCCGATTCACCATAGGCCGATCTGAAGCCGATGACGAGATCCCCGACTCCATTGCGCCATTCTGCTCATGGGAAACACTGGATCTAAGCTTACAACAACACTAACTCCCTCGGATCCAAATTAGCTGACTCAACTTTGCTTATCTAAATATGGATGTATCCACACATGTTTTTACTCTAGATACATACACGTCTAAGGAAAGTTGAATCAATTAATTTAGTTCGGAGGGTGTACAATATACAGAGAGAAGTCGGCCTCGTCTCCGGCCGGCGAGGCCGCCGGAGAGAAGGGGGAGAGGAGCCGGGGGAGTGGGAGAGACTCGAGAGAGAAAGAGAAGAGGAAGAAATGAGAGCTCCCTGGGGAAGAACATTATTTTTGTCGTTCTGCTCGTAGCTTGAAACTGAAAATTTCGGCCGCGCGCCAAATCATCCCGCCGCATCCATTCGAAAATCCCGTGACCAGTTTTACCCTTTTAACCCTGGTCCGGAAGCTACAACCCACCGACCATGGAGGGCTCATTCGGTAACAATGAAATATCTTGCCTAGATTCCGAACCCTCCCCACAGGCCCACACCCACCCACCAACCATTCGCCCCATTAGCTCAAAAATACTCTCACACGCCAAAGCTCTGACTCTCTACAGTACTAGATCTGCTTCGCCGCCGGCATACTCCTCCACGGCGTAGCCTTGATCGTGTTGGCTGTCCACCCACCTGATCCGCTCCCCCGCCGCCCTCGTCACCGACGGATCTGCTTCACCGCCGACCTCGCCACCGACGGATCTGCTTCACCGCCGACCTCGCCACCGACGGATCTGCTTCACCGCCGACCTCGCCACCGACTACCTCGGCGCAGCGGCTGTATCAACTTCACCGAATCCCTTGCCAGCCAACCAGATCTGCTTCACTAACACCCGCTTCTACTGAAACAGGGTCGATTCATCGTCTCCCACGTTCGCCGCCGCTGGAATGCAAGTTGCCGCCCCCGTCCACCCCGCCGCAGCTTGGTTAGTACGCTGGCCCGTTAGATCGCGGTGTTTCTTTAGCCATGTTTTGTGTAGTTATTTGCAGATCTCATAAGCCGTTAACTTTCTTGATGTGTTGCTTCGCATGAAGTTTGTTTAAATATTGTACAGTACAAAAGCATTATCCGGTCGCTACCATCCTGTTCATTCTACTGACACATGTGTGCATCCACATATTTATAGCCTTATACCCATTCATTTGCTGCCTACTATTTTTGTACTGCATGCTATTGTCGCACTGCTTTTATAGTCATGCTATGGGCATTTCCAATCTGCTTGTTCTTATACCACGTCATTAGCTCACCGCTAGCTGCTAGCTGTTTTCTCATGTCTGCTATTCTCACACTGCTTTTATAATCATGATATGTGCATTTCCAATCTGCTTGCTCTTATACCTCGTCTTTAGCTTATATAGTTATTGCTGCGTGCATGTCTGGTCTTTGTATTATCGTAGACTGACTTGTCAATGTTATTTTTCCTAGGGATTGATCATGCGAACCACTTATTAGAACATCCAACATTAACAGCGGGGACGCTAGGGAAGGTTGGAATCTGAGTTCTTGGTTGGTAATTTTGGCAGTTTACTTCCGTTATTATCTATAACCTATATGCATTGTTCCTTATGCAAGAGATTAACACTTGGAAACCTTCCATATCAATGCCATTCATGCTTTAATATGTTTCTGCCTATTTGATATGCTTGTCTTGGAGAAACTGCGAAGGTGATTTGAACCTGACATTTGGTCATTCTTAATGCCAGTTTACTTTATGTGGAAAACCTTGGCATTACCCTACTCTAAATCTGAATGTCTGAAATTCGTATCTCATGCAAAGCAACATCTAGTTGGTTTTAATCTGATATCTGGTAAATATTGGCTTATTCATTTGGCAACTCAAGTTTTTTGTTATTTGAAACCAGCTGACTTGGTCTTAAATGTGATATCTAAACACAGATTAAGGACAATGGAGCAGGAGGATTAGCATTTCACTTGATGGCTGAACCTAAAATGACAGGCATGTTGACCACGACTAGTGCACGCAAGAGAAGGACCTGCAGCGAGCCAGTATGTGCTTAGTACATGCATCTTATCTTATCTTGTGCTTATTTCTGCTACATGCTATTATCTGATCTCTACATTGCGTAATACATGTTTGAATAGTTAATTGTTGTAACTATGTTTGCAATGTTACCAGAATGCGCTTTAATGAAGCAGTCATCATTAGAAGATAGTCGCCAAAAAAGGATCTGTAGCGACCCTGTGCAACATTATGATGTAAGTTTGTGCTTAGTACAAGTTCCATACATTGTCTTATTTATGCAACTTGTTATTATCTTATATCTACATTGCATAATAAATGTTTGCATAGTTCATCGTTTAACTCTTTTTGCATTATTATCGAATGCGCTTGTGATGAAGCAATCTTCATTAGAAGTGAGGCCCACAAAAAGTTCTCGATATTTCTTGATGCATCTTCTCATAGCCGTCAACCTAGACCATTGCTTTCATCAAACAATAAATATCTCAAGGCTGTACTTTATAAAAGACATGGTATTGCTGCTTTAAGATCTGTAGCTGATATGTTGACAAAGAGTACACAAGATTCAATCAAGGCGATTGCCAAATGTCAACGTATTATTGATGATGCTAATAGAAGTCCTCAATGATTCTATGTAATTTTTTTGTTTGGGCACATTAATTGCCTTGTAATTTTCCTACTGTTTTATTTGTGTATGTAATTGTGTGTATCATTGATATCGATTTTAGGCTCATGAAATGTAATGCAAGTTGACTAGTCAAACAAGTAGGGCACTACAACAGATTGGGCCGGCCCACTTACGTAGTGTGGGACCCACTTTCATTTTGGGCCACCCACTTCTTTAGTAGGCCGGCGGTTACACGATAGTGGGATCCACATGCTTATTGGGCGGCCCACTATCTTGTTGGGCCACCTATTTGCTATATGGTGGTCCCACATGGTAAATGGGCCGGCCCTTTAACAGAAGGTGGGACCCACTGTGTTTTTGGCCCTACCCACTATCTTGTTGGGCCGGCCCACTTGCTATATGGTGGACCCCACATACTAAATGGGCCGGCCTTTTAACTGGAAAGTGGGACCCACCTGTGTTTTTGGCCCAGCCCACTATCTTGTTGGGCCGGCCCACTTGCTATATGGTGGACCCCACATACTAAATGGGCCGACCTTTTAACAGAAGGTGGGACCCACTGTGCTTTTGGCCCGGCCCACTATCTTGTTGGGCGGCCCACTTGCTATATGGTGGACCCCACACACCAAATGGGCCGGCCCTTTAACAGAAAGTGGGACCCAACTGTGTTTATGGGCCAGCCCACTAACTTGTTGGGCCGGCCCACTTGCTATATGGTGGAACCCAAATACTAAATGGGCCGACCCTTTAACTGGAAAGTGGGACCCACCTGTGTTTTTGGCCCGGCCCACTTGCTATATGGTGGACCCCACACACTAAATGGGCCGGCCCTTTAACAGGAAAGTGGGACCCACCTGTGTTTTGGCCCGGCCCACTTGCTTCTTGGGCGGCCCGATTCTTTGTAAGGTGGACCCCACATGTTAAATGGGCTGCCCATTTAAGTTTTGACCACCAACCTTAGAGGTTAGGCCCGGCCCACGTAACTAATGGACCAACCCGGCTATATAGTTGACCGGTCAAACTATGTCACCGGCCCGCCCGCTTAAGACGTGGCGAGGCCTCGTGTGGGCCTACCATCTACCACGGGGTTTCAGGTTAACGCCGTTAATCGCTAGCCTAACGGCGTCTGCGCCACGTGTCGGTTGCATGACGTCGCGATCAACGGGCTCCCGGAAACACTTGGGCAACGGTCCGATTTTCCGTGGCGGAAGGGCGCCCAAGCGCGACGGACCGAAAAAATCGTCGTAGGACTTTGCCTGACGCAGTTTCCACAACAGAACCCATATCGTCGGGTTAGGCCCATAGGCGACGAAAAATACCCCTTAGCGGACGATTTTGAGACGTTGTCTATCAGAACTTTTCTTGTAGTGGAAGAGGTTTTCTACCAAGAGGAAGAGCAAGAGAACTTTGATCACATCACCAACCAAGGCAAGCTATTACCAATGCAAGCTAGACTAATGCAAACTATTTTGGTTGCAAGTTTATATTCTTGCCAAGTGCAAAGCTCTACAAGAGCAAGGCACCATTACATTTTACTTTATGATCCTATCCCAAGTTTTTACTTTACAAGCTTTACTTGAATTTTATTTATCAAAGTTACTTTTTGATTTATGATTTACTTGGTTGAGTTATGGAGTAGTACAAGAGCATCACACTTAGATTAGCAAGCTCCAAGATACTTAGCACCCCTCATAACTAGTTGCTAGTGCTCAATATTAAAAAGTGACTATCCTAGTTGGGAACTTGTGAATTGAAATGACTTTGAAAACCTTGGAATGATGAGTCATTCTATTGAGAGATTTTGAAGGTGAATATGACTGGTGAATGACTTGGTGAATTTTACCAAAAACACTGATGGTTGGGTTCGGATGCGATACCATTCCAATTTTACAAGTACCCCCACAATACCTGAATCTGGGTACGGCTTAGCTGGAAACTTATGTATTTTAGTATGGGTTCCCTCTGAACAAGCGTCATAGGGGTTATGCCGAGGCTGCCTCCATTGAATGTGAAATGACGTGAAATGAGGTGAATGTACTACCCAAGCCCTGTGCAGTTCCCGGGTTGACGGTTTGTTTTCACCGGGAGGCCAAGCTCATGGGGAGAGGTGCCTATACTAGAGTATGTAAATGAAAGGTTAGGATTGGTAGTTCGTGTACTGCGTACGATAAATCAGGGCCAGTTACCCCTGACGAACTATTGCAATTGTTGTGGCACAAGTGTACAACCTCTGCAGAGTTTAACCTATTCGAATAGCTGCGTCATGATTATGGACAGTTGGAAAGGCCATACTGTTCCGTCATCAGAACTTTTCTAAAAATATGAATGGTGACTTGTGATTTGAATTGAAAGGTGACTTTGACTTTGAATCACAACTGAGTTGTGGGAATGACACTAATGTTCCCACTTGAGTTAGTTAATTGAAGAGGCTTTGATTATTAAAAGTGCTTATGAAATAAAACTGGCTTTTATGCAAATGAAACTAGAGCTTAGAACCCCCTTACTATAGTTGATAGTGTTTACCTTAGTATTAGTTTGCGAGTACTTTAAAGTACTCATGGCTGTGTCCCTGGCTATTCAAATGGCCAGACTATGAAGACGAGTACCGTAACCCTAAGAAGGACAGCAGGACGTCTACGACAACTAGGACCACTCCTGACGTCAACAGTTGCCTGTGGAATAGATGGACTACTACTACGCTACTTTCGCTTCCGCTATGTGTTATGTAATGGATCAATAGAACTTCTATTATTGTAATAAGACTGGATCATGTGATCCTTTATTTGTAAGACGATTATGTGTTGTAATGAATGATGTGTTGTGATATCAATCTATTATGTCTCGCAAAAACAATATTCCTGGGATTGCGAGGAATGACATAATAGGCATCTGGACTTAAAAATCCGGGTGTTGACAATAGGTACGTCTATTCAACGCATACTGGGCCTTTTTTTGTCCCAGCTAAAACTGGGCCTTTTCGAAATAAAATTCTTGTACGTCGTACCCTTGGTTGTGCAACCTAAAAACAAATAGCCTCTCTCTTAAAAAAACGAGCTAAACCCTAAAAAAAAGTGTCCCCTCTGCCTAAAACATGGATTCCATGACCAACTACGAGTGGGAGGTGCTTGTCTGTGAAGTGACCGCGGAGGTGCCTCCCCAACATTATCGCTATGAGGACAGTCTTTGTCAGAGCCTTAGGAACTTGATTCGGGCTAGACATTTCGTTGTTCCTCTTGACTTAAGTATGATGGTCAACAACATTGGTGCTGAGGATGGATTGACACATGGGATGGAGATGATGTTAAAATGATGGGGGTGATGGTGGAACAACAGTAAACCTCAAGTACCTAATAAAGGTAAAAGGAATGTGGAATGTGTTTATTCGTGTGCGAGATTTTAGGCACATAGAATTTGTAGTTTTCAACAAGTTCCAACATAGGCTATTTGCTTGATGCAACACATTGTATCATGTTTTTGCCACAAAATGAACTAATCATGTCTAAAGCAAACCTTCACCTATGTACCGTGAGACATACTACCAACTAATTGTCACGACGTGGGAGAAGGATGAGACACACAGGCCGGCCTCTATAATCAGGTTTTACGGGAGAGGAAAGCTATTGTCTCCAACTTTCAGGTTTCGGTTATAATTTTGCTACAAGAGAGGCTAATAAAGTGGCACATGGTGGTACTGGTACACGCGCTGCTCTCTCTTTTGATTCCTTAGTTGTCACTTATGAACTTATCCCTGGGTTTAGACATCTTTTCATTGATGGAATATGAGCCTGATCCGCGAATGATTAAAATAAAAAAATTGGCCACGTAGAGTAATTGCTTCATACATTTGGTTTCATAAATATCGTTATAATTCCGTATAAAGTCAGTCAAAGATTGAAAAGGTTTGATTTTCTAAAAAAAAAAAACTGGAAATACACTTCTTCGTATACGAGATTTCGTCAATCTTGAAGCTCGCCATGACGCATCTTCAGTATGTGTGAAGCTGAGAGCCTATCGTCTTTGTGCCTGCGTTGTACTCTGCGTTTGATTTTCCTTTTTTGATGTTCTCGTTAAGACCCTCGTGTGTTTGTCTCGTTGCCTTTGTACGCCGATCGCATTTATAATGCTGAAACATTTACAATGTGAGCTGTAGATGACACTGAGCCGACGAACAGTCACGGTCCTACTCTACTTGGGATGCCCTTGCGCGTGAAACGGATCACCTCTGGCTACGGTCCTTGCTCACGGTGCAGTAGTACGAGCTAAGGGCATCTCCAACCGCGCGACCCAAACGGACGCGCTGGGCCGTCCATTTTGGGCCGTTTGCGTACCCGAGCGGACGCGCGGACGGAGCCCCGCGTCCGCGCGTCCGTTTGGGTCGCGCGCTCGCGCCAGATTTGGGTCGCGGCGCCCCATGGTATGTTTTTCTTGTAAATTCACTAGAAAAACGCAAAATAAATTATAGAAAAAATATATAAAGTAGTTCAAATGCTCAAAATGTATTACACATTACATAGTCCATGTAATGAAGGATAAAGTATTATTCAAATAAAATGAAAAAACGATACAAAATGCTCTAGGCTTAATCATTGTTGTTTGCAGCATTGTTGCCTACATGCTGCCACATGTGCTCGACCAAATCAGCCTGAAGCTGGTTGTGCACAGCTAGATCTCGAATTTCATGGTGCGCATGAAGAATGTTCTGGAATGATGCCGGAGCACGTTGAGGAGTAACCAACTCTCCTTGGCCTTCCCAGTCATTATCAAAGAGTGAATCATCCCGCTCTACCTCAACAATCATGTTATGCATGATTACACAAGCGGTCATCACCTCCCACAGAGTTTGCACATCCCAGGCTCTGGCAGGGTGTCTGACGATAGCCCAACGAGCTTGGAGGATGCCAAACGCCCGCTCGACATCTTTCCGGGCTGCCTCCTGCTCTTTGGCAAACCTTGCCTCCTGCTCTGAGTTGGGGTTTCGGATTATCTTCACGAGTGTAGCCCAAGGTGGATAGATACCATCAGCAAGGTAGTACCCCTTGGTGTAGTGGTGGCCATTGATCTCAAAATCCACATCAGGGGACTGACCGTACGCTAGCCTATCAAACACCGGAGAGCGCTGCAAAGACATTGATGTCATTGTGCGAGCCAGCCATTCCGAAGAATGAGTGCCAAATCCATGTGTCATGGGAAGCAACAGCTTCAAGAATGACTGTGCACCCCTCAGAATGGCCGCTGTATGCCCCCTGCCAACCAAAGGGGCAGTTCTTCCACTCCCGGTGCATGCGCCTATGCTGCCAAGCATCCCAGGAAAACCCCCGGAAGCGTTGATCGACAACGACGAGCCGTGTCCTCTCGCATTAGGTTGACGGAGGTATCGTTTTCTCCGAACGAACCGATCACAGCTCTGCAGAACACAGTACATCGATTCCAAGCCGGTTGACTCACTCATGCGCGTGTACTCATCTACGAAATCACCGCAACGCCATATGCGAGCATCCTAATCGCTGCCGTGCATTTCTGGTACGAAGAGAGGCCTACCTTGCCAATTGCATCCACTTTCGCACAGAAGTAGTCGTCGTAGATCTTGACGCCATCCATTATCCGGCGGAACAGCGGCCTGGTCATCCGAAAACGACGGCGAAACAAGCGCGGCGGGAACAATGGAGTGGGTTGGAAGTAGTCGTTGTAGAGCTGGTCGTGGCCGCGTTCTCTTTTGCGGTCCAAGGCGGCCGCGCGCCCCGGCAAGGACCCCCGGAACACGGGGATTTGCGAGACAGTGTGCTCGTGGATGAGCAGCGCAGCATCCGTGAAAAAATCGTCGTCGGACTCCTCTTCCGACGACGTGTCAATGAAGTTCTTGAAGTAGTATTCGTCGTCGCTGTCCACCATGATCTGAAAAGGACACATTTTAGTTCGAGCATTTGAACGAACACCTCGCAGGCGGAGGCGATCCAAATGCTTCTCTAGGGACCTGCAGCCATGGCCGTCTCAGCCGACTTGCGGTCTGGAAAGACGGTGCAGGAGAGCTCACCTCCGACGGAAACGGCGCAGCTGCGAACGGCGGGAGGTGTCGCGACGGTGAGAGGACAACAGCGCCGGCGGCGGCCTCCTCCGACTCTGCTACGAGTCGGCGATAGCAGCGCGGGACCTCGACCTATGCTTCCGCCCCGCTTGCCGGCGTCTCGACGATGATGGCCGGCGTCGACGCGCTCCCAAATCGCCGGTCCGTGGGTGGCGGCGGAGCGGTGGGGAGATGTGTGCGACGGCCTTGTGTTTTGGGTGGCAGACAGGCGGGCCAGGGCGGACAAGGGGCGGACGCGAGCGACCAGCCTTTCGCGTCCGCGGCAGCGCAAACCCGGCAAGATTTGGGCCGGGTTTGCGTCGATCCGGACGCCACGGGCATCCGTTTTAGGGATGGGTCCGCGCGCTGGGCCGGGTTTTTGTCCGGCTGGACCCATCCGGACGCGCGGGCGCGGGATGGGTCGCCCGGTTGGAGATGCCCTAAGCTCCGACTAGCGAGATCGCATTTGGATCCTCGGTGTAACTGCTCGCTCGATCTGCTCATGTGAAGAAAGCCGACCCAACATGAAGAGCCCGGTCCGTAGGCGGCAGGCGGTAGCACGAGGAGAGGAATCAAATCGAGCTCAAGGACACACAAGCACACAACCTACTAAAGTTTCCCCAACTCCTCCAACCCACACCGACTCCTCACTCGCTCCACACACAAGCGTTCAAGCAGAAGAAAAACGCCTAGCGACAACAATTTTCTGAAAGTTTTTTGAATAAAAAATAATATTGATATCGTGAAGATATCAATTAAATATAGCTTCTACAATAACATTATACCCTAATGATAGCACGTATACACACAGCAGAAACAAGAAGAAGGTAAACACACGGGGGATCCTGCTATAGGGTTACCATCCTTATAGTACCAATACAAATGCCACCATAACAAGTTGACAACACCTGAAATCTAAGTTCTTTAAAAACGACGCCTTAAAAAATGAAACATTGTGTAAGCTTCGTCGTCGCCCGATCATGCATCTTAATTTTTCGCCCTGAAAAAAGTCCCTAATCTCAAAACAATGCGTCCAACAAAAAGCCAAATCTAAAAGTTTCACGCTGAAAAGTAGGACATTAAACTTCTCCTGTGCTGACGCCTCCACTCACATGTCGCTGCTATGAAGCCCGAAACACATAAGCAAGTTCACCATTAACGTAAAGCCTTGAATCACCAACACTAGTCATCAAAACTCTGTTTTCATGCCATTCTTCGCCTCTAACTTCACCATGAAAGCAAAAAGATGTGTGCCATGATGGCAACAGATAACAGAGAGGCACTGCTCCCTCCTAAAACCAAAAGATCAAAGAAAAACATGAGAACGCATGATCGAATTCCATCTGATCCAGCAATGAGTCGTCCAAGGGGGTTAGCGGATGGAGCTTTTTCAAACTCGACACTCTGGCATTTTGACGCAAGAGGAACCATAGGACTACCACCTTTATTTTTCGATGTGAACGAACATACCCCCACGCCGCCATCCGTCGCCCAACGACGACGAAGGAGGTTCAGAACCTCCACTGCAGTAGGAAACGGTAGGTGCACCAGCGACATATGAGCAACACGGTGCCCACCGTCACCGCACAACCAACCATCACCCGAGGGCCAACAAGGTACGTTCAGCAGCGCAAGCCGCGCGACCCAGATCGGGTCTGCGTGGCCTAGATCGAGACAGCGCGTTTCCCAGATCAGGTCCACCCAGCCGGTCGCCGACGATAACCGCCGCACATCAACAGTCTAGGCCTCCACATCCCATCGCCATCCCATTGCTCGCGTCCGTCGTTGAGAGCGCAATCGAGCTTCACATTTGCGTAGAGAGGATCCACCCGATGCGCTTCGCTGGCTGCTACCATGGAAGCCATGGAAGGGATGTCTTGTGCTGGGGTTGTTTCCTTCCGAAGTCGTCGCTGTGCGGTTGACCGGAGAGGACGGAGGAGGGAGGGGGGCTCAAGGAGGGGGAGGGGTGCAGCTGGCAATTTTCTAAAAGTTACCGTGCATCGTTGCAACTTGCAACACTACTGAGCGAAATGTGATGTTTAAGTGTGCGCGGCATGGAGGAATGTCACGTTGCCCAGTTCCAGTCCAGGTCCTCGAAAGGGAAGCCGCCGCGCGCGGTCTGCTCGCCATGGCAGCAAATCCCGATAAAGCGAGCGCAGAAAGGGCGTGGCGAAAGCAGGCTCCCGTTCTGCTCCCATGTCCCACTGCCCCTCCTCATCTTTGACTCCCTCGCCACCACAGTCCAACCCCAACGCAAACAAACACTGCGCTGCCCTGCCCGTTCAAGAAACTCGCCAAGAACAAAGCACCACCGCAGCCAAGCCCCCCTCTTCTTTCCTCTTCCTCCAACCCGCCGCAATCACTCAAACACTCCCATCCAATAGTGGCACCGGCCAGTGATCACCACGCCGGGTGCGGGCACCATGATGAGCTCTCTGCTGCTCCTGCTCCTCTTGCTGCCGCTGCTGGTCTCCGGCGTCAGGTTCGGCGGCGGCGAGAGGCTGGGGGGCAATGGCGACTACGAGGACTGGAGGCTGGGCACGGCCACCTACATCAAGGAGTCCCAGGGCCACCCGCTCAACGATGGTATGCCTTCGTGTGTTTCTTATTTCGCCTTCTTGTTCGCACCATCAGGAATGAACGTATCAGTGTGTTGTGTCCATTCTCTCTGTTTTGTCCCCCTTTCTTTCTGCATTTTTTTCTGGGTGGAGATTGGAGATGGTGAATGTTGTATGTTGGGGAACACGAATGGTGAGGACTGAGGAGATGGTGTGGGATTAGGCAGATCCGGCGTATTAGGCAGGAAAATGCTAGTGTTGAGTTGCAGTAGAAAGCAGGGGACAAGATTCCCTCCTGGAGCTTGTTCCCTTTTACTACTTGTTTAGATGGATTTTTTACTCTTAGAACCGAACATTCCGTGGATGTTCTCTAGATGGTGATGATAGAAGTATTTCCATTGCGATTTGTGAAAAAAAAAGGTGGAAAAGGGTTTCTTTGATAACTATAGAACAGTGTTCATGCTAATGCTAATGCTAATGCTGTACTTTACCATCAACCTTTTTTTTCTTTATGATACCCAAAGGAACCTTTTCTGGTGTGTTACTAGTGCAATCCTGATCAGCCGAAAGAAAACTAATAATGGACTGGAGCATTAGTGCATTTTTTTACTAGTATATTGGTTTTCCCTTTGCCTTTGCGTAAGAAGTGGGAATAGGGCACACATTGAATGCTTTGACAATCCTGATCTGAGAGGTCGGGCGAGCTAGTACAACATGAGCTTTTCTTGCTGTCACTGCCTGTACTCAAGTCACGCAGTGTACCTTCGCAGTAATTACTCCACAATGAAATCGACTCTGTTTTTTTTGAGGAAATAGCAGATCACACCACTTGTTGGTGTCTTTTTTGCAAAGAACCACAACAGTGGTTTGTTGTTGCAAGGAACACCACATTTTGCTATAATTGTTCCCATGTACCACATAAAAGTAATTAAGGAGCTTGATGGCCAATTAGTTAATCAGGCTTACTATTAGGCGGGCTAGCGTGACAATTTCTCTATGTGGTCTGTCGCATCGTCAGTTTTTCTAATTTTTAAAATCAGAATATTTTTGAAAATATGCATATTTTAAAATCTGAACATTTTTTAAACATGAATTTTGTAATAGTTTACTATTTTCAAAAATAAATATGAATATTTCCAAAATTTTCGCTTTTCAAAATCTAAATATTTTTATGTTCTGAACATTTTTGAAACTATGAACTTTTCAAAATCGAAACAAAATTTAAACTATGAACATTTTTTTAATCTGAATAAATGTAAAATCTTTAACTTTGCGATTCTGATTTTTTTAAGAATTGTATTTTTTATTTATGAATTTTCAAAATTTAAATATTTTTGGTAATCGTAACGTTTTTAAAATATAAACTTTTCAAAATTTGAACTTTTCTTGAAATTGAAATATTTTCCAGTTTTGAACATTGATGCTGGCGACGCTGCGCCCGCAGGCACGAGGAGGCGAGGGTATTCTAGCTAGGACCGATGGATTTCCTCGCGTTGCAGGTTGTGCGGATTTCTCGATGGCGCACCACCGGTTATCTCCAGGGTGGCCGCCTCCGCCTGGTAGGGACAAGACAATAGAGAGGAATTACCACGTTGGACCGCTGACAAGGGGACTGACTAACTGGCAATCATTGTGTTAATTACTAATTATGGGTTGTATGCAAATAATTACAGCAAAATGCGGTGTTCCTTGCAAAAATAAACCATTGTTGTGGTTCTATGCAAAAAGGACACCGACAAGTGGTGTGATATGCTATTTCCTCGTTTTTTTTCTCTGATCAATGTCAATTCTTTCTCTGTTCTATGTTACGGAGTACCTGGAAACAAAAAGGGGGTTTTATCTGATGCAACGCGTTGTCTGAAACTCTGAAGGTGGCGGCGCTTGTGGGTATGCGGACCTTGACATATTCAGATATGGGAGGTACACGGCTGGCCTGAGCGGCGCGCTGTTCGATAAGGGCAGCGCCTGTGGTGGCTGCTACGAGCTCCGATGCGTGAACAACATCCTCTGGTGCCTCAGGGGCAGCCCGACCGTCGTCGTGACGGCGACTGACTTCTGCCCGCCCAACTTTGGCCTCGCCGACGACTTTGGTGGCTGGTGCAACTTCCCCAAGGAGCACCTCGAGATGACCGAGGCCGCGTTCCTCCGGGTCGCCAAGGCCAAGGCTGACATTGTCCAGGTGCAGTTTCGAAGGTAATAAGGGTTGGAATTTTCACATGTTCCTAAATTCGTCGCTATCATTCTCGAGTTGATTTATATGTGCAAAAGTATGGCACTATCATTCTTGAGTTGTGCAACTGGTGTAGTATTATAACCTGCTTTTGCAGAAGTTCAGAATGATGTTTTATGATTAGAAATGGATCATAGACTGTGGAACACGTTTCAAGCCACTTTGCATTGGGGGCTACTGGGTAGAAAGTATCAGGGCTGGGAGGGTGTAGAGAAAGGAGCAGCTTTAACCAGTGATGCCTTTTCCTTTTCCAAATCTGACTTGTGTATGCTAATCATGAGTACTTCCACAGTTTCAGACAAATGCTATGAGTATGTCTCAACTGTGGCAAGAGTAGTAAACACCACGTATATCTTTACAAGTCAGTTAGATGACCACCATAGGGTAAATCAAGCGGTATCTCCTTTCTGACTGCCATTGACGATGATTGTGCAGGGTAAGCTGTGATAGAGCTGGCGGAATACGGTTTACCATCACTGGTGGTGCCAACTTCCTCCAGGTACTGATCACCAATGTGGCAGCAGATGGCGAGGTCGCTGCCGTGAAAGTGAAAGGATCAAAGACCGGGTGGATACCTATGGGGAGGAACTGGGGGCAGAACTGGCAGTGTGATGCCGACTTTCGAGGCCAGCCCCTGTCATTTGAGGTCACTGGAGGTAAGGGGAGGACGATCACAATGTACAATGTTGCACCTTCCGATTGGATGTTTGCACAAACATTTGCAGGCAAACAGTTCGTACAGTAGGTTAAAGGTAGGAAAGCTTGCTGTTAGTATTATAGGGGGTTAATTTGAATGTGGGGTTTCAATTTTGTGACCCAATGATGTTTACCCAAGAATGTTAATGTTGTTTTACTCCCCTCACCATGTCTTGTATAGTTGCAGAATTTTACTTCCAGGTTCTCAAGTTTACCGGACCACTAGCTGACCAGTGGTTCTGTGCATGTAGTCTGGCTTGCCGAATGTTTACTGTGCATAAGTATGAAACTGAAACGAAACATGATCTTTAAGCCCACACAGGATAGAACACAGACAGTGCAGCGAAGAACTTTCCTCCAACTAGTGAAGACTGAAGAGCAAACGGCACATCACAGTTGTTGGTTTTGGTTCTTTGGAATCGATCCTACTTGGACCAGCCTGGCGGACTTGTTGTATACACATTTCACTACCGCATAAGCTATATACAAAAAAAGGGATCCATCAAATTTCCTTGATGCTTTTTGTTTGCTTGAACTGAAGGCTCTGGATTCAGGTTCTGCACCTCAGGAACAGTTCCAACAAGTCTAGAGAACAGAAAAATAATCAGAACTTGAGGTAGATAATTATATATTAGACTGAACAAAATCAAGAGAAAAAAAAGGACAGAAAGTGAAATGACTAATGAATAAGGCTTCGGTTACAAAAGAAAAAAAAATGAAATACCTATTACCATGTATATTTCGATTCACGTCACTGCTTAGAATTCCTCTTAGCCCCTCTCCGTAGTCTCTTCAAATTAGAGGGAGGAGTAACAGACTCAGTTTGTGAGCAATTATCCTCGAAATCATCATCTGATAAGCACAATGTCAGTTCATGTAAGAAAGACAAGAAGAAAAATGGTGGGGTTTCCATGACTCCTGTTACTTCACAACGCTTCAGCTTTGTCTACACATCTTGCGTACCTTCGATGTTATTATTTCCACCAGAAGCTTTTTTCCGCTTGTTGACGTTCATTTGGATTAACTCGACATTCTGGGCAGAAAACAGAAGTCATCTCTACACCTTCATAAAACACGACATACATATAATCTTTGGATTTATGGTTACCTTCACATCTTCTTCATCTTGACTGAATCTTTGAATCTCTTCATTACCAGACCTCATCTTTTTTGTATCAACCTTAGCTTTCAATGTTTGCTGGGCAATACTATTATGACCATCATTACCTGATCTTTTCTCACCGATGGTTATAATGCCACGGCCCATTTGTTGCTCTGGAATCGTACATGTCCCATTGAAGGGTGGCATCAAGCAAAACCTGAAATTTCAGAGCTAAACTTCAGACCTGTCAAAAGAATGGAAGGAAACAAGCAATCGAACATATAAACTTTGTAACCAAAATACTGAAGTTACTGTTGAACCCCTACAATTTCTGATGATACAAGAATATTCATATTTAATGCAGAACAACAATCATCTAGTGAGCAGCTGAGAAACCACTAATGTGGGCAAGTCTAAAGCACTCAAGCACAGTTAACACAAAAGCTCGTGCCACAGTCCGTGTTGACAAGTACAGCATTTTTCATGTTTTTGAACTCTGCCTTTATGTTATGTTGCTTGAAGTGGTCGAAAATGCAAAAACAAAACAGCAAGAGAATTGAAAAATCAAATTCGAGTAGAAGTTGGAATGGTAACTAGTATGGTACTGGCTTTCTGGATGAGGCCTAGGGAAAACCATATGAGCAGAAGATTAAACCATAGTCAATGTGCTCGGAGAGTACAATCAATGTGTTGCAAACTCAAGACCTCAAATTTCGCCCTGATTATGGTGAGGGGCATTCAAAAACATCTTTTAAAATGATAACCTCAGTACACACACTATGAACAAAGTCGATCCTGTATGATAAAGTTGAGCATGATTGCCTGATACGAACCATTCAACTGGTAGTGACTCTGAGTTGAATCCAGCAGTCAACACTCTCCATTTACGACAGCCACAACACTGAACCCATTCATGATCAGGTTTGCAGTTCTCATCTCCTTTTTCCTGTATGAGAAAGGTAAGCTGGAGTCAATAATGCTTAAAAGAATCATTTAACATAATATTTCAGAAAGATCAAATGAAAACTTATTCTTGCATCCTATAACCATTTGGCTTCTGATCCTGATCGCTAAACAAAAACAAAGGATTGAAGAACAACTCTGATTCCTAACCCCAGTACGACATCCCTTACATCATGATTGATTATATGCATATAAAATTATGCAATTTCCACAGTAAAATAAACATGTTTATATTATGCAGGGATCAGAGCCGACCCTGAGGTTTTGGGGGGCTGGCAAAAAGTTAGAATATGTGCCCCTCAAAAATGTAATATCCTCATATGCAAATTCACTAACAATGGTATCAAAATAAAGAAATTAAATACTTACGAAATCATGTCACCAACGTGGCCGTTGGACGCTCCTCACGGCGTGGCCACGTGGGCTGGATCGCATAGGAAATCAAACCAACTTGTATTTACTTTTTTTAGAGGAGCCAACTTTTATGTATAGTACATCAAGCCCTCAGGCAGAGACAAACAAACAGATAAAGAAGCGGAAATACAATTCGGCTCCCGGGTGCATATGCTCCTTCCATCCGAAAAACATATTTTTAAATTTTAATTGTCAAAAAAATTCAACAAAAAAATTCATATGTACATCTCGATAATCTATGTGCGTTCGTACAGTTCCGCGAAAAAACGATATTTTTTATGATTGATGTAAAAAAGACAAAACATTTCTCGTAAAAAAAGACAAAACATGTCTCACAAAAGGCATTATTATTACCAACAAATTTTGTCTTTTTTCAACAGCCCAAATGACAAGTTGATGTTTTATGGAAAGACTTTTAGCGTATGTATCATGTGAAGATGTAAATGTAAAATTTTCGTTTGGATTTTTTTGACATTTCAAAATATACCAAAGATGCATTTCAAAATAAAGGGAGCATATGCACCTAAGAGCCAAAACATCTCTCCCAGAAAAAAGAATAAAACAAACCCTCTACCAGGCAAACTCAGAGAGACAACAAGCTCGGCTCCGGGAGACAACATGGGGTAACAAGGGAACACAGCGCACACCAAAGTATGGTATGACCAACTGATAGCGTGAAGAGTATGTTTTGTGATATAAATATATAATCAGCCAGCCAATAACTACAGTCAGCCAATACAAACATATTTAGAGCAAAACTGGATATAGATATTTTTTCCACCGCCAGAGACAAACACACAGATAATACATCAGTTAATCGATTCAGATTTGCTTACTTAAAGTTAGGTGAATTGAGTTGTTGATATGAATCAAGCAAAATTGAATCCAACAATTGATCGCTAATTAAATTTTCCAAATACAAAACAATAATTCCTGCCTTTTTTAGTGTGGACGCTAATTCCTGCCTTTTTGAAGACTGGGCTGCTAACTCCTGCTGAAGACTGAGCTGTTAATCGCGTGACCCACTACCACTTAAACCATGTGTATGCGATGCCAAAGAAAGAAAGGCGCAAGGGCCAGATGCTAAAAAATACGCCTCGGGGCTTTCTTCTTCACAAGAGACAGAGAAAAGCTTCCATGGCACCGCCAGCGATGACGCCGATGAGTGCTCAGCTACTCGCACTAAGCGTATCTAGGCAGGGGCCCTGTCTTCGGGGGCCCCTTAGGCCTCGCTCAGTTACACCCTACCGGGGGGGGGGGGGGGGGGGGGGGGGGGGGGATTGATATGGATTGACACGGAATCACGTTCAATTACCGGTGAACACCTCCCAATCCGCCTCAATCCCATCCAAACCGGGCAGGCCCTGGCAGGCATAAGGCGCATATATCCCACTCATATGATGGTATCTAATTGGTACTTCACCCTATAGAAAGCCAAGCATATTTCCGTTCAGTGTAGCTAACCTTTGTTTTGTTTTATCAAACAAATGTAAAATAAAACAGACAAGTCTTTCTGGGCGGCTGTATCGCGCACGACGCTAGGCATGGAGCCCGATAGGCTGATTTGGAAGTGGACGGACAGCGGCACTTACACCGCCAAGTCCTGCTACCAAGCGCAATTCCACGGCTCCACCACCTCCAGCTCCTGGAAGCTTACCTGGAAGACGTGGGCGCCGCCGAGGGTCAAGTTCTTCAGTTGGCTCGCCGGCATGGATCACTGCTGGACCGCCCAGCGCCTCACCAGACGAGGCCTACAACACCATCCCTGCTGCCTCCTTTGTGACCAGATGCCAGAGACCATGCATCATCTCATCCTCGCCTGTCCCTTCTCACGACAGGTCTGGCATGAGGTGCTGGCCCGACAACGGCGACGCCTCCCTTGATGAGTGGTCGCGCAAGGCCAGGCAGCTGACCCCGAAGCCCATGCGCAAAGGACTGGACTCCTTCACCCT
The DNA here is from genome assembly GCF_019359855.2 of Lolium perenne. Lineage (NCBI taxonomy): Eukaryota > Viridiplantae > Streptophyta > Magnoliopsida > Poales > Poaceae > Lolium > Lolium perenne. The sequence goes on from NC_067250.2 coordinate 264,227,421, forward strand.
GCTGACGCCTTGGATGATCTGGAAACATCGTAATTCGTGTGTTTTTGACAGAGCCCAGCCCTCGGTGCATGACTTGGTGAATGAGATCTTCGAAGAGGCTGCTCTTTGGGCTAGGGCCGGTGCGAAAGGCATTAGGGTAGTGCTACCGACGACCTGGGATGTGCACTGAGTCTTTTTTGTATCTGTACCCCGCCTCCTAGGAGGATTGTAAAACTATCTATCTTTTCAATGAAATGAAGCGCAAAAGTCTTTTGCGCTTTCTCGAAAAAGTCTTTCTGCTTTCAGAAAAAAAAACAGACAGTCTTTCTTTCAAAAAATGCACGATCAGAAGTTGTAAAATTGCAGTGCTTTCATCTACTTTTATCTTGCCCAGTCCGATTGCAAAGAGATTTTATAAATCAGTTCATGACCAGATATGTATTATGAGCAAGCTATTTTGAAATAATAAACTAAATCTGCAGCATTACCAGTTCTATACTTTCAAAGTTTGTATCCCAGTATTCATCCATTTTCTTATCAAGCCACGCCTCCAAGGTGGCATACTTTTCACAATCTTGAAACCCTTGTTTGTTGTTGAGAACCCATGAATTTCCATCTTCATCATCCTGCAAAACGTATGAAGTTTATTCAAACAGACAGGAAATTGAAGAACATACATAGCAAAGTCAAGATATTATGAGTCATACAATGAGTTCTGTAATATCTGCAACTCCTATGACACCACGTCCTGTGTCAGCATTATGCTTTTGACCCCCAACTCGTTTGTAAGACTGAGAAGAGAACGAAAATCAGAAGTCAGAAAAAACAAGCACATCCGAAGAGGCAGGAATATCCACAATAAAAGTATGAAAGCACTACAGATGCAGGTCAAAGAGTTGCAAATGGCTTATGGCAACAAAAGAAAAAAGATTGTTTGTAATGTACAACTAAATCAAGTTAAAAAAAATACATTCAACACAGTTTACGGTGCTCCACACAGATGGCAAAAAATCCAGCGTTCCAATTGACCTCTAGCAAGAAACTGGAAGAGAACATATTTCTGTACTCTAAACCCCTAACCGATTAAGTGTTGCAGTTTTAGAATGTACCAAATATTGACCTTGACAATAAATTTCAAATGAGGGCATGAGCAGGACCAACTAATTCTTCTAACTGTGTGTCTGTGCATGTGAAACGATTAAATATAAAACTATAGCTAATCCCACCTCTATCAGGCGTCCGTGCCAATACAAGAAAACTCCACAGTTAGTTCTGTCAAATTCCACAGTGCTCCTTCCCAGAGTCAGCTGAATAGTCTTTCCCATAATGACATCAGATATAACAGAAGTCTTGTTAAGGGTCTTATCCAAAGGACGTGCTTTGACCTACGAATAAAAAACCATATGGTTTAGATAAGAATATACCGTTTCGCAACAACGTAAACATATATTATTTACCTGAGACCCCTGGACAGTGATTTTCATGCGAGGATTCCTGAACATAACTTTTAGATAGGCTTGAAGTGAGTAGTCCAATGGCACCTATAGAATATAATTAATCAATCAGCAAAGCCAGGCCTTGTTTTAAATATTCGCATAAAGCAAAGCGAATGACCACGGACAAAACCAGAAACACAAAACTAAGAAGGCTAAGTTCCAAATCACAAAGCCATGCATGGCATCCAGAGTACTGTACATGTGAAGGCTATATCGTGGCCCATCAAGCTCTAGTAGATCAACTCTGGATGCTATAATGACAAGTTGATCTACTAGAGCTTGAAGGGTATAAACTCTCATACATAAATTCTTAATCTTTCCAGTTGCTATAATGAAAGTAAAAAAAGTTCCCTCTTCACTCAGAAAGAAAAAGTAAAATATGAAATGGTGATGTGAAGTTATAAGGTTTACCTTGGTACTTGTTTGCCCTGGGCGCGATCTGACTCTTTTTGAACGGATTAGTATGTCTCCACGACCACGGTCAATGGAATTTTCGTCAGTCTTCCCGGAGTTCCAGTCCAAGGTGTAATCTTGACCCCACTTATCTAAATTCCAGATGTAAACTTGTGTTCCAGTACCATCTTCACCAAACAAACCTAGTTTTTGTCCAATGACATATTCATTAAAGGGAGAGAATTCCTTGATAGCATTCATGTTATATTCAGCAGTGGCTTTAGATTGGACCGTCAAATCAACTTCCATGTATTGCCCTTCTTTGTGATATGTCAACACGGGGATCTCAAGATTCTGTAGAAAATTAAACTATTATAGATTTACAAGCCAATGGACGAAGAATGAAGGAACTAAATAAAACGATGCTTACATCTTTATTTTCATTAAAAGACTGAGATAGAAAGGACACTGATCTGGAAGTCGAAGTTTGGGTAAGCACAACTGCATCTTTCCCAAGTTTCATAGCACCAGTCTACAAAATAGAACCGAGAAAACAGTTAAGTAGACAGTAACAACTTACAACATTTTCACATAATATGCATGCACAAATTAGGTTGAACAAAACCGCATACATGCTTATAGCACGCAGATGAGAAATTAAATGAGCTCTTTAGAGCATAAGCAAAGGCACAAGAGATGTAGTTTAACTTCTAAAATCAAGGGGAAAAAATTGTAGAGAGCAGATGCCATGATTTCTGTACGACAATTCCTATCAGCGCAAACATGAAACTTTGAAGTGACCAAACCATTAATTATTTGTCTCATTGCTTATCATTAAAAAGCTTCAATTATACTAGCTTGCAGAACACAAAAGGGTTGAAATTAAGGTTTGAAATTATACTACAAATCGATTGACGAGTTGCGGCATACAATAAAAACCTAGAACTGGGCTCTGATACCATGTTATGGATGCAACTTGTCTCCATTGAATAACACAGGGTACAAGTGGTTCTAGCACTGATAGTATAATATGCACAAGAAAGTATGCACATCTAAGTAGTGTATTATTAAATGAGGGTAACTACGAAGCTAGGCTACATTATGGGCAGCATATTTCAGGGACACATTTCATATAAATCAGACACATTGTACCCATACAACATAGAAGGCAGCTTAGAATGTGAAGAGATCAAAACGTTAAAAAATCATTCATACAGAGATCATAGCAATTATGAGGAACTGGTGACGATATAAAGAAGGGGGGCCAAGGATTATTAGAAAGGCATGAAGCCTTTCTAGAGAGCTATCAGATGATAGATGTTTACCTTGAATCCAATTCCAAACCTCCCAATCTGATCCTTGGAATGTTCATTAGGTCGTTTGTGACCAAATGAGATCATTCTCATCATTTCAGCATAAGTCATTCCACAGCCATCATCAATTACAGATAAGACAGGAACTTTTCCTTCTGCTTTCTTTGAAAACATAGTTTGGACGGAAATATCCAACCTTATGAAGGATAAAGGAGAATAAATAAGCAAGAGGTTAATGCAATAAAACAACATGAATAGCTCCAAATAGTCTTCCATATTATATGTTAAACACTAGCATCATTGAAGAATGTTAAAGACACTGTATTGAGCAGAATACTTGGCACATATCCACTTGGAAGAGAAGCAAAATGAGATGGTAAAAAAAAGGCTTAGCTGGCACAGCAGCATGTTATCAATCTACAATTTCGTATTTATTATTTTTTGGAAACATTGATGAATTGAAAATCTCCTCCTCGGAGCTAACATCGAAATGTTTTATTACTAAAGTTGGTAAATAATCTCTTGATGACTAATGAAAGTTGTGCAATGCAGAGTAACACATCACAGGCAAAGCCAACCTGGCCCTAAAATGATTTTAAAAATGAACCAACATTCTCACTTTCTGATTATTCTACTTAAAGTCATGAAGGTACCTTGATGCACCAGCATCTCGTGAGTTATCAACGAGCTCTGCAATTGCTCCAAAGATCCAGCCAGCATGTGTTTGACTGAGAGTCCGCAGGTACGATGGGTCTGTGCTGACGAAATTTTTTGTAAGAGTAGATGCTCTCTTTTTCATTACTGGATCTAAAATTCTAGGACCATCTTCAACAGACTCGCATTGTGAGGATTCTGGATCATGGTGTTTACGTGAAGTATTCATCTCCTTTGGATTTGGTACACTATCACAAATCTCCTCACTCTTATTGGATCTCTCTGGTAGCACAACAAGTAAGCGAAGAACAGTCAATAAGCAAAAAACATTGTAAATTAACAAAATCTAATAAAAGATATTGCATAAGATGATGCACAACTTTACTTTCTATGGATAGAACACCCCTCAACATCATGAAGCAATTATTCAAATAAAGTATGTAAAAAGAAAGCAATCTCGGCAAATACGACTCTTAGGAAAGAACATGATGTCAGCTCAAAATAATACAGCAGTCTGACTAAAATATAGCTCATGAAGGACTAATGAAGTGCCCCAGCAAAGCAGTAGTGTCTAAGAAGCAACTTAGCAAATATCTCATCAAATATACCTGCCATCGTTTTGCGGACTCCACGATCTTTTTGTTCAGTATTGTACAAGATCACCGCATGTGAGTAGTTAGGGTGTTCATGCGATTGAGGAGCAAGAATGTGGAAGGTCATGGAATCGTCTCTAACAATACCGGCCTACAAAAAAATATAATAAAAGAAAAAAGGCTCCTCGCATTATAGACAACAAAATAGAGCTACTGAATTGTGATCGAACAAATACAATGTACTGCTTAAACTACAGCAAAAAAAACTTGCCCAAAAATGATTTTTTGAAATGAAAACTAAAACTTGCTAGAGCATTGCATCCTTCTCCTTCATGCCTTTATTTATTTCTCTCTTTCAATTGTCCGACTCATGTCTGACATCTCTAGCTACTAGCTAGCCACACCCACCAACAGAAGTGTAATCTCTCGGAGCGGTAACTTGGCAGTTTCCCTATCCTCAACCTCATTTCTTTTAAAGCGTTATTTAAAGATAGGAAAATAACTTTTATTGTGTGACCCATAGCAATGAGTCAATAACAGAGTATGCACAAGGTGAAATTCGTACTTACCCTCTGATTGTGCCAAAGGAAATGCATAAACTTTCGCCATTCCTTATTCTGACGGTCATCTTCCGGATCAGGAACCAGTGAAAATTTTCGGAAATTACGAAGCTCGTATAACTTAGCTGACTCAAAATGGCTAACAGACCAAGCCGAGGGCCTGTAAAAGCAAATCATAAAATTACTTTGGTTTTGCTAAATCTAAGTCGCCTGAGATTTTATGATTTGTAAGTTGATACCCTGAGCCATCCAATGTCCCCAGGTTGACATTCAAACAGGGGTGTGAGGAATCAAGATTAGACCAGATGGCTAGCACCAACAACTTAACCATGAGAAAACCTCAGTTGACTTGGGTACAGATGTACCCAATTACTTCAGTATTTGGAGTTTATAAAACAACCTTCAGCAAAATATGTTCAGATGTGAAAACTGAAAGGCACATAGATTCTCCCGTAATATATTTTCTAAAAAATCGCCTTCCGTTGTATACGTCCATTTCCTTGGGATACGTGGTTTCAATCATGTTTGTGCATTGAGGGAATCAGGAATGTCTCGAATACACATCAAAATGTGTGTCTTCGTATATTAGGAGGAAATCAGGAATATAGTTATTGCAATTTCAAAAAAAAAGCGTTAGGCATTAATTCCTAGTTTTGGCTCTGCCTAGCGCCTATCTTACCTATGTGCACACCTAGGCACACTTAAGCGCTCACATAGTACGATTAAACACTAAATGTTTTGCTGTCGCATAGCGCCTAGGAGCACCTTTTTAAACCATGAGCTATTGTAATATTGTTATGGTGCTGCTAGAGGGATGGCGCGAGAGGGCCGGCCGGGGGCCTTGCCCACGGCCGGTGGCAAGAAGGAAGGGATTTCCTTCTTAATTCTTGCTTGCTTAGATTGATACGTCTCCTCTCCTTATATAGAGAGGTTTACTTGACCCCTAAGCAAGCGACCATTATCTCTAATTAACCCTAAGACTAACGGGCTAGCCCAAGCCCATTACGTACTCTAACACTACACCCCACCTGGACATGCAGCTCGTCCTCGAGCTACAACCTAAACAAACCATGACTCGACGCAACACAAACCTAACACCTAAAAACGAGCCTTTTACATCTCGGCTTGTTTTATTACTCTCAACCTGAAATGGGCTGGGACGCTTTATTGTCACCTGAAATATGACGCCTACTTGGTTTGTGCACATGGTAGACTTAAGTAGATATTGTGCGATAGACAAGTAACTTCACTCAGAGCTTGTTTGGATACCCTTTGATCCTACACAGCAAAATGGGTCTGATCATAGTTTATCCAAACAAGCTTTCAAGTTGATGAATCTAGTTCAAAGCCTGAAAACCCACACATCAGCAGGGTAAACTAAATTCATTGATCAGTGACCATATGCTACAGAAAGCATAAAGAATAAGTATTGACAAATAGTCTTGGTGCAAGCTACTCCCTCCGTTCACTATTATAAGATGTTTTAGATATTTAAATGTGGACTACAGACCAAAATGAGTGAACATACACACTGAAATGCGTCTAGATACATGCATTTTCGAAAAAAGCCTACAACATCTTATAATAGTGAACGGAGGGGGTAACTTTTTCGAAAATGCATGTATCTCGACGTGTTCCAGTGTGTAGGCTCACTCATTCTGGTCCGTATCTAGTCCACATTGAAATATCTAAAACATCTTATGATAGTGAAAAGGGAGTAGTATACAAAGTACTCACAAGAATCACCATTCAAAAAGCTTGATCAACTTACAATTCTATCAGAGTGTCACGGACTTTAGTGCGGCATATGTTCTTGAAATCCTTTTGCAGCAATACTCTAAAACCTGCAGGAAGAAAATATATACTTCACGTCAAATTTTGCAGTACAGCATCGTACACCAAATTCCAATGAACAAGTGAAAAAGATGTAAACAGCATTCATGATAACGGATACATGTTAAGCTCAAACTAAGAAAACCTCGATCATAGGCTGACATTATTTAATGCAAAATTTTATCGATAACACCTATACTTTTATAGATTTGCACATTCTCACCCTTCTAATTTTCAAAGTCCACCAAGCCTACTTGAGATATCAAAAGCATTTCATATACATCTGAAGTCCTGAATCCATACAAGCTAATATCTGGTAGATTTTCCTTTTGTTACTTGTGAACGCTACCTTCAGCGAATTGCAAATTGGGAATAAGTTTGGAGCTTATCATATGTTAACCTAGGTTGCTATACATATTACAGAACCAGAAGAGCCAATACGCCTTCGTTATCAAGATTAAAAAGTACAGGTGGCCTTGTTGCGATTCACAAAAAGCTTTGTGTATTTCATACACGATGTAAGGTACTTGGGCACACATCCCAATCTTTAAGTTTGAGCAACAACATATATAGGTTATGTTATACAGAAAAGGTATCACTGCGAAATGTTTTTCAATACGAATCAAATGGTGTGAATCTTGTGCAATATAGCCCAGATCCGCCTTACATGTTGCAAATGAGGGAGTAAAAATCTACAACGCTCATCCAAGTCGTACCTTCGTTTATGTGCGGCGGCTCATTCAAATCAATAGCTTCCTCCTGTTTATGAAATATAGTAACACACATCAGAAGTGAACTATTTCTTCCTCATGGTCATATACTGGTGCACATGCAACTTGTATACCGTTCTCGAAGTTGAACACAAAACGAGTAAAACACAAAAATATAGGTAGCCAAGACATGTGGAAAGTGTGTACCATATACTCGGCAAAATTCTAAGGAAATAACAGGTCAATAAATATACCAATAAGGATGTATGAATGCGATCCTCTTTCCACAAATGGTGCCACGGAAAATCCTGAACTAAGCACTTGGATAAGCCAGGAATATTAAGATCCTAAGCATCATTAATTTGCCCAGAAGCAGCATAATTACTCTTATCAAGATAATGCGCCAGCAGGGAAATTAGATGATCATCCTTGTGTTATCACCATAGGAACAAACAATCCCCTGTTTACCATTGGAACAAATAATCCCAAGTAATGATACAATTATTCCCTGTATAATTGCAAGGGGCACAGGCAATTGTTTATTAGTCCTGGCTTATCAACTAGACCAGCATACGAAGCAGCATATAGTATCACGCCCTCATGCCAAATACATCCAAACCGCGTGATACCCCCAAATGCAGCCCCAATGCCTTAAAAAGGCCATGAAACCTACCAAATTAATGTCCTGCTCATGCAACTAGAGATTCCACCCCAAAGCACACGAAGTATCTAGGCGCAGGTGAATACAAGGAATCGGAGATACCGGACAAGCGGAGACTAATTTTCCAATGGCTACGTTCACAGGTCACAACGTGACCTGAGCCTTCCCATCCGCCATTTATTTGCATCCAATGGCCAGCAGTGGCCATTTGCTCTGCTGGCCGTTGGATGCAAATAAACGGCGGATGGGAAGGCTCAGGTCACGTTGTGACCTGTGAACGTGGGGGCACTGGATCTCAGTCCAAATATTTTGCCACGGATGAAAAGAGACGTACTCCTCAGGGACGAGAGAGAAACCAATGCACTTGGGAAAATGGAATTATTTCGTTTTTGACGAACAAAAAAAAAGGCCAATCAGGCCGCGAGCACGCATCAACCACTACGCAAGCAACCCGTGTAATTGTTTAGAGCAAGCAAGCTGCGCATCAAGCATCACACAAAAAGCACCAAAAACCCCCAAACCCCAACCCAAGCGCTAATTAACAGCAAACAGATTCCACCACCAAAGCGGAGCGCACGACGCCCACACCAGCACGCACCCGAAATTCTCGGCGAAGAACCGAGCAGAGCCGCTCCACGAGGCGTGATCGGCACACGCGCACGCGCGCCGACGGAATTGCCAGGAGGAGAGGCAATTGTTAAATACATCCAAACCACGGCATATAGCAAGATAATGTGGCCCCAATGCCTTAAAAAGGCCATGAAACCTTTCAAATTAATGCCCTTCTCATGGAACTAGAGATAACGTTCCGGTTCAACAGAACGGCAAGATCACAGACAAAATACTCAAGTTCACGACCAAATGTAGGTTATATACTTCGATTGGTTCCATCCCCCTTATCCTGGCGCAGGTGAATACAAGGAATCGAAGATACCGGACACGCGCAGACTAATTTTCCAATGGCTAATATTTTGCCACGGATGTAAAAAGACGTAGTACTCCTCAGGGACGAGAGAGAAATTAACGCACTGGGAAAATGGGATTATTTCGCTTTTCACGAACAAAAATGAACAAGGGCGAATCAGGCCGCGAGCACGCATCAACCACCACGCAAGCAACCCGTAATTTTCTAGAGCACGCAAGCATCACACGAAAAGCACCAAGCGCCCAAAACCCCCAAACCCCAACCGGCCCAAGCGCTACCAAACAGCGAACAGATTCCCACCAAAGCGGAAGCGCACCAGCACGCGCACCACCGAAATTCTCCGCGACGACCCGAGCAGAGCACGCGCCGCACACGCCGACGGAATCCGCGGCGCGAGATACGCCCCCGCGCGCGGGGAGCAGCCGGGAAGGGGGGAAGCGAAAGGGGAACTAGGGTTTGGAGGCGCGGCATTACCATCGGGCGCGCGCAGGCGGCGCTGGTTGCGGCGGCGGCGGCGGAGGCGGCGGCGCCTGTGGGTGCAGGAGCGAGAGAGGCGGAGAGACAGGTGGAGCTTTGGCGGATTTGGTGGTGGTAATACGGCGGGCGGAGCATGAGCTAAGCACGGAAGGCGGAACGGTCTCGCTTCGCTAACCGATGTATTTGACGCCGCTGGCTGCTGCGTAGTAATGGCGGAAAAAAATAAAAGACGACGGACGGATGTGACCCTTGTGTCAGTGCGTGGGTTTCGGCTCCTCTGCATTTACGAGACATCAAAGTGTCAAATCCGGGATTTAAACTCCGATGGGTTGGGTACCACTACCCTCCTAACCATCCAACCACAGGTAGGTTCTCGGTGCTGCTAGTAAAAGTTGGTACTCCCTACATATAAGATATATATCATAAAAAGTATATTATTGGAAACTTCTTTTGAATATAAATCCAATGGTATAATTTTTATGATATATATATCTTACATTTTGTTGACCAAATTTGTAGTCAAAAAAATGCGTAATTGCCCTGTAAACCGGTATGGAGGGAGTAATAAATCACAACTAATTTTAAAGCCATAAAGTGTGGTAAAAATTATCAATAAATCCACTCTATAATAGGTGGGTCATATAGATAATAAAGTGTGACGGCCTAAAATTATGGCAAGAACCAAATACATGTCAAATTGCCAAAGTTTGGCTTGACAAACTGTAGTCGGGGACCAATCGGCCCTATATCTCAGCCTCTCAGGGTAGCAAAATGGCCAAGTATTTGAGGAGAGGCAAAGCAATGCAAAGTATTCGCAAGCAATGCAAAGTATTCGCAAAGAGCGGCACAATAATTAAAACCGCGACAACAGTAGCATGATAACTTCAATTAGAACCACGAGCACGATCCTCTAGTGAACATGACCGTGGGGCATTTCCCAACCTCCGCATCCATTGGGCGGTACACTATGATATTGATATACCAAGATCTTAGGTAATTGCACACGAATATGCACATCGACAAAGCGGTTAATGACCTACCTTGGCAAACTCTCTAAGGACATTCTCACCCTTCTTGGATATGCTAGTGGGAAATTATAGGATCTCACTGAAACCGCTTCATTCGGATCATGTATTTGATATTTGATGGCGCTGGCCGCTGCATAGTAATGGTGGCCGTGCCCGGAAAATATAAAAGACGACGGACGGATGTGCCCCCGTGTCAGTGTGTGGGTTTCGGCGCTTTTGCCTCTGCGGGCGGATGCGCCAGCCACCTGGCTTTACCCCTATGAGCACCTTCCAGAGACTACGTGGAAGATCTGGGGACGGGTCTTGAGATTGATGAAGTCACCACAGACGTCTCGTTGTCGACGGGAACGTCGCCTTCTGATACGTCCAAAACGTATTTACTTTCCCGACCACTTTTGCTATTGTTTTGCCTCTAATTTGTGTATTTTGGATACAACTAACACGGACTAACGCTGTTTTCAGCAGAATTGCCCTGGTGTCTCGTTTTTGTGCAGAAACTCAACTTTCAGGAAAATCCCCGGGATTAATTCCAATGGGCCTATTTTCATAGAAGAGGGACGGAGCCAGAAGACCCTAAGGAGGGGGGCCACGAGGCGCCAACCCCATAAGGCGGCGCGGTGGGCCCATGGGCGCCATGGGCCACACCGCCCTATGGTGGCGACGCCTCGGGCGGCCCCAGGTGCTCCCCTCTGGACTACTTAAGGGCTTCGACCTAAAAACGCACGGGGGTTAGACGAAATCTCCAGAAGACATCCAGAACACCGCCGCCATCGCGAAACTCCGTCTCGGGACCAGAAACTCCGTTCTGGCACTCCGCCGGGACGGGGAATTGGAGGAGATCATCGCCATCATCACCACCGACGCCTCTCCATCGACCAGCCATGTTTCCCCCATCCATGTGTGAGTAATTCCCCCGCTGTAGGCTGAAGGGGATGGTAGGGATTGGATGAGATTGGTCATGTAATAGCATAAGATTGTTAGGGCATAGTGCCTAGTGTCCGTAATTGGTACTTTGATGATATTGTTGCAACTTGTTATGCTTAATGCTTGTCACTAGGGCCCGAGTGCCATGATCTCAGATCTGAACATGTTATCGTTTCGTGATGATATTCATTGTTTTATGATCTTACCTGCAAGTTGTATACACATATTGCTGTCCGGAACCCGAGGCCCCAAAGTGACAGAAATTGGGACAACCGGAGGGGAAGGCGGTGATATGAGGATCACATGTGTTCACAGAGTGTTAATGCTTTGCTCCGGTGCTCTATTAAAAGGAGTACCTTAATTTCCAGTAGATTCCCTAGAGGCCCGGCTGCCACCGGCTGGTAGGACAAAAGATGTTATGCAAGTTTCTCATTGCGAGCACGTACGACTAAATATGGAACACATGCCTATGGATTGTTTAGTACTTGGACACTGTTTTATTACTATCTGCAAATGCCCTACTTTGATTGTTATATGATTTCTCTCATCCATGCAGCGTCCGTTCATCCATCCATGTGCCTACAGTATTTTAATCCTGCTGTTTACTATAATCACTACTGCTGTCTTTGTTACATTGTTGCGATATTTCACTACTGCTACTGCTATAAAATTGTTGCTACTGATAAACTCTTGCGAGCAAGTCTGTTTCCAGGTGCAGCTGAATTGACAACTCCGCTGTTAAGGCTTACAAATATTCTTTGGCTCCCCTTGTATCGAATCAATAAATTGGGTTTTACTTCCCTCGAAGACTGTTGCGATCCCCTATACTTGTGGGTCATCAAGACTATTTTCTGGCGCCGTTGCCGGGGAGCATAGCTTTATTTGCAAATTCAGTTGGATTGATATTGTTCGCTGCAAATTCTCCATCATGGGTAAACCTCGCGACACTAAAGTCACCATATTACCATCCACTACAAGAAAAGGTACAACTCTGAGTACCTCTGCTGCTCTTGATTCACCATCTGTGATAAGTCAACTTGTTTCACCACCACAAGCTTCACATGCTGGTACTTCTGCTTAATCTGAAAATTCTTATAATTTTAATGATGCTTCTGATGTGCTTGATGATAGTGGTTCGTTAGGATATTTTCTAGATGCTACAATTGCTAGGTCTAGACAAATTGAAAATACTGAAACTCCTAATGAAAATATTGTTACACCTGTTAATTCACCTGAGTCTGAATACTCTAGTGATGATCTTGATGAAGATTATGTGGAACTTGATGATGATTTTATTGTTAAATGCAATGCTACTACTGATGCAAGTAAAATTAAAAAGCTTCTTGCACAACATACTGTTAGATATAAACTGTCTCCTGATCTTAAATTTGCCACATCTCCTATAAACATTAAGGATAAGGATTGTGATTTTTCTCTTGATTTTTCTCATATATCTATTGTTGAGAAAACACTTTTTTGTGTTACTGAAAAAGAAAGTGTTGTAGAACACATGATTGAGATGTCTACTCTGAGTAGCTTGTTTTCTGATGATATCAAGAAGCGTACTTATTTTGTTGCTAAAATTTTTCCTTTCTCATTAAAGGATGATGCTAAAACTTGGTATAATAGTTTGCCTCCTGATTCTATTGATAGTCCAAGTGGTTTGCTTGATGTTTTCTTTCGGAAATACTTTCCTGCTAGTGCTCAACATATTGCTTTGCAGAAAATTTATAGCTTTGACCAGGAAGATGGAGAGAAATTGCCTGAAGCTTGGGCAAGATTTTGCTCTCTTATCAGAGCTCAACCTGGACATGATCTGGAAAGCATGATTTACTTGATATATTTTATAGTGGACTAACCATTGAGTCTAGAGCATACCTGGATAGTTGTGCTGGTTGTGTTTTCAGGAAAAGAACTCCTGATTTAAGTCAAGAATTATTGGCTAGAATAGGCCGAAATCATGATGATTGGACTACACCTGAACCAACCCCGAGGCAATATTGAAGAAGAGGGGTTTGATTAAATTAAATGATGAAGATATGAGGGAAGCCAAGAAATCTCTTAAGGAGAAAGGTATTAAATCTGAAGATGTGAAGAACTTACCTCCCACAGAAGATTTATGTAAGATAACTCCCCCTTCATCCATGATTGAGGTACATTCTCTTCAACGCTTTACTAGGGAAGATATTCCGTATTCGAAACCTCCTGATCAATGTTTAGATGAGTTTGATAATTATATTGTTAAGCAAGAAAATTTTAATATGAGAGTAGAGAATCATTTAATGGAAAATTCTCAAGCTATTAGTAAATTGCATGATATTGTGGAGAGAACCTCCAATGATGTTAAGATGCTTGTTAAACATTTTCATATGATTCAAACTCAAATTGATCAACTCACTAAAGTGCAAAATGACTTGTTAAAAAATAGTTCTAAAGAAAATATGCTTATGAAGTAACAACTAGAGGTGGTGTTTCTACTCAGGATCCTCTATATCCCGAGGGGCATCCCAAAAGAGTTGAACAAGATTCTCAACGAACTGAAACTAGTGCTCCTTCTAAGAAAAAGAAGAAGAAACATAAAACTATTGTAGAATCCTCTGAGCCTGTGATGCGCGTGGTTGACGTATTGTCTTTCTGTTCGACACGCGTCCGTTGGGAACCCCAAGAGGAATGTGTGATGCTCACAGCGGCAAGTTTCCCTTAGTAAGAAACCAAGGTTTATCGAACCAGTAGGAGTCAAGAAGCACGTGAAGGTTGATGGCGGCGAGATGTAGTGCGGCGCAACACCAGGGATTCCGGCGCCAACGTGGAACCTGCACAACACAAACCAAGTACTTTGCCCCAACGAAACAGCGAGGTTGTCAATCTCACCGGCTTGCTGTAACAAAGGATTAGATGTATAGTGTGGAAGATGATTGTTTGCAAAAAACAGTAGAACAATTGCAGTAGATTGTATTTCAGTATAGAGAATTGGACCGGGGTCCACAGTTCACTAGAGGTGTCTCTCCCATAAGATAAATAGCATGTTGGGTGAACAAATTACAGTTGGGCAATTGACAAATAGAGAGGGCATGACCATGCACATACATATTATGATGAGTATTGTGAGATTTAATTGGACATTACGACAAAGTACATAGACCGCTATCCAGCATGCATCTATGCCTAAAAAGTCCACCTTCAGGTTATCATCCGAACCCCTTCCAGTATTAAGTTGCTAACAACAGACAATTGCATTAAGTATTGTGCGTAATGTGATCAATAACTACATCCTCGGACATAGCATCAATGTTTTATCCCTAGTGGTAACAGCACATCCATAACCTTAGAGGTTTCTGTCACTCCCCCAGATTCACGGAGACATGAACCCACTATCGAGCATAAATACCCCCTCTTGGAGTTACTAGCAAAAACTTGGCCAGAGCCTCTACTAATAACGGAGAGCATGCAAGATCATAAACAACACATAGACATAAATTGATAATCAACATAACATAGTATTCTCTATTCAGGTCTTGGCCGCGCCGGCCTACCTCCTGGCCACCTCGTGGCCCCACTTCGTTGACTCTTCGGTCTTCTGGAAGCTTCGTGTGAAAATAGGCCCCTGGGCGTTGATTTCGTCCAATTCCGAGAATATTTCCTTACTAGGATTTCTGAAACCAAAAACAGTAGAAAACAAAGAATCGGCTCTTCGGCATCTTGTTAATAGGTTAGTGCCGGAAAATGCATAAATATGATGTAAAGTATGCACAAAACATGTAGATATCATCAATAATGTGGCATGGAACATAAGAAATTATCGATACGTCGGAGACGTATCAGCATCCCCAAGCTTAGTTCCTGCTCGTCCCGAGCAGGTAAACGATAACAAAGATAATTTCTGGAGTGACATGCCATCATAACCTTGATCATACTATTGTAAGCATATGTAATGAATGCAGCGATCAAAAACAATGTATATGACATGAGTAAACAACTGAATCATAAAGCAAAGACTTTTCATGAATAGTACTTCAAGACAAGCATCAATAAGTCTTGCATAAGAGTTAACTCATAAAGCAATAATTCAAAGTAGAGGCATTGAAGCAACACAAAAGAAGATGAAGTTTCAGCGGTTGCTTTCAACTTATAACATGTATATCTCATGGATATTGTCAATGCAAAGTAATATAACAAGTGCAATATGCAAGTATGTAGGAATCAATGCAAAGTTCACACAAGTGTTTGCTTCAAAAGAGGAAAGCATCGATTGCTATATTTGTGCTAGAGCTTTGATTTTGAAAACAAGAAACAATTTTGTCAACGATAGTAATAAAGCATATGTGTCATGTAAATTATATCTTATAAGTTGCAAGCCTCATGCATAGTATACTAATAGTGCCCGCACCTTGTCCTAATTAGCTTGGATTACCGGGATTATCGCAATGCACATGTTTTAACCAAGTGTCACAAAGGGGTACCTCTATGCCGCCTGTACAAAGGTCTAAGGAGAAAGCTCGCATTGGATTTCTCGCTATTGATTATTCTCAACTTAGACATCCATACCGGGACAACATAGACAACAGATAATGGACTCCTCTTTTATGCATAAGCATGTAGCAACAATTATTTTTCTCATTTGAGATTGAGGATGTTTGTCCAAAACTGAAACTTCCACCATGGATCATGGCTTTAGTTAGCGGCCCAATGTTCTTCTCCAACAATATGCATGCTCTAACCATAAAGGTGGTAAATCTCCCTTACTTCAGACAAGACGGACATGCATAGCAACTCACATGATATTCAACAAGGAGTAGTTGATGGCGTCCCCAGGAACATGGTTATCGCACAACAAGCAACTTAATAAGAGATAAAGTGCATAAGTACATATTCAATACCACAATAGTTTTTAGGCTATTTGTCCCATGAGCTATATATTGTAAAGGTAGAGGATAGAAATTTAAAGGTAGCACTCAAGCAATTTACTTTGGAATGGCGGAGAAATACCATGTAGTAGGTAAGTATGGTGGACACAAATGGCATAGTGGTTGGCTCAAGTATTTTGGATGCATGAGAAGTATTCCCTCTCGATACAAGGTTTAGGCTAGCAAGGTTATTTGAAACAAACACAAGGATGAAGCGGTGCAGCAAAATTCACATAAAAGACATATTGTAAACATTATAAGACTCTACACCGTCTTCCTTGTTGTTCAAACTCAATACTAGAAATTATCTAGACTTTAGAGAGACCAAATATGCAAACCAAATTTTAGCATGCTCTATGTATTTCTTCATTAATGGGTGCAAAGTATATGATGCAAGAGCTTAATCATGAGCACAACAATTGCCAAGTATCACATTATCCAAGACATTATAGCAATTACTACATGTATCATTTTCCAATTCCAACCATATAACAATTTAACGAAGAAGAAACTTCGCCATGAATACTATGAGTAAAGCCTAAGGACATATTTGTCCATATGCAACAGCGGAGCGTGTCTCTCTCCCACACAAAGAATGCTAGGATCCATTTTATTCAAACAAATCAAAAACAAAAACAAACCGACGCTCCAAGCAAAGCACATAAGATGTGACGGAATAAAAATATAGTTTCAGGGGAGGAACCTGATAATGTTGTCGATGAAGAAGGGGATGTCTTGGGCATCCCCAAGCTTAGACGCTTGAGTCTTCTTGATATATGCAGGGGTGAACCACCGGGGCATCCCCAAGCTTAGAGCTTTCACTCTCCTTGATCATGTTGTATCATCTCCCTCTCTTGATCCTTGAAAATTTCCTCCACACCAAACTCAAAACAACTCATTAGAGGGTTAGTGCACAATAAAAATATACATGTTCAGAGGTGACATAATCATTCTTAACACTTCTGGACATTGCACAAAGCTACTGAAAGTCAATGGAATCGAAATATCCATCGAACATATCAAAACAGGCAATGCGAAATAAAAGGCAGAATCTGTCAAAACAGAATAGTTCGTAAAGACGAATTTTATTGAGGCACCAGACTTGCTCAAATGAAAATTCTCAAATTGAATGAAAGTTGCGTACATATCTGAGGATCACTCACGTAAATTGGCATAATTTTCTGAGTTACCTACAGAGAATTTTGCCCAGATTCGTGACAGCAAAGAAATCTGTTTCTGCGCAGTAATCCAAATCTAGTATGAACCTTACTATCAACGACTTTACTTGGCACAACAAAACACAAAACTAAGATAAGGAGAGGTTGCTACAGTAGTAAACAACTTCCAAGACTCAAAAATAAAACAAAGTTACTGTAGTAAAAACATGGGTTGTCTCCCATAAGCGCTTTTCTTTAACGCCTTTCAGCTAGGCGCAGAAAGTGTGCATCAAGTGTTATCGAAAAATGGTGCATCTACAGCGGGGTTTGGAGTTTTCTCAACCATGCATAGTATGTTGGATACATAAGTTTTAGCGGCTCCCTTTTCATTAGTCTTGGGCTTGCTACCCTCATCAAACAAATTTTCAGGAACAAGCCAAGCATAGTTATTTTCTAGTGCGTCATTCATCGCTAGGAGCTTACATGGTATTGGTGCTTTGATCTCCCCACCATCATTAATATTATTAGTGTACCTTATTCTCTCCATGTCCATCTTTTCAAGGAGACTAACAAAATTGGTATAAGAACCAAGCATCTTGTATTTAATAAAGACCTTTCTAGCCTCTCTTGCTATACCACCAAATTCTCTAAGAAGGGTTTCTAAAACAAATTCTTTCTTTTCCCCTTCTTCCATATCACCGAGTGTAAGAAACATGTGTTGTATTATAGGATTGAGATTAACAAATTTAGTTTCCAACATGCGAACTAAAGCAGCAGCAGCAATTTCATAAGCAAGAGCAAGTTCTACGAAATGTCTATGTTCAAAATCTTCAACGGTACTAACATGATTGAAAAATTCTTCTATATTATTTCTCCCAATTATAGACCCACGTCCTACCGGCATGTCTTTTACGGTAAAATTAAAAGGAAACATGTTGAAACAAGTAAAGCAAATATAAGTAACTAATTTTTTTGTGTTTTTGATATAGCAAACAAGATAGCAAATAAAGTAAAACTAGCAACTAATTTTTTTTGTATTTTGATTTAGTGCAGCAAACAAAGTAGTAAATAAAATAAAGCAAGACAAAAACAAAGTAAAGAGATTGGGATGTGGAGACTCCCCTTGCAGCGTGTCTTGATCTCCCCGGCAACGGCGCCAGAAATTTGCTTGATGCGCGTGGTTGACGTATTGTCTTTCCGTTCGACACGCGTCCGTTGGGAACCCCAAGAGGAAGGTGTGATGCGCACAGCGGCAAGTTTCCCTCAGTAAGAAACCAAGGTTTATCGAACCAGTAGGAGTCAAGAAGCACGTGAAGGTTGATGGCGGCGAGATGTAGTGCGGCGCAACACCAGGGATTCCGGCGCCAATGTGGAACCTGCACAACACAAACCAAGTACTTTGCCCCAACGAAACAGCGAGGTTGTCAATCTCACCGGCTTGCTGTAACAAAGGATTGGATGTATAGTGTGGAAGATGATTGTTTGCAGAAAACAGTAGAACAATTGCAGTAGATTGTATTTCAGTATAGAGAATTGGACCGGGGTCCACAGTTCACTAGAGGTGTCTCTCCCATAAGATAAATAGCATATTGGGTGAACAAATTACAGTTGGGCAATTGACAAATAGAGAGGGCATGACCATGCACATACATATTATGATGAGTATTGTGAGATTTAATTGGGCATTACGACAAAGTACATAGACCGCTATCCAGCATGCATCTATGCCTAAAAAGTCCACCTTCAGGTTACCATCCGAACCCCTTCCAGTATTAAGTTGCTAACAACAGACAATTGCATTAAGTATTGCGCGTAATGTAATCAACAACTACATCCTCGGACATAGCATCAATGTTTTATCCCTAGTGGCAACAGCACATCCATAACCTTAGAGGTTTCTGTCACTCCCCCAGATTCACGGAGACATGAACCCACTATCGAGCATAAATACCCCCTCTTGGAGTTACTAGCAAAAACTTGGCCAGAGCCTCTACTAATAAGGGAGAGCATGCAAGATCATAAACAACACATAGACATAAATTGATAATCAACATAACAAAGTATTCTCTCTTCATCGGATCCCAACAAACACAACATATAGCATTACAGATAGATGATCTTGATCATGTTAGGCAGCTCACAAGATCCGACAATGAAGCATAATGAGGAGAAGACAACCATCTAGCTACTGCTATGGACTCATAGTCCAGGGGTGAACTACTCACTCATCACTCCGGAGGCGACCATGGCGGCGTAGAGTCCTCCGGCCTCCGGGCGATGATTCCCCTCTCCGGCAGGGTGCCGGAGGCGATCTCCTGAATCCCCCGAGATGGGATTGGCGGCGGCGGCGTCTCTGGAAGGTTTTCCGTATCGTGGCTCTCGGTACCGGAGGTTGATGACCCACAAGTATAGGGGATCGCGATAGTCTTCGAGGGTAGTATAACCCAAATTTATTGATTCGACACAAGGGGAGGTAAAGAATACTTATAGGCCTTAACAACTGAGTTGTCAATTCAGCTGCACCTGGAAAAGCACTAGTAACAGGGGTGATGTGAAAGCAGCAGTAATATGAGAGCAGTGGTAACAGAATACAAAGCAGCAGATGAGTAATATGAGAGCACTCGCACCAGAAAATAGTTGATACTACTTCCAATGACATATAGAACAAGTATATAATGATGAGAGATGGACCGGGGTTCCCAGCGATCTACACTAGTGGTAACTCTCCAATAAGTGACAAGTGTTGGGTGAACAAATTACAGTTGGGCAATTGATAGGAATCAAAGCATTAAGATAGAACATCAAGATTATTAATTATGTAGGCATGTTTTCCGTATATAGTTGTACGTGCTCGCAATGAGAAACTTGCACAACATCTTTTGTCCTACCAGCCGGTGGCAGCCGGGCCTCAAGGGAAACTACTGGATATTAAGGTACTCCTTTTAATAGAGTACCGGAGCAAAGCATTAACACTCTGTGAAAACATGTGTCCCTCACATCACCGCCATCCCCTCCGGTTGTCCCGATTCTTGTCACTTCGGGGCCTTTGGTTCCGGATAGTGACATGTGCATACAACTTGTAGATACAATCTAAGCAATTCATATAGAGCTTAAATCTAAGATCATGCCACTCGGGCCCTAGTGACAAGCATTAAGCATAACAAGATTGCAGCAACAATAACTTCACAAACTTTATAGATAGACTAATCATAATGTATCATCCATCGGATCCCAACAAACACAACACCGATTACATCAGATGAATCTCAATCATGTAAGGCAGCTCATGAGACCATTGTATTGAAGTACATGGGGGAGAGTATACCGACATAGCTACTGCTAGAACCCGTAGTCCATGGGGGAACTACTCACGGAGCATGGCGGTGGCGGTGGCGTTGATGGAGGTGGCTTCCGGGGGCACTTCCCCGTTCCGGCAGGGTGCCGGAACAGAGTTCTGTCCCCCGAATTGGAGTTTCGCGATGGCGGCGGCGCCCCTGGAGTCTTTCTGGAGTTTCGTCAATTGGTGCGGTGTTTTTAGGTCGAAAGGGATTTTATAGGCGAAGAGGCGGCGCAGGGGGGCACCTGGGGGCGCCACACCCTAGGCCGGCGCGGCCAGGGTCTGGCCCGCGCCGCCTTGTGGTGTGGTGGCCCCCTGGCCCCTCTCCGACTCTTCTTCGGTGTTCTGGAGCCTTCCGGGAAAAATAGGAGGTTTGGCGTTGATTTCGTCCAATTCCGAGAATATTGCCCGAACAGCCTTTTTGGAACCAAAAACAGCAGAAAACAGGAACTGGCACTGTGGCATCTCGTTAATAGGTTAGTTCCGGAAAACGCATGAAATCATCATAAAGTGCAAGCAAAACATGTAAGTATTGTCATAAAACAAGCATGGAACGACAGAAATTATGGATACGTCGGGGACGTATCAGCATCCCCAAGCTTAGTTCCTGCTCGTCCCGAGCAGGTAAACGATAATATGAAGAGTTTCTGTAGTGACATGCTACTTACATAACCTTGATCATACTATTACAAAGCATATGAAATGAATGAAGTGACTCAAGGCAATGATCTATAGTTGCTAACAAGTAGATAACATATAGCAAAACTTTTCATGAATAGTACTTTCAAGACAAGCATCAAAAGTCTTGCACAAGAGTTAACTCATAAAGCAATAAATTCAAAGTAAAGGCATCGAAGCAACACAAAGGAAGATATAAGTTTCAGCGGTTGCTTTCAACTTTCAACATGCATATCTCATGGATAATTGTCAACACAAAGTAATATGATGAATGCAAATATGCAAGTATGTAAGAATCAATGCACAGTTAACACAAGTGTTTGCTTCTAAGATGGAAGGAAGTAGGTATACTGACTCAACATAAAAGTAAAAGAATGGCCCTTCGCAGAGGGAAGCATTGATTGCTATATTTGTGCTAGAGCTTTGGTTTTGAAAACATAAAGAGAGCACAAAAGTAAAGTTTTGAGAGGTGTTTGTTGTTGTCAATGAATGGTAATGGGTACACTAACTACCTCGCCAACCGGACTTCCAAGAGCGGCTCCCATGAATTATTTGCTTGTTTATGTGGCACTCCTTCCAACCTTTCTTACACAAACCATGGCTAACCAAATTCTCGGGTGCCTGCCAACAATCTCATACCATGAAGGAGTGCCTTTTTATTTTAGTTTTATTATGATGATGACACTCCCCCCAACCTTTGCTTACACAAGCCATGGCTAACCGAATCCTTCGGGTGCCATCCAACAATCACAAACCATGGAGGAGTGTCTATTTAGGTTAATTAATTTGGGACTGGGAATCCCGTTGCCAGCTCTTTTTGCAAAATTATTGGATAAGCGGATGTGCCACTAGTCCATATGAGAGTCCGTCAAAAGTAAATGACAAGGTTGAAAGCTAAACACCACATACTTCCTCATGAGCTATAAAACATTAACACAAATTGAGAAACATTTTGAATTGTTTTAAGGTAGCACTCAAGCAATTTACTTTGGAATGGCAGGAAATACCACATAGTAGGTAGGTATGGTGGACACAATTGGCATAGTGGTTGGCTCAAGGATTTTGGATGCATGAGAAGTATTCCCTCTCGATACAAGGCTTAGGCTAGCAAGGTTGTTTGAAGCAAACACAAGTATGAACCGGTACAGCAAAACTTACATAAGAACATATCGCAATGATTATAATACTCTACACTGTCTTCCTTGTTGCTCAAACACTTTACCAGAAAATATCTAGACCTTAAGAGAGATCAATTATGCAAACCAATTTTAACAAGCTCTACAGTAGTTCTCCACTAATAGGTTTAAACTACATGCAAAAACTTATGATCTACTTGAGAGCTCAAAACAATTGCCAAGTGTCAAATTATCCACAACATATGAGGCATTTTCTTTTCCCAACCAAATAACCAATAAGTATTGTAGCTTCCAACTTTTATCATTGAACATTAAAAGTAAAACGAAGAACAAGTGTTCATATGAAAAAGCGGAGCGTGTCTCTCTCCCAAACAAGGATTGCTAGGATCCGAATTTATTCAAACACAAACAAAAATAAAAGCACACAAACGCTCCAAGTAAAGCACATATGATGTGACTGAATAAAAATATAGTTTCAGGGGAGGAACCTGATAAGTTGATGAAGAAGGGGATGCCTTGGGTATCCCCAAGCTTAGACGCTTGAGTCTTCTTGAAATATGCAGGGATGAACCACGGGGGCATCCCCAAGCTTAGACTTTTCACTCTTCTTGATCATATATCATCCTCCTCTCTTGACCCTTGAAAACTTCCTTCACAACAAACTTCTCATAGACTTCATTAGAGGGGTTAGTACTCAAAAAATTTGAATCCACCTTGGTCCTGTAGTGGCACATTGCAAGAACTCAATAAAACATTAGCTACAGCTCTCTATGTCTAGAAAAGCTCACTTAAAGTCCACAAGAGACAATGCAAAAAAACAGAGACAGAATCTGCCAAAACAGAACATCCAGTAAAGACGAATTTTAATAAAATACTTCCGTTGCTCAAATAAGAAAACTCAAAACTAATGAAAGTTGCGTACATATCTGAGGAACACGCACGTAAATTGGCATATTTTTCTGAGTTACCTACAGAGAAAACAGCCCAGATTCGTGACAGATAGAAATCTGTTTCTGCGCAGAAATCCAAATCTAGCATCAACCTTCGATTAGAGGCTTCACTTGGCACAACAAAACACAAAACTAAGATAAGGAGAGGTTGCTACAGTAGTAAACAACTTCCAAGACACAAATATAAAACAAAGTACTGTAGCAAAATAACACATGGGTTATCTCCCAAGAAGTTCTTTTCTTTATAGCCATTAAGATGGGCTCAGCAGTTTTAATGATGCACTCGCAAGAAATAGTATTTGAAGCAAAAGAGAGCATCAAGAGGCAAATTCAAAACACATTTAAGTCTAACATGCTTCCTATGAAAAGGAATCTTGTAAATAAACAAGTTCAAGAAGCATAATGCAACAAGCATAGAAAGATAAAACAAGTGTAGCTTGAAAAATTTCAGCATATAGAGAGGTGTATTAGTACCATGAAAATTTCTACTACCATATTTTCCTCTCTCATAATAATTTTCAGTAGCTTCATGAACAAACTCAACAATATAACTATCACATGCAGCATACTTTTCATGATCCACAAACTCATAATTTTTATCAATCTCAAGAATAGTGGAATTAAAACTTTCAAGCTTACTTTTATTAATAATATAACAAGGTAGTTGATCAATCTCAAAAGATATGGGACACATAGATAAAGTCAAGAACTCTCCAATCCCATTTTCATTAGTAGTACAATTAATAGTATCAAGTAACATAGGACCATCATCTAGAGCTTTATCATAAACATTTGCTAAGCAAAATTCTTTAGTACCATGCATTTCGACATCAGGCACAAACAAAGCATTATCATAAGATTTATCAAAGTAGCATGGATTATCATATATAACAGTAGCATAATTATTCTCACAAGTTTTACTCATAGGTAGTATTTCAAGAAATCCACAGGAACATAACATTCAACCTCTTCCGGTAAGCATGGAGGACAATCAAATAGTGTAAGAGATAAAGAGTTACTCTCATTAGAAGGTTGGCATGGGTAGCTAATCCATTCTTCCCCCTTTTGTTCGTCGCTCTCCTCTTCTTTTTCATCCAATGAGCTTTCAGGTTCATCAATTTCCTCCTCTTTTTCATCCAATGAGCTTTCAGGTTCATCAATTTCTTCTTCCACCGGTTCCTGCAAATTGTGAGTGCATTCTTGTGCATTAATGTGTCTCTCTTTATAATCAAGGATATAAGGATTCCTACTGTAGCATTCTATGCAAGAATTAAGGATAGTAGAGACATAATCTTTAAGGTCCTTACAAATAGCACAAGTTTCATAATTCTCAACCATGAAGGATTCTATCTCGGAGGCTCCCATGAATAAGACAAATTGTTCTACCTCTTCGAACCCATAATGAATATAGCAATTCCGATTATAGTTCTTAATTAAAAATTCCTCACTAAAGCCACATTGAAATTTAAAATGTTTAGTATCCTGTTGAGAGCAACAGTTTATATCATGGCGTCTAAGCAAGATTCTCGCAATTGTATTTAATTTTTCTATCATAGCACTCATTATTTTACCAGTTCTTGATTCTCTATAACAATTATAACATTCCATAAGCTCCAAGTAGGTTGTAGGTTCTCCCATAATAGCAGTTTTTAATTTTTCGGTTTTTCAAATTTTTATGGATTTTTGGGTATATGAGGAAAATAAAACAAAACTGAAATAAACTAGACAAAAGTAAACTAAGCAAAGTAATACTAGACAGAAATAAACTAAGCACAAGTAAACTAGGAAAAAGTAAACTAAGCAAAACAAAATAAAATAAAATAAAAACAGAGAGAGAGGTAGAGTGTACTCCCCAGGTGAACTTATGAGTAGAGCTATGCCTCCCCGACAACGGCGCCAGAAAACAGACTTGATGACCCACAAGTATAGGGGATCGCGATAGTCTTCGAGGGTAGTATAACCCAAATTTATTGATTCGACACAAGGGGAGGTAAAGAATACTTATAAGCCTTAACAACTGAGTTGTCAATTCAGCTGCACCTGGAAAAGCACTAGTAACAGGGGTGATGTGAAAGCAGCAGTAATATGAGAGCAGTGGTAACAGTAACACAGCAGCAGTAGCAGTAATATGAGAGCAATGGCACCAGAAAATAGTTGATACTACTTCCAATGACATATAGAACAAGTATATAATGATGAGAGATGGACCGGGGTTCCCAGCGATCTACACTAGTGGTAACTCTCCAATAAGTGACAAGTGTTGGGTGAACAAATTACAGTTGGGCAATTGATAGGAATCAAAGCATTAAGATAGAACATCAAGATTATTAATTATGTAGGCATGTTTTCCGTATATAGTCGTACGTGCTCAATGAGAAACTTGCACAACATCTTTTGTCCTACCAGCCGGTGGCAGCCGGGCCTCAAGGGAAACTACTGGATATTAAGGTACTCCTTTTAATAGAGTACCGGAGCAAAGCATTAACACTCCGTGAAAACATGTGTCCCTCACATCACCGCCATCCCCTCCGGTTGTCCCGATTCTTGTCACTTCGGGGCCTTTGGTTCCGGACAGTGACATGTGCATACAACTTGTAGATACAATCTAAGAAATTCATATAGAGCTTAAATCTAAGATCATACCACTCGGGCCCTAGTGACAAGCATTAAGCATAACAAGATTGCAGCAACAATAACTTCACAAACTTTATAGATAGACTAATCATAATGTATCATCCATCGGATCCCAACAAACACAACACCGATTACATCAGATGAATCTCAATCATGTAAGGCAGCTCATGAGACCATTGTATTGAAGTACATGGGGGAGAGTATACCGACATAGCTACTGCTAGAACCCGTAGTCCATGGGGGAACTACTCACGGAGCATGGCGGTGGCGGTGGCGTTGATGGAGGTGGCTTCCGGGGGCACTTCCCCGTTCCGGCAGGGTGCCGGAACAGAGTTCTGTCCCCCGAATTGGAGTTTCGCGATGGCGGCAGCGCCCCTGAAGTCTTTGTGGAGTTTCGTCAATTGGTGCGGTGTTTTTAGGTCGAAAGGGATTTTATAGGCGAAGAGGCGGCGCAGGGGGGCACCTGGGGGCGCCACACCCTAGGCCGGCGCGGCCAGGGTCTGGCCCGCGCCGCCTTGTGGTGTGGTGGCCCCCTGGCCCCTCTCCGACTCTTCTTCGGTGTTCTGGAGCCTTCCGGGAAAAATAGGAGGTTTGGCGTTGATTTCGTCCAATTCCGAGAATATTGCCCGAACAGCCTTTCTGGAACCAAAAACAGCAGAAAACAGGAACTGGCACTGTGGCATCTCGTTAATAGGTTAGTTCCGGAAAACGCATGAAATCATCATAAAGTGCAAGCAAAACATGTAAGTATTGTCATAAAACAAGCATGGAACGACAGAAATTATGGATACGTCGGGGACGTATCAGGGGTTTCGCGACGAAGACTATTTGTAGGTGGAAGGGCAGGTCAGGGGGCAACAGAGGGGCCCAGGAGACAGGCCGGCGCGGCCAAGACCTGGGCCGCGCCGCCCTACCTCCTGGCCACCTCGTGGCCCCACTTCGTTGACTCTTCGGTCTTCTGGAAGCTTCGTGTGAAAATAGGCCCCTGGGCGTTGATTTCGTCCAATTCCGAGAATATTTCCTTACTAGGATTTCTGAAACCAAAAACAGTAGAAAACAGCAACTGGCTCTTCGGCATCTTGTTAATAGGTTAGTGCCGGAAAATGCATAAATATGATGTAAAGTATGCATAAAACATGTAGATATCATCAATAATGTGGCATGGAACATAAGAAATTATCGATACGTCGGAGACGTATCAGCCTGTTAATGATCCTAATAGTATTTCTATTTCTGATGCTGAAACTGAAAGTGGTAATGAACATGATAAAGATAATGATAAGAATGATGCTTCTGATAAAGAAGAGGTTGAAGATGAACCTGAAAAGCATGCTAAAAATAAAAAGTATACTAAAGAAGATTTTATTGTTAAGAAACATGGTAGTGAAAGAGAACCTTGGGTTCAAAAGCAAATGCCTTTTCCTGCTAAAAAACTAAAATCAAAGGAAGAAGAACACTATAATAAATTTTGTGATTGGATGAAACCTTTGTGCTTGCAAATCCCTTTGACTGATGCTATTAAATTGCCTCCTTATTCAAAGTATATGAAAGATATTGTCTCTAACAAAAGAAAAATTCCTAATGAGGAGATTTCCACTATGCTTGCTAATTACTCTTTCAATGGCAAAGTTCCAAAGAAGCTGGGCGACCCAGGTATACCGACTATTCCTTGTTCCATCAAGAATAATTATGTTAGAACTGCTCTATGTGATTTGAGAGCAGGTGTTAGTGTTATGCCTTTTTCTCTTTATAAGAGACTCTATTTACATAAGTTGATACCAACTGATATATCTTTGCAAATGGCTGATAAATCTACTGCTATTCCTGTTGGTATATGTGAGGATGTTCCTGTTCAAGTTACTAATAATTGCTTAATATTAACTGATTTTGTTGTGTTGGAAATGCCTGAAGATGATAATATGCCTATTATTCTTGGGAGACCTTTTTTTAACACTGCAGGGGCTATTATTGATTGCAATAAAGGAAAAGTTACCTTCAATGTTGATGACAAGGAACATACCGTTTATTTCCCCAAGAGGATTGATAAAGTATGTGCAGTTAACACAATTTCTAATGTGAGAACTATCAAAGTGGAAGTTATTGATTGTCCTATATATGAGCCTAAAGAAGGACATCAAAATATTATGATTGGATCCATATCAATTCAATACAAGGTAACATGATTGATTTGAGGTTTATTTCTTCTTATGTTATGTAAAATTTATTTGGTGGCAAGACTTGATCAACCTTGTTAACAAGTACATTTTATATGCATAGAGGAACTAAACAACATTTCTTTCTTCCTCCACTTGTTCTATTTGCTGTAGCACTACTTGTTTTGCAAGATGCTTAGTTGTTTAGAGGTTTGAAAATCTTTTTCTGCCCAGTAATAATGATTTTGACACCCAGAAATGTGCATTTTTCAAAGTATTCAAAAGATTATACCGTTGGTCTTATTTTTTGAAGAGCTACCTGGGAGCACCTGGGGCTGACTGCCCCCATGTGCCGGAGCGGCCAAGGAGGGGGGCGCGCCACCCTGTGCTGTGGGCCCCTCCTTGCCCCACTTATTCATCTCTTCCTCCCATTCTACTCTCTCTCCCGAAAAAACTCGTACCAACTTTCTCTCACTCGCGTTTTTGCTCAAGAGCTCAGGATTTCTCGATCTCTTTGCTCAGCCCAGATTTCTGTGTGAAATTTGGCACATTTGCTCTCCGGTATGTGATTCTGCTGTCTACAACTGGCTTCTTTTCTAGTAGACAGTGTTGGGCCTCCAAGAGCAGAGGTTTGTAGAACAGCAGCAAGTTTTTCCTTAAGTGGATCACCCAAGGTTTATCGAACTCGGGGAGGAAGAGGTCAAAGATATCCCTCTCAAGCAACCATGCAATCACGATACAAGAAGTCTCTTGTGTCCCCAACACACCTAATACACTTGTCAGATGTATAGGTGCACTAGTTCGGCGAAGAGATAGTGAAATACAAGTAATATGGATGAATATGAGTGGTAATAGCAATCTGAATAAAATATGGCAGCGAGAAAACATGCAATGGAACAGTAAATAAACGGAGATTCGATGTGTGGAAACAAGGCCTAGGGATCCTACTTTCACTAGTGGACACTCTCAACATTGATCACATAATAAAACCACTCTACACTCTCTTGTTGGATGACAAACACCATTAATTGTGTAGGGCTACAAGAGCACCTCAATGCCGGAGTTAACAAGCTCCACAACATTCGATGTTCATATTTAAGTAACCTTAGAGTGCATGATAGACCAACGCAATTATACCGAGTACTAACATAGCATGCACACCGTCACCGTCAGGCTATGAAAGGGGGAATAGATCACATCAATACTATCATAGTAATAGTTAACTTCATAATCTACAAGAGATCACAATCATAGCTTATACCAAGTACTACATGATGCACACACTGTCAACATTACATCATGGAGGAGGAATAGACTACTTTAATAACATCACTAGAGTAGCACATAGATGATATTCAACTAGATCACAAAGAGAGAGATGAACCACATAGCTACGGTAGAGCCCTCAGCCTCGGGGGAGAACTACTCCCTCCTCATCATGGGAGACAGCAGCGGTGATGAAGATGGCGGTGGTGTCGATGAAGATGGCTCCGGGGGCAATTCCCCGTCCCGGCGGCGTGCCGGAACAGAGACTTCTGTCCCCCGAATCTTGGCTTCGCGATGGCGGCGGCTCTGGAAGGTTTCTCGTACCGTGGCTTATTCGTTTAGGGTTTTCGCGACGGAGGCTTTAAGTAGGCGGAAGGGCAGCCTCAGAGGGGCCCTGGTGGGGCCACACCATAGGGGGGCGCGCCCCACCCCTTGGCCGTGCCGCCCTGGCATGTGGGCCCCCTGGCTCCCCTCTGGTCCCTCTCTGGCTCTCTGGAAGCTTCCGGGAAAAATAAGGTACTGGGCGTTGATTTCGTCCAATTCCGAGAATATTTCCTGTGTAAGATTTCTGAAACCAAAAACAGCAGAAAACAGGAACTGACACTTCGGCATCTTGTTAATAGGTTAGTTCCGGAAAATGCATCAAAACGATATAAAGTGTGAACAAAACATGTAGGTATTGTCATAAAACTAGCATGGAACATAAGAAATTATAGATACGTTGGAGACGTATCAGCATCCCCAAGCTTAGTTCCTACTCGTCCTCGAGTAGGTAAACGAGCTGAAGTGACATGCTACCAACATAATCTTGATCCAATAATGATTTAAAGCATGTGAGCTGAGATCAAATCACTCAAAGCAAATGTCTATATTGATATAAGAGATGATAATGCAAGAGTTAAACAAGCTAGAAGTTTTCATGAACTATTGCTTTAAAGACATGAAACCGTACAAAGTTCATTAAAGATGTTTTAAGTATCCAGTGTAGAAGTTCTATCCTTCATTCCAAGCATCAAGTAAATTTTCACAACAAAGAAGGATTTAGTCAAGTAAAAATAAACATGAACGTCATGAATCAACTGTTTCGAAGCTTACTCAACCGGTGAGCGCAAGCATTTGGTATTAGCACCAGGATGTTATGGCATAAAGAACGTTAATGGGGATTTGGAAGGCCAAATGGAAGAAAGTCTCACAAAGCTATAAGTGATCATTAGACAAGAGGAAGTCTTATGATCGAAGCTATGCAAGGAGTAGTGATTGCCATGCAACGGATGCACATAGAGCTATATGTGTATGAAAGCTCTCCAATGGAACTAGTGGGGGTGCATCCAACTTTGTTGCTCACGAAGACCTAGAGCACTTTTGAGGAAGCTCATCATTGGAATATACAACCCAAGTTCTATAGTGTAAATTCCCCACATAGTTATACTAGTAAAACATGAAAACTCTCTCATATGGAGTGTAGGTGCTAAACATGAGCACAAATGATGACTATGAATACTGCATGTGCTAAAACATGAGCACAAGTGTGGATAAAAGATAGTAATGTTGCCCCCTTTTTCTTTATACTTTTTTTTTATTTTTATTTTTTTATTTTTTCCTTTCTTTTCTTTTTCTCTTTTTGATGGCCTCCATGGCTCTTTTCACTTTTAGGGGCAACATCCTAATATGACAACACATTTTTTGGTACAAATAACTCATAATGAATGAAACATGATGTATAAAACTGTATGCCTCTGCCCGTGTAGCAGGATGTGCAATGATCTAGCGTAACATGGGTAAACCACACATCAGCTGTATAGAATCATGCAAAGCAATATATAAATAATAAATGACAACATGTAATGTAAAATGGAAGTTGCATGGCAATATATCTCGGAACAGCTATGGAAATGTTGTGGTAGGTAGGTATGGTGGCTGTTTTGAGGAGATGTATGGGCTTATGTGTAGGAGAACAAGAGAAAGTCCTCTCACGGGTTTGAATGCACAGTACCGAAGAGGCTAGAAAATTTGGATGGTGGAAGTGCCAAAAACCGTAGCTTAACATTAGTCAAAAAGAACTCACAAGCTTATTGCAAACAACTAGCAGGTTTAACATTAAGAGCATGATTAAAATTTACTCCAAGGAGCGCCGTTCACGGTGGCACAAGTACCCCGCTAGCTCCCTCGACCTTCAGCACAACTTAGTTATTACGATGAACTCTTAGACATGGAAAGCTATCAAGTCCAACTACACCTTCAACTATTTAAGTAGAGTTTGTAGTACGGCACAAGCTTAAAGACAACAATCCACTACTAATTTTAACTTACTTATCCAGCAAGCTTTACCATCTAAATACCTCAAAACGTTTGCAAAGAATCAAGTTATCAAAGCTCAATGATCTACAAGATTATGCAAGTATTTCATTATACCACTACCACATGCAACATTTTCTGAACCGACCAAATAACAATGAACGAAACAGTTTCAACCTTCGCCATGAACATTAAAAGCTAAGAACACATGTGTTCATATGAACCAGCGGAGCGTGTCTCTCTCCCACATAAGCATGAATTTATTCAAACAAAACAAAAAATAGAAGCACACAGACGCTCCAAGTAAAGTACATAAGATGTGATGGAATAAAAATATAGTTTCAATAGAAGAAACCTGATAAATTGTTGATGAAGAAGGGGATGCCTTGGGCATCCCCAAGCTTAGACGCTTGAGTCTTCTTGAAATATGCACGGATGAACCACGGGGGCATCCCCAAGCTTAGACCTTTCACTCTTCTTAATCATATATCATCCTCCTCTCTTGACCCTTGAAAACTTCCTCCACACCAAACTCAAAACAAACTCATTAGAGGGTTAGTGCATAATCAAAAATTCACATGTTCAGAGGTGACTGATGCGTGTGGTTGGCACGTCCGTTGGGAACCCCAAGAGGAAGGTGTGATGCGCACAGCGGCAAGTTTCCCTCAGTAAGAAACCAAGGTTTAATCGGACCAGTAGGAGTCAAGAAGCACGTTGAAGGTTGATGGCAGCGAGATGTAGTGCGGCGCAACACCAGGGATTCCGGCGCCAACGTGGAACCTGCACAACACAACCAAAGTACTTTGCCCCAACGAAACAGTGAGGTTGTCAATCTCACCGGCTTGCTGTAACAAAGAGTTAACCGTATTGTGTGGAAGATGATTGTTTGCAGAAAATAGTAGAACAAGTATTGCAGTAGATTGTATTTCAGTAAAGAGAATTGGACCGGGGTCCACAGTTCACTAGAGGTGTCTCTCCCATAAGACGAACAGCATGTTGGGTGAACAAATTACAGTTGGGCAATTGACAAATAAAGAGAGCATGACCATGCACATACATATCATGATGAGTGTAGTGAGATTTAATTGGGCATTACGACAAAGTACATAGACCGCCATCCAACTGCATCTATGCCTAAAAAGTCCACCTTCAGGTTATCATCCGAACCCCCTCCAGTATTAAGTTGCAAAGCAACGGACAATGGCATTTAGTCTGGTGCGTAATGTAATCAACACCTACAGCCTTTGACCTAGAATCAATGTTTTATCCCTAGTGGCAACAAGACAACACAACCTTAGAACTTTCTCATCCTTGTCCCGGTGTCAATGCAGGCATGAACCCACTATCGAGCATAAGTACTCCCTCTTGGAGTTACAAGCATCTACTTGGCCACAGCATCTACTAGTAACGGAAAGCATGCAAGATCATAAACAACACGTAGATATAACTTTGATAATCAACATAACAAGTATTCTCTATTCATCGGATCCCAACAAACGCAACATATAGAATTACAGATAGATGATCTTGATCATGTTAGGCAGCTCACAAGATCCGACAATGATAGCACAATGGGGAGAAGACAACCATCTAGCTACTGCTATGGACCCATAGTCCAGGGGTAGACTACTCACACATCACACCGGAGGCGACCATGGCGGTGTAGAGTCCTCCGGGAGATGATTCCCCTCTCCGAGGGTGCCGGAGGCGATCTCTGGATCCCCGAGATGGGATCGGCGTTGGCGGCGTCTCTGGAAGGTTTTCCGTATCGTGGCTCTCGATGCTGGGGGTTTCGTCACGGAGGCTTTAAGTAGGCGGAAGGGCAAGTCGGAGGGGGCACAGGGGCCCCGGACCACGAGGCCGGCGCGGCCAGGGTGGGCCGCGCCGCCCTAGGGTTTGGGCACCACTGTGGCCCCACTTCGTTTCGTCTTCGGACTTACGGAAGCTTCGTGGAAAAATAGGCCCCCTGGGCTTTGATTTCGTCCAATTCCGAGAATATTTCCTTACTAGGATTTCTGAAACCAAAAACAGCAGAAAAGCAATCGGCACTTCGGCATCTTGTTAATAGGTTAGTTCCAGAAAATGCACGAATATGACATAAAGTGTGCATAAAACATGTAGATAACATCAATAATGTGGCATGGAACATAAGAAATTATCGATACGTCGGAGACGTATCAGCATCCCCAAGCTTAGTTCTGCTCGTCCCGAGCAGGTAAAACGATAACACAGATAATTTCTGGAGTGACATGCCATCATAACCTTGATCATACTATTTGTAAAGCATATGTAGTGAATGCAGCGATCAAAACAATGTATATGACATGAGTAAACAAGTGAATCATATAGCAAAGACTTTTCATGAATAGCACTTCAAGACAAGCATCAATAAGTCTTGCATAAGAGTTAACTCATAAAGCAATAATTCAAAGTAAAGGTATTGAAGCAACACAAAAGAAGATTAAGTTTCAGCAGTTTCTTTCAACTTGTAACATGTATATCTCATGGATATTGTCAACATAGAGTAATATAATAAGTGCAATAAGCAAATATGTAGGAATCAATGCACAGTTCACACAAGTGTTTGCTTCTTGAGGTGGAGAGAAATAGGTGAACTGACTCAACATTGAAAGTAAAAGAATGGTCCTCCATAGAGGAAAAGCATCGATTGCTATATTTGTGCTAAAGCTTTGATTTCGAAAACATGAAACAATTTTGTCAACGGTAGTAATAAAGCATATGCATCATGTAAATTATATCTTATAAGTTGCAAGCCTCATGCATAGTGTACTAATAGTGCCCGCACCTTGTCCTAATTAGCTTGGACTACCGGATCATCACAATGCACATGTTTTTACCAAGTGTCACAAAGGGGTACCTCTATGCCGCCTGTACAAAGGTCTAAGGAGAAAGCTCGCATTGGATTTCTCGCTATTGATTATTCTTCAACTTAGACATCCATACCGGGACAACATAGACAATAGATAATGGACTCCTCTTTTATGCATAAGCATGTAACAATAATTAATAATTTTCTCATTTGAGATTGAGGATATATGTCCAAAACTGAAACTTCCACCATGGATCATGGCTTTAGTTAGCGGCCCAATGTTCTTCTCTAACATTATGCATGCTTAACCATAGGGTGGTAGATCTCTCTTACTTCAGACAAGACAGACATGCATAGCAACTCACATGAAATTCAACAATGAATAGTTGATGGCGTCCCCAGTGAACATGGTTATCGCACAACAAGCAACTTAATAAGAGATAAAGTGCATAATTACATATTCAATACCACAATAGTTTTAAAGCTATTTGTCCCATGAGCTATATATTGCAAAGGTGAATGATGGAATTTTAAAGGTAGCACTCAAGCAATTTACTTTGGAATGGCGGAAAATACCATGTAGTAGGTAGGTATGGTGGACACAAATGGCATAGTGGTTGGCTCAAGTATTTTGGATGCATGAGAAGTATTCCCTCTCGATACAAGGTTTAGGCTAGCAAGGCTTATTTGAAACAAACACAAGGATGAACCGGTGCAGCAAAACTCACATAAAAGACATATTGAAAACATTATAAGACTCTACACCGTCTTCCTTGTTGTTCAAACCCCAATACTAGAAATTATCTAGACCTTAGAGAAACCAAAAATGCAAACCAAATTTTAGCATGCTCTATG
The DNA here is from genome assembly GCF_019359855.2 of Lolium perenne. Classification (NCBI taxonomy): domain Eukaryota; kingdom Viridiplantae; phylum Streptophyta; class Magnoliopsida; order Poales; family Poaceae; genus Lolium; species Lolium perenne. Next base: position 264,263,162 of record NC_067250.2, read on the forward strand.
TATTTCTTCATTAATGGGTGCAAAGCATATGATGCAAGAGCTTAATCATGAGCACAACAATTGCCAAGTATCACATTACCCAAGACATTAATAGCAATTACTACATGTATCATTTTCCAATTCCAACCATATAACAATTTAACGAAGGAGAAACTTCGCCATGAATACTATGAGTAGAAACCAAGGACATACTTGTCCATATGCTACAGCGGAGCGTGTCTCTCTCCCATAAAGTGAATGCTAGGATCTATTTTATTCAAACAAAACAAAAAACAAAAACAAACCGACGCTCCAAGAAAAAGCACATAAGATGTGATGGAATAAAAATATAGTTTCAGGGGAGGAACCTGATAATGTTGTCGATGAAGAAGGGGATGCCTTGGGCATCCCCAAGCTTAGACGCTTGAGTCTTCTTAATATATGCAGGGGTGCACCACCGGGGCATCCCCAAGCTTAGAGCTTTCACTCTCATTGATCATGTTGCATCATACTCCTCTCTTGATCCTTGAAAACTTCCTCCACACCAAACTCGAAACAACTCATTAGAGGGTTAGTGCACAATTTAAATTGACATATTCAGAGGTGACACAATCATTCTTAACACTTCTGGACATTGCATAATGCTACTGGACATTAGTGGATCAAAGAAATTCATCCAACATAGCAAAAGAGGCAATGCGAAATAAAAGGCAGAATCTGTCAAAACAGAACAGTTCGTATTGACGAATTTTAAAATGGCACCAGACTTGCTCAAATGAAAATGCTCAAATTGAATAAAAGTTGCGTACATATCTGAGGATCATGCACGTAAATTGGCTTAATTTTCTGAGCTACCTACAGGGAGGTAGACCCAGATTCGTGACAGCAAAGAAATCTGGAACTGCGCAGTAATCCAAATCTAGTACTTACTTTTCTATCAACGGCTTAACTTGGCACAACAAAACACAAAACTAAGATAAGGAGAGGTTGCTACAGTAGTAAACAACTTCCAAGACACAAAATAAAAACAAAGTACTGTAGGTAAAAACATGGGTTGTCTCCCATAAGCGCTTTTCTTTAACGCCTTTCAGCTAGGCGCAGAAAGTGTGTATCAAGTATTATCAAGAGACGAAGTGTCAGCATCATAATTTGTTCTCATAATGGAATCAAAAGGTACCTTCATTCTCTTTCTAGGGAAGTGTTCCATACCTTTCTTGAGAGGAAATTGATATTTTATATTACCTTCCTTCATATCAATAATAGCACCAACAGTTCGAAGAAAAGGTCTTCCCAATATAATGGGACAAGATGCATTGCATTCAATATCCAAGACAACAAAATCAACGGGGACAAGGTTATTGTTAATGGTAATGCGAACATTATCAACTTTCCCCAAAGGTTTCTTTGTAGAATGATCAGCAAGATTAACATCCAAATAACAATTTTTCAGCGGTGGCAAGTCAAGCATATTATAGATTTTCTTAGGCATAACAGAAATACTTGCACCAAGATCACATAAAGCATTACAATCAAAATCTTTAACCTTCATCTTAATGATGGGCTCCCAACCATCCTCTAGCTTTTTAGGAATAGAGGCTTTGCGCTCTAGTTTCTCTTCTCTAGCTTTAATGAGAGCATTTGTAATATGATGTGTAAAGGCCAAATTTATAGCACTAGCATTAGGACTTTTAGCAAGTTTTTGCAAGAACTTTATAACTTCAGAGATGTGGCAATCATCAAAATTCAAACCATTATAATCTAAAGCAATGGGATCATCATCCCCAATGTTGGAAAAAATTTCAGCAGCTTTATCACGAGCGTTTCAATGATTTTAGCTTTCAGTGTCTCGCTTTGCATTAGAAGTGGAAACATTGCTAACACCAATTCTTTTATTAGTATTAGTAGGAGGTGCAGCAACATGTGTAGCATTAGCATTACTAGTGGTGGTAATAGTCCAAACTTTAGCTACATTCTTCTCTTTAGCTAGTTTTTCATTTTCTTCTCTATCCCACCTAGCACGCAGTTCAGCCATTAATCTTATATTCTCATTAATTCTAACTTGGATGGCATTTGCTGTAGTAACAATTTTATTATGATGATTCTCATTAGGCAAAACTTTTGATTTCAAAAGATCAACATCAGCTGACAAGACTATCGACTTTAGAAGCAAGTATATCAATTTTCCCAAGCTTTTCTTCAACAGATTTGTTAAAAGCAGTTTGTGTACTAATAAATTCTTTAAGCATGGCTTCAAGTCCAGGGTGAACTCCTATTATTGTTGTAAGAATTCCCATAAGAATTACCATAGCCGTTGCCATTATTATAAGGATATGGCCTATAGTTGTTACTAGAATTGTTAGGTAAGCATTGTTGTTGAAATTATTACTTTTAATGAAGTTTACATCAACATGTTCTTCTTGTGCAACCAATGAAGCTAATGGAACATTATTAGGATCAATATTAGTCCTATCATTCATAAGCATAGACATAATAGCATCAATCTTATCACTCAAGGAAGAGGTTTCTTCGACAGAATTTACCTTCTTACCTTGTGGAGCTCTTTCCGTGTGCCATTCAGAGTAGTTGATCATCATATTATCAAGAAGCTTTGTTGCTTCACCAAGAGTGATGGACATAAAGGTACCTCCAGCAGCTGAATCCAATAAATTTCGTGAAGAAAAATTTAGTCCTGCATAGAAGGTTTGGATGATCATCCAAGTAGTCAGTCCATGGGTTGGGCAATTTTTAACCAGAGATTTCATTCTTTCCCAAGCTTGAGCAACATGTTCAGTATCTAATTGTTTAAAATTCATTATGCTACTCCTCAAAGATATAATTTTAGCAGGGGATAATATCTACCAATAAAAGCATCCTTGCATTTAGTCCATGAATCAATACTATTCTTAGGCAGAGATAGCAACCAATCTTTAGCTCTTCCTCTTAATGAGAAAGGGAACAATTTTAGTTTAATAATATCACCATCTACATCTTTATATTTTTGCATTTCACATAGTTCAACAAAATTATTAAGATGGGCAGCAGCATCATCAGAACTAACACCAGAAAATTGCTCTCGCATAACAAGATTCAAGCAGGTTTAATTTCAAAGAATTCTGCTGTAGTAGCAGGTGGAGCAATAGGTGTGCATAAGAAATCATTATTATTTGTGGTTGTGAAGTCACACAACTTAGTATTTTCAGGGTTGGCCATTTTAGCAACAGTAAATAAAACAAACTAGATAAAGTAAATGCAAGTAAACTAATTTTTTTGTGTTTTTGATATAGCAAACAAGATAGCAAATAAAGTAAAACTAGCAACTAATTTTTTTGTATTTTGATTTAGTGCAGCAAACAAAGTAGTAAATAAAACTAAGCAAGACAAAAACAAAGTAAAGAGATTGAGAAGTGGAGACTCCCCTTGCAGCGTGTCTTGATCTCCCGACAACGGCGCAGAAATTTTCTTGGCGCAAAGTTGACGTGGGAGTTAGAGATCTCTGTGGTGTAACTTTTCTTCAGTTCCCCGGCAACGGCGCCAGAAATTTGCTTGATGCGTGTGGTTGGCACGTCCGTTGGGAACCCCAAGAGGAAGGTGTGATGCGCACAACGGCAAGTTTCCCTCAGTAAGAAACCAAGGTTTAATCGGACCAGTAGGAGTCAAGAAGCACGTTGAAGGTTGATGGCGGCGAGATGTAGTGCGGCGCAACACCAGGGATTCCGGCGCCAACGTGGAACCTGCACAACACAACCAAAGTACTTTGCCCCAACGAAACAGTGAGGTTGTCAATCTCACCGGCTTGCTGTAACAAAGAGTTAACCGTATTGTGTGGAAGATGATTGTTTGCGAGAAAACAGTAGAACAAGTATTGCAGTAGATTGTATTTCAAGAAAGAGAATTGGACCGGGGTCCATAGTTCACTAGAGGTGTCTCTCCCATAAGACGAACAGCATGTTGGGTGAACAAATTACAGTTGGGCAATTGACAAATAAAGAGAGCATGACCATGCACATACATATCATGATGAGTATAGTGAGATTTAATTGGGCATTACGACAAAGTACATAGACCGCCATCCAACTGCATCTATGCCTAAAAAGTCCACCTTCAGGTTATCATCCGAACCCCTCCGGTATTAAGTTGCAAAGCAACAGAGACAATTGCATTAAGTATGGTGCGTAATGTAATCAACAACTACATCCTTAGACATAGCATCAATGTTTTATCCCTAGTGGCAACAGCACAACACAACCTTAGAACTTTCTCATCCTTGTCCCGGTGTCAATGCGAGGCATGAACCCACTATCGAGCATAAGTACTCCCTCTTGGAGTTACAAGCATCTACTTGGCCACATCTACTAGTAACGGAAAGCATGCAAGATCATAAACAACACGTAGATATAACTTTGATAATCAACATAACAAGTATTCTCTATTCATCGGATCCCAACAAACGCAACATATAGAATTACAGATAGATGATCTTGATCATGTTAGGCAGCTCACAAGATCCGACAATTATAGCACAATGGGGAGAAGACAACCATCTAACTACTGCTATGGACCCATAGTCCAGGGGTAGACTACTCACACATCACACCGGAGGCGACCATGGCGGTGTAGAGTCCTCCGGGAGATGATTCCCCTCTCCGGCAGGGTGCCGGAGGCGATCTCCTGGATCCCCCGAGATGGGATCGGCGTTGGCGGCATCTCTGGAAGGTTTTCCGTATCGTGGCTCTCGGTGCATCGGGGTTTCGTCACGGAGGCTTTAAGTAGGCGGAAGGGCAAGTCGGGGAGGGGGCACGGGGGCCCCAGGACCACGGTGCTGGCGCGGCCAGGGGGTGGGCCGCGCCGCCCTAGGGTTTGGGCACCCTGTGGCCCCACTTCGTTTCGTCTTCGGACTTCTGGAAGCTTCGTGGAAAAATAGGCCCCTGGGCTTTGATTTCGTCCAATTCCGAGAATATTTCCTTACTAGGATTTCTGAAACCAAAAACAGCAGAAAACAGCAACTGGCACTTCGGCATCTTGTTAATAGGTTAGTTCCAGAAAATGCACGAATATGACATAAAGTGTGCATAAAACATGTAGATAACATCAATAATGTGGCATGGAACATAAGAAATTATCGATACGTCGGAGACGTATCAGTGACACAATCATTCTTAACACTTCTGGACGTTGCTCAAAGCTACTGGAAGTTAATGGAATAAAGAAATCCATTCAACACAGCAAAAGAGGCAATGCGAAATAAAAGGCAGAATCTGTCAAAACAGAACAGTCTGTAAAGACGAATTTTTCTGGGGCACTTAACTTGCTCAGATGAAAATGCTCAAAGTGAATGAAAGTTGCGTACATATCTGAGGATCACTCACGTAAATTGGCAGATTTTTTTGAGTTACCTACAGAGAACCCTTCCCAAATTCGTGACAACAAGAAATCTGTTTCTGCGCAGTAATCCAAATCTAGTATCAACCCTACTATCAAAGACTTTACTTGGCACAACAATGCAATAAAATAAAGATAAGGAGAGGTTGCTACAGTAGTAACAACTTCCAAGACACAAATATAAAACAAAATTACTGTAGTAAAATAAAAACATGTGTTATCTCCCTAGAAGTGCTTTCTTTATAGCCATTAAGATGGGCTCGACATTTTAATTGATGCACTCCCAAGAAATAAGAGTTGAAGCAAAAGAGACCATCAAAAAGAAAATTCGAAACAAATTTAAGCCTAACCCACTTCCTATGAAAAGGAATCTTGTACACAAATGAATTCATGAAGAACAAAGTGACAAGCATAGGAAGATAAAACACGAGTAACTTCAAGATTCTCAACATAAAGAGGGGAAACTTAATATTATTAAGATGCATATAACCATGTTTCCCTCTCTCATAATAACTTTCAGTAGTATCATGAGCAAACTCAACAATATAACTATCACATAAAGCATTCTTATCATGAGTCTCATGCATAAAATAATTACTACTCCCAACATAAGCATAGTCATTCTTATTAATTGTAATGGGAGCAAATTCAACAAAGTAGCTATCATTATTATTCTCATCAAGTGTAGGAGGCATAGTATAATCATAATAAAATTTATCCTCCATAGTAGGTGGCACCAAAATACCACTATCATTATAATCATCATAAATAGGAGGCAAAGTATCATCAAAGTAAATTTTCTCCTCCATGCTTGGGGGACTAAAAATATCATGCTTATCAAAACCAACTTCCCCGAGCTTAGAATTTTCCATAGTATTAGCAACAATGGTGTTCAAAGCGTTCATACTAATATCATTGCTACTAGCATGCAAAATAGGTTTTTTAATTTTCGCATCAAACAATCCATGTCTTAACTCAGGAAATAGATTAAAAAGCCCACAGTTGTTTTCCATTATGCCTAACTAGTGAAAAATAAAAACAAGAAACAAAAAGATGCAATTGCAGGATCTAAAGGAAATAGCTTCGAGCACTCACACACCGGCAACAGTGCTAGGAATAGCTTAGTAGTCGGAGGATGTGAATACCTTTTACCTTACCTCCCCGGCAACGGCGCCAGAAAATAGCTTGCTGTCTACAACTGGCTTCTTTTCCTGTAGACAGTGTTGGGCCTCCAAGAGCAGAGGTTTGTAGAACAACATCAAGTTTTCCCTTAAGTGGATCACCCAAGGTTTATCGAACTCAGGGAGGAAGAGGTCAAAGATATCCCTCTCAAGCAACCCTGCAATCACGATACAAGAAGTCTCTTGTGTCCCCAACACACCTAATACACTTGTCAGATGTATAGGTGCACTAGTTCGGCGAAGAGATAGTGAAATACAAGTAATATGGATGAATATGAGTGGTAATAGCAATTTGAATAAAATATGGCAGAGAGTAAACATGCAGTGGAACAGTAAATAAACGGAGATTCGATGTGTGGAAACAAGGCCTAGGGATCCTACTTTCACTAGTGGACACTCTCAACATTGATCACATAATAAAACCACTCTACACTCTCTTGTTGGATGACAAACACCATTAATTGTGTAGGGCTACAAGAGCACCTCAATGCCGGAGTTAACAAGCTCCACAACATTCGATGTTCATATTTAAGTAACCTTAGAGTGCATGATAGACCAACGCAATTATGCCGAGTACTAACATAGCATGCACACCGTCACCGTCAGGCTATGAAAGGGGGAATAGATCACATCAATACTATCATAGTAATAGTTAACTTCATAATCTACAAGAGATCACAATCATAGCTTATACCAAGTACTACATGATGCACACACTGTCAACATTACATCATGGAGGAGGAATAGACTACTTTAATAACATCACTAGAGTAGCACATAGATGATATTCAACTAGATCACAAAGAGAGAGATGAACCACATAGCTATGGTAGAGCCCTCAGCCTCGGGGGAGAACTACTCCCTCCTCATCATGGGAGACAGCAGCGGCGATGAAGATGGCGGTGGTGTCTGATGACCCACAAGTATAGGGGGTGTATCGTAGTATTTTCGATAAGTAAGAATGTCGATCCCAACGAGGAGCAGAAGGTGTTGACAAGCAGTTTCGATGAAGGATTCCCTGTAAATGCTCACAGACAAGTATTCAGGGGGTTTTGATGTAACAGTTGAATAAAGTACGAGTAAGTAAAGTGCGAGAGTAACAATTGCAGCGAGTGGCCCAATCCTTTTTAGCACAAAGGACAAGCCGGGTTGTTTACTTATAATGACCAAACGTTCTCGAGGACACACGGGATTTTAGTCTAGTGCTTTCGCTACATACGGCTAAATAATCTTCATTGTTATGATAAGTGTTGTGTGGGTGAACCTATGCTAATGTACCGCCCTTCCTAGGACTAATACATACTTGTGATTATACCCCTTGCAAGCATCCGCAACTACAAGAAAGTAATTAAGATAAATCTAACCACAGCCTTAAACTCTGAGATCCTGCTATCCCTCCTGCATCGATATACCAACGGGGGTTTAGGTTTCTGACACTCCGGCAACCCCGCAATTAGCAAACGAATACAAGATGCATTCCCCTAGGCCCATGAAGGTGAAGTGTCATGTAGTCGACGTTCACATGACACCACTAGAAGAATAACACCACAACTTAAATATCATAACATTGAATATTACTCAACCATGGTTCACTACTAACATTTAGACTTCACCCATGTCCTCAAGAACTAAACGAACTACTCACGAGACATCATATGGAACATGATCAGAGGTGATATGATAATGAATAACAATCTGAACATAAACCTTGGTTCAATGGTTTCACTCAATAGCATCAACAACAAGTAGAAATTAATACCGGGAGAGTTTCCCCTATCAAACAATCAAGATCAAACCCAAATTGCTACGGCGGTGACGGTGTCCAGCGGTGGAGACGGCGGTGATGATGGTGGAGATGATGATGATGGTGATGGAGATGATGTCCAGCTCGATGACGGTGACGATGGCGTCGATTTCCCCCTCCGGGAGGGAATTTCCCCGGCGGATCTCAGCCGCCGGAGAGCTCTTTTCTCTCTGGTGTTCTCCGCCCCGCAGAGGCGGCTGTAACTCTTCGTGAGGTACCCTCTGTGGCTTAGGTCTTCGAGACGAAGGGTTTCGCGAAGAAAAGGAGGCGAAAGGGGCTGTGGGGCCCCCACACCACAAGGTGGCGCGGCCAGGCCATGGGCCGCGCCGGCCTGTGGTCTGGCCCCACCTTGGGTCTTCTCGGCTCCCCCTTCTGGCTTCCTTCGTCATCTGGAAAAATAGGATTTTTGGTATAATTTCCTTCCACAGTTGATCTTCCGAAATATTGCGTTCTGACGGTGCTTTTTCCAGCAGAATCCTGGCTCCGGTGCTTGATCCTCCAATAATGATGAAACATGCAAAATAGATGAAATAACATAAGTATTGTGTCCAAATATGAAATATATCAATGAATAACAGCAAATTATGATATAAAATAGTGATGCAAATTGGACGTATCAACTCCCCCCAAGCTTAGACTTCGCTTGTCCCCAAGCGAAACTGAACTCAGTAAACAGGACCACATGTTTATGGAGTGAAGAGTCGATAAATAAAATACGGACAAGAAGCATCATATTCATTCACACAAGACATTCTAGTAAACAACTTCCTCATATAACTCAACTTGAAACAAGTATAAGGTAATCACAAATAAAGGTGCATAAGAAATCATAGTTGGTGATGGCAAACTCCGTTCTTGGTCAGAGAACAATTAACAGGTTATATTTATCTATTGAGCAGCGCTCTCATGTTAAAGTTTATATGGCACAACTTGCATACTCAATTATAATAGTCTCCTCATAATCATTGATAACTTGCAAAGCTATATTCATTCAGATAAAACTTGTACTAAACAAGGAAGAGTAAAGACATGATGAAGCAAATCACAATATAATAGTTTGATCACAACAACTAAAATGCTTGCTTGAGATGGAGGGAAATAGGTTTACTGACTCAACATAAAATAAAAGACAGGCCCTTCGCAGAGGGAAGCAGGGATTAAATCATGTGCTAGAGCTTTTTCAGTATTGAAATCATATAGAGATAATAAAAGTAACATTTTGAGAGGTGTTTGTTGTTGTCAACGACTGGTAGCGGGTACTCTAACCCCCTTGCCAGGCAAACCTTCAAAGAGCGGCTCCCATTTTATTTTATTTTTGGGTGGCACTCCTTCCAACCTTTCTTTCACAAACCATGGCTAACCGAATCCTCGGGTGCCTGCCAACAATCTCATACCATGAAGGAGTGCCTTTTTATTTTAGTTTTATTATGATGACACTCCCCCCAACCTTTGCTTACACAAGCCATGGCTAACCGAATCCTTCGGGTGCCGTCCATCAATCACATAACATGGAGGAGTGTCTAATTAGGTTAATTAGTTTGGGACTGGGAATCCCATTGCCAGCTCTTTTTGCAAAACTATTGGATAAGCGGATGAAGCCACTAGTCCATTGATGAAAGTTGCCCAACAAGATTGAAAGATAAAACACCACATACTTCCTCATGAGCTATAAAACATTGACACAAATAAGAGATACTAAATTTTGAATTGTTTAAAGGTAGCACATGAAGTATTTACTTGGAATGGCAGAAAATACCATGTAGTAGGTAGGTATGGTGGACACAAATGACATAGGTTTGGGTTCAGGTTTCGATGCACGAGAAGTATTCCCTCTCAGTACAGGTCTTTGGCTAGCAAGGTTAAATAGCAAGCATAAGAGTTGAGGGAAAACAAACAAATATACATGTGATAGAAACAATCATGCATCTTACTTGTAAGTACAAACAGTTTTAACTTCAGAATACTAAGCTAAGAACTGATAAGAAAGATAATAACATCTTCTACATGTATTTCCTCTATTCTTCTTAAACTCAAAGTGTTGTTACTATTGACCAATGCTAAGTTTGCCAAAACCAAATAGATTTATTCAATGCTCCCAAAGTGATACCAATACTAACAACAAGGTAAATCATATAATAGAGATTGCAAACTAAAATAAGATGTGCAATATGTAAATGATAAGACTTCTCATTAATATTCCATAACGATAACTCACACCAAGGGATACATAGATAACCAACTAAAGGAGAGGTACTTCCAAACTACAACCCATCTTATATGATAACTTCCCTACTCATGATATGACACTACTTGACAGTAAAAAGTAAAAGATAGTGATGATGTGATACCGCGGCACTCCCCCAAGCTTGGAACAAACCAAGGGGATGCCAATACCGATGATGAATTACTCCTGCGGTGATGGTGGCGATGAATTCCTGACAAGCTTCTCAATAAGCTCCTGAAGCTCATCAATCTTGTATGTGAGATTGCGAATCATCTCCGAATTGTGCTCGACGCGGTTAAGAAGTCTGTCCGACGGCGAGTCCCAACTCTTGGAGTTATTTCCCCACTCTTCACCCTCAGGCTTCCTCATTCCTGCAGTGTTAGAGCTATCTATATCCCAATTGCTAGGCAATGCTGCCTTGGGAGTCCGTTCAATTTGATTATTGAAAATTAGATTGTGGAAGGGATGGTGAATGCCTGATAAAGATGTTTTCGGAGCTAGGTAATGACGTGGAACCGCTCCTCCAGTGCGAATTCTTGCGCTCTTGTTTGCACTAAAAGGGTTGTCCACCACCTTGATGCTTGCGATGGTAGCACGCGGGTGTGCGCGCGAATCTTCCTCCACCTCTTCTTCATACTCTTCCTTGACGTCCTTGTCCACCTCTTTCCACCCAAGATCCCGATTATCTTCATCCGGAAACTCCTTGCCCTTGTTCTTGGAGACCATGGTGCTTCTAAACTGAAAACAGATCCTGGCAGAAACAGCTCGAAACAAAACACGTCGAGAAAACGATATACGGACCTCCAGGGGTCCGGGGGATTATATAGCAAAAATTTCCACGACCAAAGGAAAGTACCAGATCGAACCAGAGTCGGAAAGGGGCGACGAGGTGGCCAGACCATAGGGCGGCACGGGCCCAGGCCAGGCCGCGCCGGCCTATGGTGGCACGCCCTCGTGCGTCTTTTCCACTCCGTTTCGATCTCGTAATTTTCTATATTTTCCAAAAACAGCAAAAATATTGTTCGGAAAGTAAATTGCGTACTTTTCATTACCAGTACTGTTACCTATTCAAAGTCGAGTTCTGGCGGACTGTCAACTTGTCCTTTGATGAAAGCCTCCGGTGTTTCCACTTGAATAATATCAACATCAACATTATAAGAATCACCTGAGATATAATGCTTGAGTCTTTGTCCATTCACCATTTGCGTGGCATTGCCTTGGAGAGAGCTAATTTTGATTGCTCCTGAACGATACACCTCCTCAACAACATACGGTCCTTCCCATTTCGAGAGTAATTTCCCTGCAAAGAATCTGAGACGAGACCGATACAATAGGACTTTATCCCCAATATTAAATTCTCTTTTGATAATCCTTCTATCATGCCATTTTTTAACTTTCTCTTTAAAGAGTTTAGCATTTTCATAAGCCTCACTTCTCCATTCATCTAGAGAACTCAATTGCAACAACCTCTTATTACCGGCAAGTTTAGGATCTTTATTTAATTCTCTAACAGCCCAATAAGCTTTGTGCTCTAGTTCTAAAGGTAAATGACAAGCTTTTCCGTAAACCATTTTATAAGGTGACATTCTCATGGGATTTTTATAAGCAGTTCTATAAGCCCATAGTGCATCCTTCAATTTACTAGCCCAATTCTTTCTAGTTTTATTAACAGTCTTTTGCAAGATAGATTTAATCTCTCTATTTGATAATTCTACTTGACCACTAGTTTGAGGATGATAAGCGGAAGCAATTCTATGATTAATACCATACCTAGCAAGAGTTTTTCTAAAACCTCCATGAATAAAATGAGAACCTCCATCTGTCATAACATATCTAGGCACTCCAAATCTAGGAAAAATAATGTCTAAAAGCATTCTTAAAGAGGTCTCACCATCAGCACTTTTTGTAGGTATGGCTTCCACCCATTTAGTAACATAATCAACAGCAACAAGTATATGAGTGTTACCTTCTGAAGACGGAAAAGGTCCCATGAAGTCAAATCCCCAACAATCAAATGGTTCAATAACAAGAGTATAATTCATAGGCATTTCATTACGTCTGGAGATATTACCAACCCTTTGGCATTCATCACAAGATAAAATAAACTTTCTCGCATCCTTGAAGAGAGTTGGCCAATAAAAACCTGATTGTAGAACCTTTTGCGCGGTTCTTTCTCCGGCGTGATGTCCTCCATAAGCACTACCATGACATTTACTCAATATCTCTTGTTGTTCATATTCGGGAACACACCTTCGCAGAATACCATCCACTCCTTCTTTATATAAGTGTGGGTCATCCCAGAAATAATGCCTCAAGTCATAAAAGAATTTCCTCCTTTGCTGAGCTGAAAAGGTTGGAGGCAAGTACTTGGAAACAATAAAGTTAGCATAATCAAGATACCAAGGACTGTCTCGCGAGCTCACCTTTATTACAGCCAATTGTTCATTTGGAAAACTATCATTAACAGGAACGAGGATCATAAGCAATATTTTCCAATCTAGACAAATTATCGGCAACCGGATTATCGGCACCTTTCCTATCTACAATATGTAAATCAAATTCTTGCAAAAGAAGTACCCATCTAATAAGCCTCGGCTTAGCATCTTTCTTTGTCATAAGGTATCTAATTGCAGCATGATCAGTATGAATCGTAACTTTTGAATCAACAATATAAGATCTAAATTTATCACAAGCAAAGACTACAGCTAATAATTCTTTTTCAGTTGTAGCATAATTTCTTTGAGCAGCATCAAGAGTTTTACTAGCATAATGAATAACATTCAGTTTTTTATCTACTGTTTGTCCAAGAACAGCGCCTACGCAAAATCACTAGCATCACACATAATTTCAAAAGGCAAATTCCAATCGGGAGGTTCAACTACGGGAAGCAGTTGTTAAGGCTTTCTTTAGAGTTTCAAAAGCTTCCTTACAATCATCATCAAAAACAAAAGGTACGTCTTTTTGAAGAAGATTAGTAAGAGGCTTTGAAATCTTGGAGAAATCTTTAATAAATCTCCTATAAAACCCAGCATGACCAAGAACACTACGAATACCTTTAACATCCCTCGGATAGGGCATCTTCTCAATTGCTTCAACTTTAGCTCTATCAACTTCAATACCTCTCTCAGAAATTTTATGTCCCAATACAATTCCTTCATTAACCATAAAGTGGCATTTCTCCCAATTAAGAACAAGGTTAGTTTCTTCACATCTCTGCAAAACTTTATCGAGGTTTCGCAAGCAACTATCAAAAGAATTCCCATAGACGGAAAAATCATCCATGAATACTTCCACAATACTCTCACAAAAGCCATGAAAAATAGCAGACATGCATCTTTGAAAAGTAGCAGGAGCATTACATAAACCAAAAGGCATACGCCTATAAGCATAAGTTCCATAGGGACAAGTAAAAGTGGTTTTCTCTTGATCTTTAGTTTTTACAGCAATTTGTGAAAACCCAGAATAACCATCAAGAAAGCAAAAATGAGTATTTTTAGACAATCTTTCTAGCATTTGATCAATAAATGGTAAAGGGTAATGATCTTTCTTAGTAACTTTATTAACTTTTCGAAAATCAATGCACATTCTATACCCTACAACTACTCTTTGAGGGATGAGCTCATCATTATCATTAGGCACAACAGTGATTCCTCCTTTCTTGGGAACGCAATGCACAGGACTAACCCATCTACTATCAGCAATAGGATATATAATACCAGCTTCAAGAAGTTTTAATACCTCATTCCTTACCACTTCCTTCATCTTCGGAATTAGACGACGCTGAGGTTCAACAACAGGCTTCGCATCATCTTCCATATTGATGGCGTGTTGGCAAATAGAAGGAGAAATCCCCTTCAAATCATCAAGAGTATAGCCAATAGCTCCTCGGTGTTTCTTCAATATTTCCAATAACCTTTCTTCCTCAATCTCTGAAAGCTTAGAACTAATAATAACAGGATATATTTTCTTATCATCAATATGAGCATATTTAAGATTATCAGGTAAAGGCTTTAAATCAAAAACAGGATCTTCCTTTGGTGGCGGTGTTGTACCCAAATCTTCCACCGGTAAATCATGCTTGAGAATAGGTTGGCGAAGAAAAATTTCCTCAAGCTCATCTCTTTCTTTCCTAAAAACTTCACTCTCGCTATTCTCCAAATGTTGCTGCAAAGGATTATTAGGAACAAGAACAATAGATGCACACTGCTCCATTTTAAAATCATCACTAGGCAAATCAGCTTTATAAGGAGTTTTGGTAAATTTAGAGAAGTTAAACTCATAAGATTCACCAGCAAATTTAGTCAAAATTTTCTCTTTCTTGCAATCTATAATAGCTACACAAGTATTTAGAAAAGGTCTACCAAAAATAATAGGACAATAATCACTAGCAGCAGAACCAAGTACCAAAAAGTCAGCAGGATATTTAATCTTACCACATAGAACTTCTACATCTCGAACAATACCAATTGGAGAAATAGTTTCTCTATTAGCCAGCTGAATAACCACATCAATATCTTCAAGTTCACAAGAATCAATTTCGTGCATAATCTCCGTGTAAAGCTCATAAGGAATAGCACTAACACTTGCACCAATATCACATAAACCATAATAGCAATGATCACCAATTCTAACAGATAGCATAGGAACACTAACTTGTTTGGGTTTATTAGGATGTGAAACAATATTAGAAGCATCTTCACAGAAAATAATATGACCATCCTCCACATTTTCAGTCACAAGATCTTTAACTATTGCAACATAGGTTCAACTTTTATTTGTTCTTCGGGTTCTACAGGTTTCTTTTCACTTTTATGAACCGCACTATTTATAACAGTACTCCTTCATTTTAGCGAGGAAAGGAGTTTTTTCAATATAAGCTTAGGAATAACATGATCAGCAGTTTCAACTACAACGCATTTATTAATAGATGAATCAATTTTATCTTTATACGGTTCATGATACTTATCAAAATTCTTCTTAGGCAATTCATAATGAGAGGCAAAAGCTTTATAAAGATTTGCAGCAACTTGAGAATCAAGACCATATGTAGCACTCATATTACGAAATTTATCGGTATCCATAAAAGCTTCAATGCATTTATAATCATAAATTATACGATTCTCTATCCTTGTCGTTCTCCCAACCTTCAGTATTTTCTTGGATCCGATCAAGAAGGTCCCTTTTAAACTCTTCTTTGTTGCGTGTAAATGATCCGAACAAGAAGTATCCAAAGCAAGGTCTTGTCTTGAAAAGAAAGTCTTGCATAGAAATTATCAATAATAACATTACCAGGAAGCTCATGAATGGGGCATTTGAGCATTAAAGACTTCAATCTCCCCCAAGCTTGGGCAATACTTTCTCCATCATGAGGCCAGAAATTATATATGCGGTTACGATCTTTGTGAATTTCACTTGGAGGATAGAATTTAGAATAAAATAAAGGCACAATGTCCTCCCAATCAAGAGAATCACCATTCTTCAGCAATTTATACCAATGCACCGCTTTACCAGACAGCGATATAGAGAATAGTTTCTTTCTAACTTCATTCATAGCAATACCTGCACATTTGAATAACCCGCATAATTCATGCAAAAACAGTAAATGATCACCAGGATGGACAGTTCCATCCCCTTCATAGCGGTTATCCATAACACGTTCAATAATTTTCATAGGTATTTTATATGGTATCACTTCCTCACCTGGCGCCTCATCCACTACCGTTGCAGTAGTAGTAGATTTCCCAAATAGAAATTGAAGAGAAGATCTCTCCATAATGACTTATAGCAGCGAGTAAATAAAATTAGCACAAACAGTAAAGGTTTTCCTTACCAATTCCACTTACCAATAGCGCTTCACTCCCCGGCAACGGCGCCAGAAAATAGTCTTGATGACCCACAAGTATAGGGGGTGTATCGTAGTATTTTTGATAAGTAAGAATGTCGATCCCAACGAGGAGCAGAAGGTGTTGACAAGCAGTTTCGATGAAGGATTCCCTGTAAATGCTCACAGACAAGTATTCAGGGGGTTTTGATGTAACAGTTGAATAAAGTACGAGTAAGTAAAGTGCGAGAGTAACAATTGCAGCGAGTGACCCAATCCTTTTTAGCACAAAGGACAAGCCGGGTTGTTTACTTATAATGACCAAACGTTCTCGAGGACACATGGGATTTTAGTCTAGTGCTTTCGCTACATACGGCTAAATAATCTTCATTGTTATGATAAGTGTTGTGTGGGTGAACCTATGCTAATGTACCGCCCTTCCTAGGACTAATACATACTTGTGATTATACCCCTTGCAAGCATCCGCAACTACAAGAAAGTAATTAAGATAAATCTAACCACAGCCTTAAACTCTGAGATCCTGCTATCCCTCCTGCATCGATATACCAACGGGGGTTTAGGTTTCTGTCACTCCGGCAACCCCGCAATTAGCAAACGAATACAAGATGCATTCCCCTAGGCCCATGAAGGTGAAGTGTCATGTAGTCGACGTTCACATGACACCACTAGAAGAATAACACCACAACTTAAATATCATAACATTGAATATTACTCAACCATGGTTCACTACTAACATTTAGACTTCACCCATGTCCTCAAGAACTAAACGAACTACTCACGAGACATCATATGGAACATGATCAGAGGTGATATGATAATGAATAACAATATGAACATAAACCTTGATTCAATGGTTTCACTCAATAGCATCAACAACAAGTAGAAATTAATACCGGGAGAGTTTCCCCTATCAAACAATCAAGATCAAACCCAAATTGCTACGGCGGTGACGGTGTCCAGCGGTGGAGACGGCGGTGATGATGGTGGAGATGATGATGATGGTGATGGAGATGATGTCCAGCTCGATGACGGTGACGATGGCGTCGAATTCCCCCTCCGGGAGGGAATTTCCCTGGCGGATCTCAGCCGCCGGAGAGCTCTTTTCTCTCTGGTGTTCTCCGCCCCACAGAGGCGGCTGTAACTCTTCGTGAGGTACCCTCTGTGGCTTAGGTCTTCGGGACGAAGGGTTTCGCGAAGAAAAGGAGGCGAAAGGGAATGTGGGGCCCCCACACCACAAGGTGGCGCGGCCAGGCCATGGGTCACGCCGGCCTGTGGTCTGGCCCCACCTTGGGTCTTCTCGGCTCCCCCTTCTGGCTTCCTTCGTCATCTGGAAAAATAGGATTTTTGGTATAATTTCCTTCCACAGTTGATCTTCCGAAATATTGCGTTCTGACGGTGCTTTTTCCAGCAGAATCCTGGCTCCGGTGCTTGATCCTCCAATAATGATGAAACATGCAAAATAGATGAAATAACATAAGTATTGTGTCCAAATATGAAATATATCAATGAATAACAGCAAATTATGATATAAAATAGTGATGCAAATTGGACGTATCAGTGTCGATGAAGATGGCTCCGGGGGCAATTCCCCGTCCCGGCGGCGTGCCGGAACAGAGACTTCTGTCCCCCGAATCTTGGCTTCGCGATGGCGGCAGCTCTGGAAGGTTTCTCGTACCGTGGCTTATTCGTTTAGGGTTTTCGCGACGGAGGCTTTAAGTGGGCGAAAGGGCAGCCTCGGAGGGGCCCTGGTGGGGCCACACCATAGGGGGTGCGCCCCACCCCTTGGCCGCGCCGCCCTGGCGTGTGGGGCCCCCTGGCTCCCCTATGGTCCCTCTCTGGCTCTCTGGAAGCTTCCGGGAAAAATAAGGTACTGGGCGTTGATTTCGTCCAATTCCGAGAATATTTCCTGTGTAAGATTTCTGAAACCAAAAACAGCAGAAAACAGGAACTGGCACTTCGGCATCTTGTTAATAGGTTAGTTCCAGAAAATGCATCAAAACGATATAAAGTGTGAACAAAACATGTAGGTATTGTCATAAAACTAGCATGGAACATAAGAAATTATAGATACGTTGGAGACGTATCAGACTCCTCCGATTATCCAAATAGAATTTTGGTTGGTTGAGTATATCTTGAATATTTTGCTGCTGTAGGTAACATGTTAAGTGAGCTTGCGTGCTTGTTCTAAGTTGTAAGAATTAGTTTTGATGTATTTTTAGTACTCTACCAAGTTCCTATAGTAGTTTCCCTCAATTATATGTCTCCAAATCAACTTTTATAATGTTTGTTGAAAATTTTCAGAAAATGGAGTGGAATAGGCACCAACTCAACCAACAAGAATTGGAGGTGCAACAAGTTATGAGAGTTCACCGCGAAGAGGGAGTATACCCCTCTTACTACCCATGCGCTGATTTTATGAGGAGTGCAGGAATCTTGCGAGATGTTCAAAATCTAATTTCCAATGCAGGGTTGGAAAGTTTTGTTGTTGGTGAACCTTACCAATATGTAAAACTAACCATGTCAGTGGTGCAGGATTTTGAATTCAATTGGTCCCAACCTAACCCCATGGTTCGATACAAAATTTATAATAAAACTGTCAACTTGCCCTTTGATGATTTTTGTGCAGCAATTAGAGTGCCACAATGGGGATCATGCGAGAAGGTTAGGGGGCTGCCGCAGGAGCTCTTGAATTTATACAAGATGATCTGTCAAGGGAGAAGCTTCTCAGATGAGAGTGGTAAAATCCGTAGTATTCAACTCCCAGCTATTCGCTACTTTGCTTATTTCATCACCAAATGCGTTCTCGCTAGAAAGAGTGCAAATAAGTTATCTATCCAGGATTTGGCTTTCCTAGCTGCTGCATTGCAATGTGATAGGACTTATAATTTGGGTGCTTTGATAGCCTTTAGACTTGCTACTAACCGTGAGAAGGGAGGAATTTGTGGAGGTCTCATTGCCTCTCGTTTATTAGCTATGCATGGTGTAGAACCTCACCCTCTTGATGTTCAACTCTCCATAGAGAAACTTGATATTGTTTCCATGATTAAACATGACTTTGTTTCTGATTGGTCTAATTTGAGTAACCTATATTATAAGATAACATTTTACAAGAAAAATTGGAGAACAACTAAAAAAATTGAAAGGCTAGTAGGATTGCCTGCACCTGCTTTGTTTAACCTTGATTCCAGGGAAAATTGGTTGGTCACGGAAGACGAACTGAATGCATACATAGAGGGGGATGGCCATCATGCAGGGGATGGCACGGAGGAGGCTGAGGAACACCTCGACTTGTCATCCGATGCAGCGAGCTCTTCGCATCAACATTTTGTGCATGTGGAGCCTTCACCCTTTTCTTCTGCACAGGGACCTTATTATGACCACGCCATGTATGATCCACCGGCGTGGAACCCTGACCCTCGCTGGGGTTGAACTCCACTTAGGCCAAAAGCCTAAGCTTGGGGAGGTATACCGGCATCACTCATTCATTGCATATTACAATTGCTGGATACTTGTACATACTTGTTTAGCTTCTTAAAGTGGTTTTTAATAAGAGGGAGATGATATTTGGGGAAGTGCTGTTTGAAAACAGATTCTGGACTGATACCAAAAAAAATCCCAAAAACAGCCAGAACGTTATTTTGCGAAGCCAATTTTTGTGCATGTTCTTCAGGTTATTATCTAACTTTCATTAGTTGAGAACTTTTCGAGTTGATCAGCGGAAGATTTTCTTAATAATCTATTACTGTAGTGCTGTCAAGTTTGACGAATTTCTGCTGCTTTGTGTTTATGTGACTCTTTTAGTTTTCATTTTCTTGTTTTTGCTTTGTTTCTTTTCTAAAACACAAAAAGACCAAAAATATTTCTGTTGTTTCTCTTTACCATTTGTTTATTTTGGTTTCTTGCTCCTATTTTGCTTTATTTGCTATCGTTGGTTTGCTATGAGAAAATCCAAAAAGATTTTGCTTTGTTTGCTTGTTTCCTTTTGTTCTTGTTTCCAGTTCAAAAACACCAAAAATATTTGTTGTTCTTCTTTGATTTTATAAAGTTCATTATGGAGTTCAGCGGTCTCCGGTGGCTGGAGCTTGGTTTTCATTCCATATTATTCAAGCTACACAAGTGAAAGGCAATAATGACGATCTACGACAACTCGACTGTGGTGAGAGGCTGGTATGAACTCTATTTGTTTTCATTTTTGTACATATACTCATCCATGTGAGCATGCTTAGTTGGTTCATGTGAGGTATATGTCATTTAAGAAAGTCTAGTAGTTCATGATCTCTCATGTTTAGCTCCAGTTTATTAATATGAGTAGCATGTCATAGATATTTGCTTGCATTGTTTTATTCATAAATACGTATGACATTGTGGTATCCTCCTCTGAATAATTCACATCGACTTGGCACATGCTCACGCATGCATATGACTGAACAAAAGTCAATGAAGCCTCGATGATTTACTTTGCCTCAGAGTTCTTGTATCACTTTTATGCCTCCGTTAATTTATTTTTGTCGCAAGCATGATTATGACAGTTACTGCTCTCTTGATTGTCGTTTCCCAGTCTATTGGTACCCTTCACTTGTATTGAACGGGAACGCTGCTCGTGCTTCCAAACCCCTGAAAACCAAGTTATTCCAGAGTGTCCACCATAAATACCTATGCATGGCATTTCAAACCATTCCAAGTAAATTCTCATGTGCTACCTTTAAACCTTCAAAATACTTCTCAATTTGTGTCGATGTTTTATAGCTCATGAGGAAGTATGTGGTGTTTATCTTTCAACCTTGTCATTTACTCTTGACATACTTTCATAATGGACTAGTGGCACATCCGCTTATCCAATAATTTTGCAAAAAGAGTTGGCAATGGGGTTCCCAGCCCCAGTTAATTAACTTTCATCAATAATTCTCTTCACATGTTTTGCCCTGATTTATCAGTAAGCAACTTAATTTGCAAATAGACACTCCTCCATGGTATGTGAATGTTGGAAGGCACCCGAGGATTCGGTTAGCCATGACTTTGTTATCACCAGAATTTGACTGGATTAGAGGTGGGCCGCGATCAAGATTGGGCTTGAAGAATATACACGGAAGAAATACGTGAACCGGCCTTGTACACGAAGTTTGGGCTAGTTTGCCCTTGTATCTATAAATATAGTAGGATACGTGTCGGTTAGGTAGAATTTGGCTCGTGCACGATTGGGATTATTCCCACGTTAGAAAGTCTACGGACTATAAATATGTATCTAGGGTTATTGAGAAAAACAACAATCACGTTCATCACAAACCAATCTAGGCGCATCGCCAACCCCTTTGTTTCGAGGGTTTATTCCGGGTAAGCATCATGCTGCCTAGATCGCATCTTGCGATCTAGGCAGTATACGTTTATTCGTCGTTCATGCGTTGCTCGTGCTGAAGCCTTGTTGATGGCGAGCAACGTAGTTATCATGGATGTGTTAGGGTTAGCATTGTTTCATCGTGTAACATGCTTTTTTCCATGCAACCCTTAGACGTCTAGCCGCCCTTACACCTATCTTAGGTGTAAGGGCGGCACCTTGTTTGATCATTATTTAGTAGATCCGATCCGTTATGATTGCTCCTTGTTCTTCAAGGATTAGTTTAATATCTGCATAGTTAGGCCTTGCAAACGGGTTGAAGGATCCAGTAGCATGTAGGGTGTAGTTTGCTAGCCCTAGATAAGATGTTTCGGGGATCAACTTCATGTTGGTTTTTAGGCCTTGTCTAGGGTTGGTTTACTATCACCGTGCGTGGCTGCCAGGCTCAATCACGCGTAGGATGTTCCGATTATGCGGTGAAAACCCTAAATCGTCGTAGGTCGTTTTAGCTGTATATTGATCAAGCAGGACCACCATGTGATCGTAGACCGCTTACGAACCATGGGTGGATCGGCTCCTTGAGTCGATTCACAGGACAACCTGAGAGCCGATCGAGGCTCGTATTTAATGTTTACGTGTATGCCATGCAGGAAACTAAGCGAAGCAAATCCATCACCTTCCTGACCAGGTATAGGTCAGGTGGCACGCCCTTGCACCAGCATCGGGACGTGCGTACCAGGAGCTTTGCGGGCCGTCGCTCGGAGGGACCAGGGCCAGCCGCAGCTCTAGGTTGTTCCCGGCTCTTCGTGTTGCCAGCCGTTGCTCGCCGGTGGGTTTCGGACGCCAACACATTCTGGCACGCCCGGTGGGACCGTCTTCGACATCAACTGCATCGCCATCTACATCTGAGATGGCGGAAGGTACTCCAGTCACGTATGAGGATCTGACTGAGGAGCTCAAGAAGAAGTATGACGAGGTCAAAGCTATCCTCGAAGCCGACCTCATCGGCTCTTTCCAGAGGACCCGCTCACACGGCATCAGGTGGAAAGGGTTCTCGCCTGAAGGCGCGCTCGATGGAGTGGACCTGTCTACCCCTTCAGAAGAACGCACCAGGTCTCTGCGTCAGGAGATTAATTTCATGATAGCGCATTCGCTACACCACCATTCTGAGAACCTGGTGAACACTTTGGAGCGTGTCGCCCTACGGGTGATCCAGGAAATCATGAGGCATCAGTACTCTCCGTCAGGACCTGCTCTAGGGACTCACCAAGGAGAGATACCACTCCAGTCCCGACCGCCGCTGCCGTTCGCGTTGGCAGCACCAGAAGTGCCGAGTTCACCGGCATTCATCGTCTACAAGATCGGTGGTGACCCTAGTGATTACCAGTTCTTGTATGAGGCGCCTAAGGAGATCCCTCACGGGTACACGTGCACATACGTGCCGGCATCGCAGAATCGGGCACTCACGAACCGGCATCGCAACAGCAGGGACTTCTGGAACAGCAGGAGGAGCTTCTGGATCGGATCCTGAGAAGCAGACGTGGCTAGCTAAGTATGCCACTCCGACGAACCTCCAGAGCTCAACTCCTGCAGCTGGCTCAGATCGTGAGAAGCAGACGTGGCTAGCTAAGTATGCCACTCCAACAAACCTCCAAAGCTCAACTCCTGCAGCTAGCTCAGAGCTTGAGAAGCAAGCGTGGCTGGCTAAGTACGCCACTCCAGGGAATCTTCAGAGCTCGACTCCTGCAGCCAGCACCGCGGATCAAATCAGTACAATCTTGAGAGACCAGTTCGGCATGGTGCCGAAAAGGAGGGCAATCGGCTATTCCAAGCCGTACCCCAACGAGTACGATTTGATCCCACTACCACCCAAATATCGGCTCCCTGAATTCTCCAAGTTTAGTGGGTCGGATGGCTCCAGTTCAATCGAGCATGTGAGCCGATATTTGGCGCAGCTGGCCACGATCTCAGCATCAGATGAGCTACGTGTGAGGTTCTTCGCACAGTCCCTCACAGGATCGGCTTTCGGGTGGTACACCTCGCTGCCACCAGATTCAATCCGGACTTGGAAGAAGATGGAAGAGCAGTTCCACATGCAGTATCACTCAGAGGCTTCCGAGGCTGGCATTGCCGATCTAGCACAAGTACGGCAAAAGCGCGGAGAAACAGTATCAGAATACATCCAGCGCTTCAGGGCCATCAGGAACCGATGCTATTCGGCTCGATTGACGGAAAAAGAAGCAGTCGAGTTGGCGGTGGTGGGTCTCGCATCGCCGATCAAGGACATTGCTTCCCAAGCAGATTACCCTTCACTGGCGCATATGGTTCAGAAACTGTCATTATATGAACAGCGCCACCCAGAGTTGTACCAGGACAAATTCAAGCGTGCGGTAGTCCTAGTTGAGACAGAAGAAGATGAAGGCTCTGCGGGAGATCAAGAGGCAGCAGTGGCTGAATGGACTCGGGGGGCAAGCCCCGTGTCCTGCAAGTGGGTTAAGCCACAAGGTCCTCCAAGAGGGTTTGACTTCGACGTGACCAAAGCTGAGCAAATTTTCGACCTCTTACTCAAGGAGAAGCAGCTAAAGTTACCCGAAGGCCTCAAAACCCCCACGGCACAGGAGTTGAACGGAAAGCCATACTACAAATGGCATAACACGTTCACCCATACCACCAACGACTGCAGGGTGTGGCGTCAGCAGATCCAAATGGCGATAGAGCAAGGGCGTCTAATCTTCAGCCAGTACGCCATGAAAGTTGACACGCACCCCTTCCCCGCCGTTAACATGGTGGAGTGCACCTACCCTGGGAGGTGCCAGCCAGGTTTCTCGTTCAACATTAACATGGTAGGGCCTGGGCACCACTCTGGTAAGGACAGAGACGAGAGCAGCCGCTCTCGTAGCAAGGAGAAGGAGGAAGCCGTTCCGCGCGATCGGCTCCGACACGATGGCAAGCGCTACATCACAGAGGGAGAAGTGAAGAATGTGCGATATCAACGACCTCTCTCTGATCATCTCCTCAACAAATATGTGAGTCAGTACGACCAACGCCGACGATACGACGACGGTGACGAAAGAGATCGTCTGGCTAGCAGGGACGCCAGGAGACATCGTCGGCATGATCGAGACGAGGAGAGATATGAGCGCCATGCCAGGGACAAGTCAAGAGAGCAAGACGACGTGGACAAGCACTGGGACTGTCCCTTCTTCAAACACTGCTGGGATTCAGGAATGAGCCGATTGCCTACAATCGGCAACTGCCCAGAATGTAGACAGAAGAAGAAGAGCACAGGAGACGTGTCAGTGTTCAAGCGTCTGGGACCTCTCCCATCTCGGAACAAGCAAGCCGAGTCCTCTCGGGTAGAAGATCTCGAGGAGTTAGAAGATGACGATGAAGAAGAAGAGGATAAGTACCACCGGCCAAGGTGGTGCCCTGATGGACTCAGCCGTTCCCAAAAGCGTAGGGTTCAGCGACTACGTGGTTTGGAGGAAGCCGAAAGGTTATACCTGCACACGTTAAGGAAGGCGCGGCCTGATCTAGCCGCGAAAATTCAACGAACCCTGGATGAAGAGGGTCGACCACAAAAGATGGAGTGGCGCCCCAAGCAAAGGAGAGCCGATGATGAGACATCGGCTGGTACAAACATGGTGTTCATTCTTCCAGCAGAGTTTTGTGCTCCTGGAATAGACGAAGCACCTGTGGCACAACTTGACTGTGGCCCACGGCCAGTTATCTTCGAGAAGCCACGAGAAAAAAGCTACAGACACCTGAAGGCCCTGTACTTACAAGGTTATATCAATGGGCAGCCTGTCAACAAGATGCTGGTGGACACCGGAGCGGCAGTCAACATCATGCCATACTCCATGCTACGTCGGTTGGGACGCTCTAGCTCGGATCTGATCAAGACCAACGTTACACTGAGCGGTTTCAACGGCCAAGCATCTGAAGCACAAGGTGTTCTGAACGTGGATCTGACCGTAGGGAGGAAAACCATCCCTACAACATTCTTCATCGTCGATAGCAAGAGCACTTATGCTGTCCTGCTAGGGAGGGATTGGATCCACGCCAACAGTTGCATTCCATCCACGATGCACCAATGTCTAATACAGTGGGATGGAGATGAAGTAGAGGTCGTCCACGCAGATGACTCAGCCGAGATTTCAACGGCTGGCATGAACGTTTGGGAGACAGCAGGCCAAGAGCCACTCTCAGGCATCACTTTGGACGAATGCGAGCGCATCGACGTGACAAAAAACGGGGTGAGGCTGGTCTTATCCACCGGCCTGACCGTGTAACAAGTGCAAAAGCTATGGACGTACGTGGCGAGGCCGATCCCTGCGATCGGCCCCAAAAAATAAAAAGTGATGATCTTGTCTCAAGCATGTCACGTAGTCATAGTAAGGCACGAACACGATGTAAGCCCTCATTGAGCAATGCAATCAAAATGGGGGCCGATTCCGGCAATCGGCCCATATTATCCTTACCACACGTTTTCCCTGTGTTCAGTGTCGATCTAACAGGTGACGGGAAGCTAGGGTATGGGTTTACATCGGCTGATGAGCTAGAAGAAGTCAACATTGGTCCTGGGGATAAGCCACGACCAACTTTCATCAGCAAAAAGCTAGATCCACATCTCAGGAGCCAGATGATAGCTCTGTTAAAAGAGTACCCAGATTGCTTTGCATGGGATTACACAGAGATGCCTGGGTTAGACAGGAGCATCATTGAGCATCGGCTCCCGCTCAAGAAGGGATTTCGGCCATTCCAACAACGAGTACGCTAGATGAAGGCCGAAATTCTGGAAGAAGTCAAGAAAGAGATCGAGAAAATGTTGGCCGCCGGGTTCATCAGGCCATGCAGGTATGCTGAATGGATCTCCAGTATCGTACCTGTAGAGAAAAAGGACGGCCGATGGCGCGTGGCCATAGATTTCCGAGATCTCAACAGAGCCACTCCTAAGGATGAATATCCCATGCCTGTGGCAGAAACGTTGATCAATGCAGCTGCTGGCCACAAGGTGTTGAGCTTCATGGATGGCAATGCCGGCTACAACCAAATCTTCATGGCCCCAGAAGATATACACAAGACCGCATTCAGAGTACCAGGATCGGTGGGCTTGTTTGAATATGTGGTCATGACTTTTGGGCTGAAGAATGCCGGTGCAACGTACCAACGAGCCATGAATTATATTTTTCATGATCTGATCGGCAAGTTGGTGGAAATCTATATCGATGACGTGGTGGTCAAGTCTGTCTCCATGGAAGGACACCTGGATGATTTGCGACGCATCCTAGACCGAACTTGGAAGTTCGGACTGAGAATGAATCCAAAGAAGTGTGCCTTTGGTGTGACGGCCGGTCAGTTCCTAGGTTTTCTGGTTCATGAACGAGGAATTGAGATCGGCCTGAAAAGTCAGGAAGTAGTACGTACCATGCAGCCGCCTACCACGAAGAAGGAGCTCCAACATCTTATCGGCAAGATCAACTTCGTCCGACGATTCATCTCTAACCTGTCAGGACGAAATGAGCCATTCATGGCGTTGGTGAAGATTAAATCTGATGACGAGTTTCACTGGGGGGCAGAACAGCAGCAGGCGTTTGACAAGATTAAGCGGTATCTGACAACGCCGCCTGTGCTAGTTCCACCTCAGCAAGACAGGCCGTTCTATATCTACTTATCAGTAGCTGACACGTCCATTGCTTCAGTGGTGGTGCAACTCTACGAGGGTGTTGAAAAGGTCGTTTTCTACCTCAGCAGAAGGATGTTGGATGCAGAGACAAGGTATCCTGAGGTCGAGAAGTTATGCCTCTGCCTATTCTTCACCTGCACCAAGCTTCATCATATCCTGTTGACGGCAGAGATCGTCGTCATATGCAAGTCAGACGTTGTCAAGCACATGTTGTCGGCTCCTGTTTTGAAAGGCCGACTTGGTAAGTGGATGTTTGCGTTATCGGAATTCGATCTCCGGTATCAGCCTGCGAAAGCAGTCAAGGGACAAGCGTTGGCCGATCTCATAGCTAAGCGGATTAATACTAATATAGCAGCACTATCTGTATGTGCATGGGCTATGTTCTTCGATGGATCGGCTTGTGATGACGGTTGTGGCATCGGCATTTTGCTCGTGTCGCCTAGGGGGGCAAATTATTCCTTCTCCATCAGGCTATCTACCCCTTGCACTAACAATGTCGCTGAGTATGAGGCAGTACGCAAGGGAATGGAGTTGCTTTTGGAAGCCGGGGTAGAAGCGGTGGAACTTTTTGGAGACTCGAAGTTGGTGATCTCCCAGCTCACGGATGAGTACAAGTGCGAGAGTGAGTCACTCTTCCCATATTGGATGGAATGCCGCGAGCTGATGACGAAATTTCGGTACATCAACTTCAATTGGGTCCCAAGATCTCAAAATACCGAGGCCAACGATCTCGCACAGATGGCGTCAGGCTATAAGGACATACCAGACGGGTCAGAAGTTCAGGTGCAGTTCCTAGAACAGGATGACTGGAGAGCCGATATCTTCAATTACTTGAAGGATTCGGCTCGGGGGGTGATACGTCTCCGACGTATCGATAATTTCTTGTGTTCCATGCCACATTATTGATGATATCTACATGTTTTATGCACACTTTATGTCATATTCGTGCATTTTCTGGAACTAACCTATTAACAAGATGCCGAAGTGCCAGTTGCTATTTTCTGCTGTTTTTGGTTTCAGAAATCCTAGTAACGAAATATTCTCGGAATTGGACGAAATCAACGCCCAGGGTCCTATTTTGCCACGAAGCTTCCAGAAGACCGAAGGAGAGTCGAAGTGGGGCCACGAGGTGGCCAGACACCAGGGCGGCGCGGCCCAGGCCCTGGCCGCGCCGGCCTGTCGTCTGGGCCCCTCGTGCCGCCTCTTTACCTGCCCTTCCGCCTGCAAATAGCCTCCGTCGCGAAACCCCTAGTACCGAGAGCCACGATACGGAAAACCTTACTGAGACGCCGCCGCCGCCAATCCCATCTCGGGGGATTCTGGAGATCTCCTCCGGCACCCTGCCGGAGAGGGGATTCATCTCCCGGAGGACTCTTCACCGCCATGGTCGCCTCCGGAGTGATGAGTGAGTAGTTCACCCCTGGACTATGGGTCCATAGCAGTAGCTAGATGGTTGTCTTCTCCTCATTGTGCTTCATTGTTGGATCTTGTGAGCTGCCTAACATGATCAAGATCATCTATCTGTAATTCTATATGTTGCGTTTGTTGGGATCCGATGAATAGAGAATACTTGTTATGTTGATTATCAAAGTTATGTCTATGTGTTGTTTATGATCTTGCATGCTCTCCGTTATTAGTAGATGCTCTGGCCAAGTTGATGCTAGTAACTCCAAGAGGGAGTATTTATGCTCGATAGTGGGTTCATGTCTCCGTGAATCCGGAGGAGTGACAAGAACCTCTAAGATTATGGATGTGCTGTTGCCACTAGGGATAAAACATTGGTGCTATGTTCGAGGATGTAGTTACTGATTACATTACGCGCAATACTTAATGCAATTGTCTGTTGTTAGCAACTTAATACTGGAGGAGGTTCGGATGATAACCTGAAGGTGGACTTTTTAGGCATAGATGCATGCTGGATAGCGGTCTATGTACTTTGTCCTAATGCCCAATTAAATCTCACTATATTTATCATAATATGTATGTGCATTGTTATGCCCTCTCTATTTGTCAATTGCCCAACTGTAATTTGTTCACCCAACATGCTGTTTATCTTATGGGAGAGACACCTCTAGTGAACTGTGGAACCCGGTCCTATTCTTTACATCGCATACAATCTACTGCAATACTTGTTTTACTGTTTTCTGCAAACAATCATCTTCCACACAATACGGTTAATCCTTTGTTACAGCAAGCCGGTGAGATTGACAACCTCACTGTTTCGTTGGGGCAAAGTACTTTGGTTGTGTTGTGCAGGTTCCACGTTGGCGCCGGAATCTCTGGTGTTGCGCCGCACTACATCCCGCCGCCATCAACCTTCAACGTGCTTCTTGACTCCTACTGGTTCGATTAAATCTTGGTTTCTTACTGAGGGAAACTTGCCGCTGTGCGCATCACACCTTCCTCTTGGGGTTCCCAACGGACGTGTCAGCTACACGCATCAAGCAAATTTCTGGCGCCGTTGCCGGGGACCTGAAGAAAAGTTACACCACAAAGATTTCTATCTCCCACGTCAACTGCACGCCAGCAGCAAATTTCTGGCGCCGTTGCCGGGGAGATCAAGACACGCTGCAAGGGGAGTCTCCACTTCCCAATCTCTTTACTTTGTTTTTGTCTTGCTTTATTTTATTTACTACTTTGTTTGCTGCACTATATCAAAATACAAAAAAATTAGTTGCTAGTTTTACTTTATTTTACTGTCTTGTTTGCACTCTATATCAAAAACCCAAAAAAAAATTAGTTACTTGCATTTACTTTACTTGATTCATCATGTTTCCTTTTAATTTTACCACGAAAGTCATACCGGTAGGACGTGGGTCTATAGTTGGGAGAAATAATATAGAGGAATTTTTCAACCATGTTAGTACCATTGACGATTTTGAGGATAGACACTTGGTAGACCTTGCCCCTACTTATGAAATTGCTGCTGCTGCTTTAGTTCGCATGTTGGAAACTAAATTTGTTAATCTCAATCCTATAATCCAACACATGTTTCTCACACTTGGTGATATGGAAGAAGGGGAAAAGAAAGATTTTGTTTTAGAAACCCTCCTTAGAGAATTTGGTGGTATAGCAAGAGAGGCTAGAAAGGTCTTTGCTAAATATGATATGCTTGGTTCTTATACCAATTTTGTTAGTCTCCTTGAAAAGATGGATATGGATAGAA
Source organism: Lolium perenne (assembly GCF_019359855.2). NCBI lineage: Eukaryota > Viridiplantae > Streptophyta > Magnoliopsida > Poales > Poaceae > Lolium > Lolium perenne. Next base: position 264,293,755 of record NC_067250.2, read on the forward strand.
TAAAGTACACTAATAATATTAATGATGGTGGGGAGATCAAAGCACCAATACCATGTAAGCTCCTAGCGATGAATGATGCACTAGAAAATAATTATGCTTGGCTTGTTCCTGAAAATTTGTTTGATGAGAGTAGCAAGCCCAAGACTAATGAAAAGGGGGACGCTAAAACTTATGTATCTAATATACTATGCCTGGTTGAGAAAACTCCGCATCCCGCTGTAGATGCACCATCTCTTGATAATACTTGATACACACTTTCTGCGCCTAGCTGAAAGGCGTTAAAGAAAAGCGCTTATGGGAGACAACCCATGTTTTTACTACAGTACTTTGTTTTTATTTTGTGTCTTGGAAGTTGTTTACTACTGTAGCAACCTCTCCTTATCTTAGTTTGGTGTTTTATTGTGCCAAGTAAAGTCGTTGATAGAAAAGTTCATACTAGATTTGGATTACTGCGCAGAAACAGATTTCTTTGCTGTCACAAATCTGGGCAAAATTCTCTGTAGGTAACTCAGAAAATTAAGCCAATTTACGTGAGTGATCCTCAGATATGTACGCAACTTTCATTCAATTTGGGCATTTTCATTTGAGCAAGTCTGGTGCCTCAATAAAATTCGTCAATACGAACTGTTCTGTTTTTGACAGATTCTGCCTTTTATTTCGCATTGCCTCTTTTGCTATGTTGGATGAATTTCTTTGATCCATTAATGTCCAGTAGCTTTATGCAATGTCCAGAAGTGTTAAGAATGATTGTGTCACCACTGAACATGTTAATTTTTATTGTCCACTAACCCTCTAATGAGTTGTTTCGAGTTTGGTGTGGAGGAAGTTTTCAAGGATCAAGAGAGGAGTATGATGCAATATGATCAAGGAGAGTGAAAGCTCTAAGCTTGGGGATGCCCCGGTGGTTCACCCCTGCATATTCTAAGAAGACTCAAGCGTCTAAGCTTGGGGATGCCCAAGGCATCCCCTTCTTCATCGACAACATTATCAGGTTCCTCCCCTGAAACTATATTTTTATTCCGTCACATCTTATGTGCTTTGCTTGGAGCGTCGGTTTGTTTTTGTTTTTGTTTTTGTTTTGTTTGAATAAAATGGATCCTAGCATTCACTGTATGGGAGAGAGACATGCTCCGCTGTAGCATATGGACAAGTATGTCCTTAGGCTTTACTCATAGTATTCATGGCGAAGTTTCTTCTTCGTTAAATTGTTATATGGTTGGAATTGGAAAATGATACATGTAGTAATTGCTATAATGTCTTGGATAATGTGATACTTGGCAATTGTTGTGCTCATGTTTAAGCTCTTGCATCATATACTTTGCACCCATTAATGAAGAAATACATAGAGCATGCTAAAATTAGGTTTGCATATTTGGTCTCTCTAAAGTCTAGATAATATCTAGTATTGAGTTTTGAACAACAAGGAAGACGGTGTAGATTCTTATAATGTTTACAATATGTCTTTTATGTGAGTTTTGCTGCACCGCTTCATCCTTGTGTTTGTTTCAAATAGCCTTGCTAGCCTAAACCTTGTATCGAGAGGGAATACTTCTCATGCATCCAAAATCCTTGAGCCAACCACTATGCCATTTGTGTCCACCATACCTACCTACTAGATGGTATTTCTCCGCCATTCCAAAGTAAATTGCTTGAGTGCTACCTTTAAAATTCCATCATTCACCTTTGCAATATATAGCTCATGGGACAAATAGCTTAAAAACTATTGTGGTATTGAATATGTACTTATGCACTTTATCTCTTATTAAGTTGCTTGTTGTGCGATAACCATGTTTCTGGGGACGCCATCAACTATTCTTTGTTGAATATCATGTGAGTTGCTATGCATGTTCGTCTTGTCTGAAGTAAGGGAGATCTACCACCTTATGGTTAAGCATGCATATTGTTAGAGAAGAACATTGGGCCGCTAACTAAAGCCATGATTCATGGTGGAAGTTTCAGTTTTGGACATATATCCTCAATCTCATATGAGAATAATAATTGTTGCCACATGCTTATGCATTAAAGAGGAGTCCATTATCTGTTGTCCATGTTGTCCCGGTATGGATGTCTAAGTTGAGAATAATCAAAAGCGAGAAATCCAAAATGCGAGCTTTCTCCTTAGACCTTTGTACAGGCGGCATGGAGGTACCCCATTGTGACACTTGGTTAAAACATGTGTATTGCGATGATCCGGTAGTCCAAGCTAATTAGGACAAGGTGCGGGCACTATTAGTATACTATGCATGAGGCTTGCAACATGTAAGATATAATTTACATAACTCATATGCTTTATTACTACCGTTGACAAAATTGTTTCATGTTTTCAAAATAAAAGCTCTAGCACAAATATAGCAATCGATGCTTTCCTCTTTGAAGGACCATTCTTTTTACTTTTATGTTGAGTCAGTTCACCTATTTCTCTCCACCTCAAGAAGCAAACACTTGTGTGAACTGTGCATTGATTCCTACATACTTGCATATTGCACTTATTATATTACTCTATGTTGACAATTATCCATGAGATATACATGTTATAAGTTGAAAGCAACCGCTGAAACTTAATCTTCCTTTGTGTTGCTTCAATACCTTTACTTTGAATTATTGCTTTATGAGTTAACTCTTATGCAAGACTTATTGATGCTTGTCTTGAAGTACTATTCATGAAAAGTCTTTGCTTTATGATTCACTTGTTTACTCATGTCATTTCCATTGTTTTGATCGCTGCATTCATTACATATGTTTACAAATAGTATGATCAAGGTTATGATGGCATGTCACTCCAGAAATTATCTTTGTTATCGTTTTACCTGCTCGGGACGAGCAGAACTAAGCTTGGGGATGCTGATACGTCTCCGATGTATCGATAATTTCTTGTGTTCCATGCCACATTATTGATGATATCTACATGTTTTATGCACACTTTATGTCATATTCGTGCATTTTCTGGAACTAACCTATTAACAAGATGCCGAAGTGCCGATTCTTTGTTTTCATTGCTTTTGGTTTCAGAAATCCTAGTAACGAAATATTCTCGGAATTGGACGAAATCAACGCCCAGGGTCCTATTTTGCCACGAAGCTTCCAGAAGACCGAAGGAGAGTCGAAGTGGGGCCACGAGGTGGCAGGACACCAGTGGCGGCGCGGCCCAGGCCCGGCCGCGCCGGCCTGTCGTGCAGGCCTCGTGCCGCCTCTTTACCTACCCTTCCGCCTACAAATAGCCTCCGTCGCGAAACCCCGCACGAGAGCCACGATACGGAAAACCTTATCGAGACGCCGCCGCCGCCAATCCCATCTCGGGGATTCTCGGAGATCTCCTCCGGCACCTGCTGAGAGGGGATTCATCTCCCGGAGGACTCTTCACCGCCATGGTCACCTCCGGAGTGATGAGTGAGTAGTTCACCCCTGGACTATGGGTCCATAGCAGTAGCTAGATGGTTGTCTTCTCCTCATTGTGCTTCATTGTTGGATCTTGTGAGCTGCCTAACATGATCAAGATCATCTATTTGTAATTCTATATGTTGCGTTTGTTGGGATCTGATGAATAGAGAATACTTGTTATGTTGATTATCAAAGTTATGTCTATGTGTTGTTTATGATCTTGCATGCTCTCCGTTATTAGTAGATGCTCTGGCCAAGTTGATGCTAGTAACTCCAAGAGGGAGTATTTATGCTCGATAGTGGGTTCATGTCTCCGTGAATCCGGAGGAGTGACAAGAACCTCTAAGATTATGGATGTGCTGTTGCCACTAGGGATAAAACATTGGTGCTATGTTCGAGGATGTAGTTACTGATTACATTACGCGCAATACTTAATGCAATTGTCTGTTGTTAGCAACTTAATACTGGAGGGGGTTCGGATGATAACCTGAAGGTGGACTTTTTAGGCATAGATGCATGCTGGATAGCGGTCTATGTACTTTGTCGTAATGCCCAATTAAATCTCACTATATTTATCATAATATGTATGTGCATTGTTATGCCCTCTCTATTTGTCAATTGCCCAACTGTAATTTGTTCACCCAACATGCTGTTTATCTTATGGGAGAGACACCTCTAGTGAACTGTGGACCTCGGTCCTATTCTTTACATCGCATACAATCTACTGCAATACTTGTTTTATCGTTTTTCGCAAACAATCATCTTCCACACAATACGGTTAATCCTTTGTTACAGCAAGCCGGTGAGATTGACAACCTCACTGTTTCGTTGGGGCAAAGTACTTTGGTTGTGTTGTGCAGGTTCCACGTTGGCGCCGGAATCTCTGGTGTTGCGCCGCACTACATCCCGCCGCCATCAACCTTCAACGTGCTTCTTGACTCCTACTGGTTCGATTAAACCTTGGTTTCTTACTGAGGGAAACTTGCCGCTGTGCGCATCACACCTTCCTCTTGGGGTTCCCAACGGACGTGTCAACTACACGCATCAGGGGGCACCTAAACGGATAAGATACAAGGCCATGAAATATGTCCTTATAAGAGATGAGGAAGAATCGGAGAAGAGATCTGACGAGGTGGAGGAGGACGAAGAGGAGAAGGACTGGGAAGAAAGATCCGACGAGGCGGAGGAGGAAGAAGAGGAAGACATGGCTACAGGAGATGGGGAATTTTTTGGGTGCCGGTGGCCAGAACCGAGCAAGGGGATGAAGAGGTGAACTGTTCGGCGCGGTTAAATAAAAGGGGATATAGTGGAGATTCAATGCCACAGCAGTTTCCGAGGAAGTGGTGCCCAAAGAAAAAAAAAACGGTCAAATCACGCGGAGAAGTTGAGAAGGCAAGGCATTATGATGAAGGATACTGCAACGGTTTTGCCCTGCCACGACATGACCCGACGAAGAAAAAGCAGAGTGATTTTGGAATTATCAATTCCAAAACCAGGGGGGCATGTGTTATCACCAGAATTTGACTGGATTAGAGGTGGGCCGCGATCAAGATTGGGCTTGAAGAATATACACGGAAGAAATACGTGAACCGGCCTTGTACACGAAGTTTGGGCTAGTTTGCCCTTGTATCTGTAAATATAGTAGGATACGTGTCGGTTAGGTAGAATTTGGCTCGTGCACGGTTGGGATTATTCCCACGTTAGAAAGTCTACGGACTATAAATATGTATCTAGGGTTATTGAGAAAAACAACAATCACCTTCATCACAAACCAATCTAGGCGCATCGCCAACCCCTTTGTTTCGAGGGTTTATTCCGGGTAAGCATCATGCTGCCTAGATCGCATCTTGCGATCTAGGCAGTATACGTTTATTCGTCGTTCATGCGTTGCTCGTGCTGAAGCCTTGTTGATGGCGAGCAACGTAGTTATCATGGATGTGTTAGGGTTAGCATTGTTTCATCGTGTAACATGCTTTTGTCCATGCAACCCTTAGACGTCTAGCCGCCCTTACACCTATCTTAGGTGTAAGGGCGGCACCTTGCTTGATCATTATTTAGTAGATCCGATCCGTTATGATTGCTCCTTGTTCTTCAAGGATTAGTTTAATATCTGCATAGTTAGGCCTTGCAAACGGGTTGAAGGATCCAGTAGCACGTAGGGTGTAGTTTGCTAGCCCTAGATAAGATGTTCCGGGGATCAACTTCATGTTGGTTTTTAGGCCTTGTCTAGGGTTGGTTTACTATCACCGTGCGTGGCTGCCAGGCTCAATCACGCGTAGGATGTTCCGATTATGCGGTAAAAACCCTAAATCGTCGTAGGTCGTTTTAGCTGTATATTGATCAAGCAGGACCACCATGTGATCGTAGACCGCTTACGAACCATGGGTGGATCGGCTCCTTGAGCCGATTCACAGGACAACCTACGAGCCGATCGAGGCTCGTATTTAATGTTTACATGTATGCCATGCAGGAAACTAAGCGAAGCAAATCCATCACCTTCCTGACCAGGTATAGGTCAGGTGGCACGCCCTTGCACCAGCATCGGGACGTGCGTACCAGGAGCTTTGCGGGCCGTCGCTCGGAGGGACCAGGGCCAGCCGCAGCTCTAGGTTGTTCCCAGCTCTTCGTTTTGCCAGCCGTTGCTCGCCGGTGGGTTTCGGACGCCAACAGACTTGTGTAAGCAAAGGTTGGGGGGAGTGTCATCCATAATGAAACTAAAGTACGTGTGAAAACAAAAGAGAAGAGGGATGATTTACCTTGCTGGTAGAGATAACGTCCTTCATGGGAGCCGCTCTTGAAAGTCTGGTTGACGAGGTAGTTAGAGTGCCCACTACCATTCGTTGACAACAACAAACACCTCTCAAAATAATTTTGCTTCTGTTTTAAAAATGAAAAGCTCTAGCGCATGTTAATCCCTGCTTCCCTCTGCGAAGGGTCAATCTTTTACTTTTACATTGAGTCACCATCCTTTCTTTGAGCACTTTCTTGAGAGCACAACTTTCATTCTTAGTATAATATGCTTGTCCCAAAATTTGATTAACTGTGGTATAACTTTGATGCTTTTATCTTTGATAATCTCTACTTCTAGTCTTTCCATGAACTTCAAAGGTGCCCGAGCATTTATGTTTTGCTATACAAATACGGGCAAGCGAGATACCACTTTATCATATCCTTTTATGAACAATTGCAATCTTGTTGATAGACATGATTCATGATGCTTATTATTAATTTGTTGGTACCTTTTCCATGATTGACATAGCTATTAGATGACTTTATCTGCATGTATCTTATTATGAATAGCCTAAGTACTTGTCCATATCATGAGAATATTTACATCATATGAACAAATGTGTTCGTGAAAGTTCTTTTATCGCACTCAGTTGTTAACTGAATTGCTTGAGGACAAGCAATAAGCCAAGCTTGGGGGAGTTGATACGTCCAAAACGTATCTACTTTCCCGAACACTTTTGCTATTGTTTTGCCTCTAATTTGTGTATTTTGGATACAACTAACACGGACTAACGCTGTTTTCAGCAGAATTGCCCTGGTGTCTCGTTTTTGTGCAGAAACTCAACTTTCAGGAAAATCCCCGGGATTAATTCCAATGGGCCTATTTTCATAGAAGAGGGACGGAGCCAGAAGACCAGAAGGAGGGGGGCCACGAGGCGCCAACCCCATAAGGCGGCGCGGTGGGCCCCTGGGCCGCGCCGCCCTATGGTGGCGACGCCTCGGGCGGCCCCATGTGCTCCCCTCTGGACTACTTAAGGGCTTCGACCTAAAAACGCACGGGGGTTAGACGAAATCGCCAGAAGACATCCAGAACACCGCCGCCATCGCGAAACTCCGTCTCGGGACCAGAAACTCCGTTCTGGCACTCCGCCGGGATGGGGAATTGGAGGAGATCATCGCCATCATCACCACCGACGCCTCTCCATCGACCAACCATGTTTCCCCCATCCATGTGTGAGTAATTCCCCCGCTTTAGGCTGAAGGGGATGGTAGGGATTGGATGAGATTGGTCATGTAATAGCATAAGATTGTTAGGGCATAGTGCCTAGTGTCCGTAATTGGTACTTTGATGATATTGTTCCAACTTGTTATGCTTAATGCTTGTCACTAGGGCCCGAATGCCATGATCTTAGATCTGAACATGTTATTGTTTCGTGATGATATTCATTGTTTTATGATCTTACCTGCAAGTTGTATACACATATTGCTGTCCGGAACCGGAGGCCCCAAAGTGACAGAAATTGGGACAACCGGAGGGGAAGGTGGTGATATGAGGATCACATGTGTTCACGGAGTGTTAATGCTTTGCTCCGGTGCTCTATTAAAAGGAGTACCTTAATCTCCAGTAGATTCCCTAGAGGCCCGGCTGCCACCGGCTGGTAGGACAAAAGATGTTGTGCAAGTTTCTCATTGCGAGCACGTACGACTAAATATGGAACACATGCCTATGGATTGTTTAGTACTTGGACACTGTTTTATTACTATCTGCAAATGCCCTACTTTGATTGTTATATGATTTCTCTCATCCATGCAGCGCCCGTTCATCCATCCCTGTGCCTACAGTATTTTAATCCTGTTGTTTACTATAATCACTACTGCTGTCTTTGTTACACTGTTGCTGATATTTCACTACTGCTACTGCTATAAAATTGTTGCTACTGATAAAATCTTGCGAGCAAGTCTATTTCCAAGTGCAGCTGAATTGACAACTCCGCTGTTAAGGCTTACAAATATTCTTTGGCTCCCCTTGTGTCGAATCAATAAATTGGGTTTTACTTCCCTCGAAGACTGTTGCAATCCCCTATACTTGTGGGTCATCACCTTCCACTGAAAAATATTTCGTATTTATGAGACATCAAAGTGTCAAATTTGGGATTTAAACTCTGATGGGCTGGGTGTCACTACCCTCCTAACCATCCAACCACATGTAGGTTCTCGGTGCTGCTAGTAAAAGTTGGTACTCCCTACATATAAGATATATATCATAAAAAGTATATTATTGGAAACTTCTTTTGATTATAAATCCAATGGTATAATTTTTATGACATATATATCTTATATTTTGTTGACCAAATTTGTAGTAAAAAATGCGTAATTGCCTTGTAAACCGGTATGGAGGGAGTAATAAATCACAACTAATTTTAAAGCCATAAAGTGTGGTAAAAGTTATCAATAAATTCACTCTATTATAGATGGGTCATATAGATAATAAAGTGTGGCGACCTAAAAATATGGCAAGAACCAAACACATGTCAAATTGCCAAACTTTTGCTTTGCAAACTGTGGCCGGGGGCGAATCGCCCCTATATCTCAGCCTCTCAGGGTAGCAAAATGGCCAAGTATTTGAGGAGAGGCAAAGCAATGCAAAGTATTCGCAGAGAGTGGCACAACAATTGAAACCTTGACATCAGTAGCACGATAACTTCAATTAGAACCACGAGCACGATCCTCTAGTGAACATGACCCGTGGGGCGTTTTCCAACCTCCTCCGTGAGAATCGGAACATCTCCGCTTGGTGTACTGATGACCCTGTGGTTGTACCGAGGGAGTTGGCTGAGCACTTTTTAAACGTCTAAAAAAACGTGAAGCCGGTGAAGCAGTCCTTGCGTCGCTTTGCTGAAGACAGAAGGAAGATCATCGGTGTGGAAGTCACCAAACTGTTGCTAGTATGGGCGCACGGTACGGTCTGGTCGGCACGTACCGATGGTCACCAAAGTTATAGATGGTTTCGAAATCTTCAACTTTTCTTTTTCGTGGTCGTGGATGCGGTACGGGCGCGTGGTACGGTCTGGTATGACCGTACCGATGGTCGCCAAAGTTACAGTAACCTGCGAACATCAAAAATTTCTGTGCAATCTTCACGTGCCCTTATGCATCAACATTACCCCGAAAATGACTAAAAAACAGCAGTATTTATCAAGAATGTGCAACCGTTAGCCTATAAAATTAAAAAGGTATTGTTGTTTATTTTCTTCTCCTCTTTTCCAAAGGATCTCATGAACACCTTTATTAAAAAATAAAAACAAAAAAAACAAACAAATAGAACTAAACATTAAACTAAACAAGAACTAGATAGGAAACTTATTGAGGATGGGTTGCCTCCCATGAAGCATCTCTAGTTAAGGTCAATTAGCTTGACCAAGATGGTGAGCACTTATGAGTTGGAAGTGGAAAACACACTCCAAAATAATTAGCCTTCAAAATAATGATCCCATCATCATCATTTTTGGTCTTCTTCTTTCTAGGAAAGTGTACTACAAAAGGATCTTTGGATGATAGTTCAATTCTCACATTCCCTTCATGAAAATTGATCAGAGCTTTAATAGTTCTAAGAAATGGTCTTCCTAAGATTATAGGAGCTATAGGATCTTCAGTCATGTCTAGAATAATAAGATTAATAAGAGCAGGTCATCCTTTAATCTCTACTACAATATTATCTTTTATGCCTACAACTTGTCTATATGTTGAATCAGCTAAGTGTAGTCTTAGCTCGGTTGTTCTAAATGGCCCCATTCCTAACTTGTCAAATAAGGTCTTTGGAATTGTGGAGATGCTTGCACCAAGATCACAAAGTGCAGCCACCTCGTTTGTTCCAAAATGGATTTTAATAGTGGGCTCAAATATATCATCAAGCTTAGCCGGAAGTTTTTCAACTGGCTTCTTATATTGTTGTTCTAAATCACGAACTTTGAATGCTACTTCATGAATAAATTGACGGTACCTTTCACCATTACCTTCATCGACTCCTCTGGATGTCTTACCGTGACCATCTTTATGAGGTCTTCTACAAAGTACTCAGGTGTTGGAGCATTGGTATAGTCCATTTCTTCAAGTGCTTCTCCATTTCTTTCAATCCTCATCATCTTGAGGTCTTCAACAAGGTTTGGTTCCGGTTTACGTGCAAATCAAGTATAATAGTTTGGCTTTCAGCTATCTTCCCTAGTTGTGTCTCAGTGATCTTTGTCCTTTCATGTAGAACTTGAACATCATTCTTAAGAGAAATGGTTTGGTTAGATAAATTCCCTAACATAGTGCTATGATTTTCAGTGAACTTTGTAAGGGTACTATTTTGTTCACCTTGAGCATGCATAAAATTCTTGAAAGTATTTTCAATCGAGGTATTACCATTGCTTGCTCCATTATCGTTGGTGAAGTTATTATTTGGAACTCCTGCATTATTATTATATTGTCTAGGAAAATTAGATCCATAGTTTTGACTCTTCCATGTAGGGTTATAAGGATTTCTTGCTATGAAGTCTATGTCCTCAACTTTAGTATTGGTGATGGGCATTAACTTGGGTAGTTTCCTTACCCTTGAGAATATGTATAAGTTCATCTACCTTTGAAATAAGTTCTTCATTGTTACCTTCGGTGATTGCATTCACCTTTCTTGAGAAGGATCTTTCTACATGCCATTGGCTATGGTTGCTTTGCATATCATCTAGAAGCCTCCTTGCCAGTTCAACTGGTTTGCTCATGAATGTTCCTCTTGCTGCAATATCAGGCATAGACTTTGACATTGGGTTAAGGGAATTATAAAATAAATGTAGGGGTAACCAATCCTCCATTCCATGACTTGGACAGTTCATGGTGGCTTTTTCATCCTTTCCCATGCAAGCGCTAGTGGCTCGCGGTCTTCTTATCAAAAACATGTAATTTTAGAACACAGTTGCATAGTCTTTGATGGTGGGAAAAACTTAGTCATAAATATATTAGTGCATTCTGATGTCTACGCACGCTTCTATTCCTGTAGACAGTGTTGGGCCTCCAAGAGCAGAGGTTTGTAGAACAGCAGCAAGTTCCCCTTGCAAGAGCTTAAACATGATCTACTTGAGAGCTCAAAACAATTGCCAAGTATCAAATTATTCAAGATAATATACCAATTACCACATGAAGCATTTTCTGTTTCCAACCAAATAGCAATAAGTGCAGCGGCTTTCAGATTTTGCCATGAACATTAAAAGTAAAACGAAGAACACCAGTGTTCAAATGAAAAAGCGGAGCGTGTCTCTCTCCCACACAAGCATGCTAGGATCCGATTTATTCAGAGAATGAAAATAACAAAACGAAAATAAAAGCACACAGACGCTCCAAGTAAAGCACATAAGATGTGACGGAATTAAAATATAGTTTCACTAGAGGTGACCTGATAAGTTGTTGATGAAGAAGGGGATGCCTTGGGCATCCCCAAGCTTAGACGCTTGAGTTTTCTTGAAATATGCGGGGATGAACCATGGGGGCATCTGCTGGCGTGCAGTTGACGTGGGAGTTAGAAATCTATGTGGTGTAACTTTTCTTCAGATCCCCGGCAACGACGCCAGAAAAAGAGCTTGATAACGCGTAAAACACACGTCCGTTGGGAACCCCAAGAGGAAGGTGTGATGCGTACATCAGCAAGTTTTCCCTCAGTAAGAAACCAAGGTTATCGAACCAGTAGGAGTCAAGGAACACGTGAAGGTTGTTGGTGACGGAGTGTAGTGCGGTGCAACACCAGGGATTCCGGCGCCAACGTGGAACCTGCACAACACAATCCAAATACTTTGCCCCAACTTAACAGTGAGGTTGTCAATCTCACCGGCTTGCTGTAAACAAAGGATTAAATGTATGGTGTAGAAAATGATGTTTGTTTGCAAAGAACAGTAGAGAACAATGATTGCAGTAGATTGTATTCAGATGTAAAAGAATGGACCGGGGTCCACAGTTCACTAGTGGTGTCTCTCCAATAAGAAATAGCATGTTGGGTGAACAAATTACAGTTGGGCAATTGACAAATAGAGAGGGCATAACAATGCACATACATATCATGATGAATAATATGAGATTTACTTAGGGCATTACGACAAATAACATAGACCGCTATCCAGCATGCATCTATGCCTAAAAAGTCCACCTTCGGGTTAGCATCCGCACCCCTTCCAGTATTAAGTTGCAAACAACAGACAATTGCATTAAGTATGGTGCGTAATGTAATCAACACAAATATCCTTAGACAAAGCATCGATGTCTTATCCCTAGTGGCAACAGCACATCCACAACCTTAGAACTTTCTATCACTGTCCCAGATTCAATGGAGGCATGAACCCACTATCGAGCATAAATACTCCCTCTTGGAGTTACAAGTATCAACTTGGCCAGAGCCTCTACTAGCAACGGAGAGCATGCAAGATCATAAACAACACATATATTATAGATTGATAATCAAAGACATAGTATTCCATATTCATCGGATCCCAACAAACACAACATGTAGCATTACAAATAGATGATCTTGATCATGATTGGCAGCTCACAAGATCTAACATGATGGCACAATTAGGAGAAGACAACCATCTAGCTACTGCTATGGACCCATAGTCCAAGGGTGAAGTACTCACACATCAATCCGGAGGCGATCATGGTGATGAAGAGTCCTCCGGGAGATGATTCCCCTCTCCGGCAGGGTGCCGGAGGCGATCTCCTGAATCCCCCGAGATGGGATTGGCGGCGGCGGTGTCTCTGGAAGGTTTTCCGTATCGTGGCTCTCGGTAATAGGGTTTTCGCGATGGAGGGAATAAATAGGCGGAAGGGCAGAGTCGGAGGAGGCACGAGGGGCCCACACCATAGGGCGGCGCGGGCCCCTCCTTGGCCGTGTCGCCTTATGGTCTGGCCACCTCGTGGCCCAACTTTGTATGCTGTTCGGTCTTCTGGAAGCTCCATGGAAAAATAAGACCCTGGGCGTTGATTTCGTCCAATTCCGAGAACATTTCCTTTGTAGGATTTCTGAAACCAAAAATAGCAGAAAACAACAACTGGCTCTTCGGCATCTTGTCAATTGGTTAGTGCCGGAAAATGCATAATAATGATGTAAAGTGTGTATAAAACATGTGAGTATCATCATAAAAGTAGCATGGAACATAAGAAATTATAGATACGTTTGAGACGTATTAGCATCCCCAAGCTTAGACTTTTCACTCTTCTTGATCATATTATATCATCCTCCTCTCTTGATCTTTGAAAACTGATACATCCAAAATGTATCTACTTTCCCGAACACTTTTGCTATTGTTTTGCCTCTAATTTGTGTATTTTGGATACAACTAACACGGACTAACGATGTTTTCAGCAGAATTGCCCTGGTGTCTTATTTTTGTGCAGAAAATCAACTTTTAGGAAAATCCCCGGAAATAATTGCAATGGGCCTAATTTCACAGAAGACTTACGGAGCCAGAAGACGAGATGGAGGGGTGCCACGAGGGGCGCCCACCACATGGCGGCGCGGTGGGCCCCTGGGCCGCGCCGCCCTATGGTGGCGCCGCCACGGCCAGCCTCCGACGCTCTTCTCTGGACTACTTAAAGCCCTTGACCTAAAAACGCGCGGGGGGGGGGGGGGGGTTCGACCAATTTTCAAGAAGACATCCAGAACTCCGCTGCCGTCGCGAAACTCAATCTCGGGATCAGAAACTCCGTTCTGCCACCCTGCCGGGACGGGGAATTGGAGGAGATCATCGCCATCATCACCACCGACGCCTCTCCATCAACCATCCATGCTTCCCCCATCCATGTGTGAGTAATTCCCCCGCTGTAGGGTGAAGGGGATGGTAGGGATTGGATCAGATTGTTCATGTAATAGCCATAAGATTGTTAGGGCATGGTGCCTAGTATCCGTTGTTGGTACTTTTATGATATTGTTGCAACTTGTTATGCTTAATGCTTGTCACTAGGGCCCGAGTGCCATGATTTCAGATCTAAACATGTTATTGATTCATGATGATATTCATTGTTTTATGATCTTACCTGCAAGTTGTATACACATATTGCTGTCCGGAACCCGAGGCCCCAAAGTGACAGAAATTGGGACAACCGGAGGGGAAGGCTGTGATATGAGGATCACATGTGTTCACGGAGTGTTAATGCTTTGCTCCGGTACCCTATTAAAAGGAGTACCTTAATTACCAGTAGTTTCCCTAGAGGCCCGGCTACCACCGGCTAGTAGGACAATAGATGTTGTGCAAGTTTCTCATTGTGAGCACATACGACTATATACGGAACACATGCATATGGTTATTTAGTACTTGAATACTGTTTTATTATTATCTGCAAATGCCCTGCCTTGATTATTACATGAGTTCTCTTATCCATGCAGCGCCCATTCATCCATCCCTATGCCTACATTATTTTAATCCTACTGTTTACTATAATCACTACTGCTGTCTTTATTACACTGCTGCTTATATTTCACTATTGCTACTTCTATAAAACCGTTGCTACTGATAAACTCTTGCGAGCAAGTCTGTTTCCAGGTGCAGCTGGATTGACAACTCCGTTGTTAAGGCTTACAAATATTCTTTGGCTCCCCTTGTGTCGAATCAATAAATTGGGTTTTACTTCCCTCGAAGACTGTTGCGATCCCCTATACTTGTGGGTCATCAAAAACTCCTTCACACCAAACTCAAAGCAATCTCATTAGAGGGTTAGTACATAATAAAAAAATTCACATGTTCAGCAAGGACACAATCATTCCTAACACTTCTGGACATTACCCAAGGTTACTGAATTTTAGTGGAGCAAAGAAACCCACTCAAACACAGTAAAAGAGGCAATGCGAAATAAAAGGCAGTCTATCAAAACAGAATAGTCCGTAAAGACGAATTTTTTCGAGGCACTTAACATGCTCAGATGAAAAAGCTCAAATTGAATGAAAGTTGCGTACATATCTGAGGATTACTCACGAATTGTTCCAAGATTTTACGATTTTCCTACAGAGAGAACATCTCAAATTCGTGACAGCTAAAAATCTGTTTCTGCGCGGAAATCCAAATCTAGTATCAACTTTCTATCAAAGACTTTGCTTGGCACAACAATGCAATAAAGTAAAGATAAAAAGGTATTGCTACAGTAGTAACAAGCACCTTGACTCAAATATAAAACAAAAATTGCAGAAATAAAACAATGGGTTGTCTCCCAAGAGCGCTTTTCTTTAAAGCCTTTTAGTTAGGCATGATAATTTTCATGATGCTCTTATAAAGATGAGAGTTGAATATAAGAGAGCATCAAAAAGCAAATACCAAACACATTTAAGTCTAACCCACTTTCTATGCAAACGAATCTTGTAAGAAAACAAATTATTGAAGCATGAAGCTACTATCATAGAAAGACAAAGCAAGTGCAACTTCAAAATTTTCAACAAAAAGAGAGGTGACTTAATATTATTGAGATATATAAAACCATGTCTCCCTCTCTCATAATAATTTTCAGTGGTATCATTGATAAACTCAACAATATAGGTATCGCATAAAGCATTCTTATCATGATCCACATGCATAAAACTATCATTACTCTCCACACAAGCATAATTAATTTTATTAGTAATAGTGGGAGTAAAACTATCACATCCATCATTATAATCATCATAAATTGGAGGCATAGAATAATCATAATGAATTTTATCCTCAATAGTAGATGGACTGAAAATATCACAATCACCATAACGAACTTGAATATGATAGATAAGTTGTATATTAGAGAGATGGTTTTGGGTAATCCCTCCATAACTATGACAGGTTTCATGAGGATGACTGTAATTATAACCTATTTCATAGTATTCTTTATAATAATTGTCAAAGATTGGAGGCATAGTGTCATCATAAGAAATAGAATAGTTATCTTCCAAAGTGTGCTCATCTGTAAACATACCATCATTGTTACTAGAAGGAGATGTATCAAACATATAATCATCAGTAGCAAAAGGATTTTCAAACACCTCATCCCCAAGCTTAGAGTTTTTTATATCATCATGGGAAGAAACATGGATAGTACTAATACTATGGCAATTATTAACATCATCATTTTCAGAATTAGTGTCCCAGAGATCTTCAATATCAAAAGAAGTGTGCTTTTCCCAATCATGATCACTAATATAAATAACAGGCATATGTTCATCATCAAGTTCAGAATCATCGAATTCAGAATTATAAGTATCAATTGTAATAGGAGCAACAAGTTTGGAAGAAGATACCGTTTCCTCTCTCCTTTTACTCCTCTTCTTCTTCTTCGTTCCCTTCTTCTTCTTCTTCTTCTTTTCCTCTTTAGGAGGGAGAGTCTTGAAAGGAAGCTTCTCCACATAACCTGGTTTATTATTAGAAACAATAGAAGAAACTTGGGAGGATACCTCTCTTTCATTAATAAGAACGAAATACATATTAGTCCAGTCATATTTTGGTAAAGTCCCATCCTTTATAGCACTTTGTATGTAGGTGTTGGCATGGCAATTATTAACACACTATTCATATCAAGATCACTCATATCTAACAAAGAAATATTTCTTGATAACTCTTCACACCCCAAAAATAAAGTAAGTTCATCATGCTGATTAGGAGCGATCATGTTATCACAATATAGACTTGAAGTTCTCATTAAATTCGAAATACTATCATCATGACCAGAACATTGAAAATTAAAATGACCCACTTCATAGCAAAGTTCATAAATAAAAGGATGGAGGTCACAAACTTTTTCACCAAGATCTTTTAGAGCCTTGTACCACATTCTAGTTTTTTCATTCCTATGATGGATACAATATTCATCTTCGATTTGATTAATTCCACAAGGTCTATGCATTCCACAATAATTAACATGCTTATAAGAAATAGTACTTTCAGAAGTTTGAGCATGTTTATTGCAATCATTAACAACAATTTCATTTTCCATGCAAGTGTCTTTGAAAGGTTCATGATACACGTCCCAAATTTCTTTAGGAACATTAATATTAGAAGCAAAGGTTCTACAACAATCAACAATAATTTGAGAATCAAGACCATAATTATCACTAAGCTTTTGAAAACCAGCAGTTTTAATGAAAGACTTAATGCATTCATATTCATAGTTTATACTTGATTCTTTACCTTTGTCGTTCTCCCAATCTTTAGTATTGCTTTGAATTCTTTCAAGAAGAACCCATCTAGCTTCAACCTTCTTACTTGTGAAAGAACCCTGTGAACATGCATCTACATAATCCTTATAATGACTTGAAAGCCTTGCATAAAAATTAGTAACAATTATTTCCTCAGAAAACTCATGGTTAGGACATTTTGAGTATTAATGTTTTTAGTCTTCCCCAAGCTTGAGCGATGCTTTCTCCATCATGAGGGTAAAAATTATAAATGTGATTCCTATCTAGATGCACTTCATGAAGAGGATAAAATTTAGAGTAAAAGAGAGATTCAAGCTGTTTCCAATTCGATGGTTGTTCATCTAGCAACCTATACCATTCCTTTGCTTTGTCCTTAAGTGACAATGGAAATAGTTTCCTCATAACATTTTCTCTTGATAAACATGCAATCTCAAATAACTCACAAAGTTCTGTAAGTTTAGACAAGTGAACACTTGGATGGATTGATCCATCCCCTACATACTGATCATTCATAACCCTTTCAACAATTTTCATAGGTATTTTAAAAGGAATACTTTCAACAGGTGGATTTGGAATATCACAAGCATCATTCGAATTACCACATGTTGGAGACAAAGCATTATCAAGGCAAAATATTTCATCCAAAGCTGAGGAGCAAAAAAGATTATTTTTATATAAACTAGCTTCCCCAAGCTTGGGTTTTTCCATAGCATTAAAAGTAATGGTGTCCAAAGAATTTATACTAATAACATTATTACCACTATTATGCAGAAAAACTTCCATAGGTTTTTTAATTTTCTCTTCAAAAGCATCATGTCCTAATTCAATATAAATTTCATAAAGATCTCTAATTTTGTTGTTGTTTTCCATTAAGCCTAACTAGTGAAATAAAAAAAAACAAGAAACAAAAAGATATAATTGCAGAATCTAAAGGAAAGAGCTTCGAGCACTCACACACCGGCAACAGTGCTAGGAAATAGCTTAGTAGTCGGAGGATGTGAATACCTTTTACCTTACCTCCCCGACAACGGCACCAGAAAATAGCTTGATGTCTACGCACGTGATAACCCACAAGTATAGGGGATCGCAACAATCTTCGAGGGAAGTAAAACCCAATTTATTGATTCGACACAAGGGGAGCCAAAGAATACTTGAAAGCCTTAACAGCGGAGTTGTCAATTCAGCTGCACCTGGAAACAGACTTGCTCGCAAGAGTTTATCGAGTAATGTGAGTTTATAGCGATGTGATAGTGAAATAACAGCAGCAGTGGAACAAAGACAGCAGTAGTGATTATAGTAAACATCATGATTAAAATACTGTAGGCACAGGGATGGATGACGGGCGTTGCATGGATGAGAGAAACTCATGTAACAATCAAAGCAGGGCATTTGTAGATAATAATAAAACGGTGTCCAAGTACTAAACAATCCATAGGCATGTGTTTCGTATATAGTCGTACGTGCTCGCAATGAGAAAATTGCACAACATCTTTTGTCCTACCAGCCGGTGGCAGCCGGGCCTCTAGGGAGTCTACTGGATATTAAGGTACTCCTTTTAATAAAGTACCGGAGCAAAGCATTAACACTCCGTGAACACATGTGATCCTCACATCACTGCCATCCCCTCCGGTTGTCCCGATTTCTGTCACTTCGGGGCCTCGGGTTCCGGACAGCGACATGTGTATACAACTTGCAGGTAAGATCATAAAACAATGCATATCATCATGAAACAATAACATGTTCAGATCTGAGATCATGGCACTCGGGCCCTAGTGACAAGCATTAAGCATAACAAGTTGCAACAATATCATCAAAGTACCAATTACGGACACTAGGCACTATGCCCTATCAATCTTATGCTATTACATGACCAATCTCATCCAATCCCTACCATCCCCTTCAGCCTACTGATACGCGTACATCACGCGACCGTTGGGAACCCCAAGAGGAAGGTGTGATGCGTACAGCGGCAAGTTTTCCCTCAGTAAGAAACCAAGGTTTATCGAACCAGTAGGAGCCAAGAAGCACGTTGAAGGTTGATGGCGGCGGAGTGTAGTGCGGCGCAACACCAGGGATTCCGGCGCCAACGTGGAACCTGCACAACACAACCAAAGTACTTTGTCCCAACGTAATGTGATGAGGTTGTCAATCTCACCGGCTTGCTGTAACAAAGGATTAGATGTATAGTGTGGATGATGATTGTTTGCGAAAACTTGATGAAACGAGTATTGCGATGGGATTGTATTCGATGTTAAGAATGGACCGGGGTCCACAGTTCACTAGAGGCGTCTCTCCCATAAGAATAAGCATGTTGGGTGAACAAATTACAGTTGGGCAATTGACAAATAAAGAGGGCATGACCATGCACATACATGTTATGATGAGCATTGTGAGATTTAATTGGGCATTACGACAAAGTACATAGACCACTATCCAGCATGCATGTATGCCTAAAAAGTCCACCTTCAGGTTATCATCCGAACCCCCTCCAGTATTAAGTTGCAAACGACAGACAATTGCATTAAGTATGGTGCGTAATGTAATCAACACATACATCCTTAGACATAGCATCGATGTTTTATCCCTAGTGGCAACAGCACATCCACAACCTTAGAACTTTCTGTCACTGTCCCAGATTTAATGGAGGCATGAACCCACTAACGAGCATAAATACTCCCTCTTGGAGTTACAAGCAAAAACTTGGCCAGAGCCTCTACTAGTAACGGAGAGCATGCAAGATCACAAAGAACACATAGATAATAGATTGATAATCAACATAGCATAGTATTCTCTATTCATCGGATCCCAACAAACACAACATGTAGCATTACGGATAGATGATCTTGATCATGTTAGGCAGCTCACAAGATCCGACAATGATAGCACAATTAGGAGAAGACGACCATCTAGCTACTGCTATGGACCCATAGTCCAGGGGTAGACTACTCACTCATCACTCCGGAGGCGACCATGGCGGTGAAGAGTCCTCCGGGAGATGATTCCCCTCTCCGGCAGGGTGCCGGAGGCGATCTCCTGAATCCCCCCGAGATGAGATTGGCGGCGGCGGCGTCTCTGGAAGGTTTTCCGTATCGTGGCTCTCGGTACTGGAGTTATTATCGACGAAGGCTTAAGTAGGCGGAGGAGGTAGGTTTAGGGGCGACGCGAGGGGCCCACACAGCAGGGCCGCGCGGCCAGGGGGTGGGCCGCGCCGCCCTGGCGTGTCGCCGCCTCGTTGCCCCACTTCGTTTCCTCTCCGGTGTTCTGGAAGCTTCGTGGAAAAAATAAGATCCTGGGCGTTGATTTCGTCCAATTCCAAGAATATTTCCTTACTAGGATTTCTGAAACCAAAAACAGCAGAAAACAGTAACTGGCTCTTCGGCATCTCGTTAATAGGTTAGTGCCGGAAAATGCATAAATATGACATAAATTATGCATAAAACATGTAGGTATCATCAATAAAGTGGCATGAAACATAAGAAATTATCGATACGTTGGAGACGTATCAGCATCCCCAAGCTTAGTTCCTGCTCGTCCCGAGTAGGTAAACGATAACAAAGATAATTTCTGAAGTGACATGCCATCATAATCTTGATCATACTATTGTAAGCACATGTAATGAATGCAGCGATCAAAGCAATGGTAAATGCAATGAGTAAACAACTGAATCATATAACAAAGACTTTTCATGAATAGTACTTCCAAGACAAGCATCAATAAGTCTTGCATAAGAGTTAACTCATAAAGCAATAAATTCAAAGTAAAGGCATTGAAGCAACACAAAGGAAGATTAAGTTTCAGCGGTTGCTTTCAACTTGTAACATGTATATCTCATGGATAGTTGTCAATGCAAAGTAATATAACAAGTGCAATATGCAAGTATGTAGGAATCAATGCATAGTTCACACAAGTGTTTGCTTCTTGAGGTGGCGAGAAATAGGTGAACTGACTCAACATAAAAGTAAAAGAAAGGTCCTTCAAAGAGGAAAGCATCGATTGCTATATTTGTGCTAGAGCTTTGATTTTGAAAACAAGAAACAATTTTGTCAACGGTAGTAATAAAGCATATGTGTTATGTAAATTATATCTTACAAGTTGCAAGCCTCATGCATAGTATACTAATAGTGCCCGCACCTTGTCCTAATTAGCTCGGATTACCTGGATTATCACCGCAATACATATGTTTTAACCAAGTGTCACAAAGGGGTACCTCTATGCCGCCTGTACAAAGGTCTAAGGAGAAAGCTCGCATTGGATTTCTCGCTTTTGATTATTCTCAACTTAGACATCCATACCGGGACAACATAGACAACAGATAATGGACTCCTCTTTAACGCATAAGCATTCAACAAAAATTAATTTTCTCATATGAGATTGAGGATATTTGTCCAAAACTGAAACTTCCACCATGGATCATTGTTGGGGGGAAGACCCCGGGTAGGGCAATGGACGCGGAGCAGCCGGCTGGCCACTGGCCAGCTCGCGGCAAAGGCCGGCTGAGGAGCAGCCGGCTGGCGCCGTGGCCGGCTGGTCCGGAAGCCGGCTGGCTCTAGGTCCTAGTCGGCCTGGCTACGGCCACCAATGCTGTAGCTGGGCCGGCTTCTACAAGCCATATCCGACTAGGGGTTTGTACCTCAGACCGACTCGAGGCTGGCGAGTCTTGCACTGGAAGGAACCGGGTTGGTGATCTGGGTTCCCAAAGTCCACGCTGACTTCATCTTCCGTAAAGCGCGGGGTACTGTGGAGCAATAGTGCCACGCGCCGGACAGGCCATCATGGTCTACGACGATCCGTACTGGCTACAGTGGCTGACGGCGACAGGGACACCTCCTCTCCATACCGCTGACCTTGGCAGCCGGATGGGACAGGCCACGACGCCTCAACGGCTCCTGACGTCACCGCCTCGGGAAGGAGCGGAAGCCGGAGCCGGCCAAGCCGGCCAGTAGACTATAGGGTCTTATATGTAAAGTGCCGGTGCCTATATAAGCCGCACTACCCCCTCTCGTGCAGGGGATCGATCATTCTCACTTCATTCCACCCTTAGCGTTGCCCTGTGAGAGAGACCATCGTCTCCCTTAGCCTCCCAGGAGCAGCCGGACACAGCTCTAGGAGCACCATTGTATTGCGTGATCATCATATACACTCATAGTAGGAGTAGAGGTTTTACCTCCATCGGAGGGCCTCGAACCTGGGTACGTCGCCGTGTCGCTCGTCCCCATACCCGCATCCGGATATCGCCGTGAGATCTCTCAGGAACCACTTCGATTAGCCACCCTATGGCATATGCCGTGACGCTACCACGACATTTGGCGCCCACCGTGGGGCCCTCAGCATCCTCGGCCGGTGTCTTCATCCGGACGGGCCTCACCATCACCACCGGCGAGCGAGTCGCTTCAGGCTTGATCTGGAGATTCGGCTCCCTCGACTGCGTCAGCGACAACGCTGGCTGCTTCGCTGACCGGCCCTTCCCTGCCGGCGGCAGCGTCATCTCCTTCGGCGGCCACGACGTCTACGTCGCCACCGTCGCACCGCCGCGCTACCCGCGGCAGGTGCTGCGCTGCGCAAGCCCTCCTCCGCGAGCCGGCAGCAGCGCTCCCGCCAGCCCCGCCGTCGTGCAAGTCATGATGGCTGGCGAGGAGCTCCCCACCAAGAACCCGCGCACCCGTGGCCCCAACCTGGAGCGCAACGTCGACCCCAACGCCTCCGGCTCGGGCCCAAAGGCGCCACCACCACCGTCCCGGCTGGACGAAGTCCGGGCAAAACTGAGCACCCCGCTCACGCCTGGCGCCGACCCCACCACCATCGAGGCAGATTTGGAGGCGCACCGCCAGCTCCTCCTCAAGCAGACAGAAGAACTGGCTGCTGCTAAGCGCCAGATGGAGATCACCCAGCGCGAGTACAACCGCGCCCACGGCCTCACTCCAGGCGGCGACGAGCCCAGCCAAGCCGGCCAGATCCGCCGCAGGGGCCGCGACCTTGGCGCCGAGATCGCCCGCGACGGCGCTCCTTCGCCGGCTCCGTCCGCGGAGCTACCCGTCTACAACACCCCCGACAAGAACATGCGCGCGGCACAAGCCGCCGCAGAAGAGCTGAACCGCCTTGAAGGCGAAGAGTTACGCCGCCAGACCAAGCGGGTGACTGAGCTGCTCAACGCAGCCACCAAGCAGGCGGCCGACCCCAGGTATGTCAATGCCCCCAGAGCTTCTCACGCTCGTGGCGCTGCAGGCAACGACAGGGAAGGCGCCAGGGACACGGCCGAGTCCGCCTCCCCAGCACCAAGCCGGCACCGTGACTCCCGGGCCACACACGCAAGCTCGGGCCGGCCGAGCCACCAGCCGAGCGGCAGCAGCCGCAGCCGGCCTCCCCCAAGCCGGAACCAGGAGCAAGACTCCGAGCCTCGCCGCCAGCACCGACCGGCTCCAGAAGCAGCCGGCACACGCCAGCCGGCACGCTCCCGGCTGGGCCCCCGCATCGAGCCGCCGACGCCAGAGACCGCCTCGATCGGCTGGTCGAATCCCGCATTGCGGAAGAAGAAGCCCCGGCCGGCCCAAAGTGCTTCGGGCCACGCATCATCAACGAGCCCATGATCGACGGCTTCCAGCTTCCGCGCGACACCCCCAAGTACGACGGCACTGCCAAGCCGGAGGACTGGCTGCAGGACTACTCCACCGCAGTCGGCATCGCCAAAGGCAACAAGCGCTGGGCTGTGCGCTACTCCCCCCTCATGCTGCTCGGCTCCGCCCGCACATGGCTCAACAACTTGCTAGCCGGTAGCATAAACGGCTGGCTGGACTTCGAGGCGGCCTTCATCAGCAACTTCACCGGCTGCTACCGCCGGCCGGGTCGCCCCCAACAGCTGGAGATGTGCAAGCAGGGCCCGGACGAGACGGACCGCGCATACCTGATGCGCTGGTGCGAGATGCGCAACTCCTGCGAGGGTGTGCACGAGATCCAGGCCATCAACTTCTTCATGGGAGGCTGCCGGCCAAACACCATGCTGTGGCACAAGCTGCGCCGCAGCGAGCCCAAGTCCATGGCCGCCCTCATGGCCATTGCCGACAAGTACGCGCTGGCTGAAGAAGCCGACAAGTCACCGGCTGACCCAGCGCCGGCTCCCTCCAGGCGGGACCACCACAAGTCGGCTGAGCACAAGCCGGCAGACGGCGCCTCTCATGGCAGCCGGCGGGACAACTACCACGGCAAGCGTCACAGCGACCAGCCGGACCGCCGGTACGGCTCCGCCCACGTAGCCGCCGTGACAGACAACGCGGCAGGCGGCAGCCGCCGCCAGAAGCAAGACCGGCAGTGGAAGCCGAAGTACACCTTCGAGCAGATGCTCGACTCGCCGTGCAAGTACCACAGCGGCAAGAACCCCTCCAACCACACCACCCGCGACTGCCACTTCATGAAGCGGCTGACAAGCGGTGAACCTCTCCCGCCTCCACCCCCGCCTCCACCAGCCGGCGGGCCGGGTGGCCAAGCCGGCGCAGAGAACGCCAACCTCGAGCACCACGAGGCTAACCAAGTGCACCATGGCGGCCGATATCTGGCCGAAGATGCTACCTACATCATCTTCACCTCCGAGCCCGAGGACAAGACGAGCCAACAGAGCCGTTCCCTCGAGGTCAACGCGGTCATACCGCCGGTCCCCCAGTACCTAAACTGGTCAGAGCAGGCCATCACTTTTGATCGCCGCGACACACCGGCTGTCCTGCCGAAGCCGGGCAGCTACGCCATGGTCCTCGACCCCACCATCGGCACAACCCGGCGCAGCGTACGTTTTTCGCGCGTCCTCATAGACGGCGGCAGCAGCATCAACATCCTCTACCGCGACACCGCCCGCAAGCTGGGCATCCAGGAGGCCGAGTTGCGCCCCACCCCCACCGTCTTCCATGGCATCGTGCCAGGCCACTGCTGCCAGCCGATCGGCCGGATCACGCTGGAGGTGATGTTCGGGAAGCCGGACCACTTCCGCACCGAGAGAATCGAGTTCGAGGTGGTGGACCTCGTGAGTCCCTACCACGCGCTCCTGGGCAGGCCGGCCCTGACCAAGTTCATGGCGGTGCCCCACTATGGATACCTGAAGATGAAGCCGCCTGGCCCCAAGGGAGTCATCACCATAGCCGGCGACTATCGCCGCTCCATGGACTGCGCCACGCAGAGCTCCAAGATGGCCCAGACGCTGGTCATCGCCACCGAGAAGCAGCTCATCCACGACGCCGTCGCCCTCGCCAAGGCCGCGCAGACAGACATGCCGGCTGCAGGCAACCCGGCTGGGACGACTCACTTCCAGCCGGCCGACAACACCAAGAAGATCCTGCTGGACCCGGCGCAGCCGGACAAGTACGTCACCATCGGTGCCGGCTTGAGCAAGAAATAGGAAAGCGAGCTCACCAGCTTCCTCCGTGAGAATCGGGACATCTTCGCATGGACTCCAAGAGACATGCCGGGTGTGCCGAGGGAGCTGGCTGAGCACCACATCCACGTCCGGCCTGAAGCCAAGCCGGTGAAGCAGCCTCTCAGGCGCTTCGCCGAAGAAAGAAGGAAGGCCATCGGTGAAGAAATCGCCCGGCTGCTGGCAGCCGGCTTCATCATGGAAGTGCTGCACCCGGACTGGTTGGCAAACCCGGTCCTGGTTTTGAAGAAAAACGGCTCCTGGCGCATGTGTATCGACTACACCAGCCTGAACAAGGCGTGCCCGAAGGATCCCTTCCCCCTGCCGCGCATAGATCAAGTCATAGACTCGACTGCCGGCTGTGAACTGTTGTCTTTCCTAGATGCCTATTCAGGCTACCACCAGATTCCTTTGAATCCGGATGATCAAATAAAGACTTCGTTCATTACCCCATACGGGGCTTATTGCTACACGACTATGCCGTTCGGCTTGAAAAATGCAGGCGCCACCTACCAAAGGTGCATGCAAAAATGCTTGCAGGACCAAATCGGCAGAAACGTTCACGCATACGTGGATGATGTCGTTGTAAAGACCAAGGAGACGGTTACCCTCCTTGATGACTTGAGAGAAACCTTCACCAATCTGAGAAGATTTCGGATGAAGCTCAACCCGGCCAAGTGCACATTCGGCGTGCCGTCTGGCCAGCTCCTTGGCTACCTCGTCTCTCAGCGAGGGATCAAAGCCAACCCGGAGAAGATCAGTGCCCTGGAGAAGATGGAACTGCCGCAGTGCCTCAAGGACGTCCAGAAGTTCGCTGGCTGCCTGGCTTCCTTGAGCCGCTTCGTCAGCCGGCTGGGGGAGAAGGCACTGCCCCTGTATCAATTGATGAAGAAGGCGGACAAATTCGTCTGGTCACCGCAGGCGGATGAGGCTTTCCGTGACTTGAAGCGCGTGCTCTCAACCGCGCCAATCCTTGCAACGCCGGCTTCAATGGAGCCGATGCTGTTGTACATCGCAGCCACCAACCGAGTGGTTAGCGTTGTCCTGGTGGTGGAACGCAAAGAAGATGGCAGGGAGCAGCTGGTTCAGCGCCCAGTATACTACCTTAGCAAAGTGCTCTCCCAGTCGAAGCAAAACTACCCCCACTACCAGAAGGTCACCTACGGCGTCTACATGGCGGCCAAGAAGCTCAAGCACTACTTCCAAGAGCACCCCATCAAGGTGGTTGCCACAGCGCCCTTGGCGGAAATCATCGGCAGCAAGGATGCCAACGGCCGGGTTGCCAAGTGGGCCCTGGAGCTAGCCGCCCACACCATCCTCTACGAGCCACGCACAGCCATCAAGTCGCAGATCCTCGCGGACTTCTTCGTCGACTGGGCCGAGATGCAATACCTGCCGCCTGTGCCGGATTCCACACATTGGAAGATGCACTTTGACGGCTCGAAGATGCGCAACGGCTTGGGAGCCGGCATCGTCATCACCTCTCCCAAGGGAGACCGACTGGACTACGTCCTGCAGATCCACTTCGCCGCATCCAACAATGTGGCGGAATATGAAGCGCTCATTCATGGGCTGAAGCTGGCCAAGGAGATTGGCGTGCGTCGCATACTCTGCTTCGGCGACTCCGACTTGGTCATACAACAAGCATCTGGCGACTGGGACGCGAAGGACGCCAACATGGCCTCATACCGCTTCCATGTCCAGCAGCTATCCGGCTTCTTCGACGGCTGCGAATTCCACCATGTGCCACGAGCAAACAACGAGGCGGCTGACGCTTTGTCCAAGATTGGCTCAACCCGGCAAGCCATTCCGCCGGGCATCGCCTTGGCGGTTCTCAGGAAGCCGTCCATCACACCGTCACCGGACTCGGATTCAATATTCGTGCCGGCTGACCCGGGGGCTGCTCAGTCGAACCCGGGGCCTTCATCGCCCAAGTCGGGGGCTTCAAAGCCAAACCCGCCGGCTACCATGCCGAACCCGGGGACTTCTCAACCAACCCGGGGGCTTCATCGCCAAACTCGGGGGCTAGCAAGCCGAACCCGCCGGCTAGCAAGCCGAACCCGGCGACCATGCAGTCGAATCCGGAAGCTCCCATGCAGGAGGCCCTGTTGGTCAGCGTATTCGAGATAAGATGCGTACCTTCATGGGCACAAGAATTCCTCTCCTACCTCACCGACGGTGTGCTGCCTGATGATAGAGTCCAGGCCAGGCAGATTGAGAGAAGGGCCAAGGCCTATACAATCATCAACCACCAGCTATACAAACGCAGCGTAAGTGGGGTGTTCCAGCGGTGCGTCGAGCCGGCTGAAGGGATTGAACTCCTACGGGAAATCCATCAAGGAGAGTGTGGACATCACGCCTCATCCAGGGCCATAGTGGCCAAAGCTTTCCGGCACGGCTTTTACTGGCCGACTGCGCTCAGAGACGCAGAAGAGTTGGTGAAGAAGTGCAACGGCTGTCAGCGCTTCGCAAAGAAGAGACACCAGCCGGCTTCCGCCTTGAAGACCATCCCCATCACATGGCCATTTGCCGTATGGGGCTTGGATATGGTGGGTCCATTCAAAACAGCGCGAGGTGGCATGACACATCTCTTGGTGATGATTGACAAATTCACCAAGTGGATCGAAGCCAAGCCAATCAAGAAGCTGGACGGCTCCACAGCCGTCACATTCCTCAAGGAAATCATTGTGAGATTCGGCTACCCCCACAGCATCATCACCGACAACGGCAGCAATTTCTCCCAAGGCATCTTCTCTCGCTATTGCGGGGAAATGGGAATCCGGATGGCCCTAGCATCTGTGGCGCACCCAGAGTCCAACGGACAAGTGGAGAAGGCTAACGGCTTGGTCCTAGCCGGCATCCGGCCCCGGCTGGTGGAGCCGCTCGAGCGAGCAGCCGGCTGCTGGATTGAAGAGCTGCCCAATGTGCTATGGAGTCTGCGCACAACGACAAACCGCTCAGTCGGCTTCACACCATTCTTCCTCGTATACGGGGCCGAAGCCGTCTTGCCGACTGATATCGAGCACGACGCGCCAAGAATCAAGCTGTATACCGAAGCCGAAGCCAAAGAAGCTCGCGAAGATGGAGTCGACCTGGTCGAAGAGGCCCGGCTGCTGGCTGCGTCCAGATCTACTATCTACCAGCAGAGCCTCCGACGCTATCACAGCCGGAAGGTCCAGCCCTTAGCATTCCGAGAAGGAGACCTAGTGCTCCGGCTGATCCAGCGGACAGCCGGACAGCATAAACTGTCATCCCCATGGGAGGATCCCTTCATCGTGAGCAAGGCAGTAGGCAATGATTCCTACTATCTCATAGATGCCCAAGAGGCTAAGAAAAACAAGCCGGACAAGGCTGACGAGGAGACTAAATGTCCCTGGAATGCCAACTTACTCCGCCCATTTTACACATGAGAGCAGGAATGTATGTATCCCTTGTATCCCTTTTGTAAGCTATGAAAAAGCACGCGCCAAGAGCGCCGTTTCCGACAAGTTTTTCGCGTACTCTACTTTGTTTCGCCAATTGGCTTGAACCCTCTCACGCGGTCGGCTCAGTAACGTGATCCGGTTTCCGACAGCCAGCTTCCGATCCAGCTACAGACCGCAACCCGGCTGTCCGGCTGGCGGGAGTAAGGCCTAGGGAGCCGGCACGCGAAAAACGACTAAGGGAAAGAGTAAAAGCGAGTTGACTTGCAACTTTTCATATAAGTGCCGGATCGCCGAATTCAGCTCGTTCGACTGAAATACTGTCGGCCTCACCCAGCGGCCCGCTCTTGATCCGGCGACGGATCGCAAGTCGGACGTACGACCGGCAAGAGCACAGCCAAAGAGTGGGACGGATGGGAAAAAGCGAACGAGTCGAAAGAAAGCAACTCGGCACACAAATGATTAACAAACACATTAAACTGTGACATAACGAAAGGACGATAATATTCATACATATGCACCCGGCATCCCGGGGATTTAATAAATTGTCTTGGCAAAAGCAACATAAGAGACAGGTAATCTAGGCAGCGGCTGAAGAAGGACCAGCCGGAGGAGCGTCAGCGGAGCCGGCTGCCGGGTCGTCTTCGGGCGCCTCTTCCTCCTCCTCATCGTCCATCTCGTAATCATCATCAGATGGAGGGTTCGGCTCAGCAACGAAGAGGCCCTTGTCGACGAAGTCGGCGATGGCGCTGGCTCGGGCAAGCCGGGCGGTCTTGTGTTCGGCCGGGAGCTTGTCCTCCACGCCGGCTCGCCGGTACTCGAGCTGCCCCAGGTCCACCTCGTTGTACCAGGAGAGGACAAAGGACAGCGCCATGTCGGCACCAGCGCGCGTGGCCGACTCCTTCCAGTCGAGGAAGCGATCCGGCGCCCGCTCCATCAAGGAGGTGAGATGGGAGATATCCTGCGGCACCGCCTCCTCAGGCCACAGCATCGGAACCAGCTCCTCAGCCGCCTTCCGGAGCTCCCAGCCAAGCTTGGTGATGGGCTCGACGCGGGCAGCCATGGACGCCATGTAGTCCTCCATGGTGAAGTACTCCGAGCTGCCCACGCCAGTCACCCGCCTCCTGGAATCGCGCGCAACGCCAACGGCTGCCAAGGCCGCGTCCTGCGTCTCCGGGAAGGCCGCTGCAAGAAGAAGCAAGTCAGAAATCATCGAAGCCGAAATAAGCTGAAAAATGCAAATTTTCGAAGTCCTAAGACAAAAGGAAAAGCCTGGCGGCAGCCGGCAAGAACCGACTGCCCCCAGCCCGAAGATGGAGATAGCGAAGAAATCAGAAGTTTCTGCCGCCGGCTGCCAACGAAAGCAGGCAGCCGACAGCCGAAAGCCGGCAAAGGGAAAGGAGCAAAGAAATGCACTCACCCGACAAGCCGCAATCAAGCGCGCCAATCTCGTCCGTCCAGCGCTTGGCGGTAGCCGTCAGCTCCGTGGACTTGGTGGTGACCTCCTCCTGCAGCGCAAGCCGCTGCTTCTCCACCTCAGTCAGCCGCCGGCTTAGATCCTCCACCTTCTCCTTCTCCGCCGTCCTAAGGGAGGCGAGCTCAGTGAGATGGTTCTGCTCCAGCAGGCACAGACGCACCAGCTCCCCCTCAGCCACCTTGAGCTTGGCGGCTGCAGATCGGCCCGCCTCCTCGCTCTCGGCGCACTGGGCGCGAGCAACCCGGAGATTCGCCTCCAGCCGCGGGACCTTGGCGGCTTCAACTGCGAGGCAGCCAGAAAGAAACGTCAGCCAACGAAGACTAAAAAGAAAGAAGACATCGAGTCAGAAGAAGCAAGATCCTACCCTTGACGGTCGCAAGCTCGCGAGCCAAGTCGGCCCGGTCCAGCTTGGCCTTGTGGTAGTGGGTCACGGCGCGGTTGTACAGAGTGGTGCGCCGATCCATCACAGCCTAAGGAAAAGAGAAAAACAGTCAGCTAGGCGAAACTCGGACCGGCTCCAAGCAGCTGGCCCATGCCTCGGAGGGCTACCAGGATGATAACCAAATCAAAAAACAGACAAAGCTTACCTTGCCGGCTTCCTCCACCTTGGCAACGTTGGCCGCGGCCTCGGCAGCCCTGGCCTTGAGGTTGGCCTGCAGGCTGGAGAAGAACATCTCCACCGATGCTTGGCCGGGGTTCCCCTCCCGGCTGGTCACCTCGTAGGAGTCGGCGCGGAGCCACGCCTGCTCCATAGTGCCAGCCGAGCCAAGGCTGGAGTCGGAGGCGGATGGCACATGCAGAAGCATGGCACCCTTGGCCACGTGCAGGCCCTGCTGCGGCGCCGATGGGGCCCCCGTCCTCACCAGCGCGCGCGAGTCGGCGCCCTCCGGGCGCGCCGGCTCATCCCTTGCCGGCTCCTGCCTGGCCGGCTCCCCCGTCGTCGGCTCCGGTGGTGGCGGCGCTCCGGGCGAAGCAGAGGGCCCAGTCGGCGCAGCCGTCTCCGGCGCCTGAGGTGCCCCCTCCGGGCTTTCATCCAGCACCACCACGCTTGGCCTGGCTCCAGCTCCGGTCGCGGGCGGCGCAGCCCGCCAGCTCCGGCTCCGGTCGCGGGCGGTGCAGCCCTGCCGGCTCCGGCTCCGGTTGAAGGCGGCATGCCCCGGCCGGCCCCAGCGGCTGGGTCCAGAAGACGAGTCCGGCGCGGGAACATGTCGTCCAGCATCGGCTGGCGAGCCGGCTCGACCCGCGTGCCACGATCAGGCGCTGAGGCCAGCGGCACGGCGAAGGAAGGCGCCCCTGCGGGAGGTGGAGTACCCGCAGGCGGCGGCGGCGTAGGTGCGCGCGATGGAGGCTGTGGCGTCGGCTCCCTCCTTTGGCGCAGAGGCGGCGACGCGACACGCGGAGTCTGCCGAGAGCCACCGCCCTGGGCAAACTTGATGGGAGCCCTAGCCGGACAAACAAGGAGAAGATAAGCATAAAAAGTAAGGAAAGAAAAGGAATCAAACAAGAGAGAAAAAGAAAACTCACCCGGCATGCTCCGGAACCTTCTTCGGCTGCTGCCGGCGGAGCTTCTTCGCCTTCGCCTCCAAGGCGGCAGTAGAGCGGGGCTCGCTGGCCCGCTTCTTCCCCTTGTGCGCTGAAGTCGCCGTGGTGCTTGGCGGCCTCGCGCGCAGAGGCACGGCCGGGATCGGCCCCGTGGCGGACGTCGCCGGCTCCTCATCCTCCTGCTGCTCCGGTGAAGGGGGCGGATTGTGCTCCCCCTGGCCGCCTAGGTCAGGCGCCTGCAGCAGGTCGTCGTCGCCAGCCTGGTCGCCGGCTTGGTCAACCGGATCGACGTGATCCGGCGTCCACCTCCTCGTCGCCAGGTTGCCGTCCTCGACGTTCTGGCGCTCAAAGAGCTAGAAAAACAGAGAACATGAGCAAACAACAAGCCGGAAATCGGCAGAAGCAAAAGGAAGTCGGCCTCGCAGCCGCAAGCCGGAAGCCGGCGAAAACGCAAAGCTTACCCGCTCGGGTTGGTGGTCCCTGTCGTGGGGCGCCAGCCCGTAGTTCCAGTCGTCCGGCATGTTCGCCTTGGTGATGTTATTCACCCGGCTGGCCACCTGGGCCTTGGAGAGCAGCGCCTTGGACGTCCGGTTCAGGTCGAACCGGCCGGACATGTGCCCGATTTTGTGGGTGCACCTCTGGAGAGGCAGCACCCGGCGCTCGGCGATGGTGCAAAGGAGGTCCTCGGCGGTCAGCCCGTTCGAGACGGCCGCCCCCAGGAAGTCCTAGAGCTGATTCACTTCAGCGTCCGGGTCCGCCGTGCGGGCGTTGTAGCTCCAGTTGATCCGGCCGACTGGAGGAGCCGGGTTGAACTCCGGCAAGTTGATCCGGTCGACGAGCTGGCCCTCGTTGCGCACGTAGAAGAACGACATTTGCCAATTCTTCACCGAGTCAACGGTGGGAATTTTGGGGAAAGGCGTACCGGGCCGAGTGTAGATCGAGGCGGCGCCGCAGGCCCGCAGGCGGCCCTCAGTGGTTTGCGCCTTCAAGTAGAACAGCCGGCTCCAGAAGTCGATGTCCGGCCACAAGCCGGCGTAGGCCTCCATGAAGGCCACGTAGCAGCTGAGGAGGACGCAGGCGTTGGCCGGCAGGTGGTGCGGCTGCAGGCCGAAATTGTTGAGGAACTGCCGGAAGAAGGTGGAGGCCGGCAGGCCCAGCCCACGATCGAGATGCGCGCCGAAGACGACGCGCTCGCCGGGCTCCGGCTCGGGCTCCGTCTCCTCGCCGGGCACCCGCGTGACCACCGACCGCGGGATCCGGCGGAGGCGCACCAGCCGCTCGATGTCGTCCTCCCGCATGTACGAGCCCCTCCATGATCCGCTGGCGGAGGCCATTGTCGAGGAAGGAGAAGAAGATGACCACGAGAGGCGAAAGGGCGAAGAAGAGCCTTGCGACGACGGCGGCGACGACGGCGGCTGAGGACGCTCCGTTGAAACACGGGGCCCCGTGGCGCCGGCTCGACGGAGTAGCGGCGGCGGATCGGCGGAGATTCGCTCGCCGGAGTTCGCCAGCGGGAGGCGTTCGCCGGAGCAGCAGCGGGCTCGAGCGCGAAGAAGAGAGCGAGGGGAGCGGGAGCGTGAGGAAGACGAAGTGAGGCAAGTGGCCGCCTCGATGCCCTCCCCCGCGGCATTTATAGCCGACCGCGGCGGACGGTTAGCCTCCAAGTGGCGATCGTGGCCACGTCGCCACGATCTTCTGCGCATTAACTCCCCCCATGACTGCTACCGTTACCAGAAACCGCCACACCATGTCGCCCATGACCGCATCGAATCCGGAGGGGGCATTGATGTGACCAGACGAACCGGCGGCAGAGCCCAGGCGTCAGACCGGTCAAGTCGGGTGCAGAACCCGAGGCGGCGGAGACTCCGGCGCGCCGGAAGCCGGAGCCGGACAATAAGTTCATCTCGGACCAAAAGTCATCCAGCAAGGCGGAGACACCATCAAAACTTGCAAGAAAGCAAAAGCTGCATAAGTGTAAAAAGTGGCCGGCTAGGAGCAGCCGGCCGAAGCGAGCCGGATGAGGGCGCAGCCGGCTGAATGGAAATTCCCAGTCGGCCCCTCCAAGTGCCGTCAAGTATATTCAAGAAGCCAGGAAAACCTGCCTAGGTCCTTCTAAACGCAGGACCTTGCCAGCTTCGGGGGCTAATGTCGGGGGGAAGACCCCGGGTAGGGCAATGGACGCGGAGCAGCCGGCTGGCCACTGGCCGGCTCATGGCAAAGGCCGGCTGAGGAGCAGCCGGCTGGCGCCGTGGCCGGCTGGTCCGGAAGCCGGCTGGCTCTAGGTCCTAGTCGGCCTGGCTACGGCCACCAATGCTGTAGCTGGGCCGGCTTCTACAAGCCATATCCGACTGGGGGTTTGTACCTCAGACCGACTCGAGGCTGGCGAGTCTTGCACTGGAAGGAACCGGGTTGGTGATCCGGGTTCCCAAAGTCCACGCTGACTTCATCTTCCGTAAAGCGCGGGGTACTGTGGAGCAATAGTGCCACGCGCCGGACAGGCCATCATGGTCTACGACGATCCGTACTGGCTACAGTGGCTGACGGCGACAGGGACACCTCCTCTCCATACCGCTGACCTTGGCAGCCGGATGGGACAGGCCACGACGCCTCAACGGCTCCTGACGTCACCGCCTTGGGAAGGAGCGGAAGCCGGAGCCGGCCAAGCCGGCCAGTAGACTATAGGGTCTTATATGTAAAGTGCCGGTGCCTATATAAGCCGCACTACCCCCTCTCGTGCAGGGGATCGATCATTCTCACTTCATTCCACCCTTAGCGTTGCCCTGTGAGAGAGACCATCGTCTCCCTTAGCCTCCCAGGAGTAGCCGGACACAGCTCTAGGAGCACCATTGTATTGCGTGATCATCATATACACTCATAGCAGGAGTAGAGGTTTTACCTCCATCGGAGGGCCTCGAACCTGGGTACATCGCCGTGTCGCTCGTCCCCATACCCGCATCCGGATACTGCCGTGAGATCTCTCAGGAACCACTTCGATTAGCCACCCTATGGCATATGCCGTGACGCTACCACGACAATCATGGCTTTAGTTAGCGGCCCAATGTTCTTCTCTAACAGTATGCATGCTCAAACCATTCAACTCATGGTAAATCGCCCTTACTTCAGACAAGACGGACATGCATAGCAACTCACATGATATTCAACAAAGAGTAGTTGATGGCGTCCCCAGGAACATGGTTATCGCACAACAAGCAACTTATAAGAGATAAAATGCATAAGTACATATTCAATACCACAATAGTTTTTAGGCTATTTGTCCCATGAGCTATATATTGCAAAGGTAGAGAATAGAAATTTAAAGGTAGCACTCAAGCAATTTACTTTGGAATGGCGAAGAAATACCATGTAGTAGGTAGGTATGGTGGACACAAGTGGCATAGTGTTTGGCTCAAGGATTTTGGATGCATGAGAAGTATTCCCTCTCGATACAAGGTTTAGGCTAGCAAGGTTATTTGAAACAAACACAAGTATGAAGCGGTACAGCAAAACTCACATAAAAGACATATTGTAAGCATTATAAGACTCTATACCGTCTTCCTTGTTGTTCGACCCTTACTAGAAATTATCTAGACCTTAGAGAGACCAATTATGCAAACCAAATTTTAGCAAGCTCTATGTATTTCTTCATTAATAGGTGCAAAGTATATGATGCAAGAGCTTAAACATGAGCACAACAATTGCCAAGTATCACATTATTCAAGGCATTCTACCAATTACTACATGTAGCATTTCCCGTTTCCAACCATATAACAATTTAACGAAGAAGATTCAACCTTCGCCATGAATATTATGAGTAAAGCCTAAGGACATATTTGTCCATATGCAACAGCGGAGCGTGTCTCTCTCCCACACAATGAATGCTAGGATCCATTTTATTCAAACAAAACAAAAACAAAAACAAACAGACGCTCCAAGCAAAGTACATAAGATGTGATGGAATAAAAATATAGTTTCACTAGAGGAACCTGATAATGTTGTCGATGAAGAAGGGGATGCCTTGGGCATCCCCAAGCTTAGACGCTTGAGTCTTCTTGAAATATGCAGGGGTGAACCACCGGGGCATCCCCAAGCTTAGAGCTTTCAGTCTCCTTGATCATATTGTATCATCTCCCTCTCTTGATCCTTGAAAACTTCCTCCACACCAAACTCAAAACAACTCATTAGAGGGTTAGTGCACAATCAAAATTCACATGTTCAGAGGTGACATAATCATTCTTAACACTTCTGGATATTGCACAAAGCTACTGAAAGTTAATGGAATAGAAAAATCCATCGAGCATAGCAAAACAGGCAATGCGAAATAAAAGGCAGAATCTGTCAAAACAGAACAGTCCGTAAAGACGAATTTCTAAGAGGAACCAGACTTGCTCAAATGAAAATGCTCAAATTGTATGAAAGTTGCGTACATATATGAGGATCACTCACGTAAATTGGCATAATTTTCTGAGTTACCTACAGAGAATTAGGCCCAGATTCGTGACAGCAAGAAATCTGTTTCTGCGCAGTAATCCAAATCTAGTATGAACCTTACTATCAAAGACTTTACTTGGCACAACAATGCAACAAAACTAAGATAAGGAGAGGTTGCTACAGTAGTAACAACTTCCAAGACTCAAATATAAAATAAAAGTGCAGTAGTAAAATCATGGGTTGTCTCCCATAAGCGCTTTTCTTTAACGCCTTTCAGCTAGGCGCAGAAAGTGTATATCAAGTGTTATCAAGAGACGAAGCATTGGATGCTCCATTATCTATAGTGGTATTAAGAGCTTTGTCAATTTTAGGCCTATAATGGTTTTTTGGTTTAGGCACTTTAGAGACATACATGAACTTTTGCTCCTTACCCACATAAGCTTTCTCCTTAAATTTAATAGAAGAAAAGGTTGAACCCAATGTTCCCATAGCCTCTTCAAGTTCACTAATCCTTTGGGTTTGATTATCATGAATAGCACAAGCTTCTAAGATGGCAATTCTCTCATTAGTTCCACCTAGATATTTATCAAGTTTATCAGTGCTATCAAGTAATGCTCCCAAATTAGTCTCAATACTTGGAAGATTTTGCTCTATGGCCTCCAACTTTTTCATGACATCTTCAAGAGAGATTTCAATTTTAACTTCATTAACAGGTGGTATTCCAAATAGACTCTCAATAATGCAACTAGCTTCTAAGGCAGGAGTACTTAGAAAGTTACCTCCCGCGAGACGATCAAGAACATACCTATTCCAGCTAGAGATACCAACATAAAAATTCCTGAGTAGGATAGTGGTGGAGTGTTTCTTAGTGCACCTATTATGGGCATCACTAATTCTATACCAAGCATCTTTTAAACATTCTCCCCCTTGTTTCTTAAACGAACGAACTTCAACTTCAGGATTACTCATTTTAGCAATAGTAAATAAAGCAAACTAGATAAAGTAAATGCAAGTAACTAATTTTTTTGTGTTTTTAATATGGAGAATGCAAACAAGATAGCAAATAAAGTAAAGCTAGCAACTAATTTTTTTGTATTTTGATATAATGCAGCAAACAAAGTACTAAATAAAATAAAGCAAGACAAAACAAAGTAAAGAGATTGGAGGTGGAGACTCCCCTTGCAGCGTGTCTTGATCTCCCCGGCAACGGCGCCAGAAAACAGTCTTGATACGCGTACAGCACGCGACCGTTGGGAATCCCAAGAGGAAGGTGTGATGCGTACAGTGGCAAGTTTTCCCTCAGTAAGAAACCAAGGTTTATCGAACCAATAGGAGCCAAGAAGCACGTTGAAGGTTGATGGCGGCGGAGTGTAGTGCGGCGCAACACCAGAGATTCCGGCGCCAACGTGGAACCTGCACAACACAACCAAAGTACTTTGTCCCAACGTAACAGTAAGGTTGTCAATCTCACAGGCTTGCTGTAACAAAGGATTAGATGTATAGTGTGGATGATGATTGTTTGCAGAAAATAGTAGAACGAGTATTGCAGTAGATTGTATTCGATGTTAAGAATGGACCGGGGTCCACAGTTCACTAGAGGCGTCTCTCCCATAAGAATAAGCATGTTGGGTGAACAAATTACAGTTGGGCAATTGACAAATAAAGAGGGCATGACCATGCACATACATGTTATGATGAGCATTGTGAGATTTAATTGGGCATTACGACAAAGTACATAGACCGCTATCCAGCATGCATCTATGCCTAAAAAGTCCACCTTCAGGTTATCATCCGAACCCCCTCCAATATTAAGTTGCAAACAATAGACAATTGCATTAAGTATGGTGCGTAATGTAATCAACACATACATCCCTAGATATAGCATCGATGTTTTCTCTAGTGGCAACAACACATCCACAACCTTAGAACTTTCTGTCACTGTCCCAGATTTAATGGAGGCATGAACCCACTATCGAGCATAAATACTCCCTCTTGGAGTTACAAGCAAAAACTTGGCCAGAGCCTCTACTAGTAACGGAGAGCATGCAAGATCATAAACAACACATAGATAATTGATTGATAATCAACATATCATAGTATTCTCTATTCATCAGATCCCAACAAACACAACATGTAGCATTACGGATAGATGATCTTGATCATGTTAGGCAACTCACAAGATCCGACAATGATAGCACAATTAGGAGAAGACGACCATCTAGCTACTGCTATGGACCCATAGTCCAGGGGTAGACTACTCACTCATCACTCCGGAGGCGACCATGGCGGTGAAGAGTCCTCCGGGAGATGATTCCCCTCTCCGGCAGGGTGCCGGAGGCGATCTCCTAAATCCCCCGAGATGGGATTGGCGGCGGCGGCGTCTCTGGAAGGTTTTCCGTATCGTGGCTCTCGGTACTGGAGTTATTATCGACGAAGGCTTAAGTAGGCGGAGGAGGTAGGTTTAGGGGCGACGCGAGGGGCCCACATAGCAGGGCCGCGCGGCCAGGGGGTGGGCCGCGCCGCCCTGGCGTGTCGCCGCCTCGTCGCCCCACTTCGCTTCCTCTCCGGTGTTCTGGAAGCTTCGTGGAAAAATAAGATCCTGGGCGTTGATTTCGTCCAATTCTGAGAATATTTCCTTACTAGGATTTCTGAAACCAAAAACAGCAGAAAACAGCAACTGGCTCTTCGGCATCTCGTTAATAGGTTAGTGCCGGAAAATGCATAAATATGACATAAAGTATGCATAAAACATGTAGGTATCATCAATAAAGTGGCATGGAACATAAGAAATTATCGATACGTTGGAGACGTATCACCTACAGCGGGGGAATTACTCACACATGGATGGGGGAAACATTGCTGGTCGATGGAGAGGCGTCGGTGGTGATGATGGCGATGATCTCCTCCAATTCCCCATCCCGGCGGAGTGCCAGAACAGAGTTTCTGGTCCCGAGATGGAGTTTCGCGTCGATGGCGGCGTACTGGGAGGTTTCTGGCGACTTCGAGTTCTCTTTTCGCGTTTTTAGATCGAAACCCTTAAGTAGTCCAGAGGAGGGCGTCGGAGGCCAGCCGAGGGGGCCACACGCTAGGGCGGCATGCCCCCCTCCTGGGCCACGCCGACCTAGTGTGTGGGGGCCTCGGGCCTCCACCTGGCTTGCCCTTCTGGCTCCTTAATTCTTCTGGAAAAATAAGACCTTCGACATAAATTCCGGGGATTTTCCTGAAAGTTGGATTTCTGCACAAAAACGAGACACCAGAGCAATTCTGCTGAAAACAGCGTTAGTCCGTGTTAGTTGTATCCAAAATACACAAATTAGAGGCAAAACAATAGCAAAAGTGTTCGGGAAAGTAGATACGTTTTGGACGTATCAACTCCCCCAAGCTTAGCTTATTGCTTGTCCTCAAGCAATTCAGTTAACAACTGAGTGCGATAAAAGAACTTTCACGAACACATTTTCTCATATGATGTAAATATTCTCATGACATGGAAAAGTGCTTAGGCAATTCATAATAAGATACATGCAAATAAGATCATCCAATAGCTATGTCAATCATGGAAAGGTACCAACAAATTAATAATAAGCATCATGAATCATGTCTATCAGCAGGATTGCAATGTTCATAAAAGAGTATGATAAAGTGGTATCTCGCTTGCCCGTATTTGATCAGCAAAACATAAATGCCCAGGCACCTCTGAGGTTCACAGAAAGACTAGAAATAGAGATTGTCAAAGATAAAAGCATCAAAGTTATACCACAGTCAATCATATTTTGAGACAAGCATATTATACTAAGAATGATAGTTGTGCTCTCAAGAAAGTGCTCAAAGAAAGGATGGAGACACAACATAAAAGTAAAAGATTGACCCTTCGCAGAGGGAAGCAGGGATTAATATGCGCTAGAGCTTTTCAATTTTAAAACAGGAGTAAAATTATTTTGAGAGGTGTTTGTTGTTGTCAACGAATGGTAATGGGTACACCAACTACCTTGCCAACCAGACTTTCAAGAGCGGCTCCCATGAAGGACGCTATTTCTACCAGCAAGGTAGATCATCATCCCTCTTCTCTTTTGTTTGCACATGTACTTTAGTTTTTATTATGAGTGACACTCCCCCCAACCTTTGCTTACACAAGCCATGGCTAACAGAATCCTCGGGTGCCTTCCATCAATCTCATACCATGGAGGAGTGTCTATTTGCAAAATTAAGTTGCTTACTGATGAATCAGAGCAAAACATGTGAAGAGAATTATTAATGAAGTTATTAGTTGGGGCTGGGCACCCCGTTGCCAGCTCTTATTATAAAAGTCTTTCAAAAGTAAATGACAAGGTTGAAAGATAAACACCACATACTTCCTCATGAGCTATAAAACATTAACACAAATTGAGAAGCATTTTGAAGGTTTAAAGGTAGCGCATGAGAATTTACTTGGAATGGTTTGAAATGCCATGCGTAGGTATTTATGGTGGACACTTTGGAATAACTTGGTTTTCAGGGGTTTGGAAGCATGAGCAGCGTTCCCGCTCAGTACAAGTGAAGGCTAGCAATAGACTGGGGAGCGACAAATCAAGAGAGCAGTCACTGTCATAATCATGCTTGCGGCAAAATAAATTAACGGAGGCATAAAAGTGATACAAGAACTCTGAAGCAAAGTAAATCATCGAGGCTTAATTGACTTTTGTTCAGTCATATGCATGCATGAGCATGTGCCAAGTCGATTCAAATGAATTATTCAGAGGAGGATACCACAATGTCATACCTATTTATGAATAAAACAATGCAAGCAAACATCCATGACATGCTACTCATATTAATAAATTGGAGCTAAACATGAGAGATCATGAACTACTAGACTTTCTTAAATGACATATACCTCACATGAACCAACTAAGCATGCTCACATGGATGAGTATATGTACAAAAATGAAAACAAATAGAGTTCATACCAGCCTCTCACCACAGTCGAATTGTCGTAGATCGTCATTATTGCCTTTCACTTGTGTAGCTTGAATAATATGGAATGAAAACCACGCTCCAGCCACAAACGACCATTGAACTCATAATGAACTTTTACAAAACCAAAGAAGAACAGCAAATGTTTTTGGTGTTTTCGAATTGGAAACAAGAACAAGAGGAAACAAGCAAACAAAGCAAAATCTTTTTGGATTTTCTTATAGCAAACCAACGATAGCAAACAATGCAAAATAAAAGCAAGAAACCAAAATAAACAAGTGGTGAAGAGAAACAACAGAAATATTTTTGGTCTTTTTGTGTTTTAGGAAGGAAACAAAACAAAAACAAGAAAATGAAAACTAGAAAAGTCACATAAACACAAAGCAGCAGGAATTCGTCAAACTTGACAACAGTACAGTAATCGATTTTTAAGAAATTCTTCCGCTGCTCAAATCGAAAAGTGTTCAACTAATGAAAGTTAGATAACAACCTGGGGAACATGCACAAAAATTGGCTTCGCAAAATAACGTTCTAGCTGTTTTTGAGAATTTCTTTGGTAACAGTCCAGAATCTGTTTTCAGGCAGCACTTCCCCAAATATCATCTCCCTCTTATTAGAAAACTACTTAAAGAAACTAAACAAGTATATACAAGTATCCAGCAACCATAATATGCAAAGAATGAGTGATGCCGGTATACCTCCTGATACGTCTCCGACGTATCGATAATTTCTTATGTTCCATGCCACATTATTGATGATATCTACATGTTTTATGCACACTTTATGTCATATTCGTGCATTTTCTGGAACTAACCTATTAACAAGATGCCGAAGAGCCAGTTGCTGTTTTCTGCTGTTTTTGGTTTCAGAAATCCTAGTAACGAAATATTCTCGGAATTGGACGAAATCAACGCCCAGGGTCCTATTTTGCCACGAAGCTTCCAGAAGACCGAAGGAGAGTCGAAGTGGGGCCACGAGGTGGCCAGACACCAGGGCGGCGCGGCCCAGGCCCTGGCCGCGCCGGCCTGTCGTCTGGGCCCCTCGTGCCGCCTCTTTACCTGCCCTTCCGCCTACAAATAGCCTCCGTCGCGAAACCCCCAGTACCGAGAGCCACGATACGGAAAACTTTACTGAGACGCCGCCGCCGCCAATCCCATCTCGGGGGATTCTGGAGATCTCCTCCGGCACCCTGCCGGAGAGGGGATTCATCTCCCGGAGGACTCTTCACCGCCATGGTCGCCTCCGGAGTGATGAGTGAGTAGTTCACCCCTGGACTATGGGTCCATAGCAGTAGCTAGATGGTTGTCTTCTCCTCATTGTGCTTCATTGTTGGATCTTGTGAGCTGCCTAACATGATCAAGATCATCTATCTGTAATTCTATATGTTGCGTTTGTTGGGATCCGATGAATAGAGAATACTTGTTATGTTGATTATCAAAGTTATGTCTATGTGTTGTTTATGATCTTGCATGCTCTCCGTTATTAGTAGATGCTCTGGCCAAGTTAATGCTAGTAACTCCAATAGGGAGTATTTATGCTCGATAGTGGGTTCATGTCTCCGTGAATCTGGAGGAGTGACAAGAACCTCTAAGGTTATGGATGTGTTGTTGCCACTAGGGATAAAACATTGGTGCTACATTCGAGGATGTAGTCACTGATTACATTACGCGCAATACTTAATGCAATTGTCTGTTGTTAGCAACTTAATACTGGAGGGGGTTCGGATGATAACCTGAAGGTGGACTTTTTAGGCATAGATGCATGCTGGATAGCGGTCTATGTACTTTGTCGTAATGCCCAATTAAATCTCACCGTACTCATCATAATATGTATGTGCATTGTTATGCCCTCTCTATTTGTCAATTGCCCAACTGTAATTTGTTCACCCAACATGCTGTTTATCTTATGGGAGAGACACCTCTAGTGAACTGTGGACCCCGGTCCTATTCTTTACATCGCATACAATCTACTGCAATACTTGTTTTACTGTTTTCTGCAAACCATCATCTTCCACACAATACGGTTAATCCTTTGTTACAGCAAGCCGGTGAGATTGACAACCTCACTGTTTCGTTGGGGCAAAGTACTTTGGTTGTGTTGTGCAGGTTACACGTTGGCGCCGGAATCTCTGGTGTTGCGCCGCACTACATCCCGCCGCCATCAACCTTCAACGCGCTTCTTGACTCCTACTGGTTCGATTAAACCTTGGTTTCTTAATGAGGGAAACTTGCCGCTGTGCGCATCACACCTTCCTCTTGGGGTTCCCAACGGACGTGTCAACTACACGCATCAAGCAAATTTCTGGCGCCGTTGCCGGGGACCTAAAGAAAAGTTACACCACAAAGATTTATATCTCCCACGTCAACTGCACGCCAGCAGCAAATTTCTGGTGCCGTTGCCGGGGAGATCAAGACACGCTGCAAGGGGAGTCTCCACTTTCCAATCTCTTTACTTTGTTTTTGTCTTGCTTAGTTTTATTTACTACTTTGTTTGCTGCACTAAATCAAAATACAAAAAAATTAGTTGCTAGTTTTACTTTATTTGCCATCTTGTTTGCTATATCAAAAACACAAAAAAATTAGTTACTTGCATTTATTTTATCTAGTTTGCTTTATTTACTACTGCTAAAATGAGTAATCCTGAAGTTGAAGTTCGTTAATTTAAGCAACAAGGGGGAGAATGTTTAAAAGATGCTTGGTATAGAATTAGTGATGCTCATAGTAGGTGCACTAAGAAATACTCCACCACTATCCTGCTCAGGAATTTTTATGTTGGTATCTCTAGTTGGAATAGATATGTTCTTGATTGTCTCGCGGGAGGTAACTTCCTAGGCGCTCCCATTTTAGAAGCTAGTTGCATTATTGAGAGTTTATTTGGAACACCACCTGTTAATGAAACTAAAATTGAAACCTCTCTTGAGGATG
Source organism: Lolium perenne (assembly GCF_019359855.2). NCBI lineage: Eukaryota > Viridiplantae > Streptophyta > Magnoliopsida > Poales > Poaceae > Lolium > Lolium perenne. The sequence continues at coordinate 264,338,165 of NC_067250.2, forward strand.
TTATGAAAAAATTGGAAACCATAGAGCAAAACCTTCCAATTATTGATACTACTTTTAAAGCATTACTTGATAGCACTGATAAACTTGATAAATCTCTAGGTGGAATTAATGAGAGAATCACCATCTTAGAATCTTGTGCTATTCATGATAATCAAACCCAAAGGATTAGTGAACTAGAAGAGGCTATGGGAACATTGGGTTCAACCTTTTCATCTATAAAGTTTAGAGAGAAAGCTTATGTGGGAAAGGAGCAAAGGTTCATGTATATCTCTAAAGGGGCTAAACCAAAAAGCTATTATAGGCCCAAAGTCGATAAAGCTCTTAAAACCACTATATATAAGGGAGCATCTAAGGTACCCAATGGGATAAATTGTGAAAATGATGTTGATGCTTCGTCTCTCGATGTTACTTGATTTACACTTTCTGCGCCTAGCTGAAAGGCGTTAAAGAAAAGCGCTTATGGGAGACAACCCATGTTTTTACTACAGTACTTTGTTTTTATTTTGTGTCTTGGAAGTTGTTTACTACTGTAGCAACCTCTCCTTATCTTAGTTTGGTGTTTTATTGTGCCAAGTAAAGTCGTTGATAGAAAAGTTCATACTAGATTTGGATTACTGCGCAGTTTCAAATTTCTTTGCTGTCACGAATCTGGGCAAAATTCCCTGTAGGTAGCTCAGAAAATTAAGCCAATTTATGTGCGTGATCCTCAGATATGTACGCAACTTTCATTCAATTTGGGAATTTTCATTTGAGCAAGTCTGGTGCCATTTTAAAATTTGTCTTTACGAACTGTTCTGTTTTGACAGATTCTGCCTTTTATTTCGCATTGCCTCTTTTGCTATGTTGGATGAATTTCTTTGATCCATTAATGTCCAGTAGCTTTATGCAATGTCCAGAAGTGTTAAGAATGATTGTGTCACCTCTGAACATGTTAATTTTTATTGTCCACTAACCCTCTAATGAGTTGTTTCGAGTTTGGTGTGGAGGAAGTTTTCAAGGATCAAGAGAGGAGTATGATGCAATATGATCAAGGAGAGTGAAAGCTCTAAGCTTGGGGATGCCCCGGTGGTTCACCCCTGCATATTCTAAGAATACTCAAGCGTCTAAGCTTGGGGATGCCCAAGGCATCCCCTTCTTCATCGACAACATTATCAGGTTCCTCCCCTGAAACTATATTTTTATTCCGTCACATCTTATGTGCTTTGCTTGGAGCGTCGGTTTGTTTTTGTTTTTGTTTTTGTTTTGTTTGAATAAAATGGATCCTAGCATTCATTGTATGGGAGAGAGACACGCTCCGCTGTTGCATATGGACAAGTATGTCCTTAGGCTTTACTCATAGTATTCATGGCGAAGTTTCTTCTTCGTTAAATTGTTATATGGTTGGAATTGGAAAATGATACATGTAGTAATTGCTAAAATGTCTTGGATAATGTGATACTTGGCAATTGTTGTGCTCATGTTTAAGCTCTTGCATCATATGCTTTGCACCCATTAATGAAGAAATACATAGAGCATGCTAAAATTTGGTTTGCATATTTGGTCTCTCTAAAGTCTAGATAATATCTAGTATTGAGTTTTGAACAACAAGGAAGACGGTGTAGATTCTTATAATGTTTACAATATGTCTTTTATGTGAGTTTTGCTGCACCGCTTCATCCTTGTGTTTGTTTCAAATAGCCTTGCTAGCCTAAACCTTGTATCGAGAGGGAATACTTCTCATGCATCCAAAATCCTTGAGCCAACCACTATGCGATTTGTGTCCACCATACCTACCTACTACATGGTATTTCTCCGCCATTCCAAAGTAAATTGCTTGTGTGCTACCTTTAAAATTCCATCATTCACCTTTGCAATATATAGCTCATGGGACAAATAGCTTAAAAACTATTGTGGTATTGAATATGTACTTATGCACTTTATCTCTTATTAAGTTGCTTGTTGTGCGATAACCATGTTTCTGGGGACACCATCAACTATTCTTTGTTGAATATCATGTGAGTTGCTATGCATGTTCGTCTTGTCTGAAGTAAGGGAGATCTACCACCTTATGGTTAAGCATGCATATTGTTAGAGAAGAACATTGGGCCGCCAACTAAAGCCATGATTCATGGTGGAAGTTTCAGTTTTGGACATATATCCTCAATCTCATATGAGAATAATAATTGTTGCCACATGCTTATGCATTAAAGAGGAGTCCATTATCTGTTGTCCATGTTGTCCCGGTATGGATGTCTAAGTTGAGAATAATCAAAAGCGAGAAATCCAAAATGCGAGCTTTCTCCTTAGACCTTTGTACAGGCGGCATGGAGGTACCCCATTGTGACACTTGGTTAAAACATGTGTATTGCGATGATTCGGTAGTCCAAGCTAATTAGGACAAGGTGCGGGCACTATTAGTATACTATGCATGAGGCTTGCAACTTGTAAGATATAATTTACATAACTCATATGCTTTATTACTACCGTTGACAAAATTGTTTCATGTTTTCAAAATAAAAGCTCTAGCACAAATATAGCAATCGATGCTTTCCTCTTTGAAGGACCATTCTTTTTACTTTTATGTTGAGTCAGTTCACCTATTTCTCTCCACCCCAAGAAGCAAACACTTGTGTGAACTGTGCATTGATTCCTACATACTTGCATATTGCACTTATTATATTACTCTATGTTGACAATTATCCATGAGATATACATGTTATAAGTTGAAAGCAACCGCTGAAACTTAATCTTCCTTTGTGTTGCTTCAATACTTTTACTTTGATTTATTGCTTTATGAGTTAACTCTTATGCAAGACTTATTGATGCTTGTCTTGAAGTACTATTCATGAAAAGTCTTTGCTTTATGATTCACTTGTTTACTCATGTCATTGCCATTGTTTTGATCGCTGCATTCATTACATATGTTTACAAATAGTATGATCAAGGTTATGATGGCATGTCACTTCAGAAATTATCTTTGTTATCGTTTTACCTGCTCGGGACGAGTAGAACTAAGCTTGGGGATGCTGATACGTCTCCGACGTATCGATAATTTCTTATGTTCCATGCCACATTATAGATGATATCTACATGTTTTATGCACACTTTATGTCATATTCGTGCATTTTCTGGAACTAACCTATTAACAAGATGCCGAAGAGCCGATTCTTTGTTTTCTGCTGTTTTTGGTTTCAGAAATCCTAGTAACGAAATATTCTCGGAATTGGACGAAATCAACGCCCAGGGTCCTATTTTGCCACGAAGCTTCCAGAAGACCGAAGGAGAGTCGAAGTGGGGCCACGAGGTGGCCAGACACCAGGGCGGCGCGGCCCAGGCCCTGGCCGCGCCGGCCTGTCGTCTGGGCCCCTCGTGCCGCCTCTTTACCTGCCCTTCCGCCTACAAATAGACTCCGCCGCGAAACCCCCAGTACCGAGAGCCACGATACGGAAAACCTTACTGAGACGCCGCCGCCGCCAATCCCATCTCGGGGGATTCTGGAGATCTCCTCCGGCACCCTGCCGGAGAGGGGATTCATCTCCCGGAGGACTCTTCACCGCCATGGTCGCCTCCGGAGTGATGAGTGAGTAGTTCACCCCTGGACTATGGGTCCATAGCAGTAGCTAGATGGTTGTCTTCTCCTCATTGTGCTGCATTGTTGGATCTTGTGAGCTGCCTAACATGATCAAGATCATCTATCTGTAATTCTATATGTTGCGTTTGTTGGGATCCGATGAATAGAGAATACTTGTTATGTTGATTATCAAAGTTATGTCTATGTGTTGTTTATGATCTTGCATGCTCTCCGTTATTAGTAGATGCTCTGGCCAAGTTAATGCTAGTAACTCCAAGAGGGAGTATTTATGCTCGATAGTGGGTTCATGTCTCCGTGAATCTGGAGGAGTGACAAGAACCTCTAAGGTTATGGATGTGCTGTTGCCACTAGGGATAAAACATTGGTGCTACGTTCGAGGATGTAGTCACTGATTACATTACGCGCAATACTTAATGCAATTGTCTGTTGTTAGCAACTTAATACTGGAGGGGGTTCGGATGATAACCTGAAGGTGGACTTTTTAGGCATAGATGCATGCTGGATAGCGGTCTATGTACTTTGTCGTAATGCCCAATTAAATCTCACCGTACTCATCATAATATGTATGTGCATTGTTATGCCCTCTCTATTTGTCAATTGCCCAACTGTAATTTGTTCACCCAACATGCTGTTTATCTTATGGGAGAGACACCTCTACTGAACTGTGGACCCCGGTCCTATTCTTTACATCGTATACAATCTACTGCAATACTTGTTTTACTGTTTTCTGCAAACAATCATCTTCCACACAATACGGTTAATCCTTTGTTACAGCAAGCCGGTGAGATTGACAACCTCACTGTTTCGTTGGGGCAAAGTACTTTGGTTGTGTTGTGCAGGTTCCACGTTGGCGCCGGAATCTCTGGTGTTGCGCCGCACTACATCCCGCCGCCATCAACCTTCAACGTGCTTCTTGACTCCTACTGGTTCGATTAAACCTTGGTTTCTTACTGAGGGAAACTTGCCGCTGTGTGCATCACACCTTCCTCTTGGGGTTCCCAACGGACGTGTCAACTACACGCATCAAGCAAATTTCTGGCGCCGTTGCCGGGGACCTAAAGAAAAGTTACACAACAAAGATTTATATCTCCCACGTCAACTGCACGCCAGCACCTCCCCCCAAGCTTAGGCTTTTGGCCTAAGTGGAGTTCAATCCCAGCGAGGGTCGCTGTTCCACTCCGGTGGATCATACATGGCGTAGTCATAGTGAGGTCCCGGTGCAGAAGAAAAGGGTGAAGGCTCTACATGCCCAAAATGTTGATGCAAAGAACTTGATGCATTAGATGACGAGTCGAGGTGTTCCTCAGCCTCCTCTGTGTTGTCTCTTGCATGATGGCCTCCTCCCTCTATGTGTGCATTCAGTGCACCCTCCGTGACTGACCAATCCTCCCTGGAATCAAGGTTAAATAGAACAGGTGCAGGCAATCCTACTAGTTTTTCAGTTTTCTTAGTTATCCTCCAAGTTTTCTTGTAAAACGTTATCTTGTAAAATAGGTTACCCAAATTAGATGAATCAGAAACAAATTCATGTTTAATCATGGATACTATGTCAAGTTTCTCTATGGGAAGCTGAATATCAAGATGATGAGGTTCTACACCATGCATAGCTAATAAACGAGAGGCGATGAGACCTCCGCAAATTCCTCCCCTCTCACGGTTAGTAGCAAGTCTATAGACTATCAAAGCACCCAAGTTATAGGTCTTATTACCTTGCAATGCAGCAGCTAGGAAAGCTAAATCCTGGATAGATAATTTACTTTCACTCTTTCTAGCAAGAACACATTTGGTGATGAAATACGCAAAGTAACGAATAGCCGGGAGTTGAATACTACTGATTTTACCACCATCCTCTGAGAAGCTTCTTCCATGACAAATCATCTTGAAGAGGTTCAAGAGCTCTTGCGGCGATCCCCTTATCTTCTCGCATGATCCCCATTGCGGCACTCTAATTGCTGCACAAAAATCATCGAATGGCAAGTTTACAGTTTTATTATAAATTTTGTACCGAACCATGGGGTTAGATTGAGACCAATTGAATTCAAAATCCTGCACTAAGGACATAGTCAATTTTTCATATTGGCATGGTTCACCAACAACAAAATCATCCAACCCTGCACGAGAAATTAGATTCTGAACATCTCGCAAGATTCCTGCACTTCTCATGAAATCTGTGCATGGGTAGTAAGAGGGGTATACTCCCTCTTCGTGGTTAACTCTCATGACTTGTTGCACCTCCAATTCTTGTTGGTTTAGTTGATGCCTATTCCACTCCATTTTCTGAAATTTTTCAACAAACATTATAAAAATTGATTTGGTGACATATAACTGAGGGAAACTACTATAGGAACTTGCTAGAGTACTAATCATGCATCAAAACTAGTTTCTACAACTTAGAACAAGCATGCAAGCTCACTAAATATGTTACCTACAGCAGCAAAATATTCAAAATATACTCAACCAAACAAAATTCTACTTGGATAATCGGAGGAGTCACATACCGGAGACCAAATGTGCCAAATTTCAGGCAGAAATCTGGGCTGAGCAAAGAGATCGAGAAATCTTGAGCTCTTGAGCAGAAACGCGAGTGAGAGAAATCTGGTGCGAGTTTTTTCGGGAGAGAGAAGAGAGTGGGAGGAAGAGATAAAGTAGTGGGGCAAGGAGGGGCCGCGCCGGCCTGTGGGGTGCCACCCTGGGGTGCCCCACTGGTCATCCCCAGGTGCTCCCAGGTGCGTTTTCAAAAAATAAGACCAACAGTATAATTTTTGTGAATTTTTGAAAACTTTGAAAAATGCACATTTCTGGGTGTTAAGTTTATTATTACTGGACTGAAAAAGATTTTGAAATCTCTATACAACTAAAGAACCTTGCAAAACAAAAGTGCTACAGCAAGTAGAACAAGTGGAGGAAGAAAGAGATGTTGTTTACCTCCTCTATGCATATAAAAAGTATTTGTTAACAAGGTTGATCAAGTCTTGCCACCAAATAAATTTTACATAGCATAAGAAGAAATAAACCTCAAATCAATCATGTTACCTTGAATTGTATTGATATGGATCCAATCATAATATGTTGATATCCTTCTTTAGGCTCATATATAGGACAATCAATAGTTCCAACTTTGATAGTTCTCACATTAATAATGGTATTAACTCCACATACTTTATCAATCCTCTTGGGGAAATAAACGGTATGCTCCTTGTCATCAACATTGAAAGTAACCTTTCCTTTATTGCAATCAATAACAGCCCCTGCGGTGTTAAGAAAAGGTTTCCCAAGAATAATAGACATATTATCATCTTCAGGCATTTCCAACACAACAAAATCAGTTAATATCAAGCAGTTATTAGTAACTTGAACAGGAACATCCTCACATATACCAACAGGAATAGCAGTAGATTTATCAGCCATTTGCAAATATATATCGGTCGATATCAACTTATCTAAATAAAGTCTCTTGTAAAGAGAAAAGGGCATAACACTAACACCCGCTCCTAAATCACATAGAGCAGTTCTAACATAATTATTCTTGATAGAACAAGGAATAGTCGGTATACCTAGATCGCCCAACTTCTTTGGAACTTTGCCATTGAAAGAGTAATTAGCAAGCATAGTGGAAATCTCCTCATTAGGAATTTTCCTTTTGTTAGAGACAATGTCTTTCATATACTTTGAATAAGGCGGTAATTTAATAGCATCAGTCAAAGGGATTTGCAAGAATAAAGGTTTCATCCAATCGCAAAATTTATTATAATGTTCTTCTTTATTTGATTTTAGTTTCTTAGCAGGAAAAGGCATTTGCTTTTGAACCCAAGGTTCTCTTTCATTACCATGTTTCTTAGCAATAAAGTCTTCTTTAGTATACTTTTTTTAGCATGCTTTTCAGGTTCATCTTCAACCTCTTCTTTATCAGAAGCATCATTCTTATCATTATCATGTTCATTACCACTTTCGGTTTCAGCATCAGAAATAGAAATACTATTAGGATCATTAACAGGTTTAGAGGATTCTACAACATTTTTATGTTTCCTTTTCTTTTTCTTAGAAGGAGCACTAGGTTCAATTCGTTGAGAATCTTGTTCAACTCTCTTGGGATGCCCTTCAGGATATAAAGGATCCTGAGTAGAAACACCGCCTCTAGTTGTTACTTCATAAGCATGTTTCTTTTTAGAATTATTTTTTAACAAGTCATTTTGCACTTTAGTGAGTTGATCAATTTGAGTTTGCACCATTTGAAAATGTTTAACAAGCATCTTAACATCATTGGAGGTTCTCTCCACAATATCATGCAAATTGCTAATAGCTTGAGAATTTTCCATTAAATGATTCTCTACTCTCATATTAAAATTTTCTTGCTTAACAATATAATTATCAAACTCATCTAAGCATTGAGCAGGAGGTTTTGAATACAGAATATCTTCCCTAGTAAAGCGTTGAAGGGAGTTTACCTCAACCATGGATGAAGGGGGAATTATCTCGCATAAATCTTCTATGGGAGGTAAGTTCTTCACATCTTCGGATTTAATACCTTTCTCCTTAAGAGACTTCTTGGCTTCCCTCATATCTTCATCATTCAATTTAATCAAACCCCTCTTCTTCAATATTGGCGTCGGAGTTGGTTCAAGTGTAGTCCAATCATCATGATTCCGGCCTATTTTAGCCAATAATTCTTCAGCTTTGTCTGGAGTTCTTTTTTCCTGAAAACACAACCAACACAACTATCCAAATATGCTCTAGACTCAACGGTTAGTCCACTATAGAATATATCAAGTAAATCATGCTTTTCTAAATCATGTCCAGGTCGAGCTCTGATAAGAGAGCAAAATCTTGCCCACGCTTCAGGCAATTTCTCTCCATCTTCCTGGTCAAAGCTATAAAATTTCTGTAAAGCAGCATGTTGAGCACTAGCAGGAAAGTATTTCCGAAAGAAAACATCAAGCAAATCGCCTGGACTTTTAATAGAACCAGGAGGTAAATTATTATACCAAGTTTTAGCATCATCCTTTAATGAGAAAGGAAAAATTTTAGCAACAAAATAAGTACGCATCTTGACATCATCAGAAAACAAGCTACTCATAGAAGAAAGTTCATTCATGTGTTCTACAACACTTTTTTTTTTAGTACCACAAAAGGGGGCTTTCTCTACAATAGCTATATGAGATAGATCAAGAGAAAAATCATAATCTTTATCCTTAATGTTTATAAGAGATGTGGCAAATTTAGGATCAGGAGACAGTTTATATCTAACAGTATGTTGTGCGAGAAACTTTTTAATTTTTCTTGCATCAGTAATAGCATTGCATTTATCAATAAAATCATCATTAAGCTCCACATAATCCTCATCAGGATCATCACTAGAATAATCAACAGACTCAGGTGAATTAACAGGTGTAGCAGCATTAGGAGTTTCAGTATTTTCAATTTGTCTAGACCTAGCAATTGTAGCATCTAGAAAGGATCCCAATGAACCACTATCATCAAGCACAGTAGAAACATTATCAATATTATGAGAGTTTTCAGATTCAGCAGAAGTACCAGCAAGTGAAGCTTGCGGCGGTGAAACAAGTTGACTTATCACAGATGGCGAATCAAGAGTAGCAGAGGTACTCAGAGTTGTACCTTTTCTTGTAGTGGATGGTAATATGGCGACTTTAGGATCGCGAGATTTACCCATGATGGAGAATTTGCAGCGAACAATATCAATCCAAGTGATCTTCCAAATAAAGCTATGCTCCCCGGCAACGGCGCCAGAAAATAGTCTTGATAACCCACAAGTATAGGGGATCGCAACAGTCTTCGAGGGAAGTAAAACCCAATTTATTGATTCGACACAAGGAGAGCCAAAGAATACTTGAAAGCCTTAACAGCGGAGTTGTCAATTCAGCTGCACCTGGAAACATACTTGCTCGCAAGATTTTATCAGTACTAACAGTTTATAGCAGTAGCAGTAGTGAAATAACAGCAGCAGTGGAACAAAGACAACAGTAGTGATTATAGTAAACAACAGGATTAAAATACTGTAGGCACAGGGATGGATGACGGGCGTTGCATGGATGAGAGAAACTCATGTAACAATCAAAGCAAGGCATTTGCAGATAATAATAAAACAGTGTCCAAGTACTAAACAATCCATAGGCATGTGTTCCGTATATAGTCGTACATGCTCGCAATGAGAAACTTGCACAACATCTTTTGTCCTACCAGCCGGTGGCAGCCGGGCCTCTAGGGAATCTACTGGATATTAAGGTACTCCTTTTAATAAAGTACCGGAGCAAAGCATTAACACTCCGTGAACACATGTGATCCTCACATCACTGCCATCCCCTCCGGTTGTCCCGATTTCTGTCACTTCGGGGCCTCGGGTTCCGGACAGCGACATGTGTATACAACTTGCAGGTAAGATAATAAAACAATGCATATCATCATGAAACAATAACATGTTCAGATCTGAGATCATGGCACTCGGGCCCTAGTGACAAGCATTAAGCATAACAAGTTGACAATATCATCAAAGTACCAATTACGGACACTAGGCACTATGCCCTATCAATCTTATGCTATTGCATGACCAATCTCATCCAATCCCTACCATCCTCTTCACCCTACAGCGGGGGAATTACTCACACATGGATGGGGGAAACATTGCTGGTCGATGGAGAGGTGTCGGTGGTGATGATGGCGATGATCTCCTCCAATTCCCCGTCCCGGCGGAGTGCCAGAACGGAGTTTCTGGTCCCGAGATGGAGTTTCGCGACGATGGCGGCGTACTGGGAGGTTTCTGGCGACTTCGACTTCTCTTTTCGCGTTTTTAGATCGAAACCCTTAAGTAGTCTAGAGGAGGGCATCAGAGGCCAGTCGAGGGGGCCACACGCTAGGGCGGCGCGCCCCCCTCCTGGGCCGCGCCGGCCTAGTGTGTGGGGGCCTCGGGCCTCCACCTGGCTTGCCCTTCTGGCTCCGTAATTCTTCTGGAAAAATAAGACCTTCGACATAAATTCCGGGGATTTTCCTGAAAGTTGGATTTCTGCACAAAAACGAGACACCAGAGCAATGCTGCTGAAAACAGCGTTAGTCTGTGTTAGTTGTATCCAAAATACACAAATTAGAGGCAAAACAATAGCAAAAGTGTTCGGGAAAGTAGATACGTTTTGGACGTATCAGCACGCTTCTATTCCTGTAGACAGTGTTGGGCCTCCAGGAGCAGAGGTTTGTAGAACAGCAGCAAGATTCCCTTAAGTGAATCACCCAAGGTTTATCGAACTCAGGGAGGTAGAGGTCAAAGATATCCCTCTCAAGCAACCCTGCAATTAAGATACAAGAAGTCTCTTGTGTCCCAACACACCAAATACACTTGTCAGATGTATAGGTGTGATGACCCCGCGTACCACTGCATGGTGTAGTACACAAGTCGTTGACATAACACAAGTGAAACACCGTTCCACTCATATTACATCTCTCAGAGTGGTACAACAGAAACATATGCGAGTCGAAGGTATGTCTATAGAAGTACACACGAGCTGTTTACATAAGATCAACACAACCTCCTACTTTACAGTGAGGTAAAACTTCAAATAAAGCTCCAAAAGAACGACTCGTAGTCTAACTTGTTGCTAACTCAAGCTTAAGAGCTACTAGGCTTGCTATATAAATCTAGCTACTTAGGAGCTAGGATTAGGGAAATGTTCCCTTCTATTACTAGTCTAGGTTTCCATTATAGCTGATGCAGAAGTTGACTCCATTGGCTTCTTTGATTGAATTCTTCATCTTGTTGCAGTTGACTCCTTTGTCTTCGAGTTCCACGGTAGTTTCTCCTTCGGTGCCTTGATCTAAGAAGGGGGTTCAAATGGGATAGAATGAGTACGAGCGTACTCAGCAAGTTCATATTAGGAAATATGTGTATCATGCACTAGCTACAGCCATAGACCAGAAAGTCATAGGCCAATGCAAGTTTTCATAAACATTTCTTCAAAAGGTTTATTTTATTCTGAAAACTATGCCCGTCAGTCTTCACAGGTTGACTAGAACTTCGTGGAGTTCCTTTCCTGCCGCGTTCGCAGTTCCCATCCCAGGACAGGGAGTGACAGTCACAATTCAGTATCCTCTGCAGAGGTGCGTTACTTTTCCCATAAGAGACCTTATCCTTGATACCTATCCGAGATGCATGCTCGTCCACACTTCCTTGGTGTGGGGCCAGGTGTAAGATCCAAGCCAATCACTGCCTTCTCCGCGACCCTGCAAACCCACCCTTTTGTCCGACCCTACACCCCCAGTAGACTTCTCCCGATAATACGGCTTTACTCACGGTGTACTCCGGACAATCCATCATAGATCGTAGAGCTTATCATCACTAATGGATGGGAATTTAAAAGGCTATCCCAACCTACGGCAGTGCCTCCAACACCCCGCCGGCTCTACCAATCCGTTGGCGTGCAGAAGGGAAAAAATACAGCTGACTTCCCAAGAGCCATTATAGATCTTATGGTCAACGCGATATGTACGGCGCTAGAATCACTGGACGGCATTGGTACTTAGTCCTAGATGAGTAGTACCCATGCAATGGAACCTCCACCATATCAACACATACCATGGTTCCATTGCCCACCACATAGTCATATTCATAATTGTAAAATAATACTTTGCTTTTCAATGCATGAGTGATAAGTATAGTACTTTGCATATAGTTTGATACAAATAATCAAATGACATGAGCAAGCGATGAACTTGCCTTTCTTGACCGCAAGATTATGCAGGCAAAAGCTTCGATACGTGAGAACTCCAAATGCTGAAATACCATCATCATCCGGTAAGGACAATGTTTAAAGAACTGGCAAAGATGCTATAATGCATAGTATGAGATGCAATCGTCCCGAGCGTAACCTAACCTCGATGATTTAGGATGTATGAGTTGTAAAGATTTCTTTAGGGTTGGTTGCATTTTTAGAATGGTTCTCAAACAAGGTTCTTATTAGGGTTTGGTTATATTAGCATCATAACCAAGTGATATAAGACATCATAACAATCATACACATAAAGAATAGTGGTGGAATAATATGTAAAGAACAGTTGTCAATTTTAAGTTCTACAGGACATGGTTGATGATTGCTTATACTATACTTTAAAAGAATAACTTTTGAAGAACATGTTAATTAAGAAATAATAAGTATTTCAAAGAAGGATTAGGGTTTCTAAGGTTTGATTGACATTTGTACTTCAAAAGAATAACTTTTGAAGAACAGGTTAAAATAAGAATATGAACTACTATATATAGATGCTATGGCTTTCTAGGGTTTACTATTGGATTCATTTAGTTCACTAATAGGAACTAGTTGGGTTCTTAAGTTGAATTGGTTCTACATACAACAAGTATTGGCAGGTTTATTGCTATGGTTTCTTCTTAAGCATCATATCAAAGGATAATTATTAAGATGGTTCTACAATTATCTATTAGGGTTACTATGGGTTAGGTTTACTATAACTTCCTATTTGTTTCACTAAGAACTCACTAATGGTTTCCAAACTAAGTGGTTTATGATCTTTAAGTAGGGTTTAGTGGAATAGGAACATGTGTTGTGAATTATTACACAAGGTTGATACTAGGGTTCATAATTATAGCTCTACTAAATCATGATGATTGAGGTTGATCCTAATGGTATGGTATATAGAAGTGGTGATCAATGGTACTAATCCAATTAACAAGTTAGGATTTATACCTAGGTGATACTAGTGAATAATATAGGTTTTAAATAAGAATAGGAACATGAAATGATAATCTCATGTGACTTGGTTTATGCTAGTGGATCATAAGCATGCATTCAAATGTTGCTAATTAGGGTTCCATATGTCAAGTAAATCTCCCATGATCATATGTGACACGTATCTAGGGTTTTAGAGTTGGTTCTAAGGTGGAATGATCACATGAAATAATGGAATCGAGGTCTTACTCAATTTGAAACTAGGGTTTCTAAATCATGGTACAACTCCTAAAATGATAGTTGGACATATAGGTGTGGTAACTAATTACTTTGAATCAAAATTAGGAATGGTTTAGCATTTTATTAATTTTCACAAGATTTAATAATTAGAGTAATTCTTATTTAGGTTTAATTAAGAATCAGGGTTTAATAATTGTTATTAGGATTTTAAAATAATTAACTTGTTAACTAAAGATGTGTAAGTAAATAAGTTTTGATTTACCAAAATAATATTGGCTTATAATATTTTCTTGAGTTATTACTATTTAAAGAAAATGGTAAATGGTAATTTGCAAATTAGGGTTTATGAATTACCACTATTAATTAAGTTACTGAGAATATGATAAATAAAATTAATCTTAACATTTTAATTAGTTACTAAATAGGTAAAATTTAATTTTGGAACTTCATTATTTATTGAATTCAATTTGCATTTTAAACAATTAGAAAGACATAATTAATAAAGATGAAAATAAGTGAATTTTTATTTTGACACACATTTTTTTTATATTTTATTTGAATAGAGTTTATTTTTGTGAGCATTTTGATATATTATTTGCATTTTTCTGAGTTGAAATGAATTTATATGATTTTTCAAAGTTTCAACATTTTTCTGTAATTTGAAATTAAACCTAATACTAAACATACCGGTTCACACCTAGCTACAGAGACAGACAGGTGGGGCCGTTGACTAGTCCTCTGCCTTGTTGGCAGCTGACCAAGTCAAAAAGTTCAACGGGTCCACTGCCACGTCGTCCTCACCGGCGGCTTGACGCTGGCGAGTCAGAGCGCGACGGCGACGCCGTTTTATGACCCCCCGGGACGCGCGATTAAGTTTTTCCGACTCTCCTCGAGCTACTGAACATGATGGTGGTGGTGGTTTGGCGAGGGGATCACCGGAGCTACGCCGGCGACCATGCTCCGCAGCGATTCTCTCCGACCAAGATGCAAACACAAGCTACAGAGGGTTCCAGGAAGCGAAAGTAGGTTCTATCGATGCGCAAGCTCACCGTGAGTACGATGGTGTGGTCGGCGACGACGATGACCGCCGGAGACGACGGCGATTGATGCTTTCCCGGCGAACCCGAGAGAAAGGGAACGGCGAAATTCTTCCTCAACTTGGCTTCCCTCGATGCTAGACTCCTCCAGGATGCTCTACGCGGCCAGGCGCTTCCAACGAGCCTCTTGGTAGACGCCGGGGTGGTCTCCATCAACGGCTAGCCGGAGAATTGGCCGGCCATGGCGGGGGTTCCAGTGAGATGTAGATAGGGCTAGAGAGCGAATTGAAGGGCGGCGAAGAACAAGGACTATATGGTGATGATCTCCACCAATTTATAGGCCGAGGGAACCCTCGAGGCTTCGACACGACGACGGCGACGGTCAGGAGGTGGCGGTCTCTGGATAATCTAGTCTGGCGAAGATCTTTCTCCTGTGGATAGACTCAGACGCGAGAGAGATTGGGCGAGGTTCTGAGAGTACTGACGATGTCCGAGACGAGCTTATCGTCGACGAGGACGTGGCCTACTGGCGCAGGCTCGCTGTCGACGCCGGGGAAGAGAACGAAGACGATGGCCTCCTCTCGCACGATTTTTGAAGCACTTGAAACGGTATGGTGGCGGGTCGAATTTGTTCGTGGGCTGGGCTGCTCCTCGGCTTGGTCGACGTGGTGGTAATGGGCTGCTGCGGTGCTGAGGTCCAGGTAAGTTTCCCTCCAATTCTTATTTCAAATTTTCATTTCCTTTTTCAATTTTTATTTACTGGTTTGAATTCAAATTGAATTTTGTTTTGTTTTACAGGTTCTTAAATATTTGAACATTAATATAATTTGATAATGATGCTTGCTGCATTGTTTTGTTTTTAAACAACATTTATTAATTGATTTAATTTGTGTTGTTGGAAAGCACAAATTAAAAATGCAAATAGATATGAATTTTAGGGTTCATCTTAATTACCCTTTTAAATTTAGAAATCAATTCTGTTTTAAAAGATCTGAAATTGAGAACATGTGAATGGTGAACATATTCTATTTTGCAAGTGCTTAACCTATTGATTATTCATATATAGTTTAGGTATGACTAGGGTTTAACAAATGGGAAGGAAAATGGAATTGCTTTATGATTTCATGTGGAAAATTACTTCTAAGGGTTTAAGAAGATGGTTTGATGAACTCTATCTTTAATAATCTTGCTTAGCAATTCTGGCTTGGCTTACTTGAAATAGATCCTAAGCTCATCATGGTTAATTTAACTACTTATATGAATACTATTTTATTTGGTTCACTAAACAAAGTATTTGGATAACAAAGTAGAATGGGATATTGATTTCATTCTACTCACCAAATGGCATTAGTCTTTAAGTATATATGGCTTGGGTTATTACTTGTGATCTATGATACACAAGTTAGGATATAATATTTTATGTAGATTGGTTCCATATGACAAGGTTTATGGTTTTGGGAATACTTCACTATTTGAAGTATTAAATAGGCATGAGGCATGGCAGGGTTCTACTTATAATCCAATGTGATACTTGGATTGGAATTCAAATATGGCATAGGGTTTTAGTAGTGATCCCTCAAGTGATACACCACTAGGATTAGGTATGAGCATAAGCATTGATTCTATTTTAGTGACTAGGGTTATCTTCCTCACTTAGGTAGAATTATTGTATCAAGGCAATGCTAGGTTTGTCTCAAGTGTTTAAATAGGCAAGGTTGAAATACAATATCATCACTACTCTATACAAGGCAGGAGTTTTGGTCTGGATTAACTACTATTGAGTTACTTATTATTTCATGAGAAGAATGAGATCTATACCTCACATATATAGGTTTAACTTATCATCTCAATTTATAAAGTAAAATCATGCATTAGACATGATCCACTTATTCCTCACTAATCTCTCTTCTTTAATACTTCTCTCAACACACTCACTTAGATTCTTAGGGTTTCTGATCATCACCCAATTTGTAATGATCATAGTATTGGCCTAATAATAATTCACTAATGAATCATGGTTTTCTTTCCAATATCAAGTATAAGTCCATATACTTGAGTATACCTCTTTAGGTTGAGCTCTTCTGAATATGTAAGGTTCTTCTAGGGTTTATGATCATTACCAAGTTGTAATGATCACAATACTTGCCTCTCTATAATTACTAGAAATAGTTTCTTACTAAGTTAATTAGAGTTTAGTACTTGACTTATATTTATTATAACATTGGTTAGTATCAACAATTACCTCCCTTGGATAAGGTTTAAATATTTAGCTAGGTTCTACTGAATAGATAGAATAAGCATATGAATGATTCTCTCCTTTCTCCAGGTTTAATGGAATGAGTTGGGAAACAAGGTTGGAATGGTCAAAGTTAATTAAGAATAAATATGAATGTCCTTGATATGGTTCAAGTATTGTAGTTGAAAAGATATACCATGTGACTCATGGTAGGAACATTTATTTAGTAGAAAACATGGATAAGATAAGTATAGAATAGTCTCTTAATTAATTGTGTCCTTTGATTTAGGATTGAATAATTATTCATGTGTTGTTGTAAGGAATGGCATGTTGAGTTCCTTTATAAGATCTTGTAGTTGATCCTTACTTAAGGTGTTGTTTGTTGTAAATCTACTTCTATTTGATCTAGCCCATAGATCAAATCATCTCTACCCAAAACAAGGTTTTAGCAAAGGTCACAGTGAAGTTTATAGCGCTTGACTTGATGATCTACTTCAATTCCAGCAAGTCAAGTGAAACTTCAGTTACTGTGGTAAGTTTTATTTGAAGCGCGGAAATTCCCCGGATTTTCTATGCATGAATGCAATGCACACTTTGGTGTTCTCTCATTTATTGCCTCTAAACCTAGGATATTACAATAGGTGCACTAGTTCGGCGAAGAGATAGTGAAATACAAGTAATTTGGATGATTATAAGTAGTAATTGCAATCTGAAATAAAAATGGCAGCAAGCAAACATGTAGCAAAACTTGTTGGAAACAGTGTTTCAATGCTTAGAAACAAGGCCTAGGGATCATACTTTCACTAGTGGACACTCTCAACAATGATCTCATAACTGAACAAATAAATACTACTCTCAAACACTTTCTTGTTGGATAACAAACACCATTCATTGTGTAGGGCTGCAAAAGCACACCTCAAGCCGGAGTAAACAAGCTCCACAACGTCATAAAGGAATCACACACGATGCGCACACTGTCACCATCACACCGTGGAGAGTAACTCCAGAGTTCATATTAAAGTAACCTCTAGAGTGCATAATAGACAAGAGCAACATCTACATATTCAACTAGATTACAAAGCTCATGATCACATAAAGATCACAACATGGGAGAGAGATGAACCACATAGCTACCGGTAGAGCCCTCAGCCTCGGGGGAGAACTACTCCCTCCTCATCATGGGAGACAGCAATGGCGATGAAGATGGCGATGGAGTCGATGGAGATGGCTCCGGGGGCAATTCCCCGTCCCGGCGGCGTGCCGGAACAGAGATTCTGTCCCCCGAAACTTGTCGTCGATGGCGGCGGCGCTGCGGAACTCTTCTGGTATTTTGGCTCTCCGTACTAGGGTTTTCCGATACGAAGGAATATATAGGCGAAAAGGTAGCGTCGGGGGAGCCAGGGGGTGGCCTCCCCACACCTGGGCACGGCAGGAGGTGGGGCCGCGCCGCCCTATGAGGTGGCCCCCCTGCTGGCCTTCTCTGACTCTTGTTCGATGTTCTGGAACACTCCGTGGAAAATAGGGCCGTGGGCTTTTGTTTCATCCAATTCCGAGAATATTTCCTGTGTAGAATTTCTGAAACCAAAAACAACAGAAAATAGGAACTGGCGCTTCGGCATCTTGTTAATAGGTTAGTCCCAGAAAATGCATAAAAATGATATAAAGTATGAATAAAACATGTAGGTATTGTCATAAAACTAGCATGGAACATAAGAAATTATAGATACGTTGGAGACGTATCACGCCCTAAGTACCGCCCTAAGTACCGGAAAAATGGCCAAACTTACAGTAGCCTCGCGATCGCGACCGGTACCGCGGCCGCTAGTACCGGCTGGCCATGACCGGCAGTACCGGCCATCAAGGGCCGGTAGTACCGGCCACTCCACTCCTGCGCGCAGTAGCCATTGTGTGGTGACCCTGCATACCACTGCATGTTGTAGTATGCCAGTCGTTGATATAACATTCACGAAGTACCATTCCGCAAATATTACATCCCTCAGAGTAGTACAACAGAACATAGCAGGTCCATAACTCATTCATTTATTATTACAAATATCATACACATGTCGTCTCGGAGCTCCTCTTGGGTCCTAAGAGGAATACTCCTGGGTTCGAGGCGAACCCAACCTAGCTTACAATATAAGAGTCTCATTAAGTTAAACATTTATTTCCTCGAGCAGCTAAATACTAAGAGTTCGGGTTGCTCGGCTACTACTACTACTCGAGATGTTCAGGCTTGATCTCCTCCGGAAGCCTCCCCGGTTCCGTAGACGATGAGGTAGTCTACGCCCTCGATACCTCCAGAGAGGTCTGGTTCTTCATAGCCGATGATCTCGGCTCCTTCATTGTTGTCGTAGTCCTCCTCCAGACGATTCAGACAATCTAAGCATGGGATTTAAGAGTGGTATGAGTACGAGCGTACTCAACAAGTTCATTATAGATAAGAGGTGTTTAATGCACTAGCTACGATATTAGACCAGAAAGTCTAATACCAATGCAGGTTTTGATAATCATTTCTTCAAGAGATTGCTTTTATTCCAAAGAGCTATGTCCGTCAGCCTTCACCGGTTTACTAGAACTTCATGGAGCTCCTTTCCGGCCGCGTTCGCAGTTCCTTATCCCGGAACAGGGAGTGACAGGTCACAGTTCTTTACACTCTGCAGAACTGTGTTGCTTTACCCATAAGAGATCTTAACCTTGGTGCCAACCGGGCAGCTTTCCCGTCCACACTTCCTTCGGTGTGAGGCCCGGTATAAGGTCTAGCCAATCATGTTCCTCCGCTACCTCGAACACCCACCCTTTGTTGCATACTCCGACCCTGGGTCCACGCCAGCCCCATTATTCCCATAGATTTCAGGGTGGACTCCGACCACGACGTCAATGCAGGGCTCTACCATACATTCCTACGCCGACAGATGCAACCCATCATAGACCTCATTACCGTTGGGACTTCTACGGGTTCCCACCCCTGCATCAAGTCTCGCAAGATCATGAGCACCCGGTAATGAGCATCCGTTGATGAACGAGAGGTGGAAACACTTTTGACTACTCCGCCCCACTCCGGATCTTATGGTTAACACGGATATTACGGCACAAGAATCACTGGCGACATTTGTTGTTTAATCCTAGATGGATATAACCCTTGCAATGGAACCTCCACCATATCAACACAATCCATGGTTCCATTGCCCACCACATAGTCATATTCATAATCATGAAAGTAGTGGTTTTGGTTTTTATGCAATAGTGATTATCATAGTACTTTGCAAGTAATTTGATAGAAATACTCAAATGACATGAGCAAGTGATAAACTTGCCTGAACACTGCAAAGTTTTGCAGTTGGATGGTGTGGACTGACCCTTGTCCTCTGGTTCTGAAAATTAGCATCATTGTCCGATAAGGGCAATGGTTAAAGAAGCAATTATGCATGATTCCAGTTTTAGGGTTTGATTCCCCCCCTTCCGATGTCGTTATTGTCTCATGTGAGAGGTTAAAACTAAGAATAATTTAGGGATACTCTGTTTAGGGTAAAATACAACCTTGAAATGTTGTCAAGGTGTTTTTAAACTCTAATTGTATTTATGGACTTATTTTCATTATTGAAAATAATATGTGTGATTTAAATCATCAAATTAAGACCTATTCTTAATTGTCTTCAAAAATTCTCTTTGATATTTTATTTAGATAGAGAATTTTATGCTGATCCATTTACATATTTTTAATTATTTTTTTAGAGCTTTTATCAATTTTCTATTGAATTTCAAAGTTTCAGGTTTTTATTGAATTGTGAAAAGTCATTTTTGCCCCTGGGCCCACCTGTCAGGGTGGCCCAGTGGGTTGGGCTAAACCAGCTCGGGTCCAACCGACCCGAGCGGTCGCTCACTCGCCCACCACCTCGCGCTCGTGTCCTAACCCTAACCCTAGAGCTCTGGCGACGCCGTGGTCGCCGCCGTCTTCTCCGATATTTCCCGGCCGCTTCCGGCCATCGCCGCCGGCGAGATGGGGCGCATCAGCACCGCCACTTGACGGCGCACCAGATCATCGGCGTCGATCTGGTCCTAGCCGCTCCCTTCGCCGATCCCCATCGCGGTCGCCCTCTCTGTGCTGCGGTGCTCTTCGGCGCCTCCGGTGTGATGGCGCCGTCGAGGCCTTCGCCACCGTGGTGTGGGCGCTGCGGCGCTAGGCGGAGCCTGGCCTGGCCTGGCCAGGTGCCGTCGTGCTTTCGACGCGCGCCGCCGTGGCCGCCATGGCTGCGGCAGTTGTCTGCTCGCCCCAGGTACGCCTCTTCCGATCCCCTCCTTTCTCTCACTCTGGCCTGCTCATCTTCTTCCTCCAGTAGCTCTGCTGCGCCTAACTCACTGTGTGTGCGTATGCTGCTTTGCTGCTGCGCTGGTGCTTGTGCTATTGTGCTGTTCATGCGGCTCTGCCTCATTAGCCTTGATCATGGTCGCCATGGCCATGCCAGAGCTTGCCTTCCTGCTGTGCTATCCATTTCTTGCTTAAATTCCCTTCTATGGCTCTGTTATTATTACTAAGCTTGCCAGATGCTTAATTGTGTTCCTATAGGCTTGCTCATGAGCATTTTGTAATGCTCAGGGACTGCCTAATGGCTACTGTCTTGCTACAATTAAATCCATTTGATTGCTTAATGGCTTTGGTTGTGATGAGGGTTTAATTATATGTGTGTGCTATTCATGTCAGGCTTGATCCTGGGGTACATCATGTATTTGATGTGCTTCTGGATACAATTACAGTTCATCTATTAGTTATCTGTGAAGCAGTAGTTGATTACCTGTGGCCAATTAATTATCTAGTCCATGCTCTGTTGCTTAGTGATGCTCTAGCATGCTCTAGCATGCTATAGCAAGCTCTGATGATCATGTGATCATTAACAGCTGGTAATTGGTTTGCCTACCTGTTGCCTGTGCATTGCTGTTACCTATTTATGTGTATGTGTGTGGCACAGATCAGTGCTGGTGCTTGCTCAAGCATCAGCTGATGCTTGCAGTGATCCTCTGGATCATTAGCAAATGTCTTTTCCATGATTTACTTGTTAATATCAATTATCTGTGTTGCCTTTATTGATGGAGTGGATAATTGATGTGAACTGTGATACAGTGATGATCATCACAATTGATTGGCTTGGCTGGATGGATGCCAACAGTGGTTGGGAACCCTAGCCCTTCTTTGAACCCAATCAGGGTGATGATATTTGTATTTGGCTTGTTGGTTTGGCTGTTCTAGGGTTTGAGGTGACCCTGGCAGTAGTCATGTGCTGCCCTAGGGTAGCTCCCCTATTTGTTGGCTTGCTGTTGCTTACCAAATGCTTTCTGGGTGACCCATTTATTGGATTGCCAGTGGCTCTTGATGTTGAAATCAAATAGACAATATTCTGTCTAGGTCTGATGGTCAACTAGTTGTAGGTGCTAAGTGTGTGTAACTAGGCTGACTTGTGCTCTCATCTCTTGCTGGATTTATTCAGTTATGCAATTATTGTCATATCTGTTATTCCCTTTTGATGATTAACCAGTGGCCTTTCTGCTCTTGCTTGCACCATATGGCTAAATAGCCAGATGATGACACAACTTGGGTATCACACCCTTTTGATTATGTGTGATTGATGCATATGCTTATATATGAACAAAACCATCTGGTTTGTCCATGATGCTTGGTATACCTCACTCCAGCTCCTAGAATGTGATGTTGGTGTAGAGGTTTGCCTCTATGTTGATCTTATGGTTGCTTTGCTTGCCCTGCTCCTCCTGGTGACTTGATGAAACTTGATTTAATTCAGTGGTGTGCTGGAATAGATTGAACAGTGAGGCTGTTCTATCTGTTCTAGCTGTTCTTGGTGTTCTTGGTGGCTTACCAGTTCAGTTCTGCCGATGGTTGAATCAAATGGCTAGGGTTTGGCTGTGAAAAGCTTTTATATGCTTCTGGCTTGCTCTTGTTGGTCGACAGCACCACCTGCAGCTTGTGGTGACTCACTCTGGTGTGTGTGTGTTGTTACACATGCACACAGCCTTGTGTGCAGCCTGGTTGTGTGTGTGTGCAAGTGCTGTGCACTTGGACTTGATCCCATCTGTGGCATGGATCTGCTCGACAGAGAATTGATCATATCCTTTCCAATTCTATTTGTTTTCTAACCTGCCAAGTGGCTATGCCACTTGGCATAACACTTGTTTTTATTTGCTTTGTGTTTGTGTGCAGGGAAACAACCTGATGCTCCAAGGATCATGGAGATCATCAAGTACAAGGCTAAATGAAGATTAGCTTGTAGTGTTAGGATAGAACATTAAATTGTACTTTTCTTTTCTTTTCATTTTCCATTTTGTCCAATTCTTGTAATATGTTGTAATTCCATAATTCAAATCTGAATATTGTAAAGACAATGTATTATGTGTGTGATGATCAATAAAGCCCAAGTTTTGCTTATTGAGCTTAATGTAATAATTGTATTACTTATATTATTGCTTAATGGTAATTGTTTGTGAAATTATCTCAAATTTTAATTATGTGATGATTGTTTGATGTTTGAATTTGAAATTCAAATTCAAATTTGGTTTGAATTCAAACATACCACTTAACTTGTAATTCAATCATACAACTTAAGATTTCAATGAAATTATCACTGCTCTCTTCTCAAAACCCTAATTTAGACAAGTAGGAACAAGTTCATCGCACTCTCGAAACCCTAACCCTGTAAGGTGTCGAGAGAGAAACCTGTCCCCCTTCGATGCAGTTTTGTTTTAAAAACGCGAAATTTCCCCGTAATTTACCATGCAATGCACATCCCTTTCTAAAATCTACCCCTCGATCGTCTCAAAACCTGGGACATTACAGCCTTTCCCCCTTAAAGAAAACTTCGTCCCGAAGTTGTGGTTGTAATACCTGAAAAGTTCGGGGTATGTTTTCCTCAGGTCTTCCTCCTTTTCCCAGGTGGCTTCCCTCTCGGGATGGTGCTTCCATTGTATCTTGCAGTATTTTATCGCTCGATTCCTGAGTTGTTTCCAGTTTTCCTCGAGAATCTTCGCTGGCTTCTCGATGTATGTCAAATCTGGTTGTAACTCAAGCTCTTCATGAGATACTGGTTCATCTGGGGTCTTCAAACATTTTCTGAGTTGCGACACATGAAATATGTTGTGAACCTGGGATAACCTTCCCGGTAGTTCCAATTCGAAGGCTAACCCTCGGTTTTGACTCAAAATCCTGAAAGGTCCGATGTACCTAGGACTTAGCTTTCCTTTTACTCCAAACCTCTGAAGTCCTTTCATCGGGCTCACCTTAAGGTATACCATGTCTCCAACTCGTGGCTCCCATGTTCTCCTCTTTTGATCAGCATAACTCTTCTGTCGGCTCTGGGCTATCTTGAGCCGATCTCTGATAATGTCAATTATTTGTTGCTTTTCCTTGACATAATCAGGGTTGAACTCTTTGCTTGCTCCGGCTTCATACCAACATATCGGTGATCTACACTTCCTTCCATACAGAGCTTCAAATGGTGCCATCTTGATGCTGCTTTGATAGCTATTATTGTATGAGAACTCTGCTAGTGGTAAGTGCTCCTCCCATGATCCTCCGAAGTCTAGGGCACAAGCCCTAAGCATATCCTCTAAGATCTGGTTGGTTCTCTCGGTTTGTCCACCTATCTGGGGATGATAAGCGGTACTATAGTCCAACTTGGATCCTAAAGCTTCGTGTAGTTGCTTCCAGAATGCTGATGTGAACACGGATCCTCGATCCGACACGATCTTCTTGGGCACTCCATGTTTACTCACGATCTCTTTGATGTAAAGATCTATGAGTTTCTCTCCTTTGTCCTGCTGATTTACCGCTAGAAAGTGTGCACTCTTCGTCAACCGGTCCACGATTACCGATATCATGTCCTTCTTTTTATTGGTCATGGGTAGTCCGGTGATGAAATCCATCCCTATTTCCTCCCATTTCCACTCTGGAATAGGTAAAGGTTGTAACTTTCCTGCCGGACTCTGGTGTTCAGCCTTCACTCTCTGGCAGGTATGGCATTCCGCCACGTATTGTGCTATCTCCCTCTTCATGTTTTTCCACCAGAATAGCTCCTTTAGGTCCATGTACATCTTTGTACTTCCCGGATGAATGGAATATGGTGTTTGATGAGCTTCCCGGAGTATTACTTCCTTGATTTCAGCAATATCCGGAACACAAATTCTCTTCTGGAACCATAATGATCCCGATTCTCCGCGGTGAAATTCTGATGGTCTTCCTTCATCTATTCTTCTCATCTCCTCCACGATGAATGGATCGTCTAGCTGACCCATCATTATCTCATTCTTCAGGTTAACATTTAACTCATCGGCTACTTGCAACGCCGATAATCCTTCATGAGCTTCCTTCTCCCAAAGTTGTATTTGGGCTTGACTTATTTCCTTCCTCAACTCCGGTGAGATTTCTTGTTCCACTCCGCCGGTGCTCTTCCTACTCAAGGCGTCTGCGACAACATTGGCCTTTCCTGGAGTATAATTGATTGTCAAATCATAATCCTTGATCAGTTCAAGCCATCTTTTCTGCCTCATGTTGAGTTCCTTCTGAGTGAAGAAATATTTGAGACTCTTATGATCTGTATAGAGCTCACACTTGGCTCAATAGAGAAAATGTCTCCAAGTTTTGAGTGCAAATACGACTGCTGCTAATTCCAAGTCATGTGTTGGATAATTCACTTCATGAGGTCTGAGTTGCCTCGATCCATAAGATATCACTTTCCGATCTTGCATGAGTACGCAACCCAATCCATGCTTGGATGCGTCACAGTACACGGTGTAATCCTTGCCAACTTCAGGAACTGCTAACACCGGTGCCGTGGTGAGTTTCTCTTTTAGAGTTTGAAAACTCTTCTCACACTCCTCTGACCACACAAATGGTGTGTTCTTTCTTAACAGCTTCGTCATTGGTCCTGCTATCTTGGAGAATCCTTCAATGAATCTCCGATAATATCCTGCCATTCCTAGGAATCCTCGGATTTCCTTGACAGTCTTGGGTGCTTCCCATTCTAGAACTGCTGCTACCTTGCTCGGGTTAACAGCTATTCCATCTTTACTAATCACATGACCAAGAAATTCCACTTGATCTAGCCAAAATTCACACTTGCTGAATTTGGCATAGAGTTGATGTTCTCTTAGTGTTTGCAACACTAACCTCAAATGTTTAGCATGTTCGGCCTTGTTCTTGGAATAGATCAAGATATCATCGATGAATACGATGACAAACTTGTCTAGATATGGCATGAAAATCTTATTCATGAGATTCATGAATATTGCTGGGGCATTGGTTAATCCAAATGGTACTACAAGGTATTTATGATGTCCATACCTTGAGACAAAGGCAGTTTTCGGAACGTCTTCCTTCTTGATCTTTATCTGGTGATAACCGGATCTTAGATCAATTTTCGAAAAGACTCCCGTGCCTCTAACTTGATCGAATAGATCTTGTATTCTTGGAAGTGGATACTTGTTCTTGATTGTGACGTTGTTCAGATTCCTGTAGTCTCCACACATCCTTCTTCCTCCATCTCTTTTATCCACGAAGATCACAGGTGATCCCCATGGTGAAACACTCTCTTGTATGAATCCTTTTTGTTCCAAGTCATCCAGTTGCTCCTTAAGTTCTTTCAATTCCTTGGGCCCCATCTTGTATGGTGCCTTAGCAATCGGAGCTGTTCCTGGAATTAGGTCGATAGTGAATTCTATCTCCCTATCTGGTGGCATACCAGGTAATTCCGCAGGAAACACATCCTGGAATTCATTCACTACAGGTATATCCTCTAACTTCACCTCCTTCATGCTGTTCAACTGTAGCTCAACTTCAATCTGTGTATGTTTGTCGCCTTGGTAGATCATTCTACTTCCATCGGGGCTTTTCAAGGATACCGTCTTGTTCACACAGTCGATCAATGCTCCATTAGCTTCTAACCAATTCATACCAAGAATGACATCAATGTCCTTCATCGGTAAAATGAACAGGTCCGCGTCGAACGTGCACTTATTGATCATGATGACTTGTTTTTGTTTGGTATGGGTTACTACTATCGTCCCCCCCGCAGAAAGTATGGTTATGGGTGTGTCTAACTTAGTGCAACTAATCCCATGTTTGATGATGAATTGTTGAGAAATGAATGATGTAGTTGCACCAGTATCAAAAAGTACTTTGCCAGGATGAGTGAGGATCTGGAGCGTACCTATCACCGCCTGATCGGAGTTGACCACCTCCTCCAGACTAGTGCAGTTCAGCTTGCCGAAGGGCTTCTTATTCTTCCAGTTCCCTCCGTTATTTCCTCCTCGGCTTGCTCCCCCTCTAGATTGACCTCCTTTATTCTTATTCTTAGGGCAATCCCTAAGCATGTGTCCTTCCTCACGGCACCCGAAGCAAATGATCCTGGGCTTCTTACAGTCCTTGGAGAAATGCCCCGTACCTCCACAGCTACGGCATACAATCTTATTTGCAGCCTGGAATGCTTGGTTCTTCCTGCTACCGTAGTAGTTGCTGTTGTTGTTGTTATATCTTGGCTTGAAACTCAAGCTAATGTTGGGCTTGTTACTAACAAACCTCTTAGGCTCAAACTTGGCCTTTTTCCTTTTCTCCTCCTGCAGTTGTTTGAAATCATCTTCCAAAGTGATGGCAGCATCCACCAACTCTTGGAACTCTGTTGCTCTCATCATACGGAGTTGTACTTTAAACTGGGGACTTAACCCCCTCAGAAACCTCTTCTTTTTCTTGTCCTCGGTGTTGACTTCTTCAACCGCATACCGGGACAGCTTTGAGAACTCCCTGACATAAGTCAGGATTGCCTTGTCCTTCTGCTCGAGACTTTCAAATTCTCGACGCTTCAGTTCCACAATACTTTCAGGGACATTGGATTCCCTGAACTTCCTTGCAAACTCCTCCCAGGTAAAGACTTTTCCAGCCGGATAAACGGCTACAATATTGTCCCACCATGATGCGGCAGGTCCACACAGCAGGTGGGTAGCATAACGGACCTTCTCCTGGTTGTTACATCCAACGGTATTGAGCTTTCGCTCAGTATCCATAAGCCAATCTTCCGCGTCCATTGGCTCGGGCGCGTATGCGAAAGATATAGGCTTGGTGTTCTGGAAGTCTGCTAAGGTGACTCCCGGATTCTCGGGTCTCTCTACCCGGTTCTGTTGCAGCAATTCTTGGAAGAATTTGTTCTGCTGCTCCAACGTTACACGTTGTCTTTCCTCCACCAGCTGCATGTACTGTACAAAATTCTGCTGCGTCATGGGTGGTGGTGGTGGTGGAAACTGATTCCTGGCTGCTTCATCAGCCTCTTCCTTTTGTTTTGCTTCGCGCTCCATGCGCTGCGCTTCAGTCTCCTCTCCTAACGCTCCCGACATATCCCCCTAGTTCTGCAACACAAGATGATACTCATAATTACTCCATGCGCAAGTTTTCTGAGCTCAACATTGTGCACAGAACTAGTCACGCAATGGAAATCAAGAAGCAAATCCAAATCATACAAAACATATACCATGTATATACATACTTAAGTGGTCTTATTACAATACTCAAGTCGATGTGAGTATGCAAACTCACTTATTAAAGTATATGTACAAATTTATACAAATATTACATACTATAATACACGTGGTACTTGTGTATTATAGCCTCACCTCCCTTGGTGGACTCTAGTCGATCTTCACTCCCGGTACATCCCAGGCTTCCATCCGGTCGAACGTGTCATCCTCCTGATAGACCCTGGAACATAAGGTCTCCCCGTCGGTTGGTAATCCGAATCAGATGATGATCCTAGGGAGAAATCAGTGTTCACAAACTGATCGTTAAGTGCATCATAGTCCACCCATCGGGTATACTCCCCTGTAGCTCCACCATAGGTGTTTTCAACACTCGTACCCGACTCAACCTGTGTCGGATACCCTCCATCAACTCCTTCATTACTAGGATAACTTTGGTTCTGGGTTGTAGCGTCATCATTCATCTCTCCATCATAATACACTGAAGTACTATGGGTTCCCGTATCAGATCCCCAACGCCAACCCGTGGAATTTTCTATAGGAGTCTCGGAACGCTGATTGTTTCCGGATTCCTCTCCGCCCTCATATCCCCCATAGGAACTACCAAGATAGTTCCCAGGTGTAACAGGTGTAGGTTCACGCTCAAGAGGATCAATACTAATGTAGTCACCAGCTGAGTAAACTGGTGTGTGCACCACATTCTCCATAGGTTCTTTTCCCCTAATCTCCTCCTTGGGTTCAGTAAATTCCTCTAGCATCGTATCAATTGCTCCCGTCAGATGATGGTTCAACTGAAAGAGCAATGATATAAAGTTGCGACTATTGTCCATGTATTTTGCAGCTGCTATTGGTTTGCGTTTTGCATATTTGTAGTGGTTAAGCATGGGATCCTCTTCCTCCTGATTATGAGGAATGTGGGTGAATTCGGAACCCATAAGCTCTTTCGTCTTATGCTCCCGAATGTCGGTTATGGCTCTCATAACGGCTATATGGTAGGCTGTGTTGATAGTTCTGGCTTCCCCTGCTGGCATTACTACGCTCATTCCCAAAGATTCGGGAAGTCGCAGTCCTACCCTACACTTGGCCAATATAGTACCATCATAGTACATGTATTTCTTTACTTGGATCTGGGGATCACACCCAAATTCAAGTAACATGGCTCGTAGAATATCTGCAAGTCCTCCTTCATATTCACTCAGTGTGGAATCCATCACTTTCACGTTTCGTCCGGGACGTGAACTTGCCATGTTGGCTGTAGAAATAGAAAGATTATAAGATTAGTAATAATACATCATAATAGAGATAATAAAGAATTATCGCACTAAAAGATATGATTGTTGTATTCTCAATTGAATATACACCATATTTTTAGAGAATTCTTTACTAATCCTATTTGACTCCTAACGTTTGGTCCCATTTACTAGGTTCCAACCTAAGGTCAAAGCTTTTGCTCTGATACCAACTGTGGTGACCCTGCATACCACTGCATGTTGTAGTATGCCAGTCGTTGATATAACATTCACGAAGTACCATTCCGCAAATATTACATCCCTCAGAGTAGTACAACAGAACATAGCAGGTCCATAACTCATTCATTTATTATTACAAATATCATACACATGTTGTCTCGGAGCTCCTCTTGGGTCCTAAGAGGAATACTCCTGGGTTCGAGGCGAACCCAACCTAGCTTACAATATAAGAGTCTCATTAAGTTAAACATTTATTTCCTCGAGCAGCTAAATACTAAGAGTTCGGGCTGCTCGGCTACTACTACTACTCGAGATGTTCAGGCTTGATCTCCTCCGGAAGCCTCCCCGGTTCCGTAGACGATGAGGTAGTCTACGCCCTCGATACCTCCAGAGAGGTCTGGTTCTTCATAGCCGATGATCTCGGCTCCTTCATTGTTGTCGTAGTCCTCCTCCAGACGATTCAGACAATCTAAGCATGGGATTTAAGAGTGGTATGAGTACGAGCGTACTCAACAAGTTCATTATAGATAAGAGGTGTTTAATGCACTAGCTACGATATTAGACCAGAAAGTCTAATACCAATACAGGTTTTGATAATCATTTCTTCAAGAGATTGCTTTTATTCCAAAGAGCTATGTCCGTCAGCCTTCACCGGTTTACTAGAACTTCATGGAGCTCCTTTCCGGCCGCGTTCGCAGTTCCTTATCCCGGAACAGGGAGTGACATGTCACAGTTCTTTACACTCTGCAGAGGTGTGTTGCTTTACCCATAAGAGATCTTAACCTTGGTGCCAACCGGGCAGCTTTCCCGTCCACACTTCCTTCGGTGTGAGGCCCGGTATAAGGTCTAGCCAATCATGTTCCTCCGCTACCTCGAACACCCACCCTTTGTTGCATACTCCGACCCTGGGTCCACGCCGGCCCCATTATTCCCATAGATTTCAGGGTGGACTCCGACCACGATGTCAATGCAGGGCTCTACCATACATTCCTACGCCGGCAGATGCAACCCATCATAGACCTCATTACCGTTGGGACTTCTACGGGTTCCCACCCCTGCATCAAGTCTCGCAAGATCATGAGAACCCGGTAATGAGCATCCGTTGATGAACGAGAGGTGGAAACACTTTTGACTACTCCGTCCCACTCCGGATCTTATGGTTAACACGGATATTACGGCACAAGAATCACTGGCGACATTTGTTGTTTAATCCTAGATGGATATAACCCTTGCAATGGAACCTCCACCATATCAACACAATCCATGGTTCCATTGCCCACCACATAGTCATATTCATAATCATGAAAGTAGTGGTTTTGGTTTTTATGCAATAGTGATTATCATAGTACTTTGCAAGTAATTTGATAGAAATACTCAAATGACATGAGCAAGTGATAAACTTGCCTGAACACTGCAAAGTTTTGCAGTTGGATGGTGTGGACTGACCCTTGTCCTCTGGTTCTGAAAATTAGCATCATTGTCCGATAAGGGCAATGGTTAAAGAAGCAATTATGCATGATTCCAGTTTTAGGGTTTGATTCCCCCCTTCCGATGTCGTTATTATCTCATGTGAGAGGTTAATACTAAGAATAATTTAGGGATACTCTGTTTAGGGTAAAATACAACCTTGAAATGTTGTCAAGGTGTTTTTAAACTCTAATTGTATTTATGGACTTATTTTCATTATTGAAAATAATATGTGTGATTTAAATCATTATTTAAATCATCAAATTAAGACCTATTCTTAATTGTCTTCAAAAATTCTCTTTGATATTTTATTTAGATAGAGAATTTTATGCTGATCCATTTACATATTTTTAATTATTTTTTTAGAGCTTTTATCAATTTTCTATTGAATTTCAAAGTTTCAGGTTTTTATTGAATTGTGAAAAGTCATTTTTGCCCCTGGGCCCACCTGTCAGGGTGGCCCAGTGGGTTGGGCTAAACCAGCTCGGGTCCAACCGACCCGAGCGGTCACTCACTCGCCCACCACCTCGCGCCCGTGTCCTAACCCTAACCCTAGAGCTCTGGCGACGCCGTGGTCGCCGCCGTCTTCTCCGATATTTCCCGGCCGCTTCCGGCCATCACCGCCGGCGAGATGGGGCGCATCAGCACCGCCACTTGACGGCGCACCAGATCATCGGCGTCGATCTGGTCCTAGCCGCTCCCTTCGCCGATCCCCATCGCGGTCGCCCTCTCTGTGCTGCGGTGCTCTTCGGCGCCTCCGGTGTGATGGCGCCGTCGAGGCCTTCGCCACCGTGGTGCGCGCGCTGCGGCGCTAGGAGGAGCCTGGCCTGGCCTGGCCAGGTGCCGTCGTGCTTTCGACGCGCGCCGCCGTGGCCGCCATGGCTGCGGCAGTTGTCTGCTCGCCCCAGGTACGCCTCTTCCGATCCCCTCCTTTCTCTCACTCTGGCCTGCTCTTCTTCTTCCTCCAGTAGCTCTGCTGCGCCTAACTCACTGTGTGTGCGTATGCTGCTTTGCTGCTGCGCTGGTGCTTGTGCTGTTGTGTTGTTCATGCGGCTCTGCCTCATTAGCCTTGATCATGGTCGCCATGGCCATGCCAGAGCTTGCCTTCCTGCTGTGCTATCCATTTCTTGCTTAAATTCCCTTCTATGGCTCTGTTATTATTACTAAGCTTGCCAGATGCGTAATTGTGTTCCTATAGGCTTGCTCATGAGCATTTTGTAATGCTCAGGGACTGCCTAATGGCTACTGTCTTGCTACAATTAAATCCATTTGATTGCTTAATGGCTTTGGTTGTGATGAGGGTTTAATTATATGTGTGTGCTATTCATGTCAGGCTTGATCCTGTGGTACATCATGTATTTGATGTGCTTCTGGATACAATTACAGTTCATCTATTAGTTATCTGTGAAGCAGTAGTTGATTACCTGTGGCCAATTAATTATCTAGTCCATGCTCTGTTGCTTAGTGATGCTCTAGCATGCTCTAGCATGCTATAGCAAGCTCTGATGATCATGTGATCATTAACAGCTGGTAATTGGTTTGCCTACCTGTTGCCTGTGCATTGCTGTTACCTATTTATGTGTATGTGTGTGGCACAGATCAGTGCTGGTGCTTGCTCAAGCATCAGCTGATGCTTGCAGTGATCCTCTGGATCATTAGCAAATGTCTGTTCCATGATTTACTTGTTAATATCAATTATCTGTGTTGCCTTTATTGATGGAGTGGATAATTGATGTGAACTGTGATACAGTGATGATCATCACAATTGATTGGCTTGGCTGGATGGATGCCAACAGTGGTTGGGAACCCTAGCCCTTCTTTGAACCCAATCAGGGTGATGATATTTGTATTTGGCTTGTTGGTTTGGCTGTTCTAGGGTTTGAGGTGACCCTGGCAGTAGTCATGTGCTGCCCTAGGGTAGCTCCCCTATTTGTTGGCTTGCTGTTTCTTACCAAATGCTTTCTGGGTGACCCATTTATTGGATTGCCAGTGGCTCTTGATGTTGAAATCAAATAGACAATATTCTGTCTAGGTCTGATGGTCAACTAGCTGTAGGTGCTAAGTGTGTGTAACTAGGCTGACTTGTGCTCTCATCTCTTGCTGGATTTCTTCAGTTATGCAATTATTGTCATATCTGTTGTTCCCTTTTGATGATTAACCAGTGGCCTTTCTGCTCTTGCTTGCACCATATGGCTAAATAGCCAGATGATGACACAACTTGGGTATCACACCCTTTTGATTATGTGTGATTGATGCATATGCTTATATATGAACAAAACCATCTGGTTTGTCCATGATGCTTGGTATACCTCACTCCAGCTCCTAGAATGTGATGTTGGTGTAGTGGTTTGCCTCTGTGTTGATCTTATGGTTGCTTTGCTTGCCCTGCTCCTCCTGGCGACTTGATGAAACTTGATTTAATTCAGTGGTGTGCTGGAATAGATTGAACAGTGAGGCTATTCTATCTGTTCTAGCTGTTCTTGGTGTTCTTGGTGTTCTTGGTGGCTTACCAGTTCAGTTCTGCTGATGGTTGAATCAAATGGCTAGGGTTTGGCTGTGAAAAGCTTTTATATGCTTCTGGTTTGCTCTTGTTGGTCGACAGCACCACCTGCAGCTTGTGGTGACTCACTCTCGTGTGTGTGTGTTGTTACACATGCACACAACCTTGTGTGCAGCCTGGTTGTGTGTGTGTGTGCAAGTGCTGTGCACTTGGACTTGATCCTATCTGTGGCATGGATCTGCTCTGCAGAGAATTGATCATATCCTTTCCAATTCTATTTGTTTTCTAACCTGCCAAGTGGCTATGCCACTTGGCATAACACTTGTTTTTATTTGCTTTGTGTTTGTGTGCAGGGAAACAACCTGATGCTCCAAGGATCATGGAGATCATCAAGTACAAGGCTAAATGAAGATTAGCTTGTAGTGTTAGGATAGAACATTAAATTGTACTTTTCTTTTCTTTTCATTTTCCATTTTGTCCAATTCTTGTAATATGTTGTAATTCCATAATTCAAATCTGAATATTGTAAAGACAATGTATTATGTGTGTGATGATCAATAAAGCCCAAGTTTTTCTTATTGAGCTTAATGTAATAATTGTATTACTTATATTATTGCTTAATGGTAATTGTTTGTGAAATTATCTCAAATTTTAATTATGTGATGATTGTTTGATGTTTGAATTTGAAATTCAAATTCAAATTTGGTTTGAATTCAAACATACCACTTAACTTGTAATTCAATCATACAACTTAAGATTTCAATGAAATTATCACTGCTCTCTTCTCAAAACCCTAATTTAGACAAGTAGGAACAAGTTCATCGCACTCTCGAAACCCTAACCCTGTAAGGTGTCGAGAGAGAAACCTGTCCCCCTTCGATGCAGTTTTGTTTTAAAAACGCGAAATTTCCCCGTAATTTACCATGCAATGCACATCCCTTTCTAAAATCTACCCCTCGATCGTCTCAAAACCTGGGACATTACACATTGCCTGCTCCCCGCTCGCTCCACGTTTCATGCCTCGCGCCCAGGCGGTAGTACTGCCAGGGCTGGCTGGTACTACCAGCCCAAGTTGAGCCAGCCCAACCTGGCAGATTTTGGCAACCCCTATTTAAGTATTTTTCCTCTCTCTTTTGGGGCTGCTTCTTCTTCCTCTCTCACACTCTTGCTCTCCTCCATTGCTAATCTTTTGAGAGCTCTCCCCACTCAAATCCCTCCTTGATTCTTGCTCAAATTTTAGGAACAGATAGGGGAGATTTAGATCTATTTTTGCACCAATCAAATCCCCCTCTTTGTGAGGGGGTCTCTAGATCTAGATCTTGGAGAGAAATTTTGTGTTCCTCTTCTTATTTTGGTCTTCCTCTCTTATTTCCCTAATAGTTTTAATAACTTTGTTGGAATTTGAGAGTTAAGGATTTGGACATCTTTGTGGTGTTCTTGCCATTACATTTGATGCATCGGTTTGACTTCTCCGCGGTGATACGTGGAGGTAAAAGTTTGTGAGATATTCACTTCGGAAGCTTGTTCCCGGAGCTTGTTCCTCTTGGGCCTTTGGACCCTAGATGGCTTAGTGGTCTTTGTGGTGTTCTTGGGAACTCCAATTAAGTTGTGGAGATTTCTTCAAGGGCAAAGCCTTTGTGGCGATTTATTGGGAGCCTCCAATTAAGTTGTGGAGATAGCCCCAAACTTTGTGCGGGATCGGTGACCACCCTAAGGTTCCATAGTGGATCTAGGACATCCCTTTTGGTGGGAATTCTCGAGGAGAATGCAGTGGCCCTCGTGCA